>NC_091464.1:71777804-77532804 GCF_027789765.1 Dendropsophus ebraccatus | reverse complement strand
ACGCTGTATTCTCTCCCTGTAACACCACACAGCACACTGTATTCTCTACCTGTAACACCACACAGCACGCTGTATTCTCTACCTGTAACACCACACAGCACTGTATTCTCTACCTGTAATACCACACAGCACGCCGTATTCTCTCCCTGTAACATCACACAGCACGCTGTATTCTCTACCTGTAACAGCACACTGTATTCTCTACCTGTAACACCACACAGCACGCTGTATTCTCTACCTGTAACACCACACAGCATGCTGTATTCTCTACCTGTAACACCACACAGCACGCTGTATTCTCTCCCTGTAACACCACACAGCACGCTGTATTCTCTAGCTGTAACAGCACGCTGTATTCTCTACCTGTAACACCACACAGCACTGTATTCTCTACCTGTAACCTCACACAGCACGCTGTATTCTCTCCCTGTAACACCACACAGCACGCTGCATTCTCTACCTGTAACACCACACAGCACGCTGTATTCTCTGCCTGTAACACCACACAGCACTGTATTCTCTACCTGTAACATCACACAGCACGCTGTATTCTCTCCCTGTAACACCACACAGCACACTGTATTCTCTCCCTGTAACACCACACAGCACGCTGTATTCTCTACCTGTAATACCACACAGCACGCTGTATTCTCTCCCTGTAACACCACACAGCACGCTGTATTCTCTACCTGTAACATCACACAGCACTGTATTCTCTACCTGTAACACCACACAGCACGCTGTATTCTCTCCCTGTAACACCACACAGCACGCTGTATTCTCTCCCTGTAACACCACACAGCACGCTGTATTCTCTACCTGTAACACCACACAGCACACTGTATTCTCTACCTGTAACATCACACAGCACTGTATTCTCTACCTGTAACACCACACAGCATGCTGTATTCTCTACCTGTAACACCACACAGCACACTGTATTCTCTACCTGTAACACCACACAGCACGCTGTATTCTCTCCCTGTAACACCACACAGCACGCTGTATTCTCTACCTGTAATGCTGATATTGGAATAAAGTAAAGAACTTTTTTATTTTTGTTTTCCTTTTCATTTCCACGCACATATTATGATCAAGTATCTGTTATTTTTTAAGTTGAGCCCCACAATAAGGCTCTGATCCTCTCTGCCATTTAGCATCATTTTTGTGAATACGCTGCAGTACTTCAATGACACTTCAACATGTGTGAACACAGCCCTAAATTCACTGCACACTTCTGCACAATTAGAGAAATCAGTGCAACACCTGCTTCTGGCCGGTCAGAGATGGTGAATCACTCAGGGGCCCGCCTCCTGTGACATCACTCCCTGCCCCCTGTCTGCATCATTAGCCTGATCTCAGCAAACACACAAAATGTGAGACAGAGGCATGGAAGATTTGTCTCCTAAGGGGGATAGCAACAGGAGACAATGTGGATTTGCACAGAGGCCATTATTCTTCACTTCCTTGATTTCTATCAGCTACCAGTGTGGCAGAACCGCACAGATACGGTAATACATTGTATAGACACATATATTTAACTTTTAATGTACTTTTAATAGAAAACAAGTTTTACTTATTTGGAGTTCCCCTTTAACTGATTGGTGCTGATACAGGGATACCGAAACCCCCCTCATGTGACTGTCACAGAGGGGAGGGGGGTTTTTTGCACTAGGTGCTGGATGGCCTGCTCCCAGTGCTCTGGGGCAGGCTGGTGCTTGGAAAAAGACTGGTGCCAAGCATGGAAACCGAGCAGCAATTCAAAAAAAGGACTGTGCCACCATCATCCCCGCATCGGCGCCAATAAAAAAAAAAATTAGCGATGTACCTGATGATACATTCGCTTTAAAGAGCCCACTACTAGTCGCAGAGCCGTATTGAACCATGGCAGAGTTGTTGCAGCCTTCGGTTCTATCATCATCATCATCATCATCACATAAATAGGTCCCATATATCTCATCCTCTTTCCACTCGGGAATCCCTGATCTCTCCCCATTACTCATCCATCTCACACTCGGAGCTTGTGTAACACAGGACTTTGTAGTAGTGCCACAGTTTCAGTCAATAAAATAAGACAAGAGGAAATCTTGAAAAGGGCCATTAAGCTTCCAAGTTGCGAAATTGCCCAGTGGAAATATTTTATTTAGTGTACTGTATTCTTTACTTGAATAGAAGAGGAGGGGTCTTATACGGGACAAGTAGATGCACAGATGTCCTATGTAGATATCAGCTACTGTTGTCTTAACCCAAAAGATAAATTCTTCTAAAGGACCATGTGCTGGAGGGAGGGGGAGATATTTATCAAACATGGTGTGAAGTGACACTGGCTCAGTTGCCCCTAGCAACCAATCAGATTCCACCTTTTATTTTCCAAAGAGTCTGTGAGGAATGAAAGGTGGAATCTGATTGGTTGCTAGGGGCAACTGAGCCAGTGTCACTTTACACCATGTTTGAATATAATATAATTATATTAGTTTAAACATCTTGCACAGGCTTTTGCAGCCGCCATTACTTCCAAGACAAATTCCTCTGTGGAGTGACAACTTGCTCGCTGAAAGGGCTGTCACATGTGAGACAAGTTTGTCTCAGAAGTAGCGGCGGCTGCAGTCAGCGAGGACGCTTTGTGTAATAGGGCCTTTAGTGTCCGGCTATGTGTGATGGCTCTTAGTGTACGGCTATGCGGGGATGGCTCTTAGTGTACGGCTATGCAGGGTTAGCTCTTAGTGTACGGCTATGCGGGGATGGCTCTTAGTGTACGGCTACTGTATGTGTGATGGCTTAGTGTACGGCTATGTGGGGAAGGCTCTTAGTGTACGGCTATGCAGGGTTAGCTCTTAGTGTACGGCTATGCGGGGATGGCTCTTAGTGTACGGCTACTGTATGTGTGATGGCTTAGTGTACGGCTATGTGGGGAAGGCTCTTAGTGTACGACTATGTGGGGAAGGCTCTTAGTGTACGGCCACTGTATGTGGGGAAGGCTCTTAGTGTACGACTATGTGGGGAAGGCTCTTAGTGTACGGCCACTGTATGTGTGATGGCTCTTAGTGTACGGCTATGTGGGGAAGGCTCTTAGTGTACGACTATGTGTGATGGCTCTTAGGGTCCTATTCCATGGGCCGAGGAGGGCCCGATCAAAGATGTAAACGAGCGGCGATCTACTAGATCGCCGCTCGTTTACTGGGCCTATTCCACGGCCCGATGATCGTTGAGCGAGGGCTGTAAGGACATAGTTACCGATGTCCTTGCAGCCCTTGCAGCATCATACATTACCTGTCTAGGCTTCTTCTCTGCTCTGTCTTCATCCCCGGGTCCCGCGCTCTATCTTCAGAATGGTCGGTCAGCTGACAGGCCACACTCAGCCAATCACAGGCCACGGCGGTCCCGGCCTGTGATTGGCTGAGCGCTCCATCAGCTGGCCGCCCATTCTGAAGATAGAGCGCGTGGGACACGGGGACGAAGACAGAGCGGAGGAGAAGCCTGGACAGGTAATGTATGATGCTGCTGCTGCCTGTCAAATCGTCGGTCGGCCGCCGCGCACCGCTATTCAACCATAGCGATGTTCGGTGGGGGAATGATGATTTTAGGTCTGGCCCTAAATGAACGATCAGCCAATGACATGATCATCGGCTGATCGTTCTCTCTATTTCACCGAACGATAGTGTACGAGCGGGGAATGTACTATGCGGGGAAGGCTCTTAGTGTACGGCTATGTGGGAAAGGCTCTTAGTGTACGGCTATGCGGGAAAGGCTCTTAGTGTACGGCTATGCGGGGAAGGCTCTTAGTGTACGGCTATGCGGGGAAGGCTCTTAGTGTACGGCTATGTGGGGATGGCTCTTAGTGTACGGCTATGTGGGGATGACTTTTAGTGTACGGCTATGTGGGGAAGGCTCTTAGTGTACGGCTATGTGGGGATGGCTCTTAGTGTACGGCTATGTGGGGATGGCTCTTAGTGTACGGCTATGTGGGGATGGCTCTTAGTGTACGGCTATGTGGGGATGGCTCTTAGTGTACGGCTATGTGGGGATGGCTCTTAGTGTACGGCTATGTGGGGATGGCTCTTAGTGTACGGCTATGTGGGGAAGGCTCTTAGTGTACGTCTATGTGGGGAAGGCTCTTAGTGTACGGCTATGTGGGGATGGCTCTTAGTGTACGGCTATGTGGGGAAGGCTTTTAGTGTACGGCTATGTGGGGAAGGCTCTTAGTGTACGGCTATGCGGGGAAGGCTCTTAGTGTACGGCTATGTGGGGATGGCTCTTAGTGTACGGCTATGTGGGGATGACTTTTAGTGTACGGCTATGTGGGGAAGGCTCTTAGTGTACGGCTATGTGGGGATGGCTCTTAGTGTACGGCTATGTGGGGATGGCTCTTAGTGTACGGCTATGTGGGGATGGCTCTTAGTGTACGGCTATGTGGGGAAGGCTCTTAGTGTACGTCTATGTGGGGAAGGCTCTTAGTGTACGGCTATGTGGGGATGGCTCTTAGTGTACGGCTATGTGGGGAAGGCTTTTAGTGTACGGCTATGTGGGGAAGGCTCTTAGTGTACGGCTATGCGGGGAAGGCTCTTAGTGTACGGCTATGTGGGGATGGCTCTTAGTGTACGGCTATGTGGGGATGACTTTTAGTGTACGGCTATGTGGGGAAGGCTCTTAGTGTACGGCTATGTGGGGATGGCTCTTAGTGTACGGCTATGGAGTTTACCTTTGAAGTTGGAAACTGTACTTAATGCAGATTCAGAGCCAAAGGTAACACAAGTCGTGTGTCTTATTTTCCTCGGCCGCCGTCGCTGAAGCCTTCCTCATTTACGCAGAGTTATATGATTCGGTGTATTGTTATTGGAAGTCCCTATGGAAACTCTGGAAGGTGAAGATCATTGTAAAGGCTTCAGTGTTAAAAAGTTAAGATTTTAGAAACGTTTTTTTTTGTGTGTAACATTTATAGAGTCTTATCCTGAATTGGTTTGTCCTTAGGTCAAAGCTCGTCCTACCACTAGAGAAGTCATAGCCACCTATTCTGTAGATGACATCTGTATAGAGCTCATCATTCAGCTGCCACAGAACTACCCCCTGGGCTCCATCACCGTAGAGAGTGGCCGGCGTGTAGGTGTGGCGGTCCAGCAGTGGCGCAATTGGATGCTACAGCTTAACACTTATCTTACGCACCAGGTCAGTCCACAAAGATTTTATTTTGGGTTTTTCTATTAGTTGCCATTCACTAATTCCGACAATGTATCCACATAGACGTACATCTTACATTCTCAGAATTAGCCAATAAGGAGATACAGCTAGGGAGCTGCTGCGCTCTCTTCGTGGCTATATGGGGCTGACTACCGGGACCCCACCATCGTCTTACCTGATGACATGTCAAAAGTTATTCTAATCATAGGTACTCTCTAAGAGTTCATTCATGCTGCAAGTTTTGCAGCAAATCTGCTGCATTGCTCGCTACCATTATAGCCCATGGCCTTCCTTTCTCGTAACAGATTTTCGGTCCACTGTAAGGATGTAGTGACGGCCTTAGTTAACTATTTAACTGCCATGAGGTTAAAAAGTAATAAAACAGCTAAGGCTTACCTGTCTACGCTCCCTTAGCACGCTCCTGCTTCAGTCTCCAGGTCCCTGCTCACTTACAGCCCTCAGTCAGCAAGCCGTCAGTAAGCAGGCACCTGGAGATCACTGTAGGAGCACAAGCTGTTTTTTGTTCTTTACCAGCACAGCAGCTAATTAGTTAAATATGGCTGTCACTTCATTCTCACAAAAGAATGAAAATTTGCTACAAAACTCGCTACATGTGATTGCACCCCAAAAATGAAAATTTCTCATCTTTAAATCTGAAAGTTGCAGACACAGTTAGGCTGGGTTCATACTGCATTTCAAGGATTCATGGCTAGTATTAGCAGCCTGCCAAAAATGTATGCCGACATATACTGCGGCGTACTCCCTTCAAATGGACCAACGTAGTTGACTCATGACAAAATTTGGTTAATTTCACATGTACCCATCTGGCAGATTTCTGGTGTATACCCATCTGGCAGATTTCTGGTGTATACCCGTTTGGTAAATATCTGGCATATACCCTTGTGGCAGATGTCTGTCATGCACCCATGTGGCAGATATCTGTCATGCACCCATGTGGCAGATATCTGGCATGCACCCATGTGGCTGATATCTGGCATGCACCCATGTGGCTGATATCTGGCATGCACCCATGTGGCTGATATCTGGCATGCACCCATGTGGCTGATATCTGGCATGCACCCATGTGGCTGATATCTGGCATGCACCCATGTGGCTGATATCTGGCATGCACCCATGTGGCTGATATCTGGCATGCACCCATGTGGCTGATATCTGGCATGCACCCATGTGGCTGATATCTGGCATGCACCCATGTGGCAGATATCTGGCATGCACCCATGTGGCAGATATCTGGCATGCACCCATGTGGCTGATATCTGGCATGCACCCATGTGGCTGATATCTGGCATGCACCCATGTGGCTGATATCTGGCATGCACCCATATGTACACATAGGGGGAGATTTATCAAAGGGTGTAAAATTTAGACTGGTGCAAACTGCCCACAGCAACCAATCACAGCTCAGCTTTCCTTTCAGCACTGCCTAAAGCTGAGCTGTGATTGGTTGCTGTGGGCAGTTTGCACCAGTCTAAATTTTACACCCTTTGATAAATCTCCCCCATAGTGTCAAGATACTCTGTGAAGTCAGGTAATGTTGGTCACTGCTCCTTCTTGATAAAACAAATTGCCGCTGCTGCTCTAGGGTCACATACAGTAATACAGTATTGATGTGTTGGTTCATTATCTTACTGTGTCTTAATAACTTTCTGCTGCCATCTCCTCAGAACGGGAGCATAATGGAAGGCCTGGCTCTCTGGAAGAACAATGTGGACAAGCGGTTTGAAGGCGTCGAAGACTGTATGATCTGTTTCTCAGTCATTCACGGTTCCAATTATTCTCTACCCAAAAAAGCCTGCAGGACCTGCAAAAAGAAGTTCCATTCACAGTGCCTGGTGAGAGGCTGTCATCTTTTACATGTTGTTGATGGTCTCACGTTTGAGTCCTTCTTTATGTTTATAATGAAGCTACCGTGGGTCAGTCTTCTGAGCTTTATAGCTAGCATGTATTGCATATATATACATATATGTCTGTCACTAGATAAATGAGCCCATCAGAAGGAAAGTCACTGATACTTGCAGCTCTTTGCTCTCACATTCTGAGCAGAGGACCCACTCTTTGACTTGCATATGTCAATAGAAGGTAGTTGCATTGTCATTCAACACTAGAGATGAGCGAACCGGGTTGGGGTTCGAGTCGATCCGAACCCGAACGTTCGGTATTTGATTAGCGGGGGCTGCTGAACTTGGATAAAGCTCTAAGGTTGTCTGGAAAACATGGATACAGCCAATGACTATATCCATTTTCCACATAGCCTTAGGGCTTTATCCAAGTTCAGCAGCCACCGCTAATCAAATGCCGAAAGTTCGGTTTCGGATCGACTCAAGCATGCTCGAGGTTCGCTCATCTCTATTCAACACCTTTAAAAGGTGTTGAATCTGATCTTGTTATTCCCTATCCATAGGATAAGGGATAGAAGGCTGATCACTGGGGGATCCCCACCGATCCTGAGAATGGAGCGCTCAGTGCGGTGTGATTGTGTGGCCAGCACAGTCCGTGCTCAGTCCATTCTCTATGGGGCTGTCAGAGTGCTGAACTCCAAAACATATGGTGATATTGCGGCTTTACCCCATTCACTTCAGTTCTCAGATAACCCCTTAAAGGGATCAAGAGAGAATTGTGAGAAGTACAGAGTGTCTTTTTCTGCCTATACATTTGGGCTTTTTTTTTTTTTTTTTTTATAGCTGCAGATAATCCCCGCACTCCAGCAGCCACGTGCTTACAAGGAATACGGGGGGAATGCGCTAGAAAAGATCACTTTGTTACAAGGGTAATTTCTCCTGAGCTAAACCAGCAATATCCTACTTAATCTCCTGGGTTCAGCTTCTCCGTACAGTACTCTCAGTTCTATTATACAGGATAAAAGCCGGCCTAACCAGTCCCAGGTGTCTGACCTCCGGCCATCCCGCTAAATCCCTGTCCTGGTGTCAAACCTTTAGGAATAACATCCTCACCAGTACAGGAAGGGTTGACTGTTCATGAAACAAGTGCATGTGTACATACTGTCAACTGTGTGATATATATATATATATATATATATATATATATATATATATATTTTTTTTTTTTTTTAGATATAGATAGACAGATATAAGGATCTGGGCGAAGAAGACAAGTCCATACTATTTCTTTGGTTATTGGCAGCTGCCTGTAGCTATACAGTGGGCCCAGTATGTTTAGTGGTCAGCTAGGGAATCCGAAGGTCGTTCTGTAGTTTCCCTGTAGCAGATTCTGTATTGTTCAGCTACTTACATAGAGCCATGGACATTTCTCATCCCGGCACTGTGTGTTTTGACACCATTGTAGTAGAGGGCTCGGTGTGAACACCGTCGTCTTGTTACAGTCTCCCCCATAGATGTCTGTACTAGAAATACAATAACAGTGTGATCTCATGGAGAAGGTATTCAGGAGTGAGAGGTTTAGCAGTCATCCTCCCTACTACAGGCCGATAATGGAGGAGACGTTACTTACACTCCCCTACCTCATTTCCTCCACCGTAGAATATTAATCTACTTTTGTTTATTCAACATTTCTGGGGATGAAAAGACTTTATTACAGGGGGATCCTTTACATTCCATGTGTTACTTTATCCTGTAATAGCTAGGGGTTCTGCAGCCTTATACAAGCCAAGAATCATCCTCAAATTTGCATGAAGGTGCCATGGCCTCAGTGGGTGCCCTTACTATAGCATGTGAATCGAGATCCAAGGACAGCTAAAGGAAGCTTCTACATGATATGATGCAGATTCACAGTTCATGTTGATTGACCTTTGTGGCTCTTGTGTGTAGAGTAAACATGAAGCTGTAATAGTGTGTGTGCCCTATTACACGGAGAGATAATCGTCCGAATCTGTGCATTTGGTGTTTAGGTCCAACACCAAAATCATCGTCCGCCGACTGTGCATTGCTACTGTATGTGCATCGCTGACAGGCCGCTCAGCCAATCACTGGGCACATCGGCCCCCGGACAATGATTGGCTGAGCGGCCTGCGTGGAGAGGTAATGTGTAAACAAGGGCTGCACGGACATCGCCTTGGACATGTTTGTGCAGCCCTTGCTTAAACGACCATTGAGCCGTGTAATAGGCTCAGTAAACAAACACCAATCTACAGACTCACAGCACTCCCACAGTTGACTATTTGAAGGGACTGTGGCCCCTTCATTGCTTACCAGACACAGCTACATACATTTTATATTTGATTATGTTGCCTGGTACAACTCCTACTCACTGTCCTATTCTAGCATTACTTCATTTAGTTACTTTTGATCTGAAAATTCCTGTTACACTATTGCTTAGTTGGGTCATGTGATCTCATGGTGACCCCCTGGAAATTACATGTGTTTCTGTGCTCACAATAAAGTCACTATCTGAGCCAGCAGAAATGTATATATGATGACTGTTCCAGAGAAGCTTTTTGGGTTGGGAGTGGTGTGGGAGATGAGGATGAGGGAATGAGATGAGAATTATTAATACTGTCCACCAATCAGGCTGAGATGATACTGGTTCTATCTGCCCATGTGATCCTGATCCGATGCATCATGGGATTGCTGGAATATTTGAAAGGGAGGGGCTTTAATGTACAATCTGACCCAGGTACTGTACTAAAATCTATGGATGTAGCAGAGCTGAGATGAAACGGATACCGCAGCAATAGTAATGGTGAATGTGAGCAAAAAATAAAAATAATCTGACATTGCTTCTATAATGTAAGTTCTGCAGTCCCAAGCACAGCCACTAGTAGGTATATTACACTGTTCGCTGGAGCCCACAGCCCCTTTAACCTGCAACTCAGTGGGGAGTGCCTGGTCAGACCCCCACCCATTCTATGTAGGGGGATAGGCCATTTATATAACTAAAAGGGTTTTCCCTGACTGTAATAACACAGAAACCTCTGGATTTTATTGCCTTGTTTATTTGGATGTCTTTTGGGTGGACACATTAAGGGTCGTTCCTTTTAAGCTCCTCAATGTGTTGAGCAGCTGATATATAACGGTGATCATTGCTGGAGGAGACATCATGGATGTGATCAGAGTCAAAGCAGGTATAAGGCACATTTGGCATAGAAATTCTTTTCTTGTATGAAGTATATGTTCCCGATAGAGACGTGTATTTCTGTGAACTCCGACTGGAGGTGGATAAGAAGTAATTTTTTTTTTTTTTTTTTTTTTTAGTACAAGTGGTTTACCTCAAGCAACAAGTCTACATGCCCCTTGTGCAGAGAGACGTTCTTCTGAGAGCTCCCAGATGTCCTACTCACTCAGGAGCATCAATGTACATCCAGTGGGTTCCCGGTACACCCCACCACCCATCCACCTGTATGTGAATATTCTCGTCTCCTGTATAGACGAACAGTGGCTGCTGATGGCGGAGCTATAACATTCTGTACAGGATCCGCTGTAACTTCTTCCAGGAAGAATAAAGAAGAGACTCTCATCACTTTTAGTCGAAGAAAATACAGAACATTTGCATTTTCAATGGCTGGCGGAGTCACTTGTACAGCAGGAATGTCCACAATAAATGTTGCTGGATCCTCCCTCCCAAATGATTTATTTTAAATAAAATATTGTGATTAATGGTTGGAGTAAAGTTTGTTTTTTTTTTGCTATTTGTGATCGGGCCATGGCCTTACTAATCAGTTTGTCCAAACTGTGCCACAGACGTATACAGTGAACGTTACCCGAAGCAGACCGCTCCATACATTGTGTAGTAGAGGTGTTCATATTCACTATTTACATCAATGGGAACTGAGCTGCATTAACCCAGCACAGCCACTACATACTGTATGGCGCTGTCTGCCTCTAGCTCTGTTCTCTGAATATGTGATGCTGGCAAACCGCTGATTGGCCGGAGTCCCAGTCGTTGGACAACCTAGATCAAATATATTGGTATATTCTGATGGCTTGTGCATTGCAGGCATAACAAGGAATATGTTTTATATTAATAATGCTTATATAGCACCAACATACTCTGCACTTCTGAGAGTACATATACAGACATTACAGAATGACAAATATCCATGCTATTACTAAGGTTTTATTACTTTGTTGTATTTAAAGAGGCCCTGTCACCATAACACAAACTTTAGACTAGTCAGAAAGATATCTCAAAAGTTTTGATCAGTCCAGATCTGAGTGTTCAGACCTGTACCCGATTGTGAGAAAAAGCGGGAGAAGAGACTGTTAAGTCTATTCCTCTCCCAGCTCTGTGTCACATGACAAGACTGCCTTATAATGAGCCCTTCTGTTTACAGAGTTAATGAACAGTTACTTGGGGATAATGGAAAGAAAAGAGGCATGATAACTGGAGAAAGAAGCATTTTTATCTGATAAAATCTTATCTGCTTGCTTATACATTCATACAAAGTTTGTTGAAATGATGTCGATTACTATTTAAGGTTTATATTTGAGTCATTGGTACAACTTTTTTCTCAATTGGCCAAGTAGATTATGACTGTACGTGAGAGGTAGACTGAATGATCTATGCCCAGGAGACAGCGGATGGGGCCGCCTTGCACTTCACACTGAAGACAAAACCAGACATCTGATTTTCTTCTGATGCTTACAGTATCTGGCTATATATATATATATATATATATATATATATATATATCATCATCTTACCTGTGATGTCATTCTACAGATGTAGTGATGTCACTAGTCCATAGCTGAAAGCATTTCATAGTGTCAAATCTACTCCTTGTCATCAATGTCTGACTTAGCATTGCAGTGCCAGTGCCAGCATTTTGGATAGAACTTAATCATGCCATGTGGGCAGTCAGCAGGCTTAGTCACAGAATCTAGAAGTGACATAATATTATAATATTATAATATATAGTGACATAATATTCCATATTCCTTCATTTCTAACATGCCACAATGTTCCAAATCTTCTGCCGCATGTCAAATGTTGTGTATCCAGTGTAGCAATTCACATGTTTACAGTGATGTCCAAATGTGTTAATAGGTATAAAGACATCATAGCCCCTGCTTAGTATTACCCTCTATAAGCATGGTCCCCCCGACAGTAATAGGAGCATCATATACAGTCTGCAGGTTACTGATGCACTTTATATAGCTTGTAGGCATGAGGTATATTTTTGCATCTACACTTATACATTATTGGCTTACAATGTGTAATTTTAGCTCTTGAACCCTGATACAATTCCATAGCATGTCCCCCCCCAGCTACAGTGTTCCCCTTTATAATACTAGAGTCTTATAGGGTGCAGGGGCCTGGGTGTGGCCACTGTCTTTCTCCTTCACATATGTGCTTGGTTAGCTTGCTTACTGTATCCAGATAATTGATAGCATTGGGGCTTTAAATTTCACAGAAAAAGTAAACCTGTCCCGAGTTACTGAAGCGTAACGTAACATAAGATTTATTAGAAAGAAATAAAGTGATCTCATCCACACTCCGAAAATAAAATATTAATAAAGAAATAAAGAAAATATTTTGCCAAATAAAATATATGAAACAATAACAGAAACTTATACCAGCGGTATTTTTAACATCTCATTTTTCTTTTTAGTTTCCCCCAAAGTGGTCGGCTGGTGGCGTGTCCAGCGCACATCTGTACTTTCAGGGTTATGGTTAATGCAGGCTTCTGGTATCTGGTGACAGTGGTTGGAGAGGTGTGATGGATTCAGCCTGTCCTCGCTGTTACATAATGCTCCGCAAGCGATTGTATCAGTACACTGGTTATCAGGTTCTATTTTCATTTCATCCAGTACGGATTGAATAGTTATGGTTTCATTCCGTACCCTGGGAAAATAAGGGATAACCTTTCACTTGTGTTCTTTGAAGGATATGTATCATTAGCAGAAAGAGACAATATGTTATAATATTTTTATTTTATTTAAGATGACTATTAATATTAAATATTCTTGGAATAGCTCTGTTTTAAAACTAGAGCAGAGACGATGGACTAAAGTTTCCTGTTTTCTGCAGCTTACTTGTCAGCTTTTCTGTATGGGCTGGATCAGGATGAGCAGAGTCATCTCATTGTGAGAACATGATGGGCGAGTTAAAGATAGCGCTGTTGTGCAGAGCTGGCGCAGGCCCGGCCAGGTTTACGGTGTGGCGTGCGTCAGGAAAAAGGGGCGGGGCTGTATCTAAAATTGGCTTACTCATACGCCGGTCTTTATAAAGGTCCCCCTTAGAGTTCAGATCCCCCCCCCCTCTTATGGATCTCTGTTTGGGCTATTTTAATAACAATTTGAAGTCCTGACTATAGTGCAGCATTCAGCAAAAGTACTGTATATCCTATATTTCTTTACTTTCTAGTGTCTACCTTCAGAATTTATTTTTCCCTCAACAGTAAAACAGGAAAAGCTCAGTAAGTTTCTAAAAATTTTTAATTCCTCACCATTTTCAAGATTTATGCTTCCACTCAGTGGCTCCAGACATTCAGGTTTACATCCACCTACTGTAATTCATCTTGCAGCTGATTGTTTCCTTTCTAGGCAAATCCCATAGCTCAGAAAATGAGTGCAGGGAACTATTGTTATATTACACAGCGCTCTGAAAAAAATTCTACGACCAGTTGGATGAGACCATTGTTAAACCACCCAACACAATTCTGAAGTCTAAGGCTTTGGTACCATTGTTCCATTTTTGGTTATGGAGGATTTGGAAAAAAAAACAGTTGGTAAAGTGTATAGTAATAGTTAGGTAGAATGAAAAAAATCAGCTTATAAGTAAATTCAGCTTATAAGTAAAGATGAGCAAACTTGGCAAAAGTTCAGGTTCACACAAACCCGCACGATCTGCATTTGAATCTCGCTGTGTGGTGAAGGTGGATGCAGCCTAATGACTTCTTGCAAAACATGGATACATGCTGTATCCATGTTTTCCAGGCAGTCTTTGGACCACATCCACCTTCTCCCGGCAGCGGGATTCAAATGCCAATTGTTCAGGTTTGTGCAAGGCAAGTTTGCTCATCTTTACAAGCTGAATTTTTTTCATTCTACTTTTGACTATTACTGCTCAGAATCTCTGCACTCACTGAAAATAACCCACACTAGTTATTGGAGGGGGGATCAAGTTGCACAGAACAAAGAGTCTATAAGAGAAGGTGGAGTGAAGAAGGAAACGGTCTGTACAAATATGAATACGTGGACACTGCTACACATAATCCTGTTATAAGCCTGTTGAGCTCTGGTCCTGGCAGCATGAAAGTGATAGCAGGTTCCCTTTAGGATTCTTGAAATATGAGATGGTTTGTCAAAAGCAGGGGAGTCACACCTCCAGCTGTTACAAAACTACAATTCCTACCGTATCTGGAGAGCCAAAGCTTTGATGCATGATGGGAATTGTAGTTGACATGTCAGTTCTTTTGGCGGAATCAGCCGGCCCATAGAATGGTGTCTATGGAGCCGGCGGAAAGGGGCGCGTCCGTGAGTGCGTACAGACGGCTGAATTCCGCTGAGTTTATCCGCGGGAATTCCGTAGTGTGAACCCACCCTAAGGTGGGAGAGCAGTGGGAGCAGGAGACAAAGTGAATTGGCACAGAGGCCATTTTTTTCACTTCTTGGATTTCTATCAGCTACCAGAACAGATACAGTAATACATTGTATAGACACATATATTAAACTTTTAATGTACTTTTAATAGAAAGCAAGTTTTTCTTATTCGGAGTTCACCTTTAACAATAGTTACTCTACAAAGGACTGTGGCATAGATATACCTATAGGGACCCAGCCTGTCAATCACAATCCAGTCTCGCCCACTAGGAGCTGCCCAGCACTGTAAACATTGGAGACCAGTGGACGGTTCTATTCGTCTTTATTCGTTATTTATTGCGTAATTGACTCAAAAATAGAGCCGTATATTCTCCTTTCTCTACTCCTAAGACGCTTGTTTACAAGAAATAACGGGATTACTAATATTGTCTTCGAGGCCGCTGGAAATAAGTGTTGAACATTTATATCCAAGGAAATCTCACACTCCGTCCATGGCTGGAAAACTCATTCTTTTGCCTGTTTTTATCTCTACAGGTGGCCGCGCTTATTAGGCTCACACAGGGAATGACCTCACCTTCCTCAGCTGTATACTCTGTTAGTCTTGGCCACTTTCGACATCTTAAAGCCGAACTAATTATGATTCATTTTTTAACTTGTAAATCTCCAGAACAAATGTTTGCAGCATTTCTATTAATTGCTTTTGCACAGAGATGTTTTCCTTGGTGCGGATGGGATCTATTTTTGCCAGTTCAGATTCCATTTTCACTCCCACAAGTGATTGGAAAGTTGCTATTGACACTTTAATGTTCGGCTTGTCGTGGTGTTATGTTATGTGTTTTTCTTAATTGCCTTTGAGACCTGTATCCTGATTGTGTTATGTAGGAGTATTAATGACTGATTTGCTTTGGAGACATTACAAATAGCTTTTTTTTTACTTATTTTTTTTTATTCAGAGACAAAAAATAATTTGGCTTCTGGGAACAGCGCTGCTATTCTCAGTAGGATGTGTTTGGTAATGCGGCTCTGTCTCATAGAAGTGAATGTGATTAAAGGGGTACTCCGGCAGGGGGGCTTTTTTTTTTTCAATCTGGCTGGGGAGGAGGTAGCTGAGGGCAGCGAATCCACTTACCTGCCCGGTTTTAGCGGCGGGTCCCGTATCACGGAGCTCGGTCACCGCTGCCCGGCCACTTCCTGGTCTCTGGCGCGGGCTTGAGGCGTGATGTTTCAAGCCAGCTCAGCCAGTCAGTGAAGGAGGCGGGATCCCACCCAAAAAAGCCCCCCGCCGGAGTACCCCTTTAAGCTGCAATGTCAGACACAGCCTATTGAGGGGGTTGTCCAGGAGTAGAGATGAGGGAACTGAGGGAACTAGACCAAGGTTCGGGTTCATACAAACCTGAACCATCTGCATTGGAATCCTGCTGTCTTCCTGTTCCATGGGGAAGGTGGAAAAGCCCGAGTCCTGCCTGTTTTCCAGGCGGGACTCAGGCTGTAATGCAAAAAAATATATAGAACTGAGAGAGTCCTCAAGGAAAAAACATACTATGACCAAAATGGTAAATTTAATAATAAAGTATATATAAAACTAGCAAATGTAGAACATGATAGTGTGTGTATTATTAGCAAAAGTAAAACATCAATAAGGTAAGTCCACATTAAAAGTCAATAAGGATAGTAAAAGTCTATAACAAATCCATATGCAACTGAGAAGATGCTCACGCAACAGCTAACTGATGATGGCTTACCAGTCTATATATATGGTATATATTTATTTATGGGCAGAGTAGCAAACGTCTTACAGGACTACATTCACTGCAGTCAGATACTAGCGGCTACAATGTGTCTCTCCCGGGTGTGGACACAATGCAGCAATAGTGTAGTTGTTATCTCCACTTAGTCTCTGAGTTGAAGTTTGTTAGCAGAGTAGCGTGCTGTGGCCACAGAGTCCAGAAGTAGAAGAGGTCTGTATGCAGAGGTGATGGATCGTAGTTGATCATAGGTGTAGTGGTAGCTTATGTCTTAAAATGCTGTACGCGTTCTGGAAAGAACTCGGGCTGTCTCCACCTTCGCCTTGGAACGGAAAGACAGCAGGATTTAAATGCTGATGGTTCAGATTTGTACAAACCCGAACCTTGGCCTGGCTCACTCATCTCTACCCAGTAGTCAAAAAGCACCACTGTTTTCATCCAAAAAATTTACTATTCTTGTCTCGTATTGAAGCCCAATTCCATTGAAGTGAATAAGACCAAGCTTTGATACCACATACTGTACAACCTAAAGACGCTGTAAGGCACTGCTGTTGGAGTAAGCAGACATGTTTTTTCAATCTCTGAAATGGGGCTCAAATAGGTCTTAAGTTCAATAATATCTAAAGACCATTAGACTATATGGACATGATATACACAAGTAGGCTTGTTACAACCTCTATATATGAGCCAAAAAGAGTCACTGATCTGGCAGGCTGGACAGAGGTGGGGACCAGCTGGTCTATCCGGTTCCCATAAGCAGGTTATTAAAATCACAACTAGTTTACAAAACGAGAGAAGAATTGTCCAGATCCTTTACCACTGTTACCTTTGTGACAGGGGACCGTTCTGTTTATCCTTTTGCCCAACGTTACCTTGCTCCTAGTTCGCCACTTGTGGCCATTGGGTAGGAAGAACGCTGCCGGACACGAACAGTTCAACATCTCCGCTTAACTCTACTAAACACCCTTGTTTCCCAAAAACAGACTTTAAAGTAAATCTGCCATTGCGTTCATGCTGCCTGAGTCATTAGAGTGGTCCCAATTGGCCTCTTCTCACTCCAACAACCTTCCCACTCCACCACCCTTGATTTATTTTTTTAAAAGGTTTTATTTATGCAGTTTTTAATGATAAACAATAAAATAAAGGGAAACACAACAGACAATAAGCCTCACACAGGCATCAAGTCTTGCAATAGGAGACCAGGCAATTGAGCACAATACAGAGCGTATATGACAACGCGGAATCACAAATCTTTATAGTTTATGTCTACTACAGCATATCTTATTCAAGGTCCAAACTCTGTTACTGGTAGCAACTCTTAAAGCGAACAACAATAGGAAGGGTAGCAACCCGATGCCTAGGCCTCACAAAACAGACAAAGACAAAGGAAAAAGACGACACAAAACACAACTACATTCATACTCCATCCATACTCTTCAACCTACCTGCTCTCCACCCCCGATCCCAAAAAGGGAACTTCTCACAGCTGTTTATGACTGTATCGGTGAAGCTGTATCAGGTATGGCCAGCCGCTGTAACCAGATCCTGTCAAACATTTTGGGGCAATTTCTCTTCTGGTAAAGCACCCTATATAAGGGGATGTATGAGTTGCCTAGGGATTTCCATTGTGAGAGATACGGGGTTTCGGGAGATTTAGAATACGAAAAAATAAACGCTGGTAAGTAAGCATACCTGGGGAGATAGAATCCGAGGAAAGTCAAAGTGCTGATGCATAAACAATAGCACCGAGAACCAGAAAGGGAGCACCTTAGGGCAAAATACTGAATGTAAGAAAGTTCCCATATCGCTTTGACAACGGAAACAGTTGTTATCCGATGCCATTTCCAGAAGTTTTAAGCGAGTTTAAGTTTTAAATCTAAACTGTATAAGGATATCACGTGCACTTACTACTGAGGACAAGAAGTAATCAGTAATGTCCTCCCAATCGTCTGCCGAGAGTTCAGGGATATCAGTTAGCCATTTAATATAGGCTTCATCATAAGGTTTTTGGCTTACCGACTGGAGGAGGGTGTAGATGTTAGTTACGGGTTTATCCAGATCTTCCGGATGTAATAAGGTCTCCAGGGTGGACTCAGTCAGGGAGATATCACTCGTCCCAAGCTCAGCCTGCACCAACTGCCCCAAGTGTAGATAATGTGCTTTGTAGATCCCTGGAGGAGATAAGACCCACCACCCTTGTTTTATACAGGGTGAGTCAAAAGTCTCTGGACACCATTTTATTCCAGAAATGAAAAGAAAAATAACATGTGAATACCTCAGCAAGCAATGACTGTGTCCAGAAAATGGTGGCCATCTTGAAAGCCACCTTATTGGATTTAGGGCATGTTTTTCCAAAGGGGAGGTGGTGATGTAGCATATCATAGAAGAATTGATTTAGAAATTCATTGCCACAATTAGATTTGGAAAATCTCAATGCGGAAGGTGGAAGGTTGCATTGTGTTCAGCTTCAGTGCTGTGTTCAGTATCATGGACAACACATTGAACACATTAAATAGCTGTGCATCACATGGAACATTTCCGATTGCTGTTGCAACTTTCTGTGTTAATATTTTTGAATCACAAGAGATATTGTAAAAAATTCCAGTTGTAGATATGATAAATGACAACCTTTCCGATGAAAAAACTTGACCTTCAAGATGGTGGCCATGTATCGAACATAACCTAAAGATAGGCTTCATCACCCATTACTTGTTGGGGTATTCAGATATGTCATTTGACTTTCAACTCTCCTGTTTGGGTGAAGGGAGAGAGCTATCCATCACGAACAAAGGGGCAGGAAAAAGACACCACGGATCCCCCCCCCCCACACACACACACACACACACACACACCTTGTGGTTTGAGGCAAGCTGAAGATGATATCAGGTTCCCTTTAAACGTTTTATTTGTCTGTTCCTGGGTTCCAGGTGACAAACTATATGGGTCAACATTTCTATATCCCTGGCTAACCTTACAAAAACAGCAGGAAATGTGGGTCATACCTAGAAACATCCCTGAAATCATCCTATAACATCTCTTTTAGTGCATATTAGCATAAACCCTCCCTCCAGTCCAGTTCATAGAACAGCTCATGTATTGGAATATAATTTATAACAGATTGACCCAACAGAATACAATGACTGGACACCAGATGTGGGGGTTACACATCTCTTTAGGTGCTCTTACATAAGATGCCAATCGGATATTCACAACATGTAATTCAGGAGGCAGCAATTACATTGACTGTCAGCAGTCGGTTTGTTGGATGAGAGAACGGCAATGGTCTAGTGCTGACAATGTGGAAAAACATTAATCATGACAAACAGGAGTCTCAGCCAACAATGATTTTATGTCTTCGGCAAGAAATCCACTCAGAATGGACAGGTCACAGATACACGTGAGCAGATTGTTTTGGTGAATAACATGATCTTGTGACACCACTTATTTACAGAGTAAAAACTCTTCAGAGAGAAAGAGAAGTCCGATGCCTTTGGCTCTGCGCAGACATTTATAGTTCTGGGAGATTCTCTAAAGGGTCTTATAAATCAACGGGAGATTTCTAAGAAAGTTCTGGTTATATTTCCAAATTCCAGGAACAAATTTCTGTACATTGCCAATGGCTTGAAGGGCCACAGGCTTCACCGGAATCTCTCCGGAGATGAGCGCAACTTGAGCATGCTTGAATCCAATTATCCGGCATTTGAATACACGTGGCTGAAGAATTTGGATGCAGCCCTAGGGAGTCCTGGAAAACAGCACTAGAGCTGTAGGCTATAGGCTGTATTCACGTTTCCCATACAACCTTAGGGTCCAACTTCTTCAGCCACCGATAATCAAATGCAGAGTGTTTGGGCTTGGACAAACCCAATCGTGCCTGGGATTCACTCATCTCTACTGATAATCTCAGGACATGAATAACAAAATATATTCAGTGTAAGGACCCATTCATACTACGGAAAACAGGCAAAAATCCCAAGCGAAGCCTTCGCCTGCAGACTCTGCTTGGAACCCCGCATGCTTCTGTTTCAATAGAGTGCCTCGAGCGCCTCTGCTCTCCGTGCTTCTCCGCTCAAAGAATTGACATGTCAATTCTTTGAGCGGAGAGCGGAGGCACGTGAAGCATCCCATTAAAACAGATAGCATGCGGGATTCCAAACAGACTCTGCGGGCGGGGGTTTCCCCCGGAATTCCCACCTGTTTTCTGTAATGTGGACGGCCCCTAATTTCTGTCATAACAACATGTCAGACATTTGTATTGGTGATACTCCGGGTACTGAGACCCCACCAATGACTAGAAGGAAGATGCACAAGCACGTAACCATTAAAAAGAGACTTCCATAATGGCAAATTTCCAGAAAACTCATAGGGGGAGATTTATCAAACATGGTGTAAAGTGAAACTGGCTCAGTTGCCCCTAGCAACCAATCAGATTCCACCTTTCATTCCTCACAGACTCTTTGGAAAATGAAAGGTGGAATCTGATTGGTTGCTAGGGGCTACTGAGCCTGTTTCACTTTACACCATGTTTGATAAATCTCCCCCTTAGACTTCCAATATAATTCTGTAGACTGATCATTATAGTAGTTTAGAGATGAGATAAAGGGGCACATGAGAAGGGTCTCATTACTCAGTCCTCCATCAATACAGACATCTGACTTTGCAATTATGCCCCCTCTTCAAAAAAAAACAAAACCCTAATATATTACTCATTACATTGACTCTTTGTAACTATTGAGGGATTAACCAAAATCATCTCAGCTGCCTTAATATAAATTTTTTTTGGCAATTCCTTAAGGGGTATTGCAAATTTAAACACTAATCCCCAAATCTAAAATGGAGAGACTTGAATAGATGGCACATCATGCATATTTACTGTCATCCCATACATTGTCTGTGTAGCTACTGAAGGTGCTGTATCTCCAGAAACTCTATACACAATGAATGGAGCAGGAGTGTGCATTTGTCATTCACTTCTATGTGCCAAAACAAGACTCTTCTGGTGGCGCCATTTGTCAGGCCATTCGTGATTTGACCCATGCCTTGGCCTATGAATAGAGAAAAGTGTTCATCTTATGGGTCGATGCATTCAGGGCCCTCATCTAAGGTGAGAGAGGACCCAGCACATGTATGCTTTACTCATACAGCACATTGCTTTTAAGTGGAAATAATGCCTGATTTTACCTGTGTAGGCACTGTAGGGGCATTGAACACTCTAACAGGGTGCCTTCACATGTACCGGATTCGCAGTGGAGTGGATTTCACGCTGCAAGTTTGCAGCGAAATCTGCTGCGAATCCATGTAGTGTGAAGTTGAATGGGGTTACATACCCGCAGCAGAATTTTTATTCAGCTGCAAGTATGTAACCCAGTCCCTTTAACCCTTCGCCGCCCGGAGCATATATTACCTGCTTGGCGCCACAGTTGCATGTGAAGCTCCTGGCTCCCGTCGGTCCCCATCAGCCAATCAGTGCACGGGCAGCACCGATTGGCTGAAGGGTACCGATGGGAGTCGGGAGCCTCACATGCAGCTGCAACGCCAAGCAGGTAATGTATGCTGCGGGCAGCGAAGGGTAAAGGGACTGGTTTACATACTCGCAAATTCCGCTGCGGGTAAGTAAACTAAGTAAGTAAACTAGTGTAAGTAAACTTACACTACATGGATTCTCAGCGGATTTCACGTGGTACGTGTGAAGGCATCCACAGATTGCCTTTGTTTACTAAAAGTTATTTAATTGCAGGAAGTGATTTGCTTGTCGGGAGGCTCTAACAAAAAGGGATAGTAAAAACTAGACAGACTGTTTAATGGGATGACAATGAAACAGGTCACCACAACCCAACTTCTGTTGTTTTAGAGTAGACAGCCAATGGGGGTTATCCCCGCCTATGGATTGGCAGCAGATCTCATTGAAAACAACAGGATGTGAACATAAGACTCTGATGTGTGTGATGAACCATTGTCCCCAGTTCACCCATACAACCACCATCTAAAAATAACACATTTTCATTTCATAGTTAAAACTATTGACTTTGTTGCTATAGATCATAGAAACAGGATGACCCGACAAAAAATCTTGAAAATGTCAGTCTGAGTCTATTTTCCCATTGGGCAGGGGATGAAAGACAAACACATAATCTTAATGCCGAACATCTTTATAAATTGTTTTTGTGTCTGCGAAGCCAACGAACCATATGGGGAAATTATACTCGGAAAACACATATTATATGAAATGTGTGAAACATTGTTTCCATTTTCATTTGCAGTCTATATCAATAGAAGAAGATTTTTTGTCTTTAAAACCGTGACTCGGAGAGCAGATGTGTGGTCTCTTTCACAGCGCTATTCTTGGATGGATAATCAAAACCAGAGACGCCCAACGGGGTCATTTGTTTTTATACCAGTAATAAATAATGGCAGGCCGTAAATTTATGATAATGATACATTTCGCTGCTTGAGGAAGCCATTGTTTGGGAAACCAGTGGATTAATGGGTACACAGCAGAGTCGGGACAGAAGAATAGGAACGTCCTAATACGAAACAGTGGAGACACATTATAAGAACCACTTTTTACTTTTGGTGTCTGCAATACGGTGCTCATAAAGGAAGTCATGTGTGGTGGTTTGGCTTGGTGGGAATATAAGGTGAACGGGGGCTACCAGACTTGTTTCTAACACAACATTTTGGTGATCCCTACTGCGTATGGGGCTCAGTAGCAGAAAGATGGTCATTGTACTCTTCTTACCAAGTTTCTTTAGCAGAAAAGGTTTCAACTTTCACGGCAGTATCGTAATTGGACCTCCACTGATCGACAAAGAGTTTTTTCCGATGAGTCACATTTTCTGCTTCATCAAATGGATGGATATTGGTATCTCAGGTGAGAAACATCGGAAGGCACCCTGCAGCCATTGATGGATGAACACAAGCTGGTCGGTAAACGGTTATGGACTGGGGGAGGTTCCTGTTTCATTCCTACATGCTGATTGTCTCCCCTGGGGCAGATGGGATGTTCCATCAAGACAATGAAACATGTCATACATCTAGAAATGTCGGACACTGGTTGTAAGAGCATGAACAAAATAAAGTACCACCATGGTCTCCTAATACCCCAGATTTGAACCTTGATTTTATGAATTCCCCAGCAGCTGTAGGATGCAGTCAGCATGGCTCCAGATACTTGTGACACCTTTCAGGACTTTACTGGTTGTAGGTCACTCCCAGCCCATCTAGCTGCTGTCTTTGATCCACACAGTGGTCACAACCGTGAAAGAGCTGTCTACAGATGGGGGACTCCCCTTGTGAGAGGTTCTGGCTTGGCTATAAATAACTGTCCATTTTGTAAGGCTTTTTAAAGGAGTCAAGCATTTGGTTATAGAGATGCTATCTGTTATAGCTGGCACTAGGGATGGTCCGAACCTGGTTTGGACGGGGTTTGTACGAACCCTCCGCAATGATTACCGCTGTCTGCCCGCTCCGTGAAGCGGGCGGATCCGGCAGGAGGAACGCCTGGAAAACTGGGATACAGCCATAGCCATAGGCTGTATCCCAGTTTTCCAGGCGTTCCTCCCGCTGTATCTGCTCGCTGCAAGGAGCAGGCAGACAGCGGGAATCCGATGCAGAGCGTTCGGGTTCAGCCGAACCCGAACCTCGGCGGGTTCGGACCATCCCTAGCTGGCACCAGAGAGCAACTTTGCTTTCCATCTAACATTGATGTATGAATAGCCTATAAGTCTCCACACACCTTCTGGTGCTCTCCTCAAGGAGAATCCTTACCTTCTCTGTCTTGGGAAGAAACATTATTCTTATTTTCTAGAATGTCTGGACCATGCAATTGGTTAATGCCACTTATGTTAACTGTAACAACACCAAGCTTGTGTGCCCTATGGGAGAACTGTAACCATTCAGCATGCTTCTTTATGAACATTCTATTTAATTAGAGATGAGCGAAACTACAGTAAGTGCCATTTTGCAAAACACCAAGCTTGTCATTTGACTCCAGGTGGCTGGAGAAGATGTGTGCAGCCCTAGGACTGCATCCATCTTCTCCAGCCACTGGGAATCCAATGCATTCACAAAATGGCAATTCCTGTAGTTTCGCTCATCTCTTTCTATAAGGCATCTACCACCACCTTTAAGACCAACCTGAAATTGTCCTCCATCTGTTTTCCCCTTAACAGCTACCAAAGTTTCATCTTTACTACAAATACATTCACCCTCTAAGACGATGTTATGTTTTTTATTTTTGCAACAATCCATTAATGTTGGTGTTACTACTAAGAGGAAACATGGACTTGATTAAAACAAATGCTAAGACCTGGCATCGAACCATAACAGACTCCAAAAAGTACAGACGGAGACAGAGATATGCAAATATTTTAAAAACATATCTTTATAGAAAATAAACTCAATAAATTCAAACTATATTTAGTCCTCATTGTTAAACAAATTTAATATTTCCTAAAAAAAACATACACAAAAAACACCCATTTCTTTGTGTTACGCATAAAAATTACTGAATATTGACATAATCTGTAAACAATCTGAAGGCTTCCAAATGGCGACATCAAAGAAAAATGTAAGACCAAAAAAAAATTGCTCAACCAAAGGATATTTCTATCAGCTATTAACTTCTGTAATAAAATACAGAGCAGAGAGGCGAAATATTATTATCCATGGCTTATGCTATTAACATCCAGTATTAGGGGGAAATAAAAAGTTCTACAAAAATCACAAACAAGATTTATTGGAAAAATTAAGATTTTTAGTAATTTTAGGATTTTCATTTAAAAAATTGTGAATTTCATTTTTATTTTAAATTCAAATCTTTGAGATGAAAAGTTATTAATTCCTACAAGTAATTTATTTTCTGGTAATTATTAAAAATTCACAACTCCACTTGTGATAATGGTGTCTTCTATAATATTAAGTGTTTAAATTAGATTTCAATTTAGTTTTACTTTTTTTTCTCCTCCTTTTCTATTTTTTACATTTTATTATTTACAATTTGGAATTTTAACATTATTACTTTAAAGTGATAAAATAAGATTTTCTAAAAAAAAAAAAAAAAAAGTAACAAAACCCTGTAGCCTGTGTGTGAATTTAAAACTACCCTAATATGCAGATTCCATCATAGAGTTTGATGTTTGACAACATTACGGATGACGCTCCATTATTCCATGCCTATATTCAGCATCTAGAAGTTTTTGGGGCCGAGTGATATATTAAATACAGAGTAAGGTTAACTTAATATTGTTTTATTATACAATAAATTCTTTACTGCTTATAATTTAAACGTACACTAACATGGCAAAAGTTTTGATTGGTCGAGGTCTGGGTGTTTTGACTTCAACTGATCACTAGAATGAATTAGAAGAGGCACAAGATAGAGCACTTTATCCATTGTACTGCAGTAGGTGAACTCTATTGACTTACATTAGAGTCTATCTAGTGCAGTCGGGGGAAGAAGCACTTAGTCGTGCTTCTCCTGGTCTAAAGGTTCATCACATTTGCTACTTGGTGAGGAGAAGAGGTCAAAGAGACTTTGTTTAGAAACCATTAGATACTTTAGAGACTATTTTCTAGAGATCACACTTTTGAGACACTTTAAGAGGCCTGGCGCCACAAAAATTGCTTTAACCCCTTAGCTGCACCAGTGAGTTATAAAACATCCTGGTAGGAGGTTAGTTTCAGCACAAGGACGTATTATAACGGACCTGCTTCCAATGCTCGCTGTTTGCATAAACAGTGACCGGGAGCTGCAACTAAACGGTCAGCTGATAGGGGGTCCAGCACCGACAATCGACAGCGTTCGTGGATTGATAACGATAATTGGTGTGGAAAAAAAATATAAAGAATTACATTGGAATCTCTGCAAAGAAAATGCAAATTTTAACTTTTTACTCTAGCTTTGCAGTTATTCCTGTGAAATGCCCAAAAGGTTAAAAATCTGTATGAATGTAAATTTGAATACTTGAAAGGGTGAAGATTTCAAAATGGGGTAAATTACGGGGGTTTCTAGTATACAGGACTCTAAAACATACTCCAAAACTGAACTGGTGCCCAAAGAATTTCTAAGTTTGAAATTTTCATGAAAAATTTGAAAAATGCTACTAAACATTTACAGCCTGTAACATCCTAAAAAAGTTAAAACATGTTCACCATATGCTGCCAATATAAAGTAGACCTGTTATAGATATGAATGAATAAATATTGTATGTAGTATTACTATTTTCCTTATTGGCAGAGACTTTCAAATGTAGAGGAATGCTATTTTTTTTTTACATTTTTCCCCAAAAAATTCTAAAGGTATCAACCCAAATTTACCATTAGCATAAAGTAGAATATGTCACAAAAAAAAATCAATCTTGGAATCTCAAGGATTGGTAAAATCATTCCAAAGTAATTGATGCATAAATTGACACATGTCAAATTTTAAAAATTTGGCTGTGTCATAATTGCCAAAAACTGACTGTGTCCCTTAAGGGTTAAGGTCGCTATTATAACTATCCAGGAATTGGCTCATGAAAAGCATTGTCCTGGATTGCTGCAGGCTGGTTAACAACTTGGACAGCCTGGATGTTGATTAGAAAAATGACCATGTCTTCTACAAGTTTCAAACCTGTGATTTCCCCCCTCACCCCCTTTGTTCCCCATCACTGTGTTATTCTTTAGGAATGTTAATGTAGCATGTGGTATGATGCATAGTAAGGAAACCAATAGCTTTCTCTAAGTAATTTGTATATATGTTTACAATTGGCTACTAATAATTTTTAAGGAAAAAAAAATTTAGCGTAAAAAAAAAGTTAGGAACTGGGCAAGGGTCATGACTCTTTAAGAGGCTGAGATGGCAAATTTACCCTGTAAGCGGGTCCAAAGACTGCAGCAGAGGCAGAAGGTGTAAAAACATGGGAGAAGGAGGCCGAAGACTAAAAGTGGAGATGATAGTCAAGTCATTGCATTAAGAGGGACATTTATTAACGCTGAATTGGCTACTAATAATTTTTAAGGAAAAAGAAAATATAGCGTAAAAAAGTTAGGAACTAGGCAAGGGTCATGACTCTTTAAGAAGCTGAGATGGCAAATTTACCCTGTAAGCGGGTCCGAAGACTGCAGCAGAAGCAGAAGGTGTAAAAACATGGGAGAAGGAGGCCGAAGACTAAAAGTGGAGATGATAGTCAAGTCATTGCATTAAGGGGGACATTTATTAACGCTAAAGGCACATGCCTGCTGTAATCCCTGCTTGCCTAATAAGCAGGGGGGGCATGTAAAGGTGAGGAGGATGCATGGTCTCCTCCTGTGCCAGATTCTTCATGAGTTACAATAAGGGGCCTATTCCATCGGCCCTATTCTATCGTCCGAATTGGAGCGATAATCGGCCAAACCGATTATCGCTCCGTGGAATAGAGAGAACGATCAGCAGATGATCGTGTCATCGGCTGATCGTTCATTTAGGTTCAGACCTAAAATCATCGTTCACCACCAGCACATCGTTACGGTAGAATAACGGTGTGCGGCGGCAACCGACGATTTCAGCAGCATCATACATTACCTGTCCGGGCTGCAGGTCTTCTCCTTCTCCTGTTTAGCCAATCACTGGCTGGAACCGCTGCGGCCCCGCTCCGAAGCTGCTGCGGCGTGGAACCGGGAGGAAGAAGGAGAAGACCTGCAGCCTTAACAGGTAATGTATAAAACAAGGGCTGCAAGGACATCGGTAGCGATGTCCCTGCAGCCCTTGCTTAACAATCATCGGGGCCGTGGAATAGGCCCAGTAAACGAGCGCCGATCTAGCAGATCGGCACTCGTTTACATCGTTGATCGGGCAGTGCTCGGCCCATAGAATAGGGCCTTTACTCTCAGACGTGCGCCTCTTGGTGAATCCGGCAAAGTAGTTGGGGTAGGGCCTAATTTGAGACCAGGGTACGAGTATGCCGGTCTTAATAAATGGCCCCCATAGACTTTTCTTTCCCCTTTCAGGTGGAAGATGAATCATGAAATATCAAATAACAAAAGTTCTACAGACCGAAGTAATTTAAGACAATCTTGAGACTCGACACAGCAACAAACATTGCATTCACATGATGCAGTTTTGAACGGCCGCCATGGGTTATTACCTAAATTAGCATTTTTGAGGTGAGTTCGTATGGAAACAGTTGAAATATATACATAGTAAAATGTACTAAATTGAAAAGATCTTGACACATTTTCCAGCCTGAGGAAAAAAAACACAACACACACACATGCCTAGGACATTTTGTTCATTGCTTGTTATTTTGTTTTGTATATAAGAATTAGGCTATGCATTGGCTTTCAGTTCTTCTTTTTGTCATCATCATCTGCCTTCAAGGGATGGAAACAAAAACAGAAATGTGTCGGGGATTTCTGTGTCTTGAACCTGTCAAGGTTGTCTGGGATGACTTTGGGTAGAAAAAAACGTTATTTTGTGTTTGTTTTGAGAAACAACTTTGTGTCCAAACAACTGAGCCCACCGGCGAAGATGTTTCCGCGGGTCCACCCTACTTCTATACCAAATGTGTACACATCTACTTTTATTGTTGGTCTGTAACATGAGGAGAAGATGGGGACTGGAGGTTTTGGTGAGATGAAAACGGACATCTTTGAGGTTCTAGTTTTATGTCTTCTATGGTTTTGACAAAATCGAAAACAAACATGAAATATTACTGGACTATAAACAGAAAGTTCTGTAATAGATTTGCCAGGAGCTTACATACCCTCTAAGTCATGCTCAGTCCCTATTCATTTCCATATTGCCTTTTTAAATTTGACTCATAGAAATTTAACATTACAGTATAGATGCCAAGCTGAATATAGCTGACAAACATGGTGTGAACAAGGTCTAACACTCAGAAGAAGGCTTTGCATCCAAAATCTGTATATAACATTAAGTATGGGGCTTTAGGGTTCTGCATTGGACTCTCCTAGGAACCGTGTGACTCTTGTTTGTGTAGGTTTTGCAGCTCAATTCCATTGAAGTGGTGCTGTTTTTGCAAGAAAGTACCTTTGGTTTTTCTAATCCTAAATAACCCCTTAAAAAGACCCATTGTATACCCAATTAAGTAATTTTGAGCAACTAAAGTAAGTCCCCCCCAGCTGTAGGCTAAAGTGGATTATGGCTACAAGAGTGTCTTTTGCTCCGAAGAACCTAAGTTTTCTTGTATTACACAGATTACCTATTCACTTGAACGGTCCCTGGTAATGCTTCCTATCCCCTGTGGTGGCGCTGTAGGAAAACTGAATACATACTGCCAGCTTTCTCTACAGATTACTACTGCTTGCTAGGTGTCTCAGGGATACTTACTGACAGGATTATTATTAACAGGGAGGGAGAACCCCTTTAGGATCTGTCCTTTCTTATTCCCTCAATTTCTTTTTGGGTTTGTAGCAGTTTGTGAGCTCAGGTAAAGAGACACTAAACGCAGGTTTCTTGTCACCCAGACGTGTCAGCAGCTTTATTTCCAAGCATAGAGACTCCAGAAACAAAATACAGCTTTCTTCAGCAGAAACAAGTCTTTCAAATGGCATAAATGAAAGTTCACAGAAATCATACAGTCCTGTACAGTATCCTGGAGCACAGTCACAGCAGATACAGGGTTATGTCTCAGCCATCTGTACCTCAGCAGTTTCTCCTGGTATACAGCGCAAGTATTAGCGGCAGCAGAGCAGGGTCCACACCAAGCTGCTTCCAAGTCCAACTCCCATCAGACTAGCTAGGGTTTTAATCCACCTGCACCTGTGTGGAGATCAGCCTCCAGGTTAACCTCTTAGTAGCCGGAGAGGAATATACCTGCCTTGCCAGATTAACCCATTCAACCTGCTACACATCCCTCCCCCCGGCTCCAGGCCGTAGGTCTGGACACTTCCTCCTAGCAGGCAATGGACCCTTGAAAGGGCATCCGCATTCTGATGATTCCTCCCAGATCTGTGCTCTACCTTAAATTTATATTCCTGCAGAGCTAAGAACCACCTGGTCACTGGTCACACAGAATTACGGTCATTATTCTGAGCCATCCAAGTTAGGGGTGCATGGTCTGAAACCAACCTGAATGGTCTACCAACCAAATAGTACCTAAGGGCATCTAATGTCCATTTTATGGCAAGGCATTCCTTTTCCACAATGGAATAATTTTTCTCTGCTGATGACAGTTTTCTGCTGAGGTACATTACAGGATGCTCTTCCCCATCTACCATCTGTGCCAACACGGCACCTAAGCCTACCTCTGACGCATCGGTCTGTACAATAAATTCCTTCTTAAAGTCAGGGGCTATCAGTACCGGCTGTTCACACAGCACCGACTTTAACTTAGTGAAGGTTTTTTCTAAGTCAGGAGTCCAGTGAATGGTATTAGGCTTAGACCCTTTTGTTAGGTCAGTAAGTGGTGCTGCAAGCGTGGCAAAATTTGGCACAAACCTTCTGTAGTATCCCACAATACCTAAAAATGTCCTGACTTGTTTTTTAGTAGTGGGACGGGGCCAATTTTGTATTGCCTCAATTTTATTTACTTGGGGCTTTATCACTCCTCTGCCAACAATATAGCCAAGATATTTGGCTTCCTCTAAGCCTATGGCACATTTTTCAGGATTGACAGTGAGTCCGGCCTCTCTGAGGGAGCTAACCACATTCTGAACCTTGCCTAAGTGACTGTCCCAATCTGAACTGTAGACTACAATATCATCTAGATATGCAGCAGTATATTTTTTATGAGGCCTCAAGACCTTGTCCATAGCCCGTTGGAATGTGGCTGGGGCCCCCTGTAGCTCAAAAGGCATGGTGACGTACTGGAACAAACCCTCAGGGGTAGAGAAGGCTGTCTTCTCTTTGGATTCCTCAGACAGAGGAATTTGCCAGTAACCTTTAGTGAGGTCTAAAGTTGTAATATATCTGGCTGGCCCAAGACTTTCTATCAATTCAACAGCCCTTGGCATGGGATAGGCATCAAATTCAGAGACCTCATTTAGCTTCCTAAAGTCACTGCAGAATCTCCAAGAGCCATTGGGTTTGGGTACTAGAACAATGGGACTGGACCACCCACTAGAGGATTCTTCAATGATCCCAAGCTCAAGCATTTTTCTTACTTCCCCTGTAACATCCTGTCGCCTGGCTTCTGGGATTCTATAAGGGCGTACATTCACTCTAACATGGGGATCTGTCCGGATTTCATGTTTTATCACATCTGTCCTTCCTGGTATTTCTGTAAAGAAATCCCTGTTTCTCTGGAGGAACTCTTTTACCTCTTGTTGTTGGGATGGGGACAGAGTTTTACACACCTTCACTTTATTTATCTCAGTAGGACCTTCTTTTCTAGTGACTACCTCTGCAGACAATGACTCCCTCTCTTTCCAAGGTTTGATGAGATTTACATGGTAAATCTGGTATTGTTTTCTTTTACTTGGCTGAAACACTTTATAGTTTACTGGACCCACTTTCTCCACAACTTCAAATGGTCCCTGCCATTTAGCCAAAAACTTGCTCTCTACTGTTGGTATGAGCACCAGGACCCGATCACCAGGGTTAAACTCTCTGACCTTGGCTGGTTGATTGTATACCCTACACTGGGCTTCCTGTGTCTGCAGCAGGTGTTGTTTGACCACTGGCATTACAGCCTCCATTCTTTCCTGCATCTGGCTCACATGTTCCACCACACTTTTGTAGGGACTAACCTCTTGTTCCCAAGCTACCTTGACTATATCAAGCAGTCCACGGGGATGACGACCGTAAACTAATTCAAACGGTGAAAAGCCCGTGGAGGCTTATGGGACTTCACGAATTGCAAAAAGTAAATGCGGTAACAGCATATCCCAATCACGGCCATCCTTACTCACAACCTTTTTCAGCATGTTTTTTAGGGTCTTGTTAAACCTTTCAACAAGGCCATCTGTTTGAGGATGGTAGACAGAAGTACGCAAATGTTTAATGTGAAACAGTTTGCACAATTCTTTCATTATTTTCGACATGAAGGGTGTACCCTGGTCCGTAAGAATCTCTTGTGGCAGACCCACTCTAGTGAACACCTGAAACAGCTCTCTGGCAATTACTTTAGAAGAGGTATTTCTCAAGGGTATAGCCTCAGGGTAACGGGTGGCATAGTCTAAGATGACCAGGATATATTGATAACCTCTGGCTGATTTGACTAGAGGGCCCACAATGTCCATTGCTATACGCTCAAAGGGGACTTCAATAATTGGGAGTGGAACTAAGGGGCTGCGGAAATGGGGCATTGGAGCATTAATCTGACATATAGGGCAAGAATTACAAAATTCTCTTACTTCATTATATACACCGGCCCAATAAAATCGCTGCAATATGCGCTCCAGTGTTTTTTCAACCCCTAAGTGACCTCCTAACAGATGCGTGTGAGCCAGTTCAAGGACCTTGCGCCTATATTGTTGAGGCACGACTAACTGCTCAATAACCTCATCATTTGACTTATTCACTCTATACAGTAGGTCATTGATCAACACAAAATATGGGTAACACAAATTTGCCTCAGAATCCTGGGGCACACCATTCAAGATTTTTATATTTTCAAATACCTTTTTAAGGCTAGGGTCTCTCAACTGAGCAGTCACAAAATTGGTCCTTGGAATTCCCAAGTTATGTATGTCCTGCTCGGAGAGAGAGTCTTCAGGCTCATCACCAGCTAAGACAAATCAGAATTATCATCATTACTGTGAACAGATAAATCTTCCTTACATGAAGCCTGGACTGTGTCTACAGACCTCAATGTTTTTTCCCAGAGTTGCCAAAACAGGGGAAAGTCACAGCCCAGAATCAGGTCATGTACAAGCCCAGAAACAACCCCCACTTGGCAGGTCACAGTTCCTATGGAGGTTTCCACTGTAACCTGAGCACAAGGGTATTCCTTGATGTCCCCGGGTCACCAGGTTAGTCTCAGGGTGCACCAATGTATATGGAAACTTGGCCTGTAGTAGAGTGACCATGCTGCCTGTGTCCAAGAGGGCTAGCACTCGCAGGCCACCTATCCAGACGTCACAACTGTGCCGAGAGTCTTTCATCATGGCACTGGCAGAGTTTACAGCATGCACTAACATAGACTGGCGCCTGATGACATTGCAGTCCATGGGCTCCTCAGGCGTTTGGCACTGAGCCGCAATGTGACCAACCTCATAACATCTCCAGCAACGAAGCTCAGGGGTGTGGTTAGGTGATATGACCCTGGGCAGAGGGCCAACATTGGATGGAAAAACCTGTGGAGCAGTAAACCTTGGACTTTTGCGGCTCTCCACAGTGTTCCTTGGTCTCCAGCATATCCGGGTATTTCTCTGAGGTGGTGGAACCCCAGAATTTTTTATAGTACGGCTTTCTGTTACAGAATGTCTTTCCAGAGCGCACATCATTTGCTTAGTATTCTGGGAATCACTCTGCATTACCCAGTGTTGCAAGTCTCTGGAGAGGGCACCAAACAGGCGTTCTATGACCACACGATCAACCACATCCCGTGCAGAGAGTCTTTCTGGTTCAAGCCATTTATGAATCAAATTCATCAGGTCATGCACTTGAGACCTCGGGGGTTTTCTGGCATCATACCGCCACTGATGTACTCGTTGAGCACGGACAGCCAAGGTGACCCCCAGCCGTGCAAGTATCTCCCTTTTAAGCAGAGCATAACTTTTTGCAGATTCTGTTGACAAGTCACAATAAGCTTTTAGTGGTTCACCTGTTAAGAATGGAGCCAGAACCTCACCCCATTGTGGCAGACGTTCCCTTTCTGCAGTTCGCTCAAACAAAGCAAAGTAAGCCTCAACATCCTCTCCTTCCACCATCCGTTGAATTGCTCTTTTTGGCATTGTCCTTGGCAACAGTTAGAGGAGAGGTCTGAGGGACAGGTCCAGTCACTTTCAATGCTGCCAGTTGTTTTATGAGCAGGTTATTGGTTTGTTGCTGAGCCTGCTGCTGCTGTAGGTTAGCTTGCACAAGTTTCTGGACTAGCTGCTCCATGTTTGTGGATTGCATTGACACTAGATTAACAGCTTTCACCCAGGACATACACTGCTTGCTGGACAGACACTGCTTGCTGGCTTTTAAAGCTGTGGTTCCTCTAAGCAGCTGAGAAGTAGCACAGATAATGCCCACAGCATACCTCCACCATATGTAGCAGCTTGGGGTGTGAGCTTAGGTAAAGAGACACTCTAAACGCAGGTTTCTTGTCACCCAGACGTGTCAGCAGCTTTATTTCCAAGCATAGAAGCTCCACAAACAAAATACAGCTTTCTTCAGCAGAAACAAGTCTTTCAAACGGCATAAATGAAAGTTCACAGAAATCATACAGTCCTGTACAGTATCCTGGAGTACAGTCACAGCAGATACAGGGTTATCTCTCCCCCATCTGTACCTCAGCAGTCTCTCCTGGTATACAGCGCAAGTATTAGCGGCAGCAGAGCAGGGTCCACACCAAGCTGCTTCCAAGTCCAACTCCCATCAGACTAGCTAGGGTTTTAATCCACCTGCACCTGTGTGGAGATCAGCCTCCAGGTTAACTTCTTAGTAGCCGGAGAGGAATATACCTGCCTTGCCAGGTTGATAGGTTGATATAATATCAGTCTGAGGAAACTTCTTTTGTATGTTGGCCATTAGTTTTGAGCCCTGTAAATGTTAAAAATTCATCATCATCGGCAAAACTAAATGATGATGTTATCGTGAACCAGTTGTGGTGTCTCTCAGGGATCAGAGTGGAGACGCGACGCTCTGCCAGTTGTCAGGTCCAAGCTTCCATGTAATTTGGGAGTGAACGTCCAAGGTCTGCAATTCGTCCACTTCTTTAAGGGTCAGGATATTAAGACAAGACACAAAAAAAACTAAGAAATAAAAGAAAATCTTTAAACTGTGCTAGCAGAATAACATATAAATGAACAACCACCAAAACTGTGCTGAGGGTTTTGTCCAACGAATACATAAAGGGGCAGTCCCATTTCGTAAAGATGGCTTTCTCTCGCCAGAGATGGTTAGGAACCACAGTGCGGGAGTTGGCTTTAATAGGAGTTGTGCAAACTCTCGAAGCTATTTATACAGTGTCTTGCAAAATAATTCTTATATATAGAGTGATAATAGAATGCCTTCTTTTTTAATGACACCCTAATGTCCCTTTTAGGCTACCTAAACTCTAAGTCATTAGGGTGGTCCCAATGACTTCTTTCCATCCCACCAGCCTTGATTGATAGAACTGTTTGGGTATATGATATCTATCAGTTAGGGCCAGCAGGTCGGGGAGAAGCCACCAAGCATCTCCCTCATGACTTGTAGTGCAGATGTCTGAGAGAGATCATCCTCTAGAGTGGCTTTTCAGCTCTCCTCTTTTGCTCATATAGGGGGAACCCAAATAGGACAATCCCTTTAAGTAAGTTAAAGTAGGGTGAGGCAGAATGAGTTGTCAGGCTTTTGTTCTTCCCTTTGTCCCTTTTCACCAGCAACATTCAAAATCACACAAAAAAAAATAGCTTTCATATGTTTTATATCCAAACAAAACATGTTTTTACATAAGGAAACTATGCTGGGGCACAATGTTTCCTGCAGCTGCTAGGAAAAAATATACAATTATTACATACAAGTTCGGCCAGTGCCTAAGCTGTGCCAGAATACATAATAATTAATTGTATTGATAGCTTGTGGAGGCTGAGGAACGTTGGCTGCCTCTCGCTCACAATCACTATAGTAAGAGAAAGAACAACAGTAAATTTTGTTTGTTCAGAAACGGATGTTCTCATAGAGCTCTGATGGCTAAAGGTAGATTTACCCCCCGAAGTAATCAGATTTGGATAGGAAACCTTGTGATCAGCAGATTAGTATCTTGTTCTTAATTTAAAAAATTCATGTTCGGGGGATGGGAGAAAAGACGTTTATCTGGTCAACTTGCCAAACCCTAACCATTTATCAGAATTCTGATGGAAGTCCAGCGTTAAGGTGACCATACACTTTCAATTACTGTCTGTTTGGCCATCAGTTATCTCTCCCATCTTCCGCCCGTCCTCCCTATACACAGGAACATTCGGTTTACGGCAGATACGGACGACTAAAGTATTAGGGGAATGGGGACCTTAAGGAGCACAAAGTCAACTCCTAGTTACAGCAGCTAGATATAAAGTATAAAGTCTTCCCCAACATTGGCTATGCCATGGTTAAGACTAAAGATGAGCGAATACTCTCGGTCGATCATGTTGCTCTATCAGGGTCCTTGATCGAGCTGGATTCTCAACCAAGTACCTTTTGCTGCTCGGGTTCTTGGGTTATAAAAAGCTTATCAACAAGCTTTAAAGTGTCACTGTCGGTTTTTTTTAAATGCAGAAATCAATAGTACAGGCGATGTTAAGAAACTTTTTAAATTGGGTTTAATAGGCAAATATGCCAATATCTGCATTCAAAAAGACTTTCTTCAGCCACCCCCCCCCCCCCCTCCTCTCTCTTATTCACTGCTCATTATCAGGAAATCTTGACTTTTTTTATATCAGTCTAGCCCTGTGTAACCTATGGAGAGGGGAGGGGGGAGGAGGGAGGAGGAAGATTAGTCGGCAGCAGAGAGAAGAGAACAAAGGATTACAGAGCTGGACCTGTGTAAAAGCCATTATTTGGTAGCCGGAGGTCAGAGAGGTCAGTGCTGACTTCAGAGGAGAGAGCCTGGTCATGTAGCTGTAAATTAACTCTTTGTTGTCTTGTTTTGGTGCCTCATCTCCCTCAACCTCAAAAAATGCATTTTTCGGTTATTAAACCCAATTACAAAGTTTCTTAAAATCGCCTGTACTATTGATTCCTTGATTCCTGCAAAAAAAAAAAAAAAACAGTGAAACTTTAAGGCTCTGGAAATGCATAATGCATTTCCACAATCATAAAGTGTCACTGTCATTACAACTTTCAAAATCTAAATTAACAGTAGATGTGATATAAAGCAATCAAATAAACATGGGTAGAGATCACCGACACTGCTCTCTATCGGCGGCTTACTTGTAGAACATTGCCGTGTATTCTGGACTATGCCTCACTTGCCCCGGGGATGCTCCTCGTAAAACAGTATGCAAACAGTCCAAGTAGAGAGAAAAAGACAAGGGCACTCACCCATCTGTGGCATAATGACTCCTTTATTCGCAAAGCGTGCAGTTAAAAGTTCATGAAGACATCACAACATGCGGGCAGACGTCATACCACTTTCACAGTGCTGACATGATGGCCATTTCGCGCGCATGCGCGCTTCTACGGATAGAAGAAGAAGCATGCGCGTGAAATGGCCATCATGTCAGCACTGTGAAAGTGGTATGGCGTCTGCCCGCATGTTGTGATGTCTTCATGGACTTTTAACTGCACGCTTTGCGAATAAAGGAGTCATTATGCCACAGATGGGTGAGTGCCCTTGTCTTTTTCTCTCTACTTGGACTGTGATATAAAGCAAGTTTGCAATATACATTCATTATTTTTTGTTGTTGTTGCTATCTTGCTATGAAACAAAGCTGAACTTACCAGAAATCCAGGTTCAGTCTCCTGATGGCAGCTTTTCTGACTTGTGCTGGTTGCAAAAAAAACAGACTAAACCTAGGAAATCCGGCTAGTACAGAGAGTCACGGCTCAATGTGTCCATCAATCACATGACTGCCATCTCTCTGTGAGTGCTCAGATGGCCTGGGATACAAAGGACTTCCTGTTTTCTGACTGTTCCTGTTTTTGAGAAAAAAAAAAACAGAAAACCATCAGAAAACAGGAAGTGCATTGGACATTGTTAAAATTATACTTACCACTCCGGTCTTGTAATTTGTATCTTCATCACTATATTCTGCCAGTCAGAGGCTGCAGCAATGTCCCATATCCGCCATTGATTGGCTGAGCGGCAATAATGATGAAGAAAAAAGTTTAAAGGCCAGAGTGGCAAGTATAATCAGTGGCATCGCTAGGCTTAATCATTCGGGGCCCAAGCCCCGAATGATTTTAGCCTAGCCCCGAAAGTCTTTTTGATCCCGCCAGCGCCGAAATAACAGCAGCCGGGGTCTGTGATAGATCACTATCAGAGGCCCCAGGCTGCTGTTACTTCAGCGCTGGCGGGCCGCAGGAGCGGGATAGGCCGGCATCACTTCCGGACACCTCGTGACGTCACCAGGCTCTTCATTGGACGGAGGGCCGCAGTGGACGCTGCACGCTCTGGCCCGCCTGCACTCCAGGGACGTCACAGCCGGCTGTAGCGGGGCCAAGCTTCTCCCCGCCGCGCTCCTCCACCTCAGGCTGCAGCTCGGGGTGAGTATTGTAACCCCCGGGGGGGTTACTGTGCGTGTTGGGAGGGGGGGCTGGCAGTGTAGTGTGTGTGTGTGTGTGTGATATCAGGTGGGGGAGTGTGTGGGGAATAGTATTGGAACCCGGGGGGGCGGGGGGCTGGCAGTGTGTGGGGATGGTGACCAGATAGTACTCTGTGTGTGTATGGGGGGCTCAGATAGGGGGTAGTAGTGTGTGTATGGGGGGGGGTTAGATGGGGGTAGTAGTGTGTGTATGGGGGGGTCAGATGGGGGTAGTAGTGTGTGTATGGGGGGTTAGATGGGGGTAGTAGTGTGTGTATGGGGGGCTCAGATAGGGGGTAGTAGTGTGTGTATGGGGGGGGGGTTAGATGGGGGTAGTAGTGTGTGTATGGGGAGGTCAGATGGGGGTAGTAGTGTGTGTATGGGGGGGGGTTAGATGGGGGTAGTAGTGTGTGTATGGGGGGCTCAGATAGGGGGTAGTAGTGTGTGTATGGGGGGGGGGGTTAGATGGGGGTAGTAGTGTGTGTATGGGGAGGTCAGATGGGGGTAGTAGTGTGTGTATGGGGAGGTCAGATGGGGGTAGTAGTGTGTGTATGGGGGGCTCAGATAGGGGGTAGTAGTGTGTGTATGGGGGGGTTAGATGGGGGTAGTAGTGTGTGTATGGGGAGGTCAGATAGGGGGTAGTAGTGTGTGTATGGGGGGGGTTAGATGGGGATAGTAGTGTGTGTATGGGGAGGTCAGATGGGGGTAGTAGTGTGTGTATGGGGAGGTCAGATGGGGGTAGTAGTGTGTGTATGGGGGCTCAGATGGGGGTAGTAGTGTGTGTATGGGGGGCTCAGATGGGGGTAGTAGTGTGTGTGTATGGGGGGTCAGATGGGGGTAGTAGTGTGTGTATGGGAGATCAGATGGGGGTAGTAGTGTGTGTATGGGAGATCAGATGGGGGTAGTAGTGTGTGTATGGGGGGTCAGATGGGGATAGTAGTGTGTGTATGGGGAGGTCAGATGGGGGTAGTAGTGTGTGTATGGGGGCTCAGATGGGGTAGTAGTGTGTGTATGGGGGCTCAGATGGGGTAGTAGTGTGTGTATGGGGGCTCAGATGGGGGTAGTAGTGTGTGTATGGGGGGGTCAGATGGGGGTAGTAGTGTGTGTATGGGGAGGTCAGATGGGGGTAGTAGTGTGTGTATGGGGAGGTCAGATGGGGGTAGTAGTGTGTGTATGGGGGCTCAGATGGGGGTAGTAGTGTGTGTATGGGAGCTCAGATGGGGGTAGTAGTGTGTGTATGGGGGCTCAGATGGGGGTAGTAGTGTGTGTATGGGGGGCTCAGATGGGGGTAGTAGTGTGTGTATGGGGAGGTCAGATGGGGGTAGTAGTGTGTGTATGGGGGGCTCAGATGGGGGTAGTAGTGTGTGTATGGGGAGGTCAGATGGGGGTAGTAGTGTGTGTATGGGGTGGTCAGATGGGGGGAAGTAGTGTGTGTATGGGGAGGTCAAATGGGGATAGTAGTGTGTGTATGGGGGGCTCAGATGGGGGTAGTAGTGTGTGTATGGGGGGCTCAGATGGGGGTAGTATGTAGGGGGGGTCAGGTGGGGTGTGTGTAGGGGGCAGGTTTATTGTAGGCAGAGGGGGGAACTTTATTACTATGGTGGGTACAGTAGGTGCTATATTACTATATAGAGGGCACAGCAGTGGGGGCATTTTTACTATGGGGGACACAGCAGGAGCCCTATTACTATATTTGGGTGCACAGCATGGACACTATTACTATATAGAGGCACAGTAGGTGGCATTACTACTATATTGGGGCACAGTAGGAAGCATTACTACTATATTGGGGCACAGTAGGAAGCATTACTACTATATTGGGGCACAGTAGGAAGCATTACTACTATATTGGGGCACAGCAGGAAGCATTATTACTATATTGAGGCACAGCAGGAAGCATTATTACTATATTAAGGCACAGCAGGAGGCATTATTACTATATGAGGTTACAGCAGGAGGCATTATTACTATATGGTGGGCAAAGCAGGAGACATTATTATTATATGGGAGCCCAGCAGGGGACATTATTACTATATGAGATCATAGCAGGGGACATTATTACTATATGGAGGCACAGTAGGGGCATTTAACAATGTGGGATGGCACAGCAGGGAGCATTATTACTATATTTGGGTGCACAGCTGGGGTATTCTATACTGGAATAATGCACAGCAGGGGTATTCTATATGGGGATGCTGCACAGCAGGGGGGTTATTCTATATAGGGAGGATGCTGAGCAGGGGGGCTATACTATTTGGAGGCACAGTTGAGGCCTATAATTTATGCAGACACAGAGGGAAGGGGGAGCTACAACTATGTGGGGGTAGAGAAAAGGCCTATGTGAGCACAGATAGGGCATATAGGGCACAGAGGAGACCTAATTTCTGTGTGTGCTGGAGCAAGGAGCCTAAAATGTTTTTCCTGGCAGATTCTGAAGAGAAGGGTTATGGCTCCGGCTGAATGGAAAAGAAAGAGAAAAGTGAGCGAATCTGATCAGAGAAGACGTCAACTGTGAGTCAAAATTTCAATTTCAATTCGATCATCTGTTTAAAAAAAAGTTACACACACACACACATATATATATATATATATATATATATATATAGAGCGTGTGTGTGTGTAACGTCACTGCAGAAATCAACTCAGGGGGCCCGTGCCCCGGATGTTTTAAGACCCTAGCAACGCCCCTGAGTATAATTTTAACCTCTCCCCCCCCCCCCCTGCAGACCACAGTCTGGCCCCCAGGGGGTTAACTTAGCCCCTGGGGGCCAAACTGTCACTTTAGGTTAACCAGGCAGAGCAGGGGGCACCTGGTTAAATATTTCAGTCTGTATGATCAAAATGTGTTAGCATTTCATTTGTATTTTTTAACTATTTCAGCATATCGGTGTGCATTTTGGAGTACAATTTTTTGCTGTTACGTAAAGGAGCTGGAGAAGACTAATGTGTCAACCTGGGTCCAACAGTTCCTCCGGTTAACCTGTCGAACCTGTCAAACTCATCAGGAGTACTGAATCAATTCCACTGAAACAAATCACAATTTCTCTGAGTCTCCCAATTCCAGGAAATTTTGTAATTTATTCTGAATAATTTTGCTAATTATGTAAAGAATTCTGGTTGCTCGGAGCCGGATCCTTAAGCAGCACCAGCTGAGTAAAATGCTGGATCAGCACAAGATTGTTTCTGATTCATGGAAAAAAGAACACAAACCATCAGCTGCTTAGGGACGGAGGGTTCAAAGAAAAAGCAGGCACAGTATATTCTATTATGTTTGTAAGAACACGTAAATTACAGCCGTAACCACAGGAACTCTTCAAGTGAAAGAAAGAAAACATCATTGGGACAAACAAAACTTATCTTTATGCATAAAATATGTGAGGTTGTCATACCGGACATTTTAAAGGGGTATCCTATCTAGACAAGTTATGCCCTATCCGCAGAGTCCATGAGAGGGGGCATAACTAAGAGACTGCATGCGGGAAGGAGGAATGGGGGGCCTACCACAATTAAGAGTACAGGGAAGGCCCCAACGGTTTGACCCTGTACGATCTATGAGTTATACTTGAACCCGTAGACATTGTAAATAAGGCATAACTTGTCAGTAAATAACAATAGGATATATTTACAAGGGGTACATTTTTTGTTTTGGTGGTAAGTAGATGGGCTTCTGCTACCCCCACTCAGACAAATAGGACAGGTACTGAAACATTTGCAACATATCTGGCACATGAGAATATTTCGTAATGGTAAAATGACATGCTACGGATAGGGGTAATTGGAAATACTCCTTTAAGACCTCAGGGAAAGGCAAACAGGATGGGTCGTATTCTTCCTTGTCCTTGTTCCTACTTATCCTTTCACTGTGTCAGTGTCCTACTCATGGGATTATTCTTCATTAGTTTTTGTAGTGTTGGCCAATATCCCACATGGAGCTGCTGGGTATCGAGCTTGTAGATATAGTTCTCTTATTCTCAGACATAATACTGATATCCTCTAGCTTCTAGACATACTGTAGTACTCTTATCCTCTAGCTTCTAGACATACTGTAGTACTCTTATCCTCTAGCTTCTAGACATACTGTAGTACTCTTATCCTCCAGCTTCTAGAAATACTGTAGTACTCTTATCCTCTAGCTTCTAGACATACTGTAGTACTCTTATCCTCTGGCTTCTAGACATACTGTAGTACTCTTATCCTCTAGCTTCTAGACATACTGTAGTACTCTTATCCTCTAGCTTCTAGACATACTGTAGTACTCTTATCCTCTAGCTTCTAGACATACTGTAGTACTCTTATCCTCTAGCTTCTAGACATACTGTAGTACTCTTATCCTCCAGCTTCTAGACATACTGTAGTACTCTTATCCTCTAGCTTTTAGACATACTGTAGTACTCTTATCCTCTAGCTTCTAGACATACTGTAGTACTCTTATCCTCCAGCTTCTAGACATACTGTAGTACTCTTATCCTCCAGCTTCTAGACATACTGTAGTACTCTTATCCTCCAGCTTCTAGACATACTGTAGTACTCTTATCCTCTAGCTTCTAGACATACTGTAGTACTCTTATCCTCTAGCTTCTAGACATACTGTAGTACTCTTATCCTCCAGCTTCTAGACATACTGTAGTACTCTTATCCTCCAGCTTCTAGAAATACTGTAGTACTCTTATCCTCCAGCTTCTAGAAATACTGTAGTACTCTTATCCTCCAGCTTCTAGACATACTGTAGTACTCTTATTCTCCAGCTTCTAGACATAGTATTCTTATTCGATCTTTAGATCTTGGCTCATAAAACAGAAGTCTTGCCCTTAAGGACCCCAAACATCGCCAATAACTGAAGGCCAAACAGACATCCTGAAGGTCCTAAACACAAAAGCACTGTGCAAAACAGCTTTGCAGTTTGTCCATAGTTTGGCAGCAAAGCCATATACACCTCTGATTATAATGAATGACAAATAACCACATCACATTTGGTGCCTTGGGCACATCTTACAACACCACCATTAGGACAGTAAAAGAGGTGCTGTTAGGGGCTTGGGCAAATTGGGGGCCCACCCATGAGTTTCTACCTAAAAGTAGATCCCACTCATGTTGGCTGCGAGAAGTCACCACTAGGTGGAACTTACTGTATTATGAACAGTATACCTCCTTGTAGGTTTGGAATTCACTGAACAGAGGGGCCACAATGTTGTTATATGAGATTTGTGGTAAAAGAAGTTGGTTTGACTTTTCATTACCAGATTGATTATAACTAGAGATGACCGAACCTGGAGCATACTCGAGTCCATTTGATTAGCAGTGGCTGCTGAACTTGGATAAAGCTCCAAGGTTGTCTGGAAAACATGGATACAACCAATGACTATATGTTATATAAAAGCCTTAGGGCTTTATGCAACTTCAGCAGCCACCGCTAATCAAATGCCGAAAGTTCGGGTTCGGATGGACTTGAGCATGCTCCAGGTTCGCTCAAATCTAATTATGACCTAGAATGAATGAACCCCCCCCCCCCCTAGATGTGTCTGTGGACTCGATCATGAGTGTTCTGAATTTTAAGAATTTTTTTGTTATGTAACATCCCCTGTCTGCTGGAAGGAACACTGCGCAGACTGATTTTCCTGCGGCTTTTATAATATAATCATTGCTATTTCTAGCTGGAGTCTGGGGGAGACCGAGAACATCCCATCATTTCATTACAACTTAGCAGTTTTTCTTTTAATAAAATTAATTCAGTTACTGTACTTTGAATCCAGAATAATAATAATAAAAATAATAATAATAGAGACAAACTAAAAAAAACCAAAACAAAAAAAATATATATAAATATATATAAACATGGTTGCTTTCTTCTAAACATGGGACCTGCCCTGTGTGGCATTACAACTCAAGTCTATTTACTTTAATGGAGCTAAGCTGTAATACCACACACAAGAGAGGACAAGAGTGGTGCTGTTTCTATAAGAAAGCTGACATGTTTTTCTTATCCTGGGTAACCCCTTTTAGTTATCTTCTATGGATGGAATAGATCTGTGGTGCGCACACATGACTGTCTCTCTATTTTGATCGTTAGATTGTAGGGTATCCCAAAGGTTGGGCCCCCATGAACAGACAGTCATCCCCTATTCTATGGATAGATGATTATGTCTGATGGTGGCCTTCCGAGCCTGGCCCGGCCTGGACCTGAGACACCTCCAATCCTGACATGTAAACCTCTCCAATTCATGACCACAGCATTTACCAAATGTGTGTGACCTTAACCGCAGCCTGGGTGTTGATTTTTTTTCTTTTATAAAACATAAAATAATAATAAAAATCTTTACATACTTGTTATCTCTAGTCCTTAAAACCCAAACTATAAGACTATCCAAAATTGTTTATGGTGAATGCTGTAAAAAAAAAAAAAAAAAAAAAAAGGAGAATGTCAATATGAGAATGTTAGAACTCCCACCCAGCTCTGTTAAGAAGAAAATAAAAAGTTATGAGTCTGAAACATGACTTTTTCCCTATTTTATAAAAAGTGTTTGTGTTGTACTAAATTAGTAAAATGTTTTTTTAAAAAAATTATATTAAGTGTTGCTGTAATCAAGCAGAGAATAAAACCAGAGACAAAATTGTTTCTTTGTTCTCCCCATCCTGTTGTTTTTTTTTTTTTTTTTTTTTACACAAAACTCCTATGCAGTGCTATGTGTCTCTATGGTTACAGACTACAAGCAAACCCTGTGTAGTCTGATTCTTAATCATACTCCCATTTGTTTGTAGTCTGTAACCATAAAGATGTATGCAACACATTTTACTATGTTTTCTTACGACATGACATGATTTTTCCCTTTTTACCCTTTTTATATTATTTCTGTATTTGGCTATGTATACTTTACTCGGTTGCTCTCCACATTTGTATCATGCTCACGTTGCCAGCATAGGACTGGGTTCACATTTTTCTATTTTTTTTTTTAATTGTCGTTGAAAAGACCGATCATGACAGATTACATACAATTTTGCCAAAATGCGACAGTTTCCATCATAGAAAAAAAGTAATAAATGCTATAATTTGTCATTACTGATCCAATGAGTTTAGATGAGTTGCAGAGCAAAAATATAGAAGTGTAGCTGTACGCTGCCCTATATAGTAGCTAGGTTCTTAATAAACGGCATATTATATATTATACCAATATTCTAAAATACACAAATTATTATTATTATTTTTTGTTGTTTAATTTTTCTGTACATAATGAAATTTTGTAATTCTGTGATTATTTTTCTATTTCAAAGCATCTTCTAAATATGGGATTTTTTTTTACTGTATGAGTTGTAGAGACTGTTAGAATATCCAAAATTCTTTTACCCAAACTGGGACTATCAGCAGGTTAGAAAAATCTAACCAGCAGATACCCCCCTAATGCACACAGGGCACAGTGGAAGAAGATATGTCTCTTACCTTCCTCCTCAGCACCTATCCCATGCAGTTAGTTGTTGAATCCACGGCCTAAAGCACCGCGAGGTGCACTGCTCTGCCCCCATCACACCAAGCTAGCTCACTTCTTCTAATGATAATCAATGGAGCAGGCCCACTAGGGTTGAGGGCATCAGGCTAGATTTCAATAATGATGCCCCTAGTGGACGGCCAAATATAATAATTAATTTATAGTATACTGCTTAAAAAGGTACTCTGGAGAACTTTTTTTTTTTCATATTGACTGGTGTCAGAATGTTATATAGATTTGTAATTTACCTATATTTTAAGTAAAATATTTATCAGCTGCTGTATGTCCTGCAGGAAGTGGTGTATTAATTCCAGTCTTACACAGTGCTCTCTGCTGCCGCCTCTGTCCATGAAAGGAACTATCCAGAGCAGGAGAAGTTTTCTATCTGGATTTGCTGCTGCTTTGGACAGTTCCTGTCACGGACAGAGGTGGCAGCAGAGAAAACTGTGTCAGACTGGAATACACCACTTCCTGCAGGACATACAGCAGCTGATAAGTACTATAATACTGGAGATTTTTAAGTAGAAGTAATTTACAAATCTGTATAACTTTCTGACACCAAATGATTTAAAAAAAAATATATATATATATATATTTTTTTGCCTCTTTAATAAAAAAACAAAAACAACAACGGCAAAAAAACAAGATAATCAACAAAAACATCTTGCCACATGTAGACATTCTTCGATAAATACATTGTGAAATGTATTGCAATAGGCAAACACCAATCTGTCCATCATGTAGAACTTAATATATTTACGTTAAAAAAGTAAAGACCACAAAATGGAAAGTGATAACATAAACCTGAAATTAGCTGAAGCATTTCCTCTCTAATAGTCTGGCACAAACACTGTAAAGCTGATCTGTTTACCACCGCCGAGATGCTGACACAATAATTCGTAGAGAGAGGAACCGACCTCCAGAAAACACATTTTGTGCTCTTTTTTGGGCGATGTTTACATCTTAGATACATTACTAAGCGAGGCAATGATTTTAGCTGTTTATTTGGAGGGATAACGTTACCATACAGGATGTTAGCCCGTCTCCCTGCCGCCACATTTCATTGACATACCATACAGAAAATATCATCTGTATCTCTCCTATTCTGCTGTGATTTTAGGTTGTGGTTTTTCTGCATTTTTGAGCAAACGAAGATGATTTGGAAAACTAAAATTTATGTTTTCTTTAACGCTGTGAAAATATTTACACAAACCGAAAACAATAGTTTATTAAATTAGAGCAGAATATGGTTAACCCCCTAAGGCAGGAATGGGAACCCACGATCCGCCAGCTGTTGCAAGACTACAATTCCCTTAATGCCTGGACAGCCAATTGGCTCCCAGGTCCCGCTGACGTCCGCCAGATGTCATCTTTGGTGGGAAACTGGGTACATCATATACCTGGCTGTTCCAGCTGCAGCGTCACGGCCCGGCTGAGAGATTGCCACTCTGTCAGTAAGACACACCCCAGGCACTGATTGGCTGAGCGGTCAATCACTAACCTGGGTATGTGACGTCCCAGCTGGAAGAGATACAGGACACAGACGGCTGTCAACAGGACCATGGAGCAGCACTACGGGACACAAGGACGGTAAAGTTCACCTTGTTTTTTATTTTCCCGTACAACCCCTTAGCTTCCTACTTTTTTGGAATTTTTGGGTGTATAAAAAAACATAGTATTATGGACCTTAATTGGATCTTGAATTTTGAGGTGTTCACATAGCAGTGTGAATGATATGGTAAGATTATTGTTTAGTTCAGTATGAATATAGCAACATTAAATTGAAATAGATTTCTTTCTTTTGCATGCCATACATTTTTCATAGATCAACCCATGTAGGGGCTTGTTTTTTGTTGGTTTAGGTGTCATTGGTAGATCCCATCTTTTCATTTTATTCCAATGTTTGTAAAGCATTTCTGATGCAATTCTAAAAAGCAATTTTGAAAAAGTATTAAAGTTTTAAAAAATTTCTCATTGCTGGCATAATACCAGGGCTTCTACCTCTTTCATGTCTATGGAATAGAGCCACTAATATACATTGCCACCTCTTAATTCCAGCCATCAGCTATCTCACCGGAGGATGTTGTGGTCAGGGATCTTTTATTCTCCTCTTATAGGGGCTGTATAATCAATTCGCACCTCTGCCCAGGGGCCCATAATGCTGTTAAGACGGCCCTGCCTGTAACCCATGTGGCGCTAAGGATAAAGACAAGTTTCTTACCTTCATCCTCTGCACCTTTTTTAGAATATTAGAAGTATATTTAATAGGTGAATGAAGCATTTTAGTGCACTGGGGGAGGGCAACCACCCTTAGTGTACCAATCCGCTCTGGCTGTCCTGTCCCTCCCCCAGTGCACCCCTAGCGGGTAGTCTATCTATACCTAAAGCCTGTATCAGTCTATGGACACTTTTCTGTTTATGAACGTCCATTCTTTGCAGCTATAAGTAAGCACAAGCTCTGATTATACAGACATTAGTGTTTGTTTCCAGTGTGGCTGTCGTATTAAACTATATTTGATGTTTCTCAATAGCAGCTGAGATGAGGCTGTTACACATCAGGTTACCCTGCTCATTAATATTAATGGTTTCTCTACCAGACGTGATTGCAGTTTACAGGTTTGCACATGACAGTCACACGGGCAGCATGTTACAGCTGGATTAATATGGAAGGCGGCTGTTATGGTTATATAATGTGTACAGAGGGTGAAGCTACGCTGCCTTGTGGTTTATGATCATATTATGTAATATATTTCTTAATGTTCTCTGACAAAATCAACAGTTTTTATTGTCTATTAAGTTTGTCTCATCAAGAAAACCCCATTCTGTGCGTGACACAGGGGTGTCACAACCTCTCTATGGTCACTAATGGATGTGTCAGGAACTGCAGGGCTGCTCAAGCCCTTATCCTGACAAGGTTCCATATACTGAGCCTCCACTGATGTCCATATAATACATTACAATAGACAATGGACTTGTGGTAGCTGTCTGTATCACTAGTGACAAGTGACTATTAATGTCTATTCTACTGCTACTATGTATTATATAGACATCAGGGGAGGCTCACTATCACTAGTGCTGTATGCAGCTGTGCTATTGATATATTACTGTGCCAGGGCTTCAGCAGCCCTGCAGTTCCCAACACAGCCAATGGTGGCGTCAGAGGGGTCATGTTTTCCCTTACTAATGCTACTTAATGTAAACAAAAAAAGGGAATTTAGACTATGACTATGCCACAATGGATCACCATTATCCATTATAGGTTTTGCTATGGAGTCCTGTGATTTAGTCATCCATCAGTCATTATAATAACATATAGTTACTCATGCCAATGAGATTCACTACAGCATACCGAGCTAATTGCTGATTTATTCACCCGTATGCCCTAACAAGTCCCCCTTTACAAAATTTTGGGCAGAGCATGACAGCTATGTGTCTATTTTAATGCACATTCCTGCATTTTGAAGAGTTACTTAGGCTAGAACTTGGCATGTCATATAGAAGATGGATAATCAGTTTGTGCACAAATGTGAAACAGACAACGTTTGCCGGTTACAGGCGGATTATTTCACAATATTATCCAGGATCCCCTCCCACCAGGGGATTTTCCAAAATCTGTAATTGAATTACAGTCACAAAAAAAAATAAATTAAAATTAAACCTATTGCTATTAGCAAATATTGTTTATACTGTAATTTATTGTTTTAGCGTATGGGATAGTAATCTATATTGCACATATTATTGACTCATATAATATCAGTAGAAAGAAGTTCTAATTACCCATAAAGAGGCACTGTAGTTTTTGTTTTTTTTTCAGAGATCAATAGTCCAGGCGATTTTAACCCCTTAGGGACCAAGCCTATTTGGGCCTTAATGACCAGGCTCATTTTTCAAAATCTGACCTGTCTCACTTTATGCGCTAATAGCTCAGTGATGCTGTAACGTATGCTAGCGATTCTGAGATTGTTTTTTCATAACATATGGTACTTTATGTTAGTGGCAAAATTTGGTCACTGTCTTGTGTTTTTTTTTTGTGAAAAACATCAAAATATGAAAAATTAGAAAAATTTGCACTTTACGAACTTTGAAATTCTTAGCTTCTAAAAAAAGAAAGTCATATGACAAAAAATAATTTGGAAAGTCACATTATGAATATGTCCTCTTTATTCTGGCTTCATTTCGTAAACATATTTCACTTTTTTAGGGTTGTTACAGGGCTTAGAAATGTATCAGCAAATTATGACATTTTCATGAAATTTCCAAAACTGATTTTTTTTAGGCACCAGTTCTTTTTTTTAAGTTGATTTAGGAGGCTTGTACATTGTAAACCCCCATAAGTGACCCCATTTTGGAAACTAGACACCTTAAAGAATTAATCTAGGGGTATAATGAGCATTTTAACCCTACAGGGGCTGGAGGAAAGTATTCACAATTAGGCCGGAAAAAAATGGAAAATAGAAATTTTCCAATAATATATTTGTTAAGATTAAAGTATCTCATTTTCATAAGCAACATGAGAGAAAATGCACCCCAAATTTTGTAACGCAGGTTCTCCTGAGTACAATGGTACCCCATATGTGGGCGTAAACCACTGTATGGGCACACAGCGGGGCTCAGAAGGGAAGGAGCGACAATTAGCATTTTCAGTGCAGATTTTGCTGAAGAAGTTTTCAAACAGTATTCAAAACTAAAAGTATTCAAAACTAAACCGTAAAAATGAAAAAATTTAATTTTTCCAATAACATGTTTGTTTAGTTTGAAATTTCTCAATTTCACGAGGAACAGGGGAGAAAACTCACCTCAACATATGTAACGCAGGTTCTCCTGAGTAGAACGGTACCCCATATGTGGGCATAAACTACTGTATGGGCACAGAGCAGGGCTCAGAAGGGAAGAAGTTTCATTTTAGTTACAGGCAATATGTGGGTGTTTACTGGCTATCTGGGGTAGGAATGGACAATCTCGGGGTGTTTACTGGCTATCTGAGGTTGCGAAAGGGAATCTGGTGTGGTTATGGGCAATCTGGGGTGGTTACGAGCAGTCTGTGCCAATCTGGGTAGGTTATGGGCAATCTGGGGTGTTTACGGGCAATCTGGGGTGGTTACAGGCAATCTGGGGGTGTTTACTGGCAATATGGGGGTACGGGCAATCTGGGGGTGTTTACTGGCTATCTGGGGTGGTTACAGGCAATCTGGGGGTGTTTACTGGCTATCTGGGGGTGTTTACTGGCTATCTGGGAGTGTTCACTGGCTATCTGCGGTGGTGACGTGCAATCTGGTGTTGTTCACTGGTGATCTGGGGTGGCCATGGGCAATCTGGGGTGGCGACGGGCAATCTGGGAAGGCGACAAGCTGTCTGCGATGGGGGAGTAGTAGCTGTGCTATCCCCATCACATCGCCGCCGCTGCTCACACAAGGACTGCTCTTCATGCCCCCTCCTCCGCTCCCCCTCCTTCCCTTAGCTTCAAACTAACTATGCCACCGCTGACTCCCCGTCGCCGGCCGCCGCTCCTCACACTGTCCCGCCGCTCTCTTCTCCTACATACCGGCTCCCGGTCCGCCCTGCATGCCGGCCGCGTCAGCCATCCCCCACCCCGCAGGGAGCACGGCGCTCCCGGTGCTTCCTGGTGTCCGTGGTGGGGGAGGGCTGACACGGGCAGCATGCAGGGCGGACCGGGAGCCAGTATGTAGGAAAAAAGAGCGTCAGTCAGCGGCGGGATAGTGTGAGGAGCGGCGGCTGGCGGCGGGGAGTCAGCGGCGGGATAGTTTAAAGCTAGCTAGAAGGAGGGGTAGTGGAGGAGGGGGCATGAAGGGCAGTCCTTGTGTGAGCAGCAGCGCAGGCGGCGATGTGAGGGGGATAGCACAGCTACTACTCCCCCATTATCTGCAGATAATGGGGGAGTAGTTCTGTGTATATGTGCCCAGCACCGAACAGGGAGGTAGATGCACGGGCAACTCTCTCCCTCCCTGCTCGGTGCCCTGCAAATGTACAGTATTCCTTAAATACATTTTTGGTATAGTTTGGGGAGCAAGGACACTTGCTCCCCAAAGTATTCCATAAATGTATTCAATCAAAACGTACAGTACATAACATTTTCACATACACATCAAATGATTCAATAGAGTGTCCAGCAGGGTCGCACTATATATAGAAGTCAATGGTACTCATTGACTTCTATATAATGTGCGCCCCCTGCTGGACACTCCATAGGAATTACACCATTCGTCGTGACGTCACTGTTTCTAAGAGAATTCTAACACTCCATGATCCACTAAATTAAGAGAAATAGCAGTATATGAGCATTTCCCATAATTAATGTACATTAGAAATTTGTCTAACTTTCTATAAGTAATAACAGATCAAAAAATAATTTGGGCTGGACTTCCCCTTTAAACACATTCACTAAAGGCCGTATTACATGGCATGATATTTAGGAGGAAGCAAGCACTCGCTTCCCTCTTGTTTCCCGTGTGCTGTCTGTGCTATTGCACACACAGACAGCGAGTGGGAAGGAGCAGGAAGCAGCGGGAGGGTCTGTCAGACAATCCTTAGATCTTTCCGGCTGCCCATTGAAGTCAGCAGAGGTCGGCTGCCACCGTTCATGTTACATGGAACGATGCAAAGCAGACCAATGCTGACATGATCATGCTGTTTCAACCTGTTGAAAGACCATGATCAGCCAACATTGTGCATTTCGACCGATCGTCGCCGTATGGGTAATATGCCCTATTACACTGTCGGATCGGACGATAACCATTTTGTGTAATGGAGCCATTAGGCATCCCGACTGCTCCTGTGGTCTTTTGGCTGTGTGCTTAGCATCATTGTCTTGTCTTCAGCCCAGTCTGCAATCCAGAGCCCTCTGGATCAAGTTTTTATTAAGAATTTTTGAACTTTGTTGCATTTACTTTTCCCTCGACCCTGACCAGTCTCCCTGATTATTGTGTTCTTGGTTGACTCCCTTACCAAGGCCCTTTCCTTATGGAGGTCACTCTGTTCCTTCAGTGCAGCAGAAATGTTTTGTCCCCTCCTCCACAAAATCCTGCCTCTGAGCTGTACAGGCAGTCCTTTCTCCTCGTGGCTGTCACAAACTCGCCGGACGTAGGTGGGGAACAGAACAAGACAGTGAGCCCTAACCACTAGAACCCACCTTCTGATCCTACCTACTTGCCTCAACGGCCCTAAACGGCCGTGGACAACCACGGTGTCAGTCCCTGTCCTACACCAAGTGATACACAAAACAAGACAGACGAAACAAACACAATAATGCAAAGTCTACGGTCCGGGTCAGCAACGGCGGTCAGCGAGGTACAAAAACGTAAGGCAGAAGAAGAGTCAGAGACAGACAAGGAGGTCAGGGCAGGCAGCAGACAAAGCAGGTTGGAAGATCAAGCAATAGGTCAGGCAACAGAAGTAACAGAACCAGGAGAGCTGAAGCGCTTAGCTGAGTAACACTCAATAGCCAGCAGGGAAATGAAGAGCCTGCTGCTTTTTTTATCTGGAATCAGGGACTGGGTCCAGCACTTGATTGGATCAGCCCTGAACCCAGCACCCAGCTCAGCTGGACAGGTCTATAAGGAGTAACCCCTGCACTGCCAGAGTGTAACAGGCAATGCGGGTGTGGCTGGGAAACTAAGACAGCATTCAGACAGGACTGCAAACAAAAAACAACCAGAGGCTCAGCGCTTCCTCGGTCGCCCAGTACGGACCGAGGAGCGCAAAGTCACATTCCTGACAGTACCCCTCCTCTTATGAGGGGCCTCAGGACCCTTATTTAAAGGACTCGGTTTAGAGGGGTTATGGTCATGAAACTTCCGGATGAGACGTGGGGCATGTATATCCTTACTGGCAACCCACGTATTTTCTTCAGGACCATATCCCTTCCACTGGACAAGATATTGGATGGAATTTTGAATTTGACGAGAGTCCAATATCCTGTCCACTTCAAACTCCAGCTCCCCCTGGATGACCAGAGGAGCAGGGAGGACTGAAGGAAGCACAGGATTAACATATTTTTTGAGAAGAGACTTATGAAATACATTGTGAATTCTCATAGACCCAGGTAATCGTAATCTGAATGAAACAGGATTAATGATCTCTGTGATAACGTACGGACCAATGTACTTGGGTGCTAGTTTACCAGAGGGAACCTTCAATTTCAAGTTTTTAGTTGAGAGCCATACCTTTTCTCCTATACCGTAATCTGGACCAGATATGCGTCTTTTGTTCGCCTGTTTCTTAGCTGTCTCTTGGGCTTTGACCAAGTTCTGAAGAGCTTGGGCCCAAACTGTGCACAGTTTAGAATAAATACCTTCGGCCGAAGGGTTTACAGACTCTGACGCATGTACAGAAGAATATCTGGGATTAAAGCCATAATTACAATAAAATGGCGACATCTTGAGTGACTGATTTTCACGATTATTTAGAGCAAATTCCGCTAAGGATAGAAACTCTCTCCATTTATCTTGGCTCCCTGCAACAAAACACCTCAAAAATTGTTCCAGAGATTGGTTCACCCTTTCTGTCTGGCCATTAGATTGTGGGTGAAAAGCCGACGAAAAGGATAATGAGATGCCCAGCCGACCACAAAATTCTCTCCAAAATCTGGAGACAAATTGTACCCCCCTGTCAGAAACTACATTTTCTGGAACACCATGCAAACGTAAGATATGGTTTATGAACAATGTAGCCAAGGTACGAGCATTAGGGAGCTTACGTAGGGGAATAAGGTGACACATCTTAGAAAATCTGTCAACAACCACCCAAATGACTGTTTTTCCCTTAGAGGGTGGCAAATCGGTAATAAAATCCATAGAAATATGAGTCCAAGGTCTGGTAGGCACCGGAAGGGGATGGAGGAGACCTTCAGGTAGTCTACGCAGAACCTTGGATCTGGCGCAAGTTTCACAGGCGTCGACAAATGATTTGACATCTCTTGCCCATGAAGGCCACCAATAATGCCGTGAGAGTAAGTACTTAGTACCTGCAATTCCCGGGTGACCAGCCAACACAGAATTATGAATCTCCTCCAAAACCTTAAGGCGAAGGTTTGGAGGAACAAACAGTTTAGACTCAGGAGTGTTCCGGGGAGCCAGAGACTGAGATTCCGCAATCCGAGCTGCCAGATCGGGTTGCAAAGTGGCCACCACCACCCCGGGTGACAGGATGGTCTCTGGTTGCTCCCTGGGAACCGTGTCGATGTCAAAGCTGCGCGATAAGGCGTCAGCTTTAACATTTTTAGACCCAGGTCGAAAAGAAATTTCAAAATTAAATCGTGTAAAGAACAAAGCCCATCTGGCCTGACGAGGAGTGAGACGTTTGGCTTTATCCAAATATATCAGATTCTTATGATCTGTTAACACCTTAATTCTATGTTTAGCCCCTTCCAGAAAATGTCTCCATTCATCAAAGGCTAATTTAATGGCCAGAAGTTCTCTGTTACCTATGTCATAGTTGCTTTCGGCTTTGGAGAACTTCCTAGAAAAGTAGGCTATGGGTCTGAGGTTGGTGAGGGTCTCTGAACCTTGTGAGAGAACTGCTCCTACCCCAACCTCAGATGCGTCAACTTCAATGACAAAGGGTTGTTCAAAGTCAGGCTGAGTTAACACAGGAGCTTCAGCAAAACACCTCTTAAGCTTGTCAAATGCCAGGATAGCCTCAGGACTCCAATTAACCAGGTCTGCCCCCTTTTTGGTTAGATCAGTTAATGGTTTAGCAATAACAGAAAAACCCTTGATGAACTTTCTATAGTAATTGGCGAATCCCAGGAACCTTTGTAGGGCCTTAAGGCTACTGGGTCGCTCCCAATTTTCAATGGCTGTCACTTTAAGGGGGTCCATACAAAATGAGTTGGAGGTGATCTTATACCCTAAGAATGAGACCTCCTGTATCCCAAACTGGCATTTTGACAGCTTGGCGCAGAGGTGATTTTGCCTTAGCAATTCTAACACAGTACGAACATGCTGAACATGAGAGCACCAATCAGGAGAAAATATCAAAATATCATCTAGATATACCACCAAAAAACGACCCAGATGTTCACGGAACACGTCATTAACAAAATGTTGGAAGACTGCCGGAGCATTACATAATCCAAAGGGCATAACGAGGTATTCGAAATGTCCCTCAGGAGTATTAAAGGCAGTCTTCCACTCGTCTCCCTCCTTTACTCTTATTAGGTTGTATGCTCCCCGCAAATCAATCTTAGAGAACCATTTGGCTCCCACAATTTGGTTAAACAAGTCTGGAATGAGAGGCAGAGGGTGTTGATTTTTCACAGTGATCTTATTCAATTCTCGATAATCAATACAGGGGCGTAGACCACCATCTTTTTTACCCACAAAAAAGAATCCCGCCCCCATGGGAGAAGAGGAGGGACGGATGTGACCTTTACGCAAGCTATCCTTGATATAATCTCGCATAGCCTCTCTTTCTGGACAGGACAAATTAAATATTCTACCCTTAGGGTACTTAGACCCTGGTATCAAGTCAATAGTGCAATCATAGGGACGATGGGGAGGTAATCCATCCACCGATCTCTCATCAAACACATCAGCATAATCAAGCAGAAACTCCGGAATCTCCCCATCATCAGAAGAACATTCAGCAAGCGACAAAGAAATACAATGAGGAGCACACTCTGGTCCCCATCGAACCAGTTCCCTGTTGGGCCAGTCAAACACGGGGTTATTCTGGTCCGACCACGGTAACCCCAGAATAATATCAGCAGACAAATTTTCCATAAGCAAAAAGTCAAGCTTTTCAAAATGAACTGATCCCACCTTTACCTCAAGATGGGGGGTAATGTAGCGTATATTACCCTGAGCAAAAGGGGCAGAGTCCGCTCCAGTCACATTCAACGGACATTTAAGCTGAAGTGGACATGCCCCCAGACCAGACCAGAAAACAGTATTAATAAAGTTAGCAGAAGCCCCAGAGTCAACCTGGGCATATCCCGAGATAAATTTATCTCCCAAAGTCAAAGAAATAGGCAACAACAACTTCTTTTTCTTGTCGAAGGTTACCTGTGCACCTGAATGACCCCCTCGATAATCATTCAGGCGCTGAAGTTTTCCGGCGGTGAACCAGGTCTAGCGGTACATTGTCGTACTTGATGCCCCGCTTTGCCACAGTAGAGACACAGATGGTTCTGGAGGCGATATGCACGTCTGGCCTTGGCGTCAGTTGACCCGATCTGCATAGGTTCGTCTTGCGGAGGGGACACAGGAGAGGAAGAAGAAGGTTTAGGAGGTAAGGTCAAAGGACATGAACCAGAAGGGAATTTAGACGTTTCTCTCTCTTTGCGTCTGTCCCGCATACGCCTATCTACCCGTATGGCTAAGGTCATAGTTTCCTCCAGAGTCTCAGGATTAGGATAGGCTACTAACAAGTCCTTCAGTTGGTCAGACAAGCCCGCACGAAACTGGAAACGCAGAGCTGGGTCATTCCAAGTAGAGGGTACACACCACTGCCTAAAGTCAGCACAGTATTCTTCCACTGGTCTCTTACCCTGTCTGAGTGTCGTCAATTGGCGCTCTGCCTCTGCTGCTCGGTCTGGGTCATCATACAGAAGGCCCAAGGCTAAAAAAAATCTGTCAACGGTCATTAAATCAGGGGAGTCAGAAGGTAGTGAGAATGCCCATTCTTGGGGTGGGCCCTGCAGGAGGGACATAATAATGCCCACCCTCTGGGTCTCATCTCCGGAGGAGCGGGGACGTAGCCGAAAAAATAATCTGCACCCCTCCCGAAAGGTCCGGAAATTTTTCCTGTCCCCCTTAAATTTCTCAGGGAGCTGCACTGGGGGTTCAGGAGCCTGCGGGGGGGTCAGACACATCTGCCTGGGCAAGGACTCTTGTTCCTGCACACGCTCAGCAAGGGTCTGAACCAACGTATTCAGACCCTGCATCTGGGTCACCAGGGTGTTCATAGGGTCCATGATGCAGGTGACCCAAAAATCTTCTTTCAGGCTGGCTATTCTGTCACAAACTCGCCGGACGTAGGTGGGGAACAGAACAAGACAGTGAGCCCTAACCACTAGAACCCACCTTCTGATCCTACCTACTTGCCTCAACGGCCCTAAACGGCCGTGGACAACCACGGTGTCAGTCCCTGTCCTACACCAAGTGATACACAAAACAAGACAGACGAAACAAACACAATAATGCAAAGTCTACGGTCCGGGTCAGCAACGGCGGTCAGCGAGGTACAAAAACGTAAGGCAGAAGAAGAGTCAGAGACAGACAAGGAGGTCAGGGCAGGCAGCAGACAAAGCAGGTTGGAAGATCAAGCAATAGGTCAGGCAACAGAAGTAACAGAACCAGGAGAGCTGAAGCGCTTAGCTGAGTAACACTCAATAGCCAGCAGGGAAATGAAGAGCCTGCTGCTTTTTTTATCTGGAATCAGGGACTGGGTCCAGCACTTGATTGGATCAGCCCTGAACCCAGCACCCAGCTCAGCTGGACAGGTCTATAAGGAGTAACCCCTGCACTGCCAGAGTGTAACAGGCAATGCGGGTGTGGCTGGGAAACTAAGACAGCATTCAGACAGGACTGCAAACAAAAAACAACCAGAGGCTCAGCGCTTCCTCGGTCGCCCAGTACGGACCGAGGAGCGCAAAGTCACATTCCTGACAGTGGCTTGGTTTTTCTTTTCTAATCCCGTCCAATCAGCCGATTCTATTCTACCACAGGTGACTCCAATCAAGGTGCAGATACATCTCAGTGATGATCAAGAGCACATGGGCACAACCATAAGAAAATGTAAAAAAAAAAAAAAGTGAAAGGCTCTAAAGACTTTCCAAATGCATTGTAAAAAATAAGAGACCAGAGGGGTGATCAGTATACCCCTTCAGCAGTATATAGATATTAAAACAGTTTATAGGGTTGAGGAGACCATTTGGTGCATGGACAATGAGCTACAAACAGAAAATAACTGGAAAAGGGAAATAATCAAGGGTGCAGTAAAGTGTTGGACTCCTTTTTTCTTAAGGGCGCTTCTTTTCTCTAAAAAGTGAGAGACTGCTTCTATTTCTTTTAAGACTTTTGGGGGAGATTTATCAAACATGGTGTAAAGTGAAACTGGCCCAGTTGCCCCTAGTAACCAATCAGATTCCACCTTTCATTCATCACAGATTTTTTGAAAAATGAAAGGTGGAATCTGGTTGCCAGGGGCAACTGAGCCAGTTTCACTTTACATCAGTTTGATAAATCTCCCCCTTTGTGTCCAGTGTTTCCTTTCACACGTCACCTTCATGGAACCCTAACTGCCACCTTACTCGACAACTACACTAGAAGTTGCCCCATAAGATGCTTACACTACCATTCTGGCCCCTTCTAGCGATCAGGAAGGAAGATGGAAGTCCGGTGGGGACCCTCGAGCCTGTCACTGACCATAGTGCCAGTGTCATACCGAAAAAATACCTCCATAGAGGGTTCATACAGTGGTTAGACACCAGTTAGGGTACGTTCACACGTACTGGATCCGCAGCAGATTTCATCTAAATAGCTGAACACAGCATCAAATCTGCAGCGGATCCTGTATGTGTGAACACACCCTTACACAGGCAGCCTACACGGTGTCATCACATTGCATACCAGACTAGTAAATTTAGTACTCAGGCATATGAGAAATATAAAATCATTAAATCCAGTGACTCAAAGATGACATCTTGTCTGATTTGAAGTGCTCCCCCCCCCCTCCTCCATCTGGCCCGGCCACGACTTGTCTCTGTAGAGTTTTCCGCACAGACACCTTTGGCAGCACATGCACATCTTTTCTCTTTCTATCCTGCTGCATTTGCTGCCATCGATTTAGCACTTGTTGCTGCAATGGAAATGCTGTTCCTGCTCTCAAAATTGTGCCTGCTGTGTCATATACACAGTGCCCTAAAAATACTGCCACACACCGTACACCCTAGAAATAAATGATTAAGGTCATATATTTAAGGGGAATTTATTAAAGTCAGATTGGCGAGGAGTCATAACATTTCATGCAACTTCTCTGGTTCACCCCAAAAAATTTCAACTTTTTCACTATGAAGTTAATGCCCAACTATAACCATAAACCCCCTTATCTCAGGAACAGAGGGACATATCAAGAAACCATAAAAAGGTGCACGATCAGGACACCCTAAAGTATTTAATGAGAGTAATATTTTATGTTTTGAGGTTTGAATACAGATCTTTTTTAAGACAGGTATATTATATGCCAGTCTTAGTGAATTCCCCCTTTGGTGCCTAAAACAAACAGTAACACAGAGATAGTGTCCCCAAATAAAATGGGTCTAATAGTTATTTCCAGTATAAAGTATCATATATAATGCACTTCAAAGTTTCCCATGGTTCCTAGTAAGTGCGATCTCCCCTCCCCTCTGTGCCGCAGCTCCATTGATTCTAATGGAGCCGTGTCACAGAGAGGAGGGGGTCACACTGGGGGGCCGGCAGACCCACCTCGAGTGCTTTCATGCCCAGCCGGTGCTTAGAAATACAACGCGGGAATCAGGCAGCTGTCCGAAAAAAGAACTGTTGCACCGGCATCCCTGCACCGGTGCCGGTCTGATCATGAAAAAAATTAAAAATTTAAACAAAAATAGAAATGAATTATAAAAAGAAAAAACATGTTTCAGCATTTCGCTTAGTGTTGAGTTGACTTGCCGAATTGTTCAGGTTTGGCAACCTTCTCCGAACCCAAACACTTGACATTAGACTTGGAGAAGTTGGATGCCGCCCTAGTACTGCCAAGAAAACATGGATACAGCCTATGGTTGTTTCTATGTTTTCCAGGACTCTCTAGGGGGGCATCCAAATTCTGCAGCCACTAAGGGTCAAATGCAGAGTGTTCGGGTTCGGAGAACATTACCGGACCTGAATAGTTCAATACTATCTGGCTCTAATCAGTAAAGGAAAATTTAGGCGCCACATTCCCTTTAAGAATTATGTACACCCAGCGAAGCTGAATTGAATATTTGAACCTTTTTAGTAGAATTAGCTTTGTTTACTGATGTCATCTATATTATTGATGGTGCACTAATAGGATCCAGGTCTCTGCGCTGGAAATGTAATGTGTTTGAATGCATTACATGATAGATAAGCTCTTTAAACAGCCCGAAAGTCTTGTATTATACAATGTTCAGTGTAATGATTCAAAGGATTGCTCAGTTCACACTCACGTGTTTGGAGCATCAATTAGCATACTTTCCATTACTCGGCCATGGCGTGATTTGGCAGAGCTAACAGCTTCGTAAATCAAGCAAAGCAGCTTGAAGAAGTAGAAAAAGAAGTTGTGTTCTTGCTTGCTTTTGGTTGTGAAATGTAAAGTTAACATATTTGTCTCATAAACGTGCGGTTAATCCGGACTTTTACTCCCCATAAAACAAAGAATTTTTTTTTTCTGTCTGACTTCTCAGTTCTTTTTCCATGTTTAGACAAAACAACGAACATGGAGAAATTATATGAATTGTTCTGGCAAAAGATTCACATTCAGAGCATACCTGCACATTCAGGGTGAGCTGTCTGCTGCTGACATAAGCTGCTGCACAATTTCTGGACGCTTCATCATTGTATATGGCATTTTTCATCAGTTTTCTCCTCGTTAGGCTCCATCTTTAATTTTCAGTTGTCTCTAAATTTGTGAATGTAGACTAGCTGATATGTTTCTCATAAACTGTACACATAGAAGAAGAGATCTTACTTTTTCCCCACAGTGAACCTCAGGAAACATACATTATAGAGCAGTACTGAGCAGTACAAAGTGTTAATACTGCACTAGTGTGAGACTTCTATAGACTTCTATAGGCAGCTGGAACCTGACACTTAGGTTAATTGATATTTTGCAGAATGAATTATCAGTTCAGGGAGCAGGAAAAGAGAAGTGGGGAAAGAGGCATTTTTTTTTTTTTAGATAAGTTATAATATTATTTCCAACATTCGTCTATACTATAAATTTGTGCGACGTTTGTTAAAAGTATACCACCTATCATAGAGACTTTTTGGGAGAAATTGGGAGCCAATCAGGATTCACATCAGGAAAGAGATATTGGACTAGTGACACAGTTTCAGACACCTCTTTAGATTCCAGTTCTTTGGGATACTTTAACTCCAGTCAAATACTGCTGTTAGATTGTTATAGAGACTGTGGAAACCCTCCTGCCATTGTGACCAGAGCTACCAAGGATTTCAAGTCCCAACCATTCCTAATGACCTGCTCACTCGCTCTGTGCTGCCACACATTTTGCAGTGGCTGTATCTGGTATTGCAGTTCCATTGCAACCCTGTCAAGGAGCTGCAAGATGTTAAACAGATTTAAGCATAGGACGTCATTATTAACATCCCATAAAACCTTTTTATCAACACATTTCCACTGGTTTTGTTTTTCTTTGCTTTCCGTATGTAAAATTTCCTACCATTTTGTTACTGCATTGTCTGCGTAGCTCTTGTACATAGCTGGCTGTTCTGCTGCTTCTGACATACAATACATTTAATACTACTTCAGGCCATGTTCCCACTTTGTAAGACACCAGTCATTCCGTGACCTGGCTGGGTCATGGAACAGCTGGTGTCTGAGAAGATCATCCTGGACGGATTTCCGAATTCCCCGCAGCACACAATAGAGTGTGCGGCCATGGGTTTTCTGTGGCCGCTATTCAATGAATAGCGGCCTTAGAAAACTGATGTGCCAGTTTCTTGCAGCGCCGCTAGGGATCCCGGCCGGAGTGTATACTATATGTATACACTCTGGACGGAATTCCATAGAAGGCAGCACTACCCAAGCTACGTAGCAATCACGACCGTTGTTGCAAATATGGCTGTTTTTGTGCAAAAAGGTTTTTTTCCTGTCTGCACCATGATAACGCCCCTCACCCACATCTTCATTGTTAACAGTGAGAGGCTACAGCTCTTGGCTTGAGTGTCGTTGCCTCTTCTAACAGCTGAATGTGAGGTTGCAAAGAGTTGGATCTCAACTGATCTAACAATGATGGCCATCAATTTTTTTAAAAACCTGGATAACCTTTAGTAATGTGAGGCATCTTCGCTTGTTATCCTTGGCTTGCATGTGAGTCAGGCGCTAGACTTGCAGATTACATAACAGCATCTTGCTTGTAAGAGAGAACTGCTTGGATATTAATAATGACAAGACGGCCTCGCAACTTAGTCTTTAATTTGGCATCACATTCTGCTGCAATTGTTTTTATTCTAGTAAAGCATATAACCAGATTAATACAGCATGTGATGATAGGCATGACACAGAGACAGGGCTGAGCTGGCTATTCTTGGCTGCTCTTCATAATATATTGTTACGCAAGCAATATAGTGTCAGCTTGTACCTTCTTGCTATACTGTAAGTATGCCGCTCATTGCATTGGCACCCAGTTACCAATCCAAAATGGCGCGGTTGTTGTATGGATTTTCACATTCACTCGTGAGTTTTGGCTTCTTCTCTCTAACTTGTTTGATGATGGAGTGGTAAAGCCTTCATAGGTTTACAATCGGGAAGATAAATAAGGGCAACTTATTGTTCCTTCTAAGCCATTGTCACTACTAAATGGGGCAGCAAAGTACTTTACCTGTATAGAGAGCCAATAATTTCACTTAAATAGGTTTAAAATGCCTATGCCAGTGAAGAAGCCAGTTCCTGATAGAAAAGGGTAGTACAGGGGTTTAGTGCAAGGAAGATTTTAATGTGAGCATTACGTATAGTATTGCAGTATCTCAGTACCTGTTCTACATGTCCTCTGTACTGCTACTTCTGTTGGGTTACATATAAGAATATAAGAGGTGGGTCACAAGACCCTTCCCAGATAGGTTCCTCAGTGAAGCAACTTAAAAGTTCTGTGGGATAAGCCCCTAAGCCCAAACCTCTATACCCAAAGAGCTGGATCAAACCAGTCTGTGCAGTCAGAGCCCAGCTTTGGTAGCTTCTTCGTTCTCCTGTACAATGTTTTCATACACCATAAAATGAATTTATTGTTCTCTTGCTGTTATCTTTGGATTGTTCTCACCTTACACGGCACAGAAGCAACAGTCCTAAATATATTCCATTTTGTGGTGCCTTTACCTTCATGTGTCTTGATATCGGGTTTTTTCAAAGAATGCCTTGGGGTAGGTCTAACAATAACCAACCTTCTTAAGAAGAACAGATTTGTCAGTATCCAGGCTCTGTGTGTCCCTATATAATTGGTGAAGCTTCTGCTAATCTCACACTTTCAGGCCCGAACTGGCATTCTGGCAGACCGGGCAACTGCCAGGTGAGAAATTTTAAATCTTTTGTCCTGAGGCTGTGTTTTCACATATGTATTCTGAACATGGTGGAAACTACACCCTCATTTCTACACCAATACCTGTGAGATGTTGTTGATAATTCAAGTAACACTGTGCGACTACTGGGTGATAAGTACAATGTTTGAAACAAATTTCGAACACGTGTGGAAACACTTGGGGGAGGTCGAGAACACAGAGATTCACTTACTTGCTTCCCTGCAGTGTGGTTGTTTACTCAATGTGACCTGATCACAGAAATAATGCAAAACTTAAAACATTTCAGCAAGAACAATGCACATCCAATAAAAAGGCTTGATGATCATAACTTGCTAATAACATGTCCCAAAATCACACATCAGATAAGAAAGGCGAGGTGATAAAAATATGGTACTTATCTATCCCGACGTGTTTCAACTGCTTAGTGTCTTCAGGGGACTATGCATACTATAAGTGTTAGGAATGTGACTTTGCGCTCCTCGGTCTGTGCCAGGCGGCCGAGGAAGCGCTGAATTTTTGTCTGTTTGCATATGAATTGTGTCTGAACTGTGTTTTACTTCAGCCACACCTGCCTTGCCTGTGAGACTTCTGGCAGTGCAGGGGTTACTGCACTGCTAGGTCTGTTCAGCTGAGCTTGGTGCTGGAATCAGGGTTGCTCCAATCAGCTGCTGGACCTAAGCTCTTACCCTGGATAAAAAGCAGTCAGATCCTCAGTTCCCCGCTGGCTATTAGTTGTCACTAGTCCCAGCTCCCCTACTCTTTTCCCAGCGTTCCCTGTCCTAATCCCCTTGCTATTGCTCTGCCCGTGTTCTGACCTCTTGCTTGACATTTGACTATCCGCTCTCCTTCTGATTTTGTACTGCGTTGTCTGTTTGGTTTTGACCCTGCTAGTTGACTATCCTCCATTGTGTTTTGTTTGTCTGTCTATGTTTTGTGTATTCACCTACGCAGTGTAGGGACCGACTCCGTGGTTGTCCGCGACCGTTTAGGGTCGACCGAGGCAAGTAGGCAGGTGACAGTGGGTGGGTTCAGATCTAGGGTCACTGTCTCTTGTCTTGTCTACGCCTGCCAGTCCTGACAGAATAGCCAGCCCTAAAAAAAAAAAAAAAAAAAAAAAAATTTTTTTTTTTTGTTTTGCAGTCACCTTGCATCATGGACGCCATGGAGGCTCTGGTTAACCAGATGCAAGGTCTGAACACGCTGGTTCAGAACCTTGCTGAGCGCGTCCAGGAGCAAGAGACTGCACCACTACAGGTGACCATGACCACCCCTCTACCTCTGGAACCTCCTGTGCAGCTCCCTGAAAAGTTTAAGGGAGACAGGAGGAGTTTCCGAACATTTAGAGAGGGATGCATGTTGTTTTTTTCGTTTGCGCCCCTGCTCCTCTGGGGGCGAGGACCAAAGGGTGGGCATTATTATGTCCCTCTTGCAGGGTCCTCCTCAGGAGTGGGCTTTTTCATTGTCCCCTGGATCCATAGAGTTGACATCCGTGAATCAATTTTTTGCTGCCCTAGGGCTATTATATGATGACCCAGACCAGGCGGCAGTAGCAGAGCATCAGCTTACTTCTCTGAGACAGGGTAAGAGACCTGTAGAAGAATATTGTGCTGAGTTCCGGCAGTGGTGTGTACCATCCGGCTGGAACGATCCAGCTCTGCGTTGCCAGTTCCGGATGGGGTTGTCGGATCAGCTTAAAGATCTATTGGTAGTGTACCCTACCCCTGATACTTTAGAGGGGACCATGACATTAGCCATACGGGTGGACAGACGACTCAGAGACAGACGCAGAGAGAAAGACACCCCTGAATCTTCTAAAACCCTGTCCTCTGCTGTTTCTACTCCTAAGTTAAGTCCTTCTGTTCCCCGATTGCAAGATGAACCCATGCAACTCGGGGTTGCGGATGCCAAGATTAGACGGGCTTACCGCCTACAACATAATCTCTGCTTGTACTGTGGAAAGGCCGGACACCGGGTGAGGGAATGTACCTCCAGACCAGAACCACCTCCGGAAAAACTCCAGCGCCTGAGTGACGATCGAGGGGGTCACTCAGGTGCCCAGGTACCTCTTGAAAAGAAAAACAAATTAATGTTGCCTATTTCTTTGTTTTTGGGAGACAAATCTGTTTCTGGTTATGCTCATGTGGATTCGGGGGCCTCGGCCAACTTCATTAACTCTGCATTCTGGTCAGCTCTGGGAATATGCCCGCTTCAGCTTAGATGTCCGTTGACTATTACTGGTGCTGATTTTACACCCCTGGCCCAGGGTAAAGTCAGGTACATTACTCCTTCTATGGAGGTGCAGGTTGGGTCAGTACACAAGGAGATTCTTGATTTTCTGGTCATGGATAACTTGTCTTCTGACATAATTTTGGGTTTGCCCTGGTTGGAACAACATAATCCTGTATTTGATTGGTCCACTAAGGAGTTGATTAAATGGAAGGAGTATTTGTCCTTGGCAGAATTTGCCCTCAATAATAGGGAAAATCAATCTATCAAAATGTCGCCGTTTTTCTGTAATTATGGTTTTCATCCAAGGTATTCATCTGCGCATGCTTCTGAATCTGTTAACCCGTCCGCTGAAAAGACCTATAGTAGACTGTGCACAGTCTGGGCTCGAGCTCTTGAGAGCTTGGTTAAAGCCCAAGAATCTTCTAAAAGACAAGCCAACAAAAGACGCATATCTGGCCCAGAGTATTGTGTGGGTGACAAAGTGTGGCTTTCCACCAAAAACTTGAAGCTTAGGGTTCCGTCCGGAAAGCTAGCACCTAAATATATTGGTCCATATGCCATTACTGAAATCATTAACCCTGTTTCTTTCAGGTTACAACTGCCAAGAACCATGCGCATTCATAATGTGTTTCACAAATCTTTATTAAAGATGTATGTTACTCCGGTGTTGCCATCTACTCCCCCTGCCCCTCTGATCGTTCAGGGGGATCTTGAGTTTGAAGTGGAAAAGATTCTGGACTCTCGTCGGGTGCAGAACTCTGTCCAATACCTCATCCATTGGAAGGGGTTCGGCCCAGAAGAGCGAACTTGGGTGGCGAGCAAAGATATTCATGCTCCTCGCCTCATACGCCAGTTCCATGCTCGCAATCCCTCTAAGCCGAGTCCTTTGAAAGAGGGTCCGGAGGCCCCTCATAAGAGGGGGGGTACTGTTAGGAATGTGACTTTGCGCTCCTCGGTCTGTGCCAGGCGGCCGAGGAAGCGCTGAATTTTTGTCTGTTTGCATATGAATTGTGTCTGAACTGTGTTTTACTTCAGCCACACCTGCCTTGCCTGTGAGACTTCTGGCAGTGCAGGGGTTACTGCACTGCTAGGTCTGTTCAGCTGAGCTTGGTGCTGGAATCAGGGTTGCTCCAATCAGCTGCTGGACCTAAGCTCTTACCCTGGATAAAAAGCAGTCAGATCCTCAGTTCCCCGCTGGCTATTAGTTGTCACTAGTCCCAGCTCCCCTACTCTTTTCCCAGCGTTCCCTGTCCTAATCCCCTTGCTATTGCTCTGCCCGTGTTCTGACCTCTTGCTTGACATTTGACTATCCGCTCTCCTTCTGATTTTGTACTGCGTTGTCTGTTTGGTTTTGACCCTGCTAGTTGACTATCCTCCATTGTGTTTTGTTTGTCTGTCTATGTTTTGTGTATTCACCTACGCAGTGTAGGGACCGACTCCGTGGTTGTCCGCGACCGTTTAGGGTCGACCGAGGCAAGTAGGCAGGTGACAGTGGGTGGGTTCAGATCTAGGGTCACTGTCTCTTGTCTTGTCTACGCCTGCCAGTCCTGACAATAAGATGTGCAAATGGACATACCGAATCCTGATCTACACAGGGCCTAGTTGGCTGAGCAGGATGGATGAACAATACCTTTTGACTGGCTATATATTCGAAAGAAACTTATGAACAGGACAACTATGTATGTATTAGTATTATGACACTGTGTGATAATTGTGACCGTCAGATCACATTTTATTAATAACCAATACAAAAAAACAGATAGGGGTTCACTTACTTTTTCAGTAACCTTATTTTTTTTTTGTCTCATTGCACAGAGGGGGATAAACCCAATCCTTAGCTTTCTTTCTTGATCCACGTTACGTCAGCTCCCAACATGTCAATCTAATAGAAGAAGCTGCGTATGGACGGCCAGAACACTGCCCAGGGAATTGTAAGGTTAGAACCTTTATTATCCAAAAAACGGTAAAGTGAATGAAGAATGTAAAAAATGTGAGATTGTAACACTCCAAGGAGATTATAATGTGCGCTACATTCCTGTGTGGCTCTCCAGCCGTCACTCTCTAAACCCCCCCAGACCCGCTATCATCCTATCTCCCCGCAAAAGTGGGAGCTGGATCCACAACTTCGCAACTACCTCTGGTTGTCAACTGCAAAGCATCTGGAATCTCAGCTATGCTCAGGGGGCTTAAATATGCAAAAAGCACATGTTCCCTGACTTATGAGAAATATGCTTACCTTGGCATAATCCACATGCTTCAAATACCTGCTGCCAAGCTAGATTGTGGGCAGTCGTAGAAAAAAGCAATAACTTCAAGAACAGGAGAACCCGGGGCGACTATTCATTAGATTCTCATTCTTTTGTTGACAGGGAACCTTATATTAAAAATGGGACGTTTTACGTGGGTCCCGCCGCAGAGATTTACATTTTATAATAAGTATTTGACTTTGGCTCTAGCAGCTAAGAAAAATGAAGACGAGGAGAAGGGTTATTCGGAGTTATTGAAAGAAGGAAATGTCGCTGTTATATAAAGTTTTCTAAGGGTTTGTAAAAAGTTTTTGCAATGTGGAATATAGAGGATGTGCTGTGTTACTAATATCTGGGGCATACCTGGTGGGGCAGGCGCCAGGTGGGGCTACTCAATTCACCGCAAAATTGCAGAGTTAAATGGGAACTGTCACTTTAAAAAACTCTCGAGATGTCAAGTTTGGATCAGTCTGTGTCTAAGTGTTCAGACCCCACCAACATGTTCTTCTCCCAGCTCTATGCACATGACTGAGATTAACCCCTAGTAAAAAGCATGTTGCCTACAATTCTCCCTTCTCATTCCAGTGATGGGGATCTTAAAACCGAGACTCCAACCAGTCTTTACATGTCTCTATGACATGCAAAAAGAGCTGATGTTACGGTACCGCTGCGGCACGTTGATGGAGCTTGGTAGTAGCTTTACCTAGATACCTACACAAGCTCATTAAAAGTGTTACTGTGTCCATTCTGTAGTGGTGCAGTATAAAAAAGCACAGACTCCAGTTAACTAGGTGCCTTTTTATGCCTGAGGCACGGGCCCCAGGACTGAATATTTGGTTGGAGCTGGTCCCTCAACATTAGCCAAAAAAACTGAGTATAGTTCAGTGGACTTGTTGTTGGCTGAAGGATAGATATCAGAGGCTTGTTGTTAATAATGTATCTTCTGAACAGAGACTGGTTACAAGTGGTGCGCCACAAGGGTCGGTTCTGGGTCCTATTCTTTTTCATATGTTTGTAAGTGACATAGGGGAAGATTTGGTAGGTAAGGTTAGTGACACAGCGGAAGGTTTGGTAGGTAAGGTTAGTGACAGGAGAAGGTTTGGTAGGTAAGGATAATGACATAGGAGGAGATTTGGTAGGTAAGGATGGTGACGTGGGAGAAGGTTTGGTAGGTAAGGTTAGTGACATAGGAGAAGGTTTGGTAGGTAAGGTTAGTGACATAGGAGAAGGTTTGGTAGGTAAGGTTAGTGACACAGGGAGAAGGTTTGGTAGGTAAGGTTAGTGACACAGGGAGAAGGTTTGGTAGGTAAGGTTAGTGACACAGGGAGAAGGTTTGGTAGGTAAAGTTAGAGACAGGAGAAGGTTTGGTAGATAAGGATAGTGACATATGAGAGGGTTTGGTAGGTAAGGATAGTGACATAGGAGAAGGTTTGGTAGGTAAGGATAGTGACATATGAGAAGGTTCGGTAGGTAAGGTTAGTGACATAGTAGAAGGGTCGGTAGGTAAGGATAGTGACATAGGAGAAGGTTTGATAGGTAAGGATAGTGACATAGATGGAGGTTAGTAGGTAAGGATAGTGACATAGGAGAAGGTTTGGTAGGTAAGGATAGTGACATAGGAGAAGGTTTGGTAGGTAAGGATAGTGACATAGGAGAAGGTTTGGTAGGTAAGATTAGTGACATAGGAGAAGGTTTGGTAGGTAAGGTTAGTGACATAGGAGAAGGTTTGGTAGGTAAGAATGGTAACATAGGAGAAGGTTTGGTAGGTAATGATAGTAATATAGGAGAAGGTTTGGTAGGTAAGGTTAGTGATATAGGAGAAAGATTAGTAGGTAAGGACAATGACATAGGAGGAGGTTGGTAGGTAAGGTTAGTGACAGAGGAGAAGGTTCGGTCGGTAAGGTTAGTGACATAGGAGAAGGTTTGGTAGGTAAGGATAGTGATATAGGAGAAGGTTTGGTAGGTAAGGGTAGTGATATAGGAGAAGGTTTAGTAGGTAAGGACAATGACATAGGAGGAGGTTGGTAGGTAAGGATAGTGACATAGGAGAAGGTTTGGTAGGTAAGGTTAGTGACACAGGGAGAAGGTTTGGTAGGTAAGGTTAGTGACATAGGAGAAGGGTTGGTAGGTAAGGTTTCTCTGTTTGCTCATTACTCAAAGTGTGCAATAGGGTTGATATTCCCGGAGGTGTCAGTGATATGGAAAATAATTTAGCTTTGGTCTAAAGTGGTCTAAACAATGGAAACTTCAGTTCAATGTTTCCAAATGTAAACTAAAGCACTTGTGGAGGAGGAATCCTTTATCCGAGTATCATTTTACAGTTCTGTGTTAGTAAAGTCTGCAGAGGAGAAGGATTTAGGGGTAGTGATTTCTCAAAACCTTAAAGGGAATCTGCTAGCTCCTGGGACCTACCTAAGGTGCTGGCAGTGTGCTGTAGCTGGCAGTCCCCTAGTGAGCATGGTGCCTTTTGGCAATTTTTCAAGCAGTGAATTATGTATGGTGGAGAGAAGCGGGGGGAGAAGTATGGTGGAGAGAAGCATGGGGGAGAGAAGCACAGGAGAGAAGCAGGGGGGAGAAGTATGGTGGAGAGAAGCATGGGGGAGAGAAGCACAGGAGAGAAGCAGGGGGGAGAAGTATGGTGGAGAGAAGCACAGGAGAGAAGTAGGGGGGAGAAGTATGGTGGAGAGAAGCACAGGAGAGAAGTATGGTGGAGAAAAGTATGGTGGAGAGAAGCAGGGGGGAGAGAAGCATGGGGGAGAGAAGCACAGGGGGGAGAAGAAAACAGGCATAGGTTTCACACTGAGTAAGTATAAATACATTTAGAATCTATATTATTAACTATATGTATAATATGTACTGTTTTAGTGTCATTTTGTGCCATTTTGGTTGGTGGTATGCCCCGGGATTTTTTAAGTATAAAAAGTGTGCCGCGGCTCAACAAAGGTTGAAAATCACTGTTCTATAGGTAACTTACCTGTTTAGAGACCTGCCAGCAGTTCATTCTCTGGTTCAAGTCCCCTGATTATTGTATCATTTTAAAGGCTATGTTCACACACAGTATTTTTGCTCAGTATTTTGGTCAGTATTTTGCAACCAAAACCAGGAGTGGATTAAGAACACAAAAAGGCTATGTTTACACATTGTTGAAATTGAGCACATGGCCGTCATTTGATGGCAAATAAGGGCCATTGTTTTAAAATTACAGTAATTATTTGCCATTAAATAGCAGTCATCTACTCAATTTCAACAGTGTGATAACATAGCCTTTCTGTATTCTCAATCCACTCCTGGTTTTGGTTGCAAAATACTGACCACAGCTCCAACACATTTGGACTCAGAGATTCAACTATATCTGAGTGTTTCTTTCAGACATAAACTGCCTACAGAGGACTGATCTGCAATCAGAGACACTGACTGACAGCTGAGGGAGCAGGAGGCCGGGTAGCATTGATTATTCATGAGGGAAAAGGGAGGAGAAGTGGTGAGGAGTCCCAGAGTGTGGCACAAACAACTCCTCTTTCACTCTTCAATACAGTAGGAGACCTGAGATTGTACTTAATCTACTGCACAGAAAATTACCGAAAGGCACCATGCTCACTAGGGTACTGCCAGCTACAGCACACTGTCACCACCTTCGGTAGGGCCCGGGAGCTGACAGATTCCCTTTAAAATGAGTCACTAGTGCAACCAGTTGGTGGGAAAAGCTAATTGTACGCTGGACTTTATTGCTAGAGGTATAACCAGTAGGATGAGGGAGATTGTGATCCTGCTTTATAGAGCTCTAGTGAAACCACATCTGGAAAACTATGTCCAGTTCTGGAGACCTCACCTACAAAAAGAAAATGATAGAATAGAAAGGGTCCATAGACGGGAGACAAAAATGGTGGAAGGATTCAGGCATAAAACATATCAGGAAATACTTAAGGATTTTAATCTGTATAATCTGGAGGAAAGAAAGTGTGTGTGTGTGTGTGTGTGTGTGTGTGTGTGTGTGTGTGTGTGTGTGTGTGTGTGTGTGTGTGTGTGGTGGGGGGGGCATGATTGAAAGCTATAGATATGTTAAAGGACTAAATAAGGTTCAGGAGGGAAGTGTTTTTAGAAGAAAAAACTCAAGAACAATGGTGGCTAATATTAAGGAGTTATGCAGAAATGCAATAAGTGAGTATTAAAAGAGGTGCCACTGTAGAGATTATCCTGCTTTTAAGGGGGTCCAGTAGATCTCCCCTTTTACAGCTTTCTCCTAGGCATTTCAGGAGTTAACACTAGAAAGGAGTGGCTGCAAAAACAAACTCAGAAACCACACGCTACTAACTGCAAAATTTAATTCCGTACGTCTATGTCTAGTGGTAATTTCCTGAGCCCCATTTCTTTCCTTTAAGATTACATAACACAACATAGGAGCTATTGCAGCATTGATCTGTTTAAAATTTATGTTTTTCAGACACACGAAATCTGGGTTGCGAACACTAGATGGCGCTGTGTTACCACCATAAACTGAACTGCCACAACGCCAGGACTGATATGCATTACTAATCTCCCCTATTAGAGCTGTGTACTTTTCCAAAGAATGCTAAAGCTTTCATGAATTGGCTGCGCTTGTTATACATCACATTTTATTGCTGATAAGAGATTGGGAACAAAGACATGGACAGCCGCTTCCCTCTCTGCTAACTCAAACAAATCTTACAATATGTTTCTTTTTTTTCCCTTTTATTTCGGCGTGTTATTATTAGCAACAAGCTCGTTCTTATGAGATGTTGTTGACAGTTTTTTTTTTTTTTTTTTGCAACATTTTCATATATCAAAGAATCAGCTTTATTAATACAGTATCAGAATGGGGGCCTTCACAGCACAACACAATCTGCTCCCCCCACCACCACGTTGAACCCCTCCATTACGCTTTATCCTTATAAAAGTTTATGTCCACCAAAATTATACATCATTTTATGGGTCAAAGTTGCAAAGTTCAATTATAAAATTCTTGTTGTCTGCAGCCACCTCTAGGGGGAGCTCATGGCATATAGATTTATTATGTTTAAATCTCCCCCTGCAGGCAATGTGACGGTAAGTAGGGGAAGCAGCTAAGTGCTGGCCCCTCTTATCCCAAACCCCCACATGATCCAGTACAATAGTATATAAAAATAATCCCCAATTTAAGGCTGTCATATTGGTATAACACTACAATCCCAGAATGACTAAAAAGCCAATGGTACAATATCCAGCATGCCCTGGCAGCCTGTGATCATAAGAACATGCTAATAATCCACAGCTGTTGCAATACTACAACTCTCAGCATGCCCTGACAGCCGTTGATCATGTCATCTGCCTTCTATAGCAGGTAAGTTTAATGCAAGACATATTTCCAAGTCTTCCTCTCATTTGGTTCTTGTGTGTAATGCTAATAATTCCCACAACCGCCTGTAGATGGCAGCAAAGCTCCTAGAAATGTCTAATCGCTCTTTCACAGTCAACTTTTATAAGAAGTAAAACCGTCTATTACCATTCGGCTCGGGACATGACACACCACCATTCACATGACAATGTGGTTGCACTTTCACAATGATACAACCGTTTCCACGAATAATAAACGCTGTCAGGTTTAATAGGCATTACATCCCTTTTTGACTTTGAAGTCGTACGGATTAGCAAAGAATACAAAATGCTTAGAAACGTCCCTTCAGAAACGGTAATCTTCCTACTTATAATCAATAAAACTGCTTATTCTGGTAGCTAAACCATCAATACTCCGCCTGCCCTCTAGATGGCAGCAGCGCTGCATAAAATAAAAGTCAATCTATTTGGGTTTTTTTTGACCAGCGCAGTTTACCGGAATTAAGTTTTTCTGCTTTTGACATAGGACATTTTACAAACACTTAACTTTTGTTTCTTGTGCTTTATAAGTCTCTGCATGCTCCAGTTATATTGGCAGAGGTAGTTATGGTTTTCAAAGAAAAGCAGGGATGAAAAGCAGTGACGGTATAATAGGAGAGGGGAGAATCTAAAACTCAGGAGATCTAGTTATTTATTTGCAGTTTTTTTTTTTTTTTTTTTTTTTTTAATCTTTAAAGGAGACCCGTCCCTAACTTTCTTATTTCCTAGCCTTGGACCAGATCTCATACTCCCTTAATTGTTTATAATGTAACCCCAATGGAAAGGGCAGCCCGGCACAGGTTCTCCCGCCCAGTAGAAAACGACATAGGGCATTGCAGACGTCTGCCTTTAAGTCAGGGCAGGTTTTCATCCACCGGATGTGAAGAAGAATGAAGGGCTGTTTCTGTGTACTGATAGGAAGCAGAGATCTTCACACGGGAGATTACAGAATATTCAGCAGCTTTCTCCAGTACAGTGTCATGCAAGTATTTATAAGAGGGGGGGGGTGTGTGTAAACAAGTCCCTATCTGCAACTTTGTAACGCCAGGAGGATTAACCACAGTAAGTTTATCAGCAACTTGACCTTAGATTACCCTCCCAGCAAGGTACAAAGTTGCAGATGAAGCCTGCCAGGGACGTGTTTACATCAGCCATCTCAGAAGAGAGAAAGGAGACAGAGAGAGAAGCTCACACACAGATTTTTGTGTCTTCAGCAGAAAACAGCATCTGAGAACTAGGGGAAGGAATAATAGGGTCTGAATAGGTAATAACAAGGATGGAAGGAAGTGTTAGTCTAACTTAAGGATTCAGAGCAAATGTAATATGTTCCAAATCTGACCCAAATCTGCTCCAAAAATGGATTAGTCGGAATAAGAATTTTTTGCAATTCTCTTTGCCCAAATCCAGTACAGGAGCAGAGACATACACCGTAGACCTCACTGCTCAATTCCCATTTAAGGCTGTGTTCACACTATGTAAGACATTTGACGTTCTGTGACCCAGCCGTGTCACAGAACAGACGGTGTCAGTGAAGATCATCCCGACCTGTAGTGCAGTATCGGCCGGATGAGCTTCACTTCTGGTCAATTGGGATGCGGGCGCACCGGTGTGCACCCTTAACCAAATTCACCGCTGCACACAATGCTCCGGCCGCACGCTCCATTGTGTGAACTGACAGGTTCACTATTCAATGAATTCAGAAAACGGAAAACTGACAGTTTTTTGTGTGGCCGTATGAAATCCCGACCAGAGCGTATACTATGTGTATATGCTCCGGTCGGGATTCCATTCATTCCAATAGAACAAGTGTTTTGTAAGAATCACGCCCGTTGTGGCAACAACGGCTGTGATTTATACAAAACATACGTTGTGTGAACATGGCCTAAAGGAGTATTCCACTCAAACAAACTTTTCATATGTTGCTGCCCATGGTGAAACTAACAATTCCTTCCCTACTTGTTTTCATCTATCCAGCCTCCTTTCCCCCAGTTCTGAGCTGCTGCTTTCTGCTGCAGATGTAAAAATCTGTGTGTGAGCTTTTCTCCCCCCCCCCTCCTCCCCCCTTTCTTCCGAGATGGCTGAGGTAACCAAGTCCCTGGCGCGCTTTATTTGCAACTTTGTAGCTTCTTTGTAAAGGCCCTATTCCACTGAACTTTTTCGAACGATTATCGTTCATAAAATCGTTCAAACGACTGCTCGTTAACGATATTCGTTCTGTGGAATAGCTGTAAACGAGCGAACGACAACAGCGAAATCGTCGTTGAGTCGTTCACTATTTTTTTTCAACATGTCTTTCAACAATAATTCGCTAATCTTTTCTATGAATAAAAAATCTTTCAGCCGTTCTTGAAATGTCTACCTACATTTCCCCACGTTTTAAACGACCATGTAACGATGTAACGACCGCAAAAAAATCGTTACACTACAGATATCGTTCACGTTCCCACACGTATTATGTGTTATCGTTCGCTTAAAAAAATCGTTAAGTGCTCGTTAACGAGTGGTCATTGGAACGAGTCTATGAACGATAATCGTTCCGTGAAATAGGGCTATTATGCTGGGATGGTTAAATCTGAGGTCATGTTGCAGATGAACTCACTGTGATTATCCTTCCAGCATTACAAGGTTGCAGTCCAGTTACAGACTTCTTTACATCTGATGTCTCAGAAGGGAGGGGGGAGGAGGGCGAGACACAGAGAAAAGCTCACACACAGATTTTTGTGTTTTCAGCAGAAAGCAGTACCTCGGGACTGGGGGAAGGAGACTGAATGGATAACAAGTATGGAAGGAATTGTTAGTCTCACCATGGGCAGCATCATATAAAAAGTTATGTTTGAGTTGAATACTTCTTTAATCTATGAATAGAAATGTAGAAATAAGTGTCAGCCCAACAACTACTTGGCTGACAGCAATTGATGGTGTTTGGCCACTTTAACACCTAAAAATAAATGTTTAATTTCCCTCCAGCACCCCAACAGGGGGAAATGATGCATTACACCATGCCCATTCAAATCAAAGCAGGTTCTCCAGAGTGAGCACTACTTTAATGCTAAATTTACACGAGGCGATTATTGGCCCGATCGTACAATTAACAATTTCGAAGATTTTTTTTATAACGATCAGCGTTTAGACGGTACGTTATATCGTATGGAAAAATCGTTTTGCGTTCGTGCGCCTGCAGCCCGGCCCGCCCGCAGCCCGGGAATTTCAAACGGCTCCTCTTCAGCCAATCAGTGCTCTTCTTTAGCACTGATTGGCTGAAGGGGAGCCGTTTGAAATTCTTGGCTCATCTCTTCAGCCAATCAGTGCGCTGAAGAGGGGAGCCGGGGATGTCCGAAGACCTGAAGAACCGATCGGAGCGGCGGCGGGTGGGGGTGGCGATCGGAGCAGCGGTGGCGGGGTGGCGATAGGGGCGGGGGGGGGCGATCGGAGCGACGGGGGTGGCGATCGGGGCGGCGCAGGGGGCTGCGATCGGGGTGGCGGGGGTGGCGATCAGAGCGGCGGGGGTGGCGATCGAGCCGGCGCAGGGGGCTGCGGATGAGCGGGGGGCCGGGCTGCGAGCGGGGGGCCGGACTATCGCGCGACGACTGTTTACACGGAACAATTGGCGAATTTTTTGCAATCAGCGAACAACGATTTATGAACATGTTAAAAGATCAAAATGAACAATTTTTCGATCGTTCGCCGCGTTTACACGTATGATTATTGTTCGAATTTGATCGTTATCGCGAAAATTCGCCCGATAATCGTTCCGTGTAAACGTAGCATTAGGGTCTATTTACACAGAAAGATTATCTGACAGATTATCTGCCAAAGATTTGAAGTGAAAGCCAGAAACAAACTATAAACAGAGATCAGGTCATAAAGGAAAGCCTGAGATTTCTCCTCTTTTTAAATCCATCCCTGGCTTTGGCTTCAAATATTTGTCAGATAATCTGTCAGATAATCTTTCTGTGTAAATGGACCCTTAGTAATAACTACTTCTTAGGGCCCTATTACACACACATCTCAGTCTTTCCTTTATGACCTGTTTTCTGTATATAGTGTGTTCCTGGCTTTGGCTTAAAAAATCTGTCAGATAATCTGTGTGTGTAATAGGGCCCTTACTCTGACCAAGAGATTAGGATCTGAACAGTCCCGTCCTCTGTTGTCTCAGAATATCAAATTGGACCTCTAAATTATACATCAGCTTTATGCCCCTTATATTGTCACACCTGAGCCTGGTGGCACTCTAAGGGGCTCTAACCCCCATTGCCCACCCAGGTGAAGACATCTCTGTGTGTATTAATAAATGAGTGTGGGATGATTCACTGTAAGAGGGGTCTAAAAACCAAACACTAAGGCATGTTAGAGGAACTATTATTATACTAAAGCTGGCTCTGCACATATAGGAAGATAGCTGTTGGTTGATCACTTGATCAACTACTTTTTCAATGCACATGAATTCTCAGCTTGGTCGAGCATGCATGTGTTCTCAATGGGAAGAGTGGAGAAAGTTTCTAGCAGCTTATCTTTTAAATAACAAAAAGATCCAGAGGTTAAAATATGACTTGCCCATTCCTTTTCTCTCATGACATCTCTCTTCAGGGGTGTTAAGCGGCCACCATACATAGACCGCCTTCTGCCAAACCAGCTCAGCAACTGCCAGGTTTGGTAGCACGAGTCCCAGGCCTATACAACTGGGTGTAGCTAACTCATTGAAGCTTCCCAAATTGGTTGAGTGAAGATCAGTAGGATACATCAGTTTAGGCTTTGTCCTACTGGGGATCAGTTCCTTGCCTTTTGTAGACTGTCGTGACTTGTAAAGAAGGATCCTAGGCATAGACAAAGTTAACCCAGGGAGCGGTTACCCCACCTTTTGGTTTAGCTAAAGAGTCTCTTATAAGAAAATCTCTGTGTCTAGTCCCTGATAAGGACCCTGGCCCTGGCCCCAGGAATACACTGCAGCAGGAACTCCCTGGTTGGCTTGCTTTCTCCACCATACTTTTGACAAAAGACCTCCCACCAGGAGCTTACTACAGGGGTGACTTGGTCTAACCTTCTATTGGTGGGGCAGTGTAAATAAAATAGAAGGAAGGAGTGCAGTCCTTAGTTTGGTGTGTGAGGCAAATGCACCTGTGATTGGTTTAACAGTGAACACTGAAAAGAACATTGTTAACCCTTTATCCTGCAGCTGAGCTCTTACAAACAGGGAAGAGTGAGACACCAAGTGGTGAAAGTGCTAAAAGGCACCCATCATCCCAGAGTATGACACCTGACAAAGTTACCTTTACCCGGGTGACATAAAGCTTAGTCGATAACCTGTACTAGGACACTACAGAGGGTCAACTTGTACCATAAATAACTAGGCCTTTCACCCTCTCCTTTAGGAGGTATTTGTGTTGTCAGCTGTTATTGGCGTTTCGCACTATGAGAGACACATCCTTTGTGGTGGTGTTCAGCAGTCGTCTCCTATACTAACACATAGAGATAGTCAGCCATGATCCTGGCAGCGGAGCCTGGACTCTGCGCTCTGCTATCACTGCTCACACCACATAAAAAAATCTGTTAATTGATTTGTTTTTCAGAACCAATGACATCCTGATAACATTTTATCATGTGATTTATTGTCCTGTCTATTACTACAAAAGAAATTGTATTTATTCCCAGGTTGGGATTTTTCCATACTCCCATCTATCTTTTTTTCCAGAATATGTTGAAATTTTTCTCCAAATATCAAGAAATTTCACTTCCAAGTTTTTTGTGATTTCAACATATTTTCGATAAATATCAGAAAATGGGATCAAATGGGAAGCATAGGCCTGGTTCACATCTGCATTATTCCCCCCCCCCCCCTATTGTTTTGTGGATCTGCTGCACGCAGGATACCAGAAGGTTCCCGATTAACTTTAATGAAATCCAACGGGTTTCCATCACAATGTCCCATAGTGCCCGGCAGGTAAAGATTTATGGACTACAGTGCAAAAGCTCAGCTTGGGCTTCCAATCTATTGTCTTACAGCTATGCTTAGAGTTGTGTAACTTTGAGTGCCCTAGCTGCAGTTATTAAAATACAAAGTCCATTCCACCCCAGGGCTATGTTCACACATAGTATTGCAGTCAGTTTTTTTTTTTTTAACCAAAATCAGGAGTGGAACTGACAGGGCAACATTATAATGGAAAGATTTGCACAGTTTATAGTATTGTATTTGTAACCCACTCCCGTTTTTGATTGAGAAAAGACTGGCCAACATATTGATGGAAATACTGGAGGAGATTTATCAAACATGGTGTAAAGTAAAACTGGCTCAGTTCCCCCTAGCAACCAATCAGATTCCACCTTTCATTTTCCAAAGAGTCTGTGAGGAATGAAAGGTGGAATCTGATTGGTTGCTAGGGGCAACTGAGCCAGTCTCACTTTACACCATGTTTGATAAATCTTCCCCACTATGTGTAAACATAGCCCAGGGCAGCAGGGGAGCAACAACTTACATTATGTGAAGGTGTAACTATCATACTTTGCTGGTGGCAGGATTCGCTGTAAAAATCCTGCTGCTGTCCTCCCTGTTCAGGCATGTGCCAGAGATGGAATTCTTCCGTCAGTGCCACTGCGTACAGTGCAGTCAACTGCGCTGCTGGAGGAAAGAATATTGATATAATAGATTGGGTCCAAAATGGGCTACAAAAATGGTGGAGGGTGTGAGGCATAAACCATATCAGGAAAGACTTAAGGATTTGAATCTGTATAGTCTGGAGAAAAGAAGGGAAAGGGGGGACATGTTTGAAACCTTTAAAGAGAACCAATCATGGAGGAAAATCCAAAATGTTTTGCCCCCTAATTATATGTGAAATATCATTTTATTAACATTTGTAAATATATTGAATTATTTTTTTGCAGCTTTTTTAATTTATTCACTTTTTACTTTCCTGCCTCGCGCTGTCTCTTTTTAAAAGAGCCGGCGCGAGACAGGAAGGTCCCGTCATGCACAGCGGCAGCAAGGCCGAGGGGGGGGGGGGGGACGTCATCTTGATTACGTCATTTGCGTTCCAGCTGTGGAACGCAAGTAACGTAATCAAGATGGCGGCACCCGGCTCGAACAAGCGGATCAGGTAAAGTATAAGATACAGACTGTAAAGGCAGTCTCTATTCTCATAAATAGACAAAATGAAGATACAGACTGCCTTTACAGTCTGTTTCTTATACTTTACCTGTTCCTTTTGTCCGCTGCAGCAAGGCCGGGCGCCACCATCTTGATGACGTCACTTGCGTTTCAGCAGTGGAAAGCAAGGTGACGTCATCAAGATGCCGGCGCCCAACCTTCGTGTCGGGAAAAAGAGAATTGGGTAAAGTATAGGCCTTTGCAGTCTGTATCTTCATAGATAGACTTAGGGAGAGATGCACATTGATAATAGGGATAGTTAGTTTTAGGTGATAGGTTCTCTTTAAGTATGTTACAGGACTAAATAAGGTTCAGGAGGGGAGTGTTTTTAGAAAAAAAAACTGAACTGAAGAACAAGAGGACACAGTGAGAGGTTAGTTGGGGGAAAGATCAGAAACAACGTTAGAAAATATTACTTTACTGAAATAGTAGTAGATACTTGTAGAAAACTTCCAGCAGATGTGGTTGGTAAATCAACAATAACAGAATGTAAACTTGCATGGGATAAACATATATCTATCCTAAGATAATAAGAAGGGAAATACTAAAAGGGCAGACTAGGTGGACCCAGTGTTCTTTTTCTGCCGACAATCTCTAAGTTTCTTTGTTACTTATCAGCTGCTGTATGTCCTGCAGAAAGTGGTGTATTCTTTCCAGTCTGACACAGTGCTCTCTGCTTCCACCCCTGTCTGAGGCAGCAACTGTCCAGAGCAGGAGAGGTTTTCTATGGGGATTTGCTACTGCTCGGGACAGTTCCTGTCTCAGACAGAGGTGGCAGCAAAGAGCATTGTCTCAAAGTGAAAAGAAAACACCACTTCCTGCAGGACATACAGCAGCTGATAAGACTAGAGATTTTTAAATAGAAGTAAATTACAAATCTATATAACTTTTTGAAACCAGTTGATCTGAAAGAAAAAGTACCCCTTTTATTGTAATTATGGAATAAAAGGAACCGATTATAAGTGGAGAAAATATAGAAGAAAGACTGAGATATCCTGGCTGTTAATTAAAAATTTGCAATAAAGGTTAACCTGTGACCTCCAAAAAGACATAGAGACAGGTGTAAAGTTTTGATTGATTGGGGTCTGGGTGTTTAGATCCCCACCAATCCCTAAAACGAATGAGAAGAATGGGGATCCCATAGATTTTCTATAGGAGCTGGGAGAGAACATTCCTAGTACGCTCTTCTCCTCTCTCGTTCTAGCAGTTGGTGTACGTCTGAACACTCAGCCTCAGCTCATCAAAACTTTCTATGTGCCTCAATGGCATGTCAAGAATATTTGGACAGTGCCCATTCAACTTCATTACCTATGGCAAGTGACAAACTCAGCTCTGCTACATTTGTAACTTAATTTCACCATTAACCTTCATTTTACGGGAGACAGATTATTCACCAGTCACATCTATGGGCTCCCCCAACCATCCTTTCTCATTGCATTCACTATAATGATGTAATTATTGCATTTATAATAAAAGAAATGTTATTGTCTGATCAGCGGGATGATGCTCAGGGCAGAGCGAACCCCCCGCAGGTAAGTCAGGATTCAATCTTTCTTAATTCTAATTGCAGATGTTTCTAGGAAAATCATTTAAGAGAACATATGATTCATGGTTTTCCAGAGATAAGACTATAATAGCTCGGCATGACGGATTTTATTTTTTCACTCTTCTGGTATTAATACAATGAAGATCTAAAAGGATAATAAGACATTGGCATCAGCAGGCATGGCAATCTGGATCCTGTTTCTGTATGGCGCTGCTTAGGCACTGTATGGAGGTGTTTTTTTACTTTGAAAAACCTAAGTACTCTCTGCAGTCTACTGCAAGCTGTCTCCAAAAGAAGATGAGTTCCCATAATCCTTCTCTACCCCCTGGGACACTCACAAGGTTTGGTGATCAATGGTGATCCTTTACTGAAGCTTATGGAGAGCCTATCCTTCTTTACCACCTGGGGCACTCACAAGGGTTGGTGATCAATGGTGATCCTTTATTGAAGCTTATGGAGAGCCTATCCTTCTTTACCACCTGGGGCACTCACAAGGTTTGGTGATCAATGGTGATCCTTTATTGAAGCTTATGGAGAGCCTATCCTTCTATACCACCTGGGACACTCACAAGGGTTGGTGATCCTTTATTGAAGCTTATGGAGAGGCTATCCTTCTTTACCACCTGGGGCACTCACAAGGTTTGGTGATCAATGGTGATCCTTTATTGAAGCTTATGGAGAGCCTATCCTTCTTTACCACCTGGGACACTCACAAGGGTTGGTGATCCTTTATTGAAGCTTATGGAGAGCCTATCCTTCTTTACCACCTGGGGCACTCACAAGGGTTGGTGATCAATGGTGATCCTTTATTGAAGCTTATGGAGAGCCTATCCTTCTATACCACCTGGGACACTCACAAGGGTTGGTGATCCTTTATTGAAGCTTATGGAGAGCCTATCCTTCTATACCACCTGGGACACTCACAAGGGTTGGTGATCCTTTATTGAAGCTTATGGAGAGCCTATCCTTCTTTACCACCTGGGGCACTCACAAGGGTTGGTGATCAATGGTGATCCTTTATTGAAGCGTTTATTGAGCCTATCTTACTTCTAGTGTGCATCTAGTCTGCTGTCCTGGTGTCCACCAAGGAACCATAAGTCAAGGTTGGCCTCAACTGATTGTCAATCTGGGTTGCAGGGCAGGGAGGAACTTGATGGCCACACACAGCCCTTTAGACCTTCAGAGGAGACTTCCTAAAAGGGACTACACCTTGGTAAGTCTAATAGCAAGATAGTTGACACTCCCAGTTGTGGCGGTGCTCATAGATAGGAACAGGTCCCACAAGTAGTACACAGAAGTTCTCAGCGATGTGGAAGGCAATGTTGCTAGCAGAGAAGCCCCAAAAAGTGTCAATAAACTGCCTTCTACAGCAATAAGTGCCCTATGTACTGCCTTAGGTGCACCCCCTAGAGTCCTTGACAGGAGTAACTCCAAAACCCAACCTTGAATTGTTACTTCAACAGGGGGAGCACTTTGCAACTGCCTTGTTTGCCCTATGATTAAAGTGGCTCCGCATGCCCTGGTTATAAGTCTCATGACTGTTCCATATGATACATATGATAAGAGTCAGCTGGTCTGCCCAATACTGTTGTGACAGCACACCCAAACCCTGGCAACAGAAGTGGAAATATTCTATATTCTATGTATTTATCACACAATACAAGGAGGGGATGACTGCTCACACAGGAATGCTTTATCCTCAGTAGAGAGTTGATTTTCCATGTTATCCACTTTTTGATGAAATTGTTCGGTCTGTGGAAAGTAAGCCGTTTGCTATGTAAGATGTACCAAGCCCAGCTGCGGAGCCCCCGAAACATGGAGTTTCCACACTTACCTCTTTAATGATATCATATTGGGAATCTTTGGTCCTTACGCAGCGTTTCTAGGCCCAATAAACAAACATCAGGAAACAAAAGACAAGTCCTGAGTCATAAATAGCTTTACATGAGGTCATTGTTCTTCTGAAAGAACTTTATTTAGTCTTTAAAGGAGTAAGAAGACCTTAAAAAAAAATTCTGGCAGAAAAAGTATTGTGTCTCTTCTTTGAGGATCGACTAATAAAAATGTAGACGAGGAATGATGGGGGCTGAAGCTGCCAGCAAGAAGGGTCAACGGCGAGATGTAGTTACGACTGTCCAACGGCCTTTACTGATCACAAGGACAGGGGCCCAATGTCCCCTGGTGTGAATTGAGGTTTGCTGATGGATTGTCATGGCCATGGCCGGCGTTAGGGGGGGGCAAAGAGGGCAGTTGCCCAGGGCCCCCATCCCCCAGGGGCCCCCTGCCCCAGTTACAGTGAGTGTTAGGTGCAGGACTGCACGGACAGCGTCCTGCAGCCTCTGTCAGTGATCTCTGGCTGCAGCTGATGGCAGCTATCAGGGGTCACACAGAGGCTACAGGACGCTCTGCTCCGGAGTGTGTAGCTTCCCCCTCCCCCTCCCTTCTGCACCATGTGACCTGGTCTTCCTGGTGAGGCTGGTGTGGAGCTGTCGGGACGATGGAGGAGAGGGCTGCAGGGTGAGGAGCAGAACCTCCTGCTACTGCTGCTGCCATGGACAAGGACAACTACACCCAGCATGCTGATAGAGGGGGTAAGTATACTGTACATGTAGTGTGTGTATGAATGCTATGTGTATAATGGATGACTGTAGTGTGTGTTACATGTCATGTGTATAGTGTGTGGGCTGGATGGTTTGGATCTGTATAATGTGTTTTCATGGATGTGTTAGTGTGTGTGTGTGTGTGTGTGTGTGTATATATGTATATGTGTATATATATATATATATATATATATATATATAATTAGTGTGAGTGTGTATAAGAAGCACTGCATAGACTGTATATAGGAGCTGCAGCCATTCCCTGGTGACCACTGAGGCCGCTGATTGGCTGCAGCTCCTATGTATAGTGTATGATGATGTCACTAAGGCAACACGGGGTATTTTATTGAGAAAAAAATAAGGTGGCGGTCACTGTATGGTGGTAATATTGGTCTGTATATAGTGTATATAGAGTCATTATGTGGTGATAACTCTATGGCAGTAATATTGGTCTGTATATAGTGTATATAGAGTCATTATGCAGTGGTCAGTCTATGGCGGTAATATTGGTCTGTATATAGTGTATATATAGAGTCATTATGTGGTGATCACTCTATGGCGGTAATATTGGTCTGTATATACAGTCATTATGTGGTGATCACTCTATGGCAGTAATATTGGTCTGTATATAGTGTGTATATAGAGTTATTACGTGGTGATCACTCTATGGCAGTAATATTGGTCTGTATATAGTGTATATATAGTGTCATTATGCAGTGGTCAGTCTATGGCGGTAATATTGGTCTGTATATAGTGTATATATAGTGTCATTATGCAGTGGTCAGTCTATGGCGGTAATATTGGTCTGTATATAGTGTATATAGAGTTATTATGTGGTGATCACTCTATGGCAGTAATATTGGTCTGTATATAGTGTATATATAGTGTCATTATGCAGTGGTCAGTCTATGGCGGTAATATTGGTCTGTATATAGTGTATATAGAGTTATTATGTGGTGATCACTCTATGGCAGTAATATTGGTCTGTATATAGTGTATATATAGTGTCATTATGCAGTGGTCAGTCTATGGCGGTAATATTGGTCTGTATATAGTGTATATAGAGTTATTATGTGGTGATCACTCTATGGCAGTAATATTGGTCTGTATATAGTGTATATAGGGTCATTATGTGATGGTCACTCTATGGCGGTAATATTGGTCTGTATATAGTGTATGAAGAGTCATTATGCGGTGGTCAGTCTATAGTAGTAATATTGGTCTGTATATAGTGTATATAGAATCATTATGTTGCGGTCATGGTGTGGTGCTAATATTGGCGTGTATATAGTGTCATTATGGGGCGGTCACTTTATGGTGGTAATATTGGCCTATACATAGTATGTTTTCATCAATAACGGTATGGAGGTAATATTTGGTCCTGATATAGTGATTTTTTTTTATTTTATTTTTTAAAACCATGCATATAGATAGTTTTTGTGTTTACACCACTAGCGGCGGTGCTGACATGTAGCAGCGGTCCTGACATGTAGCGGCAGTCCCGGCATGTAGCGGCAGTCCCGGCATGTAGCGGCAGTCCCGGCATGTAACCTTCTGAATTGACTCAATGTGACTAAGGGCCATAATACACGGAGCGAAAATTGTCCTAACCTGGCCGATATCGCTCTGTGTATATAGAGACAACAGTAATCAAATGATCATTGTCTTTTGGCAAGTGTAAAAATCATTGTCTGCTGATCTTGATTTTTGTAGCCGGGGTATTGTAGTGTATTATTTCACCAAACAATCGCATGGCCAAGTCCTATAGCGGGCCTAAGAGAAAAAGCAGGACTAAATAAATGTTAGAGGTATAATGTAGAAGCTGTGTCCTGTTATAGGGTGGGTTCAGACTACGGAATTCTTGCAGATAAATTCTGTCGCATGTACGCGCTCACGGCCGTACGCCTTTCCGCCGGCTCCATAGACTCCATTCTATGGGCCGGGTGATTCGGCATTCCGCCGAAAGAATTGACGTGATTTCTGCGGAATTTGTCAGCGAGAATTCCGTAGTCTGAACCCACCCTTAGGCTACGTTCACACAAAGTATTTTTGCTCAGTATTTTGGTCATTATTTTGCAGCCAAAAGCAGGAGTGGATTGGAAACACAGGCTATTTTCACACACTGTTGAGTGCATGGCCGTTATTTAATGACAAACAACGGCCCGTATTTCACAACAATAGCTGTGGTGTTAAAATAACAGCAATTATTTGCCATTAAATGATGGCCATCTACTTAATTTCAACAGTGTGAGAACATAGCTTTTCTGTTGTTTCATCCACTCCTGGTTTTGGTTGTAAAACACTGACCAAATTACTGAGCAAAAATACTGTGTGGGAACATAGCCTTAGAGTGCAAAACAAAGTGTTATGTCCCCACCTCAGTACGGCGAAGACTGCGCTTTTGGCCATGATTCAGTGTACTTGTTTTCTACCTGTCTGAACTCTGTCTTGTTCCAGCATTTTCTTTGTGGTGATTGACAGGTTCCACATATCTGTCCGGGTTCTTCTCCTAGCCTAGCCAGGCTGCAGATGGTTCACACTGAGGAGTGATGGACAGCTACCTTCTCCACTTATCTCCCTTTCCTGACAGTCTGTGTTCTGTGTTGTCTGGATGTCAGAGGGCTGGTCCAATCACGCTCTGGACTTGGAGCATGGCATCTCAAAAGAAGTCCACTTGTGCCCTGGGACCTCGCTTGTCACTTGTAGTTAGAACTGGCATTTTGTAATGAATTAGATTGCTTGGTATTCTGACCTCTTTGCATGTCCTTCTTACCACTGGTCCTTCTTACCACTGCTTTTTGCCTTCTGTTTTTGTACTTTTCTGATACCTCCAGTTTTACCTGTATCTGCCTAACTTGTGTTTGTCAGGCTTGTCTTGTTCTGTGTTTCACTTAGGGACCATCGCCCAGTTGCCGCCGACCAACGACCGATTAACAACTAACGATAAACGATCGCAAAAGAGATTATCGTTAACCTGAAATCATTCACCATATTACACAGAACGATAGTCGTTAGCTATGATCGTTACTACGATCGTTATTGCGATCGTTACTATGATCTTTTATTCCTTCTGATCCCAGCAAAACAATGAACAATGAGCAATTACACTTAACGATTAGTGAACAAATGCGGAGCTTGAGCGAACGAATGTGGAATTACAGGAAACGATTAGCGAACGATTAACGACATACGAACGATTTTTCGACCGTTGGCTTTAATTACACAGAAGATTATCGTTTAAATTTGAACGATTTAACGATTTTTCACACGATAATCGTCCCGTGTAATAGGGCCCTAACACTAGGGCTTACACTGTCTGTCCCTGTATTCCATCCAGGTCCTTGGTTCCCTTACACAAAGTATTTTTTATTTGTTTTTAAGATTATAGGTAATCTCTAAGACTCTATTATAACCCATTGGATTCACCTTTACTCTTTTTCAGATCCTTGCAGTGTCATTCAGTTACTTAATAGGAATATCGCTTTAATTTGGCCGACGGCTTTTATTACAGTTTATTAGTAATACCGAATCTCATAACCATGTCCGTCATTAAAGCTATTACAACACAGGACAATCATTTCCTTTTCAATTATATTCCAATTTTTGCTATTAACCCGACAATTAACAGTGCCCCATCGGGGTCACTCCTGATAATCGGCATTACAGAGCGGTGACTCAGGGAGATACAGAAGGTTTAGCAGAAATTGCTCCTCTGTGATAATAAACCTGCAGGACAATGATTGGCAAAACCATCAAAGAGGCCACTAAGTGAATCCTGCATCATGTTCTCACTACCGAGAGGGCTGATATCTGCTCTGCGGGACGTGACGGCATTACACACATGCTGGTGACAGTCATAAGCACTTCATTATTCCCAATCTGAAGGTCAAATATTTGTTGAATGATACTGTGCGTAAATGTGATAAAGTATGGCGAGAGCGTTTAACCTATATACTATCATCTATACTTCATATGTAGAGATTGCTGCCATCCATCTTCCCTGTGTAGTCATTATCATTGAATTATTCCAAGGGAAGACACGGGGCAGCACTGTATACAGATGATACAACAGCACAGCATGTCATCTGCTACCATGTACAATGATATTACATTGTATTAGGTGTTTCCTAATAGTTACGTAGAGAGCACAAAATGTCAAATTGTATGAAGACCATTAATATACACACATATATATATATATATATGTATATATATATATATATATATATATATATATATATATATATATATACACACATGTAAATCAGGGCTGTGTTTTATAGGAAATTGGGAAAATCAAGGTTTTCAGGATATATAATTCCGCCATATATCATATACACCCAATATAATACCACCCTATAGTACCTGAATAAAAGGCAGGATTAAAATAACATTCCCTTACAAACCCCACGTAGTACTGCTATATAGTGCCAAAAGAGTATCATATACAGTTCATATAATACCACCCCATAGGGCACAAATAAAAGCTGGTATTTATATAGTGCTCTTGTATAAAACCCACATAATACTGCCATATAGTGCCAAAAGAGTATCATATCCAGTCACTATTATGTCGCTCCATTGTGCCCAAATAAAAGCAGTATTCAAATAATACCCCTTTATAAAACCCATGTAATACTGCCATATAGTGATGAAAAAACTAAGCAAAATAATTCTATTTTTTTTTTTTCTTTATTTGCTGAGCGGTCAGGTACATGCTGTATTCCTGTATACCTGGCCAACCTGTAAAGTGAAAAAATACTCACCTGCTCCCTGCTCCTATCTTTGCACAAGCCCAAAATCTTCTTCTGCAGACAGCGGAAAGGAAGGTATTGCTAGTATACTTTTATTAAGACCTCTGTTGGCGGGTTGGCAATGGTTTTGCAGTTGACAGATATACAACACTATGTAATGCCATTGCAAGGGGTTGTATAGGCTTATATGGCAACTTTCTTCCCAAAACATCACAATTCCTGTCCTCAGTTTGGGTGTGGGTTTTGTAGCTCAGTTCTATTGAAGTGAATGGAGCTTAATTGTAATACCACACACAACCTAAAGACAGGGGTGGCCCTGTTTTTGCAAGAAAGTAGCTGTGTTTTTTTCTAATTCTAGATAATCCCCGTAATTCCTTATACTGGCTGACTAAGTGCTCACAGTCCCACCAAGTATTCACTGATCAGGAGGCACATATAACGCATGGCTTCTTCTTTATGCAAAGTTTCATCGCACCACAGCATATTTAGTATTGGTTTTCTTCAATACTATGTTTTTTTTTTTCTTTTTGTGTCACTCTATGATGGTATTACCCACTGTGTTACCCACTGTGTTACCCTTGAGATATATCCTAATTCAGATAATTAACTATGCAGTCACAAATTCAGCTCTGCTACATATACATGTTAATAGCCTAAGATTTTTGAGAGTACTGTGGATGATAAGGGGCAGGGACATAACTTACAGATTTACTATATAAATCTCAAGACTAGACGCAGAACACTACAAGGTACGTCTCTTGGCGAGACAAACGACATTAGAAAATATGATTTTTTTTCTTCCTCCTTCAGCTGTGATCCAGACGATCTTATTTCTCCTAGCACATTTCTGGGTAGTGTTTATGTCTTAACAATGTTCTTGCACACCTTTGACATCAGCATTTCAGCACTTCAGCTGCGGATCTGGAGGGAATAAGATAATGGAGGACAGTTTGTGCTTTCAAGTCATAACATATTCCTTTGTGCAAGTTCTCCGTAGTTAGACATGACTCCCATAGGTTACAATACATTTACTGTAGATGGTGCACCTTGTATTATAAATTGGTAGAGACACCATGTTAAATGTAGCAAAATACACACCTAATCCCCTTTATTCACACTAGCAGCTTTTCGGTAAACACCCTTTTCACCTTTTTCAAGCTACAGGTCCACTTTCTAGGTATCAATATAAAGCATTAATTGTCAAGCTACATCTTTATCTCCTTTTTAAAAGGTCTCATAAACTTTATACTCTTGACTTTATTTATCTTGACTCTTCCATGGACATGTAGCCTTGATTTGGCCATTAGCTTTTTTTTCTAGTAGAAAAAAAAAAAAAGAAAAAGGCTGAAATCCAACATGCCCGATCATTCGCCAGCAGTGAGTTGAGTAACCCCCATGCACATTAGTAGTCTGATTCTGCGAAATTAGTAGGGTTAAACCAATTTTCATCTAATGTGAAGCCCCTTCATTCAACTTACCTGCTTGGGTGCCAGCAGTCAGAGTCGGCCACTAATAGTCGGCACAGGGCGATAACTATTGCCAGCTAGTTTAACTGTTTAAAAGCTATGGCTGTCCATGCACGATGGGAGTTGTAGTTCTGCAACAGCTGGAGGGCCAACGGTTCCCCATCTCTGGTTTAAATGTTATACTGTAAATGCTCTAGTTTAATGGATGTATCGCAGGGAGCAGCTTATGGCAGGCTGTAGCAATAGAATGCCAATCTAATGGATCATTGTAGTAGATTCTGTAGGAGCAATGGAATAAATGCTCACAAAAGTCCCTTAGTGGGATTAAATGGGTGTAAAAAAATATGTTAGTAAATATAAAAAAAAAATAAAAAAATAAATAAAATTAAATTACATATTTGGTATCATTGCATGTAGAATTGTCCAAACTATTAAACGCATCAGCGCGCAAATCAGAGCTGCAGGACACTGACTGCCATCAACAGGACCTCGGAGCGGTGTTACGGGGCATGAGGATAGGTAAATTTACCTTGTTTATAATTTTTCAATACCCCCTGGCCTGTCTTCGTTTTATAAGCTTAGTGGGACTTCTCCTTTATGCTTCTACCTGTTTATTTGCTCTAGCAGCCCCAATATTTAGAAATACGCATCGTCTGATGAGGGGAAGGAGTGAAAGAAACCTACAATCCTGATTATTTCTAAGGAGGAAAAGAGTTACCCCCCCGCCCCCCCCGAAACAGCACCATTTGTGTCTGCAGTCTGTGTCTGGTATTGCAGCACAGCTCCATGCTCTACATTTCCTATGTAGAATGTGGACCGTATTTTGAAATCTTGAGCAAATCCTCGGCCATCTATAATTTACATTATAACCCTAATATTGCTGTTCCTGTTTAGTATCTCCTAAACTTCTTTTCCTTGCTAGCAGGTTGACATTCACCATATTTCACATTGCAGTGTCTGGGGTAATACCCATGAGCTTTGGACTCGCTATTAACACCTACAGTGTGTTTAACACCTTAAGCCTTTGTTACTTCTGGGAAGACAAATTTTTATTCTAAAGCACAAAATGACATTTCATTTATAATATTGTTCAAACAAATCGTGTAAACCTTCAAGTACAAGGTGTCTGTGAGCGGTGGGATCCATGAAAAACCTTGAAAAATAATAACATTTAATTACTGGCTCCTGCCAAGATCACCTTGAACATTCCTCTACTAAGTGAATGTGAGAACCATAGACAAGATGTATCAAACATTTGGCGAACAACTATGACAGATTATCGGAATGCTAGAAATCTGTGTCCATTTTCAAAAAAAATAAAATGTTCAGTCATTGGACGTAATAGAAGATTGTCAACTCTTGAACAAGTATCCTTGGGACTTTATTTACCTATCTAATTCCTCTAAAAAAATGATGCCAAGCTTCTGGATTCTAATGCACAGTGGCTTCTATCAATTGGGACTTTACCTGGTACTGCATATATGTCCTATTAAAACTAAAAGACTTTCAGTTTGCTGATCATATAAATTCCATTTTGATGATCATTAAAATGTTCCATCTCAGAAAGCAATAATGACATAACAATAGGGGGTGTTCAATGGGTTTTCCAAACGTTACGGGTTCTGCATTGTCTTCCAAACCCTAATTCTTGGCATTTGACTCCTGGCAGCTGGAGAAGTTAAATGCCAACCTTGAGGGTTTGAAGAACCTTGTCGCATCGGAACAGTCCGGCAAGTCTGCCCAACACTACTGGGAACCATTGATTGTAAGACTAAAGGGGAAGAAAGAAGGGTTCCACTGGAGAAAGGAGGGTTCCACCTCTACTATTTGTAGATTGTAAGCCCTCGTCCTCTATCCTAATGTAATAGTCTACCATTCACCTTATTCATGTAATGTGTGTGTGTTTTTTTTTTTAATGTCCTGTTTTTTAACCTCTATCACTTGTCTAGAGCTCTGGAGCCAAGGGTGCTTTAAAAACAAATAATAATAATATATGGACTTTGAGCTTTTTTTGGAATGCTGATTTCGCACATTACACGGACTGCTTCTATAGGACTATTTGTAACAGTCATGGCTGCAGCAGGTACCTCTTCCAGTGGCTGCACTGTCTCTTCTGGCTGCAGCTGTGGTGTCCCTCTGGGCTGCAGATGCACTCGTGTCCCCGGCCACACGTGGTCTTCCCTTGTGTTCCTGCTGCCTGCGGTTCCAGCCGTGAGTCTGCTGTTTTCCTGCCTGCCCACCTATCTCGGTTGCACCTCACCATCCGCTGTTAGCAAGCCTAGCTGGCGGTAGGGACCTGGGGGTCACCTTCCACAGCAAGTCCAGCTAAGTGTCCTGGGGCCAAACAGAAGAAATCCAGTGATGAGGACATGGTGCTGAAATGGAGCTCAATTGTCTTTATTCTCAGGATTATTGGGGATCCTTGAGGTCAGATGATGGTTAGTGATATGAGATATCAAGAAGGAATACTACTTTAAGCATTTCAGGTGGTGTACATTAAACTATTCACATAGATATGTAGGTCTTTTCTATCCTTGGACTGTACTTGGATTGTTCATACGCTCTAAAAATGGGATCCACATACATTCAGAATGCAATGCAAAAAATCTATCCAACGTGAAACAAAAATATTCATTGTTCGCTAAGAAATACCTGTAAAAATATTAACTTTTCTGCTTCATCCACACAGACTGCAAACAGACTTTTGTCACCTAAGAGGAAGAGAAGAGTGACAGCCAAGGGAATACAAACGGAACATTTGTGAGCCGGTCCAGTGGTGCAGGAAAGCCGTAGTTCACACCCCGTATGTCTCCTAAAAGCTCGCACTGTTCATGAGCAAGTGGAGCATAATATAAGGAACCTGCTGTCAGTATCAGCTCAGTGACGCCAGGAGACACGTAGCTCAGCTTTGTACAAACTACGAGGGGTTTAGGGAGAGGTTCTTTTTCCATGCCGTTATACATACCATGGACGACATGATTGTGAACATGACTGAACCGAAATTAGCATCATAAAATCATTTAGCTTATTATTTTTATCCTTTTTGTTATTTGTTTTTAATTTGAGGTTTGAAAATGAGAGATTAGTTTTACTTGCAATACTCCACCAAACCAGGTGGTGCGCTGTTTGTAGAAATGATGTCCGTGGAGCACTATTTTCTATTATACATACATAATTGGGGCATCATAGGAGGCCTAACTAAAAATGGGGCATGCTCTGCTGCTGTAGAACTATTTTCACAGAACTATAAGCTGATGTTAAAACTTAAATGGGCACTTTCGTTACCAATAAATAATTTTAAATCCGCAGGTGAAGTGATATACCACATATTTGCAACTTACTACATATATTTTTCTGCCTGTGTTCTGTATGAAATGCAATGCTGAACTTAATATTTAGCCCCTAGGCTACCCTTAGAGACTATACATCTACCCATTGAGTTATTTTTATTAGTAGAATTTCACCAGTGTTGTACACTTGCAAAAATAAAAAATAAAAAAAATTCAATCTACACGGATGTAAAATTACCAGAATTATAGACAGATGTACCATGGAGCTGTATGCCTGTGCCCCACTAAGGCTTCAGCGGACATATGTAAGCTCTGTGTTGTGCCTGGCAATAGTGAATAGCTGATGAATATCATCATCTTGTTCATCACTTCAAAGTATTGCGATGGGTCAGAGTGTAACTACAAACTGGCTGTAAACTCTATTCGAGCTTGTTCTGAAAATTCTACACTTTATAAACCTGTCATCACATGGGCGTTAATACGAGATGTCAATAATCGGGGACTATAAAACTCGTAATCCAGTTTTCCAGAAAAAAGAGATAGAGTGGCCACTAAATCACTGATATGAGGACTGCTTTATGTGGTAAGAAGAGATCAATGTACATTTAGGGAAGAGGTCCCAGTGCTTTGCAGAGCTAATGCTCACGTGGCAGTCCATTGAAAGGTGCAGGACCCCTAAGAGGAATTTGTCTCTTCTTCAACCTTTCGCTCCTTTAATGTAACGTCCCCATAGCAACAGGGTCCACGGCATGATCTCTTTTCCTCCTCTAGCTTCCCCCCTACCCCTGACCAGGCTGGCTGTCCCCCACTTTCCCCCTCATTTACTGTGCAATAAGCATATTGTTTGCTAGACAAGGCCTCTTTGGCCTCTTCAGGCCTACTTGTCAGGGTTATAGTTTCCTTACAGTATTGATATACCTCAAACTAAATTTATGGTAGATATATGCAAAATCTACTCGTTATGTTATTGTGAAATTATACCATATTTATTTAACATTTGCCTTATGATTCTAATACTGTATGGTTGTACTTCACAATATATACCCTGACTGTGTAGTTTCCCAGTACAGCTGTGCCACTTAGTCCGTATTCCACCTTTCAAAAGGTATCTCTATCAGGTGTCACACTCTGGGGTGGTGGGTGTTGTTTTACATCATCACCACTTGGTGTCTCACTCTCCCCCTGTTTTTAAGCAAAAGTGAAGGTGGAAAGGGTTAACTTGTATTTTCCTAACTGTTATGTGTTATCCAATCAACAGTGCCTCACACTGGCTTCACCTATCACATGCTTGCACCTCACTCTTTCTAGTACTTTCCCCACCAATAGGAGGCTAGTCTCGGTCACCCCTTTTTAGAGTTAGTCCCTGGTGGGAGGGTCTTCTTCAGTAGATGGTGAGAAAGAGACAGACAAACAACTAGAGCTTATGTTAAAGCTTTTACCCAGGCCAATGCTTAATTGGAAAAAGTATGCAAATTAGCTGTCCCCCAAAAAGAAGAAAATGGCCTAAACATGCAAATTAAATTCTGTAAAAAGTAGCTGCCTATCTTCTCATCTGTAGACAGCTGTTTTGGGGATCTTATAACAGGTAGGCCTTGATAATGCAGTATTAAAAAGCAAGAAATAAGAAGAATGAAGTAATCAGATTCATATTTAGTCTGCTATGTTCATGAATCTTACACTGCTCCTGTTGGTGCAGTTATAATAGAACAGCATATCTGCTTCCGAGATCTACTTTATGTATTACATTGTGCCGACTGACATAAACTGGTAGTTATTATTATAATAAATAAACGTATCGGTCCTCCAAAGTAGGATTTCCTCTTAGTAGTGCCTCTCTACTATGGCTAATACAGGGCAATCTTGAGGCACCAGTGAGGGTTCCTTTGCTAGGTGCCTTTACACTTGATACTGAAGTCAGCTGGCAATATAAGGTATATGGCAGCCTCTCGAGTCTCCATTTAAAGGTGATGTCGGTGGAGACATAGGTCGGGCTTGATGGATTTTCACTGCCCAACATTTTTGTTATTGGAGGGATAAACTGACTCCAGAGCTGTCTGTGTATGACTAACCATGTCATATATATGAAGAGAACAGGAGAGATAACGATTGGAATATTCATAACATTCATCTTCAATGGATGGTGCCAGAGAATGACATCACTGCAGAGCGATGTTCCGAATATGCATATGGAGATTTGCTGCAGGAGCCGTTGAGATGGTGGGGGATGCAGCCATTGAGATGGTGGGGGGTGCACTGAAGGTTTATCATTAATGGTGCAGTGGACCTTCAAAGTTACATTATGGCTGCAGTCCCCACCCCCTGCTCTATTACAGTCTATTAGAAAGTTAAATCTTTCTAACTTCCCATTAGATTCCCTTTAATAAAAACCCTAAAAATTGGGAAGTTCATTATTCAAGAAAATTGTCCCTCTTTGAGAGAGAAGATAGTCTAGGCTAAGCTAGCCCAGCATGAGGGGGTGCGTGGAGCAGTCTAGTTCCTCCTCTCGAGTAGGCCTCAGACCAGTGGTTATATTTGAATCTAAAGCCCCTGTAAAGTACCGGAAATACTTAGGTCACCTTAATAACTTCTAAAGAGGGGGATAGGAAAGAAGGATTCTTCTAGCCATTGAAAAGAAACCACATACTGTAGGTGTCCTGTCTAGGACCTGTTGGGCTTCAGGTTAGGCCTAGTTATCTACATGGCCTTGGGAACTATACCTCACAGACTGGACACGGCAGAGGAAGGAAAGAATCAGTACCGCAAGAATCAGAACACTAGGAGCAAACTGGTATAAAACCCCTTTAGAAAAGTGTAGACTATTGACTTATCTTATTGCTACAGTATCTACAGTGGCTGAGAAAAACATGAAGAAGGGTGGACCCACCTTTTTCTACATTATTACCCCAAGGGTTCTAACCTGATTTGCTGTCTGCTGAAAATTTGTTCAATTATTTGTCTTATTGTAACTAAGGGAGATTCAGTTTATTTGTTTCAACCTTGGGTCTGCTGTCATTCCTCACCAACACATCAGGGCATCCAACTTCCACCATGTCTGACACATTACCTTTGGGGAACCTTCAAATACACTAATAATGTAAGACCCCAAAGTAGCTGGACCAGGCCTCAGAATGTCACCTGTGGGACCCTATGAGCCAGCTGAAGCACAGCAAGACCCAGTCAGCCTGCAGCTTCTGTCCCCTTCAGGTGATGTCCCTTTTGGCTGTGCACCATTGTATTAAATTGATGACATTTTACAGTATATCATAATAGATTGTAGCTTAAGTGTTACTTTAGAATAATCTTCACATTTTGTGCTCCAGCTCAGAATGAAGAAAAGGATAAAAGATAACTTCTGGGGACGTTTTCATGGTTCACATCTGGGACGTTACGTAACCTGCAAACTATGCAGCCTAAGCCGTGAGCTCTGTATCGCAGATGGACTGGCTGTTTGGTACATACAGTACAGCAGATTTAGTTGTTTTGTATTACAGCAGCTTTGCTGTTCCTCCTTTACATACTGTATCTCAGATCATGAAGTCAGACATGGCGAGATCACGTTTCAGCGTTCAACAAATGTAGCTCTGAAAACTGGCTGGTGAAATCTAACCATGGGCTACATGCAAGAGCGACTACAGGTTACTTTATTCTGGACAACGTATAATATTGCTGGAAATTCCAATTTGCTTATAACAAATTTATTGATTAGGTAACTTGTATTATTATACACTGTTTAGCCTCTTTATTAGATACCCATCTAGCAGGGCTTTGGGCCTCCTTTGGTCTTCAGAACCATAGCAGTTCATCATGGTATAAATGGCAAAATTGTTTTGCAGGAATATTGACCCCTGTGGACAGGAGGGCTTCTTATATTTGCAGGGCATTAGATGGAGGTCCTGACATTGCTCTGAGCGGCCTGTTCTACCTTGTTCCACAGATGCTCTACAGGATTAAGATCTAGAGACTGTGAAGGCCGGAGAAGTAAAGAAAATTCACTGTCATTTTCTGTCAATTCATGACTATACGACAATGCCACGGTGCATTGTAGTGCTAACAATGCTCTTCTGCCATAAGGGAAGGGCTGTCGTAAGGGATTAATTCCATTGGTCACAAAGTTTACAAAAACTCTGTTGTCCAAATGTCAATACACAAGCATCAGAGGACCCACGCTGTGCCATGGTGTGCTCAGTATTTGCCTTCTTCTGCCCACTTGATTCTTACCTTTCTGCTTCTGTTAGACAGTAATGGTACTGGAACTGGTTGTCTCCTGTTATAGCCCATCCATGTTAAAGAGGTTTTCCCATTTTGACAAGTCATGCTTTATCTACTATATCCACAGGATAGGGAATAACTAAGTGATCGCTGGGTGTCTGACTGCTGGGGCGCCCTAAGATCTCAAGAACAGGGATCCCAAATTTCCAAGTTTGACAACAGTACTTAAAAAGTTCAAAAAAAGTTTTCTCCGATCCTATCGAAAGTTCAACTACTCTACATATTGCCATTGTTGTCATGGTGGTAATGGTACTACCCATGTGATCATCTTCACCCAACACATCAATGACCCTGATTTGCCTCAGATCCATGACGTACTACTATACATAGGTGCCAGGAATGGCCTAGTACATTTTATACAGGGATCATCTTATGGGACAATATTGCTTACTCATCTAAATCAGAGCCTGGACTAAAAGCCTACGGTTCAGTTCAGAGAGCAAAAGTTGAGGATGAAATGAATTTGTCCCGTAAAGAAAAAGCACGATGGGAAAGTGAGAAAAGGAAAACATTATTCCATATAGAATTTCGCCCAATGCTAAGGGGCGCTGTATACATAAGAAATACAGAGCTCATGGCCAGGGAAGCCGCGAACTGACTCCATATTCATCTTTGTCACCCCTTTTGAAGGTGAAAGTTTCTTTCAGTGCCAAGGAAAATGTACAACTCAATAGACAGAGCACACAGGCCGGCTGTAGTATTGACTCAACCTGTATCAGAACTTTCTCAGTCTCCTGGAGGAATGGCTTGTATCTTGTCTGCTGTGTGAGGCAGATATTCCAGCTCGGCATAATATGGTTCCATTTATTTTATGAGCTATCACTGACCTCCAAAAGCTATGAAACCCTTTTCCCTTATTTAGTAAAATTATCCCTGCAGCCGCAGCCTCGTCAGCTCCATATCTTACTTTTTATAGGATGCAGCTTTAACGTTGTTCAAAAAGTTCCTGGGAAAGATCAAAAGGATAAGGGATTATGGGTAATGTCCTATAGCTGCATAAAGTTATTATTTTGATGAGGTGAAGGAAAGAGAAGGAACAGTATAGCAGCGGGAAGGGAATATATATAACATGGATTTTATATTGCATCGTCGACTATATCTATCTCCATTCACGAGTGGTCATGCCAGATGTGGATTCTATACAGATGTAATGGGGCTCACTATGACCTTAACCCCTTAAGGACAGAGCCTGAAATGGCCTTAATGACAGAGACAAATTTTATGAATATGACCAGTGTCACTTCATTCATTAATAACTTCGGGATGCTTTTACCTATCCAGCCGATTCTGAGATTGTTTTCTCGTGACATATTGTACTTCACATTTCTGGTAAATTGGAGTCGATACTCATAACGAATCTTTATGAAAAAAACCCAAATAACGTGAAAAAATGCATTTTTCCAACTTTGAAACTTTTTTGCTTATACAGAAAGTGGTTATACCACATAAATTATATATTAAATAGCATTAGCAACATGCCTACTTTATGTTGGCGGCATTTATTAAACGATCTTTCATTTTTTTTAGACAATAGAAAGCTTAAAACATTAGCAGCAAATTTCCAAATTTTCTGTAAAATTTCAAAATCTGATATTTTTAGGGACCTGTTCAGGTTTAAAGTGTATTTGAGGGGCCTGTATGTTAGAAAGCCCCACAAAGCACCCCATTTCAGAAACTGCACCCCCCACACTCTGCAAAAGCATGTCCAGAAAGTTTTTTTTAACCCTTTAGGGGAGTCACAGAAATAAAAGCTAAGTGTGTAAGAAATTAGAAACTTTTAATTTTCTGTGCAGAGATTTTATTGTAATCCAATATTTTTCATAATTATAAACCTATTACCAGAGAAATGCACCCCGATATTGATTGCCCCGTTTCTGCAGTTTATAGAAATACCCCATATGTGGCCCTATTGCGCTATTTGACGCAACCACAAGCCTCGGATATAAAGGAGTGCCTAGTGAATTTCAACCCCTCCGTTATATTTGGTCATTTTTGACTGTACCACTTCAGGTTGGCAGAGGCTCTGGGGTGCCAAAATCTAAAAAACACCCCTAAAGGGACACCATTTAGAAAACTACACCCCTCAAGGAATATAACAAGGGGTGCGGTGAGCATCTGGACCCCACAGGTGCTTCACAGATTTTCCGAACAATATAGCGTGAAAAAAGAAAAATTTATTTTTTACACTAAAACATTGTTCTAGCCTTCAATTTTTCATTTTCTTAAAGGGATAAGAGGAAAAAAAAGACACAAAATGTGTAGCGCAGTTTCTCCAGAGTACGGAAATACCCCACATGTGGCGATAAAGCGCCAAGGGGGCGCAGGACGAGCCTCCAAAGGGAAGAAGCGCCAATTGGCTTTTGGAAGCTGAATTTCACTGGAAAGGATTTCAAGGGCCACGTCGCATTTACAGAGCCCTCGTGCTGCCAAGACACTGGAAACCCCCCACAAGTGACCCCATTCTGGAAACTACACCCCTCATGGAATCTAACAAGTGGTTCAGTGAGCATATGGACCCCACTGGTGACGGGCACAAATGTGGAACAATGTGACGTGAAAGGGAATATTTTCATTTTTCCACTTTCATGGCACAAATGTGCCCGTCATCAAGGGGTCAATATCCTCACTGCACCCCTTGTTAGATTCCTTGAGGGGTGCAGTTTCCAGAATGGGGTCACTTGTGGGGGGTTTCAACTGTCTTGGCAACACAGGGGCCTTTTGAATGCAACATGGCCCCTCGAAATCCATTCCATCCAAATCCAGCCTTCAAAAACCAAATGCTCCTTCCCTTCGGAGGCTTACCCTGCACCCGCATGGCGCTTTATGTCCACATGTGGGGTATTTCCGTACTCAGGGGAAATTGCGCTACACACTTAGTGTTTTTTTTTATCTTTTAGCCCCTTGTGAAAATGAAAAAATCATGACAAGATTAATGATTTAGAGTAAAAATTTTACAAAAATTACACTAAATGTTGGTCTAGCCTTGATTTTTTCCATTTCCACAAGGGGTTAAAAAAGAAAATGAACACAAAAAAAATACCCCACATGTGGGCATAATGTGCCATATGGGCACAGGGCAAGCCACCAAAGGGACAGAGCGCCATTTAGAGGCTGGAATGGAGGATGGAGGCCATGTCGCAATTACAAAGCTCTTGTGCTGCCAGGACAGTAGAAACCCCCGACAAGTGACCCCATTCTGGAAACTAAACCCCATAAGGAATCTAACAAGGGGTGCAGTGAGCATATGGACCCCACTGGTGACGGGCACTTACGTAGAACATGTGCCGAGAAAATAAAAAATACCATTTTTTCATTTTCACGTCCCAAATGTGGCCGTGACCAGGGGGCCATATCCCCACTGCCCCCTTGTTAGATTCCATATGGGGTGTAGTTTCCAGAATGGGGTCTTTTGTGAGGGGTTTCTACTGTCCTGGCAGCACAGAGGCTTTGTAATTGCATCAGGGCAAGTCTCTAATGGGAATGGCGGCCATATCTATTTAGCTGGGGAAAAGGGTCAATTCTAATTTATTTGGGGGTATTAGGCCAATTATTAGTTTATAAGGTTGAAAATGACAGGTGTCCATCAAACTCAATCTGTGTTGATCCAGAGGAAGGCAAAAAACCCTCGTGAGGCAGACGACAGTAGCCTCATCACAGGGGAAAAATTCCTTCCCGAAGCCATAATGGCGATCAGAATAATCCCTGGATCAACGTGACCCCTGAAATAGGAATAAGGGACAGAATTTAGATAATGTAGAACCCCAATGACGTGTGGTACGCCTTGAAGTGATCCAGTATTCAGAGGCCGGGGTGATCAGGACAGGCGTCACACTGGAAAATGGTGTCCTTCCTGATCCCCCTGTTACGCCACAGTCTGCACTTCTTCTGGGGTCTCCTGTTTTCCAGTGTGGGGGACGTCACCTGGAGAATGTTGTCCTGGTGCGATTTGGGGTCCTTCATATCCAGAAGCGCTGAGTCCGCTCCATGGCTGCTAAATATTAGGGCTTTATTACGGCTTCTGATATTTTTGGATCGTGCCGCAAGCTACAGTAGCTCGGGCAGGGAGGGACCGGAAGAGGGGGTGCTGGTATAAAAGTTTTCTCCGTGCAGGTGGTAACCTTTATCCAGCAGTGGGAAGATCAGTTCCCGGACGATCTTCCCACTTGTTCCGAGGATGGGGGGGAGGGGGCATCTGGGGGCATCTGGGGCGGGATTCGGGTATCCCTTCCTACATACACTCTAAGGGTACGTGCACACTGCGGAATCGCGACAGATAACCCTTCATGCATTCCACAGCTGGCACCCGCCGGCGGACTGATGCAGGCGCACATCTCCATCCGTGTCATAGACTCCATTCTATGCACGGGCGGATTCCGCTCTCCGTCCAACGTGTTCATTCTTTGGATGGACGATGGAATCTGCCCGTGCATAGATTGGAGTCTATGACACGGGGGGAGACACGTGCCCGCATCAGTCCGCCGGCGGGTGCCAGCTGCGAAATGCACGAAGGGTTATCCTTCGCCATTCCGCAGTGTGCACGTACCCTAAATCTGTAAGTGTACCCTGAGGTACTTTCACATAGTTTGTAGAATTTCACTCCATACCGTGATCTCTTATTGGGACGGTACTGGCGGAAAAGACGTGTCTGGGGGGCAGCGTACGCTACGCTACCCCCAGACACGTCACTGGATGATGAGGATGAATGGAGGAAAGAAGGATCCCCTCATTCATCCTCACTGGCTGTTTCGGTGTCGGAGGCAATAATAACGTATCCCTCTGATGCCGAAAACACCCTGGGGGCCATTTTTATACGGGGATTGGTATATGGGGTATGTAGTGGTGTAGTGTCAAACTTTATTCAATGTAGTGTGGTGTAATGTAGTGTTTTTTACGTGTTTTTTTACAGTAACTATAAAAAAAACCTACGCCAACAAAGGAGTTGCTGATAAATGCCGCACTTATGTGCGGGGCACTTATAAGCAGACCGTGGCAGTAGAATATAGAAAAAAAACACCCTACGCCAAAAAGGAGGAGTTGCTGATTAGCAGCGCACTTTCGTGCGATGCTGATCAACACTCAGCGGTGATAGGGTGCGGAAAATAGAAAAAAAAAATTGGAAAAAAAAAAAACTTTTTCTACATTCTGATCATCCCTGTAGCTGCTGATAAGTGTATTACACATATCAGCCGCTAGAGGGCAGCAGAGCACAAAATCCGGAAAAAGACGAGGCTGGAGACGAAAAAAGACGATGGGGACCGCCGAAATAGCCGAAGACCCGACAGAATGACGGAGGACGCCGCAAACCCGGAAGATGCCGATCAGGACCCCGGGACAGGTGAATAATGTACAAATACCTGCTCTGGACCCCTCGGCTACCTAGCTGAGGGGTCCAGAGCAGGTATTTACTATTTTTGTGGACTCTGATCACCGGCCGGCCACCGGGATTTTTGTGGACTCTGATCACGGGCCGGTGGCACTGTGACCACCATTACTTTTTACAGTAATGGTGGTCAGTGGCGTCCTCGGACAGCACCGACCGCCATTTTTGATCAGCCAATATCGGCGATCGTAAACACGGGGGGTGTTAACCACCCCCCGTGCCGAGAAGCTAAGATGGCTTGCTATGATTTATAGCAGGCCATCTTCCCCGATCGCTGTGTGCGAACACACAGCGATCGGGGAAACATCGGGCGTAAATTTACGCCCTGATGCGTTAAGTACCAGGGCGCGAGGGCGTAAATTTACGCCCGATGTCGTTAAGGGGTTAAAGGGGTTATCCAGTCTTCGCGGGATTTGGCAAACAATGTGAGAGCAGTAGGGGTCTCGCTCCTGGCACCTCCGTAGGTCAGCTGCTAGATGGGTTGTCATTACTGTACTATTAGCAAGGTACTACAGGGCTGCCCTGCCCCCTTGGAAATTGTAAGTGATTACATATGATTAAATACACCATTCATTTTATTAGACTCGGAAAGCCCTTTAAAGGGGTTCCCCCTGGGAAAAAAATGAAATCAACTGGTGTCCGAAAGTTATACAGATTTGTATATTACTTCTATTTAAAAATCTCAAGTTTTTAAGTTCTTATCAGCTGCTGTTTGTCCTGCAGGAGGTGGTATAATTTCCAGTCCGACACAGTGCTCTCTGCCGCCACCTCTGTCCATGTCAGGAACTCCAGAGCAGTAGAGGTTTTCTATGGGGATTTGCTCCTTCTCTGGACAGTTCCTGACATGGACAGAGGTGGCAGCAGAGAGCACTGTGTCAGACTGGAAAGAATACACCCCTTCCTGCAGGAAATATAGCAGCTGATAAGTACTGGAAGACTTAAGTTTTTAACCCCTTCATGTCAGCCAATGCTCCGTGCAGTCAAAATATGTATAAATGTTCCTGAAATGAAGGGGGTTTTAATGTGTGTAGGTCTTCAGTGTGAGCAGCCCCACCACATTAGACCACATAAAATAATGACAGGCAGCAGCGATCACGCAGCTGCCTGCCAAAAACCCTGTAAACAACGTGATCTATAGCGATTGCAGCGTATAAGGGAGTAAGCAAAAGAAACAGTACCTGTCACTGACTGATTGGGAGCCATGCATTGTGAATGTGACAGACGGGGGATCTGCAATCTTCTCATAGAGTGAAAGAGCCAATAATACTGAAGCTCTCCTGTACCGTTCCCGGCACAGACAGTTTGACGTACACTACCTGCGCCAGAGACAGAGATCGCCAAACCTCTCCCAGGCAGCCGAGTGTCTACTCAGAGAGGCTCGGAGACGTCCGGCTGCCGTGAGAGCTTCAGGAGAATCAGAGAGGCTTCGGGAACTCTGAGCATCTCTGAGCCTCTCCGATGAGATGCTCGGCTGCCCGGGAGAGTTAAGGCAGTCTCCCTCTCCGGCGTAGGTAGTGTACATCACACGGCCTGCAGTGGGAACAGTACCGGAGGTGCGTCGATGCCAGGAATGGGCCCCAGGTGAGTTAAATGTGTTTTTTTTCTTTTTTTATAGTGGATGCCCCATACAGTGGGGATAGGGCCGATTTTAAGCCCCCCCCACCACCACCGTATGGGGCTACAATACCCGGCGTATAAGACGACCCCTGACTTCTAAGAAGATTTTTCGGGGTTTAAAATTAAAAAGTCGTCTCAAATTAGTAAACATTGAACAGGTCCCAACAGGAGGAGTCAGACCCATGCCGATCTCATACTGACTGCTTACCTTTAAGATAGGCCATCAATTATTTTTAGGTCTGGATAACCTCTTTAAATATTTCATGGATCCCAATTTCAGATATGTCACTTTAATTGCATAGCTCCCAGTACAAAATCTGCAATAAGACCTCCTTCCATTTATAATACTGGGATCTTTATCCCAGGTGGACCCCCAAAGACAGTGCATGTCTACAGTGACTGCACAGGAACGGTGTTGAAGATGAAGGTAAGAGACTTAATTCTTAGCACCCCATGTGCAATAGGTAGCTATCAGCAGGTTAGATTCATATGATTATTCCCCTTTAAGGTGGTACATTCACTTTAACAAATGTGAGACAACCATTGCTGTTACACTTGGATACCAGTTTCCCATGAATTTTACATTTGCCTTTCTTTTTCTGCAGTCATGAATGCTGTCCTTAACCGAGGTTATAGAATTCCAGTTCTTCTAGGATGTTGTGTGACTCCGTAGATCACTTACATGGGAGGAGTAGTCTTGGCAGGCCATCCATTCTTAGGAAGATCGCTGCTGTACTAAAGCTGGTCATAAACACCTACAAATAGCCCTGAAAAAGTGCAGTGAAAGACTGCGAAACTAGGTCAACAAGTTATTTAAGGGGATTTTTTTTTTTTTTTTCAAAAACAGCACCATCCTTGTCCATGGACTGTGTCTGGCATCGAAGCTCAGCTCCATTCCAGTAAAGCCACCCCATGGGTGCCCCTGGAGGGATTTTCCTACAGCCTGGAAACCCTACCTTTGTATATAGGAAACATTGTGATTTTGATCTGGTCACCATTAACCTCTTCACCATCCTAGTGTAAAGGCCCTGAATTGCCCCTGAATTCCTTATTTAACTCCTTTAAGAATAAAAGATATGTCTATTTTAGAAAACCCATTTTCATATATCCTATATATCAATTTTCTAATATTGTTATCATTGGCGGGGTGGTTTACACTGTTTGTAAATGTTAACTAAGAGCCCCATTATTTTTGTGGAACTTTTTTTTAGCGGTTGGGGGCGGGGGCTGCTTTTAACTATTTTCATGTCTGTGGTGGGTCTGTATCTTACCATTGCGCTGAGCTGTTGCATATTTGTGTGGCTGCAATTTCAGCCATAGCAACGTGCTCCTTTATACCATGGGCCATCTAACAGGGCCCAAACAGACAGCTATCATTTATTTTATTCAGAACATGTCTGCAGCTATGATTATGATAGAGAGCTGATAGATTCCCTTTAATTAAAGGGAATCCAACGTTCATAATTCTTATCTCTTGCCAAAAAATGGTTACACAGAGTGTCCTCCACTAGGGCAGCCCTGTTCTTTCCTATGTTACACAGACAACCCTTTAATTTGGATAGACATTGTATAATGTTTTATCTGTCCTGTGGTGGCACTGTAGAGCAGTTAAATGCTTACTGCCAGGCTTCCTCGCAGATGGGGGCTATGTTCCCACACAGTATTTTTGCTCATTTTTTTGCAACCAAAACCAGGAGTAGATTGAAAATGCAGAAAGGCTATGTTCACACAGTGTTGAAATTAAGTGGATGGCCGTCATTCAATAGCAAATATCGGACGCTGTTTTGAAGTTACCACTGGTTTTTGCCCTTAAATGTTGGTCATCCACTCAATTTCAACAGTGTGTGAACATAGCCTTTCTGTGTTTTCAATCTACTCCTGTTTTTAGTTTTGCAAAATACTGACCAAATACTGAGCAAAAATACTCAGGACATAGCCAAAAGCTGATTATTGGGAGTCCCAAAATGGGGGCAAATGGGCACTTTGTAATCTAATTTTTTAATAAGGGACCCTTCTAACCATTGTCCAAAGTGGAGACTCCCTTTCAGGGCACCATCGTTTTCACGTGGCTGATATTAGTATTGAACTACTAAAATATAGCAGTAAAATTTTCCTTTGGCTGACTTTACAATCACGAGAAACCATTTGTGTGTGTGGGAGGTGGGGGCAAATATTTTTTAATATCACTAAATACAAAGACAAACGGTTGGGATTTCTTTAATCTTGCTCTGGCTCTCTGTATCCTTCCAAATCCCGGTGTTTTCCTATATTACTCAAGAAAAACAAGTTCCCAAACAAACTTTATGGTCGTTCCCTGTTAATCCCTTCACTGGCAGCTATCATATAATGATAATATTATTGGAGGTGATGTAAAAATACACAGATATTACCATAGTACAAGACCTTAGGATGCCTCTTTTTATTTGTTTTATCCAGACTTATTAATGTTATTATATTCCTGGCCGGGATCCAGGTGAAAGTTATGAGAAACATTTCTTTCTCAGCCCATTTAACCTCACATTAACTGGTCGCTGATGTTCTAGAGTCTAGACTCTTGGGCAGAAGTCCAGTTAGAGGACTGCAAAACAATGCACTTTATCAGAGCGAGGGACTAAAGAAATGCCAAATGGTCCCAGGCAAACTGCAACTTTTGACCATTGAGAACTTATGGTTATTAATGAATCATCTTAATAGCATTCTCCGATCATGAGACACAACCATTCGGGCTAAACCCACTTAGAGTATGTTTGTAAATTCATTGTTTTACATTGTTCTGATGTTTAGTTACAACTTTCCTGCTCTATTCATATTCAACTGCAGTGTCCCACTGCGTGTTTCTACAGTACAGTATATTGGTTGTCAGACATTGCTTCCTTATGTTCTTAGGAACGTGATTCTTTACATTTTACTGCACACTTTTGTGACAATGCTTCTTTGTACCATTTTGTATGTTTATTAGAGATGAGCGAACCTTGAACATGCTCGGGTTTGTCCAAACCCAAAAGCTTGGCATTTGATTACTGGTGACTGAAGAAGTTGGATGCAGCCTTTGGGAGTCCTGGAAAACTTGGATAAAGCCTATAGCGTTCCACTACTTACATAAATTAATTTGAAATTCTATTTCAATGACAAATAATATCCTTCTATATGGTACTGGGGTATCAGTGGTAGAGGTGCAGTATAGGCCTTGCAGCATTGCAGCATTGCTATAGAAAAAAAAAAATGAGGCATACCATTTGATCGAATAGTGTGTACCATCCCACCATGGTAAGGGGATCTCTGAGAGCGTCAGATGGAGAAGAATAGGAAAAGGTATGGATTCCACCTTGAGTCCTTACATATATAATAAAACTGAGTGACTCTGAACAGAGGAGACATCACCTATAATTAATTTCTAGAAGACACCTCTTGTGAGTCACTGGATGTAACTGCACTATTATCACTTCTATGATATGTACACTATATGGGGGCACAAATGGGGCCAAACTACTATATAGGGGCATAGAAAATACCTATTATGTGGGGACTGATGCTGCAAAGGTAATTTTTGGTAATTTTGGTAATTTTTGGCTGGTAGAGTTCATTGTGATGGCTGGGGCGAGATGGAGAAGCAAAAAAAGAATTGAACAATTCCAATTAGAGAAATTGTTCCCTGTGGTTGACTCAGAGAAGACACCACCTGTGATCACTGGATGTAACTGTGCTGTAATCACTTCTACAGGAAAGAAAGGTGGGGGTACCATTAAGTTATGTAGGCACAGTTTTTGCACAGGGGCCCTTTGCATTGAGTGTCCGTACCTAGGTTTATGCTATATGTGTCTATATGTGGCCCCAATTTGCAGATTGTTGAAGGCTCTTTTACCATGTTTGTGATTTGTGGAAATGTAATAGTGGTCACTTATGTATCTGTAGTACATATTTTACTTGCTATAAACTGTATTCTGCATATAGTTAAACATCTGACTGTAATCAAATGAACACAATGATGTGTAATCATTTGTTCTATTAAACCTAAACTGCAAAAAGCATATTTAAAACTTCACCTGTGCTGGTACCAGATAAATAGTCTATTGCTTTCTTGGTGGTCCACACTGCTGTAAATTACACTGTAGAACCTCAGGAAGATATGATAGCCAGATAATCTTCCCCTTCCGTGACTCCTTTGGAGGGCTTCCAACATTTTTTCGTTTTATTACAATTGTTGCATTGAAGTTTGGATACAATCTCATCCTCATTAAACATGTGTTGTCCCCGGAGAGGAATACCTTGGATGTAGTCAGTATTTGTTTGTTGGAATAGAATTTAAAGTTTTGAAAACTATTAAAGTGAAAATTGATGGAAATCTCCATGCTTGAGGCATACAGAGGGTTTACATTAATCAAAGTTGTAGTCAAACCTCTAAGTAACGGGGTAACTCATTGTGGGGAACAGAAGGTCAAAATAAAATAAGGAGGTAGCTAAACTGGTGCTTGAAATCACGATGACTGCACCTTTTCCCAACCCATACAGACTTCATTGGTATTCCAGTTCTTGGGAACATCCCAAGCATGCAAGATTTTCACCAGGCTTCAGATAATGTTTACTCGGGGATATCAGTCACACCTGGCTCTATGGTCCCTACAGGTTGATATGATGGCATCTACTAGGCTTTTCTGGTTCTGCAGTGCTCACATCCTCACAATTGTTCACTCTGTCTACAGATCTTTGGGTTCACATCACTTGCCCTTCGTGTAGTTCAGAGGCAGATCCAGAGGATATCTTGGCATTCAATCCAACAGCAGTCTCTTTGCCATCTTCTCTCTGGTCTCTGATAAGAAAGGAGACTTCCTCAGGTCCCACACAGTATCTTTGCTGGTCTTTGTTAAAGCCATCTTGCTCACAGATGTCCCTTTTAGTCTATCACCAATGGAAAAGGGTCTTCTACAGCAGACACACTCCTGGTGCTCACAAATCTTCCCAGGATGAAAGACACAACTTCTAAACCCATTTCAAAAGCGCAACACTATTGTTTGTAACCCAGGTATGAGGCTAGATTTGCTTGTGGTTGTACTTCCATGTTGAGAATCTTGTTCACAGCAGGACAGGTGCTTCTCCTCTCTTGACCTCCTGCTTCTCATCAGGGTTTTATCCCTTTTATCTTCAGCATTTTAGCATAGCCACTTCTGTTTCACGGGTTACACCAGCGACAGAACCTCTGTGAACTCTTCTGCCAGGATTTCAGTTACCTTTACTAGTCGCATGAACTGGCCATAATCTTCAGTATTATGACCACCATCTAAAGGAGAGGTAAAGCTCATATAGTAACATAGTAAACAAGTTTGAAAGAAGACAAGAGTCCATCAAGTTCAACCTAGGGAAACCCCTCCCGACTCCAATGGCAACCAGAATAATCCCCGGATCAACATATCACCAGAAAGAAATCTGATGCTCATAACTTGCAATATTATTTTTTCAAGAAAAGCATCCAGGCCTCCCTTGAACTTATTTAATGAATCGGCCATGACAACATCATGTAGCAGAGAGTTCCACAGTCTTACCGCTCGTACAGTAAAGAACCCGCGTCGATGCTGATGATAAAATCTTTTTTCCTCTAGACGTAGAGGATGCCACCTTGTCATGGTTACAGTCCTAGGAGTAAAAAGATCACTACAAAGATCTCTGTACTGTCCATTCATATATTTGTACATTGTTATCAGATCGCCCCTAAGACGTCTTTTTTCTAGCGTAAGTAACCCCAAGCTTCATAACCTGTCCTTGTCCTGTAACCCACCCATTTAGTGACCTTAGTGACCGCCGATACGGCTTTTTACGGCGGTCACTAAGGGTCCTTATTCTGCTGCCATCAGCTTTTTACGGCGATGGCAGAGAATAAGGCTGCGGGGCCTGGACGGCCCCCACCCCATCCCCCCGGCTACCGGAGGTAGCTGAGGGGTTGGGGCAGTGTGTGGGGTCCGTCCCGGCCCCCCCCCCCCCTTACCGACGATCGCCGCTATTAACGTTATAGCGGCGGCCGTCGGTAAAGGGGATTACCGGTGCTGCCGCCGCCTTTCATCTCCCCCCGCCGTGAATCTACGGCGGGGGGAGATGAAATAAGTGTCCCCCAGACCTCAGATCAGCCCCCCCTAGTAGGGCGATCACTAACCCCCCTCCCCCGGCGGCCATCATTTCCAAGATGGCCGCCGCCATCGCTGTGAACCGACTAATGTCGGTTCACAGCGATGGAAAAGTTAAAATGAATGAAAGCCCCATGCTCTCCGCCACCGGAGGTAGCGGAGAGCATGGGGCAGTCATCGGGGACCCCCCTGTTGGGTCCCGGTACAAGCGATCAGCGGTATATACTGTATACCGCTGATCGTTTGTACCATGTGCTCCCGGCACTTTTTATCCCCTGTCACCATGAATGATTGGTGACAGGGGATAAAAAGTGATGTCCCCCCACCCCCCAAGTCGCCCCCCACCCCCCCTGTCACCCCCGTACCCCAGTCACCCCCCCTTCCCCATATACTCACCTGCTCCTGGAGCTCCTTCCTCCTCAACGTCCTGGCTGGTTATGAAGTGCGCATGCGCTTCACAACCAGCCAACTCTGAAAATTTAAAGTGACAGAGACCAATTTAGTTTCTGTCACTGAACTATGATTACTGAGATAGAAAATATCACAGTAATCATAGTAATACAGTGAAAATGAATATGTAAAGTACAAAAAGTGACAAACATACAAAAAAATAAAACACACACTTTTTATTATAGTAATAATTGCAGTTTACTCCCAAATTACCCCTAACCCCTCCCCAGATTACCCGTAACCACCGCACGTTGCCCGTAACCACCGCACGTTGCCCGTAACCACCGCTCATTGCCCGTAACCACCACACGTTGCCCGTAACCACCACAAATTGCCAGTGACCCCCTCCCGATTGCCCGTAACCACCCCAAATTACATGTACCCACCCCAGATTACCTATAAGCACTTCAGTTTATCAGTAACAATCCCAGATTGTCTGTAACCCTTCCAGGTTGCACATAACCCCCCCAGGTTCCCTGTAATCATGCAAGATTACATGTAACCCCCCCCAGATTGCACGTAACCACCACTCCACGATGCCTCTGACCACGCCACGATGCCTCTGACCACGCCACGATGCCTCTGACCACGCCACGATGCCTTTGACCACGCCACGATGCCTCTGACCACGCCACGATGCCTCTGACCACCGCACGTCGCCTCTGACCACCGCACGTCGCCTCTGACCACCGCACGTCGCCCCTGACCACGACACGTCGCCTCTGACCACCACACGTCGCCTCTGACCACGCCACGACGCCTCTGACCACCCCAAATTGCCAATGACCCCCTCCAGATTGCGGTGCCCATGCCAGATTACAGGTATCCACCCCAGATTGCCTATAAGAACTTCAGTTTATTCGTAACCACCCCACATTGCCCGTAACCACCCCACGTTGCCCGTAACCACCCCAGATTTTCAGTAAGCACTGCAGGTTGCCCGTAACCACCCCACGTTGCCCGTAACCACCCCAGATTGTCTGTAAGCACTGCAGGTTGCCCGTAACCACCCCACGTTGCCCGTAACCACCCCAGATTGTCTGTAAGCACTGCAGGTTGCCCGTAACCACCCCATGTTGCCCGTATCCACCCCAGATTGTCTGTAAGCACTGCAGGTTGCCCGTAACCAACCCACGTTTCCCGTAACCATCCCAGATTGTCTGTAAGCACAGCAGATTGCCCGTAACCAGCCCACGTTGCCTGTAACCAGCCCACGTTGCCTGTAACCAGCCCACGTTGCCTGTAACCACCCCACGTTGCCGTAACCACAGCAGGTTGCCCGTGACCACCACACGTTGCCCATAACCACCCCTCGTTGCCCGTAACCACCCCACGTTGCCTGTAACCACCCCAGGTTGCCGTAACCACAGCAGGTTGCCCGTGACCACCCCATGCTGTCCGTAACCACCCCAGATTACCTGTAACCACCTCAGGTTGCCCATAACCACCCCTGGTTGCCCGTAACCACCCCACATTACCTGTAATCTCATTTTTTTTATTTTATTTTAGTAACTGCGCTATTCTAATAACCATTACTAGCTGCGGTTTTGCTCCTGTAAATTGGCGCTCCTTCCCTTCTGAGCCCTGCTGTGTGCCCATACAGTGGTTTATGCCCACATATGGGGTACCGTTGTACTCAGGAGAACCTGCGTTACAGATTTTGGGGTACGTTTTCTCTCCTGTTCCTCGTCAAATTGAGAAATTTCAAACTAAACCAACATATTATTGGAAAAATTCGAGTTTTTCATTTTTACTGGCCAATTTTGAATACTTTCCTCTAATACCTGTGGGGTAAAAATGGTCACCACACCCCAAGATGAATTCTTTGAGGGGTGCACTTTCCAAAATGGGGTGACTTTTGGGGGGAATCTATTCTGCTGACACTACAGGGGCTCTGCAAACGCACCTGGCGCTCAGAAACTTCTTCAGAAAAATCTGCACTGAAAATGCTAATTGGCGCTCCTTCCCTTCTGAGCCCGGCTGTGTGCCCATGCAGTGGTTTATGCCCACATATGGGGTACCGTTCTACTCAGGAGAACCTGCTTTACATATATTGGGGTGACATTTCTCTCCTGTTCCTCGAGAAATTGAGAAATTTCAAACTAAAGGAACATATTATTGGAAAAATTCGAGTTTTTCATTTTTACTGTCTACTTTTGAATACTTTCCTCAAATACCTGTGTGGTCAAAATGCTCACCACACCCCAAAATAAATTCTTTGAGGGGTGCACTTTCTAAAATGGGGTGACTTATTGGGAGATTTTACTCTGCGGACAGTACAGGGGCTCTGCAAACGCACCTGGCGCTCGGAAACTTCTTCAGCAAAATCTGCATTGAAAAAGCCAATTGGCGCTCCTTTCCTTCTGAACCCTCCTGTGTGCCCATGCAGTTGTTTATGCCCACATATGAGGTACCTTTTCACTTAGGAGAACCTGCGTTACAAATTTTGGGGTACTTTTTTCCTCTTGTTCCTCATAAAATTGAGAAATTTCAAACTAAAATAACATAACATTGGAAAAATTTGAGTTTTTCATTTTTACTGTCTACTTTTGAATACTTTCCTCTAATACCTGTGGGGTCAAAATGGTCACCACACACCAAGATGAATACTTTGAGGGGTGCACTTTCCAAAATGGAGTGACTTATGGCGAGATTTTACTCTGCTGGCACTACAGGGGCACTGCAAACGCACCTGGCGCTCGGAAACTTCTGCAGCAAAATCTGCATTGAAAAAGCTAATTGGCGCTCCTTCCCTTCTGAGCCCTCCTGTGTGCCCATGCAGTGGTTTATGCCCACATATGGGGTACCATTGTACTCAGGAGAACCTGCGTTACAAATTTTTTTTCCTCTTGTTCCTCGTGAAATTGAGAAATTTCAAACTAAACGAACATATTATTGGAAGAATTCGAGTTTTTCATTTTTACTGTCTTCTTTTGAATCCTTTCCTGTAATACCTGTGGGGTCAAAATGGTCACCACACACCAAGATGAATTCTTTGAGGGGTGTACTTTCAAAAATGGGGTGACTTATGGGGTTTTTTCTCTCTGCTGACACTACAGGGGCACTGCAAACGCACCTGGCGTTTAGAAACTTCTTCAGCAAAATTTGCATTGGAAAAGCTAATTGGCGCTCCCTTCCTTCTGAGCCCTGCTGTGTGCCCATACAGTGGTTTATGCCCACATATTGGGTACCGTTGTACTCAAGAGAACCTGCATTACAAATTTTGGGGTGCTTTTTGTCTCATATTCCTTTTGAAAATGAGAAACTTTAATCTAAACGTATATATTATTGGAAAATTAAAATTTTCAATTTTTTTACTGCCTAATTGTGAATACTTTCCTCCAGCCTCTGTAGGGTTAAAATGCTCATTATACCCCTAGATTAATTCTTTAAGGTGTGTAGTTTCCAAAATGGGGTCACTTATGGGGGTTTTCAGGATACCAGACTTCTAAATCCATTTAAAAAAAGAACTGGTCCCTAAAAAAATCAGTTTCACGAAAATGTGATAATTTGCTGATAAATTTCTAAGCCCCATAACACCCTAAAAAAGTAAAATATGTTTACCAAATTATGGCAGAATAAAGAAGACATGGTAATGTGACTTAGTAACTAATTTATGTGCTACGACTTTCTTTTTTTAGAAGCAGAGAATTTCAAAGTTCATAAAATGCAAATTTTTTAAATTTTTCATGATATTTTGATGTTTTTCACAAAAAACACACAAAGCAGTGACCAAATTTTGCCACTAACATAAAGTGCCATATGTCACGAAAAAACAATCTCAGAATCGCTAGCATACGTTAAAGCATCACTGAGCTATAAGAGCATAAAGTGAGACAGGTCAGATTTTGAAAAATTAGCCTGGTCATTAAGGCCCAAACTAGCTGCAGCACGAAGGGGTTAATGACCTTTGTTGCCCTCCTCTGCACCCGCTCCAGTTCAGCTGTGTCCTTCCTATATACCAGTGCCCAAAACTGTACACAGTATTCCATATGTGGTCTTTCAGTATTTTTCAAACACTAATACAGACCGGGACTCATCTCCCAATGCCGCTTTTTATTATTATATATATATTTTTTTTTTATGCACGTATTTTATCATACAACTTAGAATATTTGGTTTTTAATGCTCTGCTATGAATTTGTGTTTTATTGCATCTTACTTTGTAAAACAGTGATGTATGTCATAGTGACGTTTACACCAGACAAGTGGGCGGGGCTTAAGTCATGTCTTCCCGCCGATTTGGATATTTAAACAACATGTCTCCCAAGTCCCTTACACGTCTCTTTTAACTTGATAAAGGGGTCCCTGCACCCTGAAACGCGTTGTTTGATTCGAGACATTAAATGTATTTTAGTTAAAGTACCAGAATCCGTTTTTAATTTAACTGCCGGACAGCGCCAAGAGGGGGTAAACCTCCTTATTTCACCTTGCTACGGTGATTGGACACCTCCATATCAATGTTTTCTGTTATGGGATTCTCCTCTGTGAAGTATGTATTTAGTAGATTGGTCTTTTCCTCTTCCCCCTCCACCATTACACCCAGATTATTTTTAAGAAGAACCAACATTTTCAGTTTTTTGTTATTTATATAGGTGAAGAACATTTTGGGATTTGTTTCACTTTCTGTGGCTATCCTTCTTTCTGTTGCTATTTTTGCTTCTTTTATTTGCGTTTTACACATTCTATTCTTATGTCTATAGTTGCTCAATGCTTCCCCACTACCTTCTTGTTTTAGTAGTCTGAATGCTTGTTTCTTATCATTTATTGCACCCCTTACAGCTGAAGTTAACCACATTGGTTTTCTCCTATTTCTACTATTTTTATTCCCATATGGTATGTGACGTTCACACGATCTACCCAGGATCCCCTTAAATATGTCCCATTTCTCTAGTGTACTTTTATTTATGAAGGCATTGTCCCAGTCTATGTCCCCAAGGTCCTCTCTTAGTTTTTGGAAATTAGCCTTTCATAACAAAAGACATAGTATAGTTTGATAAAGAAGCCAATCCTGGGCTTCTGGCTTCTTCTTGCAGCTTCAAGCCTGTTAAAGGAGCAACACACAGATTAATATTACACTACAATAATCATGTAGAGACAACATTTGGCTACCCTTAACAGTCCCAAGACAACAGATGGATTTGAGGGCCATAAAGGTCTTCCAACTTCTTCAATAGGATTTCTGAAATGGGTATGGACCTTTCTTACTTCCAGGAATCCTTATGCAAAAGCCAATTAGGGCCAAACAAGAGCATTGTAGTTTCCAGAGATGAGTGAACCTTCTGCATGTTCAGATTTGTCTAAACCCAAGTGTGCAGCATTTGATTGCAGGTGGCTGAAAAAGTTTGTTGTAGCCCTAGGGAGTCCCGGAAAACATGCATACAGCCTATGGCTGTATCCACACTAGTTCCAGCTCCTGTTTGCAGTCTCTTACATACGTTCCTCCTTGTTCTGCTACATAATGTGGCTAGACCATAACATTTAAACACATAGAAAGAAATTGGGGAAATAGGTGGTCCCAAACCTCCCCTTAAAGCCATTATGGTGGCCATACCATGCATTAAGGATCTCTCTATGATCAAATATAGGAATATCCCCATAGAACTCATGGCAGAATAAGAAAGAATATCCATCACTTTGCACAAACTTTAGGTAAATGTACCAAAATACAAAAATATTTGTATGCAGACTTTCCCCAGAACACATGTTAAACACGTCCTATAACCTTTAAATGAGCATCTTTAGATTTTACAGCATTAATTTATCTACATCCTCTCATATAAATACAGATTTGCAATATACATCATAAGAGTCCATTATGCACTGGAAATCTGTGAGCAATATGTGCATGGATATAAAAGGAATAAACAACCTGTATCTCCCCGGCGAGTCAAAGAAAGTATCGGTGCTATAAAACTGATACCTGGTTTATGGGGAGAAAACATCCTTTTACTTTCAAGGAAAATCCTTTTTTTTTTTTTTTATTGGTTTCTTGTCTTTTAGAATTTTCTAAGCCGCTGTTTTGAAACTGTCATCAGGAGGGATGAAAGCGGCCATTACATAATGGTGAGTGGCGCCTTGGATATAAGCTAAAGTATGGCACGTGTTACGTACAGTATAGTGTATGGGTAAGGTCACATGTAGTGCAGTTTCTTCTAAAATATTTAACATGGATTCAGAGCATGGTAGAGGGTTTAGAACGGGATCCAGATAGTCAAACCTGTGAACCACTACCTGTATAACATACAAATTAATTTGCTATTACATCTTTGTCTTAAAGGGCAAATAACTAGTGATGAGCGAATACTGTTCGATTGAATAGATATTCGATCGAATAGTAAGGTATTCGATCTATAGAATATTATCAAATAGTTTGCCGAATATTCGATAAATATTCGATAAGCGTTCAAATCCCCCAGCTTCTGGTTTTTACTTCCAAGTGGTCAAATAGATGTTTTTCAATAATCGAATACTTGTTGGTCAGCCAATAGCGATGGGCTTCCACCATGCCATCTCTGCATTAGGATCTCTGTAATACCTCCTCCTTATAATTATCTCTCTCTCTCTCTCCTTATTGTTAGACTGAGCCACCAGACTTTGACTCAAAAATGGGCCATGCAGCTTCAGTAGAAGAACACCATTTAGACATGACTTCTTTGGGGAGGAAGACCCATTTTTAAGTTAGGATGCGTTCACACTACGTATATTTCAGTCAGTATTGCAACCAAAACCAGGAGTGTATTAAAAACACAGAAAGGATCTGTCCACACAATGTTGAAATTGAGTGGATGGCCGCCATATAACAGCAAATAACGGCCATTATTTCAATATAACAGCCGTTGTTCTAAAATAACAGCAAATATTTGCCATTAAATGGCAGCCATCCACTCAATTTCAACATTGTGTGAACAGAGCCTTTCTGTGTTTTTATTCCACTCCTGGTTTTGGTTGCAATACTGACTGAAATATACTGACTGAAATATACATATACTGACTGAAATATACGTAGTGTGAACGCAGCCTAAGTTAAACCTGTATTTCACTAGGGTTATGTATTCACTAGGGTTATGTATACTTGATAAAAAGCCTGTCGTTTCTATGTAAGCTTGGCTTTCAATAAAGATTGAATATTGTCACTGGATGCTGTTGGACCTAGTCCATACAACTTACGTCAACCCGCTTAGGGATCGTAGGTCTTCCAGCGGGCATCCACCTACTACTGGTACATCAGGTACTGCTGACCTCTTCTCCAGTTTTGAGTCATGACTTCTTTGGGGGTCACTGACTTGCCACAAGGGACATTGACTCATTCCCTCTTGTGATTCCAACACTGTTACTAGGTCTCCCTATGAAACAGAGGTCCTTGACAGCTTCCCATAGAGAGAAGTTTAATTGAGAACTACCCCCTTCTCTAATATATGTGTACACATATGGTTTCTTTAAGATACTGTATGCAGTGAAATTGTGCCACCAAAGAGTAGTAAGAGCAGAAGTCAGACCTTGTTATGGAAAAGAGGTTTGGAAAGGCAGACTTCTGTCATTTATTGTATAGTTTATTAATGAAAATTATTTAGCAAACCGTTTCGGCTGGATGTTTTTTGCTAAACCATTTTTGTATTTAAAGAGGAATAATATGTAATGGCTATAGTTTCTTTATTTTTCAGCCAAAATCAACTAAATTTTGATGGATTAAAGCCAGCAATATAAAGGGAATGGAATGGATTTGATTTCTAATAATTTACAACGGTTTGGGAAAATAATCAAAAAGTGTAATGAATAAATATTCTACTATAATTCTACTATATAATAAATTACAGTCGATTTTTATTTAAGGTTGGGGCCACACATGGAAATTTAGTCCTAAAATCAAGAGTTACGGTAATATAAACCAGGGTTATGGGCGGCCATTACAAAAAAAATCACATGGCTTTGTTCACATACGATTTTATGATGACTCAAGTCTACAATATGACTATAGATTGGGAATAGCCATATGTCATCACTTTACTGGAGGTTTACTGGGCTATATCTAACCATAAAAATAAATTTCACAACTAGAATGATCTTTATATTATGTTTCCAACTTATCCATGGCAATTCAGTAGACACATAAAGGTAATCAAGAATGAGCAATGCAATGTTTCCAAATGTAAAGTAATGCACTTGGGGAGGAGGAACCCTCTCTCTGAGTATCATATTGGCAATTGAGGCTGTGATGAAGCACGCTATGACGTGTGAAACAGCAGTTGCCTGTTTATGTTCACGCTGTATCACCTTTTGGCTGAATGAACAACATTACTGCTGAAGGAGAAGGGTGCCGCGGCTTTCTGTTCTACACTAGAGTATGTAGCTTGCCTACACCCCTACACCTAATTTACTTGACCGCCATCATTGCTCTGTATTGAATCAAAATGCTTATACCTGTAAAAACATTTTTATCATGGCATTCCTTTAAGGAATAGTAAAGGCTGAGTCACAAGTTTTGGCTTTTCACTTTGCATTTTCCGAAATGAATAGACAAGACAGGTTTAATTGGATGCACAATTACAGCCTATGAGGATGACTGCGATCAGCATTGCCGGAGAGTTATTAAGAGATGCAAAGAAGTTCAGCGCTGACACCTCTGTAAGGAAATTTTAGTTGGCAGCCAACAATGTAAATGAATCTGTATACCTAATGACCTCTGCTCATGCAGAATTAAAACGTAATTTAGTATTACAAATGTATTATTTTTAGTTACGCTAGATGTTTTACCTATGTTATATTAACTCATATTACCTATAGCAGATACAAGTAGCAGACATAATGGGGACAACTTCTGGTACTGGTTGACAATACCACTCTTCTTATCACAAGAAGGGCCTGGAGCTTGTTTGCCCCCATCTTTTTTTTTTGAGTCAATGGTTTACTATGCCATAGTTGTCTAAAATTATATTATCTATGAAGAGGGGATAGCCGCAAAGATTGTCACCATCCATTAAGGCTAGAAATGAGGCGAAACTGGGATGCACCTTGCCCTCCAAAGGTATGTGGGCTCTTGGGAGTTTCACTACGTCCTCTGGCTACCCTTCCCAAATCTGACATGCAATATAGAGTACAGTCCATGACCAAATCCACATGAAATCACATAAAAAATGAACAACTGATAAATCACATGTAGAAGACTAGCTGGAGCATGCTCGAATCCAGTCATTCGGCATTTGAATACCGGTGGAAGTTGGACGCATTTCTAGGAAGTCAAGGAAAATTTAGCTCAGTCTCCTCTTCAATATTTATTTTTCAAAGGGATTAGATGATACCAGAATTGACTGGTACCGGCTTACCAATACACCCCAATAGGAAATCAAGAATTTTTAGCCACTTCAAGCTGAACTTTCATGTTCATGAGAACAGGGGAGATAAATATCGTCTTAGGTGCTGGCCTCTTGGTAAAGTTGGCAGGACTGACGCCACAGAGAAGGTAATAACCTGTGTCTTCTCTGTGACATACAGCAGGGGTCAATTCTGATAAATGTGCCCCTAGAGTCCAAACCTGCTGGCAGGGGTCCCTGGTAAAGAATTAAAGGATATTTAAACATCACCATTAGAGATGAGCAAAATGAATAGGCACCAAGATTTGACTATTCGATCGAATATTCAATCCCATTATAGTCTATGGGAAAAAAATTCTCGGCACTTGGAAATCCAAATTCGACCACTTGGAGTTCACCAAGTCCCCCATGAACCCTCCCTAAATGATGCCAACACCTCCGGAATGACACTGGGACATTAGGGGGAGCATGCTTGGGTGCACCCAACACCTCAAAATCGCAGTATAATGCCACTCTCCGCTTTTGCGAAGGAAAAATATTTGCGAACGCTTTACAAATGAAGTACCAGCTTCAAAATCCCTGCGTACCTGCCACTCAGCTACCTCAGTTTGCCAGCCATGACTGGGCATGGATGGCAGAGATATTTAAAGTTTTGCGCATATACGAGGAATCCACCCAGAGGGTCAGCTACCATGATGCTATAGTGAGCATAACCATCCCTCCTATGCATCATCAAACAATCCCTGCTCTTCACAGAGTAGTGTGTAGGGGGAGTAGCGAGTAGTGTGGGGGGAGGACTGTAAAACAGGAGATGTTTTGGAGCGGAACACAGAGCACACTGTTGTTAGCTTCTCATCACCAATGTCAGGAGGAAGAAGAGGACGACAACATGGAGGAGGATGTGGAAGAGGAGGAGGGTGCACATACTTTTGGGGGTAGCACTCACGTTGTATGTGTACCGTCGGTTTAGCGTGGATGGGGAGAGGAGGAGGCTGAGGAGGAAGAGGAGGAATGGGAGAGTCATTCTTTCGGTGGGGACAGCCCATTGTTGCTTGTTCAGAGTCTGGCACACATGGCAGACTTCATGTTGGGCTGCTTTGTAAGGGATAAAAGCGTTGTCCGTTTAATGAACAGTAGCCGATACTGGATATTTGCACACCTGGACCAGGTTTCCTCTCTCATTCCCCCAGAGGAGAGGACCCAGCGGATAAAACAATACAAGGTGGAACTCCTGCAGACAATAATTGAGATCTTCCTGCCCACCATCGCTGGCGGAAGAGAGGAGAATTCCTGCGGGAAAGTTACACCATCTGCGAGGTCCACTACCAAAAAGGGAACTGTCATGAATGTGCCTGGGATGAACTCCGTGCGCCCCACAGCTCGTGCTGCACGGCTGAGATGGCGCTGATATTCAGTGTTTTGTATGTCTTGTGCAGTAACCTGAACCCAGTCTGAACACTGGCCTATTTCTAGTATTTCTAGTGCCGGATATTGAGCTTGTCTCTGCCTGGTTCTGTTTCTCTTGCTCTGTTTATTCTGACCCCTTTGCCTGTATTTCTGACCATTCCTGCTAGCTGCCTGCCCTTGACCATATTGCCTGTTTATTGACATTGCTTTTGGATTGTGATTTTGTACTGTGCTGCCCAATTGTTGTGACCCGGATTGTGGACTACTCTTTTTTGTGTTTTGTCTGTCTGTCTTGTCTTTGTGTCCCACCAAGCCAGTACAGGGACCGCTGCCAAGTTTCCCACCGCCATCTTAGGGCGGATTGCGGCAAGCAGGTAGGGACAGTGGGCGGGGTTCAGCGTCAGGGCTCACTGTCTTGTATTGTCCTGCTGTTCGGTTCCTGACAGGAACACTGTTCAAAGTGTGGGACAATTTAATGGCACCCAAGCGCCAAACATCCAGCACTGAGGTGCCTCCTACCAGCAGGAGGGAAAAGTATTGGCGGATGTTGCGTGGGTACATGGTAGACCATAACACTGTCTTCCCCAATCCCTCGGCCCCATAAACTTATTGGGTGTCCAAGCTGGACACATGGCTTGAGCGCTCTCTGTACGCTTTGGAGGTGCTAGCCTGCCCTCCCGCCAGTGTGTTATCAGAGGGTGTTCAGCACAGCCGGGGGAATTATAACGGATAAGTGCAGCCGCCTATCCACAGAGAGTAATGACCGCCTGACGCTGATAAAAATGAACAGCCACTGGACTGACCCACGCTTCCAAACTTCTCCTCCACCAGAGAAAAGCAGACGAAATCAAGGTGAAGTGCCTTGTGCCTGACCCTGTCACATTACCTCCTACTATTCCTCCTCAACCACTGTACCACTGCAACTGTAAGGCCTAATAAACACATTTTTTTCGGTGGCTCACCTCAAGGGCCCCCAAGTAATTTTGAAAAGACAGCAATTGTAGGCCCTGCTAAGGACAATTTATGTATTTATTTATTGGGGGGGGGCACCTCTAGGGCCTCAAATCTAATTTTTGGAGGGCTCAACTCAATGGCTTGTCTGCTACCCTATTTTTGAAAGGCTCACCTCTAGGGCATTTAAACCAATTTTTGGAAGGCTGAGCTGAAGTGCCTGAGGTGCCTATAGGGACACTATGTATAACGAGCCCGCAGTAGGCTACAAGAACACTTGCTATATTTCGTGCCCAGTGCCCACACGGTACAATAAGGACACTATAAGTCTGGTGTACAGTGTACACACTGGGTACTGAAAACTACTAGATCTATGGAGTAGCACTGAGAAGTGCTTTGGATTCAAAGATGATTTATACATGTGTGGTATCACTTGCCCTCAGTGGGCTTCTGGAACAGTATGTATCACGTGCCCTTAGTGGGCTACTGGAACAATATATATGACGTGCCTTTTACTGGGCTACTGAAACAATATGTATCACGTGCCTTTTACTGGGCTACTGGAACAGTATATATCAGGTGCCCTTAGTGAGCTACTGGAACAGTATATATCAGGTGCCCTTAGTGAGCTATTGGAACAGTATATATCAGGTGCCCTTAGTGGGCTACTGGAACAGTATATATCAGGTGCATTTAGTGGGCTCCTGGAACAGTATATATCAGGTGCCCTTAGTGGGCTACTGGAACAGTACAGTGGGGAAAAAAAGTATTTAGTCAGTCACCAATAGTGCAAGTTCTCCCACTTAAAAAGATGAGAGGCGTCTGTAATTTACATAATAGGTAGACCTCAACTATGAGAGACAAAATGAGAAAACAAATCCCGAAAATCCCATTCTCTGATTTTGTAAGAATTTATTTGCAAATATGGTAGGAAATAAGTATTTGGTCACCTACAAACAATCAAGATTTCTGGCTCTCACAGACCTTCTTGAAGAGTTTCCTCTTTCCTCCACTCATTACCTGTAGTAATGGCACCTGTTTAAACTTATCAGTATAAAAAGACACCTGTGCACACCCTCAGTCAGACTCCGAACTCCACTATGGTGAAGACCAAAGAGCTGTCAAAGAACACCAGAAACAAATTTGTAGCCCTGCACCAGGCTGGGAAGACTGAATCTGCAATAAGCAACCAGCGTGGAGTGAAGAAATCAACTGTGGGAGCAATAATTAGAAAATGGAAGACATACAAGACCACTGATAATCTCCCTCGATCTGGGGCTCCACGCAAAATCTCACCCCGTGGGGTCAAAATGATCACAAGAACAGTGAGCAAAAATCCCAGAACCACGCGGGGGGACCTAGTGAATGAACTGCAGAGAGCTGGGACCAATGTAACAAAGCCTACCATCAGTAACACACTACGCCGCCAGGGACTCAGATCCTGCAGTGCCAGACGTGTCCCACTGCTTAAGCCAGTACATGTCCGGGCACGTCTGAAGTTTGCTAGAGAGCATTTGGATGATCCAGAAGAGTATTGGGAGAATGTCCTATGGTCTGATGAAACCAAAGTGGAACTGTTTGGTAGAAACACAACTTGTCGTGTTTGGAGGAAAAAGAATACTGTGTTGCATCCATCAAACACCATACCTACTGTAAAGCATGGGGGTGGAAACATCATGCTTTGGGGCTGTTTCTCTGCAAAGGGGCCAGGACGACTGATCCGGGTACATGAAAGAATGAATGGGGTCATGTATCGTGAGATTTTGAGTGCAAACCTCCTTCCATCAGCAAGGGCATTGAAGATGAAATGTGGCTGGGTCTTTCAACATGACAATGATCCAAAGCACACCGCCAGGGCAAGGAAGGTGTGGCTTCGTAAGAAGCATTTCAGGGTCCTGGAGTGGCCTAGCCAGTCTCCAGATCTCAACCCTATAGAAAACCTTTGGAGGGAGTTGAAAGTCCGTGTTGCCAAGCGACAGTCCCAAAACATCACTGCTCTAGAGGAGATCTGCATAGAGGAATGGGCCAACATACCAACAACAGTATGTGCCAACCTTAAGAAAGCTTACAGAAAACGTTTGATCTCTGTCATTGCCAACAAAGGATATATAACAAAGTATTGAGATGAAATTTTGTTACTGACCAAATACTTATTTTCCACCATAATTTGCAAATAAATTCTTACAAAATCAGACAATGTGATTTTCTGGATTTGTTTTCTCATTTTGTCTCCCATAGTTGAGGTCTACATATGGTGTCAATTACAGACGCCTCTCATCTTTTTAAGTGCTTGAACTTGCACTATTGGTGACTGACTAAATACTTTTTTTCCCCACTGTATGTAGGATGTGCCTTTTACTGGGCTACTGGAACAGTATGTATGACGTGCCTTTTTCTGGGCTACTGGAACAGTATAGATCAGATGCCCTTACTGGGCTACTGGAACAATATATATCAGGTGCCCTTAGTGGCCTACTGGAACAGTACGTATGACTTGCCTTTTACTGGGCTACTGGAACAGTATGTATGACGTGCCTTTTTCTGTGCTACTGGAACAATATGTATAACGAGCCTTTTACTGGGCTACTGGAACAATATATATCTGGTTCCCTTAGTGGACTGCTGGAACAGTATATATCAGGTGCCCTTAATGGGTAAAATGTGCCCTTAGTGGGCTAAACCAGGGACACTATAAGTCACTTGTACAAACAGGGTACTGGAATGAATACACCTGCTGCTGCTGCTGCTGCTGCTGCTGCTGCTATCTATTTCTTAGCACTGATAAGTGCTTTGGATTCAGAGATGACTTTTTCGCTTGATCTTAGCCCTGAAAAGGACTTTTGGGTTCTGTAGTAATCCTGCCTAACCAAAACGCTACTAAAACCTATCTCTCCCTGCTGCAAGATCTTTCCCTGGCTAGGTTGAAAGCTCATCTGCGGTCGAGAAGCGGGAGCCAAGTATTAAAGATTCGAGGTCATGTTGTTCAGCTATCCAATGAGGGTAGACGTCGTTTTTGCGCTGCATGCGTACTCTCAGGGTCACTCACACCCTCCCTGCATGGTGATCAGATTAAAAAAAGCGCCAGCTGCGATGGGAGGGCTTTCAAATGTTTCCCGCGTATTCACCACACTACTCTATTGAATTTGAATCTTTCGAATACCGCAATATTCTATCGAATACCATCTCGATCGAATCGTATCCCGCATCTCTAATCACCATTAGCGGCACCATTTGCCGCTTCAAAGTAGGCTGTCCAGACATAGCGCCACAGGCTGTCCAGGTATAATGCCTTCTCCATCCCTACTTTAGTACCCTTCTTAATGGATAGCCACCTATAAATATCAGGCCTCATATATTCTAGATTTTAGCCAGTGTCCCAGTTCCAGAAAACACCTTCTCCATAGAACAAGGCATAAAATTTAATTTTTTTTGGAATAGATTCATTTTTAAATAGAAAACATGCTTTGGTTGCACAGTATTTCCACTAAAACCTGGAATCTATACAAAAATGTGTTTCTATTTTGAAAATCATGTGCTGCTATTGTCTGATTTTAAGATTTGTATCTTATTACTGTATGGATGGCTCTAAAACTCCAGTGTATTGTATTTCCTAGACTTTTCTATTAAACAAATAATGCAGTTAAGGCAGACTAAGTCCTTTCACCTAAAATCGCACAATTTGTAATGGAAATCAATACGTTGGACTAATACATGGGAGATTCAGGAAGGAATTTCCAAATTTAGAGGAGATTTTTGCATCATAACCTTTTTTTTTTGATAGTTGCAGGATTTAGGATCCCAAATTATTGGTGGAAATAAATTGCCTTGGCGCTAATACTGTCAGGACTAATGACCCCTGGCACCACATCAAGACAAGGTGGCTGTCTATGTAAATAGTTCTCTTAGTTCAAGTCTACTGGTCAACCAATAGTTCTGAGCACCTTGCATAGTTGCATAGATCTATGATATTCCTTTCATTTTTTTCACCAATAACTTTGCTTAGTGTATGTTACTCTGGAATAAATCTGTGAGACAAATAGGAAAGTTGAATTGCCAACAGCACAGAAAAGGAACTACTGCCATAGGGGAATTGGGGCAGAGCTGCTTTGGCAGATTTTCTAAAAATGTCTAATTCTTAGGCAGTATAAATTTGGAGTAGACATAGTTAATCAGTCATATAGGGCAGGAACGAGACATGCATACTGTAGCTCAGCCAAACCTCAATTACATCATAGCTTTGAAGTAAAACTTGGATTCGTAACTCTGCAACTTAGTTTGTAACTTAAAAATTTCAGACATCATGCTGGAACCCAACAGACCCCATTATAAGTCAATGGGGTCTGTTGGGTATAGTTATAGGCAAGCTATCAGTGGGGTGCTAGGAATAGAGGTACTTCTCTTACCTTGATCCTCAACGCTGTTTTAGTTTAGTTAGTTGTAGTTTATTACATATGTAAATTAGGTGGTTTGGTGCAATGGGGGCGGGGAAATCACTCTCAGTGTGTTTATTAACCCTGGCCAGCCCACTCCTTCTAATGAATATTAGGGGGCGACACTCTACAGTGACATCGCTCTGGTGCTCATCACTACAGTGCACCAAATGAATATTCATTAAAAGGGACAGGCCGGCCAGGGTGGATTGGTGCACTGAGGGTGGTAGTCCTGCCCCCATTGCAGCAAACCACCAAGGTAAGGGAACTGACCACCATCCCCAGCGTCCCATGCGCTATAGGGACATATATGCAGGTTTGATGCTTCTTTGGCTTCCATTTTTAATGTTCCTCATTTGATGGGTCTGGCATACCTTCTGTTGTAATGTAATGGCAGTGTGAACAGAGCCAAGACTGTAGACTCCCCGTTGGTGTTGAGAACATAGCCCTACATCCACTCTGACATTTACTGTAACAATACAGTACAGTGCATACTGCATGCACAGCATACACATATAGTACCTATTAGTATAAGCCCCTTTCTGGGTCCACACCATTCTTAACAGCCCCCTTCAATCATCTGACAGTAAGTGATGGTTGCTGAGCCCCTCATAGACATTAAAATGTTGAAGTCATCTGGTGAGGTTTGCCATGTGTGGGACTGGCCATCTAAGCACCATAGGACTCTTCAGAGGGCATGTTCTCTAACACAGTAATGGCCTCCAGAAGACTACTGTATTTGGAGGCAACTTTGACCTCACTCACTTACCACTAGGGTCTATTTCTAATAGGTTGGCTCACTTATTCCTGACATGTCTTGTGTGTGGATGTGTGCACCTTCTGCAGAGATTGAGGATTGGTCCCCTGAATCATTTGGGACAAAAGTTACGTTATAGTTGGTTGACATCAAGTCAAACTTGAATATACTCAAGCACCACCTCGCTAGAAGATTTTATATGCCAGTAGCTTGCAACAACTATAAAGATAGTCTTCCACTTTCTCGACCTGCCAAGGATTCTTCATGGGGTGTAGATCTCTTTGACAATGTAATGTAGCCGATGACTTACAGTATTTTCTCCTTTTCCCCCCACACAGCAAATGGATCTTTATGTACTAACATAGTTGTAGACTCCATGACATGTAGTCTATTATGTCAGCTAACATCTAATCTCAGCTACCACTCTATCTCAACGGAGAAATGACATACATCATCCAGGCATCTCAAGATTACCCAACAGCATCGACTCATTCTTCCAACTCATCTGGAACTCAGATGAGCGGCTATAACTTCTTATTATCTCCTTCTTTTTTACATTCAGGATTTCTCATCTAGCTCTTGATTATAATGTCTCTACTAATTCTTTGATCCGCACACATGCATGTCTATACAGATACTTGCAAACAAGTCTGTAGCATCTTCCTTCTGACAATTTCCAACATATGGCATCAGATCACTTAACCATGGTGGGAGCCATGGGGAATGTGTCTTTAATTGGTTCCCTCATCTAGGAAAGTAGATGCAGATACCATTACTAAGATCTTATACTGCTTCAAATTAATCTCCCTTACAGCAATGGGAAACATGTCCGGCGACTACATATATGAAAGTTATTATGTTGGAAGTTTTGATTCACAAATGACTGGTAAGTATTATGTTCTGTGGTCTCCAAAGTGCTTCTGTAATGGTGGCCACCGGAGTGGAGACATGTGCTCCAGGTTTCTTTATGTGATTATACAACTCTATCTATCTATCTATCTATCTATCTATCTATCTATCTATCTATCTATCGATATCTATCTATGCTGCTCCAAGCTAATTCTATGGGGCTGGTAAACGCAGCTATGAAAGATAATAAAATAATCAAAGGAGAACCCTCACATCCATAAAGGTATATTGAGCCCTGAACTGCACCCAGCCCACTGTCCCCACTTTTTTGGATTATCTGACCTATAGGCAACCCAAAACTGGGCGATGGTCCCTATTCTTACTAGCTTTGTGGTAAGTCAGGAAGAAAAGCATGGTCTATGGTCCGAGTCAGTACCAGAAAAGAGGCCCAGGGGCCAAATCAGAAACCAGATATAAGTTAGGAGCCACCAGAACCAAAAAATACCTATACAGTCCAGGTCAGGACCAGGAGGTAGCCTAAGGATAGAATCACAATCCAAAAAGCAGTAGGGTTATACACATGAAGACCCTGATGAAACCAGACACCTGTATCAACCTCCCGCTGCCAGAAGCAAAAACTGCTGAAGTCGCTCATAAATGGCCCGGTACTCCTGCTATTCTGAAATCTAAAGAGGCACACCCCCTTTTTTGGATTAGCTGCCTGCCAGTGACATCAGCAGGCTGGGTAACCATGGTAACTCTGGTATTGCAACTCTGCTCTGGATGGAGCTCGGCTGCAATTCTGCTCACAACATGTAGACTGGCTTGGTGCGGTTTTTGGATGAAAGGAGCCATGTTTTTTTAACCTTGGACAACCCTTTACAGTATCTTTAGTAAAGTGCCCAACACATTGTCTTATGGCGTGTTGCCAGCCGTGACAGCTCATGGGATTATCAATGTGGTTTTGAATATATTAAAAAACTGCACCATAGTCAAAAATATTTTTATGAGGTGTCGGTCCTGAATGTTTTCCACTAGAATGTGATGTTAAAGAAGAAGACTTTAAAAACTGTATCTACTACCATGACTATGGGGCCTCACATGGTACTATTACTACTACAGTGCAGTTTCTTCTTCTGAGCTGCTTTGTTAGGAAACATTTTCAAGTTCCATCGCTTTATAGCCATTGGTGAGCTCCAATAGATAAATAGATGAGCCATCGATTACCACTGGCTTCTTATCTCCCCACCCCAAATAACCAGCTAACCTGTCCTGTCATGACTAAGGACAATGCCTGAAACAGATGTGCCATTCCCCAGGTAAGTAACACCTAAGATCAACCTCTGGGATGAGATGCTAAATTCTAAGGTGCTTTTTTTACTCAGTTTTTACAGTGAATGGGAGGGTTTAGACCATCTAATAAATCTTTACAGTGATCAACCATGCTCTCCAGCCATGGTGGATAAGAGGCTTGTTTTAGTGATCAACCATACATGCTGGACCTACTCTCCAGCTATGAGGCATGTGAGACTTGTTTTTGGGGATCAACAATGCATGCTCAACCTATTCTACAGCCATGATGTGAGGTTTGTTTTTGGCAACAATAAAAGACATTTTAGACCAAAAGATTTGTCAACTGAAAGGGTCGTAAATGAGCACCATTCAGTGAGATCAGGGCTTGTTTGCAGTGCCTTTATACGGCACAATAAATTGAGCAGCTGGGCTGCACGAACAATCCCTGTATTTTTTGTGCAGCCCTGGAAACTGACAACACAGATATGTATATATTTGTGCTGTCAGTTTCAGATCACAAGCAGTGTATACATACCTGGCTCTCCCATCCAGCTCCAGCCACTTCTGCATCTTCAGGCCCTGCCTTCTCCAACTGTCAATCACTCTGGAGGAGGTGGGGCCTGAAGTTACAGCTGCCGTCAAAGCCGGATGAGAGAGCAAGGTGCCAGATCACAAGAAGCTTGGATGGTAAGTATACCCTGCAATCTGTAATCTGGAAAGTGACTGATATATGCATATCTGTGCTGACATTTTTTCTTTATTGCTATAGGCCGCACAAAACCCTGTTAACACAGGAAGATGACTGGCGATAAATTTTGAAGAATAGTCAAAAGACCCGATTAGCCAAGGATCGGAGTTTTCTCGGTTCGCAGCGAATCACTGTCACTTTTACACAGGCTAATTATCAGCTGCAGGAGCATTTTTAGCAACACTCCTGGCACATTTTGATAGCCTATCCTGATGCCCACTAGAGATCATACTGTAGTTACCCTTTAAGAGTCACAAAAATTGTATACTCTTATTCTGCCCATATTAGTGCCGTACTGAGAACAGGTACAGTACACCTAGGCTTGTTCTCACACAGTATTTCTGCTCAGTATTTTGGTCAGTATTTTGCAAATAAAACCAGGAGGGGATTTAACCCCTTAAGGACAGAGCCTGAAATGGCCTTAATGACAGAGACAAATTTTATGAATATGACCAGTGTCACTTTATTCATTAATAACTTCGGGATGCTTTTACCTATCCGGCTGATTCTGAGATTGTTTTCTCGTGACATATTGTACTTTACATTTCTGGTAAATTGGAGTCGATAATCATAACAAATCTTTATGAAAAAAACCCAAATAATGTGAAAAAATGTGAAAAACTGCATTTTTCCAACTTTGAAACTTTTTTGCGTATACAGAAAGTGGTTATACCACATAAATTATATATTAAATAGCATTAGCAACATGTCTACTTTATGTTGGCGGCATTTATTAAACGATCTTTAATTTTTTTTAGACAATAGGAAGCTTAAAACATTAGCAGCAAATTTCCAAATTTTCAGTAAAATTTCAAAATCAGATATTTTTAGGGACCTGTTCAGGTTCAAAGTGTATTTGAGGGGCCTGTATGTTAGAAAGCCCCACAAAGCACCCCATTTCAGAAACTGCACCCCCCACACTCTGCAAAAGCATATCCAGAAAGTGTTTTAACCCTTTAGGGGAGTCACAGAAATAAAAGCTAAGTGTGTAAGAAATTTGAAAATTTTAATTTTCTGTGCAGAGATTTTATTGTAATCCAATATTTTTCATAATTATAAACCTATTACCAGAGAAATGCACCCTAATAATTATTGCCCCGTTTCTGCAGTTTACAGAAATACCCCATATGTGGCCCTATTGCGCTATTTGACGCAACCACAAACCTCAGATACAAAGGAGCGCCTAGTGAATTTCAACGCCTCCGTTATATTTGGTCATTTCTGACTGTACCACTTCAGGTTGGCAGAGGCTCTGGGGTGCCAAAACCTAAAAAACACCCCTAAAGGGACACCATTTAGAAAACTAGACCCCTCAAAGAATGTAACAAGGGGTGCGGTGAGCATTTGGACCCCACAGGTGCTTCACAGATTTTCCGAACAATATGGCGTGAAAAAAGAAAAATTTATTTTTTACACTAAACCGTTGTTCTAGCCTTCAATTTTTCATTTTCTTAAAGGGATAAGAGGAAAAAAAAGACACAAAATGTGTAGCGCAGTTTCTCCCGAGTACGGAAATACCCCACATGTGGCGATAAAGTGCCAAGGGGGCGCAGGACGAGCCTCCAAAGGGAAGGAGCACCAATTGGCTTTTGGAAGCTGAATTTCACTGGAAAGGATTTCAAGGGCCATGTCGCATTTACAGAGCCCTCGTGCTGCCAAGACACTGGAAACCCCCCACAAGTGATTCCATTCTGGAAACTTCACCCCTCAAGGAATCTAACAAGGGGTTCAGTGAGCATATGGACCCCACTGGTGACGGGCACAAATGTGGAACAATGTGACGTGAAAGGGAAAAATTTCATTTTTTCACTTTCATGGCACAAATGTGCCCGTCATCAAGGGGTTCATATCCTCACTGCACCCCTTGTTAGATTCCCTGAGGGGTGTAGTTTCCAGAATGGGGTCACTTGTGGGGGGTTTCCAGTGTTTTGGCAGCACGAGGGCTCTGTAAATGCGACATGGCGTTCATCATCCATTCTAGCCAAATCCAACCTCCAAAATCCAAATGGCGCTCCTTCCCTTCGGAGGCTTGCCCTGCGCCCACATGGCGCTTTATGTCCACATGTGGGGTATTTACGGACTCGGGGGAAATTGCTCTACACATATTGTGTGTTTTTTTCTCTTTTAACCCCTTGTGAAAATGATAAATTCAAGGCTAAACCAACATTATAGTGTAAAAAATGTAATATTTTATTTTCACGCCACATTGTTCCACATTTGTGTCCGTCACCAGTGGGGTCCATATGCTCACTACACCCCTTGTTACATTCCTTGAGGGGTGCAGTTTCCATAATGGGGTCACTTGTGGGGGGTTTCAACTGTCTTGGCAACACAGAGGCCTTTTGAATGCAACATGGCCCCTCAAAATCCATTCCATCCAAATCCAGCCTTCAAAAACGAAATGGCGCTCCTTCCCTTCGGAGGCTTGCCCTGCGCCCACATGGCGCTTTATGTCCACATGTGGGGTATTTACGGACTCGGGGGAAATTGCTCTACACATATTGTGTGTTTTTTTCTCTTTTAACCCCTTGTGAAAATGATAAATTCAAGGCTAAACCAACATTATAGTGTAAAAAATGTAATATTTCATTTTCACGCCACATTGTTCCACATTTGTGCCCGTCACCAGTGGGGTCCATATGCTCACTACACCCCTTGTTACATTCCTTGAGGGGTGTAGTTTCCATAATGGGGTCACTTGTGGGGGGGTTCAACTGTCTTGGCAACACAGAGGCCTTTTGAATGCAACATGGCCCCTTAAAATCCATTCCATCCAAATCCAGCCTTCAAAAACCAAATGGCGCTCCTTCCCTTCGGAGGCTTACCCTGCGCCCACATGGCGCTTTATGTCCACATGTGGGGTATTTCCGTACTCAGGGGAAATTGCTCTACACATTTAGTGTTTTTTTTTATCTTTTAGCCCCTTGTGAAAATGAAAAAATCATGACAAGATTAATGATTTAGAGTAAAAATTTTACAAAAATTACACTAAATGTTGGTCTAGCCTTGATTTTTTCCATTTCCACAAGGGGTTAAAAAAGAAAATTAACACAAAACGTGTAGGGTAGTTTCCCCTGAGTACGAAAATACCCCACATGTGGACATAATGTGCCATATGGGCACAGGGCAAGCCACCAAAGGGACAGAGCGCCATTTAGAGGCTGGAATGGAGGATGGAGGCCATGTCGCAATTACAAAGCTCCTGTGCTGCCAGGTCAGTAGAAACCCCCGACAAGTGACCCCATTCTGGAAACTACACCCCATAAGGAATCTAACAAGGGGTGCAGTGAGCATATGGACCCCACTGGTGACAGGCACTTACGTAAAACATGTGCCGAGAAAATAAAAAATACCATTTTTTTCATTTTCACGTCCCAAATGTGGCCGTCACCAGGGGGCCATATCCCCGCTGCCCCCCTTGTTAGATTCCTTATGGGGTGTAGTTTCCAGAATGGGGTCACTTGTGGGGGGTTTCTACTGTCCTGGCCGCACAGAGGCTTTGTAATTGCATCATGGCATCCTCTAATGGGAATGGCGGCCATACCTACTTAGCTGGGGAAAAGGGACAATTCTAATTTATTTGGGGGTATTAGGCCAATTATTAGTTTATAAGGTTGGAAATGACAGGTGTCCATCAAATTCAACCTGTGTTGATCCAGAGGAAGGCAAAAACCCTCGTAAGGCAGACGACAGTAGCCTTACAGGGGAAAAATTCCTCCCCGACTCCATAATGGCGATCAGAATAATCCCTGGACCAACGTGACCCCTGAAATAGGAATAAGGGACAGAATTTAGATAATGTAGAACTCCAGTGACGTGTGGTGCGCCTTGGAGCGATCCGGTATGCAGAGGCCGGGGGATCAGGACAGGTGTCACACTGGTAAATGTTGTCCTTCCTGATCCCCCTGTTACCCCACACTCTGCACTTCTTCTGGGGTCTCCCTTTCTCCAGTGTGGGGGACGTCACCTGGAAAATGTTGTCCTGGTGCGATACGGGGTCCCACATATCCAGAAGCGCTGGGTCCGCTCCATGGCTGCTAAATATTAGGGCGCTATTACTACTTCTGATATGTTCGGATCGTGCCGCAAGCTACAGGGCAGCGAGGGACCGGAAGAGGGGGCGCTGGTATAAAAGTTATCCCCGTACAGGTGGTGACCTTTATCCAGCAGTGGGAAGATCAGTTCCCGGACGATCTTTCCACTTGTTCCGAGGATGGGGGGGGGGGGGGGGGGGGGGGAGGGGGGCATCTGGGGGCATCTGGGGCTGGATTCGGGTGTCCCTTCATACACTCTAAGGGTATGTGCACACTGCGGAATCGCGACAGATAACCCTTCGTGCATTCCACAGTTGGCACCTGCCGGCGGAGTGATGCAGGCGCGCGTCTCCGTCCGTGTCATAGACTCCATTCTATGCACGGGCGGATTCCGCTCTCCGTCCAACGTGTTCATTCTTTGGACGGACGACGGAATCCGCCCATGCATAACATGGAGTCTTTGACACGGGTGGAGACGCGCGCCCGCATCAGTCCGCCGGCGGGTGCCAGCTGCGGAATGCACAAAGGGTTATCCTTCGCCATTCCGCAGTGTGCACGTACCCCAAATCTGTAAGTGTACCCTGAGGTACTCTCACAGAGTTAGTAGAATTTCACTCCATACCGCCATCTCTTATTGGGACGGTACTGGCGGAAAAGACGTGTCTGGGGGGCAGCGTACGCTACGCTACCCCCAGACACGTCACTGGATGATGAGGATGAATGGAGGAAAGAAGGATCCCCCCATTCATCCTCACTGGCTGTTTCGGTGTCGGAGGCAACAATAGCGTATGCGTCCGATACCGAAAACACCCTGGGGGCCATCTTTATATGGGGACTAGTATATGGGGTATGTAGTGGTGTAGTGTCAAACTTTATTCAATGTAATGTAGTGTTTTTTACGTGTTTTTTTTACAGTAAGTATAAAAAAAAACCTACGCCAACAAAGGCGTTGCTGATAAATGCCGCACTTATGCGCGACACTTATAAGCAGACCGTGGCAGTAGAATACAGAAAAAAAACACCCTACGCCAAAAAGGAGGAGTTGCTGATTAGCAGCGCACTTTCGTGCGATGCTGATCAACACTCAGCGGCGATAGGGTGCGGAAAATAGAAAAAAAATAATTTGGAAAAAAAAAAACTTTTTCTATATTCTGAATATCCCTGTAGCTGCTGATAAGTGTATTACACATATCAGCCGCTAGGGGGCAGCAGAGCGCAAAATCCGGAAATTGACGAGGCTGGAGCCGAAAATAGCCGAGAGAAGACGACGGGGACCGCCGGAAAGACCCGAAGACCGAACGTAATGACGGAGGACGCCGCGAACCCGGAAGACGCCGATCAGGAGCCCGGGACAGGTGAGTAATGTACAAATACCTGCTCAGGACCCCTCCGCTACCTAGCTGAGGGGTCCAGGGCAGGTATTTATTATTTTGTGGGACTCTGATCGCCGTGCCACCGGCCCGATCGCCGTGAACGGCCGGCCGGCCGTTCACGGCGATCGGGCCGGTGGCACGGCGATCAACATTACTTTTTACAGTAATGGCGGTCGGCGCCGTCCTCGGACAGCACCGACCGCCATTTTTTTCCGGGTCATCGGGTCACCGATGACCCGGAAAGGTTCCGATCGCCACTATTGGCTGATCTGAATTGATTAGCCAATAGCGGCGATCGTAAGCACGGGGGGTGTTAACCACCCCCCGTGCCGTGAAGCTATGATGGCCTGCTATGATTTATAGCAGGCCATCTTCCCCGACCGCTGTGTGTGAACACGCAGCGATCGGGGAAACATCGGGCGTAAATTTACGCCCTGATGCGCTAAGTACCAGGGCGCGAGGGCGTAAGTTTACGCCCGATGTCGTTAAGGGGTTAAAACACAAAAAAGGCAATTTTTGAATATTGTTGAAATTGAGTGGATGGCCGCCATTTAATAGCAAATAACGGCCGTTATTTTAAAACAATGGTCATTAGTTTTTTTTTTTTTTTTAAATAACAGTCGTTATTTGCCATTAAATGGCGGCCGTCCACTCAGTTTCAACAGTGTGTGAACATAGCCTTTCAGTGTTTTCAATCCACTCCTGGTTTTCTTTGCAAAATACTGACCAAAATACTGACTGAAATATACAGTGTGTGAACATAGCCTTAAATAAATTTATTAATACTAAAGCCAGAAAACCATGACCATTTTAGCTCCTTGCTGGTGTAGATGAAACCTTTACACCTAAAGGGGTTATACAGAAACTAAAAAAAGGTGGAAGGCTGAAAAAAAAAGAAACACATGGGAGAGATTTATCAAACTGGTGCAAAGTAGAATTGTCTTAGTTGCCCCCGGCAACCAATCAGATTCCTCCTATCATTTTTCAAAGAATCTGTGAGGAATGAAAGGTGGAATCTGATTGGTTGCTAGGGGCCAATTCTACTTTACTCCAGTTTGATAAATCTCCCCCATAGTTCCTTATATGGTCCCCTGGGATTCCCACTGTGACATCACCCGGTCCTATGCAACACCAGCTATTTCCAAATCTCTGTAAAGTGCAATGACGACCACCTCAGCCAGTCACTAGCTACTATACACTGGTGTCCCATGTCACTGCAGTGAAGAGCACGTCTTGGTGTTAGGAAGTAGCTGATGGGACCTGATGATGTCACAGTGGGAGCCACTAGCAGCTACATTAGGTTTTTTTTTTTCTTTTTTTTTTCAGTGCAACCACAGCAGCAAATAATATTTTTAGTCTTTCGATAACCCCTTTGTACAGCCCAAAATGTGCCAAATTTATTAAGAAAAGATAAATTAGATTAATTAATTAATAGGCAAAGTCATTTAGCAATTCATTTCCCACATGCCTTTTCATTAGCAACCCAAGTCCATTCCGTCATCAATATTAAAAGAAACGACATAAAAATACAAATTGTGTGAATCCGTAACACATTATAAGGAGTTAAAACGTCTCTATGGGCCATTGTCCCTTTTTTCTTTTTTTTACTATTAAACAGAAGGTCTTTGCCTTACGCTACTGGTATTCCGGGTAATATAAATACTGAGAGAATACTCAGGGGCTTATTCAATGATATGTGAATTATAGTGCTAAATGCTATGATTTGGTTCACTGCCATATATAATAGAGACGGTTCTTTTTTTTTTTTATAAACCTCCTCATTTCTGAAGGCATGAGTCGGAAAGAAAAACAGAGTTTCAATGATCAGCAGGAAAGTATATGAAAATCTATAGCTTTTTCATAAATCAAAAGGAGATATGCCAAGCGTAGGCTCCATGGGTGGCCCTCTCTAACACATATGTCCTGTATTCTCCACAAAATCCAATATCTTCCCAACAGAACATCCGGATGGTAGTAACGGGGTAAATCATCAAACGTAGTAGGCATATGTCTCAGTAGGATTCAGTCAATGCTCTTTGACTCTTATAATATATAAATGACATGGCCGCTTCTTGACCATTTTAAAAATGTTTTATTTCCACTTCAATCGGATAAATGTCACTTCCACTTATTTACAATTATTTGGGGGGATTTATCGGTCTTTTTTTTCCCTGACTAGTCCTATTAATCTTCCCCAATGTTTGCCTAAAAACAATATGAAATAAAATATTAATACAATTAAATACTCCAGAGAATATACTGGTTCCAGAAAGTTATATAGATTTGTAAATTACTTCTAATTAAAAAATCCAAGTCTTCTGGTACTTATCAGCTGCTGTTTGCCCTTCAGGAAGTGGTGTATTCCTTCCAGTTTGACATGGTGCTCTCAGCTGCTACCTCTGTCTGTGACAGGAACTGTTTGATTCTAATAAAGCATGTAGACTAAAGGGAGGGTACAGCACTACGCACAGACTTTCTCCCTCTCTCCTCTTCATAGCACTAGCTGATCCTCAACCTCACTTAATGTCCTGTCTTGGTCTCTCTGTTACTACAGACAGACTAAGCCTACCAACAGACAATGAACACCAGTTTTCAGGGAAGTGAGACACCTAGTGGTCAATATATATTTTTTTTTTTGCATGAGGTGTCATTAGCTATAACATAGAAGGAAGTAGTTTGAAGGACAATTATCATTTAATAAATTCACCATAAAATTAATCTTTTTGATAGGATCCCTACCTAGAGGTGAAAATAATCCTTTGATGTGACATAGAGCAGTTTATAAAATGGTCCTGTGCCCTGTGTGTGTGTTTTTGGGCTTATTCTTTGCCCTTTGATCTGTAGTTTTGATCTGCGTGACTAATAACATTACACTTTAATAGTTCAGGCAATTCCACGAGCATACATATATATATATATATATATATATATATATATATATATATATACTTTTACTGTATTGATCCCATTTTTCTGAGCTCTATTGGTACAGCTTTGAGTCATGAGCAGGCTGTATGGATAGCCAAGTCATGGCAGACTTGTAGGCTTAGCAGACGCTTTAGGCTGTCCTGACAGATCAGCTCCTTACAGAAATTGATTGTGTTGATAACTTTTGAACGACAAGAGAAAATGCAAATCTGATTGCGACAATCGACTTGAGATAATTCTGGTCTTCTTTGATAAGCTACATGACCACCTTCCCATTGGAAAAAAAAAATTGTGCTTGATCTAATATGCTGACTTTCAAGATGGCGGCCATGTTCCGGACATAGCCTGAAAGACATACTGGCTCACCTATTATTTGCTGGGGATTTTTGACTCAATCTAACCAAAAATGGATTAATGATGGGTTCTCTAGAGACAGAGACACTCTTTGGAACTTTGTTTTGGCTAAAAGGAATTCTAAATGGAGACTCTGCACTATTACAGAATTGGGTTATATGGCTTCTGAGAACAGGTTTTCAAAACCAGACATCCCCTTTAGGGAATACTGTATCAACACTGCATGGGTAGATGTCAAGTAGAATGGAATTAATTTACTCTACATCTCTTTTACAACCTCGATGAATCATAACTATTTCCCAACAGGTCAATATAGGGTAAATTAATTGAAATTCCCATTGTAAAAACTCAAATATTTAATATGTTCCCAAAGTGGAAAAGTGAGAATTGATTTCAAAATGACTCAATGTTTTTGGGTCTAAAAATATGATGTTTGGATCTCTCTTAATCCCCCAAGTACGGATAGAATTATCTGAACTCTGTCACTATGATGTTCCACAAATAAATTCAATTGCAATTTGTTTTCTTAGCTTACAAGTGCAATGATGATGGCTTCTAATGGGGATTTTAATTATAATGGTTCCCCAGGTTACAATATTAATAAAAATATCTAAAAAAGTGTTGAAAGTTGAAAATATTATATCTTGAGATCATAGCTCAAGTGTGGGGTCTCGCAAAACACACCCCACCTAAGGTTGTAATAATGCGTGGTGCTGACCCTAGTTCTCAAGCCAGTCTAGTAGGGGATTGGTTAGGAGTAGAGATGAGTGAACCTTGAGCATGCTCATCTGAACCTGAACGCTCTGCATTTGGTTACCAGAAGCTGAAGAAGTTGCATGTAGCCCTACGTCTGCCTAGGAAACATGGATACAGGCAAAGGCCATAGGCTATCTCCATGTTTTCCAGGTCTCCCTGCAGCCAACTTCTTCAGCCACCGTAATCAAATGCTGCATGCTCAGGTTTGGACAAATCCGAACATGCTCGAGGTTCGCTCATCTATAGTTAGAAGGTATGGCTAAGGTTCTCTAAGGACCTGCAGTATAGAGTGTATGAATGTTTAGGGACAGCATGGCCAGTATTTGCACCAGCACTCATCTGCATTAAACTGTCTGTTGAAATTTTAAATGTCCCCTTTGGGGACATTCAAACCATGTCTTCATTAATAAAGAAGTTTTAAAAGTTTTAAAAAGTATCTGCACCTGTAAAGCTGTTCAACCTGAAACTTCCTGTTTCCTGGAAGCATTCTCTAGTCTGATCGTTTAGCATTTGAATACCGGTGTCTGAAGAAGTTGGGTGCAGCTCTAGAAAGCCTAGGAAAACATGAATACACTGGTACTCAAATGCCGAAAATCGGACTTGAGCATGCTCCAGTTGCATTAATCTCTACTACTAAGGTCACCTACATACGCCACCTGCCAGAACACATTCATTTTGGGAGTAACACTACGATAATCGGTGCATGTAAAATAGCCTTATAGGGGTATTCCGATCTACAACTGTTGACTTCTTCATCACCTACAGTACCACATTGTACGTAGAACATTTGTAAAAGCTACATACCCAGTATTTCACATAATACATAATGAATTCTATTCTATGGGATTAAGGAAGCAGCCCCCACATACAAATCCCACCAGCCAAATATTATACTGTTTATTAGATAGACCCTTCTCTATAGTAGATACAGTAAGTAGACCCCTATTAGGTTGGGGGGGTAGGCAATTAGGTAAACACCCCACTTGGTCAGCAAGTTCCCCTCCCTTTCAATATTGCCTTTGTTGCACCAATATCTCCTTTCTTATGTAGGTCCCCCATATTAGGTGGGTAGGTCTTCCCATATTAGGTATGCCCAAAATTAGCTAGATAGGGGTATGAGGTATTGAGTGCAGAATGATGAGAACAAAACGTAATTATCATTCTTATTATAGTGCTTGAAAAGCACTATATTGTAATCCGTATTCTTCTTCTTCCTTTTCTTCTTCCAGCTATTTTTCTGCGCCTAATACAGCCTGAACCGCTTTACACACAGACTCCGTTCCAACTGCGTTTCGAAGCCCTCGGCGGTGTGAGGTGTGCTATCTATTTTTCGTTTCGATCAGATTTGTCGTTTTTAAGAAATTTACGTTTAAAGACACCGAATTTCCCATAGAAAATAATGGCCCATTGCAAACAATGGCCACACTCTAACCGCTAACAGCCAATCACTGCACATATGCAAATAGCTGAGATATAGCAGCCAATAGGGACTCTAAGGTCTTGTCAGGCATGTATCACACCATCCACAGTCACGTGTCCACTATTGGCCAATAGAAAATGTAATATATGGAAGGTCCTTAATGATTTTGTCTCACTGACATGAGTAAGATTGTCATGGTAACCAAGCAATGGTCTTTACCATTAATAGTACCCAGATCGCTCTTAAAGGGACCCAGGTCGCCCTGAAAGGAACGCAAGTCGCTCTTAAAGGGACCCAAGTCGCTCTTAAAGGGACGGGAGCCATGTCACTCTTAACCCCTTAAGGGCAGAGCCAATTTCGATTTTTGCATTTTAGTTTTTTCCTTCTTGTGCTTAAAAGGCCATAGCACTTGCATTTTTCCACCTAGAAACCCACATGAGCCGTTATTTTTTGCGTCACTAATTGTACTTTGCAATTACAGGCTGAATTTTTGCATAAAGTACACTGCAAAACCAGAAAAAAATTCAAAGTGTGGTGAAATTGAAAAAAAAAAAAGCATTTTGTTTATTTGGGGGAAATGTGTTTTTACGCCATTCGCCCTGGAGTAAAACTGACTTGTTATATATGTTCCTCAAGTCGTTACAATTAAAACAATATGTAACATGTATAACTTATATTGTATCTGATGGCCTGTAAAAAATTTAAACCATTGTCAACAAATATACGTCACTTAAAATCGCTTTATTCCCAGGCTTATAGCGCTTTTATCCTTTGGTCTATGGGGCTGTGTCAGGTGTCATTTTTTGCGCCATGATGTGTTCTTTCTATTGGTACCTTGAATGCGCATATACGACTTTTTGATCGCTTTTTATTACAATTTTTCTGGATTTGATGCGACCAAAAATGTGCAATTTTGCACTTTGGGATTTTTTGGCGCTGACGCCATTTACCGTGCGAGATCAGGAATGTGATTAATTAATAGTTCGGGCGATTACGCATGCGGCGATAGCAAACATGTTTATTTATTTATTTATTTGTTTACTTTTATTTATAACCTGGGAAAAGGGGGGTGATTCAGACTTTTATTAGGGGAGGGGGCTTTTTACTATTAAAAACACTTTTTTTTTAACTTTTACACTTATACTAGAAGCCCCCCTGGGGACTTCTAGTATAAGTGCTTTGATCTCTCATAGAGATCTCTGCAGCATAGATATGCTGCAGAGATCCATGAGATAGGCACTCGTTTACTTCCGGCTGCTGCAGCCGGAAGTAAACGAGTGCCGAGCCGAGGACGGCGCCATCTTGGAGCGGTCCCTGACCGGCTTCAGAAACGGAGATCGCTCCTCCAGGATAACATCCCGGGGGAGCGATCTCCGCCACTAGACACCAGGGAACAGCTGAATCCGGTAATTGGATGCAGCTGTCATGTTTGACAGCTGCATCTGATTACTGTATTAGCGGGCACGGCGATCGGACCGTGCCCGCTAATACCTACGGTCCCGGGCTACAAGCGGCACCCGGGACCGCTGCGGTTCAGAGCGGGGTCGCCGCGCGGCCCCGCTCTGAATGTCCTTACCGGCATCAGGGCGTAAATATACGCCCGATGTCGTTAAGGGGTTAAAGGGACCCAAGTCGTTCTTAAAGGGACCCAAGTCGTTCTTAAAGGGACCCAAGTCGCTCTTAAAGGGAAGGGACCCAATTCGCTCTTAAAGGGAAGGGACCCAAGTCGCTCTTAAAGGGTCCCATGTAGCTCTTAAAGGGATCCAAGACGCTCTTAAAGGGACGGGACCCAAGTTGCTCTTAAACGGACGGGACGCATGTTGCTCTTAAAGGGACCCAAGTCACTCCAAAAGGTATGGGACCCATGTCGCTCTTAAAAAGACCCATGTCGCTAGAGCGACCTGGGTCCCTTTATGAGCGACCTAGGTCCCTTTAAGAGCGAAATATGTCCCTTTAAGAGCGACCTTGGTCCCTTTAAGAGTGAAATTGGTCCCTTTAAGAGCGACCTGGGTCCCTTTAAGAGCGACCTGGGTCCCTTTAAGAGAGACCTGGGTCCCTTTAAGAGCGACCTGGGTCCCTTTAAGAGCGACCTGGGTCTCTTTAAGAGCGACATGGGTCCCTTTAAGAGCGACCTGGGTCTCTTTAAGAGCGACCTGGGTCCCTTTAAGAGCGACCTGGGTCCCTTTAAGAGCGACCTAGGTCCCTTTAAGAGCGAAATGGGTCCCTTTAAGAACAAAATATGTCCCTTTAAGAGTGAAATGGGTCCCTTTAAGAGCCACCTGGGTCCCATTAAGAGCGAAGGGACCCAGGTCGCTCTTAAAGGGACGGGAGCCAAGTTGCTCTTAAAGGGACGGCACCCAGGATTAAAGTTTCTCTTAAAAGAAAGTCACTGGTAAAGGGGTACTCTGGAAGTCACTGGTAAAGGGGCTCTCATGAAGTCACTGGTAAAGGGGCACTCTGGAAGTCACTGGTGGAGGGGCGCTCTGGAAGTCACTGGTAGAGGGGCGCTCTGGAAGTCACTGGTAAAGGGGCGCTCTTTTCAAGCACTATGTATTTTCCTGGAAATGCAAATCTAGTTATTTTATTGTAACCCCCCAACGTAAAAAATAAAGAAATCCCCAAGCTGGAGACCGCTACTTTACGAAAGGTACAGTATGTGGACCATATATTTGATTTTTGGGACAAATTGGGTGAGGCTAAGTTTGTCATTGAATAAACTTTTTGGAATCGCCCAGTGAATGACCACTGGTTTTCTAGTGAACTGTGAAGTAAATGTGAAGAAGAAACACCAAAATGACTAACTCAGCTCTGCTACATTTCATGCCTCATGCAATCAGAGATCTATTCTGGCACAAAGTCCTGTTTTATAGGTTAAGGCTGGGTTCACACTACATATATTTTAGTCAGTATTGTGGTCCTCATATTGAAACCAAAACCAGGAGTGGATTAAAAACACAGAAAGGATCTGTTCACACAATGTTGAAATTATGTGGATGGCCGCCATATAATGGCAAATATTTGCTGTTATTTTAAAACAACGGCTGTTATATTGAAATAATGGCCGTTATTTACTGTTATATGGCGGCCATCCACTCAATTTCAACATTGTGTGAACAGATCCTTTCTGTGTTTTTAATCCACTCCTGGTTTTGGTTTCAATATGAGGACCACAATACTGACTAAAATATACGTAGTGTGAACCCAGCCTCAGTCTGAATCTGCTCTGCTTCACAACTGACATAACAAGTTCCTTAAGGAACACGAGCTCGAGGCTTACCGCTAAGGACAAAAGCAGCAAGCTTAAGGTAGACACGTCGCCCTGAGGATTCATAAAGTAATAATAACATGTAGCCTAATTCATGCTAAGCCTGACAGCGTGTCCTGTGCATGACTTTCAATTGTTTTGAGCTGAAATTGGAACCCGTGTTTCTCTGTGCTGCGGGCTACACTGTGGTGACGTACATGGAGATAGGCCCTTCTCCTGACATTATTCCAGGGAGTGTTTTATTGTCGCTCCCGGGGCTGGATTTCAAATTTATACTTGAGCTTGAGGTGTTATTATAAGATGACGAATATTTATTAAATTTAATATAATGCAAAACTGAGATTATCATGTAAACGTCTTGCAGATGAACCGTCACATTGTGCTTTATGCTACATTGCTCAAATGTATTAGGATTAAGTATATTGTGTATATTCAGGTTCGGATTAGGGTTCTGGCCCACCAAAGGAGACGATTCTGATTGTCTACCCTGCAGGTATACAAAATACATTCACTTTAATAGCATTGTAATCTGTGTTACATACATTGTGCACACAGGACATACTGAATATTTGTGCCCTATGAGCAATAGTTGCAAATAATTGTCCTAAAGGCATCTACCTTCAAGATCTACAAGTTGGAGACCGCTGCTCCCATCCCTTAGATGGGAGCAGTGGTGAGGGGGTTTGTAAAAGAGGTTCCGAGGGGGTTTAAAGGGAGCCCTCAGTGTTGATGTGGTCCAGAGACACGTGGCTAACTTTATTTAACATGTTCAGTTCATTAACAGATTTGAAGGTAGCTGGCAGTCAAGCTTTGACCTGTGTAAAAGATTCTTAAAACAAAGAAATGTTCCCACAGATGTGTCCTTAAAAACACATATTTTATTTGCAAAAACGTCCATAAAAACAGCATATACAGTATGTGTAAGGTTAGATCTGTTTCGGCTCTTTCCAGTCTTTATCACAGCCAAAACAGCCTTAATGTGTCTAGCCTTACACATCCTGTGTACGCTGTTTTTATAAAAGTTTTTGCAAATAAAATTAATTGTTTTTAAGGACACATCTGCTGTGACATTTTCATTTTATTTTATTTTTTTGGAGGGGAAGGGGGGGGGGATATTTTGCCATTACAGATTGTTTTCCATGAAGTTCAATGTGCACGTTGTCCAACAAGACAATATTGGAGGGAGGCAGAGTGACTCTTATTCGTATGTACTGACCTTAGTGGCATCATTATGGTGAATGAGATTTTACTGGTTTTGGATGTGAAAGATTCTTGTAGAATCTAGCATTGCCCTGTTTTTATTCTGTTCTGAAAAATGGTTATACTAGCTTGGAGATGGAGTGTGGTTGAGCTGAGGTTTCCTTTTGCAGGACACAGGTTTACCGCTAGAGGCTAGAGTTGTAGTTGTAATGGTTATATAAAGAGATCCTGCAGACAGGTGGCTGCTTGGAAACAGGTGGCTGCTTAGATGCTTGGCTGCAGGTGGCTGCCTGGAAGAAAGTGGCTACTCAGATGCTTGGCTGCAGGTGGCTACTTGGATGCTTGGTTGCAGGTGGCTGCTTTGATGCTTGGCTGCAGGTTGCTGCTTGGATTCTTGGCTGCAGGTGGCTGCTTAGATGCCTGGCTGCAGGTGGCTGCTTGGATGCTTGGCTGCAGGTGGCTGCTTTGATGCTTGGCTGCTGGGGGTTTCTTAGATGCTTGGCTACAGGAGGCTGCTTGGATGCTTGGCTGCAGGGGGTTTATTAGATGCTTGGCTTCAGGTGGCGACTTGGATGCTTGGCTACAGGAAGCTGCTTAGATGCTTGGTTGCAGGTGGCTTCTTAGATGTGTGGCTGCAGGTGGCTACTTGGATGCTTGGCTGCAGGTGGCTGCTTAGCTGCAGGTGGCTGCTTGGATGTTTTGCTGCAGGTGACTATTTGAATGCTTGGCTGCAGGTGACTACTTGGATGCTTGGCTGCAGGTGACTATTTGAATGCTTGGCTGCAGGTGACTACTTGGATGCTTGGCTGCAGGTAGCTGCTTGGATGATTGGTTGCAGGTGGCTGCTTGGATGCGTGGCTGCAGGGTGCTGCTTGGATTCTTGGCTGCAGGTGGCTGCTTGGATTCTTGGTTTCAGGTGGCTGCTTGGCTACAGGTGGCTGCATGATGTCTCTCTCTTCATAGTTACAACAGTGCTGGACTCTAGCTCTAGATATTGCAAACTCTTGGACTGCTTTAGTCAAGAATAGACTCTTTCTCTAATTCATACCATGAGGACCAGCAACCAAACTCCTCCTCTACACTAGAAGCTTCTACAAACTTTCACAATGTACTAGAAATCCTTACCTATTACCACCACTAGGTGGCAACATAACTTACTTTAACCAGAATACTAAGGGTACAAGCACACACACCATATACGCAGCAGATACGCAGCAGATACGCAGCAGATTTCGTGGTGCAGATTTGATTCTGTGTTCAGTTATTTAGATCTAATTTGCTGCGTATTTGCTGCGTATCTACGCATATACGGTGTGTTTGTTTGTACCCTTAATGTATCTGTTTGATGTGAATGCCATTAACTCCTTAAGGGCTCGTTCACACAAAGCAAAAGCAGCTGAATTTCTGCGCTGAATCAGCGCTGACATTTCAGCCGTTAAAGTAGGTGCAGAGCTAATTTCCATTGTGTTGAATGGAAATTCTGCTCTGCAGTTCACACGGTGGAATTTCCGCACTGAACTAATCCGCTTTCTGCCAGAAGAATGAACATGTTCATTCTTCCGCTAGCGGAAGCCTATACAAACCAATGGGGCTCTGATTCTCTGTTTCAGTGCGGAATACGAGCGTATTCAGCGTGGAATACAAGCGTAATACATGCGGAAATTACGCGCAGAATCAGCGCGGAAATGGGGAAAAAAGGGGGGAGGAGGATTCTAGTATATATTTTGGTATAGTCTAGTTAAGTACAGAAACCTGTCAGCTCAAAGCAGGTTTTCACAGCCATGTTTCGCTTGTTAGTAGGATCTAAGGGGCCCCCAGGTTTTCACCCATCAACCCCTGCACTGGGAACCGTGCAGGGCCGGGACAAAGAGTAGGCAGGGGTAGGCGATGGCCTAGGGCGCAAAACTACAGGGGGCGCAGTCTGGATGGGTAATTAATTTTCTTACCCATCCATCCTGTCCCCCGCTCGCCCGCCAGCCCACCCTGCACTGTAACCAGGGCCGCAGTGACGGGAGTGCTGTAGGGGCCAGGTGACTCAGAGAGGGGACGGTGCTGCTGGCTGTATACTGCATTGCTTAGTGAGAAGAACAGACTTTTACAGAGCTGTCCTTCTCACTAGGATGCAGTCTGGGGTCGTGCTCCCTCCCCTGTCAGCAGTCTGTAGGTCTCACCGGCTCTCACCTCATGGCTTCAGTCTCCTGTCTGTGCAGGACAGGAGGGGGAGGGGCGGGAGAGCATAGTGCCGGTGAGGAGGACGACAGAGGAGCTGCAGGTGCTGGGAAGATAGAAGGAGATCCCTCATGAAATGTAAGTGCCTGCATGGGAATGTGTGTGTGAGAGTGGATGTATGCATGTATGTGTGAGAGTGAGTGAGTGTATGTGTGTGTATCCCTCCCAGTACTTGCTGGCAGTTGTAGTGTTGTCACAGGTTAGCTGTCAGCCTGTGACAACACTACAACTCCCAGCATGTACTGACAGCTTGCCTGTGACAACACTACAACTCCCAGCATGTACTGACAGCTAGCCTGTGACAACACTACAACTCCCAGCATGTACTGACTCCCAGGATCCCAGTGCATGCTGGGATTTGTAGTGTTGCCACAGGTTGCCAGTACATGCTGGGAGTTGTAGTGATGTCATAGGCTGTCAGTGCATGCAAGGAGTTGTAGTGTTGTCACAGGTTAGCTGTCAGCCTGTGACAACACTGCAACTCCCTGCATGTACTGACACAACACTCATCCATACCGGTACTACTACACCCCTTATCTATACCTGAACTACTACACCCCTTATCTATACCTGAACTACTACACCCCTTATCCACTCTACCTCCACTACTACACCCCTTATCTATACCTGAACTACTACACCCCTTATCCACTCTACCTCCACTACTACACCCCTTATCTGTACCTGAACTACTACACCCCTTATCCACTATACCTCCACTACTACACCTCTCATCTATACCTGTACTACTACACCCCTTATCCACAATACCTCCACTACTACACCTCTCATCTATACCTGTACTACTACACCCCTTATCCACAATACCTCCACTACTAAACCCTACCTAAATGGAGGCACAAAGAAGATCTCCTATACTGTATGGGGGCACATATTTGGCAAACCAATTTATATGGGGTGCGTTGAGGGCTTGTCTACTACATGGGGGCACAGGGGGAGCACTGGCACAGTGGGAAGCAATACAGTTGCTGTCTCAAACCTTCCCCGCTGCTGTGTGATCCCGTGTCTTGCTAAAAAACATTTTTATCCCAGGGAGGTGGGTCTGTGACGATGTCTGTGCACGCCCTCCTCTCTGGCCACTGCTGTATCTTCAAGCTGCCAAGTCCTCCAGAATAAGTGACAGCTGGAGGAGTGGAGACGACCTGAAGATGCAGCAGCCATAGAGCAGGGCGTGCACAGACATTGTCACAGACCCACCTCCCTGACACTCTCAACCTGTGATAAAAATGTTTTTTAGCAAGGCACCGGATCCCACTGCAGTGGTGAAGGCATGTACAGTATGTGTTGCAGTAAAATGATAGAATCAGTCGTTTGTTTTTCAACATGCTTGAAAGACAAACGACGCAACGATCAGCCGACATGAACGATGTCGGCTGATCGTTGCCTACTATTCCACAGGACGATTATCAGCCGAATATGGCCCGACAATTGTTCCTTGGAATAGGGCCTTTAGGGAAACTGACCGCCGATTCTGATAACGCTGGGTTCGGGGGGGGGGGGGGGGGGGGGTGGGCGCAATTTGCCTTCTCTGCCTAGGGCACCAAAACTCCTTGTCCCGGGCCTGGAACCGTGTCTAGCAAAGTTTCTATAGTAATGCGAGTTTTGTTGTAAAGGCTTATGTCAAATACTTGCCTAGATGACATGGCTATTTGCCAGATGCATCCACCAACATCACTACTGTCACGCCATGAGGCTACAACATAACTTAATAGGTGAAGTACTGTAAGAAAAACTTTGGTCAAATCAATATCTTGAAAAATCATGAGAATTTTGGTAACATTTTAATAACTATACACCTTTAATAGAGATGAGCGAGTAGTGAAATATTCGACTTTCGATAATTCGAATCAAATAGGCACCGAGTATTCGATCCCATTCGATCCCATTATACTCTATGGGAAAAAAAGTTGCAGCACTTGGAAATCAAAATTCGACCACTTGGAGGTCACCAAGTCCCCCATGAAACTTCCCTAAACGATGCGAACACCTCCGGAAAGACATTGGGACATCACCCAACACCCCAAAATCGCAGTATAATGGAATTCGAATACCTACTTGATCGAATCGTATTCGCTCATCTCTAATCTTTAATTATTACCATCCAAATCTTTGGGGCAAATCTTTTTGCCCTATTGAGAACAATTTAAGTTGTGTAGAGTATTTATTGTAATTTTTCAGAAATTCTCGTAGACTGAAAGCCCCAGCCTTAATCCTATGATCTCAGATGTTTCTTCCAACCTGACTTGGCTGTCGATGCTATGGCTAAAAACAGCATGTGTGGTCAACATAAAGTATACAGGCAGGCAGCAACAATATACCTGGAAACCAGAGATTAAAAGTGCATTAAACAACTCGCTGCTGCTAAATGTATTAGTGAACATAGACAATACATCCGGGATAATGTAAACCTAAAAGTGTCGGACCACACAGGAGCTGAGGTGAAGACCGTCAAGGGAGAACAGTATATAGTAAGCTGTTTAACACTGAATAGTGCAGAACAATTCCTTTTCAATAGAAAACATTGTGTATTTTCTGGAAATAAGAGTTAATGTTTATTCAGCCAACACTAGGATACAATAGTATTCAGCTCCATAGAGAATGACATAACCAGAAAGTGAGTGGTCGGAACATCCTGAGTAGAGTTACCAGTAGGTCAAAAGTTTCCTTCAAAATGGGACAGTGGCAATAAAGGTATGACCATTGACCTGACACTTATTCTAATGTTAAGGGGGTTGTCAAACCATTAAAGTTGATGGCATATTGTCAGGTTAGGCTATTAATAGTATTTTGCTAGGTGCCTGAGTCCTGGCATCCCCATTGATCAGCGGTGCTTGTGTAATCTCTTCAATGTTTATTAAGTTCCAAGTACTGAATAGGACAATGCGGCCGCACAATGACTTTCACAATGACCTCATTCCTGAGAATGTTCTCTTTCAAGTGCTTACCTGTGCAGGTGTATATTATAGTATGATGTAGTAATTATCAAGCTATTAAACTGATTATAACTTAGGATATCATACTGTCGGAGGTCTTTGACTTGGAATCCCATGGAATCCCATGGATCCTTAGGATGAGTAGGTACAGGTACTTTCAGACGAACGGATTCGTTTGGCTTTGATTCGGTTGGGCGATGCTTGCAACTCCCAAACCTCGTAAATCATTGATTTCAGTGATATAAAGATTGGGATGGGAAAGGATTCATACTTCAGGGAATCGATGAGCTCCCTAATGATGTCATCCATTTATATGACATGTCGGGGTGTTAACACACTTTACTTTCATCAAGCTTTATATGATCTGTTTGATCTCGGGGTAGTGCATTACAAATCCTGATAATGCTGATGAATATGTTGCAAAATATTTCCATGTGACTTGTTACCAAACTGTTTTACAGCCTAATTAAATTGCATAGAAAAGAAATGTATGATTTATTGTGACATAATGTAAGCAGGGTTGTACATAGAGGTCAGGGGACCCAAAGCAAAGATTAGAATGGTCCTCATATCGTAGGTAAACAATCCCCCCCCCCCCCCCCCCCGGTAACAATATAGGTGCCCCCATAGTTCCCCCTCACAGTATAGGTGCCACTTAATGCCCACTAGCAGTATTTGTGCCTCCTTAAATACCCACTCCTATTGATGAGCGAACTCAAACTGTATAGTTCAGATCCATGCCCGAATCTCTTTGTTAGGGTCTCCAGACACATACACGGATTTCAGCACCGGTCCGAGCCCTGGTTGTTTCCCAGTCATTTGCTATTGGGTAGTGAGGAAATTTGCAGGGCATCATTTGACAATGAAACAGAAACTTCTTCTTTTTCATGTTTGGTTGCAAAACCCCGAACCAAATTTAAGTGTCCATTTTGATCTTTGCAATAGTGCCTTTCTTTTCTATGTACTGACGTTGGCACAATTTAATGTGTCTGGGAGAATCCCAAATGTCTTGTCCCCAAAAAAGCACCATACATAGTTTAACATGCCCTCGGGATAGCTTTGGTTGGAGGTGGCTGGCATTAGCTTGTCCTCTTCTTTATATGGTAATACACATGGATTCTTGGCCATTGGATTTCTGTGTGTTATCAGTGCTGGCCAATGGGGAATTAATTAACAAACACAATTCTTTAGTTGCTAATAGAGATGAGCGAACCAGACGGATTTCTGGTTCGTATGAATGCCATTGGCATTGGCTGTATCCCAGTTTTCCAGGCTTTCCTTACGATGTATCTACCCACTGCACGGAGGGAGCAGACAGCGGGAGTCAGCCGCCGAGATTTCTGATTCATACAAACCAGAAATCTAGCTGGTTCGCCCATCTCTAGTTGCTAAGTAGATAAGTCACAGCCAGAGCACTTGTGAAACTTTGGGAGATGATAGGCCATAGATAGTAGGGGCCATTGAGCAATTGTCTTTCATACAATCCAACCATCGGCGCGAGAGCTTGTACCAGAAGAATCTTATAATGAGGATAAATTTCTTTAAGGTGTCACTGTCGTTTACATTATTTTGCAGAAATCAATAGTACAGGTGATTTTAAGAAACTTTGTAATTGGGTTTATTAGCCGAAAAATGCATTTTTATCATGAAAAAGCAGTTTGAAGCTCTCCCCCTGTCTTCATGGTTCTCTATGGAGAGGGGAGGGGTGGAGGGAGATGAGGCACCAAAACAGAACAACAAAAAGTTAATTTACAGCTACATCACCAGGCTATCGCCTCTGATGTCAGCACTGACCTCTCTGACCTCTGAATACCGGCTTTCACACAGGTCCACTGTGTAATCCTTTGTTCTCTGCTCTCTGCTGGCAACTAATCTCCCCCCTCCCCTCTCCATAGATTAGACAGGGCTCGACTGATGTAAAAGATTCAAGATTAACTGATAATGAGCAGTAAACGAGATAGAGGGGGGGTGGGGCTGTGAGTATAAGTGCTAAGTGCATACTGTACATCTCCAAGCTTGTTCTCTTGATCAATCATGATCAGACCTCTAACCGGTCAAAATGACAAGTACATTTTAATAACAAAACCACTGATTTGTAGAGTTAATTATTATTTTTTTTAAGTCAAAGCAATTTTCAGCTTTTTAAATTGAAGGAATTTAGACAAATAGAGAGGAAATAGCAAAAACAAGAAATATAACAGGAAACTATAAAAATAAATTTCGGAGCTACTCCTGTGAGAAACCGCCCATGATCCCAGCCTCTCCTTCATTGAGGTGCATTAACTTTTTGGAATAATCAATTAAATTGTAGGTGTGCTGGAACTGATGTAATCTATGGCACTGCTGAACTCCGGCAAATTCACAAAAAAGCAGTGATAGATTAGGTGGAGCTACAGCTATATAAAGAGAGGACTTGGACGTTCATGAGTAATAGGATATTCAGCACGGCCCAGCTTTTGCTACTTGATAAATGGACCTGACGCCATCAGTAATTGTTAATAGGTGTTTCCTCAATTTCAAAAGGAAATTCTGAATAGTCGTTTCCTACTGCTTGGCCCTGATAAAGTCCGGCCGGGAACTGAGCACAGTTATTACATCAGTCCTGCATTTCTAATGTAGTAGTGACATAAAGCACTTTGTAGTAGATCAATATAGTATATATTGTATGTTATTATGATGAAATAATTGCAATTGTCCGCACTGTGTAAACATACCCTTAAAGGGGTACTCTGGAAAAATATATTTTTTTTTAAATCAACATGTGTCAGAAATGTATATAGATTTGTAAATTATTTTTCAGTCTTCCAGTACTTATCAGCTGCTGTATGTCCTGCAGGAAGTGGTGTATTCTATCCAGTCTGACATGGTGCTCTCTGCTGCCACCTCTGTCCGTGTCAGGAACTGTCCAGAGCAGGAGAGGTTTTCTATTGGGATTTGCTCCTGCTCTGGACAGTCAGACTGGAAAGAATACATCAACTCCCACAGAGCATACAGCAGCTGATAAGTACGGAAGTTCTGAAAGACTGGAGATCTTTTTAAAAGAAGTAATGTAAAAATCTCTTTAACTTTTAACCACCAGCTGATGGAATATCCCTTTAACTATTGGTCTTTTTTTTTTAAATTTTGCCCATTGGTCTGATCAGTGATTGGTTGTTAACAGTATTGTTAAAATTCCTTTTTATTTTTTACATTGCACCAGTTGACCTTAAATGTACAGTAGCTCGAGACTACAAAACATCTATAGAACACCACTCTAGTCCTATTGCAGCTCAGCCAATTCAGGTTATTACAGGCAAAACAGCCCATACAGTATGTGGTACCAGAAAAAAGACAGGGCCTTCTAATCTCATCTGACCCTATTAAACCTAGTAACTAAGCTAAAAGAGACTATACAGGCATTAGGGAGGACTTTAAAAGGGTTATCTAGAATTAGAAAAACATGGCTGCTTTCTTCCATAAGCAGTGCCACTCTTTTGCTCAGTTCGGATGTGGTATTGCAGCTCAGTTCTTTTAAAGCAATTAGAGATCATTTGTAAGGCAATGCTCAGCCAACGTATCTTTTCTTAAAATTACGAAAAGATACAGTATGTTACCCTGCCATCTATGGGATCCCATCCGGAGCGTATACACATAGTATACGCTCCGGCTGGGACCTCTAGCGGCACCTCAAACAACTTACATATCAGTTTTCTGCGGCCGCTATTCATTGAACAGTGGCCGCAGAAACCCATGTCAGTGCACGCTATGAAGCAACCGCTCGCTGCATAGCGTGCAGTGGAGAGATCAGATGCAGGCACGCACGGATGCGCTCGCATCAGAACACTGCGCCCGTCTTTTCAGAGACCGCCCGGGTCACGGAACGGTCGGTCTCATACGTAATGTGCACATAGCCTAATACTGCACACAACCTGAGGACATGAGTGGTGATGTTTCTGGAAAAAAGCGGCTATGATTTTCTAACTGTGGATTACCCCTGGAAGCTATTGATAAACTGTTTTTTTCAACATCGGAATCCAGACTGGATTATCCTATTTGCAAATTTCTAGATAAACCTGCTGAATACTGTATATCCGGTCACATAATTCTCATCATTTTCTAAATACGTTTCCCTGTTTTATGAAGAATAAGCAATATTTGGATAAGAAACACTATTAATCTATTATTTTCTGTTCTTGCTGAATAACATGAATAAACTGTAGGTCCATTGGTTTTACTGGAATGAAGCTCTTAAAGTAACATTAGGCTAAAACATCATTTACCTTGAAAAAATAAGCTGAGCTCCTGCAGCTACTGACAATGCGGTTTTTACTTTAAAAATATTTCCTTTTGTGGTATTGAAGCTTATTTTATTCCATGTTCAATGCATGTTGAGTTAGCTCCAGTTTAAAGCCCTTTTACCTCAAAGCTGAGTGGTCTGGAAATCAGAGCAATGGAAGCCTAGACTTTCTTGTATCAGATGCAGCAGAGCTCGGTATGTCAGTGTGCAGCACATGGGCATAACTATGAGGGTGGCAAAGTGACCTTAACCTACGCCCAAGATGAACCCCAGTTGACCTTCTGCCCCAGTAGTCGGGCCAGCTGGGAAAGACATTTCACAAGTCTCAGACAGTAAGAAAAGAGAGCACTCTATTTAAAGGGGTTGTAATAGTTATCGTTCATTTGAAAAACTAATAAAAAAAAAAGTTTAAAAAAGAGGGTTGTCTGGCAATTTAAAAAAAAAAAATATTAATAGTGGCCTAAAAAAGTAATAAAAAAAGTACTCACCTGCTACAATCCCCCACTGTTTGAGCTCTGCTAGGGTCCAGTCTCTGCTACTTAGCACTACTTGGTGGTTTCTTGACACTGTCACGATCACTGTCTGAGGTAGGCCACCACTGTGGCCAGTAATGAGTTGAGTTGGCACCATGATGTCACCAGGAAGTGAAGCAGGTACTGGACACCATTGGAAAAATAGAGGTGGAAGACCATGGCCACTTTTTAAATTTTATTTGTACGCACAACCTGGCCTCCAAACAAAAGAACCTTTAGGCCATGTTCACATGGCATAAGAAACCAGACGTTCTGTGACACCGCAGAGACACTATCACGTGTCTCGACGTCAGTGTATTCTAGGACATTGTTCTCTGGGGAATCAAATATGCAAAAAACACTGCAGAGACACCATCACGTGTCTCGATGTCAGTGAGCTAGCCAGACCTTTCTCCAGGAAGGAACAACCAAGCCAAGGAATGTCTCCAGTCAAGGAAACCACCCAAGCAAGGTATCCATGCATAGACGGCTGTTTCGGGGTATTTGCCCCTCATCAGTGTGGAGTAGGATTCTGGAGACATTCCTTGTCTTGGTTGTTCCTTCCCGAAGGAAGGTCTGGCTAGCTCACTGACGTCGAGACACATGATGGTGTCTCTGCAGTGTTTTTTGCACCATTGTGTGAACTGGCATGTTCTGTGCAGCCGCTATTCAATGAATAGCGGCCACAGAAAACTAACATGTCAGTTTTTTCGTGGGGCCAAATGGAATCAATTCATTCAAATGCAACATATTTTTTGCATAAATCACGGCCATCATTGTACAGCTGCGATTTATGTAAAACATAAGTTGTGTGAACAAGGCCTTAGGCTGGAAACACACACGGCTGCTTATCTTGCTAATGTAGCCTACATGAACAAGACGTCACGTATAGTTGGACTTCTTACCGGTGTACAAAGAACCTCACTCATAGAAGCAGACAAAGATTCAGTAGGTGGTAATATAACATCATCTTACACAGTATTCACACAAAACACAATATAATGCAGTAGCAATGACACTTGGTAACCACATTGCAGTTATCGTACAACCAGCTGGTTCCATGTAAAAGGACCCTGTGTAGGAAAGCTGCATACAGCTGTGAGGTAGGAATAGCTGTGAGCCCCACTGGGAACAGGGACTAATGTAGTTAATGTTGCTGTTAGAAATATCATAGTAATCAGAGAAAAACAATTTTTTCTTTACCCTTGTTCCGCAGGGGCGGGGTTTGTGCTAATTTGCTTTAAATGTTCTAGGCTTATATGAGTGGGGTTTTACATGCCCTGCAGTCTTTTTCTTTGGATGATTTTACAGATATTTCTAGAGTACATCTAGAGATCACAACAACGGTGATTTCCATTGTAATTCTTTACTTAATATTATTCCCATATAGACCTTAACAATATTTCAATTGTGTAGCGAGACTTAATGTGATGTATAAAAACAGAGTATTATGATTGTCAGATACAATGGGTGATATTCATGATCTGTTATACAAGGCAGCACCTTGCATGTCACTGTGTATATGAGATCATTTCCGTCTATCTCTTTACATTGGCACTAGATAATACTGACCCATGGCACTGGAGCCAGCTGTGACGTCAAGGCATAAGTCAGATTGGGATACCGTGACATCTAATATTCTCCTGACTGTTTATTTGTACTTTTCGTCTAGTTTATTTCAGGTGGAGGCAGGGGGTCCATGGTAAAGAAACTGGATGCCGTGTATAGATTAAATATAAATCTGCGTTGAGTCATCCATTGCACAACTCATTTGCTGAATTCATTGTTTATCACAACAGATGACTGGATCCAGTTCATGTCCTTAGGTCCTAGAAGTCCTTCCAAGGTAGACGGAAGGCCTGCATCTGATACAGGAGGTGCTCCGAGCAAAGTCTTATATCACCTTGCTGAGAAATTCCATCAGCCTTAATGGCAGATATTAGATTTACATCACTATCCAACATCGAGGTAACAACAACAAACAAAGTCTCTACTGACTTGTCTCTTATCGTCTTGTATTTGACTCGAAATTATTCTGGAGCATTTTTTCTTAGAACTTTACATTGCTTCAGTTGTTCCTCCTAAAAACATATGCTTAAAGTGGTCATCTGTTAAGCAACAACAGCACCACTCCTGTCATTGGGTTGTGTGTAGAATTACATTTCAGCTCCATTTACTTCAATAGAACTAAGCTGCAAAACCCACACTCAAACTGAAGACAAGAAAGGTGCTGTTTTTGGAGAAAAGCGGCCATGTTTTTAAAAGCCTGGGTGACCCCTTTAAATTGACAACTCAGTGGAGCCTTACATCCCAATGTCATTGGATAAAGAACCACAAAGTACTGTAAGTGGAAAGCCTAGTTACACTTAGGGCTGACAGAGATGGTCAAGAACTGTGCTTGGCCATCTCCATCAGTCTTGATCATTGTTGTGATGGGTGGGGGTATCAGGGGTTGGAAACTCAGAAATCATATATTTATCACTGTATGGATATGTGGAAGATATTGTTTTTTGGACAATGCCTTTAAGATATTGTGGTGCTTGCATAGTTTATTTGTGGTGTTACACAGGACTGCAGGTAACATTACAATGTCCCAGAACAGGTGTGCCATTGCTGTTCTGTTATTATGTAGGTAGGTATTACCACATACTTATATTCTGGGCTAAAGGTGTCCTTATGCACTTCCACCACTAGATGTCTCTTTATATTCTATGCTATTGTATGACACAGCTGAAGGTATTAATGAATGGGTTAAGTTTTTGCCACTAGCTGAGAGCTGACTGAGACCAATCCCTTCAGAGGGTACCTGACACTAGTCCCTCCTCTATTCCCATAACCAGAATAGATTGACAGTCTCCTGATGTTCTTTCTCCCAACCAGATAGCTACCTGAGGCCTATATATGGTGGGGTAGAGCAGTTATTTAGGATCTAGTCAAGTTGTTGTCTTCCAGTCTTGACAGGGACTAAGTACTTATTAACGCTGGGAGGCTATCTATCTACCTATATCTATTCAAACAGACAGCAGTTAGATAAGCTCAACTTAAGCTGAGAAATCCGCTGAAAACTCTCTAGGATCTATAGGATAATACCGATGGCTAGCTTTAAGCACGAGGTAGGGCCTGTGTTCCTGGTTTTGTGTCACTCTGTGCCCTTAATTGGCATTACGTGGAACTTTATAGCGGAGTAACGTTCTGTCAACAAGTGTTTATGTTTTTAGTATACATAGAATAATTTTGTCTTGCTGAATCAAGAATCCCCCTTTAAATATGTCCCATTGATCACCGGATGATGGCAAGTATACTTCTATTTATAATGGATTATCCATTAACCTTGAAGGAACTGAAGATAAAGTGAGAAGATCAAGTGAATATCCGATCACATTCTCCTTCTCCATTAGACAATGTGATTTCACTTTGGCATCTTACATTTTCCACTAAATTCTTATCAATCCTGTCACATTTTTCCACAGACAAGAAAGCGCAGGAAATATGGATTGGAACATCTTGATCCGTGGGGCTGTGTTGTGTTGAAAATAATAGCTATTTCTATTGTATTATGCTGCAATGGCAGCGTCATAAATCAGCACCGACACACTGTCGTATATTATGTCTGCAGCTTGTCATGTAGATTCACTTCCTTGCAGCTTTGCTTCTGGCAGTGGAGATGCACAATATATTCACTCAAGTTATTTTCTAATCTACAGTAGCGTTTTCTTGGCAGTGTAATATTAGGGGGTCCTGTTTTATCGGTGAGTTGGAATGCTCACCAACCAGCTGCACTACAGTTGCATTTTGCATTACAAGTTTCATGATTGTGTAATAGAGGTAAGTGAACTTTTAAAAATTTCGGTTCGTCACGTTCACCCAACTAGTTCGGGTTCTTCTGAACCTTAAACAAACCATACTAAAACATCAGGCATTTACCTGTTTTAGTGCTGTTCACGAAGTCTGCTTATCAACACTTACCTGTCTGTGCTTCTTCGATGTCTCCCGGAGCTGCCAAAAGCCCACTTAACCAATCACTGATCGATACGGGACAGCTCCACTGCCAAAAATAGGCTGATCGGGCTGTGACTCTCTTTCAATGCTGTGGATGATTGGCTGAGAAAGTAGGAGGTGGCCATGATGAGCGGAGGACACCATAGACTTAGAGGAGAACAACGGGAGGGGGGCTCAGATGGGTAAGCATACACATTTTTTTTTTTATGTTTATTAAGTTGTGCAGCTGCCATCTTTATTAGTGATGAGTGAACATGTTCATGTTTGAACACATTCGAACTTGCGAACATACGCGTTTGCGGAATTTATGCTTTGCACCTGTTAATCTGTACGCATGTGTGTAGACCAAAACATTCGCTTCTACTGTACGTTTGTTATTTGTTCATGAATGTTCGGCGAACACAAACCAATCAGGATCATTTTCTTTCATGTTCGTGGTCGGGATCCGAACCGAACATTGGGATGTTTGCTCATCACTAATCTTTATGTACTTCATTTGAACCAAACTTTTTGCAATTTGGTTCAGTACCATATCAAACTTTTGGCAAAGTTCAGAATGAATCTCAGTTCATCAGATTCAGTTTGCTCATCTTTAATCACCAAACATTGTATGATTGTCAATGCAATTTAGTACAATGCAATTTATTTAAGCCACTTTGAAGTATGGCTTAAATTAAATACCTATGCTTCACATGCAAATTTAAAGGGCTCCACAGCAATGTATTATGAGAGATTATTGCACCATTGCGTTACATTGCCAAGTGATAACGTCTCAAAACACATGCAATATTATACAATCACAATCTTACGTGAAATCACAATGGGATTTTAATATAACTACCATGAGAAAGAAGATTTCTACCTCAGATATAAGCAATTATATACATTTCATGTACTGCAATGCAACATTGCACATAATTATGATATATGACGAGTCACAGTATTATGGGCACTTCCTTCTTTCGATATTAGCAGCATGCAGTTCACGGAGAAGGCATGTGTGGTTAGTGGCTTAGTGGTACTGTATATACGGGGTGTGATAAGTCTTCTGCACACATAACTCTTGTTGCTCTCATGGGTAAAAAGGACAATTTATTCTTTGCAAAACTAGATGATTATTGACTTTTGGGCCAAGGGTGGAAGGGATGAGAATGTTGGATATGAAGGTAAATCAGGAAACATTATAGTGGAGCAACTTAGTACCAGAATGGCCCAGGAGGCTATCAGAGATGTGACTTCAACAGCAGATCAGTGAGCCTACTGTGTATGAGGCTCTGGAGCAGATGGTCACTGCACCTCTTCCAACTTTATGTCAGGAGAAAAGGTTTCAATTCTTATGACAATAACAGAATTGGAGCTCCGCTGATTGGTAAAGGGTTGTCTTCTCCGACAAATCACATTTTCTGCTTCACTAAACACTAATGGATATCGATGTATAAGGTGAAAAACATGAAAGAACAAGCACCCTGCAGCCATTGCTAGAAGAACACAAGCTGGTTGGGGCAGTGTTATGGTCTGGGGATGTTCTCTGGGCCACTCATCCATGTTGAGGCTCCTTGTGAAATCAGTCCTTGCAGATCACATACATCTCTACATGCTGATTGTCCTCCCTGGGGCGGATTAAGATCTTCCAGAAAGACAAAGGAACTTGTAACCCAGCTTCAAATGTCCATTGGAAGAGCAAAACCAAAACTTCCAAGTACTACCCTGGCTTCCAGACAATAGCTTAGTCGAGCATCTGTCATGTTCACCATATAGATTCTCCCTTGCCCCCCCCCCCCACACACACACACCGTTAGGGACATCTGTGAAGGTATCTATTACAAAAAGAAATTGCAAGTGGGTGGAAAGGGGGCACAACATTGCAACTTCCCTGTGTACAAGATTATTACAATTTATACCAGCATATAGAAGTATATTGTAGTTAAAATCTACAGCATGTAGGCTCAGATGTGCCGAATATATTGAGAGGTGTGCTCAGTGTTGGAGTGTTGGGGGGGGGGGGGTTCTATATGTGAGACATATAAAATGCCGCCCCCTTGATAAATTTTCCCCTTTGATAAATTTTGCCAGGTTGCCTTTGATAAATTTTGCCATATTGCTTGGGCTGTTCTTAACAGCATTTAGTGACATGCTTTACAGCAAGCCTCATTGATATAGGCTGCAATAAACAGACCCTGTGCCCTTGAGATTATTGTAAAACACTGAGCATGCTTTGTGACCTTTAAAAAAGGTCATTCCACAAGGAGCTGCTATTGTCTCTTCTATTTACTGTTGTCTCATGTCGTTGCAATGCTGTACAGATCACTTTACAGCAGCCTCCTCTTATCACCACAAGCCCCAGTGGTGAAAATGAAAACTTCAAGATTTCAGGATTATTTTATAATATAGATAGAAATAAGGAAAATTTGAAAAAATGTTAACAGAAAAGATGTTATTATTATTTAAACAATAAGTCATTTTCTGATGACATGTCCCCTTTAACTAATTATAACTAGAGATTTATCACCTCACCCTTTAATTGTTGTATAAAATTGTATTTTCAATCATCATATACCTTCTGCTGCTAGAATATAAATGCACTGAAAACGAAAAAATTTGGAATCAGTAAGAGATTTACTCTACCATTACATTGATTTACACATGCAGTCAGAGATGACTATTGTTAGAAACAGCTTTCACCGCTTCTTTTGACTGATTTGTAATGTACATTTATGTGACAGGCAGCAGCGAATGGCAGAAAGTACAAAGGGGGTGTCCAGGGTTAGGAAGAAGACTGGAACTTTTTTTTCTCCTCCAGTAACAGACCCACACATAAATCGATTGTGTCTGATATATCAGCTCATCTGTATTCAAGAAAACGGGTCTGAGATGCAATATTAGGCACAAGCAGAAAATGGGGCTGAGATGCAAGATTAGACACAGTCTGTCAGCATAAGGGCCCATTCACATTGAGCAAAAGTGGTGGACGCCGCTTGAAATTGACATGTCAGTTCTTTGAGTGGAAAGTGGAGGCGCAGAAGAAATCCCATTGAATCAATGGGAAAGGCGGAATTTTGAAGCGGCGTCCGCGGCGCAGACTCTGCTGGAAATTCCACCACTTTTGCTCAGTTTGAACCTAAGTGGCACTGTTTTTTTTTTCCAAATAGATAGTTTTTACCAATCCCTAACAATCCCTTCTAGGGTGCATTTACACTGGCTTAAAATTGAACTGCAGAAACTGCCTCCCAAAAATTACCTGGTAGGTGAGGGCCCTGTTACGGATTGTGGACTGCATCCCAAGAACTTTAAGTTATAATACTGATAGTGACATATGTCTTTAGACCACTGTACATTTTTGTGAAGAAACTAGGGATGGTCCGAACCGAGTTCGGTTCGGGTTCGTACGAACCCGAACTCTCGGTAATGATTCCCGCTGTCTGCCCGCTCCGTGCAGCGGGCGGATGCAGCAAAAGGACCGCCTGGAAAACTGGGATACAGCCATAGCCATAGGCTGTATCCCAGTTTTCCAGGCGGTCCTCCCGCTGTATCAACCCCGCTCCACAGAGCGGGCAGACAGCGGGAATCTGATGCCGAGCGTTCGGGTTCATACGAACCCGAACCTCGGAGGGTTCGGACCATCCCTAGAAGAAACATGAAGTCAGAGAAGTGTTTGGATGGGCTGGCCAGCAATCCGAGCTCCTTCAGGATACACTACAAGAGTTCTGCTCATGAGAGAGACTCATCGTCCATCCAACTGCAGAACCACCGATCATGAGAACAGCTACGCACACACCTGCTCCATTCAACCAGGATGTAGGATGTAGGAGTCCCAGTGGTTTGATCCCCATCGATTATATACTCACCTCCTAACTTCCGGAGGTCTTTTGTGGGCAAACTGTTCAAGAAAGGAGATCTACGTCATGTCTCTGAAAAGGGTAACAAAGGTCAGGGTTAACACGAGCTCCAATACAAAAGGTTTGGAAGGCTGTGATTTCTACAAATGTAAAATTCTCTAATGGTGCAGACTTCAATTTATGGTTTTTATTTTCTAATTCCTGCCTGGTTCTGTTTTTCTTTTGCTCTTAATTAATATTGCAGCTTAACAAGAATGTCACACATGTGTTCTTGAGATTCTTGAGAAGACTTTAGGATATTAAAGCTCTGTAAATGTTAAACACAGGAAAACATCCAGGCAACTGGTTTACGAATGGTGACAATGTGTCTCTTGCATTGAGATATCACTAAGCCTCCTGTTCTACTGATGTTGTTAGATCAGTCTTAGGCTCTATTACACGGCTGATTATTGTCAAGGAGTGTTGCTAAAAACGCTCATTCGGCCCATAGTCGGCCTTCATAAAAGTGTTAGCGATAAGCCGATAAGTTGGAAAACGCCTGCTCATTGGCTGATGGCATCTTTTGAGCAGGCCTAAAAATAATTGTTTACTGTCCACACATCTCCCTGTGTAAACAGGAGACGTGCAGCTGATAGTAATGTATTTAAATGGCCACATGAACAATACAGGGATCGTTCGAGCTGTGTGACTAGTCGTGCCGTGTAAAGGCACTGGAGACAAGCACTGATCTTGCTGATCGGGGTTCATTTGCTTCTGTAGTCGTCCCCATATCGGCCTGTTTACAGTAAAAGGTACTCTCAAGCTCTTATTAGGTGACCCAAGCTATGCTTTTAACAAGCAAAGATTCTTAAGGAAATTTATCTTTTTTGCCACCTTCTTTGCAGGATTCTCTTGTCCTTGTAGACTAGAAAGTAGGGAATTGGCTCAAGGTCATAGAAAGGGCATAAAGCTGGGCACCAGGCTTCTCATTCCTTGCTCCATGATAGATGGCTCCTTCTCTTCTGGGAACCTCACTGCCAGCTACCATCTTTTCCTTTTTTGCTGGGTCATTCATGAAACGCAAAGTGCACAAGTCGGCGGCTTCTATCCTGTGCTCTTGTGTCTGGTTGCCATATGTGCACATAAAGATGATGAGCATGCCTGCATAAATTTTCCTGGTATATTTTACCATGTGAAGTTCATCTTCCCCCCTGTCAGAGTAAAGACGGAGCACCACCTACCACAGTGCCTGGGTCTGGTGTTCAGTGGGCATCAGAACATATTGAAATTATTGTAAGTAAATCACAACTAACTTTTGCTTACTTCTAATTCATGACAAGCGGTGGTAGTCTGACTGCTGGGACCCTGCCAAACCTAAGAAGGGACTAATGGTGTGTACTGCTCAGTATTGTACAGAAGTCCTATAAAGACTGAACAGAGTGCAGGCCATGCACACAAGGTACACTCTGTTTATTCTAGGTACAGGTTTGCCCCCATAATCAGAATGGGTTGGAGTCCCAGTGGTCTGCCCATCACCGATCATCTTGTTATTGATATTTTAGTGAAATTTATTGCTGTTTGTGAAAAGGAGTTCTCTTTATCCTGTTCTGGACCTAGCATATGTTTTCTGACCTTGTCTGATCATACGCAGCCTTCCCTGACCTCCTGAACATCCTAGATATTTTGAAAACTCTGCCTGCCTTGACTCTGGACCATTACCTGTACTGACTGAGCTCTGCCTGCCCAGATCTTGACATGTCTGACTTTGTGCTATGGAACCATGATGTTGTACTTATGGAACCATGACTGTTGTACTTATAATGGTGGGTGTTACATCTGTACTTTGAGGAAACTCAAGATCCCTATACAGGGTTTAAAGGGTGAAAGCCAGGGCATCCCCTGGATGGGGCTTCTCACATTTTAACCCAGACAGTGTCGGGCTGGCCCACCAGAGGACGGGAGGATCCTCTGCTGGGCCCCCAGGTCAGAACTTGCAGTAACGCTGACTCTGATGGTTCCGACCACGGCAGCAGCAGGGTACAGCCAGTCAGTGTGTGGGAGATGTTGTCTCATTTAGGCCCTGAAGTGATCTTACCTAATCCGGTGAAAGACAGGGTCGGGCCTCCGGGAAGGAAGGGGGGGGGGGAATAAGGGGGGCATTGGGTCTATAGAATGGGGCCATGATTTTAGTGTAGACTTTCATTCATGTATTAGTATTATATAATCCCAATATAATCCAATTACTCTTACTACGAGTAATAAAGTAAAAAAAAAAAAAACAACTTGTCCTTGTTTCTACAAAGAATGGTAAAAAAGTCTAAATACATTGGCATTTTTACCAAAAACCGATAGTCTTCATTTACTGTCTGTTGACTGAAAAAAATATGACTTCACCTGCGTCAGAGATTGGGTCTATTTCAGTAAATGAAAAGCACATGGCGATTTGTGAAATATAGTAAATTTCTTAATCTGCCGTGGGTGAAAAAAAAAAAAACCTTGGCTCTGGCTCGCCAGATTTCAGGGAATCTGTTGTCATTTCAGTGAACAAAGAAGCTTCACTAATATCCTTACAGATTCAACACACTCTTCTCCGTTGTGACACAGGATGATTACTCTAAGCCGTAGAAGTCTGCTTATAGTCTAAGTATATGGTGGAACGAAATGTTGAGCAATTTTTTTTTTTTTTTAGTATAATAAAAATTGTTACACAAGCAACTTTTGTTAAACCCTTTGTCAGATCAACTTATTACAGCAGAATTTTATGCCTCAGAGCTGCTCTTCTAGAGTAAGTTCCATGTTGCAACCATCGTCAGAGAACTGAGACTACTGTACTGGTGACCTGGTCACCCACCTGCCTACAGAGGAGTTGTCCAATGGCTCATTTTTAGATGTAAGCCCACCTTCAAACCACCTTCAGTTTCTGTTGCTGTTCCTACAGTGCTGATTGTTAGTCTGCAGAATTGAAAATCATGTTGCAAAAAAAGTGACGTCGTTTGCCGAGGCAGATTGTGTGCACATAAATGTGAACGGGTGACGGGGAATGGGGCTGATGTGCGTGCAGATCCACGAAATATTAAAATGCTAATTCCCTGAATGGAGCCAATCCAAATCTATGTCTTATTTTTGCATTGGAACATTTATGGGAACATACCCCAAAAGTTATCACAAACACATAGCCAAAATGATACTTCACGCATTGTGTTTTATATGTGCATAGTAAACTTATTACATCCCTATATTTGTAGCCTGCGCGGATGGGTCCATTAATGTTATGCCACGAGGAAGGAGGACGAGAGCCAAAAAGAACATTACTTTAGAAAACAGCTGACATCACAGTAAGCCGTATTTCATCTCGGCTCCCATATTTCATCACGTCTCAGAGCTGTGCAGACATTTTTTCTCATAGTCAATATTCAGGGGAAGCTCTGCGGAGAGCGTGCTGTACAGATGATACTGTATATACCGTATATTGGGATTGATTAGGGGGGCAGCACTGTGGCATATTTAAACATGTTTCCAGCTACTTATTAAAGAAATCTCATAAAAAAATGTAGAATGCAAAAAGAAAAAAAAAAGTTGAGAAAATTTGATGAGGTTTATGTTGTTATTATATCACAGATTATGCCTTCCATTGAAATGAATACAAATCCTGAGAGCTGGAGTTTGTATCTATGACTCCAAGTACATGTGTAAGCTATCAGGTAGGTGTTTATTCCCCTTGTTGGCCTATGGGATTAATATACACTATAACATTTTCTTTTTATCAGTGTCTCACACGCTCCTTGTGCTTCTCTTAGTACTCCATACTAGTCTATGTGACTTTTACTCCCTTCCTAATCTGCTAACCAACAACTTAAAGGGGTTGTTCAGGGAAAACTGGTTGTTCTGGCATATTAAACGACCCCCAACTTTTCTAGTTAAAATATAGAGTTTGGAATATACACGCTGTATAAGACTACCCCTCTTCCAACTCTCTCAATTCTCTGGTCCAGTTCCAAAGTTTTTCATCACCCTCCTGACACCCGACGTACAAGATGACCCCTGACTTTTAAGAAGATTTTCCTTGGTTAAAACGTCTTATACGCAGGAAAATACTATGCTTACTAGAGGTATGAGGCAACTGTCGTCATAGCACTCTACAGAATGCATGTTATAGGAAATCTTCCATCCTATTGTCTGGTAGGGTGTAGGTGGGAATACAGTTGTAACAGTCCCATTTAAGGAGCCCGATACACCTTATACTGAAATTGGTCAAACTCATTGCTGTGTAAGGTGTATGTTGGTCACCTGACTCTACACCGATAGATAATGTTGGTGGAGACGGAGATCACACATGCTGGATTTGTACTGTTCTTGGCGTGATAAGCCAACTCCAGAGAAGTCTGGTCGTAGCCTATCTCTTCCCACAGACTACACATAAAGGTTTGTGAGTAACGGGAGATTGGGAGTGAAGGAATATTTGGCCAACAGTTTTGAAGGTGTATGGCAGACAAGCGCCTGAGTGAAACTCAGGGTTCCTCTACAGCATAAATATTATTATTATAAATAGCGGGTGGTACTGTAGCCGATGGTTCCTGTTCCACATTTTACATTGGACCCCAGGAGATCCTAGTTATGTCTCTTATAGGGACCATAAAACCTTTAGGCTATGTTCACACTACGTAAAAGTACGGCCGTACTCTTACCACGGTGGAACAATACCTGTTGTTCTATGGGATCCCGGCCGGAGGTACACACATCGTACACGCTCCGGCCGGGATCCTATACGCCGCCGCAAACAACTGACATGTCAGTTTTCTGCAGCTGGAATTCAGTGAATTCTGGCCGCAGAATGCCCTGTCAGTTCACACAGTGAAGCGAGCGGCTCCGGCCGCTCGCTTCACTGTGGGCTATGGGAAGCTCTGATGTGGGCGCGCTCTGATGCACCCGCATCAGAGCTCTGCGTCCGAAAGGATCATCCGGCCAGTACTTAAGTACCGGCCGAGATGATCCGGCCAGAGACCGGCCGTTCCGTGACCCGGCCGGGGTCACGTAACGCCCGGTCTCTTACGTAGTGTGAACATAGCCTAAAAGTCTATTTTTAGACCAATGGAACAAGATTATTTTTCTTCACTTGTTTCTGTTGTTTTTTCTCGAGATAGTGTAGTACTACATGAAGTTGGGGGATGGTCACTCCCCAAACTCGATCATGCACATTTTTCCAATACTTTATTGGAGTGTTCCATGTGTCGGTAATACAAGTAATTCCAGGTGCCAGGCCAACCTAAAATTCTTAAGCCTTTGTAGAACTCTGTGTTCTAGGATTGGTCTCACACTTGTTGACCTCACACTTGCTGGGAGAGTGTCAGTCAGTGTGATATACAGTATAGTACAGTACATGAACCGAGTGACTAATCTTCCTCGGAAGTTCAACATAGCCGTAAGGGGGATGTTATAGCACGTTTGTCTGAAAATGGCAACAAGAACCTGGAGATGTTGTGATGCAAGGGTGAATGAATGAAGAACTTTGGCTTTGCTCCATGATCACAGTGTCCTCAGCCCATGTTCACAGTGGAAGGTCAGAATTACACTATAGGATTGGAACATGTGCAGTAGAGATACATTATCTGGCCGAAGCTTCACATTCTTTACACATGAGTAAATCTCACTTTTCTGAACAGAAATCCTGCTTGTTACTCCCCCAGGGTATTAGCAATCTCCAAACATTTATCACAGTTAATGCTCAATGAGAAACCACTGAGGAAGTGAAAGATTCTACTAAACTGTTATATGTGAATGAATAGGGCTATCACTATACATGAGCAGACCAAACGCCATAGCCCACCCACACAGTATATGCCAATAGTATTTGTACCCCGTACACCAGAATTATTATGACTGTACTACTATTTGCAGAAGACCACATCCTCTATACTACAGGACATATCCTCTACACTACACCACACAGGACAAATCCTCTATACTACACCACACCACACAGGACACCTCCTCTACACTACAGCACACAGGACACCTCCTCTATACTACACTACACAGGACACATCCTCTACACCACACCACACAGGACACATACTCTACACTACAACACACAGGACACCTCCTCTACACTACACCACACAGGACAAATCCTCTATACTACACCACACAGGACACATCCTCTAAACTACACCACACAACACAGGACACCTCCTCTATACTACACCACACAGGACACATCCTCTATACTACACCACACAGGACAAATCCTCTATACTACACCATACAGGACACATCCTCTATACTACACCACACAGGACACCTCCTCTATATACTACACCATACAGGACACATCCTCTATACTACACCACACAGGACACATCGTCTATACTACACCACACCACACAGGACACATCCTCTATACTACACCACACAGGACACATCGTCTATTCTACACCACACCACACAGGACACATCCTCTATACTACACCACACAGGACACATCGTCTATACTACACCACACAGGACACATCCTCTATACTACACCACACAGGACACATCCTCTATATACTACACCACACAGGACAGATCCTCTATACTACACCACACAGGACACATCCTCTATATACTACACCACACAGGACACATCCTCTATACTACACCACACAGGACACATCCTCTATACTACACCACACAGGACAAATCCTCTATACTACACCACACAGGACACATCCTCTACACTACACCACACAGGACACCTCCTCTATACTACACCACACAGGACACATCCTCTACACTACACCACACAGGACACATCCTCTGTACTACACCACACAGGACACATCCTCTGTACTACACCACACAGGACACATCCTCTTTACTACACCACACAGGACACATCCTCTATACTACACCACACAGGGCACATCCTCTATATACTACACCACACAGGACACATCCTCTATATGCTACACCACACAGGACACATCCTCTATACTACACCACACAGGACACATCCTCTATACTATACCGCACAGGACACATCCTCTATACTACACCCCACAGGACACCTCCTCTGTACTACACCACACAGGACACATCCTCTGTACTACACCACACAGGACACATCCTCTATACTACACCACACAGGACAGATCTTCTATACTATACCACACAGGACACATCCTCTGTACCACACCACACAGGACACATCCTCTATACTATACCGCACAGGACACATCCTCTCTACTATACCGCACAGGACAAATCCTCTATACTACACCACACAGGACAGATCTTCTATACTATACCACACAGGACACCTCCTCTATACTACACCACACAGGACACATCCTCTATACTACACCACACAGGACACATCCTCTATACTACACCACACAGGACACATTCTCTATACTACACAACACAGGACACATCCTCTATACTACACCACACATTACACATCCTCTATACTATACCACACAGGACACATCCTCTGTACTACACCACACAGGACACTTCCTCTATATACTACACCACACAGGACACATCCTCTATATACTACACCACACAGGACACATCCTCTATATACTACACAACACAGGACACATCCTGACTAGAGAACCCATGCAACACATCCCCAGAACTGATGAAGGGATATACAGTACGTTCCGAAAAACTCTGTCAATCTTCCTACAATGACCTTAAATGACCTTCTTAATGATGTCAATTGTGGTGTGCCACCATGGGTGTTTCTAGTCTAAACACCTGTCGCAAAAGCCTTGTACTCTAAAGTGGAGTGTTGATGAGGTTGTATAAGAGTTTCACCACCAGATGTCATTATGTATATCTATGTAGTGTATGTATTGCACAGCTGTAATCACTATAAGGGTTACTGTCTTGTTATTAGATTCTGAAGTTGCTAGAAGCCTATGAACTCTATCTTGCAGCGCAGTTGTCAGCAGGGCACCCTTAGCATTCCGCTTATGCCAGGTAACAAGGTCTGGGGCTTGTATCACCCACTAGGATGGGTCCGACACTGGTAGGGCAATAGTTGTTTCATTCCGACAAGAGTCGATGCACGGGCACAAGTATTCTCTCTCAAGTCATATGCTATTTCTACATCATCCTCCAACATCCCGGAAGAGCACAGTACTACTTGGGCTGGGACTTTAACAACATCCTCCTCTCTGCTTCTCTGATTCTTCTCCATACCTCTCAACACGTAACCGAGTCTGCAGAACTGTACCACTATCTATGCTGTCATCACAGATGCTGAACTATTAAGTGTCTATCAAATGTAAAGTATCCTGTCAATGGAAAGCTGTATGTTCTGCTGCACACAAGTATCCTCAGAGTAAACAAGATCTTATTTATGATAAAGAGACTCTGTAATTTTTCATCCCGCACCAACACAACCAAAGACTCTGTAATTTTTCATCCCGCACCACTGTGGGTGGCAGTGCCAATAGTCCGGGTGGGTCACTACTCCACTCCGGACCACCGTGACCACAGCCCAAGGGACCCCACAATAACCGATAGGTCGTTGTCCACAGGGTAACAAGGTGTAACTGGCCCTTTAAAATAAAAGAAGGTGTGCCACCATACCAGTACTGCCATCACAACACCCTAGGGTCCGGCTACATCCTGGCCAACCATCGTAGAACTGGCATCACACTTCACCACAACCACCAACATAACATCATCCCGGCGGTTGGACACTAAAACAGGCAAGGCGTTCCACATCATCAGGTCCTTGCAGGCAGTATGTATGTATATATATATATATATATATATATATATATATATTGTCAGGACAGACCGGACAGAGACAGTGGGCCCTGGATCTGAACCCACCCACTTACCCTACCTACTTGCCTCGGTCGACCCTAAACGGTCGCGGACAACCACAAAGGTGTTCCCTATGCTGCGTAAGTGAAACACAGAACAAGACAAGACAAAACACAATAAGGAATGGTAGAACAATCCGGGTCAAACCACACGGCAACGCAGTACAGAATCAGTAACACAAGGGATAGTCAAAATTCATGTGGAGGTCAGAACACAGGTACGTCAGGCAGAAAAGGAGTTAGGACGGGGTTCGCAGGAATAGGACAAGGGGAGCTGGGGTCAGAATGAACCTAATAGCCAGCGATTTCATACTGACATCGATTAGACTTTATACTGGACCAGGAGCCCGGACCAAAGGCTGAATGGTCCGGCCTCCTGAGTCCAGTCTCACTGCAGCTGGTGCACTGCAGGCTGAGTGGCCGGGTGACCTGTCACTCAGCCTGAGTGTAAGACACTACAGCTGCGTGCCGGCCGGCCGGCTGACAGTCACGTGAGACCACGGCGCCCCCGGAGCCGATCTGGAAGGAGACGCCGCTGGAGCCAGGCAAGGTAAATTCCTGTTTCTGAGGCTAACAGTGTTATTGGGTCTCTGAGGCTGGAACTGTTAAGGGTGTCTCTGAAGCTGGCACTGTAAGGGGGTCTCTCTATGTTACCATCTCTTATTCTAAGGCTGGTACTAATACATGTGTAGAGTATATACTTCTGGCATATAGTTCTATATTCAATATATTCACTTCCTGTATATAGTTGTGCGTGTGTGATATATGCACTGCTGCTGTATAGTTCTGTATGCAATATATACTGTATATTGTTGGTATATAGTCATGTATGCATTATGTTTACTGCTGGTATATAGTTATGTTTGTGAGGGGCAGAAAACCTAGAATCAGTCCTAGTTCCTATTTTATTGACCCCATTTTTGTAAAGTCCTCTTGACAATACAGTATATTCCTTTCAACTGTTCACTTTACAGTTTGCACCCTGTGGTGTGTCAATGTTCATACAATTCCACAGGGTTAATATCTGTTATAAAACCTGAACATTTACAAAGGACACATCTGTTTTTCAGTCTTACAAAAACTTGCAACTCATGCCATTAACTTTCATATTGGGTTTCACTAGTAGCGGGTCTCTTCCGCTCCGCTCTATAGACGTGTTAACATTTCTATTTAAAGAGTTCACCGAGATGGTTCACTGTAAGAGGAAGACATTTATGATATTTGACTAGAATATGCCATTGATATCCTCCTATAGATGTTGTTGGTAGAGAGAAGGGTCGTGTGTTGTTTTTTTTTTAAAGCTGACCCTTTTCTTTACCAACATCATTTACGTTGAAGAGACGTTCAACCCTCCACTCCCGACCCCTCAGTGCACAGTGTCTTGTACATCTGTAGGTACACAACCTAATCTAAAGACAATTTGCTACCATCAGCCCTTGGCCATTATCGAAGGTAAAACAAAAGTATCCTGCCGTTGCGGTGAGCTGTTGCATTTTTCTGTGTTTTTGTGTGTTTCAACCATAGCAACGTGCTCCTGCCTAGTGTGAATGGTGTTCTAGGAGATCTGACCAAATTTGTCTTTTTTTTCTGTGTTCCAGATGGGGGTAGTGGCTGCCTCTACTTGGTCGAGCATTCATCCCACCCAGGTGGCGCCATTACTTTTGCAGGTATAAGACAGATCTTGCATGCCCAGAGCATGGGCGTATTACACGCCATGGAGAGGCCATAGTACAGTGTAGGGTCTGCCCTGATATGAGGTCACCTTGTCGTTGTGGGGTGCTTTACACTGTAAATGGTAACCAAGAGCTTCATTATTTTTGTGGGAATTTTTTTTTAGCAGTTGGGGGGGGGGGGGGGGGGGGGCTGCTTTTTCAACTATATTCATGTCTGTAGTGGGTCTGTATCTTGCCATTGCAGTGAGCTGTTGCATTTTTCTGTGTTTTTGTGTGTTAAAAAAAAAAAAAAAGTACTTGAAGCCTTTAGTTTGACCATATTTGGTACAGTATGATTTGGTGCTTTTGTGCCTGCCGCCATACACTGTCCTTGGCAACTGTGGGAAAAAAAGGTACATTTTTGGTGTTTTTTCTATTGTTATGTCTCTGATTAAGATATTGGTGTTTGAAATTGTAATGCCTTATTTCTATAACTTTTGTGAAGTTGTTGGTGATCACGAATGACCTAGGCTAGATTATACCCCCAGGAACATTTTTGCCAAGGCTAGATTATATCCTGGGCATATATTGTGACCTAGGCTAATTTATACCCCCTCAGACCATATTATACCCCTATAAAATCAGTAGATATAAAGAGATAGGCATTTTTAAAACAAATTGGTGACTATGTGAGAAAACCAGTGACAATTGTATGGCTTTGAGGTATAAAGTCTGGCCTAGGCTATTTTACACCTGGTATATAGTTTACAGAAGCAAACATAATAAGTCATAATACATAACATTAACTATGCCCTGAAGGGACAGCGCCATCTACTGTCAGTTCAATCTAAGCACTGTACTGTATTTTCCAACAAGAGGAAGCAGCTGTGTGAGCATGATAAAAATTAATCTGCACACTTTATAACAAATTAGAGACAGGGTAAGAAAACCATTAAAGTGATAACATTATGGCCCAGAGGGATACAGTCTGGCCTAGATTGTTTTACACCCTCAAGTATAACACTTATTCCCCGGGGTATACTGTGGCATAGGCCAGAGTAAACCCAGGTTTGACATTAGGTGGGTATATTCTGGCCTGGAGGGGGGTATAGTTTGGCCTAGGCTTTTTTGTACCCTGTGGCATACTTTGGTCTAGGTCAAACTATACCTGGGTATAATCTGGGAAGGGGTTAATTTGGCCAGCTACACCAGGTCAGTGGCCCCATATAATTGGGTAATCACCCCATATAAAGCTACCTTTATAAGCCAAAGCCTCGGGACTTGAGACGTCACATCTCGAGCCCGCGTCAGACACCAGCAAGAGGGGACCGGAGCGCCGCGATATGGGACCCGCCACTGGATCCGGGGAGGTGAGTGGACATCTTTTCTCTCAGCCACCTCCTCCCCGGCCATATCCCAAAATAGCCCCCCACCCCCCACTGGAGTACCTCTTTAATACATCTTGCATAATGTATTGCACAACTTTTTGCCTACTGCTGCAAAAAAATGTTGCACAAAAACTGAAAATTCGCATATGATAAACTTAATGAAAAATAGAAAATCACGCCCCCTTCAAGCGCAAGAATTAAAAAAAAAAAAAGGCGCAGGCAGCAGAAACTGATGAAAAAAAAAACACAAAGCCCTTAAATGAGAAGTCTGGCAAAAGTTTTCATTACAGTATTGTATTGCCCCCCAAAGGTTACACAAATCACCAATATACACTTATTACGGGAAAGGCACATAGAAGGGATGATTAATCAAACATGGTGTAAAGTAAAACTGGCTCAGTTGCTCCTAGCAACCAATCAGATTCCACCTTTCATTTTCCAAAGAGTCTTTGAGGAATGAAAAGTGGAATCTGATTGGTTGCTAGGGGCAACTGAGCAATTTTCACTTCACTTTTTTTCCTGCACTTACTACTGCATCAAGGCTTCACTTCCTGGATAACATGGTGATGTCACAACCCGACTCCCAGAGCTGTGCGGGCTGGGGCTGCTGGAGAGCATGATGGCAGGGGGACACTGAGGGACACAGGGCACAAGAGGGACACTGAGCATCCCTCTGCCATCATACTCTCCGCAGGCACAGCCCGCACAGTTCTTGGAGTCGGGTTGTGACATCATTATGTTATAAAGGAAGTGACATCACCGTGTTACCCAGGAAGTGACATCACCATGTTATCCAGGAAGTGACATCACCATGTTATCCAGGAAGTGACATCACCATGTTATCCAGGAGGTGAAGCCTTGATGCAGTAGTAAGTGCAGGGAAAAAAGCACTTTATAAGCACTTCCCCCAATAAGTGAATATTAGTGATTTGTATAACTTTTGGGGGGCAATACAATACTTAAATAAAAATTTTCACCGGACTTCTCCTTTAATTAAACTTGCACATATTTTTATGACGTGCACAAAATCATCTTATCAGTCAAAACTCTAAAAAACCCTCAGTGATAAATTCCCCCCTATGTGTTTAGACTTTTAAGATTTACGTCAGGTAGCTTCTCACTTTACTTAGCAGACAAAAACTGAATCCCCAATAAAATGTTGAAAAGTTAAGTACATGTAATTCTTGTGTCTATCACTCAATGCTACTGATTTCATGGGGAGTATATGGCCTGAGGGGGTATTAATTGTCCTAGGCCAAAATATACTTGGGGTATAATTTAGCCTAGACCATGTCACCCCGACCATGTCACCCTGGTATAGTCTGGTCTGAGGGTATACTCTGGCCTGTTACACCAGGAAGAGTCCATGAACTGTACTGAACATGACCTGATCTCTCTTCCCCTAATGTTCTCTTTTGGAGAATGTTTTCGTTCTTCTCTTTTACCACATGTTCATATTCATGTTTAGCAAAATCCATAACCTTGTGTTAATTGCTGCCTGATCTGCTTCATCTCTGTCCGAGCTCACTATGGTATATACAGACAGTGTCGCTCAAGGCTAAACAGGTGTTATAGGAGAAAGAATTCTTATTTCCTTTGGTTACAATAAGTATTTATGTCTCCAATGTTAGTGGGGTCCACATCTCCGCTATCGTCCATCTATGAAGTCACCCTGATTTCTTGAATAGAAGTAAAAAGTCCATCTCGGGGTATGTAGAGAGGAGCCGAGAGTCTCATCTTACATCTGCGCTCATCATTCTTAGCATTGTCCGTAAATGACAGGCTGCAGAGTACAAAATGTTTTCGTCCAAGGAATAATTGGCTAAAAATGGAGTTCAAACAATCCCATGTAAATATATGTCTGCAATATAGTGGTGTGACAATGCTGCGATATGAGTAAACACGAAGCAGATGGGTAGGAAGTTAGGTGCTTAGAGTTGTGTTCTCTGTATGGGCCATAAATCCACAGGCAGTTCCCTGGCCCACGTACTAATGTTGTAAGATGGTCATTTATAATACATGGCGTGCTGCAAGATTTGGAAAACAAACAAGCACATTGCAATAATTCATGGATTAGGACAAGAGCACTTTTATTTTGGTTATTATTATTATACTTCAGGTCATGTTGTTGTGCTTTATCCTAATGGTCTCTGACCTGGGGCCTTCCAGCTATTGGAAAACTATAACTCCCAGCAGGAGTTTTGCAGAACTTGGACATTTTTTTTTTCTGGCTAAAAGCCACATTCAAACACATATGGATAAGAATGCCTGGGAACAGGGCCGATTCTAGCTTTTCTGCTGCCCCCCCCCCCCCATTAATAAATAGTAATCAACTGCACACATACATACACTCACCGGCCACTTTATTAGGTACACCATGCTAGTAACGGGTTGGACCCCCTTTTGCCTTCAGAACTGCCCCAATTCTTGGTGGCATAGATACAACAAGGTGCTGGAAGCATTCCTCAGAGATTTTGGTCCATATTGACATGATGGCATCACACAGTTGCCGCAGATTTGTCGGCTGCACATCCATGATGCCAATCTCCCGTTCCACCACATCCCAAAGATGCTCTATTGGATTGAGATCTGGTGACTGTGGAGGCCATTGGAGTACAGTGAACTCATTGTCATGTTCAAGAAACCAGTCTGAGATGATTCTAGCTTTATGACATGGCGCATTATCCTGCTGAAAGTAGCCATCAGAGGTTGGGTACATTGTGGTCATAAAGGGATGGACATGGTCAGCAACAATACTCAGATAGGCTGTGGCGTTGCAGTGATGCTCAATTGGTACCAAGGGGCCCAAAGAGTGCCAAGAAAATATTCCCCACACCATGACACCACCACCACCAGCCTGAACCGTTGATACAAGGCAGGATGGATCCATGCTTTCATGTTGTTACCGCCAAATTCTGACCCTACCATCCGAATGTCGCAGCAGAAATCGAGACTCATCAGACCAGGCAACGTTTTTCCAATCTTCTACTGTCCAATTTCGATGAGCTTGTGCAAATTGTAGCCTCAGTTTCCTGTTCTTAGCTGAAAGGAGTGGCACCCGGTGTGGTCTTCTGCTGCTGTAGCCCATCTGCCTCAAAGTTGGACATACTGTGCGTTCAGAGATGCTCTTCTGCCTACCTTGGTTGTAACGGTTGGCTATTTGAGTCACTGTTGCCTTTCTATCAGCTCGAACCAGTCTGCCCATTCTCCTCTGACCTCTGGCATCAACAAGGCATTTCCGCCCACAGAACTGCCGCTCACTGGATGTTTTTTTCTTTTTCGGACCATTCTCTGTAAACCCTAGAGATGGTTGTGCGTGAAAATCCCAGTAGATCAACAGTTTCTGAAATACTCAGACCAGCCCTTCTGGCACCAACAACCATGCCACGTTCAAAGGCACTCAAATCACCTTTCTTCCCCATACTGATGCTTGGTTTGAACTGGAGGATATTGTCTTGACCATGTCTACATGCCTAAATGCCGCCATGTGATTGGCTGATTAGAAATTAAGTGGTAACGTGCAGTTGGACAGGTGTACCTAATAAAGTGGCCGGTGAGTGTATATACTACTGAGTTTCCCCCGAAAATAAAACACCATCCTAAATTAAGACACCCCAACTATCCTACTAACTAGCCTAAAGTATGGAATCCCCCCCCAAAAAAGGCGAATAAATGGCGAATAAAATATTAGCATCTGGTCATTTTACACCAGCTTTGCCAGGAGGGCGGGTAGGGGGTGTGGAGGGGGCGGAACGGGGGGGGGCGAACTCTGGGTCCGGTTCATTTATCATTTTTCGCAACAAAAAATGATAAAGAAACCTACGCCAGCTCCGAGCTGGCGTAGGTTTCCTGGTGCACACACTGGTGCGCACGGGTTTATGTAGAGGCAGTGCGCCTCTACATAAATCTCCGTACCTTCGGAGCTGCGGGGACATTTTTACGCTTGGCGCAGAAAACACTCAACCTAATAAATGCCTTCCATAGTGTTTGTTTTTGAGGGAGAAAAATATAAGGCGCTATCTTATTTTCGGGGGAAACACGGTAGCAGCAGTTATACCGCACACATAGGTATATATTAGCTATAAATACACCACACATATAAAAATATACCAGCGGTCACTGTATTACAAATATACATATATGCCAGCAGTGTACATATATGTACAAGTAGTGAATATACTTGTTGGGGATGTAGATGTTGGGGAGATGAAGCACCACATGGGCACTTGTCACGGCAGCCAGGCATGGGACCAGCTGGCCACCAGTGGATATACTGGCTCGGCACCACCACACTAGTGTAGACCAGGGAGTCTTGCACAGCTGCAGGTGCTTAGCAAGTTACAACAGAGGCATAAATATATTCAACCAAAAATAGTTTACAGTAAAGCTTTAAAGGACGGTACAAATTCTTACAGATCCACTAATACAATATACTTTTGTTAAGGCAACAATCACTCCCATAGAAGGTAGTCCTGATAATGTTCTCACACGCTTAGGCAAAAATATACAGTCCACAAGACACTGAAGAACTTCACAATCCTTAGAAGACACTGCAATGCACTTGTTATTTACTTGAGAGAATACTGTAGTTGAAATGAGATAGGTTTGAAATGAGTTAAGATAGACTTTTAGTTGTGTAACAAGGTTAAGCTATCATACTGACGGCTATGGGATTGGGGCCTATTCAGACACAGTAGTTCAAGTTGGGCTGTTAAAGAAAAGTCCTGAATCCACAGAAGAGGACATCTGCCTAAGCTACCGTGTGGGTGCAGAATGACACACCATCAGGGAGTTCAGGTCCACCTAGTGTAAGAACTAATTGTCCTGGAGACCCTCAAGGGACACGCAAGCAAGCTGCAGTAGACACTTGGCCTTTGCACTTGAGTAAACTACTGACTCATTTGTTACCTCAATACACTTGTAGAATCCTTTAGCATTAGCAGAAGTAGAGAAGACAGTCCCCCAGCGTGAATAGGTTAGTCCTGTCCTTCACCACAGTCCCTCCACGTGGTGTTCTAGCTGGACATGGCTAGGATCTAGTAGTCAGAAGGAATAACAGCAGTATTGCACAAGGCTCCTGGCGGCAGGTCAGGGCCTGGACAAACACGCTCAGCAGGCTCTATGAAGATCCTCTCTCATACACTGAACCCAATGTCCTACCCTAATATATATATATATATATCAGGAGGGGGATCTGATTGGGCCATAGGCTTAGGTTACCTTACTGTGATAGGAGAATACTCCTGAGAAAGCTAGATCAGGGATTGGATACTAGAAATCAGGAGACAGTGGCAGGAAATACACAATAAATAATAGAGACATAATTTAGCCCTTATATATTTTAAGCTGTGCCGTGCAATAGAACAGTGACATATGGTTTCGACCTATACATGTTTTTTAAAAGACAGTGGACAGCGCTCTGAGACACTGCAGAAGCACCCCAAAAAATTTTTGTGTGCAAATTGTGCAATTCATGAATTAGACTAATAGAGTTGCACAGGCTAAAAACTATTTCAAATGCAGTTAGGGGCATAATAATAAAAATTGCAGGCTCACTATTTTCAGTAAGTACTGATCAGCAAGGACCAAGCATGATCAGAATTGCAGCAGCCATTTTTAATATAAACATTAAAGGGCGACCCCTTTAAAATCAGTCACTGATTCAGAGAAGGTGAAGATTTAGGCTAATTTGATGTAATTGCCTCTATTAGATGGCCTATTCTTCACCTGTTCACACAGGGGTGACCCTCAGGAGCAGCTGCTAGCAGGGAGCAGCAATCACGGCTTCCATGAAAGCCTCAGTTCTCACTTATTAAAATTTTATTACTGGAAACTGCCTTTTAGTTTTGTAATATCCTGATTGCAATTGTATTGTTCCCTCTATACTGGGTTCTGTGTGAAGTAAAGAATGAAGTTTTATCTGGGGAATACTCAGCAGAGAATGATTCACAAACTTCTGGGTTTTCCTCTACAAGTTCAGTTTTTAGCTCGGTGGTTTCTAGGTCATTCAGCTTTGTGGTTATTAGGAGAACTATAGACGTGGCTGTAAGGCTGGGTTCACACATAGTATGGCCAGTTCTATTAACTATACCCAGGAGTGAAAAGGACATATAGTAAAAGTATAATGCTTCTTCTATACAGGCAATTCTCCAATACATATTCTTCAGCACATATTTTCCCAATAGGTTTGAATAATCTAGTTGAATCTACAGTGTTCAGTGTATTTGTTGGGGCCATTTTGCAGCATAGAACTTAAAGAAACATTGAGATCCTTAAAGCTGCCTATACACCTTCAGTAATTGCCAGCCAAATGTTATATCTTCTAGCTTCTCCTTACACATGGCTGTCTTATCCCTCTTAGAACAATAGCGTCAGGCAGCGAAAATCCATCACACTCGACCCATCTTTCCATCAACATTAGTAGTCAGTGGAGAGTCAGGGGGCCACCATACGTCTTATACTGTCAGCCGAACCAGCTGCCCACCTCAGTATAAAGTGTATGGGCACCTAAAGATAATAAAATGGGAAGATCCAGATCATGGTAAGGCTAGAATCACACAAAGAATTTTCAATTATTTAGTTATTTATTTATTTTTAGTTAAAGTCAGGATTAGATCTAACAAGAAGGAAATGTTCTCCACTTATGGTTCCTCTTGCATTGGCTTTGGCACAGATACTTAATCAAAAATATCTAAATAAACTGCACAGCAATAGCAGGTACGAGATGCTCCCTAAAATATTATGGAATATTCTGTCTAAAAGTTGAGAAAGTTATAAACTCTGCAGTGAAAGTTTACGTCCTACTGCTGCCTAAAGAGAACATTAATAATCTGGAACACTTTCCTAGATATATAATACAGTAATCTTCTAAGGTACACCATTGCTTATGTAGCAGTGCTTCTCAAACTTTTTCTACTGGAGCCTCACCCAAATGAGTACATACATTAACGCCGGAGCCTCACCAGACTGACCAAGAGGATGCTGGGGTCTCACCATCCGTGGTGGAAGTCTATGCAAAAATATAAACTGTTGCTCAGCCTAAGGCTGGGTTCACACTGCGTTTTTTCATCCATTTTTTTCATCCATTTTTTGCAAAAAATGGATGAAAAAAACGCATTCATTTGTGTGCATCCATTTTGATCTGTTTTTTCATTGACTTCCATTGTAAAAAAAAAAAAAAACAGATCAAAACAGATGCACACAAAAGCATCCGGTTTTACCATCCGTTTTTTGCAAAAAACGGATGAATAAAACGGATGAAAAAAACGCAGGGTTTTTTTGTCTCTTCTGTATAACCTCAAAATAGGAACAAAGTGAATCAGTAATGTCCCTAAACCAGAGATTTTTTGCAGCCAGTGACAAGACTTTGCAGCTTATAGTCACTTTTGTGAAAACTGCCTCCCCAGCTGGGCCTCTACAACAAATAGGGGGTGCCTCACTGGTGAGGCCCGCCTCTGTGTTTGAGAAGCACTGCTTTGTAGGACTTTGGAAATATTCTGATAGGTTGAACATGTTGAGATTAGCAAGCATTCTCTATCAAGTTTAGAGCTCGATCGAGTGCCTCATTGTGCTCGGGTTACTGTAAGACACAGTAGAATTGATGGCATACCGCCGGAGTTCTAATGTTTCTTAAAGTAACATTTTGAATTAGTTTTGTTCTAACTTTTTGTATATTTCGCCCCTCTAAGGGACACGTAAACAAAATATACAACAATTAGAACAGAAAAATGCTATACGTCCCTGCAAGACATGAAATATTTCCAGTGGTATGCCGTCAATTGACAGCTTACCACCCGAGTTCTAATGTGTCTTGCAGTAGCCTATTGGATTTTTTTCATACTAATTTTTTAACGCATTCCTAGAAGTTGAACCCGGCACCCTCCGCTCTGCCAAACAGTGGGCACCTGGTTAAATGCTCGAGTCTCCCATTGATTTAAAACAGATTTATTACTTGAGTTGAGCACTCAATTGTGTAATGAAACACTCAAGCATTTTAGTGCTTGCTCAAAAGTTGATGTGCAATTATAATGCATGCCATAGAAATCCATAGGTTAATAGTGTTAATGCAGTAAGTTAGATGGGCCGTCTTGTGATTCTAAAGTCTTTGTGGCAACAGTTGTGACACTGTTTGAGATAAATGTTGTGGAAAAGCGTAAAGCTTTGTGGAATTTTACTTCCGAGTGTGACTATCGTTTTACCAGCTTGGGGCATAATTTGGCATTTGACAGCTAATAAACATACTAAAAAACTAATTTCTGGTCCACATAAAGAACACAATGCTTTTAGAATACATTCACAATCCGTTTCTTATGGTGCAGAGTGATGTTTTCACAATTAGTGTCACATCAATTACATTGAGTTCTGTGTCTTTTATCTTTATGGTTGCCTCTTTATTATATGATTGGAAAACACGTGTGCAGGACCAAGATTTCTTAGATACCTTCATGGATTGCCCTGAAGACTTCTATGCTGAGAAGCAATAGGATCTTCCATGACTTTGATAATTCATGGAGTTGCTGAGTTGTCCTCGGCCATATGTGGATGGTATTATTTCAACATTCTTTGATGCCTACCAAATATTTTCCAATCCATAATCACTTTTATGAAACATTCCAGGAGAGACCATCTACTGCTTGTAGCTACTCCAGATTTACAATGTGAGGTCACAATGGCTTGTCAAGTCCACATTTCAAAATTACGATTCATCTGGTTACAATTGAATCGTGACGTGATGTTAGCATTGTTGGCCTAAATTGCTGGAACCCCTCAGAGTACAAGGAGTTTTGATGCTTCGCAAGGTGTTTTGTACTTAAATTACCACTAAATAAGTTCCTTATATGGATGTTGTAGTTGTAAGGGTTTTCTCGAAAATCACGTGTTGTAATGGGGGCTATTTTAAGAAAGTAACCTGAGGTTGACACACACATTTGCTTGACTGAAATATCAAATGTAAGACATTGGAGTCGATTTGTCTCTCTGCCAGATTACTGTATGCCCACTGTTGGCTTTCTGGCTATGTTTATGCCTCGACTCTGATATTTCTTTTCATCTGCCTGTTGAGAACTTTTGTACTACCTGAACTCACGTCCAAGGATGGGTTCACATCTGCATTGGATGCTCATTGGGGTCTCAAAATCAATCCAAATCCAGTCAAGTGATGAACACCATGGGTTCAACACAATTGATCAGGCTCTGTCGGAGTCCATTGTGCAACTGATCCACCTGATCTGTGGTTTTTGTTACTCTTTTATTTCCAGATGGAGCTGATTAAAGGAATAATCAATGGAGCCTCCAACACAAATGTGCATGTGGTCAAACCCTTCTAGATCTGCGATCAAGAGGCGGGAGCCAGTATTTAAGATTCGAGGTCATGTGGTTCAGCCATCCAATGAGGGAAGACGCCGTTTTCGCGGTGCGTGCGTACTCCCAGGGTCCCTCATGGCCTCCCTGCATGGTGATTGGATTAAAAAAAGCGCCAACTGTGATGGGAGGGCATTCGAATGTTTCCCGCGTATTCGCCACACTACTCGATTAAATTTATATTTTTCGAATACCGCAATATTCAATCGAATATCATCTCAATCGGATCATATTCGCTCATCTCTAATCGTTACCTACTTGCCAATCCGACCCTAGGTGGTTGATGACAGTTGGTCGACTGTCCCTTCCCATGGCAAAGTGCACACAGAAACAAGACAAACAAACACTGAAGAATGGTCATACAGAAATGTTTCAGAAAATCAAGCAACCGAGAGGTCAGAAAGTCCAAAATAGCAATCCAGATAAACACCCTAGACTTATAACAAGAACTAAGTAGAGGGCCAAAGGTATTCTTTGGAATGTCAGAGTCTCAGTCCAGGGTGTGATTGGACAAGTCCTCTGACATTAAGACTACACAGATCACCGATTGGTGAGGAAGGAATATGAATGGTGAAGGAATTCTCAATCACAGCTAGTTTAACCATCTGCAGCCCAGAACAAAGTCAGCAGGAGATACAGATAGGTGTAGTGGAATCCAATTAACACAGCAAAGAGTAAAATAGAACAGTGTTCATACCTGTGCAAAACAAAATACAATATATGCACAAAATCATTGTCAACCGGGCATCCTCTGAAGTGTTTTACGGACAGAGGATGGTGCTGAAGCCTATGTGGGCTCAGATAATACATTGATTGATTTATCAATAGAAGAATTGTTTTCTTAATAATTCCGAACCTTTTTTTTATTAGAATATGAGCTATAATAAATATCAGTAGTTATTATTACCAAATACAATGAATGAATGAATGAATGAATGAATGAATGAAGGCCCAACAGTTATACAATCTTACTGACAAAGTGAACTCATCTGCTCCTATTTCTAATTCACTTGAATTTTTCCTTTCAGGAAGCATCTCCGCTCTGTGCCAGAAAAAAAAAGGGCAGGAAACTCTACCCTTCCCTTCAAATGACTCACAATAGAGCAAGGAAAAGATTACAGAGCAGAGCGGCCGGGGAAAGTGAAAGTTTTCACAGTGTGGTAATCTGTAGTTCACATAGAGGGACGTGTATTACCCTCATCTAGTGGCCTGACCATCCAAGATTGAGGTGATTTCACTTCCTTCATGTCATTTCCTGTCATTACTCGCAGACCCTTATTACGTAGCAATTACTTGCAAATGTGTCCAGAGAAGTGCAACTGAGCATGCTTGCAGAGAGTGGATTTTTTTTCTGAAAAGTGTCTAGAAAAAAGGGAGGGCATACTGCTGCCTTCTGATATGATGATGTTGGGAGGATACACTGCCCCCTGCTGGTGTGATGATGTTGGGAGGATACACTGCCCCCTGCTGATGTGATGATGTGGAGGATACACTGTCAGGGATTGTGATCTTGCTTTTTTTTTTTTTTTCTTTGCTCAAATCAATGTTATATGTGTTATATGGCCTAACTGTTGTCCATGCTGCCTCCGTGCTGATACTTGATCTTTTCTCTGCTCAAATGCCGCTCACACAAGGAAAGCCACCTGTTCATCATGCGGGTTGTATATTAACTGAGGCCAATTAAGGGTCCATTTACACAGATAGATTATCTGACAGATTATCTGCCAAAGATTTGAAGCCAAAGCCAGAAACAGACTATAAACAGAGATCAGGTCTATGGAAAGCCTAAGATTTAAAATTTTTTCAAATCCATTTCTGGCTTTGGCTTCAAATCTTTGGCAGATAAATCTGTCAGATAATCTTTCTGTGTAAATGGACCATAACTTTGGTTTATTATATTATTAACTTTTGCTAATTATATTAACTATCAATACTTACCAGGAGACAATGCTCTATGTTGTACAACAGTTCAGTCAGTATAACTGTTTGGTCACAGAGGTTTTGGTGCTGTGTGAGAGGAGAACTGACCATACAATGCGAACACCCCAGGATTCTCTGCTATTGAATGTGCATGCACAGCAGCTGTACAGATGTGCAGAAAAGGGAGACACCTAGTGGCCATGTATGTATAATGCTGATTTAGAAAATAGAAAATTAAAAAATAAATAAAGTGAGTATATTGCAATACTGAAATCCATGTTAATTTCTTAAATAAAATTTTTAGCAGGAGCGCTTCTAGATTATTTATCCTACACTGTGCCCTAGACTGACATAAAGAAAGTAATCGCAGTCTGGCTCTACGGTTTTCTCTCCATCATTCTGTACATTTCCACAGCATACTACACAGAACTCTCTGCTGCGGACTCCGGTCTATGTTTCAGTGTGTGAGTAGGAACAGCGCTTGGCTGTGATGGGATTCTTAACCACAGATAAACAGGCAGGCACAGGAGGGCCATTGTATAACATTTCATGGGAAACCAGCAACTTCCCAGAGACCTGCCAGCTTGACTTGGAGCTTGGAGTTATTTTACATCTCAATGAAGTCACAAGAAGGTAGATCCTTATGTTTCCACATCCCAGCGCCGGCTTCACGTCACTCATTTTACGCACGTCATGTAGAAGCTGCTATCACTTGATCCTGTTACTTTATGTCTGGGACTGGCTGAAAATGTGAATGCGTTATCATTCAATGGGTGAGGTCAATGGCTTACCTAACCGCCAAGATGTAGTAAATGGTCAGTAAATCACTAAAAGCCTCTGTCACCAGCTCAAGACTCATGTGTAATGCAGAAAAACACAGAATAACTTTTATTCAGTTTAGCTTTATTCATTTTTTTTTATTTAATAATGTGGTACCACTATCCAACACGTCCCACTCCTTATTGGGTTATTTGAAACAAAGTAATCTCCTATAGCAAATACTTAGGGAATATTTATCAAACATGGTGTAAAGTGAAACTGGCTCAGTTGCCCCTAGCAACCAATCAGATTCCACCTTTCATTTTCCAAAGATACTGTGAGGAATGAAAGGTGGAATCTGATTGGTTGCTAGGGGCAACTGAGCCAGTTTTACTTTACACCATGTTTGATAAATCTCCCCCCATAGTCTTTGCTTTATAACTATACCTGTGTCTGGCTTCTTCTGTGCACAAACATATTTTCTAGTACAATCACAATTTATCATGACATCTTACTCAGTATCCACATATATGTGACATCACATATAGTTGCAGCGTCTCCCTGTAGAGTATTACTAAATCTGTACTTACCTACCATACGATCCTTATAAGATCCTCTGCAAATCAGAGCATAGCTTTTACAGCTAGGATACTATCTAAATTTCTATACCCTAGCATTTATACTTTGGCTATTCTCTATCCATTAATAATTAGGGGTACACTAACATCTTGCCCAACTAAACACCACCTGGCTCACCTGGGTTACTTCACAAATACCAAAGCAGTGCCAACCTTAGACTTAGGTACTGAGGTAGTGCCAGCCTGAGACTTAAGTACTGAAGCAGTCCCAGTCTGAGTCTTAAGTACTGAACCAGTACCAACCTGAGACTTAAGAAATGAAACAGTGCCAACCTGAGACTCAAGTTCTGAAACAGTGTCAGCCTTAGACTTAAGTACCGAGGTAGTTCCAACCTGAGATTTAAGTACTGTAGCAGTGCCAACCTGAGACTGAAGTACTGAACCAGTACCAATCTGAGACTTAAAGGGGTAGTGCACCAAAAAATTTTTTCTTTCAAATCAATTGCTGCCATGAAGTGCCAGAGATTTGTAATTTACTTCTATTAAAAAATCTCAAGCTTTCCAGTACTTATCAGCTGCTGTGTGTCCAGCAGGAAGTGGTGTTTTCTTTCCTGTCTGACCCAGTGCTCTCTGTTGCCTCCTCTGTCCATGTCAGGAACTGTCCAGAGAAGGAGTAAATCCCCATAGAAAACCTCTCCTGCTCTCCAGACTGGAAATAATACCACTTCCTGCTGGGCATACAGCAGCTGATAAGTACTGGAAGGCTTGAGATTTTTTAATAGAAGTAAATTACAAATCTCTGGCACTTCATAGCAGCAGTTGATTTGAAAGAAAAAATTTTTTGGTGCACTACCCCTTTAAGTACTGAAAACTGAAACGGTTCTAACTTGAGACTCAAGTACTAAATCAATGCCAACCTGAGACTCAAGTACTGGAGCAGTGCCAACTTTAGATTTAAGTACTGCCTGACACTTAAGTACTGAAACAATGCCAACCTGAGACTGAAGTACTGAAGCAGTGCCAACCTGAGATTCAAGTGTTAGAGCCATACAAGAAGCTTGGACACAACCAGACTGAGAACTGTGGCCATTAAATCATTGTGGCACAAGCCTGTTTGTAAATAGAAATGTTGGCATTCCATTTTGCCAATTTGCTGATGTATAAATGCCAGGGAGGACACACATATGATGTATATGAGCTATGACTTAGGGCCACATTATCCCCCTTCCCCCAATAATTTCCCCAGGTAAGTGACAGCTCATTCAGCCCTGAAGTACACAGGTCCTGCACATGATCCAACATACAGTAGTCAAAACCATTGCTTCATAGACTCATGTGACTTTGATTTGTGGGAGTGAAGTGCTGGATTCTGAAATTATCTTCAGTAAAACCAATAAAAGGAAACCTCAGCAGACGCATAGTATCATTCCCACCGCACTCTAACCAAGCCAGCACTACAACAGTGCTTCTCTCTTTTCTCTAGCTTCCAATCTGCATAAATAGTCTGGCTTCTGTCCATGGAATAAGGGGTAGCTTATAGGATTGTACACCCTATATACCTTGCTGAGGCATCACAGGGGATACAGATACTGGTCATACAGGGGATACTGGGGATACAGATACTGGTAGAAGCTGTGGTTACATGGACCATTCTGACCAGGAAGCTGGAGAACCAGAATTACAGCTCCAGAGCTGAACTCGCTGTGTCTCCACTGTGCCCCACATGAGAGGTGCTGCCAGATACATCCCATCTCTGCTTTTATATGTGGTGTGGTTTGGAAGAGATATAGTGGCTATTAACCAACTAAATGCTCGGCAGACAGCTATCTAATGTCGTTGGCAGACGTAAGCGACATCAGACGCAGGCTGCTTTTTGCCTTTGTGTATTTACAAGGCATTAAAGGGACAAAACCTACCAGTTACAATGGTCCGGTTCTAGAATGGTATAGAATGGATAGCATTGTAAAGTAGAGAAGAAAATGGATCTCTTATTGTGTTGCTGCTCAAAAAGGCTTCCGGACATGACCAATAGCGTAAAAGAATCTTTATTGTATATAAAACAATAAACCAAACTACGTAAAACAATAAAACGTGAACAGATGATGCGTTTTGGGAAAGTATATCCTTTTTTCTTCAGATCTGGCAATATGTTGCATGGGCTCCTTTAAATAAAGTAAACAGAGTCAAAAAGAGCCAAAAAGAGCACCAAGAGGATGGGGTTATGGGCATGTCATACCGGTAGACTGAGTTAGCTTAAGTAAACACGTTTTGCTGCTTTTACTGTGTTTAAAGGAACCCATGCAACACATCCCCAGAACTGATGAAGGGATATACAGTACGTTCCCAAAATGCGACATCTGTAGTTTCCTTTATGTATAATAAATAGAGATGAGTGAACCTGGAGCATGCTGGAGTCCATCCGAACCCGAACTTTCGGCATTTGATTAGCGGTGGCTGCTGAACTTGGATAAAGCCCTAAGGCTATGTGGAAAACATGGATAGTCATTGGCTGTATCCATGTTTTCCAGACAACCTTAGAGCTTTATCCAAGTTCAGCAGCCCCCGCTAATCAAATGCCGATCGATCGGGTTCGGATTGACTCATCTCTAATAAACATTCTTTTACGGTATTGGAAATACCCAAAGACTTTTTGGAGCAGAACATTTTGCTGCTTGCACTCAATGTAAAAGAAACTAAAACTAAACTAAAAGAAGACTATTAAATATAGTTATTGGCTGTCAAGGAATGCTGGGAGTTGTTGTCTAACAACAGCTGGAGAGTTACAGGTTGCAGAGCACTCCATTAGACTATTACGTTCTCGAACAGGAGGGTAATTTTCATTAATCATAGGAACCATCTAATGATTATTAGGAAACATGAGATGGTGTCATCAGACTGCAGAATGAAGTCAACTCTCATAGAAGAATGATTCTCCCTCAGAATAAATGAGACACATCTGGTGCACAATGAAACTGAAGAATATGCTGCTGCAATGGTCTATGTATGGGAAGTATTACTGTAAGACACACGACCTGCAACTGTTTCCATTATATTTGTAAAATGTTCTGGATGCTCAGACACCTTTTCATTGGGAATCTGCAAAAAAATTGTGTATATATGAAGGCTTAGTTAGTTAGTTAGGGAGCAACCTTTATGCCATTAACTATTTTAGGGACAGACATAGATGCCAGGCACCAGAAACTTATGGTTTAAATTTCAGTTACATAACTATGATGTCAATTCTATTCCAAAAGTCATCTTGAAATACTGCATTAGTACTCAGGAAAATGCTAGAGGGGAAAGAGATCATTATAAAGTAGAGCAAATGCATGTACTTTACGAGAAATGGCCTTCACTCTCATTACTGCCCTTGGTCTGGTGAAATATATACATTTTACAGATGTACTATAGCAGTAAATCTTAACTCTTTTAGGTTTAATGACTTTGTATTATCTGTTGGACTTGCAGTACCTCACCTAACCACATGGTGTGCTGTTATAATATGGTCCTGCATTGCCCCATGGGTGCTAGATGGAACTTGCAAAGGGCAGGTGTTGTAGTACGGCTGTGGCACTTGTTACTGGGCTCGGAGGGGTATATGACCTCCCCGGATCCCAAAACACCCCCCATAAAGGTGTAGGTGTAGTAGTTGTCCCTGGGGTATAGTAATGCAGTGCAGAGGAACCATGGGTTATAACTTTCACTGAAATTTCTCTTAAAGGTGCACTACGATAGATTACAGTTCCTTTTTATGCAAGATGCAATTATAGATAGCTTGAGGGTTGGCTGGCCTATTCCTGCTAAAGGGAAATTGTCAGCACTGGGGCCCTACCCGAGGTGCTGACAGTGTGCTATAGTTGGCCTTTGTGAGCATGTTACTTTTTGGTAATTTGTCCATTTAGCTGATGCGCATCTGGGGTCTCGTAATGTAATGAAGAGTCAATGAGGAGTTGTGGCTCAGTGTTTAATCCCAGCTCTAGCACTCTAGCCAGAGAGTGGCACAAACACTGAGCCACAACTCCTCTTTGACTCTTCATTACATTAGGAGACCTGAGATCAATAATCTGCTCGATCAGGCTGATGCGTCAGATTATAGCTCTTGCATTGCTATGTTTAGTATTGCACAGCTGATTATACTTACCTATTCGCCCCCATGTCCTGTCCTGCAGCCTTTGCCTGTATTCCCTGCTCACCTCTGATGTTTCTGGCCCTGCCTCTTTACTGACAGGCTGCTCAGCCAATCACTGGCCGTGGCAGTGTCTTGTCTCCGCCAACAAGTGAAAAACATGAGTTTAGGCACCAACATCATTAACCCTTTACATTATTACCTTCAGATGTACTTAAGGTAACAGAGAACACAGGAATCATAGGCATGAGGAGGTGGATCTTCTGGATAACCGAGGACTGTTGATGTACCTTCTCCAAGGAGTGGAATCTAAGGAGCCCTCGGTTTTACCAGAGCCCGTCGCAAGGCAGGATGGACTTAACTGTGTAAAACTACCAGGTCACTACCATCAGAGAAGGTTAACGGTGACCATCAACTGAAGAGATTGAGTATTGGAGCCTAGGGCCAGATGCTCTTCTTCTGTGGTTGAACTCCAAAATGCAATGTGAAAATGTTATTTAGAGCTGAGATTCCCTCTCATAAATGTGGCAGGATAAGAATTGACTCACTAATTTGCTCAATTTATCAGCTTTTTGATTATATATATATATATATATATATATATATATATATATATATATATATACATATATATATATATATATATATATATATATATATAAAATCAATCAGTCAGTTATGAAAACAATCAAAAGTCCAGATTATCCCTTTAATTGTAACATCTATGCTTTGAGCTGCTTATCTGTATTTCAGAGCAAATGCAAAAAGGGAAATTCAACCCTAGCAGAAAATGTTAAGTGTTCTCAGCTGCAATATTTAATCCCATATTACAATGTAAAAATTCATGCCCAGTGCCAGTGACACAGCACATGCAGTCCTTGCAACCAGCACAACAACAAGCACCATTTACTGTAGATGAAAAGACTTATTATTTTATATGAAATTTGTCCAAGATCTCCCCTCAACTGTGCCTTGTATATTCTGTTTCCACTTCCTTAGTAGTTAACATATGTTCTCATAAAGACGCCCGCTGAGAAGTCTGCTTTTGGTTTACAGTACAGTACCAGGACTCTGGTCTGTTCAAGGGCATTCCTTATTCTCTGCAAAACTTATCAGACTGCTGATATAGCGGCCTATGGTTCCACTATGGCAAGAGATATTAGCCCAATAGGTCTAATGGAAATATCCTTATTATGGCAATATCTTTTGGCTATTTGAGATTTTATTGAGTGCACTGAATTTCATGTGCAAATTGTTTATTGGGTACCTGCAGCAAAGGGTACATAATAGAGGCTGGAGAAGAGGTGTTTCCTTACTGTATATTAATATATGATTATTACTGTAGAGACTTCAAAGATATATTACTGTAGAAAGTAAAACACACAACCATATTGTTATATTGCTCCTTGTTGTATGGGGCTAAATTAGGGCAACTATATACTTGCATAGACTCCACTGTACAGGATCAATAGGACAAGTTCACACCTACTTCACATCTGCCAAGAAATTCATACATAAAATACATTTCCAATTGATTTAAAGAGCACCCTGTAATACTCAGTTTCCCCTGTTGTGGTGCTGTTGAAAAATTAGAAGATAATAGTTTTTTTTATATAGCTATATATTTATATGTATATATGTGAATGTCAATTTACTAACCAAATAGGCTGGAAATTAGTTTCAAGCATCTACTACTCTTTCAGTAAAATAATATTTTCTTACATTGCTTGTTATTATCCTCTTAATTAACACTTGTTGTCAGGTTCCCTGTAAGTGATAACTGGGAGTCCTGAGTCATTGCCTCTCTATACTGCAAAGGTGCCTCCCTGTACAGCCCATCCATATGATAATCTCACAAAATACCTTTAGGGTGCCTTCACACCTACCGGATCCACAGCGGATCTCACTTCTGCGGATTCGAAGCAAAAACCGCTGCGAATATGTGCTTTGACATCCCGCTGCGAATATGTGCTTTAACTCCCTGGTGCCCGCAGCCCCGCCGTTGCATCCCCGGCGCATCCCCCCCATCCCAGCCACATCCCCCCATCAGCCCACCCCCAGCCCGCCGCGGCCTGCATCCCACCGCCGAGAGCATACAGTACCTGCTTGGCGGCATGGCTGCAGTGAGGCTCCTGGCTCCGGTCCCGCTGATCTGAGCAGGACCGGAGCCAGGAGCCTCACTGTAGCCACGCCGCCGAGCAGGTAATGTATGCTTGCGGTGGCGGGCTGAAGATGGGCTGATGGGGGGATGTGGCCGGTATGGGTTGGATGTACAGCCGCCTGGGATGGGGGATGCGACGGCGGGGCTGCGGGCACCAGGGAGTTAAAGCACATATTCACAGCGGGATGTCAATCCCGTTGCAAATATGTGCTATCATAGGGGTGAATTAATACCGGATCCGCAGCGGTTCTCGCTTCGAATCCGCAGAAGTGAGATCCGCTGTGGATCCAGTAGGTGTGAAGGCACCCTTAAAGGGAATCTGACCTAACATATATGCATATATCCGTGCTGTCAGTTTCCTGTTGCCAATCATACATGCCATGCATACTTACCTCCCGCACTGCTTTCTGTTCCTATGTTTTTAGGCTATCTTCACACAACGTAAAACTAAGGCCGTAGTTCTCGCCGCAGAACTACGGCCGTAGTTTTGCGGGGTGGAACAATGCCTATTGTTGAATGGGATCCCGGACGGAGCGTACACACATCGTATGCGCTCCGGCCGGGAGCCCATGCGGGGCCTGCAAAAAACTGAATTCATTGAATTTCGGCCGCAGAAAGACCTGTCAGTTCACACAGTTAAGCAAGCGGCTCAGGCCGCTCGCTTCACTGTGGGCCATGGGAAGCTCTGATGTGCCCGCATCAGAGTTCCGCGGCCGGACGGATCATCCGGCCGGCATTTAGATGCTGACACCTAGTAAGCAGTATTTTACAGCTGTGTTTTTCTCGGCTATAGAATCTTTTTGTTTTTTCAATAAAGTGATTTACAAATACATCATAGAACATTATCAAATGGAAGAAAGTTGTTTGAAATATCAGTAATTGCAAACTCAGCTCTGTATGCCCCGGTTTCCAGAACATCTTAGTGGTGGGTTTGTGTGTATACAGTAGCCCATCTGAAGCAGCTAATCTGCAGAGTATGCACTGCTTAAAGGCCGATTTAAACGGCACAATGATGGGAAGTAAGCACCGTCTTGTCAGTTCAGCACTCGCTTCCCCCTCACTATTACATGCATAGGCAGCAAGTGGGGAGGAGTGGGCAGCCTTAGATCACTCGGGCTGCGGATTGAAATTATTAGGAGTCTGCTCCCGCTGCTCTTTTTACATGATGTGACTAGCAACACACTCTGCCGCTGACATGATTAGGATTTTTCAACATGTTGAAAGTCCATGATCAGCCATAATTGTGCATTTTAGCTGATCATGGCCTTTTAACATGCCCTAATACACCAAACGTTTATCGGCATGAATGGCCAGTAATCGGTCAAGTACGTCCGATAATAGTTTTGTGTAGTAGAGTGGTGGTGGTGGTGGTGGGGGGTGGCGGACTATCTTAGATGGCTATTACAAAATAGTTTCTAATATAAATTATGCCCTAATGGAGACAGACTATAATGCCAGTGTTAACCAAGCTTCATAATAGATGTTATAGGGTAATGACTTATACAGCAATTTTATTTATTTTAGCATAACCGCACTTTATTGTCAGCAATAAACAGACAATCCTTATTAATTATCCATGAAACAACGATGTGCAGAGAGTGACTTGTCTGATATGCTTTACTCATTACAATTGTGCTGCTATCATCAGGTCTGCGGCCATGCGGGGCTCAGAGGTTTACATTCCTGTATATGTATTCTTGGATTACAAGTAAAACTCAAGGTTTCTGTGAATCCACCCACATATATATCACTTGTCTGAAACTGATACAAGCGGTGAACTTTCCTTGCACTTCTCTTCTCTAATAACTTTTCAAGACTTTTGAATTTGTCATCAAAAATTTGAAATTGGCCTCAGAGAGTGAAGGGTTTTCAGATGTCATAAACGCTAAAGCTATTGAGATCAGTCAAGACAATGTTTAGCCTCAAGTGACTGGTTTTAATGGAAGTTTTTAGTTTATCTTGAGAACCACATTGTTTTAGTGTCTGGTAAATTATTGTTATTAGTATTATGTGGCACCAAGCCAACGGTACTAGAAGCCATATGGATAGTGTGTTCGGAATGTCCTGTCTTCTGTGTGGCTCTCAGGGCTTGTTAAATGGCTCCAGAAGCAGCTGAAACTACTATACCAGAAAGTATGATAAATGCAACTGTAATGGTGCTGCAGATTGGTTTGACCTAGATTTCGGGGGAAGTAAAGCATGTGGCAGTCAGGTCACAAAGCGACCTCTTTGGTCGTTCATAGTGGACATCCCCAGGAGCAGAAACTATGGGGGAGATTTATCAAACATGGTGTAAAGTGAAACTGGCTCAGTTGCCCCTAGCAACCAATCAGATTCCACTTTTCATTCCTCACAGACTCTTTGGAAAATGAAAAGTGGAATCTGATTGGTTGCTAGGGGCAACTGAGCCAGTTTCACTTTACACCATGTTTGATAAATCTCCCCCTATGTGCGAAAACCTTTTGTCTGCAACGTCAGTTCAGATTTCAAGGATTATGGCAACAGTATCGCCATGGGTCATGGTGGCAGCTAACCACTGCCTTTGTTCCATGTTCCTACAGGTGGTGACCAGGCCTCAGGGGGCTCATTTAATGTGCATGCTTCTTTAGGGGTGCATTTCTTGGAACAAGAAGCAGTTTAGTCCAGCCCCTTTAAAGTTTAAATAGCTTAAAGGGGTTGTACACCAAAAAAATTTTTCTTTCAAATCAACTGCTGCCATAAGGTGCCAGAGATTTGTAATTTACTTCTATTAAAAAATCTCAAGCCTTCCATATTATCAGCTGCTGTATGCCCAGCAGGAAGTTGTATTATTTCCAGTCTGCAGAGCAGGAGAGGTTTTCTATGGGGATTTGCTGCTGCTCTGGACAGTTCCTGACATGGACAGAGGAGGCAACAGAGAGCACTGTGTCAGACAGGAAAGAAAAAAACACTTCCTGCAGGACACACAGCAGCTGATAAGTACTGGAAGACAAGATTTTTTAATAGACGTGAGTTACAAATCTCTGCCACTTTATGGCACCAGTTGATTTGAAGGAGGGGGCAGGAGCTGAGGATACGATCGGGGCAGCAGAAGGGTGGCCAGGCTATACATTACCGGGTCCCTGCTCCTGCCCTGAAGCAAGCAGGAGCGGGGACCCGGTAATGTATAATCTCCGGTGGCTGGGGGGTTAATGGGGCGGGCTGCAGACAAAATCGCAGCAGGGATGTACATGAAAGTACTTGAAAGTATAGGGTCGGGATCTGCAGCGAGTCTCACTGCAAACACGCAGCGAGGAGACTCGCTGCAGATCCGGCAAGTGGGTTTGAAGATTTAAAGCGAATGTGCCCTATTGATTGTAATGGAGACAAATCACAGAGGGGCGGGGATATAGTCACACTGGGGGTGGCGGGCCCACATCCAGTGCATAGAGTCAGGCTGGCGCACGGGAAAAGAACGTCGTTGAGCAAGGGAGTCGGGTGGCATTTTGAAAAAAGGATCTCACTACCGAGATCCCCTCACAGGCATCGCGTAGTATACAAAACAACAACAACAAAAAACCCCGATCTTCCTGATGGTACATTCGCTTTAAGCTTAGAACTAGACAAATCTCTTGTCTAGTTTGGCCATAAGCGGGTCTCACAGCTTTTCCTGGCATGTTGCCTCAGTCACATGGTACCACATTTATTTTTTCACCACTTCCAGGTCCAGCAGAAGACACCTTTATTTAGAGATGCTGTTGGAGCCAGTCACCACTAGGGTACATTAACATAGAACTAATACAACTGATAATACGTCCTACGTCTTATGTGTGCACCATGTTATTAATGTCTTCATAATAAAACCAAGGAAGCTATCTTTGATATGTATTATGGAGCATGGTAACATTTTTATTGATATGCTGCATACATTAAAATGACAGCTGCAAATGGAAAACAAAAATTCAACTGGTCCTGCAAAACACATGCCATTACAATATAATGAATCGATAGCAAAATAAAAGGACTAACAAACCAATTACTTGGGGTCTGACTGCTGGGACCCCGCTGATTCTGAGAATGGGAATGATCTTTGCAATGACTGGAACACTTGGGGCGAAGCAGGGGGTTGCCGTATGTTGGGGTAGCTCTGGCTGTGTTATAGCGGCTCAGTGGGTGTAGGGTCACTTGGGCACTTGTCACGGTAGCTTGAAGTGGCCTTGGTACCCACCTCCAATCAGACCAGCACCGGAACAAGTTTAACCTAGTGTGTAGGTGTAGAATGATAGGCAGAGTTCAGCAGCTTAACCAGAAAAACTTCTGTTTACTTAAAATCTTCAGTGCAATACACAAAAATAGGGCTTCAGTAACGGTAGTAACGGTAGACGTGAGAGTAGAGGAGCGTCTTGAGGGCCCTATCCAATGTAGCTGTCTGCTGGTATAGTGTAGTGAAGAGTGAAAGAAGAGGAATATACTCGTACTCACATATAGATCCCTTACTTGATCTGACTGCCTTATGTCCTACAATATTGAGATACCTGTCCTGCTAGGGTAATACGAGGTCCCAGGTCCCTGCGCTGGGTGGGGCAGACTTCCCTGGGTTTCCCAGAATAGTCATGCGTTACAGTAGAATATGTAGGCGAGTTGCAGCTTTGTCCTACTGGGTTTAGTACCTAGCTCATGTATGCTGCCCTGTGTCTTGTTGAGAGTATACCACCATGTACGCTCTCCCAGCTCTCTACACTTATCTCTTTGAGAAATAACCAGACAAATAGAACAAAATGGAAAGAATTCTTTAATAAAGAAAACGTAACAACTTGTTTGATTTTGCATTAATAAAAAACAAAAAAAAAAACAATAAAATAAAATAAAAAATTATAATAACTTTAAAGTTTTTTTTTCTTTTTGATCTGAAGTGAAATTTATCTTCTTAATGTCCCTTGTCCTGTGGCTGAATCCCAAATCCGCCCCATCCACCCTCATTCCTCAAAGTCAGTACAGTCTAGTAGGTAAGTAAGGCCCGTAATTGTTTACTACTGTGTATATGTCTCCCCACTCTCCTAGCTACAAGGAAATAACTTTGGTTACTATGAATATGCTGTCTATTGTGCCATCTGGAATTACAAGCTATTTATGGAAGCAAAAGAAAATCTCACTCTCTCTTTTTTTGGAAAATATCTAAAAGTTACTGAAGTGAAAAATTTTTTTTTGAAGAAAATGATTTCCTTAAACTTGATTAAGGTGTTTTTTCTGCCTGATGCTTTATAGAAGGTAAATGATGCTTTTTAGAAGGTAAAAGGGCATTCTGGGGGTTATAACCAAAAGGCATAGGACAGATACTTTTTTCACCTCCAATGACTGTCCTTTTTATTATAGATTGCAACATCCAAAACAAAGGGGCTACAACAATCGCCGCGTAGTCACAAGCCACCAATAAACTTAATAGCTGTGGCTGCCTATGACGCAGAAAAGATGATTTGTACATGTGTTATTGGTTACCTTGAGTTAAAAAGGTTGCACTTTTTTCTTTCCTGTATTCATTGTAAGATGGAGTTTGGGGCCTGTTCCTAGGTTCAGATATATATATATATATATATATATATATATATATATATATATATATATATGTTATACAGTACATGCTGGATACCAGGTCAGTTTATCCAGGCCATGTTAGGTTTACTGTCTGTCTTCAATTATATATAGCACATGTGATTACCTAGGTAGACTACCTTTTGTATGCTTTCCTCCCTATCTATAGCCTGTGTTAGCTGCCCTCCATGTATACTCTCCTGACGCTTATATACTGTCCGGATCATGATGAGGGCTTCATAGACTCAATCACAAGTGCAAAATCCGTCATTAAGGACAGTTCTCAAACTGCGATTTATGGGCCGTCTACAGTCATCGACCAAGTACTGGTGAGGGGTTCTATCAAACTGTTCAGGTTCTTTAATGTTCTCCGTTCCTTGACTTAAGGTTTTGCTGAGTTGTGCACCAGCAGCCTTTCATTGTCTGGAGCACATCACATGGCTTCCAGCTTGCTCAGTTCTGATTGGCTGGAAGTTGGAAGCCATTGTTAGTGTGAAACCTACAAAGACAAGTGCATGCCAACTTCGTTGATCCTGAGATGTCCAACCCTGCTCCGAGATTTACTACTTTATGATATTTATGCCCTATTATATGTTGTGTCTCTCTAGTAGAACAGAATTGTTTTTGATATCAGCCGCTGTATTTTGGTATCCAGGATACTGAGAGTCTTTATCCCATAAGGTCATCATATGGAGACTGCAGAACAACAATCATAAGTCTTCTGTGAACTGAGAAGATTCGTACATGTTATGATGAATCGCCTCAGCTATGGAGATATGTAGCCCTGTGACACAATAGTGGAAATATTTCATTCTGGCGGCTAAAGTGACTATTTTTAGAGCAGCAAAGGAAAAGTACAACTTTCTCTATTAATCTGCGTTTGTTTCAGGTCAAGATTTATTTTTCTGCGGAAAATACGGTGAATGTCGCCATAAAGATCAAAGAGAAGCCAAGGTGCTTGGAGGTCGAGAAAAGCCACAGGTTACTATAAGGTAACTTGGGCTGGTAGTCTGGGTCTATAAAGAGTTGGCCTCTTCTGAACTCACACGTTTAATCTTGTCATCTTTTTAGTAGGTAAAATAAACATGCAATGAATTTTTTTTTTGTTATAAATATTTCACATAGCAGTGACATCACAAGCCTCTGTGTTTTCTAGTTATATAACATGGCTGAATCAATAAACGCAAATACAATATTAAGCTATGTTTACACAACGTATGTTTTGTATAAATCACGGCCGTTGTTGCAGTTTGCAACAATGGCCATGATTTATACCAAACAAACATTGTATGTGAATGAATGGAATCCCGGCCGAAACGTATACACACAGGGGGACATGTATGAAAAGGCGAATATGCCTTTTTTTTGGTGCCGATGGGGCAGATTGGCGTCAAAATATTCACAGAGGATATTTTTGCAAATATTTTGTTTGCATCTGCCCCATCTGCGCCACCTACGCTCTGAGCTGGCGTAGGTTTCAAAATCTTCGCACGGACGGGCTCTGTGCGATCGGGATTTATGTAGAGGCAGTGCGCCTCTACATAAATCCCCTGAGCTCCGGAGCTGCGGGGACATGTAAGCCCGGCATAAAAAACGCTGGACTTTATAAATGTCCCCCAAAGTTTATGCACTGGCCGGGATTCCATCTGGCCATGAGAAAAACTGACATGTCAGTTTTCTGTGGCAGCTTTTTATTGAATAGTGGCCGCACAGACATGTCAGTTCACACAATGGAGCATGCAGCTTCGGCCACATGCTCCATTGTGTGCATCGGTGAATTGGGATGCGGGCGCACACGGATGCATCCGAATTCACCATAAATGAAGATCATCAGATGATCTTCAGTAACACCGACTGTTCTGTGACCTGGCCGGTTCACAGAACGGCTGGAGTTGTATGTAGTGTGAACCTGGCCTAAACAATCATTTTCTGTCCACTAACAGCAGAAATTTTGAGATAATGGGGACTTATTATTCAAGAATGAAAGATCATAGAAGTACTTTCTAACCCTACAATAAGAGACTACTAAGGTGACAACATGAAACCTCATAGACAGAAGGAGGTGCTGTTATTTTCCTTTTATCTCTTTGTCTAAATGATTTAAATGGAGTTATCCAGCACTACAAAAACATGGCCACGTTCTTCTAGAGACAGCACCACTCTTGTCTCCAGTTTGGGTGGGGTTTGCAGCTTGGCTCCATTGAAGTGAATGGAGCTTAATTGCAAACCACATGTGAACTGGAGACAAGAGTGGTGCTGTCTCTGGAAGAAAGTGACCATGTTTTTGTAGCGCTGGATAACCCCTTTAAGACTCCCTATATTTAGTGCTATGCATACAGGTTGACAATAATCATCTAAGCCCAAGGGAAGGTAAATCCTTCAGCCATGGTTCCCTAATAGTTTCCTCTACAAGGTTTTTTTCCCCCTAGATCTAGAGGATGACCCCTTATGAGTCAAACATTTGCTATGTTGGGCACCATTTATAGCTTTTGCCTGGATATGTAGTTTTTAGTTATACATTAATGGCATTGAAGTAAGTGGATTAAAATTGTCACCATTACATATAAAGTGTTACGTATGGCATTACATCTATGACTGTCACCACTTAGGTTTGGCAGTTCAGGAGTCAGACAGACGTTGCAGGCAAGTTATGGTTGATTATTTAACGGAGGATGTTCAACCTCATGGTGGGGAACAGGCTAAGATTTGGAGTAATAAGGTAATTAGTGATCTTACATTGTATTGACTGGTAGAAACTCACAGTATTTGGGAATCCCAATGGCGTAGCACTTGACACCTTTTTTCTCTCTGTATTCTGATTTAAATAAAGCTGTGGCCAACATTGACACCAACATCGAGTTTTGTGCATTTATTCAACAGTGTATGTTTCCTGTAGTTTTACTGAAAGTTTTACGGAAAGTGAGGGTCCATTCCATATGCAAAAGTTATGTGATGTCTCAATCATGATCAAATTTCCTATTACAAGATCCCATTTATTTGCCAAGTGGAGGTCCTAGGGGTCGGACATTGATTGCCGATCCTAAAAAAGAAAAGCAATATATGTCATTCCCTTATTATGCAGCGTGTCTCTGGTCACGTCATATAATCAACTCAGTTAGGGTAATGTTGGGTCACTCTTTAGTTTACTATGTTGGTCGTATTACAATCCAATATAAAAAAAACCCACAGTGCATTGCATTACATTTGTGGTAGACCACCGTGGCTGGCACTCTCTTCATGGTAGCTAAAGAAAATCTCCCCTGGCACAAGCAGCATCTTGCTAGTTCTCCTGTAACCCACAATGCCCAGAGCGTGTCTATGTAATCTTATGCATTCCTCCACCATGGCAAATTGATCATTGTAAAACAGTTTAATTTTCCCTTTCTGTTTTTGCCAAATTACGATTGCAGTAAATGTACTCTGTTGGGTATTACACCATACCTATCATGGTAAAAACTTTCAATAGCCTAAATCACACGTCTCATTGGCCGCTGACATTACATGTGGATTTGCTCAGGTAAGCTCTATAGCAGATTAAAGTATAACACATATAGATCAGATTTTACAGACACATCCATGGATCTGCGCAACCTCCATAATGGAAATGCTGCTACACATGGACTAACTCTTAAAGCTATTGTACCATCAGGCACATTGCTTTTGCTGGCGCTAGATCTTTTACTGTGCAACGGCGGGGAGCACTGGGGGTAGGCCACCTCCCCCACTGTGACCATATCCCATTTGGTGACCATATGGTCATACTTGGAGTTGGCAGGCCTTCCCCCAGTGTTTCGAGCCGGGCTGAGGCATGGGAAAAGACTGGTGCAAATTGAATCAGGCGCCATATGACTCTGTGGGTCTTAACACAGTATGGCTTCAGGCTTCGGGTTCATGCATTGCAGGCCCTACTGGTCTAGACACTATTGTTCTGGACACTGCATAGTGTTATTGGTACAGATACTATTGGCCTAGAAATTATATCGCACTATTTGTTTCAGTACAATATGACATTTTGGTCTGGGCACTGTACGCACGCAGGTGTAGATTTCTCCCATGATTTACGCCGGCGAGCAGGCATTAATCAAAGTAAATCAGGTGCCTTGCTATGGCCGCTTGCTCGTCCATCAGGTGAGCAGAGGATACGGCAGGCATATGCCAGGGAGAAGGGGTAAATTTTGTCCCTAGCATACGCCCCTGCGGCAGAGTTCATAACTCTCCCCCTATGCACTATTGGTCCACTGTATTTCACTATACATTTACATAAAAAATTTATAAAAAGTAATCTTTTAAAGCTGTAGCCCCATTATTATTAGGGTGTGATCAGCTGTAAACTCTTGACCATTTGGCCATAATGTGCAGCCATATTTTATGTTTCTATTTAAGAGATTGATTATATGAAAACTCTGAATCCCCCCCTATGATGTCATACATAAATATAAGTCTCATAGCTATTTTTATTTGTTTTATTTGAAGAAATTGAGGCCGCACACACCTTTTTTATTTTGTCATTAATGCCCTGTGAAAATCATATTTACTCACATGGCTCTTACATATGGCTTTCATTGGTTTCTACTTCCTCTCTCCAACTGTTTGCATAGAGAACATCAGAACTCTCTTAATCTCTTTTCAAAGATGGGAGCCATATGGTCTTACGACATCTTTTACTTTAATTATGTTTACAATTGCAATGGGATAACTCTGGATTTACAGGGACGTTCTGGAGTACAATGCTTTCACATATTAATTGAAGTTGTCCGACTCATTAATCTGAATCCAACGTGTAAGATTACTATCAACGTTCTGAATGGTTGTGACATGTAAAGCTGCCCAGTGGTGAGAAGATGAGGTCACCTGAGAACATTAGGTTCACGTGATATACTCTGTGTGCTGTTGGTTTTTCATCAGATTTTTTAACTATTCAAATAAATGTGCGAATAAATAAAAAAAAAAGATATGGGCCCAGATTTACCAAAGGGTGTAAAATATAAACTGGTGTAAACTTCCCAAAGCAACCAATCACAGCTCAGCTTTCATTTTACCAGGGCTGAAAGCAGAGCTGTGATTGGTTGCTGTGGGCAGTTTACACCAGTTTATATTTTACACCATTTGATAAATCTCCTGTATGATATTCAAAACACTGAAATGTCTGCTCTAAGTGTACGCCAGGGAGAAGGCGCAGATTCAATACTTCTTCCTGGTATATGCCTGCCGTGCCAGCTTGGGGGGGCATGGCAAGGTGGCAAGGAGGCGTGGCCTCCTCCTGAGCCGCATTTATCATGATCTATATCTACAGGTGTGGTGGCGTCCTGGAGAGCGAGTGGACTTTGTGATTCCTTGGTAATACGAGCGGTTCTTATATGGGGTGGGAAGGGTGTTTACATTAGATATAGGGGTTTGTTTCCCATGTAACAAGTTTTTGCACTTAGCACTTTAGACCCGGTCCCAGTGTTCTTTCTCATGAATTGCTCCTATATATTTATGTAATATGTAATATCTCTCCAGGATTGCCACCCTGTTTTTATAGTGTTGATTCATTTTCTTTACATTTTTGCATTTCTGTATTTTAATGTGATCTAAATAAAATTATTGCTACACTACTCAATTTAGTTTTTTTGGTTACAAGGTGTAGATTTGGTACGCCGAGCGCAGATTCGGGAAGGGGAAAAGGAGACATGCCCTCAGTTAAGACCGATGTACAAATACGCCGGTCTTCACCAATTCCCCCCCCCCCTCCTCCCCGTGCACACTATACTGCTAAGGCTGGGTTCATGCTGCATTTTGCAATCCATTTTTATGCATCCGTTTTGATCTGTTTTTCCATTGACTTTCCATAAAAAAACAACAACAACAAAAAGGCGTACACAAAAATGTGGTCAACCAAAAATGAATTAGGTATGGTAGTGTTATCCAGTCACTATATGGTGGTGTTATCCAGTCACAGTATGGGGGGTGTTATCTGGTCACAGTATAAGGGTGTTATCCAGTCACAGTATTGGGGTACTATCCGGTCACAGTATGGGGGTGTTATCTGGTCTCTGAATGGTGGTGTTGTCCAGTCACAGTATGGTGGTGGTATCCAGCTACTGTATGGTGGTGTTACTCAGTCACAGTATGATGGTGTTATTTAGTTACAGTATCGAAGTGTTAGACAGTCATTCCATGGTTGTGTTATCCAGTCACTGTATGGTTATATTATCCAGTCACAGTATGGGGGTATTATCCAGTTACAGTATGGGGGTGTTATCCAGTCACAGTATGGTGGTGGTATCCAGCTACTGTATGGTGGTGTTACTCAGTCACAGTATTTTGGGTTTTTCAGTCACTGTGTGTTGGTTTTATCCATTCAAAGGATGATGGTGTTATTTAGTATGGAAGCAGTGGCTGCGACCGGGCCGCTACCAAGGGGGGGCCCGCGAGGCCCCCCCTTACCACTGCACTGCCCGCCTCCCACTCCCTCTTGTGACCGCAAGCAATGTTTTGCTTGCGATCACAAGAGGCAGGGGCCCCCGGCTGTCTTGCGGCCCCCAGGGAGCTCTGTGTGTGGCGGGGGGGGAGGGGGAAGTACTTCCAGCGCAGGGAGCATCGCGTTAAGAAAAAAACAGGTCCCGCGAAGCTCCGCCTCCCGCCGGGGGAAGCCCACCAGCGCGTGTGACTTGGGGGCTACAGAAATTATGCAGGTGAGTATAGATTTTTTTGTTTTTAAGGGGATGATGGGGGTGTAGTGGTATGATGATGATGGAACAAGAGGATGATGGGGTGTACTGGTATGATGATGATGGAACAAGAGGATGATGAGGGGTGTAGTGGTATGATGATGGAACAAGAGGATGATGGGGGTGTAGTGGTATGATGATGATGGAACAAGAGGATGATGGGGTGTAGTGGTATGATGATGGAACAAGAGGATGATGGGGGTGTAGTGGTATGATGATGATGGAACAAGAGGATGATGGGGGGTGTAGTGGTATGATGATGGAACAAGAGAATGATGGGGGGTGTAGTGGTATGATGATGGAACAAGAGGGTGATGGGGATGTAGTGGTATGATGATGATGATGATGATGATGGAACAAGAGGATGATGAGGGGTGTAGTGGTATGATGATGGAACAAGAAGATGATGAGGATGTAGTGGTATGATGATGATGATGGAACAAGAGGATGATGGGGGGTGTAGTGGCATGATGATGAAGGAACAAGAGGATGATGAGGATGTAGTGGTATGATGATGATGGAACAAGAGGATGATGATGGAACAAGAGGATGATGAGGGGTGTAGTGGTATGATGATGATGATGATGATGATGGAACAAGAGGATGATGGGGAGTGTAGTGGTATGATGATGGAACAAGAGGATGATGAGGATGTAGTGGTATGATGATGATGGAACAAGAGGATGATGAAGGAACAAGAGGATGATGAGGGGTGTAGTGGTGTGATGATGGAACAAGAAGATGATGAGGATGTAGTGGTATGATGATGATGATGATGATGATGGAACAAGAGGATGATGGGGGGTGTAGTGGTATGATGATGAAACAAGAGGATGATGAGGGGTGTAGTGGTATGATGATGAAGGAAAAAGAGGATGATGAGGATGTAGTGGTATGATGATGAAGGAACAAGAGGATGATGAGGATGTAGTGGTATGATGATGATGGAACAAGAGGATGATGAGGATGTAGTGGTATGCTGATGATGGAACAAGAGGATGATGAGGGGTGAAGTGGTATGATGATGAAAGGGCAGGAGGATGAAGGGGTAGTAGTATGATGATAGGGGCAGGAGGATGAAAGGGGTAGTAGTATGATGATGGAGGGGCAGGAGGATGAAAGGGGTAGTAGTATGATGATGGAGGGGCAGGAGGATGAAAGGGGTAGTAGTATGATGATGGAGGGGCAGGAGGAGGGGACAACATGGGGGGCATCTGTAAGGGGGATAAAATGGGGGGCATCTATATGGTTGATAACATGGGGGCAATCTATATGGGGGATAACATGGGGGGCATCTATAATAGGGACAACACAGGGGGCCATCTATAAGGGGGAAACATTGGGGGGCCATCTATAAGGTGGACTACACAGGGGGTGTATACAATAGGGGGATATGTACTATAAGGGAGTCACATAGAGTCAGGCTACCCACTAAATGAGGGTGTAAAGGGGACAGTACAGATGTGCAGTTTGTAGAGAGATGAGGATAGTGTCAGTGTGAGGAGCATAATATGTTTGTCTGGCAGATTCTGTGGATTCGTGGCTCCAAAAAGTTCTCATAATGGCCCTGGGCAGATGGAGAAGATGAAAAGGGAAGAACTCCGATCAGAGAAGACGTCCCCTGTGAGTCACCTGATATATTTGCACTGTAATGTATATGGTGTATAGAACCAGTGTAGAGCTGCGTCCACCTCTATATGACTGGATGAGGTGATATTGGTCTATGTAAAGAGGATTTTATTCAGTAGCAGCGGTTGTGTTAGTCAGTATGTGGTAAGGGGGGGGGCCCAAGTTGACCTCTTGCACCAGGGCCCAAGAGACATTAGCTACGCCCCTGTATGGAAGTGTTATCTGGCCACTGTATGGTGGTGTTATTCAGGCACTGTATGGTGGGGATATTCAGGCACTGTATAATGGTGTTATTCAGGCACTGTATGGTGGGATTATTCAGGCACTGTATGGTGGGGATTTTCAGGCACTGTATAGTGGTGTTATTCAGGCACTGTATGGTGGGATTATTCAGGCACTGTATGGTGGGGTTATTAAGGCACTGTATGGCAGTATTGCACAGTCACTGTATGGTGGTGTTATTCAGTCACTGTATGGTGGTGTTATTCAGTCACTGTATGGTGGTGTTATTCAGTCACTGTATGGTGGTGTTATTCAGTCACTGTATGGTGGTGTTATTCAGTCACTGTATGGTGGTGTTATTCAGGCACTGTATGGTTGGGTTATTAAGGCACTGTATGGTGGTGTTATTCAGGCACTGTATGGTTGGGTTATTAAGGCACTGTATGGTGGGGTTATTCAGGCACTGTATGGTGGGGTTATTCAGGCACTGTATGGTGGTGTTATTCAGGCACTGTATGGTGGGGTTATTCAGGCACTGTATGGTGGGGTTATTCAGGCACTGTATGGTGGGGTTATTCAGGCACTGCATGGCAGTATTGTCCAGTCACTGTATGGTAATGGGAGCACATGAAACAGCTGTTGTCTGTTTGCTCACATCCTTTGACCGCAACTTCAATAAACAATATACATTGCTGGAGGGTAATGTGATGGTTTCTGTTTGGCTTTGAACTCTTCTATATACTAGTGTTTTCTTTTAACCTGTTGAGGACCACCAGAGCATTTTCAGAGCAGTCCTGTGGTTCTGTGTGTCTTGTAATACGTGTAGTTGCTTCAATTTTTTGTAACAGTGTGAGTGTCCTATCCTGGTTTTGTTTTTATGCAGTATTTTTCAGTCACTGTATGGGGGAGATTTATGAAACCCGGCGTATAAGTCCGCCGGTCTTATATTAGACCCCGCCCCCTTTTTCCTGGAAGGATTTACTAAGAGGCGCACGCCTCTTAGTGAATACGGTCGGCTGGGCACCCGAACCCGTGCCTTGCATACTAAATCTACACCTGCTTTAAGCAGGTGTAGATTTGGATTATGATTTATGCCTACGAGGCACAAATCATGATAAATGGGGCGTGGGAGGAGGCCACGCCTCCTCCCGCCTTGTCACGCCCCCCCCAAGTTCCCCCAGCCTGCCCATTGGACAAGCTGGGAGGCGTACGCCAGGGAAAAGGGGCAAATCTCCACCTTCTCCCTGGCGTACGCCTTGGGCGGACGCTTCATAAATGTCCAAATAAATGTCCAAATAAATGTCCAAATGTCAAAATATTGTCACGTTATATATTTCACTTTTTTTTAGATGCCTGTCATTATTATTTTGCTGTTCGCACAAGCAGCGTTGGTTATTCAATACACTGTGTTCATTGGGCGGTCATCATTCCATTGATTGCAATACATTGCATTGAAGTTAATTAAAATGCGGTAATAACGGATGTCATTTTAAAAAGAAAAAGTGTCTGCCTTTTATCTTTATTTTTCTTTTTTAACTTAGCGTGAACATAGATTATGGTGGTAATATATAACCATTGCTTATCTATGTATTCTGTTTCCATATCAGTGGCTGAAATGAACACAACAAAAGGAGACCAACATGGAAATAGTGATGGCAGTGGGGCGTGAAGGTGTAAATATAAAACTTTACACTTTTTTAACCTCTTTACGTCAGCAGTATGCATGTATACGTTCCTGCTGCTCATAGCCCGTGCAACAGGAACGTGTATGTACATTCCTGACTGAGAGGGGCTTTTGATGTGTGCGGGATTGCTGCAGTGAGAGCGGTCCTGCACACATCAGTGTCCAGGGAGCCGAGGATAATAACAGGTAACCGAAGATAATAACCCCTTAAACGCTGCAATCTATAGCGATCACAGCATTTAAGGTACTCAGTGACAGGAAGGACAAGCTCCTGTTGCTGACTGATCGGGACCCCCACAGCCATGCTGCAGGGGTCCCGATCGCTTGTACCGACAGGCAGGGGTAGGTCACTTACCTCTGTCCTGTCGGATCAACCATCTATGTATAGGGTCTGCTATCACACTGATCTATACTATGCTATGGCAAAGCATAGATCAGTATGTTTTAAAGTGTTAAAAAGTGTTTAAAAAAAAAAGTGTAATAAAAAGAAAAAAGTTTTTTAAAGTATTATAAAACCCCTTATATAAACCCCCCAATGAAAGTTTAATATACCTCCTTGCCCATTATAAAAATATCTAAAAATAAAAAAATAAACTTGTTATATATTTTCCGATCTATTAAAATATAACATTATTTTTCCTGCATGGTGAACGGTAGGAACGCCGTTAATAAGCAATCAAAATTTTTCTTTTACACAAATATAATAGTAAAAAAACTTTATTATGGTGCAAAAAATGACACCTCAACCAGCCCTGCAGGTGGAAAAATAAAAGCACTATAGCTCTTAGAAGGTGGTGGTGGTGGTGGAGGGGGGGGGGGGGGGGGGGGGGGGACATTGCATTAATTTGACCCGGACATCCGAGAATCAATGGGCCAATGGGCTCATTCTTGAAGGAGTTAATAAAAAAAAAATTCTACCCGATACCTTTTTTAATATTAATCAATATCATCACTACATGATGATATCGGGTAAATGTAAAGAATACTCTGATGGAGAGATATTTTGGCTTATTGTCTAGGGCAGCGGGCTCTGTGAATACAGCTCTGAAGGTTCCCAGTATAGAATGCCAGACATAAAAATAATAGAATAATAAAGTCTCTGAATACAGGCCTGTAAATCACGACCAAAGAGGCGTGACCACAGCCCCAGACCCATGAATATTCCAGCCCTGGGAACCACCCTGGTGCTTAGTTGAACAGAATTTGCATACAGCGCGGGCGGTAATAAACATACTTTTGTTGGGCTTTGCAGACAGTGATTTGGTTAATACATATACTGTATATTTGTTAAGTGTGTTAACAGCCGTATTGGCATAGTTTTTTAGCTTTAATGTAAGTTTTATGCTGATTGGTTCCCTTCAAGGTAAATAGCTGTGTTGGCACTTTACAAATGAGTGGGTTTTGGGTTGCAGTTTGGGCACTCACTCTCTAAAAGGTTCACCATCACTAATCTAGGGATTTATTCAGAAAGGAACCATTCTATGAGTATAAGAGAATTGGCATCTATTTCATGAGGGGTTTTGCCTTCTTCTGGATCAACACAGTAGGTTAAACTTGATTGGTTCTTGGTTCTTGCCAACCCTATATAACTATGTAATATATACCAATATCTTAGTGTTTTTGTTTTTCCTTTAGATACGTTGTCTGTTTAAAATAAACTAAGCTGCTGGGGGCAAAGCTGTAACTTGAAAGCGTCAAGGTCCCAAGGCGCATGTATAACAGTCCCCCTACCACGTCTTTTATAATACTAATGTCTATGGTAGGGGAGCCTTTGTCCCCTTGCGTGTATGTCTGCCACCTCCACATACCCTATAGCTATGTCTGTGGCTGGAAGCTATTAAAAGTGTATATCTATATATACATATGACACATGAGGTAAAAATACAATATCAGCATATCATAAATCTCCTCACCCAAACACCCAGGGATTAGGCTTGGTCACGCTGACGCTTTGAACGTCATGTAAATTTAAAAAAAAATTTAAACACCACCAAACCGTGAGGAGAATTTTAATTATTATCAAACCTATCTGCTATATTACAGTGTTTGGGAAAGGATAAGGCATAGGAGAAAGGGGTATTTTTTACTAGCTGTATGATATATTGTTAATAAAGTAATCTTATAAGGAGGAGGCCTATCTAGATTAGATTCTCTATATGAGATTTAATGATATACAAGAACAAGCCCGTTAGCGAACACAAGGGGCAAGCACCCGCTTAGGGCGCTTCAGCCTACCCACCTGATGCTAGAAAGTGCCGCTGGCAGATAAAGGATGATGGAACAAGGAACCACTGGTTCTTCACCTCATTGCTTAAGCTGTATTCTGCAGGCTGTAGTAAGCATGCAGTCTATAGGAGGTTACAGTGACCTCTGTGCTCTGTCCCTAGCTCAGATGTAAGCTTAATGCACTCATCATTAATGTGAATGTTGTTAGCAGTGAGGAGTAGGCCCTGCTGACAAGAGCAAAGAGTTGGCATCTGCCTACTTGGGACAACTGCTTACTGTGAGGCAACTACCCACTGGGAGGCATATAATGTACACACTGCGGGTACCCAGTTGAAGCACCAGCTACTTACTGAGGGGCAACTATCTGCCTCTGGGGGGAACTTTGCTACCTACAGGGTGATAACTGCCTACTGGGAAACAAATACAAACTGGAATCAGCTATTGTATCTACTGGTGGACACGTAGAAAGGAAGAACTGTATACTTAGGAAGGCACTTATCTACTTACTGGGGGCATATACATACTGGGGCATATATCTGCCCACTCGGGGTAGCCGCAGCTGGGGAAGGGTTAGGCTTCCTACTGTGGGTCAGAATGCTAAGGTTTGTAGGGCACTTACAAACCATTAGGCCATTTGGCCATTATCACCATTAGAAAAAGTCTGGAGGCTAAGATGGGGAAGAGTGGGATGGAGATAAACATTATTAGAATGTTAGAATATTTACTGTCATAAAATATGCTGGATATTGGATGTAACTGTATGAAATCATTTATATAGTTTGGTAATGGTGGTTATGATATACTAGATTCTGTAACAGTGTGTTGGTATTATTTAGAACCTAAAGTATCTTTAAAAAAAAAATTAATATAAGCCCTGGGGCAACTTTTTGTAGCACTATACAACTGAGCAATTGAGTTAAGGCTGCGTACTAATAAGCTCAAACAATGGCCATTGTCCAAACAATGGCCAGAACTAATGATCATGACCAATAATTCTGGGCCTTTTTTTGTCAACGGCCGTTATTTGAGCTTGTCAGTATGTAGTGGGAACATAGCCTTAACGTTCTATACACTTGGGGTGTACAGTATGTCAGGCGGAAGGCATGTCAACATATGCTATACAGTGGGACTACCTGCCTTGGCCTAAAGCTTAAGGTGGCAGAGACAACGGACAGGAATCACGGACAAGGGCAACGGACAGGAACAAGGGGCAAGGGCAGCGGACAGGAACAACAGGGAGCTGGGCCAAAATGCTATGGGAAGCATGTGGAGGCTCCAACACGAGGGACAGGGCATGCTGGGATTTATAGGGAGTGATTGTGCACATGGACCAATCAAGGGCGTACTGGCCCTTTAAATCTGTGAAAGCCGGCGCGCGTGTCCCCGCCTTCTAGGCTTTCACACATTTAAAGGGCCAGTACGAGACAATCAGTGATGGGAACGGGGCGAGGTGAGACGCCCCTGGGGGCCAAAGCAGCGGCAGCGCCGGGTCCCTGCAGCGGAACGCCGGCGGCTGCAAGTGACGGAGAGGGGGTGCGGCGCCGGCCCGGAGCACAGGACGCCGCCGCAGCCCTGACAGTACCCCCCCCTTTGGCCTCCCCCTCTTTCTTGTCTGCAAGAATTTCTTGATAAGATCTTAGTCTAGGATGCTAGGATCTCTCTTCAGGACCAAACCCTCTCCAGTCCACCATAAAGAATCATCTTCCTCTGACAGTCTTCATTGCCAGGATATCCTTTACAACAGACATCGTCTGAGATGGCTTTCGGAGAAGTGAAGGCAGACTTACTGGAAAATCAGTTGAGGACCACTGGTTTTAAGAGGGAGATGTGGTATCGAGGTCCCAACTTATAGCTGGGAATCTTGAATCGGATATATTTGGTCGAAAGCCAAACCTTGTCAACAGGAGAGAAGTTTGTGTCAGGTCTTCTCTTTTTATCCGCCTCGACCTTCATGCGGTCGGATGCCTTGAGTAAAGACTGTCGAGTCTGTCCCCAGATTGACTGAAGGTCTGACACCAGTTCTTCGACGGCTGGAACCTCGGAGGATGAAGAGAGAGGCAGAGGAGGACGAGGGTGATGACTATAAAGACTATAAATAAAGATGGGGGACTTGCCTGTGGAACTAGAGTCCAGATGGTTGTAAGAGAACTCTGCCCATGGAAGCAGACTGGACCAGTTGTCCTGGCGAGCAGAGACGAAGTGTCGTAGATAATTGCCTACGATATGATTGACCCTCTCCACTTGCCCGTTGGTCTGGGGATGATAGGCTGACGAGAAGTCCAGCTTCACTTGGAGTTGTGAACCGAGAGCACGCCAGAATTTGGAGACGAATTGTGACCCTCTGTCTGACACGATATGAAGAGGAAGACCATGCAAGCGGAAGATGCTGAAAGAACAACTGGGCCAGACAAGGAGCGGACGGTAGTCCAGGAAGGGCCACAAAGTGCAACATTTTGGAGAAGCTGTCTGTGAGCACCCATATGACTGTGTTTCCCGCAGACAGAGGCAGATCTGTGACGAAGTCCATGCCTATGTGGCACCAGGGACGGTCTGGGACTGGCAAGGGCTTTAGTAGGCCGGCAGGACTTAGGCAAGAGGACTTGTTCTTGGCACAGATGGTACAGGAAGCCACAAAGTCCTTGACATCTTGGAGTAGGCTAGGCCACCAGTAGTGGCGAGAGATCTATTGCCCGGTCTTTTGGGCTCCAGGATGCTCGGCCACCAAAGAGCAATGTCCCCACTTCAAAATCCTTCTTCGAAGTGCAGGGCGCACATAGGCCTTTCCGGGGGGTACTCTCTGAAGAGCCGAGGTGGAGACTGGCATTAGACGATCGGGAGGTATGATGTGGCGTGGAGACTCCTCTCGTCCCATGACATCAGAAGCATTAGAGAGGGCACGTTCACGTTCTTCTCAGCCGGACGAAAATGGATGACGAAGTTGAAGCGAGAGAAGAAGAGTGACCACCTGGCCTTCCGGGGATTGAGGCGTTGGGCTGATTGGAGGTAAAGGAGATTCTTGTGGTCCGTGAAGATGTTAACCGGATGCCTAGCTCCCTCTAGGAGATGACGCCACTCCTCCAGGGCCAACTTAATTGCCAAAAGTTCTCTGTCTCCAATAGCGTAGTTTCTCTCAGCAGGGGAGAAAGTCTTTGAAAAGAACCCACAGGTTCTGGTCTTGCCTGAGGCATCCTTTTGTGAGAGAACAGCTCCGGCACCTACCAAAGATGCGTCGACCTCTACAGAAAACGGCTTGGTAGCATCTGGGTGGACTAAGGCAGGTTCAGAGGCGAAGGCCGACTTTAAACTGGTTAAGGCTTGCTCAGCCTCGGGCAGCCAATGCTTGGGGTCCGCCTTTTTCCTAGTGAGAGCCACGATGGGTGCGACCATGGTAGAGAAATGTGGGATGAACTGCCGGTAGTAGTTGGCAAATCCCAGGAAACGTTGGATTGCTCTAAGTCCCACAGGACGTGGCCACTGAAGGAAGGCCGAGAGCTTCGCTGGATCCATCTGCAGACCCCGGTCAGAGACAATGTACCCAAGGAAAGGAAGACTGTGCTGATGGAAGACGCACTTCTCTAGCTTGGCGTACAGATGGTTGGCCCGTAGTCGTCTCAGAACCTGACGTACTTGAGTCACGTGGGTCTGCAGATCAGGGGAGAAGACCAGAATGTCGTCAAGATAGACGATGACACAGAGGTAGAGAAGGTCACGAAAAATATATCATTGACAAATTCCTGGAAGACCTTTGGGGCATTGCAGAGGCCGAATGGCATGACCAGATATTCGTAGTGCCCATCTCTGGTGTTAAAGGCGGTCTTTCATTCGTCACCCTCACGGATTCTGATCAGGTTATATGCTCCCCTGAGATCCAGCTTGGTGAAGACCCGGGCCCCGCGGAGACGATCGAATAATTCGGGGATGAGCGGAAGAGGATATTGGTTCTTCACTATCACCTTATTAAGGCCCCAATAATTGATGCAAGGGCGGAGAGAACCGTCCTTCTTCTGCACGAAGAAGAATCCTGCGCCGGCAGGGGACGTGGATTTGCGGATGAAGCCCTTCAGCAAATTCTCCCGGATACAGGCGGACATCGCTTCAGTCTCAGGAACGGAGAGAGGGTACACTCGACCATGAGGAGGAGAAGTGCCGGGAAGGAGGTCAATGGGACAATCATATGGCCGGTGAGGAGGTAGAGAGTCAGCCTCTTTGGCAGAAAAGACGTCTGCCAAGTCTTGGTATTCCGCCGGTAGGCCTGATAGAGGCTTGACAGGGTCAGGTGAGGTCACAGAGCACTTGAGCTGAGGGGACTTCAGACACCGGTTTGAACAGTTCGGACCCCAACTTAGAATCTCCCGATTCTCCAGTCTAGCTTAGGGGAATGTAGTTGTAGCCAAGGGAGTCCCAGCAGGATGGCAGAGGAAGAACGGGGCAGGACTTAGAGGGAGATCTTCTCCTGATGCAAAGCGCCCACCTGAAGCGTTAGTGGTGCAGTCTGGTAGTGCACAACATCAGTCAGAGTCTCGCCAGTGACCGAGGAGATAGTAAGGGATCTCGCAAGCCGGGTCACTGGTAACTGCCATCTTTGGACCAACGTAGCTGCAATAAAACTGCCTGCAGACCCAGAGTCGAGGAAAGCAGTGGACTGGTGACTCTGTCCAGAGGGTGCCTGAATGGAGACTGGCATAGACAACCTTGGAGAGGTGGTATTCACACCTAGGGAGGCCTCTCCTACCGGACCTAGGTGCGAGCGTTTCCCGGACGCTGAGGACGTTGGGGACAGCTCAGCCAGAAGTCACCAGAGCCACCGCAGTAGAGGCAGAGATTCAGTTCCTGACGGCGAGTTCTCTCATCTGGAGTCAGGCGAGCTCGTTCCACCTGCATGGGTTCCTCAGAAGTCGGCTGGGAAGCAGGGGTGACTGGATTTTGGAAGACCGGTGCCAGCCGGTGATGGCGACGAGGTAGGCTTAGTAGCCGTTCTTGCCGAACCTCCTCCTCTCTCTCAGAGAATCGGATATCGACCCTAGTAGCCAGTAGGATAAGGTCGTTCAAGGAGGTCGGAAGATCTCGGGCAGAGAGCACGTCTTTCGCACGACTGGATAGGCCCTTCTTGAAGGTGGCTACCAGAGCGGCCTCATTCCAATCTAGTTCGGAATTGGATGGCGTACTCACCAACGGAGGAACTCCCCTGTACGAGGTTGAGGAGAGCAGTCTCTGCCGATGAAGCACGGGCTGGCTCTACAAAGACAGAGCAGAACTCGACCAGGAAGGTCTGGAGATTGGCAGCAAGCGGGTCATCTCGATCCCTCAGCGGTGTATTCCAGGCCAGGGCCCTACCCTCCAGGAGGCTGATGATGAAAGCCACTTTAGAGTGCTTGGTGGAGAACTGGTTGCTTAGGAGTTCAAAATGCAAGGAATCCTCTGCACATCTTGGGATCTCCACCGTATTCACTTGGGAGCGCCAGCCGAAGATTCGGAGAGGATGCAGGAGGTGGTGCAGTTGGAGGCGAGCGTGGAGCTACAGCATGCTGCTGTAAGGTGGCAGTCAGTTGTTGGATCAGCTACGACTGTTGCTGGATCTGCTGAGCCTGCTGGGCGACCACTCTGGCGATGTCACCGATATCGGGCATATTGCCGGGATCCATGGTTGAAGCCTACTGTAACAATGGGAGTCGTGGATCCTCTATACCGTCACCAGAAGAGGCATAAACTGCACCAGGGAGCGGAGTCTAAGGGGCCGCTGGTTTTCACCAGAGCCCGCCGCAAGGCAGGATGGGCTTGCTGCGGCATGCGACCCCCAGGTCGCTACCCCTGGTTTGGTTTGCTAGTGACGGCGGGCAAGGTGTAGCAGGAGTAGTAGGCAGGTGACTGTGCAGACGGTGGTCTTAGGCTTAACCGCAGGTGGCAGAGACAATGGACAGGAATCACAGACAAGGTCAACGGACAGGAACAAGGGACAAGGGCAGCGGACAGGAACAACAGGGAGCTGGGCCAAAACGCTATGGGAAGCATGTGGAGGCTTCAACACGAGGGGCAGGGCATGCTGGGATTTATAGGGAGTGATTGTGCACATGAACCAATCAAGGACGTACTGGCCCTTTAAATCTGTGAAAGCCGGCGCACACGCGCCCTAGTAGGTGGGGACACACGCGCCGGCCGAGACCGTCAGCGACGGGAACGGGGCGAGGCGAGGCGGGTCCCTGCAGCGGAACGCCGGCAGCTGCAAGTGACGGAGAGGGGGTGCAGCGGCGGCCCAGAGCACGGGACGCCGCCGCAGCCCAGACAATGGGCCCAACATCACTTCATATGCCATCCCGAACGTAAAGCATTTAATGTGAACATAGCCTGCAAGAGCTGCACAAAGAAATGCACTACAGCTGTAGCCACAAATACAATATACAGACTATAATTTGTGGTTTCAGATTCACGAATATCTCCAGTTTTCTCATATCACCAGATCCTTTCCTACAGAACATTGCAGAGAATTTTCCATTCATATCTTAAGCAGTCAGAAGATAATTCATGTACTGTACACAATGCAAAGGTTTCCTTTACATTTCTTTATTATATTAGAGTAAAACGATGCGATAATATAAAATGTATAAATGTATAAAATATAGCCTTTTTAAGAGGCTATATTCAATTTTCCTTGATAAAATCCTACATGGCACACAAGGCCACCGTGTTGTGCAAAAAATGAAGCCCATACGGATGTCGCCTGTGACGCCTGTAGGCAAATTCAGAAATGGTGTCATAAAATTTAAAAACATTTAACAGAGGCGAGATTGCAATGTGTTCCAGATTAGAAGACTCGAAACACAAGGCTTCCAACTTCTCCAAATTTTGATTGTCCCTCATAGGGTAGCATGTTTGCATTGGCTAGAACTGCTGTCTTCTGGACTGGAGTCCACACCTATCCTTTCTGAAGAATATGTGCATTCTAATTATATACCCTCATTGGGAGGTAAGGTAATTTCTGGGACGATTTTACTTATCCTTAATCACAGAAATATATTTTTTTACGAGAATGGGAGAATGGGAATCTATGTCATGCTCAGAGTTGTAGACATGAATGAATAGCTGATATCCATTAGAACAAATACGGAGATAGAACAAATACGGCCTGCCTCTTAGCTCATGTTTGTACAGTTATAAAATCATGCTTTACTTCTAAGCTCAAAATTCATAGAGGCCGGGCAGCAGCATGTACACCGCCTCCCTCCACCACAGTTGCAGCATGTACACCGCCGCCCTCCACCACAATCCCCATACTGCATGATAGATGCACAGGGCTCATTGCTAGAAGTCAAACAGGGTGTGTTTGTGTGTGTGTGTGTGTGTGTGTGGGGGGGGGGGGGGTTGAGACGGGAGGAGACATGCATGCTGCAGCTCAGCACAGACTCTACTACTCTAAAAACTTACTTTACAAGCAGTCCTCAGCTAAAAGGCAGGTAACATTTGTAAAAACAGTACAATCATTAAAGTGTCACTGTTGTTATATTTCAAAATCTGAATAAAAATAGTTTATACGATATAAATCAAAGTTTTCAATTAACATTCTTTTTTATCATGCTGTAAAACAAAGCTATACTTACCAGAAAGCCAGGCCCAGTCTCCTAAAGGCAGCTATATACAAGCTATACTTACCAGAAATCCAGGTCCAGTCTCCTGAAGGCAGCTATATACCAGCTATACTTACCAGAAATCCAGGTCCAGTCTCCTTAAGGCTGCTATATAAGAAATATACTTACCTGTATCCAGGTCCAGTCTCCTGAAGCTTTTTAGTCTTGTGCAGGTTGAAAAAAAAAAAGAGACAAAAATCAAACAAATAAACAAATGAAGTCCCAGCCAGTACAGAGAGTCACGGCTCAATGTGTCCATCAATCACATGATTACCTTCTCTCTGTGAGCGCAAATGACCTGGGAGACACAGGACTTTCTGTGTTTAGACTCTTTGGAAAAAAAAAAAAGAGTCAAAACACAGGAAGTCCCTTGTTTCCCGTGATTGCTAAAATAAAAAATAATGAATGTATATTAAAAACTTGCTTTATATCACATCTACTGTTGATTTATATTTTGAAAGGTATAACAACAGGTACACTTTAAAGCTACTCTGTACCCACAATCTACCCTCCCCAAACCACTTGTACCTTCGGATAGCTGCTTTTAATCCAAGATCTGTCCTGGGGTCCGTTTGGCAGGTGATGCAGTTATTGTCCTACAAAACTACTTTTAAACTTGCAGCCCTGTGTCAAAGTATGGAGTGTCTTTGCACTAACTTTGCACCACCCCTCCGTCCCTCCTCCCCACCCTCTTCATCATAAGGAATGTCACTGGAATATTTTGTCCTGTCTGAACATTGCACAGGTGCCTTGATGATCCAGCCTGTGTGCCATGCTGACACAGGTGGGGAATAGGAGACAATCTGCCTGGAGCATTCATAATGATGAAGAGGGCGGGGAGGAGGGACAGAGAGGTTGTGCCAGCGTAATGCACACACAGTTTAGGCCACGGCCGTTGGGCACGGGGCTGCCAGTTTAAAAGTTGTTTTTTAGGACAATAACTGCATCACCTGCCAAACAGACCCCAGGACAGATCTTGGATTAAAAGTAGCTATACAAAGGTACAAGTGGTTTGGGGAGGGGGGGGGGTGTCAGATTGTGGATACAGAGTCACTTTGACACACATTTTAAAGCCACACTAATTTGTGGTAAGATCCCATGTTTTTGTGGTTTTCCATCACATCTTGGCCACACCTTACTTTGTAATATAACCATTGAAATAAATGTATCATTTTTTATTTCCATACTATTATACTTTAAGAGGCAGAAGTAAGGGGCAACATGAAAAAACTGCAGGGCTGCCCAAGCTCTGGTCCCTACAACCTTGTTTTTATCCAGCACTTTTGTGGACACAGCGCCACTGATACAGAGCTTCCCCCCATGTACTGTGTGTTCCTATGCATTAGAATATGCAGTACACTAAAGGAGACTGGATGTCAGTAGCAATTTATGTGTGGTAGCCTCTGCAGAATGATCGCTTGTTACTATCAGTGATTGCTTTACAGAGGCTACCACCCACACTCTATATTAATAATGCTGTGTCTCTGGCAGTGTTTATTCAGAGTAGGGATCAGGGCTTGGACAGCCCTGCAGTTCCCAACATGAATATCCCTACAGCAGAACAACAAAAGCCTTGTTGCCCATTATTGCTGAGACTGCTGTCTCTCCATAACAGCCTATTACCACAATGTATATCTATAATGCTACATTGTCGGAATTAGTAACCAGGGACTGGATGGCATGGCTGCCGATCTCTCTCCCATCAAACATTATTTTTCATAACAGACACTCTTTAAAGGGGTTATCCAGCGTGCGGGCACTTTTTGGGGGGGACCGGGGAGGAGGTGGCTGAAATAAAAGACGTCCACTCACCTCCCCGGTTCCAGCGGCGGGTCACTCATCGCGGCGCTCTGGTCCCCGGTTCCCGGCCGCTTCCTGGTGTCTGACGCCGCCCGAGATGCTACGTCTCAGAGCCGCTCAGCCACTCAGTGAAGGAGGCGGGATCCGTTTGAAGTCCGCTCGGATCCTGCCTCCTTCACAGAGTGGCTGAGCGGCCCTGAGACGTAGCGTCTCGGGCAGCGTCAGACACCAAGAAGCGTCCGGGAACCTGGCACCGGAGCGCCGTGATGAGTGACCCGCCGCTGGAAGCGGGGAGGTGAGTTGACATCTTTTATTTCAGCCTCCTCCTCCCCGGTCCCCCCCAGAAAGTGCCCCCATGCTGGAGCACCCCTTTAAGCATCACTTTCAATGTAGAATGACTCAGTATCTGATGGAGTAACACACAGTCTTATTCTTCAGTACAGTAACGCCCTGTGCACCTCCATGGGTGGCCCCATTACATCTCTATACAACCCTGGGCCTTATAATGATACACAGCACTTATTGTTACTGTGGTGGTAACTTTTGCCCACATATTAAATGTTTCCTTAAGAGAACACAAAGTATCGCTATTTGTCTAAATTTGAGATAAGCAAATATTTCACATTCTGCACATAATAATAAACATTTTCCTCATCGGCATTTTTTTTTTTGGCCGTAACAATAACATTTTTTTGGTATTTCTCGATTTAAGGAAAAACCAAAGTGTCTTCAGTAATATCAACAGGAACTGTTTGTGTACACGAGAGAATCACATTTTGTGAAATTAGGTCAGCGAGAACATTTGACGTCTTTGTGGCCAAGTCGTATGCAATATTTATAGAGGAAATGAGGCAGGAGGATAAAGGTAATGATATCGGGAGGATGATGATGGATTACGTGTGTACAATGGGCTCATAATGGGCTTTGTAATCACATGTGGTGACCATTGGGCAGTATGGGCAGCTTGTGCCTAATGTTATGTGAATATTTAACATCTTTGAAGCAAAGCTGTATGTAATATGTTTGAAGGAAATGAGTCAGGGAGATGAAGACAGTAATATCTGGTGGATAAATATTCGTTAACTATTAGAGATGAGCGAACCTGGAGCATGCTCGAGTCCATCCGAATCCGATCGTTCGGCATTTGATTAGTGGTGGCTGCTGAAGTTGGATAAAGCTCTAAGGTTGTCTGGAAAACATGGATACAGCCAATGACTATATCCATATTTTCCACATAGCCTTAGGGCTTTATCCAACTTCAGCAGCCACCGCTAATCAAATGCCAAACGCTCGGGTTCGGATGGACTCGAGCATGCTCAAGGTTTGCTCATCTCTATTAACTACGATTGTGTGCCTATGGAAGGTTTCCATAGTGTACAGTATGTCCCATAGTAGTCTCTGTGTAGGTTAAGAAACACATACTGTAGCTCCATTTGCCCCTCTACAAAATAGAAGTCAAAAGAAGTCAACATTAGGTTGGGATTACATGGTGATTTTGGGGTCAAGTGAACAAAAACTGTGTTGATTGAGCTACATAGTAACTAGAAGAGATGAGCAAACCGAGCCACCTGAACCCAGATTTGTTCCAAACCACACTCCAAAGTTCAGAGGGGTTTGGGAAGATTGTAAAAAATAATAAATACAATAAATATAAACTTACCTGTCTGTGGTCCCCTGGTGGCTCTCTGGTCCCTTCCCAGCATGTTCTGTGGTGAAAGCTGTTCAATCAATCATAGGCTGACTAGGAAGTGGCAGCACAGCAGCCAGTGGTTGGCTGAGCAGGCTGTCACTCTTGGCTGCCTACTTGGCTAATCACAGGCCACAGTGCTGTCCTGTCCTGTGATTGGCTGAGTGGGCCTTCACCATAGAAGACACCAGGATTGGACCGGAGAAGAAGGACCCCAAGGGAACATGGACATGTAAGTACAGTATAAGGAGCAGCCTTTAGAAACTGCAATAAAGCAGCTAAAATCCTGCAGGTTTTAATGTGGTTCATTAAAGTTCGGTTCGGCATGAACCCAAACTTTACACTAAAATTCTTCGAACCTGCCGAACCAAACTTTTGAAAGGTTCACTCGTCTCTAGTAACTTGGATAAATACTGTGACCCAAAAGAGCCAGAAGACACAAGAAATGAACTCGAGATGTATACCTTACGACTGTTGGGTCATTGTGGGCCACAACACAGCCCTATTAATGACCCTATGTGTAATGAACCGTATTACACAAAGTGCAACACTGATTTTTGGTCCCCTGATCCTTGTGGTGGCCAAAAGCACCATATAACCCTGCAGCCTAACTTGACATGCTAAGGCTCCATGTTTGGATACTCAGTCAATCAACCACATTTGAAAGTGAAATATATGGTAAAGTACATGACGGATGCATTGATGTCAATAGACTCCATGTAAAGCTTATGCCAGACACGTGCTTAGTGTTGTGAACACATTTGACCTCTGCTCCATAATGTACTTTAAGAGAAAGTGTTGATGTCAGCTTTAACCAGCAAGTGAACCTATGCCGGGAAATGTTTTTTGTCTGCACAGATGGATCTACAGGGAAAAAAAAAGAAGAGCTGCAAAATGACATGTATAATAAAAAAAAGAAAAACAATGGCGTAAGGGATTATCCATACAGAGGAATTAGATCCATTAAACCCTATTAGGACAATGAGAGAGGTGGTTTCCCGCTCTTACCCATCCCAGCCATACATGGTTTACCAACTGCTTGACGGGCCACCATGTGGTGTTACATTCCCCTGTAGCAGCAGCCGTTTCAGTTGTTAGAGTCTACAGAAAAGCTGGTTATACTACTAAATCCCCCCCCCCTCCCCCTTTCGGTACGCTCTTACTGGGTCTACTGGAAACTAGTTGACAACCAATATGGATGCACTGTGTGGGTTCTTAAAAAAAAAAAAAAAAAAAAAGTAGTAGGATTTTTTTTTTATTATTATTTCTTGAGGAACTATAGATACTTTCCTGGGGGAAATATATAAAACCTACAAATCATGTCAATGGTGTTTTTGTTTCTAAAGAAATACTTCAGAGGAAAGAAAACGTTTTCAAATCAGATAATGTCAGAGAGTTATACAGATTTGTAAAATACTTCTATTTAAAAAAAAATCTTAATCTCACTTCGAGTACTTATCAGCTGCTGCATGTCCTGTAGGAAGTGGGGTTTTCTTTCCAGTCTGACACAGTGCTCTCTGCTGCCACCTCTGTCCATATCAGGAACTGTCCAGAGCAGTAGCAAATCCCCAAAGAAAAGCTCTTTGGCTCTGGACAGTTCCTGACATGGACATAGGTGGCAGCAGAGAGCACTGTGTCAGACTTGCAAGGCGGTGGGCATACCTTTAATAATTAGTGTTCTTTAAATTCCTAATCTTGAAGGGTACACATAATCATGCCACAAGGAGCCAAAGACATGTCTAGACCCTTCAGCTCAACACGTGATCCACAGATACCATACTTAGTTAAGACTTTCTTATTTTAAAAACCTCAGAGTAATAAACTCTATTCATGTGATCTAATAAACCCGTCCTATAGTCGCCATTCATCAAATATACTGACTATGTTACATTTTTAGATGCCCCATAAATCCTTTCTATATTGTAGACACAAGTGTGGGGGCCTGACTTGTATTTACAGGACGTGTTTTTCTCCATACACATAAGAAACTAATGAAAGAAGCGATATCTTGTTCCTGATCCCAGCACGTGTTAGGTTACGTAAATCTTATGCACATACAATGCATATATCTTTCTACAAAGGAATACAAAGGAACATAAGCCCAGAGGGAGAGAAATGCCAAGGAAAACGCTTACCTGAGGGCTCCAGCAGTAAAATGCCATGCTTATAAAATAACGGCATTAATAAGAGCCCCTCTATATTAAAAATAATCTCATTCAAGTCAAACATTATATAGACGTATGAAATATTTTTTGTAACTGGTGCATGTCCATCTTTTAAGTTTGCCTGACATGTCAAAGTTTCAGTGAATGATCAATAGAATGAATGCAAGCCCTAAATTGCTCTATAGCTACAACACAAAACAAAAGACTAATGAGTAGGCTAAGGCACTTTAAGATTGGGTGTACACACTGTAAGACACTGGTCATTCTGTGACACGGCCGTGTCACAGAACGGACAGTATAAGTGAAATTCTTCCCGGCCTATACTACAGTACTGGCCGGATGCACTTAATTTCTGTTAAATTGAAACATTGAAATGTTTTTCAAGCGGCCGCTAGGAATCCCGACCAGAGTGTATACTATGTGTACACACTCCGTCTGGGATTCTATTGAAATGAATGCAACGTATACTTTGAATTAATCATGGCCGGAGCTGCAATTTGCAACAACAAATTAATTGAAAATATACGTTGTGTGAACATAGCCTAAAAGTAGAGGCCCCTTTAAAGACAAGAGCCTCTAGCAGCCCTCAGCCTCACATACTTCAGAGAGCGCACCAGGTCACCGAGTATGCCCCTAACCATCTAATCCACAGGGAGGATTTTAAGCTGCGTCAATACTAAACAACGTGCACGTGTGTGGTACCTGACCACTATGCTAACTAGGAATAAAGTGCTCCGGTCCCAGTCACCAAGATTTCTGAATGCTTCATAGGCCCATTCTGCTTAGGAGAGACAGGCCACCCGATGGAAGCGCCCACCTTGTTGTGCACCTCTGTATTAAAATGACAATAAAGCAGACAATGTTCCATGCTTTCCAGCATGCATGAGTCCCATCCTGTGTTATACCCCAAAGCTGCACTCACTATTCTGCTGGTGGGGTAACTATTTACATACATTCAGGGGCAGAACTACTGCCGTAGCAGCCATAGCGTCTGCTACAGGGCCCGCCACATCCAGCCCTGCAATGTTCCTGGTTTCAGGACCTTTGTGTTGAAACTGGCTAACCAGGGAATAATGTGTGTATGCATGTCTGTGTCTGTGTCAGTGGAGTGTGTTTGTATCAGTGGAGTGTGTCTGTGTCTGTGGAGTGTGTCTGTGTCAGTGGAGTGTGTCTGTGTCTGCAGAGTGTGTCTGTGTCAGTGGAGTGTGTCTGTGTCTGTGGAGGGTGTCTGTGTCAGTGGAGGGTGTCTGTGTCAGTGGAGGGTGTCTGTGTCAGTGGAGTGTGTTTGTATCAGTGGAGGGTGTCTGTGTCTGTGGAGTGTGTCTGTGTCAGTGGAGGGTGTCTGTGTCAGTGAAGAGTGTCTGTGTCAGTGAAGGGTGTCTGTGTCAGTGGAGGGTGTCTGTGTCAGTGGAGGGTGTCTGTGTCAGTGGAGTGTGTCTGTGTCAGTGGAGTGTGTTTGTATCAGTGGAGGGTGTCTGTGTCTGTGGAGTGTGTCTGTGTCAGTGGAGGGTGTCTGTGTCAGTGAAGAGTGTCTGTGTCAGTGAAGGGTGTCTGTGTCAGTGGAGGGTGTCTGTGTCAGTGGAGTGTGTCTGTGTCAGTGGAGGGTGTCTGTGTCAGTGAAGAGTGTCTGTGTCAGTGAAGGGTGTCTGTGTCTGTGGAGTGTGTCTGTGTCAGTGAAGGGTGTCTGTGTCTGTGGAGTGTGTCTGTGTCAGTGGAGTGTGGCTGTGTCTATGGAGTGTGTCTGTGTCAGTGAAGGGTGTCTGTGTCTGTGGAGTGTGTCTGTGTCAGTGGAGTGTGTCAATGGAATGTGTCTGTTTCTATGGAGTGTGCCTGTGTCAGTGGATTGTGCCTGTGTCAGTGGAGTGTGTCAATGGAATGTGTCTGTGGAGTGTGTCTGTGTCAGTGGAGTGTGTCTGTGTCTGTGCAGTGTGTCAAGGTAATGTGTCTGTGTCTGTGGAGTGTGTCTGTGTCAGTGGAGTGTGTCTGTGTCTGTGGAGGGTGTCTGTGTCAGTGAAGAGTGTCTGTGTCAGTGAAGGGTGTCTGTGTCTGTGGAGTGTGTCTGTGTCAGTGAAGGGTGTCTGTGTCTGTGGAGTGTGTCTGTGTCAGTGGAGTGTGTCAATGGAATGTGTCTGTTTCTATGGAGTGTGCCTGTGTCAGTGGATTGTGCCTGTGTCAGTGGAGTGTGTCAATGGAATGTGTCTGTGGAGTGTGTCTGTGTCAGTGGAGTGTGTCTGTGTCTGTGCAGTGTGTCAAGGTAATGTGTCTGTGTCTGTGGAGTGTGTCTGTGTCAGTGGAGTGTGTCTGTGTCTGTGGAGGGTGTCTGTGTCAGTGAAGAGTGTCTGTGTCAGTGAAGGGTGTCTGTGTCTGTGGAGTGTGTCTGTGTCAGTGAAGGGTGTCTGTGTCTGTGGAGTGTGCCTATGTCAGTGGATTGTGCCTGTGTCAGTGGAGTGTGTCAATGGAATGTGTCTGTGGAGTGTGTCTGTGTCAGTGGAGTGTGTCTGTGTCTGTGCAGTGTGTCAACGTAATGTGTCTGTGTCTGTGGAGTGTGTCTGTGTCAGTGGAGTGTGTCTGTGTCTGTGGAGTGTGTCTGTGTCAGTGGAGTGTGTCTGTGTCTGTGGAGTGTGTCTGTGTCTGTAGAGTGTGTCTGTGTAGTGTGTCTGTGTCTGTGGAGTATGTCTGTGTCTGTGGAGTGTGTCTGTGTCAGTGGAGTGTGTCTGTGTCTGTGGAGTGTGTCTGTGTCTGTGGAGTGTGTCTGTGTCAGTGGAGTGTGTCTGTGTCAGTGGAGTGTGTCGGTGTCTGTAGAGTGTGTCTGTGTCTGTGTCTGTGGAGTGTGTCTGTGTCTGTGGAGTGTGTCTGTGTATGCAGCAGCTACTATTCATGATGAGCTCTGATAGTTGTAATTCCCCCTACACCATTGTACATGGAAGATGTTTTGCTAATATATTGCTCTATTTTACACTTTTATCACATATTTGACAGGTCTGCTTCCAAAGAGTTTCTGCAGCAGCTGCATTCATGCTAGGTTCTGATTTTCAATGCTATGATCATCTACCACATGATCTCTATACTGGAAGTTGTCTTCCCTCTATCCTGTCCCCTCCTGTTTTCCTTCTGCTGTATTATTTCACATAAAGGCCACTTCCAAAGATGTTCTGCAGCAGCTGGTAGTAATGCTGGAATCATTGTTAATCACAATGGTCCCCACCACACATTAAAGGCACCATAAATGTATTGTTCCTTCATGTCACACTTTAGCTTATTTCAGCAATCAGGTGATTGGCAGTTTTGCTTTCAAAGATGGTCTGCAGCAGCTGCTATTAATGCTAGCTAGGCTTTAATCTTTAATTAAATAATTGTGTAGTATCATATGGAATGTATTTACATGTAAATCCCAAGTGTGAATAAAATGACCAGTGCACTATGGCGTACGGGTATCTCAACTTTATGTAAAGACCCGCCCCCCAGTTTCCCGGACTGATTTACTAGGAGGCAGGTAACTCCTTATAAATTCACGCTTAGCGCTCAGGAGCAGGTGTAGATTTCTGTCATGATTTACGCCTCCTCCCTGACTTACTGAGCCCCCTTCTGCTTGCCCATCAGATGGCCAGTGGCACATTTTGATAAATGTCAATTAAAGAGTTGGACATTCAGCGGCCGGTGGAGGGAGGGGGGCAATCAAAAGTTTGCTATGGGACCCAGCCATTTCTAGTTACGCCCCAGCATATATTACATTACTTATCCTGTACTGATCCTGGGTTACATGTAATATATACTAATTTAAACTGCATTTCTATTCCTCACACTTCTGTTCTGTTTAGGGATAGGTGGCATATGCTGAAGACCTATGCAAGGGTTAACCATTCTTCTTTGAACATTGCTGTGCTTTTCAGCCACCTGCTTGCAGAGACAGTGGGGGACATTTATTAAGTCCGGCGTTTTTTACGCCGGAATTATAAATGTCCCTGCATTTCCGGCGCTACGGAGATCCCGGGCGCGTCGGTACGCACAGCCGAAAACATACGCCACCTGAAAGGTGGAGTAGGTTTTCGGCATATCTTTGAGTTGAAAAAATGATAAATCGCACAGACTCTGAGTCCGGACAACCGACACTGACATGTCAGTTTTGTGCGGCCGCGCACAACCCTTACAGTGCACACAATGGAGAGTGCTGCTCCAGCCTCACTCTCCATTGTGTGCTATGGTGAATTGGTGCAACAGCATCCCAATTCAATAGAAATGCTGTACCGGCCAGGATAAACTTCATTGACACTCGGCCGGGTCACAGAATAGCTATTGTCATACGTTGTGTGAACGTGACCTATATGTTCAAGTTGTTTGTCAAAACACTTATTTGGACACCCAGAAATGGATTTTAGTTTCCTGCAGCACCACTACAGGGGAAATTGAGCATTGCATAATTGTTGTTTACCTTTTTCGGTTGTTTGTGTAATGCAGGTCAGGTCCTCCAGATCAAGAGTGCATACTTTGTCCATAAGAAAGTCATCCTGAACAGGGGACCTTACCCCACAATAACTAAGTATTCCCTATTAAGGAATATATATATATATATATATATATATATATATATATATATATATATTATATATATATATATATATATATATATATATTTTTTTTTTTTTTATTTTTATTATTATTTTTTTTTTAAAAGCTAGGTGACCCCTTCAAGAAGTAATTTTTTGAAAGTAGAGCTAAATTACAAATTCTAAACTCTTAAAGCTTTACATTTGGGTTTTGGGGGAAGGGAAGACATTCCTCTTTCCCAATTATATAATAAGTAAACAGGAAAATTAACAGGATATTTCAGAACAACAACATCAGCAGCAGCTACATCTGCCGGTTGTACAGAAGCCAATTTTCCCCAATTTTTTTTTAACGTTTTACTGATTGAGAATAATTGCAGAAATTAAACTATATGAAAGGAAGGAAATAACATGAAGTGACCTTTTAGTTTGTAACCAATCTACGGAGTTACATAGTTTACTTTACGGATTATTTGATCTTTGAGTGTCAGTCAGATGCTGAGTCAGTCCCAGCACACACTAGTCAAAGAAAAGCTGTAAAATGATCCCAATGGATGACAAAGCCTTTAATTGGGAACATTCATCTAAACACAATAGACGCTGAATAATAGTCCACCTACCATAGACCAACAACAACAAAGACAGTGTAGACACTAAGCGTAAGGAAATATGCTTGACATTCGGGATATATTTTGGATTTTTTTTCTTAAAGGCCAGGACTACAAACTAACTGACATTAGAAAATGAATTAACTAGAAACACTTAGGGCCCTATTCCACAGGCCGATCAATAATGTTAAATCGGCGCTCGTTTACTGGGCCTTTTCCTCGGCCTGATGATCGTTAAGCGAGGGCTTCAGGGACATCGTTTGTGATGTCTTTGCAGCCCTTGCAGCATACATTACCTAGCAGGACTTCTCCTCCGCTCCAACTTCATCCCGGTCCCGCTCGCAGCATTAACTCCTCAGCGGCCTGACTGAGCTGTCAGACCACTCAGCCAATTACTGGCCGTGGCGGTCCTGGCCTGTGATTGGCTGAGCGGTCTGACAGCTCGGTCAGGCCGCACCGAAGCTGGGATGAAGATGGAGTGGAGGAGAAGCCCTGCTAGGTAATGTATGCTGCTTGAATCGTCAGTCGCCCGCCACGCATCTCTATTCAACGCTGCGATGCGCGGTGGGTGACCAAAGATTTTAGGCTTGGGCCTAAATAAACGATCAGCCGATGACACAATCATCGGGTGATCGTTTTCTCTATTCCACTGAACGATAATCGGCCCAATCAGGCAGATTCGGACGATTATCACTTTGTGGAATACACCCCTTAGATTGCTGAGGTTAATTGAATTTATTATTATTTGTATTAACCCCTTAACGACCAGTGGCTGGGCTTTGGCGCACGAAGGCGTAAATGTACGCCCTGCCGGGGGGCCACACTATGAGGCGACCTCAGGAGCAGAGCGCGCTTCATAGCGGGTAAGGACAGGCTGCTACCAGCAGCTGGGCCTTCACCCTCAATGGCGATCACGCGGCCTCCCGCCATTAACTCCTTAAATGCTGCGTTTAGCCGCAAGTGCAGCTCTTGTCATTTAGTGGTTAGTCCCCTCTTAATCTATGTAGTAGTTAGACCTTTTTGTGACCCTCATAAGCAGGGTCGGACTGGGCCACCGGGGGACCGGGGAATCCCACGGTGGGCCCCGAGCAGGAGTAGGTCCCGCCCCCCAGTCAGGGAACAGAGTCTCCCCGACAGCGGGGGCCCACTCAGCCGCCGATTGCTGGCCCGCACCTTCCCTTCCTTGTGATCGCAAGCGTGCTTCCGCCGCCGCCCCGACAGGTGAGCAGCTGCTGGTCCCGACAGCGTCATCACCACTGAGCTCTGTGCACGGTGCGGCAGCTAGGACTTCCGGTTCACGTAGCGCATACCGGAAGTCCCAGCCGCTGCGGCGAGCACAGAGCTCAGTGTTGATGGCGCTGTCCAGGACCAGGAGCTGCTCACCTGTCGGGGAACACAGGAGAAGAGACCCACGACGGGGGAGCGTGTTGACAGGTGAGTTCTGTTTCAGTTTTGTTTTTTATCATAGGGGGGAGATGGACAACATATGGGGGGGGGGAGATGGACAGCATGAGGGGGGGGGGAGATGGACAACATGAGGGAGGGGGGAGATGGACAACATGGGGGGGGGGAGATGGACAACATGGGGGGGAGATGGACAACATGAGGGGGGGGGAGAGATGGACAACATGAGGGGGGGGCAGAGATGGACAACATGGGGGGGAGATGGACAACATGGGGGGGAGAGATGGACAACATGGGGGGGGATGGACAACATGAGGGGGGGAGATGGACAACATGGGGGGGGAGATGTACAACATGAGGGGGCTATAGGGGGAGAGGGATAACATGAGGGGGGCTATGGGGGGAGATGGACAACATGAGGTGGGGCTATGGGGGGAGATGGACAACATGAGGGGGCTATAGGGGGGAGATAGACAACATGAGGGGGCTATAGGGGGGATGGACAACATCAGGGGGCTATAGGGGGGGATGGACAACATGAGGGGGCTATTACAGAGGAATAGACAACATGAGGGGGCTATATGGGGTGAATGGACAACATAAGGAGGACATCTATATTGAAGAAGGAAAACTTGAGGGGGCTATGTATATGGGGATGGACAGCATAAGGGGGGTACCTATATGGGGGATGGACAATATGGGGTGCCATTAATAAGGGGGACAACACAGGGGGGACCATATACTGTAAGTGATATATATATATATATATATATATATATATATATATATATATATATATATATATGGCGTACAGGGGCCAATACAGATGTGCAGTTTGTAGAGAGATGAGGATGGTGACATAGTGAGGAGCCTAATTTGTTTCTCTGGCAGATTCTGTGGATTCGTGGCTCACAGGGCCGTATTTACCACTAGGCACCCGTGGTCCGGTGCCTAGGGCAGCACCTTGCAGGGGGGCAGCACCAGGAAGCAGGGGGACAGAAAAAAATAGTTTTTTGGTTTTTATTTTTTTAGTTTCCCTCCTCCCGTTCAGACTTGCCAGTAAATCTGGTGTCTTTTCCAGGGGGGTGGGGGTATGGTGGTATTGGTCAGGTCTGGTATCGCCAATAGGTGCGGGAAGATGGGGCGTCTTCAGGTTTAGTGCCTAGGGCAGCAGCAGCTGTTAATACAGCCCTGGTGGCTCATAGAAGTTCTCATAATGGCCCAGGGCAGAAGAAGATGAAAAGGGAAGAACTCTGATCAGAAAAGACGTCCCCTGTGAGTCACCTGATATATTTGCACTGTAATGTATATGGTGTATAGAACCTGTGTAGAGCTGCGTCTACCTCTATATTACTGGATGAGGTGATGGTGAACTGTGTACAGTGAATCTTATTCAGTAGCAGCGGTGGTTTTAGTCAGTATGTGGTGGTGTTAGTCAGTATGTGGTGGTATTAGTCAGTATGTGGTGGTAATATTTGTTGCTTGTAATTCGGTACTGTGTTTTATTGATCTTAGTATACTAGATTTGGTGTACAGGTACCCCACCCCCCACCCCCGTAGGTAGTACCCCCCATGTTGCTATTTTGCCCACAGGTAGTGTTCCTGGTAGGTAGGCATCCCCTTGTAAGTAACCTCCCCAATGCAAATATCCCCATATCCTTGTGTGAAAAAAAAAATACTCACCTACTGCAGTGGCTCCTATTCTAATACATAGAGTTGGGGCCAGTCTATTGTGTCTATGACCATGAGGCTTGCTATAAACCATGGGGGAGATTTATCAAAAATGGTGTTAAGTGACACTGGCTCAGTTACCCTTAGCAACCAATCAGATTCCACCTTTGATTCCTCACAGACTCTTTGGAAAATGAACAATGGAATCTGATTTACTTTTCCTTGATTGTTTGCTAGCCTAATGTCAAAGTCTATCAAGAATGCAAACAAAAGTTAGTACTAGATATACAATGCCCAAAGCTTACCAGAAATGAAGGTCTCAGATAAAAAGAATGTCTATAGTATGTGTTATATGTAGAGATGAGCGAACCGCGAGCATGCTGGAGTCCATCCGAACCCGAACTTTAGGCATTTGATTAGCGGTGGCTGCTGAACTTGGATAAAGCCCTAAGGCTATGTGGAAAACATGGATATAGTACATTATAGATTTAGCCTCACCCCCTCATGCAGTTGTGCGTGATAGGCATCTCTTTGGAGGTAGGGACAAAGAATAACAATACAGTCTTCTTAAGAGGCCCTGAGCTAAAAAATGAAAGGACAGCAGAGAACCCCCGCAAGTTGACATCCACAGATTATATGGTTTGAAATGGATAACACAAGGATGCTAAATTAGGATCCGCCATTATCACTGTCTGTTCCTTTGAACAGTGGCGTGTATCTTGGAGATACAATAGATGACCAAACAGCCCTGCAAAATTGCACTTGAATTGAAGTCGATTTGATTTTAAAATTTAAATTGAAGGTTAGAAAATTAAAAAACATAAAGTGGCCATTACCAGCCTTTAGATAAGGCAGGCGTGGAACCTCACAAAAATTAGGCCTGACACAGTAGAGTAAGAGCAAATAAAAAAAATAAAATAGCTGACTGGTTGGCGGGGGCGCGATTAGCAGGCCCCCGGCAACCAGTGCCACTCCTCCCCAGACATAGTGTGATGTCAGAGCATGGCAGTAAGAACACAGAGAACAACGAGGCAAGGGCAGGCACACCAGTAGTCTACATGGATGCCAGTTAAGGCCCAGCAACAACGAGGCAAGGGCAGGCACACTAGTAGTCAACATAGATGCTAGTTAAGGCCCAGCAGTAGCCAACAAGTAGCCTTCTACCCCCACCACCCTTTCGATTTTCAATTTGACTGCAGCAGTTGGGGTAACATTCCCTGAATAATGTAACTACTCACCTCTACCCCCGCCACCACCATTCGATTTGCAATTTGACTGCATTCCCTGCATAATGTGACTCACCACCTCTCCCCCCACCTCTGTTTTGATTTTGAATTAGACTTTGATCCTTGAGGATCTGGCAATTGTCTCATGCAAAGGGATCATCACTTCAGGGGTAGTGTACTACAAATCCCAGCAATACAGTGTAGTACCCACTAGTTTAGGGGGGGCTGTATGGTACAATCTGGTAGTGGCTGGACCTAGACACATGCTGGGATACCCCCTTACAATGAGCAGAGAAGTTTTATGCAGGTGTACTACAAATCCCAGCAATACAGTGTAGTACCCACTAGTTTAGGGGGGGCTGTATGGTACAATCTGGTATTGGCCGGAACGATACTCTCTGTCACACCTTTACAATGAGCAGTGAAGTTCTATGCAGGATGTACTACAAATCCCAGCAATACAGTGTAGTACACACTAGTTTAGGGGGTGCTTGACGGTGCTATCTGGTATGGGCAACAACTGTACACACTTTCTGTCACCCCAATACAATGAGCAGTGAAGTAAGTTCTATGGAGGATGCACTACAAATCCCAGATATACAGTGCAGTACACACTAGTTTAGGGGGGGGGGGGGCTTGACGGTGCTATCTGGTATGGGCACCAACTGTACACACTTTCTGTCACCCCAATACAATGAGCAGTGAAGTTCTTTGCAGGATGCACTACAACTCCCAGCTATACAGTGCAGTACACACTAGTTTAGGGGGGCTTGACGGTGCTATCTGGTATGGGCAACAACTGTACACACTTTGTCACCCCAATACAATGAGCAGGGAAGTAAGTTCTATGCTGGATGCACTACAACTCCCAGCTATACAGTGCAGTTCACATTAGTTTAGGTGGTGCTATCTGGTATGGGCAACAACTGTACACACTTTGTCACCCCAATACAATGAGCAGTGAGGTAAGTTCTATGCAGGATGCACTACATATCCCAGCTATACAGTGCAGTGCACACTACTTTACGGGGGGCTTGATGGTGCTATCAGGTATGGGCAACAACTGTACACACGCGTTGTCAACCCAATACAATATGAGCAGTGAAGTAAGTTCTATGCGGGATGCACTACAAATCCCAGCTATACAGTGCAGTACACCAGGACCACCAGCCCCAAAATCGAAAAGGAGTACACTGAGCACTTCTTAGGGTGTGTATGCAACACCTAATGTCCCCTTTCTGCCAGCAGCCGGTCACCACAGTGTGCTGGTTAAATCTCGGTAGCAGCACTACAACTCCCAGCCAGCAGTCTGTAGTAATAGTATTAATAAAAGCTTTTAAGCCCTGAAAAGGGCTGTTTGTTTGTATTGCTAGTATATACCCTGCCTACTGGAACACTAAATCCTACACTGACACTCTCCCTGACCAGCAGCAGCTATGTCCCTGATCGTGAGATGCTCGTCCGAGTAACAAGTACCATCGAGTACCCTAATACTCGATCAAGTACCAAGCTCGGATGAGCACGTTCGCTCATTTCTAATGGACGTGCATATTAAGTATTGCCTCTCCATGAACACTATGAAGTCAGTGCATATGGTATAGCTGCCTCCTCTGGGGGTCCGATTCTTGGTGATGATCTGATCTTTATTATACTCTTTCTTTAAATGGGCCCTGTTGTTAAAAGAAACTTTTGACGTGTCACAGAAACATGTCTTGTAGCTTTACAATTTAGCATGGTGTCCAGTGAAAGGACCCAAAGAAAAAAGAGCATTGGCTCCTTATAGTATTTCTACAGAATAACCAGGAAAGATCATCAAGCCTTCTACCCTGCAATCCGCTTGTATACTTCATTTCATTTTGTTCTTTTGTTGGACGGCCTACTGTGGGGGGTCGGGCTGCTCAAAATTGGAGGAAAACATCTAAGACATTTGCCTCACCGTTCCTGATTCCCTCCCGTTGTTCTTCTTTGATCTAAGACTTATGTTTTGCTCGGCAGATTGTATGTAGCAGTCGGAAAGCTGATGACTTTCCTATATAGCTTGTTGGTCCTACACGATAACAGGAATTAGACCATTAGGTTGAAAGATTTGGTGGAGCTTCTGTGCTGCTTGTTGCACTTCTAACTAGGAACTTCCATGTCACCACCCAAAAGTACTGTTTATTCAGTTTCCCATGTGTTACGTGATTTTTTTTTTGTATGATGCTAGATAGCAGCCATGCATAAAGATTAGAGATAAGCGCAACTCAAGCATGCTCCAGGCTGATCATTCGGCATTTGAATACCGGTGGCTGAAGAAGTTGGATTCAAACCTGAAGATGCCTCACATACATGGATGCAACCATAGGCTGGATCCATGTTTTCTAGCACTCCCTAGGGCTGTATCCAATATCTTCAGCCACTGGTAATCAAATGCCGCATGCTCGGGTTTTGGATCAACCTAATGGCAGTTTACATAATTGATGGTCGCTCCGGAGGTCATGTGATTGCTTTAAATAACAGTAAATTGAGCAACTAACCAGGATAACATAAGGAGTTTATAGCCAAGAAGAAAGAATCAGTACACCCCTTTAATTATGGGGTTAATCCTTATCCAAAGGAACTTGACCCCTAGAATCAAATTCCCTGGAGGGCCCAAGGTACCCAGACCGATACTGGTCCATATGAGAGTTTAGTACATATAGGTCTCCTAGAGGGCAATGCCTTTTTTATGTCCCCTCTCTATGTGCCACTCTTTAAAACTAACTCCCATTTGGGTGGATCCAGCATGCCTATGTTACATGGGAGTCAATTCATTTAAATAGCTTAAATAGCTGTAATGATACATTTCCACTACAGTGGCCACAACCTATAATTATGTGAATTTGGCTTTCCCGATTGGATATAGAGACCAGGCTGCTGATCGCCACAATGGTTTCTCTTTAAAAAAAGGTTTGTCATGAACAACCCCTTTAAGGTTCCCACAAATATATGAGAAGCTGCAGGCTATTGGGATGACACATCAGAACACATCAGATTATATTATTCAGAAGTTAAGGAGAGAGATTGTTACCAGGAAAACGTACATTATTCCCCGCACCCTACCTCCAGCTCTACCACAGTCCATCTGTCTGGAGCTCGTCATGGAAAATCTTCCAGGAATAGAAATTTTACTTTAAATCTAAATTCGTCCATTTGGTCTTTTATACAATGAATAATGTGTTTTCCTTATTTCAGTTTGGTGGTGGGTCTGAGCGCATATTATATACATTTAAGTCATAATAACCTAAATTTAAACCAAATGGGCAATCACTATAATAGACCGACATTGATTCTACCATACAGTCGTAAAACCTAACGTTCATGGGGAAGCATATTGTGTGTGCAAGTAGAATGTCTTCAGTATGAAGCTATTCAACTGTATCATTTGTAGACAGAGTGGCGGACTCAAAAATTATGTGAACCCTTTGGTATTACCTGTATTTCTGCACTGATTTCTTATAAAATGTGAATGGATTGGTATAGATAAACACAATTTAAGTGAACTAATATTTCATAGTGCAAGGAGGAGAAGTCCCATATCAATATGTACTGTATAAGGCAGTGATCAAAGTCTAACAGCCATAGGCTGTATCAATGTTTTCCAGTACTCCCTAGGGCTCTATCCAACTTCTTCAGCCACCAATAATCAATTCTCGAGACTTCCGAGTTCAGATGAACTTAAGCATGCTTGAGCTGTGCTCATCTCTAATTAGAAACAATACAATACAATTTCAGAGAGTTCACTTACTTTCTGGGAGAAAAAACCTTAGATAGATACTATTTGTAATGAAGGCTGGCCAATGCAGCCAAGTTTGTAAGCAAAACAATTTCTCTAATACTATAGAATAGAAAAACATTCAGAGTCAGATATCAGGAAGTGCTGAGCTCATCTACATTTACTTGCAAACATTACACGACATCCAACTTTAGACTGTCCTTAAGTGAACTTTAGAACTGAATGAAGCTATATGCACCATGCACATAAAAACTTGACATGTAAAAACCACTAACCGTATGCCAGCCATTGACTTCAGCAGGCATGTGGTTCACTGAATCATTCCCCCGGCAAGGATAACTTCCACCAGCTGTGACACTTCTCCATGAACCAGAAATAAGGGAACCGAAGGGAAACAAAGAACAAAAGAAGATTGGGAAGGGGCTGTTTTTGTTATGAGATGCCAATAACCCACCACCTTCTATGGAGTAGAGACCATAATTCTTATAATTACAATGTCTATACATTGTACATATTTCTCTGGTTTATTTTTATTTATGACTTGACAGCAATTCTATAACAATCCTCTTATGCAGTTGGGTATGTGTCTCAGGTGTTTTTTTGGCATGAGCATGCCGAAAAGTCACACTAGGGACTGGATAGCACCCATCCAAACCGGTAATGTGTAGACATTCAAATTGGCCAAAGCACTTATTTGACGTAGAATATCACGTTGAACCAGAAAATGGCACCATTGTTGACCATCTCATGGGCCCAAAGCTTACCTAGTATAAATATAAGGAACTACTCCTGAAGGGTAGACTTCATCCAACACCCCTCTATCTGACAGCCACACATCAACACACCAAGATGGTCTAAACCCATGCAAAAAACTTACTCTATGGTCTGCAGGTTCTGACTGGGTCCTTCTGCTAGATTTTATAATGTTCTGTGAAGATATACTCTATGACATCATTCCATAATTTCTAGACTTAACCTTGGTTTGCATGACTGCTTTGAGAAATTGACATCTTCCACCATAGAAGAGGACCACAACACTTACTCATGATAAGTTACTGGTAAATACTAAGGCATCTTTTAGATTTCGCAGCTCATTTCTTTCTTACTCTTTCTTTTTTTTTTGTACTGGTAAGCCTACTTGCTGTCCTTCGTGTGTTAATAATCAATGGTGTGTGACTCAAGGATCTACGAACCCCATTGTTTAACAAAGGTATGGCATTGGACCATGGAAAGCTTTACAGTTTGATGTCATTTTTTTAATATTTTAGTCACACAATAGCTAAAATAGAGAATAATTATATTTTGTGCTAGAGAGCATAGTTATCAGGCCATTGATGAAGCCTCATTGGAATATGGCACCCAGTACTAGGACAAGACATAGACAAAGAAGCTTATTGCCTGGGAATGTAGATATTGGGAAAACGTGTTTCACTTCAGTGCACTGATTAAGGCAGTGAATATGATTAATAGGAAAAGATACTGTAAGAAGAAGCAAGGAGTTACAGTTGGTCCTTACTATAGTATATGTATATACAGTATATGGTTGAGGGGCCAGATTACCCTACATTAAGTTAAATCTGTGGGGATGTTTGGTATTAGGGCACACATTAATAAATTACCGTATTATCAATCAAGGGCTCCTTTTAGGGACTTAACTGGCTCCATCCAAATAGCGTCTTCCTCCCCATTCAATGGCCGTCTTTTCAGTCTACACAGTGGCGTTTATGATGTGGGGGTTATCACACTCACCATTAGGCATTGACACTTGAAAAAGAAACCAGTTCGGTTTGGAAACGCGTTGTGTCGCTTTTTAGCTATTTTTATGGGTATTTTAATAAACATTTTTTTCTCCTGACACTGATCTTCCTTGGACCTGCGCCCCACAACTCCCCTACCAGGAGAGGAGGTGTTTTATTGCAATTTGTATGGTCCTGTTTGTGGATCCACTGGGGGAGAGGCTGCAGTTCTATTACAAGCCTCCTTTTGCACAACCTCTACAGGTGAGAGCTTCTATATTGTGCTCGCACCTATTCTGCCGTCTGATCTGTGCTATGGAGCGCTGTTCTATTTCTTTGTTTTCATCCAAGAGTAAGGCTGTTTAGCCTATCCGAGTCAATTAGGGCATTGGTGACTGAGAATAAGGGCTGTTGTATAAGGCATGACTACACAGCTTAATCAATTTTGCATTGAGTCTTAAGACTACTGGTTCATTTGGGCGGCCTATTAACTCCATGATAGTTACTGAGGACTTTAATGCCCACAAAAAAGGTACGACCAACCAATAAACAAAAAAATTCTCATCCATTGGCTGATCCCTGATCCATTGATATGGGCCTGTACATCTCCCTACTCATGTTCTATGAGTCTCTACTTAGCCATTTGGATTTCCCTGATTTTCTTATTCTTCCTGTTAACCCTCTGACCCTCCTGGTTTTTACCTGAGCTTGTCAACTATTTCCTATCTCCTATTGTACTTTTAGCACATTTGATGGTCTCCTTGGGCCTGTACATTAGTGTGCCGCCGCGTGGTCAGTGAGATAAGCGTTTCCTCTGCAGGCCTCATTACGGTACCACACAACATGGCCTAATGCTAATACGTAGCAGGTGACGGAGCACCTTGAAGTGATCAGCAAGGATCTGAATAAAAACAGCGGGCTCTGTTCAATGTATTTCATTTTGCATTTATTACACTGTGGTTCAAGCACAAACTTTTCATTTAGAGGGAAATCTCTAACAAATGTTTGCTGTGAGGGTTTGTGGTGTTCTGCTTCTCATTAGCTCTCCTTCATTACAGCAGGAACATCCATCCACATCCAGGACTATAGTGCGGCAGCCATTGGCGGCGGAGGGATGTATACGGGATGCAATACATTTCCATATGAAAGGCTTTGTTCCCCCTTTATTGTTCTGGAAAAGACAGAGTGGAGACATATACAATGCACAGTGTTTCATTACGCCAACTTTCAACACGAGCCAAAATGATTATTATGCCAAATGTAGTGTTTGGGTGGCATTGGTTTAAATATACAGATATAGCAGAGTTGACTTTGTCACTTAACTGTTTTTTTCTTATCGGTACTGTAAAAACTCATCTAGGCATGCTAACATGGAAAGACTAAGATAATACATAGTGACATTGTGATTAGTATAAGATGACACATACTGTACCTCTTGTGTATTAAAAAACTAAGGTCCCCTCAGAGCCAGACGCTCCAAACAGAAAATAATGGCCCAGTGATCAGCTGAGCGCTTCATTTCAGTAAACGGAGGGGGTCTCAGCACCTGGACACTGATGTCACTATGACATACCAGGAGACAGTCACTCCCTGGGACCAGACCTGCCTTGATGGAGATTTCGCTTTAGAGTAGCTTCACACACACCGTATCGCACCCTTAAAGTGCAATATTTTTTTTTGTAATTACATAAATGCTTTCATTAAATGTATCTAGAAGTACAAAACTGAAAAGAATGTGGCTAGCATTCTTATAGATTGCACTGCTACAGAACAGAGTTCAGAGCTCCCATAATTATCATTCACGATGATGCCGGGAGTTTCAAAACAAATTAAATATTTGGTCAACTGTACTAATACAGTAGCGAGAAAATGTAAACTCCTTCAGAGCTCCAAGCATCATCATAATACATGATGCTGGGAGTTCCGTATTCCAGTCCTTAGCATATCTTCCATGCATGAATGCCCCCTAAGAGAGTTTTCTGCATCCTGGAATAATAATTTTCCCATTGGCATTTCTTGGAAAACATACTCTTGACACCAGTGGATCTCTGCAGTAAGAACTAGTAGCCCCTCACACAACACTGGATTTCTTGATAAATTACTATTACCATTGGCAATACCCAAGGCAATACATGACTATTTTCAATGGGTTACAAACTTTCCATCTTATCATGGTCCCCAAGTAAAAATACCCTCAGAATCCACTTGAATTTGCCCCCAGGTAATGGAAAATGAGCCCTTCTACTGGCTTAGGCTATCATGAAATTTACTATTAACCAATTCATTACCCTAGACCGCAGGTGTCAAACATGCAGCCCTTTAGCTGTTTTGAAACTACACTTCCCATCATGCCTGAACACCCAAAGCCAAAAGGTTGGCTGCGCATGCATGATGAGAATTATAGTTTCGTGACAGCTAGAGGGCTGCGAGTTTGATATCACGGCCGTAGACCACCAGGGATTTGCAAAATACACCAAAAAGTGTCTAAAAATTAAGGGTCTGCAGTGGCTACCAAATCGTTCACAGACCAATTATTTAAATAAATAAATAAAATCAGTTCTTAGGAAATATACAATGTTTTTGTATTAGTAATACACATCTTTCTCATACGTGAAGCCTGGGAAACAGCTGGCTGTGAGTGGCAGTCCTGTCTTCCAGCAATCTTGTTAGGGACCATGTTTGCAGCCACCTCCTCCCAGCTGCAGATCGTTCAGCTGGATGTTATGTGGTCGCAGAGGGACTACCACATCTGGGTAACATTTACTTGCTCTAACCGGAGCTGTGTCGTCAGGTACAGTAAAAATAAATGAACAATAGGTCTTAAAATTCAATTATAGCCCCCACACGCCATGCACCTCGCTATCCCACGATACTACAAGTGGTTAAAGCTTAACACTTTGCCAGGTTTTTTAGCTTAAATGTCATTCAGTTAATGAGAATATCAATTACCTAATGATGTAAAGAAAAAAAAAACCTTAAAAATAAAAAACTCAAAACTAAACAAAATGTAGAAAATAAAAACCTGGGGGGAAACCCCCCCCAAAAAAATAATACAACTGCAATAATAGTCTAATACAAATAGTAGCAATAATCATCAGAAGGGGGAACAGATGAATATATGAATGGAAAATCTGTAACTCAAAGCAATAAATTATGTTTTATTTCACAAAGTAGCACTTAGAAGTCCGATCTAACATGAGTTTTGTTTGCATAAAACCACAAAATCTTTGCATGTGGAATCATCCTCTTCTATGAGTCAGTGTATTGTGTATTAGATTATCATCTTAGAAAATCATGAGAACCATATTAGTCACATTCTTCTTCGGTTTTGAACAAAAAAGTGACTGAATATACTTAATATATTAATAAATGTATTAATGTATTAATAGTAGAGATGAGTGCAACTGGAGGATGCTCATGTCCAATTGTTGGGCATCTGAATCCCGGTGGCAGAAGAAGTTGGATGTAGCCCTAGAGAGTCTGGGAAAACATGGATAAAGCCTATGGCTTTCCTGGACTCCCTAGGGCTGCATCCAACTTTTCCAGCCACCGGTATTCAAATGCTCACCAACTGGACTTATGAATACTTAAAATGTCACTGTCATTTACATTTGTTTTTTGCAGAAATCAATAGTACAGGAGATTTTAAGAAACTTTGTAATTGGGTTTATTAGCCGAAAAATGCATTTTTTTTTTAAATCATGAAAAAGCAGTTTGAAGCTCTCCCCCTGTCTTCATGGTTCTCTTATGGAGAGGGGAGAGGTTGAGGGAGATGATACACCAGAACAGGACAACAAAGAGTTAATTTACAGCTCTCTCCTCTGTCATCAGCTCTGACCGCTCTGACCTCTGAATACCGGTTTTCCAACAGTTGTGTAATCCTTTGTTCTCTGCTCCCTGCTGGCGACTAATCTCCCTCCTCTTCCCTCCCCTCTCCATAGGTTACACAGGGCACGTCTGATGTAAACAAGACATGATTTCCTGATAATGAGCAGTGAAGGAGAGAGAGGAGGGAGGAGTGGGGGGGGGGGGACCTGGGAAAAGTCTTTTTGAATGCAGATAATGGCATATTTGCCTAATAAACCCAATTACAAAGTTTCTTAAAATCGCCTGTGCTATTACTTTCTGCAAAAAACAAAAACAAAAAACCAACAGTGACACTTTAATTTGTGCTCACTAAGGATGGTCCGAACCTGCCGAGGTTCGGGTTCGTAGGAACGCGAATGCTCGCCATCAGATTCCCGCTGTCTGGTCGCTCCGTACAGCAGGTGGATACAGCGGGAGGACCGCCTGGAAAACTGGGATACAGCCTATGGCTATGGCTGTATCCCAGTTTTCCAGGCAGTCCTCCTGCTGTAGCCACCCGCTGCACGGAGCGGGCAGACAGTCATTGTCGAGAGTTCGTGTTCGTACGAACCCGAACCTCGGCAGGTTCGGACCATCCCTAGTGCTCACCACTAATTAACAGTTAATTAGCAGCTTTAAGGGGTTGTTCATTAAGTAAAACATTTTTAACACAGACCCCAGGTGCTGTAAAAATAAAGCATACTCACCTGTCCTGATCCCCTGCTTCTTCTAGACTTTGATGCCCTAAGCTTCTTCCTGCTTCTGCTTCTGCAAGAACTGCCTGCTTAGCTATTCACTGCCTAAATGACTTCCTGGATGACCACTGTGGCCAGCGATTGGCTGAAAAGGTCAACAAACTCTCAGAAGTAACAAAGTACTGTATAAGTACTGTATAATCCACTCTGATGACTATATGCCCCTACAGATACAAACAACAAGGTCTTCATGGTCTTCAAGAGACTGCCCCTTAACAGTCCTTAGTCTTGTGATAAACTGTTGCGTGGTACAAGATTGCGGCAGTGAGCTTCTTGCTTGTGGTTTATACCATATGATAAAGTTACACTAATAGCTATATTAAAAAGCCTTCAGTGACATATATAGTGGAGTGTCTCTTGTCTTCTATTTACTGCTATTGATAGGTAGGACATACGGTACACGGCAGGTTTCCCGTCACCCGGTTCTCTTATCTTACTGGTAATGATATAAAGACCTTTCATCAATACAAATGGGACTTTTAGATCAAATGATGTTAATTAATACAGATGGCAATCCAGAGGACTTACAGGAAACGTGCAGGCACGGACTATATATTAGTAGTAGACGACAGCAGAAGCACCAAAGATAGCACAAGTCTGTCCTACAGATGAAAACACCATCCCTAAAATCAAAGCAGATGTGGCATGAAAAGAACACTGAATGTTTACATACAAAGCATAGTGGTCACATACAGTAAAATAGAGGAGGCAGAACCTGAACATGTGGTGCTTAGTGGTGACAATTACAGTAGCTGATACCCCGCTGATAGGTTATTAAAGGGGTTGTCCAGGAAGCAGAAAAAATATTACCTTTCCTCACTCCCCAGTGCTCAACTTCCTACCATATGTCAATGGACCTGATAGCTGCCCCTGACTTGAAGGCATTGGGCTAATAGTCACACCTGCATGTGTGTCACAGTAACACAGCCTGCATCTTTTAAGCTAGAGGAAAGTATGAGGGTGCAAGGAAGGGTAATGATACCTTTGCTAGGTGCAGTGGAGTTGCATTTACAATAATCAGATCAATTCTATCATTTTCAGGTGAACCGGTTGAGAATGAGACCTGACTGGTTGTCATTGGGTAATTTATCAATATCACTTTTGCATAGTTTTTGTTTAAAAATAAATCACATTATTTTTAGTGCATAATTATAGAGGCAGCCATCTTAAATTACCTGTTTTTAACAGCATTTAGTGACATGCTTTACGGATGTGTACTCAATGGACATGTCCATAAATTATGGGACACTTTTGTAAGCATGCTCTGTGACCTGTGTGCAGGTCATTCTACAGGGCAGGCTGAACTACTATTGCTTTCTCTATCTACTGGTGTCACTGGTTTCCAGCATTCTCCTTCTTATCATTACAGACAGAACTTGAAGTCTCAATAGTGAGAATGAAAACTGCAAGATTTCATGACTGTTCTATAATAGAGATAGTAAAATGGAAAATGATTAAAAAAATTAAGTCAATGATCATTTTGTAATGATACAATCCCATTAAATACATTTTGGAAATTGTTTTAACGTGTCTTATGTTTTAAGCCCCTTGTAGTCATGGGATTCTCCATAAAAGAATCCACACTCTATTGTTAAGATTCATCCATTTCATATTCATGTTGTACATTTGGTTTGCATTACTTTTCGGATTGGCCATTTATCAATGTTTTTCAAGCAACCTAATAACATTGACTCTAAGAAGGTTTTATAAGAGGTTATTGTTTTTTTGACTCACTCTTCATTTGCACCGGCCACTGATTGCTCTTCACAGTCAGCTGCGGATTATGCTAACCACACAGACATATGTTACCCATTACCATATTCATCCTGCTATTTGCATAAATGCTGGCCTAGGCAATGCTATTACACCTACATGTTGGTATCCTTACAAGATGTGTTTTCAACAAATGTGGACATTAAAGACTTCCCTCGGGGGAATGTTCTGGGAAGTATCAAAGAGAAGAGTGATGTACAGTTATGAGGATGGGAACGCCAAATGACAGAACTTAGCGACACAAAATTACTTGCAGGTGTAAGGGATAGATGACGCTCATCTCAGAACCTTTCTGGTAAAGACGGTAGACATGAAAGTACTCCGAATCTGGGATATTGTCTTTGACCCAAGTCGTAAAGGGGTTTTAGGAAGTAAGGATGAAATAACAGAGAGAGAGAGACTCTTGTTGAGAAGGATCCGGGCGTAATTGTAGTTCATGGATTACAGAGCATGCAATGCCAATCATCTGCTTCTAAAGCCAGCAGGATATTGTTGTGTATTAAATGAGACATGGACTTGTAGGAAAAAGAAATAATTTTACTGCTTAGTAAAACATTATTATGGCCTACTCTAGACAAGGGGGCACTGCCTTTATTCTGAGAAAAAAAGGTTCAGTCTACAGGGAGGGATCAGACTTCTTTACTCTAAGGGTCCTTTTACATGATCGGTGCTTGTTTACTGAGCCTATTATATTGTCCGATAATCGTTTTGCAAAGGGCTGCCTAGACATTGTTAGCGATGTCCGTGCAGCCCCTGCCCAAACTGTAAATACTTAACCTGTCCCAGCCAGTGATTGGCTGAGCGGCATGTCACTCTAAAGCCACAGCATGCAGTGCCGGGACACATACATTGTGCAGGAGAAGACCTGGAGCATGGACAGGTGTAGTATTTACTGTTTGGCATCGTTATCACACGTAGCTATTACACATAGAGATGTGGTCGGTGGCTGATGATTTTAGATTTGGGCCTAAAGAAACGATCAGCCGATGACTGATCATTTTCTCTATTACACTAAGCGATAATCAGACGAATAGGGCCGATTGAGCCGAATATGGCTCTGTGTGATAGGGCCCTAAAAGCAGTTCATCTTTAAAATAGAAACCACAGGAGCTGGTAACAGCAGAGACAGGGAATTAGTGTTGAGCCGAACTCTCAATCTGTTCAGGATCGACAGCATTCTTCGTACCTGATTAGTTTTGAGTTCTGTACTTACCTGTACGAGTTGTTCATCTTTAAAATAGAAACCACAGGATCTAGTAAAAGCAGAGTGATTAAAGGGGTCATCCAGTGCTACAAAATCATGGCCACTTTCTTCCAGATACAGCGCCACTCTGGTTTCCAGCTTGGGTGGGGTTTTGCTGCTCAGTTCCATTGAAGTGAATGGAGCTTAATTGCAAACCACACCTGAACTGGAGACAAGAGTCGTGTTGTCCCTGAAAGAAAGTGGCCATGTTTTTGTAGCACTGGAGAACCCCTTTAATATTGAGCGGATCTGTCAAACTGTTTGGGGTCTGCAACATTCTCTGAACATGAACGATACTTTCTGGGCTTTTAGGAAAACATAGGGGGAGATTTATCAAACATGGTGTAAAGTGAAACTGGCTCAGTTGCCCCTAGCAACCAATCAGATTCCACATTTCATTCCTCACAGACTCTTTGGAAAATGAAAGGTGGAATCTGATTGGTTGCTAAGGGCAACTGACCCAGTTTCACTTTACACCATGTTTGATAAATCTTCCCCATAGTCTATGACTGTATCCATATTTTACAGGACTCCCTATGGTGGCATCCAATTATGCAGCCGCGAGTAATCAAATGCTGAGTGTTTGGGTTCTGAGAACGTTGCTAACCCCAAACTGTTTGACATGTCCGCTCAACGCTACAGGTGTTTTACTTTTTCAGATAAGACCTGTGAGTCTTCACCGAAAATCTTAGCCAGAATGGACATCAACCTTACAGCTAATATACACTCTAACATTTCAACTAACATAGTTAAACTTGTAAAACACATCAAGACAACATTTTTTGCAAATACAATCAATACATTAGCAAACTTGTCTCTTTCTTCTGATATGCCGGCTTTTCCCTGACATTGTTGATGGCTTGTTTTCTAGGTTACAGACCAACTGCATTAAATATCGGCCCAAATGGACAGGATCATGTCTTGCAGTTGCCGTACACAAGATGGAGGTCTTGACATGCTTTAAACGGACTGTTCTATCCCATCCCAGTGATGTCTATAGGATTCTGGAACCAATATTAGATACCAAATTGACAGGAAGAGGTTAACACATATTTGTTATCCCCTCTTCTTCTGTCAGTTCAGCCTCTTGGTTTATGACTTTACTCTTCGGACCTCTAACCTATATGTCAACGCTGCTCCTGTCAGTGTTGCTGCACAGACCTCCAAATACCTTGTTACAACAACTTTAGCACGGTCAATGGGCCCCCCTGATTTATTGACCCAATCACAGCTGTGACAATTGCAACCCCTATAGCTAGGGCAATAGCCATAGTAAATATGGGTCACTATGTTTAAATATAAAATTTGCAGAATGATATCTTATTACAATGCCTAACATGTAGGGATGGTCAGAAACTGCCGAGGTTCGGGTTCGTATGAACCCGAACGCTTGGCATCAGATTCCCGCTGTCTGCCTGCTCTGTGGAGCGGGTGGATACAGCGGGAGCACCGCCTGGAAAACTGGGATACAGCCTATGGATATGGCTCTATCCCAGTTTTCCAGGCAGTCTTCCCGCTGTATCCACCCTCTGTAGAGGGCAGACAGCGGGAATCATTACCGTGAGTTCGGGTTCATACTAACCCGAACCGAACTCGGTTCGGACCATCCCTACTAACATGTACACATGTATTCTTACCAGTCCACTTTTAGTCTTTAGTTTACTATTGTTTCAGCAGTTTCTTCCATCTTTCCCATACACATGAAATTTAAGTCTGGCTAAATGCTCCTGTTTTCTCTATAGATAGGGGTAAGCTGCAACCAGACTTCACTCTAGCGGTGGCTTATCTCTCAGAGGATAAAGTCGGTCGGGTCCATCTACAAAATAAGGAGAGACCCCGATACAACTCATGCAGATGGCCCAACCCTTAAGTATAATGTGTATGGGTACCTTTACAGAGGACAAAGTAAGACTATCTATTCAACCTCTTGAATCTAGGTAGTCTGAAACTTGTAAAGGAAGTGTACCGAGATGAAAACTCTATAATGTCAAGTGGTAAAAAAAAAACAAGATGAAAGGAAGATTTCAACTAGCTTGGCCCCGGCAACTAAATCTTACATAAAGGACACCATGACCCGAGTATAACATTTTTAGAAGTCAGACGATTGCTCATACATGTAGTTTCAAAGACTTTTAAAATGATGGTTGTTAGTCAGTCTGTATAGGAGTCTGAATTGGTTTTCCCTTCCCTCATTCGTTTTTGTAGGTTCTTGCCTTTGTTCTAGGACAGCTGGCGTTGTCAAGTTGGAACCAAGAAATGAAGTACATTGTGCGGAGTGAGCAAGGAGCTTTGTCTGTTCTACGTTGTGATGAAATGATTCCTGCTTGTACGACGCTGAATGAAATAGCACCGCTCGGAGACCTGTAATTTTCTTTCCAGACCACTAGATTATATGAAAGTAACAGCTGGGTGTTGCTTAGTAGAAATATGCTATACTTGTACATACGATAGTTTCATAAATCAAAACTTTATTTCAAGACTATTGCCTTCCAAGTCCAATTTGCTGCATACGGAATATTTTGCCGGTTATACTTCTCTTCTGCTGTCAGCAATGGCCGAGAAAAAAATAAAAAATCCTTTTCTTCAAATTTTTTTTTGCATTCATCATTTGATTTCATTTTCGTCTAATTTTAAAAATATTTATCAAAATTTGGACTCAAAATCTTGAGTTTAATGGATGATGAATCTCATGCGGTAGCCTTAATAGAGAAAATGCGGAACTATTTGGGGAACTTCCAGGTTCCATGCGGTTATAACACATTGAATTTATAGAAGTCAGCCCCAATGGGAATTACTGAGATGTTTCAAAGTGCATAAACTGTGGTATTAATTCTTCTGTCTGGGAATTTTCATGATCCGCCGTTGTTCGCTTGGCTAGCATTGGCAGGTGTAACATTCTTCAGTTTAATTCAATTTCATTGTCAATATGTTCTGTTCCCCCTTGGTTTAATGTAAGCTACACAACAAGGTCTTTAATATGGGCTGCATTAGTAGTGGGAACAAAAGAAGTGTGCTTTTGGAAGCACTACCAAGACTACAGATGTAGCCCGTCATCTCTCGTACAAGCAACATTTTATTTGCTGGATGGACAATGCACTTTGATATTGCCCCCGTTTCTTTGTCAGGTCATGTATGGATGGCAGTCAAGAGGGACAGATACCAGAAAAGACTCCAGGGGTCAAGTTATAAAAGAAAAAAATTCCCTTAGAGCAATGATGGCGGACCTTGGCCCTCCAGCCGTTGCAAAATTCCAATTCCCATCATGCATGGACAAAGATAGAGCTTTGGCTGCCCAGGTATGATGAAATTGTAGATTTGCAACACCTGGAGGGCCAAAAGTTCATCAATGTCCTAGAGCAACTAGGCCTCCAGGCTCTTTTACTCAGGCTGATTATTGTTAATCATTCCTAGGAAAGCTCATTCAATCTTTTGTATGACGGGTAAAATCATCAATTTCGGCCCCATATCTCTATGTCTAAACAGTGGACATATAGCCGATGACAATACATTTTTATGGGAGCATACCGTTACAGCAATTGTTTGTGAGGCCGAGCCCTGCAATTATTTATGCCCTGTACCATGATTGCCAATCTTGTTGATCAGCGCTCGTTTAAGACCGTACATGGCTGAATATCAGGTCACGTAAAAGGGCCTTCAGTTTTCGATCAGAATACAATGTGATTTGGAGTAACCTATAGGACTTTCAGGATTTATCAAGTGGTTGACAGATGCCAGTCTGGGCTATTGAACCCTTGAGATTAATTTGTCGAAAGAAAAAATAAAATTAGAGTAAAGCATGAAAGTCCAATAGGAACCAAGAAACACCAAAATTGTAATGGGAATTGGTAAGGCAGCCAATCATCCATGTGTTTTTTTTTATAGAGAGAGGAGGAATAAGCCACTCTTTTTTTAAAAAAAAAATATGTATGGATAACTTCTAAGTCAACTTCTAAGGATGTGTCATCACCATATTGGAAAATCAAAATATTATAGATACTTTGTGACTTTTCACATATGAAACAGACCCTGGTGGCAATTGTTTGGCTTCAATACCACCTCCAAATAGGGCTGTTCTCTTCTGCACCTTTGGAGACATTATTGGTTAAGAGCCTATTGGCCCAATAAAGGATCTTTTTGTACTTTGGGGGGTCTGTTAATCTCTGGTAGGAACATCTTCAGGATACTGATGATGTCTACTGCTGGTTAACCACAAGTGGTTATGAAAATACACTAGGAATGTGTTTATATGTGTTTTGCATTGGATCAGAACACATCTTCAACCATTTTACTAAACGTTAGGGATAATGCCAGATATTCTTTCACATATATGGATGCAAGAAAACTTCGGGGGAGTTTTATCAAATATGGTGTTAAGTGAAACTGGCTCAGTTGCCCCTAGCAACCAATCAGATTCCACCTTTCATTTTCCAAAGAGTGAATGAAAAGTGGAATCTGATTGGTTGCTAGGGGCAACTTAGCCAGTTTCACTTTACACCATGTTTGATAAATCTCTCCCCATAGCCTATGGCTGTATCCATATTTTACAGGACTCCCCCTTCATTTTTTCCATGTACATTCCAAATTTGTCCACCTCTTTTTGTAAAAAGAAGCCTATTGGTCTTGTGCAGTGCCACCTCATGTGATCATGTCACCCAATGACTGGTTTGTCAATTTATATCCACATTGGTGGCTGCAGTCACATGATATTGTGCTTTTGGAATTACTCCTTGATCGAACAAGCAATCTGACGGGGATCCTGGTTATCAGCAGCACAACATTTGGAATTTGGGTGTCTCCCCCCCCCCCATTTTTTTGTTAAATCTTTAGAGGTCTGAAAAATCCTTTAATTTTGTTTTGATGAATTTAGGAAGGATTACAGACACAGTATATTTGGATTGTGGTATAGGCTAGTAATACTTCATATGATCTGAATATACCACAACAATTGCCATAGGGCACAACTGAACTGAACAAGCTGTGCCATGTAGACTGCACCCAGCTTACTTAGGCTTAGCAGTCTTTTATATCATCTGGTGTCGATGTATAGAATGGACTCATATATACGCTATGTACCGTACTGTCGTTTTGGAAGAACATTTGTTATTTAGTTTGGAAAATATATTTTCTTTGTCTTTTTTGCCCAGCATATTCCTTTTCATACACGGTATATATTATGCGTTGTGCTATGGTAGGTTTGTGTGGAATGAGAGTATGTGTGATTTTTCATTTTTGCTTTCCGCGAGCATGCCAGAAAAATACAGTTCTATCCATAATTTAAAGGGCAGCCAACACATGTGTTCAGAGAAAGGAGCAGGTTCCTCTAAAGTTTAGGAATGTCTATTTAAAGGAGAACTGGAGCTGGACATTAGGTTCGGTGTGAGAAGAATGTCTGCTGGTGTAGTCATTGTGAACATACTTATTCTGCCCTGCCCTAAATCCTATATTTTACTCAAGAGCTAAAATCACTATTCTGCTGGTGAAGTCAAAGTGAGAATACATTACTCATCCTGTACTGATCCTGAGTCACATCATGTCTTATACTCCAGAACTGTACTCACTATTCTGTTGGTGAAATTACTATATACTGTACATACATACATTACATTACTTTTCCTGTAGAATCCTCCTGAGTTACATCATGAATTATACTTCAGAGCTGTAATCCTTATTCTGCTGCTAGCATCACAATGTACACGTGTTACACATTTTACTCTGTGCTGATCCTGAGTTACATCCTGTATTATACTGCAGAGCTGTAATCACTATTCTGCTGGTGGAGTCATTGTGTACACACATTACTTATTCTGTACTGATCCTGAGTCACATTCTGTATTTTACTGCAGGAATGTGCATAGAAGCCATTATTCTAATTGATTGCATAGCATATTCTGCTTTCCTCTTCGTCCTAACGGCAGCACAGAAGGGATATTCAGGTCCCCTGATCCCACTCTAGGACCGCCCACCTAGATTAATTTTAATTAGACACTAATTAGTAGCACCTGATACATAGCCATTCACTATAAATACATACTGAGATCCCAAAACCACGTGTTTTTTTCAGTCCTCATTTTCACTCAACAGGATTACACATGTTGTGTGGCCCACCTTTCAAAACACTGGATTCGGCCTTGCGGGGTCTTGGCTGCAGCTTGTCATTAGTGCCATGGGGTTTCCCTGGACAGACACTGGGACGACAGTTTTTGCTGTTAGGATTGCTATCTGTTTGTTGCCCGTGCGTTGTTCCAGGCCTGATAACCTTCCTGAGTCACCAGCAGGTATGTTACCAGCGGAGTTCTGGCTAAGATAATACCTTGTTTACATCCTACTGTGCTGTTGGTGCGTTTGCCCTGCTAAAGCATTATTTTAGGATGTTCTGGACGATCCGGCTCAGCCTACCTGAGTGCCTGCCAGTCCGTATTACCTGTCGCTGCCTAGTCCACTGTTCCGGTATGGGTAAGTGGCTTGCGTTCCACTGTCCGCGTGTGCGCTCCGCGGTGACGTCATGGCGCTGTGCGGCGTGACGCTTGCGTGCTGCCCAGGTGGCGCGGCGCTGTGCGTCGTGCGTCATGGCGTGACGGCGTTTGCGTACGCCGGTGCGCGTGACGTCAGCAGGCGTGAGCATGCGCTGTTCTCCTCTCCACACGCTTCTTAAACAGAGGAGAAATGGCGGCAGTCAGCTCTGAAGTGCTAGGCAGCAGACTATCTGGCGGTATAAGGTAATTCTCCTGGCCTCTCCTTGTATGCCTCTCGTCTCGTCTGTTTTCTCTAGATGTCGAGCCACTCCAGTTCGGGAAAGAGTAAACATAAGAGAAAGCACAGATTTTGTTCGGCTTGTGAACAGCAGCTACCAGATGAATTTCCTAGTGATATCTGTGAATTATGCCGACCCCTTGGTCAACGCTCACATAAGAGAAAACGCAGTCAGCGTTCACCTGATAGACCATCCAGGCAGCACTCATCTGAGAGGCCACGCGGAAAACGTTCTCCTGATAGACCATCCAGGCAGCGCTCATCTGAAAGGCCACGCAGTCAGCGTTCACCTGATAGACCTTCCAGGCAGCGCTCATCCGAAAGGCCACGCAGTAAGCGTTCTCCTGATAGACCATCCAGGCAGCGCTTATCTGAGAGGCCACGCAGTCAGCGCTCGTCTGAAAAGCCTCAGAATCAGCGCTCATCTGACAGGTCGAACAGGCATCACTCACCCGACAGACCAAGCAGTCATCAGTCACGTGAGAGGCAGCTAAGTCAGCACCGGCATGAGAGACCTCAAAGTCTGGCTGATGACGAGCAGCGAAGCCAAAATTTCAAAAGATGTATCAACTGTATGCTACCACTCTCTAGGGAATGCAATTCTAATTTATGTCAGTCTTGCGATCCTGAAGATAATGGAAGCTTTATGCGTGAGGCAAAAGCTTTCTTTGGTTGGGTTAAAGAACATATGCAAGTAGCAGGGCCTGCTCCAAAGATACAGAAGCATCACCATAGAAGACGTTCACCGCTTTCATCTCCTGATTCCAGCTTTTCATCATCAGACACTGATTCTGATCTCTGAAGACTTCTTCCTGTTTAAGAAAGAATTAGCTGATAAGCTAATAAAAAGAGTCAAGAGAGATATGGAAGCAACAGAACCTGAACCTTCTAGTCAAGATAAAAGAAGCCTTTATTACTTTCCTAAGAAGAGGTCTATGGTGCTCCCGGGTCATCAAGTGTTTAGAGCCATAATGGAAAAAGAATGGAAGAGACCTGACAAGCGTCTTGACGTTGGTTCAAGGTTCAAAACCGTTTATAAACTGGATCCTCAGGAATCAGAACTATGGGATTTGCCTGGAGCTATTGACCCTTGCATTGCTCAGTTATCAAAGAAAGCCTATTACCCGACAGATGAATCTGCGATGTTAAAAGATCCAATGGATCGTAAGGCTGACATGTTCCTTAAAAGATCCCACCTCAACCTTGCTGCAATGAATAAAGCTGCTATGTCTACAATACCTATTGCAAGAGCCCTAAGACGCTGGTTAAGTGACCTCACAGCAGACATTGAGGATGGTGTACCTCGGGTTAAGCTGCTTCACCAACTATCATCCCTTAAGTTAGCATCAGAATTTCTTTGTGACTTCCCGCTGGATGTCTTAAAGATTTCCTCCAAAAATATGGCCCTGGCAAATTCCGCAAGGAGAGCGGTTTGGTTAAAACCTTGGACTGGTGATGCCGCCTCAAAGAGTAATTTCTGCGGTCTTCCATTTGAGCCTGGTAGACTAATGGGAGCCAAAATGGACAAAATTCTTGAAAGTAATAAACAAGATAAATCTCTCTCTCTACCTCAATCTTACAGAGGAAAAGGTACAAGGAATTTTCGTGGCCAAAGAAATAAACCTTTCTACAGAAACCAGCGATATGGAGGAAAGTCTGACGGAAAGTTCAGAAGCCGATACCAAAATAAAAGCAGGAAGAAACAGTCTGATGCCACTACTTCAAAAACCAACTTATGACGCCAAGCCTCATGTTCCAGCGGCTCCTGCAGCTCCTGTAGGTGGCAGATTAAAAAACTTTTACACAGCCTGGCAGGATGTTACTACAGATTCCTGGGTTCTAAAAATAATAAGGGAAGGTTATTCCCTGGAGTTCGCTCGTCGTCCTTGCAGACGCTACTTAATAAACGAATCAGCAGATGGTCGAGTGATGGATCTTCTATCAGAATTCATACAAAAAGGAGCTCTGGAACCAGTGCCGGAAGAAGAAAAATTTCAGGGCATATATTCAAAAGTGTTTCCAGTGCCAAAGCCTCAGAACAAATGGCGTCTCATTATAGACTTGCGTTTCCTCAACAGTCATCTTGTAAAGACCAAGTTCAAAATGGAAACTATAAGGTCGGTACTACCTATACTGTTAGAAGGAGAGGTCATGGCATCTTTAGACCTAAAAGACGCCTATCTACACGTCCCGATACACAGAGACTCCAGGAAATTCCTGAGATTGGCAGTAAGAATAGATCACCATGTCTCACATTTCCAATTCAAAGCATTACCCTTCGGGCTTTCACCAGCACCAAGAATATTCACCAAACTGGTCATAGTCCTGGTAGCAGCTTTGAGATTACAAGGTGTCCGACTCATACCATACCTGGACGATTGGCTTCTACTAGCATCCTCCCCGAAGCAAATGTCTGCACATCTCCAAACGTCCATTCATCTGCTAGAGTCGGTAGGATTCATAATCAATTGGGAGAAGTCAGAACTGTCTCCTACCACCAGAATTCAGTTTCTGGGCCTGATTGTGGATTCTGTACAAATGAAAGTCTTTCTTCCAGAAAACAAGATACTACAGATCAGACAGAGTATCCTAATCCTGTTTCATTCTCTGCGCATCTCCATCCGCTCAGCAATGAGTACATTGGGTCTCCTAACTGCAGCCATAGAGGCAGTCCCATGGGCCAAGGCGCACATCAGAGACTTACAACAGGAGATATTGGAACATTGGAACAGAAGACCGGGCTTTCTCTCCGCACGGATGACTCTGTCATCTCCAACCCGAAGAAATCTTCTATGGTGGACCAAGAGGAGCAACTTGGAGAAAGGCAAGAGTTTCATGTTTCTCGAACACATCGTGATCACAACAGATGCATCAATAACGGGTTGGGGAGCCCATCTCGGCAACAAATGGATACAGGGGAAGTGGTCTCCGACACTGGCCAACAAATCATCCAATTTTCGAGAGCTGAAAGCTATACAACTAGCACTTTGTCACTTCCAGAGCCTGGTGAAAGGGAAATCCGTTCTGGTACAGACAGACAACTCAACGTCAGCATTTTATGTCAACAAACAGGGAGGAACTCGGAGTCCAGCTTTACAAGCATTGTGCAAAAGCATTATGACATGGGCGGAGACTACAGTCATCAACATTACCGCAGTCCACATAAAGGGCTCCAGCAATGTACAAGCGGACTTATTGAGTCGACAAGATCTGTTGCCCGGCGAGTGGGCTCTCAATCCGAAATATTTCGATCTACTGGTGGATCGTTGGGGCATGCCAGAATGGGATCTGATGGCAACCAGAGAGAATCGCAAAGTCAGGAGATTCGGATCCCTGAGGAGGCCGGACCATCCAGAGGTTCTCGATGCATTTTCCATCTCGTGGAGGAGGAAGTTCATCTACCTGTTTCCTCCAGTTCCTCTGATCAACAGGATATTAGCGAAAATACAGGCCGAATCACCAACAGTCATTCTAATAGCCCCGTTTTGGCCACGCAGAGCGTGGTTTCCGGCCTTATGTCATCTTTCCAGAGAAACCTACTACCAGCTACCTCTCTACCAAGACCTATTAACCCCTTGCCTCCGCAGCCTGTTTTGGCCTTAATGACCAGGCTCATTTTTCAAAATCTGACCTGTCTCACTTTATGTGCTTATAGCTCAGTGATGCTTTAACGTATGCTAGCGATTCTGAGATTGTTTTTTTGTCACATATGGCACTTTATATTAGTGGCAAAATTTGGTCACTACTTTGTGTGTTTTTTGTGAAAAACATCAAAATATCATGAAAAATTTGAAAATTTTGCATTTTATGAACTTCTGAAATTCTCTGCTTCTAAAAAAGGAAGTCATAGCACATAAATTAGTTACTAAATCACATTACCAATATGTCCTCTTTATTCTGGCATAATTTGGGAAACATATTTTACTTTTTTAGGCTGTTATGGGGCTTAGAAATTTATTAGCAAATTATCACATTTTGTGAAAGTTTCCAAAACTGATTTTTTTTTAGGGACCAGTTCTTTTTTTAAGTTGATTTAGGAGGCTTGCATGCTGTAAAACCCCATAAGTGACCCCATTTTGGAAACTAGACACCTTAAAGAATTAATCTAGGGGTATAATGAGCATTTTAACCCTACAGGGGCAGGAGGAAAGTATTCACAATTAGGCCTTAAAGAAATCGAAAAATTTTAATTTTCCAATAATATATATGTTTAGATTAAAGTTTCTCCTTTCCGAAAGGAACATGAGAGAATCTGCACCCCACAATTTGTAACACAGGTTCTCTTGAGTACAACGGTACCTCATATATGGGCGTAAACCACTGTATGGGCACACAGCGGGGCTCAGAAGGGAAGGAGCGCCAATTAGCATTTTCAGTGCAGATTTTGCTGAAGAAGTTTCTGAGCGCCAGGTGCGTTTGCAGCGCCCCTGTAGTGCCCGTAGAAGAGAACCCCCCCAAAAGTCACCCCATTTTGGAAAGTACACCCCTCAAAGAATTCATCTTGGGGTGTGGTGACCATTTTGACCCCACAGGTATTAGAGGAAAGTATTTAAAATTAGACAGTAAAAATGAAAAACTCGAATTTTTCCAATAATATGTTCGTTTAGTTTAAAATTTCTCAATTTCACAAGGAACATGAGAGAATCCGCACCCCAAAATTTGTAAAGCAGGTTCTCCTGAGTACAACGGTACCCCATATGGGGGCATAAACCACTGTATGGGCACACAGGAGGGCTCAGAAGGAAGGGAGCGCCAATTAGCATTTTCAGTTCAGATTTTGCTGAAGAAGTTTCTGAGCGCCAGGTGCGTTTGCAGCGCCCCTGTAGTGTCCGCAGAAGAGAACCCCCCCATAAGTCACCCCATTTTGGAAAGTGCACCCCTCAAAGAATTCATCTTGGGGTGTGGTGACCATTTTGACCCCACAGGTATTAGAGGAAAGTATTCAAAATAAGACAGTAAAATTGAAAAACTTGAATTTTTCCAATAATATGTTTGTTTAGTTTGAAATTTCTCAATTTCACTAGGAACAGGGGAGAAGCTGCATGCCCAAATCTGTAACGCAGGTTCCCCTGAGTAGAACGGTACCCCATATGTGGGCATAAACCACTGTATGGGTACACAGCCGGGCTCAGAAGGGAAGGAGCGCCAATTAGCATTTTCAGTGCAGATTTTTCCGAAGAAGTTTCTGAGCGCCAGGTGCGTTTGCAGTGCCCCTGTAGTGTCCGCAGAAGAGAACCCCCCCAAAAGTCACCCCATTTAGGAAAGTACACCCCTCAAAGAATTCATCTTGGGGTGCAGTGAGCGGTTTGACCCCACAGGTATTAGAGGAAAGTATTCAAAATAAGACAGTAAAAATGAAAAACTCGAATTTTTCCAATATATGTTCGTTTAGTTTAAAATTTCTCAATTTCACGAGGAATGGGAGAAAAAACGTACCCCAAAATCTGTAACGCAGCTTCTTCTGAGTACAACGGTACCCCATATGTGGGCATAAACCACTGTATGGGCACACAGCAGGGCTCAGAAGGAAGGGAGCGCCAATTTGCTGGAGCAAAACCGCAGCTAGTAATGGTTATTAGAATAGCGCAGTTACTAAAATACAAAAAAAAAATGAGATTACAGGTAATGTGGGGTGGTTACGGATAATCTGCGGTGGTTACGGGCAACCTGCGGTGGTTACGGGCAACGAGGGGTGGTAACGGGCAACGTGGGGTGGTTACGGATAAACTGAAGTGCTTATAGGTAATCTGGGATGGGAACCTGTAACGTGCGGTGGTCGGGGGCAATGTGCGGTGGTCGGGGGCAATGTGCGGTGGTCGGGGGCAACGTGCGGTGGTCGGGGGCACCGTGCGGTGGTCGGGGGCAACGTGCGGTGGTCGGGGGCAACGTGCGGTGGTCGGGGGCAACGTGCGGTGGTCAGAGGCAACGTGCGGTGGTCAGAGGCAACGTGCGGTGGTCAGAGGCAACGTGCGAAGGTCGGGGGCAACGTGCGGTGGTCGGGGGCAACGTGCGGTGGTCAGAGGCAACGTGCGAAGGTCGGGGGCAACGTGCGAAGGTCGGGGGCAACGTGTGGTGGTCGGGGGCAACGTGCGGTGGTCGGGGGCAACGTGCGGTGGTCGGGGGCAACGTGCGGTGGTCGGGGGCAACGTGTGGTGGTCGGGGGCAACGTGCGGTGGTCAGAGGCAATCTGGGTGGAATTACATGTGATTAGGGGCAACCTGGGGGGTTACAGACAATCTGCGGTGGTTACGGGCAACATAGGGTGGTTACAGACAATCTGGGGTGGTTACGGATAAACGGAAGTGCTTATAGGTAATCAGGGGTGGGTACATGTAATTTTGGGTGGTTACGGCAATCTGGAGGGGGTCACTGGCAACGTGTGTGAGTTAGAGGCAACGTGCAGTGGTTAGAGGCAACGTGCGGTGGTTACGTGCAATATGCGGGGTTACGGGCAATCGGGGCTGATTACGGACCATCTGGAGGGGCTCACTGGCAATTTGGGGTGGTTACAGGCAACGTGCGGTGGTTATGGGCAACGTGCGGTGGTTACAGGCAACATGCGGTGGTTATAGGCAACATGCGGTGGTTATAGGCAATGTCCGGTGGTTATAGGCAACGTGCGGTGGTTAGTGGCAACGTGCGGTGGTTAGTGGCAACGTGCGGTGGTTAGTGGCAACGTGCGGTGGTTAGTGGCAACGTGCGGTGGTTAGTGGCAACGTGCGGTGGTTAGTGGCAACGTGCGGTGGTTATGGGCAACGTGCGGTGGTTAGTGGCAACGTGCGGTGGTTATGGGCAACGTGCGGTGGTTAGGGGCAACGTGCGGTGGTTAGTGGCAACGTGCGGTGGTTAGTGGCAACGTGCGGTGGTTATGGGCAACGTGCGGTGGTTATGGGCAATGTGCGGTGGTTATGGGCAACGTGCGGTGGTTATAGGCAACGTGCGGTGATTACGGGCAATCTGGGGTGGATACGGGCAATCTGGGGCGGATATGGGCAACCTGCGGTGGTTACGGGTAATCTGGGGAGGGGTTAGGGGTAATCTGGGAGTAAACTGCAATTATTACTATAATAAAAAGTGTGTTTTTATTTTTTTGTATGTTTTTCACTTTTTGTACTTTATACATTAATTATCACTGTATTACTATGATTACTGTGATATTTTCTATCACAGTAATCATAGTTCAGTGACAGAGACCAAATTGGTCTCTGTCACTTTAAATTTTCAGAGCTAACTGCTTCTGACGCGCATGCGCACATCAGAAGCAGTCAGGACGTCGAGGAGGACGGAGCTCCGTGGATCAGGTAACGTATGTGGGGAAGGGGGGGTGACTGGGGGACGGGGGTGACTGGGGGGGTGGGGGGCGACTTGGGGGGGGGCACGGTGACACTTTTTATCCCCTGTCACCAATGATTTATGGTGACAGGGGATAAAAAGTGCCGGCAGCACTGGGAACAGGCGATCGGCGGTATATAGTATATACCGCCGATCGCCTGCTCCGGGACCACACGGGGGGGTCCCCGATCACTGCCCCATGCTCTCCGCTACCTCCGGTGGCGGAGAGCATGGGGCTTTGATCATTATTTTATATCCATCCCTGCGAACAAACATCGCAGGGATGGGGGCGGCCATCTTGGATCTGATGGCCGCCCGGGTACGGGGATCTGGGGTCTGATCGGGGGGCTGATCTGGGGTCTGAGGGGACATTTTTCATCTCCCCCCACCGTGGATTCACGGTGGGGGGAGATGAAAGCTATCGGCGGCGCCGGTAATGCCCGGTACCGGCGGATCGCCGCGAAAGAGGTAGTAGCGGCGATCCGCCGGTATCGAAGAACGAGGGGAGGGGGCCGGGGGACACAGACTGAGTGGCGGTGGGGGGAGGCAGCGTTCTGCAGCCTCCCCCCGCCGCCCGATCGGCGGGGGACACTGAATCTCCCCATAGACGCTGCGGTCGCATTGACCGCGGCGTTTATGGGGTTAACTGCCCGGGGGGGAGCGCGGCTCCCCTCCGGGCAGTGGCAGCAGGAGGATGCTGTGTGACACAGCCTCCTCCTGCTGCCCGATCTCACCCAGGGACAGAGGGGGGAGGCAGGGAAAGCATGACGTCCAGGGACGTCATGATGCATTCTGCCACTGCTTTTCATGACGTCCCTGGACGTCATATTGGGGGAAGGGGTTAATCCAGAAAGGATTCTTTCACCCCAATTTGAAATCACTGCACCTAACAGCCTGGTTCCTGAGACCACAAGACTACAGCAGTTAGGCCTCTCAACTGAGGTAATCTCGACTCTACAAGCAGCCAGAAGACCTTCTACTAACTTTGTGTATTCTAAGATTTGGAAGAAGTTCGAAGCATGCATGCTTCAGGCTGGTCGAGTATTTTGCCTATCGACTGTTTTACAGTTCTTGCAAGAAGGACTTCAAAAAGGGTTGAAACCTAATACATTAAGAGTGCATATGACGGCAATTAACGCCTCAACCAATGGTCAGTTTTCAAGCCATCCTCTGATCACAAGATTTTTCAAAGCTCTGAAAAATATCAGGCCTCCGGTTCGTCCTCCAGTGGCTTCGTGGGATCTCACCCTAGTGCTTAACATCCTAACAGCACCACCGTTTGAGCCGATTGCGGAAATTGAAATAAAATGGTTATCATTCAAGACACTCTTCCTTATTGCGGTCACTTCAGCAAAAAGATTAGGTGAGCTGCAAGCGCTTTCTTCAAGAGAACCATATCTGAAGTTGTCTCCAGAAGGGGTCCGTTTCAGGACGGTTCCGTCCTTTCTCCCAAAAGTAGCATCAGCAGCTAATATCAACCGGGAAACGTTCTTACCAGAATTCTACCCCAATCCATCTACAGAGGAGGAGCAGCGTTACCATCTGCTGGATGTAAAGAGAACTGTCACATGCTACCTTTCTCGGGTAGAGGACTTCCGTAAGGACGAAAATCTCTTTATCCTTTTCTCTGGTCCAAACAGAGGTATGAAGGCATCAAAGGATTCTCTTGCCCGCTGGATAAAATCTACGATAGTGGAAGCATACAGAAAGAGTGGAAAAGAACCTCCTTACCCGTTGAAAGCCCACTCAACCAGATCAACTTCTACAACATGGGCAGAAAGGGAACAAGTGCCTTTACAAGACATCTGTGACGCAGCTTCCTGGTCATCCTCCTCTACTTTTGCTCGCCACTACAGGCTCGACATCGGCGCCAGTAGATCAGCCTTCAGCACGGGAGTATTGTCAGCAGTACAAAGAAATTAATTACCCTCCCTTATTTTGATCGTTGTTAGATCCCTTCTGTGCTGCCGTTAGGACGAAGAGGAAAGATAGAATTTATACTTACCGTAATTATTCTTTCCTCGAGTCCGAAGGCAGCACAATATACCCTCCCAATAAATTAATTTGCATTCATTCGGTCTGTTTATTACACGTGGTTTTGGGATCTCAGTATGTATTTATAGTGAATGGCTATGTATCAGGTGCTACTAATTAGTGTCTAATTAAAATTAATCTAGGTGGGCGGTCCTGAAGTGGGATCAGGGGACCTGAATATCCCTTCTGTGCTGCCTTCGGACTCGAGGAAAGAATAATTACGGTAAGTATAAATTCTATCTTTTACCTGTATTTGCACTTTACCTGTAGCTGCATCTCCATCCTCTTCCTACCCCTTCTTTTTTAACATCTACTTCCTATTGGATTTTTGTTGGATTTCTGGAGCGCTGATAGGCCAGGATAGTATGAACGCTACAGCAACAATACGCATAGCAATTAGTGATGAGCGAGTACTAAAATGCTCGGGTGCTCGTTACTCAAGACGAATATGTCCCGATACTCGAGTGCTCGTTTCGAGTAACGAACCCCATTGAAGTCAACGGGAAACTCAAGCATTTTTGCAGGGGACCCAAGTTTGGTAGAGGGAAGGTCGTGTGAAAACCTGTCAACCCCAGAAAATTATGGAAACACAACAGAAATGCACAGGAAACAGCAGGGGCAGCATGTATGGATGCCTCTGAGGCTGCCTAATTGCACCATTATGCCAAATTCTGGCAACAGCCTGGTTAAAACAGAGGTAGGCATATGAACCACCCAAAAACTCAGCCCGACACAGCATGGCAATGAGAACACAGGGAACCATTAAAACAGATGTAGCATATGATAAACCACCCAAAACCTTCGGCTGACACAGCATGGTGGTGAGGACACAGAGAACCATTAAAAACAAAGGTAGCATATGAACCACCCCAAAATTTAGCCTGATACAGCATGGGGGTGAGGACAGAGTGACCAAGGTAGAAGCGGTAGCCAGTGAGCCAAAAATTAGGCCAGACAAAGCATGGCAGTGAGCACACAGAGAACCATTAAAAGTGAGGGAGGAAGCAAGTGAGCCTCTCAAAAAATTGGAGTGAGGCCAGGGGCTGAGATTTATAGTGGACACGAACCTAGGTGCTGACAGCTAACTAACTAGGCCAGCTGTCAGTCACCATCAAGGGTACACCTGATGTAAACTCTCTTCCACAGATGTAGTGACGTCAGAGCATGGCAGTCAGGACACAGAGAACCATTAAAAGTGAGTGAAGTAGCAAGTGAGCCTCCCAAAATTAGGCCAGACACAGCATGGCGGTGAGGACGCAGAGAACCTTTAAAAACAGAGGTAGCATATGAACCACCCCAAAATTTAGCCTGACACAACATGGCAGTGAGGACACAGGGAACCATTAAAAACAATGGACAATACAATTATCCAATAAAAATAGCCGGATTATGGCTAGATTTAGCCTCACCCCCTCATGCAGTTGTGCGTAAGAGGCATATCTTTGGCGGTAGGGATGAAAAATAACAATACAGTCTTCTTAAGAGGCCCCGGAATTTGATTTGATCAAATGAATACACTTTTAATCCTTTAAAGAGTCTCTAAGAGAGGGGAAGGGCGGTAGCCTGTCTATTAAAAAGACCTGGTCAATCCTGCCTTCAAAAAAAGGCTACTACAACATCCAAGGAAGGATAAAAGCTACTTGTGAAAGGCCTGGTCAATCCTGCGTTTAAAAAGGATACAACAACATCCAAGGAAGGATAGAAGCTACTGTTAAAAGGCCTGGTCAATCCTGCCTTCAAAACAGCTACAACATCAAAAAAAGGTAGAAGGTACGGGTGAAAGGACGGCAGAGGACACCCGTAAGATAACATCCACAGATAATATGGTTCGAAATGGACAAGACAAGGATGCTAAATTGAATTTGACTATGAATTTGACTGTAGTAGTTGGGGTAACATTCCCTGCATAATGTGACTCCCCACTTCTCCCCCCACTTCTGTTTCGACTTTGAATTTGAATGTAGTAGTTGGGGTAACTTTCCCTGGTTGACTTGCGGAAATGCGCAGAGATGCGGTCAGCCAAATTGGGGTAGGTTTTAAGGAATGGCAGCAACACTAGGTTGAAGAAGTGGGCCAGGCATGGTACATGTGTGAGGCTGCCGAGTTGCAGAGCCGCCACCAGGTTCCGCCCCTTGTCACACGCAACCAAGCTCACTGCTAATTACACAGGGTAATTAGCAGTGAGCTTGGATATGGCTTCAATAAGACATAAATAAATAAAAAAAAATAATAAACGTCAGCCTATCAGCGCTGTCAGTTGACAGGCGGGTGCGCTTATTAGTGACATGATGCCACCAGCTGCACTAAAGACCCACTCTGACAACACGCTAGGGACAGGGTGCCCCAGCAGCTCCAAGTCAGAAAGTAAGAAAGACAAAAATCTGGAAATATACTAGTGGTCCCACTAGTTTTTGGGGGGCTGTGAGATACAATCTGGTGGCGGCTGCACCAATACACTCTGTGACACTCCCTTTACACTCTGCAAGCAGTAGTGAACTTAAATATGCCTTGCGTAAGAAATAAAGAAATCAGAAAATATAGTAAAGGTCCCACTAGTTTTTTTGGGGGGCTGTGAGATACAATCTGGTGGTGGCTGCACCAATACACCTCATGCCAACCCCTTACAATGAGCAGCGAAGTTCTATGCAGGTGTACTACAAATCACAACAATACAATGTACTACAGAAGCACCACCAGCCACAAAATCATAAAATAGTACTGAGCACTTCTTAGGGGTCTGAATGTAAAACCTAATGTCCCCTTTTTGCCAGCAGCCAATCACCACAGTATGCTACTGAAATCGTGGCAGCTGCACTGCATGTCCCAGCCAGAAGTCTGTAGTAATATAATTTAAAAACGATTTGAAGCCCTTACAGCCCTTAGGGCTTTTTGGTTCTTTCGCTAGTATTCCCTGCCTACTGGAACGCTAATTCCCTGCCTAACGCTCTCCCTGACCAGCAGCAGCTCTGTCCCTAATCTCTTCCAGCATACATGTCAGCCGAGCCTCAGCAGCCGAGATTTTTATATGGCAGGGTCATCTGATCTGGCCAACCAATCGCTGCTATCGACATGTATGGGTCCCATGTGATCGCAGGATGTACCAAAGAGTCTTGTGCATGTTTATTGGCTGAGATGTAGCGCCCAAACTTACAGGAAACGGATGATGAAATTTTCTCGAGTATCGCGAGATGCTCGTCCGAGTAACGAGTACCGATGAGTACCCTAATGCTCGAACGAGTACCAAACTCGAACAAAAATGTTCACTCATCACCAGGGGCGGATTAACTTTACCATAGGCCCCGGGCTGTTCACCAAGCCTGGGCCCCCCCGCCCCACTGTAACTATGGCAGCACTAGCCTGGCGTTCATAGTACAGGACAGATAATGTCATGATGTCCAGAAAATTGCCATAAAAAAACAGATTTTTTGCAAATCATGGCGGAAGTGTAGCCAGGAGAAAGTACCCACTGAAAGTATAAGTCTTTTTGGGTGGTCATGGGCCCCCCAGGAGCTCAGGGCCCCGGGCTGCCGCCCGAAACGCCCCTATAAGGCCCCGTTCCCACTGAGCAAAGCTAGCGGAATTCCGCGACGGAATTGTCCGCCGCGGAATGCCGTTAGCCTCCCGCTCATAATGGGACTCTATGGGAGGCGCGCGCTCCTGCCCTGTCCGCGCTGAAGAATGAACATGTTCATTCTTCAGCGCGTATAGAGCAGCAGCGCGCGCCTCCCATAGAGTCCCATTATGAGCGGGAGGCTAACGGCATTCCGCGGCGGACAATTCCGTCGCGGAATTCCGCTAGCTTTGCTCAGTGGGAACGGGGCCTTATAGTCCACTACTGCTCATCACTAATAGCAATAGATATGTCTGAGAATGCAGCTTTGGCCTTTCAACATATTTAAAAAGCACTCTTATTAACTTGCCATCCCTTGTCCTTTTGCCTTTTATCTCACTTCAGTTGTCCTCTTACACTTCTTGGCAATATAAAATCATAGATTAAAGGTTACGTTAATTCCTGTACGAGAGACGGCAATAATTAAGTAAATGCTGCGGTTGTGCAATGAGTGGAAAGTGGGAGCACTGGGTCATTTCAGTGGTTATTTCCTGCTGTATTACAGATTTCACCCTGGAGTTTCCATCCTTTAAGGGCTTACATTCACTAAGTGCAATTCATTTTCCGTAATACTCATGAAAGAGGATTTTACCATTTTATTCCATTTATAAGCGAGTATTACACTTCTATATTAGAAGCAAGACTATAGAAAACATTAGTTATATTATAGTGGAAAAGATAACTACCTCAAAGAGGCAATCCTACAATTTTTCTTTTAGCTTTTATAGTACAGCATACCCATTAGATGACGGTGATGAACATTGACTATTTTAATCGTACTGTATAGTTATAAAACAAAATTTCACAACAGCAAAAAAAAGAGGTCACTTTTAAAATTTTCATCACATAGTATTGGTAATTCGGTGTGGTAGTATAGACTTTAGAAAAGAAGGATTTAGGGGTAGTGATTTCCGATACCTCAGAATGAGTTATCATTGCAGCCAGGTGGCAAGGAAAGCAAATGGTATGCTGGGCTGTATATAGATAATGGTATGCTGGGCTGTATATATAATGGTATATACAGTATAATGGTATGCTGTGTTGTATATATAATGGTATGCTGGGCTGTTTATATAATGGTATGCTTGGCTGTATATATAATGGTATGCTAGGCTGTATATATAATGGTATGTTGGGCTGTATATATAATGGTATGCTGGGCTGTATATATAATGGTATGCTGTGCTGTATTTATAAGGGTATGCTGGACTGTATATATAATGGTATGCAGGACTGTTAATATAATGGTATGCTGGGCTGTATATATAATGGTATGCTGGACTGTATATATAATTATATGCTGGGCTGTATATATAATGGTATGCTGGGCTGTATATATAATGGTATGCTGGGCTGTAAATATAATGGTATGCTGGGCTGCTTATACTGTATAATGGTATGCTGGGCTGTATATATAATGGTATGCTGGGCTGTAAATATAATGGTATGCTGGGCTGTATATATAATGGTATGCTGGACTGTATATATAATTGTATGCTGGGCTGTATATATAATGGTATGCTGGGCTGTATATATAATGGTATCCGACATGGAGATAGAGGAGCGGCTGCACATCACACCTATGGCTGATACTAATGCTGCTAAGCCTATTTTAAAAAAACAACTTCAGGATGTTGGAATATGAATTGATAAAGCCATATCGCCCCGTGTACCAATGTGCAGGTCTCCTGGTTCACACGGGTCCCTACGCTAACTCCACACCGTGTCGGTCAGCGACCGCCACCCCCTGCAAAGCGTGCACATGCAGGGAAGGGAGGCCATGGAATGGCCCTGCAACCCCCATGTCACAGGACCAAAACCAAAGTGCTCCCCCCAAAGGCCCAGCCAGCACCACCTGCGGGGAAGGCTGCCCCCAAACAACACAAGTATGGATATGGTATTACACTCACCAAAACTGCTGCAGACAGAATGGGAAAAACATGGAGGTACTGTCATGTGAGCACAGGTATATGCTCTGCTGACTTAGGTCACATGGGTCTTTTAAAGGGAAGTTCTCCCTCTCTGAACAGCTCGCACTCCTTTATAAGACCCACATGACCAAAATTAGCAGGATATGCCTGTGCTAACATGTCAGTACCTTATGTCTTCCCCATTCTGTGAGAGCAGCAATGGTTAGTGTAATACCTTATCCACACTTGTGTCGTTTGGGGGCAGCCTTCCCCGCCAGTGGTGCTGGCCGGGTTCTGGTGGGGCTTTTTGGGTCTGGTCCTGTGACATGGGAGTTGCAGGGCCATTCCATGGCCCCCCTTCCCTGCACGTGCACGCTTTGCGGGGGTGGTGTACACTGACCCACACGTTGTGGAGTTAGCATAGGGACCCGTGTGAACCAGAGGACCTGCACGTTGGTACACGGGGCTATTATGGCTTGACCAAATCATATACAGACACTCTGGTGTTGATTTTTAATATAGGCCTAGCGGCATTAGTATCAGTCATAGATGGAATGTGCAGCCGTTACTTTCTCTTCAGTCCATATATAATGGTACTGTATGCTGGGCTGTATATATAATGGTATGCTGGACTGTATATATAATGGTATGTTGGGCTGTATAGCTAGAGGTATAACCAGTAGGAAGAGGGAGATAGTCATCCCGCTGTATAGATCTCTAGTGACATCATATCTGGAATACTGTGTCCACTTCTGGAGACCTCACTTACATAAAGATATTTTGTTAAAATAGAACAGGTCCAGACATGGCTACAAAAATAGTGTGGGGCATAAAACCAAGATGGCACAGTAGAATGGCCAGTTTCAGCTGGAGGTAGTTGTTGCGGCCTATTTGGTCACTATAGTACTGCTGCCCTATTATAACTTGAAAAATTTAAGGTTATATAACATAAATCTGAACCAAAACAAATAAACCTCATGGGAAATTCTGTATAGAGTGACTGTTCATATTTCAGAGTCGCAGCATTTGCATGACAATGGCCACATTCCCCAAGATACTAATTGTGGTGTTTCCATAAGACACATCTTGAAACTACAGAACTGCAACGTTAGAGGAATAATCTCTGTGTAGTTGAAATCTGTAAGAATGTTTCCCTTGCACAAGTCTTGGGTAAGAACCACATGAACACAGAACAACAATAAACAAGTTGATTGCTTTGATGTGTCCGACAAGTGCAACATTATAACAAAGCTGCTAGTCAAGAATAAAGAAGATATAACAATACAAGAGCAATTAAACAGAGAAGAAACATCACATATAGAGATGAGCAAACCGGTTTGGCCGGTATGGGATCAGGTTCGGATTTTCCCAAAAATCCGAGTCCGATCAGATTCGGATTTTTGGAAATCCGCTCCAATTTTTTTCCCCCTTGCTTTCTAAAATGTCAGTCGCCATTCTAGAAAGCAGGAAGTGTTCCCGGCGGGAAAAGCGTTTTCCCATGATGCCCAGAACACATCCAATCAGCAGGGATCTTGCACTAGCCCACCCCCTGTGTGACGTCGGTATTGCTTTCAAAGGAGCGGTCACATGACCGCACCACGCAGTGTATAGAGAGAGAGAGAGAGAGAGAGAGAGAGAAAGAGGAAGCAAGCTGCTGTTGTGTACTACAGACTACTGAGAACATATTGTTGCAAAGGAAAGGAAAGATTAGGAAAGCGTAGAGGAGAAACATCTAGTGATTGAGAGAGAAATATAGAGAGGGCGAAAGATAGATAGATTAGGCATAGGACAGCAAAGGGAGCACGGAACTAAAACGTGCTGTACAGATATACAAGTCCTATACTTCTGTATAGATATACAAGTCCTATACTATACAAAAATACCTGGTGCAGGTGTAAGCATTATATCTTAAAAAAGTGCTATATATATATATATATATATATACAATTATTATACACATATAATTATAAGTGCTATATATATATATATATATATATATATATATATATATATATACAATTTCTATACTTGGACCCTTCTGACTGATAGTGTGTATATCACATCCGTCTTATCCTGAGAGACTAAAATACCTGGTGCAGGTGTAAGCATTATATCTTTAAAAAGTGCTCGATATTTATATACACAATTTCTATACTTGGACCCTTCTGATTAATAGTGTGTATATCACATTCGTCTTATGCCTGCCCTTGCCTCCTTGTTGGCTACTGCTGGACCCTAACTGGCATCCAGGTTGACTACTGCTGGGCCTGCCCTTGCCTCCATGTTGGCTACTGCTGGGCCTTAACTGGCATCTAGGTTGACTACTGCTGTGCCTGCCCTTGCCTCCATGTTGGCTACTGCTGGGCCTTAACTGGCATCTAGGTTGACTATTGCTTTGCCTGCCCTTGCCTCCATGTTGGCTACTGTTGGGCCTTAACTGGCTTCTAGGTTGACTACTGGTGTGCCTGTCCTTGCCTCCTTGTTGGCTACTGCTGAGCCTTAACTGGCATCCATGTTGTCTACTGGTGTACCTGCCCTTGCCTCCTTGTTGGCTACTGCTGGGCCTTAACTGGCATCCATGTTGACTACTGCTGTTCCTGCCCTTGCCTCCATGTTGGCTACTGCTGCTCCTGCCTGGCCTCCATGTTGGCTACTGCTGATCCTGCCTGTCCTCCATGTTGACTACTGTTGCTCCTGCCTGGCCTCCATGTTCACTACTGCTGCTCCTGCCTGGCCTTTATGTTGGCTACTGCTGATCCTGCCTGGCCTCCATGTTGGCTACTGCTGATCCTGCCTGCCCTCCATGTTGACTACTGCTGTTCCTGCCCTTGCCTCCATGTTGGCTACTGCTGATCCTGCCTGTCCTCCATGTTGGCTACTGCTGCTTCTGCCTGGCCTCCTTGTTGGCTACTGCTGCTCCTGCCTGGCCTCCATGTTGGCTACTGCTGCTCCTGCCTGGCCTCCATGTTGACTACTGTTGCTCCTGCCTGGCCTCCATATTCACTACTGCTGCTCCTGCCTGGCCTCCATGTTGGCTACTGTTGCTCCTGCCTGTCCTCCATGATGGCAACTACTGCTCCTGCCTGGCCTCCATGTTGGCTACAGCTGATCCTGCCTGGCCTCCATGTTGGCTACTGCTGATTCTGCCTGCCCTCCATGTTGACTACTGTTGCTCCTGCCTGGCCTCCATGTTGGCTACTGCTGATCCTGCCTGGCCTCCATGTTGGTTAATGCTGATCCTGTCTGCCCTCCATGTTGGCTACTCTTGCTCCTGCCTGGCCTTCATGTTGGCTACTGCTGCTCCTGCCTGGCCTTCATGTTGGCTACTTTTGCTCCTGCCTGTCCTCCATGTTGACTACTGTTTCTCCTGCCTGGCCTCCAAAAAAAAAAGGAAGAAAGGAGAGAGGAGGGAGGAGGGAGGAAAGAAGGGAAGGAACAGGGAAGGAGAAGATTTACAGAAAGTAGTTTAAATGAAAACATATACATATAATAATGTTATATAATAACATTATTAATTATATAATAATTACATTATTAATGACATTATTTATATAAGATTATTATTGTCATCAATATAACTATATACTAGTATATATACTATATACTATACTAGTTTTTTAAGTTTTTGCAAGTTCCTTACAGGGAATCCTAGAATCCCCACGGATCAGTTGTGATCGCTGAAAGAAGTCAGCAGCAAGTGTTTAATTTCCTTGCAGTGCCACCACAAGGGATATTAGGTATTACACTCTCTTCTTAAAACAGGAAGCTCTCCATACATTGCACTGACTTACTGGGTCCACTTAAAGGGGTTATCCAGCGTTAGAGGGGTTTTGCAGCTCATTTCCATTGAAGTGAACTGAGCTAAATTGTAATATCCCATGGAACCTTAGGACAGGGGTGGTGCTGTTTTCATAACAAAGAAGCAGTGTTTTTTTCTTACTTTTGATAATCCCTTTAAAGCAATGGAGTACTTTACTAATCTGGCTAAAAATTAGGACCCTGAACTGGAAACCTTGTTCACTAACTTTACTGAATTGGTTTTGTAATCCAAGAAACCCATTTGCTGTTATGATTATTATGTCCTAAATATTAAAGGAAGTTTCCATCCATCCTAAAACTGCACCTCTCCTGTCCTGTTTGGGTATGGGGTTGTGTAGCTTAGTTCCATTGAAGTGAATGAACCTGAATTGTTATACCACGCACAGCCTGAGGACAGGAGTGGCACTACTTATTATTATTATTATTATTATTATTATTATTATTATTATTATTATTATTTTAAGAAAGTAGCTTTCTTTTTTTTCTGATCATGAATAACCCCTTTAATAACTTAAATGTTTTCTGTGAATCTCAATGTGTATCTGTGGTGACCACGGAGCACAACAGCATCTAACTAAATGAATCCAGTAGCACTAAAAATTGTAAACGATAAACATAATAATCCATCATAGCCGAGACTTGCAGACATTTTCCTAAATGATATTTCAAATGATCTCAGAAGGAAGAAGTCAGACAAAAGACGCAGCCAAGTAAGGAAGCCGATCTGGAGAACAAAGCAGTAATAACTCAATTAAGATAAAACAGTAGTGGAGCAGATCTGGTTTCATAGTTACTTTAAATTGCAGTAAATGAGGGGTAACATGGACGCTGCCAGGGAACGGCAGATGTGTTAAAGGAGACAATGCTACTTCCAGCACTGCAGTGGGTAACATACAAGGACCACCCAAGATACCTCTGGGGACTTTCTTTAAAATGTAAAACTTCTTAAGGAAATTGTAGTTACTATTAGGATTTGCTTAAAAGGGGTCTTCTGAGTTAAAGGGGTTGTCCAGGCTTAAGGCTCTATTAGACAGAGCGATTATCGGCCGTATTGGCCGTTACGGACGATAATTGTCCCGCAACTCTCAACCCCCCCCCCCCCCACACACACACACACCACCACCACCACCACCGGAATCACCCCCTCGTTTGCTCCTACAGTCCCCCTGGAATACAGCCTTCAGAAAAACATGACCTCTTTCTTTCAGATACAGCACCACACTTTGGAGGGGTTTTGCAATTAAGCTCTATTCACTTCAATGGAACTGAGCTGCAAAACCAAAACTGGAGACAAAAGTGGTGCTTTTTCTGGAAGAAAGAGGCCTGGATAACTCCTTTAAAGTAATGTATCCCCTCTCTTAGGCAGCCCCTTTACAACAAAAAAGTCAGCCCTGTGTTCTCCTCTTCCTCAGGTCCCAATTTAACTCCATGCTGGTTCTCTCCTCTTCCTGCTCAGTTATCCACCTCGGCCTATCCCACCTATATAGGTTATAATGAGTACAGGGTTTTTGCTTAATAAAACCTATTACAGAGTTTCTTAAAATCGCTTGTATTATTGATTTCTGCAAATAAAATAAAAAAATAAATAATAATAATAATAATAATAATAATAAAAATTAAATAACAGTTACACTATACTTGAGACTTGATAGAAGAAACCCATACTCAAGGTTTAGAGAAAACTGCCTAATGCCAGAATAGATTATGGAGTTCCAGATCCAGGAACAACCGGGCGTAGCTTGTTTCATGGGTGTACTTCGGCTTTAACTGCCATCCCCTGGATGTCCGGATAGATAAAGAACTTCCTGACGAATCTAGCAGATCGGCGCTCGTTTAGAGGTATTATCGGGCCCCCATCGGCCCATGTAATGTGGTAGTTGTCCCTCTTAGGTTGTTAGCAATGCATGCTGCTGTAGGTCACACAGAAAGAAACTGGATAGACTCCTCGACTACTGAACTGCTAATCTAATTCTCACCCACCAGCAGCTAACAGGGAGTTTATTATGAAAGACCAGGCTTACCTCCCATTGGTGGAGGAACTCTGAGGTCATTTGACATCCCATTGGCGGGAACTTTTTAGGGTAAATCTTTGATAGGCCAGGGAAAGAGAACTATCGGGCAATCACTCTTGCACATGTAAAACATAATAATACAATACAAACAGTGCATTAAGCCCTATAAGCCTCAATGTGCTGAAGAAAGATAAGATAATACTCCGTGGTGGCATCTTGTGGCTAAAAGTGAATAGAGCAAATATGAAAATATTATGCAGAAAGACATGGGGGCCGACTAGACTAGGAAAGGAACCCATCAGTGGAACATAGGTTCTGGCCACTACAATAGCATACATGGAGGACAGTTCACACAGGTTGTAGTTAGGGAGTAAATCACACAAAAATCAGTCTGTAGCTAAAATTCTCAAGAATTGTGAAGAGAATGTAGAGAGAAAGCTCAGGAGTCACAACAAACTGTAGACCCCTTGACAGACAGACTTCTTGTCCACCATATATTACAGGGAGGACATGCTCTCCTGACAGGAATCTTATTCTAAGAGCAGGTTGTATTGAATGGTCTGAAATTCTCCTTAAGCAAATTTCAGGATGTTGAAAACATACACAGAATTGGAGGCTCTACCAGTAAATCATATATATATATATATATATATATATATATATATATATATATATGTGCCACTCTGTGTCTAAAATGAATCAAGAACAAACCCAAAAAGAAAAAGAGGCTAGACACAACATTAGAGTGCACACCACAAATATCAGGTATCAAAAAAATCTCAATTTTATTAAACAATACATCAAACACCAGACACATGATTAAAAACATCTAAAAAGTTCCCATAAGGAACATAGCAAAATTCAAGGTTGACCCACATGCACAATCAACAGTGGGTCTCAACCCTACAGGGGGCTATATGCACAAAATAATGCAACCATGACCGGAGCTGATATACATCTAGGCAAGGAGAAAGATTTTTGTATATGTATGAATAAATCAATGAATAAATAAATGGAATGATCATATACTATACACCTAAAGCAAAAAACTCATAAATAACAATACCACAGTGATAAATCATGCCATATAACAATTAAAGTAACTGAATAAACAACACTGTTAGCACAGATAATTCCATATGTAACAACGTAAGATATGTATTATATAACAAGTAAAGAAAAACATGTAATAAGGTGAGATGCCTGTGCAGTCACAAGTGGGAGAATAACCTATCACCACAAAGAAAGACCCAAATAATGCCTAGGAAAGCCCCATGGTCATGGAATGGCCAACCCTGGGAGGAAAGCTCTGAGCTCTTTAGGTGTATAGTATATGATCATTCCATTTATTTATTAATTGATTTATTCATACATATACAAAAATCTTTCTCCTTGCCTGGATGTATATTAGCTCCGGTCATGGTAGCATTGTTTTGTGCATATAGCCCCCTGTAGGGTTGAGACCGACTATTGATTGTGCATGTGGGTCAACCTTGAATTTTGCTATGTTCCTTATGGGAACTTTTTCAGAGTTTTTTAATCATGTGTCTGGTGTTTGATGTATTGTTTAATAAAATTCAGATTTTTTGATACCTGATATTTGTGGTGTGCACTCTAATGTTGTGTCTAGCCTCTTTTTCTTTTTGGGTTTAAATTTCAGGATGTTTGCTACATGCTAGGCAAGTGATATAGAGCTGCCGTTGGCCGCAATTTTATGTCATGAGAGTACGATGATTTAGCAATACTCTGTCAGTAGATGTATATGATACATGTTTACTTGTGTGACCACCTAGTGGTAGGGGTGTGAATTGCAAACATGTTGAAATACAGGTGTCACTTACTGTCCTGTAGCTGTTGCAAAACTGAAATTCCCATCATGCCTGGACAGCCAAAGCTAAGGCTTTGGCTGTCCAGGCATGATGGGAATTGTAGTTTTGCAACAGCTGGAGGGCCGGGGGTTTGACACAACTTCTGTATTGAATTTGTATCATGACATACTGGAATCCTTAAAGTGACTCTGTACCCACAATTTGACCCCCCCCCCCCCAAACCGCTTGTACCGGCAGATAGCTGCTTTTAATCTAAGATCTGTCCTGGGGTCCGTTTGACAGGTGATGTAGTTATTGTCCTAAAAAACAACTTCTAAACTGGAAGCCCCGTGCCCAACAGGCGTGGCCTAGATTGTGTATGCATTAGGCTGGCACAACCTCTTTGTCCCTCCTCCCTGCCCTCCTCATCATTAGGAATGCTCCAGGCAGATTGCCTCCTATTCATCAGCTGTGTTAGCACGGCACATGGGCTGGATCGTTAAGCAGCTGTGCAATGTTCAGGCAGGAGGAAATGTTTTAGTGTCATTCCTAAAAATGAAGAGGGTGGGGAGGAGGTACGGAGGAGTGGTGCAAAGTTAGGGCACAGATACTCCCATTTGGCACAGGCTGCCAGTTTAAAAGTTGTTTTTTAGGACAATAACTGCATCACCTGCCAAACGGACCACAGGACAGATTTTTAAATAAAAGCAGCTATCCGAAGGTACAATTGGTTTGGGGGGGACAGATTGTGGGTACAGAGTCGCTTTAACTAAATTCAAGGAAAGGAAAGGGGTGGACACATCTTTATTATCATTGTCATACCCAGTGCAGAATAAGCATATGGCAGCCATCATTCACCATGTGTTTGCTAGAAATAAGCTTCTTCATCTTATGCTTCTATTCATTTCAATGGAGGACACAGCCTGGCAGAAATTAACTATAATAGCACCATAATGCAATTTTTGAATAAAGTTAATGAAAGTCAGGTAAATATTCCGGATCTGAAACAGCAGATCTCTACTATTTGCACGTTTGTTGGGTTAAGTCGAGAGAACATTACATCTATAACATTCATGTAAGATAATATACAGTAGCTGGGTAAATGTTTTCAGTAAAAACAAACAGAGGGCAGAGTCAGGTGTCCTGACGTGTCATGGCTGCCGCTTCCTGCTTATACAGCGCTGTGCAGGGGAAACCTTCCCTATGACATGCTCATTAAGGCTGCTCTCTTAGCACTGGAGATGTCTATTAATGTATCATTAAGGACCCGGCTGGCGTATACTGCAGTGTGTGTATAGGCTGCATACATCTGGTCTTCATTACACAGCGCTCAGTCAAGCAGCCATTGTTCTCATTAGGCTTAGCGTTCGCTCTCGGTGTGTGTGGGGTCTCACTATTTTGGCAAGAATAAGTATGATGTATATAGAATAGGGAAAATACAATAATCTAACATTAGAGATTGATTGCATGGGTATATAGGTTGCTACTAGTGATGAGCGAGTATGCTCGTCGGAGCTTGGTACTCGATCGAGTATTAGGGTACTCATTACTCGGACAAGCCAATAAACATGCAGGAGACTCTTTGGTACATCCTGCGATCACAGGGGACCCATACATGTCGATAGCAGCGATCAGTTGGCCAGATCAGATGACCCTGCCATATAAAAAGCGCAGCCGGTAGTGCTCGCTTCAGACGTATGCTGGAAGAGATTAGGGACAGAGCTGCTACTGGTCAGGGAGAGCGTTAGGGAGGGATTTAGCGTTCCAGTAGACAGGGAATATTAGCGAAAAAAACAAACAGCCCGTGTAAGGGCTTCAAATAGTTTTTAAATTGTATTACTACAGACTGCTGACTGGGACTTGCAGTGCAGCGACCACCATTTCAGCAGCACACTATGGTGATCTGCTGCTGGCAGAAAGGGGACATTAGGTGTTGCATACAGACCCCTAAGAAGTGCTCAGTACTATTTTATTGGGCCCTCTACTATATTTCCTAATTTCTGTATTTCTTACGCAAGGCATATCTAAGTTCACTACTGCTTGTTTAGTGTAAAGGTGGTGTCACAGAGTGTGTATAGGTGCAGCCACCAACACCGCCATGCTGTGTCAGGCTAAATTTTGGGGTGGTTCATATGCTACCTCTGTTTTAATGGTTCTCTATGTCCTCACTACCATGCTGTGTCAGGCTGAGCTTTTGGGTGGTTCATAAGACTACCTCTCTTTTAACCAGGCTGTTGCCCAGAATTTGGCATAATGGTGCGATTAGGCCTCAGAGGCATCCATACATGCTGCCCCTGCTGTTTCCTGTCCATTTCTGTGGTGTTTCCATCATTTTCTGAGGTTGACAGGTTTTCATACAACCTTCCCTCTACCGAACTTGGGTCCCCCGCAAAAATGCTCGAGTTTCCCATTGACTTCAATGGGGTTCGTTACTCGAAACGAGCACTTGAGTATCGGGAGATATTCGTCTCGAGTAACGAGCACCCGAGCATTTTAGTACTCACTCATCATTAGTTGCTACAGATACCCGTATTAAAGGGGTGCCATGGATGGACTGGCACACATGGCTGTTGACCACCACTGATGATAGGTACTGTACTTGTTTAGTATTTAGATACTTTACAGCACCACTATTAGTTATTATAAGGTGAGCACCGTATCACAGCATTTACATTATTGAGCAATGCACATAAGTATTAATATATATTTAATAGTATACATTACTAAAAAGTATTTTCTTTTTGCAGTGTATTGTGGTAGCAGTGTATAGTTAAAAGGGGTACTCCAGAGAAAAAAATATGTTTTTTAAATATACTGGTGTCAGAAGGTTATACAGATTTCTAAATTACTGCTAATTAAAAATCTTAAGTCTTCTGGTACTTAGCTGCTATATATTCTGCAGGAAGTGATGTATTCTTTCCACTCTGACACTTTGCTCTCTGCTGTAACCTCTGTCCGTGTCAGGAACTGTCCAGAGCAGTGTCAAATCCCAATAGAAAACTTCTCCTGCTCTAGACAGTTCCTGACATGAACAGAGGTGGCAGCACAGAGCACTGTGTGAGACTAGAAAGATCATACCACTTCCTGAAGAACATACAGCAGCTAATAAGTCCTGGAAGAATGTATAACTTCTGATTAACATACTGTATGGCTCTTAAATAAGCGATCACATGGTACAGTTAGTTGTACACAGTGTAGAGGTGTGTAGGCTGTGCATCGAGACGACACATGATTAAATTTCACAATAGTCTTATCTTATGGATATTGAGCAATAAGAACACTCAGAGCTCCCCCATGCTCCCGCTCAGTTTAGAATGCCTCTCAATGTTGTTGTTATTATTATTATTATTATTATTATTATTATTATTGTTAATAAAAGAAACAGAATTTCCCAGTGTGGGACTCCATCCCAGCTTTGCACTTTATCACTGTAAGTGAATTGTAGTTTTATTCTTTGGAAAATAACAAATTCGGTTTTCCTAATAATACAATAGATTATATGACATGAACTACCAGCAGGTGGCAGCATTGTCCTTTTGTAAGTAGATTCGGGCTGCTCTGGTCTTATTATAACATATGCCAGGCAGAGAATAAAGAAAAATGATAGGCAGAACATTATGTATCCAAAGTGTCACTTTTATGGACCTTTTGTTTCTGTTTCCGATTTTTTCAAGTCCTAAATGTAGATAAAGAGAATCAAATTGAACAAATGAGCCAAAATATTAGACCCACCTATTTATGGTGGAGAATTATCCAATATTACAAGTCTGTGTATGAAAAAAAGTATGTGACTATGGCAGCTTCAGATCGGTATTGCTCTGAGTAAGAGTGCTCTAAAGCGCTAACAAGAGAGATTTCCGAGGACCCCATTAGAAGAGTCGTGTAGTATCCCCTACATGTTTTCTTTTCTTCCCTTACACCTTGGTAAAACTTTTTCCCTCTAGTGTCACAGGTTAGGACAGGTTGGCCGCTGTTCCTTATTTCAACCATTAGATGTCACTCTCACACAGAACAGCTGCAGATAACACTTAGTTTTAGCTACACATACACTTCTTTGCTCTAGTTACAACTTCCCTTTACACTAACTGCTTCCCTTAGTCAGCTAGTGTCTGGTTACAGGCCAGGCAGGACGTATGTATAGTTGTTCCTGACACTAGCCTCCCAACCTTTATGGGTTGCTAGAAAAGATTCCTAGGGAAACCAGAGACAAGGGAGTCTCACCCTTGCCTGTTCCAAGGACAGACAAACTTAATAGCACAGTCGACCACCTTACAAAAGGGACGGACAAGCTCAAGACTGACTCTACAGTAAAGCACAGTGAAAAATCAGCCACTCTTTACTGACAAGCGCTCAGCTTTGTAGGAAGGATACTATAAGCCAGCTCCACCTGGAGCAGAGACCTGGGACTCGTACTACCTCAGAGGACGGAAACCCGACAATGTGGGTCAGAAGGCAGTTAGGTGAGATAACTAGACTCATCCATACATGAGTATGAGGATTCTTCAAACACTCGAGACCCTTCACCTAGAGTACCTAATACATTAGACAAGGGCCCTCTTATCAGGTCAATATCTCCTGTTACAGTTTCTCTGTCAACATATCGATCTACCTTTTGGAGTATTGTATTGATATTCTTGCACTAAGTACTTTTGCACTAAGATACCATTTTTAAGTAAAGTTTACAAGTTGTTTAAAGTGGGACTCTCTGCCGTCATACCTGCACCTACACTCCCCTCCTCACATTTGTCCTAACCAAGGTCTGGTTGCTGTGTGTCCGGGGGTTGCATGTTACCACTCCTGGCCACCATGACAAGTAGCCTCCAAAACACCAAACCCACCAGCAGGCCCAATATCAGTATCAGGGTCACTGCTGTTGTTGATGCTCGTAAGGTCATAGCTAACATCTCATGGGCGTGGTGCAAGAGGTCAACTTGCCCCCCCCCTTCGCCCTTGACCAAGCGACGCCACGCCACTCCGAACCTGAATTTCCCACCAAACCCCCACCTTCACTAACACTGCATAATACTACTATACTGTTACTGCATAAAATCCACTATATAAAGGCCAATATTCAACCTTAGCAGTGACCAAATAGCAGTAGATCCAGCTGTATACAGATTCTGAAGACTTTGTAAGTGATTATAGTGCAGTTACATCAAGAATCTCACAGGGGGTGTCATCTCTGCTGTTGACTTTTTTGCTAATCCATACCATCTGTGACCGAAGGCGTGAAGGAAGACGGTGAGCCAGGGGACTCATAGGCAAAAAATAAATTGCAGTGGAATTGACCTTGCAGTGAAGACTAGTGAAACCTCTGTGGTAGTTGCACCTTAGGTGGTGTAATATTCCGGCCACAGCAGGCTTTAGGACCATGTGAATCCCGGCTTGTATAGGGCGCTGGTGTCCAGTAGGCCACAGATTGAAGTGGTTATCTTATAAAAAGGGTTTTATTAAAATGCAACACCTCTTCTAGGTGAGTGCTACACATTCCCCTCTGTGTCAGATACTCTTGCCATCTTTTATTGCACCAGGAGGCGCCCCCACTCTCTTTTTTCTCTCTTTTACCTTAGGTGGTGAACACTGCATAGCTAGTGTGCAAGAACACTGAAACACAGTTACAGTGGTGCAGTGTCCCAGAGCAGTTGTGTCACCGCTGTGTGTAGCATGTATTGGTTGCTACTGTTGTTATACAAGCTCTGGGGTGAAGGTAACAGTATGCACTTTTAAGACTAGGTGTCACGTTATCCTTTACCCTACTTAGCACAGCTGAAAGAAAGTCTACACAAGGGTTAACTGTGAATGCGTGTTTTCTCTTATATTATACTATCTATGCCACTGTCTGTTTAACTGACTGAGAACCAATCCCTGAGCTGGGTACCTAACAGATCCTCTGTCTATCAAGCCTATCAGTGGTGTAATTTTTAATCTTCTGATGTGTCCCACCTAATCAGATAGCTCCCTGAGGGTATATAACATGAAATAGAGCCAGTATGAGATGGTTCTGTTCAGTCTGTTTTCCAGAGAAAGAGAGAGAGAGAGAGTGTATTCCAGAGGGAGAGTTGTTTCTACTGAGGAGTACTTTCCAGGGCCTGGCCTGGAGGCCAGAACCCACTTGTGGGGACATTATATGAGAGGCTGTTCCTTTTCTTCAAGCACATCCACCCTAGCCATGTTGGGCTAGTTTCTCCTGCTGGTAGGCTGCTGTAGGCCTGGAAAACAGAAATCCTATTCACGCTAGGGGGAGCTATCTTCTCTTCTCCTCCTGATAACTCGAAAGGATTCAAGTCAGCAATTAGGTAAGAGCAATTAAAGCTTAGAACTCTGCTGGAATGTGCTAGGTTTCCTTAGGGGTCCTCCCTATAGCTAGCTTTATCCATTTGGTGGGCCTGTGTTCCTGGGTCCGTTTCATTCAGTGTCCATTGACAACATTAGGCAGAGGCAGACAGATGCATTAACACATGGAAGCTCGTCACTTCAGGGTCCTACATCAGCTTGCCTTTACACTGGAGGAAGAAGGTGAGGGTGGTGCTGGTTAGAGTCCAGAGTGGCTTGACAGCCCAGGGCCCAGGGTACATTTAACCCGCCACTGCCATACAGTGATCACTAGATGCAAATGACAGGTCAGTCCTGAAAACTGTATAAGATAATTCTCAAAAGCATATGGAGTGAAAGAAGTGAAGGAGATGGGAGACTTACATATGGCGGGGAGAGATTTATAATAACATACTTAAGTGAAATGTCTGTGGTAATTCCACAAATATTTTGCTGTACATTTCGCTGATTCGGACAAAACTGGACCTCTGGCTTTGCAGTAAATCTGCTGGTTATTATATGTAAAACATATAGCATAGGAAGTGGACTTGGAAGTCATCACCGTAGGGCAGCTCTTGGGAATGGCTTACAGCCTTGTATTTCTAAATCAGAGCAAGAATAACAAGATAATACCTCCAACACTGACTCTGCAGATTTGTGACCTAGAAGTAGAATGGAATTCGATCTATTTAATACTTAGTGCTGTTGATTTACAATGTGATGTCAGTCGGACATGTTTATATAGCTATGTTAACATAATATTGGGATGGATACAGTTAAATAGATAAAAAGTAGGACATAGTAAATAGATAGATATAGATATTCTCAGTGGGGAATAGGGCCCATTCCTACTTTTTGTGTGCCTAATGTCGGGGAGTGCTTTTGTAAGGGCGGCTCTCCCTCCTGCCTGGCTGGAGCAGACCGCTGGCGCTGCTGCTTCGGCCATTGGGGGCACCTCACCGCTCCAAGGTCCCGCTCCCCGCTATCTCAGCCGGCGTACGCGTCCCCATCTCCTAGGGCACGCACGCGCCGGCTGTCAAAGATTCAAAGTGACAGTACGTCCCTAATTACTGTGTGCACCAATCACCTCCCTATAAATTTACACCTGCCCTACAGTCCCTGTTGGAGCCTCTGCATGCTTCCCATAGTGTGTGGTCTCAGCTCACTGTGTTTCCTGCCCATGTCTCCTGCCCGTGTCTTCTTCCTACTTGTGGTTAAGCCGCCATTTGTCTTGCTGTGTCCCCGCTGCCTGTGATACCAGCCGGAAGCTTGCTGAGTCCCAGCTCACCTGCCTATGTGTCTCCTGCTACACCTTGCCCACCGCCACTAGCAAGCCCAACTAGGGGTAGCGACCTGGGGGTTGCCTGCCGCAGCAAGTCCATCCTGCCTCGCGGCAGGCTCTGCTCCCTGGTGAGGTTTTACGCCAACGCTAGTGGTGGTACAGTGAAACCACCACGACTCCAGCTGTGATAGCCTTGAATTGTTAGAGAAATACTGTAAAATTACAGTAGTTATAGATAGATTATTCTATTATTCTATTCTATTATTCAGGGTTATAGTAACATTGCTATTTTTTTCCAGAAACAGCGCCACCCTTGTCCTTTTTGTAATATCACACACAACCTGCTGACATGGGTGGCACACTTTTTAGAAGAAAGAAGCTATGTTTTTTTTGCTTTATAACTCATTTTTTATTAAAGTTTTCAATCACTTCATACACGTCATAGGCATTTACAGATATGACTGAACACAATCTATTAATAGGGAACAGTAGGAACTTTGGAGTAACCAAAAGTAGAAACTCAAAGTAGAATCGTGTCAAGATTAAGGAAGAGTGAATAAGAATTTACCCAATATCAAGACAAAGTCATTAAAAACAAAGACTAAACAGTGGGCAAACAATAGACACATCATCACACAGGAAGAAAGGGGTGGGAGGAGATGACAGGGGAAAAGGAAGAATGGAAGAGAGGAAGGCGAAAAGGGGGGAAATGTCCAACCATATGAAACAAGGGTTCCCTCTGCAGGTGAATAAAGAATAAGGAATATAACCGATATTAAACCTTTGGCAGATATACCAGCACCAGCCAACTGTTCAAATGTAGAGGGTTGAGTGGGGGAGCCCAAGTTTGACATCCTAAAATGGCTTAACTTCATGTAGGTGAAGCTTTCGGAAGAAGGGAGGTCAGACCTGACTAGCCTCTCAAAGGGAAGTAGTGTACGGTTAAGGCTGGGTCACATTGCGTTTTTGCAATGCGTTCAATGTACAGTATCTATTTTTAATTGGTTACTTTTAATGGACAGAAAAACTTAGTCAACATAATTTTTATGTCTGTTTCCATCCGTTTATTTTATTTTTTTAATTGGCCCATAATGCAAGTCAGTGGAAAAACGGATCCAAACGGATGACACAAAATTGCATCTATTTTTGCATTTGTTTTTGTCATAAGACGTATACTTTAAATGGATTGCAAAAACGCAGTCTGAACAACGCCTAAGTGGGTCTACTATAACAGCAAATTGGAATAGCTTTTTCGTATGCACCTTTGTGATTGTAGCCCTGGTGGAAAATCTGGAAACAAAAAAAAAGAATTAAGGGATTAAGAGATAGGTGAGGACAAGCTGAACTTAGTAGCACACGAAGACCAAATATGCATTGTGAATCATATTGGTCCAAGCAGCATAAGATGAGAGGATTTGGGGGTGGAAGGGGGGTGGGCACACCAAAGGAAGAAGTTAGGGTGGGTTCACATTGAGGAATTCTCGCGGATAAACTCCACGGAATTCCGCCGGCTGTACACGCTCATGGACGCGCGCCTTTCCGCCGGCTCCATAGACACTGTTCTATGGGCCGGCTGATTCCGCATTCCGCCGAAAGAATTAACATGTCAGTTTTTTTGGCAGAATGCGGAATCAGCTGGCCCATAGAATGGAGTCTATGGAGCCGACGGAAAGGCGCGCGTCCGTGAGCGCGTACAGCCGGCAGAATTCTGCGAGAATTCCGTAGTGTGAACCCACCCTTAGTGTGGAAAGGGCCAAGCCAGATCTTCTCAATCTCAGTCCACTCATAAGCATGATAAGTAGACCATACTGTTATCTGTCTCAAGTGGGCTGCCCAGTAGTAATAAATTAAGATCAGGACCACCAACCCCCCTTCAGATTTGCTTTTCACTATGACTGATTTAGGTACACAATCCCTATTAGAGGCCCAAATAAATGTAAACAATATCTCTGAATTGATCTAAGCTTACTTTTTAACCCCCAAAAATCTTCTCAGAAGTCGGTGTCCTCTTATACGCCAGGTATGGTGGCTGCATATGGTGGGGAAACTCAAAAATGGCTACAGCCCCACCATATGCGGCGACCACCACTATAAGAAACAAACAGTTAACTCACCTGTGACCTGTGTCTCCTGTCCCAGAAGCTCTCCCGGTGTAGCAGGCAAGATTAACCCCCGTCCAGATTATACCCGGGTTTAGTTTGGCCTAGGCGTGTAGGCCTGTACCTAGGGATAAAACATTGGTTTAACCCCTTAAGGACAGAGCCTGAAATGGCCTTAAGGACCGGAGCAAATTTTATGAATATGACCTGTGTCACTTTATTCATTAATAACTTCGGCATGCTTTTACCTATCCGGCTGTTTCTGAGATTGTTTTCTCGTGACATATTGTACTTTACATTTCTGGTAAATTGGAGTCGATACTTATAACGAATCTTTATGAAAAAAAACAAAATAACGTGAAAAATTTTGAAAAAATGCATTTTTTCAACTTTGAAACTTTTCTGCTTATACAGAAAATAGTTATACCACATAAATTATATATTTAATAGCATTACCAATATGTCTACTTTGTGATGGAAGCATTTATTAAACTATATATCATTGTTTTTAGACAATAGAAAGCTTAAAACATTAGCAGCAAATTTCCAAATTTTCAGTAAAATTTTCAAAATCAGATATTTTTAGGGACATGTTCAGGTTTAAAGTGTATTTGAGGGGCCTGTATGTTAGAAAGCCCCACAAAGCACCCCATTTCAGAAACTGCACCCCCCAACTCTGCAAAAGCACATCCATAAAGCGTTTTAACCCTTTAGGGGAGTCACAGCTAAGCTAAGTGTGTAAGAAATTTGAAAATTTTAATTTTCTGTGCAGAGATTTGTAATTAATTTGTAATCTTATATTTTTCATAATTATAAACCTATTACCTGAGAAATGCACCCAGATCTTTATTGCCACGTTTCTGCAGTTTATAGAAATACCCCATATGTGGCCCTATTGCGCTATTTGACGCAACCACAAGCCTCAGATACAAAGGAGCGCCCAGTGAATTCCAATGGCTCCGTTATACTTGGTCATTTCTGACTGTACCTCTTCAGGTTGGCAGAGGCTCTGGGGTGCCAAAAACTAAAAAACACCCCTAAAGGGACACCATTTAGAAAACTAAACCCCTCAATGAATGTAACAAGGGGTGCGGCGAGCACCTGGACCCCACAGGTGCTTCACAGATTTTCCGAACAATATGGCGTGAAAAAAGAAAAATATATTTTTTACACTAAAACGTTCTAGCCTTCAATTTTTCATTTTCACAAAGGGATAAAAGGGAAAAAACCCACAAAACGTGTAGCGCAGTTACTCCCGAGTATGGAAATACCCCACATGTGGACATAAAGTACCAAGATGGCGCAGGACGAGCCTCCAAAGTGAAGGAGCGCCAATTGGCTTTTGGAAGCTGGATTTCACTGGAATGGATTTCAAGGGCCATGTCGCATTTACAGAGCCCTCGTGCTGCCAAGACACTGGAAACCCCCCACAAGTGACTCCATTCTGGAAACTACACCCCTTAAGGAATCTAACAAGGGCAGCAGTGAGCATATGGACCCCACTGGTGACGGGGACAAATGTGGAACAATGTGACGTGAAAGGGAAAATCTTAATTTTTTCACTTTCACGGCACAAATGTGCCCGTCGTCAAGGAGTCAATATCCTCACTGCACCCCTTGTTAGATTCCTTGAGGGGTGTAGTTTCCAGAATGGGGTCACTTGTGGGGGTTTACAGTGTTTTGGCAGCACAACGGCTCTGTAAATGCGACATGGCGTTCATCATCCATTCTGGCCAAATCCAGCCTCCAAAATCCAAATGGCGCTCCTTCCCTTCGGAGGCTTGCCCTGCGCCCACATGACGCTTTATATCCACATGTGGGGTATTTACGGACTCGGGGAAATTGCTCTACACATTTTGTGTTTTTTTTCTCTTTTATCCCCTTGTGAAAATGAAAAATTCAAGGCTAAACCAACATTATAGTGTAAAAAATGTAATATTTCATTTTCACGCCACATTGTTTCACATTTGTGCCCATCACCAGTGGGGTCCATATGCTCACTATACCCTTTGTTACATTCCCTGAGGGGTGTAGTTTCCATAATGGGGTCACTTGTGGGGGGTTTCAACTGTCTTGGCAACACAGGGTCCTTTTAAATGCAACATGGCCCCTCGAAATCAATTCCAGCCAAATCCAGCCTCCAAAAACCAAATGGCGCTCCTTCCCTTTGGAGGTTTACCCTGCACCCGCATGGCACTTTATGTCCACATGTGGGGTATTTCCGTACTCAGGGGAAATTGCTCTACTCATTTTGTCTTTTTTTTTTATCTTTTAGCCCCTTGTGAAAATGAAAAAATCAAGACAAGATCAATGATTTAGAGTAAAAATTTAAAAAAAATTACACTAAATGTTGGTCTAGCCTTGATTTTTTTTTCCATTTCCACAAGGGGTTAAAAATGAAAATAAATGCAAAACGTGTAGGGTAATTTCCCCTGAGTACGAAAATACCCCACATGTGGACATAATGTGCCATATGGGCACAGGGCAAGCCACCAAAGGGAAGAGCACCATTTAGAGGCTGGGATAGAGGATGGAGGCCATGTCGCCTTTACAAAGCTCCTGTGCTGCCAGGACAGCGGAACCCCCCCACAAGTGACCCCATTCTGGAAACTACACCCCATAAGGAACCCACTGGTGAATGGCACATATGTAGAATATGTGGTGTGAAAATAAAAAATACTATTTTTTTCATTTTCACGTCCCAAATGTGGCCATCACCAGGGGGCCATATCCCCGCTGCCCCCCTTGTTAGATTCCTTATGGGGTGTAGATTCCAGAATGGGGTAACTTGTGGGGGGTTTCTACTGTCCTGGCCGCACAGGGGCTTTCTAATTGCATCATTGCAAGCCTCTAATGGGAATGGGGGCCATGCCTATTTAGTTGGGGAAAAGGGACAACTTTTTATTTATTTGGGGGTATTAGGCCAATTATACGTTTATAAGGTTGAAAATGACAGGTGTCCATCAAATTCAACCTGTGTTGATCCAGAGGAAGGCAAAAAACTTTTGTGAGGCAGACGACAGTAGCCTCATTACTGGGAAAAAATTCCTTCCCGACTCCATAATGGCAATCAGAATAATCCCTGGATCAACGTGACCCCTGAAATAGGAATAAGGGACAGAACTTGTAGAAAATGTAGAACCCCAATGACGCGTGGTACACCTTGAAGCGATCCTGTATGCAGAGGCCGGGGGGATCAGGACAGGTGTCACACTGGTAAATGGTGTCCTTCCTGATCCCCGTTACGCCACACTCTGCACTTCTTCTGGGGTCTCCCGTTCTCCAGTGTGCGGGACGTCACCTGGAAAATGTTGCCCTGGTGCGATCCGGGGTCCTTCATATCCAGAAGAGCTGGGCTCTATTACTGCTTCTGATATGTTCGGATCGTGCCACAAGCTACAGTAGCTCGGGCAGCGAGGGACCAGAAGAGGGGGTGCTGGTATGAAAGTTATCCCCCGTACGGGTGGTGACCTTTATCCAGCAGTGGGACGATCAGTTCCCGAAGGATCTTCCCACTAACTCCGAGGATGGGGGGGGGGGCTGGATCCCAGTGTCCCTTCCTTCAAGCTCTCTAAGGGTACGTGCACACTGCAAAATGGCGAAGGATAACCCTTTGTGCATTCTGGCACCCGGAATTCCACTCTCTGTCCAACCTGTTCATTCTTTGGATGGACAATGGAATCCGCCCGTGCATAGAATGGAAACTATGACATTGGCGGAGAGGCACGCACCTGCCCGCATCAGTCCGCCAAGGGTGCCAGCTGCGGAATGCACGAAGGGTTATCCTTCGCCATTCCGCAGTGTACACCTACCCAAAATCTGTAAGTGTACCCTGATGTACTCTCACAGAGTTTGTAGAATTTCACACCATACCGTGATCTCTTATTGGGACGGTACTGGCGGAAAAGATGTGTCTGGGGGGCAGCGTACGCTACGCTACCCCCAGACACGTCACTGGATGATGAGGATGAGGATGAATGGAGGAAAAAAGGATCCCCCCCCATTCATCCTCACTGGCTGTTTTGTTGTCAATAAACGCATATGCATCCGACACCAAAAACGCCCTGGGGGCCATTTTTATATGGGGATTGGTATATGGGGCATGTAGTGGTGTAGTGTAAAACTTTATTCAATGTAGTGTAGTGTAATGTAGTGTTTTTTACGTTTTATTTTAACATTAAGTATAAAAAAAAACCTACGCCAAAAAAGGTGTTGCTGATAAATCCCGCACTTATGTGCGGCACTTATCAGCAGACCGTGGCAGTAGGATTTTAAAAAAAACACCCTACGCCAAAAAGGAGGAGTTTCTGATCAGCTGGGCACTTACATGCGATGCAGATCAGCGCTTAGAGGCGGAAGGGTGCGGAAAATTTAAAAAAAAAAAAAAAAAAAAACATTTACTACATGCCTAATATCCTATAGCTACTGAAAAGTGTATTATATACACTTATCAGACGCTAGGGGGCAGTAGAGAGCAAATTCTGGAAAAAGCCGATGTTAGACGACGAGGGACCCGAACAATGCCGAAGTGGAAGAAGTGATCGAGACCCCGGATATGGTGAGTATCGCCCAAATACCTGCTCTGGACCCCTCAGCTACCTAGCTGAGGGGTCCAGAGCAGGTATTTTACATTTTGGGGGACTTTGATCGCCATGATCGTCCGTCCGGTCCATCATTACTTTTTGTAGTAATGGTGGTCGGTGCTGTCTCGGACAGTACCGACCGCCATTTTTTTTCAGGTCATCGGGTCACCGATGACCCGGAAAGGTGCCGATCCGGCTGATCTGAATTCATCAGCCGATAGCAGCAATCGTCGGCACGGGAGGGGTTAATCACCCCCCATGCCGAGAACCCAAGATGGCCTGCTATACATTATAGCGGGCCATCTTCCCCGATCCTGCGCATGCACAAGCAGCGATCGGGGAAACCGTGGGCGTACATTTACGTCCATTTGTGTTGAGGCACAGGCTTCCAGGGCGTAAATGTATGCCTGCGGTCGTTAAGGGGTTAATATTGAAGGACATTGGATTAGCATTTAATTATACTCCACAGACTGGATGGGGCCTTCAACAGTTTTGCATTTTATGGTTCCTTCCAAACTTTGATGTGTAGATTGGAGAAGGATAATAGGTAAGAAAGTAGATTGGTATGGTAGCACCGTGGCTCAGTGGTAAGCACTGTAGCCTTGCATCACTGGGGTTCTGGGTTCAAGTCCCGCCAAGTGCAACATCTGCAAAAAGTTTGTATGTTCTCTCCGTGTTTGTGTGGGTTTCCTCCCACACCCAAAAACATACAGATAAGGGAATTTAGATTGTGAGCCCTAATGGGGACAGGGAGCAAATTGGCAAAACTATGAAGTGCTGCTGAATCTATACAAATAAAAGCATTATTATTAATTATTATTATCACACTCCTGGCGGATGAGCAGGATGTGGGATAAGTGGTGGAGGTAACTTTAAGGATCACTCTTGTTTTCCCTGGTAGGTTTTATAGTTTACATAACACATCTCTAAACAATAGGCCAACCATGGAACCTTCTCTCCAAACGACGGAAATCTGCACAGTTACCAACACAAAAGTATCAGCCAATCAAATTGAATGTTTAGTTATGAAAAACAGATTATCCTGCTCCTGTCCAATCAAATGTACTTCAGTGTTAACCAATGAGGTAGAAATAATATATAGATTGTGGAAAAATGGATGATAGACACAGACAAGATGGATGAGTAAGGAAGAACATAGAAAGGGGATGAATGAATGGAGGTAAAGATTCTGAGTATGTAGTACATTCATTCATAACTCTACAACATCAGAGCTATATCTACTTGTTGTCACTCTGGGACGGAATCTAAATAAAGGCTTCATCTCTGTGAAAGAACCGAGGTTGGACTGGATTTTTTACCTGGCAGTGGTCAAGAAGATTCCACGTACACATTATATCACAACACCAGTGTGTAAAATAGCCTAGACCAAACTATATTCCGGGGTGTAACATAGCCTAGACCAGAGTATACCCATCCAAGCCAGAATATATCCATCTAATGTCGAACCAGGCCACAATATACCCCAAGGGATAAACTCTATACCTGGGGGTGTAAAACCGCATAGGTCAGACTATATCTCTCCGGGCTCTCACTGGTTTTCTCACCCCTGGCCCAGGTATACCCCAGGGCATATATTTTCGTACCCAGGGGTGTAATATACCCCGGAGGATAAACTCTATATTACGTTGTGTAAAATAGTCTAGGCCAGACTTTATCCCTCCAAGTTATCATGTCACTGGTTTTCTCAGTTCTAGCCCAGGCCACAGTATACCCCAGGGGATATATTCTACACCAGGGGGTGTAACATAGCCTAGGCCAGACTATATCCCTCTAGATCATCATGTTATCACTTCACTGGTTTTCTCACTTTATCTCTAATTTCTCTAATTTGTTGATTTTTTTTTTAAATCATACTCGGTCACACAGCTGCTTCCTCTTGTTGGGATATACAGTATCGTGCTTACATGAAAATGACAGTAGATGGCGCTGTCTCATCAGTGCATCATCTGCACTATTTTTTTGAGCAGGAGAAGGTTTTTATGGGCTGCGCAAAATTTTACGGTTGTTGCGCAGAAATCATCATAAGAAGCAAGTGCCTTGATATATCTTGCTTAATGTATTTCACAATTTATGCCTAAGGCTGGGTTCACGCTGCATTTTTCCATCCTTTGTTTGCAAATAAAAAAATGGATTGAAAAATGGATCAAACGCATTTTTCATTTAGTGTACACAAAAACATGGTCAAAAACATAGAGTTTTTTGTACGTTAAAAAAAAAAACAGATGCATTTTTATCTGTTTTATGATCCATTTTTTATTTTGGAAGTTAATGGAAAAGCCGGTCAAAACGGAGGTACACAGACACTTCATTTTTTTCTTCCATTTTTCAAAAAAAAAAAACGACTGCAAAAAAAAATGGTGTGAACCCAGCCTAAAAAAGCTTTTCTAAAAAGCTACGCTAGGGTAGGATTTTGCGTAAAAAAATAAATAAAAAATTTGCACATGATAAATTTAATGAAAGCTAGCTAACAGAACAACCCCTTGTAAACATTGAAAAAAGGTGCGTGGAAACTGATGTAAAATAGCGCAAAATCTTTAAAGTAAACCCACTTGGGCTGATATGGTTCCTTGAGCCACTGTATACAGGCGTGGCTGCAGCAGGAGCTGTATACCCGGAAAAAAGCACTTTAATCCCCTGGGCACGTGACAGGCAGAGGCGAAGAGGTAGTCATCTGGCCTGCCTGCCATTGCCTGCCTGCCTGCCATTGCGCTCGGGGGATGATTGACAGACAGAGAGGCCAGTAACAGACCTCTCAGCCTGTCATTCATCCCCTCGGACCGTGTTGACAGGCAGAGCACGGTGACTAGTGACAGACAGAGAGCTGCCCAGATGACTACCTCCCGTCTCTGCCTGTCACGTGCCTTGGGGATTAAAGTGCTTTTTTTCAGGTATACAGCTCCTGCTGCAGCCACAGCCGGTATGTGCCGTGGTTGCTGCAGGAGCTTTATAAAGTGGTTCAGGGAACCAAATAAGCCCGATTGGGTTGATTGATTCCCTTTAATAAGTCTTGCACAGATATTTAAGTGCACAAAATCTCCTTATTAGCCAAAAAAAAAAAAAAAAAAATTGTACAAACACAATAATAAATAATATTTAATAATGAATAGATTTAACAAAAATAGTGTAAAGTGAAACTGACTCAGTCGCCCCTAGCAACTAATCAGATTTCCCCTTTCATTCCTCACAGACTCTTTGGAAAATGAAAGGTGGAATCTGATTGGTTGCTAGGGGCAACTGAGCAAGTTTCACTTTACAGCATGTTTGATAAATCTCCCCCCATGTGTTTAGATTTGTAAGATTTCCATCAACAGCTTCTCACTTATCTCAGCAGACAAAGCTGAATCCCCAGATAAAATGTTTTAAAATTAAGTATTTCTTGTGTCTATCACTCAATGCTACTGATTTCATGGGGGTATAAAATGGTCTGAGGGGGTATGAATTGGCCTAGGCCAAAATATACCCGGGGTATAATCTAGCCTAGGCCATTTTAAAGGGAACCTGTCACCCCCCGTGCCGGGGTGACAGGCTCCCGACCCCCCGCTACAGCCCCCTATACTCACCTGATCCCGCCGGGTCCCGCTTCTCGATCCGGTCGGGTCACGGAGATCTCAGCCGCTGCAGCCCGGCGCGCGCGCTGAGAGATGAGTCCAACACTCATAGAGAATGACAGGCGAGTCCAGCGCTCCGTCATTCTCTATGAGCGCTGGACTCATCTCTCAGCAAGCTTTAATCTCTCAGGTTTCCTTTAACTCTGGGTATAGTCTGAGCTGGGGGTATACTCTGGCCTGTTTCACCGTGCAGCCGAGCGTCTCATCGGAGAGGCTCGGAGACACTCGGCTGCCGGAAGAGCTTCGGGAGAATGACAGAGGCTCCGTAAGTGGTAGACGTCACACTGCCTGGAACGGGACAGGAAACAGTTAACTGTTTTTTTTTTTCTTTAACTGCAGTTAACCCCTGCCTGACCACAGCAGGGCTTCAGCTAGTCAGGCAGGGGTTAACATTTTCTGGTGTAGAAGGCGAACCCCTGACAATCTTTTTAAAAGTCATTGGTAGTCTTATACGCCCAGTTGCCTTACACGCCAGAAAAAGTGGTAAGTTTGCCATTGCAGAGTACAATTAGTGTTGAAAAAAATAAGGGCTCATGTGGGTCTGTAGGTGAAAAAACGGAAGAGCTATGGCCTTTTAAAGACAAGGAGAAAAAAACTAAAGCACAAAAACAAAAATTAGCCGGGTTAGGAAAGAGAACAGCCCTTTGGTTGGTACTGTTGGGGACACTCCTTTGGCACTGTGTATAGGGGCATATTGCTGGCACTTTTATTATAGGACTGGCAATAATGACAGTCTGAACTGTTAATGGGACCACCCTGGGTATTGTTATACAGATGCTGCTTTTAATATCAGTGTACTCTCTGCCAGCATCATTTGTACATTTTTTTTAAATCTATTATTACCTTGTTTTGTATAGCACATACACACTGGAACATATGCATTTTTTTCATGTCATTGATTAATTGCTTTTTCATAACTAAAAAAAAAAAAACATTTTAAAAGATGAAAACATCCAATTTATTTCATATGTAATGAGTATTTATGGGGAAAAAGCATATTTTGTATGATGAGTATCCTGTGCGGTGATGTTCTCCCAGGTTCCTTGGAGGACATGACAGCGGAGAACTGCTGACATAAGGTTCACAGATGGTGGAGATGACATTCGGATTCATTATCTGGGTCTTTTCTTCAACATCAAATACAACCTTTGGGGAATTAGGTGAACTATGAAAAGTTAGATTAGTTCAGGGAGTTCTCCACTTCTTCTTTTATGGCTCTTTATATTGTGTGATATTCTGCAGATTCTGGCTGCCATGTCACAGGTCTGTGAATGATGAGAAGCTTAAGACATGAACAACGACAGTGCCCTGACCCCGACACTGCTTACAGTGACAGATTAATCTTCCCTTATTGAAGGTGTTTTGTTCCATCATAAATCATTTGAGTGATTATCTATCTATCTATCTATCTATCTCCTATCTATCTATCTATCTATCTATCTATCTATCTATCTATCTATCTATCTAAAGTGTTATACAAAATTCCTCTAACGCATGATGCCATTGTAATACAATAAAGAGTATACACATTAGTGTCAATTTACATATGTGAATATGATAAAGTCCATCATTGACAAGTAAATATAAAAATAACATACAATAAACGTAAGTATAGATGAAGTCCACACGATAGGAGTGACCACACCGAACACAGTGAAGATTCAACAATGGCAAGATTTATATCCAGAACTCATTGTCTTCAATTAAAAACAGAAGTCTTTATTTCATCATGTTAAAAATTATAATTCTTAAAAAACAACATGTCCCAGGAACATTTGGGAACCTACGTGTTTTGAGTCTCTTTAATCAGGGTTCTTACTCATGGCCAAAAATGAACCCTGATTAAAGAGGTTTGAAATGCACAGGATTCTACACAAAATGTTGTTGTTTTTAAAGGAGACCTGTCACCCCCTGTGCCTGGACAGAGCCCGGCCAACCCCCCGGTGTAGGCTCATATACTCACCGCTTCCGAGAAGTCCCGCTCCCGCCTCCGAGATATCTCGGTCCAAAGCCGTGCGCGTGCTACCAGAGATGAGTCCGACACCCATAGAGAATAACGGCTCCAGTCATCTCATCTCTGAGAGCGCGCGCATGGCTTCGGACGGAGATATCTCGGTGGTGGGAGCGGGTCCAGGAGCCGGATGTCAGGAATAGCAGGTGAAGACAAGACACTTGACAGTGGGCCCTGAATCTTACCCCACCCACTGTCACCTGCCTACTTGCCTCGGTCGACCCTAGGCGGTCGCGGACAACCACGAAGACAATCCCTATGCTGTATACGTGCAAAACATAAAACGCAGACAGACAGACAAACACAATGCGGGGAGTAAACTAGTCGAGTCAGAAACCAAACGAGCAACGCAGTACAAAATCAGAACCGAGCGGAGAGTCAGGGGTCAGGCAAAAGGTCAAAATCCAGGCAAGACGATAGAGGAAGGATAGGGCAGAATACAAGGAACTGGGGAGCTGGGTTCAGAAACAACTAATAGCCAGCGATTAGAGGCTGGTACTGACAACACTTTATACTGGACCAGGAGTCCGGACCAAAGGCTGATTGGTCCGGCCTCCTGAATCCAGACACATAGCAGCTGGTGCACTGCAGGCTGAGTGGCAGAGAGATCCGTCACTCAGCCTGAGTCCAACAGCACTCAGCTGCTCGGCCGGGCGGCGCTCACTGATGCGAGACCCGCGGCTCCCCTGGTTACTAGGGACGCCGTCGGGTCTCCGTGACGTCACCCGGCCCTGCCGAGGAGGGCGGCGCTGCGCTCCAGCCGGACCAGACGACGCTGGAGCGCGGTCAGGTAAGTTACTGACATTACCCCCCCCTTCAGGAGGGGCCTCCGGACCTCTACCTAAGGGACCAGGCTTAGATGGATTATGCAGATGAAATTGTCTAACTAGACGTGACGCATGCATATCCCTACTAGCTACCCAAGTGCGCTCCTCTGGCCCAAATCCTTTCCAATGAACTAAATACTGCAAAGAATTCTGAACCCGACGAGAATCCAGAACTCTCTCCACCTCATTTTCTAGTTCACCCTGAATAACCAACGGAGCGGGAGGAGCAGACGGTAACACAGGATTAACATATTTTTTCAACAGAGACTTATGAAAAACATCGTGAATTCTTAGACTCCTAGGCAACAGCAACTTAAATGATACTGGATTTATGATCTCTACTATAGGATAAGGACCAATGTATTTAGGAGACAGTTTACCAGATGGTGTCTTTAATTTCAAATTTCTAGTAGAGAGCCACACCTTGTCACCTACCCTGTACTCAGGGCCAGATATGCGTCTTTTATTAGATTGTTTTTTTACAATTTTCTTGGGCTTTAACCAGGTTCTGCAGAGCCTGGGCCCAAACTGTGCACAGTTTTCTGTAGATTCTTTCGGCGGATGGATTAATGGATTCGGACGCATGTACAGAAGAACAACGAGGATTAAACCCAAAATTACAAAAGAACGGCGACATTTTAAGAGACTGACTTTCATGATTGTTTAGGGCAAATTCAGCCAATGGTAAGTATTCTCTCCATTTCTCCTGTGAACCTGCAACAAAACATCTTAAGAATTGCTCCAGTGACTGATTCACCCTCTCCGTTTGTCCATTGGATTGTGGATGAAAGGCTGAAGAAAATGACAAAGATATACCTAGGCGACCACAAAACTCTCTCCAGAATCTAGATATAAACTGTACTCCCCTGTCAGAAACAATATTCTCTGGTACCCCATGCAAACGTAAGATATGACTGATAAAAAGAGAGGCTAAGGTACGAGCATTGGGAAGCTTGCTGAGAGGAATTAAATGACACATCTTCGAGAACCTGTCAACAACCACCCAAATCACCGTTTTACCCTTAGAGGGTGGTAAATCAGTTATGAAATCCATGGAGATGTGGGTCCAAGGTCTAGCAGGCAGAGGCAGGGGTTGAAGAAGTCCCTCCGGTAACCTGCGAGGAACCTTGGACCTGGCGCAAATCTCACAAGCTTCTACAAACAGCTTAGTATCTGTAGCCCAGGATGACCACCAATAATGGCGAGACAGTAGATATTTGGTGCCAGCAATACCTGGATGACCTGCCAGTACTGAACAATGTGTTTCTTCCAACACTTTTAACCGAAGATTTGGGGGAACAAATAGTTTGTTTTCCGGGGTGTTTCTAGGCGCCATAGACTGAGACTGAACCACCTGAGCAGCCAGATCGGGCTGCAGTATAGCCACCACCACCCCAGGGGATAAGATAGTTTCGGATTCCTTTACGGGGCCTTCGTTAATATTGAAACTACGAGACAAAGCATCAGCTTTTATATTTTTGGAACCTGGCCTGAAGGTGATTTCAAAATTAAACCGTGTAAAAAATAAAGCCCATCTGGCTTGCCGTGGAGTAAGGCGCTTGGCTTTATCTAAATAAACGAGGTTTTTATGATCGGTTAAAACCTTAATTTTGTGTTTAGCCCCCTCTAAGAAATGTCTCCACTCATCAAATGCCCACTTAATGGCAAGGAGTTCTCTATTGCCTATATTGTAGTTGCATTCGGTTTTGGAGAATTTTCTAGAGAAGTAGGCTATGGGTTTGAGATTAGTGAGTGTTTCTGGACCTTGTGACAGGACAGCCCCTACACCCACCTCTGATGCATCTACCTCGACAATAAAAGGCAGTTCAAAGTCAGGTTGAATCAACACCGGGGCTGTAGAAAAACATGTTTTGAGTTTGTCGAAGGCCAGAATGGCTTCAGGAGTCCAGTTCTCCATATCAGCTCCCCTTCTGGTAAGATCAGTTAAGGGTTTAGCAATCACTGAGAACCCTTTAATAAATTTTCTGTAGTAATTGGCGAAACCCAGGAATCTCTGAAGAGCTTTCAGATTCCTGGGGCGTTCCCACTTTTCAATGGCTGCCACTTTAAGGGGATCCATACCAAAAGAACTAGGGGTGATCTTATATCCCAGAAAAGAGACCTCCTGAACACCAAACTGGCACTTCGACAACTTGGCAAATAACTGATTTTGCCTTAGAAGTTCCATAACCCTGCGGACATGGTTGACATGTGAGGACCAATCTGGGGAGAAAATCAAAATATCGTCCAAGTACACCACTACAAAACGACCCAGGTACTCACGAAACACATCATTGACAAAGCGTTGGAAAACTGCGGGTGCATTACACAACCCGAAGGGCATGACCAGGTATTCAAAGTGTCCCTCGGGGGTATTGAATGCAGTCTTCCACTCGTCACCCTCCTTTATACGAATCAAATTATAGGCCCCCCGGAGGTCGATCTTAGAAAACCACCGGGCTCCTACAATCTGATCAAACAAATTAGGAATCAAAGGAAGCGGGTGTTGATTTTTAATGGTGATTTTATTTAACTCCCGGTAATCAATACAGGGGCGTAACCCACCATCTTTTTTATCTACGAAGAAAAATCCGGCCCCAAGAGGAGAACAGGAGGGACGGATGTGACCCTTATGCAAGCTTTCCTTAACATAATCCCGCATAGCTTCCCTCTCTGGTCTAGACAAATTAAAGATTCGCCCTTTTGGGTATTTAGATTCAGGAACTAAATCAATAGCACAATCGTATGGACGATGAGGGGGTAGCTCGTCCACCGATTTTTCATCAAAAACATCAAGAAAATCAGACAGAAACTCGGGGATCTCCCCTTCTAATGCAGAACAACCTGTTAAATTTAAAGAAAGACAGTGAGCAGCACACTCTGGCCCCCATTGAACGAGTTCTCTGCTTGCCCAATCAAAAACAGGATTATGCTGGGTCAACCAGGGCAAACCTAAAATAACATTAGAAGACAAATTGTCCATAACCAAAAAATCAAGACACTCCGAATGAATCGACCCCACTTTCACTTCCAGAGGAGGAGTGATATATTTCACTCTACCTTGAGCCAATGGGGTAAAGTCCGCCCCAGTAATACTCAGCGGGCACTTAAGCTGAAGTGGGCATACCCCCAGACTGGACCAAAACCCGGAATTAATAAAATTAGCTGATGCCCCTGAATCAACATGGGCAAACCCCGAAATACATTTCTCACCCAAACATAGTGAGATAGGGACCATTAACTTATTCTTATCGAGTGGTACCTGTGCGCCTGAGTGACCCCCTCGATAGTCACTCAGGCGCTGGAGTTTTCCGGCGATGATCCAGGCTTGGAGGTACACTCCCGAACACGGTGTCCAGCTTTGCCACAGTACAGACAGAGGTTATGTTGAATGCGATGGGCTCGTCTAGTTTTCGCATCGGTAGCACCGATCTGCATGGGTTCCTCCGGTGGTGGTAACAGGGAAGGAGGAGGTTTAGAAGGAGACAGAAAAGAGGTAGGGGTTTTACAGAGTTCAGCGGTACCTACGTCTGTCCCGCATACGACGATCCACCCTGATGGCTAACGTCATGGTCTCCTCTAACGTTTCAGGGGGTGGATAAGCTACCAACAGGTCCTTTAGCTGCTCAGATAGGCCCACCTGAAACTGATAGCGCAGAGCAGAGTCGTTCCAACCGGATGGGATACACCACTGGCGGAACTCTGCGCAGTAGTCCTCAACTGGCCTTTTTCCTTGCTTTAAGGACGTCAATTGTCGCTCGGCTACCGCAGTCCTGTCAGGGTCGTCATACAATAATCCTAAAGCTGAAAAGAAATAATCAACAGAGGTTAACTCTATGGCATTGGGAGGGAGAGAAAATGCCCACTCCTGTGGTGGCCCCTGCAATAGTGACATGATAATCCCCACTCTTTGAGACTCGTCCCCTGAGGAGCGGGGACGTAGTCGAAAAAACAATCGGCACCCCTCTCTGAAGGTCCGAAAATTCCTTCTATCCCCCTTAAATTTTTCTGGGAGTAGTACAGGTGGTTCAGGGGGAGAAGGGGTGGTCATGGTAACTTGTCGGGGAGCAGCCTCCTGCTCCTGGACCCGTTCAGCAAGACTCTGCACCACTGTGTTTAGGTTCTGCATTTGTTCCACTAATGCTTTCATCGGATCCATAATAGAGATCCTGGTGCACGTCACGAAACTGTATCGGCTGGCTATTCTGTCAGGAATAGCAGGTGAAGACAAGACACTTGACAGTGGGCCCTGAATCTTACCCCACCCACTGTCACCTGCCTACTTGCCTCGGTCGACCCTAGGCGGTTGCGGACAACCACGAAGACAATCCCTATGCTGTATACGTGCAAAACATAAAACGCAGACAGACAGACAAACACAATGCGGGGAGTAAACTAGCCGAGTCAGAAACCAAACGAGCAACGCAGAACGGAGAGTCAGGGGTCAGGCAAAAGGTCAAAATCCAGGCAAGACGATAGAGGAAGGATAGGGCAGAATACAAGGAACTGGGGAGCTGGGTTCAGAAACAACTAATAGCCAGCGATTAGAGGCTGGTACTGACAACACTTTATACTGGACCAGGAGTCCGGACCAAAGGCTGATTGGTCCGGCCTCCTGAATCCAGACACATAGCAGCTGGTGCACTGCAGGCTGAGTGGCAGAGAGATCCGTCACTCAGCCTGAGTCCAACAGCACTCAGCTGCTCGGCCGGGCGGCGCTCACTGATGCGAGACCCGCGGCTCCCCTGGTTACTAGGGACGCCGTCGGGTCTCCGTGACGTCACCCGGCCCTGCCGAGGAGGGCGGCGCTGCGCTCCAGCCGGACCAGACGACGCTGGAGCGCGGTCAGGTAAGTTACTGACACCGGACTTCTCAGAAGCAGCGAGTATATGGGTCTGCACCGGGGGGGGGGGGGGGGGGGGGGGGGGAAGGGTCTGTCGGCCAGGCTCTGTTCAGAAATTGTGGGGCCCCTGCTAGCCATGCCCTTCTAGACCTGCCCCCATGCAAAGATGGAGGATTCATACAAACTTTGTGTCCAAGTTGTCACGGAAGGGAACCATGAGCCCTGGGCTCTTTTTGTACTTATCTAGCATCCCTGGCTTTATCAGACAGTAAAGCATAGGATACACCGGTGTTATGGCCTGAGCAGCTGGAACAGGAGGTAAAATGGATAGACAATAACGCGCTCAGTGACTTGTCTACCACCCAGGTCACCCACACAGTCTAGTCTTGTCACTAGCCAAGAGTCTGGACTGCAGGAACTTCATTCTGACCATCCTTCCTCCCAACTACAAATTACCTGAAAAAGAGAAAAATAAACAACTAGCAAGATGAAAAACAATGAACTCAAGTAGAGGAGTCTGATGTCTTTCGCAACCTGATGGCAGCCGCAGCACCTCGCTATTCCGTCCCTAGCTGTGTGCTGTAACATCAGGTGGGCCCTGAGTTAAACAGTTAGCACGAAAGTCCACTTGACCACCAAACGTGGATAAGCGCTTGTGGCCAGGAACGCTATATCTCCCTGACAGCACACTGAGTCAATGTTGTAGAGGTGGGGGCCGAGTGGCAGCCAGGGACAGGCTACCTGCTACTCCCACCCAAGATTGCTGGCCATGGTTCTGTTAGGATTTCTGCAACTCTTACAGACAGCTCGGAGAACCCCTCCTCCTTGTGGTGTTGTGGTCATCTGAAATCTTCTTGCATGATGTAAAATTTGGAAATCAGTCCAAGCAGGAATCAAAGACAAACAGAAATAATTAGCAAGTTAGAAAACATACCATGCCTGGCCCACGTTTTGTAACTTGGGATTAAACCGTCTCTTTATAAAAGTTCCTCCAGGCTGGCAGAGCTACTCTTTAAAGTGCACACCCTTTTATAAGTCTACTGTAGCCACTGCTAGCCTGTAGAAAGCTTATATTGGAGAGGGTTTGCGAGCAGCAGAGAGCGTTAATGGAGTATTGGCTCTGAAACACCATTGTTCCCTTCCTGCTCAGCTTCCGCAGTTTGCTACGCGTGAGTAGACACGTATGGCTGACATGTGCAAGATGCATATTTACGGAGTCCACCAAGACGGTCAGCTGCGATAATGCTATTGTGATCTGGTTAAATATCAGGGCTGGAAGCAAGCAAATTTTGAAGGGAGTCCAAGCACAAATGACATGAAAAAGAAATAAACATAAAAAAAATGGACTGAACTTCAAAAATAACATTGTATAATCTAAAACTCTTGAGGGTAGCACTCAAGTTGGGTCCATTGAATTGGTTCAGCCCGGATAGAGCGAAGAGGAGCGGGATGAGATGGAGACCTGGTGGGGGACACATGGCTGAAACTGTACCTCTACGCCTAGGAGATGCTGGCCTGCCTGCCACCAGTGTTCTCTCTGAGAGGGTATTCAGCGCAGCCGGGGACATTATCACGGATAAGGTAAGCCTGTCAACTGACAGAGCTGACATTTACCAAAATGAACAGCCACTGGATTGACCCAGACGTTGTATCTGTAAGGATGGAAAGCAAAAAAACATGAAGTGCCATGTGTGTTCTCAAGCTCTGACAGACAATTCCAGTGTAACTCTATTAACCCAACAAAGTGTATGAAGTGCATGGTTCAGCTCATTTCCTTCTCCTCAACCACCGGCTTAATGGGCCATTAAAAAAAAAAAAAAAAAAAAAAAATTTTTTTTTTTTTTTTAAAGAGTTTATTTTTGCATATAGTATATAAGTTTTTGCATATAGAAAATATACATAAACAAAAAAAACATAAACGGGCACAGTCCGCCCTATATATACTATGGGGGTGTACACCATCAGAGAACACTTAGAACAAATATGGTCATAATACAGGATAACCCAACCAAGAGGGCAACAATAGTTATGTATCACCAAAAAAGTATCAAGCGCACAAACATGCGGCCACAGAGCTGGGAACGGACAGACCATGCATACACTCATTCACCCACTCACATAAACACAGCGGCACCCCCCCCCCCCCTCCGTCATGGACCATAGATAAACTCAATTGTCCACCGTCACATCAAGCATGAGCCAGTGAATCCAGGTTTTTTTTTACTTCCTAGGGCATTTACGGTGCTCATATAGGGCCTCATATAGTGGGACATATTTGTTAACCAGCTGTTTCCAGCGGGTCAAGGGAGGAACGTCGGTGCACTTCCACTCCATCGCTATAATTTTCTTAGCACAAAATAGAAGAAAACGTATGAACACCCTGTAGTATTTGTTTGGCGTAATCTTGTTAATAATACCTAGTAAACAGACCTTGGGAGTGCAGACAAACGGAAAATCAAAGTGGTCGGACAGGAATTGCAGAACCGAGCGCCAAAAGGCCTGTATTTTAGGGCATGACCACACTGCATGCATAAAGGTACCAACATCAGCCTGGCATTTAAAACAAGTATCCGAGGCAGGTGCCCCCATCTTCCTGAGTCTCTCCGGGGTGTAGTATGTTCTCATCAGGAAGCGAAACTGAATCAATCGGTCCCGGGCACTAACTACCGTAGGATAATAGGTACTCACCACCTCCCTCCACTGCTGATCACTCAGGGAAGGGACATCCACCACCCACCTCTCATAGGCCTTCTGGAATGGGGAAGTATCTTCCCGACACAACAGTAGGTAGCTATGTGTCAGAGTTTTGTCAAGATCTGGTGAACCTAGCAGCTCCTCGGCCGGAGTGAACTCCAGGGGGACCGTCAGGCCACCAAACTGAGTCTGGACAGCGTGCCGTAGTTGAAGATATTGAAAAAAAGCTGTGCGAGGTACCCCATACAGTTCACACACGGCAGAGAAGGAGCGGAACACATTGTCCGAGGAAAAACGATGGGACAGGTAGCGGACCCCATGTTTACCCCAGAGGGAAGCACCCGGAAGGCCGATGAGTTCTGGCAGATGAGGATTTAGCCACAAAGGCGTGCGAGGGGAAGAGGTTGAGGATACCTGCTTTTGCACCGTCGACCACACCCTCTGCAAAAGATTTAAGGCAAAACGACACAACACTCAACCCAGGGGTGTCCATTTCAATGTTTGGAGAGTTGACCTAAAGGGACTCAAATTTGATTTATGAAAGGCTCAACCCAGGGTGGAGACAGGTAGGAGAGGATGGAGCAGAAAGGACAGTGACTTAATCCTGTGAGCTGCACATAATGCAATAACTTTCAAATCACTTGACTGAGCAAAACCATTGCAGAACACCCCCCCCCCCCTCTCCTTTTTGAATTTGGGGTAACATTTCCGGCATCATATTACTCACCGCTTCTCCACAAATCGCTGAAATCAATCACGGTTTGTTTTGACTAACTTGGATACAGTGCCCACAGCAATTTATTTTCCCCTTACCTTGAAATTTCTGCATGTAATCTGCCCCATGTGAATTCCCTCTTAGCCCAACCCTGTCACACACCATATTGCTTGCCCGGCCTTGTCATATACCATATCATTTTTTATGGCACTTTTATGACAGATTTGAGTGAAGTTTTATGTACTGCACTTTGCGTGTTCTGTAAAGTACATGGTGTAACAATGTTTATCGCGGTTTTGTTTTTTTATTCATCGCAGATAGTGATGAGCGAATACTGTTCGATCGAATAGATATTCGATCGAATAGTAAGGTATTCGATCTATCGAATATTATCGAATAGTTTGCCGAATATTCGAAAAATATTCAATAAGCGTTCAAATCCCCCAGCTTCCGGTTTTTACCTCCAAGTGGTCGAATAGATGTTTTTCAATAATCGAATATTTGTTCCCATAGACTTTAATGGGATCGAATATTTGATTGAATATTCGAATATTCGGGAGATATTCGTACGAATATCGAATATTAGAATATTTTACTATTCGCTCATCACTGGCGTATATACATAGTAGTGGATTATAATAGGTCCGTTTCGGGCGGTAGCCCGGGGCTCTGAGCTCCTGGGGGGCCCATGGCCTCCCAAAAAGACTTATACTTTCAGTAGTGTATACTGGCTACAGTTCTCCCATTTTTTACAAAAAAATTGCAGCTTTTTTACCACAGTTTTGCACAAATCAGGGCATCATGACATTATCCATTCTGTACTCTTAGCACCACGCTAGTGCTGCCATAGTTACAGTGGAGTGGGGGGCCCAGGCTTGGTGAACAGCCCGGGGCCTATGGTAAACTTAATCCACCCCTGCGTATACACTATAGATAAAAAAATGGACATATAACGCTGGCATATTTTTTTCCTGTTTTTTTTTTTAACAGCGGCTAAGCAAACACTGCCGTATACAGTATAGGTAGAAAAGTGGATGTACAACTCTTTTTTTTTTTTTTTGTATGAATATAGATATATTTTGTACAGGTAGCCTGCATATTCACTGTATATGTAGATGTATACGCTATGTTGTGTTTTGTAGTACCCCTGGAAAGGGCTTGTGCGGTCTTGCCTTGCTATAATCAGCTAAATTCACACTCTACCTATTTAAAAAAAAACATCCCTTAGATTGTCCTGCAACAGTTTTGCTGTAGGAGCAAACAAACCCAGTGCAGCTCATTCAGAATACACACCAGCTGCCTGTCTGTGTGAATAAAGCAGCTGCTGTACAGGTAGCCGGCCGATTCTCTCAATATATGGATGTTATATACTGGGCTGTGTCTTACAGTAGCCCTAACAAGGGCTTGTGGGGTCTTTCCTGCCTAAAATGTGCTAAAACCTCCCTTTCCCTATTGCAGTCTCTCTCCCTGACTAGGTCCAACATGGCATCTGACAACTAGCAGGAAGTCCCAAGTTTTGGACTGTCTGTGAGCAAGGGCGCATGCGTCCGAAACGCGTCATCAGAGACTAACTGGTGTGTTGCACAGTAGTGTGCATTGTCCTGTTTTTACTGAAATTCTAAATAAAACAAAGCAGAAGTTTTACTGAAATATGCTGGATCAAATCTCCTTTCTTATGTCAACGTCCGTTCAAGCGCATTACGGAAGGTGGGTGAGCTGACATTTTTGTACTTTGTTATGTACATACCACCCGCCTTGTCCACTTTTCTGCAGCTATATTTCACTATGAATTTTCCACCCATAAATCTAGATAGAAAATTCGCAGCAATTCTGGTATATGTGAACATAGCCTTAGATGTTCAAAATGTAAGTTCCATCATTCAGGGTTGGTTATTTGACTCTCTCAATAAAGAAAGACTAGAAGATTGCCTATTGAGGCTTGACCTAAAAATTGTTGTCAATACAATGGTGTCTACTCAAGTACAGTATACAGTATCACCATGTAATGTATTTGTACTTTAGCTGTGTGGATGGGTATTTTCACTGATCTTTCTGATTTTTGGTACTACAGCAGTAATATAAGGCCTGAGATATACTGAAACACAGGACAAAACGGTAAAACCTTCTTACTCCATGTAAAAAATTTGAGTTATGCTGTGTTATTTGCTCCCAAAGTGTCAATCATTTCAATGAAGTAATTCTAGAACTCCCTTCATGACCTCTACTAGACTGCAGCTGAAGTCAAGCTAGCTGTAAGCCTGAGCCATATCTAGTCTATACATCTCCCAACAGAGTATTGTGAAATCATGTGTTTTTCTAAGCGACTCATCTTGTGGTATTTTGAGCAATAAGGAAAGAAGAGATGGACACATCTGCACATTAAGCTAAGGTGTCCATTGTCTACAATTGTATCCAACCTATGTGAGCTAAACATCAGCAGCTCCATAGATCTCCAACAGTAGTTTATAACAATTAGAGATAAATAGATTTGGAACCAATTAAGTCAAATTTGTTCCAAATTAAATGGGAAAAAAGGTTGAATTAGTCTTCTGAATATAGTTTGTTTGGGATTTGCTTAACCTCTTAAGGACCCATGACGTACCGGCACGTCATGGATCACTGTCACTTAAGGACCCATGACGTACCGGTACGTCAGCCCTTTAAACGGGCGCAGCGGCCGGCCGGGTCCCGATCGGGGGAGATAGCCTGCTATAATACATAGCAGGCCATCTCTCCCTGTCGGCATGGAGGGTTGTTAACCCCCCCCATGCCGACGATCGCCGCTATTGGCTGATAAGCCCATAGCGGCGATCGGAACCTTTCCGGGCCATCGGTGGCCCGATGACCCGGAAAAAAATGGCGGTCGGTGCTGTCCGAGGACGGCACCGACCGCCATTACTGTAAAAAGTAATGGTGGTCACGGTACCACCGTCCCGATCGCCGTGAACGGCCGGCCAGCCGGCCGGCCGTTCACGGCGATCAAAGTCCCCACAAGTAATAAATACCTGCTCCGGACCCCTCAGCTAGGTAGCTGAGGGGTCCGGAGCAGGTATTTGTACATTACTCACCTGTCCCGGGGTCCTGATCGGCGTCTTCCGGGTTCCCGGCGTCCTCTTCATCTTGTCGGGACTTCGGCTTCTTCCGTGAGTCCCGATCGGCTTTTTCCGGCTCCAGCGTCGTCTTTTTTCGTATTTTTCCGGCTCCAGCGTCGTCTATTTTCGGATCTTGCTCTCTGCTGCCCCCTAGCGGCTGATAAGTGTAATACACGTATCAACCACTACAGGGATGTTCACAATGTAGTAAAAAAAAAAAAAAATTTCCCAATTTTTTTTTTTCTATTTTCCGCACCCTATCGCCGCTGAGTGTTGATCAGCATCGCACGAAAGTGCGCTGCTAATCAGCAACTCCTCCTTTTTGGCGTAGGGTGGTTTTTTTTTATATCCTACTGCCACGGTCTGCTGATAAGTGCCGAACATAAGTGCGGCATTTATCTGCAACACCATTTTTGGCGTAGGTTTTTTTTGTATACTTACTGTAAAAAACACGTAAAAAAACACTACATTACACCACACTACATTGAATAAAGTTTTACACTACACCACTACATACCCCAATATACCCCATATACCAATCCCCATATAAAGATGGCCCCCAGGGTGTTTTCGGTATCGGACGCATACATTATTATTGCCTCCGACACCGAAACAGCCAGTGAGGATGAATGGGGGGTCCTTTGTTCCTCCATTCATCCTCATCCTCCTCATCATCCAGTGACGTGTCTGGGAGTAGCGTAGCGTACGCTGCCCCCCAGACACGTCTTTTCTGCCAGTACCGTCCCAATAAGAGATGACGGTATGGCGTGAAATTCTACAAACTCTGTGAGAGTACCTCAGGGTACACTTACAGATTTAGGGTACGTGCACACTGCGGAATGGCGAAGGATAACCCTTCGTGCATTCCGCAGCTGGCACCCGCCGGCGGACTGATGCAGGGGCGCGTCTCCGCCCGTGTCATAGACTCTATCCTATGCATGGGCGGATTCCATCATCCGTCATTCCATCAACACGTTGGACGCAGAGCGGAATCCGCCCGTGCATAGAATGGAGTCTACGACACGGACGGAGACGTGCGCCTGCATCAGTCCGCCGGCGGGTGCCAACTGCGGAATGCACAAAGGGTTATCCTTCGCCATTCCGCAGTGTGCACGTACCCTTAGAGTGTATGAAGGAAGGGACACTCGAATCCAGCCCCCAGAGGCCCACTCCCCCCCCCCCATCCTCGGAGTTAGTGGGAAGATCGTCCGGGAACTGATCTTCCCACTGCTGGATAAAGGTTACCACCTGTACGGGGATAACTTTTATACCAGCACCCCTCTTCCGGTCCCTCGCTGCCCGAGCTACTGTAGCTTGCGGCACGATCCTAACATATCAGAAGTAGTAATAGAGCCCTAATATTTAGCAGCCATGGAGCGGACCCAGCGCTTCTGGATATGAAGGACCCCGTATCGCACCAGGACAACATTTTCCAGGTGACGTCCCCCACACTGGAAAACAGGAGACCCCAGAAGAAGTGCAGAGTGTGGCGTAACAGGGGGATCAGGAAGGACACCATTTACCAGTGTGACACCTGTCCTGATCACCCCGGCCTCTGTATACTGGATCGCTCCAAGGCGCACCACACGTCACTGGGGTTCTACATTATCTAAATTCTGTCCCTTATTCCTATTTCAGGGGTCACGTTGATCCAGGGATTATTCTGATCGCCAATATGGAGTCGGGAAGGAATTTTTCCCCTGTGATGAGGCTACTGTCGTCTGCCTCACGAGGGGTTTTTGCCTTCCTCTGGATCAACACAGGTTGAATTTGATGGACACCTGTCATTTCCAACCTTATAAACTAATAATTGGCCTAATACCCCCAAATAAATTAGAATTGTCCCTTTTCCCCAGCTAAGTAGGTATGGCCACCATTCCCATTAGAGGATGCCATGATGCAATTACAAAGCCTCTGTGCGGCCAGGACAGTAGAAACCCCCCACAAGTGACCCCATTCTGGAAACTACACCCCATAAGGAATCTAACAAGTGGGGCAGCGGGTATATGGCCCCCTGGTGACGGCCACATTTGGGACGTGAAAATGAAAAAAAATGGTATTTTTTATTTTCACGGCACATGTTCTACACATGTGCCCATCACTAGTGGGGTCCATATGCTCACTGCACCCCTTGTTAGATTCCTTATGGGGTGTAGTTTCCAGAATTGGGTCACTTGTTGGGGGTTTCTACTGTTCTGGCAGCACAGGAGCTTTGTAATTGCGACATGGCCTCCATCCCCCATTCCAGCCTCTAAATGGCGCTCTGTCCTTTTGGTGACTTGCCCTGTGCCCATATGGCAAATTATGTCCACATGTGGGGTATTTTCGTACTCAGGGGAAACTACCCTACACGTTTTGTGTTCATTTTCTTTTTTAACCCCTTGTGGAAATGGAAAAAAATCAAGGCTAGACCAACATTTAGTGTAATTTTTTTTTTAATTTTTACTCTAAATCATTGATCTTGTCTTGATTTTTTCATTTTCACAAGGGGTTAAAAGATAAAAAAAAACACAATGTGTAGAGCAATTTCCCCTGAGTACGGAAATACCCCACATGTGGACATAAAGCGCCATGCGGGTGCAGGGTAAGCCTCCAAAGGGAAGGTGCGCCATTTGGTTTTTGAAGGCTGGATTTGGATGGAATGGATTTCGAGGGGCCATGTTGCATTCAAAAGGCCCCTGTGTTGCCAAGACAGTTAAACCCCCCACAAGTGACCCTATTATGGAAACTACACCCCTCAAGGAATGTAACAAGGGGTGTAGTCAGCATATGGACCCCACTGGTGACGGGCACAAATGTGGAACAATGTGGCGTGAAAATGAAATATTAAATTTTTTACACTATAATGTTGGTCTAGCCTTGAATTTATCATTTTCACAAGGGGTTAAAAGAGAAAAAAAAACACAAAATGTGTAGAGCAATTTCCCCCGAGTCCGTAAATACCCCACATCTGGACATAAAGCGCCATGTGGGTGCAGGGCAAGCCTCCGAAGGGAAGGAGCGCCATTTGGATTTTAGAGGTTGGATTTGGCTAGAATGGATGATGAACGCCATGTCGCATTTACAGAGCCCTTGTGCTGCCAAAACACTGTAAACCCCCCACAAGTGACCCCATTCTGGAAACTACACCCCTCAAGGAATCTAACAAGGGGTGCAGTGAGGATATGGACCCCTGGATGACGGGCACATTTGTGCCATGAAAGTGAAAAAATGAAAATTTTCACTTTCACGTCACATTTTTCCACATTTGTGCCCGTCACCAGTGGGGTCCATATGCTCACTGCACCCCTTGTTAGATTCCTTGAGGGGTGTAGTTTCCAGAATGGGGTCACTTGTGGGGGGTTTCCAGTGTCTTGGCAGCACGAGGGCTCTGTAAATGCGACATGGCCCTTGAAATCCATTCCAGTGAAATCCAGCTTCCAAAAGCCAATTGGCGCTCCTTCCCTTTGGAGGCTCGTCCTGCGCCCGCTTGGCACTTTATGTCCACATGTGGGGTATTTCCGTACTCGGGAGAAACTGCGCTACATGTTTTGTGTTTTTTTTTTCCTTTTATCCCTTTGTGAAAATGAAAAATTGAAGGCTAGAACAACATTTTAGTGTAATAAATACTTTAGTCTTTTTTCAAGCCATATTGTTTGGAAAATCTGTGAAGCACCTGTGGGGTCCAGATGCTCACCGCACCCCTTGTTACATTCCTTGAGGGGTGTAGTTTTCTAAATGGTGTCCCTTTAGGGGTGTTTTTTAGGTTTTGGCACCCCAGAGCCTCTGCCAACCTGAAGTGGTACAGTCAAAAATGACCAAAAATAACGGAGCCATTGAAATTCACTAGGCGCTCCCTTATATCTGAGGCTTGTGGTTGCGTCAAATAGCGCAATAGGGCCACATATGGGGTATTTCTATAAACTGCAGAAACGGGGCAATCAATATTGGGGTGCATTTCTCTGGTAATAGGTTTATAATTATGAAAAATATTGGATTACAATAAAATCTCTGCACAGAAAATTAAAATTTTCAAATTTCTTACACACTTAGCTTTTATTTCTGTGACTCCCCTAAAGGGTTAAAAAACTTTCTGGATGTGCTTTTGCAGAGTTTAGGGGGTGCAGTTTCTGAAATGGGGTGCTTCGTGAGGCTTTCTAACACACAGTCCCCTCAAATACACTTTAAACCTGAACAGTTCCCTAAAAATATCTGATTTTGAAATTTTACTGAAAATTTGGAAATTTGCTGCTAATGTTTTAAGCTTCCTATTGTCTAAAAATAATGAAATATAGTTTAATAAATGCCGCCAACATAAAGTAGACATGTTGCTAATGCTATTTAATATATAATTTATGTGGTATAACCATTTTCTGTATAAGCAGAAAAGTTTTAAAGTTGGGAAAATGCATTTTTTCACAATTTTTCACGCTATTTTGGGTTTTTTCATAAAGATTCGTTATAAGTATCGACTCCAATTTACAAGAAATGTGAAGTACAATATGTCACGAGAAAACAATCTCAGAATCAGTCGGATAGGTAAAAGCATCCCGAAGTTATTAATGAATAAAGTGACACTGGTCAAATTCATAAAATTTGCTCCGGTCCTTAAGGCCATTTCAGGCCCGGTCCTTAAGGGGTTAAAGAGTCACTGTCGTATTTTTTTTTTTTTTTTTTTTTTGCAGAAATCAATAGTCCAGGCGATTTTAAGAAACTTTGTAATTGGGTTTATTAGCCAAATCTGCCATTATCTGCATGTAAAAAGCCTTTTCCCAGGTCCCCCCCTCCTTCCTCTTTTTCATCAACTCTGAAAAATCTGAAAATTGTGACTTGTTGCAGGAGTCGTACCCTGTCTGTTCTATGGAGAGGGGAGGGGGGAGGAGGAAGGAGGGAGTTAGCCGGCAGCAGAAAGCAGATAACAGAGGATTACAGGCACGGAGCTGGGTGACAGCTGTAATCTGAGCTCAGACAGGTCACTGGTGATGGTCAGTAGAGATATCCCGTGAGGGATTTGTAGATTAACTCTTTGTTGTCCTGTTTTGGTCTTTTCTTTAGCTCTCTCCATAGGAGAACAATGAAGACAGGGGGGAGAGCTTCAAACTGCTTTTTCATGATAAAAATGCATTTTTCGGATAATAAACCCAATTACAAAGTTTCTTAAAATCGCCTGGACTATTGATTTCTGCAAAAAAAATTTCACGACAGTGACACTTTAAAGAGTCACTGTCATTTAAAATAACTAGACATGTCATCATGTATTGGGCACTGACACCCTTTTCTGCTGTTCTGTCAGGAAAATAGGTCAGGAAATTGTACAACCTGCCCTATTTTTGTCAGGATTTTCTGAACAAATGCCCCCATAGAAGTCTATGGGAGCTCAGGGAATCCTGATGGTTTCCTGAATCCTTTTGAGGCCTCCTGTTCAGGTTATCCTGACAGTAAAAACTATGCTGGGCCCGGTCCCGGCATAAAGCGTGCACAGCTTCCGGCGGTGCTTTCTCCATTCCTGGACCTGGTCCAGGAGCGGGAATTCCAGGAAGGGGTAAGTATCTGGGGCTCCACCGGGGGTCGGGTGTGCTCTGCTCCGGAAGCCGGGATGACAGGTCCTTTTTAAGGCAGCATTAGAATCAGCTGTTGAATTCTAATCAAATTGACGACTCCAAAATCCAATAGCGGCAGTCTGCTGCCACCGCTTCTATTCCTCGGAGCGACAACACCATATTGCTGCTATCACAGTTCTTTGTCTTTCAACTTGTTGAAAGACAAATGACAGCAACGATCAGCCAACATCGTTCATGTTGGCTGATCGTTGCCTTTCATTACACGGGACGATAACCAGCCGAATATGGCCGATAATCGTTGTGTGTAATAGGGCCTTTAATCTGTTGAACATTGCTTGGACTAAACACACTTTGCAGCTAATGCTGGGCTGGGATTGTAGGGGACTACTTCCTCTAAATGTAAACAATTGTTAAAAAACAAAGAAACAAAAAAAAAGTAAGAAGTATAAGATTAATTACAGAGCTTTATTTGTACAGAAACAGAAACCCCCTTTTTTTAATTTTATGGAGGTAAACAGATTGCATTGTAAGGGGCCCATACAAAACATATAAAAAAATGATAAACTGTATGTATATCTCTATTCAGAACTCCTGGATAAAAGCAAAGGTGCAGCGGCTGCCTACAAGTACATTGACAGTACATGGCAGACCGTAGCGTAATATTGGAAAGTTTCCAGGAATAACAAACTTTTGAAATGTGATACTTTGTAAGTGCAGGAGATTCTGGGACATATCATCCTACAAGATTCTTGGCACCTACCCATGAGATAAGCGTCAGTGTTTCAGATGATGTTGTCAGCTGGCTTTATCCTCAGACTGATGTGCTCTGTCCCGGTTATCCTATTCCCTGAACAGCAATTGAGGGACAGATCTGTGCTGTATTCTAGGATCTCTTCCCAGCTGCTGACATCAATTCCTGCATGAAGCCTAGAGCACGAGCGCTCCTTCACGTCAGACAGTATATGATTATTATTATATACGTAGAGTGTTTATTTCTACCTTATTGTTACATGGCAGCAGTCTCGACATGACAACTTCCATGACAACTTAGTATGATATTCGCCAAAGATCCTGGAGCTCCCACGTTCCCTATAAACACAAGTCATAGACTTGTTATTGTCTAGCAGGTGCATGGATACAAATGAATGGTTCCTTCAAAGACTTTATTATTTTTGTATTTGTAAATACAGCAGTTCACTTTATGGCATACATGTATTACCCAGACAATCATGTGTTCCAGTTGTCCACAAAGCAATTTTACATTTGACTCACACTTCCAACCTCTGCTCATCAGTAACAGCTGATGGGTGGTGGTGAAGTCTAAATATGTAGATTTTCAGTACCTCCATGCCACCAACAGGAATGTTTGGGTCCCATAGAGCCAAAGAGTGCGAAAAGTGGGCTTATCATTTGGGAGACAAGAGTTGGTAGGGATTTTAGCCATCTCCTAAAGTGGCCGCCATGTTACTGTTAGAGATGTGTGCAACTCGAGCATGCTTGAGTCCGATTGTTCAGGATTCGAATACCAGTGGCTGAAGAAGTTGGATATTGTTGAAAGGTTGGTAGGACTTTGTGGACAGAGCTGGCGAGATCCAATGTGGCAGAGGGGGTATCTAGGGGGAAAAAGTGAAGCAAGCAGGGGCTCTGTAGGGAAGGGGCTGGGTGAAGGGCAGGAGATAAACAAGGGGACTCTGGCAGAGTCAATGCAGGGAGAGAAAAATAGATCTCCCATCTCCTTGACATTGAACAACTCACTGTCTTGAATATTCCCATCTATGTTCCCCTCCACACACTCATCTATACTCCCCCTTCATATGTAAACATCAATACAAAAAAAACCCTACCCATTTTGCCATGACTAGGAGGAGGGGGCATTCCTACTTGGGTCCTGTGGGTCCTGTAAATCTGTAACTTTATTGGGTAAGTTCCATACTAGAGATAAGTACAACAGCATGCTAGGGTCCGTCCGAACCTGAGTGTCTCCACTGGGGCTGCCTGGAAAGCATGGGTACAGCCATCCATGTTTTCTGTGACCCTGATGAGTCTAGATATCAGTAGAGTCTACAAAAGTCCTCACTGTTATAAAATAAAATGTCCACAGAGGATGAACATATCGCCACACCCATAGTATGTACATGGGGCTTTAATATATTTATAAGGGAGATTCAAAACAAGTTAGGCCATCAATATCGGATTGGTAGAAGCCATCTACTGACTTCAGAAGACTTTGTGCTCTCAGCTAAGCCTAGAGGCCTCTTCTTTGTTTAGATGGGTTCATACCCTTGCATTTTGTACACTTAATAGTAGCTCTGCAGGGTATTGAAGTCTTGTCCCATTCACTGATAAAGAAAGGCCATCTATACAAGACTGGTGGGGGGCAGCCCTGTCAATAATGTGATTGAAAAGGCTGCACAAGTGGAAAAGTAAGGGCCCTATTCCACAGTAACGATAATCGGCCGGATCAGCCCCATTTGGCCCGATTCGGCCGATTATCGTTCGGTGAAATAGAGAGAACGATCAGCCGATGATCGTGTCATCGGCTGATCGTTCATTTAGGGCCAGACCTAAAATCATCGTTCCCCCACCGCGCATCGCTACGGTTGAATATCGTGCGCGGCGGGCGACCGCCAATTTGCCGAGCAGCAGCAGCAGCATGCATTACCTTTCCAGGCTTCTTCTCCACTCTGTCTTCATCCCCGGGTCCCGCACGCTCTATCTTCAGAAAGGCCGGTCAGCTGACGGAGTGCTCAGCCGATCACAGGCCGGGACCGCCGTGGCCTGTGATTGGCTGTGTGTGGCCTCTCAGCTGACTGGCCATTTTGAAGATAGAGCGTGCGGGACCCGGGGATGAAGACAGCCCTGCAGGTAATGTATGATGCTGCAAGGGCTGCAAGGACATCGGTAACGATGTCCCTGCAGCCCTCGCTCAACGATCATGGGGCCGTGTAATAGGCCCAGTAAACGACCGGCGATCTAGCAGATCGCCGCTCGTTTACATCGTTGATCGGGCCCTCCTCGGCCCGTGGAATAGGACCCTAAGGGCCCTACTACATGGAGCGGTAATTGGACGAATCAGGCCGATTTGTTCAATTATTGCTCTGTGTATAGGAGATAACGATCAGCTGATTGTGAAGTAATCATCGGCTGATCATCTCTTTAGGTTTAGCCCTAAATTCATCAAGCATCAGGCTACATGTAATAGCAATGTACAGTATAAAATAATAAACTCCTACATACCTCTCAACGTTCCCTTACATCCTGCTAGCTTCAGCCTGCTCCTGATGTGACAGGCTGTGGCACTTTCTCAGTGATTCATGAACATAGAAGAGATAGCGGCACTCTAGGTAACCGATATTGGTCTAGCTACTTTCTGGTCTCAGTTGGTGTACGGCTGCAACAGGCGGTGCTAACTGTGCAAGGCAGTAGGGTAACCAGTCACAAAGTAAAAAAAAAATAGTTGCACTCACCAACATGGACATAGTGCTAGGTCTGACAACTTTGGTGAGTGCAACTATCTTTTAACTTTGTGACTGGTTACTTTCTCAGTGATTGGCTGAGCTGTGACTTCAGACAGTGCTAGGAGTGGGCCGCATCTAGCAGGATGCCAGCGAACATGGAGAGATATATGGGAGTTTATTTTATTAAAAGGCAGTGTATGGGCTTATTATGCTGGCACCAATGTTGGAGATCAGTGCTCATTTATTGAAAAGTCATCGGGCCATGTATAAGGGCCAATGGGTCAATTCTACTCCACGCTGTACACTTAGAAGTGTTTTTAAGGGGCATTGCAGCTTTGTCACATTTACCATTAGGATAGGCCACCAATATCAAATTGGTAGGTGAACCATCAGAAGACCCATCAATCAGATGACTGAAGGAACCACAGAGCTGAGACGATCACAGCGGCCCCTTCTTTGTTTACTTGGCTCTGTACCCCTGCACACTGTACACTTAGGCGATCAATACTGTTATCTAAGAAACCCCTTTAAGGTTGCTGGAATCTCATTGGAACATTCAGGACATTTTTGCCCTCGGAGCCATATATTATAGTAGGATGAAGCAGTCCGCTGATAACATGTCAGAGATTTGCGTTGGTTTCCTCCTGCCCGTAGGATATAATTCTCATTAAGCTGTCTGCGGGATACTTTTTTCGGTTCCCAGGAGTGCTTTTACAGAAGGAATTCACTCTACTAAACATGGACAAATGTCTTACAGACTGCATCATGTTAGCTGTGAGAAATGAACTGATGTCATTCCTACAACCAAAAACATTTCTTTTGGTCCCCAAAGAACAAATATTTCATGAAACTTGCTTTAAAGATAGAAGTATTACGAATGTAATATAATACTCAGACGTCTTAAAGGGAACCTATAGAGTAAGAGAGTAAGCTCGAAAACATGATTTTGTAGTTTGTCACTCGTCACATGATAACTACAATATGCCTGTATGTGCCTATATATCTATAGTACTCCAGACTCTGTATTATACCTACTACAATACATAGGCTTGGATTAGTGAATTATTAAAAAATACAAGCAAAAAAAAACAAAAAAAAAACACCAGTGGAATAACACATTAAGCTCTTATGCTAGATTATAAGATGGACACAAGAACCCTTAGCCACAACTTCCAATTTAGTTGGTAAAAGCATAACCTTAATGGGAGAACCAGTTGTCTTGGGTATATATTGCTCATCGAAGGAAGCTATGTATGTGTGTGTACCTTTTATGGTCCTGATGAAGTGCAGGGCTACCACCAGGGCCGGACTGGGACTAAAAATCAGCCCTGGCATTTCCGAGCACACAGGCTCACTCACCGTGCGGTGATAAGTTATGAGAGGATGTTGTGAGTGCAGCACGGCTACATGTATCATCACGGCCATGACTGGAATTACAGATAATAACACAGTAAATGGGGTCAGAAGCTTCTGTCTCTGTACTATGTAGCTGAGCTGCAGTTACAGGTCATCACCACTACACAGTGTACAGAGACAGACTGCTTCTGGCCCGGTCACTGTGCTCAGTTTAACACCACCACCACATACTGACTAATACCACCACACACTGACTAATACCACCACATACTGATTAATACCACCACACACTGACTAATACCACCACATACTGACTAATACCACCACACATTGACTAATACCACCACATACTGATTAATACCACTGCATACTGACTAATGCAACCGCATACTGACTAATACAACCACATACTAACTAATACCACCACATACTAACTAATATCACAGCATACTGACTGACACCTCCACATACTAATACCACCACACACTGACTAATACCACCGCATACTGACTAATACCACCGCATACTGACTAATCCCACCGCATACTGACTAATCCCACCGCATACTGACTAATGTCACCGCAGACAGACATATTAGGCTCCTCACTCTGACACCATCCTCAGCTCTATACTAACTGCACATCTGTACTGTCCCCTTTACACCCTCATTTAGTGGGTAGGCTTACTCTATGTGACCCCCTTATTGTATATGCATCCCTCTATGTAGCCCCCTTATAGATGGCCCCCTCTCTCTTATCCCCCCTCTCTTATAGATGGCCCCCTCTGTTATAGATGCCCCCCTCTCTCTTCTCCCCCCTCCTTTATAGATGGCCCCCTCTCTCTTCTCCACCCTCCTTTATAGATGGCCCCCTCTCTCTTCTCCCCCCTCCTTTATAGATGGCCCCCTCTCTCTTCTCCCCCCTACTTTATAGATGGCCCCCTCTCTCTTCTCCCCCCTCCTTTATAGATGGCCCCCCCTCTCTCTTCTCCCCCCTACTTTATAGATGGCCCCCTCTCTCTTCTCCCCCCTCCTTTATAGATGGCCCCCTCTCTCTTCTCCCCCCTCCTTTATAGATGGCCCTCTCTCTTCTCCCCCCTCCTTTATAGATGGCCCCCCTCTCTCTTCTCCCCCCTACTTTATAGATGGCCCCCTCTCTCTTCTCCCCCCTCCTTTATAGATGGCCCCCTCTCTCTTCTCCCCCCTCCTTTATAGATGGCCCCCCTCTCTCTTCTCCCCCCTACTTTATAGATGGCCCCCTCTCTCTTCTCCCCCCTCCTTTATAGATGGCCCCCTCTCTCTTCTCCCCCCTCCTTTATAGATGGCCCCCTCTCTCTTCTCCCCCCTCCTTTATAGATGGCCCCCCTCTCTCTTCTCCCCCCTACTTTATAGATGACCCCCTCTCTCTTCTCCCCCCCTCCTTTAAAGATGGCCCCCTCTCTCTTCTCCCCCCTCCTTTATAGATGGCCCCCTCTCTCTTCTCCCCCCTCCTTTATAGATGGCCCCCCTCTCTCTTCTCCCCCCTCCTTTATAGATGGCCCCCCTCTCTCTTCTCCCCCCTATTTTATAGATGGCCCCCTCTCTCTTCTCCCCCCTCCTTTATAGATGGCCCCCCTCTCTCTTCTCCCCCCTCCTTTATAGATGCCCCCCGGGCTCCTATTACCGCAGCCCGCTCGGTCCGCATCCTTTCACCGGAGCCCGCCTCTGCCCGCATTTTTTTTGATGCAGCCCGGGCGGCCCACGGACTGGTAATCTGGCCAGCCCAGCGGGCATTTGCCCGGCTTGCCAGATTACCAGTCCGGGCCTTGCTACCACACAAAAGAAGTCTACAATAAAGCTTTGCAACAATAAAGCTTTGACGCCACTTCTGTCACTTACAGTATGTATAAATGTGTCAAAGAAGCTCCAAAATAGGTATATATACCAAAAAAATGAGTGCATATGTTAGTGCAGACAGTGCTAAAAATAACACAAATAAATAAAGAAACAGAGCTATGACGAAAAATGAGCAGCAAGTCACCACTGTAAAAGTATCAGAGGGAAAAGTAAGTCAGTAAGTTTGTGTCAGTCAGTAAGTAAACGTGTGTCAGTCAGTAAGTGTGTGTGTCAGTGTGTCAGTCAGTAAGTGTGTGTCAGTCAGTAAGTAAACGTGTGTCAGTCAGTAAGTGTGTGTGTCAGTGTGTAAGTCAGTAAGTGTGTGTCAGTCAGTAAGTAAATGTGTGTTAGCCAGTAAGTGTGTGTGTCAGTAAGTGTGTCAGTCAGTTAGTGTGTGTCAGGTGATTGTGAATAGAGGATGGATAGATGGATGAAGGGTCCCCTGAGGCTCTGTCGCACAAGGGCCCACATAAAACCTGGAGCCGGCCCTCTCTGGGACAATGTTAGTTCTGTGTGGAGATAAGGCATGGAGCAGGCACATATATATCTAGGTGAAGAGAATACATTAACAATATGTGCAGCTCCAGGGAAGATAATATTTTATCACTTTCCCATAGCACCACTTTGTACTTCAGATGCTCTGTGAAAGGCATAAACTTTGTTGTTCAGTTCTTCTGTTTAAAAAACAGACTCCAGACAAGTCTTATCTATTGTTCTGTAGTGTTTAGAAGTGAGTGCAGAAAAATACTTCACTGACTTCTGTACAGAATCTATTTTAACCTTATGGCCCTATTCCACGGGTCGTTTTAGAGGAGCAAACGAGCGCTATTAGCGCTCATTTGCTCCTCGTTCGCCGCTCGCTGCCGCCGCTATTCAACGCGGCTGCAGCGAGCGGGTGAGTGCGGGAGGGGCGGCGGGGAGCTGTGGGGGGGCTGCTCGGAGGATCGCTGATCGTCCGGGCAGCCCATAGGATATAGCAGCGTCTGCTGCCGATGCTCCTATTCAACGGAGCGACGGCAGCAGATCGCTGCTATATCAGTCGCTTGTTTTTCAACATGTTGAAAAACAAGCGACTGCAACGATCAGCCGACATGAACGATGTCGGCTGATCGTTGCACTCTATTCCACGGAACGATATAGTCCGAAAACGAACGATAATCGTTCCGTGGAATAGGGCCATTACTATCAGCCCAGATTATGACGTCCAGGAGGATCTGCTAATGTCCAGATGCTAACGCCACATACATGTACTAGAGGGTTCCGCTAATCTGCCTAATGGGCTGATAAGATGTTCACATAGTTTTCGAAAGTTTTCATAAATTCATGACTCTATGGTTAAATATATTAAAGAGGTTATCCAGTGCTACAAAACCATGGCCACTCTCCCCCTACTGTTGTCTCCAGTTTGGGTGGGGTTTTGAAACTAAGTTTCATTGAAGTAAATGGAGCTTAATTGCAAACCGCACCTGAACTGGAGACAACAGTAGGGGGAAAAGTGGCCATGTTTTTGTAGCGCTGGATAACCCTTTTAAGCCCTTTGGTATATTAAGAAAAATACAACGGTAAGGTAATGCCTCTCTTTTTGCCTATATTTCGGACATCCTTTGTATATCTGTCATTTTGAAGTGAAAATTATTTGCATAATACGGTATATATATATATATATATATATATATATATATATATATATATATAGCAAATTTAAGGGGAACGCCAGACAAAAAAAAGTAAAATCTTTCAGATCAACTGGTTACAGAAAGTTATATAGTATAATATGTATATTATCTACTTCTATTTAAAAATCTCAAGTCTTCCAGTACTTATCAGTCGCTTCATGTCCTGCAACAAGTGGTGTATTTTTTTCCAGTCTGACACAGTGCTCTCTGCTGCCACCTCTGTGTGTACTGTCCAGTGCAGGTTTTTTTATGGGGATTTGCTACTGCTCTGGGCTTTTCCTGTCATGAACAGAGGTGGCAGCACAGAGCATTGTGTGAAAAAAAAAAAAATACACCACTTCCTGCAGAACTTACAGCAGCTGAAGTAATGGAAGACTTTTTTTTTTTAATAGTTTACAAATCTGTATAACTTTCTGAAACCAGTTGCTTTGTATTTCCCCCTCCAGAGTACCCCTTTAAATACATATGCTATCCATGCAACGTATGGATGTGCTGTACAGGGTCCTCCAGAAGACGAGACACATTTTGAAGCCACTTTATCTAATTGGGGAGAATCCAGATGTTTTTACGTTTGTTTTTGAACCACACAGACCCGTTAAATGCGAACTTCTTCTACATTACCAAAAATAATGGCTTTTAGGTAATGTTCTATAAGAGAGTCAACAAAGCCCATCATGAGATGATTGCTCTAATGTCTCTCTACAAATCACATGGCGTAAGAATAACACCCAAGACATAGGGGGGCGCTGTCCCCCATGAAAGCCCCTTTAATCTCAACAATAACAATTATTATCGGTATGATTGTAATTAGTCAATTTCTCGATTATAGGCAAAACAACGTGATAGATCTCCTAAATATTTTCATAGTAAAGTTCATTTAGCAGCTTACCCCAAACTATTCTTCAATAGGGAATATCTCTGGGGAGGGAATCACTTGTAGATGACTCATGTTGTATGGAAACGGTTAGCAACACAGCTCCACAGCCTGAACCTATTATTGTTAATATGTCAAGATGTTTTTTATTTTTTTTTGCTTAATGTATGAAAAGGATAGATACACTGTATACGAAGGGTCGTAGGATTTACACAAGTGAAAACCATTATAGAGAACCTATAAAGTATTTGCATTATGTAATAGCAGTGGTCTAAATGTATGTGGCTGGGTAAATGCTTCCTTCAGCCATTGGAATACTCTTATAATATTAGGAAGTCGATGGGAAATTTCAGATCTTCTCTGCTTGTCTTGTAGGAATACTTACACCTGTATTGTTTGAAGGATTTCCAAGACAGGTCCAAAGAATTTTCGGAGAAGCTCTACAGATTATAAAGGGGACGTTTTGGTGGTCAAAGATGATGACAGCCTTTACAGGAGTGTTGAAATTTGAGCAGAACATAACCTGGGGTTCACCATTAGGTCACTTTTGGGTAGAAGTGGTCTAATAATAATGTACGACCAGGATAATCATAGGGGCACCCAGGGCCGCCATCAGGAATTTCGGGGCCCCATACAACCAAAGTGTCTGGGCCCCCCACATTAATAAAAAAAAAATTGTGTGCTCGACCCACGCCTTGCTGGGAGGTATAATTTGGTTCAGATCAATTCTAGAGAACTATACCCCATTTTCCCCAGTGGCTTAAAACGTAACCTCTGTTATACAGTTATAAAATTGTAGAAACTAAATGTGAACAAGGTGCAATGTAAATGTCACCATACAGACACTTACTTGTATAGCTGCCTCTTGTGCTCTGTATGCAGTGCATTATATCCACCCCTGCACCAATATCCCCCCCGGGTATGCTCACTAACATAGAATATGTTGATAAGGCTAATATAATGAGGCTGTTCCATGTTAGTGAGCATATACAAATCACACAGCCCCCCAGGCAGACTAGTTTAGCTTACCCAAGCCAGTGATAGCGAATACATGGCGGTGAGAACGCTTTCTAGGAGATCCTGTTTGTGCAGCAGAGGTGTCTTTATCCTGCTCTGCATAGACCCTCGAAATTCAATAATCCCAGACGGGGCATTGCCTAGCACTCAACAGCATTCTGAATACAGGGGAACCCCTACCCCACTCTTGTATAAGTTTTAGTCTCCATCATAATGAGCCCCGCTGGGCTTGTAGACACGCTATAAATTGTACGTTGCAAGGGTGAATATAATGCACTGCATACAGAGCACAAGAGACAGCTATACAAGTAAGTGTCTATTTGAATTGCACCTTGTTCACATTTAGGTTCTACAATTTTATAACTGTATAACAGAGGTTACATTTTAAGCCACTGGGGAAAATGGGGTATATGAGCCAGTTCTCTAGAATTGATCTCACACACAGACACCAGCACACATGTATACACACACCAGCACACATGTATACAGACACCAGCACACATGTATATACACATACAGACACCAGCACACATGTATACACACATACAGACACCAGCACACATGTATACAGACACCAGCACACATGTATACAGACATACAGACACCAGCACACATGTATACAGACACCAGCACACATGAATACAGACACCAGCACACATGTATACAGACACCAGCACACATGTATACACATATACAGACACCAGCACACATGTATACACACATACAGACACCAGCACACATGTATACACACATACAGACACCAGCACACATGTATACAGACACCAGCACACATGTATATATAAACACACAGACACCAGCACACATGTATATATAAACACACAGACACACACTTACTCTGACCAGGAAAGCTCCAGGTCCCAGGTGCTGCAGTCCCTCTCCTCACACAGCGGCTCCCCGCCCCTCCCCCTCCTTCTCCGATATCCCAGCACAAGTGAAAGCAGGAAGAGGAGATAGTGAGGGGCGGGGGTTCTTTGTCTCTACTACTTCCTGCCTGTGCGGTACAGCTGTCAGAAGCCTGTATGCAGGGAGGCTGGATGACCGGGCCCCTCTGGATCCTTGTTTGAGCTCGGGCCCCTGACAGCTGTACCCAGGGGCGTAGCTAAAGGCTGATGGGCCCTGGTGCAAAATGTTAGCTTGGGGCCCCCTCATCTCACCCGATCAGGCAAAGTCATATCTATTGTTATATCCAATTACTCTAATGGGCCACCATGTTCTAATGTCACTGCCTCCACATGTACTGCACTACTGCCCCCTATAATTAATGGACTGTACTGTGTCATTGTCTAATCATTGTATTCCAATCTTTGACTCTCCAGTTGAAAAACTACAACTCTCATCATAAACTGCCAGTTGGAAACGATGGGGGTTGTAGTGCTGCAACCTGAAGAGCCACATGCTGTAAAACTACAACTTCCATAATAAACTGTCAGCAGGGCACGATGAAGTTTGAACTTTTGCAACCTGGAGAAATCACCTGATATCACCTGCAGTCCTATGTAACACCACATAACACAGTGGTATCTCTGAGTACAGATAATGTAGTAGATTTCACCTGCAGTCCTATGTAACAGCACATATAACACAGTGATATCTCTGAGTATAGATCATGTAGTAGATGTCACCTGCAGTCCTATGTAACAGCACAGATAACACAGTGATATCCCTCTGAGTACAGATAATGTAGTAGTCACCTGCAGTCCTATGTAACAGCACAGATAACACAGTGATATCTCTGAGTACAGATAATGTAGATGTCACCTGCAGTCCTATGTAACACCTCAGATAACACAGTGATATCTCTGAGTACAGTTAATGTAGTAGCTGTCACCTGCAGTCCTATGTAACAGCACAGATAACACAGTGATATCTTTGAGTACAGATAATGTAGATGTCACCTGCAGTCCTATGTAACACCACAGATAACACAGCGATATCTCTGAGTACAGACAATGTAGTAGTCACCTGCAGTCCTATGTAACACCACAGATAACACAGTGATATCTCTGAGTACAGATAATGTAGATGTCACCTGCAGTCCTATGTAACAGCACAGATAACACAGTGATATCTCTGAGTACAGATAATGTAGTAGCTGTCACCTGCAGTCCTATGTAACACCACAGATAACACAGCGATATCTCTGAGTACAGATAATGTAGTAGTCACCTGCAGTCCTATGTAACACCACATAACACAGTGATATCTCTGAGTACAGATAATGTAGTAGTCACCTGCAGTCCTATGTAACACCACATAACACAGTGATATATTTGAGTACAGATAATGTAGTAGCTGTCACCTCGGGGCGCCCCTACTAAATAATGTGACGTCTTCTTTGATCTGAGGCGTCACTTTCCCTTTTCCTCTCCATCCGGCCCAGACCTCCATGATGATTTCTTCCAGATATGTTTCATCTTTTCAGAACCTGCGAGACAAACAATTTAGGCTTCGCACATTTCTAGCAGCTTCCTTTCCTTTCTCCCCCCTGTAGGCTCCCATAGTAACTGCGCTGTTTGGTGTTATGTGCAGTAAAGCGAGTAGGAATGTGGGATGCCCCCTGTATGTAGGATCCCCTGCTGTGCCCCCTGTATGTAGGATTCCCTGCTGTGCCCCCATGAGCTAATAATGCCCCTAGAGGTGCCCCCATGAGCTAATAATGCCCCTAGAGGTGGCCCCCATGAACTAATAATGCCCCCAGAGGTACCCCCATGAGCTAATAATGCCCCCAGAGGTGCCCCCATGAACTAATAATGCCCCCAGAGGTACCCCATGAGCTAATAATGCCCCCAGAGGTGCCCCCATGAACTAATAATACCCCCAGAGGTGGCCCCCATGAACTAATAATGCCCCCAGAGGTACCCCCATACACTAATAATGCCCCCAGAGGTGCCCCCATGAGCTTATAATGCCCCCAGAGGTGCCCCCATATACTAATAATGCCCCCAGAGGTGCCCCCATGAGCTAATAATGCCCCCAGAGGTGCCCCCATGAGCTAATAATGGCCCCAGAGGTGCCCCCATATACTAATAATGGCCCCAGAGGTGCCCCCATATACTAATAATGCTCCCAGAGGTGCCCCCATACACTAATAATGCCCCCAGAGGTGCCCCCATATACTAATAATGCCCCCAGAGGTGCCCCCATATACTAATAATGGCCCCAGAGGTGCCCCCATACACTAATAATGCCCCGAGAGGTGCCCCCATACACTAATAATGCCCCGAGAGGTGCCCCCATATACTAATAATGCCCCCAGAGGTGCCCCCATATACTATTAATGGCCCCAGAGGTGCCCCCATACACTAATAATGCCCCGAGAGGTGCCCCCATACACTAATAATGCCCCGAGAGGTGCCCCCATACACTAATAATGCCCCCAGAGGTGCCCCCATATCCTAATAATGCCCCCAGAGGTGCCCCTAAAAAAACAAACATCCTACTCACCTAATCCGCGCTGTGCAGGCAGCAGCTCTTCCTCCTCTTCGGGCTCCATCTTGTGAGCCGCAGGGACGGGACTTCCGGCAGGCGTGATGACGTCACATCATCACGCCTGCCGGAGAGGTCACGTCCCGGCCTCCCATAGGCTGCTGGTATGAAGTGCCGGCAGCCTATGGGAGAGAATACAGGAGGAGGACGCTGACAGGTCCTGCTCCTGTATTCTGATCGCTTTAATGTTCCGCCCGCTCACTGTGCGGGCGGAACATCGAAGTGATCAGTGCATCCCGAGAAGCTGCGCGGCCACAGCTTCTCGGGATGCTCAAAAACAAGTAACCCCCCCCCCATGTCTCTTAGGGTCCGGGCCCCATACGGCAGTACCATTGGACTGCCCTATCGGCGGCCCTGGGGGCACCAATGAGTGGGGACTGTGGGGTTTTGTTTAGTTCATAGTTTGCCATGTGTAGTGTCCAGTTGTGAAACATTTTTACACTCAGTGGTCACTACAAGGACACATCCTATCCTGATTCCCAACAGATTTACTAAGAGAGGGATTTACAGGCTTTCTCCATAAGTCGTTGTGGGTAACCAGGACTTACAGGCTTTGTCATTGAATTGTTTGGAGGAAGCAGGACTTACCGGTCTTCTGTTTGAATGAATGGGGGGATCAAGACTCACAGGCTTTCTCTATGAGTGGGTGGGGGAAGCAGGACTCACAGGCTTTCTTGTGTCCAACCACAGGTGCTGTCTAGAGCACCTGAGTAAGTCATTCTTTCAGGTGAACAAAGTGGGAGATGTAGTACCATATTTTTCCCACTAGGTCACAGGTCACCACTGTTTTATGTCTTTTATGCACAGCTGAAGAGTTAAGGGTTAACTGTTTTGTATCCCCTGCTATATGCTGACCAGACCAGTAGCTGTAGTAGCAGTACAACGACCGTTTGCAATAGACTTAGATTGATTAGTATGTATACTTTATAGGAACACAGGCATTGCAGAGAGACAAAACCGTGAACTTATATGCTGACCAGTCACAGGTGCTCTTTCTTTCTAACCTTTCCTATCCTTTTTCTCTCTTACCCACACTCAGCCCCACCACTCACATGAGGGTTTAGATTTACCCCAGAAGGAGGAGTTAGTTCCGTGTCGGATAAAGTACGGAGAGTTATGCTGCGTTTACACAGACAGATTTATCTGACAGATCTTTGAAGCCAAAGCCAGGAACAGACTATAAACAGAGAATGGGACATAATCATGGCTTCCATAATCTGTCAGATAAATCTCTCTGTGTAAATGGACCCTTAGTTGGAGACTCAAGCAGACAGATGTGTGAGTCACTAGCTCGTTACAAAGTTATCTTGCTATACACTACCTTCACTATGCAGTGCATAGTTCACCACAGGGGAGAAAATCCACCTAGTATAACCTTTGTCCATGCCAGGAACCTTTCTAAAATGTGCAGGGCGGTCTCCTAATACTAGAGGAATTGACCCCAGCAAGACAAAGCTACCAAGCAAAAGATCTACGTATCCTACTGTGCAGCGCAGGATGACTGAGAGGTCTCGGGAGCCTGCTACATCCAGATCACTGATGACTGGGCACGTGCTACCCACCTAGAATGGGTTCTACGCAACTAGGGGGCATATGCAGTTTAGAGCCACAAGTAGGCATCCGTGAGTATCAGTATCACTTATTTCTTCTTTCTATACCCTTGTTCCAGAAGAGCACATTTACTACATTGGGCAGAGCTCCTCTGGCAACTCCTCTCCTCTTCCTTATCTTTGCAAAGCACTTACAAAGCACCTACCGCAAGAAAGCACCTACCTATACAAAGCTCTGGTTCTACCTTACTGTCAACAAAAAAATGTTTCAGTGTGTAGATTTGCACTACTGTATTACGTGTACTGTTCACCTCAAGCCTTGTTCAGTAAAGTGTTCTATTTTTCTTCTAAACACACGGCACTCTGTCTTGTCTACCTGCACCTGCACCCACGCACACCATTGTTTTTCTTGGGTTATTTTTCCCCTTTCTGTGAGTGGCGGTACCGACATCCCGGATGGCTCTACTACCACTCCAGGTTACTGTGACAAGTGCCCAAGGGACTCTCAACACTCCCGGAAGTTACCGACCATTCGGGGACAGCAAGCCGGCAGGTATCAATAACACACCTGTACACACCTACACCTGAAGCAGCCAGCTGAGCTAAGCGCTCTCTTTCCTTAGCTAGCCGAGCAGACCAAACAGCAGCGCACCACAAGGACTTTCAGACTTTCTCTATAAGTGGACATATAAGCAGGACTTACAGGCTTTCTCTATGAGTTGGCGATGGAAACAGGACTCACAGGCTTTCTCTGTGAGTGGTCGGGATGAAGGACCCACAGGCTTTCTCTGTGAGTGGTGGGGATGAAGGACCCACAGGCTTTCTCTGTGAGTGGTGGGGATGAAGGACCCACAGGCTTTCTCTGTGAGTGGTGGGGATGAAGGACCCACAGGCTTTCTCTGTGAGTGGTGGGGATGAAGGACCCACAGGCTTTCTCTATGAGTGGTGGGGATGAAGGACCCACAGGCTTTCTCTGTGAGTGGTGGGGATGAAGGACCCACAGGCTTTCTCTATGAGTGGTGGAGGGAGCAGGACTCACAGGCTTTCTCTATGAGTTGTGGGGATGAAGGACCCACAGGCTTTCTCTATGAGTGGTGGGGGATTCAGGACTCACAGGCTTTCTCTATGAGTGGTGGGGATGAAGGACCCACAGGCTTTCTCTATGAGTGGTGGGGATGAAGGACCCACAGGCTTTCTCTATGAGTGGTGGGGATGAAGGACCCACAGGCTTTCTCTATGAGAGGTGCTGGAGAAGGACTCACAGGCTTTTATTATGAGTGGGCAGGGGGACAGCTACAATTTATGTTAGCTAGCTGTTAGATCAGGGAGACACATTATTATATAGGAGAGCTAACAGATCCCATTGTACTTCAGAGGGGTTTGGGGCTCATTCTGAAGACATCCTATTCATCAGCACAGAGTTAGGGCCTCTATGGACTATGGACAGGGCATCATATACACTTTATTATACCACATAGTTACCGAATTAGAACTTATTTTAAGCAGTCTTCCAGGTAACAAGCTGACATAAGGCTGTTTTATAAGTTCTTTGAGGATACACCCATAAAGCTAACACTGACAAGTGTAACCAGTGAGTGGTCCGAGGCTGGGATTCCTCCTACGACTTACAGCACACAGATACACATAGAGGGACTGTTCAAAGACGTCGCACCGCAGAATGTAAACTGTAATTTTCTAGTGACGCGTTCACATATCCAGCAGATAGGTCTCTTAACTATTTACCCAGTTACGATATTCCTGTGTAAACTCCTCTAACACTACCTGCTTATACGCCGCCTAAACACAGAGCTGTCTATAAGTAATCTTTTTTGAAGATCTATGGCAAGTATCACACCAGAGCTAAGGAAATTTTTCCATAAGACATCTAGTTTACAAGATGATGTTGTCTGCAGTTCTATCTAAAACACAGGAAACACAGAGATATTGCTCTATGTGAAGAACTTAGCTGACTTACATCTATCTGAAAAACTGAAAGTTAATGGATCAGAAAAGGTTAAATCAACTGGTGTCAGAAAGTTATATACAGTAGATCTGTAATTTGCTTCTATTTAAAAATCCTAACTCTTCCAGTACTTATCAGCTGCTGTATGCCTTGTGGGAAGTGGTGTATTCTTTCCAGTCTACCAGTGCTCTCTGCTGCCTCCTCTGTCTGTGCCAGGAACTGTCCAGAGCAAATCCCCATAGAAAAACTCTCCTGGAAGACTTTTCTTAAAGAAATTTAAAAATCTGTATAACTTTTTGGTACCAGTTGATTTGAAAACATGTTTTCTTCCTCTTTGGAGTACCCCTTTAGATGTAATGTCCACTATTGTAACCAATATTTTATATAGTCTTGACTAAATAAATTCTACCAATTAGTCTATACAGCTCCAACGCATTCTTATTATAAGCTACAAACCATCCGCTTGTAGTCTAAGGCTATGTTCATACAAGGTCAAAAATGGGGAAAAAACATCCAATTTCGCTATTTAAAAAAAACATCCGTTTTAACGGCGATTTAACTGACTGCAATGGCAATGCATTGGAATCAATGGGAAGATGGACGTCCAATGCACACAATGCATTGAAAAATGGACATTTTTGCCACGGACGTCAAAATAATGAACATGAACATTATTTTCAGACATTTTTTATTAGTTGTTCACATACAGTTCTTCTTTTGTCACCTTTCTTTCTCCGTTTTTACTATTAAATTCAATGGACTTTTAAATTAAGACACATCCAAAGGGCAATTAGTAATCCCAAACTAATGCTGCGTATAATTTTAACGATAATTGGCCCGATCGTACGATTAACAATGTCGGAGTAATGATTTATTTTTCATAACGGTCAGCGTTTAGACGGTACTATATATCGTAATGAAATTCGTTCTGCGATCGTTTTGCCATCGTTTTGCAATCGCTTAAGCTTATCTCACACATTGGTTAAATCGGCGAACGACTGTTTACACGGAAAGATCTGCAAATTTTTTGCGAACAACGATTTTGGAACATGTTGTAAGATCAAAATGAACTTTCTCCTTCGTCGTTTGATCGTTCGCAGCGTTTACACGTACGATTATCGTTCAAATTCGATTGTTATCGTGGGAATTTGCACGATAATCGTTCTGTGTAAACGCAGCATAAAATAATGTGCAAACATTAGTCATTGCACTAAGGGGAGGCCAGGCTGCTAAAAATTTTAAACGGAGCTGAAAAAACGTTGTGTGAACATACCCTAATCCTGTAGTCATACTCTCTACATCTAGCTTACATATTGTACATTTTGCAGATTTAAAGGAGAATACAAGAACAGAGTCTAAGCCAATCTATAGTGATTGCCTCTGTAAGAATTATACAAGTCATTTTAATGGTTAAGTGTATAATTAGATAGATGGGGATCCTATGAGGAATAACATGCTGAAGGCCGTATTACAAAAACGATTATCGTTCAAGGCCACACAACATGTTTTATTGGTGAACGACTTATTACACGAACAAATATGTGAATGATCTGCGATCTACCAATGATAATTTTTCAACATGTTGAAAGACCAAAATGAACCATTTTTCATTCATCGTTTCATCATTAAAGGGGTAGTGCGGCGGTAAAAAATTATTCACAGAATAACACACATTACAAAGTTATACAACTTTGTAATGTATGTTATGTCTGTGAATGGCCCCCTTCCCCGTGTCCCACCACCCCCACCCGTGTACCTGGAAGTGTAGTGCTTTATACATACCTGATCCGTGCTGACACGCGTCCGCTATCTTGTGCCAAACGTCATCTTCGGCCGGCCGGCCCGAACACCTACGATCTTCCCAAGTGCCGGCCGCGTCATCAGCTGCTCAGCCGTGATTGGCTGAGCATAACTGTGGCGGACGCGTGTCGGCACGGATCAGGTATGTATAATGCACTACACTTCCCGGTACACGGGTGGGGGTGGTGGGACACGGGGAAGGGGGCCATTCACAGACATAACATTCATTACAAAGTTGTATAACTTTGTAATGTGTGTTATTCTGTGAATAATTTTTTACCGCCGCACTACCCCTTTAAGTTTTTACACAGACAGGTAATCGTTCATTTTGATAGTTTTAACGAATTTTTTAATGATAATTGTTTTGTTTAATAGGGCCTTGACGTAGGAATCACTTTTTAAGCAATAATTTTTTATGCATTTGAAAAATAACATCTGCCCACTCCCTCAAGGGTCTGCAGGCAGAGTGTAACAATTTCCTTTTATATCTGGAGGGATTTGGAGATCAGTTAAAGGGATTGGCCACTTTATAGTAAAATAGTTCAGTGTACAGTACTAGTAACTGTACTCACTGTATATACTGACAGCAGCTCCCTGTGTACCTCATAGAGCTAATATCAGACTCCTCTTCTCCAGGCTGGGCTGCCCTGCTCTGTGGTGAGTCTGTCCATGATGGTCAACAGGGATGAGCATGTGACCATGCCCCGCCCCCCCAGTGTCCGCCACTGAGCCTGCATATGTCTGTGGAGGACACTAGGAGACAGGGCATGGTCACATGCTCCTCCATGTTAGCCATTTTATGGACAGACTCACCACGGAACAGGGCAGCCCAGCCTGGAGGAGGGGAGTCTGATATTAGCTCTATGAGGTACACAGGGAGCTGCTGTCAGTAAGTGCAGTGAGTACAGTTACTAATACTATACACTGATCTATTTTACTATAAAGTGGCCAACCCCTTTAAAAAGAGCCCCATGCAAAATTTAAAAAAACATTTAGCAGAAACATATAGCATATGTTATCTGTCTTTCCTAGTTCTAAAATCTACAAAAATACATACACCACGGTAACCAATTGCATTTTTTGTTCTAGTTTTGGGATATTTCGACCCTTGAAGGCATGTTTAAAGGAAATATACAAAAATTTGAACTAAAAATTTTTTAAAAAGTTTAACAGGCACCCTCCTTTCTGCCAAGCAGAGTGCACCTGGTTAAATGCTCTAGTTTCCCATTGATTTTAATAGGGTTCATTTCTCGAGTAGAGCACTAGAGCATTATAGTGCTGGCTAAACACTAGTAAGAAGGCAAAAACATGACATAAAACACAATTTATTGTAACATTAATACACAGGCCACACTAGAAGCTGGGGCCGACTCCAGGTGACTGCTTGCCTTCAAATAAATCCACTTCATAAATCCTGAGAATAATAAGACAAAACAGAAGACTTCTGCCGGGACCCGAGTTTATGTAAGAAGAACATTCAGAGATTTCCTTCTTGTTCTCTCCTTTGTAGGATCAGTTCTTTAAAGTTCAAAGATGTCATTATGATTTGTCAGTCAGCAAATAGTCCATTTGATAAAGGATTCAAAGACTTTCCTCACCTCCCTCATTATGCTTTGTCCGTCCATTTGTACAGTATATTAGGAACAAATTAGGAGTGTCAGTTCTCAGGTTTATCTTTTGGCGGCAATCTCATTGTAGATAATTCCATTTACTGAATATCCTTCCTGTGTTATAATTGTGTCAAATAATAATTCCTTTGATCCCCGGGATCTCCGTCTTTTTCATCCATACAGTAGGGCTGTTGTTGTGAGTGCCCTTGAACTTACCTTCATATTGCATGTTAGAGATGAGAACCTGACAGATGAAGCAAGTAGTTTTACTAGTAGCTTTAATAAATTATTATATTACAATAAGGAAATAGGATGTAGGATAGCACAACTCCGCTCTCTAGAAATTGTAATGCTACAAACAGACCAAGAGTAGCACTTTTTTAGAAAGCAGACTTTTTTTTTTTTTTTTTTTTTTACCAATAACTTATTGCTGCAAAGTTTGAGCTTTGAAGATGAGAGAACATTGAACATTCATTTGGCATTTGATTACGAGTGGCTGAAAAAGTTGGATGCAGCCCTAGGGAGTCTGGGAAAACATTCCCCTTTGGCTGTATTTACATTTTCCAGTAAGCCTTAGGCCTGCGTCCAACCAGTGGCGTAACTAGAAATGGCTGGGCCCCATAGCAAACTTTTGATTGCCCCTCCCCCTCCCTACTGACCACTAAGGTACATTTGCAGATCCCGGGAGGCCAGCTCAGCCACCTGGTGCTGCAAATGGTGATGGCTCACGGGGCCCAGTGTATTGCAGGCAGGCCCCATAGCAGCTATGGCTGTTACAGTGGTAGTTATGCCCTTGCGTCCAACTTCTGCAGCCACCAGTAATGTAATACACGAACTGGAGAGAATGGAACGGCTGCACATCCCATCTATGGCTGATACTAATGCCGCTAGGCCTATATTAAAAATCAACACCAGAGTGTCTGTATATGAATTGATCAAGCCATATTGCCCCGTGTACCACCGCGCAGGTCCTCCGGTCCACACGGGTCCCTACGCTAACTCCACACCGTGTCGGTCAGCGACCACCAACCCCGCAAAGCGTGCACGTGCAGGGAAGGGGGGCCATGGAATGGCCCTGCAACCCCAATGTCACAGGACCAGACCCAAAAAGCCCCACCAAAACCCGGCCAGCACCTTCGGCGGGGAAGGCTGCCCCCAAAAGACACAAGCCTGGATATGGTATTACACTTACCATTGCTGCTCTCACAGAATGGGGAAGACATAAGGTCCAGTAATGTAATGCTGCACACTTGGGTTCGGATGAACCCTAGTATGTTTGAGGTTCTTTTATCTCTAATTAGGGATTATGAGCTTTTACCACAGAATATCGGCATTGGCCTAAATGGATGAGTATATGGACTAAATGACATATGTAATATGATCGAAAAACAATTACATCTGTATACAAAGGAATGTAAGAATTCCAGTGGTGGAGGTGGTGGAAGGATTACAGAAGCTACCTACAATATGTGGCACTAGAGAAGCCTGTTCCTTTTCACCTGAAGGAGTAGAGGTCCCCATACAACTTATACTTTTGTCAGCCTTACCCGCTGTTCGCTGTGGGTTCAGTCATCGATGTTAGATGTATGGGGCCCTCCTAACCAACCACTGACAGATGATATTGGTAAAGATAATGGTTGGGCATGATGAAAAATCACCACCCTACCTCTTTGTTTAGGGACCCCTTCTCTATGGGAAGAAAAGGGTTTTTAAGCCTCAGCCAGAGAGCTCAAAGAGAACATGGAAACACTCTGTGCCTTGTCTGAACATGGTCTGATTCCAGCACTTGTGTGGTGATTGATAGATTCCACCACACCCGTTCACCTGTTTCATTCTCTGGCAGTATTATAGTTACTTTGTTTTTGCCTTGGGCATTATTTAACCCTTAGACGACCCAGGGCGTATAGTTACGCCATGGAAGTCTGTCCCCAGACGACCTAGGGCGTAACTATACGTCCTGGGTGTTTCTCCGGCTTCATAGCAGGGGGGAGGCGGCTGCAATCAGCAGCCGGCACCTCACCGTTCATGACACGCTGCAACGATCGCGCTGCCGCGTGTCATTAACTCCTTAAACGTGACCGTGGCACGACGGCGACGCGACCGCAGCGTTTAAGTGTAAGTGACAGGGGGAGCCCCCTGTCACTTACCGATCGGGACCCCCGCAGTGTGACTGCAGGGATCCCGATCATTAAAACGGACCACTGGAGGTCTCTCACCTTCCTCCGTGCGGTGCGATCGTCGATCTGCTGCACTGAGCCTGCACAGGCAGACTCAATGAGCAGATCGCCGATAACACTGATCAATGCTATGCCTATGGCATAGCAATGATCCGTGTACAAATCAAAGTACTGTATGTACAAGTCCCCCAAAGGGACTTCAAATGTGTAAACAAAAAAAAGTTAAAAACACTATTACACTACCCCAAAGCTCCTCCCCCAATAAAAGTTGAAATCACCCCCCTTTCCCAGTATATAAACAAAACATATAAAAATAAACAAACAAATAAACATATAATATACAGTAGCGTGCGTAATTGTCCAATCTATTAAAATATAGCAAGCGTCATTGCGAACGGTAAACGGCCTACACGAAAAGAGGGAAAAAAGTGCGCGGATTACCGATTTTATGTTACATTATATATAAAAAAAATTAATAAAAAGTGATCAAAACGTCCGATCTTCACAAATATGGTATTAATAAAAACTAGAGATCATGGCGGAAAAAAATGACACCCCATACAGCCCCGTAGGTGAAAAAATAAAACTGTTATAAGCGTTACAATAGGCCCATTTTATTAATTATTAATTGCCAAAAAAAGGGATTTCATTAAAAAAAAATATATAACATTAGAGAATCTGTGTAAACCTGCATATGGTTGTGTTCGGGCTGACCTATAGAATAATAGTATCATGTCGCTTTTACCATATAGTGCATTACGTAGACACAGGAACCCCCCAAACGTTACCATATTGCATTTTTTTTTACGATTTTACCTATTTATATCTTCAGAAATAATATATTTGGGATTCCGTCATACATGTTATGGTAAAATGAAAGAAACCATTACACAGTACAACTATTCCTGTAAAAAACAAGCCGTTACATGGCTTGTAGATAGAAAACTGAAAGTGCTAGAGCTCTTAGAAGGGGAGGAGGGAAAAACAAAAACACTAAGATCAAAATTTGCGCAGTCCACTGGGTCATTTTGGGCCTGGTCCTCAAAGGGTTAAGGGACAGGTCTCATACCAGTCAGCTTGCTTTTGCTTCAGGTGTTGCAGGGATGATCAAAGGTCCGGTCCAATCATCTTTAGGGTGGATCTCTGGTTATTCAGCTTTGTCTCTTGCCTGCTTTCCCTTGTTTCTATTGTTCTTTTCTTGCTAGCTGTTTTATGCCTTGTACCTCGACTATTCTTGTTTGCCACCTGCCTGACCTTACCTTCTGACTTTTGACTTTGCTTACTGGATTCCGATTTTGTACCCTAGCTGCCTAACTGTTGTGACCCGGATTTCTGACCATTCTTATTGTGTTGTTCATCTTGTCTTGTTTTTCATTTAACATATCCAGGCCAGGGACTTAGGGCTTAGGGCAGCTAGGAGCTAGTAGGCAGAGACAGTGTGTAGGACTGAGCCTAGGGCCCGCTGTCTGTGTTTTCCTCACCGTCTGCCTTCCATTGAAATGGAAAAATTCAGCACTTCTAGATAGACATCTACTTTGGCTTATAGAGAGAGATATTTTCCCAACATGCTCTAGAAGAGCGGAAAGGGCAGTGAAAAGAATCCAACCCCTTGACTCTGTAATCTAGTTGCCTATGGGCCCATCTCTCCCAGGGTTGATATTGAGTCTTCACAACATTAGTCGTAAGTAGTGATGAGCGAATATTCGATATTCGTACGAATATCTCCCTGATATTCGACTATTTGATCGAATATTCGATCCCATTAATGGGATCGAATTAATGGGAACAAGTATTTGATTTTTGAAAAACATCTATTCGACCACTTGGAGGTCACCAAGTCCACAATGAGACCTCAGGAAAAGGGAAGGGGTATTTGAACGCTTATCGAATATGTATTGAATATCCGGCGTACTATTCAATAATATTCGATACTATCGAATACCTTACTATTCAATCGAATATCTATTCGATCGAACAGTATTCGCTCATTACTAGTTGTAAGTTTAGGGACCACCTATATGACTTCTGATGACTTCTTTTGATGCAGAGTTTTTCCTGGAATAACCACTTTCATCTGATAGCCACATATAAAGTCTATATATACTCCTCCCCACCATGAGGACACATTGGCAACCACTGCAGTAAAGTTTTATTTGTACCTTTCTCTAGATCAACATAGAAACACTTTTAGTCTGAACCTTATTAACCTCCAGTCCTAAACAGGATACATTTATTTTAAGATTTATTACAAGCCAGTGGGATATATTAAATTTATTAGCAAATATTTGGATTATTTTGGTGGTTTTGGGACTAACATAGCGTTTCACAAAAGTGCTGATAACTCCCTGATCGCTTGATTAATTTTGCTGTTATTATATGTCCTCCTGGAAGCAATGTTAATATCGCTTGGAATGTATTAGTCACCTGACTCATTGACAGGATTTTTTAAACACGGCACATTTTCACTTATTAAAAATGTGGAAATCGGATCCATTTTTTTAAGTTGAGTTCTTTCAGCTGAAAACACAGTCCTGTAAACATATTTTTTTCCGAGATGGCATGGACCTGTGAGTATTGGCTCATAGAGAACATGTTAAAAATGGCAAACTAAGCAGAACACAAGCATTTTAGCCTATGAGATCATCGTGCAACTATGAGAGTACTCATAGCTCACTGTAAAAATATGCGCTAGTACTACTATTCTTCTAGGATCACCTGGCAAGGGAAGGTTCCCCTGGGAAGAATAGAGAGTTGATTTGCCAGACACTGCTCACAGAAAATGAAGGTATAAGAATCGACGGGTTGCTTTTTTTTCCAAGTCTACTTGTGATGTTCCAGTACCGAGACTGTAAACTGTTCACATAATTTCAATGAACACGGGTCGGCATTAGTCATTACCACGGGCTCCAATGATTTAAATCAGCTGCAATAACACCGGTCAGGTGGCTGCCCAAGCTTTTGTTTTTGCTCAGAACGGCGATGGTTTATGGTCGCATTTACAATGAGGGTTGTCAGCCCTATCCATTGTGCCCCGACGTCATTTATTTTCTTATGCACGTCAAGATTTGCAGGTCATTCCTTAATAGGCCGATTGTTTGATGCTTTTTATAACGGGTTTACAAGGAAATTCTTTTAGGATGATGTTTATGACCAGAGGCGTACATAGAGGATTGGGGACCTGGGTGGTGGAATGGTGAAAGATGTTCTATGCAGTATTTTTGAAAGGGGTTATAAAAATAATAATAATAATAATAATAATAATAATAATAATAATAATAACAACAACAACAACAACAATAATAATAATATCAATAATAATAATATATATATGTATATACACTCACTGGCCACTTTATTAGGTACACCTGTCCAACTGCACGTTACCGCTTAATTTCTAATCAGCCAATCACATGGCGGCAACTCAGTGCATTTAGGCATGTAGACATGGTCAAGACAATCTCCTGCAGTTCAAACCGAGCATCAGTATGGGGAAGAAAGGTGATTTGAGTGCCTTTGAACGTGGCATGGTTGTTGGTGCCAGAAGGGCTGGTCTGAGGATTTCAGAAACTGTTGATCTACTGGGATTTTCACGCACAACCATCTCTAGGGTTTACAGAGAATGGACCGAAAAAGAAAAAACATCCAGTGAGCAGCAGTTCTGTGGGCGGAAATGCCTTATTGATGCCAGAGGTCAGAGGAGAATGGGCAGACTGGTTCGAGCTGATAGAAAGGCAACAGTGACTCAAATAGCCAACCGTTACAACCAAGGTAGGCAGAAGAGCATCTCTGAACGCACAGTACGTCGAACTTTGAGGCAGATGGGCTACAGCAGCAGAAGACCACACCGGGTGCCACTCCTTTCAGCTAAGAACAGGAAACTAAGGCTACAATTTGCACAAGCTCATCGAAATTGGACAGTAGAAGATTGGAAAAACGTTGCCTGGTCTGATGAGTCTCGATTTCAGCTGCGACATTCGGATGGTAGGGTCAGAATTTGGTGTCAAAAACATGAAAGCATGGATCCATCCTGCCTTGTATCAACGGTTCAGGCTGGTGGTGGTGGTGTCATGGTGTGGGGAATATTTTCTTGGCACTCTTTGGGCCCCTTGGTACCAATTGAGCATTGTTACAACGCCACAGCCTACCTGAGTATTGTTGCTGACCATGTCCATCCCTTTATGACCACAATGTACCCAACATCTGATGGCTACTCTCAGCAGGATAATGCGCCATGTCATAAAGCTAGAATCATCTCACACTGGTTTCTTGAACATGACAATGAGTTCACTGTACTCAAATGGCCTCCACAGTCACCAGATCTCAATCCAATAGAGCATCTTTGGGATGTGGTGGAACGGGAGATTCGCATCATGGATGTGCAGCCAAATCTGCGGCAACTGTGTGATGCCATCATGTCAATATGGACCAAAATTTGTGAGGAATGCTTCCAGCACCTTGTTGTATCTATGCCACAAAGAATTGAGGCAGTTCTGAAGGCAAAAGGGGGTCCAACCCGTTACTAGCATGGTGTACCTAATAAAGTGGCCGGTGAGAGTATATATATATATATATATATATATATATATATATATATATATATATATATATATATCTCAAACCTTTTCAACTACCTTGGTCCCCTAGAACTCAAGATGTGATGTTATCGAGTTCCCAACAGCTCCTACTACTTCCTACTTCTGATTAGGAGTTTTATTCATTTATTATATTTTTGTATGTTCATGCTGCCCCTTTTAGACTTGTGGTGGCCCCCTGTTTTGAATTGCAAGCCATCTATAGTCACCCTCTTCAGAAAGTGCAGGGGCACCATAGATCGCACACCTTCAAAGAAGACTGTCATCATGAAAAAGCCTTGTGTTAAAGAACATCTGGAGCTAAGTAGGTTAATATATAATTTATTGGGAAAATATTAATTATAATATACAGTTTATAGACTTAAATTTCTGCCTATTCTGTGTTTAGGAGTCCAGTAGGCGGTGTTACAAAGTGTTTTGCAGCCTACCCTGTATGAGCATGTAGGATCACATTCTGCTCAGCCTCCTCATCTCCACTGTAACTATCAGGGTTGCAGTGGTTGCAGCTGTAACTGGGCCCATATATCAGAGAGCCCCTTGACCCGGTTAAAGTTGATGCTGTTATTTGTTTATTCTATACCTGACCTGCTAAAATTGAGCTCCAATGCTTAGCACTATATATGTTGCAGTGAAATAATCGAATCAGGGATTTGAAATCACTAAGAGATTTGATCAAATCCAGGGAAATGATGAAATGGGCAAGCTCTTCCATCATTTCCCTGAAGAAAGTAGTGACTTAATCAAATCCCCGACCCCTTTCAGGGAAATGATTGAATGGAATTCTATCATTTCCCCTGCAACATACCTCCTGCTCCCGTTTGCTGTGATGCTGCCTCCTGCTCCTGGCTCTGCTCCCCTGTCCGCCTCTGGTCCCGTATGTTGTGTGATGATGCCCCCTGCTCTGCTCCCCTGTCGTCCTCCGGTCCCGTGTGCTGTGTGATGCTGCCTCCTGCTCCTGGCTCATCTCCCCTTTCAGCCTCTGGTCCCGTGTGCTGTGTGATGATGCCTCCTACTCCCGCCTCTGCTCCCCTGTCCGCCTCTGGTCCTGCGTGCTGTGTGATGATGCCTCCTGCTCCCGCATCTGCTCCCCTGTTCGCCTCTGGTCCTGCATGTTGTGTGATCTGTCTCCTGCTCCCGCATCTGCTCCCCTGTCCGCCTCCTGGCTCGTGTGCTGTGTGATCTGCCTCCTGCTCCCGGCTCATCTCCCCTGTCCACCTCCTGTTCTGTGTGCTGTGGGATGATGCCTCCTGCTCCCGCCTCTGCTCCCCTGTCCACCTCCTGTTCTGTGTGCTGTGGGATGATGCCTCCTGCTATGAGCTCATCTCCCCTGTCCGCCTCCTGTTCCGTGCGCTGTGTGATGATGCTTCCTGCTCCGAGCTCATCTCCCCTGTCTGCCTCCGGTCCCATGTGCTGTGTGATCCTGCCTCCTGCTCCCTGCTCATCTCCCCTGTCCGCCTCCTTTTCCGTGCGCTGTGTGATCTGCCTCCTGCTCCCGCATCTGCTCCCCTGTCCGCCTCTGCTCCCCTGTCCGCCTCTGGTCCTGCGTGCTGTGTGATGATGCCTCCTGCTCCTGCATCTGCTCCCCTGTCCGCCTCTGGTCCTGCATGTTGTGTAATCTGCCTTCTGCTCCCGCATCTGCTCCCCTGTCCGCCTTCTGTCTCGTGTGCTGTGTGATCTACCTCCTGCTCCCGGCTCATCTCCCCTGTCCGCCTCCGGTCCCGTGTGCTGTGTGATGATGCCTCCTGCTCCCGCCTCTGCTCTCCTGTCCGCCTCCTGTTCCGTGCGCTGTGTGATGATGCTTCCTGCTCCGAGCTCATCTCCCCTGTCTGCCTCTGGTCCCATGTGCTGTGTGATCCTGCCTCCTGCTCCCGCATCTGCTCCCCTGTCCGCCTCCTGTCTCGTGTGCTGTGTGATGATGCCTCCTGCTCCGAGCTCATCTCCCCTGTCCGCCTCCTGTTCCGTGTGCTGTGTGATGATGCCTTCTGCTCCCGGCTCATCTCCCCTGTCCGCCTCTTGTTCCATGTGCTGTGTGATCCTGCCTCCTGCTCCCGGCTCATTTTCCTTGTCTGCCTCCGATCCCATGTGCTGTGTGATCTGCCTTCTGCTCCCGGCTCAACTCCTTTGTCCGCCTCCTGTTCCGTGCGCTGTGTGATGATGCCTTCTGCTCCTGGCTCATCTCCCCTGTCCGCTTCCTGTTCCGTGCGCTGTGTGATCCTGCCTCCTGCTCCCGGCTCATTTTCCTTGTCTGCCTCTGGTCCCGTGTGCTGTGTGATCTGCCTTCTGCTCCCGGCTCATCTTCCCTGTCCGCCTCCTGTCCCGTGTGCTGTGTGATGATGCCTTCTGCTCCCGGCTCATCTCCCCTGTCCGCCTCCTGTTCCGTGTGCTGTGTGATCCTGCTCCCGGCTCATCTCCCCTGTCCGCCTCCTGTTCCGTGTGCTGTGTGATCCTGCTCCCGGCTCATCTCCCCTGTCCGCCTCCTGTTCCGTGTGCTGTGTGATCCTGCCTCCTGCTCCCGGCTCATTTTCCTTGTCTGCCTCCGGTCCCATGTGCTGTGTGATCTGCCTCCTGCTCCCTAAAAAATTATCAGCTTAGCTACCTGTTTCAGCTACATGTTTCCTTTGTTAATTAGTTTCGAACTAATAATCGTTTCAATGACTATTGTCATGTTACTTAATAAATATAGAGCCGGGCGACTTGTAACTCGTTCATTCCATCACTTCCCTGAAAGGGGTCGGGGATTTGATCAAATCACTGACTTTCTTCAGGGAAATGATGGAAGGGCTTGGCCATTTCATAATTTCCTGGGATTTGATCAAATATAGAAGTCTGTGCAGCACAGTGAGTTGCACAAAGGTTAAAATCAGCAAGAGGCTGCACTGACAGGAGTCTGTGTATATATATATATATATATATATATATATATATATATATATATAGTATACAGTAAAGACCAAACGTTTGAACACACCTTCTCATTCAAAGAGTTTTCTGTATTTTCATGACTACGAAAATTGTAGATTGTATTCTATTCCATTCAGTTTACATTTAGTTGGACCATGTACAACAGTACAATGACCCCAAACACCTTCAGGGTGTGTAAGGGCTATTTGACCAAGAAGGAGAGTGATCGGGTGCTATGTCAGATGACCTGGCCTCCACAGTCACCAGATCTGAACCCAATCGAGATGGTTTGGGGTGAGCTGGACCGCAGAGTGAAGGCTAAAGGGCCAACAAGTGCTAAGCATCTCAGGGAACCCCTTTAAGACTGTTGGAAGACCATTTCAGGTGACTACCTCTTGAAGCTCATTAAGAGAATGTCAAAAGTGTGCAAAGCAGCTACTTTAAAGAACCTTGAATATTGTTTCACACTTTTTTGTTAAGTATGCTGTATAATTCCACATAATTCATAATATGTTAATTCATAGTCTGTACATATGTGTGTATATACTGTATGTATATATATATATATATATATATGCTAGTTTTTCCACCTACAAAGAATGAAGAGATCTTCAATTATTAGCATAAGAGACAGAATCTATAAAAATCTATATATATTAAAATATCTATAGATTAGAATATATAGATGAAAAATATCTCTTTTACAAAGATATTCCTTCTTCTGAGCATTTATGCAAAAGAAACAATGGTTTGGAGAGAATCTTGGAAAGTCTTCAGCGCGTGTGTAGGCGACAGCGTCTTGGGAACAGTGGGAGTCGGAAAATAAAGTAAAATATACAGTAGGAGGAGATGATAATATTAATCATGACTTTTCTATATTCCTGTAAGAATTTGCACATTCAAAGTGTCTATAAATAGTTTTCAACGTTTCGTGCCTGAAAGCTTTGCCATCTGATCAAATGACTTTTCCACCAAATGCAAGAGGCATGGCTTCCTCCGAAGGTTTCTTGATTGTATCACAATATATTACATTTCCCTTCTTCCTGTAATTTGCTTGTTTCTACAAGATAAAGAAACATGTACTGCAGAAGAGCTGATAATCTCTTGCTCTGGGCAATTTACCATTTTATCTTTCCGGTGCTTTGACTTTGCTTTTCATCTAAATACTGCTAGAAATACAATTCTTTCGACAGAATAGAGGATGATGGAGCTACCACCGACACCATTGCTACTACCCCTATGTCTATCACCACTATAAATGTATCACACAATGGGTTTTCATATCATACTGATAATAAGATTTGTACAATTTGTGGTTAGCAGTGTTGTCTTGGAGCCCTAGGACTCGAATATGAACAAGGAGATATGGAGTTAATTCGTTCTCTCAATCCAAAAACTATCCCCAAAAAGTTATGTTGGCTTCCAACACAATTGAGATTAACAATTAACAATTTTACATTACCCAATTCATATAATTTTTCTTTTATTTTCCTACTTTTAAAAACCATAAACTTTTTGAAAATAAATGTGTTTAAAAATTGCACTATTTTGATATAACGTTTTTGAAAGCAACATCTAAATGGTTAAACAGGTTTTCCGATTTAACCTTACTTGTCCCCTATCTATAGGATAAAGGACAAGTCCCCTTTGTAGCTAACAGATTACTCGGCACCCCCGTCAATTTGCTGTTGAGCATCCACATTACACAATGAATAGGGCTCACAGTGGCCTCAGTTCACTGTGTAGCAGTAGCAACCAGTAACTACAGCTCAGCTCCTGTTCCAGTAACCAGGTTCAGCCACTACACTGTAAATGGAGCCAACTGGTGCCTGCTGTCTTTACTCCACCGATCAGTATGTTTTTCCTAGAAAATCCCTTAAAAGATTACATAGACCCAGTATATGGTTTGATACATTGTAGGCCACTATACCATGTATACATGAATAATTCATTAGGTAAGTCCTTAATTCAATTACATCTTGTGATTTCAATATTCTTCATCCTCATGTAAGATATTGACAGAGGAACCATATGAGGTACATTATGTTTTGCTCCAGTCATGCTTGTTGTAAATGCATATTTTATAGACAATGTAGGATTTACTGTAATCTAATATCATCCCCCAACCCCCCCCCCCCACCACCATAGGATATCCTACTTATGTAATGTCATGTTGAAAGTATCCGCAGTGACGTACTGTATAATGGATTAGGATGGATGGCTTTAACTCTTTTGTCTTTTATTAGCGGGATGTTGTTTTAGTAACCCGATAGCCTTGCAGGTCCTGCCAAAGGAAGACAAAAATTTGTAGCAGATACATCAGTAACATGACATACTAATCGGTGACATCATCGGCATAACCAACTAGACGGGAAATGGTATAATAATAAAATTGTTACACATAATGAGATTATGGATGGATAAAGACTGATCACAGTGCTTAAGTATTAAAATCTGTCATCTTTATAGGACTAAGATATCAAAGAGAATGTTTGTTTTCTTTAGGCAATGTTTTCCTTTCTTTCTTAAGTTCAGGTCTTCTCGTTTCTTTTCTTACCAATCAGAACATGGCGGACCTTGAGCAATGAGTTGACCAGTATCCCGAAATTCCAGGAAAGGTTTTAAACTAGGGGACTTTTTTCTAATAACCATGTTTAAAGTTTTAGTCTCTAAAGAGTTAAGGGAACCCCGCTGCTAAGACCCCCGCTGATCAAGAAAGCAAGTTGAGAGAAATGCGTGGGAGAGCATTTCATTCCCCGACTCGCATCGGTCTCCATCTAAGCAGTTTTATTATAAGTCGGAAGGGCTGCCTGGATGGAGATGACTGACAGCCCATGTGACATCACCTTCAATGTAAAGGTCCACCAGCACCAAAAACACAGCCCAATATAGATTGTGGATACACATGTAATCCCCGGTGGGCCCTTGAATCGCACCAAGATGTCTCAGTCTATGATGTTGGGGCAAAAATGCACTGGCTATATACACTTGCTGCTGTATGGTAAGCAGTGATGCTCTGTGTATTGCTGTTTATTGTCTGGTAAAAAAAACAAAAAAAAACAAACACAATGCGTGGGCACTCTCTACCTGGCTATGTGAGCATAGAGCTGACTTCCAATAAAATGTCAGATTCCCAGTGAATATTATATGATATAACTTGGGTCACATTATCTCAGCAACTACATGGTTTCTTAGCTCATAAATAGGAAGCCATAAATTTATGTCTACTCTATGTAAAACAATATCACTGTCTTGACATTAATCTTGGAGGGACAAGCTGTCTACTACGCCTTAACTTACACCATATTTACAATTATACTGAATCAGCACAAAGTTAAGGAGACTTTACAAATGCACATATAAAGTATTCTTTGCAGGTGGAGGAATACTACTTGCACATTTTATTGACTCACTCACTCACTCACTCCGGATGGACTCTTAAATTTAAACCGTGATTCAGATATTAACTAACTAAAAACACAGATTTGTGGACAAATCTTTTGAATTATAAATAACATGGTGTAGGGATCAAGTTAGCACTATGTTCAATGTTCCCCACAAACATGCAGGAAAGAGCTCTAATCCCAGTGTAGACTTCAGTCCTCTACTTGTGCCTCCACTTTTGTGACTCCTCTCAGCCCACTCAGCTAATCACTGACTGAGATGGAACAGCACCATGGCCAGCCATTGGCTGAGCAGGCTGTAACTCCTGAGAGGAGTACATCATGGAAATGGAGGTGCTGTAGTTATCAGGAGAAACCGGCAACACCACAGGAAGACACCAGGGGAGCACAGACAGGTAAGCATAGGCTCTTTATTATTTTCTACATAATAGCAGCAAGATAGTTTTCTAACTCTAGATAATCCCTTTAAGTCCTCCCTTAAGACAGCTGAAACTAATAGAGATAAGTGCAGCTTGAGCATGCGCGTGTCCCTCTGAACCCAGAAGTCTCTGTATTTGGCTGAAGAAGTTGGATGATGCCCTAGTGAGTCCTGGAAAATATGGATACAGTCTATGGCCTATGGCTGTAGCCATGTTTTCCAGGCAGCCTTAGGGCTGCACCCAACTTCTTTAGCCACCAGAAATCAAATGCCGAGATTTCCGGATTTGGATGCACTCAAGCATGCTCAAGTTGGGCTCATCTCTACCCACCAACCTTTTTGGGACTATTGACAGCTTTGGCTGAGAAAGGTAATGCTTGCTAAAAAGCTGCTCAGTGGTTCTCAACAGAGGTAAGTACAACTCAAGCACACTTTCGTTTAGCATTTTTGTAAGTTTAGCAGTTTTGTAAGTTGGATGCAGCCCTATGGAGTCCTGGAAAACATGGAAACACCCATAGGACAGTGATTGGCTGAGCGAGCCGTTATTGCTGAGACGAGTTTGTCTGTGGAAGATGTGGCAGCTGCAGTCAGGAGGTCACCAGTGGAGTGCAGAGAGGTAAGCATAAGATGTTTGTTATATTTTATATAAGGGTAGCAACATATAAAAAGATTTTAAGTGCTGGATAGCCCCTTTAACACCTTCACCTCAGCAATACGTATATATAAGTTCCTGCTGCACATACCCCGTGCAGAAGGAACGTTTATGTACATTCCTAACTGTGAGAGGGGTTTAATGTGTGCGGGACCGCTGCTGTGAGAGCGGTCCCGCACACATCAGTGTCCCGGGAGCCATGCTGCGGGGTCCCAATCACTTGTACCGACGTGTGGTGGAAGCCACTTACCTCCGTCCTGTCTGATCGGCCATCTATGTACAGAGTCTGCTCTCATGCAGGCGCTCTGCACAGGCAAAATAGTAAAATGTATCCAGCTCCAACAGGTGCAGTAAGAGCAGAAGTTTATTCCAAAAAGTATACAAACATGAAGTTAAAAGTACATGGATGTCCACAAAACACCAATGCGTTTAAGAGCATGAGCTCCTTAATCATGGCTAACTTGTGTAGACTAACCACCACAATATATACTGACTAGTAATTATAGCACCTTGGGTCCCGGCTCTGTGTACAGATCGCTGATAACACAGATCTATGCTCTGCTAGTAAACGTGTTAAAAAAAAAACCTTATAACCCCCCACCCCCCATTAAAGTTTAATATACATCCTTGCCTATTTTAAAAAAACAAATATTTAAAAAATAAATAAACATATTATATATCATAGCGTGTGGAATTGTCCAATCTATTACAATATAACATTAGTGTTTCCGCAAGGTAAATGGTATAAGCGGGAAAAAAAAATGGGATTGCAAATTTATTTAAATTATATATCAGAAAAAAAAAAACGTAGAGATCATGGCGCAAAAAATGACATCCCAACCAGCACTGTAGGTGGACAATAAAAGCGCTATGGCTCTTAGAAGGCGGGGGGAACATTGCATTAATTTGACCCGGACATCTGTGCATCAATGGGCTCGGTCTTGAAGGGGTTAACACCTAATGGTAGAGTAGAGAAGGGTGGGGAGCAGGAGACTTCCAATGCTGACTGTGATGTCATTGCTGACCTCTGCAACCTGGATATGACTCTAAAAGGAAGGAAGTTGGCATAATCAAACAGGAACATATCAGCATAGTAACAACAGGGAATGCCCAGGTGGATGGAGGTTAAAAAAAACGGTTGGAGGAAACAAGTAAGTGATAGGAAGAGATTCCCAATAAAATAAGTAAAAAACAAAAAACTTTACGTGTCCTTTATGACCTAATAGGCTGACATTAATCACATTATAGCAATGCACAACTTTCTGTATATCACATATGTGTTTCTCTTTGTGTGTATACAGGCTAGATGTTCATAACTACACCTGTGATCTCCCTAAGGCTCCTTTAACATCTCAGTAGGCACATGACTATGTAATAACACACGTTATATTGGAAGAATTTGGATTTTTATTTGAACAAGTTGTGAAAAGATGCCTGATACTGACAGACACTTTCAGCGGTGATAACAATCTTAAGAGATGAAATAATGGAAGGAAAAAAAAAAACAACAAAGTAAAAATGATGCGGTTATAAATATTTGTAGCCTTACCGTAGTCTTTTATTGATTGATGGTACGTCTATCTGGCTGACAGCGTACAGTCTGTAACACTGTTTATAGACACACATGGATCTCCGACCACCTCCCTCATAGATATAAGAAAAGCAAGGGGCAATTCTCGTAAACTCCATGACAGGTGAGCGCGCCAGACAGATGTAGCAATGCTTAGTGATGAAGAGCAAATCCAGATACAACTGATATCACCATCACTCGTACAGTAAGCGGTACAGTATGTGCACACAACACTGTATACTGGATCTCTGCATGTTACTTAGGAAAACAATGTACATTGGGGGTCTTTTAACAGACAGTTTCCATGTTGTCTGGTTTACTGCATCCTCATGTGGTAGGTTAATAATGGAAGTGGACCATATCTACAATGGAAGAAAAGGACACACAAAATGGGGGACCAAGGGGTTAATGAGTGGCCTTTTAGTGCCTTACCCCCTTCTCTCCTATAATGATCCATTAGTAGGTGCCCCTTGCTGACCCCACAGAGTTGTAAGATAATCATAACATGGCAGAACTCACCCTAGATTTTTTTGTCAGGTAACTTCTCTATGTTTGATAGAGCTTGGCAATGTTGGCAAGACTGACAAATACTGACACTTACTGCAGTTGGGAGGTTCCACTGTGTAACCCATGTGCAAAAAAATGTGGTTGGGCCCCCATAACCTAACCGTACCCCCACCCTCTTTCTCTATAAAAATTATTAAAGTGCAGCTACATCCAGTGACTTACAAGGGGCATCTTCTCTGAGTCAATGACGTGTCAATTTCTCTGATTTGAGTTGCTCACTTGTTTTTCGTTCTCCATCAGGCCTAGCCATCAGGAAGACTTCTACTAGCCAAGAAAAATCCCTAAAGAATTTGCTGGAGAAATGTTTTAGTCTCCTCGCTCTAGCAACATCCTGACCTCTACACAACCTCCCATCTTTTTTTGCCACACAGCAATAGTGCCTCCATATAATATACCCCTTCTATGCCTCTATATAGTATATAGCCCCCCCCTCCTTGTGCCCCCATGGAATATATAGCCCCACCTCTGTGCTCTAATGTAGTATACAAGCCCCCCTCTGTGCCACCTTGTAGTATATCGGACCTATTGTCTGTCCTCATGTAGTATACAAGCCTCCCTCTGTGTCCCCCATGTAGTTTAAAGGCTCCTCACTGTCCCCTCATGTAGTAAATAGGTCCCATCTGTGCTCCCATGTAGTAGATAAGTCCCCCTCTCTGTCCCCATGTAGTATATAGACCTCCCCACTGTCCCCTTATGTTGTAGATAGGTCCCATTTGTCTCCCATGTAGTATATAGGTCCCCCTCTCTGTACTCATATATTATATAGCCCCCCCACTGTACTCTCATGTAGTACATAGGCCCCCTCTGTGCTCCCATGTAATATAGGGGCCCCGCTGTGTGTCCCCATGTAGTATATAGGCCCTCCTCTGAGCCCCATTAAACAAAAATAACTCACGTCATCCTATCCGCTCACTTCTGGCACAAGCTATATCCCTGTCCTTTGTGTAGCTCTGTAACTACAGAAAGTTCAGCTTTTGCTATAACCAAGGGCGTAACTAGAAATGACTGCGCCCCATAGTAAACTTTTAATAGGGCCCCCCTTCCTGACTGACCACTAAGTCGTCAGGAGTGCTTGCAGTTAAAGGGAAATTTGCAGAACCCGGGAGACAACGGGTGCTGCAAAACAATGACAGCTCAGGGGGCCCAGTGTATTGCAGGAGCGGGTCACTGGGCCCCATGGTGCGGCAGGCCCCATAGCGGCCGATATGGCTGCTAAAGTTGTAGTTATGCCCCTGGCATGGTGCTATATGTTTGATACAGAAGAGTTGCACAGGCTCCAGATCCAGATGCTACGTCACTAAAGATAGACTGTTACGCGTGGATACAATGCACCAGTCTGAATCCTGAGTCCTAAGGTTCTGTTCACATTTGTGCCATGGCTTCTATCTATAACTAAAGCCATTTCCATTAACTAATAATTGAGTCTTTTATTTTTATAATACTGTGCTGTTCCTGCCATCAAAACTGTCAGAGACCCTGGTGAAACCTGAAACTCAAAAGAGAACAGAGCCTATGGCTACAATTACGGATACAGTCTCCATTAAAGTTTGTTTATTTCCTGCAAAGCCCTGAAATGCCTTTCACACAACAAAGCACAAACCACTTGGCTTTCAAATAAACCCTGTATGTTACTGAAAGTTCTGCTGTGCTTTATCCGTGATACTTTTGTTGCTGATTAGTAGAAGTTTTCTGACTTTTAGTTCAATGGGAAAAACTAGAGATGAGCGAATATACAGCAATAATGAAGCAAAGCGATTTCTTATCTCTGCAATCCGCTAACCAGCCTCAGTTTCCCAGGACTGGATCCAGCTTTTTTTCAGCACCCGGGGAGGAGCGGTATTGATCGGCAGTCAGTTGAATGGAAGCATGGTTGGCAAGCGGATTTCTGAGATAATGTAGCGCTTTGCTTCGTTATTATTGTAAATTCGCTCATCTCTAGGAAAAACTGCGAGAGGAAGCCATCATAGAGGAAGCCATGTGCAGCTGCAGTATATGGACGCTGCCTGATCAATTTAACATTATAGTTGGTCGAATAAATGACTGACCACAATGCATGGTGGTGCCAATAGAGCTCTCCAGCTGTCACTATATAGGAATCTTACTGTACTGGTCTGCAATGTTTTATTTACACTGAAGGGACATTCTATTAGGTACACTTCCACAATATGACAGACATTTTTAATACTCAAGTCGACCCATACCTGCTGCAGCAGCTCCATCAGATGGTGCATATTGTATTTTTATGGAGCAGCTCTTACAGCCTGTCGCAGCAAATCACAAACAATGGGGTTACAATCCGGTAAGTTTGGGGTCCAAGACAGTGTTGTGTTCCTCCAAACACTCCCTAGAGATGGCAGAAGAACTCCTGAAGATATGGGTGCAGATGGTTAGCTAATAGGCTTCTTTAGTGTTTACTATTTAAGGATTGCGGTATGATGACTTATGGTCTTAAGGCATACCATAAAAATCATCCACAGACAACACCACCTGTGGTCTGACCGTCTGTTAAGGTCTATTTTCTTGATTGGTGCAAGGAGTTGTTTATAATAATGCGGGTCTATTGGGGCACTCTTGTTTGTCCTAAGCTACTGAATTCTAGTCAGCACAAGGTGCACCCCAAATTTATTGTGGAAGTCTTCCTTACATGCCCACTGCTGCACTGCTGGATCAGTCGATCCTTACCTTCTGTCCACGTTCATCCAGTCTTGGATTGGTAACAGACAAAAAAGGCTTTTTCAAAAATTCTGACACCAAACCTCTGTGCCCCACTGTGCCTATGGTTAAAAAAACTCACGCCACTAAGTTTACATTTGATGACCAGCAGGCCATCAGCAATGTTGCAATATGTATACTGGTACATCCTCCACCAAACCCCCATGGTCAGAATTGGGGCCCAATGTTAGTGGTTGCTCTGGACTCTTAAGGCTACAGCACCCAGTATGGTCTTTAAGTGCTTCCATACTGGTAGCTCTATACATACTGTAGGCCACCTTTTTTAATAACTAGTTCATATTGAATCCACCAAAAGAAATCTCAGCAATTTGAAGAATATAGAGATATAGCAAGGGTCCCCAAGCGCCATAGCGGGAGCACAATTACAGTTCTTTATGATAAGAAGTTATGTGCATTGAAGTCAGTCCATTGACTATACTGCAATACCTGAATGGTTGGGCCACCGCTGATGAAACTTCAGCTGTTTAGCCTTTCTTACATGACAACCCCCTTACAAATATCAAAACTCAAAGTAAAAACTTCCTAAGAACCATCATCATCCTCTTATCTCTCACTAGGATGGTGTGTTGCGTGCCTCATAGTGCAAATTCTTCTCCCGAAATTCCTGCTATTTTTAAAATCATCTCCTTTGAAAAAAAGCAGAAGACCAGATGATAAAGGGACATGACGGCCATTATGTGTCGGAGGTCTGCAGACTGTGTTGAAAATAGATTTATTTCATAATATTTTCAAAAGCATATAAAAGTTTCCTCGTATGACAAGTGTGACAGGCTCTTCAGTAGAGTTGGAGGAGTCTGACGTCAGCATCACATTAGGACACATTATGGAGCTCTCTGAGGAGAAGCAGCTGCCACAAGACAAGGTCTTAATCCTCAGATGTAATTCACATGTGTTTTCATGTCTTCTCTCTTATACAGACACAGCTTCCACGTTATCCTTGTGTAATGTTTAGTTTTCATAGTGAAGTGGTCAAAGAATAGAAATGACTAATCTAGATTTGGATGTATATTTTATTTTAGTGAACCTCAAGGTCTGGGCCATATTAGGCTAGCTTGCTATTATGTGGCATTGAGGACTTAACATATACACGGATAATAACATTATAAAGCCTTATTGTGAATGTTCCCTTCGTGCTGCATAACCTGGTCTGACCACCCATTGGCTCCACAAGAACACTACAGGTGTCCTTTGATATCTGGCATCGGATTCTATATGTTGTAAAGTAGGTCCTGGAATGGATAAGACTTGGATCTAGAGAATTTGGAAGCCAAGCCAATAGGGGACTTGGGGGAACATTTATCAAGACTGGCATATGCCTCTTAGCAAAGTTGGCTGGCTGGCTCTGTGCAACAAATCTACAATCAGGTGTAGATGTGTATCATGATTTATGCCTGCGAGTGGGCGTAATCATGATAAATCAGGCATGGTAGAAGGCCAAGCCTTATCCCAAACCTTGACGCGGCAAATCTGCGCCACACCATGGGCACAACCATAGTAAATGTCCAACTTGGACAATGGTTCTCAATGGTCAGGTAGTTGGCAGGTGTCACAGTAACATTCACATGATGCCAGGACACAAGTTTTTTTTAGCACAACATTGACCATCTCACTGCCCACTCCAGCTTGTGTTATGCCTCCGATTCTCCAGGTAAGCAGGGGTGCACAAGCACTCGGATATCCATACTAAGTAAAAGTAAAATGTGATGCTCCAGACCAGGTCTCTTTCATTCATAACTTTATACTCCAGTTTTGATGCTCTTGCCCAATGAAGTAGATACTGTAGAAGTAAGTGTAGCTACACAACACCTATATATTGCAAGTTTAGGGTGACATTGTATGTTAAGACACCTTCATAGTCCGCATTATCTCTATCAATTTTTGCCCCAATTGCATTTCTATGGGTTTGGACCAGATGGGTTAGGGTCCTATTAGGCAAAGCAATTTTTAGTTTCCACTGATTAACAATAAACAATTGCAAATGAACGTTTTGGCATTCCTATACAAAGAAAATGTAGCTGGAATCACTGTGTAGTGGCTATACTATGTTAATGCAGCTCAGCTCCCATTTATTTTCAGCTGCAGTAACCCAGCATGGCCACTACACAATTTATAACGCTGTTTGCTTTTGACCCCATCCATTTACTATGTATGAGGAGGCTCAAGTAACTAGTTGGCTGTCATACCTTTTGTTAACTATCAGATATGGACAACCTATCCCAAGCAATCAATAAAAAAGTCCTGAAGAGAATCTTTTGGCTAAAGAAGAGTTTCCTATACGATGAACATGTAGTAACTCTCAAAAGACGTGGATAATGGTTCCCATACCTTTATTCTAAAAATACCACATCCTTGACAGGTAAAAAATATATTCGTAGCGGTTTCCTATTTACCAAAGTGGTTTGCTTCTCAATTCACAACATATGTTTGTTCTTTAAAGGTGTTCTGTAGTTTAAAGGGCCCTGAGCGGGTTTGGTTGTTTTTACATTCTGTACCTCCATAGTCCCCGCAGGACCATATAGCAGGGAATTTCCTTATAATTGTGTTTTACATTTTCTCATACTCGTAGGGGACATAGTAACCTATGTGAAGGCTCCTAAAAACAACACAAATTACAGCAAAGCTCAGGAATTCAGATATATGACGAATGGAGCATGAAGGTTATGCAATTCACATGTCAACAAGCCTCACATAAAATACATGGAACACTTATCCCATCATCGCTGGTCTCCGATAAGCATATTTTTATAGGTCTTGGGCTGAGAAACTATTGATGGATTCCTATTACCCCCGCAACATATTTACTTTGCTTATTATAAAACATCAGTTAAAATGTTTGAAAATGTATCAATATGAAGTCATATAAACCAAAATAATTCTACATGTTCTCCAAATCTGTTCCTGATCACCAGTCTACAGGGGACGGGGTAAAGGGTCACTTATCTCTCTTAGCCTGAGGCATATTAAAGAGGTTAAATAAAATATCTATGGCTGAACCCATTCAACACCACATTAGCACCTCTACAGGTTGAATAAAGTATTGCAATTGGCCATTTCTGTCTGGACCTCGATACCCAACTGGAGGTCCACCATGATTTCTAAAAGATTCTCAACAACTGCTATCCTGTAGAAGAGATGGCGGTCTTAAACTGTTACTGTTGTTATAAAAAAAAGTTTTGACATGTGAGATACTTGGAAGGAAGAGGGTCCAACAGCATTCATAGTACAATTACAAAGCTTTATTAGCATAGTCCGGTACAGCGCGCACCCGCATCAGAGCTTCCCATAGCACACAGTGAAGCGAGCGACCGGAGCCGCTTGCTTTACTGTGTAAACTGATAGGTCTTTCTGCGGCCGGAATTCACTGAATTCCGGCCGTAGAAAACTGACATGTCAGATTATTTCAGTGTGAAGCAAGCACCCCTCAAAACTACGGCCGTAGTTCTGCGTCGAGAACTACTGCCGTAGTTTTACGTAGTGTGAACATAACCTAACAGTGAGGGTATATATGTACAAGGCAGGGGTGTTGCTAGGGTCCTAAGACATCCAGGGCATGGGCCCTCTGATTTGCATCTTGGTCAATAAGAGGTCTGACACACAACAGCATATTTAAATAACACATTATAGAATACAATTACTGGAAGCTCTACCGAGCTTAGAGATAGATCATTTAGTAGCAAGAGTATCAAGTGCACTACTGATCTCATGTATCCCAGAGACAAAGATTTAAAAATGTGAAAATAGCAGGTTCTTAAGATTGCTTCTTTAAGGGTATGTTCACACTAGGTAATATAGGCAGCATATAGAGCTCCGCAGTGGAATCCTGCCGCCCTCAGTGTCTCTATGGGAGCGTTACTCTATGTTTAAAGAATTGACGTGTCAAGCGGAGGTTTGCAAGCTCTCCATAGAGACATAGAGCAGCTCTCCGTTGCGAAATTCAGATGTAGCCAGGCTTAACATGAGTTGCAGCCAGGAATAAAGGAAACCAATCAGCTCAATTGGGCTGATATGGTTCCCAGGAGTGCTGTATAGAGCTCCTGCAGCAGCCACCGCACGTACCGGCCGTGGCTGCATCAGAAGCTTTATACCACAGAAGATACAGTTTTATTTTCTGGGCGCGTGACAGACACGGGCGGGTAGGTAGTCATCTTGGTGGCTCCCTGCCCGTATCTAGCCACTGCGCTCTGCCTGTCAGCGTGCTCGGAGGGGATGATTGACAGGCAGAGAGGCCAGTAACGGACCTCTCTGCCTGTCAGTCATCCTGTGGAGAGTGCTGAAAGGCAGAGCGCAGTGACTAGATACCGGCGGGGAGCCGCCTAGATGACTACTTACTGTACCCACCCGTGTCTGTCACTCGCCTGGAGAATAAAACTCTTTTTTCTTCGGTATAAAGCTGCTGCTGCAGCCGCGGCTGGTACGTGCGGCCGTTTATCGCGCCCGCTAATTAGGACCATTAAATGCCGCTGGAATGACGCTGATCCCGGCTCGGTATTCTATTGATCTAATCTGCAGTAGACCAGACTAATAGAGCACCGATCTCATTGATCATTGCTGTATAGTGCATGCTACACTGATCCCTATGAGGGATCAGTGTAGTTATATTAGAAGTCACCGAGGACTTCTAATTAATGTATAAGTTAAAAAAAAAATTATGAAAAATCTCCTCCCCTCATAAAAATTTGATTCACCCCTCTTTTCCTATTTAATAAATAAAAATAAATTAAGTAACATTTGCTGTCACTGTGTGCGTAATCACCTAAACTATAAAATTATTACATTCCTGATCTTGCCAAAAAATTCCAAAGTGCAAAATTGTACATTTTTGGTCGCCTTAAATCCAGAAAAAATTTATGAAAAGTGATCAGAAAAGTTGCATAAACGCAAACAAGGTACCGATGGAAAGTACAGATCATGGCGCAAAAAATGACACACAGCCCCAAAGATCAAAGTATAAAAGCGTTTTTTTAAAGATTAACAAAAAAAAAAAAAGTTATGCAAGTTGCATATCATTGTAATAGTAGTGACTTATACATACCATGTCAGTTTTACCATTGGGTGAACGGCATAATTTTTTTTTTTTTAATTGCATTTTATTTATAATTTCATCATGCATACACATTTTTTTCTGGTTTGGCAGCATATCTTATGCAAAAATTAAGTCTGTCATTGCAAAGTAAAATTAATGGCGCAAAAAATAAGGGCCTATGTGGGTCTGTAGGTGAAAAAATACAAGCGCTATAGCCTTTAAAAACATGAGGAGGAAAAAACAAAAGCGCAAAAATGAAAATGAGCTCAGACCTTAAGGGGTTAGTGACGCAAACACTTTGGCGGCCATGGCAAACAGCGGCTGTTATTTTATACATTGTGTGAATTAATGGCGTTTTAATAGACTTCATTGGAAATAATAAAGACTGAAAACAGTGGCTATTATTTTAACCCTTAGGGAACACTGGCATTGGGGGGACACCCTTAGGGGACACTGCTTGGGTGATCGCTAGATCGTCCGGGCAGCCCATAGCAGTTAGCAGCGGTTGGCTGCCGCCGCTCCTGTTCCGCGGGGCAATGACAGCAGATCGTTGCTATAATAGTCGTTTGAAAGACAAATGACTGCAACGATCAGCTGACATCGTTCATGTTAGGTGATCGTTGCCTTCTATTACACAAGGCGATTATCGGCTGTAATGGCCTATAATCATTTGGTGTAATAGGGCCTTTAGTTAAAAAGCCTTAAAAAAAGACAAGAGTCCATTAAGTTCAGACTATGAAGTGATGCAGAACATAGATGATAACATATACCATACACTGTCCAAACCTATTCTCACAAGTCCAAGATGTTACAATGTCTGAGTCATTCGAGCTTCTAAAAAGCAACAGTTTGATATTTTCTTAATGATAATGTTTCTGGACATTTTGGGTCCCATCCAGCAGAAAACAACCCATGCTACGAACAACTATTTCAAGAATCTCAAGAATGTCTTGAAATGGCAGAAAGTTGTGTTCCTTCTGCCAGCACCAGATATGAGCCTCCTCATTAAATGTCAGGGGCACTCTCTCTCCAGAACCGGGGTCAGTTACATAATACACACACAGAGCACTGCTGATTTAGCAAGACACCATAGACATTGCTTAATACTGACTAGGAAAAGCATGAAACATGGCCTTATAAAATCCCAGCCAAAAATGGTTTCCTTCTCTAATTAAATATTGCTTTTTCTTTTATTTAGATTGTGGGAATTCTGGAGTTGGGAAAGATTGATAAATGCATAAATGTTATGTTCATTCAGTTCTCAGCTTTGAAGATAGTAATGTATACAGGAAACCATAGCAGCCAAATAATGGTTAAAAAAAAAAAAACCTCCTACTGTACTATATGTGATGCTCATAGCGGTCCAATAAATCTACCAATATCCCACACATATGCAAACAGTAGCATAGATCTAGCATAGAATAACAAAATTCATGTTGAAGTTACAATAATAGCAGAATTAGCACATAGGGGAACATTTATCAAGACTGACGTACCCGTACGAGTACATCATGGGCTGAAATCATGATAAATAATAAAAAAAAAAAAAACAAGCAAAAAAAAAACCCTTTATTTGGGCTGTAAATGGTGTAAAAGAGGCGGGGCCTATTATTCCCCCATACACAGACAACAAAGGTGTGTTCTGAATGCCTTCATTTAGATCTATTCAGTGGTAATATCTGCTGAATTGGCAGTCAGTGGGTCACAGATTCACTTTAAAGAGGCACTGTGACAAAAAAATTTGAAATGCCATATAGACATGTCAAAAGTTTTAATTGGTCAGGGTCTGTGGGTTCAGGCCTCAACCAATCAAGAGAAGGAGATGTGAGAAGTTGTGTACAGAGCCGGCTCTGTGTCTCACATGACCATATAATGAAAGTCACATAGACACAGAGCTGGGACAGGACTGCGAGGTGGTGCAGACTTTCTTCCGGCTCATTCTACCAATCAGTTGCAGTCTGAACACTCAAACCCTGACCGATTAAAACTTTTGGAATGTCTCTCTTTAACCTGTCAAAAGTTTTTTTTTTTCCTTGATAGGTATACTATAAAAGTAAGTTGAGACTACTTGTTCTGTCTGTGATGATAGGGAGGAGACTGCTGAAAAGTGATCTGTACAGAAGAGACAACAGGTTTTCTTCCCTTTTTCTGTGGAATGACATTTTTTCCATAGGTAGCAAAGCATGCTTACCAATGTGTCCCATACAAAGAATAGAGATGTCCTTTGTGTCTCTGTCCATGAGGCTTGCCGTAAAGCATGTCACTAAATCAGGAAAGACGGATGCCCCCCCATAATGACATACTGAAAACAAATTTAGGTGACATATTCATACATCACAAAAAGCTTTTTACCATCACATCTGAAAACCAGCAAAAAAAACCATAAACCATGCAGTGGGACATGCCCTCTGCAAGATGGCAACAGCCTGGATGACCACCAAAATGTCTGCAACGAGGAATAACAGCTCTTGGGCACAAACTTCTGCTATAGCAAGTAAAATGCTGACATTTTCCATTTTTATATTTGAGTAAAGCAAAGTTTAGCTGAACATACATTTTGTAGAGACTTTCTTCAATCTTATCAGACCTATTTTCTTATGTAATCTGCAGTGCTCACAAGCCAAGTGGAATCACGAGCAATACTCATAGGCTTTGGATCAATCCTCAACAGCTGGGATGTTTTATAGAAAACTGAAATCAAAGATTTGATGGCATTAGAAGTTATAGTTAAATCTTCCCCATTGGTGTGATTGTCAACTAGAAGGCTTAGGCAGCGTGTCTCTCATGAAAACCACTGGACTGTGGGTCTATAGGACGCCGGAGCCAACAGTAACACAACTTTCCCTATTTTTCTTTATGAACCACTCAGGCGTAAAACCAGTGAAAAGCCGCAAAAATTTCAAAGAAATATTTTGGAGTACAAGGAAAACCCATATAGTCAGTACACATGAATCCAGGACCTTCCCGGGATGTGAGATGATTGATTCTTCTCATTCCTTACGATCTGAGAGTAAGTCATGTGGGGGACTCCCTGCTGTGTTTACAAAGGATGTAAAGGAAAGGAGATGAGCGTCTGTGCATTAAATAAAAAAATACTGCTACAATATACATCTATATATCAAGTCTGGAGGGTCTCATAGAGATCATTGATGTATCCGTAGAACGATGCCAGTGGAGTCATGAGACATCCAGATGTCGAAGCAGGAAGAATGAGGTCCATGTCCAGAGCAATGAGGTCCATGTATACTTCTCTATTGAAGAGGATTCTCATCTCTGCAAACAGCTGTTTTCCTTGTGGGAAGTTGCCATTGGCTGCTCAATTTGCATAATGGGACATATGGAAACAGGCTGTAAGGATGGGAAGATGATTTTAAAATTACATCATTACTTATCTTAGGAGATAAAACTTGCCATGGCTTCCCAATGCCCACAAGCATCTTCTCTGCTCCTGGCCTGTGCTCTGTGCTTCCAGCCACAGCTGCTCCACCCATTCATTCTTGCCTGAGCATTGTTGATTCCATGTGTTCCTGAGCAAAATAGTTTTTTTCAGTATTTGTTATTCTGTATATCCAAACCCATGCCTGACCCTCTGACTTTGCCTACTCAAGTTTACATCTCAGTGTTGTTTATCCTTCTTACTCTAGAGGGCACTTAAACTCCTGCATTATTATGTACTTTCTATTCCCACTTTCCCCCTTGCTGAGATGGACTAAATGTGGTTTGGGCTCCAAAGCAACAATGCAATATTGGGCCTTTGTTATGATACTGTTGTTTAGACCTGTACAAACTGGGTTTATCACATTGATTCAGGCTATTTGATAAATCTGGCTAATTTGTAGACTGTCTAGACTAGTCTTTATAACTTGATTTAATAGAAATGCATTGGGTTAGAAAAAACCCAATGCATTTGGGCCAGTCTTGCCAATGGAGTGTGTTTGGTATGTTAAATCAGCCTCATTTGCTTCAATGAGTCTGGGTTGTAATACCAGACCTAGTCTGTGGACACGGGTGGCGCTGTTTTCAGGAAGAAATCGTGTATACAGTATATTCTATCTAGTGACTGGATGTCTTGTTGATAAACCATTCTTCTTATACCTGTGCACCATTACATCACGCATGATGGATTGGTCACAAAATGACTGCTAATATGTCAACCAGAGGAACAGATGCTGAGAAATCACAGTGCTCATATTATCATTTATGAAGAGCATTGATCATTAGAAGTAGACTAGATATGATACAGCATCGGGCCTCACCTTATGAATCTTGGTCGGATCACTTTTTTTCCTTTCCTTATTTATCTTTACATCACAGTAATTTTCCACAGAAAACATCTGCTGACCATCAGCCGAAGACTCAGATAAAATAGATGGGGAAGGGATTCAATTGAAAACACCTTTCAGTGTTTATTCTGAGGAGTACACAATCATGGCAAACCAGCCTTTTACTCTTCGAGGTCCGTAATGCTTTGCAGATCCTTCCGTCATGTGTCTAGTTTTGTTCTGAACCGTTTTTTAAAATTGCAATTTCTATTCACGGGATCTCTTTAGTTGTATATGGTACCATATTATCCAAGCTTATTATATGTAAAAAAAAGTTGTATCTCAAGGTCACTTTACTCTTAAATTTATGGGATAGCCTCAATCACAAGCTGCTGGCCTTCTTCTAACCCATCTCAGTGATGGGCTCATTCATGCGCTGTGCATAAAAAACTGGATTTAGATTGAGTGCTCGTTACTCAAGTCGCACATTATTCAATGCTCGAGTGCTTGAGTCGAGTAACGAATTCCAATAAAATCAATGGGAGACTTGAGAATTTCACCTTCAAGGGATGTGTTAATGAAATGTACAAGAATTTGAATGGAAAAAGGCAATATGTTACTACAAGACACATTGGTATGCCATCAATTGGCAGTATACTGCAGGAGTTCTAATGTGTCTTGCAGTAACCTGAGCACTTGTTCAGCATAGTGCTCGACTGAGCAACCCCGATTCTCGCTAGAACATACTCACTCAACACTAGGCCTCAGCAATGCATGGGCTTGGGAAAACCTCTTAGACTTTTTTGCACAATAGGATAAAGGCATTTTTCTACATTCTGAAAGCATAGGTGGATATATAAAATGTACCATGTGAACAGTTATCTAACAGTGTCAGCAGTTTGAAGAGTGAATTACATCTGACAGATTCCCTTTAACCCTAATAAATGCATGGTACTCTGGTAAGAGATGAGGAGGCCTAGTGACTAGAGATGAGCGAACGTCGAGCATGCTCGAGTCCATCCGAACACAAGCTTTTTTGATTAGCGGTGGCTGCTAAAGTTGGATAAAGGCCTAAGGCTACGTGGAAAACATGGATATAGTCATTGGCTGTATCCAAGTTTTCCAGACAACCTTAGATCTTTATCCAAGTTCAGCAGCCCCAGCTAATCAAATGCAGATTTGGATTCGGATGGACTCGAACCCGAACCCGGTTCGCTCATCTCTACTAGTGACCTGTTTAATCCGAAGACCGTTGGGGGGGGGGGGTATGAGAGGGATCTGGGAGTCAGACACACACTCATCTTACTAATCTTTCCTAAGGACAGACCAATAATATGAAAACACCTGGAAGACACCTTGAATTGTGTATTTTCTTATGTTATTAAGGACTTTAAGTTGGTAATGACTCCAAGTGGTTGTATGAGGAAAGGTTTTTCCTAAAAGTCGTGGTCTTCAGCTTACTGCCTTCTGGCTTCTCAGTTGTGTTTATGTTTTATGGGATTGTGTCCATCCTTTCTAGTGGTTATTCTTCTCTGCTTTTTCCTTTAAGTTCTTTGTAGTTGGGAATGGATAATGGATATTGTCCTAAAAAAACAGCATTTGGTTTCATTGTTTAAAGAAACTTGTAAAAATGAACGGTGCACAGAAATATAAGATACAGTAATCGTCTCCACACAGTTTGTCAGTTTTCAGGATGTTCTGGATGAAGCTGAAACAGTTTTTGACAAAGAACACAGAGGTTAATTTCTTGCAGGTCTCTTTCATTTTGGATGGTAGAGGGATGGAATAAATGGTGGAGGGATGGGTTGGAATGAATGGTGGTGGTGGTGGTGGTGTGTGGAATGAACGGTGGTGGTGGGTGGAATGAATGGTGGAGGAATGGAATGAATGGTGGAGGTATGGAATAAATGGTGGAGGGATAAAATAAACGATGAAGCTCAACTGATCTACGAATTCAGTATATACACCTATGGGGAAAAGATTGCATGCAGTCTTGTGACCAGCTTACAAAAAATCCATCACTATTTTAAAACTTCTAACATTTATTCAATCCATTAAAACCAACATGGCCTGGTGGCTCCTGTATCTGGCACATTTCTGACCTGTGTAGCCATACAGGCCAGAAATGCATCAAATGCTGGGGACTGCCATACCATGATTGATTGTAATAGATTAAATCAAATTTATGCATTTTACCATGGAGCTGGACTTTCTAATACAAATTTGAATGGTGTTTCTGCATTTGACGTTGAATCCATGATGATTTTTGGTTTGCAAGATGTAACCATTACTATAGATGAGTGTGCTTTACTGTGTTTTTATCTTCATTTTTTTTTACTTCTTTAATAAAGATAGATAACTCCTTAGATAACTCCTCCAGTGACACTTTTGGGTCTCCAGCTGAATGCTACTTCCCGCTACTTCCATGTGGACTCATCTCAGCAATGATGCTATTCACGGCAGTGCCTCAACCAAAATCTAGGATCTTAACAATCCATCTCAATGACTTGTTACCCATAGCTTGTTTGAAGAATCATATACTTTGTTACATGGGATGAGTGAACTTACAGGAAGTTTGGATTTGCAAAAACCTGAAGGTTCGACATTTGACACCCAGTGGCTGGGAAGATGGATGCATCCCTAGGACTGAGTGGAAATCATGAATACAGCCTATAACCCTATCCAGCCTATGGCCATGTGCAGACTATATATGAGACCGTCTGTTCTGTGACCCAGCCGGGTCACGGAACGGCCGGTCTCTGAAAAGATCGTCCCGGCCGGTACTGCAGTTCCAGACGGATTTTCTTTAGTGCTGTAGAGATCTTATGCATCAGAACTCCCCACAGCACACTATGGAGCGAGCGGCCGGAGTATGCACTGAGAGGGTTTTCTGTGGCAGCTATTCCATGACAGTTTTTTACGGCACTGCTAGGGATCCCGGCCGGAGTGTAAACCCAGTGTATACACTCCAGCCGGGATTCCCTCAGAAGGCAGCACTACGTAAGTTCCGTTGGAATCATGGAACTGCACAATGGCACAACGGAACTTACGTTGTGCATCCATGTCTTCTAGGCAGCCCTGGGGCTGCACCCCTCTTTTCTAGCCACCGGGAGTCAAATGCCAAACATTTGGGTTTTCTCGAACCTGAACTTACAGTTTGCTCATCTTCATTTCCTACATATGTACTTTGGGTTACCGTATGGATCAGTGCTCATATTTTTGATTAAAAAAAGTGACCTTGACAAACACACGTTTCTCTTTGTTATTTAGTATCCCTGATTTGTCCCTGGGTGGGCTCAGAAACATCTTTTTTGATATATCCCCATGAGAGTGGTGTATCTGGATTATATCCCATGGCTGGTAGAATCAACTTTGTCGGAAGGTCATCTCCATCAATAACCTTTTGTCATGTGCTGACAGTAGAGGTACATTTTCCAGGTATGAATGTTCCCAATGTGAAACATCTTAGAGAAAGATTAAAAGGAAAGTCCAACTGAAAAGTATTAACAATGTTTACTTAAGAGTAGTAAGAAGATGTCACATTAAGCATTATGTTTAATGCATCTTCACAATCGATGGACTTTAAAGAAAACCACATTACATTGACCAACAATGATGGTAACCAAAGACAAGTTTTCTGTCTTCACTTATTTTACAAGGTCCCTAACATATGCTAAAAAATAATACACAAAAACAAATTAAAAAATAACATAATATTCATAATAAAATTCAACAAATGATCCATTTGTCTCATCCATTTAGCCCAAATTATACATATTATATGTCAAGATGACCAGCACAGAATAGAGCACCCACTATTCCCACTATAAAAACAATAAACTACTATATGTACCAAATCACACTTGCTTTTATTGTCAGGACCCTTTAACTTTATTTTTCAAGGGATTACTTACTATAGTTCTCTACTTGAAGAGGATCTACAGTCAACCCAAGTAATAAGATGTTGTTATGGTTAAATAGTATAGGGTGATCAGATATCTTGCAGATACTTGATACACCCTCCAATTCTTGAGATATGTACTTTTATAATTTGACTGACAATTCAGTCCATAGTCAGATGAATGTGAGCCTAATTTTAACCACTTGATGACTGATGATGTGTGTATCCAACATAACGTACCTAAGGCAGTATAGAGAGGGCTCGCAACAAAGCATTTGTCGGCTATTTAAACATTTAAATGCTGCAGTGAAAATTGACATTTAAATGACCTTCGCATAGCTCCATTGGCGGTCCAGTAGGCAGATAGGCCCACTGCAGCAAGATTGTGGGGTGCCAATCTGATGCAGTGCAGCCCAAGGCCTCTGTGAGGCCTCCTGGGCTGCCAAACATCGGCAATTGCTTCAGCCTGTTTCCAGTGCCGATTTGATTATGTAAAGTACAAAAAAAAACAACCTAATTCACTATTGTTTTACAGCTGGAGCGATTGAATGCTGAGAACTTCACTTTTATTACATTTTGAGATTGCACATCCATAATGAAAAGTAAAGAAAAAAAAAATTGTTCGTAAAGCAAAAAAGGGGCAAAATTTATTTCAATAAAAACAGAAAGGGAGAACAGACAACACAAATCTATTATAGTTTCCATTTGTCTGCCAATATCACTAATCCCAATCCCCAAATCTCTTACCAGGACTAGTTATATCTCTGATCTCCTTTGGTCAGATCCCCTCTGTCTTGCAGCCATTGTATACAATAGATATCTCTATATAAATACTGGCATACAGCAGACCACCACTGAACTGCCATTGAACTGCTATTCTCTATGTAGAGAAGGATGTGGTAACATTACCCAGGATTCCTCCAGATATTAGATGACTGGTGTTCTATTTCCTACAGATTAGAAGTATTTCCTGGAGGATGTTGTGTGGACTGTCATTCCATGTCGTGAAAACTACACTTTACCCCATGATGGAAAGTTTCCTGATTGACGAAAAACAGACTCGCTTCTGTTTTTCCTTTTAGGTTTGATACATTTTGCTCTTGTAATATAAGTTGCAATGCACATTATTTTTTTTTACATGCAGTGTGCAAGGTCATAATGATGGATACATATAGATTTACATAGTTACATAGTTACATAGGTAATACGGTTGAAAAAAGACACATGTCCATCAAGTTCAACCAAGGAGGGGATGGATGTAGGGAAGGGGGAGGGGTGATAGGTTCTATACATATGCATCTATATTATTTTGGTCTAAGAACTTGTCTAGCCCTGTTTTGAAGCCCTCTACTGTTGTTGCTGTGACCAGATCCTGTGGTAGACTGTTCCACAGATTCACAGTTCTCATGGTAAGGAAGGCTTGTCGCCTCTGGAGATTGAACTTTTTTTTCTCCAGGCGGAGGCAGTGCCCTCTTGTCCTTTGAGGGGGTTTTACCTGGAACATCTTTTCCCCAAATTTCTTGTAGGGGCCATTTATATATTTAAATAAGTTAATCATATCTCCCCTTAAACGTCTCTTCTCCAGACTAAACAAATGTAATTCTTTTAATCTCTCCTCATAACTAAGATGCTCCATTCCCCTTATTAGTTTAGTTGCCCGTCTTTGTACCCTCTCCAGCTCTAGAACATCCTTTTTATGAATCGGGTTCCAAAACTGGACGGCATACTCCAGATGAGGCCGCAACAAAGCTTTATAGAGCGGTAATATTATATCCCTGTCCCGTGAGTCCATGGCTGTTTTAATGCATGACAATATCCTGCTGGCCTTAGAAGCAGCTGACTGACATTGTGTGCTGTTCTGTAGTCTATTATCTACAAGTACACCCAGATCCTTCTCCATTAGTGACTCTCCCAGTGTAACTCCCCCCAGGACATATGATGCATGTGGGTTATTAGTACCCAGGTGCATAACTTTACATTTATCCACATTGAACCTCATTTGCCAAGTGGACGCCCAAACACTCAGTGTGTCTAAGTCATCCTGTAACATATGCACATTTTTCATAGACTGTACTGTACTACAAAGCTTGGTGTCATCTGCAAAGATAGAAACATTGCTGTTAATTCCATTCTCAATATCATTAATAAATAAGTTAAACAGAAGAGGGCCCAGTACTGACTCTTGGGGCACACCACTTATTACCGGGGACCATTCGGTAAGCACAGTTGGCTTGAACCTTTGGGAAAAGTAAGGGTAAAGGTGGGCACATTTGTTTGTATACTTATACAGTACATTAGTTAAAGAGAAAACCTCATCTCTTGACTGTCTACTGAGCTTGCAGCACTGCTGAATAGACATTCTATCAATGGACAAATACATCAATTAATCTGGTGACACATATTTGCCACCAGGGTCTCAACACGTTTCTCCCTGCTTGGGATCATCAGTAGAGATGAGCGAACCGGCCAAGGTTCGGGTTCATATGAACCTGAACTCTCAGCTTCTGATTCCCACTGTCTGCCCATTCCGTGGAGAGGGTGGATACAGCCTGAGGACCGCCTATAAAACAGGAATACAGCCTATGGCTATGGCTGTATCCCAGTTTTCTAGGCGGTCCTCAGGCTGTATCCACCCTCTCCATGGAGCAGGCGGACAGCGGGAATCAGAAGCCGAGAGTTCAGGTTCATACGAACCCGAACCTTGTCCGGTTCGCTCATCTCTAATCATCAGGAGACCAAACATAAGCACAATGGCTAATATACAGGGTCATACCACAGCTATCTCAATCATATAATTGCCACCAAAATTATTGAGCTATCATACATTATCAATATAGCAGTGGTGCAAAGGGCATAACTCCCAACCAGCAATTACACCAAATTGTCATACCTAGGTGTAACACATGTCAAGTTAGGACAGTAACTGTGTACATTCAGTGAAATATTAGCGATATACCCAGGCTAATGTGGGCCACTCATGGATTCCCATGTTAGGATGCCGTACTATAGTGCCGTACTATAGTGTCGAAGAAAGTTCCTCGCTGGAATTCTACATGATTTACTCAGTGTAAACATACCCTAATGGTATAAACTTAGGTGGTTCTGCTTTAAGGGTATATTCACACGGGCGGGCTCGCAGCGAGATTCTCGCTGCGAGCCCGGCAGGTCCTGGCAGTTCCCAGTTCTGTTAATGATCTTACACTAACATCTTCCATAATCAAAACCGACTCCAAGACTCTTCCCGTGCTGCACCAGTTCTCTGGGAAAAAAAAAGAGAGCGCTGCGGAATCTGTTGGTGCTATATAGAGATGAGCGAATTTGCTGAAGTTCGGGTTCGTATGAACCGGAACTATCGGCTTCTGATTACCGCTGTCTGCAGCCTCCTTGAACAGGGTGGATACAGCCTTACGGACCGCCTGAAAAACTGGGATACAGCCTTTGCCAATGTCTTTATCCCAGTTTTTCAGGTGGTCCGTAAGGCTGTATCCCAGTTTTCCAGGTGGTCCTTAGGCTGTATCCACCCTGTTCACGGAGGCTGCAGACAGCGGGAATCAGAAGCCGATAGTTCAGGTTCATACGAACTTCGGCAAATTCGCTCATCTCTAGTGCTATACAAATAAATATTATTATAATATTATTAACTGGAATCTTTTATGATTTCTAGTGAATAAAGTCAGTCGTGATCATATGGAGAGGAAATTGCCAACGACGTTAATTAAACTAATCTTCAAAATTATTGGTATTTTCTATTATTTTATTTCATTTCTTTTTCAGCTAAATTTTACATCCTGGTAGAAGTAGACTGGATTATTTTATGCTTTTTTTTAATTTAATGAAAGTTAGAAATTCCCATCACACAGACAATTCAGATTCCAATAAAAACCCAGTGTGCATTAGTGACAACATTATTACCAATGTGACACTTCAATGTGGCATTTATAGGTGCCCATTAAGCATACAATATGTAATGTCATTTCTGGAATGATGAATTCCACTTAAAATGTGCATTTAATATGTGACACTCTTTCGTGACTGTCGACCTCGACGTCTCCTGCTGGAAAATCCAGTATATTTTACTTACATGAAAACTCTTAAATCTGTCTCCACCCTGACATATGACCAAACCATATGCTTCTCTATGATCTGTCATCTGGATTTTTATTGCAGATTTAGAGACATAAGATTTCTTTTTATTTTATCAGTGGGTGTCCCTAATTCTTTGAATTTCTTTTTTATTTATTACCTAAATTAAAACAAATATGGGATGGAATAACCATTGAGACACATAATGTACTTGCAATTTTGAATTATCCTGTGCCCCAACATACCCTGCAGGGGGAGGTGCTAGCATCAGTACAGCCAATACTGACACAGTGGTGGGCATTGTGGTGTTGAGTGCTACAACACAGAGCTTATTTAAGCTTGTATGGGACAGATATTGCGTGGTGTCATCTCATGACGTACCAGGGGAGCCTGGGATTTTATGAGGTTAGGTCTAGCTCTAGGTTTGATAGTAGATGGTGTTGAATGAGCATGCATAGTGCCTAATCAAGCATTGGGGTGGTTAATCGAGCTTGATGCTCTACAGAGTACCTTGTGGTGTTTGGGTAAAGGTGGTCGATTGCTCAGCCATAGGTTATATCTCCTGCTCGCCACAGTGACCTATTCAATTCTTTCATACAATTTTTTGTATATTTCATTCTTTAAAGTGATAATTAAAGTAAATATACAAAAATTAGTGTAAAAAAATAGGTTAGCCAGGCACCCTATGCCGAGCAGGGGGTACCTGGTTGAATGCTCTAGTCTCCCATTCATTTCAATGGGCTTTGTTACCCAGGTCGAGCACTCGAGCATTGAAAAATGTACAAGAACCTTTGAGCATTTTAGTGCTTGTTCAACACTGTTAGTGCGGCCATTTATTAGCATACAAGGGGGCATAGATGAACATACCTTCCTACCTAGTCTTGAATCCTACCTAACCACAGTAGGATACTATGTACCTAATGAGGGGCATACCTACCTGCTAGAAAGACACAGCTAGTGGGGAATATATTGACTTCCTGTACCTACATAACAGATGGACCTACTGACCTAATGGAGTGCTTAAGTACCTAATGAAAAGACTTACTTAATAGCTGTTTATTTTAAAGCACTGTTAACTCCTTAAAGGAGTACTCCAGGCACCCCCTGTAAAATCTAAACTCCTCACACACTAGGGGATGGTTACTGGCTTCCTCTCTGTCACATTTCTTCCCACCCTGGCTGCTCTCGCTGCCCCCTGCACTGTTCTCTGTTGCTGCTGATTACATCTCCAGCTTCCTGTTTGGACCAGTGCCTGTGTGCTGCATATTCCTACAGTCCCCACAATGCCTTGTTTCCCTGGCCTGCCTCTGTATACCTCCCACCTCCTCCTCCCACCCACAAACATGCCCATAACCCCACCCCCCATCCCTAGCTCCTCTATTCCCTGCCTCCCTCCATCTATTCCCCTCCCACTGCACAGCTTAGTCCCCTACACAAGCAGTAATGGTAAATACTGACAACCCAGCCCCCTTATTTGGGTGTCTAGTGAATAAAAACTGCAGCCACCATTGTCTACTTTTAATATGGCATGATGCTGAGGGTTGTGGTTGTGCACCTGGATTTGCACAGCTTGAAAAATTACTACCAGAATCTTGTCCAAGAGACAATGATGGTGGTAGTAGTTCTGGAAACTGTGCAACTCCAGCTTGCACACATACAACCCCCACCATCATGCTATGCTGATACTTGATGATGGTGATTGTGCTTATAAAGCAGAGGAGACCTCGGACACCAGATTCAGCTATAACTCATAGTCCAGCAGCTGACAGCAAGCAGCAACATCTTTCAGGAGCTTGAACTCGGCCAGGATCTTCCAGGGAGCATTGAAACAAATCCTTTCAGCTCCAGAAAGATATTGCTGCTTGCTGTCAGCTGCTGGACTATGAGTTATAGCTGAATCTGGTGTCCGAGGTCTTCTCTACTTCTCAGTCATTCTGGAGGAGAATTCTGTAGCATCAGACACCAGTGATCTCCTAGCAGGCATCTGGCATTGAAAGGGTGCCAAATGCCTCCTATTAGATCTGTGACATCTGATGCTGCAAGTAGCTGCTGATCTCTAGGATGACTGAGAAGCAGAGGAGACTGAGATCGTGCAGAGGAGGGAGCCCGACAGATAATATAGTATGTATTGTAATACGGGGCGGGCAGAGGAGGAGTGAGGCGGGCAGAGGAGGAGTAGGGCGGGCAGGGATGTGTTGAGGGGCGGGTTTCCCTGTGACAGAGAGGAAATACATCACGTTTCAATATGGCACCTGTGGAACAGCACTGAGACGTGATGTGTTTCCTTCTTCCTGAACTAAAGAACTTCCTGAGGGACTTTGATTCTTTGAAAAATGGGTAACATTACAGCTGTAAATGGCAATGTCATATAACTTTCCTTTGTAAGTGCAGTGTTAAATTATGTAGTTTGCCCGGAGTACCCCTTTAATGACATATGACATACACGTACATCATATGAGCCTATACATGTACATCACTCAGGAGCTGAGCTCCCTTCAAACACAGTAAGCATTGGCTGCTATCAGCAGCTTACACTCACCATTAATGACCGACATCAGAAATCATGCTAATGCCAGTGTTTAACCCGTTAAATGCAGTGATCGATAGCTTTTGGTGACAAAGACGACACCTATCAATGACGGTTTGGCATTCCCGTGTGACTAATGGTGGCCAATTGGTTTCTATGACAGAAGAAGACTTTGTGAAGGCCTCTGTGCTGGCTAATAGGGCCTGATCTACTGCCTCAGTATTTGTGTTCTGCAACCATCAATCATCTCCTATAGGAGATTATATACTTTTTTGTGCTTTAGGACACCATATGATACACAAAGCTATGTCTACAAGTTCATGACAGTGTTACTTTAAATCTAACAGAATTGCATTGATTGCATTACAATTGTAATTTTAATATTGAGATTTACAAATACATATCATTCTAAGTAATTTTGTTAATCACAAATGAGGTCTTCACAGTTAGATTCACAGTTAGATAAGGAGGCATTTAGCCTTATAATTTGATTATACTCTATGTAAATACTAGAATCAAGACGTGGGCTCCTTTAGGGAAACACACAACGCTGTAAACTTTCAGGGTGGGCAAAAATATCATTAATCTGTTTAATTCTGCTTCTGTTTTATGTTCATGATGACCTTGTCAGGACAAGTTCAAATTATATATCCATCTGATATTTCCCGTTGGGAGAACCTGACAAGTTAACGTAAGATGCACTTTACTCTATGTCCTACTTGAGGATTTTTACTTTGAGCAATGTTGAACTCTAAATGTATAGTATATTTGGACACTCAGTGGTATCCTTCAGGCATAACATATACATAACTGGAGCAATAGGGGACTGTATGTACTGTGGCCAGCATGAAATCCAGAGGGGCTCCTAAGATGACAAAATTTTACTCCAAAACACTGCAACAAATCAGAGAAAAACTTAGCCTTGGCACTGAGGAAGTATTTGGGAGGTGGTCTGCTTTGTTTCTACCCGCGCAGCTTAGTTTTATTGACAATTCTATCTCTACTAGTAAAGGGGGGGGGACCTGTCAAGCCACCCTAGGTGAGGGTAAGCCCATGTTTCAGATACTTCTGCAGTGGCAAATCTAATTTTCAAACTAGGTTTTTATTCTTCACCTGGCCTTACAAAAAATGGATGAAAAAAGCAAATAGAGAAACATTTCTATCTTAGGATAAAAAGCCAACAGCCGACAGTGTTATCTTTGGCTGGTCTCCCTGAGATCAGTGATCTGTTTCCCGTATGGCCAGAATCCTGCTCCACACTGATGAGGGGCAATACTCCAAAACAGCTGTCTGTGGATGGTTACCTAGCCTTGGTTTTTCCCTTGTCATTACATTAACTTATAGGGTTTTGGTGGTTTCCTTACTGTAACCAAACCTTTGGCTGGGCCCTTCCCAGAGGAATATCTGGATAGTCCTGTGTTTTGAGATTCTGAAATGAGGCTCCATTGGCTTTTTTGCATTTTCATATATCCCAGGGAGTAATCCACCTAGGATTTTACTGTATTGAGTGCTTTAGTCGGCAACTGACAGTGTTATCTTTGACTGGTCTCCCTGAGATAAGTGATCTGTTTCCCGCATTATCTTAGGATAGATATATTTTTATCCCAGGCAAGTTAAAATTTTGTTACTGTGGATTTACCAACCGCATCTGCTGGAAGTTTGTTCTAAGCATCTACTACTCTTTCAGTAAAGTAATCAAAGCATCCATAGTAACCACTCAGGCCGGTTGCTGACGGCACACTGATGGGGTCCCTAGCAGCCGGTCTGCTTTTGACAGCGCTGCAGCACTTTCCCTTTGATGTAGCTGCGGCCGGGGTTTCACCACCCCCGTCCGATCGGAATAAATTATTAGTAATGTGTTGACTGACCGCTGACACACCAGTCAGCTGTCAGCACCTGGCGCCGGGCCTGGCGCCTCAGCCCCTATTGCTTCTGGGGCTGGGCCAGTATCTTCCCCTCTGCCTCAGTCCTTGCCTGCGATAGTGTCTAGTTTACTAGTGTATCTTGACCTAGCATTTACTCTGCACTGTATTTCTGTTTATCTGAACTCGGACTTTTTGACTACCCCCCTTGGACATGTTTTTGTACTGCACCACTTGGCTGTTTTTGACTCAGATTTCTGACTACGCTTCTATTTTGTCTGTCTGATTTGGTTGTGTGTTGCACTTTGGTAAGATTAGGGACTGTCGTCCAGTTGTCTATTGCGGTTTAGGGCATCTGAGGCAAGTAGGTAGGGACAGAGAGGTGGGTGCCAGTGTCAGGGCTCACCTGTTTTTGTGTCTACCTGTCCCTATCCTAACAAATCATACACATGGGACTATAGGTTGAACCACTCTACGACCTACATATACAGTTGTATGGATTATCATTACAGTTAACTTTTTCTTCATTGTTTATGTTTCTGCCCTTAAGAGCTATAAAGCCACAATGAAAAGTAAAATGCAAAAGCATTCCATAGCCACGTGGTCATCGGACAGCAGTGCAGCGGGCATATCCCCTGAGAAAACAAAAGTTTATAGATTTAAAGTCCTCAGTTCACTTTTCCAAATAGTCCTGCCTGTTACAGACAGCAACATTTTATTAACAGATAATTAGTTGTAATTCAATTGGGGAGCTCTCAGAGTTCTGGCCATGTCTGTCCACAGGTGGTTTATACATGTTCCTTAGCCAGTCGTGACAATACTCTATTACAGGGATCAATGAGGAATTTAAATTTTCAAAATTCTAATTTCAGTCTGTTAAGGCCATCACTACACAGCAAATCAACTGGGATGAAGACTTTGGAGGTGGAAAACTCAGCAGAAAAATGAACTGTGTTCAGAATGCCATCATGCAACACTTTTCCAGATCACATTTGTAACGCAGGAGCCTTACAGCATGTACACTGCTGATCAGATACTTTTTTTTTCCTGGTAAACCTTTTATTAGTATTTCCTGGTACCTACAAGATTGAACTAATATGAAATTCCAATAATATGTTTATGAGATATCAAATACAGGTCAGGAAGAAAACTTGAGAGAGGAGCAGCTCTCCAACCCAAAGGATAGCTCTCATGTCAAGAGACATTGAACACTGATCCTCACCCACACAGGAGCCATCTAAATCGGTGCCTTTGTCATTGAGCAAATTATATCTAGTGGCATCGATATCCTGTGTGTGAATGCTCACATGGCACGTGTCATTTAGTTACAACTAAATAGTACTAGTAAAAATTTACTAAAAAAAGGTTGGGAAAAAGAAAAAAACCTTAAGGGCCTTAAACAGAAGACAAATATTATGCAAAAAAATTAACATTAAATCGTTCAAATTTAAATGATAACTATCTGGTGTAAATCCGGCAACGATCAAACTATGAACGTAAATTTGTTTGTATGTCGTTGATCGCATCTTTTGAGCTAACCTCAAAACCCTTGGTAATGATTCTCAAGTCTCTCAGTGTAAACACACATTGTCAACAGTATTCATTCATTGAATATATAGAAACGCAAGTATGATCGATTGCATTAAAGCGATTCTGTATCCACAATCTGACCTCCCCAAACTGCTTGTACCGTCAGATAGCTGCTTTTAATCCAAGATCTGTCCTGGAGTCCGTTTGGCAGGTGATGCAGTTATTGTCCTGAAAAACAACTTTTAAACTTGCAGCCCCGTGTCAAATTGGTGTGGCCTAGAGTGTGTGTGCCCTAGGCTTGCACCACCCCTCCGTCCCTCCTCCCTGCCCTAGGAATAAGAAAACATTGTTACTCAATAAAAAGGAAAAGGGGAGGGAGGGTATGCAGCTGCAGTTTCATTCCCTTAGTGTTTATGTGAAACTACATAAGGAAGACAGAAAGCGTCAGGAGGAGACATATGATTAGCTCACAAATGAGAAGACAAAAAATTACCACTAGAATAGGTGGCCATACCAGCCTCTTTAATAAAGTGCTTGAACAAAACAGCCAAATGCCACCCAGCAACAAAAGGAAAAGCACTCACCCAACCATCAACACAATTACAACATTGTTAGGGTATATGCAGAGTAATTCTTTAGTAGTTTTAGTAGTAGTTTTCTGATGACACATACTGTAGGCTACATTATATGCTCGGGCGGATTCTGTCGTTTGTCCAAAGAAATGACAAGTCAATTCTTTGGACGGACAGCGAAATCCACCCGACCATAGAATCGAGTCTGTGTAGCGTGCAGGGATGAGCAGCGGATTCCGAATGGAGTTTTCCGCGAGAATTACTCCATGTGCACCCTTCTATGGTGGCCTAATCTGGTGAACCTTCTTTCATCTTTCAATCATCCCTAGCTCCACCCTGGTTAGTGACCTCACAGCTCCCCTCCTTACAATTCCTCCTTTCCTTTTCTAGCCTCTTCTTCAACCTATGACACCTACATACCTCTAATCTAACACCAATTCCACTCCTAACTGGTTCTCACTTCCTATCCCTGCTAACCTTGTCATGCTGGGCCTACACTACCCTGCCCTTGCTCTGCATCTTTCCTTATGTGTTACCTTTCATGGCTTCCAGCTACAGGATAATGCTGCCCCCCCCCCCCCCCCACACACACACACACACACATACACACACATACACACACATACACACACAGTGGTTTACCAGAAATGGTTAGGCCAGATTGTAACATTTCTTGACCTGCCCCAGTTGCTCTATTCATTGTTAGTCAACTATATGTATGGGATCAGCTGGGAGGACAAGTCTCCAGCCAGATGCCTATTAGACCCTCCACACAATTGTACAATTTTTGGAATTGAGCGAATCTCAAACACGGTCAAGTCCATCCAAACCTAAGCGTGCGACATTTGATTTCTGATAGCTGCAGAAGTTGGATGCACACCTAAGACTGCCTGGAAAACTTGGATATAGCTATAGGCCATGGGCTGCATTCATGTTTTCCAGAACTCTCTAGGTCTGAATCCAACTTCTTCAGTCACTGGTAATCAAATGTCTCGCTCAGGTTTGGACGGACCTAAACGTGCTTGAGATTTGCTCAGCTCTAACAATTTTTCTCAATAAACTTATCCTTATGTTCTAAGGATGTTGTAATTGCCTATATATTATATACTGTACCATCATAAAATCACATAGAAAGTTTCATTTGATTATAGCCTCTTCACGGTGCCTTATTATTATTTTTTACATCTAGTACATGTATGTATTGCGATCTTTTTACAATGTTAGGTACCTTTTGTTCTCTTTTGACAATTTACAATAATTTAGCAGCTAACTCCCCAGACAATGGACAAAGATATCATGATAAACCCTGATACATCTGGAGGTCATAAGAATTACAAGAAAATGGAGAACATACAGTACATCGTGCATCATTGGAGTACACCTGATATTCTTTATATGTTTAGTCAGCAGCTAAAAAGTTAATAACACACAAAGGCCGCAACTCATCTGTCTGAGACGTTCAGCAAAAAAAAATAAAAAAAAAGTTGGGTTTTAGAAAGCAGACCACATTCATTGAACTGACTGGAGTATGTTATGGACAAAGAGCAGACATGCACCTCTGGGGCACCCCTGTTAATGTCTGCTGATCTTGCACTCACTCTTAAATTTCTCTAGGGGCAGGTAGGTGCTTAACTGAATTGGCAACTCCATGAAATCCAATGTCGAAGGAAAGTTTTAAAAACTGGTCACGCAGGGTTGAATATTTAGGATAATTGATCCCAGCTGGACCAGGAAAAGATGTTGGCTAAAAAGGTGAATATCTTTGCCAATATTCTGTCACTTTTGATAGCTCACACAACTATGAACTTGGCTGATAGAGGTCGGTCACATAGCAAAACTTAAGTATCTTCTGTGGCCAAGTGAAGTTAACAATGCAGAAACATAGCCAGCTGCCTTGCTAACTATTCTCCTTTTAATATTGTGTTTTAAATGTCTGAATTTATTGGAAAAATGAAGAATAATATGTTGCCTGGTTACAAGATGTTCCGCAGGTGAAACTTCACTCAGATCTGAAAATTCTTATAAGTGATACTTTAGAGGTGAGAGTAAAATGTGAACTTAGATACACAAGTGCATATGGATTGTATTGTGTGTTACATTATCAATATTACTTAAAATGAAGTTAAAATAAAGTTACTCTTCCCTTAATTAATGGTGAAGTTACAAAGGTGGTGGAAGGTTATCAGAGTCCATTAAAGGGAATATATCAACTAGATCCCCCCCTTTTTTTTTGCCCTAATCTGTTTCTACTTTTTTTTTCTTTGGGGTGGGGGTGGGGGGGGAAATTATTATGGGGAAGCTATATTATCTGAGCTGTTTTAACAGCATTAAGCAATATGCTTTCCAGCAAGCCCAACAGACCTTATGTAACAATAGATGAGACCTGCCCCACTTAAGCTGATTGAGAAAGGATTCTGGGTATGCTTATTGACCTTAAGGCTGGAAACACACACTGCAGTTTTTGTGGATTCAAATGGGATGGCAAATATAAAGGGAGGACTTGTACTTCTCTTCTCTGTTTGATTCATTTCTGGTTTTGGCACAAAAACTGCAGTGACAGTTTAAAAAACAAAAACAAAACAAAAAAAACAAAAAAAATTCTGTGCGTTTTTCTAGCCTAATAGAAGTCATTCTACAGGGATGGAGAGGCTGAGTTGTCAGCGGCAGATATTGTTTGTACCTCTGTTACCTATATACTGGTGTCACCAGCCAGTGTACTCCTGACTGGGATGATGAGAAGGACACTATTTGGAAATGCTCCATACAGACAAGGAAATTTATCCTTAGTTTTAGGCCTTGTGGCCAGAATGAAAATTGTGAGATTTTAGGATTAGTTTGAAATAAAAATAGTAAATGGAAAACTAAAAAAGAAATTACAAAACAATCTTAACCCCTTAACGACATCGGGCGTAAATTTACGCCCTCGCGCCCTGGTACTTAACGCATCAGGGCGTAAATTTACGCCCGATGTTTCCCCGATCACTGTGTGTTCGCACACAGCGATCGGGGAAGATGGTCTGCTATAAATCATAGCAGGCCATCTTAGCTACTCGGCACGGGGGGTGGTTAACACCCCCTGTGCTTACGATCGCCGCTATTGGCTGATCAATTCAGATCAGCCAATAGCGGTGATCGGAACCTTTCCAAGTCATCGGTGACCCGATGACCCGGAAAAAATGGTGGTCGGTGCTGTCCGAGGACGGCACCGACCGCCATTACTGTAAAAAGTAATGGTGGTCACGGTGCCACCGGCCCGATCGGGCTGGTGGCACGGCGATCAAAGTCCACAAAAATAGTAAATACCTGCTTTGGACCCCTCAGCTAGGTAGCTGAGGGGTCCAGAGCAGGTATTTGTACATTACTCACCTGTCCCAGGGTCCTGATCGGCATCTTCCGGGTTCGCGGCGTCCTCCGTCATTCCGTCGGGTCTTCGGCTATTTCCGGCGGTCCCCATCGTTTTTTTCGGCTATTTTCGGCTCCAGCCTAGTCTTTTTCCGGATTTTGCGCTCTGCTGCCCTCTAGCGGCTGTTATGTGTAATACACTTATCAGCAGCTTCAGGGATGTTCAGAATGTAGAAAAAGGTTTTTTTTTTCCAATTTTTTTTTTTTCTATTTTCCACACCCTATCGCCGCTGAGTGTTGATCAGCATCGCACGAAAGTGCGCTGCTAATCAGCAACTCCTCCTTTTTGGCGTAGGGTGTTTTTTTTCTATATTCTACTGCCACGGTCTGCTGATAAGTGCCGCACATAAGTGCGGCATTTATCAGCAACTCCTTTGTTGGCGTAGTTTTTTTTTAATACTTACTGTAGAAAAACACGTAAAAAACACTACATTACACCATACTACATTGAATAAAGTTTGACACTACACCACTACATACCCCATATACTAGTCCCCGTATAAAGATGGCCCCCAGGGTGTTTTCGGCGTCGGACGCATACATTATTATTGCCTCCAACATCGAAACAGCCAGTGAAGATGAATGGGGGGGATCCTTCTTTCCTCCATTCATCCTCATCATCCTCATCATCCAGTGACGTGTCTGGGGGTAGCGTAGCGTACGCTGCCCCCCAGACACGTCTTTTCCGCCAGTACCGTCCCAATAAGAGATGACGGTATGAAATTCTCCAAACTCTGTGAGAGTACCTCAGGGTACACTTACAGATTTAGGGTACATGCACACTGCGGAATGGCGAAAGATAAACCTTCGTGCATTCCGCAGCTGGCACCCGCCGGCGGGCTAATGCAGGCGCGTGTCTCCACCCGTGTCATAGACTCCAATCTATGCATGGGCGGATTCCATCATCCATCCAAAGAATGAACACGTTGGACGGAGAGCGGAATCCGCCCGTGCATAGAATGGAGTCTATGACACGGATGGAGACGTGCGCCTGCATCACTCCGCCGGTGGGTGCCAGCTGTGGAATGCACGAAGGGTTATCTGTTGCGATTCCGCAGTGTGCACGTACCCTTAGAGTGTATGATGGAAGGGACACCCGAATCCAGCCCCCAGATGCCCCCCTCCATCCTCCGAGTTAGTGGGGAGATAGTTTGGGACCTGATCTTCCCACTGCTGGATAAAGGTCACAACTTGTACGGGGATAACTTTTATACCAGCATCCCCTCTTCCGGTCCCTCGCTGCCCGAGCTACTGTAGCTTGCGGCACGATCCGAACATATCAGAAGCAGTAATAGAGCCCTAATATTTAGCAGCCATGGAGCGAACCCAGCGCTTCTGGATATGAAGGACCCCGTATCGCACCAGGACAACATTCTCCAGGTGACGTCCCCCACATTGGAAAACAGGAGACCCCAGAAGAAGTGCAGACTGTGGCGTAACAGGGGGATCAGGAAGGACACCATTTTCCAGTGTGACGCCTGTCCTGATCACCCCGGCCTCTGCATACTGGATCGCTTCAAGGCGCTCCACAGGTCATTGGGGTTCTACATTATCTAAATTCTGTCCCTTATTCCTATTTCAGGGGTCACGTTGATTCGGGGATTATTCTGATTGCCATTATGGAGTCGGGAAAGAATTTTTCCCCTGTGATGAGGCTACTGTCGTCTGCCTTACGAGGGTTTTTTGCCTTCCTCTGGATCAACACAGGTTGAATTTGATGGACACGTGATTTTCAACCTTATAAACTAATAATTGGCCTAATACCCCCAAATAAATTAGAATTGTCCCTTTTCCCCAGCTAAATAGATATGGCCGCCAAACCCATTAGAGGGTGCCATAATGCAATTACAAAGCCTCTGTGCGGCCAGGACAGTAGAAATCCCCCACAAGTGACCCCATTCTGGAAACTACACCCCATAAGGAATCTAACAAGGGGTACAGTGAGCATATGGACCCCACTGGTGACGGGCACATTTGGGCCGTGAAAATGAAAAAAATTGTATTTTTTATTTTCTCGGCACATGTTCTACGTAAGTGCTCGTCACCAGTGGGGTCCATATGCTCACTGCACCCCTTGTTAGATTCCTTATGGGGTGTAGTTTCCAGAATGGGGTCACTTGTCGGGGGTTTCTACTGTCCTGGCAGCACAGGAGCTTTGTAATTGCGACATGGCCTCCATCCTCCATTCCAGCCTCTAAATGGCGCTCTGTCCCTTTGGTGGCTTGCCCTCTGCCCATATGGCACATTATGCCCACATATGGGGTATTTTCGTACCCAGGGGAAACTACCCTACACGTTTTGTGTTCATTTTCTTTTTTAACCCCTTGTGGAAATGAAAAAAATAATCAAGGCTAGACCAACATTTAGTGTAATTTTTGTAAAATTTTTACTCTAAATCATTAATCTTGTCATGATTTTTTCATTTTCACAAGGGGCTAAAAAAAAAACCACTAAATGTGTAGTGCAATTTCCCCTGAGTACGGAAATACCCCACATGTGGACATAAAGCGCCATGCGGGTGCAGGGTAAGCCTCCGAAGGGAAAGAGCGCCATTTGGTTTTTGAAGGCTGGATTTGGATGGAATGGATTTCGAGGGGCCATGTTGCATTCAAAAGGCCCCTGTGTTGCCAAGACAGTTGAAACCCCCCACAAGTGACCCCATTATGGAAACTACACCCCTCAAGGAATGTAACAAGGGGTGTAGTGAGGAAATCGACCCCTTGATGACGGGCACATTTGTGCCATGAAAGTGAAAAAATGAAAATATTCCCTTTCACGTCACATTGTTCCACATTTGTACCCGTCACCATGCTCACTGAACCTTGAGGGGTGTAGTTTCCAGAATGGGGTCACTTGTGGGGGGTTTCCAGTGTCTTGGCAGCACGAGGGCTCTGTAAATGCGACATTGCCCTTGAAATCCTTTCCAGTGAAATTCAGCTTCCAAAAGCCAATTGGCACTTCTTCCGTTTGGAGGCTCGTCCTGCGCCCCCTTGGCGCTTTATCGCCACATGTGGGGTATTTCCGTACTCGGAAGAAACTGCGCTACACATTTTTTGTCTTATTTTTCCTCTTATCCCTTTAAGAAAATGAAAAATTGAAGGCTAGAACAACGTTTTAGTGTAAAAAATATTTTTTTCTTTTTTCACGCCATATTGTTCGGAAAATCTGTAAAACACCTGTGGGGTCCAGATGCTCACCGCACCCCTTGTTACATTCCTTGAGGGGTGTAGTTTTCTAAATGGTTTCCCTTTAGGGGTGTTTTTTTGTTTTTGGCACCCCAGAGCCTCTGCCAACCTGAAGTGGTACAGTCAAAAATGACCAAATATAACAGAGGTGTTGAAATTCACTAGGCACTCCTTTATATCTGAGGCTTGTGGTTGCGTCAAATAGCGCAATAGGGCCACATATGGGGTATTTCTATAAACTGCATAAACGGAGCAATCAATATTGGGGTGCATTTCTCTGGTAATAGGTTTATAATTATGAAAAATATTGGATTACAATAAAATTTCTGCACAGAAAATTAAAATGTTCAAATTTCTTACACACTTAGCTTTTATTTCTGTGACTCCCCTTAAGGGTTAAAAAAACTTTCTGGATATGCTTTTGCAGAGTGTGGGGGGTGCAGTTTCTGAAATGGGGTGCTTTGTGGGGCTTTCTAACATACAGGCCCCTCAAATACACTTTAAACCTGAACAGGTCCCTAAAAATATCTGATTTTGAAATTTTACAGAAAATTTGGAAATTTGCTGCTAATGTTTTAAGCTTTCTATTGTCTAAAAAAAAATGAAAGATCGTTTAATAAATGCTTCCAACATAAAGAAAACATGTTGCTAATGCTATTTATTATATAATTTATGTGGTATAACCACTTTCTGTATAAGCAAAAAAGTTTCAAAGTTGGAAAAATGCATTTTTTCCACTTTTTTTTCACGTTATTTGGGATTTTTTCATAAAGATTCGTTATGAGTATCGACTCCATCGATTTTCCAGAAATGTAAAGAACAATATGTCACGAGAAAACAGTCTCAGAATCAGCCGGATAGGTAAAAGCATCCCGAAGTTATTAATTATTAAAGTGACACTGGTCATATTCATAAAATTTGTCTCTGTCATTAAGGCCATTTCAGGCTCTGTCCTTAAGGGGTTAAAAGGGGTAAATCTAACCTGCTAATATGCCCCTTTTGTGTACAGGACGCTGAGCATGAAGGTAACTTACCTTCATCCTCGGTGCCATTTCTGCATAGTTATATCGTTAGGCTTATATGGCGGTTTGGAGCACTGGGAGTGGGATTCCCGCCCCCACTTTACTGATCTGGCCCGCCCTGGTTTGCCCGTTTCGTTAATATTCATTAGGAGGAGTGGGACAGCCGGAAAAAGGATCAGTGCTCTGGGGGTGGTAATCCCACCCACAGTGTTTCAAATCACTGTGTTAGCCTCATCCTGTTAGCTTCCTGTGCACAAAAGGGACATATCAGCAGGTTAGATACAACAGGTCATTTACTGATGACACATTCCCTTTAACTTTCCTTGCACACATGTCCCCTATGGGCTTCAGCTTAGTTAATACAGTAAAGCAAATTTACTATTGTAAATGCAGCAGAACTCTGGTGTACATTGCACCAAAAAACAGACTTTTGCTTTGAGCTTTAGGCACTTTTTACGAGACTGACGCACAAATTTCTGTGCTGCAAAGGCAAACAACTGGGTTTTCGTCACCTTATAGACACTTCCCAGTGTCTGACAAAAAGGGTGTAGGGTCTGTAAAGCCATGCCCTGACATATAATACAGTGCACCAAAATGTGCCAGTATTCTGAAGACTTCTGAAAAGTCTACAGTAGTTCCAGCCAACTAACAGTTTTAGGCTATGTTCACACTACGTTAAACAACGGCCGTTGTTTTTACCGGCTGTAATTTTGCGGTCAAAACAATGGCCATAGAATTACGAGCGTACGGGCTGGTCGTGAAACAACGGCCGTTGTTTAATTTTGCCTCCTAGCATGTTTTTAATCAGGCTGAAACATGTCATTTAATTGAAATACTGCGAGTAGCCCAATAAACCACTTAGTAAATTTTTTACATTGAAATCAAGTTAAATTTGGCCGAAATAAATGTTACGTGTGCGGCCGCATTGAAATCCACGGCCGTAGTTGTAACATTACCGGCCGCAAATAAATGACATGTTCATTTTTCGCAGGTCCGTACGAACTACGGACGTTGTCTTATACGCTGTGTGCATTGTAAGACCGTAGTTCATACGAATTTATATATCATACCATCCTCAAAACAACGGCCGTAGTTTTGCGGTGAAAACTACGGCCATTGATTTACGTAGTGTGAACATAGCCTTAGGTCCTTGTTTTGAGGTTCCCTGTAATGACTGCAATGCAATGTAACTACGGCCGTTGAATTCACACTAAGTATCAGATAACGGCCTTTGTTTATACGGCCCCGTGAAAAAAGAACATGTCAATTATTTACGGCCGGTAATACTGCAACAACGGCCATGGATTTCAATGCGGCCACGAACGTAAAACTTATATCTGCCGAATTAAACTTGATTTTGATGTAAAAAAAATTCTGAGTCATTTAAAGTAAATGACCTGTTTCATCCCGTTTATAATCATGCTAGGAATCAAAATTAAACAACGGCCGTAGTTTCACGACTAGCCCGTACGATAGTAATTCTACGGCTGTTGTTTTGGCCTTAAAATAACAGCCGTTGAAAACAACGGCCGTTATTTTACGTAGTGTGACCATAGCCTTAATACATCTAGGTCAATGTCTTTACACAGTATTTTTCTCACATATCTTAGAGGGTAATTCAGAAGAATTTCTTTCTATGTAATTCTGCACAGGGTATTGTTGTATAGAAAAGAATAAACCCTAAATAATCCTCTCACTCCCCTGTCACCTCAGCTATCTCCCTGTCACTCACACCACACTCCACTACACTATACTTCCTTGTGTCTGTGTCACACAAGGACCTTCCTACTCAGCAAATCAGGCAGGGGGTGGGACCTTACAGCAATTAATGATTGGCTGAGTGGAAAGGTCCTTGTGCAATATACTGGGGCACTGACAGTGAGATGGCTGTGGGAGCAAGAGAGGTAAGTATTGATGTTTATTCTATTTGACTGGACCCTAACTGCAGTTAGATGGATCAAAATCTCTGGAATACCACTTGCATAAATCTACTTTAGGAGTTGAGGGACTGGTAATAGAAATGCAGTAGGCTTTTATGGAAGAGGCCAAGCTGATGTTTAGAGACATACAAGCAATGATTAAGGTATGCAAATTAGCTCTCCTTGAGAAGAAAACTAAACAAAAACCTAACAGCCTATAGATTGGTATCTGTTTCCAAACAATAAAGTACAGTACACTCTACTGATAAAAGGCAAAAACCCTCAAACAAGTGTCTACAGACCTACTGTGTGCAGTCCTCTAGGAGGAGATTCTGCTTTGGTTAAAATTCTGAGGCATGTTTCAAGGTGTGTGTGTGTGTGTGTGTGTGTGTGTGTGTGTGTTTTTAATGGATGAAACTTTGACCTTTTTTGACTTATACCTATAGGTGGCACTAGAGAGATAGTTTTCTTCCATCTTAAAGAGCATTTATTTACTGTCACATCATGTAGGACTTAGAACCATCCTGTAGATCTCTCAGGAAACCCCAGAATTCTTAGTAATCGAATGCTCGTGCATATGTCTTAAGCCTAAGGACTGAGTTTTTCTTTTCTACAGATTGAGAATGTTTTACTTAGGCACATTATGAATATGCAGAATGCTGAATAATGATAACATTTTGAAATTAAGAGTTTGCAGATGTTATTTTTGGCTTTGACCAGAATCACATAATAATGGTGTAGCAATACCATATAATTCATAGTCATTTATATATATTGTTGGGCTCAGAGAGCGCTAGACTTTACAATGACATCAGAGCTGATCTTTTTTCACCGGGCATTAAGAAAGCTTTGATATGTCAATTCAATAAAAAGCGGATCAGATTATGTAAAACTAATTTATCAACTATTGGAAGAAGAAGGAAGAAAGAAGCTGAAATGCTAAAAAGCTTTCCATCTGGGGCTCGGGCGCTGCACGGAGTATATTAGTTCTCCAATTCTTATCTAAAATTCTATAGTTTTGTCTAGGTGATAAAAGAAAAAGCAAATTGGGATGTTGGCAACTCCCTTATACTGGGTAAAGGGGCTGCCAGCTAATGGTTAACTGAGCAAGCATTTCCTGTGTGCCAGGGAAGCTAAAAGCAGTAGGGACCACACCATGGAAATGTCAATGTCAAATGGTAGGCGGCAGGTGAATATGTGCTTAAGGGTATAAACCCACACACCGTATATGCAGCGTATTTACTGCTGCGATACGCAGCAAACTCGCAGCAAACTCGCAGCAAAATCGCAGCAGATTAGATCTAAATAACTGAATACAGCATCAAATCTGTACCAACAAATCTGCTGCGTATTTGTTGCATATCTGCTGCATATACGGTGTGTGGGTTCATACCCTTATTCAGTTTGTCCCCTTTTATAGAAATATTTACCCAGTTAACGCCTTTAACCCCTTCCTGCCAGTAATACGTATATATACATTCCTACTGCACATACCCCGTGCAGTAATGTATATATTTTTTCCTGACTGAGGGGCTTACTGATGTGTGTAGGACCGCTGCAGTGAGAGCGGTTCCGCACACATCAGTGTGTCTGGGGCCGGAGGTAATGAGAGGCAGCTGCGATTTCCCAGCTGCGTCTCATTAACCGCTTGAAGGGGAAGTCTGGACAAAATAATTTTAAGAGATGTCATTGCCCTACAAAAGTTCTAAAAATTACTAATAGACACTTATTATGGGAAATGCACCTATAGTGTATTTTTTCTGCACTTACTACAGCATGGCATATTCAGGTCTCTGTACAGTTGGTGATATCATGTCACATAAACTGCCAACTCCTGCTGCAGTAATGGGACAGACCGGAGCAGCAGCAGTCGGAAGTTTATGTGATATGACATCACCAACTTTACAGAGACCTGAACACGCCATGCTGTAGTAAGTGCAAAGAAAATACACTATAGGTGCATTTTCCATAATAAGTGTCTATTAGTAATTTCCATAACTTTTGTTGGGCAATAACATATTTTAAAATTATTTTGCCCGAACTTCTCCTTTAACCCCTTAGGGACCAAGCCTGTTTGGGCCTTAATGACCAGGCTCATTTTTCAAAATCTGACCTGTCTCACTTTATGTGCTTATAGCTCAGTGATGCTTTAACGTATGCTAGCGATTCTGAGATTGTTTTTTCGTAACATATGGTACTTTATGTTAGTGGCAAAATTTGGTCACTGTCTTGTGTGCTTTTTGTGAAAAACATCAAAATATAATGAAAAATTTGAAAATTTTGCACTTTACGAACTTTGAAATTCTTTGCTTCTAAAAAAAAAAGGCACATGACAAAAATTAGTTAGTAAGTCACATTATCAATATGTCCTCTTTATTCTGGCTTCATTTCGTAAACATATTTCACTTTTTTAGGGTGTTACGGGGCTTAGAAATGTGTCAGCAAATTATCAAATTTTCATGAAATTTCCAAAACTGATTTTTTTAGGGACCAGTTCTTTTTTTAAGTTGATTTAGGAGGCTTGTATACTGGAAACCCCCATAAGTGACCCCATTTTGGAAACTAGACACCTTAAAGAATTAATCTAGGGGTATAATGAGCATTTTAACCCTACAGGGGCTGGAGGAAAGTATTCACAATTAGGCCGGAAAAAAATGGAAAATAGAAATTTTCCAATAATATATTTGTTAAGATTAAAGTATCTCATTTTCATAATAAACATGAGAGAAAATGCACCCCAAATTTTGTAATGCAGGTTCTCCTGAGTAGAACGGTACCCCATATGTGGGCGTAAACCACTGTATGGGCACACAGCAGGCCTCAGAAGGAAGGGAGCACCTATTAGCATTTCCAGTTCAGATTTTGCTGAAGAAATTTCTGAGCGCCAGGTGCGTTTGCAGAGCCCCTGTAGTGTCAGCAGAATAGAACCCCCCCAAAAGTCACCCCATTTTGGAAAGTACACCCATCAAAGAATACATCTTGGGGTGTGGTGACCATTTTGACCCCACAGGTATTAGAGGAAAGTATTCAAAAGAAGACAGTAAAAATGAAAAAATTGAATTTTTCCAATAATATGTTTGTTTAGTTTGAAATTTCTCAATTTCACGAGGAACAGGGGAGAAAACTCACCCCAATATATGTAAGGCAGGTACTCCTGAGTAGAACGATACCCCATATGTGGGCATAAACCACTGTGTGGGCACACAGCGGGGCTCAGAAGGGAAGGAGCGCCAATTAGCATTTCCAGTTCAGATTTTGCTGAAGAAATTTCTGAGCGCCAGGTGCGTTTGCAGAGCCCCTGTAGTGTCAGCAGAATAGAACCCCCCCAAAAGTCACCCCATTTTGGAAAGTACACCCATCAAAGAATACATCTTGGGGTGTGGTGACCATTTTGACCCCACAGGTATTAGAGGAAAGTATTCAAAAGAAGACAGTAAAAATGAAAAAATAGAATTTTTCCAATAACATGTTTGTTTAGTTTGAAATTTCTCAATTTCACGAGAAACAGGGGAGAAAACTCACCCCAATATATGTAAGGCAGGTTCTCCTGAGTACAACGGTACCCCATATGTGGGCATAAACCACTGTGTGGGCACACAGCAGGGCTCAGTAGGGAGGGAGCGCCAAGCATTTTCAGTGCATGATTTTCCTGAAGAAGTTTCTGAGCGCCAGGTGCGTTTGCAGTGCCCCTGTAATGTCTACAGAATAGAACCCTCCCCCCCAAAATCACCCCATTTTGGAAAGTACACCCCTCAAGGAATTTATCTTGGGGTGTGGTGACCATTTTCACCCCACAGGTATTGGAGGAAAGTATTCAAAACTAGACCGTAAAAATGGAAAAAATTGAATTTTTTCAATAACATGTTTGTTTAGTTAGAAATTTCTCAATTTCACTAGGAAAAAGGGAGAAAAAGCACCCCAAAACTTGTAACGGAGGTTCTCCTGAGTACAATGGTACCCCATATGTGGGCATAATCCACTGTATGGGCACACAGCAGGGCTCAGAAGAGAAGGAGTGTCATTTTAGTTACAGGCAATATGTGGGTGTTTACTGGTTATCTGGGGTGGTAATAGACAATCTCAGGGTGTTTACTGGCTATCTGAGGTGGCAGCAGGCAATCTGTTGGGGTTATGGGCAATCTGGGGTGGTTACGAGCAGTCTGTGCCAATCTGGGGTGGTTACGGTCAATCTGGGGTGGTTACGGTCAATCTGGGGTGGTTACGGTCAATCTGGGGTGGTCACAGGCAATCTGGGGTGGTCACAGGCAATCTGGGGTGGTTACGGGCAATCTGGGGTGGTTACTGGCTGTATGGGGTGGTTATGGGCAATCTTGGGGTGTTTACTGGCTATCTAGGGGTGGTTACTGGCTATCTGGGGAGGTGACGGGCAATCTGGGGGTGTTCACTGACTATCTGGGGATGCAACGGGCAATCTGGGGGTGTTCACTGACTATCTGGGGATGCAACGGGCAATCTGGGGTGGTGACGGAAAATCTGGGGTGGTGACGGGAAATCTGGGGTGGTTGCGAGCAATCTGTGGTGGTTACAGGCAATTTGGGGTAGTTACAGGCAGTCTGTGGCAATCTGGGGTGGTTACGGGCTGTCTGGAATGGTTATGGGCTATGGGGGGGATACGGGCAATCTGGGGAGATTACGGGCAATCTGGGGAGATTACGGGCATTCTGGGGTGGTGACAGGCAGTCTGGGGTGGTTATGGGCTGTCTGGGATGGTTATGGGCTGTCTGGGATGGTTATGGGCTGTCTGGGATGGTTATGGGCTGTCTGGGATGGTTATGGGCTGTCTGGGGTGGATACGGACAATCTGGGGAGGTTACAGACAATCTGAGGAGGTTACAGGCAATCTAGGGTGGTTACGGGCAATCTGGGGTGGTTACGGGCAATCTGGGGTGGTTACGGGTAATCTGGGGTGGTTACGGGTAATCTGGGGTGGTTACGGGTAATCTGGGGTGGTTACAGGTAATCTGGGGTGGTTACAAGTAATCTAGGGTGGTTACGGGTAATCCAGGGCACTTGACTTTGGTGACAGGCGTAAAAAAGTGCCGGCACCATTTGGAACAAGCGATCAGTGGTATATAGTATATACCGCTGATCACTTGTACTAGGACCACACCGGGTGGTCACCGATCATTGCCCCATGCTCTCCGCCACCTCCGGTGGTGGAGAGAATGAAGCTTGGATCATTTTTAGGAATCCATCACTGTGAACAGAGTCTGTTCACAGTGATGACGGCGGCCATCTTGGATCAGATGGCCGCCCTGGGAGGGGAGGGTCAGTGGCCAGGTCACTAGGGTTAATTCTGGGGATGGGGGGACATGTTTTCATCTCCTCTCACTGTGGATTCACGGTGAGAAGAGATGAAAGCGTTCAGCTGCGCTGGCAATGCCCGTTACCGGTAGCCGCCTTTATACTGATAATAACGGCGATCACCGGTGAGGGGACTGGCCGGGACTGACCCCACACTCTCCCCCAACCCCTCAGCTACCTCCGATAGCTGAGAGGAGGGGGCTGCAGGCATTACCGGCGCCGCTGCACTATTCTGCACCATCGCCATAAAGAGCTGATGGCAGCAGAATAGACCCCATTAGTGATCGCCGTAAAAATCCGTATCGGCGGTCACTAATAACATAATACATGTATTCTCTGGGTCGCTACGGTTACGGCGATACCACATTTGTATAGTTTTTTTTAACTATTACCGCTTTGGCGCAATAGAAACTACCTTCCTAGCCAAAACCCACAAAAACTGTCCCTGCATTGCAAGATCCATAGCGTTCTCATCTTTTGCGCGACAGAGCTGGTTTTGGGCTTATTTTTTGCGGGAAGATCTGTAGTTTCTATTGATACCAAGTTTTATATGTATATGACTTTTTGATCTCTTTTATGACGTATTTTCTAAAGTGGATTGATAAAATACTGCTATTCTAGTACTGTTTTTTTATTTTTTTTTTACAGCGTGTGTCGTGCGATATAATTATTGATATAGTTTTATAGATTGGGTTGTTACGGACGTAACGATACCAAATATGTATAGGATTTGTGTTTTTGATCACTTTTATGTAATGTTTTATAGTGTATGGGGAATGTAATGCATCTTTATTATTGTTATAGTGTATGGGGAATGTAATGCATCTTTATTATTGGGGGGGGCTGGGGGGGGCTGTGTTGTGTTTGGTGCACACTTTTTTTCACTTTTTTTTACTTTTACACTAGTGTACATTACTGTACACTAGTGTAAAATACTTAGATCACTGATACAATATATTGCAGTACCTGATGTACTGCAATGTATTGTATCATGCCTCATGCTGACAGGCAATAGCCGCGGCCACCCCTGTCAGCATCAGGCATCTCCATGGTGACCCCGGGGACCTTCATTAGGACCCCGGAATCACCATGGAGACATCGGGACCCCGGACGGCGCCGCGGGACATCGCGATCATGTAAGTGAACCACGGCGCCGTCCGGGATCCACCGGGACCCGTTAGATGCCGCTGTCATGGTTTGACAGCGGCATTTAACGGGTTAAACTGCCCGGAGCGGAGAATCCTCCGCTCCGGGCAGTTACAGGAGGGTGTCAGCGGTCACACTGACCGCTGATCACCCGTCCTGCAGCCGCCGCCGTGCGGTAATTTATTCCGATGCGCCCGCCGTTAAAAGGCGTACGCATCGGAATAAAGCCCATTAGTGGCCGCCGTGAAAAGGCAGCATGGCGGTCACTAAGGGGTTAAACGCCACAATCTATGGTGATTGCGGAGTTTAAGGCACTCAGTGACAGAACAAGTTTCTGTCACTAAGTGATCGGGACCCCCACAGCATGCCTTGTGCCGACGGGCAGGGGTAAGTCACTTACCTCAGTTTTTTCGGATCGGCGATCTATGAATAGTGTCTGCTCTCATGCAGGCTCTATGCGTAGATCGCCGATTACATTGATCTATGCTATGCTATGGCATAGCATAGATCAGTACATGCAATCTATTGATTGCATGTTTTAGAGTGGAAAAAAGTGTAAAAAAAAGTGTATTAAAAAAAAACCTTAAAACCCCCCCTCCCAATAAAAGAAGTTTAAAATACCCCCTTGCCCATTATAAAAATAAAAATATTTAAAAATAAATAAATAAACATATTACATATCGTAGCATGCGGAATTGTCCGATCTATTAAAATATAACATTATTGTTACCGCATGGTAAACGGAAAAAAAACACACCAGGATTGCTGATTTTAATAAATGATCACTTTTTATACATTTTTTTATATACTGTATATAAAAGTTTTTCTATTACACCAATATGATATTAATAAAAACTAGAGATCATGGCGCAAAAAAATGACACCCCAACCATCCCTGTAGACGGAAAAATAAATGCTATGGTTCTTAGAAGGCTAGGAGGAACATTGCATTAATTTGACTCGGACATCCGTGCATCAATGGGCTCTTGAAGGGGTTAATGATGGCTGTAGGTACTTTATAATTTATTTTATACCATCACAAAAAAACCCACTGTATATGTTATGCAGGGCCAGTATGTCAACATACTAAATACTTCTATAAATTTTATATTACTGAAACATAAATACAATTAAAAAACAATAAAATCACTTAAAAAAATCCATACTACATAGTGAAAACAAAAAAGGCAACACACACACACACACACATATTAAAAAGCATATACATAGAGGTAAAAAGTATATATATATTTTATAAAGTATATATATATATATATATATATATATATATATATATATATATATATATATATATATAAATATATATATATATATACATATTATATATATATATATATATTTGTATAGTATATATAATTTTTTTCTGTGCTTTTAAGAACTTTTTTAAACAACGTACAGATATAAAATATTCACATATTCTCAAAATATTTTGGACATCTTAGCAATTCTAGATATAGAGAAAAACCTGTATAGTAGATAAGTAAATTCTTTCTCTGACCTAATGCTCCACATTAAAATGAATTCTGGTAGAATAGATATAATGTAAATTCCCTGAAAAATCTTTCCTAGATAACTTGTGTTTACTTAATCCCAACCACCCATAGTGTAACATCAAAATATGCCATGTTATTCTTGGATAAGAAGGAAAATCTGTCAACGCGGCAAGAAAGCCAGAACAAGTGGATTGTTATAATAGTATTAAAGGGAGGATTTTTTAAAAATTGTTTTAAGAAGAGCTATTATTTTTATGTTATTTTGACAGGTGAAAAAAGGGGTCATACACCATAACCAACTAGAAGGTCCCTTTATCAATAGGTTTATCACAAAGACCCAGATTTATCAACCCGATGGATAATAAAACATTCTGGGTTTCCCAATGGTGACCAATCACAGCTCAGCTTTAAAGAGGACCTGTCACCCCCGTGCCGGGGCAGAGCCCGGACGACCCCCGGGTGGAGACCCTTATAATTACCCCGAGCATGAAGTCCTGCTCCTGGACCCGCTCCCATTGGCGGGAGATGAGTCCAACGCTCATAGAGAATGGCGGCTCCATTCATTCTCAATGAGCGTTGGACTAATCTTTAATTAACGCGCGCTGGGCTTCCAACAGCGAAATCTCGGCAACGGGAGCGTGTCCAGGAGCGGGACTTTGCGCACGGGGTAAGTATAAGGGTCTCCACTGGAATTAAAGGTTCCCTTTAATTCAACAAGAGATATGAAAGCTGAGCTATGATTGGTTTTAGGCAGATTGGTAAGGAACGCCTGGAAAACTGGGATACAGCCACTGGCATTGACTGTATCCCAGTTTTCTAGCGTTCCTTATGCTGTATCCACCCACTGCACGGAGGGAGCAGAGAGCGGGAATCAGACGCCAAGATTTCTGGTTCATACGAACCAGAAATCCGGCAAGTTCGCTCATCTCTAATTTTAAACCCTACAATAAAACATTATCACTGCAATATGCAGCATGAACGTTGCCAGTTATGTTAGTCTAGAAGGTCTCCTTGACAACGCAGTACTCCAAAGGGTACATGTTGTCATCAGGTAGTCTCATGGTGCGTTTACACAGGCAGATTTATCTGACAGATTTTGGAAGCCAAAGCCAGGAATGGATTTGAAAAAAGAAGAAAGCTCAGTCTTTCCCTTATGACCCGTTCCCTGTTTATGGTCTGTTCCTGGCTTTGGCTTTAAAAATCTGTCAGATAAATGTGCTTGTGTAAACGCACCATTAGTCTCAGGCTTTGGGTCTGTAACTTTATGGCATCATATCTCTATAGGGACAGATGCAATCAAAATTATTGTCACCCCCATTGTAAATTAGGTTTATTACCTGATTGTACAGACTTTTGGCTGTTTGGGGGGAGGGGGGGCTATCAATCAAGAACCATTTAAACAGAGTATGTCAGCAGTTTTGCTGACAGGAGGAGGGGAGTGGAGCAATACTCAATGTCTTGGCCACTGCCATAAGAAGTTTTCTAGAGATGGGATCTTTCTTTACCCCCCCCCCTCTCTGCTTTGATTGACAGCTCTAGCAGTCCTCCGAGTGGACTCTAAAGCTGTCACTCATAGCAGAAACTCTCCGGAAGACCCATTGAGAAAGACTTTGAGTGCTGCTAACACATGTAACCCACCTCCTCATTCTTTCAGGAGGCAATCGTGGGTGTCTCAACAGTCAGACCCCTATGATCAGATAATTATTGATAACTTTGTTTCGGGAAGCGTGCAAATATTTTTACAAATTTGCAAATATTCGCAAATTGCATACAAACTAGTTTAATTAAAAACAAGCAAACTATAGTAGCTAAAATAATGGGACTATTACAGAGTGGCAATTTTTTTCATCAGCTGTTGCTGCTACAGTGTCAAAAGTTGGGAAATGTCATTTTTATAAAATTGTCTATCAGCCAGTCAATTATTCAATTTCCGCCATGGACAGTAGTGGATGTTGGTGGATCAGTGGTGTAATATCAATTTTCTCCCAGGACAGCAGTGGACATTGGTAAATGAGCACCCAGTGAGGTATTAAAGCAACTTTGTACCCACAACCTGACCCCCCCAAAAACCACTTGTACCTTCGGATAGCTGCTTTTAATCCAAGATCTGTCCTGGGGTCCGTTCGGCAGGTGATGCAGTTATTGTCCTAAAAAACAACTTTTAAACTGGCAGCCCCGTGCCCTACGTCCGTGGCCTAGATTGTGTATGCATTAGACTGGCACAACCTCTCTGTCCCTCCTCCCCACCCTCCTCATCATATGGATTGCTCCAGGCAGATTGTCTACTATTCCTCACCTGTGTCAGCCCGGCACATGGGCTGGATCGTTAAGGCACATGTGCAAAGTTCAGACAGGAGAAAATGTTCTAGGGGCATTTCTAATAAAGAGGGTGGTAAGGAGGGACGGAGGGGTGTCGCAACGCTAAGGCATAGGTACTATAGGCCACGCCAGTTTGGCACAGGGCTGCAAGTTTAAAAGTTGTTTTTTAAGACAATAAAAGCATCAATGCCAAACGGACCCCAGGACAGATCTTGGATTAAAAGCAGCTATCTGAAGGTACAACCGGTTTGAGGGGGGGGGATCAGATTGTGGGTACAGAGTCACTTTAAGATGGACACTGTGTTCACTGTGACTTCCTATAATGCACACCCAGCACCCAGTGACTTGATATAATTACATTGTTACATAGTTAATACGGTTGAAAAAAGACACTAATCCATCAAGTTCAACCAAGGAGGGGATGGATACAGGGAAAGGGGATATACAAGGAGGGATGGATGGAGGGAAGAGGGAGGGATAACGGGTAGTTTCTATACATATAATGAAGAACAGTCACCCAGTTAATTGGTGTACTGCACAATGGCTTCACTGCTCCCACAGAAAACAACCCACAATCCACCCTCTTCTCCTCTCTGTCCCCATCTCTCTGTATTCCTCTCTCTGTTTTAACTGCCTGCTGCCACCTGCTCTCCTCTATACACTATACTGGCTGCCTCCAGGACGCAAATCACCCTTTATAGAGGGGGAGGGGAGGTGATGACATCACGGTGGGGCTTTCATGTGATTGGATAATAGATAATTCCTTTCTCCCACCAAAAGACAGTCCTGCAAGCTAACATGTGCGGCCACCATGTTTACAGAATTTGCGAAGCAAATATAGTAAATTTGTGAATTGCAACGAGGAAAATTTAATGCCCGATTCGCTGCAAATCTAAACTCGTCAGATTCACTTTGCTCATCTTTACCCATAGTAATATATGCACCAAAGCTCACTGACTGAGGTATGTAGTGATGCATGCAGTAGTACTTTATTGTATGCTTCAATACTCACTAACTGAGCATCAATGCACATAGTACTATACAGGGACGTTTTAATACATTGGTGGGCCCAGTGCACAGCCCTCAAGAGTGGGCCCCCCCTTACCTTTCTGCACATTGTATAATGTACTGAATTTGCCCCCACACTGTATCAAGAGCCCCAATACATACAGTAGTTACCTTATAACACTATTTCCACCATACAGTGATTACATATTACATAAAAACTGCACTAAACAAAACAGAAAGATATCACCAATGATACCATTACATAATACCGCCACATCATGACCCCTATCAGTACAAGCCTATAACAGAGTGAAGTTACATCCAGTGGCGTCTTCTCCGATCAGAGTCTGTCACCTTTTCTTTTTCTCTCCATCCAGCCTGGGCCACCTTGAAGTCTTCTCCTGGCTGTGAATCTTCTCTCCAGAATCTGCCAGACAAATATTTTACGCTCCAACACATACAGTAGTTAGGTCCCTTGTACCCCTATACAGTAGATACACCCCTCTGTACCCCTACATAGTTACACCCCTCTGTGCCTCCATAGTTTTAAGGTGTCCCTGTAGTATATAAACCCTCATGTGCTCCTCCAGTTATATACAGCCCTCCTGTGCGCTCCCCCATTAGTATATAGCCCCCCTGTGCTCTCCCCCAATAGTATATAGCCCCCCTATGCTCTCCCACAATAGTATATAGCCCCCCTGTGCTCTCCCACAATAGTATATAGCCCCCCTGTGCTCTCCCCCAATAGTATATAGCCCCCCTGTGCTCTCCCACAATAGTATATAGCCCCCCTGTGCTCTCCCACAATAGTATATAGCCCCCCCTGTGCTCCCCCTCAATAGTATATAGTCCCCCTGTGCTCTCCCCAATAGTAAATAGCCCCCCTGTGCTCTCCATAATATATAGCCCCCTGTGCTCTCCCCCATAGTATATAGAACCCTGTGCTCCCCAATAGTATATAGCTCCCCTGTGCTCCCCAATAGTTTATAGCTAACCTGTGCTCCCCAATAGTATATAACCCCCTGTGCTCCCCCATAGTATATAGCCCCCTGTGCTCCCCAGTAGTATATAGCCCCCTGTGCTCCCCAGTAGTATATAGCCCCCTGTGCTCCCCATAGTATATAGCTCCCCTGTGCTCCCCCATAGTATATAGCTCCCCTGTGCTCCCCCATAGTATATAGCCCCCTGTGCTCTCCCATAGTATATAGCTCCCCTGTGCTCCCCCATAGTATATAGCTCCCCTGTGCTCCCCCATAGTATATAGCTCCCCTGTGCTCCCCCATAGTATATAGCTCCCCTGTGCTCCCCCATAGTATATAGCCCCTGTGCTCCCCCATAGTATATAGCCCCTGTGCTCCCCCATAGTATATATCCCCCTGTGCTCCCCCATAGTATATAGCTCCCCTGTGCTCCCCCATAGTATATAGCTCCCCTGTGCTCCCCAATAGTATATAGCTCCCCTGTGCTCCTCAATAGTATATAGCCCCCCTGTGCTCCCCATAGTATATAGCCCCCTGTGCTCCCCCATACTATATAGCTCCCTGTGCTCCCCCATACTATATAGCCCCCTGTGCTCCCCCATACTATATAGCTCCCTGTGCTCCCCCATACTATATAGCCCCCTGTGCTCCCCAATAGTATATAGCTGCTATATAACATTGAAAAAAACAAACACTGTTACTCACCTGGGTCCTCGCGTTCCTCTTCTCTTCCCTCTTGTGGCCGCACTTCCTGCGGTCACAAGAGGCTGCACTCCCCTTACCCTCGCGCCGACGCTCCAGTGACGTCGGGCGCTAGAGGGAGAGTGCGGCCTCTTGTGACCACAGGAAGTGCGGCCACAAGAGTAACTGACAGGGAGGGAGCCAATGGCTCTCTCTCTGTCAGTATCGCTGCTGCTGCAGCGCTGAAGCGCCGCAGCAGCAGCGGACGGGGGGGCCCTGCAGGGGGCGCCATGGAGGGGTAAGTAGATTACCCATCCATGGCGCTCCCCCCTGACAGGCTGGTGGCCGGAGCCCTGTGCGACCGCACTGGTCGCACATAGCAATGGCCGGCCTGCTCGGGGGGGCCCCTTTAACCAGTGGGCCCGGTGCATGTGCACCATGTGCCCTCTGGTTAAAGTGGCCCTGGTACTATATGTATCATTGCTTACCCACCTCAGCAGTGTACTAGGCCAGCATTTATAGCTGCTGTAATTGTTGCTGTGTGCTGTAAGTGCTATGAAGCCCTGTATTCATGACCTGTCGACTATCCCCATCCACTGCTGCTGACTGTCATATGTATTCTTTTGTACAGAGAACACTATCAATCAGCAACAGGTAATGGGTAGGTCCAAATTTCAAGAATACACCAGATTTTGAGTTCAAAATTGGCTAAAATACAGTGTAAAATCAGAAAGTTCCATATCCAATGGTGTTTTCTTCCCTAGAACATATCTATAGTACAATGCTATATAGAGTTACCATAGAGAGGCACTTGTGGCTCCTTAGTGCCTTTGCCACCATGCAAGCACTGCCGTGTTTTTAGCTTTTAATATGATGAGCAATTGTGTGCGTAGAAGTACCTAGCTATAAAATAGTGACTTATTACACCCTGATTGTATTTTCAGATAATAGTTAATTCGCTTTATAGCGCAGAAAATGATTTTGTCAGCTTCTTTGGAAACCTGTTTATGATCTTGGATAGCATCCCTCTAATGAAGATTAATCATGTGGTAACTCTTAAATTACAAATTCACCTACCATATGCTGGAGACGCAAACTCAGGAAAAGCCCAAATTGGGATAAATGCAGTAATTTATAAGCTATTATAATTTTATTTGTCAGATTTATTAGACTCTTCAGCATATAAATGTACTGTTTTTCTGTGTTGAGCCTTAAGTAACATGTGCAGGAACCTGGGGTTGTTAGGTGGTAACAGCAGTGGGCTAGGTAGTGGTGTTTTAATTGGGTACTTGTCACAGTGGTCAGTAGTGGTGATGTCCACCCCCAGGTATACTAGCACTAGGCTTTGTAAAGGTAGCACTGGGTGTGTGCGGGTGCAGCCTCGGGTACAGGTGCGGAGAAACAAATGAGCCCAGCACCAAAATAACACTTTACTTAGGAATCTTCAGTGGAATACATGTTAAGACTTATCAAGGTGAAAGTGCGCAAAAGATAATCACAAAAACCAATGTCTTTTCTTCTAGTGGACAGAAGGATTGGCTTAGGTGCTTGTAGTAAAGGTAGTAGGTAGAAGGCGTTACTTAGGTGTAGTAAGGTTCGGGGGCTATCTTGGGGCCTTTCCTAATAAGTGCAGAACTCTGCCGGGATACCTTCTGCTGTGTGTGTGACTTGGTAAAAAAAACTCATACTCACGGTTAAGACCGAGAGGAAATAAGACCGCCTTATGCCAGAAAAGCCCACAGAGTGTCAGGTCTGGTAGCATGAGTCCCAGGGTTGAACAACTGGATGTAAATAACCCCTTAAGGTTCTCTGAGTAGGTCAATCAGGTTTCAATGGAGTTCGTCGGCTTGTGCACTTTGCTCCACTATAGACTAATTCTTGTTCTGGATAGTCCTGACTAGATTCAAGATGGTCATCCTAGAAGTAGGCAATGTTTATCCTAAGTGACAGCTACCCCACTTCCGGGTTTAACACTGCATACTGGTTACTAAAAAGTCTCTTATTAAAAAAAAAACTGTAATCTGTGGTTCCTGACAAGGCCCTGGCCCTCAGGTCAGGAATGGTTCTAAACTTCAGCAGGAACTTTTGCTTTGACTGTGTCTCTCTCTCCACCATCCACTAAAGAAGACCCTCACACCAGGAACTAACTATCCTAAATAGGGGGGACCTGCTATTAGTGGAGAAAGTGCTACAAATTGTGAAGTGTTAGAGTATGATAGGTGAAGAACTATGAGGCACCCAAGCCATTGATTGGACAACATAACTTTAGAAGGGAAGAAACGTTTAACCCTTCATACCTTTACACCTTCTGTGCTTTAGTAGAGAAGACACAGTTAAACCTTCATACATTCAGAAGTGCACTTAGGATAGGGGAAAGTGAGACCCCAGGGGGTGATGCAAAACAACATCCATCATCCTGGAGTGTGACACCTGACATAGATACCTTTTTACAGGAGGAATAGAAATTTAGTGTCACACCTGTACTGGGACACTACACATGTACTTTAGAAAAGTAGGTCCACAAAAGAATAAGTTACCTAAACTGTTATCTGCCTGCATTCTGCATTTTTTCAATGGAAATGTTGGTGTTTTTCCCCTAGAAACCTATTAATATTATTGCGGGAAATTTATTATTGTGTGCCCCGACCTACAAAAATCTGCCCTTTTTTTCTCAGCATACACCCCCACTCACCTGATGGGTGAGCAGGAGTGCGGCAAGGTGGAAGGAGACTTCAAAAGTAAGAAAAAGTTGCCGGCAGTGTTTGGGGTATTTTATGTGTTTGTCTGAGTGAATACTTGAGCTTTCAGATGTTTGATATTGTGCTTTTAGGCTATGTTCACACTATGTAAAACTACGGTGGTTGTTGCCGATGGCAACACAGCAGAACACAGTCTATTAAGCAATGGGATCCTGGCTGGAGCATACACACATCGTATACGCTCCGGCTGGGATCTGTGCGGCCCCGCAAATAACTGGAAGATCAGTTTTCTGTGGCCGGAATTCAGTGAATTCCGGCTGCAGAAAGACCTGTCAGTTCACACAGTGAAGCGAGCGGTTTTAAATATTATCCCAGCCTTTCTTTTGGATCAACTGTTCAAGAGAGTGGGGAGTAAGAAAATATGTGTCTGTCTATAAAGGAGAAGATGTACAAAGACCTCCTAATCCTGGACTAGACCACCAGCCTCAAGCCTTTCCCAGCACAGCCTGTCTTACCTGTGGCATTGGTGACAAAGTGCGATTGTAGGTTGGAGGATCACTGGTGGGCTGTGAAATTATTGGTCTATAATAAGGTTGGGGACTGTAGGCAGGTGTATGATGCAGGGTTGCTCAGAGATGTTGAACAGTTGGTTGCCTGGCATGCTTTCTGGGACTCATGGGCAAGAGCTATTATCCCAACATTGACCAGCGAGGTCTAGGAAGTCACAAGGACCACACCTGATTAACCATTTCATCCTAAAAGGGTTTTTTCCAAACTAAGCTTGTTACCTTCTATCCAAGGTATATCAATGGATGGAAAAGTTAATGAACAGTATATAACTCAAAGTAGGCTCCTCGAGGCCTATAGTGTGGTCTGTTAGGTTTAGATTTGAGGTTGAGTGGGCTGTAATAGGGGTGGTCTGACGAGAAAGGACTCTTAAAGACTCGTATGGCCAGCTAATAATGTTACAAACTTTACTTGATGATAAAAGTGACCAATAATAGTTGTATTTTATAGACTGAGTTGCATTTTATGAAGTTGAAGTGTTAGGCAATGTCTAAAATGTACTGCAGCCACCATAGTTTCTGGGCACTATAAGTGGTCATGACACTTTTGAGTATGAAATTCTGCAACCTTTGCATACCCTATAGCTAAGCGCCTGTCCATTGGTCACAATATTCTACTGTACCTAACTAGAGCTTCGGATACATGTTGTTATTTATGGCGCTGCAGAAAACATTTGATATTACACAGATTATCAATGTCTGGGGATCGGAACAGTGGGACAGCCTGTGATCCTCTTAATTTTGGATGACCCTTCCAACGAAAACAATCCCCTTTGTAGTTGTACTCTTGCACCTTATGTTCTTTTGGACCAATTCTCACTTCAAAAAGAAATCTGCAAAGTCATTAAAACCCAGGATCACATCATGTAAGCAAAACATTTCATTTCCTTTTTTTAACTACAAAAGTTTGGAAAACAAAAGGGCTAAATATGCACTTGACAAGTCCCCCAAGGTTCTGAAGTTGAAGTAAATGAGACCTCATTTCCAAATAAAATATGTATCAAATGCCTGACACTAAGCCTTTTAGGACGTTTATTAGTTTACTTTGTGATATTTTGTTGCTAAGAATAAAAATAAATGAATAAAAAATTAAAAGAATATGTTATAATGTGTTATAAAAGGCTCCGTCATAATCAAGAACAGGTATGGCCCACAATCGGGAGGAAGTGAAGTAAGTGCTTGGTTGTTATATTTAGTTACAGTTGTGGAAAATTGTGCATTGTAACAGCAATCCTATAAAAGTGCTGATATGGCTGAGTTTGCACAATGGTAACTTAGTGAGTTGAAGGGGTTACTTAGGATTTGAAAAAACATAGCTACTTTGTTGCAGTGAACAGCACCCCTCCCCTGTCCTCAGGTTGTGTGTGATATTGCAATTTAGCTCCATTCACTTCAATTGAACTGAGCTGCAAAACCCACACCCAAGCTGAGAACTAGAGAGGTGCTGTTTCTGGAAGAGAGCAGCCATGTTTTTCTAAGTCTGGACAACCCCTTTAAAATAACACAACAGGTTTATCTACAGCTGGGAGAAATTCAATTCTACAAGATCTACTGTCTTTAATCTACTAAACTTTACTTGGGCAGAGATGTGGATTTCGGGTGCAAGGGGATATGTGCCATGTTGAGGAAGCTCTGGTGGAAATCGTTGGCACTGTGTTTGGGCAAGCAAATGAAGGCCAGGCCTAACAGTAGACGTTTTTCAAATAGTGTAGTGCAACCATGAAAGAAGCCTCCTACATGGGTCTACTATCATTTTAAAAACAAGTCCCCCTCTCTGCCTGTTTCTCACCTCAGGAGGTGGTCGGTAAGCCAAAAACTGTCAAAGCATGGGAGTTAAACAATTTGCATTGCATTGGAGTTGTGCGAATGGCATAGCCCTACAAGCTTCGATATTTATGCAGTTTCTGGAGTTATGTAAACAGTGTAGCTCATGGGGCTATGCAGACTGAGCAGCTCCTGTTAAAGTCAAAGTTCCCATTATTTAGCAGTTTTTTGGCAATCCCACCTCAAGATGGCAATACCCCAACATAGGAAAAAAAAAATCAAGGGTAGGTTTTATGGAGTCACTAATATTTTTTTAAATTAAAGTGTCACAGTCATTTTAAAAAACATTTGACATGTCTAGGTTTGAGTGTTCAGACCTTGACTGATCATGAGAATGTGCAGGGAGAGAATTATAATGCCATGTGGTGCACTCACTGCTCTGTGCCAGTAAAAAGAGAAGGCCTAATGATTGGTCAGGGACTGAACACTCAGACCCGGACCGATCAAAACTTTTGACATGTTTCTCTAACATCAAAAACAGGCAGAGTTTGGCAGCATCCATAAGATGTTTCTCAAAGCTTTATTAGCATATCCAGGTATAAACAGCATTCAATGTTTCGACCATTATGGTCTTTATCATGCTATTGTGATCTCTTTTTCCAATGTACTCCCATTTTTTCAGTTTCCCAACAATCCATCCAACAGTCCATCTCTGCTTGCTTTAACTATTTGTTTGTTGTTAAAATAGTTCACAAGATATATTATGAACTTACAATATTCAGACATTGTATTAATATTTAGCGTTAGAAAATTTTTGATAGTAGAGTTGATCATACAGTTGGGGTATGAGTGTTCAGACTCTGACTAATAGCTAGAAAAACCCAGAAGTGCACGGTAAGCATGTTCTCTCAAGTCTGTGCCATGTAACCGGGTAAGTTTATACAGTAGGTCATGTACATAGACACAGTCCAACTTTACCCAAACTATTAACAGATTAATTGGTTAAAGTTTGTGCCAAACGTTTGGTGCTATGGTGTTGTATATTAAAGGACAACTCCGGCGGGACCCCCAAAAAAACAAAAACACAGACACACACAGACACCATACTCACCATCCCTATCATCAGGGCTGAGCAAGCTGGAAGCCATGTGATGCGCTCCAGCCAATGAAAAGGCTGCTGGTGCGCATGTGCACCAGCAGCCTTTTCCATTCACTTTCAATGAAGATGCTGAGGAGGAAGAAGACCCGGACCGCCCCCCCCCCCCGACTCTGACGTCGTCGTCACCAGATGCCGCCCGGGAGAAGAGGACCATGATGACCGTAATAGGTAATGTATACATTCTTTAACTTACGGGGGGGGGGGGGGGGGGGGGGTCGGGGGTCCGAAAGTGGGGGAAGGGGGCCAGACTGGGTATTTAACCACATTATAAAGTTATATATAAGCCAAAACATTTTTTCGTGGGAGTTGTCCTTTTAGCTAAACAAAAAGAAAATCTATTTTGTCATGAATGTTTGCAAAACACCAGAGACATAATTAATGAGACTATGAAAGAGACTGGGTCCTGTAACGTGATGGGGCTTAAACATCCCTTCAAAAATACCATTATTTTAAATGATGTGTGGTCGGTGGAAGGCCTTGTTAGAAATTGTGTAAAGGGGCCCAGGGGCTTCGGGCTACACCTTGGTAATTCACACTACTGTACATCGGAATGTGTTTCTTACACCTTTCCCTTATTTTTCAACTTGAATAACACCACTAATCTTTTCAGCTTATTTCACGAACCTAACACTGTGTTACAATTATTTTTTATGTGTTTTAATTTCTCTAGCGATTGTCATGAGATCTTCCCACCGAACACCAGAAATTTATTATAACAGACTCAATACTAGTAATTACATTTTTAAAAATCACTCAAGTTAGACCTCATGTTCATTCATCTTCTTCCCCTTGTGACATATATATATATATTTTTCATCCTTTGGTTTATTCTAGAACATTTATGACTGTCCAAGATAAACCCCACTGTGGCATGAGAGCATTAACTTCCATTCAAGTTTTATGTTTGCAAACCAAATGACAAGAATGGAGAAGGTCAAATGCAAGGAAAAAAAACTATTGAAAACTATTTTTCTGGGCAAGGAAAACTACCTAATATAAAACATGAAATTTTAGCTTTGAAGTGGAGTGAAAGTAAGACAAAACTCTATAATTTTTCATGCCGATAACCAGACGTGGAAATGTGCATTTTTTGATTCATTAAAAGAATAAAAACCTGAAAAAGACCGTGCTGCTATGGCAAGAAACATAATGAAAGGACAGCGTCTTGGACATATCCATTTATAAGGTTTCATACTGAAAGTAGCAGCCAAGAGATCGCTTTAATAAAAGGTATATAAAACACTAGAATTTTTTTTTCTAAAAAACGAGACCATTGTAATTTATACCACCTGAGTCTTAAATTGATTGGAAATAACCCAAAATATACTTTAACTATAAAGCCTTTTCCATAAGACCTACAAATAAAATATACATTAACAATTCCCTGATGACTTTGGCAAATGGAATTTCTATACAGTAAGGTGATATACTATGTGCACCCCCCTCCCGCACACATGCCCGAAATAACCTGAGATTATTCAAAGCACTTTTAAGGGGAGAAAAAAAATACAATTGGCTTATTCTAGGTATATTGTAGTGCCAAAAAGGTCAAAAGAAAACATTGTTAATTCCAACAGCTCCATGATGAGGAAGGGGAAACAATTAAGAGACTTTTGTTAGCAAATAAAATACCAGCAAGAGAATGTTTATTTATTTTTTCTTTATATTTTTTGACACATGCTTCTAATTTAGATTCACCATATAAAGTAAATTGGATAGAGTGATTATTCATTTATTTTTGTTGATCCATTAAATTTGTATATAAATTTGTATTTATTTACTTTTTTTGTTGTATTATTTTTTTTTGTTGTGGTGTCAAATTATGCTTGAAAATCAAAAACACATCTTCCGGGTATTAGTAAATCCAAACGTTAGTCAAGACATTGCCTGATTATTTAAAATTATTTTCAAACTTACTTTTGGGAATCTCCATTAAGAACCTTTATTAGCCCTTTCACGACCGGTCCGAATAGTGTCTTGAGGACCAGAGCCCATTTTTAAAATCGGACCAGTCTCAGTTTATGTGGTGTTATTACTTATTCTAGCAATTCTGATATTGTTTTTTCATCACATAATGCACTTTAGATTAGTAGTAAATTTTGGCCAATATCCGTACAATTTTCGTCTGAAAAATGCTCATATTTCATTTAAAAAAATTGATAAGATTAGCATTAGAATTGTCTAATGTTTTATTTTCTGAGGTCACAGTACAGGTTTAGTTATGTAATGTGTTTTTGTGTGTGTGTTTTTTATTTTACCATCATAGGAACCTCCCTACCGGATTGTCTGATAAAAGGCAGATTACAGTACTAGGCTGGGTTCACACTATGTATATTTGAGGCTGTATTTGTGAGGCTGTATAGCAACCAAAACCAGGAGTGGATTGAAAACACAGAAAGGCTCTGTTCACATAATGTTGTAATTGAGTGGATGGCCATCATTTAATGGCAAATATTTGCTGTTATTTTAAAACAACGGCTGTGGTATTGAAATAATGGCCGTTATTTACTGTTATATGGCGGCCATCCACTCAATTTCAACATTGTGTGAACAGATCCTTTGTGTGTTTTCAATCCACTCCTGGTTTTGGTTGCTATGAGGACCTGACATGAGGACCAAATACAGCCTCAAATATACATAGTGTGAACCCAGCCTTGGCAATGCTGTAACCTGCCTGTCATAGGCAATGCTCATGACACTTAGCTTTATAGCTCCTGTTGTCTTAGCAACCATCGGAGCTGTGTGATTGCTTCCGCACAGTCCCGATGGTAAGCAGAGGGAAATCCTTCCTCTTTTCTGTACTATAGGTGCTGTGATTGCACTGATTGCAGCATCTATAGGGTTAACTGTCAGCATCGGAGCATCGGAGCTCTGGAATTCTCCAAATAATGCTGTCCATTCTTGGGTATCACAACAACACTATAGCATTTGATTAGCTTAGGCAGTCATAGGCTGTATCTACATTTTCCAGGACTCCCTAGGGCTGCTTCCAACTTCTTTGGTCACCGGTATTCAAATACCGAACGATCACACTCGAACATGCTTAAGTTGCGCTCATGTCTAGTTAGGTCTGAAAAGTAGTTCTATTTGCAGCCATCTTTGGAGTCACCATTCAGTTTGATGATGTATCATACACTTTCTTTAATTTTAGTCTTTAATCGGAAAGCTTTACAGTGAAATATTCTTTTATTTATATATTTTTTCCTTTCTGTTGTATCCTGTTAAAATAATTGTAAAAATTCAAAGTTATTTCTGGACGTATAAAATCCCTTTACCAAGCAAATTTGTGTTAATTTTATGAAAATGAATATCCACAATACTATTACTGATTTAATTTCATCTAGTCATCTAGTTTTAGTTATTATTTCTCAAAAACAAAGTGTTTCCAGTTTCCTCCGCCTTCAGCTCCCTGGAGGTGTAATTATCCTGACATAGAGTTCAACCTCGTAATGCTCAGCTATTGTACACCATTTAATGAACTATATCAACTAGATGTAAATGTTCTACTTGAGCAGAGTGCCAAAAGGTAAATAAAATCTCATAGGCCATGCAAGTTGTTTTTATAAAAAAAATATAACTAACATGACAACTGTGGTTGGTAGCTTTTATTGTAGTATAGTATAAAAATTTGTGCTGTAAATAAACAAAAAATTAATAGAAGAGACATACTCTGAAAAACTCTGACCTGAAAAAAGTTTTATAGGGTGGTGTAAATGGTCAGACTGTCACCCTATCAAGTCCCTGCCTATAGCTAGATGTTGCCGTCTGGTGTGGGCATCCCATATCGCCAGATGGGACTGGCCCTACCTCTGCAATGTCAGAGTAGTGATCAAGGTGTAAACCCTGTCGATGTAGGGTGCTATATTAGTGTAAAATAGACCATGATAGATCACACAATGTGTTGTCCGATGTAGACCCTAATCAAAAGGCTATATGGTGGACCCAATGTGCAGTCAGTGCAATATCAGCAAACTGCCAATTGACCCTATGCCGTCATCCACAAGTGGAGCAAGGTAGTATTATATTTCTGTTGGGAAGAACACGTGCATATGCGTTGGGAAGAACACATCTGTACAAGCATACTGTTCATGTACAGTAGAGCTCACATGCTCTTAGTTATGACCAAATACAATAGCTATAGAGAAGGGGGGGGGGTTATGCAAGGGCCTAGTTACACTGCTAAAATATGGAGTGGAGGCATAAGCAAAGTAAGGAAGGGTATCGGTTTTGTCACCATTGGTTTTTACAACCAACATTTTGCCCTCAACAGCTTTCATCTAGAACTGTAACACGGCACTTAGAAGACTGATAATGTTCTTCACGTCAGAACTTTTTTTTTAAGACCTACTGGTTTATATTTGTGATTTTCACATTGATATTTATTTATATATGTGTGTAAATATTTAATATTTGCTTAAATTAAATTTTAATTATATTTCTTTATTATTCCATACATTTCTTTCCTCCGTCATCTTTGAGGGGACGCAAATAGTTAATCAGTACTTTCCCTTTCTTTGTAGACTTTCTTAGTCTCCATGAATATCTTAGAGCCATGAATGCCTCATATAAAACGTGAAACTTCTTAGCGATACAAAACTAAGTATACTTGCCCTTTGATATGTTAATGTGGCCGACCGAACAATACGTTTTGTGAAGCATGAAATGGTTTTTGGTAATTCACAGGCACAGAGTAACGTCATGTGTGGCCATTCTACTGAAGAGGAATTGTCTGACGTGGAGGCCTTTATAAATCTGATGAGTGGAATTCAATGACTGGTGGTGACGCAGAACATAACTCTCTATTTAACATGTATGTCAGGCGGGGAAGGAGGCAGGGTGGAATCTGTTTTTTGTTGGTTGAGACTGGTTCCTAGACCAGACAGTTATATGATGGTTTAACAGGGGTGGTATAAGCTAATAGTATTCTACCTAGCATTCAAAGTGTTTGGTATTATACACATAGGCTTCACGGTCTATATATAGCAGTGTGTTTTAAAAAAACAAAAAAACAAAACATATTTTGGAAATTAACTTTAAAGCTACGTTCACACACAGAATTTTTGGTCAGTAGTTTGCCAAAACCAGGAGTGGATTGAAAACAAAGAAAGGCTATGTTTACACATGGTTAAAATTGAGTGGATGACTACCATTTATTGGCAAATAATGGCCGTTATTTCAAAACAATGGTAATTGATTTTAAAATAACGGTAATTATTTCTTATAAATGGCGGCCATCCACTCAATTTCCACCATGTGTGATCATAGCCTTTCTGTGTTTTCAATCCACTCCTGGTTTTGGTTGCAAAATACTGACCAAAATACTGTGTGAACATAGACTAAAGTTGTATACACTTAAGATTATCACTAGAAACATTGTTTGACCATATGCTGACCATAGGGTATACAACAGCTGTAATACATAAAGGGACCTAGTAACAAGTGTATAGTTTTGTGGCAGTGCCACCACAGGGGAGACTTGCATTGCATTGTTTTTATTTATATCTATGGCCTGGTGAAAAAAGAGCCTATTCACACTACTGTATGTGTAGATTAAACATAGAGGTACAGTGTATATCTAAATAAAAATTTCCCTACATATACAACAGAAAAATGTCACTGCGTTGTCATAAAGTGATATCATGTAGACAGAGCTGCATAGCGGAGCACAACACATTGGGCCATTCATGTCCTCTACTTACGTATGTTATCCATGTTGAAGGTTGTATGGTTATTTTAGGTACATGGATACATGGTTATTTTAGGTACATGGATACATATTATGGAGTGGATTGAAAACAAAGAAAGGCTATGATCACACATGGTTAAAATTGAGTGGATGACTACCATTTATTGGCAAATAACGGCCGATATTTCTAAACAAATGATATAATACTGGGCTGGTGCGTGCACTTCAGGTTCTGGTATTGTTTACTTCACTTGTTATCAAGTAATACACTTCTTATTGGTAGGAACAACCAGCTGAACCTTTTAAGCCAATGTAACACCGGATACATCAATATTTTTTCTTTTACATTACCCTGTTGATGCCGATGTGGTGCAGCGGTGCACTTCTCTTTTTCAAAACACTGCCCAGTTCCCATGATCTGCACTGTTTTCATCTTGTGCACTGGCCCGACTCTATGCACTGAAGGGATGTAATTTTACTGTGCATAGAGTCAGGTTGGTGCACAAGATGAAAATGGCGAGGAGCATGGGAACCCGGCAGCGTTTTGAAAAAAAATAAGATTATTTATAATTTTGATATTGGTGCGCTTAGTCCATTGTGCTATTCTTTCTTCTCTTTTTGTTATAGCTATCAGTATCTAGCACTAACACCACTCGACATTATAGTAATTACTATTGAGGTGGTGCCCTCCCTACATATTTCCATATAGATACAGTAATATATGTCACCAGCTCCCAAAACCATATGTAGTAATTTGTATTTTATGCAGTGCGTGTGCCATAAATAGGTGTGAGCACCCCAACTGGGACAAAAACAAACATGGGGGAGAGTACATAATTCTAAAAGGGGGGAGAAGAGTTATCCCCGTTTACAAGAGAACCCATAGCAAAGATTTTAAAAAAAAATTACCCTGTATCAAGGTGCTGAGGACTTGTGAACTGGTGAACTTTTTTTTTTTTTTTTTTTAAATCTGATTGTCAGGAAAGGACAGGAAGGCACAAGGACAGGTGAGCCCTGAAGCTGGCACCCGCCCCACTGGTTCTACCTATTTGCCCCAGATGCCCTAAATGGCAAACGGACAACTAGACAGCAGTCCCTGTACTTTCTAAGGTGCAACACAAAACAAAACAAGACAGACACACACAATAAGAGAAAGGTCAGAATTCCGGGTCAGTAACGGTCGAGCGGCGAGGTACAAACACGAGTCCAAAGGGTAGTCAGAAATACAAGCCAGAAGGTCAGGTAACGGGAATAGCAAGGTCAGGAAAGATTGCGAGGTCAAGAAAGCACTAGGGGTACTAGGCTCTATCGCAGGCAAGGACTGAGACACAGGGGAAGGAACTTATACAGCCTGGAGTCCCAGCCCCCTGAACACAATTGGAGCTGAGACTCCAGGCTAACACAAAGAGATGTTTTGACTGGGGCAATTAGCCGTCAGTCACATATCCTTAACGCCGCTCAGCTGGGGGAGAATGACCCCAGCCGCGACTAACAGTGTGGGCGTAACCAGCAGGCTGACTGCCAGGGACGCCGCCGACGCGCCCCTAGCAACCAGCCCTGCACTAAGGACACCAGGGATGCCGGCGGCTCTGCTCCAAGTCCGGCCGCGCGCTCCGGCAGAGCCAGGAGCCGAGCGCTCGGCCCGGATCCTGACACTGATATTGTAATTACTCTGAAGCGGAGTCCTGTACAGGTACTGCTCGTAAAGTAGTGAAAGGGAAATAAACCAAGTAGGACTGGCTCCTCTCTAGGATACACATACCCTAATAAATAATCAGCTATACAAGAACTTTGACTTAGTAACATCGGTAAACATCTCCAGTTAACCATAATTGAAAAGAGTCATCATAAATCCTGTTAGGGAATTACAAGGTAATAGAAAATAGAAAAGCCCCTATTCATTTACCATTGTGTATGTGCTCTGGTAGATAATGCAAGATAATGACTACATAGGTCAACTTAATTTTTGGAGCCCTGGCATCACAGCACAGCAAATTGAATTTCAACTGACTTTGTAATGCTTCATTTCTCCTGTGGTGGCACTGTAGAAAAAGAAAACAGCTAATGCTGACTTCTCTTGCAGACATTCACTGGAGATTGGGACTATTTGAACTAAATTAATGAGGAGAGACTCTTAAAAGTGACACTTGATATTGGATTAATTTTTACTCCATTTGGAAACCATAAAAATAGTTTTCTTTTCTCTTCTACTCTTTTTATTTTTAAAGGGGTACTCTGGGCAAAATGTATTTTTTTATATGTTATTACATAAGAAAAGTTATACAAATCCCTAATATACATTAACTATGGGAAATCCACATATAGGGCTATTTCCCTCAAAGGGAACCTGTCACCCCCCCGTGCCAGGGTGACAGGCTCCTGACCCCCCGCTAGAGCCCCCTATACTTACCTGATCGCGCCGGGTCCCGATTCTTGATATGGTCCGGTGACGGAGATTTCAGTGCCCGAAGCCCGGCGTGCGCTCCTGAGATGAGTCCGACGCTCATGGAGAATGAATAGAGCATTCGGACCAGGCAGCACAAAGGGAGACAGGCAGTGGGATGGGACAGAGGAACATTTCAAGCATGGAGGGGAGGGAAAGGCACTGATTCATCTACGTCTATTCTAATTCTATACTTCTACATGCGCCCCCTGCTGGATCACACCCTTGCGAGGTGACGTCACGTTTTTTGAGAAAGTGAGCCTACCTGATCTACTTAATTAAAGGGGTAGTGCGGCGCTAAGAAATTATTCACAGAATAACACACATTACAAAGTTATACAACGTTGTAATGTATGTTATGTCTGTTAATCGCCCCTTTCCCTGTGTCCCCCCACCCCCGCACGTGTACCCGAAAGTGTGGTGCATTATACATACTTGTCACATGCCGACCACCGTCCCCAATCTTCTGTGCCACGACATGCTCTCTGATCGTCCCGAGTGCCGGCCGCCCTATACTGCGTCATCAGATGCTCAGCCGCGATTGGAGAGCTTCGTCCGTACGAAGATGTTTTATACAAAAAACTGTTAATAAAAATGAAATTTGTAAAAAACTTATCAGCTGCTGTATGTTCTAAAGGAAGTAGTGTATTCTTTCCAGTTTAACGCTGTCCTCTCTGCTGCCACCCCTGTCCATTACAGGAACTGTCCAGATTAGGAGAAGTTTTCAGTGGGGATTTTCTACTGCTCTGGATAGTTCCTGTCATAGACAGAGGTGGAAGCAGAGAGCACTGTGTCAGACTGGAAAGAATACACCACTTCCTGCAGGACCTACAGCAGCTGATAAGTACTGGAAGACTTGAGGTTTTTAAATAAAAGTAAATTACAAAACGATATAACTTTCCGACTCTAGTTCAATTGAAAGAATAAAACATCTGTCTATGAATTCATGCAAAACATTTTTAAAGGGGTTATCCAGGCTTAGAAAAAGCACAGCTACTTTCTTGCAAAAACAGTGCCACCCGTGTCCTCAGGTCTATTCACTTCAACAGAGCTAAGCTGCAAAACCCACACCCAAACTGAGGACAGGAGGCATGCTGTTTTTGGAAGAAAGCAGCCATGTTTTTCTAAGTCTGTTTAACCCCTTTAAGGCCTAAAGATTGTAACATATTGTAAATCCATTTTTCGGTAGATCGGAAGCTGCCTTCACCACCTTACATGAACCGGATGGCTTCTATGTCAGTGGAGGGGTTTCAGGTTTGATAAGCTCCTCACTTGCTAGAATTATTACTGCTATGAACCACATCAATTAAGATTCGCCTCTAAGTCCAAGTTTGGAAGAAGATGAAAGCCTCGTAGTATCTGTGAAAGGTTTGGAACATAACAAAGTCGACAGAAGTTTTACAAAAGAGGCCTTATGTTGTGAAAATGATCTAAACAGAGGAGATTAAGTGTTTACAATATGTCTTTCAGGTAAAAAAAAATAACATAATCCACCAGTTGGCAAGGCATGAAAATAATTCTAATCAATCTGAGAAGGAGATGGGAGCTTTGTGAAAGAAATGTTCCATAATAGGACTTACGATAAAATTGTCTCTAAGTTTTTACTTTACAGAAGAAAATGAGAGACAAAATGTATTTTAAGATGTTTTTAAAGTCAATCAAGGTGAAGGAAAAAGTTGTATAAATGTAGAGAGAATTATTAAAGGAGAAGTCCGCAAAAATTTCTATTAAAGTATTGTATTGACCCCCAAAACTTTTACAAATTATCAATATACACTTATTATGGGAAATGCTAATAAAGTGCTTTTTTTCCCTGCACTTACTACTGCATCAAGGCTTCACTTCCTGGATAACATGGTGATGTCACTTCCTGGATAACATGGTGATGTCACGACTCGACTCCCAGAGCTGTACGGGCTGTGGCTGCTGTAGAGGATGATGGCAGAGGGACACTGAGGGACACAGGACCCTGGAGGGACACTGAGCCTTGATGCAGTTGTAAGTGCAGGGAAAAAATAACTTTATGTGCATTTCCCGTAATAAGTTTATATTGTTGATTTGTATAACTTTTGGGGGGGCAATACAATACTTTAATAAAAATTTTCGACAGACCCCTTTAACCTCGTAAGGACATAAGCTGTACCCGTACAGCATATGTCCGGAAGAGGAGTTCAGAGGGGTCCCCACTCTGAACTGCCGCAATCCCGACTGCTACCTGCAGCACGGGACCGCGGCTATTAGCGGGAGCGGCTAATCGATGTTCCAGCTAATTAACACCGTTAGATGCAGCTGTCAAACATGACAGCTGCATCTAACAATATTGGTGTCTAGTGGTGGAATCCCCCCCCCCCTGCGATGCGACCGCAGAGGGGGGATCCCTTGATCTTAACGAGCCGGGCCTCAGCATTGGAATGACGCTGATCCCGGCTTAGTATTCTATTGCAATCGTCTGCAGCAGACCAAAGCAATAGAGCATCGATCTCATGGATCAGTGCTGTTTTATACAGCTACATTAATCTCTATGAGAGATCAGTGTATTTGTATTAGAAGTCCCCCAGGGGGATCAGTGCAGTATATAAAGGAGGCCCCCAGGGGGACTTCTAATTAATGTATAAGTTAAAAAAAAATTGTCTTTCATAAAAAAACCCTCCCTTAATAAAATTCTGAATCACCCCCCTTTTCCCATTTTATAAATAAAAATAAATAAATAAACATGTTTGGTATTGCTGCGTGCATAATCCCGCAAAATATTAATTTAATACATTCCTGATCTCGCACGGTAAACGTCGTAAGCGCAAAGACCAGCCAAAGTGCAAAAATTGTGCATTTTTGGTCGCATCAAATCCAGAAACATTGTAATGAAAAGCGATCAAAAAGTCGCATATATGCAATCAAGGTACCGATAGAAAGAACACATCATGCCGCAAAAAATGACACCTCAATCAGCCCCATAGACCAAAGGATAAAAGCGTTATAAGGCTAGGAATAGAGAAATTTTAAGGAACGTTTTTTTTCTGTAGAAGGTTTTATTAAATAATATAAAAGTTATGCAAGTTTCATATTGTTTTAATCGCACCGACTTGAGGAACATACATAACATGGCAGTTTTTCCATAGGAAAAACAGCATAAAAACAAAACTAATTATTTTCAATTTCGCCACGCATATAATTTTTTTCTGGTTTTGCAGCATATTTTATGCAAAATTAAGTCTGCAATTGCAAAGTACAATCAGTGATGCAAAAAATAAGGGTCTATGTGGGTTTCTAGGTGAAGAAATCCAAGTGCTATGGCCTTTTAAACACAAGGAGGAAAAACGAAAACGAAAAACGAAAATTGTCTCCGTACTTATGAGGTTAAGGGCCTTAGTACAAGGAGTGATAATCTGTCAAATCAGGCCAATCTGTCAGATTATCGCTCCGTGTAAAGCCAACAATCAGCCGACGAGCTGATTATCACAAACATGTCACAAGGTAAACACAGTTAGTCTTAAGCCCCTATTACACGGGGTGATTCAGATGAGCAAACGAGCACCGAACTGTCAGGTCAGTGCTCACTTGCTCCTCATTCCCTGCTCGCCACCGGCAGCAAGCGGGCATAGAGCTTGGCTGCCCGGTGATTACTAGATTGTCCGGGCAGCCCATCGAAAAACAAGGCTGTCTGCTGCCACTGCTCCTATTCCAAGGAGCGACGGCAGCAGATTGCTGCTATTGTGATTGTTGATTTTTCAACATGTTGAAAGACAATGATCAGTCAATATTTTGCATGTCGGCTGATTGTTGTCTTCTATTACACAAGACGATTATCGAACGTAATGGCTAATATCGGCTGAATACTGCCAATAATCACTTTGCGGGAGATTTATCAAAGGGTGTAAAATTTAGACTGGTGCAAACTGCCCATAGCAGCCAATTACAGCTCCTCTTTCCTTTCAGCACTGCCTAAAGCTGAGCTGTGATTGGTTGCTGTGGGCAGTTTGCACCAGTCTAAATTTTACACCCTTTGATAAATCTCCCCCTTTGTGTAGAGATACATACCAGTTTTCGAGACCCTATTACTATGTGTTCTTTCGTAAAACAATTCCTCCAATAAAGGCCATTGAAACATGGTGAATAAATGCAATCTTTCGAATAAGTGATTTGTTTATCTGCATTTTGGAAGTATCCTTACCCTTAGAATTTTGGGAATCTCATGGATTGGTGTTTGAGTTCCATCTACTCCCTCTCACTCTTGTGTTACCCAAGTTGGGAGGCAAGGCTTGTCTCTTCCCAGCTTCATTATAGCTTCAGTCTATAGAGTGATTGAAATATGCAAAACAGAAGTCCGTGGAGCCTCGGTTGCGAGTCTCAAAACACGGGATAGCCAGATATCACTAGAATGTTGCCACTCCACACTGACGAGGGGCAAAAACCCCGAAACGCTGTCTGTGGATGGAAGCCTGCCTTGGCAAGCCCTTGTCATGATTGCAATACTCGCACCTTGAGTTAGACATTGACAAGAAGGGGCCACCCTGGTGTTTCCCTATTTATGTTCCAATACTCACAACTGAGTGGGACTTAAGGGGCTATTTATCAGGGTGGTGTGGTGCTCTCCCTATCATGGAGGCACCCCGTGGCAACAGGCTAGTGATATCTGGCTATCCCGTGTTTTGAGACTCGCAACCGAGGCTCCACGGACTTCTGTTTTGCATATTTAAATTTTTAAGGGCATCAGTGGAGACTCTTGATTGAGTACTTCATTGGAATTTTTTTCACTGTTCTCCTTGAGTTCAGTGATAACTGTGTTTTGTTGGTCTATTTGCTATTGCCCCAACTAGCCAGAATCCTACTACACACTGACGAGGGGCAAAAAACCCGAAACGGCTGTCTGTGGATGGAAGCCTGCCTTGGCAAGCCCTTGTCATGATCGCAATACTCGCACCTTGAGTTAGACATTGACAAGAAGGGGCCACCCTGGTGTTTCCCTATTTATGTTCCAATACTCACAAATGAGTGGGACTTAAGGGGCTATTTATCAGGGTGGTGTGGTGCTCTCCCTATCATGGAGGCACCCCGTGGCAACAGGCTAGTGATATCTGGCTATCCCGTGTTTTGAGACTCGCAACCGAGGCTCCACGGATTTCTGTTTTGCATATTTAAATTTTTGAGGGCATCAGTGGAGACTCTTGATTGAGTACTTCATTGGAATTTTTTTCACTGTTCTCCTTGAGTTCAGTGATAACTGTGTTTTGTTGGTCTATTTGCTATTGCCCCAACTAGCCAGAATCCTACTCCACACTGACGAGGGGCAAAAACCCCGAAACGGCTGTCTGTGGATGGAAGCCTGCCTTGGCAAGCCCTTGTCATGATTGCAATACTCGCACCTTGAGTTAGACATTGACAAGAAGGGGCCACCCTGGTGTTTCCCTATTTATGTTCCAATACTCACAACTGAGTGGGACTTAAGGGGCTATTTATCAGGGTGGTGTGGTGCTCTCCCTATCATGGAGGCACCCCGTGGCAACAGGCTAGTGATATCTGGCTATCCCGTGTTTTGAGACTCGCAACCGAGGCTCCAAGGACTTCTGTTTTGCATATTTAAATTTTTGAGGGCATCAGTGGAGACTCTTGATTGAGTACTTCATTGGAATTTTTTTCACTGTTCTCCTTGAGTTCAGTGATAACTGTGTTTTGTTGGTCTATTTGCTATTGCCCCAACTAGCCAGAATCCTACTCCACACTGACGAGGGGCAAAAAACCAGAAACGGCTGTCTCTGGATGGAAGCCTGCCTTGGCAAGCCCTTGTCATGATCGCAATACTCGCACCTTGAGTTAGACATTGACAAGAAGGGGCCACCCTGGTGTTTCCCTATTTATGTTCCAATACTCACAAATGAGTGGGACTTAAGGGGCTATTTATCAGGGTGGTGTGGTGCTCTCCCTATCATGGAGGCACCCCGTGGCAACAGGCTAGTGATATCTGGCTATCCCGTGTTTTGAGACTCGCAACCGAGGCTCCACGGATTTCTGTTTTGCATATTTAAATTTTTGAGGGCATCAGTGGAGACTCTTGATTGAGTACTTCATTGGAATTTTTTTCACTGTTCTCCTTGAGTTCAGTGATAACTGTGTTTTGTTGGTCTATAGAGTGATTGAGTCAGATGTTCTGCTTGCTAAGGACTGGATACAACCCCCCCCCCCAGCTGTATCCTTAGATAGCAAGGTCTGAGATCCAGTGCGATCAATAACGTTTGGCTTTAAGGTTAAACCAAACCAAACAATGACTGACCATAAGTATAATGGGATACCAAAAAAATATCCTACTCACTTTCAGTACACATAGATGCCAAGTACACTACCCCCTAGACTATATTAGAATATTCAATACCAATGGCACACTTCACATACACAGCTTTAACAAGTCTCACTGCCTCAACTGGAGAAGGAACTACAGAGGCTTCACTAGAACTTGTAAATAAAGACAAATATCTGCAAAACTTACTCTTTATTTTCCCCAGAAAGGTCTCCAGAGAAACGTGATAAATTTCCTCTCTTTCTTTAATTATCAGCAGATGGAGTTCTCTTTGTTGTAGCTGACTCCGCTAACCAGGTGCTTTCCCTTCTAAATCACGGAGAAGACTCTCTGGAGGTTAATTGTCACTGCTCGTCAATGAAAAATTTTGGCATAATGAATCAATGTATCGAATGGTGAAACATACCAAAGAAAATCCCATTAATTACATCGCTACAAGCCATTTGGAACTATTTTCTATCATAAATCATGATTATTAATTTTATTTTATGAGCCTGGAACTGCTGTTAAACATTATATCTGGCCATTGTGAAGGATGGCATCATGCGTTCTCGTGATTACACAGGAACCTCCGTGGTCTGATTACTTGGATGGAGGTTATAATTCATCACCGATAATGAGCTGCGGACTTTCTTGTTCTTATTAACGGCTTTTGAAAATCAATTAATTTGGAAGTGTTTTCTGCTAAATGTTGACCACACAGAGTTTAATACCAGCTAGACTGTGGTGCCATAACTGATAATCAATGTTCGCATTATTCAAGGGTTTTTTCTATGGTTGAAGTAACATATATGATTTAAATGAAGTTAACCTGAAGTTTGCCATAATCTATGGGCAAAGCTAGTGTCTCAGGTGTTGTTTGGAAAAGGAACATCAACTAGCCAGCCTACCTGGGCTTTGGGGCAGCAAATAACTCAAAAGAGTATTTATGACATTAACATTGTATCATTACTACCCACTAGTGTTGAGTGAAGTTGTCGAATTTTTCCAAACCCATCACTTGGCTTGACTGGAGAAATTGGAGGCCTATGGCTGTATCAATGTTTTCCAGGACCCCCTAAGGCAGCAATTCAACTTCTCCAGCCACCAGGAGTCAAATGCTGAGCATTCAGGTTTGGAGAATGTTTCTGAACCTAAACAGTTTGGCAAGTTCACTTCGGGACCAAAAAAAAAATAAATAAAAAGCCAGTGACTAGGAGGGTTCCACAGCTGGTATTGTAGCTCAGTCTCATATTGGAGCCACAGAGATCTCCAATATCAGGCACAACCATGGGAACAACTACATAGGTTTACCTGGTAAACAATGAAGAGGCTCTATCGATCGGCTGATTGGTGGCAGACCCCCTATCAATCGGAAACTGATAAGGACTCGGGATAGTGGATACATGATTTAGCAATACCCTTTTAAGTATAGAACATCCAGCCAGTAGTGTTGAAGGAGCATTCTCAGTCCAGCATGGTGCTCAACGAGCAACTGGGTGCTTGGGACACCACTGTAGCCTCTGATTGGCTGAGTGGTGATAGTAAAGATAAAAGATGGAAGACCAGAGCAGTAAGTAACCCCCCCCCCCAAAAAAAAAAAAAAAGAAAAAAAAAAGAAAGAAAAAGAGCACAGTCTATCCGCAGAAGGTTAACTTAACCCCCAGACTGTCCCTGGTATAATATAATAAAAGTGGTTGGTTAAGAGCCAACAAGCAATGCCCAGGCCCAACAGATTATCTGAATAATTCCAATTATCTGATAGATAATTGGAAGTTCCTGCAGTAATCTCTTGGGAGTTCCTGCACTCATCTATTGGGAGTTCCTGCACTCATCTATTGGGAGCTCCTGCAGTCATCTTTTTCAAGAATGCATGAAGGGTGGAAGGGGGGGGGGGGGGGGGGGCGCATGGCTTTGTGCAGTCTATGGTTCTGGCTGTTGGTTCTGCCCCTTATGTTACCTTCTATTACTCTTTCACCTCATACCACCCCCATCACCCTATGTCATACCCACTTACTTTTTATTTGTTAAGCCCTATCCCCCTACATTATCCTCTGTTTTACCTATAACCCTGTCAAATCCTAACACCCTATATCATAAGGTATGCTATTACATACTGACCTGTAAGGGGAACAAGCTTTACTTTACCTCTTAAGGTAAAAGGCTGCAGCTCCATTGCCCACCCATCCCCCACGTCACTCCCTACAGAGAGATACAGCAGAGATCAGGGCCTCAGGAGACTGCTAAGGACTCTACAGCACTTGGATCTAGTCCATTGTACCCAGCTGGCTTCGCTGCCCTCCTTTCTTATGATAACCGAAAATTGCCGCCCTTTCAGCCTTGCAGCCTAAAGGCCCTATTACACCAACAGATCTGACGACAGATTATCTGCCAAAGATTTGAAGCCAAACACAAGAATGGATTTGAAAAGGGGAGAAATCTCAGGCTTTCCTTTATGACCTGGTCTCTGTTTATAGTCTGTTCCTGGGTTTGGCTTCAAATCTTTGGCAGATAATCTGTCGTCAGATCTGTTGGTGTAATAGGGCCTTTAGGCATGTGCCCTAAGGTACAACTCTATTTTTAGGCTCAGTGTATGGTGAGTATTGAATGTAGCACTCTAATGGTAAGAAGCTATATTGTGGAAGTTCTATGTCTAGCTATTGTGCCTGATCTGCTGCATTCACCAGTGTTGCGTCTCTTCCTGTATTTCAGCTCAATATGAGTCCAGTAGGAATATATACACAGAATTACGTCTAGTCCAAAGTGCAAGTGCAGAAAAAAAAAAAAATAAATCTGGGAGAGCAACATTTTTTGTTAACCATTTGTTGCATAGTAACACCGAGTAAGAATGAGCACCTTTAACATAGTTTCAAACTTAAACATATAATAAAATAATACATTTAGGGATGAACAATAATAATCTTTATATTTCCTGTTTTGTATTGTGTATTAACAAAAAAAATAAAAATAAATAATAATAATAATAATATCCTTAGCGTACTAAAAGGAAACTTTCAATTTGAGAGCATTTAGCGCCATCTAGTGGCCAATTTATGTTCTTCAGATAATTAGACGTAGGGTAGAATTATAAAATTATGTTGTTAAATTCAAGAAGAATAAACCTTTGTATTTTTCTTTAAACAAAATTTTATGTTAATTACAATATTTTGACTAATTTAAAAGCCACTAGTCCAAACTTTTACGCGAAAATTGAAGATATTCCTTAAGTGACATTACATCCAACCACCAGCAGGTGGCACTATAAGCTAATGTATAACCCAGTATTACCAGTGTCATTTTACTCTAAGTGGGCGATCTCCTCTTAAGGTGGACTGGAAGAGTTTGAGAAAGACAGCAAACCATTCATTATAAGTATTAAGATGATTTCAACAAAAATTATGGTTGAATAGCTGGTGTGTGGTTGACTGTGAAAATATTATTCCACGGTTTCTGCATGGACAGCTGGTTTACATTAAAAAGGGGGGGAGGGGATTTTTTTAAAAAAAAGTCAAAGCCTGAAGTTCGGAAATACCCTTTTTACTTTTCCTCACTATTTTCTTGTAGGAAATTACTGAATATTTCATCATTTCACCGCAGCTGATACAGTCATTTACTATCCAGAAATCCAAATTATAATCCAGCAATATTTCATATTTTTGGGAAATTGTACAATACCTAGTACTGACACAATATGTAGGTTATTTCTCTATGTTGCAAAGTATTACAGTGAGGTACTATGAGTCCCAGAAGAAGTGCAGAAAACCACACCGCCGGTGGGGTGATATCAAAATATACAGAAATTGCTGTTATTTTTACTTATATGGAGTCTCTTGAGGGCAGTAACGTAATTTGGTGGGGGTAGAAGGGGCGGCGACTCCTGGGCCCCCCACAGGCCCACTGAAGATTTGGCCAGTTAATGCTGTCCGCAAAAGTTATTGCTTTTGCAGCCAGACTTAACAAATGCCTATTGACTGAAGGTGGCCCCTGGCCAGCAACCAGTGCTCCTGGGGGACCACACGGCTACTGAATGTTTTGCCTGACCATTTAGATGTATGCGCTTGTATGCGAGGAGAACATACAGTTGAATGCAGCAGGGAGATTGACAAGGAGAGGAGAGCATTGGCTCTCCACTCTGCCAATCACTGTTGTGAGAGAGTTGACATGAGAAGACTACAGTACTGCAACCGCACAGCAAGTATGTTTTTTTCCCCTTAGTTATAGAGGAGGAGACGTATGTGGGTGGGGCTAACTGCTGGGAAGGATTGTATCTATGGAGGTTGGGGTATGGGATGTGCTGGCTAACTGAAACTGTGGTACTAAGCTGCACTACCACAACCAAGCTTTGGAGGAGAGTGGCACTGTTTCTGGAAAAAGGCAGCTATGTTTTTGCAATGCTGGAGAACCCCTTTAATTTTTACATGGTTATATATGTGAAATGTAGAAAGTCTTTTCCACTGTTCTCAGTTCCTGTTCACTATGAATAATGTAGTAGAAAATACCCTTTATTATTGTCATCTACTGAGGTTCCCTATGGGTAACATAATCGTTTGGGGGCCCACTGAGACTCACTTGCCCCCCCCCCCCCCCTCCTAGGCTGGACACCTAGATACGCCTCTGCTTGAGGGTCATTTTCAGGTTTTTGCAGTGATTATAAAGGCAAATCTTGAACATTTAAGCCCTAAGAGAATTGCAGTGTTCAGGGGGAAACCAATGTAAGAATGAGTGGAATATATAAACTCTATGCATACGTTGTCATGAGTTGGATTTGAATTTAGGACCCCAGTGCTACGAAGCAACACAGAGTCTCTATACAGAGTCTCGCTAAATGCAGATACTCTGTGCTAGCAAGGGACACCTCAAAAAGAGATAGTTTAGGGCAGGGTTTGCATACCCCACCACTCCTTTCTGGTTTCCAAGAATAAAATTTGGGTGTATGTCCCTTTAGGATGGAGTGAATGATCACTGGATCACATGTGTCTGGTTGCACCCCATTGTCAGTTCTGGTTTATGGACTATTAGTATAGGGATGCGACTTGGCCTGATGCCAAGGTACATGCCAACAAGTCATTTTGCCTTGACCATGAAATTTAAGTACAAGGTTATGGCAGCAGAATTATTCTTACATTGGGAGAAAAAATGCTTAAAGGGGTATTCTCATAATCTAATGGTATTCCTGTCTGCAGGGTAGGGAATAACTGGCACATTGTTGGGGTCTGACTGCTAGAATGACAAACTGTAAATACTCATTGGATGGTATTGAGCATAGAATATCATTGAAAATGTACACAGAGAGCAAAAGCCACTGATTTTCTAGGACACATGTAACACATCTCACCACTAGAGGTCACCTCATCTCACAGCCAATGGGGAAAAAAGTCAACTTCTTTTTCAGTTCATCTGGAAAATGAATCACTTCTTCTGAGACCTGGTTGTATAATTATAGAACTATTAAGCTCACTTCAATATTGTTTCAATGCGTTTTATTCTTCTGTAATTTATCACTGACATTAAAAAAACATATAAAGAAGACTGTTATAATAATATAATTTACATAAGGTATTATAAATCTATCTATCTATCTATCTATCTATCTATCTATCTATCTATCTATCTATCTATCTATCCATCCATCCATCCATCCATCCATCCATCCATCCATCTATTCTCTCTCTCTTGGCACTGCTTCATAGCAGCTAAAATTTACAAAAGGTTCTTAATGTGTCACTATAGTTTGGAAAAACTTTTGACATATCATAGAGACATGTTTTTCCAAATGACAGGTACACTTTTAAAACTATAAATCACAGTATAATTGGATGCATAGACAAGCTTTTCTCTCTATGTGAAATTACATTGTGCTCAGCATTACTGAATACAGTGGAATCAAATAAAAAAGGAATAAAATAATAACAATGAATGAGTCACAGCATACAGTATTTGTGCCTATAATTTAATATTTCACCCTAATAAATCTAAACGTTTATTTATATCTTGAAGGCTCCAATTTGTGTTTGTCCTACCTATCAAAATTTATCTCTAGAACATATCAAAAGTATTTATTTATTTATTTTTTTCAAAATGATAGAGACACATTAATGGAAAAGTCTGGAGTTAGACTTAAAAAAAAAAAAAAGTCGGGGAGGAAGTGGCTGAACATAACAACATGCACCAACATTGTCGGCTCCAGCACTGGGGTCCGCTGTCCTCCACTCCAGTTCAAGGTCCCCCAGCCGCTTCCTGGTCTGAGCGTGTCAGGCCCACTCAGCTACTTACTGGCCCTATGTTCAGCCATCTCCTCCCTCTTTTGAAAAAAATGTCTGGCCGCTGTTCATTTTGGGGTCATCACTGTTCTCATCACTCGTGGCGGTCCCAGTGGTCAAAACCCCATTGTCAGCTTGTTCTCCACCATCCTGTGAATAGGGAATTACTTCTTTAAATGGGAATACCCCTTTTGAGACCAACACCTTCTTCATAGATAAGGTAATGAAAGTCTGACTGCCAGGACCCCCACGTAATCTTTAGAATGGGGAGCAGTGGTCACAAGGTCTGAGGCTTGAGAGGTCGACAGAGGTTGAAACGTTGCCACCGTGTATGTTGCTTGAATAAATCCTTGCTCTTTTGCACTACTGAATGCTGTTGGACAACTTTCTTTCTGGATGTTATATGGTCTTCACTTGGGATTGGAGACCCTCTGACGTGCCTTACACATCTGACAAAAAGGCAAATTTCTAAACTCAGTGCTGTTGGACTGCTTGTTTGATTGTATGTCTCTAGGACACGTCAAACATTTTTCCATACGACAGTGACGTTGTTCTTTCCATCCTGTGAACAGGGAATTACTTCTTCAGATGGAAATACTCCTTTGAAGACCAATCCCTACTTCATAGATAAGGTATATGAGATTCTGACTTCTGGGATCCCCCTGTAAATGCTAGAATGGGGAGCAGTGGCCACATAAGTGCACTGCCACTTCATTCATTGGTTATAAGAGCTCTCAGAGATAACCAAGCACTGAAATCTCCCACAGGCAATGGATAGAGCTGTAATGCACATACATGTGTTGCAAAGTTCAGAATTCTGCAAACTATAACAATGTACCTCTTTATAGATCGGAGTGCCTAGCAATAAATTGGCCCACAGGTGCCGAACTCGCGGCCCTTGAGCTGATGCAAAAATACTTTTCCCATCATGCCTGGACAGCCATGCATGGCTGTCAAGGCATGTTGAGAATTGTAGTTTTGCAACAGCTGAAGGGCCTCCAGTTTGACACCGCTGTTTGTCACAACTGGAAGACAAAGACATGGAAGGACACACAGTAAGAAACTCAACAAAGAAGCTTTAAAACCCCAAACAGATGGTCACCAGACATCGAGTGTACTCTATGTATAACAAACATTTTGTCATGTAATATCTAATAGAATCTAAGCAACATGTGATTCATAAAGTTTTGTGTGTCTTTATTTACTTGCATTGCCACCCAAACTCCAGGCACCTAATTGGTGGTGAGCATCCTTAGTAGAGTGTTGGGAGATGTTCTACAAGGGATATAGTCTTGGTAGATATTCTACAAGGGATATAGTCTTGGTAGATATCCTCCAAGGGATACAGAATAACTATATGATATATAAGCTCAAATAACTGAAACATGACATGATATGTAGCTAAAACCTTAAGTGCACAATGAAGCAAGTGAGCTCGAGGCTCCATCAGTGGGATGTTTTCAGGCTCGAATAGTTGTTCTTAAAAACCACAATAAGAATAAATAAAGGAAGCTCCGGGGACAGAAGACATTAAAAGATAATTTGCGGTCGTATTGTTGTCATATTGCTATTTATTAATTTCTTAACTTGTTACGAAGAACGTCTGGTTTCCATATCAGTGTTCTGACGCTTGTGTGAGAATCTTGTTTTCCACTCGGAAAAAATGGAATACATTTTATGCCTCTGTATTTTAGCTTGTTGTTGACTCTGGATTGTATAGATTTCAGGATATATCAAAACCAGGGACGTGGAGGTAAAGATTACTCATCTGTAGGTGGCCCCGAAGGGATGAAAACCCCACACATGTAAGCAAACCGCGCTCAATGGAAAGGATCCATCATGTTCTTGTAATGATGGAAACTGTTAATGTTTTGCCGACTTTTCTTCTTTATTCAGTAAATTCTATTTATTATAAATGAAGAAATGAAACATAAGAGATGTACAGTAAGGGGTATTCTCTGTATTATGAAAATTTATGCAATATTTTTCTGCTTTCTATATAATTTCCAGGGCTGTAACTGTTGGCTACTTCTGCAAAAAAAGTCCACTCCTCCCTGCAGGGTGCAAAGGATGGAGACCAGCAGATCACATAGACCAGAAATGTCAGACTTGTAGCCCTCCAGCTGTTGCAAAACTAAAATTGCCATCATGCCTGGACAGCCAAAGCTTTAGCTTGATGGGAATTGTAGTTTTGCAAAATTTGAAGGGTCACAAGTTTTACACCTGTGCTAAAGACTTTAGATTGCAGTTATCAAGCTCCAGGTTACAATTTAGAGAACCAATTCTCTAGTTTCTGACCCCTACCCCCCTTATGTTGGTGTTTGCAACTTGGTGAACAAATGGCCAAACAAGTTTTTGCTAGCAATAAATAATTGAGACACTCCAGGGAATCTACAAGTTGCCTTAATGCCATGCAACCTTTTATCGGTCCAACTTCAGCTTCTTTTGTTCAGCCGTGTCCAATAAATACATACAAACACACACACACACACACACACACACTCTCTCTAAAATAATCTGGCGGGTTTGTGTTCATTGAGCACTGCCTAGTATGTAGAGCAAGACCTGGTAAACTACTGTATGATCTTAATGGTGAATCCATATCATGTGTTAGTTGATGGCACCAGGAATGGTGTGCTGGGATGTAGTGAATAGCGAGAATGCTCGCCTGAGCTTGGTACTCCTTTAAATATTAGGGTAATTGATGGTACTCATTACTCGGATGAGCATCTCGCGATATTCGAGACAATGGCATCTTCCTGCATGTTTTGTAGCTTTTTTTAGCCAATCATCATGCAGGAGATTCTTTGAGAGCTCGTAGTATCGCGTGGAAACTCTACATGTCGATAGCAGCGATTGGCTGGCCAGATCAGATGACCTGGGCATATAAGAATCAGGTCCTGCGATGCTTGCTTCAGACGCAGCCTTGATGAGCATAGGGAGAGAGCTGCTGTCTGTCGGGGAGAGTGTTAGGCAGGGAATCAGTGTGCGGTTAGGCAGGAATCTGACACGAAAAACCCAACAGTCCTTCTAAGGGCTTAAAATTTTTAAAACTTATATATATATATATATATATATATATATATATATATATATATATATATATATATTTGCTACGCTTGGCTGATGGTTTGGACTTGTAGTGCAGCTGTCAGTAGTCAATTTTTCCCTGCTTACATTCTCTTGGCTGGCTGGGATCTGTAGTTCAGCTATACCTATCCTCACTGTGCTGTGTCCTGTGCACGTGGTGCCTTAAAAAACAGCACCAGTTACACACATACTCTATATACGACTACCCCCAAATCTTCTGTCAGTAGTCAATTTGTCCTGTTGCTGGCATTTTCTTGGCTGTCTGGGATCTGTAGTTCTGCTGTATCTACCCTAACTCTGCTGTGTCCTGTGCATGTCATCCTGTAGGAAGTGTCTGTGAATAGGGGCACTTCAACCTCTTGAATTTACATATTAACAAGTAAGGTTTATATCTTGTCAACAGAGAAGACTATTCACATTTGTACTGAAGACTGATTGTCCCATCTTGTCCCATTTCTTTAGGCAATGTTCTGCTGATGATCTTGTGTCCTGGCATCGTGTGGATGTTACTGGGACACGTTCCACCTCCTTGACCATTGTACACACCAAGTCCCTCTCTTCATGGCAGCAGGAACCCTAATGGCAGCGATCAGCAGGGTAGTGCTCTGGCCACACTGCAGACTCTATTCAGGAATAAGGAAAAAGAAAAAGAGATTTAATTTTCCAGGATCTCGATATGATCGATCACTTGTGGGATTTGCTGAAGAGACAAGACTGATCCATTCCGGCCACACCTTATAGGTTTTTATTTCAGTGTAGTGTAGTTATTAATAAGACTTTTTCATAGTCATTTAACACATAACTAAATGTTATTGTCTAAAAGTGAAATGTCTCCTAAACTTTCCATTGTATATTGTTTACAGAAATTTTTGCCTAATTACTTTGCACCAAACATCTCTCATTAATGAGTTTCATTTGAAAAAGTAAAGACATAATGCCCGGGATATGTTGAAAGTTTCACATTCTTCAAAGCCTATGCAAAGAAACATGCTAAAAATAACCTGGAATACAAAACATCTGCTTGTGAACTCTGAAAACCATCAAACAATAAACACTTTAACAATTCCTTTTTTTTCCCTACATGAACAATATTTTTCAGGGTAAGAACTAGTGATGAGCGAGTACTAAAATGCTCGGGTGCTCGTTACTCGAGACGAATATCTCCCGATACTCGAGTGCTCGTTTCGAGAAAAGAAACCCATTGAAGTAAATGGGAAACGCGAGCATTTTTGCAGGGGTCCCAAGTTCGGTAGAGGGGAGGTGAAAACCTGTCAACCTCAGAAAATGATGGAAAAACCACGGAAATGGACAGGAAACAGCAGGGGCAGCATGTATGCATGCCTCTGAGGCTGCCTAATTGCACCATTATGCCAAATTCTGGGCAACAGCCTGGTTAAAAGAGAGGTAGGCATATGAACCACCCAAAAACTCAGCCTGACACAGCATGGCAGTGAGAACACAGGGAACCATTAAAACATAGGTAGCATAAGATGAACCACCCAAAAATATTGCCTGACACAGCATGGCAGTGAGGACACAGAGAACCATTAAAAACAGAGGTAGCTTATGAATCACCCCAAAATTTAGCCTCACACAGCATGGCTGTGAGGACACAGGGAACCATTCAAACACAGGAAGCATATGAACCACCCAAAAACTTGACTCCACAGACCCAGACCAAGATGGACAATACAATCATCCAATAAAAATAGCCGTATTATGGCTAGATTTATCCTCACACTCTCATGCAGTTGTGTAAGAGAGGCATATCTTTGGAGGTAGGGGCGGGCTGTGGGATACAATCTGTTGGTGGCTGCACATATACACACTCTGTGACACCCCCTTTACACTGAACAAGCAGTAGTGAACTTAGATATGCCTTGCGTAAGAAATACAGAAATCAGGAAATATAGTAGAGGGCCCACTAGTTTTTAGGGGGCTGTGAGATACAATGACACCCTGTTTACACGTGATCCCACGTGATCGTAGGATGTAACAAAAAGTGTCCTGCATGTTTATTGGCTGAGAAAAAGCGCCCAAACTTACAGGAAATGGATGATGAGATTTTCTTGAGTATCACGTCTTTTCTTCTATACATTATCCCAATGTTGGTCAGGTTAAATTATATTGTACTGAACACTAGAATAAATTCCTTACTGGCATATTGTTTTGAGTACTGTGATTCCTGGTATTACATATAACGGGGTTGAGGAACCCCTAATCACTGGGCACCAAACTCTATTGAAGGAGAGTGCAGTATGGTTTCTGCTATAAACCAGTGGGCTTCCAACTGTCAGTTTGCTAGTGACTGACTTGTGACTACTGCAGCCAATCACTGGCCTTAGTGGTCATGTGTTATTCTACTGGCATCACTGCTCGGCAATGGGAGCCCCGATTCCTGCAATACGACACATGTTCACTCCAGCAACTACAATTCTTATAATGTCTGGAGAACCAAGGATTTAACCGTCCAAGCATGATGGGAATTTTAGTTTTAAAAAAAGCTGGAGGGCCAAAGGTGTCCAACATCATGTTGTAAATGAACAATCCCAGTTGAGGAACAAATTAAAAACATTTTACAGGGCAAAGAGTTTGAGTGATTAGTTTCACTGGGTTCACACTACGTTTATTTCAGTCAGTATATTTCAGTCAGTATTGCAACCAAAACCAGGAGTGGATTAAAAACACAGAAAGGATCTGTTCCCACAATGTTGAAATTGGGTGGATGGCCGCCATTTAATGTTAAATATTTGCTGTTATTTTAAAACAACGGCTGTTATATTGAAATAATGGCAGTTATTTACTGTTATATGGCGGCCATTCACTCAATTACACCATTGTGTGAACAGATCCTTTCTGTGTATTTAATACACTCCTGGTTTTGGTTGCAGTACTGACTGAAATATACTGACTGAAATATACATATACTGACTGAAATATACGTAGTGTGAACGCAGCCTGTACAGTGTGTTTAAACAGACAGATTTTCTGACGGATTATTATAGCCAAAGCCAGGAATGGATTTGAAATGAGAAGAAATCTCAGAGTTTCCTTTATGACCTGTTCTCTGTTTATTGTTTGTTCCTGGCTTTGGCTTCAATAATCTGTCAAATAAATCTCTTTGTTTAAATACACCCTAAGGCAGCTCCCCTGTGATGCGCGCCGCTTTGGAGGAGGAAGGAGCCGGCATACACAGCATCCTCCGGTGTCTGTAACAGCTGCCGGCCACAGGAGGATGCTGTCTGTGCCGGCTTCTTCCCCAGCAGAGCGGCGCGTGTCTTCAGTCTCCTGCGAGCCGCGCGCGATGACGTCATTTCATCGCGCGCCGCCTGCAGGAGAGGACCGGCACAGAGGACCTGGGACAGAAGAGGACATTGGCAGCGTGGGAGCGGAGGTAAGGTGAGTGGGATGTTTATTTTTTTTATTTGGGGGTTAACTAGGCCACCAGGGACATGCCTGATGGGGGTTAACTAGGCCACCAGGGACATGCCTGATGGGGGTTAACTAGGCCACCAGGGACATGCCTGATGGGGGTTAACTAGGCCACCAGGGACATGCCTGATGGGGGTTAACTAGGCCACCAGGGACATGCCTGATGGGGGTTAACTAGGCCACCAGGGACATGCCTGATGGGGGTTAACTAGGCCACCAGGGACATGCCTGATGAGGGTTAACTAGGCCACCAGGGACATGCCTGATGGGGGTTAACTAGGCCACCAGGGAAATGCCTGATGGGGGTTAACTAGGCCACCAGGGACATGCCTGATGGGGGTTAACTAGGCCACCAGGGATATGCCTGATGGAGGGTTAAATAGGCCACCAGGGACATGCCTGATGGGGGTTAACTAGGCCACCAGGGACATGCCTGATGGGGGTTAACTAGGCCACCAGGGACATGCCTGATGGGGGTTAACTAGGCCACCAGGGACATGCCTGATGGGGGTTAACTAGGCCACCAGGGACATGCCTGATGGGGGTTAACTAGGCCACCAGGGACATGCCTGATGGGGGTTAACTAGGCCACCAGGGACATGCCTGATGGGGGTTAACTAGGCCACCAGGGACATGCCTGATGAGGGTTAACTAGGCCACCAGGGACATGCCTGATGGGGGTTAACTAGGCCACCAGGGAAATGCCTGATGGGGGTTAACTAGGCCACCAGGGACATGCCTGATGGGGGTTAACTAGGCCACCAGGGATATGCCTGATGGAGGGTTAAATAGGCCACCAGGGACATGCCTGATGGGGGTTAACTAGGCCACCAGGGACATGCCTGATGGGGGTTAACTAGGCCACCAGGGACATGCCTGATGGGGGTTAACTAGGCCACCAGGGACATGCCTGATGGGGGTTAACTAGGCCACCAGGGACATGCCTGATGGGGGTTAACTAGGCCACCAGGGACATGCCTGATGGGGGTTAACTAGGCTACCAGGGACATGACTGATGGGGGTTAACTAGGCCTACCAGAGGCATCACTGGGGGGGTTAACTGGGCTACCAGGGACATGACTTGGGGGTTAACTAGACTACAAGGGGCATCACTGGGGAGGTTAAGTACAATAGCAGGGGCATCACTAGGGGTTAACTACAATAGCAGGGGCACTAGGGGAACAATACTTTGCCTTGCCCCGGGTGCTGCAAACCCACGCTACTAACTCCCGCACACGGTATGCGGCCCTCGAATGATTTTATTAATGCCCGACCGGCCCTCGACATGGAAAAGGTTCCCCACCCCTGCCCTAAGGCTATGTTCACACTGCGTATATGTACGGCCGCATATTTTCGCGGCCGGACATATACGCGGTAAACTCCGGCCGGGGATTTACGCTACTTGCAGCCAGCTACGTACGGAAAGGCTCTGTTCATACAATGTTGAAATTGAGTGGATGGCCGCCATATAATGGTAATTAACTGCCATTATTTCAATATAACAGCCGTTGTTTTAAGATAACAGCAAATATTTGCCATTAAATGGCGGCCATCCACTCAATTACAACATTGTGTGAACAGATCCTTTCTGTGCTTTCAATCCACTCCTGGTTTTGGTTGCTATGAGGACCTGACATGAGGACAAAATACTGCCTGAAATATACTGTGTGTGAACCCAGCCTAAGGGTACTATTACACGGCCCGATATTAGGATATTAGGAGCAAGTGAGCAACCAAGTACAGCCGATAATCGTTTCGCGTAATAGGGCCTTAAGACTCTAGGGAATGAAAAAGACAAGAGGAAGGAACAAGATATGAAAGGTATATACTTGGCTCCTTAAATACTGCGAAAAGAACAAACAGATAACGCAGCCATAAATATAAGATCAAAGGTCCTACAGGCTAAAATTGACAATAAGAATGTGTTTTTCCTACTAGACTAAATATTCAAGCAGAGACACATAAAAACTTATAATAGAGATGTACAATTTGCAAAAGAAGAAAGAAAAAAAAAGTCATCAGGCATAAACTGAAAATCTGCTATTCTGCTGCGGGGAACAGAACAGTACTTGGCCTTCTGCTCTCCACCGCTGTCATCGTTTTGACAACTACCACTAATGTGCCCCTCCTACCTGAAATGGCTGCTCGGCATTGTGTAAAGCACTTATTAATGCAGTCTACGCTGACCAGCACATCAACAGATGTTGTAAAAAAGATGACACCAGAAGAGAGAGGGTGGCCTGGGAACTGGCAATGGGACAGGGGATACTGCACTGTTGTATCTCCCACAGCCCTGGCAGAATAGTAGATTTTCCGTTCATGCAAGACAACGAGCATTAGGTAAGTTATAGCATGGAGTGTGGCTGGTCCGTGGATTCATATTTATGGGCAAAGAGCCCATGTCATTAGTAATCAGGTTTTGTTAGACTTATTATTAATAATTCAAAGAAATAATAATGAAAATAATTTACTGGTGTTAGGGAACAATACACTGACACCAGATTATATGGAAAATAATGATCTAATCGATTGGGTTTAATGTTTTTGAAAACCTGATCCCAATTTTTGCAAAGTACAGATTGAGGCCATGCTCCCACTTTTTAAGACACCGGGTGTCCTGTGACCCGATTGGGTCACAGATCGGCAGGTGTCAGAGAAGATCATCCCAGGGGGTGCTGCAGTACTGGCCGGATGATCTTCACTCCTGATGAATTGGGATGCGGGCGTATCCGTGTGCTCCCGCATCCCAATTAATTGTAGTACACAATGGCCGCACGCTCCATAGTGTGCACTGACCGGTTTTCTGTTGCCGCTATTTATATGAATAGCGGCCGCAGAAAATTGACAAGTCAGTTTTTTGCGGCACCGCTAGGGATCCCGGCCGGAGTGTATACTATGGGGGACAATTATTAAGTCTGGAGTTTTCTATGCTGGCCTTAAAAATGTCCCTGCAGCTCCGACAGAATGCTGATTTATGTAGAGGTGCACTGCCTTTACATAAATCCTGTGCGCACCAGTGTGTGCGCCAAGGAAACCTACGCCAGCTCAGAGCTGGCGTAGGTTTCCTTATCATTTTTCGGCAAAAAAAATTATAAATTAAGCGGACCCAGAGTCCGCGCCCCCTCCCCACTCCCCTGGTGAAGCTTGCAGAAAATGGCCAGATGCAAAAATGTATTTTCAAAACGGCCATTTGCGAATATATTTATTCGCATCTGGTCATTGGCCTATGGCCTATGGCTGTATCCATGTTTTCCCAGACTCCCTAGAGCTGCATCCAACTTCTTTAGCCACTGGTATTCAGATGCTGAATAATCAGACTCAGGCATGTGCAAGTTGTACTCATCTCTAGTAATGACAATGCTAAATTCCATAGGCACTAAGAAATAAGATGTGTTTCATATCTGTTGTAACTTCCAAAATTTGCTGGAGATTGTAGAAGATTTTTTTTAATTAGAATTTTTTTAAATGCCTTATTTTTACTTTTGAAAAACTGCAATTTAAAACATAAATAGTAGGGGTGCCATATAGTAGGAGTTTAAAAAATGACTAAAAAAAACTCTACAGAATCTTTATAGCTGAATAAAACTTGTACAGGTTCATGAATGTGATTTATATACTTTTCTTTCTTTTTTTTTTTTTGTTAAGGAAAACCTGTGAGTTCATTTATTAGTCTAGAAACCTGTATTTCTATTACTTCATTAGAGAAGAATTTAATTTTTTCTTAACCCTGTTGAGGAATAGTGCGCATTGCTAAGTGTTCACTTAGTTCTGAATACGCCAGTCCTCGTGCGCTTACATCACTCCCCTTGTTGTTCCTCTTGACAGGCACATAAAACATGCTAAAAGCGAAATATTTTTAATGCACTTTATGAGTTTTTTTTCTTTACAAAGCAACTGTCAGATCTGTTGGTTTCCTAATTTACTGTGATATATAAATTATAGTCGAGAGATTTCAGATTTGTAGCTCTAATCGGAAAAACACATATTCTCTAACAGATGTGTTTCAAGAGATTTGGATATCTGCTTCATGTGATAAAATGGTTACTGGTTAAGTGATTATAAGATGCAATGTTGTTGCTTTTTGCAGTTAAAAACAATTCTCCAAATAATTTATACCATTACATTTTGAAGTTATTAGAATTGGAGCATGGTCGAGTCTTATTATGTGGCATTTGAATATCGGTGACTGAAGAAGTTGGTTGCAGGGATACCTCAAAAACATGGAAACAGACAGAGGCATCAAACTTCTTCAAGTATTCAAATGCCTAATGATTGGACTTGAGCATGCTCGATTTGCACTCTCTAGTTCTAATTCATTTGCTAAGTAACAAAAATAAATAAATAACAGTCTATAATACCCAACTATCTCTCATGGGCCCAACATTCTTAACCTCTGCTTAATTGATGTCACAGAAAGAGGCCATGTCTACCTATACTTTTCAAGACTATGTGACTTTTCATATACTGAATAGCTGATATTGAACAGTATTTTTTTTTATTCTAATATCCAATGCCAATGGCATGATTCTAAAAATTTAGCTGATCTCTGGCCATCTCATCCATTATCAGACAGCCAACAAAGCCTGATCCCCTCCACCTTCTAAACTCCGGCAGGTATTGTTAAAGAGATTTCCAGCACTTTTAAGAACAGTAATTCCCTAGTGTCTTCTTCATTCTGCTCAGAACTTCCTGTTAATGTCTCGATATAAGAAAACTCCTGCTCAACCACTAAAGAGGTGACCCAGCTCAGGCATTGGTAGGCTTGAATGGTCACATTCTTAGCAGGATTGAGCACCACCGTTAGAGTTGTAAAAGGGGACTGGCTGTCATGCTCAGTTCATTTGCTGGACAAGCTACCCTCCTTTGCTGCCTTTAACGGTGCCTGGTCCTCGGTGCTCACCTTCATGATCTCACTGACACAGGATATTGGAGGAAGCTCCCTTACATTTGAGGATACAGTTTACCTTGGTTTAAGAGTAACTTGGATTGAGAGTGTTTTGGTTTAAGAGCTCACAGTTTTTCAAAATTGTGACTTGGTTTAAGAGCATTGCTTTGGTTTGCATGGTCTGCATAGCAGGGTCTACAGCCCTGTAATCTGACCTAGTAAGCCTCCCTCACCTTCCAAATCATAGCAGATCCACTTCAGGCTGGGGCTTGCATCAGGGGACAGGACTGTGCAGGTAATCTCTCCATAGCTGTAACCCCTCTCTCCCCGGTCAGTGAGTGCTGCTATACTGTGTCCACATCTGCCCTGCTCATTCCTTCATACTCTCTGCAGTCTCTGTCAGTGCTTGTGTTTCCCATTCTCTAAAATTACTGTACAGTAACTTATAATATCACATATTCTGCTTTTTCTCATTGTTTGTTTCATTAGTTTTTCATGTGATTCAGAATAAAAAAAATCAGTCTTTTTGGGGTGTGGAACCAATTGTCGCTATTTCAAATATTTATTAAGGGTATAAACACACACCGTATACGCAGCGTATTTACTGCTGCGATATGCAGCAAATACGCAGCAAATACGCAACAAATACGCAGCAGATTAGATATAAATAACTGAACACAGCATCAAATCTGCACCATCAAATCTGCTGCAGATCTGCTGCGTATTTGCTGCGTATCTGCTGCGTATACGGTGTGTGTTTGTACCCTAAGGGAAAATTTGCTTTGGTTTAAGAGTGAATTAGGAATGAATTATGCACGTAATCCATGACACCACTGTATGTCGGTATATCACAACTTACAGCAGAATCTCCACTCCTGGGACCATGGACCATACTTGTAGGTTTACAAATTAAAATATACTGCTATATAAATAAAAAAAAAAAATCTGACAATGGAAAATCCCTTCAACTCAACAGTATGGCTACGCAACAATTTGGGGGATGCACATACATTTATTAAAGGGTTTTATCAATCATATTTTTGTAACATATATCGACTATACATATCCAGTATTTAATCATCTTGACATAGACTTTAACCATTAGAAATTAGAATTCAATGAACATTGTGAAGATTCTGATCTACTATATTTCCTTCTCATCCCATCTCGTCTATGTGTTATTAGGACATCTGTAGTTGGAGTTAATGGGCCATCTGTTAAGTGCTTGATGCTTTTATTGAACCAACGGTTGAATTTAAGCCCAGTTATGCTTTAGCCTACAGTAAGAGTTCAGTGACTAAAATCCTTTATATTGGACTACACCATACCGCTACCTTCTGTGATATGGCGATATCCTGCAGCATTTTGAAATCAGGCACTTTGTGTTCATATTAATAAGCTTTTACTGCAAGCGTCAGCCCTCTATTATGGAAATATGCTAAGTGATTTTCAATATTTTATTACATTGACCTCTGAAAACATGTGGTTCTACTTACCAGAAGCAAAAGGTTTCCTTATAAACCATATCAGGGAAATTATATAGTATTTACTGATTGACTGATGATGTACCTGCAACTTACATATTGTAAGAACTGTTTAACCTCTTTTGTGTTACATACTTTAACCTATTATAATACCATAAATGGAACTGCTGCAACATGGTTTATATTATGTAGAAAGTACTGATACCATGTGTACACGGTACGTCTAGGAAGTGTTATCATAGTCACCTTCTAGCATTAGGATTGTGGGTACGAATCTAATGATTGTAAGTAATTTGCCTGTCTTATTGAAAACATTGCAACATCCAAGCCAAAGGAAGGGGAATTGTGCCTGGGATGTGACTGGGCCTTGTGGTGCACCTTTGCCTTATCTTGGTATGTTCGGATTCTCAGGTCAAATCCCATGCTCTCGAGGGTTGGCTGCTGTGGTGTTGGCCAATAAGTCCTCCAGGGCCTACACAGCTGTTCATTGTGTTAGGCCAATGGAAGTTAGGATGCCCTTGATGGTGTAAGTGCTAAAAAGGCAAACAAGGATTTGCGATGAGAGATGCAACAAGTCTTTACTAAAAAGAATATTCATTCATTGCAATGCCTGTAAGGTGCAAAAGTTTAACTGAATGGTTAAAGGTACTAGTCCATTTCCAGTTTCCCTTTTTGATAAGGTACCTTAGTTAACCCTTTCAGAACCGGTCCAGATAGTGCCTGGAGGACCAGAGCCCATTTTAAAAAAAAATATGACCTCACTTTATGTGGTTTCACTTTATGTGGATAAACCTCCGTGATGCTATAACTTATCCTAACAATTCTGAGATTGTTTTCTCCTAACATATAGTACTTTAGGTTAGTGGTATATTTTGGCCAATATCTGTACAATTTTCATGAGAAAAATGCCCACATTTCATGAAAAAAAAAATGACAAAATCAATGTTTTTCAATTTTTTTATTTTTTATTTTATTTTCTATGGTCATTGTGCGTGTTTAGTTATGTGATCACTTTTATGCATGCGGCTATACTGAATATGTATACTTTTTAATTTATCCCCCCCCCTTCCCCCCCAACATTTATTTTTGCATTTGGGGCTATGGGGATTTTATGTGTTATGTACTTCACTTATTTTTTTTATTTGTGTGTATTTTTTTTTACTGTTATACTTTATTTTACTGTCCCACCATAGGGGCATCACTATTTGATTGCTTGATTACAGGCACATTATATTGCACTGCAGATCTGCATTGCATTGTAATGTGACTGTAATAGGCAAAGCTGACCGGGCTCAGCCTTAGAGTTGAGCCTGGTCAGCCACTGTACTTATGACACAGGAGGCTTCAGGGAAGCCTCCTGGTGTAATAGCAACCATCGGGGCTGTGCGATCACTTCTGCACAGCCCTTAAGGAAAAAGAGGGAAGATTCTCCTTGTATTCTACATTACAGCTGCTGCGATCAGCCTGGCTGCTGCACCTATAGGGTTAACGGCAGCAATCCTCGCTGAGCGGTTGGCGGGTGCCTGGCTATCACTGACAGCCAGGACGCACCAAGGGATGGCACAGGTGCAGCTCCTGCTTCCGTTTTATCCCAGGACGTAATTGTCGTCCTTGAGTTCACTGCAAAAAAGGACATACAGTTACGTCCATAGTCCTGAGCAGGTTAATATTCACCTTGGTAGGCTCCCAGAGGGTGTCCAAAACAAACACTTCAATCAATGGTGGTGTGCAGTAATTGTTGCAGTTGCATGAAGCCTTCAAGGTCCAAAGTTTAACTGGATGGTTAAAGGTACTAGTCCCTTTCCTTTTTCCCTCTTCGCTAAGGTACTTTAATTAATAATCAGCCTGGTTGTCTCCGAGAGGTTGTCCCAAACAAACATACTTCAATATATAATGGCGGTGTGCAGTTATTGTTGCAGTTGCAAGTCACTAGGCCTGGCCAGAAGCCCCCAAGGTCCATGCATAAAGGCTATGAAGCACTTGTATCCATTGTCCTCTTTGCAGACTAAATGACACCAGTCTGTTTTCCCTGGAGCCACAATAAGAATAATTTAGCACCAAATACTGGATTCCAACCAAATGACAGGATTTGTTATTATGATCAAGGGTTGTTCCAACTCATCTAGGGTCTAGATGTTGGGTGTCAATGGACTATTTACAATGGACAATGGACTATGGCAACTATTTACTGCAGACTTCTCCTGAGCTAAATAAGGATCAGCCCTGGCAGTGGGCATCCCTTTGGATCTTGGAGGTATTGTATATAAGTAGAGATGAATGAACCTAGAGAATGGTTTTTCCGAACCTGAATGTTCTGCATTTGATTACCGGTGGCTGAATAAGTTGGATGCAACCCTAGAAAGTCCTTGAAAACATGGATACAGCCTATAGCCTATGGCTTTATTTATGTTTCCCAGGTAGACTTTGGGCTGCATTCAACTTCTTTAGCCACCAGTATTCAAATTAAGAGCATTCAGGTTCAAATAAACCTGAGCATGCTTGAGGTTTACTCATCTCTATATATAAGGCATCCACAGGTATTGGGCTCCTATCACAGCACCAAAAGGTGCCCTTGACCCTAGTAGGAACTGTGCTCTGTTTGTTCTTTTTTTTTTTTCTCATGTGAAATACTTTTGTTGCATCTCATCATTCTGATACCATGTGATCAATTCTGTAGGACTTCAAGGGATTTAATAGGTAGTTGTATCTAGACGCCACACTGACAGTTGCAGGGGCGTGCTGTAGCACTGATCACATCACCACTATAAGGTATGTAAAGAATTCAAACATCTGCTTGTGTAACAATGAGTAATATTGTCGCTATTCAGTCAAATTCTTCATATATTGTTCTCCTGATAAGGGTTAAAAAAAGAACTGATTCTCCTGAAGATTTGGAGAGTCTTTATTTCAAGTACAAGACCAACCAGAACCTTGTGTGTAAAAAAATAAAATAAAATTGGGACACTTGAGCCCCACCTACAGAATTATTTGAGAATGCCACCAAAATAGCCAAATATCGTTGTGGTTCCCATAAGTCCCACTACTTTTTTTGACCCAGTCAAAACAAGTATGCCATGCTGTCCACTAGAGATGGGTCCAACTTCTTCAGCCAACTGTAGCTAATTTGTACTGTCTAAGCATAAATACAGTCTGTGGCATACTGAAGGGGGGGGGAGGTGCAAGGACTGAGGGAATGGGGGAGTTTTGGGGTCGCTAGTTTGGCCAATAGGGGGGTATTGTGATTCATTTTTACATGGGACTACATGTTGAAGGAGGACGAGGGGAGGAGAAGTTGTGTTATTTACACTGGACTGCATATTAGAGAGGCTGAGGAGGAGGAGTGATGTTATTTAAATGGGACTGTATGTGGGAGGGGGCTGAGGAGATGGGTGTTAGGCTATGTTCATATTACATTCTCAGGCCACCTCCGCAGTATACATCAGCAAACCTGACAAAAAAGGTTGCCGATATCTACTGCAGCATGCTCCTGATTGGCTTTAATGGACCATCAATTAGTGACTGTGTTTGATCCCTTTAAAAAAAAAATTCTGATAAATTGAGTCATAAATCAAGGCTTTTAATGGTTCAAATAATAACTTGCCACATTGTGGTATGTAATGAGTTAAGCATGAAGTTAATGTTTACTACAGTACATGCGCAGGTGGCTTGGTTTTCTTCCTTCTGGAGGAGAGTTATAATAATTTTTTTTTATATGACTGACAAAACAGGAAAAAGGTAACGTATGAGCTTTCCATGCCTGTCAAATCCGGGAAAAGAGTTGCTTTGCTTCCCTAAAGATGATGAACTGCGAAGGTACCCGAGGTCCATGTAATGTCATAATTACCTATGTGACATTAGGTTACTTGGCTCCATACCTTTGGCCAATTATTTTTTAACCACCTACCACCCACCATTTTATTGATCATTATTTTAAGAAACAATGTTTTCACCATTATTTCCATAACTGTATCCCAGTACAGAACACTTAAGTTTACACAGCTTTCCCTATGAGACTTATAAAATAGCACCGGCAGAGTATGCCCATCACATGCTGCCAGTTCCTCTACCACAGACAACTAGAAACAACAGGTTTTACTGTAAATCTGAAATAGACAACAACCCTATCATATAAAACAGCCATATTATATTATAAAAACATAACGGATTCAACTAAACCCATTAAATTATATTTTTCCTATAAACTTCTTAAATATGGAGTCTTTGTGGATTGGTTTTGGATATTTTCTGTAAAAGCTCTTTTGGGGAATTGAACTGGCAGACGCATCAGGCTGAGCTGGACAGTTCTTTGCAGTTCCTGATTATAGGCTTTGCTTGATTGCTACTTGGCAACCGCTCCCTTTAAGCAGGTGCACTTTCCAGGAGCCCAATTTATTTTAGCCAAATCTTTAAAAAAAAAAAAAGTTTCTCTTAAATGTGTCCATCCACAATGTGGTCTTCACCAATATTATCAGCCAGCTCTTTTATTGCAGCATTGGCTTCAATAAACTGATATCTGCAATCTTGTTTCATATTAGTTAAAGGTGCATTACAGCAAAATATATATATATATATATATATATATATATATATATATATATATATATGCACACACACAGACACTGCTCAAAAAAATAAGGGGAACACTTAAACAACATGATATAACTCCAACTCAATCACACACTATGTTCAGTTCATGTTCAGTTTTGAAGCAACACTGACGGTGAATTCATTTCTCCTGTTTTTGTGCAAATGGAGTAATTAAAAGGGAGAAATGATCGGCAAATAGCAGAACAAGCCCTATAAAGGAGAGATTCTGCAGGTGGGCTGTGAGCTGTGGCAAGAAGGTAGCTATGTCTGTCTGCGTTTTGTCCAGAGCATGGAGCAGATACCAGAGGACAAGCCGGTACACCCGGAGACATGGATGGCGCTGTAGAAAGGCAAAAAGCCAGCAACAGGACTCTTTCTTTGTGCAAGGAGGAGAAGTGCCAGAGTAAAATGACCTCCAGCAGGCCACTAATATCCATGTGTCTGCGAAAACTGTTGGAAACAGACTCCATGAGGAGTCCAGGAGTCCATGACTCCAAATTCCACAAGTTGGTGTTGTGCTTACAGTCCAACACTGTACAAGGCTATTGGCATTTACCAGAGAACACTAAGATTGGCAGATTCGACTTTGGTACCCTGTGCTCTTCACAGATGAAAGCAGGAGACTTTCCTGGTGATAGTTATCTGCTGCCTGCAACATCCTTCAGCATTATCTGTTTGGCAGTGGCTCAGGAATGGTGTGGGGTGGCATTTCTTTGGAGAGGCCCACAGCCTTCCATGTGCTTGCGAGAGGTAGCCTGACTGCCATTAGACACTGATATGAGATCCTCAGACCCCTTGTGAGAATATATGTTGGTGCGGTTGGCCCTGGGTTCCTCCTAATGCAGCACATTGCTAGACCTCATGTGGCTGGAGTGTGTCAGCAGTTCCTGCAAGATGAAGGCATTGAAGCTAAGGACCCGTTCCCCAGACCTGAATCCAATTGAGCACATCTGGGGCATCATGTCTCGTTCCATCCACCAACATCACATTGCACCACAGACTGTCCAGGAGTTGTCAGATTCTTTAGTTCATGTCTGGGAGGAGATCCCTCAGGAGACCATTTACAACCTCATCAGGAGCATGCCCAGGTGTTGTAAGGAGGTCGTACAGGCATTTGGAGGCCACACACAATACTGAGCCTCATTCTGACTTGTTTTAAGGACAGGCTGGAATTAAAGTTTTTTTTCCACTTTTATTTTGTGTGTGACTCTAAATCCAGGCCTCCATTGGTTAATAAATTTTATTTCCTTTGATGATTTTTGTGTGATTTTGTCCTAGGGCTGAATTTATCTTCCATTTTGTCCAGCCACTGGGATTGAGATACCAATTGTTTAGGTTTGTGGTAATTTCTACTCTACATTTCCTGTTTTGGGGCTGCTAAGAACTAGATCCTAGCTGATCACTAGAGATCTTAGTAACAGGACACCAGTGATCAACTTGTCCTTACCACAAATTGTAAACTGTAGCCTAGAAGGCCAAAGTAGACTTTGCAAAGACTTAAAAATACATCTAGCCACTGAGAGGTGGAATTGTCAGTGAATCTATTCAATTACTATTTTCAAAAATAAACTAAAAAGGACACTTGTCAAAAAAAGATTATTATATGTAGCTCCCGCTTCAATTTTATTTTACAGCCAGAATTTATGGAAAGAATCTGCTCAGAAGTCGGCTATCAAATGATATATGCATTAAATTCATTGCTGGTGTTTTATCTTAAGAAGACATATATACCAAGCAATTTCTAGGTAATTTGCTGAAAAAAAGTGTACGAGAGCAATGTGTTTGAAATGAGGCATGCTCAGTGCTTTATTATCCTCCTCTCGAGCTAATGCGTCCCACAGAGAGCAGCAGAAATCAGGACAGATGGATCAGCAGCAAAGAGCTTTAGATGTAATTCCACTTTGCAGTCAAGCATAATACTCATTTTTGTGCCGTGATATCAAAAGTTTTCTTTCATACAATTGATGCATTGGACGGTAATGGGGCAGAGTCCATTTAAAAACTTCAGCCCGGATAAATGGTATATACTGTGCTTACCCAAAGTTTGGGTTTGTTTTGATCACAAATTGTCAGGAAAACGACACTTTCCTGAACAATGTGCTGTTTTAAGTTGTTACTACAGAGGACAGGTATCAAGCAGTGATGGATAGATGGCGGCACAGCAACCTGCCGGTCCTCTAAACTTTATTGAGAGTGTTTAATTAGACCAGTGATGTGGAACCTTAGGCTCTCCGGCTGTTGCAAAACTACAATTAACATCATCCCTTAACAGCCAATGGCAAGAAAGCAAAGTTTTGCAACAGCCGAGGGAGAACCTAAAAAGCCCTCCTCAAGGTCCATGTGAACCACTCCCCAGCTGTTCCCTAATTCTGGGAGTTTTGCCTTATTATAGTCTGTAAGTTAAACTGTCTTAATTAGCGAGCGGCCTGGGAGTGGAGAACACAGTCTCCGTGCTCTTTCCTTGGCTATATGTCCTGATCGCAGTGGGTCTTAGCAGTGAGACCCACTGCAATCAAGAACTTTTGTCAGGCCTTACATGTCAAAAGTTATTTATCATGATTGACGTATTTATGGATTCATGTATTTACAGTATTAAGGGTTCAGAATAGTTTTCATAGTCAACATAGTTTTAGGCAGGTGGTTTTAAAGTTATAGATGGTTGGTATTCATCAAAATGTCCAAAAATTGGGGAATTTATTCTAATAAAATAAAATAAATGTAAAAAATATAATATATGATGACTTTATTTTTGTATTGGAGTTAAATTGGCTATGTAACTACACATACCCAAAAGTAAAGGGATATTGCCAGTACGTAAGGTCAGGTTGCTGGTGACCTTACTGTGATTAACTCTTCTAGCATCACAGAGTGCAGAAACAGCCGGCCAGGGATGCTTTTTACATGATCCGCTTTAGAAGGGAGAGGGGAGGAGGAAGCTCAGAGCAGAGAGCACAGCTCACACAAAATTTTCTGCATCTTCAGCAGAAAGCAGGAGGCCCAGAACTGGGGGAAGGAGACGGAAATGATTATCACAAGTATGGAATTAATTCTTAGTCTCCAGGAAGGGGGATTCAACAAGTATTTTACCTAACCGGAAAAAACTTTTAATAATGGATTATTATTTGACACCAAAATAATCTGATAGGAGCTTAAAAATAATTTAACATTTTTTCCCTAAACATTTAAAAAATTTCCACACACACACACACACACACACACACGTATATATATATATATATATATATATATATATATATATATATATATATATAATCTTTTCTATCTTTAAAAAAAAAAAATCAACTAGTATACATGACAGAATGAGGATTCCCACAGGTCTACCCTCAATTTCCTAGAGGCATGTGTATGTTGAAAAGCCTGTAGCTTCATATTCTTCAGCGGTGACTCAAGATTTATATTTATGCACAGATGGAAAACTGTAAATCAAAAAGTCAAGATTCTCCATCTTGCATCTACAGAATAATGTTCCACTCTAGTGATAAGGGTAGAAGACGGTGATGAGAGAATCTTACCTATGTCTTAATACCCTAATTCCTGTCTTGAAACGAGTTGAGTCATGCAGGAATTCTAGTATCTGGTTAAAATATGCTGACATTTAGAGGAAACAAGGGGGTTTAATCTCACCATAAATACCTTGCTCCAGGCCCCTAAACCCATAATAAGGAAAATGCACAAAATTAAGAAATATGTCAATTTTTTTCTGTCAGGGATATCCTCAACCTGGGAGTCAGAGTTGTAGCTGGGTTTGTTTAAACACTATCTCATGAGTACAAAGTATGTGTACAATATTTGTTTTCCTATGTGTCGTTGGATACAATGGCCGTGTTAGAGTATTACATGATAGGGAAGAAAGTGTATCCGTCATAGCTGTCACCATAAATAAACATAACTAATCTTAAGTAAACACCTACAAACAATACAAACATTAAGTGGGTATACTGGGGGAGGAATGTGAAAAGTTTACTGAAGTGAGATTACAAGATTACCTAATTCTAGGAACTACTGTATCTATCTATCTATCTATCTATCTATCTATCTATCTATCTATCTATCTTCTATAACATTGCCTGAGGAGTACTGAATAAGCCCACTACTCACAATATACAGTATATACTGTCTTATGTTAGTTTTTTGTCCCAAAGATGCGCTAGGTCTTATCTTCAATGGATGTCTTATTTTTGCATGAAGAAGAGTTCACATGTCACATGCACAGCAGGGACAGAGCGTATGGAATGACGGCTTCCGGCCACCAGGGGGAGCTCACCACAACACACTCATACAGCACAGCAGGGACAGTGTACAGTATGGCAGCAGGCGACAGGATAACGGCAGACTGCGTACAGCTCTATATCTGGTGGTACGGGATAATGGGGATGGTAGCAGGCGACAAGCCTCTTGATGCCTTGCCTGCACATTTACAAGTAGAAGGGAACATCGGGGTTGGCAGCAGGTGATGGTCTTCATGTGAAAGTAGGGGACAATAGCGGCAGGCTAAAACGAATCACACCTGCATGATCTGGTGTTTTAGTCAGTGGCCATGCCTTAACAGTGCTGCCACACTATGACCCTCTATCATAACCCCTACAGATGCTATTGACTATATGCATGATTACAGTGCAGTTACATCTAGTAACTAATTTGTCTCCTTTTTCCCACCTATAGTGCCTCAAATGGTAACAATGTCCACTTTGGTCTCCCACATGGTAAAGTCAGTAGGTTGGAAGGAGGGGTAGGTGGAAAAGGATAGATGGGCAAGGGAAAACAGGTTAGTTTCCCCATTAGATAGGTAGATCACTCTAGTAGGCAGATGGGTCCCACCAGTAGGTATGTGTCCCCAGCAGGTATGTAGGTTTTCCAGTGGATAGGTTCTTCCATTAGATAGCTGCTAAAAGCAGAAAATATTGCCAATTTTTAGAGGTACCCCAGTATGTAGACAGATGCCCATTGTGGCTGCGGGTATAATGCCACAATATTTCTTCTTTGTTACATTTCTTCTGTTTAATGCTCTAGACTGTGGGACTAGAAGCCGCTATTTGATAGCTACCATCATCAGCCATATTAGCTCCACTCAGCCATAATATCACCTTAAGCGTCTCTCTAGCAGACATTCAGTGATTGGATGTGCCACTTCCCATTTTTCCTCAGGGACACAGCTGTATTAAATTTTTGCATTTTATTAATCTGTAATAAGGCAGCCATGACTGTATCATTTATTTTTTTCATATTTGCCAGATGGCAAAATAGTTATTTGTATTATTTTGGCTAAAAAGAAAGTGAATCTAACAGGAAGGAGATGCTCGACTTGAGTCTCGTGACAGTTGTGTAGATTAACATTCCTGCAATTGGAGTTTTATATCAATAGCTTAAAACTTCATGAACAGGACCATATCTATATTAAAAGGATCCATAACACAGGGCCCAGAGTCTTTTGCCAACCAAAAAGATATCTCCTGACACACACACACACACAATCCGTTTGTTACAAAAATACTGCAACCATTTGGTTGGATGACTGAATGACACATAATATAGAGAGGGGCTTGACACCTAATTGTTTAGACTCTAGAGGGCACTAGTGGGCACGACACGACACTCACAAGCCGGGTGGTGGTGGGGGGGGGAATGATGAAGCTCCACCCACTCACCTTAATATCACGGAGCGGCTACTACTACAATCACAGTAAGCGCCCATTGAAGTTTTGTACAGGAATGCATGAAACCAGCGGAGAGCAGCTTCAGCTACAATTACAGTGTTGCAACATGGAGGCCAGGCTGGAAACCGTTTTGTTTGGACACCACAGATCAGCACTGCATAGTAAAATATAACCATGATATCACTGTATTTTGAATAAGGACATTGTCCTGAGACAAGAACTCTGCCCTTAAGTGGATGCATCTTCTATTACACCTTCTATTAGTATTGTCTTGGGCCAGGTTACCTACTAATTATAAATATGTTGCATTAGCGAGAAAACATATAGAGGCTAGCAACTTATAGAGACTACATGTGCCAACATATGGGGTCTGTGCACGAGGTTCTTCCATGAAACTCTGAGAATTTCATGCACATAACCATTTCTATGTAGTGGGATTCATAATATGGGGCCCAGAGTCTTCTGTCAACTCAGACTATAAATATGATGTGTATGCAAAATATCATATAGAAGCCAGTTATCCATAGGGACTCCATATGCCACCAGTGCCTGTGTATGAGATATTTTTTAGACTGTACACAACTAACCTCGAGAGCTGACCACCCACTGACCACCCTCCTACGTGTTCAGGACGAGAGGCTATTTCTAAAACATTTTCTATTTTCGTCCTTTGGTTTAGGAAATCTTATCCAAACAAGCTGAAACACGTTATTTTTCTGTTCTCACGTAGTTCCTAGGGTTCTTCAAAGCGGCCGGTCTTCTAATCTCCTGAATCTCCTCATGAACCAAAGGTAAGATTATTAGAAATCAACAGAAGATGAAAGCAATAAAATTAATGAACTTTCATGCTCGCCTCAGACGGGGGACCTTACAGAAAAGTTTTGGTAACTTTCATTTAAAATCTCTGACAGAGCAAATGGCAAATGGCAATCACTTTTTTCCATTTATATTCTCTGACCGTTGTTTTTCTTTTAACTTGATCCAAAAACTGCTTTTCGCAGCACATGATTCGAGTTAAACATCACAGCGTTTGCTTGATGGCATTACTTTCACTATTGATTACATCAAAATAAACTAGGGACTCTGCTGACTTTAACCAATGCATGAAATCTAAGCCTCTTGACAAAGGAGCCCGGGCCTGGCCTTCCCTGACCTCTGGGCTCTATTTACAGGACTTTACCAGTCATCTTAATTGTTGCATGTGCCACCTTATCCCAGGGTTAATGAGGTGTAAATGTGCTAGTTATGTTGTATGAATTGTAACATGCCGAACTGGAAGGATATTAGAGACGGAGAGTTTTGTGCAGATTTTGATTTTGTTATTGCTGGTGGTGGAGCATTATAATGATACCGTCAAATTATACAGGTTTTGCTATTAATATATACTACAATATTACTGAATAGTATAATAATAATAATAATAATAATAATAATAATATGCTCTCATTTACATATTGACATTAGATAGTTGTTATGGAGCCCCCTAATGTTCCTCTGATTGAATCTCAAAGCGTCCACCAAAAGTGTCCAGTTCTGGTGGTCACACGTGCCTAGTAGAGATGAGAGAACCTCAAGCACACTTAAGTTCATCTGAACCTGAACTTTAAAGTGACTGTACCACCAGGCCCAGGCTGAAGCACTGGAGGCGGCCGACCCACCCTTAGTGGGAGGAAACCCTAGACCCTCTATGATAGGTTCCATTGATTCTAATGGAGTCACGTCATGGAGGGGCTGGGGTTTCTTCCCACTAAGGGTGGGTTGGCCAATCTCCAGTGCTTCTGCCTGGACCTGGTGGTACAGTCACTTTAAAGTGACACTGTCACCCCCTTTTGCGCATTCTGACATCTCTACACAAGTGTAAAGGGTAAATTTAGCAGTTTTCACATCTCATTTTATTTCATACGTCATGGTGCTTGTTCAAGTAAAAAGTGATCATTTAAGAACTGCAGATTGTGTGAAGTGGGCGGGGCTTCGCGGCATTAGCGCCACTTAGCCCCACCCACAATGTCACCATTGGCCCCACCCCCTTGGCGGCCATTGGTGGGTCAACCTAGACTTTAAGGCCAGCCTGTTCCAATGGCTGGTGAGGGGGTGGGGCCAACGGTGCCGTTATGGGCGGGGCTAAGTTGCGCTAATGCAGCGAGGCCCCGCCCACTAAACATAATCTGCAGTTGATAAAAGATCACTTTTTACTTAAACAAGCACCATGACGTATGATATAAAATAAGGTATGAAAACCGCTAAATTTACCCCTTACACCTGTGTAGAGATGTCAGAATGCACAAAGGGGGTGACAGTGTAACTTTAAGTATTTGATTACCAGTAGTAGTGGCAATGGCTGAAGAAGTTGGATGCAGCTCTAGGAAGTCCTGAAAAACATGGAATGAATCCATGTTTTTCAGGCAGCTTTAGGACTGCATCCAACTTCTTCAGCCACCGGTAATCAAATGCCGAATGCTAAAGTCCACATGTGCCAAAGTGTGCTTGAAGTTCTCTCATCTCTATTAGGCAGGTGTGACCAACAGAACTGGACACTTTTGGTGGACGTTCTGGGATTGAATCAAAAGAAGCATGCTCAAGTTTTGCTCATGTATAGTGCCCAGTTGTTGAATCCTGTTTCCATGGATCCTCTTTAAAATGGTTATTAAGATATCCTCAAAACATGACCTGTTGGTGGGCCAACTCCCCCCCCCCAAAAAAAAAAAAAAAAAAAAAACTTGCAGTAATCTCTGTCCAGTAGCGCCACTATAAGTCTACAGGGCAGCTGTATGGAGAATGAATGACAGTGTGGAGTCCCTGTCATTCATAAAATATTTTTATATATCATAGAGACATATGAAAAGTTTAGATCAGTAGGGACCTGACTGTTCAGACCATGACCATGAGAAGTACTCACTTAGTAATTTTTTTTCTTCAAATGAACTGGTTTCAGAAAGTAATACAGAAAGGTAACACTTCCCGTACTTATCAGCTTCTGTATGCACTGAAGGAAGTGGTATATTCTTTCCACTCTGACACAATGCTCTGTGCGGCCACCTCTGTTCATTTCAGGAACTGTCCAATTGCAAATCCCCATAGAAAACTTCTCCTGCTTTGGACAATTCCTGACACAGAGAAAGGTGGCAGCAGAGAGCACTGTGTCAGACTAGGAAGAATACATCACTTTCTGGAGAACATACAGCAGCTAAAAAGTACTTTTTTACACCAGTTGATTAAAAAAAAAAACTCTGGAGTACCTCTCTATGGCTAAAATTAACTTGGTCCTATAAGAGTGAAGACACATTTGGCTGAGCTGAATTTGCCATGAAATTGTTTCGTTTGTCCATCTCTCTGTATATCAGACTAGCGGTCACAGCTATCAAAACATAAATCTAAGTCCGGCAAAATATTTCCATGTTTTTCCGTGTCTGAAAATCCAGTTACCGCTGAGCCCATCTTAAACCTATAATCAGCCTTAATCTTTCTGGAAATCTTAAATAACAGATGTTTTCTAAAAGAAATGTGCATTAGTGCAGTTTTGCGACTTGTTTGACATCGTATGCACACTACACTTCTCCTTACAAAATAGGTCAGCCATAAATTATCTGTCAGCTCCTGGAAGGCGTCTTGATCACATCTGCTCATCGGGAAGAAAAAAGTCATTGACTTTAATTGACTTTACTGGTACTTGCCATTTTGGACACTTGTTAAATTGGTCACTTGACAATTTGGAGATTACAAAATGTCCTCCTGCCTGGACCTCTGGCAATCAGCAGTAATCTGTAGGGGAACCTTCCAGTAAGTGTTTAGTTTCCCTGCAGCGCCACCACAGGGGAAATTTAACTTTACACATTGCCAATTTAAATTGAAGTGTTGTCTATACTTTGCAGGGCAGGAAAGGTCCTCCAGAGGGAGATATGCTCTTTGTAACCATTCTCCATTCTGGCCAAGAGATCCTGAGTAGGGAGGGTCCCATCTATTAACTTAGAAGATGTGTTTTCTAAACTGGACAACCCATTTCTTATACAGTACATCCATATCTTTTGTAACATGCCAAAGGGCATGCACTTGCTGTGCTATCCAGTTAGTTTGACTTAGGGCCAAACATAGAAGCACCCTCTACTTTCTCTTGCTTTATCCTGCTCCAGGATGTGTAATCTAGATTTCTGTTGCTTTGGGGTACCACATTATTGCTCTAAAAGTAATCCTAGTATGGTTGGCAGCTTGCCAAATGGGCCAGACAGCTCTAGTGCCAAGCACTGTGGAGACAAGTAGATGTGAGGTAGGTGCAAATGCGGGTATAAAACTGTCATCCAGGCAGAGAAGTCAGGTCAATTCAAGTGGCAAAGGTTCCATCTTAGGTTCCGACAGAAGGCTTTGTTGCAGGTAGGATTGGTACACAGGCAGTGTCCAACTGGCCCACCAGAGAACCGGAGAATGCTCCGGTGGGCCCCCAGCTTTAGAACCTGCACTAACTTTGACTGATGTGTGGTTTCTCACTCGTTGTTCATTGGTGGGTCCTCAAGATCATTTCCTCCGGTGGGCCCCAGATACCCAAGTCTGACATTGTACACAGGAGAATTAGCATAGTACACAAGGGTCAGGCAAATTCAGATAACCAGGCACAGGTCAGATACAGGATTTCACATCCTAGGAATAACAATCCTTTTAAATGGCAAATTCACACTGTTGCTCAAGCTGGTGGGATAGCGTTAAACAGATAATAAGATAGGTGGAAGAAACATATGGAGTGTGAGCATTAATCCTTTAAATTTCACATGTGCACACCCTAGAGGTCAGAACAAGAACAGCAGCAACAGGAGGAAGAGGAGAGGAGGAACATAATTACTCCTTGTAGATGTTATTCTTGGTTGGATATGAACCCAGGACCCCAGTGGTGCAATGTAACAGCTCCAGCTACTAACAAACCCCATAGAAACCACACTACACCTATGTCATAGCAACTAAGAAGTATTGTTCTATTTTTGCATTGTTTTGATTCTACCCAATAAAAAGAAAAATACTTTAAAGCCTCAAATGACTAAAGATGAAAAAATGGTTTCCACCGCTATGGCCTGTACACAATAACATCATATGTTAGCCATTCATGTCCATCCAACAATGTGCTGCGTAGTGTGATTTGCAGAGATGTATGTAAGAAGGATTATCCTGGAGTATAAATCATGTATTAAGATGTGCTGACCTGGCATCAGTAACGGATTAGAGGTCCATTCGTTTTCCTGTTTTTCCCATTTTTTTTGCTTTTAATTGCCTGCTGTTACATTACATAAGACAGATAAAGATCTCCTAGGTTTAAGCCCTTACTTAAGAGAACTATTTACACACTTCGGATTTCATCCTTCATCTCTGGTTTGGCCATGTGTGTGGGGTTGTCAGGTTTCATATGTTGCCAAGAGATGACCAAGCCAAAATATATCTGAAGTGTTAGGCTGAGGATATGTTCTAATAGATATAATAAGGAACAGGACACATAGTAACTGGAGACTAGATTATATGTAGCATTAGTGTTAGGTTCCGCATTATGTTTTTACATCTTGCTGAAACATCCTGTTTTTTCTAATCTTTAGGCTGGGTTCACACTACGTATATTTCAGTCAGTATTGTGGTCCTCATATTGCAACCAAAACCAGGAGTGGATTGAAAACAAAGAAAGGATCTGTTCACACAATGTTGAAATTGAGTGGATGGCCGCCATTTAATGGCAAATATTTGCTGTTATTTTAGAACAATGTCTGTTATATTGAAATAATGGCAGTTATTTACCGTTATATGGCGGCCATCCACTCAATTTCAACATTGTGTGAACAGATCCTTTCTGTGTTTTTAATCCACTCCTGGTTTTGGTTGCAATATGAGGACCACAATACTGACTGAAATATACGTAGTGTGAACCCAGCCTTAAAGTGTACTTGTCATTAGAGAAAAACTTTTGACATGTCACAGAGACATTAAAAAAATAAAATAAAATGCTCCAGCAAAGTGCAAGTGTCAGCATACCGCTCTGAGCAAACCATTTGATCAAGTAGAATGTGCCAACTCACCACGTTAAGGTGACCCCAAAGAGAGTTGGACCATATACTTAGCTACTCGGACTATTAGGGTGTGTTCACATGTACAGGATCCGCAGAGTTTGATGGTGCAGATCTGCAGCAGATTTTAATAAATAAATTAACACAGCATCAAATCTGCACCATAAAATTTGCTGCGGATCCTGTACATGTAAACGCACCCTAACTCTACAAAACTGGGCGTACAGGATCAACTGAAATCTGTGTAAAACACCTACAGGAGCTGGGTGGAGTGCACGGCTAAAAGGAGGTAGCCCCCCCACACACACCCACACACACCCACAAATGTGACACAAAAAGCAAACAAATATCCAGAACTTCCACCACACTGATTCACACTGAATGCCATGGCTAACATACAGACAAAAATAGAAAAATGCTGCAACGTATGTACTCCCCCCAGCGCACATATGATCAAAACTTGTGACCTTAACGTGGTGAGTTGGTACATTCTAATTGGTCAAACAAACAAAAAACTTTAGAACAGGTTTTTATTGTATGTGCGCAGTGTGCAAATAGTGTAAACAAGTGTGAGTGGAATGCTGGCTATTTATTTGCTTTTTGATGTCACAAAGACAACTTTAATGAATATATATTTATACTGTATATCTCTATCTATTATCTATCTATGTGAGGTATAGTAGGAGCGGCACTTTGGATGGCAAAGTCCCAGGGGCGTAACTAGGATTCATGGGGCCCCATAGCAAAAACTTTATGCCCCCCCCCCCCCCCACCATCTCAGCATACTCCTGGAAGGAACGCTGCCTCCGGCAACGTGTTGCGAGCCCTACATGTACACAGGCACCCACATAGCCGCTAGTGTACTGTACCACCATCTCCCCCTCGTATACCCTGTCATCGTCTTATCTTTTGCAGAACTACAACTCCTATTATGTGATGAAGTCCTGCATATTACCCCACACAACATGCTGGGAGATGTAGTTCTACAGCCTACCCTGTACACCATGGTGGGAGATGTAGTCCTGTATATTACCACACACCATGCTGGGAGATGTAGTCCTACATATTACCACACACCATGCTGGGACATGTAGTCCTGTATATTACCACACACCATGCTGGGAGATGTAGTCCTGCATATTACCCCACACACCATGCTGGGAGATGAAGTCCTGTATATTACCACAGACCATGCTGGGAGATGTAGTCCTACATATTACCACACACCATGCTGGGAGATGTAGTCCTGTATATTACCACAGACCATGCTGGGAGATGTAGTCCTGTATATTACCACAGACCATGCTGGGAAATTTAGTTCTACTGTGCCACTGCCTTCCCCCTCCTATACTATGTCAACCTCTAATCCGTTACAGAACTTTAACCCCCACTATGAACCGTCAATAGGGCATGATGGGGGTTGCAGTTCAGCAACTTGAATGTCCACAGGCTGCAAAACTACAACTCCCATTATGAACAGTTAGAAGGACATAGTGGGGGTTGTAGTTCTCTGGGGGTAATCTCACCTGTCCTGGTTCCTGCTTCGTCCTCTGGTCCTGTGTGGCTTCTGTGCCTGCCTTCCTCTTCTCTCTGGTCTGTGGGGGGCAGTGATGGTGATGGTTGTTCTTCGCCACTGAGGTAGGGGCCCCGCATGTCATGAGGTTGGGGGCAAGACTTCACAGGGGCCTCTGGTACATTGGGGTGGGGGTGGGGGTGGCCCTGGCACACTGAGGGAGTGGGTGGGGATTGGCCCTGGGAAGCTGGGGGGGACACTATATCGGGGGGCTGTTGCTGGGGACACTATATGGGGGGCTGCTGCTCAGGACACTATGGGGGGGCTACTTCTGGGGACACTATATGGAGAGGGGGGCTGTTGGGGACACTATAGGGGGGGCTGCTGCTCCGGACACTATGGGGGGGCAACTGCTGGGGACACTATATGGGGAGGGGGGCTGTTGAGGACACTATATAGGAAAGCTGCTGGGGACACTATGGGGGGGCTACTGCTGGGGACACTATATGGGGAGGGGGGCTGCTGGGGACACTATATGGAGGGCTGCTGCTGGGGACACTATGGGGGGCTACTGCTGGGGACACTATATGGGGAGGGGGGCTGCTGGGGACACTATATGGGGGCTGCTGGGAACACTATGTGTGTGGGCTGCTGCGGACACTATGGGGGGCTGCTGCGGACGCTATGGGGGGCTACTGCTGGGGACACTATGGGGGGGCTACAGCTGGGGCCACTATGGGGGGGCTACTGCTAGGGATACTATGGGGGGGCTACTGCTGGGGACACTATGGGGGGGCTACTGCTGGGGACAATATATGGGGGGGCTGCTGAGGACAATATGGGGGGGCTACTGCTGGGGACACTATGGGGGGGCTACTGCTGGGGACACTATGTGGGTGGGCTGCTGCTGGGGACACTATGTGAGACACAGGTGAGGGGCCGCAGGGGGACACAGGACGGGGGCCGCAGGGAGACACAGGACGGGGGCCGCAGGGGGACACAGGACGGGGGTCACAGGGGGACACAGGACGGGAGCGGGGGCCGCAGGGGGCCGCAGGACGGGGGCCGCAGAGGGACACAGGTGAGGGGCCACAGGGGAACACAGGACAGGGGCCGCAGGGGAAGACAGAACAGGGGCTGGGGCTGCAGGACAGAGACGTGGGGGGCGGGAGCCGCAGGGGACGCAGAGAACGGGGGCGGGGGCCGCAGCAGACGCCGGGGACAGGGGCCACACAGCACACTGTGGCTTGGCATTTGCAGCACCCGGGAGGCCCGCTCGGCGGCCGGGTGCTGCAAGTGTCTTCTCAGGGGGCCAGGTGTCCATTAAAGGACCGGGCACCGGGCCCTCTGATACGGTGGGCCCCGTAGCAGCGGCTCCGACTGCTACGGCGGTAGTTCCGCCACTGCAAATTCCTGTTGTTGTGTGCCAGCAATGTGCACAACGGAATCAATAGTGCATACAATATAGTCCAGCTAAATCACTGCGTCACTCCAATTGCAAACAAAGTGGTTGGTTTATTCCCACAGGTGCGACGTTTCGCTCTACACTTAGAGCTTTCTCAAGCATGGTACATACATGTGTTCACAGCAAGCTTATATGCAAGTGCATAAACAATTCATTTAATCAGTATCATGTGACACACAGGTGCATGCAAATCACTGCAAGGTAAAACATACGAAATTAAAGTGACAGGACCCAAATTGGGATATAAGTTTACTGTAGAAATCTACAGAGTGATCTATAGCGGTATACTAAATATATAATATATAGTGATATCTATAATAGTGCTCAATCCATAATCTGTGTTAAAACACAGCATAATACCTCAATCCATGAAAAAATATATCAGTCCCTAAAAAATACATAACGGAAGCAGATGTGGCATCCACTAACCCGCATGACGGAAGCCGGAGCAGGATCTTATAAGAGAAGCGATCAGGAAGTTTATAGCCCAGTTTGTAAATAATAGAAGAGCAAATGCGTGCCATTTCATTCATTCGGCAGTATTCAGATGGCTTGTTTGACGTCACAGAAAGAGGTGAGTAGAGCGTAACTCTGACTGGTCATCCGAGCGGGAGATAGATGTTTAGGCGAATCCAATGAGGTGGTGTGCACATTAGGGTATGTTAACCCCTGCACCACGGGCATGATTCGGACACCACTGCCCAACTGGTCAGGATAACGGCAGTAGGGGCGTCCTTTAAGTGGCCATATCCAGCAATGAGCTGAGCCTGGGACCGGGTACTGGCTCGTACATACCATATAGTCACCCAAAGGATGACTGCCGGCCTGTAGGTGCAAGCGATGTCCTAAAGCCCAAATGAAGTTGTGCAGTCGACACTTCATAGTCTCACCGCCTGGCAAAACCGCATCGGAATTACAGATCAAGAATCTGTTGTGTGAACATGGGCATAGCAAAAAATTGAAAAAAATTGAAAAAAAAAGAAATAAAGGCTTTCATCATGATCAGGGTGGATGTCCAGGTGCTTCCGACATATTCTTGAGTATCTATAACAACTAGATTTGCATTTCCAGGGAAATACATAGTGCTTGAAAAGAGCGCCCCTTTACCAGTGACTTCCTTTTAACTTTAATCCTGGGTGCTGTCCCTTTAAGAGCAACTTGGCTCCCATCCCTTTAAGAGCAACATGGGTCCCTTTAGGAGTGACCTGGGTCGCTTTAAGAGCGGCGTGGGTCCCTTCGCTCTTAAAGGGACCCAGGTCGCACTTAACGAAACCCAGGTCACTCTTAAAGAGACCCATTTCACTCTTAAAGGGACCCATTTCACTCTTACAGGGACCCAGATCGCTCTTAAAGGGACCCAGGTTGCTCCTAAAGGGACCCATTTTGCTCTTAAAGGGACCCAGGTCGCTATTAAAGAGATCAATTTCGCTCTTAAAGGGACATATTTTGCTCTTAACCCCTTAAGGACCGGGCCTGAAATGGCCTTAAGGACCGGAGTAAATTTTATGAATATGACCAGTGTCACTTTATTCATTAATAACTTCGGGATGCTTTTACCTATCCGGCTGATTCTGAGATTGTTTTCTCGTGACATATTGTACTTCCCATTTCTAGTAAATTGGAGTCGATACTTATAACAAATCTTAATGAAAAAAAACAAAATAGCGTGAAAAATTGTGAAAAAATTCATTTTTCCAACTTTAAAACTTTTTTGCGTATACAGAAAGTGGTTATACCACATAAATTATATATTAAATAGCATTAGCAACATGTCTACTTTATGTTGGCAGCATTTATTAAACGATCTTTCATTTTTTTTAAACAATAGACAGCGTAAAACATTAGCAGCAAATTTCCAAATTTTCAGTAAAATTTCAAAATCAGATATTTTTAGGGACCTGTTCAGGTGGGTTAAAGTGTATTTGAGGGGCCTGTATGTTAGAAAGCCCCACAAAGCACCTCATTTCAGAAACTGCACCCCCCAAACTCTGCAAAAGCATATCCAGAAAGTTTTTTTAACCCTTTAGGGGAGTCACAGAAATAAAAGCTAAGTGTGTAAGAAATTTGAAAATTTTAATTTTCTGTGCAGAGATTTTATTGTAATCCAATATTTTTCATAATTATAAACCTATTACCAGAGAAATGCACCCCAATAATTATTGCCCCGTTTCTGCAGTTTATAGAAATACCCCATATGTGGCCGTATTGCGCTATTTGACGCAACCACAAGCCTCAGATATAAGGGAGCGCCTAGTGCATTTCAATGGCTCCGTTATATTTGGTCATTTCTGACTGTACCACTTCAGGTTTGCAGAGGCTCTGGGGTGCCAAAACCTAAAAAAAACACCCCTAAAGGGACACCATTTAGAAAACTACACCCCTCAAGGAATGTAACAAGGGGTGCGGTGAGCATCTGGACCCCACAGGTGCTTCACAGATTTTCCGAACAATGTGGTGTGAAAAAAGACAAAAGTATTTTTTACACTAAAACGTTGTTCTAGCCTTCAATTTTTCATTTTCACAAAGGGATAAAAGGAAAAAAAAGACACAAAATGTGTAGCGCAGTTTCTACCGAGTACGGAAATACCCCACATGTGGACATAAAGTGCCAAGCGGGCGCAGGACGAGCCTCCGAAGGGAAGGAGCGTTTGGAAGCTGGATTTCACTGGAATGGATTTCAAGGGCCACGTCGCATTTACAGAGCCCTCGTGCTGCCAAAACACTGGAAACCCCCCACAAGTGACCCCATTCTGGAAACTACACTCCTCAAGGAATCTAACAAGGGGGGCAGTGAGCATATGGACCCCATTGGTGACGGGCACAAATGTAGAACAATGTGACGTGAAAATGAAAAATTTCATTTTTTCACTTTTACGGCACAAATGTGCCCGTCATCAAGGGGTCCATATCCTCACTGCACCCCTTGTTAGATTCCTTGAGGGGTGCAGTTTCCATAATGGGGTCACTTGTGGGGGGTTTCCACTGTCTTGGCAGCACGAGGGCTCTGTAAATGCGACATGGCGTTCATAATCCATTCTAGCCAAATCCAACCTCCAAAATCCAAATGGCGCTCCTTCCCTTCGGAGGCTTGCCCTGCGCCCACATGGCGCTTTATGTCCACATGTGGGGTATTTACGGACTCAGGGGAAATTGCTCTACACATTTTGTGTTTTTTTTTCTCTTTTAACCCCTTGTGAAAATGATAAATTCAAGGCTAAACCAACATTATAGTGTAAAAAATTTAATATTTCATTTTCACGCCACATTGTTCCACATTTGTGCCCGTCACCAGTGGGGTCCATATGCTCACTACACCCCTTGTTACATTCCTTGAGGGGTGTAGTTTCCATAATGGGGTCACTTGTGGGGGGTTTCAACTGTCTTGGCAACACAGGGGCCTTTTAAATGCAACATGGCCCCTCGAAATCCAATCCAGCCAAATCCAGCCTCAAAAAACCAAATGGCGCTCCTTCCCTTTGGAGGCTTACCCTGCACCCGCATGGCGCTTTATGTCCACATGTGGGGTATTTCTGTACTCAGGAGAAATTGCGCTACACATTTAGTGTTTTTTTTTACCTTTTAGCCCCTTGTGTAAATGAAAAAATCATGACAAGATTAATGATTTAGAGTAAAAATTTTAAAAAAATTACACTAAATGTTGGTCTAGCCTTGATTTTTTTCCATTTCCACAAGGGGTTAAAAAAGAAAATAAACGCAAAACGTGTAGGGTAATTTCCCCTGAGTACGAAAATACCCCACATGTGGACATAATGTGCCTTATGGGCACAGGGCAAGCCACCAAAGGGACAGAGCGCCATTTAGAGGCTGAAATGGAGGATGGAGGCCATGTCACAATTACAAAGCTCCTGTGCTGCCAGGACAGTAGAAACCCCCGACAAGTGACCCCATTCTGGAAATTACACCCCATAAGGAATCTAACAAGGGGTGCAGTGAGGATATGGACCCCACTGGTGACGGGCACATGTGTAGAACATGTGCCGTGAAAATAAAAAATACAATTTTTTTCATTTTCACGTCCCAAATGTGGCCGTCACCAGGGGGCCATATTCCTGCTGCCCCCCTTGTTAGATTCCTTATGGGGTGTAGTTTCCAGAATGGGGTCACTTGTGGGGGGTTTCTACTGCCCTGGCAGCACAGAGGGTTTATAATTGCATCATGGCATCCTCTAATGGGAATGGCGGCCATACCTACTTAGCTGGGGAAAAGGGACAATTCTAATTTATTTGGGGGTATTAGGCCAATTATTAGTTTATAAGGTTGGAAATGACAGGTGTCCATCAAATTCAACCTGTGTTGATCCAGAGGAAGGCAAAAAACCCTCGTGAGGCAGATGACAGTAGCCTCATCACAGGGGAAAAATTCCTTCCCGACTCCATAATGGCGATCAGAATAATCCCTGGATCAACGTGACCCCTGAAATAGGAATAAGGGACAGAATTTAGATAATGTAGAACCCCAATGACGTGTGGTACGCCTTGGAGCGATCCAGTATACAAAGGCCGGGGGGATCAGGACAGGTGTCACACTGGAAAATGGCGTCCTTCCTGATCCCCCTGTTACGCCACACTCTGCACTTCTTCTGGGGTCTCCCTTTCTCCAGTGTGGGGGACGTCACCTGGAAAATGTTGTCCTGGTGCGATACGGGGTCCTTCATATCCAGAAGCGCTGGGTTCGCTCCATGGCTGCTAAATATTAGGGCGCTATTACTACTTCTGATATGTTCGGATCGTGCCGCAAGCTACAGGGCAGCGAGGGACTGGAAGAGGGGGTGCTGGTATAAAAGTTATCCCCGTACGGGTGGTGACCTTTATCCAGCAGTGGGAAGATCAGTTCCCAGACGATCTTCCCACTTGTTCCGAGGATGGAGGGGGGCATCTGGGGGCATCTGGGGGCTGGATTCGGGTGTCCCTTCCTACATACACTCTAAGGGTACGTGCACACTGCGGAATGGCGAAGGATAACCCTTTGTGCATTCCACAGCTGGCACCCACCGGCGGACTGATGCAGGCGCGCCTCTCCGTCCGTGTCATAGACTCCATTCTATGCACGGGCGGATTCCGCTCTCTGTCCAACGTATTCATTCTTTGGATGGACGACGGAATCCGCCCGTGCATAGAATGGAGTCTATGACACGGGTAGAGACATGCGCCCGCATCAGTCCGCCGGCGGGTGCCAGCTGCGGAAAGCACAAAGGGTTATCCTTCGCCATTCCGCAGTGTGCACGTACCCTAAATCTGTAAGAGTACCCTGAGGTACTCTCACAGAGTTTGTAGAATTTCACGCCATACCGTCATCTCTTATTGGGACGGTACTGGCGGAAAAGACGTGTCTGGGGGGCAGCGTACGCTACGCTACCCCCAGATACGTCATTGGAGGATGAGGATGATGAGGATGAATGGAGGAACGAAGGATCCCCCCATTCATCCTCACTGGCTGTTTCGGTGTCGGAGGCAATACTAACGTATCCCTCTGACGCCGAAAACACCCTGGGGGCCACTTTTATATAGGGATTGGTATATGGGGTATGTAGTGGTGTAGTGTCAAACTTTATTCGATGTAGTGTAGTGTGGTGTAATGTAGTGTTTTTTACGTGTTTTTTTACAGTAAGTATAAAAAAAAAAAACTACGCCAAAAATGGTGTTGCTGATAAATGCCGCACTTATGTGCGGCACTTATCAGCAGACCGTGGCAGTAGGATATAGAAAAAAAACACCCTACGCCAAAAAGGAGGAGTTGCTGATTAGCAGCGCACTTTCGTGCAATGCTGATCAACACTCAGCGGCGATAGGGTGCGGAAAATAGAAAAAAAAAAAAAAAAAAAAAAAAAAAAAAAAAACTTTTATTACATACTGAACATCCCTGTAGCTGCTGATAAGTGTATTACACATATCAGCCGCTAGAGGGCAGCAGAGCGGAAAATCCCGAAAACCCGACGCTGGAGCCGAAAATAGCCGAACGTGACGTCACGGAAGAAGCCGAAGACCCGAACGACAACACGAGGACGCCGCGAACCCGGAAGACGCCGATCAGGAGCCCGGGACAGGTGAGTAATGTACGAATACCTGCTCTGGACCCCTCAGCTACCTAGCTGAGGGGTCCGGAGCAGGTATTTATAACTTTTGGGGACTTTGATCGTCGTGAACGGCCGGCCGATAGCGGCCGGCCGTTCACGGCGATCTGGCCGGTGGCACCTGGCCACCATTACTTTTTACAGTAATGGCGGTCGGTGCCGTCCTCGGACAGCACCGACCGCCATTTTTTCCGGGTCATCGGGTTACCGATGACCCGGAAATGTTCCGATCGCCGCTATTGGCTGATCTGAACTGATAAGCCAATAGCGGCAATCGTCGGCATGGGGGGGGGGTTAACAACCCCCCATGCCGACAGGGAGAGATGGCCTGCAGTGTATTTCTGCAGGCCATCTCTCCCGATCGCATGCGGCCGGTCCGCGGCGCCCTCTTAAAGGACCCGCGTACCGGTACGTCATGGGTCCTTAAGAGGTTAAATGGAACCAGGTCGCTCTTAAAAGGACCCATTTTGCTCTGAAAGGGACATATTTCGCTCTTAAAGGGACCAATTTCACTCTTAAAGGGACCAATTTCACTCTTAAAGGGACCAATTTCACGCTTAAAGGGACCTATTTCACTCTTAAAGGGACCCAGATCGCTCTTAAAGGGACCCAGGTTGCTCTTAAAGGGCCCCAGGTTGCTGTTAAAGGGACCCAGGTTGCTCTTAAAGGGACCCAGGTTGCTTTTAAAGGGACCAATTTCGCTCTTAAAGAGACATATTTCGCTCTTAAAGGGACCCATTTTGCTCTTAAAGGGACCCAGGTCGCTCTTAAAGGGACCCATTTGGCTCTTAAAGGGACCCAGGTCGCTCTTAAAGGGACCAATTTTGCTCTTAAAGGGACATATTTCGCTCTTGAAGGGACCAATTTTACTCTTAAAGGGACCAATTTCACGCTTAAAGGGACCCATTTCGCTCTTAAAGGGACCCAGATCGCTCTTAAAGGGACCTAGGTCGCTCTTAAAGGGACCAATTTCGCTCTTAAAGGGACCAATTTCACTCCTAAAGGGACCCATTTCTCTCTTAAAGGGACCCAGGTCGCTCTTAAAAGGACCCATTTTGCTCTTTGCTCTTAAACGGACATATTTCGCTCTTAAAGGGACCCAGGTCGCTCTTAAAGGGACATATTTCGCTCTTGAAGGGACATATTTCGCTCTTAAAAGGATCCAGGTCGATCTTAAAGGGACCTAGGTCGCTCAAAAAGGGACCCAGGTCGCTCTTAAAAGGACCCGGGTCGCTCTTAAAGGGACCCAGGTCGCTCTAGCGACATTGGTCTCTTTAAGAGCGACATGGGTCCCATAGCTTTTGGAGTGACTTGGGTCCCTTTAAGAGCAAAATGCGTCCCGTCCGTTTAAGAGCAACTTGGGTCCCGTCCCTTTAAGAGCGACTTGGATCCCTTTAAGAGCTAAATGGGACCCTTTAAGAGCGACTTGGGCCCCGTCCCTTTAAGAGCGAATTGGGTCCCGTCCCTTTAAGATCGACTTGGGTCCCTTTAAGAACGACTTGGGTCCCTTTTAAAAACGACTTGGGTCCCTTTAAGAGCGACTTGCGTTCCTTTAAGGGCGACCTGGGTCCCTTTAGGAGCGATATGGGTTCTTATAATGGTAAAGATCATTGCTCGGTTACCATGACAACCTTACTCATGTCAGTGAGACAAAATCGTTAAGAACCTTCCATATATTACATCTTCTATTGGCCAATAGTGGACATGTGACTGTGGATGGTGTGATACATGCCTGACAAGACCTTAGAATTCCTATTGGCTGCTATATTTCAGCTATTTGCATATGTGCTGTGATTGGCTGTCAGCGGTTAGAGTGTGGCCATTATTTGCAATGGGCCATTATTTTCTATGGGAAATTTGGGGTCTTTAAATGTAAATTTCTTAAAAACGACAAATCTGATCGAAACGAAAAATAGATAGCACACCACACACCGCCGAGGGCTTCGAAACACAGTTTGAACGGAGTCTGTGTGTGAAGCGGTTCGGGCTGTATTACGCGCAGAAAAATAGCTGGAAGAAGAAGAAACGGAAGAAGAAGAAACGGAAGAAGAAGAAGAATACGGATTACAACATAGTGCTTTTCAAGCACTATAAAAAAGTAATGGTATAAGTATAGGTATATATAGATGAATGATAAAGCAGTATTTACTGTTTGTATCAACATATAAAAAGAAGTATTTACACATATATGTACAGGATCCAGACAATTTGATTCAGATACAGACAAAGGCTGTGACAGGTCAAATGTGATCTATTTGCAATATCTTGGAATGACTTTGTAGTCTACATTCAGACCATGAGGTCTGAGAGTGTTTAGTGTATTGATCGAAAAGAGTTCTCTTCTCTTAAAGGGGTTATCCAGCGCTACAAAAACATGGCCACTTTCCCCCTACTGTTGTCTCCAGTTTGGGTACAGGTTTTGAAACTCTGTTCCATTGAAGTGAATGGAGCTTAATTGCACACTGCACCTGAACTGGAGACAACAGTAGGGGGAAAAGTGGCCATGTTTTTGTAGCGCTGGATAACCCCTTTAAGGATTGCATGCCTCTGGGTGATGATGGTATATGTTCAATGATCATGGCTTTGAGGTTATTTTCACAGTGTTTTTTATGTCAAAAATGTGCTTTGATACAGGTAAATCTTTCTTCTGTTTTCGTACTTTATAACGGTGTTGTGTGAATCGCGTCTTAAAATCATAAGTCGTCTCACCTATATACAATAAATTGCAGGGACATGTTAGCATATAGATGACCCTTTCAGTATCACAGGTATTATGATGTTTTATCCTGTGGTATACACCTGTACATGGATTAAAGAATTGGTCACCCTTGATGATATGTTTGCAGTTAAAGGGGTTGTCCGGCGCTAAAAAATTATTCACAGAATAACACACATTACAAAGTTATACAACTTTGTAATGTGTGTTATGTCTGTGAATGGCCCCCTTCCCCGTGTCCCACCACCCCCACCCGTGTACCCGGAAGTGTGGTGCGCTATACTCACATGTCACGTGCCGACCACGGTCTCCGATCCTCAGCAGTGACGTCTTCTTCGGGCGGACGGGGGATCTTCCCGAGTGCCGGCCGCCCTCTGCAGCGTCATCCGAAGCTCAGCCGCGATTGGCTGAGCATTTTTTTTCAATTTTTTACAATTTTTTGCTATGCCCATGTTCACACAACAGATTCTTGATCTGCAATTCCGATGTGGTTTTGCCGAGTCATTCTTTGGGTGACCACATGGTATGTACAAGCCAGTACCCGGTCGCAGGCTCAGCTCCGTGCTGGATATGACGACTCGATGGACGCCCGTACTGCCGTTATCCTGACCAGTTGGGCAGTGGTGTCCGAATCATGTCCGTGGTGCAGGGGTTAACATACCCTAATGTGCACACCACCTCATTGGATCCGCCGAAACATCTATCTCCCGCTCGGATGACCAGTCAGAGTTACGCTCTACTCACCTGTTTCTGTGACGTCAAACAAGCCATCTGAATACTGCCGAATGAATGAAATGGCACGCATTTGCTCTTCTATTATTTACAAACTGGGCTATGAACTTTATCATCCTGATCGCTTCTCTTATAAGATCCTGCTCCGGCTTCCGTCATGCGGGTTAGTGGATGCCACATCTGCTTCCGTTATGTATTTTTTAGGGACTGATATATTTTTTCATGGATTGAGGTATTATGCTGTGTTTTAACACAGATTATGGATTGAGCACTATTATAGATATCACTATATATTATATATTTAGTATACCGCTATAGATCACTCTGTAGATTTCTACAGTAACTTTATATCCCAATTTGGTTCCTGTCACTTTAATTTCGTATGTTTTACCTTGCAGTGATTTGCATGCACCTGTGTGTCACTGATTAAATGAATTGTTTATGCACTTGCATATAAGCTTGCTGTGAACACATGTATGTACCATGCTTGAGAAAGCTCTAAGTGTAGAGCGGAACCAATAAACCAACCACTTTGTCGCAGTGATTTAGCTAGACTATCTATCTATCTCCTATCTATCTATCTATCTATCTATCTATCTATCTATCTATCTATCTATCTATCTACCTTCTATCTCCTATCTATCTATCTATCTATCTATCTATCTATCTATCTATCTATCTATCTATCTATCTCCTATCTATCTATCTATCTATCTATCTCCTATCTATCTATCTATCTATCTATCTATCTTCTATCTATCTATCTATCTATCTATCTATCTATCTATCTCCTATCTATCTATCTATCTATCTATCTATCTCCTATCTATCTATCTATCTCCTATCTATCTATCTATCTATCTATCTATCTATCTATCTATCTATCTCCTATCTATCTATCTATCTATCTATCTATCTATCTCCTATCTATCTATCTATCTATCTATCTATCTATCTCCTATCTATCTATCTATCTATCTATCTATCTATCTATCTATCTATCTCCTATCTATCTCCTATCTATCTATCTATCTATCTATCTCCTATCTCCTATCTATCTTCTATCTATCTATCTATCTATCTATCTATCTATCTATCTATCTTTCTCCTATTTATCTATCTCCTATCTATCTATCTATCTATCTATCTATCTATCTATCTATCTATCTATCTCCTATCTATCTCCTATCTATCTATCTATCTATCTATCTATCTATCTGGCAAAAAAAATGTAATGAAGCAGCACTACTTGTTGGGTAAGTCGGTGCCTGCAGATTGCTCCTGCCACGAGCCTCCTTCAATATATATATACACAAAAATCTGCAGCACTCGTAGATACGTAGAAAAAACTCAGTAATTTATTCAATCACAACTCCATGTGAACAGGTGAGTAAGAGGTGCGGCAAAAAAACACGTGAATGCGACGTTTCGATAGCCTCCCGTTATGCTTGAAAAAGATAGCGTGAGGCTATCGAAACGTCGCATTCACGTGTTTTTTTGCCGCACCTCTTACTCACCTGTTCACATGGAGTTGTGATTGAATAAATTACTGAGTTTTTTCTACGTATCTACGAGTGCTGCGGATTTTTGTGTATAGCTATCTATCTATCTATCTATCTATCTATCTATCTATTTATCCATCCATCTATCTATCTATCTATCTATCTATCTATCTATCTATCTATCTATCTATCTATCTCCTATCTATCTATCTATCTATCTATCTATCTATCCATCCATCTATGCAAAGGAAAATCCACAGCACTCCCGGATTTGTGAAAAAAAACTTTAAACTGATGTTTATTTCATCTATTTTATCTATTTTATGGCTGTGTTCCCACAACGTTAAAATACATCTATCATTCATTACCAATAGACAGCCATCATTTTAATGTTGTGGGAACATAGCCTATATCTCTATTATATAACCATTACACAGGCTATGTTCACACACCACACGTTTAATTACCACCTTTTGTATATTAAAGCCACACTGTCACCCCCCTTTTTGCATTATGACTTCTCTTCAAAGGTGTAAAGGGTAAATGTTTCAGTTTTCATACCTTATTTTATATCATACGTCATGGTGCTTGTGCCAGTAAAGAGTGATCTTTTATCAAATGCAGATTGTGCTACCTGGGCGGGGCATCACAGGTGCAGCGCCACTTTGCTCCGCCCACATAACCACTGTAGGCCCCATTGGTATGGGCCGACCTAGAGGGGGTGGGGCCTAGACCTTCAGACTGGCCTGTTCCAATGGTCATCAAGGTGATGTCACAGAGGGACGGGGTATGCGTGGCAATAATGGGCGGGGTTAAGTGGTGCTGCTCCTGTGAAGTCCCGCCCAAGTGGCACAATTAGCAGTTGATAAAAGACCACTGTTTACTGGAACAAGCACCATGACATATGATAAAAAATAAGGCATGAAAACTGCAAATTTACCCTTTACACCTGTGTAGAGAAGTCATAATGCTAAAAGGGGGTGTCAGTGTCACTTTAAAGCGTAACTATAATTTCAGTAGCCGAAAAATTAAATTCCTCAAATAAAAAGCCCATGTGTTACCCTTTAAAAAGAGCCCTAAACTGCGTTGATAGTGTGTACGCTCGCTGAGATATCACCAGTTGTTTGGCTCAGAAGAATAAATGAATTTTTCTTCTGGCTGAGACAAAGTGGGCGTGGCCTATCCCTCATCTCCCTGGCTGCGTCCCTCCATTCACTGACCAGCACCTTAGCAGATGTATCACACATAGCAGGATCAGATAGAGCCCCAACATACAGTATCACAATGTAAGATTAGATACAGAGCCCTAGCAGATGGTATCACACACAGTGGGATTAGATACAGTCATCTGCTCTCATTACACTGTAGGATAATGTCAGCCATGGAGGTGGGGGCACCTGCTGCAGACATCTGATAGTGAATGTTATATGTACTATGGAAGGACTACAGCTGTGTTGTGCTGGGACTTGTAGTCCTCCCCTCAGTGACTCACCCACTCTCCCTCATGCAGTACATTGGAGTCATGGCTGGCATGTCCCTCCTGGGTGAAGCACTGGAAACACTTGTCCCTCCATCCATCTCCTCCCCTGCGCTGCTCCTCACACCAACACCCTCAGCTCTGCTATGTGATCTCTGTGAGGGGAGGGGGGAGAACGTGCTGCTAGGAGGGGGGAGGAGGGTTTGTTTCTCTCTGTGTCAGGGCTGTTATCTGATCCTCCTGTCACAGTCCGTACACTCAGGACGGATCTGCAGGGAGGGGGCGTGTCCAGCAGGAATGCAGAAATAAGTCACAGCCAGAGAGGGCTATAAGGACATAATCAGCCTTATATATTTAAAAAACTGTTCATTTTAGGTTATTAATGTATATTGCAAAAATTCTTATCATGACCTAAGCTAACTAAAACTGAATGGTCAAAATATTTTATAGTTGCGCTTTAAGGCTATGATCCCATTACTGAAATGGGTTAGCATTTACCAGCAAAAGGCAGCTGTCTGTTGCTAATGTAATGATGCAAATAATCATGAAAATGATCATGTGGCAGTATCATGTGGAAATATAGCCTGATGGTAGTCATTATAAAATAATGACTGTTATTTGGACTCAAATTGACTACTGTCCTAAAAGATGGCCAAAAAATATGCCAAAAGGGGTGTCTAAACATAATTTTATTCTGTTACTGTATGGGCAGAGCCATTATTTAATCACAGTAAGGTGGTATTATTTCAGCCCTGTATGGTAGAATTTTTTTTTTTGCTGCTAGATCCAGACCAGACACAATAAGGGTGCTGTAGGTTTTCCTACATATCGACTGGAGGTTTTGACTGGAAGAGGTGTGTGTTTTCAAATCATCCATTCTACTTCTTATCATCCATACAAATCTGCCATTCTAGGTTTTTTTTTGAGTAAAAAAAAAAAAGTTGTGTGAATTTAGCCTAATAATGTAGACCATATAAGGGAGGGTTGTAATCCGAAGGTACTGCACATGCTGCAATATAATGTGTAGTTTCTTGGCCCCAATACATAATCTATAACAGAGCACCATCCCTACCGAGTGCCACAAAGTGCATAATACCGGCATCTTATGGGACAGAAATGCCTTGGAACCATCAAAAGCACAAGGGGCCTGGTGCACCTGCTACCACGCCACTCCAATAACTACTCCTCTACGTACATGGCATCATCAAAGATAAAAGCAGTCGCCTTTATAACAAAAAATAAATAAAATAAAATAAAATAAAAAAATTTTTTTTTTGCAGCCATAGTAATGTTTGTTCTCATTATCAAAGAGCAGATGGAAATAACCGGCTGCTATTAGAGCATGCTGAGAGTTGTAGTTTTGTAACAGATGGACAGCCACAGGTTGGAGAACCCTGACACAATGTCATTGCCTTCAGTGAATCACTTTCTATATTTCCATATGGCACTCATGCCAGACACCATGTACAACTACCGGATAGCACATCACCTATGCATGATTTTCTAGGCATCCGAACAGTCTCCTACTTGTATTCAGAATTCGAAATGAGAAATAACAGCTTGTGAATCGGCGTAAATGTAGATATCGTCAGACACTTCTCTGGCGCCTCTCCAAAAATAATCTTGGAAATACAAGCTGGATCCTAAACAATATTTTGTCTTTGTTATGATATTTTAATTATCGCTGCTTTCAATTTGAGAGCACACACAATGTGTTGCAGGCTCCTCTCGCAGTAAAGGGGAGATGCCAGTTCTTGGCTTCTTTAAATGGCGCCACACACACCACACATAATAATGTGAGATCAAATCAGGATAAGTACAGTCGCTTCCAGAGCCATAAAGCAAGCATTGTACTTGTGCATGGGTCTGAAGCTTCTTAATTAGGAATAGGAAATTTTAGCCAAAGTCAATTTCTGTCATCTTCCAAAGAACAATGTGTAGCTCATCGGATTTTTACCCTTTTCATACATTTCAGTCTATCAGTTCTATTCACTGCTGCATGTAATACATACTACCTGTAGCATTTCAATAAATGTGTTACATGACCCCATTATGTCTACAAAGGATAGCTTGTTACCAACACACCCTTAAAGGAATAGCATTGATATTTGTAAGAAGACTGATACTTAAGGGGTAGTCCAGGATTAGATAAAGAGACCATCTATTATAGTGCTACTGTACTTTGGACCATCACCTGCATTTACTATTGCAGTCATCCCCATTCAAATGAATGGGGCTAAAAATACTTATACACCTTCAACAACAAAGCGCCAACAATTATCTTTGCCGTCCTCCCCATATACATGAATGTTGAACACAGGAGGAATAAGCTGTCACCATAGCCAAAACAAAAATGGTGGAGAGATCAACCCTAATGTTAAAATGGTTGCAGCTTTACTGACAAGCATTTCTTAAAATGTTAAAGAGTTACTAATTCCTCATGAGCCGGCAGCTGACAGCTGCACTTAAATAGCTGTTTCCCCGCATCCATGGTGGTCTAGTAGGCGGATTGCCCCTACTTGCCTGGGTCTCGTCTTCCGAATGGTGCTGATCCCGGCTCGGTAATCGATAGATCTGGTCGGCAGCAGACCAGAGTCATATAGCATTGATTTAATGGACAAGTGCTGTATTATGTATACTATATGATAGATCAGTGCAGTTGTATTAGAAGTCCCCCAGGGGGACTTCTAATAACTGTGTAAAAAGACACACACACACACACACACACACACACACATATATATATATATATATATATATATATATATATAAAGTTTTTTCATTAATAAAAAATTCTCTCCCCTAATAAAATAAATCCCCCCCTTTCTTATTTTATTAATAAGAATAAATAAGTAAACATATTTGGTATCTTCACGTGCATTATTGTCTGAATTATCAAGTTATCACATTTCTGTTGTTGCACGAGAACCAACGTGCAAAATTGTTTGGTTTTTTTTGTCACATCAAATCCCGAAAAATTGTAATAAAAAGCGATTAAAAAAATTGCATATATGCAAGCAAGGTATTGATGTAAAGTACAAATGCAAAAAATTACACCTCAAACAGCCCCATAGACCAAAGAATAAAAGCGTTTTAAGGAACATTTAGTTTTTTAAAAAGGTTTTAATTTAAATGAATATTTAATGGAAAAATTAAGTCTGTCATTTCAAAGCACAATTAGTGGTCCAAAAAAATAAGGGCCCATGTGGTCTATAGGTGAAAAGAAGGAAGTGCTATGGTTTTTTACACACGAGGAGGAAAAGACTAAAGCACAAAAGCTAGTTAGCCCAGTCCTGAAGGGGTTAAAAAAACCTAACACCTGAATTAGGGTGTCATGAGAAAGCCATGTGGCCAACTCCCAGCGCTGCCAAAGTGTGCGGCTAGCCTCCTAAAAGTGCCAACGGCGTCCCTAACAACTGGCACAGCCAGTTGCTAGGGGTGTGTCAGCTGCATCCATAGTTACTCTGGCTCAGCCAGCTTCTCTGTTTCTCCAGTCAGCTCCATTGCTGGGACTGGGGCTCTGGCCTCCATAAAACTATACCACCACCATGCTTCATTGCTCGCAATAGAGCCTCAGTACCTGAGTGTCCCTTGACCTAGTGTTTATCCTGATTGATTTCCTGGTTCTCCAATTCTGTTTTTTGGCTTCCCTTTATCTTCTGAATTGGCACTACGATTACGGATTGATACTGACCCGACTTGTTGACTATAATTCATTGTATTTGTTTGTATTGTCCGTGTTTTCACTTGTGCATGTTAGGGACTGTCGCCCAGTTATCTGCTGCCACTTAGGGCAGTCATGGTAAGTAGGCAGGGACAGAGGGCAGGTGCCAGCACAGGGCTTCACCTGTCTTGTATTCTCCTGTCCCCAAGCTGACACAGAGCTCTTTCTGGTGACACAATTTCTCTAAAGGGGTTTTCCAGGCAAATTATACCATTGAGCTATACATAGGACAGGTCAAATGTTGTATTGTTATATTTCATTAGATCAGACAATTACACACACTACAATATATAATTTGTTTATTTATTTTTATTTATGTATTTTATATATAAAATGTCAAAGGGGATGAGGGGCTATGACATAGTTTTTAAAACTTCTTTTTTTTTTTTTTTTAAACCACATAGGCTTCACCATTTCCATCACTGGTTAACAGTAAGCAATAAAAAATTGGAGTCCTACAGCTTTAAATACAGTAATATTTCCAGGTGTTATCATACACATTAGAAATCAAGATGTCGATAGATAAACATACCTTCTCTATGAGTCCAGTAAAAGCATCCACAGCTATTGAAGGAAACATTTACAGATCATGTATATACATGACTACTGTGAAATCACAGATCTGATCCTACACTGCACTATTGTTCATAGATGTGAATGGCAAATCCAAAGAGTTCTTAGAATTCCGCAGGACTTACTCAACTTCAAAGAACTCATTTTTCTTAGAAACTTTCTCACAAGTAAAATACCCTGTGATGCCGGTTAAATATTGCTTCCCTTAGTAAATTACAGCACGAGACGGTGCAAAAATAGTAATTAAATAAACAGCCACATTACATTTTGGCAGGTCGTAAATATCCATAAGCTTTAAGTCTTACACCAAAGCTTCTGAGACAATGCCCCATTCATCGGGAATAACCAATGATTTGCCTTTAAAGGCAAATTGAATAGAAAAAAATAACTGAATAGGGTCCTGCTGTTTTTTTTTTCAATAGCTCCACTCTTGGGCATAGGTAATGCGTGGTATTGCGGCCTAGCATCGTTTATTAAATGGAACTGAGCTGAAATTCAGGGAACAGTTTATAGGCATGAGTGGTTCCTATAAAAAAAAAATCTAAAGTTAACAAAAAATTGACAAAAAAAAAGTAAGGAAAAAAAAAATACTAACATGATTTTTTTTTTATTGGTTGATATGACCAAAAAAGAAAGATTTGAAGAGACCCATAATTTATCCCACATGGTAAACATTAGTGTTAAATGATCTTGCTCAGTCCAGCATAGTGATTGAGCATCAGGATGGTCAATCAAACTCGATTCTTGACCGAGCCCCTCATGGTACTTGGGTAAAGGTTGCCGTACAACTTCAATAACTGATGGCTGTCAGTTATACCTATTACATTTTTTCATTCTAGTTTTTGTATATTTTGTCCCTTGCAGGGATGTTTAAACGGAATATAAAAAAAAAATTTGAATGAAAAAAAAAAAGTAAAAGGGTTCCACAAAACCCTTTAGATCTCTGGCGGCATGCCGGAAGTTCTAATGTGTCTTGCAAAAACCTATTACTGTACATTTTTTTGTTGAATTTTTTGTAGATTTTGTTTACACATTCCTTCAAGGGAAGAAATAAACAAACATTTGGAAGAAAAATGTAATAGGTTAACCCGGCTGAGCAGGGGGCACCTTGTTAAGAGCTTGAGTCTCCCATTGATTTCATAAGGGTTTATTACTCGAATTGAGCCACCGTTCATTAACCTCCTACCGCCGCTGCACTGTAAATTAACGTCGCTGCAGCCTATGCCAACGTAATTTACGATCGAGCATAACACAGGCGCAGAAGCTGCGCCCGTGTCATCTGCGGCGGATCCTGGCTATCAGTGATAGCTGGGACCTGGTGCTAAGAGATAACCCTATAGATACTGCGGTCAGCACGACCACAGCATCTATAGGGCTCCTAACAGAGAAATTCTTCTTGGGAGAATTCTCTGTCCGATGTCCATTGGCGCTCTGCGAATTGATTGCAGAGCCCCGATTGTAGCCATGGAAACCGGAAGCCTCAGGCCACGGAGGCTGGGTGGGGGGAAGGTACGCAGAGCACAGGGAGCTCCGTGTCGCTCTCTCCCCTGCCACTGTCACAAGATTTTGACAGCGGCAGGGGACAGAGGAGAGGGGGCAGACATAGGGACATCAGCTTATGGGATCATTATGATCCCATAATCTGATGTCTGAAAACGACCTGGGCATTGATGCATCAATACCCCAGGTCATGAAAGGGTTAAAAAATACTCGACTCGCATACCGAGCACTCCAGCTTTCAAGGGAACACTCAGCACTAGTAAACATAGTAAAAGCAAAAAAGAACAATGCAAAAAGAGCTGTGCAGGAGATGTCAGCAGTGAGACCAGCTTTAGTCAATAATTTTATAACTTTTGACCTGTCTGATGACATATGAAAAGTAATTTTTAGTGACAGCCCCCCTATTTGGGAATTAATGGAAGGAGGGCTATTTAGGAGCCTCATCCATTATTCGAACCAGAGGACTGCCACAAAGCATCTCTCACATGAATTACATTTGCATTATATTGATTTTAATAAGACCTGTGTAATACCTCATTTTCCCTCTGGGGGTGCTGCAGGGTGAAGTTACTGATATGTTTGTGTATCTAACAAAAAACCTGTCAGGTGGTACCTCTCTAGACATAGTTACTGCCATGTCCAATAGCTACAGGCCATATCACATGTTTTTGTTATCTAAATTTTTTTATTTTATTTTATTTTACACTCTGTTCTTTTCTATTTCTGTTTCATTTCCTAATATGACATTTTATCAAATCCATATTCAATTCTGTCCTTAAATACCCCAGGATAGAAGATAATAGTTTTATCAGAAAATCCACAGTTCCTTCTGTTGTTGCTGCTGCTAAAATTATTTTCTGTAATGAAATGTTTTCCACTATTTTCCCCCAGAAGTCACTCCACCCAAATCCATTTTTTTATTTAATTTTAATGAAAACCCTGCACATCTGCTACATGAATATAAGCGGCTTTGAGCACTGGAAAGCTTTCTGTATTCTGAGAGCATGATACAAGCTAGCCTTTCCTTACAATGACTTCATGTAAAGTGATCTCGCTAACTGGACATCACAGATAAAAAAATTTTAAAAAAATCTGCATAGTTTGGCCAAAGAACAAAAGGTAGGATTCATTTTTCCATTCTCCTGAAACTTTCTAAGAAATATTCATCTCTTGTACTTATTCTATACGCTCCATAGTAATGTAATAAAATACACACATTAGCACCGAGATGTTAACACCACAAATATAGAATCATCTGGGGGGGGGGGGCATTGGTGACTCCTCAACTTTAGCACTGACTGTAAAAGAAGTGAGCTCAATACAAGATTTTAAGAATACTCAAGATGGGGATGGGAAGACACTGGTCACTTCTGTGACTTCTTGTAAATTTGCTCATCCCTAATTGTAAGCGTTAGTTGTACTTAGTCACATCACAAAGTCAACTTGGATCTTATTGTCAAAAGATAATGGTAGAAATAAGACAAGAGGGAAAAAAAGGAGCCGGGAGGATGGCGCCTCGTGTTTCCTGTTACATGAAAATGAGTGAATTAAAAGTATAGGTGGACTCTCACCTTTTAGCCCCTTGGGCTTTGTGCGTATCACCCCACTATGGGGTATCTTGTAGCATCGGATGATGGCTGCCGGCCGAAGGATCCAGGAAACGGGACTCTCCCAGTGTCGGGACCAGTGGTTTCATGCAGTAGGATACCTACCCAGGTACTTTTTTCTTCTGTCTACTGCACAAAAGATAATGGTAACACAGCTGTTCCTAGTCACTCGCACTTCCTTACCCTACAGAATCCAAGAAAAACCGAAGTGTATTGTAAAATGTATGATAGAACACTGTGCTACCCTTTTATTTCCCCCATCTCATTCCATCAAGCATTTTTGGTTGGACTCTGTGGACTCCAGGACTGTGGGTTAGGGAGGTAATGAGAGTGACCAGGATCGGGAGTATTCCGGTTGCTTTTTGAGCAAATATATTACAAAAGTAGAACATTGACTTCCCATGAATAAGTTAATGTTCAAAATGTGTTAATCTTTTAGTTTTTACTATGGTATTGTAACAGTTTTTTTCAAAAAAGGTCACATTTTATTTTTTAGTTGTAGACTACAGATGAGTAAATATCGAGCATGCTCAGGTTTTTCTAAACTTGAGCATGCGGCATTTCGTTACCAGTGGCTGAAGAAGTTGAATGTACAGTAGCCCTCAAGCTGCCTGGAAAATATGAATACAGATATATGTCATAGGCTGTTTTCATGTTCTTCAGGACTTCCTACAGCTACATCCAACTTCTACAGCCACCAGTAATCAATTGCCACACGCTTGGGTTTGGACTAATCTGAGCATGCTCGAGGTTGATTCATCTCTATTGGAAACCCTTCATCTTTTAAGTATGTATGCTCCAGGATAGAATGGATGTCAACACTTTGGAGAGGAGCTAAATTAAAGTAATTTATTGTAATTTTCTAAATTCTTGATTGAAATTAATCTCTAATAAGTTATATGACAATGCAAATTCAGAATATTTGTGCATATATACCCTCCCCAACTAGAAGACATCACTGTTCACCAGTCCATAGTTGCTAGATTTTTGGTTGACTATATCCGTATGACATGTTGCCAATAGGCACTTTCAGACCCACTTAAAGGGGTACTCCAGAGGAGGAGAAAAGAAAAGAAAACTATTTTTAATTCAACTGGAGTCAGAAAGTTATACAGATTTGTAAATCACTTCTATTAAAAAATTTCAAGTCTTCCAGTACTTATCAGCTGCTGTATGTCCTGTAGGAAGGGATGTATTATCTCCAGTCTGACACAGTACTCTCTACTGCCACTTCTGTACATGACAGGAAGTGTCCATAGCAGTAAGAAATCCCTATAGATAACAGCCGAAAACAGCACCACTTTTCCTAATCATTAAAATTGATTGTTTGTGCTTTTGTTGTTTTACTAATTTTATAAATCTACAGAGATAGATAGATAGATAGATCTATATAGAAAGATTTTTTTTTTCCTTTTTGTGATTTTTTTTTGTCTAGCCTCCAAGAAATATACAGAATTTCTTTTGAAATTTTCACTTAATGTTTTTCTTCTTTTAAAAATGCAGTTTCTGTATGTAAATGACCCCATGTTGTCTAATAGTATAAAGGCTGCGTAGAACAATGTGCCAAGTTACATAAAATATTTTGATTGTTTTAGGCTGAACGGAGAGTTGACACAGATGGTAACAATAAGGGAAAGGGTTGTGGAGTAGCCAAATGCGTCAGCTTGACCTCTTAAAATACACCTCATCTGAAACCGTTACTATAATATTTATCCCGCTGACACTCATTGCTGAAAATATTTAATCAATGGGACAATTTTAGGCCGTCTTTAAAGGTATCCTCATTTCATAGAATGGGTTCTTTCACAATTAACAGGATGGAGAATAAGTATATGACTGCAAAAGGTTTAACTGTTGGGATCCCCCCAGCCCCCATCTTGATATAGCTGCTCTTTTTTAACATTGAAAGGGACCATCATTCACTTATAATTATTGTGGGACAACCCTATATCAATGACATATACAGTAACTAGGATATGCCATTACTTTATAATTGGTCAGGGCTCGACCTCTGGCACCATCACCATTCTTAAAAATGAAGAGGGTCACAACATTGAGCTGGGGATTTGCAGTATGGCTCCATTTTAATGTGCTAGCCGTGTGGTCGAGAGCACTGCTGTACAAGGAAAAACATTTCAGCAAATCTGTGACCCCTCTTACCAGCTTACCAAGCTGGTGGCATGGCTGGAAAGATATCCATGAAAGCATTCAGACCATACCTTTGTTGTCTGTGTCTGTGTTTTTATTTTTGTAAAAAAAAAAAAACACCTTTATTTTTTATATGAATAGTGTCAAAGAGGCGGGGCTTATCATTCACAAACACCTAGCACCGCTATGCTTTACTGTGCTGTATGTAAACTGTACATCCCTGATTTTGAAAGGGGCAGGCATACAACATGGTACATAGTGCTAGTGGAGTAGTAGTGCTAGTCCCCAGGGAATATTTAGGCTCTGTCTGACACTATTTATAACTCAATTTTTAAATGAAAATAAAAACACAGGCAAGTTAAGTAAATGAATTTAAGTAAATCTTTCAGGTCAAAAACATGCATGTCACTTGTCTACCTCTCCTTGGCCTAATAGTCATTGGGTAGTTTAACTGAGATAAGTTTTAAAAATTAATATAGCGCCTACTGAGTGTAACAATGATGGTACTTGATTTTTGCGAGTTTTTATTAGTATTATTTTGTTACATACAACCTTTTTTTCACATTCTTTCCATTGTTTGTGAGGTGTAAAATATCCTATTATATGTAATATACTGTATGTAAACTGCCCACATCTACCAATCACAGCTCAGCTTTCAGCTCTGGTGAAATAGGAGCTGTGATTGGTTGCTGTGGGCAGTTTACACTGGTGTATATTTTATACCCTTTGAGAAATCAAAAAATCCAAGCCATGAAGTACAGTGTAGGATACAGATGTGTCCACTCTTACCTTTTCTTTAGTTAGAGGAAATCAGTTAAGTCCCCTTCAATACAAAGTTTGCCTGTGAGGAATATCTGAATACTAAATATGTACTTTTTCTTTTTATATGAGGAAATTGAGTTTTGAGTGTTTATACATTTTTAAAATTGATTTACTGTTTATTGGTCCTATAAGAGAACATGTAATCATTAGATGGCTCATATAATACACTAGGGTAGGGTTTCGTAGGGTAAAATTCTAAAAATGTCAGTTTTGGACAATAAAACTAGAAAGACTCTACAGCAAAATCGTATCTCCGCCATGTAGCATCCAGTAAGATGTTCATCGCTTCAAGTTGAGAAGGTGTCTTTTATCACCTCATTATTAATTTATAGGAATTTTCTTGCATTTTTATAAAGAAACTATAAAAGTTCCAGAAAATCGGAGTGAACATAGCATTAAGTTCTTTTCCCGAAGAATTTTGAGGTTAGATTTATGTTGAGCTTCGTATAACAGGAGGCGGAAAGAAGACCCTGGGGAGCTTGGAAAATCCATGAAAGTTTTGAAGCTAGTTTGTGTCCCATATAGGATTTGGTGTTTTGTCTAAAAGTTCCTTACTGTGACTGCTGGAAAAACATTTTGTGTAAAAACATTCAGCTGATGCCTTTTTGATGAGGTAGAAGCAATGACACAGTGAGTTTTTTTTCTATAGTGGGCAAATTTAAATCTCTTTAGGTAGTGATCAAGAGAAATGTAAGAGTGGAGCTAATGTAAATATGAGAATAAAGGTATGGGCAATGCATATAAAGGTATAACTGGTATTGTTCAGTTCAGTGATGATGGATCACTACTGCCAATGGCATTGACAGATTTGCTTTAAATGGTTATTGTCATGAAAAAAAAAAAACATTTGATTTGTGCCATATGCCAGGGTAGCCTATGCAGTCTTGTGGCGGCATGAGGTCACTTTGGCACTTGTCACGGTAGCCTAGAGTGGTGTTGGGATCCACCCCCGGACAAGCGGACACCACACTACTGGGTTCGGGTAGCCCAAGTGTACCCTGATGTGTAGGTGCAGGTGCAAAATGACAGACCAGAGTCCGATAGCTTAACCTCTTAGGGACCAAGCCTGTTTGGGCCATAATGACCAGGCTCATTTTTCTAAATCTGACCTGTCTCACTTTATGCGCTTATAGCTCAGTGATGCTTTAACGTATGCTAACGATTCTGAGATTGTTTTTTCATAACATATGGTACTTTATGTTAGTGGCATAATTTGGTCACTGTCTTGTGTGTTTTTTTGTGGAAAACATCAAAATATAATGAAAAATTAGAAAATTTTGCACTTTACGAACTTTGAAATTCTTTGCTTCTAAAAAAAAAAGGCACATGACAAAAATTTGTTAGTAAGTCACATTATCAATATGTCCTCTTTATTCTGGCTTCATTTCGTAAACATATTTCACTTTTTTAGGGTGTTACGGGACTTAGAAATGTATCAGCAAATTATCAAATTTTCATGAAATTTCCAAAACTGATTTTTTTAGGGACCAGTTCTTTTTTTAAGTTGATTTAGGAGGCTTGTATACTGGAAACCCCCATAAGTGACCCCAATTTTGAAACTAGACACCTTAAAGAATTAATCTAGTGGTATAATGAGCATTTTAACCCTAAAAGGGCTGGAAGAAAGTATTCACAATTAGGCCGGAAAAAAATGGAAAATAGAAATTTTCCAATAATATATTTGTTAAGATTAAAGTATCTCATTTTCATAATAAACATGAGAGAAAATGCACCCCAAATTTTGTAACGCAGGTTCTCCTGAGTACAATGGTACCCCATATGTGGGCGTAAACCACTGTATGGGCACACAGCGGGGCTCAGAAGGAGCGCCTATTAGCATTTCCAGTTCAGATTTTGCTGATGAAGTTTCTGAGCGCCAGGTGCGTTTGCAGAGCCCCTGTAGTGTCAGCAGAATAGAACCCCCCCAAAAGTCACCCCATTTTGGAAAGTACACCCCTTAAAGAATACATCTTGGGGTGTGGTGACCATTTTGACCCCACAGGTATTAGAGGAAAGTATTCAAAAGAAGACAGTAAAAATGAAAAAATAGAATTTTTTCAATAATATGTTTGTTTAGTTTAAAATTTCTCAATTTCACGAGGAACAGGGGAGAAAATTCACCCGAATATATGTAACGCAGATTCTCCTGAGTAGAACAGTACCCCATATGTGGGCATAAACCACTGTGTGGGCACACAGCGGGCCTCGGAAGGAAGGGAGCGCCAATTAGCATTTTCAGTGCAGGATTTTTCTGAAGAAGTTTCTGAGCGCCAGGTGCGTTTGCAGTGCCCCTGTAATGTCTACAGAATAGAACCCCCCCAAAAGTCACCCCATTTTGGAAAGTACACCCCTCATGCAATTCATCTTGAGGTGTGGTGAGCATTTTGACCGCACAGGTATTGGAGGAAAGTATTCAAAACTAGACCGTAAAAATGAAAAAATAGAATTTTTCCAATAACATGTTTGTTTGGTTTGAAATTTCTCAATTTCACTAGGAACAGGGGAGAAAAAGCACCCCAAAATTTGTATCAGAGGTTCTCCTGAGTACAATGGTACCCCATATATGGGCATAAATCACTGTATGGGCACACAGCAGGGCTCAGAAGAGAAGGAGTGTCATTTTAGTTACAGGCAATATGTGGGTGTTTACTGGTTATCTGGGGTTAAATGGACAATCTCGGGGTGTTTACTGGTTATCTGAGGTGGCAACAGGCAACCTGGTGGGGTTATGGGCAATCAAGGGTGGTTACGAGCAGTCTGTGCCAATCTGGGGTGGTTACGGTCAATCTGGGGTGGTCACAGGCAATCTGGGGTGGTCACGGGCAATCTGGGGGTGTTTACTGGCTATCTGGGGTGGTTATGGGCAATCTTGGGGTGTTTACTGGCTATCTAGGGGTGGTTACTGGCTATCTGGGGTGGTAATGGGCAATCTGGGGGTGTTCACTGGCTATCTGGGGTGGTGACAGGCAATCTGGTGGTGTTCAGTGACTATCTGGGGTTGCAGCGGACAATCTGGGGTGGTGACGGGAAATCTGGGGTGTGACGGACAATCTGGGCTGGTTGCGAGCAATCTGGGGTGGTTGCGAGCAATCTGGGGTGGTTACAGGCAATTTGGGGTAGTTACAGGCAGTCTGTTGCAATCTGGGGTGGTTACGGGCAATCTGTGGTAATTACGGGCTGTCTGGAATGGTTATGGGCTATCTGGGGGGGGTATACAGGCAATCTGGGGAGATTACGGGCAATCTGGGGTAGTGACAGGCAATCTGGGGTAGTGACAGGCAATCTGGGGTAGTGTCGGGCAATCTGGGGTGGTGACGGGCAATCTGGGGTGGTGATGGGCAATCTGGGGTGGTTATGGGCTGTCTGGGATGGTTATGGGCTGTCTAGGATGGTTATGGGCTATCTGGGGTGGATATGGGCAATCTGGAGTGGATACGGGCAATCTGGGGAGATTACCTATAATCTGGGGAGATTACAGGCAATCTAGGGTGGTTACAGGCAATCTGGGGTGGTTACAGGTAATCTGGGGTGGTTACAGGTAATCTGGGGTGGTTACAAGTAATCCAGGGTGGTTACGGGTAATCCAGGGCACTTTACTTTGGTGACAGGCGTAAAAAAGTGCCGGCACCATTTGGAACAAGCGATCAGTGGTATATATTATATACCGCTGATCACTTGTATTGGGACCACACCGGGTGGTCACCGATCATTGCCCCATGCAATCTGTTCACAGAGATGGCGGCAGGCCATCTTGGATCAGATGGCCGCCCTGGAAGGGGAGGGTCAGTGACCAGGTCACTAGGGTTAATTCTGGGGACAGGGGGAGACATGTTTTCATCTCCTCTCACTGTGGATTCACGGTGAGAAGAGATGAAAGCGTTCAGCTGCGCTGGCAATGTCTGTTACCGGTGGCCGCCGTTATACTGGTAATAACGGCGATCGCTGGTGAGGGGACTTGCGGGGACTGACCCCACACTCTGCCCCAACCCCTCAGCTACCTCCGGTAGCTGAGAGGAGGGGGCTGCGGGCATTACCGGTGCCGCTGCACTATTCTGCACCATCGCCATAAAGAGCTGATGGCAGCAGAATAGAGCCCATTAGTGATCGCCGTAAAAATCCGTATCGACGGTCACTAATAACATAATACATGTATTCTATGGGTCACTCCGGTTACGGTGATATCACATTTGTGTAGTTTTTTTTTTAACTATTATCACTTTGGCGCAATAGAAAAAATCTTCCTAGCAAAAACCCACAAAAACTGTCACCGCACTGCAAGATCCATAGCGTTCTCACCTTTTGCGCTACAGAGCTGGTTTTGGCCTTATTTTTTGCAGGAAGATCTGCAGTTTCTATTGATACCAAGTTTTATATGTATATGACTTTTTTGATCTCTTTTATGACGTATTTTCTAAAGTGGATTGATAAAATACAGCTATTCTGGTACTGTTTTTTTTATTTTTTTTTACAGCGTGTGTCGTGCGATATAATTATTGATATACTTTTATAGAGTGGGTCATTACGGACGTGGCAATACCCAATATGTATAGGATTTGTGATTTTTGATCACTTTTATGTCACGTTTTATTTGGTATAGGGAATGTAATGCATCTTTATTATTGGGGGTTGGGGGGTTGGGGGGGCTGTGTTGTGTTTGGTGCACACTTTTTTTTCACTTTTTTTACGTTTACACTAGTGTACATTACTGTACACTAGTGTAAAATACTTTGATCACTGATACAATACATTGCAGTACCTGATGTACTGCAGTGTATTGTATCATGCCTCATGCTGACAGGCAATAGCCACAGCCACCCCTGTCAGCATGATGCAATCCATGGTGACCCCGGGGACCTTCATTAGGACCCCGGGATCACCATGGAGACATTGGGACCCCGGATGGCGCCATGGGACATCACGATCGCGTAAGTGACCCACGGCGCCGTCCGGGATCCACCTGGACCCATTAGATGCCGCTGTCATGGTTTGACAGCGGCATTTAACAGGTTAAACTGCCCGGAGCGGAGAATCCTCCGCTCCGGGCAGTTACAGGAGGATGTCAGCGGTTACACTGTCCGCTGATCACCCGCTCTGCTGCCGCCGCCGGGCGGTAGTTTATTCCGATGCGCCCGCCATTAAAAGGCGTACGCATCGGAATAAAGCCCATTAGTGACCGCCGTGAAAAGGCAGCATGGGGGTCACTAAGGGGTTAAACATGATAACTTCTGTTTACTGAGAATCTTCAGTGCAATACAAGGATATAAGACCACCTTTGGAATGCAGATGCAGGTAAGGGCTAGTTGTATAGACTTTGTAGGTGAGAGTAGAATGGAGGAGAGGAGCGACTTGAGGGCCCTGTCCAATGTACCAATGCACTGTGCCAGGATAGCATAGTAGATAAGAGAAGAAAAAGATAATCATACTGACGTATAGATCCCTCTGATCTGACCGTCTTATGCCCTATAGTGTCGGGGTACCCATACTGGTAGGGTAGTATGAAGTCCCAGGTCCCTGTGTTGGATTGATTAGGGTTTCCCAGAATAGCTGTGTGTTGAATTAGGATTCGTAGGCTTTAACTGCAGCTTTGTCCTACTGGGGTCAGTACCTAGCCTCAGGTATAGAAAACAACATGCGACAAATACAGTTAACCCAATGCTTCCTTAAGCTAGGCTTAAGACAATTGTGAGAACCTGAGTGAGATACTTTGCTCAGGTGCATAGGAACTTAGTGGCACACTTGTACTGGGACACTACACGTCTCTCTGACATGTAAAAAAATGTAATCGGCCGGGGTCTGATTGTTAAAGTGTCACTGTCATTATAGCTTTCAAAATCTAAATCAACAGAAGATGTGAAATAAAGCAAGTTTGCAATTTACATTCATTATTATTTTTGTTGTTATCATGCTGTAAAACAAAGCTGAACTTACCAGAAATCCAGGTCCAGTCTCCTGAAGGCAGAATTTCTAAATTGTGCTGGTTGAAAAAACTGACTGAACACAGGAATTCCGGCCAGTACAGAGAGTCATGGCTCAATGTGTCCATTAATCACATGACTGCCTTCTCTCTGTGAGTGCTCAGATGGCCTGGGATACACTGCTGCTGGTTCCACTGTCAAATGTCTGTTTTCCACCCTACTGGGTCCAAGGAACTTTGTGTCCTATGTCCCGTGTAATCACTTACACCTTGGCTAATTTTTTTTTCTATTTTTGCACTTTGATTTTTTCCACTTTTTCATTGTAATAGCAACTGCAACTAAACGAAACTATACCCTATCACACTCCCACTATTGTAGCTGCAATTATTCAGCTGTTATAACATGGTTCATTTTAGGTTCGGTTCGTACAAATCCGAACTTCACGAAAGTTCGCCGGATTGAACCGAACTTTTCAAAAGTTCGCTCATCCCAAACCACAACCAATCATGACAAGAAGTCATTAATAGCCACATTGAAAGATACTGTCTATGACATTCTGGTAAGCATATTAGTTTGTTCTTATGAATCTCTGTGATAGTGGACAAGTAAGGATGTACTGGAATTGTGGACCCCCAATGCCAATTTTTGGGAAATTTAGGAGGACTTTGAAGTTCAGGAGCAATGTAAGATTCTAGGAAAACGTGTCAATGAATTCAAGATTGATTGGAGACCTTTTCTATAATGTCTTCAAACTTCACCCAATACTAGTCAATGGCATAAATGCAATTTCTATGGAAGTTAAAATTATAACTTTATATTAGCTTGTAGGTATCTAATTCATCCCAAAAAGCGATTAATATATGAGGTTCTCCTGACTATCCATTAATATATGGGGCTCTCCTGACCATCCAGTGACAGATGATGGCAATGGAGATAGGGGTCTGACATGATGGAAAATCACCGCCCAATCCCTTTGTTCTTACAGAGATAAACTGCAGTCAGAGTTGTCTGGATGCAGCTTAACTCTTCCCTTCCCATAGAAAACACCAGAATGCTCAGCCTTGCTCAAACTTACTGTGTAGGGGAATGCAGGCAGAGGACGGGAGAGAAAACTGATGACTAAATGGTCATTACTTACAGTAACTTTGATTCTCTCATCTTTACAACCATTATCTAGAAGCCCTTTTGAGACCTCTGAACATCATAGAGGGGGGTTCTCTATTCAGAACACATTGAAACCAGTCATAGTGCGTGACATCAGATTGCAATACATAACACAGCCCATGGATAAGAGCGGCACTGTTTCCAGAATAAAAGACCCTTTTCTAAGACCCTTAAAACTTTTAATATTCTTACATTTTTATATGCTCCTGATTTTTCCAATTGCAAATAAAAGTGGACTTTTAACCCTCAATATGCCCAACAATAAGACCACTTTTTATGCAGAACACAACTGTTTTTCATTTGTCTCATTTTTCATTAATCTCATATAAACAACTTCATTAGTTCTCTCTTCATGTTAGGAAGCAATATCCTCATGTTTTGGTTGACTTATTAGTGGAAGGTAAACATTCCTCCATTGTGGGCACCCCCTGATTGTTTGATGTGTTCTCAGAGACCACAACACCAGTCATATGGTTGTATGGAAACATGTGTTCCAGATCACAATTCCAAAATGTAATTGGTTTCTCAGAAGTCCAAATTTTCAGAAATAAAATTATATGATAAAATTAAAGTAAAAATTACATTAATACATGGTAGATGCCAGGGCAATGAATAAAGAATTTCTTAATTAAATTTACAATTTGAGTGAAATGTGAAAATTAACACAAAAAGGGCCGTATAAACAACGACCGTTATCTGATACGTAGTGTGAATTCAACGGCCATAGTTACATTGCATTGCAATCATTATAGGGAACCTCAAAACAACGGCCATAGTCTTGCGGCGCGGACAACGGCCGTTATTTTAAGTAGTGTGAACATAGCCTTAAATTGGAGGTTCTATGGAACATGAACAGAATTATATCTATACATCATGTATAGTCCCACACTATGCAGCATAATCAGTGAGTCAATATCATGGGGGATCCAGTAGCAGGAACCCCAAACTCCCATTAATTACATTAGAGTACTGATGTCAAACTTACGACCCTCCAGTGGTTGCAAATTTACAATACCCATCATGCCTGGACAGCTAAAACTTTGGCTGTCCAGCCATGATAGGAATCATAGCTTTTCAATAGCTGGAGGGATGCCAGTTTGACACCTTTAATTCAGGACCATTAGGATTTCCACACACTGGGCCCACACCCATCAGCCGTTGTGACAGGTGCAATTAATGTTTCATTATGAGAAGCTAACCCACCGTTTATACCTATAATTATGGGCAAACTTTATCATGTTTTTCATGTTGAATAAGATCACTGATTACTTTCCTATGTGAGATTGGAAACAGTAGTATAAACCATGCACTGATTTTATGTCTCTAAGGTCCATGTAAAGAAAGTCCGGCCCGGTGAAATATAAGTCATGTAATCAGGGCCAAGGAGAAGTCTGCTCTATTTCCAGGGGTCATGGGAAAAGTCGTCTACTGTGAATTTAATTATATTCACTGGAGATTGTTAAATTGATTGTTGATGCCCCGGAGGAATGCATCAATGTGCTTAGACTGAAGAGATCAAGAGAGCTCCACAATTGGTTGGGAATAGAATTATATACAGTACTCTCTCAAATAAAACATTTCCTAACTATTCCAATATTAACTTCCGGGTCCATGTTTTCTCTTTCACATCTAATTCAGGAATTATAGGATGGAAGCTCAAGACCTATCAGAATCTGAAGACTGAAGTTTTAGAAAATTCAGTTCATCAGGTTCATGAATTTTGTCATAAAATTTGTGAACTTGCAAGCCAAACCTTAAAGTGTTACTGTCATTATAACTTTCAAAATCTAAACCAAAAGTAGATGTGATATAAAGCAAAAGAGGTATAGATGCTAAAGATGAGAACATAGTTTTGCCTCTTTATAAATCACTGGTCAGACCACACATGGAATAATGTGTACAGTTTTGGGTATATAAGAAGGACACAGCTGAACTGGAGCGGGTGCAGAGGAGGGCAACAAAGGTCATTAAGGGAATGGGTGGGTTACAGTACCAGGACAGGTTATCAAGCTTGGGGTTTGTCACAGCCGCGGCGGCGTCCCGCGTTCCGGGCCGCCGCCGCGACCGCTTCCTGCCCCATGCAGCAGCCGGTGTCCATAGTCGGGGACCCGGCGCTGCTATCACCTCGGCCCCGGGGGGCGCCTCACCTCTCCACGCTCCTGTCTCCCGCTGTGCCGGCCGGCGCGCGCGTCCCCGCCTCCTAGGGCGCGCGCGCGCCGGCTGTCTCAGATTTAAAGGGGCAGTGCGCTCCTAATTGGTAGTTGCACCTAATCACTCCCCTATAAATCCCAGCTTGCCCTGTTCCCTGGGTTGGAGCCTCTACATGCTTCCCATAGCGTTTGGCCCAGCTCCCTGTTGTTCCTGTGTCCTGTCCGTTACCTGGTCCCAAGTCCCTGTTCCTGAGTCCTGTCCGTTACCTGGTCCCAAGTCCCTGTTCCTGGTTCCTGTTCCCCTGTTACTCCACCTGTTCCCGTGTCCAGCCTGTCACGTGCTCTCTCATCTGCAGACTATTGCCTGTGCCATCTCCTGCCACGCCTCGCCTGCCGACACCAGCAACCAAGCCAGGGGTAGCGACCTGGGGGTCGCCTGCCGCAGCAAGTCCATCCCGCCTTGCGGCGGGCTCTGGTGAAAACCAGCGGCCCCTTAGACTCCGCTCCCTGGTGAGGTTTGTGCCATCGCTGGTGCCGGTCCAGTGGATCCACTACTCCGGGCGTTACAGGGTTATTTACGCTAGAAAAAAGACGTCTTAGGGGCGATCTGATCACAATGTACAAATATATGAATGGACAGTACAGAGATCTTTGTAGTGATCTTTTTACTCCTAGGTCTGTAACCATGACAAGGGGTCATCCTCTACGTCTAGAGGAAAGAAGATTTTATCATCAGCATCGACGCGGGTTCTTTACTGTACGAGCGGTAAGACTGTGGAACTCTCTGCCACATGATGTTGTCATGGCCGATTCATTAAATACGTTCAAGGGAGGCCTGGATGTTTTCTTGAACAATATAATATTACAAGTTATGGGCATTAGATTTCCGGTGATACGTTGATCCAGGGATTGTTCTGGTTGCCATTGGAGTCGGGGGAGGGGGTTCTCCCTGTGGTGGGGCAATTGTCGTCTGCCTCGCAGGGGTTTTTGCCTTCCCTGGATCAACACAGTAGGGTTTCCCTAGGTTGAACCTGATGGACTCTTGTCTTCTTTCAACCTTGTTTACTATGTTACTATGTTACTAAGTTTGCAATTTACATTTTTTTTTTTTGTTTTCAAAAAGAGTCAGAAAACAGGAAGTCCTCCGTATCCCAGGCCATCTGAGCGCTCACAAAGAGAAGGCAGCCATGTGACTGATGGACACATTGAGCTGTGACTCCCTGTTCTGGCTGGAACTCCTGGGTTTAGTCTGTTTTTTTTTTCAACCAGCACAAGTCAAAAAAATCTGCCTTCAGGAGACTGGAGCTGGATTTCTGGTAAGTTCAGCTTTGTTTTACAGCATGATAACAACAACAACAACAAATGAATGTATATTGCAAACTTGCTTCATTTCACATCTACTGTTGATTTAGATTTTGAAAGCTATAATGACAGGTACACTTTAACAAACCACAGTAAAACAGCTAAACAACTATTTTAGTGCAGTTTCAGTGCACAACTTACCTATCCACACTCCCCCATCCTCTTCTGTGTCCCCGTGCCTCCATGGAATTCAGTAGTGGGTGAGGGAAGACAAACACACATACATTCAATGATTGTTTCGTGCGCTATGCGCACTTCTTCCAGCCAGACAAAGTGTTCTTAGCTTGTGCGTTTGTCCTCCCTCCCCCACCACTGAATGTACACTCATCATGTAGACACTCATAAAGAAAGAAGATACTGCAGTTTCATGAGTTGCCATGGCTTCTTTCTTCTTACTGGATGGATAGCCTTTTTTTATATATGTTTTTTGATTGTCAGATACGATGACACTGTGAACTTCACTTTTTTACTCTGACCTTACATTCTATATACTTGTTACAGACTTACATAGGGAATTCCTTAGAATTTGGGAGGTTCTTGTGAAAGCCCATTTTTTCTCTTTCCCTAGAGAGGAAGGAAATCTTTTTAAAATCTAGTCAGTGTGTGTATGTCTAGTCTAGAAATGCATGAGGAAGTGAGCGAAGCCCCTGACTTCCCTCTTTCCCTAGTGTAGACCTATAACCCTGGGTACCTTTGAGGCTGAGAGACCCTGAAAAGTACTACTCTTACTCTTCTCATCGCCTGCCGTGTTAACTTCTAAGGGAAACACAGGAGAGAAAGAGGATTCCTTGTCATCGAAGAGAAGCTTTTCAAGTAAACCATTGTTAGTCTAAGACTTCACAGGGCTTCAGGCCGGGCCTATGTCTCTATATGGCTTTTGGGGATACAGCTTAGTGGCCACCATCTTACAGATGTCATTGCAGAAAAAGAGAAGGGTGAGCACAACATTTGTATAAGGCTTGAGCCCAGCTGTGGAATCCATTGAATGTTACAAGAGCTAATCCATGTTTCTGTCTTGGTGTGCACCCCCTTTATAGAACCACATTTGTTTTAAAGATCCATTTTTATGTTGTTTGTTTTGTAATAGCTGAGCTCAGTAGTGCAGCTTAAGCTCAAGCCACCAAGCCACCAAATCTTCATAGTCTTATGATGAATTTATTTTCTTCTGTCTCACAGGAATAACGATTATAAACATATACAATACTGCAGTTGTGTTAGGTTACGGCAAGCATCTACTAGGCCAACAAAGTTATTAATGAATCTTTTTATCTATTGATATACCCGTCAACATTTCTAGTGACGTTCAACTTATTTGAGATGACGATTCATCATAGCCCTCTGTGTAAATATTCTCACTTTCTTCAGTTTCACAGCCCTTGTGGCTTATTCAGGTCAGAAGTATAAGTGAACTGATTTACCGAAATCCTATGGCATATGGCATATGACCTAAGGCTTATGTTCTAGCTTAATCTTTAATAATAATAATAATAATAATAATAATAATAATAATAATAATAATAATAATAATAATAATAATTCCTTTATCTATATAGTGCCAATGTGTTTTGTAGCCCTGTACAGTGCTTGTGATTACTCAGTCCCTGTCCCCTTTAGGACTCACAATCTAAATTTACCTTTGTGTACGTTATGGAGTGTGGGTAAGAACCATAATACCCGGAGAAAAGGAGGAAACCCAACATATTTCCTCTTTGCTGGCCTCATCTGTAACTCTCTGTTTTCCCTTTACCAGTGGATGGTAACTAGCTGATCCTGTGTCTCCCATACACTGCACACAGAATAGGTGATTGCTACCCTCTATCTCTACAGCAGGGCTTCCTAAACTTTTTGTACTGGGACCTCACCAGGTTATCCATGGTAATGTTGGGGCCTCACCAACAAACACTTACTACTATGTAGCGCCAGATACTGCCTTGCAGTGCACATAAAATCCTACAGTAGAAAATATTCACCATAGTACAGAAATAAATACTGCTCCACCTGTAGTAACTAACTAACACTGCAATGCAGCAATAAATACTTCTTGACCAGTGACAAACAAAAATCCAGTGCAGAAATAAATAGTACCCCACCTGTAGTTAGTTACCCAACACCACAGAGCAGAAACAAATACCACTGTACTTGTAGTAAACTAACAACCATTCTAGTAAAAATTTGATCAGTCAACAAATTTTAGCCAAATTCCTTAGCAAAATTTGGGAAAAAAAAAAAAGTTTATTCATCTGTCTGAGCTCCTCCGGTGCCCTCTTCTGTGTCTTTATCCAGTCTTGCTCAGGTAATCACTCACTGGACACTGGACACTGGACAGTACCTCGGTCAGTGATTGGGTAAGTGGCCTGCTCAGCCAATCATTGGCTGTGATGCAAACAACCTCCAACTCCAGACTACACGGATTATGGGGCGCAGGTCCAACTTGAGATCAAGGCACAGTGAGTAATAAAAATATATTTTATTGTGGAGACTCAACGCGTTTCGGAACCGCACCGGTTCCTTTCTCAAGAGTCATGACTCTTGAGAAAGGAACCGGTGCGGTTCCGAAACGCGTTGAGTCTCCACAATAAAATATATTTTTATTACTCACTGTGCCTCGATCTCAAGTTGGACCTGCGCCCCATAATCCGTGTAGTCTGGAGTTGGAGGTTGTTTGCATCATTGTTTCCTGTTGGATATCGGGAGTGGCTGCGGTCCTTGATATATACGCTGCAGAGTGTTGTGCCTCCCTTTGCACAACCACATCAGGTGAGGGTTGCCGTGCACCCCTATCCCTTTTTCACCTTGCCCTTCTGATCCTCGCCATGGAGCGCTGTCGCCCTTTGTTTTTTCTATAATCATTGGCTGTGGCGTTGTCCCTTCTCAGTCAGATTGGCTGAGCAGAGAGTGGCAGCCCACTCAGCCAATTAATTACTGATTAAGAAGAGTCAGCGCCACCGCCAGTGATTGGCTGAGAGGGATGTCACTCTGGAGACACAAAAGTGACCTCCCACTCAGCCGATCACTGGTAATGGCGCTGTCCATTCTCGGTTAGTCAGTGATTGGCTGAGAGAGAGAGTAAAAGCCCACTCAGCCAATCTCTTACTGACTGAGAAGGGACAGCATCTTGGCCAGTGATTGGCTGAGTGGGCTGTCACTCTTGTATCTTGAAAGTGACAGTCTGCTTAGCCAATCACTGGCTACGCTCTGTCCCTCAGTCAGTGATTACCTGAGGGAGCTGGAAGTGGCTGAAGACATGAAAGAAGACACAGAGGGAGCGCGGACAGGTATGTATAGATTTGTTAAGTTTGGTATCACAAAGTTTGCAAATTTTTCTATAAAAAAATTCCAACGCTACACCCCTTCCCTTCATGCAACCCTTTCTACCAGATAATGCATTATCTTTAAGGAGGGAGTTTGTTTTGTTCTTTAGCAGCTCCCTTTTGTTTTATCTTCAGCTTTATTGCCCCCTAAGGTTAAGGAATTCATTACAGGTCCGTAACATTCTGTAAGTACGGAACCTGCACTAATACTTTGGGGCTGCCATTATCAGTGTAGTCTCTGCTTTAGAGTCCCTGCTGTGTGCTGATGTGCAAGGACCCTGAGCCTCACCAGACTGTCAATCGTGCCAGTGAGCGCTGCTTTACAGTACACCCTCAGAAATAGCTGCATGAAGGACACTATAAAACAGTACTCAGCAGTGTAATCTGCGAATCAAGCAATGGGTTGAGATGTAACACTTACTAGATTATCTTAGCATCTCAGTCTATTTCTGCAGAGATGTAACCTGTAACTTTAAAACACGACATGGAGAGAGAGGAACGGCTGCACATCCCATCTATGGCTGATACTAATGAGTTAGTGTAGGGACCCATGTGAGCCAGGAGACCTGCAAGCTGGTACATGGGGCAATATGGTTTGATCAAATTATATACCAACATCCTGGAGTTGGTTTTTAAATGTAGCTGAGAAGCATTAGTATCAGCCATAGGTGTGAGGTGCAGCGCTATTTTCTCTTCTTGTCCGTATTTTACATTTCTCTTTTCTCAGTGTTTGAACTCCTCCTGGTAAGACCCACATGACCGCAATTAGCAGGAGACACCTGTGCACACATGACTTGTACCTCCTATCCTTCCCATTCTACCTGCTGGAGTGTGGTGAATGTTTTAGACCTTGTTCACACTTGTGTCGTTTGGTGACGGCTTTCTCGGCCGGCGGTGCCTGCTGGGTTTTACGGGGGCCTCTGGGTATTGGTCCTGTGACAGTGGGGTTGCAGGGCCGTTCTATGGCCTCCCTTCCCTGGTTTTGCACGCCTTGCGGGGATGGCGGTCGCTGACTGACAAGGTGGTGAGTTAGTGTAGGGACCCATGTGAGCCAGGAGACCTGCACGCTGGTACATGGGGCAATATGGTTTGATCAAATTATATACCAACATTCTGGAGTTGGTTTTTAAATGTAGCTGAGAAGCATAAGTATCAGTCATAGGTGTGAGGTGCAGCACTATTTTCTCTTCTTGTCCGTATTTAACCTGTCACTTTCATGAGCTTATCCATTTTAAGAAGGATTAACAGGCAGACTGTATAATACATTTAGGAGAGAGTGGGGGAGGAGAAAGGGAGATTGATAGGTGGAGAAAGACATTTTATCTAATAAGATATATTACAGAGGTTCTTATATTTGTTTGTACTATTGATTAGTGCACAGCGACCATTGAAATAATTTATTTCATTTCAAACCTGCATAGTTTTGTTCTATTAACCCTTTGGAGTGGTGACAAAGTGCTCTCGTTGCTGTTCATGAGCCCCTTAAAGCTTCCTCCATTATGCACAGCTTTTGTTCTCATTCTCTCATTTTAGGTCCCAGGAACAGAGCTGGGCAGTTTGCTAGTATTACTTACACAGGACTTGCTCTCTCTTACTTCTCTAACCAGTAACAGCACATTATGGTTACAATATTCAGACTCTGTGAGTCCATATTATTTATAAACTGACATATTGAACACATCTGGAATACTGTGTCCAGTTCTGGAGACCTCACCTAAAAAAGGACATTGATAAAATAGAACGGGTCCGAAGACAGGCTACAAAAATGGTGGAGGGTGTGAGGCATAAACCATATTAGGAAAGACTTGAGGATTTGAATCTGTATAGTCTGGAGGAAAGAAGGGAAAGGGGGGACATGATTGAGACCGTTAAGTTTGTTACAGGACTAAATAAGGGTCAAGAGGGAAGTGTTTTTAGTAAAAAAAACTGAGCTCAAGAACAAGAGAACCCAATAAGAGGTTATCTGGGGGAAAGATCAGAAGCAATGTGAGAAAATATTATTTTACTGAAAGAGTAGTAGATACTTGGAACAAATTTCCAGCAGAGGTGGTTGGTAAATCTACAATAACAGAATTTAAATATGCCTGGGATTACAATACATTTATCCTAAGATAATAAGAAAGAAAATACTAAAAGGGAAGACTAGATGGACCTAGTGATCTTTTTCTGCCGACAATCTTCTTTGTTACTATGTTTCTAAATATAGGCATAGGAAATATATAAGTCCATAAAGCTTCTTTTAGCAATTGTTTAAATTTGCCTTTAAGCTTTTGAAAATGACTTGTGATGCTATCTTAGATATTATGGAAATATTTTAGTCTTTTTTTTTTTCCCCAATGAAATTGAAAATTTTAAGAAATCAGAACCAAAGCTAATAAAGAACTATAGAAATATAGTTCTAAAAAGTAAAGTGAATAATACCTAAAGCCAAAACACAGGGGTCTGTGATCTCAACGTCAAATAGTAGTGGCACTCGCCAGATGTGAAAGTACATTTTATACTATATTAAACAGGTCTTAACATCATTTCCATCCAATCACCTGACAAGAAATGCAGACATAATAAAATAACTCTGGAATCATATGTGCATTGACTTCATTTAAATGTATGGGAGCTGTTTGGCTTTACCATAGCAGGAATGTGGATATGAAAGTGAATGACCTGTCAATGTAAAGAATCTGTGACTGTTTGAAAGTTAAATTGCTACCATAGAAACACAACAGGGAATTCTTAAAGGTCACTTAGCACAGTAGCTACAAGTAGCCATGGATTCGTCGCCCTGATGTTCTTGTATAAATAAATATGTACACTATCTATAGTCGAGAGCCAATACTACAACGCATACACCAGTAGGTACAGTAAACCAAATAATTACTTTTGTTTACATATCAACCAGACATATCTCACCGTTTTTTTTTTTTTTGTTTGTTTTTTATCATGATTTGATCTTTAAAACTTTATTGGTTCAGACCTGACATTACAACATTTTTTGACATTGTACAAGATGTCCAAAAACTAATTATAATCATTTTATGGTGACAACCCTAAGGATATCCATTTTGAATAGATGGCTTCCCGACCCCACTGGCGATAGCTAATAAGCTGAAAACAGCCAAAGTGCAGTTACGCAATTTGTGTAACTTTCATTGAGTTTAAAGAGAACCAATCACTGACAATTTTTATTTATTTTTTTTTATTCCTCCATTTAATTTATATTAATATTTGTAAATATAATAAATTTTGTGGCCGCGTTTTTAATTTATGCAGGTTGCCTTCACTGTCTCGCGCCAGCTCTTTTGAGACAGGAAACTCCCATCATGCACAGTGGCAGGATAGGTTCCCGTGATCCTTTGCCCGCCGCTCTGTCAATACACAGTGACCGCTGTGTATTATCTAGTGTCCCTGTTCTTCTTATCTATTCATGAAGATACAGACTGCCATTGCTGATGGCGGTGTCCATCCTTACTGCACCTGCACAGAGGATTAGATAAAGTAAAAGATACAGACTGCAAAGTTTTTTTTATTTAAACAAGCAAAAAAAAACAAAAAAAAAACAACCTTTATTTATGCCTACTCTGCTGTATGCCTAGCCTTTTGTATAAGTGATTTACACCATTTATACAGCACAGAGAGTTGTAGGGTTGATAAGGTCCAGGAAACTAGGAAACTATAGACTCCACCACCTTAACACTTTTCATGGGGCAACGTCATTTGTGCAACTTCTATTAAAGTCAATATGAGTTAGTTAAAACATGGTAGACCCATGTTTTGAGACTCGTAACTGAGGGTCCGCAAACTTTTTTTCATATTGATGTTTCTCAGGGGGCAATGCAACTAGGATTTTACTGTATTGAGCGCTTTAACCAGCAGCCGACAGTATCTTTTTTGGCTGGTCTCCCTGAGATCAGTATTAGTTAAAAATAGGTAACTCCCATTGGCTGTTTTCAGCTTTATGACCACCTCTGGCGACCGAACACAGGCTAGATGGGGCTGGAAAACCATTTTTATGAGATGGGAATACCCTTTGAAGGCCATTTTACATAGGGATAGGGATTTACATAGGGATTTTACATGGGATAGTAACAGGAGAATAGGTTGATTACTGCACATCTGTCTGTACAAACATAACATATGCTGGCCACATTGATGGTCCCACTAAAATACTTTTAGTGAGTGCAATGTTGATCAGCTCTTGTATCGGTCATTTAAAAAAAAAAGTATCTTACAGGAAAAAAAAAAAAAATTAACTTTATGCATACCACCTTCATATAGGCAAGGACTTTTCCAGATCAAATGGTCATGGTAGGCAAAACTTTCCTAGATAAGAAACCAAACACAGGGTAAGGACAAGCAGAATTCAGAAGCCAAGTTGGTTACTGTTTGTCAAGTAAAATAATTAACCCCATCATGACCGAGGTTATTGATGTCCTGGTCAAATTGAAGCAATGTTCCTCCCCGCCTTCTAAGAGCCATAGCGCTTTTATTTTTCCGCCTACAGGGCTGGTTGGGGTGTTTTTTTTTTTGCGCCATGATCTCTAGTTTTTATTGATATTATATATATATATATATATATATATTTTTTTTTTGCGCTTTTCAGTTACGCCATTTTTATTTGTATAATGGAAAGGGGGCTAATAATCTCTATTTGGCCATTTTTTTTTGTGTAAAGTTAAATAGAAGGATCTATGACTTGTTTGTTCTATTTGGTGGTAAAATAAGGTGTAAAAGATGGGAAATGGTCGTAGAAAGCAGAATGATAAGAATGACGTCCCGACTTCAGTCCGTCTGATGGACTGGCTGCCAGTCACTGACTTGCTAAGTGGCCAGTCAATCAACCGGGTCGTGATGATGGCTCTAGTTGAGATCTCCTGGCCTGGTGGGGGTCCCGGATTGGCAATCTGGCGCTAAAGAGGCATGGGTGGAGGTAAATTGAGATTTTTTTGTCTCCCCCGCCAACCCCCCCACCGCCACCATCCACCCCCGCCCCCCCCACCCCACCCCCCCTGCACACACACACGCTCTTGGCCACACTTCTCCTTTACTTTAAAATATATTTTTGATCCTGATTATAACCTGATGAAAATAGGTAACAGTCAATAATGTTGGGTATGAATTCATCTATAGTTTTGCAAACAGAGATTGAAGTTTCTATGAGCTCTCACATCTGTCTTAGCCTTCTCTCCCCCACTGATGGTAACTTTTGACATGCCTCAATGACATATCAGAGCTTTTCTATAACTGGTGTTTAGCCATATAGATCTAGTTACATTCTCTGTATGAATACATGTAACTGTGACACGAGTCAAACACTCCTTCTGTGCAGTAAAAATGAAATCATCCTGTTCTGCCAACGCATTTTACAACTGTTATGTATTGCCTCTGGGCTTGTTTTGACAAGGCATGTTTTCTGAGAAGGCTGAAAAGTATATGTTCTTAAAGTAAGTTTCTGTGCTCGTTCATTTCTTTTTTTATAGTTTTTTGAAATGTCGGTGTAAAAAAAAAAAAAATCTGCATTTTTCATTCTCATTGAAAATTCAATTTAAGGACCTGACAACTTTCATAGTAAGATAATCTCTAGTTATTAGGTGGTCTTTTGGGTGATTTACCTGCATAATGCCCAGGGGACAGATATATCAATGGTCATTGGCTATCCCAACCATAGATTTTAGTGGCATGCCTTATACCAGGCATTAGGAAGCATTGAATACCTGGAAACAATGTTCAATAAGAGATATACGGTCTAATATTTTTATATTTCTTTATTGGACACATAAATTAAATTTATAATACTTCTTTCTGGGGTGGTGCTTTAGAGTAATATAACACTTCCTGAGAGATTTCACTACAGATTAAGGCTTTGTTCACACTACATAGGTTCCGCGGTAATCACGGCCATTGTTGCAACGGCTGTGGTTAATGCGATACTTATGTTGTGCTGCAGGCTGAGGGAATCCCGGATAGAGTGTATACACAAGGTATACACTCTGGCCTGGATCCCTAGCGGCACCTTAGAAAAGTGATGCTCCATAGTGGGTAGTGAGGAGTTTTGATGTGGGCACGCACAGATGAGCCCGCATCAGAACTCAGCGGTGCTTAAGATCATCCGGCTGATACTGTAGTACCGGCCTGGATGATCTTTTATGAGCTGAGGGGTTGGGGCAGTGTGTGGGGTCCGTCCCGCCCCCCCCCCTTACCGACGATCGCCGCTATTAACGTTATAGCGGCGGCCGTCGGTAAAGGGGATTACCGGTGCTGCCGCCGCCTTTCATCTCCCCCCGCTGTGAATCCACGGCGGGGGGAAATGAAATAAGTGTCCCCCAGACCTCAGATCAGCCCCCCTTAGTAGGGAGATCACTAACCCCCCTCCCCCGCCGGCCATCATTTCCAAGATGGCCGCCGCCATCGCTGTGAACCGACTAATGTCTGTTCACAGCGATGGAAAAGTTAAAATGAATGAAAGCCCCATGCTCTCCGCCACCGGAGGTAGCGGAGAGCATGGGGCAGTCATCGGGGACCCCCCTGTGGGGTCCCGGTACAAGCGATCAGCGGTATATACGATATACCGCTGATCGCTTGTACCATGTACTCCTGGCAATTTTTATCCCCTGTCACCATGAATGATTGGTGACAGGGGATAAAAAGTGATGTCCCCCCAACCAGCCAACCAGCTTCACAACCAGCCAACTCTGAAAATTTAAAGTGACAGAGACCAATTTGGTCTCTGTCACTGAACTATGATTACTGAGATAGAAAATATCACAGTAATCATAGTAATACAGTGAAAATGAATATGTAAAGTACAAAAAGTGACAAACATACAAAAAATAAAACACACACTTTTTATTATAGTAATAATTGCAGTTTACTCCCAAATTACCCCTAACCCCTCCCCAGATTACCCGTAACCACCGCACGTTGCCCGTAACCACCGCACGTTGCCCGTAACCACCGCACGTTGCCCGTAACCACCGCAAATTGCCAGTGACCCCCTCCCAATTGCCCGTAACCACCCCAAATTACATGTACCCACCCCAGATTACCTATAAGCACTTCAGTTTATCAGTAACAATCCCAGATTGTCTGTAACCCTTCCAGGTTGCACATAACCCCCCCAGGTTCCCCGTAATCATGCCAGATTACATGTAACCCCCAGATTGCACGTAACCACCGCGCGTTGCCTCTGACCACGCCACAATGCCTCTGACCACGCCACGATGCCTCTGACCACCGCACGTTGCCTCTGACCACTGCACATCGCCTCTGACCACCACACGTCGCCTCTGACCACCCCATGTCGCCTCTGACCACCACACGTCGCCTCTGACCACCACACGTCACCTCTGACCACCACACGGCGCCTCTGACCACCACACGTCGCCTCTGACCACGCCACGGCGCCTCTGACCACCCCAAATTGCCAATGACCCCCTCCAGATTGCGGTGCCCATGCCAGATTACAGGTATCCACCCCAGATTGCCTATAAGAACTTCAGTTTATCCGTAACCACGCCACATAGCCCGTAACCACCCCACGTTGTCAGTAAGCACTGCAGGTTGCCCGTAACCACCCCACGTTGCCCGTATCCACCCCAGATTGTCTGTAAGCACTGCAGGTTGCCCGTAACCACCCCACGTTGCCCGTAACCAGCCCATGTTGCCCGTATCCACCCCAGATTGTCTGTAATCACTGCAGGTTGCCCGTAACCACCCCACATTTCCCGTAACCATCCCAGATTGTCTGTAAGCACAGCAGGTTGCCCGTAATCACCCCACGTTTCCCGTAACCATCCCAGATTGTCTGTAAGCACAGCAGGTTGCCCGTAACCAGCCCACGTTGCCTGTACCCAGCCCACGTTGCCTGTAACCACCCCACGTTGCTGTAACCACAGCAGGTTGCACGTGACCACCACACGTTGCCCATAACCACCCCACGTTGCCCGTAACCACCCCACGTTGCCTTTAACCACCCCAGGTTGCCGTAACCACAGCAGGTTGCCCGTGACCAACCCATGTTGTCCGTAACCACCCCAGATTACCTGTAACCACCTCAGGTTGCCCATAACCACCCCAGATTACCTGTAACCACCTCAGGTTGCCCATAACCACCCCAGGCTGTCCGTAACCACCCCACATTACCTGTATTCTCATTTTTTTTTATTTTTTTTTTTAGTAACTGCGCTATTCTAATAACCATTACTAGCTGCGGTTTTGCTCCTGTAAATTGGCGCTCCTTCCCTTCTGAGCCCTGCTGTGTGCCCACACAGTGGTTTATGCCCACATATGGGGTACCGTTGTACTCAGGAGAACCTGCGTTACAGATTTTGTCGTACGTTTTCTCTCCTGTTCCTCGTCAAATTGAGAAATTTCAAACTAAACCAACATATTATTGGAAAAATTCGAGTTTTTCATTTTTACTGTCTACTTTTGAATACTTTCCTCAAATACCTGTGGGGTCAAAATGCTCACCACACCCCAAAATTAATTCTTTGAGGGGTGCACTTTCCAAAATGGGGTGACTTATTGGGAGATTTTACTCTGCGGACACTACAGGGGCTCTGCAAACGCACCTGGCGCTCGGAAACTTCTTCAGCAAAATCTGCATTGAAAAAGCTAATTGGCGCTCCTTTCCTTCTGAACCCTCCTGTGTGCCCATGCAGTGGTTTATGCCCACATATGAGGTACCTTTTCACTAAGAAGAACCTGCGTTACAAATTTTGGGGTACTTTTTTCCTCTTGTTCCTCATAAAATTTAGAAATTTCAAACTAAAAGAACATAATATTGGAAAAATTTGAGTTTTTCATTTTTACTGTCTACTTTTGAATACTTTCCTCTAATACCTGTGGAGTCAAAATGGTCACCACACACCAAGATGAATACTTTGAGGGGTGCACTTTCCAAAATGGAGTGACTTATGGCGAGATTTTACTCCGCTGGCACCACAGGGGCACTGCAAACGCACCTGTCGCTCGGAAACTTCTGCAGCAAAATCTGCATTGAAAAAGCTAATTGGCGCTCCTTCCCTTCTGAGCCCTCCTGTGTGCCCATACAGTGGTTTACGCCCACATATGGGGTACCATTGTACTCAGGAGAACCTGCGTTACAAATTTTGGGGTACTTTTTTCCTCTTGTTCCTTGTGAAATTGAGAAATTTCAAACTAAACGAACATATTATTGGAAGAATTCGAGTTTTTCATTTTTACTGTCTTCTTTTGAATACTTTCCTGTAATATCTGTGGGGTCAAAATGGTCACCACACACCAAGATAAATTCTTTGAGGGGTGCACTTTCCAAAATGGGGTGACTTATGGGGGGTTTTCTCTCTGCTGACACTACAGGTGCACTGCAAACGCACCTGGCGCTCAGAAACGTCTTCAGCAAAATTTGCATTGGAAAAGCTAATTGGCGCTCCCTTCCTTCTGAGCCCCGCTGTGTGCCCATACAGTGGTTTACGCCCACATATGGGGTACCGTTGTACTCAAGAGAACCTGCATTACAAATTTTGGGGTGCTTTTTGTCTCATATTTCTTTTGAAAATGAGAAACTTTAATCTAAACATATACATTATTGGAAAATTTAAATTTTCCATTTTTTTACTGCCTAATTGTGAATACTTTCCTCCAGCCCCTGTAGGGTTAAAATGCTCATTATACCCCTAGATTAATTCTTTAAGGTGTGTAGTTTCCAAAATGGGGTCACTTATGGGGGTTTTCAGGATACCAGACTTCTAAATCCATTTAAAAAAAGAACTGGTCCCTAAAAAAATCAGTTTCACGAAAATGTGATAATTTGCTGATAAATTTCTAAGCCCCATAACACCCTAAAAAAGTAAAATATGTTTACCAAATTATGCCAGAATAAAGAAGACATATTGGTAATGTGACTTAGTAACTAATTTATGTGCTACGACTTTCTTTTGTTAGAAGCAGAGAATTTCAAAGTTCATAAAATGCAAATTTTTTTTTACTTTTTCATGATATTTTGATGTTTTTCACAAAAAACACACAAAGTAGTGACCAAATTTTGCCACTAACATAAATTGCCATATGTCATGAAAAAACAATCTCAGAATCGCTAGCATGCGTTAAAGCATCACTGAGCTATAAGAGCATAAAGTGAGACAGGTCAGATTTTGAAAAATTAGCCTGGTCATTAAGGCCCAAACTAGCTGCAGCACGAAGGGTTTAAAGGACAACTCCCACGAAAAATTTTTTTTGGCTTATTTAACACACATTACAAAGTTATATAACTTTGTAATGTAGTTAAATAACCGGTCTGGCCCCCTTCCCCCACTTTCATGGCGAATCTCAGTTCGTGAAGTTCAGTTATCTTATCTCGAGTCCCTGGGTGTTTGCACCACAATTCCATTTCCATGATCCTTGGACCAAAGTCCAAGCCTTTGATGTGCTAAAAAGTCAGGTCCACATGACGGGTAAGTTTTAAATATGTTCTTACTAACGTGTATAGGAGATGGGCTCGATCACAAGTGGATGCTTTCTCTTTAGGCCCCATAGTATTCCTTCAGTGGTATGCATGTATTTCATGGGAGCATTTCAATGATTTAAATGAAGTAGTATAGATAATAAAGGAAACAAAATAAAACAAAACAAACAAAAAAAATACCCTACATATAAGTCCCTGTGTACAACATGTTTCTTACACATATAAAGAGTAGTCCAGTGTCAGTATTTTTTTTTTTAAAGAGACTGGGAGGAGGTGGCTGAATCTAACAACAAGCACCTACCTCCCTGGCTCCAGTGCAGGGGTCCGCTGTTCCCCACTCTATTTCCTGGTATGAGCGGGGATCCGGGTTGTGACGTATCAGCCCCGCTTAGGTAGGTGCATGTTGTTATATTCAGCTACCTCCTCCTCGGCTCTTTTGAAAAAAATCTCTGACACTGGACTTCCCCTTTAATAAAAATATGCAAAAATATTTAACACAATCAGGGAGATTTATCAAACATGGTGTAACGTGAAACTGGCCCTAGCAACCAATCAGATTCCACCTTTCATTTTCCAAAGAGTCTGTGAGGAATGAAAGGTGGAATCTGATTGGTTGCTAGGGGCAACTGAGCCAGTTTCACTTCATGCCATGTTTGATAAATCTCCCCCAATATACAATAAACACTATAAATTTGAAATCGAATTCATAGCCTAGCTGTTAGGGTTGTGTTAATAGAAAACAATTGTGCTTCTGTAAAATAAAATTTTTTAATGAAACGTGATGGGCTACCTTAACATTTGTGAAATATATCAGTGTGGTTGCCTAGGAACAAGTACAAACAAACAAAGTATGTAAATAAGGTAACCATTTTTTTCAACAATTATAAGAAAAGTTACGTACAAAGAGAAAAGTCGTAGCAAAGTTCACAAAGAAAAAACTTTTCATCCTCTTCAAAAACCAGCGGTTAATTGGCAGCATGTTGCTGAAAGTAGAATGAAATCAACACATGCTTATGAAAATTCACTGTCTCCTCAATCGGCCTTTGGTCAAGAGCAATGTGGTGAGCACAAAGTTTGAGTGTCATGGGAATCCAGTAAGAATGTCCGGAATTTTACAGGTTATGTCCATCGACTGGGGAAGAATCTGTGTATGACTTTAGTCCTAAGTCCTACAATCTGTAACGGGCCCATTTATAGTACTGGTCTCCTTATATGAGGTAGAGAGGCCTTATCCAACCCCCTTCTCTTTAACCCCCTTTGGCGTGACTGCAATCTGTAGATCTATACGGGTGTTAACCAGTATTATTCATTAATAAAAGGGGTTTCCCTGTTCAAAATTCTCGACCCCTTTCCACAGTAGAAAGAGTCTACAAAGAGCATCTCTTTACTTTGGTGGTGCTACAGCTAAATTCTATATTTACCAACAGGTTTCCTCAGTTAAAGTTGATAGTCTTCAGCTCTAACAAGTAGGGATTGTCCAAGCCCCAGTAATTAGAGTAATAGGTTACAATGCAGATGTATATTCACTCAGCACTCACACAGTCCTTAGTGTCAGGGACAGTGTACTGATAAAAGGGGTTGTCTGCATGGCTATACATCTCATACTCCCCTAGGCTTGATTTCAGGTGAGGTTGTGCTAATGTTACAATGTCACAGCAGGAGGGCTGTCAATCATCAGCCATGAGGCGTGCTTGCAGCAGGGGGAGATATGAATCCAATGAGATGACTGTGTAAAGAAAAATAAATAATAATAATAATAAAAAAAAATATATATATATATATATATATATATATATAGAGAGAGAGAGAGAGAGAGAGAGAGAGAGAGAGAGAGAGAGAGAAAGGAGTTGATCAAATTCTGTATGAATTTAATAATTTCATTCCACTATTTTTTCCATACTAAACAACACTGCAAAGACAATCAGTCATTTAGAATCTGACAGATGACAACAGATTTTCATTATATAGTTTAGCCAGGATTATCAGCCAAGAGTCCTCTGACAATGTTTAGAGTCTGGTCTATGAAATAGCGTAGAGATAAAAAAAAAAAACTATTTTCAGTGTAAATACCTTCTGATTCTATCTGATAAAATATTATTTTGCTACTTTCCTATGTTCATACCATTTAATGGAGTGTTTCATTTGTTGATGATTTAAAATAATCTGTTGTCACTGCTTGTTGTTAGGCTCAGTACATCTCTAGTAACAATATGACCAGAACAAAACGCCAAAAGTGGGAATGGGGAAGCTATGTTCAGAGGAGAGCTTGGGCTGTGTCAATGCAAACTGAGTCTGTCTGCCTCCTTCAGAGGGTCCACTTGGTGACTTAAAGGTAAATCAAAGCTTCGCTTTCATCTCCATCCTCTTGTAAATATTGGACAGCAAACCCCCCTATTCCTTCTGCTATATGCACACAGTGCTGCCTCCTGAATTTAATCTTCCTCTCAGCTTCTTATTATACACAGCAGAAGTTCAGTGCATAGTGTAACCCTTTCATTTCTGTGCTGTTTCTTTCTTTTCTGCTCATTGTAAAGCCACAATTTTTCCAATTGATTTTAATGGGAAAGTCAAAAGCTGCAATAAGTCTGCAGACATTGTGTATTTTGTAGCCTATATGCTGCAGATCTAGAGACTAAAAAGCGTGGCTCGGTTATTGTAGAAACTTCACATGTACAGTATGACCTGATATAAGCAGGGATATCACCTGAACTGTATTCCCCGAACACAGAGAAATCCATCTGATAGGAACACATATAACCTAATATAATTTATATTTCTTGAACTCTCTAGCTGCCCTGTATATTGTGAAGTGCTCCCCATTTCATGTGTTGCTTTATACTCCATAATTCCTTTTTACATTCCTTGGTATCACGTACTCAGTCTTTTAGCCAGGACTTACCAAAAGTTTAAAGGACAACTCCGGACAAAATGTATTTTTTAAATATGTTATTAAATAAGCAAAGTTAGACAAATTCCTAATGTACACTTATTATGGGAAATGCACTTTTAGTGCTATTTCCCTCAATTTAGTAGATCAGCCAGGCTTCAATTTCTCTAAAAAAAAAAAAAAAATTTACATCACGACCTGGTCTATACCTGAAGGGTCCAGCAGGGGCGCAGTATATGTAGAAATTATATGTTAAAAATGATGTTATATTTTTTTTACATGTAATTTCTACGTATACAGTGCCCCCTTTTGGACCCTTTAGGTATAAACCAGGCTGTAATGTCACTTATTTTTTAAAGAAATAAAAACCTGCCTGATCAAATAAATTGAGGGAAATAGCACTCTATGTGCATTTCCCATAACTAGTATACATTAGGCATTTGTCTAACTTTGCTTATGTAATAACATTAAAAAATACATTTTGGCCAGAGTTGCCCTTTAATTCCTGTGAATTAGAATAGGAGCCACCAGTCTTCTTATATATCTTTGTACAGTATCTTCAAGGTGCTTCCAATGAAACACTGCGGTAGTCATGTTAGCTTAAGCATTTCTCAAGACTCTATGAAACCGCAAACTGTGTTTTATCTCCCATCCTCTTAAAGAGAGAACAACAGCCAAAGATCATTCCAAACCCACTTCAAAGAATACCTACTGATGTCAGAGTATACCAAAGCTATGCTGTAATGTGCTGTGCTAGATGTAACACAATATACAGATGGAGAAGAGCTCAGTGCAGTAAAGCCGAATTTCATTCCATACTACAGTGCATTTGATGTCACACTTTTAAGCATTGAACCTGTTTAATACATAGGTGCCTTATAAATAAAGGAAGACTACTGGTGGACAGGTCTCAGGGGGTGAGTCACTACCACAATCCACCATGAGAGACAGGTGAGCTACAAAAATAAGAATATTATAGGAAAGTTATCACTATTTGTATTGGACACTCAACATCATTGGATTATGACCTTGCCTTTGCTATTGGAGTTCTTGTTAGTGTTACAGAACGGCCGATGTCAGTGAAGTTCATCCCGGCTGGTACTGCAGTACCAGCCAGATGAACTTCATTTCTTTTTAATTGGGAAGAGGTTGCATTCCAGTGTGCCCGCATTTCAATTAACCATAGCCAACAATGTAAAGTGTGTCTGGAGCCACACTTTACATTGTCTGCTCTGTCAGTCTTGTGCGGCCGCTATTTAATGAATAGCGGCTGCACCAAACAGACATGTCAGTCGGTGAGGCCGCAAGGAATCTCGGTTGGAGTCTATACAGAGTGTATACATTCCGACCGGGATTCCATAGTAATGAATGTGATAGGTAAATTCAATAAATAATGGCCGTGGTTGCAAACCTGCAACTACGGCCGTTGTTTAATGAATTTATGTGTAATGTGAACTTCCCGTGTGTGGGGGAGGGGGATAAGTTGCCACCCGACAGCTCTGGCATTGGCTATCTCTCTAAGAACAAGATGGTCAGACAGTGAAAATCCATCAGACACCAAACATATCTTCACTGATATCATCTGTCGCCAGAGAGTCAGGAAGTCCCCATATGCCTTATACTGTCAGTCAAGCCACCACTTCTGTCAGGTTTGGGCAGCTTTTTTAGAAAGTGTATAGAGACCTAAAAGGGGTACTCTAGACGTTTATATATTTTTTTTACATAGGTGTGGTTGCAGAGAAAAGAATAACCCATACTCACTCATCACTCCCCCAGGGGTCCTCCTGCACGTCTTTAGTTCACCCACTGAACGCTCTGACCGCTACTTCCATGGACATGACAGTGACAGTCCTCTTCGCCAATCATATTAAAAAATATATAAATTTTTGGAGTACCCCTTTAAGAATGTTACATATTTGAATTGAAAATGTCTTTCCTAGAATAAAACTTTAGCCACCATAGCATCAATATCTAAGACAATAGTACCAGGCCATCTATGTTGTCGTAACTTACCTTCACTGACTGCTATAACTGATCTAACACTGTTGTTATCTGAAGAAGCTTTTTCCATATTCCTGACTGGTATTGTCTAACCTTTTCCAACAGATTTCAGGAGTTTTGGCAACTTTAGTGACTACTAGAGATGAGCGAACCTCAGGCCTGAACCGGAGCTTCAAGCATATGATTACTGGTGGCTGAAGAATGGGGGTTGATTTACAGATCCAGATTGGCTGATCCTTAGTTTTATCATTAGTAATATTTTATTAATTATGTATATACTGTATATGTACATACATACTGCCAGCAAATGTATTCATGATAGGCACTCATTAAATGCTTACTGTTAGGGTGGTATCTTTGCGGAGCATTATGCGCCCCTCGGCTCGTGCTCTGCGGCCGAGAAGGCGCTGATTTTCTTGTATTCTGTTTCTGTGTTTTGTTTTGCTGTGTGTGAACACTGGTTTTTATGCTCACCTTGGTTTGGAGACACACCTGACTTCACCTGCTGAATTCTGTCTGGCCATGTTATGGTTAATCTGTGTTTGGTTCTGCTGTTACTGACAAGTATTCCTGATAGTGGATTTGTTTTGTTTTCAGGTGTCTGTGCTTGGAGATCAGGGGGATGATCTAATTATGTCCTGGACCAGAACCCTGGCCTCCTATATAACTAACCCCAGTCTGTGCACTCATTGCTGGTTATTGACTTAGTCTCTGCCTGCTTGTATCTTCTGTATTTTTGCATTCCCTGATCTTTGCCTTTTTCCTTGACCTCCCCTGCTTGCCGCCTGCCCTGACCATATTGCCTGGACTTTGACTTCGCCTATTGGTTTGTGATTTTGTACTTTTGTGACCCGGACTGTGCTTTATTGTGTTTTGTCTATCTTGTCCTTGTTCCCACCTAGCCAGTGCAGGGACCTCCACCCAGTTGCTCACCGCCATCTTAGGGCGGATTGTGGCAAGTAGGTAGGGACAGTGGGCTGGGTTCAGCATCGGGGCTCCCTGTCTTGTCCTGCTGTCCGGTTCCTGACACTTACTATGTACAACCTTCAATAATAATATACATTCTACAATGGAAAAAAAAACAATTAAGCAATATACTATCCAAATTATTAAAAGGTGGCTGTCTTTTATTTTTTATTTTTTTGCTTGCTTTTACTTCATGTATTAGCGTTTTTTCTTTGCAACCTCCGCTCTTCAGGAATCCAGGAAGCTGTGGCTCCTTGTTTACATATATTTTCTTGTACTAGCATATAACTCTCTTTGTATTTCTGAAATCAAGCATCTATGGTTTGCTTTCAGAAACAGCAGTAACTAAGGTGACATATGGTGCAGGAGGCTCCAGACATAAAAGTACATACACTGGTATCCTAACAGTTTACACAGAGTTGACCGATGTAAGAAGCCCTTATAGAAAATCCCCTGTGATATTTATTTATCACCTTAGTAACCAGTGTAAACTGGGAAATATGCAACCAACTATTAATATAGATAGATAAATAGATTGATAGATGTGATAAATATAGATACATATGAGATAGACATGAGAGACATAGAGAGAGGAGATAGATACTGTAGATAGATAACAGATAGATAGATGATTTATTTACTGTATTTTTACGTTTTCCTTTGACTACTATATATTCAATGAAAAGAGGAATCCGATAAAATTTAATGTCTTCCGTTAAATCCGTTAAAATTTGTGTCTTCACGACCATCAGATGATGGTCGTGACTCATGAAGACACGATAGTGCTACTAACATTGTTTTTCTTTTGTTTATGTTTTTTGATAAAAAAATTAAATGGATCAAATAAAACATTGAATTTTAACGGATTCCTCTTTTCAGTGAACAGATAGATGATAGATAGATAGATAGATAGGAGATAGATAGATAGATAGATAGATAGATAGATAGGAGATAGATAGATAGATAGATAATAGATAGATGATTGATTGATTGATTGATAGATAGATAGATAGATAGATAGATAGATAGATAGATAGATAGGAGATAGATAGATAGATAGATAGATGATTGATTGATTGATAGATAGATAGATAGATAGATAGATAGATAGATAGATAGATAGATAGGAGATAGATAGGCGATAGATAGATAGATAGATAGATAGATAGATAGATAGATAGGAGATAGATAGGAGATAGATAGATAGAAGATAGATAGATAGATAGATAGATAATAGATAGATGATAGATAGATAGGAGATAGATAGATCAAAGGTAATAAAATTATAATTATATACATATCTGTAATATTCTAATTTACTATGTTAGCATAATACATTACAATATCACAGAGATGTATATGGATTTAAGTATATTGCAAAGGATCTGGTACATTCGCAAACTGGGTTTAAAGACTAAAAATGTAACTGTTTTAGTAAATCTTATCCACAGTTCTTCATCTAGGATCAATGCGGGATGGCATTGGTGAGTGCTGGTACTTTCTATTGAACAGTAAATGTTTCTATCTTGTAAGCCATTGATGCTTTATCTATCAAGTACCTAGCTCCACAAGTAATGGCTGACAGTTTTTTTTACAGGTGCAGTTACCATGTCGCTGTGTTCATATCACCCTAGGCTAGTAATTTAGGGTGCCATGGAGAGTACTAACTTCCTGTCCTTCCATTTCTCTGAAGTAAATGTTACAACTGCAGGTAGAGTTCGGCTAGGGATCGGACATTGTGGACACAGACAGTGAACCCTGAACTTGTCCCTCTTACTGTCCATATTTACTTGCCTTAAACAGTCCTAAGCGACCACAGACAACAAAACCAGCAACGTGGTTGTCAGGAATGTGACTTTGCGCTCCTCAGTTACATAGTTACATAGTTAATATGTTTGAAAAAAGACACATATCCATCATGTTCAACCAAGGAGGGGATGAATACAGGGAAGGGGGAGGGATGATGATAAGTTCTATACATATGCATTTATATTATTCTGCTCTAAGAACTTGTCTAGGCCGGTTTTGAAGCCCTCTACTGTTGTTGCTGTGACCAGATCCTGTGGTAGACTGTTCCACAGATTCACAGTTCTCATGGTAAAGAAGGCTTGTCGCCTCCGGAGATTGAACCTTTTTTTCTCCAGGCGGAGGCAGTGCCCTCTTGTCCTTTAAGGGGGTTTTACCTGGAACATCTTTTCCCCATATTTCTTGTAGGGACCATTTATATATTTAAATAAATAAATCATATCTCCCCTTAAACTTCTTTTCTCGAGACTAAACAAATTTAATTCTTTTAATCTCTCCTCATAACTAAGATGCTCCATTCCCCTTATTAGTTTAGTTGCCCGTCTTTGTACCGTCTCCAGCTCTAGAACGTCCGTTTTATTAATCGGATTCCAAAACTGGACGGCATACTCCAGATGACACCAAAGCTTTATAAAGCGGTAATATTATATCCCTGTCCCGTGAGTCCATGCCTGTTTTAATGCATGACAATATCCTGCTGGCCTTAGAAGCAGCTGATTGACATTGTGTACTGTTCTGTAGTCTATTATCTACAAGTACACCCAGATCCTTTCTCCATCAGCGACTCTCCCAGAGTAACTCCCCCCAGGACATATGATGCATGCGGGTTATTAGTACGCAGGTGCATAACTTTACATTTATCCACATTGAACCTCATTTGCCAAGTGGACGCCCAAACACTAGGTGAGTCTAAGTCATCCTGTAACATCTGCACATCCTCCATAGACTGTACTGTACTACAAAGCTTGGTGTCATCTGCAAAGATAGAAACATTACTGTTAATTCCATTCTCAATATCATTAATAAACATTTAAGTTAAACAGAAGAGGGCGCAGTACTGACCCTTGGGGTACACCACTTATTACCAGGGACCATTTGGAGAAGGAATCATTGACCACCACTCTCTGGGTACGATTTTTAAGCCAGTTTTCAATCCAGTTACAGAGTAAACTTTCCAAACCTATAGACCTTAACTTACCCATCAGACGTCCATGAGGAACTGTTTCAAACGCTTTTGCAAAATCCAGGTACACGATATCCACAGCTGCGCCCCCATCCAGGCTTCTACTCACCTCTTTGTAGAAACATATCAGGTTGATTTGACAGCTTCTGTCCTTAGTAGTGATGAGCGAATACTGTTCGATCGAATAGATATTCGATCGAATAATGAGATATTCGAATATTCGATATTCGTACGAATATCCCGCGAATATTCGATAAATATTCAATAAGCGTTCAAATCCCCCAGCTTCCGGTTTTACCCTCCAAATGGTCAAATAGATGTTTTTCACTAATCGAATACTTGTTCCCATAGACTTTAATGGGATCGAATGTTCGATCGAATATTCGAATATTTGCGGGATATTCGTACGAATATTGAATATTCGAATATCTCACTATTCGCTCATCACTAGTCCTTAGTAAAACCATGCTGGTTATCACTTATAATACTATTAGCCACTACATATTCCTGGATGTAGTCTCTTATAAGCTCCTCAAATAGTTTCCCCACAATGGACGTTAAGCTTAAGGGTCTATAGTTACCTGGGGAAGTTCGAGAGCCTTTTTGTAGATCGGCACTACATTTGCCTTACGCCAGTCCCTCGGCACAATACCAGTAAGCAAAGAATCACTGAATATTTCATAAAAGGGTAGAGAAATTACAGAACTGAGTTCCCTAAGAACTCTGGGGTGTAATCCAACAGGCCCTGGAGCTTTGGTTACAATGAGTTTATTTAATTTATCTTGGACCTTATCTATAGTAAAACAGTTCAGAACATTATATGTGTTAGCAGCACTGGCCCCACCCACCTAAGTACTCGCCCCGCCCACCACAGCTCCATCCTCTTCTTTTGTATATACAGAGCTGAAGAACCCATTAAGTAACTCAGCTTTCTCCTGATCCCCAGTTCAGGTTGTGAGGCACAGAAGGCACTGAACCTGGTCTGAACAAGGATCTGTTTTTATTTTTTCTGCCCACCCACTTTGCCTCTCAGCCTCTGACAATGCAAGAGTTATTCCCTTGACTTTTTTCAGTTAGGGTCTTTTGTGGATCTGAGCGTCGGTCCAATGGGGATCTGGACCGGGCTCCTTGTCTTCATAAGTAGTCAGCATGGCAAGCAGCTGGGTATTAGAGCAATCTAGGCTAAGCGTACTGTCTTTGATATCTGCCATGTGTTTCTCTGACCCTTGCCTGTTCCCTCTCAATCCTGTCTGCTGCCTGCACTGACTTATAGCTTGCTCTCATTTTCCCGACTTGTCTGCCGATTTTGTCTGATGTTTTTTCAAAATCCAAGTAGTGAGGTAAAAGGTACAATAAGCCAAAGTCAGTTAACCAGGTATAACAGATAGAGAGCAAAGCCACACAGGATACACTAGCACACTTACAAATAATGACTACTAGCTATGGAAGGGTTAACAGACCAAGGAAGTATATATAGGAGGTCAGGGGTCTTATCCAGGCTGACAAAGTGAAGGATAAGTGGAAAGGCAGAGTGTCATTTAAAGGTTAATTGTTAAGTGGCCAGAGGAAACTAGCAGGGAAGAGAAGGGTGTGGTAAGAAAATTAATTACTGAGGTACGAAGAATAGAGCAGTATTCAGACAGAGTTCAGACAAATAAAAATAAAACATGACTAAAGGGGTAGTTTCAGCCATGTACTACGATCAGAGGACTGCTCCTGATTGTGAACAGGCATAGACATGAAAGTATATTGCGACATTGCTGACATTGTGCAGGCCTTTGTACAAAATGTGGGCATGGTGGCACATGATGATCAGGACTTGTACTGTGTACCTGGGACGATATTATTGGTATAGTACAAGGAGTGTTTGGGGCGTTACTATGATGTCATTTATTGGCATAAAGGTATAAATATCGGCCAGTACTAGTAGCAAGTGTTGCCTAATTTTTCTCCTGATGACATTGCTGTGGCAACGAAACATGTAGAGAGGGGGCATGTATTGTGATTTTAAATAGCAGACATCCAGTATCTCCAAGTTATTTATGTAAATATAGATATCTATAAATAACTTGGAGATACTGGATCTATGTATCTATGCAGTACTGCAAACTGTGATAGTAATTCAGATAGGAGATAGGAGTTAGGAGGATAGATATATCCCGTTATATCACCTAGCATAGTCTAGTGTGGGTAATACTGGGTCTTGTGGTTTTAATCAGTTCACGTGTTTACTTTAATTTGTATAATAAAAGTTATATTTTAAGGGGGGTGTTATCAATTAAAGGGGTTTTTGTACCCCGGCTCTGGCCTGTGGGTTTGGAATTTATCTGGTTAAGTGACCCCTGACCCACCTATGTGAGGGTTAAGTGGTTGTGTATAGCTGGAGAGACATGGAAAGAAACCAGGGAGCAGGAAACACAGAGTTGTCATCTGCTCCATGCAAACATTTGTCAATGGTTTCACTAGAAAACTAGTATTAAAAAAAATCACAATTTTATGCGCAATAAATATATGTATATGTATATATGCAATAAATATATGTATTAAAATTTTTGTTTTACATTTTTGGTATTTCCAAAATCTCTTACGTTGCATTTTTGTGAACAGATTCTCCATAATCAACTTCTACCTGTGCTCCGAGAACACATGTCTTATGCTATAGCAACAAGTAAGACACTCTGAGGTTTTTCTTGGTTTGTTTTGACGGGTGTCAAGGCCTCAGTCTTCTCTTCACAACCAGCTTTATTTCTTCGGTAAAGGAATATTTTGTCTGTTTGTTCTTCAGATCTAAGGATGGTGCTCTCATGTTTCTTGGACCATCACCCCAGTGCATCCTGCCTCTTTGTTGTTAACCACGGATGAGAAATATTTGGCACTCTGTTGTCAAGAATATTCCTTCACTCTTGTTTTGTAGTCTGGGATATCCCACTGTCTCATGTTTTGGAGACCCCTGTAAGATACAGAACAGTTTTGTTGTTTATTAAAGCAATGCATTTAAAGAAAAATAATAATAAAAAAAAGTATATATTTTTTTATTTTATTTTATTTTTTCTTCCATCAATTAAAATTTTTAAAAGTTGTCTCATCTGGACAACCCTTTCACATATGGCCTATCAGGAGGCATCATTGAAGAGGGTCCAATGCTCAGGATTATTGTTGTCATTGTTGATATTCCTATGGTGAGCTTAGATGAGCTTTAAAGCGACTCTGTACCCACAATCTGACCCCCCCCCCAAACCGCTTGTACTTTCAGATAGCTGCTTTTAATCCAAGATCTCTCCTGGGGTGCATTTGGAAGTTGATGCAGATATTGTCCTAAAAAACAACTTTTAGGTTATGTTCACACGTTGTATGTTTTTGTAAAAGTCCGGCCGTTGTTGCAATCGGCAACAATGGCCGTACTTTGTATGAAAACATAAGTTGCCTTGCCTTCTATGGGATCCTGGCCAGAGCATATACACATCGTATATCCTCCGGCCGGGATCCCTCAAAGCGCCGCAAAGAACCGACATGTCAGTTTTCTGCGGCCGCTATACAGTGAACAGCGGCCGCAGAAAACCATGTCAATGCACACTATGAAGCAAGCGGCTGCGGTCTCTTACACCATGTGAACATGGCCTTAAACTTGCAGCCCTGTGCCCAGTGAATGGGGCTTAGATTGTGTATGCATTAGGCTGGCACACCCTCTCTGTCCCTCCTCCCCATCCTCCTCACCATTAGGAATGCTCCAGGCAGATTGTCTCCTAGTTATCAGCTGTGTGAATACTGAACATGGACTGGATCGTTAAGGCACCTGTACAATGTTCAGACGGGAGAAAATGCTCCAGTGGCATTTCTAATGATGAAGAGGGTGGGGAGAAGGGACAGGTGGTGCAAAGTTAGGGCACGTTGGGCACAAGGCTGCAAGTTTAAAAGTTTTTTTTTTTTTTAGGACAATAACTGCATCACCTGCCAAACGGACCCCAGGACAGATCTTGGAATAAAAGCAGCTATCCGAAGGTACAAGTGGTTTGGAAGGGGTCAGATTGTGGGTACCGAGTCACTTTAAGGGTTAGAAAAGGAAGACCAATGGCAATCTGTTCATCATCAGTGCACAATCAGTATAAGTAGGGAGTGCCCATATGAGATAAAATATTTTAAAGGGATTTTCTCATTTAAAAGAGTTATCCTTTCATAGGGTAAAAGATTCCTTGTGGATCAGCCAGGATCCTCAGAATGCTGTATATTATAATTAGAGACAAGAATCGGATCAAACTTGTTAAGATTTTCAAATTGAATTGTAATGAATTTCAATAAAACAGCCAAACTATAGTAGCTACAATACTGGGACTATTACAGAATTTGTTAACACATGTTCTTGTAAAAATGTCAAAAATTGGTAAAACACAATTAAAAAAAAATGTCAATCAGCCAGTCAATCAATCATTCCATTTTAGCCATGGAGAGCAGTAGACTTTGGTCGAAAACCAGAATAAAATATATAAACTTTCTTATAAACCATTCAACACGTTCCAATCCCCCTTCAAGTCCCCTTTTACCTCCTCTTGTGTGAAACCCTTTGTATCCCCATTTAGTTTAAGTGGCACCAATGTAAGTGCAATTTCATTTCAATTTCAATTAATTTTTTATTTTATTTTAATGTAGAGTGACTCATTACTAATGAAAATGAATTTTTAGAACACATTAGGAGTGGAGTGCAAGGCCTGATTATGGAAGGCACATGCTCAGTTCACTAATGAAAACAAACTTGTATAACACAGTAGGAGTAGAGAACGACCACTGATTATGTAAGGTACACGCTCAGTTCACTAATGAAAACTAATTTTTGGAACACAGTAGGAGTGGAGTGTGACCACTTATTATGTAAGGCGCACACTTAATTCACTGATCCCAGTAAATTGATATAACTCGACTGGCCACTTCCTTAATGAAACTTCTTAAAAAAACGCCTTATATAGAGGGGGAGGTGCTGACATCACGGGGTTGGGGGGCTGCAGCTGATTGGATGGGCACTAGGGATTTTGGTAATCCCTTTCTCCCACCCAGTGATGCTCCAGACAGCATGTGCGGGTGTCTTTTTTTTTTTTTTTTTTAAATTTCCTTAACTAATCGGCGGGAATTTGCTTCGCAGAACAAATCGAATTGACAGAGAGATTCCCAGGCAATCTTGATTAGCCAGATTTTCCTGGCTCATCTCTATTATAAATCCATATGTGATAAGATATTGTTAGTGATAAGATTATGAAGTGATTATACGAAGGCCTTTTGACAATTTTTTAAGTAAATAAGGGAGAGTTTAATTTTAATACTATATTAGAGCCAAATGGTCTTTGTTGTCTTCCCATTTTCCTTATGGTTTTACAGTTTTAGTTGACTAAAGCTCTGGCTTGTCTACACAACTACTGCAGCAAACTATCTACCCTATTAAACTCCAGTGCGTGCATTCTACAAACTTTTATTTGATGCCAGGCAGTAAGGAGTAACATCCAAGTGTCAGAAAAGTCTTAAAAAGATTCCCACCATTTCCACATTCATTTCTAAGGGTGCCTTCACACCTACCCACTCGCAGCGTTAATAACGCTGCAAGTCGGCTAGGTCCTGGCAGATCACTGTCAGTACATACACGCAGCGGTCTGAACGACCGCTGCGTGTATGTAAATCTGCCGGCCACTTAACCCCTTCTGATGCCGGCCGTCCGCCTCCCGCTCAGCTCTGTATACATTACCTCCTCGCTCCACGGGGTCCCGGCGTACTGCTCTCGTGCCCGGCCAATCAGTGTGTTGCCTTGCCGCAGCCACCGATTGGCCGGGCGTGAGAGCAGGACGCCGGGACCCCGTGGAGCGAGGACAGGTAATGTATACAGAGCTGAGCGGGAGGCGGCCGGCTGGCATCAGAAGGGGTTAAGTGGCCGGCAGATTTACATACACGCAGCGGTCGTTCAGACCGCTGCGTGTATGTACTGACAGTGATCTGCCAGGACCTAGCCGACTTGCAGCGTTATTAACGCTGTGAGTCAGTAGGTGTGAAGGCACCTAAACCTTTTATATAGAGTATTCACTGTGTACAATAGACAAAATACTGTACAATTTGTTCATCTGGCAGAATGGAACAACCTTCTCTGGCACTGTATGTTTATTAGTGTTGAGCAGACATGCCAAACTGTTCGAGTTTGACAATGGGCTCTTAACCCCAATGCTCGACTTTTGACTCCCGCCATTTAAAGAAATTGATTGCTGCCTTAGCGAGTCCTGGAAAACATGGTACAGCCCTATGCCATTGATGGTACTCCTGATTAAAAAAATATATATAATTAAATCAACTAGTGTCAGAAATTTATACAGATTTGTAAATTGTTTCTATTTGGAAAAAAAAAAAGCTCAAGTCTTCCAGAACTTTTAAACTGCTTTATGTCCTGCAGGAAATAGTGTTTTATTTCTAGTCTGACACAGTGCTCTCTGCTGCCACCTCTGTCCAAATCAGGAACTGTCCAGAGCAGCACCAAATGCCCTTAGAAAGCCTCATCTGCTCTGGACAGTTCCTGACATGAACAGAGGTGGCAGCAGAGAGCACTGTGTCAGCCCGCAAAAAATACACTACTTCCTGCACTGTAGTCCTTTAAGTATTAGACCATAAAAATTTTAACAACTTTGTGAAACTAAAGCTGAAAATTATTTGGAATTTTTGGGGTGCCGTATAGATTGGTGTTTAGCCAGGCTTTAGTTTCCTTGTCAACCTGAGTATATTTTGAGACCAAATATCAGCTTTTAGTAAACCTCTACCCAGCAACCTGGCTGTCCCGGGAAGTTTTATAGCACATGTGTTCTCAGTCATTTGTTTGGGTAGAGACTAGTAGCTAGGAGCACTGAGCTCTGTATATTTTGCTTTCCTACCATGACTCCATCCTCAAACATCAGGCCTGAAAATGACATATTCATTGTGTCGATAAGATTAAATAAGGAAGCGGGTCATGCGTCATTAATCCAGAAGCAGATGTAACACGTGCCATGTTGTCACAGGACATGTACTGTCTTAGTATACAAATCAAAGGCAAGGTTACAAATATTACAAAAACATTGAGAGTAACATAGAGCTACTCTATAGGCAACACAGTACATGGAAAGGTGATCTTCCCAAATAGGGACAAAGGAAAAGGGCTTATCACATGGCCCATGTAGGTTTGCATTTATTTAAAGGCAACGGATCACCTTATTTTGGCCTATAAAGCTAACAATCCTTGCTACCCACTCTCTCCTTACAGAGCAGAGCATTGCTTTAATGACACCTCTCTGGCCTTCTTGGCCACCGAACGGCCAGCCCTGCCATTTACAGTACAGCAGTGTTCTATGCCCGCTGCCTGTTTCCCATAGTGCACATGCCCCAAATAGCCTCAAACTGAGGCTATCTAGGGCATGCACACTTAGAAAACAGGCCATGGGCTGTATCCATGTTTATTTGGACTCACTAGGGCTTCATTCAACTTCTTTATACACAGGTATTCAAATGCCGGGCATCGGACCCAAGCAAGTTTGACTTGCACTTGCATCTCTAGTGGACATCATTATGCACCCTTACAAATGAGTTGTGTTATGGGGTGCAGTCCCCAGGATAGCCCCAAATAAATAGTTGGAACAGCTGATATGACTGGGCTAAATATGTCGTCAGGACAAAACCAGAATGGCATCAAGTTCCAGATCAAAATTTATTTCTGCTTCAGGCCAGGTGTCTTTTAATGGAAGGTCAGGCCAAGTGAAATCAAGAAACCAAGGAAATTACAGAATTCAATCAGAAAAATAGCCAGGAATCATACTAAAATGCAGATAACTAAGCATTGAAAGAGTTCTTCTTTTGCGGCTGAAACCATATAGCTGAGAAAGTTGGGGAAATAGGGAGCTTCAAGTGGACTACTAAACTGTTCTCTGGCAGAAGAAGTACTCTTGCCATCTGTATTCACCTGTCGCTAACATAGTACATGTGTGATTCCTCAGATTTATGCTAGAGTTGCCTTAGGTCCCACTAAGCCACCAGGGATTGAAATGTGTAATAGAGTGTTAGTATTTTACCTAATCTCAGAGAAAACAATCCCAGCAGACAAGGAAGACGGTTGGAGCATTTAAAGAGGATTTCTCATATATGTAAAAAGTCAAGTACTGCCTCCTTGATATTAAAGGGGAACTCCACATAAGAAAAAATGTTTTCTATTAAAAGTACATTAAAAGTTATATAGATGTGTCTTTACAATGTATTACCATATCTGTGCAACTCTGCCACACTGGTAGCTGATAGAAATCCAGAAGTGAAGAAAACTGGCCTCTGTGCCAATTCACTTTGTCTCCTTCGCCCTCTGCTCTTCCATCTTTGGAGACAAATCTTCCATGCCTCTGTCTCACATTGTGTGTGTTTGATGATGATGCAGACAGGGGGCTTGGCTGGATCCCCCAATCACTTGAGTGATTCACCATCTCTGACCACCCAGAAACAGGACTGTGGACTGTGATGAACAGCTGAGGGAAAGCATTGCATTCTGGAACCAGTACTGCATTCTGGGAACTGCTTAACCAGGAAGCACAGAAACACTATAAAGCACAAAACCCCCCAAAACAAATGGATTTTTGGTAGTTTCATAACGGGGATAGATAGGTAAGTAATGCGTTGTGCTTCTGCAGAAGTTTAATTTTTTAACCTCTACCTGGAGTTCCCCTTTAGTACAAAAAGACATACTTACTCCCTTGTTCTCCCACTATCGGATGTTCTGGCTCAAAAAGTTTCCCTGTTTTTAAAACTTATGATTACATCCTGCTACCCCTATTTAGCTTTGTGATTGGCTGAGCAGGCAGTAGGATGTCATCATGGGCCTGCATAGGGGGAGCACAGTTAGCACAACAAAATTTAATTGAATAGAGAGGGGCAGGAGGGTAAGTATGCGCTCATTTATTATATTAACGCACGGTGCGGCTGTACATGAAGTTTTACATTAGCCAATGAAAACCTCTTTAATGTCAAGCCAAAGGTTTTTAGCTACATGGAAATGTTGACTTGAAATTCAGATGGTGTAGATTATGAATATACTTGGATTATATGACTAAAATGTAAATTTAGGTCTTTCGGAAACTTAAGAACTAAATAATTCAATAAAAGAAAAAATCTTTTTATATTTTATACATTTTTTGCATTAGCATTTTTTTCCACGGTAAAAAAAAAACTAGGTCAATATTCAGCTAAGTAATTGTTGACTACCATTAATGACAGCCACAATTCCAGTAATGGCACATGAATAAACGTAATGTAAGCCAGAGCTCTGACCGCACGGCCCTAGACGTAAAATTTCTGCTTTAAATTCTAGTAAATTCAGCTGAATATGTGACATTTCGCGTAACCCGAGCCTTATATTCAGCAAGGAGCTGATGCATAGAACTGACTGATGCAAATGGTCGTTCCACAGGAAGCTGACAAGCTGTATGCCATTCCATCTGTTTTATTGCACTTCTGTTCTCTCCAGCAAAAACAAGATGACCTACTTTCTGTTTGGAAGTGATAGTTCTCATGCAATTAAATGCATATAACTTCAAAAGCATATTGTAGCCCAAGCTCAAAAGCGAACATTGTACAATTTGGAAATAAATATATATCCTTTGGTTTAAAATAATGAAAATATATGATGATTAATGCACACAAACAATATGCATAGGGGTCCTTTTAGATAAGTAGATTTCTTGGCTGCAGGGGCCAAAAATAAGCATAGATAGGTGAGATTGATGCTCTTTCGGGGTGGCTTTACACAGCATGAGAAATCGTGCCAGACTGCACAAATGATCCGTGTATCATTTGTGCACCCATTGAAACTGACAGTATGGCTATATGTGTATCTGTGCTGTCAATTTTCATATCATACAGCAGTACATACTTACCGCTGCTGCTGTGATCCTGGCATCCTGTTCTCTGTCTCTTATGTCTAGCTGATGTGTCTTCAGGCCCCGCCTCTTCAAGAATGATCAACAGCCGGAGCAGGTGGGGCCTGAACACCCAGTGGTTGGACGGGAGAGACAGAGAATAGAATGCCCGATTGCAGAGGTAAGTATGTACTGTTGTGTCATATGGTAACTGACAGTGAAGCAGACTAGTTATAAGGGGAGATGACAGAGGGGGCTTTTTAGGGGCTGTCTTCTGATCTCTCTCACTCCTAGGGGTCTGCTGTAGAGGTTGTGAGGGGGCTGCTCCTAGGTGGTTCACTGGGGAAAACTACCTGATAAAATTGTCTGGTTATAGCGGGGAAACCCTTGGTGTTGGTGAGGTGCAGTTTAAGAAAACCAGACAACGATGAATGTATTAATACTTGAGAATAATTATAAAGTTACTGAAAGCTGGCTGTAGTTGTAGATGTTATAAAAGCCTCAGATGGGTTACTTCACTGTGTGTGATTGAGGTCACTAAGATGTCTTCCATCTAGGTCAGGCCTGAAGCCAATATGGATGGATCCTAGAGATAGACTTAGGGAAATTCTCCCTGGGTAGTGGTATGGATGCTTAGGTGGGGACTCCTTCAGTCCCTTTGGTAAACCAGCTTCAAGTCTAGGCTCTCAGTGTACCTTTTTTTCTTAATTTTTCCTTAATTAATCCTGTCAGTAAAGGACTCCGTGTCTTATGTACTGATTGCACAAGCAGACTACTCTCACTCAAACTCCACAGTGGCTAGCTAATAACTGAGAGCTAACTTCTGTTCCTGTCACAGCCTGGTTTCCATGGAGAGCTCAATAACATAGCTCCACCCCTTACTGGAACCTTCCTACCAGCTTGAGGCAGTTTTCTTAGGAGACTGCTGCTGCCAAACAGTTAGGTGTGTGTGTGTGTGTGTGTGTGTGTGTTTGTGTTTGTGTTTGTGTGTGTGTGTTTGTGTGTGTGTGTGTGTGTGTGTGTGTTTGTGTGTGTGTATGTGTGTGTGTGTGTGTGTGTTTGTGTGTGTGTGTGTGTGTGTGTGTTTGTGTGTGTTTGTGTGTGTGTGTGACAGTTTGTAACTCATCTTCAGCTTGTCAGCTATACTGTTACAAGTAAGTACAATTTAGACAACATGGCTGATGAACAGATGCCAATCTAACCCCAGCCACTTCAAGTAAACTTCTCTTGACTTAATTTGACTGTGATATGCACAGTCTACAATTACTAAGTTTTTTCTTGGATATATCATTGGGATGTTATGGTGTATAGCATTGATGGCTTACAGGCTATATTTGCCACTAGGCCTCATAGGGACTGTGCCTCAGATAGCAATGTTGGGGGGGGGGGGGGCACTTAATTCAGTAAAAAGAAAATGATAACTACTTTTGATATAGCTTTCTACCTCTTTCTGTATACAAAGGTGAGATAGAGACTGTGCAATAAGTATTCTATTTACAATAAAGTATATTTAGTCTGAGTGCCTAGGGCAGCATGAGCTGTTAGTCTTATAGAACAGAGATGAGGAATCATCAGCCCTCCAGCTGTTGTAGTTTTACTGGAAAGCCAAAGCTTTATCTTTTTGCAACAGCTGGATGGCCAAAGTTTCCCCATTCCTGGTATAGAGGAAGACCACGCAACCAACCGTACTGGACTTTTGAGAAGTGTCTCGGTGCTAGCTGGCTCATCCCTTATGTTACTGGTTGTCAATAAACTGTTTCGGACTTCCCACTTCAGATGAGCTCCATAAGCAACAAGAGATGTTCCAAAATTCATGGAGATGCAGAGATGTGACTCGCGAAGGATCAACAGGACCAGCAGAAACCCACAGGTGGATAAGCGCAGGTAGATGTCCAAGGTGAAGACACAGTAGCATTCAAAGGCTGGTATAATAGCGTAACTCCATATAGCATTTATTGGCAACTTGTTTTGGCCTGAATATTGGGTCACAGGCCTTTTTCAAGCATAAGGAAATGGTCACAATGATGTCCTTATAAAGGTGATGGTAATTTAGAAGGAAAGACAATGGATGATGACTTCCGGGTCAGTGACCTCGGGAGCCAAAGTGATAGCTCGGTATAAAGTGCACAAATCATAGTAAACATAATCATATTACACTCAGACAATAAAGTGGTAAGTGCTTAAAAAAAAAAAAAAATTAATAAATAATAAATAAAACTGTTCACTCCATATGAAATTTATGTCTAAACCGAGGGTGCAACAGGGTCCTAGCTCTGGCACGGTATCAAGTGCAAAAACGGGAGCAATCTTAGCTCCGGACCTTGTTGCACCCTCGGTTTAGACATAAGTTTTATATGGAATGAACTGTTTTCTTTATTGTTTATTACATATTTATTCATTTATTTATTGGAAGTGGCACTTACCACTTTATTGTCTGAATGTAATATGCTTATGTTTACTATGATTTGTGCACTTTATACCGGGCTATCACTTTGGCTCCCGAGGTCACTGACCCGGAAGTCATCATCCATTGTCTTTCCTTGTAAATTACCATCACCTTTATAAGGACATCATTGTGACCATTTCCTCATGCTTGAAAAAGGCCTGTGACCCAATATTTAGCCTGAAATGCGTTGCCAATAAATACTACAGATGTAGCCAGGCTTACCATGAGTTGTAGCCAGGGTTAACTTGATCCCTGACGCAGCAATTGTGTCAGGGAGCTATGTTAAGTCAATTAGAAAGTCAAGTTAAATGCGTTATTGTGATCAAGTTAACCCTGGCTACAACTCAAGGTAAGCCTGGCTACATCTATATATCGAGTCACGCTAGTGTATCAGCCCTTGAATTCCACTGTGTCTTCGCTTTGGACATCTACCTGTGCTTATCCGCCTGTGCGTCTATCTAGCACTTCGATAAGACACGTCACCCCCTAGTCTTATTGCACCAGGAGGCACCCCTCTTTTGTTTTCTATTTCTCTCAAAGATTCATGGAGAGAAACAGCACAAGGTTGCAAGTGGCAAAATTCAGCACCATAATCTAAGTCAATTTTTTATCTTTGCTATTGGATCAGCTCTGTTTTATATATAGGACAGCTAAGATCTGACAGGTCAAGTCTCCCCCTTATCTGCCCATAAATTCTTTTAGGACTCCAATTCCTCATGATTAGTGTTGAGCAGAGAGGCCAAACTGTTGGGCAAGGTTTTTAAACCCAAACGTCTGGCGTTTGACTCCTTGTGACTGCAGAAGTTGGATGCAGCCCTAAGGGGTAATGGAAAACATGGATACAGCATATACCTATGGCTATATCCATGTTTACCAACAGGGCCATCCTTAGGGTGTACAACCTGTGTGACTGCACAAGACACATCACCCCATTTATTTAAAAGGGGGCACCAGCAGCTGCCGATCCTGAAAATGTGTTGGGCCACCGCGGTTGGCTGCACCCCCCCCCCCCCCTCTTTAACTATAAGCATTTCTAATGACATGTCCCGATTTATCAAGATTCCCTAGGGTGGCATCTAACCTCTTGCAGCTGTAGGGACTCAAACACCAAGCTTTTGGGTTCGGAGAACGTTGCTGAACCAGAACAGTTTATCCTCTCCGCTCAACAATAGTCATGATTCAAATATAATTCATTATTGGGACATGCTAGCAAAACTCTTGAGAGGCTGCAATCCACATCACAACCACTGGGTGGCCACACACAGGCACATATAGCATAAACATTTGACAGACTATAGCAAAATCTATGTTTTCAAAGAGGGTCATCACACGTCACATTTGCTATAACTATTGTGACAGCTATACAGGCCGAGCATACAGTAAGGAGACACTTTGCTTGAGAGGAAGAATATCATTGCATAACAATACAAACCTGTACATGACATTCAGTGTTTTTGGACAGCTCTGTGACAGCACCTATAGACTGAATTATTGGTCATTTACAGTAATCACCTTTGCTAATCTATAACCTGTTAGACCAGAGTATTAGATATTTCCGCACTAAAGAATGACTCAGGGATTTATAGCGCCAATTATTTTTCCTTTTTTTTCCTTTTTGTTATAGTTTTATTCTCAACACACAACGACCTGATTTATGTTTTTATTTATCTTCCTCAAATGTAAAATGTTGAACCATTTCCAACAAATATTTTGTTACTTAGATACATGATGGAACAAGTACTGAAAGGTAAAGTCCCTATGTGAACATTTGTATTCAGTATTTTTTTTTTTATTATGCAAACAATAAAAAAAAAAACGACTTAAGGCTATGTTCACACTGCATATGAGTCCGGCCGCATTTCGTACACCACCGTACATGTGCGGCTGAAACTACCGAAGCGATCTGAAACAGGTCATTTACTTGGAAATCTTTGCCCAGCCCAATAAAACTCACAGAACCTTTTGGATGGAAAAATCAAGTTCAGTTTGGCTGAAATAAGTACTTCGTACGGGACCGCATGGAAATCCACGGCCGTGAGTTGGAACATTTCCGTCCTCAAACAATGGTCTTGTTCATTTTTCACGGCGCCGTATACGATCCGGCCGTAAGCTCATATGTAGTGTGCATTGTGCGGCCGTATATCGTATACTTTCAAGCGAACGCATCAACCTCAAAACTACGTGCGTATATTCGCGGTTCGCACTACGGCCGGAAACATACACAGTGTGAACATAGCCTAAAGGGGGGTTTAGCAAAAAAAAAAAAAAAAAAAAAATTTTTTCCAATCAATGCCAGAAGGTGCCAGACATTTGAATTTTTATATTGAAAAAGTCCAGTACTTATCAGCTGCTGGAGAGTCTGGGAGCAGGAGAAGTTGTCTATGGGGATTTGCTACTGCTCTGGACAGTTCCTGACATGGACAAAGGTGGCAGGAAGGGAGCTCTGTGTCAGATAGGAAAGAATACACCACTTCCTGCAGGGCATACAGCAGCTGATAAGCTGATTTTTTTAATAGAAGTAAATTGCGAATCTCTGGCACTTTCTGACATCAGTTGATGGGAAAAAACTGTTTTACATTTCTTTAAAAAAAAGTTCTGTTACTTTGTAATGTAGTTTTATTACAGAAAATATTAACTTTCTTATTATGTGCTTAGCACTTGAGCAGTCCTGCAGTTCCCAGAACGGCCAATGGGGGCAGCAGATGGTCAGGGTCCGTGTAAACTGGCACTAGCACCAGTTGATAAGGTTTTACATAGTTTTATATTTCTTTAAAAAAGTTCTGTAACTTTGTAATATAATTTTATTATAGAAAATATTTTTTTTTTTTTCATTATGCTTCACACTTGAGCAGTCCTGCAGTTTCCAGAATGGCCAATGGGGGCAGCAGAGGGTCCGTGTCCGTGTAAAAATAACTAAAAAATATATATTTTCAACCCAATAGGTTCAACCTTAATCAAGACATTATTCCCATTAGCCTGACAGCAGGAGGAGTGGCTGCTATGTCAATGCTCAAGTAATAATGCAGTACAGTACCCCCCCCCACCACCACCCCCAGCGTGTGGCAATTGATTTCCAGCCCTATGGCTGCCTGGAAAACAAGGATACAGCTTATGTCCTATGGCTTTATCCATGATTTTCCTAGGGCTGCATCCAACTTTCGCTATTCAAAAGCAGATTGTTCTGGTTTGGACAAACTTGAGCATGTTCGAGGTCGGCTCATCTCTAACAATGATCAATTGATCCTGTATATCTAGGATCCACTGTATTTTAATTGTATACAATCATTGATATTCACCTTGTAACCCAATACAGAGGCTCTCGATATTTTTTTACCACTTTATCCTTGCATTACAGTTGGATGAGTTCCTGGAAGCAGATTGCTCTAAGCTTCTTAATCCTGAGCATGATTGGTCTCTTAACCTTCATTTGACCTTGTTATCTTGAATGGTGTCTTCCCTGAACCTCTTCTCGGGTTACATTTTCTTGGAGTTCTCCAGTCTTCAGGTTGTTTGCACGCCTGCTGCCAGCTCCCTCATCTCCTGAGCCACTTCAAATGTTGATATAATTGAGAGTAGCCTTCAGGTCATTTGGAATGCAAATAACAGCTTTAAGGATCTTAGTCAAGAAATGTGATGCGGCCGAGATATTTGCTCGGTGTAGGTTACACAGGATGTTTTGGTGTCGGGTTATCTAGTCTTTTTATTCCCATCTGCCATTCAACTTATCCTCAAATGTTTATTTAGCTCTGGCGACACTCGATTCCTCCCAAACGATAACAATCCTGTGTGGTTTTCCACACTATGGTTACGACTGCAAGAATCACAGATTTTCTTTACTGTTTATTTCTCTTTAATGGAAATAACAGGTTGATAGACACAGAAAAACCTAAATGCTGACATCATTACATACAAATTATTTTAACATAAAACTGGCAAAAAAATATTCAGTTATAAAATATATTTCAGGTAGGCTTCTCATGAAAATGAGTCTTTATTCCCAATATACAGTATTGTACATCCAAATATGCTTTTAGAGCAGAGTGGTGATCAGTAACCAAGAGGAGCTGTTAATAATGGGAGGATAAGAAAGGCATTTCTGAATACATGATTTGTATTGTGATTAAATTAAAACAATTGAAAAAGTGTGAATGTTTAGCCTATTATTCTAATTGTTTTTAATAAAGTGTTGGGGAATGGAACATGCGGGTGCTATATAAACAAAATTATTAATAATATTATAGAGTTAAAGGAGAACAAATCTTTACTTCTGAGAAGGTCTCCTTGTAAAGATAAGTTATATATATTAAATGCAAGGCCGTATTACCAGCTGCTGCTGCTCTAGGCACTGCACCTGAGGTCGCCCCATCTTCACTCTTCAATTAGCATCAGGATTTTCTAGTTTCTGATCATCATATTGATATCTGATCAGTCTTAGGCCGTGTTCCCACATTTACTGTACATCACCACATGCAGCCAATCCAAACCCTCATGCGGTAACCAATAGGCATATGACCAATAATCCTGGTAACAGCACATGACTACTGGGGAAGAAATGGAAGCGTGGTTTCGGCCACATGCATTTCTCTACATGTTGAAACATTGTCTGAATCACGTTTTTCATGTATTTTAACGGCTTAAAACATTAAAAAATTTCCACATAGAATTAATGATTAGAGCCGTTTGCATATTGTCTGAAGGAATTCCCACCACAGGATTGGTAGATTGGTAGGTAATAGCTTCAGGTGTCACATTTACCATCGCCATACCAGACCTGACCAATACCACCATACAGTGACTGGATAACACTGCCACACCAGACCTGACCAATACCGCTATACTGTGACTGGATAACACCGCCATACCATACCAGACCTGACCAATACCACCATACTAGGACTAAGTAACACTGCCACACCAAACCTGACCAATACGGCCATACTGTGACTGGATAACACCGCCATACCAGACCTGACCAATACGGCCATACTGTGACTGGATAACACCACCATACCAGACCTGACCAATACCGCCATACTGTGGATAACACCGCCAGGCCTGACCAATACCACCATACTGTGACTGGCTAACACCACCACACCAGACCTGACCAATACCACCATACTCCCCCCCACGAAAAGACGCTGTCCCCTGCAAGGTGCTGCCCTACCTAGTGGTAAATATGGCCCTGATTTCATGCAGTTAAATATTTTATATTTACTATAATCAACCTTACTCCTTTGACACAGATTAGTGTAGATCAGAATAATCTTGGTTCTTTGGAATAGAAATTTGTGAAAACAAAGAAGACAACTTCACCAAAGAGCAAGGATCGGTGTAGACACAAACTGTACCATGATGTTTATTTCGAAGCGGTGTGTAAATTTTAAGGTTAGTAAAGAAGACCGCCCTCTTATCGGTCAAGAGAGGCCTACTTGTAAGCCTTAACCAACCCAACAAACACATTGAGGGACAATCTAAATAAAGACATAGACTGACTTTACATGGCAGCTTTAGTTTGTTAAAGGATTAAAAGTAAGAGACAACTTAAATGTCCGGGAAGCGTGCCAGGAACTGTGAATGAAGCGGCTATGTCAGCTGTGGAAAGTCAACTAGTTCTTTTTGGCACCAGGCAGATTTCCATCTGTATAAAGATCCAATGTTATATGTTTTCTATCTATATTTAAATTTCTTTTTTTAATGTCACAGCTTTTACTATTCATGTCAGAGATTAAGGGACCTTTACACATTCATGTCTACACGTTGGAACAAGACCTAGTAGTTGTTCTCTGCCAAGGATCGTTACGGTAATGACCCGTCGGGACATTATTAGATTTTGTCCCAGAGCAGACCACATTGTAGGACTGGCTATACTTGTTTTCTTTTGACTTAAGGAAAAGAAGGTAAGAATATATTAACATAATGCTTGTATATTATGTTCTAAAGAAAGGCGTTTCAATAAATGCTCCTTGGCCCTTTGGATATGGGCCTTATTACGTGCACTTTTTGGCCAAACAGGCCAACATTACCCTGTGTAATATGGCTTGTGATTAGCCAAAATGAGTAAACACTCACTCATCACCTGATCGAGTGCTGAAAGATCATTGACTATTGGCCGCACATCTCCTATTACACAGGTGATGGTTAATGACAGAGAATGGCCACTTGATAGATCACAGAGATCGGTGCTCATTTACAGACTAGATGCCGCCTTCTAATTTGGCCTTAACATCATATGTTGAATTTGTTCTTATCAGATGTATCAGGCCAGAACAGATGTCATTGTCAATGGTTAAACTTTATATGTAGGCCTCTCGATAGAAGCCATGTTGGCTTAGAGTAATTTAAGACTCAATGTACTCCAGGTAGGATGACCCTGGAGTGATTGAACTCTTTTAGGTTATGTTCACACTACGTATATTTGAGGCTGTATAGCAACCAAAACAAGGAGTGGATTAAAAACACAGAAAGGCTCTGTTCACACAATGTTGAAATTGAGTGGATGGCCGCCATTTAATGGCAAATATGTGCTGTTATTTTAAAACAACGGCTGTTGTATTGAAATAATGGCAGTTATTTACCGTTATATGGCGGCCATCCACTCAATTTCAACATTGTGTGGACAGAGCCTTTCTGTGTTTTCAATCCACTCCTGGTTTTGGTTGCAATATGAGGACCACAATACTGACTGAAATATACGTAGTGTGAACCAAGCCTGAATATGTATAAAGAGACTGTACAGAGAACAGATTCTTTACTGATGCCTGGGGGTGAGAGTATAAATGGAAGGTATACTTACCTACCCCTAAACCCCCTAATGCTGCACCAAAGGAAGTCAGGAAAAGTATACTTAGCATTCTGGTCTTCTATGGGTCTTCACTATTGCTTCTCAGTCAGTCATCTGCTGAGGCGGGACAAAGCTGCAGCCGCTGATTGGCTGAGCGGCGGTAGTGTAGTCAGATAGGCCGCTTGGTTAAATACTGAAGTTTCCCATTGTTTTCACGAGGGCTCATTACTCAAGCCGATCACTCAAGCTTCGGAAAATACTTTGATGCTCTCTCATCTCTTGAGAAAATCCCTAACTTTTACTGGGGCCTACTGGCTAAAAGAATTGGGGAAGGTTTGTGGGGGCCATGCTTTTTTGAAGAGTACTTGCAATAGACATTTCCCCCCCCCCCCCCCCCCACACCTTAATGCACTTAAATAATAGAAAGCACTATTTTATAGCTACTTTTCCTTATCTGAAACCAATGAGTGTTTTAAGATAAAGAAAAGTAGCCATAAAAAAAGGAAAACATTGGGAACTTGTGAGCGACTCAGGGATATACTCCATAGAAGACTTCAGGAGAGTCAAAGGGACCCTTGTTTGCCCTATTATTAAATAAATTATAAACATTAGTAACATAACTTGAATGGACACAACCATCACACGTGCTTATAATTACAAAATGAACTTTTTACCATTATTTTTTGCAGCTCTGGATACTTGGTATATGATGTTTATTTGACAAGGTCCTCATTGTAACAGCTAATTTACTTAATCATAAAATGTGGACCAACTAAAGTCCTGCCAGTGTTCCCCATTCTATTAACTTTTTATTTGTGTACGTGTTGCCTTTTGTGCATTGTTTAGCTCTCCCTTGGATCACCCGGGCTTCTGTAAAGTAGTTTAACACAACGTTTATTAACACTCCAGTACTCGAAAGCCATTTTTTACTTAAAGAGCATTGAGCTGGAATGAAGAATGACTTCACATTTGGAAGAAGGGCACGCTCTGCTGAAGCTGCAAGCCATTGGTAGGACGCCAAAGCTAGCTCAACAGAACAAGACATGGTTTTCATATTTCTTCTTTGGTTCCCAAATGTTACGTTTTCACTAATAAAAGTAATAGCCATCTGAAATACAGTAAGTGACACAGGAAATTTATTTAAAGTTTATCTTATTGGAGGGGGGTTATAAGGGAGGAATCTGAGAAGGTCATAAAGGAAAAGGGTTTATAAAAAGCCAGGAAAGAAGTTACTTTTCACGTCACCTGTATGGGATGGACCAAGGCCATCAGATGGATTTGATGCCTAAATGCCTCTGACATTAGGGATAGAAGAATGAAAAACTCATAAGGATGTCAAAGCCAAGGAGGAATCCATGAGATGGATGATTCTGTTCATTGGAATTCTTATGATGAGTATTCGAAGAGCACATTATGAAATTTTGATGATGTAGAAAATTAGTTATGATTTTTTTTTTTTTCATACCAAAATTTGAAATTTATTTTCACCAATTTCTATGCCAGAATTAGTCATTGATGTTTTTGCTGGCCCAAGAGTGAACAGGATCAACAGAAGAGGACTGCTGTGCCACTTTATCTGTTACTTCCATGGTAGGTGGTGAACCAGCAGGGAAGGGGCAAGTTTATAAGGCTACCCCCCCATTTGCTTTCTCATCACTTTACACCCCTTCCACCACCTTTATAAACTTTATTGGGTTAAATTCCTTCTTTTGCCCCCATGTGAAGTCATTATAGGCAGCCTCTTATATGGAAAAGCCTGGAGAGGAGGTAGGTGGAAAAATTACATCCACTTACCTCCCTGGTTCAAGTGCTTCCACCCGCATTCTGCTGCTTTGTTCCCCAGGTTCCAGCTGCTTTCAGGGTGAGATATGATGTGACAGGCCCGCTCAGCCAGTTAGCATCTGTGGTGGCTTTTTGCCTCTGCCACTGACTGGTTGAGCGATACTTCCACGTCATGTCTCAGTGCCTTGGTAGCAGCCAGTTACTAGGGACCAAGGCAGTGAAATGTGAGCGGCAGCGCTGGAAGCAAGGAGGTAGGTGAGTGTAATTGTTTTTTACTAACCCCCTCCCAGGGCATTGCCAAAAAGCGGTTCCCGGTTGGACAACCCCTTTAAAGGTGTACTCCCAGTGCAACTAATATAGGTATACTTGTAGGACACGTTAAGTTAAATATTTTAGCAAATACATTAATTTACTTGCCTCTTTCTCCTTATATGCTGCTATTTCTCTCCCCTTTCCTACCTCTAGTTGACAGCACATTGTCTAGGTTACTCACCGCCACTCTGCTGTAAAAGCAGTGGTCTGGCTGGCGATTATATATATATATATATATATATATATATATATACTGTATATATATGTATAGCTATAGTATACAAGTTTTAATATATTGTACAGAGTATACACACTATATTTCTATACGTTTACAATATATCTAAATATACACCAGCTAGACCACTGATTTTAGAGCAGAGTGGTGGTTAGTAACCTAGACAATGAGCTGGGAGGAGCAGTAGGTGGAAAAAGGTGTCAAATGAGGAAAATAACACAAGGTTGCTAAGTAAATGGATTTGCAAAAATATCTGGATAGAACTGAAATTACACCCGTAGCAGGAGGTACGGTTAATCCCCATAGACTTTTTTGAGTATAATTTCAATTCTTTACATATAAGTGCCATAATATATCCATGTGCAATAACCCTTTCTGTGATTCCAGAGCACAATTGTTACACTGTGGAAAGTGTCCAAGTGCATATGAATTGGATATGACAGCCTCCTCTAATATATTCAGAATACTATAATTATAATGTATACAGCAGCACGTGTCTCTTGTATAGAGCTCTATATTACTGTCACTCTGCTGTACTTCTGCTTTTCAGGTCATCCTAGGTTTCATTTATTTTTCTTCTTTTTTTCCCTTTTTTACCATTCGTTTAATAGCAGAATGTTCTACAGTTGGATAGATGTTTGGAGCATGTGGACACCTGACAATATCAGAAAGTCACAAATCAGAAATAATTGTATCAGGTAATCAAGATCCAAGGCCAGGGATATTTGCCCCAACAACTGAGTAATGCGTTTTGTGACCTAGTAATGTCGAAAACATCTGGGAATGGGTGTATTGTGTCAGCTTTCAGTAAAGGGTTGGCAATCTAATGTTTGGCAATTTACTTATAAAATGAGAATTCCAACAAGAAAATCTGTTACTTTTACATATACTGTACCTATAAAAGTGTTCTATCTGTGTTTCATTAGTTCTGAGAACATACACAACCTTTGCACATCTGGCAAGTCGTACATATTTTTATTTTTATGTATCAAACAAATTGCATTCTTAGGAGAACTCTCTGGGCATTTTTGAGATTCCATTATTAGAGGAGTACATATAAAGAGAGTGGGGCCCTAGCTGGTTAATAACACTTAAAGGATTTATTCCAAGCATTCCCATTTTCTTTTACATTGCACTGTAAAAATAAAAAATAAACTATACTCACCTTCCCCTGATCCCCTACAGCTGCCACTTTGGATTCTTTTTTTTCCCCCTCCTTTACATTAAACTGTAGAAATAAATGGAAACCAGGCTCACCTTCCCTGGTCCCCTACAATTGCTGTTCAATGGCATCGGACTCTGCTCCCCACTTCCTGTAATATTTAGTTCATGCAGGAAATGGCCAATCACTGCCAAGGTGGGACAGATGAGTATACTTTTTTTTTTTATTTTGACAGCACCTGGGATCAAATGTAAAAAAATTTATATGCCCAGAAAATTCCTTTTAAGGGAACCCATTATTAGTCCTTCCCATACTAACCTAAAGAAAAGGTATATGACGATAACCCTGGTGATCCTGGTGATGACATTAATCTTCTGTTGGAGATCAGTTGCACTGTTTTGGAGATATATAATAACAATGTGATGTCTTCATTAGCTGTTTTGGTGCACTGGGGGTATTCCATAGTTTAGGTAGAGACTAAAAACAATCTGTCTCCACAACCAAAAAATGGTCATAGAGCACTTACTTACCCATAGTTATGATACTGCTATATACATGGGACAGAGTCTGACTAGACAGCTTGGTGGGATGCTACTTTGTAATAGTACTAGTTGGATAGGCAACATAGTCTCACAGCCTTGTCATGAATCATAGGTATGCAGAGATTCGCACAGATGCTCCCTGCCCCTAAGATGGACTGTAGCAGGTCTGCTGTGGTTGCAGACCTGGGAGAGTTATGGCACATGTAGAAAGGAGACAGATCACACAGATGGAAAACAGTGCAACATAACCATAAAATATTGCAACATAAATTAAGTGCTGGTGTTACGTGTCCAACAACTCAGACAAAATTTTAGGAACCCACACAGTGGGACACTGCAATGCACTTTTAATAGCTGAGTTAGCACATTGCTTCTGTGTCTAAGGGCCCTATTCCACGGGACGATTATCGTTTGGATAATCGTTAACGATTAACGATCTCAAACGACCGCTATTGCGAAAGACCTGAAAACGTTCACTCATTTCCATGGAACGATAATCGTTACTTATGATCGTAATTGCGATCGTTTCTCTTCGCTATTTATTCGCTATTGCGTTCGTATCTATTGAGAACGACCGAACGATGTCTTATTCAATGCGAACGATTTGCGAACGAGCAACGATAAAAATAGGTCCAGGTCTTATTAAACGATCAACGATTTCTCGTTCGGTCGTTAATCGTTAACTGCATTTCAACCGAACGATTATCGTTCAGATTCGAACGATTTAACGATAATCTGAACGATAATCGTCCCGTGGAATAGGGCCCTAAGACTTTTTTAGATAAAAGGTCACTTGGCATTACCCTAGTGCTTTGTCAGTCCCACCTTGATTTGCTTACCCCTACCATAAACAAATTCTATATAGGTTTAAAAAAAAAAATAATAATAATAATAAGTCAATGTGCAGAGTTATTACTAGTTACTAGTTATTACTCTTTTTAGTGTGAGACTGGACGATATATCCACCTAAAAGAAAACAGCAAACACAAAATTGTGAACTTCTCCCCCTGCCAAACCGTGGGAGATTTCCTCATCTCATGTTTACTATTGTTATGCCAGGTAGAAAGGTCAAAGGACATAGGGCCAACATAAATGACTATGGGAATAACAGATCCTCTCCTACTTACTGGAGTGGAGGTTTCAGTGTCCAAAACTTAGATCTCAGTTTATCATAATCTTCATAGTTGTAGTTCTGGGTCAAATGATGAGTTAAAAGAACACTATTTCCAAAAAGTTTAAGAGTTATATTAGTGTCAAATATTTTACTGAAAGGTCATAAATCTAATAAATATTACAATTAATAGCAATTTATTGCCTAGGGAAAACTAAGCTTACAGATCCCTACAGCTTCGCGGGTACAGCCGGTCTTCCTACTTCTTTCCTCTGTGACTGGGCAAAGTCTACTCCTCCTTTTCAGAAATACAAGGGGCGATGTGGAGAGCAAGCGAGCGCCGACGTGTCAGGTCGGGGAGCTGGGGAGCTCCCTGGGCTATCATCTGATCATCTGGGCAGCCCATAGGAGACAGCGGCAGTCTGCTGCCACCACTCCTCTCACACAGGGTGGGGACAGCAGATTGTTAGCAGGTTGATCGTTTCAGTCTGTTGAAGGACAACGATCACCTTTATGTATGCTTTATGTTTACTACCTTTTTTATACAAATATACTATTTATACTATATATTTTTATACAAATGGTACAAAATGACCACTTTTGTTTGACCTCTTGTTTTACCCCTATTATGTCATAGATTGTAAGCTCTTGGGAGCAGGACCCTCACGCCTCTTGTTTGAACTTCTAGTTTGTTTCTATGTGATGTCTGATTTTGCCTGTACATGTACCTTCTGATTTGTAAAGTGCTGCGGGATATGTTGGTGCTATATAAATAAAGATTATAATTATCATTTTTACTATTATAAGAGAAGCCACATCTCCGGTGCATGACCTTAACAGTATCAACAGTCTATAGATTCTCAAAGTGCTGCTATGTCTGAACAAGTAGGCCAGCGGGGCTCCTGCCAGGAAGAAATAATTCAGGTTATCTGGGAGTTCTCCAGGTTAAACAGCAGCTTTTATGGGTTAGCAGGCCTCCAGGGTCACCTATTCGACATGGGCCCCCTATGTGGATCTTTTTCCCTTAGATACCTTCTTTAAAAGAGTTGTCAGACAGATCGAATCAAATACCCATCAGGGTAATTGGTATAAGCTATCAACATAGCTACATCTGCCTGCCCAAAATAACCATGCCTCGGAATCCCCCTATAAATTTTTAAGTGAGATGGTCTATGGGTGAAGACTTGGTATTTTGTTCCAGGACAATAAAGTTTGGCTGTTTATATTAATGTTCCACAGGTTAAGCTTTCTGTATGCTTCCTTGGGTAATGGCATGTACTGAAGCAGAATAACCTAGTTACATTCTTTAGTTACTTCCTATCTCCATGTATTACCTCTTGACCCTTTGCAGATTTTTTTGACAAACATGAATAAACCTTTTGTTTTTGAACCCAAAGCAGATTTTGAATTTGAATAGGCTTTAGATGCAAGAAGGTCGAAGAAAGACAAAGTTCTCTACTCTACTTATCAGGAAACTCATCTGAAAATATTCAATTAAGCCTAAAATATCAATTCGGGAAGGGGCCTAATTTGGGGATACAGTTCTCTCTTTTCCTTGTTGAACTGTGATATTTCAGAAAACAACTGCAGTCTATGGCAATGACCTCATCCAAGGTTATGTCCTTATAGTGCATGGGCGCTGAGGATGAAGGTAATTTTGTAGTTCAATCTATATGTTAATTAGGTGTTTTAGTTCACTGGGGGCAAGACTGCTGCCCTTGCCGCACTGCTCCTATTCGCGGCACTCTGTAGTTATATCTCTCCGGCACTCATCACTACAGGGTGCTGGATGAATATTCATTAGAAGGGGCCATGTGGCCAAGGCGGATAAGTGCACTAAAGATGGTAGCCCCGCCCCCAGTGCACCAAATTGCTTAATTAGCATGTGGATTAAATTACAAAGTACATGGAAACGGTGCCAAAGAAACTTATAATACCTTCATCCTCAGCGCCCTGTGTGCTATAGGGACATATTTTCAGGACAGAGGAGGTAGGGACAAGACACAACAATGAGCCCTACAGCTGAGCCCACCCACTGTCCCTACCTACTTGCCTCAAATGGCCCTAGGTAGCCACGGACAACCACAAAGGCGGTCCCTGCTCTGGTATAGGTGCAACACAGAACGAGGCAGACGAACAAACACAATGGGAGAGTCAACAAGCCTAAGTCCAAACCAAACAGGCAACGCAGTACAGAATCAGGAACAATCGGAAAGTCAGTGGTCAGGCGGTTAGTCAGATAACAGGTCGAGCAAGCAGAGGAATTAGGAACGGGCATCGCAGGAGTAGACAGGGGGAGCTGGGATCAGGGTGTAAGCCTTAATAGCCAGCTCTGAGAGACTGGCTCAGCTTTCTTTTATGAGGATCTAGAGTCCGATCCGGATTCCCATTGGACCAGCGCTCTGATCCTCAAGCTTCCAGACAGGCAGAGGAAAACATCAATCAAAAAGACTTGCTCAGCTGCATCAATCAAGTCTAGTAGAGCTCAGTGTAACTCTTGCATTGCCGAAAGCTGAGAAGCAATTGGGTGTGTCACACAAAAGCAAAAACCAGGCTCAGTTCACACCAGGCTACTGCACATTCCTGACACATATCAGCAGATTAGATATTTCTTACCTGCTGATAGTTTAAAAGGATCTAGTCACATCTCTCACCCTGCAAAAACCTCCACAGTATCTTATAGCTGCCTATAGATGGTCTGCTGCTGGGCAACATTTTCAAAATAACACAATTTAATCTAAGCCCCTGGTAAGTAGGCAAGGGGGTGGAGCTGCAGTAGCATTTAAATAAACCCATTTAAAGTTAGAGAACATGAGACACTTCCAGAAATGTGCAAGTGACATCACAGAACTGATCAGCGAATAAGCAGCCACAACCCTTTAGGAGAATTGAGTAACTATAGATTTATAATGACAGAGATTATATTTTTTATTGTTTGTAGTAAATAGTATTTATAAAACAAAAAAAATGATATATTTAAATTAATAAAAATTGTGTCTCCTATTATTTTATTTTTGATAGAATTTCAGAAAATCAAAGAGTGTTACAGAAGGTAAAGCCGGGTTACTTCATTACTGCACTTAGCCTGATGTCAGTTCTTCTCCTTTCACCAAAAGGAACATGTGGTAAAGTGTTTCCCTCAGATACACTGTCCTTTTCTTCTTGTGGAAAAAGAGCTAGTGTTTTATGGTGGCCTGGAGGCTGAGGAGGAGCCCACTGCCAGGGCTGCTGTGTTAATAGCTTGAGCAATGAGCTCCACTCCAACAGAATGATGCACACAGCTTAGGCCTCTGTTTATTCCTTGACAGATATATATTTTTTAAATTTTAGTTTTTATTATCTCTATTTATTTTATTTTATTTCCTTACTATAAAGTTTAATATAATTAAAGTCAACTTCATTTATTACTAATATGTTTGCTCTTGAGGATCTGTGTGCTCTCGTTTAAGCATTTATAGGCTATTGAGGATCTGTGTGCTCTCTACTCGTTTAAGCATTTATAGGTTATGTTCCCCATGTGTAAAAATGGCGTCCGTCTTTTTCAACAACCGTTATTATAACAACAAATATGGCTATCTGTTGATAATTGCATAAATAATGTTCATGATCATTTTTTTTGGCCATCATTACCATTAGACAACCGTAATTTGGCAGTTAAAAAAAAATAATAATAATAATTTTTTTTCTAAATTTGTGTAGCTCAATTTAATAATGCAGTAATTTGGCATTTCCTTTGACTAAAATATAAGGATAAGGATATATTAAAAAGACATTGGGGGACATCAAGAGTATCATGTGACATAGGTGCCATTTCGTGGCAAATAAATCTTTGCGCAATCACCTATTTTGCAAGTATTTCATTCGCTTTCATGCCCTGCTTGCACCAGAGGGGAGGTGGCAGAACCAACATGCAGACTTATATTAAATCTGATAGAATATGAAAGCCTAAAACCCTACAATTTTAGTAAATCTAGGCCAATGTATGCCTCACTGCCCAGCATACAGGAGCAGGGACTCCTGCCTTCTAATAGTAGTCCCTGCTCCTGTACAAATCTGTATTGGCAGTTGAATCCTACAATCGATTTAAGTGAATCCTAATATAATTTCAAGACGTTCTATTATCTCTAATCAGATGATTGAAGCTCCTCCTCCGAGATTACTCCCAAGTGTCTGCATTTAGGTGAGATTCGCATATGCCCCTCCCATGCTGTGGACAAATTTGCAGGATTTCCCCAGTAAACAGCACTGTTGTCATGTATATAATACCTGAGAATTATAAGTCATTGTTTAAGACATGGCTGTATATTAAAATGGAAAGCAGGGTCTTATCAGGTCATCAGTGGAATACATTTATTTTTTGGGATAAAATTGCGAAAGGAATGAATAACAACAACAACATATTTACATAAGCCAATGCTTTTTTATTATTATTATTTACATCATTATATTTATTTTTAACATTCACATTGACCCCTGTTTTAGGGAAGATTATAATTGAATTTCCTTACTACAGGCGTACTGAGCAGCACACATGTTAACTCCACTTGTTTCCAAACTAACCCACCAGTAGATTTTTCCAATGTGGAGGTAACCCGAGCACCAGGAAGAAAGGAACAAACAAAGGGAAAACTCCATGAAGATGTTGCCCTAGACTCTATGTTGCAGGTCATGAAGGCTGATGAGTATATACCCCACAATAGCTTTCATTATATGACACTGTTCATCCTTGTATACCATGCTTTCACATATACAAGGTAAGAAAATATAAAGGTAGTTTCATCTGTCTAGATAAAATAGAATAAAGGTCCCCATACACCTTATTCTATAGTCGGTTCTACCCTCTGTTCAAGGGGGGTTCAGACATCAGTATAAGGTGTATGAGGCTCTTCTGATTGTCCACCGACAGATGGTGCCAGTGGAAATAGGGGTCAGGTGTGACAGAAAATCACTGCCCTACCCCTTTGTTCTTGGAGCCAGAGCTCTCTGACTGCAGCTTACTCTTCCCCCCCCCCATAGAGAATACTGAAATGCTCAGCTATGCCGAATGTTCATGTGTCATGACTGGCAGGCGTAGACAAGACAAGAGACAGTGGGCCCTAGATCTGAACCCACCCACTGTCACCTGCCTACTTGCCTCAGTCGACCCTAAACGGTCGCGGACAACCACGGAGTCGGTCCCTACACTGCATAGGTGAATACACAAAACGTAGACAGACAAACGAAACACAATAGAGGATAGTCAACTAGCAGGGTCAAAACCAAACAGACAACGCAGTACAAAATCAGAAGGAGAGCGGATAGTCAAATGTCAGGCAAGAGGTCAGAATACGGGTAGAGCAATAGCAAGGGGATTAGGACAGGGAATGGGAAAGGAGCAGGGGAGCTGGGACTAGAAACAACTAATAACCAGCAGGGAACTGAGGATCTGACTGCTTTTTATCCTGGATCAGAGACTAGGTCCAGCAGTTGATTGGAGCAGCCCTGATGCCAGCACCAAGCTCAGCTGAACAGATCTAGCAGTGCAGTAACCCCTGCACTGCCAGAAGTCTGACAGGCAAGGCAGGTGTGGCTGGAAAGTAAAACACAGTTCATTCAGTGCAAACATAGACAGAAATTCAGCGCTTCCTCGGCCGCCCAGCACGGACTGAGGAGCGCAAAGTCACATTCCTAACAGTACCCCCCCTCTTATGAGGGGCCTCAGGACCCTCACTCAAAGGACGAGGCTTAGAGGGGTTACAATTATGAAATTGTCTAATGAGACGGGGAGCGTGGACATCTCGGCTTGCCACCCAAGTCCGTTCTTCCGGGCCGAACCCCTTCCAATGAATGAGGTATTGAACGGAGTTCTGCACCCGGCGAGAGTCCAGAATTTTCTCAATTTCAAACTCAAGCTCCCCTTGAATGACCAGGGGATCTGGAGGAATAGACGGCAACACAGGAGTGATATACCTTTTCAATAGAGCCTTATGGAACACATTATGAATTTTCATGACTCTTGGCAATTGCAACCTGAAAGAAACAGGGTTAATTATCTCAGTGATGACATATGGCCCAATGTATTTGGGTGCCAGTTTTCCAGACGGAACCCTAAGTTTCAAGTCTTTTGTTGGCTTGTTTTTTCGATAATTCCTGGGCTATAACCAAGTTCTCAAGAGCTTGGGCCCAGACTGTGCACAGTCTTCTATAGATTTTTTCAGCTGACGGGTTAACAGATTCAGCAGCATGCGCAGATGAAAACCTCGGATTAAAACCATAATTGCAGAAAAACTGCGATATTTTGGTAGAATGATTTTCTCTATTATTGAGGGCGAATTCTGCCAAGGACAAATACTCCTTCCATTTGTCCTGGGCACTAGAAACAAAGCATCTTAGAAATTGTTCTAATGATTGGTTGACTCTTTCAGTCTGCCCATTGGTCTGAGGATGGAAGGCAGATGAAAATGCCAACGAAGTCCCCAATCGACCACAGAACTCCCTCCAGAACTTAGAGACAAACTGCACCCCTCTATCAGACACAATGTTCTCTGGAACCCCATGAAGTCGTAAAATGTGATTGATGAACAGAGATGCTAACGTACGTGCATTAGGGAGTTTCTTAAGGGGAATCAGATGACACATTTTAGAAAATCTATCAGTTACGACCCAGATAACAGTCTTCCCTTTTAAAGGTGGCAAGTCAGTGATAAAATCCATTGAAATGTGGGTCCAGGGTCTCTCAGGCAAAGGGAGAGGATGTAGAAGACCTTCAGGTAATCTACGAGGAACCTTGGACCTGGCACAGACCTCACAGGCCTCAACAAACAGTTTAGTATCTCTGGCCCAAGACGGCCACCAATAATACCGTGAGAGCAGATACTTTGTGCCAGCAATGCCCGGGTGACCTGCTAAAACTGAACAGTGGGTCTCTTCAAGAACTCTGAGTCGACAAAGAGTTTTCCCTCCGGGATGTTCCTAGGGGCTAAGGATTGTGAATCTACCACCTGGGCGGCAAGGTCAGGTTGGAGGGTGGCAACGACCACACCTGGTGCTAAAATAGTCTCAGGTTCTTCCCTGGGGGCATTGCTGGCCTCAAAGCTGCGAGACAGAGCATCCGCTCGGACATTCTTAGAACCTCGACGGAAGGTAATTTCAAAATGGAACCTGGTAAAAAATAACACCCACCTTGCCTGTCGAGGAGTAAGGCGCTTAGCTTTATCAAGGTATAAGAGATTTTTATGATCAGTCAAAACCCTGAACTTATGTTTAGCCCCTTCAAGGAAGTGTCTCCACTCATCAAAGGCCCATTTAATGGCCAACAACTCCCTGTTACCAATGTCATAATTACATTCAGTTTTAGAGAACTTCCTTGAAAAATAGGCTACAGGTCTAAGATTAGTGAGGGTCTCGGAACCTTGTGAGAGGACCGCTCCAACCCCCACTTCTGAAGCATCTACCTCGATGATGAATGGCTGATCTAAATCCGGCTGAATAAGCACTGGGGCCTCAGAAAAACATTTTTTCAACTGTCCAAATGCCTGTACAGCTTCGGGACTCCAGTTCACAAGATCAGCTCCTTTTCTGGTTAAGTCAGTCAGTGGTTTGGCAATGACTGAGAAGCCTTTAATAAATTTTCTATAATAATTGGCAAATCCTAAAAATCGTTGCAGGGCCTTTAGACTAGTAGGTCGTTCCCATTTCTCAATAGCAGCCACCTTCAGTGGGTCCATACAGAAGGAGTTAGGGGTGATAATGTAACCCAGAAAAGAGACCTTTTGGATCCCGAACTGGCATTTGGACAGTTTAGCGTACAGATGGTTCAATCTGAGCAATTCCATAACCTTACGAACATGAGCTATGTGTGAGGCCCAATCAGGAGAGAAGATTAAAATGTCATCCAGATAAACTATTAAAAATTGCCCAAGATATTTACGGAAAACATCATTAACAAAATGTTGAAAAACTGCCGGTGCGTTGCTTAACCCGAATGGCATAACCAGATATTCAAAATGCCCTTCAGGCGTATTAAAGGCAGTTTTCCACTCGTCCCCCTCCCTAATTCTTATCAGATTGTAGGCCCCACGTAGGTCAATCTTGGAGAACCACTGGGCGCCCACAATCTGATTGAATAGATCCGGAATCAGGGGAAGGGGATGTTGGTTCTTAATGGTAATCTTGTTTAGTTCACGATAATCAATACAAGGTCTAAGACCACCATCTTTTTTCCCCACAAAAAAGAACCCAGCCCCTAAGGGAGAGCAAGATAGACGAATGTGACCTTTGCGAAGGCTGTCCTGGATATATTCTCGCATGGCCTCCCTCTCAGGTCTAGACAGATTGAAGATTCTTCCCTTAGGATACTTGGACCCTGGCATCAAGTCAATCGCACAATCATAAGGTCGGTGTGGCGGTAGCACCTCCACAGCCTTCTCATCAAAGACATCAGCAAAGTCAGATAAAAACTCAGGAATTGCTCCCTCCACAGGAGAACAATCTGTGACATTCAGCGCAATACAATGAGAAGCACAATTTGGCCCCCATTTAATCAATTCCCTGTTAGACCAGTCAAACACAGGATTATGCTGGTCCAACCAGGGCAAACCCAAAATAATGTCAGAGGATAAGTTATCCATAACCAGAAAATCAAGATTTTCTTTGTGAACTGATCCAATTTGCACCTCAAGATGCGGAGTGATGTACTGGATTTTACTCCGGGCCAAAGGGGTAAAATCAGCACCAGTAATAGTTAATGGACATTTAAGCAGAAGAGGGCAAATTCCCAAGCATGACCAAAATGCAGAGCTAATAAAATTGGCAGAAGCTCCAGAATCCACATGAGCATACCCAGAAATACACTTATTACCTAAAAACAACGAGATGGGCAACATCAATTTGTTCTTATTTTCTAGAGGTACCTGTGCGCCTGAGTGACTCCCTCGAAAGTCACTCAGACGCTGCAGTCTTTTCGCCGGTTGACCAGGCTTGGATGGACATTCTTTCACCCAGTGACCAGACTTGCCACAGTACAGGCAGAGATTGTGCTGTAGCCGAAGAGCTTGTCGGGTCTGGGTGTCAGCAGCACCTAGTTGCATGGGGTCTTCTTGTGACAACAGAGGAACAGAAGGATTAGACTTAGGAGTATAGTTAGGGAAAGAAAGAGATTTAGAAGCATCAGAGACGCTCTTTTCCCCACGTCTGTCTCTGAGTCTCCTGTCAACCCTTATCGCCAATGTCATAGTCCCTTCTAACGTGTCAGGGGTAGGGTACACCACTAATAGGTCCTCAAGTTGGTCAGACAACCCCATCCTAAATTGGCACCTAAATGCTGGATCGTTCCACCCTGAAGGAACACACCACTGCCGGAATTCTGCACAGTACTCCTCTACAGGTCTCTTACCCTGTCGCAGAGAAGTCAGCTGTCGCTCTGCCACAGCGGTTCTGTCTGGGTCATCATATAGTAACCCCAGGGCATCAAAAAATTGGTCCACTGAAGATAATTCCATAGAATCAGGGGGTAACGAAAAAGCCCACTCCTGAGGAGGACCCTGCAAGAGAGACATGACAATGCCGACTCTTTGGGTTTCATCAGAGCGGGGAAGTAACCGAAAAAATAATTTGCAACCTTCCTTGAAGATCCTGAAGGCCTTCCTGTCCCCTTTAAATTTTTCGGGGAGCAGAATCGGAGGTTCCAGAGGCATTGCCGCGGTCATGGTCACTTGCCGTGGTGTGGACTCCTGCTCCTGCACCTGTTGTGCAAGATTCTGAACTAGCCTGTTCAGACCTTGCATTTGCTCAACCAGAGCTTTCACAGGATCCATGATGCGAGATGACCCGCAAAAGAAAAAAAAAAATAAATAAATAAATAAATATATATATATATATATATATATATATTTTTTTTTTAAATGGCTGGTTATTCTGTCATGACTGGCAGGCGTAGACAAGACAAGAGACAGTGGGCCCTAGATCTGAACCCACCCACTGTCACCTGCCTACTTGCCTCAGTCGACCCTAAACGGTCGCGGACAACCACAGAGTCGGTCCCTACACTGCGTAGGTGAATACACAAAACGTAGACAGACAAACGAAACACAATAGAGGATAGTCAACTAGCAGGGTCAAAACCAAACAGACAACGCAGTACAAAATCAGAAGGAGAGCGGATAGTCAAATGTCAGGCAAGAGGTCAGAATACGGGTAGAGCAATAGCAAGGGGATTAGGACAGGGAATGGGAAAGGAGCAGGGGAGCTGGGACTAGAAACAACTAATAACCAGCAAGGAACTGAGGATCTGACTGCTTTTTATCCTGGATCAGAGACTAGGTCCAGCAGCTGATTGGAGCAGCCCTGATGCCAGCACCAAGCTCAGCTGAACAGATCTAGCAGTGCAGTAACCCCTGCACTGCCAGAAGTCTGACAGGCAAGGCAGGTGTGGCTGGGAAGTAAAACACAGTTCATTCAGTGCAAACACAGACAGAAATTCAGCGCTTCCTCGGCCGCCCGGCACGGACTGAGGAACGCAAAGTCACATTCCTAACATTATGTGTATGGAGATGACAGTAGAGATAACTGTTGGCCAAACCATCATTCGGGCGTCAGTTTTTGAAGGTGTATGGCCACCTTAAATCCTACCTTTGTGTTTCCTATTCCATTTGAAGATGTAACCACAATTAAACATGAAGGTGGACAGCATCCTCTTACTGTTCTATGCAGTTTCCATGCACATTCACTTACAGACTTACTACAGTGCTACAGATATTATGTAAGAGGAGTAGGGACTTCTGTAAAACATACAGCATTACATCCTCCTTATACTTTACAGTAAGATAGTGATAGTTTAGGCATGACTAGCTTATTGTCAGTAAATTTGCTGAACAAGGCCTAAAAGATGTAAACCAGTGATGCCCTATCACTACCTGGGCCAGGTGCTCTGTGTCTGGCTCAAAAGTTTTCCTGGGCTAGGCAACCTGTGTCTGGATCAGTAAATCTGTTTGGCCAGCCTGTAGTGTACTGATAGGGCTGTCTCTTTTTTGCTGTCCCATTGCATTAAAAAAATAAGCAGCCTTGCAATAAGCCTTTATTAAGAGTCTTCTATTGTTTTATTTCTAAAGAAATCCATGTATAGTCTTATCCTGCATACTGTATACTACTTAAAGGAAACATATTGTTCATTTAGTTGGTTATCAATAAGTAGACTACAGGTGGACTCGAGTTTTACTGCAGGATCAGACTACACAGGGTTTCTATGTAGTCTGTTACCATGGAGACACCTAACTTTGCAAAGGAGCTATAGAAACAAGATTTCTTGTTTCTATAGGTTTACATAGAAAACCAATTGCACAGTTCCTTCATTTATCACTTTAAAAGTATTATGGGCCATAAATTTGGAAGTCACAGAAGCCTCGTCAATATTCTACCTGCACGTAACTAAAAGAGAACCCAGACATTATGGCTTACCACATTGGGAATATTGGCTTTTAATAATTCTAGTTTAACGATAACTTTCATCATCCTAGTAGCTGGACATGACTTCTCAGCACTCATAAATGGACATATGCAGGTGGGATATGTACGGTACATTGAAAATCACAGCTCATGATGGTCATTCTTGTACTAGTTATTCCTAGAAGCTGTCATCAATACATAATAGGCTTTCATAAAATTTATTAAAGCAGTAAGATGCGTCACTTTCAGAAAAAGGTTTGGAAACCATTTGACTTTATGTCTGGGCTTATAGTATACTTCTTAGAGCTAGTACCCGATGACTTTAGCAGATGGTATACATGTATAACACTGGTACAAATAGACTCTGCATTATGCATTTGTTCTTTAACATTTGTGTTGTCTTCCTACTTTGTTTAACTCAATTGCTATGAAAGATTAAGGTTTTGCTAAGCATGATGGCAAGTCTGCGACTACAATAATCATCGCTAATATGAAATACTTGACACTACACAATGCTATTTAGCCCTGGATCGTATATCTACACAAAGTATTAGAAGAGGAAACAGACTATAAAATGTATTAAAAGTTTACACAGCAGAAAGCAGCAGCTAAGACAAGTTTCCGTCTTTCACAGTTGTCTAGAGTTGTTAATGCCTGTTAATGCCTGTTTGCTTGTTGGCTAGAAAAGTAGAATATTTAAAGGCTATGGACACCATTATTTTTATTTTTTACTTATTTTTATATTTTCTACTTTTATTCTTGCTTTGTACTTATGGTGCAAAAAAAAAATTCACTTTCTCCATTGGTTTTAGCGATGTCACTGTCATGTACAAAAACTTTTTGACATATTACAGAGACAAGTTAAAACTTTTAATTAGTGAAGGGCTATGTGTTTAGGCTGTGACTGATCAGAAGAAAACATGCCACTCCTTGACTTGTTGCCTTTTCTGTCTTACTGTCAAAGATAGGCTTCATTGTAAGTCTATGCTGTCTCCTCAGCAGATAACCGGTGAGCCAGGAAGAGAATTGTTAAACCACTCACTTCTCTCAGGTCATTCTAATAATTCATCGGGCTATGTGTGTGTGGTCACATGTGAAATGTTTCTGCAAATGACAAGGACTAAATATTTGCTATCTATATCCTCTGCAGCTTGATGTGTGAGCATTATTTTATGCTATACTTAGGGTATGTTATTCTTCTCCACAGACTGGCTTGTATCTGCTCTTCTCTCTGTGTCAGCTGTCCTCCAAGGTTTCTCTCCCTTGACCCAAATATGAGCTGGTGTGTGGTGCAAACTCAATCATTAAGAAAACAGAAATCCATGACTTATCATTCTATGAGTTGCAGTACAATGGTTGGAAATTTCTAGTGAACACTGAGATGCCTAATTTGGCTTTGAAGAAGTCTATAGGAGTGTGTGTGTGTGTGTGTGGGGGGGGGAGTAATTCATACTGCCCTGGAAGTCTAAAGAAACGGAAAGCTTAATATATACTTCCTAGTTAAGCTAGGGGGGTGATAGGTTCATCGCTATCTTCCTGGTGGTCTAGATTAGTGGGGAGATTGATTTATCACATTTAAATCACATTGAGTAGTGGATAGATAGATTATTTCCGCCTCTTCTGGTGGTTAAGAGTAACAGAGGGTTAAAGCCCTGTTTCCTGCTGCTGTCTCTGCTGGTGATAAATGAGCAATTTGCTGTATCTTACCAAGTGTCCAGTCATCTCTACAGGTTTTGCAATGCCTCATGTCAGGAAGCTGAATTATCGCACCCTGATCATTCAGCTTCCCCCTCCATCATCAAAGTAGTGTACACAAGACTGGAGAACGTCATGGTTGTAGTTGCATGGGTGCTAAGTTTTCTTTATGATTAAAATTTCACAAGTAGATACCTTGGTCTGAATACAATTATTTGTGGTGGATAAAACAGTACTAAAGCTGAACATTTTTGCTAAGATGGTGGGGTATGATGTGATCATATGATAAAGAAATTACATTTAGTCTATTCCAAAATGATAAAGCAGCAAAGCTATGGCTTCTTAGTTAGGGGAATTGGGGAACTCCTCACATAATGAGGTTCCAGCATGTCCTTATATCTATAGAAAGAAGATACATTTAGGCAGAATTCCCCTTAACGTATAGAATTCTGTATTCACAACACATTTCCATTGGCACTTCTTGCCTGATAGTGTCAGCCATTGAATTACCCCTTATGGTATGTAGTAATATTATTGTCCTTATATTGTCCGTAAGAGGTTTGAAAAATTCTTCATTATCTACGCTGACAACCGCAGGAAAGATTTCCTGGCAATTGCGAAAACATATTCAGGAAGGATGGAGTTTCTGGAAATGTTACTTTAATGGCCGCACATTTGTAAACTGCATTAAGAGCTCTTTACAGAAGTTGTTACCGATCATTCAAAGGCAGAAAAGATGAGATCAGCTTCCTAGACATACTGTAGACCTGGCATGGCAACACCTGGTCTTAGGAGCAGAAGTAGAGTTCTTTACATTAGCTGACCGGGGATGTATAAAACAGTGACAACTGAGGTTTAACAATGATAAGTAAAAGACTGCGCACTTGGGATGGGAGAAAAGGTTTTACCGCTTCATTCAAAAAAAAAAAAAACTTAACATGCCTCATAGGGATATTAACAGCAATCTGAACTAAAGTAACCCGTGCCAGGCAGCTGCTGCTAAGGCAAAGAAAATCATAAAATATATCCAAAAAGTTAAAGATGCACTTAATGGAACGTCATGGGATATATGAGATATGGATCCCATATCCACATTTTTTTTTTTTTAACCAAAAGTTAGGCACATTTCTGCTTTGTTTTTTTGTAAGACAAACTCAAGTATAACTTCTTATTATTTTACTATTAGGAGGTACTATTAAGAGTCTGTTTTTCATTACTAAAAAAGCACATTGGGCATTGCCTGTGTCTATTATTACAGCTCAGCCCATTTACACATCCAGTTCTTTATGGAAAAAAACTAGACCTAATTTCTAATCTTACACATCCCTATTAAGTCTAACTTGAGCAACCCGTCATTTGATCTTGGCAGGAACCTAAAGACATGCACTACCCTTCAATTATTTGGTGCATCAATACCTAGGACTAGGATATTACTCACCATAAAGCGGATTAGATGTAGGCTGATGGAATGTGTGTGTTTCCTTTTACGGAAATTTGATGTTATACAATTCATCTGATAAATCTTATAGTAGGTCAAATGTTTAAATAACATATACTGTATAGTGTAGGGCCCGATATTGGGGGGTATCCTACACATTCAAAACATTCTAAGCCACATATTTTTCTAGGTTCTATTTTCTAGGTTAGTATTAGAAAATATTACATAGGAGGAGTCTCAGAAAAGTAGAAACTTAATAGGGTACTCCAGAGACAGAATTTTTTTTAAAATCCATTGTCATAAAGCTATACTGATTTGTAAACTGCTTCTATTTAGCACTCTTTAGCTGCTGTGTGTACTGCAGGAAGTGGAATATTATTTCCAGTCTGACACAGTGCTCTCTGCTGCCACCTCTGTCCATGTCAGGAACTGTCCAGAGCAGTAGCAAATCCCCATAGAAAACATCTCCTTCTCTGGACAGTTCTTGACATGGACAGAGGTGGCAGCAAAGAGCACTGTGCCCTGGCCACACCTCTGTGACACCTCAAAGTAGCAATAAAAAAAAGCAGTTTTTTTAGGTGATTTTACCCTCAAGCAACCACAAGGATGAGATAGTCCCACTGCTTATACAGCTATGGAGACTAAAGCACCCTTTCTAGCCGGCAGTTTCCCTTTTAAGAGATTTGACTTAAAAATCATTTCAATTTTTTAATTACCTGATCAAATATTTTCCAAAAAAAAAAAAAAAAAAGTACTTATAGATGATTTTCTGTTTCCCTTGACTCCTTTGTCTCCACCTACGGATCACTGTACAGGGGTTTTGTTATGGCCGTTGTAATACATTGCGTGACGGGTATGATCTTGAGAAACAATTTCCATAATAGGCTTCTTGATTTCAGGGGCCTCAAAGCATTTCCGGATACCTAGTTGCACAATGCTGGCTGTGTCGGTGCCTTAACAATAACAGCAACAATAGCTCATGAAAGGGACATTGTAAAAAGTACAAAACAGTCATCAAGCCAAATTACAAATGTATAAACCAAAACAGGTCGCGGATGTATTAGAGTCAGGGAGGAGGGTTATAATTATGGTTTCTTGTAGCTGTTTGGTCTTAAAATGTTCATTTCTCCTGATATTTCTAATCCGGGACGCAGCCTAGTTTGATACTTAATGGGGTTGGTCATATTCCTGCTACTGCAATGCAATGCATATAAATAATGATGATATATCATTTACTAATATATTTTTTAATTAGCTTTTTCTCAAATTCTGTATCTCAGTGATTGCATATGCTTCAAGTTTGCACTTTAAGGCCATGTTGGCATGGCGTAAGAGAACGGCCGTTGCATAACCTGGCCAGGTCACGGAGCGGCCGGTCTCTGAAAAGATCATCCTGGACGATTTTTCACACTGCAGAGTTCTGATGCGAGCACATTGGCGCGCCTGCATCAGAACTCCTCACAGCACACTATGAAGCAAGTAGCCGCTTGCTTCATAGTGTGCATTGACAGAGCTTTCTGAGGCCGCTATTCAATGAACATGTCAGTTGTTTGCGGCACCGCTAGGGGTCCTGGCCGGAGTTCATACTATGTGTATACACTCCAGCCGGGATGCCATAGCAGTATAGGCAACGTATCTTTTCGCAAAAGGTACAGCCGTTGTTGCCAATTTCAACAACGGCTGTACTTTTACAAAAAGATACGCTGTGTGAACATAGCCTAACGGTATGTGCGCACTATGGAATTTGCACGGATTGTCTGTGTGTGCTCCCGCTTGAAGTTCCGCCTGTCCCATAGGCTCCATTCTATGTTCAAGCAGATTCCGCTGTCTGCCCAAAGAATTGACATGACAATCCTTTGTATGGACAGCAGAATCTGCCTGCACCTAGAATGGAGCCTATGGGACCAAGTGGGGAGGGGGGGGGGGGGGACTGGAAGTTATCCATGTGAATTCCGTAGTGTGCACATACCCTAAGTCCTGGCGGCAGATGGAGGGACATGTGACCATTAGATGCTTGTTCAAGCTGACTATTTACTTTAGTATCACAGTACTCAAAAGTGCTCAATACTTAAACGAATAGTGGGTTGTGCTTGGATGAAATTGTCAGCACCACAATGCTCTGCACACTGCCTTTTGTATTGGCTAACTATCAATGTATATATTTTAGCACTTTTACTTCTGCCCAAATGCCAAACCTGGACTAACCCCCCCCCCCCCCCCCCCCCCCTGCAAAGCTTAATAAGTGAGGGTGGTGGATTTAAAGCTGGTAACAGTAGTTGTAAAACATCATTTAGTGTCCATATGAGACAGTAATATAACTCTAGAATACAACATTAAGCAGCTTTATATAAGTATGAACCCTAACATCCCTTGGAGTAAGCAGAGTAAAGGAAATACCTCTGCCCTATCTGTTTCTGTATTTGACCTAGATTTATTTGCCTGGACAGTAACTCACAACTTTTTACTTGAACTTTGAAGAAATTCTGAACTTTTAACGGAGCAAAAAGCAAATAGTAAAGCTACTTTCTTGCAGAAACATCACCACCCCTGTCCTCAGTTTATAAGTGCTATTGCACTTCTATGGAACCACACCAAAACTGAGGACAGGTTGGTGCTGTTTTTGGAAGAAAGAGGCTTTGTTTTTCGCAACATCTTTAAACTGATTCTTCTCTAAAAGAGAATCTGTCAGCTCTCCATTTACAGTATATCATGCGCAGACCTGCACACATGGTCAGATAGGTCATAGGGAGATAATGAATCTTGTCTCTTAGCTGATAGCTGTTTGGCAAGTTATAAAATCATGTTTTTCTTCTAAGACTGAACAAATACAAGCAGATTGTTAGCTCACCCAAACGCCATCATTGCTTGTTATTGCTTGGAACTACCCAGACAAAGCAGGTGGACTCCAGTACTGCGGACTGCAATCTGATACCAATCCAAAAAAAGTGTGTCCACAGCTTCTTAAAATTGGTAAATACTTTATTGAGTGTTACAAAAAATAAGATAAAAAACATGCCGACGTGTTTCAGGGCTAAAACCCCTTAATCATGGCTATAAGATTTAAGCCCTGCAACGCGTCGGCTTATTTTTGTAACGCTCAATAAAGTATTTACCTATTTTAGGAAGCTGTGGATACACTTCTATTTTTGTTTTTTTTCTAGCTGGGCTAAGCTGCAGCATGCATGCCTCCTCCCACCTCCTACTTCTCCCTGCTTGGTTTCCTGCCCTGAGCCCTGTATGGAGGGAGGGTGGTGGAGGAAGGAGGCATGTATGCTACAGCTCAGCCCAGTGTTTACAGCCCTTGTGTTTAGAAGGTAAACACAATTTTAAAACTTTGCAAGCAGCTATCAGCTAGGAGACATATTTGTTTGATCTCTGTCTGCCATGTCTGCAGCTCGGAGTACAGTATAGAGCTGACAGATTCCCTTTAACACTAGGGGCCTGGTTCCTACAGACACAACTTCACCAACCCCACTTCCCTACTATCTTCTCTTCTCGGCTTAACCCACTGCCCCATTGTCCAAACCAGTTTCACTATATACTAAGCCTCATAACTTCTCATAACCATCTTCAGGCCTTACAGAATCCAACAAAAAGCCTTGAGGTTCCCAACACATATGTTGGTGGCCCCTGTCTCCCATTACTGCTGCCATTCAACAGTGTGGATGTATAAATAAAAAAGTATACATTTATGTTAAAAATGTTACATTGCAATGTATTTGCAACTTATTTAAAAAAAAAAAAAAAAACTTTAATTCACCACTATGGCCTCTCTGTACTGCTTCCATATCTAACAGAGCCATGGAGCATGAGCCCTTAGTCTTAGTGAATATCTTACTGGTAATAGGAGCAGCACATTTACCTTCCTACACTATGTATTTCTAGAAAAATCCAGTTCCTTTAATTATGGCTAATGTGGATGTGAGTTCTGCCCTTATCCCATCTTTCCGGTTTATTTCATAGGATGATGGAACATGGTGTCTAGACCGGGAACACTTCATTAGCACGCAAAATAGTTATTTGTAGAATTAAACAATAAGCACATTCAGTGGCAAAATACCGGAACAATGTGTGATCCAGGATTAATAGGTAAACCTCAAAGCTACTGAATCCAATAGAATTGCTAGAGGCCAACATCGAGAACAGAATGCGTAACATCAAAGAATGCTAAAGGTGACCTATATCATGGATGAATCATATATGTGCTTTTATCTGAACCTAAAACATTATGGAGTTATATCCCGGACTAGAGAAATCATAAGTGCTCTTTTCCAGAACCAGCACCACTCTTACCTTTAGTTTGGGAGTGTGTTTTACACCTCAGTCCTATTGACGTCAATGAAGCCGAGATGTAATAACACACACAATCTGAGATCACTGCTGTATAATACCCCCTATTAATCCCTATTGATATTTTGAAGGAGTTGCTACATTAATACATCCATATGATGTACCACCAGTCCTCTAGTCCTCCACCTCTTTACTTTCCATCTCCAGGCTTTATTTAGCCTTTTTTAGATAACCTCATAGACAGACTCCTGCTGATAACACATTGTAGGTACTGTATATCATAGTGATCCTAGCACAAAGCTGTTATAGAGGACTATATATACACATTAGTGATGAGCGAATAGTGAGATATTCGAATATTCTATATTTGTACGAATATCCCGAGAATATTCGATCCCATTAAAGTCTATGGGAACAAGTATTCGATTAGTGAAAAACATCTATTTGACCATTTGGACGGTAAAACTGGAAGTTGGGGGATTTGAACGCTTATCGAATATTTATCGAATATGCGCGGGATACTCGTACGCATATCGAATATTCGAATATCTCACTATTCGATGGAATATCTATTCGATCGAACAGTATTCGCTCATCACTAATACACATCTAATTTTGGTATAATGGGGGGATTTATCAAACATGGTGTAAAGTGAAACTGGCTCAGTTGCCCCTAGCAACCAATCAGATTCCACCTTTCATACCTCACAGACGCTTTGGAAAATAAAAGGTGTAATCTGATTGGTTGCTAGGGGCAACTAAGCCAGTTTCACTTTACACCATGTTTGATAAATCCCCCCTAATATCTATATATCTATCTAGCTCGATGAAAAGATATTTTCCGGCACTGCGATAAGATTTTACTCACTATCTGATCGGAGTGCTGGAAAATATCTGTTCATCTGGAATCTACCGATTCCATGGTCGGGACATTTTTTCATTGGCATCCAACTTTTCTACGAAGTGCTGCTCTATATAGGCTGTCTATCTATCTGTCTATTATCTATCTATCTATCTATTATCTATCTATCTCCTATCTATCTATCTATCTATCTATCTATCTATCTGTCTATTATCTATCTATCTCCTATCTATCTATATATCTATCTATCTATCTATCTATCCAAATTTTGGTATAATATTTCTTTACCGTCTAAGATTTAGTGCATTACAAACTTTGGAACATAGGCACCTTGTAGTTAACATGTACAGTACAGTACTTTACAATTTACCATAGGACGTTTAAGTGTTCCAGTCATTATCTTTGCATTAATGGGTCTTGAAGGGGTATTACCATCACAACTATATAGAACTCATCAAGTGAAATATTTTTGCAGATACATTTATTCATTCATACTTGTTTCCTTCCCCTTATTACTCAGACCACTGCTTTTAGAGTGGTGGTTGTTAACCTAGACAATGGGTTGTCAACAATGGGAGGGAAGCAGCAGCATATCAGGAGGGGGAGGCAAGTTTGCTCAATGAATGTATTTGCAAAATATTTCATTTGACAAGTATAACTTTATTTGATGGGAATACCCCTTCAAATAATGAGTAACAAGACATTTATAATAATAATAATAATAATAATAATAATAATAATAATAATAATAATAATAATAATAATAATTCACTTTTTATAACTTGATTGGCAGAAATACCTTAGAATATCTCCATTATTGTAAATTTTTTGTGTGTGTTGAAATTCACAGAATAAAAGAGTTTGGTCCCAGTGGAAGTTTCCTACAAATAGCTGTGTTGCCTTTCATGCTGCTGCAGATCACCTGTCAACTCTGGCCTGCAGCCATGTTTGGTAAGAGGCAATTAAACCTCAGCAGGTCGAGCTATAATTAGAATCCAGAACTAAGAAAATCTAAGTTGTTAAAGATTTTTTCCACTTTCTGTTGATGACATGGTAACTTACAAAGGAGATATGTGGAGGTGCTAGACCTTGGATCTTGGAAAACTAGCGACAAAAAAATTTACATAATTTGAGATACTGAGTATCCTAGTATTTAGCCTCTTGCTTCCTACCTTCATATCTTATATAATTTTAAGGGTTATTTTAAATTATAGTCACGTAAAAGAGTGTAAAGCAACAAAAAAGAAAAAAAGTGCATGTGGAAATATCAATATAAATATACTGTATAAAGTTAAAGAGGTTATCAGGAGAACAGAAAAGGTCATATATGTTCTGCTCTCATGTATTCCACTTCCTCCTTCTGACCGTCTCTACTAATTCCTTTCGAGGCGGGAGTAGGGCAATGTACTAAGCTGGGTTTCCCAAAGGCTGGGCAGAGAATTAAGCCAAAACCAGGAAAGGATTTGAAAAGAGAAGAAATCTCAGTCTTTCCTTTATTACCCGTTCCCTGTTTATGGTCTGTTTCTGGCTTTGGCTTCCGTCAGATTATCTGTGTGTATTAGGGCCCTTACTTGTTTCCCCAGCTCCACAATTCCCATCTGTAGCTTTCATGGTCTTGAACCACATTGTGCTAGGCCCAGACGGAAGCCTTGAAGGGTGTTAATATGCAACTTTTACACTTTAACCCTAAAGCCTCAGTATCTTCTGTTTTCTTTTTTTCCTCTTGCTTAACCTCCCCTTAGTAAAGAGTCAGCAGAAATAGACCCAAACTGAAGGATTCACTAGACCCTATTATTTCACCATAGTCCTTAAGTAAAAGTGGATTTTTCTTTTGATCGCCATTTACACAAGTAGGGTATGTTCACACTGAGTAAAACAGGCGAACTTTCCGCTGTAGAATCCTGCCTGTCTCAGTGTCCCATAGCCCGTCTATGGGAGAGTGCGCTCTCCTCCGCAGCCGCTGCTCTCCTCTCAAAGAAGTGACATGTCACTTCCTTGAGCAGAGAGCGGGGGCAGCGGAGGAGTGCACGCCCTCTCATTTACTCACAGCAGGACACTGAGCATGGCGGGATTACGCAGCGGAAAGATCATTAGCAAATCATGGGCTAAATTGGCATTTTCAGCCTTGCCCATTAAGAAAAACAACCACCGAGGCTTGCAACAATGGCTGTTATTTTATGACCGATTGCTTTAAGCACTATAGAATCACACTGTATACACTCCGGCTGGGATTTCATGCGGCCGCACTGAAAACTGACATGTCAATTTTGTGCGGCCGCTATTCATCGAATAGCGGCCGCACAAAATTGACTGTGCAGACAATGTAGTGCAGCTCCAGCCAGACTTTACATCGTCTGCAATGTCTAATTGAAACTTGGGCACACCCGGATGTGCTTTATTCTAATTCCAAAGAAATGAAGTTCATCCGGGGTGAACTACACAGGCAGTGTCCGTTCTATGACATGGCCGTGTTGTGACGTCTTACAAAGTGTGAACGTGACCTAAAGCTGTTTGTCAAAAGCAAAAAAAAAAAAAAAAATCAATCAAAAATGTTAATAATCAATTACTATAATATGATATTTCCCATTACAAATGGCAGTTGTTTGAAGAAAGGGGTAAAAAGACATCCTGGAGATGACCTGCATGATAAAATGGAAAATTACTGGTGTTTTTTTTTTTTGTAGCAGTAAATGCCTAAAAGTCCATCATAATTACAAAATAAAATACTTGATAATTCAGCATCTGCTCATTTATCTATCACTCACACCCATATCTGTCAGCTGGCACCGCTATTGGCTGCGGTGAGTAGAGCATTTAATAAATGAAAGCACAAAAGAGCACATGCAGTCCTGCCAGGAGCCGTGCCGCTGCCAGGACTGCTAGCGACTGACTTACTCTAGTGTGCCAACTTTATTTTGAAATCATTTCAATGTACAAGCAACTGGTGAAATACAGCAATAGGGGCTAATATTCCTTTGTTTGGAGGAAAAAAAGCCCATATTTTAATGCAAACAACTAGGAGGCAGAAAGCCGTAAAGAATTTTTGGCTTTCGGTAATAATGACAATATGTTCTCTTGGAATGTATTGAATATTTTTTCTTTTCTGTGTACACACATTTACACCTCCAACTTTTTTTCATCTCCATTTCTGTAAATGTCATGATTCTCTTCATTTGTTCCGGCTTCAATACTGAACATTACCTCCAGGGTCTGTTTTATCAAGATGCTTAGAAAAAACTTAATTCCTCTTTATTGTGTAATATAAAAAAAAAATTAATTCTATTAAATATCAAATAAAAAAATAGACGGCTGAGAGAAAATTTTTTAAAGTGGGGACACATTAAATTATTAATAGCAGAATGGGGGGGGGGGGGCACTCGCTCTCTGCCTTCATCCTCAGCTCCCCATGGATTCAGTTTGTTCAACCACAAATTTATGTGTAACAGTATTTAAAGTTGTTTTCCATAGGGTACCATCGTTTTACTCATAGTTTTACATTCATTGGGAATGAGCTAGTGCTGCAAAATTATCATCCACAATTATCAACAAGACCTTATAATTTTTTTTTCTCATAATGACACAGTAATGAATCTGAAATGATGAGTATCACTTTGCCATGTTTGTTCAAACCAGTAACTGTATAATCCAAAATAAATATTAGTCACCTGGCAGAGGATCAGACTGGTGACAAGACTTTGCAGAGCAAGAAAGAAAGAAATATCAGCAGGTTAGATACTTTTAACTAGGGATGGTCCGCAACTGCCGAGGTTCGTGTTCGTATGAACCTGAACTCTCAGCATCAGATTCCCGCTGTCTGCCCGCTCTGTGCAGCGGGTGGATACAGCAGGAGGACCGCCTGGAAAACTGGGATACAGCCTATGGCTATGGCTGTTTCCCAGTTTTCCAGGCGGTCCTCCCGCTGTATCCACCCGCTCCACGGAGCGGGCAGACAGCGGGAATCATTGCAGAGAGTTCAGGTTCATACGAACCCGAACCTCTGCAAGTTCGGACCATCCCTACTTTTAACCTTTTAATAGTTTTCCTTTGATTAAGCCACATCCGCCATTTTGGGGGTTTGTGTCACTTTTTTCACTTATTGACAACAAATTCAAATGTACTTTTTTTTTTTTTTTAATGCTACACTATTTGTTATAAAAAAAAAACCAGTGCATAGTGGGATTCAGTTTGGTTAATCACAAATTAAACATGCTAGTAATTAAAGAAAAAGTTATTTTCCATAGGGTACCATCGTCATACCCATAGTCACATATGTTACTGTAACATGTAAAAAGCGGCTGAACAGGACTTTGCTCATCTCTTATCCTGAGAAAGGATAAAGGGACCATAACTCAATTTTAGTGCTGCATACCCTTGATGCTTTTGATGGCCGTGAGCATCGTCGGGCACAGAAAACTTTGTGCTAAACTAATGCTGCACCCCATTCTCTCTTAGGATCGATAAGGGTCTCAAAGGTCAGACCCCCTGTCATCATAAAGTGATAGCATATCCTAGTGCCATCAGTTTAAAAGATGGCTATAATCCTATAACCCTTTAAAAATTTTTTACCAGAGCTGGCCTACTACTATAGGGTGTGTTTTAAGGTATCTAACCAAGTGGAGTACTGGAGTACTTCCTAAGCCACCACCTTTTTGGTTGCTTATCCCTAAAGTCAGGGCTGACTTCTTATTTCATTTCTTTATAGCTAGGTTAACACAGAGAGCAGAAGACCCACCAAGGAAAAAATAAGGGGACCCTTTTCTGTGCAATATCTGATTTGTTCACAGCGAGGGGATTTTCATACAGTTCCTCGCTATTGACATGGTGCCTGACAATCCCAAGGAGGTGCAGCACTGGAACCACAGCATAGCCCACAGATGGGAACTGAGCAGTTTTGCCATTAGGTACAGTACTGAGGGTGACCAATCTGAATGGACCAATTATAAGCATCTATTTGTGTTACAGCTGAACTGTTGTTCCTATATTTATTACGACTCAATCAACCATCACTTGGTTCAGTTGAACCATGTAAGGATGCCAGTCACATTTCAATTCATACAGCTATGACTAAGTATTACGTTCATTGGGAATGAGCTACTGCTGCAGAATTATCCTTCCACAATTATCGACATGACCTTTTAGGTTTTTTTTCTTATAATGAAACAGTAATGAAACTGTAATGATGAGTATCACTTTGCCATGTTCGCTCTTCCAGTAACTGTATGATCCAAAAGAAACATTAGTCACCTGGAAGAGTTTCAGACTGGTGACAAGACTTTGCAGAGCAGTAAACTGGTGACATCCGGGATTCAAAAAAGAAAAAAGAAAAAGCCTATTACTGTAAATGGCTTAGTGGCATAATGTATTTTTATATAAAGTCAATACATTTCTAGGCTGGGTTCACACACAGTATATTTCAGGGAATATTTGGTCCTCATGTCAGGTCCTCATAGCAACCAAAACCAGGAGTGGATTAAAAGCACAGAAAGGATCTGTTCACATAATGTTGTAATTGAGTGGATGGCCATCATTTAATGGAAAATATGCTGTTATTTGCTGTTATCTTAAAAGAATTGCTGTTGTATTGAAATAATGGCCGTAATTTACTGTTATATGACGGCCATCCACTCAATTTCAACATTGTGTGAACAGATCCTTTCTGTGTTTTTAATCCACTCCTGGTTCTGGTTGCTATCAGGACCTGACATGAGGACCAAATACAGCCTCAAATAAACATAGTGTGAACCCAGCCCTAAAATGGGAAAAGGACAGTTGACATTAACAAAATAAAAAGAAATCTCAAATCTTTCTTTATGCCATTGTAGGGGTGTAGTGCTATTACAAATATTTGTTGTTCACTCCCCTATGTCAGGGTAATATCACTTCCTCACTGTAACTGAGCTGAGTGGGCAGGCACTTCCTTCAGAGGAGCTGTAATTAGTGCTTCAACCAATCAGGTGCCACTCATGTGCTCCTCCCCTTTATCAACCTTTTCAGAACCCCCATTAAGCTTTTTTCTGCTGTTTAAAAGGAGTCATAATTTTTTTTTTGTATTTTATTTTATATTACTATTTTATTCTTTGAAATCTATATAAAGAAATAGATGAAGATCTAATGTGTATACACTGTTCTATCTTAACCCCTTTGTGCTGCAGCTAGTTTGGGCCTTAATGACCAGGCTAATTTTTCAAAATCTGACCTGTCTCACTTTATGCTCTTATAGCTCAGTGATGCTTTAACGTATGCTAGCGATTCTGAGATTGTTTTTTCGTGACATATGGCACTTTATGTTAGTGGCAAAATTTGGTCACTACTTTGTGTTTTTTTTGTGAAAAACATCAAAATATCATGAAAAATGTAAAAAATTTGCATTTTATGAACTTTGAAATTATCTGCTTCTAAAAAAAGAAAGTCGTAGCACATAAATTAGTTACTAAGTCACATAACCAATATGTCTTCTTTATTCTGGCATAATTTGGTAAACATATTTTACTTTTTTAGGGTGTTATGGGGCTTAGAAATTTATCAGCAAATTATCACATTTTCGTGAAACTGATTTTTTTAGGGACCAGTTCTTTTTTTAAATGGATTTAGAAGTCTGGTATCCTGAAAACCCCATAAGTGACCCCATTTTGGAAACTACACACCTTAAAGAATTAATCTAGTGGTATAATGAGCATTTTAACCCTACAGGGGCTGGAGGAAAGTATTCACAATTAGGCAGTAAAAAAATGGAAAATTTAAATTTTCCAATAATATATACGTTTAGATTAAAGTTTCTCATTTTCAAAAGGAATATGAGACAAAAAGCACCCCAAAATTTGTAATGCAGGTTCTCTTGAGTACAACGGTACCCAATATGTGGGCGTAAACCACTGTATGGGCACACAGCAGGGCTCAGAAGGAAGGGAGCGCCAATTAGCTTTTCCAATGCAAATTTTGCTGAAGAAGTTTCTGAGCGCCAGGTGCGTTTGCAGTGCCCCTGTAGTGTCAGCAGAGAGAAACCCCCCCATAAGTCACCTCATTTTGGAAAGTGCACCCCTCAAAGAATTCATCTTGGTGTGTGGTGACCATTTTGACCCCACAGGTATTACAGGAAAGTATTCAAAAGAAGACAGTAAAAATGAAAAACTCGAATTCTTCCAATAATATGTTCGTTTAGTTTGAAATTTCTCAATTTCACAAGGAACAAGAGGAAAAACGTACCCCAATATTTGTAACGCAGGTTCTCCTGAGTACAATGGTACCCCATATGTGGGCGTAAACCACTGTATGGGCACACAGGAGGGCTCAGAATGGAAGGAGCGCCAATTAGCTTTTTCAATGCAGATTTTGCTGCAGAAGTTTCCGAGCGACAGGTGCGTTTGCAGTGCCCCTGTAGTGCCAGCGGAGTAAAATCTTGCCATAAGTCACTCCATTTTGGAAAGTGCACCCCTCAAAGTATTCATCTTGGTGTGTGGTGACCATTTTGACCCCACAGGTATTAGAGGAAAGTATTCAAAAGTAGACAGTAAAAATTAAAAACTCAAATTTTTCCAATATTATGTTCTTTTAGTTTGAAATTTCTCAATTTTATGAGGAACAAGAGGAAAAAGTACCCCAAAATTTGAACGCAGGTTCTCCTAAGTGAAAAGGTACCTCATATGTGGGCATTAACCACTGTATGGGCACACAGCCGGGCTCAGAAGGAAAGGAGCGCCAATTAGCTTTTTCAATGCAGATTTTGCTGAAGAAGTTTCCGAGCGCCGGGTGCGTTTGCAGTGCCCCTGTAGTGTCCGCAGAGTAAAATCTCCCAATAAGTCATCCCATTTTGGAAAGTGCACCCCTCAAAGAATTTATTTTGGGGTGTGGTGAGCATTTTGACCCCACAGGTATTTGAGGAAAGTATTCAAAAGTAGACAGTAAAAATGAAAAACTCGATTTTTTCCAATAATATGTTCCTTTAGTTTGAAATTTCTCAATTTCACGAGGAACAGGAGATAAATGTCACCCCAATATTTGTAAAGCAGGTTCTCCTGAGTAGAACGGTACCCCATATGTGGGCATAAACCACTGCATGGGCACACAGCCGGGCTCAGAAGGGAAGGAGCGCCAATTAGCATTTTCAGTGCAGATTTTTCTGAAGAAGTTTCTGAGCGCCAGGTGCGTTTGCAGCGCCCCTGTAGTGCCAGCAGAATAGATTCCCCCCAAAAGTCACCCCATTTTGGAAAGTGCACCCCTCAAAGAATTCATCTTGGTGTGTGGTGACCATTTTTACCCCACAGGTATTAGAGGAAAGTATTCAAAATTGTCCAGTAAAAATGAAAAACTCGAATTTTTCCAATAATATGTTGGTTTAGTTTGAAATTTCTCAATTTGACGAGGAACAGGAGAGAAAACGTACCCCAAAATCTGTAACACAGGTTCTCCTGAGTACAACGGTACCCCATATGTGGGCATAAACCACTGTATGGGCACACAGCAGGGCTCAGAAGGGAAGGAGCGCTAATTTACAGGAGCAAAACCGCAGCTAGTAATGGTTATTAGAATAGCGCAGTTACTAAAATAAAATAAAAAAATTACATTACAGGTAATGTGGGGTGGTTACGGGCAACCAGGGGTGGTTATGGGCAACCTGAGGTGGTTACAGGCAACGTGGGGTGGTTACGGGCAACGTGGAGTGGTTATGGGCAACGTGTGGTGGTCACAGGCAACCTGCTGTGGTTACGGCAACGTGGGGTGGTTACAGGCAACGTGGGCTGGTTACAGGCAACGTGGACTGGTTACGGGCAACCTGCTGTGCTTACAGACAATCTGGGATGGTTACGGGAAACGTGGGGTGGTTACGGGCAACCTGCAATGCTTACAGACAATCTGGGGTGGATACGGGCAACGTGGGGTGGTTACGGGCAACCTGCAGTGCTTACAGACAATCTGGGGTGGTTACGGGCAACCTGGGGTGGTTACGGGCAACCTGCAGTGCTTACAGACAATCTGGGGTGGATACGGGCAACGTGGGGTGGTTACGGGCAACCTGCAGTGCTTACTGACAATCTGGGGTGGTTACGGGCAACGTGGGGTGGTTACGGGCTATGTGGGGTGGTTACGGATAAACTAAAGTTCTTATAGGCAATCTGGGGTGGGTACCTGTAATCTGACATGGGCACCGCAATCTGGAGGGGGTCATTGGCAATTTGGGGTGGTCAGAGGCGACGTGCGGTGATCAGAGGCGACGTGCGGTGGTCAGAGGCGACGTGCGGTGGTCAGAGGCATCGTGGCGTGGTCAGAGGCATCGTGGCGTGGTCAGAGGCAACGCGCGGTGGTTACGTGCAATCTGGGGGGGTTACATGTAATCTGGCATGATTACGGGGAACCTGGGGGGGTTATGTGCAACCTGGAAGGGTTACAGACAATCTGGGATTGTTACTGATAAACTGAAGTGCTTATAGGTAATCTGGGGTGGGTACATGTAATTTGGGGTGGTTACGGGCAATCGGGAGGGGGTCACTGGCAATTTGCGGTGGTTACGGGCAACGTGCGGTGGTTACGGGCAACGTGCGGTGGTTACGGGCAACGTTCGGTGGTTACGGGCAACGTGCGGTGGTTATGGGCAACGTAATTTGGGGTAATTTGGGAGTAAACTGCAATTATTAGTATAATAAAAAGTGTGTGTTTTATTTTTTTGCATGTTTGTCACTTTTTGTACTTTACATATTCATTTTCACTATATTACTATGATTACTGTGATATTTTCTATCTCAGTAATCATAGTTCAGTGACAGAGACCAAATTGGTCTCTGTCACTTTAAATTTTCAGAGTTGGCTGGTTGTGAAGCGCTTGCGCACTTCATAACCAGCCAGGACATCGAGGAGGACGGAGCTCCAGGATCAGGTGAGTATATGGGGAAGGGGTGGGGGGTGACTGGGGGACGGGGGTGACAGGGGGGGTGGGGGGCGTCTTGGGGGGTGGGGGGACATCACTTTTTATCCCCTGTCACCAATCATTCATGGTGACAGGGGATAAAAAGTGCCAGGAGCACATGGTACAAGCGATCAGCGGTATATAGTATATACCGCTGATCGCTTGTACCGGGACCCAACAGGGGGGTCCCCGATGACTGCCCCATGCTCTCCGCTACCTCCGGTGGCGGAGAGCATGGGGCTTTCATTCATTTTAACTTTTCCATCGCTGTGAACAGACATTAGTCGGTTCACAGCGATGGCGGCGGCCATCTTGGAAATGATGGCCGCCGGGGGAGGGGGGTTAGTGATCGCCCTACTAGGGGGGGCTGATCTGAGGTCTGGGGGACACTTATTTCATCTTCCCCCGCCGTAGATTCACGGCGGGGGGAGATGAAAGGCGGCGGCAGCATCGGTAATCCCCTTTACCGACGGCCGCCGCTATAACGTTAATAGCGGTGATCGTCGGTTAGTGGGGGGGCCGGGACTAACCCCACACACTGCCCCAACCCCTCAGCTACCTCCAACAGCCGGGGGGATGGGATGGGGTCCGTCCCGGCCCCGCAGCCTTATTCTCTGCCATCGCCGTAAAAAGCTGATGGCAGCAGAATAAGGACCCTTAGTGACCGCCGTAAAAAGCCGTATCGGCTGTCACTAAGGGGTTAAAGGGACACTGAAAAGATGTCCAAAACTGCTTACATGGCTACAGCTATGTCAGTAGTTAGACTAGCCATCTCCTCTTTGTAGTTGTTTGCAATTGGCTAACCTTTTATTGCAGTTCTAAAGTGTCATAGGTGTGGACAAGGCACTGAGCACAACTGATTACATCTCTATGTAAGCATCGACATTATATATACCTTTATTGTAGTTGTAGTCATTAGAGATGAGCAATCTTTTTAAAAGTTTGGTTTGGCAGGTTCGCTAAACTTTAACACACAGTTGGAGTTCATCCAAACCAAACCTAAAAAGGACCGCACTAAAACAGCTAACCAATTGCAGGTATTTAGCTGTTGTAGTGCAGTTAAAAAAAAAAAAGAAAGAAAAATCACTCATCTATACTTACTTGTTTGTGCTCCCTTGGTGTCCTTTTCTGGTCCCTACAGCCACCAAAATCCTGTTCAGCCAATCACTAACTGAGACGGGACAGTGCTGCTGCCAGTAATTGGCTGAGCGGACTGTCACTCTTCTCTCGAGAGTCATTGGTTGCAGTGCTGTCCTGTCTCAGTCAGCCAGTGATTGGCTGAAGAGGCCGAGGCAAGAGTTACAGCCTGCTCGGGCAATCACTGGCTGCAGCACTCTCCCGTCTCAGTAAGCGATTGGTTGAATGAGCAGGATGCGGCTGGAGACAATGGAGACCTGGAAGGGACACGGGGGGAGCATATACAGGTGAGAAACCATTTTTTAAGTTTTTTTTTTTTTTTTTTAAATGTGCAGCCTCCATCTTTCCAAACTTGTTCTAAACTTTTAAAAAGTTCAGCACTGAACCAAACTTTTTGCAAAGTTTGGAATGAATCTAGTTTGGTTTGCCCACCTCTACGTCATTAAATTTTTTTTTTATATATCTATTGCCCCTCTAAAGTGTCATAGAGACGTGGTCAGGGCAATTTAGGACCCTGGACACACCACTATGGCACTTCAGAGTGTCAATAAAATGTATTTCTTTAGGTAAGTGCAGCCTCAACCAACTTCAATAAAGGTATGGACAATCTGATGGCTTACATACATACATACATATGTAGCCATATATACAGTTATTTATCTGGCAGTTTCCCTTTAAGATTCAAAAATAAGGCTATTCTTTGCTATGAATTAAGGAAACTAAAGAAATATCAGAATTCAACGAGCTTCACATAATACAGGCTTTCTGTTTTTTAATTTTTATTCCATTTTCAGCCTAACAATCGCCTACTCTTTCCTTTTCAACTGCTAAATTACCTTTAAAAGCCTCCCCCACAGTCCATGGAACATTAGTAATATAATATTATTTATGAACCGTACAAAATAAATACGGGGGAATCTCAATTTATAAAATGTAAGATTTTAGAATAAAAAAAAGATTAAAGTTTTATAGTCAAATGGTTGAATTTTTTCATCTATTAAATTTCTGTTGCTCAATTTTACTAAATATGAAAAAAAAATAATAATAATAATAATTGGAACACAAGTTTATTGGGTACCTGTAAACTCCAAATATAGAAGTATTATTACAGATTAGAAGACGGTTCAAGGAAAAGAGGAAGTTACACCCTCAATATGTTGATATACAGGTGGCGTGGCCATTTAGGCTGGTTAATCCTGGCAACCAGAGGTGGAAAGGGAAATGACGGCCTGTCTGGGCACATATCATCCTGTAGTTGGTGATCATGTACTATCACGTTTTGGCTCTGGTAGAAAAGAAAGATGTTTTTATAGGAATATGTGTTATGTCAGAAACGGGGCCTGAGGAGCGGACATGAGGTCTCTTTCCTTTGTGTTCTTTGTAGATGTTTTACTAGCAATACTTATGGTATGTATACATGAGGTAGTCAATAACCTTTTAAGATGTGGTGCATAATTCAGTATAAGTTAAAGTATACAATTTAGTAATGCTAATCCAAAAGAACACCTACTTATTCTGACCAGATTTATATATAAAAGAATAAAGATTACAGTATATTAAAGGGGTATTCTAACATCCACTTGTTTTGGGGGTCTTAGTTCTGTACTTCCTGGTGTAGCAGTTGGTCAGTACTTCTTTCCCTTAGCTGTTCATCACAGTCCTTCCACCCTGCCTACTCCCTCCCCCAGCACTCCTGACAGTTCCCCACCCAAAGAAGTTGCAGAACATCTAATTTCCCTACAGACTATTGCACTATATAGCATATGCTGTTATATACAGTATGTATTTACATATATGACAGGGAGATGGTATATAAGCTGGAGGGCCTGGTCAATGATGGTAATGACATCACTCAGGGATGGGGAAAGAGTTCAGAGACAAGATCTAGCCAACTTCCTGTTACATCAGAGGATGATGAGTTGGGAAGCTGTAGACAATATAAATTTTGTAGTTCTATTTTCAACATCCTGTCAGGGGTAAAGCACTCAAAGCCATGCTGAAGCTAGTACTATTAGTTATACCACTATTTTGGAAAGTTATATGTCTTTTACTTGAAGGGGAACTCCTGTGATTTTTTTCCTTTCTTTCTTACAAATCAACTAGTGTTAGAAAAAGATATAGATTTCTAATTTACTTCTATTAAAAAATTTCCAGTCTTCCATTACTTTTGCGTTGCTGTACGTTCTGCAGGAAGTGGTGCATATTTTACAGTCTGACACAGTGCTCTCTGCTGCCACTTCTGTCCATGACAGGAACTGTCAAGAGAAGGAATTGTTTTCTACAGAGATTTGCTATTGGTCTGGACAGTTCCTTTCATGGACAGAGATGCTAGCACAGAGTACTATGTCAGACTGGAAAGAACACACACCTTCCTGCAGGACCAACAGCAGGTGATTGGTACGAGAAGACTTGAGATTTTTTAAATAGAATTAAATTACATATCTATGTAACTTTCTGACAACAGTTGATTTGAAGGGGGGGGGGGGATGGCAAGGGTTTCCTTTTACATACAATTTTCTAATATTGGAGAACCCATGTTTTTTTTAATGATGGATAATCCCTTTAAGAGATGTGGCCCCAACATTTTGATGATCATTGCAGTCCCAAGGGTTGGATGATGTAAGTATGATTTTTATGAGGTCATCATAGTCTTAATTTTATGTTCAAATTTCAACATAGCTTTTAGTCTAACCTGATGTCTTACAGGTCCTGGCTGTATGACATAATAAATGCTTATTCCCGCTCAAGTCCTCACTGACATTTATTACCTGCTGGTGCTACTTATTCTCAAAGTCTTCCAAGTCTTCTTAATGCCTCCAATGTTCTTAATATTGCATTGTCAGCTCTGATAATGTTTTCCTTGACCCTATATTCTCTCCAGGTTTCAGCCTTCTGCCTGGCACCATCTCAGTTGGCCACCCTAACACAGTCTCAACTTGAAGAGCAGCTTGTAACTTTCATAGTCCTGACATTGCCAGTCCACAGATGTGTCTGTTTTGACTTGGCCTGTGGATACGACACCTATTTAGCACCAGCTAGTTATATTGCAACTATCAATTTCCAAGTCCCCATTCCCAGTCTGTGACAAACATGGATGCTGTATTGATCTGTACTCTATTATTATAGGAGTCATATTCGCTGAAACGGAAAATATGAAACTAATTCTTCAATATGGAATTGTCTGGATTTAAGTGAAAATAATAAATACAATGTCAGAGAAATATATATATATATATTTATATATATATATATATATTTCTCTGACATTGATATATATATATATATATATATATATATATATATATATATATATATATATGTGTGTAAAGATTACACCTAAGAACTGTATATATTAGAATGCGGTCCTCCCCGAAAGCTAAGTACATCTCGAGGGTTAGTATGGTTACAAGATTAGCATCAGGATTCCTGGGTGTTCATGGTGGATGAGTACAGGTGCATTACCCATACCAGTTGTACCCAGATATAATCCTTACTTCTTTTTTTTCTGTAAGTAATAGGAAGATGGGTTTTTTTTATAACTTTATTTTTCATTTTTCAAAAAAAAAAAAAAAAAAAAAAGATAACAGATCAATTATCAAATACTACAATTCATATAAAATATTATTCATATTTACAAAGTTTTAACATCATCCCATATTAAGAATTACAACCCAAATTCTCTATTTCCCACCCCCTCCTAATCTGCCTTAAAAAAAAAAAAAAAAACCTCACACAATTATTAGGTTAATATTGCCTCATTTTTTGCCATTTCTCATATTTGTCGCTACAAGAAAGCCACATCCTAAATTTTGGTACAAATGGTGTCATCCAGTTTCAAACTATTAACAGCCTTGCATAAAACAAACTTCTAATAATCTTATTCTTTACTCTCCTCCCCTTTTTAATCCCTGTAGTATCCCCCAATATTGCCAACTCCGGCGACGGCTCCAAAATATAATTCACATCCTTTGAAATTTGAGATATTACTTGCTCCCAGAATTGACATAAAGCATCACAGGTCCATAGCATATGTATGAAGCCAGCTCCCATTACTCCACATCTCGGGCATTTATCATCACTTCTTCTCTTTATTTTGTATAGAAATGAGGGGGTGTAATATATATGATTAATAAGATTGAATTGAATTATTCTATGATCCCCTGATTTTGATACTGTCTTGGTGTTACGTAATATATCTAACCACTGATCATAGCAACATAGAAACATAGAAGATTGTCGGCAGAAAAAGACCACTGGGTCCATCTAGTCTGCCCTTTTAGTATTTTCTTTCTTATTATCTTAGGATAGATATATGTCTATCCCAGGCGTGTTTAAATTCTGTGATTGTAGATTTACCAACCACCTCTGCTGGAAGTTTGTTCCAGGTATCTACTACTCTTTCAGTAAAATAATATTTTCTTACATTGCTTCTGATCTTTCCCCCAACTAACCTCTCACTGTGTCCTCTTTTACTAAAAACACTTCCCTCCTGAACCTTATTTAGTCCTTTAACACACTTAAAGGTTTCAATCATGTCCCCCCTTTCCCGTCTTTCCTCCAGACTATACAGATTCAAATCTTTAAGTCTTTCCTGATATGGTTTATGCCTCACACCCTCCACCATTTTTGTAGCCCGTTTTTGGACCCGTTCTATTTTATCAATGTCCTTTTTTAGGTGAGGTCTCCAGAAGTGGACACAGTATTCCAGATGTGGCCTCACCAGAGCTCTATACAGCGGGATCACAATCTCCCTCTTCCTACTGGTTATACCTCTAGCTATACAACCCAGCATACGATTTGCTTTCCCCACCACCTGGTTGCACTGGTGACTTATTTTAAGGCTATCAGAAATCATTACCCCTAAATCCTTCTCTTCTGAAGTCTTTTCCAACATCTTCTAATAATCCTATTTCTCCATGCAATTTCTCCATGCCATTTGTCCCTATATCTAAACCCTTCCTCCCCATCATTAATTAAATACATATATACCGTTTTAAGCTCTCTTTTTTTAATTAGATTTGTTCTTAACTTCTCCACCAAGATATGTGTACTCACAGTGGTCATTAAGGCATCTTTTAATCTATAGTAATCAAACCAACACCGTTGTTCCAGATTAAATTCCAATTTAACCTCTTCCCAGGATTTAACTCCCTCTTTTCCTCTTCTAATATCCTCTACTATATTTATCCCTACTGTCTGTAACAAATTTAACCTCCCTATTTTCATCACTTCTGGAAGATTACAATTACCCCAAATGGGCGCTAAGTCCAAGACCCCTTCCAACTTCAAACACTTTTTTAGCTTGACCCAAGTTTTAACGAGAGACTTTATCATTATTATTTCCTGAGACACTCTCTCCTCTAAATGACCTGATTCTAGCATCTGGAAAATATCCATTTGTTCCTACCAGTTTTCCCCTTCTATATATTTTAACCCCTTAAGGACAGAGCCAATTTCGATTTTTGCGTTTTCGTTTTTTCCTCCTTGTGCATAAAAGGCCATAGCAGTTGCATTTTTCCACCTAGAAACCCACATGAGCCCTTATTTTTTGCGTCACTAATTTTACTTTGCAATGACAGGCTGAATTTTTGCATAAAGTACACTGCGAAACCAGAAAAAAATTCAAAGTGTGGTGAAATTGAAAAAAAAAACGCATTTTGTTTATTTGGGGGAAATGTGTTTTTATGCCATTCGCCCTGGGGTAAAACTGACTTGTTATGCACGTTCCTCAAGTCGTTACGATTAAAACGATATGTAACATGTATAACTTATATTGTATCGGATGGCCTGTAAAAAATTCAAACCATTGTCAACAAATATATGTCACTTAAAACCGCTCCGTTCCCAGGCTTCTATCGGTACTTTGATTGCGCATATACGACTTTTTGATCGCTTTTTATTACAATTTTTCTGGATTTGATGCGACCAAAAATGCACAATTTTGCACTTTGGGATTTTTTTGCGCTGACGCCGTTTACCGTGCGAGATCAGGAATGTGATTAATTAATAGTTCGGGCGATTATGCACGCGGCGATAGCAAACATGTTTGTTTATTTATTTATTTATTTACTTTTATTTATAACCTGGGAAAAGGGGGGTGATTCAGACTTTTATTAGGGGAGGGGGCTTTTTATTCACAACAACACTTTTCTTATTTTTTTTACACATATACTAGAAGCCCCCCTAGGGGACTTCTAGTATATACACTTTGATCTCTCATTGAGATCTCTGCAGCATAGATATGCTGCAGAGATCCATGAGATCGGCACTCGTTTACTTTCGGCTGCTGCAGCCGGAAACAAACGAGTGCCGAGCCGGGGACGGCACCATCTTGGAGCGGTCCCCGGCCGGCTTCAGAAACAAAGATCGCTCCTCCGGGATAACATCCCGGGGGAGCGATCTCCGCCACTAGACACCAGGGAGATGCTGTATCCGGTAATCGGATGCAGCTGTCATGTTTGACAGCTGCATCTGATTACTGTATTAGCGGGCACGGCGATCGGACCGTGCCCGCTAATACCTACGGTCCCGGGCTACACGCGGCACCCGGGACCACCGCGGTTCAGAGCGGGGTCGCCGCGCGGAGCCGCTCTGAACGCCCTTACCGGCAATAGGGCGTACCTATACGCCCTTTGTCGTTAAGGGGTTAAGAGATGATTATGCTCTGACCTAATAAGCTAATAGACCTGTGATGCCAAAAAATACTTTTTTATATCAGGAACTCCTATACCACCCTTTTCCCAAGGAGGACAAAGTTTCTCTAATTTTATCCTTACCCTTCTTCTTCCCGAAATGAGAGCGTTAAAAATCACCCTTATCCTCCTTTCATCTTTGTCTTCTAACCAGATAGGAGCCGCCGCAAACAGATATAGCAGCCTTGCGAGAACCACGGATTTCAGCAAAATAACCCTATCAGCTCTAGATAAAGGCAATCTCTACCAGATATTAATCTTTTTCTCCACAAGGTTTATCGTCTTTTTTTATATTTAAGTCATTAAATTGTTTAATATTTCTAATTTAATTTGTATCCCTAAGTAACGAAAACTCTCATCTTTCCCAAGTACATGTAACAAGCCCAATGAAATCACAAAATCATAATTTAAAGGCATCAACACTGATTTTTTCCAGTTAATTGAAAGAGCGAAGAACCCCCTCAATTCCTCAATAAGAGTAATAATTCTCGGGACTGCCTCTACAGGGTTCTTTAGGAACAATAACAGGTCGTCCGCATATAATGTAATCCTGTCCCCTCCACCCCTCGCCCCAAAGCCTTCTATAAATGCGTCAGATCTCATGTTCTCATATACCCGTCTTATGTTGAACCTGGACATTCTACCCGGGACAAAACCCGTTTGGTCCTCATGAACTAGGGTTCCAATTACTTTTCCAAGATATAATTCTTACTTTAATAAGTATGTCTGTAAACAACCAGTTAGTGTGGTACTGTATATGGGGAATGCAAGGTTATTTTCCATGTCAGCAGGTGCCCAAGGGGTTAGCCAAGATTGATCGTGTTTTTGTTTATAATGATGTATGGTCCCTGGTTCACCTTCAATTTCTTTTTGCTGGAGTCCATGCCGGGTTTTGTTTGTATCGGGCTTGGTGTGTTGTCTAAGCCTATATAAGGATCCACTAACTGTCAGGTGCTGATTACATTGTTGTTTCCCTGTACTTCCTGTATGTTTTTGTCCTGTCTAGTCTTGTCTTTATGTGATGCAATTAAGCATTTCTGGAGGACTGGAGAGTTTTGGCCTATTTGAATTCTTGCTGTTTTGTTGAATGGTTTATTTTACATTAACATTATATGAACTATCCTGCAAGTTTGCTTTTTTTAGTCATCTTATGCTGAGTTGCCATTTACCATTTTCTGAGCTTGTATGACTTTCTTGCCTGACTGCTGACTCATTTTCCTATTCTGCCCTACCATAAGTCCTGGGGGTATCTGAGTATAGGTTTCTATTGTTAGGACCCAGTAAAGGCAATTGCAAAATATGAAGCTTGGCTCTGCAATGTGCATCACTACAATGTGTTAGATAAACTAGAGCAAAAAGGAAAAAAAAAGGTTAGCCTTCTTGGGTTATGTTAGAAATCTATATACAGTAGATACAGCTTGGAGCATAATTACATAAAAAGAATGGTGATGTAGGATATCTATCAGACATTTGAGTATTATTGTCCATCCTGAACAAAAACTAGTGGGTTTCTTGTATATGAGTTCCATGCTCCAACCATCAATTTTTAACTGCATCCTGAACTCGTATTATTTTTATGATTCAGTATATTGAATATATAATCGATAAAACTTATTTGATTACTTGTGAATCATCCCATAAGAAATAAATCCTAAAGAAAAATGATTGGTTCAACAGAGGATTTCTGAGCCATCATTGTGACAGAGAATTGACCCATGGGAGGATTTATTTGTACTCCAGTGGTTCTACTACATGGCCTAGTCCAACCCTGCACTTATATTCCAAAACACAATAGGGGAGATTTATCATGCAGTCTTACAGTAACCCATAATATTCTGGGCTGAGTTCTGATTGGTTGCCATGTCCAATAAGGAACCTTCCTATTGTAAAGATAAATCGCCCCCCACCCCCAACTTCAATACCACCCCCCCTTCAGTTGCCATAAAAAGTTGCTTAGTGGTCCAATAACTGGTGAAAGAAGAGGAAGGAAGTCAAAAGCCGCTGTAACTGTGAAAGCCTGTTGCAAAATAACAAAAACAAACAAAAAATCCTTGTATTTTACTTACTTGAATACATGATACTGTAAGAGATTAATTACATTGTTGTTATTGTTATTTAGCTTCTTTCCTCTATACAACAAGAACACGAGCTGACAATCCCAGAAATAACTGTGCTCTATTAAATCAGTAACATGGGTAATGATTTCAATTCATCTGTATTGTAGACCTTACAGTTTATGCTTTTTATTCTGTACAGTTTATTATTGCGGTCGTAATTACTCCCAGTTTACCGGAACTGGATCCAGCTTTTCCCAGCACCCGGGAAGGAGCGGTACGGAGCGCCAGTTAAAGGCAGCAGGCAGATTGCAGAGATAAGGAAGCACTTCGATTCATTATTACTGTGAGTTGGCTCATCTCTATAAGCCCTATTACACAAAGCGATTGTTGGCCGATATTGGCCGTTACGGCCGATAATAGTTTTGTGTAATGGAAGACAACAATCAATTGACAGGCACGATGACGGCTGATTCGTTGTCTTTCAACAGTCTGAAGCGGCAAAGATCAGGCTGGCAATGATTTGCTGTAATCACTACGTGTAATAGTAGCAGCAGATCCTCGCTCCTCCTCGCTGTCAGCCCATGTGGCGCCAGCAGGAGGTGGGGGAGCGAGGAGCAAACCAGCACTGACCTGATTGGTTGGCGCTCACTTGCTATCCACATTGCCCTGTATTAGGACTAATATAAGTCCTGTATTAAGGACTTATATCTATGTACAAATATGGCTTTAGAATGTCTAGGTTTACCCTAAAAGGGCCCATTCACACTACAGAATCGGTGCAGAGATTCCACTCGGAACCCCCACCCTGCACTGGGGTATCGGGCGGAATCTCTCCGCAGATTCCGTAGCGTGAGCTGGCCCAAAAAAGACAGTAAAAGCAAACCTGTCCCAGTATTTACGAAGTAAAGTTGATATCAAAACAGTATGCAGTAAACTCCTGAGCGCCCTCTAGTTGTGGCTGCAAGCAGCATGTTACCTTTTAAATGTATGCTCAGCATTTGGAGCTTTGTATCGACTTCTACAAACATTTCACATACTTAAAAGGAGGAGGTGAACCTTTCCCTTTAAATGATCAACAAAAAATTATAAATTTCTCATCCTATGCCTTATTTTTTTTAACAAGATCCTGGTGCAGGAGACTATGAGACTTCACATGGATAAATAGATGAAAGCGTTATGCACTTGTCATTAGACCTTAATAATAAAAATGGAATTACGCTGGGCTGTAACGGCTGGATAATTTTTAATCACTGCACGCACCTTTTTATAAACTGTAGCAGAACTTTACACAGAAATTTGTCTTTTTCATATGACTGTTCTGGGCAGATATGTAAGTAGCTGAAATGGAAGCATATGATCGTTTTTCAAAGGCTTTCTGCAGAACAGCTGTTCCAGGGAGCACTCACTAAATAGATACGCTTTTATCTGGAGATTAGGATTACTTTACATGGACTCTCTGCTCCATCATCTGCACAATAATGTTGGAAATAATTGCTACAAGTGGAATTTTTACAATTTAGATTCAGGTCAGTACAATGCAAGTACAAAGAAGCCACTAAAATGACACAAATGCAAAACACAGGATAGTATTAAGAATGTCAAGTGCGACACAGTGCTGAGGATGCTCTCTGCTGAGTCGGGGTTATTGGTTGTTTGGTTGGTTGGTATTGAGGGAATAAAAAGTGACTTATCAGGTTAATACTACAGGGGCAGATATCTATGTATAGGTAAAAGGTTTGCCTCCACCCATCTCCAAAGGTTTACCCTCTAGACTTCCAAACACCTGAATTGTTAGAGCAAAGGTCCCGTTCTTCCTAGATGTACAGGAAAGGAGAGACATGGAGAAGACTGCCCCATAGAAATGAATGGGAGAATCTCCACATTGCACACACAGGTGACATACTTAGAGCTGTGTGTCTTCCCAGCAATGCACAGGTGACGGAATTAGCCTTAAACACACACAAACACAAAAAAAATGCAACAGCTCTCCGCAGTGGCAAGATGCAGACCCACTAAAGGCATGAAAATAGTTAAAAGCAGCCCCCCCAACTGCCAAAAAAACTTCCACAAAAACAATGAGACTCTTGGTTACCATTTGAAAATGGTGTAAACTACCCCACCACGTTACGGTGGCCTCATACACGGGGCAGTCCTACACTGTACTATGGCCTCTCCATGGCATGAAATACACCTATGCTCTGGGCATGCAAGATCTGTCTTATATTGGCACAAGTAATTACACCACCTGGGTGGGATAGATGGAGTGCACGACCAAGTAGAGGCAGCCACTCCCCCATCTGGAACACAGAAAAAAGTGCAGTAAATGTCTATAATTATTTATTCACTCAATTGAGGAACTTAAAAGGATTCTTTCAACACCAGATCCCATACCTACCTTTGGGTATGGAGTGATAGGTGAGGTGACCCTGAATACAAGATTGTTTTTCTTATTAAAATTATTGTGCCCTTAATGAGATATTCTTTAAATACTGCATATGCAAATGAGCTTGTTTGGTGCGCTGGGGTTGGTCCCAAGCCCCTGGTGCACCCCTATTACCTCCCACGGGATTAATGCATATTTATGAGGAGAAGAGCAGGTGGTGCACTGGGGGTTTAGGACTGCCCCTATTGCACCAAACAAGCTCATTTGCATATGTACTTTGTAAAGAATATCTAGTGAATGACATAACAGATTCAGCAACACTCTGAAATAGCTGTCTGTGGATGGATACCTGGCCTGGGCTTTTGCCTTGTCATTACATTGACCTATAGGGCCACTTAATATGGTGGTTTTGGTGGTTTCCCTACAGAAGCCACCCCTTGGCTAGACCCTTCCCGAAAGGATCTCTGGCTAGTCCCTTGTCTTGAGACTCTTAAATGAGGCTCAACTGACTCTTTTTTTGCATATCCACATTTCTCGGGGAGCAATACAACTAGGATTCAACTCTATTGAACATTTTATCCCACAGTGTTATCTTTGGCTTGTCTTCCCAAGATCAGCGATCTGTTTCCTGTATGGCTCTACTAGGCATTGCTCCCAATTAGCCAAAATCCTGCTTCGCACTGATGAGGGGCAACACCTCGAAACACCTATTTTTGGATGGATACCTGGCCTTGGTTTTTCCCTTGTCATTAGGTGGAGGCCCACCATGGGTGTTCCTTGTATGGCACCTGTCGCAAAAGCCTTGTACTCAAAAGTAAGATGGTGATAAAGATGTGAGTTTTGCCACCAGGTTTCAGTATTCTATGTATAAACTTGTATATATGTGTTGCACAGCTGTAGTTACGATAGTGTTACTGCTTTTCTTTGTATTCTGTGATTCTGTGGTCCAGTGGAGATGCTTCTTTCCTTTCTACCTATCTATCCCTATACTTCATTCTTTGCACACTCTCTTCTCCACCACTCACAGGGGCTCTTGCATACCCTGGTAGGAAGTAGTCACTTGGGGAGAGGAAGTGTAGCATCAGTTTTCCTATTATTCTCTGGGGAGTAGGACACACAAAGAACAGGCATCCCTGCTGATCTTAGCCAGAGCCTCGCTCTGCATGGATTCCTGTCCGGGACAGTCCAGATGTATTGGAGAGTCAGAGACACACGTTTATAGAGAGCCCAGAGACTTTCAATTTCTACAGTCTACCTATTCTAACTATGCAGTGTTAGACCCCAAAAGAAGGACAAGTCAGAGATCACCCCAGCTCACGCCGTGAACCTCTCTAAACAGTGCAGGGCCAGGTAACCTAGTCTGGAGCTTGTGTCACCCTGATAGGACAGGTCCCCGACACTGCAGAGCAGAAGGTGGTTAGTGAAACACAGGCACCAGTATTCTTCTCTCAAGTATCTCTCTCTCAAGTTCCGGCAGAGCAAACTACTACCCTGGGTCGGAGCTCTCACGACAAACTCCTCTTCTCTTCTCTTCACTGCTCAACACTAAACTGCACAAGAACCGCTATTCTACCTCAGCACTTATCTTGCAGCACAGATCCAGTGAACACAAGTCTGTACCCAAGAAGATGTCTATTACCAGCTTATCCTATATCTCAAGAGACTAGTAGTAAAACCATTCTATTTATTCTACTGGGATTCAGTAATCATTGCACCAAGACCTGCACATACCGGCTACACACTCCTTTGGTTATATTCCCCTTTCTGTGGATGGTGGTATCGACAGTCCAGGTGGGTCATATTCCCACTCTGGACCACTGTGACATGGTGATAGGTAAGGGCCCATCACAGCTTGGCAGGTCACCGACCATTGGGAAACAGTATAGCCAGCCACAACTAAAAGCAGGCATACCATCACACCTGTGTGCTGAACTACCACTGGCGTCATGACAGTACCATCACTGGCTAGGCTATACTGCACAACCAACCACCATAGAAGTGGCATCACCGCTACCACTTCAGTGTGTGACTGGTAGTAGAAAACACAGTAAGAACAGCACAACACCTCGATTACATTGACTTGTAGGGCCAATTAATATGGTGGTTTCCCTGCAAAAGTCACTCCTTGGCTGGGCCCTACTGAAAGAATATCTGGCTACTCCCATGTTTCTTAAATGAGGCTTCACTGACTCTTTTTTTTACAACAGATTGTAGTAAGAAAAGTACTTATGTGTTGAGGGTCATCTTACCTATCACCATGTACCAAAAGTATGGAATCTGGTGGTTATAGTCTCTTTTTACATACCTGAGAACTTCATAACAGTCTCAACACTGTCAGCATTGTCCCATTCTGCGGGCTCTACCCAGCAATGATGTCACCCATGACTCAATCTGTCCAGACTCCATGTGGTCGCAAGCTTCAATCTGTAGGCTTCTCGCACTTGCATTCCACCTTCTTTCCAGAATTCCCAGTGGAGCATGAATGACCTTTATGTCTTGACATGTCTTTATGGCACTCTCCTTAAGGGAAAAAAACACTACCCCTTTAGCCACAAGGTGACACTGTAGGCCCCTCGGCAGCCAGCACCCTGTTCTGTAGTGATAAAAGGCAAGAATCCCAAATCAACTGCTTGCAGATGGGTAACCTCAGGGCCGTTTCTAGGTCCTTCTGGGAACAGGGCTAATCCTGATAAAAGTGTTGTCGTCCCCCCCCCCCCCCCCCCCCCCCCCCCCCACACACACACACACACACACACACACACTGAATTATGTGAGGTCCAGGGGAAGGGGTTTTTAGTGGTGTTGGTGCTATCAATGCTCTATGCCACTGCTGATCTGAGGAAGCAGTGGCATAGAGCATTGTCATCCAAACTTGTATAGCTCAGGGCCCCCGACCAGATAATATTCTACAAAATACAAAAAAATAATAATAATTCAGGTGACGTATTCTTTGATCTGGAGTGTCATTATCCTTTTTCTCTACATCTGGCCCAGACCACCATGATGATTTCTTGCTGCTACAATTCATCCCTACAGAACCTGCAATGCAAATATCTTATGCTTCTGCTCCTTTTCAGCAACTTCCTTCCCTTTTTCCCCATCCATAAAATCCAAAATGGTGTACTGTGCAGTAAAGTGAGTAGGTATGTGGGTTGTCCCCTGTATGTAGGATCCCCTGCAGTGCCCTTCATATAAAAAAAAAATTGCCCCTTGCTGTACCCTCAAATAGTAACAATGCCCCCTGCTGTGCCCCCACATATAGTAATTATGTCACCCGCTGTGCCCAATATAGTAAAATTGGCCCCTGCTGTGCCCCATATAGTAATAATGTTTCCTGCTGTGCCCTCCATATAGTAATAATGCACCTGCTGTGCCTCCATATAGTAATAATGTCCCCTGTGCCCCCATATAGTAATATTGCCCCCTGCTGTGCCCCATAAAGTAATAATTCCTCCTGCTGTACCCCATATAGTAATATTTCCCCTGCCATGCCCCCTATAGAGTAATCATGCCCCTGCTGTGCCCCCTATAGTAATAAGACCCCTTGCCATGCCTCCAAAGTAAATGCCCCTTGCCCTGTTGTGACCCCATAGTAAATGCCCCCTGCATTGCTATATTCCCATAGTAAATGCCCCTTGTCCTACAGTGCACCCATAGTAAATGTCTTCTGCTGTGGCCCCATAGTAAATGTCCTTGTCCTGCTGAACCCCAACCCAAATAAAACAAAAACACATACTTACCTAATCCGATCCTTCCCTCTTCTGGCTCTCTTCTGCTTGTGAGCCAAAGGGACTGATCTTCTAGCAGGCGCTATGATGTTGTCATATGACTGTGCCTGCTGGAGAGATCATGGGTGCTGTCTGGGTCTGCTGAGCAATGTGCAGGGGGGCGGGGGTTGTTGATGAGCACCGTGCATAGGAGGGGCGGAGTTGAGAGCTGTCAGGAAGGTGCAATGTGTCCCGGGGAAGGTCTGATTTGAGTTCTGGGGGTGAGGGGGGGGCGCTGCTCTCACAATGTCTTTCATCTCTACTGAGTCCATGGATTATGGCGCCCCCTAGCTTTCGGTGCCCTGTGCGGTAGCCCAGCTGGCACGGTGCTAGAAACGGCCCTGGGTAGCCTCTTCTTCTGGGGAGTGCCTGGCTTGGTTTATTATATCCCAAGTCATGTCCTTAGTTTTTTTTATTAAAGAAACATTGACTTGCAGGCAAAGTTACCTCGAAAAGGTGGCATCAGAGAGCTGCTATTCATATCCTTTATTCCAATGCTGAAGCATGGCCTATAGCTATACATTGTGCCCTGGACTTTGTATTACAATGCCCTGGTAGAGAAAAGCAACACATGAACAGTTTGCATAGCAGGGAATGTCTTATCCATTAAACCACCTCTCAGTCCAGGTCCAAACACTGTGACCTTTTATTCTCCTTCCTGCCACTGCAATAAATAAGCACATGCTTGAAAATCATTAATTTCAACTCTTTTGCATTTACTGAAAGTCACAGAGTCGTGAAACCAAGTTTAAGAGACATCTGCTTCATCTCACAGCCAGTTACCTGGTTATATGTATGGCATAAACAGGAAGGGTTACTACAGAGAGCTACCCACTGTATATAAATAGAGATAGAAATAAGATAGACAGATATAAGATAGATAGATAGATAGATAGATAGATAGATAGATAGATAGATAAATAGATAGATAGATAGATAGATAGATAGATAGATAGATAGATAGATAGATAGATATGGATAGATAGATAGATAGATAGATAGATAGATAGATAGATAGATAGATAGGAGATAGATAGATAGATAGATAGATAGATAGATAGATAGATAGATAGATAGATAGGAGATAGATAGATAGATAGATAGATAGACAATAGATAGATATGGATAGATAGATAGATAGATAGATAGATAGATAGATAGATAGATAGACAATAGATAGATAGACAATAGATAGATAGATAGATAGATAGATAGATAGATAGAAGAAAATGAACAGCACTGCTGGTGGGGAGTGCAGATGCCAGCGGGCCCAGGTCCTGACCTCAGACAGATGCAATATAGTAGAGGAAAGTCCGCAGCACACAAGGTAACGGTGAAAATAACTGTGATTTATTCAAATCTTAGTGCAGCAATCCATAGACGCGTCTATCGATTGCTGCACTAAGATTTGAATAAATCACAGTTACTTTCACTGTTACCTTGTGTGCCGCGGACTTTCCTCTACTAGATAGTCTTTTCGAGGGGGTGGGGGTATGCTGGTATTAGTCAGGTCTGGTATGGCGGTGTAATGCAGTCACAGTATGTCGGTATTGTTCAGGTCATGTTTTAAGCAGTTAAAAAACATGAAAACGCAATTCAGACAATGATTCTATATGTAGAGAAATGCATGTGGCCGAAACCGCGCTCCCATTTCTTCCTCAGTAGTCATGTGCTGTTACCAGGATTATTGGCCATATGCCTATTGGTTAATGTATGAGGGTGTGGTTTTGGCTGCGTGTGGTGACGTACAGTAAGTGTCAGAACACATCCAAAGATGGATCAGATGTCAATATGATGTTCAGAAACTAGAAAATCAACTTTACCCCAAGCAGGCCCGTATCTGCCATGAGGCGAGGTGAAGTGTTCGCCTCAGGCGGCAGATAACACAGCCCTTGAGGGGGGCGGCATCAGTGTCCTGTGTCCTTATCATTACAACTAGTTACGGCTCAGTGCCCAGCCGTGTTTCCTGTCAGTTGCCTCATGAGAAGCGCTGAGGAGGCACTGGAAGCCTCGTATTCACAGGTATTCACATCACATAAGACATAGATATAGTGTCTCCTGCTGTTAACCCTTTCAATAATGCAGTTATTATACTGTGCATCACTTACACACTGTAGAAAAGAAAAAGTTAACAGCAGCGGGGACGCTATATTATGTCTTCTCTGCACTGCCGACCTCCGAGCTGACCTCAGCATAGTGCAAGAGCAGGAGAAGAGGCATAAAAGTAATGTTCTGCTCTGCTGTTAACTCTTTCTGTTTTGCAGAATGTAAGTGATGCACAGTAATACTCTACATTCTGCAGTACTGAAAGAGTTAACAGAGCAGCCCGTTTTATGGCTCTTCTCCGGCTCCTGAGGTCAGAGGTCAGCAGTTGTAGATTGTTGTTTGTTTTGAAGCTCCCAGGGGGCCCATAGTGGCTCAAACTGTTAAAAAATCTGGTCACCGCACGGAGCACACTGTTATCTATAGTGCTGTCCCATACACACTGCGATGCTGCACTGTGCCTGTCCTGGATCTTCTCTCCCTGACTATTGCTCTGAGGGGGGGGGGGGGGGGGGGGGGGGGGGGGCGCTTTGTCAGTTTGAAAAGCTAGAATCGGCCCTGACCCCAAGTGACCACCTGTGAGTCGTATCATTTAAACCTTGTATTTCACTGAAGTTGTTTTAAGTAAAGTTAAACCACTGTTTAAGTCAGGACTCCGTCATCCTTTGTGCCGCACCTACACCTCAACCTCACACCAGTTCTACCAAGGTCAGATGCCCATGTGTCCAGAGGTGGGTACTACCACTCCTGGCCACCGTGACAAGTCGCTCAAAAGCACCAGAGCCCACAGCTGCACACAACACCTGCAGCCAGCGCCCCAGGCCACGACACTAGCCTGCATTTACCAATTTGCAGACCCCTTAGTGACCACAGTTGTATGTCCACTTCTTACAGGAATCCAACATTTGATTTTTTTTTTTAATTAATGAGTGTATATATGATGAAAGAATAGATAGAATGTGTCACGTGAGGCGGGCATGACAGGTGAATTTCTACCTTGACTGCAGGGTGACCCACTTCGGGGTGCTGTTTCATACTCCTTACCTGTAGCTCCATAGCGTGGTTTTCTTGCTATCAACACGTGCGGCTTCTGAGACATTATTTGACCCCAGATGCCCACAGTAATGAACACAATTATTTTGTTAAAGCTTGTGTAATACTTCTTACCGTACCTCTAATGCGCTCACCGTTCACCTCCAACATAGTTGAATTTAGCAGTTAAAGTGCTAAAGTGACTGTGATCTGAAGGACCATGTGCAATAGGGAGAACCAATGCCAATATTGCTATTGCAATGTCCACAGGAACATTTATATATGGGATGCTATAATGTATATACAGTACATGCTGTGTAATAAGGCTATAATATTTTTGTGATTATTATTATCAATATTGAGATTTGGAGCAATTTTTTTTTGGGGGGGGGGGGCATTTTTAAAAAGTATTTCTGGCAAATTCAGCATGTTTTATTCAAATCAGTAATTTTTTTTTTTTTTTGAATCCTTACAAGAAAACCATCCCTGTAAGAACACCACCATCCAGACCAGATTTCAAGTGATAGATTTTCAGACCACCATTGATTATGCATATTTGGAGGAGACCAACCCCAGAGAATGCACTTTTGGGTGGTCTTCTCAAAGAGGTTTCTCTGTAATTTTACATGTTCTGCCAAAAATACACTTAAAGGCTATGTTCATACTACGTAAAAGTTGCTGATGGCAACAATGGCCGTACTTTTGGCGCGGTGGAACAATACCTAACTTTCAATGGGATCCCGGCGGGAGCGTATACACATCGAATACGCTCCAGCCGGGATCCCGTACGGGGCCGGAAATAACTAACATGTCAGTTTTCTGCGGCCGCATTTCAATGAATTGCGGCCGTAGGAAACCCTGTCAGTTCATCCGGACAGATCATCCGGCCGGTACAATGATCCGGGAAGCCGGTCTCTCCCGACGTGTGAACATAGCCAAAATATGCACAAAATGTCCCACAAAGGTTTATATATGTTACATATGTCAGCTATTAGGTCCAATAGTGAAAATCATCATTAAAAATGCCGAATTTTTACTGTGATTTGGAAAAGTCTAAAATAGGCAAAGTTGTAAAATTTCAAAGTGTGAACATAGCCTAAACACTTCAAAATTTGAATAAGAAAATTCATCAAAACGTGAACATTATGTGAACTGACGCTAACCCACTCACCTGGCTGGACTCATGGGAAGTATAGGTAGCAGGGCCGGACTGGGACTGAAAATCGGCCCTGGCATTTCAACGCATACAGGCCCACTTACCATACGGGGAAAATTTTATGATAAAATGTCACAGCAGCACACAGACTTTATACCATATGATCTTGTTGGACATACTAGGAGCTACAATTCTCAGCAGTTCCTGAAGGTCTATAGCTGTCAGGGCATGCTGGGAGTTGTAGTTTACAATTGATGGTGTAAGGTATTAATTCTGGGGTTACCATTTTACATTAATTTAAAAAATATATTTTGTAGGGAGAACTACAACTCCCATCAGATCCTGAAGGTCTATAGCTGTCAGGGCATGCTGGGAGTTGTATTTCACATTATATGGGGTTGGGTGTTACATTTGTTTAGGCATGTAAAATAAATACCCCAGAATTATGTAACACCTGACCCCATAGATTTGGAACTACAACTCCTATCATGCCCTAACAGCTATAGACCTTAAGAAACTGCTGGGAGTTGTATTTCTCCCAACAAAATAGATAATTCTGGGGTATCCTTTTTACCTTAATAAAAACTGTATTATGTTGGGAGAACTACAACTCCCAGCAGTTCCTGAAGGTCTATAGCTGTCAGGGCATAATAGGAGTTGTAGTTCCAAATCTATGGGGTCAGGTGTTACATTTGTTTAGGCATGTAAAATGAATACCCCAGAATTATGTAACACCCAACCCCATATATAGTTTTGGAGTATTCATTTTACATGAATAAAAAATGTAACACCCAACCCCATAAATTGTGAACTACAACTCCCAGCATGCCCTGACAGCCATAGACCTTCAGGAACTGCTGGGGGTTATAGTTCTCCCTACAAAATACATTTTTTTATTTTGTAGGGAGAACTACAACTCCCAGCAGTTCCTGAAGGTCTATAGCTGCCAGGGCATGCTGGGAGGTGTAGTTCATAACTTCATATTTTCTGTTCTTCCCTGCTTCACTTTATTAACATGATCATTTTATTTTTAATTTTTAAGAAAGGAGGTGGGGAGAGGAGGTGAAGGGGGAGATGGAGGAAGGGGAGAGGGAGGAGGTGAAGGGGGGAGAAAGAGATATCGGAAGGGGGATGATGGAGGAGGGAGGGAGAGAGGAGGTGAAGGGGGGAGATGGAGGAGGGGGGTGATGGAGGAAGGAGGAACGAGGAAGAGAGAAGGTGAAGGAGAGGGAAAGAGGTGGTGAAGGGAGGAGACAGAGAGAGGTGGGGAAGGGGAGGGGAGGAGAGAGATTGTGAGACACAGTACAACCGCTCTCGTGCAGCACCGGCCGTCTCTCACCTTCCCCCATCACAGCGTTGTGTGTGTGTGACGGGGCTTGAAGATGCTGCTGGGGAAAGGAAGTAGAGACAGAACAGCTGACAGGAAGTGCTTGCAGTGTCCCAGAACAGCCCTTCTTATGCTCATACTTTTATTACAACCAGTTCTGTTCTGGAAAGCTATGGTCCACTGCAAACTGCGTGTATTGTGTCACCCCTGCAGTATTCAGGTCTGCTATTTCATTCATTTATTGCATGTATATTCAGGTATCAGTGTCTAATGGTATTATGTCGCCTCCTAGTGTTCAAGTATGGTACTTCTCATGTATATTTCTCTGTATATACCTAATAGTGTGATAATGCAATGGCTGGATGTCACGTGACTGTGCCCTGCTTCCATGGTAACACCAATGGTCATCGAGCTTTTGGCTGGGGTTACCATGTGACTTCCTGTGCTACCTCAGTCTATCTCCTGTCCCAGAGGGGATAGGGTGTGTTGCTCTTCTGTTCCTGTGCAGTCTAGTCTTGTTCTCCACCTTCAGGAGACAAGTTCAGAGTCTATTCCCTGCCCCATAGGGAATAGGTTGTGTGTCTGTCCTCTCTCCCTGCTAAGAGAGAGGCCTGCGTGTGCTCTGCTGCTCCAGTCCACTGGCTGTGTTCCTGTCTCAAGTCTAAAGATTCTCATCTGGGTGTCGATTCTTCAGTCATTCTTCAGTTCCTCTCATCATCATCTTCTCTAATCATCAACAGCAAGTATTTTATTCAAGTCTCATTCCACCCAGCATCTCATCTTCAGTTTCACTACTACCCCCATCATTCAGCATGCTACTCTCACAGCCTATTGCAGCATCACCCATTACTCTGCTTTATTCAAGATTGCCTTATTCCCGGTTGCATCCGGAGAGACTGTTGCTACTAGTTACCACCGTTACAATAAATATACAACTACCGTTGTTTCTGAACCTTGGCATTGGTGTGATAATTGGTGCCCTGACTAAGGACAATGAAGAATCGCATGCCCAGTATTCCCGCAGGGTCAGGAGCCCGGTTTCCAGCTGTATCACCCTCGTGCCTACACTGTGACAACCCTATATCCTACAGCTGCCCCGGTTCCTGCCTGTTAGCACCATCTATACTGCGGAGTGGCCCCTAGGGGCCAGGGCATCGCACGCTGGTAGCAGCATCCCCGGACCCCACACCGCTCGGCACAGCACCCCAGCATATGCAGCACTCAGTAATCGATTCCCCCCAGACCCCCGATTCCAAATTCACCACCCCCTCTCCCCCTTCAACCCATGTGTACCCCTCAGACCTGCAACGCCAAGTCAGCTCTCACTTTCCCCCAGCAGCATCTCATCATGCTCCGTCCCATACACAGAACGCTGTAAGCTGTTGCTGGGGGAAGGTGAGAGCCGATCCGGCGTTGCAGATCTGATGAGGGGTACACAGGGGTTGAAGGGGGAGAGGGGGTGGTGAATTTGGAATCGGGGGTCTGGGTTGAATCGATTTCTGAGCACCGCATTGTTGCCGGCAAGCAGAGCAGCCGGCGGCGGAGGGTGCTCCCTGTCATCTGTGCAGTGTCTACTTCCTTTCCTGCTGGGGGAAGGTGAGAGACAGAGGACATGAGAGAGTTTGGGAGGGAGGAAGGGGGGGGGGGGTTAGTGAGCAATGTTGCAGAGTGCAGGGGGGACGGGCGCTGCTCTCGCCGCTTGGCGCCCCCTAGCTGTTCTACAATCAGCCGTGCGCAGCAGCTGTGCACAGTTGGGGGAAGGAAATATCTGGGCAGTCATGTAGGGGGTCGGGACCGGCCCAGAGGGGTTCGGCCCCTCTGGCATTTGCCAGAGCTGCCCTATGGCCAGTCCGGGCCTGCTTGAGCTACAGGGCAGTGATCCATAAAGAAGATTTCACTGTGCCTACATAGTATATGTGGACACAGGGGAGGATGTGGAGAAAGGGGGGAGGAAGCTCAGGTGACGCTGGGGTTCCGCATCAATGGGTGGTGGCAGGGCCAGCTTTAGGGTAGATGGAACCTTGTGTGAAACTCTCTTTCAGAGCCACCCCCCATATTTACTGTATGATTTCAGTGATTCTTTAAAGGGAACCCCAGCGGGAGGGGCGATGTTTTAAATCAACTGTTATTGGAAAGTGCCAGAGATTTGTAATTTATTTCTTTTTAAAAATCGGCAGTGTTCCAGTACTTCCATCAGCTGCTGTATGTCCTGCAGGAAGTGGTGTTTTTTTCCAGTGTGACACAGTACTCTCTGCTGCCACCTCTGTTCATGTCAGGAACTGTCCAGAGCAGTAGCAAACCCCCATAGAAAACCTCTCCTGCTCTGGACAGCTCTTGACATGGACAGAGGTGGCAGTGTAACATACCAGTCAGGTATATGCTGTCTGTCTGTTCCTCGGTCCCATGCTCCCTTTAGTGTATTGTAGTGGTAATGTAAAAGTGGTAATTTGGTGTATACCACCTTAAGCTGGTCCCCCAGCATTCCTTGTGAGGTATGGAGCACTAGCAAGCTAGCTCGATTGGTGCATGTGATGAGGCATGTCATTAATGGGTGGAGCTAATTTTCCTGTACAGGGAATCTTCCAGATCCCTGGGCAGTGGAAGCCTGGCATTACCCAGGGCAGCATCTAAGTGTCTGCACACACGCTATGTGAGAAGCTGACTAGACCTAAGTCCAAACCTCTGCACGCGGTGGACCTCTCTTCAGTATCCTGTGTCCGGAACCCAGTTGTATTACAGAAGACGTCCGTGCTTCCTGTCACAGGGTCCTCCGGTCCAGTTCCAGGACCTCGCAATTATACTACAGAAACCAGGTCTGTCCTCTCTTCCTCACACACCTGCACAGCCGGCATACATGCAGCACAACACACTAAAGACTCTAAAGATGCATTATTGCCCTGGAGCTCCAGAAGCTTGCTAGTCCACTGACTCCCCAAAAGTCTGCCTGTTACTGAACTGTATCCTGTCACTTACAAGTTCCTGCTAGTTCATTGAAAGGCCTGTGTCTATGGATTACTTATTACCCGGCAACCAGGTTAAGGAACTAGGAACATCATCTACATGATAGTCTGCTTCAGGGGCCAAGGCCTTAACACCCCTTACACTGCTCGGAGTACCACCTTCACCCGCGGCAACCGCAGTAAGGTCACCCCTGGCCACTACAGCAGCAGAGAGCACTGTGTCAGACTGGAAAAATACATCACTTCCTGCAGGACATACAGCAGTTGACAAGTATTGTTGAGCTGATCTGTCAAAAGTGTTCGAATCGGCAACTGAAAGAGTCGGCATTTGAATACTGGTGGCTGCAGAGATTGCATGCCTTCCTAGGACTGCCAGGAAAACTTGGATACAACCTACGGTCATGTCTATGTTTTCCTGGCAGCCCTAGGGCGGCATGCAATCTCTGCAGCCACCATTAATCAAATGCTGAGTCTTTCCGTTGCCTGAACACTGGAGATTTTCAAATAGAAGTAAATTACAAATCTCTGACACTTTCTGGCACCGGTTGATTTGAAAGATTTTTTTTTTTTTTTTTTGCTGAACTACCCCTTTAATAAAATCTTCATTAAGTTACTCAATAATTCACCCAGAGCATGTCTAAATAACACCACCATACTACAACTGGATAATGCAACCATACAGTCACTGTATAATATCTACATGCATTACATTACTGAAATTCAAAAAATACTACCATAATAAGACTGAATACAGTAATCACATTGTGTTCAGATACCCCCAAGGTGGTCTGCAGAGTATTGCAACACTGCAGACTGAACAAAGTAGATTTTTTTTTTTTTTCATCCATCACGGCTTTGGGCCAGGCTGGACTCTTTTGGGTTAATGCGGGCATCCCTCTCTGTGTGTTAGCAGTGTGACATCAAACTCAATTTAATTTTTAATCAAAAATTCGTGTTCCTACATTGATAACTAGTGATAAGCGAGTACTAAAATGCTCGGGTGCTCGTTTCCCGAAACAAATATCTCCCGATACTCGAATGCTTGTTTTGAGTAACGAACCCCATTGAAGTCAATGGGAGACTTAAGCATTTTTGCAGGGGACCCAAGTTCAGTAGAGGGAAGGTCGTGTGAAAACCTGTCAACCTCAGAAATTGATGGAAACACAACGGAAATGAACAGGAAACAGCAGGGGCAGAATGTATGCATGCCTCTGAGGCTGCCTAATGGCACCATTATGCCTAATTCTGTGCAACAGCCTGGTTAAAACAGAGTTAGGCATAGGGACCACCCAAAAACTCATGGCCTGACACAGCATGGCAGTGAGAACACAGGGAACCATTAAAACAGAGGTAGCTTATCATGAACCACCCAAAAATTCAGCCTGAGGACAGCGGTGAGGACAGAGTGAACAAGGTAGAAGCGGTAGCCAGTCAGCCTTCCAAAAATTAGACCAGACCTAGCATGGCAGTGAGCTTACAGAGAACCATTAAAAGTGAGTGAGGAAGAAAGTGAGCCTCCCAAAAATTAAGCCAAACACTGCATGGCATTGAGCACACAGAGAACTTCCGGGATCAGCAGTAGCCAACATGGAGGCCAGGCAGGAGCAACAGTAACCAACATTGAGGCCAGGCAGGAGCAACAGTAACCAATATGGAAGCCAGGCAGGAGCAACATTAGTTAACATGGAGGCCAGGCAGGATCAGCAGTAGCCAACATGGAGGCAAGGGCAGGCACACCAATATTCAACATGGATGCCAGTAAAGGCCCAGCAGTAGCCAACATGAAGGCAAGAGCAGGCACAACAGTAGTCAACATGGATGCCAGTAAAGGCCCAGCAGTAGCCAACATGGAGGCAAGGGTAGTATGGTGGCTCAGTGGTTAGCACTGTAGCCTTGCAGCGCTGGAGTCCTGGGTTCAAATACGACCACATCTGCTAAAGGTTTGTATGTTCTCTCCGTGTTTGCGTGGGTTTCCTCCGGGTACTCCGGTTTCCTCCCACACCCAAAAACATACAGATAGGTGAAGTGCTGCGGAATCTGTGTGCGCTATACAAATAATAAAAAAAAAAAATAAAAAATAAACAAGGGCAGGCACAGCAGTAGTCAACATGGATGCCAGTAAAGGCCCAGCAGTAGTCAAAATGGATGCCAGTAAAGGCCCAGCAGTAGTTAACATGGATGCCAATAAAGGCCCAGCAGTAGTTAACATGGATGCCAATAAAGGCCCATCAGTAGTCAACATGGATGCCAGTAAAGGCCGAGCAGTAGTAAACATGGATGCCAGTTAAGGCCCAGCAAAAAGGAGGCAAGGGCAGGCCCATCAGTAGTCAACATGGATGCCAGTTAAGGCCCAGCAAAACGGAGGCAAGGGCAGGCACACCTAGTGAGGCTCCCCAAAACTAGGCCAGACACTGCAGGGCCTTGAACACACAGAGATCCATTACAAGTGAGTGAGGAAGCTAGTGAGCCTCCCAAAAATTAGGCCAGACACTGCATGGCATTCAGCACACATAGAGCCATTACAAGTGAGTGAGGAATCAAGTGAGCCCACCCAAAAATTGGAGTGAGTCCAGGGGCTGGGATATGTAGTGGACATGAACCCGGGTGCTGACAGCTAACTGGCTAGGCCTGCTCTCACTCACCACGCACCATCAAGAGTACACTTGATGCCTCTCGACCGGGAGGTGAGGCCCCCCCCGCCACGGCTAGACAAAAAATAAAAAATAAAACAGCTGGCTGGTTGGCGGGGGCGCGATCAGTCCCGCTCCTCTGCAGACGTAGTGTGACGTCAGTCAGTGAGTACACATAGAACAAGATGTTCTATGTGTACTTAAGAGGCCCTGGAATTTGAAAACACGGGGAACCATTAAAACAGAGCATATCATGGCATATCATGACACAGCATGGCGGTGAGAACAGAGCGAACAAGGTAGAAGCGGTAAAATTATACCAGACCTATCATGTGTGGGGAATAGCTCTGGTCGATCCTAGGTAGCAGTGCAGTAAGCAGGGACACAGACAGGATAACGTCCGATTTAAGTGTTTTTATTTCACACTTAGCACAAAGTAAAACCTTAACAAAGGCTTTAACACAAATAAAACCCTGCTCGGCTGAGCACTTACTAGTACATAACAAATCCCTGACTATACGTGGGACCAGCTATCCAGCCCACGGGTACAAATAACAAAGTATGGTGTGGCCCATGCAATACCTTCAGTATTCCAGCAGACAGTTCTCCAGGTATGGCCACACCTCAGCTCTGCAGTGAGCTTCTTTTGAAGGCCCTGATTACCCCCAGCTGTGGGCTATGGAAGCCCAGGACCGAAGCCCGGGTGGAGTGAGCGTCCCACTGCCAACCTCACTCACTCCAGAAAAAGCAGGTCCCAGTACATATTTTTACAATCAGTCTATGTTAGCTATGGCCAACACAGACAAACAGGCTATCAATCCTGCTTTACCTGTGTCTGGGTTAACCCCTTGGTTACCAGAGACACACCCAGGGCTTACCAGACACAGTTTAACCACTTCAGTGGCAGATATCTGTGCTCCCAAACCATGCCTCTCTTACATTGCCTCCCCCTCAGTTTAGACCCACTGGGGCAAACTCCTGACATCAAACAATGGGTCCGGGACAAGGCATCCGCGTTGCCTTGCAGTCTCCCGGCTCGATGCTCCACTGAAAAACTAAAATTTTGCAGAGACAAGAACCACCTTGTGACTCTGGCATTTCTCTCTTTGGACCTACTCATCCAAGTGAGGGGTGAGTGGTCAGTTATCAGACGGAACCGTCGCCCCAACAAGTAATATCTTAGTGCCTCTAAGGCCCACTTTATCGCCAGACATTCCCTTTCTACGATGCTGTAATTTTTCTCGGCTGGTGTGAGTTTTCTGCTCAGGTAGGTAACGGGATGCTCTTCTCCGTTAACCTCCTGTGACAGAACAGCTCCCAGCCCTACCTCTGACGCATCCGTCTGCACAATAAATTCTTTCTTGAAGCTTGGCGTAATGAGGACGGGGGATCCACACAACGCCAACTTCAAGGCCTGAAAAGCACTTTCTGCTTCGGCATTCCACCGCACCATGACTGACCCTTTTCCTTTCAAAAGGTCGGTCAGGGGAGCGGACACTGTGGCGAAGTTGGGTATAAACCGCCTGTAATACCCAACAATGCCCAAGAATGCCCTGACCTGTTTGGTGCTCACAGGTTGAGGCCATCCCTGGATAGCATCGACCTTGTTGACCTGGGGCTTAATTACACCTCGTCCAATCACATACCCCAAGTAGCGCGTCTCCTCCATCCCAACAGCACACTTCTTGGGGTTTGCAGTGAGGCCAGCTGCCCTTAGAGAGTCCACTACGGCTTGTACTTTGGCCAAGTGACTTTCCCAGCCATAGCTGAAGATGATAATATCATCCAGATATGCTGATGCGTATATCCTGTGAGGCTTCAGCACTATGTCCATTAGGCGTTGGAACGTCGCGGGGGCCCCGTGAAGTCCGAACGGTAACACGACATAGTGGAAAAGACCCTCAGGGGTGATGAAGGCTGTCTTTTCTTTAGCGCTCTCCGTCAGGGGTACTTGCCAGTATCCCTTGGTGAGATCGAGCGTAGTGAAATACCGAGCGCTTCCCAGTCTTTCAATAAGCTCGTCTACACGCGGCATGGGATAGGCGTCAAATTTTGAAACTTCGTTTAACTTTCTAAAATCGTTACAAAAACGAAGAGTCCCATTTGGTTTGGGAATCAGAACAATGGGACTGGCCCATTCACTTTTGGACTCTTCTATGACGCCTAACTGTAGCATGTTCCGTACCTCCTCTGCAATGGCCTGCCGACGTGCCTCAGGGACTCGGTATGGTCTTAGACGGATTTTTACCCCTGGCTCTGTGACAATGTCATGCTTGATTACAGACGTGTGCCCAGGTAATTCCGAAAACACGTCTGTATTCCTGGCTACAAATTCCCTAGCCTCTTGGCGTTGTCCTTTTGTGAGGGTTTCAGAAATTGTCACATCTGCACCGGCCACTGCAGGCTTAACTGTAGCCTTAGGGGGTAGTACAGAATGGAGATTAGCTGGAGACCTTTCTGTAAGCAGACTCTCCCTGTCCTTCCAAGCTTTCAGCAAATTGACATGGTACACCTGCTCAGGCTTCCTCCTACCAGGCTGACGTACCCTATAGTTAACTTCCCCCACCTTCTCGATTATCTCATAGGGTCCCTGCCATTTGGCAAAAAATTTGCTTTCCACTGTGGGAATTAGAACCAAAACCCGGTCGCCCGGGTTAAAGGTCCTTACTGTGGCGGACCTGTTGTAGACCCGGCTTTGAGCCCTTTGAGCAGCCTCCATGTGCTCCTTAACAATGGGCATAATGGCCGCCATTCTGTCCTGCATGCCAGCAATGTGGTCTATAATACTTTTGTGGGGGGTGGGTTCCTGCTCCCAAGTCTCCTTTGCAATATCCAACAGGCCTCTGGGATGTCTACCATAGATCAACTCAAAGGGAGAAAACCCAGTAGAGGCCTGTGGTACCTCCCGAATGGCAAACATTAAATAGGGTAACATTACATCCCAGTCCCTCCCATCCTTGTCCACCACCTTTTTCAGCATGCTCTTCAAGGTTTTATTAAACCTTTCTACTAGTCCGTCTGTCTGAGGATGGTATACAGACGTGCGTAGCTGTTTTATGTTGAAGAGTTTACACAGTTCCTTGGTGACTTTGGACATGAAAGGGGTACCCTGATCCGTAAGGATTTCCTTGGGTAGTCCCACTCGGCAAAACATGGCAAATAGCTCCTTGGCTATCAGCTTTGCCGATGTGTGCCGCAGTGGGATGGCCTCAGGATAACGGGTAGCATAGTCCATTACTACCAGCAGTGTCGGACTGGAGTGCCTTGGCCCACCAGGGGAAATCATTCTTGGGGCCCACCCTTCTGCCACCGCACTTATCTATGGTAACATTAATAAAGGTACATTAACACGGCGTGATATGGGGCAGTGTAGGGCTGCAAATGATTGCTAATCAGCAGGGCAGGAATATATAGAGATGTGCAGCCGACAGCAATGATCTTAGCCGCACAAAAGATCAAATCAGCCGACTATGGGGCATTTGCGTGCATGTCAGCAGATCTCTGGCACTTTTACATGGGCCGATCATCGGCTGAATAGACTTCCTAGGAGCGCTTGTTACCGATTATTGGCCGGTGTAATCGCGCTATAAGACAATTTTCTTTGCATGATAACACTGTATGCTACCAATAACACCAGTATATAAAGAGCAAATATCCCCACACATATTACCGCTATACAGTAACTGACCAAATCCTGTATATCAAGACCGATATTACCAATAAACCAGTATAAAGGAGGGAAATAGTATCACCATACATATTACCGCTATACTGTTACTGACCAAATCCTGTATACTGAGACCAAAATTACCAGTACACAAGGGGGAAATATTACCGCCACACCACAACCATCACCACCATATTGTTACTGACCAAATCTGGTATACTAAGACCAATGAACACCGCACCAGATTACAAGTAACAAATAATACCCCCACATACTGACTAACACCACCACATACTGACTAACACCACAGCTGCTACTGAATAAAATCCTCTGAACAAAGATCAATATCCCCTCATACAGTCATATAGAGGTAGCCCCAGCTCTACACTATATACGTTACAGTGCACATAGATTTAGTGACTCACAGGGGACGTCTTCTCTGATCGGAGTTCTTCCCTTTTCATCTACTTCTCCATCTGCCCTGGGCCGTTATGAGAACTTCTCCGAGCTACGAATCCACAGAATCTGCCAGAGAAATATATTAGGCTCCTTACTCTGTCACCATCCTCATCTCTCTACAAACTGCACATCTGTATTGGCCTCTTTACACCTTCTCTCAGTGGTTAGCCCTGACTATTGTGTGTGTGTGTGTTCATATATATATATATATATATATATATATATATATATATATATATATATACATATATATATATTGTGCACACACCTTGTAGATGGCCCCTTGTTCAGTCCTCCATATAGATGGCCCTGTGTCCCTGTGTGCCTCTACTATAGTAGAGATCCCCCTCTGTGTAATCCCTTTATAGTAGATGACAACCTATTCCCTATTATCAGGGGTAGGGAACCTCGGCTCTCCAGCTGTTGCAAAACTACAACTCCCTTCATGCCTGCAACAACTGCAACAGCTGGAGATCCAAGGTTCCCTATTCCTGCCCTATAGTATATGGCCCCCTCTGTGTAGTCCCCTTATAGATGACCCCTCTGTGTAGTCCACTAAAGTAGATGCCCCCTATAGCCTATTGTATACACATCACACCCAGTATAGTTAACCTTATAGATGCCCCCCATTGTTGTCCCCCTCTGTGTAGTGCCCTTTATAGATGCCTCCTCAGTGTTGTCCTCCTTATAAATTGCCCCCATCCAGTGTCCCTTATAGATGGCTCCCTGTGTTATCCCCCTTATAACTGGCCCGCTTGTGTTATCCATCCCCCCATATAGATAGCCCCCTTATGTTGTCCATCCCTACCCCCCATATAGCCCCTTATGTTGTCTATTCCCCCGTATAGCCACCTTATGTTGTCCTTGCCCCATATAGCCCCCTTAAGTTTTCCTTCCCCTGTATACAGCCCCTTATGTTGTCCTCCCCTGTATACAGCCCCTTATGTTGTCCTCCCCCTGTATACAGCCCCTTATGTTGTCCTCCCCCTGTTTATAGCCCCTTATGTTGTCCTTCCCTGTATATACCCCCCTTATGTTGTCCTTCCCTGTATACAGCCCCCCTTGTGTTGTCCTCCCCCTGTATACAGCCCCTTATGTTGTCCTCCCCCTGTTTATAGCCCCTTATGTTGTCCTCCCCCTGTATACAGCCCCTTATGTTGTCCTCCCCTGTATATACCCCCCTTATGTTGTCCTTCCCTGTATACAGCCCCCCTTGTGTTGTCCTCCCCCTGTATACAGCCCCTTATGTTGTCCTCCCCCTGTTTATAGCCCCTTATGTTGTCCTCCCCCTGTATACAGCCCCTTATGTTGTCCTTCCCTGTATACAGCCCCCCTTGTGTTGTCCTCCCCCTGTATACAGCCCCCCTTATGTTTTCCTTCCCTGTATACAGCCCCCCTTATGTTGTCCTGCCCCTGTATATACCCCCTTATGTTGTCCTGCCCCTGTATATAGCCCCCCTTATGTTGTTCTCCCCCTGTATACAGCCCCCCTTATGTTGTCCTGCCCCTGTATATAGCCCATTATGTTGTCCTTCTCCTGTATATAGCCCCCTTATGTTGTCCTCCCCCTGTATATAGCCCCCCTTATGTTGTCCTTCCCTGTATACAGCCCCCCTTATGTTGTCCTCCCCCTGTACACAGCCCCTTATGTTGTCCTCCCCTGTATATACCACCCTTATGTTGTCCTGCCCCTGTATATAACCCCTTATGTTGTCCCCCCCTGTATACAGACCCCTTTATGTTGTCCTCCCCCTGTATACAGCCCCCTTTATGTTGTCCTCCCCCTGTATACAGCCCCTTATGTTGTCCTCCCCCTGTATACAGCCCCTTATGTTGTCCTTCCCTGTATACAGCCCCCCTTATGTTGTCCTTCCCTTTATACAGCCCCCCTTATGTTGTCCTTCCCTTTATACAGCCCCCCTTATGTTGTCCTCCCCTGTATACAGCCCCCCTTATGTTGTCCTCCCCCTGTATACAGACCCCCTTATGTTGTCTTCCCCCTGTATACAGACCCCCTTATGTTGTCCTCCCCCTGTATACAGCCCCCCTTATGTTGTCCTTCCCTGTATACAGCCCCCCTTATGTTGTCCTTCCCTGTATACAGCCCCCCTTATGTTGTCCTCCCCCTGTATATAGCCCCCCTTATGTTGTCCTCCCCCTGTATACAGCCCCCCTTATGTTGTCCTTCCCTGTATACAGCCCCCCCTTATGTTGTCCTCCCCCTGTATACAGCCCCCCTTATGTTGTCCTTCCCTGTATACAGCCCCTTATGTTGTCCTCCCCCTGTATACAGCCCCCCTTATGTTGTCCTCCCCCTGTATACAGCCCCCCTTATGTTGTTCTCCCCCTGTATACAGCCCCCCTTATGTTGTCCTGCCCCTGTATATACCCCCTTATGTTGTCCTCCCCCTGTATACAGCCCCCCTATGTTGTCCTTCCCTGTATACAGCCCCCCTTATGTTGTCCTTCCCTGTATACAGCCCCCCTTATGTTGTCCTCCCCCTGTATACAGCCCCCTTATGTTGTCCTCCCCCTGTATACAGCCCCCTTATGTTGTCCTCCCCCTGTATACAGCCCCCCCTTATGTTGTCCTGCCCCTGTATATACCCCCTTATGTTGTCCTCCCCCTGTATACAGCCCCCCTATGTTGTCCTCCCCTGTATACAGCCCCCCTTATGTTGTCCTCCCCCTGTATATAGCCCCCCTTATGTTGTCCTCCCCCTGTATACAGCCCCCCCTTATGTTGTCCTCCCCCTGTATACAGCCCCCCCTTATGTTGTCCTCCCCCTGTATACAGCCCCCCCTTATCTTGCCCCCTCTGATAAAAAATAAAAAAAAAAACACAATACAACTCACCTAACCACACGCTCCCCCGTCGGTCGCCGGTGTCCTCTTCTCTGACAGCAGCTCCGATGTGAAGTGCCGCCGGCGCCATCACTGACCTCAGTGTGCGCCGCGGTGGCTGGGACTTCCGGTATGCGCTCCATGACCCGGAAGTCCTAGCCGCCGCGGCGCACACTGAGGTCAGTGATGGCGCCGGCGGGACTTCACATCGGAGCTTGCGTAACTCTTGTGATCGCAAGCAAATCTCTGCTTGCGGTCACAAGAGTGATTGACAGGGCGGGAAGCCGTAGGCTTCCCGCCCTGTCAATCACAACACTGCTTACATTTAACTGGAAGCGATTGTTGCGATCGCTTCCAGTTAAAAAGGGAGGTGCGGCCCCCGGCCCCCCCTAGGAGCAGGGGGCCCACTCCAGCTCGGGGCCCACCGGGGGTTTCCCCGACCCCCCGGTGGCCCAGTCCGAGCCTGACTACCAGTATATGCTGGTGCCCCCGAGCAGACCTAACCAATGGACCTACCAAGTCCATGGCGATCCTTTCAAATGGGACCTCGATGATGGGTAGAGGTACCAGCGGATTTTGAAAATGTCCCATGGGTGCATGCAATTGACATTCGGGGCACGACTCACAGTAACGTTTAACCTCACCGTATACCCCTGGCCAATAGAATCGCTGCAAGATGCGATCCAACGTTTTTGTGGTCCCTAGGTGTCCACCAAGCACATGTTTATGAGCCAACATCAGAACCGTTTGGCGATAAGGCTGTGGTACCAGCAATTGCTCACAGGTCTCACCCCGCAACTTATCAACTCGGTATAGTAGGTCTTGGTCAACCATAAAGTGGGGAAATATTTGATCAGCATTGGCGTGCTGTGGCACCCCATTCACTACCACAACATTTTCCCTGGCCCGGACCAGTGTGGGGTCCTGGAGCTGGGCAGTGCCAAAGTTGTCACGGGATACCTCCAAATCCGACAACTGTGGCCCGGTCACTGACTCCTCAGTCTCACCTGCCATTACCTCTAGGGGAAATACAGAATTAACATTATTTTCTTCACAGGTCACCCCTACGGCAGGTACCCCAGAGTCTGGGTCATTGGGCTCAGGGTCTAGGTCTTGTCCTTTCTGTTTGGGGGGTACTCTAGGCGGTGGGCTCCCCGACCTTTGATTTCTCCGCCACAGAGTCCAGAACAAGGGGAAGTCCCGTCCCAAAATAAGGTCATGGGGCAAGTTCATGACAACCCCTACCTCATGTTGTCTCTCTCCACAGGAGGTCTGGATGGCAACAGCCACGGTGGGATAGACTTTTACATCTCCATGAATACACAGGACCCCTACTGTGTGGCCCGTTACAGACCCAGGGTCGATATGGGATCCATTAATTAGTGTCACCCGACTTCCAGAGTCCAGCAGGGCCAGGACCTGGCGCCCTGCTACCGTCACCTGGCATAGGTGGCACTCATCGACAGAGCCTGGAATGGCAGCCGTATAAACCGGGGCTGCATAAAGGGACACCCTCCGTGCAGAGCTGCTGTCCATAGGCTCAGTTACATGGGGGCAATTGGTTGCAATATGGCCAGGCTCCTGGCAGGACCAACAGATGGGAGCCTCCCTCCTCCTCCTCCCCTGGGGTATCTCCCGAACATAGGGATTTGATCTGGCCCGGGAACTGGCAGATACCATGGGCCTTCGGGGCTTGGGGTTGGCTGGGGACTGAGAGGCCTTCTTTGTCAGAGCTTGTGTAGCCCAGTACCTCTCCACCATCCCCACCAGAGCATTAGCATCAGTTGGGTCCCCATGCCCCACCCACTGCTGTATCTCCCCCGGCAAGGCCCTCAGAAAGCGGTCCAAGACAACCTTCTCCACCATTTGGGCCGGGGTTGATGTCTCCGGCTGAAGCCACTTGCGGACCAGGTGGATGAGGTGGTGCATCTGGGCCCTGGGTGGTAACGCCTCTTGGTACCTCCAGCTATGGACTCTTTGAGCCCGAAGGTGTAGATTAACTCCTAAGCGGGCTAAGATCTCTGCTTTCACCGTGGCATAATCCCGGGCTTCCTGCTCGCTTAGGTCAAAGTATGCCTGCTGTGGCTCTGCGATGAGGAAGGGTGCCAACACTTCAGCCCAGTATTGCTGTGGCAGCCTTTCGCGGGTGGCCAATCTTTCGAAGCCCATCAGGAATGCCTCTACGTCATCCTCGGACGCCATCTTTGTCATGGCTTTCCGGACTTCCCTCCTGGCGTCATGCTCCGGCATCGCTGGACCCAGCTTTTGTTGTGCAGCTGCTAGTGCTGTCATCTGCTGTGCTAGCAGTCTGTTAGTTTCTTGCTGCTGTAAGTTGGACTGAACCAGCTGCTTAATCAGCTCCTCCATGGTTGTGGCTTTTTGCTTCAGCGCTGTTGAAAGCCAGGACATGCAACAAGTGTATGCTTCACTGCACCATGCCCGCTCCGAGCCACCATATTCGGGGAATAGCTCTGGTCCATCCTAGGTAGCAGTGCAGTAAGCAGGGACACAGACAGGATAACGTCCGATTTAAGTGTTTTTATTTCACACTTAGCACAAAGTAAAACCTTAACAAAGGCTTTAACACAAATAAAACCCTGCTCGGCTGAGCACTTACTAGTACATAACAAATCCCTGACTATACGTGGGACCAGCTATCCAGCCCACGGGTACAAATAACAAAGTATGGTGTGGCCCATGCAATACCTTCAGTATTCCAGCAGACAGTTCTCCAGGTATGGCCACACCTCAGCTCTGCAGTGAGCTTCTTTTGAAGGCCCTGATTACCCCCAGCTGTGGGCTATGGAAGCCCAGGACCGAAGCCCGGGTGGAGTGAGCGTCCCACTGCCAACCTCACTCACTCCAGAAAAAGCAGGTCCCAGTACATATTTTTACAATCAGTCTATGTTAGCTATGGCCAACACAGACAAACAGGCTATCAATCCTGCTTTACCTGTGTCTGGGTTAACCCCTTGGTTACCAGAGACACACCCAGGGCTTACCAGACACAGTTTAACCACTTCAGTGGCAGATATCTGTGCTCCCAAACCATGCCTCTCTTACACATGGCACTGAGCACACAGAGAATCCTTAAAAGTGAGTGAGCCTCCCAAAAATTAAGGCAAAAGCAGCATGGCATTGAGCACCCAGAAAACCATTACAAGCCAGTACGGAAGCAAGTGAGCCTCCCAAAAATTAGGACAGAAACAGCATGGCATTGAGCACCTAGAGAACCATTACAAGTAAGTGAGGCAGCAAGTGAGCCTCCCAAAAATTAGGCCAGACACAGCAGGGCCTTGAATGCACAGATAACCATTACAAGTCAGTGAAGAAGCAAGTGAGCGTCCCAGAAATTAGGCCAGACACAGCAGGGCCTTGAATGCACAGATAACCATTACAAGTCAGTCAGGAAGCAAGTGAGCCTCCCAGAAATTAGGCCAGACGCAGCATGGCATTGAGCACCCAGAGAACCATTACAAGTAGGTGAGGCAGCAAGTGAGCCTCCCAAAAATTAGGCCAGACACAGCAGGGCCTTGAATGCACAGATAACCATTACTAGTCAGTGAGAAAGCAAGTGAGCCTCCCAAAAATTAGGCCAGAAGTGGCATGGCATTGAGCACCCAGAGAACCATTACAAGTAAGTGAGGCAGCAAGTGAGCGTCCCAAAAATTAGGCCAGACACAGCATGGCCTTGAATGCACAGATAACCATTACAAGTTAGTGAGGAAGCAAGTGAGCCTCCCAAAAATTAGGCCAGACACAGCAAGGCCTTGAATGCACAGATAATCATTACAAGTCAGTGAGGAAGCAAGTGAGCCTCCCAAAAATTAGGCCAGAAGCAGCATGGCATTGAGCACCCAGAGAACTATTACAAGTAAGTGAGGCATCAAGTGAGCCTTTCAAAAATTAAGCCAGACACAGCAGGGCCTTGAATGCACAGATAACCATTACAAGTCAGTGAGGAAGCAAATGAGCCTCCCAAAAATTAGGCCAGAAGCAGCATGGCATTGAGCACCCAGAGAACTATTACAAGTAAGTGAGGCAGCAAGTGAGCCTCCCAAAAATTAGGCCAGACACAGCAGAGCCTTGAATGCACAGATAACCATTACAAGTCAGTGAGGAAGCAAGTGAGCCTCCCAAAAATTAAGCCAGAAGCAGCATGGCATTGAGCACCCAGAGAACCATTACAAGTAAGTGAGGCAGCAAGTGAGAATCCCAAAAATTAGGCCAGACACAGCAGGGCCTTGAATTCACAGATAACCATTACAAGTCAGTGAGGAAGCAAGTGAGCCTCCCAAAAATTAGGCTAGAAGCAGCATGGCCTTGAATGCACAGATAACCATTACAAGTCAGTGAGGAAGCAAGTGAGCCTCCCAAAAATTAGGCCAGAAGCAGCATGGCATTGAGCACCCAGAGAACTATTACAAGTAAGTGAGGCAGCAAGTGAGCCTCCCCAAAAATAGGCCAGACACAGCAGGGCCTTGAATGCACAGATAACCATTACAAGTTAGTGAGGAAGCAAGTGAGCCTCCCAAAAATTAGGCCAGAAGCAGCATGGCATTGAGCACTCAGAGAACTATTACAAGTAAGTGAGGCAGCAAGTAAGCCTCCCAAAAATTAGGCCAGACACAGCAGGGCCTTAAATGCACAGATAACCATTACAAGTCAGTGAGGAAGCAAGTGAGCCTCACAAAAATTAGTCCAGAAGCAGCATGGCATTGAGCACCCAGAGAACTATTACAAGTAAGTGAGGAAGCAAGTGAGCCTCCCAAAAATTAGAGTGAGTCCAGGGGCTGGGATGTGTAGTGGACATGAACCCGGGTGCTGACAGCTAACTGGCTAGGCCAGTTGTCAGTCATCACTCACCATCAAGGGTACACTTGATGCCTCTCGACCGGGGGTGGTGAGGCCCCGGCCACGGCTACACAAAAAAAAAAAAACAGCAGGCTGGTTGGCGGGGGCGTGATCGGTGGGTCCCCGTCAACCAGTCCCGCTCCTCCGCAGACGTAGTGTGACGTCAGAGCATGGCAGTGAGGACACAGAGAACCATTAGGAGTGAGGAAGCAATTGAGCCTCCCAATAATTAGGCCAGACCCTGCATGGCGGAAGAAGACTTGGCAGTTGGCTGAGAATTGTAGGAAGAGGAGGAGGAGAAGGAGGAGGAGTAGGAGAGGAGATACTAAGAATCTTCATGTTCAGCTGCTTTTCCCGGGTGGACAGTTGAATTCAGGTGAAATCCAGGCTATGTTCATTTTTATAAACGTCAGCCTGTCAGCGCTGTCAGTGGACAGGCGGGTGCGCTTATCAGTGACGATGGCACCAGCTGCACTGAAGACCCGATCTGACAACACGCTAGCGGCAGGGCAGGCCAGCACCTCCAAGGCGTAAAGCGCCAGTTGGGGCCATGTATTCAGCTTTGAAACCCATTAGTTGTAGGTAGCAGAGTGATCGTGAAGGACAGTGGTATGGTCAGCAAGGTACTCCCTCATCATCTTCCTGAAGGCTTCCCCCCTACTCTGGCTAGACTGGGGACGGTTGACATAGTCTTGCTGGGGTGCAATGAAACTGTCAAAGGCCTTGGAGAGGTTTCCCCTGCCCCTTGACAAGCTGCCTGCTCCACCGCTCCTCTCCCCCGCTCTTTGGCCCGCAGAACTACGTCCTCTGGCGCTAGTGGTGTCAGATGGGAAGTACATTTTCACCTTCTGCACCAGGGCCTGTTGATATTGATTCACTTTCATACTGCGTTCCTCGGCAGGAATGCAAGTGGGAAAGTTCTGTTTGTACCGAGAGTCCAGGAGTGTGAACACCCAGTAATCTGTGTTGTCAAAAAAAATTTTAACACGAGGGTCACGGGAAAGACAGCCTAACATAAGGTCTGCCATGTGCGCCAGGGTCCCAACACGCAAGAACTCCCTCTCTTGACTAGCCTCAATTTCCTCCTCCTCCTCATCCTCCACCGATTCATCCTCTTGAGGCCATACACGCTCAACAAGTAAGGATCGAGCATGGGTATCCTCTTCAGTGGCGGCACCAGTCTGCTCCTCTTCCTCCTCTTCTTTATCCTCCTCATCCTATACTCAGTGTTGAGAAACTGATGTCAGGGTGGTCTGGCTATCTAGCAACAGCTGTTCTTCACCCGTCGAAGGCAAAGTGTCAGACTTCAGGATGAGCAGGAGGGAGGTTTTAAGCAGACACAGCAGCGGGATGGTGAGACTGATGATGGCGTCATCTCCGCTGACCATCTGTGCTGACTCCTCAAAGGGGCCCAGTACCTGACAGATAGCAGACATACACGTCCGCTCCTCATTGTAGATTTGAGGTAGCTGACTGACCTGTCTACCGCTTCGCACCGAGGTTGACATCTGGCATTCCACAATGGCTCTGCTTTGCTGGTAAATCCTGGCTACCATCTGGAAGGTGGAATTCCACCTCGTAGGCACGTCGCACAGCAGTCTTTGAGCCGGCAGTTGCAAACGCCTTTGCACTGCCCTGAGGTTGGCAGCATCCGTGGTTGACTTGCGGAAATGCGCAACTTGGTGAGCAAGTCAGCCAAATTGGGGTAGGTCTTAAGAAACCGCTGCACCACTAGGTTGAACACGTGGGCCAGGCATGGTACATGTGTGAGGCTGCCAAGTTGCAGAGCCGCCACCAGGTTTGGCCAGTTGTCACACACAGCCATGCCTGGTTTGAGGCTCCGTGGCGCAAGCGTAAAATCTGACTGTGCCGTGATGCCCTGCAACAGCTCCCGGGCCGTGTGCCTCTTGTTGCCTAAGCTCAGCAGTTTCAACACCGCCTGTTGGTTCTTACCTACTGCACTGCTGATGCTACGAGATGGAGGGGACGTGCTTGTGGGGGTTAATAGAGAGGTGGAGGAAGAAGAGGAGGAGAAAGAGGTGTACAACTCATGAGAGACCGCAACCAAGGTAGGCCCCACAATTCTCGGGGTGGGCAGCACATGAGCGGAACAAGGGTCAGACTCTGTCCCAGCCTCCACCAAGTTGACCCAATGTTTCGTCAGGGAGATATAGTGTCCTTGCCCGCCAGCACTTGTCCACGTGTCCATGGTTAGGTGGACCTTGTCGCTGACCACGTTGGTCAGGGCACGAATGATGTTATCCGACACGTGCTGGTGTAGGGCTGGGACGGCACACCGTGAAAAGTAGTGGCGGCTGGGGACAGAATACCGAGGGACAGCCACCGCCATGAGGGTCCTAAAAGCCTCTGTCTCTACCAGCCGATAGGGCAGCATCTCCAAGCTCAGCAGTTTGCCTATGTGCACATTTAGGGCTTGTGCATGCGGGTGAGTGGCAGTGAACTTGCTCTTCCGTGCAAAGGTCTGCTGCAGGGACAGTTGAACAATGCGCTTGGACACCTTGCTGGAGGGTGTGGAGCATAGTGGAGGTAAAGGGTTGCGTGTAGCGTGGGAGGCGCTCGTGCCTGGGCCCTGGGCGGGGGGGACTGACAGAGCCAGCACCTGACACAGGGGAAGGAGTAGGGGTGCGACTTACAGTCACTGAACAGCCTTGGTTTCACTGAGTGGGGTGTTTAGCACTCATATGCCTGCGCATGCTGGTAGTGGTTAGGCTGGTAGTGGTGGCTCCCCTGATGATCCTGGCGTGGCACACTACAATCCCTTCTTTCCCTGGAGGGGCCAGGCTGTGGGGAAGGAGGCTGAGCTAATGGAACAAAGGTTCCACTCCCTTGGGTAGCATGGGTGGACTGCGTAAAAGACTGCTGCTGTTTCAATATCTGTCTACCATGAGACCCGGTAAGTTGGGCAAAAATGCTAGGGAGTGGACGTCTGCGGTGTGCCACTGCTACCTCCTCAACAGGTGCTGCTCTGTCACCCTGCCCTGAACCACGGCCTCCGGCAAAGGCATCACTTAAAATCCCACGCCCTCGTCCTCGACCCTTACCCCTGGGGTTCACCATTTTATAGACACTGCACAGTATGGAGCTTAGGTAGGCCGTGCGTATGAAAACAGAAATCAGGAAAAATACTTGTAGTACCCACTGTTTTGTGGGGCTGTACGGTAATGGCTGGACCTAGATACACGCTGTGATACCCCCTTACAATGAGCAGTGAAGTTTTATAAAGGTGCACTACAAATCCCAGCAATACAGTGTAGTACCCACTAGTTTAGGGGGGGGCTGTACAGTACTATCTGCTACTGGCTGGACCTAGATACACGCTGTGATACCCCCTTACACTGAGCAGTGAAGTTTTATAAAGGTGCACTACAAATCCCAGCAGTACAGCGTAGTACCCACTAGTTTAGGGGGGGGGGGGCTGTATGGTACTTTCTGGTACCAGCTGGACCTGGATACACATTGTGATACCCCCTTACAATGAGCAGTGGAGTTTTATAGAGGTGCACTACAAATCCCAGCAGTACAGTGTAGTACCCACTAGTTTAGGGGGGGCTTTACGGTACAATCTGGTACTGGCTGGACCTAGATACACGCTGTGATACTCCCTTACAATGAGCAGTGAAGTTTTATAAAGGTGCACTACAAATCCCAGCAATACAGTGTAGTACCCACTAGTTTAGGGGGGGCTGTACGGTACTATCTGGTACCGGCTGGACCTAGATACACGCTGTGATACCCCCTTACAATGAGCAGTGAAGTTTCATAAAAGTGCACTACAAATCCCAGCAATACAGTGTAGTACCCACTAGTTTAGGGGGGGCTGTACAGTACTATCTGCTACTGGCTGGACCCATACACACTCTCTGAAACCCCCTTACAATAAGCAGTAAAGTTCTATGCAGGTGCACTACAAATCCCAGCAATACAGTGTAGTACCCACTAGTTTAGGGGGGGCTGTACGGTACTATCTGGTACTGGCTGGACCTATACACACTCTGTGATACCCCCTTACAATGAGCAGTGGAATTTTATAAAGGTGCACTACAAATCCCAGCAATACAGTGTAGTACCCACTAGTTTGGGGGGGGGGGGGCTGTATGGTACAATCTTGTACTGGCTGGACCTAGATACACGCTGTGATACCCCCTTACAATGAGCGGTGAAATTTTATAAAGGTGCACTACAAATCCCAGCAATACAGTGTAGTACCAACTAGATTAGGGGGGGCTGTACGGTACTTTCTGGTACCGGCTGGACCTAGATACACGTTGTGATACCCCCTTACAATGAGCAGTGGAGTTTTATAGAGGTGCACTACAAATCACAGCAGTACAGTGTAGTACCCACTAGTTTAGGGGGGGCTGTACGGTACAATCTGGTACTGGCTTGACCTAGATACACGCTGTGATACCCACTTACAATGAGCAGTGGAGTTTTATAAAGGTGCACTACAAATCCCAGCAATACAGTGTAGTACCCACTAGTTTAGGGGGGGCTGTATGGTACTTTCTTTTACCAGCTGGACGTAGATACACGCTATGATACCCCCTTACACTGAGCAGTGAAGTTCTATGCAGATGCACTACAAATCCCAGCAATACAGTGTAGTACCCACTAGTTTAGGGGGGGCTTTATGGTACTTTCTGGTATCAGCTGGACCTAGATACACGCTGTGATACCCCCTTAGAATGAGCAGTGGAGTTTTATAAAGGTGCACTAGAAATCCCAGCAGTACTGTGTAGTACCCACTAGTTTAGGGGGGGCTGTACGGTACTATCTGGTACTGGCCAGACCTATACACACTCTGTGATATCCCCTTACAATGAGCAGTGGAATTTTATAAAGGTGCACTACAAATCCCAGCAATACAGTGTAGTACCAACTAGTTTAGGGGGGGCTGTACGCTACTTTCTGGTACCGGCTAGACCTAGATACACGTTGTGATACCCCCTTACAATGAGCAGTGAAGTTTCATAAAGGTGCACTACAAATCCCAGCAGTACAGTGTAGTACCCACTAGTTTAGGGGGGGCTGTACAGTATTATCTGCTACTGGCTGGACCTAGATACACGCTGTGATACCCCCTTACACTGAGCAGTGAAGTTCTATGCAGGTGCACTACAAATCCCAGCAATACAGTGTAGTACCCACTAGTTTAGGGGGGGCTTTATGGTACTTTCTGGTATCAGCTGGACCTAGATACACGCTGTGATACCCCCTTAGAATGAGCAGTGAAGTTTTATAAAGGTGCACTACAAATCCCAGCAGTACTGTGTAGTACCCACTAGTTTAGGGGGGGCTGTACGGTACTATCTGGTACTGGCTGGACCTATACACACTCTGTGATACCCCCTTACAATGAGCAGTGGAATTTTATAAAGGTGCACTACAAATCCCGGCAATACAGTGTAGTACCCACTAGTTAAGGGGGGGGGGGGGGGGGCTGTATGGTACAATCTGGTACTGGCTGGACCTAGATACACGCTGTGATACCCCCTTACAATGAGTAGTGAAGTTTTATAAAGGTGCACTAGAAATCCCAGCAATACAGTGTAGTACCCACTAGTTTAGGGGGGGCTGTATGGTACTTTCTTTTACCAGCTGGACGTAGATACACGCTGTGATACCCCCTTACAATGAGTAGTGAAGTTTTATAAAGGTGCACTAGAAATCCCAGCAATACAGTGTAGTACCCACTAGTTTAGGGGGGGCTGTATGGTACTTTCTGGTACCAGCTGGACCTAGATACACGCTGTGATACCCCCTCACAATGAGCAGTGAAGTTTTATAAAAGTGTACTACAAATCCCAGCAATACAGTGTAGTACCCACTAGTTTAGGGGGGGCTGTACGGTACTGTCTGGTACTGGCTGGACCTAGATACACGTTGTGATACCCCCTTAGAATGAGCAGTGGAGTTTTATAAAGGTGCACTACAAATCCCAGAAATACAGTGTAGTACCCACTAGTTTAGGGGGGGGCTGTACAGTACTTTCTGGTATCAGCTGGACCTAGATACACGTTGTGATACCCCCTTAGAATGAGCAGTGGAGTTTTATAAAGGTGCACTACAAATCCCAGCAGTACTGTGTAGTACCCACTAGTTTAGGGGGTCTGTACGGTACTATCTGGTACTGGCTTGACCTAGATACACGCTGTGATACTCCCTTACAATGAGCAGTGGAGTTTTATAAAGGTGCACTACAAATCCCAGCAATACAGTGTAGTACCCACTAGTTTAGGGGGAGCTGTACGGTACTATCTGGTACTGGCTGGACCTATACACACTCTCTGACACCCCCTTACAATAAGCAGTAAAGTTCTATGCAGGTGTACTACAAATCCCAGCAATCCAATGTAGTACAGCAGCACCACCAGCCCCCAAATCACAAAGGAGTACACTGAGCACGTCTTAGGGGTGTGTATGCAACACCTAATGCCCCCTTTCTCCCAGCAGCCGGTTAGCACAGTGTGCTGGTTAAATCTCGGTAGCAGCACTACAACTCCCAGCCAGCGGTCTGTAGTAATAGTATTAATAAAAGCTGTTAAGCCCTGAAAAGGGCTGTTTGTTTGTATTGCTAGTATATACCCTGCCTACTGGAATACTAAATCCTACACTGACACTCTCCCTGACCAGCAGCAGCTCTGTCCCTGATCTCTCACAGCAAGAGAGGCCGAACGTAGACGCAATTGAAGGGAGGCCGGCATGACAGGGAAACTGTCGGGAAGGGGTTAAAGAGTGGGATAGGGGTTAGCAAGGTGGGAAGGGGAGAAGAGGGGTGGAGAGTAAGGGAGGGGGATATAAAACCCCTCCTCTAGTGAGCACGGGCAGCCACACGTGGAGTGACAGCCAAGGAGTCCCACCTTCCCTCCCTAAGGTTTCTGGGATATCTCACTTATTATTGGGGGGTTGGGCAGGTTATTTGTTGTCATAGAAGCGGTGGGGCGGGGTAGAGGGTCCTTGAGGTTGGTTGCTATAAACGGAGGGGGCACATAATAAGAAATGCACCCCACTTTAACTGGTGGCTCACTGGATAATGGTGAGGGGTATGGGCTCCTGTCTGGGTGGTGTCCCGGGGAGTAGTTGGTGGACTGTGGGTAAGTAATCGGCCAGTGGTCATGGATGCACGGAGGGCTCCTGAGCCTGGGGTAACCGGCTGGGGGTGGGAAGCTTAGGAATGGTAATATGGCCGGTTCTGACACTTGTTATTTTAGCCTCAAGGAACCCCCACACCCCCCTTTCTTCCGGTTCGGGATAATGTTTAGCATATTTATGGCTATTTATTTTTGATATGTTTATATTGGATTGTTTTATATGTTTCCATTTATGTTAATAAACATTGGCTGCTGTGGCCATATTTTTCCAAATAAACAGGTGTAAAGAGTTATTATGGGAGGGGTGAGTTTGAGGGCAGAAGGTGAAAGGGTGGGGGAAGAAAAGGTTTGAGGGCTGCAGCAGGGAGATCAGTTTTCCCCATGTCATGCGTCTGAAGCGAGTACTGCCGGCTGCGCGTTTTATATGGCAGGGTCGTCTGATCTGGCCAACCAATCGCTGCTATCGACATGATCGACAGGATTATAGTTTGGGTGGCCGCCCGAGGCTCCGGGGGGGCCCATGCCACGCTGCCCACATAATACGCCACTGCACTCTCTTGTGACCGCAAGCATTGTTTTGCTTGCTGTCACAAGAGTCCGGCTGTCCCTGGCTGATGTGCGGCTGCCGGGGGTGTCCCGTCCTATCCCTGGCAGCGCGCGCATCAGAGAGCTCCCCATGCGCCTGTGGCTGTGACTTCCAGCGCACAAGGAGCTCTCTGATGCGCGCGCTGCCGGGGATAGGACGGGACACCCCCGGCAGCCGCACATCAGCCAGGGACAGACCAGGAGGCGAGAACCTCGACGGGGGAATGGATGGCAGGTGAGTTGTGTGTTTTTTTTTTTTTTTTTTTTTCCCCTGTGTGTTATCTGCTGACTGCTGTGCACTGAGTGAGAGGGGGGGGGGGGGCATCTATAAGGGGGGGGGGGGGAGGGAAGAGGGCGACCATCTATAAGGGGGGGAGAGGGGGGCCATCTATAATGGGGGGAGAGGGAAGAGGTGGACCATCTATAAGGGGGGAGAGGGAAGAGGGGGACCATCTGTAAGGAGGGGGCCAGCTATTAGGGGGGAAGAGGGGGACCATCTTTAAGGCGGGAAGAGGGGGCCAGCTGACATCCTCTGTGCTGCTGTGACCTCCCCTATAAGATCAGACCCCTCCTCTCCTGACATCCTCTGTGCTGCTGGGACCCTGCGACTTCCCCTATAAGATCAGCACTCTCCTCTCCTGACATCCTCTGTGCTGCTGTGACCCTGCGACTTCACCTATAAGATCAGCACCCTTCTCTCCTGACATCCTCTGTGCTGCTGGGAACATGCGACTTCCCCTATAAGATCAGCACCCTTCTCTCCTGACATCCTCTGTGCTGCTGTGACCTTTCCTAGAGATCAGCACCCTCCTCTCCTGACATCCTCTGTGCTGCTGTGACCTCCCCTATAAGATCAGCACCCTCCTCTTCTGACATCCTCTGTGCTGCTGGGACCCTGCAACTTCCATTATAAGATCAGCACTCTCCTCTCCTGACATCCTCTGTGCTGCTGTGACCCTGCGACTTCACCTATAAGATCAGCACCCTCCTCTCCTAACATCCTCTGTGCTGCTGGGACCTCCCCTATAAGATCAGCCCCCTCCTCTCCTGACATACTCTGTGCTGCTGTGACCCTGTGACCTCCCCTATAAGATCAGCCCCCTTTTCTCCTAGCATCCTCTGTGCTGCTGTGAACTTGGGGGGGGGGGGGGGCAATATGTTTATTAGGAGCAAGAGCGTGTGAACAAGTGGCAATATGTTTATTGGGGGCAGTGGAGGTGGGATCAGCACTCTCCTCTCCTGACATCCTGCTGTGACCCTGTGACTTCCCCTATGAGATTAGCACCCTGCTCTCCTGACTGCTGTGACCCTGTGACCTCCCCTATAAGATCAGCACCCTCCTCTCCTGACATCCTCTGTGCTGCTGTGACCTCTCCTATAGATCAGCACCCTCCTCTCCTGACATCCTCTGTGCTGCTGTGACCTCCCCTATAAGATCAGCACCCTCCTCTCCTGACATCCTCTGTGCTGCTATGACCCTGTGACCTCCCCTATAAGATCAGCGCCCTCCTCTCCTGATATCCTCTGTGCTGCTGTGACCTCTCCTATAGATCAGCACCCTCCTCTCCTGACATCCTCTGTGCTGCTGTGAGCTCCCCTATAGATTAGCACCCTCCTCTCCTGACATCCTCTGTGCTGCTGGGACCTCCCCTATAGTGGCGCCGCAATGATGAGGCGACCTGAGTCGTCTGCCTCAGGCGGCGCCACCAGCTGTCATCATGGGGGTGGCATTCAGTGGCAGATTATAATATGGGCGGATCGGGCGGCCGCCCACAATATAATCCGCCACTGATTGTACAATGTACGGGAGACCCGGCGCGGCGCTGTAATGAATCAGCCGCGCGGTGCTGTTACTACAGCGCGGCGCTTATGAATACAGTCTCCCCCGCTCCCAGCATCTAATTACAGATGCTGTCCGGGCGCAGGGGTCTCCGGTACATGCATTCCACGTCTGTGATCCGTTAGGATCACGGAACGTGGGAATGCAGCCTTAGTCCCCCGGCTGATGTGCAGCTGCTGGAGGTGTCCCATCCTGTCCCCGGCAGCGCGTGCATCAGAGAGCTCCCCGTGCGCCGGAAATCACAGCCACAGGTGCACGGGGAGCTCTCTGATGCGCGCGCTGCCGGGGACAGGACGGGACATCTCCGGCAGCCGCACATCAGCCGGGGACCAGACCAGAGAGGCTCGACGAGGGAACGGATGGTAGGTGAGTTGTGTGCTGTTTCTTGTTTTTGTTTTATCTGCTGTGCAGGGAGGAGGAGAGGGGAGGGGGGAGAGGGGGACCATCTATAAGGGGGGGGGGAGAGAGGAACCATCTATAAGGGGGGGGGGGGGGCGGAAAGAGGGGGACCATATATAAGGGAGGGGGAAAGAGGGGGACCATCTATAAGGGAGGGGGACCATCAATAAGGGAGGGGGGAGAGGGGGACCATCTATAAGGGAGGGGGAAGAGGGGGACCATCTATAAGGGGGGGGGCAGAAAGAGGGGGACCATCTATAAGGGAGGGGGAAAGAGGGGGACCATCAATAAGGGAGGGGGGAGAGGGTGGAGGGGGGAGAGGGTGGAGAGGGGGACCATCTATAAGGGAGGGGGAAGAGGGGGACCATCTATAAGGGGGGGGCGGAAAGAGGGGGACCATCTATAAGGGGGGGCGGAAAGAGGGGGACCATCTATAAGGGAGGGGGAAAGAGGGGGACCATCTATAAGGGAGGGGGACCATCAATAAGGGAGGGGGGAGAGGGGGACCATCTATAAGGGAGGGGGGAGAGGGGGACCATCTATAAGGGAGGGGGAAGAGGGGGAAGAGGGGGACTATATATAAGGGAGGGGGAGGGGGAGGGGGAGAGGGGGACCATCTATAAGGGAGGAGAGGGGGGGAGGGGGGGAGAGGGGGACCATCTATAAGGGAGGGGAGGGGGGGAGGGGGGAGAGGGGGACCATCTATAAGGGAGGGGAGGGGAGGGGGGAGAGGAGGGAGAGGGGGGGAGAGGGGGACCATCTATAAGGGAGGGGAGGGGGGGGAGAGGGGGACCATCTATAAGGGAGGGGAGGGGGGGGAGAGGGGGACCATCTATAAGGGAGGGGAGGGGGGGGGGAGGGGGACCATCTATAAGGGAGGGGAGGGGGGGAGAGGGGGACCATCTATAAGGGAGGGGAGGGGGGAGAGGGGGACCATCTATAAGGGAGGGGAGGGGGGAGAGGGGGACCATCTATAAGGGGGGGGGGGGGGACCATCTATAAGGGAGGGGAGGGGGACCATCTATAAGGGAGGGGAGGGGGGGGAGGGGGACCATCTATAAGGGAGGGGAGGGGGGAGAGGGGGACCATCTATAAGGGAGGGGAGGGGGGGGAGGAGGGAGAGGGGAGACCATCTATAAGGGAGGGGAGGGGGGGAGGAGGGAGAGGGGGACCATCTATAAGGGAGGGGAGGGGGGGGAGGAGGGAGAGGGGGGACCATCTATAAGGGAGGGGAGGGGGGAGAGGGGGACCATCTATAAGGGAGGGGAGGGGGAGGGGAGAGGAGGGGGACCATCTATAAGGGAGGGGAGGGGGGGAGAGGGGGACCATCTATAAGGGAGGGGAGGGGGGAGAGGGGGACCATCTATAAGGGAGGGGAGGGGGGGAGAGGGGGACCATCTATAAGGGAGGGGAGGGGGGAGAGGGGGACCATCTATAAGGGAGGGGAGGGGGGAGAGGGGGACCATCTATAAGGGAGGGGAGGGGGGAGAGGGGGACCATCTATAAGGGAGGGGGGGGGGAGGGGGGAGAGGGGGACCATCTATAAGGGAGGGGGGAGAGGGGGGAGAGGGGGACCATCTATAAGGGAGGGGGGAGAGGGGGGGACCATCTATAAGGGAGGGGAGGGGGGGAGGGGGACCATCTATAAGGGAGGGGAGGGGGGAGAGGGGGACCATCTATAAGGGAGGGGAGGGGGGAGAGGGGGACCATCTATAAGGGAGGGGGGGGGAGAGGGGGACCATCTATAAGGGAGGGGGGAGAGGGGGACCATCTATAAGGGAGGGGGGGGGGGGAGGGGGGAGAGGGGGACCATCTATAAGGGAGGGGGGAGAGGGGGACCATCTATAAGGGAGGGGGGAGAGGGGGACCATCTATAAGGGAGGGAGGATAAGGGGGGAGAGGGGGACCATCTATAAGGGAGGGGGAGAGGGGGACCATCTATAAGGGAGGGGGAGAGGGGGATCATCTATAAGGGGGGGGATAGGGGGACCATCTATAAGGGGGGGATAGGGGGACCATCTATAGGGGGGGATAGGGGGAACCATCTATAAAGGGGGGGAGAGGGGAACCATCTATAAGGGAGGGGGGAAAGAGGGGGACCACCTATAAGGGAGGGGGGAGAGGGGGGAGAGGGGGACCATCTATATGGGAGGGGGAGAGGGGGACCATCTATAAGGGAGAGGGGACCATCTATAAGGGGGGGAAGAGGGGGACCATCTCCTAAAAGATCAGCACCCTCCTCTCCTGACATTCTCTGTGCTGCTGGGACCTCTCCTATAGGATTATCACCTTCCTCTCCTGACTTCCTCTGTGCTGCTGTGACCTCCCCTATAAGATCAGCCCCCTCCTCTCCTGACATCCTCTGTGCAGCAAGGAACCAAACATTATGTTTATTGGGGACAGCAGTGGGGGGGGCAGTGGTGGATTATAATGTGGGCGGATTGACGGGGGGGGGGGGGCATGTCATCCTACAGTTCGCCTCGGGCAGCAGAGAGGCTAGAATCACCCCTGCTCTCCTGACATCCTCTGTGCTGCTGTGACCTCCCCTATAGATCAACACCCTCCTCTCCTGACATCCTCTGTGCTGCTGTGACCTCCCCTATAAGATCAGTACCCTCCTCTCCTTAAATCCTCTGTGCTGCTGGGAACATGCGACTTCCTCTATAAGATCAGCACCCTTCTCTCCTGACATCCTCTGTGCTGCTGTGACCTCCCCTATAAGATCAGCACCCTCCTCTTCTGACATCCTCTGTGCTGCTGTGACCTTTCCTAGAGATCAGCACCCTCCTCTCCTGACATCCTCTGTGCTGCTGTGACCTCTCCTATAGATCAGCACCCTCCTATCCTGACATCCTTTGTGCTGCTGTGACCCTGCGACTTAGCCTATAGGATCAGCACCCTCCTCTCCTGACATCCTCTGTGCTGCTGTGACCCTGTGACTTAGCCTATAGGATCAGCACCCTCCTCTCCTGACATCCTCTGTGCTGCTGGGACCTCCCCTATAAGATCAGCCCCCTCCTCTCCTGCCATCCTCTGTGTTGCTGTGACCTCCCCTATAGATCAGCACCCTCCTCTCCTGATATCCTCTGTGCTGCTGTGACCTCCCCTATAAGATCAGCACCTTCCTCTCCCGACATCCTTTGTGCTGCTGTGACCTCTCCTATAGGATTTGCACCCTCCTCTCCTGACATCCTCTTTGCTGCTGTGACCTCCCCTATAAGATCAGCACCCTCCTCTCCTGACATGCTCTGTGCTGCTGTGACCCTGTGACCTCCCCTATAAAATCAGCCCCCTTTTCTCCTAACATCCTCTGTGCTGCTGTGAACTTGGGGGGGGGGGGGGGGGGCAATATGTTTATTGGGAGCAACAGCGTGTGAACAAGTGGCAATAAGTTTATTGGGGGCAGTGAAGGTGGGATCAGCACTCTTCTCTCCTGACATCCTCTGTGCTGCTGTGACCCTGCGACTTCACCTATAAGATCAGCACCCTGCTCTCCTGACTGCTGTGACCCTGTGACCTCCCCTATAAGATCAGCACCCTCCTCTCCTGACATCCTCTGTGCTGCTGTGACCTCTCCTATAGATCAGCACCCTCCTCTCCTGACATCCTCTGTGCTGCTGTGACCTCCCCTATAAGATCAGCACCCTCCTCTCCTGACATCCTCTGTGCTGCTATGACCCTGTGACCTCCCCTATAAGATCAGCGCCCTCCTCTCCTGACATCCTCTGTGCTGCTGTGAACTCCCCTATAGATCAGAACCCTCCTCTCCTGACATCCTCTGTGCTGCTGGGACCTCCCCTATAAGATCAGCCCCCTCCTCTCCTGCCATCCTCTGTGCTGCTGTGACCTCCCTTATAGATCAGCACCCTCCTCTCCTGACATCCTCTGTGCTGCTGTGACCTCCCCTATAAGATCAGCACCCTCCTCTCCTGACATCCTCTTTGCTGTGGTGACCTCCCCTATAAGATCAGCACCCTCCTCTCCTGACAGGCTCTGTGCTGCTGTGACCCTGTGACCTCCCCTATAAGATCAGCCCCCTTTTCTCCTAACATCCTCTGTGCTGCTGTGAACTTGGGGGGGGGGGGGGGGCATTATGTTTATTGGGAGCAACAGCGTGTGAACAAGTGGCAATATGTTTATTGGGGGCAGTGGAGGTGGGATCAGCACTCTCCTCTCCTAACATCCTCTGTGCTGCTGTGACCCTGCGACTTCGCCTATAAGATCAGCACCCTCCTCTCGTGACATCCTCTGTGCTGCTGTGACCCTGTGACCTTCCTTATAAGATCAGCGCCCTCCTCTCCTGACATCCTCTGTGCTGCTGTGACCTCTCCTATAGATCAGCACCCTCCTCTCCTGACATCCTCTGTGCTGCTGTGACCCTGCGACTTAGCCTATAGGATAAGCACCCTCCTCTCCTGACATCCTCTGTGCTGCTGTGACCCTGTGACCTTCCTTATAAGATCAGCGCTCTCCTCTCCTGACATCCTCTGTGCTGCTGTGACTTCCCCTATAAGATCAGCACCCTCCTCTCCTGACTGCTGTGACCCTGTGACCTCCCCTATAAGATCAGTGCCCTCCTCTCCTGACATCCTCTGTGCTGCTGTGACCTCTCCTATAGATCAGTGCCCTCCTCTCCTGACATCCTCTGTGCTGCTGTGACCTCTCCTATAGATCAGCACCCTCCTCTCCTGACATCCTCTGTGCTGCTGTGACCTCTCCTATAGATCAGCAACCTCCTCTCCTGACATCCTCTGAGCTGCTGTGACCTCCCCTATAAGATCAGCACCCTCCTCTCCTGACATCCTCTGAGCTGCTGTGCCCTCTCCTATAGATCAGCACCCTCCTCTCCTGACATCCTCTGAGCTGCTGTGACCTCCCCTATAAGATCAGCACCCTCCTCTCCTGACATCCTCTGAGCTGCTGTGACCTCCCCTATAAGATCAGCACCCTCCTCTCCTGACATCCTGTGCTTCACTGATTGCTGATTGTTACTATTTGTATCTGCTACTATCTTTTCATCTGCACTTATACCGTATGCACTAGTGTTGGGTTCTCTTACATTATTGTCTATGCCCTTCCATGTGTGTTGCTTCTATTGGCTCAGACAGTATCCAGTGTCCTGCCCCTTCTGTGCTGTTCTGTTACACTGTCCCAGGTTAGTTGCCTTTAGGATGTGTTCCAGGAACTGCTGTGGAACTATAGCTGCCAGCAAGTATAACTCCCATCCTGGCTGAGGCTCTCCAAGTATGATGGGAGTTTTGGTTTTACAACAAATGAATGACATTGCTGTACACTGTTTCCCAACCTGTTTCTCCTCACCTGTTGCACAAACTACAACACCCATCGTGCATGGGCAACATAATCCATGATGGGAGTTGTAGTTTTGTTTTAAACGCTATACTCTGTTGTATATCACTGATTATTATTATTAGTTTATTATTATTATTATTATTATTATTATTATTATTTATTTTTCATATTCAAACTTTTTATTAAATATTTTGCAAATCAAATAAAGATAAAAAAAAAAAATAGGGAGAAAAGGGGGTTACAAAACATATGTCAGGCATCCAAATGAGGTATGTGAAGAGAGACAAATAAACATCGTAAAGCAATAAACTGCAAAATAGACTTTGTAAGAGTTCTAGAGCAAAATTGAGCAACCAAGTTTCATTGGAACAACAACAAGAACAAATAACAAAAAGGTGGCGTCCACTGTCCCTACCCAACCGAGAAGAAGTGACCCCTTCAGAATTATTAAGGATAAGTCAACTCTTGTATTAGAGGGAGGCTCAAGTGTCCCGAGAAAGGTCGTTTAGATCAGTTTCCAGGTCCCCCGTCTCTGGTGGGTTGGAGCGATCTGGGACACACATCAATTTATATTCGTCTGTAGCAACAAACTCAAACCAGCGGAACCAGGTAGCAGTATGTTTTTTAGATTGGCGGTGCGAATCCGCTATCAGCTCCTCCATTCTACAAATGTTAGCCACCTCTGACAGCCAACTACATATAGTAGGAGGTTGTGTAGACTTCCACAACTGGGGGATAACTGAGCGTGCGGCCACTAAAAGGAAACAAAGAAGGGATTTCTGTAGACGCCGCCCAGGTAAAGGTATTATTGAAAGGAGTAGGGGAGCAGGATCGTGTTCCAAACGGAAGCCTGTCAGTTTGTAAATGAGATCTATGACCTTGCTCCAAAAATCATAGATTGGTGGACACTTCCACCAAATGTGTGTTAGGGATCCTTTCTCCGTGCCACACCGCCAGCACAGCTCGGAGACAGTTGGATACATTGTATGCAAAACAGTTGGTACCCTATACCATCTCGTCAGGAGCTTATAATTCGTCTCCTGTGCCTTGCAAGAGATGGATGTCTTAAAGCACATAGTCACGGACTTGTCCCAGTCCGCTACGGAGATATCTCGTCCCAAGTCTTTATTCCATTTTGCCATATACTTCAGTGGAATGGAGTGGAGGGATTCCAGCAACATAGAATAAAGGAGGGAGATCATCCCTTTACACGGGTCTTTTTGCATACAAAGCTTTTCAAAAGGGGTCAGGGATCTAGTAAGATGGGATTTCTGTTTATGAGTAGTAAAAAAATGATGCAATTGCATATATTCCAAATATCTATTAGGGGAGCGTAGGGAAGCGGGCACTAGCTCCTCATAAGATTTAAGGTTACCTTCCGCGACCATGTCAATAAAACAAACCCCTTGTGTACATAAGAAGCCCAGATAAACCGAGGCTCCCATAGCTGGTGGGAATATTGGGTTTCCGAGAACGGGGGATAGTGGGCCATTACTTGTGAAGAGGCGTCTATTTGGAGGCGCAGATGCTATGGCAGTACTTATGGACCTCAACACCGGAGGAGTGCTCAAGTCCTGAAGACCTCCAGCAGGACCTGTGGACAGCCATGGCCACATACTGGGTATCTTACCCGAACTGTAGCGTTCCACTGACACCCATTGTTTGGAGGCACGGTTAAGAAAGCAATCCAGTATCCTGGAATGAATGACAGCAAGATAATAGAGTCGCGGCTCAGGTAGGGCAAGACCACCATAAGATTTCTTCCTGACCAAAACTTCTCTAGCAATTCGCGTTTTTTTTACCAGACCAAACAAAGCCCGAAAAAAATCTTGCTAGGGAGGAGAAGAAGGAGTTTGGGAGGTGTAGTGGTATGGTCTGAAAGAGGTATAAAAGTCTCGGGAGATGGTTCATTTTAAGAAGTTAATACGACCTAACCAAGAAAAATCCTTCTTCTCCCACCGCGCAATATCCGACTTGAGGAGTTGCAGCAATGGCAAGAAATTCAAAGAAAACGTATCAGACAGATTTACAGGTATGTACACACCCAGATATTTCAAAGTAGAGGACTGCCATGGGAAGGAGAAGGACCGCTTCAGCCGACTAACCAATGATGATGACCGGGACACATTTAGAGCAGAACTCTTAGAGAAATTAATTTTATAATTGCTGAAGTGAGAATAGGCCTCTAATTCAGACATGAGAGAGGGAAGTGAAACTAGCGGATTTGATAGATATAGTAACAAATCATCGGCAAATGCTGAGCATTTGTATTGAGTAGGGCCAATTGTAACCCCTGAAATGTTAGGGTTCTATCTAACCGCATTAAGAAGGTGCTTCATACAAAGTACGTTTAACAAAGGGGAGAGAGGACATCCCTGCCTGGTGCCATTAAAGATCCTCAGCGGAGGAGATAGCGAACCATTGATCCTAATCTGAGCTTGTGGAGCCTTATACAGAGCCTCAATACGCGCACACATATCCGGCCCCAAGCCAATTTGCTTTAAGGTAGCCATCAGAAATCCCCAATCCACCCGATCAAAGACCTTTTCCACGTCAAGAGATAATAGCATAAGCGGAATGGCCCGAGTCTGCGCATAATGCATAGTAGAGAAGACCCAAAGCATATTATCTCAGGCTTCACGCGTAGATATAAAGCCAACTTGATCCGGGTGGATTAGGGACACTAAATGGGGAGCAAGTCTGTTCGCCAGGACCTTCGCATAAATCTTAGCATCTGTGTTGATCAAAGAGATCGGGTGATAGCTGGCACACAGGCAGGGGTCCTTCCCCTCCTTTGGTATAACTGTTTTATATGTGTATGTAAGAAAGAAGAAGGGAAACTTTCTACATCAGAGATGGAATTGAAGGCCACTAATAATTCAGGAGTCAGCTCTTCAACAAACTCCTTGTAAAAGCGAGCTGTGTAACCATCCGGGCCAGGGCATTTTCCGGCTGGTAGCTACTTATTAACTGCCTTCAATTCCACGTCTGAGAAAGGCCTATCCAAATCAGATACAGCATCTTCCGATAACCTAGGTAGAGCCGTATCTGAAAGATATTGGGAAAGAGAACGGGGAGGACCCAGTGATTTAGAGGCAGAAATAGAGGGAGGAAGATGGTAAAGCGAGGAATAATACTCATGAAATACTGCAGAGATGTCAGAGGTAAGATGGGAGAGAGATCCAGTAGCCGTTTTAATTGTGGGCATGTATGTTGAGGAGCGTTTGTCTCTATGGGCCCTAGCAAGATATTTACCCGATTTATTTCCCCACTCATAGAACGTCTTAGAACAAAGCTGCCTGTAACGTCTGTATTTCAGATTTAAACAGGATTTGATCTCCTGACGGACCCGTATCAGCTCTCCATACAAAGGGTCTGACCTTGTCAGTTTATGCTGTGTTTCCAGGAAATGGAGTTGAGAGAGTAATTTCTTTAACTTAGAGGCAGCATCTTTTTTCAGACGGGAACCATGTTTTATCAGTATGCCCCGAATAGTGCACTTTAAGGCTTCCCATTTGAACAAAGAGGAGGTAGGGTCCATGAGATGATCCCTCTTAAAATCTGAGATTGTCCTTTTAATATCCGAAACACAGAGCGAGTCTAATAATAAGCTTTCGTTGAGCCTCCAAGTGAAGGGAGGCTTAGGGCCCGAGGTCAGTTTAAAACCAGCAAGCACTGGTGCGTGGTCCGAATGCAATATAGATCCTATTGCCGAATGAAATAGCGTAGGTAAAAGATGATGGTAAGTCAGGATATAATCAATCCTGCTATACACTTTATGAGGGTCTGAATAAAAAGTGTAGTCCCTATCTTGATCATGGGCAACACGCCAAGTGTCTACAAGCTGGAGTGCATATAGTTTATGTTTGAGGGCAGTGATCTGGGAGTGCGCAATGTGAGTGAGACCTGATGATGTATCTAATAGAGGTGTCAACGGTACATTGAAATCCCCGCATACATACAGTGCACCTTGTGCAAATCCCGCCAGTGTCTCCAAAACGGACAACAAGAATGGCACCTGCCCAGTATTAGGAGCATAGATAGAGGCGAGGGTTATCAATGCACCGCTGATCTCACAGCGGACAAATAAGTATCTGGCTTGAGAGTCCTTTAGGACGTCTACAATCGTGACCGCTAGGTCCTTATGAAAAACCACTGAGACTCCTTTAGTCTTATTATCATTGTTGGTATTGTGAACCCAAGTCCGGTAGTAATGGTTAGAGAAATTTGGGACATGGTCTGTCCGGAAGTGAGTTTCCCGGAGGCAGACAATGCCAGCTCTTTGCTTATGGAACCCATATAGAATTTGTGACCGCTTCTCTGGGACGTTGAATCCCTTAACATTAAGGGATGTAACTATTAAATCAGGCATTACCATATAAACTTGCAATAATATGACGAGGTAAGGACAGTGGAACGCCACTAACAGTCACCATTTAAAACAAGATTAGAAATAGAGGAAAAAGCATGTACCCTCTGAAGATGCTCAAAAAACATAAACAAAAGGAAAAGTAACCAACAGGGGAAGAAGAAAAAAACAACAAAAAATGGCAGCCGGGAAAAAAAGACCGACGCCATAGGGACACTATATGATGCAGAAAAAAAGAACTGCAACTTGGTTGAGAACATAGTTCCGACCAAACCCTAGTGGGGTAGTCATGGTCAGCACGGGCCCGAGGGTGCATAGGGACCAAATAAAAAAAATCACCAACATCTCATGGGTGACAGCAAGGCCTAATAGATACAACACTAACAAAGGTGCTATCAGGGGAGAGTATATAGAACCAACAGATTTACAATAACGGCATATTATGATGCATATGGGGGTTTTGAGAAGAAAAGAGAGACAAAGAATCAGATCCCAAACACTGCGGTAGGGAATAAAAAGAAAAAGAGAGAGCATAATGTTAAAGAAGTGTAGAAACCACAGTGAGAGTAATGTACAGTTCTAGATCAACCCCCTCGAACAGTGGGAACAACATATGTAACCTAACAAGACGAATAACCTGTTACAAAGTCCTCAATGGTTAGAGTTTTCCTCAGAGGGTCGGAGTTGGCGCCTCCTTTGGCTTGAAGCTGTGCCGCCAGCCGATGATCTTTGTGACTTGGGAGTATCAGCTGGACGATCCGATGGGCGACGATCCTCAGGTGAGAAAGGGTCTGCTAAATAGGAGGTCCACTCCGGTAAGACCATTGCTGGCAAAGAGAAGGTAGCTAGAAATGCTGGGAGGTCCTCCGGTGTACGCAGTGTAGCTTGCTTGTCTCCAGATTTCGCAGCCAAGGCAAAAGGGTATAACCACTTATAAAGGATGTTCTTGGATTGGAGGGTCTTAAGTAGTGGTTTCATCAGAGCTCTTTGGCGTAATGTACGAAGAGAGAGATCAGGGTAGATCTGGATTTTGGCACCAGCAAAGTCAATGTGACATGTGTGGGGTGACCCACTTGTCTGGCTTTATACAGGATGTCGTCCTTTAGTCTGAAATAATGTATCCGACAGATAACGTCTCTAGCGACATTAGGATCTCGACTCTTGGGACGAAGAGCCCTATGGACCCTGTCCATTTCAATATGGGCATCATCTGGTTTGTTAAAGAGTCTATTGAATATACATTGTAAAGTGGAATACAGGTCATGTGTGCGAACTGACTCAGGCAGGCCTCTCACCCTCAGGTTGTTACAGCGATTTCTGTTCTCGAGATCGTCGAGTTGGTTAGTCAGAGGTTTGGTCGCCGCGTCCTGTCGTTGAGCAGATTCATGTAGTGTGTGTATAGCAGTAATAGTATGAGATTTAAACAATTCCATAGATTTAAACAATTCCATATCAGCCATTTTACTCTGAACAACAGCAACATCTTTCTTCACTAATTTAAGATCAGACCTCCAAGCAGCTTTAAGGTCAGCAGCAAGAGCTGTCATATTAGACTTAGAGGGTAATAACGCCAAAAGCGCTTGCAATTCAGGGTGTTGTTTAAGAATTGAAGGCACTGCATCTGGAGAGGGGAGACCTGTTACAGTTGGTAGTTGTGGAGGACCTAGTGGAGGAAAGTCTCTCTCAAATCGTTGTGCATCCATATCCTCAGAGGGAGAGGAGCTGTCATCAGAGGAATCCTCATTAGAGGAATAAACAATTGTAGGTGCAGGTTTAAGTTTCACAGGTGTCTTTAAGAGCTTTTTCTTTGCTGGGGGTGGACCCTGATCCCAGTCTCCCTGTGGTGTCTGGGAGATAGAGGCAGCAGACAGGGTATTATCATTAGTCTCCTGAGTATCCTGTGATACCAGGAATATAGATGGGATCCTAGGTGTGGGTGAGGGAAGGGGGTCCTCAGTGGCATATGAAGGCATCTGGGGATCTTTGCCGGCTGATGTGCGGTCTGGTGCCTTACTAACCTCGACACTCTGCTCACCTTGTTGTTGCTGGTGGACAGGGGGAGATGCATCCTGCCCAGACAGTTGGGCACTATCAGGCACCCGGTTCAGCTCCCCAGAGAGCTGAGACATTGTTTGTGCAGCGGACTGCACCACACGTTGCGATGCTGTAGGAGCGGGCGCCGCCATCTTGGATTTTCCTGCACGGGCCGCGGCTGACTCTAATTCACCGGCAGGGAGCTGAAAAAATGCTGTAATAGGCCGGGTGGACGGTGAGTGACTGCCCGGGTCTCTTAGCTTCTTAGCCTTGTGCCTGATCCCCATATGCGTGCTGTCTCCCCTAGTTAAGCAGGGCCGCTGTCGGAGCTCAACTCACACACGTCCTCCCGCCAGCGTGCCAAGCCACGCCCCCCATTATTATTATTGTTTTTTATTATTTTATTATTATGTGGCAATATGTTTATTGGGGGCAGTGGAGGTGGGGTGGACAATGCTTACTGGGGGTAGCAGCAAGGGACCAAACATTATGTTTATTGGGGCCAGCAGGGAGGGGTGGCAGGCAGTGTTTATTGGGGCCAGCAGGGAGGGGGGGGGCAGTAGCGGATTATAATGTGGGCGGATTAACCGGGGGGGGGGGGGGGGGGCGGTTGGGTGGTCAGCCCGGGGCCCCGGGTACATTTAACCTGCCACCGGTCCCACGTCATCGCAGGATGTACCAAAGAGTCTCCGGCATGTTTATTGGCTGAGAAATAGCGCCCAAACTTACAGGAAACGGATGATGAGATTTTCCCAAGTATCGCGAGATGCTCGTCCGAGTAACAAGTACCATCGAGTACCAAGCTCGGACAAGCATGCTCGCTCATCACTAGTGATAACCAAAAATTGTAACCAGTGATTTTCAGTTTACAACAAAACTACAACTCCCATCATGGATAAGGCTCCCCAGGCATGATGGGAGTTGTGGTTTTGCAACAGTTGGAAAAAAACAGGACGGGGAACAGTGTACAGCACTATCACTCATCTGTTGTAGGGTACAAACACACACAGCAGATACGCAGCAGATACGCAGCAGATTTGATACTGTGTTCAGTTATTTAGATCTAATCTGCTGCGTATCGCAGCAGTAAATACGCAGCGTATATGCCGTGTGTGTTTGTACCCGTAAAGCTACAACTCCCATCATGCTTGGAGAGCCTCATCCATGATAGGAGTCAGCAACTGTACTGCTAATCATGTTTATTTATTTATTTTTTACAGATATTTTAATGGAAGTAAATTATTATTATTATTATTATTATTATTATTATTATTATTATTATTATTATTATTATTTATAAAGTAAATTACAATAATGTTAGCATTTTGATGAAAAACTAAAAAACTGAAGTCCATTGTAATGTCAGATACACTTTAAATGTGTTCAGCAGGTGTTTGTGATTGCAGCTCTGCAGGGGGCACAGCCAGCTAATTAAGGGGTCTTAAATACAGCAGCTGTAATACAGTTTAGGTTTCCTGGGGAAGATTAGGAAGGGTGCACTGCAAAGTTTTGGAGGGAAATTGAAACATGCAGCTCTGGACACAGTAAGTGAAACCTGTAGTGAAATTGGGTGGAGGGGGATTTAATGTCCCAATGTGTTGTGCTTCACTGATCACTAATTGTTACTATTTGTATCTGCACTTATACCGTATGCACTAGTGTTGGGTTCTCTTACATTATTGTTTATGCCCTTCCATGTGTGTTGCTTCTATTGGCTCAGACAGTATCCAGTGTCCTGCCCCTTCTGTGCTGTTCTGTTACACTGTCCCAGGTTAGTTGCCTTTAGGATGTGTTCCAGGAACTGCTGTGGAACTATAGCTGCCAGCAAGTATAACTCCCATCCTGGCTGAGGCTCTCCAAGTATGATGGGAGTTTTGGTTTTACAACAAATAAGTGACATTGCTGTACACTGTTTCCCAACCTGTTTCTCCTCACCTGTTGCACAAACTACAACACACATAATCCATGATGGGAGTTGTAGTTTTGTTGTAAACTCTATACTGTTTATTAATTATTATTAATAATAATAATAATAATAATAATAATAATAATAATAATAAGATACAGCTCCCATTATGTATGAGGCTCTCCAAGGTTGGGGAACAATGCTTTGGCCTTAAGGGGTTATCCAGTGCTACAAAAACATGGCCACTTTCCCCCTACTGTTGTCTCCAGATTGGGTGGGGTTTTGAAACTCAGTTCCATTGAAGTAAATGGAGCTTAATTGCAAATCGCACCTGATCTGGAGACAACAGTAGGGGGAAACGTGGCCATGTTTTTGTAGCGCTGGATAACCCCTTTAGGCAAACTCCTTCACAAACTAAAAAACATGAGGCATGATGGAAGTTGTAGTTTGAGAAAAGCTGGAAACCTGTTTTTTTCAAGCTGTTGCCAAGCTAGAACTCTCATCAGCTGGAGAGCTTATAAGAGGTAGTCCCACTGTTATGAATTATATATATATAATATATATATATATATATATATATATATATATATATAATATTTTACAGGGTGGTCCAGAAGTAGGTGGACAGTATGTGTAATAGGGTTGGGAAGGGGAGATCAATCAAACATGGTGTAAAGTGAGACTGGCTCAGTTGCCCCTAGCAACCAATCAGATTCCATCTTTCATTTTCCAAAGAGTCTGTGAGGTATGAAAAGTGGAACAGTACAGAGGTTGCTAGGGGCAACTGAGCCAGTTTCACTATACACCATGTTTGATAAATCTCTCCCTTCATTTCCCTATTATACATCCTGTCCACCTACTTTTAGACTCTATCTATCTATCTATCTATCTACAAATATGATATAGAGCAGCACAACAGGATTGGTGCCAGCGGATAGTCCCTGCCAGGGACGCAGTCAGCTAATCAATGGAAGTATGTTCCGCAGCACACAGGGATAAGTGCAAAAAAAGTTGGCTTTATTACATCAATGTATAAACAAAACACGGCATACGGTGAGACGCGACGTTTCGATGATCTCCATCATCTTGAAAATGACGCTTGAAAATGATGATGGAGATTTATTTTTTGGCCGTCATGAATAACTAACGTGTTTGGGATATCTCGTAGGTACAGGATAAACCTGGGCCACATCTCTCCATGTCTGCTGTTACAGATTAGCTTCCTTCTATAGCTCTGTGATAAAGAAATCAGTCGTGTTTTTGTACTTTTGTACTTTTTTTTTTTTAAATAGCATTTTTATCCTTTTGCAGGAACACCTGGTGTGCCAATGTGCATGGGACACAAATTCTCGAGAAAGTGAGAATACAACCTGCATCACCTTCTACAAGATCCATTTATCTGTCTGCCCCAAATGGAAGGAACTACCATCATACAGTGGCAATGTGTGCAAGCAGCTATAATATCTAGTTATATCTGCCCATGGTAAATACCAGCTGGTTCGATAGTAGCTGTCCAAGCACGGTGTTGTGTTTGGTAACTCGGAGGGGGGTTATCAGTGTGGCATTGTGTGCAAGCAGCTATTATCTAGTCATATCTGGCCATCTTTAACCTATCCAATTTACCATTTAACTTTATGGTAAATGTCCGCCCATCCCAGCTGGTTCGATAGTAGCTGTCCAAGCATGGTGTTGTGTTGGTAACTCAGGAGAGGGGGTTATCAGTGTGGCATTGTGTGCAAGCAGCTATTATCTAGTCATATCTGGCCATCTTTAACCTATCCAATTTACCATTTACCTTCATGGTAAATGTCCGCCCATCCCAGCTAGTTCGATAGTAGCTGTCCAAGCATGGTGTTGTGTTGGTAACTCAGGAGAGGGGGTTATCAGTGTGGCATTGTGTGCAAGCAGCTATTATCTAGTCATATCTGCCCATCCCTATAGTAGTTGTTCTCTTAAAGGTATGAGAAGCTTATTCTAGTACTTAGTGCCAAATGTAGAAGATAAAGCCGCTTCCTACCACACCATGCTACTCTCCTTATTGAATCAGAAAACATATTGCATCTAAGACTATAAGGTAAGATTGCCTTTTTTGATTGTGAATACAGATCCCATATCTGATACAATATCATGTCAAAGGCTTGATAATGTTCTTAAAAAGCTATTCCCATCTTGACTAATTATAGTTATGCTTTTATTCTATAGTTAAAAAAAATTAAAGGCTTTTTACAATTCGCCATAATGACAGCACCACCGGGGTTTTTCCTACCCTCTATATATTTGCCTCTCTCTCTCAATGTTTTCTCTTCCTTGGGGACAGATGTGCTTTCTCAGAAGGATAAAGAAAAGGACAAAGAGAGAGGGAGAAGGAAAAAGAAAAGGAGAGGGAAAAAACGTCCTTTTTCCGTCTCTAATAAATCGGTTGTGTCTTTCTACTTTTTTACATTTTTTTTTTTTTTTTTTTTTTAAACATTTTTATCCTTTTGCAGGAATGTGTATGGAACACAAATTCTCGGGAAAGTGAGAATACAACCTGCATCACCTTCTACAAGATCCATTTATCATCTGTCTGCCCCAAATGGAAGGAACTACCATCATACAGTGGCACCGTGTGCAAGCAGCTATAATATCTAGTTATATCTGCCCATGGTAAATACCAGCTGGTTTGTTAGTAGCTGTCCAAGCATGGTGTTGTGTTGGTAACTGGGGAGGGGGGTTATCTGTGTGGAATTGTGTGCAAGTAGCTATTATCTAGTCATATCTGCCCATCCCAGTTGGTTTGGTAATAGCTGTCGAAGCATGGTGTTGTGTTGGTAACTGGGGAGGGGGGTTATCGGTGTGGCATTGTGTGCAAGTTGTGTTGGTAACTGGGGAGGGGGGTTATCGGTGTGGCATTGTGTGCAAGCAGCTATTATCTAGTCATATTTTCTAGTCATATCTCACCATCCTTAGCCCATCCTTATAGTAGTTTGTTCTCTTAAAGGTATGAGACGCTTATTCTACTACTTGGTGCCAAATGTAGAAGATAAAGCAGCTTCCTACCACACCATGCAACTCTCCTCATTGAATCAGAAAACATATTGCATCTACAATTATAAGGTAAGATTGAATTTTTTGATTGTGAATACAGATCCTATATCTGATAAAATATCATGTCAAATGCTTGATAATGTTGTTAAAAAGCTATTCCCGTCTTGACTAATAGTTACAATATTTTTTTCAAATATCTTCATAGTAAACTTGCCTTCTCTTGATATGGCCGCTCCTTTCCTCCAATGAAAGGGGTTATCCAGCGCTATAAAAACATGGCCACTTTTACACCACTCTTGTCTCCAGTTCAGGTGTGGTTTACAAGATTTATTTATTTTAATGGAGCTGAGTGTCAAACTCCACCTAATCTGGAGACAAGAATGGAGCAAAAGTGGCCATGTTTTGCAGTGTTGCATAACGCCTTAAATATCTTCTCTACCACACTTCTTGCAAGCCCACAAAAGATAGAAGAAAGTGGCCATGTTTTTGTAGTGCAGGGAAACCCCTTTAAAGTGGTTTGGGAAATCTGGAATGTCTCTTCTCCTCTCTGGAATGCCTTCTCTCCCCTTCCTGTTTGACACCTGGAAGCTGAATCCCAAGAGGGTCGGGGTGGTGGGTGGGAGCAAGGAGGTGGTACAACTTGTTGCACATCAGGAGCTCTGGAAAACCTTTCATTCTTCTACTATAGAATAAAAGCATTTTTACAATTCGACATCATGACAGCACCACTGCGTTTTTCCTACCTGCTGGGTATCTGTTTGCCTCTCTCTCAATGTTTCCTCTCTTAAGGAAAAATGTGCTTTCTCACAAGGATAAAGTTAAGGACAAAGACAGAGGGAGAAGGAAAAAGAAAAGGAATAAAAGAAAAGCTTCTTTTCCCCCCTCTCCCCTTCTCTTTGTCTTTATCCTTCTGAGAAAGCACCTTTTCTTCCTAAGGGTGGGTTTATACTGAGGAATTCTTGCGGATAAACTCCGTGGATTTCCGTCGGCTGTACATGCTCACGGGCGCGTGCCTTTCCGCCGGCTCCATAGACGCCATTCTATGGGCCGGCGTATTCCGCTATCCGCCGAAAGAAGTGACATGTCACTACTTTCGGCCAAACACTGAATATGCAGGCCCATAGAATGGTGTCTATGGAGCCGGCGGAAAGGTGCGTGGCTGTGTGCGCGGACATACTGCAGAATTCCGCAGAGTTTATCTGCGAGAATTCCTCAGTATAAACCTACCCTAAGGGAGAGAAAACAGAGAGGCAATCTTAGATATCCAGAGGGTAGGAAAAAACCTGGGGGTGCCGTCACGATGGGCTCATGAAACTGAATTATCGGTAAGCTATAATTCTAAACTTCTACATTCTGGAAGCACAGACAGATATCAAAAATATACCACATGTCTACTTGGCCGATGTGATGTGATCCCTATTCCATTATTGTTCCCTCAGTCCTGGACTAGGGATCACACCGAATATTAAAGTTGATGGCTACTGTGGCCATTAAAATATATTGCACGATAATTATGACGTAAACAATTATGGATTAGGTTGTGTCTACATATAATAGTAATTTTTCCAGAAGACCCTTTCAACATGACATTAATCCCTTCATGGCGCAAGCCAAAATGGCCTAAATGACCAGGGCTTCATTATGAGTAAAATGACTCTACTGTGACCCTTATGTTTTTGTTTTATTCCCCAGAAGGCTGTATGGGGCATCATTTTTTGTGCCCTGAGCTCTTACATTTTATAGCAGAAAAAAATTAACAAAAAACAGTAAGTTTATGACGTTCACTGTGTGGGAACAATATTATATTATAGATAGGAAAATTATTGGATTGCATGCACTGATGAATGGTAAGCCATTGCAAAGCATAGAAGAGTGTTATTGGCTCTCTTTACATAGATTCTCACTGGGGAAGACTCTGGGGAAGACTATTACAGTGACTGATAGCCTTGAAACTCCAGCTGTGGCAAAAGTACAATTCAAACATACCTGGGCAGCCAAAGCCATATCTTAGGTTGTTCAGACATGATGGGAATTGTAGTTTTGCAACAGCTAGTGTGTCAAGGTTAGCCATCACTGCTTTATTAGAAGCGCACCAATCGGACCAACCAGATGTAAGGAGAGCTACTACAGTGGTTAGAAAACGGTATCAGGAACCCTTACAATTACACTGATGGGGTCCTGATCGTTACAAAAGCAGCTAACCTAATCCAATAACCTAATGTAATTTACTTTATAACTCTGTTGCACAATCGTCAAATGTCCACAGCAACTATCTGTCCCTGGCAATTGTCAAAGGTAATAAAGTAAATTTTTTTTTTTTTTTTTTGTTTTTTACTATGTCTCTGATTCAGATATTTGTGTTCAAAGTTGTGATGACTTTTATTAACTTATTTTTGCTCTTTATTTTTCCATAGTCTACACCAGGTAACAGAACAAACCTACCACCTAACTCATCATACTGTGCTGTATAAAGGGCAAGTGAAAGAGCATGTGATCATTACCCTAGGGTAAGTTTTCAGCCAAATCCCATTAGTAGTACAAAGCTATTCCATTATCACAAAGGCATAAAGGTTCATAAGCTTATGGATCTAAACCTTTCGTGGTGGTGGACCAGTGGAAGACTGCTTAGTTTAGGTCTACTCTGGTTTCTTCAATAGCTGATCTTTTCCCTTTGATAGTTGTTTATCCCTAATCTTTCAAATGAGCAGTGTGTTCAGTTACTTTAGAGCTGCCCTGGCTTGTTCTCTAAATTCAGTTGTCTAGTAAATCCCTTAGCTTAATATAGCATTACAAAGCTATTCCATTATAACAAAGGCATAAAGGTTCATAAGCCCCCCCCCCCCCCCCCTTATGGATCTAAACCTTTCATGGTGGTGGACCAGTGGAAGACTGCTTAGTTTAGTTTCTCCGATAGTGTGTGTGTGTGTGTGTGACCCAGGGATTTATTCTGGTTGCCATATTGTGGTAGGGAAGGAATTTTCTCCCTGCTATGGGCCATTGCCTCCATGACAGTTTTTGCCTTCCTACTAAGCCAACTAAGCAGGGTTATATTTTTCGCATGATGCACATTTATCTCATACTCTATACTTTATAACCAAGTCAATTTTTTTGCCATATTCTCAGAAGGAACAACGTGGCATCTTTATTTCTTTTTTGTAGTAATCGACCATTTCAATTATGAAGATCTCATCTAAAGTGAAGATCTGGCTGCAACAAGGATGAAACCATATTTGGCCACATTTCAGTCTGGTATTAAATCTACATTTCTTAAATGTTCTTTAATGTTTTATTCAATCTTCAAGGCATGATGGGAGTTGTGGTTTTGCAGCAATTGGAGAGAAACATGGTGGGGCACAATATATAGCAATGTCACTCATCTGTTGCAAAGCTACAACTCCATCATGCTTGAAGAGCATCGTCAAATGTAGACAGCTACAATCTGTCCATGGCATTTTTCCTCCCTTTGTCTCTAATTCAAATATTGGTGTTTGAAATTGTAATGGCTTTTAATAACTTATTATTTTTCCTCTTTATTTTTACATAGTCCACACTAGGTAACAGAACAAACCTACCACCTACCTCATCATACTGTGCTTCAATCAAAGAGTAAATGAAATTGCATGTGACCATTACCATAAGGTAGGTTTATTATTAGTAGTACGAAGCTATTCCATTATCACAAAGGCATAAAAGTCCATAAGGGGAGGGCTTATGGACCTAAACCTTTCGTGCTGGTGGACTAGTGGAAGACTACACCTTAGCGGTACAAAGCTTTTTTACGACCACAAAGGCATAAAGATACATAAGCCCTCCCCTTATGGATCTTAACCTTTCGTGGTGGTAGACTAGTGGAAGACTGCTTAGGTTTTATTTAGGTGTTAAGAATATAGCATAGCAGTACAAAGCTATTTGTTATCGCAAAGGCATAAAGGTACATAAGCCCTCCCCTTATGGACCTTAACCTTTCGTGATGGTAAAGTAGTGGAAGACTGCTTTAAGGCCACTCCGGTTTCCGATGCGCGCAGTGTGTGAGCCTGTTTTCCATATTCTCAGGTGGGACGACCAGGCATCTCTACTTCCTGAGGTAGTAATCGACCACTTCAGTTGTGAAGAACTCGTCTAACGTGAAGATATGGTTGCATCAAGGATGAAACTAGAACAAACCTACCACCTACCTCATCATACTGTGCTTCAATCAAAGAGTAAATGAAATTGCATGTGACCATTACCATAAGGTAGGTTTATTATTAGTAGTACGAAGCTATTCCAATATCACAAAGGCATAAAGGTCCATAAGGGGAGGGCTTATGGACCTAAACCTTTCGTGCTGGTGGACTAGTGGAAGACTACACCTTAGCGGTACAAAGCTTTTTTACGACCACAAAGGCATAAAGATACATAAGCCCTCCCCTTATGGATCTTAACCTTTCGTGGTGGTAGACTAGTGGAAGACTGCTTAGGTTTTATTTAGGTGTTAAGAATATAGCATAGCAGTACAAAGCTATTTGTTATCGCAAAGGCATAAAGGTACATAAGCCCTCCCTTATGGACCTTAACCTTTCGTGATGGTAAAGTAGTGGAAGACTGCTTTAAGGCCACTCCGGTTTCCGATGCGCGCAGTGTGTGAGCCTGTTTTCCATATTCTCAGGTGGGACGACCAGGCATCTCTACTTCCTGAGGTAGTAATCGACCACTTCAGTTGTGAAGAACTCGTCTAACGTGAAGATATGGTTGCATCAAGGATGAAACTAGAACAAACCTACCACCTACCTCATCATACTGTGCTTCAATCAAAGAGTAAATGAAATTGCATGTGACCATTACCATAAGGTAGGTTTATTATTAGTAGTACGAAGCTATTCCAATATCACAAAGGCATAAAGGTCCATAAGGGGAGGGCTTATGGACCTAAACCTTTCGTGCTGGTGGACTAGTGGAAGACTACACCTTAGCGGTACAAAGCTTTTTACGACCACAAAGGCATAAAGATACATAAGCCCTCCCCTTATGGATCTTAACCTTTCGTGGTGGTAGACTAATGGAAGACTGCTTAGGTTTTATTTAGGTGTTAAGAATATAGCATAGCAGTACAACGCTATTTGTTATCGCAAAGGCATAAAGGTACATAAGCCCTCCCCTTATGGACCTTAACCTTTCGTGATGGTAAAATAGTGGAAGACTGCTTTAAGGCCACTCCGGTTTCCGATGCGCGCAGTGTGTGAGCCTGTTTTCCATATTCTCAGGTGGGACGACCAGGCATCTCTACTTCCTGAGGTAGTAATCGACCACTTCAGTTGTGAAGAACTCGTCTAACGTGAAGATATGGTTGCATCAAGGATGAAACTAGAACAAACCTACCACCTACCTCATCATACTGTGCTTCAATCAAAGAGTAAATGAAATTGCATGTGACCATTACCATAAGGTAGGTTTATTATTAGTAGTACGAAGCTATTCCAATATCACAAAGGCATAAAGGTCCATAAGGGGAGGGCTTATGGACCTAAACCTTTCGTGCTGGTGGACTAGTGGAAGACTACACCTTAGCGGTACAAAGCTTTTATATGACCACAAAGTCATAAAGGTACATAAGGGAGGGCTTATGGGTCTTAATCTTTCGTGGTGATAGACTAGTGGAAGACTGCTTAGGTTTTATTTAGGTGTTAAGAATATAGCATAGCAGTACAAAGCTATTTGTTATCGCAAAGGCATAAAGGTACATAAGCCCTCCCCTTATGGACCTTAACCTTTCGTGATGGTAAAATAGTGGAAGACTGCTTTAAGGCCACTCCGGTTTCCGATGCGCGCAGTGTGTGAGCCTGTTTTCCATATTCTCAGGTGGGACGACCAGGCATCTCTACTTCCTGAGGTAGTAATCGACCACTTCAGTTGTGAAGAACTCGTCTAACGTGAAGATATGGTTGCATCAGGGATGAAACTAGAACAAACCTACCACCTACCTCATCATACTGTGCTTCAATCAAAGAGTAAATGAAATTGCATGTGACCATTACCATAAGGTAGGTTTATTATTAGTAGTACGAAGCTATTCCAATATCACAAAGGCATAAAGGTCCATAAGGGGAGGGCTTATGGACCTAAACCTTTCGTGCTGGTGGACTAGTGGAAGACTACACCTTAGCGGTACAAAGCTTTTTTACGACCACAAAGGCATAAAGATACATAAGCCCTCCCCTTATGGATCTTAACCTTTCGTGGTGGTAGACTAATGGAAGACTGCTTAGGTTTTATTTAGGTGTTAAGAATATAGCATAGCAGTACAAAGCTATTTGTTATCGCAAAGGCATAAAGGTACATAAGCCCTCCCCTTATGGACCTTAACCTTTCGTGATGGTAAAGTAGTGGAAGACTGCTTTAAGGCCACTCCGGTTTCCGATGCGCGCAGTGTGTGAGCCTGTTTTCCATATTCTCAGGTGGGACGACCAGGCATCTCTACTTCCTGAGGTAGTAATCGACCACTTCAGTTGTGAAGAACTCGTCTAACGTGAAGATATGGTTGCATCAAGGATGAAACTAGAACAAACCTACCACCTACCTCATCATACTGTGCTTCAATCAAAGAGTAAATGAAATTGCATGTGACCATTACCATAAGGTAGGTTTATTATTAGTAGTACGAAGCTATTCCAATATCACAAAGGCATAAAGGTCCATAAGGGGAGGGCTTATGGACCTAAACCTTTCGTGCTGGTGGACTAGTGGAAGACTACACCTTAGCGGTACAAAGCTTTTATATGACCACAAAGTCATAAAGGTACATAAGGGAGGGCTTATGGGTCTTAATCTTTCGTGGTGATAGACTAGTGGAAGACTGCTTAGGTTTTATTTAGGTGTTAAGAATATAGCATAGCAGTACAAAGCTATTTTTGTTATCGCAAAGGCATAAAGGTACATAAGCCCTCCCCTTATGGACCTTAACCTTTCGTGATGGTAAAATAGTGGAAGACTGCTTTAAGGCCACTCCGGTTTCCGATGCGCGCAGTGTGTGAGCCTGTTTTCCATATTCTCAGGTGGGACGACCAGGCATCTCTACTTCCTGATGTAGTAATCGACCATTTCAGTTGTGAAGAACTCGTCTAACATGAAGATCTGGCTGCAACAAGCATGAAAGCAGAACAAACCTACCACCTACCTCATCATACTGTGCTTCAATCAAAGAGTAAATGAAATTGCATGTGACCATTACCATAAGGTAGGTTTATTATTAGTAGTACGAAGCTATTCCAATATCACAAAGGCATAAAGGTCCATAAGGGGAGGGCTTATGGACCTAAACCTTTCGTGCTGGTGGACTAGTGGAAGGCTACACCTTAGCGGTACAAAGCTTTTTTATGACCACAAAGACATAAAGGTACATAAGGGAGGGCTTATGGGTCTTAATCTTTCGTGGTGGACTAGTGGAAGACTGCTTAGGTTTTATTTAGGTGTTAAGAATATAGCATAGCAGTACAAAGCTATTTTTGTTATCGCAAAGGCATAAAGGTACATAACCCTCTCCTTATGGACCTTAACCTTTCGTGATGGTAAAGTAGTGGAAGACTGCTTTAAGGCCACTCCGGTTTCAGATGCGCGCAGTGTGTGAGCCTGTTTTCCATATTCTCAGGTGGGACGACCAGGCATCTCTACTTCCTGAGGTAGTAATCGACCACTTCAGTTGTGAAGAACTCGTCTAACATGAAGATATGGTTGCATCAAGGATGAAACTAGAACAAACCTACCACCTACCTCATCATACTGTGCTTCAATCAAAGAGTAAATGAAATTGCATGTGACCATTACCATAAGGTAGGTTTATTATTAGTAGTACGAAGCTATTCCAATATCACAAAGGCATAAAGGTCCATAAGGGGAGGGCTTATGGACCTAAACCTTTCGTGCTGGTGGACTAGTGGAAGACTACACCTTAGCGGTACAAAGCTTTTTTACGACCACAAAGGCATAAAGATACATAAGCCCTCCCTTATGGATCTTAACCTTTCGTGGTGGTAGACTAATGGAAGACTGCTTAGGTTTTATTTAGGTGTTAAGAATATAGCATAGCAGTACAACGCTATTTGTTATCGCAAAGGCATAAAGGTACATAAGCCCTCCCCTTATGGACCTTAACCTTTCGTGATGGTAAAATAGTGGAAGACTGCTTTAAGGCCACTCCGGTTTCCGATGCGCGCAGTGTGTGAGCCTGTTTTCCATATTCTCAGGTGGGACGACCAGGCATCTCTACTTCCTGAGGTAGTAATCGACCACTTCAGTTGTGAAGAACTCGTCTAACATGAAGATATGGTTGCATCAGGGATGAAACTAGAACAAACCTACCACCTACCTCATCATACTGCGCTTCAATCAAAGAGTAAATGAAATTGCATGTGACCATTACCATAAGGTAGGTTTATTATTAGTAGTACGAAGCTATTCCAATATCACAAAGGCATAAAGGTCCATAAGGGGAGGGCTTATGGACCTAAACCTTTCGTGCTGGTGGACTAGTGGAAGACTACACCTTAGCGGTACAAAGCTTTTATATGACCACAAAGTCATAAAGGTACATAAGGGAGGGCTTATGGGTCTTAATCTTTCGTGGTGATAGACTAGTGGAAGACTGCTTAGGTTTTATTTAGGTGTTAAGAATATAGCATAGCAGTACAACGCTATTTGTTATCGCCAAGGCATAAAGGTACATAACCCTCTCCTTATGGACCTTAACCTTTCGTGATGGTAAAGTAGTGGATGACTGCTTTAAGGCCACTCCGGTTTCAGATGCGCGCAGTGTGTGAGCCTGTTTTCCATATTCTCAGGTGGGACGACCAGGCATCTCTACTTCCTGATGTAGTAATCGACCACTTCAGTTGTGAAGAACTCGTGTAATGTGAAGATCTGGCTGCAATAAGGAAGAAACCACATTTTGCCATATTTCAGTTTGGTATTAAATCTACATTTCTTAAATGTTTTTCATGTATATGTCTATATATAATATATTATAGGGTTGTTTTTTTTTCCTTTTTAGTGATACTTACATTTTGTTTACATTGAAGATTCATGTCTGCTCTAGTTTCTTTTAGAATAATTATCATCCTCTTTCTCTGGTCTAGGTACTGAACGCAAACTCCCACCAACTTCTGCATCAGTAGTTTTTACCAAACCAGATAACCAGATGTCTTCGCCCAACTGGAGGGGAGGCGCCATCAGCCAATAATCTTTGTCATATATTTTTTAAGCTTTTATTACACCTTCTTTATTTTGTGTTCTGGCGATATGCAGGTGGTAACTTTAATGTCTTTCCATATGCTCTTGTGCCTGCAGCTGTATATTCTAGTGCATTTGTGCCAAATGTCATGAGCTCTGATGTTTTGTCTGCCGTCGTACGCTCTGGTGCTTTTGTGACGCCGCCGTATGCTCTGTTTTGTCTGCTGCTGTATACTTTGCTTTTATGACAGATGCCATATGATTTTGTCTTCCGCCGTATACTCTGGTGCTTTTGTGCCAGATGACATTTGCTTGGGTCTGCCTCCGTATACTCTGAAGCTTTTGTGCCCGTCACCATATGCTCTGTTTTTATCTGCCGCCGTATATTTTGGTGCTTCTGTGCCATCTGACATATGCTCTTGTGTCTGCCGCCATATATTCTAGTGCATTTGTGCCAAATGTCATATGCTCTGATGTTTTTGTCTGCCGCCGTATACTTTGGTGCTGTTGTGCCAGATGACACGTGCTCTTATGCCTGCCACCATAAATTCTAGTGCATTTGTGCCAAATGTCATGAGCTCTGATGTTTTGTCTGCCGCCGTACGCTCTGGTGCTCTTGTGCCAGATGACATGTGCTTGGATCTGTCTCCGTATACTCTGGAGCTTTTGTGCCCGTCACCGTATGCTCTGTTTTTGTCTGCCGCCGTATATTTTGGTGCTTCTGTGCCACCTGACATATGCTCTTGTGTCTGCCACCATATATTCTAGTGCATTTGTGCTAAATAATATATGCTCTGATGTTTTGTCTGCGGCCGTACACTCTGGTGCTTTTGTGACGCTGCTGTATACTTTGCTTTTATGACAGATGCCATATGATTTTGTCTTCCGCCGTATACTCTGGTGCTTTTGTGCCAGATGACATGTGCTTGGGTCTGCCTCCGTATACTCTGGAGCTTTTGTGCCCGTCACCGTATGCTCTGTTTTTGTCTGCCGCCGTATATTTTGGTGCTTCTGTGCCACCTGACATAGGCTTTTGTGTCTGCCACCATATATTCTAGTGCATTTGTGCCAAATGTCATATACTCTGATGTTTTGTCTGCCGCCGTATACTCTGGTGCTTTTGTGATGCCGCTGTGTGCTCTATTTTGTCTGCTGCTGTATACTTTGCTTTTATGCCAGATGCCATATTATTGTCTGCCGCCGTATACTCTGGTGCTGCAGGATGCTGTATGTGCTGAGAGTTTTGTTCCAAAATGTCAGCCTAGTCCTAGTCTCACCCAGAGGGGTTAGATATTGGCTGCCCAAGCATGGAGGAGTGTTGGTAGCCCGGACGGAGGGGGGGGTGGGTTATCAAAGTGGCACCATGTGTAAGCAGCAATTGAACAGACTGTTATGGTTAGTGCCTATAAAGTGCTGGTAGAAACATTTAGTATCAGACAATGTCGCAAAATTAGAACAATAAGAATCCACAACTCAGACAGATGTTTTCAGCAACACTCAGGATTTATTCAAATAGATACATTATGTCTTCTACACTGGGTGCTGGATATCGCAGGGCATGTATGTGTTGCAATGCACATGTTAAAATGGCAATTGATGCTATATTTATGGCAATAACTGTTTTTGCTCTTTTTATAGGGGATGAAGTTTGTTTGCTTTTCTACTACTTGATGTGGACTTTAGAAGAACATTAAGCATTTGAATCAGAATGATACTGCACATGTCATGATCATAAGGTAAGATTTATTTTTTTATTGTTCTCACAGATCCCATAAACTCTCAAGAGCAGTACAAAGCTATAACTGAGTAACCCCCTAGTTATGGATTTAAACTGTCTTGTGTTTTTGTTTTTTTATCCTTTTAAGGACAGAGACAATTTTCATTTTTGTGCTTTCGTTTTTTCTCCTTGTGTTTAAAAGGCCACTGCGCTTGTATTTTTTTTCACCTACAGACCCACATGAACCCTTGTTTTTTGCTCCACTAATTTTTGCTTTGCAAGGAGTGGCGAGCAAAGTTGCAATTTCAGGACAATTGTGGAATTGTAAATTGCTTGTTGCACCATGCATCCTCAGCCATCATCTCTTCCACATGCATGATGTGGTTAACATCCGTCACCCACTCTAATGGAGGGGTAAGAGACTTCCCATGGTGGCAGTCAAGAAATGGTGAGGTGGAGCAAAGTATCATATAGAGAAGGCCAATCCGAGCAGTGGTTGGAATTGAGGAGTTAAAAAAAGTTTTTTTTTTTTTCTTTTTCTTTTTGTTTTTGCCAGAAATTTTAAAGACCTGCGCAACTTGACAAAATATGTAGTATGGTCCCCGTGGCAGTAGAGCAGTGCCAGCAGGTGATCTGACACAGACAGCGTTTAACAGTGCAGGATACAATCTTGTGAGAATTTGGTCGTTTCTCTCCTGTGCATAATTATATAACTTTGAAATTGTAAGTAATATACTATAATATGACTTATTGAGCTTTGTTGTCCCCCCAAAAAAAACCTTATATTCGATATATTATGATATATTCGATATATTATGATATATTGCTTACAATTTCAAACTTATTCCGTTAACGGGTTAGAAACCCCCCATTATGGATCAAAACCTTTCTGTGTTTGTGAACTGGTGGTAGACTGGGATTTGTGAAATGGTTTGTTGAAAAATATTGTTATATTGATATTGTACAAATGTAGAGAATTCATTTTTTATTTTTCCTTTTTTGCAGATTCTTGCTGCGTGAGGAGAACTTCGCATTTGTGCTTCCTGTTATAGTAATAGTATAGTAATGGAGAGCTGGCTTCATCTGATCCTGATTCGTCAACATTAGAAATGTTGTATAGCTTCTGTAAAATTGTTTTTTTTTTCTGCTAATAAAATCTGTAAAAAGTGTTTTTAGTTTTTGATTTTTTATGTTTTAAAAAAACATTAAGTTCTGATCAACTCCTAGTTTAATAAAAGGGGTTTTCTTAAATACCTATAATGCGTACTCATACTACACCTGTTTGTCCCTAACATTGTGACAACACCTGTTCCTGAAGGAAAAATCTGATCAGGCAATTACAGAAACTTTTGTGAAAAACCAATGTACAGGATGTAACGCAGAGTACCTACAAAGAGCAGACATCACTAGAGCAATGCTTCTCAAACTGTCAGGTAGCTCTCACCAGTGAGGTGCCCCCTAGTGACTGGTGAGGCACAGCTGGGCATGTGCTTTTCAGGTGACTAGAAGTTGCACAGTTCTTTCCCCAGCTGTAATAATCCTTGCTTTAGGAACATTTTGTACTTATTTTATTGTTTTACATAGTATAGAAAACAAATGAAGGGTAGACTGAGCCAATAGTGGACATGACTGTGGATGTTGTGATACATTGCCTGACAAGACCTTAAAGTTCCTATTGGCTGCTATATTTCAGCTATTTGCATATGTGCTGTGATTGGCTGTCAGCGGTTAGAATGTGGCCATTATTTCTATGGGAAATTCGGGGTCTTTAAACCTAAATTTCTTACAAACGACAAATCCGATTAAAACGAAAAATAGATGGCACACCTCACACCGCCGAGGGCTTTGAAACGCAGTTTGAACGGAGTCTGTGTGCAAAGCGGTTCGGGCTGTATTACGCGCAGAAAAATGGCTGGAAGAGGAGGAAACGGAAGAAGAAGAAGAATACGGATTACAATATAGGGATTGTCAAGCACTATAATCTTTTAATAAATTTCAATGAGCATTCAAACAATGTAGCATTGTAAGGGAGTGCGGTGTAAACCTCATACTATACTGTTTGTGACTGGTGCTGCCATTATGTGTTATGTGCCACATTAGTTTGTGCTCCCATTTTGTGTGTATATCTGTTAACCCTTGCGAGAAGCTGGCACTCTCAAAAGGTCTAATTTTGGAGCCACATCTTTGATAGTACAGGCTGAAGGGGCAATAACCCAGATTTACAATGACATAGGGTAGTGAGAAACTGGCTGCATTGGAATAAGCAGATAGTCAGACACTGGTTGCCCCTGAAGCCTAGGAGGGTTCTGAACATCCAGGCACACTAAGGCCGCAATTTTACCCAGACGCCCTATGACAGCACCCCTGGAGAGGACCTCCCACCGCAGGACAGGAAACCTGTGAAGATAAAAGTCTGACACTCCTCTCCACACCTCAGTTCAGGTTTCCTGTCTGGCGGATGGGAGACCTCTGAAGAGTCCCATATGGGATGAAGCTCACCTTCTCAATGCCGGCTGCAGGTCCCCCGTTAGCCTGACACGCTGTGGGGCTCCCTGAGGGCAGAAGTCTGTCTCCGGATAGCAGCCCTAAGTCTGGTCTGAGCTCCCCTGGTGAGGCGGATTTCTCCCCTCCAGCCCCCAATCCTTGCTGGTTTTGGTGAGTGAGGGGTGCTGGGGCAGAGTGAGCCGTGCCTGTCTCCCCAGCCAGGGCACGCGGCGGGCCCGTCAGCGTGCCGGATAGCGTCATGACGTGGGCCGCCGGAAGTGACTGCGGATGACGTCAGACGCCGGAGCGCCGCATCCGGTTCGGAGCTCTGCATCCCCGGCGTTACAAAAGGCCAGGGGACACCTCCGTCCTCGTCCCTGCCTCCTATAGCGTCCAGGAGCAGTGGAGCAGGAGTCAGCCAGCCTCACCTACCAGGTGGATATTCCAGCCTTCAGCATGTCAGAATCTTTGGGCAGGAAAGAAAAAGGACGCCATGATCGCTCCTCCAGGTCTGACAAGTCAGAAAGATCAGACAGATCAGCCAAGGAGAAGCATGAAAGACCCAGCAGACCAGAAAGACCAGAGAAACAGCCTGAGAGTCCGGTACCTGGGGTGATGGGATACAGCATTTGGTGAGCATATGCATTTCTAATTTTTACTAATATAGCCTTTGTATGTGGTTTATTTAAGGCTTCTGATAAAACCTCTAAAATGGCCACCTCTAAACACCACTATAAGGAGTGTGGAGATTGTAGAATTCCTTTACCCGATGATCATCCCAGATCCCTGTGTCAGCCCTGTGTTGATAAATTGGTGTATAAGGAATCATCTCTAGCTGACACCTTAAAACAGATCGTAAGGGATGAAGTCCAGGCATCCCTTAGAGGGTTTGGAGTCCTGGGTCCTACAACCTCCACTCCAGCTATGTCTATTACCTCTGTCAATGCTGAGGATGACTGCCCATCTGAAGCTCCTGTATCTGATAAAATTATTGAAGAAGGGGAAATTGAATATATTCCATCAGATAATGAGGAAGGTGGTCCATCTTCTAGAGTTCTTTTCCCTACTGAAGATATTGACCAATTGATTAAAGCTATAAGAACCTCCATAAATATTGAGGAAATAAAAACCCTGTTATCTGCAGAAGATGCCTTATACGAAGGGTTAACCCCTGAGAAAGTTCGCACCTTCTCACTCCATAAAAGCGTGAAAGCCTTAATCGATAAAGAATGGCAGAACCCTGATAGGAAGTTTTTTTATCCGCAGGTACTTCAAAAGGAAATATCCTTTTGAGGATGGTGACTCTAGCACCTGGGATAAAGCCCCGGCCATCGATGCACCAGTAGCAAGAAAAATAGCCTTCCCTTTGATAACATACTGTAGGTACTTTATTAGACCCTATGGATAGAAAATCTGAGTACTATAATAAGAGAACATGGGAGGCAGCTACGGGTATCCTTAGGACAAGTATAGCTTCTACCTGTGTGGCAAGATCTCTAAGGGTGTGGCTTGCAAAGTTATGGTGCGTTTACACAGAAAGATTTATCTGACAGATTTTGGAAGCCAAAGCCAGGAACAGACTATAAACAGGGACTAGGTCATAAAGGGAAGACTGAGATTTATCCTCTTTGCAAATCCTTTCCTGGCTTTGGCTTCCAAAATCTGTTAGTGTAAATGCACCATTAAAGATTAATGACGACCCTTCTTGTCAGAAGGTCCTGGCGGATATCCCTGTCCTAGCTAAAGCCGCTGATTTTCTTTCAGATGCCTCTGCGGATAGTATTAAATTAGCAGCAAAGGCGGCTGCACTTTTGAACTCTGCTAGAAGAGCATTATGGCTCAAAACATGGAAAGGGGATATTACTGCTAGGGGAAAACTTTGTGGCATTCCATGTGATGGCAATCTTCTTTTCGGGCCTGTTCTTGACTCTCTATTAGAGAAAGCCTCCGAAAAAAGTTTCCCCGCTCAGCCAAACACAACATGAAAACTTTAGACCGAAAAAGCAATACAAAAAACCCTTTCGTAATACTCAAGACAATAAAAAATTTGGAGTACCAGGGAAGGGAAAAGGATACATCTTTAACTCTAAAGACGACAAACCAAAATTTTCCCAACAATGACGTTCTCCCGGTGGGGGGGTCGTCTGTCTCATTTTTCGGGGCCTGGGGGGATATTATCCCCAGCCCTTGGGTTTTAAATTCTATTTTCATGCGACTTCTCCTGGTATTCAGGAGTTTTCCCAGAGACAGATTTCTCCCCACCAAAAGACTTACAGACCTAGAGAAACAAAAAATTATAAAAACAGAAGTTCTCTCCTTAATACAAAAGCAAGTATTAGTCCAAGTTCCCCTAGACCAACAAAAGAAGGGTTTCTATTCACCTCTCTTCCTAGTCAAGAAACCAAACGGGTCATTTAGGGTAATTATAAATCTCAAGGGACTAAACAAGTTTCTACAATACAAAAAAGTTTGTATGGAGACCTTAAAGTCCACAATAAACCTTCTATTCCAGAACTGTGTGATGGCTTCCATAGATCTGGAGGACGCCTACTATCATGTGCCTATTCACAATTCCCATCAAAAATTTCTGAGAGTGGCTGTCTGGATAGTAGACAAATGGGTTCACCTCACCAGGAAGCAGGACATATTTGTACCATATCTGGCCGACTTCCTCCTAGTGGCGGACTCAGTAGAAAGACTTCATCACCACATCACACTAGTTTCTGAGATAATTCAGAGGTTAGGGTGGAACATAAACCTGAAAATCGAATTTACTACCCTCAAAGCAATGTGTGTTTTTTGGAACTCTTCTCGACTTATCTCTGCAAATGTCTCTTCTTCCCTCCACAAAGCAGGATCTGATCAGACAGAGAACTTGGGACTTATTCCTTACTCAGACACCTACACTAAGAGAAGCGATGTCGGTTCTGGGTCTCCTCACATAGTCAGTGAGGTGGGCTCAATACAGGACAAGACTTCTACAAAGAGACATTCTAGAGAATTGGTATGGTCACCAGCAGTCTCTCAACAGGACCTCAGAACCTAAAAAAAAGGAGTAGATTGGAACCCTTCACAGATAATAAGAGTCACAACCGATGCCAGCCCCGGGGGATTTGTCCAGGGCAGGTGGCCTCAACATCTCAGACACCAGTCCTCGAATTACAAAGAACTGTATGCTGTCTTCCAGGCCTTGCGGGACCTTTCCCCTCTGTTATCATACAAAGATGTACAGATTTACTCAGACAACACCACAACAGTGGCTTATATCAACAAACAGGGGGGCACTCGAAGCCAGGCTCTCCTCCATCTCTCCCAGCAGATCTTTCTATTTGCAGAGAACAATCTACAGTCCATATCAGCAGTCCACATGAAGGGAAGTCTAAACAAACAAGCAGACTTTCTCAGCAGGACCAGGGTCAGACAGAATGGTCCCTCAATCAAACAATATTTTACAAGGTGGTAAAAAGGTTCGGTTCTCCAACGATAGACTGGTTTGCTTCGAGAAAAAACAAAAAACTAAGAAGATTTTGCTCTCTAGACCCAACAGAGAATCCAACAGCAATAGACGCATTTGCTCAAGATTGGAGCAAGGAGATGGGATACGCCTTTCCTCCAATCAATCTAGTTCCCAGGGTACTGAAAATGATACTCCAGGACAAGGCCAGAATAATCTTGATAGCTCCCTTTTGGCCAAAAAGTCCGTGGTTCACACTCCTGAGAACTCCTCAGTAGACCAGCCGTGGATTCTGCCAGAAATCAACGACCTCTTAACCCAGGGACCAGTAGTTCATCCAATATTACCGCACTTACACTTGACTGCATGGATGCTGAGCGGGTAATTCTGAGAGGTAGGGGGCTGTCAGATTCAGTAATTAACACCATGCTGGCCTCCAGAAAAGAAGTAACCTCTTCAATATACCTAAGAACATGGAGAGCCTTTCTAAGGTTTACACAAGGCAGACAAGATCCATTAGGAGAACTAAACATCCCTCTTATCCTTAGCTTCCTTCAAGCAGGCCTAGAAAAGAATTTAAGGCTCAGTACCCTCAAGGTACAGATATCTGCTCTTAGTACCTTTCTAAATGCAAAATTAGCTGACAACTTGCTAATCAAAAGGTTCATCACGGGGGCGGTAATGTTGAATCCTCCTTCCAGGATAACTGCCCCACCGTGGGACTTAAATTTAGTCTTGGAAGCTCTTACAAGATCTCCCTTTGAGCCTCTAGACTCCCTGCCTATAAATATTCTATCCCTCAAACTCTCCTTTCTTCTTGCTATCACCACAGCTAGAAGAGTTAGTGAGATACAGGCCCTTTCAGCCTTTCCCCCTCACACTCAGGTCCTGGATGATAGAGTAATCATGAAAACCCTTCCTTCCTTCCTTCCTTCCTTCCCAAAGTAGTATCGGAGTTCCATAAGAATCAGACAATAGTCCTTCCTACCTTTTGTAACAATCCTTCCAATGATAGGGAGAGAATCTTTCATAACTTAGATGTTAGAAGATGCCTCACTAAATACTTACAAGCCACAGAGAATTTTAGGAAATCAGAGAACCTGTTAGTCCAGTTTTCAGGAATTAATAAAGGGAAGATGGCCTCTAGACCAACCATTAGTCGCTGGATTAAGCAAGCAATTACTCTGCCATACACTTCTCAGAGTAAGGAGCCACCTTCTTACTTCTCAGCTCACTCTACAAGGGCTATGGCAACCTCTTGGGCAGAGAAGGCAGACGCTTAGATCAGATTTGCAGGGCAGCAACTTGGTCTTCACCACATACCTTCCTACGTCATTATAGACTTCAGCTAAACCCTCTTTCCGATCTGTCCTTTGGTAGGAAAGTTCTTTCTGCTGTAGTCCCTCCCTAATTAAATTTCTAGTTTTTTCCTCCAGGGGTGCTGTCATAGGGTGTCTGGGTAAAACCAGAATTACTTACGGTAATGATGTTTCCGTAAGCCCATGACAGCACCTCTCTGGTATACCCACCCTTATTACTATTGAGATTAGTATTAATTGGCAATAGTTTAAATTATTTATATTTTACTAAGTGAAAAATGTTTTTCCGCTGGAATACTCTTTGAGAACTGAGGTGTGGAGAGGAGTGTCAGACTTTTATCTTCACAGGTTTCCTGTCCTGCGGTGGGAGGTCCTCTCCAGGGGTGCTGTCATGGGCTTACGGAAACATCATTACCGTAGGGAATTCTGTTTTTTATATGGCAGGGTCATCTGATCTGATCTGGCCAACCAATCGCTGCTATCGACATGTATGGGTCCCACGTCATCGCAGGATGTACCAAAGAGTCTTCTGCATGTTTATTGGCTGAGAAATAGTGCCAAAACTTTCACAGGAAACGGATGATGAGATTCTCACGAGTATCGCGAGATGCTCGTCCGAGTAACGAGTACCAAGCTCGGACGAGCATGCTCGCTCATCAGTAGTAAAATCCTTTTAGTGGGTGGTTTTATTGATAGGGTGACATCCAGTGTAGCGTAGTACTGCAGCCCAGGTTTTAGATTACTCCGCTCCCCTTATCTCAAACCTTTTTTTGGGTATAATGATTTACACAAAGGCACACTTTTACACACCTACAAAATGTTTTCTATACCCACACCCATTGGCACATATTTACACACATGGTACTTCACACACTACACACACCAACATGATTTTGCACATCTTTTGCACTAACATACTGTATATTACACTACCTATACACAGTTTATTTTTTTAAGAGGAACTTTTAGCAGATTAGACCAATCTAACCTGCTTATAGTCCCCTATAGTGCTGGGGACGCTGAAGAGGAAGGTATGTGTCTTACCATTATTCCCGCACTGTTAGTTGGCCTAACCTTCAGCCGTGAGCACTGTTAGAAGCACTGCCCTGCCCCACATAGGGTCATCCAGCCCACCCGCTTCATTGATAAACAATAGATGTTGAGATGTCTCAAGTTGATAAGACTCTATTGTGCCCAAAATTAGAAGAACACTTGAAAACAAAAATTGGGAGAGATCCAAAAAATGGCAACATTGGGTGACGTATCAGAATTGAATTTTACACATCCACACAAAAGCAGTTACTGCCAGGAATTGTATATTTATATTGTAACTCAAGAACCCCCAAAACAGGAGTGGAAGAAAAGGTTGGAATATGTTATGGTTGTCCAGAGAGGCAGGGTCCAGGAATTAGAAGATTATGGAGGTTGTGGATCGGTGGATATGGTTGACGTGGAGAGGGGTGATAAAGGGAATTTTTTATAATTTTTTGGGGGGAGTGGAGTAAGTATTGTAGTAAAGACAGGAAGGACAGTAGGACATGATTATACATGGCAAGATTGTGAACTGAGAGCTGCTCCAGCCAGGACGAGATCAACAGTGTGCAGAATAGGAGAGAATAATATAGGGGGGTATTGGATGTCCCAATTCTTTGTACCTAGACAGAGGTTGTAAATAATGTAAAATAAAAGAGAAGAGCCTTCCCATTAGAGAGGGGGAGAGGAGTGGAGAGAATTATAGGTAATGGAGGTAGGGGAGATGTTATGAACACCTTAGAGTAAAGGAGTTGAGGGAAGCAAATATTTAAGTTGAGAGAACGAAACTGAGGCATATAAGATCATCATAACTGGTCCTTGAGCCCAGGGCCGGACTGGGATTGAAAATCGTCCCTGGCATTTCAACGCATACTGTGATTTGGAAAAGTTATGAACTACACCTCCCAGCATGCCCTGGCAGCTATAGACCTTCAGGAACTGCTGGGAGTTATAGTTCTCCCTACAAAATACATTATTTTTTTTTTATTTTGTTGAGAGAACTACAACTCCCAGCAGTTCCTGAAGGTCTATAGCTGTCAGGGCATAATAGGAGTTGTAGTTCCAAATCTATGGGGTCAGGTGTTACATTTGTTTAGGCATGTAAAATGAATACCCCAGAATTATGTAACACCCAACCCCATATATAGTTTTGGGGTATTCATTTTACATGAATAAAAAATGTAACACCCAACCCCATAAATTGTGAACTACAACTCCCAGCATGCCCTGACAGCCATAGACCTTCAGGAACTGCTGGGGGTTATAGTTCTCCCTACAAAATACATTTTTTTATTTTGTAGGGAGAACTACAACTCCCAGAAGTTCCTGAAGGTCTATAGCTGACAGGGCATGCTGGGAGGTGTAGTTCATAACTTCATATTTTCTGTTCTTCCCTGCTTCACTTTATTAACATGATCATTTTATTTTTAATTTTTAAGAGAGGAGGTGGGGAGAGGAGGTGAAGGGGGGAGGAGGAGGAAGGGGGAGAAAGAGATATCGAAAGGGGGTTGATGGAGGAGGGAGGGAGAGAGGAGGTGAAGGGGGGAGATGGAGGAGGGGGGGAGATGGAGGAAGGGGGGAGACGGGGATGATGGAGGAAGGAGGAACGAGGAAGAGAGAAGGTGAAGGAGAGGGAAAGAGGTGGTGAAGGGAGGAGACAGAGAGAGGTGGGGAAGGGGAGGGGTGGAGAGAGATTGTGAGACACAGTACAACCTCTCTCGTGCAGCACCGGCCGTCTCTCACCTTCCCCCATCACAGCGTTGTGTGTGTGTGACGGGGCTTGAACGCTGTAAGCTGCTGCTGGGGGAAGGTGAGAGCCGATCCGGCGCTGCAGATCTGATGAGGGGTACACAGGGGTTGAAGGGGGAGAGGGGGTGGTGAATTTGGAATCGGGGGTCTGGGTTGAATCGATTTCTGAGCACCGCAAGCAGAGCAGCCGGCGGCGGAGGGTGCTCCCTGTCATCTGTGCAGTGTCTACTTCCTTTCCTGCTGGGGGAAGGTGAGAGACAGCGGACAGGAGAGAGTTTGGGAGTGAGGAAGGGGGGGTTAGTGAGCGATGTTGCAGAGTGCAGGGGGGACGGGCGCTGCACTCGCCGCTTGGCGGCCCCTAGCTGTTCTACAATCAGCCGTGCGCAGCAGCTGTGCATAGTTGGGGGGAGGAAATAGCTGGGCGGTCATGTAGGGGGTCGGCCCCTCTGGCATTTGCCAGAGCTGCCCTATGGCCAGTACGGCCCTGGTAGGAAGCATTAGAAAATCATTTCAGAGGGCAAGTAGGAATCCATATGGCTGCCATATCAGCTAAAACAGGTTAGTACATAGGAACATAGATGGCAGCTTACTGGGACCTCTAGCTCTACAGAAGTTCTGTGGCCTGATATGTTGTGTAGAACTACAGGTCCCAGCAAGCTGCTATCCATCTACTTCACAATATATCAGGTCAAGGGGGGGGGGAGGGGGGTGTTGATCTGATGCGGTCGGGCGAAGGGGGGGAGGGGTGATCTGATGCGGGGGGGGGGGGGGTGATCTGATGCGGCCGAGCAGGCGGGGGGTGATCTAATGCGGCCAGGTGGGCGGGAGGTTATCTAATGCGGGCGGGGGATGATCTGATGCGGGCGGCCGGATGGGGGATGATCTGATGCGGGCGGCCAGGCGGGGGATGATCTGATGCGGGTAGCCGGGCGGGGGTGATCTGATGCGGCCAGGTAGGTGGGGGTGATCTGATGCGGCCGGGGGATGATCTAATGGACGGGGGGGGGGGCTGTTGGTCCCAGGCAGGGGAATGGTGCAGGCGAGCGGCGCCCCCGGGTGGGGAGATGCTGTGAGTGCCTCATAACATATGGGGGTGCAACAGAGGGAGACAGGTCAGCTGTGTGCCTCTCTTCAGAGGGAGACTGTCATTCCTCTCTTCAGTGGACAGGGTTATAATGCTCACACTGCCCATTGAAGAGATGGAGAACACGTGACCCCGTCACGGAGGGTGGGGGCCAGGGGCAGGGAGTGGTGACGGACAGGACTAAGATTTGATGATTTTATGCAACCAGAGGGAGAGAGGGCACCCAGAAAACAGCAAAACTGTGCAGAATCCTTAATAGGAAAAAAAATGGAAAAATGAAAGATGAAAAACTTTGGGTGGGCAGTTTATTAAAGCAAAAATGTTATTTTTGGGGGGAATACCCCTTTAAAGGGAATCTGTCACTAGGTTTATACCTCCTTAAATGAGGGCAGCATAAACTTGACAGAAATGCTGAACAGATCAGTGTGTTACATCATTTTTTTCATCCATCCTCCTAATATGCAGGAGATCAGGATTCTTGCCGCATCCCCCCCCCCCCCCCCCCTGCCCTCCAACTGACGATTGACAGTTGACTGCCTATACACAGTATGGATAGATAAGAGCCAATTCTGCTTCTCATGAATATTGAGGACTACTGGGCTCACGCACATAATGGATGAGACTACTTATTGTCCATGTTATTTAGAAAGATTTCTCTGGATCAGCTTCACAGAACAGTGTAAGTGATATATCATTCTGTTCAGCTTCTCTTTTTATGAGATAAGGCTGCATAAAACTACTGACAGAGTCTCTGAAAAATTGTATTTAGGGAAAGTTCCCTTTAAGATATGGTTCATGGATTTACACATATACTTATGGACGGATAAAGCAGCTGGAAGAGTTACAGATTTTTTTTTTTACTCCTCGAAAAGATTTTGAAAAAATTACCATTTGAAGAAAAAAACAAAAAAAAACATAGCAGATGTGAAATGTATGAAACATTTTCAGCCAGAAGTAGCACTTCCCTCTCTAGAAGATCACAAGCAACTACAGCAGCAAGATTAAGATTAAGCTGTTCAGCTTTTGTATGAAGTAGCCAGCAGATGGCGCTCTAAGATCACACATTCAGAATTGATTTTTGATACATTGTTGACTGATAAATGGGAGAAGAAATTGAGGACCGCAATCACTGGGATGACAAGTTGATCTGAGTTGAATTGGTGATATGACAGCGATATAAATTATTTATTACTTGACATTGCATTATTGAGTTTGACTGAAGCAAGTTGCTTTGATCACAAATTTGGCAGCTGCGATGCAAACAGGGCAGAAACGCAAGTAAACTTCAAAGAAGTTAAGTGTAAAGATATTTGGTTTTTAAAAATTAATAATGTTATTAAAACTAAATAATACTAATAATAATTAATAATAATAATGTGACTATTTTTTATAATTTGCATCTGGTATCAACAATGAAGTAAAGACACGATGGGCACAAAGATGTGGCAAGTGGCAAAAGACCCACCATCAGTGTCAACAGGGAAGTGGCCTAATTTCCAATTGCTCTCTACCCTACCCCGAAACAGCTGTCAGGTTCCCTTTAAGCATTGGACACAACACATCCAAGACCTGAGTGAACCTGCAACCCAGGTAATGTGTTTACTACTGCAGTGATTAGAGATGAGCGAAACTGGTTCGGGTTCGAGTCGACCCGACCCAAACCCGAACGTTCCGCATTTGATTAGCGGGGACTGCTGAAGTTGGATAAAGCTCTAAGGTTGTCTGGAAATCATGGATACAGCCAATGACTATATCCATGTTTTCCACATTGCCTTAGGGCTTTATCCAACTTCAGCAGCAACTGCTAATCAAATGCCAAAAGTTCGGGTTCGGATCGACTTGAGCATGCTCGAACACATCAGAACACATCAGAATACTGCGGCCGGAAAGATCATAGCCTAAATCTTAATCTGATTGCAGTTATTGAGCCCCTAAGAGTCCCTAACTGCTGCATTCATTCCCTGTCTGCTTCTCTGCCTGTGTCATTGTTCAGCACAAGGCACCATGCTGTAAACACACCTCATTCTTCCCTAAATGTCCCAGTGGAAAAAAAAAATAAAAAAAAAATATGTATATATATATATATATATATATATATATATATGTATGCATGCATGCATGCATCTGTGTATATGGCAGGAAGATAATGGTGTAGGCTAGAGTAGACATAGTCACTGACATTACTCAGGGGGCGGGACCTGAGCTTGGAAACAAGATCCGGACAAACAACAGAAGATATTGGAGGTGTTGTCTCAGGAGAGAGGGAGGAGCCAGTGAGCTGCTGAGACAATACCACATAAAAAATTCACAGACTACCCAACTTACAACCAGGGGTATTTCAAGTAAAAAAAATCACTGAAGCCAGTACTATTAGCGATCTCACTATGTTAGTAAGTTATAAATATTGGGGTGAAAGTTTTATTTCAGTGTAATTTTCTAAAGCCGGAATACCCCTTTTAACAACATCAATGGGCATGGATGTAGTTGGTTCAGGAAAACTGCCTGAATAAAATGCAAATGTAATGAACAAAAGTGAGAACTAAAAACTGAACTGTGTTCTTTTCCTGGGTCATAGAGCTAAAAGATAAAAATCCAATTGCCTAAAGCTACCACTACAGGGATATCGCCATGTACAGATTTATAGTCTGCAGCTCCCATTCAGTTCAAAGGGAATTAGATCATATGAAGTAAATCATATCTATATATACTCACAACAGCTGAATCCTTTGGATATAATAATAATAAGAATAAATAAGAAGCCAGTTAAAAGTTTGGTGTTGACTAATCATTAGAGATGAGCGAACCTGGAGCATGCTCCAGTCCATCCGAACCCGAACTTTTGGCATTTGATTAGCGGTGGCTGCTGAACTTGGATAAAGCCCTAAGGCTATGTGGAAATCATGGATATAGGCATTGGCTGTATCCATGTTTTCCAGAAAACCTTAGAGCTTTATCCAAGTTCAGCAGCCCCCGCTAATCAAATGCCGAACGATCGGATTCGGATGACTCAAGCATGCTCAAGGTTCGCTCATTTCTACTAATCTTATAAACTGCCTGCTTATGTGTGATCAGCATGGCTGCCTCCTCTCCATAGGTGACACCTCAGGTTTACAGATAGAACACAAAGTTTTTTTAAGTTATAAACAAACATGAAAAAACAAAGCACGTTAGTTACCAGCGTGAGCCAAGCTGCTTCCAGTACATTTAGGAGATTAATGAATAAATTAGCATATTCACATTTTAATCAAAAGCCAAATAAGTTCTCGCCACTGTGACTGTTGTTCAAAGCAATAAAAAGTTATAGAACATAAGTTTCACACTGAAGTAGATGTATCTAATGTATCTAAAAAAGGAATGTATTGATTTACATAGAACCAAGGTTTCTGTCCCCATTGGGACTCAAATTCAACATCGGAAGGAAACTTGCTCAAACATGGGGTAAACATACTTGCAGAGGTTGTGCTTGGTTGGATTTGAACCCAGGGTTCCAGTACTGAAAGGTAACAGGGCTAATCACCTATGCCATGCTGCCTGTTCGTAATGACTGGAGTCGTGGATTTGCTGTACCATTGCTAGCGGTGACGTAAGCTGCAGAAGGGAGCAGAGTTTAAGGGGTCGCTGGCGTTCACCAGTGCCCACCGCATGGCGGGATGGACTTGCTGCAGCGGTCGACTCCTAGGTCACTACCCCTGGCTGAGCTAGCTAACAGCAGCAGGCGAGTTGCAGCTGGGGGCACATGGGCAGACAGGTACACAGCAGGACTCTCGATCTGAACCACAGGCAGCAGGAATACAGCAAGACTACTGGCAGGAACCACGGGCAAGTAACACATGGAGCTGGGACCACACGCTAAGGGAATCATGCAGAGGCACCAATAGGGAAGGTCAGGACACCTGATTAATTTATAGGGGAAGTGGTGCAACTACCCAATAGGGGACGCACTGTCCCTTTAATTCTTTGACAGACGGCGCATGGGCGCGCCCTAGGAGGCAGGGGTGCTCGTACTGACCGGGACAGCAGGAAGCAGGAACGGAGAGAGTTAAGGCACTGGAGGTAGCACACTGGAGGGGAAGAGCAGAACGGCGACAGCCCAGAGCATGGGATGTCGCTGTGGCCGTGACACTGTTACATCAACAAGCTATCAAATTAATGACTTTACCTTTCCACATGTAAGTGATAAAAGATCTTGACTAGTATTAAGCGAGCATGCTTGGTTGAGCATAGTGCTTTTAGAGCTTGAGAAAAGGTGTCCATATGCCTTCAATATCCCTTAAAGGGATGCTTAAACAAATTATACAAAAATGTAAATGCCGGAGTTCTAATGTGTCTTTTAGAAACCTATTCAAGGGAAAAAAAATATTCAAATATTAGAACAAAGAAATATAATAGGTTAAAGGGACTACCTTCTCTGTGAGACCTCAGATGACCTGGGAAACATGGAGCTTCCTGTTTTCTGACTCTTTGAGAAGTAAAAAAAATCATAAAACAGGAAGTGCTGGGGTTTCCCTGATAGCTTAAACAAAAAAAATTAAATAGCAAACTTGCTTTATATCACATTTATTGCTGATTTAGATTTTGAAAGTTGTAACGACAGTGACACTTTAACCAGGTACCCTCCGTTCTGCCGAGCGGGTGCCACCTGTTTAAATGCTCAAGTTTCCTATTATTTTAATGGGGTTTTTTACTCGAGCATTGAAAAATCATTGACTCAAGTGACAAGCAGTGAAGCATTCAGGTGCTCGCTAATCTTGACATTTCAAACACTTTGCGGGGCTGCGGGGTGATCACTAGATCGTCCTGGCAGCCCATAGAAGATAGCAGCGGTCTGCTGCCGCCACTCCTATTCCACGGAACGTCGGCAGCAGTTCATTGCTATTTTAGTTGTTTGTCTTTCAACATGTTGAAAGACAAATCACAGACAATGATCAGCCAACATTGTTGTTGATAATCATTTCGTGTAATAGAGCCTTTACTGTCTGCTCCTTAGTGACAGTTTCCAGGTCTAGCTAGATGAGACCACAATTTCATTATCTCTGATGGGCCCTCAGCAGTCTAGATGGTCCACTCCTACCTAATATTTTCCTCTGTCTCCTATTTGACTGAGACCCCGAATAAACAAGCCCAATCTAACCTTCAGCTCATTGGCACTTCCACAACAGGCCACCATCATAAATAACAGGAAATTCGCCACAAATTCACAATTTGCACAAGGTAGTCAAGGTGGTCACAACAGATATTGTGAGTAAAGGACCATGTACAATTTTTTGACTAATTTGTTTTATTTGGTTTTCTTTATTCAGAAGATTCAGGGTGGTTCACAAACTCTCAAGCACCACCATATAATCTAACACCGTGGAAAATCTGAAAAAAAAAAAAAAATTTAGTAAGTATTTGAGGACCAGAATTAGAAAAGAAAAAACACTCAAGTCTTGTTATCTTATTTGTTTCTATTCTCTTTATTAAGAATTCTCCACCATCTTCTAATGTTATTTCTCCTCTTGATCCCTTATTCTTCCTTTATATTGGACATTAGGGTTCAGCCACATGTTCAGCCAACCTCTTTCACCTAATAACCTCAAAAAGTGACAGCCTGGTCCTCAGGGGGTTCAGTTAACCCCCTGGGATCCAGAATTCATTATTCAGTTAGTTTACCACTAGCTTTGCATAGTCGCAATCCCCAGGTATGTCGATAGCTTTTTCACTCATCAGCTTCTTTTATGTATATTTACCTATTATATCATGTTTTCTTTCCAATGTTGCAATACACGCAAAAGAAGCTGCTGTGGGAGGAAGCACTCAGCATATGCCGTGATTCTATCTCTGTTGGATGTGAAAGGAGACTTGTACTTTAACCCAAGCACCATGAGGTGCTCGTCGAGGATCAAGCAGTGCTGAGCACTCAGAAAAGCGTGCTCACTCAACACTAGTGAAGATGAAGAGCTGAGGTTACAGTAGACTACAGAAGTGAGGGACAGAGGAAGATGTACAAAGATTGAAGATCAGGAACATGTCTTAGATGCAAACTGTCATGCTTTAGACCACAGCAGTGAGCTGTTGCAAAAATACAATTTCCATCATGCTGGATAGCTAAAGCTTTGGCTGTCTAGGCATGATGGGAATTGTAGATTTTGATGTCTCTTCCTTAGACAAAAACTATGGGAAATATTCTCTTAGTTAGGACCCCTCAATATAAGGGAGAAAAAGAACCAATGCAAAGAGCAGTGTATACCAGGTAAGACCATTGAAATCAAAGGGAACCTGTCGGCTGCAATTCCTGTACCAGCCTGCTGACACTGTTAGGTAACTGTTAGGTCAAGGAGACATATGGTACCTCTCATGTATCCAGAATGTAGAAAAATGCTTTTACTCTCTGGCGCAAAGTGTCAGAGAGGATTTCCCAAGCTCCTGAAGTGCTGAGGGCTAGGAAAACTTTTAGTTGCCCTTCCTATCCCAGCATGATTAACAGTCAGGGATCAGCAGGGTCAGGCATAGGTGGGGGAGTAAGAAGGCATAGCAGTCCTCAAAAGATCAAGAGCTTGGGGGAGGCCTCTTTGACACTTTGCACTGGAGAACAAAGGAATTTTTCTACATTCTGGAAGCACCGACTGATATATGAAAGGTATCATGTGTCTCCTTGACCTAACAGCTATCTAACAATGTAAGTACTTTTTAAAGTCAATTGTATCTGACAGATCCCCTTTCCGTTGATCCAGGGATTTATTCTGATTGCCATTGGAGCCGGGAAGAAATTATAAGAGTTTCTTCCTACCTCTGGATCAATACAGTAGGGTTTCTCTAGGTTGAACCTGATGGACTCTTGTCTTCTTTCAACCTTCCTATTTTACTATGTTTAATGCAGGTCTTGTTCATTTTGTTTTTTTCAGGTACACCATCATAGAAACAGGACAGCTAGTCCGTTGAAGTCCAAATAAGAAGAAACTTTTCCGCAACAGATAACCTCTTTGTATAAATTCTTTCTGTGTACCTTAAAAGAACCATTTCCACCATCCATAAATAACATTTGCCCGAGAAGAAAATCATTAATGACAAAAACCTACAAATTCTAAATAATGTTCCCTTATAGAATAAATGTTCAGACTCACAAAGTCACTTTGCATTGATTTCAATAGTTTTTTACTCCCTGGAGAGACAGTCATAAGAAAAAAAAAAATATTTGGGTTGAGATTGCATTTTTCATCAATCATGCTTTGCTATTTCTGCTCGAGCACGACAAACACATCAAATTATTTCATAAATCTCGTCTTTTTGGCTTACCGTTTGCTTGAGCACAGGTTGAATTTCCAAACGAGCGGAAAAAAACTTGATGTGGATGTGCTGAGAATACTCAGATATCCACCAGTTTGTTTAGAGCAATATGTTTGAGAGAATTACAGGTGCTTCTAACTAGACAAATATGGATAAATTGGAATTTCGAGGACCTTATTTCCCACGTATTGGTTTTGGATTAGGTGAAGTATTATTTCTACACAAAACTAGCATGTATTATCTTTCCTGCTATAAAAGTAATAGACTTTCAACTTTAGTATTAAAATGGAAAGTGTATTACAGAAGGCCTGACTTAATATTCTGTTGCCTTTGTACATTTGTGTATTATGTGTAGAGATGGATGGACCCTTTATTTCGGGAGGTTTCTATAAAATTGTTTCGAAATATAGATAAATATAATAAAATTCGATCAAATTTGTTTCAGAACTCAATTTGGTTTCTTCTCTGTACTAGTTGCAGAATGTCCAACCCATGGGTGTAAGGGATTATAGCATATTATCGGCAATGCAATAGCACATCCTTATTTACTGTATAAGAGCAAAGACTCCTGTCAAAATGACTAAGTACTACTTATAGACCTGCTTGACTCATCTAGGGAAAAGCAATAGGGACGACTTAGCCATCTGTATGTGCTAATCGGGTCCAGAAAACCATGGGGCACAAGTCTTCTGACACATAAGATTCAGAGATGATATGAAAAGGAACAAGCATTAAATTTGAAGGATTTTTTTTCAAGTTTCTTAAAGGGAACCTGTCACCATGAAAATGCACTTCAATTTTCTGGCAATGTGTTATAGAGCTGAAGGAGTTGAGTAGATATATATATATATATATATATATATATATATATAAATATTTATTGTTGTGTTAAAAAAAAAAAATCTACTATAACTCGTAATGTATTGTTACAATCATACCTGACCGTGATCCAGCAACGACATCTTCGGACTACCAGGAGTGCGCTCCAGCAGGTACACACGGTGCTTGCTGGCAGTGCACTTTCAGGGTCCTGACTGCGGCTGAGGTGATGTCATGGTACCCGACGGGATCCCTAGCAAACAGGGACACCACTGGTGGAGGCTTTCCCTAACAGCAGAGCTGTGTTTGTTGAGTGACAGATCTCATTGCCACTTATGATTCTGCATGCCCAATATGGTTTTAATTAGGAGCCTTGTGGGGCGGTTCAATCAGTTTTTTGGATTAGGCCCATGGCCTTCTATAAAGTAGTCTATATCAGTCCCTGGATGCTGACTATTATGTCTAGGTTCGCTAGCATGCTTAGTGATTTCCTTGCTATCCTGCTATTCTTGCTTTATGGTTTATCCGATCCCCTACCCCTAACCTGACTATCCAAGTTTTCCACCTGCCCTGACCTTTTGGCTTGCTTCTTGACTGTTCTTTGGATCTTTGTTGGGATGTGGAACTGGTAACCCTCCTCTATTGTATGTGTCTGTCTTGTTTGCTGGACTGCTGCTCAATTGTCCGCAACCACCTAGGGCTGATAGTGGCATTTAGGCAGGAACAAAAGGCCGGGACAAGTTCAGGGTCCACTGTCCATGTCTTTCCTGTCTCTTCCCTGATCGACTGGTACCATTATGGGCTGATGAGTCCAGTGTGTGTGCCTTATTAGTAACTGTGTGCATGCTCATACACTAAAGGGTGTCAATCATTGGCCGAGACTTGACTCTTGCCACTAGAGCCACCCAAAATGTTCAGGGACCTCAATCAATAAGTTTCAAGTTATTTTGACATTTTCTACATAAAATATATATCAATCTACTCAGCTCCTCCTGCTCTATAACACAATGCTGACAATCTGGCAACTCAGATTTGATGTTTGATGTATGAGGTTCCCTTTTCATGACTAGAATAATAAATTAACCTGGAGATACAATGACCAAGAGGGATTGATTGCTACAGATGTTTGTAGGAAACCTGCAGCCACAAATGCCCTGCTGTACTTGTCTCCCTCTCGTAATCCTCAGATAGTGAACCAGTCCCTCTGGGTCTGTTTCCGAGGATGCGGCACATCTGCTCCAGTGATGAAATGTTTTAATTACCAGCGATTGATCTCACTAGGAGGTTTTTACAACCTGGATACAATAGGAGAGATATACAGAAGGGATACTTCAGAGCTTAGCATACAGATTGTGAAACTCTATTAGTAATGAATAAAGACAAGAGGAGATCAAAAGCGAGATTCATTTCTGATTTCAAAGTATGACTATACCATTGGGCACCACCTACAATGTTTGCCTTCCCGCATGGAAGACAGGAACCATCTTTTTCACTGGCAATTGGAAATAACTGAGACTACAGCCCCCCCCCCCCCCCCCCCCCCCCCCCCCTCCCCAGCACACTATGGAGCTGACTGGCAATGCCAGCCACCAGTCAGAAAATGATCATAGGAGACAGCTGCATCGGCTGGGAGGCAGAGAAGCCCTGGCCACACCGCATAGTAGCTATGGATGCCGCTGACATGCCTCTAGTGACCAGTTGTCAGGGACACCATCGGCGTGTCTAGGAGGCTGGATGCGTGTTCCAGCAGTGCTGGGAGCTGGGGACGCAGCCCAGTTAATGACAAAAACAAAAGTAATCACTAACACCTGGGGGGATTTATCATTGTGCACCCCTGGTGTACGCCATGAAAAATGGGCAGATTTGCCCCTTTTCCATAGTGCATGCCTGCCGTATACCCCGTTCGCCTGATGGGCGGGTAGTGGGGATACGACAAGGCGGGGAGGAGGTGTTTTGGCTCCTCCATGTCTGATTTATGAAGGTTTATGACTGTTTCCAGGTAAAAATCTACATCTGCTTCAAAGCAGGTATGGATTTGTGCACAATGCCAGCACAAGGACAACTGGCTCTATAAAGAGGCGTTTACCTCTTAGTAAATCCGGACGGGGAAAAGGGGACAGGGCTTTATTTAAGACTGGCATATTTGTAAGCCAGTCTTGATAAATATCCCGACTGAGTCTTGTCTCTTATTGTGCAGGGGCAAGGACACAGGAATCCCTGCTCCTGTACATAGTTTCTGAGACAATCTACTCTATTAGCATACTAACACACATATTCCAGCAAAGCATGTAGGTGCCTAAAGATTTGATGTAACCACCTTATGATTGCTGTGGCTATCTGTTGACTATCTGTGATTATAACACAGAATCAGTGCTAAACTATGTTTTATGTCCATGAACTTCTGATCTAGAGATGAAATCTTTCTTCTTGTATTGTATCTGTAAAAACACCATGTCCTGAGATGTATGGTGTGAGATCACCCTCTTTTCACACCCATACAATTTGGTGACACCCTGTTACTGCAAGCAAACACTGCGCTTGTCTATATATGAACGTCCAGTGATGTAAATTAAACTTTTAGGGTACTCTGAGTTATATTATGTAGAATTGTTAAAATGAGAATTTGGGAAACTTTATAATTTTGTACATTTCTATTGTATATGTAGCTTTTTTTCTCACCATGATTTACATTAATGAGCTCACTGCACCCTATAAAGTTCTGGTTACTGTGCAAATTCTCAGGTTCTCTGACAACCTTTGAATCTTGGGCACCATTGTATAAAGACCACCTGATGCATTGCTGATTCTATTATTTATGTTAGTTGGATATCTTGTACGTAATCCATATAATGTGGCAACCCCAAAATAAGCAGGGCCTCTCTGTTCCAATTGATCTCTCCCTTGACTTTTACTTCCGCCATGAAAATTGTTTACGATCTATGATGTCTGTATTTGTCATCAGGGGCTTGTCAACTAGAAGTGGCTGGGTCCCATAGCAAACTTTTGATCAGGCTCCTCCGATCCACCCTGACCACAAACCCATTAACTGTATTCATGACCTTTAACATTTATTGGCAAGTAGGAGTCAGGAGGAGATATATGCAGCACCCTGAAGGCCTGCTCAGTCACCGGGTGCTGAAAATAATGACGGCTCAAGGGGCCAAGTGTATTCCATATGTGCTGGTGAGCCATCTACCAGCACATATAATTTCATCTTCTGATTTACGATAGTTAAGTAATATCTTCAAAAAAGTTTGTATTATATCTGTGTCTTTTGTGTTGTAGCGCTAAAGCATTGCTCTTCATTTCTGAACTGGAAGGAATGCTATATTTCCGAGATGGTCAGTGGGAGTAGGGAGAGAACATGTTGAGTACTGGTGGGTTGGGGAAGGAGTCAGCTAGTCAGCTAGCTAGACTGGAGGGGGGGGGGGCAACATCTACAAAGCACCACCACCAATCACCAGTACATGGAACCCCAGTGTCCCTAGCTTTAAAATTATAGGAGGAATTTCAATGACAATTTTTTTTGCAATATCTGGGTATCCAGTAGGTAGATGATAAAAGCTTCAGGATTGAATACCACTTTAAATATACAGGTTAAATAATTAGGGCAGACACACAGTTACCATAGACATAAAGCCATCAGTCTTGGAACAAAAGCTTCTTACGTATTGGAAATTAGATAAAGAACAATTGGGAAATAATGAAGCTACTGTTTTTATAATTGCTGTTTCCCACTCTTATTATTTTTTCATTCAAATCCTACTGTGAGTCATCACCTGCCTGAGTAATGTAGAGAGGATCGGCCGCATTCTGCCTACAGCCTCTAATTGTATCCATTCACACACAATTGGGGAAAATAAAGTATCAGCCTTTTAGAAATATCCAGAATGTGCTCCATGCACAGTATAGAAGAGGCAAATAGAATTTTTATATTTTTGTATTTAAAACCACTTGGCAGAAAGGAGAAGGTGGAAGGATCACATGACCTTAAGGAAGCCAATAGTTTTTTGCAAGCTGTTTTCCCAGCTTGGATGAGACGTCAGTATAGGGGAGATGCCAGAGCCTCTATATTTGAGACAGTAGAGGATCACTGTGAGGGATACTGATCAGTAAACATCACATATAGGATAGGACCACACAAACACAAAGGAAATGCCTGGCATACACCAGGAAAAAGGCACAGATTCTGTGCAAACCACATGGTCAGTGTCAGGGCCGGACTGGGACTTAAAATCAGCCCTGGCAATCAAACCCCAGCAGCCCACATACCATATCATGGATAGCGGTGTAAAATACACGCTGTAGCTAATTCTGCTTTATTTAGCCGTGTCCCCACTACTCCCTTAAACATGTGAACCCCACCATCAGCACCTAAAAATAATAATAAAACATAATCTGCTGTGGATTTGATGCAGCATATTTATGCATTTATATTAACTGATCAGAAGCATCAAAACTGCAATGGATTAAGTATGAACATGCCCTTAAAGGGAACCTGTGGGGTCTATAACACAGCTGTAGATCCCAGCGTACAGGTCAGGGACTGGATCTTTAGTCCATTGTAAACTATTATAATCATTCTTTTTATTACCAGCTGAAGTGTCACAGAGGTGGAGCCACAGCAGCACCTTCTGGCCCCACCCCTGCCTGCTCTGACTTATGGACGTATAGGGTGGTGCTGCAGCTGCTGTTGTGAAACATTAGTTGGGAATGAAAAGGACAATTATAAAAGTTTACACTGGACTAAAGGTCCTGTCAGTGATATTTCCCGTACACCTGTCTGCTGAGATCTACAGCCCTAGACCTGGTACGGACCTCACAGATTCCCTTTATAGGAGAAAAACATGGCCACCTTCTTCCAGAAACAGTGCCACTCTCTTCTTCAGCTTGTGTGAGGTGTTGCAGCTCAGTTCCATTGAAGAATAACCATTTAGAATAACCCCCTGCTGTTCATCCAACCATATAGAATAGCCCCCCTGCATCCCCCAATATAGAATATTCCCCCTGTGCATTCACCCTTATAGAATAGCCCCCCTCTGCAGCCCCCACATAGAATCCCCCCCCCGTGCATCCTCCCATATAGAATGGCCCCCCTGTGCATCCTCCCATATAGAATGCCCCCCCCCCGTGCATCCTCCCATATAGAATGGCCCCCCTGTGCATCCTCCCATATAGAATGGCCCCCCTGTGCATCCTCCCATATAGAATGGCCCCCCTGTGCATCCCCCATATAGAATATCCCCCTGTGCATTCCCCTTATAGAATAGCCCCCCCCCATGCATCCCCCCATATAGAATAGCCTCCCCTGCTTCCCCCAATATAGATTAGAACCCCCTTGCATCCCCCCACATAGAATAGTCCACTGCTGGGCATCCTCATATAGAGCCCCAGACAGCCATCTCCTCCCCCCATGGCCACATGTGAAGGGGTTAAAAAACAAAAAACAAACACATTCTCACCTGTCACCCCGCTCCCCCGCAGCTTCTTCCTCCCGGATCTTCGGTCACTGCACCTGCTTTCTGCTTCCTGCTGCAGCATGGCGGCGGCTCCTCTCCTCTCTCTTCTCCTAGGTCTTCAGCGGCGCGCCAGGGAAGTGACGTCAGCCGCTGGGGGTCTAGTATAGGTGCCTGCAGAAGTGTCTGCGCGTGGCACGTCTGCAGCCCCGGGCCAATGGCTTCCTGGCTCTGTCAGCCACTGCAGACTGTGAGCGTTCATCTCGAACGCTCACAGTTAAAGGGCCAGGGCACCGGCCCCATGCAGAGGCTGAATGAATAGCGCAGCGGCCAGCTGCGCTATTCTTGTAGCCACTGCTGAGGGCCTGTGCACATGGGGGCCAGGACCGGCAGCCCCCCGGATTGGTAATCCTGGCAGCCCAGCGGGCATTTGCCTGGCTTGCCAGATTACCAATCCGGGCCTGGTCAGTGTTCCCCTTAAGCTGCGCGGCACGTGGTCGCTCAACTCAAAGGAAAGTTGCGCTCACTGCCGTCATCCGCCCACTCAGCGCTACAAAACTTTGCCCCCCATAAATGTAAAGTGAGTGGCAATGCGTACTATGTATGCGTTGCCACTCACTACTTTACACGAGCAGGAAATCTGTAGGTAAATCCCTGCTCCTGTACTATGTAATGTATGTATAGAAGCAGGGACCCCCTGTTCTTGTACAGAGGAGAGGCACACGTCTCCTCCTACAGGCAACGCATGATGACGTCATTTCATTACACGCCGATTGTAGGAAAAGACCTGCAAGCCACAGAGACTACAGGAGGATAAGGCCGACCAGCGTTGGATTGAAGGACAGGTGAGTGGGTTTTTTATTTATTTTTTTTTTTATTTGGACTTTGCACAGACAAGGGGCATTACTCTGGGGACCGAGGGGTTTATGCAAGGGGTCCCTGAGGGGTCGTTTAATATACTAGGTGCATACAAGGGGGAGTTGTACTGGGGGAATCCAAGGGGGAGGGGGGTGGTTATACTGGGGGCAATCCAAGGGGGAGGGGGGTGGTTATACTGTGGGTAATCCAAGGGGGAGGGGGGTGGTTATACTGGGGGGAATCCAAGGGGGAGGGGGGTGGTAATACTGGGGGGAATCCAAGGGGGACGGGGGGAGTGGGGGAGTTATACTGAGGGAATCCGAGGGGGAGAAGGAGAGTTATACTAGGGGCATCCTGGAGGAGACAGGGGTTAACTACAATACAATAGGCTTTCTGGAGGGGGCAGGGGTTATATACATTACTGTACTGCAACGGCCATTAGTGACTGACCCTGCTAGTGGACCTGGCATCATTGTGTTTATACAGTATTATCTCTGTCTTTTTGTTGCACCTTATCCAAAGTAGTTTTGAGTCTTCAGGTTGGGGCTGGCCTGTTAAGGAGCCAACAACTCCAAAAGGCAGGGACAGCATGACGAGTTTAAGTGACAGGGCTTCACTCTGTCTTGTGTCTCTGAGTCCATCCTGACAGTCTGATAAAAATTACTTTTCAGTACTTTTTTATGTCTTTTTTTTTTTTTTTTTTTTTTTGTCAGATTCTTTAGCCTATTTTGATCCATAAAACTGTTCACCCTTAAAAGAGGTTCTCTTAGCTGGATACCCTCTGCCCACACACAAGCTTTTCTGATTGGGTTCATTGGCATCGATCACCCCTAGTCTCCTAAGATGTCTAGTTATCACTTTTTTAAATCTATTCCTGTAACGTGTGGATGGCGATCATGGCAATATCATATTACTGTAAATCATCACGGCACCATCTGTTGGCCTCTACATGAGGAGCAATGTGTTTTTGACAAATATTTTTAATCAGTTTTACATTACGAAAGGCCAATTAAATGTTGGCAGGCATGGAGTGTAACCTTGGCGCTGCTATCCCTATAGTTTTTGGATGACGTTATTATTTCACCAATATGTAAAAGTACAGCTGTGCGGCTAATGCCAAGAACAAATATGAACTTCATATAATCAAAATATTTGTAACGATTATCGGTTACGAAATCCGACATTAAAAATGATGGATGTTAGGATTTCTTCTCATTTCGGCATGTTGAAAGACGTTAAAAGACAACAATCAGCCAACATCTTACATGAGAGCTGATCGTTGCCCTTTACTACACAAAGTGATTATCGGCCGTAATGGCTGATAATTGGCTAAATACGGACTATAATTGATTAGTGTAATAGGGAGTTCAGGCGTGTGCAGAAGACCTGCAACATATAATAAGAAGTGCATACACAATCCAGCTCCATCATAAATCACCCTGGTCAAACATTCTTTATTACTGTATATACACTGTATATAAGAGGGGGGGGGGGGTAGTGATCACTTGTAGTGTAGCGATTTCTGAAGTGTATAACAAAACCTGCAACGTGTTTTAAGTCCTGACTTCCTTGCCCTCACACAATGTATGTTATCATCAAACAACGCTTGTTATTGCAGGTTTGCACTAACGGCCATTGTTTGATGACAGCGGACGATTACACTACAGCTTACGGAACCACGGACATAGTGTTTTTACACTGTATCAGCTCTACATCATTCTTATAAATAAAGTGGTTGCCCTGAGCTGCAGCATGCCCTCCTCATCTCTCCACCACTCCTACTTGACTGGATAAAATGACACCCAGGACCTGGCCTTCAGCACTGAGTCATGCACATCAATCAGTCAAGTTGGGAGGAGTAGGGGAGAGAAGAGGCATGCATGCTTCAGCTCATCACAACTACTTTATTTCTAAGAATTATCTAGAGCTGGTATATTACCTTTTACTGGAGCCATGCTCCTTTTAGAGAAGCTGTGCCCCTTTGCTCGACACGGTGGAAAAAGTGTCTGAAATACAGTATGTGATCATATATGCCAGAATTCTGGGACATTTTGCCAAATGCAAAACAATCAGACTTGCTTAAGTTGAGCACATCTCTACTCATCATCCACCACTTTGCAGGCACCATAGTTCTATAGTAGTGTATTGCAAAACATGTCACTCCTGGTAATATTTGCTACTTATGGGGACTATTAAGACTATATGGGAACTGTTGGGCACTTTCTGGGCATTGCTTTTCTCAATGTGGCTATGGTATGGCACAATATGGATACAGGTAGACTTTATATAGCCATAGTATGATACCATTTGGGCAATGTGTGGCTCTCTTGGCAATACAGTACAGTATTTTCAAGGCACTGAATGGAGTAAACAGTATGACAACCACTGGACATTCTATGATTCACTGTGGTAATATGTTAAATATTTATGAGAGGACATGGTACTAGGGCAGTACATCTCATTGGTAACATGCAATATCTGCCTGTGATCCTGAGTATACTGTATGGCTATACAACTCCTTCTGCATCAACTACAGTACAATACATTTTTTGGAAGTCAAAATTACTTTATTTGATAATATTGGATATCCAAAAATATACTGTATGGGGGACATTTATGAACCAAAAAAGTTGTATTTTTTTGCCAGAAAATGTCCAGATGCAAATAAATTTCTTCGCAAATGGCCAATTTTCAAATAAATTTTCGCATCTGGCCATTTTCCGCAAGCTTCGCCAGAGGGGTGGGGAGGGAGTATGGAGGGGATGAAATGGGGGGTGGGGAGGGGCGTGAACTCTGGGTCCGCTTAATTTATCATTTGTCACGCCAAAAAATTATAAGGAACACACTGGTGCACATGGGATTTATATAGAGGCAGTGTGCGATGTACGGACATTTTTAAGCCCAATGCAGAAAATGCCGGATTTAATAAATGTCCCTCTATATGTCTCTATATCCCATGGTGCTATTCTGACCATGAAGATTCTGTACATCTATGTGAAAAAAGATGGTGTATTACATACATCCAGTGCTGAACTAAATGGAATTGCTAGCTGACTGCACCAGTGATCATTTAATCTCGCTTTACTTGTTAGATACAGGAATTAATTTGTCACGCTCCAACAGTATACCTTTGGATAAACAAATCACATTGGTGGGAATAAATGGGTTAAATTATTGGCTTCAAAATAATAACATATATACATTGACCCTTTCTCCTTCTTAAAAAGCAGAGACTCAGATCTAAAATGACATTATGTACAAGACTGGCCCATAGACTTCAATTTCCATCCTGGTCATGTGACACAGAGACGGGATAGATTGCATTAAGCGTGTACTTCCCCTGGCTCATTCTTTGGTTCGGCCAATGTCTTTACAATGTCTCTCTTTTTTTCTTTTTCTTTTTTTGGGGTGGTGGTGTGAGTGGGGGGGTGGTGGTATGGTAATGGGGGAATAGTGCTCATTTAAAGTTAGAACAGTGGTTCCTCAACATATGATATTAATTGGTTGCAGAATGACCACTGTATGTTAAAAACCAAAACTCTATGGAAAACTGGTAATTGATGACTGGCTACTGGAGACACTAAATTACTTTCTATGTAGAGGACTGTAGCATTTTCAGGCTCTTGTACAGATCACACAGGGTGCCAGAAAAATAAAATGAAGCCGTCCTCCCCTGTTGCCCAAAGGCGCAACTCATCCTGGTGCAGGTAAAGAGCAGCACAGGACATGTAGAATCCCACTGTACTGTAGAGACGAGACACCAGACAGCCAACAAGTGCATGCACTTCACTAATACTGGGATTTAACCAGTAAAATGGCCACTTTCATTTATCAATTTGCTAGTTTTTTTTCCCACATGTTCCGCAGATCTGGTCTGTAACATTCTATGGCGAGTCTGGTCTCAAGTTAAGATGGTCCAGAAAGTAACATTGTATGTTGATAATATTGTCCCCAGCCTGGCTCACTGCTTCATTCCTAACTCTAATCCTTATCATGGACCCCAGAATAACTTCCTATCTCATACCACCACCACCACCCTCCTCCTCCTCAACCAGAGATGAGCGAATCGGGTTCGAGTCGATCCGAACCCGAACATTCGGTATTTGATTAGCTGTGGCTGCTGAACTTGGATAAAGCTCTAAGGTTGTCTGGAAAACATGGATACAGCCAATGACTATATCCATGATTTCCACATAGCCTTAGGGCTTTATCTAACTTCAGCAGCCGCCGCTAATCAAATGCCGAAAGTTCGGGTTCGGATGGACTCGAGCATGCTGGAGGTTCGCTCATCTCTAATCTCAACCCTTTTCCCAGTATGGTAGCCCTTATGATTTATAGCCTATAGCAGGGGTGCCCATCTTATTCCTAGTGTCGAGTATGGCTTTTTATCTTCATCCCAGTCCCTTGCACGTTTCTCCTCTTATTCTTAGTCCCTGATGCATGGTTCCCCAGCTCATTCCTAGTTCCTGCATGACCACACTCTTATACTTAGTCCCCAGAATGCCTCCTTAATGTCTTCCTAGTTTCCAGCATCAATACCTATCTCATTTGTGGTCCCCAGCTTGACTTATTACCCATCCCAAAAACTAATTATTCCCTATTCCCGGCATGACTCTCCCATACCCCCCCCACCCCCTCAAATGGTGATCCCCAGCATAACTATCATCACCACTCTCATTTATAGAAGCAGGTTACCTAGATTATAATTGTAGAAAATTGCTCATGAAAAAGAGTAGTATAGATAGGCAGGAGTCATATTCTGTCACAGAGCTCCAAATCCTCTGCACAGACATAGGGTCACAGTGTACCTGGACTTTCAGGTAAGCTGTCATATATGTATGCAGTGTCCCAGAACATATAGACTACTACTCCTATTATGGCCATTTCTATTGCTGTGTCAATGCCTGTTCTGGTAAGTGTTTGCACTGCAACTGCTGCTGGTTTTTCCCCTAGTATTCTCTGGTAATGTGCATTTTCATGTGTATTGTCATGTATTCCTGTGTATTATTACAGTGTACAGTGGTATGCAAGGCTGTTGATCACGTGACCTGTAACCATGGTTCCTCCAATGGCCGACTAGCTCTGGCCAGGAGCAACCATGTGACCTCCCACTTCCTCCTAACAAGTGAGTCTTCCCCCTGCTTCCAAGCAAGGAGGATGTGTGTCGTCCCTCTCCTGCCTCAGAGGAGTTGGGCTTCTTCTCTGCAGCCTCTTCACCATAAGAAGAGTGACTGATTCTGCTGCTGTATTCAAGTCTTCGGCTGTATCTGCCTGCTCAAGTGACCGGATTCTTCTCTCTCATCTGGGTGTCATTCCGTTATCTCTCCTCATCGCTGCAAGGATTCACAGCAAGTATTATTCTCAAGCTAATCCACCCAGCAACGCTATTTCTCTCATACTCCTACTCCCATCATCCGGCACGTATTCTCACAGCCTATGCAGCACCACTCCTGCTTTATTTGTCAAAGCCTGCTATATACCCGGTTGCATCCGGACAGAACTGTTGCTACTAGTTACCTTTTCTATAATAAAACCGCTGTTACTGAACCCTGGCATTGGTGTCCACTAACTGGTGCCCTGACTAAGTGCAGCGAAGAATCGCATGCCCATCATCACCCGCAGATTCCACAGACCGGCCCTACAGCTGTGCCGCCCTCAGGCCTATACCGTGACAAGTATAACCCCTGCAGCTGCCCCGGTCATTGCCCGCTCATAACACCAGCTTTGCGGAAGTGGCCCCCAGGGGCCAGGGCATCGCATTTTTGGCATCACGAACAGGATATATCCGCCACGCGGTGTACCAGATCTACAGTTTACTATCATCTCCAGAGACTGTGCTAAAATTGCCATGGGAGTTCTGATAACTGAGTCGCTGCACGGCTGGCACTGTACACAAAATGGCCGCTTCTTGCTGTTATTTCTACCTGCGCCATCCCCCAGTGACGAGGGGGTTAACTGCCATGCGGCCGAGAAGCGGGAATTGTTTGGCGCCATTGATAATGACTGTGTCTCTCCTGATTGGCCGGCCGCTTCCACTGACGTCATTGTTGCTGGGCAGACTTTGGAGCCTGATCCTCCAGCCTGGCGCTCCTCCCCTTCCTGCTACAAGTTTCGGCCAGAGCGTGACAAGATGGCGGCCCCCGAGAAACGTTTGCCTGAAGCCGCAGCACCAGGGATGCCGGAGCTGCCGAAGAGCAATCCTGCCTGCCTGCTAGCACCGCTCCCATCCTACAGCGACACCAGCTGGGACGCTGCCCCGTCGGACGACGGAAGTCTTAGCCGGGCCTTCATCCCGGCCTCTGCTGATCAGAATGAGGGGCCCATACCTGAGACCAGCATTTCTCCGGGACCCGGTCACTCCAGCACCGCTGACCTCGCTTCTTGTACCGGAGGGTTCACATCACCGGAGGGTGACCTGATCGTAAGTGGACTGACTCCTCTGTCCTCTGTCCCTGGCCCTAAAGGGGAGAACTCTGCTAAGGCCTTCATATCCCCGGGTCTGTGGCAACCTCCAGGGCGTGATTTGCCGCCCCTGCCGCAATGGATGATCGGGCCGGGGCCTAAGATTATGCAGCTGATCGAGGACATTCAGCAGGCCCCCGCTGCCCTGTCGCCTGCCACTACAGCTGCCACCGCTATGCCTAGCGCTACTCCTGCAGCTTCCACTACAGCGGGCCCATCTCCTACCGCAGTCCCCTCTACTGCCCCCACTGCTGTGGCTAAGGCTGCCTCTTCTACCACGACCGTCACCTATCATGTGGCCCCCATCATCTCTCCTATCACCACGGTGACGCCCAGCATTGTAGTCACTACGGCATACAGTGATGCTTCTGCTCCAGGCCCTTCACGCTATCGCTATCCGTGGAAGAAGAAAAAGAAGAAGCCTACTCAGGGTCCTCCAGGACATTTCTGCTAAGTATCCACTACAGAGATGAGTCCTTAACTGTTTCTGTTGTCTAACTGTTTAATTGTTTCAGGTTCCTGCTATGCAACGTTCAAGGTTCGTGCCTGGTCCTCCTGACCAAGTTCCCTGTACTGACCAGCCATGAGCTGATGGACACTTACAATAACAAAAGGTTCTCTAGTGCCTGTCCCAGAGCCTTTTACATGGACGATGTTCTAATTGCCTAAAAGAGACTCTACCTAACAGAGACACTTAACCCATTCCTTCCTAATGCACTTTCCTGTGATTGTGTGTTCCACACAGGGTATTATTGCACTTATTTCATTATTGCACTTATTGTACTATTGCATTCCAGTGTTATCAGAGTCAGTTGTATTTCCTCCTCTGAGTAAGCACAAGGTTACATAGATTGCCTCAGAGTAGAGTGCCTCTTTTGTAAAACTGTATATTTTTCCAGTGTCTACGTCAGATAGCTCCTCCTCTGAGTAAGAGAAGTCAGGTTACATATACCTCAGAGAAAGTCCAGTTTATGTAGGAGTGTATTTTCTCATCCAGTCTCATTATTGTGTATTATTATCATATCTATAGCTGGAAAGATTTAGTTGAGCCAGTTTGTATTCAGATTTTTTTTCTCAGATTTTCATTCAGATTTCTCTCCGGTTTCATTCAGATTCATGTGAGCCAGTTCTCCTCAAGACCTCGCAGTATTTGTTGTCCCTTGTGTTTCCCTTCCTTTTGTTTCTAGTATTTGTTTACCTCTGTCTTGTCCCAACGCAGTAGTTATCACACATAGTCTTACCTAATATTCACACTGGTCCATACATATTGCACCTTGGATACCCTTTCGTGTGTTTGGCCTATTGAGTAATTGTGTTGTATGATTGACCGGTATGTAAGGGGCCCCCATGTATGTTTGCTTTTATTATTTTGTTCTTTTCTCTTCCAGGTATCCAAGACACTACTCAGACACGCCAAGATAGTACACAGGTCTTCACGTTCTCCTCCAGTAGGGTAACACATTTAACAGAAAACCTACTGTCTAACTGGCTGTAATATTGAGGGTCACCCGCCAGCAGTTAAGTTGTCCTGGCTTACACGTCAGATGGTTCCCGCACTAGCTACCTGGTCGCCAGAGTACGTTAGGCACCCCTAGGTGAAGTCCTGCCACTAGGGTTTCTCATCCTCTCTCTCTTCTCACCTGTGCCTTGGGCGTGGGAAACACACACCTCATCACACTCACTCTCATCATTCATTCCTGTTGTTTGATTGTCCAGTCTATTCATGGTTGCTGCCTTCTAGATTCGCCGAGGTCGGCTCAAATTTGCTAGGGAGGTATGCAGTGTCCCAGAACATATAGACTACTACTCCTATTATGGCCATTTCTATTGCTGTGTCAATGCCTGTTCTGGTAAGTGTTTGCACTGCAACTGCTGCTGGTTTTTCCCCTAGTATTCTCTGGTATTGTGCATTTTCATGTGTATTGTCATGTATTCCTGTGTATTATTACAGTGTACAGTGGTATGCAAGGCTGTTGATCACGTGACCTGTAACCATGGTTCCTCCAATGGCCGACTAGCTCTGGCCAGGAGCAACCATGTGACCTCCCACTTCCTCCTAACAAGTGAGTCTTCCCCCTGCTTCCAAGCAAGGAGGATGTGTGTCGTCCCTCTCCTGCCTCAGAGGAGTTGGGCTTCTTCTCTGCAGCCTCTTCACCATAAGAAGAGTGACTGATTCTGCTGCTGTATTCAAGTCTTCGGCTGTATCTGCCTGCTCAAGTGTCCGGAGTCTTCTCTCTCATCTGGGTGTCATTCCGTTATCTCTCCTCATCGCTGCAAGGATTCACAGCAAGTATTATTCTCAAGCTAATCCACCCAGCAACGCTATTTCTCTCATACTCCTACTCCCATCATCCAGCACGTATTCTCACAGCCTATGCAGCACCACTCCTGCTTTATTTGTCAAAGCCTGCTATATACCCGGTTGCATCCGGACAGAACTGTTGCTACTAGTTACCTTTTCTATAATAAAACCGCTGTTACTGAACCCTGGCATTGGTGTCCACTAACTGGTGCCCTGACTAAGGGCCCTATTCCACCGGACGATTATCGTTCAGATTATCGTTAAATCGTTCGAATCTAAACGATAATCGTTCGGTTGAAATGCAGTAACGATTAACGACCGAACGAGAAATCGTTGATCGCTTTATAAGACCTGGACCTATTTTTATCGTTGCTCGTTCGCAAAACGTTCGCAAATCGTTCGCATTGAATAAGACATCGTTCGGTCGTTCGCAATAGATACGAACGCAATAGCGAATAAATACGGAAGAAGAAACGATCGCAATTATGATCATAAGTAACGATTATCGTTCCATGGAAATGAGTGAACGTTTTCAGGTCTTTCGCAATAGCGGTTGTTTGAGATCGTTAATCGTTAACGATTATGCTAACGATAATTGTCCGGTGGAATAGGGCCCTTAGTGCAGCGAAGAATCGCATGCCCATCATCACCCGCAGATTCCACAGACCGGCCCTACAGCTGTGCCGCCCTCAGGCCTATACCGTGACAAGTATAACCCCTGCAGCTGCCCCGGTCATTGCCCGCTCATAACACCAGCTTTGCGGAAGTGGCCCCCAGGGGCCAGGGCATCGCATGTATACTATTTGTTGGCAATAAATCACTTATTGTCACATCTGTGGCGGCCGCGGTCACGCTGTAACCCCTGGTTGCTAGAACGGTTTTGTCCCTTGCTGTGCGGGTTCTGCTGCTGCTGCCCCATCTCTTGCACTGTGGCGGGGCTCCTCCTCCAACCATTCCTGGTTCTTGCCATCTGACTGCTGTTTCAGTTCCAGCCAAGCCTCCTGCTGAGTTCCAGCCTATCTGCCTACTAGTCTCCAGCTGCACCAGCTCCAGCTCAATGAGCAGATCGCCTGTAACACTGATCAATGCTATGCCTATGGCATAGCAGTAACCATTGTAAATAATCACACTAATATATGTAAAAGATTTAAAATGTGTAAAAAACACTATTACACTACCCCAAAGCCCCTCCCCCAATAAAAGTTCAAATCACCCCCCTTTACCATTATATAAATAAAACATAAACAAATAAATAAACATATAATATACGGTAGCGTGCGTAATTGTGCGATCTATTAAAATATAACAAGCATCATCACCAACGGCGAATGGTGTAAACGAAAAGAGCAAAAAAAGTGAGCGGATTACCGATTTTTTTGTTACATTATATATATAAAAAATTTCATAAAAAGTGATCAAAACGTCCGATCTTCACACACTAGTACAAAGAAGTTTTTCCAGAAATGGAGACTCTATATTTTAAAGCATTATGATGTGCAGGCAATTCATGACATAGTGAGACCATTCCAGTTTACAAAATGGTACTGCGTGGAGTCACTGAAGGGAACCTTGGGGAGCTTGCAGCTTCAACGTTGATTTCTTCTTTCACCATTCTGTCTGTTCCCTACTAAGCCCCTCTGTTCTGTGATGACGCGAGTACCGTTCTCTGTATGTCATGATGACCACTCTGTAATCTTATGGGCCTCTTCATATGTCTCGATCTTTTCTCTTATGGTCCCGTTGACGGCAATTGTTCTTTATATGATACAATGTTTGTGCCTTGCACGGCAACTTGTGATTCTTTACTTTATTATTTCTGAAAATCCAATAAAAATGTTTTTTGGGGAAAAAAATATAATTTTGGGTTTCCATCATACATGTTATGGTAAAATGAGTAAGACGCCATTACAAAGTACAACTACTCTTGTAAAAAAAAACCCCACATAGCCCTGTAGAAAGAAAAGTGAAAGTGCTAGAAGGGGAGGAGGAGAAAAAAATGAAACGGCAAAAATGAAAATTTTCATTTTGGGCTTGGTCCTCAAAGGGTTAATCTTTCACTTTTGCATTCATATGATCCATTATTTATCCTAGAGAAATAATTCTATGACTTAGTGTGACAGCCCTGTCTCAGTGCGGTCTAGAAAAAGAGAACTTTTTAAGGCCGATGCGACTAGTTCTCTTGGTAATTATAGGTACAATATAGCAGGACTCTCAAAAGAAGTACAGGTTGAATGATGAATTATCTGTTTCAATTAGACTTTCAGCTATCACTTGAGCAATGAATAGAGAGACACTTTTCCCCTCACGCTGTATTATTTATTGAAAAGAGGGCCCGAAAATTGTTTTACAGCCTTGTCACTTTCTAAAAGTGAAAATAATGAAGTGCCAGATAGAAGCAGGTGTCGTCAAATGAAGTTACATAAATTCAGAATAACAAGGTAGCAATTTCTATATCATTTAGTTCTATTTTGACATCATTTTCTTGGTGCAGCTGTCTAACAAAGCACAGATGGTTGGTAATAAACACATTAAATCTGAAATACAGATATAAAAAAAAATACTTTGATATACGAAATCAATGCACAAATTCTTACTTTGCGATAAAGATAGTGGACCTGGGGTAGAAAAGAGCAAATAGCAAAACATTCAAGGTATTTAATATTAAGCTCTGAATTACCTCCTAAATGGTTCATAAAATGTTGGAGGGGGAAAAAAAAAAAGCTCCTTTTGTATTCTAGTTCACTTTACAATCCTACAAGAATGGAGACTGTTGGTAAGTATGACTTGGGCATAGCTGAAAAGAAGCAGGGAGATATATCCGCCAGGTGCTGGAAGAATGGTTACAAGTGCAACTGCTATCAGGGACAATAGCGAGAAAGTAAATTTACACTATAATCTGGATACAAATTATTTGGTCATCATACCATTGCAGGGAAGGGGGGGGGGGGGGAAGAGCTACTGTCCACAATAGTGTTGGAACAAATGCGGGGTGGCCTACAAATCCATAAGACAGGAACTGATTTGTATTATTTTGTAAGTTCAGCGCTTAAAAGGGTGTCCCCGAAATTTGGGTCACACCTCTGGGACCTGCACCTTTCTTTATGGACTTATGGAAGCATAGTTTGTAGGGCTGTGCCATTTGCACAACTGCTATTAAAGTCAATAGGAGAGGAGCCATGAACAGGATGGGAGCAGAGAGGCTTTGAACTGAAGATAAGTAGGTATACTTCTGGGACCTACATATAAGAAACACACATATGGCTTACCTTTAAAGGAAACCTGTCACCCCCGTGTCGGGGTGACACCCGCCCGACCCCAGTTGAGCACCATATACTTACCCCTTTACCAAAGTCCCAGTCCTGTACCTGCTCCTGCTGCCGTGATATTGTTGTCGGAAGCCCTGCACGCGCTCATCAGAGATAAGTCCGATGCTTATAAAGAATGGCAGCTCCAGTCATTCTCTATGGGCGTCGGACTCATCTCTGCTGAGCGCGTGTAGAGCTTCCGACGGCGATATCCCGGCAGCGGGTCTGGGCCTGGGACTTCGGGGAAGGGGTAAGTATATGGTGCTCCACCAGGGGGTCGTGCGGGCGTCGTCCTGGCACAGTGGGTGGCAGGTTCCCTTTAAGCGTACCAGATAGCTACAGTTTACCCTATTTTGTTAAAGAGTTAATACTCTGAGGGTTGAGGGGCTTGCTGAGGGCGAAGCATTCACCACAGTCCAGGACTGAGAGAGGAAGAAAAGAGAAACAGTCTTTGGGGAGATGTGCTTTATAGAAGTATAATCTGACCTTTTAGAGCTTTAGGTTGGACCGTGTTTTGTTTGGCTTCCAGGCCATGAAACTAAGAGCCAATGCAAAGAGATAGATTCAGGTTGAACATTCAGAAGAGATCCTCCTGCCTCTTAGCTCACCATTAAAGAGTTAATTATTTGCTTCTGTAAGAAACCTGAGAGGACTACAGAACTATAAGCTGCAGGTACTCTGTTACAAACATGGCCAACTCCTGCCATTCAATTTGATAGTATACAAAAGGGAATGTGCCTCTATTTTCTGAAGAAGAGTTATGTATAAACTACAATACTGCGAGACTTCATGGTGTCTGCCTTGTCTGTGCCCCTGACTATCAAGTGTACCCTTCATGCCATAAGGTTGGACACTACAAGGGTGCCCCAGCTGGTTATGCCTTTAATATATTTATGTATTAATTTATTTTTTTAGATATTTTTATTAGTATAATGGAAAAGGGGTCATTTAAACTTCTTTTAGGGGAGTTTTCCTTATATTTTTTAAAACATTTTTATTCCTTTTTTTGCACTTTACAAGTTATAAATACAATTATTAGAATGCATACACTGATCAATGCTCTGCTTTAGCATTGATAGCATAGCATTGATCAGTATTATCGGTGGTGTTCTCATAAATTCTACCTATGGCTTAAGATCGATGATTAGTGATGAGCGAATAGTGAGATATTCGAATATTGGATATTCGTACGAATATCTCGCGAATATTCGATCGATTATTCGATCCCATTAAAGTCTATGGGAACAAGTATTTGATTAGTGAAAAACATCTATTTGACCATTTGGAGGGTGAAACCGGAAGTTGGGGGATTTGAACGCTTATCGAATATTTATCGAATATTCGCGGGATATTCGTACGAATATCGAATATTCGAATATCTCACTATCTCATCACTATCGACGATCTGACAAGACTGAGGTAAGTATCACTCCCCTGCCCATCAGGGAAAGTGATCGGGACTCCTGTAACTTCTCCCGTCACTAACTCCCTTAAATGCAGCAATTGCTATAAATCTTGGCATTTAAAGGGTTAATGGCAGGTTGCTGCATGATCGGGGACTGTCTGTCACTATACCTGGCACCAGGTAAATTAATGTGTGCTCGGATGATCACACTGAAGTAGCCCTGTGCACATTCATGTGAGGAGCATTTATACACCTTCCTACTGCACGGGGCATCGTCTGTAGAAACATACTGTATATATTAGAAATGAGCGAATAGTGAAATATTCTAAATTCGATTCGGATAGCTCCCATTATTCGTATATTTGAACGAATATCGAATCCCATTATAGTCTATGGGAGAAAAATACTTGGGACCTGGAAATCAATATTCGACCACTAGGAGGTCACCAAGTGCCCAATGACACCTCAGGAAATGATGCCAACAGCTCTGGAATGCATATGGGACAGCAGGGGAAGCATGCCTGGGTACATCTAACACTAGTGATGAGCGAACATCCCAAGGTTCGGTTCAGATCCCAAACACAAACAAAAAAAATGTTTGTGATCAGTTTGTGTTCGTGTTCACCAAATATTCACACATCTCGCAATCACAGTATACAGCCGTATACCGGATATATAATTGTTTTTTACAATAATAAAATGGAAGAGCTGTTCAACTCATTTACAGGATGCAGACTGCGCAAATCAGTAGTAGCAAGATAACAGGTATTATCCTGCAATCACAGTATACAGCCGTATACACTACTAATTTGAAAATACAAAACAATGTTCCACAAAAGATACTTTGCAAAAGAAATACCTTTCAGAGGGAAAACAATGTCCTTGCAGCTTCCACTTTTACTTTGATACGCCATTGTGTTAAATTCTTCATTGTTTCCTTTTGTATTTCTCATAATAAAGGACACATTTGCCATTGAGCTTTTGCAGATTGTTTAAAAGTACAAAACATACTAACTACCTTCTCAGGGGCTTTAATTGAATTAGATGCTCCAGTACCTAACTATGAGACATTACCGTCGAGCCTGGTCTGTGTCTAATTAGCCGAACAAATTGAATGGATGAAATGTAGGAGAATCATGTTTGGCTTACCCCGGGAATTCTTAATTACATAATTTGTATTGCAAACTAATTGAATCTTTATGGAAATATACTTTCTTTGTCTGCATTCAAAATACCTTTGCGCGAGTGGGACTAATTTTCACAAGAGTTCAATTAATAACGCCTATGGTTCCAAAATGAAAAATATTATAGACTTATTGGGTGTTTGCGATTCTTTGGCTGCAATTAAAAAATGTAAATTGTCTCGGCATCTATCTGGCATTTAGGAAATTTTCAAAAACAACCTATTTTGACTTTTTAAGTACAAACTTTGCATAAATTTCAAGTAAAGTATTATTAATAATGACAAAGACTTGTTTACAATTACTTACACCATAATTGAGACTTTCTGGGATTTCTATACTTGTATTGTTATGGACCAAACATTTCTAATGTACAAACAATTCCAATTGTATTCTGTTCCCCTCCTGCTGCTGTCCCAGATGCTTTTTGTTGGGTATCATACATAATATCATCTACAGTGACATCATGTTCTATCACTGAGGAGGCCAATTGATTCCAGCATCTCGTCCATAGAAACATTGGCACTGACTATCACTATGGACGTCACCTAATCATAAAGGATTCCAGCCAAATACATATTTGGAACCTAAGAGACATGAATGAGACAAACAGTAGAATGGGAAAGTATATAGAAACTAGAGATATGTGAATTTACAGTAATAACGAAGTGAATCGTTTTATTAGCTTGGCAGTCTGCTTATCAGCCAGCTGCCTTTTAACTCAGTGCTGCTCCCTATTTTTCCTCCCCGGGTGCCTGGAAAAGCTGGATCCAGTTTCTCGGTTCTGGATCCAGCTTTTCCCAGTGGAGCGCCACTGAGTTAAAAGGGAGATGGCTGATGAGAGATTAACTTTGTTATAACTGTAAATTCTGTAGAATCTTTGGTGTGAAGGCTAGCTCCAGGAAGAGTCCTGGTTATACTTAACTGATTCCCCTAAGAATTACAAGGCCACCTTGTTCTTGTCAACTTTCCGTGCAACAGTTAAAGGGGTTATCCAGCGCTACAAAAACATGGCCACTTTTTTCCAGAGAAAGCCCCACTCTTGTCTCCAGCTTGAGTGGGGTTTTGCTGCTCAGTTCCATTGAAATTAATGGAGCCTAATTGCAAACTGCACCTGAACTGGAGAAAAGAGTCGTGTTGTCTCTGAAAGAAAGTGGCCATGTTTTTGTAGCACTGGAGAACCCCTTTAATAACACAACCACACAATCTTGTCTTTAAACTCTGTCTCTTATTAATTTAAAGGGGTTCTCTGCTTTACCCAATCCCTACATGCTAGAAAGGTCCCATAAAACACTACCACTATCCTTGCACCGCCTGTAGCTACACACTGATCGACTGCAATGATCAGGGAGATTTTAGTTCACACTTTGCTTCACAGTAAGGCACCTACTCAAGTCAATAGGTCATACATGTATTCTATGTGTGCTTATATTTTTAGAGTAAGAGACTACCAGATTAAATCTTATTTTCTTCAAACTGTATATAATTTTAGTTTTTATAGGCTTACATATTCACAGAAAAAAAAAAATGACATCATCCCTAAGATCTATCAGTAATCTTTCTTGGACTTATTCAATCGCTTGTCCTTCTTTGCTCTTTTAGTTCTGTCATAACCTGTTTTATGATGCTGTCCCACCAGTACTTAGTAAGGCTTAAAATAATAGTTTGTTTTTGAATACCCACGCTCCCAGTGTTAGTTTATTTCGGCAGATTGGCACTGAGTATTATTATTCAACTCATCTATAATAATGACACATATCCTTCTTGTAATGCCACTGGGTGATTTGTTACTTACCCTTGGCGACGCCATCTGGGCCCTGCTCCTGTCCATTCCTCTGCTGTGATCCGTGCTGATCTTGGGACTGCTTGCTCTTGTGTCTTCCAATGTCGTCTTCTCCCTCCTTCTGCTCCCTGCTGCAATGATACCTTTGGCCACTAGGGTATGCAGGGGGCCATATGGTCTGTATTTTATGGGGCCAACTTGTCTCCACCTGCTGATGCCTTCTTCCTATCTAGGGGAATCTGCACCTATTTAAAATCATTTTTCCTTGCCTGAGTATTGATACATTTGCGCATTCTAACAGAAGGTGAATTTCTGATTCCCCATGTATCCTGACCTGTGCCTATTTGTGCCCAAATTACGCTTCCTGTCTGACCACCTGCCTCTATCGCCTGCCTTTCCTGTTGACGACTAAGATTGTCTGACTGGCCTCTGAGGCCCTGACCCTCTACCTGTCTGACTACAATACCTGTCTCATCCTTGGTACCCCGCTAACTCACTCACTGACTACCCGGCCTGCTGACTACAATTACTCAGCCTTTTCTCCGTCTGTTTTTGGGAAAACAGCTGCTGCTCATACTGGGACAACATTTATGGAACGACCAGCTGTCCTTTAGCCCAGAAGTCCAGCTGCCGTATCCTGGAACAGGATAAAGGGTGGAGTCTCAGAGGGCTCTTAGACTCCGCTTTATGGTGTGGCCCCAAAGCCAAACCAGTGGAATAACACAGCAGGACCACACTTGCTTTCTGTTCCACTTTATTGTAGACTCACTCAGTAATGATACATTTATAGCATAAATAAAGTATTACATACACTTTCTCCCCCAACTCTTAAGGTGTTTGTGCACTTAAAGTTTGCAGAACCCATTTGCCATTTTTTTCCCACCTAAATGGCATGAACCCTATTTGCCATTTTGCTTCCTAGTCTATCCTGATAAGACATCTACACAACGGCAAGGCTTTTACATGTTAACCCTAAGTGGAGGCCGCAGAATGCCCTAATGGGACCTTTGTAAAAAAATGTCTTCCTTAACTTTCCAATGCTATTATAAGGAGACTATTCGTGCTATAAACCATATGTGTTTATCGTTTACTGCAATCCTGTTGCAACATTTAAATACAAGTTTATGGGCGGAAGGCATTAAATCACTGAGAACTGTCTCCATTTGTACATTCTGTATCCTCACTGCTTTAGTTTTGGATGGATAGCGAAGTTGTAGAAGTCCCCCCCCCCCATCCCAAGACTATGAATGATAAGAAGGCAGAGAGTGGTGAGATCCATCTAGCTACCATGTGGTTCTTATTTTGATAACCTGATACTGTATCATAACGGAACATTTTATGACAAATTGAAAGAAAAACAATATCCTAAAAAATCACAGAAGTAGAAAATTTAAATGTCAGAGTAAATTATAATATACAGCATAAAAACATTGGCCCTTCTCCCTCCTACCGTGAATAGTAAAAGATCCAGGAAAATTTAGATATCATTGACGTAACTCAGTTGTTTTGATCAGATAGTTATTCACTGTCAAGGAAACCTAAATCTTTTCGTTTACCACATAGAAGTAAACACAATAAGCTTCGATTTGCAGTATACTGAATATAGCAATGTAAGAAACAAAGTGGAAAAGTTCTGATTTAGAAATTATCCAGGCAATGAACAGTATAACTGGAAATAGAGATTAAAGAGGTTATCTAGGATTAGAAAAGACACAACAATTTTTTTGTAAAAACAGCGACACTCCTCTTCCTAGGTTGTGTGTGGTATTACAATCCAGCTCCATTCACTTCAATGGAACTGAGCTGCAAAACCCCAGGTGCTGTTTCTGGAAGAAAGCGGTTATGTTTTTCTTAGTTTGGACAATCTTTTGAGTTCATTTACTTCAACATTTTTGATTAACCTCCAGGTAAGAAGATATTTCAATTGATGCGTGAGAAAAACAATCACAGAAGTATTAAAATGCATACTTACCTGATCCCCCACAGCTGGTGCCATCTGGTGTTGATGACGTCTTTACAGAGGGAGGTTGGCCTAACTAGTTTGGACAACCCCCACTACACACACTACATTATCAGATGACTCAAAGCTTGCTCAGCTCCGATTTGCTACCAGAAAGGGACAGTGACCAGGGCTCCATTGAACTGTGAATGGCAGGGAATTCAAACGAAGATAGACCCATGAGTGATGGTAAGTATAAAAAATGTGTTTGTTGTTTTTTGTTTGTTATTTTTTTTTTCTAGAAGTCGTCCTTTAAACATATTTATGAGCAATGCACACTCATATCAATTTAATTCCATGCAAGTGAATTGTATTCATAGCTGACCAATCTCATCAGGTCCTTCTTATAATGTTTCTATACGGCACAGAATATCTATGTAACAGACAATGGCTATGTGCACACACATTTTTTATAAGTGGGGAAAAAAAAAAAATTTTTACAAGAGCAACTGTAAAAATTTTCATGATCATTACTTTTGGATATCCTTATCAAATTTATTTTATTATCATAAACAGCATTTTTTTCATTTTGCAAAAAATGTTGTGTGAACATCGCCAATGACAGCGGACCCTTTATGCTATTGAACTAGTTTAAGTTTGGATCAAACCTTAGAACAGACTTTAAATACTTTATCTCACTCCAGGATGTTGAAGCTGTCATTCTGCAGCTAGATGTTACCAAGTCATCCATAATCCTGGAATAGCTAGAGGCTGGCCCTCCTGGCCAGATGGCACCAGGGGGTTAGACAGATAAGCTTCATGAACCTTCTGGAAGAATCAGAATGGTACCAAGAGTTAGAGGCATAGAAAAAGGCCATTGGTCATCACAGTTTCAGGTCAGCAATCTAGGTCAGTAATTCAACAACAGAAATTAACTAAGCCTTAGATTAAATCCCACTTTCCTCAACCTCATACTGTATATCAATTTAGTTTTTATAGGTGTCGATTATACAAATATGACATCACCCCTTAGACTTTTTGCCAATCTTTCCTCATCGGTTGTCCTTATTTGCACTTTCTTTGGTTCTGTCAAAGCGTGTTTTATGATGCTGTCCCACCAATACTTTGTAAGGGTTAAAATAATAGTTTATTCTTTGTCAAGTCACGCCCCCTTCTTAGACAGTGTTAGCTTTGATGCTGCAGATTGGCACTGAGTTGTATAATTTAGCTTATCTTCAATAATTACACTCATAGCCTTCTGAACTGTAGACTCACCCAATAGTGATCCATTCATAGCATAAATACAGTGTCATATACACTTTCTATTCAAAAACTTAAGGTTTCAGGCCCTTTATACTTAAGTTGGCCAAACCTGTCACCAGTATAAGGTGTATGGGGGCCTCTAGACTCTCCACAACAAATAATGTAAGTCAAGATAAGGGCTAAGCCAAACCCTTTTGGATAAATTGAGGTAAGCTTACCTCTCCGCCCTCTAAAAGGCTTTTCGACCATTAAATCCCCCCTCCCTCCCTCAGTCCAGCACTTTCTGCATTATAATCAGACCCCCCCCCCCCCCCCTTCCTGTTAATGTCACAGCAGAGTAGTGGTTTATAGAGGGGATTTAACAAGTTTTTATTGCGGCAACTTTGAGCTTCATTGGCTCCGTCCACATGACTACAATCATCCGTCTTGCGGATTAGCTTCTCCAACAATTAGATTTATTTATGTATGGCCTCTTCTATTAGCATGGAAATCCAGGCATTAGACCCATCTGTTAGTCATACAGCAAATGTACACAAATACATCTGCAGAATTGTACCGGGAGGATTGACCAAGTCTTGCACTTGCTGATCCAGCCAACAAGGGTCGGTAGCAGCTGCTGGGTCGCAGGATGTTATTCGATGCTTTCACTTAGGAAGTCGTTTCTGCAGATGTTTTATACTAATACCGAACCTTATATAATGTAAAAGATTTACATGTCTTCTGATTTAAATCATTAGCAAACACAAAGCAAAGATTTCGTAGATGAACCATAATCCAAGAGGAAATTCAACACTAAGCTGAAGACTGAATCCAGAATGTTTCCGCTAGTATATGGTGCTAGAATTTGGCAACCAAGATTTGAGAACATTAAAGGGACACTTGAGCTTTTGGTAATTTATTGATAAAATAATGAAAAGCACACAATATACTAAAATGTATTGGATTAAAACTCTGCTCATGTACCTTAAGGCTATGTGCACACTGCATATATGACCGGCGGTTCACAGAACGGCCGGTCTCTGAAAAGATCATCCCGGCTGGTACTGCAGTATCAGCCAGATGATCTTTCTGGCCGCTCATAGCACACAATGAAGCGAGCGTCCGGAGCCGCTCGCTTCATTGTGTGAACTGACAGGTCTTGACAGGTCATGTCAGTTCTTCGCATGGGATCCTGGCCGCAGTGTATACGCTCCGGCGGGGATCCCATAGAAGAATAGGCAGTGTTCCACAGGTATAAGACAGTGCTGTGCTGATAGGTCACTTTTCCTATACCTAGGTGATAGGTATAGGTAAAGGTATAAATCTTCTCTTACCTGGCTTTGTAGCCATGAATAGTAAGCAGTTTAGGATGTCTTTTCTAGCAGTTTTCCTTTAAAGGAAACCCATCACCATGAAAACGCAACAAAAGCTATCAGCATTATGTTATAGATCAGAAAGAGCTGAACGTTTTGATATACATCTTTATTAGAAAAGATTTAGTATAACTTGTAATTTGTTGATTGAAATCTCTGATTTTTCCTTGCTAAAGAGTCCACTCCATTAAGTGTCACCGCCCACTGGACTCCTTAACAAGAATGATTAGGGATTTCAATCAACAAGTTACACCACATTTTTTCCCACCAAGTTATCTATCCATCTGCTCAGTTCCTCCTGCCCTTTAATGTTGCTAATTAGATTGCACTTGGTGACAGGTTCCCTTTAAGTCCAATGCTTTCTATTTTTTATTTTCAAGTGTCACTGTTGCTTGGGAAAACTTTCAACATGTCATAGAAATATGTCAAAAGCTTTGTTTGGTCTGGATCTGAGTGTTCAGACCCGTACCAATCGTGACAATGAGCCGGGAGAAGACCGCACTAAGCGTGATCCTCTCCCGGCTCTGTGTCATGTGATCAGTCAGACTCTGACTGATTATCATGTAAGTCTGTGGATCCCAACTGATATCCCCGCTCATTCTCATGAACAGTATGGGACTGAACACTCAGACCTGGACCTATCAAAACTTTAAGAAAGATACAAAAAAATTTGGCAAGCATGGAGGCTTGGGGCTGGATATGTTTATTTATTTATTTTTCGTTAACTAAATGGAGGAACCTGGTTGATTCCTAACTTTGTTAGTGGAGATAAGACTATCCCTTTAACTGACACCCCCACATTGTAATCTAGTGATGCAAGACACATAAGAGACACTATATATATATATATATATATATATATATATATATATATATATATATATATATTGTAAGAGAGGCATGGTTTGGGAGCACAGATATCGGCCACTGAAGTGGTTAAACTGTGTCTGGTAAGCCCTGGGTGTGTCTCTGGTAACCAAGGGGTTAACCTAGACACAGGTAAAGCAGGATTGATAGCCTGGTTGTCTGTGTTGGCCATAGCTAACATAGACAGATTGTAAAAATATGTACTGGGACCTGCTTTTTCTGGAGTGATTGAGGTTGGCAGTGGGACGCTCACTCCAGCCGGGCTTCGGTCCTGGGCTTCCATAGCCCACAGCTGGGGGTCATCAGGGCCTTAAAAAGCAGCTCACTGCAGTGCTGAGTGTGGCCATACCTGGAGAACTGTCTGCTGGAATACTGAAGGTATTGCATGGGCCACACCATACTTTGTTATTTGTACCCGTGGGCTGGATAGCTGGTCCCACGTATAGTCAGGGATTTGTTATGTACTAGTAAGTGCTCAGCCGAGCCGGGTTTATTTGTGTTTAAGCCTTTGTTAAGGATTGCTTTGTGTTTTGACGCTAAGTGTGAAATAAAAACACCTAAATTGGACGTTACCCTGTCTGTGTCCCTGCTTACTGCACTGCTACCTAGGATCGACCAGAGCTATTCCCCACAATATTTATATATGTATATATATATATATATATAAGGGATGAGCGAACCGAACCGTTACGAACCAGATTCGTTACGAACTTTGCAAAAGGTTTGGTTCGGTACCGAACCGAACTTTCAAAAGGTTTGTGACGAAGTTAGTTAAAACCGCAACGGCGTCGCAAAACTGTATTGTTTTCACAGAATGGTAGAGGATATAAGGAATTATTACTCCTATAATCCCTTTTATCCTTTTATTATGTAAATATCAAGGTGTGTGACGTCACTACAGGAACAGGAAGTGCCTGAGCGTCCATGCTCTCTCATTGTGTGTCTAGACTGCAGAGAGAGGAGCTCCGTGCTAGTTAGGGAGGTAAAAGAACATAGATAGATAGGCAAACAAGTAGATATTTACAGGGAGGTAGAGAGAGGGAGAGAGAGATAGGCAGAGATAGGAAGTAAAAAACTTGTGATATCCAGAAAATAGTCAAACACTGATATATCACAAAATATCTTTATTAAATGCTCGAAATAGTATAAAGCACATGATAGTGGTTGAGGGGGGGGGGCAGAGGCTGTGTGACCACTAATCACAATCATTTATGCCAACAACAACCTTAGTATAAGAGGGAGTGCAGGCAGGCCACCTACAATTTATTCTTTAACGTCAAGCCAGATGTTCGTCCCCCTGCCCAGGCTCAACAGGGCCCTCTTGGCCTCTTGGTGGTGGAGTCATGGTGCGTGCCTCCGTCAGATGAGGTTCTTTATTCTCTTCATCCGATGAGGCCTCTGCTGTTTGTTGAGCTTCTTCATCTCTGCTGACAAATGAACAGTGGACAAAATCTGTTATTACAAACATGTTAGCAACATTGTAACAATTCTCAAGAACCAATATGCATCCAATGCAGGATTTTACTTAGGCTTTTTGTGTCCTTTTTTATCTAGTATGTCCAATGTGTTAGCCAGGGGCGTAACTACCACTATAGGAGCCATAGCGGCTGCTATGGGGCCCGCCGCATCAGGGGGCCCCATGGCCTGCTCCTGCAATACACTGGGCCCCCTGAGCCGTCATCATTTGCAGCACTGGGTGGCCCTGCTGGTCTCCTGGGTTTTGCATATGTCCCTTTAACTGCAAGCACTCCTGACCAGAGCTAGCAGTTATGTAGTTATGACTTCACTTGACCATTTAGTGGTCAGTCGGGGGGGGATCGAGTTAGGGCACGCTGCATTTATAAAGAATATTGAATGTACAGCAGGGGGAGCATTATTGTTAGTAAATTTATTATTATCCAGTTCCAGAAATATATAGGTCCCCCTGCAGGAAGCTTGATGTATATAATCTCTGTCTACATAACACATGTCTATATGTCTGCACACATAACAGACTGAACTAATACTGACATCATCTGATCCTAGCATGGACAGATGCAATTAAGACACACACTTACTGGCGCCGTCTGCTGGCATTCAAAATGAAATGTCGCTCCCTGATGAATCTGTCCCTCACACTGGACCACTTGGTCTCCACATGTTTGGCTGAAAGCAAAAAACGTACAGACATTAGTAATATATGAGCGTCAGGTGACCATAACAGTAGAGTTTCTTGTTTGACATTGTGGGTAAATACCTTACCAATGATCAACTTCTGTAATCTACTATGCTTGTCCCAACCTGGGTACACAATCCGGGCAACCTCCCTCCATGCGGCACTCCGCCTTAGCCGGCTTGTGTACCCAGGCGCAGGGCCGTCCCATAGTAGTGGACGAGCATGGACCTTAATAAAAAGATAAATAAATAATATAAACCACTTGCAAACAATGCTCGCTTGGTAAGGTAATAGCTAGTCGAGGCTTTTTCCTTGTTAGTGGCAATGTTGCTGAGTAAATATGATGTCACTTATGTGGGTGGGTTATGGAGCTTCCCGTGCTGCTAACTCCCTCCCTCCCTCCCTCCATGATGTCTGCTGCCGGCCCATATCATATACACAGTATACAACTACTCCCATCATGTGGTCATAGTGTAAGCCTCAAATATTTCAAACATAACGTAATAGTGAATTCGACACCACAATCCGGAGGGGGGATGGGGGAGTGAGTTAGCAGCACGGGCAGCTCGCTAACACAAACCATAAGTCACACCCTCGTTTCTCAGCAACATGTGATCAAACAAAGAAAATTCCTGGAAGAGATATTACACAAACATAGCGAATCAAACATAATTAGCGGCACATTGGCTACAATTGGAAATACATTGCATTATGTTTCACACAGACACATAGCCTAAGGGTACAAACACACACACCATATACGCAGCCTATTTACTGCTGCGATACGCAGCAAATACGCAACAGATTAGATCTAAATAACTGAACACAACATCAAATCTGCACCACCAAATCTGCTGCAGATCTGCTGCGTATTTGCTGCGTATCTGCTGCGTATACGGTGTGTGTGTTTGTACCCTAACAAATATAAATGTATAGTGCGATTTAGAGCTAACCCTTATGGGCAAGCCATAGGAATTATACACATTCTTAGGGACGTGAACTACTATCAGCAATGTATGGTGACCAAAGTAGTCACACAGGGCAATAGGTGGGGGCAATAATCCATAATAAACATTTAGCTTCGTCATAAATAAAGATCATTCATGACTAACTTGTAATTGATAAATTAGGAAGGAAGGAGCCTTTAACAACACATATATAAAATGAAGCAATGTAAAGTACCGGGACAGAATGTAAGCATTATTGAGAACAGATATCTGATATATTCGAAGACCAGACCTGTACATTTAATTTTGACACTAACTCAAAATAATACATCAAGTGACTGTCACACACATCGCTTCTCAGACTCACAATGATAAGCCAAAAAGCGGTAAGCTGTTAGAACTCCACCTATGTCAACATTTATTAACTCATTAATGGCAAGGCGTTATCAAATACTTTCTTGTAAGATTAGTCCATAAACGTCGATGAGTGATTTATCGATAACCATATCTGCCTCCATCGATTTGCCTTCACAGTTCTAAATAAGCTAATTGAGTGAATTGCTTTCACTCTTCAGATGTGAAAATACAGAAAATGGTGAAATAACCTTGGCATATACGCACAGGAACAAAAAAATTATACATTTGTTATTTTGTTTCTCAAAACAATCACGTGACCCCCTAGATGCAATTGTATCATGGCCAGTGAACCTGCTTCGTAGGAGTAAGTAGATTTAGTTTGTCAGAACTTTGTAAGCCGAGGAACAAAAATAGAAATATAATCATCACTAGTAGTCTGTTTTTAATTATACTGGCCTGTAATCGATCAACTGCTGCCTCCTCCTCAAGTAGCCTCTCCTCAATAATATTGGACTGAAATAAATCAACTGCTGCCTCCTCCTGCTGCTCAACTTGTCCCTTCTCAACAATACTGGCCTGGGTGCAATCAAGTGCTGCCGCATCCTCCTTGTAAACTTTTTTTCCAATATTTTTTTTCACTATTTTGGCACTTTTATTCACTATATTTTATTAATTTTATTCCTATTATTATATTTTTTTTCCTCATTATTTTTGGAAAAAAAAATTTCCCACTTTTTTTCATTGTAATATCAACTGCAACTAAACGAAACTATAGTCTTTTCTTAAAGCAGTATTGCCAAATAAAACTTCTTATTTTGTGACAATATAATGAACATATAAATAATTCCATTTACCATTCTACAGAATCAATGCTATCTTCAAAGAGATGCCAAGGCGGCTGCACTCAGATACTTACAATGAGAGATTTCTGTATCTATTCCTGGCAGATACTTGAACTGGCAAAATTGTCCTATAAAGTTGTCTATTGTGTGTATACCCTGTATTATTGATTTCTTACTACCCAATGTTTTTTTTTTTTAAATAAATTTTTTTTTATTTTTCATAATAAGAAATATATGACAGCACTTAGACACATTTACATCATGTGTCTAAGACCATAGATATGCACGTTGTCGGACATGTGAGACATAACATAAAATAACATAACCTTATAACTCTCCCCCCCCCCCCCCTCCCTTTCCACAGATGCAGCAAGAGAAATCAGTCACCTGGGTGTTTAATGCTAGAACAATTACACCCGATTGCCTGTAATCTTCAAGCGACCCAGCGACCCTGCCAGCTCAGACGTAAGGTACCATTTCGTGCCAACGAAGGGCTGCATTACTTCCTTGATTTCTTGATCAGACAGAAATCTCACAATAAAGGTCTTCCATTTTTTGAAAAACCCTTTAGCGGTTGCCTCTCGCACTCTCTCACATTCTATTCTGTCAAGGAATAGGAAGTACTTCATCTGGGCCACCACCTCCCGCATAGTGGGTAGGGTGGGTTGCAACCAATTTTGCAATAAGCACCTTTTGGCGACCAATATAAAAGCGTGAAGTGCTAACGACACCCGTATAGACTCAGGGGCGGAGTGAAACAAGAGCAATTGTGGGGACAAAGGTATATGCGTGTTCCATCTGTTTTGAATAAATGTCAGGACCTGCGTCCAAAATTTTTGGGTATATTGACAGGACCAAATGCTATGGGTGAGATCAGTAGAGGGCTGTTGGCATTTTGGACACGCCAATAATCTGTCAGGTGCCAATGGGTGAGGAGGAATATTAAACCCATATATGGCCCTATGCATGAGCTTAAATTGTGTTTCGCGCCAACGTTCACTGGGGACCGCCCTACGCACCACCGCCCATCCCTCCAATATTTTTTTGGGTAGGTCCTCGTCTCCTATGATGGATGACCATTTAGAAAACATTTTATTACTCATGGTATCATTTGTCCGGGATCCCAGTTTAAAATAAAGATATGACAGGGATGGATTTGTGGGGGGTTCGGTAACCATTGTATCCATCTCATTGAGTTTGGTCAGTGAGGATAAATCCCGAAGCTTTGAGGTTAAGAACCCCATTACTTGACCGTATGCCAGGAAGTGAGATGGAGGCAACGAGTAACGGACACATAGCTCAGGGAAAGTTAGAAATCTATGTTCTTGGTGATGGAACAACTGTTGTAAGGAAACAATACCCGCCCTCCTCCAGAGTCCAAACAGTGGGTTTAATCTGCCTTGGGGGAATTCTGGATGTTGCCACAGCACAAGGTGCCGAGACAGTAGCTGTGGCAGGCCATATAGCCGCCGCACTATCTTCCAAGTAGCTATAGTATCTTTTAGGAGCAAAGAATGCTTGATCTCTGGAGGAAGAGCGGGGTACTTGGTGTGCAGCAGCGCTGCCAACGACCAGGGGGCAGCAAGTTCCGCCTCTAAGGCCACATTAGAGTAGAAGTTAGTATTCTGTATCCAGTCTATGCAATGTCGTAACAGACAGGCAAGATTATACCTCCGCAGGTCTGGAAAATTGATCCCCCCTCTAAGTCTAGAGAGCTGTAGCTTAGCCAGTGCAATTCGGGGCCGCTTACCTGACCAAATGTATCTCGTGAAGGCAGACTGGATCCGCACGACATCCTGATGGCGCAGTAATAGGGGGATGGTCTGGAGGTGGTACAGAAGCTTAGAAAAACTAAACATTCTAATTAAATGGCATTTGCCAAGAAAGGAGAGTGGAAGCCTTTCCCACGTTTTAAGTTCCGTGAGGATTTTTGTAAACAGCGGGGGATAATTAAGGTGATAGAGCGACTCAGGAGTACGACCTATGAAGATCCCTAAGTATTTGATTGGTTTAGAAGTGATTTTAATCGGGGTGTTATCAGGCAGCTGGGAGCGAAGCGAGTGTGAGCTAGACAGGTCTAAGAGTTCACTTTTAGACAGGTTTATCTTAAACCCCGATATATTACCAAACGTCTCCAACATCTGATAAATGATCGGTAGGTCTTGATTTGGTGAGGACAAAAACAACATAATGTCGTCAGCAAATGCCGTTACTTTTACTTCCCCTAGGCCCACCCGTATGCCTCTCACCCTACTAGCTACCAGCCATCTCAGAAAAGGCTCCAATGCAATATTAAACAGCAGGGGCGACAAAGGGCACCCCTGTCGGGTGCCTCTCCGGAGAGTGAAGGGAGCCGACAGGAACCCTGCAGAGTGGATCCTTGCTTTGGGCTCAGCATAGAGCCCTGCAAGGAAAGACCGAAAAGACCCTTCGAATTCCATCTTATCAAGGACCGCACCCAGCCAGCCCCAGCCCACACTGTCAAAAGCTTTCTCGGTATCCAGCGACAAAAGGGCTGGGGATGGATGGGAGCCAGGATCCCGCCGCACAGCATCTAGCACCGTCACAACCTTACGCAGATTGGCCACCGCCGACCTCCCTTGTATAAAACCAACCTGAAGGGGGGTTATAAGCTTGGGCAGGAAGGAGGATAACCTATCCGCCAGTAATTTAGATACTAATTTCAGATCTACATTGATTAGGGAGATCGGGCGGTACGACCCCGGCGAGGTTGGATCTTTTCCCTGTTTGGGCAACACCTTAATATGTGCTGTGTTGACCTCGGCTGGGATTACCCCTTCCCCCGTTAGATATTTATTAAACAAAACTGTAAGATGGGGAGTAATTTGCTCTCGGAGAAGCTTAAAGAATTCCCCTGAGTAGCCATCAGGGCCCGGTGCCTTCCCATTTGGCAATTTTTTAATGGCCGCCGCTAATTCTTGCTCTGTGAAGGGAGAATTAAGCATGGTCCTATCTTCAGAGGACAGGCGGGGAAGTTTAATCAGATGCCAAGGGAACGAAGTAGCTGGCTTCTCATCATCTCTTTTAGAGTACAATTGATTATAGAAATCGCGTAGTATGCTATTTATCTGGGCGGGATGCGACGCCAGATACCCCTTGGAATCACGTAGATGGGTTATGTTAGACATAGGTTTGCTCCCTTTAGCCAAGTTGGCCAATAGTTTGCCAGATTTATTTCCGAATCGAAACAATCTCGCGTCTTGTCTAGACATGAAGAGTTTCTCTCGGCTTTCTACCCAAAAGTCATACTCAGTCTTGGCCTGACGCCATTCCTGCCTATGAATTTCGGAGGGTGTTGTTTGAAAGGTAGTATAGGCCCTTCTCAGAACCTGACCCCTCTTCTCTAATTGAGAGGTAATGTCCCTCTTTTTTTTTTGCCAGGTAGGACATGATTTGTCCTCTCAGGACCACCTTTGCCGTACTCCAGAACAGCTGTGCATTGTCTATGTGTATTTGGTTGTTGGCCTTGTATTCAATCCACCAGCCTCTCACAAGTTCCTGGAAGGTTTCATCTAAAGCCAGCTGTGCCGGAAAACGCCAAAGAAAGTCCGAGCCCTTTGGCTGTCCTTCTATCACCTCCATCACCACCGGCGAGTGGTCCGATATGACCAAGTCGCCTATGGTAATAGAAGGTATACGAGACAACAGAGGTCGAGACACCAGCATAAAATCGATACGCGACCAGGACTGCTGAGCCCAGGAGAAATGGGTGTAGTCTCTACCTTCTGGGTTTCGTTCCCTCCATAAATCAGAAAGGTCCAAAGCCGCCAGAAAAGTGGGAAGGGGCGAAGGTCTCCCCCCTGTGGTAGAAGGAGACCCAGATATGGATCTTCTATCCTCCACAGGGTTCCCTACCACATTAAAGTCTCCTCCGACTATTTTCATTGGGGTGGTGTCTATCAAGATATTATCTCTCACTGAATCTAGAAACTGCGTTTGGCCGCTATTTGGCGCATAGATGCTGTAAATGCTAAGTGGAGAGGGGTGGCTCTGTAGGGTTACCTGCGCCCACCTGCCCTCGTCATCATGGGAGGTATTGGTTATTTGTGCAATCAGGCGCCTGTGAATTAATATGAGTGTGCCAGCTTTACCTCGAATTGCTGGGGAGCCCACCACCTTGCCTACCCATAGACGCTGCATGCGGATGAAGTCTGCCTCCCCGAGATGAGTCTCCTGTAATAAAGCAATGTCAGTTTTCAGGCGTTTCAGGTGTCTCAAAATCATTAAACGTTTTTGTGGGGATTTCAACCCCTTAACATTCCATGTTGTGACTCGCATATGATAGTAGTAAGACAAGAACACATTTCAAGTTATGCGACAGTGTGCATCTGTGGAAACCCACCCTCCCCTCCCACCCCCATTCCAACTCTAACCAACTAACTAAGAAACTCGAACAATTTGTAAGTGACTTCCTTTTTTCCACCATGTCGAGCCCACAGCTCACAACTAACCCATGGAGATAGCTCCATATAAACACAGAATGCCACATCATCGTTAACAGACGTGGACACGTACTAACATAAAATTTTAAAGGAAAAAACATACTTCACCCCAATGAAATTGGTCACTAAAAGAGAGAAAAGGTTATGGCAGCATGATATCAAAGACATAAGACCACATAGTCCTAGATTAAACAGGATCCTCCCCCTGCTACACCTGGAACACAGTGGGACAATAGGAATATTTACTCCTCCACAGCGGCTGACAGTTCAGACGGTGATCCCACCCTCCTTGACTCTCTTTTTCGTTGCTCCTTGGGGGCAGCCCCCCTGGAAGGGTCCGCTCGTATGGCCAGGTCACGGTGGTCCTCAGGCGGTCCTTTGCGTCGCTGGCCTGTACGAGTCGGGGATGTCGCTGGTGCTTGGCCTGAAGAGGGAGGGTCAAAGCCCAAAGTTGTTGCAGCTACCTGAGGGTCTTGGAAGGCCATGGTGATACCATCAGTGTGGAAGACTTTTAGCGTCGCCGGGTATATCAGGGCAAATTTCAGCTGTTTCTCATGCAACATAGAGCATAGTGGAGAAAATGCTTTTCGCTTCCTGGAAACCTCTGCGGAATAGTCTGCAAAGAGCAACAGTTTATGACCCTTGAACTGGACTGGCTGGTTCTGCTGCTTAAAGGCACGTAGGATGGCGGCCTTGTCGGTATAGTCCAGGTAACGCACTATCACCTGTCGCGGGCGAAAAGTAGCATTCCCACGGCCGGGAGAGGCGTCTCCAGCGGGGCGTAGGTCAGGACCTAACCGATGAGCTCTTTCAACTTTACATACCCTTGAGATGCCCAGCAATTCCGGTATTTCTGTTGCACACAAGTCACGTAGGTCTTTTTGGGGTACACTCTCCGGGACTCCCACAATACGCAAATTATTTCTGCGCGACCTGTTTTCCAAGTCCTCGACTCTGTCCCATAGCCTTTTGTTTTCATGTTGTAGCTCCTGGAGCCCGGCAAAGGAGGAGTCTAAGTCGTTCTCCAAAGAGAGAAGTCTCTGGTCCAGATCATCTATGCGCTCTCCCTGTTGGGCCACTGTGTGCTGTAGTTGCTGGAAAGAGCGAGCCACCGTGTTGGCTAGAGTCTCCTGTATATCAGGGGCAAGGCGCCTGGCTACCTCCTCTGCCAGGCGTTTGTAATCTAGAGAAGCGTCCTCAGCTGGGGATTCTACCGGATGGGTAGAGCCCGAAAGGTCAGGAAGGCTAGAGTTGGAGGCAGAGTCCTCATGCCCAGGGTCTTGCAGTGGGGCTAGTTGTTTGGACAGCTTTGCTAATTTCCCTTTGGTTCTAGTGCCCATTTTGACCAGGTATTGGTCCATTAAGATCAAAGCGGTAATTGTATCTGATTCCGGCCGGGGAGCGGCCTGGTGTCTGAGTATAGAATCAAAGAAAATGTGTTGCCTGAGTCAGACTGTAGCTGCGCCACATATATAATAAAGTAGTCCCACTAGAGTCTATGCAGCCTCCTTTACCACCAGATTAAAGCAGTCGGTTCTTTTTCTCTCAGGAATGTATGAGAATGTCTAAGGGCCAGTGTTCCGTGCTCAGGGTTTCATACACACCAGATAGGACCATGCACATGTGGGGAGTGTGACTGTCTCTCAGACCAGCAGCTGTGGAGATACTCCCCTGCGGCTATGCTGCAGCTCACCTCTACTGCTGTTCCTGCTCGCCCGCGCTGTGGGATAGGGGCGTCACGCTGTGAAGCCTGGCGGCGGGAGAGTCTTGCTGGGCCGCGCGGCAAGATGGCGCCGCGACCATGCGCGGCCTGCCCTCCGACTGCCGGCTTCCCGCCCTCTGATCTCCTCCGGGCCCTGCTCGTCGAGCTCCTCTGATGGGTCCCCCCACCGCACAGTCCAATGGCCAGGAGCGTCCACCCCTCTCCGTACCTCCGATGGTATGTACTGGTGGTGTCGGCAGCTGCAGTATGTAGTATGCGTCTCGTTTTCGGCGCGGCCCGGTGTCTGGCTTACCGGCCGTCCCCGGTGACCCTGCCGGTCAATTTAGACACCAGGGGGATGGTCTTGTGCCCCCGGGTTAGGCTCCGGTGTCAGCTCCTGTAGAGATGGGCGGTGAAGGGGGAGATGCTGTCGGATTGTGGGGTGAGAATGCGGAGCTCCCTCTCCACACGTCCCTACATGGCGGCGCCGGAACCGGAAGTGTCTACCCAATGTTTTTAATGCTGATTTTAATATTAACTAAATGATTATGTGTTATTCAATTTACATATGTGTCTAAGTTTTATTTGGCAATACTGCTTTAAGAAAAAACAGTATTTAACACCTGAGGACCTCACCACACACTTCTTCTTCTCTGATATACACCTTCTTTTCCCTTTGGTATAAGGGCACGAGGTTAACCTCGGTGACAACTAGTTGCGGTCGATCTCGTACCACCCTTTAACTTTTCCTAAACGAAACTATACCCTATTACACTCCCACTATTGTAGCTGAAATTATTCAGCCGTTAGAGCAAGGTTAGTTTTCGGTTCGGACCGATCCGAAATTCACGAAAGTTCGCCGGATCGAACCGAACTTTTCTAAAGTTCGCTCATCTGTAATATATATGTATATATATATATATATATATATATATATATATATATATATATATAATCACATTTCTCCTCTGCAGTATTGGCCGGACATCTAGACAATCTCAGCTGTGGCATTTTGCCAGTTCAAGTATCTGCCAGGAATAGATACAGAAATCTCTCATTGTAAGTATCTGAGTGCAGCCGCCTTGGCATCTCTTTGAAGATAGCATTGATTCTGTAGAATGGTAAATGGAATTATTTATATGTTCATTATATTGTCACAAAATAAGAAGCTTTTGCCACAGATCATTGTTAATAGTCAAGGCTTGGAGCTAAATTTGTCACCTGAATACAATTACGAGTGCTTTTCAAATATTAATTTCACAATGTGTTTTCTCCCCTGTAATATCGCCCGTCCTTCATTCAGGCATTTTACGTAAAGTTTAGTGCAGTCCTGCAACTAATATTTCTCTTGATGCCAGGAAAGTTTTATTCCTTTAAACTCCTTAAGGCCATAGCCAATGGAGTTATCTACCTTATCTGCTCTTCTGCATGTATCCTATGTGGACATGTCACGGGAAAAGTGCTCGAGGGCGTGTACATCTCACCCAGGTTAATACGGAGTGTGAGATGGTGAGTCCAGGAGGCATCTGTGCTCAGCAGTGTTATGCTGCTGAGCTATTATTTATTATTGCCGGGCCTGGACTTACATGGAATGGCAGGTAGGTTTTGGTAGTGGGACTTGCCATTCCCTCCCCCCGATCCAGGTCAGGTTTTGGGGTCAGGTGTCTCTGGCCCTAATCAAGCCTGACAGAGAAAAGCCCTGCAGAGGATCCTTGGTTTGCTCTCAGACAGGAGTGAACAGCCTGTATGGTGTGTTCGCTGGGAGCTGGGGCTTATGCACACCCTGCAATATTACCTGCCAAGTGAAGTGTCAGAGAGGTAACCTGCTGTATTAGTAAGCGCCCAGACGGGCAGGACTGTTTGTTTTGTTTATCCTTACTGCACGGTGTTGCTGTATTTATGTTGCTAGACCGTTTATGCTACAAATAAACACCCAAAGCTGTTTTATGAGCCCAAGTTTGCTGCCTGAACTGTGTCCAAACACACCATCCCCCGGGAAGATCCCTACACCTATTAGAAACTGTATTAATCTAATAGAGGAGCAACTCTGCTTACCCCAACTCCATTACCCAGAGCAGAGAGACACTGCAAAGAACAGATCCTTCCTGACTCGGCCTATTGATTATTATAGACACAATGAGCTGCTACTCTTGGCAATGAACACATCATTAGGATAGTTGTAGTAGATGCATATAGTCCTTAAAGGGACCATATCTCCATCATAGATATTTTTATTCTATTTACTGTGTGCTAAGCATAATTTAGAGAGTTATAGAGATATAATTTCCAGCAACAGAAACTATAGGAACCTGTAGCCTAGAGATGAACTCTATGGGAGAGTTTTCTAGGCATGCTCTGTGACCTGTGCAAAGAAGAGGAGGAGGTAAACTGCAACCATCACCTATTGTCAATAGTAAGGATCAAAATAAGTCTGCTGTGAAGTCATCTCTAAAGAACAGAAAGTCTATTGTATGGCTAGAGTGAAAAAAAAAAAAAACTACTGTAGATACTGTAAAAGTTTCCCAGGACTTGATCCAGCTTTTTCAGGTACCCAGAGTGGAGCGGCACAAAGTTCAAAGGCTGCCGGCTGACAGGCCAATCGCCAAGCCTAGCAAAGCGCTTAATTTCTACTACTGTAAATTCACTCATCCCTAATACACGATATAGAGCCTAAGTCTACTCTTTTTAAACACAATAACATACGCTAGCGTTTACCCTACCAGATCAGTTTTGTGAAGTTTTACAACAGCTGGAGAGTAGTGTTGAGCAACTATACTCGGCTGAGCATAGTGGTCCATCAAGCATCGGGCGCTTAGGTGGTTTCTAAATATTTGCACTACTGTACTGACACAGTATTTCAGTACAGTAACACAAATATTCAAACAGCTCCATGTGCTGGAGGAAGGAGCGTGGACAGCTATGGCTAGTGCTGCCTATTACATTTTTTTATTACATTTTTTGAATATTTTTCCCTTTTTGATTAAATGTTTGTATATTTTGTTTAAACAAATACGTGAAATATACAAAAAAATGTTAGCAAAAAATGTAATAAGTTAACCAGACACCCTCCTTTCTGCTAAACAGGGGGTACCTGGTTAAATACTCGAGTATCCCGTTAATTTCAATGAGGCTTGTTACTCAAGTGGAGCATTCAAGCTTTTAAAGGGAACCAGTCATGAGGATTTAGGGTTCCAAACTACAATAATGACATTCTGAAGCATGCTGCGGTGTTTCCTACCATGTAAACTACTTGTTCGCTGTTGCCTCTCTGTCCCCAAAACTGTAGTTTTATTCCTTCCTGCAATGTATGAAAATCAGCTCTAACTAGTCATGTGGGCAGTGTCTCTCCCTAAACTAGTCACGGCTCCCGTGATGTAGTCACAGCTCCTGGGCTGTAATCACTGCCTTCCTCACTGTAATCCCACCTCTTAACCCCTTTGCCGCAAAATGGAACATCATGTAATGAAGGTAGTTCCTGCAACATGATGTTTCTGGAACGTCATGCTGTCCCTGCCTCCCTCTGCTGTCCCTAGCGGCGATCGGGCAGCAGGAGGAGGCTGTCTCAAACAGTCTTCTCCTGCTGCCCTTGCCCAGAGGGGAGCTGTGCTCCACCCTAGGCAGTTAACCCCATAGGCGTGTTCCATGGGACTGCACCGTCTATGAGGAATCCGGAGGGAGATCCGATCCCTTCGAACCCCAGTCCCTCCCTTCGGAGCCGTGCGAGCGATCACATGGCTCCGGGTGGTAACCATAGGAACCCAGACGCTGCCCAGTGCATCCGGGATGTTATGGTTGTCAGGAAAGGACCTGATCATTTGAATGAGCTGTCTGGGTACTGACAGCTCATTCACTCTATTATACATTACAGCACAGATCATGTAATGTATTATAGATGTACCTGTAAAAGTAAGTTAAACAGCACACACACACACACACACACACACACACACACACACACACACACACACACACACACTTATTCAATTAAATAAATCAATTAAATAAATAAATGTAAATATACACATTCCCTATCCCCCTTTGTAAATGCTCCCTTATAAATAAAATACACATATTTGGTATTACCGCATCCCTAATCACCCCATCTATTAAGCTGTTATATTAATTATCCTGCCTGATTAACGCTGTAAAAAATAAAATAAAAACTAACAAAAATGACATTCTTTTGTTAATCCCCCCCCCTAAAAAAAAACAGAAAAAAAAAAACGTTGCTTGTACCCAAAAGGTGTACTGCTAAAAACGTCAGCTTGTGCCGCAAAAAAGCCCTCAAATAACTCCATTGGTGAAAAAATAAAAATATTACTGCTTTTACAATATGCAAGACACTAACGGTATTTATAGTATAAATGCCATAAACTATGACAAAAGCTATATAAAATGGATATCACTGTAATCGTACCGTACATTTCATATGTAACGCATAGTAAACAGCGTGAAAAGAAAAAAAAAATGGAAAACTGCTGCTAAATTGTGTTTTTTATGCGTAACACCTCATAAAAAAATGAATAAAAAATGATCAGGGTGTCACATGTCCCCCAGAATGGTACAGATGGAAATGTCAGCTTGTTCTACACAAATATTTTGGCCCTGAAAGGCCTCTGTGACATGGAATAATGGCAAAAAAAAAAAATGAAATAAAAAAAGCCACAAAATTCCCCAGGCCTCTGTCATATCTGAGGCCTGTAGTCAGGTGACGCACTGCGGCCACATATGGGGAATTTCTAGAAACATTGGAATAAGTGAAATAAATATTGAGTTCCATTTCTCAGTTAGTATTTGCTGTGTTAGAGGAAAAAAATGGATTACAATGGAAAATCTGCCAAAAAAATTAAAAATTTTAAATTTCCCATCCAACTTGCTTAAATTTCTGCGAAACACCTAGGGTTAGTAAACTTATGAAATCAAATTTTTGCTTTTTGTTTTTTGTGTTGTTTACAAAAAACTACTGAATGTATCAACAAAAGTATACCACAAACATAAAGAAGAATATGTCATGAAAAAACACTCTCAGAATAACTGTGATCGTTAAAAGCGTCGCAGAGTTATCACTACATAAAGAGAGACAGGTCAGATTTTTAAAAAATAGGCCCCGGGCATTAAGGCCAAAACAGGCTGCGGAGGCAAGGGGTTAGTAATGTTGTAGGACGACACACCCAGAGAGGCGGGGTTACAGTGCAGAAGGGAGTGAATACAGCCCAGGAGGCGTGACTAGTTGAGGCAGAGACATCGCCCACATGACTAGTTAGCACTGATTTGCATACTGTGCAGGAAGGAATAAAACTACTTTTTCAAGGACACAGACACAGGACAACAGCAAATAAGTTTTTTTTATATGGTAGGAAACACAGCAGGATACTTCATAACATCATCATTGTAGCATGGAACCCTAAATCTTTATGACTGGTTCCCTTTAAGTGCTCGCTCAACACTACTGTAAAGCTTAACCCCTTAAAGACCGGACTAATTTTAATTTTTGTGTTTTCACTTTTTCCTCCTTGTGCTTAAAAGGCCATAGCGCTTGCATTTTTTCTACCTAGAAACCCACATGAGTCCTTATGAGTCCTTTTGCCCGACCAATTGTACTTTGCAATGACAGGATTTATTTTTGAATAAAGTACACTGCAAAACAAAAAAAAAATTAAATGTGTGGTGACATTATTTGGGGGGGGTTTGTGTTTTTACGCCGATTGCCCTGGACTAAAAATGTCTTGTTATATGTTCCTCAAGTCGTTATGATTACAACAATATGTAACATGTATAACTTTTATTTTATTTGATGGTTTTTAAAAAATTCTAACAATTTTTGACAAATATATGTTCCTTAAAATCACTCAATTCCCAGGCTTATAGCATTTTTATCCTTTGGTCTATGGGGCTATGTGAGGTGTCATTTTTTGCGCCATGATGCGTTCTTTCTATTGGTACCTTGACTGCACATATGCGACTTTTTGATTGCTTTTTATTACAATTTTTCTGGATTTGATGCGACCAAAAATGCGCAATTTTGCACTTTGGAATAAATAAATAAATTAATAGTTTGGGTGATTACGCATGTGGTGATAACAAACACGTTTATTTATTTATTTATTTTTATTTATAAAATGGAAAAGGGGGGGTGATATAAACCTTTATTAGGGGAGGGGGCTTTTTATTAATAATAACGCTTTTTTTTTTTTTTTTTTACACTTATACTAGAAGCCCCGCTGGGGTTAGAGTTATTCCCCTTGGGGTTAGGGTTATCCCCCCTGGGGTTAGGGTTATCCCCCCTAGGGGACTTCTAGTATAGGTTCACTGATCTGTCATTGAGATCTATGCAGTATAGTTATACTGCATAGATCAATGAGATAGGCATTCTATTGCTTTTGGCTACTGCAGCCAAATATACGCCCGTGGTTGTTAAGGGGCTAACAATACCCAACCATCCATAACAGATCAGGTGCTGTTGGAATATCCATCACAGAATAAGCCCCTATAGCAGAACAGTTCAGTGGCCTCTTTGCTCTGCATTATCTTCTTTGTATCTCTCTTAACAGCTGTTATAGTAATTGGGATTTACACATGCAATATAATCGTAAAACTTTGTGAGGTGCCACTTAGCCCCTTTATCTGCCAGGTTGCTGCACAATGCACATGACTCACCGAGGTTACCTAACGCTTATATTCTGGATTATCAGATATTGTCAGTTAGCAAAAAGTCATATAAAGGAATACTGCAAGGATAGAGAGTCTTCAGGAAGAAAGGCTAAATAAAATAACACAGAATACTCTAGTATAACACATCATTTGTTGGTTATTTTCCGATTTCTTAAAAACTGTAGCTCTCTGCTCAAGACACACGCAGAATTACTAGTTTTACCTTAAAATAGATAGATAGATAGAGATATATATATATTTTTTTTTATAAAAGTTGTAACCAATAGACCAAAGAAAGTTGTTGTTTTTTTTCCTATCGTAAAGTCAGCATAGTAGTGATCTCGGCGCTGAATCAACATTCCAGGAGGACGCTAAAAGAAAAATCACTGTAGATGCCTTCAAATGTATTTTCTCATCTGCTATATAGTACAGAGGAGAAGGCGAACAAACAAATATATTTTCATAGACTGTGAGAAATGAGACCATCTACAATATGAAACTGTCATCTTATCCTGAGATATGTTTCCCTTCGTAATGAATATTTCACTCACTGCTCTGCTTCTTGCAGATGAAAAATATCCCGGGCTATGTAATTACGCTGATAGCTGCATAGATGGCGCTATTGTCTTTTAAATTTGACATGGCCGCTGTCGTATTTCATTAGAAATATCTTGTACTATGAAGCAGTTTCTATAATATGTAATTAATTATTAGCAGCAGGAGGTAACTCTTAAGTGTTATAAATTATATATGTATATATATATATATATATATATATATATATATATATATATATATTAGATATAGATATATAGTACATCACATGTATGAAGACTATGTTCACACAACGCATATTTTTGTAAAACCCCGGCCGTTGTACAACGGCCGTGATTTATATGAAAATATACATTATATTGCTTCCTATGGGAGCCCGGCTGGAGCGTATACACATAGTATACGCTCCGGCCGGGATCTCTTGCGGCGCTGCAAAGAACTGACATGTCAGTTTTCTGCGGCCTCTATTCAATGAATAGTGGCCGCAGAAAACCATGTCAGTACACACTTTGGAGCGAGCGGATAGTGTGCAGTGGAGGGTTCTGATGTGGGCGCGCAGAACACTGCTGCCCAAAAGATCATCCAGCCGTTACTGCAGTAGGATGTCCTTTCAGAGACCGCCGGTCTCTTACACCATGTGATCATGGCCTAAGGAGGTTTATGGACTTTTACCTAATGCAGGGAGACAATATATATTATGACAGTCTTATGATGTACAGTATAAATGTAACCTAAACCTAAATGTACACTGTTATTTTCACTAATTAGTACTTAATTGAATTTTGATACACGTGGGTTTAAATATGATGCGATACTCACGAACACAATGCTTGAGAAAGGCCTCGTGATGAGGCAGAAACATTGCATGTAATTCTTTACCTATTATGGAATAAATACACTTTGGAGATTTTACACTAAAGGAAGAGCTGCAAAATATTTAGTGGGGAAATGTGGATTCAGTCCCTGAATAACGGATTAATAGAGTTCACTCAATTGTGGATGTTTGTTTAGATAGATAGATAGATAGATAGATAGATAGGAGAGATAGATAGATAGATAGATAGATAGATAGATAGATAGATAGATAGATAGATAGATAGATAGATAGATAGATAGATAGATAGATAATGGATGGATAGATGGTAGATAGATAGATAGATAGATAGGAGATAGATAGATAGATAGATAGATAGATAGATAGATAGATAGATAGATAGATAGATAGATAGATAGATAGTAGATAGATATATAGGAGATAGATAGATAGATGACAGATAGGAGATAGATAGATAGATAGATAGATAGATAGAAGACAGATAGGAGATAGATAGATAGATAGATAGATAGATAGATAGATAGATAGATAGATAGAGATATAGAACTTTTATTTCTAATCTAGTTCTCTTAAATGGGCTCCATAAGATTTGAAAAGCATAGCTGCTTTCCTCTAAAAACAGCGCCTCTCCTTTCCTAAGGTTATGTGTGGTATTACAATTCATCTCGATTCACTTCAGTGGGACTGAGCTGCGTTACTCATGCAGGGATAACACAAGTGTGCTTCCCTCAGATAAGCTGCTGTGATGTAACAAGTGCGTTTCTGTCCGGTAAACTAAGACGACATCCTGAATGTATTGTTATCAGAAGATGCTGTGTCAAAGTGGGCCAATGATTCCCTTAGTCCTCCATTTTTCTGGAGCAATATGGGCAATATCCTATTTTAGGGTAACTTCACACGTACCAGATCCACAGCGGATTTCACGCTGCGATTTGCAGTGAAATCCGCTGCGGATCCTGTTATAGTGAAGTTCTATGGGGTCACATACCCGCAGGCAGCGGGGGTTAAAGGGCCGGGTCACATATCTGCAGCGGAATAAAAATTCCAGCGTGAAATCCACTGCGGATCCCGTACGTGTAAAGGCACCCTAAGGGAGCACCCTGGATCCCTTGCTTTTCATAATTCTCGCCATGCGGCCTGTCCTGACCTACTGCCTGTTATTTGTGACACTGGGACTCTGTCTATCCTGACCTATAGCATGGTACCTGTAATAACCGAACTCCACCTGCCCAACTTGCAGCAAACTAACAATTCCCCATGGGAACGTCTGCTTCACCACCGCAGCCAGGTAGGCCTTGTGTCAATTATGAAATTCATAAGCAAAATATTTTAGTCCAAAAATGATGAAAAATCAATGGTATTAAATAAAGATTTTATTCGGTCACATTACATGTTAATCACACTGAATATCCACTAAGGATAGCAGTCTTTACAGAGGTAAACCAGACTAGACCAGAGTCGGCACTCTCTTTTTTAAAACTTTGCCATGAAGGGGTTTAGGTAGTGCAGCAAAGAAGTTTCCACCAAGACCTCCTGCCAAGTTTTTCCAAATATTACAGTTGACCACTATGAGGGGGACACCATGAGGGGGACACTTTGTGATCCACCAACCTTTTAACCCTTTGAGGACCAAGCCCAAAATAACCCAGTGGACCGCACAAATTTTCATTTTTTCATTTTCTTTTTTTCCCCCTCCCCTTCTAAGAGCTCTAGCACTTTCAGTTTTCTATCTACAACCCATGTAAGTGCTTGGTTTTTACAGGAGTAGTTGTTCTTTGTAAAAGAGTCTTTCATTCTACCATAACATGTATGATGGAACATGGAACTCAATGAGCAGAAAACCTAGCGGACCACACAGAGGCAGGTAAGAGACCTAGCTCAGGATGTAGTGGTACGCCTAGGGTCATCTGGGCACAGACTTTCAGGGCGTACCGGTATGTCCTTAGTTGTCTAGGGGTTAAATAAAAATATTTCATTGCTGTTTTTTAGATTGCCTTTTAAGGGGTGCTCTGGGGAAGATAAGTTTTTTTCCAAATCAACTGTTGTCAGAAAGTTATAAGGATTTGTAAATTACTTTTATTAAAAAAAAAAAAAACTTAAATCTTCCAGTACTTATCAGCTGCTGTATATCCCACAGGAAGTGGTGTGTTCTCTCCCGTATGACACACTGCTCTTTGCTGTCACCTCTTTCCATGTCAGGAACTGTCCAGAGCAGCAGCAAATCCCCATAGAAAACCTCTCCTCCTCTGGACAGTTCCTGACAAAGCACTGTGTCAGACTGGAAAGACTACACCACTTTCTGCAGGGCATACAGCATCTGATAAGTACTGGAAGACTTGACATTTTAAAATAGTATTAACTTACAGAACTGTATAACTTTCTGGCACTAGTTGATTTGAACACATTCCCCCCCCCCCCCCCCAACAGAGTACCCCTTTAACTAACTTTACAAAATCCAAGAAAAAAGCCATGTACACAATAAACTGTTCTATCAGGAAAACTCTTTTAGGCTATGTTCACACTACGTATCTTTCCGTCCGTAGTGCGAACCGCGAATATACGCACGTAGTTTTGAGGTTGATGCGTTCGCTTGAAAGTATACGATATACGCCCGCACATTGCACACTACGTATGAGCTTACGGCCGGATCGTATGCGGCGCCATGAAAAATGAACAAGACCATTGTTTGAGGACGGAAATGTTCCAACTCACGGCCGTGGATTTCCATGCGGTCCCGTACGGAATACTTATTTCAGCCAAATTGAACTTGATTTTTAGATCCAAAAGGTTCTGTGAGTTTTATTGGGCTGGGCGAAGATTTCCAAGTAAATTACCTGTTTCAGATCGCTTCGAATCAAGCTAGGGAAGCATAACTGTACTACGGGCGTATGTTTGCAGTTCGCCCGCATGTTCGCAATCCGGCCGCATGTCTATTATTCCCACGGCCGTACTTTCAGCCGCACATGTACGGCGGCGTACGAACTACGGCCGGACTCATACGTAGTGTGAACATAGCCTTAACTTGGATTATAACCCTTGTGTTCTATTGATACAACAATAGACATTGATAAAGAAACCCTTTTCCCTGTTTTGGCCCAAAATTTGTACATGTTATCCAAGTCAAGCAGAGATGATGTCCCGGATTCTTACCTCGGAGTCAATATACGGAAGTAAAAGCCAAAAAGCAATGAATGTTTCCAACAATACTGAATACATTTAATTTGGTTAATAGTTTATGGGAAATTATTTTGTGACCTGCTGTTCATTTGTCTAATGTCCTAATATACATCAGCTCTACTAGATCTATACAATAACTTGCTTTTGGCAGATCCTGCCATGTTTGATTATGCAATGTGTATGGGGTTGGAGGGGCCTATAGGACATATTCGGGCATCTGATATTACTTCTCCAGGGTTAAAAAACATTAGGTCATTATGAATTTTTTATTGTTGGATTGACTGCATGGGTGGTAACCCAGGGTGCTAGGTAGAAGGGAAGGTATTGCAGTACCAATGCGGCACTTGTCACAGGGCTCATGTTCTTAAACAGGTGAACAGCTTTACTAAAAGTTCTTAAACTGACACTACAGTTTTAGGCACAAGTTTAGGCACAACAAGATTGATTGCCAGCTTTTTCTTAAGTACTCGTGATAGCTTTAAAGAGGTTGTCTTAGGGCAATGATGTAAACGATGCAACGATGTAAACGAGCACCGATCTGCCCTAAATAAACAATAGTTTTCTCTGTTCCACCGAGTGATAATTGGTCGAATCGGGACGATTCGGCCGATTATCGCTCCCGTGGAATAGACCCCTTAGGGTCCATTTACACAGAAAGATTATCTGACCGATTATCTGCCAAAGATGTGAAGCCAAAGCCAGGAATGGATTTGAAAAGAGGAGAAACCCAGTGTTTCCTATATGACCTGATCCTTGTTTATAGTCTGTTCCTGGCTTTGGCTTCAAATCTTTGGCAGATAATCTGTCAGATAATCTTTCTGTGTAAATGGACCCTTAAACTAACTTTTCCATTATCCACAGGATAGGGCACAAGTAAGAGGTTGCAGGGGATATGACCTCCGTACCACCCACCACTCTCCAGATCAGATACCGGATCATTTGTTTTGAATACAGCCGTGGGTACGGCACTCGCGGCTCTATTCATTCCTATGAAGCCGCCAGAAAGAGGCCATTGCTATACACGACTCTCTCTCTCTGGCAGCTCCATTCATTCTGTATGGAGCTGCCAATATGGAGTATAGCACTAGGCTGTTTCTGACAGCTCCATAGGAAGGAATAGAGCTGCAGGTCACATGCTGTACCCACGGCTGTATTCAAAACAATGGAGGCAGGGGCCAATCTGGAGATTGGTGGGGGGTACAAGCTCTTACTTGTCTGCCATCCTGTGCATAGGGGACAAGTTAGTTTAAGCTGGACAATCTCTTTGAGTAGGCAGTTTAGACTTTAGATAAAATATTGAAGTGGCAAAGTTTCTTAAGTAGTTTTAGTAGTTTGACTTGTAGTTGAGGCCAAGGGTCCCTTCCAGAAGTACAGAAGTCGGTCAGAGTGACTTTTGGTTAGGATACCCATACTCATGGTTTAGAACATACAGTCTCTTGCCAGAAGAGATCACAGAGTAAGAGATCAAGGAACACAGGCCCAAGGCTAGGATATCCGGGTGCAGTTAATCCTTCAAGGAATGTGAGCAAGGTTCAGCGGGGTACATTGGCTATAATTGCAACTTAACCAACACACTGAGGATAGCCCTGGCCAGCTAAAGGACTTTCTGAAGAAAATTTGTCGAGAACTGGTCAACCCAGATGTAGACAGGTAGAGTCCCTTTTAGTGGTAGTTGTCCCTGTTAGAGTTTAAAAGGCCATAGGTGCAGGAAACTGTGAAAGACACATCTGAAGGCAGCTGTTAGCAGGTCTGTGCACCTGGCAACGAGGGCCAAACAATGAAGGAAGCTATCTCTATGGAACAGCAATATTTGACTAAGCAGGGCCTAACTCCCTAAGCAAACTGAATACAACACCCAACTTAAGGGCTAAGGAAGGGCCAATCCCCTATGGATGTAGAGAGCTTGTGGTAACTCGATGTCCCATAGGTTGGAACCTTCTAGAACTGGCTCCTAATAGGCTGAGGGAGTGGGATGTGACAGGCAATCTCTTACAAATATCCTTTAACACAACACATAGATAACATTAACCTCGATAGACTTTAATGTGCTGGAAGAAATATAAGACAATACTCTCTAGTAGCATCTTGTGGCAAAAGAGTAGTAGTGCAGCTAGGTAAAGGTAGCATAGGATACCCTAATACAATATACCTTCAGCGCCAACTGAACCAAAGAAGAACCCAGCAGTTGGTTCCTTGACACTCCACATGGTGTCCCATTCTTGTCACCGAGTCCCCTCCCCCCATTGTTGCTGTTGTTGCTGACTACATACTACTATCTAATACATCAGTTTTCCAGCTAGAAACAAATATCTAGTTTCTTTTTGCACACACTCATTATCGCAGAATGTTCTTTGCCGTTTATGTTGGTTAAATTGTCCTTTATTTAATTTTAGAAGAAGAAAAATATTAGAATCTTTTCTGCTAATCTGATATCCAAATATCAACCTTGTTCCGTTAAAGCTACATAATTTCAAAGCACACAGTGTTATTCTAATTGTTTCACATAAATCAGAATCAGTCTTCTCTTTAAGTGTAAAACATTAGACCAGAAGGAGGGGGAGGAGGGGGGTACAGCTGCAGTCTCTATCTCTCTGTGGCTGTGACTTCATGCTGTGAAAGGGGAGAAGGAGCCGTATGGAGAGACTCATAATTGTCTTAGATTACACAGCACATTTCTAAGATCGCTCCAGGAAGAACTCACCTACTCAGCAAGCAAGGAAAGATATATAAAAGTGCACTATATGTAACTACAACGGCTTTAGGAGTGATTTTATGGATAGTTACATTATCTAAAAATAATTATTTTGTGATATTCACAAAATAGTTTTATAGTAAAGTATCTGACTTCTTTTGTTTTGATTTGAATTCCAGTAACATTTTGGAAAAGCCTCGGGATAGTTTTATTGATTAGAACATCACATTTGATCCTGTGCCCAATTGTCACTGGGTGTTTCACTTGGCCATGTAGAATTACCCATTAGTCAATACGCTTCTGTGTTGGAGTCACGTTTCATATCTACTTTATTAATTATGACTTATCGGGCTAGTTGCCTCCAGAAACTTCTATACTTTTATCAAGGTTGAAGAAACCATCTGTGGGAAACAGCCCTGGATGATACCAAAAATTAGCAGAGCCAGATCAAAAATTCATTTGAACAAAATAAATCGCATGATCTCTTCAAATCCTAACTTCAGGTCATTCGGTCAACTTCTGTAACTTGAGCAATTATTTTTTTCTACGTAAAAGTTAAAGACCAGGCAAAATAATATTAAGTGAATCGAATTACTCAATGTGTTAGACCTGATATGAAAAACTATATATTTGGGCCTTTAATTTAAAAAAAAGAAAGAAAAATTCTATTAGATCTGACTCCATTTTGTTAGTTGCAGCCGTATTTTCAAACAGCTTCAGCAAAAAAAAAAAAAAAAGTGTGAATGTATTTTATATATTTTAGTTTAATGAGAAGACTTGTCTCGAGGGAAGAGAGGGAGGAAAAAAAGTAAAATGCAATGTAATCTGAATACTGAAAATTATTATGAGGGCGCACTGTTTAACCACTTGCCAACCAGTAAGAAAATGTATATAATAGGGGCAGACTGTTGCCATACCAGGATGTACATTTTTGCAATTTTTGTCATTTTGGCATTGTCATATCCAAAAGATTACCAGGAATTACCAGGATTGCTATACTATAACTAGGTAGCCATGTAAGCAGTTTGGGGGGGGTATTTTCTAGCTGGCAATTTTCCTTAAGGGTACATTCACACATACAAGATCTGCAGCAGATTTGATGACACAGATTTGATTTGCTTTGCACCTTAACTTCAAATCTGTGCCATCAAATCTGTTGCAGATCCTGTATGTGTGAACATACCCTAAGGGTGCAGATTTGAAGTTGCAGATTTTCTTTAGATCTAGTCTGGGCCATCGGATCGGCTGCAGATTCAAATCTGAGCCATCAAATCTGCTGTAGATCTGCTGCGGATCCTGTACATGTGAACACAGCCTTAAAGTGTACCTGCATTTGTACCTGCATTTGGATAAGCCTCAATTTCCTCTTTTAATCCAGAAGTTTGGGTCTCCATAGCTACGAACACGCAATGAGGCTATGTTTATACTACGTGAGTTTCGTATTAATCACAGCCATGATTAATACGAAACTTACGCAGTGCTGCCGTCTATGGAATCCCGGCTGCAGAGAACCTGATCGTTCATACAATGGAACATGCGGCTCTGGCCGTACGCTCCATTGCGTGCAGCGGGGAATTCGGATGCGGGTGCACACTGATGTGCCTACATCCGAATTCAGCAGCAGTGAAGATCATCCCGCTGGTTCTGCAGTACTGGCCGGGATGATCTCTGACATGTCTTACGTCATGTGAACATGGCCTGAGTTCGTAATGCTCATGACTAGAGATGACTGTATCCATGTTTTCCACTATTGGGTCAGAATGGGGGTCATGTGCATTATGGTCTCATTGTGTATTCATACACACAGAGACTTGAATTGCTGCATTAAAAGAGGAAATCGACACGGACCAGCATGACAGATACATTTTAAGGGTCTGCTTTGTATGTTGATAATTTACCTTTTATGTTCCTAGGGTTACAGCAAGCCCTAAGCATTACCCAACCCACTGTCCTGCCTACTTGTGTCAATGTGCCCTAGCAGCAGCCCCCAAATGGGCTATGGTCCCTACTCTCACTATAGGAGGAGTCCAATCAGAAAACTGAAGCCAAACCAGATGTCTGACACAGTGCTCTTTGCTGCCACCTTTGTCCATGACAGGAACTATCCAGAGCATTAGCACACTGTCTAAAGCTCGGCTCCCTGGCTGCAACGATGGCAGGGCAGGCAGCCCTGGCAACTACCCTACATACCTACTGAGGCAGTGAAGGACAGAGGCAGATGCTGCAGGAGCACGGACAGGTAAGTTTGTTACATTATTAACTTCAAGTGCTAAAAACTTCAGAACACTAAGGTTACACCCATGCAACATATTCCCATGGCACCATTCCCACTTGTCCCTCTAATTCACCTACATGCAGTAGATTCTGTTTTTTTAATTCCCTTATTTGTTTTATCGATCTCATGCCACATGTACACTGAAACTATTGCATAAATGCGAGATAACAATATCACAGGGACAAACAAGATATCCAGCATCCAACGTGGAAATAAGATCTTCAAGCTTTTTTTAAGGTTTTCTTTTAAAATCCATAGGACAAAGCAAAATAATCACCATTTAACCATTTGAGGCGGTAAGTGGTCCATAATCACAGGGCGTCTAGTGTACTTTTACAAGCAGGCTATGATTTAGGGCCACTTATACCCTGAAACATTTGAGCAGTGATTGTTTTGTCTTATGGATTTTTAATGGAAACCTTCAAAAAATGTCAAGATTTTATTGTGATATTGGATGCTGGGTATCTTATTTGTTCTGAATTTTAAGGCATCCTAGGTGTATGTTAAATGGGAGCTAGGCTGACTTTCTCCCATGTACTTTATATGGGTTGGGGGGGGGACATAACTTTTATTCATTCATTTATTAATTTATTCATTCATTCATTTATCTACATAGATTACAGAGAGAGAGAGAGAGAGAGAGAGAGAGAGAGAAACAAAAACAACAGTGTCTCCTTTCCCCTTTATTATTCAGGAAAGGCGTCTGTTTCCTGCCCTTGCCCAGGTGATCATTTTGTGATGTCAGTGGTGGGCGGTGTTACATATCAGTTGTTATAGCTTGCCTGCAACAGAACAAACAGAGATCATGTGACCTCTGTCTCAGAAGGGAGGGAGAGGACAGAGGAGTGGAGACAAACTATACCACACAGTGAGGATTTTCAGCAGCTTCAGGATGTGCTGCCGACAAACAGCCCAATTCCTGTAATAGAAACCTATTACATACAAGCTTAGATCATGAGTGGAGACTGAAAAGGGATAAATCTTTTTTTTAACCAAAGTTCCCCCCTTTTTTTTCCCAAAATCTGTTTATGCGTAGTACAACACACATGTTCAATAATAGACTACAATGTCGGTCTCCAAAGGGTAACAATCTGACATCATTCAGGCCCTTGCAAAAGTAGGCATGCAGCTTCCAATACAATGCTAAATAGATGCTAAAATAAGGTACAAGGAGATATCCCCATCAGTGCATAACAGCAGTTCTCCTCCCGGACATCTTGCCCGCGGAGAAAAGATGTTGTACTAAGAGAAACATTTGTACTGATCATTAACATACCCCTTAACCCAACTATGGTCCCCCCCATCCCAACCAACTCCCCCCCCCACCCTTCCCTCTCCTCTCATCCACAGGGGTCTAGTTAAGCGTCATCCCTCCCGTCAGGCAGCCGCAATTTACCCAGATTATTTCTCAGTGCCTCCTTATTGTACCACTCTGTATATTTAAACATCAGCATCAATTCCTCAATTTCAGCAGATGTATAGTGATGCTCAATAAATGCTTCCCATTTCCTTTGGCGCTCTTTTCTTTGTGTTGTTCTGTCTCAAGTCTGTCTAAAATAAGTAGTTGATTCATGGTATCAGTTATCTCTCCTAATGTCGGTACGGAGGACTGTAGCCAGTGACGGAGGAGAAACTTTTTTACTACCAAGAGGAAATTATGGATAATTAGAATGGGGGTATGATTCAGTTCCAGGCCTGGCGTATCTAGTGAGAAGATATGGAATACCGCAGTTTGGGGGGTGAACGGTAGCACAACCTTCCAAACCTGTTTGGCATATGCAAACGCTATCACCCAAATGTTAGTCACTTCTGGACACGACCAGAGGCCGTGTAAGAGATTCGCTCTGTTCTCGTGGCAAGATGGGCAGGCTCTGAGATAATGGGCTGGAGCGTTTACATATGACAAATCAAAGGCATAAGTTGCCTTGTGGATGATTCTGAGATACATCTCCCATCATTGTTCATTAACCATCGCTTTTCGCACCCCCTCCCATCCCTTTATAATGCCCATTGGGAGATCTTCATCGTTTAGTTCCCTGCCCCATTTAGAGAACACCTCCTCCGTTTCCCTTCTCAGCATCTGCTTTCTCAGTGTAGGGTATAGTTAAGAAATGGAGGCTTCAGTGTTTTCTGAGTTCATGAGATCATCAAAATCTCCTGGAGTCTCAGCATCCGCTAGCCGTTTAACTCTGTTCAGGCAGTAACTCTTTATCTGCGCAAATAATAGAAAATGTCTCGTGTGTAGGCCATATTGAGTAGAGAGAGTTTCCCATGATTTAAAGTTGCAGGAGATCCCCAATAACTCTGATACCCTTTGCCCTCCACTGATAAAGCAGAGGACGGTTCCCCCCTCGCGGCAACAGTTGATTGTTTCATAAGAGCATATATTTCGATAAATAATACGGAAGGCCATAGAGTTTCCGTATCGCTTTCCAGGTCTGAATAGTGTCTATAAGGAGTACACTGGTTTTAACATGGGCGGGTAGCTCAGAATAACTATAGTGTAGGAGGCCTCCCAAATCATGATCACCCGCTAGTGCTTGTTCCAAGGAAAGATTAGAGTAAAAACCAGTCTCATAAAGCCAATCTCTAGCATGTCTTAGTAAAGCTGTCAGATTGTAGCACCATATTATGGGCAACTGCAAACCCCTCTTATATTTTTGCAGAGCTAACTTCAGGTAGGCAATTCGCGGGCGCTTTTTCCTCCACAAGAACTGAGTAAAGGCGGATTGCAAGCGCATTTGATCCACATGCTTCAATAAGAGGGGAATGGTTTGCAGGGGATACAACAAACGGGCGAAACTCACCATCTTTAAGAGGTGAGCCCTGCCTATAAATGACATTGGGATTTCCGACCAACAAGACAACTCTGAGGTAATCCTCGAAATTAAAGGCGTGTAATTTAAGGCGTACAGATGTGTGGGCAGCCTCCCTAACTTAATGCCGAGGTATGTGATAGCCTTCTTCTCCACCGCCACTGGTAACACAAAATCTTTCGGGGCCCCCTTCAAGAACAGTAATTGACTTTTGGTCACATTAATCTTATAGCCTGTAAAGCGTCCAATATCCCCCAAGAAAGATATCAAATCATCCAAGTGATCCTTTGGTGATGCTAAATAAAGCAATAAGTCATCTGCAAAGCATGAGACTTTGATTTCTTTGCCTCGTACTGATATACCTCTATAGGTATTAGATGTTATCAAGTGCCTCACCACAGGTTCTAGTGCCAGGTCAAACAGTAAGGGCGACAGGGGGCATTCTTGTCTGGTGCCTTTGGTTAAAGGAAAGGCGCCAGATAAATGGCCTAAGAGGTGAACTCTCGCCAGGGGGGTCTTATACATTGCCGAAATGTACGTTTGGAAGGTGCCTCAAATGCCCATCTTATGTAACACCAATTGTAACCAGTGCCAGCTGACATTGTCAAATGCCTTTTCCGCGTCCAGTGTTAGCAGCGCAGGACTGCCCGTGATGTTTGAGTTTTGTGATGCTATCCAATCCTGCACCGCTAACACTAAACGCAGATTCGACACGGCTGAGCGGCCCTGCACAAATCCCACTTGGCGTGGGCCTACTAGTTTCGGCAGTAGGGAGGCTAGTTTGTTTGCCAGTAATTTGGACAAGATTTAATGTCCACGTTTATAAGAGATATTGGTCTGTAGGCCTTTGTTTGTAAAGTGTCTTTCCCTGGTTTGGGTGTAACTCGTATATGCGCCAAGTTGCCCAATGGTAGGAACTCATTGTTAGTGATGATGTGATCATATACCGCCAGCCAGGATGTCGCCGTTTCCTCTGGTAGGATTTTATAGAATTTGGCTGAGTAGCCATCGGGCCCGGCGCCTTTTTGTGACGGTCGCATTTAGTGATTCCAGATCCTCAGCTGATAGGGATGGAAGGGATAAGGAATCAAGAAAGGCACGTCCTTTAGTCATATCCACTGGCTCCTGAGCGTAGAACGTAGAGCCTTCATAATAACCTTTGAAAGCTTCCACAATGTCTTGAGGGTGTTGTACTAGGGTCATGTATTTATTTTGAACCCCCTTAACGTACGGTGGAACATACCTCCCTTTTGCTAATTTGGCCAGTAAGGGACCGGCCTTATTGCCAAATCTAAATAGATCATTTTTCTGTGATTGTTCCTTAAACCTCTCGACCCTGTCCGCCTCTAGGTCATAGTGGTCCTTCGCTCCCAGCCACTTAGACTTGGCGCCAGCCCTGGAGTCTCAATGTAGTATATGCTTGTCTCAATTTTTCACTGGCCTCTTTAAATTGCTTTAAGATTTTAGCTTTTAGAGAGTGCACATAACCCATAATTCGGCCCCTTATCACCGCCTTCGCTGCCTCCCAATACAGGAAGGGGTCCCCAGAATGTTGGCCACCACCCCTTAAGTACTGCCGTAAATGTGTCATCCGTTGCTGAAAACGCTGGGAACCGCCACAATATGTCTGTACCTTTCGGGTATGTGTCCAAGAGAAACAATACTAGGGGGGCATGATCCGATATGACCATGTCCGAAATGTGTATTGACGTAGATTTTTGTAACAGTGATGGGGATGCTAGAAAATAATCTATTCTGGACCATGTATTATGGACAGGAGAAAAAAAAGTATATTCCCTTTCTGCTGGGTTTCTCAGGCGCCACACATCGTTTAGACCCGTTGCATCTAAAATACCCGGCAGGACGGAATCATGTGTGAGAGTTCGTCTTACTCTATCTTGTCGTTTTGTGCGGTCCTCCAGGGGGTTCATCACTGTGTTCAGGTCACCTCCCACCAAGATATCCCGTTCTGGGTCCAGTAAGATGTCCTGTTCAACTTTTCGGAAAAAGGAAGAAATAGTATCATTTGGACCGTATAAACAATATAGACTAAGACGTCCCATTTGGCCATCTAACAATACTCTAAGATATCTACCCTCCTGATCTGCCGTATGTGACAAAATTTTACAATTCAGTCTTTTGTGCAACAGGAGCAGTACCCCCGCCTTGCCACCTGTAGCCGGTGATCCCACCACATGAGCCACCCATAACTTATTTATCCTACGGAAATCTGCAGCGTCTAAATGCGTTTCTTGCAAAATCGCACAGTCCGCATTAAGACGTCTAAGGTGGCGTAGCACTTTCATGCGTTTATTTGGGGAGTGTAGCCCCTTTACATTCCATGTTATAATTTTCATAGCAGGACTGGTAAGAAGGTGAGTGTGATCACAGCTGTGAAATGAATTATATCGTATCTATGTGTGTGGCAAGGGTGAGCATTGTACTCCATGTGAATGAGAGAAAAGAGGAGCCCCCCCCACCCTCCCCAGTCCCTCCCTCTCCCCCAACCTTCCTCCCCCTCCCCTCCCCATCTTTTACATTTCCTCGAGTCTTCCAGCTCCATCTGTTCCTGTTGCGCGTTAAGGAAGGCTTGTGCATCATTTTTCAGTCTTGCCATCACCTAGGAAGACATGCAGGGTGGCTGGGAATTGTAGAAAGAATCGTAGTTGGCGTTGGACCAATGTTGTACAGATAGGAGCAAATGCCCTCCTTTTCTTTGCCACGTCCGCGGAATAATCTCCGAACAGTAGAATCTTGTGGCCATGCACAACCAAAGGTGTCAACATCTTTTTAAATGTCTGCAGGATCAAAGCCTTCTCCGCATAGTTTAGATAACGTACTATCACTTGCCTCGCCTTCTGTGTTGTCGAAGCATTCGACTGAGATGGTGGCTTAAGAGGACCCAATCTATGTGCTCACTCCACCGTGCATGTAATGGAGATACCTAATGCCTGTGGGATATCTGCTGCGCATATCTGAGCTAGTTGGTGCACAGGGATCGATTCTGGGAGGCCCACGATTCTGAGGTTGTTCCTCTGGGATCTATTTTCAAGATCATCTATTTTATTCCCCATTGCAGTGTGGGATTTAAGCAGGTTTTTCACTCGGGCTTGTGTGCCCGAAAGTTCGTCTTCGAGCACACTTGCTCTCTGCTCCAATTCCCCTATTTGAGCGGTATGCACTGAGAGATCTCCCCGCAGCTGGTTTAGGGCCTCTGCCACCGTGGCTTGCAGCACAGCTGTAATGTCGGGTGCTAGTAGCTTGGCCACTTCCACCGCTATTTGTCTACAGGACAGTCCCACCTGGGGCAAAATGATCTCCTCTCATTTATGTCCACGATTGCGGAGGAAGATGCAGCCGCGTCTTGGGGCTTGCATGCGGTGTGCTCAGCGCCATCTTGGGTGCCTGCTTCTCCTTTTCCCGCCGCGGCAGGGATTTTTGTGCCGGCTGCTCACCGCTCCGGTTAATGAATTTGTCCATGGGGCCTATGCGTCGTCTGGTGCAAGGTGCAGGCTCACACCTGGAATAAATGCAGGTTAAATGACCGGGAAACTCTGTAATCTAGGAGGGTCCGGAGCGGAGCTCACTCACACGCAGCCTCTCATGCACGCCCGAAGTTCCCCTTTAATGACACTAACCGGCAATGCCACACACAAACTAAAGACAGGAGTTGGGATGTTCCTGAAAAAAATGAATTATATTTTTTTAATCCTGGATAACCTAAATAACCCCTTTAAATGATTGAAATGTGCAAATGGTTAATATTTAAACCCACCAAGCAGCAGGGAGCATTCTATTTAACCCCTTAAAGACCGCGGGCATATATTTACGCCCTGCGGTCACCTCGGGGAGCTCTGAACCGCTGCAGTCCCAGGTGCTGCATGTAACCCGGGACTGCGGCTATTAGCGGGCACGGTCCGACAGTTGACAGCTGCATTTAAAATGCTTGCTGTCCCACTCACTGGTGTCTAAAGCGGTGGATCGCCCCCCCGGAACATAGTCATGGAGGGGCATTCCATGCTTCCGGCACCGGCCGGGGTCTGCACCGTAATGGTGCTGATCCTGGCTTGGCACTCGAATGCTTTCGGCTGCAGTGCCTATCTCACTGATCTATGCAGTATAACTATACTGCATAGATCTAAATGAGAGATCAGTGTGCATATACTAAAAGTCCCCCAGGGGGAATATCCCTAATCCCAGGGGGAATATCCCTAATCCCAGGGGGAATAACCCTAATCCCAGGGTGGCTTCTAGTATAAGTGTTTAAAAGTGTTATTATTAATAAAAAGCCCCCTCCCCTAATAAAAGTTCAAATCACCCCCCGTTTTTCCATGTTATAAATAAAAATAAATAAATAAATAAACATGTTTGGTATCACCACATGCGTAATTGCCCAAAATATTAATTTATCACATTCCTGATCTCGCACTTTAAACGGCGTAAGCGCCAAAAAATTCCAAAGTGCAAAATTGTGCATTTTTGGTCGCATCAAATCCAGAAAAAAATGTAATAAAAAGCTATCAAAAAGTTGCATATGCGCAATCAAGGTACTAATAAAAAGAACACATCATGGTTCAAACAATGACACCTCACACAGCCCCATAGACCAAAGGATAAAAGCGCTATAAGCCTGGGAATAGAGCGATTTTAAGGAACATATATTTGTTAACATTGGTTTGAATTTTTTACAGGCCATCAGATAAAATAAAAGTTATACATGTTACATGTTGTTGTAATCATAACGACTTGAGGAACATATATAACAAGTCAATTTTACCCCAGGGCAAACAGCGTAAAAAACAATACCCCCCAAATAAAAAAAATGCGTGTTTTTTTTTTTTTTTTTTTACAACTTCAACACATGGAATTTCTTTTTTACTGTCATTGTAAAGTACAATTAGTGGCGCAAAAAATAAGGGCTCATGTAGGTTTCTAGGTTAAAAAATGAAACTGCTATGGCCTTTTAAGAACAAGGAGGGAAAAAAACGAAGTGCAAAAATGCAAATTGGCTCTGTCCTTAAGGGGTTAATTCCATGTTAGAAACGTTAGTGTAGTAATAAGTAGTAATAATACCCACTTATTGATTCACTGTGTCTTATTCACCCAACAAAATAACATTCATTGCCTGTGTGAAGAGCCAAAGAGCATAGCCATGGCACTACAGTACCCTGGCCGCAGCATCTCTGACCACTCGTAAACACTTGTGTCTCTGCCTGTAAATCATTGATGAAGTATGCCATGGCTATACCTTTTTGGCTCTTCACATAGGTAATCGAAGTTTATTATTTTGGTAAAGATTCTATGGAGGAACAATATACAGCTGGCATGGCCACCTTCCAGCTCACAGGATCCCTTTTAAGTTTTTTTAAGAAATCATTAGAGAAACACATTAAAATTAACCAAAATATGGTGATCACTAAGGTTCAGGTCCTTGACTAGTATCTTATATTGTATGTGAGAAAATATAGCTGTATAATGTTGTCTTGACTATATAACACATTTCATGAGTAAGGGTTTCTGACAGAGGAAGGTGAATCACGGCATGTGTTTTTCTAGACATGGAAAAACCAGAATCTCTGATGAATTTAGGGGGAATAACAGCAACAGGTCATCTGTGTGAACCAAAATTTTCTCAGGACATAAAACCTCCCGATTTGTCTATATGCCTGCCAAATAAAGGAAAAGAAAAATACAATTTATAGAAGTTAAATCCTCTGATATTCGTGTAATTGGCATTTTACAGACCACCAGATGATGGGAAAAAGTAATGTAACCAATGAAAAGGACTTTCTTGAAGAAACTGAGAATATAAGATCTCTAGGGTGAGTCACGTCAGTCCAGTAAGACAGGGCAATTACAGGGCAGTTACAGGGTTCTACATGGCAGCCAAGTGATGGTGGACTGCATTAAATCCATCTTTATCGGTCTGAGCCCTGGGGCTCCCTACAGATCCTGGGATCCACTGTTTTTAACCTACACAATGACGGCTACAAATTTTTCAGGGAACTATAAAATACCTACTGACTCCAGTACAGGACTAAAGAGCAAAGGATTAAAAGTTGGGTTGGGAGGCCACAATGTAAACCTACCAAAAATAAAGTCCCAGCAGTTGGATCATCACCAATCACCAAGGGAATTTTACATTTTACAGCTAGTGCTTACATTTGTAAGCATAGTAGACACAGAGAACATACTCCACTGAGGAAGTACAAGGAATTGACAGAAAAGGTCTTGGCCTGTGAGTTCCCTGCAGCAAATTCCCTACTACTGGTCTTATGTTGCGATGAACGAACTTGCCTCATGTTCGGATTTAACTGAACCTAAATACTCAGCATTTTACTGGGAGCTGGGGAAGTTAGATGCAGCCATGAAAACACAGATACAGCCTATGGCTAAGCTCACACAATGTAAATTTTCTATTACTCACGGCCATTGTTGCCAAACTTACGTTGCACTGCAGTCAATGGAATCCCAGCCGGAGTGTATACACATAGGGGGGGGGGGGGATTTATGAAGACCTGCGTACAAGTACGCCGGTCTTATATAAGGCCCTGCCCCCTTTTCCCCGGCAGGATTCACTAAGAGGCACCTGAAGCTGCGCCCAGCGTACTAAATCTACACCTGCTTTCAGCAGGTGTAGATTTGGATCATGAATTATGCCTGCGAGCGTAAATCCCCCATAGTGTATAGATCCCAAGCGACTACAGGGAAAACTGACATATCAGTTTTGTGTGGCTGCTATACATTGAATAGAAGCCGCACAAGCCTGACAGGTCACACAATGGAAAGGGCGGCTCCGCCCACACCTACCATTGTGTGCTATGGTGAATTGGCATGTGGGCACACACAGGTGCGCCCACATCCCAATTCAGCACAAATGAAGTTCATCCAGCCGGTACTGCAGTATCGGCTGGGATGATCTTTACTGACACCAGCCATCCTGTCACCCGACCGGATCACAGAACGGCCGGTGTTTTACAGTGTGTGGACCAGACCTATGGCTGTATCCATGTTTTCCAGGACTCCCTAGGGATGCATCTAACTTCTCCGGACAGCGGTAGTCAAATGCCGAGTTTTTGCATTTGGACATTGTATGTCTATTTTTGAGTGCAAGTCAGTAAATTGATTGTAGCTACTGTATGTAGATATCCCCCAGTGGGCCACCTGAATGATCAGGGGTAATCTGGTGGAAGAATAGAAGTTCATTATAGGGTTAGAGGGCCTTTTTCATTTTAAATATGTGAATGGAAAATGGCAAAACAAGTTGTAATTCTTCGTCACAGAAATATCATTTCCTCAAAGTAATGGGTATAAGTTGTGAAACTGCAGACGCAGCCGTCATCAACAAGGGTGTTTCGTATCAACCACTAAATTGCATAAAAGTAAATAAACAAGTTTAAGAAACTGAAAACGTAAAAAGTGAATAAGTCGACCAGAGAAGATCAAAACGTCGGAAATAATGTTATTCATGTCAGATTCCTGTAAGTAATCATTCTCTGTGTGTTTTATTTGAGACAGGAAAAAAGTACACACTTTATTTCCAGATCAAATGCTGCACGAGGATTTAACCACATAAACTTCGTAACATTATAACATAGAATAATAATCCCTGTTGCTTTTTTGGCTTCATTTTCATCCATTTTTACACCTGGTAAAGACCTAGTGGTTAGAAGGTTGTGATAAAAACATTTCATTTGGATTTACCAATACCAGGAGACCTTTGTGGGCATTGCATTGTGAAATAAGACTGAGTTTTTAAGGTTTGAAGTGTAACTTCATTACTGGTGGTCATAGGGATAGACACAAACACCACAGCCCGTCCGGTACAAGAACAGTACATGGGATCCTTGTTTTCCAAGAACTAAGACGATGATAGCTTAGTGCTAGTCATAGGTCACCTTATTTATGGCTCTCAAGAAAAACCCTCATCGATGAGCTGGTTCTCCAGTAATTGTGAGACTTGGATGGGAATAAACATATTGGGGGGAGATTTTAAAACTGGCTCAGTTGCCCCTGGCAACCAATCAGATTCCACTTTTCACTCCCCACAGACCCTTTGGAAAATGAAAGGTAGAATCTGATTGGTTGCCAGGGGCAACTGAGCCAGTTTCACTTTACACCTTTTTTTAAAAAAAAAAAATCTCCCCCATTAACTATAGTCCCTTGATATAAAGAACAGTAGCAATGGGTTCCCCTCACTTCAAGTCTTTTTTGAGTGGCACTGACTATATGGTACATCTGAGCATGGGTTCTACTTTATAGTATGTATACAAAACAAACCCACTCTGTCCATCAAGTTCTTCCCTATTCAAACTTCCTCCCCTAAGAGATTGATGACCCTCTCTCCTCTTTGCTATGGCTTTGATGTCTATAGAGCTATAGAGGAGGATAACCAACAGGTCGAGGGTGATGGCAACCTTTGCTGGTGAATCTTATTTCCAATGGCCCCAGGAAGTTACCGAAGCTGCTTCTACAGTATGTATACTGTTATATTTGTGTCACACACTCCTCAGGGGCCATGATGCTGGAGGTCTAGAAACTATGATGGTAATCGGTCCCTGGCCATAGCTATGATTAGTATCGTTGAGCAGACCTGTCAAAGTGTTCAGGCTTGGCAAGGTTATGTAATGCAATGTGGCTACAAAAGTTGGATGCCGCCCTCGGAAAGCCATTGGCTGCATCCATGTTTTCCTAGCAGCCCTAGAGCTGCATCCAACTGCAGCTGCGAGGAATGAAGCGCAAGATCAGATAACATTGCCAAACAAACATTTTGACAGGTCCGCTCAATATTGATGATTAGTAAAAGCAATCTACATTAAATGATACTGAGTTAAAAATGATTCAGCACACAGCTTTTATCCCCTGGGCTCCTGTCAGTGCAGCCTCTTGTTTTATGGCTTTACTCCTCTGACCTCTAACCTGTGTGCCACCTGTCAGTGCTGCTAAACAGATTTTCGTATACTGCTGGATATTGGAGCAGAAATTTACCAGATTGGGCATAATAAGCCAATCTTAGTATATTTGGGGAAGAGGGGCTTCCCTGATTTATAGGCCCAGTTTCAGCTGCGACCATACAACCCCTACAGCCACACCACTGAACAATCCCAGCCTAAGTAACTTTCTATGAGCTAAGAGAACAATATAAGGAATAATACTGAAGAAGGACACATTCTAACTAGAGATGAGCGAGTAGTGTAATATTCGACTTTCGAGAATTCAAATCGAATAGGCACCAATATTCGACTATTCAAACGAGTATTCTATCCCATTATAGTCTATGGGAAAATAATTTGGGGCCCTTCGAAATCAAAATTCGACCACTTGGAGGTCACCAAGTCCCCCATGAAACCTCCCTAAATGATGCAAACACCTCCGGAATGACACTGGGACATTAGGGGGAGCATGCCTGGGTGCACCCAACACCCCAAAATCGCAGTATAATGCCACTCTCTGCAGTTGCGAAGGAAAAATATTTGCGAACGGTTTACGAACATTTATGGCAATGTTCACACATTTCGTTCGTATTTCTTGAGCAGTGTTACATACACGATTGTAATGTGCGTCCGCAGAGCGTCATGTTATTTGCGCGTATCACGGGTAATGCTGTACGAACGTTACTGGAGCAGTATGTATGACGTGCCTTTTTCTGGGCTACTGGAACAATATGTATCACGTGCCTTTTACTGGGCTACTGGAACAGTATATATCAGGTGCCCTTAGTGGGCTGCTGTAACAATATGTATAACGGGCCCTTAGTGGTGTTAAATAGGGACACTATAAGTCACTTGTACACACAGGGTACTGGAATAAATACACCTGCTGCTGCTGCTATCTATTTCTTAGCAATGAGAAGTGCTTTTGATTCAAAGATGACTTTTTCACTTGATCTCTTAGCCCTGAAAAGGACTTTTGGGTTCTGTAGTAATCCTGCCTAACCAAAACGCTACTAAAACCTATCTCTCCCTGCTACAAGATCTCTCCCTGGCTAGGTTGAAAGCTCATCTGCGGTCGAGAAGCGGGAGCCAAGTATTTAAGATTCATGTGGGTTCAGCCATCCAATGAGGGCAGGGCCGTCTTACCCATTGGGCATGGTAGGCGGCTGCCCGGGGGCCCTTGCGTCCTAGGGGGCCCCTGCCCTGTGACATGTTCCCTGGCCCTTTAACTGGGAGTGCTCCTGATCAGCGCTGGTAGATAGGGGCTGTGCACAGCTCGCTCTTGTGGCCGGAAGCTGCATTCTGCTTCCGGTCACTAGAGGTCTCTCTCACCCCCTGCATTCCCGTGCGGAGCAGGAGAGTGACGTCACCAGCAAAGCCCTGAGAGGAAGGAGAAGCTGGAGGCCTGAAGCACAAAGCCTGAGTGAGTATGTGCTGATACCAGAGGGGGGAGGCTAGCTGGCAGGGAAGGTGTTAATCATGGGAGTGCTCTCTGCAGGGATGCAGACAGGGCCGTGGGTGAACTGGTAAACAGGGAGGGGGAGGGATCGGGGGTGTAACTCCTCTGAGTGTATATATATCTCCATTCAGTGTATACAGCAATGTATTATATACTTATCCTCCTCCTGAGTGTGTATATATATCTCCATTCAGTGTATACAGCAGTGTATTATATACTTATCCTCCTCCTGAGTGTGTATATATATCTCCATTCAGTGTATACAGCAGTGTATTATATACTTATCCTCCTCCTGAGTGTGTATATATATCTCCATTCAGTGTATACAGCAGTGTATTATATACTTATCCTCCTCCTGAGTGTCTATATATATCTCCATTCAGTGTATACAGCAGTGTATTATATACTTATCCTCCTCCTGAGTGTATATATCTCTCCATTCAGTGTATACAGCAGTGTATTATATACTTATCCTCCTCCTGAGCGTGTATATATATCTCCATTCAGTGTATACAGCAGTGTATTATATACTTATCCTCCTCCTGAGTGTGTATATATATCTCCATTCGGTGCATACAGCAGTGTATTATATACTTATCCTCCTCCTGAGTGTGTATATATATCTCCATTCAGTGTATACAGCAGTGTATTATATACTTATCCTCCTCCTGAGTGTATATATCTCCATTCAGTGTATACAGCAATGTATTATATACTTATCCTCCTCCTGAGTGTGTATATATATCTCCATTCAGTGTATACAGCAGTGTATTATATACTTATCCTCCTCCTGAGCGTGTATATATATCTCCATTCAGTGTATACAGCAGTGTATTATATACTTATCCTCCTCCTGAGTGTGTATATATATCTCCATTCAGTGTATACAGCAGTGAATTATATACTTATCCTCCTCCTGAGTGTGTATATATATCTCCATTCAGTGTATACAGCAGTGTATTATATACTTATCCTCCTCTGAGTGTATATATATCTCCATTCAGTGTATACAGCAGTGTATTATATACTTATCCTCCTCCTGAGTGTGTATATATATCTCCATTCAGTGTATACAGCAGTGTATTATATACTTATCCTCCTCCTGAGTGTGTATATATATCTCCATTCAGTGTATACAGCAGTGTTTTATATACTTATCCTCCTCCTGAGTGTGTGTATATATCTCCATTCAGTGTATACAGCAGTGTATTATATACTTATCCTCCTCCTGAGTGTGTATATATATCTCCATTCAGTGTATACAGCAGTGTATTATATACTTATCCTCCTCCTGAGTGTGTGTATATATCTCCATTCAGTGTATACAGCAGTGTATTATATACTTATCCTCCTCCTGAGTGTGTATATATCTCCATTCAGTGTATACAGCAATGTATTATATACTTATCCTCCTCCTGAGTGTGTATATATATCTCCATTCAGTGTATACAGCAGTGTATTATATACTTATCCTCCTGAGTGTGTATATATCTCCATTCAGTGTATACAGCAGTGTATTATATACTTATCTTCTTCCTGAGTGTGTATATATCACTCCATTGTTGTCTCCCTGTATACTGTATAATACAATATACAGGGAAACAACATGGCTTATATATAGAGAAGGGCCAAACAACATGTCTCATATATACAGAGGGGCAACAACATGACTATTATATATGAGAACCATGTTGTTTCCCTGTATACAGTATACATACAGGGAAACAACATGGTTCTCACATATAATAGTCATGTTGTTGCCCCTCTGTATATATGAGACATGTTGTTTTGCCCTTCTCTATATATAAGCCGTGTTGTTTCCCTGTATACTGTATAATACAGTATACACAGACTCCCTGTATTATACAGTATACAGGGAGACAACATGGCCTATATGCAGAGGGACAGCAACATGTCTCATATATAGAGAGGGGCACCAATATATATTAATTAGGCTATTACCCACCACCTGTATACCCCACATATACCTGTACCCCACATATATATATATATATATATATATATATATATATATATATATATGGTTGTACACATATATCACTATTATAGGCTATATAACCACCTACCTACTGCTCCACCTTTATACCTGTATCTATATGGTAGATAAATAGGTGGTAAGGTATATTGCCTATAATAGTGATATACTGTATGTGTGCAACATACAGTATATGACAATCACTAATATAGGCAATATACCTTACCAGATAAGAGGGTTTTGATGGCAGCGGACGCTGGGGGGGGGGGGGGGGGGGGCAATTCGCACCTCTGCCCAGGGGCCCATAATTCTGTTAAGACGGCCCTGAATGAGGGTAGACGCCTCTTTCGTGCTGCATGCTTACTCTCAGGGTCACTCACGGCCTCCCTGCATGGTGATTGGATTAAATAAAGCGCCAACTGCGATGGGAGGGCTTTCCAATATTTCCCACGTATTCGCCTCACTACTCGATTGAATTCAAATCTTTTGAATACCGCAATATTCGATCAAATACCTACTCGATCGAATCGTATTCACTCACCTCTAGTTCTAAGATAAACACAATATTACTTTTTGAACTTTTTCTTGCTATTTCATGTTTCTTTCTCTGTTTATATCCAGAGATGATTAAAAAAATTCTGGTTGACCTTGAAAAAGACAGCGATTTATCTCTTCTCTGCTGTCAAACATGTAACCTAACAGCTTATCTTTCAATAGGTTTTCTACTTTTCTTTTATAAAGTTGCTTAGGTATAAAGAAAATCAGTTTTTGCTCTGTTAAGCATTACATAAATTGGACTTGATAGACTTTACTCTTTTTTCAACCTCACAAACTATGTTATACTTTTGGAGTTCTCGTAAGGCGTATCTAACAACATATATCCTCTAGAATACAATTTAAGAAAAAGCAATATAGGCAACGCGCATACATATAATAAATTTTAAGGGCTTTCCCGGCTATTCAATTTAATTATTATTATTTAAAAGTGTTCCTAAGGGTGGAGCCTAATATTCCCCAATGGCATTAAAGCTCCTATTACATGGGGCAATGGAGAGGAGCAAACAAGCAATGTCAGCGCTCCTTATTCCTCGCTCGCTCTTCCTATTACACACGTCGGCAGTAAGTGGGTAAGTGCAGGGGGGCCGCGGGCAGCTGCAGGGGGGGGGGCTGCTTGGGTGATCGTAGCCCAAAGAAGATATTACACAGAGCGGTGACAGCATATTGCTGCTATCCTGGTTGTTTGTCTTTCAACACGCTGAAAGACAATGACAGACAACGATCAGCCAAAATCGTTCATGTCGGCTGACCGTTGTCTTCTATTACACAAGACGATTATTGACCATAACGGCCAATGTTGACCTTTTACGGCCGATAATCATTTTGTGTAATAGGGCCTTAAGTCATTGCTTATTACCCAGCACTGGCTTACCTACTACTGCTTAATGCTTTGAGGTGTTCTAAGTAAAAAGCAGATGAGGTATCATGTTTTAGAAAACATATATAGTTTAGTGTTGTCAGTAACACTAGGTACTAAAATAATCCTTAGCAATAAAACTAACAATAACAAGAAAAAGGATATGCTTACTCAAAGGGTATTTATTTAGGTGACACCTTCACCAATATATACAAATATTTACAAAAAGGTTCAGTTTTAAGCAATGATGCACGTTGTTGTGCCGTTCTTTCCCTATGTCGGGATCATCCAGTACAGTCCAGAACCAGTAGTGGTCTATTTAAGCTGTAACTAGAGGCTACTCCACTCCGTGATGGAAATGCCAGTAGATTAGCATATCCTTTTTCTTGTTATTGTTAGTTTTATTGCTAAGGATTATTTTAGTACCTAGTGTTACTGACAACACTAAACTATATATGTTTTCTAATTTTTTATCGGCATGGCTGGCTTTGTGGCAGATGTACTAGATGCAGACAGTTGGTTATCAGAAGCAAAAGAAGTTTTTTCCGATAAAATATACACTCAACCTAAATACACCCCCTCATTAAGGATTGCCTTCAAGGAACTGACTATTTGCCACAAACAACATATCACATCTTGGTGGGAGGTACAGTCCTTTGAAAATTACATAAGACATAAGATCATACCTAGAGGTCTAAGGAATCCTATACTACCGGCCCCAAGACTGCGTTCTCCCACAGTCCTTAAGAAGTGGGAAGCAGAGGCAACAAGTAGTGGTTTAAGAAATCTTGAAATATTATTAGAGGAAGAGAGAACCATTTTAGAAACGGCCACTAAAAAACTAAAAGAACAAAAAGAAATCACCTTAAAATTTAATACGGACCCCCAGTTTGCTACAAAGGAGGCACAACTTAAATCCTCCATAGAACGCTTTCAGTATCATCTCAAGGAGAGAAAACACGCCCAGTTCGCCAGGGATCTACAGGATTTTCGTGACAACAAAGCGTACACTGTATTGGATAGAAACCGAAAAATAAGGGATCAGGATACTGATATATCATCTTCAGACACTGACCTATCTGAGACCGAGACATACAGGAGGGAGGGAACCAATAAGAATAGAAAAGGAAGAAGCACCTCACGTACAGGTCATAATAGGTTACAACCAACTGGACAACCTAATACCGACCCATGTGGAGACAACTCCCCCTATGGACCCTCCTCTACACAACCTCCTTTTTTTGTCAGAGGGCGGGGGAGGGGAAGATATGGCCCGCCCACACGTCAGCAACCATTCAGGGAGAAAAAACATCAAAAACGGTAGAACGGGGGACACTTCAGGTCATTAACCTCTCCAGCATCCCAATCACACAACAACAACAAATGGTGCTATCAAAAGGACTGTCATTCGTACCAACCACACATTTTGACTCATTCACCTGGACTAAGGACCTTCACCTATTTACGAGGAAATTGAAATGGCACAAAATCTTTAGGACCAGGGACAAAAAGGACTGCCAGGAACTAGGTATCAACCTGGAGGATCTACCAGGGATAAGAGACCTAACGGTACTCCTGGACAGTAACACCAGGGACAGAGGCGTGGGACCATTCACAGACTGTAGATTAAAAAGCACCAAATTTCCACCTGTGGGGGACGTCTCCTGTATAGAAGTATTTCTGGACTTGGTCACAAGGGATATTCAACACATTACTTCCAGCCCCCAACATCACAACTTAACCAAGGAAGAAAGACTAGCCTTGAGGGATTTACAAAAACATCCACAAATTATAATAAAGGCAGCCGACAAGGGGGGAAACATAGTCATCATGGACAGGAGTAAATACATTCAGATGTGCCGCAGACTACTGGATGACAGGGAAACCTATGAGGTTCTACCATCTAACCCGACCGACACCTATAGGAAAGAATTACGGGATATACTCACGAGAGCTAAACACAATAACCTCATAGACGACAATGAATTTGAATTTTTATATCCCAGGACTCCCACCACCTCCACCTTTTACGCTCTCCCTAAAATACATAAGGGCACTACACCCCTAAAGGGTAGACCCATAGTATCGGGAATAGGAAGTATGTCACACAATTTGGGGATTTATGTAGATAAGGTCCTACGTAATTTCGTGTTAACTTTGCCCTCTTACACGAGGGATACTATGGACCTTTTACAAAACCTGGAGCATCTCATTATTGAACCAGAGGTTATGTTGACCAGTATTGATGTAGAATCATTATATTCTTCTATCCCACACGAATGGGGATTGAAAGCCGTGGAATACTACCTCTCGACAAGGGACATACACTGTCAAGCACACAACCAATTTGTACTTGAAATACTTACATTCATCCTGACTAGAAATTTCTTTCTGTTTGATGGCAGATATTTCCACCAGCTCAGGGGGACCGCGATGGGGAGTCCATGTGCCCCCACGTACGCGAATCTCCTCCTGGGCTGGTGGGAGGCCACCATTGCCCTAAGTGACGAACGTGAACATTTTGGTAGCTGGGTACTTATGTGGTCAAGATTTATTGATGACATCTTTATTCTGTGGTCAGGCTCCAAAACTGACTTTGACGACTTTATGATCTCCCTGAACAGGAACCACATTGGCCTAGCATTTACATATGAAACCCAAACTGAATCTATCACATTCCTGGATGTTAGGGTCTCGAAGACAGAACGGGGGTACCTTGAAACCACCATTTATAGGAAAGATACAGCCACGAACAGTCTTCTCAGGTGGGAGAGTTGTCACCCAACCCCTTTAAAACGGGGGATACCTAAGGGCCAATATCTTCGCCTGAGAAGAAACTGTTCGAATGAAACTGACTTTTTTACTCAAGCTAGGGACTTGAGACACAGGTTTAGAATGAGAGGTTACCCAGACCACACATTGAGATCAGCTTTCCAAATAGCCAAGAACAAAGAGAGGGGGGATCTCCTCACCCCTAAACTTAAATCTAATATTAGGGAACCCATTCGCATCATAGGTACTTTTGATGCGGAAGCCCAACAAGTGAGGGAAATTATACACAAACACTGGGGAGTACTCACCCTTGACCCAGAAATTAGGGAGGTCATAGGTGACCACCCCCAGATCACATACAGAAAAGGACGAAGTATAGGGGATACTGTCACTACGAGTCATTTGACATCTACCATGACACCACACACATGGCTGGACACCAAACCGTTACCCATGGGTTGTCATAAATGTGGACATTGTAAGGCCTGCTCCTTTGTGATGAAAACAAGGGTCTTCACTAGTTCCACAACTGGGGTAACATATCAAATCAAAAACTTCATAACCTGTAGCACTACGATGGTGATTTATCTAGCCATTTGCACCTGCTCGATGCAATATGTGGGGAAAACATTACGACCATGGCGCAGAAGAATTCTAGAACACATCGGCGACATTAGGAACCAAAGGGATACCCCAGTGGCAACACATGTAGTGAAGTGCCACGGAGGGGACCCCACATGCATCAGATTCATAGCCATAGACAGTTTAAAATCATCCCCTAGAGGGGGGGACATGGACAAATTATTGTTACAACGGGAAACGAGATGGACATACACACTTCAGACTTTAGCTCCAAAAGGGCTAAATGAATTACTTAACTTTGCATGCTTCATATAAAACTATTCCCCTGCACCCCAATACCCAAACCCCCCCCCCCCCCGCCCTCCCCTTATATACACATACACACAGACCACCTCATACTACCAGCTGAGGATAGGCAGTCAGGGAAGGGCCTAGTGTACCCTCCAGGAGCTAGCGGAGCTGGCCCCCTTGTATAGCTTGATAGAGTATTCTAGGGCACATCAGGTTAGGTTCCTGTGTGGGACCGCCCTTTTTAGGGCAACCACCCCACCTAGACCATAGGGACCCTAACCTAGGGTATACTAGGGAATGATAGAACCCCTTCTGGTAACAAGTGCTTGGCACTTACTCACTACACCACCCCTTCATCTGCGTGGGGGAGCCTGAAGGGTATTCTCTGTATCATTATACATATTTTACATTGACATTCACTTGAGTCTTAAACATGTAGCATAATTATCCATGATCATTTATTCTTGTACAATATCGGCACATCATTCCATCCTTACTTTGCTTTTTAACACATGACCTTATACAATTTAGGTCTCTGCACTAACACCTGCCCAATATTGCCAGTATATATCCTCCAGAAGCCGTTTACATGCAGCACAGGATCACATTACTCCTGTGTGTTGCATCTATCTCAGGCACGCGGGAGCGCTGACTTCCAGACGCATCACGACTGTGTTTACCAACACAGAGTGACCACTCCCCGATAGGCGTGCACGGGGAGGAGCGGCGGCTTGGCGCGCTCCCAAACGGCCCGATGACGTCAGACGCGCCGTGACCGCGCGGCCCTTAAACTTGAGCGCACGGCCGCGAGCACTCCCGTCTATCTGCCACTGCAGGACTGCGGGAGGATAACTTCACACTAAAACAGGACAATCATGTAAGTTCCCGACATACTCTGCTATCATGTAACCATGCAACAATGCAATTATCATGCTTGTGGGGTACTTATTATGGGGTACTTACCATTGTACGGCAATTTTTCCCTTCGGACAGATACCCGGAGGGATTTTGGGCACTCACCAAAACACAGTAGCATAGAGGGATAACTGTGAGTATATTGAACCTTTAACCTCATATTCCAAGGTGGCAAGAGCACATTTATATTGATAGCCACATATTCATTTTCCACAGGGTCTATTGTAGCCACTGCCACTGAAGACCTTCCCTCTCACTGCTTCTGATCACGGTATAGTGAGTAGCCATACTGCTGTGTCCTGTTATTACAAAGAGTTCTCCTTTAATATGTGTTTAATGAATTGACTTACACTGTCAAAATTATTGATAGCCTCGACGCCCCTGATGAGGTCACGATCATTAGTGACTGAAACGCGTTGGGCGAGGCATATGTTATGACTTTCTGGACTTACACCACTCAATACGTGACTGGTTGGACTTACTGCCATACTCATTCGGTTATATAGATAGAGTAATCTACTGGCATTTCCATCACGGAGTGGAGTAGCCTCTAGTTACAGCTTAAATAGACCACTACTGGTTCTGGACTGTACTGGATGATCCCGACATAGGGAAAGAACGGCACAACAACGTGCATCATTGCTTAAAACTGAACCTTTTTGTAAATATTTGTATATATTGGTGAAGGTGTCACCTAAATAAATACCCTTTGAGTAAGCATATCCTTTTTCTTGTTATTGTTAGTATCATGTTTTAGCACACAACCCCCTTCCTTGGGGACACCTTTTCTGATTTTTACCGAGTAAGCCCACCATGTCATGCCGCTGTGACATCTCAGGCCACATCTGTACATGTCTCAGTATACACACTGTATATATTATATGTACATTTGATTTTCCCTACAATAATATAATAATACTTACAAATGAAGAACTTTTGAGGTTGAAGAATTCTAGATTAAAACAGTGTTCCTGTGCTTCACAGCAGCTGAGAGATGAGTGGAGACGATTTCAAGGCTGTATACATTGGCATTCATTCCCTACATTTACAGGGCCAGGTGCTGTACATACATTAGCAAGAATGTAGTGAAATTACATGCAGAATATATGGTAAACATGGACAATCTAAATTCCAAAGTGTTCTTCTGGATTAAAAGAAAATAAATTGCAAGCTGAAACTACCTAAAAAAGGAAATACCTTTATTGATCCTTAAAGCGACTCTGTACCCACAATCGGACCCCCCCAAACCCCTTGTACCTTCGGATAGCTGCTTTTAATCCAAAATCTGTCCAGGGGTCAGTTCGGCAGGTGATGCAGTTATTGTCCTGAAAAAAAACTTTTCAACTGGCAGCCTGTGCCAAACGGGAGTATCTGTGCCCTAACTTTGCACCACCCCTCGGTCCCTCCTCCCCACCCTCTTCATCATTAGGAATGCCACTGGAACATTTTCTCCATGCTGAACATTGCTCACAGCTGACGAATAGAAGGCAATCTGCCTGGAGCAATCCTAATGATGAGGAGGGTGGGGAGGAGGGACAGAGAGGGTGTGCCAGCCTAGTGCATACACAATGTAGGCCACTCCCGTAGCGCACAGGGCTGCCAGTTTAAAAGTTATTTTTATGACAATAACTGCATCACCTTCCAAACGGAACCCAGGAAAGATCTTGGATTAAAAGCAGTTATCTGAAGGTACAAGCGGTTTGGAGGGGACAGATTGTGGGTACAGAATTGCTTTAAATGGTACCTTTGTCTTTTAGCTGTCCTTTTCTCCAGGTTATCACACTGGAAGTGCTGCAATGGCATCACAAAAATTGTTCACTTGCCATACATTCAGGAGGAGACGACTGAGGCCAAAAAAATATTTTTGTCTGATAAGATAAATTACCAAGTTTCTTATATTCGCTTGTACTACAACAGCGCCTATTTTGTTACATTTGTCACTGCTCTCGTACTACTATTTCTCCAGGTTATCGCACCTGAAGTGCTAGAGCCTGCACTAAATTTATAAAAAAGGTGCTTGCTTTGTCTTTGTGCTGTACTTTTATATTCAGCAAAGTATATGATCAAAGCTTTGGGAGTACTTTGGCGTAATTTAATTGGTTGGCTTACAAATGTTAGGAAATATTGTCCTAAAATTTTTAAGGACAAAAATTTACCAATTTGTTGCTGAATATGTTACTTTTGGCTTTTTTTCCTCCCGTACACATTTGATACATGAGCCTGGCTTCAAGTCTTAATACTTATCAGGACAAGTTTTATCATTCATTCTTTTAATTAAAGGACTGACCTGACTTTGTGTTCTTATTCATACATCAGCTCCGTCCATCTGATTAACAGTTTTTACAGTTCGCTGCCAATAGTTATTGTAATCCTTTGAATCCTTTGTTCTTTTATAGGACGGTTCTTCTCAACTTCTTAATTAGTTTATAATGAAAGGAGGTGTAATTAATCATGTGGCACTCTGCTTCTTCCTCAATGCAGATTGTGAGCTGGGACAAGAGGTCAGGAAACATCAGGAGAACGTTTAACAGAAGGAGAACAAAAGGATGACAAAAAGAACTTATAATTGTAGGCACCTAAATATATAGAGGGTATTTCTTATTAAATCAAGGAAGTCCTGCAAGAACTTTAGGTCGCCCTTACTATGCATCCATGACAATGGGTGTGGACCTTCTGTTCCACCCAACCAGTTCATTATAAAAAAAAAAGTTTTGACATGTCATAGAGACATTTTAAAAGTTTTTCATCAGTCCGGGTCTGAGTGTTCAGTTTATGGAGCCCGACTCTTTTCACTGACTCTTGGCACTGTAGTACAGCATGGGTCAAAACACTCAGTCCTGGACCGATCAAAACTATAAAAATGTCTCTATGACATGCCAACATTTTTTGTATGATGACAAGTACACATCATCTCTGAATACAGATCTACCCTTCGCTAATTGGGTTGCTACCGCTGAGAGTGGTTTTAGTATACAATAGGTGGAGGCTGACCAACGAAGGAATCGAGGAGATAGACAGAGGCAAGTGCTTAATTGTCAGAGGTCTGATCAATAAGACCTCATTGAGAATGGGTATCCATTTGAATAGAGGGATAGCTAAATATCTGCACCGTTGCTCCATTAAGAGCTTATAGGACAGTCAAGGAAAGCCAAATACAGTAACATCATTAATAGTGAAGAGCGAGCATGCTCGAAGAGCGAGCTTAGTACTCGATCGAGCATTAGGGTACTCGATGGTAATCGTTACTCGGACTAGCATCTCGCGATACTCGAGAAAATCTCATCATCCGTTTCCTGTAAATTTAGGTGCTATTTCTCAGCCAATTAACATGCAGGAGACTCTTTGGTACATCCTGCGATCACGTGGGACCCATACATGTCGATAGCAGCGATTGGTTGGCCAGATCAGATGACCCTGCCATATAAAAATTGTGGCCGCCAGTGCTCGCTTTAGACGTATGCTGAAAGAGATTAGGGACAGAGCTGCTGCTGGTCAGGGAGAGCAACAGTGTAGCATTTAGCGTTCCAGTAGGCAGGGAGTACTAGCAATACAAACAAACAGCCCTTTTAAGGGCTTCAAATCATTTTTTTAATAGTATTACTACAGACTGCTGGCTGGGACATGCAGTGCTGCTACCACGATTTCAGCAGCACACTGTGGTGACCGGCTGCTGGCAGAAAGGGGGCATTAGGTGTTGCATACAAACCCCTAAGAAGTGCTCAGTACTCTCTTTTGTAGATTTTGTGATTGGTGGTGCTGCTGTACTACATTGTATCGCTTGGATTTGTAGTACACCTGCATAGAACTTCACTGCTCATTGTAAGGGGGTGTCACAGAGTGTGTATAGCTGCAGCCACTGATGGATTGTATCCCATAGCCCCCCAAAACTAGTGGGACCACAAGTATTTTTCCTGATTTCTGTATTTCATACGCAAGGCCTATCTAAGTTCACAACTGCTTGCACAGAGTAAAGGTGGTGTCACAGAGTGTGTATAGGTGCAGCCACTAGCGGATTGTATCCCACAGCCCCCCAAAACTAGTGGGATAAAAAGTATTTTTCCTGATTTCTGTATTTCATATGCAAGGTCTAACTAAGTTCCATACTGTGCAGTGTCCATAAAATGGTGAACCCCAGGGGTAAGGGTCGAGGGCGTGGGGTTCCAAGCGATGCAGTTGGCAGAGGGCGTGGTTCAGGGCAGGGTGACACAGCAGCACCTGTTGAGGAGGGAGCAGTGGCACACTGCAGACGTGCACTCCCTAGCTTCTTTGCCCAACTCACGGGGTCTCATGGTAGACCGATATTGAAACCGTAGCAGTGTGAACAGGTGATCACGTGGATAGCGGATAATGTGTCCAGTAACTTATCCACCACCCAGTCTTCCACGCAGTCAACCCATGCTACTCAATGGAGTGGAACCTTTGCTCTGGCAGCTCAGCCTCCTTCCCCACAGCGTGGCCCCTCCAGGGAAAGAAGGGATTCAGATCCACCACCACCACCATGCTCCCAGGAACTGAGTCTGAGCACATTTATTACAAATTTATTACAAAATCGTAACAAAGACTGCACAGTGTTTTGCTCATTCTGGAAAGATGAAGCTCAGTGATACACAACTCTGAAAATTGTCCAAAGGTTGTGGCAATATCTTTCTCCTTAAGAGTGGATTATTGGTTTTGTCTGCCCATTCCCTGCCACAAGGGCCTGCAGATCCTTGCACTGTAAGGAGATACATACTCCTCTGGCTGTAAAGGGGCAGAACATGGCAGAAAATTGCCTTTCAAAAACAGGGGAAATAAAATGAAGGAAGCTGACCTTGCCCATCTTTCCTAATGAAATATGAGAAGGATCCTCAAAAATGCACAAACATATGTTTCTTTTATTACCAAATAGTGCTACAATGAACAATGCAAACTTTGCTGTCTAATTCTGTGTTTGTCTCTCTCACTCTTTTTTCTTACAATTTTTAAACCGAGTGGTAAACTTTGTCAGTATTTTGTTCTTAAGTGTGTGTCTGTATACAGACCTGTGTGTGTCTGTATACAGACCTGTGTCTGTCTGCTGGCATAAAATAACAAAACAAAAGAGGAAAAAGGAAAATAAACTCAGACCCTGTTCAAACTAAAGAAACAAATAACAATTCTAGTTGTTGGGCAGCACATAATTTAGTACGGCAGGACCTCAAGTGATGATCCCTTTGCATGAGACAATTGCCAGATCCTCAAGGTATTTAAAACCAGGATGCCTGAGCCACATCAGTTCTGTAGTTATGTTGAGTATTGTGCTGAGACAACCATACCCCACGAACATCACATGATGCAGGGAATGTTACTCCAACTGCTACAGTCAAAGTCAAATTGAAAATCAAAACAGCGGTGAGGGGAGAGGTGCAGGGGATGTTACTCCAACTGCTACAAAGTCAAATTCAAAATTAAAACAGCGGTGGGGGGAGAGGTGCAGGAAATGTTACTCCAACTGCTACAGTCAAAGTCAAATTCAAAATCAAAACAGCGGTGGGGGGAGAGGTTGAGGGAATGTTACTCCAACTGCTACAGTCAAAGTCAAATTCAAAATCAAAACAGCGGTGGGAGGAGAGGTGCAGGGAATGCTATTCAAACTGCTACAGTCAAAGTCAAATTCAAAATCAAAACAGCGGTGGGGGAGAGGTGCAGGGAATGTTACTCCAACTGCTACAGTCAAAGTCAAATTCTGCGGAAGAGCAGGACTGGTTGCCGGGGGCCCGCTGATCGCGTCCCCGGCAACCAGCCAGCTGTGTTATCTTTTTTTTGTGTGTAGCCGCGGCCAGGGCCTCACCACCCCCGGTCGATCGGCATCAGGTGTACCCTTGATGGTGACTGACAGCAGGCCTAGCCAGTTAGCTGTAAGCACCTAGGTTCATGTCCACAATAAATCCCAGCCCCTGGCCTCACTCCACTTTTTTGGGAGGCTCATTTGCTTCCTCACTCACTTTTAATGGTTCCCTGTGTGCTCACTGGCATGCTGTGTCTGGTATAATTTTTGTAGGGCTCACTTGCTTCCTCACTCACTTTAATGGTTCTCTGTGTGCTCACTGCCATGCTGTGTCTGGTATAGTTTTTGGAAGGCTCACTGGCTACCGCTTCTACCTTGGTCACTCTGTCCGCACCACCATGCTGTGTCAGGCTATTTTTGGGTGATTCATGATATGCTACCTCTGTTTTAATGGTTCCCTGTGTTCTCACTGCCATGCTGTGTCAGGCTGAGTTTTTGGGTGGTCCATATGCCTACCTCTGTTTTAACCAGGCTTTTGCACAGAATTTGGCATAATGGTGCCATTAGGCAGCCTCAGAGGCATGCATGCATGCTGCCCCAGCTGTTTCGTGTCCATTTCCGTTGTGTTCCCATCAATTTTTGAGGTTGACAGGTTTTCACACAACCTTCCCTCTACCGAACTTGGGTCCCCTGCAAAAATGCTTGAGTTTCCCATTGACTTCAATGGGGTTCATTACTCGAAACGAGCACTCTAGTTTCGAGAAATACTCGTCTCGAGTAACGAGCACCCGGGCATTTTAGTACTCGCTCATCACTAGTCATTAAGTATAAATGGAGCGATATTATGAATGCTCATCTAATCATTCATTCATTCATCTGGAATTAAAGAGAAAATTGGTGGTTTTCTTGGCACTGAGACTTAATGGACCTTGTTGATAAACCTTGTTTTTCAAAGGAATCAGTCGTCATGAACTCCATATGTATAACAGGAACAAAAGCTTTTATGTAACACGTTTCAGCAACTTTGCCATTTCCATCCTGAGACATTCAACTGGACAGGGCACAAAACCACCATTTTATTGATTTGTTGGTACCCGGGTGGATGGCCCCACACCATCCACTCACCACGTATCCTTTACATTGGTAATACATTTGAATTATTTGTAAATCCCATGAAATTATAATGACTAAACATTACAGTGGGCACAAGACTCATCCACCTTTCCCTTCCTTTGGGTCTGATTTCTCTTTATCCCATACTACTATATATTGTCCCCGATCCCTCCCCCCCCCCCACACACACTGTCCTGTCCTTGATTGTCATACCATGAGCAATCTATTTTAAGAAAAGTCATTCTCATTGCATCCCTTACAGATTCTAGTTGGCTTAGGAAAAGTAATATAATCCTTTTATACAGTATATGTAATTTCCCTTCTATTGTACAGTACATCGAGAAATGGAAAATGTCCTCTTTCATTCTACATACAGTATATTTTCCATGCTGTAATTCTGAGTGTGATACAGTAGGCTTCATTCAAACGGAATACAAAAGTAATGAGGTTTAATAATTCTTGGCCATACGCTGGCACTTCACCGCACAATGCAAAAACAGGAATAGCTTTGTCATTTAATTTGTGACCCAGTCGTCTTCGGGATGAAATCTGATTCACACAGGAAATGAATGACCTTATTTTTGTTCGGTGGACAGAATACCGGGATATTCAGGAAATCAAATCCATCACAAAGACAAAGCAACACTTGTTAAATATACTGACACAACACCCTCACTCAGACAATCGTGAAGTGGCCACCTCTTCATCTCAATGAAAGAGCAATTTGTGGCCGATGAATGGGACATTCTTGTCACTCGGAAAGGCAAAATTGAGGATAAAATGGAAAAGAAAATTTAAACATTGAAACTGAAACAATACAGATGTAGCGGATCTCTATTTCTCTATTTGTTATTTAAACCTGAATAATATCATGTTATATAGGGTGTTATTTCTGTTTGTAAACATACTGCATCGCAGTTGTAAACATAATTGTAATGTGTGGTGGGGAGTCCATCACTTGCTCCATCCTGCTCCTCTCCATTTAAGTGCTCATCAGGTAATACAACATTCTATAGAATCATAAGGCCTTGTTCATACTTATGTGTATTCTGACCCAAATTTCTTATCAAAACTGTTTAGATTGCACTTTCCTTTGTTTCATAGGAAAGCCAACTACAGTTCACACCATGAATTACGAAAATAAAAAAAAAATAAAAAAATCGACCTGGATATTAAATCTTCTACTCAGAAGCTTAATGGGTTAAACCCCGGCTTAAAAAAAAAAAATCACACTTACACACAGATAGTTGTCAATCACTATGTAACACCGCCTGCCTGACTACTTTCTAGGCCAAGTAGTCACGTGGGCAGTCTAAACGTGGCCCTAAAGGTGGGTTATGCCACAGTTTGAGAGCTCTGGCTGTGGCTTATTTCTCCTAGGACAAAGTGGTCAGGTGTTGATTTTCCATCATGTCTGACTCCTATAACCACTGACAACACCTGTTGGTGGTCATCCAGGAGAGCCCCATACACCTTATACAAAGGGGAGTGGCGGGTACGGCCAACAAACATATATGGTTTATGGGGACTTTGACAGGTCTATGGGGAGATTGACAGCTCTTCTCATTCACACTTATGCACAGATAGCTGTCAAACACTAAGTAGGACCGCCCACATGACTACTTATGATTATAAGTTATTCTGTAACTTTTCTCACATAACCATATATCAATCTGCTCAGCTACTCCTGATCCTACGCATTATGTCTGCGGATTGGACTGTATTTTAAATGTAGCCGATTCCCTTTAAGAAAGGCAAGATGGCGGCTTCATTACTGAACAGGTATTTTCTATTTTCAATATCTAATAGAGACAGATATTTGTATGCAGGGGGATGAGGTCTACCTGTTTGAAGTTAATGTAGCGTCAATGAGTAGAACACAGCTCTGTCATTTTCACATCAAATACATTCCAGTAGTAAAGCATTGAAGCGTGATATTAATGTCCACGCAATTTTATACTCATTCAAATGCATTGTTTTTTTTTTTAGTATTATTTCAGCCTCCAGATGTTGTTGTGTTAAAATAACTGAACGCCATCTGGTTATACATCACCCATTCACCAACCATTGCTTACAGATCAGCTTTTGCATACTAATGAAAAGATATAGCACAAAGGTCTAATACATGATATATGTACACGCTTGGGCACCTCAGGGGGTGTTCACATGTACCAGAAGGAACAGATAGTGTATTTACACATAATATTCATCATCAGGCTATGTTCACACTACGTATATTTCAGGCAGTATTTGGTCCTCAAGTCAGGTCCTCATAGCAACCAAAACCAGGAGTGGATTGAAAACACAGAAAGGATCTGTTCACACAATGTTGAAATTGAGTGGATGGCTGCCATTTAACAGTAAATAACTACCATTATTTCAATACAACAGCCATTGTTTTAAAATAACAGCAAATATTTGCCATTAAATGACGGCCATCCACTTAATTTCATCATTGTGTGAACAGATCCTTTCTGTGTTTTCAATCCACTCCTTGTTTTGGTTGCTATACAGCCTCAAATATACAGCCTCAAATATACGTAGTGTGAACCCAGCCTCAATGTATAATGCATTTATTTTATGTTATGTTATGTTTATTGTCTGATTAATTTTGATTAATTGGGGTCTGGCTACCGGGTGCCTAAGGGCAGAATTGCCAAGACCCTTGTTAACAGTGGAGAGAAATGACCAGTCTTCATTACTGTACATAAGAGATACAGCCTTAGGTCACTTAACCATCTCTCGTCTATGGATAAGGAAAAACGCACCTCAATTTGTCAGTGTTCCATCCCTCAAAATCTTACCAGTGATACAGCAAAGAAGGGAGAGGTGTGTAAGTTTTGTCATACCTACACTTCAACTATGACAGAGTCTATGACAAATAATAAAAAATACAGAATATATATATATATATATATATATATATATATATATATATATATGGAAAAAAAAAGGTTTGAAGACAGCGTCCTTTTCAGTATCAAAAAAGTATTTTTATTTTGCCAAATGCATATACAGAAAAATATAAAGACGTTTCGGCTCTAAAGACTGCTGAGCCTTTCTCAAGTATACCTAAATCCCATGCTATCAGTAAATTTATATACAGTGTAACCAATCACCAATGACAGACAATTAAAACATCGGCCTTGTGGGCGGGCATATCATTCGTAAATCACAACATTTCAATTATATCCATAATAAATGGTATTGTATTCACAACATCTCAGTCCCAAGCTTGTTATTTATCATACCATCTCCCGGCATTACACGATCCTCACGAGCCGGCTTCAGGAACTCCATCATTCAGAAGACCACGGCGCATTTCTATCACCGCTTGTAAACAAAGAGGGTAAGCCTGCGCACACCAACAATCTCCATAGGTATCAATGTTTCCATGGCAGTCAATGCTTTACCTTCTATTGGTTCTCTGTGTATGATAGATATTTTCACATAAGGTCCAATGCAGTTCAACATACTCCCACTTGCCGCAGTCCTATCCAATCATATTATCGTCTCCCGATGTTTATTGTAAGTTGGATCATGACCCCAAATTTGAATTAATAAAAAACTCCAGGATATGGTGGATAAGGCAATTGAAAACAGGGTCATAGATTAGAAATTAGCCTATTTTTTTTATAACCAGTAATCCTAGGATACCAGTGATGTATGTATTGCTTAAAATACATAGGAGGCTAGTAGACCTCCCAGGTAGACCCATCATATCGGATTGTGGCTCACTCTTTAACAATGTGTCTATCTTTCTTGACAGAGTACTTCAGGACCTAGTATGTAATATGTGATCCTTTGTAAAGGACACCACAGATTTTTTTTTAAAAAACTTGATGGTTTGGAAATGACTGACCTATCGGATGTGACATTGGTTTCTTTCGACGTGTGCTCACTGTACATATCCATTGTACACGAAAAAAGGACTAGATGCTGTGAGTATGGCGCTTACCAGCACTGGATGTGATCCAGAGGATGTACGTTTTGTGCTGGAGTTGCTGGAGTTTGTACTCCGGAACAACTATTTTTTGTTCGAGGACACGTTTTTTCTGCAGCTCCAGGGGACAGCCATGGGGTTCAATGTGGCCCCAGCTTATGCCAACTTGTATATGGCCGCCCTCGAGGAACAGAACATTTTTGTTTCGCCCCTTATGGATCACATCTAGTACTGGTGGAGCTGTATTGATGATATTTTTGTGGTTTGGGAGGGCCCAGTGGAGCCCCTAAATGAATTATTTGATTTCATCAACAGCCTACATGAGGAACTAAAATTTACTATGGTTTCATCCAAAACAGACTCACAATTCTTGGATACTCGGGTTTATGTAAAAGAGAATGAATTACAGACTGATTTATCTGTGAAGGAAACTGACAGAAACAACTTACCCACTTTGATAGTAATCACCCAAAGCCTATGCTGAGATCGCTCCCTTGGAGCCAATTGTTAAGGGTATGCAGAATCACAAGCGAGATGGATAATTTAGAAAAAAAAATGTGAATACCATATGTGACAAGTTCCATAAACGTGGCTATCCAGTGAAATTACTGACCCAGCACAAGGAGAGGCTGGGCACTATCGCGAAGGGGGACGCCCTGGTCCCCAAGATGAGAGATAGGGGACCGGGACATATTCCCTTTGTGTCTGTATACAGTCCTTATAGTGGCAAGATAGTGAATATTCTGAGAAGTGAATGGTCAATATTAAGAAAAGGATTAGGAGATAAGGTGCCAGAATTTTTACAACCCACTATGATGGCGTACAAAAAAGGTAGAAATATAAGAGATGCACTAGCCCATTCAGATGTGGGCTCTAGTAAGAGAGAGACACAGAGGGTACTAACAAGGGTCAAAAATGGTAATTTCCCATGCCTGCATTGTAGCAATTGCAATAACTTTATGAAGGGTGATTCATTCCAACATGCCCACACGGGAAAGAATTATTTTGTTAAACAAAGGTATACCTGTGAATCAAAGTTTGTTGTATACATGATACAGTGCCCATGTGGGTTAATATATGTAGGTGAGACTACTACAGAGGTAAAAACCAGGATGAATAACCATAAGAGCACTATTAGGTTAAAAAAAGTAGAACATCCTGTGGCTAAGCACTTTGTGGAGTGCGGGCATACTGTCAGTCAATTCAGATTCAGGGTGATTGACAGTGTGCCGGTACTGCGAAGAGGAGGGAACAGAGAAAAGATTTTAAAACAGAAGGAAATGCGGTGGATTCACACCTTAGGTTGTGTCTGGCCTCGCGGCATGAATTTGGAATACAATCTAGGTGTGTTTATGTAACTCTCAATCTGATGTCTATTCACACTTCATTGTTTTATTTATGCTGATTTTAATTATTTTTTATTTTACTTTTTTAAGGGGCTATTCATATTGCTGGCAACACGGCTGATGACCTGCATAGGGAATACTCCGGTCATTGGATGGCACGCCGCATTATCCTAAATCCGCTTTGGGAACGAGAGAGGAATGTAGCGCACCGTACAGATTACCAGTGAGTGAATGATCGTTTTTACAATAAAGAAGCAGAAGATCATATGGACAATTTTTTATAATAAAAGAAGATTGTTGAGTTTGTGTGGAGAACTGCTCCCCCGTATTACAATCTAAGTTGTGTGGAGGTCTGCTCTCCTTTACTAATACTGAAACGGCGTGGAGAGCGTGGAGAGAATTCAATTCACCACAAGGAAAATCGTATGAAAAACCACAGCCAACGTGACACCAGATGTGAACAAGCCAATATAGCCGGGGAGTCGGCACTGTGATTGCTTGTAAGCGGTGGGTTTGACTACATCGGGAGACGATAATATGATTGGATAGAACTGCGGCAAGTGGGAGTATGTTGAACTGCATTGGACCTTATGTGAAAATATCATACACAGAGAACCAATAGAAGGTAAAGCATTGACTGCCATGGAAACACTGATACCTATGGAGATCGTTGGTGTGCGCAGGCGTACTCTCTTTGTTTACAAGCAGTGATAGAAATGCGCCGTGGTCTTCTGAGTGATGGAGTTCCTGAAGCCGGCTCGTGAGGATCGTGTAATGCCGGGAGATGGTATGATAAATAACAAGCTTGGGACTGAGATGTTGTGAATACAATACCATTTGTTATGGATATAATTGAAATGTTGTGATTTACGAATGATATGCCAGCCCACAAGGCCCTATGATAGGCCGATGTTTTAATTGTCTGTCATTGGTGATTGGCTACACTGTATTTAAATTTACTGATAGCATGGGATTTAGGTATACTTGAGAAAGGCTCAGCAGTCTTTATAGCTGAAACGTCGTTATATTTTTCTGTATATGCATTTGGCAAAATAAAAATACTTTTTTGATACTGAAAAGGACGCTGTCTTCAAACCTTTTTTTCCCTGGATTAAGAGCTGGGTATAAGCCAACCCGGCAGAGGACTGTGCGTCCACTAGGAGGTACCGCTGTTTTCAAGTGGTTTGGATTTATATATATATATATATATATATATATATATATATATATATATATATATACACACACACACTCTGCCTACCTCATATCTTTTTCAAATCAACACATTATAAATGTTTTTACATGAAAGACCCTTTAGTTGCTTGGGGAAACAAACATTTTTGGTGTATAAACACAGAAAATGCCCTAATAAACACCATAAAAGCTGGGACATATGGACTCGGTCACACCTTACTGCCCCACCCACCTCTTCTATCCCTACTAAAACATAGGAATACCGTGAAGGCCTGGAGCTCTCGCTTTTGTGAGTTAGCAGTTTATGCTAGATAGTTCTATGAAGTGTACTTTATACCTTTTGTATCAATGATTGTTGGTCATGCCATGTTGGCATCATTGTACAAAATTTGCAGTCTTTGTCATGACTTATTTTTCAGCATAATTTGTCAATAAAACAAGCTAAAACAAAAAAAAATGTTTTCTCCTTGGGTCTTTATTAACATTTTGCTTACTTTTTCTTCTTCAGTTTACTGTATGGGTTCTGTTTTTATTCTATACTTTCCCAGGTTGCATGAGCTGTCCCCAAAGGTTTCTATCCCCCCTGTGCATAATCCATAGTTGGTGTGTAATTCACTCTCCCATGTAGCTGACATCTACAGTGGAATATTGGGCCTATTCACTTTAATGAATAAAAAGAAGTCTTAGGCCTTATTCATACGTTCAGTGTTTTTCAAAGTCTGTGAATGAAGTTTGTTATATACCTCCGTGATCTGTGAAAAAACATCTGTGATTGCATCCGTTTTGTGTCTGTGTTTTTCACAAATCTGTTAAAAGCTTTTTAAATTACACTAATTACATCATATCTGTGTTTTTCACGGATTGCACAAATGTCAGATCTGTACTATCTCTGATAAACACGTATCTCATACACCTCCATGGGGGAATCTGTGCCGTCATCTCATCCAAGTTATGGCAGATCCTATTTTTTCATGGAATGGATTGCAGATCTGTGAAAAAAATGAAATGTGTGAATAACTCAACAGAAAGTAATGGGCTATAAGATTGTCCGTGATCACTGACAACTTCCCAAAACATGTGAATAAGGCCTAACAGTGACTACATTTGGTCCATTTCCAGTAGTCTTTCATTCCGAAGGACTCAAAAATGCAATCTATGGCCTACTGTACTCCACAACTCTTGGTCTGTGCATTTTCAAATAAGCTCCGATGCCCCACAGATCGCTGGTTTTGAAGTGCAGAAAAATCTGTAAACAGTATAGTATAGTACAGGATGGAAAATTTTGCATAAGTACACAATTAACACAGTGAATTATAACAAGTCAATCTGAATAAACACTGTATAAACCTATTTTTGCTTGGGTAATCGTGTAATCTACACGCAGTGGGAGTCATAGGACTTCTTTATAAATAGCAACAAAGGTCATTAGATTGATACATGTGAATAAAATAGCTCGGAAGCAGATGGGGCGGATAGATTCTTAGCATGTTTGCACAGTGCAGGAAAAGGAATAAATAACTAAAAAAAAAAAAAAATTCTATTGCAAATGCAAATAGGCAAAACAACATTAGCCTAATATCTCTAAACATGTTAAGGTATTGTGAACAATATTTTCATTAATCATAGCAACTAATACAAACCTACACTATTTACACTTCAGCCGGCAAAAGAACTTTGGCTAAGGGTGATACTTAAGCCATGACATGGGTCTTGCAGCGAAATAGTATGTCACCTTGCTTGCATTGTGCTCTATAGTAACTGGTAAATATGAATGTGCTTGCATAAATTGTAGCAACAACAACCTTACAGTTTCCATTAAGTCATCCAGAATGGATTTGTTTGTCGTGATTGTAGCAACTTGCTGATCAAAACTTTATCACATTCGCCTGCATTAGCTTTCATGCAACAAAAGTGCCACCAGATGTCTGGCAGCGGCTTCCGTTACCCTCCACCACCACACACTCTCTTTATCTAAATACAAGAACATTCAGCTGAGTCATGCAATTCCTAGTTCCCCACTACAGCTTACTCAAGCCCATGCAGAAATAGCAGGGTCCTAAATGCAGACCCCTGAAATTATGTACCTATGGGGGGGCATTGCTGCAGCTGTGATTTTTTTTCTGTATTAAATGTTTGAGTCCATTCGTAGCTGTAATGTTAATCTTGCCCTGTCAATTGTTATGATTAGTATAACCAATCCACACAATAAATAGTTATAATTATTGATTAGCATACACTAAATTGGGAAGAAGTTGTTAATACACAGTTCTTAGCTTTCTGATGCTAAAGCCTCCTGTTTTACCTCTATAATCCTTTGATGTCTTATCTGTGTGGCACTTCTGCTCCTGTCAGTGCTGCTGCACAGACCTGTAGTACTTAGAATCGGAGCTGAATTTTACCAGGTGAGGCATGAGCATTTACCTTAATGGAGGCTATCCTTATTTATACGCCCACTGGCAGCCTACCACAACATCACGGAAATCTGGTAACAGGAACAACTTTGAATATTGTTCTACTTCATCTAGTCTAGTTCACTTATTTCCATGGAACGATAATCGTTACTTTTAATCGTATTTGCGATCGTTTTTTCTTCGTTATGTCTTCGCTATTGCGTTCGTATCTACTGCGAACGACCGAACAACGTCTTATTTAATGCGAACGATTTGCGAACGAGCAATGATAAACATAGGTTCAGGTCTTATAAAGCGATGAACGTTTTCTCGTTCTGCCGTTAATCGTTAACTGCATTTCAACCAAACGATTATCGTTTAGATTCGAACGATTTAACGATAATCTGAACGATAATCGTTTGGTGGAATAGGGCCCTAATACTTGGAGATTAAAAGAAAAAAAAAGAGAGAGGCTAAACATGAGGACAGAGTTAATTTTTGCAGCTTTCATGGATCCAGGAACAATGCATAAAAAGATAAAACTATACAGAACAATTGAGAATAAAATGAATTATATAAATCCACCTCTGAATCAGCGAATCACTGATATTAGGAAATATTAGGAAGTGACTGCCCGAGCTTGACCAAGCTTTAGGCTTCTGACAGTAGGAAAGATTTGTCGCTGCAATTATTCTAGTTTTCTGTCATAGTTACATTGGAGAAATTGCCTCCATCATGAATGTCAGATTTATAGCTCTTCCTTCTGACACTTCTTCCAACTATTTTGACAATGTTCCTTTAATATCTGAATAAGAGGTGCAGCTTACAAGTCGCATAGAACACAGTACGGCTGATTTAAGAAATTCTTAGAAAATGGCGATGAGCAACTCTGGGTGCAACATGACGTTATTCAGCAGCTGTGGCGTATTCCACGACTGGTGTGTGCCATGATGGAATGCAATTTCCTACTAAAACATTGGACATTCTACTATTTGGGCTCCATCTGTAGTTTCCATCTAAGACTTCTTTGGTCCCTCACTTCTGGAAACATCTCCATTCTCTATAGCAAATAATTTGCTCCCGGCACATATTTTAGCTGCATGCATTGATCACCACTTAACCCTGACTCCCCATTTTAGAAGGGAGAGGGGGCTCAACTTTAGTGGGGCTTTAGCTGTCTTCTGCTCCCCAGACAACCTCTTTAACCCCTTAAGGACAGAGCCTGAAATGGCTTTAAGAACAGAGACAAATTTTATGAATATGACCTGTGTCACTTAATTCATTAATAACTTCGGGATGCTTTTACCTCTCCGGCTGATTCTGAGACTGTTTTCTTGTGACATATTGTACTTTACATTTCTGGTAAATTGGAGTCTATACTTATAACAAATCTTTATGAAAAAAAACAAAATAACGTGACAAATTCATTTTTCCAACTTTAGAACTTTTCTGCTTATACAGAAAATGGTTATGCCACATAAATGATATATTAAATAGCATTAGCAATATGTCTACTTTATGTTGGCAGCATTTATTAAACTATCTTTTATTTTTTTAGATAATAGAAAGCTTAAAACATTAGCAGCAATTTTCCAAATTTTCAGTAAAATTTCAAAATCAGATATTTTTAGGGACCTGTTCAGGTCTTAAAGTGTATTTTAGGGGAATCTATGTTAGAAAGCCCCACAAAGCACCCCATTTCAGAAACTGCAACCCCCAAACTCTGCAAAAGCACATCCAGAAAGTTTTTTAACCCTTTAGGGGAGTCACAGAAATAAAAGCTAAGTGTGTAAGAAATTTGAAAATTTTCATTTTCTGTGCAGAGATTTAATTGTAATCCAATATTTTTCATAATTGTAAACCTATTCCCAGAGAAATGCACCCCAATATTGATTGCCCCGTTTCTGCAGTTTATAGAAATACCCCATATGTGGCCCTATTGCATTGTTTGACACAACCACAAGCCTTAGATATAAAAGAGCGCCTAGTGAATTTCAATGCCTCCGTTATATTTGGTCATTTTTCACTGTACCACTTCAGGTTGGCTGAGGCTCTGGGGTGCCAAACGATAAAAAAACACCCCTAAAGGGACACCATTTAGAAAACTACACCCCTCAAGGAATGTAACAAGGGGTGCGGTGAGCATGTGGACCCCACAGGTGCTTTACAGATTTTCAGAGCAATGTGGTGTAAAAAAGGAAAAATTCTCATTTTTTTACACTAAAACGTTGTTCTAGCGTTCATTTTTCATTTTTACAAGGGGTTAAAAGAAAAGAAAACAACAAACTTGTAGCGCAGCTTCTCCCGAGTACGGAAATACCCCACATGTGGACATAAAGTGCCAAGGGAGTGCAGGACGAGCCTCCAAAGGGAAGGAGCGCCAATTGGCTTTTGGAAGCTGGATTTCACTGGAATAGATTTAAAGGGCCATATCCCATTTACAGAGCCCTCGTGCTGCCAAGACACTGGAAACCCCCCACAAGAGACCACATTCTGGAAACTACACCCCTCAAGGAATCTAACAAGGGGTGCAGTGAGCAAATGGACCCCACTGGTGACGGGCACAAATGTGGAACAATGTGACGTCAAAGGGAAAACTTTAATTTTTTCACATTCACGGTACAAATGTGGCCGTCATCAAGGGGTCCATATGCTCACTGCAACCCTTGTTAGATTCCTTGAGGGGTGTAGTTTCCAGAATGGGTTCATTTGTGGGGGGTTCTCACTGTCTTGGCAGCACGATGGCTCTGTAAATGCGACATGGCATTCATCATCCATTGTGGCCAAATCCAGACTCCAAAATCCAAATGGTGCTCCTTCCCTTTGGAGGCTTGCCCTGCACCCACATGGCGCTTTATGTCCCCTTGTGGGGTATTTACGGACTCGGGGAGAATTGCTCTACACATTTTGTGTGTTTTTTTCTCTTTTGACCCCTTGTGAAAATGAAAAAAAAAAAGGCTAAACCAACATTATAGTGTAAAAATTTAATATTTCATTTTCACACCACATTGCTCCACATTTGTGCCCGTCACCAGTGGGGTCCACATGCTCACTGCACCACTTGTTACATTCCATGAGGGGTGTAGTTTCCATAATGGGGTCACTTGTGGGGGGTTTCAACTGTCTTGGCAAAACAGAGGCCTTTCAAATGCAACAAGGCCCTTGAAATCCATGCAAGCCAAATCCACCCTCCAAAAACCAAATGGCGCTCCTTCCCTTTGGAGGCTTACCCTGCACCCACATGGCGCTTTATGCCCCCATGTGGGGTATTTTCGTACTAAGGGAAAATTGCTCTACACATTTTGTGTTTTTTTTTTTTTTTTTTTTAATCTTTTAACCCCTTGTGAAAATGAAAACAATCAAGACAAGATCAATGATTTAGTGTAAAAATTAAACATTTTTTACACTAAATGTTGGTCTAGCCTTGATTATTTCCCTTTCCACAATGGGTTAAAAAAGAAAATGAATGCAAAACGTGTAGGGTAATTTCCCCTGAGTACAAAAATACCCCACATGTGGACATAATGTGCCATATTGGCACAGGGCAAGCGACCAAAGGGACAGAGCGCCATTTAGAGGCTGGAATGGAGGATGGAGGCCATGTCGCAATTACAAAGCTCCTGTGCTGCCAGGACAGTAGAAAGCCCCCACAAGTGACCACATTTTGGAAACTACACCCCATAAGGAATCTAAAAAGAGGTGCAGTGAGCATATGGACCCCACTGGTGACGGGCACATATGTAGAACATGTGCCGTGAAAATAAAAAATGTCATTTTTTTATTTTCACGGCACAAATGTGCGCGTCAACAGGGGGCCATATCCCAGCTGCCCCTCTTGTTAGATTCCTTTTGGGGTGTAGTTTCCAGAATGGGGTCACTTGTGGGGGCTTTCTACTGTCCTGGCCGCACAGAGGCTTTGTAATTGCATCATGGCATCCTCTAATGGGAATGGCGGCCATACCTATTTAGCTGGGGAAAAGGGACAATTCTAATTTATTTGGGGGTATTAGGCCAATTATTAGTTTATAAGATTGAAAAGGACAGGAGTCCATCAAATTCAACCTGTGTTGATCCAAAGGAAGGCAAAAAAAAACCTCCATGAGACGACAGAAGCCTCATCACAGGGAAAAAATTCCTTCCCGACTCCATAATGGCGATCAGAATAATCCCTGGATCAAGGTGACCCCTGAAATAGGAATAAGGGACAGAATTTAGAAAATGTAGAACTCCAATGACGTGTGGTACGCCTTGAAGCGATCCAGCATGCAGAGGCCGGGGTGATCAGGACAGGTGTCACACTGGAAAATGGTGTCCTTCCTGATCCCCCTGTTACGCCACACTCTGCACTTCTTCTGGGGGTCTCCCGTTTTCCAGTGTGGAGGACGTCACCTGGAAAATGTTGCCCTGGTGCGATACGGGGTCCTTCATATCCAGAAGCGCTGGGTCCGCTCCATGGCTGCTAAATACAGTATTAGGGCTTTATTACTGCTTTTGATATGTTCGGATCGTGCCGCAAGCTACAGTAGCTCAGGCAGTGAGGGACCGGAGGAGGGGGGTGCTGGTATAAAAGTTATCATCGTACAGGTGGTGACCTTTATCCAGTAGTGGGAAGATCAGTTCCCGAACGATCTTCCCACTAACTCAGAGGATGGGGGGGAATCTGGGGGCTGGATTCGGGTGTCCCTTCCTTCATACACTGTAACGGTACGTGCACACTGCGGAATGGCAAAGGATAACACTTTGTGCATTCCGCAGCTGGCACCCACCGGCGGACTGATATGGGTGTGCGTCTCCACCCGTGTCACACTCCATTCTATGCACGGACGCATTCCGCCCTCTTTCCAAAGAATGAACGCCTGCATCAGTCCGCCTGTGGGTGCCAGCTGCGGAATGCACAAAGGGTCCTCCATTCCGCAGTGTGCACGTTCCCTAAATCTGTAAGTGTACCCTGAGGTACTCTCACTAAGTTTGTAGAATTTCACGCCATAATGTCATCTCTTATTGGGACGGTACTGGCGGAAAAGACGTGTCTGGGGGGCAGCGCACGCTACGCTACCCCCAGACACGTCACTGGATGATGAGGATGAATTGAGGAAAAAAGGATCCCCCCATTCATCCTCACTGGCTGTTTCGGTGTCAGAGGCAATAATAGCGTATGCGTCCGACACCGAAAACACCCTGGGGGCCATTTTTATATGGGGACTAGTATATGGGGTATGTAAATGTGTAATGTAGTGTAGTGTTAAACTTTACTTCATGTAGTGTGGTGTAGTGTAGTGTTTGTTACGTTTATTTTTTTACAGTAAGAAAAAAAATACCTACGCCAAGAAAGGAGCTGCTGCTAAATTCTGTACTTATGTGCGGCACTTATCAGCAGACAGTGGCGGTAGGATATACGGAGGAAAAAACACCCCTACGCCAAAAAGGAGGAGTTGCTGATCAGCGGCGCACTTACATGCGCTGCTGATCAGCACTCAGCGGCGTTGTGGCGCACAAAAAGGAAAAAAAAAAATTGGAAAAAAAAATCTTTTTAACTCAAATCAACTGATCAGTGAATGATATTCACTGGTCAGTTGCTAGGGGGCAGTAGAATGGAGCTGACGAAAACTTCAGATGAACGCCGAAGAGCCGAAGATCTACGAAGATTTCCAACGGAACCCGAAAGTCGCGCCGTGGATGCCGTGCACCGCCGATCGTCGCTCTGGACGCCGGGATGAGGTGAGTATGGTGCACTTACTCCACACACACCTGTTCTGCACCCCTCAGCTACCTAGCTGAGGGGTGCAGAACCCGGCAACACTGTTTTTTAACAGTTTGATCGCCGTGATGGGCCGGCCCGTACTGGCCGGCCTATCACGGCGATCGTGGGGGTGGCATCGGCGCCATCTTTCCCCACGACACTGATGGGGACAGCACCAATCTCCATTGCTTTCCGGGTCACCGATGACCTGGAAAGCTGTTTTCAGCTGCTATCGGCTGATCTGTATTGATCAGCCTATAGCAGCGATCGTCTTAACGGGGGGGGGGGGGGGGCGTCTTCCCCGAACGCTGTGTGTGAACACACAGCGATCGGGAAAACATTGGGCGTAAGTGTACGCCCGTTTGCGTTAAAGCCCACCCTGCGGCTGATGTCATTAAGGGGTGAAATGAATCCCTACACTCTTTGCCCTCTGTGGGAAAATAATAAACAGAAAGGATCAGGGACTCCTAACAAACAAAACTGGACTCCTAAACAAACAAACTGACAGGTGGCCCTGCTCCTTACGTTATTTCCTTGTCACTCTAGTAGAAACTATGTATTGAACAGGAGGCGCATGCATTTCTTTCTCCTAATTAGTGAATACTAAGCCCAGTGAGTGTAAAGAGTTAAATGGCAATTAATGACAGGATGGCAATGGCAATTAATGACAATCAAAATGACAGGAGTCCCTGCATCTCTATTTGTGGGGGAATATATAGCACCCACTGGCGGTCCCGACTCCTAACACAAGCATGCAGCAGCGGCAGAGCGCATCGCTGCCTAGGAGGACAGGCTGGCGGCATCCATTGTTAGTTACCAGCCATATTGGCTGGGAGGAGGCACCACTGGCATCCTTAGTTACCAGCACCACAGCCGGTGCGCTTAGCTGTTTCCCCTCCTTGTGATGCTGACTGGCCGCCGCCAATGCGTCTAATATTCTAAGGTGGGGCTGGAGTCCCTGTCCCGATCCAGCCCTTGTTCTGGGAATTCAGTCCCAATATACTACTACTCCCACCATGTCACGACCCCTGCTATAAAGCCTTCTTGTGGAGTCCCTGTGCTAGCATTTACCTCTGTGTACTGTATACCTGTGTATTTGGACCTTTACTTATTTTCTTGGACTTCCCCTGTTGCTTTTGACCTCTTGTACCTCATAGCCCGACTGCTACTGACCCAGTTTGCTTACTACGCTTCTATTGTGTTATCATTTGTCTTTCTTCTGTGTTTGCACTCATACAGAGTAGCCTGCAGTTTTCAGGTTGGGACCGGTCTGTTAAGGAGTCAGGTTCCCCAAAAGCAAGGGAAAGATTGGTGAAAGCAGCATCAGCGACTCACTCTGTCCTAGTGTTTGTGTGTCACTGACCTGTTATCACACATATCTACAGCCTGTGCCTTGTTTTTATTGAGACCTGTGCCTTTTCTCTATGTAAAGGAGGGGAGGGGGTGTTACCTAGTCGTTAAAGCTAGTTAAAGTAAACTCTACCACTGGCACTTGCACCTTAAGTGGATGTTTTGAAAGGGGATCGAAACAAGTTTGAACAGTAATCTAGACGCAGGGAGTTTTTTTTTTTTTTTTTTGGGGGGGGGGGTTGTCAGTGGTGAGAAAGAGGGGGAATGGGGCAAGATAGCTTATTGACACACATTACAAAGGTTTACAACGTTGTAATGTGTAATTAAGCTTAAAAAAAGCCGGAGTACTCCTTTGATAATTTAAATTAAATCATTGTTAGGGTTTGCGTGCTCCAAATATACGGTAGGATGGTAGGATGACCCAGGAATTGCAATGTCACCATTTCCTTTTAGATGCATCAGGCAAAGTAAGCAAAATACTGAAGCAAAGGTCATTTCATAAAGTTTTAAAATTCCCAAAAAGGTTTCTCAGAAGCCAAAGGAATGTCCATATATCAGAGTCGTTCTCCAATTCACCTTGTTAAGATCCATCTCATGCAAAAGCGGTGGAAAAGAATGTTCCTGGGCCTTTATTTATGCTGATGGTTCCACCGCTTTGGTTTATGGTCGATATAAAAGCATCATGAGCGTTTCTTTAATTGGCTACAGAAGTTCTTTAAAAGTCATATGCAAAAAAAAAAAAAGTATGACGGTTTAATCGATAAAATTACTTTTAATCAAAGCCAAGTGAGGCAGCTTTATGAGGTATTCAGTACAGCAGTGATCTCATTTTTTTTGTCTAGAGAAGTTCACATAAGGATACAATCATCTTCCTCCGTATAGGACCTATACCTGTCTGAAGTTACTTAGCAACAGCAGACGTCTACCCAAAGCTGAGCAGCTACAAGAGGGTGTCATTGAGCGTGCTCATCCTTCATGTTGCTGCTTATCTTCATTAACAGAGGGATTATTTCTAGCAGAGAGGGAATCGGTGCTAATAATGGGAGCGGCAGGATGTGCTCAGCAAACACTTCTCAAATTGTTTTATTAACCTGTGTCCTTGTGTCCCTTATCGGAGATTAGATGTCTTGGTCGTCCTGTCGGCTTCCTCACTGTGTATTTTTTTGCCTTCTCTATTTCCTCTGTGAGTTACTGTAATATTAAAATTCTCACATATTTCATATAACTAGGATTCGCAGGAAGCTTCTAACTCATGATCCACATTCAATATAACAGGTGCATATATAGGAGCTGAATTATGAACTAAAAACTATATACGGTGTACTCAACTACTCAATCTGTCTTACTATTATCTTGCTAGCTATATCATTGAAGGGATCTAAAAGGATCTGGAGTCTGACTAACAATGCCCCTTGTCCTCCTATATAGTAATGATGCCCCCATTCCGCAATATTGTCCCCCATGTTCTATACAGTTTAATACTCCCTTTGCCCCCAAACAGTAATAGTACCCGCTATGCGCAATGGAAATGTAATGCCCTTTTAAACTTCAATGTGTGTCCCTATACAATAATAATGCCTTCTGTGCCCTATAAAATAGTATGTCCCCTGTGTGATATACAGTTATATGGCCCCCTATGCTCAATACAGTAATAATGCCTCTTGTCCAATACAACAATAATACTCCATGTACCTCCATCAACAATAGTGTTTCCTGTGCCCCCATGCAGGTATAATGTCCTCTGTCCCCTCCATCCAGCGATAATGCCCCCTGTCTTACCATACAGTTATTAAGCCCCCCTATGTCCATTCAGTAATAATGTTCCCTGTACCACCATACAGTATTAGTGCTCCCAGTGTCCCCATATAGTAATAATGCTCCCTGTACCTCCATACAGTATTAGTGCTCCATGTGCTCCCATACAGTAATAAAGTTCCCTGTGCCTCCATACAGTAGTAATGCTCCCTGTGTCCCCATACAGTAATAATGTTCCCTGTGCCTCCATACAGTATTATAAGGCTAGGTTCACACTACGTATATTTCAGTCAGTATTGCAACCAAAACAAGGAGTGGATTAAAAACACAGAAAGGATCTGTCCACACAATGTTGAAATTGAGTGGATGGCCGCCATATAACAGTAAATAACAGCCATTATTTCAATATAACAGCCGTTGTTCTAAAATAACAGCAAATATTTGCCATTAAATGGCGGCCATCCACTCAATTACAACATTATGTGAACAGATCTTTTCTGTGTTTTTAATCCACTCCTGACTGAAATATACTGACTGAAATATACATATACTGACTGAAATATACGTAGTGTGAACCCAGCCTTAGTGCTCCCATACAGTAATAATGTTCCCTGTGTCTCCATACAGTATTAGTGCTCCCTGTGCTCCCATACAGTAATAATGTTCCCTGTGCCTCCATACAGTATTAGTGCTCCCTGTGCTCCCATAGAGTAATAATGTTCCCTGTGCGACCATACACTATTAGTGTTCCCTGTGTCCCCATACAGTAATATTGTTCCCTTTGCCTCCATACAGTAATAATGTTACCTGTGCCTCCATACAGTATTAGTGCTCCCTGTGTCAGCATATAGTAATAATGTTTTCTGTACCTCTATACAGTATTAGTGCTCCCTGTGCTCCCATACAGTAATAATGTTCCCTGTGTCTCCATACAGTATTAGTTCTCCCTGTGTCCCCATACAGTAATAATGTTTTCTGTACCTCCATAAAGTATTAGTGTTCCCTGTGCTCCCATACAGTAATAATGTTCCCTGTGCCTCCATACAGTATTAGTGCTCCCTGTGTCAGCATATAGTAATAATGTTTTCTGTACCTCTATACAGTATTAGTGCTCCCTGTGCTCCCATACAGTAATAATGTTCCCTGTGTCTCCATACAGTATTAGTTCTCCCTGTGTCCCCATACAGTAATAATGTTTTCTGTACCTCCATAAAGTATTAGTGTTCCCTGTGTCCCCATACAGTAATAATATCCCCTGTGCCTCCATACAGTATTAGTACTCCCTGTTCTCCCATACAGTAATAATGTTCCCTGTGCCTCCATGCAGTATTAGTGCTCCCTTTGCCCCACACAGTATTAATGTCCTCTGTGCTCCTTACAGTAAGTATGCTCCATACAATAAGTGATCTCTGTGCCCCTTTATAACAATTGTGATTCCTGTGCCCCTCTACAATGATAATGACCCCCTGCTCCCATACAATCATTAGGCCCTCATTTAGTTATGATGCCGCCCTGTGTGCCTATACAGTAATAATATCTCCCATACAGTAATAGTGTACCCTGTGCCCATATAGTTATAATGCCCCCCTACGCCCTATAAACTAACAGTGCCCCCTTTGCTTCCATACAGTTTAATTAGGCTGGGTTCACACGCTGTAACTGTGCGGCTGTATTTTTTATGCGGCTGTAAATGTGCGGGTGAAACTACTGCCGTGGGAAAAAATAGACATGCGGCTCAAAACATACGGTCATTTACTTGGAAATCTGGTTCAACTAAAAATAACAAATAAAATGTTAAGAAAGTGATGCAAACACCTCTGGATGCATCTGGGAAAGCAGGGAAACAGTTTACATGAATTGCTATTACCGGGGTTTGCGATCCTCTGCACTATAGCCGATGTCTCTCATGGTTAATATATTGAATTAATAAAACACATTTTCTTTGTAATAAAGTCCCTTTTATTGTTCAATAATTAAATGTAAACGAATCCATCATTTTGCAATTAAATATACTGTTAAAATAAATATATATATAAATAAATGTATATTTATATATATATTTATTTTTTGACAGTATATTTAATTGCACAATGATGGATTCGTTAGAATTAAATTATTGACCAACGAAACTGAATTTATTTAAACGAAAATGTGTTTTCTTAATTAAATATTAATTAGTACAGGAAACTCCATAAGCCGGTAATTCATATGCCGGCAATAGAGCTTTCTGTACTAATCATCACTTTACTTTAATGAAAACATCAAATGTTTCTTCTAATTATGTTATCACAATAGCATTATTAGAAGAAACATTTAGAATTATATGTGCGCTCAGCTGATTGGCTGATCGGCTGAGCGCACATATAATAAGCCGGTCCGCAGTACAGTGACTTCATTGTGCTGCGGACCAGCGAAGAGGACACATCGGGGTGAGTATAGAGCTCTCCCCACCCCCTCCCCGGCACTGCACCCCTCCCAGCAAGGAAGGAAGGTCACTTAAACACTTCCTTGGTGGGATGGGTGCAGTCTGACATCAGTCTGGCCCCCAGGGGGTTAAGGGGGATGCAATACATCCTCCCTTAACCCCTTGGGGGCCAGACTGTAAGCAGCGATCTGTAAAGATGCTGCATACTGTAAGGAGCACAACACCGCTCACAATGATGGGTGTTGTGCTCCTGTTTGTGTGTTTTTTGTGTGTTTCTCCCTTTTTGTTTTTCAGATATCGGTATCCTGTGGATTACGTCGGATTCCGTGGACTACGTCGATGACCAGCGTTTTTTTACTGTTTTTTTTTTATAAAATGGTCAATGAGGGGTGTGGGGGTGTTTTTATTTGAATAAAAAAATTTGTAAACTTGTGTCTTGTCTTTATTTCTTTACTTTATAGACTTAGTAGTGGAAGCCGTCTAATAGACGGAATCCATTACTAAGTCGGGGCCTAGTGTTAGCCGGTATAAAATGGCTAACACTAACCCCCTATTATTACCCCAGTACCCAATGCCACCAGGGGTACTGGGAAGAGCCGGGTGCCAGTGGTCCCGGAGCGTCAAAATTGGCGCTCCTGGACCGGGCGGCAGCAGGCTGGTAAGATTTAGGCTGGGGAGGGCCTAAACCAATGGCTCTTCCCACCCTGGTGTTACCAGGCTGCTGTCGTTTGGTTTTTAACCCGGCTGGTTATAAAAATAGGGGGGACCCTATGCGTTTTTTTTTTTTTTAATAAATAAATAATTAAAAAAAAACGCATAGGGTCCCCCCTATTTTTATAACCAGCCGGGTTAAAAACCAAACGACAGCAGCCTGGTAACACCAGGGTGGGAAGAGCCATTGGTTTAGGCCCTCCCCAGCCTAAATCTTACCAGCCTGCTGCCGCCCGGTCCAGGAGCGCCAATTTTGACGCTCCGGGACCACTGGCACCCGGCTCTTCCCAGTACCCCTGGTGGCATTGGGTACTGGGGTAATAATAGGGGGTTAGTGTTAGCCATTTTATACCGGCTAACACTAGGCCCCGACTTAGTAATGGATTCCGTCTATTAGACGGCTTCCACTACTAAGTCTATAAAGTAAAGAAATAAAGACAAGACACAAGTTTACAAATTTTTTTATTCAAATAAAAACACCCCCACACCCCTCATTGACCATTTTATTAAAAAAAACAGTAAAAAAACGCTGGTCATCGACGTAGTCCATGGAATCCGACGTAATCCCCAGGATAACGATATCTGAAAAACAAAAAGGGAGAAACACACAAAAAACACACAAACAGGAGCACAACACCCATCATTGTGAGCGGTGTTGTGCTCCTTACAGTATGCAGCATCTTTACAGATCGCTGCTTACAGTCTGGCCCCCAAGGGGTTAAGGGAGGATGTATTGCATCCCCCTTAACCCCCTGGGGGCCAGACTGATGTCAGACTGCACCCATCCCAGCAAGGAAGGGGTTAAGTGACCCCCCTTCCTTGCTGGGAGGGGTGCAGTGCCGGGGAGCGGGTGGAGAGAGCTCTATACTCACCCTGATGTGTCCTCTTCGCTGGTCCGCAGCACAATGAAGTCACTGTACTGCGGACCGGCTCATTATATGCGCGCTCAGCCGAACAGCCAATCAGCTGAGCGCACATATAATTCTAAATGTTTCTTCTAATAATGCTATTGTCATAACATAATTAGAAGAAACATTTGATGTTTTCATTAAAGTAAAGTGATGATTAGTACAGAATGCTCTATTGCCGGCATATGAATTAACGGCTTATAGAGCTTCCTGTACTAATTAATATTTAATGAATAAAACACATTTTCGTTGAAATAAATTCAGTTTCGTTGGTCAATAATTTAATTCTAACGAATCCATCATTGTGCAATTCAATATACTGTCAAAAAATAAATATATAGATAAATATACATTTATTTATATATATATTTTTTTTAACAGTATATTTAATTGCAAAATGATGGATTCGTTAGAAATAAATTATTGATCAACGAAAGTGTCTTGATTACAAAGAAAATGTGTTTGATTAATTTAATATATTAACTATTAGAGGCATCGGCATTCGGCATCATTGCCGGCTATTTTTGAAGTACTCCGTACGGACCGCCTGTCAATCCACGGCCGCATATTCAGCCGCAAACAATGGTCTTGTTCATTTTTTACGGGTCCGTTTACGATAGGGCCGTAGATTCATACATAGTGTGCACTGTGCAGCCACATATCCTATACTTCCAAGCATACACACGAACCACCAAAAATACTGCCGCACAATTACAGCCGCAAATACAGCCGCACTCTTACAACGTGTGAACCGAGCCCCCGTGCGCTCCTTGGCTCCTGCAGTAAGAATGTCCCCTGTACTGATCATGCTCCTGTACATACTGTATAATGCCCCACCATACCCAGACAGAAAAAAATTGATACTCACCTAATTCTGGTTTTCTTGATCAATACAGTGGCTATTCTCTTTTAAGGTTTGTAGCGTGCAAAGAAATCACATAGCTCTGTTATCTAGTGCAATGACCACATCTTCATAGGCGGCAGACGCAAAGTGCCTGCAGCCAGCATCTGTTTCCTCTGGACAGTCATACAGTGATGGGTGGCAGTCAGAGAGAGATCCCGAACAGCAGGCTAATAATATCTATCTATCTATCTATCTATCTATCTATCTATCTATCTCCTAACTATTTATGATCTATCTATCTATCTATTTATGTACAGTATCTATCTATCTAGGGGCGTAACTTCCACCCCACAGCTATAGCAACTGCTACGGGGCACTCTGCATCAGTGGCCCACTCCTGCAATACACTGGACCCCCTGGGATGGGTAGGGAAGGGCCCAATCAAAAACTTGCTATTGGGCCCAGACATTTCCAGTTAGTTCTGTATCCGTCTATAGTAGATATAGGGGTCGGCACTATGCAACTCATGAGTTGGCCCAGTATACCAAAAGGAAATGCTCTGTATATGGCGATCGCTACCGGTGGTGCATTACTCCAGTTAAGACAAAGAAGCTATTATCCATAAACATGAAAGAAAGAGTACTGGGTGCACTCACCAATCTGTAGCAAAGGTAATATCTTTATTCAAGGCTTGTACTTAAAACATGGTTCCTAAAGGCGGAGGACGCCAAACACTCTCCACTGATGATTACAGCTGTTTCACGCCCACTGGTAGGCACTTCTTCAGATCTATTTCTAATTTGTACTGTATCTGTAGACAGATAGATACATAAATAATGTATGTATAATACACACTGGTCTCTATAAATATACATTTTAAGAATATTCAGAATTCTTCATAAGGATTTATGACAACTGTAATACTCTAAAAAACATTTCTTCAGTATCTGTGAATTGTCATTGTCATGTTCATAAAAATAACTTCCGCGGATAACTTGTCTATACTTCCTCAGAAGATAGTGTTACTGTACCTACATATTTGCTGTATTCATGCCCCATCTGAAAACAATATAGTATAATGGAGTTTGTCATTTGGCATTATAAATCACAGTAATGGCATATATTACATTGGATTTTCCATAGGAGTGCAGATAAAGCTACTATACTACCTAGTTGTAAAAAAATAATTACTGAAATTACGTATTTAACCCTGCTACATCTGTATGACCCACATGGATTTCTAAAGTATATAAAAAAAATCTATAAGAATAGAACAGTCAAGTTCCCTGACACTCCGCGACCTTAGTGTATGTCTTCAAAGCCCATTAATTAGATTCTATAATTTCCTTAGGATTCTCAAAAGAATCAGAAATACTTATATAAATTCTACATGCTATCAAGCTGTCACTTAAATATAAATAGTAAAATATTAAGGTTAAAAAAAAATAAATAAATAGGAAATAAAGCACATAACATGAGGGGAGAATTACTATGCAAACCTGCCATAATTCTGATGAAGTTGCAGAAAAAGCTTATGTTATGTGCTAAACTTATGTTTTTTACTTCAACTGCTTCCATAAGTAGATCTTATTATCAGATATAGGTATTTAGCCTTTTTGTGTTTGAATATGAAGCACACATCATAAGGGGATCATAAGCTATCCTTATTTCTTGCATTTTACAAAATCTATCCTTAGTGCATCATAAGATTAATACAGTTATTTATTTATTTATTGTGTATTTATTATTATTTATTATGTTTTCCAAAAACAATTCAGAGTTTCAGATTTAGTTTTTTCAAAGACAAAGGATGCTTGCAATATGGTCAAAAAAGTAGTAAGCCGGTATTTCAGGACATATAATTTAACTAATATTACTAGTATTTAGTTGTTCTTTTCAATCTATTCCTGGAATCCTTTTCTTCAGTTGGGGCATGTGATCTCATGGTGACCCCCTGAAAGTTACATGTGTTTCTGTGCTCCGAATGGGGTCACCATCTTAGCCAGAACTTTCAACATGATGACACTGCATAGACTGTTTTGCACAAGCTCTTCACAAAGTAAAACGGAAACTCTGATGATGATTATGTAGCTCCTGTCACATAGTTATTGCTTTACCTATTTAGAGATTTATAGAGATGAGGATTATTACACTGTCCTCCCAACAGGCAGAAATTGTCCTGGCTTTAGCTAAATCCATTTAATGAGACAGCACTTTTAGTCAAGAAAATATAATTCATCTTGGGTGAATTAAATGTCACATGCTGTTGATCTGCATGGACCGGGGTCCAGTCTGGTGGGGTGTGCATTGAATGTGCTGCTGATATGTTACTGGCTTTAGCTGCCCATGTGACACTGTGCTGAAGGGATTAATAGCATATTTGAAAGGGAAAGAATGTTATTTGAAATCTTAAATTTATTATGGTGGATGATCAGAGGTCACAAGACCTAGATACAGTAATGAATGCAGCAGAGCTGGGATAAAACAGACGACACTGCAGGAATAGTGATTGTGAGTCTGCATTATGTCAAAAATGAAAATCTAGAAGTATTTCTTTAAGTCTTTACCTTGCACAGCATGAAGACATTGGCATATGCAACAGTACAGAAGAAGTTTTCTCCTCTAGCAGCATTGCTTTGTTCATGTTACTTTTCTATTGAACTAACAAGGGGTGATTGCAACTAGAGATGAGCAAATCTCTCTAAACTGGTTTTAGGTCCCGCTTAGAGGATCTATCATATTTGCTTTAGACTTGGATCTGGATTTAAATTTAGGCTTGTCTTGGTTACCCACACAAAGTATTTACAGGAGCAGGGGCACCTGTTATAGTACACTGCAAATGTAGTGAGTGGAAGCTGTGAAGCTGTGATTTATAGGGCATCACTTAAACTTGAACTGAGCTGTAGTGACACAACATTGCCACCACTACATGTAATTGTACTGACCTAAGAAAAGTACATAACTTGTCATTTTTACCACAGGGTGAATGACGTAAAGATGACCCCCCCCCCCCCCCATGAAAAAATTGCTTTCATGGTGTCACAGTGCAAATATTTTTTTCCCGTTTTTGCAGCATATTTCATAGAAAAATCAAGTCTGTCACAAAAAAGGAGGCTGAAGTGGGTCTGTAGGTAAAAAAAAAAAAAAATGGAAGCACTATGGCCTTTTAAATACAGAGAGGAAAAAACAGAAGTGCAAAAATGAAAATTGTCCTAGGCCTTAGAGGGAACAAATCAGCACGACTGTAGATCTTTTATTTAACAATATAAAACATAACAACAAACCAACGATAACATAACTGTACAATATATATAAGTCCATAAACTTATTGACTGGTCCAGCCTCACACCCACCAGACACACCGCTGTATTATCCCCCACACGTGCAAACTAGATTTCCCCCAAAACACCACAATAATAACACTATCATACTTAACTAACAATAACTAACATAACTATACTCAGCACGACTGTACAAATCTACTGTGGCCTCTCTGCCTGTCAATCATCCCTGTAGAGTGCCCTGACAGGCAGAGACGTGATTAGTTACAGGCATCTACCCACCCAGATGACTAGTTGGCACCTCACTTACCAGAATAAAACTCCTTTTCCCTCAATGTAAAGCTACCGCCACAGACGGTGCTGGTGCAGTGGCCCAGAGCAGAAGATTTTCTCCTAATTGTATGTCTGCATCTGTATTTATTTGTGTTCTGACTGTCCCTGTTCTGGAAAGTATAATGGCCACTGCAAACTGCTTATGTAACCCCCTCAAGTGTTCAAGTCTGGTATTACGCTACGTATGTTTATTTGCCTGTTATTTAGTGGTGTGATGATGCAGTTGGCCTGGTGTCACGTGATCTCCCCAGCTGCCATAGTAACCCCAATAGCCGTCGAGCTTTGGCTGGGGTCAGTTAGACACCCCAGTTTACCTCAGACTCCTCTCTACCTTCAAGGGAGGAGGACGTGTGTTCTGTTGTTCACGACTTCATGGTATCCTCTCTATTTGTTATTCAGAAGTATTCCAGTCCAGTCCGGACCATCCTGACTCTCAACCTGTCATATTTATTCAAGATCTGAGTGTCGTTTTCAGTCATAGTCACTTCGTCATTACCAACAGCAAGTATCCTATTCAGTCTGTCCTGCCCAGTATCATTCTCCGGGACTACTACTCCCATCATCCAGTTCCCTCTCACTCGTAGTAACGCTTCCACACCACGGCCTACTGCAGCACCACCCATTTTACAGTTATATTCAAGTCCACCTCAATCCTGGTTGCATCCAGAGAGACTGTTGCTATTGACAACCACCGTATTAATTAACGTACAACTACCGTTGTTTCTGAACCCTGGCATCGGTCTAGTTATTGGTGCCTCAACTAAGGACAACAAAGAATTGTTGGGTCCCCGCATGGTCAGGTTCCTGTGGGTTAGTCACCTCCCCTCGTGCCATAACCGTGACCTAACATCTGGCAAGTGGCTACCCAGGTCCTACCCACTAACCAACTTACTACTACTACCCCCAGTGGGTCACGCCCCATCGCACTGGTATGCTCTGGCAGCTGCATAGTAGATCTATACTGTGCACCTAGGAACCATGTTACCACAATTGTGCTGAAAGGTGCCCTTTAAAAGGTTAACATATGAGATTGGATGTATATAGAGGTACAGTAGGCCAGATCAGACTTATATAGGCACCCTATACAGCTTAAACCTCCTATGGACTCATAATGCCACCATATGCATAAGGCCTTGTGTCTTTTTTTTGTTTTTTAAGTAAAAGTTGTATACAATATTCACCATAAAGTCAACAGAAATGTTTTATCGTCTCCGCTGCCTCCACTCTCCACTGAAAGAGGTGACATGTCACTCCTTCGAGCGCAGAGTGGCGGCAGCGGAGGAGTGCACTGTCTCTCATAGAGATGGTATGACACACTGAGACAGGTGGAACATACCCTTAAGGTGAACCAGACTCCTCTTATAAGCTATGATCTTGTGAACCAGTTCTGTCAAAAAACAGGTGAGCCATCACTGAATGGAATATTACCCATCAGGTAAAAAAAAAGTTTTATATATATTTATATATATATATATATATATATATATATATATATATATATATATATAATATTCTATATAAAAAGGAGAAAGTGTGTAACAAAATGTCCTTCAGTGCACATGAAATCATCTGCCGAGCATCCATCTCTTAATTCCCATGAAATCTGGCTTTTAAAAATGTTTATAAACCTCATTACGAGATATCAGAAGGGCTCAGGTTCGTTTGGAATAAAAACAGCTGGATTGTGTTAGGAGGGGGGAAAAAAGTCTGAATTTACCTACAAAGATAGAAGAATGCTTGTCAGATACACTGGAGGGAAGGCAGCCATACATTGAAAGCTTCTAAGTGACATCAAAGGAGTTTATGTGTAAGTCACACTCTGCTTGAGGCATCTGAACATTGTGCCGAGGACACCAGAGCCCGATATTACAGAACGCTGGAGCGCGGCACATATTTCTTCTTCTAGAACATTTTAATCTCATTTCGCTCAGAAAAATACCTGACAAGCGTTAGAACAATCCTGACATGAGGCCATCAAAGGGGGGAGACCGGCAGGAAGACTGAAGCGAGCGGCAATCATTTTGTCTGTGCTATTTAGGGAATATCGGGTAGAGGTCTAGTTACTCCTTATTATACTATCAAATTTATTAAATAGTTTTAGAATTTTGAAAAAAAATTTAATAAAATTATGTCAGATGAAATATGCAAAAAAGTCAAAAAGTGAAAACAAACAAAAACTAGCAAAAATTCCCAATGCGCTACTCCTTTGTATCCTTCTCTGTCAGATCTAATAATGCAAAGAGATAGAAATGACTTTGAACTTGGAGTCTTATGGGCATATAAAAAATATGTTTGGAAAAAAAGGCTAGGTTATTGTTGTGTTTTAGTAACTAAGGATTGCATCACAATAGAACTGTACAGGTACATGGCAAACAAATCTCACACTGGGGGATTTCAGTGGGATCGACAGGAAAAATAATGGGGCCACTGGAAAGGTGTCCGGTAATGAGTTATTGTATGTGTATGGCCACCTAAAAGGGCTTGTCCTTCAGTTATAGGCTATGTTCACACAACGTAAGTTCCATTGTAATCATGGCCGTTGTTACAACGGCTGTGATTCCCACGGAACTTACGTTGTGCTGCCTTCTGAGGGAATCCCGGCCGAAGTGTATACACATAGGGGGACATGTATCAAGCGGCAAAATCGTATTTTTAGGCAGAAAGTGCCTATTTGCAAATAATTTAATTCGCAAATGACCATTTAGCGAATGCAATATTCGCAAATGGGCACTTTCTGCCCGGTATGCCAGGGGGGCGTGGAGGGGGGGGTGTGGAGGGGGCGGTACGGGAGGACGCGGACTCAGAGTCCGCACTATTCATCTTTAGATGAATAAGCAGGAAACCTACTCCAGCTCTCAGCTGGCATAGGTTTCCTGCCATGCATCCCGCCTCTACATAAATCTCCGTAGTGTCGGAGCTGCAGGGACATTTTTAAGTCCGGCGCAGAAAATGCCGGACTTAATAAATGTCCCCCATAGTAAACACTCCAGCTGGGATCCTTAGCGGCACTGTAAAAAACTGACATGTTAGTTTTCTGCAGGCCGCTTTTCAGTGAATAGCGGCAGCAGAAAACCCTGTCAGTGCACACTATGGAGCATGGGGCTCCGGCCGCTCGCTCCATAGAGTGCAGTGGGGTCTGATGAAGGCGCACGGATGCGCCCGCATCAGAACTCAGTGGCGCTAAAGATCATCCGGCCAGTTCTGCAGGACCAGCCGGGATGATCTTTTCAGAGACCGGCCATAACATTACCTAGTGTGAACATAGCCATATAGTGCTGTATACTTATCTGTCCCTCTCTGTCACAACTGCAGATTCCTGGGCTGCCTATTCTTCACCACTGTCATTTTCTTTACAACATCCACTGACATGCAGGTCTCACAGGAAATTTTTACTTGGCATAGACAGCACTATACTGAGCAGCGAGACGTCTGGAAACCAGCAGGTGCAGTGGACAGGTAAGTATACAGCACTGCCATGTCTCCTGCACCCCTGGCAGCATCATAGTTTATTATTAGAAAACCCCTTTAAAACGTGTTCACCAGCTATAGGATAAAGCGCAAGTATATGATCGGTGTTGGTAGTGGAAAGTGTATGGACATCAACAAAGACCCATGTAATCTCAAGAATGTAAATTAAAGTCTCCTGTTGAATCCCTCACACATCCCTGCTTCATTCATTGTCTATGAGATGGCAGCTTTGGAGATAGTTGAGAGCTGTACTAGGCAGCTTCCATAAAGAAAGAATGGAGGACCAGACTGGAGATCACAGAGATCGCAACATTAAGACTTCCTTTGAGCATACACAGATGCCTTTTTCTGTGAATAGGCAATAAATCCTCAGTGTGAGATAATCCCTTTAAAAAGTACATCATTAGAATAATATAGTTATTTTATTTTTTTAAAGACAACTCCACCCCTGCCCTCGTTTCTGGTGTGGTATTACAACTTCACTTAACTTCAATGGAACTGCATTGTAATACCACACCCAAACCGAGGACAAAAGTGGTGCTGTTTCTGGAAGAAAGCTGCTATGTTTTTCTAGCCCTTTAAATTTAGATTAGTCCAGGCGTTGCATCCATAGTACAAGATTGTAAAATTTAAGCCCCATTGGACTGGAATGCAAAAACGCTAATTATGCGCTATTATTATTATTATTATTATTATTATTATTATTATTATTATTATTAATTGCGTGGCAGTAAAACACTGTTCTACCCTGCCATATTTTGATGTCAATACTGCTTGTAGTAATTGCTGCTACTCTTACGAAGTGATCCTAATCCTCATGGTCATCAGAACCTTGTCAGTTTTACACCACTGACACTATGTCGGATATTAATTTTCCTGGAAAGTCGCCTTTAATCCTTTTTATACAATGGAATCCAGTTAAACCCACCCAGTAGCCACTTCCTGTTTTCTCTATTTTTTACAAGACAGTATCTCCAGGATCTCCAAAACATGCTGACTAGAGATGAGCGAACCTGGAGCATGCTCGAGTCGATCCGAGCCCGAACTTTCGGCATTTGATTAGCGGGGGCTGCTGAAGTTGTATAAAGCTCTAAGGCTATGTGGAAAACATGGATATAGTCATTGGCTGTATCCATGTTTTCCAGACAACCTTAGAGCTTTATCCAAGTTCAGCAGCCCCAGCTAATCAAATACCGAACGTTCAGGTTCGGATCAACTCAAACCCGAACCTGGTTTGCCTATTTCTAATGCTGACTAATAAGTATTTATTTTTCTATTACTGTATTCCCTTAAAAAAGTGAGTTTTGTTTAAAAACTCATTTGGCATAAGTAAAAAGTATGATATTAGGAGAGACAATAATGCATCTTTTACTAGGTATATTGCTTAAAGGGGTAAACCAGGATCAGAAAGACATAGCTGCTTTCTTCCAAAAAAAGCACCACCAATGTCCTCAGGTTGTGTTATCACAACTAGGCTCCATTTACTTCAATGGAACTGAGCTACAATTCCACACCCAAACTGAGGAAAAGAGAAGCGCCTGTTTTGGAAGAAGTGTCCATGTTTTCATCATTTTGCATCAAACCTATTTATCTATTAATTTTACAATGTTAAGTTGTACAATTTTAAGGGAGCCTGTTATTTCTTTTAGGTTTGTGGCTTCTCTCTTCCCCACTAGCCTTGATTGACAGATCTTTCCCTATACACTCAAAGAGGAAGAGATCTGAAAATCACAGCTAATCCAAATCGCAAAAAGGCAAGATCATCTCACAAAGGCGGATGTAAGTGGAAAAAAGAAACAACTTTTATTCCAGCATAGCACAGATAGCAACGTTTCAACCGCAATGGTCTTTTTCAAGCATACAAGATCAAGGACATCACATGGTATATAAAGAAACATAAGCCAATAGGGAACATGTAACAATTAATCCACATTAACCCTAAACACCCCTGTGTAGCAAACAAACAATATACTAACTACTAGTTGCAACTCATTACTGAGGAAAGAACAGAGTATTGTTCTGAAACATGTCTAGGAGTTGCAATAACTTGCTGAATACAATATAGAGACGCACTGTGCTTCATTTATTACCATCAGTCCTCATTTCTCACCTGTTTTGTCCACATTGGATGCATTGAGAATACCTCCATCTCGGCAGCAGCTACAGGAGAAACGCAAGGAGACAGCGCAGACCTAGAGCCACGGGACTGGTGAGAGGTGGACATCCACCAATTCTTTATATGATATACATCTTATTTATTACGGAAACAACAATCATTAACTGTAACAATATATACCAGAATATCAAATAGTGGACTGACAACTAACCCAATACAAACACAGTGGTCATAAACATCAGTGACCTGTAAGGGCCCTGCAAAGTCGCCAATAGATAAAACTATGTATTTCTCTATGGACATCCCAAAAATCATGCTATATTTATATTTTATATTTTACAGATACGTAACCCTATATGTTTTTTAATTATTTTTTTGCTCTATGTGATATTTTTTTTTCTCTATGTGATCATTTTTGCATGTATATGGTGTGATATACGCTTTAGTAAATTTTACCAATATTATTGTTTGCATTTATACACTTCCATAGTTACGCCATATTGTTTCATAAGATAATATATATTGATCTACGCAATACTAAGGAGTTATGATTTAGCCATTCTAAGGGGGTATGCCAGAGAGCCTACTAAAAATACATATATTTATTGGTTTTCCGGGGCCAACCAAGTAGTGCACTTGCAATACACCCACAATACCAATTGTACTAATAGGAAAAATCTCAGGCTTTCCTTTATGAACTGTTCCCTGTTTATAGTCTGTTCCTGGTTTTGGCTTCAAATCTTTGGCAGATAATCCGTCAGATAATATTTGGCTGCATTCACTTGTTCCATGTTCCTCACAAAACACAAATGTGGAAGGCCTGTAATGGGCTCTCCCCCGCCCTGGTAGCATATGTGATAAGATGCTGGGAGCGGGGGAACTGTACAGATATGCGCCGCACTGTAATGAATTAGCTGCACGGCTCGGTCATTACAACGCATATCTGTTCCGTTTCCCCACTGCCCGGGTGGGGGAGAGTCCGTTACAGACCTTCCACGTCTGTGTTTTGTGAGGAACACGGAACGTTTGAATGCAGCCTTTCTGTGCAAATGGACGCTTACTGACCTGTGATAACTAACAGGTGTGGGCAATTTAAAAATCACCTAAAACCAGATAAAAAGCAGAGAAGTTGACTCAATCTTTGCATTGTGTTTCTGTGTGTGCCACACTAAGCATGGAGAACAGAAAGAGGAGAAGAGAACTGTCTGAGGACTTGAGAACCAAAATTGTGGGAAAATAGAACAACAATCTCAAGGTTACAAGTTAAAGAGATCTTTATGTTCCTTTGTCCACGGTGCGCAACCTAATCAAGAAGTTTACAATCCATGGCACTGTAGCTAATCTCCCTGGATGTGGACGGAGGAGAAAAATTGATAAAAGGTTGCAACGCAGGATAGTCCGGATGGTAGATAAGCAGCCCCAATTAATTTCTAAAGAAATTCAAGCTGTCCTGCAGGCACAGGGTGCATCAGTGTCAGCTAGAACTATCTGTCGACATTTGAAAGAAATGAAACGCTATGGCAGGAGACCCAGGAGGACCCCACTGCTGACAGAGAGACATAAAAAAACTAGACTGCAGTTTGCCAAAATGTATGTAAGTAAGCCAAAATTCTTGCAAATTATGTTTTTATTAAAGAGAAGATTTTTTAAGTAAGCCAAAATCCTGCTGGTAAAACATCTTGTGAACAGATGAGACCAAGATAGAGATTTTTGGTAAAGCACATCATTCTACTGTTTACCGAATATGGAATGAGGTCTACAAAGAAAAGAACACTGTACCTACAGTCACATATGGTGGAGAGAATGAGGCCTACAAATAAAAGAACACAGTACCTACAGTCACATATGGTGGAGGGAATGAGGCCTACAAATAAAAGAACACAGTATCTACAGTCACATATGGTGGAGGGAATGAGGTCTACAAAGAAAAGAACACAGTACCTACAGTCACATATGGTGGAGGGAAGAGGCCTACAAAGAAAAGAACACAGTACCTACAGTCACATATGGTGGAGGGAAGAGGCCTACAAAGAAAAGAACACAGTACCTACAGTCACATATGGTGGAGGGAAGAGGCCTACAAAGAAAAGAACACAGTACCTACAGTCACATATGGTGGAGGGAAGAGGCCTACAAAGAAAAGAACACAGTACCTACAGTCACATATGGTGGAGGGAAGAGGCCTACAAAGAAAAGAACACAGTATCTACAGTCACATATGGTGGAGGGAATGAGGCCTACAAAGAAAAGAACACAGTACCTACAGTCACATATGGTGGAGGGAAGAGGCCTACAAAGAAAAGAACACAGTATCTACAGTCACATATGGTGGAGGGAATAAGGCCTACAAAAAAAGAACACAGTATCTACAGTCACATATGGTGGAGGGAATGAGGCCTACAATGAAAAGAACACAGTACCTACAGTCACATATGGTGGAGGGAATGAGGCCTAAAAAGAAAAGAACACAGGACCTACAGTCAAATATGGTGGAGGTTCAAAGATGTTTTGGGGTTGTTTTGCTGCATCTTGAACTGGGTGCGTTAACTGTGAGCAGGGCATTATGAAATCTGAAGATTACCAAAGGATTTTGGGTTGCAATATGGCTCAGTGTCAGAAAGCTGGCTTTGCATCCTAGGTCATGGGTCTTCCAGCAGGACAATGGCCTCAAACATACTTCAAAAAGCGCCCAGAAATGGATGAAAACCAAGCGCTGGAGCGGTCTAAAGTGGCTAGCAATGGGTCAGGATCTAAATCCCATTGAACACCTGGGGAGAGATCTTCAAATTGCTGTTGGGAGAAGGCACCCTTCAAATATGAGAGTTTTGGAGCTGTTTGCAAAAGAAGAGTGGTCCAAAACTCCAGCTGAGAGGTGTAAGAAGCTTGTTGATGGTGGTAGGAACCGACTGATTTCAGTTATTGTTTTCCAAAGGGTGTGCAACCAAATATTAAGTTGTAAGTGCTAATAATTTTGTCCGGACCATTTTTTTGAGTTTTGTGTGAAATTATGTCAAACTTGCCTTTTTTTCCTTCTGTTTTTTTGTGATTTTCCAATACACTCAAAGGAAATAAACATGTGTATAACAAAACATGTGCAATTGTAATCATTTTCTGGTAGGAATACTTAATTTTCTTGAAAAAATTCAGGGGTGCCAACACTTTCAGCCATTACTGTAACTGTACATGCTGCTGCTATTAAATTCAACATGTTTCACCTCTGCTGCGTTTTCATGGACTAATGGGACAAATGAGGACTGATTAGCCCCTGAAGAAGCTGAGTTGACTGCAGCGCACTATTTTGCCTTTCATCATAAATATTCTATTGCTGATAGGGGCAAATGCACACTCCTGCGGTTAAATGTATACATGCAACTCTGAACTTCTTTTAGAATTATTTTAAATTTTAGATTTCAATAAATTGTGAGAATTATGTTCCCCCCTTTATGCCAATAATAATAACAACTAGAGATGATCAATATGGGGGGGGGGGATTTATGAAGACTGGTCTTATATTAGGCCCCGACCCCTTTTCCCTGGCTGAATTCACTAAGAGGCGTGAATCTGGCATCTTAGTGAATCTGGACAGCCGAGCGCCTGAACCTGAGCCCGGCGTACCAAATATTGCTTCCAGCAGGTGTAGCTTTGGATCATGATTTACCTCTACGAGCAGGGCGTACCAAATATTGCTTCCAGCAGGTGTAGCTTTGGATCATGATTTACCTCTACGAGCAGGGCGTACCAAATATTGCTTCCAGCAGGTGTAGCTTTGGATCATGATTTACCTCTACGAGCAGGGCGTACCAAATATTGCTTCCAGCAGGTGTAGCTTTGGATCATGATTTACCTCTACGAGCAGGGCGTACCAAATATTGCTTCCAGCAGGTGTAGCTTTGGATCATGATTTACCTCTACGAGCAGGGCGTACCAAATATTGCTTCCAGCAGGTGTAGCTTTGGATCATGATTTACCTCTACGAGCAGGGCGTACCAAATATTGCTTCCAGCAGGTGTAGCTTTGGATCATGATTTACCTCTACGAGCAGGGCGAGTGGGGGATACACCTGTTGGGCAAGTGGGGGATATGTCAGGCGTATTCCAGGGGGAAGGGGGCAAATCTGCGCCTTCTCCCTGGTGTACCAATGAACTTTCATAAATGCCCTCCATAGAGTGCAAACTCTATGTGATGGCTAAAAAAGTGTAATTATTTTTGTAGTTGGTCCGCTACTAGAGTCAATGGATTAGAAAAAGACTCCAAGTCAGCTATGCCGCTTTACTAAGCTACACTGCCAAGCATTGGGTCAGGTTGGGATTTTTCAAATTTTATTTCCATCTAGAAAAAGTGAGTATTTTAAGCAAAGGAACTTTTCATTACCAGGACGTCATAGTATAAACCATTACAGTGACATAATATATTTATGTGCAGCGCTTCATGGACAGCACAAGAATCTCCTCATCCATTTTACATGCCACACAAATGTTTTTAGAGCCATACAGTCAGTGACGTAGTTTCCCATTTGTAATGACTCTGTAGTTATGTAATGTATTGGCTGTAACATAACTATGTGTTTGGAATAGAAAGGATAAAAGGTTAGGTTACCACCTGTTTTGGATATGGAGTACCATAGATCATATCCTGTGACCGGAGCGGGTAAAATCCAAGATGTGAATAAGGGCATTGAAAATGTATCATGTTAGAAAATGTATTCATTGCCTTTATTGGTCATGAAATAAACCGGGAAAATGTGAAGTAAACGGTCTTGGAAAAAGTAAAATAGAAAAGCGTAGAAAAAACAAAATGGTGCCGATGCCTAGGTGTAAAGAGATCACTAGGAAAATCTTTGTACTGTCTGTTTATTATCATTAGTGCTTATTTTAGATTGTACCTAACTTCCCCAGACACCTTTTTTTTATAGCTTTTTATTGAAATTTGTACACACATCAATAATGATAAGTATGATAAACAGTATCAAATTACTTGTACAATTTAAAATTTCTTGAGTGCACGTACATTATCATGGACATATCTGTGCTTGTACAAACATAAAAGAGTAGAACAATATATTGCTTATAGTGCTATATAGTGTTATAGGGCTATAACTTAGAAGGTGCATTCTCACAAAGAAATACCCTTAAAGTGACTGTACCACCAGGCCCAGGCAGAAGCATGGAGGGGCTGGGGTTTCTTCTCACTGGGGGTGGGTCGGCCCACCTCCAGTGCTTCAGCCTGGGCCTGGTGGTACAGTCAATTCAATTGAGTGACATCATAAACGGACAAGATCAATGCATGACCCGGGTATAAAGCTAGATGATGGTTCATCTATTCATAATGTATGGAGGAACTTAAAGTTATACTGTCACCCTCTAACTCTATGGGCCACATGTATCATCTGGCGAACGGATGATTTTCGGCGGAAAGTGCCGATTTGCGTATTTTTTTATTCGCAAATCGGCCATTTGCGAATAAAATATTCGCAAATCGGCACTTTCCGCCGAGTACGCCAGGGGGGCGGAAAGAGGGCGTGTAGTGGGCGGAACGGAGGGCGCGGACTCAGAGTCCGCGCGATTTACCATCCGTTCCGCCCAAATGTACGCCGAAAACCTACTCCAGTCCTCATCTGGCGTAGGTTTTCGGCGGTGCACACCGGCGCGCACGGGATTTATGTAGAGGCAGTCCGCCTCTACATAAATCTCCGTAGCGCCGGAGCTGCGGGGGCATTTATAAGTCCGGTGTAAAAAACGCCGGACTTAATAAATGCCCCCCTATGTGTGGTTCTCTGCATCATCTAGAAGTTCTTTCTACTCTAAAATAGTTTCATTTAATTGGTTGACAATGTCACCTGGGTGGAGCTTCATGGCAGTTGGGCCCCCTCTTGCAAGAGAGAAATGGCCCAACTGCCATGAAGTCCGCCTGGATGACACTGTCCACTGATAAATAAAGCGATTTTAAAGAAAAAAGAAGACATAGACAAATTTTATACAGGTATATATCAAATGTGCAGCATCTGAAGTTGTGGAGTTTTGGTGTAGAGAATCGTACATAGAGGGGGGGGGGTGACAATATCATTTGAATCAAATTGAAATCTCCTCTAGACAAGAAAGATTTTGTAGTGATTTCACCAGCGAGTTCTAAAAATAAGGACATTTATCAAAATATTTCATCGTACAGCACATTTGGGTTCACCTATGGCTGTATCCATCTTCTCCAGCCAGCACGAGTGAAATGTCAAGAGTTCGGGGCTTCATGAACCTGAACTTACTGCTCATCTCTACAAGTCATCATTATAAAGTTCTTGCATATTATTTCAGACAGATATTTTTTCAGATGAGATCTAACATGACAATAAAGAACACTTGGTGTCTCAATGACAGAACTCTCTACCCCCTGATGGAAGCAATCACTTCATATGAGGGTGATCAGCATCTGGCAGGATAAAGAAACTCATGGGATACGTCACCCCTCCATCCATCTCCATGATTTCCTCTGCTAACACCCCGCCTGTTCCTCTAGCTGCCGTCTTTACAGTAGATAATCCAGCGACAATCCAACTTCTCTTATTTTGAAAGAAAATCAAGCATTGAGCCTCTCATATCCAGGAATATAATACTACCACTGTCTATATTTGCATTACAAGTAATGCTGACTCCATTGGTGGAATTTCCCAGACTGTAGTATTGTATCCATATGTTTCGTGACACCAGAACAGTTCCTATCCTTATTATATAGTTAGTTTCAGAAATATTTCACATATAACGGGAATCATGCATCAGATAGTTATGTTATAAGGTCTACATATGTTTAGGTAGATGTCATAGAGACATTTTTTTTCTATGAATAAACCTGAATACCAGTGAGATGGTTGCATTGGCTTCTGGTAATATTGTGCATGCATACTGATTGCCAGATTGAAAGAAGGGAATTTACATATGGTATAACCACTTTAAGATGAGATGCCTGTTACTCATCTCTCCCTGTTCCGGTGGCGGGTTTCTTCACTGCTTGCTGCATCAGATTGCTGGTGATTCTTTATCACGTCAGTCCTTACAGCCTATTTAAAGGGGTAGTCCACGGAAAAATCTTCAAATTAACTGGTGGTACAAAGTGCAAGAGATTTGTATTTTACTTCTATTAAACAATCTTACAGTAAGTCTTCCTGCATTTATCAGCTGCAGGAAGTGGTGTATTCTTTCCAGTCTGGATAGCAGGAGAGATTTTCTATGGGGATTTGCTACTGCTACGGACAGAGGTGGCAGCAGAGAGCACTTTGACAGACTGGAAAGTGAGCACCAATAGACTGTCGCACTATGACACTGGATACATTGTATAATACTGGTGCTATACTGTACGGCAGTTGTTTTTTTTTTTTTTACTATTTATACAATACTGGTATATTGTATGGAATTAGCTTTTTTTTCAGCCATACCAATTCCTTAAAAGGACTGTTGTGGTTTGGTGAACCTAATCACCTGCCTGACTAACCACACTAAGCCTACACTACTACTAACAGAAAGCATTTGGAGACCTGAATCTATATCAACCCAGGTCACCTGATGCAGCCAACCAATGACTGCTATGCCAGCAGCCAATATAGTTGCTACATAGCAGGACCTCCTAGCCTTTTCCCCGCATGTTTTTTAAGTTTATTTAAGCCGCCAAGCATGCAAAAAGTAGATTATCAATTTTATTCCTTGAAGTCTCGAGTACTTCTGTGTACCACAATACTCGAGCGAATAGTGATACTAATACTAGTATAGTGATAGTAATACTGGCCAATAAGCTCACTTCCTAAGCACTATACAGATCATTTCCTCTGCTTTGGGACCAAAAGGGTTTTATTTTTCCATAAGGAAAGCCTCATAACATAGCGTGGAGACATGGAAACCATTAATGCTCCACAGGGAATAATGGGAATAATAATAAGAAGAAGAATAGGCAAAGCAGTTTTTCGTGCCACCTCAGCAATAAAAATATATATTAATGATAAATAGGTTTGGCGAAACATTTAACAATGTAAGTACCTTATCTTGGAACCTCAGACTGTTTATATATTTATCTATTTAGTTAGTTAAGTCCCTATAAAGAATACTATATTGCTTCCTAGATGGATTAGCAAACACAGCAACATACAGTATGAGCCTAAAAAGGAGACGGTCTACTTCTAAAAGGCATTATCTATTACATGTTATAATAAAGGTGCTTTAGGTTGACCCCTGCCTCAAGATTGTGAATTTGAAGAGTCTAGCCAGCTTCTGACTGAAGTTCCTCGTACCCTTGAGAGGAAATTATACGGAAGGCCCACCCTACTTTTGTAATCGCACTTTATATTAATCATTTGATCAGTTTAATCGGGTATCTGGTGACTGGTTTAAAGTTAGCCTCAGAAGAGGTTGTCTTCTGCTTGACCGATGGAGGATCCTCTGGTGGACTTCTCCAACCCTCAAAGTAGCACCAACTAAGGCTCCATTTTAGTTGTAGTAGTTTAGTTTCACTAGATATCTGAATGTCATGACAGCCCAGTGGCATCCATGAAGAAGGCAGTCAGGTGACAGAGGAGCTCTCCTTCTCTCTGCTATTGCCTAGTTATCTCTGATCCCAACCACTAATGTCAGCTGTACGGAGCACCTGCTGACAGTTGATTTTGCATCATCCACTGTCAAACCAACATTTTGGCCAGGATTATCTTTTAATTGGATTGGGCAGCATTCTGACAACAACTGATCCCCACTAGCCAATGTTTTTTTCTGTAGGAAATGTCCACTCAGCCAATTACTGGCTGCTGCGGTAACCCCCCCCCCCCCCCCCCCCCCCGACACCCCCCCCCCCCCTCAATCAGCCAGTTATTAGCTGAGTAGGTAATTTCTGCAGGATGGTAATGGGGAGTAGCAGAGATTGAGATGGATCAGAATGACAGCTGTGAAGGATCAGGGCAGGTGAGTATGCTTTTTTTTTTTTTACTTTTAAATCATCTCCATTGTATTTTATTTGTGTTTTCTTCTGGATGGAATAACCCTTGAAAGGGTTAAACTTCTTACAGTCACTACTACTGTGACAGACAGACAGGCAGAGCAGGGATGTGACTGCATAACAATGCAGAGAATACACAATCTGTTAGACTATGAGAAACAGCTGAACATATAAAAGACTTCATATAGAATGACAACTAGGAGGCTGACATTTCCATTATCAAGCAAAAAGATTTCACATAGAATTCAACAAAATTTGAATAAAATTGTGACTGTTCCGGCAATCTGCCGCTAATCCTCCACGCAGGAAAGAGATATGATTATTATAACTCGGTGGTTTTGCCATCCTACCTCTGTATCAGGATGATAATACATTCTAGTTGTCTAAAGGGAAACATACTGCTCTGGGAGATGAAGCTGTTAAAGGATGTGGCTTGTATTGAGTGATGATCTGAGGTACGCGGAGAAGGAACAGGAAGGGCAGAGTCTTGGATAGAGTTATCCATCAGCTTCCGAGTCATTGTTGTTATAAATCAGCTGGGCTGTGGTCAGGGCATGGACTCTCGATGTCCTATGCGCAATTTGGATGTATTATTTAACTATTTAGTTGTCCATGGGGAGTCATATTCTCTATTGAGACAAATTTACAGGGTCTAGGAAAAGCTGATGTAATGCAGGATACTCCCTAATCCTGACATCTTCCCATCTATATAGCTAAACGATGGTGTGGCTTTTCATTCTAGAGCACTCTCTCGCTATCAACTCAAGTTAGTGGACGTCCATTTGTTAGGTATAACACTTAAAGGCACGAAGCAGAGTTGGTAAAATTAGATGTGTACAGCCTACATATATTTAAAGGAGAACAAACAATGTTTTTACTAACTAACTTATACTCCTGTATTGTTTCCCCTCTAATACCACCAAAAGCACTCCATGTATATGATCACCTCCTGGTTTCCTCCATGGACTGTGACCCAGTTGTTGCCATGCAACAGTGCAAACCTTTTTTTCCACAATCCCCATTGCTTGTAGGCTGAGCAGAGGCCAACTGCTAAGGCTACGTTCACACAGAGCAAAAGGGGCGGATTACGCGAGGAAATATTTCAGCCTGAAATCAACTGACGCTGAATTCCGAGCAGAATGTAAGCAGAATCCCTGTGTATTCCGCTAGGAAAGTGTTCAGCTCGTAAACAGCTCTTGACAAATTCAGCGCGGAATACACGAGGAATCCGCGCTGAATCCGCATGCATTCAGTGCTGAAATTCAGCGAGTATTTGGAGAGTAAACTAGACTATACCAGAATATATACTAGAACCCTCTTCCCCCCCTTTTTTCCCCATTTCCGCGCTGATTCTGCGCGTAATTTCCGCTTGTATTACACTTGTATTCCGCACTGAAACAGAGAATCAGAGCCCCATTGGTTTGTATAGGCTTCCACTAGCGGAAGAATGAACATGTTCATTCTTCTGGCGGAAAGCGGATTAGTTCAGTGCGGAAATTCCACCGTGTGAACTGCAGAGCAGAATTTCCATTCAACACAATGGAAATTAGCTCTGCACCTATTTTAACGGCTGAAATTTCAGCGCTGATTCAGCGCAGAAATTCAGCTGCTTTTGCTTTGTGTGAACGAGCCCTAATGCTTCCTGGGAATTGCAGTTAAACTGCTCATGCTTGGTCAATCTTAGTGGGCTGAATCCCAGAATTCCAGGCAGTACCCGGAATGTCTCCTCCGCCCGCACGGACCGTGAAGGCATCAGGAATCAAATGCGGAAGGTCCGGCTAGGTTCGAGTTGGATCGAGCCTAGTTTTTTCCGCTATTTAATCAAGCCTAGTAGCCAAGGGCAGCAGAATATCAAAACAATACAGGCACATGGGGGATTAGTAAGTCTATAGGTCCCAAACAGGAATGCTTACACATTTAAAATATGTTTAATTTCACATAATTTATCACTTTAGACCTAGTTTTCTTAATGGCACAACCCCTTTAAAGGAGTTGTACAGAACAAGATGCTCTGAATCAGTTGTCTAGTTACCTTCTGTATCTTCCAGTTGTGGAGACATCAAAGCCCCACAGAAGCTGCCTGCTTAGCCAATCAGTGACTGATGCAGGACACCGCTACAGCCACTGATTGGCTGAGCAGGCAGTTTCTGTGGGGGCCATGATGTCACAGGAACTGGAAAACAGAGAAAACGACAGCAGCACTGGATCGGAATGGGTAAGTGGCACTTGTCTATTATCCTTGCAGCATCCCCTGCTGTCCAGCATTTATTAATTTTGCCCTGGAAATTCTTTTAACAACAGGGTGTCCTGCTGTTAGGGTCTTTAGTGCAATCTACTATAAGTCCCAATTGGAAGAACCCCCTCTACTAACTAAGAATGCCTTATTATGGTATTTGGGGCACTGTATTTTACAAGCATCCCTGCCCCAATACTCTAAAGCTAATTTAAATGTACCCGAAGGGAATCTAGTAACACTATGTAAGTACCTTGCACATATCTGATCATAAAGACATATGGTTATCTGGCAGGTGTCTACCCTGAACAGCATAAAAAACGTGAATAAAAAGAAAAAAGACATGCAATCATATAATAGTAGTTTCCAACATCATTACCATTTGGTTTTTCCCTCCTGAATTATACAATACTCATTAGAGACAACTCCCAGTAATTTGCCTTATCTATCAACTACAGACTGAAAATCTCATTCTCCCATTGCTTTTATAGGAGCCAAATTATGATGGCAATTGCAACTTTTCTTTAAGGTCTAAAATGTGTTTCCTATAAAACCTTTCTATGAGCTATTTTCTGTCACATTTCTGTTTAATTAGGCTTTCCCTTCCTAATTCACAGGCCGGCCTATAATTACAGCTTTCCTTTCCCAACGCGACAGGAAGGAAGCTGCCTTCTCAAATAGACGTCAATTGAGCCGTTAACCTCCCCGAATAAAATGCCTTTTATAGGCAGAACAAGAGTTTGATTACTAAGCTACAAAAATAATGCGTATCCTGTCCTGACAATTGTTATTTGTAAGGTCAAATGTAACCGAAGGATACACAGTGTGATGTCACACCCACGTAACTGGCTTTAAGAATGACAGAGGTGAAGTGTGAGGATGTTACCCACCATCATCCTGACAATGAGTCAAACTCATTTAACCCTTTTTGCATTACTCAAGTTACATCCTATAGGACCCTGTTTTCTAATTCTTTGCATACAGCATAGGAAATAATCTTGTGAATTAGAAAATTATCTATCTATCTATCTATCTATCTTTAGTTCATTCACAAAGTTAAATGATCACTGTTGTTTTAAAAACGTTCCTCCATGTGATAGCCTATTGGATTCCTATAAAATTTGTAAATCACTTCATTTACCAAAAATGACTCCTTACCCCCAGAACTGCCCTAAAGTCTCGGCTAACAGCTGTCTCACTTCCCGGTGAACTGCTATCCACTATCTGTTGTTACTCTCAGTCTGTCTCTAGTAACAGAGACAAGACAGAACACATGACATGGAAATGGGGTTAAGGCAGCAAGAGAGAGTAAGCCTGGACATGCAGTTTGTGAGCTTGTCTCCTTCAGAGGATCTGCATTATTCCTCAAAGGTAAATCAAGGCTTCCTTTTATCTTAACAGGAGTTCAATGTTTAATGTAACTCATACCTTGCTGTAATGCAATTCTGCTGCTGTTTCTTTCATTTCTTCTCCCATGATACCTGGAAAAGTGAATGTATCAGTAACCCCTTCTTTCTTCACATGCCATCTATAGTAATAGTCTATAAATCACCCCTAGCATAGTTCCAGCTTGTTAAGTCCAGTACATTTTCACCATTATTATTTTGGTGACGCCCTGAGGTGTTATGGCGGAGGCACGGCCGGTCACTTGCTAGATGTTGAGGTGTGACGCCAATTCTTTGGTGGTTGGCCAAGATACAGCCGGGCCCAGTAATGTTGTGCCTTGAAACCAGTGCCGGTTGGCCACACAGGTATGGTGGCACACCTGCTTTTATTTTAAAGGGTTGTACCTTGTTCCGCTGTGGACAATTTCTTGCCAGGTGTGTACGCGGTCCCTTGGGATGTGATCACGGTGGGCCAGAAATGCCCCAAGGATGAAGTATACACTGTGTCGGTGTAAGGTGAAGAATCACAAAGTCTCTTTATCATGAATAATCACTTGTTTACTTGGAAAGTACTTGGGTACAGCAGAGTATACAGCTTTCCCTTGACAGAATATGTTTCTCTTGAGAAAACACTTCATAAAACACTTGATAAGACACTCAGTAGCACACTTCATAATACAGAAACCAGATCTGTGATAGGGATACAGTAAAGAGTACAGTCGTGCTGACTGAGCAGCATGTTGAAAGATACAAAGAATCAGAGGAGCAGAGAGGAGGATGTCGTGCCAACCCAAGTAGTACTGTGCTCTGCCAGGATGTTGAAGGATGAGGTAGAAGAATTATTAGAAGACGAAGAAGAAGAGAATATTTGTGCCCGTGTATTGACCTTTGGGTCTTTGCACCACATTATGCCCACCGGTGTCAGGTGACCCGTCCTATGAGGGTGATACAAGCCCCAGACCCTGTTACCTGGGATGAGAGGAATGCTGAAGATTTCCTGCTGACAACTGTGCTGCAAGATAGAGTTCCTAGGCTCTTAGCAACTTTGCTCCATCCGGATCAGTTCCTAGCTTATTGCTGTCTGTGGATACTGTCCTGCACTGTAACTCTGCTAGTCCACAGCGTAGGTTGAGATGATCTCTGACTTATCCTCTCCTGTAGGAGTTTAACAATGCCCAGTGTTGTGTAGAGTTACTTGAAGAGAAGCTGTGGGTTACATCCTGTCTCTGCAGAGTCTAGCTACAAAAGCCTCTCTGGGCTGATTCTGCTGTCCCTGACAGGAGACCTGGCATATGCCAGGGCCCAACTTGACTGCTGCTGTGACTGTGCTGTCTTGCTTCTTCACTCCACAGGAACCTGACTAAGACTGAACTACACATTCTCTAGCCATGTGACTTCCTATCCCCAGCATATCTAATGTGTGCTGTGAGTGTGTGAGGAGCATGCAGAAATAAAGAGAGATAGGATAGGAGAAGAGAAGAAAGGACTCGCATTGGCTCACAGATCCATGTGGTACAAGAGAAAAAACAGTAACCCATTAGTAACTTCAGCTGTGCAATACTCAGACATGTACAATACTGACATCTAGTGGCAGACAATAAAATAACTTCTAAATACTCCAGCTTTACTTAAAGGGGTAGTGCAGCGGTAAAGAATTATTCACAGAATAACACACATTACAAAGTTATACAACTTTGTAATGTATGTTATGTCTGTGAATGACCCCTTTCCCCGTGTCCCCCCACCCGTGTACCCGGAAGTGTGGTGCGCTATACATACCTGTCGCATGCCGACTCGTCTCCGATCTTCAGTCTGTGATGTTGTCTTCGGACGACCGGGCCGAATCCCTCCGACCGTCCTGAGTGCCGGCCGCCCTCTGCCGCGTCATCAGCTGCTCAGCCGCGATTGGCTGAGCATAACTGTGCTCAGCCAATCGCGGCTGAGCAGTCGATGACGCGGCCGCGTCATCAGCTGCTCAGCCGCGATTGGCTGAGCCAAACTGTGCTCAGCCAATCGTGGCTGAGCATCTGATGACGCTGAAGAGGGCGGCCGGCACTTGGGACAGTAGGAGGGATTCGGCCCGGCCGTCCGAAGATGACGTCACTGACTGAAGATCGGAGACGAGTCGGCACGTGACAGGTATGTATAGCGCACCACACTTCCGGGTACACGGGTGGGGGTGGTGGGACATGGGGAAGGGGGCCATTCACAGACATAACATACATTACAAAGTTGTATAACTTTGTAATGTATGTTATTCTGTGAATAATTATTTACCGCCGCACTACCCCTTTAAGCTGATGAAGGAACTTTTTGGACAGGTGTATGAAACACAAAAATTGTAACATTGCAACAAGGAGCAGGTGCTGTGCTGTAATTGCCCAGATAGTAAGGTACAGAGAGCCCATGTGTGTTTACTGTTGACAGACCGCTCAGCCTGGCACCATGGAAAGGGACTCCCAAAGGCTCAGTAACATCAGTGAGCACATGATAATCACCTTGTCATCACTCTGAAGGGTTAATCTAATAAATTCACTAAAAGAATTTAACAATCTTTTGAAATGCCAGTTATACTTTAAGGTACGGGTGGGGAACTTTCAGCCCTCAAGCTGTTGAAACACTACAATTACCATCATGCTAAAGCTAAAGCTTTGTCTGTCTAGGCATAATGGGAATTGTAGTTTTCCAACAGCTGGAGGGCAGAAGGTTCCCCGTCCCTGCTTTAAGGCATAAATTGGTTTTGCTCATATACGTTTCATTATGGTCCCATAGTACGTAGTGCAACCGGCCAACAGGTCTGTGAGAGTTTTATTGGAGACTTCCTGCTTTTACTCAAGTATTAATATTTGTTGTTAATAACTTTTTTATTATTTTGATTATTTTACAGTAAAAACTATAAAATTAGCTGCAACAAAATAACAAACACGAAAATGATGCCTGTAATTCAAAGCCTAATAGGTGGTGAGATATAATGAGATCTGCCAGTTTCAGAGGCTACACAGTGTATTCACCATCCGGCTCCATTAGATAACTGGACAGGACAATAAAAGGGAAGCCAGGGCTCTCCTCTTACAAGTATTGCCAAGTGTTCTCGGCCGAGCACTATGATGGACTGGTGACAGCCCAAGCTTCCCTTTACTATACCGCCCATGAGTCTAATCTGCCTGAATGGTGGAGTACACTGAGGTCTGATCCAGCTAAACCGACTCTCTGGAGAGCTTACACCTTAAAACAACTGCAGAAAGACTGCATGAGGATTGTTGATTGTGGACTCTATGTAAAAAAAAAATGGAAGAAAATGGCAGCACCTCTATGCCTCTGTTCACACTGCAGATTGCCCGCTGCATGTGGCTTGCGTACAGACAAAAAAAACGAAAGTGCAACAGCAACCTACAGGTTTACCCTATATACTCCCCACGGTGTACACATGACAAAAACCTGCTCTGTAGATATTAAAAAATGAGGATCTTAGTAAACTGTTTGATCAAACAGAGTGTACCATGTCACCACGTTAAGGTGTCTTCAGAGACATGGTCCTACTCTAGCATTCTCACACTAGCAATGGCCTCTCCTGGGCTGAACAAGCCTACAACTGGGCAATAAGGATCCAAATGATGTTTTTTTATAGCACCTTTGGGACATGGGTGGAGTGCAAGTCAACAGGAGGTCGCCACACCCCCACATACAACAGAAAAAAGGAAAACATGGCAGCATCTCTATGCCTCTGTTCACACTGCAGGTTGCACGCTGTATGCAGCTTAAGTACAGACAAAAAAACTGAAAGTGCAACAGCAACCTACAGGTGCAAGCGCTATCTATCTATCTATCTATCTATCTATCTTTACCATATGTATCTTTACATATATTTCTCCACACCTGTCTCTGTATCATAGTTCTTTATCACAAAACTATTATTTAGCCGTCTTAATCACATTTCTCCGAAACAAATCGTCCAGCATGCGCTGTGTCCTGCCAGTAACGTGTCAAGGCAAGGCGTGTTTTGCAGCACAGCTGGAATCTGATCTTGTGGCCTCTGGAAGATAAGCTGAAAGTACATTCTGGACTTTGTCCCCTATGTCATTCCACTGAAGTAATTCAATTAAGGAAACTGCCTCATTGGGAAAAGGAAAGAATGACTGCTATGAACAGATCTGCCATATGTTACTGTATTCAGACGCAGTGTATTAAACATCCAATTCACAACAATTATTTTGCACTGTATTTAGTGGGAGCAGTTTACATGGAAATGAGCGCTAACAATTCATTATATTTTAGGACGCAGCATAAAAACAGATGTTCAATCATCTTCGGTCTTTAGATTATTTAGTCACAGCGGTATAGTAACAATATATTGTGCATACTTACTACTGCATGCAAATTGGGTGCAGGATCAGGTTTGGCCACTAGAGGGACCTAGAGGGATCTGAGGTTTACTGTATGCCCTGCAGAAAGTAATGTATTTTTTCCAGTCTGACACAGTGCTCTCTGCTGCCACCTCTGTCCATGTCAGGAACTGTCCAGAGCAGGAGAGGTTTTCTATAGGGATTTATTACTGCTTTAGACAGTTCCTAACATGGACAGAGGTGGAAGCAGAGAGCACTGTGTCAGACTGGAAAGCATACACTACTTCCTGCAGGACATACAGCAGCTAATAAGTACAGGTATACTGGGATTTTTTAAGTAGAAGTAACTAGTTAATTTAAAAAAAAAAATTCTCCCCTTTAAGTTCCACAGACTAAAAAATGTGCTACTTCCTATGATATCATTGAGATCTGTCTGCATATTTCCACTAGCCCACCAGGGAATTGCAGCAAATTTTACACTAGACCTCCAGGGATACTTCTCAGTATTTTCCATTTGCCTTTTACTCATTTCTGCTCTATATTTTCACTAGGATCAAAGCTATGTTACATACACCCAGCCCCAGAAAGAGTGATGAATTTGGAAGTTAGTTAGTCTATACCACCAAAACCATTGGTATTGTATTTTCCACTTCCAGTTTAGCCAAGTCTGACACAAGCTGAACTGAAAAAAAGCATGGAAGAAAATAAACACAACCAAGGATTTGGCTTGTTGCTTTCTTAAGGTAATAAAGGACGTGGCAGATATTGTGCATCAGCTCCCAGTATCAAAGCAGCTGTAATACTTAGCTTCCTTTTCTTTCAAATCAAGTGGTTTCAGAAAGTTATATTGATTTGGAATTTACTTTTATTTAAAAATCCCGTCTTCCAGTGCTTATCAGCTGCTGTATGTCCTGCAGGAAGTGGTGTATTCTTTCCAGTCTGACACAGTGCTTTATGCAGCCACCTGTGTCCATGACAGGAATTGTACAGAGCAGGGGAGGATTTCTATGGGGCTTTGCTACTGCTCTGGACAGTTCCTGTCATGGACAGAGGTGGCAGCAGAGAACACTGTGGCAGACTGGAAGAAATACACCACTTCCTGCAGGACATACCACAGCTGATAAGTACCGGAAGACTTGAGATTTTGAAATAGGAGTAAATTAAAAATCTATTTAATGATACCAGTTGATTTGAAAGAAAAACATTTAGCTTAAATTCCCATTTAGATGTGTATCAAAAGATGTCTCAAGCTTCCTGTTTTGCGGGGCTAACTTCCTGCCTTTGCACATCTCGGAAGTATTGCGTCAGGTATAGGAAGGGATGGGTGTATTCCTGACCATCCTGTGAGGGCTTCCCACATGCAGTCATTGGGGCTTACACCAGTCCCCTCCTTTCTGGGAAGCTATACTGAGATGTGGAAAGACCAGAAATTTATGTTGGGAAGCAGATAGCTTGAGTCATCTTCATTTCCCCATTAAGAACTAGTGGTGACCTCTCATGGACTTAGACAAGGCGACTGTTGTGATGTCTGGATATGTAACCAGCTCCCCTGCACCACATTGGGAAGATGGCTTTCCCTTTAAGTCAGCGTTTCACTCCATCTTAGAACATTATTAGGAATTTATGCAAAGCCAACATTTCTCTAATAAGAAAGAATGGCCATCTGCAGACAGCTGTTTCAGGATTATTGCCCCCCATCAGTACAGAGCAGAGTATTGGGTGGCTCTTGGGAGGTCTATCCTCGAGGGATCAAATGGTCATAAAGTGTCATGGAGTCTTACCGGCCATTCGTGCTCCACTGGGAACTCTAGGAAGAAAGGTCTGGTGTCAGACTGGTTCTTCGGTTTCTTTTTTCATTCACAATGTGACTGCCAAAAACAGCTGAACGCTGTACTTGGATATGTCCATCAGTTTTAGGGAGCGAATGGAGCGGCAGTGCATATGGTCAACTGACTCTCCATTCACCCAAATGGATAATGGGATCCGGTTCCTATGGGGGTGTAAGTCCCCCAATAATCACCTATTCTGTGGATACATTATAAAGTGTAATCCTAGAATAGCACTGTTTATTGGAATAAAAATTAAGTTAATTTGGGCTGGAGTGGGGCTGCAAAAAACCTGTTCTTCTTGTAGATAGATGTGAACAAAGCAGTGGAAGTTTTTCAATTCACTCAACAATAAAAGAGACAGAAGCGAGTTATAGTTAGATATGAGTGTACTCATCGTATCCTCGTCGGAACACGGCGGAGTGATTTATGAGCAGTCTCCTTCACTGTCTCATCACTATGTCCTTAGCTGCCATTTTTGGCAGACATAGAGGAAATGCGTGTGATGTATAGAAGTAAAGGGAACTGACCTGGAATTATTTATTTATTTTTAGAGATGAGCGAATAGTGAAATATTCGATAATTCGAAATTTAATTTGAATAGCTCCCGATATTCGTATATTCAAACGAATATCGAATCCCATTATAGTCTACGGGAGAAAAATACTTGGGACCTGGAAATCTATATTCGACCACTAGGAGGTCACCAAGTGCCCAATGACACCTCAGGAAATGATGCCAACAGCTCTATGGGACAGCAGGAGAAGCATGCCTGGGTACATCTAACACTAGTGATGAGCGAACACCCCAATTTTCCCAAGTGTACGCCAAAGATTCACGAACAAATTATGAATGTAAAGTAGAAGCATACGTTTCAGTCTAGCAGTATCCACTTGCGTACGTATCAGGTCAGGTGCAGTGTAAAATATGTAATAACGAAAATTAACGATAACTACAAATCAGTAGTAGCAAGATAACAGGTATTATCCCGCAATCACAGTATATAGCCGTATACACTATCAGCAGATGCCTGAACACACTGCCTGTCTCATAACAGCTTCTAAATATATGGTTTTTATACTTTTAGCCCCAACAAGGGCTTTTGGGGGTCCCTTCCGACCTAACTTCACCTAAAAGCTTTCTCTCCCTGGTATATAGTCTGTCCCTCTCTAGCTCCAACCAGCAAGTGACACAAATCTGAAATCCACTATTCGTATATTCAGGAGGTGACATAGTTTAGTTAGCCAATCACAGTTAGAGGTTTTTTTTTTTTTTTTTTAAGTACTGCCTATTCCTAGTGCCTGTCCCTCCCCCCTGCATGATTATTGGCTTGAAAACAGCGCCAGGGGATGTGAGAGGGCAACTCAAATTTTTACTGTGTTATCGTTCAAATATTCAAACACCATTCAATAGCACGAATAGCGTACAATTCGATCAAATACTATTCGCTCATCAATATTTATTTTGTATTTTATTTGTTGATGCCACGGTGGTGCCTGAAAGATGAGGAGGATCTTTAGTACTAGGAGATTAGCCTGCAACATTATTTGCAGCATCAGGTTAATCCTTTCATGACCAAATAATTTTTGGCCTTTTGTAGAACACAAGTTTTTACCATCTCCGCATTGTATCTTTGGTTTCTGTTAGTGCCATTTTGGAATATAAAGCTATATGGACATGTGGCCATCAGTATACAGTATTTGCACAATCAGGGCAGCTATACAGTTGCACCAATAACACTACCCATGTACAGTATATAAACACACCGGGGGAGATTTATCAAAGGGTGTAAAATTTAGACTGGTGCAAACTGCCCACAGCAACCAATCACAGCTCAGCTTTCCGTTCACCAGAGCTGTGATTGGTTGCTGTGGCCAGTTTGCACCAGTCTTATTTTTACACCCTTCGATAAATCTCCCCTACCATGTATACACTACAGTTTCTTACTTTTGAGTAGTAACCTCAGATTCTCAGATTCCAAGAGATGTTTAAGGGGTAGTTCAGTAAACAAGTTTTTCTTTTAAATCAACTGGGGCCAGAAAGTGCCAGAGATTTGTAATTCACATTATTATTATTATTATTATTATTATTATTATTAATAATAATAATAAAAATAATAATAATATATATATATATATATATATATATATATATATACTAGAAAATGTACCAGACGCTGCCCGGGTATAAAGTGTCAGTGTGCATAGAGGGTCCTGTATACCTGTAGTATAGAGTTGGTGGAGGTCTTGTATACCTGAAGTATATAGTTTGGGGGTACTGTATACCTGTAGTGTATAGTTTGGGGTTCTGTATACCTGTAGTATAGAGTTGGTGGAGGTGCTGTGGCAGTGTTATCCAGTCACAGTATGGTGGTATTGGTCAGGTCTGGTATGGCAGTGTTATCCAGTCACAGTATGGCGGTATTGGTCAGGTCTGGTATGGCAGTGTTATCCAGTCACAGTATGGCGGTATTGGTCAGGTCTGGTATGGCAGTGTTATCCAGTGACAGTATGGTGGTATTGGTCAGGTCTGGTATGGCAGATTCATCCAGTCACAGTATGGCGGTATTGGTCAGGTCTGGTATGGCGGTGTTATCCAGTCACAGTGTGGCCGTATTGGTCAGGTCTGGTATGGCAGAGTTATCCAGTCACAGTTTGGTGGTATTGGTCAGGTTTGGTATGGCAGTGTTATCCAGTGACAGTATGGCGGTATTGGTCAGGTCTGGCGATGTTATCCAGTGACAGTATGGCGGTATTGGTCAGGTCTGGTGTGGCGGTGTTATCCATTCACAGTATGGCGGTATTGGTCAGGTCTGGTATGGCGGTGCTATTCATTCACAGTATGGCGGTATTGGTCAGGTCTGGTATGGCGGTGTTATTCAGTCACAGTGTGGTGGTATTGGTCAGGTCTGGTATGGCAGTGTTATCCAGTCACAATGTGGCGGTATTGGTCAGGTCTGGTGTGGCGGTCTTATTTGGTATGGTATGACAGTGTTATCCAGTCACAGTATGGCGGTATTGGTCAGGTCTGGTATGGCAGTGTTATCCAGTCACAGTATGGTGGTATTGGTCAGGTCTGGCGTGGCGGTGTTATCCAGTCACAGTATGGCGGTATTGGTCAGGTCTGATATGACAGTGTTATCCAGTCACAGTATGGCGGTATCGGTCAGGTCTGGTGTGGCAGTATTATCCAATCATAGTATGGTGGTATTGGTCAGGTCTGGTATGGCGGTGTTATCCAGTCACAGTATGGAGGTATTGGTCAGGTCTGGTGTGGCGGTGTTAAATGTGACGTGTGGAGCTATTACCTACCTATCCTGATGCTAATTGGTGAGTGAGGATGGGGCGTCCTCAGGTTTAGTGCTTAGGGCAGCAGCAGCTGGTAATACTGCCCTGTATACATGTACTGTATAGATGGAGTAGGGGGTCCTGTATACCTGTAGTGCCCTGTATATACATGTCCTCTATAGATGGAGTAGGGGGCCCTGTATATACATGTCCTGTATAGATGGAGTAGGGGTCTACCAGTTATTACTGTGGATGTTGTGAGGCAGCTACCCTTGCAACCACAACTCCCTGTGAAAATGAAAGCAGTAATCCTATTGGTTGCTAAGGCTCCAACTGCCGTTTACTGCTGGAGACATGCAGCTAAATATATCACCTGTGTTTGCAGTGTGGAGATTCTCCCATTCATCTCTATGGGGCGCTGCTCTTCCCCCTCCTCTCCTGTACATCTGGCGGGGACGGGACCTTTGCTAAAACCTTCCCGGGCACCCTATGTATCTGTGTGCCAAATTTGGGGTCAAACTGTTCAAGCGTTTGGAAGTCTATATGGGACAGACAGACAGACAGAAGGACAGACAGACAGACAGACAGACAGACATTTTTATGATATAGATATGTACTAGAACTAGGTATGAACTAGAAAATGTACTCGGCGCTGCCCAGGTATAAAGTGTCAGTGTGTTAATTAGATTTGTTCCAAGGTCGCCCAGGAGGCAAATCTATACCCTTGTTTTTTTGTTTTTTTTTAAGTGGAAATCGCCAGGAGCCCTATATATCCCTTTATACGCTATATACCCCGACAGTTCTGCAGTGTTTATGTAAATTGTAGCTTATGCACATGAGAAATAAACTAAAAACTTTAAACATCCAAAATGCCAAACTCTCTCCTCACGGCTCTGGACTTCCCCTCTGAAGCAAGCTGGAGCATAGTGTGCAGCGTCCAGAGCCGTGAGGAGAGAGCTGTGCCTAGCAGCAGCAGCACAGCGCTGAACACACTGGAGGGAGCCTGCACCATCTAACAGCGGTCTGTGCGGGCGGGATGATGGCGGCCTCTGTCAGTGTAAGTTACGCTCCGGCGGCCAAGGGGTTATTTTCATACTTGCAGCGGGATGTCAATCTCGCTGCGAGTATGTGGTGTCATAGGGTTTAATGACACTGGATCCGCAGCCGATTTTGCAGCAAATTCGCAGCGTGACATCCGCTGCGGATCCGGTGTGTGAAGGCACCCTTACTGTATTTATTTCTGTGGATGTTGTGAGGCAGCTGCCCTAGCAACCAATCAGATTCCAGCTCCCTGTGAAAATGAAAGCAGTAATCCTATTGGTTGCTAAGGCTCCCAACTGCCGTTTCAGCTGTGTGTGCAGGATGGAGATTTTCCCATTCATCTCTATGGGGCGCTTTTTTCCCTCCCCCCTCCCCTCCTGTACATCTGGCGGGGACGGGACCTTCGCTCTAACCTTCCCGGGCACCCAATGTATCTATGTGCCAAATTTGGGGTCAAACGGTTCAGGCGTTTGGAAGTCTATATGGGACAGACAGACAGACAGACTTTCATTTTTATGATATAGATTATTTTTTTATTTTTTTTGGTGTCCCACTAGGGGTGGTCTTATTATGGTAAAAATAGTACTAAGAGTTGACCACTTGATGTCGCTGTATTATGTATTGGTATATGGAAGCTGCACAGCTGAAGGATCGCAAAGGGTTATTGTGTTTATGTGTACCAGAATCTGTAAACCAGTAGGATATCTGCTTTCTTCGCTCCTATCACGTCTCCTCTCTGTTTTTCTATTGCACTATTTTCACCCAAATCACAGAGCACCCTACATGCTGTAGAGTAAGTTAGTCACGCGGAAAGAGGAAGTGTACTTCATTCTTAGCCAGTACAAGACATGGGTAGGACGCAAGACAGCACTGTTACCACTTCTCTTACAAGTACTTACACAAAGCACTATGCAGTGTTAAACCTCTCAGGAGAGGACTAGCCAAAAGATAACCTCAACCCAAGCCGTGGACAAGGAGAAGTCACATTGCACTATAGAGCCAAAGAGCTAGGAACTGATCCAGGTGGAGCAAAGTTGCATTAACATATGAGCTCCATCTTGCAGCGCGGGTGTCAGCAAGGAACCCTCAGCATTCTGCTCAGCTCAGGTAACAAGGTCTGGAACCTGTGTCACCCATTAGTACGGATCTGCCAACGCTAGTGAGCATAAGGTGGTGTGAAGGTGTTCCTCTTCTTCCTCTACAAGTATTCTATTGTATCCTCCAACATCCCGGCAGAGCACTCTACTACATGGGTTGAGACTCTCACAGCATCCTCCTCTCTGCTACTCTACCTCAGCACAACTTTCATAAATACAGACCCCAGAATAAAAATGTAATGTTTAAAGGGGTTGTCCAGCAAAAAACTTTCTTTCAAATCAACTGGTGTCAGAAAGTTACACAGATTTATAATTTACAAATCTTCTGGCTCTAGTGTGCCCTCATACAATGCCGCCATCATGCTTCAGTTATACCAGTGTGTCTTGAAGGGTAAACACTCAGCTGTTGTTTTCCTATGAGGAATATTCACTGTAGACATAACAAGAACATTAACGCCACATTCTCCAGTCTGGAGTATTGCCGCATAGTACAGGATAAGATAACCCAACCAATAAAACATCCTTTATGGTTTATTTTCTAAGTGGGAACAGAACAAAGTGCAATGAATATGTCAAACAAACTCTGAATATGTTAACCTTTCCATCTGTATAGTATTTCCCAGTAACCTACACTCACATATTAATTATGAAGGTCTAGACTGTATGAAGCGAGAGCCGACCATATTATCCTCTGCACTGACAATGTAGCTGAGAAGTGGCAGGTGACCTTTTATCTGTTCATGGAGAAAGCGTCTAATGCAGAGATTTAAGGATTTCAGAGTGAAGTACGTTACTGTATTACAGCCAGCTTGTGAAAAATAATGAAACATTTCTAATTAGTTGGGTTATTGTTTTTAGAAATCTATCTCCTATCTATCTATCTATCTATCTAGATATAGATGATGATCCATGGCACTCCGACAAAGTGAAAAAACTTTGGATTTATTAAAAAACGTGAATTACTTAATGCAGCACAGCGAGACACAACATTTCGGCGGACCATCCGCCATTTTCAAGTGCGGAAAATGGCGGATGGTCCGCCGAAACGTTGTGTCCCGCTGTGTTGCATTATATATTCATGTTTTTTAATAAATCCAATGTTTTTTCACTTTATCGGAGTGCCGTAAATCATCATCTATATCTATACAGAAGGTTCGTGGTCTGAACTACGTCCACTGGCACCCACGCGTATTGTCAGTAGTGCCACTCATCATCCTACCTATCTATCTATCTATCTATCTATCTATCTATCTATCTATCTATCTATCTATCTATCTATCTATCTATCTATCTATCTATCTATCTATCTATCTATCCAGGGGCGGGCATATCACTTGTGCAGCCTGTTCAGCTGCACAGGGGCCCAGGCCAATAGAGGGTCCCACCAGGCTCAGACGCTAAAATGTCAGCTCAGCATGGCACATGTCTGTAGTGGCCCCCTCAGGCAATATCAGCACTTGGGAAGTGTTGGCCCCCTGCTCCTGTGGGGGCCACTTAGTGACTGAATGCTGTGCCCAGCTGGGGCTGGTTCTTCTCTCTCCTCCTTCAGCTACTGCAGCTGGCAGCCCCTCCTGTACTTCGCTGTCCGGCATACATTGTGTAAGGAGGAGAGGAGAGAGAGCATGTGGTGACAGGGGCCGGAGGGATTCTGCAGGATTATGGCTGCCAGGGACAGGACTGTGAAGAGGAGCAACAGCAGCAGCTCTGACAGTGAGTGATTATTGTCAGTGTGTGTCTGTCAGGCTGCTGGAAGATGTAAGATAGAGGGTGAACTGTGTAAGAGAAAGCGCAGAGCCCCCCACCGTCTGATGCTGTAAGTTTGATTGTAAGTTTATACCTTTTTTTCCAATAAGTGGGCCCCCCTCCCCCCTGTAGCATGGTTGTTTTTCTTTTTCATCTACCCCCTAAGCAGCCACATACAGTACATGTATCTCACCCGTGCGGCCACATACAGTACATGTATCCCACCTGTGCATTAACATACAGTACATGTATCCCACCTGTGCAGCCACATACAGTACATGTATCTCACCTGTGCAGCCACATACAGTACATGTATCCCACCTGTGCAGCCACATACAGTACATGTATCCCACCTCTGCAGTCACACACAGTACATGTCTCCCGCGCTGTTCTGGGGTCACTTCTACACTCTGAGCTATATACTCCCCCACACAGCATCCAGTGTACAATGCACCCAGGACCCTCCAAGTACAACAGCTGCAAACACTACAACTCCCAGCATTTACTGCAGTCTGAAGCCCTCAGGATGTGCTGGGATTTGAAGTACAAATGAGCAGACAACACAAGGGTTTGTCCTCTCGCAAACTACAACTCCCAGCACTCTCTGAGTGTAAGGCATTCTGAGAGTTGTAGGTATTGTTATTCAGGTAGCTGTGGTCACAGATACATCAGTCCAAGATGGGACCAGGTCTACATGTCGCTTGTGATGGGTTCTTTATTTAGGTGCCCCCCATGATCAGTTCTTTTGGTTGGCCACAGGTATCCCAGTCCCGCATTGCGGCCTGCACAGACTGCAGTACAGTCCATTAGTGGGCCCTGGCATCTGTGCTTTAGGGCCCTCCCGAGAAACAAGGACACATGTACCGGATACCCGGGCGTACATATGTGTGCGCCTTTAAGGCAGAAAGGTGGAGGAACAAATAGGTTATGGGGGCCCAAACACATTTTTTTGCACAGGGGCCCTTTGCAGTCTGTGTCCGCCCCTGTATCTATCATCTATGTATCTATCTTCTGTATGCCGGTGTTGTGGCTAATGCATGGGTGTAGGGTCATTTGGGCACTTGTTATGGTGGCCAGGAGTGGTGTTGGAATCCACCCCTGGATAAATGGGCACTGCGCTTGAGGTTGAGGATAAACCAAGTGTAGACAGGTGTATACTGTAGGCGCAGGTGTAATAAAGAAAAGACTAGAGTCCAGTGACTTAACCAGGAGAACTTCCGTTTACTTACAATCTTCAGTGCAATACAAGAAAATAGAAAGATTTTGGCATGCAGGTGCAGGCAAGAGGTGGTTAAAGTAGACTTTACGAACTGAGAGTGGAATAGAGTAAAAAAGCGTCTTCCGGGCCCTGTCCATGTAGTAGTGTACTCTGCCGGGATAGTGTAGTAGGGAATAGAAAAATATACTCAAACTCACGAATAGATCCCTTTGAACTGACAGCCTTTTGCCCTATAGTGTCGTAGGGTAGTACGAGGTACCAGGCCCCTGCACTGAGTTGAGCAGACTTTCTAAGGCTTCACAGAACAGCTGTGTGTTACAGTAGGATACATAGACCTACACGTTGCCTTGTCCTACTTGGGTCAGTATCTTACTCTAAGTATACTACCCTGTGTGTTGCTGAAGGTATCCCTGGCGTCAACAAAGTTCTCCTAAGAGGACGTCCTCCCATCTAAGGGTCTAGCACTGCATGCTAGGGGTAGTTAAAATCAAGAAGAATAACTCTCTAGGTCAATGAAAAGGCCAGGCCCTGGCTTCACTGCAGCAGGAACTGTTCTCTCCCAGCAGACTCTCCCACCAGGAACCGGCGCATTTTTATAGAGGTTTACCTAGAAAATGTGTGATTGGAGAGGCTGTGTGTGTGTGTGTGTGTGTGTGCGTGTGTGTGTGTGTGTGTGTGTGTGTAAAAGAGAGAAGAAAGGTGATAGGGTGAAAGAAATAGGAAAAATGCCTGCACCTTTAATAGGTGGAAAACATAACATGTGACAACAACAGTTAACCCATGAGAACTTCAGCTGTGCATAGTACATTACATATAAGAAATACAGCAGTGACATCTAGTGGGGAAAACACAAAATACACTTTTCTTCATCCCTTTTTTGTAAACTGAGTGATTTACTTTTCCCAGGTGCATACAAACTTAGTGGCACACCAGTGCTGGCACTCCATCCATCCATCCATCCATCCATCCCCTTCTTTGACCTGTTGTTTAAATCAAGTTTTTATATTAAACATATTTTTTTGAAGAATTATGGGTGATATATTTTTTTTTATTTTTCATTTTACTATCTATATTTTAAAAAGTTTTCATTCTGGCCCTTAGGTCTAAAACTAAGCTGAGATTTCCTGTACTGTACAAAATATTATATATCAGTATATAGATAACACACACAGGAGTACAGTGACCGGTGACACCTGTATATAGATAACACAGACAGGAGTACAGTGACTGGTGACACCAGTATATAGATAACACAGACAGGAGTACAGTGACTGGTGACACCAGTATATAGATAACACAGACAGAAGTACAGTGACCAGTGACACCAGTATATAGATAACACAGACAGGAGTACAGTGACCAGTGACACCAGTATATTGATAACACAGACAGGAGTACAGTGAGTGACCAGTGACACCAGTATATTGAAAACACAGACAGGAGTAAAGTGACCAGTGACACCAGTATATTGATAACACAGACAGGAGTACAGTGACTGGTGACACCAGTTTATAGATAACACAGACAGGAGTAAAGTGACCAGTGACACCAGTATATTGATAACACAGACAGGAGTACAGTGACTGGTGACACCAGTATATTGATAACACAGACAGGAGTACAGTGACTGATGACACCAGTATATAGATAACAGGCAGGAGTACAGTGACTGGTGACACCAGTATATAGATAAAACAGGAGTACAGTGATTGGTGACACCAGCATATAGATAACAAAGGTACATAGAATACCTGTCGTTCACAGCTCAGCCCCCCTCACTGAAGAACGACCTCCATTAAGGTCACTGAGCACACACAGAAGCCTTTCTCATTCATCTGAATGGGACAGGTCCTGTCTATTATAGCCTATAGTCCAGGGGGCTTGCTTTAAAACATATCTCTAAATGCTGTTGAAACAGCTAAGACAAAATAGTAGCCCCCATAATGATGTACAAAAAATTAAATCTAAAACATAACAATACCGGCCTCTAAGTGGTTATCATTGTCACACCTTTAAAAGGGAAACTATCAGCAGGTTAGAAGTATCTAACCTGCTGATATCTCTCTATAGCTCTCAGGGCACTGAGGATAAGGGTAAGTTCCTTGCCTTTAATCTTGGGCTCTTTTCATGTACTTCCTCATTTAATCCATATGCTAATGAGGTGCATTGGTGCACTAGGGGCGGGACTGCCACCCCCAGTGCAGCATTTGGCCTCCGATGATGGCCTCCGAGGTACATACACCCGGTTATTTCAGCTGCAACATTATAACCCACCTAAACATTTGCCCACTCAGCCAGTCAGTAACAGCAATGTCCTGTCCCAGTCACTGATTGGCTAAGCGGGCAATCAATTCGACGGGTATGAGATGTTGCAGCTGGAGAATCTGCAGAAGGCTGGTGGCAGTCAGCTGGACCTGGGAGTGGTGCTATGAGACACGGGGATATGTAAATATATTTTGTTTATTATGTCACCGCACCCTCTTCCTTTCTACTTTTTTTTATGTTATATGCTGTCTATACTGTATTCTGCAAAATGTTATATACTGCATGTTCAGTGTAACTGTGAACCCCATAAATCAGTTGTTGAAAGTTATTGTCACTGTAATATATATACTGACCAGAGCAGGAAAGGTTTTTTAGGGGAATTTGCTGCTGTTCTGGACATTTCCTGTCTTGGACAGAGGTGGCAGCAGTGAGCACTGTGTCAGTGTGAAAAGAAAACAACATTTCTTGCAGGACATTCAGCAGATGATAACTCGGGGAAGGCAAGATTTTTCAAATAAAAGTAAATTACAAGTCTATACAGGGGCGTAGCTAGGATTCACGGGGCCCCATAGCAAAAATTTTTAAGGGGCTCCCCTTCCCTACGCTCAACACAAAGCATTGTGCATATAAATCTGCTTTACTGCTCTTGCACTGATAACCCTTGATCTCTGGCACATTGGCATTGGCAGCTGGAGAACAGAGGTCAGAGGTTATCAGTGCAGTGAAGCAGAGATCTCTGTCTTCTGCTTGTTAACCCTTTTTTTGTGTTGCAGCATGTAAGTAAACATTGGGTCACTTACACACTGCAGTACATAAGGGGTTAAGCAGAAGGACACACGCTCTTACCTTCTCCCGCAGGCCCCCCTCCTGCATGGGCCCCATAGCAACTGCCTACCCTGCCTCTATGGTAGCTACGCCACTGAGTCTATATAACTTTCTGAAACCAGTTGATTTGAAAGAAAAAGATTTTCGCTGGATAATCCCTTTAACACGATGAACGTTGTTTTTGAGTGCCAAACAACAGCCGTTGTCCCTATGGTGTGTGAATATAGCCTAAATGCCGCGGCCAATATCATAAAATAGTCTACTTGTTTCATATCACAAGAAAAAAGCTTTGTTATTTTAGCAGTTTATTATATAATAATTACACTTTATTTGCGGGAATCAGAAAATCCCTTTAACAGTAAACAATTCACTGTACTGAGAAAGTTTTTAAGTGTCTTAATTTTTCAGTAATTTTCCGCTTTTTTTTTCCCCTCTTGCTATAATGATTCCAGTTAGTTCATCCGTCAATGACATTCCGAGCTCTCTGTCTCAGGATTACGGCTTTGACTCAGCATATGTGACAGTATTCAATACTAAAAAGGAGAAACTATTTGCCCCTTTCTATTTTTACTATGACATGTGCCCATATTTACCAGCATCATCCAGACACGCAAAAGATTTCAGCAGGGTTTCACAACCGCCATTGTCTTTTATGAGCAATCGCAGACATTTGGCCTCGTCGTCACTTTTACCAGGGTGTTTTGCAAACTTGGATGTTTATTGTGTGGTAAGAAGCTTTAAAACCGCGGCTTGTAAAATAAAAGAACGAGCGGAAAATATCACTTGTGGCTGCGAGAGGTGCCAGAGACCGTCTCAAGTCACATTTTTTTCTTTTTTAGTCATGGTCTCTTATGGTTTGTCATATGGGAGATGGATACAATGACAGAGGAAGTGTGAGTGTGAAGACTATGAGGTCAGCCCAGCATGATACTATGTCTGAGTATCAAGCACTAGGCCAGGGAGATACTGACTGCTGCATGTGGTGATGGACCTATATTGTAGTGTGCTATAGCATACTCATTGTTTTATTAAACTGATATTATCACCCTCTTACTCTATGTTTGGTTCTCCGCACCATCCACAAGCTTAGATTCTGCACACTTGATATATACCTGTATAAAACTTTTTGTGTCTTCTTTCTTCTCTAAAATCGATTCATCTTATCGGTAGACATTGTCACCTAGGTGGGGCTTCACAGAAGCTAGGCCCCTTCTCCTATATGGAGAGTGATATCTAGGCGGGGCTTCATGGCAGTTGGACTCTATCTTCTGTGCCTGGGAGAGTACTCAAGTGCCATGAAGCTCCGCCTAGTTGACACTGTCCACTTATAAAATGAAGCTATTTTAAAGCAGAAAAAAAGAGACAGACAAGTTTTTTACAGGTACATATTAAATGTATAGCATCTAAGCTTGTGGATGGTGTGGATAACCACACATAGAGTAAGAGGGGTAACAATATTCTACAATCTTCTAATGTACTTTGTGGCAGAGAAAAGAAGATATCAATGTTTAAATCAAGGCAAAAATGGACATTTTTTTTTTACATTATTTGGGCTTAAAATAATGGTGGCCGTCAAAAAATAATGGCGGCCGTCAGACAGGCAAAAAAGATGTTGTGTAGTCATGGCCTTAGATAGTCCTGATAATACAGCTGCAGGGTTTGTAAGAGTACCTTACTTAAATACAAGTATCTTACCTAATTCCAATAAAATAACTGTGTAGTTTGTGAGTGTCCGTATTCTTCTTCATCTGTTTCTTCTTCTTCTTCCTCTTCTTCTTCCAGCCATTTTTCTGCGCGTAATACAGCCCGAACCGCTTTGCGCACAGACTCTGTTCAAACTGTGTTTCGAAGCCCTCGGCAGTGTGAGGTGTGATATCTATTTTTCGTTTCGATTGGATTTCTCGTTTTTAAGAAATTCACGTTTAAAGACCCCTAATTTCCCATAGAAAATAATGGCTCATTGGAAATAATGGCCACACTCTAACCGCTAACAGCCAATCACAGCACATATGCAAATAGCTGAAATATAGCAGCCAATAGGAACTCTAAAGTCTTGTCAGGCAATGTATCACACCATCCACAGTCACATGTCCACTATTGGCCAATAGAAGATGTAATATATGGAAGGTCCTTAACGATTTTGTCTCCCTGACATGAGTAAGGTTGTCATGGTAACCGAGCAAAATAGCAGAACTGAGACAGCCATGTAGCAGGGACGGTACCCAAGCTGCTCATAAAGGGACGGTACCCAAGCCGCTCTTAAAGGGACCGTATCCAAGCCGCTCTTAAAGGGACCGTATCCAAGCCGCTCTTAAAGGGACGGTACCCAAGCCGCTCTTAAAGGGATGGTACCCAAGCCGCTCTTAAAGGGGCGGTACCCAAGTCGCTCTTAAAGGGACGGTACCCAAGTCGCTGTGTAAGGGGAATTACATAAGTCGCTCTTACAGGGACAGTACTCAAGCCGCTTTTAAAGGGACGGTAACCAAGCCGCTCTTAAAAACGCATTACATAAGTCGCTCTTAAATGGACAGTACCCAAGTCGCTCTTAACCGGTACCCAAGTCACTCTTAACCCCTTAGGGACCAAGCCTGTTTGGGCCTTAATGACCAGGCTCATTTTTCAAAATCTGACCTGTCTCACTTTATGCGCTTATAGCTCAGTGATGCTTTAACGTATGCTAGCGATTCTGAGATTGTTTTTTCGTAACATATGGCACTTTATGTTAGTGGCAAAATTTGGTCACTGTCTGGTGTGTTTTTTGTGAAAAACATCATAATATAATGAAAAATTTAAAAATTTTGCACTTTACGAACTTTGAAATTCTTTGCTTCTAAAAAAAAAAGGCACATGACAAAAATTAGTTAGTAAGTCACATTATCAATATGTCCTCTTTATTCTGGCTTCATTTCGTAAACATATTTCACTTTTTTAGGGTGTTACGGGGCTTAGAAATGTATCAGCAAATTATCAAATTTTCATGAAATTTCCAAAACTGATTTTTTTAGGGACCAGTTCTTTTTTTAAGTTGATTTAGGAGGCTTGTATACTGGAAACCCCCATAAGTGACCCCATTTTGGAAACTAGACACCTTAAAGAATTAATCTAGGGGTATAATGAGCATTTTAACCCTACAGGGGCTGGAGGAAAGTATTCACAATTAGGCCGGAAAAAAATGGAAAATAGAAATTTTCCAATAATATATTTGTTAAGATTAAAGTATCTCATTTTCATAATAAACATGAAAGAAAATGCACCCCAAATTATGTAATGCAGGTTCTCCTGAGTAGAACGGTACCCCATATGTGGGCGTAAACCACTGTATGGGCACACAGCAGGCCTCAGAAGGAAGGGAGCACCTATTAGCATTTCCAGTTCAGATTTTGCTGAAGAAATTTCTGAGCGCCAGGTGCGTTTGCAGAGCCCCTGTAGTGTCAGCAGAATAGAACCCCCCCAAAAGTCACCCCATTTTGGAAAGTACACCCATCAAAGAATACATCTTGGGGTGTGGTGACCATTTTGACCCCACAGGTATTAGAGGAAAGTATTCACAAGAAGACAGTAAAAATGAAAAAATAGAATTTTTCCAATAATATGTTTGTTTAGTTTGAAATTTCTCAATTTCACGAGGAACAGGGGAGAAAACTCACCCCAATATATGTAACGCAGGTACTCCTGAGTAGAACGATACCCCATATGTGGGCATAAACCACTGTGTGGGCACACAGCGGGGCTCAGAAGGGAAGGAGCGCCAATTAGCATTTCCAGTTCAGATTTTGCTGAAGAAATTTCTGAGCGCCAGGTGCGTTTGCAGAGCCCCTGTAGTGTCAGTAGAATAGAACCCCCCCAAAAGTCACCCCATTTTGGAAAGTACACCCATCAAAGAATACATCTTGGGGTGTGGTGACCATTTTGACCCCACAGGTATTAGAGGAAAGTATTCAAAAGAAGACAGTAAAAATGAAAAAATAGAATTTTTCCAATAATATGTTTGTTTAGTTTGAAATTTCTCAATTTCACGAGGAACAGGGGAGAAAACTCACCCCAATATATGTAACGCAGGTTCTCCTGAGTAGAACGATACCCCATATGTGGGCATAAACCACTGTGTGGGCACACAGCGGGGCTCAGAAGGGAAGGAGCACCAATTAGCATTTCCAGTTCAGATTTTGCTGAAGAAATTTCTGAGCGCCAGGTGCGTTTGCAGAGCCCCTGTAGTGTCAGCAGAATAGAACCCCCCCAAAAGTCACCCCATTTTGGAAAGTACACCCATCAAAGAATACATCTTGGGGTGTGGTGACCATTTTGACCCCACAGGTATTAGAGGAAAGTATTCAAAAGAAGACAGTAAAAATGAAAAAATTGAATTTTTCCAATAATATGTTTGTTTAGTTTGAAATTTCTCAATTTCACGAGGAACAGGGGAGAAAACTCACCCCAATATATGTAACGCAGGTACTCCTGAGTAGAACGATACCCCATATGTGGGCATAAACCACTGTGTGGGCACACAGCGGGGCTCAGAAGGGAAGGAGCACCAATTAGCATTTACAGTTCAGATTTTGCTGAAGAAATTTCTGAGCGCCAGGTGCGTTTGCAGAGCCCCTGTAGTGTCAGCAGAATAGAACCCCCCCAAAAGTCACCCCATTTTGGAAAGTACACCCATCAAAGAATACATCTTGGGGTGTGGTGACCATTTTGACCCCACAGGTATTAGAGGAAAGTATTCAAAAGAAGACAGTAAAAATGAAAAAATAGAATTTTTCCAATAACATGTTTGTTTAGTTTGAAATTTCTCAATTTCACGAGAAACAGGGGAGAAAATTCACCCCAATATATGTAACGCAGGTACTCCTGAGTAGAATGATACCCCATATGTGGGCATAAACCACTGTGTGGGCACACAGCGGGCCACAGAAGGAAGGGAGCGCCAAGCATTTTCAGTGCATGATTTTCCTGAAGAAGTTTCTGAGCGCCAGGTGCGTTTGCAGTGCCCCTGTAATGTCTACAGAATAGAACCCTCCCCCCCAAAATCACCCCATTTTGGAAAGTACACCCCTCAAGGAATTTATCTTGGGGTGTGGTGAGCATTTTGACCCCACAGGTATTGGAGGAAAGTATTCAAAACTAGACCGTAAAAATGAAAAAAATTGAATTTTTTCAATAACATGTTTGTTTAGTTTGAAATTTCTCAATTTCACTAGGAACAAGGGAGAAAAAGCACCCCAAAACTTGTAACGGAGGTTCTCCTGAGTACAATGGTACCCCATATGTGGGCATAAACCACTGTATGGGCACACAGCAGGGCTCAGAAGAGAAGGAGTGTCATTTTAGTTACAGGCAATATGTGGGTGTTTACTGGTTATCTGGGGTGGTAATAGACAATCTCAGGGTGTTTACTGGCTATCTGAGGTGGCAGCAGGCAATCTGGTGGGGTTATGGGCAATCTGGGGTGGTTACGAGCAGTCTGTGCCAATCTGGGGTGGTTACGGTCAATCTGGGGTGGTTACGGTCAATCTGGGGTGGTTACGGTCAATCTGGGGTGGTCACAGGCAATCTGGGGTGGTCACAGGCAATCTGGGGTGGTTACGGGCAATCTGGGGTGGTTACTGGCTGTATGGGGTGGTTATGGGCAATCTTGGGGTGTTTACTGGCTATCTAGGGGTGGTTACTGGCTATCTGGGGTGGTGATGGGCAATCTGATGGTGTTCACTGACTATCTGGGGTGGTGACGGGCAATCTTGTGGTGTTCACTGACTATCTGGGGTTGCAACGGGCAATCTGGGGTGGTGACGGAAAATCTGGGGTGGTGACGGGAAATCTGGGGTGGTTGCGAGCAATCTGTGGTGGTTACAGGCAATTTGGGGTAGTTACAGGCAGTCTGTGGCAATCTGGGGTGGTTACGGGCTGTCTGGAATGGTTATGGGCTATGGGGGGGGGGATACGGGCAATCTGGGGAGATTACGGGCAATCTGGGGAGATTACGGGCATTCTGGGGTGGTGACAGGCAATCTGGGGTGGTTATGGGCTGTCTGGGATGGTTATGGGCTGTCTGGGATGGTTATGGGCTGTCTGGGATGGTTATGGGCTGTCTGGGATGGTTATGGGCTATCTGGGATGGTTATGGGCTGTCTGGGGTGGATACGGGCAATCTGGGGTGGATACGGACAATCTGGGGAGGTTACAGGCAATCTAGGGTGGTTACAGGCAATCTGGGGTGGTTACGGGCAATCTGGGGTGGTTACGGGTAATCTGGGGTGGTTACGGGTAATCTGGGGTGGTGATGGGTAATCTGGGGTGGTGATGGGTAATCTGGGGTGGTTACAGGTAATCTGGGGTGGTTACAAGTAATCCAGGGTGGTTACGGGTAATCCAGGGCACTTTACTTTGGTGACAGGCGTAAAAAAGTGCCGGCACCATTTGGAACAAGCGATCAGTGGTATATAGTATATACCGCTGATCACTTGTACTAGGACCACACCGGGTGGTCACCGATCATTGCCCCATGCTCTCCGCCACCTCCGGTGGTGGAGAGAATGAAGCTTGGATCATTTTTAGGAATCCATCACTGTGAACAGAGTCTGTTCACAGTGATGACGGCGGCCATCTTGGATCAGATGGCCGCCCAGGGAGGGGAGGGTCAGTGACCAGGTCACTAGGGTTAATTCTGGGGATGGGGGGGGGGACATGTTTTCATCTCCTCTCACTGTGGATTCACGGTGAGAAGAGATGAAAGCGTTCAGCTGCGCTGGCAATGCCCGTTACCGGTAGCCGCCTTTATACTGATAATAACGGCGATAACCGGTGAGGGGACTGGCCGGGATTGACCCCACACTCTCCCCCAACCCCTCAGCTACCTCCGATAGCTGAGAGGAGGGGGCTGCGGGCATTACCGGCGCCGCTGCACTATTCTGCACCATCGCCATAAAGAGCTGATGGCAGCAGAATAGAGCCCATTAGTGATCGCCGTAAAAATCCGTATCGGCGGTCACTAATAACATAATAAATGTATTCTCTGGGTCGCTACGGTTACGGCGATACCACATTTGTATAGTTTTTTTTAACTATTACCGCTTTGGCGCAATAGAAACTATCTTCCTAGCCAAAACCCACAAAAACTGTCCCTGCATTGCAAGATCCATAGCGTTCTCATATTTTGCGCGACAGAGCTGGTTTTGGGCTTATTTTTTTGCGGGAAGATCTGTAGTTTCTATTGATACCAAGTTTTATATGTATATGACTTTTTGATCTCTTTTATGACGTATTTTCTAAAGTGGATTGATAAAATACAGCTATTCTAGTACTGTTTTTTTTATTTTTTTTTTACAGCGTGTGTCGTGCGATATAATTATTGATATAGTTTTATAGATTGGGTTGTTACGGACGTAACGATACCAAATATGTATAGGATTTGTGTTTTTGATCACTTTTATGTAATGTTTTATAGTGTATGGGGAATGTAATGCATCTTTATTATTGGGGGGGCTGGGGGGGGCTGTGTTGTGTTTGGTGCACACTTTTTTTCACTTTTTTTTACTTTTACACTAGTGTACATTACTGTACACTAGTGTAAAATACTTTGATCACTGATACAATACATTGCAGTACCTGATGTACTGCAATGTATTGTATCATGCCTCATGCTGACAGGCAATAGCCGCGGCCACCCCTGTCAGCATCAGGCATCTCCATGGTGACCCCGGGGACCTTCATTAGGACCCCGGAATCACCATGGAGACATCGGGACCCCGGACGGCGCCGCGGGACATCGCGATCATGTAAGTGACCCACGGCTCCGTCCGGGATCCACCGGGACCCGTTAGATGCCGCTGTCATGGTTTGACAGCGGCATTTAACGGGTTAAACTGCCCGGAGCGGAGAATCCTCCGCTCCGGGCAGTTACAGGAGGGTGTCAGCGGTCACACTGACCGCTGATCCCCCCGCTCTGCAGCCGCCGCCGGGCGGTAATTTATTCCGATGCGCCCGCCGTTAAAAGGCGTACGCATCGGAATAAAGCCCATTAGTGGCCGCCGTGAAAAGGCAGCATGGCGGTCACTAAGGGGTTAAAGGGACGGTACCCAAGTCGCTCTTACAGGGACGGTACCCAAGTCGCTCTTAAAGAGACCCAAGTCGCTCTAAATGGGTCCCTTTAAGAGCAACCTAAGTCCCTTTAAGAGCTACCCGGTCCCTTTAGGAGCAACCTGGGTCCAATTAAGAGCAAAATGGGTCCCTTTAAGAGCGACCTGGGTCCCTTTAAGAGCAACCTGGGCCCCTTTAAGAGCGAAATGAGTACCTTTAAGAGCGACCTGGGTGCCTTTAACCCCTTAAGGACAGAGCCAATTTCGATTTTTGTGTTTTCGGTTTTTCCTCCTTGTGCTTAAAAGGCCATAGCACTTGCATTTTTCCACCTAGAGACCCACATGAGCCCTTATTTTTTGCGTCACTAATTGTACTTTGCAATGACAGGCTGAATTTTTGCATAAAGTACACTGCGAAACCAGAAAAAAATTCAAAATGTGGTGAAATTGAAAAAAAAACCTGCATTTTGTTTATTTGGGGGAAATGTGTTTTTACGCCATTCGCCCTGGGGTAAAACTGACTTGTTCTATATGTTCCTCAAGTCGTTACGATTAAAACGATACATAACATGTATAACTTATATTGTATCTGATGGTTTAAAAAATTTAAACCATTGTCAACAAATATACGTCACTTAAAACCGCTCCATTCCCAGGCTTATAGCGCTTTTATACTTTGGTCTATGGGGCTGTGTCAGGTGTAATTTTTTGCGCCATGATATGTTCTTTCTATCGGTACCTTGAATGCGCATATACGACTTTTTGATCGCATTTTATTACAATTTTTCTGGATTTGATGCGACCAAAAATGCGCAATTTTGCACTTTGGGATTTTTTTGCGCTGACGCCGTTTACCATGCGAGATCAGGAATGTGATTAATTATTAGTTTGGGCGATTACGCATGCGGCGATAGCAAACATGTTTATTTATTTACTTTTATTTATAACCTGGGAAAAGGGGGGTGATTCAGACTTTTATTAGGGGAGGGGGCTTTTTTACTAATAATGACACTTTTTTTTTTTTACTTTTACACTTATACTAGAAGCCCCCCTGGGGGACTTCTAGTATAAGTGCTTTGATTTCTCATTGAGATCTCTGCAGCATAGATATGCTGCAGAGATCCATGAGATCGGCACTCGTTTGCTTCCGGCAGCTGCAGCCGGAAGTAAACGAGTGCCGAGACGGGGACGGCGCCATCTTGGAGCGGTCCCCGGCCGGCTTCAGTTACGGAGATCGCTCCTCCGGGATAACATCCCGGAGGAGCGATCTCCCCACTAGACACCAGGGATGACGCTGCGTCCGGTAATCGGATGCAGCTGTCATGTTTGACAGCTGCATCTGATTACTGTATTAGCGGGCACGGTCCGATCGCCGTGCCCGCTAATACCAGCGGTCCCGGGCTACAAGTGGCACCCGGGACCGCCGCGGTTCAGAGCGTGGCCCCGCTCTGAACTCCCTTACCGGCATCAGGGCGTAAATTTACGCCCGATGTCGTTAAGGGGTTAAAAGCGACCTGGGTCCCTTTAAGAGTGACCTGGATCCCTTTAAGAGCGACCTGGGTCCCTTTAAGAGCCACCTGGGTCCCTTTAAGAGTGAAATTGGTCCCTTTAAGAGTGAAATTGGTCCCTTTAAGAGCGACCTGGATCCCTTTAAGAGCGACCTGGGTCCCTTTAAGAGCAACCTGGGTCCCTTTAAGAGCGAAATAGGTCCCTTTAAGAGCAAAATGGGTCCCTTTAAGAGCAAAATGGGTCCCTTTAAGAGCAAAATGGGTCCCTTTCAGAGCGACCTTGGTCGCTTTAAGAGCAAAATTTGTCCCTTGATGAGTGACCTGGGTCCCTTGATGAGCAACCTCGGTCCCTTTAAGAGCGACCTGGGCCCCTTTAAGAGCGAAATATGTCCCTTTAAGAGCAAAATGGGTCTCTTTAAGAGCGACCTGGGTCCCTTTAAGAGCGACCTGGGTCCCTTTAAGAGCGAACTGGGTCTCTTTAAGAGCGAACTGGGTCTTTTTAAGAGCGACCTGGGTCCCTTTCAGAGCCACCTGGGTCCCTTTAAGAGCCACCTGGGTCCCTTGAAGAGCGACCTGGGTCCCTTTAAGAGCAAAATTGGTCACTTTAAGAGCGCAATGGGTCACTTGATGAGCGACCTGGGTCCCTTTAGGAGCGACCTTGGTCCCTTTAAGAGCGACCTGGGCTTCTTTAAGAGCAAAATATGTCCCTTTAAGAGCAAAATGGGTCCCTTTAAGAGCAAAATGGGTCCCTTTAAGAGCGACCTGGGTCCCTTTAAGAGCCACCTGGGTCCCTTTTAGAGCAACCTGGGTCCCGTTCAGAGCGACCTGGGTCCCTTTAAGAGCGACCTGGGTGACTTTAAGAGTGACCTGGGTCCCTTTAAGAGCGAAATATGTCCCTTTAAGAGCAAAATGGGTCCTTTTAAGAGCGACCTGGGACCCTTTAAGAGCAACCTGGGTCCCTTTAAGAGTGAAATTGGTCCCTTTAAGAACGACCTGGGTCCCTTTAAGAGCGACCTGGATCCCTTTAAGAGCGACCTGGGTCCCTTTAAGAGCAACCTGGGTCCCTTTAAGAGCGAAATAGGTCCCTTTAAGAGCAAAATGGGTCCCTTTAAGAGTGAAATGGGTCCCTTTAAGAGGGACCTAGGTCCCATGAAGAGCGACCTGTGTCCCTTTAAGAGTGACCTGGGTCCCTTTAAGAGCAATGGGACCCAGGTCGCTCATAGGTGACCCAGGTCGCTCCTAAAGGGACCCATGTCGCTCTTAAAGGGACGGGAGCCAAGTTGCTCTTAAAGGGATAGGACCCAAGTCGCTCTTAAAGGGACGGCACCAAGGATTAAAATTTCTCTTTAAAGGAAGTCAGTGCTCTTTTCAAGCACTATGTATTTCCCTGGAAATGCAAATCTAGTCTTGTCTTAAAAAATCAACTATGTGGCTCGTTGAAAGAATTTGAAGCCATGATGTGAAATGCGCATCTCACTTCAGGTGACAGATTCCTTAGTCCCTCAGGCGGTGGCACCTTCTTCTGCCATGCCATTTTATTTGTCACTATCTGATTAAGGGCACAAACACACGTAGAGTATCTGCAGCAAATTTTTCGATGTGAAATCTGCTGCAAACACTTGCCCATTCACTTCAAAGGGATGACATACTCGCAGCGGGATGACAATCAAAAGTCATCGCCCTTAACCCCCCCAGCCCGGGGACATACTTTACCGGGTACCTTCTTCGGCTTGCTTCGGGGGCTCCCACGCTCAGCCAATCAGTGCACTGCCATTCTATTGAAGTAAATGGGCAAGTATCCGCAGCAGATTTCGCTGCAGATTTGCAAAGAGAAATCTCGCTGCGAATACTCTACGTGTTTGTGCCCTAAATTAAAATGCTACTTATAAATCAAAATAAAAGACTTGTGGTAGATACAAACTTAATGCTTAAACATGTGAGGTTTATTTACAGTGTAGGATACTGCATACCATTTGTTACAGTGAAGAGAATGCGCACCAAAAGGTGCTATACTGTACCAGTATATGGTTATTTGAAGTCCAGCAGAGATGGTATTAGCTCTATGTATATAGCAGAGGAACTATAGGTCCCTTAATGCACAGTCCTAGGTGGACACTGATGTTTCCATGTATACATCATACAGACATGCAGGGCAGGGGTTACCGTGATTTAGTAGTACTCTTGTCTTGGCTATACCGGTTCTGCGGACAGTCCAGACTCCTTTACGCTCAACGTTTCCTGCACTTAGCATTCATCAGGAGTGGTGTATACAGAGCAGTGTAGATTCATATCTGCATGGCTCTGATAATGCATCTAGTTACAAGGATGCCTGGCTGGTTTCAAGGATGCTTTACCTAGTCCTGATAATATCATTTTATGGCTTGGTACAAAAGTGCCTTACCTAGTCCTGAAAATAAATAATTCACATTAATGGTGCTGACCTGGAGCAGATGAACCATTGTGTCTTTGTAAATATTAACTTGCACTACAGTTCCTATTTGCTTTGTGGATTGGCAGGGGTGAATTGGTTACTCCCACCCATTAATCAAACATTGATATCCTATTCTAGAGTTTGCCATACAGACTAAACTACAAGGGTTGTCCATGGGGGGGGAAAAGTTCCCATTGGTTAGCGGTGGTGTAAAAATAATAAACAAGCTATACTAACCATCTCCAGAGCCCCAAGCCCCTGCAGCTGCAACACCAACAGTCCTGTTCTTCTGGTCACCACTAGTTCTTGGTTCCTTTGACATGCCCTGATCAGTCAATCAGTGGCCACAGCAGTGATTGGCTATGTAGGCAGGTTTCCCTGGAGTTGGCACTGCCCATAAACTATGAAAAAGCAGTGACTAGTGGAAGACAGTGGGGCATTGGTGCGTTAGCTGGGAAGGCTTGGAGTAATTAAAGGAGAAGTTCAGCGAAAATTTTTATTAAAGTATTGTATTGCCCCCCAAAAGTTATACAAATCACCAATATACACTTATTACGTGAAATGCTTATACAGTGCTTTTCCCTGCATTTACTACTATATCAAGGCTTCACTTCCTGGATAACATGGTGATGTCACTTCCTGGATAAAATGGTGATGTCATGACCCAACTCCCAGAGCTGTGTGGGCTGTGGCTGATGGAAATGATGGCAGGGGGACACTGAGGGACACAGGGCACTGGAGGGACACTGAGCATCTCTCTGCCATCATCCTCTCCAGCAGCCACAGCCCGCACAGCTCTGGGAGTCGGGTCGTGACATCACCATTTTATCCAAACTTTTTCTACTGGAGCCTCACCCAACTGACCAAGTGGATGCCTGGGCCTCACTATCTGTGGCCTCCCTAAATAATGCCAGGGCTACAATTCACCCATATGCCAGGCTGTTTATACTTATAAATTAAGTAGTTAAAAAAAAGTGGGTATTAGCACTATCCACTCACCAACATGCAGGAGACCTTAGCAAAACTATGTCCATATAAACTCCAGAAGACAGAGGCAAATGCGGCACTTGCTTGTCATTCCACATATTCTTTATTAATCTATATTCACAAACGACAATACAAAAGGTACAAAGTAGGCAACAGACGTTTCACGATCGCGCTTCATCAAAGCCGATTCGTGGAATGACAAGCAAATCATGACTTTATGTGCATTTCCCTTAATAAGTGTATATTGGTGATTTGTATAACTTAAGGGGCAATACAATACTTTAAAAAAAATTCACCAGACTTCTCCTTTAAGTATCATATGATATTTTTACATGTCTCCCAGCCACAGATAAATTTTTCCCTCAAGACAACCCCTTTGAAGAATAATAATAATAATAATAATAATAATAATAATAATAATAATAATAATTATTATTATTATTATTATTATTATTATTTAACCATATTTATTTATTTATTTATTCTAACATTCAATATTGTTTATTATTTTACTATTATTAAAAAAAAAAAAAGTTCTATCATGTCAAAATTCTTTTTAAGGGTATAAACCCACACACCATATACGCAGCAGATACGCAAGAAATACGCAGCAGATTTGTTGGTACAGATTTGATGCTGTGTTCAGTTATTTAGATCTAATCTGCTGCGAGTTTGCTGCGAGTTTGCTGCGAGTTTGCTGCGTATTGCAGCAGTAAATACGCTGCATATACGGTGTGTGGGTTTATACCCTAAAGCTATTTGTAGTATCCTGGCGGTACATAGTAACATAATAACAATTGCCTTGTAGTACAAAATTAGAAAACATTTACTCCGTCACATATTAAGAGCCACCAAGTCTGGGTCTTAAGGAGTACGCTCTATTTACGCACCATGTTACCATTTTCTTTCAAATTGTGTTTTTCCAAGTTTGTTCCTGTTCTTTCGCAATGACACTTCCTTGAAGTCAGTGACATAAATAATACAAGTGGAAAACAACTTTTCTAAAATTAGTTTGAGCAATTCAGGAAAGTATATAAATGGCTGCAGCCTTTTTCTACAGGGTCAATAAAAATAATTTCAATGTCAATTACTGTAAATTGTAGCCAGGCTTCTCCGGCCCATCTGCACATCATTACCACCAGTCATTCACATACAGTCGTGACTTATTATAATGCAGTTTTTTCCTCCCCTTTGGTTTTGCTAGCTTACATACCACAATAACTCAGATTTGCCACATTATGATGTCTACACCTTTTGTTGACGGCCCGTTGAGCAGAACATATTGCTGTTGCGTGATCAGTCATTTCGCTTCAATTTCTGCTTTGTTGAGACATAAAAGCTGATCCGATGGTGGTATTTTAAGCTGCATGATCAAAATGTGTCCCTTCTTTTTTTGTTAGAGAATGTTTACACCACATGGATTTGATTTAATGGAGATCAGGGATTATAACCTTCCAACCTAACCCAGCGGCAGCAGCTACTATACAGATCTCCAGAAAAATGGCACTCACTATCAATTTGGCTTAAATACTTCCTAGTGTTCGACTTTGATAGAAAATAAGACCCAGCTAAGGAAAAGTAGGGGTCCAGTGTACCTGCATTTATAAAGCAAAAAACCTATTCCCATCGCTACGTGCATAACTACCAGCCATAGTGTGGAGAGTGGATTAAAAGCTGAGCTGTCAATCTCCATGAATTTTACAACTGAAAAATTTAAGAAATTAAAAGTAGATTTCCAGAAGATTGAAGAAGGGAAGAAAAAATACATACAGTAGGATGGAGTGTGGACCAAGATAATCATGAGTTAGGATGTAACCCATCTCTTCGAAATGCTCCCATCTGCAGCTTTGCCTCTTTTAGCTGCGGACTTTCAGTTGCTGTGCCAACATGCCCACTCCGATGACTTCAGGTTTTATAACATAGGTACAGAAATAACATTATTTCTAGAGATCAACAAAAATGGAAAAAGTTACATTGACCCTAAAATTTCCACTAAAATCTGATTTGTCTGAATAAGATATTTTGTGATTCACTTTAGGCAAATCATACAGAAGTCAGTAGTCCCTGCTCCTCTACATGCTGATCAGTAAGGCATACACTGTATGTATAATTCTCTGGGGATAAAAAACAGACATGACCGCACATCCATAAACTTATCACTGGTCCTTCTGCTTCTCAGCACTATATACTTCTAACATCAGGAGTAAGCTACATTTTGATCAAAGTGTATAAGCCCACACCGTTTCAAAGTTCCTGATTCGTGTGGGTCCCTAACTTAAAATGGCGGAGCCCCATACAGCACCAGCACCAGAAGGGGGAGCAACCCAGTAGTCCAGCAGCCTTAAAGCTGCTAGACATAGCCCCCTTGGACTCTGGGCCACACCACCCCCAGACACTGTATGTGTAATTGTGAATATCCTTACCAGGATCCCCAGTTTGGTTTGCTCGATGATCCCACCACTACATTAGTACCCAGTGATGATTTCATCAGCAGGAATCCTGGTAAGTATACCCACAATTCTATTTACAGGTGTGTAACATATTGGAGCAGTGAATCCTGTTTTTGACAGTGGTACTTCATTACTAGCATAACATAGGCTACCACAAAAAGTACATACAGGACTTGCATAGACTGGCATAGAGGTAAGCATCAATCATATATACATCACTGCTTACTCTCCTTACTACACTTGCTTTAATTGCGAGCTTTGCACCCAGACAATTGAGTATATAGACTGAATCAACCATTACATCTTAATCACATTAATGAATTTTAATGTTTTCTCATTTCTAGTTTTTTTCTAGTTTGAGTAATTACTTATGTTTCATCTTGACTTTAGCCTTTACCTTTTTATTTCCTATAAACTCTGTCTCTGGTCTTGCTAATCCGGATTCGATCCTTGGTATGTGTGGCCCAACCTCCTGGTTTCTTCCCCGGCTTGTCTACTAATTACGTTTTCATCTTATCTGCTTGCCATTTCACTGAATGTGCCACACTTCTGCTAGTGATGGTCCTAAAATAAAACCTATATAAGTTGGATAAAACTCATGAAAAATATTAAAGCATGGAGGCATTCTTCCAGAAATAGAGCCACTCTCAACCTCAGCTTGGATGCCGTTTTAAAGCTCAGTTGCATTGAAGTGAATAGAGCTGATTTGCAATACCACACACAACCTGGGGAAAGGGGTGGTGCTGTTTTCCAAGAAAGTACCTGTGCTTTATCTAATCCTTAAAAACATTAACAGACATTATTCTACAATGGTTTGAAATAAATTAGAATATCAACTTTTATTTTTTCTTCAGTAATTCAATTCGAAAAGTGACCTCATTTATTCTATAGAGTCATTACATACAGAGTGAACTTTTTCAAGCGTTTATTTCTGTTAACGTTAATGATTATGGATTACAGCCGAGAAAAACCCAAAAGTCAGTATTTCAGAAAATTAGAATATTATATAAAACCATCTGAAAAAAAAAAAAAAATGTTTTTAACACAGAAATGAAGACATCAATGCAGCAATGTGACATTGAGGTGATGAGCTGATGGCACTGCAGAGGTGTTATTGAAGCCCAGGTTGCTTTGATAGCGGCCTTCAGCCCGTCTGCATTGTTGGGTCTGGTGTCTTTCATCTTCCTCTTGACAATACCCCATAAATTCTCTATGGGGTTAAGGTCTGGCGAGTTTGCTGGCCAATCAAGCCCAGTGATACTGTGGTTAGTAAACCAGGTATTGGTACTTTTGGCCATGTGGACCGATGCTGAATCCTGCTGGATGATTAAAATTCCATCTCCAAAAATCTTTTCAGCACAGGGAAGCATGAAGTGCTCTAAAATTTCCTGATAGATGGCAGTGTTGACCTTGGTGTTGATGAAACACAGTAACCCTACTGTACACCAGCAGATGACATTGCTCCCCAAACCATCACTGATTGTGGAAACTTAACATTAGACCTCAATTAGCTTGGATTGTTTGCCTCTCCACTCTTCCTCCAGACTCTGGGACCTTGATTTCCAAATGAAATGCAAAATTTACTTTCATCTGAAATCAGCAGCTTGGACCACTGATCAACAGTCCAGTTCTTCTTTTCCTTGGCCCAGATAAGACACTTCTGGCATTGTTTCTTGGTCAGGAGTGACGCATGGAATGCATCACTTGTAGCCCATGTCCTGCAGACGTCTGTATGTGGTGGCTTTTGAAGCACTGACTCCAGCAGCAGTCCACTTTTTGTGAATCTCTTGTAAATTTTTGAATGGCATTTCCGTTACAATCCTGTTAAGACTGCGGTTCTGCTTGTGCACCTTTTTCTACCACACTTTTGCCTTCCACTCAACTTTCTATTAATATGCTTTGATACAGCACTCTGATAACAGCCAGCTTCTTTAGCAATAAACTTTTGTGGCTTACCCTCTTTGTGGAGTGTGGGAATGACTGCCTGTCAAGTCAGTAGTCTTCCCCATGATTGTGTTGCATCGTGAACCAGATTAAGGGACCTTTTTATAACACTTAGGCAGCCACTGCAGGTGTTTTGGGTTAATTATTCTAATTTTCTGAAACACTGACTTTTGTTTTTTTCATGGCTGTAATCCATAATCATCACTTTTAACAGAAATAAACACTTGAAAAAGTTTACTCTGTATGTAATCACTCTGTATGTAATGTATATAGAATACAGTATATGAGGTCACTTTTTGAATTGAAATACTGAAAAAAAAAATGGTTGATATTCTTATGTATTGCAAACCAATGTATATGGACCATATGGACTCTTTAAGGGAGAAGGCAACCTTAGATCTTAGACCAATGGATATACACTGTAACAAGAGGAAGCAAAATGTGTCTACTTCTTCTTTCTTCAGTGACATTCAAATGGTTAATGATATGTGGTAGCAATGAGTCCACCAAAGCTTCTTTCTGTGGCTCGCCTCTTCAGTTCTTAGAGATAGAGATCCACATAGATCTGAGTAGTGAAGGCATTACAGACTCATGGGAGTATGATAAAAAAAAAAACTTTAACAAAATGAATTAACAGAGACTTAAAGGACAACTCCCGCGGGACCTGCAAAAAAAAAAAAAAAAAAAAAAAACAGACACACACACACACCATACTCACCATTCCTCCGGTGATGATCGCCACTTAAATATCCTGCCGTCCGCGTCTCCATCACCTCTGGCCGTCGTCCTGCGATCTCCCTCACTTACAGGTCCATGGAAGAGAAAAGGCTACGCACCGGCAGCCTTTTTCATTGGCTGGAGCGCATCACATGGCTTCCAGCAAGCTCAGCCAATCATGGCTGAGCAAGCTGGAAGCCATGTGATGCGCTCCAGCCTTTTCCTCTCCTATTCACTTCAGCAACTTGCGGGGGGGGGGGGGGGGGGGTCAGAAAGTGTGGGAAGGTGGCCAGCTTATTTACACACATTACTAAGTTATATAACTTAGTAATGTGTGTTAAATAAGTTTAAAAAAAAATTCTGTGAATTGTCCTTTAACGTTGATTTCACAATATTGTTGTAGGTTCTGTCAAAAAACTGACAGCACACTGCACAATTTTGTCCAGTTAAATGCCAGACACCATGTCGTAAAACCCAGTGGACCTGTTTAAAGTCAATGGGGTACAACAGATCAACCAACACCCTATTTTCCTATTTTACATTTCAATGAATTCACTAAGGACTAGTGTTGAGCAGAGTTGCTAAAACGTTTTCTGAACCGGAACGCTCGACAATTGACTTCTAGTGTCTTGAGAAGTTAGTCCCCATAGGCTCTATCCATGTTTTCCTGGAAGCCCTAGGGTGGCAGCTAACTTCTCCGGACACCAGGAGTCAAATGCTAAGAAATTGGGTTCGGAAAACATTGCTGAAACAGAACAGTTCGAAATCTCTGCTTAACACTACTTAGGACCTGTCAACGAAATCCTATATCTTCATCCCATTCAAGTTTAATTTCTTCCAATTACTTCCAATTCCAACATAGATCTTGAAAACTATGGAGAAAAACTTGAAATGTTCAATAAGTGCTAGAGATGGAGCAATAAACGCATTGAAGTGTTATTAATTCAAGTTGAGCTTTCAGACTCCTAAATATTGAAAATCAAAAACCATCTAATAATAAGGAATAATTCATTCCAATATCTGCCAATAAACCCCCTGAAGCCGCTCTCTCTGCATAAATTGCATTAACATGGCTTACCTTGTTTATTATCTGACCAGCTGTGAATTCTTGACTCAAATTTAATTTGGCTAATTTCAGCTCTTGCATGATTGAACCTCGGCCAATGCTTCCTCTGATCTTGGAGATGTGTCATCCCCATTAGTTATACCATTGATTCATTTAAAGAGAAGTTAAGCTGTTCTTCATGTTCATACTTTGGCCAGCTCAAGATTTCAGATTCTTTTGAAGTAGTAAAGGCTGCTTATAAGATAATAATAATAATAATAATAATAATAATAATAATAATAATAATAATAATAATAATAATAATGTAATTTTTTAAAACAGATTTCTAACTATATACAGGGCATCTAAATGTTATGTGCTCCAGTTAAGGAGCCCTATGTACAAACATTTGGCATTTGACTCCCGGCATCTGCAAAAGTTGGATGCCACCCTAGGGAGTCCTGCAAAACATAGATATAGCTATAGGCAGGGTTCACAGTACTTAAGACACCAGCCGTTCTGTGACCCGGCCGTGTCATAGAACAGCCAGTGTCACTGTTCATCCTGGCCATATGCAGTAATGCAGGCATGTTCCGGTGTTCCTGCATTTCAAATCACCATAGTCGACAATGTAAAGTCCAGCCGGAGCCAAACTTTACATTGTCTGAAACATGTCATGTCAGTTTTTTGTGAGGCCGCTTCAAATCCCGGCCAGAGTGTATACACTCCGGACGGGATTCCATAGACTTTAATGTGATCGGTAATTTCAATAAATAATGGCAGTAGTTGCAAAACTGGGACTACGGCCGTTGAGTAGCATTCAGGTTCAGAGAATGTCACTGAACCAAAACAGTTAAACAGTTCAACCCTACTTTCTGCATGTTATATTCTCTTCTAGTGGAAGGATAATGGGAGAATATGGTAAATATATACTCCAGTAAGCCAAACTCAGGATCCTAACTGCCTGTAACTCATATCTATATATGTATTTAAAGTGATTTCAAGTAAAAATAAAATTCCCACTTTTGCAAATAGTAACCAATAAGAGTATATATCAGTTTCAGCATAGTACTTTAATTCATTGTTTCAACCAATGCAGCTTTTCTTCTAAAATGTTTATTGTTTTGTATACATTCAGGTACAAAATGTTGAGTAGATTCCAACTCTTTGTTGCATTCACATAGTACTCATTGTAAGAACCACCTACACAATATTTAGAGTCACAAAATAACCACTAATCTCCAGTCTATATTAGGCAGAACACTATGGATAGCACAAAAACACTATCCACCTCATACATATAAACTGTTCTAACAAAATGTTGACCATCGTAAACAATCATGTTTTTTTGGCTTAAAGTCTAGAAGAAATCAGCAGGAGTCTGAAGGCAGCTTCGTAGGAGAATGAAGTGAAGGGAATTATGAAACTCTCAATCAGTACAAGATAAGCGAAATTACTCAATGTTACATGTAAAATGTAAAGCTGTTCCAATTTGGAGCTACAACTTAACATTGTAAAAGCAAAAAAAAAAACAATTTCTTGGTTTGATGAATAAATATTTTATTTATTTTCTTTTTTAATTCTGTTTTATATTTCATGATGAAAAACCAATAAAAAGTTACTCTCTCTCTCTCTCTCTCTCATAATAAATGGAAATAAACAGCAAATATCACCCATGCACTTGATTCTGCCCTGTTTAATTTTATCGTCCCATTCTTTCCCTTGCCTTGTCTTTTTTTACCAAAGTTACCCACTCTCAAAGGAGTGTCCCCATCTGGTAACCCAAACACTGTGTTTTTCTGTTTCTATAACTCATATAGAGAATAAATGGGGTAGTGCACATGTAGATCTAACAGTAGACTAGGGTGACAAGATCGGAAGGTGCCCCAGTGGTCAATCCTCCTACTATGGAAATGGGATGACATCTGATTCTGCCTTGTCTTATTTTGTCATCCTCTTCTTCCCCTTTTCCCCATTTAATAGTACATACAAACCTGATGTATCAGGTTACAGCTACTCATTAAAATCTATGGAGACGGAAGGGCGGAGGAGGAGGAAGTGGGTGCAGTGTGAGATAGAAGTGGAAAGAGACCCATGGGGGAATTATTATCCCTTTGCCTGGCATACTTCTGCATGGACTTCTCAGTAAATCCTGAGTGGGGCACGGGGGTGGGGATATATGTACAGAGACATTGGCCTTGATAAATTTTGTTGCAAATTAGTGAAGGGAAAAGATAACATAGTGTATGTCACTAGACTGCCTCTTCTTCCTCATAATTTTTCCTATATGTTCTGGCATTGGAGAATCAGTTAATTATTATTATTATTATTATTATTATTATTATTATTATTATTATGCTGGAGGATTATTTTCTCAGGGACTATTCACATTGAGCAAAAGAGGCGGAATTTCAAGCTTAGCCCGCGTCGCAGATGCCTCTTGTAATTCTGCCAGTCCCATTGATTCAATGGGATTTCTCTCGCCCCTCTGCTGTCCACTGAAAGAATTGACATGTCACTTCATTCCGCTTCTTTTGCTCAGTGTGAACAGGCCCTTATACAATAAATCATTTTATGTTAAAGGGGTTATCCAGGCTTTCTTCCAGAAACAGCACTTCTCTTGTCCTCAGTTTGGGTGTGTTTTGGCAACTCAGTTTAATAGAAGTCAGTGAAGCTGAATTGTAATACCACACACAACCTGAGAACAGGAGTGGCACTGTCTTTGCAAGAAAGTAGCTGCCTTTTTTCCAATCCTGGATATCCCCTTTAACACCAACCTTCCAATTTCTGGGGGAAAAAAGCCTCAAGTGAAGGGCTGTATTATGTGTCCTGGGAGATGTAAAGTACGATACTACAAAGCTTCAGCTTAACAGGTGATTTGTGGAGTCTGGAAGAGTAGACATATACATAGAGTGATGAGGAAATGCACATGAAGAGACTGCTGGTTGGCGCATACAGATTAGCAAAGTTTGTCATTTATAAATTCAAGTGAAAATGTCTATGAAGCATAAACAGGAGAACCGGATAAGTAAGCAGACAGAATGTTTTGCAAGATCAGCCGAGGTTATTACTATAAGTCCTTCTATATTTAGGCTGAACATGCTCTCAGTATACCCTGAGGCATTCAATCTATGGGCAGATTATCCACATGGACCTCCAGTAGTAAAGAATTTCAAGTTATGGTTTCCCATCTAAAAAAAAGAACCACATTCGGTTAACAAGAGCAGCCGTGAGTTATAGTAACACAAATGTTCAGGAATGTGACTATAACATAGACAGCATTTTTTTTTATTATTGTACGGAGTGCTTTGAATAATAAATTCTAAAATTAGAAGGAGTTTTTTTATCTTTGTTCTATATTTGGCAACGTAAGAAAAAGTGCCGACCTTAGGAGTAATTTACGCGGCTAAACATTCCATGTTTATGCTTCGCAATTAGAAACCTTTGGCTTTGATTTGGAAATCTTGGTTCTTTTATGGAGTGCTCAGTCTATCAGCACACATTGCTCACTGTGGATGATTAAGCAAAGGCTTTCATAAAAAAAATCAGAAACATCAACCACATCACTCCGGCTGCAACGGGTACATCGGAATCTGTAGTTCTTGATCATGCAGGAAAAGGGTAAAAATAACACGTATGCTCAGATGCTTTTGAAAGTTAAGATCTCCCAAGACAGGAAGAAAGTGGTCAGGTGGTGACATTTAATGCCGAGGGTAAGAATTACAGTCACTTGTGGACTGACATTCACCTTGAAAATATCATAATTGCAGTTGCAGCTTTTCATCTTGCACTGGAAAGAAAAGTTGTTAAACCGTAATTCCCCGATTTCCCATAAAGGTAAAAAAAAAAAAAAAATTGCGGCTAGATACAAGCTTTATAACATGTTCAAATATATATGCAAAAAGTTTTCCACCTGCAAAACTTGTATGGAAGTTGTATAAAAACACCACTTGGTAAAATTTGCATGTTCTCTAGAGATGGCAGAATCGACTCTTTGTAGCAAATCAGAGTAATCTTACATTCTAGAAAATTCCTCGGTGTGTAAAAATCATTCTTTAAACATGACAACATGTTAATGTAGAGTTCAGCACAGGACAGTCAACGTTAAAAAACACCCCCTCTAACATTACACCTATTCTAGCAGGATACGGATACGGTAAAATAGACAGAGAACCTCACCCTCAGAATCCATGAGGTGAAGAAAGGACATTTAAAAAAGGTACAGATTCAAGAATGCTTTACCCCAGTTCCATTATCCAAAAATACTTGTCCAATTTTCATTAAATTGACACCTCACTGGCACTTGCTTTACAAATTGACGCAACAACTCTGGTGTCAAACCTGTTGAATCTGGGCCTATGGCTGTTGGCGATACACACATATATATATATATATATATATATATATATATTATTATTTTATTTTTATTTTTTCTTAACACCAGTTTGATGTCCTAACCGGGTGTAGAGTCCAATACAATGGATGTATGCTTTTGTGTTTTTTAAGTACTGTCACCAGCTGGCTTAAAGGATAAGTCCGGTCAATTAAAAAGTTTCTGGGTCAAGTAAGGGTACAGAAAGTTAATGACTGCCTGGACTTATCTTTTAAAGTGGGTAGGGGAAAAAACCCTTATGGGGTATGGGAGTGACCTCCCACCCTCGCTTTTGTCACTCCCAAAAAACCTCACCCTATGGGTACCTTCACATGTGGCTGAGGGTCTGCTGAGTAAAATCCACAGGGCATTTTTATACCGTTCACCAAATGGCATTCAGTAGTAGGGTGCCAGCCGGACATACGCAGTTCTGCGCTGAACTGGGTATTTGCGCCCAGCCCCATAGTACTGAAGGTGGCATAAAATCAGCCAAGGATGCGCTGTGGATTTTAGCCAGCAGGGAACCACAAAAAAGCCTCCTATTGTAAAGGAACCCGTAAAGAAGGCAAGATAACCTGCCTTTCAGCAACTGTTTGTTGCTGTAACTAACTGTGGTGGTTTTTTATATCACAGTTGAAGGACAGCAGCCTCCGTGATATATACCCCATAGACAGCCTTATTCCACACGTGACTGCATGAGAGGCGTGAAATAATTTGCACACAGAAGAACCCCATCGGGATTTGGGGTGCAAGATTTCACTACTCTCATGATATCCACAAAATACCTCAAGAACAGTTAGTATCCGCTTACAAACTGGTGAGTAGTGTTCCTTGGCACGGGTGCCAGGGATAGAACCCCACGGCTATAGTTCACAAAAGGTGAAATCCACATTTTCTGAAGCATAGTCGTGGGGATTATTTTAGGGTTGCTACTGTTCTTGGGGTATGGGTTGGACGGTGCACTGGTGCAAGGCATTAATCTGGTGTGGAGATGTTAAATGGCCAACACACCATGGGCATTAAATTTGGAAATGGGGATCTGTTATTTCAAATGTATCCGAATTAAGTTGGGAATTTTTAAGGTGATTTTTTTTTTTTAATTGGGGTCTAAGGGGGGAACATTACTTAATAAGTTAAATTACGGATTTTTACATTGGGCACATATTTAGGATATCAAGGTCAATTTCTTGGACACACGGATTGCCATGCAAGACGGGTGACTGATGACTTAGTCATTCACAACAGGCAGGGGGGTGGTATAATCCGATGTAATCCAGGCACGATTCATCTTAACAAAAGTGAGCATCTCCACACTGTGGCAAGAGAGCCTCGTTCTTTGCGGTGTTACGATGTTACCCGCCGCACTAAATACCCTCTCTGACGCCACACTACTGGCTGGGCAGGACAGCAGAGCCAAGGCAAACTCTGCCAGTTGAGGCCAAATCTGGAGTTTTTCTGCCCAGTACTCAGTACTGCACGGGGTCGGTGACACTTTGGGGCAGGGTAGAATCAAGGTAGGCAGTGACCTGGTAGCTGAGCTCATGCTAGTCCACGCCATGAGTCCGGTGCTGTGTCCTTTCTTCACCAGCTGGCTGCATGAAATCGCTCATGAGAGCTTGCAGGCTGTAGCGACTTCTTATGCCTCCACTAGTGGTGGTGGGAGTGGAGCGTGCTGGTTCCCCCCCAGAGGATGTTGTCTGAGAACCTGGCTGGTCTCGCAGGTAAGTTGAGACCAACTGACTGGTGAGCATGTCCCTGTAGTACACCAGTTTAGCCTCCCTCTGTGATGGCGGGAAGAATTCTGCCATTTTGCGGCGGAAGCGAGGGTCCAACAGGGTGGCCAGCCAGTATTGGTCCCTCTGGCGGATGTTCACAATCCGGCTATCATTCCGCAGACACTCCCGCAGACAACTTGCCATCTGCACCAAGGACAATGACCGCCTCTCCTCTCCACTGTCCTCGGTATAGTTCCAGGGTCTGCTGGGGTCTTCCTGCTCTTCGTCTACCACCTCATCCTCCATCTCCTCCTGTGATGGAGAGGCAGAGAAGCCAGGTGGCGGTGTGCGGAATGGCTGGGCGTAGACATCTTCCTCCTCCTCAACCTCCATCTGCACTTTATCCAGCTCTGGGCTCAAGGCGATGTTCAGCCTTGGAGTTGTGGCCTGGGAATCCTCGCTGATGATGTTGCTCAGTGCACTTTCCAGAACATGGAGGAGTGGGATGATGTCGTTGATCCCATAGTCCTGTCTGCTCACAAAGAGAGTCGCGTCCTCAAAAGGGATCAACAATTGGCAGACTTCCCGCATTAACTGCCAGTGTGTTACTTGGAAGTCGCAGTGTGGCGTGAAGCTTCCTGATTGCCCCATGAGGTAGTCTGTTATGGCTGACCTTTGCTCGTACAGGCGGTCGAGCATATGGAGGGCAGAATTCAAGCGGGATGGCACGTCGTGCTACCGTGCACGTTGTGCTACCCGCTGCTGGCCCCCTAAAGCACTGTGGAGGTGACAGTGGCAAGAATGGGCCAACTTCCTGATGGTCTCCTGGGAGGATGTTGACCCAATGGGCAGTAACTGCCATGTACTGGCCTTGCCTATAATTAGAGGACCAGACATCAGCGGGTGCACGATCTTGGACACCGAGAGTCCCAATGAGTTGCCAACCTTTCTCTTCACATAACTGTGCAGTGATGGGACTCGCCATCTGGGGTGCGCACACGCCACGAAATCCCTGAAAGGCTGGGAGTCCACAAGATTAAATGGCAGGGGCTGAAGCACCAGCAGCTTAACCAGGTGTCCGGCCAGTTTCTGTGCCATGGGATGTCTGCTGGAGAGTACACCTGACGTTTGCCCATGGACTCGGTCAGGGATTGCTGCCTCATTAGGGGTGTACATGGCAGTGAGACTGTGCTGCTGCTGGCAACTGAGGCTGACGAGGCCTGATTTGCAGTGACAGGATGCTGCATGATGGGATCTGCAGTGTATGGTGCATCCTGACAGGAGGTGGTATTGGGGTCACGTTTTTTCCATGCCTGTTGGTGTTGCCTTTCCATGTGCTTCCTCATGGATGTTGTCCCAAGATTATCACCCCTGCCACGACTGACCCTCTCGTTGCACAGCAGGCACAGAGCGATGTGCTTATCTGTCCCCAGCCGAAAGAACTGCCAGACGACAGAGGACCGTGGTTTGCTGCCAGCCACGGGGGGTCTTGCGGCCTGTTGGCTGCCACTGCTGCCTGAGGGTCCCCTCTCAGGAAAAAGGCTTGGAGGTAATGGACTCTGCCTGGTAGATTGTCTTCTACTTCTCCCTCTTGTGCCTCGCTTCCTTGCAGCAGTGGGATGTAGCTGCTTCAGTAGCACCTCACTTTCCACCCCTGATGACACTGAGGATAATGGTGCTTGGGGGCGCCACGTCCGATCGGCGACATCATCATCACCACCACTGCTACTGTCCTCCAGTGGCTGGGACAGGATCTCAGGTGTGGCACTGGATGCCCCTCCCTGGCTTACAGCCACCATCTCCTCTGCAGTCTCTGCACGTTCCACCTGCTGCCTTTGGTGGACTACCTCATCCTCCTCCTCATCATCACTAAAAAGTGGTAGAGAATCCAAAGGCAGATCAAGATTTGCCAACAGTTCCCTGGCAGAAGGTGCCCCAAAGGTGGGTGGCATAGTAATAACAGGGGACGGGGCAGAGGACTGTCGCTGACCCTCCCATGTAAGGGTGGTGTTGGATGATCCAGCCGACCTTGTTTGGGAGCTTTGGGCGGTGGAAGTGGAGGATTGGGTAAGCCAATCTATAACCGCTGGCTGTGTGGTTCTTACACAACCACTGGGTGTCTGGGGTAGCTGCACCCTGCTGCCACGCCTGTTGCCCCGGCTGCCTCTGGGCCTGGTGCTGCCACTTCTCCTACCCTCACCGCCTGCCGTTGCAGTCCTTGCCTGGGAAGTGCTGGAAGTAGGACGCTTGGACATAGTTCTTTGGTTGGTGTAAATTTTGAAAAATAAATAATCTATTGGGCAGAAGGCATAAATTTTCAGTGACTATTGCTTTGTGGGTTGGAGGCACCCAGCAAAGGAGAAATTTACAGGTTATCCCCAAAAAAAAAACATTTTTTTTTTTTTTTTTAACTTTTTTGGTTGCGGGTGGCTAGAGGGTTTTACGGCAACCAGCAGAGCACAAACGGACAGCATTTGTGGGGCGCTGACTTCACCTCAAATAGAACAAGCTGATCACAAAAAAACAACAAACAAACTTTTTTTTTATTTTTTTTGAAGGTTTTTTTTTTACTTTCTTTTGGTTGCGGGTGGCTAGAGGGGTTTGACGGCAACCAGCAGAGCACAAACGGACAGCTTTTGTGGGGCACTGACTTCGCCTCAAATAGAACAGCTGATCACAAACAAACAAACAAACAAACTAACTTTTTTGAAGGTTTTTTTTTTTTACTTTTTTGGTTGCGGGTGGCTAGAGGGGTTTGACGGCAACCAGCAGAGCACAAACGGACAGCTTTTGTGGGGCACTGACTTCGCCTCAAATAGAACAGCTGATCACAAACAAACAAACGTCTAGCGTCTCCCCTCTGTCACGGAACAGTAGCTGGTTCAATGCTACGTGTCCTGACTCCTGAGTGACTCTTCTCACTTTTCTCTCCCTATTTCTTTTTTTTTATCTCCCTATCTCTCCCTAGATATCACGATTTTTGAGTTAGATGGCTATCTCTCCCTCTCTCTACCTAACTCTTGATTTCTCAGCCTCTTTCACTATGTATGAGCTTATAAAGCTTTCCCTGTATCGTGCGATTTTTATTTTTATCTTCCTCTCTCTGGCTTCTGTCACAAACAATATATACTCCTTCTCTATCTCTCCCTGTACTTATCCAGTTGTTTTGATATGTAATCTATGTGTTTTCCCTCTCTGCCTAACGTACACCTCCTCTCTCTCTGCAGGCTAGACACACAATGAGAAAAAACATGGACGCTCAGGCACTTCCTGTTCCTGGAGTGACGTCACACACCTTAATATTCACATAATAACAGGATACAAAGGATTATAGGAGTAATAATCCCTTGTAGCCTGTTCTATTCTCTGATTAAAGTACAGTTTTGCGACGCCGTTGTGATTTTAACTAACTTTGTCACAAACTTTTTGAAAGTTTGGTTCGGTACCGAACCGAACTTTTTGCAAAGTTCGTAACGAATCTAATTCGTAACGGTTCGGTTCGCTCATCCCTACTAATAATACTAATCTACATATGCATATTAATTGTGAATTGTTTCCTGACTTCTACACTAGAGGAATATAGGAAATATATATATCTGCTGTATAAAAATAAAATGTCCACTCATCTCTGTAAGAAAATAGAAACTTTGCCAACTTTTTTTTTCTATTCAAACTAGAAATACCTGGGATGTGAACCCAGGCCCATTTCTCTACAAAGGACTGCAGAGGTCATTTCCTGTGTTTAGTCTTTTTTTTTTCTTTTAGGGGTCTGTTCACACGTACACACACACAGCTGAAATTTCATTGCAAGTTTTGCAGCGAGATCAGCTTCGAGTCAAGGTCCTGGCAAGTCCCAGTACTACATACTCGCAATGGTCTGAAAGACCGCTGCAATTATGTAATGCAGCCGCCCCCTTAACCCCTTCTGCTCTGCTCCCTTTCTGCTGTCTGTATATACATTACCTCTCCTTGCTGCACGGGATCCTGACGTCCTGCTCTCCCGCCCAGCCAATCAGTGTGTTGCCCAGCCACAGACACTGATTGGCTGGGCGGGAGAGCAGGACGCCGGGACCAGTGCAGGAGAGAGGTAATTAATATACAGACAGCTGAGCCTTAGGCGAGCAGGAGCAGAAGGGGTTAAGGGGGTGGCTGCATTACATACTTGTAGCGGTCTTTCAGACCGCTGCGAGTATGTAGTACTGGGACCTTCCAGGACCTTGACTTGTAGCTGATCTTGCTGCAAAACTCACAGCGAGATTTTAGCTGCGAGTCTGTACATGTGAACAGACCCTAAAGAGAAAAAGGTAGAGGGAGCTTGGACTGTGGTCTGAAAAAAGTGAGACACCTGGTGGTTACATGTTGAGGCTATGTTCACACTGCGTATGAATCCGTCCGTAGTGCGAACCACGAATATACGCACATAGTTTTGAGGTTGATGCGTTCGCTTGAAAGTATACGATATACGCCCGCACAGTGCACACTACGTATGAGCTTACGGCCGGATCGTATACGGCGCCGTGAAAAATGAACAAGACCATTGTTTGAGGACGGAAATATTGAAACTCACGGCCATTGTTTTTTCTTGCGGTCCCGTACGAAGTACTTATTTCAGCCAAATTGAACTTGATTTTTCGATCCAAAAGGTTCTGTGTGGTTTACGGGGCTGGGCGAAGATTTCCAAGTAAATGACCTGCCTCAGATCGCTTCGAAACAAGCTAGGGAAGCATAACTGTACTACGGGCGTATGTTCACGGTGCATACGCATCCGGCCGCATGTCTATTTTTCCCACGCCCGTAGTTTCAGCCGCACATGTACGGCGGCGTACAATCTACGGATGGATTCATACGCAGTGTGAACATAGCCTTAAGGTTGATTTTTAACAGGAACTGCAGCCATGGTGAAAGCAGCAAGAGACTCACGAGCAGAGGCAGCTCGAGGCAGACAGCTGGGAGGTGAAGCAGAGAATATGACCCAGCAGTGGTTAGTGCCAGAACATGCTTCACACCAGCCAGCACCAGCCGCCTCCATTCCTTGTTTTTTGGCCCTGCCTTAGTTGTTTTTGGGTCAGTGTAATCTCCAGACACCGATATCCAATCTCTAATTTGCTGCTGCCTGACTACTTGGTGCTTTGAACCGGTATCTTCTGGTACATTGGTTCAGCCGCTATTAAGGTTCTGCATTACCAAACAGAGGGAGAAACCGCACCATATAGATAGTCCCTTGATCCCAAAAGTAACGCAAATGGTGCTCTATCAACAATTAGGCTATGTTTACACTACTTAAGAGACCGGCCGTTCCATGACCCCGGGTCATAGAACGGCCGGTCTCTGGGCGGATGATCTTTCCGGCCGCAGAGCTCTGATGCGGGTACATCAGCGCGCGCCTGCATCAGAGCTTCCCATAGCATACAGTAAAGAAAGCTTGCTTCACTGTGTGAACTGACAGAGCTTTCTGAGGCCGGAATTCACTGAATTCCGGCCGCAGAAAACTGACATGTCAGTTATTTGCGGCCCCGTATGGGATCCCGGATGGAGCGTATACGATGTGTATACGCTCCGTCCGGGATCCCATTGAAAGTAAGGCATTGTTCCACCGCGCCAAAAGTACGGCCGTTGTTGCCATCGGCAACAACAGCCGTACTTTTACGTAGTGTGAACATAGCCTTAAGCTGTATGATGAATAATTCACAAGAGCACTAGGAAAGTTTAGGCACTCACCACCGCATCTTCATGAAATAGTTTTTCTTTATTCACATAAATGCAGGTACATAGATACAGACAAGTCCATTCACTCTTCTGTATCTATGTATCTGCATTTATGTGAATAAAGAAAAACTATTTCATGAAGACGCGGTGGTGAGTGCCTCAACTTTCCAAGTGCTTGTGAGCTACTCACACTGGGACCACTCTCAGGAAGCAACCCGTAAAACCAGTATCTGCATCCTGGAACTTTGACTTCTTTTCTGAGTTTGGGCCCAAACAAACCAGTTAGGCAGCACATTGTTCCCATACCGTCGGACACTACAATAGTGTGAACACAGCCTTTAAAAAAAAAAGTCTCAAAAGACTTTTAGATCATTACGACCACATCAGCAGTTTACCCCTTACAGTACTTTAATTTCCCTACAAATAAAATAGAAAATCTGATATGTGCTAAGATCCAATAGTATACATATACACAGGCAGCGCAGATCACACAGACCCTTATTGTAATACAAACCACGAACAGATGGATATTACACAATAACCGGTTTGCCGTCTTTTTTTTTTTTTTTTGCGCTCAGCTAAATGTATGGGCTGAAAGAAAAGAAAATAACGCTGACAGATTGTGAATTGTGTAAACATTTAGCCGTCCTGACAGTCTAGAACAAAGCAAATGAATTAGTTATTAAGCTAATATTTAGAATCCTAAATATTCTGTCAGCTATTTATATTGGTTGTTTATTCAGCTGAGCAGAAATTGCTTTTGGGCACACGTATAATAAACTTGGTACTCTGTCAGGCTGTGTCATGTCCATGTACTGTATACAATATAGCATAAGGGGAAGTCAGTGCTTGTTAACATTCTTAGGAACAAATGCCTGAATATAACCACATCTAATGATTGGTGAATGATATTTGCATAGTGAAATGAAATGATGGATGGTGGCCCTGTTATTGGGAAGCTGGGCTATAAATGGGGCTGCTATGGGACCTGTGGAAAGGGCTAATCCTGCTCACAAAGTCCTGGGGGTCATGTTGTTTAGATCATCCCTTAGAACCCTATTCTGTGCAATGCCATACATAGACCAAGTATACCATGTATGTACCTAAAAGAATACTATACTGCTACACCATCACCTAAAAATATAGAATATAATTTACATTGTCAAATTGGCAGTGCCACATAATACAAAACCGCCATATACTGTAGATAGTAATGTTGGCAGAACATACTCGCAAGAGTACCACTTATCACAGATGGCACAGCCAAAAGAATACTTAAAGGAAACCAATAACGCGAAAAATGACTCTAACGCTAAGGAAACATGCTGGTACATCACCCAGCATGCTTCCCAAACATAACCTTGTAGCCTGTGTCCCATCCATATATAATCTGCAATCTTACTTTTATAATGTCACGCGCTGTATGTAAATTACAGGCAAGTAGTCATCTGGGTGTGTGGCTCCACCATGTAGTCACGGTCCTGGGCGGGTTTCAGCACTCTAATCCCACCCCTCTAGGCCTGATTGAAAGTGCTGTTGTCCTGTGATGTCACCCGGGGGTCGGTATTGGATGGTGGTGTGCCAACGTCCTTACTATGCCGCGCATGTGCAGTACAGCGGGAGAAAACACTGCTGTGATTACAGCACTGAAACCTGCCCAGGACTGTGATAGATAGAGGAGCGGGGGAGATTATAAAAGTAAGATTGTGGATTATATACAGATAGGACGCATCTGTGCGCATTTCCGCAAGTCAACCACGGATGCTGCCACCCTTAGGGCAGTGCAAAGGCGCTTGCAACTGCCGGCTCACAGACTGCAGTGCGACGTACCCTCGAGGTAGAATTCCACGTTCCAGATGGTAGCCAGGGTTTACCAGCAACGCAGAGCCATTGTGGAATGCCAGATGTCAACCTCAGTTTTGTCCATTTCAAACCAAATGATTTGTGGTCCATATGCCTACCTCTGCCATCCATGTTGACTACTGGTGTGCCTGCCCTTGCATCCTTGTTGCTGGGCCTTAACTGGCATCCATGTTGACTACTGCTGGGCCTTAACTGGCATTCATGTTGACTACTGCTGGGCCTTAACTGGCATCCATGTTGACTACTGGTTTTGGACAACACAGATTACTGGGTGTTCACTCTCCTGGACCCTTGGTAGAAACCAAACTTTTCCACTGTCATTCCTGCCGAGGAACGCAGTATGAAAGTGAATCAATATCATCAGGCCCTGGTATAGAAGCTGAAAATGTACTTCCCATCTGACACCACTAGCACCAGAAGACGTAGCTCTGTGGGCCAAAGAGCGGGGGAGAGGAGCGGTGGAGCAGGCAGCTTGTCAAGGGGCAGGGGAACACTCTCCAAGGCCTTTGACAGTTTCATGGCACCCCAGCAAGACTATGTCAACCATCCCCAGTCTAGACAGAGTAGGGGGGAAGCCTTCAGGAAGATGGTGAGGGGGTACCTTGCTGACCATACCACCGTCCTTCCCGATCACTCTGCTAACTACAACTACTAGATTTCAAAGCTGGATACGTGGCCCCAACTGGCGCTTTACGCCTTGGAGGTGCTGGCCTGCCCTGCCGCTAGCGTGTTGTCAGAGCAGGTCTTCAGTGCAGCTGGTGCCATCATCACTGATAAGCGCACCCGCCTGTCCACTGACAGCGCTGAAAGGCTGATGTTTATAAAAATGAACAAAGCCTGGATTTCACCTGAATTCAACTGTCCACCTGGGGTAAGCAGCTGAACGTGAAGATTTTTGGTATCTCCTCTCCTCCTCCTCCTCCTCTTCTTCTTCCTACAATTCTCAGCCAACTGCCAAGTCTTCTTCCGCCATGCAGGGTCTGGCCTAATTATTGGGAGGCTCAATTGCTTCCTCACTCCTAATGGTTCTCTGTGTCCCCACTGCCATGCTCTGACGTCACACTATATCTGCGGAGGAGCGGGACTTGTTGACGGGGGCCCGCCGATCGCGCCCCCGCCAACCAGCCTGCTGTTTTATTTTTTTGAGTAGCCGTGGCGGGGGCTTTATTACCCTCGGTCGAGAGGCATTAAGTGTACCCTTGATGGTGAGTGATGACTGAGAACTGGCCTAGCCAGTTAGCTGTCAGCACCCGGGTTCATGTCCACTACATATCCCAGCCCCTGGACTCACTCCCTGCTGTGTCTGGCCTAATTTTTGGGATGCTCACTTGCTGCCTCACTTACTTGTAATGGATCTCTGGGTGCTCAATGCCATGCATCTTCTGGACTAATTTTTGGGAGGCTCACTTGCTTCCTCACTGACTTGTAATGGTTATCTGTGCATTCAAGGCCCTGCTGTGTCTGGCCTAATTTTTGGGATGCTCACTTGCTGACTCACTTACTTGTAATGGATCTCTGGGTGCTCAATGCCATGCATCTTCTGGCTTAATTTTTGGGAGGCTCACTTGCTTCCTTACTGACTTGTAATGGTTATCTGTGTGTTCAAGGCCCCGCTGTGTCTGTCCTAATTTTTGGGAGACTCACTTGCTTCCTCACTGACTTGTAATGGTTATCTGTGTGTTCAAGGCCCTGCTGTGTCTGGCCTAATTTTTGGGAGGCTCACTTGCTTCCTCACTGACTTGTAATGGTTATCTGTGTGCTCAATGCCATGCTAGGTCTGGCCTAATTTTTGGACGGCTAACTGGCTACCGCTTCTACCTTGTTCACTCTGTTCTCACCGCCATGTTGTGTCAGGCTGAATTTTTGGGTGGTTCATGATATGCTACCTCTGTTTTAATGGAGTTCTCAAATTCCAGGGCCTCTAAAGAAGACTGTATTGTTCTATTTGTCCTCACTACCTAACGTCACATTACGTCTGCAGAGGAGCGGGGCTGGTTGCCCGTGGCCCGCCGATCGCGCCCCCGCCAACCAGCCAGCTGTTTTTTTTTTTGTCTATCCGTGGCCGGGGCCTTATCACCCCCGGTCGAGAGGCATCAAGTGTACCCTTGATAGTGAGTGCTGACTGACAACTGGCCTAGCCAGTTAGCTGTCAGCACCCGGTTTCATGTCCACTTCATATCCCAGCCCCTGGACTCACTCCAATTTTTGGGTGGACTCACTTGTAATGGCTCTCTTTGTCTGGCCTAATTTTTGGGAGGCTCACTAACTTCCTCACTCACTTGAAATGGCTCTCTGTGTGTTCAAGGCCCTGCAGTGTCTGGGCTAGTTTTAGGGAGCCTCACTAGGTGTGCCTGCCCTTGCCTCCTTTTTGCTGGCCATTAACTGGCATCCATGTTGACTACTGCTGGGCCTTAACTGGCATCCATGTTGACTACTTCTTACTACTGGTGTGCCTGCCCTTGCCTTCATGTTGGCTACTGCTGGGCCTTAACTGGCATCCATGTTGACTACTGCTAACTATTGTGGTGCCTGCCCTTGCCTCCATGTTGGCTACTGCCGATCCTGCCTGGCCTCCATGTTAACTACTTGTTAGGAATGTGACTTTGCGCTCCTCGGTCTGTGCCAGGCGGCCGAGGAAGCGCTAAATTTTTGTCTGTGTTTGCATATGAATTGTGTCTGAACTGTGTTTTACTTCAGCCACACCTGCCTTGCCTGTGAGACTTCTGGCAGTGCAGGGGTTACTGCACTGCTAGGTCTGTTCAGCTGAGCTTGGTGCTGGAATCAGGGCTGCTCCAATCAGCTGCTGGACCTAAGCTCTTACCCTGGATAAAAAGCAGTCAGATCCTCAGTTCCCCGCTGGCTATTAGTTGTCACTAGTCCCAGCTCCCCTACTCCTTTCCCAGCGTTCCCTGTCCTAATCCCCTTGCTATTGCTCTGCCCGTGTTCTGACCTCTTGCTTGACATTTGACTATCCGCTCTCCTTCTGATTTTGTACTGCGTTGTCTGTTTGGTTTTGACCCTGCTAGTTGACTATGCTCCATTGTGTTTTGTTTGTCTGTCTACGTTTTGTGTATTCACCTACGCAGTGTAGGGACCGACTCCGGGTTGTCCGCGACCGTTTAGGGTCGACCGAGGCAAGTAGGCAGCTGACAGTGGGTGGGTTCAGATCTAGGGTCACTGTCTCTTGTCTTGTCTACGCCTGCCAGTCCTGACAGAATAGCCAGCCTTAAAAAAAAAAAAAAAAAAAAAAAAATAATTTTTTTTTTTTTGCAGTCACCTTGCATCATGGACACAATGGAGGCTCTGGTTAACCAGATGCAAGGTCTGAACACGCTGGTTCAGAACCTTGCTGAGCGCGTCCAGGAGCAAGAGACTGCACCACGACAGGTGACCATGACCACCCCTCTACCTCTGGAACCTCCTGTGCAGCTCCCTGAAAAGTTTAAGGGAGACAGGAGGAGTTTCCGAACATTTAGAGAGGGATGCAAGTTGTTTTTTCATTTGCGCCCCTGCTCCTCTGGGGGCGAGGACCAAAGGGTGGGCATTATTATGTCCCTCTTGCAGGGTCCTCCTCAGGAGTGGGCTTTTTCATTGTCCCCTGGATCCATGGAGTTGACCTCCGTGAATCAATTTTTTGCTGCCCTAGGGCTATTATATGATGACCCAGACTAGGCGGCAGTAGCAGAGCATCAGCTTACTTCTCTGAGACAGGGTAAGAGACCTGTAGAAGAATATTGTGCTGAGTTCCGGCAGTGGTGTGTACCATCCGGCTGGAACGATCCAGCTCTGCGTTGCCAGTTCCGGATGGGGTTGTCGGATCAGCTTAAAGATCTATTGATAGTGTACCCTACCCCTGATACTTTAGAGGGGACCATGGCATTAGCCATACGGGTGGACAGACGACTCAGAGACAGACGCAGAGAGAAAGACACCCCTGAATCTTCTAAAACCCTGTCCTCTGCTGTTTCTACTCCTAAGTTAAGTCCTTCTGTTCCCCGATTGCAAGATGAACCCATGCAACTCGGGCTTGCGGATGCCAAGATTAGACGGGCTTACCGCCTACAACATAATCTCTGCTTGTACTGTGGAAAGGCCGGACACCGGGTGAGGGAATGTACCTCCAGACCAGAACCACCTCCGGAAAAACTCCAGCGCCTGAGTGACGATCGAGGGGGTCACTCAGGTGCCCAGGTACCTCTTGAAAAGAATAACAAATTAATGTTGCCTATTTCTTTGTTTTTGGGAGACAAATCTGTTTCTGGTTATGCTCATGTGGATTCGGGGGCCTTGGCCAACTTCATTAACTCTGCATTCTGGTCAGCTCTGGGAATATGCCCGCTTCAGCTTAGATGTCCGTTGACTATTACTGGTGCTGATTTTACACCCCTGGCCCAGGGTAAAGTCAGGTACATTACTCCTTCTATGGAGGTGCAGGTTGGGTCAGTACACAAGGAGATTCTTGATTTTCTGGTCATAGATAACTTGTCTTCTGACATAATTTTGGGTTTGCCCTGGTTGGAACAACATAATCCTGTATTTGATTGGTCCACTAAGGAGTTGATTAAATGGGGTTCTAAGTGTTCTTCTCACTGTATTGCATTAAATGTCACAGACTGCTCTACTATGGAGGGAGAGATTCCTGAGTTTGTAGCTGACTTTGCCGATGTGTTTGATGAAAAATCTGTGGAAGTTCTGCCACCGCACCGTCCGTACGATTGTGCTATTGATTTGATTCCAGGGTCCAAATATCCTAAGGGGAGAATTTTTAATTTGTGCAGACCCGAGAGGGAGGCCATGCGAGAATACATCCAGGATAGTCTTCGCAAAGGTCATATTCGTCCCTCTTGCTCTCCATTAGGTGCTGGTTTCTTTTTTGTGGGGAAGAAAGATGGTGGACTTAGACCCTGCATAGATTACCGTGAACTTAATAAGATCACCATTAAGAATCAGCACCCCCTTCCTTTTATTCCGGATCTGTTTAATCAGATTGTGGGTGCTCAGTGGTTCTCCAAGATTGATCTTCGTGGGGCCTACAATCTGATTCGAATAAGAGAAGGGGATGAATGGAAAACTGCCTTCAATACCCCTGAAGGGCATTTTGAATACCTAGTCATGCCCTTTGGGTTAAGTAATGCGCCGGCAGTTTTTCAGCACTTTGTAAATGATGTCTTTCGTAAATATCTTGGTCAGTTTCTGGTAGTATACCTGGACGACATCTTAATTTTTTCACCAGATTGGTCCTCTCATGTTTGTCACGTCCGTAAGGTATTGGAGTTACTCCGACAGAATCACCTCTACGCTAAATTGTCCAAGTGCCAGTTTGGGATCCAGAAAGTCTCTTTTCTTGGTTATATTATCACCCCTAACTCTTTTTGTATGGACCCCCTTAAAGTGACCGCTATTGAGAAATGGGAACTCCCAACTAACCTCAAGGCCCTGCAACGGTTTTTGGGGTTTGCCAATTACTATAGAAAATTTTTATTAAGGGGTTCTCTGTCATTGCTAAACCATTAACTGATTTGACCAGAAAAGGGGCAGATCTGGTGAACTGGAGCCCCGAAGCCGTACAGGCATTTGGACAGTTTAAGAGGTGTTTCTCTGAAGCTCCAATCCTTATTCAGCCTGATCCTGAGCAACCATTTATCATTGAGGTGGATGCTTCGGAGGTAGGGGTTGGAGCAGTTCTCTCACAGGGTCCTGTGACACTGACTAACTTAAGCCCTGTAGCCTACTTTTCAAGAAAATTCTCTAAAACAGAGTGTAATTATGATATCGGCAACAGAGAACTACTGGCCATTAAGTGGGCCTTTGATGAATGGAGACATTTTCTTGAAGGGGCTAAGCATAAGATTAAGGTTTTAACTGACCATAAGAACCTATTATACCTGGACAAGGCTAAACGTCTTACCCCCCGGCAAGCCAGGTGGGCATTATTCTTTACCCGGTTTAATTTTGAGATTACCTTTCGTCCTGGTTCTAAAAATGTCCGAGCTGATGCCCTGTCTCGCAGCTTTGATGTCAGCAGTGCCCCCAGGGAAGAACCTGAGACTATTTTAACACCGGGAGTGGTCATTGCCACTCTCCAACCTGAACTTGCAGCTCAGGTGGTAAACTCACAGTCCCTAGCACCCAGGAATACTCCAGATGGGAAACTCTTTGTACCTCCTAATCTTAGACTCAGGGTTCTTGAAGAGACCCATTGTTCTGTATTAGCAGGTCACCCGGGCATTGCTGGCACAAAGTATTTGCTCTCACGTTGTTATTGGTGGCCTACTTGGGCCAGAGATGTTAAACTGTTTGTTGAGGCCTGTGAGGTCTGTGCCAGGTCCAAGGTCCCTCGCAGATTACCCGAAGGTCTTTTACATCCTCTACCTTTACCTGAGAGACCTTGGACTCACCTTTCAATGGACTTCATCACTGACTTGCCGCCATCAAAAGGAAAGACTGTCATCTGGGTTGTTGTTGATAGATTCTCCAAAATGTGCCATCTCATTCCCCTTAAGAAACTCCCTAATTCACGTGCTTTAGCATCTTTGTTTATCAATCATATTCTATGGCTACATGGGGTGCCTGAGAACATTGTATCTGATAGAGGGGTGCAGTTTGTGTCTAAGTTCTGGAGGGAGTTCTGTGGTCAATTGGGCACTTTATTATCATTTTCATCTGCCTTTCACCCTCAGAGCAATGGGCAAACTGAAAGAGTGAACCAGTCATTGGAACAATTTCTCAGATGCTTTGTTTCTGGTGCCCAGGACAAATGGAAGGAGTATTTGTCCTTCGCAGAATTTGCCCTCAATAATAGGGAAAATCAATCTATCAAAATGTCGCCGTTTTTCTGTAATTATGGTTTTCATCCAAGGTATTCATCTGCGCATGCTTCTGAATCTGTTAACCCGTCCGCTGAAAAGACCTATAGTAGACTGTGCACAGTCTGGGCTCCAGCTCTTGAGAGCTTGGTTAAAGCCCAAGAATCTTCTAAAAGACAAGCCAACAAAAGACGCATATCTGGCCCAGAGTATTGTGTGGGTGACAAAGTGTGGCTTTCCACCAAAAACTTGAAGCTTAGGGTTCCGTCCAGAAAGCTAGCACCTAAATATATTGGTCCATATGCCATTACTGAAATCATTAACCCTGTTTCTTTCAGGTTACAACTGCCAAGAACCATGCGCATTCATAATGTGTTTCACAAATCTTTATTAAAGATGTATGTTACTCCGGTGTTGCCATCTACTCCCCCTGCCCCTCTGATCGTTCAGGGGGATTTTGAGTTTGAAGTGGAAAAGATTCTGGACTCTCGTCAGGTGCAGAACTCTGTCCAATACCTCATCCATTGGAAGGGGTTCGGCCCAGAAGAGCGAACTTGGGTGGCGAGCAAAGATATTCATGCTCCTCGCCTCATACGCCAGTTCCATGCTCGCAATCCCTCTAAGCCGAGTCCTTTGAAAGAGGGTCCGGAGGCCCCTCATAAGAGGGGGGGTACTGTTAGGAATGTGACTTTGCGCTCCTCGGTCTGTGCCAGGCGGCCGAGGAAGCGCTAAATTTTTGTCTGTGTTTGCATATGAATTGTGTCTGAACTGTGTTTTACTTCAGCCACACCTGCCTTGCCTGTGAGACTTCTGGCAGTGCAGGGGTTACTGCACTGCTAGGTCTGTTCAGCTGAGCTTGGTGCTGGAATCAGGGCTGCTCCAATCAGCTGCTGGACCTAAGCTCTTACCCTGGATAAAAAGCAGTCAGATCCTCAGTTCCCCGCTGGCTATTAGTTGTCACTAGTCCCAGCTCCCCTACTCCTTTCCCAGCGTTCCCTGTCCTAATCCCCTTGCTATTGCTCTGCCCGTGTTCTGACCTCTTGCTTGACATTTGACTATCCGCTCTCCTTCTGATTTTGTACTGCGTTGTCTGTTTGGTTTTGACCCTGCTAGTTGACTATCCTCCATTGTGTTTTGTTTGTCTGTCTACGTTTTGTGTATTCACCTACGCAGTGTAGGGACCGACTCCGTGGTTGTCCGTGACCGTTTAGGGTCGACCGAGGCAAGTAGGCAGGTGACAGTGGGTGGGTTCAGATCTAGGGTCACTGTCTCTTGTCTTGTTTACGCCTGCCAGTCCTGACACTACTGTTGCTCCTGCCTGGCCTCCATGTTGGTTACTGTTGCTCCTTCCTGGCCTCCATGTTGGTCACTGTTGCTCCTGCCTGGCCTCCATGTTGTCTACTGCTGATCCCAGCAGTTTTCTGTGTGCTTAATGCCAGTGTTTGGTCTAATTTTGGGGAGGCTCACTTTCTTCCTTACTCACTTTTAATGGTTCTCTGTGAGCTCACTGCCATGCTAGGTCTGGTATAATTTTTGGAAGGCTGACTGGCTACTGCTTCTACCTTGTTCACTCTGTCCTCCCCGCTATGCTGTGTCAGGCTGAATTTTTGGGTGGTTCATGATAAGCTACCTCTGTTTTAATGGTTCCCTGTGTTCTCAATGCCATGCTGTGTCAGGCTGAGTTTTTGGGTGGTCCCTATGCCTACCTCTGTTTTAACCAGGCTGTTGCACGGAATTAGGCATAAGGGTGCCATTAGGCAGCCTCAGAGGCATGCATACATGCTGCCCCTGCTGTTTCCTGTCCATTTACGTTGTGTTTCCATCAATTTCTGAGGTTGACAGGTTTTCACACGACCTTCTCTCCCATTGACTTTAATGGGGTTCGTTACTCGAAACGAGCAGTCGAGTATCGCAAAATACTTGGCTCAAGTAACGAGCACCCGAACATTTTAGTACTCGCTCATCACTAGTCATTTTTAACAAATTTACCTTTAAAGACCCCTAATTTTCCATTAGAAATGTTGGCCACACTGTATACACTAGCAGCCAATCACAGCACATACGCAAATAGCTGAAATATAGTAGCCAATAGAAATTCTAAGGTCTTGCCAGTCAATGCCTCACAACATCCACATAGTCACATGTCCACTATTGGCCAATAGAAGATGTAGAAGATGGAAGGTTCTTAACAGTTTTGTCTCACTGACATGAGTAAGATTGTCATGGTAACCGGCAATAATCTTTACCATTATAAGTAGCAGAGTTCCGTCAGTAAAGTAGCAGAGCTGAGCCAGCCATGTAGCAGAGCTGATACCCGCACTACGTAGCAGAGCTGAGGGGACGGTACCCAAGTTGCTCTTAAAGGAGCAATACCCAAGTTGCTCTTAAAGGGACAGTACCCAAGCCGCTCTTAAAGGGATGGTACCCAAGCCGCTCGTAAAGGGACAGTACCCAAGCCGATCTTAATGGAATGGTACCCAAGCCGCTCTTAAAGGGACGGTACCCAAGCCGCTCTTAAAGGGATGGTACCCAAGCCGCTCTAAAAGGGATGGTACCCAAGCCGCTCTTAAAGGGAAGGTAGCCGAGTCGCTCTTAAAGGGACAGTATATAGATCACTCAAAGCATTGTCACCAAAGTTGCTCCTTATGGGACTGTACCAAAGTTGCTCTTAAAGGAAATGTACCAAAGTTGCTCTTAAAGGGAGGGTATCAAGGTTTAAAGTTTTGCTCATAAAGGGAAGTCACTGGTAAAGGGGCGCTCTTTTCAAGCACTATGTATTTCCCCGGAAATGCCTATCTAGTTATTATTATTATTTTCATAGAGATGGGACTAATCTTGTAATATTATATTTTTGATCAAACTTATGTGTTATCTTGATTCTTCAGGTCAATACGGTTACTTTCAATGATTAAGATATCTTCAATATTCAACATTTATTTCATAATGTGCAAGTTTTAGAAAGTTAACTTTTTTTTTCATATGCTCAAAATCTACCTGTTCTGACACCTTTTTATTTTTATAACTAGGGAGATTTACTGTGGGCTTTTTTTGCACTATAATCTGTAATTTTTATTGATACCATCTTAGTGCATATGGGATTTGATTGCTTTTTATTGATTTTGTATTTTTACTGGAATGTGATGTGCCAAAAAAAAAAAAAAAAACAGTTCTAGCATTTTCTATTTTCTTTCCTCATACACCATTCACTGTAGGATCACCTACGATCAATAACATTATATTTTAATAGTTTGGACAATACCACATTTGGCGATACCACATACGTGTGTTCATTCATTTTTTACTTTTTTTTTTTAAATGGGAGAAAAGAGGGGGACAGGGGGTAATTTTTATTAGGGAGGGAATTTTTATTATTTAGTTTAAATAAATTAATATATATTTATTTATTATTATTATTATACCTTTTTTATCTCTCTTTTTTGTCTCTCTAGGTGATCTTGTAGTGATGAGTTAATGGGACACACTATACCACCAAAGATGCACATTGACTACATTTAAAGGACAACTCCGGCCAAAAGAATTTTTTTTATATGTTATTACTTATGGAAAGTTAAACAAATGTACATTAATTATGGGAAATGCACATATACTGCTATTTCCCTTAATTTAGTAGATCAGGGAGATTTCAAATTCTCTCAGAAACCATGACATCACGAATCAGGTGTAATTTCAATGGAGTTTCCAGCAGGGGGCGCACTATATATAGAAGTCAATGAGTACCATTGACTTCTATATATAGTGCGCCCCCTGCTGGAAATTCTATTGATTTAATTGATGTGTATGTAAAAATGTTATGTACAATATGTTTTTGATTGAATACATTTATGAAATACTTTGGAGAGAAAGTGCCCTTGCATCCCAAAGTATTCCATAAATGTATTCAATCAGTACATTTGGAGGGCACCGAGCAGGGAGGGAGAGAGGTGCCTATGCATCTAATTACCTCCCCCCTCTCTCCTTGCTCGGTGCTGGACACATACTACTCAGTACTACTACTTCCATCATCTGCTCATAGTATGAGCAGATGATTGGGGACTAGTACCAGGGCCATCACCAAATAGTCCGCCCACCCCCCTCTCGCTGCCGCCACCACGACACCACGACCACCACATATGCACTGTACTACTCCTCCCATCATCTGCTCATAGTATGAGCAGATGATGGGGGAGTAGTACCTGCGATATCCCCATTACATCTCTGCCGCTGCCACCGCTGCACAGACGATCATCACAAGGGCTTCAGCATGCCCCCTCCTCCTCCTCCCAGCTTCAAATTTCTAAGTATCCCACCGCTGACTCACTGACGCCACTCTCTGCATACACATCCCGGCTCCCGGTCAGCACTGACCCACAGTGCATGCCGGCCGGGGACACCGGGAAGCCGGGAGGAGGAGCGGGAGATTAGGAGGGGGCATGCTGGTACTCATTAACTTCTATATATAGTGTGCCCCCTGCTTGATACTCCATTGGAATTACAACTGATTCGTGACGACACAGTTTCTAAGAGAATTTGAAGTCTCCCTGATCTACTTAATTAAGGGAAATAGCAGTATATGTGCATTTCCCATAATTAATGTACATTACAAATTTGTCTAACTTTCTATAAGTAATAACATATTAAAAAAATACTTTTGGCCAAACTAGTTTTCACAGCTTTATTTAAATAGATAATAGCCAGCACAGAACAATCGCTGGGTACTGAGTGGATAGGACCCCCAAACTCACTCCAAACACCTCTAACAGCCCCATTGCATTGTTAGGTCATGGTGGCCCAACAAGATAAAGGGGTGTTCTCAAAGAAACAATTATGCATACCCATAGAATATGCCAGAAATGCCTGCTACATGCAAACTTCTCTGGGATTCTAAGATTTGGGGCCCCTGCTCGTGGCTGCCAGAGGTGCTCATTAAGCAAAAGCTGAGCTGAACCATCTGTTTTTCGTGGTCTTCATATCTCCCATTGACATTAATAGGAGGAGCCTTGTGAGCTATACTTTTTCTGTAACTTAAGTCCTGTCTATAGCATAGCTTGCAGGACTTTGCCATTCATACAGCTCCCATTAATGTCAATGGGACTTATGTAAACAGTGCTCCCCACCCAAAATGGCCTTGATTGGTAGTTCTCTTCCTATACACATAGAGAGTAGTGTTGAGCAAACCTGTCAAAATGTTCGACAACTTTAGCCAAACCCGAACGCTCTGCAAAACAAAGGTCATTATTAATGTTCAAGTTCATTAGGAACGACCTTTGTTTTGCAACAACTACCGTTATTTACACTTATTTTGACACTGTGTGAACAATAGCCTTTGGCTATATCCATGTTTTCGAGGACTCCATAGGGCGGCATCCAACTTCTGCACAATGGGGAGTCAAGCATAGAGCATTCAAGTTCAGGTAATGTTGCAAAACCTCAACATTTTGACTTAACACTAATAGGGAGATGTAACCAGTGGATTATGGGCGGCAAAAACGTTCAAGATTTATTATTCAAAATAAAAAAATAAAAAAATTAAGCCGGCTGTTTAATAAAATGCAAAGTCTCGTTCTTCCTCTTTGTATGATGTCTTATCCTCCAAATAAAGCTAAGTGTGTGCTGTTACACCATTTATATTAGAGGTAAAGTGCTCAAACCTTCACTGACTCCTCTTCTTGGATCAATATTCCTGTCCAATTGGCCATGCGTTGGGATAACTACAATAATCAAAATCTTCTTAGTCACTGGACCTCTACTAATCGCTTGCTGCTTCTAATAACTATCACATCATTTTACATTGGACCAATGCGTAGACATGATAATCATTACGTTGCCCCCAGTGTATTAGGATGTACAGCAACTTTATAACTTTTAGATCAGATCTAGTATAGAACAGTTACTACTCCACGCTGTTTGACTTATTCTATGTGTCAGATGGGGACGCTATATAGAATGTAAGGCCATGTTAACAGGGCGTAAGACATCGTCTGTGTGATGATCTTCATTTCCGCAGAATTTGGATGAGGGCGTACCCGTGTGCCCCCGCATCCGAATTCCCCGCTGCATACAATGGAGTGTGCGGCCGGAGCAGCACACTCTATTGTGTGAACCGACATGTTCTTTGCAGCCGACTGCAGAAAACTGACATGTCAGTTTTTCATGCAGCTGCATAGAATCCCGGCCAGAGCGTTTACTATGAGTATTCGCTCTGGCCGGGATTTCATTCATTTAAATGCAACATATGTTTTACATAAATCATACATACGTTGTATGAACATGGCCTAATTCCAGAAGAGAACAATTCTGCTATAGCCAGTGCCTGATGTAAACAGTTTAGCTGTAAATATGAAATTCACATTTTCATATTTCCTACACATTTTTTTTTAACTTGCGCCATTCTTCCAAAATAGTGTATTTTATTTAGAGATGAGGGACTTTACAATGATAATAAATATATCACTTCATTAGCTTGGCAATTGGCTCATCAGCCTGCTGCCTTTTAACTCCCTGCCACTCCCTGCCGCTCCACTCCAGGAAAAGCTGGATCTAGTCCTTGATCTAGCTTTTCCAGGCACCCAGGGAGGAGCGGCAGTGAGTTAAAAGGTAGCATGTTGATAAGCTCACTGCCAAGCTAACAAGCTTGGCTAATTGTGTGAATATACGAGTCAGTGATTTGTCCTGAAATATGTGAAAAATGTTTAATAAAATGTGCAAGTAATGCAGTCCGCATTGAGACATTCATTGTTTTAAGCAGATAAAAACTACCAGAAAAAATGATAAATCTAGAGCGCACTGTGCTTGGGGAAAATGTTCTCAGACCTAAGAAGAATGTATTACGAATGAAGAATAAGACCACAGAAAAAGCCTTGTTTGTAGTGGGCTTCATGTTCCCTACTGACCTCCAGCTAACATGAGCCCAGCAAAAAGTGCTGCTAAAAGCTATTACGACAAAGTGACCTTTATAGAAAATGCTATACATGACATCATCCTTGGTAAATCCTTGCATTTCTCATCTAATCTGAATTGTGCTACTGTACTATGGGGTACTATCAGAAGTAACAATAAAGCCTGTACAAGCATCATAGACCCATGCATAGACAAATTTACACTTTGAAACGAGTCTCACGAGGGCTAATATACATGAACAGAACTAGACCTGTGCCGAAACTTCCTGTTCTTGCAGGAGTGGGGTAGGGGGTCACTCAGTTGCCCTTAGACCTTGTAATAGTCTGGATGTCTTAAATGTCTTAATAGCATGCCTGCAGGTAAATCACCCATGTGGTCGCAGGCAGTATTAGGTCCTTGGTCACAAGAGGGCGCTCTCTTCTGCTATGTTCCAACACACAAATTATGTCACTGTAAGCTTTGAGCTGGGAGGGAGAAAAGATATTGCTGACAGGCTGAATACACTGCCCTAGATGACTAGTGCAGTTTATTATAGTAGTGCTCTGCTGATCACAAAAAAAAAGCCCTCTAGGGTCACAGACAAAAAATTTGAAAAAAAAAAAAAACTACATAAAATCAAATGTAATAAAAAGAATCCCCCAATAGAATAAACAAAATATTCTCCCTTCAACTTTGCATAAAAAGAAGCAATCGTCACATCCGTCACATCCGTAGTGACCTGAACAATAACACTTTTTTATTATCTCACAAAATGATTAAAAAAAAGCTAGGGTTGCAGTTTTTAGTTAATTCTTCTCCCTAAAAAATGCTCAAAATGAGTATTCAAAAAATTAAATGTATCCCAAAAAGGTACCAATAAAGATGTGAACTCGTCCCACAAAAATATTATTATTATTATTATTATTATAATTTTTTTTCACTTACATAAATATTGACTTTTTTTTTCTTTTTAGAATACAGTATTACATTATATTCCAGTGCCAAGGCCACAGCCTATATTACAATTTATGAAAGTCAGATTTTCGTTTTGAGCGTTCTATCATTTGTACTCTTGGCTACAAAGGTTTTATTAGAAGAGCCTGTCAACTTCAGTTTATGATTAATGGTCTCTGGTCGGAAATAGCAGGAGACATGTTGCTGCATAAATATTACTATTTCGTCATTTGAAAGTACAATGGAATTAAATGGGATAAGAGTTATGCTAGGCGCATCATAGCACATCCATCTTGTAATAAGGAGCCACACAGACCACTAATCAATAGCGTATATGTGGATCTCAGCTCTAAATGTTCACGTAACTCACACAAATACATTGACGCCTTCTCGGAAGAGAATCTATTTCTTATTATGGGGTCCCAGTGGACATTTTATGTATTTTGCTTTTAAAAATTCTAGTCACTGGCGAATGGTTTATGTGTGGAAGGATGAAGGATTTACGCTGTAATACGTGTTCAAAAACCTAATAATTTCTCAAATATATTGATGATCTGAAATAACAAGTTTTATGGAAATATTTAGGAAAATAATAAATATAGTAAATGTTGATTATCTACTACTATATATATTTAAAGGGGCTATCCGAGGAGCAGAAAAGGTCCTACCTGTTCTGTTCTCTGGCGCTCCATTTCCTTCCACTGATCATATCAGAAGAATGCCTTCTGAGGTGAGAGGGGGACAGGTGAATGTTGCGAGCCATGGCCACATGCAAACCCCATTTGCTGCCCAATGTTGTGGCAAGATATGTGTGCAACACACACACACACACACACACTTCTGACATCCCCAATAATTGGAAGTGGAACACTGGGCAGTGGAACATATAGCATCTTTTCTGCTCCGCAGACAACTCTTTCAAATAAATAAGAAATACTTATTAGAAATACTTGAAGACTGAAAAGTGGAATGATGGAAGAATACTTTTAGTTTTAGATATACTCAAGTGGTGTACATTAACTTCTAAGTTTTATGCACGTTATACATCTTGACACCTTTTAGGACACCAGGAACTAGAACACTGATATACGAATTAGAGCACTAAGCTTCTGGTCACTAGTAGAGATAAGCAAATCTCAAGCACATTTGGGTTTGTCTGAACTCGAACGTTCTGCATTTGATAACCGGTGGCTGAAGAAGTTCAACTGCATTCAACTCTTTCAGCCACTGGTCATCTAATGCAGAGCGTTCGAGTTCAGACGAACCTGAGTGTGCTCGAGGTTCGCTCATCTTTAGTCACTAGGATTTCGGCAGCCTATTGACATAGAACTGCAAGTGATAAATCACAAGAATTGTCAAACTGGAAAGATTCATGAACCAGAATCTCTTGCTGGAAAAAGTCTCATCACCTAAATGATGATGAAGGAGACTATTATTAGAATCAATGCAGTATGAAGAGCATTGTAGAGACAATACGACCCTTTGACCAAGATTTTGTGTCAGTAAACAAAAGACTGTGGCTGCAGAGCAGAACCTAAAGGGGTTGTCCAGGGAGCAGAACACGGCCGGAGCCTTCTGCTCCCCAGTGCTCATTTTCTGAGAATCCAAGTCTTGTAAATAAGCCTTCCAAGAAGTAGAGGGGCAGGGTTAGGTTTTGATCATTGCATGTGAGTAAAGTTAAGTCTGTGGGTAATGGCAAAAAGCTGGGGAGACACTGTGCACCTGTTGGACAGTGTTTTGACTTAGTGATTGGGACTTAGCCCTGCCCCTCACATCTCGGAAGGGTGGGGTGTGGGGGGATTAGCTCGAGGGAGGAGAAGGCAACCCTTTTAAATTGAGGACCCCCCAGACAGCAAGTGGACAGTGCATAGGGCTGATAGCACTTTTTCCCTGAAAATTAACAGAAATTTCATCAACAGGGATATTGGTCAAATGAAAATAAATAAATAAATAAAAGTGAAACCATGTGTGTAGGGAAAAAAAAAAAAAAAAAAAATCAGAATACATGTTTTCCCAATCACTAGTTCTTTTATTTTTAGAAATGTCCAAAATCTGAAAAAAGTACAAAAAAAGACAAATACTTGGAAGTCCCAAACTGCATTTTCAGCACAAAATCTTGGCAATGAAAGGGTAAAAAAAATGTTCTTCATCTAGAGACACAAGCTCTGAGTAATCTGAAAACTATGCAATGGTGTCATACTGAAGCTATTGGTGTGTTTTCAATTTTGATGATCATCCCCTTTCTTCCTATGCTGTGATGTCGCCCCAATGCTGCAGTACAGAGATAAGATAATTATCATTACCAGTACTACCTTCTTACAAGGTGGCACCTGCAAAAAAAATGGAAATATGCAGGGACCTAACAATAAGAACTATCTGGGCCAACAGACCAAAACATCCTAGCCGTCACACTAAAGAAGGTAAAGTTTTTAGTGCATAGAAGATATAAACACCAAATAGCATATATAGGACCAAAGTGATACAGGAGGAATAAAATATCAAAAATAGAAGAAACACACAGGAGAAAATTGGTATAAAAACAGTCATAAAAACATAGAAATGCTAAATATTCAAATATATGCAACTGGTCTCATGGATAACAAATCCTGAACATGCTGTATGGTAATTTCAGGAGGCAGAGAGCTTAGAAAGTAATAGGCTCAAAACTATATAAATCAGGTGTTAAAAAATAAAAATAAAAATAAAGGCGAAAAAGTAATTAGCTAAAAAAAAAATATATATATTATGTAATAAGGATTACATACTTATACTTATACTTTTGTCCAGAGGCCCAGAAGAATATGAAACAATGAAAGAAGCATGCATATGACAAATGCAAAAGGTAAAAAATAGCACCCACTACAAAGATCAGATGGGTTTTGCAAGATTGGCTTTATCGGGGGGATCTTTTATCACCTGCAGATTGTTCTCGACCGCAGGGACACTTAGCCCCGCCCACAATGGTGCCATAGGCCCCACCCCTCTGTGAAATCATTTTTCCCAGATGAAGCTGTTCTTGCAAAACTCGTCGGATGTATGTGATTGGTTGCTGTGAGTCCATCAATTATATATGATATACTTTTATAACATGGTATGACTACATTTACAGTTATAACTTATAACTTTTATACAAAATGAAATATGATTGTTCTATACAATATTTACCTACAGATATACCCATTTCATTCAAACTTGTATCTATGCATTGTCATAGTGTTTGTTACTTGTTTTCGCTCATTGCTATCATCCCATTGTATTCATACAGTATAATACACAACTACTTTACTGTCATTTTAATCAATGACTCTTTAGTTGAGCGAACATATTGCAGGAGTGAAATAAGGAGAACGACCTTATTCCCTGTTTACTGCAATACAAGGACTTTGCCTCTCTCGTTTTCTTTTTGTTCTGTACTTCATGTGGAGTAATAAATTCCTTGTAAATCAGAATGTGATCGCCATGTGTCATGTACAACGCTCTGTGAGATGTATGTGCTGTAGACTAATGACTATGGCCTACTTTTGACCCGGAAGATCTCTGTGAAGGACATCAGACCTTTCAATGACAAGTCTGACAGTCAATATTGATTTTCATTTTCCTTCATTCTCCCATAGCCGCATAAATGACTAGACCAGGGTTAATGTTTTCCAGTTCTCTTCTTTCTCAATCGGTGTCATTTGTTTTCCTTCTGGATACCCCTCAGTAGTTCAGATACCTCTAGCACATGAGTGAAGAAAACCATTCACCTTATTCCCAGGTTGTGGGTCTGTTCTTTGGGGAAAAGCTGTTTCTGTGCTACAATTCCAATATGAAATTAACTCAAATCTTTGAAAGTGGACTCTTGGGGAACCCTTCAGTATTTGATTGATAGATCGGCATCCCCATGATGCAGGTGTTGAAGAAAATATTCAGTGTTTTCAATGCTTATATTAGACTGAACTGAAAGATGTGAGTGATAATGATAAATGACAGCAACTTGAAATGAAGTGGAGTATTTTCCATTGCATTAAACTATTCCCTTAAATAATATTCCCCTTCCAATATTTCTGTAAATCACCTTGTTTACAAAAAAAGAATCCTTACACCAGAAAGACAGCTCAAAAGTCTTTTCTACTAGGCGTCTCATTTTCCCACAATCTGCTGCCTTTTGTTAGGTTCAAAATTAATCTAGTAACGGTCAGATCAAGATATAACACAGGAAGTGGGCACAAGGCTTAGTGTGTGCTGCGTGCAAGCCAAAAAGAGAGAGAGTTCCCAATTAACTTAATTTACCCGTGTGTCCTCTACACTACCTTTGAGTTGGGTCTTTTGCATGGCCTGATATGGGGCTGTGCAAGATTGGCATTTGTAGTGCCTTCAGAAGTCACAATTAATTGTATGACCAGGCCACACGAACGATTATTGTATCATTCGTGCATCCCTATAAAAGCTTTCTGCCATCCATCTGTTCGTACAGGAAGATGTGCAGCAATGGTAATACATTTTACCGCCTGCACAAAAGATGCAATCAGACGAGGATTGTGCGTTTTCCCCCTCTTCAATCTACATGAAAATGGAGCAGAGGATGAGAAGTGGCAAAGCAGATTATAAAGATAATAGACCCCACAATTCCCCCCCCCCCTCACCGCTTGTACCGTCATAAAGCTGTTTTTGATCTTTTAATCCATGATCTGTCCTGGCGTCCGTTCGGCAGGTGATGCAGTTATTGTCCTAAAAAACAACTTTTAAACTGTGTCAAATTGGCGTGGCCTAGAGTTTCTGTGCCCTAGGCCTGCACCGCCTCTCCGTCCCTCCTCCCTGCATCCCTAATGGTTAAGAGGGACAGAGAGGTAGTGCAGGCCAGGGCACAGACACTCTAGGCCACGCCAGTTTGGCACAGGGATGCATGTTTAAAAGTTGCTTTTCAGGACAATAACTGCATCACCTGTCGAACGGACCCCAGGACAGATCTTGGATTAAAAGCAGCTATCTGACAGTACAAGCGGTTGGGGGTGCGGGTGGGGGGTACAGAGTTGTTTTAAGCATAGGGTTTAAGTGTGAGCTCTGTATACTTTCCCCTCATAGCACATACTTTTTTGTTTACACTTGGTCCACCATAATGTAGACCAAGATCAGTTGTCAAAAAAATGTGTCCTATAAATCAGAGAACATACAATAGAAATCAATGGGTCATAGGACATATTAGATTTAACCTGAAAGAAAAAAAAAGTTAAGGTAAGACTTTTAAATGGACATCAGCTTCTATATCCCTTGAGTCCTTAACACAGCAATGTGAATGTTATCTAGATATATAGAGACCTACCTACTCCTCTGATAGTTATATTATAGTTTTTTAAGGTGATATAAATAAGAAGTGCAGTGAAGCCCGGGCCAGCACCATGATGATATGCTGTAAATTGATTTCTCTCTGACTATCTTGTGATATTTTTAATATGCTTCAGAGAAAAACAGAATTATTTATCCCTGTCATTAAAAGTGCAGTCTGTGCAAAAAAAGACAAGGGGGAAAAAAATGTGAACAGTCCAGAATTCCACTAGACTCAGCACATGAGCTCACCATTACCGAGATACCTCCAAGGAACCAATAAAGTATCATTTTATATCTGGCTGTAATTATCTGAAGTTTACAGAGGAATTGAATGTCATTAATATGGTGGATACGATTGTTATTTCAGGAAATGACAGACGAGATTTCATGAAATATGACCGAATGGTTGTGTGACTCTGCTAAGCAGCGCTTGTCATAGAGCTGCATGTGAAACAAGTCTCTGAGGAGAAAATATATAATTAATATCATTACAATTATTTTCACTCTGAGCTCAGCTATTTGGAAAAGCAGCGGTAAATACGCCTCCAGTTTACTGCAGGATTCGTCTTCTAGAATGACTGCACGCATGGGTAGTGTCCTCCGTCCACCCCTCCTGACTACAGGCCAGCAGTAAACCTCACAGCAAGTTGCTAGTCAGATTCCCCCACCACCACCACTCCTGTTTTTATCACAAGAACAGCTCACATGGTATGATGTCACCACTTGTGACATCACTAGCCTAGCTGATAATCTAATGATGTAAATTGACTATAGACAATAGTAAACACACAAGTCAAATTTGAAACCAAATGTGAAGCTTTTGGACGATTCATGAGTGAGGTTTGTGGAAAAAACACCGGAGGCTTCTTATTTTAATATTAATATTAACATTATTTTCTAAAAGATTGTAACAGTTCACGTTGTGGATCTGCTGGACCACGGCAAGCAAAGGACTAAACGGCAACAGGGAGGTCTTCACCAAAGCCTATGGGAAGGCAGGCTGGACTTGCTGTGGCAGGGGACCCCCAGGTTGCTACCCTTGGTTTGGCTAGCTTGCGATGATGGTCAATGTGCAACAGTGTAGACAAGATGCAACCGGGAACCACAGCAGGGAACGGAGGCAGACAACTGGAAACACGGGCAGTTAGCACGGACAGGGAGCACGGGAAGGAAACCCGGGCAGTTATACAGACTGAGGCCATTTTATTAGGGTAGGGAGTCAGTGGCTCCAACAGAAAAGCCAGGGCAACTATCTCTTTATACACACCTGTGCTGCGTTGCAGCAGCCAATTAAGGGTGCACTTAACCTTTAAATCTCAAAGAGATGGGGTCTAAGCAAAGGAGGAGGTGGAGACCCGTGTGCAAGCAAAGTGAAACAGAGCCAGGAGCAAGAAGAGGTTAGGGGTCAGACTGCCGGCAGCACTAAGCACCAACTTCGGGGACATGGTGTCCACTGGTTTAGAGATACAGATGTGGTGGTAGCCCATGGTACGGGTCAATGCCACAGCTGTGACAAAGATGTAACAATGTAATAAAACATTACCTCTTTAAATAGCTCACAAGTATTTAGTGCAAATCGTGTAACTTATCCCTGCTACACTAAGGTAAAGAACGGGGAATTTCCAAAGGCCTACATACATCAACCTCCATTATATTAGAAAAACTCATACCGCACCTAACCTGAGGAAACCCATCTCCCAGACCTAAAGAAGCCTTCCTGGGCAACCTGTCTAACAGGAATTAATGTTAAAGCCTCCATTAGCTCTAAGCCACAGAGTTGATTGCCCCTATACTACCCGTCTTTAACTTCTTCCTGGGTTGCCTTCAAGAACCCCTCTTCCCCTCCATTTCTTAACCTACCACAAGGACAAGAAAGACCCCAATTTAATTCCTAAAATAGGGTGGGCAGGTGGGATAGCTTCTCCTGCTCACTACCACTCAGATTGGAGGTAACCACATGCACCCCTTCTTCTTATAACTAACTCCCCATGCCTATGTCATACTTCTATTCCTCCCCTAATCATGTGCCCATGCCATTACCTTTTGCTTGGACTCCTGGGGCCTTCTAAACTTGTAACAGCCCTACAGTGTCATGGTACAGATCCTGCTATCCTTGTGTGTTTGGAACTCAAGGCAAACTTAACTTATAACCCAATGCCTCCCTGCAAACAAACAAACAAACAAAAAAACTAAAGCCAGGATAATTACCGACTAAACTACACTGCTGGGAAAGTATCAAGACAACTCATGTACTCCACAGAAGTATCAACTCCCGAAGTCCTATCTAAAGGGATTTCATGCTAAATTTCCTGCCTTTAAGAAGCAATAGGATAAGCTTTACAAGGACCTGTTTACACCTGCAGGCTTTGTACACATCTCTATACAGATCTGCACAATGGCGGATTATAATGTGGGCGGTTTGGGCTGCCGCCCGGGGCCCAAGGCTCCGGGGGGGCCCGCGCCGCCCACATTAAGATCTTGCATAGCAGCGCCAGCAGCACATCACTTTCGGGGCCCAATGGGCCCCCGAGTGATGTTCTGCTGTGGCGTGCTGTCGTCGGAGTCCGCCGCGGCACCGCCCCCTCTCTCCTTGCCGTCTTTGCGGTGCCCGTACTTCTCTCCTGGCGGCGTGATGACGTCACATCCTGCGCGCCGCCAAGCAGAGAAGTTCGGGCACCGCGGGGCTGCACTGTGAGCTTCCGGCCTGCTCTCTCTGCCGGAAGCTCACCCTGGCTCCCTGCCGCCCGAATATACCCCCTGCCACCCGGCTGTACCCCTTGCCCCTTAGCTGCTCTCCATGCCGCCCCATCTTCTCCCCCTGCTGCTACCCCCATCATCTTCTCCCCCTGCTGCTACCCCCATCATCTTCTCCCCCTGCTGCTACCCCCATCATCTTCTCCCCCTGCTGATACCCCCATCATCTTCTCCCCCTGCTGCTACCCCATCATCTTCTCTCCCTGCTGATACCCCCATCATCTTCCCCTGCTGCCACCCCCATCATCTTCTCCCCCTGCTGCCACCCCCATCATCTTCTCCCCCTTCTGCTACCCCCATCATCTTCTCCTCCTGCTGATACCCCCATCATCTTCTCCCCCTTCTGCTACCCCCATCATCTTCTCCCCCTGCTGATACCCCCATCATCTTCTCCCCCTGCTGATACCCCCATCATCTTCTCCCCCTGCTGCTACCCCATCATCTTCTCCCCCTGCTGATACCCCCATCATCTTCTCCCTCTGCTGCTACCCCCATCATCTTCTCCCCCTGCTGATACCCCCATTATCTCCCCCTGCTGCCACCCCCATCATCTTCTCCCCCTGCTGCTACCCCCATCATCTCCCCCTGCTGCCACCCCCATCATCTTCTCCCCCTGCTGCTACCCCCATCATCTTCTCCCCCTGCTGATACCCCCATCATCTTCTCCCCCTGCTGCTACCCCCATCATCTTCTCCCCCTGCTGCCACCCACATCATCTTCTCCCCCTGCTGATACCCCCATTATCTCCCCCTGCTGCCACCCCCATCATCTTCTCCCCCTGCTGCTACCCCCATCATCTCCCCCTGCTGCCACCCCCATCATCTTCTCCCCCTGCTGCTACCCCCATCATCTTCTCCCCCTGCTGCCACCCCCATCATCTTCTCCCCCTGCTGCTACCCCCATCATCTTCTCCCCCTGCTGCCACCCCCATCATCTTCTCCCCCTGCTGCTACCCCCATCATCTTCTCCCCCTGCTGATACCCCCATTATCTCCCCCTGCTGCCACCCCCATCATCTTCTCCCCCTGCTGCCACCCCCATCATCTTCTCCCCCTGCTGCTACCCCCATCATCTTCTCCCCCTGCTGCCACCCCCATCATCTTCTCCCCCTGCTGCCACCCCCATCATCTTCTCCCCCTGCTGCTACCCCCATCATCTTCTCCCCCTGCTGCTACCCCCATCATCTTCTCCCCCTGCTGCCACCCCCATCATCTTCTCCCCCTGCTGATACCCCCATCATCTTCTCCCCCTGCTGCCACCCCCATCATCTTCTCCCCCTGCTGCTACCCCCATCATCTTCTCCCCCTGCTGCTACCCCCATCATCTTCTCCCCCTGCTGCTACCCCCATCATCTTCTCCCCCTGCTGCTAACCCCATCATCTTCTCCCCCTGCTGCCACCCCCATCATCTTCTCCCCCTGCTGCCACCCCCATCATCTTCTCCCCCTGCTGCCACCCCCATCATCTTCTCCCCCTGCTGCTACCCTTCATCATCTTCTCCCCCTGCTGCTACCCTTCATCATCTTCTCCCCCTGCTGCTACCCCCATCATCTTTTCCCCCTGCTGCTACCCTTCATCATCTTCTCCTCCCGCTGCTACCCTTCATCATCTTCTCCTCCCGCTGCCACCCCCATCATCTTTTCCCCCTGCTGCTACCCCCATCATCTTCTCCCCCTGCTGCTACCCCCATCATGTTCACCCCCTGCTGCTTCCCTGCCTTCCCAGCTTCCCCCCCCCCTCCCCGGCCTCATTTGCCCCAGCTTCTCCCCCTGTCGCCCCAGCTGCCTCCCTTCCCCAGTCACCCCCAGCTCCCCGCCTGCAGTTGAGTTGGGGCCGGAGAAGTCTTCATGATGCTGCGCCAAATAGAGAGGAAAGGAAAAAGTGAGCGACGGCAATCGGAGAAGACGTCACCTGTGAGTCATTAGTAACTGCACTGTAATCACTTATAGGCTGGGCTCACACACAGTATATTTCAGTCAGTATTGTGGTCCTCATAGCAACCAAAACCAGGAGTGGATAGAAAACACAGAAAGGCTCTGTTCACACAATGTTGTAATTGAGTGGATGGCCGCCATTTAATGGCAAATATTTGCTGTTATTTTAAAACAATGGCTGTTATATTGAAATAATGGACGTTATTTACTGTTATATGACGGCCATCCACTCAATTACAACATTGTGTCAACAGATCCTTTCTGTGTTTTCCATCCACTCCTGGTTTTGGTTGCTATGAGGACCTGACATGAGGACCAAATACTGCCTGAAATATACATAGTGTGAACCCAGCCCTATAGTGTGCAGAGCCTGTGTACCATTGGGGTCTAAATGGGTCAGTGTTTTGTTTGCGGTAGTGTACTGACACAGCCCCGGGGTCACTACAGTACACTAGCGAAAACTTTTAAACTAGAACCCAACTACAACTGCAGGCACTACAACTCCCAGCATATTATGAGGGCTGCAGACTGTCAGTACATGCTGGGAGTTGTAGTGCATGTAGCTGTTGTAGTTTGGTCCTAGGTGCATCATACACTGGATTCTTTGTGGCATATAAGAATACATAGATCTGTGGGGGCTCAGTGCAGGGAAGTGACCCCAGAACATCACTAATAGGGGATAGAACAAAAACACCCCCCCTATCCCCTATTAGTGATGTTCTGGGGTCACTTCTATATACTGATCCCCCTCAGACCTATGTATTCTTATATACCCCACACAGCCTGCTGGGGTGGCTGGGGGGGGGGGCCCAGGTTGGGTGGACAGCCCGGGGCCCAGGGTACATTTAATCCGCCACTGGATCTGCATCCTAGAACAGGAAACTGCTGCTCATTTTTTATGAGTCCTCTATTCCCACACAATATATCCACTGGGAGATAGTCAGTGAAGATCCCTTAAGCTGATCATTTTAAGGCTGTTTTACTTTACATCAGTACAAAGGCTTGACATTTGACATACATGCCAGTGAACTATGGCAAAAATAGGAAGATCAAGCTATCTTAAGCTGCTATTTCTCCCAGTGCCCAATCCATGTAAGTGATGGCTTTTTTTTTACAGTCAATATAAAAAAGCCTGGTCATGGGGATTTCATAAATGTATGTGAACTTTATTCTCTATATCACTGTGTCATAATATGCTAGGATTCTTCATTTTGCAAGAACTAAAGTCCCATATGTTGCCGCATACTGCTATCTATAGAAAATTGCTTTGCTGGCTTTCATTACCAAGTTATGCAGGGTGATAAATGAGGAGAATAAACATAGCTTAAAGTGGAATTACCATCATCCTAATCTGCTCCTCGAAATCATTTTGGATAATAAAACTGAATAAAACATCCACCAAGATGGTGAAGCAATGGATTATAGCTTATTTTCCTAATGGAGCCAATGTCACAGCCTTTACATACATCAGTAACAGTGACATATAGCGTATTTGACTTAAGCGTTTTCCCATCGCGCTCGCTTCCCTTATTATTACCTTAACAAAAAGCGATTTTTCCTAAAACGCTCATTTTTATTGACTGTTCTCGCTCATATATAAAGTGAAGTCATTTCCACATGTTTTTTCTGTTGCTGTAATTGCAGAAAAAAAGGCAAAAAAGCCCACATATATTTATAGTAATTGTATAGAAAAAGGCAGCGCCATGGTCCCCTGCGATCTGCTATGGATTAAAGTACAGTTAAGAAATGGGCTTTAATTTCCCTGGAGGTTCGGAGGAGCCGGAGCTGTGCGAGCGCTAAGCAAACATTATGCAGATATTGACAGGGTGGAAAACAATAAATGCCCCCTTAATATATCAAAGTAGCAAAATATACTTCATTTTCCTTATAAGTACTTATTACAATGTCTATGTCATACTGCACAAGGAGGAAAAATCTTTTCCCATTGAAGACAAGGATAAAGAGTTGTCACTGATCACACCCTCCACCATATGCCCTCCACTGTGATAGTAAGGTACACAGCATGGGCATGGCTACCAAGGAGGCAAGGAAGCTGCTATGGGGTCCAACAACTAAGGGATCCAATTTCCACTTAGATATAGAAGGAAAGGGATGTAGAAAGTCTAATGTGGACCTATATTTTGGTTGTTAAAAAGAACTTTGGACATGTCACAGTTCTGCGATAGATAATGCCTGCTGGGAGATATGGTTTCCCGGGCGGATGACATGATGTAAAACTGAGATCATAGATAAAAGTTTGGATTTGGGGCTAGGAGCAGCATAGACAAGTGGGAAAGGTGTCAAACAATCAGAAGGGGGTAGGAGCATACACCTATATGCCTTCTGTGCATTTTTTTTTTTTTTTTTATAGAATCACTAGAGTTCCACTTTAACATAACTGTATAATTATTGTGATACAAATGCCTTAACGGTGACAGTGAGCTCTATTATATCAGTGTGCATTATCCCTGTATTGTGACATAGTTATGTGCATTATCCCTGTACTATTTCCCATCACTGTATGTATTTTCCTTCTAGTTTGGCATCACTATGAGCTTTATCCTTGTGTATCACAAAAGCCAAAATAATGGTACTACTCACCAGAGGCTCTTGTGATGCACTGCTGTGAGGCTCGACCGGTCACATGCTAGATGGTAATGGGTGATGCCACTACTGTGGTGGTTGGTCAAAGTATATCTCAGTCAGATGTTTTACTGTCGTGACGCTAGTGCCAGGTGGGCACACAGGTATGGAGGCACACCTGCTTTTATTTTAGAGTGGCGAGCAATACCCTTACCCCTGTGGTCGATAACCTAACTGGCTGTGAGAGAGTCCCTTGGGTTCTTATCACGGTGGTCCAAAGGGGAGTTGTGACCCACCCTGTCTATTGGAAGTGCCACCAACAGAAAGGGGAGATGACCCAAGGATGGTGCATAGATAGTAATCCACCGATTCCATAATAGAAAATTAAGGACAAGGTAGTCTCGAGTATTCAATTGCAAGTGCTTTTGTGCATCATTTATTGTGTAACATTGGTAGACACAGACATATTCCGACGTTTCGGTGAAGGCACCTTTCTCTAGGAGTCTGTATGGTGGATATCAACAGGGACTGTAGGTATAGATGTGCTGGCAAGGCTGCGCCTGCCTGGAGGAGCGGATCCGGGTGTGCTGATGGATTCCACACTTTCTATGTGGGGGATGAGGCACCGGATGGCAGGACTGGAGAAGGGGGAGAGGAGGGGAGGTAAGCCACTGTGACCAATGCTATAGGTATGGTGGGTGGAGAGGTAGTTACCCAGGTGGCGGTCCGAGGCACGTGGCTGGCTGTTCTGCGAGGCTGCATCGCCAAGGATGGTGCAATTACTGTGTCGTTTTTTAAACAATGATCACTTAGTCCTGTTACCATAAATAAACTTCTCTTTACTTCAGGAATACTTGCTACAGTGATATACCATAGACTTCTTACTTGACAATAGACTTTAGACCCGAGTGACAGGATTTGTGCTGACAGCTTGAGAGGTAGTAGAGCCGTGCTTACTAGGTTGAGTGCGGAGAAATAGAGTAAGTTCAGAGAAGTGGAGAGGAGGATATCGAGAGAGTCCAAACCCAATGTAGTACTGTGATCTGCTGGAACTTTAGAAGTAGATTAAGTAGACTTTAGAATAGAGAGAATACTTGTGCCCGTGTTTTGACCTCTCGTCTTTGCACCACCTATTGCCCCCCAGTGTTGGGTGACCTGTCCTATGAGGCTGACACAAGCCCTCAGTGTAATCAGTTTTCTGAGTACACCCATGCTGCGAGATAGAGTATGTAGGCTTCTAGCAACTTTACTCTATCTAGATCAGTTCCTCTTGCTTCAGGATACTGTCCTGCACCTTTAGACTTGTTCATGGCGTGGGCTGGGATGGGTTTGTCCTCTCTGAGAGTGTCTAGCACTGCATAGTGTGTAAAAGTGCTGCTTGGAAGAACAGGGCATCTGTGCTATTCATGTGTGTCTGTAGATTAGACTACACTGGACTCGGCCTCTAACAGGGGACCTTGCCAAATCCAGGGCCCAACATGACTGCTGTAGGGACCGTTCTGGCTTGCGTCCTCTCTGTACAGGAACTAGACTAAGACTAAGTGTGTGACTACACTTCCTCTCCCCATGTGACAACCTCCAACAGGGTATGTAATACCTGCTGTGAGTGGTGGAGAAGCGAGTGCAAAAGAAGAAGGAGAATAGAGATAGGTGTAGAAGAGGAAAGAGCTCTCATTGGTGCACAAACCACAAATCAACAATAGCCCCTTGAGTACTACAGCTGTACAATACATAGGTACAAGACATACATACTAGCAACATCTAGTGGCAAAACTTTGGCCGGACATGGCCCCCAAACCTCCGTTACCTTTAGTTAGCCTTTCTCAATCCATGCCTGGTCCCGGGCTTATTTTGTCTTCTGTTGATGATATTCTGGTAAAAATCTTCTTTTCTTTCGGTGGTGCGGTGTCAAAGGAGTGGGGTCTAGAGCATCAGTGTACTAGACCTTGTTGGCACGCCCCTGGGGTGGATATTATTCTTCGGCAGGCCCAAGGCATGCATACTCTCAGCCCCACCCCTTTGACACTGTACTGTCGGAATAAAATATATATATTTTTTACCTAAATATTGGCACCAGGAGAAAAGAGAAGCCTGAGACCAGGCTTGTGTAGAGAAAAGCTAACAAACTGTACCAGATGTTTAGGGTCGGTGCCCGGCAATACAGATTCACTGTAACAAAATCTCTATACTAAAACACTAAAGCCCAGAGGCGGCCTATGTCTGAGCTGCAATACCACAGACACATAATCTATGTACAGGTGTAATGCTGTGTTGGAAGAAAGAACAGATGTTATTCTTACCCTGATCAATCATAAGATCTGTAAATACATATGACGTTAGTCTAAAGTTATTGTATCTATGGATATGTAAAGTAACTCTCATGCGATGATGCGTGTTCTGGTACTAAAACCAAGCGTGAGAATGTTCTAATAGACCTAATGCCCACTGTGTTATTATATATAGGTATCTACAAGTAGTTGTTTCTAACCATTGACATTGATATAGTAAAACATAAAGACCAAACCCAATAGGTTACGATATTCCACATGTACAGTGTATAAATGCAGTGCAGATGTTACACAGAACTGACCTCACTTATGTGGCAAATCTGTGATAAGTCGTATCCTGGTATTCCAAGAGATAACATCTCCGAGATACCAGAATGGACCCTGTGGTCAGGTGAGATAATGTACTGACAGCAGATTAACTTTACTATAGGCCCCGGGCTGTTCACCAAGCCTGGGCTCCCCCACCCCACTGTAACTATGGCAGCACTAGCGTGGTGCTCATAGTACAGAATAGATAATGTCATGATGCTCTGATTTGTGCAAAACTGTGGTAAAAAAGCTGCAATTTTTTTGCAAATCATGGCAGAACTGTAGCCCGGAGACAATACACCACTGAATGAATAAGTCTTTTTGGGTGGCCATTGGCCCTCTAGGAGCTCAGGGCCCTGGGCTACCGCTCAAAAAGGACCTATTATAATCTGCTACTGACTGACAGGGTAGCATGTCAAAGGAATACCTGACTGGTGCAGTCACTGGCCTGGGAGACAAGAATCCAATGGTAGCCTGGGAGACAAGAATCCAATGGTAGAACTGCAATACAATGTCATTCCTTTATTGCATAGGAATGGGAATTGCACCAGTACTTTCACAAGAAGATTACTTGATCTCAAATATGATAGCACAAATTTTTAAGATACCAGATGATGATAATAATAATAATAATAATAATAATAATAATAATAATATAAATATATATAACCCTTCTTACAGACAATGAAGATAAGGCAGATATGGTATAATACAGATGCATGGCTCATTTTAAGATAGTTCTGATACACTTAAAGGGTTTGTCCGGGCAAAATAAAAAATGCTGGCCATTGGGGGTGCTGCAAATACAACGGGGGAAATATACAGGGGGAAAAGTGTCACTATCCTGTCCCGGTCCAATGCAGCCACTGGGCTGCTCTGTGTTCTCCGCTTGTCTCTTGTATCTCACCATCACAGCCCCACAGGAACTGCCCCCTCAGCCAATCAACTGCCTGAGAGACTCCCCTAGAGCCCTAAGCAATGGAGGAGCCTAACTCTAACCCCCCCACAGTCTTGTCAGTGTATTGATATGAGCCTAGTGTATTGATATGAGCGGGTGGGGTTTAGGAATAGATATAACTTCCTGTCTTACCTCTTCCTTCCTCTCTGTCACAAGGAGATCTGGAGAAAAAAAAAAACACTTCCCTCCCACCGTCCTATGTTTTAATGTAACCCGTAACAAGGAGACGGACTGAAGCTGCATTTCACAGGAATACACCGAAAATCTATGGAGGACAGAAACTCTATGTCACTGTTCCATTACTTGCTGCACTTACATAGTATTCAGAGCAAGTGCTCTGACTCCAACCCCACTTTCTCTTTAAAGCCAAAGGCATCATGGGAAATTAGGTAATTAGGAAGACAATATTAGAGAGAAATAATTAACAAAGATAGTTGACAACCCTTAAATGGTACAACCATGACTATTTCTTCAACACAGCCCCACCAACCCTGTCTGTAGATTGGGTCTGGTATTGTAGGTCAGATTAATTGGACAGGCTTTGGACAGGTAGGGTACTTTTCTTGTAAGAAACCAACTTTTTTTTTCCCCCACAATGAAGTTTGGAATTTAATTTATTTTTGTTCTATATACTGCTGTGTCCTGCTGATTTAGTTACAGTCTGTTCATTTAAACACACACCATTTTCATAACTTTTCACAATCATTAAGCTTTTCTACAATAGAAAGAAAATTCATAACATGTAAAGCAAGCCAAAACCCAAACTGTATTTCCATAGTCAAAGGCACAAGTATAAAGGATAACAGTATATGTTGTGCCTTGACGTCAGTACAGTTAGGCTAATAGACTTATATTAGATTAGACTGCTGCCAATCATTTCATTTTTGGCAAGATGCACCTAGGACCTAATGTCTGTGAATGGCTATTTTATTACCATTCTATCTAACAAAGAGGACATGTTATTTTAGTTAATGTAGAGCTTTGGCCCAACTGGTTTGGTGCTGGCTAGACTATAGTAAGGACTTAAAGGAATTCCCTTGCAGCTTTTCACAATTGGTAGTCCAGTGGGTGGTGCTGTTTAGTCATTGACAGCTATCTCTTCAAACATAGTAGGTTATCACTGAATAGGGCTGGCCACTGAAATCCTAAGCATAGAAAGACAAGAAATTTTAATTAAAAAAGTTATACTGAATCTTTTCCCCCAAAACATTTAAGTAGTATTGAGCGAGCATCGGGGTGCTAAAGGCGTCTTGATGTTCTAGCAAGCACCTCATGGTGTTTAGGTGCTCTTGTTGAAAAGCTAAGCAGCTAATCAACAAGCTTTAAGGCTGTGTAAAAGCATTTCCACAACCTTTACCCATTGGTGGTGTGTGTGTGTGTGTGGGGGAATAAATTATCCTTACCATCCTGGGCTCCTGGCGTGCAGCATCTTCGCCTTAACCTGTTTGCTAATGGCGCTCAGGCGGGACATTGCTGTACCTACTGATTGCCTTAACAGAAACTGCAGGAGGCTCCACTCAGCCAATTTACCGCCTCAACCACTGACTGGCTGATTGCAAATGAAGGAGCTGAAGATAAAAGACACTGCCAAGAGCTCAGGTTGGGAAGTATAACCCCCTCAACAGATCACAGCCAGGATGCACTTTACCCACATGGGGGGCCAGATTGTAACTTTCTTAGGTTTTCAGGTGAACCAGACACCTTCCCTGTGCTCACTGAACAATACTTATAAGTCACACATTTTGGCTACTACCCAAAGGAAGGTAGGTCAAATCCATCAAATATAATTTCTGATCTTTTCACGTTAGAGATAAAAGCAAGGAGTTACATACCGGCCTAAAGAGTGGACTGGGGGGAGAGAAACCTTGAAGGACAGCTTACACAGGCTGCAGAAAGAGAAAAGAGAAAAGGGGAAAATATTTAAGGCTTTTTACAAGTGTAGCAAGAACACAGAGCTCATGTAGCATACTGTAGAAACTGTAAAAGACTAATGAGAACCATTCTAGAGAGGCCATAGCTGTGAGCAGTAGTGGCCACTGGAGTGGAAAGATGTAACTGTGGCAATGCAAAAAAAAAAAAAAAGTATAATATTGATTTAAAAAAAGGGTTCCTCTATGAAAATTGATGTCCTATCCTTTTTTTGGGTCTTCAATATTAGATTTTCTGGGTCCAAATTTGGACACCTCACCAGTGAACTGTTTATATGTGCCATAACAATTATGTGAGTGTGTCAACTTTTTCAATGTTTTTTTTTTTTTTTTTTTATTATTGGTTAAAACGTAACTTTTATTGATCTGTATTAATAGTGCAATTGTTTTTTTGTTTTTTTGTTTTTTTTATTAACCTTTATTTGTAATTTTTTTTAAATAGAAAAAAAAAAAAAAAGATTCATGTTTAAAATCATGTAGGATCAAGAACAGTACTCTTGAATTATTCCAAACAGAGGGGTGTAACCAGGAAGATTACATTTATACCAAATTTCAAGAGGGGGTATCCCCGAGAATGCTTCTAGGTCATCTAATGATGCTTACACTGGACCCGCTAAAATTTAGCCCCTTGCAAAAGATACTGTTTCTCCCTTGTCCATGATTATTTTTCACATCTTATGCATCCAAAGCCTACCACTACAAAACGAGTTAGTTCTTAACAATCTTTGATATTACCTACTAGCACTCCTCAAGAGGAGTGACTCAGACCATTTATCTATTGTGCTAGCTGGAGCAGTGCACCCAGCGGCCCCCAACACCTTACAATCCCTAACCACATTCATCCAACAAATTAAGCGGTCAAGGTCTTATTTTTGTGGGTGCCCCTTCCACACTTCCACTGAAGTCCGACTTGGTACAGCGAATGTCCCTATATTAGGGACCTTATCCACTCCACCTGCCGAATCTTCAAACTGCCGAGCATTCCAACTCCCATACCCTCATGAACCACAAGGGCTGAGAGTCAGATGCCCCGAATCTTACACCCTTCTGAGGCAGCTGAGGACCCCTGCCAAGAGTCCCCACCACCAACCAGATTATACCATTCATTCTGTGGGGCGCCCACCTCTATTTTCATTTTATTTCAATTGACCTGCTTAACCACAATTGCTCAACCCATTCACCCTAAGAGGCCACTGACCACAATGCCCCAACCAGCACCCTGCTATCCATTATCTATTACTATATCTCCACCTAACCTACTTTTACTACTTAACCTTCATTTCACCATAAAACCCTAATTAATATTCATTACTTCTATGCATGGACAGGGATTGGCAGTCTCTTCGCCCCAATTTTACAATCTTGGGCACCCTCCAGCAATCCCGGAGTATACCCCCCCCCATTCACATGTCAATCTTTGTACAATTTTACCCTCTTCATCCCCCATATCCTCCTTTTCCACCTTCCCTTATCCTATCATAATAACCAATTCTAACCTTATTACCCACCCATCCCCTCCAACCCTAGCCCCCCCCCCCAGTTGCCCCTGGCGCGAAGAGAGAACTGACAAAAAAAGTGCACTTACACAAACAAAAATACACCTAGGTGCCTATGTTGCTCCAATATTGTACCCACTTATTATTATACTTCTTCAACCTGACGTAGTCTTTTTTTATTCTTGTTTTTCCCTTCCTCACATCTCATTATATTTTTGATCACTTCTTTCCACTCTGCTATAGACAGAGATTTTGGGGATATCCAATTCCTAATGACCACCAATCGTGCAGCAAAAAATATTTTATATATCACCCCCCTTTGCAATTTTGTTAACTGCAACCCTTCCATTTCCCCTAATAGTGCACACGTGTACTTATTTACTACTATTACTCCATATATTATATCCATGATGGCAAAAACCCTAATCCAAAACTCCTGAAGTACCTTACAGTCCCACCAATAATGCTCCAAATCTGCTCCTTGTGCTAAACACCTACCACATTTACCTTTCTCTTTATTGCCCCATTTCAAAAAGTCTTTTGGACAATAATATAACCTGTGAAAAATAAAAAAAACTGTACCATTTTATGCTTTTTATCTGTGAGACACTCATTACTAAATTTGTATAACTCCTCCCAATATATGTGGTCCTTTGCTCCTATCACCTGTCCCCACTTAACTTGTGACCTAATTACTAGATTTTCCTGTTTCATCTGTCCTAAAATTCTATAAAGTTTCCCTATTTTACCTTTTGCGTGTCCTTTAATCTCCAATAACTGCGTGATCCAACAAGAATTTTCAACCACCAATCTCTCCTTATTTTCAATCCCCTGTATGGCCATTTTGATCTGTTGGTATCTCAGTCGACAAATGCCACTATCTAGTATCTCCTTTATTTCTCCATACTCTTTTATCCTACCTTCCCTACAAAACTGGGACACTTTTACCAGCCGCCTTAAAGTCCAGTACCCCAAATCCTGAATTTTTCCTACTTCTGGGAAATCACTATTCTGCAGCAGTGGAGTGTGTTCCATTGCCCCTGTAATCCTTGCTAAGTTTCTCACCTCCTTCCACACTCTCACTACTAACCCTCTCAAGCTGTTTTTTGAGTATGCAGTCTTTAATTCCCCCTCTAATACCTCAAAAATATCCTCTGTTACTCCCCTCTTTTCTGTGACCCAGTTTTGCAGGGAATCCACCATCTTCCACTTTTTTAACCACTCCAAGTATGAAGCTAAGTAGTACCCAAACAAATAAGGTACATCCAACCCACCACCCTTCTCAGGAAGGGTCAGTATATCCAACTTTAACCTTACTCTTTTCCGATTCCAGATAAGCTCATTTAATACTCGTTCCACTTTTTTAAATATGTTTTTGTTAATCTAAACTGGAGAGTTGGAGAGGACATATAACAATTGGGGAAGCCAAATCATTTTAACTAACCCTATTTTATCTGACCTAGATAGCGGCATCCTATTCCATACCCACGCTTGATCTTTCATTTTATTTAACTTAGGAATTATATTTAATTCGGCATATTTTTGGGGATTAGAAGATATCTGTATACCTAAATACCTTCTTCAATGTTTACTTGCACTCATCCTTGCATCACTGTAAAATTAGCAATGGAGGTACAGGGAACTAACACCTCCCCCTTTTACTTAAAAAGGCCATAAATTCTTGCAAGTTGCATAAACCCCTTTAAAAGATAGCCACTCATAGAAGGCACTAAAGAAACAAGTTTCTTTCTTCTGGAAGAGAGCTATTCTATATTACTCTTATATGAAATGGATAACAATTGACCTCTTATAGTTTTCCCAGACACATTCCTGACTATGAAGCAGATCTCATAACCTGTCATCACTGTCTACATTCATGAAAAAAAATCTGCTACATTAATGTTTTTCATTGTAGTCAACAAAAGTTTTCCAACATGCGGACCTGATGTGTTAAAAATAGGTTTATTTCCGAACAACAACAACAAAAAAAGTTATTCATTGTTAAATTAAAAAAAAAAGAATGAGGATACTACGGTGTGAAATGGATGGCAGAAAATACTTCCCAACACTCTAGTGTATGCATGTGTATCAGGTATCAGGGGCTATAATTACAACCGGGGTTGGCGGTTGCTGACCGACACAGTGTTGTTATAGTATAGAGACTCATGTGGGCCAGAAGACCTGCACGCGGTACAGGAGGCAATATGGTTTGATCAAAATATAAACCAACATTCTGACGTTGGTTTTTTAATGTAGTCGAGGGTATTATTGCAAGCCATGGGTGTGATGTGCAGCCACTGCTCTTTCTCTCTAGGTTGTATTTAATACATTCTCTTCTTTCTTTGTGGCTTGCACTCCTCCCTTATAAGACCCATGTGACCCCAATTAGCAGGAAGCACCTGTGCACATATGGTAAGCATCTCCTCTTTTTGGTCCTGTGACAGTGGGGTTGCAGGGCCATTCTGTGACCCCCCTCCCCTGTTGGGGCTTGCTTTTGCGGTCACTGATCAGCACAGTGTTATAGTGCAGAGACTCATGTGGGCCAAAAGACCTGCACGCGGTACATGAGGCAATATGGTTTGATCAAATCATATACCAACATTCTGGTGTTGGTTTTTAAATGTAGTCAAGAGGCATTATTGCAAGCCGTGGGTGCGATGTGCAGCCACTCCTCTTTCTCTTTAGGTTGTATTTAAAGGGTCAGATGGCAGAGCAGGAGGCAGATTAACCCCTCCCATAGGGAACACATGAACCTCTAACTATGATGAATGTTCATGTGTGTGGGGAGGATGGGAGACATAACAATAAGGTTTTTTATTTACTGTATATAGCACAAACTCCTTCTGCAGCACTTTACAGACTTTGCTAACTTTAGTCCCAGTCCCTATTAGGGCTCACAATGTAAATTAATCTGTATGTTTTGAAAGGGATAACTTACAAATTCTTTGCAGTTGATGCCATTGGTGGGATTTGAACCCAGGACCCCAAGGACTGCAAATCTACAGTGATAACCACTGAGCCAACGTGCTGGCAAACTTCCGCTCATCATTACTTAAGGTCTATAGGTACCTTTATAGTGTAGGGGGGGGGACATACATTTAATGTCATTGCGAAGTATAAAACGTAGATGATAGTTACGAAAAAATTGTCTCTCTTCTAAGTTGTTTAAGGACAAAGCTGAGGCTATTATTTTAGGCAGTGTTCACACAATGTAAGTTCCGTACTAATCACGGCCGTTGTTGCAACAGCCATGATTTTTACGGAACTTACGTTGTGCTGTAGGCCAAAGGAATCCCGGCTGGAGTGTATACACATAGTATACACTCCGACCGGGATCCCTAGTGGCGCCGTAGAAAACTGACATGCCAGTTTTATGCAGCTGCTATTCATTGAATAGCGGCCGCAGAAAACCCTGATAGTGCTCACTATGGAGTGGGCAGCTCCGGGAGTTCTGATGCAGGCAGCCCGCATCAGAACTCTGTAGCGCTAAAGATCATTCTTTTCTGAGATCCGGCCGGGTCACGGAACAGCTGGTCTCATACTAAGTGTGCACAAACTTAGGCTATGTTCACACTACGTGTCAGACCGGACGTTCCGTGATCCCGGCGGAACGACCGGTCTGATACGTAGTGTGAACATAGCCTAAGTCTGTGCACAGATCATCGCGGCCGGTAATTAAGTACCGGCCGGATGATCCGTCCGGCCGCAGAGCTCTGATGTGGGCGCATCAGCGTGTGCCAGCATCAGAACCTCCCATAGCAAACAGAGCCGCTCGCTTCACTGTGTGAACTGACAGGTCTTTCTGCGGCCGAAATTCACTGAATTCCGGCCGCAGAAAACTGACATGTCAGTTATTTGCAGCCCCGTATGGGATCCCGGCCGAAGCGTATACGATGTGTATACGCTCCGTCCAGGATCCCATAAAGAAACAGGCATTGTTCCACCGCGCCAAAAGTATGCGATGGCAACAACGGCCATACTTTTACGTAGTGTGAACATAGCCTTAGTCTGTAAAAATCTTGTATAATGACGAGATTCTGTATGTGGACAATGAAGACATATTATATGTGATAAGTGGTGATTTCCTGAAAATATGAAGATTTTATGAAATAACACCTTTAAAAAATAAATAAATAAATAAATAAATAAATAAATGCTGTTTATATGGAATGTACAAAATATTTATTGAAAAATCGCTCAGCTGGACTTAGCATATGGGCAATTTTTCCTCTTGGAAAAAATGTTTGGCATGACATCTATACATAGTGAATGGTGTAATACTCCTAGATAGAGTAAACATTTACTTAAAAAGACACCACTCTGCCTAAGTGGTATGAGAGCTATTTGCATATCCTTTCTTCCCACAATTCCATGTGGAACAGTCTCCATACATGCTTATGGCAGAGACCTAGTATCCCTTTGACACAGGCAGTAATGCAGTAATCCTTATAGTGGCCATTCAGACAAGTCAGTAGGGTTCAAAAGCACACTTTTCATCAAAACAAAAACATTTGGACATATCATGGGGTCTGTTGGGTTCTGTCACAGTGTCATTTTTATGGCTAGTTTGCTATCCCATTACTGGTGTTTTCTCTTGTGCACCTGTCCTAAAGTTCTTACTCAGGTTAATGTGGTGGATGTAGTACTTTAGTTTCCCCACTAGATGTCTCCACTGTTTATATGTATTTCCTATACACAGCTGAAGTAATGGGTTAACTGTTTTATGTCATGTGTTTTGTGCTGACCACTCACATGTGCTCTGTCTCTCTGACCTATCCTGTCTGTCCTCTCTTAAACACTCTCAGCCCTTTAGGAGAAGTTAGCTCCATGTGGGAGGAAGTACAGATAGTTAGTTGTTGGAGGTCCAAGGGGACAGATGTGTGAGAGACTAGCTCTGAGAGAGACTTTTTTTAGACAGGCAGTCACTACAGTTATGAAGTGCTAAGCTACTGTAGGGGAGAGTAGCCACTTAGGATCACCCTAGCCCACACCAGGAACTGCTCTAAAATGTGCGGGGCAGACTCCTGAACCTAGAGGAGCTTACCCAAGTAGGACAAAGCTACCAGAGTAAAAGGCCTATGTATCCTACTGCGCAGCGCAGGCTGACTGGGAAGTCTCGGGCACCTGCTACACCCAGATAACTGATGACTGGGGCTCATGCTACGCACCTAGGACAGGTTCTATGATACTTCTTGGCAGAAGTCAGGTAATTGTCTAAACATGAGTACAAGTATCACCTATCTACTTATATCTACACTACAGTTCCGGCAGAGTACAGGATCTACATTTGGCAAGGGCTCCTCTGGCAGCTCCTCTCCTCTTCTCTTTATCTCTACAAAGGACTACTACTCTACCACCACTACCCTAATTAACTGTGTGAGCCTGCTACGTCACATCCATGAACCTGAAAATGGTCTGTCTTGCTGTCTTGATGTGTTTATTTAGTAACCCAGGGATTGCTAGGTGGATCTTGCAAGAGCAGGTGTTGGTGTACCACATCAGCATTTGTCACTGGGCCTGAATGGTATATGCCCTTCCTTGGTTCCAGACGCACGTCCATTAAAAGGTTGTAGGTGTAGTAGTGTGGATGAACCACAGAGTCCAGGATAACTTAACCACTTGAATGCTTTACTGAACAGTTCTTAAAGTGACAGTACAAAATAACTTTTAGGAGTAGGTTTAAACAGAGCAGTTTGCGCTGGAGTATGACTGCCAAATCCTTTGTAATGCTTGGATAAAGTTTTGGGATAGGTGATACTTGAGTTGCAAAAGTCTCTTTATTAGGTTTTTTAATAGAAGACTTGCAGAGTAGAAATGGGGCTACCAGGAGGGACCTGTCTGGGCAATTCAGAACTCTGTCAGGGTGACCTTAAAGTGTCACTGTCGTTTATTTTATTTATTTATTTTTTTCAGAAATCAATAGTATGTGCGATTTTAAGAAACTTTGTATTTGGGTTTATTAGCGAAAAATGCATTTTTATCATGAAAAACCAGTTTGAAGCTTTCCACCTTGCCTTCATGGTTTTCTTATGGAGAGGGGAGGGGTGGAGGGAGATGAGGCACCCAAGTCTCAAGCCACTCAAGTGGCATCTTGTGGTCAAAAGCAAATACTACAGTTCCAAGGAATAAAATACAGGGGAGCATACTAACCTTTATCAAAATACCTCTGTGCCTACTGACAATACACAGATACCTAGCAGTGGCACATCTGTTTCTGTACACTGCATTTACATCATCTTGTGATGAAAGATGCTACAGAAAGAGGAGCAGAGAGGCGATGAGAACTTGGTGTACAACCACTGATTGTTCAACCGTCTGGTGTGAAATGCACAGTTATGGGCTAGGAACAGGGAGAAGTTCTAGGGGAGAGGAATAGGAAGGGTAGGAGGACTGTGATGGAGAACTGAGAGAAAGCAATTGTAGTATTGGGCAAACAAGAAATACAACCAGGAAGTATTTAAGTAAGACCTACAAAACACATGGATTTTTTTTATAATGTCAGAATTGGGGCAGACAGATATGTTATGCTATGCACTTCTGCAATTTTCTAAATCTGATATAGTAGTACCCCTTTAAGTGTGCCTCACAAATGATTTAATCCATGCCCAGGTTTTGCCTTTTTGCAACTAAACTCCATAAATCTTTCAGAATAGAACATTGTGCATTAGATATACAGCAACCAGGACCATTATGAAGCTAACCTGTTTTTAATAGTTGTACATTCCTGAATCTGATTTCTAGAGCCACAAGCTTTTGAAGGTTATTCAGCTCCGCCACATGCCGCTGTTTTCTCCTGTTTCTTAATATAAACATGCACTTTGTATATTATTTGGTAATTGGCACCTATAATGCGATCCAGGTGCGTCTGAGCATTCTGCAACTAAAGTCAGCAGTACACTCCAGAGCATGTGCTAAAACCAGGGATGAAATAGACTAGTAACGGGGTACAAAGAGTTCAGGAATCTTACACTACAAACTAATAGCTTATATGATGCATTTAGTCATTTACTCCTAGAGTGAACTCAATACTCAGCGCCAGAACATGAGAGATCACATGTCATGGGGAGATATTTCATGTGATGGATTTGACTCCTGGAATATATGACAAAATTCCAGGTCGCTATATCCAACCTTATTTTTTTTTATATATTGAAATAGCTATGTTATACAAATCAGTGAGCCAGGATTTTGGACCACCCTAAAGCTCACCATCAAACCTCTTTGGTTGAACTAATTGAAGGAATTCTATGTATAATTGCAAAATAAAGATTTGCAATCCAGCCGTCCCTAATGCCAGACCCACTCTGGCGCGTCATCAGCTGCTCAGCCATGATTGGCTAAGCATAATGACACGCTGGAGGGGGGCCGGCATGAGGGAGGGCTGGAGCGGTCCGGACGGCCTCCTTAAGCTGACATGTTCGACCCAAGATGACGTCCGGGGTCGACAGTGATTCGGTGAGTATAGGGCAGAGATGGGGAACCTTTGGCCCTCCAGCTGTTGCAAAACTACAATTCCCATCATGCCTGGACAGCCGAAGCTTTAGGGTGGGAATTGTAGTTTTGCAACAGCTGGAGGGCAGAAGGTTCTTAATGCCTGGTATAGGGCGTCACACTTCCGGGGTGGGGTGAATACAGGGAAGGGGGCCATTCACTTAAATAACACACATTACAAAGTTGTATAACTTTGTAATGTGTGTTATTTAGTCAATAAATGTTGAACACTGCACTACCCCTTTAAGTCTTTTAGTTCCTAGTTGGAGTTGAAGAAAAAAAAGATGAGATGGGGTAACTGTCACCTGGAAAACCTTGCTTATGCCTGGGGTAACCATCCCACCTATTCCCCCTTGAGGGCTTAGCTACACCCAGTAGTTCAACCCTGGGACTTGTACTACCAGACCTGACATTCTGTCAGCTCCTCTGGCATAATGCACTCTTTCTTCTTCTCTTCAGTCCTAACCATGAGTATGAATTTCTTCAACTAAGTTACACACAGTTGGCAGAGTTCTGTACTTTTTAAGCAAGGCTCCAAGACAGTCTCTTAACCTAATTTCACTCAAGTAATACATACTACATACACTACAAGCACCCAAACCAAGCCTTCTGTATTGTCCATCAAGAGAAAGGACGTTGTTCTTTGCCTATTTTTCTGATTATCTTTTGCGAACATTTCACTCTTTAAATTGCAATGCTCTGAAGATGCACTGAAGTGTTATTCTGGTTAAGTTCAGGACTCTGAGCTCTTTTCACTCTGCACATGCACCTGCACCGACACACCCAATGCTACCTTTTACACAGCCTAGTACTAGTATAGCCAGGGGTAGACATCTCCACTCCTGGCCACCATGACAAGTGCCCAATCAAAACACCAACACCTACTACTGTTACCACCTAACAAACCCAAGTTAATGCAATTACTGATAGGGGTCTTGGCATTTTGACTAAAGACAAGGACACATACTGTATTTTTCAGCATATAGGATGACTTTTTAACCCTAAAAAAAAAAAAAATCTTCTTAGAAGTCGAAAGCCGTCTTATACACCGAGTATGGTCGCTCCATGCAGTGGGGGAGCTAAAAAATGGCCGCATCACAACTGTATGGGGTGACCACTATAAAAAAAAACAAAGAGTTAACTCACCTGGGGCCCGTTCCCGACCTCCGCACGTCTCCTGGGCCGTTCCCAGCGCAGGCAATGTGATGTACATTGACTGCGCTGGGGATCCCTAAAGCTCTCCAGGGCAATCGAGCGTCTCATAGGAAGAGCTCGGAGATGCTCGGCTGCCGGGAGAGCTTTGGGAGAATGAAAGAGGCTCCGGAAGTACCCAAAGTCTCTGTCATTCTTCCGAAGCTCTCCTGGCAGCCGAGCATCTCCAAGCTCTTCTGATGAGATGCTCGGCTACTCGGGAGAGCTTCGGAGGATCCCTGGCGGAGGCAGTGTACGTCACACTGCCTGTGCTGGGAATGGGCCAGGAGATGTGCGAAGGCTGGGAATGGGCCCCAGGTGAGTTAACTTTTCTTTTAAAATTTAGCTGCAGTTAACCTCTGCCTGATCGCAGGGGTTAACATTTTTCAACGTATAAGGCGAAGCCCCGACAATCTTCTTAAAAGTCAGGGGTCGTCTTATATGCCCAGTCGCCTTATACGCCGGAAAATACGGTATATTGGTTGTCATTTTTGAATGACCTCTAATAAGTTAATAAATAACACCAGAAAAAAAATTGCCCCATGTAGAAAAAGATTAAGCGCTCCTATGACCCACAGAAAGTATAAGGAGATATTTTACTCTGTACTGCTGTACTTATACTCACTTCTTGACAGGTTACATTGAAAAACAGCAGCCTGCTCTTATAAAGCAAACCAGCACACTTTGGTATGTATCTCCTGGCAGACCTATCTAAGTATTTTAGGGTCATGCTCAGTATGCCAATTGGCCGAAAGCAGCATCTGTTTTACTGAGCAAAGGCTAAGAGGTAGAACAGCCATGTCAACAAAAGATTGAGACCTCAGAACATAGGTTCTGCTGGATTTCACATTTACGGTATTGACAGATCTGATATCCAATGTGCTGAATAAAAAAACCCGGGGGCATTCTGATTACTCTGGAGACCCCATGGTTATCCATGTGAGTGAATAGATGACTGAGTAAAGACTGTTAGAGTAGATTATAACAAAATGGTATGATCATTCTTTCTCCTCATGATTCTTAGGGGTAAATTGGTCAGATCTTGACGATCCAAACCTGGTGGCACGTTCTATTAAAATTTGCTAGGTCAGCTCCTTGACAGGTCAATCTATATAATCTAATAAAATCCATATATATATATATATATATATATATATATATATATATATCTCAAAAGAAAAGAAATAGTGGGGCCACATTCCAAGACCCATAGCTTGTTTATTTATTTTTTTTAACAGGGCTGGGTGGGGGCCTGTTGTCTTTATTTGTATCATTATAAAAGGGAATTTTTTTTGTTTTTGTTTTGTTTTTGGACGGTAGAGTTTGAGGGCAATTTATATTCTGTAAAACTTTTTATAGGGGTTTAACTTGCATAGTGCAATGCATTATGCCTGTCATCATTTTGATGTCTATATAGGCATATTCATGGCATAGTAAATGCGGAAGGACCCCAGCTTAGACAGAAACCTATTTTCAACTGACAATCATGTTTGGGGATTGCCGATGGGGTAAATTCATTACATGGCATGTAATGGGTTAAACAGCTAAGTTTTAAGGTTTCTATGTTTGTGGAAGTTAGTGCAGGAGCCCACAATCTCAATTCAACACTTTAATAAAAAAATTTTCCGGACTTCTCCTTCAATTATTTAATTACATGATACAAGTATTTACTATAATAGACATTTCAGAAGAGGCATCAGATTCTATTAAACATTCACACAATCCTAAACATCTGCAATCTTTAAGAGGTTAACTTACAATAACTATAATGACGGGTCGGGAGCAGTTTTCAATCTGTGATATATTATATATTGCCTCAGGTAGCAGAATATCTGTTTTGATTCCTACCTCTTACATGACTTCTCTGCCCACAGACTGTCTATTTACCTTCCAGCAGGTGTCTGTTCCATAGGAATTTCCTCTTGGATTCCCTCTCTGTTGTGTATGCCAGTCCAGTCTCCAGATTCCTGTCTAGCAGCCTGACACTTGGAAGGATATCAGGAGAACTTGGTCGGCTCAGCAGCTTTTACATGTCAGAGAAAATACACTAAATATCAGACTCTACTATTATTGCCTCCATTCATTCATCCATCCTTTTATTTAAATCCCACAGCACATCCCCCATCACATACGGTAATGTCCCTGTCACTCTATTAGCACTCTTCTCAGCTAATGGAGTGCTGTCGTCACCAGGATTAGGCTGTCATTGTGACAGTCCCAGTGTTTGTGAATAATAGGTCATGAGGCTCTAATGGACTGTAGTGCTTACGGATACAGAAGGAACGTGTGATTGTCAATACTGATTTGAGTATTGAGACTTTTCAAAAGAGAAAACTTATAGGGGGACATGTATCAAGCAGTGTACCTTGTGCTCCTTAGTATTTTTTGGCGTATGTGTGATGTGCACAGCCCTTCGTCAGATTTACTAAACAGTGTAGCTCGGTGTATGTGTGAATATGACAGCTTACTCCAGTTTTTTGCCTTCTTGACATTTGTGGGCGTGGTTATCCGTAAGAATATTCTCAGCCGGGATTTATCATGTGAGAATTTTGAAATTTTCGCATTTTCGTTCGCATCTGTACTCCAGTCCCAGGGTAGCGGAACTTTTTTAACCAGGGTCAATTCATGAATACCTGCAGTAAAATGCACAGCGCCAGGGAAGCTATAGCAGGTGATTTATGAACCAACATGTGAATGTTCATAAATACCTTACTAGGCTGCAAACATATAAGCCAGTGCACAGTGCTAAAAATATTCGCAAAAAAAGGTGCAAATGATAAATGTCACCCATAGTGTGCTATAGTAATGGTTGCATCCAGAGTATAGTATTGCGTCAGGTGTCTGACAATTTGTCACTTCAGATTAATGCATTAGGTGAAATTTTAACCACCTATTAGTAGCATCCAAATCTGAATAAGGACCAGGGCATTTTTTATTTTTGCGTTTTCATTTTTTTCTACTCACCTTCTAAGAGGCATAGTGCTTTTATTATATTTGTGTAGATGGGAATTTTTTTTAATGCTTTTTATATATTTTTTTCTGATAGATAATGTAACAAAAAACGGCAAACTTTGCCTTTTTTTTCTTCTTTTCGTTTACACCGTTTACTGTACAGGAATAATATTGTTATATTTTACTAAACTGAACAATTATACATTCTACTATATATGATTCTAGAAAATGTACCTGCCAAACCAAACTTTCAGGAAATGCACAGGGACAGGAAGGGGTGGACACAGACTGTAAACCCCAAGCTTGTCCCCGCCCACTGTCCCTGCCTACTTGTCTCAGACAGTCCTAGGTGACTGCAGGCAACTGGGCGACAGTCCCTAACTTAAAACACATGGAACAATAAACACAGATAAGACAGACAAACAACAAAGGGGAAGGTCAGTTAACCAAGGTCACAACAAACAGACAGCAATGGTACCAAGTCAAATTTCACAAAATAGTTGGGTAACGAAAACCAAAGGTCAGGCAAGCCAGATAATAGGGTAGTCAGAGAGTAAAAGCCGCAGTCAGGAAAGTCTGGAAACAACACAGAGTATGATAGAGGGGAAGCTTAGCAAACTAGGTAATTAGTCCAATAGCCAGCAAAGGGTTAACTGGCTGGGGGTGTTCTATAGGTGATCAGGGGTCTGGTCCAGAATGTGATTGGATCTGACAATGTGAAGGGTAAGCAGAGAAGGCAGAGTGTTAATCAAAAGCAAAACAAAGGTTAACTGTTTAAGTGGCCAGAAATATCTATGCTGGGGAGAGATGGGTGTGGTAAGAATATCAGTTACCGAGGAAGAAGTAGTAGGACAAAGTTCAGACAGAGCTCAGTCAAATGAAAAAAACATATGATACAAACACAAAACATGACCACAGGCGCAGTCACATACCACAAACCAAGTGCAGCCTCAACCTCAAAACAGGAATCGGCATGACACAAACTTTTGAAAAGATCGCTCACCTCTACTGTACACCACTGGCATCATCTAAGTGCCTGAGTGCCCGAGACACAAACTTTTGAAAAGATCGCTCACCTCTACTATACACCACTGACATCATCTAAGTACCTGAGTCTCTTCTAATTACAGCCACCGGTAATCTAGTTATGCACATGAGCAGTGCGTCGTATCATGGCCTGTCTTCTCCCCGGAGTATAAACCTTATAGCAGCAGCCAGTAAGGCATGTAATAGAGATACTGTAAGTTATAGACATCTGAAAAAAAAAAAAAGTTCTACAAACTTCAATAAATTGAAATGTTCTGTGAATGTGGAACACCGGCTCCAGCTTGTCCTGAACACACGCTACGTATTATTAGTTTAATTGAACCAGTCAATTACAAACCTAATTGGCTCTATTGAGTTATATGTGGAGAATATATGAATGCCATAAGAAAGGTAAAAGGCAGCAGACGGTCTGAAAGGAATGGGGGAACAATGCAGCATAAAAGAGAGAAAAGACAAGCCAATGGGCTTTTGTCCATCATCTAACCTTATTTCCGACTGATGGTGTTTGCCATTTGATGTTTCCATGGAGATTAGAATTTTAATTAATCTGGATCACTCGCGGCTCGGACACTAAAACCTCTACAGACCCAAAGACAAGAATTTTGCAAATTAATTTCTGATCTCATTTTTATGAAACTAATTATATTCTGTTCAACTTTTCCTCTGCATATACTGTAGTCTATATACTGAAACATTCTCTAAAGCTTAAAGTATTTTTTATTATATGTTCTGTTCTAGGTAGAATATGCCATCACTTGGTGATTGGTAATTGTATAACTTCTATGATTGTTTTATGGGGCACTACAGCTCCTTATGAATTGCACCCCACATATGCCCCCTTTCTCGCAAGCACTGAGCAAGAGGTGCAAGACTGTGTGCACACCTTGTCTATTCTATACACAAAAGGCATGTGATATACAAGTAAGGTGGACCTCCAAAACCTTTCTGATGTGCCAAAGGTACCTCAGGCTCAGATTAGTTGCAATTTTCTACATAGCATCTAGTTGGGAGTGATAATGTGTAAAGAAAATACTCAAAAGGTCTCAGGCACCTTCTCACATGCGTCCACTTCGGTTGGTTTTCACAGGTACTTTTAAGCTAAACCTCCAATACTTTCATGCTGCCCGAACCATGAAAAGGCTACTTTATCACAATGCAACATAATTCACTGTTCCATTTGGGACTAATGTAAGCTTTATCTTTTGGGGTTGAGAAATTATCGTGGTAGTTCCCGTCTCTAACTGACGGATCTCTTCTTTTTTTTGCATATAGGGAGCGATCTGTCGAACATGGTCAGAGACCACCCCTCTGGCTATGATTTCTCTGAAACAGCACACCTATTTTTATAAAGTATATTATTGTAATAAGGAAGTTTGTGAGTGTTTCATGCTGGCCATGAATCGGGCAGCATGAAACTACTGAAAGGTGTCTTTTAATATTAAGAAAACAAGTGGTTTATGAACTATCATCATGAAAATAGGATAGGGAAAAAAGACCTATTCTCACCAGTTACAGGAGGGTGGTGTGCCATGCAGCTCCCCATAGTGGTCCCTTTTATTTGTTACTGGGGTGTGATGATGGGTCGGTCATTGGTTAGAATTTAGTTCCAAAAAGTCACTATAGATCAATGGCAAGTATGGAAACATGGTTCTGGTAATAGAATTGACCATGGGCAGCCACTTCTTTTGGGAAAAAAACGTACCTGTCCTGTCTGTGACCTTCTTCCCGTCCGCACATGTCCAATATTTGCAAAGGTTTAATATTCTCAAGCTGTCCAACTATCCCATCAGTCTAATTTAGGGATAATGTTTTTTCAATGAAACAAATACTGTTTACGCAAGTGGAGCAAGAATGGAGAAGTGTGTAATTTAAAGAGATGGCAAATAACAGCTTTTAGCTTTACTATCGCCCTTCTAGTGTTATAAAAGCCTCTCTAAAGGATCAAGTACCGGGAAACAAATCACGCTGGCATTGTGATGAAATGAAATAACCATAATTACATACTAATAACTAATTAGCCTTGACTGTGACTTTACACTGCTAGAAGATTTTCTTTTCACACCCCTATACTGGGACAGCTGGAGGCAGCCTCTCCAAGCTGCATGTGGGAGTTGGCGGCCCCAATGGAAAATCTTAAGGCCTTTATTCATGTTTTTCAAGGAAAGTTAAAAAAAAGAAGTCATTATCCATTGACAAAGAATAAAATTTAAAATGAAAAAACAAACAAACAAACACAAATGTTTCGTCCTTTATAGAGTCAAATGTCAAATTAAGAATGAAAAATTTACAAATAAGAAACAAAAAAACCTGTTAAAATATTTTGGCCTACAAAAAAGTTGGAAATCAATAAGGGAAATTCTTTAAAGGAGTTGTCCAGAATTAGAAAAAGGATTTACTTCCCCCCAAAAAAAACAATGGGGGAGATTTATCAGACATGGTGTAAAGTGAAACAGGCTCAGTTGCCCCTAGCAACCAATCAGATTCCCCTTTTCATTCCTCACAGACTCTTTGGAAAATGAAAGGTGGAATCTGATTGGTTGCTAGGGGCAACTAAGCCAGTTTCACTTTACACCATGTTTGATCAATCTCCCCCATAACTATTTTGAATCGGTTACCCAAAAAAACATAGCCGCTATCTTTCAGCATGACTCTTGTCTTCAGTCTTTATAGGGTTTTTCGTAACATTGAAGTGAATGGAGATTCATTGCAAAACTACACGCAAACTAGACATAAGAGTGATGCTGTTTTCGGAAAAAATCAGTCATGTCTTTCTAAGGGTGCCTTCACACCTACCGACTCGCAGCGTTAATAACGCTGCGAGTCGGCTAGGTCCTGGCAGATCACTGTCAGTACATACACGCAGCGGTCTGAACGACCGCTGCGTGTATGTAAATCTGCCTGCCACTTCACCCCTTCTGATGCCGGCCGTCCGCCTCCCGCTCCGCTCTGTATACATTACCTTTCCTCGCTCCACGGGGTCCCGGCGTCCTGCTCTCCTGCCCGGCCAATCAGTGGCTGCGGCAGGGCAAAACACTGATTGGCCGGGCGCGAGAGCAGGACGCCGGGACCCCGTGGAGCGAGGAAAGGTAATGTATACAGAGCGGAGCGGGAGGCGGCCGGCCGGCATCAGAAGGGGTTAAGTGGCCGGCAGATTTACATACACGCAGCGGTCGTTCAGACCGCTGCGTGTATGTACTGACAGTGATCTGCCAGGACCTAGCCGACTCGCAGCGTTATTAACGCTGCGAGTCAGTAGGTGTGAAGGCACCCTCATAGTGGGTAACACCTTTTAAAATTAATTAGAGACCATAGGACACAATACATAGGAGCTGTCTCATTCAGATACTTGAGAAAAGCTTCTAGTTATGCTCAGTGACCTTTATAGAGGTCATTTTACAGGTAGGGGGATGCTAAGCTATTGGATGTACCTCTGAAATCTATATACTGGTGTATATTTATATACTGGGAACCCTAACAGCACATATTTGAACCCCATACTTTGTAAGCTGATGAAGCAGAGTTACCTTAACCCCTTAAGGTCAAAGCCAATTTTCGTTTTTGCGCTTATGCTTTTTCCATTTTATGTTTAAAAGTCCATAGCGCTTGCATTTTTTCACCTAGAGACTTATTTGAGCACTTAGTTTTTGCGAAACAAATAGTTCTTTGCAATGGCAGGCATTATTTTTCCATAAAATATGCTGCAAAACCGGAAAAAAAATCATTTGCGCTGTCAAATTGAAAAATAAAACAAATTTGTTTTGATTTCGGGGAGTTTTGCATTTACGCCGTTGCCCTATGGTAAAACTGGCTTGTTATGCATGTTCCTCAAGTTGTTATGATTACAATGATATATAACATGTATAACTTTTCTTTTATATGATTGCCTGTAAAAAATTCAAACCATTGTTAACAAATATATGCTCCTTAAAATCGCTCCATTCCCAGGCTTATAGCGCTTTTATCCTTTATTCTATGGGGCTGTGTGAGGTGTCATCTTTTGCGCCATGATGTGATCTTTTTATGGGTACCTTGATTGCGCATATACGATTTTTTGATCACTTTTTATTACATTTTTTCTGGATTTGATGCGACCAAAATGCGCAATTTTGCACTTTGGAATTTTTTTGCGTGCGAGATCAGGAATGTGATTAATTAATAGTTCGGGCGATTATGCGCGCGAAGATACCAAATATGTTTATTTATTTGTTTATTTAATAATTTATATTTATAAGGGTGCGTTCACACCTACAGGATCTGCAGCAGATTTGATGCTGTGTTCAGTTATTTAAATGAAATCTGCTGCAGAAAATCAGCTGCAGATCCTGTAGGTGTGAACGCACCATAAAATGGGAAAAGGGGGGTGATTTGGACTTTTATTAGGGGAGGGGATTTTTTTTATTAATAAAAACACTTTTTACTTTTTTTTTTACATAAACTAGAAGCCCCCCTGGGGGACTTGTATATACAAAGCACTGATCTCTCATAGAGATCAATGCTGTGTATATACACAGCAAAGATCCATCAGATCGGTCATAGATTGCTATGGCCTGCTGCTGATTTGAAAGAAAAAGATTTTCGCTGGACAACCCCTTTGACTTGTATTCTGGTAAGCAAATTCCTTAGTGCAAACCCAAATACTCCTCACTCCTCTTCAGCCCTCTCATCAGGGCTGTATTTACCTCTAGGCACCCGTGATCCGGTGCCTAGGGCAGCACCTTGCAGGGGGGCAGCACCAGGGAGCAGGGGCAAGAAAACTTTTTTTTTTTTCTTATTTTTAGTGTCCCACCTCCTGTTCAGACTTGCCAGTGAATCTGATGTCTTTTTGAGGTGGGGAATGTATGGTGGTATTGGCCATGTCTGGTGTGGTTCTGTTATCCGGTCACAGTATGGTGGTATTGGTCAGGTCTGGTATGGCGGTGTTATCCAGTCACAGTATGGCGGTATTGGTCAGGTCTGGTATAGTGGTGTTATCCAGTCTCAGTATGGTGGTATTGGTCAGGACTGGTATGGCGGTGTTATCCAGTAATAGTATGGCGGTTTTGGTCAGGTCTGGTATGGCGGTTTATCCAGTCACAGTATGGCGGTATTGGTCAAGTCTGGTGTGGCGGTGTTATCCAGTCACAGTAAGGTGTTATTGGTCAGGTCTGGTATAGCGGTGTTATCCATTCACAATATGGTGGTATTGGTCAGGTCAGGTATGGCAGTGTTATCCAGTCCCAGTATGGCGGTATTGGTCAGGTCTGGTACGGCAGTGTTATCCAGTCACAGTATGGTGGTACTGGTCAGGTCTGGTATGGCGGTGTTATCCAGCACAGTATGGTGGTATTGGACAGGTCTGTTATGGCAGTGTTATCCAGTCACAGTATGGCGGTATTGGTCAGGTGTGGTATGACAGTGTTATCCAGTCACTGTATGGTGGTATTGGTCAGGTCTGGTATGGTGGTGTTAAATGTGACGCCCAAAGCTATTAATGATCTACCAATCCTGTGTTGAGAATTCCTTTAGGCAATATGAAGAGGACCCAAATTATTGATACAATGTGAAAAACCATGAAAAACATAATTCAGACAATGTTTCTCCATGTAGAGAGATGCATGTGGCCGAAACCACACACACCCAAGATGCTCCCCAAGATAGGGCATCTTCAAATTTAGTGCCTAGGGCAGCAGCAGCTGTTAATATGACCCTGTCTCTTAAGTATTAGACCTAGTTAGTTAAACATCTTTGATGAAAAATCTTAGTATAAACCCCCAAGCTGGCTCAGAATTGTAAGTAGGAACTTAATTTATCCCTTTGTCCTATGAAACGCCTCTCAGCAGAGAGGCTAGCTCTACACTGCTCACGCAAGGAGAGGGTACATTAGACATCCTTCCATTAGAGAGGCTAGCTCTTACTTCCCTCAACCACCTCCTAGTCAAAACAGTGGATTAGGCCACCGTTGGTTCCCAGCAGTGTATTTGGTACCCTTTACTGGTTACAGCCATGATGCATCCTGGTTTATTACACTTTCAGCAGTATAAACAGCACAAGACTGTACAAAACTTTGAGATGCAAATCAATGTAGAACATTGGAGATATAAAAAGAACATACAAAATATGGCTCTGTCAGATGACATCCAAGAATAGATCTCACAAGGATCCTAGTTGGAGAAGGTGATGTTATAAACCTCTTCTCAGTGCTCTCTGCTGCCGCCTCTGTCCATGTCAGGAACTGTCCAGAGCAGGAAAGATTTTCTATAGGGATTTGCTACTACTCTGGACAGTTCCTGACATTTTTTTTAAATAGAAATAATAAACAAATCTTTATAACTTTCTGACACCGGTGATTTTATTATTTAACATTTTATTCTTCCCTTTCTACCCTCTAAAGGATAGATAATCAATATTTAAGCCCCAAAACCCATTTAAACTGAACCGAAAAATCAATTTTAAAACATGTTCTGGGACATTACTATCCGGCTTCTGGTTTTGGAGATCTCAGCTGTACATAAATTAATATTTGCACGCTTTTGCTTTGGTTAAAGTACAAATCCTCAGCATCAGTCACAGGCCGGTCACTGCCAGATTTGTTATTTTCTTAAAGGTATGTCACCACAATTTCATCCTGGTCACGGAGTTTATTTAGCTCTTGTTTTATTTTGGTCAGCGGTCCTATTTTTCGGGATACATTCTGTCAGGGTTTCAGGAACACTATGTGTCACAGATGAGAGGATAATCCAAACATGCTAAGTATGCTGGGCAAGATTTTGTTATTGACGGAGTAGAACTAATTAGAAAGTTTGTTATGAGTGAAACATCTGCTGCGGAGAGTTTACGTAAGTCCAGACACCTGCCAGAAAATCATTATGAAATGTTACCAGTGGAATATTAGCTTCAATGAATCATTAGTTGACCCAGAACCGAGTCATTCTTAGAAATGTTCTACGCTTGTTCTATTAACCTGATCATTGTTCAGGGTCGTGTAATATTAACATAACATTTGAAGCTGCTTAAAAATTCTAACAGCTGTAACAGGCAAGAGTAAACCCCCAGTCTAGACTAGACCTGGTGTAACAGGCCAGTGTATACCCCCAGTCCAGACTAGACCTGGTGCAACAGGCCAGTGTATATCCCCAGTCCAGACTAGACCCGATATAACAGGCCAGTGTATACCTCCAGTCCAGACTAGACCTGGTGTAACAGGCCAGTGTATACCCCCTGTCCAGACTAGACCTGGTGTTACAGGCCAGTGTATACCTCCAGTCTAGACTAGACCCGGTGTTACAGGCCAGAGTATACCCCATTCTAGACTAGACCAGTGTAACAGGCCAGTGTATACCCCCAGTCCAGACTAGACCCGGTGTAACAGGCCAGAGTATACCCCCAGTCTAGCCTAGGCTACATTATAACCCAAGTATATTTTGGCCCAGGCTAGGTTACACCCTGAGTATATTTTGGCCTAGGCTAGACTCTACCGGGGGTATATTTTGGCCTAGGCTAGATTATACCCTGGGTATAGGTGTAATCTGAGTGGGGGTTAATCTAGCATGCTACACCGGCCCACAGCAACTCCAAGTTCCCTTAGTTTTTAAGCTCATCTTCTGGAGATAGAGGATATCAGGTTATAACCTCAAAAGTGGTCCCCATATGGGTACCAGGTGGCCAAATACAAGGGACATAGGGAAAAGTGGGACTGGGGTAAACATTAGTAGTTGGTTGGCTGCCAAGTAGAAGTCAGGCTCAGGCAGATGCAAGGTTAGGAAACAGACACTGGTAAGATACAGGAAAGCATATCAGGGGCAACATCCTTTTGCTATGGCAAAGCCATATTATTTAGGCTCGAGCTTTAATACGTAATGCTAGGCAAGGATGGGTGGAGGACGCAATTGGAGTGGCATGTTCCTTTAAAAGGCAACACACACGCATACGCTAGGAACAAAATCAGAAGCTATGCCACAAGTACAGGAGGAGAAGCCTGGGCTGATGGGAAGAAGGAGCATCAGTAGGGACCTGGCTGGAGGGAGTCTTAGAAAAGAAAGTATGCCAGCAAGTATGGACCTCCAGCATTACACTGTACACATTAATGGGCGGCTGGATTCACTGAAACCGTTGGGCTCAGTGACCCCCTATCTAATGTGTATAGCCAGCCTTTATTAACCACAGATAGTGTCAGAGTCAGTGTATGAACAGCTGATTTATGTGAAAACATAATGATAAAAACTATGTGTAATTAAAAACCAGCAAGGAAAAGAAGATTGATATGTTACAGCTGCTCATATTCAACAACAAATTAAATTTAGCGACCGAAGGCGGTGGGGTGTGCATTAAAGTATCAATATCACATGCCCTAATATTGATGTCTCTTTAGCAGTCCTGTGTCAGGTGGGTAATGTATGCACTGGAGAACAGAAGTATGGACACAACTATGGCTCATCTATGGATTCAGCAGTCACCAAGTCATTTATAGCATTCCCTCTGAGACTTACTTTCCCAATATGATCCACACCTTGTTTTGCCTTTAAAACCTGCATCACTAAACCTAATCAAAACCTGGATTACCTGGATGTCTGCATTGATTACTAATTTAATGTGATTATTCTCTAAAAAACAACTATAAACAAACAGATACTAATTATACACAATTGTATGGCTCACATCTTTTATGGAACATATTGAGTAAACATCCACAGTGCAGGGAGAAAAGACAAGTTAATCCTTCAAATTAATGACCTGTAGATCCCCCTATAGAAGCAGTCGCCTCCAATAAGTTCTCTAGCTACAAATAAGATTTCCACATGTTGCCCCTGTCAAGGAGGAATTTTGACCATATCATATCTGTTTATGTCTCATGGTCCAAATCTCTTGCTTTATGTTGTGCAAATATTATTCATTTGCAGGTATAGGAAAACATTTGTGGAGGTAAATGCTGCTAAAAGGGAATCTACTGTATAAGTTATATAGGAGGCTGTCTGGAGAAACCCTAAAACTATGTATACAGCCTCCAGCGGCATAAAACAACAAATGAGCCATACCCCCCCCCCCCCCCTTTCCTGTCTCTAGTTGCTCCTGCTTTACGATCTTCCGGTCCCAATTGTGTTTTTATTCTGCTGGCTTCTGCTAATGTCCAACTCTGTGACTGTCTGGTAGAGAAAGCAGGATGTCACTGGAGGCTGGCAGAACTGGAACACAGCCGGGACTGGAAGATAACACAGCAAGGAAAACCAGGAAGGGAGAGAAGTATGGCTCCTTTCTTGTTTATGCCATGGGGAGGCAATAGACAAACCACCTGGTTTGCACAAAAAACTGTGCCAGATGTAAAGCCCACTTACCTGATGGTGGGTAGCGGGCGTAGCAAGTTGGGGAGAAAGCATTGTCTCCTTCTTCTCCGGAGTTATATTTCTATACACAATTGTAATGATAGAGGATGTGGATCCACTGGACCATGGCAAGGCATGCTGGAAGCCGCATCAGGGAGCGGAGTCTAAGGGGCCACTGATCTTCACCAGAGAAAGGCTGCTCCCCTGGTTTGGCTTGCTTGTGGTGGTAGGCAATGTGCACAGAGAGTAACATAGATGCAGGAACGGTCACGGACATGGACAGGGCATATGTGCAGGGAACACTTTAATGGGGCAGGGACAAAGAGGCTCACACAGGGAAGCTAGGGCAGATCAGGAGTATTTATACACAATTGCTGCTAATAGCAACCAATTATGGGTGCACTGGCCATTTAAACCTTACTAAGCTGGCAAAGAGAGGGCACTCTATGAGCGGTGATGGGTAAGGAACTAGGAGAGGAGGCAGAACTGCAGGTGGACCAAAGCCCGGATAACCGCAATGTGATGTCAGCTGTGGCAACTAAGCAGGGGGAGTGTATATGGAGGCAACCCAAGGTACGGGTTGCAGCCACAGCTGTAACAAGAATATACTAATAATCCAGATGGTACCAGCAAAAACTTTTCTTGACAGCTATAACTTCTGGTCACCAGATTTGTGGCCGCAGCTGTAATATTGAAGTAACTTGGAAAGTAATTTTAAAAATTTGACTGGAAAAGTTTTTTATTTATTTTTTTATTTTAAAAAAGCTGCATTCTACTGGTATAAAATAAAAAAAATATATATATATTATGGGGCGGGGAAAAAAACTAACAACAGAAAACAGCTTTAGTATTTTGAACAGATCTTACACTGTGCATGACCTTTCACCCGTACCACTCGGTGTTTTTGATTCTTCAAAACATTTATCATGGCAAAAATGAAACCTAAGCCTGAGAAACCCGATGACTCCAGCTGTAATAGCAGTAAGGTTTTCCCACTCAGTTCGGATCTTACAGAAAATTATTAGGATTTTCCCAGCTTTTATTTTTCCTTTTATGCAACATCAGTGAACCGCTACATAACCACACTCAACCCCTGGCCCACACTTCCTAAATGCTGACTGCAATAGAGTGACTTTAGAAGTGCCGCATAATAAGGTCAGATTCCTGTAACAAGTCATTATACGGCCCCAGCGCTTCTGAAACTCCGTGCATATTGCGTTTTCATTTCCAGTTAACGTTAAAAAGGACTTTTGTTGACGGATGTTTAAATACAAGTCTTTCTAAAAATAGATAAGTTACTGTATATATGTGTAGGTTTTCTTCTACTAAAAGCCAGAAACGCGGGGGAGATTTTGGAGAATGACTGTAACTATGGCATTTCCATACAGTCGTATAAGCAAAAATGTAGTCAGGTTGCTGGGAATCAGTTTCTTCATGAGCAACATGTGTGAAACTCAAAAACTTGGCGATGAAAAAGTTAAAGGAGATAAAATGTACATTTCTATAATGGGTATGAAAAGCATTAATGTCAATGAGGAAAAGGTCCAAAATCCTTCCAGCCTGCAGGGACCAGGAGCTTAGAAGGTTACTGCACAGCGTTTTATTATCCAGCTCGATGTATAAGCAGTAGGCAATAAGCTGCCAGGCTGAAATGGTGATGGCCGCTGGCAGCCAAATTGTTATGCTATGTTGTATGTACAGAAATATTCAAGCTCAAAGGGGAACAATTACTTTCTTACCTTCCCCTCACCTTTCTTTCCAGGTTTTCTTTCTTCAGGTTGGCAGCAGAGGTGTAACCAGAAACCACAGGGCTCCATGAGCAATGAGCTCCGGCCATGGCGGACATACAGTAGGATTATATTGGTCTCTACTGTTTTTTTTATCTAGATTAACCTCATTTTTGGGGGTTTCAAAGTCTGTCCTCATTTTTTCGCTGCCTTCTTCATCATCAGTAAATGCTTCCCAGCTTTCCATATTCATTATTAAGGACTAATTCCCTATGTTATCAGCCAGTCACTGAATTTACCAGGCAAGCGGGAGGCACCTGGCCTGGCAGAGACATGGTCTGCCAGTTAGGCTTGTTATATCTAGGGGCCTAATCATTGCCATCAGATTTCTGCAGCCCCTAAGGCTGGGTTCACACTGAATTTTTGCAATCCATTCAACTTATCCATTTTTAGTTGGTTACTTTTTAATGGACAGAAAAACATAGTCAACACTTCTTTTGTGTCCGTTTAAAAAAATATATATATATCATTTTTTTTTTTTTTTATAATGGAAGTCAATGGAAAAATTGATCCAAATGACACACATTTGCATCCATTTTTTCCATATGATATACCAATAAACACTAACCCTTACAGTTCTACAGCCGTGCATCAACTAAGTACATACACCTACAATAGCGACATCTTGTGACAAAATTTTTAAACTATTTCATCACCAAAAAGTACAGGCTTTTGCAAAGGGTGAAACTATGAGTAATACCCGTGGTGTGACACCACATAATCAGGACTAAAGAGCTCACTCATTCCATAAAGGCCTTTGTATTGCTTCCTATGAGCCAAATGTCTCTTAACCCCTAGACGACTTTGGACGTACCGGTACACCATGGGTCACTGTCCCCAGACGACCCTGGGCATACCGGAATGTCCTTTCCTATGAAGAACGCTCCGTTATTGTGAGAATGGCGAACGGCGTAAACGAAAAGAGGGAAAAAAGTGCCAGGATTAACGATTTTTTGTTACATTATATATAAAAAATAATAATAAAAAATTGATCAAAACGTCCGATCTTCACAAATATGGTATTAATAAAAACTAGAGATTATGGTGGAAAAAATTACACCACATACAGCCCCGTAGGTGAAAACTAGGGATGGTCCAAAACTGCCGAGGTTCGGGTTCGTATGAACCGGAACCCTCGGCATCAGATTCCCACTGTCTGCCCGCTCTGTGCAGTGGGTGGATACAGCAGGAGGACCGCCTGGAAAACTGGGATACAGCCTATGGCTATGGCTGTATCCCAGTTTTCCAGGAGGTCCTCCCGCTGTATCCACCCTCTGCACGGAGCGGGCAGACAGCGGGAATCATTACCGAGAGTTCAGGTTCGTACGAACCCGAACCGAATTCGGTTCGGACCATCCCTAGTGAAAACATAAAACCGTTATAACCGTCACAATAGGCCCATTTTATTAATAATTAATTGCAAAAAAAAGGATTTCATAAATAAAAAATAAAACATTAGAGAATCTGTGTAAACCTGCATATGGTTGTGTTCGGACTGACCTATAGAGTAATAGTATCCTGTCGCTTTTACCATATAGTGCATAACGTAGACACAGGAACCCCACAAACGTTACCATATTGCATTCTTTTTTACGATTTCACCAATTTATATCTTCATAAATAATAATTTTGGGGTTCCATTATACATGCTATGGTAGAATGAAAGACGCCATTAGAAAGTACAACTATTCCTGTAAAAAAACAAGCATTTACATGGCCTGTAGATAGAAAAATGTAAGTACTAGAGCTCTTAGAAGGGGAGGAGGGAAAAACAAAAACAAAAAAATGAAAATTTGCATGGTCCACTAGGTAACTTTGGTCTTGGTCTTTAAAGGGTTAAAACCCACAATACACAGGGCAATAACTTTACTCTTTTTGTTATTTGTCCTAAAAGGGTTCTGGACCAGTTGGTTGACGCTCTTGTTTGCAATCTTCACACTTACCCATGGTGCTCAGTGTAGGGTTGCCTACAGATGTAATTAGTGATGAGCGAGTACTAAAATGCTCAGGTGCTCGTTACTCGAGGCGAATATTTCCCGATACTCAGGTGCTCATTTCGAGTAATGGACCCCATTGAAGTTAATGGGAAACTCGAGCATTTTTGCAGGGGACCCAATCTCGGTAGAGGGAAGGTTGTGTGAAAACCTGTGAACCTCAGAAAATGATGGAAACACCACAGAAATGAACAGGAAACAGCAAGGGCAGCATGCGTGATGCCTCTGAGGCTGCCTAATCGCAACATTATGCCAAATTCTGGGCAACAGCATGGCGGTGAGAACACCGGTAACACTGGGAACCATTAAAACAGAGGTCAGAAATCATATGAACCACCCCAAAGTTTAGCCTGACACAGCATGGCAGTGAAAACACAGGGAACCATTAAAAGTGAGGTAGCATATGAACCACTCAAAAACTTAGTCTGACACCACTGCTAAGTGCTGCTATATGGTGTATGCCAACCTCTTACACAGGACAATCAGCAGTGATCTTGGATATGGCTACACTAAAAAATAATAAAGCAACCCTGATGACTGGCTGCAGATGAGAAAATATACTGGTCACACTAGTTTTTGGAGGTTGTTGTATAGAGTCTGTGGGTAAGTGCTGCTATATAGTTTATGCCACCCTCTTACACAAGACAATCAGCAATGAGCTTGGATATGGCTGCACTAAAGAATAATAAAGCAACCCTGATGATTGGCTGCAGATGAGAAAATATACTGGTCACACTATGTACCAAAGAGTACATTGGCTGAGAAATTGCGCCCAAACTTACAGGAAAAGGATGATGCCATTTTCTTGAGTATCGCGAGAAGCTTATCCGAGTAACGAGTACCATCGAGTACCCTAATACTCCAACGAGTATCAAGCTCGGACGAGCATGCTCGCTCATCACTAGATGTAATCCCTACCATTATGAGTACGGTTCCTTAGAGGAGATTCAAAGTCTGCTCCATCCTTTTACTCACACCTGTGCATGCACAGAAGACTAGAAGTAAAGTCCACAAATGAATAAAGGAAAATATTCCAGCACTGCTGTGATTTTATTTTTTTTTAAAGATAAAAATACTGATTTGATGCGTTTCGGCACACAATCATGAATGAGGCTGTTTGCAGAAATGCATCAACACAATGGGGGAGATTTATTAACTTCTTGTAGACAATACTGATTTCCACAAACAACTTCTTTTGTGAGCCTTTATAATGAATTATTATAAATGATTCATTATAAAGGCTCACAAAAGAAGTTGTTTGTTGAAATCAGTTTTGTCTATAAGAAGTGATTGCATGCCGATGCGAATTAGACACACCGGTGATACTTATTACCACATAGTGATTGGACTGCTTTATAGCTCGGAAAAGCTGTTGAAGATTTAGGTGCACAAAAACCAGTTACCATTGGGAGATTTATTAAAACATGGTGTAAAATAGAATCAGATTCCACCTTTCATTTTCCAAAGAAATCTGACTGGAATCTGACTGGTTGCTAGGGGCAACTGGGCCAGTTCTACTTTATACCAGCTTGATAAATCTACCCCTATATCTTTATCTGTGTATTTAGAAATGAATAAAGAAGCCATTTTGGACTGGGGGTGTTACATCATGCTAAAGTCCTTCTGCATAAGCAACCCCCCATCCGGCGCCTCTCAAGTTTGGTCCAGGCAATTGCTTATGTGCTCTCACACCCAGCATGGGGAATATAAAGTAAGTGGTGATAGATATGGTGTATGTACTGTCACGCAGCACTGTACAAGAGAAGAGAGTCCAGCACTAGATAGAATCCCCCTTTCTGCGGGTCCATGCTGATAGCATAGAGTGTCATGGAAACAGAATAGAGTGCCGCCAATTATGCCGATGGTTGCACGTAACACAATATATACATGATATATTACAGTACATTTTACCACGGTATACATAATGGGATCATATTGTAGGCCTTCTGTGCAGGGGGATGAATAACATTTATGTTACTTTCCTTCCCGAATAACTATGCAGTTATGCTTAAATTACTCATGTCTTAAAATACGTGTTGTCATGGCGATAAATCCATATTGAAAAAGAAAAAAAAATCTTCCAAGACATCATTACTGTCTATATGTTTAAAATCAACATTTTATTGATCCGCCTTAGATGGTATCAGGTTCCTACTCATCAGAAGGCAGGAGTTTGCTGCATGCCAGAAAGTGCACCAGAAAGTTCTAAATCAGGATTTACAGCTTTGAAAGCCAAGCGAGGTCACTAGGTTAGACGCATTTTTTCATAACAGGTTCCAGAAAACGTTCATGTAATTCAGTAAAATAATAGGGTTTGCAGGCTTGGCTTGTGAGATGCCACACAACGAGAGGAAACCAGAAAGTTAATGAGATATTTAAGCAGACTGTGCGATGTTGAGCGGGCTCCATCACTCCGGCCCTCCATGTCTGCTTGTTCTTTTAATGATTCTTATTGTATAATAAAATATCTGGGACATTGTGACATTACAAACCGCTAATCTATTTTTATTGGAAATCATAAATGGATTGCTGAGACCGGCCTATAAATAATCTAGATATATTACCCGTTTATATTAACGCTGACATTCTGAATTACACAACGGTTATTCTGTGATTCCATCAAGGGAAGAATGGAAGGGATACATGGCACCTAATAGGTCAAGAATATCACCGCCGCTATGAGAACCTTTACAGGAGACCTGTCAGGAATCATTATGTAAAGAAAGAATACGGGGCAGGGTGACAACTAATACCTTGGTATCTGCTGGAAAAATAGCTATAATATATCTCGATATATTTCCAAAGATTTGGCTGTCCAGGCATGATGGGAATTGTAGTTTTGCAACAGCTGTAAGGTAGGAAGGTTCCCCATCCCTGATATGTCTGGTCGCTATAATTAGAGAAATATTTTTGCAACACCCCCCCCAACTCCCCCATAGAAGTCTATGGGAGAAAAAATGCTACTATTCCTTGAGAAAAGAAGCCAAATGCTGCAATTTTGCAAAATTGAGGAACACAAAAATGCCAAGCTGCCCTGAAAATAACGCCACATGGGTTTCACATTTCATTTTTCCCTGTTGACTCTCAGTTAACATCCGGTCACAATGTTTTTTTTAACAGAAAAACTCTATGGGGGAGATTTATCAAACAGGTGTTAAGTATAATTGTCTTAGTTACCGCTAGCAACCAATCAGATTCCACTTTCCATTCAGAATCTGTAAGGAATGAAAAGTGGAATCTGATTGGTTGCTAGGGGTAACTAAGACAATTCTACTTAACACCGGCTTGATAAATCTCCCTGTGTGTGCTTGTTTTGACATTTTTGATTTTATTTTTTTGCAAAAATGCCTAGTGTGATTCTACCCTAACCACAAGCTTTTTCTCTCTCTTCCAATGCGTATAATTGTACTAACTAAACTAACTGGAAGGCTAGTCTCTCTGTTGTTCTATAATGGTTGATATTAAAGGGTTTTGGGGCATTCAGATATATCCCCGATTGTTCCAGCTGTCATATGTTCTGTTCCTATTCAGCTAGTTTCCGATGATGTCCCACTTCTTGCTCAGCTCTATGGTTAATGAAACATTAATGGAATCTTGCACAATTGGAGCATAGCTGGGACCAGAGGACCCAACAGCGGAGGTAGAATGTGTGAAGTGTTAGCTCTGTTATTGTTTTTCTTTCATGGGGAGACATTTTTTATGCCTTAATAATCCCTTTAAATTGGTTGTTTGACAGTCCAAACCTTTAATAGTGGCCATCTGGGCTAACATTTTTAATATTGTTCAGGCTGGGCTATTACGAGCAAATGTTTTTTTTTTCTTTTCTCTAATCCTGAAGAACATGAGGTGAGCAAAATTCACAGCATGCACCAGTGGCAGAAGAAGTTGAATGCAACCCTAAGGCAGTCTGGAAAATATGGATACAGCCATAGGCCATAGAATTTACCATGTTTTCCTGGACTCTCTAGGGCTGTATCCAACTTCTCTAGCCCCCGGTAATAAAATGATAATGAACCCAAGCATGCTTTATGGTCACTCATCTCTATGGAGAACCCCTTATATCACTTTAGTCTAAAGTTATAAATGGGTTAATATTCTTATCCACTGCAGTCTAGAATAGTCACAGAATATTACCTAATGTCCCTGGAGGTCTAGGGTGTTTAACATTTAATATTACACAATAATTACAAAATGTCTTGCTGTTCATTCTTCATGATTATATAACTATAGTATGCTGCACATGATCCTATATATAGAGTGGTTCAGAGGTTAATGATAGACGATTTGTAGACTAGATAGGTTTAGTAGTCAATAGCTAATGTCTCTATTTCTTTGGTTGTCTAAGCTGATAAAGGGGTTGGTATTAATACACCTTACCCATGATAGGCTGGAAAAGTATAGAGCTAATATTTGTATCCCTAAGGGGTGGGGGGTGTTGGACTAAAATTGCCAAGCAGTCAATAGCTAGTATCAACAGCTTAAGGTAATACTTATATCCATTATCCAAAATGGGTTGGAGTAGTTAATATTTATACGTTGTATATATTGTGTTAATATTGCTATCCATTATAGACTACAATATTATGGATTCATATCCCTGGAGGTCTAGGGAAGTTTAGTGTTTACTATTATACAATAATATACTTATATAGTTTATTATTATATGGATTAGGATTGTAAAAGTAACGTATGAAATATATCGATGATGTTCCACCTCCTACCTCTACAATATCAATATTCCCTGAGTCTTCTTGAGACAACCCCTTTAACTGTTGGATAGTCTACTGTAGGAATTCAGCCTTCAATGTAAAGTATAACTTCAGTAGTTTGTTTGGTTTCTAGGAAAAGGAAGACTTTTCTGTTCTCCCCTAAGGGCATTGAGTTAAATGACTAGATATAGCCACCAGCAAGAAACAGCAGTATGAAGCTCATTCTCTATTATGCATCGCTTTCGCTGGAAACTTCGATCAATTACACAGAAGAAGCCTGTCAAGCGTTGTGGACATACATGCCCACGGCAAACACGATGGAGTCCCCCCACTTAGACGATGTACATTCACCTTTTGTATTTTAGACAATGTTTGTCTAGTAGCTGAACACTGCCACTTCATGAAATATACATAAAAACATGGAAGGAAACTACATTTTTGGTAAATATTTTTCTAGAGCAAATATAGGAAAAAATATAGAATTGATAACAAAATGTACCATTTTTCGCTTCTTTGGGCTTATATGATGTTCTACATCAAGCTGCTTCCAAGCTTCGAAGGTTGGAGTCTTGTTATGGATTACTTCTTTCAGATACTATAAATCGTTAGTCAGCTGGAGATTTGTACTGTTTGCTGGTCCTATCAATGACTTGATATTAGCAGGGCCGTCTTATCCATTGGGCAGGGTAGGCGGCTGCCCGGGGGCCCTTGCGTCCTAGGGGGCCCTTGCGTCCTAGGGGGCCCCTGCCCTCTGGGACACACCTGTATTTTTAGCTTTATAAGACGCACTTATAAAACTAAGTGCATCCTATAAAGCGAAGACGGCTCCCAAGCAGTGCTGAGCACCGCAAGGAAGCCGTCCCGCCCGCCCCCTGTATTGCCGCTCACTAAGCATATGCATAGTGAGCGGCCCTGAGCCACCCCCTCCGCCCGCCCCTTCTATCGCTTCTCAGCTGACAGCCGATCAGGAGCCCAGGAAAGTGCAATGAGCAGCACTTTCCTGGGCTTCTGATCGACTCAGCTAAGCGGCGATAGAAGGGGCCGGCAGTCCAGGAACTCACCCGTCTGGCGGCCCCAGCAGCTCCTCTCCCGGCAACGTGTCACTCCCGTCATCCTCCGGCACAGGCAGCGGGGTACAGAGACGCTGCCTGTGTCCTGGATGTGTCGTGCAGCAGGTCACTTCCAGCACAGGCAGTCTCTCCATACCCCGCTGCCTGTGCCCGGAGGACGGGTGAGTAACTGGTTTGTTGTTTTGGGGGGCACTGGCTACTATGGGGGCACTGGCTACTATGGGGCACTGGCTACTATGGGGGGCACTGGCTACTATGGGGGCACTGGCTACTATTGGGGGCACTGGCTACTATGGGGGCACTGGCTACTGTGGGGGGCACTGGCTACTGTGGGGGGCACTGACTACTATGGGGGGCACTGGCTACTATGGGGGGGCACTGGCTACTATGTGGGCACTGGCTACTATGGGGGGCACTATATGGGGGGATTGGCTACTATGGGGGGCACTATATGGGGGGGATTGGCTACTATGGGGGGCACTATATGCAAAGATGTGGGGGATTTGATGGTGGCGGTTGGGGGGGGGGGCAATTCGCACCTCTGCCCAGGGGCCCATAATACTGTTAAGACGGCCCTGGATATTAGTGCTTAGCAGATCTGTCAAATTAGGCAGTACCTATATTTCCCACCCAATGAATAATACAAACTATAAAAGGGTCTATCAAACTGTTTGAGTTTGGCAATGTTCTCCAAACCCGATCTCTCTGCCATCACTGCAGATGTTGGATGCCGCCCTGGGAGTCCTGGAAAGCCATAGTCTGTATCCATGTTTTCCAGGCAGTTCTAGGGCAGCATCCAATTTCTGCAGCCATGGCCGAGCGTTCAGGGTTGGAGAACATTGCCAAACATTAATAGTTTATCAGATCTGCTTAACACTACTTGACATGCCTTTTCTAACACTGTTGAGCACTAGCATCCTTAACCCCTTAAGGTCAAAGCCAATTTTCGTTTTTGCGCTTTTGCTTTTTCCATTTTATGTTTAAAAGTCCATAGCGCTTGTATTTTTCACCTAGAGACTTATATAAGCGCTTATTTTTTGCGAAAGCAATTGTACTTTGCAATTATAGGCATTATTTTTCCATAAAATATGCTGCGAAACCGGAAAAAAATAATTTGCGCTGTCAAATTGAAAAAAAAAAAAAAAAAAAGGAATTTGTTTTGATTTCGGGGAGTTTTGAATTTACGCCGTTCACCCTATGGTAAAACTGAGTTGTTATCCATGTTCCTAAAATCGTTACGATAACAATATTATTATTATTATAATATTTAACATGTATAACTTTTATATTATTTAATAACTTTTAAAAAATTCAAACCATTGTTAACAAATATATGTTCCTTAAAATCGCCCTATTCCCATTCTTATAGCGCTTTTATACTTTGGTCTATGGGGCTGTGTGAGGTGTCATTTTTTGCGCCATGATACGTTCTTTCTATCGGTACCTTGATTGCGCATATACGACTTTTTGATCACTTTTTATTAAATTTTTTCTGGATTTAATGCAACCAAAAATGCGCAATTTTGCACTTTGGAATTTTTTGCTCTGACGCCGTTTACCGTGCAAGATCAGGAATGTGATTAATTAAAAAATTTTTATTAAAAAAAAAAACACTTTTTTTCTTCTCCACATGAACTAGAAGTCCCCCTGGGGACTTGTATATACACAGCACTGATCTCTCATAGAGATCAATGCTGTGTATATACACAGCAAAGATCGATTAGATCGGTCATAGATTGCTTTGGCCTGCTGCAGGCCTCAGCAGTCTATTGCCGAGCTGGGATCAGCGTCATTGCAACGCTAAGGCCCGACACGGGCAGAAGAACAGATCTGTCCCACTAGACACCAGGGACGTGAGGTCTGAAGCACTTCAATGCAGCTGTCAGGTTTGACAGCTACATTGAAGTGCTTAATTAGCCGGCGCGGCAACGGGACCCGCGCCGGCTAATAGAGGCGCTCCCTGGCTGCAGATCACAGCCGGGAGCGGCGCCGTTCAGAGTGGGCTCTGAACACCCCCCGAGGCACCATGACATACCAGATACGTCATGGGTCGCTGAGGGGTTAAACATGCCTTTTTTCAGCAGTCCATTTATTTTCTTGTGCATATTCTATTTTTTCTATTCCATTCTTTAATTTAGCTTTTTTTTTTTTTTGTCTTGACACATTGAAGTCTTCCTTGGTCTACCAGTATGCTTTACATTTAAAAACTTTATAGTCGTGTGTTCATATTTGGACCAAAGTTTACACAAAGCTGACTGGGAACAACCAACATCTTTTGCGACACTCCATGTTAGATTTCTATCTTAAAGGAGTTGTAGGCTGGATTTACACTTTTTTTGTGCATTTTCACAACCAAAAGCAACACACACACACACACACACACACACACACACACACACACACACACACACACACAAATAAATAAATGAAAACATCATAATCATCCCATGACATATAAACAAAAATATTTATATCTCAGCCTAGATTTTTTTAAAAACTATGATTTCCTGCCAACAGATCCACTTTTAGGCTATGTTCACACAATGTATATTTTCATAAAATCATGGCCATTGTACAACGGCCGTGATTATTACGAAAATGTACGTTACCTTTCCTTCTATGGGATCCCGGCCAAAGCATATACAGATAGTATTCGCTCCGGCCGGGATCTCTCGCGGTGCCACACACAACTGACATTCATTGAATAGCGGCCGTAGAAGACCATGTCAGTGCACACTGTGGAGCAAGCGTTCGCTCCGTAGTGTGCTATGGAGAGTTCTGATGCGAGCGCCCATGGATGCGCTCCCATTAGAACACTGCGGCCGAAAAGATCATCCGGCCGATACTGCAGTACCGGACGGGATAATCTTTTTAGAGACCAGCTGTTCCGTGACCTGGTCGGGTGATGGAATGGCATACATTGTATGAACATGGCCTTAACCTACAAAATTGTTATTCGAATTACTAGATAATTCCACATTTGTTCGTTTTCATAATCTCTAATAAACATTCTAGATTAAAATAACTTTTTTCCTCCTTAATAAACCATCAAAGAAAATAATAGAGACTGTGACAGAGAAGCTGGATGGACATTTAATGCCAGAGAAATCCATTACTATCAGGGGATTATATATCCCATCACCACTACCAACAACATTCATAGCTACATACACAATGTAACGCAAAGTAAACAATTTTTTTTATATCTGTAAATTCCCAACACTGTGCATCTCATTCACGTCATGGACATTGATTTCTGTCACTTCTTTTACACATTTGTTCTCCCCTGGGTGAATCTTTCCAGTGTTTTCCTTGTTGGAATAGTGATAACATAGCTTCCCATTAGATAAGGTCACTTTAGACTGTGAAGCTTCCCTCAATGTTAGGAAGATCTGGTCATTGTTGTGCAGTATACAAACAGGAAACAGAAGTGTGGAAATAAACTAGACTCCAAATTATGGTCCTATGAGAATATTATAAAACACTGAAGTGTTCAGAAGGGGTTGAGGTGGTGTTTAGCATTGTTTTTGTTTCTTAGTAGTTAATGAGCAATGGAAAATGTGAGGAACCGGTAAGTGGAGAATAGGCAGTGCCACATTTTCCTATGGGCACAGTAAGCTTGTATCTATGGATAGCCCTGGGGAAGGTGCCTACTAAATTATTGCATATACTTTTATGCTCTATTAAGCTTTTGTTAGGACTCGGGCCATGCCTTTGGCTCGGCGTCCATAGCAGCCAGACTGCTTCTCAGGTTTTGCTCTGCTCTGCTATTCCATGTTGTAGCAGAGCCCAGTGTTTCACTCTCTGGCTGATCAGCACTAGGTGTTGTGAGTGTTCACTGATTATTGACTGACAGCTGACTTACCAGTTAGCTGTCGGTATCTGGGCAGGACCTGGAGCCTCAGCCCCAATCATTGCCAGGGGCTGGGACTACAGGTTGCATAAGTATCCTCACTTGTCTCATGTTCCTTGCCTGAGATAGAGCCTCACTTGTGAGAGTATCTAGCTTGGCATTCTGTCTTATTCTCTGGTATTGGATTTCTGGCTTGGACTTAGACTATTCTCTCTGGACTTTGCTTCTGTACCTTACTGACCGGCTGTTACTGACTTGGACTGTTTACTTCCCCTTATTGTGTTCGTACGTCTGTCTTTGTTTTTTGTATTTCACTTGCTCAGGTTGAGGAACGCCTCCAAGTTGTCCACTGCCATTTTAGGGCTGTTGTGGCAATTAGGTAGGGACAGCTGGGGCGGGTGCAAGTTCTAGGGCTGCACTTGTCCATTGTCTTCCCTGGTCCCAACCTGACAGCATTTTTATGCAAGTGGTCATTAGTTAATTACTAATCAGTGTGAGGCAGGTTCGGCCAGCAGTATAAAGTGTATGGGCCACCTCCAAAAAATAATATAGGTATAAATAGATGTCAAAGATGACAAATTTTGACTGTCTTACCCCCTTTGTTCTTGGAGGTATAAGCCGCTACTGTGGTGAAGGCTTAAAGCAGATGTACCAAAAATACATTCATTTTAAGCTTTTCACATGGATAGGACGGCGCCGGCGCTTGGAAGTCGGTGCCACAATTCTTTTTTTGAACCGCGCCCAGTTTTCGCATACAGCTGGGTTAACCCTTAAAAAAAAATATGATTGGTTAATAAATAGGAACGACTAATAGGAAGTTACTAGGAAGGGCTTTATTACCGTGCAAGGAAATGCATGCCTCCAATATGGCTACCACAAAAACATTGCAAAGAGGCACGGCCAAAGGGGTTTTAATTGCAAGCAGTTTTTTTTTTTAAATGAATGTTAAACATATGGCCAATAGGTCTCGCTTTCTGTCAAACTGTAGTCCTTGTGGTCCCAATATTTGGTCTTTTCTCTATTAAAACAAGAGACCAAATACAGGAAGTCCCAGTCCTTTGTGAGCTCACAGGCATGGCTTGGTATAGATTGACAGCCTTTCCTGAGTGTGCAAGTCTTCACTGTGCATGTACACAGCAGCTGCACATCCACATTCAGTAGCAAAGAATCCTGGGGGTGCTCACATTGTATGGTCGGATCTCCTGTCACAAAGCACCAAAACCTCTGTAACCACACACACAGTGACATTATACTGACTGAATTGTTGCATAATAAAGAGTGTTGTCTCCTGGTAAGCTGCCGTGCTGATAATAGAATTAGCAAAAGTTAGTAATATAATTAACCTAAGGTAATTGCCCATAGTTATTATATAACCTGCATGATGAAGAGGTGTGAGCACATGTGATGCGGGAGAACACAAAGGACAGGGACTTCCTGTGTTTGGTCTCTTTTTTGAACAGAGAAAAAAACAAATATCGGTACGGAGGGAGAATAGACCACAGTTTTACCGTACTTATAACATCCATTTAAAATAAAAAAGCAAGCATATTATAGAACTGTTTGAGATCACAAACCTTGTTGATTTCCTTAAAGAAAAAAAACTTGTGACAGTGCCTCTTAAATATCTTAAGACCCCCGGAATGAATGGTGTGAGATGGCTGTATAATCCCAACACAATATCTGTTAGAGACACAACCCCCCCCTCCCCCTTCCTCATCAACTGTTAAAAAAAAAAATCCACATAATATTAATGAGTCTTTTGGCATCCCATTAGCAACTAGTAAAACACGAGAAAGGAACGGCTGCCCCCAAACAACACAAGTATGAATATGGTATTACACTCACCACAGCTGCTCACACAGAATGGGGAAGACATAAGGTACTGACATGTGAGCACAGGCATATCCTGCTAATTTTGGTCATGTGGGTCTTATAAAAGAGTGCGAGCTGTTCGGCACATGCACGCTTTGCGGGGGTGGCGGTCGCTGACCGACACGGTGGTGAGTTAGCGTAGGGACCCATGTGAACCAGGGGACCTGAACGTGGTACACGGGGCTATTATGGTTTGATCAAATTATATACCGACACCCTGACAGTTTTTTAAATAGGCCTAGCGGCACTAGTGTCAGCCATATGTGGGATGTGCGGCTGCTCCTCTCTCTCCATGTCGTGTCCATTAGCAACTAGTGTGTACAATCCCACCATGGTAAGGTGGCCCCATACACGGGATGGACCCTACACTAAGCTGGGCTAATAATAAGCCTATACTCTGGGCTTGCAGGGACCAACTAATTATGGCAAAACTAACCCCCAGGGTGGGATGAGTAGAGTGCACAACCAAGTAAGGGCAGCTACTCCACCCAAAAGACTAAAAAAGTTTGTTTGTTCACTTCTCCTACAACAACAGTCACACTAGGCAGGTGCACGTTGCTATGGCTGAAAATGCAGACACACAAAAACACAAAAAAATACTCTCTTAGGTGATGTTCATGCCATATGTGTCTGTGTGAGCCACATGATGTAATCTTCTATTTTCTGGCATTTCGAGATAATGTATGGAGTTTGTACACAACCATGAGATATTAGAGACCGAAGATTGGGCCCATCTGTATATTTATTTACTGACATGCAGGAGGCCTCCCCTTTTAAGTATTACCGCCTGATACTTTATAGCAGCTGTTGGCAGAACCTCAGCGTACTGCTGTGAGCATTACTTCCTTGTCAGCTATCAGTACTAACACAGCAATGGTGCAGTCATCTCCACTTATTCCTAGTTATGTCTTTTTCCTTAATAACAGAATTTATCGGCTTCTTCTGATCCTTCATATTCACTCTCATAAACAGGCGAGCACTGACCTATCCCTTTCTGTACAGATTTCCCTGGTGCTCACATTATTGACAGGAATACTTATCCAGCAATATTGGAAGGTTTTTGCTTATTTTCGCCTTCTGTTTCTTTTCAGTGAAATCTTCCTCTGAGCCCTTGTGCTGCCAGGATGCCTCCAGCAGAATAACATTAAGAGGCCGCGTTGATCCCATTTCACATTGTTTTCGCAGTCCAGTCTCCAATAATATCATGTTGTTAGCACAAGTTCTCCTCTGAATAAATAATGGAGAAAACTATTTATGTGACTTGTTTTATAACATCATAATCTGGTAGCTGGATGTGAAGGCAGCTCACTTTATTATTTTTATGTTTCCACCTTCATATGTATGCTCTTATGGCCTTCTTCATAATCCTCTAATAACATCTGCTGTACGTCTATGGCAGATGTGCACTGAGGATATGACGTGAGCGGAGGAGCTGGGCCCTCTCCATATGTAGTGGGTGCCATCTGTGTGTCACAGCTGCCACCCGGTTAAGCCCTTAGATGACCTGTTCCTGGGCAAACACAACAGTAATACAGGGAGGAAGGATGTACCTCACTTTATTCATTCTCCCCAACATAGTCAAAAGGTGCTGCTGGCTTGTCATGGGAGCTGGGAGGTCTGGAGAAGACCTTTAAGGTCCCCATATACTTTTTCCTTTTGTCAGCTGTATTGGCTGCTCATGGCGTATTCAGACATGCATATAAGGTATGGGACTCTTCCAACCGTCCGATGGCCTATTAATTTTGTCATAGTTGGCTGCAGATTTATATACATTGGAAGATTTACAGCTGACTAGCAATGATATAAATGCACAAATGATGTGATCCTGCATTAGATACTGATGAGGCCCACCTGTAGAGCAGTATCCCCTCAGCCCTATGAGGCTTCATAATTTCAAGTTATATCTTCATTTGGTTTGTAAACAAAAAACAACTAATTTCAAGCCCCTATAAACATCCAGTTGGACATCATGCGGAGAAGTAAACAAAAATACTCCCACAGCAACTCTCACAAAACCGTAGTAGTTTATGTATTGTTTTGCAGGGTTATTCATTTTTAAAGGATTACGCAACTCAACGAATGCACATGAAACATAAAAAAAAACACATATTGATAAGCACTTACTAATAGAGAAATAGTCCACCGAGAGAACATCCCTGTCCACACAATAACCTCTCCACACTCAATGACTTAAAAAGAAAGCTCTTACACCGCTTACGAGGGTTAAAGCCTGATGTGTTCAATAAAATATTTGGGAACATTCACGATGCGAATGCCAACATCTTCGGCTGCCGTCCCGGAGGAGAACAGCTGCTCAGTTATCCTCTAATGATTGACGTGGTAAAAATAATTGCACTGTTTTTTTGTGAGACTTGAGAAATAAAACCAGTCGAAAGCAGAAATGAAGACTTGTGCCCGCCTGCGAAAAAGAAGAAGAAAAGGAAGAGGTTATGTCAAGGTGACGGATAATCAGAAAAAGCCTTGAGGATGAGCCTGGACAAATTCAGAGCTTGTTGTTAAAAATATTCAGTACACTTTGTCTTATGCCTGTAGACTTGCATAACATCCGCCTGCGGCTTCGACTGACCACAAACATTCCTTCACTCCCGGACTCTGCCCAAAACCAGATCCTACACTAACCTCACTAAGTGGAAATTACGATTTACCCTACTGCCCCCCGGGAACAATGTGATTGGTGGCTAAGATTAAGGGAGAATTAACATCTGTACATGGAATCATGTTTATCTGATTCAAGAAGTACATAGAAACTAATAGCTACCTGAACTTTGGAAGGGTTCCAAGATGCTGCTGAAAAACATGGCAGGGAATTCTTATTGAATATGTCTTAAGGGCTTGCTTGTTTGTTTAGCTTTAAAGTGAGGAATATTCAGATTTTTATCTGGCTTCATTCATTTACTATGCAACCGATACTCAGTGTTTGTATACATCCTTTATATGCCAATTAATCTTAGGAGGTTGCTGGCACTAAGAGATGGGGTGGACATGACCACAATGTTTTCTTATGATGATATCTCCATGTACATATAAATTATTTTGACCTTAAAGGGAATACATGCTTTTTTTTTTAAATAATATTATTTTTGATATATGATTATGGAGACAACCATCTTGCCTGAGCTGGTGCTGTATCAGAGATTTGCGGCCACTTGATCTTTAGTCAGAAAATGACTCATTGACATGAATGGGAGGGGGTTGTGAGCAGAGGGAGAAGAGGGGATGAGATAAGTTACTCCTGTTGTATTTAGTCTATGGTCTGACCCTTTTGGAAAAGGCTGTCCTCTTACAGCTTCTATCATAAAGTAAAGACATAAGGCCACATATATCATCCGGCGAACGGATGATTTTCGGCGGAAAGTGCCGATTAGCGTATTTTTTAATTCGCAAATCGGCACTTTCCGCCGAGTACGCCAGGGGGGCGGAAAGGGGGCGTGTAGTGGGCGGAACGGAGGGCGCGGACTCAGAGTCCGTGCAATTTACCATCCGTTCCGCCCAAATGTACGCCGAAAACCTACTCCAGTCCTCAGCTGGCGTAGGTTTTCGGCGGTGCGCACCAGCGCGCACAGTCCGCCTCTACATAAATCTCCGTAGCGCCGGAGCTGCGGGGGCATTTATAAGCCCGGCGTAAAAAAGGCCGGACTTAATAAATGCCACCCATATTGTTCTAACCACCCAGATGCCATGATAACTATTCAATATGGCATCTAGATGGTTCAATGGCCAAGATAAGAACCAGCTCTGACTGTGGCAGCTAATGGTTATGGAGCGGGCTCAGGTCTTGACCCCACCCAATATGTCCCCTGCATATGTTAAACATACATTGACACAAATGTATACGCAAGCTTTTTTTAATGACATTTCATTACTTGGCATATACCATCAAGCTTATTTAATCTGAGAACGGTAAATTTAAGAAGATACCAAAGTAGCAGGTATGCTGGATTATAGCAGATTGAGCTTGATGGTCGATTGAGCACAGTGCTTGATCGAGCATTGAAACTCGAAACTCGACTGACCACCTCGTGGTGCTTGGGTAAAGGTGGCCATACACCTTCAATAACTGATTATATCTCCCACAGTAACCAACTGCATTTCTTTTATAGTTTTAGAAAGAAAGAATGTAATAGGTTAACCAGGCACCCTCAGCTCTGCCAAGCAGGGGGCCACTAGTTAAATGCCCAAGTCTCCCATTGATTTCAATGTGGTTGAAAGTTGAAATTGAAAAATGCTTGACTCGGGTAACAGAGCACTCCAGCATTTAATTGCTCACTCAACACTATTGTCTAGATATCTTGTCAGATGAGAAGGAGAAGGGGTGGTTTACGGCATGAATGATCAATACATACACCCCCATGGCCCCATATTTAAAGAGGAATTTTTCTGAAGGAGAAAGTGAGCCCTGGGGAGCAACAAAGAAAAAAAAAGGCAATTTTCAAAGCAGCCCTGGATGTGAATAGAGGCATAATGCAAATTTCTATTACCAAAATGAATCAAGTAACATCATTAACATCAATATTTTCTCATTGCCTATCCAATCTACACCCATATATGATATGGCTGAGCTCACCACTCTTACTCAGCTGGGAAATAGACTCCATAATGTAAAGCATAATGTTTTTCAGTTCTTTTCATCCTATGCAGGTTTCGGCTGCATCCTATATTGCTCTTGTAGTTAATCCACTATAAATATTCTCCGAGTCTGCAAGAGTCATCCGGCTTTACAGGCTCGAATGTGTCCCTAAGGGAAACAAAAATGATTGGAAAAAATAATAGCACAGATAGCAATGTACAATCCCAGTACAGAAGTAAGCTCCAATAAATAGAGGCATTATGTGCTTTTAAGATTGGGGAAGAGATAACATAAATTATTTCTATTACAGACCAAAAAAAACTTTTCCATGTTCATCTTCCTGTTCATAAATCACAACAAGTTAAGCCACGCTGAATAAGTCATCAGTAAAGCTGACTGCACGAATCCTGTTTGGTTTTTTTTCCCCATCGAGTCATCATAATAATTGGACTGTGTACACTTGTAAATCGTGTTCTGCAAAGCGTCTTGGTTCCCGAGGAGCTAAAATGTATGTACGAGGCGAGTACAAAGGTCTCCGTCACGTACAGTCCACATAATAACCCGGTGTACGGCGCGGCAACAGAGCGGTGTAATAATGCACAGCCAAATAGCTGCAGCTTTCTTGGGTATTTTCAGACCTGATGTTCTTTTTCAGATGGTTTAACTCCTTAAAAACCTAGGAAAGAACTAAAAAAAGGGGGATATATATATATATATATATATATATATATATATATATATATATATATATATATATACATATGTAAAAAAGGGATCTGTGGAGCCTCAGTTGTGAGTGTCAAAACACGGGAATAGCCAGATATCCCTCTCTCCAGAAAAGGAAGCCTGTTCCCAGGGGCATAGCTAATGTCTCTTGGGCCCTGGTGCAAGAGGTCAACTTGGGCCCCCCTTTCCTTGACCAAGTGATGCTATTGGTATATCTCAAAACCTATATTACCAATAATACCAGTATATAGGAAATATTATCACCATACATATTACCGCCATACTTTTACTAACCAAATCCACTGCTACTGACTAACACCACCGCTGCTACTAAATAACGTCCACTATACACAGGTCACTATCACCTCATCCAGTCATATAGAGGCTCACCCAGCCCTACACAGGTTCTGTACACCATATACATTACAGTGCAGTAATATCAGGTGACTCACAGGGGACGTCTTCTCGGATCAGAGTTCTTCCCTTTTCATCTTCTTCTCCATCTGCCCAGGGCCGTTATGAGAACTTCGAGCCACAAATCCACAGAATCTGCCAGACAAACATATTAGGCTCCTCAATCTGGCACCATCCTTATATCTATACACACTCCACTGTATTGGCCCCTTTGTGCCCTCATTTAGTGGGTAGGCTGACTCTATGTGACCCCCTTATAGTACATACCAGTATAGTACATCTGTGTAGACTACTATAGTACATGCATCTCTCTGTGCATGCCCTATTGTATACGCCCCCCATGTATCCCCCTTATAGATTCCCCTCCTGTTATCCCCCTTTAGAGATGGCCCCCATGTATCCCCCTTATAGATGGCCCCCATGTATCTCCCTTATAGATGGCACTTCCCATGTATCCCCCTTATAGATGCCCCTCCAGTTATACCCCTTATAGATGCCCCCATGTTATCCCCTTATAGATGCTCCCCCATGTAACCCCCATATAGATAGCCCCCCATGTATCCATCTTATAGATGCCCCCCCGATGTATCTCCATTATAGATGGCACCCCCTTGTGCAAAGCAGATAAGAAAAAAAAAACACTCACCTGAAACTCGCTCCCCCACCGTGTCTCTCTTCTGTAGGCTCGGTCCCCTCCCCGGCTGACACGCGGCTCCCCGGCTCGGGATCGGTCCTGTCCCCCGCAGCCCACGCACCAGTGAGCTCTGTTTGCGCTTGGGATGTTACTACCGGCTCAGGGGCGCTTGTTATAGACGCCTTCTGCACCGGAAGTACACCAGACCACCCTGATATGTAGCCCTAAGACCAACTAAACACAATGTTTGTGTTTTGTAGTTTTTTTTTTTCATTGCCCCTGATAGCCAGAATCCTGCTCCACACTGACAAGGGGCAAATACCCCGAAACAGTGGATGAATGCCTAGCCTTGGTAACTCTTGTCTTATGTCATTACACTCGCAACAGAGTTAAACTTTGACCTATAGGGGCCCCCTGTTTTTTTCCTATTGAGGTCCCAATGCTCACAAAACTCCTTCCTCCCTGCCCAAGCCTCCCCTGCGCTTATTATAATAAAGTTCAGGACCTGTGTATGCAGCGTAAGTGTCACACACAGGGCCGGAGCCTGATTTGTGGCTGTAGGTGGGGGCTGTGCTTTCTGGGCGCTCTACTCCGGCTCCTGACATGTCAGGACGTTCCTCACAGTGCAGAGCTGGCTGCTGGTGTCCCCCTCCCCCTTACTGACCACACTGCTCCTGCTACTGTTGGTGTCCTCCTCCTCAGCTGCTGATGCTACTGATGTCATCCTCCTCTGGGCTGGTGCTGCCTCCGGACTGTGTGGTGAGTGATCATGATGGGGTCATGATCACTGCACATGAAACAGAAAGTGCAGATTCCCTGCTCTGCTCCTGGGACACAGTTTACACCCTGCAGCCCCATGACATTCATTTAGGCCCCCTTCACACGTCCGTGTCAGTTTTTACCCTGCCACTGCGCCCCCCATCGTGTACCCTGCCACTGCGCCCCCCTCGTGTAACCTGCCACTGCGTCCCCCTCGTGTAACCTGCCACTGCGTCCCCCTCGTGTACCCTGCCACTGCGTCCGCCTCGTGTACCCTGCCACTGTCTCCCCCTCGTCTACCCTGCCACTGCCTCTCCCCCTCATGCCAGGTCATCCTCTTATCTGTTGCAGAACTACAACTCCCATTATGTGCTGTGATGCATATTACCACACAATGATGGGAGATGTAGTTCTACTGTGCCCCTGCCTCCCCCCTCCTATACTGTGTCATTCTCTAATCTGTTGCAGTACTACATCTCCCATTATGAACTGCCAATAGGTCATGATAGGGGTTGTAGTTCTGTAACAGGGAGAACAACAGGTTGCAAAGCTACAATTCCCATTATGGCCTGTCAGCAGACCATGATGGGAGTAGTAGTTCTGCAACCTGAATGGCCACATGTTGCACAACTACAACTCCCATCATGGCCTGTCAGCAGGCCATGATGGGAGTAGTAGTTCTGCAACCTGAATGGCCACATGTTGCACAACTACAACTCCCATCATGGCCTGTCAGCAGGCCATGGTGGGAGTTCTAGTTCTGGGCTGGAGGTGGGTGATCTCACCTGTCCCGGTGTCCAGTCCCAGAGTGGTGGCGTCCAGGAGGGTTGGCCGGCAGGCTTGCAGCGGCGGCAGCAGGTGGTGAGTTGCAGGGCAGTCCCGGCGGACATCCGCTTCACAAAAAAATCCGGAAGGGTGTCCGTGTCTAATGTAATCTTATGGGTCCGGAAATCCGTCCGGATTTCCTGATAAGAAATCCGGGTGGATTTTCCGGACGTGTGAAGGGGGCCTTACTGTGTGTTCCCCTCTTCATACTGGGTCACCATTACTGGGAAGCTCAGACTGTGGTCAGGTACAAGTGAATAGAGCCATCATTTATTGTGAGACACTGTCCTGTCTCAGTAGGGCACTTAACCTGATTTTGTTGTCCCCCATGTAATATTATCATTTTCTTAGGGTCTAATGTATTTGGCATTACTAATGTGGGCACAGTAAATTTTACTGTTATACAACATGTGTGTGTTACAGTTCAGGGGGCACATTTTGTCTGGCACTATTATAATCAGAGGACATGGTATGTGGCAGCATTATATTCTGTGGGCACAGCATTTGTCACTATTATTTTCAGGGGATGTGGTAGGGGGCACAGCATACGGCCCTGTTCAGGGGACAAGTTGTATCTTACACTATTATAATCAGAGGGCATAGTATGTGGCAGCAGCGTATTCAGGGGTTACAGCATGTGGCACTATTCAGGGGGGACCATGTGTGGCAGCATTATATCCAGGAGTTGCAGTGTATGGTAGTATATTGAGTAGGCATAGTGTGTGGTGCTATTACATTTCCATAACTTACATTGAGGTGAGAGGAGCTGCATTGTAATACCGCATACAATCTGAGGACAGGGGTGGCGCTATTTTTGCAAGAAAGCAGCTGTGCCTAAATCTGGATAACACATTTAACTTCATGATGGTTACCCACACATTCCTTTTATATTGGAAAAATTGCAAGCAACATCCAACTAATGGCCACACAGAAACTGCTGCTGGCTGATAAACAAGAGGGGGGGGGGGGGGGGCGCCATCGGCCCTGATGGCTGTCTGGAAACATGTAAGGAGGCTGAATATCAAGTCTGACAGGATTACTGAGGTGATGCAGGGAGGTTAGATGTGAATCTGGCAAAGCCAATGTCAACTGTCAAGACCGCACAGCCCTCTGGGTAGAAGGTCGGTGGAGCCAGCTTTGCCCTGGCCAATCACTAGCGTCTGATAGGTTGCAGGGGAGGAGCACTGATCAAGCTCAACACTCGTTTCATTGGAGATTAATACATAACAACATATTAAATAAACATATGGCAGAAAACAATATCACTGCAAGAGAGCTAGGAAAGAGAAACAAATCCATAGGCCCCAATACAGACAGTCTAGGGTTGCCAACAATACATCTCCAGACGCCTGACAATAAATACCGTTCAGGGCCATTACAGATGTCGCTGCTCATATCCTTCTCTTACTTCATGTGATCTCTGGATGATGTTGAAATCAGGGCTCTGTGGAGGCCATATCATCAATCCCGGGACTCCTTTTTCTTCTTTATGCTACAGATAATTCTTACTGACATTGGCTGGATGTTTGAGGTCCTTCATTCAGAGATCTGCTGTCCTGCTCTCTAGATATCTTTTTTTTTTTTTTTTTGGTTTAAAGGGGAACTCCACATAAGAAAAATGTGTTTTCTGTTAAAAGTACATTGCATTAAAAGTTATATACAGTAGATGTGTCTATATAATGTATTACCATTAGGGATGGTCCGAACCAGCCATAGGCTGTATCCTAGTTTTCCAGGCGGTTCTCCCACTGTATCCACCCGCTCCACGGAGCGGGCAGACAGCGGGAATCTGATGCCGAGCGTTCGGGTTCGGACCATCCCTAATTACCATATCTTTACGGTTCAGCCACACTGGTGGCTGATAGAAATCCAGGACATAAAGAAAAATGGCCACTGTGCCAATTCACATTGTTTCCTGTTCCTTCTGCTATCCCCCCCCCCCAGGAGACAAATATTTCATGCCTCTGTCTCACATTGTGTGTGTGTTTGCTAATGATGCAGACAGGGGGAAGGGCGTGATGTCACAGGAGGCTTGAGAAGCAGGTGCAGCACTAATTTTACTGATTGTGATGGGTGGGTTACTGTGATGATCAGCTGAGAGAAAGCATTGCATTCTGGAACCAGTACTGCATTATGGGAACTACTCAACCAGGAAGTACAGAAACACAATACAGAACAAAACCCCCAAGACAAATGGATTATTGGTCGTTTCAAAACTGGGATAGATAGATAAGTAATGTGTCATGCTTCTGCAGGAGTATAATTTTTTTTTTTAACCTCTACCTGGAGCAAATTACCAAGGCTAATGCACTTGAGGCAGGCCCAGCGCCCCCAGTGCATCAATACCGCCTCCTATCGCTGTCGCACCTCACAATAATTGTAATGACCTTAAAAAAAAAAAAACTTCGCACTAGTAATTGCATACCAAAACCAGAAAAACTATTCAGTTTTGCAGAGCACGCTCTCTGGTTATTACTAACATGCATGATACAAAAGGAGGAGAGTGTATTATGTAAGCGATGTGATGTTTACCATTAAGTCTGATATAAAATCTTACAAAAAAAGAAAAACTGGAAGCGGTAAGCGTTAAAAATGAGTTAACAACTCTGTACCCTAAAATTGTACCAATTAAAAAAAAGCCATCCAGCCCAAAAAATAAAATAAAATATAAAATATAGCAACACAGAAGGTCATTAAAAGGTGTATTTATCTTGTGGCATAGTTGTAGCACATAAACTATATAAATGTGGTATAAACTTCATCATACTGACCTGCAGAATAAAGATATTGGGGAAGATTTACAAAGCTATCATATAGTAAGCAAGTCAATCGCACAACCAATCACAGCCCAGCTTCAAATATTGATACATTATGTAATGGTAAAATGAAAGTTGATCTTATAAGACAGGACCATATATCTCCCCCCCCCTCAACAGTGTCCTTCATACCGCCCAGTGAATGCCCAACTTTTTTACATGATCAGGTCAGATTTTAGCCATAGTATTGAGACTATTTCCAGTCATCAAGAGCAAATAGAGACTGTGAAAAGGATGAAAAATATCAACAGAAGATTACTGTAAATATATAGATCTCAGGCTTGAGGCTTTAGGCTATGTTCACACAAGGTATATTTTCAGTTATTCACGGCGTTGTACAACGTCCGTGATTACTTCAAAAATATACGTTACCTCTCCGTCTATGGGATCCCGCCCGGAGCGTATACACATAGTATACGCTCCAGCCGGGATCCCTAGCGGCGCTGCAAACAACTGATATGTCAGTTTTCTGCGGCCACTATTCAGCGAATAGAAGCCGTAGAAAAAGCTGTTAGTGCACACTGTGGAGCAAGCGGCTCCGGCCACTCGCTTCATAGCGTGCAGTGGAGAGTTCTGATGCAGGCACGCATGCAGGTCCCCGCATCAGAACACTGCAGCCGAAAAGATCATACGCCAGTGGGCACTTTTTCAACACCTTGCTTTACAGTAGCTCTTCTGTTTTACCAGGCCTGGCAGATTAGCCTTTTGTAACTCCATGTATCAATAAATCTTGACCATGCCACCAGTCCACATAATGCTTACACACCTCACAAAAACTTTCAAATTTTTCCTGCTTCCATAAAAATGAATTTCATTACATAATTTGGAACCACAGACTGCTGGAAGGTGAAGAAGATGCCGCTTATAACTTAATGCCCTACCAGAACACATACTGGCCACATGGTCATAGAGGCTCAAGTACAAGTTGCCCCTTTGCCCCTTCTATACTTCAATACTGATGACACTTATCTGTGCTTAAATCATAGAAAAAAATTTACATTGGGCTTCCCATGAGCACATTATGAATAAGTGTGAGCACTTTCTCCGCTAACAACACCGATGACCTTTAGAATCATTATTAACATTGTGGCTGTGAGAGCTTTATTACATTTTCATTTGCATACTCTTAAAGCTTTAAAATGATATACATTTGCCGGATACTTTTAACACTTGATATGTTGTGGTCATAAATAAATTTCTGTAATTCCCACATAGGATACATTTAGTTCTGTTTATTGCATCCAATGTCAACCAGTAAATAGGAGCAAGTTAGTATGTGAATAAATTGAGCGTCGTGATGTTCAGCTTGTTTGTCTTATGGAGTTTATTTTACATGTTATGGCCCATACAATGGCTATAAAGCTGTCTTCAGAAAGCCATATAAATGTTCTCCATGTCAATAAGCACTAATCTGGTCAAGTTGGCATTTTAAGGGCACTATATGGTGGTGCTTACTCTACTCTACATTAATGTATATAGACTTTTGTAGTGTATTGTGGTGGTAGCACTTCATACCTTTTTTTTTTTGCTCACATGAGACTCTATGGCAGGGACGGGAAAACTTCAGCCTTCAGGCTGTTGCAAAACTACAATTCCCAAAACAAAGCTTTGGCTGTCCAGGCATGATGGGAATTGTAGTTTTGAAACATCTGGAAGGCGAAGATTCCCCATCTTTGCTCTATGGTATGGTCATTTATATCCTCTTAGGCAGTGTTGTCAAGCTTGTTTCAAAACTATAATCCCCATCATGCGTGGACAATGTTTTTGATATCCCGGTCTAGGTATAATGGATATTGTAGTTTTGGCAACAGCTGGAGGGTTTGCTCTGGAATCATACATTTGGAGCAAACACCAGCAGAAGATATTATACAGGGCACCATCCAAAAACAAGGTACCCTGGGTCCAGTTAAGTATTGTCCAAATGTCCTTTCTGTCTGTCCTCTACTTATCTACTTATGAGTACAGCCGCATTTCGTACGCCGCCGTACATGTGCGGCTGAAACTACGGGCAAGGGAAAAATCAACATGCGGCCGGATGCTTACGAACCGCGAACATACGCCCGTAGTACAGTTATGCTTCCCTAGCTTGTTTCAAAGCGATCTGAAGCAGGTCATTTACTTGGAAATCTTCGCCCAGCCCCGTAAACCACACAGAACCTTTTGGATCGAAAAATCAAGTTCAATTTGGCTGAAATAAGTACTCCGTACGGGACCGCATGGAAATCCACGGCCGTGAGTTGGAACATTTCCGTCTTTAAACAATGGTCTTGTTCATTTTTCACGGCCCGTATACGATCCGGCAGTAAGCTCATACGTAGTGTGCATTGTGCCGGCGTATATCGCATACTTTCAAGTGAACGCATCAACCTCAAAACTACGTGCGTATATTCGCGGTTCGCACTACGGCTGGACTCATACGCAGTGTGAGCATAGCCATAGGTTGCAAATCATTGGAACGCTAACTGTGGTGGCCGCTTCACTTAATGGAGCACCATGGACCCTTTGGTGGATGCTTCAGCACCAACTAGACATTCTAGGTCTATTTACTCTATCTGCCCCATTTATGGTCATCATGCAAGCATGCCTTTAGGGTACGTTCACATGCACGGGAACCTCTGCGGATTTTCTGCTGCGGATCCGCAGCAGATTTCATCTAAATAACTGAACACCGCATCAAATCTGCACCATCAAATCTGCTGCGGATCCTGTACGTGGTAACACACCCTTAAAGAATATTAATGAGCAAACAGAAGAGAAATTAGGTGATTGTATGTGTTATACAAATGAAAGCAGCATTTGCAGCAGTGGGTTTTCAGTTCAGGTGCCATTGAAGCAGAAATGAATGTCTTTTAACCTATTTGGCTTAAGTACTCCATTGTCATGGTTGCCTTCCATCGCATTGAGCAAACTACTGTACTTAAAAATAGTAACCACAATGGGTGCAAAAACTCTTGTCAGTCAAACTCTTGTTCAGTCATCTGCTCTTCCTTCAGATTTCCTGTACATGTGTAGGAAATCTGGAGCTCACCTGAAGTATGTTCACCCAAGGCCGGCGTCAGCACAAGGCTTACCTGGGCAAGTACCGGGACCCACAGCATCTCTAGGGGCCCAGAGAGGGAAAGGGGCCCATTTTTTTTATGTTCGGCCTGCTCACTGTAGTGCAGGGTGAGAACTGAACATCAGAAGACACAGGAGACGGATCAGGACCTGCACAGAGAGAAAAAGGGATAAGGACCTGATCACATGACCTACAGGTCCTCAACCTTACAGTGTGGAGAGCACCCGACAGAGAGGAAGAGGGAGAAGACTGAGCTGTATCTCTGTGTCAGTGTCTGAATGTGTCAGTCAGTCAGTGTCTAAGTCAATAGTGTATGTTTGTACATGTTAGTGGTGTCTCATGTTACTGTGCATAGTGTGTAAATGAGGGGCCCGCTGAGGCTCTGTCGCCCAAGGGCCCACAAAAACCTGGAGCCGGCCCTGTGTTCACCTGAATGTGTTTGTTCAGCTGAATGTGTGTGTTCACCTGAATGAAAATGCAATTAAATCCTAAAAAGAAAAGTAAAACTGTCCATATGGATAAGATAGAGTTTTGCCAAATATTTGATTGACTGGCAGCTACATTCTCCTGCCCCCCCCCCCCCCTACATATGCATGCCTACCAGTGGCTAAGCTACCATAGAGGCAGGGTGGGCAGTTGCTATGGGGCCCGTGCTTAAAGGGGTAGTGCGGCGCTCAGAAATTATTCACAGAATAACACACATTACAAAGTTATACAACTTTGTAATGTATATTATGTCTGTGAATCTCCCCCTTCCCCGTGTCCCACCACCCCCACCCGTGTACCCGGAAGTGTGGTGCGCTATACATACCTGTCATGTGCCGACACCAGTCTTCTATCTTCATTCAGCGACGTCTTCTTCGGGCGGACGGCGAACAGCTCCGACTGTTCCGAATGCCGTCCGCCCTCTGCAGCATCATCCGATGCTCAGCCGCGATTGGCTGAGCATAACTGTGCTCAGCCAAGTGCGGCTGAGCACAGTTGTGACGCGGCGGAGGGGGGACGGGCGGCAGCGACTCGGCCGTCCGTCCGAAGATGACGTTTGGCACAAGATGACAGACAGCCCTCGACACGGATCAGGTAATGTATAATGCACCACACTTCCGGGTACACGGGTGGGGGTGGGGGGACACGGGGAGCGGGGCGATTCACAGACATAACATACATTACAAAGTTGTATAACTTTGTAATGTGTGTTATTCTGTGAATAATTTCTGAGCGCCACACTACCCCTTTAACCCCTTATGTACTGCAGTGTGTAAGTGACCCAATGTGAAGCAGAAGACAAAGAGATCTCTGCTTCACTGCACTGATAACCTCTGTTCTCCAGCTGCTCAATAAAGTAGGAAAAGAATATGTGCTGAGCTCCTGCAGAGGTTAGAGGTTATCAGTGCAGGAGAAGTAAAGCAGATATCTCATTGTCTTCTGAGCTTTGGGTCACTTACACACTCCAGTACATAAGGGGTTAAGCAGAAGGTAGTCTGCTCCTGCACCTATGTATTTAACCATAAGGGCTCCTAAAGGGTCCTTATAGGTAAAAACATTGGACTATCATAGCAAGCATCCATTGGCTCTCTGCCAGGATTCTGCACACACACACACACACACACACACACACATATATACTAACGTTCAAAAGTTTGGGGTCACCCAAACAATTTTGTGTTTTCCATGAAAAGTCACACTTATTCACCACCATACGTTGTGAAATGAATAGAAAATAGAGTCAAGACATTAACAAGGTTAGAAATAATGATTTGTATTTGAAATAACATTGTTCTTACATCACACTTTGCTTTCGTCAAACAATCCTCCTTTTGCAGCAATTCCAGCATTGCACACCTTTGGTATTCTAGCTATTAATCTGTTGAGGTAAGCTGGAGAAATTGCACCCCACGCTTCTAGAAGCAGCTCCCACAAGTTGGATTGGTTGGATGGGCACTTCTGGCGTACCATACGGTCAAGCTGCTCCCACAACAGCTCAAAGGGGTTCAGATCTGGTGACTGCGCTGGCCACTCCATTACCTATGATAGAATACCAGCTGCTGCTTCTGCTGTAAATAGTTCTTGCACAATTTGGAGGTGTGTTTAGGGTCATTGTCCTGTTGAAGGATGAAATTGGCTCCAATCAAGCGCTGTCCACTGGGTATGGCATGGCGTTGCAAAATTGAGTGATAGCCTTCCTTATTCACAATCCCTTTTACCCTGTACACATCTCCCACCTTACCAGCACCAAAGCAACCCCAGACCATCACATTACCTCCACCATGCTTAACAGATGGCGTCAGGAATTCTTCCAGCATCTTTTCATTTGTTCTGCGTCTCACAAACGTTCTTCTTCCAAACACCTCAAACTTGGATTCCTCCATCCACAACACTTTTTTCCAGTCTTCCTCTGTCCAATGTCTGTGTTCTTTTGCCCATCTTAATCTTTTTTTTTTATTGGCCAGTCTCAGATATGGCTTTTTTTTTTTCCACTCTGCCCTGAAGCCCAAAATCCTGCAGCCACCTCTTCACTGTAGATGTTGACACTGGTGTTTTGCGGGTACTATTTAATGAAGATGCAGTTGGAGACCTGTGAGGCGTCTGTTTCTCAAACTAGAGACTCTAATGTGCTTATCTTCTTGCTTAGTTGTGCAATGCGGCCTCCAACTTCTTTTTCTACTCTGGTTAGAGCCTGTTTGTGCTGTCCTCTGAAGGGAGTAGTACACACCGTTGTAGGAAATCTTCAATTTCTTAGCAATTTCTCGCATGGAATAGCCTTTATTTCTAAGAACAAGAATAGACTGTGGAGTTTCAGATGAAAGTTCTCTTTTTCTGGCCATTTTGAGCGTTTAATTGACCCCACAAATGTGATGCTCCAGAAACACAATCTGCTTAAAGGAAGGTCAGTTTTGTGGCTTCTGTAACGAGCTAGACTGTTTTCAGATGTGTGACTATGATTCCACAAGGGTTTTCTAATCATCAATTAGCCTTCTGAGCCAATGAGCAAACACATTGTACCATTAGAACACTGGAGTGATAGTTGCTGGAAATGGGCCTCTATACACCTATGTAGATATTGCACCAAAAACCAGACATTTGCAGCTAAAATAGTTATTTACCACATTAGCAATGTATAGAGTGTATTTGTTTAAAGTTAGGACTAGTTTAAAGTTATCTTCATTGAAAAGTACAGTGCTTTTTCTTCAAAAATAAGGACATTTTAATGTGACCCCAAACTTTTGAACGGTAGTGTGTGTGTATATATATATATATATATATATAATGTATGTTTGCTACACCCTACTCTGGATATTGGGAAGTATTGAGGAGTGTATACTCCTAGTGCACTACTATTCTGATGCTCCGGAGAAATGCAATGTGTAAATAGTACGTAGGCTCTCAAGGAGTAGGTCCTATATGTCTAACGTCTGTGGAAGGCGAATTGATTGCAGAGACGTATTTAACGTTTAAATAAAAAAATATATTTTAAACGTTAAATATCTCTGCAATCAATTCGCCTTCCACAGACGTTAGACAAATAGGACCTACTCCTTGAGAACCTACGTACTATATATGTGTATATATATATATATATATATATATATATATATATATATATATATATATGCGCAGTGCTTTGTGTTGTGCGTAGGGGAGGAGGGCCCCTTCAAATTTTTTGCTATAGAGCCCCGTGAATCCTAGCTGATGCTCATCTTGGTGTTGTGGTATGCCACTGTTGTGGTGGCGTGACCGGTCACTTGCCAGATGGTGAAGTGTGATTCCACTACAGTAGTGGTTGGACGGGGAATAGCTCAGCCAAATGTTAGGTTGTCGTGACTCCAGTGCCGGCTAGGCACACAGGTATGGGAGCACTGCTTTTAATTTTGGTAGGCTGGTTATACCCTGTCCACTGTGGTCGGTATCTGCCAGGTTGTTTGAGCGTCCCTTGGGCGCTTATCACGGTGGTCAGGAGTGAAGTTATGACCCACCCGGACTATTCGTACCGCCACCCACAGAAAGGGGAGATGACCCAAGGAATGTGCAATGGCTGTGTAGGTGCTTTGCGAATAACCACTGAGTCCAGTTAAAATAAATAAACTCTTCTTTACTGCGGGAAGGCTTTATACAGTGATATACAGTAGGATCTTGACTTGATAATATACTTTAATCTTTAATGACACGACCTGTGCTGAGAGCTTAAAGAGAGGTACAGTGGTGCAGACTGAGTTGCATGCTGAGAGGTAGAAGAGGTTCAGAGAAGCAGAGAGGAGGATGTAGAGAGAGTCCCAACCTAATGTTATAATGTGCTCTGCCGGGACTTTAGAAGGATAATATATAGAATACTTGAGAGTTGAGAGAATACTTGTGCCCATGTTTTGTTTCTTTGCACCAACTATTGCCCACTAGTGTCGGGCGACCCGTCCTAGAAGGTTATACAAGCCCCAGAACTTGATACCTGGGATGAGCAGAGTGGTCAGAGTTCTCTGATGCAAACTAGAGTACATAGACTTCTAGCAACTTTGCTTTATCCGGATCAGTTCCTCTTGCTTCAGGATAAGGCTGGTACGATACGCCATGTGAACATGGCCTAAGTGTGCGTTCAGCACTGCATAGTGTATAGAAGTGCTGCTTTCAAGAAACAAGTGCTAAGATGTCTCATGTGCATCCGTTCTCTACAGAGACCAAAGCAAGACTCCACAGAGGACCTGGCATAAGCCAGGGCCCTACTTGGCAACGACAGGGACCGTTCTGGCTTGCAACCTTCCTCTACTAAAGCCAGAGTAAAACTCACTTAAGGTGTGGCTACACTTCCTCTCCCCATGTGACTTCCTTCTACAGCATCTGTAATGTGTTCTGTGAGTGGGTGAGAAAAGACCCCCACCCCCACCCCCACCCATTCTACTATCATCTGTTGAAGGAGACTACCCATTCACATAGGATAGCCAGCTGGTCTTGCCAAAATTGGAGACTCTTCTCTAGTGTATATGATGGAATCTTTAGCGTAGATAGCATGTAAAACAGTGGTGCAAAACCTGTGGCCTTCCATCTATGGCAAAAATACTATTACTATGATGCCTGGAAGACCTAACAAGCTCTGATACCATAAAGATACATGATACAGTTAGGTGAATGACCCCCCCCCCCCCCCGTCCCCCCCAGAGCTCTTGCTCAATTTGCTCAAATGTTAAATCCTCCTCTGAAGAAAAGTTCTATAACATTTAAGTCACAAGAATTTATTCTAAGCCAAAGCCATATAAATAGAATGTAAACCACGATGACTCGCAATTGGCATTTCTCTACAGCAAGTTTGACGCTAGATATATTCACACTGAAAGCAATAAATGTGTACTTGCCGGTGGCGTATTACAGCTAATATTAGATAATTGCCTGCAAGCATGAGTGACATTAAACTAACCCAGATCTGAACTGACACTTCGTTCTTATCACTTTATGTCCAAAACACTTTGTTACTGGTTGTATTTCTAGTTTCTTTAGATGATTTTGTCTCCTTATTCCATCTGACTGTAAGTAATGTGACAGCTGAGGTTCAGACATGCTGTATATTTAGGAACGCAGTGGCCGAAGTTTGTTCCGACAACTTTAACGACGATACAGAACATTTTTAATTAGTTTAATCCTCCTAATATTTATCTTCTAGATCTATTTCAGTAAAGTACAGTACATACTGGCTAAGGAAATGATCACGAAATGTTAGACTTGAGGACAAGTAGATGGAGACTCATGGGACTATGGAATTAGATAAATATTTCGGATGATATGGCTATAGGCATATATGGGTCACTATATATAAAGTCACTATACCTTACTTTCTTGATGATTTGGTATATATATAGGGTAGATTGGAAGATGCTTTTCTTCAGCTATTCATAAATTCAGTGTATTTCTTTATATAGAGTGCAGATCAAGATTAAGGGCAGGTTTACATATATATGACGATCTAGCAGTGTTTCCCTTAGGCCCAGTAGCAGAGCGGATCTTTAAATTAATGTGAATTTATGTGAATGGGTCACTAACACTTTCGATTCATTCTCTATCTTTCCCTGTATCTATCTAGTTGTTTGGCTATCTGTCTATCTATCTATCTATCTATCTATCTATCTATCTATCTATCTATCTATCTCTTTTTCCTCTCAATCTGATACAGAGTTCCTCTCTCTCTGAAGTCCTGCAACACAATGAGAACCTGCCTGCGCGCTCAGGCACTTCCTGGTGCTGTGGGGTGATGTCACACATCTTGATTTTCACAGAAAACCAGGATACAAGGGATTATAGGAGTAATAATCCCTTGTATCCTGGTCTATTCTGTGAAAAAAGTACAGTTTTGCGTCACCGTTGTTGTTGTTTTAACCAGATTCGTAACAAACTTTTGCAAAGTTAGTAATAAATCTTGTTCGTAACAGTTCGGTTCGCTCATCCCTAGTTGTGATAGCTAGAGTGAATTCTCTGTACCTATGGCACCTGATCAACTTAGTCAGCAATGATAATAGTGTACTTTGAAGCACACCTTTATACAGTGCCCAGCCATTTCTACCTTGAAACACCCTGGTGCAGCAACTAATGGTGATCAGTAGGTCTGCATACTGGATATTCTGCCACTACCACAGGACATTTTCATAGGTCATTTAGAGTCCAGACGGCCTGGGTGGATTGATTACATATCAGGTGAGGATTTGATGATATGGCTGATGTATATTGGTGTGAGGCATGTATATTCTGCTTTAATGCCGCAGTAGTCATACATTTGCCTTTGAATAAAGAATCTATATTTAGGTTTGCTCACAATGTACACGTATATTTCCCACATATGAATAGGATCATACTATACATAATATAGAGATTGACCTTCTAGCAATCATTTTGCCTAAATGGATTTTATTGTATTTACTGTAATTAAATATAGAGATAATGGCAGTAAGTGTATATATATATACTTTTTTACAGTTGTGAAGCAGAGTCTCTATTCTTTGCTGACCTTTACACTTTTTCTAATGACTTGAACTCCATAAAATGTGGGATTAAAGCAATGTTTGATTTCAGGCCTCTTCAGAAAGCTTCTGCAGCTTATGGGTTTTAGCTCTTCTTTCTTATGTCCTAAAAAGCTTAGGAAAAGTTATATATATATAAATGATACTGCTGACAGCCATGTGGTTCTTTCATTGATAAATTAGCTGCTGACTGCTGCTCTCTGGAAACAGAAACATGTTACCGTGAGATAAGTGCCCATCCCAGTATCCAGCTGGAGAGTTGCTGGAAAGTGCACACATAACGGGGATAGAAAAATAATTTAAAAAAGAAAATCATAAAAATACAAATGCACAATGAAATTTATATCAGCCACACCACCCACTAATAACCAAGTACAGAAACATTTACTGAACAGTAGTAGTCATGACCAAGGACTAATTCACAAAAGTTACATTCTCTGAAAAATTAAAAAAAAAAAAAAAAAATTGGAGATGATTTTTGGATATGGAATGGACCCTCACTTTCCCTTAAAACTGTTTCAACTACAATTAACACATGAAATAAATGCACAAAATACTTTTTTGGGTGTCCAGATGGCTTTGTTTAAATCACAGAACTAAAAAAATTTAAGGAGTCAGGTGAAGTGCTAGAATATTAGGATTCTTGTATATTGTGAGACCTCAATCTTTTCAGTATACAGCATCTGGCTACACAGCAATAAAAGTACAATGCATTCTGTAATTTAGCAGAGTCAATACTATTTAAGTTCACCAACAACCCTACTCAAAATATCCTCATTTCTATGTTTAAAGGGGTATTCCGTTAAAAATATAAAAAACAAAATGCTCCCAAACCTAGCTGGTCTTACTCACCAAGTCTCCCTATGTATTTTGAGCCATCTTTCATTTTTCTAGCTGCCACCATTTCTGAGTTACAAGTTTTTCTAAAAGCCGGTCTATATCCAAGATGGCGCCGACAGGGAGACTACATTTCCCATCATGCAGTGCCTATTTCTGATTGGTCTATTCATATATTCACCCCCTTAGCTGCAATTGAAAGTAAACAGCCCTGACAGAGCAGACCAATCCCCAAATCATTGTAAAATATAGTATTATATACCTTCAAAGCCTTCAAAACCTTTCTGGCAATACTCCTGCAACACCTCCTTTACTTATTCCATTACTTATGCAACACCTCTTGCCATTACTCATACAACATCTCCTGTTATGTGGTTGGGGGTGGAAGTAGAGAAGGGGACAGAGGGGAAGGGGCAAAGCAATAAGAGGCACAGAAAGAAGCCCAGTGAAATGATAATCCATGTTGATCAAGTTTCTCATGCATTTACAATACAACCCAGAACACTGCAAAGACGGAGAATGTAGTCGCAAAAACACTCAACTCGTATTACTGCTTACTGGTGACACGGTCCATTGAAGGTGATGTCAGTGAGTCACATGTCCTTCGTCTCTTCAGTCAGCAGGGTTATAATGGCTAACCCAACCCCTTGAATAAACGGAGGACACATGATTCACATCTCGGAAGGTAGGGGCCAGGAGGAAGGAGCGAGATTTAGAGGACTCCATTTAGCTATTTTTTTTGCATCCAGAGGTGCTAAGTCAGCAGAAAAAGTGCCAAAAAGGCACAAAACACATAATTAATTGCTTTGAACAATATGTGAAGCTATGGGTGGGCTATTACACAATGTAAAAAGATTTTTGACATCTGACATCCATAAAGGGGAACTATCAGCAGGTTAGACAAATCTAATCTAATGCGCACAGGGCACAAAGGAGGGAGGTATGTCTGTTACCTTCCTCCTCTGCACCATTCCCATGCAGTTAGTAGTTGAATCGACAGCCCAGGACACCATTTGGAGCCCTGCTCCGCCCCATTGTGCCAATCCATCCCGTCCGTCCCATTGATATTTATTAAAAGAAGCTGGTCGACTTAGCGTGATGGGGCAGGGCCATGCTCCTAATGGTCCTGCAGACCATCAATTCAACTATTAAGTGCAAGAGAACTAAGCTTAGGAGGAAGGTAAGACATGTACCTTCCTCCTCAGTGTCCCAGTGTCCCCTTTAAAGATGTCCACTTCCAAGGCTCAGACTGTTTGCTAGCATGAAGTTTAACATCTTCTATTAGTAAAAATTAGTCCTTTATAACCTGCAGATAAACTTCACTGGATAGGTGATAAATGTTTCAGAAGGCAGTACTTCTGTAAGGGGTCAAGCATGACACAGAGATTTAATAGGACATAATAGTCTCATTTGATAGAACAATCTGTCCTTGTATAAACATTCCTCTTCCTAATAAGTGTAAAGAACTTATCCAAATACATTTTTCAGAGAGAAAACAGCAAAGCCAATAAATGTTGCAGGAGTACTCATGCCCTAGGATTGTGGACTGCCCTCCGTCCCTCTTCCCGCCCTCTTCACAGGGCCGTTTCTATGACCGGGTGGGCCAAGTCACCGCACGGGGTGCCGAAGGCTAGAGGGTGCCCAGTGGGGCCCGACAGCGCCTGGCCACCCGGACCCATGGCATCAACAGCACTCCCTTTTCCGGCGGAGGCCTCCCCCACCCCCTTCCCTGAGAGCTCTTCCTCTCCCCCCAAGCTCTTCCTCAACCCCCAAGCTCTTTCTAAACCCCCAAGCTCTTCCTCTCCCCCCCAAGCTCTTTCTCTCCCCCCCCAAGCTCTTTCTCTCCCCCCCAAGCTCTCCTTCCCCCCAAGCTCTCCCTCCCCCCAAGCTCTTCCTCTCCTTCTCCCCCCAGCTCTTTCTCTCCCCCTACCCCCCAGCTCTTCCTCTTCCCCAGCCTGCTCCAGTTCCCCTCCCAGCTCTCCCTCTGCCCCAGCTTGCTTCAGCCCCCCCAGCTCTCCCTCTGCCCCAGCCCACCCAGCTCTCCCTCTTCCCCAGTCACCCCCAGTCTGCCCCCAGCCTGCCACAGTCACCCCAAGCTGCCCCCAGCCTGTTCCATTCACCCCAGCCTGCCTCAGCTGCCCCCAGTTTGTCCCAGTCACCCCCAGCTGCCACCAGCCTGTCCCAGTCACCTCAAGCCTACCCCATTCCCCCACAGTCTAACCCACGCCTGCCCCAATCTAACCCAAGCCTGCCCCCTAGCTGCTCTTCCTCAGTCACCCCCAGCCCTAGTCTGCCAGTCACCCCCAGCTGTTCCTCTGCCTCAGTCACCCCCAGTCTGCCCAGTCAGCCTTGCTGCCCCAGTCTGTCCAAGTAACCCCCAGCCTGTCCCAGTCACTCTTAGTCTGCACCAGTCAGCCTAGCTGCCCCATCCTGTACCAATCATCCCCAGCCTGCCCCAGTCCCCCCAGCCTGCCTCAGCTGCCCTCAGTCTGTCCCAGTCCCCCCAGCCAGCCACAGTCCCCTGCATTCTATTTCAAGCCTTCCCCAATCACCCCCATCTTTCCCTCTGCCCCAGTCACCCCCAGATATATGACGGTACAAGCGGTTGGGGGAGGGGTCAGATTGTGGGTGCAGAGTCTCTTTGAAGTGTTAAAGAGTTTTTCCGAACTTAAAAAAAAAAACATGACCGCTTTCCTCCAGAAATAGCGCCACTCTTTTCTTTTCTTTTCAGGTATGGGGTGGGTTTTGCAGCTTAGCACCATTAATGTAAATGGTGCTGAATTGTAATGCCACACATAACCTGCGGACAGGGGTGGTGCTGTTTGTAAAATAAAAAAGCTTAAATCTACCAGAAAGGACATTGCTCTTATAAAAAAAATATTTCTACTCATGAAGGAGGTCCTGGGCACCCGCTCCTTTTTCTTAATTTGGGTGTATAAACAGAGATCTAGATTTATATGCCACACTTTTTAGTGTTGCATATTAAAATACAAAAATAAAGCACTGATATAAATAGAGGAGACCATCCTGTTATTCTGTTTTCTATTATTTTGGGGCAGTTGCTATGTAACTGCCTAACAGCAGACTGATTACTCTGGATCAGCTGGTCATGACACAATTCCGTGCTAGTTTACAAATGGAGTTCTTGATTGGTCAGCCTTTATTTAAAGAGACCCAATCACCTAAAATTAACTGTCCCTATAATAAAAGTTTCTCTCTCCCTAAGTCTATTCCTGAAGATACAGACTGCATTTACAGTCTGTATCTTATACTGTACCCAATCCTGTATAGTAGTAAAAGTATTGCTGGGCGCCGCCATCTTGATGACGTCACTTGCGTTCCAGCGGTGCGTTCCAGCAGTGGAACGCAACTGACGTCATGAAGATGGCGGTGCCCGGGAATACTGCACCGCTATACAGGATTAGGTAAAGTATAAGATACAGACTGCAAAGGCAGTCTGTATCTCCATAAGGTCTACTTATAAAGATACAGACTGCCTGTGCAGTCTGTATCTTATACTTTACCTAATCCTATGTAGCAGTGTAGTGAGCCGGGCGCCATCTTGATGACTGGAACGCACCGCTGGAACGCAAATGACGTCATCAAGATGGCGCCCGGCATTACTGCACCGCTACAAAGGAGTAGGTAAAGTATAAGATACAGACTGCAAAGGCAGTCTGTATCTTTATAAGTAGACCTTATGGAGATACAGACTGCCTTTGCAGTCTGTATCTTATACTTTACCTACTCCTATGTAGCGGTGCAGTAATGCCGGGCGCCATCTTGATGACGTCATTTGCGTTCCAGCTGTGCGTTCCAGTCATCAAGATGGCGCCCGGCTTACTACACTGCTACATAGGATTAGGTAAAGTATGTAAATGCAGTCTGTATCTTCATGAGAAAACTAATAGGTTTAATTAGGACAGATATACACAGCGATCTCGCGCTGTATAGCGCGAGATCGCTGTGTATTTACAGAGCGGCGGGCAAAGGCTCATGGGAGCTCTTCCTGCCGCTCTGCATGCCGGGAGCTTCCTGTCACGCGCCGGCTCTTTTGAAAAGAGCCGGCGCGTGACAGTGAAGAGAGACATGAATAAATTAAAAACGCGGACAGAAAATTCCTTAATTCTATTTACAAATATTAATAAAAAAGTAATTTAAATAGAATTAAGGAATAAAAAAAAAAAAAAAATCTTCCGTGATTGGTTCTCTTTAAAGATCTCTGGCTTTTGGAGTACAGTATAGATAATAGCATTTGCACTGTGTTTGTTGCCAGCATGCTTTGTATTTTCTATTTCCTTCCTTGTAGGGATGGTCCAAAACTGCCGAGGTTCAGGTTCGTATGAACCCGAACCCTCGGCATCAGATTCCCGCTGTCTGCCCGCTCCGTGCAGCGGGTGGATACAGCGGGTGGACCGCCTGGAAAACTGGGATACAGCCTATGGCTATGGCTGTGTCCCAGTTTTCCAGGCAGTCCTTCCGCTGTATCCACCCTCTCCACGGAGCGGTCAGACAGCGGGAATCATTGCCGAGTGTTCGGGTTCGTACGAACCCGAACCGAACTCTGTTCGGACCATCCCTACTTCCTTTGTCTATTTTTTTCCTAGTATCTTTAGCTGGTTCCTGCTTCTTTCTTGTTTAGCTGTTGTGTTTTGAAGTTGCTGCTGTGATACTGAATTTAGGATATTTGGTTCCTGTAATCAAATTTTCAGCTCAATCTTGCATTTGACTTTGAGTCCTAGTGCCTGCTTTCTGTTCTGCTAGGGAAACTTTGTATATCTAATTTAAAATATGGATACTTACAGGGACAGTGAAGCCTATGGTGTCTGATTAGGTAAAGTCCAGGGAAAGATTTAGGGAAAGACTAGGGATAATTGTGTTGTTGTTTTTTTTTTGCATTGTCTGTTTGTCATGAATGTGCCTGTACCGAACTCCGTGCGCCCCTTGGCTCGTGCTGCGCGCCTGAGATGGCGCTGATATTCAGTGTTTTTGTATGTTTGTGCAGTGTCCTGAACCTTGTCTGAACACTGCTCTATTTCCTTCTGTGTTTGTTCAGCCACACCCGCTTTGCCTGAGATACTCCTGGCCACTCCGGAGTTAACTCTGATGCTGGTTAGCTAGTCTGATAGACTGTTCTCTCTGCCAGTCAGGTTGCTCTTGCCCCAGGTGTTCTGAGGAGATTAGGGCTCTGGTCCTATCAGCTCCTGCACTGGACCTCTGGTCTCCTATATAGTGTCTGCCAGCCTGCCTCTCACTGCCGGATATTGAGCTTGTCTCTGCCTGGTTCTGTTTCTCTCGCTCTGTTTATTCTGACTCTTCTGCTTTGTATTTCTGACCATCCCTGCTAGCTGCCTGCCCTGACCATATTGCCTGTTTATATACCTTGCCTTTGGATTGTGATTTTGTACTTTGCTGCCCGATTGTTGTGACCCGGACTGTCGACCATTCTTTATTGTGTTTTGTCTGTCTGTCTTGTCTTTGTTTCCCACCTAGCCAGTACAGGGACTGCCGCCCAGTTGCTGCCCTGGGGTTTAGCCTAGGGGGGCAAGTAGGTAGAGGACAGTGGGCGGGTCTGAGCTTAGGGCTCACTGTCTCTGTGTGTCTGGTGTCATCGGTTCCTGACACTGTTCATCAATTCTTGCTTCATTCCCAAATTCCATTATCATTATTTGTTTGTGCCATCATCCATTCTTGCCCCTGTCCCCTATTGGTGAATTGCTATTCTTTATATCACCTGCCATCACTGATACTTATTTTTATGCTTTTTCTTGCTTCTATCAGATTTGAATACAGTTCAGCTTTGGAGTAATGGGAGACATTGGTTGGACCCAGAAAAGGCTATTTCTATAGATGACGAGCAACTCCGCCTTCTAGTGACCATAAAGTTTTCTTAATAGATCAAGGAATATTTTTTAAGGTTTAAAAAATAATACTTTCTGCATATTTGGATGTATAATATCATAGTACAATTATATTATGTATAGAACATATATGTTATAAAGTGTGCATCATAAAGTAGTGTGTACAGACATTTCAGGCTCAAAGGTGTTAAACATTTTACAAAAAGTTTAGTGAGTGTTCAGTGGGTGTATGCGCCCTATGGTGTGTCACGCCATGTCCACAATAAAATGATTTCTCATGCTGGATCAAAGATTAGGATCATCTAAGTAGGCTTATGTTATGATCTTCACAGGAGAACACTTTAAGAGAAGAAAAGAGGAACACTCTGATTTTAATCTAAATGAAGAATTGTCTCTCCAGGGAGGGAAGATATGCTGACTCTATTTCATGCTCATCAAAAACGCTCTTGGATGTCCGCCTGGTATTACTGCACATGTCGCTTCCAGTGGGAGAAACCACATTACCTCTGGAAAAAAATAAATTAATAAATAAGGAACAAAAAGGTTCATAATGCAGTACAAAAGAATAATTATAAAATAAACATAAAAAACTATAATTGCAGCATAGGTAAAAAAGAGTGCAGTCTGCACCAGACACACCCTGGTCATTCATTTACAGGATATAATGGAATTATCTCTTTGTGTGATATTTTTCAGTAGATTATATGGGTGGTAAAATGGACGTTTTATCGGTTCTCGCACTTCCTTTCTAAGGATTTTTTATATCATTCTTTTGGTGGCATAATGTGTCCTGATTGATAGGAAAAATTAAAGGGACTGTACTGGTTAGAAACACTTTATTATTTCAATTTTTGTTTACATTTTTGTGTAGTTTATTTTTATAATTTTTACATGTTACACATCATACCCATTTCCAAAATGCTTAAACTCCTGCCAAAGGTCTCCTTTATTCTTCTAATCTTGACCTCCCTAGACTGTAACATGGCTTTCATCTTTTCAAATCCCCTGATGGAAATTAAATAGTCTTTTTTTTTCTCATTATTGTATCATTTTTAAGGCTTTGTTCACACACAGTATTTTTGCTCAGTATTTTGCAACCAAAACCGGAAGTGGATTGCAAACACAGAAAGGCTATGTTCACACACTGTTAAAATTGAGTTGATGGCCGTCATTTAATAGCAAATAATTACTGTTATTTTAAAACAATGCCCAATATTTGCCATTAAATGATGGACACTCAATTTCCACAGTGTGAGATCATAGCCTTTCTGTGTTCTCAATCCACTCCTGGTTTTGGTTGCAAAATACTGACCAAAATAGTATTGCATTTCCATCAGGGGATTCAAACCAGAGAATTAACTGCTGGCAGGTCTCTAGACAGGTGAGTTACCCCTAGACCACAGCTCCAACACATTAGGGAGAAGAGATTCAATTATACCGGAGTGTTTCTTTCAGACATAAACTGCCTATAGAGGACTGATCTGTAATCTGACAGCTGAGCGAGCAGGAGGCCGGACAGCATTGATTATTCATGAAGAGGGAGGAGGATGCATGCCAGAGTGTGGCACGAACAACTGGTCTATGACTCTTTAGTACAATAGGATACATAAGATTGTACATAATGTGCTGCACGGAAAATTACCAAAAAGGCACCATGCTCACTGGGGGACTGCCAGCTACAGCACACTGTCAGCACCTTAGGTAGGGATCAGGAGCTGACAGATTCCCTTTAAACTGCTCATGACTTTATTACATTTCTCTGTTGTCCTCCATGCTGCTTCTAGCTCTTATGGTATGCTATGGAGAAATAGAGGAACAGGATCCCCTCTTCTATTTGTGCATGGTAGATAGAAGACACCTTAGCAGCTAGTCTATACTCATTAGCTAAGGCACAACTTAAAACGAGCTGTAGAGTGAAAAGTGATGCAAATTTCATACACAGGCTACCAGAAATAATTCTTAAAATACACAGGTCAATTAATACTAAATAACCTGAAATGACTGGTATGTTTTAAAAGAGTAAACAAGAAAAGATAAAATTGTTTTTTTAAATCAACTGCTGTCAGAAAGTTATACAGATATGTAAATGATTTAAAAAAAAAAAAAAAAAAAACTCAAGCCTTCCAGTACTTGTCACCTGCTGTATGTCTTGCAGGAAGTGGTTTATTATTTCCAGTCTAACACAGTGCTCTCTGCTGCCACCTGTGTCCATGTCAGGAACTGTCCAGAGCAGCAGCACATCCCCGTAGAAAACCATTCATGGACAGGGGTGGCACTAGAGAGCACGAGGTCAAACTGGAAAGAATACACAACTTCCCGCAGGACATACAGCAGCTAATAAGTAGTGGAAGACTTAAGATAAAACAAAACAAAAACAAAAAAAAAAGTAATTTCAATCTGTAGTATAACTTTCTGACACCAGTTGATTTGAAAACATTTTTTCCCTCTGGAGTGCCTTTTAAAGTGGAAAGTGCAGCATTATCCATTTACTGTAGCTAAATTTCCAGTCTGAGGTAAATTAACTTTTTACTAACAAAATACATATATAAAAATATATAAATGTTGTACTTTGTGAGCAGTTCTAAGACATCCCTTCCCTTGGGCCAAGTCTTCTCAATAAATCTGTAAGACCCCATGATGTGCATGAAATAGAGGAATATTATGTATTTATAAGGTTGAAAGTGAACTTCTGAGAACCTTTCCACTCTGTTTGTTTATTCAGACCTCACGGATGATACGATCTGTAGTCAATGAACAGGGCTGCGCCTCGGTCTCACACTGTTTGAATATATATCTGTCAGAATTTCGCAGTCCACCCAGGCCTACCTATAAATGTTCCTGCATACCCACAGGCTCTGCTTGGTGGATGAAAACAAATGAAAGGGCTTTGAAACTCCTAAAAGCCAAATTCCCAAAATATTAATTCACCCGAGTTGAATATTTGCTGAATAATTGTCAAATCTAAATAAATAATATATCAGAAAAATATATTTCTCTCAAAAAAAAAAAAAAAAGACAAAAAACGACAAACAGTAATAAAATACAAAAGTGAATGCAAAACATAAATCCTATTAAATTTCAAATTTAATAACATTAAAGGATATGGCCGCCTTTCAATTTTTTTTTTTTTATTTTATTTACTTATATAACTAATCTACATAAAAGTTTACATAAAGTTTATATAAAGTTACAAACTTTCTAAACACATTAGATTTTATATCTGGAATAATGTTGAGTGAGTGTGCTTGGTCAAGCAGAATGCTCGATCGAGCATCCGGGTGCTTTTAAAATATTCATGCTACTGTACTGACACAGTGTGTCAGTGCAGTAGCGCACATATTTAGACATTTTCGAAGCTCTCAGCATCATTATTCATGATGATGCCGGGAGCTGTGAAACCGGTTAAGGGTATAGAAGAAACAAAAAAGCAACCATACTATCCTGTCTTTGCTTTTCCCGATGCCCATAGGTTTTGGCTCCCGGTGCATTGACAGTCTGCTCAGTCTTCTCAGTTTGCTCAGTCATGCGTATAGGCCCCGTCCCCTCAATAGCCATTGGTGTGGGCCGACCTGGAGGGGCTGGGGCCTATACCTTTAGTCCCCCAGCTCCAATGGCTGTTGAGGGACGGGGCCTACGGTGGTGATGTGGGAGGGGATAAGTGGCACTGTGACCATTAACTTTTTACTTGAACAAGCACCATGGCGTATGATATAAAATAAGGTATGAAAACTGTAAAATTTACTCTTTACACCTGTGTAGGGAAGTGATAATGCTAAAAGGGGGTCACAGTGTCACTTTAAGTGCTCGCTCAACACTAATCGTGAACTGATCCTCAGTTACAGCCTATCCAAAACTTTATTTACAAATCTGCAGGTTTTGGAGCTGAGTGCTCCCAGCATTCTTGCTTTACACATTGTACTGTTAGGCTTGCTTTATTTGCTAGGGTTTTTGGCAATCCTTCTGACTTTTGACAATCCTCCTGTTTTTATTGTAAGCCTACAGAATTGTGAATGCAGCTCTGGAATAGTAGGTAGTCTAGCCTGGATAACCCATTGCATGTACCTTCCACATCCAGTGGAAACATGGCCTGGCACCGTTAGCTAGAGAGTAACTTTTCTCAACTTTATTCAACATTTTATGTAGATTTATACCTAAAGGACAACTCCAGCGGGACCTAAAAAAATAACAAAAAAAAAACACAGACACACATGCTTCAGACTCACCATCCCACCAGTGATGATCGCCACTTGAATTGCCCGCCATCCGCGTCTCCATCACGTCCGGCCGGTGTCTATGGGACTTGGAAATCAAGATTCAACCACTAGGAGGTCACCAAGTGCCCAATGAAACAGAGTTATATATTGCCCAGCCAGTGATATGAATTGCACATATGAATATATATATATATATATATATATATATATATATATATATATATATATATACACACTTTCAGTATTACACCACTATCACAGACTCAGACAGAGTCAGACTCAGACAGAGTCAACTATAGACTCCAAACACAATATAACCGCTTTGTATAATGGAAAAAATATTCAGACAACTTATTTCCTCTACATTAGCGTGGACAGAAAGCTAAATATTGAGCAAAAGAAGATTTATCATGCAGCCATTTAAATCACAAAAAGAAAAGTTAGTGTGGGGATTACTTTAAACAGCAATAGAGTCTCTCTCCCCATGCTGTTTAGCCAAACAGTAGTCCTTTTATTTTTTGAGGCAATGGAAAAGCATGCAATACGTGGGAGCAGTCGTCCCAGCCGTCACTTTGACTGCTCCAGTAAATCCGGACCCGTATCTGTCCTCTAAAATGGCAAATCGTATCTTCTCAGGCCTATGAGTTGAGCTCTCGAAAAATTAGCTTGAGGCCCATGAGGTTAGCCATCTAAAAATTAGCTTGAGGCCTATGAGGTTAGCCCTCGAAAACTAGCTTGAGGCCTATGAGGTTAGCCCTCGAAAAATTAGCTTGTGACCCATGAGGTTAGCCCTCGAAAAATTAGCTTGACGCCCATGAGGTAAGCCCTCCAAAAATTGTATAGAGGCCTATGAACTTTGGCCCATGTAGTGAGCCCTCAAAAAAATTATATAGAGGCCTATGAACTTTGGCCCATGAGGTGAGCCCTCAAAAACATTGTATAGAGGCCTATGAAGTCAGCCCTCAAAAATAGAGACCTATTAAGTGAGCCTTCAAAAAATTGTATAGAGGCGTATGAAATTAGGCCCACGAGGTGAGCCCTTAAAAATTTTGTGAACATGGTCCTTCAGGTGAGCCTTGTTAACTTTTTTTTTTAAATGGCCCATTTCTATGGCAGTGGAGGAAATGACCTTGAGCTAAAACATGCAACTTTTCTTCTCAAGGCTTTCAACTGGTGGAGAAGCAACGTTTGGGTCTATCCACTGGGCGTTCATTTTGATGAGCGTCAGCCGGTCAGCACTGTCAGTTGACAGGCGGCTGTGCTTATCTGTGATGATGCCCCCAGCTGTGCTAAAGACTCTTTCGGACAGAACACTGGTGGTAGGGCAGGCCAGCACCTCCAAGGTGTATAGTGAGAGTCCTAGCCACGTGTCCAACTTGGAGACAGAATACGTGTAGGGTGCCGAGGGGTCGGGAAGGACAGGGTTGTGGTCGGCCATGTAATTCCACAACATCCGCCGATACTTGTCTCTCCTGCTCATACTAGGCCCTACACTGATGGTACTTTGGCGAGGGGGTGCCATGAACGTGTCCCATACTTTGGAGAGTGTTCCCCTGGGGACCTGATGGATGTTGTCCGGTTTTGGGAGGAACTCTCTTCTCTGCTGCCAACAATGGAAGGTGGGAATATCTCCATCATATTCTGCAGCAGTTATCTCTGATACTCCAGTAGTCTGGTGGTCCTCTCCTCTACTGGAATGAATGAGTAGACATTATCTTTATATCGGGGGTCCAGTATTGTGAAAATCCAGTATTTTTTGCTCCCCATTATGTGGACAACGCGTTTGTCTCTCGCAAAGAAGCCCAACATAAATTCAGCCATGTGTGCAAAGCTGTGAATTGGCAACACATCGCTGCTCCCAGCAGAAGTATCACTCAACATTTCCTCTTCCTCCTCTCCCTCCTCTTCGCTCCTCTTCACTCCATCCTCGCTGGACCAATGGGACGCACACAACTGCACCACTAGCCTCACCGACAGTGTGGCTAACAGCCTCCTCTTCCTCCTCCTCCAGTAATCGATCCTGAGAAGCTGACAGTAGTGTGGTGTGACTGTCTAGCTCCTTCACATCTCCTCCTATCCCGGCCTCCGGTGCATGCAAGGCATTCTCCCTAATGGTGATAAGGAATTCTTTAACAACGCATAGGAGTGGAATGGTTACGCTCACTATGGCATCATCACAGCTGTCCCTCTTGGTGGACTCCTTGAATACCCTTAAAACTTCACATAAGTCTGCCATCCATGGCCACTCATGGTTGGCAAACTGAGGGAGCTGAGTTGAAGGCACCCATGGGTTTTGTAGCTGGTATTCCATGAGAGCTCTCTGCTGCTCACACACCCTGGACAACATATGATATGTGGAATTCCAGCAAATGGTGACATCACACAACATCCAGTGTTCTAGCAAATGTAGGTGTTTTTGGAGCTTTTTTAGGCTAGCAGCTGCCACAGTGGACTTCCGAAAGTGGGCGCACTTTCACCAGTAGCTCCGGCAGGTCGGGGTAAGTCTTTAAAAAGCGCTGCACCACCAAATTAAAAACATGGGCCAGGCATGGAACGTGTTGGAGTTCTCCAAGCTCCAGAGCTGCCACCAAGTTACAGCCATTATCACATACAACCACGCCTGGTCCCAGCTGCAGCGGTGACAGCCAAATTTCTGCCTGCTGCAAGATGGCATCCTTGACCTCTGGGGCGCTGTGCTTCTTATCACCCAGGCTGATAAACTTGAGCACGGACTGCTGACGTCTCCCCACGCCAGTGCCGCAGCGTTTCCAGCTGACCGATGAGGGCGATTTTATGGAGGAGTAGGAGAGGGAGGGGTTGTCAGAGCCCGTGCTGGCAATCTTAGGCGGGGGGAGGAGGGAGGCTGTCCCTGCCTGAGACCCTGTACCCGTCTCCACAACATTCACCCAGTGTGCAGTGAGTGATATATAGCGTCCCTTGCCGCAAGCACTTGTCCATGCGCCGGTGGGCAAATGGATCATCGAGCTAAACGCGTAACTCAGGGCCCGCTTGATGTTACGGGACACGTGCTGGTGCAAGGCGGGGACGATACACCTGGAAAAGTAGTGGTGGCTAGAGGCGGAATACCGAGGTGCAGCAATCAAATGCCTGACTGAGAGACAATTGCACTGAAGAGGCGCATGACGGAGCAGGCGAAGGAGCAGACGCCGGCGAAGGGGAAGGTGAAGAAGGCACCAAAGGGGCCGAAGCACGGGCAGAAAGCAAAGTGTCCTGGCTGGTGGTGGTCTGGACTGTAGCTCTAGCAAAGAGAACAGGCCAAGAGTCAGAAGTAGCAATGCCGGGGGAAGGTTCTCCTGCGCTTTTATATTCCCACTGAGCCCAGTGATTTGCTTCCAGGTGACGCTGCATGGCCGAGGTGGTCAAGTTGCTCTTCTCCGAGCCTCTACTCAGTTTGGAGTGACATAGCATGCATACCGCGCTCAGCTTGTCATCCGCGCAAACATTAAAAAACCTCAACACCAAAGAATTGTGTGACCTCAAGTGGGGAGCTTGACAGGACTGGCTGCTTCGGGGGAAAGCTTTGGCCCTGGTGACTCTGGCCTGCCTCCGCTGACTCGTCTGTCCTCTACCTCTGGACATCCCTCTGCCTCCTTGCGCCTTTTTTGGTGGGCACGGGGCTCCACACCTCCACTACTTTCCCCCCTGGACATCAACCCTTGCCAGGTGGGTGTCGTTCGCTTCATCATCCAGCACGAAAATTGGGCAAGGGTGGGATGACTATGGACTAATTGTGCAGGTTTGGAGACATGAGTGTCAGACTCATGGCTAGCCTCGAGACTGGAGTGAGTGGATAAATGACTGGAAGCACTCTCCGCTATCCATCGTAACACTTGGTCAGGCTGATTGGGCCTCAACAGTTGTGTACCCTGCCTCTTGCCCAACTGTCCTATAAAGCTGCACTCCCTCTGAAGTACGCGCTGTATCCCCAATTACTTCACCGCGGCTTGAAACCACAGCAGCATTTCCGCGTCCCTGTTCTTTTCGCTTTGCCCTGCGCATTGTAGGAGCCGTTTAACTCTTTTCACTAGTATACAGTTTAGCTGTACCCGATAGTTTTTAATTTATCCCACACACTGTATACAGCCGTATACTTGGTATAGAATTGTTTTTACAACAATAGAAAAAAAAAGGACTGAACGGTGCCTTTAGTGGACTCAGACTTTGCTAATTTGGGGTAGCAAGATAAAAGGTATTATCCCAGAGTTACTGTATATAGCCGTATCCACTATCAGTGGGTCTACACACTGTGTATACACACTGCCTGTCTCACAACAGCTTATACAGTGTAGACACACTGCCTGTCTCACAACTGCTTATACAGTGTAGACACACTACCTGTCTCACAACAGCTTATACAGTGTAGACTCACTGCCTGTGTCACAACAGCTTGTAAATGTCTTTTTTACATAGTTTCAGCCCTAACAAGAGCTTTTGAGGGTCCCTTTCCTACCTAACTTCACCTAAAACATTCCTCTCCCTGCCTTACAGCCTGTCCCTCTCTAGTACCAACCAGCAAGGGACATGAATCTGAAATCACTATTCTTTTATTCAGGAGGTCACATGGTTTAGTCAGCCAATCACAGTGTTTTTTTAAAGTTCTGCCTACTCCTAGTAACTGTCCCTACCCCCTGCATGTTTATTGGCTGAAAAAAACACCAGGGGATGTGGGAGGGCAAATCTAATTTTTACTGCGTTTTAGCACGAATGTTCAACTGAGACCTGTTCAATCGAATAGTATTCGCTCATCTCTAATCTCAGTAGGAGCTTGAGTGGCTGAGAATACAGGCACTTTAAGTCAGCTTTGCCGCTAAACCATGCACATAGCTCTGTCCTTTGTATATATAGGGTCAAAGGGATACTAGTTCTTCTTAAAGAGAGTCCATCATAAAGACATGTGGAGACTTACAGGCCATTCCTGCTCTACTGGGAATACTGGGAAAAAATATATGCAAAAATATCTCTCATACCTCTTGGGCAAAGACATGTCCCTTCAAGTCAAGTCTTTATGATGGACTCTCCTTAAGGAGATCTAGTATTTCTTTGACCCACGTTGATAGGCCTCTAACTAGACAGCCAAACCCCTGCTCTGCACTTAAGAGGGGCAACAACCCTGAAACAGCTGTCTGCAAATAGGAGGTCTTTCCTTTTGGAGATATTGTTTGGCTTGGCATAAAGTCCCCAGTCAATGTTCTAAGCCTAGATAGAGTGAGACTTGACTTGAAGGAATATCTCTTTGCCTAAGAGGTGTGAGAGCTATTTTGCATATCCTTTCTTCTTTGTTTATATATATATATATATATATATATATATATATATATATATATATATATATATGTTCCATAGCTCTTGAAACAGCCAACTGGTGGTGTTCAACAACAATCATTTTTAGTATTAAATAACGGCCGCGGTTTAGCTAGAAGATTATTCTCATTCTCGGAACAGATGGCCCTTTTGGGTATGTCTTTAATTGAAAAGTCCATTGACTTTAATACAAAGGATAGTGAAAAAATTCAAAGTGTATTCAATGTACTGTGTGGGAACTATAAAAAAATAATGGCCGCTGTTCATGCAATAACGACCATGAATAAGGAGCATTAACAACAGCCGTTATTCAATACACTATCTATATTGGTCGGCCATCATTACATTAACTTCAACAGAGATAATTATAAATAGGTAATAACGGACGTCCTTTAAAAAAAAGGAAATAGCGGTAGTAGTTCTCCTTTTTTTTTTTTTTTTTTTTTTTTGCATAGTGTGAACATAGCCATTTACTGCTATTATTATATATAACATCTCCAAATACTTAGTAGTAGTTATTATTATTATTATTATTATTATTATTAGTAGTAGTAGTAGTAGTAGTAGTAGTAGTAGTAGTAGTAGTAGTAGTAGTAGTAGTATTTAAACCCCTACTCTCATTTCTGGTGATGTCTCCTTAGTCATTGTCACACATACCCATGCCGCCATTGCCTCCAATATACTTTATAGCTACTTCTATATGATTTCTAAGCAAGGACATAGATTTATGGTAAATATTTATTCATGACTGTGGTGAATGTTTTCCTCCAGAACGGACATTAATCTCAGCTTTATGAGGGCAGAGTTACTTAATACCCAGGAATGAAGTTCTACAGTAGGAGTCAATGGTGATAAAGCATATTAATCACCACGACTCAGCAGATATGCCTGAGTTAATAGATATGAAATTACTAATAAGAGATCACTTAGCCTTTTAAAATATCTGATATCAATAACACAGCACAAAAAGTGAAAAAAATCTGCCCGAATCATCATTTATGTTATAGAAAAAAAAAAAAAAAACTTGCAGATTTAATTTTATCCACAATATCCCCAAAATTTTGGAAAGCTAAATATAATGAAAAACTTTGATAACTGCTGCAAATAAAGTTTGTATTCACACAGGCCCAATCTCTGCATTATAAATTGCACATTGTTTTATGCCAATTGCCGTTTTTTTATGCTTTTTTTTTACGTTACCTGCAAAACAGAATCCCAAAGTGCAAACCTAAACTACTTCATTGTAGACCTTTGGGCTTTTTGACTTCTATGTATGACACTCTTTTGGTGCACACAGAGGGGAGTAATTAATCAATGGTTTTTGTGTAGATTTTGGCGAAAACTTTTGGGAATTTCCGCCCGTACTACAGCATTGTACTACAGAGTATGAGCATGTGCAGTGTACAGGAACAGATGTGTCACTGCTAGGTAACTATATTTTGCCAGTCAGCACCAAGGTATTTTTGGTAAATGCTCTTTTGTTGCCCTGTTATTTGTTTCAGACCTGTAGTATTCACTTTTGGCCACAAGTTGCCACTAGAGATTCAATAGGGAATATTGTATTTTATATGTTGTCTATTGGTGCAATTACAGTATATAATTGCCAGCCATGTACCACTGCCCTGGCCTACCAGAGGCCCCTTCTAGAAAGTTCCCACCAATGGGACATCTACAAAGTTGTCTCACAGTTCCTCCATCAGTGGGGGTTTAGTCTCAGCTTCAGCCCTTACATATAAAGAGTAGTGTTTAGTTCTGTAGTGTAGCTTAGTGTAGAGTGTTCCTGAAAAGTCTTATGCACAAGAGAGAGTTACCTCAGGACCCGGCCCTTGTGGGCAGGTGCTTGTTCCTGCCAGAGACTGTTTCCTGTCTTTGATAGGATTGTGGCCTGCTAAAACTCTAAAGAGGGGCAACTGCCATTAAGGGGTTTCTACAGTCATTCTACAGCTGGGTTGACTGAACGTTCTCTTCAATTATTCTCAGGACATCCTTCAACTGTCCAGGACTGTCCCCAGCATGTTGGTTAAGTTGCACTTAAAGCCAAAGTACCCCATTGTCTACTGCTTGATCGTCTTGGGTTATCTCGAGCGATTAGTTCCACCAGGTTGTTTAAGCCCTCGATCTGGCTTACCGTAATCTCTTCTGGCAATAGATGGTATTCTCCACACCTTGAGTACAGATATTCTTCTATCAAGCCCCAATCCTTGATGTCACCCTTACAGAGTTCTGACAGGTCACCCTGGTAGCCCCCTATCTACTCTGCAAGCCTCCTACTTAAAGCCTACTAAAGAGACTTTTTCAAGTTAAGCCAATCATGTCCAAAACTATTCTTAAGTGTTCCAAGTGGCAATCATATTAAAGTACAAGCTGCTGTATTCAAACTTGCTCTTAATGGTTACTTTGTACTGTCACTTTAAGAACTGTTCAGTAAATCATTCAAGTGGTTACAATAACCTAGACTCCGTGGTTCATCTACACTACACCTACAACCCTTTTAAACAGCGTGTTTTTGGGACCCAGGGAAAGCATGCACAACTTAGGCCCTGCGACAGTACTTAGCAGTACACCAACACCTGCCCTTGCAAGATCCAACTGGCAACCCCTGGTTACCACACATGGGCTGCAATATGGTTCCCCCATGCAGTATTTTTATAATCCCCTCCTAGGAGGTGCCCAGTGTGTTGTTTGCTAATACTACAGTGTATGCCATAATTGTATGTATTTTACAGGATCACTATCTCAATGGCTCTGCAAGGCTTTTATATGGCCATTAGTATGATTAGGGATGGTTCAAACCTGCCGAGGTCCGAGTTCGTACGAACCTGAACTCTCTGCAATGATTCCTGCTGTCTGCCCGCTCCGTAAAGAGGGTGGATACAGCGGGAGGACCGCCTGGAGAACGGGGATACAGCCATAGCCATAGGCTGTTTCCCAGTTTTCCAGGCGGTCCTCCCGCTGTATCCACTCTCTCCACGGAGCGGGCAGACAGCGGGAATCATTGCTGATAGTTCAGGTTCGTATGAACCTGAACCTCGGCAGGTTCGGACCATCCCTAGGTATGATGCAAAAGGCTATTTTCATCTGTGCTTTTTATGTATTTTTCCAGCTTATGTATGATATTTGATAAGATAAGGGGCCCCAGCTCCATCCCTTTTGCTGGCTACCACACCTTTATGCAGAATGCCTGAATGCAGAGGCAGCTAGAATTCCAGAAACAGACAAGCTGTTGGGTTCTAGCATTACCATAACTCTCAAAGAAGTGACTAGAAGTTATTGAAACAGAGGAACATGGTAAGGTCATCTATTCCTGTAATCTGTGCCATTGCCATTTACATATCTGCCACCAGTGGGCATAGCACTAGCTGGGAAGGTTTTGGGGGAGCACCATTACAGAGAGATAGGACCCACATCTAACTGACCTTTATGACATACTGTGGATTAAAAAAAAAAATCAACAATTTTCCTGTCTTTGTTATTAAATCACACAGGTATAATGGCCCATAGGAAACCAACAATAGAGCAGAAACACTTGTGAGCCCCACATAAAAACCTATAATATGGCCTCCCACCAAGTATGCATCCTTTATTAAACTGGTTCCCTTGTTATAGAAGAACTGCTCCTCCACATGGGGGACGTATGACTGGCTGTGTGGAAATCCTGTTAAATTGCTCTTGGGAAACTTTAACATATTGCACCCTGGGAAAAGTATGCAAAACGTCTCTCTACTGCCACCTATAGGCGGTTACCCTGTATGTCAATCTCTATAAGAGCCATGGCCTGGCTTATAAGTCTAACTAGAGACACCTATCTATAGCCAACCTAAACATCCTAGTAAAGCCCCTATAACATGGGGCAATTCAGAGGAGCAAGCCAGTGCTGGCAGCGCTGTTACATGCACCAACAGCGAGTGGGTAAGCGCTGGGGGGGCCACGGGGAGCTGCGGGATGTGGAGGTGTGTGTGTGGGGGGGGGGGGGTGAGGAATGCCCATAGAACATAGTGGCCGTCTCCTGCCGCCGCTCCTATTGTGCTATTGTCTATAAATAGTTGTATTTGCTTTACCTGCATTATGTTCACAGCTCTTTAAATACGATTTATCAATATAACTGTAACAACCTATTGAATTACACTTTATAGATCTCAATAGCTTTGCTTTGTATTAAATATTTTATACTTAGAATTCCCCCATTTTTTCCCTTGGCAGCTTAGAACAATTAACTAAGTAGAATAATGTCTTTACATAATAAGCATTGTCTCATAATAACAGACCTAAAGTCCTGAAGCATTGAGTATACAGCAGCTAGCTGACAGTTTTCTATGCCTAATTTAGAATGCAAAATCTTTACAAAATTGTTTCCTAATGTTTCCTCTAGGTATGAGTTTAACATAATCCATCTATAGCTGTCAGTCAGGGAGCAGAAACATATAATTGACCATTACAAATTAAAATGTAAAAAAAAAATTATAATCCTCCGAGCAATAAAGTTTGACGACCCAGTCTAAATAAGTAGCTTACAAATACAGGGGGAAATATAATATATATATATTCTGATTGTTTTCCAGATAACCACCATTAGTTTCTATAAAAGAAGCTTCCTACTTGCTGAAGCTGATACATCTGGAACTAGGGACGGTCCGAACCTGCCCACTCCGTGGAGAGGGGGATAAAGCCGGAGGAACGCCTGGAAAGCTGGGATACAGCCATAGCTAGCCATAGGCTGTATCCCAGTTTTCCAGGCAGTCCTCCGGCTGTGTCCACCCTCTCCACGGAGCGGGCAGACAGCAGGAATCATTGCCGAGAGTTCAGATTCGTACAAACCCGAACCTCGGCAGGTTCGGACCGTCCCTATCTGGAACCCTTCTTCTTTAAGCCTATCAGGGCTTTGCAAAAGTCACCTCACTCCCCTGAGCCAACTTGTTACCTTAGGTTGCCTCCACCAATGGAATGCAAATAGAAAGAGGAAAAAACAAGGGCACCGACGCCTCGTGTCTTACCGAGATGACACTAAAATAGGGGGAGTGGGTGATTCCACTCACCTTTGTGCTCCTTGGGCTGTAGGCATATCACCCCTCTGGGGTAGCTGTAAATCCGTAAGGATATAGTAATAGGCAGGTGGCTGGGATCCAGGACTGCAAAGCCGAAAATACCGAGGACGGGATACTCCCAACAACAGGGCCTGTAAAGTAACAGCAAAACACAAGAAAAAAATGATACTAAATACATCGCTGTCCCAAAAGGAATCCAAATGTGCACCTTAAAAAACTTTAAATATATCTAATTTATTAACAAAGCACAAAGTTTATGCGTTTCAGGAGGTAAGTGGGTCTCCCTTCATCTGAATAGTGCACTGTTCTGATGAAGGGAGACCCACTTACCTCCTGAAACGCGTAAACTTTATGCTTTGTTAATAAATTAGATATATTTAAAGTTTTTCAAGGTGCACATTTGGATTACTTTTGGGACAGCGCTGTATTTCGTACCATTTTTTCTTGTGTTTTGCTCCAGCAATGGAAAACATTCCCTGAAGTACATAGGAGGTGGTCAGCCTAGAGTTCTTTCTGTTGTACTCGTCAATTTTTCAGCTTCTAGTTTGTTCCAGTTTCTACTTCAGAGAGAGTCCACTTCCAGAGGCCTCGCTGGTGGCAAGTGCCTGCCCTGTACTTTTTCTTTACTGAGACTGTTTCTTGTGTTCCTGAGATCCTGTAGCATGGTTGCTAAAACAACATAGGTGCAACTACCACTGAGGGCCACAGCCTAGCCACACTGTGAGGGTCATCATCTCTACAGAAGTCCTCTAATCCACAGAGGTACTACAAAGTTTAGTCGGGGGGGGGGGGGGGGGGCACTGTGTTTCTTGCTGAAGGCCCTGCCCTGTTCCACCAAGTTGTGTTACTGGCTGATGCCAAGGTCAGCTCCAATAAGCTTATGAGTTGGTGCCAAGTACCCTTGAATGTGCTACACGGGATTGTTTCACAGCAAGATCTGATTCTAAGTTAGCATCGGTTTTCCACCACTGCAGCGCTACAAACCTGTAAAGACCATTGACAGTAGAGTCTAATATCTAATAGAGAGTGCCCATAAAGTAGTGTACCACTAGGGCCCTGTGACAACTGCCACAACAATACCACACCACCTGTTAGCCTGTGCTGTAACCCCTGCCACAGACCCCTCATTCACCACACCAACAAGATCAAGAACTTGCTGCTATGATTTAGGCATGCTCTCAGGTGTAGTTTATGAGAAATCAGGCACAGGATGAGACCATGCTTCCTCCCTGCCTTTGCCGCACCCCATGTCTGCCTGCTCCCATCTCTCATCCAATCTCTCTGGGCCTAAAGAAACTTTGTTATCATAATCTATAAGGTTCCCAGTGGTAAGACCTCTACCGATCACTAAGTTATTTCCTATTCTGCAGAATGACGGGGTTACATTTAATCTTCGGATATCTTCTTTAAAGGGTATCTGTCACATAGTTAATATTTTCCAATCAGCATGCAGACATAGATGCTGCCAGAAGTTGCTGCGGATATATTTCCCGCTTGGCTGAGTTTTGTACATGAGCCCTATTAATTTAAATAGTCAGGGAGTAACTATAGGGGTGCAGAGTGTGCGGTTGCACCAGGGCCCAGGAGTGAGGGGTATAAATGAAGCCTTATGGATGAGGAGCCCTGTGACAGACTTTGCTTTAGGACCAACCATACACAAGATGCACCTCTGGCACTAGGTCGAGTGTGCAGAAGTGGGCTGGCATGGGATGTATAGACAGTAGAGATAAGCGAACCTCAAGCATGCTCGAGTCCATCCGAACCCGATCATTCTGCATTTGATTAGCGGTGGCTGCTGAAGTTGGATAAAGCCCTAAGGCTATGTGGAAAACATTGAAATAGTCATTGGCTGTATCCATGTTTTCCAGACAACCTTAGAGCTTTATCCAACTTCAGCAGCCCCAGCTAATCAAATGCCGAACATTCGGGTTCGGATCGACTAGAGCATGCTCCAGGTTCGCTCATCTCTGATACACAGCAATCAATTTTCCGATGATTGATGTGTCTACATGCTGATAGGGAGATAGTTTTAACAGGGTTATCCAGGATTAGAAAAACATGGCCACTATCTTTCAGAAACAGCACCACTTTTTTCTTCAGGTTGTGTGTGATTTTCTATTCACTTCAATGGCGTTGCAAACCACACCCAAACTGGAGATGAGAGTGGAAAAAAAGCAGCCATGTTTTTCTCAATATATCACTTAAACCCCTCTCAGGTGTGAAAGATAGTCAATGACAGACAGCTTATACTCATTTTGTAATGACAATGAATCGGTAGACTGTGAAACAAAATGCCATATACAGTATTTATTTGCGCATCAGGAATGTATCAGACAGATGTCAGCATCCATGTACACTACTCTGGCACAATGGCACTGTCTAAAACTCCAGACACAATAATGCAGCTGGTAAAATTCCATATACCATGATGGCCTTGTTAGTGTCTATCATGTAGGGCGCAAAACAATGAAAATGACAATACACATATAAACAAAGCCTTATAATTCATTATAAAATCTACATGTTTCATAGGCTAGGACATACCTAGAAGAAAGTAAAGATAAGACATGGGATTTTGATGGTGTTTTCCAATAATAGACATTTTTTGCTTACTCACAAGTTATGCCAATAAAGATATCTTAACTAGTGATGAGCGAACATGCTCGTCCGAGCTTGGTACTAAATGATACTTGTTACTCGGACGAGCATCTCGCGATACTCGAGAAAATCTCATCATCCGTTCCCTGTAAGTTTTGGCGCTTTTTCTCAGCCAGTAAACATAAAGGACACTCTTTGGTACATCCTGCGATCACGTGGGACCCATACATGTCGATAGCAGCGATTGGTTGGCCAGATCAGATGACCCTGCCATATAAAAATCTTGGCCGCTGAGGCTCGGCTCACATGCATGCTGGAAGAGATCAGGGACAGAGCAGCTGCTGGTCAGGGAGAGTGTTAGGGAGGGAATTAGAGTTCCAGTAGGCAGTGAATGCTAGTGAAACAACCAAACAGCCCTTGTAAGGGCTTCAAATCATTTTTAAATTGTATTACTACAGACCGCTGACTGGGACTTGCAGTGCAGCTATCACCATTTCAGCAGCACACTCTGGTGATCGGCTGCTGGCAGAAAGGGGACATTAGGTGTTGCATACAGACCCCTAAGAAGTGCTCAGTTCTATTTTATTGGGCCCTCTACTATATTTCCTGATTTCTGTATTTCTTACACAAGGCATATCTAAGTTCACTACTGCTTCCACAGTGTAAAGGGGGTGTCACAGAGTGTATATAGGTGCAGCCACCAACAGATTGTATCCCAAAGCCCCCCAAAAAACTAGTGGGCCCTCTACTATAGTTCCTGATTTCCGTACTTCTTACGCAAGGCATATCTAAGTTCACTACTGCTTCCACAGTGTTAAGGGGGTGTCACAGAGTGTGTACAGGTGCAGCCACCAACAGATTGTATGCCACAGCTGTTGCCCAGAATTTGGCATAATGGTGCGATTAGGCAGCCTCAGAGGCATCCATGCATACATGCTGCCCCTGCTCTTTCCTGTCCATTTTTGTGGTGTTTCCATAAATTTCTGAGGTTGACAGGTTTTCACACGACCTTCCCTCTACTGAACTTGGGTCTCCTGCAAAAATGTTCGAGTTTCTCATTGAGTTCAATGGGGTTTGTTACTCGAAACAAGCACTCGAGTATTAGGAGATATTTGTCTCGAGTGACGAGCACCCCAGCATTTTAGTACTCGCTCATCAATAATCTTAACCCATCAAAGGATGAGATGTGATCAATACCTGGGTTGGTTTTCTGTCTCTAAATGAAAAATTGGCAACTCATGTAATTCTATGAGGGTTATGGATACAAATGAGCGGAGCTGTTTCCCATCTCCATAGACTTGATTGGAGGAGTCCAGAAACATGAGCAATGTTACGAATAGCAGGAAACATTTCCTCTATTAGTATGTTACGGGCAATTGCTATGGGACTGATCATCTCAGGATCAGCAGGTCTTGCTGCTCAGCACAGGACTAGTTAAGAGATTAATCCTTGATTAGTTAGTATTTCTTTAAAGAACCCTGGCATTTCCAGTATGATGCAGAATAAAATACATGTTCTGTGTTGTTATTTCTACCAATCGCTGTGTTTTTTTTTTTTTTTTTTGTATTTTTGGTTCATTTGGTTCTCCTCAATCAGTCAGTATTCAATAGATGCTGCTTTTGTCTCAGTTACATAAAAGTTTAGTTTCTTGTGTTTTTTAATCTGTAATAAAACTCTATGGACTCTACGTACCATACAGTATCTCTAGTTCACCATTTATGGACACTGCACAGTATGGAACTTAGATAAGCCTTGCGTATGAAATACAGAAATCAGGAAAAATACTTGTGGTCCCACTAGTTTTGGGGGGCTGTATGGTACAATCTGGTAGTGGCTATACCTACACACACTCTGTGACACACCCTTACAATGAGCAGTTAAGTTCTATGCAGGTGTACTACAAATCCCAGCAATACAATGTAGTACAGCAGAACCACCAGTCACAAAATAAAAAAGCGTACTAAGCACTTCTTAGGGGTGTGTATGCAACACCTAATGCCCCCTTTCTCCCAGCAGCTTGTTACCACAGTGTGCTGGTTAAATCTTGGTAGCAGCACTGCAACTCCCAGCCAGCAGTCTGTAGTAATAGTATTAATAAAAGCTGTTAAGCCCTGAAAAGGGCTGTTTATTTATATTGCTAGTATATACCCTGCCTACTGGAACGCTAAATCCTACACTGACACTCTCCCTGACCAGCAGCAGCTTTGTCCCTGATCTCTCACAGCATGCGTCTGAAGCGAGCACTGTCGGCGCCGAGTTTTATATGGCAGGGTCATCTGATCTGGCCAACCAATCGCTGCTATCGACATGTATGGGTCCCACGTCATCGCAGGATGTACCAAAGAGTCTCCTGCATGTTTATTGGCTGCGAAAAAGCGCGCAAACTTACAGGAAACGGATGATGAGATTTCCTCGAGTATCGCGAGATGCTCGTCCGAGTAACGAGTACCATCAAGTACCATAATGCTCGATCAAGTACCAAGCTCGGACGAGCATGCTCGCTTATCACTAATCTCTGCACATGGATCAAGTAAAAATAAAATGATCTCACACAGCATCTGACTAAAACTAATAGGACAATGTAACAGACTGAATCGGCAGTAAAATTGCTCATCCTCTAAGAATGAGATATAAAATTTATGATGTGACTTTATCTCTGTTGTCAACAGAAAAGAATATTTGTATCAAGTTGTTGCTAGGCTGAATGTGAACAGGATATAATTGTGGTTAAAGCTCATTATCATGTTCTGTGCATTAGATAAGCATATGTCTGCTGTAATATATTGGATGTACTGGTTTCATTGCATTCCAATCAGCATAAACTGGTCCATTGGGAATATGAGCCCATCAGGGTAGTTAGTGAGGAAATCTTTGATAATCCTTCCTGTCCATCTGCTTTATCTTAAAGGGCTACACACATTTTAAGCTATAGAATTAAACAAATAAGTATTTTAGAATCTAGTTTTAGTTAAAGAAAAAATGTATAGCCTAGCCTTTAATTCTGTGCTTCAGGTGTCTACAGAATATGAAGGCAACCTGCAATTGCAGCCATACCACCGTAGATCTAATGTTCATCCTAATTTTTTGCATATTTCATTTAAAAATTTCTTCAAGAGACAAAATATACAAAAATTATAATGAAACATTCAATAGATTGCTTGAAGATGAACAAGACACCCTCCGCTCTATCGATTAGGGGGCACCTGGTTAAATGCTCAAGCCTTCCGTTGATTTCATTGGGGTTTGTCACTTGAGTTGAGCACTCAAGCATTTTATGCCTCACTAAACACTAATGACCATACATGTGAATGGCTGCCATGAAACACTACTTGCCCCTGCAGGGGAAATGCCTGACTAGATATAGTTTTCCTCCACACCTTCATACATCTGCCCCATACTCTATTGAGAGAACCACACATGTACAAACCATCCGTTCACCTTTTCTACATCTCACAAATACATGGTGGTTCGAACCAAAAACCGAAGACCAAAGTACAGATTTCAACTGGTCTAAATTCCATATCTTGTGTTTCTTGTCTCAATACATTCTCTCTCTTTTTTTTTTTTTTTTGTTTCTCAGCGGTGGCTTTTTTGCACCAATTGAACCATAAAGACTTGTTTCTCGCAGTCTCCTCCCAAAAGTTGCTATTGAGATGCCTGATGCTTTGTGAAGCATTTGTGTGGGCTCTATTCTGAGCTGCTGTTATTTGTGTCTGGTAGCTTTAATGAACATATCCTCTGGGGCAGATGCAATTCTTCGTCTTCTTTTCCCGAGTGGTCCTCATGAGAGCCAGTTTTATCATTGCGTTTCGTAGTTTTCATGACTGCCCTCAAATACAGATTACAAATTTGTGCAATTTTCCATAATTAATTTATCTTTACTTTACATAGCCACTGATTGGCTGAACAGGCATTACTCACAATGACCCCCAACCACAGAGGGGTTGTCCACCAAACTGGTCTCAGGCTTCAGAGGTGGGGCAAGCATGGAATTTAAGTATGCACTTTTTTTTTTCATTCCCCTCCCAGGCTCAGCCTTTTAACAAAAATAAAGAGAAACATAAATTGACCCTTTTAATTCTTGACAAGGTTAATTAAAAAACCATTCCAGGTGACTACCTCATGATTGAGAGAATGCCAAGAGAGTGCAAAGCCGTCATCAAATCAAAGTGAGCTACTTTGAAGAAAGAGGAAAGATGTTCAGCAATGGCCACTGCCTTTGTCCTAATGAAGGTCCTAGTGAGGGTTCTAAAGGTTGGACCTGCATCTTTTACACTTTTTTACACTCTGAGGATGGGATAAAAATGACTAAAATGGGCTTCTAAGCCTTTAAGAATTACAGCATGACCATAAAACCAATACCTATGGTACAATAAAATGTTGTACTATGTAAAGTGTAAATGCTGTACTATGTGCAAAGCGGATGACTAATGGTATCAAATATATAACAATAAAAAATAGCTAATAAAACCAGGGGTCAGAGTTTACCATGCCTTTGAAATGGCAACTCTAAAAGGAATAATTTAAGCAAAGTCAAAATAAATCCAACTCCACCTTTTTCAGCAAATGCAAAATATAAAAGATGAAAGAAAAGATAATTATTTTCCCAGCAAACAGATGTGCATGAATCTCCCCATATATTAATATCTTTTATTATTGCAATATTTTCTGTAACCCGCATCCTATATCCAAAGAGAGCCCCGTTTAAGTGTCATAAATTTCAGCTATAAAATGATAAGATCACATAAATTGTGCTGTGCAGTAAAATAAATAGTCAGGCTCTGTGTTCCTGCATAGCAAGCTGGGTGTAAAAACACTGCAACATCTGGAACAATAGTATGCTATATGACACATCTGAAGAAACATGACCTGCCATCTCTCCTATATATATAGTGAACTGTGTATATGTATAGTGAAAGGTAGAGATATACTGAACAGTTCTACTGGCATAGTCTGTGCAATCATATATACTATATGGTATAGTGCACATGTTAAGTCTTATAGAAGCCCCTAAAAATCGATTTTCTATGCATGTGGTATTGCTTGACCTGGTTGGGGTGTCATTTTTTGTGCCATGATCTCTAATTTTAATTAATATCATATTGGTGTAACAGAAAATTTTTGATTGCTTTTTATTAATTTTTTTGTGATATATAATTTAATTAAAATCAGCTATCCTGGTGCGTTCCCCCCCCGTTTACGTTGTTCACCGTGCGGGAACAATAATGTTATATTTTAATAGATCAGACAATTCCGCACGCTACGATATGTAATATGTTTATTTATATTTTTATTCTTATAATGAGCAAGGGGGTCTTTTAAACTTTTATTGGGGCGGGGGGGCAGGTTATAAGGTTTTTTTTTAATACTTGAATAAAACTTTTTTATTACACTTTTTTTTTTTACACTTTTTTTCACTGTAAAATATGCAATCATAGCATAGCATAGATCAGTTTTATCGGCGATCTATGTATAGATCCTGCCTAAGGCAGACTCTATTCATGGATCGCCGAACCAACAGGACGGAGGTAAGGAGCTTACCCCCGCCTGTCGGCACATGTGATCGGGACCCCCGCAGCACAAACGTATATATATGTTCCTACTGCATGGGGTATGTGCAGTAGGAATGTATATATACAGATTGCTCACATGAAGGGGTTAATTATATTTATTGAACTCTGGAATGTAGGTCTTTATTCAATGGCTACTCGGTGTATTTACTCAAGTCTTTTGTATTCATACATGGGATTGTCTCTGATAATTGTCCAACAGTAATCTGCAAGCATTGATGGGTTCCATTTATCCCGATACCTTTTTTCCATTGTTGCAATTTCCCAGTGAAATTGATCACCATGTTCATCGCTCACCGCTCCACAGTTTGGTGCAAAATAGTCTAGATGAGAGAGCAAGAAATATACCTTTAAAGACACGTTACATCCCAGGTTGCCATGGGAAACTAAGACAGTTTTACTGTTAGACAATTTTTGATTATCTCCCACATGGTCTTTTATATCCTTCTATTGGTCATTCTAATGGTGTGTTTATACAGACAGATTTATCTGACAGATCTTTGAAGCCCAAACCAGGAACAGACTATAAATAGGGATCAGGTCATAAAGGAAAGACTGGGATCTATCCTCTTTTCAAATCCATTCCTGGCTTTGGCTTCCAAAATCTGTCAGATAAATCTCTGTGTGTAAACGCACCATATGATGATGCAATATACCAGTTGATGATGCAATACTGATGATGCAAACTTTTCCCAGTATTGCATCACAGGCTGTGAGAAATATAGAAAGTACGTCAGTATCTTGAACATTAGAGCCAATTTCAAAATTTGAACATCATTTTCGATCTCAGCACCCCAAAATTAGTTCAACTGTTTTCATGTCGTAATCTTTTTGGCTGTTGACCAGTGTTATCTCTCCCACCTGGCCCCCATCCTCCTCTTATGCAGGAATATTCAGCACAGCCAAGCAATCATGTTTTCTATGGGGAGAGAAGGATTAAGAGCTCTCTGACTGCAGCTTCTTTTTCCCATAACAAAGGGGTAAGGCAGTGATTTTCCATCATGTCTGTCCCCTATCACCACCAAAAGAAGGTCGGGAGAGCTCCAAACACCTTATACTGACAGCCGTATCCATAAGATCTGCGGGCTATGAGATGTATGAGGATCTTGAGTGTCGAATAGCTGGTTAGTGGGTGTGGTGGGTGTCAGTACACTACCAACATAGTACCATGCATAGATATAAGGGACAGGGAGCACAGGCAATGGCTGTTCCATACAAATATTTTACAAGTTTAATTTGAAATTAATTTTGAAAAATGGTTATTGTGCATAGTACTGCACTGTAATCATTTTTCATTTAATTTTACAGGTATGTTTGAAATAACATTAACAATAGCAGTCATGAGAAAATAATGAGATATTGTTGAAAAACTGAATTAAAAAAACAATGAATAAAATTGTACCTTGAAAATAGAATCTAATACATAATTAGATTTACATAATAAAAGCAAATAATAGTAATATATTGGAATTTCATTCAATTCGACACATGCATGATACATCTCTCCCATATTAATGGTCAATTTCAGGTTTTCAATTACAGTAATTTTGAAATGACTCAACGTGAAGAAAGAATACTGACTTACAGAGGGAAATGTTATAGTAGACGCACAAGATATCAAGACCAGTCACACAAGAAAGACCCTAAAAAGCTATTTTTTTTTTTATAAGCAAAAGCTTGCAGATGTGGATTTAGAGCAAGCACCCATGCAGAGAGAGTCAAACATACAACATACAAAATAATCGTATCCCTCTAAGCTCCTAGAGATTGAAAAACTTCAATGCTGGTTAATATTTATGAAGGTCGAGTCCTTAAAGAGAGACCCCAGTCAGATATAACAACTACTGTGCCTATTCAGAACCACGTTCTATCACACATGTAAAAATGTAATAGTCACAAGAGCTGATAAAGTTATCCTGTTGTAGTTTTCGGGCCAATGGATAAATTGACTTGGAAAGTAGCAGAGAGAAAGATAAGTCTTGGTCGGTGGAATGAAGCAAAGAGGCATCATGGGAAAATGCCTGACAACAGATAGACTCAGACCTTTATGTTTTATTCCCACACTTTTCTGTCATCTTACGTTTTTTACAGGAATCGTGATGCTGTGATCTGTTTGATAGATGCGTCATGGTCTATTATCATTCAAATGTTCTGTTGCTCCTTTTTACTCTGTTGACTTATAATGGGTTTGACAAGTTGTTTTTCACCAGGTATCTGTTTTTAGTATTTAGGCAGAATAATATAGCATCATGCTACATTAGATCATCAAATGCAAAAATTTATAATGGTCAAAAAGCATGTGCCTTTCTGTAAATAAATAATAAATAAAAATAAATAAATAACTAAAAAATAATATATGAAGAGACAAAAAAATATATACATGTTCATACGTGTTCATTTGGGTAACAAATATTTTCCTTGACCCCCATAAACATGCATGCTCGCATTCGGTCAAGCATATATTTCTTCCAGATGGGAATATGAGAAACTAACAGGCCCAATCCTGCTTATCCCCAACATCTGTTAACAGAAGAGAGTTAGGAGGCCCTTATGCACATTAGTTTCTCCATAAGCATTGGTCTCCCCATAGAAATTAAATAGTTGTCCAATCCTATAGCATTATCTAATGTGTATGGCCATCTTATAGAGTAACTTTTGACATATCATTTTTGATCAGTCCTTCCAGAAAAATGTTACTCATGTTCCAAAGCTTCTAACTAAAGTTAAGCACTGACTTCCAAGGAAAGCTACTAGAGATGAGCAAATCACTCGGAAATTCGCTTCTCAAAATTTCATTAAAAATAGTGGCGAGCCAACATGTTTGTAACTGTTGGTATGTTTGTACGAACATGCCACTAATTGTTTGTGTTCGCCGATTAGAACAACTTGTTTGACAATTGGAATGGTAATAACAATTATTTTCAAACATGCGAACATTTATCTCGTGATGTACGCAACTGTGTAATATTTGCAACTGCGTAATGTACGCAACTGTGTAAGTGTAAGTTAAGATGTGCGGTCTCTATTGCGGCTGACACATTTAGCAAATTTGCGAAGCGAATGGGGCAAACTTGCAGAAAGCAATCAGGCGCATTAAACGCCCTATTCGCTGAGAATCGGAATTCGGCAGATTCGCTTTGCTCATCTCTCAAAGCTGCCTTCATATGGAGATTTGCTTTGCATATTCTTCTTTCCAGAATCCTTAGTGGAGCATACATGGCCTATAAGCCTTCACATGTCCTAATGGTCAACAGTTTGATAAAAACTGATTTAAAAAAAAAACTGATTAAATAACATTGATTTTTTTCCAAAATGAAATGTTTATTATTCATAAAGTCCGACTCTTAAAGGCAGCCTGTCATCTCTTGCTTCTTGGTCCACAGTAATCAGAGCAATCCCTAATAGCTTCTCCTAGCCCCATTGGTCTCAATGAATTGATCTTATCTCATATCTATTTAAGGACACCTATCAATTAAGGCCAGTGGGGCGAGGAGAAGCCGCCCTGTTGACTCTTGTTATAAGCAACATAAAAAAGATGACAGGTTACTTTTAAATGAATGAACTAATATTTTTAGACATACTGAGACAAGATAAGACACATTTAAACCTTCCTTGCTTAAAGGGGTTATCCAGCGCCGCTATAAAAACATGGACACTTTCCTCCAGAGACCGTAACACTCTTTTCTCCAGTTTGGATGCAGGTCTTGTAACTCAGTTCCATTGAAGTGAATAATGCTTAATTGCAAACCACACCTAAACGGAAAACAAGAGTGGTGCTGTCTCTGGAAGAAAGTGGGCCTTGTTTTGTAGTACTGGAGAACCCCTTTACCATCCTGAAGCTTGAAATGGTTATAGAAACTGTGACACATATCTTCCTGTTACTTATGTATCTGTATCTAAACCTTAAATAACTTGCTGTTGCTTCTATATATATTTATATAAAAAACCTTAAATAACTTAGGCACAACTGACAAGTCCATCTGGTGATGTTTCAGTACCTGTCACTCACGGGGATAAAAATCTTCCAGACTAACTGCGGTATACGACATGGATGAATGCTTCTGTAAACATAGAAAGTTCTCTCACTACTTGGACAAATTTAAGCTGGCTTCTTGTTTGCATCTTGTTTGTTTCCTGTCAGAATGTGATATGTATATGTCCTCAAAGAGATGTTACCCAACCTGGACTTTCTTCATGTAGAAATGTAAATAAATTTGAGCTGACATTGTGGTGAAACTGAAGTAAATGCAAGTCACTTGAACAGACATGTAATGTGTCTTTCATCAGAGCTGCTGCGGAATCTGATTTCATATCCAAATCATATTGTTAGTGTTACAGCTTTTGTCAGGAAGAGAATCGGAAAGGGCCTTTATTCCATGGATATATATATAAAAAAAAAAATCTGTATGATCAGGAGGGAAGGCTGTCTATGATCCACCTATTCTTAAATGCTTTAAAATATTTGAAAAGGGGGGGGGGGAAATAATAATAATATATATATATATATATATATATATATTATTTTTGTGTTTTGTTGGTATATATATATATATATATATATATATATATATATATACCAACAAAACACAACAATCACTGAACTCAGGGAGAACAGTGAAAAATTCCAATGGAGTACTCATTTACGAGTCTCCATTGATTGTCCCATACAAAATTTGAATATGCAAAAAAAGGCTCCGCCTCAGTTACGAGTCTCAAAACACGGGAATAGCCAGACAGACTGTTCAAGGCAGAGTACACTACATTGGACAAGGCCCCTCTGGCAACCCCTCTCCTCTACTCTCTCTACTGCAAAGCTCTTCCTTCTAGAAAGCACCTTATCTCTACCTCAACTACAAGCACCTAAGTAACTTGCAAGATTGTATTTTTCTGTATTACACTGGACTGTATTACTACCAAAGCACCTTTTTTGTATTGCACTACTTTAGTAAACTGTTCTGTTTTCTAAAGCATTGGACTTTGAGGCACCAAATTGTCCGGATTGGGTCCTACACCACTCCAGGCTACTGTGACAAGTGCCAAAGTGACCCTAAACCCACTCACCTACCAGACCCCCATACCAGCTCACCTGGCAGGGAGACCACAAAACATAACTCTCCCTGTGCCTCACCCCGATCTCCGCACAACAGCCTGCTCAGCCAATCACTCTATTATTCTATCTGTTGGTGAGAGTCAGGGCACTGCAACTGAAATTGGCTTGCAATGTGTATTGTATTCTCCTGACTGATCTATTGGGCATGTTAAATTTCAATCAGCTATTTCTTTTCCTTTTTTCTTGCATGTCTGTAGGGGGAAAGGGGGTCAACAATCTATGTATTATGTGTATGGCCAGCCTATGAACAAGAATGAAATTGAAATAAAAAAGCAAACCTTTTTTTTTCCTCATCCTGGAGCATCTCTTTAAATGAAACATATTCTTTGAATAACAATTGAGAATTTCTTAACATATATCAAACTAGGACTGATGATAACTTCACAGCGTATATACCTTTGTATCCCCTGCTGACATTCTTATCACTGTTGGATATTTCCCAAACATGTCACCAGATCCTGGAAATAACTAATGCTGATTGTGGCTTCTAAATGCCAAAGCCATCCATCTTCCAATGTATGATAGCAGCAGTCACACATCTGATTGCTCTCCTGCTAAAATATACAGGTTTTCCTTTTTTGTTTAAACAATCCTTGTTTATTTGCTGTCTTTCCGGGACTATTACATGGTACAATAGTATAAGCGCTAAAATAACATTAGTGATAGTGGATGCACAGAATGTATCCGTCGGTATCGTATGCCCGCTGTACTGATTGTTTATAGACCACTGTTTATGTTACAGTTAACTTCATTTACCGCGCTTCCCATGAGATTTCTAGATAATGAAAACGACATACAACAAATGCGCCGCAGCGCGGGAGAGGGGGGGATACTAAATGAATATTTATTTTGAAAGCTGGGCAGAGATGGATTAATATTGATAAAATGTTTCTTTCTCAGTTTCAGATTGCTAACAATAATAACATAATAATGTCATGGCAGAAAATGTATCCTGACCTATGATCCAAAGTTTACTTTACACAAGCTCGTTTCCCTGTCAGAAGTAGTAGTTGCCTAGCAATAGTTGTTACTGACTGAGATGTAACAGTTGACTTCTTATACCTGGTAAATGTTTTCTTCACTTAAACTTGGAAATTAATCCCAAAATACGACTCGTCCCCACCCACCCCATGCGGTAAGTAGTGTAGAATTAGGATTTCTAACATAGCATATTAAATAAATATTTGGGGAGATTTATTAAACATGGTGTAAAGTGAAACTGTCTCAGTTGCCCCTAGCAACCAATCAGATTCAACCTTTCATTTTCCAAAAGATCTGTGAGATAAGAAAAGTGGAAGCTGATTGGTTGCTAGGGGCAACTGAGCCAGTTCTACTTTACACCAGTTTGAGAACGGAAGTGGGAAGTCCGAGCTCCTTCTGGCATCGGCTACTTAGCAACACACAGCAAGTGGTATTTACCCAAAAGAACACCCGGAGAAAAACTTTTCGGCTTGCCAAATAAAAGGCGGCCTTTCTCCGGAGAAAGGCCGCCTTTGATTTGGCAGGCCAAAACATGTTGCTTTACAATAAAAACGTTATAGCTTGGATTTTACCCTGCGGATCGTGGCTACCTTACTATGCCCCACGGCGGATGACCCATACGTGAGATTCATCAAGTGGTACCTGCGCTCACTCTACTACTGGGAGTTTTCATGGACGGTGATCCCCTATGGTTCACAATATTATCTACAAATATATTAGGAATCACAATCACATGTAGTTGTTTCATGTGACAATGATCTTTTAAAGATTCCAATTTCTCATTTAACCAATATTAACACACTATTAGGACATGCTATCAGTATACTAAGAAGTCTTCATTTATTTAACAATCACTGGCTGCCACAAATACATATACTTAGGACGCCATTAATGTACATGCAGTGGCTGATGAGGCTAATATTTCCCTGTGCAATAGGCCTAGTGATAAACCAATGAGCAATGGCTTGTTCATCAGTTAACCCCTAGACGACCCTGGACGTACAATTACGCCATGGAAGTCTGTCACTAGACGACCCAGGGCGTAACTGTACGTCCTGGGTGTTTCTCCTGCTATGAAGCTTCATAGGAGGTGGGGGCCAGCTGCAGTGAGCAGCGTGTCATTAACTCCTTAAGCGCCGCGGCCGCTGCATCTAAGTGTAAGTGACAGGGGGAGTCCCCTGTCACTTACCAATCGGGACCCCCGCAGTGTGACTGCGTGGGTCCCAATTGTTAAAACGGACCGCCAGAGGTCTCTCACCTGCCTCCATGCGGTCCGATCAGTGATCTGTTCACTGAGCGTGCACATACAGGCTCAATGAGCAGATCGCCTATCACACTGATCAATGCTGTGCCTATAGCATAGCAGTGATCAGTGTGTGTAATTAAACTAATGAATGTAAAAGTCCCCCAAATCTGTAAAGAACAAAAGTAAAAATCACTAATACACTACCCCAAAGCCCCTCCCCCAATAAAAGTTTAAATCACCCACCTTTCCCATTATATAAATAACACATATAAAAAAAAAAAAATAAACATATAGGGGGAGATTTATCAAAGGGTGTAAAATTTAGACTGGTGCAAACTGCCCACAGCAACAATCACAGCTCAGCTTTAGGCAGTGCTGAAAGGAAAGAGGAGCTGTGATTGGTTACTGTGGGCAGTTTGCACCAGTCTAAATTTTACACCCTTTGATAAATCTCCCCCATAATATACCGTAGCGTGCGTAGTTACCAATCTATTAAAATATAACAAGCGTCATTACGAACGGCATACACGAAAAAAAGGAAAAAAAAATTGGGAATTGCCGATTTTATGTAACATTATATGTATAAAAAAAATTATAAAAAGTGATCAAAACGTCTGATCTTCACAAACATGAAATTAATAAAAACTAGAGATCATGGCGGACAAAATGACACCCCATAGAGCCCCATAGGTGAAAAAATAAAACCGTTATAAGTGTCACAATAGGGCTATTTTATTAATAATTAATTGCCAAAAAAATGATTTCATAAAAAAAAAAAAAATATATATATATATATATATATATATATATATATATATAACATTAGAGAATCTGTGTAACCTGCATACGGTTGTGTTCGGGCTGACCTATAGAATAATGGTATCATGTCGCTTTTACCATATAGTGCATTACGTAGACAAAGGAACCCCCCAAAAGTTACCATATTGCATTCTTTTTTATGATTTCACCAATTTATATCTTCATAAATAATAATTTTGGAATTCCATCATACATGTTATGGTAGAATGAAAGACGCCATTACAAAGTACAACTATTCCTGTAAAAAATAAGCCATTACATGGCCTTGTAGATAGAAAACTGAAAGTGCTAGAGCTCTTAGAAGGGGAGCAGGAAAAAATGAAAACACTAAGATCAAAATTTGCGCGGTCCACCGGGTCATTTTGGGCCTGGTCCTCAAAGGGTTAACTACATAGTTTTAGCAGACAAAAAATAATTGATATTACGCCATACATAAATAAGAAATGTGCAGCCAACAAACAATGGAAGTGTTGGTACTCCAGTGATCGTTCCTGCAGCCTTACCTACATGATAGCAGAGCCATGTACAGGCTGTTTAAAAATCACCGTTCTACAAAATTGACTCTCATTGAGTTATGCTATACACATACTGACCTGTGCAATCATGAGGCATAAAGTGAACATGGCCTGAAAATGGTATCTCAAGTTATGCGGTAAATGAATATCCAGACGACTTAAAAGGAATTTCCATTACTTTCATGAAATATTCTATTTCCTTCATCTCTGCAATACGAGATAATTACTTTTCAGGCCAAAATGTTTAAACTGCAGCAAATGTTAAAAATAAAGAAAATATTCAACCTTCCCATAAACCATTAGAGACTATTTATTATGATCACAGTGGGCAATTTTAGGATGATTTCAGTCTGCTGATGAGGTGACAGATGTATGCATTAAACATATACATCAGTACACATCATCCGCAGGAGGGCGAGGCTTTTTATCCTTTATTTTTTTTATGGCCGCTGTGTTTAAGTAGATAAAAAACAATCATAACAATGAAACCACAAAATTACAATTTATGACTTTTTTTTTAAAGGGGCTCTGCGTGTATAACTGTATCTGCTTGGTGAATGACACACCATAGGACGTTTTTAAGATGTAGTATTCAAACATTAAATCGTAAAGGTAATACATTTTTAAGGTAATAAAGGGAAAAAAATTAACAAAATAATAAATAAATAAAATAATTAAATGAAATTAAATAATAAGTAAATAAATAAAATTATAAATAAGTTAATAAAAAGGAAAAAAAAAACATAAAAAAGGAATCTAATTTTACCACTTTGTTTTAGTATATAGCACCACTGTGGAAAAATAAAAATAAAAATTAGACCTCCTATGTGAAATCAGTATATCCCTATGGATAAAAAACATGCATGACAGTCATAATCCCATTCATGTGATCATTACAAGTTGCCTGTGACTTTCCCACTTATTGAAGTAATGCAAGAGTTGTAGTAATCTTGCAAGTTTAGCAGGACTCGCTGTGCCATAGATACCGTATTACCGAGTGATAATCAAAGGAGATTCCTTTTTTCTTTTTTTCTTCTGTCTTTTGATTTTAGGATAATGCAAAGTTTTAAGGTGAAAATGTGTTTTTTATTATCAGGATTCTGAATGTGTCAAACTGAATGAATTCCACTGCGGCTGACATTGCATAACAATAACAGTACAGGGAATAAGATAATAACATAGGGATTTCATATCTGGTGTTAAATAAACTATTACTAATTACAACTTTTTTTTCTGTTATAAGGGTTCATGACTATTAGGAAGTTAGCTATAGCTAAGTTAGCTATAAGGAAAGTTCACATTTATTAACTAACCTACAATTATGGTCTGTATTGGCACACCAGCAAAATGGTCGATGGCTGTGGTATATGTTACCAGGAGTCCCACAAAGTAATAATACTTTTTGTGCACATTAGTTGAATACTTTACCCTTTACCATGACACTTGAAATGTATCTTTGGAGTCTCCAATTTCTCTTGGTCATCTTTTAGATTTTTGGTTGTGGTAAATTGAGCTGATTGAATATGACAGAGAGATCCACCCTTTCAATATAAGGTTTCACTGCTGACAATGTATATAAGAGCAAACACATAACCATGAGGAGGAAAGAGCTGACTGTACAGCTCAGAGACAGGATTGTGATCTGGAGAAGGGGGGCAAAAAGTAGGTGGAATACAATAGAAAAGGAATTGGAAGACACAGATAGTGATCCCTAACCTGGTATCAACCAAGCTGACCCTGCCTACTTGCATCAAACAGCCTCAGGCAGCTGCTGACAACCACTTTGACAGTCCCTTAGGTCCCTAAGGCCACAATGATAACAAAGAACAGAGACAAGACAGACAAACACCAAGGTAAAGTCATACAGGCTGGGATCAAAAGAAATGGACCATGCAGTACAAAATCAGGATCCAAAAGAGTAGTCTAGTCAGGGAACCAAGGGCCGGGGTAAAAAAAAAAAAAAGGATGTAGAAAATGCCTGCATGCTAGTGAAACTAGTCTAGTACCAAGAAAGTACTAGGAGAACGAGGGGACGTTATATAAAAGGTCCAGAACCGGCCTCCTGATCCTCTTAATAATGGCTTGTACAAAGCTATGCTGACTGGCAGGAAGACTGCCAGTCACAGACACCTAACCACGGCACAACTGTGGGATTTAAACCTTCCTGCTAGGTGATGTAGACCCGTAGTGCCCTGGTTGCTGAGGACACCATTGGGTATCCTTGATGCACCTTATGGTCCATTTTCCTACAGTATGCTCATTGAGCACCTACCAGAGCATGGTCCTGGAGGTCCGTGGCTGATCTTCAGCTGATGAAGAACATGTCACTAGAGTACTGGAAGGTAAGGATATACCATTGCTTCACTGAAAGTAATCAAGATCACAATGGGCTCCATAATTCTGAAATAGAAGAATAGACTCTTCCTAAAGCTGGTCACCCCACAAAACTCAGAAAAATACAGAGATATTCTAGATAACACCTGATCCAGAGTGTTCTGGACCTCAGATTGTGCCAAATATTAGCCTTCCAAAAAGATAATGATCCTAAGCACACAGCCAGGACAACTTAGGAGCAGCTTAGGGACAACTCTATGAATGTCCTTGAATGGCCCAGGCAGAGCCCTGATCTGAAACCAACCAAATATCTCTGGAGAGACCTTCAAGTAGTGTGCAAAGATGATCCCCATCCAACTTGACAGGGCTTGTGAGGATCTGTAGAGAAGAATGCAAGAATATCCCAAAATTCAAGTGTAAACCTTATGGCATCATAGCCTAGAAAACTGGAAGCCATAACCACTGCCAAAGGGGCTTCAACTAAATACTGACTGCGTGAAGGCTCTGAACACTTTGCAATGCAAGATTTCAGTTTTTTCCTTTTTAGTGAAATAGCAATGATTTCTAACATTTTGCTCTTACTTTGTCATTATGGTACATCGAGGCCAGAATTAAATGAAAGTATCTGAACACTTTCTGAAAATTCTATATGTAATGTGTTAGGCTCTCCAGGGATATCCATTACCATTCCATAGTCATGCTCTAATATGGCGGCTAGAGAGCTGATGATTGCGAGAGTCCCGTCGATAATGCATGGTAATGTATCCATTTTGTCGCAGACCGTATTTTAGCATTTGAAAGGAAATGCGATTGTTACCTTGTATTTTGTTACAATGTTACACATACAGTGATCTTAATAAAGCAAATATACATCTGCTTAACTGTAACAGGTTGTCACTCATTGCGGCATGAACACAAAGCTGAGAGAAATATCAGATTTTTCACTTATTCTCTGTTTACAATGGTTAAGCTGTTAATTGATACTCCCATTCACTGTATTTGTAATTAAAATTTATTTTTAAAGCTCTTTAAACAAAAACCGTAAGTGTGATTCACAAATACGATTATCAGCCGGCAGGAAAAAGAGCGGCACAATGTTTAATTAACGGATGATGGCTTCTGCCATGTGATGAATATGCAAAACTTGTAAAATCTCGAGTTCTTTAGGGAAATTTAGATTGTCAGCAAGAGGTGTAAGGGGATTGAACTATATATATTCTTTCTAAACTTTTATAAACTTTAAATTGTTGCTGTTCATCTTTTGTTTATTCTACATGTTGCACTAATGGTAGTGATGAGCGAGTACTAAAATGCTCGGGTGCTCGTTACTCGGGCCGAGTATTTGCCGATACTCGAGTGCTCGTTTCGAGTAACAAACCCCATTAAAGTCAATGGGAGACTCGAGCATTTTTTTAGGGGACCCAAGTTCGGTAGAGGGAAGGTCGTGTGAAAACCTGTCAACCTCAGAAATTGATGGAAACACAACGGAAATAGACAGGAAACAGCAGGGGCAGCACGTATGCATGCCTTTGAGGCTGCCTAATGGCACCACTATGCCTAATTCTGTGCAACACCCTGGTTAAAACAGAGGTAGGCATAGGGACCACCCAAAAACTCAGCCTGACACAGCATGGCATTGAGAACACAGGGAACCATTAAAACAGAGGTAGCTTTACATGAACTACCCAAAAATTCAGCCTGACACAGCATAGCGGTGAGGTCAGAGTGAACAAGGTAGAAGCGGTAGCCAGTCAGCCTTCCAAAAATATACCAGACCTAGCATGGAAGTTAGCTCACAGAGAACCATTAAAAGTGAGTGAGGAAGAAAGTGAGCCTCCCCAAAATAAGGCAAAACACTGCATGGCATTGAGCACACAGAGAACTTCCGGGATCAGCAGTAGCCAACATGGAGGCCAGGCAGAAGCAACAGTAACCAACATGGAGGCCAGGCAGGAGCAACAGTAACCAACATGGAGGCCAGACAGGAGCAACGATAGTTAACATGGAGGCCAGGCAGGATCCGCAGTAGCCAACATGGAGGCAAGGGCAGGCACACCAGTAGTCAGCAGTTGTCAACATGGATGCCAGTTAAGGCCCAGCAGTAGCCAACATGGATGCCAGTAAAGGCCCAGCAATAGTCAACATGGATGCCAGTTAAGGCCCAGCAAAAAGGAGGAAAGGGCAGGCCCACCAGTAGTCAACATAGATGCCATGAATGGCCCAGCAGTAGTCAACATGAATGCCAGTTAAGGCCCAGCAAAAAGGAGGCAAGGGCAGGCACACCTAATGAGGCACCCCAAAACTAGGCCAGACACAGCATGGCATTCAGCACACAGAGAACCATTACAAGTGAGTGAGGAAGCTAGTGAGGCTCCCCAAAACTAGGTCAGACAGTGCAGGGCCTTGAACACACAGAGAACCATTTCAAGTGAGTGAGGAAGCTAGTGAGCCTCCCAAAAATTAGGCAGACACTGCATGACATTCAGCACACAGAGAGCTATTACAAGTGAGTGAGGAATCAAGTGAGTCCACCCAAAAATTGGAGTGAGTCCAGGGGCTGGGATATGTAGTGGATATGAAGCCTGGTGCTGACAGCTAACTGGCTAGGCCAGTTGTCAGTCAGCACTCACCATCAAGGGTACACTTGATGCCTCTCGACCGGGGGTGGTGAGGCCCCGGCCACAGCTACACAAAAAATAAAAAAAGATAAAACAGCAGGCTGGTTGGTGGGGGCGCGATCGACGGGCCCCCGGCAACCAGTCCCGCTCCTCCGCAGGCGTAGTGTAACGTCAGAGCATGGCAGTAAGGACACAGAGAACCATTAGGAGTGAGGAAGCAATTGAGCCTCCCAATAATTAGGCCAGACCCTGCATGGCGGAAGAAGACTTGGCAGTTGGCTGAGAATTGTAGGAGGAGGAGGAGAAGAGGAGATACCAAGAATCTTCATGTTCAGCAGCTTTCTCAGGGTGGACAGTTGAATTCAGATGAAATCCAGGCTTTGTTCATTTTTATAAACGTCAGCCTGTCAGCACTGTCAGTGGACAGGCGGGTGCGCTTATCAGTGATGATGGCACCAGCTGCACTGAAGACACGCTCTAACAACACGCTAGCGGCCGGGCAGGCCAGCACCTCCAAGGCGTAAAGCGCCAGTTGGGGCCACGTATCCAGCTTTAAAAACCCAGTAGTTGTAGGTAGCAGAGTGATCGGGAAGGATGGTGGTATGGTCAGCAAGGTACTCCCTCACCATCTTCCTGAAGGCTTCCCCCCCTACTTTGTCTAGACTGGGGACGGTTGACATAGTCTTGCTGGGGTGCCATGAGACTGTCAAAGGCCTTGGAGAGTGTTCCTGTGCCCCTTGACAAGCTGCCTGCTCCACCGCTCCTCTACCCCGATCTTTGGCCCACAGAACTACGTCTTCTGGCGCTAGTGGTGTCAGATGGGAAGTACATTTTCAGCTTCTGTACCAGGGCCTGTTGATATTGATTCACTCTCATTCTGTGTTCTTCAACAGGAATGACATTGGAAAAGTTTGTTTTCTACCAGGAGAGTAAACACCCAGTAATCTGTGTTGTCCAAAACCAGTAGTCAACATGGATGCCAGTTAAGGCCCAGCAGTAGTCAACATGGATGCCAGTTAAGGCCCAGCAACAAGGATGCAAGGGCAGGCCTAGCAGTAGTCAACATGGATGCCAGTTAAGGCCCAGCAGTAGCCAACATGGATGTTAGTTAAGGCCCAGCAGTAGTCAACATGGATGCCAGTTAAGGCCCAGCAACAAGGATGCAAGGGCAGGCACCCCAGTAGTCAACATGGATGGCAGAGGTAGGCATATGGACCACAAATCATTTGGTTTGAAATAGACAAAACCGAGGTTGACATCTGGCATTCCACAATGGCTCTGCGTTGCTGGTAAACCCTGGCTACCATCTGAAACCTGGAATTCCACCTCGTAGGCACGTCGCACGGCAGTCTGTGAGCCGGCAGTTGCAAGCGCCTTTGCACTGCCCTAAGGGTGACAGCATCCGTGGATGACTTGCGGAAATGCGCACAGATGCGCCGCACCTTGGTCAGCAAGTCAGCCAAATTGGGGTAGGTCTTAAGAAACAGCTGCGGGGGCGTGGTGTCGCTACTGAGGAGAGCGGTTGTGCCCTGGCCGAGCTCCCGCTACAAACTGCGAGTATTGCGGCTACACTGCACGGATAGACTTTATTTTACACCCGATTCTTCCCTGGACTGTCAGCGACTGGCTGAGATGAGAACCACATCCAGGCGAGCGGTGGCGGCACCAAGGAGGAAGCTTGAAGCCTCTCTCCCCTCTGCACGGGTAAAACAACATGGCGCCGGAGTCCCAGCAGCTCCCCCTCCTTCCTGCTCTTATGCCGGCGGCGGAGCGGCAGACTGCTCCGCCACGTACAGCATCCGTGGGGACACAAAGGGAGCCCATTGCAGCCCGTACTGTTATCTCAGCTGACAAAGGTAATAGCCGAAATAGCCTGCCTGCAAACACTGGCTCCCCCGGTCCCGTGCCGGGCTTAGCTGCAGAGCCGCAACGTCAATCCGCCTCCGCCTCCATTAGAGCTCCCCCTCCCCCCGGACTGCTGATAGCTCCACTAAACAGCGGTGCCCTGCCTCTCCTATGACCTTGCAGCAACAGAGTCTGAGTGCACACGCTCCCGCATTTCTGCCTGCATCTGCTCCAATTAAGTCTGTGCCTCTGAGTGACCCATTTGACAGTCTATGCATCCCTGATACTCAGCTCACTACAACCCTGCTGAGAGAGATGCTGCTTGCTTTCAGAGACTCTATACAGATCAAACTAGACAATACAATTGAGACTCTCCAGGATTCTGTGTTAAAAATTGAGCAGCGTGTTCAGCATGTGGAAGACAAGATGGTGGACATGGTACAGGAATAAAATGTACTGGTTGAATCTCACTGGCAATTACATGAAGAAGTGGCTCAGATGCGCGAAACTTTGACCAAGGTGGATGATAGATCTGCAACTATTAATAAAAGCTTTTAAGCCCTGAAAAGGGCTGTTTGTTTGTATTGCTAGTATATACCCTGCCTACTGGAATGCTAAATCCTACACTGACACTCTCCCTGACCAGCAGCAGCTCTGTCCCTGATCTCTCACAGCATGCGTCTGAAGCGAGCACTGCCGGCGCCGAGTTTTATATGGCAGGGTCATCTGATCTGGCCAACCAATGGCTGCTATCGACATGTATGGGTCCCACGTCATCGCAGGATGTACCAAAGAGTCTCCGGTATGTTTATTGGCTGCGAAAAAGCGCGCAAACTTACAGGAAATGGATGATGAGATTCCCTCGAGTATCGCGAGATGCTCGTCCGAGTAATGAGTACCATCGAGTACCCTAATACTCGATCGAGTACCAAGCTCGGACGAGCACGTTCGCTCATCTCTAACTAATATGAATGTAAATGGGATAAGGACACCTGGACAGCATCCAATGATACCCACAGCACTGCTTACTAATGATGAGCGAGTGATGTTCTTATGTTTGTACGCTAATTATAGTGCTTGAAAAGCACTATAATGTAATCCGTATTCTTCTTCCATTTCCGTTTCTTCCAGCCATTTTTCTGCGATTAATACAGCCCGAACCGCTTTGCGCAAAGACTCCATTCAAACTGCCCTTTTAAGCCCTCAGCGGTGTGAGGTGTGCTATCAATTTTTAGTTTCGATTAGAATTGTCGTTTTTAAGAAATTTACGTTTAAAGACCCCAAATTTCCCATAGAAAATAATGGCCAATTGGAAATAATGGCCACACACTAAACACTAACAGCCAATCACAGCACATATGCAAATAGCTGAAATATAGCAGCCAATAGGAACTCTAAGGTCCTGTCAGTCAGTGCCTCCCAACATCCACACAGTCACATGTCCACTATTAGCCAATAGAAGATGTAATATATGGAAGGTCCTTAATGATTTTGCCTCACTGACATGAGTAAGATTGTCATGGTAACCGAGCAATGATCTTTACCATTATAAGTAGCAGAGCCGCTCTTTAAGGGATCCAAGTCGCTCTTAAAGGGACCCAAGTCGCTCTTAAAGGGACGGGAGCCATGTCGCTCTTAAAGGGACCCAGGTCAGTCTTAAAGGGATCCAAGTCGCTCATAAAGGGACGGGACCCATGTCGCTATTAAAGGGACCCATTTGGCTCTCAAAGGTATCCATGTCGCTCTTAAAGGGACCCAAGTCGCTCGAAAAGGTACGGGACCCATGTCGCTCTTAAAGGGACCCATGTCGCTCTCAAAGCGACCCAGGTCGTTCTTAAAGGGACCTATGTCACTTTTAAAGGGACAGGACCCAATTTGCTCTTAAAGGGACCCAGATCGTTCTTAAAGGGACCAAGGTCGCTCTTAAGGGGACCCAGGCTGCTCTTAAACTGTCTAACGAGCGACCTGGGTCCCTTTGAGATCGACCTGGGTCCCCTTGAGAGCGACCTGGGTCCCTTTGAGAGCAACCTGGGTCCCTTTGAGAGCGACTTAGGTCCCTTTAAGAGCGATTTGGGTCCCTTTAACCCTTAGCGGACCGGGCCAATTTCAATTTTTGCGTTTTTGTTTTTCCCTTTGCATTTTTTCACCTAGAAACCCACATGAGCCCTTATTTTTTGCGCCACTAATTGTACTTTGCAATGACAGGCTGAATTTTTTCATAAAGTACACTGTGAAACCAGAAAAAAATCAATGTGTGGTGAAATTGAGAAAAAAAACACATTTCTTTATTTGTTTTTGTTTTTTTTTCCGTTTTTACGCCGTTCGGCCTGGGGTAAAACTGACTTGATGTTATATATGTTCCTCAAGTTGTTACGATTACAACGATATGTAACATGTATAACTTTTATTGTATCTGATGGCCTGTAAAAAATTAAAACCATTGTTAACAAATATATGTTTCTTAAAATCGCTCCATTCCCAGGCTTATAGTGCTTTTATTCTTTGGTCTATGGGGCTGTGTGAGGTGTCATTTTTTGTGCCATGATGTGTTCTTTCTATCAATACCTTGATTGCACATATCCGACTTTTTGATCACTTTTTATTACAATTTTTCTGGATTTGATGCAACCAAAAATGTGCAATTTTGGACTTTGGGATTTTTTTGTGCTTACGCCATTTACCGTGCGAGATCAGGAATGTGATTAATTAATATTTTTGGCGATTACGCACGCGGCTATACCAAACATGTTTATTTATTTATTTTTATTTATAACATGGGAAAATTGGGTTATTCTGACTTTTATTAGGGGAGGGGGCTTTTTTATTGATAACACTTTTTTTTCTTTTACACCTATACTAGAAGCCCCCTGGGGGACTTCTAGTATAGGTACACTGATCTCTCATTGAGATCTATGCTACATAGTTATGCAGCATAGATCGATGAGATAGGCACATTGATTGCTTCCGGCTGCTGGGTCCCTTTAAGAGCTAAATGGGTCCCTTTAGGAGCGACCTGGGTCCCTTTAAGAGCGACCTGGGTCCCTTTAAGGGACCTAGATCGCTCTTAAAGGGATCCAAGTCGCTCTTAAAGGGACAGGACCCAAGTCGCTCTCAAAGGAACGGGACCCAAGTCACTCTTAAAAGGACCCAGGTTGCTCTTAATGGGTCAGTACCCAAGCCGCGCTTAAAGGGACGGTACCCAAGCCTCTCCTAAAGGGGCGGCACCCAAGTCGCTCTTAAAGGAACAGTACCCAAGTCGCTGTACCCAAGTGGCTCTTAAGGGGACGATAACCAAGTGGCTCTTAAAGGGGCATTTCATAAGTCATTCTTAAAGGGAAAGCACTAAAGTTGGTCTTCAAAAAGTGGCACCTAAATCACTTTTAAAAGGACAGTACATAAGCTGGTCTTAAAGGTAGAGTATATAGGTCACTCTTAAAGGGTTGGCACCAAAGGCACTCATCAAGGGACTGTACCAAAGTCACTCTTAAAGAGAGGGTATCAAGGGTTAAAGTTTGTCTTAAAGGGAAGTCACTTAAAGGGGCGCTCTTTTCAAGCACTATGTATTTCCATGGAAATGCTAATCTAGTTGTTCATGTTCGCCGATCACATACAATTTATTCATTGATCAGAATGGTTATAACGATCATTTTTTAACATATTCGAATGTGCGAACATACACAACTGCATAATTTACTCTTTGTACCTAATAATCTGTACGCATGTACATACGCTTCTACTGCATGTTCATTATTTGTTCCTGAATGTTCGGCAAACACAGACCGATCACGATAATTTTTTTTTTCTGTTCGTATTTGGGATTTGAATTGAATATCGGGATGTTCGCTCATCACTATTCTTTTTAGTTGCTGTGGATGACAACAGGATGTGGGTCTGCTGGATTGGTAACCACAGGCATTGGCATAAGATTTGAAAGGACACACATGTTTATTTTATTATATCACTAGACAGAGTGGGAGGGGCCTTCAAGGGAATTATAATGGTAGAGTTTAGTACCAATAGAGGAAGGGGGTTGTCTCAGCCCATTAGAGTTGCAGTGGCCTGTGTAAAAACCTAGTAGGAAGATAAGGAGGTCTAATGGTAAAGGAGTGGGCTGTTGATACTTCATGAGCCACCATTAATGCAATATGCACAGAGGGGGAGATTTATCAAGACCAGCGTACTGGTATGCTGGTCTTAAATAAAAAAACATCACCATGATGGATTTACCAAAAGCCATCTGGAGCAGATGTAAATCATTATAAATGTAACGTGTGAGGAGGCCTTTCATGCATGCATCAGGTGAGCTGAGCATACACCACAGAAAAGGTGCAGATTTTTGTGCAAACTGGGTGGCTTGCACAAAAATCTGTGCCTTTTCCCTGATGTACGCTAGGGGCGCAATTGATGAAATTCCCCCAAAGTGTACTGTCTCATTTATTTTTGGAATTTTTTATGTTGTTTTTATTTATTCTAATTATTTAACTGTGTATTATGTAACTCTGTACTGTACGCATGGAAAAAGTGCCGCAGAATCTGTTGGCGCTATACAAATAAAATTATTATTATTATTATTATTATTATTATTATTATTATTATTACTTTCAGCCTGGGAGTAATTGGTTCTGTAGAGCCCATTGGGTCTGTGGAGGGTGTCAGCCTGATATGAGGAACCTATAGAGAATAAGAAGTGGTATAATTGAACCCCAAATACCTATGAGCATCCACTCTTTGACAAGCAGGATATTACACAACCATTTACTGCCCTCATGTAACTTTATAAATGACGGTTTTGTCTCCGATACCACAAACCAAGGTCCGTTAGAGACTATAGATCAATTCATGATCAAGCCGAGGCAGACTGCAGTGACACGTCAGTTTGGAACCTTACAAGATGAACACACAAGAGACAGAATAGAGCTGGGATCAAGAGATATTAATGCGTAGAAGTGAAGGCTCAGTGCACCAGACCTGAACCTACAGAGAGCTATCGACATGTGTACAAGTCAGGAACTTACAGAAATAAAAATGAAAGTACAAGCAATGCAATGGAAAGTGAAGCTGTAAATCTTTCAGCAAAAACAGCAAAAGAGTAAGGGGGGGGGCAGGGTCAAAACAAGCATACAAATACTACTTACATCAGATATAGAGATTGTGGAGCAGAAAGCTCTGGGGGAAATTTATCAAATTGGTGTAGAGTAGAATTGTTATAGTTGCCCCTAGCAACCAATCAGATTTCAAAAAACCTGTGAGAGATGAAAGGTGGAATCTGATTGGTTTCTAGGGGCAACTAAGACAGTTCTAGTTTACACCAGTTTGATAACTCTCCCCAGAGTTTCATAATGTAGTAACTTGGGTCATCCAGATACTAAATAAAATGTTCAGAGAAGAAATCAGGATGAGATCAAATCTAAAAAGATGCAAGTGATTTTACTTAAAAACAGCATAATTGTACTCCTTTACATATATTTATGTAAACAACCCCTTTGTTTTTCTGTAACAACCCCTTTAAAAAAAAAGAAATGGTTCACCCAACAACGTAAAGACAAGTCTTGCAATTACAATACCTGTTCTTGCAGAAGGACCAAATCAAAATTTCAGGGGCTATTGGGGCTTTAGAGATTAAATAAGTCAACATAATAGAATTCATTTTTTCCATTAATTTTATTGGTTTAAAAAAAAAAACAAAACAAAACAGAATTCAGTACAAAGAGCACAAGGTCATCATACCAACAGAGACGTGACCAGAAGTAATAGCAAGCTTCATTGTAATCACTTCGGAATAAAAGCATTCTATTCAAGGCCAGCTATGTGATTTTTTTTTTTTTTGCTCCATATAGGACTTTAGATAATAGAAGTAATAAAGCACTGACATGCTTGCAATGAGTACATGGGCAAACAACAAGAAACCATTGGTGACTCACTTATTATCCACATTGCCCTGCAGAAAAGTAGGTATGGACTTTTTATACCAGGACAAGATTGTTTACAGATGTGGGAAATTGATGCAGTTGCTTTCACCTCCACTAAGACCAATATACAGCAGAATACGGCAGGGCACATTGAAGTAGACCCTAAACCCAATGAGAATACACATTGGGGGAGATTTATCAAAGGGTGTAAAATTTAGACTGGTGCAAACTGCCCACAGCAGCCAATCACAGCTCAGCTTTCCTTTCAGCACTGCCTAAAGCTGAGCTGTGATTGGCTGCTGTGTGTAGTTTGCACCAGTCTAAATTTTACACCCTTTGATAAATCTCCCCCATTGTTTTCTAGAGTATGGATATCTAAACACAAGGGAAGATTTATCAAACATGGTGTAAAGTAAAACTGGCTCAGTTGCCCCTAGCAGCCAATCAGATTCCACCTTTCATTTTCCAAAGAGTCTGTGAGGAATGAAAGGTGGAATCTGATTGGTTGCTAGGGGAAACTGAGCCAGTTTCACTATACACCATGTTTGATAAATCTTCCCCACTGTATAATCACACCCAATTCAATGACTTATTTAATAGACTGCTACTATAAGACAATTACAACCAATAATACCACAAAGTGGTCAGACACCACTATACTAGACTATCATCACAGCTTATAAAAAAAAGTTAAGAGTGGCAGATCCCTGTGACTCACAGGTGACACCTTCTATGCCTGGAAACATTTCTTTATTTCTTCTTCATTTAGTGCAGAACACTGTGAAGACCTCTCCTGATGGCTGCAGTTTATTGTTGTGACATCTTTTATGCTTCTTTTCTCTATCCCTATTTTCTATAGCAAACCGTTAATTTAATCCAAACTCTTGATCGGACCCTTAAGGTATGGTCACACAACATTTTTTTAGGTGAAAATACAGCTGTATTTTTGCATTAAAAATGTTGTATGAACATACCCTTAAATTGAAAGGGTCTTCCCACAAAGCAACAAAGTTGGTATATTTAGGTTTGTACCATATACAGTACATACATAAGTATTTTGTTGTACAAAGGTCAATACACAGTTGAACTGAGCATGCTTGATCCCCTCAGTAAATGCCCTAAGATAGTTATAACTTAGGGCACAAAGGGCAAGAAAGCACATGGGGGATTAGTAAAGATATATTTAAGGTATAGAGGGTTTTTCCTTGACAATGGGGAAGCCGAAATCTCCAGTGCATGCCGCCACTTCATTATTTTCTATGGAGCAGTCAAAGATAGTCTAAAGCTACATTATTGCATCTTTGTCAGTTTCATAGAGAATAAACATATCCAAATGGGATTTTGAGGTCCCTGTTGTGGAGATAACGGTTGCGTAGTTATGTTCTATCCCATAGATACTGTTTGGACCTGTAAATCTTTGTAGAAAAAAAAAACCCCTCTAATTCAGACTTCAGATAAGACGCCTACATTATTCAGACTCCAGATCAGACCCTTAAAGTTTTACTATCATAAAAAAAAAACTTTTTAATGTCTCACAGACATGTCAAATATTATGATTGATCAGAGTCTTGATAATCAATAATCCACGATCTTTAGATATTGCCGAAAGAACGCACATCTGTGTGGTTTATTTCCTGGCTCGTGTGTCTTTGCCAAGAGACTTGGGGGGAGATTTATCAAAGGGTGTAAAATTTAGACTTGTGCAAACTGCCCAAAGCAACCAATCACAGCTCAGCTTCCAGCTCTGGTGAAAGAAAAGCTGAGCTGTGATTGGCTGCTGTTGGCAGTTTGCACCAGTCTAAACTGTACACTCTTTGATAAATTTCCCCCTTTGTGTCTCTTGGCAATGGCAAGATCAGTGGATGTTTCCAACTTATCAAAACTTTTGACACGTCTGTGTGGCAGTAATTTTTTGAATTTATTCAGACCTTGCCTAGACCTTTGAGTTTATTTAGAACCCCTACCCAAAAAGGAATCATTTTTCTGTAGGGCTTTACGATGTTTCTGTACTCTTTTAGTAGCTGTTACATGCAGGTTTATGGTAATTGTAGATTTTCCTGTGACATTGCTCTGTCAATTAGATCTCACATTGCTTCGTTTCCCCTCTGATCATTACAATGAGTGTCATGACAACACCCCCCCCCCCCCCCTTCCGCACACCATACAAGGCTTTGATTGAAAGCTTCGGGTTATCTCTTCATTCAAGAACATTGCAGTTTCATGCTGGTTTATACTCAATAGACAATATTATGTTGAATAGTTGATGAATGCATAATAAACGTATAATCCCTTATTGAGGTGGTGATGCGTGTCTTATCTGTATATTACAGTCACATTTCAACATCAAACGTCTCTTATTTTCTTGTCTGTATTATAATTTTATTGTGGCTCATAATATCATTGTTGCCTATAAGCAGCTGATAACAGATACTGTAGATGTATTCTTTCTTATAATGAGCTTCTATGAATGCCATACAATCAAGGGACGCTGTGTCCTACATCCATATGCAAGTTTATTACAGAGTGAACTATACCAGTCCCTACTTTTAGTCATTGAATTGTACATATAGTGACTCATATTGATCAAAACTTGTCCCACATTAAAGTCAGTAGGGGTATGGTTAAACTGGTTGTCTGGGACTTTATTTTTTTATAAGCAAATGTGCTCAATCTCAATACTCATCTGTCCTGATCCCCTACTACTGCTATAAGAATAGTGCCCAGACTTGTTGATACACATTTCCTGATGTCAGTCTCAAAGGAAGTGTCCACTCAAATAGTCACTAGCCGAGGCAAGTCACTGCAGCAGCCATGGATTGGCTGGACAGGCACTTCCGTCAAGACCAACCGTAGGAAGTGCTAAGCACTAGGACCAGGCACCGCCATAATAGTCCCAAAAAAGAATTAAAGCAGGCACAGCAAAAGAGAACAGTTTTTTTTTTAAACCATAATAAAATAGTCCCCACTTTAACCTCAGCATTAAGCTCCACTCCCACCCCCCTCTTAAGCAGAAGGAAAGGTGCCTGGTCCACCTGAAAACTTCAGAAAGTGATGATGGGAATATGACTGAAATGAAATGGTAACAGAAGGGGGAGAATTCATGGATGCAACAAAGACTACCGGGTGTATACTGTACCAGTATACTGTACTGTATGAAGTAGATCATCTAATACTGATATACTATATTGTATGTAAGATGCTTTTTTCTCTGTAATTTTGAGTAGTTGTGGATTAATGCTAGCCATCCTACTGGTACCACTGGTACCACTATCAGTATGATTTGGGTATATTGTATGTAATATTGGGTCTATATACATCCAGGTCCCCTGATGTGGCTGGCCAATCACTTCTAGACCATCAGTCAACATAGCTGCGGCATATCCAGATATGCCAGCCCCTTCCCTGCATGTTTATTGGTTAATTTAAGTCGCCAAACATGTGGGGAAGAGACTTGCTATTTTACAAAAGTACCACACGGTACTTGTTAGAGTATCAAGTACTTTCGAGCACCCTAATAGCCTAATGAATAGTATACTCAAATGAGTATACACACTCATCTCTATTGGTCATGTGAAATTTGTAGCTGAGCTTCCGTGAGTGGTAATATGTAATTTTGTATCCTTTCTTGTGTGGGGCAATATTACTCTATGAAGCTCTCTGCATTTTTTCTGCTTCTTTCGCTACATAAGTCAGTAGGCCAGGGAAGACTGTGTTCTTTTCCAACTGTAAAAAGTTAAAAGGTCTGGCCAGGTGGGAGTTGCTAAAAAAGCAAGAAGCAAATAGGCTCTATTGTAAACAAAACAGGTACAATACAGACCATCAAAGAGACAATCAAAGAGTACTGGGATCACTTTGACCCTATTTCTTCTGGCACATGAAGATTGGGAAAGAGTCCTTCTGAAGTCTGTGACAACTGGACACTAGTGCATGATGACACGTCAAGAACCCAAGGTAAATGCGGGCATAAATGGTAGACAGAAGCACAAAAACGAGAAGGGCCATAGTGGAGGCCACAACCCTGTTGGGATGCTCAGTATACCAGATACAGAGGATTTCTCTATGCAAAGAAAAGCCTGTTGGCTGCCCTGAGGTGAGTGGAAAATGACATCACTAGAACATATGGTCCTTTTTTTCTTCTACAGAATAATTGCTCATTACAACTTAGTCAACATCTTACAAAATTTAGAGGGAAAAAAAAAAGAAAATTTTTGAGAAACCTTGTGGACAATTGCAACATATATATATATATATATATATATATATATATATATATATATATATATATATATATATATAATTTTCACATCTCATTTCTGTAGATAAAGCTCAAACATCATAAACACCATAGTGGTTACTAAAGGATATAAAACTTTAAAATTGAATTTCTTGGTCTTGAAGGAGAGAGGTGTGAAGTAAAGTTCATTATAAATAATAAAAAGTCCGGCTAAGTTCACTCCGAGAGCAGATTTCAAAATTAAAGTATTCTAGGAAGCAAAGGCCATAAGAATGGGGAAAACTCATGGACCAGTGAAAGAAACACTGCTAAGTCTTAGTGAAAATGGTATAACATTACAATATAAGATGATAAAAGTACAAATCAGTTAGAAATGAGATAAGAAAAAATTCTGTAAGAAAGTAAGTGGTCATCAAATATGTAAATCCTTTGTGATTTAGGGATTTCAAATTGTAAATGAGACCAAAAAGAAACAAATTTATATCTATGCATTTTTAACAAGATTGAATTTCCAGGCAAAACAGACCGATGGGCTATCCACAGGATAGGTCATCCGTCACTGTTCATCAAGGGCCAACACCTAGCTGCCCTTCTGATCAGGTTAAAAGAGATTTTTTTTTATGATATAACAATAATAGCCTATCTGCAGGTTGATCAACAGTTGATCAACAGGGTGCCGATACCTGAATCTTAGTGTTTGGTATCTGCACTCAACTGAGAACAAAGTCTGAAGCGGTTGGCCCCATTCCCTGTGTAGAAGCTACTTTGGGAGCAAAGTCTGCAGTAAAATCACTTGTTTTATGGTGGACAACCCACATAATGTATTTTGGGCTGCAAAACCTCGGTATCCATGCATGCTCAGGCGGTTATGTTCAAACAGTTAGGTTATTCCATGTATTGCCAGATCCACTGTGTCCCTAGCTTACCTTAGATGTTTTTTGCCGAAGAACATGAGCTCAGCAACTTCTAACAACTTCATTTGGAACTCCTCCACATGCCACAGAACTTTTTTTTCTCTCGGCACCCCCCTCCCCTCCCGTTGTTTATCGTAGCTTTGCCCTCCAGCACATATTTCACATCTTTTACCACTTCTTGTTATCTCGCTTTCCTACAAATGTTTTTGAAATGTTTTTAAGACTTTCCACAAAGTATTCAGCTCCAGTGGTGAATGTTTCTTTTGATCAACCACAGCTCGAATACCAAAAAAAATCTATTCTTATAATGTTTAACAATTTTTACAATGAAGTAACAACAACAAAAAAAACAAAACTGATGAGCTTGAAAGTTACGTTTTTGGAAGGAGAAAACAGAGAAAATAGAATTTGGACCAAGTTTTTCCCTATCTCCTCAGTTCAGTCACTAGAAGCCTTTGACTACAACCACTCCTCGAATACCAACTGGCAAGGGCATAAAGTACAGTACTGCAACTTTTTCATATTGAAAATAGTTATGAAAGTATGCCGGTCATGTGCAAAAGATTAAATATCAAGAGAATGGGAGAAAAAGTACAATATTAAGACATATGGCATGCGTTAAGGGGAAAAAAAATTATTTGGATACACTTACAAACCACTCACTATGCAGAAAAATAAAATCAAACATTTACATTACTGGTAACACAGCACTTATCAAAGCAATCAATTGCATCTAGCAGTCACTAGACCATACACCGCAGTACTAAATTAGCCAAACATATTAAAATGGACTGTAAACACTCCGCCAATTTACTTATTTTTCTATATATTATTTACTCTCAGATTGAATGTCCTGTTATGAACTTTGCTAATGTTTTTTTTTTTTTTCATGAAAATGACTAAGTACTTCATTTGCTTAGAACAAGCTTGGCCTAATTGAACGTTTATATTTCACATTGATCTGAAGATGCTGATAAACAAATATGAATTCTCCGTGATCCGCTAAGGAATGATTCAGGACAACAGCTCATTTCCATTGTGTTTCACTACGGTAATAGAGCCGAAGCGAAGGTCAGCGATTCATTTTCTGAATAGCCCTGGTTAGTGCTGGGACGCCATCATTCATCTTATGTAAATGATATAGAAGATGAGATTTTTATCACTATCTATTTTGCGGATGACACCATGTAATACAATTTATAGACAATGTTTATTATTACAAATTAAGATTTACTAAACAGAATGTACCAGAAAAGTGGACTACAAAACATGCTCCAAATAAATTATAGGTTTTAAACACTTTTTATTCCTAACTAGAAGGTTTTAAAAGGGACAAGTTATAAAATGTGCCAGATTTGTTAATAAGGTGTAATGATGCTGTATGGTCCATAAATGGTAAAACTAGGCTTTATTTAAAGTAATTTCATTTCGTGGGTCCTTAATCTGCCTTCCAGTACTCAGATACCCCCAGGACTTACAGATTTGCAAAACAGCATGACAAGCAGGCACGAAAAGCGAGAAACAATACGAGCATGTTTCAACTTAACAAGAACAATAATTGCAAATCACCAATAGATGACAAGAACGAGAGATAATGGAATGAATGATAAAACAAATGGATGATGATGTTTACAGTCAACAAACAGGAATAAATACATTGAGGCAAATTTTCGGGCTTTTGTCCATTTTCCCTGTCGGTTTAGTGTTCCGATATATTTACTAAAGGTGTGCTACACAATTTTTTTAAATTATTTATTTATTTATTTATTTATCATTTATTTTTTTTATGGATTTTCTAAAAATCAGTCACTTTTAGTGTGGCGGAATGGTCGAGTTTTAGTTTTGCCTTTGAAAAACCTGAAAATTTACTGAAGGCATGTGCTACATTAGTGAATGTGACGTGAAAGAACTCGATACATCTGACAGCATAGCAGCCTTAAATTGATGGATTCTTAGCCCATTTACTTATTCAAAGTTTTCTTAATCTTTTGGTAGATACTCCCCTCTAACCTAACTCCAGACATATTACATATTACTTTCCCTGCAAATGTCCCTATGAAAAACCCTGGACTAACTCACTCTAGCATAAACAACAAGCAGGTACCAAGACAAAGATTCAAAACAAAGTGGAAAACGGAAACAGAAAAAAAAACTTGAAACAAGATAAGCTGGGTGAAAAATCAATATGAAAACTTCAAAGAAAAAAAAACTAACAAAAAGAATTAAAGGGGTATTCCTGGAAAGAAATATAGTTTTCAAGCCAAGTGGTGTCAAAAACTTATACAGATTTGTAATTTACTTCTATTTTAAAAACTTAAGTCTTCAAGTATTTATCAGCTGCTTTGTGTCGTGCAAGAAGTGGTGTATTCTTTACAGTCTGACACAATGCTCTCTGCTGCCACCTCTGTCCATGTCAGGAACTGTTAAGAGCAGCAGAGGGGTTCTATAGGAATTCGCTACTGCTCTTGACAGTCCCTGTTTAACTTTTTGGTATCAATTGATTAGATCTTTTTTATTCAGAGTACCCCTTTACACTTGAGAAATAATAAAAAAAAAAAACTGGGAACAAACACAAACAGAATTTTTAAAGAAGGAGAATTTCTGCTATAATCTACACAGAACAGCCCAAAGAATAGATGTTTTAAAGATTAGTCAATAGAAACTGGCAATTTATATAGCTGATGCAGATTAGTGGATCAGCTGTAAGGGTATATTCACACGAACGGGCTCGCAGCGAGATTCTCGCTGCGAGCCCGGCAGGTCCTGGCAGTTCCCATACACTACATACTTGCTGCGGTCTAAACGACCACAGCGAGTATGTAATTATACTGCCCTTAACCCCTTCTGCTCCCGCCCGGCTCCCCCGCTGTAAGCATACTTTACCTGTCCTTGCAGCAAGGGTCCGGCGTCCTGCTTTCCCGCCCGGCCAATCAGTGGCTGCGGCTGGGCAACACACTTATTGGCTGGACAGGAGAGCAGGATGCAGCAAGGACAGGTAAAGTATGCTTACAGCGGGGGAGCCGGGCGGGAGCAGAAGGGGTTAAGGGCGGTATAATTACATACTCGCTGCGGTCGTTTAGACCGCAGCAAGTATGTAGTGTATGGGAACTGCCAGGACCTGCCGGGCTTGCAGCGAGAATCTTGCTGAGAGCCCGTCCGTGTGAATATACCCTAAGACTGTTTTGTTGGATAATGTCCCAAAGAGACTAATAGACAGAAAACAAAGAGCAGAATAGCAGGAACATTCCTGCTCTTAGTAACAGGTGTGCAGTTAGTCAGCCAAGAGGAAAGTATTTAACATGTTTAGTTAGATGCACTAGATGTGTCATATAGTGAGCCCTTGTAATATTATACTCATATTGTACTTCAAATTTAAAGCAGTTTTTACCTGTCTAGTCCAGTCTTGCCTTGTCTATCTTTATTGTAGTATTCATAAACCTTTCTCAGTTTGTGAACAAGCACCCATTGAGCGTCATGCTGGATAAATATAATGTTATACATCTGTTTACTAGTATTCTATATTCTAAAAGCACTATATGACCCACTGGGAGTGAAGTCTCAAGTCTAAATCTCTAGATGTAGAATAGACTAAATAACTGCAAGCAATGTCAAACAGCTTCCTTTAAGGTCAGTGGGATATTGACAAGTATTAAAAGAGGCATGGACTAACAAGACAAGGAAATAATTATCTGCTTCACAAAGCATTAGTGCCGATCCATGTAGAATATGCAGTTCATTTGGAAAACCACAACAAAGGAGCAAATGGGAAAACAAAACAAAACATGGAAACACAACAAATCCTAAGGCCAGATTTTAAGACCGTAGATTTTCCTCGGACTTGGGGTACACATTTCAAGCTAGTAATACTTAATAATTCACAGTACAATAGAAATGTTAGGTTCTCAAAATCCTATTCACATCCAGCCAAAGAATTCTGATACATGGGAAAACCTTTCACAGCCAAGGCCCTTGGCCTTACCATTTCACGATCCTGCTCAGTCTCCTCTTTGCCATTGCACATGTTTCCATCTCCTAGCATGCGTGCATCAATTCAGTGACAGCAGCTCCCTGTTGGAGCCTTGGTGTGCTTTCCCAATACTGTGGCCCCAGCCTGTGTATCTTAACCAATAAACGTAATTCCTGCCCGTGGTGTCTGCCGATGGTTTCTGTTTGTGCTTCCTGCTGTGTTCCTGCCTCCCTCCCTACTTATCTGTCTATGTTGTCTCACGCTGCACCTCGCCCGACACCGCTAGCAAGTCAAACCAGGGATAGCAACCTGAAGGTCACTTGCGGCAGCAAACACATCCTTCCTTACGGCAGGCTCTGGGGAAGGCCTACGGCCCTTTAGACTTCATTCCCTGTTGCCCCTTACACCATTGCTAGTGGCAGTCCAATGCATCCACAACTCTAGCCTTTACAATGCCCCCAAAGGTAGGCCATTGTCTTCATAGATTCAAAGCAGGATTGAATAGTCTCTGGTCGAAAATAATTGCAGTACAAGAACTAACAGGTAGAGATCAATGTCAACCAGAAGCCTAGGGGAAAGAGAATAAGGTCCCCTTAACACTGGCAAGCTATCGGCAAAGAGGGTTGCTATAAAAGCTCATTCAGTCAAAGAGTCAATTTCCTCCTGGAAATTATTTGTGCGACCCTGCCTTTCGATTAGTTGTGACATGTACAGGCACTGTAAACAAGTGCCGATCTCGCTGATCAGTGTTGTTTGATGCCACAAATGTCCAAAGATTCTTCAATCTAAAATGACCTTAAAGGGGTTATCCAGCGCAACAAAAACATGGCCACTTTTCCCCTTACTCTTGTCTCCAGTCCAGGTGTGGTTTGCAATTAATCTCCATTTACTTCAATGGAACTGAGTTTCAAACCCCACCCAATCTGTAGACAAGAGCGGGGGAAAAGTGGCCATGTTTTTATAGCACTGGATATCTCCTTTAAGATAAAAAAAATTAGCAAGGATAGTATAGGTTTCATCGAAATGGAGACTGTCTACCTTTAAAACAACGGACAAACGGAGTCCCATTAAACTATATAAAGCAATTCTGTTTTTTATCAGGATATTCTAATAATGTGTTTATATGCTAAAGAAAGCAAATTGACTATAATAGCTCATTTGTACAATAATAAAGATACATGCTTCCCTTTGTCTATAACTGCATTACATCACTACTCTCTTATGTGTAAGTGGGTTCAGTGGGTAAAAGTTTCTTGGTAACCAAAAGTAAATATACGGAGCCAAGCCCTTGTTAAACTTGCACACATAAACATGGAATCATTTTACACGCCTTTGTTGTGTCTTTGTGTGTTTTCAGAGGGGCTGTAATCACATTCATATGCCAAAGTAAGGAACACCCAATCTAAGACTTCATACATCAGTGACTGAGCCATTAACACCCGGAGGCCTAACATTAAGCTTCTAGACTGGAATGGATGCCCTCAGGAACTAAGGCACATGTATGACTTCTTATTTTGCTCCTTCTATAGCTTTACCCCAGTCTATACCTAACTGTGGCAAAAGCAACCACCATATACTGTTATTGGTTATTCCAGTAGGTCCACTATTGTCACAACAGCATGGCAGAAGTCCTGTAAGAGGGGGACATCAGATGTATGATACCTCCTGGTTACAGTGGATATGAAATGTAAAACTGTGGTGTTATTCTCACTGAGAGAGGTCATCGACATACTTGTCATCTCTCTTGTTGAAGATTTTGCTCCTTTGTGGTCTTTAAAAATCTTACTCCACTTTTTTGCCATTGAGGTTTTCTCTTGTTTTTCCACAATTCCATGCACTGTACCCATTTAAAGTAGTCGACTATTAGTTTGACCTGTGCTTTTAGAGCAGAGTGGTGGTTGGTAAACTAGACATAGAGGCAAGGTTGATAAATAAATGTGCAAAAATATTTACCTTGGTGAGTCCTAAAAGTATACCTAATAGTTATTAACTATGTTAGTTGAGATGGGAATATCCTAAGGTGTCTAGTGTGTTAAATAATCACACTTGGGCCATTACTTTATTATTCCTCCTGAGAATGTATATTTATATTGGCAACTCTAATAATTCACCATATTATTAGAGTGCATCATTTCATGGCCCATACTGATCTTCCCAGTCTTAGAACTGCACATTTACACAAGTAGAACTTTAGAAGAAATGGAATGCTATGACAGCACAGTTACATGTGATTGACAGGAGTCTCCACTCCTGCACATAATTACCATAGTATCCTATGGCAACAGCAAAGAACATACAAGAGATAGGAGTCCCTGATACTGTACACTATAAAAGTTTTCACCTTGCTACTCTGTGTTCAGGAGCATGGACTCCTATTAGTTGACAGACGTTCCTGCTCCTGAACATGATTTCAATGGTTCCCTATCCCAACAACAAAGTACATACAGGAGAAGGAAGTTCCTGATTTTGTATACTGTAAAAGTTTACACCTTGCTACTCTGTGTACAGGAACAGGGACTCCCATTAGTTGACAGACATCCCTGCTCTTGTGCATAACTTCCATGGTGTCCTATGGCAATAACAAACTATGTGCAGGAGAAAGGAAGTCCCTGATTCTGTACATTGCAAACGTTTTTACCTTGCTGATCTCTGCTCTAGAGCAGGGACTCCTATTAGTTGACAGACGTTCCAGTTCCTGTAGTCTCTAAAGTGGGAATTTTCTCCTTATCCCTATGCCACCGATAAATAACAGCAAAAAGTAAGTCTGAAAGGTGTGTTTTTCAGCAGAACATTTATAGATACAAAGGTTTCTATGTGAGAACATTAAAGCAGATAGAAGGGACTTTTTTTGATTGGGTCCATAAATCTCCTTGGTGTAATTCACCTCCAGTCACGATTGTGCTTTACAATAGATAATAATTACAATCATCTTCATTTCCTGCTATCTACACTCATAAATGAGATCTTAAAACCCCAGGGAACCGCTGACATTTACAACCCTATTAAATCCCTCATTGCCCATCCAAAAGCATTGAGATTTGTAAACACATTTGTCATTTTTTTGTCTTTTATTGATGTATACAATTTAACCGGCGCATAGAAAGTGCTCTGCCTGTCAGTGCGCCCAACCAAGGTGTCTGCCTCTCAGCCAATATATTCCACATGGCTGGCTGGGTTATAGGCTGAATCCCAATGTACTGTCCTGTGGCAGGACTGGTGCGATTAACCGAAGAATTATTTCTTTTAACTGTTTGTCGGCTTTGGTTCCTCATTTAGGTTCTGACTCATTAAGGCGATTTATCGGATACTTGTGCCAGAGTTCTGTGAACAATTTAGGTGAGGGATGCGGCTATTATACGCCACAATGTGTTTACTGTACATTATAAACAATGTCTCTTATGGGCCGGGATTGGTCACTTGTACGGACTCGTTTACCTCATATCTGACACTTAATTACACCCGATGGGAGTTGGATTCTACCATTTGGATGACATAGGGCGTTTATAAGAAAGGACTGGGAGATAAATAAAAATAATTTTAATATAAAGTCTGATAATGTTGTAGTTGTTTCCGGCAGAGATTATAACCTTTGTATAATGTGGAAGAGCGGAAAGAAGCAGTAAGGAAATTCATCTGATTAAAGGGGTTCTCCTTCTACTAGTTGGAGGGACTATAAACTGATCATAAAGTGTTCTACTGCTGGGACTTTTATGGGCAGTTATATTCTATAGAGAGGCTTGGTAGTAAGTGTTTATTTTCCCTGCAGCGCCTCCAGAGGAAAGATTGATTATTACACTGTACTGTTTATGAATCATAGAACAAGTCCTTCAGAGTTAGAGACACTTTCTGTGACATATGTAGCTATTCCCAATTCACTCTTGACAAGAAATAAAAATCCTAGAAGTCTCAGGACACACTATGATTTTTTTTAAATATCAGCTAAATTTTTTTTTTTTTTTGCTGATCAGAGCCAAGTACTGAAACATAGTAATCTGTTTCTATTTGCTGGGTGAAACTCAGATACACAGGCTGGGGCCACAGTATTGGGAAAGTATTGGGAAAGCACACCAAGGCTCCAACAGGGAGTTGCTGTCACTGAGGTCTCAGCCTAATTTCAGGCCTAGTGGTCATTATGGAAACTACAAGATAGTAAAATGGAAGTACAGTTTTTGATGCTGTTTTTACCCCTAAAGAGATATACGTCCTTTCTTTAAATTCCTGAAATGTTTTATCCCTTTGGGATTTCTATCAGTATTGGGGTTTGATATGAGATTTCTATTAGTTAAGAAGTAACTTAACAAGGGTTTTATTTATGTACAGTATGGGGTCTTGTCTGGGGTCTGCATTGACTGTGGGATATATCTGACCTGGGGTCCCTATTTATTTAGGAGCCCTACTCTAGTGCAGTGTTTTAAACTCCATTCCTCAGGTATGTCCAACAGGCCATGACTTGAGGATTCTCTTGGCATTTTATAGATAATGTAGTCAGTGCCTCAGGTATCCCCACCAATGTTATTTGTATGGATATCCTCAAATAATGACCTGTTTAGAGGACTGGAGTTGAAAAAATCTGATCTAGAGTCCATGCTTATTTATGGGGTCTAGGATATTGTGGACTTGTCTGGAATCTCTGTTGACTCAGGGACTGTGTTTATATAGAGTAGGTATAGGGAACCTTCGGCCCTCCAACTGTTGGGAGTTGTAGTTTTGCAACAGCTGGATGGCCGAAAGTTTCCCATCCCTAATATAGAGGGTATTTTCTGGGGTTTACCCCCCCCCCCAAAAAAAAAAATAAAAAATAAAATAAATAAATAAATAAAATACTTATTTTATGGGCCTGTATTTACACTGATTGTATAGTCTAGAGACTAAACTTATTTAGACTGTATTGGGTATTGATTAGGGGTCTGGCCATGGGTTGTTATTTTTTTATGGATTTGACCAGGGATCTCCGTCAAGGGCATGACGTAATCTACCAGAGATACCTATGCCTATTTTTTTTATTTTATTTTTTTTTGTGGGGGGGGGGGGGGGTCTTATTTAGATTGTCTGGACAAAAATGTAACATATTTAGAAATTTGAATATGCTGCTGCTTAAATACATAGTGTAGGTGTAGAATATATAGGATGCACAGGTATGGCATATAGGAATATAACACTTGGATGGGGCATGAAAATAAAATCCATAATTCGTCAAAGCATCTTTTTTTATGGTTTGCAAAGTGCTTTTTTTCTCATCTGAATATATGAAGTAAAAAGCAAGAACCTGTCAACAGAAATCCTGCACTAATCAGCAAGCGGCATAAGTTGTCAGCTGCTAATGAACTCAGACATCATGTTGCATCGCCCTGAAGACGGCGTCTCAATCCCATACACTAGTCTGACAGAATGTGTCAAATGAGAAATTAATGCATCTTACATTGATAGATTACAAGTGTCTTCCCTCACTATCCTCCAAAATATAAAGAGTGATATAAAATGCAGAATTATATAAAGAAGGAGCAGGCATGATGTTAGCATTTAACTATTACAGCTGAGTACTTGATAATGTAAGCTTATGTGCAAGTAGATACGGAGACCATTGGGTCATGGTGGTAAACCCACGGCACTCTAGCTGTTGAAAAATTGCAATTCTGGTAATATCTAGGCCTCTAAGCCATAACTTTAGTTGTCCAGGCATGATGGGAATTGTAGATTTGTAAAATCTGGAGGTCGGGATGTGCTTCATCCATCCTATAGGGATTTATATGACAACACAATAAGCCAATGACCACTGACAGAGCAGCATCTAAAATCAGACACTGCCCAGTTTATTATCTGTGGGGCTTGTGAACATGGCTGAGTGCTGAACTCAGCAGTTATTGTATCCTTTATAGAGACTAAGTGGAGCGAAGCCAGGATATGCTGCAACTTCATTAGCCCCTGACCCCTTGGGGACACTCTTAGATGTGAAACATGTCAGAGAGGTATACATTTTAATTATTAATAGTTAAAATTATTAACAACTTTGTGGTTTGAGGAATGGGCATTACACCCCAAAATTGTGTTACCGCTGGAATAGAGTATATACCAACATATGCTCTGAGCAGAGGATCATTTTTTACTCTCTTTAGATAATTCCCTAAGAGTGCCTTCACACACACAGGATCCGCAGCAGATTTGATTATGCCGATTTGATGCTGTGTTCTGTTATTTAGATCAAATTAGCTGTTGATCTACTGTGGATCCGCAGCAGAAAATCCACTGCGATACAATGTGTGTGAAGCTACCCTAAATGTAAATGATGACACACAAAGATATCAGGATATGACATAACCTCTTTTTGTTTAAGTGACATTGATCTTTCTACTGCATTTGCCCAACAGGGAATATTTTTTATAATTTTTTTTTTTTATAATTTTTTAATTATATTTTTCATGTTTTCAGTTGTCTTAATGAATCACTTAAAAAAAATATAAAAATAATATATATATGTTTTGTAATTCTAGTTGTGTAGCCTGAGGTGAGGGGCACCAACAATTCAAGTCACCTTGAACTGGACATTTACTGTAGATTCAGGGCTCAGGCAGATAACTGAGAATACCTTTGTTTAGATTGAAGGAAATCTTAGCTACAGCAATGAAAGAAGACATGATTATTATGACAGCCAATTTACAGTAATGTATATAGAGGAGCCAACAAAATGTTATGGGTTCTGTGAGGTTTTGCATGCACGCCAGCATTATTTTATCTTTTATGATAGAAGTGTCCTTCTACCTAAAACACATTTACTTTTTGCAATTTCTCTTCCCTCCTGATAGCTGATACATGTATCTGTCCAGATGACTTGACAAAGTTGTCATTGAATTTTGATAAATCTCAAAATCATCCGTCAGGGACGTAGCCATTCTTTTGCAAGTGTCATCGGTACTTGACTGGAAATCATTCAGTGAGCATCGCATTGGCCTTGGAGACAATCTGAACTGTATGTGAGGAATATAAATGCCGGAGCGTAATATAAATTGTATCACCATTTTATTTCTATTGTGTTACATTTCAACATAAGCTAATCGGGAAAAAAATAAAAAAAATAGGGCAGAATATGTCCACTAAATAGACGACTTGTTGTATTTGGAGCCTTACAAAAAAGTTTTTTTCAGATTCACAAGCCAACTTTTTGCATCTGCCCTACTTAAAAAAAATGAGCAATTATTTTATTATTGTTATTTTTTTTTTAAACTATGTCCATAGCATACCGCCATTTTGAAAGAGTGGAACTAGACATACAAACTAACACCTAAAACAGAAGTTCACATCCACCTCTGGGACTCTCACCTATCTGGAGAATGAGGGGCCCTTGGGTTCACCTAAACTGGTTGTGGTGGCAGGAGGTGATGCTACTGATTACATATCCCCTATTAACATTCTATTCAACTATGGCCACTGTAACCTAGTGATTTGGGAGAGATGGTGGTATTTTTGAGATAGGTCCTAGAGACAGACCCACATCAATCAGACGTTTATACCATATCCTTTGGATACACTATAAACATCTAAGATGGGAATACTGCTTTACACCACACGGAGTATGAAAAAATCTCTTCAATATGTAACCAAGTCACATACTGCTAGTAGTGTTAACAGGCAATGATGTGGATTTGCACAAACAATCGCCATTTGAATCTGATTGCCTGGAGAAGGTGGCTGCAGTCTGGAAAACTGTCTATTTATGGCTGTATCCATGTTTTCTAAGCAGTATTGGGCTGAATCCACCTTCTCCAAGCAGTGGGATTAAAATTCTGATCATTTGGGTACAAAAGTTATTTGTAGTGACAGGTACAGTATATGATACCTTTCCAACTAACTGATAATTTACTGTAATCCTGTAATGTCTTCCAGTCCTCCGCTGAACACTCCAGCTACTGCTTTCAAGAGGGATGCACCTCGGCAGCAGGGCCGGTTCCAGGTTTTTGTGGGCCCTTGGTCGAGAGAGTCTCAGCGGGCCCCTTTGTATAGCAAATTATATGGCATCATTGTTAAAGGGTCTCTAGCTCTCCATTCTGTGTAGGGGATCAGCAGTGTATATACTTATTATCCCCCCTCCTGTATGAGTGTGTATATATCCCCCCATTCTGTGTAGGTATACAGCAGTGTATTATATACTTATTATCCCCCCTCCTGTATGAGTGTGAACATTGACAAATCCAAATGGTTCAGCAAGTCCACTTTTGGAAGGAGTGCTTTTGGAAGGAGTCCCTATGAAACAGAAGTAATTGGAATTTGCCTCAGTGACAATTTTAATTGAGCTATTTCCCAATATTCTATGGTCTGGTATTTTAAGGTCCCATCATAGGGAATATAAATAGCACCACCATAATAAAATTATATAATATACACAAAATACAAAATGCATAACTGCTGAATAAGTGATATGCCCCAGCTTGTGTTTGATCGTATCCCATTTCACCTAACTTCAATCTCCGCTCTTAGATCTCGCTTGTAGAACGCTTATTTCAACCTCCAGACTTTCATTACTTGTAACATAATTGTTTCAAAGCTTTGCCAAAACAATAACACATAAAGTTATGCACTGTGAAGAAAAACTGGGCTGCACCAAACTTGTTCATCTGTGTTATTCTGTTTCTTGTAACAAGATACAGGTTATGTCACGGGAAATCTCTATTTAACTTAGAACAGATGCATTTTCATTTCCATCTATTTTTGGGGTATGTGTTATATTTTTCTTTTATATGTTGTAAACCTTTGTATGATCTCTAATCATGGTATATAGAGAGATATTTGAAACGCAATGAAAAATTTCATATTGGTAGGTGTGGTCCCCACATTGGATCAATTCTTGGGTTGTACGCATCTCATTTCAAACTTTAGAGGACTATAACCAAAGAGGACAACAGAGCTAATGGTTTGACCAAAGTGAATTCTTTCACTATGTTGCATACAAAATTTGCCAAATTTCTCAATGTTGATCATAAACATGTTTATGAAGCTTTATAATAAAGCAATGAAGATGGATGTAAATAGTTGGTTTGAGAAATCTAACTATACAGAATCAACAGCAAATGTCAAAGTTTCAAAATTCCCAAAACCTTTGTTGGTCGTGACTCATTCACTCAGATATTAAACTGTAAATGTTACATTGGTTGGTTACCTAATCAGGAAAGAACTTATTCTTGAAAGATGGAACTGATATTAAAGATGGTAGAGATGAGCAAATATCCAGTAATAACTAAGCTAAGCGCTTTGTTAGCTCTGCAATTGGCTTACCAGCCAGCTGCCTTTGAGCTCCATGCCATTCTTCCTCGGGTAACCTGAAAAGCTGGATCCAGTCCTCATAAGAGGTTTTCCAGGACTGGATCCAGCTTTTACCAGCAATCGCAATAGAGCAGCACTGACTTCAAAGGTAGCTGGCTGATAAGCTGACTGCCGAGCTAACAAATTGCTTTTCGTAGTTATTATTGTAAATCTTTTTTAGATTGTATTGATCCATTCTAAATATTATAGTAGTTACCTAGAATGGCTAACTCGTGAACAGCTAGACAACCCTGGCTTTAATTGAACATAGTTTTATCAGCCAGTGCAGGAAAATTTTTGTATCATCTTACAGCTATTCAGATGCATGGTCAACTGTGTAATGAGCAACTATGTACATGGACTAGCAGGATCCCTAACAGTGGATGTAATTGTTTCATGCTGGTTCTTTACTGTGGATCATAGAGGGTTGTAACAAGGGTTAAACCTGCTTAGATTACATGTTTATAAAAGTTAGAACTTGTTGTATGATGTCTACATGGCCTGATAAGCAATGTGGACAGGTCTGACCCCCATATACTCATACTTGTCCACAATCCTGTCCAGCAACCACTTTATTGGTCTAAAGTATTTGATCAAGTTGTCCAGTAAAAATAAATAATTAGACAACCCCAAAAACAAGTCCACTCAAAGGTAAAAAGCTTACGAGAGAAAAGAACGATCAGTATGCTGTTTACCCTAGTACAAAGTGCCAATGGGATTATTTTGTGCTTGAAATCAAATTCTATAGTATGACCTGCCCAGTGCCATTACCTGACAACAATATCCTTAGCTGGCAACAACTTAGAAGTTACATGCTAGGGGGTCCAGGTGCTGCTGATAGGAGAAGTTGAGTCTGTTGTTCAAAGTAATTGCAAAAAAAATTCTATAAAGAAATAGCTACCTAATCCATAAAATACTGTAATTGGAATGATCACCTTTTGCCTTCAAGACTGCGATAGTTCTCTTGTTTATACTGCTATAAAGTTTTTATAAAGAAGTTACTTTGTAACATGCTACAAATATCTTGAGGAACTTGCCTTAGGTCTATTTTTTAGACTTTGGCTCTGTCATTTTCTTATGTCCCTGCAGGTAATTCCAGGCAGCCTTGATGATATTGAGCTGTAGGCTCTGTGTAGGCTACACCATCTGTTATACAACAATTTTTCTTTTTTTCCTTAAATATAGTTCTCTATGACCTTAGTTATGTGTTTGGGATCGATGTTCTGTTGTAGATTAACGTTGGAATCCATCAAATGTTTCCATAATAATTTTGGTTGCAGATGCGTAATGTGAAGCTGTTGGGCCCCAATGAAATATCTCTAGCAAGCATCCCCACCTGCCAGGTGCCATTTATAACACTAGCTTCCGCTAATGTAGAAAGAGGGCCCCCTCTGCCACTGGGACCATATGTGACCGCTGCCGCTACTCCCACCATTCCTCAACATTTCTCAACATTGAAGATTTCACTAAAGCTGACTATAGACATTTAACATAATGAAATGGCTCCTTCCTCCACTAATAATATACACTTTTGGCTTGGCTAGCCACTAGCATTATAATAAAAGAGCAGGTAGGATAACCAGTGGTGAGATTTCATTGAGTCTACGTACAGTAAAGTTCGGTCCACAAAGATCAGAAGAAAAATTTGGGGGTACCAAGGTGCCAAAAAATTACCATATGTGTACAATTATATGTGATGACCTTGTATCACGCCAACACTTACTTAACAGTGTATAGCACTACAAAACAAGAAAAAAAAATTGCATTGCCACAATGCAATACAAAGTACATACAAATTAAAAACAGTACCCAAATCACAAAAAATGTACATTAGGTCAATCGGTAACCAACCACACCTGACACATGTTTCACGTTTAATGCTTTGTCTGTCTTTTGTCCTTTCTTTCTGATTAGTAAAATACATACATAAAAATACAGCTTCAAATCTAACAAGAAGAGGTAGTGGAGGATAAGCAGTCCCTAAAGCAAAGTCTCTGTAAGGGTTGTAGGTGTGGATCCGCTGGGCCAGGGCAAGTGATGGAGTCAATCTGCACCAGGGAGCGTTATTTAAGGTGCCACTGGTCTTCACCAGAGCCAGGCAGGCAGGATGGTCTTGCTGTGGCAGACGACCCCTAATCACTACTCTTGGTTTGACTTCCTGTGGTGGTTGGTGAGGTGCAGAATCGTAGACAGGAGACAGTCGGGAACAGCAGCAGGGGACGGAACAATGTGCAGAGGACATGGGCAGAAACACAGGCAGGAACACTATCTGGGGTAAGAACATAGAGGCTCCAACAGGGAAGCCAGGGCAGATATTTATACTAAATGACTGCAGAACTTCAACCAATTAAGGTCACACTGGCCCTTTAAATTATGTCCTGACATGGGGTACGCAGCGTCTGACGAGGGGAAAAAGCAGACATCATGGTGACAAAAATTGTCTTCTATTCCATCATGGCATCTATACAAGCAATGTTTCAACCAGAAGGTCTTGAAGCTTGAAAAAGACTTTCTGGTTGAAACATCGCTTGTATGGATGCCATGATGGAATAAAAGACAATTTTTGTACTTGACTGCCTTGTGGATGCTGTTATTTTCGTTTTCTTTGGACTTTACCTAGATCTGTCTCAGGTGGAGATAGTGACTAAAACAGGAATTGGTGGTTTGGTAACATACAGGTCACTGGTTACCTGCTAGTACCGAGACACAGCATCCCACCTTGGCCTATCATTGCTAATTGCCAGAGCTTGGATCATACTGTACATCTAGATAGCTAGTCCACCATAAAATATGTGCATGGCACAGATCAGCTTTTCATAGCTGACAGTTTGCAATTCCTCATTCTTTAGTTTCTTTGTTCTTCAGATTATAAATTGGGATGGTGCACCAAAATACTGTACTCTGCCCATTGTGAAATATCTGCTTGGAAGGCACCTAGTTAATACACCTACTCTCATAAAAAAAAAGTTTCCATTACTCATAAATCCAGCTAGAATATGATACATATACACTGTAAGCTAAAAACAGCATCGAAAGGCATGAAGGGCTTGTAGAAGGATTCTTTCTGCTTGAAGATGTCACACCCAACATCTGGATAATGTCACAGTGTTTGCATAGTTGAAGGATGTCATCATTATTGTTATTGATTTTTGTAAGCAGCTAAATATGCCATGGAAATCAGCTATGGAAGAACAAATGTACAAAACTAAAGCAAAATCCATTAATCTGTGATGACAGTAACCAAGGATCTCAGTGGTTTGCAATTTAGGAAGTTTAACAGGCCACATAGAATGAAGTAGTTAGGTGGGTTTGTAAAAACAGTTTAGCTAAGTTTCTCTGATTTACCTCTCTGTTCTGAATTGCATTTTGGGAAATTAAGGTATTTTAACTCCACATAATTGTAAAAAGGGTAAATTTCATAATCCAAACCAGACAATGATGGTCCTTGACCAACAGCTGGGAGCCATTGCCAAATCCCTCTGCTGGCTACAGACCTCTCTTATCGAATTGACCATCAGGTTATAAACAGCCTTAAGCCTTAAGCACAAGGTTTCATTTTCTGTAATATCACATACTGTACTTGATTGTGTTCTTTCCTTGTACTTTCCATCAATTTCCATGCAAATACCTGGATAATGACAAGAATTCCACCTTTAAGTCAGTGCGAGGGCTACATTAGCAATTAAGCAACTCAGTCCCTTATCTTCAGGAATAGTGTACATGGGAAGATAAATTATTTGATGAGTACATGACATAATTTATATTTTTTTAATGATAGTTTATTTGTAATTTGATAGTAAAATATTGCTGTCAAAGGTTACCTCTGTTGTATATTCTTCATCTTTGATTCTAGTAAAAAAAAAAACAGTGGTTCCTTGGATTACGAGCATATTCCGTTCCGGGACCACGCTTGTAATCCAAATCCACTCTTAAACCAAATAATATTTTCCCATAAGAAATCATAGAAATGCAGACAATTGGTTCTACACCCCAAAAATAATGATTTATTATTCTAAATGACGTGTAAAACAAATGAAACAAACATTCAGAAACAGCAGAATATGTGATATTATAAGTTACTGTACAGTAATGGAGATGATTGGAAACACAAGGACTGACAGAGACTGCAGGGAGCATGAAGGAATGAGCAGGACAGATGTGGGCACATACATGCAGCACTCTCTATCCGGGGAGAGAGGGGTTACAGCTATGAAGAGATTACCTCCACAGTCCTGTCCCCTAATGTAAGCCCCAGCCTGAAGTGGATCTGCTATGATTTGGATGGTGAGGGAGACTTCCTGCGTTTACACAGACAGATTTATCTGGTAGATTATTGAAGCCAAAGCCAGGAACAGACTATAAACAGAGAACAGTTAATAAGGGAAATTCTGAGATCTCTCCTCTTTTTAAATCTATTGCTGGCTTTGGCTTCAATAATCTGTCAGATACATTTTTCTGTCAATATACCATTACACAATGGTGTTAGTTTCCTTTGACTATGTTGTGGTGACAATATGTAACTGCAGCTCAGTTCCGTCAAATGAACAGGAGCTGAGCTGCAGTTACAGGTCACCGCCACTACACAGTGAAAGGAGACAACTCTGTTCACTATGTAGTGCAAGCCCCTAACAACTGATATCCTGTGGAAAGTTAGGAGGCCCCAGACAGTATGGGCAGTATGTGGGCACCTTAAAGTGTACCTGTCACAAAGTATGCTGAACTCGATTAACGTGCAAATCATTTGTCGTTGGAGGTTTGGGTATCCAAGGAAATGACCACGCTGGATCGGTAATTGGATCAGTATCGGTTTGCGCGTAGTACTGACCCAGCATGGTCATCTCCATGGATGCCTAAACTTGGGTTGGGTATTCTGTCACCTCCAGCGTACGTTGTGAAAGGTAACATTTAACTAAGGAGACCTGTAGTTCAATTAATTAATATACCAATTCAACTATGGAGTTTTGCACTCCCATAACTGTCCTATCACACAATATAGACAAAAGTTGACCAAACCTACCAACTTCACCAAGTTTAAACCAATCTCTTAAGTGTATGGGGGCCTCTTGACTCTCCCCAAAAAATGAAACCAGTGGAGATATAGATCAACATGATGGATTTCATCCACCCAACCTTAAGCTGAGTTGTGGCAATGCCAAACATTAATCTGTATAGGAAGATCTGGGGAAATTGCTGTCAGCTGAATGAAAGTTTGGTCAACAGTAGAGGTGAGCGAACCGTGTTCGGGTTTGAGTCCATCCGAACCCGAACGATCGGCATTTGATTAGCGGGGCTGCTGAACTTTGATAAAGCTTTAAGGTTGTCTGGAAAACATGGATACAGCCAATGACTTTATCCATGATTTCCACATAGCCTTAGGGCTTTATCCAAGTTCAGCAGCCACTGCTAATCAAATGCCGAAAGTTCGGGTTCGGATTGAATCGAGCATGCTCCAGGTTCACTCATCTCTAGTCAACAGCTAATGAAAGTTTATGGCAGCCTTTAGTTCACAATCCAACTATGAAGGTTTTTCTTCAACTATGGGGGTCTTCAGTCCAAAAATGTAGGTCTTCAGTTAAACTATGGATTTTTTCGACCCAACTACATACAGTCCACGTAAGCAAGGTTAAATATAGGGGTTTGCCGCCTTACTATGAGACTAAAGTATGAAAGTCTTTGATAGTTAAAAAAAGAAGAAGAAAGTCCAGATCTGTCTGTAAAATTTCAATAGGATTTGTAGACTTTGTGCCTCTATATTTTGTAGCTTTGAACTTAGGTAGCCAAGAATTCCTCTTACCCATGAGGCAGTATTAATTGAACAGGACAGAACCCTTAAATATTCTGAAGCTAAAGACATAATAAATTCCAACCTACAGCAAGACCTGTATAATAATACACAGGAGTGAACCGCTGCTACAGTATAAATCGAAGAGACATAACAGAATCTGAAGAATGAGCGGGATGCCTGGTTCCAAGGTAAAGTGAAGTGCACGCTTTCCTAAGCAGTTTTCTTTTATTTAGTTGGCAGGATATTCCACTAATAGAAAGTCTGGGTTGATCCAAATGTAAATCTTAAAATGTCCTAAAGGTAATATAGGAGAACTTTGTAGGAAAACCAGCTGTGAATACAAAGCTATCATCTAATGTTTCAAAGAGAAGATGGAAAGAAGGCAGATTAGTGCACAAACTTTTATCTTGGAGGAAATGGCGCGGCAAAGAACTTACTGACTTGACCAGGTTTTATTTTTCCTCGGCTCACAGATACATGAAATAACATTGCTATCCTAGTTAATAAGCAGACAATATGGCTATAGTTATATCCCAGATCTTTAATGCTGTATACACTTTAGGGAGCACTATTGTTTGCTTGGATTGTTTGCATTACTGTTTAATGTCCCACCAGGGAATACATATGCTGAGTTTATAAAAACATGTTAAAGCTCCAGTTTACTGTCAAGTGCCAGAAGTTTTTTTTTTTCAGCTGTCTTTTGCCAACACATATTTATGCCTTTGTGTTCATGAAAAGCACAACATAGCGCAAGAGACAAAGAAGTACAATGAGCCAACAATCCTTGTTTGCTAAATGGTAATTTTCCCTGTCTTTCCTAATCATATGTAGGGATCTGACGAAGAGGCCACACCTCGAAACGCATAGTCCTTGCGATAAAGTTATTATTTTCTACCTATCTCTACATCTCCCATCAGTTCAGTAGTGACCTGCATCTGTTGCCATCCAACGCTGTGAAGTCCCAGACCTTCTGCATGGCTGTACCCCCAGCCTGCATAAATTGCTTCTGAATAATCATTTAATGTAATAGATATCTTAGACTCTGCTCTATGGTTTATCGTTATACCAAATCTGTTAGTGACCAAGTGGGTTCACATGTCATATCATGTCTTCATCTTTTAGGTTCCTCAACCACAAATATTTTAAAATAGTTAAAAAACGATGTTAAGGTTGTAATGGAGTTAAACTTTGATAAAAAAAAAAAAAAATTAACCCTCTCCCGCTGCTGCACAGTAAATTAACGTTGCTGCAGCCTAAGCCTGATGCTGCAGCGACGCCAATTTATGATGCAGGATTTAAGCTGCGCCTGTGTCATCGGCAGCGGGTCCCGGCTATCCGTGATAGCCGGGGACCCGCTGCTACTCTCGACCGCAGCATCTATAGGGCTCTTGACAGAGAATTCTCCCTCTACAGAGGGTGTCCATCTGGGCTCTGCGAAGCTTCCGGTTTCCTAGCTACGGAGGTCAGCGTGAGGGGGGGGGGGGGGCAAAGGAGAGGGGGCAGACATAGGGATTGTTACAGAGGCATGGTACAGAGGAGAGGGGGCAGACATAGGGGTTGTTACAGAGGCACGGGGCAGAGGAGAGGGGGCAGACATAGGGACATCAGCTTATGGGATCATTATGATTCCATAAGCTGATGTCCAAAAACGTCCTGGGCATTGAGGAATCAATGACCCATTGTTGTGAAACAGTTAAATTTGTTTGGACAATAAAACATTAATGGGGGTTGCAAGACAATAAGAAAGTCTCAGTTGAGCACCTCTAGTGGCCACTTAAATAGTTACATAATTGATAGGGTTGACTCACGTCCAAGTGTTGATCCAGAAGAAAGCAAAAAACTTTCATGAGGCAGAAACCAATTACCCTATACCAAGAACAAAATTCCTTTCTGACTCCAAATATCCTCACAATATACTATAGACCATTTGAACTTTAAGATATTTGACTACCTTTTACAATATCTTACAAATTGCCTTTTTGGAAGATTTGCTTTTGCCAAACCCATAACTTTTAGAGTACATTACCACCAGACCATAATATGTTTTGTAATATAAGGCCGGTGGGTTACAGAACATCATTTATTTGGGGGAATAACGTTACTGAACTTCATGACATTTTTGAATGTTAACATTTGTTATTTCAGGCAGAAAATACACCAAATAGTAATTACCTAGGAATGACCCCGCTGTGAATTGCCGTGAGGAACGCTACAGCTCAATAGTAAAGTTCTAAAACATTTTTTTCTCTCCGCAAATATAACTCCTTTAAGTAGTGGCCAAGAAAGGCATAAGGCCATCTAATGTCTAAGGCTAATGTCTTGCCGATCTTTACAGTTCCAGGTATGTAATAGTCTATTTGACGCCAAGCACAAATGCATGCAGTGTACTATAAAGCACACATAGTAAAGGTAATGCACGTCTTATAAACCTGTTACAATGTGCAATGATATAATGGAATATCTAAGGTCTCTGCCGGTCAGACAGGTTTCTGTAAAATGTGTTAAGTTATCTTTAAAATCAAGATCTTTTAAAGTTGCCAACTTTCTGCAATCAGTTTTAGTTAGACAGTTCCAAATAGGATAAGCTGATTATCGGGTATCTTGCTTGGACATACAGTAATCAATTGTAATCTAATACCCCACTGTCAGTGCACACTATGGAGCGTGTGGCTCCGGCCGCACGCTCCATAGAGTGCAGTGGGGAGTTCTGATGTAGGCGCGCACGGATGATCCCGCATCAGAACTTAGAGGTGCTAGACATCATCTGGCCAGTACTGCAGTCCCGGCCGGGATGATCTTTTCTGAGACCGGCCGTCCTGTGACCCGGCCAGGTCATGGAACGGCTGGTCTCATACTACATGTGAACATAGCCTTACACTGTTCATATTAACCAATGGCTTGTTCTGCATGTACTGCAAAGTCAGAGGTGAAAAAAAAAAAAGAAAACAAGAAAGGAAGAAGGTCGAGAAAGAAAGGAAGGAAGAGAGTGGGAGGAGGTAAGTGAGAAAGAAAACAAGGAAAGGAGGGAGGAAGACTAGGGAAAATATGTGGGTTAGGAAGGGAGGGAGGCCAGATGGAAGAGAGGAGGGTCAAAAAGAGAGGAAGTAGAAGTGGGTTTATGGAAATAAAGGAAGGAAAAGTGAAATGTGAGGAAAGATTGATTTTACATATAATAGTAAAAGAACCTTTGAGCCTTGTCAGGTACCAGGGCCCAGGTGTAATTACCACCTTGCACTCCTTATAGCTATACTCCTGAACATATCCACACTGCTGTGTCTGAATAGACATGGAAGGGTCCGCCTTGCTTTTGGCACATTTGGACCTAAACAATGTAATTTCAATTTACAATGTTCTCTACATTAGATTTGTAGGTTCAATAATAAATCACAAGTGTGTTATTCCCAAACCTAACAGATATTTGAGAGGAAGGAAGCGTTTAGAAAGACACAGGATGTAGACATGGATTTAGGAAAATGACGGAAGGAAAGGTGAAAAGTAAGAAGTGATTGATTATAATGATATATCACAAAACTTCATAGACAAATATCCAGCATCTCTGCAAAATATATCTGTTATCCAAATCCCTCTTTCTAAGAGCTAAGATGGCTCAGACAGAAGGGGATGACGTGACAGAAATCGAATTCCTTGTTGCTGTTTTGTGGCACCTTCAGCAGAATAGAGATGTTATTTATGGAAATGGAGGCAGCAGAGGGACAGGTCTATTGTGATGCTTGTTGAGACATTATAACATCAATCCCCAAAGCAGAGACTGTAAATCAGTTGATAGCACAAGAAAAGCATTTGCGGTGACTTTGGTGGTGACAGCTTCTTTCCCACAATAACCAAATGGTTAAGGTGTTTAGAAGTAGTTAAATAGACACTGTTGTTTCAACAAACTTTGCATATATCAATAGAACAACTGAATATAACAAACATTACAATATATCTTATCAGACAAAATGCTTCCTTCTACTGTTATCAAGCCCCCCTCTCCCTGCTAGACTGTTTTAGAATTATCTCAGATTACCTTGCAACTAGCTCAGGGATTAAGTTTCAATAAGGCAAGTCTATGGAGCGGGAAGGAAGGAGAGGGAAAGGGAAAGTCTGAGTACACAGCCAGAGAGGAGGATGGCTAATAGACAGCTCTGTAAGTAAGGGCCCTATTCCACCGGACGATTATAGTTCAGATTATCATTAAATCGTTCGAATCTAAACGATAATCGTTCGGTTGAAATTCAGTTAACGATTAACGACCGAACGTGAAATTGTTGATCGCTTTAAAAGACCTGGACCTATTTTTATCATTGCTCGTTCGCAAATCGTTTGCATTGAAAAAGACGTCATTCAGTCGTTCGCAGTAGATACGAACGCAATAGCAAAGAAGTAGAGAAGAAAAAATGATTGCAAATACGATCATAAGTAACGATTATCGTTCCATGGAAATGAGTGAACTTTTCAGGTCTTTTGCAATAGCGGTCGTTTGAGATCGTTAACGTTAACGATTATGCAAACGATAATCGTCCGGTGGAATAGGGCCCTAAGAGTTCTCACCCCAGGGCTTGATACTCAATTTAGACTGTTCATTACAACTTTACCATGGCTTTTTAGACTATGCACAAAGACAGTGCAGGATCCCTCCCTCGCCCTCATCACCATTCACGTTAGGCTCCACCAACCAACTATGGAAGACCTGCAAATGACAGATTTATCTTGCAGAGCAGAAAAGTTCCATATATAGTATATATAATGGCCAAGTATATTACTAATCTCCATGTACACACATGGCAGCTTATCCTGAAAAGTCACCTGAATCAACAGGTACATTTTAAGTATGTTTTTGGTAAAAGCACATTGATGCTCTATCATCAATAGGTTATCTGGGTTATCTGTGCCTTACCCCTAAAAATCGTCTTACATTGTAGAAGCCCCTTTGAGCCTTGTCAGGTACCAGGGCCCAGGTGTGGTTGCCACCTTGCACTCCTTAAAGCTAAACTTCTGACTATATCCACATAGTACCACAGTGCTGTGTCTGGATAAACATGGAATGGTCAACATTGCTCTCAACACATTTTTAAGGACCTAAAAAACTAAATTTCAATTTGCAATGTTCTCTGCATGAGATTTATAGGTTTGTAAATAAACCACAAGCTTGTTATTCCCAAACCTAATAGATATTAGTTGTTAACAGCCCAGAAATTCAAAAGGGAAAACAGAACTCAACCTCATTGTATAGTTTTTACTTTTCTGTCTCTTTTCTCATTCAAAGCAAAAATAACTTCTTGTTCAGAAAGTGACTTAGAGGTTACCCGTAGAATTATACAGCACATCTATGCCTGCCTGTCCTTGGGGCAATTTGTAATGTTAAAAAATCACAGTGCCACCCTGAATTTTTATGTATTTCCAGCTACTTGTGCATTCAATTCTGTATTTTAAGGGTCAAGAACATTTTCCCATTTGTTGTTGTTTTTGATCTATAATTCTAATTCTAACTTTTCTGACAAAGGTGTCACCTTAAGGAAGGTTTCCACGTACAATGAACCTCACAGACGTACCACCACTCCTTAGGGAGAATTTTGGCATTGACTTATGGGAAAATATGCAAATACTTGTTCTTCAAAAGAGCAAGAGAACTAACTTTAAAGGGATATTTACACTTTTAGGTTTAATGGGGATTTGTTATACAGTATAACTTTATATAAGGTAACCAGGTGGATGATAGGTGGAGAAGTCAGGGCAGTTGAGGGTCGAAGACCCAGGGGAAATATCTATTAGGGGGTCCAATGTGTTTTTAGATCCATCCTGTGGAACCTCAACACCTTTTATGAATGGAGTGTGCACAAAGTGGAAGCGTTTTGACACCAGACATGCATGTAAGTTGAAAACAATGGTAAACTTAACTTAAAGCAAATGTACCACCATTAACAGACTGATGCCGCAGTGGGGATTCCAGTGACGAAGTCCTTCTCTAGAGCTGTATAATTAGTAGGCTCTCTAGCAATACCCCTAAAATAATATTTTTGAGACAAATGTAAATCTCGAAGTATAATTAAATCACAAGTAAATATGTATATATAACACTTTATCTAAATAAAAATTAAAATTCATAAAAACATATAAACAAATGAACATGTAACTACACGCTTACAAAAAAATCTCTGTATATAAATCTCATGCGGTTGCAAATGGTACAATACAGGATATAGACTTGATTATTTGTAGGTTAAAATACATATAATGCGGTTAAAATTAATATAGTACGGTTAAGTCCGCATGTAGTTGTTGCATACGGTGTGGTTAAAACCGCATGCGACTAGTGCAGGGCCCTTGCAAGTAGCCGTGGTTTATTACTACTATATATTTGATCAAGTCAGTTATCACTGTTCTGTTTATCAGTTCAATATAAATTGCAACAGTTACTGGCGCTTATTAGCGTTTTCACAGAAATATGTTAAAATAGATTCGGTGGAAATCCACCTCTCACCGGTCTGAAGACTCTGATTCTATGAGGTCTGCGGCCGCAGACTGGTGGGAGCAGACAGAGGGTTATTTACTTGAAGATGTCGTCAGGAGCTCTCCTCATGTTCAGTGTTCCTGGTGTCGTGTGCACGGGGTCTTGTTTAGAGTACTGTCCGGTTTGGAGCTGAATGCTCAGTGCTCGGTTGTCTCTCCTGACATCAGATGGGTGTTTACCCTTAAGAGCTTCTCCCGTGTTCTCTGTCAGCATAGGAGTATTTGTATGCATTCACTATGCTGTGAGCTAATAAATGGTGGGACCGGTGGTAGGTGGTTATGGCAGTATATTTCTGCAGTATATTCAATAGTAGTAGCAACTCTTTATACGCGTTTCAGAGCACTGCTCAGCTCTTTCCTCAGTAATGAGTTGCAAATGGAGTCTGTTCGTATATGCAGCATTTAAATATATGTTGAAGCCATGTTAATTGCAGGCCTGGGACTCTCCAGGTTCTCGCTAATAGGTGGACTGGATTTTACTTTCATGACTTCAATTGAAACATAATGTTGTTTACAGTCTAGAAATGATCCTGCGTATCAATATTTAAATATAGCAATATACTTATCATGCAGTATGGATAAATTACACATATCACTTTTATAGAACATTATTTTCTTACACGAAATATAGTAGGTCTATTTTTCATGAGTCACATGTGAGAACGCATGTGCAACTTTTCCATGTGAACACCGTTTGAGACTTGATGCGGTTTTACATCCAAATTAGTATATACGATACATGTATAGGTTTGGTTAATGTCACAATGCCTATACATCTGTAGACTTATATATATACAAATGTACATGTATATTACCGATAAATAAAAAATAGTATAATGAAAAATAAAAATAATTAAAAGTAAAATCAGGTAAATAAAGAAATGAAATGATATTACCAGCAATAAAAGTACATATTTATAATGTCCAAAAATAATTTATCTGTTTAGTATCAATAATCCATTTGCGGTAAAGTATATAGTTAATATGGTTAAGTAAGCTCAATAAATAGAAATATATACCGTATGTATATCCCACCATATGTTGATTCCCAAGGGGCAGTCCAGGCCCTGATATAACAGTCGGCACTGTACTATCCGTCAGGACAAACCAAGATGGGAATATCTACAAATACATTCTGATGAAGATTTAGTTGAAGATGTTATGTGATAGGTAGGTTTAAATGTGCATGGGTCATATATAATTTGATCCCTGCAAAATATCTAGCAATAGTGTATAATATATGATAACATAATCAACCATGGAAAACATTAGATATCTGTTTGAGTAATCGTCTGGACCTATAGACAGGAGATCATGCCTATACACCTGGATATCGCCGAGGGACGGTCCAGGCAAGGATAGACAGTCGGGCACTGTACCGTCTGTCAGGCAATGTCCATGCAATAAACAGTACATAGGGAGAACTTCGAGATGCCTCAAAAAAATAATAGCTGAAATTTTTTACAATATAAAAAGAGGATTCACTAAACACACACTGCACATTACAATAAAAAACACGACAGAAAAATAAGAGGTACTACATTTACAGCGATCCAACAGGTAGAAACAGAATGGAGAGGAGGCAACTTTATCGCGAAAATGTCAAGGCAAGAATCAAGATGCATCTTTGATTTTCAAACAATGGAACCTCACGGTCTAAACGCAGAGTTGGAAGTTTTTGGTTTTCTGTGAAATTACCTCAATGTATTCATAACATATGGCCTCTGGTCCCGGATCTCGCCTGACAGATGGTACAGTGCCCGACTGTTTATCAGTGCCTGGACCGTCCCTCGGCGATATCCAGGTGTATAGGCATGATCTCCTGTCTATAGGTCCAGACGACCACTCAAACAGATATCTAATGTTTTCCATGGTTGATTAAGTGTCAGAAAAGTTCCAGCCCTTTGTAGCAATGGTTAAACATAGTTTTGCAGTGATTAGCTCCCACTCTTTAAAAATGTTGAACCTAGGAGACTCCTTCCTCAGGAAACACTTAAGATTTAATTGCCTGAGAGAAGATCATGTGACCAAGTTCCTTACATCCTTCCGGGACCTTTGCATTTCCAAAGTGCCTCAGTGTATGCAAAACTAGTGATGTTTAGCTGTATGACAATCAAAATAACACTGTATAAATTGAACTTATGATACCCAGACAGAGACCAAGACAATTTGCAAGAGATTCCTAAGCCCAACAACAATTTTATTGTAGCCGGGATGGGGATACTGGGACATCGCACTGTAATTCAAATCTGTGTCAATAAAGTGACTGTCTGCAATTTTAAATCATGTAACATCTTCACAAATAAAAATTGTAGCACATGTTCTAGCACCTTTTCACATAGAAACAATGGTGGGAGATTTATCAAACATGGTGTAACTGGCTCAGTTGCCCCTAGCAACCAATGAGATTCCACTTTTCATTACTCACAGACTCTTTTGGAAAATAAAAGGTGGAATCTGATTGGTTGCTAGGGGCAACTGAGCCAGTTTCACTTTACACCATGTTTGATAAATCTCCCCCAATGTATGTGTACCATAAAATGGCACATAGAATGCCCTATGAGAGTATAATATAGAAGTGTGTGCAATCGTTGGTGTACGTGACTTTGCCATGCCAAGTTTTGAATCTTAAAGATAACAGCTCACTCCAGAAGAAGTCATTCATTACTATTAGCTAACCCAGTCAACAATTTTTGGATCTCCATATGTTGACTATCAATCTGTGCTTAGTGTAATAGTTCTTTCATAGCTTCATCCATTGGGCCACATCTATTTACCTATAAGATACCTATAAGATATTTTCATTCAAGAGGTTCAGAAAATAGAGTGACAACCACTATGGGAGATGTAATGGTTATTTGATGGGTTGCCTCTAATTTTTTAAGAAATTATATAAGTAAGAAACAAAAACAAACAAAAAAAAAGAAAAATAAAAGAGAAATTTTGAAAGCAAACACATTATGGACTGGTAATTTTTATTTAGGGGAAATGTTCTTTGAAGTAATGCTTCCCCACTGAGATGAAGGACAGTCTCTTTTTTTTACCAATTTCCTAACACATATGAAGTAGAAGGATCAGACAATCTTTCTATAGCTGCCAAGACCTAGTTAAAAATAGTGATGTGCTGGCTTGTCAGAATCTCGGTGGTTAGTGCTGACACCAAGTGCAGCCCTGGCCCGCTTCATGACAGTCTGTAATTGTCAGTCCATTAGCAGAGTAAAGGCCAAGTAGGCTGCATCTGTATAAGCTAAAGCCATTAGCAGCAAAAATCTCGCTCCAGTCTTGATAGTTTCCTTCAATGCACAAGTGCAGGAACAATGTATCAGCCTGAAGACTAGTCCGCTAAGCACACGGAAATAATTCTACCTATAGAGTGACAGCAGAGAGAACAACTGAAAATGAAGAGGGAATTACACTCAGATATAAAGTCTCTCGTTATTCAATGTTTAAGCAATATTTCCAGAGAATTGGAAATCCCCTTTAAATCTATAGCCATCTTTTACAGAATCCTGTATGATCACAATTGAAAGAGGTTGTCCAGAAATAATTAAAAAAAGAAAAAAACATAGCTGCTTTCTTCCAAAAACAGCGCCTCTCCTGGGTTTGGTTTTTACTCTGAAAATACTACTAACTGGTTCTTAGTTATAATCTGAACTATATTTCAGAGCTGCATTCATATTTTAGCAAGTTGCCATTGGAGGTAGTCAATGAGCTTGATGATGACAAACACACCTATAAGACCTATGATAAAACTGTAAGTTCATATAATGCAATAGGATAAATAGGATACATACACAGTAAATATTGGCCGAACGCTAGGATTAGCCAACCATCTAGTGTGTATGGGGTCATCAGAATCTTCCCTGATGACAGATATTGGGGAATAAGGCAAATTGGATTCCAACATTCGTGAATCTTTGACCCCTCTACCTATTTCAGATACATGATTGCATATATGTAGAAATGTTGATAGAAACAACTATTTACTGGACAAGCTGTCAGCTGGAACAGGTGTTAGGAGAGTTTCTTCCATTAGACATAGATTACAATTCCAAGGAAGAAAACCACTTGGGTAAATTAGTAGACACATTGCTCCATCAATAAATAATGGAACATCTTAGTTCTGACACATGCAGGATTGACAATACAGCCTTGGGCTATGTTCACACTACGTAAGAGACCGGCCGTTCCGTGACCCCGGCCGGGTCACGGAACGGCCGGTCTCTGGCCGGATCATCTCGGCCGGTACCGTCCGGATGATCTTTCGGCCGAGGAGTTCTGATGCGGGCGCATCAGCGCGCGCCCGCATCAGAGCTTCCCATAGCACAGAGTGAAGCGAGCGGCCGGAGCTGTGTAAACTGACAGGTCTTTCTGCGGCCGCAATTCACTGAATTCCGGCCGCAGAAAACTGACCTGTCAGTTTTTTCCAACGCCGCACAGGATCCCGGCTGGAGCGCATTGCATTGCATTGTCCACACCGCAAAACTACGGCCGTAGTTCTGCGGCGAGATCTACAGCCGTAGTTTTACGTAGTGTGAACATAGCCATGGAGTGTAGATAGATTGGGAGATAGATAGATAGATAGATAGATAGATAGATAGATAGATAGATAGATAGATAGGAGATAGATAGATAGGAGATAGATAGATAGATAGATAGATAGATAGATAGATAGATAGATAGATAGATAGAGCTATATAGAGTAAATCACCATAAGTTTATCTTTGCAGAACTGGCATTCTTCCTCTAAGTATATCTACCTGTCTGTACTAAACCACTGGGACTGTACTGTATGTTCTCAGAATGTTTCCAGCTATGTAACACAAATCAAATAAGCACACAAGATTACAAGCCTAGGGGCTTCCTTCTTAGAGGATGATGAAGCACCGCTGCAAATCGCTTGTCCTAAAATCTACATTTCTGCTTGCTTTAAGTGCTCAGCAAACATTTATATAATTAGCAGGAATGATAATACTAAGCAAATGATTCAGATCTGCACACACTACATTTTTAATGTGGTGTTTAAAAAAAAAAAAAAAAACTTAACTTATCAATTCCCTAAATGGAAATAGGGTTTGGTAAAAAAAATTATAAATCTCTCTCTCTCTCTCTCTCTCTCTCTCTCTCTCTCTCTCTCTCTCTGTATCTCTCTTTCTCTCTCTCTCTCTCTTTTTCTCTCTCTCTTTCTTTCTCGTTCTGTGTAATAAAATAGGGCAATTCCTAAATGTATTAAAAAAATCTTTTTATTAACCCCTTAATGACACAGGGCGTAAATGTACGCCCTGGCATTGTTAAGGGCGTTCAGAGGGGGGGCTGCGTGGCCTCGCTCTTAACCACCGCGATCCTGGGTGCTATTTGCAGCCGGGGACCACGGCTATTAGCGGGCACGGTCTGATCGCCGTGCCTACTAATTACCTTTTTTAAATGCAGCTGTCAAGGTTGACAGCTGCATTTAAAAAGCTTCTTTTTTGGTCCCTGGTGGTCTAGTGGGGGGGGGGGGGGTTCTCCACCCTGTGACGTGATCGCGGAGAAGTGATCCCCGCATCTGTCCTGGGCCGGGTTCTGTGCCGTAACGGCGCTGATCGCGGCTCGGCATTCTATTGCATTTGGCTGCAGCAGCCGAAAGCAATAGAACACTGATCTCATTGATCTATGCAGTATGACTATATTAAATAGATCTCAATGATTGATCAGTGTAGTGATACTAGTAGTCCCCCAGGGGGAATAACCCTAACTCCAGGAGGACTTCTGGTATGTCACATATCGTTGGAATCGTAACTACTTGAGTAACATGCATAACAAGTCAGTTTTACCCTAGGGCAAACGGCGTAAACACGAAACCTTCCCAAATGAAAAAAAGTTTATGTTTTTTATTTTTATTTCACCACACATTTAGTTTTTTTTCTGGTTTCGAAGCGAACTTTATAACTCCTGTCACACATTTCTAATAATTGAAAGCTGCCCATGAGGTGCTGGGCTGATCCAGATGCATAACTTTACATTTATCCAAATTGAAACCATTTTCACAAGTGGATGCAAAACACTCAGTGTGTCCAAGTCTGCCGGTAACTTCTACACACCTTCCATAGACTGTACTGTACTACTAAGCTTTGTGTCGTCTGCTAAAATAGAGCTAGTGCTATTAATAGTGCTGTTCTACCTAAAGGTTAGATGTGTTACCAGATATATGAATTACATGGCAGGTGTCTAGAGAGATATTTCTACTGAAGAATGCAAATGTCATGTGTGATAAATGGGTCATACTTTTTATTCTTTTATGTTTATTTCCAATTCTTAAGTACCACAAAATTCTCTCCTATCTATCTATCTATCTATCTATCTATCTATCTATCTATCTATTTATCTATCTCCTATCTATCTCATATCTTTCTATTTATCTATCTATCTACTATCTATGTATGTATCTATGTATGTATCTATTTATCTATCTATCTATCATCTATGTATGTATCTATGTATCTATCTATCTATCTATCTATCTATCTATCTAATATCTATCTATCTATCTATCTATCTATCTCCTATCTATGTATGTATGTATGTATCTATCTATCTATCTATCTATCTATCTATCTATCTATCTATCTATCTATCTAATATCTATCTATCTGTCTATTATCTATCTCCTATCTATCTATCTATCTATCTATCTATCTCATATCTATCTATCTATCTATCTATCTATCTATCTATCTATTATCTATCTATCTCCTATCTATGTATGTATGTATGTATCTATCTATCTATCTATCTATCTATCTATCTATCTATCTATCTATCTATCTATCTAATATCTATCTATCTGTCTATTATCTATCTATCTCCTATCTATCTATCTATCTATCTATCTATCTATCTATCTATCTATTATCTATCTATCTATCTATCTATCTATCTATTATCTATCTATCTCCTATCTATGTATGTATCTATGTATCTATCTATCTATCTATCTATCTATCTATCTATCTATCTAATATCTATCTATCTGTCTATTATCTATCTATCTATCTATCTATCTATCTATCTATCTATCTATCTATCTCATATTTATCTGATTTATCTTTCTTTTCCATTCACAGTCCACTATATGATTGCAGTCAGCAATTTCTTACCTTGTATAATATAAACCACATGTTGCTAAATGTTTTTGCAGACCTAAATTCCAGCAAGTGAACACAAGATATACAGTAGTTCTCCTCCTTGTAAACATACACATATGTATATAAGATAGGTGTTACTGGAGCGCATTTTCATTGTCCGCTCTGCTCTATGTAATGTCTCCATTTTTCTTTACATAAAAGAGTCTATTTTGGGAAGGCTGTTCATCACTAAGAGGGGGGCCTCACGGCTGAAACTATAATGAGGAGAGGTATGCCAAACATTTCCATTTAATGTAATTACTGTCACATTTTACCTCTGCACATAATGTCTATGCAGCTAATACATCACTGTAGGGTTAGGGTTTCGGAGCTTCAGTGTAGCTGAAATAGTGCATGGATTTAGAGGGGTGGTCCAGGATTAAAAATCATGGCTCCCATCTTTCTAGGATAATTGTGTCTTGTTTTTACTAAGGACTGATTTATCACATTCCACAGTAGCACTTGCTGAATACTTCTTAAGGGTATAAACCCACACACCGTATACACAGCGTATTTACTGCTGCAATACGCAACAAAAACGCAACAAAAACGCAACAAAAACGCAGCAGATTAGATCTAAATAACTGAACACAGCATCAAATCTGCACCATCAAACTGCTGCGTATTTGCTGCGTTTTTGTTGCGTATTTGCTGCGTATACGGTGTGTGGGTTTATACCCTAAGGGTGCGTTCACACCTACAGGATCCGCAGCAGATCTGAAGCAGATTTGATGCTGCAGATTTGATGCTGTGTTCAGTTATTTAAATGAAATCTGCTGCGGATCTGCTGCGGATCCGCAGCAGAAAATACGCTGCGGATCCGGTAAGTGTGAACGTACCCTAAAGGGGTATTCCCATTTAGGAAAGTTTCCATCTATCCACAGCATAGGGGATAACTAGCTGATTGTGGAGGGTCTGATCACTGTGGCTCCCTATAAATTCTAATATGAGGACCCCAGTCATCCATTCAAACTGCAGCAGAACCCAGCGGGCAGGCCATTCCGAATCAGCTAGTTATTCTCTATCCTGTGGAAAGAAGGTAACTTTTTCAAATGTGAATGCCCATTCAACACCTGACAAAACAATGAAACAATTGTTGCATCAGGGATCATGTTTACCCTGGCTACACACATACACACACAAATACCGTATCTCTAAACTCAATGTATCCAAACATGATTTGACTTCATTTCGATTTGGACCAACATTTCCTGGACTGGGTGCAGAGCACTTAGATTATGAAATGTAAGGAGGCATATGGGAGGGGGCATGTGTAAGTACTAATCATCATTTGTGGGTAAAACCCACCGCATGCAATATCTAGTTGCTGTGCAATGTAGCCAATGTTGATTGCATTGTCCTCTGCTTCTTGGCCAACCCCTTTAAGTGGCAATGCATAGCTCTGTGGGCTACAGAGTAAAACATTAAGGTATAGCTTGTCATTGTTTACTAGTAGCAAGGATCCTTGTCAAATTGACAGGAGTCCCTGATTTATACACAGTTTCTGTGGTGCCCTACACTAAAGTTTTATGATGCTTTATACTGAACTATGTGCTGCATGTCTCCTGTCTTCAACTCCTTGTAAGAGCAGTAAACCAATGTGTATACTGCATTATTGCTACTGTAGATAAGCAGGTATTCCTGTAAAAACAGGACAGAGTTCCTGCTCCTCTGTGTGGTGTTGTAAAAATACTCACCTCCCCCCTCTCCTATCAGTGGCAAAGCCCAGACCAGCATTTTCTTTTTCAGCCTCTAGTGACCACAAAGGGAAACTCTGCATTGTTCTAGTGACGACTAAATGGTAACTAGAGTCTGAAGACCAAAGCATTGGTCCAGACTGTCCACAGAAAGTAGTAGGGAGAAGGCGAGTATTTTTAGTTGGCTGTTTAAAAAAACAAAACAAAAAAAAAAACACTGAAGTTTCCAAAGAATTGGATTCCAATCAATCCAAATTTTTTTCTGTAAAATTGTAAATACAGATAGAGGTGCTAATCGCTACTAATAAATTGTGCTATACGGTTTGTTACCATATGGCATTGTGCGAAACTATGATATTTTATAACAAAGCATAATATAACACACGGGTGGGGGGGACTTTATTAACACATTGAAACCTGTGAAGCCCAAACTAATTAAAAAATAATAGACAACAGAGATGAGAAAATTTTATTAGCGAACAAAAGCTAACATTACATTGCTGACATTTTGACAGAGATGAGAAAATGTTATTACAAACTGTTATCTGAAAGCTAACATTGCGTCATTGGAGCCTTCTATCTATTGCAGCCGTCTTAACCTGAAGGATATTCAGAATTGCAAATTACATTTTTCTTAACAGAAAATGATTTATTTTTTTTTATTTGATTTATTCCGTTACCTGCTGTAATAAAATAAATTCCTAAGAAAATGTATACAGGTGTACTGTTTCAGTACATCGTCTTTAGAAAACATAGGCATTGGATACAACACCTTCTTTCGCACAATGTCAGCATACTGTATACATATAATTCCAACATATAGTGTACACACAGATAGATAGATAGATAGATAGATAGATAGATAGATAGATAGATAGATAGATAGATAGATGGAGACCAAATATTACCACTGTACACTATTACTGAAATGTACAATACAGAAGCCAATATTATTAGTGATACCACTTAACTTAGCTTAAACAGTACACCATACCATGACTTTACTATTACCAATAGATATCAAATAAGTAATGTTACCAAGCTGTTACTATATGAAAATACAATTTTCAAAAATACAGCCATACAGTAACCATATAATGATAAACTATAGACTCTATCTATCTATCTATCTATCTATCTATCTATCTATCCAAAGATAATAAGAAAGTTAATAATAATAGGGCAGACTAGATGGTCCAGGTGGTCTTTTTCTGCCAACAATCTTTTATGTTTTTTATATAGCCATATCCATATCAGTATATAGCCTCATCTGGCTCCTCACTTTCCCAGCACTCTCCCTACCATTATTTAACTTAAACTTTCCATTCTTCCTAAATTGTGTTCCTGATTCTCTTCCAGTTGATTTACCTACATGGTTGAGCAGTGCCCCCAAGTATGGTACCAAGTACTGGGATAACTGTTTTATAGCTAGAGATAAAAGCAACTCTAGCAGGCTTGAGTCTGATCATTTGGCATTTGAATACCAGTGGCTGAAGAAGTTGGAGTTGGAAGCTTCCTTCGGCAATGCTCTAGGACTGCTGAACGGCTGTGGAGGAAATCTAGATCCTCAGCAGATTTCCTACACTATGAATTCATTCTCAAAACCTATTACTCTGCTCTTCACCTTACCATACAAGCTTATTTCACCTCTCTTATATCTTTATCTTTATGGATATCTTATATCTATATCAGCTTTTTTTCCAGTGACAGAGGAAGAATAGGGCCTCCCAAAATAATACAACTTGTACTCATCTAATCTTTAGTTCTCTACAAGCTAAGGAAGAGGCATCCAAGTGCCTCTCTTCCTCGTGTCCTACTACTTGCCCTAGTGACCATATTCCCTCACATCTAATCCAGTCACTCTCTACTGCCATCACTACTCACTTCACTAAAATGTTCAACCTCTCCTTCTCCTCTGGTTTCTTTCTCTCCTCCTTCAAACATTCTGTATTAACCCCACTATTTAAAAAAAATCATGTCCCATCCTATGCATCTAACTATCGACCCATCTCTACCTATTCTTTTCTCAACTCCGGGAACATTTGGTCTCTTCTCACATAACCCACTATTTCTCTGATAACTTTCTAATTGTACCGTCTTTTCTTCAGTCCGGCTTCCGATCTCTTAACTCCACTGAAACTGCTCTCACTAAGGTGTCAAACGATCTCCTGAAGGTCAAATCACTGAAGGCAGTAGGCTGTATCCATGTTTTTCCAGACGCCCTAGAGCTGCATCCAACTTCTTCAGCCACTAGTATTCAAATGCTGAACTATCCGACTGGAGCATGCTCGAGTTGCACTCATATCTATTTATAAACATAGTGACCCCCCCAAACATAGTTTCACAACTCCGCCACCAATAGTGCCGCATAGTGTCCACATTGTGGCACAGATAATACCACACAGTCATGTAGTTTTGTGCTCCACAAAATACAGTGCAACATGTTTTATCCCAGACAGTATCAGTGCCCCCGAATACTAATAGGACGCTTTTTGGCCACATAGCACAATGAGCAACTCTGCCACTCTACAAAGTAGTGATGCCCAACTGGTGGCCCTGCAAGAAATTATACCCTTTTTTTTTATTAATATACAAAATAGAAAAGGCTGATAAATATTTTATGATTCAATAATTTTTTTCTGTATGATTTAATAAATATAAATTAAAAACAAGAATCTACAAAATTATTCTGCCTCCTGTCAGCCCTAAACCAGTAATAACCACCCCTTTGTGTCCTTTACAATATAAATATTTTATAATAAAAAAAAAAATACCTTGGTAAAATGAACGTCTCTTAGGTAATAGTGCCTCATAAAATAACACAACTTTTACTTATCTACTTATCTAATTTTTATCTCATTACAAGCTGATGCCTTTTCTCGCCTTTGAAGCAAAGGCAGCGTGATGTGGTGATGTCATTATACATTGTTCTGGGGTCTATGACTTCCTTCTGTTCCACAACTTCCACTGCATCTTCATGTTGAGGGCATCAATACCAAAAAGACCATGTGACCCCCAACTCAGACTTCCCTGCTTAGCAGCAGTGGCTACGGCTATGACCCCTAAAGTTATACCATTAACCCTAAATGCCAATTCTGGTAGGATCTGCTTGGGGAAGGAATATTTTGGGCTTGTTCTTCAGGGTAAACAGAAAGGGGTATAACGGTTGCAATTGCACTATACCTGGATGCCTCAGGGTCACTATGTCTGCACAATAGATCTATCAATGGCACCATAGTTAAGATATGTTATATGGCAAAAGCTTTATGAACATGGTAGATCCATCTGCATTGATTAAAAAAAAATCTCTATAGCTCTATACTTCAAAGCTATAGACACTCAGGAGGACATTTATGAAAGATACGCCCGAGGCATACGCCAAGGAGAAGGTGCAGATTCGCCCTTGTCCTCTGGTTACCCATATTCCAATATACACTATCTGTGCATTTTACTATATGATAAGCCACAGGCATGGCATGAAGTCAACACACACTAAAATACAATGTAACAGCTGCAATCCCATTACAAGCATCTCTATATAACATAAACCACGAGAAGAGTCAGCCCTATAGAGAATCCTCTGCAATGTGCCGTAATTAAACCCAGATGTGACATTTTTCCCAATGTACGGGCAAACCAAAATATTGCAGATTTTCCATCCATTTAAATTACGGCTTCGGCGTAGTTTATCACAATGAAGCCAGGACCTATCTCACTGCAGAAGAACATTCCTGATCGGTTTACAGTAGATGTTGTTACTAATCAGGCCGTACATTCCATGTTGACTTGTTCATTACTTATGGTTGCCATTATGTAGATAAGAATAAATGACTAACAATTTCTAAAAAAGCCTGACTGTAACAATGGAAGCGCATGAGAGCTAATAACGCGCCTTTCATCTGAAAGGGAAAAATTCCGCATTCGAGTATAAATCATTGTTTGTATGGCTCTGCATGCCTGATATGACATTGAGTCATTATGAAATATTTTCTTACAATGGTGTTATATTTAGAACTAATGCTTCAACCATTGTTAAGGCCTAAAATGGATTGATTGTTTTATGTCCCTTGTGCCGATTCAATGCTAAAAAAAAAGTAATAATAATAATAATAATAATACTGAGTCGATGTAATGTATATTGTAGCTGTATATTGTAGCTCCATCAAATTTTTGCTATAAATCACAGAAAATTTTAAACGGCAATGTGTGACGACCCCTACAACAAAAATGCATGCAGAAGCTATTAATGGACCTAAAGTAAACATTATGTGTGAACATAATGAAGAAAGTATGCTTACCCGCCCCCTTGCCTCCATTGCACTGCTCGCAGGTCTCTCAGTTAGACACTGGAATTAATTTTCAGCTGGATTCTCCATATGTCATGGCCCCTAGTCCTGGTGCTTTAACATCATAGCCCGCTAATGGATTTCCGCTCAGCCAGTCAGTGACTCAGCAGTGATCGGGCATCAGCAAGAGCTGCTGGAGGACAGCGGCTGTCCATTCAGGCAGAGCTACAGGGGCACGAGGATAGGTAAGTATACTTTCTTTATAATCCGGTATTTCCAGTATTTTTTTTTTTATATTTCATGGGACTCCTTTAAAAGATCTGTTTCAGTTGACTTCTTTGTAGCCTAAGCCATGTACTGTATGAATATTACTTGCAGGATGACTTAGGGTCTAATAAAACACAAGGATCTCCTCAAATGGTCAAACTTGTCAAACCTGAACTCAGTCAGAACTTAACTAAAAGTTTAGTTTGGCATGAACCTAAACTTGGTACTGTTTGTTAGGGCTGAACCCACTAAAAGCCCTGTATCCTAATTTGGTACAACTCAAGGGCCAATATTTTCTGTGATAGAATATTTATTTTTCGATCACAGTAAAGGTTGCCAGTGTCACCTATTGCCGATGAGCCAGAATACCTAGCTTTCCTGAGATGGAATAGAGAAGTTTCCAATCCCAGGAAAGATGTGATTGCGCAAAATTGGGGCACATCTGGGGGCTAATCTATATTAAAATCCCTTCATTCCAGGTTATTCGTGGTCATTGACCAACTTTTAAAAGTTAGTGAAAGACCACAGGTCAGGAAATATTTGTTTTATTTAGTCCAAACTAATTTAGACTAAACTAAACTTTTTGTTCAAGTCTGGCAAACTGTCCAAAGCAAACTTTTAAAATGTTTGCGCAACTCGATAGCAGAGTGGCACATACAATAGTGACCGTGGCATGATAGTGAGTGGTTTACAGAGAGAGGGGGCTCACTTATCACTCCAATGGCTTCCCTGGCACATTATCGTGACTGTTTTATATGACAGCTAGGGACTTAAAGTCTACCTGTCAGGATGGGCTTCTTGCAGATCAGCGGCTAGATCCATTCCTAACCCATCATTGGGTCTCCTTATCCATAGAGACCCAAACTTTCAGATTATCCGTGGATATTGCCGCTTGCCAAGAAGCTGCCCATCATGACAGGTAGACTTTAACTCCAGGTATGACTTGTCTATTTTTGTTTTCAGAAGAGATGTTATCCCCAGTCAGACGACTCGCATGCTTGGCTGAAATAAAAGCTATTGAGGGTCTTTGATCACTTTCACTTAGATTCCCAATCTCTTAGCTCCTTTGCCTGTTTTTTTTTTTTACATTGCTGCACTGATTATATGTCAGTGGTCAAATAATGAAATGACAAGTCATTAAAGACGTATCAGTAGAAGACGCTATTATTACACCTGCATTTACCCTGCAAAGTCCATTATAACCTTTAGGAAGGAGTTGAACATAGCAACTTAAATGGAAGCAACAAAGAGATAAGGTAAGCACTGGAATTATGGCCAGAAATAATCTGACAGAAAGAAGTAAACATGATATAGCAGGCGATGTGTAACCTGTAATTGTGAAGGACGTTTTCACAGGCAGAAAGTCCATAAAAACCACTCACCGCTCTTATTATTCCCAACCATTGAAGATCAAAATGAGCAGGCACGACTCTCAATAAACCACTGCTGCCCATTCTTAGTAATTGGTGGTGGTCTCGGCACTTCTGACCTGTCACAATGATATAGAACTAGTTTGCCTAGTATCTGAAGCTAACAATGGGGGTGGGTGGGGGTCCTAAATTTGGTGGTGCACTATAGTGTTATGGTGACAGGGGAGCTTGCCACTTTTATTGTACTGCAAAGCAATGGCTCTCAATAAGTGCTGGCCCGCTACACTAGTGGCCATACATATAGTATTGTATGCATCACTGCTTAGTTCCCATTCAACCAGTCATGTCACCACGTGGTTTCTACTATAATGTGTACAAATGATGATACTTTCCCTTCTCCTAACAGCCTGCTGCACTTTTAGGAATTGCAGCAGGCAGACAGACTATGGTATCATGATGTAATGCCACTTCAATATTGTTGTCAGGGTTATAATTTAAAGGGCTTTGCTGATTGGGCACTTGTTCCATACAGTTATTGACACCAGGAAGTGCTTGGGCACCAACAGTAGTAGTTGGAGAATGGGAAGGTAGGTACAAGAGTATTAGAAAAATAAATATTCCCTCTAAATCCCTTTAAGCCCGTCCCATGCACCACCCAAGAGCAACCATAAACTCACCCAAATGTACCACTTTTAAAGCAAATCTACATAGATTGTTTGCATTACAGCCCCTATCAGCTTGTTACAGAAATCTAACATGCTTATATCTCCTTATTGCACAGGAGACACTGAGGATGAAAGTAATGTTCTTACCTTCATCCTTGGCGCAGTTTTGATGCAGTTTGTAGTTAAACCCCTTGGCCAATAGGGTGATTTGGTGCATTGGAGGTGAGACATCTGCACAGCACCACCCCAGTTAACCCACCTCAGACCTGCCTTCTCTGACGAAAATCATTAGAAGGGGCAGGCTGGGGGGAAGGCCAGCTGGGAGAGCGGGGGCAGTGCATTTTGGGTGGTAGTCTTGCCCCCAGTATACTAATTCACCTTATTAGCCTAGGGATTTAACTACAAATTGCACTTAAACGGTGCTGAGGATGAAGGTAAGAAAATGAGAGATTTGTCTCATCTGCTGCCCTACCAGGTGGTTGAAAATTTCTCTGAAAGGGAACCAGTCACCTAAGAGAAGTTATAACGCTATTAATTCACTATACACCCCATAACACACTTTGTAAATGTAGCTGTATAGCTTGGCTGCCTGCTTAGAACACCCAGAAAACATACTTATATGGATTCCCGCGCTGTATGCCAATTGCTTCCATTGCTTCTGGGTGTTTCTTTTGCTCCAAGTGGTCATGTTCCTGGGGCTGGCTTTCATAGTAATCTTGCCTCTATGGGCTTGATTCCCAGCTGTTTGTCATGAGATCGTGATCCTGAGGTGGGCCTAGCAGTACATATGTAGCCGTGTCCTACTTCTGCTGTACTGTGCACCTTCAAAATAGCCTCAGATTCTACTGAGGCTATTTCGGACATGCGCAGTACAATGGAAATAGGATGCAGCTGTACTGCGCATGTCCGCAGGATGGGGCTATGCACTGCTAGGCTCGCCTCTGGATGACGATTTTATGGCAAAGAGCTAGAATCATGATTACAGCAATACGTAGCCCCAGTTCAACCAAAAGAAATGCCCGGATGACTAGATGAAAGCGGTTAGCATACAGCGCGGCAATCAATATAAGTATGTTTTCTGGGTATAGCTGGCAGGCAGCCAGGCAATACAGATATGTTTTTAAAGTATGTTATAGGATGTATCACAGTGGATTAATAGGCTTATAACATTTTTTAGGTGATTGGTTCCCTTCAATAACAAATATTTTACTTGGGAATTGCTCTTTTTACATGTCCCTCAATGCACTGTCAACTGCGGTACATTTTAAGCCTGATGCTTATTCCTAGTGTCTTATAGCTAAAATATGATATAGCAAGCCAGCAAATCCCTTGTATTATTATCCAATATAGCTGCTAACCCCACTGATTTATTGTGATATCTGAGGATTATGCGGGTAGCACCATTCAGCTACCAAAGTACGGCCTGTTCTACATTACAAGTTCTTTATCTGCTATATTTTTGGCTAATGTGACATGTATCATTTTTGATATATTAAGAAGTATAAGAACCTTTGTTACCATAATACTTAAAATGATCTGTAATTGTACACATGATCATTTATAATAGAGGAAGGCAGTGACCATAGGAGGTTTCTGTGCAAGAATGGTAAATGGGCATTTTGTTTTGTTAGTAAAAAAAAAGAAAAAAAAAAACACATTCTCCATGACTGTGGTGAGAACCTATAACTGGTGAGTCAACCCCTAAGAAACCATACAACATACATGGGAATATGTAAAGTTCCTTACACATGATCCTAGAGATGGTAAGTATTAGGGGGACTCTGAAACCAGCAAAGCCCCTAGAAAAAAAACTTTATTGTTTTCCTTGAAAGTTACAGAAATAGCCAGGCACATTTACATTTATTCCTGCCTCAGTTTATTTGAACATTATTTTCAATGGACCCGTACAAGGAATAATGGTGTTGGGGGCCTCATTCTAATGACTGTTGGGTTATTTGTCTAGTATTCCCAGCCTACTGGAACGCTAATTCCCTCCTTAGCTCTCTCTGACCAGTAGCAGCTCTGTCCCTATTCTCTTACAGCATGCATGTGAGCCGAGCCTCAGCGGCTTAGATTTTTATATGGCAGGGTCATCTGATCTGGCCAAACAATCACTGCTATCGACATGTATGGGTCCCACGTCATCGCAGGATGTACCAAAGAGTCTCCTGCATGTTGATTGGCTGAGAAATTGCACCCAAACTTACAGGATCCAGATTTTCCTGAGTATCGCAAGATGATTGTCCGAGTAACGAGTACCATCAAGTATCCTAATACTCAAACGAGGACCAAGCTCGGACAAGCATGTTCGCCCATCTATAGATAAAAGCTTTCATTTACCTTTCAGGAACAGTGTAGATCATCTAGAGCAGTTAGACTGGCTCAAAGGTTTCAGGTACATAGCCCAGGTATACTTAGTGTATTTTCTCTGTAATTGCATTGAAGGTAGACATTTAAAGGCAAAGACTTAACAACTACTTGTCTGTAGTAAAGAATACATTTTTGGTGATTTTAAGATATTTTAAGTACCCCATAGGCTATCACATGGAGGGAAACTGTCTGAAATCACAGTGACCATTTCAATGCTTTTAAAGGGATAGACTATGTTAAAAAGTGAAATTACCTTGGTCCCTGCTGATCTTCACTTTCTTATTCTGTCACAATACACAGAAAATTGAAAGAAATTCCTGCTGAGCCGATAACTTGCGACAGGGGTGACTCTAAGCCAGTGGGGATTTGATTATTTGTCTAGACAGGGCCAAAAATTCAAGACCTAAGATCAACATGAGAATAGCAGCATCAGAGACTGGCGGAGTAAGTAACATTTAGTTTTTTAATGCTCTCTACACCTTTTTAAATTGGATAAATCTCGCTGGACAATCCCTTTAAGTACTTATACAACAAAAATGTTATGGGTTTTCCCCCCTACCATCTGTGTTTTGTAGCCGCTGTCAATTTCCTTCACTTATAATGCTCCGTAACATGAACTCATAATGTTTGTGTGAGATCACATTTAATTCTCTAATCCAAGGAACGGAGCATTTCTCTCGAACCTCCACTCTTAATTTTTTAATTTTTTTTACTGAAATACAATTTCCATAAAAATAAAATGAACTAAATACTGCTGAAATATGGAAAATGTTACTAATATTCACATTTTTATAAGCTACAGTTATTAGAACTGGCCTACATAAAATCTTTCTTTATGGAAGGCTCAGGCTACGGGAGCATGCACAGACTTAAGCCATGCTTGTCAAACAGAAGTCACTCACTGTTAATCATCTTGGCTCACCTTGTCCTCGTGTCTTGTTGTCGTCAAGAAAAGCAGAACAAAAACTTCTTGTTTGAAGCGTCTTGTTCTCTGCCGTTCTTATTCTTCCAGACAAAGTCCTCAACTTCACTTGCGAGAAGATTTATGCCTCATATATGAGCACAGAGGTCAGAAGAAGACCACCTTGTCATGATTTATTTCTTGGCAGCTATCTGGCATTAACCTCCCTTTCTGAACAGAGCCAAGAAGGTCATAAAGTGGGAGAAGATAACAATGGTGCAATTAACATCAAAGATGGAACGTTTGATCAGAAGAAAGAAAAAAGTACAGAATGAAATAATACCTTATAGTTAGGCGAATTTAAATGGTGTTCTTGGATCTTCTGCCAACACATGGGACAGAGCTGTTGTAGGTCATGGAAAGAACATTCAATGAAGTGTTTTAGTGGTTGTCCATACAAAGGTCAGGAGGGACCATATTAAATTTAACCTCTACTGGACAAGGCCAAAGTTTTAGAATACCCATTTTAACACAATGTTAGATAGCGGATAGGTCAAGAAGACACATGGTCCCTTTCATATATCCATATGTACTTTTATAGTGTAAAATATTCGTATTTTCCAGTGCAAATAGTTATTCACAAACTCGTAATGGACTGGAATACCAACTTTCCATCCTTTCCATTCTTTTCCCTGCTTGATTGTCAGCTCGAAGCAAAGCCCTATTTCTAAATCTAGTAAATGTGCACAATTCAGATGCACAACCCACCATGTCAACCAACCATAGATAGGGATGGACTGGCTCTTTGACAGATGGATGGATAAATGAAAAATACCATGTGTCTTCTTGACCTGACACCTATTTAACAGTTTGGAGCATGAATTGTGGCTTCCTCTTATCAACAATTCCTTCTACCAGTCATATTCTGTAGGCATCTGCCCCAAAAGCTTCCCCAAGGCTTCTCTAGCCTGTATGTGAGGCTTGTAGGAGTGGATTGAAGTATATGTCTCACCTACGGGATGTCTTCTACCTCACTACCCAAACCATGAAGATGCCTCGTCTTCACCAGCTTTCAGTTGGTTTATGGGAAAGAGACTGCGGGAACAGATGATTCCAAACAAGGAAACGGTATTTCCGCCAATATATCTAGACTGAATGTTGCATTGCTATATTGGTACAGTACTGCACCACACCACACAGTGCATGTACTTGTTGCACTGTAAATAAAAAATACACAATTTTTTACATGAAGTTCTAATCTACTGGAGTCCTTTATTATTTTGAATTTTATGAAAACTAATGACTGAAGCAAAGTTACTTTGATTGAAATCACATACTGTATATGACACAATGGCTGCATCCATTTTCTCCAGACACCGGTGTTGAGTGTTTGTCTTCAGTTACAGAGCTGAACATGGACATTTTTCCAAAGTTCACTCAATTCAATTCATGTCCCATTGATAGTAGTGTAGATTGCCCCCTGGACAATCCCCAGACTATGACGAGGTTCATAGCTTTTTAATGGGCAAGAATCTAATTTCTAACCCTTTGAGAATTGGCCGATGTTGACTACCCAGTTGACAGTGTAAGTCTTCATTAACACTTCAAGTTTTGAAACGAATGGCCCCAATTGCTAGTGAAAGGGGACCTAGAAAAAAAAAATGTCTGAATGCATGAGGCACAGGTATATTATGTCACGTGTTCTTTGAAGGGATCAGATGACTTCTTTACAGGGGTATTCTGCTCAAAATAAACTTTTAATATGCTGCTGCCCTTGGGGACGACATATGCACTCCCCCCGGTGTCCTCCTACGTCAACTTAGAGTCTCGGCTGAACGATCCTTCCTCCACTTCAGAGACAGACTTGTCTTGGAGATGACAGCCTGCTCAGTCAACCACTGACACAGACGGAACAGCGTCATGGCCAGTGATTGTCTGAGCAGACTGTCACCTCCGAAACAAATCTGTCTCGGAAATGGAGGCGGGATAGTTAAGCCGGGACCTGAAGATGACATAGAAGGACATCAGGGGAGTGTGGAAAGGTAAGAGAAGGCTCTTTGTTATGTTCTCCCCAAGGGCAACAGCATTTTGAGAGTTCAATTTGAACGGAATACCCCTATAAGAAATCATTAATATTCAATGTTGTTCAATTACAATGCCACAATTGAAGTTATATCCCCTTGCACCTCACCACCCTACCTCCTCCCATAGAAAGTAAATAACAATTACTTTCTGTCTTTCATGTTTTTCCTTCTTTCATCTTGCCTTATTTGCTTTTGTGCATGTTAATTACCTAAGTGCATTTGCCTCGTATCCCAGCTGTAAGTGCATTTGTCATGAACAGGAATCACGAGTGCGTTTGTCTTCTGGTAATTGGTGCATTTGTCTTGTGTCATAGCTGTTAGCGCACTTGTATTGTGTTACAATTATAGAGGCATTTGCCTTGTCTTCTGTTACATTTGCAGGTGCACATTCTCCAGCTGTAGATATGTTCTTTGTGCTTTACATTTACAAGCACATTTTCCACATTTGTCATTTTTGTTTATTGTAATGTCACATGTTAGATTCACATCACCTCTTAGCCAAACGTCTGGCATATACATTTGTATGCCTAGAAATATATATTTGCTCCCACTGGTTTTATCAGACTTAAGAAAAAGGTGTCCTTTAAGGTTCTGAGCACCTAGAGAAAAAATGCAATCATGCTCTGGCCTAACTATGATCAATAAAACTAATATTCATTAAAAAAAAGAGCTAAACATGACTTAAAAAAAACAAATAAAAAACTTTGTTGGTGAACAGCATAAGCAGGTATTAGAGATGAGCAAACCAAGCTTCCCAAACAAAAATGCATTCTGAACTGTGCAAAAAGTTTGGTTCAGTACCGAACTGAATTTTTTCCAAATTTCTGAACAAGTTTGAAAAACACTCCCCCGGTGTCCTCCTTTTGGTCTTAGGTATCTCCAGCCACCTTTAGCCCATTCAACCAGTCACTATCTGAGATGGGGCAGTGACCATGACCAGAGATTGCCTGAGCTAGCTGTCATTCTAGTGATTGGCTGAGTGGGCTGTCACTTCTGAGCAGTGTCGGACTGGGATACCTGGGGCCCACCAGAGGAAATGATCCTTGGGGCCCACCAATGAAGAATCAGTGAAAATCGACAGGCTGATGTGGTCATATCCTGGGATTTATCTGGATCTGTGACAACTTCCTTGTGAATAACATGTTTTCAGTCAAACTACAACTCTCAGAATGCCCTGCACTTATGCAGCTATTGAATGGTATGTTGGGAGTTGTAGCTTCTGAGAAAACAAACCCAATAAATGATTGCGGCTACAATAATAATAATAATAATAATAATAATAATAATAATAATAATAATAATCAGCCCTAAAAGTCCAGTACTAAATCTCTTTACAGCAGCAGCAAAGATTTTCTGTTTATATGTACTACATCTCCCAGCATACCTTGAGGAAACTGTCACTAAATGCTGGGAGCTGTAGTCTACACTGGACACTTTGTAGGAAATCAGAATACATAGTTCTGTGGAGGTATATAGTAACTAATACTCCCATACACCATACCCGGCTGATCGCAGACGTTCACTTTTTATTTTCTGCCTCCCCATATCGACAGACTGCAGAGACAGAGAAGAAAAGAGCAGGGAGAATGCAACTCCCCCACTCACATTTGTGACTTCATCAGGGGTGATGTTTAATGGTGAAAACACCTTTATTTGTGTCAAACCTGTATTGATGTCATGATAATGTATGACCAATCAGTAGATCATCATATCATATACTCAGTACTGAGGAGGAGAGAGGAGGAATGCAACATCCCTGCACTCAGCACTTGACCTGAGAGACCTGAGTGGATCACGCTGCTGCGATCCACCTCTCTCCTTCTCATCACTGTATGCTGGCTCCTGCAGGGTGGAGGCCCCTTCCAAGGCCAGATCACAACGCTGTGCTCACTGATTCTTCACTTGCCTTCTGTATGATTTCGTGATTTGGCCTGGGAGAAGGGCCTCCACTCTGCAGAAACAAGCTTACAGTGATGAGGAGGAGAGAGGTGGATCGCAGCAGCGTGATCCACTCAGGTCAAGTGCCGAGTGCAGGGATGAGGCCCCTCCCCACAAGACACAGCTCAGTGCCGTACAGATACGGTGATAGGACGTCTAGAGGAGGGGCTCTGGCACTTGCTGTCATCTGACTAGGTAAGCGGCCCAGTCAGATGATAGCATGTAGCCTGAGTCAGTTTACATGCGAGGTGCTGGACTTGGGGCCCACCGGAACATCCTCCGGTCCTCTGGTGGCCCAGTCCGACACTGCTTCTGAGATCACTAACAGACTGAGACAAGACAGTGCTTGCCCACCTTCCCTGCCTTTCCTGGAAAAGATGATCATGACCCGACTACTAGAGCTGTGCGGCCAGTGGCTACTGGAGAGGATGATGGCAGAGAGACACTGAGGGACACAGGACACTGGAGGGGCACTGAGCATTGGTGATTTGTATAACTTTTGGGGGGCAGTACAATACTTTAATAAAAAATTTTGCTGGACTTCTCCTTCAAGGCTCTATGGACTATGGAGTGAACCACAGTGTATTCTTTAACTGGTCTCCCTGTGATCAGTGATCATTTTGTCTGAATGGTCTATTAGGTATTGCTCCTGATAGCCAGAATCCTGTTCCACATTGATGAGGGAAACACCCCCGAAACAGCAGTCTGTGAATGGATACTTGGCTTTGGTAGTTTCCTTTCAATATCTTTAGACAACCACATATCATGGTTGTTTTGGTGGTCTTCTCACATGAGCCACCCCTTTGCTTGGTTTTCCTTCTCTGGTAGGATATATGGCTATTTCTGTTTTGCAGCTTGTTAATGACTCTTTTGCATATTTAAACAGCCATTGATTGGCTGAGTGGGCTGTCACTAGAGTGGCGCTGTCTCGTGGCTGTACAGGATTTTAGGGTGTACGGGTGCCAGTGAAGAAGGACACTGGGGGAGCGTGGACAGGTAAGTATAGATGTGCACATTTTTTGAACTGCACTGTAACAGGTAAACACTAGTGATGAGCAAGCATGCTCGTCCGAGCTTGGTACTCGTTCGAGTATTAAGGTACTCGAAGGAGCTCGATGTTCGGACAAGCATCTCACGATACTTGAGAAAATGGCATCATCCTTTTCCTGCAAGTTTGGTGCAATTTCTCAGCCAATAAACATGCGGGAGACTCTTTGGTAGATCGTGCGATGACGTGGAACCCATACATGCGATTGGTTGACCAGATGAGATGACACGTGCATATAAGAATCTGGGCCAGCGGTGCTTGCCTCACATGCATGCTGGAAGAGATCAGGGACAGAACTGCTGATTGTCAGGGAGAGAGTTAGAGAGGGAATTAGCGTCCTGTAGGAAGGGATACTAGACAAAGAACACAACAGCCCTTGTAAGGGCTTAAAATTTTTATTTTGTTTGGAGTACTCCAAGCTACTGGCTAGGACTTGCAGTGCAGCAACCACGATCTTAGCTGCACACTGTGGTAATTGACTGCTGGCAGAAAGTGGACAGGAGGTGCTGCATACAAACCCCAAAGAAGTCCTCAGAATTTGGCGTAAAAGTGCGATTAGGCAGCCTGTGAGGCATCCATGCATGCTGCCGCTGCTGTTTCCTCTGCATTTCCATGTTGTTTCCATCATTTTCTGAGGTTGACAGGTTTTCACATGACCTTCCCTGGGCCGAGCTTGGGTCCCTTTCAATAATACTTTCCCATTGACTTCAATGGGAAACGAGCACCCGTGAATTGTAAATCCTCGGAAATATTAGTCTCGAGTACCGAGCACCCGAACATTTTAGTACTTGCTAATCACTAGTAAACACCTGTTTTTGTGCAGTTCCTTTAAGGTTTAGATGAACCAGAACTTGACGGTAAAGTTCGGCGAACATGCCATCTTTTGAAAAGTTTTCTCAACTCTAGCAAGTACCAAATTGAGAGAAAAAGATTAACACTCAGTTGTTATCTTCTCTACCCCTGTCATTGCAGCATCTAATTTTATGACACTACCCCTTGTACCTATAATCTACATGATATCTCTGCTCCTGTCAGTGCTGCTGCACAGACCTCCATATAGTGATGATCATTGCAGCTGAATTTGAGCAGATCAGGCATTATCAATCAACCTTAATGTGGTGAGGTGAGCTTCTGGGTCCAGTCACAGATGTAACCCCTGTTTGACCCCTATAGCCACGTGAATCGATATTGCGGCACTGTGCCGATTATTTGCAGCACTGGTGTCAGAGTCTAACTTTTTATACTTTGTGCACTTTTTCTAATATTGTAAAAAGTTAACTGTGGTGTGTTTCACCCCCCCCCCCCCCCCCCCCCCCCATTTTAACTGGGACAGCAGTTATCTTTCTTTATCACATTCTGGCTTTTTTGTAAAACAAAAAAATACTGTAAACTAGAGGTTGTTTTTTTAATCTAATAATGACCATTCTTGCCCATAATTCTGGGGGAAGAGGAGAACACTGAGCCTTTAGTGTGACAATATGTCATTCCCTGCCATGGTCTGAGAGGAACATGGTATGCCATGGACTTCTATCCCACCCTGTGTTCCCTGTCTCCATTCCCCATCCCTATCCAATCATTTCCTACTTGCTTTGACAATTCTATTATGTATTTAGTCCTGACAATAAACCTTATTTGAAATTTGATATAGATAGATAGATAGATAGATAGATAGATAGGAGACAGATGATTGATTGAAAGATAGATAGATAGATAGATAGATATGAGTTTTTTTTTTTTTTTTTTAGTAAAGTACAGACGCTGATTGCAATGGCATTAGCGTCCGTTCTTTACTGCAGGGGCGACATTGCATTGAAGTCAATGCAATGCCGCCCGCTGCATTCACATAGTGTTTTTCTAACGTGAGTTCTTTAGAATGGGTGTTAAAATAATGTACCTGCCAATTATTTCCGGATGCTGTCCACTGAACAGCGTCCAGAAATAATAGCAGTTCTCACAATGTAATGTGCAGCGGCAGGCGTACATTACATTGAAGTGAAAAACTAATGGTGCCTGCAAATCAATAGTAAAAAAAAGAATATTCCTGCAGCCAATACAGAGGTATTGGCCAGAGGAACGGGCTTAGTGCAGCCAGTGGCCAGCCAGGCTGTTTAATATCTATTGTATAGCGCTCTGGAACTAAGGGCGCTTTATAAATAAATAATAATAATAATAATAATAATAATAATAATAACAGCTGTCAAAGGCTGTGTGACCTTAGACATAGATAGATAGATAGATAGGAGATGGATAGATAGATAGATAGATAGATAGATAGATAGATAGATAGATAGATAGATAGATAGATAGATAGGAGATGGATAGATAGGAGATAGATCGGAGATAGATAGATAGATAGATAGATAGATAGATAGATAGATAGATAGATAGATAGATAGATATGAGATAAATGATAGATTGATACTGTAGATAGATGGAAAGGAGATAGATAGATAGATAGATAGATAGATAGATAGATAGATCCCCAATAATGTAATATCTGATGTATTGTCCACTCCTGTGAGGCCTGGCCGCTCTGGCTTTGTTAAATCTTGCTTGAAAGCACATTAGAGCAGATGGATAATATATCAAAGCCTTGCGGTGCATTACTGCACGACGTCTCCTAATGAAAGTGAATGTGCAGGTGAACAGCGCTCCGGCCTCCGAACATGTGTTACGTTTTAACAGTCTGAAAAATCACTTTACTTAGGCGAAAGTACTAAAAATATACATCTGATTGAAACAAAAGTTTCCAGCAATAACACTAAATGTCTGTGGAAAAAAAGAAAAAAAAATCTGGAATGCCAAATATCTAAAACAAAGCCCATGTCTGGAATTCATAAGAGATGCAGTGTTATTGCATTTAGTCCTATTTTATTCGTTTTTCTTAAGTCTAAATTTATTCATCTCAATAGTTTGCGCTGACAATTTGTTATTTTCCATTTCAGTGACTTCTGTCTGCTTACATTAATGTGATCCGGTGGAGCCTACCTAGTGAGTGGCAACGGCTGATACTGACAGGAAGTTATATTTTATGAGGTGCTTCACCAAATGCAAATGTTCCTATCTCCATTGAGCTTTAGAATAGACTGGACTGGGAGAAATTAGGTCAATGGCAGAACTTCACACCAGCTATTCAGCACACCCACCCCCCACCCCCCATCATAAAGAGATTATTCCTGACTATGAAATTATTCAAAATATTTTTATATTGGATCTAATCTGTATAAATAAATGCCTATGGCATGATGCTCTCGATAAAGTATACTATACCATTGCTTTGATATAACATTAGTTTCTTCTTCTCTGACCTAGTTATTAGAGAATGGAAGGCCGTATTTTTAACCATACCTAAATAATGCATACTCCAGAATCAGACACCCCCAACATAATTCAGACCCCTGCATCAGGACCTTAGCACATTACAGACCCCAGAATCAGACTCCCAGCATAATACAGATCCCAGAATTGGACTTCATTATCAGGCCCCCAGCATAATATAGACCCCAGGAAAAGACTCCAGTATCCAGCCCCCAATCAGTGTAATAGGGCCTTAAAGGACAACTAAAAAAAAAACACAGACACACACAGACACCATACTCACCATCCCTCCGGTGACGATCGCCACTCCATTCCCCCACCGTCCGCCTCACCATCACTGCCGTCCGCCGTCCAGCAATGTCTCTGACTTCCGGGTCCTGGGGATGGAAAAGGCTGCGCTTGCGCAGCGGCAGCCTTTTTATTGGCTGGAGCACATCACATGCATCACAATCAGGGCTGAGCACGCTGGAAGCCATGTGATGCGCTCCAGCCAATGAAAAGGCTGCTGGTGTGCATGTGCACCAGCAGCCTTTTCCGTCCCATTCACTCTCTATGAAGACGCCGAGGAGGAAGAAGACCCGGACCGCCCCCCCGGCTCTGACGTCGTCGTCACCAGATGACGCCCGGGAGAAGAGGACCGTGACGATCGTAATAGGTAATGTATACATTCTTTAACTTCCGGGGGGGGGAACGGGTCGGGGGTCCGAAAGTGGGGGAAGGGGGCCAGACCGGTTAACCACATTACAAAGTTATTTAACTTTGTAATGTGTGTTAAATAAGCTAAAAAACAATTTTGTCGAAGTTGTTCTTTCCAGCATAATAAAGACCCCATAATTACACCCCCACTATCAGGCACCAGAATAGGATATGGCCACAGTATTTAGTCTCCAGCATATTAGAGACTCCACAACAAGACCCCAGTACCCAGACCCCCCCCCCCCCATGTTAGAGACCCCAGAATAAGACCCAATTTCCAGGCCTAGAGTAAAAACCCATAATAGAAACCACAGAAACAGACCCCAGTACCAATATCAGACCTCACCATATTATAGAGCCTAGCATCAGACTTCAGCATATTATAGACCCCAATAGCAGATTTTAGTGTCTGGCCCCCAAAAAGCTAAGTAGCAATACATATGGAAGGAGGTGGGCAGGGGGCAGTTTGGCAAACTAACAGAGGGTCTGCTTGAATAAGGATGTCTATATGGGGCATAGATCTATACAGATCACTGCTTAGTGGAGTCACAAAATGTCTTCCCCCACCACCACCACCATTTAGGCACTTGGGGGCCAATCAGGCAGTTTATTTTAATTAGCAGAACTCCTGTCAAGCACTTACCCCTACCCCTCTTCTGGTTTGTCCTAGAATCTGCAGCACTGTATCCTCTAGTGACCATCCCATGCTCTTGAGTGGGAAACCCTGTTTATGGCATTGGCTCCTGTCATTATGATGGGAGTCCAAGCAATCAGTTAGCTGTGCAATATGCATGGCTGCCCACTGCACAACCTGAGGAGGTAAGTCATGATGCTATTGCATCACCACATATTTCCTTATTTTGTGGGACAAGTACTTACTTGGACAGTGATTTGCTCGGACAGTATCTTCATATTTGGGACAGTCTGAGCAGAGTTTGGAGTTGGAAACTATGCTGTATGGAACATGATAGACAAAACAGGAAATATACAGCTCTTTACTGCAAGTCAGACATCTTCAAATCACCAAATTTTGGTGAGAGCAATGGGTGCTCCTTCATTACTGATGAACGGGCATATCAGGAAGCAGTGAACAGTAGTAAGGTAAATTAGTTTTATAGGAACCCTTTGTATAGCGCACCAGATGAAAGCATGAACCTGAATGCCTGAAGGTTTGTGTCCCTGCTTTCTGATTGGGTGTTCTTCCCATTTCCTGCCCTGAATAGTGCGCCAGAAGAAAGCATGAAATTGAATGGCTTAATGGGTGTCCCTGCTTTGTGATTGATGGTCCACCCCCATTTCCTGCCTGATAATCATCCCTGGGCTGGTCACTATAGTAGCAGAGAGAGACCCCTGGAAGCAATGTATGGAACATGGGATTGCTGCCAACCCTGATTAATCAATCTCTCTGTTCACCTAAGAGTCATGGCCGCTTCTGCCATGAGGCGGAATGAGTATTCCTATTCAGGTGGCATATTCTGCGGTCCTGGAGGGGGCGGCATAATCTTCCCTGCTGCTATCATTTTAGTTAAGTTTAACTTAACAAAAATTACAGCAACTACTGCCTTGCTCAGCAGCCACTCACCTCTATCCCCGCTGGCCACGCTCATCCCCGTCCATGTGCCCGATGCTTTGTCCATGATGTCACACACCTCCACTCTGCACTCTTATTACTGCCCAGGGTTGGTGGGCGTTTTTCCAGGAGAGGTGATCAGGAGGCCGGGAGATCAGCTTATAGCGGGGTGTTGGGGTGCGGCGGTGATCGGGCAGGCGGTTAACTTGTCATGGGGGGGGGTGCTGATGTGAAAGATCATCAGGGGTGGATGGGCTTCAGAGGTTTCGTGGTGGGGCCACCGCCTGAGGTAAGCCTACAAAACCTACAATCATCCCTGATAATAGTGAAAGACTGATCAATCAGGGCAGCAGGGCGGGGAGAAGCCTCCCAATCACATTTTTTGTCCGTTTTAGCCCACATTATAACTGTGGCTACTCTTAAACACTGCAGCTTTTCACAGTAATCTTATATTATGGTACAAACGACACCCCAGTTTCATGCTGCCTGTGGTTTGGGCAGCGTATTAAAGACTTATAATAGACTCAGTTTAACATTATAATAATATATTTCAATCTCCCCCAAAATCTTAAAACTGGCTTTCCACTTTCCACTGGGTTTGTGATTCCTTTGTTGTCCAACTTGTCTACACCCTTGTAAATACTAACATTGTATAATGGAAATAAATCCACTTTAGCCAAATCCTAGTTATAATCCAGCCCCATGACATCACCAACTGCCCCAGGCCATAATTGTGGTCATCTGGTATACAGTATACCACTCGTTCTGATAAAGTCAGCCATGTATTGAGTCAGGGGATTATTCTCATCCCCGTTAATCTTTTCATATTTTTCCATTGCAAACACGGAGACCGCAGATCATGAGACCCAGTATATTATATTATATTTGCTCATGTAGAATATGTTGGCTGAGCATTATGCATGACACGCTTGATAAATTTGTTTCAAGGACTCCTCCTTTCAGCTGCAAACATTAAACGCTTCTGGAAACGTGACAAGAACAAAGATCTCGAATTCATGATGTTTGATGAGCCTGGCCGCTGACAGCATAATAACGCAGACTATGGGAATTAACACTTATCTGTATATAGTTACTATTTATGGTGCAGTTATAGTCAGCAAAATGCATCTCATCTGTTAGAGAACCCGACGTTAGTTATATAACTATATGTCACCAGGAGCGTCATAAAACCAATCATATTGTTTTTTTTTTTTCTGTGTTTATTGAGGCAGCAAGTCAAACTAAAAAAGATAATAAAAATCAGACGCAGCGGCAAGTTTGGAACATATTTTACCCAAATGCATTGAGAGCGTGATTCTGCGGGTGACCAGAAAAATCTACAACATGTTTATACGCTGAATGGTCAATTTATTAGAGACTCCTAACTAAAGGCATATTGGACCCTTTGGCCTTTAAATCCACAGCAATACAGGGTGGCATAGATTTTACTTGGTATTATTCTAGAAAAAATTTAACCCATGTAGACGGGATCACATAGTTGCCGCACTCTTGATGCTCTGGAAAGCCAATTGTAGCTCATCCTTGAGGGTCTCTATAGGATTAAATTCTGGAGGTCATAGAAGCCAGGAAAAGCTTAATGTCATGTTTCAGGAACCAATCCCTGATTATAGGACCCTTGGGGCAGAGTGGTTTGTCTTGTTTTAAAGGGAACCAATCAGCCCGATTGTGCTGATATGGTTCCCAGCAGCACAGTATAGATCTACTGTGCCGTTTGCAGAGTTGCAGCTTTACAAAGGTGAAAAAGATCCATTAGTGGCCTAAGAGAGCTGTGATAAGTTCCCCACAAAGTTGCCACCCTTCTCCCGGCCTTGCGTGGTGTAATAAAATATCTTTTTGCCCCTGTAAAGCTACTGCTGTAGCCATGGCAGGTATGCTTCACAAGCTGCACAGTAGATCTATGCTGTGCTGCTGGGTACCATATCAGCCCAATTGTGTCCATTTGTCATGGGGTACACCGCTGTCATGAAAGAGTGAACTTGGCTCAACACAATACTGGGATAAGCTAAACTGTCAAAATGTTCATCCACAGGTATCAAAGGATTCTCATACACTCCCCCCCCCCCATTAATACCCTCCACAGACCTGAACTGTTCACACTTGACATTAAATGGTTGTCCTGGCCTTTTATATTTTTTTTATATAGTCCTTGGTCTGCATGGAAATTAATAAGCATCCTATTCTCACTTAACCACACTTCTCTGGGGTCCTCCTGTGGCATCTTCAGGCCCTCCATTGAATGCTCCAGTGGCTACTTCCAAGGCAGACTCATCTGGGCAGTGACAACCTACTCATCCGATACCCTGTATGGTGATAAAGCACCATATAGGGTAGCTCCAATAATGAAAGGGCCAGTGTCTCTATTGCTCTATTGGTCAATTACAGTTTCTATGCAGAAATGGGCTCTATTCATGACTGTTCTGACATTTTTTTTCTGTCCGTTTCTTTCCTTTTTTCTCAAAATGACGTCTGTTATTTCACTTTTTTTGCACCCATCCTTTCAATGACCGATGTTGGTACATTATTCTGGCTCAGACCCTTTTGGTTGTGGATCTTTTTTTAAAGTCCATTGAATTTAGTAGTAAAGGTGGCGGGGGAACAAAATTATGAAAAAAACAACTGAAAATAGGAGCCGTTTGTCATGAAGATTAATTTGATGTCTATGCAAACAACTAAATACACTAAGTGCCGGGTTCCCGCATACAATGCTGGTCTATTCCCAAGCACAAAGTACTGGGGGTGGGCCTATCTGCCCTCAGTGTGACAACTTCCCCTCTCCTCTGTGATGTAGCTTCATTGAATCTAATGGAGCCACCTCACAGAGGGGAGGAGGTTTCATCACACTGGGGGCTTGCGGACCCGCCTCCAGTGCTTTGTGCTGGCGGTTGCGCTGGAGTAGACCGAGAACCAGGCAGTGGTTAAAAAAAAAGGGCTGCGGCACCAGCATCTGTCTGTTTATGTAAAAAAAAAGGTACCTAGTGGTTCATTTGCTTTAAAATAGGTGGTGTAAAAACATAGAAATGGTTAAAGTCTTTTTGATATTGCACCTAAACACAAAAAGAAGCTAATTTTCACTACAACTACAATAGCTCTATGGAGCCTGTGCTGATCGCTGTATCTCTGACTACAAACAAGACCTCTGTAGTCTGATCCTGCCACCCTGTGTTATTTCCTTACATCTGACCCTTCTTCTCCTGTCTCTTTGAAGCAAGGAGGAGCAGGGGGCAAGGAGTAACACATGACAGTTGCATCAGAAGGCTATGAAAGATTTGCTTGTAGTCTGAGGCCCTGGAGACATGAAAGAGCTATATAAAAAGCAGGACTGCATTTTTAATAACTATTATATGAATCAAAGTGTTGCATAGTACTAGATATAAATGTCTGCCATATTCTAAATAAAGCACCATATGTGTCCATTCGTAGTTTGGCCCCATTCCTTTTATTGGGGCTGAGCACAAGACTAGGTACTACTCATGGCATTGGCTTGGGGCACCAGCAGTCACAGTGCCTAGGGCACCATGAACTCCACATACAGGCCTGAACAGAAGACACAATAGTGAAAGTGGTTCTTATAAAGAACATGTACGTACAGTACCAATTTTGAATCACTTTGTAATCTTTGTTATTGTACTCATCAGACATATCATCCATAGAATACAATTATACTTATTTATTTGTAAATCATCCCATAAGAAATACATTCTAGTGATCCAAAGTCACCTCCAACTGTTGTTTTAAGGGCCCATTATTGTATCAAACCATGGACTTATCTAAGTATCCCCGTGCCCCCAGGGTGTAGTTAATGCACTTATCAATTTTATATCTTACCTCTAAGATGGTAATGTCCATTTTCTTCTAAACATATATAAAGCTTTAATGTATAGTTCCATCATAAAACCAGAAATAGCTCTAATGCTCTGGTACGGAGCAGTTAAATAAGGCAATGATCCAGAGCAGATGTAATGACATAGAAATGATACGTAATTTCTGCCAATATCATCTATAATGCCATAGTGTGACTTAATTTTCCAGATGTCCTCATTTGTTGTATACTCTGTACTTCATTTACTTGAACCTTTCCTTCCCTGATTCACAAGACAGCTGCACACACTTAACTGGGAAATGTTGCTTGCAGAATCTCCTTACACATCAGCACGGCTCAGGACACATGTTCCAAATGCATTGTGTCAATTCTTCTAATAAACGATTAGCGTAAAGCCTCCATCCATGGGATCACGAGGTTACACGGCTCCAAAAGATGACTTCATGCCATAGTTTGTCATATGTACACTTAAGGTCACTTGGCCTGCCTATAGCAGAGCACATAATGAGCGTGGAACATAAAGAAATGTGACTTAAAAGGGTTGTTAAACAAAAGAGAAAAATACCTGTATTTTTCCTTTTTTGTTCTTCATTATTTTCCCTATTATGTGTTTTTCTGTGACTTTCTTATCTTTTATCTTATCTTATCTTACTTTTGTTGCAGAAGTGTCTCAAGTGTATGAGTGACCTGGTTTTTACAGAGCACATGGCACAACCATTATCTTCATCTTGAACATGGAAGTTATATGTGGGTGAAGGAACTGTTTTTTATATGGCCCTTTATCTTCAACATGGAGGTAAATGAACTGATATTTATTTGGCATATGGAGCCACAATTATCTTTATCCTCAATAGGGAGGGTACATGGAGGTGAATGAACTGATATTTATTTGGCATATGGCACAACCATTATCTATATCTTCAATATGGAGGGTTAATGTTGGCAAATGAACTGATTTTAACTGGGCACATGGCAGAAGTATTATCTTTATTGTCAACATGGAGCATAATAAACAGGTTGTTGTTATTATTATTATTATTATTATTATTATTATTTACCTGGCACAACCATTATCTTTATCTTCACCGCGAGAGTACATGTGGGTGAATGAACAGGTTTTTTTTACTTGGCATATGGTGCAACCATTTTCTGTATCTTCAACATGGAGGGTACATGCAGCAAAATAACCAGTATTTACTTTGCACATGGTACAACCATGATCTTTATCTTCAACATGGAGGTGAATAAATTAGTTTTTACTTGGTACATGGCACAATCATTATATTTCTCTTGAACATGGAGGGTACATGTGGATGAACAAACTTTTTTTTTTCTTGGCAACCCTTATCTTTATCTTCAGTGTAGATGGAAGAGAGTATTGATGAGTGAACATCCTGATGGTCGGTTCAGATCCCAAACACGAACATGAAAAAAAAATTATTGGGATCATTTCATGTTCATGTTCGCTGAACCTTCATGAACAAATAATGAACATACAGTAGAAGCGTATGTTTCGGTCTACGTACGTGCATACAGATTATCATGTGCAAAGTGTAGATTACGTACACATTTCGTGTACACAGTTGCGTACAGAAAAAAAAAGGAAAAATTGGCATTACATCTATGACTCACATTACAGGTTGCACGCGGCTTGTGGCTAAAGTACAGACAAAAAAACAGAAGGTGCAACAGCAACCCACAGGTGCAAGGTCTTACCATATATACTCCTCCCAGCGTATACACAGTAAACACCTGCTCTGTAGATATTAAAAAGTGAGGATCTTAGCAAACTATTTGATCAAACAGAGTGTACCATGTCGCTATGTTAAGGCGTCCTAGAGACATGGTCCCTACTCCAGCAGTTGCGTACAGATTGCTGTAGGATAGCCACAGAAAGTAAAACAAATCCCAAAATGCTCTTCACCTATATAAACAACAAAAGACTTAAAACTGAAAATGTTGGTCCCCTCAAAAATAATCTGGGTGTAATGGTGGAGGGGGAAGAGGAAAAGGCCAATCTATTAAATACATTTTTCTCTACTGTATTCACAGAGGAGAATCCCATAACAGACAACATGACTAGGGATAATATAAATCCTCCCATAAATCTCACCTGGCTAACACAACAAGAAGTGGGAAGATGCCTTAAAAACATTAAAACCCATAAGTCACCAGGCCCAAAAGGTATCCATCCTAGAGTTTTGCAAGAATTAAATACTGTGTTAGACAGACCGTTATTCCTAATATTTAAAGATTCTATTACGACAGGGATTGTTCCTCAGGACTGGCGCATAGCTAATGTGGTACCAATATTCAAGAAGGGGTCAAAGAGTGATCCTGGAAACTACAGGCCCGTAAGTCTAACATCTATAGTAGGTAAAGTATTTGAGGGGTTTGTAAGAGATGCTATACTGGAGTATCTTAATGAGAATGATCTTATGGCGCAGCACCAGCATGGATTTATGAGGGATCGATCCTGTCAGACTAATCTGATCGGCTTCTATGAAGAGGTAAGTTAGACTGGACCTGGGGGAGGCTGTGGATGTTGTGTATCTGGACTTTTTAAAGGCATTTGATACTGTGCCGCATGAAAGGTTGGTCTACAAAATGAGGATGCTGGGACTCAGGGAAAACGTATGCAAATGGGTAAGTAACTGGTTGTGTGATAGAAAACAGAGGGTGGTCATTGTTGGAACATATTCAGATTGGGTTTTAGTTACTAGTTGGGTACCACAGGGGTCAGTGTTAGGTCCACTTATTTTTAATATTTTTATTAATGATCTTGTTGAGGGGCTACAGAGTAGAATCTCCATTTTTGCAGATGATACTAAACTGGGTAAAGTAATCAGCACAGAGGATGATAAAATCATATTACAGAGGGATTTGAAGAAGCTAGAGGCTTGGGCGGTGAAATGGCAAATTAAGTTTAATGTGGATAAATGTAAGGTTATGCACTTGGGCCATAGAAATAATAAGTACAGTTATGTGCTAAATAATAAAACACTGGGTAAAACTACTTCCGAAAAGGACCTGGGGGTATTGGTGGACAGTAAACTCAACTTTAGTGATCAGTGCCAGGCAGCAGCTGCCAAGGTTAATAAAATAATGGGGTGCATCAAAAGAGGTATAGATGCTAAAGATGAGAATATAGTTTTGCCTCTTTATAAATCACTGGTCAGACCACACATGGAATACTGTGTACAGTTTTGGGCACCGGTATATAAGAAGGACATAGGTGAACTGGAGCGGGTGCAGAGGAGGGCAACAAAGGTCATTAAGGGAATGGTTGGGTTACAGTACCAGGACAGGTTATGAAGCTTGGGGTTATTTACGCTAGAAAAAAGACGTCTTAGGGGCGATCTGATCACAATGTACAAATATATGAATGGACAGTACAGAGATCTTTGTAGTGATCTTTTTACTCCTAGGACTGTAACCATGACAAGGGAGCATCCTCTACGTCTAGAGGAAAGAAGATTTTATCATCAGCATCGACGCGGGTTCTTTACTGTACGAGCGGTAAGACTGTGGAACTCTCTGCCACATGATGTTGTCATGGCCGATTCATTAAATAAGTTCAAGGGAGGCCTGGATGCTTTTCTTGAACAATATAATATTACAAGTTATGGGCATTAGATTTTCGGTGATACATTGATCCAGGGATTAGTCTGGTTGCCATTGGAGTCGGGGGGGGGGAGTTTTCTCCCTGTGGTGGGGCAATTGTGGTCTGCCTCACAGGGGTTTTGCCTTCCTGGATCAACACAGTAGGGTTCCCCTGGGTTGAACCTGATGGACTCTTGTCTTCTTTTAACCTTATTTACTATGTTACTATGTTTTTTTCGGTCTAGAGTTATGCACATGCATACATATTATCAGACGTTAAGTGTAAATTATGCAGTGGCGTACTCTCGCCAGTTCGAATATCTTTGCAAATTATCATTATAACCAATCCGATCATCTAACAAATTGTTCGTGATCGCCGAACACGAACAATTAGCATCACGTTCGTACGAACATACGAACATTTACTAACATGTTCGCTCATCACTAGTACAGAGTAAAAAGACACATAACTATCAGAGAGAACATGGAGGCTAGAGGAACTACACGCACACAAGTATCAATAGTCAACACTGTACAATCTGCTATCTCTGTAGGTGTTGTCTCTCCTGTCTATTCTGCAAGTCCTGACATCCTTTGTAGCTGCCAGGTTCCGAGAACAGGGGCTAAATGATTCTCTCCTCGGCCAGCTGCTCTTAAGTGTGACGAATTGGGGAAAAAGGGGTCTCCCGGTGAGGAGCCATATGGGGTGTCACTGCGACCACAACTACATGGTTGTGGAGACTTTCTTATTAAAGTAGGAAGTGGGTTCCAGTATAGTAGGGGTAAATATGCCACAGCCAAAGACTGGGCAAAAAATGGCTGCTGGTGAGAGAAGGAGGGGGGGGAGAGCAAGGGTTCTTTGTGTGAGAACAAAGCGGGATTAGTATGTGGAGGGAAATCCCTGGGGAAGGGAGGAGGCAAGCCAGGGAGAGGAGGGGGTGGGGGTCATAGGCAGTGTCGTAGCTAAAGGGGTTGCAGCGGTCGCCATGGCGACCAGGCCCCTACGCTAGGGGGGCCCGCACGGCCCCCCTTGCCACTTGTCTTTGAGCATCCCGAGAAGCTGCGGCCGCGCAGCTTCTCGGGATGCACTGATCGCTTTGATGTTCCACCCACACAGTGAGCGGGCGGAACATTAAAGCGAGCAGAATACAGAATCCTCCTCCTGCATTCCCTCCCATAGGCTGCCGGCACCTCTGGGGGCATTATTATTTCCTGGGGGGCACCTCTGGGGGCATTATTATTTCCTGGGGGCATTATTATTTCCTGGGGGCACCTCTGGGGGCATTATTATTTCCTGGGGGCACCTCTGGGGGCATTATTATTTCCTGGGGGCATTATTATTTCCTGGGGGGCACCTCTGGGGGCATTATTATTTCATGAAGGGCACCTCTGGGGGCATTATTATTTCATGAGGGGCACCTCTGGGGCCATTATTATTTCCTGGGGGCATTATTATTTCCTGGGGACATTATTAGTTCATGGGGGCACCTCTGGGGGCATTATTAGCTCATGGGGGCCACCTCTAGGGGCATTATTAGTATATGGGGGCACCTCTTGGGGAATTTTTAGCTCATGGGGGCACCTCTGGGGACATTATAAGCTCATGGGGGCCACCTCTGGGGGCATTATTAGTTCATGGGGGCACAGCAGGGGATCCTACATACAGGGGGCACAGCAGGGGATCCTACATAAAGGGGCACAGCAGGGGATCCTACATACAGGGGACATCCCACATTCCTACCCGCTTTACTGCACATAACACCAAACAGCGCAGTTACTTTGGGAGCCGACAGGAGGCAGAAAGGAATGGAAGTTGCTAGAAATGTGCGGAGCCTAAATTGTTTGTCTCGCAGGTTCTGAAGAGATGAAACGTATCTGGAAAAAATCATCATGGAGGTCTGGGCCGGATGGAGAGGAAAAGAGAAAGTGACTCCTCAGATCAAAGAAGACGTCACCTGTGAGTCACCGTATGACGGTTTTCTTGTTTTGTAGAGCATTATTTAGTAGAGGTGCCCCGAGGTGGAAAAGGTTGGGAAGCACTGCACTAATCTGTCCCGCTGCGCCCGCTGGCACATGCTGTTAGCACCTCTGGGGGCATTATTAGTATATGGTGGCACCTCTGGGGACATTATTAGTTAATGGGGGCCACCTCTGGGGGCATTATTAGCTCATGGGGGCACCTCTGGGGGCATTATTAGTTCATGGGGGCCACATCTGGGGGCATTATTAGCTCATGGGGGCCACCTCTGGGGGCATTATTAGTTCATGGGGGAACCTACATGAGGTGGAGGCATTAGAACATGGTGGCACATTAGAGTAATTGGATATAATGTTAGATATGACTTTGCCTGATCGGGTGAGATGGGGGGGCCCAAGCTAAAATTTTGCACCAGGGCCCATCAGCCTTTAGCTACGCCTCTGGTCATAGATATATAGGGAAGGTAGCCTGGTCAGAAGCAGGACACATTTTCCCCTCCCACCCTTTGGTTTTGTTGTATGGTTCATGCAATTGTCATTTTATTATGTAAAAGGTTGTTGAGCCAGGAACTTATTCTGATTGCCATTTTGCAGTCGGGAAGGAATTTTTTCCCTTTAACCCCTTAAGGACCGGGCCTGAAATGGCCTTAAGGACCGGAGCAAATTTTATGAATTTGACCAGTGTCACTTTATTCATTAATAACTTCGGGATGCTTTTACCTATCCGGCTGATTCTGAGATTGTTTTCTCGTGACATATTGTACTTCACATTTCTGGTAAATTGGAGTCGATACTTATAACGAATCTTTATGAAAAAAACCAAAATAGCGTGAAAAATTGTGAAAAAATGCATTTTTCCAACTTTAAAACTTTTCTGCTTATACAGAAAATGGTTATACCACATAAATTATATATTAAATAGCATTAGCAACATGTCTACTTTTTGTTGGCGGCATTTATTAAACTATATTTCATTTTTTTTAGACAATAGGAAGCTTAAAACATTAGCAGCAAATTTCCAAATTTTCAGTAAAATTTCAAAATCAGATATTTTTAGGGAACTGTTCAGGTTTAAAGTGTATTTGAGGGGACTGTGTGTTAGAAAGCCTCACGAAGCACCCCATTTCAGAAACTGCACCCCCTAAACTCTGCAAAAGCACATCCAGAAAGTTTTTTAACCCTTTAGGGGAGTCACAGAAATAAAAGCTAAGTGTGTAAGAAATTTGAAAATTTTAATTTTCTGTGCAGAGATTTTATTGTAATCCAATATTTTTCATAATTATAAACCTATTACCAGAGAAATGCACCCCAATATTGATTGCCCCGTTTCTGCAGTTTATAGAAATACCCCATATGTGGCCCTATTGCGCTATTTGACGCAACCACAAGCCTCAGATATAAGGGAGCGCCTAGTGAATTTCAATGGCTCCGTTATTTTTGGTCATTTTTGACTGTACCACTTCAGGTTGGCAGAGGCTCTGGGGTGCCAAAACCTAAAAAACACCCCTAAAGGGACACCATTTAGAAAACTACACCCCTCAAGGAATGTAACAAGGGGTGCGGTGAGCATTTGGACCCCACAGGTGCTTCACAGATTTTCCAAACAATATGGCGTGAAAAAAGAAAAATGTATTTTTTACACTAAAATGTTGTTCTAGCCTTCAATTTTTCATTTTCACAAAGGGATAAAAGGAAAAAAAAAACACAAAACATGTAGCGCAGTTTCTCCCGAGTACGGAAATACCCCACATGTGGACATAAAGTGCCAAGCGGGCGCAGGACGAGCCTCCAAAGGGAAGGAGCGCCAATTGGCTTTTGGAAGCTGGATTTCACTGGAATGGATTTCAAGGGCCATGTCGCATTTACAGAGCTCTCGTGCTGCCAAGACACTGGAAACCCCCCACAAGTGACCCCATTCTGGAAACTACACCCCTCAAGGAATCTAACAAGGGGTGCAGTGAGCATATGGACCCCACTGGTGACGGGCACAAATGTGGAAAAATGTGACGTGAAAGTGAAAATTTTCATTTTTTTCACTTTCATGGCACAAATGTGCCCGTCATCCAGGGGTCCATATCCTCACTGCACCCCTTGTTAGATTCCTTGAGGGGTGTAGTTTCCAGAATGGGGTCACTTGTGGGGGGTTTACAGTGTTTTGGCAGCACAAGGGCTCTGTAAATGCGACATGGCGTTCATCATCCATTCTAGCCAAATCCAACCTCTAAAATCCAAATGGCGCTCCTTCCCTTCAGAGGCTTGCCCTGCGCCCACATGGCGCTTTATGTCCAGATGTGGGGTATTTACGGACTCGGGGGAAATTGCTCTACACATTTTGTGTTTTTTTTTCTCTTTTAACCCCTTGTGAAAATGATAAATTCAAGGCTAGACCAACATTATAGTGTAAAAAATTGAATATTTCATTTTCACGCCACATTGTTCCACATTTGTGCCCGTCACCAGTGGGGTCCATATGCTGACTACACCCCTTGTTACATTCCTTGAGGGGTGTAGTTTCCATAATAGGGTCACTTGTGGGGGGTTTAACTGTCTTGGCAACACAGGGGCCTTTTGAATGCAACATGGCCCCTCGAAATCCATTCCATCCAAATCCAGCCTTCAAAAACCAAATGGCGCACCTTCCCTTTGGAGGCTTACCCTGCACCCGCATGGCGCTTTATGTCCACATGTGGGGTATTTCCGTACTCAGGGGAAATTGCTCTACACATTGTGTTTTTTTTTTATCTTTTAACCCCTTGTGAAAATGAAAAAATCAAGACAAGATCAATGATTTAGAGTAAAAATTTTAAAAAAATTACACTAAATGTTGGTCTAGCCTTGATTTTTTTCCATTTCCACAAGGGGTTAAAAAAGAAAATGAACACAAAACGTGTAGGGTAATTTCCCCTGAGTACGAAAATACCCCACATGTGGACATAATTTGCCATATGGGCACAGGGCAAGTCACCAAAAGGACAGAGCGCCATTTAGAGGCTGGAATGGGGGATGGAGGCCATGTCGCAATTACAAAGCTCCTGTGCTGCCAGAACAGTAGAAACCCCCAACAAGTGACCCAATTCTGGAAACTACACCCCATAAGGAATCTAACAAGGGGTGCAGTGAGCATATGGACCCCACTAGTGATGGACACATGTGTAGAACATGTGCCGTGAAAATAAAAAATACAATTTTTTTCATTTTCACGTCCCAAATGTGGCCGTCACCAGGGGGCCATATCCCCGCTGCCCCACTTGTTAGATTCCTTATGGGGTGTAGTTTCCAGAATGGGGTCACTTGTGGGGGGTTTCTACTGTCCTGGCCGCACAGAGGCTTTGTAATTGCATCATGGCCTCCTCTAATGGGAATGGCGGCCATACCTATTTAGCTGGGGAAAAGGGACAATTCTAATTTATTTGGGGGTATTAGGCCAATTATTAGTTTATAAGGTTGAAAATGACAGGTGTCCATCAAACTCAACCTGTGTTGATCCAGAGGAAGGCAAAAACCCCTCGTGAGGCAGACGACAGTAGCCTCATCACAGGGGAAAAATTCCTTCCCGACTCCATAATGGCGATCAGAATAATCCCTGGACCAAGATGACCCCTGAAATAGGAATAAGGGAAGGAATTTAGATAATGTAAAACCCCAGTGACGTGTGGTGCGCCTTGGAGCGATCCAGTATGCAGAGGCCGGGGGGATCAGGACAGGTGTCACACTGGAAAATGGCGTCCTTCCTGATCCCCCTGTTACCCCACACTCTGCACTTCTTCTGGGGTCTTCTGTTCTCCAGTGTGGGGGACGTCACCTGGAAAATGTTGTCCTGGTGCGATACGGGGTCCTTCATATCCAGAAGCGCTGGGTCCGCTCCATGGCTGCTAAATATTAGGGCGCTATTACTACTTCTGATATGTTCGGATCGTGCCGCAAGCTACAGTAGCTCAGGCAGCGAGGGACCAGAAGAGGGGGTGCTGGTATAAAAGTTATCCCCGTACAGGTGGTAACCTTTATCCAGCAGTGGGAAGATCAGTTCCCCAACGATCTCCCCACTAACTCCGAGGATGGGGGGGGGGCATCTGGGGGCATTTGGGGGCTGGATTCGGGTGTCCCTTCCTACATACACTCTAAGGGTACGTGCACACTGCGGAATCGCGAAGGATAACCCTTTGTGCATTCCGCAGCTGGCACCCGCCGGCGGACTGATGCAGGCGCACGTCTCCGTCCGTGTCGTAGACTCCATTCTATGCACGGGCGGATTCCGCTCTGCGTCCAACGTGTTGATGGAATGACGGATGATGGAATCCGCCCATGCATAGGATAGAGTCTATGACACGGGCGGAGACGCGCCCCTGCATCAGTCCGCCGGCGGGTGCCAGCTGCGGAATGCACGAAGGGTTATCCTTCGCCATTCCGCAGTGTGCACGTACCCTAAATCTGTAAGTGTACCCTGAGGTACTCTCACAGAGTTTGTAGAATTTCACGCCATACCGTCATCTCTTATTGGGACGGTACTGGCAGAAAAGACGTGTCTGGGGGGCAGCGTACGCTACGCTACTCCCAGACACGTCACTGGATGATGAGGAGGATGAGGATGAATGGAGGAACAAAGGACCCCCCATTCATCCTCACTGGCTGTTTCGGTGTCGGAGGCAATAATAATGTATGCGTCCGATACCGAAAACACCCTGGGGGCCATCTTTATATGGGGATTGGTATATGGGGTATGTAGTGGTGTAGTGTAAAACTTTATTCAATGTAGTGTGGTGTAATGTAGTGTTTTTTACGTGTTTTTTACAGTAAGTATACAAAAAAAACCTACGCCAAAAATGGTGTTGCTGATAAATGCCGCACTTATGTTCGACACTTATCAGCAGACCGTGGCAGTAGGATATAAAAAAAAACACCCTACGCCAAAAAGGAGGAGTTGCTGATTAGCAGCGCACTTTTGTGCGATGCTGATCAACACTCAGCGGCGATAGGGTGCGGAAAATAGAAAAAAAAAAAATTGGGAAAAATTTTTTTTTTTTTACTACATACTGAACATCCCTGTAGTGGCTGATACGTGTATTACACTTATCAGCCGCTAGGGGGCAGCAGAGCGCAAGATCCGAAAATAGACGACGCTGGAGCCGGAAAAATACGAAAATAGACGACGCTGGAGCCGGAAAAAGCCGATCGGGACTCACGGAAGAAGCCGAAGATGAAGAGGACGCCGGGAACCCGGAAGACGCCGATCAGGACCCCGGGACAGGTGAGTAATGTACAAATACCTGCTCCGGACCCCTCAGCTACCTAGCTGAGGGGTCCGGAGCAGGTATTTATTACTTGTGGGGACTTTGATCGCCGTGAACGGCCGGCCGGCTGGCCGGCCGTTCACGGCGATCGGGACGGTGGTACCGTGACCACCATTACTTTTTACAGTAATGGCGGTCGGTGCCGTCCTCGGACAGCACCGACCGCCATTTTTTTCCGGGTCATCGGGCCACCGATGGCCCGGAAAGGTTCCGATCGCCGCTATGGGCTTATCAGCCAATAGCGGCGATCGTCGGCATGGGGGGGGGGTTAACAACCCTCCATGCCGACAGGGAGAGATGGCCTGCTATGTATTATAGCAGGCTATCTCCCCCGATCGGGACCCGGCCGGCCGCGGCGCCCGTTTAAAGGGATGACGTACCGGTACGTCATGGGTCCTTAAGTGACAGTGATCCATGACGTGCCGGTACGTCATGGGTCCTTAAGAGGTTAATGGGGCAAAGTGGTACCGGCCTCATGAGGGTTTTTTAACTTCCTCTGGATCAACACATTAGGGTTATACTGTAGGTTGAACTTGATGGACTATTTTTAACCTTATTAACTATATAACTATTATGTGAGGCGGAAGTCGCGATCCTTCTTCCAAGGTTATGACGGGCACATTAGGGGCCCCTTGGCAGGGACAGTTCTACCTTACGGTGGCGCTGCTGTCAAGGGGGAGGGCCTGTCTGGCGGTCTTCCCTCAGGAATGGACTCCTTTAGATTTCTGGATGAAGGGTCGTGATTTGCATCAGGCCTCCCCATTTGTTAATGTTTCAAATAAAATGCAGCCTACGCTGCAATATTTTCCTGCCAGAGTATGTTGTGTTTGTGTTTATTGGAGTTTGTATCGTATAGATTCTTGGGTTACTGTAGGAGTGGGGTTAGCAGGTCCCCCCTTATTGTCTGGTTGCAGGATTCTATAGTAAGTCTATGGGGGCTGTCTCCTGCAACAAGACAGAAAGAACAGTAAGCCAAGGAGAGAAATGCTCAGCTTCTTCCAGCTTGTTCCAGCAATCGGTGGAAGTCTGAAAACCTAGACCCCAACTGATCCAAACTTTTGACATGTCTGTGTGAGTCATGTGAAAGTTTTTCATTTTTTAAAGTGACAGTAACACTTTAACCCCTTAGTGACCGGCAACTGTGTTTTCACGGCGATCACTAAGGGGCTTTATTCCAATGCATGCACCTTTTAACGGCGGATGCATCGGAATAAACCACTGCCCCCCTGCGGCAGCAGAGCGGGGGATCAGCTGTCAGTGTGACAGTTAATATCGCCCTGTAATTACCCGGATCGGAGAATCCTCTACTCCGGGTAATTTAACCGTTTAATGCTGCTGTCAAATCATGACAGCGGCATCTAACGGGTTCCTGTGGGTCTCGGTTAGCGCCACGGTCATACTTACGTGATCGCAATGTCCCGTGACACCGTCCGGCTCCCGTCACCATCCCGTAACCAGACCAGATTGCCCCAGACTGCACGTAACCACCCCAGACTGCCTGTAACCACCCCAGATTGCTTGCAACCTCCCCAGATTGCCTGTCACCACCCCAGATTGCCCGCAACCCCCCATATAGCCAGTAAACACCCCTAGATTGCCCATAACCACCCCCAGATAGCCCGTATACACCTCAGATAGCCAGTAAACACTCCAGTTTTGCCAGTAACAACCCCAGATTGCCTGTATCCACCCCAGATTGCCCGTTACCACCCCAGATTGCCTATAACCACACCAGAGTGCCTGTCACCACCCTGGATAGCCAGTAAATGCCCCGAGAATGCCATTTACCACCCTAGATAGCCAGTAAACACCCACAGATTGTGCGTAACCAAAATGACACTCCTTCCCTTTAGAGCCTTGCTGCGTGCCCACACAGTGATTTATGCCCACATATTATGTACTGTTGTACTCAGGAGAACCTCTTTTACAATTTTTGTGGTGTATTTTCTCCCCTGTTCATAGTAAAATTGAGAAATTTCAAAGTAAACAAAAAGATTATTGGAAAAAATTATTATTTTTTTTTATTTTTACGGTCTAGTACCTCTAATTCCTGTGGGGTCAAAACGTTCACCACACCCCAAGATGTATTCTTAGAGGAGTGTACTTTCCAAAATGGTTACTTTTAGGGGTTCTATTCTGCTGACACTACAGAGACACTACAAACACACCTGGCCCTCAGAAACTTCTGCAGAAAAATCTGCACTGAAAATGCTAATTGGTGCTCCCTTCCTTCAGAGCCCCGCTGTGTGCCCATACAGTGGTATATGCCTACATATGGGGTACCAATGTACTCAGGAGAACCTGCATTACAAATTTTGGGGTGCGTTCTCTCTCCTGTTTCTCGAGAAATTGAGAAATTTCAAACTAAACGGAAATTTTCATTTTCTTCATTTTTACGGTCTCATTTTAAATACTTTCCTCTCATACCTGTAGGGTCAAAATGCTCACTACACACCAAGATGAATTTTTTGAGGGGTTTACTTTCCAAAATGGGGTGACTTTTGGGGAGGTTCTATTCTGCTGACATTACAGGGGCACTGCAAATGCACCTGGCGCTCAGAAACTTCTTCAACAAAATCTGAACTGTAAATGTTAATTGGTGCTCCTTCCCTTCTGAACCCTGCTGTGTGCCCATACAGTGGTTTATGCCCACATATGGGGTACCGTTGTACTTGGAAGAACCTGCGTTACAAATTTTCAGGTGTGTTTTCTCTCATGTTGTTGTGAAAATGAGATACTTTAATCTAAACAAATATATTATTGGAAAATTTCTATTTTCCATTTTTTTCCCGGCCTAAGGGCGAATACTTTCCTCCAGCCATGGTCTCAAATGCTTATTCTACCCCAAGATTAATTCTTTAAGGTGTGTTGTTTCCAAAATTGGGGCCACTATGGAGGTTTCAAGTATACAAGCCTCCTAGATCCTCTTAAAAAAAGAACTGGTCCCTAAAAAAAAATCAGTTTTGGAAATTTTATGAAAAGTTGATAATTTGCTGATACATTTCTAAGCCCCGTAACACCCTAAACAAGTAACATATGTTTACAAAATTAAATCAGAATAAAGACTACATATTGATTATGTGACTTTGTAACTAATTTATGTCATGTGACTTTCTTTTTTTAGAAACAGAGAATTTCAAAGTTCGTAAAGGGCAAATTTTTCATGATATTTTGATGTTTTTCACAAAAAAAACACATAAGACTGTGGCCAAATTTTGCCACTATCATAAAGTACCATATGTTACAAAAAAAAAAAACTCAGAATAACTAGCATACGCTAAAGCATCACTGAGCTATAAGCGATTAAAGTGAGACAAGTCAGATTTTGAAAAATGAGCCTGGTCATTAGGGCCCAAATAGGCTAGGTCCCTATGGGGTTAATTGTTTTTACTGTGTTATCTATTCCTGGAGTACACGGTGTGGTAAATATAATCCATATCTCCAGTGGACATAAATCCCCTGCTTATTCTCCTGTACTTCAATATAATGCAGAGGGTCAATGTCTATTAGGGAATCAGTTTGCTCCCTGTTGAGTTTGTATTGAACGGGGAAACTTGTGTGGGAAAAACAAATTACTTAATCAAATAACTTTCTTGACTTCCCTAACTTAATTCTATGTGGTTGTTCTGACTTTAAGACTTTTCGATGGACAGAAAATCTATAGTAAATAAAGGTATTGACGCTCGGCCATCTATTATCATTGTCTAGGCTGATCTGTGCGCTGGTCCTGGCATGGTTTAGCCTTAGTGAAGATCTTGGTGTTCTTAGGAACATTCTCTGTTGAAAATGGATAAAGATTTTCATTATTTCAAGTTGATAGGTTTGTGTCTGCAATGTTCTACATGGTCAAAGAAAATGATTCCTCTTCTAACCAGTGATGAGCGAACATGTTCGTAAATGTTTATGATCGGAACGGTTATACCGATCATTTTCAAACATATTCAAACTTGCGAACATACGCAACTAACTGCGTAATTTACGCTTTGCACCTCATAATCTGTACGCATGTGCAGAGACCGAAACGTTCGATTCTACTGTATGTTCATTAATATTATTTGTTTGTTAATGTTCAGCGAACAAAAACCGATCAAGATAAAAAAAATTTAATGTTTGTTTTCGGAATCCCAACTGAACATCGGGATAACACATCAATAAAATACCCACCAAAATACAATGATTTTCTATATTAGAGTTTTAGTAAATTTGTGGAGATCATGCAATTTGTTATCACTGTCCTAATCTGCAGAACCCGACCCTTTATTCCCCATGGCCATACCTCTTTACTGGCTAGCTCCACCCCCATTGTTAGCTCCATCTCTACTGCTTCAACAATTATTGGAAATGGAGGAGATCCAAGTGATAAGACCACTCCCCAAGCTTATAAGATAAGATAAAAGTAGACAAAGAGAAGAAAAGGTAAAAAAGATACAATAAAAAACATTAGACTATTTTAGTTCTTTTTGTGGAGTGATCTCTGCATAGGTCGGTGTTGGTTGTACACCCTAACCACTGCAGGAAGGAAGGACTTCCGATATTGTTCATTCTCGCACTTTGGGGGAATTAAACGGTCACAGATAGCACTGCCCAGTGCAATAACGGTCTTGTGCATAGGATGGGAGTCATTCTCCAGTATAGAGCTGACCACTGACAAAATCCTTCGCTCCCCCACCACCTGCACCGGTTCCAGGTGGTTTCCAAGGACAGAGCTGGCTCTTCTGACTAGCTTGTCCAGTTTTTCACTATTGCTGGTTAAAGATGGCTGATGCCACCACAGAGTTAAAGAAGGTCCTAAGAAGTGCCCCCATGGACTCCAAAGGCCCTCAGCCTCCTGAGCAGGTACAGCCTACTGTGGCCCTTTCCGTGCACTGTGTCCATGTGATCAGCCCAGTACAGCTTATTATTGAGGACCCCAGATATTCATACATGTTCACTATGTCAATGTCCGTCCACTGGATGACATGACATAAATTGAACTATATAAGATCCTTTTAGAGTGTGATGACCCGAGCATGACATAGTACTCAAGAAGAAGTGCATTGTAAGCAAGTGGATTGGAAAAGGAGACCAGGGTAAATGATAATGGAGAAGCAAACATGTGGGCCTTGTAGCCTGAGTTAAAACAGTGCACCATAATAGGTTGTTCATGTTGATCTTTGTTATGTGCAGAAAACATCTGCTGCTAATGAAGGACATTACCAAGACCACTGATGCCAGTCATTTAATCCTTTAAATACAACAATCTACAGCTGTTGTGGGATTTAAAAGGCAAAAGGACAGCTGCCACGGGGTCATGTGACTCATCAGAACACCTGCAATCACCTGCAAACATGGTGGGGGCCTTTACTAGGAACATATGGGCAGCATGGTGGTTCAGTGGTTAACACTGTGTCCTTGCAATACTGGAGTCCTGGGTTCAAATCCCACCATGGGCATCTGCAAAGAGTTTGTGTAAGGACTGTTTGTGTCGGGCCATGCATGCTCAGTGTCCATAGCAGCCAGACTTCTTCTCAGGTTTTGCTCTGCTATTCCTCGCTGTAGTAGTGGCCAGTTTCCCTCCCTGGCTGATCAGCATAGGTGTAGCAAGTTCATTGATTGTTGAATAACAGCTGACTCACCAGTCAGTTGTCGGTATCTGGGCAGGACCTGGTGCCTCATCCCCAATCATGCCTGGGGGCTGAAACTCCAGACTCCATAAGTATCCTCACTTGTGTCATGTACCTTGCCTGCGACAGAGCCTATTTTATAGTGTTTCTTGACCTAGGGATTTTGCCTGCATTGTATATTTGGTTACCTGACTTTTGGACTTGACTATTCTCCGGAACTATACTGTGCTGCCCTCCTGTTGCTGACTTGGACCTCTGACCTTTCTGTATTGTGTTGCATTTTTCCTGTCTGTTGTCTCATGTTTACACTCACTATATAGGGTATGGACCGCCAACAAGTTGTTCGCTGTCGCTAGGACTGCTGTGGCAAGGAGGCAGGGACAGCGGAGTGGGTGCCAGTGTTAGGTTTGCACCTGTCCTCTGTCTTGCTGGTCCTATATATCCTGACATTTTGTATGTTCTCTCTGTGTTTGTATGGGTTTCCTCCCACACCCAAGACATACAGATAGGTGAATTTAGATGGGACAGGGAGCAATAAATGGCAAACCTATATAAAGTGCTGCAGAATTAGTGTGCTCTATACAAATAAAAGTATCATTATTATTATTATTATTTGTATTATTATTATTATTATTATTATTATTATTATTATTATTGGCTCTGCTTCTGGAATCTGCTCCAGGGAGGCCCTACTAGCAGAGTGACAAGTTTTCATATTAATGCAATGTGATAGCAATGCATCAGCCAGTATAAACGTCAATCAGCACAGGCAATCCAGCGATAGCTTATAATTGTTTTACTAGGAGGACTTAAAAGGTTTATTGATAATGAAAATTCAAATCATCCCCTTTTCCCAACAATGTAAGCAAAAATAAACTATTTTTGTCTTAACTATTCAATTACAATGCTATTAATTCTACATTGTAAATGGTGTAAATGAAAATATAATAATAATAAAAATAATAATTATTATTATTATTGATCAGAATGTCCCACTAAAACAGAAAACAGATACAGATCGGTGGGCAATAAAAACATACAAAAACAAAAAAAGTGTGAAAGGGTTAATATTTAATTTTTATAGTGGTTTAAACCTGTTCATTTTGAGTTACGTGAAGAAAACTAAAATTCTATTCGGTTTCTTCATGTAAATTTATACATCATACTGTATATCCTTCATTGAACTTGCGCCATTCATCTCTTTAAAGATCAGAAATTAAATCTCGGGTTGCCTCACATTCATAGTTGTTTTTATCTGCCATTTCCATGAAGAGGTGAAGAAGACACGATAAGTATAGGAATATCCAAGAGTCACATTTGCACACCAGACATCTGCGGATAAAAAAAAAAAACTAAGCTAATGCAAGAGAAGAGCAGAAATGGAAAAAACGTCTTATAATAACCTTTATATAAGGTGTTAGTTATTACCAAAGTTCGGACAAGGCAGCTGCATAAGAAAAGGTCACAGTCTTTAGTTCCTGAACTTCACTACCAAAATGACAGATTTCGTTTTTTTATCCTCATTTCTTTGCTATAGAATGCACCTAATGCTCATAGGAATTAGAAGCATGAAACACCTAGAAAACCTTTTATTAATATAATCACCCCATATTTCTTAGGGCTATAGTGGGTGCATTAGCACTTAGATGTTTCTGTTAATAGAGCATTAACCTTGTTCAGACTTTTTTTTTTGTATTTAAGGAAAAAGGTATAACCCAAGGATTCACTTTAAGGTATTCTTAAAGGAGAAGTCCGGTGAAATTTTTTTATTAAAGTATTGTATTGCCCCCCAAAAGTTATACAAATCACCAATATACATTTATTACGGCAAATGCTTATAAAGTACTTTTTTCCCTGCACTTACTACTGCATCAAGGCTTCACTTCCTGGATAACATGGTGATGTCACGATCCGACTCTCAGAGCTGTGCGGGCTGTGGCTGCTGGAGAGTATGATGGCAGAGTGATGCTCAGTGTCCCTCCAGTGCCCTGTGTCCCTCAGTGTCCCCCTACCATCATCCTCTCCAGCAGCGACAGCCCGCACAGCTCTGGGAGTCGGGTCGTGACGGGCTCGGGAGTCGGGAGTCGGTTGGTTTAAAAAAAGACTGACCAAAAGACTGAGCAAAAATCTCATCAAATAGTGGCATGTATAGAAGAATGAACCCTTTAGAGGCAGGATATAAAAGTATAGCAGTTACAGTACAATATACTATTATATGATATAATAAACAAAAAAAGGAGATTTTTCATGTATCTAAAAAAAAAATAAAATGTTCCCACCGCACCTTTTCCAACCATGGTAAAACTGTTGTTTTCTGTCCCTTAAGGTCTCCTATACAGCTTAGACTACCGGCCACCACCTTTTGTTGTGGTGTCGGATGTCAGTCTAAGGTGTATGGAGCTGGGCCGATTGTCCACTGACGGGTGATGTCAATTTTAGGAGAGATAAGCTTCAGCAAGAGCACTCTCACTGCGTCTTAAGGCCCTATTCTACGGGTCAACTTGATGAGTAAACGAGCACTCTCAGAGATCATTTGCTCCTCGTTTCCCGCTCACTGCCACCACTATTCCATGCGCCAGCAGCGAGCTGGTGAGTCTGTGTTTATTGTATTGTATTTTATTTTTAGCAATCTGGAATTTTGTGAAGCAGTATGATGTGGATTCCTATGTATGATGGGGGTAAAGAGGAGGAAAAAATATGAAACAAGGGGAAGAACAAATGAATCACGGAAAGGAACAAATGGAATATGGTCATAAGAAGAAAAAATGTACTGTAATGGGATAATATGAGATCTATTACTGCGCCACTATAGCACTTTATTTTTAGGATGTTGGTGCACGGTCAGTTTTTAAATGACACATTATATATGGCACTTTATAATAACAATATAATCATGTTTAGGATAGTAGTCACTTTGATTGTTTTTCGTATTTGTGTATTGTTTGATTATGCAGTGAATTAATAATATGTACACATAGCACTTTTTTGATTACAGCACTTTAAATTATTTATACCTGTATATACACATGTTTACATTGATATAGTATTTATTGCACTTTAATTATAAATTGATATTTCTGTCGTTTGCAAGCTATAGAAGACGTGTCCCATTTCAACAGCACTGTGTAAATACATGGCCTCCCAATAGTGTAGAACGAGTACCTTCCATGTACGCGGGTCTCGGGAGAATCGGGCACAGGCGCCCTTCCAACATGGCCTCAAGAGTTCGCTGTGCGCATGCCCGCCTGCGTTCCACCGGCGGGCGTGCGTTCCAGTAACGTAGACCGGGAGGAAGTCGCGTGATTCCTTGCCCCTCCTGTGACCTGCGTCGATGCCCGGAAGGAATCTTCATCCACATCATAAATAGCGCGAGATACAGGAGTTAGACACGCCCCTTGAGAAAGCGATCTTACGCGAAACGTGCGTCGGGGTTACAGACGCCAGACTCCACTATGGGTAAGGGATATTTATACTTTCCATCTTAGATAGACATCTTCAGGTTATGCAAGTCTGCGTTTAGCAGCCCTGAGGCCATGTGGATACACTGCATGTGCTGATATTTATGCCCTGTAGACGCTTGCCCATACTCGACTGTGTGATTACTTGACCGTAATACTGTGGTTTCTGTTTGTCTTTGCTGGATCCTTTTTACACCATTACATGTCATGAGATTTTTTAATTGCGTCAATAAAATTATGTAATTTTTAAAATGCATAGCCTTGTTTTGTGTAATTGTTTGTTAAGAAAGGCTATTATATGGTAAATTTCTGGACAGAGTAAAATGTGGTGAATTAATCTCTGCTAGGCAGAAACCAATATAATGATTTAAATGTCCATTGGAACTATTGTGTATAAACTGTCTTTTCTGTGTTTTTCACAGCAGCCAGTTCCAAGTCCAATATGGATTTTCGGGCCCGGGATGAGTCGTGGCTCATGCAATTAAATGATGTGTTTAAAGATGAATCCAGTACTGCTTTTAATGTTGGTGCACAAGAAACTAGAGAAATAATGAAGGAGTTAAAAGATGTTCTTAATAAAAGAACAAAAACCTGGTGGAACAAAGCCTTTCTGGAAAAGTATGTCAGTAAGGGTCTCATTCCCAGGGGGCTAAGAGTACAAGTGTTCCCTGCATTCCCCATAGAGGATGACGTTTTTAAAAAAAACTGTGGGAAGACCTGGCTAATGTTTGTTCGAGGGGCTTTATGCAATTACTGATTCAATTAAACTGTAAGACTTTGAATGAATTGGAGAAACAGGCAGATATTTTACAGATGAAACTTAGTGAGACCTGCCCACCTGATACACTAAGTAAACTAAATGAGGAGTTAGAGACTGACTTTCAAAAATGGGAGAAAGAAATACGGTCCACCAAACTAAAAAAAACTCCAGCGAGATACGACAGACTCAAAACAAAATAGAGTGTACAGATGGAGGCAGGGAAATGAACGTTCCAGATCAATATCAAGATCTCGATCAGCATCAGTCTCATCTAGGACCTCTAATGGTGAACAAACAAGACATGATGTGAAAAATGGAGGTGGTCCCCATGGTGAATCATTAAATCACAGATATGAGAGGGCTACACGAAGCCCGAGTGTTAAAAGGAAGGAACCAGGATTCCTCCAGAGAGGGAGACCATCTAAGAACAATCTGGAGGTAATTAATCTATCCTCTAGGTTGTTAACAGAGGATCAGGTGGAAGTCCTTTCGAAAGGCGTGACTTTTTCTCCTACTAATCCGTTTCATTCTTTTACAGCCATAAAAGATTTGCACCTTTTTTCGAGAAAATTGCTCCTGATGCGACTACACTCCCGGGGTGAGATGGGGTTAACGGAATTGGAAAAATCTGAGAGGGACGCATTACAGACACTTGAAGAATTGTTGGAGGAACAAAGAGTGCGGGACCAAGGTTCCTGAGTTCTGTTATCCCAAAATCCAAAATTTTCCAACCTTTTACTCTCTGTCCTCAAATCGAAATCTTTACGAGGTTAGTGGAGGAGGATTTTAAACAAATCCCCTTCAAATTGAGACACGACAATTTAACCCCCGGACAACGCCATGCTTTGAAGGAACTACAGTCATATGAGGACGTAGTCTTCAAGGCGGCCGACAAAGGGGGAAATGTCGTAGTATGGCCCACTGCTAAATACGAAAAAGAGGCCTTACGCCAGCTACGTGATAAAGTAACATACAAAAAATTGTCCCATAACCCTGTTATGGGTTTCCAAACAGAACTATGTAAGATTTTGCAGAGAGCATTTTATAAGGGGATTATCCCCAAAAAAGTGTTTGATGGATTGGTGAATGCATCCCCCCAGATTCCTACCTTTTACCTCCTCCCCAAAATCCACAAGTATCCCCTCAACCCTCCAGGGCGTCCCATTGTGTCCGGGATTGATGGGTTATGTGACCCAATATGTAAATTCATACATTTTTATCTTAAACCATTGGTAGAAAATTGGCCATCTTTCATTAAGGACACGATGGACGCCCTGGTTAGGATTGATGGGATCTTTGTGGATGATGATATGCTGATTGTTACAGTGGACGTGGAATCGCTTTATATCTGTATATCACATAGTGATGGCTTGAGGGCAGTGAGGTTTTTCTTGGACTCCAGCAGCTGGGACTCTGACACTTGTAATTTAATTTTGGAACTATTGGAATTTATTTTGAAACACAATTTTTTTTGTTTTTCGTGACATTTTTTACCTACAGCAGCGCGGTACTGCCATAGGCGCGGCGTGCGCCCCCTCATATGCCAACCTCTTTCTGGGTTACTGGGAGAGGTTGGTTTTTCAATGTGGGGGGGCTTGCACCGCTTCCCATGTGCAGTGCTGGCTGCGATATATAGATGATATTTTGTGTTTTTGGCAGGGGTAGGAGTCCCAGCTGTTGGAGTTCATGACTGAGCTCAATACAAACGAGTTCAACATCAAACTTACCTTTAAATCCAGTCCGGTTAGGTTGGAATTCCTTGACATACTTATGGAGAAGGGGTCCGACGGTAGACTGGAGACAGATGTCTTCAGAAAATCTACGTCGGTTAATGCCCTACTGGAGGCAACCTCGGCACATACACCCTTAACAATTAAGGCGGTCCCGACAGGTCAATTTCTGAGGATGCGACGAATTTGCTCCTCTGAAGAGAGATTTGAAAATCAGAGTGTAGATTTAAAAAGGAGATTCCAAGAAAGGGGTTACAAGAAAAGGAAAATTGAATATGGATATAGTAGAGCCAAACAAACATCTAGGCAGCAATTGTTGCAAACTAGTACAAGGAAAAAACAAGGGGATAACCAGGTTCGGTACATTTCCAACTATAACGAGAAGTTGGAGGTCATGCGAAAAATAATGGCTAAACATTGGGCAGTTTTAAAAACTAACCCAATTCTCTATGGGGAAGGGTAAACTTCCCCATAGAGAACACAGAAGTGCTCTGTATGTTAAACATGGGGGGGGGGGGGGCAGCGGACGTAAAGGATAACTCACAGCTGAGCAGTGGTTTGGTTGCCAGCTTTAGCCTCCAGGGGTGATGAGTGATAACGGCAATGAAAAAGTACAGCTCGCCCTGCAAAAAATGAGCCACCCATAACACAGCACAGTAGATGGAAAAAAAAAAAAAAATTAAAAAAGCTACAGTTCTCAGATTATGGTGAAACAATACAAATAAAAACTAAAGGAAAATAAATTTATTTTAGTTTTTTGAAAGTAGTAAGAGATTGAAAGAATATTTCAACCCACATATATTTATTTTCAAAATTTAAATGTTACATTATAGGGGTACTTTGAGGTGTTTGGTATAGTGCTGGTTCTGCATAAAAAATGTTAAACATCCTACCCTTACATATTATGTTCCCCTGGGGTCCTGTTGTGGTATCTCCAGGTCCCCAGCTGAATGCTCAAGCCGTTACTTCCGAGGCGGACTCATGTACAGTATACAGTGACTGCCCGCGCAGCCAATTACTGACTGACTCACTGAGCGGGCTGTCACTGCAATAAAAAATTACAATAACCTATAGCTGTGACCGAAGCTATAATGAACAAATCCCTATAACGTAACATACATTTTAACTTGGGCAAAGGCACAAGTGAATGAACAAGGAAGCAGTCACCTGCGATGAACTCAAAAGATGTAAATCCCCACAAACTCTTCTTGTAATAAAGTCAGTAAACACAGCACCCACATCACTAGTACTATAGGATTTGATGGTGTTTGCTTGCATGATTGCAAGTCCTGTACAATTCGGAGGCTAGACTATTTTGTGGATATTGCTGTGAGTCATATGGCTTTACAGAGAGCACCTGGCCACTTTCTGCAAGAAAGCACAGATACTTCCTAAGCCCCGGGATGGTAAACTCAATAATATTTACAGACGACTTACCACCCGTGAGTGACTTTACTGAATCAAGCTCTTTCAGATGGTTGCGTAATATAGAATATGTCATCTATAGAACTGACAGTGGAGATATCAACGGGGGATTTATAGTGTACGTTTTGTAAGAAGAGGGGAAAATTAGGTAATGTGTAAATGTCAATCAACCCACGACTGACACACCGGTCACATTCCTGATGATGTCACTGTTCTTCTTTGCATCATATGACACAAAATAACATTTCCATTTATGAAACTAAGGAATTAGCTCAGTCTGGAAAAATGCATTGAAAATAGTCCCAGGAGGGTAAAGACTGGATGTGAGTATATCTTATCTCAAGATTTAACCAAAGGAGACAAAAAGTAAATTAACAGTAGATGTGATTTATATATATATATATATATATATATATATATATATATATATATATATTTTTTTTTTTTTATTATTATTATTATTTATTTATTTTTATTTTTTTTAAATCATGGAAAACACGGCACTTCCTGTTTTCTGACAGTTTCTTTTTAATCAAAAAGTCAGAAAATAGAAAGTCGTTTAAAGAACATTGCCAAACCTGAACAGTCCGGCAAGCCCGCTCAGCACTAGTAGGCGTAATAAAAATAAGGCAAGAATTCTTTAAAGCAAATGTACCAAGTCAAAGAGCCGGCCAGTGCACATGAAGAAACTGTCACCGAGCACAGGAACTTGTCTAAGTGCTGTATTGACCAGGTAGTGAGAAACAAATTCACTTGCCAAAATGGTACTAGATGGTTCTAGACATACCCTTACACAGTGTATGAAGGAGCTCGGCAAGGAGGTTGTTTCAGAAATCGTAAAGAATTAGGCCCAGATCTTCTGTAGATGCCGCTGAACTGACCCTTCTTTATGTTTATGTAATCTCGATGTAAGACTTTATGGTGAGATGAGAGATCTGTCAGGGCCATATCATCAATTCAGGACCCCTTGTTCATTGTAAGATAGTTCTTTAAGAGGTAACCTAAACAGCTCATTATGCAGGTTACCGACCACCACTCTGTGGTGTGGTATGTATATTATGCCTACATGGTAGCTATATATATATATATATATATATATATATATATATATATATATATATATATAAACCATGTGCTCACATGTCTGCTAGCTGAGATTACTAACTAGTGATTGGCTAAGCAGACATTTCCTGCACGTCCAGATGAAAGAAGAACACACTGGACAAGGTATGGCTAAGATTTTTTTTTTCCCCAGCAGATTAGATCAACATTCATACATTCTTTTTTTTTACAAAAACACTGATATTATTTTGAATTAAGAAATCATCAAAGTCTTTCTTGAAGTCATCAACTTATGTTGTGAAGGGAACTAAGCCAGAAAAAAATAAAATGATAAAAAAAAATTAATGGGTTTTTAGAAAACAATTTATTTTTATGACTTTTTTTATAGAAATTAATTTCTTCAACTGGTAATTCCAATCTGGCTTAAATGCGATAGAAAAAGATATAATAATATGAGAAACTGTATAATGGGAATTCTTGGTAATGGAAAACAACTTAAAAAAAATAAAAATAAAAAAAATCACACCTGTTTAAAAATATCTGTTCACATTAATTAAGTGGCACATGTCAGTGGCTGAGAATAACTCCTATATGGGGATAGCGGTGTTCTGCATCAGATTATAGTCCTATCATTTGCATCTATTTTTATGTCTTGCAATTATCATGATATCTGTCACCTGTGAGACAAATAGAATAATAATGCAAAAATAAAAATAAATCTGTGAACAAAAGCATTTTAGCTAATTGGATAGTTTCAGAAAATATATAGGTTCACAGGGAGTAAAGAGGGAGTCTGCAAAATAGGATTTTATATAAGATGTGTAGAAGTAGTCGCTACAGATAGGTCTTATTGTAATGTATTTAGATTAGGGGTTGTTATTGTGATGGAAAAGTAAAATGTGTGAGTGTAAAATAAAGAAACCAAAACTATAAATTAGTATGGTCTTTTCCTTTCCTTAATTTCTTTGCACATTAATTTTTCTATAACTGTGCAGAGTGGGCGGTTCTACCAGGTGTAGAGCTACAGAGCTATGTTATGTGCTCTGTATACTTAAAGTGATATTACGCTCAAAATTAACTTGTAATATGTTGTTGCTGTTGGTGACCAAACTGCCTATTCTTACCTATGCAAGCTCTCCTGGTGTCCTCCCGTGTCATCTTCAGGTCCATACCCAGCGATCCACTTCTGAGACAGACTTATCTGGCAAAGACAACCTGGTTAGGGCTGTCACTGCCAAGACAAGTGTGTCTCAGAACTGGAGGTAGGATCGCTCGGCCAATGACAGAGGGGGAGCCCGGGAGAGCGTGGAAAGAAAAAATAAGCTGTTTGCTATGTTCTCACCAAGAGCAGGAACATATTAGATGTTAATTTTGAGTTGAATACCCCTTTAACCTATTTTCTTTTTATGTAACACGAGTTATGTCTAGATATGAGCAAATTAGTTTGGGGAAAACATAAAAATAAGTAAATAGGGGTTTGTTCCTGAAAAGCTGTGCACAGCAATAGGGACTCCTGTCAAGGACCTGATAAGAGTCCTTGCTCCTGTACACTTGAACTTTTGGAGTTGTACCATTTATAAAGTTAACTGAGTGATGAAGTTACAGCGTTAGGGCCAATAATATGGCTAAAAGTATGTAAAGAAACAGGTGTCCAAGTTAAAGGCAGGGATCCTTCATCATGCATACTCGCCACCTAGTTCATACGAACCAGCTTGGGCCAACCAAAGATGAGTAATGATGGTGTATGCATTGCTACTTATACTCACTACAGTCATAGGGCCAGAAACTCCGCACCTGGCCCAAGGAATGCTGAGCTACAAGGCATACAATATGCCTCATTGAATAAATAAATGAAAACTAAAATTTATATGATTTTTTGCCTCTTACTTGTATACAAATATTAGTAGAAAACTGTGAATAGTCCATTTAAAAAAAAGTCAGAACACACTCATTCCCGGGTCCGTATTTTTTCCAATACATTAATCTGCTTAAGGCCAAGGCGTGCTAGCCAGAAAGAATTATGAACGTCCTGACTGATCTTATGCAGTGGAATATTTTTTCCAGGTAACATCAAGGTTACTTTTAATACAATCTGTGAAACATGACTTCAAAGACAAAAGCTGCCGGCCACAAAACAAAGCCATTTAACTGAGGTATAGTGAATGTAATTACAATGGACACACAGTCTCTACGTGCCTTCCCGGTGAGGTAGAGAAAGCATTTGAAGAGTAAATCAGAATAAAAATCAACATAAGCAATGTCCTCTGCTGAGCTGAGTGCATTTGGTCCAGTAACTGGGGATTTCTTAAAGAAATAAGAGGATTGATCTGAAGTTTACATAGAATAATATAATTTATGGAACTACTATGGGCAATTCTATAAGAGCATCACAGCTTTAATGTTGTTGTATAAAGAAGAAAATCCCCTTTTAAACAGAAGTTATCCCAGCGATCAATTGATCAACAAAGTTCTATAAACCCTAGGGAGGTATATCGGGCCTTACATGTAGCCGACCTTCCTAGGTATTCAAATAAAACACATGGTGTGCAAGGTCAGACTGTCATCTCCAGAACTGTATTGTTAACAACAGAGAAAATCTGTACTCTGAATTGCTTGAAATGGAATCTCCCAGCTGCAGTGCAGATACTGTATAGGGAAATGGCTGAAAGAAAGACAAAAAAATATATCTTTAGCTGATGGCTATTACGTTATCAAATTAAGTTTTGCTTCTAAGATTGTAGCGATCATGCTGAGCTGCTCCCTGGTTGGGAAAGGGAGAGGTGTGCATGCTGCAGTTCATGAGTTGTCACTTAAAACTAAATATGAACAACTATGAAGTCATTTAAAAACATTAATGTATGGCCAATGTAGGGCTGCATTCACACAGCGTTTTTGCAATCCGTTTTTTCCAAAAGGACGAATGAAAAAAAAAAAAACAGACGCATTTGTGTGCATCCATTTTGATCCGTTTTTCCATTTACTTCCATTAATAACCCTTTCAAGACAGAGCCCTTTCATGCACAAAAGTCTGGGTCAAATTAATGCAATGTCCCTTCCTGCCTCCTAAGAGCCATAGCACTTTTATTTTTCCGCCTACAGGACTGGCTGGGGAGTCATTTTTTGCGACATGATCTCTAGTTTTTATCAATATCATATTGGTGTAACAGAAAAATTTTGATTGCTTTTTATAATTTTTTTTGTGATATATGATTTAATAAAATCAGCAATCCTGGTGTTTAGTTTTTTCCCCCGTTTATGCCATTTATACCGTGTGGGAACAATAATGTTATATTTTAATAGATCGGACAATTCCGCATGCTACAATATGTAATATGAGTAATAGAAGTAGTAGGCTCTTCTATTACTCATATTTGCTGGTTCTTGGTGCCAACCAAGTAGTGCACTCGCTGTACACCCCTCTTCCTAACAGTACTGTTAGGTTGAGTTCTTACACTAGAATATTTCATACAATATGTAATATGTCTATTTATTTATAATTTAATTTTTATAATGGACAAGGGGGTCTTTTAAACTTTTATGGGGGTGGGGGGTTATAAGGGGTTTTTTAATACTTGTATAAAACTTTTTTTATTACACTTTTTTTTTTTTTTTTTTTTACACTTTTACTCACTGTAAAAGATGCAATCATTAGATTGCATATACTGATCAATGCTATGCCATAGCATAGCATAGATCAGTGTTATCGGTGATTTATGTAGAGAGCCTGCTCTCTACAGAGCAGACTCTATACATGGATCGACGAACCGACAGGACGTGTCAGCACATGCGATCCGGACCCCGGTAGCATGGCTGCGAGGGTCCCGATCACTCAAAGACAGATGCTTGATCTGTAACTGAGCACCTTAAACGCAGCTGACTCTCATTACCTGCGTCCCTGGAGACTGATGGGAGCGGTATCGCTCTCCCTGCAGCGCTCCCGCTCACATCAATAACCCTGTCATTCAGGAACGTAGATATACATTCCTACTGCACGGGGTATGTGCAGTAGGAACGTGTATATATACAGATTACTGACGGGAAGGTGTTTAAAAAAAAAGGATCAAAATGGATTCCTTTTTTTTTAACGGACACAAAAGGTTGACTACATTTTTGTGTACATTTAAAAAAAAAATCCTTTTTTTTAATAATTGAAGTCAGTGAAAAAAACTGATCAAAATGGATGCACACAAATGCATCTGTTTTTTTATCCTTTTTTTTTTTTTTTTTTTTTAAATAAAGGATGTAAAAAAACCCACCCTAAATAAGTATTTCATCTGGATAGTTTTAGAATTATTTCAAGGATTCCCTGACTGAATCCATGTATGGCAAGACAGTATCAGCATACTGACAAAAAGGTAAAGCATGCTTACAAATACCATGGAATACTGACTGCATATGGATTTTTATCCGAATACATAGTAATATTTTGTAATATTTAAAAGCACAGAAAATAACACTTTTAGGTCCTACCTAAAAAAAAGTATACATATAGGACTGAATATAATGTCAATAATCAAACTTAATGGGGTCTTCTGCAATTATGCCTTGGTATATGTTTATATTTTGCCATATATTTCCTCTTACTTAGAGCCCGAACGTAGTTTGGACCTATCCTAAAAAAACATTCTTCCCCAATCCCCTATAGACAATATCCATTGAAGAAAAAGAGAACACCCCTGGAATTCTACATGAACAACCTGTACAATGTTGTTTCCATGTGAGAAAAGTGTTGACATGTCTCTTTAAACACTAAAGTAGTATATGATAAACTGAACAATAATGAAAAACTCCAGACAAAGATTTAGTTTTAAGCCGTGGAAAAACTAACAGAGATTTCATTAAAGCCTGAAATGTTGTAGGGAACAAGGACATGAGTAAACTTCCTCCAGGAACCTATGCTGTCTGTAATATTCAGGCCAGAGCTAAGTGGTCATTATCTGGTCGGCGTTCATCTTGTTATAAATGGTTTGCACTGTTGACTTTAGCCGCTGGATTAGAAATGTTCTGATGTTTGGAGCTTACACAACCCGATGAGAAAAATTAACTAGTCACAAAGGAAGCAAATGACCGAAAAATTTCCTCCAGCAATTGCTTGCGGCCCATTAGTCCATAGGGGAGGTATAAGGTGGCAAGAAATTACATCGGGATAGAAATGACAGGATTTAAGCTGATTTTTTCTCTTCCTAGTAATGCTTAGTCCTCATGCATGATTGCTGAAATATTCCTGCGGCTTACCTTTAGCTTTGTTTTACAGACTTTGGCAAAGTCAGCAGAGCAATCTCAGCATCATTAGAGGGCAGGGAATTCAATTAACTCTTAGGGGACACACAAAAACACAGAAAAATGCAACAGCTCACCGCAACAGCAAGATACAGACCCAGCATTTTTCTGTGTTTTTGTGTGTTTGCAATTTCAGCCATGGCAACGTGCTCCTGCCTAGTGTGAACAGTGTTGTAGGAGAGCTGACCAAATTTTTTTCCTTTTTTTTTTCTGTGTTCCAGTTGGGGGAGTGGCTGCCTCTATTTGGTCGTGCACTCCACCTGTCTCACCCAGGTGGTGCAATTATTTTTGCAGGTATTAGACGGATCTTGCATGCCCAGAGCATAGGTGTATTATACGCCATGGAGAGGCCATAGTGTACATACAGTGTAGGGTCTGCCTCGATATGAGTCCACCTTATCGTGGTGAGGCAGTTTACGCTGTTTGCAAATAGTAACCAAGAGACTTGTTATTTTTGTGGGAATTTTTTGGGCAGTTGGGGGGGCTGCTTTTAATTATTTTCATGTCTATGGTGGGTCTGTATCTTGCTGTTGTGGTGAGCTGTTGCATTTTTCTGTGTTTTTGTGTGTTTGCAATTCCAGCCATGGCAACGTGCTCCTGCCTAGTGTGAACAGTGTTCTAGGAGAGCTGACCAAAGTTTTTTCCTTTTTTTTTTTTCTGTGTTCTTAGGGGACAGTTTTCATTTTTGCATTTTCGTTTTTTCCTCCTCGTGTATAAGGCCATAGCGCTTGCATTATTACACCTAGAGACCCAGATGAGCCCTTATTTTTTGCGTCACTAATTGTACTTTGCAATGGCAGAAGTACTTTGTGCCCAAAATGTGACGTGAAACCAGAAAAAAAATTATATGTGTGGTGAAATTGAAAAAAAAAAAAACACAAATCTGAGTGTTTAACCCCTTAGCGACCCATGACGTATCTGATACGTCATGGTGCTGCTCGGGGTGTTCAGAGCGGGGTCCCGCCGGGACCCCGCTCTGAACGGCGCTGATCCCGGCTGACACGTGCAGCGGGGCAGTGCCTCTATTAGCCGGCGCGGGTCCCGTTGCCGCTCCGGCTAATTAAGGCTCTAAGTGCAGCTGTCAAACCTGACAGCTGCATTTAGAGGCACTGCGCCGCACGTCCCTGGTGTCTAGTGGGACGGATCTCCCCCCCGCGATGCGATCGCGGGGGGGAGATCCGTTCTTCTGCCCGTGCCGGGCCTCAGCGTCGGAATGACGCTGATCCCGGCTCGGCAATAGATTGCTATAGCCTGCAGCAGGCCATAGTAATCTATGACCGATTTAATCGATCTTTGCTGTGTATATACACAGCATTGATCTCTATGAGAGATCAGTGCTGTCTATATACAAGTCCCCCAGGGGGGCTTCTAGTTACAGTAAAAAAAAAAGTAAAAAAGTGTTTTTATTAATAAAAAATCCCCTCCCCTAATAAAAGTCCAAATCACCCCCCTTTTCCCATTTTATAAATATAAATGAATAAATAAATAAATAAACATATTTAGCATCGCCGCGTGCGTAATCGCCCGAACTATTAATTAATCACATTCCTGATCTCGCACGGTAAACGGCGTCAGCGCAGAAAAATTCCAAAGTGCAAAATTGTGCATTTTTGGTCGCATCAAATCCAGAAAAAATGTAATAAAAAACGATCAAAAAGTCGTATATGCGCAATCAAGGTACCGATAGAAAGAACACATCATGGCGCAAAAACTGACACCTCACACAGCCCCATAGACCAAAGGATAAAAGCGCTATAAGCCTGGGAATGGAGCGATTTTAAGGAACGTATATTTGTTAACAATGGTTTGAATTTTTTACAGGCCATCCAATACAATATAAGTTATACATGTTATATATCATAGTAATCGTAACGACTTGAGGAACATGCATAACAAGTCAGTTTTACCATAGGACGGACGCGTAAATGCAAAACTCCCCGAAATCAAAACAAATTCGTTTTTTTTTTTTTTTCAATTTGACAGCGCAAATGATTTTTTTCCGGTTTCGCAGCATATGTTATTCTAAAAATAATGCCTGTCATTGCAAAGTACAATTGGTTTCGCAAAAAATAAGCGCTCATATACGTCTCTAGGTGAAAAAATGCAAGCGCTATGGACTTTTAAACTTAAAATAGAATAAGCAAAAGCGCAAAAACGAAAATAGGCTTTGACCTTAAGGGGTTAAACAAGTTGCTTGTGCAACAATTAAAATAATTGCATTGAAAGAGAGGGGACTAAAATAAAAAGATGGCATCATAAGTTTTACATTTTTTGAGATAGAAAGTTTTTAGCTGAATCGAGGATAATTATTGACTCACGCACGTACAAAAATTACAAACGCAATGAGTATGATGTGTCATAAATTCTGAAATGTTAGCACTAATATTAGTGCGTCTCTGACAAGGATGGATCTATAGAGTTGTCAGTCTCCTACACATTTTATTAAAGTACATTCTCGAGTAATGTTTTCCTTTGTAATCACATTGAAGCGGTGAAGCAACCTGCTTTGGAATTGCTAATGGAATGTGTAGGCTGCGTGTGATGTGAAGGCATGTGGCACTGCAATGTTTAACAAATGGCTAATGATATTTGACAGAAACTGGCATCAAATCTGTCAATCTATTGCATCTGAAGAGTTGAAGGATTGTGCTATGTTTAGTTCTGCAAAGTAATTATATATATATAAAAAATAATTTTATGTTTCAGAGTAGTTTTTATGTTATCTGATTACCTAATTATTCTAATCATTAATAGGACATAGAAGCAAAGTACATTTCTTTCATTGGCTTAGGTTATTAAAGGGGTTTAACTCATAAGTTACCATTACATTTCTCTAGATTTTTTTTTTTTTTGTTCTGGCTCCCACTGGTGTTTTCTTTTACCTCTTTTCCCTATCAGTTTAGTGCAGGTGGTCACACATGCTCAGTGGCTTGGTCCCAACCCCCGAAGATCCTCCAGCCTTTAAGAACCTACTTTAGAAATGGTTTCTTTCTCATTGTACTAAATACAATAAATAGACTTTCTGAGAATGTCGGAAGAATATCAGGTCTAGCCATAATAAATCTGTAACATCAATATTTTCATGTGAAAGCATTTTTTTAAGTTATTTTAAAGCAAAAAAAATGTTTTATGTTATAGTTGTAATATTTAATTGTGAAACAACTCTTTTATGATGCTGCTTTTCCCCTGCAAGTCATTTTGGACACCTAATAGTGTAAATTAAAGGGGTTGTCCAGCGAAAAACTTTTTTTTTTTTTTTTTTCCAAATCAACTGATATTAAAACGTTATAAAGATTTGTAATTTACTTCTTTTAAAAAAATAATACGTCTTCCAATACTTATTAGCTGGTGTATGTCCTGCAGGAAGTGTTGTTTTATTTTAAGTTTGACACAGTGCTCTCTGCTGCAATCTGTGGCCGAGACAGGAAATCTGTCTTGGTTTTCTGTGACTCCCCAGAGACTCGGCCAGAGATGTCAGCAGAGAGCACTGTGTCAGATTGAAAAGAAAACATTTCCTGCATGACATATGGGAGCTAATAAGTATGGGAAGACTTGAGATTTTTAAGTAGAAGTAAATTACAAATCTATATAATTTTCTGACACCAGTTGATTGAAAAGAAAAAGATTTTCACAGGAAAACCCCTTTAATGGGATTTTGTTACTTAAAGGGACCAAGTTATTGCTTTCGTGCTGCCAGAACCAGGAGTCACATGAGCATTTCCTTGCAACCTTTTTCCAATTCACCAGTCTTAATAAAACTATCCTTATATGAAAACAGGGAAATATCTGTCAATCAAGGCCGAAGGAGTGAGAGGTGGCGATGCGTAACTGTAGCTCAGCTCCCATTAAATTGAACAAAAGTAAGCTGCAGTAACCAGGTTCAGGCACTACACAGTAAAAACAGACAATGGCTTCCAACCTCATACACTGTGTTGGGAGAGCGCTGATTGACAGCTGATTGATAGGGGCGCTAGGTGTCAACATCCTGACAATCAGTGATTGATGACCTATCCTGTTTATAACTCATCAGTCCAATAACCTTTACTTACTAAGGCTATGTTCATACTAAGTATGAGAGCGTCTCTAAAAAGATCATCCCAGCTGGTACTGCCCCCGCATCAGAACTCCCCTCTACACACTATGGAGTGTGCGGCCGGAGCCGCTCGCTCCATTGTGTGCACTGACAGGGTTTTCTGAGGCCACTATTAACTGAATAGCGGACGCCGAAAACTTACAAGTCAGTTTCTCGCGGCGCTGCTAGGGATCCTATGTGTTTACACTCTGTCCGGGCTCCCATAGACGGCAATGTAACATGCATTTTCATATAAATCATGGCCGTTGTTCAAATCGGCAACAATGTCCGTAGTTTTACAAAAATATACGTAGTGTGAACAAAGCCTAAAGTAAATGAGAGGTGAGATTCAGTAATTCAGATTGGCTGCTACACAATGAGCAGAGCTACTAGCTTCTGGCCCTTTTCTCTTTATATATGAATGCTGTGGTCCTGACAAACCACAGCGGTACCAAAGTCCTGACAGGTCATCAATAGTGATGAGAAAATCTCCTTAAAGGGAACCTGTTATCACGACTAATCTATTGGCATCATATTATAAAGCAGGAAGAACTGAGCAAATTCTTATATATATATATATATATATATATATATATATATATATATATATATTTATTTATTTGGGATGGGATTCAATATAGCCTGTAACATATTGATTGAAATCCCTGCTCATTCTGTTTTAAGGAGTGCAGTGGATAATAACACTCAATGGACTGGACTCTTTAGCATGAAAACATCAGAGATTTCAATCAATAAATTACAAGTTATACTGAAGCTTTTGACATAAAGATATTTATCAATCTGCTCCACTCCTTCTGCTCTATAACCTTATGCCGATAACTTAGGTAGCATTTTCATGGTGACAGGTTCCCTTTAAATTCATGATGTTAGCCAGTGTGATGGGAGCCTATGTAGACTGTATAATACTAGGGCCGTATTTACGACTAAGCACCTGTGGTCCGGTGCCTAGGGCAGCACTTTGCAGGGGGGCAGCACCAGGGAGCAGGGGAAGAAAACAACTTTTTTTTTTTTACTTTATTTTATTTTAGTCTCCCTCCTCCCATTCAGACTTGCTAGTAACTGTGGTGTTTTTTCGAGGTTGTAACAGTTCCAAACACAGAAAGAGGGATCGGCACTACCGTAACATCAATGCAAATACAGTCCTATTTGTTTGACCTATGACATTTTGCCTATATACTCATATTTTAGGGTACCCCTCACCAAGAACCAAAGATTTCAGTCATATAGTGAAGATACAAAAGATGACTGGGAGGAAATCACCATTAAAACTTGACTTTTATTTAACCTTTAATAAAAACATTCCATTTTCATCGGACGACTCGGACGCCAACACCATGCGGCAAACGTGCGTCACGTAACGCATGTTTGCCGCATGGTGCTGGCGTCCGAGTCGTCTGATGAAAATGGAATGTTTTTATTGAAGATAAAATAAAAGTCACGTTTTAATGGTGAGTGCCCCCCAATCATCTTTTGTATCTTCACTATATGACTGGAATTTTTCGAGGTTGTGTTATTGATAAGGTCTGGTATGGCAGTGTTATCCAGTCACAGTATTGTGGTAGCGTCGCACAGTAAAGACTGATCAGATATCAATATTATGTTCAGAAACTAGAAAATTCTGATGCTAATTAGTTAGTGAAGATGGGGCGTCAGCAGGTTTAATGCCTAGGGCAGCAGCAGCTTGTAATACGGCCCTGATAATACTCCAGACCCCTATCAGGTGTGAGAGGCACAGTTCACTGTAAAAGGGGGATATACATTTACAGGTGTTACATATATATATTTCACTCCTGATTTGATCTCCTTTACCGGTCCCATTTGCCAACCCACAATCCTTACCTGCTGTCTGTCATTGTCCGGCTTGACTGAAAAGAACACTACTCCGGTACAAGATATGTGTTTCATCTTTTGTTAGGGGTGGTGGGGATGGTGGAGTTCACGGAGGCTGTTCTCTTACAAATAAAGAAATAATTACACTCTTTTTGCACATTTTAAGAGTCGAATTCTTTTTCTGATGCTTGATACATAGCTCTGTGGGAGGACTGTCCAAGCATTGTGCACTGCGATTTAACTGTGTTCTGATGCAGCACGTTGTCCTGCCATGAGACTCATTGTTCATGTTTTGTTGAAGTGAACCTGACAGTGAGATATCACAGACCGCGAGAATGGAATCAATTACAGTCCTTATTATTCCGCCTTAATGAGGTAGTTAATTTAACTTAATGTCAAGAGTTCACATTGTAGCCCTGACCACTGTTGTTTCTTCTATTGTGTACGCGGCGCGTTAGGAAGTCCCTTTGGCACCTATCTCTTCATTTTAGTGGAACATTTATAGGTGTCATAGGTGTTATTCATTAGAATATTCTAGAAAGGACGGCATAATAAAACAGTCAGAATCTGATTAATAATTCTGATTATGTCGTTTGGACAAGTAGAAAAAGAAAATTTGAAATAAAATTAATCATGGAAAAACTTTAAAAGGGTTGTCTGGTGAACAGATGTAACTTTTGCTGCCTCTCTCTTTCTCTTCTGAGATAGCAGTATTAGCTGTCCCCCGCAGTAATACTGCTCCCTGTAATAGTTAATATTTAATTAACCTCTACAAGACTAAGCCCACTGATGCACAGATGTCTGGATCAAATTAATGCAATGTTCCTCCCCGCCTTCTAAAACCATAGCGCTTTTATTGGCATCATAATGGTGTAACAGAAAATTTTTGATCGCTTTTTATTAACGGTTTACACAGTTTACATTTTTTATTACACTTTTTTTTCACTTTAAAACATGCAATCAATAAATTATATACAGTGGTACCTTGGTTTAAGAGTAACTTGGATTAAGAGCGTTTTGGTTTAAGAGCTCACAGTTTTTCAAAATGGTGACTTGGTTTAAGAGCATTGCTTTGGTTTAAGAACTCTCTGAGCTGGGTGGGAGCGCGAGTGGAGGAGGGGCATGGTCTGCATAGCGGGGTCTACAGCACTGTCTCCCTCACCTTCCAAATCATAGCAGATCCACATCAGGCTGGGGCTTACATCAGAGGACAGGACTGTGGAGGTAATCTCCCCAAAGCTGTAACCCCTCTCTCCCCAGACAGAGAGCGCTGCATGTATGTGCCCACATCTGCCCTGCTCATTCCTTCATTCCCCTGCAGTCTCTGTCTGCCCTTGTGTTTCCCATCCTCTCCATTACTCTAAAGTAACTTATAATATCACATATTCTGCTGTTTTTGAATGTTTGTTTCATTTGTTTTACATGTTATTCAGAATAATAAATCATTATTTTTGGGGTGTGGAACCAATTGTTTGCATTTCTATAATTTCTTACGAATTATGCTCGTAATGCAAGGCACCACTGTATTTAAAATAAAAATAAAATATAAATAAAAAATAAAAATATATATATTATACTTTATCCTATTCCAATTGCTGGAGTCATTTTGGGCAGTGCTAACTTATCTGGACTAGTCATTTGTTTTTTGGCCCTTGCTGAGAATTATAAGGATTGACACATTTGTTTACCATTGACATTGGCTTTTTTTTTTGGACTGTTCTATTGCCTCAATCCCTTCCCCTTTCCAAATTGCAGAAAATAGGGCAATAGAAAAGTCATGTAGAATACATATTGTCAGTAGCTTAAATGCCTGACATTGTTAGCACAATATAAACTCCAACCACAAAGCCTGTGTTAGGTCATTAAAGGGGTAGGGGTCTTTCATCCTGTGGTACCCTCCTGTCTGTTAAGATTGAGAAAACTCTTATTCATTCTTAACATGGTGTAACTGTCTCATATAATCTCTCTTTTTGGCATTATTTATTGGCACACGGCTTGTTTCGGCTTGGTTCAGTTACTGTTAGTAGGAGTCTTCTCTATGGATTTTAAGGTTACCATATAAAGACAGAGCTTGGCCAAGTGATTGGCGCCTGGAGGGTAGCTTGGCTTAGAGATGCAAGAGAAGGTTCTGTAACAAAACATAATGATGGATAACAATTCACAATGAACCTTCTCATTGTTTTGCTGATGGTTCTTTCTTTTCTTCTTTATTCTGGTTTCCTCTGATGTGCCACTGCCCACTCTTACCTTTCTGTTACTTTTATGGAAGACTCCAATATCTCACAGCACAAATGTATTACGATATCACTGTATGTAAGTAAAACCTTCTATAGGCTGCATATCACAACCACTGGTTGGCTACACATAGATGTGTATAGCATAGCCATCTCCTGACAGAGTATCACAACATGTGGCAACAGCTATGATAATGAGGTATAACCCCAATCTGCCCATGTTACTATTCAGCAAGTATTACTAGACACCCTACATGCATTCCTCTATAATAAAACTATTCACCCTAGCCATCAATGTGTTTTTTGTTTATTCCCATGCCACCTAGTTACTTTTCTTACCCATAGAAGTAAAAAAAATGATGTTTCTATCTGTTTTCAAAAAGTTTATAATTTCCGGGCTTCACCTGTATTTCCAATATTTTTATTTCTTTTTATACATAGCAAATAGTGATCATCCATGTCTGTAGTGCAGCTGAAAGCAACACAAACACATGTCCAGACGTCCCGGCATCAGATAGCAACTGCAGATAAAAAAAAATTATGAAGATGCTGTCTGGTTTGGTTTTCCATTTACCTGCAAAATTGCAGGACCATTAAAAAGTAGAATCTATGGCTGTATGATTTAGCAAATAGCTTGCAAACTGCAGGCTTCATGGCTATCCTTTACAAAGCCACACTGAACAGCCTATCCATGAGGTTTATGACTATGTATGAGACCGTCTGTTCCGTGACCCAGCTGAGTCACCAAACAGCCGGTCTGAAAAGATCATCCCGGCCGGTACTGCAGTTCTGATGTGGGTGCATCTGTGCACCCCCGCAACAGAACTCTCCACAGCACACAATGGAGCATACATCCAGAGAATAGCGGCCGCAGAAAACTGACATGTCAGTTTTTTACGGCACCGTTAAGAATCTCAGTTGGAATGTATATTATGGGGGACATGTATGAAAAGGCGTAAATGCCTTTTTTAGGAGCAGATGGGGCAAATCGGCATAAAAATATTTGCAAACGGTATTTTTGCATTTTTTTTTTCTGCATCTGCCCCATCTGCACCACCTTTGCCAGTGGGGCGGAGAGGGGGCGTTACAAGGGGGTGCGGCTGCAAACAGATGGAGCGTGGCCTCTGTGTGTGCCGCATTTATTATTTTTTTTCCGTGAAAAAATGTTACTGAAACTTATGCCAGCTCAGAGCTGGCGCAGGTTTCAGAATTTTCGCACAGACTGGCTCAGTGCAATCAGGATTTATGTAAAGGCAATGCGCCTCTACATAAATCCCATGAGCTGCGGAGCTGCGCGGACATTTGTTAGCCCTGCGTAAAAAACGCCAGACTTCTTAAATGTCAACCACGTGTATACACTCCGGCCGGGATTCCCTCAGAAGACAGCACTACGAAAGTTACGTGGGAACTTACGTTGTGTGAACATAGCCTATGGCTGCATAGATGAATATTATCAGGTTAGAGTATCTAGATGTTAATAGCAGAGGGATTCTAGAATTTATAAATTCAAATGGAAGCAACCAACCACCAGGCTCCATCACGCTGGTCTATTCCTGGTCCCAGGGCCAGCCTAAATCACTGGAGTCGTGCCTGCCCACCCCTTAGTGTGATGTTCTGTCCTCCCTTCTTTGATGTGGCTCCATTAGAATCAGTAAGGCCACACCATGGAGGGGGCTTTGTCACTCTGGGGGCGGGTGAGTCAACCTCCAGTGCATCAGGCCAGGCCAGTGCCCAGGAATAGACAAGCACAATGCGTGGGAACCAGGCTGTGATTAAAAAAAAAAAGGACCGCACCACTGGTATCCCTGTATCGGTGCCAGTCTATTGTTGTAAAAATAATAAAAAGTGATGTACCTGATGGTACATTTGCTCTAAACATGCAATATACAAAAATTCCTGACATCTTAAAGTCTTCAGATGAGACCCATAACACCATTTAACAATTTTCCAAAATTTTTTTGTTCCCAGTTGTTAAAGAGGTTATCCAGTGTGGGGGCGCTTTTTGAGGGGGACCGGGGAGGAGGTGGCTGAAATAAAAGACGTCCACTCACCTCCCCGGTTCCAGTGGCGTGTCACTCATCACTGCGCTCCGGTTCCCGGCCGCTTCCTGGTGTCTGACGCCGCCCGAGACGTGACGTCTAAGGGCCGCTCAGCCACTCAGTGAAGGAGGCGGGATCCATTTGAAGTCCGCTCGGATCCCGCCTTCTTCACTAAGTGGCTGAGCGGCCCTGAGACGTAGCGTCTCGGGCGGCGTCAGACACCAGGAAGCGGCCAGGAACCGGGGACCGGAGCGCCGCGATGAGTGACCCGCCGCTGCCCCCACACTGGATCACCCCTTTAAGTGTGTTTTCCTCATTGTTTGAACCTCAATGAATAAAAAAAAGTTATTATTCCCTGTATACTTTGCTTTTGTGGTCAGCACAATGATATTTTGAAATTGATCTATTTTTAAGGATATTCGGCATATTTCAAGATACTTAAGAAGCTTCTGGAATTGTGAGAACTATCAAGAAGTTTCTAGAACTGTCCAGAATTATCTAGAACTTTCTGGGACTGGTAGCTGTATAACTACAGTTAAATAGGGCCACTATAGCCCTTCCTGAGAGACTGAGAGACATGAGCTAATTGATTGGGATTGCATAGTAAGTGGGCAACAGCCATCACAGAATTAACCTAGACAGACAGGTGTGAATTCATTCTCTATTCAGATTCTGATAACGACAGTATTTACACTTCACCCCACACCCATTACAGGAGGAGCTTAGGAAGGACCACTACTTTCAAATGTATATATTGTGTGTTACTCTGCTACCGGGTGATCAGTCTTGCTCTGCTGAATCCTTGGTACACTCTTGGGCTATGTTCACACAACGTAAGAGACCGGCTGTTCCGTGACCCCGGTCTCTGCACGGATCACCCCGGCCGGTACTTAAGTACCGCCCGCATCAAAGCTTCCCATAGCGCACAGTGAAGCGAGTAACCGGAGCCGCTCGCTTCACTGTGTGAACTGACATGTCAGTTATTTGTGGCGGCGTATGGGATCCCGGCCGGAGCCATCGGCAACAACGGCCGTACTTTTACATAGTGTAAACATAGCCTTGTACTTTGATACTGCATGGAATAAAGATTGACCATTTTTATTTAGAGAGACATCCTTTTTCCTTACAGTACACAGCAACAGCAACAGTCAATTTAGATGGCATCAAGAGGTTGCATACATTCAGCAGACACATTTTGTTATGTACTGTATGTGGCCGATCTATTCAATGCTATAGGTATCACCTGTAACCCGAATGAGTGTCGTCTCTTCATAGACAGCTCATGCAAGCCTCAAAGCCGTGCTTCTTCACAATGGGAACAAGTATCCATCTCTTCCTGTAGCTCACTTGGTGCACCTGAAAGAGGAATACACCAGTGTCAAGATGTTGCTAGGTGCCTTGAGTACTGCTGGGAAGTTATTGGAGATTTTAAAATGGTGTCATTCCTGATGGGCCTCCAAGGTGGTTTTACTAAGTATCCTTGCTTTATTTGCCTTTGGGACAGCCGAGATACTAAAGTGCACTACCACAGGCGGGACTGGCCTCAGCGGACAGAGTTCACTGTGGGGAAGAACAATGTAAAGTGAGAGCTACTGGTGGACCCACGCAAGATACTGATGCCACCACTACACATCAAGTTGGGGCTCATAAAACAATTTGTCAGGGCTCTAGATAAGGAGTGGACAGCTTTCAATTACCTCCAAGATCTTTTCCCTAAGCTGTCTGAAACAAAGATCAAAGCTGGTGTCTTCATCGGACCACAAATCAAGAAGATCATAAAGTGCAGTAAATTTCCCAAGAAGCTGAATAGGAAGGAGAGAGCGGCTTGGAACAGTTTTGTCACAGTGGTTCGCGGCTTCATAGGCAATCATAAAGATGAAAACTATGTATAACTGGTCCAGACTCTGATAAAGAACTATACTGTAATGGTCTGCAGGATGTCCTTCAAAATCCATAAATAAAACAGACCTCCCTCCAACCAGGGTATGTTTGGACACAAATCCAGAAGAGATGCAAAAAACGTAATTATTTAAAATGTATTAGAAATATAACAATTTATGGCGACACAACACGTTTCTATACCAGTCTGATTTCTTTCTTCAGATGACACTTGAGAAAGAATTCAGGCCGGTTTAGAAACGTGTTGTGTCGCCATGAATTTTTATATTACTAATAAATTTTAAATTACGTTTTTTGGATCTCTTCTGGATCTGCGCCAGAACACACCCTGGTTGGAGGGAGGTCTGTTTTATTTCTATCCATTTTTTATGGTTTACCTGGGAGAGGCAGCGATCCTTCACATGCGGTTGTTGCCTCCTTTTGCACAACCCCACAAGGTGAGAGTTTTTCATTCATTTCTCTCACCTACCGCATATCCTCCTGATCTGTGCTGAGGAGCTCTGTTCACATTTCTTTTACTTAAAATCCATATCCTTGATGCTCATTTCGATAAGTTCAAAGAGAACTCGGGAGCTTATTCAGAGGAGCAAGGCAAGCGCTTCCACCAGGACATTATGAACTTTGAACGCCATTAGAAAGGACAATATAACAAGGACATGATGGGCGACTATATTTGGGGATTGATTCGTGAATCTGATTTGCAGTATAGTCATAAATCTCGGAAAAACACACTTCTGAACAGGTTTTGGTAATCTGTATAAATTTGCAATGCCTATAGTCTTCTTAGTCTGACTGTATAAATGAGAAGATGCAAAATTGTCTGTTTCTATAATAAAAATTCATAATTTTCATTGCTGTGGTCACAAAAGCGAAGTTTATGATGAATGTAAGCAATTTTTAATTTGTTTTAGACATAAGCAATTTGAATATAATATTAAAAAACTGGGAACAAAACTTTAATTTGCTGTAGAGATCACTTCTCGGACACTTCTTGCTCTGTAGAGATTACTGTGCAGGTCACAAAGCATGCCTATAATTCTCTCCATGGGGTCAGCTGTAGACTACAAGACTAGAAGTCCTTATGGTCGATATGACTGTTGTAAAGTATATCTTTAAGTGTTCTTCAGAGTTGCTCCCCCCACAATCAGGTACAAATGAAAAATGAAATGAAAATAAATAAATAAATAAATAAATAAATAAATAATATATATATATATATATATATATATATATATATATATATATATATATATATATAAATAATAATAATAATAATAATAATAATAATAATAATAATAAAGAAACTCCTTATAGGGGGTGGGAGTGCATGACATTAGAATGGAATCCCTGTTTCATGTACCCCCTTATCTTCACCTAAAGCTAATACTATTTTGCAGAGTATTCCAAAAGGACAACCTTAGTGTTAGCAAATTTAATGAAAATAAAATTGTTAAGGGGGCCTACAAACTGACAAAGGAAGAATATCATTAATATATATACCATATGCTCTGTCATGGACTGGATGTCTGGTGGCAGTAGATATATATCCACAGAACAGGCTAAACTAACCTGCAAGACCAATCATTGTGCTGCCACAGAATAGGCTTTGTACTATAAATCATTTGTCCCATTGTGCACAATCAGAGCCATCTTGACTGGTGTCTCATTAACTAGTTGGGTCTGACCAGTGAGATAGGACTTATCTGGCTGCACGGATAAAGCCGCCATTTCTTTCTGGTCGGTAGAATGGCTGTGAACTTAAAAAAAAAAAAAAAAAAAAAAAGATTAAGTTTATTTTTAGAATATTAACCAATCTAAGGAAAGTAGTTACACAATCTTACATAAATGTACTATAACAAAAAATGAAGAAGAGGTGATATCAGGTTATATGGGATGATATAAGGTTAGCTAAATTGTACCCTAATGGGGACAGGGACCAATTTAAGTGATATTAAAAGCTGCAGAATATGTTAGCATTAAAGAAATGTTAATAATAATAATAATAATAATAATAATAATAATACAATTATTGTTGTTGTTGTTGCCTATTATTATCACCATAATCCTCATGGAGTAAGAACAGAGACAGATCAAAGGCATAACATCCCAGTGCAAAATCTGTAACCGATAAATAGTCAATGTAGCACTTATAATACTGGGGTCTTCATTTTTTTTTTAACATGTTTTATTGTTTTTATAATTTTTTGCATAGTAAACAGTTTACAAACAATCCAGGTGGGTAATTACCCCTAGAGATAAAATATGGTGTGACAAGGAGTATGAGGTACAATTGCATAGAATACACGTAACAAGTAATAAGTAACATACATTACATTTCACAGTGTGCAGGTTATGTAACAAACATATCCGAGTCACTTGGATGTAGAGATGGGGGGTTAGGGCTTGGGGGGGGGAGGATGGAGGGGGGGGGATACCCGGGTGGTGTATCAGGTAGGTGGGGGAGGGGGGGAGGAGGGGATAAGTAGGGAGGGGAAGGGACTGAGGGGGGAAGGAAAGCAATTAAACTCTAACATGAACAACAACCAAAACATAACTATGGGCACGGCAAGTGAACAGTGATGGTGTTAGGTCTACCAGTGTGTAGGAGTAGCATATTCCTGATTCAAAGGTCTGGGGAGTGTTGAGCGAACAATAGTGGAGCGTGAAGATTTTTAGGCTAGGGGAATGTGGGGTGGAATAATTTATCCGATAAGGTGTCTGTGTTTCAGCCAGGGCTGACAGATATGTAAGTATGTTTCTCTCAATCCTCTCTCCCAACTCACCAACTCCCCTAGTCTGGCCAGTTGGTCGCATTTTAATTCCCATTCTGAGATGGGTGGTGCTGCAGTAGTGCGCCAGTGTGAGGGTAGCTCACACAGATGGGTAGCTAGATCCTGTCTTTTAGGATTAAAAGATCCGCTAGGAAGCCAGAGGAGGATAAGTGTATCGGTGAGTTCTAGGGGTTTACCCAGTACTTTCTTTAAGGTGGCTCCGACGGCGGCCCAAAAGGGCTTTATGACGGGGCAGTCCCACCACAGATGTTTATAGGTGCCTGTTGATTGTTGGCATCTCCAGCAAACATCTGCTGGCGTAAGCCCTGCCTTAAACAGAAATGAGGGGGTCTTATACCATCTTGTGAGCAACTTGTAGGAGCTTTCTCGACTCTTCACGCAGCAGGAGAATCCGTGGGAATTGTTGGTAAGTGCAGCAATTTCCTGGGGCGTGAAGACCCTGTTCAGCTCCCGTTCCCAAGCTAATATGTAGGCTGGTTTATGATTCGGAGCAGCCTCTGCTAAAAAAGAATAGATTTTAGATAGCAATTTTTTTGGCGGCGTGGAGGCAGAAATTAGTTTGTCCAGCCAATTTCTGGGGCGTAGGGGTAGGTGGCGTTTTGCAAATTTGTTACCTAATGCAGAGAAGTCAGACAGAGCCATATTATTTTGTGTGCCTGTGAGGCTGGATGATGGCAGTAGGGTCTGTAGGTTTGTGAATATCTGGGGGGTGCATTCAACTATGGCTAGTTTTGGCAACTGCTCCCAAAGTGGAGGAGGTGAGATCGATTTCCCTAGTAGATAGGCTGAAACTAGTGTCAAAGGCATTTGCGGGGAGGGGGAATGGAACATAATATGAGTTCTGTACAAAGTGTGCACCGCTACAAAGGTCGCTTTTAGTATAGGGTACTTAGCAATACAAGGGCTCATTGTGGACTGGTGAGTCCACAAGCATATTTTGTCCGTTTTTGGTATCAGGGACCTCTCCAGATGTAGCCATGGGGGACATAGATCATTGGCGGGGGAGGCGAGCCAGCACCATCTACATAACAATGAGGCCGTGTGGTATAAGCGGAGGTCTGATAGGCCGAAGCCACCTTCAGCTTTCTTGAGTATAAGGTGGCAGTGTGCCAGTCTAGGGGGTTTGTTGTCCCAGATGAACTGCTGCAGCTGCTTGTGATTTTACTAAGAAGGTCATCACCTTAGACCCTTTGTCCCCATGAAGGTAGTTTTTAAATCTGGAGTATATATAGGCTCTGGCAGATCTCTCATTAAGCAGGGTGGCCAGTTGGGAGCGGAGATCGGTGAGTTGATGTTGTAATTGCATAGCCAAGGTCATCTTATGTACTCTTTCTAGCTTGGAGATAGCTGTATAGAGTTCATCTATTTTTTTGCTCATTCGCTTCTTATGGGTTGTGCCTAGCACTATGAACTCCCTTCTGATGACTGACTTATGTGCTTCCCAAATGATGGGGGTGGACACATCTGGGGTAGAGTTCGTAGCAAAATATTGTGATAACCTGGTCTCCACCTGTGTCACCTAGGAAGGCCTGCCTAGTAAGGTAGTGTTTAATTTCCATGACCAATCACCTTTAGGAAGGGTCTTTAATAACAGTGAGAGGGAGACTGGAGCGTGGTCTGACACAGAGATGGTTCCTATATCTGAGATGGTCACCAGGTCTAGGTGTGGTTTAGAAACCAGAGGTAATCAATTCTATGATAAGTGGAATGGGGATTGGAGAAGAAAGAGTAGTCTTTGGTGGTAGGGTGGAAAAGTCTTCAGATGTCTACTAGTAAAAGATCAGAGAGTTTATTTTTCAATCTCGCCAGGGATTTGTATGAAATATGGTGAGATGATTTAGAAGAATCTAATGCTGGGTCTAAGGCCACGTTCCAGTCTCCTCCAGCTATGCAAATCCCGTCCATGAAAGAGGAGAAAAGGTCTAACGTCTCACATATCCACTCAATTTGGTGGGAGTTGGGGGCGTACAGATTCGCCAATGTTAGGACCTCCCCTGCTACTTGTATTTTTAAGAAAAGGAAGCGGCCATAAGGGTCGCTGAGTTCGGCTAGTTTTTGAAAAGTAAGATGTTTGGAAAGACCTATGCTCACTCCGCATACTGTTTTGGAGGGGTGTGAGCTATGAAACCATGATGTATATATATCACGTCCAAGACGTGGTATATGCTGCTCTTGGAAATGTGTTTCCTGACAAAACACTATATCTGCCCGTGACCTCTTTAGTGCGGCAAAAATGCGTGAGCGCTTGTTTGGGGAGTTCATTCCCTTAGGATTCAGAGAAGTGATCGTCAGTTGTGCACATTTATTATTATCACCCATTTGTGACCTTAGACAGGACAGTGAGGTCAGCTAGTGGATTTCTATTAGGATAGTCTGGTACAACCTGGGGTGATAGGTAGGTATTGTGCCGTGCAAACAAAGAAAAACTATGTACATATAAACAGGAAAACATATGTGCTCTCCAACCTGAAACTTGCTAAGAGAGCGGGACCGTTGGTGCATCTCGAGGCATGTTACAGGGGGAGGGGGGGGGGGGGGATTTAGATGAAACATAAGAGTTCCCATACAGCAGGGCTGCCAATCTCCACATTAAGAGATAAACATAAGCTATAAAGTTCCACATATACTAATGAGAAAGCCAAGTCAGGCATAAGGGACCTAAGGCAACTTGTGACAAGTCCCGTATCAGTATGAATATCTATACTCACTACTACCGCATTAAACCGCGATAACCGAGTCCGTGATTATTCAGCCATCGTCTGAGGTCCTGGCTTTGTTCTTTGTGTGGCGTGGTGATTTTGTCGGGTGTCTAGTCACCCACATCTCAGGAGAGGGAAGTGCCGGGAGAGCGTCCATGGTGGCAAGCGGCATCCAGGAGGGGATGTCGAGAGGTGTCAGGCACAGTGAGTCCCATGCGGATCCAGGTCCTCGGGGGTCCGTATCACAATATTTCTTCCTCCCTTCAAGATAGAGAGACCGAAAGGGTACAGCCATCTGAATGGAATTTTGTCCTGACGGAGCTGATCCAATAGTGGCTTAAGTACGCGGCGCTTCGCCAGTGTACTGGGCGCAATATCTTGGTACATTTGGTACGCCACTCCTTCGTAATCAAGTGTGTCCTTTTGCCTTGCTGCCTGCAAGATGTCTGCAGCGTCAAGATAATGTAACAGGACGCATATGATGTCTCTTGGCGGTTCTCCTGGTGGCGGTCTTGCTCTCAATACTCTATGCACCCGTTCAATGTGAATAGACTCAGCCCTGTCGGTTCCCAGAAGCTCCCTAAAAATCTCCTGTATCACCTTTTGTAGTGATTCTACTGCGTAGCTCTCGGGTATACCTCTGACACGTAAATTTTTCCGCCTGCTGCGATTTTCTTGGTCCTCGATGGCTAGCAGAGCGTTATTAATATGTGCGCTGTGGGTATGCAAGGCATGTGAGACCGCTGCACTGTGACACAATATGTCATTTTGCATAGTCTCTAGGGCCTCCACTCTGTGCCCAACGTGCTGTATGTCTGCCTTAATGTCAGTCAGGTCTTTCATTATAGGGGCCACCAGGTGCTTGAGAAAGGATCGGGAGATAGGTCTGGCGTCCTCACCTGCTTCGCATGAGTCTGCCACGCTGTCGTTATCCGATTCAGTGAGGGCCGCCATGCTGTACTTCCCCGCGCGTGCTATCTTGGCTGAAGCGGCCGCCCCTGCTAGAGTCTTTTTGCCAAAGAATTTGTCCATGTCTGGCGGGTTTTTCTTCTTTTTAGGGGTCCTCGCAGCCTGGCGGAGGTTGTCTGCGTCAGTCTTGCCCATTTTTAGCTAGATGTAGCGTGTGGGAAGCGTGTGGAGAGTTGGCTGGCCGGGAGCTTAGGGATTTGCGACCTGCTCCATGCGCGGCTAGGCTTCGCCCCTCCATACTGGGGTCTTCTTATGTGGAACAGAAAAGAGAAGTGTGGACAGCGCTCCATAGTGTGAAGTCTGATGGCAATTGTGCAAAGAAACGAGGCGAGTAATTGGAGACTCTCACCTGTAATAGTTGTGCATATGGAAGGCACAACACTCAGTAACGCATGTGTGTGGACCGCAGCCACTCCCAGAGACCAAACCGGTAAGCAAATAGTCAGATCCTCCATTCCAAAACTCTGGGTATATTCAGGCGCAGATCCAAGATAGGCAAAATAAAAGTGGATAGAACTATAAAAATTTATTAAAACAATGACACAACGCGTTTCGAAGTCGTGCTGACTTCTTTCTCAAGTGAAGACACTTGAGAAAGAAGTCAGCACGACTTCGAAACGCGTTGTGTCATTGTTTTAATAAATTTTTATAGTTCTATCCACTTTTATTTTGCCTATCTTGGATCTGCGCCTGAATATACCCAGAGTTTTGGAGTGGAGGATCTGACTATTTTATGTGGAACAGAGGCCTTTAAGCTCCTTTGATGTATTCACAACTTCAATAAGTTTCTGACAGCTATCTCTTCAGCCCATACACAAATATGTTTAGCTTAGTCAAACATTCATGTGTTGTTATTGGGAAGAGGGGGGCTTTTAGGACAAGGGTAAGCTCATGCAGGCCTATCCTACCCTATACCCTTGTCCCTGCCTACTTGGACAGTCCACCCTAGATAGTGGCCCCCAAGGGTTTGCGATAGAGAAGACAGGAAGATCCGAGTTAGTAAGCAGGGTCAGTACCCTTATGTCTCATCAAGGTCCAAATTAGTGTGCAGAGTGATGGTCAGAGTCAGGTCCCAGGGTCAGAGTCCAGGATAATTAGTTTAGTCCAAAATCACAAGACAGAAGGTAAAATCCAGGTCACAAGCAAGCAGTCTGAAGTGAAGCAAAACATTTGGGCAAAGCACACGTGAAGAAGACCAAGACCACTACTCGACACGTAAACAAGAGAAACAGAGCAAATCCACAGCATTGCACAGCAGAGGAGACTGAAGCTGCCATTGGACTGTGGCTAGGTACATTTCTTACGAGAGGTAAACAGCTACGAGACTACTCAATCAGTACATAGCTTATCTCCCAAAAAACTAAAAGAGTCAGGCAGTCGAAATCCAACATACCTAATCCTTCTCTTCTCCAATATCATCTGTTGGGTGTCGTTCTAATACATTATGGTAAAGTGTATAGCGACCTCGAAGCCCTATGACTAGGTGAGACTACAACCCCTGTACTCCCTGTTGCTACTCCCTGAGAAGGTGAGTGGTATTAACAAGAACATGGCTAAGACAGCACCACTTCAGGTGTGGTTTGCAATTAATGTTCATTCACATCCATGGAGTGGCCATTTTTTTTTTATGCTATAACCCCTTTATTAATTCTATTTATATATATATTAGTGATGATGAAGCATGCTCGTCCGAGCTTGGTACTCAAAAGTAATAAAAGGTGCTCGATGCTAAGACGAGCATCTTGCGATGCTCGAGGAAATGGCATCATCCGTTTCCTGCAAGTTTGGGCGCAATTTCTCAGCCAATAAACATGCAGGAGACTCTTTGGTAATTCGTGTGATGACGTGGAACCATACATGTTGATAGCAGCGATTGGTTGGCCAGATCAGATGACCCATGCATGCTGGAAAAGAATAGGGACAGAGCTGCTGCTTGTCAGGGAGAGTGTTAGGGAGGGAATTAGCATTCCTGTAGGCAGGGATACTACACACAGAACCCAACAGCCCTTGTAAGGGCTTAAAACTTTTATTTTTAGTACTCCAGACTGCTGGCTGGGACTTGCCGTGCAGCTACTACAACCTTACTACAACAGTATTAGGAATGGAATTAGTGTTCATATAGGTAGGGAGACTAGACAAAGAACCCAACAACCTAAGAACCCAACCTAAGAACCTAGACAAAGAACCCAACCTTAAAAGGGCTTAACATTTTTATTTTGTTTGGAGTACTCCTGGCTGCTGGCTGCGACTTGCAGTGCAGCTACCACGATCTTAGCTGCACACTGTGGTGATCTGCTGCTGGCAGAAAGGGGACAGCTGGTGTTGCATACAGACCCCAAAGAAGTCCTCAGTACTATTATTTTTTTGTGGCTGGTGCTGCTGCTGTTGTACATTGTATTGCTCTCATTTGAGGTACAGCTGCATAGAACCTCACTTCTCATTGTTCTGTTTAAACACCATAAAGCACCACTTACACACAGACTCTATACGACTACCTCGAAAAACCAGTCTGGCCAGAATCTGTTGTCATTTGCAGCCAGTCTGCAGGGTTACTTTCTATTTTAGTGCAGCCATATCCAACCTCACTGCTCATTGTCCTATGTAACAGGTGCCATACGCCATAAAGCACCACTTGCACCCAGATCGCATGTGCCTTGCATATCTTGGTCTAGGTCAGCAATATTGTCTTGAGGTTGACCACCAGGTTGTTGCCCAGAATTTGGCATAATGGTGCGATTAGGCAGCCTCTGAGGCATTCATGCATGCTGCCCCTGCTGTTTCCTTCCATTTCAGTGGTGTTTCCATCATTTTCTGAGGTTGACAGGTTCTCACACAACCTTCCCTGGGCCGAGCTTGGGTCCCCTGCAAAAATCCTTGAGTTTCCTATTTACTTCAATGGGGTTCGTTACTTGAAACGAGCACACGAGGATTGGGAAATATTTGTCTCGATTACCGAGCACCCAAGCACTGAGCAGTAATCACTCTGTTTCTAAACTCCATTTTAGAGCCATTTTTACACATACACTCAGCTTGTATGGTATTTTTTAATGTCAAATTGTACATACACATACATGATCTTTTCTACTTTTCTACTTATACTACTCCATATACATTGTGGAAAATTAGAGGTTGGAAGAAGCACATTGGTATATTATGTATATTAGAGGCAATGGTTAGATCCATTCTTAAAAGCGTAATATGCATCAGAAATCAATGTCAACACGCCATTAATACCTTTTATCCAGAAAGTCACAATACACTTATGCCCTGTACTTACACCCCGCCATTAGTCCAAAATGTAAATCCCTTCTCATACCTACGACGTACAATAGTGATTAATCTGGAAATGTTTTAGCAAATAATATAGTGAAGGTATCTGAACACTCCTCTATCAATGGAAGGATGAAGTGGAGTGCATTAAGCTCCCTTTTGCATTCTGTGATGTCCTCTTATAAATTATTTTCACGTGAAGCGAACAGTATAATAAAGACCTTACATGTAAACAAGATTTTAAGAAGATTATAAAGGATTAAAGTCTTTATTATGGACATAATAACAATAGGCAGAATAATATACTCCAGTATTCTTCCAAATAAAAGTGAAAATGATTAGATGTAAACCACTAAGATTCCATCTATGACTCATATAATGAATAGAATGAACTTAAAGGGGGGCACATCATGTGGGACAACAGCCATTTTGTGGCCTAGATGCAAACAAATCTATTTGCAAACGCTTATTTGGTGAATAAAGTATTTGCATCATGGCCCTCTCCGCTACTCGTGTCAAAAAGGTTGGGAAAGGGTGGAATATTGGATGCTGACGCATTTGGCCTGTACATATGCTGCATTTAACATTTTTTTGTTGCTATGCAACTGCCGGCCACCTGGCTGCATTTAGGACGTTCCTGCAGCCGACTCCTCTGTATTGGCTGCAGGAACTTTCTCTTTTTAACATTTATTTGCGGGCACCATCAGGTGTGCTTGCAAATCAATCAGCCATTCACTTCAATGTAATGTGCGGCAGTAGGTACTGTACATTATTTTAACGACCATTTTAAAGAACGGGCAATATAACAACAATGTGTGAACACAATGCAATGTCACCCCTGCAGTAAAGAACGGAAGCTGATTTCATTGCAATCAGCATCCATTCTTTAATGAAAAATTGCATAGTGTGAACATAGCCTATTACTGGAAAAAGGCAAGTGAAATCTACGTCAACTCTGAGCTGGTGTTGAATTTCCTGTATACACATGAAGACTGTCCTTAAAATATCCTGGTGGCCCAGAGGCCTCTACGTAAATCCTGGACACATTGGAGTTTCTTCGAAGGCATGCAGGGAAATCCACACCAGCTTATAGTTGGGTTAAATTTGAAGTAGATGGTGGTTTTAATAAATGCCCCCCAAAAAGTCTATATTAGTAGGAGGCAGGGACTTTTTTATGTATTGTACTAAATTAAATCTCCAAAAAGTGAGGATTTAAAAATATGTCATTCTATCTGATGGCACCTTTAAAGTACAGATGTATGACATGGTGTACATGGTGTGAGCTTATGTACATCTGTGAGGCTATGTTGCAACACAAGGTCCAAACTATAGCCCAGCAACATTGCACGACCATTAAAAAACAGATATGGTAATCCTTCTGCAGTCACTGCAATAGCGCAATATAAACTAACCAAGTAATACAGGTCCAAAGTCTCTGGACCCCCTTTATTTCATAAACAAAGGGGGGAAATTACATATCTGAATCCCCCAGCAAGTAATGGGTGAGGGAGGCTAACTTTTTGAGTCTGTCTGGAACATGGTTGCCAATATTGGATCAAAGGCAGGTTCTTCCAATGGAAAGGTGCTCGTGTAGGATATCAAAGAAGACCGGAATCGTCTCACAAATTGATTGCGGCAATCAGATTTGCAGCAATAACTCGGAGCCTTCCCTGTGAGGGACAATTATTTGACATGTTCAATGTGCTGAACACAGAGCTGAAGCTAAACACAAAGCCACTGATTTTTTATTTTGTTAACTTTTTTTTTTTATCAAAAGAGATATTGTAAATATTAAAGGGCTAGCGCGCAGTTAAAAAATTATTCAGTAAATAACACACATTACAAAGTTATACAAGTTTGTAATGTGTGTTATGTAAGCGAATGGCCTCCTTCTCCGTGTCCCCTGACCCTCGGAAGTGTGGGGCAGTATACTCACCAGATTACTGTCGACCCCGGCCGCCATCTTGGGTTGAACAACGTCATCTTCAGGAGGCCGGCCCCCCTCTGCCGCGTCATCAGCTGCTCAGCCGCAGAATAAATGTGTGTTATTTAGTGAATAGTTTTTAAGCGCCGCACTACCCCTTTAATTATAGTCTTTGATATGCAACCTGACCAATATGATACCATAAATAATGCTAAACAATAAAAATAAATAAAAGCATGGCTGTGTCGATGAAAGAATAAAAGAAGTTCTGTTTTTTGGAACATAAAGGTTAAAAATGTACCCCAAAAAAAAAAAATGTCATCAAAACTGTCAGTGGCACCTAAGGGTTAAACAATGGCTATGTTTCAGTAAACTTTAGGTATTACATTTGACAAAGGTTAAGAGACAATCACACTAGATGCTATATTATGCTTTACATCAGATCCTATTCTGTATGTCAAATTCTAATTATTTTATTACATGCATCACAATGGTGATAAAACAAAAAAGGGGATGGATTCCAATAAAAACCTATTCTATAGCCTAGGCTTCACACATCATAAATCATCTGCATGGTCTGTTTTATTGCTTATACATTTTGGTGTTCAATTGCCAAAAAGTGGGCTGCATTAAATGCCTATGTTGGCAGGAGCTGTGCTCTAGAATGAGCCCTCGGTGTTTATTCACCAGATCCATTTATGAGGCTCTTAAATAAAGAATGTAAATGATAAAAAGTCTAATGTGTGGAGCGCACCCAGATCCTCTCTCTCTCTCTCAGACTTGTTTAAAAAGACTCAAGCGGCAACGAGTTATGATTGAAAACAGACATAACATTTTCCTTTCATAAAGCCACAATTATAGGTTTTACTCTGTGCCTACCGAAGTCTTTCTGCAAACTCCGCAACTTAGAGAAATGACCCGGAGTGCCCATAGGGAATCGCATTCTTTGGCTTCCCGAGTCTATCCTAACCTACAATTTACAATAGTTATGGACAATTCAGAAGCATATAAAATTTTTCCAAAAATGGGATCAGGCATAGAAAAGTAGAACAGGGTTTTTTCAACATATCGCTCATCAGTCTTGCAGACAGAAAGAGAAATTGTCGGCCTCTAAGAGATAGCGGAAGATGGATAGACAATTACTTTTTTTGTAACAAAAAACATTGACAAATGATAGCATTTTGTTCTTTAAAAGGATATTGGATGGCCGTGATACTTTCCATGCAATTCTTCACAGCCGGAGGAAATTTATCCACTCGAATTTTACTTTTTAAGTTTGGGAAAATATAAAATGTGATCCTTAATAAAACCATGATGAGCCATTGTAAGGGGTAGATGGGAAAATGATTTGATAGAGTATAACCTGAGTACAATGTGACATTCATTACAGATCAAATAGAAGGAGGTTTTTGAAGGACATGATGCTGTAATCCTGTAATATGTATGTATGGACTCTCTCAGACGACGGTCTATCAATAACAATGCTTACACGCTCAGTATTCTATAAGAATAATGTGATCTGATGACAAATTCTCTTTCTGTAGGAAAAAATCATTAGAGAGATTGTCTAATAGAAAAACTGCTGACCATATGTCTTCTTAGATCATATGGATGTGAGGGAGTCTCCTGCTTGAAAGTCCATCTATTATATTAGAGCTGCTGCCATAAAGCATGTAGTCTCTTCAGGGCTGAGGTTAGAGATCCATGGATGCAACTGGTTTGGTGCTGGAAAAACTGGGGGCAGAGACTATGAAAGCCCTGGACTACACCCATAACCCCATAAGGAGTTTTTTTGTCATTTGCTGTAGAGTATCCCCAGAATAGTTACCAGTTAATACCCAGGTGCTATGTCAACAACAAAACTTTATAGTAATTGGAGGTGCAAGGTTTTTGGTTGCACCTGGCCCAAAGAGCCTGAGAGGGCCCAAAATGTATCTTTTCCCCATAAAAAGAGGCTAGTTCTATAAAGAAAGCATTATCGATAAGGCACTCCATGACATTTTTCATTGTGGCTCAGCGTCTTCAAGCTACGCCTCAGAACATGACTAGATTGTAGTTGTAGGGGTCAGGATAAGAGATGATCGAACAGTGTAAAATCTTAGGTTCTATAGAACTCGAACCTTGTCAAACCTTCCGCATTTGATTCCCGATGCCTTACTGGTCCGCGGGGAAGGATGATATAGCCCAGGTACCGCCTGGAATTCCAAGATACAGATTATTACCTAGGCTGTATCCCAGAATTCCAGGATACAGATTATTACCTAGGCTGTATCCCAGAATTCCAGGATACAGATTATTACCTAGGCTGTATCCCAGAATTCCAGGATACAGATTATTACCTAGGCTGTATCCCGGAATTCCAGGATACAGATTATTACCTAGGCTGTATCCCGGAATTCCAGGATACAGATTATTACCTAGGCTGTATCCCGGAATTCCAGGATACAGATTATTACCGAGGCTGTATCCCGGAATTCCAGGATACAGATTATTACCTAGGCTGTATCCCGGAATTCCAGGATACAGATTATTACCTAGGCTGTATCCCGGAATTCCAGGATACAGATTATTACCTAGGCTGTATCCCGGAATTCCAGGATACAGATTATTACCTAGGCTGTATCCCGGAATTCCAGGCGGTACCCGGGCTGTCTCCTCCTTCCCCGCGGACCAGGAAGGCATCGGGAATCAAATGCCGAAGGTTCGACAAGGTTCATGTTCTATAGAACCTAAGATTTTACGCTGTTTGATCATCTCTAATCAGGATTTAAAACAGAAAAGGGGAAGTACCAAAAGTACCAGACAAGGTAACAGGTTAAACTGGTTAAACAAGGTTAAACTGTTTTTAAAAGAGCTCCCTGACATCGGAATCACATAGCATTGCTTACCCCAGTTCTTTGGGGGTTATTCTGTGCTACTTGGTTGAGAAGTTGCTCAGTACTGCCAGTTCAAGAATGCATTATTTACTTTGAGCTGTCCATAACAGTCCTCCCATCCTGCCTATTCCCCTCCCACAGCACTCCTGCTAATTTCCCAACCAAAGCTGTTGCAGAACATTTTATTTTATTGCACACAGTAAGGTTAAATGATCACAGGACAAGGCAGTATGTTGTGCACTACCTAAATATCTATCTATCTATCTATCTATCTATCTATCTATCTATCTATCTATCTTTTCACATACATACATACATACATACATACATACATACATATATACATACATATATACAGATTTACACAGCGTGACAGGCATTGCAACACATCAACACAGGAACTTCAAAAGCAGGAACAAATCCCCACAGAAAACCTCTCCTGCTGACGACATGGACAGAAGTGGCAGCCGAGAGCACTGAGTTAGACTGGAAAGACTCCACCAGCAAGTACTTGAAGACTTTTTTTTTTTTTTACAAATCTGTATAACTTTCTAACACCTTAATTGAAAAAAAATAAAATAAAATCTCTTCAGACCAGAGTGCGGCTCTATTATTCAGAAATCCCTCCAATTTTTTTTTCTTTAAGTGCTGAAAATTTACATGCAAAATAGGTTGATATTTTAGGTAATATTTCCTCATAAAACTTAGTTTGCAATTAATGTGATAGGAATGGGGTGGAAGTAACAAGCAGCTCCTAGAAGGGGCCTCATTTTTGGAGATCGCTATAAAAGAAGCAAAAAAGAACAACAGTGATGGGATTACAAATATCTGGAATTACTTATGATTACTGGTTAGTAAAATGAGTGAAATTTGTGTATTTTTACAACAGAATTTTTTTCCTAGGGTATTTTTAACACACCAATGAACATACATTGTTTATATGTAATAACATCTCTGAGGAATGCTTAATAACATGGGTAAAAGGTGAAATGACCGCAGATATAGGCATCCTCCAGTTACCCCCCTCCAGGTGTAGGTCTAACCTTATCCATTTTCTTTAAGTTAAAGGAATTCCTTTCTTACTGTCCAGATATGATTAGATTTCTTTATGATGAAGAAAAAATTCTCCCTTTGTCTGGGCTAATCCATGCGTGGAGCGTCCAGAGATACTTACTATATCTGTCAATACGCCCCTAATAACGCACAGTGAAATCTATATATTTACTGTGACTAATTCAACAGTGTCTGAAATATCAAAGTTACTCACTACCAAGGAATAGACATGACCTTGGACATAAATGTGACATTTCTATTTCAATGACAGATACATAGGGAAAGCATCAGCCATTGTCTATACATCCCGCTTATGCATGAAACCGCCACATGGCATTTGATTGAAGTGACTGTTCATTAAACTTCTTTCTATAGCTTATAAGCTAATATCTTGGATCTCTGCATATGTTTTTAAGGCTAAGCCTTTCTGAAGGAATATGCAAGATGATTTATCCAATGTGACACCAGCTCTCATTCTTTATTTCCTCCCCACTACAGATTATTTTTTTATTAGTTTTCCCCTACTCATCTTTTAAGTGTGATAAGTGTTTCAGTCAACAATGTTTTTTTTTTTTTTTTTGCAGGACAAAAAAAAAATTCAATTTTATTTAAAATACAGAAAGGCAAATATTTGTGGAGTAAAAGAAAAAAAAAGAGAAAAAATTAATCACATTGGTGCCACTTTCTTGGATATCACAACTGCAACTATACCCCATTTGCTTAGTTTTTGTTATGTTTTGATACATATAATCATTTTTAAAAGATCTAGTTTTGTTTTCGTTTTTTTTTTTTTTTTAATTAATAATGAGAATCAGATACTGAAACATAGTCTTTTTTTTCTCCAATCTGAATTTTTGCCCATCCACCCAGAAGGACGTTTGTGAGGTTAGACACTGATGATGGGAAAAGACTTCACAATCTCCATTCTAGTTCATCCCAAAGATGTTGGATGGGGTTAAGTTTAGAGATCTGTGCGGTCTGTTGTGTTCTACCTCACCACATTACCCCAACCACGTCTTTATGGAACATACTGTGTGCACAGGAGCACAATTACGCCAAGACTAGAGTTAAGCAAACTGATTCCTACAAACCTAGATTCGATAGCAAACTAAATTTTTTTTGCAAAGTTCGTAACAAGTTCATAAACATGGCGGACGCACACAATTTAATATACAAAAAAAATTGGTGTTGTCTAGTCTTCAGTGTCTGCAACCACTTCTAGGTCTCTCAGCCAATCACTGACTGAACAGAACAGTGCAGCAGCCAGTGATTGGCTGAATGGGCCTTCACTCCCTTAAAGAGAGTGACAGTTCACTGCAATCACTGGCCACGATACTGTCGCATCTCAGTCAGTAATTGGCTGAGCAGGCTGGAGGCAGCTGCGGGGGACACTGGAAGCTGGAGAAGCAGAACACTGTGGATTCACGGAAAGGAAAGTATTGAGGAGAGCTCTAAAACATCTTAAAGCCTACAATCATTTAGCTTTTTTATTGCCGTTCTTCTAAGGTTCAATTCAGATGAACCCGAACTTTGCTTCAAAGTTTGGCAAACCTGCCGAGCTGAACTTTTGAAAAGTTTACTCATCTCTTGCCAGGACATTAAAAGGTCTATTCCTAACTAAAACAAATTGTCCAAATGTCTTTGTAAAATTAAGCATTAGCATTCTCTTTTACTGTAACTAAGGGGTCTAGACGAAGACCCCCATAGCATTATTCACCAAACTTTACAAATGGCACAATGTCTTGAGGAAGGAAATGTTCTCATTTACCAAACCCCTCAGATGCCAGATACTGAGGTGTGATCTTTCACTCCATAGAACATTTTTCCTTTGGTCCAAAGTTCAGTCTTGGCATGCTTTACATTACTCCATCCATTGCTTGGCATTGTACTTGGTGATGTGTGGCTTGCATGCAGCTGCTTGGCCATGGAAACCCATCCCATGAAACTCCCAATGGGCAGAGTTTTTGTTCTAATTTTATTGTCAGATAGGGTCTGATCTCTCGAGTAGAGATGAGTTAAACTCAAGCCTATGGCTGCATCCATGATTTCTCGGGCTTTCTATGGCTGTATACAACTTCATCAGCCACTGGTATTCAAATACCCAACGATCAAGCCCAAGTTGTGCTCATTTCTACTGTACAGTTATCGATTCCGAAGACCATTGGTGACTTTTTTTCATTATATGCCTCTTGGAAACCATGTTCCTGTAACTTTATGTGCTCTACACATGGTGGCTCCCTGCTTTGGTTCCTAAAAACTTCTACTTCTCAGTAATACTGCTCACAGTTAGTCGTGGACATTTCAGGAACTGACTTGTTGCTGTGATAATGCATTCTTACAGTACCACCCTGGAATTTAGTAAACTCTTCAGAAGAACGCATTCTGCTACCGATGGTGGAGAAGGTGACTGCATTGGCAAGTATGGGATTTTATTCACTTATAAGAATGGGATGTAATGAGACAACTGGATTCAATGTGTAAAAGCTGAGGTCCAGTAATTTTAATTATATAAGACTGTGTCATCAATGTTATTCCATAGGACAGTAGGCAGTCTTACTGAGTGATGATACTACACAACAAATATAACCTGTAAAACTCTACTACATCAGTCATGGATAGAAAAAGAACCAGCAAAGGCCCAGCTCAGTGTGTGATCATAGTCTTGGGTGTTATTTATCTGAGGTACATTGGTCTAGAAGGTACATTATTGACCTATGGTACATACATCCGGGGAATACAAGCCATATATCTAAGGGAAACATTCACTGCACAAAGGTAGCATTGAGTGTATTTAGACTAAAGTTATTTAGATTGAGGACCCTTGGCTTAGCAATGTTGAGAATATTTACTCTAAACTACCTGTACATGTCTAGCTGGACCCAAGAGTGTCCTATAGAGAAATGGTGGCATTAAGAGGAAATCTCTAGTTAAACATGCACAAGTCCTCAATTAATGATCATATGAAGGTCAAAAGGGTTAAACAAGGACAGGCATACCTGTCTCAGGATTTAGGATGTAGTAGCATTATGCAGCACCAAGAGGGGGCTCATGTTGATTTCTGCTCTGGGGGTTCTCTCCATGACATATGCCTTTATAGGCTGGGCCCTCATTACCATCAATTTCTGATTTCTGCTTCCAACACTCGAAAACAGTAAAAACCTCTAAAGACTTGCATGTTGTCACAAACAATCCATAGCAACAGAGGAAGTGCAATTCATAGCTTTCAAGAGACTCCGAATGCTGCAATAAAGGAAAGCAGGTGGAGAGCAAAGGATATAAAAGCGAAGCAACATTTATTGCTTCATATATTTGCATTTACTCAGTTCCAGTTGTTGACAATTAAGTTGTAAAACTTTAAACCAATTCCCTTCTAGTAAATCTACTGAAGCTTCACAGGGAGAGATTACTGATGAGAGGACTATGGCGGAATCACTCACTATATATTCTCTTTTACTGCATTTTCTATTTTTACTTCCTAAAATGTCTTCTACAATTAGTGAGTTTCCCTCTGTGGATTTACCTGACAATCTGTTAAAACTCTTTTATAAGGCTGGGTTCACACTATGTATATTTGAGTCTGTATTTGTGAGGCTGTATAGCAACCAAAACCAGGAGTTGATTGAAAACACAGAAAGGCTCTGTTCACATAATGTTGTAATTGAGTGGATGGCTATCATTTAATGGCAAATATTTGCTGTTATTTTAAAACAACGGCTGTGGTATTGAAATAATGGCCGTTATTTACTGTTATATGGCGGCCATCCACTCAATTTCAACATTGTGTGAACAGATCCTTTCTGTGTTTTCAATCCACTCCTGGTTTTGGTTGCTATGAGGACCTGACATGAGGACCAAATACTGCCTGAAATATACATAGTGTGAACCCAGCCCCCAAGGTAGAAAATTGTGTTCATCTATCTCAAAATCTGGCAATACCAAGGAATACATTATACAGACTAAAGAGGCCCGAGGAGAGGAAAAACCCAATAAGTAGTAGACCTAGACTTTTTCCCATAGAGTGTTGTGAAATTACCCAGGGGTCTTCCCTCTACAGTCACTGCACTGTTAGCAAAGAGGGAAGCTGACTATACACATTAGATTATTGCCGGCTGAACCCACCAAGTATGGTGGAATTGGCCAACCAGCTAATGTGTTATGGAACCTACTGACTTTTCTCAATGGTAGATATTAGGAAACAGAAGAATCAAGTGGTTGGATTTCAATACCCCCAATGCTTTTGTTTTCAGGGAATGGGCCGCTATCCCATCCACTCTCTCTCTCCCTGTCCTTTTTATCCTGCGGACACCGGGACCCATGTGGCCAGGCCTGACGCCATTTGTTCTTTGCCCCCGGGGCACCTCACCACTCCACAGTCCTACTCTCTGCTTTCCCAGCCGGCGTGCGCATGCCTGCCTCCTAGGGCAGGCACGCTTCAGCTTTCACAGATTTAAAGGGACAGTGCATCCCTAATTGGTTAGTGCACCAATCGCCTGCCCTATAAAAAAAGAACCTGTCCTGAAATTCACTGTTGGAGTCTCTGCATGCTTCCCATAAGTGTATAGTCCCATGGGAGTCGCCTGCTGCAGCAAGTCCATCCCACCTTGCGGTGGGCACTGGACTAGACCAGATGCCCCTTAGACTTCTCTCCCTGGTGCGGCTTACGTCATTGCTACTGGTGGTACAGCAGATCCACAACGCCAGTTGTGACAGATGTTCAATGTTCTATGCATGGGTATCATCTTCTTTTCCAGTTTCCTCCCATGCTTCAAAATCACACTGATCTAATATATATGTATCTGAAATGAGGACATTAGTTCGTGAGCCTCTCTGGAGATGGGGACTGTAAGGAATGACAGTCTCTGAACGGTATAGCAGAATAGGTAAGTTCTGTATAAGCAATATAAATTAATAAATAAGAAAACTTGGGTGAAATAAATTGCTCTTCTTGCTCATCAGTTCCTGTAGATGTGGCCCAAGGCTTCCCTGCTACGAGTTGTGCTGGTGGCATCATGTATTGTCATGGAACTAGATAATAATTAACAAGTGACAGATATATCACAAGTTCGATACCTTAAAGCATTCCTTGCTACATGTGTAGAAGTGATGTCTTAGTGAGGTCTTCATAGAGGCAAACGTAATAGAGCTGAAATCATTGAGCAGTTGACATTCATGTGTTACAGCTCAATCTCTTCTTCGCTGATCTCAAGGATACAGCTGCAGAGGTCATGGTAGAGGTCATGTGTGAATGTTTGTCTATTTATGTCTCATCCATTTATATTAGATGTGTCCATAGGGATCAGACTATGTGTGCCTTTCTATGGAGGAGACATGTGTAAAAACATCCCTGTTCTTCAATCCTAGACCAGTGCACTTAAAACATAGCACGGAACCATAGATTTCTGTCTTTCACCAAGTAATGAATTAGTTCAATCCAGTATATAAATAATCTAGTCGCGGCAAAGCAGCAGACAGCACCCAAGGAACATGTCATATTGCCTGGAGTAATAGGGCCAGCGATCAGATTCCAAACAAGATTGTAAACTGATCATTTCCTCCAGACCTGCCAAAAAAATTATATTTTGTTGATTTGACAGATAATTGACCCACTGCCTTAATGGGGAGTTGTAACGCCTAGAGTAGTGGATCCACTGGACCGTCACTAGCGATGGCACTGACCTCACCAGGGAGCGGAGTCTAAGGGGCCGCAGGTTTTCACCAGAGCCCGCCGCAAGGCGGGATGGACTTGCTGCGACAGGCGACCCCCAGGTCGCTACCCCTGGCTTGGTTGCTAGTGACGGCAGGCAAGGCGTGGCAGGAGCAGTAGGCAGGAGACGGTGCTGGCAGAGGCAGGTGACAGGCGGAACACAGGAGCAATAGTGTAACAGAGGAGCAAGAACCAGGAACAAGGACTAGGGACCAGGTAGAGGACAGGAATCAGGAACAAGGACTAGGGACCAGGTAGCGGACAGGAATCAGGAACAACAGGGAGCTGGGCCAAACGCTATGGGAAGCATGTAGAGGCTCCAACACCTGGAAGGGGGCAGGGCTGGAACTTATAGGGGAGTGATTGACATACAGGCCAATTAGGAGCGCACTGCCCTTTTAAATCCGAGACAGCCGGTGCGCGCTCGCCCTAGGAGGCGGGGACACGCGCGCCGGCCGAAACACAGCGACGGACAGGAGCGCGGTGAGGTGAGGCACCCCCCGGGGCCGAAGCAACAGCAGCGCCGGGTCCCTGCATATGGACACCAGCTGCTGCAGATGCGGGAGAGAGGGTGCGGCAGCGGTCCAGAGCACGGGACGCCGCCGTGGCCCTAACAGTACCCCCCCCCTTTGGCCTCCCCCTCTTTCTGGTCTGCAAGAATTCTTTGATGAGATTCCGATCCAGGATATTAGATTCGGGTTACCAGGATCTCTCCTCAGGACCAAAACCTCTCCAGTCCACTAGGAAGAAACGTCTTCCTCTGACAGTTTTCATCGCTAGGATGTCTTCAACAATGTATATGTCATCAGAGACGGCTTGTGGAGTGGAGGACGAAGCTTTACTGGAGAATCGGTTGAGGACCACTGGCTTCAAGAGGGAGACATGGAAGGAGTTCGGGATTCGCATAGTAGAGGGTAGACGGAGTTTGTAGGTGACTGGGTTAATGCGTTTTAGCACTGAGAAAGGGTCAAGAAATCGAGGACCCAACTTGTAGCTGGGAATCTTGAGCCGGACATACTTGGCCGAGAGCCAGACTTTGTCACCTGGGAGAAAATTTGTGGCAGGTCTCCTCTTCTTATCAGCCTGGTCCTTCATGCATTCAGAGGCTTTGAGTAAGCACTGTCGAGTCTGTTCCCAGATCGACTGAAGGTCAGAGATCAATTCCTCCATGACAGGAACCTCAGATGATGGAGAGAGAGGCAGAGGAGGACGAGGGTGATGCCCGCAGACCACATAGAAAGGAGACTTGCCTGTGGAACTCGAGTCCAAATGGTTATAAGAAAACTCTGCCCATGGAAGTAGATCGGACCAGTTGTCTTGGCGGCTGGAAACAAAATGACGTAGGTAGTTACCCAGGATCTGATTGACTCTCTCCACTTGCCCGTTGGTCTGGGGATGATAGGCAGACGAGAAGTCCAGCTTCACTTGGAGCTGCGAGCAGAGGGCACGCCAAAACTTGGAGACAAATTGAGAGCCTCGGTCGGACATAATGTGAAGAGGAAGTCCATGCAGGCGGAAGATGTGTCGGAAGAACAACTGAGCCAGACGAGGAGCAGAGGGTAGCCCAGGAAGGGCCACGAAGTGAGCCATTTTAGAGAAGCGGTCAGTCACCACCCAAATGACTGTATTGCCTGCGGATGGAGGTAAGTCCGTGATGAAATCCATCCCTATGTGGTGCCAGGGACGGTCAGGGACTGGCAAGGGCAAAAGTAGGCCGGCAGGTCTTTGACGGGGTGACTTATTCCTGGCACAGACTGCGCAGGAAGCCACAAAGTCCTTGACATCCTGAAGGAGATTGGGCCACCAGTAGTGACGGGAGATCAATTGCCCGGTCTTTTGAGCTCATGGATGCCCGGCCACCAAAGAGGAATAACCCCACTTCAAGATGCGTTTTCGAAGTGCGGGGCGCACATAAGTCTTACCGGGAGGCAGTCTCTGCAGAGTAGAAGTGGCAACTTGTACTAGGCGATCGGGAGGTACTATGTGACGAGGGGATTCCTCTTGCCCCATGACATCGGATGCTCGGGATAATGCATCGGCCTTTATATTCTTCTCGGCTGGAAGGAAATGAATGGTAAAGTTGAACCGAGAGAAGAAGATGGACCACCTGGCCTGCCGGGGATTGAGGCGTTGAGCCGATTGGAGGTAGAGGAGGTTCTTGTGGTCCATGTAGATGTTAACGGGATGTTTAGCCCCCTCTAGGAGATGACGCCACTCCTCCAGTGCCAACTTAATAGCCAGGAGTTCACGGTCTCCAATTGTATAGTTCCTCTCGGCAGGGGAGAAAGTCTTAGAAAAGAACCCGCAGGTTCTGGTCTTGCCTGATGTGTCCCTTTGCGAGAGGATGGCTCCTGCGCCCACAGAAGATGCATCGACTTCAAGAGAAAATGGCTTGGAGACATCCGGACGGACTAGAGCAAGAGCAGAGGCAAAGGCAGACTTTAGGCTATTGAAGGCTTGTTCGGCCTCTGGAGGCCAACGTCTGGGATCCGCCTTCTTCTTGGTGAGAGCCACTATGGGTGCGACCAGGGTAGAGAAGTGAGGGATGAACTGCCGATAGTAGTTGGCAAATCCAAGGAAACGTTGGATAGCTCTAAGTCCCACAGGACGTGGCCACTGGAGAACAGCTAAGAGCTTGGCTGGATCCATCTGTAGGCCCTGGTCGGAGACAATGTATCCAAGAAACGGCAGGCTGCGCTAATGGGAAACGCACTTCTCCAGCTTGGCATACAAATGGTTGGCCCGTAGTCTTCGTAAAACCTGCCGTACATGGGACACGTGGGTCTGCTGGTCGTGGGAGAAGACCAGTTTGTCGTCAAGATAGACAATGACGCAGACATAGAGGAGATCGCGGAATATATAATTCACAAATTCCTGGAAGACCGCTGGGGCATTGCATAGGCCGAATGGCATAACCAGATATTCTGGTGTTGAAAGCGGTCTTCCATTCGTCTCCTTCACGAATAGGGATCAAGTTGTACGCTCCCCTGAGATCCAGCTTGGAGAAGATCCTAGCTCCATGGAGACGGTCGAATAGTTCGGGGATTAGCGGAAGAGGATAGCGGTTCTTGACAGTAACCTTTTTTAAGCCCCGGTAGTCTATGCATGGGCGGAGGGAACCGTCCTTCTTCTGCACAAAGAAAAATCCAGCACCAGCGGGAGACGTGGATTTACGGATGAAGCCCTTCTGTAAGTTCTCACGGATGTAGGAAGATATGGCTTCAGTCTCGGGCACAGAGAGAGGGTATACTCGACCACGTGGCGGAGAAGTTCCTGGAAGAAGGTCTATAGGGCAATCATAGTGCCGATGAGGTGGTAGAGAGTCCGCCTCCTTGGCCGAGAAGACATCGACGAAGTCTAGGTACTCCTCCGGTAGTCCGGATAGAGGCTTGGCGTAAGCAGGTGACCCCGTAGAGCACTTGGGTTGAGGAGACCTCAGACACCGATTTGGACAGTCCTGACCCCCAACTGAGAACAGTTCTCCAATCCAGCTTAGGGGTATGTAATTGCAGCCAAGGAAGACCCAGCAGGATGTTGGAAGAGGAATGGCGCAAGACGTAGAAGGAGATCCTCTCCTGATGTAAGGCGCCCACCTGGAGGACTAGGGGTGCAGTCTGGCAGTGCACAGCTTTGGTAATAATCTCGCCCGTGACCGAAGAGATAGACCGGGGTTGGGCTAGCTGGATCACGGGTAGCCGCCATCTTTGGACCAACAAAGCAGAAATGAAACTGCCAGCAGACGCCGTTCTTGCCGGACCTCCTCCTCTCTTTTGGAAAACCTGGTGTAGACTCTGGTAGCCAGTAGAATGTGTTCGTTCAAGGAGGTAGGAAGGTCTCGGGCAGCGAGCACATCTTTCACTCGACTGGACAGGCCCTTTTTAAAGGTGGCAATTAGGGCGGCCTCATTCCAGTCTAGTTCTGCGGCCAGGGTGCGGAACTAGATGGCGTAATCACCAACGGAGGATGTTCCTTGAGATAGATTGAGAAGAGCAGTCTCAGCCGAAGACGCACGGGCAGGTTCCTCAAAGACAGAGCGGAACTCGGCCAGGAAGATTCGGAGATTAGCAGCAACAGGGTCATCACGGTCCCACAGTGGTGTGGCCCAGGCCAGAGCTCTACCTTCCAATAGGCTGATGATGAAAGCCACTTTAGAGCGCTCGGTGGCAAATTGACTGCTTAGAAGTTCAATATGCATAGTGCATTGGGTCAGGAATCCTCTGCACAACTTGGGGTCACCTCCATATTTACTTGGGAGAGCCAGTCGTAGTTTTGAAGAGGCTGCAGGAGGTGATGACTGCTGAGCTGTGGTATGCTGTTGTACGGCTGCAGTCAGTTTTTGGATCAGCTGTGACTGTTGCTGGATCTGTTGAGCCTGTAGGGCGACCACTCGGGCTACTTCACGAATATCAGGCACCTCGCCGGGATCCATGGTTGGAGCCTACTGTAACGCCTGGAGTAGTGGATCCACTGGACCGTCACTAGCGATGGCACTGACCTCACCAGGGAGCGGAGTCTAAGGGGCCGCTGGTTTTCACCAGAGCCCGCTGCAAGGCGGGATGGACTTGCTGCGGCAGGCGACCCCCAGGTCGCTACCCCTGGCTTGGTTGCTAGTGACGGCAGGCGAGGCGTGGCAGGAGCAGTAGGCAGGAGATGGTGCTGGCAGAGGCCTGTAGGCATAACCGCGGGTGACAGGCGGAACACAGGAGCAATAGTGTAACAGAGGAGCAGGAACCAGGAACAAGGACTAGGGACCAGGTAGCGGACAGGAATCAGGAACAAGGACTAGGGACCAGGTAGCGGACAGGAATCAGGAACAAAAGGGAGCTGGGCCAAACGCTATGGGAAGCATGTAGAGGCTCCAACACCTGGAAGGGGGCAGGGCTGGAACTTATAGGGGAGTGATTGACATACAGGCCAATTAGGAGCGCACTGCCCTTTTAAATCTGAGACAGCCGGCGCGCGCGCACCCTAGGAGGCGGGGACGCACGCGCCGGCCGGCACAGCGACGGACAGGAGCGCGGTGAGGTGAGGCGCCCCCCGGGGCCGAAGCAACGGCAGCGCCGGGTCCCTGCCTATGGACACCGGCTACTGCAGATGCGGGAGAGAGGGTGCGGCGGCGGTCCGGAGCACGGGACGCCGCCGTGGCCCTAACTGGAGTCTGCTCCTTTATCTTGGCTGAGCTATAAAAAAAAACCTCTACCAAAACAAAGGAGTCGGGCCCTGACACCTAAACCTTATCTCCACTAGCATTAGCCGCTGGTGGATGGATGGGAGAGCCCCATACACCCTAAACTTACCGCCGAATTAAGTGGCGGATATGGCCATCCAAAGTCTAAGGTGTATGGAGGCTTTTATAGAGCCCCTAGACTCTGTTACATTTACAGTATATTGTAAGCCACATGGCTTTGCCAGATCTGTAAAAAATGGAGATCTAAAGGAATCCACTGACTTATAATGCTGTCCATTGGATTTTAGATGTCCACCACTTTGACCAAAAAAGAGTTCCGCATGCAATACTACTTTTCCAGATTTGAGCCAAGACTAACCCAGAGAAAGCTATAAAGGTTCGAAGATGCGGCTGGGCCCATAAAATCAAGGTAGCCCAGAGGTAGCCCATCTTAAGGTTTACTGCTAATGCCTGACCTTCTAAAACTCAGCTTCACTGCTAGGTAGTATATGGAGGTCTGTGCAGCAGGTGTCACACTGGTTAGAAGTTAGAAAAGTAAAGTTTAAAACAAGAGACTCCACTGAAAGGACATAAAAACAACTGTGAGAGTGGTTACCCCTTTTCTGCATTTGTCAGCTATGGCCAGGAACAGGCTAGCATTATAGCTTCTATACCTTAAGCTTCCCCTGGAAAAGAATAGATTTAGTATATAAATACAGAAAAAAGTGATGACTGCAGCAGGGGTCGACACAGGTATAAAAGTCTGAATGGGCCCATAGTTAAAAGCCGCTGCCAGATACCTACAACAACTTATATCTCCATGAACAAAAGGAGCTTTTGCATCTGGGCCCATGAATCTTTAGCTAGGTTGCTGTTAAATGATATCTTTCAATTGTAGTCAAGTCTATCTATGTAATATACAGTATGGTAATTTATTCAGCAGAAGAGATGAGCGAACCGGGTTGGGGTTCGAGTCCATCTGAACCTGAACGTTCGGCATTTGATTAGCTGGGGCTGCTGAACTGGGATAAAGCTCTAAGGTTGTCTGGAAAACATGGATACAGCCAATGACTATATCCATGTTTTCCACATAGCCTTAGGGCTTTATCCAAGTTCAGCAGCCACCGCTAATCAAATGCCGAATGATCGGGTTCGGATGGTATGGAGCATGCTCAAGGTTCGCTCATCTCTATTCAGCAGAGCAGTGCTGTAAACACAATACAATGCAATAACTCAACAATATTACTCATGTGGCTCAACTATATCACCATAGACCCTATAGAAAGAATGTTCTAGATAAAACCAATGCAAAGTGCAAAGGTAGCAGAATACTCACACAAAGAAACGTTGAATATGTAAGGGGAAGAAAAGAGAATTATGGCTGTGTTTCATCATGGATTCTGTCAATGCCGCTCAGCTACTGAATAGAACAACCAGGTACCAAACAGCACAGGGGGATGAATTGAGAAAGCGACATTAATTAAATATGAGTGCGATGCAGATTGTCATATCAAATGTGTGACATTCTTCTGACAAGTTGACTCAAAATACATAGGAAAGGTGAAATTAATCATTTCAGGGAGAAAAATACATAAATTGCTTCAAAAGGGAGGACTATGGAAAGAGAGCTATACCAGGAATGGAGCAAATTACAGCCGAGGCGCAATGTGGAGAGATAATATATGTGCTTGAAGAGCTGCTATTCCCAGATATGGTACTTGGGGAAGCGACGAGCAAGACGGGACTGAAAATGAATTATTTGTTATCACAAGTGTCATATGATTGAATTGGCATGAAAAGATGGTAAAGATTTGTTTGCAAATACAGAACGTGTTGATGTGAAGCTGTAAACTCATTGAGTGCCTGAATATGCGGCACAAAAGTAATGACACAAAGAACCGAGGTAACAAATTTAATCATAAAATTACCTAGCGAGATAAAATAGGTCTTCGTGTTGGGTGACACATGCTATCAGTTGGCATAATGTGCAGGCAATGTGGCATAGCGGCACCTGGAGATAGCATTGTACTTATCTCAGGCTTGTTATAAAGCGGGGAGCACATAATCCTTGACCCTCCCTGTTACTTAGCATGTTGTCGATAGACGTAAAGGGTCTATATGCATGGAGACACAGTTAGAGGGATTATCCCTAGACTATAATATGTGAACAATGGACATGCAACTTTTTGGATCCCCACCAACCACAAGATCACTTGCCCCTTCAGTGAGTGGAGTGGAGGTCAAGCATGTACTCATTTGATTCACTAAATATAGTCCATCTTTAGGTCTTTGTGTGCCACATATAGCCAGCACATGTTCGTTTGGGCATAACAGCTGAAGTGAATAGAGTTATAATATTATGATTAACACATGTTACAAAGAGGAGGGAAAACTGCATATTTTAGATGTCCCTACTCTTTTGTGTAGTGACCTACAGTAATAGCATAGGGTATAGCAGAAATTACAATAGGGACAGTAAACTAGAGATGCTTTATGCATCCCCTTTTTACTGTCAGCAGATTTCCAGCACCCTAAAAATCAAAACCCACACCGGAACTGAAGTACAGCAAGCAAGCACTTGCTGTGTGGATGTTCTTATTTCTATAAATTTATAGAAACAGGCAGGTATACCCCAGCCGGCAGCACAGCTACAGTACTACCAACTGTAGCGTCCTGCTAGTGTTTAGAGTGACGTCACTCACTGATGAAGGCGTAAGGTTACACTGAAATGCGTTGGTTGGAATTCATACCTTGTGGAGACATCTTAGTAAAATACAGTGACATCACTCTAAACACTAGCGGATGCTACAGTTGATAGTAGCTGCGCTGCCGGCTGGGTGTGCTCCCAGTACAAACCAACACAAGATCATTGCCTAAAGGAAAGAACACAAAGGGCCATTTATACAAGCAAAACAACTTAGGCTGGGTTCACACTGCGTTTTTGCAATCCGTTTTTGTGTCCGTCACAAAAAACGGATCTGTTGTGATCTGTTTTTTTTACAATGGAAGTCAATAGAAAAGGGATCAAAACGGATGCACACAAATGCATCCGTTTTTGCAAAAAAACGGATGAAAAAAAACACGCAGTGTGAACACAGCCTTAACAGTAAGTCCTAAGCAATATACTTGGTCACATATCTATCTACCATAGCTTACCTAGGGGCGCTGTGTGCTAAATCTGTGAGATATTTAAAGAGTTGGCTTGCTGTCAACTTCTGACTGCCACAGGGTTTACTGCATCTCTAGTTTACCATATAAATCGTGTAAGGTGGTTCCATGGGTCAGGTTCTATGGGTTAGGTTCCATGAGTCGGGCAAAGTGTGTCTGGCGCAGGAAAACCCCTTCAAGTTTATGCTTTTTATTAAAATGGGCCATCAATTTGCGGTGGTTTTACCTTTCGGACCCTCACTGATAAGCAAAAAGCAAAGAGGATCAGAAAAGCGAAGGGGACATAAAGCTTATTGAAAATCCCCAGCCATTTTATAGTACTAGACATTGAAGAACTTCCATGCATCTGGTTGTGCTCCTGTCTCCTTATAATCATTGGTCATCCTAAGGGTCAGAGAGACAATATCCTATTGATTGATTGGCTGAGCTTAGTTATGCTCAGTCAATCGCGGCTGAGCAGCTGATGACGTGGTAGAGGGAGGCCGGCATGAAGGAGGGCTGGTGCGGTCCGGACGCCTTCCCGAAGACAACGTCATTGTCCCCAAAATGGCGGCCCGGGTCGACACGAATCAAGTATGTATATTGCACTACACTTCCGTTTGTGGGGTGGGGGACACGGGGAAGGGGGCCATTGACTTACATAACATACATTACAAAGTTGTATAACTTTGCAATGTGTTATTTAGTGAATAATTTTCTAACGTTGCACTACCCCTTTAACCACTTAAGGACGGAGCAAATTTTCGTTTTTGCGTTTTGTTTTTTTCCTCCTTGTGTTTAACCCCTTAAAGGACAACACCGGCGAAAAAATTTTTGGGGCTTATTTAACACACATTACAAAGTTATATAACTTTGTAATGTGGTTAAATACCCGGTATGGCCCCCTTCCCCCACTTTCCGACCCCCGACCCCCCACCCCGGAAGTTAAAGAATGTATACATGACCTATTACGGTCGTCACGGTCCTCTTCTCCCGGGCGGCTTCTGGTGACGGGTGACGTCAGAGCTGTGGGGCGGTCCGGGTCTTCTTCCTCTTCGGCGTCTTCATTGAGAGTGAATGGGAGAGAAAAGGCTGCTGCTTACATGGCTTCCAGCTTGCTCAGCCCTGATTGGCTGAGCTTGCTGGAAGCCAAGTGATGCGCTCCAGCCAATGAAAAGGCTGCCGCTGCACAAGTGCACTGGCAGCCTATTCTCTCTCATGGACCCGGAAGCAAGAGACATCGCTGGACGGCGGACGCAGGTGACGGTGAGGCGGACGGCTGGCGAATGAAGTGGCGATCGTCACCGGAGGGATGGTGAGTATGGTGTCTGTGTGTGTCTGTGTTTTTTTTGGGGGGGGGGGTCCCGCCGGAGTTGTCCTTTAAGGACAGAGCCTGAAATGGCCTTAAGGACAGAGACAAATTTTATGAATATGACCAGTGTCACTTTATTCATTAATAACTTCGGGATGCTTTTACCTATCCGGACGATTCTGAGATTATTTTCTCGTGACATATTGTACTTTACATTTCTGGTAAAATGGAGTCGATACTCATAACGAATCTTTATGAAAAACACCAAAATAATGTGAAAAATTGTGAAAAAATGCATTTTTCAAACTTTGAAACCTTTCTGCTTATACAGAAAATGGTTATGCCACATAAATTATATATTAAATAGCATTAGCAACATGTCTACTTTATGATGGCGGCATTTATTAAACTATATTTCATTTTTTTTTAGACAATAGGAAGCTTAAAACAATAGCAGCAATTTTCCAAATTTTCTGTAAAATTTCAAAATCAGATATTTTTAGGGACCTGTTCAGATTCAAAGTGTATTTGAGGGGCCTGTATGTTAGAAAGCCCCACAAAGCACCCCATTTCAGAAACTGCACCCCCCAAACTCAGCAAAAGCACATCCAGAAAGTTTTTTAACCCTTTAGGGGAGTCACAGAAATAAAAGCGAAGTGTGTAAGAAATTTGAAAATTTTTATTTTCTGTGCAGAGATTTTATTGTAATCCAATATCTTTCATAATGATAAACCTATTAGCAGAGAAATGCACCCCAATATTGATTGCGCCGTTTCTGCAGTTTATAGAAATACCCCATATGTGGCCCTATTGCGCTATTTGACGCAACCACAAGCCTCAGATATAAAGGAGCGCCTAGTGAATTTCAACGCCTCCGTTATATTTGGTCATTTTTTACCGTACCACTTCAGGTTGGCAGAGGCTCTGGGGTGCCAAAACCTAAAAAACACCCCTAAAGGGACACCATTTAGAAAACTGCACCCCTCAAGGAATGTAACAAGGGGTGCGGTGAGCATTTGGACCCCACAGGTGCTTCGCAGATTTTCAGAACAATGTGGTGTAAAAAAGGAAAAATTCAATTTTTTACACTAAAATGTTGTTCTAGCCTTCATTTTTCATTTTTACAAGGGGATAAAAGAAAAAAAAAACACCAAACATGTAGCGCAGTTTCTCCCGAGTACAGAAATACCCCACATGTGGACATAAAGTGCCAAGCGGGTGCAGGACGAGCCTCCAAAGGGAAGGAGCGCCAATTGGCCTTTGCAAGCTGGATTTTACTGGAATGGATTTCAAGGGCCATGTCGCATTTACAGAGCCCTCGTGCTGCCAAAACACTGGACACCCCTGACAAGTGACCCCATTCTGGAAACTACACCCCTCAAGGAATCTAACAAGGGTTTCAGTAAGCATATGGACCCCACTGGTGACGGGCACAAATGTGGAACAATGTGACGTGAAAGGGAAAAATTTCATTTTTTCACTTTCACGGCACAAATGTTGCCGTCATCAAGGGGTCCATATCCTCACTGCACCCCTTGTTAGATTCCTTAAGTAGTGTAGTTTCCAGAATGTGGTCAATTGTGGGGAGTTTCCAGTGTTTTGGCAGCACGAGGGCTCTGTAAATGCGACATGGCGTTCATCATCCATTCTGGCCACATCCAGCCTGCAAAATCCAAATGGCGCTCTTTACCTTCGGAGGCTTGCCCTGCGCCCACATGGAGCTTTATGTCCACATGTGGGGTATTTACAGACTCTCTACACATTTTGTGTGTTTTTTTCTCTTTTAACCCCTTGTGAAAATGAAAAATTTTAGGCTAAACCAACATTATAGTGTAAAAAATGTAATATTTAATTTTCACGCCATATTGTTCCACATTTGTGCCCGTCACCAGTGGGGTCCATATGCTCACTACACCCCTTTTTACATTTCCTGAGGGGTGTAGTTTCCATAATGGGGTCACTTGTGGGGGGGTTTAACTGTCTTGGCAACACAGGGGCCTTTTAAATGCAACATGGCCCCTCGAAATCCATTCCAGCCAAATCCAGCCTCAAAAAGCCAAATGGCGCTCCTTCTCTTTAGAGGCTTACCCTGCACCCGCATGGCGCTTTATGTCCACATATTGGGTATTTCCGTACTCATGGGAAATTGCTCTATACATTTGGTGTTTATTTTATCTTTTAACCCCTTGTGAAAATGAAAAAAATCAAGACAAGATCAATGATATAGTGTAAAAATTTAGCATTTTTTTACACTAAATGTTGGTCTAGCCTTGATTTTTTTCCTTTTCCACAAGGGGTTAAAAAAAAAAGTGAACACAAAACGTGTAGAATAATTTCCCCTGAGTACGAAAATACCCCACATGTGGGCATAATGTGCCATATGGGCAGAGGGCAAGCCACCAAAGGGACAGAGCGCCATTTAGAGGCTGGAATGGAGGATGGAGGCCATGTCGCAATTAAAAAGCTTCTGTGGTGCCAGAACAGTAGAAACCCCCCACAAGTGACCCCATTATGGAAACTATACCCCATAAGTAATCCAACAAGAGGTACAGTGAGCATATGGACCCCACTGGTGATGGGCACATAAGTGGAACATGTGCCATGAAAATAAAAAATACAATTTTTTCATTTTCACGGCCCAAATGTGGCCATCACCAGGGGGCCATATCCCCACTGCCCCCCTCGTTAGATTCCTTATGGGGTGTAGTTTACAGAATGGGGTAACTTGTGGGGGGTTTCTACTGTCCTGGCCGCACAGAGGCTTTGTAATTGCATCATGGCATCCTCTAATGGGAATGGCGGCCATACCTATTTAGCTGGGGAAAAGGGACCATTCTAATTTATTTGGGGGTATTAGGCCAATTATTAGTTTATAAGGTTGAAAATGACAGGTGTCCATCAAACTCAACCTGTGTTGATCCAGAGGAAGGCAAAAAACCCTTGTGAGGCAGACAACAGTAGCCTCCTCACAGGGAAAAAATTCCTTCCCGACTTCATAATGGCAATCAGAATAATCCTCGGATCAACGTGACCCCTAAAATAGGAATAAGGGACAGAATTTAGATAATGTAGAACCCCAATGATGTGTGGTGCGCCTTGAAGCGATACAGTATGCAGAGGCCGGGGTGATCAGGACAGGCATCACACTGGAAAATGGCGTCCTTCCTGATCCCCCTGTTACGCCACACTCTGCACTTCTTCTGGGGTCTCCTGTTTTCCAGTGTGGGGGACGTCACCTGGAAAATGTTGCCCTGGTGCGATATGGGGTCCCACATATCCAGAAGCGCTGGGTCCGCTCCATGGCTGCTAAATATTAGGGCTTTATTACTACTTCTGATATTTACGGATCGTGCTGCAAGCTACAGTAGCTCGGGCAGCGAGGGACCGGAAGAGGGAGATGCTGGTATAAAAGTTATCCCCGTACAGGTGGTAACCTTTATCCAGCAGTGGTAAGATCAGTTCCCGAACGATCTCCCCACTAACTCGCAGGATTGGGGGGGGGCATCTGGGGGCTGGATTTGAGTGTCCCTTCCTTCATACACTCTAAGGGTACGTGCACACTGCGGAATGGCAAAGGATAACCCTTTGTGCATTCCGCAGCTGGCACCCGCCGGCGGACTGATGGAGGCGCACGTCTCCGCTCGTGTCACACTCCATTATATGCACGGGTGGATTCTGCCCTCTGTCCAAAGAATGAACGTGTTCATTCTTTGGACGGACGACGGAATCCGCCCGTGCATACAATGGAGTCTATGACACGGGTGGAGACGCGCGCCTCCATAAGTCTGCCGGTGGGTGCCAGCTGCGGAATGCACAAAGGGTTATCCTTCGCTATTCTGCAGTGTGCACGTACCCTGGATCTGTAAGTGTACCCTGAGGTACACTCACAGAGTTTGTAGAATTTCACCCCATACCGTGATCTCTTATTGGGACGGTACTGGCGGAAAAGATGTGTCTGGGGGGCAGCGTACGCTACGTTACCCCCAGACACATCACTGGATTATGAGGATGATGAGGATGAATGGAGGAAAGAAGGATCCCCCCATTCATCCTCACTGGCTGTTTCAGTGTCGGAGGCAATAATAACGTATGCCTCTGATGCCGAAATCTTTATACGGGGATTGGTATATGGGGTATAAAAATGTGTAGTGGTGTAGTGTAAAACTTTATTCCATGTAGTGTGGTGTAGTGTAGTGTATTTTACGTGTTTTTTTGACAGTAAGAAAAAATATACCTTCGCCAAGAAAGGAGCTGCTGATAAATGCCGCACTTATGTGCGGCACTTATCAGCAGACAGTGGCGGTAGGATATAGGGGGGAAAAACGCCCCTACGCCAAAAAGGAGGATTTGCTGATCAGCGGTGCACTTACGTGCGATGCTGATCAGCACTCAGCGGCGTTAGGGCGCAAAAAAATAATAAAAAAAATTTTTTTAACCCAAAGCAACTGATCAATGAATGATATTCACTGATCAGCCACTAGGGGGCAGTAGAGCGACGCTGCCGGAGATTGCCGAGACCCGCCGAACCCGAGGACCCGAGCGTTTCCGAAGATTTCCGACGCTGGATGAACGAACCCGGAAGTGACGCGAAGAAGACGCGAGGACGGCGCGGACCGCAGATCGTCGCTCCGAACGCCCAGATCAGGTGAGTATGGTACACCTGCACCACACACACCTGTTCTGCACCCCTCAGCTACCTAGCTGAGGGTTGCAGAATCCGACAAAACTGTTTTTTTCACAGTTTGATCGCCATGATGGGCCGGCCGGTACTGGCCGGCTTATCACGGCGATCGTGGGGGTGGCATCGGCGCCATCTTTCTTGAGGACACTAATGGCGATTGGTGCTATCTCGGACAGCACCAATCGCCATTGTTTTTCGGGTCACCGGGTCACCGATGACCCGGAAAGCTGTTTTCAGCTGCTATATGCTGATCTGTATTTATCAGCATATAGCAGCGATCGTCGGCACGGGAGGGGTTAATCACCCCCCGTGCCGACGAGCAGAGATGGCCTGCTATACATTATAGCAGGCCATCTTCCCCGACCACTGTGTGTGAACACACAGCGATCGGGGAAACATCGGGCGTAAGTATATGCCCGTTTGCGTTAAAGCCAACCCTGGGGGGGCGTATACTTCTGCCCGATGTCGTTAAGGGGTTAAAAGGCCATAACACTTGCATTTTTCCACCTAGAAACCCACATGAGCCCTTATTTTTTTCCTCACTAATTGTACTTTGCAATGATGAGCAGAATTTTTGCATAAAGTACACTGAAAAAACAGCAAAAAATTTAATGTGTGGAGAAATTGAACAAAAAAAGGCATTTTTTATTTAAGTTTTTTTTTGTTTTTACGCCATTCGCCCTGGGGTAAAACTGACATGTTATGTATGTTCCTCAAGTCGTTACGATTACAACGATATATGTATGTAACATGTTTAACTTTTATTGTATCTGATGGCTTGTAAAAAATTAAAACCATTGTTAACAAATATATGTTCCTTAAAATCGCTCCATTCCCAGGCTTATAGCGATTTTATCCTTTGGTCTATGGGGTTGTGTGAGGTGTCATTTTTTGCGCCATGATGTGTTCTTTCTATCGGTACCTTGATTGCACATATACAACTTTTTGATCGCTTTTTATTACATTTTTCTGGATTTGATGCAACAAAAAATGCGCAATTTTGCACTTTGGGATTTTTTGGCGCTGACGCCGTTTACCGTGCGAGATCAGGAATGTGATTAATTAATAGTTTGGTCGATTACGCATGCGGCAATAGCAAACATGTTTATTTATTTATTTACTTTTATTTAAAACATGGGAAAAGGGGGGTGATTCAGACTTTTATTAGGGGAGGGGGCTTTTTACTAATAACAACACTTTTTTTTTTTTTTTTTTACACTTATACTAGAAGCCCCCCTGGGGACTTCTAGTATACTGATCTCTCGTTGAGATCTTTGCTGTATAGTTATACAGCAGAGATCAATGAGATCGGCACTCGGATGCTTTTGACTGCTGCAGCCGAAAGCATCTGAGTGCCGAGTCCGGATCAGCGCCATTTTGGAGCTGACACCGGCAGGTACAAGATGTGTGGATCGCTCCTCCCGGACAACGTCCCAGAGGAGCGATTCACCCCACTACACACCAGGGAAGTGCTGCATCCGGTAATCAGATGCAGCTGTCATCTTTGACAGCTGCATATGATTACTGTATTAGCGGACACGGCGATCGGACCATGCCCGCTAATAGCCGCTGCACCCGGGACCACGGCGGTTCAGAGCGGGGTTAATGCGTGAGATAAAAAAAAAAATCCACAAAATGTTCTTTTGGGGAGAAGTTATGCAGAAAATATCAAAAGGTGTTGCGTGTGCACTGAAATTCAGAAATATATGTTATAGTGATTCAAAGCCCTGGGGTAACCCTGCCACATTAATACCTTTCAAATTCCAGACCTGACATTCCAGATATGTAAGTCGGCCCCCCAATCCATCAGTCTGAGGTTGGGAAATAGAGGCCAGGATGGAATTTTAAGGGAAAAATATATTTTTTTTTCTTAGGGATTCTGAGCTGCATACTGTTTTTCATGTTACAGAAAATTTAGCGTTTAGTACATTTTGTAAATCAGCTAAATTCAAGATGACATTCCTCAAGGTTATGACTTTATTAGAATTCATTGGAGTTAGACTGATGTGTTATACAGATATTCAGTTCAATATTCAATGTTTTCAGAATTCAATATCCGATGTCTATTTTTAAAGATCTTGGTAAAATGTTGGTGGCACATGTTTTCTAACCCTTATTGGTCAGCATCAGATGTAGATGTAGCATTCCATGGTGGCCATTGTAATGTAATGCTAGAGACAAAGCAGCTTTTAGGCTTGGTCCATGTTTCCGTCCCTTTAAAGCCTGAACTAGTCCCCACCCTCTGTCACTGCCAACATGCCTTGGACAGCCCTAGGTGACTGAAGACAACTAAGCGACAGTCCCTAACTTACGGCAACGTGATACACAAAACACGGACAACAGGCCAGGTTCAAAACCAAACGGGCAGCAAGGTACAATATCAGGATCTAAGTAGTTAGGTCAAAGTACAATAATAGGAAAATATATAGACAGAGACAGAGAAAAGAACACTGGCACGTTCCCAAGGAAGACGTATAGATGGTAAAGGGTTAACACACTGAAAAAAAATATAAAAAATGTCAGGGGTCCAGTCCAGAACGTGATTGGAACAGAGGTCCAATATCCAGCAAGATTGATTGGAAATAAAAGTAGTCAATCACCTAGGCAAAACAGGTTAACTATGACAAGTCCAGAAGGAACTCCAGAAGGAAGAGGCCAGAAGGAAACAGGGGAGAGATGGGTGTGGCAGATAAATTTATCAGCAGAACAGAAGGAGTAGGACAGTCTTCAGACTGGATCTCATACAAAGGCAGACAAAACACAGAATAAGCACTAATTCATGACGAAAAGCCAAGGTCCTAACAGGTACAGTGATAACACCTCCATTGATAGTTCCATCATATTTCACAGAAAGAAAAATACAGCATGCTGTGGTATCCTTCTCATCAAAACAACTGCAACCCCAAGTGAGGTCCGATGGACACAGTTGGTGTCTGTCATTCATAAGGTTTGAGGGGGAAGGAGAAGGGCACTTCCTTATGTAGTACAGCCAGTAGCAAAATTCTTATGAGTGAAGTTCTCCACCACCAGACGCACTTACTTGGTTTGGTTGTGCAATATGGATAGGCACAACTCTATGTATCACATGTCACTACAGCATAACCGAGGACCATCTACAATGGAGGGCAAGCAACAAGAAGATAAACCTTCAGGACCGAGGGGAACACAGAAATCCTCAATGGTGGTCAGTGTAGTCATCTGCTCTGACCACCATTGAAGATTTCTGTGTTCCCTTCGGTCTTGAAGGGACTTTACTGCAGTGCCCAACCTTACAAATCAAGACTAGTCTCAGGTTGTAGATACTAGCTTCATATTACACGGCTTAATATTAGGCAAATGGGCCCCACAACCGACCATTGGCCCCCGTTATTTCTATGGATCATTGGCCAATCAGGCTCTTAAAGGATCTGATCACACGTAGAGGTTTTTTTTTTTTTTTTTTTTTTTTTTTTTTATAATGATGCAATTTTTGCAGCAATTTTGATGGAATTACCAAATCTTTCAGCAAAATAGTGACCAAATTATAGCAAAATAACACAAAATCAATGCCACATGTGAACATGTTTCTATATATTAAGACAGCTCATGGCCATACGTTATAGCCATATGGGAGCCCAGGACTTTATTTAAAAGGTTCTCGTCTTGTGTTTTCTATTTTGGTTTTATTTTTAATGTACTTTTTTCATATAGAAGTCCAGGCTAAATATCATCCTTATTATTCACTAAATTATTTTATTTTTACCTAGAATGTTAAGAAAGTAAATTTATGAGAAGAATTATATTATATTACATTATATTTCAGACTATTGAGGCATTTAATGAAATCATTTTCCATGAGATAATAAATTATTATTTCCTATTGTAATAACTTTTATTAATTGTCAACGTTCAAAATTAATTATCCTGAAGGAAATGTAATCTGAATTGTGCTCAGAATACTCAATGGAAATTGTATTGGGTGATGTATGATGCGGGATTTACACTGTATAGTTAATGTTGCGCGAATAGTATTCAATCGAATAGTACGCTATTTGAACTATTAGTTTTCGTTTGAATATTCGATTCACCCTCCCACCCCCCTGGTGCTTCTTTCCAGCCAATAAACATACGGGGGGGGGGGGGGGGATGGGGGTTGTTTGTGGGACAGGAACTAGGAATAGGCACAACTTTAAAAAAAAAGCTTTAACTGTGATTGGCTGGCTAAACTATGTCACCTCCTGAGTATACGAATAGGTGATTTTAGATTTGTGTCACTTGCTGGTAGGAGCTAGAGAGGGAGAGACTGTATACCAGGGAGAGAAAGCTTTTAGGTGAAGTTAGGTAGGAAGGGACCCCCCAGAAGCCCTTGTTAGGGCTAAATGTATACAACGCAGAGATTTAGAAAGTGTTTTGAGACAGTGTGTTCCGGGTCCTATTAGACGAAAAGATTTTTAACATTTATCGGCAAACAATAAAAGATTGCAAACAAGATTGTTTATCGTTAACCTGAAAACGTTCACCATATTACACAGAACTATAGCCGTTTGTTCCGATCGTTATTGCGAGCGTTACTACGATCGTTTACTCCATCTGATCCCAGCAAAACAGTAAACAATGTGCAATTACACTGAACGATTAATGCGGAACTTGAGCAAATGAATGTGGAATTACAGCGAACAGTCAGCAAACGATTAGCAAACAATAGTTAGCAAACGATAATTGCCTTGTGTAATAGGGCCCTTGGGTAGGAAGGGACCCCCAAAAGTTAGATTCACCCAGGCATGCTTCCCCTGGTGGTGTTGGCATCATTTCCTTGGGTCCCATTGTGACCTCCAAATGGTTGAATATTGCTTTCAAAGTCCCGAGTATTTTTCTCCCATAGACTATAATGGGATTCAATATTCGATCAAATATACAAATATCGGGGGCTATTCAAATCAAATTTAGAATTTTCAAATATTTCACTATTCGATCATCTCTAATAGATAAACAGCACTGCAAAGTGTGCGGACCCCCGAAATAAAACCTGTAAACACTGATTGTTATAAGGGTTGACTAGAAATATGTATTCTTGTATTCTTACCTATCAATGCTACATCGGGGTCCTCCGGCGGCATCTCCATTATGTTTTATATAAGGACAGCACTATATCAAAAGTTTTTAAGTGCTAGAGTTACCCTTTAATCTTAATGGAGCAAAAATAGGGACATAGCCCTACAACAGCAAACTCTATCCTAACTTAATGCTACAGTCGAAGTTGTGGTATATACAGACCTGAGTAATGTATACAGAATCCATGAATCAACACCCATTCATATGGCTGTTTTATGGCCACAGCCCTTTCGCGTCTTAGAATTTTTGATTCACTGTAATATATAACTTCATAGGTTTTCCGCTTGGGTAATCCAAAGGTAATCCCTTGATCATAAGGTGAACAGAAAGGTCTCTCTAATGGGACCTTCATTGATTAGCTCTAATCTGTGGGAAAATCTGCCATTAGGAGTTTAAAGAGACTCTATTAGGGTATTTATACTGTCCTATTTAAGGGTAACATAAACTAGTGACAGAGAAGGTGAACAGAATATTGTATCACTTACATTGTTGTGTGCAGCTGATCCCAACATATCTTCTTGAATAACATGGACAATAAGTAATCCTCCACATTGTGTACATGCGCTCAGTAGTCCTGGATATTCATGAGCACCAGCACACTCTGGAATTTGTCAGCTGTCTATCTATACTGTGGATAGGTAGACAGTAGAGATGAGCAAACGTGCTCGTCCGAGCTTGGTACTCGATCGAGTATTAGGGTACACGATGGTACTCGTTACTCGGACGAGCATCTCGCAATACTCAAGGAAATCTCATCATTCATTTCCTGTAAATTTGCGTGCTTTTTCTCAGCCAATAAACATGCATGAGACTCTTTGGTACATCCTGCGATGATGTGGGACCCATACATGTCGATAGCAGCGATTGGTTGGCCAGATCAGATGACCCTGCCATATAAAACTCGGCGCCGGCAGTGCTCGCTTCAGACGCATGCTGTGAGAGATCAGGGACAGAGCTGCTGCTGGTCAGGGAGAGTGTCAGTGTAGGATTTAGCGTTCCAGTAGGCAGGGTATATACTAGCAATATAAACAAACAGCCCTTTTCAGGGCTTAAAAGCTTTTATTAATACTATTACTACAGACTGCTGGCTGGGAGTTGCAGTGCTGCTACCGCGATTTAACCAGCACATTGTGGTGACCGGCTGCTGGCAGAAAGGGGGCATTATGTGTAGCATACACACCCCTAAGAAGTGCTCAGTGTACTCCTTTTTTATTTTGGGGCTGGTGGTCCTGGTGTACTGCACTGTATAGCTGGGATTTGTAGTGCAGCCCGCATAGAACTTACTTCACTGCTCATATTGTATTGGGGTGACAGAGTGTGTACAGTTGTTACACATACCAGATAGCACCACCTAAACTAGTGTGTACTGCACTGTATAGCTGGGAGTTGTGGTGCATCCTGCATAGAACTTACTTCACTGCTCATTGTATTGGGGTGACAAAATGTGTACAGTTGTTGCCCATACCAGATAGCACCATCAAGCCCCCCCTAAACTAGTGTGTACTGCACTGTATAGCTGGGATATGTAGTGCATCCTGCATAGAACTTACTTCACTGCTCATTGTATTGGGGTGACAAAATGTGTACAGTTGTTGCCCATACCAGATAGCACCGTCAAGCCCCCCCCCCTAAACTAGTGTGTACTGCACTGTATAGCTGGGATATGTAGTGCATACTGCATAGAACTTACTTCACTACTCATTGTATTGGGGTGACAGAAAGTGTGTACAGTTGTTGCCCATACCAGATAGCACTGTCAATCCCCCCTAAACTAGTGGGCACTACATTGTATTGCTTCTGTATCACTTCTAATGGTTCTCTGTGTCCTCACACATGTACCATGCCTGGCACACGTCTTCAACCTAATGTTGCTGCGGTTCCTTAAAACTTACCCCAATGTGGCTGACTTGCTCGACAAGGGGCACCGCATCTGTGCGCATTTCCGCAAGTCAACTGGCATCCATGTTGACTACTGCTGACTACTTGGGTGCCTGCCCTTGCCTCCATGTTGGCCACTGCTTGGCCTTAACTGACATCCATGTTGGCTACTGCTTGGCCTTAACTGGCATCCATGTTGACTACTGCTGGGCCTTAACTGGCATCCATGTTGGCTACTGCTGGGCCTTAACTGGCATCCATGTTGACTACTGGTGTACCTGTCCTTGCATCTTTGTTGCTGGGCCATAACTGGCATCCATGTTGACTACTGCTGGGCCTTAACTTACATCCATGTTGACTACTGCTGGGCCTTAACTGACATCCATGTTGACTACAGGTGTGCCTGCCCTTGCCTCCCTGTTGCTGGGCCTTAACTGGCATCCATGTTGACTACTGCTTGGCCTTAACTGACATCCATGTTAGCTACTGCTGGGCCTTAACTGGCATTCATGTTGACTACTGCTGGGCCTGCCCTTGCATCCTTGTTGCTGAGCCTTAACTGGCATCCATGTTGACTACTGCTGGACCTTAACTGGCATCCATGTTGACTACAGCTGGGCTTTAACTGACATCCATGTTGGCTACTGCTGGGCCTTAACTGGCATCCATGTTGACTACTGGTTTTGGACAACACAAATTACTAGGTGTTCACTCTCCTGGACCCTTGGTAGAAACCGAACTTTTCCACTGTCATTCCTGCCGAGGAATGCAGTATGAGAGTGAATCAATATCAACAGGCCCTGGTACAGAAGCTGAAAATGTACTTCCCATCTGACACCACTAGCGCCAGAAGACGTAGTTCTGTGGGCCAAAGAGCGGGGGAGTGGAGCGGTGGAGCAGACAGCTTATAAAGGGGCACGGGAACACTCTCCAAGGCCTTTGACAGATTAATGGCACCCCAGCAAGACTATGTCAACCGTCCCCAGTCTAGACAGAGTAGGGGGGAAGCCTTCAGGAAGATGGTGAGGGAGTACCTTACTGACCATACCACCGTCCTTCCCGATCACTCTGCTACCTACAACTACTGGGTTTCAAAGCTGGATACGTGGCCCCAACTGGCGCTTCATGCCTTGGAGGTGCTGGCCTGCCCTGCCGCTAGCGTGTTGTCAGAGCGGGTCTTCAGTGCAGCTGGTGCCATCATCACTGATAAGCACACCCGCCTGTCTGCTGACAGGCTGACGTTTATAAAAATGAACAAAGCCTGGATTTCACCTGAATTCAACTGTCCACCCGGGGAAAGCTGCTGAACGTGAAGATTCTTGGTATCTCCTCTCCTCCTCCTCCTCTTACTACAATTCTCAGCCAACTGCCAAGTCTTCTTCCGCCATGCAGGGTCTGGCCTAATTATTGGGAGGTTCAATTGCTTCCTCACTCCTAATGGTTCTCTGTGTCCTCACTGCCATGCTCTGACATCACACTACGTCTGCGGAGGAGCGGGACTGGTTGCCGGGGGTCCGCCGATCGCGCCCCCGCCAACCAGCCTGCTGTTTTATTTTACTTTTTTGTGTAGCCGTTGTCGGGGCCTCGCCACCCGCGGTCGAGAGGCATCAAGTGTACCCTTTATGGTGAGTGCTGACTGACAACTGGCCTAGCCAGTTAGCTGTCAGCACCCGGGTTCATGTCCACTACATATCTCAGCCCCTGGACTCACTCCAATTTTTGGGTGGGCTCACTTGACTCCTCACTCACTTGTAATGACTTTCTGTGTGCTGAATGCCATGCAGTGTCTGGCCTCATTTTTGGGAGGCTTACTAGCTTCCTCACTCACTTGTAATGGTTCTCTGTGTGTTCAAGGCCCTGCACTGTCTGACCTAGTTTTGGGGAGCCTCACTAGCTTCCTCACTAACTTGTAATGGTTCTCTGTGTGCTGAATGCCATGCTGTGTCTGGCCTAGTTTTGGGGAGCCTCACTAGCTTCCTCACTCACTTGTAATGGTTCTCTGTGTGCTGAATGCCATGCTGTGTCTGGCCTAGTTTTGGGGAGCTTTATTAGGTGTGCCTTCCCTTGCCTCGTTTTTGCTGGGCCTTAACTGGCATCCATGTTGACTACTGCTGGGCCTTTACTGGCATCCATGTTGACTACTGCTGGGCCTGCCCTTGCCTCATTTTTGCTGGGCCTTAACTGGCATCCTGGTTGACTATTGCTGGGCCTTTACTGGCATCCATGTTGACTACTGCTGGGTCTTTACTGGCATCCTTTTTGCTGGGCCTTAACTGGCATCCATGTTGACTATTTCTGGGCCTTTACTGGCATTCATGTTGGCTACTGCTGGGCCTTAACTGGCATCCATGTTGACTACTGCTGACTACTGGTGTGCCTGCCCTTGCCTCCATGTTGGCTACTGCTTATTCTGCCTGGCCTCCATGTTAACTACTGTTGCTCCTGCCTGGCCTCCATGTTGGTTACTTTTGCTCCTGCCTGGCCTCCATGTTGGTTACTGTTGCTCCTTCCTGGCCTCCATGTTGGCCACTGCTGATCCCCTCAGTTCTCTGTGTGCTCAATGCCATGCAGTGTTTGGCCTAATTTTGGGGAGGCTAACTTTCTTCCTCACTCACTTTTAATGGTTCTCTGTGAGCTCACTGCCATGCTAGGTCTGGTATAATTTTTGGAAGGCTGACTGGCTACCGCTTCTACCTTGTTCACTCTGTCCTCACCTCTATGCTGTGTCAGGCTGAATTTTTGGGTGGTTCATGATAAGCTACCTCTGTTTTAATGGTTCCCTGTGTTCTCAATGCCATGCTGTGCCAAGCTGAGTTTTTGGGTGGTCCCTATGCCTACCTCCGTTTTAACCAGGCTGTTGCACAGAATTAGGCATAATGGTGCCATTAGGCAGCCTCAGAGGCATGCATACATGCTGCCCTTGCTGTTTCCTATCCATTTCCGTTGTGTTTCCATCAATTTCTGAGGTTGACAGGTTTTCACACGACCTTCCCTCTACCGAACTTGGGTCCCCTCAAAAAATGCTTGAGTCTCCTATTGACTTCAATGGGGTTCGTTACTCGAAACGAGCACTCGAGTATCGGGAAATACTCGGCTCGAGTAACGAGCACCCGAGCATTTTAGTGCTCGCTCATGACTAGTAGACAGCTTTCAGTCAGCAGCTGGAGGGCGGAGTTAGTGGTGTTGCCTAAAGCCCTGAATAGAATCATATAAGAATGGTATAAGGTTTTGTTCAGCATTTCTGTAAATAGTTTATACTGTCTACATTTAAGACAACCATAGGGGAAAGTAGATGTCACACTGAGCCAATTGTTATCAGTTTGTGTCTAGAGGTGCTCTTTGAAATTGCTCTCCATTCAAAACATAATAAATGTCCCCCTGATCCTGAATCCGTTTATCAGTCAGTCTCTATCAGTCACAACACACAGGATCATGAGAGTGGAAATTATATCCTTTTAGGGTGCCTTCACAGGTACTGTATCCCTGCTCATTTCTGGCACAAAACTTGCATGAAACTCGCATGGAAGTAGCTGCGTTTTTTTGTGGTGTTGAACTTGCCTGTGAAAATCGCACTAAAGACGCAGTGAGAATACACATTCATTGGAGTGATAGCAATCGGTATCACTGTGGATTTACAGTATGTGCGAGAAAACTTCCAGCAATAAATACACAGCGATATGGTACGTGTGAAGGCCCCCCTAAGGTATAAAGATGGGACGCAACAGGTGAACATTGCTATTGTTACATCTGTTAAATGCAGCAAAATTTAAGGAACTCTTAGGTATGGTCCTATAAACACTTATTTAGACATCAGTTGAGAGTCTCTAGTTTGCGTCTGCAGGGTAGTTACCAACTCTCAGAACAAACAGGAGAGCTGAAACTGGTTATAGATGGTGCTAGAACACTAACAGCCTATGGACAACAATGGATGTGAATCAAAACAAGGATAGAGGATAACTTGTGGATCAAAGGAGGTCGACTGCTGGGACTCTGCCTGATCCCAAGAGTCCAGGTAAACTGTACCCAATGAGCATCGTCAGGATCGGCAGGTGACTCAGTGGTGAGGTCCTGGCATCCAGACATCAAGTATATCACAAACAATAGTCCATGAGTAAAATTCCATAGTAAATAAGGGGTAGTCTGATGATATTTTATGAACAGATCCCTTACAAAAAGTGCCTTACTTTAAACTGGTGCCAGAAAGTTATACCGATCTGTAAATTACTTAAAAATGAAGTCTTTCCAGTCTGACACAGTGCTCTCTGCTTCCACCTATATCTTTGACAGGTACTGCTCAGAGCAGTAGCAAATCCCCATAGAAAACCTCTCCTGCTCTGGACAGTTCCTGACATGGACAGATGTGGCAGCAGAGAGCACTGTGCCTGATTTGAAAGAATATACCACTTCCTGCAGGACACACAGCAGCTTATACGTATTGGAAGACTGGAGATTTTTAAATAGAAGTAATATACAAATCTGTATAAGTTTCTAACACTAGTTGATTTGAAAACACTTTTATTTCTCCGGAGTACCCCTTTAATAATGAGTTTTTTTTTAATAATAACTGTTATAAATAATAATTAAATATTATTATTATTATTATTATTATTATTATTATTATTATTATTATTATTGGTTTCAAACATAATATTAGTACTAATCTTCCTTTGAATGCAATTCCTTGTACTACTTCTTTCGGCCTCCCAGAAGTTGGTGCATGTTAATGATTATTTGCACAGATTTGGAGGAATTCATTACAGGAAGATCAGTTAGCAGAAGGTTTACATTTGCCTGTAATAGATTTGCACGCCTCATACGGCATGTCTTTATCCTTCCTGACCTACATATGGATCCTGCCATTGAAAACACTTATCACAGCCTATGTCTGATAAGCAATCTACAGTGGGTATATTCATGTAAACACGTTTTTCTGATGCTTCACAGATGTTAATCTGCCTATTACCACACATAGCTCTGTGTACAACCACAGAGATCAGATCTAGTTATGCTTCCCAATATAACTGCATGACAAGAGCAAGTAGTAGCCACATGCATCTTGTTCCTCCAGTAGTAAGACATGCTTTGGAAAAACTATTTATGTCCTTTAAGAATTGTGCAATCGGTTCACTCGAAGGTAACTCCAAAAACAGCCAAGCAGGTTCAGCAAAGCCTGCATATTTATGTTTGTCAATGTGATGTATGACCTAATTTTGGGGGACGGCATGACATTCAGTCTAAAATATTTACACACTTGATGACTCCAAAAACAGGACTTCAGACCCCGGAGTTCATGATGTACTCAACAAACCCACCCAGTTCCAAATGAAAACCATATGCATGACGTGTGTGGGAGTCACCAAACAGACGAAAAATAGACATTCTTGATGTTGTTTGATTAGACGTATAAAAATTTATTGGTGACGGACAGGGTTTACTTTTCCATAGATTATTCATAGCGGAGAATTCCATGCTTGTATGTTGTGCAGGAAGATACACAAATCAGATAAACTACAGGAAAGTCTGCTCAAGTACCTTGAAGTCTACTATAAATGTCCATGAAAACCTAGACTAAATAAAAGGGTGGTCTGGTACTTTAGACACAGAAAATATTACTTTACAGAAAGAGTAGTAGATACTTGGAACAAACTTCAAGCAGATGTGGTCGGTAAACCTACAATAACAGAATGTAAACCTGCCTGGAATAAACATATACTGTATCTATGCAAAGACAATATAAAAGGAAATACTAAAGGGGCAGAAGAAATGGACCGGGGGGCTTTTTCTGCCAACAATCTTTTCTGTTTCTATGTTTCCAACCTGCTGATATGTCCCTATTGGGCACAGGGCATTGAGGATAAAGATATGTTTTAGGGCTGGGCGATTAATCGAATTAATTCGATTAATTCGCCCAGAATTTGAGAATCGATTTGACTTTTTTGGAAAATCGAAAATCGATTTTCCCAAAAAATCATTGGATTTGGGCGCGTGGGCGGGCTGCTCGCATCCTCCAGCTACTGAAACAGCGTGAGGAGCGAGAGCGCCCAGCAGCGTCCTATGTCCCCGCCTCTGACCCGCCCCCATAGCCGGACGTGTACGCGCGCTTCCTCCCGGCGGCACATGGAAGTCCCCGGAGGAGGCTGCAGATACTGAAGCATCGGGTGATCGCTGCGGGTGCTGGAGCTGTACAGCAGCGACACTATCACCCGATGCTTCAGTATCTGCAGCCTCCTCCGGGGACCTCCATGTGCGGCCGGGAGGAAGCGCGCGTATATGTCTGGCTATGGGGGCGGGGCGGCTGCGGGGAGTAGTGCGGGCGGGAGGAAAGCGCAAGTGCCAGTGGTGTGCGCCCGCGCAGAGCGGGTACACCAGGTATGTTCCCTCCTGCCCCGGTCTGCTCCATGCCCCTGCCGATCTGCCCTATTCTCCCCCCGATCTGCCCCATGCTCCCCCCAGTGTGCCCCATGCATGTCCCCCAGTGTACCCCATGCTCTCCAGCCCAGTGTACCCCATGCCCTTCCCCCCAGTCTGCCCCATGCTCTTAGCTATGTCCCTGACCCTCATCTGTACCTGTACTACTACTACACTCCTAATCTGTACCTGTACTACTACTACTACACCCCTCATATTTACCTGTACTACTACTACACCCCTCATCTTTACCTGTACTACTACTACACCCCTCATCTTTACCTGTACTATTACTACACCCCTCATCTATACCTGTACTACTACTACACCCCTAATCTATACCTGTACTACTACTACTACTACTACACTCCTCATCTATACCTGTACTACTACTACACTCCTAATCTGTACCTGTACTACTACTACTACACCCCTCATCTTTACCTGTACTACTACTACACCCCTCATCTTTACCTGTACTACTACTACACCCCTCATCTGTACCTGTACTACTACTACACCCCTCATCTGTACCTGTACTACTACTACACCCTTCATCTTTACCTGTACTACTACTACTACACTCCTCATCTGTACCTGTACTACTACTACTACACCCCTCATCTTTACCTGTACTACTACTACACTCCTCATCTGTACCTGTACTACTACTACACCCCTCATCTTTACCTGCACTACTACTACTACTGCACCCCTCATCTGTTCCTGTACTACTACTACTACACCCCTCATCTGTACCTGTACTACTACTGCACCCCTCATCTGTTCCTGTACTACTACTACTACTACACCCCTCATCTGTACCACTACTACACCCCTCATCTTTACCTGTACTGCTAATCCCCTCATCTGTACTACTACTAATACACTAGTACATAGGGCACATATTTGGGAAAACTACTTATATGGGGCACACAATGGGCTTGTCTACTACATAGGGGCACGGGAGGAGCACTGTTACACTGGGAAGCAATATGGTTGTTGTCTCAAACGTCTATAAAATAGTTTCTGATGCTGCAGGGAGAAAAATGTCCTGTTTGTTTAGCAAAAAGAGAAAAAAATCGAGATTTAAATCGAGAATCGTCCAAAATTTTAAAAAAATCAAGATTTTATTTTTTGGCCATATCGCCCAGCCCTAATATGTTTCTTACCTTCATGCTCTGAGCCATTTCCGTGCAGTTTGTAGTTAAATCCCTAGGTTACTAAGGTGGTTTGATGTACTGGTTTGATGTACTGGGCCCCTAGTGCAAATATCCAGCCGGCCCACTCCGCTGATATTTATCAGAATCTTTGGCGTAGGGGTGGTAGTCCTAGTACACCAAGCCGCTTTACTAAGGTAGGGATTTAACTACAAACGGCACAGAAACTGCACTGAGAATAAGGGCAAGTTTACATGGAGCAAAAGTTACTTAATTCCATGGCAGAACTCTCCATCATGGAATCCAGCCTGCATCAGTGTCCCACAGTGTCTCTATGGGAGGGCTCATGTGCCTCTGCTTCTGTCGCTCTCCGCTCAAAGAATTGACATGTCAATTCTTTAAGCAGAGAGGAACAGAAGTGGAGGCGCGAGAGCCCTTCCATTGACACCCTGAGGGAGGGGGAATTTTGCCGCTTTTGCTCCATGTAAACTGGCCCTAAAGTTAAGAAACGTTGAGACATTTAACAGCAGTTAAGATAAACTGTAAAGGTATAAAAATAGAAAAGTTGTATTGTGAAAAGGTGTTAAAAGTACAACCCCTTCAAAAGACAAGGGGGCTTGTCTGTAGTCGACAAGCCTTTTTTACCCTGAGGACTGTGAATCCATGTATGGATTTTCTCTCCCCCTTGGTTGAAATTGATGAACATGTGTCTATTTTCATCCATACTCACAACATAATGCCATGTTCACACAATGTATCTTTTGCATAAATCACGGCCATTGTTGCAAATTGCAACAACAACCGTGATTTATGCAAAAGATACATTGTATGTGAATGAATGGAATCCCAGACGGAGCGTATACACATAGTATGCGCTCCAGCTGGGATTCCAATCGGCCGCACGAAAAACGGACATTTCAGTTTTGTGCGCCCGCTATTCATTGAATAGTGGCCACATAGACATGTCAGTTCACACAATGGAGGATGTGGCTCCGGCCGCACGCTCTATTGTGTGCAATGGCAAATTGGCCAATTCAACAGAAATGAAGATCATCTGGCTGAAACTGCAGTCCTGGCCAGGATGATCTTCACTGACAGCGGCCATTCTGTGACACGTACGGTTTGAAGAATAGTCAGTGTCATGCAATGGGTGAACCCGGCCTAATTATTTAACTTTCTGGTGACATTGTATGCAGTATTGAAATTCAATTTCCTAATGTGAAGGGAAGGATCTTGAATGTCCCAGACATTGTAAGTTGTGACTTACAATAGCACAAAAAGGGCAGCTCAGAGGTTACATCCAATCTGCTGTGTTTTGTAAATGTGATAGTTATTTTATTTTTTTAGTATTTTCTTATAATATAATATCTTGAATTTTCATTATTCGTCATTGGTCCACAGAAATCCTGTGATCTAGTGTCTCGTGTCACGCTAAAGCTACAGATAGATTGAATGGGGCCTCAGAATTAATTAGCAGAACCGTACACTAAAAAAGCTGAAGGCAAAAGAAATTCAGCGAATGGTCCAGGTGAAAGGTGAGGAGCGAGAACAGCTATAAGTGAGAGATGGCGCGTCACGTAACAATAGTTCAAAGCTGCTCAACGGGGAAAAGTAGATGAGATGAAATTTCTAAAGGTGAGAAAGGTAATTTGGTGCTCAAAGGGAATCTCGTCATACGACGACAAGGGAAGATTATTTTTATTTTGCCTTTAATGATTAAATTTATGCAGAGTTTATCGTCAGAGAAGAACAACGTGTTCAAGTGAGGATTTTGTTATAAACTAATAAAAATATTGAGGTGATGTTTATAGTTAGTCAAATAAAAAAGTTTCATTAATTTATTTTTGTCCATATAGTGATCATATCAGTGCTACACAGACTCTTTAGAATGTGTAAGTGATTACAGTGCAGTTACAAAAAGGCACTCACAGGTAACATGCTTACAGATATAAGGCCCTCATTTTTCCTTTTGATCTGAATCCTTCCTAGGCCACCATGAAGCCTCCTTCCAACCATAACTTATCTCTGCAGAATCTTAGACCTTACTTTTCTGTTACTTTCCCTGCATCTTTACAAATTCCCCCTCATAGTGCCCTCCAAGTAGTAAAAGGATGTGTTTGTTCTTCAATATTTACTTAGGCTGCTTTGTTCTGCCATCTGTAGTTGGGCTTTCTTCTTTGTCCCACCTTTAGTTACATACATCTGTAGTTAGGCCCTCTGTAAGTCCCTACTACTGCTATATACAATTAGGGCTAAGGACACACCAAACTTACACCCAGATCATCTCCGCTAGGTAGATTAGTGCATAACTTTCATTTGTTCCCAATTTTAAAATGTAAGCATATGGAAAAAATAAATTTTAAAATGCACATTGATCCTCTTATTCATCCTCTTATTCGTCAGAGGTATATGGGCACCAACAATCTTTAGAATCCACTTTGTTTATTGGTTGATTTTCACCCTATGAGGTTATTCACCAAGCATATAAATAGGGTCACTATATATACTGGGCCCCTTGGCCCTTGTATAGAGCAGTCTATCTATACTTAGCAGTCTACCTATACTTAGGCCCCGCTTTGTGCTAAATGAATGGTGCCACTGAGCCCATAATTAACTAACTACTTTCCTTTCAAAGAACTGTGCCACTGTGTCTCAATAAAACTTTGCCCCATTATGAAGAATGCCAATGTCCCCTTAGATTAACTGTGCCACAGTGCTCTTAAAGAACTGCACAAATCTCCCTTTAATGAACTGTACCTCTATTGAACTTGTCCTCATATCCCCATAATAAACTGTGACATTGTCCTGATAATGATTTGTGATACTGTCCTCTTAATGAACTTTGATACTGTGCCCATAAATCAACTGTGCCACCAATGAACTGTCACCTAAATTAATTATAATACCAAAATTAACCGTACCACTAAGGATACTCACCTGCTCTATCTCCTGCACTGCTTTACTTATCTTGCTTCCTCTATTCTGGTCTGTGCTACCTCCTAATGAACTGTGCCCTCTAAATAAATTTTGCCATTAAGAATACTCACCTGGCCCGGTTCCTACACTACTTCATTGCTCTCTCTTACAAGAAAATGATACAGACAGCACTAATTACATGCCACATTACAGTAGAAGCTCTAAACAGTCAGGAAAAGAGCTGAGTATTCCCATGCTCTGGTCACTGCTCAACTATTCAACTGTATGGGCGCCTTAAAGACACTGATACAACTGAACCCAGAAATAATGGATGCCTCATGGTGCCTCCCTTTCCATAATCCTCTGTCTGCCACTGAGGCACTGAGGTGGTAAGTAGCTTGGGTTCTGCATGGTTCCACCAGAGGATCCCTTGCTCCTCCAGTGGGACAGTCTGATATTGGGCACATTATACTATTGACATGCACAAGATAGATAGACTAGGGTACTAGAAACTTTTTAAGCTATCCTTGAGAAGCCTTTTTTTTTCTCTCTTTCTGTGATCTATTTCCAAGTGGAAAATGAAACATGATGTGTGAACAACCACAGGTATTTCATGTTTCAGGCTTATTAACTCTAAAGAGAACGTTTATATAGGTGGTCTGATGTAAAAAAACAAATCATAAAAGAAAATTTTAAAAAATAATAAATTTCTTTATTCTCATTTCTATATTTGTTCTTCTAAGAGTGAGAAAGATAAATTTGCTGACTCCATCCTCCTTTTGACCTTGAATGTATATGAAAGGTCACCACAGAAATGAGAAGAAAGCCATTTACATTATGAGGTCACTTTCTATTTCACTCTAAATAGCCATCCACGATTGCATGAACTGTTTCATTCCTTTACAGGAGAAGGGAACATTATGTCATGACTCTTCTATAAAAAAATCTCTCTCTTCAGTCGGTCTGTCCACATATTCCAAAACAGGAAGCAGTAAAAAATAATTTCTCTAATATAAAGTAACGCTGAGTGCAAGCACATGCAAAAACACGTACGTTATAAAAATCCAATTCACCTAATGATAATAAAATGAACAAGAACGATGCATTTTCTTTCCTAAAGAGAAAAGTTTTGTAGGTTTGTAATTTCTTTTTGTTTTTGTTTGACTATTTCATCGTAATTGAGATTTTACAATGTCTTAATGTAGAAAAAAAACTGAGAAATCTATTCACCTTAGAGATTCTTCTCAATTTGTTTTGGCTATTCCTTTATGCATACTGACTTGTCCAGGGTGACTTGTTGAATGATATATACATGCTTCGCTCATCTCTGGGTATCTGTAAGGGAACCTGGGACCTGACGGTCTCTACACTGGCTAAGTGAAACACAGAACAAGACAAGACACACAGACATAATAAAGAATACTCAGATACAGGTCAAATCGGAGATAGCAGAACAGTACAGCACATAGGGAAGAAGGCAAAGAGGTCAGAATACCAAGCAATTTAATCCAATACAAAACAAAGTTGACTTCTTATGAGATTTCAGAGTCCCAGTCCTGAGCGTGATTGGACCAGCCCTCTGACATTCAGACTAGAGATGAGCGAACCCGTCGGATTTCTGGTTTGTATGAACCAGAACTCTGGGCGTCTGATTCCCGCTGTCTGCAGGCTCCGTGCAGCGGGTGGATACAGCCGGAGGGCCGCCTGGAAAACTGCTAGGCTGTATCCCAGTTTTCCAGGCGGTCCTTAGGCTGTTTCCTCCCGCTGCACAGAGTCTGCAGACGGCGGGAATCAGACGCTGAGAGTTCTGGTTCACACGAACCAGAAATCCGGCGGGTTCGCTCATCTTGTATTCAGACCACACAGAACACAGACTGTAAGGGAAGGGAGATACAGTAAGTGGAGAAGGCAGCTTTTCATCACTATTCAGTCTGCAATCTCAATCTGTAGCCTGGCTAGTCTAGCAGAAGAAACCAGACAGTTGTGGTAGAACCTGTCAATCACCACACAGGAAGTGCTAGAATAAGGCTAGGTTCACACTGCGTTTTCAGCATCCGTTTAGATCGGTAGGAAACATGCACACTGAATCATGGGCAAAAGCACAATCTTAACCGTAATGTATGGGAAAAGAACCACATTGAGGTCTAAACAGGCATGCATATAACAGTATATGTATGATATACATGTCATAGATCTGTTATGACACTGTTTGTGGCTTCCATCTTAATTTATTGTTGCTTCTATAGCACCAGCACTCATAGGTCACAGAACAATACTGTATGTTGATTATAGTCAATCATGATGTCAGGTGAAATATTGTTCCCCAACAAATATCTATGCCAATTTCCCCATATCTTTGAAAATGATTGATTCAGCCAGGTGTATTTCAAGTATATTGAAATGGGAAAGGACAGATTAGTCAATGCCAGACACTGTCTTGCTACTGGTATTTGATTAATCCAATGGCATGTCTTTTTCATGTTCTGCTTAAAGTCCAATGGTCTAAATCTTTTGTTGGCCATTTCTTGGTCTGAGACTTCTGGTTATAATCCTATGGTCGGAGTCTTCCGTTTGCAGTCCCATGGTAGAAGCATTCTGGTTGCAGTCCTATGGTTGGAGTCTTCTTGCTGCAGTCCCATGGTCGGAGTCTTCTGGTTGTAGTACCATCGTAGGAGTCTTCTGGTTGCAGTCCCATGGTCAGAGTTTTCTGGTTGCAGTCGGAGTTTTTATCTTTCTTCCATAGAATGATAATCAGAACTTTCCATCTTTTTTCCATGATCATGGTCACTGTACTGTTATACAGTTATTTTTTCATGACAATGAGAGTTTCCTCTGGATCAACACAATAGGGTTATAGGTGGACCTTGATGTTCTTTTCACCCTTATAAACTACATAATTGCCAACAGTCAGATATTATTGTACAACCTCAGAACCACCCTGAGTTTTTTAGTCAGACTTGGACTCTGAAATCACCATAACACCATGGTAAAATGACTGAGAAATCAGGCTCTGTGCACATTGTTAGAAGCTGGACCATGTTGCAATTTAGAGAAGCAGTTCACAAAAAAATATTATTGCCCCCCCCCCCCCCAGTAGACACTGGCACGTATACTCATCGCAGCTGATCGGTCTCCCGTGGCACGGCTTCGTTCTGGTCCGTCGGTGCTGTTCAAATCCGGAGCGCGCTCACTTTAGCCTCTGCTGTGACTCCTTTTTTGGGTCCTGTGATTGAATGCCGGAAGTCACACGCTTCCTTAGAGGATGCTTTGAAGCGCATGAGTTTCGGCGACAATCGCACAAGACAGAAGAGGAGTTACGGCAGAGGCAAAAGTGGCGCAGTGGTCCGGAACGAAGCCACCTCGTGGGACACCGATCAGCTGCGGTGAGTATACATGCCAGCGCCTACCGGAGGGGACAATAATAATTTTTTGTTAACTGCTTCTTTAAATAAGTCAGTGTTGATATCAAGATATACACTGATCCACTGTTGTTTCTTCTTTCAAATTGGTGTTGCTTCTGCGCTATTGCAAGGTGGAGTTATCTTCCACTGGCCCAGTCCAGGACAGTGAAAAGAGTATTGCAAGAGAATTTATTGGAACATACTGTATGTCCAGTGCATTGTGAATAAATCCTAGCTGTACTCGAAAAATTACTCTATTCTCAATATTATATTTAGAGGGTCGGCTCTGTGCCAATATGGGGCTGGGGATACAAAAAAAATCCTCCCTGAACTTGCTTACCTTTGTTTACAAGTGTATCTGTGAATATCAAAGCAGTTGGGCCAAGTCCAGAATTGGTCAAGTGTTCACCGCTCTGTTAGGCTGACATTCAGCACATGCAATGGCGTTTTTCTTGCTGGCAGACGCACTTGCCACCTGCTACAAATTGAAAAAAAATTGAATACATGCAGTAGGAAGGGATTATATAACACTGAAAAGGGAACAGAAACAAATAAGCACCAGTTCTTAAAAAGAATAAAAAGGAAATCGTCCTAGAACAAGCTGTGCATGCCCGTAATCTTCTCAATGCCCGGCAGGACACTAAGTTCTATGCAAAAGAGACCACAAGGAAACACATGGACATCTATTTCAGGTTGGTAGCATCCTCTCCATTGGCATGGAAGGCTTGTGTGATGTAACTTGGACTTAAAAATAAAAAATAAAATTAAAATAAATTATACAAAATGTTCTGGAATTTGGAAGGATAATCCAAAATACTTCCATTTCGTTAGATTTTAATTTAATCCCGGAACCCCTTGACCCTGTGCTGCCAGAGGGAACTGAGAAACGTACATTCCTGTTATTAATAATCCCTGAACACAGTGAAGATACTGAGCAATAATATTGAGCAATTCAGGCTGCCACAGAGATCTGTGACATCTTTGATGACATTACAGCAATTCACTGACCAAAGGGACCAGGAGAGACTCTAGGGACCAGCTCTGTTGTTAGTGATCTGCACATAAGGGACATGTTGGGGACAGACCAATGATGTGTTCCTGCTGTCTGCAGCCCTAATAAAAAAAAATGAAGCAAACATAAATACATTTATAGGACTAAATTAACTGAGAAAGAATAAGAAAAGAAAAAATGGTTTGCCCAATAATAAAAAGATGCACATCACACCCAATAAGCACAATGTTCTATAGATTACTGCAAATGTACAAAGATCTAAAGGGGCCACTAGCAATAAGAAAATCAATTTGGCATCAATCAAATTAATTCAGAATTTCTTAAAAATTGGGGGATTTTGTGATATTTTGAAATCTGATTCTGACTAATATCTCAAAATGTCAGCAGTAGTGGCTCTATAGAGCTGGAAATCTCCGGCCCTTCTCATTATGTTCTATACTGTACTACTGCTACTGCTGCTGCTGCTACTACTACTTCTAGCCTTCACAGCCACACATCTCCTGCCTTGTACATAATCTTCCATACTGTACTACTACTACTACTACTACTACTATTACTATCGCTACTACTACTACACTACTACCACATCTAGCCCTATACAGCTACATCTCCTGCCTATCATGCTCCATACTGTTGCCAAGTCCCAGTCCCTTTACACAGCTGCTGTTTGCTTAGTGAAAACCACTTTATTCTTAAAGGAGAAGTCTGGCGAAAAATTTTATTAAAGTATTGTATTCCCTACCAAAAGTTATACAAATAACCAATATACACTTATTTCGGGAAATGCATATAAAGTGCCTTTTCCCCTGCACTTACTACTGCATCAAGGCATCACTTTCTGGATAACATGGTGATGTCACTTCCTGGATAACATGGTGATGTCACTTCCTGGATAACATGGTGATGTCACTTCCTGGATAACATGGTGATGTCACTTCCTGGATAACATGGTGATGACACAATCCGACTCCCAGAGCTGTGTGGGCTGTGGCTGCTAGAGAGGATGATAGCAGAGAGATGCTCAGTGTCCCTCCAGTGTCCTGTGCCCCTCAGTGTCCCCCTGCCATCATCCTCTTCAGCAGCCACAGCCCGCAAAGCTCTGGAAATCGGGTCATGACATCACCATGTTATCCAGGAAGTGAAGCCTTGATGCAGTAGTAAGTGCAGGGAAAAAAGCACTTTATAAGCATTTCCCATAATAATTGTATATTAGTAAATTGTATAACTTTTAGGGGACAATACAATACTTTAATTAAAAATTTCACCAAACTTATCCTTTAATTCTAAAGTAAGTTATGTTGGGGAGTTATGTACTGTACTGTGTTTGTATTTCTGTCCTACAGAAATTACTGTTTACTTCACTGGCAATAACACACACTGACCGGTCTTGTTAGTGCAGGGGTTAACTAAATTGTGTTCTTTATGATACCACACCCTGTCACGTGTAAGAGTGTATGTCAGTCTGGTCACCACCCCTTTCTAGTCCAATCACACTGATCTTCAAGTCACCCTATGTCTCTAAGCCAATCTGAGCCTTAATGGCCTTACAACTCACCGCCAATGGTGGTAATCCCTGTGGCATAAATGGGGGGGGGGGGGGAGAGAAGTCTAGGTTCTAGTCTTAAGAAGGCCAGTGCCCATATTTTTCAGTCTCTGCAAGTTTATTCCGGTTAGACTTCCAGCCATTCGGCTACAGCCAGCCTTGTACATCATGTTCCATATTGTATAACTACTATTACTGCTACTGCCTCTAGTACTATGAACACCCCCACAACCACTACTACTATTAGGCTATGTTCACACAATGTATCAGACCGGCCGTTCCGTGACCTCGGCCGGGTCATGGAACGGTCGGTCTGTGCCCGGATCATCACTTAAGTACTGGCCGGATGATCCGTCCGGCCGCAGAGCTCTGATGCGGGCGCATCAGCGCTCGCCCGCATCAGAGCTTCCCATAGCACACAGTGAAGCGAGTTTCCGGAGCCGCTTGCTTCAGTGTGTGAACTGACAGGGCTTTCTGCGGCCGGAATTCAGTGAATTCCGGCCACAGAAAACTTACATGTTAGTTATTTGAGGCCCCGTATGGGATCCCGGCCGGAGTGTATACGATGTGTATATGCTCCAGCCGGGATCCCATATCAGATAAGGTTATGTTGCGCTCCGCAAAAAGTACGGCCGTTGTTGCCGATGGCAACAACGGCCATACTTTTACGTAGTGTGAACATAGCCTTACTATTACACCACCATCACTACTACTACTACTACTACTACTACTACTACTACTACTACTTATACTTATACTACTACTTACACTACTATTTCTACACAGCCACACATCTTCTACCTTGTTCATCATATCCCATACTGTACTATTACCATTACTACCAATACTACTACTACTACCCCTACTTAGCCATGCATTTTCTATGTTTTCCATCATGTTCCATACTGTACTGCTGTTGCTACTTTCCCACTGTGCAGAGGATACATATAAAAACCTGATATAATGAAGCCTTTAGTATGTCATACATGACTCACATGGCAATTGGGCACTTTTTTTTTCCATTTCAACACTTTTATTCAGACAAATATGACAGGCAATTTTAACAAATTGGATGTGAAATGAATTTCTGACAAATTTGCTCATCTCTACAGGTCACTTGAAGAAAAAAAAAATTCTGCACTTGTGCAGACACATTGTGCGCCTCTTGCACTTCAATAACACAGTAGAGGACTTGAATCCTCCAGTAGTTGTAAGTAGAGATGAGCGAACCTCGAGCATGCTCGAGTCCATCCGAACCCGATCGTTCGGCATTTGATAAGCGGTGGCTACTGAACTTGGATAAAGTGGAAATCATGGATATAGTCATTGGCTGTATCCATGTTTTCCAGACAACCTTAGAACTTTATCCAAGTTCAGCAGCCCCTGCTAATCAAATACCGAAAGTTCTGGTTCGGATGGACTCGGACCCGAACTCTGTTCGCTCATCTCTAGTTGTAAGCTATGAATTACATTACCTTAGTTTCTTACAAGCAATTTATTAGATAGAAGTTGCTTCCCTGGTGGCAATGATCCTCTCTCTCTCTCGTAATGGCACATATGGTATGCCCAACCCGTGCAGGTTAAGATGAGGAAAAAAGAGGAGAAGATCCACAGCATCTAAAAAAAGGTTTGTTGTCTTTATTGTGAGGCATATAAAAAGTAACAAAAGATAAAAACATAGGCCTACATGTTTCGGGGAAACACACCCCCTTGATCACGGCAGTACAAACTTTTTCAGAATCACAAGTATATATGCCAAACATTTAGATGCAGTGGGGAAGGGAACACCCCATGGGTGGGTGTGGTTATATATGCGATTAGGCACAATTGCTAAATGCTGTACATAACACATGACTACTAGTGTGCACAATGCATATCAGACAGACAAGAGAGAAACATGAAAAAACGAAAAAAAAAAAAACGGAAAAAAACAAGAAACCCCCCCCCCTTTTATCTGAAAAAAAATGAAAAAAAGAATCATCGTCATCAGTATAGATATGATAGGTCCGTTTTAAAGTTTAAAATTTTGGATGTCCTGGTTTCTAAGCGTAGAATCCAAAAAGCCTCTCGTACGTAGGAGACGGACCCAATCTCCTCCTGGTGTTGGTTTAAACACTCGTTCTATAGGGATGACTCGAAGAGAGCAGCACTCCCCGTGGTGGACATCAAAAAAGTGTCGAGTTAACCCTGACATGGCTTTGCGGGAGTTAAATCGTGATGCGGCTGATGCATCAGCAATATGTTCAGCAATCCTTTGTTTTAGTTTACGTTTTGTGCTGCCAACATATTGTATGTTGCAGTCAGAGCACCAGGCAAGATAAACAACATAAGAGGTGTGGCAATTGAGAAAAGAAGACATGTTGAAAACTTGGCCTGTGCTTACCGACTGGAACGTGAGATTCCTCTGGATATGACCGCACAATCTGCATCTGGGCATGGAGCATTTATGGGATCCTCGAACAGTCAACCAGTTTTCATTTTGTACTTCGTGTTCATGGATAACTGTAGGTGAAAGGATGTTCCCTATTGTCCTACCCCTCCTGGCCACACACCGAACCCCTGCAGATAGAATGGCTTCACATTTTCCATCCTGAAATAATAGGGGAATGTATTTACGTAGTGTATGCTCTATTTGTCTGAACTGTGAGCTATACTGTGTAGAAAAGGTTAGGGGAGCAGGGGTTACCAGTGATGGAGACGTACTTGAGGTATTTCTGTCTCTGAGATGATAGGTTCTGTTCTGGTTTTCCGCTATCCTTTTAGCCCTTTGGATGGTATGCCTGGGGTAACCCCTAGAGGATAAACGTACGATCAGGTCATTGCATGCAAGTTCATATGTGGTTGCATTTGAGCAGGCCCTTCTAACTCTAATGAATTCACCAATAGGGAGATTGCGAATTACGTGTGACGGATGGTGACTACGTGCATGTAGCAGTCCATTATTAATTAAGATTAAGATGAGGAGACCTTTCTTCTTGGACTTCAAGAAATGTCACACATTTTGCTAGGCACAGGAACACTAGAAAATTCTTTCTCAAGACAAAAATAGCGATTTAACCAAGAATCTTAGAACTGTTACAAACAGAAGAAATTGTCATGGTATTTGCCTTCTTCTGCCTATGGGTTCTTTGGGGCAGGTGCTATGTAGATCCATTGCTCTGGATCAGCTATCTTTGCTGCCAGCCCTTGGATTTTTCAGTTTTGTGTGGATTATAGATCGGACTCTATACACAGTTCATAAGCGTCTTCCGTTGTTTGTTCTTGTTTTATTCTCATGTATTTCTTGGTTATTGTTTGTGTTATCCTGGTATTTATATTTACATCTTTTTGCTGTTTTGTTCAGTTCGTCTTGTTGCAAATTTCACCATCTGCATTTTTCTCCTGGGGTCCATCTTGGGCTTCCATAAGAAAACCAAATCCTGAGTTTCCATAAAGACTTTGCAGGAACAGTGAGGTTTTACCGACCTGGTGATTGTTACAGTTCAGGGAATAAATCTAGGGAAAGATTAGGGACAGTAAGTTGGGGCCAGTCCTTTTATTTGTTCTTTTTATCATAGAACTATGTATCACTACCAACACAGACCTCTAGAAAGATAAATTATAAAAATCAATTAGTAAAATATTTTGTTTTAATAGTTGTTTGTTTGTTTTTTGTTTATATTTTATATTTTGTTATTGAGCAAAATTTGTTGCCGCTGGTTGTTGATGACTAGTAATGGACACAGTCTAGGTGGCCTTAGGCATGACAGTAATAGCTTCACCTGGGTCCTAGTGGCCCAGAGGCTACTCTGCCACATAATAAGACACTAGTACTATAAGCCCGATTGTAAGCCTTCTACAGACTTTACATCAGAGCCCCAGAGCTTCACCTTACACATCTGGTTTCTATCATATCTATTTCTCTCTTTGCCCTCACATCTAAATTGTTCAGACCCCCGTACATTATTTATCAGTGCTGCGTATGCAGAGATTTCTACCATTACGGCTGAGCATGTACTGCGGAGTAAAATCAGCTTCCAGGTGAACGGGAAGAACAAAGACGACGTGAGAACTGAAATTGCGGAGAAATCACAATAACACAGCTTTTGTATGACTTTATTGTTGAAGAAGTGAGAAGGTGGGGATCGGCCTATTAAACCCAAGGCTAAGCAATGGCAAAGAATCAAAGATTGTATTGTTCTTTTGTGAGAGTCAGACAGTTTCTAAATTGTCCATGGCTCCGGGTCATGATAGACAAGCGTAGACAGTTGAGTCTAAAAAAAAAGAAAAAAGAAAACTTGACTCAGGTTTGTTACAATAAAACAAATGCTTAGGAGAAGATTGAAAGTTCTGTTGTACATTTTTACAGCTTCAGCAATAAAGTTGAGCATCTTTATTTTTCTGGACATTCTCTCAGTACTTTATCACACTAATAACTTGTTTATTTCACGCTGTTTATCATGTATTTCTGGAGTTCACTCGCCCTCCCTGTAGTCAGAGGGACCTTTGTTCTACCTACACGTAACACTTTACCGGGACATTCCATGTCATAAATAATTTAGGATGAAGTGCTATACATATAAGTCCTTAATAGGATATATTTGGTTTGTGTTCTTGGAAAGTGAAAAGCCAAAGTGCTCACAGGTATGACAACATCGCCAGTTAGAGGGATAGTTATTTTGTTTGGCAATCCTCATGAGGCAGTGATTCCTGACATCCTGTGCTAATGTTTTACTAGCAACTGTGACCTAAGCATTGCCATGTTTGAGACCCAGGGAAAAGCTCTAAATCCAGAATAACAAGGTATGGTGACTGGGGGCTTCTAGGTGCTTTTTAGGTCTGCTCACTCTCACCTTGTTATTTACTTGAGAGGTATTGGACCGTCCAATTACTAGCATCTAAGGTTCTTCTTTATCAAATTTTCAGAATGAAATATCAAGATGCCAATGTAACGACAAGAGTTGTGGATCCGCTTTACCACCACTAGCGAAGACAAAAGCCGCACCAGGGAGCGGAGTCTAAGGGGCTGCTGTTCTTCACCAGAGCAGGCTGCAAGGCGGGATGGACTTGCTGCGGCAGTTGACTCCCCAGGTCGCTACTCCTGGCTTGGCTTGCTAGTGGCGGTGGCGAGGTGCAGCTGGAGACAAGTAGGCAGATAGGCTGGAACTCAGCAGGCGTGTCGGCTGTAACTGAGACAGCAGTCAGATGGAAGAAACCAGGAATGGCTGGAACCACTTATCAGGATACACAAGCAGGAATATACAGGTAGGATACACGGGTAAGATACACAGGCAGAATACACAGGCAGGAATATACAGACAGGATACACGAGCAGGACACACAAGCAGGAAACACAGTGAGCTGGGACCACACACTAAGGAAAGCATGCAGAGGCTTCAACAGGAAATGTGAGGACAGGTTCCAATTTACAGGCAGGTGATTATGTACACAGCCAATTAGGAATGCACTGTTCCTTTAAGTTTAAGCAGAACCGACGCGCGTGCTCCATAGGAGATGGGGACGCACACACATGCGGGAGGAGGAGAGAACTGAGGACATCCGGGACTTTGTGCAGCCGGGCTAGTTTCGGGAGCGAGTTGGGCTTCCGCCAGGGAAGACAGCACGGCCGTGGGAAGAGGTATGTGGTTGTAACAGCCATGACTAAGGGGTTACAGCCTGCAAATGCATTGGTGCATTCATTGAATGTTAATATAAAGATTCCAGGAGGAAAGTTTTTTAATTAAGTGTTGGGAAAAATGAACTATTTACTATTTTAATTTCTAGTGGTGCACTATATGTCATGTCTATAGGGCCAGGAGTTCCATATTTTATATTAATCAGGGTTGAAAAACTCCAGCCAACTGTATTCAATTGGAATTAATAGCTTTAGGCTCCTTGGTCTGTATTTTTGCAATATACCAGCAGTTCTGTATGAAAAGGTGACTAGTAGGGTCATAAATGTAATAGAAATGTCAGCTTTAGCATTATTCTGTTACGTCTGGAGATGGCGCAGGTTACTCTGGTTAGCAGATCTTTAGAATATCCCATTTCAGATCTTGTCTGATCAAGTCTGATCCCATTTCAGACTTTAAGCCTGTATAGAGATCTGGACCTGGCTACTAAGACTCAGAGGTTGCATCTGAAGAGTAGTCAATGACTGGTGGAGCTGGTAAAATAACCAAATTAGTTTTCTGCAGGCCATGGAAGAACTAGGAGACAACTAAATGGCATCTGTTACAAAACCAAGGTTTATAGAAATAACTCTACCTAACTTTGGTCTCCTTGGAACAGATGACAGGGTGTAGCTGTAAAGGTGTCCTCCACTTCCACACTCACTTGTGTATGGATTGCAATAGGCCACATACATTACATGTACCTCAATACCAGTCCACCCATCTACACACAAATGCTGCTGCCACCACCATCACAGCAGACAAGATGTCATAGCTTCAATACACAAGTTCTCAGAAGCCTAGCATACTAGGTACTTTGGACACGAGAAGAAAAACACAACAAGAAGATATACATATGTGCAAAGCAGTTCCACAAAATAAAATAAATGATATACAGTTATTACGAACAGTTGGATTGGCAGAAGATCCCTAAAAGGGAACAGATTTAATTCTGGATAATTCTACAAATAAGATTGCATCTCCTTATTCTGACCAAGTAGGAGTGCCCAGAACAGATTATAAAAATGGTCTCAGCTAAATCCCCCTTTGCACTTCTCTTAGTCATGAGTCCGGAGGCTGGCTCCTTATATGCGTATAGATACTGTTTCATGGTCTGATTCAAATTTCATATTTTTAATCACATTTTTACCACTAATCTATACTGAGGAATCCATACAGGAATGTTAACTATGAGTTATTGGCAGAGATTCCATACCAGGGTTTCTCTGTGAAAAAATTGCAAAAGTAACAGCTTCAAGGCGGAATTAAAGTGCAAAAAAGTGCTATTTATTACCTCATGGTACAAACAATACAGCGACGTTTCGACCTATGCGGTCTTTTTCAAGCTGACATAACATGGTTCACATCAGAGTATATATATCATAAACAGCCAATCATGATAGTAAGTACAATTCTAAGGTATCCACCCCTTACATCTTTATTAACCCTCTCTTACACCAAGACAGTGAAACAGGTGTCCCATAACATATACAAAATATCGTAATCCATTACCAGATATTGCGTCCTCTCGGCTCGGAGCGAGGCGTTCGCGCCACCGCATCGGCGTCTTCCCGACGCCAGTGCGCACGCGCAGGGTCCAACCAATCAACTAGCGCACAGCTGACACGGCGGCGGTCACATGACCGCCGCCCTGGCAACCAGGACGCTAACTCACGGCAAAAGGGGGAGGCGGGAGCAATACCACACACACGAAAAATAAAAAAAGAAAAAGAAAAAACAAAAGGAAAACTTGATAATAATGAAAAATATGAACAAATAATATGATAGAGTCCAAGAATCAATAAATGAAAAAATATGCGGTACGTTCAAGAACTTCTGGCAAAAATAGTCATAACAGTTCATCTGTGGGATATAGTCCAGTTCATCTGTGGGATATAACAAAGTCCAGTGTGTATAGGAGATTCCTTTGAAGCATACAGGTATCCATCACCAGTGTCCACACAGCTCTTGCAGATCATACTTGCACAGGTTACTTATGTTGGATTATCCGACATCCACTGTTGTACATATAGGTGGCACCCATATAAACGGTATCGTGTTGCTATATCACATCTACTGTTCCATACAACCAGGAGAGGACGTGACTTGGTCCCGAACCGGACAACAATCCCTTCCGGGTCTTCATTAATCGTCACGGTTCCAGGGATCTCCCCTAATAGCATACTAGAGGTATAGCTGTATACACACCGTGTCAGCACCACATCCAATCGGTTGGCCCCATCGGATAGCAATTCGCTTGTGCAACCATAAAGTCCCACTGCCATGACATCGTATAGATCAGTCCATGGAGTACTGGAAAAAACACATAGGCGTGAACAGGGTCTCCTATAGATGTAAATATACTGCATCTTGTTCCATCATCCTGTAGTTCAGGTATCCGCCATATTTGTGGGATGTTTGAAACATATCCAACCCTCTTGCTCAACTATACACACACAAATGGACCGTATCCACCGGCAGCTATCATGTACATCCACTGATGAATAATAAAAAAATAATAAAAAAATCCAAAAAAAATTCAAAAAAATCCAAAAAAAATCAAATCAAAAATTCCATCAATCCAAAAAAGGGGGGGTAAATAAAAATGAAATAAGAAATGTAAGTATTGCTACCAAGCCTCAGCCATCGCCGTTGACCCATCACTATCTCAATAGGAGCCGTAGAGTGCACAAATCCACAGGATCTAAAAGACATAATAAAAACATCTTAAAAAAGGACATATAAAAGAACACATACTCCATAAAACCAAATCAATAAAATACAGACGAGGACTCTCACATACCTGGTAGGACTTTATACTCCATATTGAGACCCTTGGGACTCAATGTGTCGAGCAAAAAAATCCATTTCAATTCCAGCTTTTTAAGTCTCAATTCCCTATCACCCCCCCTCATTAAAGGTGGAACATGATCAATGACCCGAAATCTCAACTGACTCACTGGATGTCTGGCATCCACAAAATGTCGTGGTATAGGTAACTCCAATTTCTGTGTTCTGATGGTACTTTTGTGTTGTTGTATCCGTAACCTAATCTCCTGTGTCGTCTCCCCCACATAGTATAGTCCACACGGACAAACTATAATGTAGACCACATAGCTAGATCTACAAGTAAATCTCTGTCTTATTTTGTACTCCGCTGCCGTGTGTGGATGACAGAAACTATCTCCCTTCAGGAGGCTATTACAACATGAGCAATTTAAGCAGGGGAAACAACCATTTTTCACAGCTCTCAGTGTGGATTGTATGGGGCCCTTCGTGACACCTATATCCGATTTCACCAATCTATCCCTGATGTTCCGCGTGCGCTTATAGGACATGATGGGCGGGGAGTTGAATTCTACCACTTTAGGGCATCCTTTATTCAAAATACTCCAATGTCTTCTAAGTATGGAACCAATGCGCAAACTCAATGGTCCATACGTAGAGACAAATGGAATACGCACGGACTCTGTCCTATGTTTACGTGTAAACAGCGTACTTCTGTCAGTCTGTCTGGCTCTCTCACAGTGGGCATCTACCAAACGTTCCGGATATCCACGTTCAATGAATTTTCTACACATGTCATCTAACCTACCGTCGACCAATTCCTCATTAGCCACTATCCGACGAACACGTAATAGTTGGCTCCACGGAAGCGAATCCACCATACGTTTAGGGTGATTAGACTGATAATGCAATATGTTGTTTTTGTCTGTGGGCTTAACATAAAGGTCTGACTCTAAGCCCCCATTTCTGATGCTAATATTTGTGTCCAAAAATTGAATCTGTTCATGTGACCAGACCATAGTAAACCCTAGGTCCTCATGTACAGTGTTTAGTTCTGCAAGAAATGTCTGTAATTCTTCAACAGTACCATCCCAAATCAAAAAAATATCGTCGATATACCTCAGCCAGCTCCGAACATGTCTCCAATGCGTAGATGTATATACGACCTCCTCCTCCAGGGCCGCCATGTAGATGTTGGCATATGTAGGGGCCACATTGGACCCCATGGCGGTCCCGCGGCGCTGCAAGAAGAATTCATCACCAAACGCAAAGTAATTCTTGCGTAGGATGAACTCCAGCAGCGCCAGGAGGAGGTCGGCCCGCGCAGGAGACAGATCGGAGCTGGCCAAGGTACGTCTGACGGCCCCAAGGCCCCTGTCATGCGAAATTGATGTGTACAGTGAAACAACATCAAATGATGCTAATATGCAAGTGTTAGTCATAGGAATATTGGCAATTTTAGATAAAAAGTCAGCTGTATCCCTCACATAGGAGCGGGCACTGGTAGCAAAAGGGCGTAATGCGCGATCTAAAAAGATCGCCGTATTGGCAAAAATAGATCCTCGGCCGGATACGATAGGACGGCCTGGTGGTGACACAAGGGATTTATGGATCTTTGGTAGCATATATATGACAGGAACCGAGGGGACGCCGTGGACCACGTGGACGCAATTTTAAACAGCGTAAAGACACCAATTTTGGCTTTACATCGGGCGAGTCTGACTCAGCAGAGGATTCAGCTCAAGGATCTAAGGCACAGCACCAGGAAGTTTTTTTAGACAAGGATCTTCCACCAGGACATGGAAAAGGACACGCCGCGGGGGGCGCAAGCACTGGAAAAGACGCAAAAGACAGAGTAACCACACGGAAGGGACAGAAACGCAATCAGGACTGATGTCTAATCATGACTTAGTGGTAAATATTTCATCTTTGAATTTAACTGATGCACAACTAGATGTACTCTCTAAGGGGCTTTCCTTCTGCCCAGTGGAGAGTACAGACTGGTTTAGATTAGATTTGGATTTACACAGCTTTTTTAGAAAATTGAAATTAAAGGTGTTTTTTGCTGAAAATTTGACTGTGGGTACCACCAATACAACTGAACGTGATATGTTTTGTCTTAAGGAATTTGGGTTATCTAATACAAGTACTTTTCAACCTTACATACAAAATCATTGTGTAGAAACATATATACAGTTGGTGCAGAAAGAGATTGGGGACTTAAGGCGCGTTGAACAGAATGGCAGGATATGTCATAATTTAACACTAGAAGAAAAATTGTTATTAGAGGATCTAGCTAAAGATGAGCGTGTCACCATAAAGCCCGCCGATAAAGGCGGGGCTTTAGTGGTGATGGACTCTGTAGTATATAAAAAGGAGGTATATAGACAGATCTATGATCAGGAGGTATATGTAAGATTATCTGGCAATCCCACGGAGACCTTTCAGAAGGAGTTGGTGGGATTGGTGACACGAGCTAAAGAAGCAGAGCTGATAGATGAAAAATTAGCTGACTTCCTGATAGCCGATCACCCGATAGTTCCTGTCATATATATGCTACCAAAGATCCATAAATCCCTTGTGTCACCACCAGGCCGTCCTATCGTATCCGGCCGAGGATCTATTTTTGCCAATACGGCGATCTTTTTAGATCGCGCATTACGCCCTTTTGCTACCAGTGCCCGCTCCTATGTGAGGGATACAGCTGACTTTTTATCTAAAATTGCCAATATTCCTATGACTAACACTTGCATATTAGCATCATTTGATGTTGTTTCACTGTACACATCAATTTCGCATGACAGGGGCCTTGGGGCCGTCAGACGTACCTTGGCCAGCTCCGATCTGTCTCCTGCGCGGGCCGACCTCCTCCTGGCGCTGCTGGAGTTCATCCTACGCAAGAATTACTTTGCGTTTGGTGATGAATTCTTCTTGCAGCGCCGCGGGACCGCCATGGGGTCCAATGTGGCCCCTACATATGCCAACATCTACATGGCGGCCCTGGAGGAGGAGGTCGTATATACATCTACGCATTGGAGACATGTTCGGAGCTGGCTGAGGTATATCGACGATATTTTTTTGATTTGGGATGGTACTGTTGAAGAATTACAGACATTTCTTGCAGAACTAAACACTGTACATGGTCTGGTCACATGAACAGATTCAATTTTTGGACACAAATATTAGCATCAGAAATGGGGGCTTAGAGTCAGACCTTTATGTTAAGCCCACAGACAAAAACAACATATTGCATTATCAGTCTAATCACCCTAAACGTATGGTGGATTCGCTTCCGTGGAGCCAACTATTACGTGTTCGTCGGATAGTGGCTAATGAGGAATTGGTCGACGGTAGGTTAGATGACATGTGTAGAAAATTCATTGAACGTGGATATCCGGAACGTTTGGTAGATGCCCACTGTGAGAGAGCCAGACAGACTGACAGAAGTACGCTGTTTACACGTAAACATAGGACAGAGTCCGTGCGTATTCCATTTGTCTCTACGTATGGACCATTGAGTTTGCGCATTGGTTCCATACTTAGAAGACATTGGAGTATTTTGAATAAAGGATGCCCTAAAGTGGTAGAATTCAACTCCCCGCCCATCATGTCCTATAAGCGCACGCGGAACATCAGGGATAGATTGGTGAAATCGGATATAGGTGTCACGAAGGGCCCCATACAATCCACACTGAGAGCTGTGAAAAATGGTTGTTTCCCCTGCTTAAATTGCTCATGTTGTAATAGCCTCCTGAAGGGAGATAGTTTCTGTCATCCACACACGGCAGCGGAGTACAAAATAAGACAGAGATTTACTTGTAGATCTAGCTATGTGGTCTACATTATAGTTTGTCCGTGTGGACTATACTATGTGGGGGAGACGACACAGGAGATTAGGTTACGGATACAACAACACAAAAGTACCATCAGAACACAGAAATTGGAGTTACCTATACCACGACATTTTGTGGATGCCAGACATCCAGTGAGTCAGTTGAGATTTCGGGTCATTGATCATGTTCCACCTTTAATGAGGGGGGGTGATAGGGAATTGAGACTTAAAAAGCTGGAATTGAAATGGATTTTTTTGCTCGACACATTGAGTCCCAAGGGTCTCAATATGGAGTATAAAGTCCTACCAGGTATGTGAGAGTCCTCGTCTGTATTTTATTGATTTGGTTTTATGGAGTATGTGTTCTTTTATATGTCCTTTTTTAAGATGTTTTTATTATGTCTTTTAGATCCTGTGGATTTGTGCACTCTACGGCTCCTATTGAGATAGTGATGGGTCAACGGCGATGGCTGAGGCTTGGTAGCAATACTTACATTTCTTATTTCATTTTTATTTACCCCCCCTTTTTTGGATTGATGGAATTTTTGATTTGATTTTTTTTGGATTTTTTTGAATTTTTTTTTGGATTTTTTTATTATTTTTTTATTATTCATCAGTGGATGTACATGATAGCTGCCGGTGGATACGGTCCATTTGTGTGTGTATAGTTGAGCAAGAGGGTTGGATATGTTTCAAACATCCCACAAATATGGCGGATACCTGAACTACAGGATGATGGAACAAGATGCAGTATATTTACATCTATAGGAGACCCTGTTCACGCCTATGTGTTTTTTCCAGTACTCCATGGACTGATCTATACGATGTCATGGCAGTGGGACTTTATGGTTGCACAAGCGAATTGCTATCCGATGGGGCCAACCGATTGGATGTGGTGCTGACACGGTGTGTATACAGCTATACCTCTAGTATGCTATTAGGGGAGATCCCTGGAACCGTGACGATTAATGAAGACCCGGAAGGGATTGTTGTCCGGTTCGGGACCAAGTCACGTCCTCTCCTGGTTGTATGGAACAGTAGATGTGATATAGCAACACGATACCGTTTATATGGGTGCCACCTATATGTACAACAGTGGATGTCGGATAATGCAACATAAGTAACCCGTGCAAGTATGATCTGCAAGAGCTGTGTGGACACTGGTGATGGATACCTGTATGCTTCAAAGGAATCTCCTATACACACTGGACTTTGTTATATCCCACAGATGAACTGGACTATATCCCACAGATGAACTGTTATGACTATTTTTGCCAGAAGTTCTTGAACGTACCGCATATTTTTTCATTTATTGATTCTTGGACTCTATCATATTATTTGTTCATATTTTTCATTATTATCAAGTTTTCCTTTTGTTTTTTCTTTTTCTTTTTTTATTTTTCGTGTGTGTGGTATTGCTCCCGCCTCCCCCTTTTGCCGTGAGTTAGCGTCCTGGTTGCCAGGGCGGCGGTCATGTGACCGCCGCCGTGTCAGCTGTGCGCTAGTTGATTGGTTGGACCCTGCGCGTGCGCACTGGCGTCGGGAAGACGCCGATGCGGTGGCGCGAACGCCTCGCTCCGAGCCGAGAGGACGCAATATCTGGTAATGGATTACGATATTTTGTATATGTTATGGGACACCTGTTTCACTGTCTTGGTGTAAGAGAGGGTTAATAAAGATGTAAGGGGTGGATACCTTAGAATTGTACTTACTATCATGATTGGCTGTTTATGATATATATACTCTGATGTGAACCATGTTATGTCAGCTTGAAAAAGACCGCATAGGTCGAAACGTCGCTGTATTGTTTGTACCATGAGGTAATAAATAGCACTTTTTTGCACTTTAATTCCGCCTTGAAGCTGTTACTTTTGCAATTTTTTATGGACTATTGGTTCTCTTTTGTGGATTACAGAACCTGTAACTTTGCTTCATTTCACTATTAAGTATTTTTTAAGCTGTGGAAGTCCTTTTTTGGACTAACAGGAGTGCTTTGGTTTCTTTTTACTATTTTTAGGGTTTCTCTGTGGCCATAAACCTTACTGGTTATGGCCAAAGAAGCAGCTGCTATTATAGGACCGAATCATGTGTGCAGATAATTCTAATACCTAGATTCTGACCATGGTGGCTTACAAGCATAATATTTCTTTTGTTGCCAGGGCCCTATCTGTGGTATGTGTGGAAGAAAAGAGTGATGGTCTGGGAGTCATGTGCATATGCTGTGTTCTCACATTAGCTTGGTTGTAGTGTTTAGGTATGAATTTGATAATCTCCTTTGAAACAAGACGTCATGGGGATGAGAAAACACACATCTAGGAGGGGAGGGATCAAGCAATCACAAGTAATTTATAATCAGGGTCAAATCATTACATAAAGGTCAAAACAGTACACACAATTCGTAAAAGTATCTTATATCAGAGCTGGAGAAAGCAGGAGAGCACAACTAAATTAAGAAGCAAAGGGTCAAAGAATGTGAGGTCAATACGAGAGCAGAATAGTCAAACAAGTAGAATAACTTTCCACCACTATAGCATCAAGTTGCAAATGTAATAGCTGGCCTTGGGAGCCCTAACTGAGGGATAACAAAATAAGTATGTGCATGTCTCTGTCCAATATGTCTGGAGCGCTAAAAATGAAACTATGCCAGGGTGTCTAATGTACAGTCAACTTCAGCAAGGCAAGACATAATGTGATTTACTGATGTGTCTACCCTTATCTTGTTTTAAGTTTAGTTTAAATGGTATACTGCCACGTAAAAAAAATAAATATATGTTGCTGGAGGGAGTGATAGCGGTCCACTGATAACTGGTTTACCCCTATGCCAGGTTTGTAACTGCTTTTAAGAAGATGGATTAGGTTAGGTAGCTACAAGCAGGGAGCAGCTCCCTTGCAACATAATAACATTTCTTAGCTCAGAATATCCCTTTAACTCAAAGAAAGGTAAGGGTGGACACAATAGTAAGTCACATTACTTCTTGTAATTTATTTTTAAAGTACACATATGATAAGGGGGTTAACATACAGAAAGGTGTAAATAAAATAAGTGATTAACTGGTACATTGAGAGACAGGACACTTCCTGCTAGGGCTCACAGTTTACAAGGTGGGTGGAAGGAGTTGCTGAGGAGAGAAACTGATAAAGTAAGTGAGGTGGCAGCAGAGTTATTGTATGTTGTAGCCTATTTTGAAGAGATGGGTTTTTAAGTTTGTTTTGAAGGTTGTAATGATGAGAGCAACATGTGTCTGGCTTTTGAATTTCACATTATGAAGATAAAATGAGAGAAATGTTAAATGTAGCTGTGTGAGGACAAGGAAAAAGCACAGACGGGGTCTCGGGAGGATCAAAGATAAAGTCAGAGGTGTATGGAGGGAATAGGTTGTGGGTTGTGAATGGCCTTGTATGTCATAGATAACAATTTGCGCATTGTCTACGATACAGACATTGGATAATTTATTTGTTGGAATTGTACTTGCACAGAGGATTGTATAAAATATGGTGTTATAATTTATTGGAAAATTTAATAAAAATTCATTAATAACAAAAAAAAGTGGGGGAGTGGGGAGAAAGAGAGAGAGAGGGAGAGAAAGCAGCCATTGACTGTAATTGACAGGTTAGATGATGATTGACACCCAAAGATTATTCTGCTCAGCTCCTTTTTTAACCTCATAAGATTCAGACACGATATGTTCCAGACATTGTTTGATTGCCTTAAGAACTAAAGCACCCACCATGGAGTATGGCCTTTCCTCACCCAATGTCAGATTGGGCAGGAGAGCTTCGGTGGAGGTTCACTGTAATGCATCTATTCTATAGCAGAACTTTGATATAACATATAGTCTAGCACCTTATAGAGGTTGATATTCTATAAATTAAAATGAATATGTAATGACATAAAAGATGAAATATTAAGAATTAATTCCTGACCTTGAGAGAGTATTAACATGTCTGCAGAGATGGATTCGCAATGCATCAGCCTGATACGTCTAATAGTTTTAAGTAGTTCATGAAGTGAATACAAAGCAAACAAGAGCAAGACTGAAACTGCAGGAGAAGGCGCTGATATGTGTTTAATTTATGTCAAGTGCTACATTTTTGTGGTTGCTTAAACAATGGCATAGCCCTATGACAGCAATTTTTGGAATGCTTAAAATTTCTTTTTCTTACAAAGTATGCAGGCAGTCGGGCAAAGAGACTCAATGGAATGGAAATAGTAGAGCAGGCTTTACAAACACATATCAGTCCATTGAACTTTGTATGGTTACAGCATGTGTTAACACTACTCATGCTACCTAAACAAGTCATAATCTGTTTTCTTAAGCTGTAATTCAATAGAAAACCTATTAAGGTGTATTATGCTTATGTATGTTTTGTGTATTGTGCAGCTAAGGATTTGCTTTTATAAGTGGATCACTGTTTGTTGAAGCATTTACTGTTGAGACATCAGCCTAGTGCTGTATATTTTGCTTTTGGTGCTTGGGGAGTCTGCAGTACCTGTAGCCAGTGATCTATTGTAGGTATGCCTCATGGTACATCATAGTCTCTCTATATCATGTGCAGTCCTCCTGGTGCTCTTCCTTAATGGTTACAACTCTCTTGATAAATTTGGTCCCCAACTGCACAATAGGGTGACATATTGTTTATATAGTGTCTGCTACTAATTTGATTACTGTGGTTTCCCTTTCATGAATGTTGCCCAAGATAGGGCAGTCAATATTGGAGATGATGGTGATTTGCAGTACTGCTGCAGTATATATTAGTTAATTCCAGTGTTACATAAGGTACACAATTAAAATAGGACCCACTAGAGATGAGCAAACTTTTTGAAAGTTCGGTTCAGCTGATTTGCCAAAAAGTAAGGCTTAGACTCAACTAGTTCCAAACCTAATTTTCACCAAAGGCCCTAAAACTTGCATATAGCCATCCAGAAATGACTCCTTTCTGGAAAAAGGTTGTGTCCCTAGAAAGAAAAGAAGTTTTGACTTTTTAAAAGCATACAAAAATTATCCTATCTTGTGATGCAGCAACAGGTTAGCTGTCCTAGAAAGTACAAAGTAGGGATATAACTGTAACGCTTTTTTAACAACTATTAGTGTACACAAAAAAAAAAAAAAACTGGCACACTTCACATACAATTAAATCAGTTTGCACAGATACCTAGGGAGAGATTTCTCAAGCTTGTGTAAAGTAGAATTGAATTAGTTGCCCCTAGCAACCAATCAGATTCCACCTTTCAATTTCCAAAGAATCTGTGAGGAATAAAAGGTGGAATCTGATTGGGTGCTAGGGGCAATTGAGACAATTCTACTTTACACTGTTAAGGATGTGATATTTTGTATGTTTAGTGAAGCCATTACAATATGGCGCTGACCTTCTAAACAAGTAGAGATATTTACATTCCTTACAGCTTACGTAAGGAATCACTAGTGCTACATAACTAAAGCCTTTTGTTCCTCAGCCAATAAAGTACTGACACGAGCCTTAGTAGAAGTATATATGCACCCAGGGTATATAAAATGGCTGCCATCTTTGAATAAAGGATATATAGTGCCAGTAAATATTGCTGTATAGTAGTGCCATAAAGAATTTTTCTATGTCTTTATAACTAATAACACAATGTTGCTATTTTGTATTTCCTGGCCAGTTGGTTTGTTTGCAGAGGAATACAGAAGTGTCTGTCCCCTGTTCTCCTGTTATTAGGGCCATTGGCTATTTAAATTGTTGCCAAAAGATCTCTCAGCCATGGATAATTTATTTCTGTCGCTGCTTCGAAATTCACTTCTCTATCGATTCTTTAGAACGCTGAAACTTTTCATTCGTCTATATCCAGTCATGAAGAACCAAACTGTACAAAATCTATTTACTTCTATATGACAAGGGAGAGCAATTCCCCTTCATTTCAGGCTGTCAGAACTGCTGTGACTGGCTGCTAGTAGCATGGCTGCCCATGTGTTGTTTGCTCTAGGGCCTCATAGCTAAGAGCATAAATGGCTCTGAACAAACTCCATGGACTCCTCTAGGGCCCCATTGTACCTCCATGCCCCCCTGGATTCAAAGGGAAGTTAATTTGGTTGCATTCCTTAAAATGAATGTACCAGTGGTACATCGCTTTTTTGTTTTTAACATGAACAGGCTGGTACTGAGCACCGGGCAGCCATGGAGCACTGGAGAAGGGCCAGGCTGTCCCCAGTAGGAGGAAACCCCTTCCCCTCTATGATGGGGCTCTATTGATTCTAATGGAACCATGCTATAAAGGAGAGGGGGTTTCCTCAAACTGGCGGCAGGCTGCCCCGCCTCCACTTCTTCATGCCTGGCCGGTGCTCGGTAATACAGTGGAAACTGCGTGCATTGGAACTGGGCCACGGTTCAAAACAGACCCGCGGCACCGGCATCCCTGTGCTGGCGCCAATCTATTCATGTTAAAAAAAAAAAAAAAAATGTACATTCGTTTTAAGAATCTAAGGGTGTGTTCACACACTGCACAAAGCACAGCATAGCCACACACAGCTAAGGAAGAAGAACATTATTTTTTTAAAAGTCATTTTGCCTAAAAACATCAGATTTAATACATACAGTAAGTGCCGTGCATCTGATTTTGCCATATTAGTATGAAAACCTCTTTACAGACATATTCTCCTCTAGAAGCAAAAATACAACAGTCACCCTGATGGAAAAATCAGAAGTAATTTGTTCAATCTGTGAATCTTCATTGGCAACAGACAACAGTTACTATACAGTATGTACTATGTACCATTCTATCATCTTTTCCTTTCCAATTTTCTATTTTCAATTTACTATTCTTGTTCTTGTTAGCGTCAAGCATTGATACGTGCTGTGTATGTTTTTCTTTCTGCAGCTTACTTCTGCTCTATTCAGCTCTACTGTAAGTCCTAGGAGGTATCCGAGTACTAGGAGCCACAGTTAGGACCCAGGAAAAGGTACTTCTATAAGTGAATGCTAGCTATACAGTTTAGTAACAAGCTGAACGTGTTACATCATAAAATCACATACACCGAGCCATGTTGAGTTGTATCTGTCAAAGCTTTTTTTTTTAAAGGGGTATTCCGGTCTGGTAAAATGCATGTTGAATAATCCCCCTCCTGGAGACTAACAGTACGTTCCATACTTGTCATTATCTTTACAGTTTCCTTCCCCCATTGCTTAGCCTGCTGCTTTCTGCTGAAGACACAGAAGACTGTGTGTGAACTGTTCACTCCATTACTGCTGTTAATTCCCTCCTTTCCACAATGGCTCATATAAATAGTGTCCCTGGCTGGCTGGCTCTGCTCTCTGTAATTCTGGGAGGGTTGAGATACTAGCGAACTCACTGTGTTTAACCCTCCCGGCATTACTGAGTGCAGAGACAGCCAGCCAGGGGCACTGTTTGCATAAGCTATCGTGGAAAGAAAGAAGGGGGGAAAGAGAGTGTTGATTGAGTGAACAGCTCACACACAGTTTTCTGTGTCTTCAGCAGAAAACAACAGACTCAGAAATGGGGGAAGGAGACTGAAGAGATAATAACAAGTATGAAAGGAATTGTTAGTCTGCAAGAGGAGGGAGGGAAAAAAATGTTAAAGGGACCTCACATTAGGAAAATGCTACCTAAGATATCAGCATCAAGTTTTAGAGCAGAAGGAGCTGAGTGAATTGACCTGACTTTATGGGAAAAGATTAAGTATGACTTTTTTGATTGATATTTCTGATATTTCTATGCTAAAGAGTAGAGATGAGCGAATCAGCTGAAATTTTTTTTTCACAAGGTTCATAAATTTTGGGTCAAACTTGTTTATTGTTAAGATTAGTGAATTTCAATAAAAGTTCAATAAAACAGCCAAACTATAGAAGCTTCAGTACTGGAACTTTTATAAAATGGTGCTTTTGGTAATGCATGTTCTTGTAAAAGGGTAAACGATTGAAAAATCACAATAAAAAAAAAAAATGTTACTCAGCCAATCAATCATTCCATTTCAGCCATGGACAGCAGTGGACCTTAGTGGAAAAGCTGCATAAAATATATAAACTTTCTAATAAACCTTCCAATCCCCCTTCAAGTACCCTTTCACTTTACCTTATGTGGAACCCTTTGTAGGAGTGGAGTGCAGCAACTGATTATGTAAGGCGCACACTCAGTTCACTAATTAAAATGATTTTTTAGAACACGGTAGGAGTGGAGTGCGAGCATTGATTATGTAAGGCGCAAACTCAGTTCAGTAATGAAAACAAACTTATATAACACAGTAGGAGTATAGTACGACCACTGATTATGTAAGGCGCACGCTCAGTTCACTAATGAAAATGACAAATTTTTGGAACACAGTAGGAGTGGAGTGTGACCAATGATTATGTAAGGTGCATGCTCTGTTCACTAATGAAAACAAACTTATATAACACAGTAGGAGTGGAGTGTGACCAATGATTATGTAAGGCGCATGCTCTGTTCACTAATGAAAACAAACTTATATAACACAGTAGGAGTGCCACCACTGATTATGTAAGGTGCATGCTCAGTTTACTAATCAAAATGAATTTTTAGAACACTGAAGAAATGGAGTGCGACCACTGATTATGGAAGGTGCATGCTCAGTTTACTAATGAAAATTAATTTTTAGAAGAGAGTAGGAGTGGAGTGCAACCACTTATTATGTAAGGTGCACGCTCTATTCACTGATAACAGTAAATTGGTATGACTCAAGAGGAGTTTACAGTGCCCAGTGAGTAAATAATATGGACTGTGTCTTCACTGGTCCCAGTAAATTCCTATAGGCACCCAGTTACTTGGTAAACTTGACACTTGGTTGACAACTCTAACAAATAATCCCCCACAATCTACTCACAATCATCCCTCCTATCCTCTCCTTTTCTCTCCTCTCTGTCCTTTTATTTCTCTTTTAGTCTCTCCCTGCTCTAACTGCCTCCTGCGATCCTGCTCTCTCCTCCACACACAGCCGACTTGCCACCTCTGGAAATGAATCAAATTAAATAGCATTGTCTTGTTGAATTGTTGCCTTTAAAAAACAAACATACAAACAAAAAAGCATAATAGACTTCAAGGGATTCCATATTATTGAACTATTCCCTCCTAGAAGCAATAGGGCGCCATATGTGTGCTTTCATACATTTGAATTGGATATATTTTTGGTCTTTTTCTCATTGTTTTTTTTTTATTAAGGAGGTATACAGTATCTGCTAATGTGACAGCTTGTAACCTACTCAGTTGCTGTAACAGCAGAACTTTCTAAACATGACGTACATATCTGTACATATTAAAAACTTGACTAATTGGATTGTGCATCTAAATAAAAATGCCCTCGCTGAATTTCCTGCCAGTAAACAAATCACATAAGAATTGTGCAGGTGCGGCAGGTGTTACTTATTAAAATTACTATAATTAACAATTGATGAATATTTGGAAAGTCCTGACAGCTTAGCTCAGGTCTGTTCCTAGAGACTTTACAGGGAGAACATTCTGGGTTATAATTGATGCTCATTTGAATCATAAATGAGAAGTAAACACAAATAATATACGAACTGACAGGGTGCAAAATAGTACTGCCCGAGCTCGCACAGAACTCTACCACAGTATTTGCACTGTGGTCAGTCGGGCTTTGACATGTAATATACTTTCAAACTGCTGAATATCAACTTATGTCTTGTCAGGAAAGCAAATACTGTATCCTGAATAAAACATAGCCAGCAAACTTTCCCACCTATTAACTTTAATTATCTGTAGTAGAGATGGATCATTCTTTTCCTGAAATGCAATTTGTGCAAGCTCCACTGGATTCAGGATTTAAGGGATTAGAAAAGTCTTATCTTTAAACCCCCCTCATACAGGAATTAAGCTTGTGGAATCCCCAACCTAACATCAACAATGTGCAGTGCAACCATGGAGACCTCCTGGTCACCGGTCATCTTCACCAGCGTCAAGCTTGGGTCTCTAGCTCCTCTTTTGCTGTCACTAGACCTCTCTTAAGGGTGCATGAATCCCTCTAGGACTCTTAAAGGGCCGGTAAGGCCCCTCAGAACAACAACAGCAGCAATTTTAATCAGCCATACTCACTTCTTTCTTGTCTGACTAAAGGGTCCTTACTTGTCTAGTATTTTGTGATGTTCTGTTTTTGCCTTTTATATTCTGTGTATGAACTCTACCTATCATTATAATTCCACCTTACTGATCTTCTGTAAAGTATTGCCCTGTACCACCTGGACTGTTGACCACAAACTGGGGCTGTCTGCCATGACTATTCTGCCTTTCGTGAACTATATTACTGCCAACCTACAACCTACACCTGGATCCAGAACTGCCTTTGACTGCTGGTGCTCCACACCAGTCATCTGCTTCTCTGGGCCAACTGCTTTAAAAACCAGGGCTACTTCTTGGTCGGTGGCCAGGTATTCTCCTGCAGCTAAGTCCAGCTTCATCATCCTAAAGAGAAAGAAAACCAAGGGGCTGCTTGGATTCCACCCTTGAGTTGGAACACAGATTGGTTGGATATCCTAGTAGACCCATTGTCTGTTACACCCAGGTTCTAGTAATTTAAAATAACCTTGGCTTTGGAAGAATTCAGGTACCCGAGGTAGTGAGCAAAGTCCAAAGGTCAAATTCATTGAACCAGAAGTCCACAGTAAGCCAGAGGTAAAGCAGAAGAATCATTAAGTCATCATCAATTTACAAAACCAAACCTTTAACCAGTCAAGGTCTTTAGTTTAGGAAGTGGTTTTTAATGCTACTGCCCACAATATAACCTTCGAGAGTCAACCCAGACTAATGAAAAAAGGATGCCAGGGGAAAAGGATGCTAGGAGATATAGAAAAAGATAGAATATGTGTCTCTATACTGGCCCACCACCGACACTGCTGTGGAGTCCCCAGCCCCTATGATGTCATCATACACTGCATGGATTGCTGTAGCCAATTTCTGTACCTGTATGGCCTCCTCCTAAGAAGGATCCATTTTATTTCTGCAGGAGTAGACTGTGCGAATGAGGTTTCTCCCCCTTTCTCCCTAGTCCTTACTAAATGAAAGTGCACAAGCCAGCAGACAGAAATTAGGCCTTTCCCTCTTATCCTGACCTCTGTGTGCATCTCTGATATTATCGTCATGTTATCATGGCATTCATAATACTCATTATTTGTATACGGTAATTAACCTTATGCTTGTGGGCATTTATCTTCTCTGCCATGTTCCATTTGTATTACCATTGTGCCGTGAGGGATTTTTGACCCTCCTCTGCTTCTGTACCTGCTTTGGCAGTGTACGGTTACCATAACAACAGGGTTTTTTCCCATGCCTTTGGCTGTTCTTACAAGATATGTGTCCTTTGGAACAGACCTTAGATATTTCTATGTATTTATTTCTTGGTGCCCGCAGCAGAACACCTGGCTAACCTTCCTATGGTGCTTTTACCAGGTTCCTGCTTGTCCACCATGAATGCATGTCGTGTATACTATTCTTTTTTATTTACTTTAGTATTACGTCTCTGTCAATTACAATGAATTGTGTACAGTCTTAGTGACTGGTTCATTCATTATATTTTCCTTTCCCCCCTATTCATTGTTTTACGTTTGTAACATTACATGTTCTTTTGGATGATGTTTTTAGATACTTCTGTACAAATCTCTAGTCCAACCACATATGGAATAATGGGTACAATTATAGGCACCTGTAAATGAGAAGGTTGGCAGGGCCGCTTCTGCCATAATGCAAGATGAGTTTATTCTTTAGGGCGGCAGCTTTGTAGTGTCTGTTAATCCCTTATTACACGGGGCGATGGAGAGGGGCAAACAAGTGCTGTCAGTTCTCTCTTGCTCCTCGTTCCCTGATCGCTGCCAGTGCTATTACACGTGTCGTGGCGCTATTACGTGAAGCGGGTAAGAGCAGGGGGCACGCTGGGAGTTGCGTGGGGGCTGCCCGGGTGATCGCAAGATTGTCTGGGCAGCCCATAGAAGATAGTGGTGGTGTGCTGCCTCCGCTTCTGTTACACATAGCGACAGCAGCTGATCATTGCTATCTTAGTTGTTTGTCTTTCAAAATGTTGAAAGACAACGACCAGCCAACATCGTTCATGTCCGCTAATCATTGTCTTCTATTACACCAGACGATTATCAGCCGTAACGGCCAATATCGGCCCAATAAAGCTGATAATAGTTTTGTGTAATAGGGCCTTTAGGGATGGCATGTTCTATGGAGTGGCCATAAATTATACTGTCTGATACACACCACTGACTTCATTGACCTCATGCAGTTGATAGCTGAACACAGACGTAGAATGCAAGGAGGTAAGGACTGAAATCGATGTGCAGGTGTTGTTATACTGTATGTGTCACCCATCTCTACAGTACAAGTGATCACTATCCCTTTATAAGGAGCAGAAGGTGTAATTGTAGTATGACCATGAATAAGATCACCACGAGTAGTAACAATCCATTGACTCTTGTATATGTCAGGGGCTTGTATTCTTGGAGAAACAATGAAGATTGAAAAATTGGTTACACATTGGTGGATTTGAAAATTTAAAACTTTTTCTGTATTGTCCTCACCAGGAAGGTATTGCCTGACCATGATGAGGACAAGTGACATCTTCTCTCACTGCAGTTATTCTACCTCTTTTTTTTCTTCAACTGCAGCTCCCATTAGTGTACCGTTTGGTAACAATACACTTACTATAAATGGCTTGAACTTTGCCCCCCACTCATTAATTATGCTCTTATTGTGATCCTATTCACAAATAATGCCTCAATGGTACCCTCACTGATTAATAGTGACCCCTTGTACCCCCATATAATGTCCTCCCAGTGACCTCATACAATATTAATGCACCAATTTGGGAAGGTTGGGGGACATTTTAAGTGGGAAAAAGGTGATGAGGGTGCTTGAAAAGTGAAGGACATAGGTTGTTTGCCTGTACTTTTGTACAGTGTTATTTTATTTTTTTAAGTAACAGTATGATGCTGTTTTTAGAATATTTTCAGGATATTTTTATATATACCCTAGCAATATTGGAGAAGCCCAGGTCCAAAAATTTGAGTCTCTTGGGCTCTAGTTACATTTGTTTTAGCACTATGGTAGAAAAATGTAAATTTTTCAGGCTATTACTTTCAAATAGCCCTTTATTAACTCATAGAGGTATATACAATATACAAATTCGAATTAGAGTCGAAACCAGGTAGATATAAACAAGGCATACCAGTCTATAAAACCTATAGTAGCTATCACATTATGCTATCTACATATACTGTGGCACACAAGGCAAATTTGCTTAGATATAACATAAGTGTATTTTACTTTGCTGAGTTAGACAACACGTATAGTAAATGTAGTCATGAATAATATGTATCCACACCAGCTGTTCATCTGTTATGTGTTATCTGAGCATCATGAGAAACACTGCAATCTTGTCTACCCTGGTGCAAACATAACTGGGATTAAATAACCAAGCACTGTCTGTCCATGTTGGCTATACATTACTCATACAGCTCTGTTCACTGAAGAAATAAAAATGTCATAGGAGTCTTAGGATGCACCAACACGGAAACAAATGATTTTTTATAAAGCTATTTTTTATTGTGCAAGAAAAAAAAAGTTAGATATTGGGTATTGTTGTAATCATATGGAACCTGAGAATAAAGTTATCATGTTATCTATAGCTATAAAAAAAAAAAAAAAGCTGTCCTGTTTGTATCGCCACTCACCACCATATTGTATTTACTGTACAGTTGCAAACAGCGTAAACTGCCTCACCACGATAAGGTGGACTCATATCGAGGCAGACCTTATCGTGGTGAGGCAGTTTACGCTGTTTGCAAATAGTAACCAAGAGACTCATTATTTTTGTGGGAATTTTTTGGCCAGTTGGGGGGGCTGCTTTTAATTATTTTCATGTCTATGGTGGGTCTGTATCTTGCTGTTGCGGTGAGCTGTTGCATTTTTCTGTGTTTTTGTGTGTTTGCAATTTCAGCCATGGCAATGTGCTCCTGCCTAGTGTGAACAGTGTTCTAGGAGAGCTGACCAATTTTTTCTTTTTTTTTTCTGTTTTCCAGTTGGGGGAGTGGCTGCCTCTATTTGGTCGTGCACTCCACCTGTCTCACCCAGGTGATGCAATTATTTTTGCAGGTATTAGACGGATGTTGCATGGCCAGAGCATAGGCGTATTATACGCCATGGAGAGGCCATAGTGTACATACAGTGTAGGGTCTGCATCGATATTAGTCCACCTTATCGTGGTGAGGCAGTTTACGCTGTTTGCAAATAGTAACCAAGAGACTCATTATTTTTGTGGGAATTTTTTGGGCAGTTGGGGGGGCTGCTTTTAATTATTTTCATGTCTATGGTGGGTCTGTATCTTGCTGTTGCGGTGAGCTGTTGCATTTTTCTGTGTTTTTGTGTGTTTGCAATTTCTGCCATGGCAACGTGCTCCTGCCTAGTGTGAACAGTGTTCTAGGAGAGCTGACCAATTTTTTCCTTTTTTTTTTCTATACAAAAATAACCTATTCTATGGATAGGCAATTTATACAGTTAGTGGGTAAACCACTTTAAGGTTCTAAACAGGCTGATCACTAAGAGGTTAAGGGAATCTAGATGCCAATCCAATTCCACAAAATGATGTGAATTCAGAGCTATATTCTGAACGAATATGAATATTGCTCACCTCCAGGTAAGTGCAGAGAATGCTAGCCTCTGACCTCACCCGTAGCCTATCAGAGGCTGATTCTAGAAGGTGTCAACCTATGAGGTACCAAGTTACCCCAGGCTGCTCTCCTCCAATCGCAAACTAGCTCAGTCCTTAGTTATAAAAGCTGGTAGGGCTCAGTAGTCTAGCAGTCTAGCTTGTTCCAGACTAGTTGCAGTACCAAGAGCTCCAGTTCCAGAGGGATTAACTCTGGAACTGGAGGTTAAAGGAATCCTGGATGCCGATCCAATCCCACAAAATCTCATGACTGTGAATTCAGAGCTGTATTCTGAACCAATACTAATATTGCTCCCCTCCAGGTTTTGGTTCGGTTGTACAGTTCAAAAAGAAATGTTGATTTATAACATCTTGCTATGGACACTGGTCTCTATCATGGATATTCACTTTGAAAGTTAAGTATGGAAAAGGAACTCCTTCAAGTCAAAGTTACTTTATTTTAGTTCCATATAAAATTGTTGATCATACTTGGTGTCCACCACAGAGCTTTGTAATAATCTGCCAAATGCCGTCCTCATCCCGGAAGACTCACATGTGTCCCAGTTATGTGGCTTCACTGCCTGCCATGGAAAAAAATAGGATTCCTCTAGAAGGATTCCATGTGCAAAAATTTTTTTACCTTGTGGGAAGAACATCACAAACACGCTAGCAATGACAAGATGATGAAATATCCCAACATGCTTCTCATGTAAAATATTGAACCAGTGAAGCTGGATTGTTTATGTGAGATATAATCTGCTGCTTTCTATGATGAGATTCCGAGACTGCAAAGAAACCAACGGAAACAGCAAAATTACTCAGCAAACACTTCTACATAGTTGTGTTCTGGTTCTCTGCATACATTTGCATATCATTAGATGTTAACTAAAAACAATGATGTAAAAAGTACGGAGCCTTATGCATTTTTATGTTACAATTTCTAAATATCAAATAAAAAATTTAAAGGTGTACTCTCAAGAAAAAAAAATAGTTTTTAAATTAACTGGTATCAGATTTTTTTTTTTTATTATCAGCTGCTGTATGTCCTGCAGGAAGTGGTGTATTCTTCCTAGTCTGACACAGTGCAGCTATAAGTATAGCAGCTGATAAGTACTGGAAGACTTGAGTTTGTTAAATAGAAGTCATTTACAAATCTGTTGTTATGTCTGTGCCTGTCTTGAGCTCGGCATGTCCCTCTGCTCGTGGTGTGCAGCTGAGACTGCGCTAGTAGTCAGGTTTTTGTCATTAGCTGTTGTGTTGTGTGAACACTGTCCTACTCCTGCTGTCTCAGTTAATGAATTCCTCACCACACCCATCTGTTGCTGCATATTTCTTCTGGTCAGTTCACAGTTAACATGGATTGGTTTTGGTTAGCTCTGTGACTGGCAGATCTTCTGCCAGCCAGTCTCCTTATATTCAGGTGTGCTTTGTTGGGGAATCAAGAGTGAGGTCCAAAGGGCTTCTGTACTGGGCTACTTGTACTGTACTGCTTCTGTACTGGGCAACTGGGCTAGTTGTTCAGTTTCACTCCAGGCAGATACTGGCTATTCAGCTCTGATACTGTACAAGTGTTGTATTCTCTTCCTTTTGCCTTTATTCTTGAACCACTGCCTGTGGATCTGACTTTCAATGTTTGCCATCTGCCCTGACTATCTCTATGACTTTGGACTACATACACCAAACAATTGGATCCCACACAGGAAGTCATTATAGGGTACTTGTTTACAAAACGGTCGACTATGACTGAATCCTCTATTACTGAAAAAATACACTCTAAAAGAAAAATTAACACATCCAAATCCAATAGAAAACAAGTATTCCTTTATTCATATAATAAAAAATTATTTAAAAAAGCAAGGAGAAGAAGAATCACAGAAACATAGAGGAAAGGAGCCAAAATTCATACATGTATAAGATTTTACAGACACATATAGTTAATCACTGTACATATCATACTAAGAATTATCAAAGTGCAATGCATAATAAAGTACTCTGAAATAATATGACCAGTAACCTCCAATAAAGATGTCAACATGTCCATGGCACATAACCCCCTGAGCCTGAGCAGCATATATGTAAAACATTTAAATTGCATCTAGCCCACACTATATATCTAAAGGTAATACCAGTGGAAATGCAGAAAAAAGAAAAAGTTATAAACATCAAAAGCACAGGATACACAAATAGTGAGGCAGAGATAGGGCACAAAACATAACCAACACATGATATACACTCACCGGCCACTTTATTAGGGACACCATGCTAGTAACGGCTTGGACCCCCTTTTGCCTTCAGAACTGCCTCAATTCTTGGTGGCATAGATACAAAAAGGTACTGGAAGCATTCCTCAGAGATTTTGGTCCATATTGACATGATGGCATCACACAGTTGCCGCAGATTTGTCGGCTGCACATCCATGATGCGAATCTCCCATTCCACCACATCCCAAAGATGCTCTATTGGATTGAGATCTGGTGACTGTGGAGGCCATTTGAGTACAGTGAACTCATTGTCATGTTCAAGCAGAAATCGAGACTCATCAGACCAGGCAACGTTTTTCCAATCTTCTATTGTCCAATTTCGATGAGCTTGTGCATATTGTAGCCTCAGTTTCCTGTTCTTAGCTGAAAGGATTGGCACCCGGTGTGGTCTTCTGCTGCTGTAGCCCATCTGCCTCAAAGTTGGATGTACTGTGCGTTCAGTGATGCTCTTCTGCCTACCTTGGTTGTAACGGTTGGCTATTTGAGTCACTGTTGCTTTTCTATCAGCTCGAACCAGTCTGCCCATTCTCCTCTGACCTCTGGCATCAACAAGGCATTTCAGCCCACAGAACTGCCGCTCACTGGATGTTTTTTTCTTTTTCAGACCATTCTCTGTAAACCTTAGAGATGGTTGTGCGTGAAAATCCCAGTAGATCAGCAGTTTCTGAAATACTCAGACCAGCCCTTCTGGCACCAACAACCATGCCACGTTCAAAGGCACTCAAATCACCTTTCTTCCACATACTGATGCTCGGTTTGAACTGCAGGAGATTGTCTTGACCATGTCTACATGCCTAAATGCACTGAGTTGCCGCCATGTGATTGGCTGATTAAAAATTAAGTGGTAACGTGCAGTTGGACAGGTGTACCTAATAAAGTGGCCGGTGAGTGTACTTTACCAGAGAAACATGACTCACTATACCAGAGGAACTCCCTTCCTTAGGGACACCAGCTGATCTGAAACCATTTTTTCCAGTAGAGTACCCCTTTAAGTTGGTGAGATCCAAATCATTTTAACGCAATTTTTTGACCCTTTTCTACAGTCTTTTTATTTGGTAAAGTTTCCACCTGAATGCTGGATCATTACCAGTAGGACACTTGTTTCCTTCTGTTAATGAGTAACACTGAGGTGGTGGCACAGTAATTGAGAGATTTTATTGTGACCCATGGAGCTCTAGCTTACACTTTCCTCTCTTAGCAGTTACTCCTGATTTTGACTGAAAATATAAATAATCATAACCTGCAGCAATACAGATTTTTTTTATTGTGTAGTATTAGCATTGTGTAGTATTAGGTCCCTCAATCCATGAGGCAAGATGAGCACCTCACCTCAGGTGGAATATCAACAGAACTGTAGGGGGTGGTAGTTTTTCAGATTAAAGAAAAAAAAAGTTGTTTTTTTTTATGATTTTTAAGATATTACAAACAAGGATACCATATTGAATTACAGATTACGAACATTTCCAAGAAGTCAGTGATAAATGTATAAGGGAATACATAGCAGAATGCTGTCATATAGTAATTGAACATTCCATAAATTTGCCTGTCAGGCTAGTATGTGAAAGCTCAGAAACATCATGCGTTAGAGAGATGAAGAGAGGAGATAGAAATGAAATAAGACATAAAAGTTGGAAAACAAGAGATCACGCTCAAAGGGAAAGGGAAGGGGGGTAGAGGAGAGATACATATTTAACTAAGCTAAAAACAGTGTGTTATTATACTATCTATTTCTAGTAGGCTCTCAAATACAAGGGGAGTTGTCCATTGTGTAGATGTGCTGGATAAAGTCAAAATTAAGCCAGACCTTTATGATCCTATCTGTGGTGTTATGGTCAGAGTGAAGGCCTACTGGGTCTTTGTGGGTGGAGTTGGTGTCTTCCATAGCTTAAAGGGGCACTATCAGCAGGTTAGACAAATCTAACCTGCTGACAGTTCCCTAGTGGGCGCTGAGGATGAAGGTATATCTCTTACCAGTCCCCTCTTGTGGTTATCAGTGGATGTTAAAGGCCCGGGGGGTGGTCCGAATTGGTGCTTGGAGGAGCAGTTGTCCCACCCCCAGTGCTCCTAATGGCTTACCGGGCACAACTAACAGCAGAGGAATGGTGCTAAGGATGAAAGTGATAAACATACCTTAATTCTCAGCACTCTATGCCCACTAGGGAGGTGTCAGCAGGTTAGATTCATCTAACCTGCTTAAAATTCCCCTTTAAAAAAAAAAAGCCTCATGGCTAGTCTTAGAAGACCTTTTTTTAAAGACTAGGGTTGTCTTCCGTAGTATGGACAGTTATATTGTGTATTTTTATTCAAGTACAGTTTGTTGTAGGGGGTGGCAGTTTGGGAAATATTGAACAATTGTGGTGTTTGATGCAACTCTATGTGCATTGATGTATAGACACAACTAGTGATGAGCGAATACTGTTCGATCAAATAGATATTCAACCGAATAGTGAGATATTCGAATATTCGATATTCGTACCAATATCCCGCGAATGTTCGACATCCCCCAGCGTTCAAATCCCCCAGCTTCTGGTTTCACCTTCCAAATGGTTAAATAGATGTTTTTCAGTAATCGAATACTTGTTCCCATAGACTTTAATGGGATCGAATATTCGAATATTTGCGCGATATTCGTACGAATATCGAATATTCGAATATCTCACTATTCGCCCATCACTAGACACAACCAATATATAAAAGATCTTATGACTAAATCTGTTCAGGGTCCTGCCCAGGGCTGGCGTCAGCACAGGGCTTACCCAGGCAAGGCCGACTCCTGCCAACAAGGAGTGAACCTGCAAGACCCCACAGAACATCAGCAGGAGTCTGTGAGAGATAGTGATATGTAAGCCATGTATGTGATGTTTACATGATAAGCTTAGAGTGAAGTTTGGTTTTAACTCTGCATTAGAGATGAGCGAACCGGGTTCGGGTTTGAGTTGATCCGAACCCGAATGTTCGGCATTTGATTAGTGGTGGCTGCTGAACTTGGATAAAGCTCTAAGGTTCTCTGGAAAACATGGATACAGCCAATGACTATATCCATGTTTTGCACATAGCCTTAGGGCTTTATCCATATTCAGCAGCCACCGCTAATCAAATGCCGAAAGTTCGGGTTCGGATCGACTCGAGCATGCTCCAGGTTCGCTCATCTCTACTCTGCATTTATTTTGGGGTCTAGTCTGGGGTATGTACTGACCAGTGCCAAAATGTTATAGAGTAGTTATATGGGTTTTGATGCTTACTTTATATATCACGGTTTACCCCATATTTGATGGACCAGTTACAGTACATTGATGTTCTCTGCAAGCCAGGTTAGGAGCTTCTGGCTTGCCTTGCTTCTACAGCAAACTGCTGCCCTGTGTTTAGCTGAGTTCACATGACTTATTGGCCTAAATGTAGTCAGATAGTGGATATATTCGGGTCATATAACAGTTTAGACCAAAATGCATGGCATGCAGCCTTTTTCAGCCTTTTGAGCCAAAACTCATATATGCTCGTAAAATGACCCAAATAGTACTAGTGTAATACTTTTGAGTTATTGAAGTAATTGGGATCTATGCTTGTCCATTTTGAGATTTTTCAATGTATCTGTGCATCAGATGGTAAAAATGAAAATGGGAACATTCCCTTACTACTAGTATTGAGGGAACTTCATGAAGGGGTCCTGGTTTGGCAACTTCTCCAAACTCAAAACACTCAGTATTTAAGTTGAATGCTGCCCTAGGGAGTCCTCAAAAACCTGGATACAGCCATAGGCCATAGCCTGTATCCATGATTTCTAGGCAGTCCTCTGGCTGTCTCCACCTTCTCCAGATGTGGAGAGTTATAGGGGTTATCCAGTGATACAAAAACGTGGCCACTTTCTTACAGAGACATTTCCACTGTTGTCTCTAGTTTGGGTGTAGGTTTTGTAACTTAGTTCCATTGAGGTGAATGGGGCTTAATTGCAAACTATACCTGACCTGGAGACAAGAGTTTTGCTGTCTCTGGAAGAAAGTGGCCATGTTTTTGTAGTGCTGCATAATCCCTTTAAATGCAGATTGTTCACATTAGAAGAAGTTGCCGAACCTGGACACTTTCACAAAGTTCACTCAACACTACTTACAACGATATAACATTAAAGTTGGTATGCACTACATTTACTCAAAATTTTACTTCTATGGATCTTCCCAATAATCCCATTAAAGATTCCCCGTTTCCTGCTCCAATATTCTACAACAAATAGATTATTTTGATTTTACATAATGTGATTACCGATTTATACTATGCACATGCATGAAATTTCTAATATAAAAATTTTCCCTGTTGGAAATCTGCATTGTGTGATCACGAAGACAAGGAAGGGGTGGGCACCATTTCACTTTATGCCTCAGGCAGCTGGAGGACTGTGAAACATTATATTACAAAGACCGTGTTACTATATGTACAATAGCAATTCTGATTCTTTCTTCATGTATACTTGTGCCAGAATCGTAATTGTCAATAGAATAATGAAACCTTGCTGTTCGAGTTCATGGCTTGATTATGACTCTCTCATGTGACTCTGCAAAATCATGGCCGTGTGTCACAACCAAAATCTACAGCAGGTTTCATTCTCAAATTTGCACTTTAACTCAACAGCCCATTCCTAAACATTATTTATTACTGAGCTGAAATACGACTTGGATTGTTCTTATTTTAACGTGATATACTGTAAATTATAGTCATTATGCTTCCCTCATGATGTGTAACAGGTTAACCGGTGGACGCCTGCACTGAACCCATCTGGCAGTTCCCATATCTACATTTTCGTGACTGGGTTACAAAAATACCAGAAAGCGAAGCTATGCGAAACCAAATGAACACTGTCAAGAGACACAACACTTGATCTAAATGTCATTAAGCATAAGTTGTTATGGGTGTAACGCTCTCAGCTGTTACCGTATGAGCCCAGAATATGTCTTTGTGTATCTTATGTAATGTTATAGGGTTTAGTTGGGAATTCTGGGTAAGAATATACAGTAATAAATGTCAGATGTGTCCTTTACCACATCCTGGATTATATAATTTAACCATACACCGAATTAACCTCCCATATTGGATAGATTAGAGCGAATTACTCAACTGCTTTCGTTTTAAGATATTTTAATTTGTAAACAATACACCGTTTTTGTGATTCTTATAGTAATCAAAGAGTGATGTGAGGAGAAAAGATTCATCAAGGATTAAAGTTGTGGAATACAGATGGGGACTGAATTTTTGTATTAAAACATGATTCCATATGTCAGTACCCTGATAAACCCTGAGATTTTTGAAAGAAACTTGTTGGGACTCTTTTTAACGTGGGATTGTGGAATGTAATCAGAAGCCAGTAGAACGGGAATACAGCTGGGTCTGGAAGAGGGAGCAGCAAGAGGAACAGGGGGATAAGTATGACTTGTTTATTATTTTATGCCACGGGAAGACAGTGGGGAGAGTGTAGGATTTCCCTGGACAACCTCTTTAACCCTTTAAGGACCAGGACCAAAATGACCCAGTGGACCGCGCAAATTTTGATCTTAGTGTTTCCGTTTTTCCCTCCTCCCCTTCTAAGAGCTCTAGCACTTTTAGTTTTCTATCTACAAGCCATGTAAGTGCTTGTTTGTTACAGGAAAAGTTGTACAGTGTAATGGCGTCTTTCATTTTACCATAACATGTATGATGGAATTCCTAAATTATTATTTATGAAGATATAAATAGGTGAAATCGTAAAAAAGAATGCAATATGGTTACGTTTGGGGGGTTCCTGTGTCTACGTAATGCACTATATGGTAACAGCGAGATGATACCATTATTCTATAGGTCAGTCCGGACAGAACCATATGCAGGTTACACAGATTCTCTAATGTTATATATATTTTTTTTTTATGAAATCCTTTCTTTTTGGCAATTAGTTATTAATAAAATGGGCCTATTGTGACGCTTATAACGGTTTTATTTTTTCACCTACGGGGCTGTATGGGGCATCATTTTTTCCACCATGATCTCTAGTTTTTATTAATACCATATTTGTGAAGATCCAACGTTTTGATCACTTTGTATTGATTTTTTTAATATATAATGTAACATAAAATTGGTAATCTGCGCACTTTTTTTCCCTATTTTCGGTATATTATATGTTTATCTATTTATTTATTTTGATATATTTTATTTATATAATAGGATGTTATATAATATAATAGTTTTTTTTTTTTTACACATTTGAAGTCCCTTTAGGGGACTTTTACATACAGTACTTTGATTGCTCACACTGTACAATGCTATGCCATAGGCATAGCATTGATCAGTGTGATCGGCGATCTGCTCATTGATCCTGCCTGTGCAGGCTCAGTGTAGCAGATCGCCAATCGGACCGCACGGAGGCAGGTGAGAGACCTCCCGCGGTCCGTTTCAATGACACACTGCGGGGGTCCCGGTCCCGATCGGTAAGTGACAGGGGACTCCCCCTGTCACTTACACTTAAGCGTTTAAGGAGTTAATGACACGCGGCTGCGTGATCACTTCAGCGTGTCATTACCGGTGACGTCCCGGCTGCTCACTGTAGCCGGCCCCCACCTCCTATGAAGCGCGCTCCGCTCCGGAGCGCGCTTCATAGCGGGAGAACCACCCAGGACGTACAGTTACGTCCAGGGTCGTCTGGTGACAGACTTCCATGACATAACTGTACGTCCAGGGTCGTCTAGGGGTTAAAGGAGAAGTCAAGCGAAAAGAAAAATCACTGAAAGGCAAAAGGTTGTGCGGGAACATAATAAAGAATGTATACGTTACCTTCCCCGTGCCAATGCAGCACTAATCTCACTGAGCTCAGACAGCCACCGGATGTCATTTATTTCCGGTTTCCTGGTATGTCAGAGCCACAGCTTCTGTTGCTTCAACATCACATTTACACTGATGGGTTGCTCTCTCAGCCAGTCAGTTACTGCAGCATTGTCCCACCGCAGTCATTGATTGACTGAGTGGGCAAACCATCAACCGGGTATGTGATGTTGCAGAAACAGGAGCTGCAGGAGACCAGTGGCTGTCAGAGATTGGTAAGGCAGTGCTGCAGGGCCATGGAAAACCATCTCTGATAATAGTATCATAATGTACAAGTCATAACCTAGATATTGCTGGCCAGATACTGAACTCCGAAGCTTCCAAAGTATAAGAACATAGGAAACTGCCTCACATATTAAGAAAAACTTCTGGCCTGCGATATAGGTCTACCTAATGACGATCACCTAGACTAAAGAGCCAGAGGTCATTCTGGGATCGTTCCATATATTACTATTGTGAAGATTATCAATGGCATTATGATATATGGCAGTAATATAGTCCTCTCAAATGTTTTATATCATGAAAGGTTCATTGGAGCAATGAAAAAGGCTTCTTAGATAGAGAAGGATAATTGGTGAGTATGACCTTTCTAAAGGATACTGTTTTCATCTTGCCTTTCTCAGCTCTGTAGCTCTGTGCACTGCCTAGCTTCTTATAAGAAGTTGATTTTAGAATCGCTTCTTCTTATTGGCATGTTGCAGAACATATTTTTCTAATAAAAAGTTGAGTAAAAGTAGCCGAGGTTCCTTTCATGACTTTAAGCCTAAATTCAGTACACAAAAAAATGCAACTGATGTAACAGACAAAGCACGCCATGTACCGTGACTGCAGTCATTTATCTGTGTGATGAAGCCTTCTGATAAAAATGATGTTCTCCTGTAGGCATTTGTCATCAGATGACATTGCTCTGAGGTCTCATCTCCTGATAGATCTAACTGTAGTGGTCATATAAATAATTCACATAGGAGACTGGAAGAAAAAGTACGAGGGAAGTTCCACTCATGAAGGAAAGTGAGAATAGAGGCTCCTCCTAAGAAGAGAAATGGGAGGGGGGGGGGGGGGGCAATGGCTCCGCCTATGAAGAAAAAAGGGCAGGGAGGCTCTACCTAAATAAACAACAGGTAAAGGAAGTTGAATACATGAAGAAAGTAGAGTGGGGAAGGAGGATTCACCTATGAAGGCATAAACATTTATTGGGGGGGGGGGGGGGGGTAATTTGGCAGAGAATGTTTTTGATGTAAGCTGCACCCATGAATAGAACATTGGAAAGGAAGTTCCACCCATGAATAACATAAAGCAGGGAGGACCCAAAGAAGAGAAGGCGGTAGTCCACCCAAGTACACAACAGGAAAATGAAGTTACACCCATCAAGAACATAAAGCATGGAGGCTCCACTGAAGAAAATAACAACCTAAAGGGAAGGGGGAGGGTGTAAAAAATGCTTAAAACTGGGGGTTCTGTATGATTTTGTGGAAGAATTGAACTTTAGCAAATTCTGTGCAAGATTTTATTACGCTTATATTTCTTACACCAAGTCTACTATACTTGAACTTCATTAATTTACTCCTTGTGAAGATAGAATGCTTATAACTAATGTAGGAACCTCAAAATATTACAACCCAGGTGGAGTATTATGTTAATGTCATATGATTTGCTGTTTTTTTTTTTTTAATTTTAGTCACATTTATTATATAGTTAGAAATATAAACAAGCATCGACTTCCATAGGAAATTCAAGGCAGACATATCTAATAGTATAATACGTCATAATTACCAATTTACATTTGGATTCCTATACTTTGACTTATACTCACTTCCTATACTTAACATAATGTTTCAGTCTACGTGTTATTTTTTACTTCCAATAGAAACAGATAATTACACAATTTAGGTTCTGCTTACATCAGCGCCAGAGGCTCCACTTAGAGACCCCTTACAGATTCTGTCACATATAATGAAAATAATAGCTCTGATTTTAGAAAAGAACAACACTTAGTTAATGGGGTCTATTGGTCGTGCTTTGAGTCTTATGGATTAGTGTTTCTCTAAACAAAACTGTGATGCAGAAGTAAACAAAACCTTAGCTTGTCTCTGGCACCTACACAGGAGCGCCAACAACAAAAAGAAGCCAACTGGCTTAGCAGAATGTTTGACATGTGTAGGAGGAAACCTGAAAATCAAAAAGAATCTGCACAAAAACGAACAACAATACACACTTAGTCATCACATTGCTGCAATGGCGTAAATGAAAACCATGATATGGCGTTGGATCTGTCTTCCAACTAACCCCATTGACTTTTTTTTTTAACAAGTGCATATTTATGTTTGTCATGGTGTTGTAACTCGTCTTATTATATGTCCTCAGATTGTCATTGGTAGTCCTAATCCAGTAACGGTGGCTTATATTATTGTTGGATATACACCAAAAGCGGAGTCAATATGCAATATGTGTAGCTTCAATAAGGAGTATAATGAATGGATAGATAGATAGATAGATAGATAGATAGATAGATAGATAGGTTGATAGATTCTTGTTGGCCATCTCATGAACTTATGGTAATGATGATGGATGATAAATTAAAGAAATAAGTTGTTAAAATGGAAACTATGTGTTTCACCACAGTTTCCTAAAAGCTGTCTGGCTCCGTCCAGCATCTGCTAGACTTCTGATTGCATATTTCTACTTGATGAGGACATCATTCTGGCAAGACACCATGTTCTCACAGCAAGTCTGAAGAAGCCTTCGTTATTTTTATATCACTTTTGTGTCTGACTTTGCACATCACTCCATGTATCCGGAGTCATTATGGTAATTATATTGTGCTTCCTATCATGTCTTCAATTATCTATACATATATATAAGGATGCGCCGCTACTTTATTATTCTCAATGATCTGTCATGATAACACTTAATCAATTTATTACCACAAGAGGTTTAGTATCTCTTAAAATATAACCAGCTAAGAGAGACTTTATAGATTCCACACTTTATATTTTATATAAAGTCATACCTAAATGGCAATATTTTATATAAAGTCATACCTAAATGGCAATCAGTAATTTAGTGGGTGGGGAGCATCAGACTTCACGACATCCCAAAGGGGCTCACAATTTCTTTTCATTATCTCTGACAAGTTTCATGGAAAAGCCAATTAACCTTTCGGTGTCTTCTTGGAGTGTAGGAGTTGGCTGGTAATTGCCCTTTGCAATAGGCCAAGTGATCAGCTGATGAATGAGCATATTCAAATTCATGGACTGATCATGAGGTAGTAACAGGTTTAAAAACCCTTGTTTTTCACCTGCATAATAGGACGTGTATGGCTGAAGATTGATGGAAGTATAGGATCTCAAAGATACTGGCAAGCCAATACCGAGCTGTATCATAGGTTCGGAAAATGACTACCAAACTAGAAGGTTGGTGCTCATATTGAGCAGAGTCAGACTGTGTAATGTAGATCTTAGAAGAGGAGGTTTTGGCAGATTTCTGCTTTAGGTCCAATGCCTACATGGGAATGCCCCTAGATTTTAACTTATCATGTATCCACAGCACTTGGGACTTAGCTATCTTTACTAGACCCATAGAGAGTCAATAGAGATATGGCCAAGCATCCATATTGCAGCGGCATTCACTCAGAGGACAAGGGGCTCTTGTTCTAATGCATGGAGGGGTTTCAATGGCTAGACCCTACTGGACAAATTCCTAATCCTGCATCACCCATCCCGCTTTCCCATTTACTAGAACAGTTTGAGAGATGGTTTATTTTGTACTTTGGATAAAATTGCATTTTCTCAGAATGTTCTTACTATGATGTCTGGTACTTGGTGGGCTTGTGAATAGGTGGGGTTATATCCAATTGGTTGATTCCTGCAACAAAATGGCCAAGGCCCTTGAACCTCTTCCTGAATAAACACGTGCAATTGTAAAAGTCAATGAGAGGATCTAGGCTAGCCCTCAAACGTTGTCAGGCCAAGCAATAAGTTTTCAACAAAATTGTGATCCAGTAGGAGTCATTACTCTTATCAACCATACAAGCATAAAAATATGGGGTAACATAGTTTATAAGGTTGAGAGAAGAAGAGAGTCCATCATGTTAAATTTATAAACGTATTGTGTTGATCCAGAGGAAGGCAAAGAAAAAAAAAAAAACCTTGTCAGATATCAGTTGCTTTATACCAGAGGGAAAATTCTTTCCTGACTCCTTTATATCAATCAGAATAAATACCCGGATCAATGTCATATCACCAGAATTCTAGTACTCAAAACTTCAGCAAGTAAAGGAAAAAGCGGTGGATTCCTGTTGGTGCTAAAACCTGATTTAAAAAAAAGGGCCTGGTATCTCCAATATACTAAGAGAGACGGCTCACAACTTCTGAAATCAATTCACACTTTATCCATTCACTATTTTAGGTGAGCATGCATTAGCACAGTTTTCATCTCTATGTCATTAGTTTCTTGACCTTTTCTATTCACAGTACTCAAAACTTGTAACATAGTAGAGATGGTAGGAAACGCAAAGCTCTTGTTGTTTATCCACCTCTTATATGTCTCCCTTGGAAGAACATCGCTCTACTGCTCTTAGAGCAAATTCTTTCATTGGCTAGAGTGGATTGGGCAAAGCAAATGACCTCTTCTTGGCGAGACAGCTTCTCCTTGCTAGACCAGGCGTTGTGAGTTTTAAAAGAATCACATGACAAAGATGATGAACAAACTGGCCACAGGCTAAAAGCAGCTTTTATACACTTTCCAACTGCTTACCGGGCTTACTAAAGACTAGAGATAAGCACAACTCAAGCATTCTTGAATCGAATCGTTCGGCATTTAAATACCGGTGGATGAAGAAGTTAGATGCACTTGGAGTCTTGAAAAACATGAATACAGCCATAGGCCATAGGTTGTATCCATGTTTCCCCAAACTCCCTAGGGCTGCATCCAACTTCTTTAGCCACCAGAATTCAAATGACGAACGATTAGGCTCATTTGTACTAATGACCTAAGTCCACCCACACTTACCATCAAATAGACAAAACTGCCCAGAAGAGGAGGGGAGGTGTACAGCCCTTACAGCACTAATGCATGCTATTATTATCCCATGTAAAAGGAGAAATGGAGAGTCACATTAATATAAAATACCATTAACAAACTAACTCTTTTGTTAGAACCACATTATTAAAATGATGATACAATTACTAAAACATTATAGAATCATTTGTTGAGTTCCCTTATTACAGCCGATGAATTTGTTATCCATTACCAATAATATAAATTAAGAGAAACAATGTTTCAGGCAACGTTCCAAAGAATAGATCCTGGGAAAGAGCGATTCTACTTTGTAACACACCCACAGCCTTGAGAAAATGTCGACCACCTACGACTGAGACACCTGTGTTCAATCATATACTGTTCCTCATCTACATATTATGCAGTTATGAGAAAACATTATAAAACTCATCATTGATTATATTCAGTCTGGGTGAAAAAACACATACTGTATATACAGAAGACGAATAAAGTATTTTTCTATCCGCTGCATTACATATACACAATAATGAACCAATTACAGTATAAATTTAGGTAACTGAGTAAATTTGAATAAAAAGTTTAGTTCTTCTATCTAAGTATAATATATTCTGTGTATGGAGATGGTGAATGGCATAAATTCTCTATTAGAGTTTTATTTTTGACTTAGATCCCTGGTCACTAAACTGATGTTAACGGTATGTTCACACTATGAGCAGTGGAGGCCACGCGGTGGACTCTGCTCAAAGTGCTACCTGGCCCCATTGACTCAATGCATTTCTCCAAGTCAATTGTTTGGGCTTAAACTTTAGAAATGCACTGGAGTCAATGGAACAGGCAGAACTTTAAGTGCAGTCCACCATGCGGCCTCCGCTTGAAATTTCCATGGGTATTACATAGTGTCAACATACCCTTACAGACAGGTAATAAAGTGCACCTATCATACAAAAAATGACAGAAGTTGAATCGGTTGGGGTTTCACTGAGAAGACTTTCCCCCAATGAGGAGAATGCAGCACACGGTAGCGTTATGCATTTCTAGCTGCTTATTATCTCTGTCAAGCAGCTCTATAGACTTATAAGGGGACTGGGGTGGGGGGGGGGGGGGTGTTGCCGGTAGGTACAAGTTATCTTTAAATGTAGTAGGCAACTGTCAGTACCATCCTACATTATGTGCCCTTGCATTTCAGGTGATCCAGACAGTCCTGCAAACACCAGCAGTGATTATACCCATGGTGCAGGCTGGATAGGCTACACCAGGACTGGAGCTTCTCCCTATGGACTGTGCACAGCAGGGCTCTCCACACCTTTAACTTCCTCTACTGCTGCAATCACAGAAACCACTTCCTTCTGGTTTCGGACTGGTAATCTCTCCTCCCAAACTTTGACTTACAGTAGACCAGTCTATGGGTTACAGATGTACAACCTAAAAGTTGAAACTTACGGTGATACATGGGCAAATTGTTACCAATAGTAGAACTGACCTAGTTTGAGTTATCCGTTAACAATAAAAGTATTCAATTGTTACTTGGCTCAGAGGATAATAGCATTTCTGCTCGTAATTATCAAAATCATTGGATTAAAGGAGTCATTGTCACAGAAATTGTCACAGATGACCTACAGATTTTGGTGGTGTATCATGGAGAAACATGAATAATTCAATGCCGGAGTAGCTTCATCTAGATAACTTTATATCAGAGATTAGAAGCATTGAAATACATCAAGAGATTCTTGGAGGATGAAGAAATAATTGGAACTAATTCACAAAGGGAATACAATGTTCCTATGATGTTCCTAAGAGTTAAATGTACATTGTGCCTATGAACAGCCCATAAAGAGATGACATCAGTCTCCAAACTCTTCTCATTTTCTGTTGAAGCTTATAATAATAAGAGATTTCTTACAGTCTCTTCGGATTTATTGAAGCTTTTACTGTCAACACAAAAATCCAACTAATTCTGCACCGCCCCAGGGTCTTTCACACTTAGGACTCAGATTTTTGTCAATCAAATGTTGGCATCCTAATTGCATCGCATTATTAGCTTACCCTTCTTATGCCGAGAGTAGACTCATGGCGCAACATTATCAAACCATTGAATTTCGCTCCTAGCAGTGGGAATATCTTTAGTATATTTTTGCCTGTGTGACTAATTCATCACAAATCACATTTATCTTGCCCGTGGCTAATTCTAGGGTCGCAAAAGACGAGTGCAGGGAAATATTGGGTACTCATTAGGAAGGATAGAGGAAAACAGCAGACGAAGGAGTTACGAAGAAAATAGGAGCATGAGCAAATCTGTAAAAGTTAAAGGGCTCGTCTATTTTTGTCAATTACTTCTTAAAAGGGTCCCGTAATGATGGAGCGATTGCAGGTAATCCACAGCAATCATCTGTAATGTTTAGTAATTTTTTTTAGAAAATGCACAATTTTTCTGCAGCACTACCACAGGGCAAATAAGGTACTGCACTATGCTTAATAAAGTATATTGGCAGTGTATATACTGGGCAGATATGGTGTCCTCCAGAGGGATTGATATGCAGACCTGAAATTGCTCCATCATGATGATCTCCTCTATTCTTCCGCTACCCCTACCTGTAGAGACATGTAGGGCAGGCAGGAAGATAGCAGGACACCCGGCTGGAACCGCAGGCAGTAGGAACATGGCAGGGCAGATGGCTGGAACCGCAGGCCGGCAGGAAACATGGAGAGCTGGGACCACACACTGTGGGAAGCATGCATAGCTTCAACAGGGAATGTCAGGAATGGGTGCATTATTTATAGGGCAGTTGATAGGTGCATTAATAAATGAGGGACGCACTGTTCCTTTAAATCTGTGACAGCTGGCGTGCGGGACAGTGGGGAGCAGGAGCGCGGAGCGGTGAGGCATCCCCAGGGGCCGAAGCAGTAGCAGCGCCAGCCCCTACACGTGGGCTCCGGCGTCTGCATGAGACAATCAGTGGAGAGAGCAGGTTCGGCAGGGGCCCAGAGCAAGGGACGTCGCCGCAGCCCTGACAAGGACTAAATCTGTTCAGGTTAGGGAAACATTGCCAAACCCACACAGTTCAGTCTGTCCACTAAATTCAGGACTCCCAGATCCAGCTATACAAAGCCTATTTTCTGTACATTTTTTGCTTCATTTATTGGTTATTTTTGCAGTTTCCCCATAAAAAAGTACTTATTTTATTGCTGTTGGTGGGATGATCATAATGTCAAAAACGGGGCTTACCAGAGGATTTTCTGGTGGGCCAGTCTGACTCAAGCACAACTAAGGGCCCTATTACACAGAGCCCGATTCAGCAGATTATCGCTCCTTGTAATAAAGACAATCATCAACTAAAAAAAACAATGATCATCTCATTGTTGTCTTTTAACATGCTTACAAATAATCATCTGTGCATCACTATGTGTAATAGATGACGGCTAATGCTAGGGTAAAAAAAAAAAAAAAAAAAAAAAAAGGAAATAAACATTATACTCACCTGTCCTGTTTTTTTTTTTTGTTTTTTTTTTCACCCAACCCAATTGTCCTTGATGTGGTCACCATTGTCATAACAGTCTGCCTATAGACTACACTTACAATTATTTTTCCCATTGATGAAACAGGAACAAGCGGCTTTATTGATTGTTCATGTGTATGAGGAGAGATAGCTGTCCGCTGTTTGTTCGGCCATCAGTTATTAAATATGTACACCCCCACTCTAGTACAATACATGAGCAGATCAAAATGTAGGCTCCTTTCAGCTGCTGCTTGGTACCACCACAGGATAGGCCCTCACCAGAATAAGAGGACCCCATTTCATTTTAATATCTATAAAACATATATTTTTTTTTGCGGAGCAGCTGAAAATTTGTTTTGTGAGCTTCACAAATTTATGGTCAAATTTGTTAATATTCGCTCATTCAATTTTAACAAATTTAAATAAAACAGCCAAATTATAGAAGCTACAGTACTGGGATTATTACAGAAGGACAAATTTGTTAATGCATGTTCTTGTAAAAGTGTCAAAAATTGGGAATTCACTCTGTAGAACAAAGCAAATTAAGGGCCTGATTCGCAGCAAATTTTGATTCAATGGATTCGCTTCTTTCATTTTTAATTGCCGTCGCTGTGGGAATCATCTTACAAGACGTTTCTACCAACCCTTAAGTTGGGAAGAAGATCTAGCAGAAAAGAAGCCCCTCTCTCCAGGGCCCCCATCGCAACCACATGGGCTTTTCTTTCATTCAGGTGGTCAAACAAGCTGAAGGAGGAGCGAGGCCAGCCACCACATTTACCCCCCTTAATTGGCTGACGGTCATTTGCATATGGCACAAGAAATAACATTCTGTTTTGTTTTGGCTGTTTGAAGCATTATATAAAACAGCTTCACAACACAGGTCCCGAGGCCAGTTTATGGAGAGTTGGGGACATGACAGGTTAATTAATGTATCATGAACTTCACTGCAGTACTTTTAACCCCTATATGGATATTACCAATAATTTCCGTTATTAACTGGAACATCCCAACAACAAGACCTTCCGAGTACATCCCACTACAACAATGGTCTAATTATAGCCCAATAAAAGAAAAGCCTGGTGACAACAGGGATTTCACTGTCATATCTGACACTTGCACAGATTACATAAATTACTGGAATTGGCAATTATAGAAATGGCTTTAGGTTTTTTTCTTTTATCCATTGTGAAGCCTGAAATTTTCTGCTTGTATACTAAAATGATAAAAGAAGATACGTGACTGCGCTGTTGACCTCAGATGGTAATTGCATGAATTTTCATCAACAATGCAGTCATAGATTTCCATGATGAGATACTATTTGCTTAATTGTGTTGGAGCGTATGTGAAGGAAGTCTTGCACAAAATACTGTAATAGGCCATAATTATTTTTTTTCTTGAATATTTCTTGAATATATGTGTACATAATCTATAATAACAATTGTAAAGCCATTTCCCACCCTGTTACAGTTAATAGACTCCCTGGTCAGGATACTCATTTCTTAGCCAGAGTGAACAGTGGCTTCTGGAGGACCTGTCCGACACGGCACAGACAACCCATTGATATGAATAGGCACTGTGTAATGCTTTATTTCTCCTGTGGTGGTGCTGTGGGGAAATTTATTGCCTGGTTTCCGATTAGCTAATCATGAGATCCCGATCCTAGAACATACTTTGTTATGAGCATAATAAATAGGGATTGTTTAAAGTAGAAAACTCCTAAAGAGGTACTTTTTCTAACATAGAGAATTATGGGAAACAGTATACATTCTGCATTTTGGCTTTTTTTTTTTTAGTTACCAATCATGGATAAAAAAAATATTTTGAGTTTTTTTTCTTTTTAATTCCAACGTTTTCTCCTGATGAAGGGGCAAGAACACAGTAATAGCAGTCAACAGAAGGGGGCTCTATTTTAAAGGAGATTCTGGATAGACTTATATCTCCTAGTCATGATTTAAAGAGGTTGTCCCGGAAAAATTCACTTTCCCAATATCCACAGGATAGGGTAAAAGTAGGTGGTTGTAGGGGGTCTGCACTTTCTGTTGCTCCATAAGAAGGAATAGAGCCATGGATTGCGTGCCATACCCTCAGCTGTGTTTATTACAGAGACGGCTGGACCAAAACCAGAGATTTAGGGGGGTATAGAGGTTGGACCGCACAAAACCTCCTACTTTTCCCCTATCCTGTAAATGGGAGAAAAGTGACTTTTTCCTGGACAACCTCTTTAAGGCTTTTAATGATCGTTGGAAGTCATAATACTAAAACTCCAGTTTGGATTTGTGATTGATTTCACCACTTTCTGTGGGTAGGAAAGAGATCCAAGGAGTATAGAATAATTCTGATGCATGTTAAATCACCGTAATGGGGTGTATTCAGTCTGAGTGCCTAGGGCATATCTGTTTTAGTAAATACTTGTATTTCTTATAGCTCCATAATGTGTTATACCTCTGTTATTCTTATTAGAAATCTATTGCTCAAGAACCAACTAGATGTTACCAGTTGAGGCGTGTCCTTACACTATTTGGCACCACTGGCTCTGATTGGATAGTGTAGGACAGTGTTAGGACACGCCCCCAATTGGTAACACCCAGTTGTTATACATTTCTAGTAAGAATAACAAAGGAATGGTACATCGCAGAGCTATAAGGATAGATGAACCAGAATTGTTATTTCATGGGCATTGCATGTATTTACTAAAACAGACAGGTCAGGAGTGGTGACAGGTGCTCTATAATAGTCAAATTTGGTTATAATAATAGAGGTTTTCTACCTTCTATTATAATACCACATCACTATTGTTGCTTACCAAACACATCAAAACAATCTATTAAGTAAAATAACACCTATAAAATGTTTGATCCTCTAGTAGTAGAACCCAGAACACTTTCTACTTCCTAGCAACATTTTTACAGTACAATCATGACTAACCCTTGTCTTATAATAGAACCTCAAGCATCGCTGAGTTATTATAGCAGATTCTTACCTTCACAGTTTGCATATAAAAATAAAAAAAAAAGTTAAATACATTTGTTCTCATTGAATGTCACGGGAACAGCACAAAATGCACCTTTCCAGCTATATAATGGGACCTTAACCATAGGCATGAAATGATCTACATGTGTCTTTCTAATAACTCAGTGTAGCCCGAGCTCAGTAATGTATGCTCTTTAGTAATAAGATAAAAGTATAGCCAATGCTTCTCATATGCACAAAGTGCAAAAAGATTGAAAATCCATTAACACGACGGGAGATAAGTACTGAATTGCCTCATTTTTCTCTGAAGATACTTTTATTTATCCCACTAGAAATGTACAGTAATCACCCATTGTAAGACTTTGTATCTACCATTAGATAGGAATTATGGCCCCTATGTATTTATGCACCAAAAGTGGGGAGTCTAAGAGGAGATGAAAGTTTTCATGCCATCTGGTGTATCTGTCAACACGTGACCCATTAAGGACAATACCAGAAAAACTCATGTCATCGAAGCCATGTATATATACAATGTGTCTACATTCCTCATCTTCTCACAGTTGCTATGTGTCTGTACGGCGGTGGGATTATTGAATGTATCCTTTCCAAAATGTCAGGAAATCTGATACGGAGGTTGCGAAAGAAATGAAAATAGAAAAGGGAATAGGAACGCGATAGCGTGATTGGAGTCCCGGAGCGTCATCATTTAGCTGCAGACATATATCACACACTTCATTGCACCGCAGGAATTGCTGACATTTCTATATCTCTCCATATATCTATACAGATAAATATAATATGATCTATAATCATAAATATGTTCATCGCTGGGCAGATTGGGTATTAAGATGTATGGGAGGGTTGAGTGATTACCTGTGTGGGTGTTACTCACTCAACATAAAGTAGAATTAAAAGAAATAAAAATGTTTGACACTATCGTAGTCATGTGTAGGTAAGGGGGTCGGGATAGCCCAAAAATCTGTAGAACAAAGCAAGCACTGTGCAAAGAGGTGTAACATTCCATACCCCAATGCAAAATCTAGACTGAGACACATTTGTCTCTTATACTTCAAGTAAAAAACTTGTGGCCCATCGGGCTCCACCACTACCAGGTCTTTGGGCTCTCATTATTTTTCTTACATTAAGCCTCACGCCTGTAAGTGAAAAATCATCTATCGATGCTCAAAAGGAGGTCAACCATCCAGAGTTCTAGACAAACCAGTGCCGGTTTAAAGGAATTTAAAGTGGTTACATTTTGTTTTTAGCAAATAAAGCCTATTTTTTTGTGTAATAAAGTTATTTAATTTAAAAATTAATGCTTGACAATTTTTAAAGGTTTAACATTTTTTTACTTTGGTAAATGGAAAACCTTTGCTCTTTACATCAAAGTGAAAGAAAATTTCCCTGGTCACCTGGTCATGGACATATACAGTAGGTTAACTATGTTAACTACTAGAGATGAGCAAACGTTGAGCACGCTTTGGTTTGTCCAAACTCAAGTGTGTTGCATTTGATTACCGGTGGTTTAAGAAGTTTGATGCAGCCGTAAAGAGTCCTAGAAAACATGGATACAGCCTAGGGCCTATGGCTGTTTCCATGGTTTCCAAGCAGCCTCAGGGCTGTATCCAACTTCTTTAGCCACCATGTATGGGTTTGCCTGAAGCCAAGCATGCTTGATTTTTGCTCATCTCTTTTAAGGCTAATAGGAGAGGTGGACTCAAGGCACTCTAATAGCTTTGGTTAGGGCTTAATCAGGAAGGGCATTTAAGAGACTGTGTGTTCCTTACCTTTAATCCCCTAAAGCAAAAAGTCCAATGGGGACTACCCCCAAAGTAGTCTATATTAGCAATGTCTAGCATGTAGTCACAGTTTCAAAATGGTAGGCCGAAGTTTAAAGGGGTATTTTACCCAAGAGCTAAAGCATGAAATGCTCCAAAACCTAGCTGGGCTCACTTATCAAGTTCCCATGAGTATTTTGAGTTGTCTCGCATCTTTAGACAACAGTTTGGATGGTCTTTATCTAAGATGGTGCTTCCAGGGGAAATACATTTACCAGCATGCATTGCACGTTATAGCCAACAGCCAAGTGTCCGCCTCAACTTGAGAGAGAGAGAGAGATAAAAACTATCTTTTCTCTCCCCTATACTGCTCAGGAGGCTGTCACTGTTCTGTTATTTCTCTGCCCCTTGGCCAGGTGCTTATTGATTGGTGTAGTGTCAGTGGTGGGCGAATTACAGATGAGGTGTCACAGCTTGCTTGGTAAAAATAGAGATCATGTGACATCTGTCTCAGAAGGGAGGGGGAAGACAGAGGAGCCGAGAAAGAGTGGACCAGGAGTCAGGATGTGCTACAGATAAATGGCCTAAATGATGTAATAGAAACATATTACACACAAGCTTAGCTTATGGATGGGGATAGAACAGGCTAAAGTACCCTTTTAAGTCACACAGTCTATGGGTTGAAGCTCACAGTTGTGGATTCTCGCATTTGCAATCAGGAAACTAAAGCATCTTATTGCTCAAGCACAGAAGGAAAGCCATGAGTTTGGCTTCTTGAAAGCCAAAACATGTTGGTGAACCATAATTTTCTGACATGATGATATGCATTTTTTGTACTGAGGCTCCAAACTCCATGTACTGAGACTCTGAGCTTTAGAAAAAAAGCATGTGTTTTATATGAAGACTGGTGTGCTTGCGAAAAATTTTGTCTTTCTAATACTGTTGACATTTTAGCTGTACACCAGATCTGGCACAGAAGAAAAGACACCTAAGGACTAAGGTCCAGGGCTTAGGATGAGCAAACTTTTCAAAGGTTCAGTTCGGGAGATTTGTAACGTAAAATTCAAATTCAAATGAACCACACTAAAAGAGCTAAATGAACGCAGGCGTTTAGCTGTTTTAATGGGTTTACATGCTCATCTATACTTACCTGGCTACCGTACCCTCTGTATCTTTTTTCTCTGGTCTTTGATGTCCCCCGAAGCAGTCAAAATCTTGCACTGTTAATGATTGGTCAACAGTGCTGTGGCCAATGATTAACTAAGTGAGCTGTCACTTTTGTCTTGAGAGTGACAACCCGCACAGACAATCACTGGCCACGGCGATGTCCTGCCTCAGTCAGTCAGTGATTGGTTAAGCGAACTGTCACTCTTAATCTCCAGATTGACAGCCCCCTAAGCCAATCACTGCCTGAGACGCCACAGCACCACAGCTAGTAATTAACTGCCCAGGCTATCACTCTCGAGACAAGAGCCAATCATGCGCGGTAGTTCTGTCTTACTTTTACTCAGTGATTAGTTAATTGGGCTGGAGGCGGTTGGAGACACCAGAGACCTGGTGGAGGACACCAGGGGAGAGAGAGCAGGTGAGCATGCCATTTTTTTGTTTTTTAGATGTGCGGCCACCATCTTTATACATTTGTCAAATTTTTTTTATAAAGTTCGGGAAAGATCTCGGTTCAGAATATTCAGTTCACACATCTCTATTGAGGGCATGTTGCTCATAATGGCAATTTAGAGCTAGAACATATAGCTACTCAATGCAAGACTGAAGCAGGGTCTTGGGGGATAACACCAGCCAATGGGATTTGTATATTACCAAGGGCAATATCTGCATGTTTTTTTTTTGTTTTTTTTTACTATCTTTGTTAAGGTTTCTTACCATACCACAAAAACATTGAAAACAGTTTGTGTCTGAGGAAGAATAGTTATATTGCAAGCCCCATTTGGTACAGTGCCATAGAATATATTGGTGCTACACTGAGAAAAAAAAAATAGAAAGCTGTACAATAAGCTATGCATCTACCCAGCACAGGATACATTATTTTACGAGCAAGGAGAATCAATTTTGCAGAGACATGTGAAACAACTCTTCCTATGCAGATACAGACATTTTGAACCATGGAAGGAGACCCTACCTTTGACCCTTAACTCGGACCACCCTTATTATTTGGTAAGCTTGCAGAGAGCTACAAGTCATCTGTCCAATATAGTGAAGATTTGTGGAATACTTTCCTTGCCTAAATAGTTCCACCCTTTCTCTTTTGCCAACAATAAGGCTTGCATGCAATGAAGAACATATTTTCAAAGACTGTTAACACCCAGAAGATTCTTGTGCTTAAGAGTTTGAGAAAAATCTCCACCTCATTTAATCTATAAATTCCACCCTTACGAAGGCAAAAGGAAATATTTGGCCTGTATCGAAACATTCCTCAAATCACAAAGTATCTTGTACAATTTTTCTTCCAAAGATATGTTGACTTAAGCAATTCGCACACCAGGCTGGGAACAAATCTGATCTTACTGAGGACTAGAAACTAAATGAGTCCAAATAGAAGCACAGATGAGGAGAGAGTGTATGGTCGGGACTCATAAAGTTCATAGGGAACCGCCACATTCTTCTCTGCTGTCTAAGGGCACTTTACATTGTTGGAGAATGAAGCCAGATGGTAAGATCCTATAGATATAATAGAGGAATTGTCTGTCATCTGGATTCTAAGTTATAACATCCTGCATACATGTATGACATAAAATCAATAAAAATGTATCACCGGTGAGAATGTTCCATTTATATAGCAGCTCCCCTGTTAGTCTACACGTTTATTTTGGATAATTAAATCCATATGGTGCAGCATTAAAATGAAATTGTGACCAGGTGTTTATAAGCCTCACATGTCATATATATGATATAGCACAACTATATAACAACTGTTTTATTATTGTGACAACCAGGGATGATCTATCTATCTATCTATCTATCTATCTATCTATCTATCTATCTATCTATCTATCTATCTATCTATCTCATCTCTATCTATCATCTATATATCTATCTATCTTATTTTATTTTTTTTCTCTCTGAAAAAGGGCTAGGGCTTATTTTCAGGGGTATGCCCCTACTCTGTAGTCCGTCCCACTCAGTATAGTAGTTAGAAACCAAACTGTAGTTCCTACTGTTGTTATGTCCTATACTGTAAGTTCCTCTGTAGTTAGGCCTCCATACTATATCCCCCCCCCCTCTGTAGTTGTTCCCCCATACTGTAAACATCCCTCCTCTGCAGGTTGTCCCCATACTTTATATCTTAGCCCTCTGTAGGTAGTCCCCTATACGGTTTACACCCCCCCCCCCCCTCTGCAGGTAGTCCCCATACTTTAAATTCCCCCTTTGTAGTTGTCCTACATACCCTCTGTCCCCCTATATTTAATGTCCCCTACTATGCATCTTCTTACCCCTCCTGCTTCCTGCCTCTGTTGAGCAGGTGGGGGCGGAGCATAGCAAGTCTGGCACTGATTCAGTTTAGCATCTGTGCCAGCTGATTCAAAAAATTATCAAAAATTGTAGAAATTTTGATTGCTATCAAAAATTGTAGAAATAGTCCGCAGCACTCTAGATTCAGTGAAGTAAAAAAGCGTGACGTTTATTCCATCAACTCGTAAACATCAAGCAGTGATTACATGCAGCAACTGTCGCGACGTTTCGATAGCCTTATCGCTATTATTTTCAAGTGTGTCTTCAGTGAAATCAAATAACATATTTATACACATGTGTGAAACTCATACTAACTTTTCATTGGTTAACATAAGTGCATTCATTAGTTCGCAGCTGTGTGGGCACACTAACTATTAGTGTGCAATACAATTGCCAAGCCGCAAAAAGTCCCAATTGTGAAGTCCAAGGTGTAAGTGTCCATAGGCTTGAAAAAGTCCAGGAGAGACCATCTCTCATGTATCAAAATAGAAAATAAGGACTTAACTTCATAAGTTTGTTAGATGGTGGATCTATGAATCACCCCTATATATATTAAGGAACACATCAAGTAGAGCTCGCAACTCGTTTGGATCACATGACTAAAGTGTGTCATTCATAAAACGTAGTAAGCTGAATAGGCATGTCATTGCATCATTAAACACCAGCTCAGGGGAGCGGTGTTGTTCTCACCATATAGGATCATTGTTCACACCACTGCCGAGTACCACTCCATCAGATCCACTGTGTAGGTGAACCAAGGTGTGTATCACGGGCTGACACCCCTTCCACGCCGGATGCCCACTCCAGGCCGTATTAAATAGCCATATGACGTTGTGAATTATTGGTCCACGCAGATCTGAAATAGAGATAATAAATGTCAGATAGATATAAAGTTAAATAAACCGTATAAACCAGTAAATTTCACTGAGCCTGCTCATACGGTGTGAATACCGTCTCAATGAAATCAAGAGCAATCAAAACTACCCATTCATTCTACCCATTCTACTGGTCACTTTATATTCCACATTTAAGCCCTTTGGTATTAATGATTGTAGTTTATAGATCCAGTACAGTTCTATATATATATATATATATATATATATATTCTATTTATATTCTATTTATATCTATCTATCTATCTATCTATCTATCTATCTATCTATCTCCTATCTATCTCCTATCTATCTATCTATCTATCTATCTATCTATCTATCTATCTATCTATCTATCTATCTATCTATCTAATCTATCTATCCGGATTCACTGAAGAAAAAGAGTGCCTTAAAATCTCCAATCATTATTAATTAATTTAAAATTTGTTTGATGTATAGAAAACCTTTTCAAAAACACATATTATGCGCCCACTCACCTTAGCGAGTAGTGAAATATTCGACTTTCGTGAATTCAAATCGAATAGGCACCGAGATTCGACTATTCGAACGAATATTCAATCCCATTATAGTCAATGGGAAAAAAATTCTCAGCACTTGGAAATCAAAAATGGACCACTTGAAGGTCAAGTCCCCTATGAAACCTCGATAAACGATGCGAACACCTCCTGAATGACACTGGGACATTAGGGGGAGCATGCCTGGGTGCACTCAACACCCCAAAATGGCAGTATAATGCCACTCTCCGCAGTTGCGAAGGAAAAATATTTGCGAACGCTTTACGGCAATGTTCACACATTTCGTTCGTATTTTTTGCGCAGCGTTACATGATTCCAATGTGCGTCTGTAGAGCGTCATCATATTCATGCGTATCACACATCATGGGGTACGAACGTTACTGGAACAGTATGTATGACGTGCCTTTTTCTGGGCTACTGGTACAATAGGTATCACTTGCCTTTTACTGGGCAACTGGCACAATATGTATAACATTTACATGCCCTTAGTGGGCTAAACCAGGGACACTATAAGTCACTTGTACACACAGGGTACTGGAATGAATACAGCTGCTGATGCTGCAGATGCTGCTGGTTCTGCTGTTATATCATCTATGTCTTATCACTGAGAAGGGCATTGGATTCAGAGATGACTTTTTTGCTGGATCTTAGCCCTGAAAAGGACTTTTGGGTTCTGTAGTAATCCTGCCTAACCAAAACGCTACTAAAACTTATCTCTCCCTGCTGCAAGATCTTTCCCTGGCTAGGTTGAAAACGCATCTGCAGTCGAGAGGCGGAAGTCAATTATTAAACATTCGAGGTCATGTGGTTCAGCCATCAAATGAGCTTAGACGCTGTTTTGGCGCTGCGTGCATACTCCCAGGGTCCCTCACGGCCTCCCTGCATGGTGATTGGATTAAAAAAAGCGCCAAGTGCGATGGGAGGGCTTTCGAATGTTTCCCGCTTTGTCACACTACTCTGTTGAACTTAAATCTTTCGAATACCGCAAAATTCGATCGAATACCATCTTGATCGAATTGTATTCGGTCATCTCTACTCCCTAATCTTTCCCTAGACCCTTTCCTAAACTTTAAGCCAATGCCAGAAACCACTAAACGTTAGTGTTGCCGCAGTGTCCTTATGAAAAGTATAAGGAAGGTGACTGTACAGCCAACGTTACAGAACCTAAAAGAGTGGACCCTGCAACAAGACAAACTGAGCAAAAAATCAGGATGATATAAACAGGAACCAATACTCCCCTTTTGTAATGGCCGTCAGACAGAGATGGGTCGCTGTTGTCTTATGGTACTTTTACACGGAGCGATAATTCGCCTGATCACACGATTAACGATTTTGAATGAACAATGTTTTTTTTTATAACGATCAGTGTTTAGATGGAACGATATATCGTACGGAAAAATCGTTTTGCGATCGTTTTGCGATCGCTTAAGCCTATCTCACACATAGGTAAAATCGTTGAAAGAATGTTTACACGGAACGATCTGCGATTTTTTTGCAAACGACCAACGATAATTTGAGAACATGTTGAAAGATCAAAATGAACGATTTCTCGCTCGTCGTTTGATCGTTCGCTGCGTTTACACGTACGATTATCGTTCGTAAACGCTGATCGTCATAAAAAAAACACTGTTCATTCAAAATCGTTAATCGTGCGATAGGGCGAATTATCGCTCCGTGTAAAAGTACCATTAGTGAGTTAGAGCCCTATTACACCAACAGATTATCTGACTGATTTTTTTTGAGCCAAAGCCAGGAACAGACTATAAACAGAGAACAGGTAATAAAGGAAAGACTGAGATTTCTCCTCTTTTCAAATCCATTCCTGGCTTTGGCTTAAACGAAATCTGTCAGATAATCTGTTGGTGTAATAGGGCCCTTATTTGGAGTCATCTCTTTAGTGGTAAAATAGTCAGTGAATCACATTCTAGTAACATGGAGGTTTTTTTTTTAAGGGGCATCTGGGTCAAGCCTTAAGCCACAACTTTTGGTTCCCAGAAATGACTAAGGACACTTCGAGCAATTATCCCGCAGTGTTTCACAGTACCTAAGAGTAGGGAGTCCATCCTGATCCTTCCTTGGTCTGACATTAATAAATAAATAAGCTTGTAGGCTTTTATGCCTGCATGGGCTGGCACTATACTACTCTTGGTATAGACTTCACTCATAAGCTGGGCTTCCCTCAGATGATGTTACTTCTTCCTCAGCCGCGCTCAACTACTCAACTAATTCCTATGCCAACTGACTCTTGAGAGGAAATCATTATAATAGCTCCACCCCCTTCTGGATCCCAAGGGTCCAGATCATTTGAACTGAAAGGCGGGTGTAGAATAAAAAGATTTATATAACCTTCTTTCCCATTATACAAATAAAAATATAAAAAAAACCCATAAAAAATAAACATATTACAAATTGTAGCGTGCAGAATTGTCCGATCTATTAAACTATAAAAATATTGTTCCCGCATGGTAAACAGCGGAAACGAAAAGTGGAAAAAACCCACCAGGATTGCAATTTTTTTCAATTATAAATTAGAAAAAAAAAATAATAAACTGATTTTTTCCTCATACACCAATATGACATCTCAACCAGCCCTGTAGGTGGAAAAATAAAAGAGCTATGGCTCTTAGAAGGCAGGGGGGAACATTGCTTTAATTTGACCCGGACATCCGTGTATCAATGACCTTGGTCATGAAGGGGTTAAACGTTCCCCGATAGATAGATAGATAGATAGATAGATAGATAGATAGATAGATAGATATCAAAAAAAGAAGTATCCGCAGCACACCAGCGTATAGTGAAAAAAGGAATAGTATTTATTGCATGTGGCAAAAAACACAAGACAGGGATGCAACGTTTCCGTCTACTCCAAGACCATTGTCAAGCAATGCTTGACATTGGTCTTGGAGTAGACGGAAACGTTGCATCCCTGTCTTGTGTTTTTTGCCACATGCAATAAATACTATTCCTTTTTTCACTATACGCTGGTGTGCTGCGGATACTTCTTTTTTTGATACTTGTTGGGATCCCTAGCCAAGGGACTTACTCCTACAGCACCCGTTATCTGGAACTGGAGGTGCGGCTTCTCCCCTTTTTCTAGATAGATAGATAGATAGATAGATAGATAGATAGATAGATAGATAGATAAATTTTCCATCCCAAGTATAACGTTTTGTCTTTTTGTGTGTTCATTGGATTTGTTTCAAGCATGCCCAGAAGGCCGATTATTGCCCTCATTGTATTGTCTAACAGCAGTTAGTGAGTGCTGTATGCTGCATACAGTAGCTCCAGCAAGGTCAGTATCTCTATAGAAACCTTTCCAGACCCATATTGTACATATTGCTTGATGCCTAATAAGGGTGGGCTGTGATGATGGCTGATAACAGAGAACAACAGTTAGCTAGTGCTTTATACATCCAGAAAGGTCAAGAATAGAGATGAGTCCATCCGAACCCGAACGTTCTGCATTTGATTAGCTGGGGCTGCTGAACTTGGATGAAGCTCTAAGGTTGTCTGGAAAACATGGATACAGCCAATGACCATATCCATGATTTCCACATAGCCTTAGGGCTTTATCCAATTTCAGCAGCCACCGCTAATTAAATGCCGAACGTTCGGGTTCGGATGGACTCTAACCCGAACCCGTTCACTCATCTCTAGTCAAGAACTTTCCATAAACCTTCCTGGGCATACAATGTACCTATGTGCCAAATTTAAGGTCAAATTGTGCAAGAATTCAGACGTCTATAGAGAACGGACAGACATTTACTTATATCATACTGTATATATACTGTATAGCTAAAGCAGCCTTTCATTTTACAGTCTCTTTCTCTATACTTGCACATTCCTCACATGCCAGCCTGTTAATCTTTACATCACACAACCTGGGCCTGTTGCTTAGCTACTTGCATATAACTTGCACCAGATGAAAATATAATGATTTCTATTAGCGATGCGATTAGTCTCAGGCGGGCGTCGCTGAATGTTATACCCATTTTGTGTTCACCCTGCTGCCAATTGTACACAATTTGCTAAAGAAGCTATTTTCTTAGAATAACCGCTTTCATTGCAGATGTCTGTACCCCTGCCACACACACATAACTCATAGCTGAACACTTACCAAAATATGTACATCCAGCATTATAGGGTCCAGTGCTGATGACCATGGAAAGTGAGACCATCGAACAAAACTCTATTCAATTTACAACCAGATATAATGGAAAGCTTTGGCACTGCCGAGACGGGTGGGGTCGGGGAAAATGCATTGCCTCATTGCCTTCTGGATGGGGAAACATCCTAATGGGACACTAAACATTATAGTTTATTATTATTAATGTTAGTTTCCAACTAGTCTTCAAAAAATGTGACATCAATGTACTGTAGGCTAAGGGGGGAAATTTAATGTGCACAAATTACCAGAATTCTAACAATTTGCATTAAAAAGTACTAAAGGACTAAAAAATGTAACCTTCATAAAAGACGGCATAATGTAATATTTGGGGAGGGGGAATCACATTACTCATATTATATCATAAGGCATTTAAAGGATACACTTTTAAATTTACTTTTACTTCTATTTCAAAATATCCAGTATGTTCTGTATTGTCTCAAGTCTGAAACGGTGCTCTCTGCTGCCACCTCTGTCCATGTCGGGAACTGTCCAGAGCAGGAGAGGTTTTCTATTGGGATTTGCTCCTGCTTTGGACAGTTCCTGACATGGACAGAGGTGGCAGCAGAGAGCACTGTGTCAGACTGGAAAGAATACACCACTTTCTAATGTTACTAAATGTTACAAAATCTATTCAGTTCTGCTTTTATCCGATTGTGCAGATGTTAATTACAACCTATCGCCCTTCTGTCAGACAGGCCTCTAGGATGTTAACAGCACTAAGGAGAATGTGATTTAACACTTGTCCTGAAAATAGAACAGCGCAGCCACATTCACACAGCTGTTTTGCTTAAGGTAAATTTTTAATTAAAGCAACAAGGTTTAGAATATTTTTTTCTATAATCTAACATATAATATTATCAAGACCATTTTCTGTAATGTCAGGCATGACCACAGGCAAAAATACAGCACTGTGGTGTTGCGGTTAGCTTTGAGCAGAATTGAGGAAACTACCTGGGTTTTCCAACTTCTCCAAACCTGAAGACTTGGCACTTGAGTATCTGTGTCTGGAGCCATAGGTTTTCTAGGACTCCCTAGGGCCAGACGCCAGTAATCGATGCCCAATCAGACTGATTGCAAGATCAGGCTCAATTATACACTTTTGAGCCAATCCTCTACATTCAGTCAAACTGAGTGCCGAGTCAAAAATGAAGAGCACATCCAGTTGCTGCTCCCAGCTATATCTATGGGAGGGGATCTTAGCACTGACCCTGACCAATCTAAACATTGTGTTTACATAACAGTAACACTTTGCTATTAAAAAAATCTTACAAAATCTTCATCATTCCTGAAAACTAGAGATGAGCAAAGTTACAGTACACATAAAACAAAATGCTTTGATAACTTGCCCATCTGCTTAATAGCCGGCAGCTTTTAATATCCATGATACTCCATACCGCTCCACTCCGGGTTCCTGAAAAAGCTGGATCCAGTCCTGGGAGTGGCATGCGCAGTAACATGGACTTCAAAGGCAGCAGGCTGATAAGTAGATTGCCGAGCTAACAAATCGGTTCGCTTGATTTGTACTGTAAATTTGCTCATCTCTACTGAAAAGTAATTACGCCAAACAGAATGGATAATATTTGACTTCTCTCGGCTATCTCCAGAAGCATCTGATAGAACATCTCTCTATACATTAATGGTCTGTAGGATGCATGCTATGAGGATATTTGCTGTCTCTTCCTATCCTTTACAAGCATTCATATAGTAGATTTCCCTCCAGACATCATTAAAGAAAATATTTCTCCCATAAAGATGGTACCTTACAGCAGAACACAGCTGCTGACTCATTACGGCCTCCGCATACCTTCCCATAGTAGCCGCTTATTGTCACCATGTGATCGGGCCAGCCATTTGTGTATTACTCCAGGCTAAGACTCCCTGTGTACTGTTCTACATTATACCAATGAGGTTTATTAAATGGGCTGCATCCTGTACTTCCATATGGATAAATCATAATCTGCAGCCATCCGTTATTTCTTCTAATGTGAAGGTGGATGGGAATATGGATCTGATTCTATGAAGTCCATTGCCCTTAAATCAGAGGCTCATTGGCCTCTTTGTGTTTACTTGGAGCAACCTTGGGAAAGATGGCTAATCTCCATAGAAAATCATGTTTCCACCATATGGAGGCCTCATCATGCTTGTTAGATTCCTTTACGGTCAATTTGTAGAAATGATTGTAATATAATACACAACTTCAGCCTCTCGTCTTTAATGATCTCAGCATGGAATAACATGGAGGATATGATTAAAAGGCCGACTTGTCACGTTCAACAGATATCGGGAGGATCAGCCTATAAGTAAACAAGCGGAAGATGAGATCTATTGTTTGCCAAGGCTTATTATTCTATATGCAGATTTCTACCTTTCTATGGAAAGATTTGGAGACTCAAGCTGTTATCTGGGCAGAGATGAAACATTGATGAATATTAAACCTATTACAATTACTAAAATGTACTTAGCATCCAGACTTCATTCGTCAGGCCCCCTCCTGCTGTTTCCCAATCACTTTTACCACAAGGCTGGCATCCCGTTGGGTAATGCATGGACAATGAAAGAAAATACTTCTTATAGGTCATCACATCGACTTAGCACCCTAGCAGTTTTCTATATAATTGCAGGTAAATGTGGTGTGTGCATGGTCAGCTGCTTCCCCAATCAATGCTCTCCAACTTGGTTGATTGGGACACTGTAGGATAATACATTTATTCCCTAACCCCCTGGAGAATTGATCAATTGTAATTCTGCAACAACCTCTTCAAGGGATTATCCAGGATTAGGGGAAAAGGGGGGGGGGGGGGTATTTTAGGAACATTGCCACTTTTGTGCTCAATGGGGGAGATTTATCAAACATGGTTTAAAGTGAAACTGGCTCAGTTGCCCCTAGCAACCAATCAGATTCCACCTTTCATTCCTCACAGACTCTTTGGAAAATGAAGTGGAATCTGATTGGTTGCTAGGGGCAACTAAGCCAGTTTTATTTTACATCATGTTTGATAATTCTCCCCCAGTGTGTGTGTGGAATTGCAGCTCAGTTCCATTGAAGTAAATTTGGTCGAGTTGTAATTACACACACAACCTAAAGACAGGAGTGGTGCTGTTTCTGCAAGAAAGCAGCCATTATGTAAGATACGGCCTCAACACTTATAACAGGGCCTGACTGGTGGTGCTAGCTCTCCCTAGGTCTGTCACAGGTAACACAGAGACTTCAGCTGTTATTACAGAACAATAAACTTTAATTGCAAAGTTGGAAAGTGCAATACAGAATACAGTCACAGTTTTAGCAGTAAGTCCTTGCTAGCAGGAAAGGTTAACTTAGGAAAAGGAAGAGGTCTGTCAGTAGTTCCCTTTTAAGAGATAAAACTTTTGCTCTAGCAGATGGACTGAGACTTTAGTATACTTTGATTTGGACATAGACAGGGACATCAGCTTTGAATTTGATCACTTAGAAGAAACTTTAGGGATTGGCATCAGGGCAAACTATGTAGAAGGGAACTGTCCAATGTGTATGGTACTTTAGCTGGAGAAGATAACAACAACTTTGGCTTGTTTGTCTTTGAGACTGAGAGGAAAACCAATACTCGCTGTCGAGAGTCTGTGTATGCTGTGATGACTATGTGGAAAGGCACATTCCAGCGTACGTGGCACCATGGAATCACTGGTAGGAGTCAACCTTCAATGTTAGCCAACAAGAGTAAGCAAAAGCAGAGGTGCACTTCGGCGAGACACAACTTTTCCAACCTCTGGCTTGACTAGGAACACCTCTGGTGTTTTAGGAACCATGGTAAGCAGACAGGATCACAGGAACTGGAAAAGACAAAACAGCAGCTCAGGCATGGGTACTGGCCAACAGCCATTCCTCTAGAAGCTGGCGATCCAGCTCTGGATACAGCTGGGGCAGCATACAAAAGAACATCTATACTAGAAGACTGACTTGAACTAAACTCTAACTACCTTTTTATGCTACAGGGAGAGGGTTTCCTTTGGTGGAGAGAGGCCTGAGGTAACTTGTGAGGGGATTGGTCAGGAGAGATGGGGAGATTTTGGTAAGACTTTGACAGGTCCAGAGAGAGGGGAAGAAAGTGACAGACTACTCTTCAACCAGATAGCAGAGGAGAAAATGTGATGTCATGGACACACTTTGCAGTTTTTTAGTATATGTATGCTGTCGGTGAATTGTCAGTATTTTCTGTGTGTGTGTAATAAATATATAATATATATATATATATATATATATATATATATATATATATATACACTCACCGGCCACTTTATTAGGTACACCATGCTAGTAACGGGTGGTCTTCTGCTGCTGTAGCCCATCTGCCTCAAAGTTCGACGTACTGTGCGTTCAGAGATGCTCTTCTGCCTACCTTGGTTGTAACGGTTGGCTATTTGAGTCACTGTTGCCTTTCTATCAGCTTGAACCAGTCTGCCCATTCTCCTCTGACCTCTGGCATCAACAAGGCATTTCCGCCCACAGAACTGCCGCTCACTGGATGTTTTTTCTTTTTTGGACCATTTTCTGTGAACCCTAGAGATGGTTGTGCGTGAAAATCCCAGTAGATCAGCAGTTTCTGAAATACTCAGACCAGCCCTTCTGGCACCAACAACCATGCCACGTTCAAAGGCCCTCAAATCACCTTTCTTCCCCATACTGATGCTCGGTTTGAACTGCAGGTGATTGTCTTGACCATGTCTACATGCCTAAATGCACTGAGTTGCCGCCATGTGATTGCTGATTAGAAATTAAGTGGTAACGTGCAGTTGGACAGGTGTACCTAATAAAGTGGCCGGTGAGTGTGTATATATATATATATATATATATATATATATATATATATATATATATATATATAATTAAGGCCCCTGTGGATTCAGAAACCATTGACTTAAAATAAACTCATTAACCACATATGTAAATGGTTGTTTTCTGGTGTGAGCTTAGTTATAGGACTTGACTCATGAAACAGGTGCTGTATTTTTCACAACAGGATACAAAGTGAGACAATCATTTGGTGCAGATGTAGTTTTTGCTTTCTTAACATCTGTGTCATAGAAAATCTGTAAAAGTCTTAAAGTGTAATGAGATATATCACTGTCATGCCAGCATTTGTGAAATGCAGGACAAATTCTTCCATTTCCTAAAAGCCTTTTAAAGAAATAAAACTCGTCTCAGCTGGGTATTATGTGACACTGCGAGAACAAACCCATGTGCAAACACATGTCAGTATTGTGCTATAACACGACATGCAGGGTCTGAAAGAGTTGTACTGTACATAGATGGAAACAGCATCTTGTACGGTTGTATGATCACGTATGGACTAATTGGTCAATCTATTTTATGTAGGTGCACACACAGCAGAAGAATCAGACTGCTGCATATAAATAGTCTTATAGGTTGGTCACTAAACGACAGAACTGGACTTCACCTTATAGTATTTATTTTTTCCAAAACTTAAAGGAGTTTTCTAGGAAGAGATTACTTTTGGCCTATTAACTAGATAGGGCATCAATAATTGGCTAACACCCAGCACCCCCACTGTTAAATTGATCAGAACAACCTTAACCCCTTAAAGACAGAGCCTGAAATGGCCTTAATAACAGAGACAAATTTTATGAATATGACCAGTGTCACTTTATTCATTAATAACTTCGGGATGCTTTTACCTATCCGGCTGATTCTGAGATTGTTTTCTCGTGACATATTGTACTTTACATTTCTGGTAAATTGGAGTCGATACTTATAACAAATTTTTATGAAAAAACCCCAAATAACATGAAAAATTGTGAAAAAATGCATTTTTCCAACTTTGAAACTTTTTTGCTTATACAGAAAGTGGTTATACCACATAAATTATATATTAAATAGCATTAGCATTTAGCTTTATGTTGGCGGCATTAATTAAACGATCTTTCATTTTTTTTAGACAATAGAAAGCGTAAAACATAAGCAGCAAATTTCCAAATTTTCTGTAAAATTTCAAAATCAGATATTTTTAGGGACCTTTTCAGGTTTAAAGTGTATTTGAGGGGCCTGTATGTTAGAAAGCCCCCACAAAGCACCCCATTTCAGAAACTGCACCCACCCAAACTCTGCAAAAGCACATCCAGAAAGTTTTTTTTAACCCTTTAGGAGAGTCACAGAAATAAAAGCTAAGTGTGTAAGAAATTTGAAAATTTTAATTTTCTGTGCAGAGATTTTATTGTAATCCAATATTTTTCATATTTATAAACCTATTACCAGAGAAATGCACCCCAATATTGATTGCCCCTTTTCTGCAGTTTATAGAAATACCCCATATGTGGCCCTATTGCGCTATTTGACACAACCACAAGCCTCAGGTATAAAGGAGCGCCTAGTGAATTTCAATGGCTCCGTTATATTTGGTCATTTCTGACTGTACCACTTCAGGTTGGCAGAGGCTCTGGGGTGCCAAAACCTAAAAAACACCCCTAAAGGGACACCATTTAGAAAACTAGACCCCCTCAAGGAATATAACAAGGGGTGCGGTGATGATCTGGACCCCACAGGTGCTTCACAGATTTTCCTAACAATATGGCGTGAAAAAAGAAATGTTTTCTTTTTTTACATTAAAACATTGTTCTAGCCTTCAATTTTTCATTTTCATAAAGGGATGAAAGGAAAAAAAAAACACAACATGTGTAGCGCAGTTTCTCCCGAGTACGGAAATACCCCACATGTGGACATAAAGCACAATTTGGGTGCAGGGCGAGCCTCCAAAGGAAAGGAGCGCCAATTGGCTTTTGGAAGCTGGATTTCACTGGAATGGATTTCAAGGGCCATGTCGCATTTACAGAGCCCTCGTGCTGCCAAGACACTGGAAACTCCCCAAAAGTGACCCCATTCTGGAAACTACACCCCTCAAGGAATCTAACAAGGAGTGCATTGAGGATATGGATCCCACTGGTGATGGGCACAAATGTAGAAAAATGTGACGTGAAAGTGAAAATTTTATTTTTTTCACTTTCACAGCACATATGTGCCCATCATCCAGGGGTACATATCCTCACTGCACCCCTTGTTAGATTCCTTGAGGGGTGTAGTTTTCAGAATGGGGTCACTTGTGGGGGGTTTCCAGTGTTTTGGCAGCACGAGGGCTCTGTAAATGCGACATGGCGTTCATAATCATTCTGGCCAAATCCAACCTCCAAAATCCAAATGGCGCTCCTTCCCTTCGGATGCTTGCCCTGCGCCCACATGGCGCTTTATGTCCACATGTGGGGTATTTACAGACTTGGGGGAAATTGCTCTACACATTTTGTGGCTTTTTTTCTCTTTTAACTCCTTTTGAAAATGAAAAATTCAAGGCTAGACCAACATTATAGTGTAAAAAATGTAATATTTCATTTTCACGCCACATTGTTCCACATTTGTACCCGTCACCAGTGGGGTCCATATGCTCACTACATCCCTTGTTACATTCCCTGAGGGGTGTAGTTTCCATAATGGGGTCACTTGTGGGGGGGTTCAACTGTCTTGGCAACACAGGGGCCTTTTAAATGCAACATGGCCCCTCGAAATCTATTCCAGCCAAATCCAGCCTCCAAAAGCCAAATGGTGCTCCTTCCCTTTGGAGGCTTACCCGGCACTTACATGGCGCTTTATGTCCACATGTGGGGTATTTCCGTACTCAGGGGAAATTGCGCAGCTGGCACCCGCCGGCGGACTGATGTGGGCGCGTGTCTCCACTCATGTCACACTCCATTCTATGCACGGGCGGATTCCGCCCTCTGTCTAAAGAATGAACGTGTTCATTCTTTGGATAGACAACGGAATCCGCCCGTGCATAAAATGGAGTCTATGACATGGGTGGAGACACGCGCCCACATCAGTCCACCGGCTGGTGCCAGCAGCGGAATGCACAAAGGGTTATCCTTCGCCATTCCACAGTGTGCATGTACCCTAAATCTGTAAGTGTACTCTGAGGTACTCTCACAGAGTTTGGAGAATTTCACGCCATAACGTGATCTCTTATTGGGACGGTACTGGCGGAAAAGACGTGTCTGGGGGGCCGCGTACGCTACGCTACCCCCAGACACGTCACTGGATGATGAGGACGATGATGATGAATGGAGGAAAGAAGGATCCCCCCATTCATCCTCACTGGCTGTTTCGGTGTCAGAGGCAATAATAGCGTATGCGTCCGACACCGAAAACACCCTGGGGGCCATCTTTATACGGGGACTAGTATATGGGGTATGTAAATGTGTAGTGGTGTAGTGTAAAACTTTATCTCATGTAGTGTGGTGTAGTGTAGTGTTTTTTTACGTTTTTTTTGACAGTAAGAAAAAAATATCCCTACGCCAAGAAAGGAGCTGCTGATAAATGCCGCACTTATGTGCGGTACTTATCAGCAGACAGTGGCGGTAGGATATAGGGGGGAAAAACGCCCCTACGCCAAAAAGGAGGAGTTGCTGATCAGCGGCGCACTTACGTGGGATGCTGATCAGCACTCAGCGACGTTAGGGCGGATAAAAAGTTAAAAATAAAAAATAAAAACTTTTTTTTTAACCTAAAGCAACTGATCAGTGAATGATATTCACTGATCAGCCGCTAGGGGGCAGTACAGAGAAGCTGCCGAAGACTGCCGAAGATAGGGGCCACAGAAAAGCCCGAAGAGCCGGAAATTGCCGACGGGACCCGACCGAACCCGGAAGTGAAGAAGCGAGGACGCGCGGGACCCGGTCGCTGCTCCGGACGCCCAGATCTGGTGAGTATAGTGCACCTACACTACACATACCTGTTCTGCACCCCTCAGCTACCTATCTGAGGGTGCAGAACTCAGGGACATTGTTTTTTAACGCTTTGATCGCCTTGATGGGCCGGCCGGTACTGGCCAGCCTATCACGGCGATCGTGAGGGTGGCATCGGCGCCATCTTTTCCTTGGACACTAATGGTGATTGGTGATGTCTCGGACAGCACCAATCGCCAGTGCTTTCCGGGTCACCGGGTCACCGATGACCCGGAAAGCTGAATTTAGCTGCTATATGCTGATCTGAATTGATCAGCCTATAGCAGCGATCGTCGGCACGGAAGGGGCTAATCACCCCCCTTGCCGACGAGCAGAGATGGCCTGCTATAATGTATAGCAGGCCATCTCTGCTCGTCGTGTGAACACACAGCGATCGGGGAAACATCGGGCGTAAATTTACGTCCATTTGCGCTAAGTACCAGGGCGCGGGGGCGTAAATTTACGCCCGATGTCGTTAAGGGGTTAATGCCCACATGCTGACAAGATTCGGGAGCCTAAACCCTTGGCTTTCTAAATCGGTTACTGCAATGCAGCTTCTATTCAAGTAAATGGGAACCTGAAACCATCACTATACAATCTACAGAGTGGAGGCTTCTCAGTCCTATACATTGAGAATATACATGTCAGGACTGTATCTCTGCAGAGTAGGATGCACCCCGCGGCTCGTGCTGTGCGGCCGAGAAGGCGCTGATTTCTTGTATTCCATTTCTGTGTTTTGTTTTGCAGTGTCTGAACACTGGTTTATCTGCTCACTTTGTTTGGTGGACACACCCCACTTCACCTTCATATTTCTGTCTGGCCATGTCATGGTTGATCTGTGTTTTGGTTCTGCTGTCACTGACAGGTCTTCCTGCCAGTGGATTTGTTTTGTTCTCAGGTGTCTGTGCTTGGAGATCAGGGCAATGGTCTAATTATGTCCTGGACCAGAACCCTGGCCTCCTATATAACTAACCCCAGTCTGTGTTCTCATTGCTGGTTATTGACGTAGTCTCTGCCTGCTTGTGTCTTCTGTTATTTGTATCTCCTGATCTTTGCCTTGTATCTTTGACCTCCCTTGTTTGCCGCCTGCCCCTGACCGTATTGCTTGTACTTTGACTTCGACTTTTGGATTCAGATTTTGTACTTTTGCTGCCCGATTGTTGTGGCACTGACTGATGGTAGTCAGGAATAAAATAGGAAAATACAAGAAATGGCTCTAAATGGCTGTCCCTTTTCTTTCCCTAGTTATTTCCCTTAACTGTAACCAAACACCAGAAAACTAAGCCCCGCTGTCCCTATTAATGTCCCTATGGAACATTCCTGTCATTCAAAACACACCAAAGACAGTTCTTCCTTAAAAAAAAATATGGCCCACAAAGACAGATAATAACATCTAAAGTTGAGCATTACTATAGTAAGTTCAGGTTCACAAGAACCACCAGCGCTCAGCATTTGAACCCTGCTGCCTGGATAAGATGGATGCAGCCCTAGGATGGTTGCATCCATCTATTCCAGACTGTAGGATTCAAATGCAGAGCATTTAGCTTTATGCGAACTGGTACGTTCGCTCATCTCTAATAACATCTATAGATGTAGCCTGGTCTCTTATCTTGTGTGAACTGTATCCATGGCTGTAGGCTGTATCCATGTTTTCCTGGCAGCCCTAGGCCAGCATCTATCTTATCCAGACACCTGGAGTCAAATAGCGAGCGTTGAGGTTTAAATGAACTTCTCCAAACCCACTCAAAATTACTGATAGCTATTTACCATGTTTCCCTGTTCCCTTTGATGCATCTGTATTTGCATAGACTTAAAGTGTGAGAGGTACAGATGCAGCAGAGTTATGATGCGGTAACTAGTCGTAACTCTTGGTCTGAGGACCCCCCCCATCCATATACGTACATGTAAACAAATGGCAAAACAATCAATTCTCTAAAGAAGGCAGTACATCAAGGAACAGAAGGAATGGGAAATAATGAAGAAGAGAAGCTAAAATAATTTAGCATATGAATTCCCTATTTGCTTATCCACGATTAGCATAGCTATAGGGGTTGAAGAAATAACAGCTGCAATTGGGTCTTAGAGTCTGAGGGCCCCTTCTGCAATGTAAGGAGGTGGCAGTATATAAATGGCATATGATACATCTGGGCCCTGTTACAGATTTTGCAATGGGGTCAAGAGCTTTATTTCACTTGCACAGTCAATATGTTGACCTGCTCCAAAGGCAGAATACTGGTTTACCTTAATTCACGTGCAAGGAATTAGACTATGTATAACTTTTTCACACTAGTATATAATGGAATTTTCTATGATGCAAAGCAAAATAAGAAAAAAAAGAAAGAAAAAAAAAATCTGTTTAATTGCTATACCAGAGTAGTTAACGTCTTCATCATAAATAATACTCGCCGTACGATTCTCGATGACAACCTTTTTATATTGTAATCTTCTTCATGGGACTCCTCTGCATTCAATTAGCCTAATGTATAATTAACTTCTGAAAAACGACTCTCCTGGAGGAGACGCCGCCGTTGTTTTCCCAGATTTTATGCTGTTGTTCAATGTAACATGAAATCTTGATGTTTTTCATTTTCAGAAAGGATATTTAGGTCTCGATCCTCAAGGGCCCGAGAGAAGCCAAAGCTTCGGAGTAACATATATTTAAGTGGGTTCCTTGCTTGATAATGGCGTTTGTGTTAATTGTTTCATTCCTTGTTAATTGAAGCGTTTGAGAATCTGGCACTTTACTGGACCTCGAGGGCTATGCTTGGACCACCCTGCTGCAAGTGATTATTTCCTTCCTTCCCTCTTTTCTTTCTTAACAAATGCTGAACACAAACCCTTATAATGCATTCATTGTCTGATGTCTATAGGACTTACTCAGGTTAGGAAAGGTGAACCAAATAATAAGCATGCAAATATTAATAGCCGATCATATTTAACGTGCTATCTAAAAAGATACTGTATGTATAAAGAACGTCTAAAAAAGCATAAAAGTAAACCAAAAAGTTATATATACTTATTAGAGATTATCGAACCTAGAGCACGCTCAGTTTGTCAGAATCCGAACTCTCTCATTTGAATACCAATGGCTAAAAAAGATGGATGCAGCTCTAGGGAGTCCTGGAAAACATTGATGCAGCATATGGCCTATGGCTCTATCCTTGTTTCCCAGGACTTCTTAGGGTTGCATCCAACGTCTTCAGCCACCGGTATTTAAATGCTGAGAATTCGGTTTCGGACGCACCCAAGAGTGCTCAAGGTTTGTTCGTCTCTAATACTTATAAATCACCGACATAATCCTCAGCTTTGTATAGATGTCAATATACCCCCTGTCTTTTTCTTCATGCCTGAATATCCCGTACCTAAACACAACAACCCACTAGGGCCAAGTTCACAGGAAGCCAAATACACATTGGTATGTTTTTGGAGTAAAGGGGGCATTGAGTATACTGTAAGTGTGCTGTGGAATGGAATGTGGAGCTCCCGGCACTATTATTCATGATGATGCCAGGAGCTCTTAATCAGTGTAAATCTTCGCACTACTGTACTGACACAGCACCGTGACTGTATCTGTACTGTAGCATGAAAATTTAAACTGTGCGGATTGTAATCACGAAACGCAGAATACCCTCTAAGAGGACCTAAAAGAAGCCATTGCAAACATGAGTAGAGTATAAAAGCTTCATTCAATGGTAGCCCGCAGAAAGTTTTATACCACAAGCCTTTATTACATACAATAAGAGTATGTTCACACATAGTAGTTTGCTCAGTATTTTTAGCCATTTTGGTTAGAAATTCTGAGCAAAATACAATGTGTGAACAAAGCTATAAAGGGGTTATCCAGCATTCCAATTTCTTCCTCAAACAGCACCACTCCTGTCCTCAGTTAGGGTTTGTTAGCTCAGTTTCATTGAAATTAATAGAGCTGAACTATTTTGCAAGAAAGTAGCTGTGATTTTTTTTTAACTGTGAATAGCCCATGTGGAAAAATTTATTTAAAGTGAATTTCTTCAAGATTTTCACATCAATAGACTGGAGTCGGTAGGGGGATGCCAGTGCTGCTCTTCCTTTTTTGAACCGTGGCCCGGTTCTCCATCACGTCTGCCGGCTCTCTGTGTAATGAAACTCCCTCCCCTCTGTGCTGCGGCTCCATTACAATCAATGGAGCCTTGTCACAGAGGGGAGGGTCGATCGTCACACTGGGGGCGAGCGGGTCCACCTCCAGTCCTTCAGGCCGGGCTGGTGCCCGGGAAAAGATCGACACCTACATCCCCGCGCCGACACCAGTCTATTCATGTAAAAATCTAAAAGCGATGTACCTGATGATACATTCGCTTTAAGAAAATATATATTGTTTTTTCACCATTTTAGAGTTTTTACAACTACTACAATTGAGCTATATTATTTTTTAAGATTAAATACATTATTTGTCTTTTTCCCCCTAATATGCCAGCAAATACTTTGCTTGTTCCCTGGTTTTTATGTTTCATATGTCAGTGTTGATTTTTTTCTTTTTCTCACAACTTAAATGGATGATACCTGTAGAGGGAATAATACGCAGTCAAAGCTGGAGATGTCATATTAAACTTTCTGTATTCTGTGGGTGTTTGTCAACTGAAATAAGGCAGACTGATCTGCAAGCATCATGTCAGAGAAGGTTTCTTGAGAAAAATTGTTAGAAAAGATTCAGGAGAACTTGTACAGTAGTTTATTTAGCTTTCTGTCCATTCTGGGCTTAGAAGTCTAGTGGGTGACGTAGCCAGACTATAGGATGAATGAGAGGTGCTTTAACACCATAACTACTTTTTACCTTTCACCTATATCCATCCTGTGGTCTGGCAAGTTTAGCTTTGTCTTGGTACAGTTTAGCTAAGGACAGCAGTGTTACGTACGCTCCCCCTTGGACAACACAGGCATTTCATAAACTTCCATGTGTATTCTTTTCCATAACATATAACCAGAGAACCAGAGACTGAGTCTGATAATCAGCATCTACTCACATCGCCATTCATGTTTATGTTCTTTACAACACATGGGGGATTGATTGTTTTCATATTTATGTCCATTCTGTTTATGTATTAGTTGTATAGTACCATCTGGGCCCAATGGTTTATATGTACTTTTAGACTTTTTATTAAACCTACTTGCTCGTTCATTCACTGGGTTCAAGACTCAGGGGCTTTATAGTCAAGTATATGGTAACCAACAAATGTACCCTTTATCACCATGTGGCCCGATACTGTTGTATATTATAGTATTACTGGCATTGTAATTATTATTAGTAGTAGCAGTAGTATTTTTTTTTTAACTTTATATGGTTTACTTATTTGATATCCTTCTATGAGAAACCTTCTGCTAAACATTTTCACAAAAACAGAAAAAGTGCAACAGCTCACCACTAATGGCAAGATACAGACCTAATACAGATTTGAAAATCGCTAAAAGCAGCCCCAACAACTGGAAAAAAAATCTATAAAAATAATGAGGCTCTTAGTTACCATTTGCAAATAGTGTGTACCATCCCACCACGTTAAGGTAGCCTCATGCTGGGACAGTCCTACACTGTACTATGGCCTCTCCATGGCATATAATAAGCCTATGCTCTGGACATGCAGGATCCATCTAATACTGGCAAAAATAATAAATCACCTAGGTGGGACTAAGTAGAGGTAGACACTCCCCCATGTGGAACACAGTCAAAAAAGGCTTATTATATGTCATGAAGCGGCCAAAGTACAGTCTAGGTCCATACTTGCATGAGGCCACCTTAATGTGGTGGAATGGTTTACACTATTTGCAAATATTAACTTTTTAACATCTTCGTATCTGTATTGAGTCTGCATCTTGCCATTGCGGTGAGCTGTTGTACTTTTTGTGTTTTTGGGGGTTTGCGATTTCAGCCATCCTACCTAGTGTGAATGGTATTGTAGGAGAGCTGACCAAATTTGTTTTTTTTGCTAAACATTTTCACCTGCCTGTAAGTGATAGTGCCTACCCACTGAATGTACTGTAGGGAATGGCTGGTGATGATCAGAGTCCTGTGTACATCGAGACTTACCACTCAACCAACACACTGCATTACAATTAAAGATAGTGGTCACAATAATGATATTTATATGATATTGGTGGTATTTGTTAGACAAGTAGCACAGCTTAGTATCCAGAGGTCAATGCAGAAACAGGTAGGAACAAAAACAGTCAGGAATGGGTAAAGATCAGGAGCAGCACCTGATGTACCAGATCTAGTAATGGGTTAAAGCAAGAGCATAGCCAGGAACATGCAGGAGTCAGTACAAGGAGAAGGACTATAAGTTCCAGGTGTTGTATTCATTGTCAATCTAGGAATATTGTTAGGAAGCAAAGCCAGGCTCAGGAATAGGATTAGGAGAAATAGCAACATCACTACAAGGCCATAGGATCTGTGCTTTAATCGGCTGGAGGCATTCAGCATTAAAGGGGTTATACAGCGCTACAAAAACATGGCCACTTTCTTCCAGAGACAGCCCCGATCTTGGCTCCAGCTTGGGCAGGAATTTTGCTGCATAGTTCCATTGAAGTGAATGGAGCTTAATTGCAGACTGCACCTAAACAGGAGACAAGAGTTGTGTTGTCTCTGAAAGAAAGTGGTCATGTTTTTGTAGCACTGGAGAACCCCTTTAATGGACCTCTCCAAATGGTCTGACATTACCAAGAAAAGAAGAGGGAAAGCTGTGGCTGAGGATGAGGAAGGTATAAATATCAGGTTGCAACCAACACCAGGGGCTTAAATTGCCAGCAGCGCTGGAGCAGGGAGTGGTGAGTAACATAGGTCAGGTAGTTGCAAGAAAAAATATTGAATCCAATGTCTGCTTGTAATTTCTCATATTAGATGTATGTCACTATACAGTAACACAAATTGCCAATTGAAATGAATCTTGAAAAACAAAATTATAAGTAAATTGAAACCTTAAGTGTGAAGCATCTGCAGAGGCTCCTAGCATCTGTCAGTATACCCGCCGAATTATTGTAACTTACGACATCTGATATTTCTACAGAAAGGGTCAAATATAAAGCTCCCACATTTTTACTTATTCAATTACAGTAATGTGATAAACCGTGACCTCTGGAATGATCGATACCAAGTCATGCAGGATGTTTCCAGTTCTTCTCTGCAGCCATGAACAGTGCATAAAGTCACCTTATTATGTTAAAGCTGCGGCTTCACCGAGAAGAGCTCTAAACAACTACTTAGGGGAAGTGCTAAGCATGAAATGGAGAGAAATCGAGTGGAAAGCAATGAAAAGCAATTTTAAGTGACAAATTTACCCTTCAGTCTTAGCTTCTTCTAGTCAGAAGTTTTCACTTAAATTCTTTAAGAGACACACCGGGAGGATTTCATTACCTCTGGAATATCTATGGTAATTTCACAAATCCCACAAGGTTTAGACACTGGATCTGATTTGAAGTGGACGTTGACATACAGTATGTTATAAGGTTAGCAGAGATACTATTTTGTACTTTACACCACTTTAGACTGCAATTTCCTGATGATTTTGTAATATACTATTATAGAAAAATATAGTATAGTAGTTGTAGCATCCTACAGGGCAATTGTCCCAACACTGGGATAAGTGAAAAGAAAGGGAGAGACGTCTGACTGGCTAGGTCAATACTAAATTGGCATGTATGAGGAAAATATAAAAAAAAACAAGAGAAAAACCAGAAAATATGGCAGAGGGTTAAATCAGAAAGACAGGCAGAGTACAAGGCCGGGACGGCTGGGTCTTTATTAGGAGATAAGAGCCTGGTTCAAATCATCAAGCAAAAGCAAGGACAGAAGTAGAGATGAGCGAACTGAATCTTCCAGACTAAGATTTGTTCTGAACTTTTGAAAAAGTTTGGTTCTGTACCAAACTAAACTTTTTGCAAAGTTCAGACTGTGTTAGTAAAGATGGCGGACGCACATCTAAAAAAAAAAAAATGGTATGTTCACCTGCCCACGCTCCCCCAGTGTTCTGCTCCAGGTCTCCGGTGCCTTCAGCCACCTCCAGTCTGCTGAGCCAATCACTGACTGACTGACAACTATGTAATATCCACAACGTAATATCACAACTGCGTAATGTTCGCAACTGTGTAAGTATAAGCTAACATGTGTGGTCGCTATTGCAGCCGCCATGTTTAGAGAATTTTGCGCAGCGAATCTGGTGAATTTACAAATCGCAATAAGGCAAATTAAATGCCTGATTCGCTGCGCATCTGAATTCATCAGATTTGCTTTGCTCATCTCTAATGAAAATCTATTAGGCTCTGCCAGTTTTACACTAATAGGTATATATCAGACTACTCAGGGATTGTTTGTAGTCTGTTGCTATGGAGATATCGTGGTTTGTACAGAAACTGTAGACACAAAACAATGGAAATTTTAACACTTGCAAAGTTGTTTCCTTGTTCTTAAATTGTCAGTCGGATTGCATTCTTTTTGTAATTCTGCATTGTAATACTCGCTGAAGTTTTTAGCAGAATCCAAAGTGTCATTTCATTTCTTTCACTATAACAGCTTCGATCCTGTAAGACATGTATTATGCACAATTTTGGCATCAGTCTTTCAGTTTATGCCAGAACTCCCAGAGAGAATACGCTCCTTGCAGATAAAACTAATCAATGATTCTGCTTGTCTCCTCAGAGAGCCTCCTATTATTATTCCTTTGCAAAGTGTCAACTTATTCCAAACAGCTGCATAATTATGGAAGAAATGTATAAACAGATAAGAATGCTACACAACAGGCTCACATTTACTCGCCTTTAGAAAGACACAAGTAGAAATCAGTAAAAGTAGAACAAATAAAATCATATAATGCCCATTCTTGACAAGGGGTGGGGGCTCAGTAAGTACAAACATGCATGTTCCCTTCTGTAAGTAGAAGAACCTTACAGAGAAGTATAGCAAGTCTTATATTAATATAGCGCCAATATGGAGGGAATGTCTGTGCCAAAGGTGTTTAGAACAAGTTAAAGCGAATAAACCACCAGGTCGCTTTGGGCTTTTTACAATAACAGACTGGCATTGTCCTGGGGTATGCCGGTGGCTTGGTCCTTTTTTTAACTGCTGCCCGATTCCTGCACATGGAACCAGTCTACTTCCAAGTACCGACCCAGCACTGAGGGTGGGCCCGCTAGCCCCCAGTGTGACAAAACACCTCCCCTCTGTGACTAATGGAGCCAGGTCACAGAGGGGAGGGGTTTTGTCCCACAGGGGACTAGTGAGCTTTCCCCCAATGGTTCTTGTCGGTGCTCGGGATTAGAATGGAGCCATGTGCGGGAACCGGGCAGCTGTTCAAAAAAAAGACAGCGCCAACGCCGATACAATTACTTAAAGTCAATGTTCACACTATGTATCTGTGCGGCTGTATTTTTTATGCGGCTGGAAATGTGCGGCTGAAACTCCGGCCGTGGGAAAAAATAGACATGCAGCTGAAAACATACAGTCATTTACTTGGAAATCTGGTTCAACTAAAAATAACAAATAAAATCTTTTAAAAGTGATGCAAACACCTCTGCAATGCATCTGGGAAAGCAGGGAAACAGTTTACATGAATCGCTATTACCGGGGTTTGCGATCCTCTGCAATAATGCCGATGCCTCTCATGGTTAATATATTTAATTAATAAAACACATTTTCATTGTAATAAAGTCCCTTTCGTTGTTCAATAATTAAATTTAAACGAATCCATCATTTTGCAATTAAATATACTGTTAAAATAAATATATATATAAATAAATGTATATTTATATATATATTTTTTTTTACAGTATATTTAATTGCACAATGATGGATTCGTTTAAATTAAATAATTGAACAACGAAACTGATTTTATTACAACGAAAATGTGTTTTATTAATTAAATAATAATTAGTACAGGAAGCTCCATTAAGCCGTGAATTCATATTCCCGGTAAATAGAGCATTCTGTACTAATCATCACTTTACTTTAATGAAAACATCAAATGTTTCTTCTAATTATGTTATCACAATAGCATTATTAGAAGAAACATTTTGAATTATATGTGCGCTCAGCTGATTGGCTGATCGGCTGAGCGCACATATAAAGAGCCGGTCCGCAGTACAGTGACTTCATTGTGCTGCGGACCAGCGAAGAGACAACATCGGGGTGAGTATAGAGCTCTCCCCACCCCCTCCCCAGCACTGCACCCATCCCAGTAAGGAAGGGGGGTCACTTAACCCCTTCCTTGCTGTGATGGGTGCAGTCTAACATCAGTCTGGCCCCCAAGGGGTTAAGGGGGATGCAATACATCCTCCCTTAACCCCTTGGGGGCCAGACTGTAAGCAGCGATCTGTAAACATGCTGCATACTGTAAGGAGCACTAACACCGCTCACAATGATGGGTGTTGTGCTCCTGTTTGTGTGTTTCTCCCTTTTTGTTTTTCAGATATCGGTATCCTGTGGATTACGTCGGATTCGGTGGACTACGTCGATGACCAGCGGTTGTTTGGTGTTTTTTTTTTAATAAAATGGTCAATGAGGGGTGTGGGGATGTTTTTATTTGAATAAAAAAAAATTTCACTTGTGTGTTGTCTTTATTTCTTTACTTTATAGACTTAGTAGTGGAAGCCGTCTAATAGACGGAATTCATTACTAATCGGGGCCTAGTGTTAGCCGGTATAAAATGGCTAACACTAACCCCCATTATTACCCCAGTACCCAATGCCACCAGGGGGACTGGGAAGAGCCAGGTGCCAGTGGTCCCGGAGCGTCAAAATTGGCGCTCCTGGACTGTGCGGCAGCAGGCTGGTAAGATTTAGGCTGGGGAGGGCCTAAAACAATGGCTCTTCCCACCCTGGTGTTACCAGGCTGATGTCGCTTGGTTTTTAACCCGGCTGGTTATAAAATTAGGGGGGACCCTATGTGTTTTTTAAAAATTATTTATTTATTTAAAAAAAAAAAAAAAAAAAACGCATAGGGTCCCCCCTATTTTTAAGTGACCCCCCTTCCTTACTGAGATGGGTGCAGTGCTGGGGAGGGGGTGGGGAGATCTGTATACTCACCCCGATGTTGTCTCTTCGCTGGTCCGCAGCACAATGAAGTCACTGTACTGCGGACCGGCTCTTTATATGTGCGCTCAGCCGATCAGCCAATCAGCTGAGCGCACATATAATTCAAAATGTTTCTTCTAATAATGCTATTGTGATAACATAATTAGAAGAAACATTTGATGTTTTCATTAAAGTAAAGTGATGATTAGTACAGAATGCTCTATTTACCGGGAATATGAATTCACGGCTTAATGGAGCTTCCTGTACTAATTATTATTTAATTAATAAAACACATTTTCGTTGTAATAAAATCAGTTTCGTTGTTCAATTATTTAATTTAAACGAATCCATCATTGTGCAATTAAATATACTGTCAAATATATATATATATATATATATATATATATATATATATATATATATTTATAAATATACATTTATTTATATATATATTTATTTTAACAGTATATTTAATTGCACAATGATGGATTCGTTAGAATTAAATTATTGAACAACGAAAGGGACTTTATTACAAAGAAAATGTGTTTTATTAATTTAATATATTAACTATTAGAGGCATCGGCATTCTGCATTATTGCCGGCTATTTTTCAAGTACTCCATACGGACTGCCTGTCAATCAACGGCCGTAAATTTGCACAGTTCAAGCCGCAAACAATGGTCTTGTTCATTTTTTACGGGCCCGTTTCTGATCGGGCCGTAGCCTCATACATAGTGTGCACTGTGCAGCTGTATATCGTATACTTTCCAGCGTACGCATGAACCGGAAAAATTCGGCAGATGATTTACCGCCCGCAATACAGCCGCACAGATACATAGTGTGAACCTAGCCTAAGTCTGCTTCCAGGGTCCTTAGAACAAACAGGAGCATTGCAAGAAATGCTTAATAATCGGCTCGTGTAAAAGTGACAGCGATCAGCCGAGAACAGGCATAACATCAGATCCTCAGCTGATCATCTGTTTTTAGCAGCCTTTAAAATTTATCAGCATCAGCCACACATCTTGGGATGTGGGATGTAAAGCTGATGACTATAAAGGGAAACTGGCAGCAAAGATATGCATATATCCGTGCTGTCAGTATCCATATTACAGTGCAGTATATACTTACCGCTACTGCGATTTGGCATCCTATTTTCTGTCTCTCCCGTCCAGCCACTGTGTCTGCAGACCCTACCTCCTCCGACTGTCAATAATTATGTAGGAGGCGGGGCCTGAACAGGAGGAACAGGATGCCAGATCACAGCAGCAGCGGTAAGTATGTACTGCTTTGTGATATGGAAACTTACAGCAGTTATATTTATAACCATACTGTTAGCTTCCATTGCTGCACGAATGATAAATGGATTGTTCATGCAACCCAGCCACTAGATTCCTTGTACTATGTAAAGGCACTGCAAATAAGCGTCAATCTTGTAGCTCAGCACTTATTTGTAGCCTCAAAAGCTTAAAAATATATTTGTCTAAAAGGATTATTATGCTCCTGTTACCTTGTCTATAGGTGAACATTTCCATTAGATATCTGTGTGCTGAACATTTATTTGAGCAAAGGCTGAATTTCCCAATACCTCCACGCCCACATTTAGCATGGCTGAGTGATCATGTTTTCTTAAAGGCGTTATCCAGTGTAGTGTGGGACTGGGGCACCTGGGGCATACCAGAGGAAATTATCCTTGGGGCCCACCAATAAAGAACTAGTGAGACACGACATGCTGACCTGCTCCTTTCCTGGATTCATCTGTATCTGGGACAAACCTCTGAACACAATACATTTAAAAAGCTCTCAGGGTATGCTGGGAGTTGTAGTTACTGTGTGCAGAGGCTCCTGGTGGCTGCAATCTGTGGGTCACAACCATCAACCCTGAAGATCCAGCAATACATCTGTCTACACTGTACTACAACTCCCAGCATATCCTGAGGGCTGCAGACTGTCAGTACATGCTGGGGGTTGTAGTGCCTGCAGCTGTTGTAGTTGGGTTCTAGGTGCATTTTACACTAGATGCTTTGTGCAATATAAGAATACATAGATCTGTGGGGGCTCAGTGTAGGGAAAGCACCCCAGAACATCACCAATAGGGGCTAGAACAAAAAGGGGACAGCTGGGGTGACTGAGGGACAGCTGGGGGTGACAGGGGGCCAGCTGGGACTGCTGGGGTGATTGGGGGATATCTGGGGCTGCTGGGGGTGACTGGGGCTGCTGGGGGTGATTGGGGGACAGCTGTGGATGCTGGGGATGGCTTCGGGACAGCTGGGGCTGCTGGGGGGACTGGGGGACAGCTGGGGCTAATGGGGTGACTGGGGAACAGATGGGACTGCTGGGGGTGACTGGGGAACAGCTGGGGCTGCTGGGGTGACTGGGGCTTCTGGGTGGACAGGAGGACAGCTGGGGGAGCAGCTGAGGCTGACAGGGGCAAGGTCTGACACATACCCCCCACCAGCTCCGGCACACAGCCCTGGTCCCTGAAGGGGAGGAAGCCGCACGGGCCGCCTGTTTGGTGGGTGGCGCTACAAGGGCATGAGTGAGTGAGTGAGTGAGTGCGTGCGGGGGGGGGGTGGGGGGTTGGACTCCGGCACCATTTGGAAGAGGTTTGCTCTTTCCTCTGCTGGTCTTGGGGGAAGCGCCTGAACAACTCATGCTGTCAGTAACAACTCATGCTGACAGTATCACTGTCGGGGGCCCTGTTGCCCGCCAAACAGTGTGCTTCAAGCGTTGGGGGTCCTCCGGTCCTCTGGTGGCCCAGTCCAAAGCTGATCCAGCGCTTCAAAAACATGGCCACTTTCTTTCCGAGACAACAAGACTCTTCACGTCTCCAGTTTAGGTGCGGTTTGCAATTAATGTTTCAATAGTTTTTTATTGAAGACATTTTTTAATTTTCTAACAGAGAAGTAACACAAAAATAAGATATGTATATAGCTTCATAGCGCATAAAGTCAGATGAATAGCATCAAGTGTAACATAAGTAACAATTGAAACAGTCATATAGAGTCAGAAACTGGTGGCAGTTGGGAGTAGTGTTGACATGTTGCACAATGTTGATCCCGATTATACTGGGAAGGTCACTGGCTGAATATACCACAACTGCACATAAACAACAAACATTAAATAACAACCAATTCAAAGAATAAAATAAAGTAGGTAGGCCAGGCATTCCCCACAAGATCATGTGTAAAGGGTGGAGTGTAGAACCAGGCAGTGTCCTATGTCTGCGTTATATGCACACCTGAGGGGTGGGAGGTCTAAGATGGAGGTCTAAGATGGAGGAGTTCTGGATTGGGGTTGAGATTGAGATTGGCTGGGTCTAGTGCAGTTTAATGGTAATGTGGTGGGATCGTTAGGCGTGTGGTAGGGGTACTGCTCCCAACCGACCCATTGTTTAGCGAAAGAGGGCAAAGTTCCTCTCCCAAAGGCTATGAATCTCTCTAATGTGTAAATACTTTTGATTTCAGGAAGAATCATATATGCTATAGGAGGGATAGGGGACTTCCAGGCCCTGGTTATGGCAAGTCGAGCAATTGTTATGATTTTGCAAGCTAATGTGCGGTGAATGTGAGGAAGCTGTTCCATGTCCATATATAATAAGGCCATGGCCGGGGACAATTTAACAGGGGTGAATGCAACCGTGGAGAGAATGTGTTGCACCTGTAGCCAGAATAATATTAGCATAGGGCAGTTCCGTAAAATATGTTGTAAGGAGCCTACCTGCCCACAATCTCTCCAGCACAGCGGGCTTGTGGCGGGGTACATGGATTGTAATTTCTGTGGTGTGTAATACCACCACAGTCTCGTTTTTAGTATTGATTCACGTTGCGAAGTGCTAATTACTAACTTTAGGGAATTTTGGCATGCTTTTTCCCACTCTATAAGCGTGTATGATTTCCCAAGGGCCTCCTCCCAGGCCTCCATAGTTACATAGTTAATTACATAGTTAATACGGTTGAAAAAAGACACATGTCCATCAAGTTCAACCAAGGAGGGGATGGATACAGGGAAGGGGGAGGGGTGATATGTTCTATACATATGCATCTATATTATTTTGGTCTAAGAACTTGTCTAGCCCTGTTTTGAAGCCCTCTACTGTTTTTGCTGTGACCAGATCCTGTGGTAGACTGTTCCACAGATTCACAGTTCTCATGGTAAAGAAGGCTTGTCGCCTCCGGAGATTGAACCTTTTTTTCTCCAGGCGGAGGCAGTGCCCTCTTGTCCTTTGAGGGGGTTTTACCTGGAACATCTTTTCCCCATATCTCTTGTAGGGGCCATTTATATATTTAAATAAGTTAATCATATCTCCCCTTAAACGTCTCTTCTCCAGACTAAACAAATGTAATTCTTTTAATCTCTCCTCATAACTAAGATGCTCCATTCCCCTTATTAGTTTAGTTGCCCGTCTTTGTACCCTCTCCAGCTCTAGAACATCCTTTTTATGAATCGGGTTCCAAAACTGGACGGCATACTCCAGATGGGGCCGCACCAAAGCTTTATAAAGCGGTAATATTATATCCCTGTCCCGAGAGTCCATGCCTGTTTTAATGCATGACAATATCCTACTGGCCTTAGAAGCAGCTGACTGACATTGTGTACTGTTCTGTAGTCTATTATCTACAAGTACACCCAGATCCTTCTCCATCAGTGACTCTCCCAGAGTAACTCCCCCCAGGACATATGATGCATGCGGGTTATTAGTACCCAGGTGCATAACTTTACATTTATCCACATTGAACCTCATTTGCCAAGTGGACGCCCAAACACTCAGAGTGTCTAAGTCATCCTGTAACATCTGCACATCCTCCATAGACTGTACTGTACTACAAAGCTTGGTGTCATCTGCAAAGATAGAAACATTGCTGTTAATTCCATTCTCAATATCATTAATAAACAAGTTAAACAGAAGAGGGCCCAGTACTGACCCTTGGGGTACACCACTTATTACCGGGGACCATTCGGAGTAGGAATCATTGACCACCACTCTCTGGGTACGATTATTAAGCCAGTTTTCAATCCAGTTACACATTAAATTTTCCAAACCAATAGACTTTAACTTACCCATCAGACGTCCATGAGGAACTGTGTCAAACGCTTTTGCAAAATCCAGGTACACTATATCCACAGCCGCGCCGCCATCCAGGCTTCTACTTACCTCTTCATAGAAACATATTAGGTTGGTTTGACAGCTTCTGTCCTTAGTAAAACCATGCTGGTTATCACTTATAATACTATTAGCCACTACATACTCCTGGATGTAGTCCCTTATAAGCCCCTCAAATAGTTTCCCCACAATGGACGTTAAGCTTACGGGTCTATAGTTACCTGGGGAAGTTCGAGAGCCCTTTTTGAAGATCGGCATTACATTTGCCTTACGCCAGTCCCTCGGCACAATACCAGTAAGCAAAGAATCATGGAATATTTCATACAAGGGTAGTGAAATTACAGAACTGAGTTCCCTAAGAACTCTGGGGTGCAATCCATCAGGCCCTGGAGCTTTGGTTACATTGAGTTTGTTTAATTTATCTTGGACCATATCTATAGTAAACCAGTTCAGTACATTACATGTGTTAGCAGCACTGGCCCCACCCACCTCAGTACTGGCCCCACCCACCACAGCTCCATCCTCTTTTGTATATACAGAACTGAAGAACCCATTAAGTAACTCAGCTTTCTCCTGATCCCCAGTTATTAATTCCCCGTCGCCATTATTTAGGGGTCCTACATGCTCTGACCTTGGTTTTTTTGCATTAATATATTTGAAGAATTTTTTGGGGTTTCTTTTGCTTTCTATAGCTACCTGCCTTTCATTGTGAATTTTTGCTGCTTTTATTACATTTTTACAGGTTTTGTTGACTTCTTTGTAATGTTTAAATGCTACAGCTGACCCCTCTGATTTATATTTTTTGAATGCCCCTTTTTTCTCATTTATAGCCCTTCTAACCTCGGTTGTAAGCCATGTGGGATTGGATTTTAACCGTTTATATTTGTTACCCATAGGAATATATTTGGCAGTACAGTTATTTAATGTGGATTTGAAGATTTCCCATTTATTAGCTGTATCCGTATGTGACAGCAGCCGCTCCCAGTCTATGCCCTGAAGTTCTGCCCTTAACCCAGGAAAATTGGCCCTTTTAAAATTAAGAGTTTTTGCCCTCCCAACATGTTTTTCTTTTCTACACTTTAAGCTAAAAGTCACTATATTGTGGTCACTATTACCCAGGTGTTCATGGACAGTGACATCCCCAACCAGCTCAGTGTTGTTAGAAATAACCAGATCCAACAAGGCATCACTTCTAGTTGGCTCCTCCACAAACTGGCCCAGAAAATTATCCTGCAGGAGGTTAAGAAATTCCCTCCCCTTTGTGGTTTTAGCTGAACCGTGACCCCAATCTATATCTGGGTAGTTGAGGTCCCCCATTATCACTACTGTTCCCTCCCGGGCAGCCCGCTCTATTTGTCTATTCAACTGGCCATCTACCTCCTCAGTAATGTTGGGGGGTCTATAGATTACACCAAGAATAATTTTTTCACTCTTTACCTCCTTCTGTAGTTCTACCCATAATGCTTCCACATCATCACAGTCATCGCCCACTATTGCATCTTTTACACTCACTTTAATATCATTTCTGACATACAGACATACTCCTCCTCCCCTTCTGCCCACCCGGTCCCTTCTGAACAACGTAAATCCCTGAATATTGACAGCCCAGTCATGTGAGGAGTCCAGCCATGTCTCAGTCACACCAACCACATCAATGGACTCCTCCAGAACCAAGGCCTCCAGCTCCCCCATCTTGCTGGCTAGACTTCTGGCATTAGTTACCATACACTTTATATTACCATTGAGTTTAACCGCTTCATTATAAGAAATGGGAATTATTACTGTGCTGTGGCCACAATCATCCTCACTGTTCATCCGCAACATATGGATCTCCCTATGCACTGTTTTTATCCTCCCCCCACAGGACCCTTCTCCTCCCTCCTCATTGTTCTGTCCCCTCTCTAACCTATCCACCACTATATTACACACTACATTGTCCTCCCTCCACATCCCTAGTTTAAAAACCCCTCCACCCCTTCTAGGATTCTCTCCCCCAGCACAGCGGACCCCCTTCCATTAAGGTGCAAATTATCTGCGGAAAACAGTTTGTACCCCAATGAAAAGTCAGCCCAGTGCTCTAAAAACCCAAACCCTTCTTCTCTACACCACGACTTGAGCCATGCATTTAACTCCCTAAGCTCCCGCTGTCTTTCCTGCGATGCGCATGGCACAGGCAGTATTCCAGAGAATACCACCTTGGAGGTCCTCCCCTTCAACTTAGCACCTAGTTCTCTAAAATTATTTTTAATAGACCTCCACCTACCTTGTATCCTGTCATTGGTTCCCACATGGACCACGACAGCTGGGTCATCCCCAGCCCCCCCAAGTAATTTATCCACCCTTTCCACCACATGCCGAACCCTGGCACCAGGGAGACAGCAAACCATTCGGTTGAGGCGGTCTTGGCGACAAATTATTCTATCCGTCTTCCTGATTATAGAATCCCCTACAACCACTAGCTGTCTAGGCCTACCTACATTACCATCCCGCCCACTACTAGTTGGACTGTTCCCCCGGCTGTTAGAGAGAACAGGTTCCACTAGAGCTGCCATTTCTGACACGGATGCCCTTGCATCATCACCTAACTTGGCAATTTTGCTTGGGCATATAGTAGGAGAAGTGGCCTTCCTTTTCTTGGATCCCTTACTGGTCCCTCTAACTACATTAACCCAGCTACTTACTTGGGCCTCTTGATCTATATCACCACCCTCCATCTCTAACCCACTAACTTCCTGCTCAGTGAGCCGAAGTTCCCTCTCAAGGTGGCCAAGTTCCCTCAGTGTTGCAATATGCTTCTCCAGATCTCTAACTCGAGCTTCTAGATGGGCAACATGCTCACATCTGTCACAGCGGTACTCACCCTGGAACACCTGCTCCAGCTGTGCGTACATGCGGCAGACTGCGCACTGAATGAATCCTTCCATCTCGCTAGACATCATCCTCAGTGCAACAAAAACAGCGAAAAAGAAAGAGATTTAGCACTTACCAGAACTTGTAACTCCTTCTTTCAACTCCTTTTTTAAACTCCACTTATTTTCAACCACTTGTCAGCAAGCACAGTGAGCAAGCACACACAGTGAGTGCTGAGCCTTGATTTAAGCACCTGAGATCAATTAACCCCACCCCCAGGTGCAGAGCAGACCAGAGAAAAAAAAACTGTTTGGACCTGTTTAACTAAGCAACTATGGCACTAGCTATCTATGCACTGCAGCAATGCACACCACACAATTGCACAAAAACAACAATATATCAGTCACTCCAAACCCACAGAATCACCAACAACTCCTTTTTTAAACTCCACTTATTTTCAACCACTTGTCAGCAAGCACAGTGAGCAAGCACTCCATGTATGGCGTCTTACCCTGAGATTCTACCCCACTAATTACGGCACATAGGGGTTTAAGGCCTTTAACATTCAGTGAGAATACTGTAGATATTTGTGAACACCAAGGAACTTTTTTGTGTTGCCATTCAGGTAGGAGGTGTCTGATTTTCAGATATAGGAAGAAATCAGTTCGGGGACCTGGAATAAATGAGAAAGGTCTTGGAATGACCTCAATTGATCACGCTCTAAAAGATCAGTGATGGTATGGATACCACATGAGTGCCATCTAGTCAAGGCTGGAAATGATTCCTTCGGGAAAGAGTACCCTAAGGATAGGATGGGAATGGGGATCATGGATAGGGTTGTGGGGGAACCTCTGCGGGTGTGCATAGCCTTTAAGCATTTTAGTCCCACTAACATTGGTGGGGAATATGAACCTAGGGATGGGGATGCCCATATGGATGCATATAGTAAGGCCTGGAGGTCGCCCCCTGCAATAATTGATTCCATTTTTTGCCAATTTTTATCCAAGTGTCCTTTCCACCATTCCCGTAACTGGGACATTAGGGTGGCCGCGTAGTAGACGTAGGGGTCTGGCACCCCAAGTCCTCCTCGATCTATTGGCTGAGATATGACCTTGTATGCTATACGGGGGGATTTACCCGCCCAAATGAATCTTGAAATAAGAAAAATCGGAAGCGTTCTAAAGAGGTAGAGAAGCTTTGGCAGCAAAAGCATCTTAAAGGCAGCTACTCGGCCCGTCCAGGCAATTTCATGTTTAGTCATGGAGTCAGCTTGTTTTTGGAGGGCCGCCAAGAGGGGGACATAGTTACGTTGATAAAGGTGGGCAGGCTTAGATGTGATGAACGTACCTAGGTATTTAATGGCTTCAGATTGCCAGGCTAAAGGAAAGGAAGTTTTCATTTCTGATAATTGGGTAGTGGGGACATGGATGGGGAGGACTTCTGTTTTCAGGGTATTTAATTTGTAGTATGAAACAGTGCTAAATTCAGAAAGAAGGGACAAAGCGGCGTGCAAGGAAGATTGAGGAGACGATAGAGTAAGAATAATGTCGTCCGCATACAGCGAGAGAACGTGGGACGTGTTACCAATCGAAACTCCCTGTACTCTAGGGTCCATGCGGAAAAGCTGGGCCAGCGGTTCAAGAGAAACAACAAAAATTAACGGGGAGAATGGACAACCCTGTCTTGTTCCGTTGGTTATACTAAAGGGGGGGAGAGTGTACCGTTAGTAAAAACTTGGACCGTGGGGGCAGAGTACAGTGCTTGAATGCAGCGCAGCATCTCCGCATTAACCCCAAACCTCTGGAGCACCGAGAAGGCATAGATCCAGGAAATCCGATCAAATGCCTTCTCGGCGTCCAGAGAAACCAGAACCGTAGGGGACTTACGAGTGTGAACATGATGTACAATGTTAATGACCCACCGGGTGTTGTCGTAGGCCTATCTTTTCCTTACAAAGGCGGTCTGGTCCATATGAATAATAGAGGGCATGACTAAGGCTAGCCTATCAGCTAGTATCTTAGCATAGATTTTTAGATCGGAATTTAATAAAGAAATGGGGCAAAAGTTTTTGGGAGAATCGAGGGGTTTATCTGGTTTGGGGAGAGTAACAACTATAGCTGCCTGATTTTCCATCGGGAGGGTGCCCTGCGATCTGGCTAAACTAAAGAACTCCAGTAAATGGGGGGAGATGATGGAAGTAAATGATTTATAGTAAAGACTCGTCAGTCCGTCAGGACCAGGGGATTTGTTGGAAGGTAGGGATTTAATAACTTTTTCTATTTCCGCTATAGAGAAAGGAGCATTGAGAGAGTCAATTTGGACAGGGCTAAGAGTTAGAAAACCGTTAATTTTGTCAGACGAAGTTTGGGGGGTAGTAGGATCGTCTTTCAGGTTATACAGTTCCCCATAGAATCTTTGGAAACACGAGGCTATAGAAGTTGGGTCAATGTATTTCCCTTTAGTGTGTGGATCTATTAGGTATGGAATGTGGGATTTTTGATGCTGTATTTTGAGCTTTTGTGCCAATAGCTTCCCTGCCTTATCACCGAGGGTATAGTATAACGCTTTTGTCTTACGCAGTTTGAACTCAAAGTCCAATAGGAGGGCATCTTTCAGACGCGCTCGTAAAGAACAGATCTGTTAAATATGCAGACTGGTTGCGTTTGTGCAGTTGTTCCACTTCTTTTATTTCTGTCATCAAGGAGGTAACCAGTTTTTCCCTCTCGCGTTTGGCTCTACTGCCTAATTGCACCATGATACCCCATATCACCGCCTTATGGGCGTTCCAGAGCGTCGCTGCGGTTACTTGTTCAGTCGTGTTATGGGTGAAATAGTCTTTCAGCACCTTTTTTATTTTGGATTTATACTGCGGCTGTGATAAGAGGTATGCATTACAACGCCATAGATATGTCCTATTAGGGGCATTTGACTCCTGGATTGTGCATGCAATCGGGCAGTGGTCAGACCAAGATTTAGTTAGAATGGCTGACGATTTAACTGATAACAAAGTGGAGGCATCTGTTAGCATGAGATCAAGTCTAGAATAGCTGTTGTGGGAAGGCGAATAATACGTGTAATTTATTTCTGTGCTGTGATGAGCACGCCAAATATCAATTAGTTTGCATTGCCACAGCATTCTGTCCAGAGAAGGTTTAGTGCGAGAGTAGTTTTGAGATGCGTCCATCTTCATATCAGGAATTATGTTAAAATCCCCAATAATTAGTAACTTCCCTTGTTTGCATTTGTCAACCAGTCTGAATATTTTACGAAGGAAACCAACTTGGCCATGCTGCGGAGCATACAGAGCCACTAAAGTGTATAGAGCATTATTTATATTGCATATCAGAATAACAAATCTCCCATTGGGGTCTACAACACTATCTACCAGGAAAAGGAGACAGGGTTCCTAATGGCTATAGCTATGCCTCGAGCTTTAGACTTAAAGGGAGCATGAATTATTATTGGATATGATGGGTGGTAAAGTCTGTGCGTGTCTTTACTTAGCAAGTGAGTCTCAACCAGGCACAAGACGTCAGCATCCAACTTTTTAGCCTCTGCCCACAGGAAAGAACGACGTTGGGGGGAGTTCAGGCCTCTCACATTGTGAGAAATAACCTTAAGTACCATAGGAAATACTCACAGTTGTTTTAAAGGAGGAAAATATACTTAGATGAGCAATGTGAGAAAGGCCCAACTCCAGAGACACTGGAAACCACCCGGCGCACTCGGAAGATAAAGGGTTAGTGTAGGGTTGCCTGCTACATAACAATAAAAAAGGAAACCACAAGACATACAGAAAACAGAAAAAACAGAAAAACATTGGGCTTGTGTGTGGCCCGAAAAAACAAAAAGAGCAAAGCACCTGGATAGTGCCTAAGTAGGCCCGGGTAAAAAAAGGAGGATAGGGCACCAAAGTCTGGTTAGGCTGTGCCGCAGGGTTCATCTAGAAGGTCATCAATTAGCAGTCCTGTTCATGGAGCGCTGGTGTGGATCTTGCTGGTCGGAAGGAGGGGAGCGACGGTCAGGTCTTTTGTTAGAAGAGCGTTGCTGACGGTCCGGAATGGGAGCAGATGAGATAGACAAGTCCCACAATTCCAATAAGCGTCGGGCTTCATCCAAGTTGTTGACAATGAAAGTCTTGCCATCTTTGCTGATTAGGAGTTTGTTTGGGAAACCCCATTTGTAAAGCAATTTCTCCTCTCCGAGTGTGCGGGTAATCGGGCCTAAGGAGCGGCGCCATTGAAGGGTGGCGGATGAAAAATCTGCATACACTGCAATCTGTTTGTATTTGTCTGGAACGGCGTTTTTATTTCTTGTGGCGTTCATAAACGCTTCCTTCACATGAAAGAAGTGGAAACGTGCCAATTTGTCTCTGGGCGTATCCTGTGGCAAATGTTTAGGGCGTGGGACCCTGTGTGCCCTGTCTATAACAAGTTCTCTATTCGGGCAGTCAGGGAGTACATCCTTAATAAAACGTTGAGTGAAATGCATCAGTTCATTAGACGTAATAGACTCCGGTATCCCTCTGAACTTCACGTTGTTCCTGCGGGATCTATCCTCTAGATCCGTTAGTTTGCCCCTTAGGTAGGACACTTCATCCGCAAGTTCATAATGCGAGTCTATGAGCTTGTTATGGGAACCCACTAGGTCTTTCAGCTTGTTATCATGGCGACTCAGTGTGGCTTTCATGGCCGTGACTGTGGATTTAATGGGGGCAATCGATGACTGATAGCTGTTATGCAAATCAAGCAGGGTAGACATCATTCGTCTTATGCCAGAGTTTGTGGCCGGTGAATCATCATCAGGGAATCCTGCCAAATAAATAGCTGGATCAAGTCCTGTGGAAGGGGCTGCTGTGGTTGTTTCAGCTGAATGTTGTGGGTCAGGTTGAGCATGGCTGCTGCTCGCTGGGGAGAGGGGAGGGAAGACAGACTCATCCTCCTCTCTGTGTCCGCGGCTGGCAGAATCACTCTCTCTGTCTGAGGAATGTCCCTTATTCTCAGGGTTGTCACCGTTCTCGAGTTGTATGTGGGAGAGGTGTTCATACCTGTTTGATAGAGGCAAGCTTGTAAACACGGCAGCTGCATATGAGTGGGACGCTGCGGACCTGCTGGGTTCTGGTTGTCTGCTTAAGATGGCGGCGGCGCCATCTTGTGATGCCGCTGGCGGAAAGAAATCCGTCATTCTCAGGGTAACCGGGTCTCCCTTTGCTTCCCTCTGCATCCCGCCGTGATCACCGGGCTTCTCCGGTTCCGGGGATATGTTTGGTTAGCTGGTTGCTGTAGTATTTGCTAGTATCTCGCCGCTGCAGGACGGAGCTCACAGACTATGTGGCCATTCGGCTCAGCGCGCAAACCACGCCCCCTTCCCAGGATGCGGTTTGCAATTAAGCTCCATTCACTTCAATGGAACTGAGCAGCAAAACCCCACCCAAGCTGGAGACAAGAGTGGGGCTGTCTCTGGAAGAAAGTAGCAGTTTTTGTAGCGCTGGATAACCCCTTTAATACAGAGTGGAGCAGGAAATCGTTGTCAGACTCCGCTTGTCTCTTTAAAAACAAAAAGATTGAGTAATTGAAATTTCGGATGCCTTTTCCTTCTCTCCCCCGACATCATCTGAAGAGAGAGTCAGTAGGCCACCATGGGTATTAGATAGTCATCTGGTCCTACCTACATTGATGGCTTTAGCTGACTTTATTCTTATGTGTTTGAGGGCCTTTAGTTCCTCTTGTGTTTCGAATTCTTGGGGTATGTGCACACTGCGAAATCTAAGCAGATCAACCACTGCGGATTCTGCTGCTCATCTCCGCTTGCGGATGCTGGTGGCTGCGCGCATCTCCACTGCTCCCATGGGCTTTATTCTATGGTTTGCCAGATTCTGCGGTCCGCCTGAAGAATGAGCGGGTTTATTCTTCAGGCAAACAGCAGAATCTATCAAACCATAGAATAAAGCCCATGGGAGCAGCGAAGATGCGCGCAGCTGCCAGCGATTGCGAGCGAGAGGGAGCTTCAGAATCCACGGTGGTGGTGAATTCCATACTGTGCACACACCCTTACTGTCTATGGCTAAAGCCCTTGTCTCCCCATTGCAGTATCCAGTCTATGCCATATCACATGGTAGAGCAATAACTCTTTATGACATTGATAAAATGAACAAGGATTCATCAGGTTTTATATTCTTTATGGTTACATAAGACTGATTATTTCGGGATTGACTTGTCCACCTTTCATATCTCGCGATGTTTTAAAGTCTAATACATTTATAAAATCTTCAATAAAAAACTATTAAAAATGAAACTAAAAGCAAAAATATTGATCGGATTCACCTACAGCTGCACCGTAAGCTCCTCTGGTATAACATATACAGTATACAGCTCTGGTTATTAGAGGAAGTCTCCGGCAGTCCGGACTAATAATACAAACTATATCAATAAAAATATATTATCAGCAGCAAGATGTATGACCCCAATCCATCTCAATCTTCCCATCTGCTTATTTTCGCGGCGTAACTATCGATTTTTTTTCTCACCCGTCTATGTATTTTCAATTATCCATATCTTAACTCGGCCGCGTCCTTAAAAGTTATCTTTACCTCTGCAGTAAAATTGACCCGAAAACACTCATGAGCATTTTTTGCCAGGCGTGCATATTCAGCATCCGTTTATTTTCATCAATGTGAAGGTCGACGAAACTATGAAAATTAGAAGCCCAAATCAATAATCGCTGTTACCTCAGACTCGTATCTCTGCAAAGGCAATACAGAACCGGATCCTGGCAGGATTGTAACTAAAGACTTGAGATGCAACCATAATTCGCTATATTCCTAATTATAATAGTCATTTATGCCACCATTTATGCTGACAAGTATTACTTTACCGCAGGAAGGAGAGGCGTCCGGAGTCCTGGTTTAATGTTGTCGTTGAAATAATAAAAGGTCTATGTGGTCATAATAATGGAAAATAATAGAGAGACCCCCACCCCCCACACACCCATCTTTCCAGTGATGATTATCTTATTTTGGGATGTCCCACTTTTTTTTTTTTTTTTTTAAGATATTCCACCCGACAAAAGAATGTTAATTGATTTCTATGGTGTGCTGCGCTTTGGTGGTCCTTGGCTCCCCAGCCCACTGTTCCACTGTGTAGTGGCCATGTCGTGTTTCTGCAATTATATTCCCATTGTAGTAAACGGTAGCTGAGCTGCACTAATCTGACATAGCCACTACAAAGTTAATGGCGTTATCTGTTTCATTCACAATGGAACTCTGCCGAACAGCTAATCAGCATCCTAACCGTCAGATATTGATGGTCTATCCCGAGAATAAGCCATTAATATATGTAAAAGGAGAAGCCCCTTAATTGTTTCATCTGGACATTCTATGCTTTTTATCGTGTATAAATTTGGTGTAAACTGCTGTCTGTTCTCATGTTTATTGGGTGGTAGTCGTGACACCAAACCATTTTTATTATTTATTTTTAAACAACATTACAGCTTTGGTTTTGAGTAGTTTTTAAGGGACACTGAAGAGGACCCAGCAGGATGGAGAACTATAAGTCCTTCCTTTATATATCTCCTTCCTTTTAAATCCACTTCTGGCATTGGTTCAAACAACGAGACATGTAGCAGTCACCAGCTCAATGGATGAAGCCTTAGGCTATGTTTACACAACGTAAGTTCCTTAGTAATCATGGCCGTTGTTGCAGAAAACCCTGTCAGTTCACACAATGGTGCGAGTGGCTCCGGCCACACGCTCCATTGTGAGCAGTGGGGAATTCGGATGCGGACGCGCACGGATCCGCCTGCATCCGAATTTAGTGGCGCTAAAGATCATCCGGCCGGTACTGCAGTAGTGGTCGGGATGATCTTTTCTGAGACCGGCCATACCGTGACCCCTTCGGGTCACGGAACGGCCGGTGTCATACAAAGTGTAAACATAGCCTTATTCTGTATTCTACTATGCTACTGTCATACACTAGTCATAGTAAGGACTCAAAAACACAGAAAGATGCAACAGCTCACCGCAATGGCAAGATACAGACCCAATACAGATATGATATATATTATGATTATGATCATTAAAGTGGCCCCCCAACTGCTAAAAAAAATCTCCATAAACATAATGAGGCTCTTGGTTACCATTTGCAAACAGTGTAAACCACCCCACCAACAATAAGGTGGTCTCATGTTCAGGGTAGACCCTACACTGTACTTTAGTCTTTCCATGGCATGTAATAAGCCTATACTGTGGGCATGCAGGATTCATCTTATGCAAAAATAATAACCATCTGAGTGGGATAGGTGGAGTGCACAACTAAGTAAAGGCAGTCAGTCCCCCTATCTGGAACAAAGGGGAAAAAAATTGGTCAGCTCTCCTAGAACCCCATTCACATTAGGCAGGAGCATGTTGCTATGGCTGAAATTGCAAACAGGAGATACGGCAGGGGAATGGATGTAGCTGCTCCTGCACTCTTTCCCTGGATATATCTCCTGATCAGTGTGGGTTTCAGCAGTGACACCCAATGAAATCAATATCTTTTGACATGTCTGATGTCTTAATGACAGGTAGTCTTAAAGTCTGACCCACAAAATGGCTCTCACATTAGTACATTTAAAAAAAAAATCTGGTGTGACATTTTTACCCATTTCAGGGCTCTCCCCATTTTTTTTTTTTTTAAAGTTATAATAAATGAAACTGTTGGTTTTCATGGTTAGCAACTGATCAAACCATCAAATTCTGAGCACACAAAGCTCCAATCTAATATTATAAGATGTTGCACATTTTTTCATGGGTGTTGTCTCGCTTCTATTTAATTGTTGTCACATGTTTTTTGGACAGTGGTTAATGTTTGCTTAGTGTTCGGGTCAAAACTAGATATGTTGTGTTTGGTATGGAGTGCAAGACCACATCACACGTTATGCATTTACTGACAGGATGTCTGGTCAGACCACTCCATTATGACGCAGATGTTATTCTTGGGGCTCTTTTGATGAAGAGCTCTGCACCACACTGTGGATCTTGAGTTTACTCAGTTTGAATAGTAGCCTGTGGTTTTCAGAACTTGGTGACTCATCTAGTACACATAGGGACACTGCCTGAATTACCCTGATGGTTTTTAATTTACACATTGACCAGCTATAACAATATTACCACCCAATTTTGTATTGATCCCTTATTCCACCAAAGACCTGCCACAAAATCTGTGAAGGTGCCCGATGATATCTGAAACTACCACTTTCACAGAAAGCTCTTTTGACCCTGTAAGTTGTGAGGTGGAACCACCATGGGTTGGTTGGCTTATCAATTGAACACCCAAGACACTGTTGCTGGGTCAACAGTTGTCTTTCCTTATACCACTTTTAATTACTGTATACCAGGTTCTCCCCAATTGACCAGTCATTTTGGAGATGTCCTAATCTAGTCGTCTAGTCATTGCTTAGACTCTTAGGGTACTATTACACGGCCGATGGGGGCCCGATAATAAATGTAAACGAGTGCCGATCTGCTAGAACGGCGCTCGTTTACTGGGCCTATTACACGGCCTGATAATCATTTAACAAGGGCTGCAGGGACATTGTTACCGATGTCCTTGCAACCCTTGTTTAAACGTTATACATTACCTGTCCATGCTGCAGGGCTCCTCTTCTTCTGTACCTCTCCCCGATTCCCGAGCGCTCCAGCTTCAGAGTGGCCTGTTTCAGCTGACAGGCCACTCAGCCAATCAATGGCCACGGTGGTCCCGGTCAGTGATCGGCTGAGCGGCCTGTCGGCTGACAGGCCACTCTGAAGCTGGAGCGCTCGGGAACCGGGGAGAGGTACAGAAGAAGAGGAGCCCTGAAACCTGGACAGGTAATGTATATCGTCAGACGTCGGCCGTGCACCGGTAGCGGTGTGCGGTCGGTGGCTGACACTTATAGGTCAGAACCTATATCAACGATCAGCCAATGACAAAGATCATCGGCTGATCGTTGTCTTTATTACACGATAACGATAATCAGCCAAATTGGGCCGAGTTGGACGATTATCGTTCCGTGTAATAGTACCCTTACACTTTTCCATTTTTCCTGCTTGGAAACATCAACTTCAAGAGCAGACTGTTCATTTTCCCTCTACCTGTTTTCATAAGATAATCAATGTTTTTAACTTAGGCCACGTTCACACAACATACATGTTATATTAATCACGGTGGTTGTTGACGATTTGCAACAACAGCCGTAATTAATAGAAAATTGACATTGTACTGCAGTCTATGGAATCCCTGCCGGAGTGTATACACATAATATATTCTCTGGCTGGGATCCCTAGTGACCGCAAGAAAACTCGGCCGCAATTCTCATTGTGTGCAATGGAGAATTGGGATGTGGGCACACAGGGATGTGCCTGCATCCCAATTCAATAGAATTGAAGTTTATCCGGACGGCACTGCAGTACCAGCTGGGATAAACTTCACTGACACCGGCCGTTCTGTGACACGGCCGGATCACAGAACGGCCGATGTCATACTTAGTGTGAATGTGGCCTTAAAGTGTACCTGTCACAAGGGACCATCAGCAGTGAAATAACACTGGTGACCCAACCTCATGCTTGTTTGTAGCCCTGAAGACCCGAACTTCAACCCGTAGATAGAACCTTGCTATTTTATGGGGAATACAAGTATTTACTAATATAGACAGGATGGGAGTGGTGGCAGGTTCTGCTTAAAGGGGTTGGCCAGAGAAATTTTTTACAGTGCCTATTCCACACTGCCAAGTGCTGGTTTGTATAGTTTCCACATAGTTTCACAAGGTCACATTGGAAAATGACATTAACAACCTAATGGGCTGCCATAGATAAATGAACCACTTGTCTTTCAAAATACTTTTTGCAAACCTTCCTAGAGTATATTTTGTCTTACAGTCACTGTAACACACATCATAGCTGAAAGCTTTTACTTCCAATTTTACTTTCTTTTCAATGAGAAAAACTGAATATAGGGTCACCAATGAAAAGACTTCCTTGCTATTCCTCCTCTCACTATTTCACTGTGTTGAAAACATGACATATCCAGCCCAATATTTCAGTTTGCTATGTCTCCTTGCCTTATTTATGAAGCTAGCATAAAAATATAAAAAAAAAAAAAATGTACAAAGAGAATTTTCAATATCCGTGTCTAGCCACCTACAATCCAGAAATCTACATTAGCAATGAAGATGAATTTCAAGAGCAATGTGACTATGTAATAACACTTTTGAAAAGTGTTAAAAATGGAAACATTTTACTGGTGTGAAGTTTCTTTAAAAATAAACGTTAAGATTTCCAACTCTTTCCAATTTTTCTGTTGTTGTTTCCATGGTTATTGCAGAAGAAAACAACTAAAATAATCATATTGATCAAAAGGATTAGGCAACTTGTCATTGTTGCAACATTGCACTGGAAAACTCCCGTAACAGCACAGTGGCCAAGTTGTTATGAACTAAAAGCAAACCTAAGATCCAAATCCAACCAGGAACATGTTTAGCATGCAGGGTGCTAACCCTCTAGGCATATGATGACAGAAAAAAAATTGGTAGTCAATATTTGTGATGAGTGAACCAAACCTTACAAACTGAGATTTGTTTTCGAAGTTCGTAAACCAGTTAGTAAAGATGGTGGATGCACAATTTAATACGCATTTTTTTTTTTTTTTTTAAGAAGGACCTATGCTTATCTGTTTGCGCTCCCCCTGGGGTCCCCCGCCAGCTTGTTTTGTGTATATTTACTTAACACAGCATGTTTTCTTTCCAGTGTTTCTGCTTTTCATTCCCAACAGGAATATTGGAACAAAAACATATTGTTAGAAGTAAATATACACAAAACAAGCTGGCAAAGTAGAAAGCAATAGATGTGATTGCAGTGTATGTGGATTGCTTTCTACCCTGCCAGCTTGTTTTTGGATATTCTCTTATGACTACATGTTTTCATTACAATGTTGTTGTTTTTAATTCCCAACAGCAACACTGGAACAAAACCATGTTGTAATAAGTAAATATGCACAAAACAAGCTGGTGGGGTAGAAAGCATTTGACATACAGTACATGAGGATCACATCTATGCAAAGCTAGCATACCCTAAACTAATTGTATTGTACTAACTGCTTAATCCCCTCAATTAATATAAGGGTCTGTTCACACGTACAGACTCGCTGCGTATTTATCGCTGTGAGTTTCTCGCACATAAATCCACAGTAATACTGATTGCTATCAAGTCAATGTATGTGTGTTCTCGCTGTGTGTTTGGTGCAATTTTTACATGCGAGTTTTGATTTTTACATGATTTTCCCTGGCAAGTTCAACACCACAAAAAACACAGCTACTTTCATGCGAGTTTGATGCGAGTTCTGTGCGAGTTTTACGCAGCGAGTCTGTAAGTGTGAACAGACCCTAAAATATATATATTTTTAAGGGATAAAGAAAAAGTTTGTATTCATTCAAAACAAAGCCGTACTTTGCTTCAAATTTATATTAAATTGACATAAGTGTGAGTGTGCACAACAAATTGGATCCCATCTGTTGCACCATTTTATTGAGTACATTAAGTAAAAGTCCACAGTGCAGGAAGAAAAAGTCACTGAATTCAGAAATTTAATAACCTGTTTATCCTCCTTGAGGGTGATCACCTCTTCTGAACATTTGCAGTGGCTACATGGTTAGGTTCTTTTGAGCTCATGGCCCCTAGAATGTCAGTCCCAAAGTAACATAAATCTCTGCTTACTTGTGTAGATACAGTGCATTAAAAAAACAGAGCAATATTAAGGCAGACTAAATTGTCTTTCTCAGGAACATGGGTGATTGTAGAAGAAAGTTTAGTCTGCTGGAATGTCGCTGTTTTGTATATTTACTATACCTGAATTAATAAGTAAGTGATATACACCAACATGTTCCTGTGATGCTGTGATACGCTTCCCTACTTACGAGCTAAAAGTGGCTTGTCAACCCCTGTTAGGAGTCGTTTTCTTCATCTTACTGACTGCCATTCCTCAAAGCCGCCATTTCTCATTCTTCAAAGCCACCATAGCCTTGTATTCAGCACGTAAATGTTTTGCTTTTTTATTCAGTTTCTTTTGTTTTAAAATTACACTGCGTCTTCTACTTTAATTCCATAGAAGGCTGTTTGCGTAATTCATAGTAAAGGATAACGCCCTTGGCACCAATTTGAGTCATTCTCTTACGTCTAAACAGCTCGTATGCAGTAGACTATTCCCACTATATACTGTACAATGACTGTCCCCCTCCCCCATCTAGAAGTGCTTTGGACCACAATATATTGTGGCATAGATTTAAATAAGCGTTGAGATTATTCTTCAGGAATATCGGTTCATGTAGACAGGTTCACTTCTCGAATTACTTCACATTAGATGAAGGTATTGATGTACTCTAAGTAGCCTTTCCTACCTTGCTCTAAAGCAGGGATGGGAAACCTTCAGTCCATCAGCTGTTTCAAACCTACAATACCCATGATGCCTGAACAGCCGAAGCTTTGGCTGTCCAGGCATGATGGGATTGTAGTTTTGCAGCAGCTGGAGGTCCGAAATTTCCCTATCCCTGATTTATAGGATTAGTACAGTATAAAGGGAAATTTAGGGAAACAATCATATTCCTGAAAGCAAGCCATGATTACAATCCTTGTGGATGGCGCATTGTCTCACTGAAAGTATCCGTCTGCCAAAGGCAAAAAAAAAAGGTTGGAATGAACTCAATTGGTTATTTTTGATGGCTGTTTTTTGATACTGTGCGTTTATTGATGGCCATTTTCCCATAGACGTCAATACAGCATCAACGCTCATTTTTGTTGCAGTTTCTTTTGTCATAATATTAAAGTGTGCAAACAAAACTTAAAACTGACCTATAGAAAACTGTCTCACTTGACTTTATAATGTACTTTAGGTCATTTGTCTAATCAACCTTTCCCCTCGCTTTGCCTCTGCCTCTCGACTCTGCCAATCCCTCCACTGGCTACCCATTGCCCAACGTATTCACTTTAAACTGTTGACCATGACGTACAAGGCAATCCACAACCTGTCCCCTCCGTACATCTCCGACCTGATATCCCGCTACCGTCCCTAACGTAACCTTTGATCCTCCAGTGACCTCCGTTTGCACTCCCCCCTTGTTCGTACCTCACACAACCACCTCCAAGACTTTGCCCGAGCTTCCCCCATACTCTGGAACTTGCTACCCCGACACATCCGGCTCTCAACCACCATCATGTCCTTCAAAAGTAACCTGAAAACCCTTCTCTTCAAACAAGGCTACAACCTACAATAACTCTGCATCACACTTGACTGGCTGCACTTTACCTCCTGTTTTACCTCCTGATTGCTGCTCTGCAGGTTTCCTGCTTCCACCCTGGAGGTCATGTGATCACTGGGTGCAGGGTTGGTGTGGATGGTGCTGAGATTAGCAGATGAGCTCTACAAGGGCTGTCAGATTCTAGACATTACTAGGGCTGATATGTTAACCCAAGATACAGAGGAAATAAGCAATAAAACAATTATTATATATACGTAAATAAAGTCCTATTTGCCACTGGAAAAAAAAAAAAAAAAGGAAACCAATTAAATACACAAATGAGAAGAAATTCTATACCTCCCAAATCTGCCTCTACTAAAAAATGTCTGATCATGAACGGAGGGAAATGGCTTGGTCTAGAACTGATTAACCTGTCAAATAATGTTATCGCCAGCACTCCCCTGGCTTTTATCAAAGGGACATACATGCATACTAAAGTGATACACGGTTAAACAATAGGAAAAATGTAGTATGCACTTCCATTTTTTTTGCTTTGAAGTATAATTTTAACACTGTTTTATCAAACTCTTGTCAATTAACAGCTTATCTATTTCCAATGGTTCATCAAACAGTCAATGGGGAGATTGATCGGCCAAGAAAAAAAAAAAACACAGGTTGTCGAAAACAGAAAAGGTTTTATTCATTCATCAATTTTTAACAATCTAGTTATTTTATGATAATAACTTGAATTGGCCACAGAAACAATCACCTTGTTCCTATTACAAATGGTCTGTTCTTCTTACAACAAGTTGGATTTCTTAAAGGTCTATTTTGCCTTTTCTACAATCCAGCTCATTTAAGAGGTATGATTTGGCTAACCTCTAGCAATTAACCTCCTTGGGGCTTATATACTGGGAAAGCTACCTACAAGAGACTTATGTACTAGGACACCTAAATAATGGGGAAACTGCCTATTATAGGGCTCATATACCTGGGAAATACCTGGGTATATATACTGTAAAAACTCTTTACTGGAGGTCCATATACTGCGGAAAATAGTTACTGGATGCCTACATATACTGTTCTCCTACAAACACTGGGGTAACAACCTCCTGTGGGCCTATAACTACCTAATGGAGGCCTATATACTAGGACACCTAAATACCTACTAGGACAAGTATAGTTTATAGTGGGAAAAATACTTACAGTACATGGGCAACTATTGTATAGAGTGGGGAAAATACAAACTTGGGGACGTACCTAATAGGGGAAACTACTTGAGGAACTACTGAACCTAATGGTTTAGACCTACCTACCCCTTCCTCTCAGCTCACTTACCTACCCAGGGGCATAGTCTCTTTCCCCTATATGAGGAGGTCAGTACTATAAAATTAAAGGGCCCTGGGGCTCACTGACTTTAAGTTACACCTCTGTACCTCCCCAATGAAACGCACACTGGGGCGACACTGAAGGCTACATCCTGTATGTTACAATTCATAGAAGTAGCAGTGACTAGTGATTATTGGCTGATTTTGTTTCATGGTTATCTGGTTTAACAATACATTTTGGATGTACTTGGAGATGCCGTTTAGGTCCCATACAACTTGTGCCTCCTATTTCACACATCATAGCTTTTATATAGACTTCCTTATGTAGATTTTGTGAAAATACAGTATGTCTTGCCAATCCTAGTAACAAATAGCCAACCTTATACTACACGAACAGGCCGTGTCTGCGGGAGCCACTCTATTCTACCAGCTTTTTGCTTTCCCTCCATGATGTCCATATGCCCAAATACGCCATATGGACAGTGGACGTCTTTATATCTAATTTAATTTCAGCAAAAAAATATATAACAAATCAATATCAGGAGAGAAGAGACAGCTGCACAAGTTCAACAAATATGGCACAATAAAAATGATGAATGGAAAACTAGGTAAACATGTTGCGTAAGATAAATTCTGTACATTAGTTGCTGTGTATAGTAACAGATCTTTATCAGAGAAGATAAATGTACGGTGAAAGCCGAGGGAATTCTTTATCTAAACGTCTATCTGAATAATCTTTATATTACATTGAATTTAAAGGACTGTAAGTGGAAACATGCAATGCCCCCAGCCTCGCTGTGTGATTTATATGTATTCTTCCTATACTCTAGTAATATTATTGGAACACTAGTAAAGGTCTGCAATATTTTCCCCGCCTGGTCTTATTTATACCCGTTGACATAAAGTCGGAGATAACCTATGGAGGCTGCTGACATATAGGCGCAGATAACCTTTTATGAGTTTGTTTAACTTGGCAAATCACCCTTTGAAAATAAGTTTCTGTAATAAAAGGACAATGCGGCCTGTGATTATTCCGCTGCAGGACCAATGTGTCTCCGAGAAGTAATGTCCTGTATATTTATGGGAATTTATCATAGCCCCTGGATATGGCGGCCGCAGACGAGCTGCATATTTCCTAGCCGATATTATATTTATAGGGATGGGTTGAAGGTGCCATTAAATGGATTGGATGCTCCGCATGAATAATGTGCATTTTTATTTTTAAAAGGGGGAAATTGAGAAATCTAAAAAGTTATAAAATATAAATAAAACATTTACTAAATTATTTAATAGTATTTCCCAGGGTTGGATTTTGTGGAGGAAAAATAGGCAACTATCAGAACCCTCAATTACCATTGACCCAGAGAAGTAACCTGAATGGAATTAAAGGGATACTCCGGAGGTGTGTGTGTATATATATATATATATATATATATATATATATATATATATATGTATATATATATATATATATATATATATATATATATATTAGTGATGAGCGAATACTGTTCGATCGAATAGATATTCGATCGAATAGTGAGATATTCGAATATTCGATATTCGTACGAGTATCCCGCGCATATTCGATAAATATTCGATACGCGTTCAAATCCCCCAGTTTCCGGTTTCACCCTCCAAATGGTCAAATAGATGTTTTTCACTAATCGAATACTTGTTCCCATAGACTTTAATGGGATCGAATATTCGATCGAATATTTGAATATTCCCGGGATATTCGTACGAATATTCGAATATCTCACTATTCGCTCATCACTAATATATATATTATATATTTTAACTGATGACAAAAAGTTGTACAGATTCATAAATTACTTCTATTTAAAAAGAAAAAATAAAGCAAGTCTTCCAGTACTTATCAGCTGCTGTATGCTCCTGCAGGAAGTGGTGTTTTCTTTCTCTGGTGCCACCTCTGTCCGTGACAGGAACTGTCCAGAGCAGTAACAAATCTCCATAGAAAACCTCCCCTGCTCTGGACAGTTCCTGACGGGGACAGAGGTGGCAGAAGAGAGCACTGTGTTAGACTGGTACGAATTCACCCCTTCCTGCAGAACATACAACAGCTGATAAATACTGCATTATATATAATCACTAATACTGATATCGGCGCTAGCTCTGATCCCGGTCACTGAGTGCGATTGTCAACTGCTGAAAGCAGCCACCAGGGTCAGCAAAGACTTGGCTCCAGAATAAACAAAACTTGCTCTGTTGTATTAGTATGTTGCAAATACCTAAAATATCTGCAATCCTATTGGGCGCTGATTTCTGAAGGGCAATAATTATACAGTCAGGAATCATATATACATTCACCAGACTCTGAGCGGTATGGATGACGCAGCGCTTATTTTTTATTTTGCTAGAAAAATCCCTTCTTTTTATTTGTGGACATTATAAGGACGTCATTCAGAATAACAAATAACTTACAATAGATAGTGGTTGGAGACATTTTCTGTTTATTTGAGTTCCGCCGCTGTCTTTTTATGATGCAGATGTTCCATTTATTAGACATATGTTACCAGATTAGTACTGGCTGCAAAAGTGAGGAACCAGCAGAAACGAGACTTGATTGGAATCCATGTACAAAACGAAATAGGGTCAGAATGATCTATGTACTATGTTATCCAGAACAATGCTTCCGGTGTCTGTCAGAGGCTATCCTGGATGGATGTCATTGGAAAGGCATACAGCGCCCTTTGTCACCCACAGGATTCTATGTGAAATGGATACCAAGTATAGAGATGTGCAAGTCAATTCATATAGAGTCAGTTTGATTTTTGGGATTCATTTTGGACAAATCAAGAATAAGAACAGATACTCCTGTCAAGAATCCCTTCTGCTATTTCAGGGGAAAGACGTATACTGTATACCTTGCCCCTTGTAACATTTGCTGGGAATATCTGAGGCTCACAACATGTATGATGTGAGCGCACACTAGATAAATAATGATAAAGGGGAGTGCAAGCTACCTCAGAAAAATATAACCAGAAAATATCTGAGGAATATCTGAGGCTGTCCAGTGGTCCAGAGGTGGATGCTCAGAATAATTTCTATAAACCAGGAAGCCATTAAAGGGCAGAGTAGTATGTCACCAACAAACCAGGACACTTATTCAGCATCCATTAGGCAAATAAGAACCTAAGAAACTGTTTAATGTACAGTAGTGTTCTCAGAAGCAACAGTACAGTATGAGACATGATGGAGAAAGCAGGAGATGTGCAATAGTAGTACAATATGGAACATGATGGAGAAATAAGGAGATGAGTAGTAGTAGTAGTAGTAGTAGTAGTAGTAGTAGTAGTAGTAGTAGGGGTGGTAGTAGCAGTAGTAGAGGTGGTGGTGGTATTAGTAGTAGTAGCGGTGGTAGTAGTAGTAGTAGTAGTAGTAGTAGTAGTAGTAGTAGGGGTGGTAGTAGCAGTAGTAGAGGTGGTGGTGGTGGTGGTGGTGGTATTCATAGTAGTAGGTAGTAGGGGTGGTAGTAGTAGTGGAAGGGGTAGTAGCATACCTCCCAACTTTTGCTGGGAGGAAAGAGGGATATTCACGGCAATGTGACATAGCGCCATTTGTAGTAAGCCCCCCCCCCCCCCTCCATGTAGCCATAGCCCCCTGTTAGGAGTCCCCCCTTGTAGCCATAGCCCCCTGTTAGGATGCTCCCCCATGTAGCCATAGCCCCCTGTTAGGATGCTCCCACATGTAGTCATATCCCCCTGTTAGGAAGCCCCCCCCCATGTAGCCATAGTCCCCTGTTAGGATGCTCACCCCTGTAGCCATAGCCCCCTGTTAGGATGCTCACCCCTGTAGCCATAGCCCCCTGTTAGGATGCTCACCCCTGTAGCCATAGCCCCCTGTTAGGATGCTCACCCATGTAGCCATAGCCCCCTGTTAGTAGTACAATATGGAACATGATGGAGAAATAAGGAGATGAGTAGTAGTAGTAGTAGTAGTAGTAGTAGGGGTGGTAGTAGCAGTAGTAGAGGTGGTGGTGGTATTAGTAGTAGTAGGGGTGGTAGTAGTAGTAGTAGTAGTAGTAGTAGTAGTAGGGGTGGTAGTAGCAGTAGTAGAGGTGGTGGTGGTGGTGGTGGTGGTATTCATAGTAGTAGGTAGTAGGGGTGGTAGTAGTAGTGGAAGGGGTAGTAGCATACCTCCCAACTTTTGCTGGGAGGAAAGAGGGATATTCACGGCAATGTGACATAGCGCCATTTGTAGTAAGCCCCCCCCCCCCCTCCATGTAGCCATAGCCCCCTGTTAGGAGTCCCCCCTTGTAGCCATAGCCCCCTGTTAGGATGCTCCCCCATGTAGCCATAGTCCCCTGTTAGGATGCTCCCACATGTAGTCATATCCCCCTGTTAGGAAGCCCCCCCCCCCATGTAGCCATAGTCCCCTGTTAGGAAGCCCCCCATGTAGCCATAGCCCCCTGTTAGGATGCTCACCCCTGTAGCCATAGCCCCCTGTTAGGATGCTCACCCCTGTAGCCATAGCCCCCTGTTAGGATGCTCACCCCTGTAGCCATAGCCCCCTGTTAGGATGCTCACCCATGTAGCCATAGCCCCCTGTTAGGATGCTCACCCATGTAGCCATAGCCCCCTGTTAGGATGCTCACCCATGTAGCCATAGCCCCCTGTTAGGATGCTCACCCATGTAGCCATAGCCCCCTGTAAGGATGCTCACCCATGTAGCCATAGCCCCCTGTTAGGATGCTCACCCATATAGCCATAGCCCCCTGTTAGGATGCTCAACCATGTAGCCATAGCCCCCTGTTAGGATGCTCACCCATGTAGCCATAGCCCCCTGTAAGGATGCTCACCCATGTAGCCATAGCCCCCTGTTAGGATGCTCACCCATGTAGCCATAACCCCCTGTTAGGATGCTCACCCATGTAGCCATAGCCCCCTGTTAGGATGCTCACCCATGTAGCCATAGCCCCCTGTAAGGATGCTCACCCATGTAGCCATAGCCCCCTGTTAGGATGCTCACCCATGTAGCCATAACCCCCTGTTAGGATGCTCACCCATGTAGCCATAGCCCCCTGTTAGGATGCTCACCCATGTAGCCATAGTCCCCTGTTAGGATGCACACCCATGTAGCCTTAGCCCTCTGTTAGGATGCTCACCCATGTAGCCATAGCCCCCTGTTAGGATGTTCACCCATGTAGCTATACTGTAGCTCCCTCTTAGGAACCCCCCAATGCAGCCATAGCCCCGTGTTAGGAAGCCTTCCCCCCCATGTCGCCATAGCCCCTGTTAGGATGCTCACCCATGTAGCCATAGCCCCCTGTTAGGCTGCTCACCCATGTAGCCATAGCCCCCTGTTAGGATGCTCACCCATGTAGCCATAGCCCCCTGCTAGGAAGCCCCCCCACCCCCACCCCCCCATGTAGCCATAGCCCCCTGTTAGGACGCTCACCCATGTAGCCATAGCCCACTGTTAGGATGCTTACCCATGTAGCTATAGCTCCCTCTTAGGAACCCCCCCATGTAGCCATAGCCCCCTGTTTGGAAGCCCCCCATGTAGCCATAGCCGCCTGTTATCAAGCCCCCCATGTAGTCATAGTCCCCTGTTAGGATGCTCCCCCGTATAGCTATAGCCACCTGTTAGGATGCTCCCCCGTGTAGCCATAGTCCCCTGTTAGGATGCTCCCCCATGTAGCCATAGCCCCCTGTTAGGATGCTCACCCATGTAGCCATAGCCCCCTGTTAGGATGCTCCCCCATGTAGCCATAGCCCCCTATTAGGAAACCTCCAGCCCCCCTCCACCATGTAGCTTTTCCCCCTGGTAGGTATCCCCCCCCCATGTAGCCATAGCCCCCTGTTAGGATGCTCCCCATGTAGCCATATCCCCTGTTGGGATGCTCCCCCATGTAGCCATAGCCCCTGTTAGGATGCTCCCCCATGTAGCCATATCCCCTGTTGGGATGCTCACCCATGTAGCTATAACCCCCTGTTAAGAAGCCACCAGCCCCCTCCCCATGTAGCTATAGCCCCCTGGTAGGAAGCTCCCACCCAATGTAGCTATAGCCCCCGGAAGGAAGTTCCCTCCCCATGTAGCTACTGTCCCCTATGTAATAAAAAAATCCATATCCTCACTCACTTACAGTAGAGCTGTTCTCCGTTGTCTCCTCTCTCTGCTCTGAGCACCAGAGCTATGGGGGAGAGAGAACGACCTCTTGTGCCCGGAGGCAGAATGACGTCTTTGGCCACAACTGTATTAACAGAGCAGGAAGTCAGTATCTCCTGCTTTGTCAGTGTCACCACGACAGCTACTGGCTGCAGCAGGACCAGTGTGGGGGACAGGGAGAACTGTGGGCAGGCTGGGGTCGCAGCGGGACACGTGGGGGCTGTCCCGGGACGATGGGACACACCCCCAAAATCAGGACTGTCTCACTGGATCCGGGATGGTTGGGAGGTATGGTAGTAGTAGTAGCAGCACGAGTAGTAGTAGGGATAGTAGTAGCAGGGATATTAGTAGCAGAAGAGGTAGTATTAGTAGTAGTAGTATTGGTCATCGTAGTAGTAGTCGTTGTAGTAGTAGTGGAAGTAGTAGTAGCAGTAGCAGCCAAATCAGATGCAGTCAGGAGCAAGTTAAACACAAAGGAGAGCCACAGGCTGCATCACTACAACTCCCATCATGGACTGTCAGCATAGACAGAGGTTGTAGTTCTGCAACACCTAGTGAGCCAAAGATTGGTAATGGTCACCTTTCTGGACTCCAGTGCTATGGCCTCTTGTGGTCAGGTCTGAATGCTGTGTAATGTAGGTGGAGCTAATCCCACTGCTCTGCTTGCATCACACAGGAAGTGCAGAGTGGCAGGACAGGTAGTAAAGGACTCTCCTCCTCCTGCCAGCAGTTATATTGTCTGTATCAGACCTGATACAGTTGAATAGAGAGAGAGAGCTGCTTAGCACACCTGTCACTTTCACAGCCATTTCAGGAGAACTGCAGAGTGACAGCAAGTGGTGAGGAGGGCCGTTGATGTAGCTAACTCCTAAAGGTTTCCAGAGTAGGTTAAGCAAGAATCAACTGAGTTTCTTAGCTTACTTGCACTTTGCTCTCCTGCACTCTCCTGCAGACAAATCCTGGATAGTTGGATTTCCCTGACTAGGCGTAAAATGGTTATCGCAGGCATAGACAAGGTATTTCCAGATGACAGTTACTCCACCTCTGGGTTTAGCACTGAATACTTGTTAATAAAGCTCTTTTAGATGGATCACTAATCTATTGTCCCTGTCAAAGGGCCCTGGCCTCGGGCCAGGCCCAGGTATAAGCTTCAGCAGGAGCACAACTTCTTTGTCTCTGTCTCTCTGTCTCTGACACCTGAAAGAGATATCTTGTGACAGGGGAAATACAAATTTAGTGGCACACCTGTACTGGGACACAATAGCAGTAGTGGCTGCAATTTAGAGGGATTTGTCCAAAATAAATATCAGAAATTGCAGATGACCTAAATCGCTTAATTTTTGGATACTCCAGGACAAATTTCATCTGTCCGTCGCTATTCTTGAACACTTTTAGTTTGCAGTCGGTGATCACTCAGGTGTGAAGTGAAATGTTGCTCTTTGTTGGTTTCTCTGGGTATTTGCAGAATTGCCCTTTTGCAGATTGTTAGTAAATAGCCTGGGCTGTGATCATATTAAGCTCCATTTCACGCCTGGTCTTAATGTGGCGGCAGAGCTCATTGCGGTGTTATTAAAAGTTGTCCTTAGCTCGCACATACACCTTCTGCATGCTGAGCAGCAGCTCTCAGGATGACAGACTACACAGCCCAGCTAAAGAGAAAATCATATAAATATAAGAAATTACTCTGGCTCTTAGGCACACGATATAGTAATTAAATGAGTGACATAAATAATGGGTGGTATATGTAGAGCGCTGCACAGAGTCTCAATCATTGTCTTATAATCCCCATGTTTAGACTGAAGGAGTTTATATTATTTAATCTGGCAATTATGGTGAATGAATATGGGTGAAAGACGATGTGGAATCTGCTCATGGAGGCTGCAACTATTCAGCTGCTCTAGAAGAAGGAGAAAAAGCAGCTGTTAAAGACATAAAGAAGACTGCGGAATCCGGTGCAGAAGGCAGAATGGCTGCACAAGTCCCTGTGGCTCCATCCTCCAATATCAATTTGCAGGAACTTCATATTCCTCCATATGGTTCTTTATGTGACACTGTATGTCAGAGATATTCTTCCCCACAGGCAAGGATTGTGGAGGAGTATACGTGCATAACACAGCATATAACAGGGTATATAAGGCCTCTACAGAAGTCTGTGGGTGGTCATTTACAGCTCTGTATAACGCAGTAGTTATATGGAACTAAGCTATATTAATTAGGCCTTGTGGCTTATAGCAAAGCTATAACTTTAAATGAGCCATGTCCCTTCCTAAAACTTTTGACATGTTGTAGAGACATGTTAGATGCCTCCAAGAATCTAAATAGTTGCCTCTCAGTAACAATAGTTGCCACTTAGGCAAAAAATTACCCCAATAGGTAAGTGTCCCCAGTGGGTAGTTAGGTACTCTCCAGCAGGTAGATAAGTGTCCCCAGTAGGTAGTTAGGTGTTCCCCAGCAGGTAGATATGTGTTCCCAGTAGGTAAATAGGTGCTCTGCTTGCTTGTTGTCATGGCCTTCCCCCACTCCGCAGAGTGAAGGTGCAGGCACCATGATGAAAATATCATGCATGCGGCACAGTAGAGATCAGTGCAGGGATTCTGCTGTGCCAATGACACCCTGTATAATAATGTCAAGTGGCAGATGCGGAGACGCTTTACATGTTTGTTTGTTTTTTGTGACCACATGTTGTTATATTTTATTTTGTGATTTCTTTTGCAATATTTTGTACATGTGATTTTTTTTAAAAGTACTTTAGAGAAGTCTAAAGAGAAAACTTTTAAATAAATGCCATACCTAGAGCATTTTTATTAAAAACCCCACTGACTCAAAATTCAACAAAAATAAATAAACAAAATAATAACAATAAAATGTTATGTATATAGACTTTACAATATCTTACTCTGTGCTATAACATCTGGCTGAAAAAAAAAACTTTTTAGTACACAGATTACAGATAAAACTGCTGCCATTCTTCCTATCCGTGTAAAAGTTGGGAAAAAAAAAGAAATGAATAAAAAAAATCGCATAATATATCTCCTCATTTTTGATCAGGACGGTGGGAGTGAAATATTACATTCAAAAGCAGAAAAGAGCGAGTGCAGCTGTAAGAGAAAAGCCTCACAATTGAAACAATTTTACATCCCTTCAAATAATATCACTGCATCAATTTGTCTCCAAAACTACCAGATAATTCCACTTCGTATTATGTGATCAGGAGCGAGAGGAAAGAAGAGGCAGAAAAAGAAGAAGAAGAAGTAAAAAAAAACAATCACGGCAATTTGTACAAAAGAATAGATAATGTGAGTGGCTGTGGATGTTTGAATAATACATTAGGCTGAAGAATGAGACTGGTAAGAAGTAAAATAAAGAAGGGGGAAAAAATAACGCTGGGCTTGTCTCTCTTGGATTCATTCTTCCATCTCTATGGACCTTTAATTTAAGACTCGGCTCTATCCTGTCTAGAAGAAAAACAATCAGTCTTTGCACCTGCAAGATTTAAAATGTGTTCTCAAGGAAACCGGAGTAAGTTTCTCAGAGGATTGTAAGGAAAAAACTTACGGTGGAAAAGGAAGTGCGAACAGTGCTAGAGTAAGGGATAAACCTGCACACCACCCATGGAGGAAAGCGTCTGGCGAGAGTGAGACTTCTAGCAGGAAATAAAGGTCACCTTTCCAGCTAATTGTATTACAAAGTGGTTTAGATTAAAGGGGCTATACACTTTTATTAGACTTTGTAATATGGAGATATTTTTAGACATGTAGAAGGGTGGTATATGCGGCACCTCATACGGGCTACATCAAGGGAAGGTGGCACAGGGCCAAAAATCTTGTGAAGTCTCAATTTCAGTAGTAAGGAGTTAGGAAGGGAAGGATATAGTGCGGCACGTGCCCATATGGGATCTCAAGTCCTACAGTAGTGTTTTGACTTTATGAAAGATGAATGTAAATCAGATAGATAGACATAATGAAGATAGATAGATAGATAGATAGATAGATAGATAGATAGATAGATAGATAGATAGATAGATAGATAGATAGATAAACTTTATTGTTAACTAAAGTTCAGTACTCAGAGAGTACCCTATTGAAATTAATGGGAGACTTGAGTGTTTAACCAGGTGCCCCCTGTTCTGCAGAGCGAAGGGTGCCTGGTTCACCTTCAATGTGTCTTTTCTATTGCATTTTTGTGCTATTTTTTTTTTATTTGTAGTCCCTTGAAGGGATGTGTAAACAAAATATACAAAATTAGAATAAGTATTTCAACAGTTTCAGAGCTCTTTGCATCATAATGAATGTTGTTGCTGGGAGCTCTGAAGCTCAAATATTCGCACTACTGTACTGACAAGCTTGTGTCAGTGCAGTAGCACAAATATTTAAGCCTAACCAAGCATGCTCGCTTAACACTATTTCTAACCCATTAAAACCCATTAAAAACAAGCACACTAACTTGTTTCCAGTCCAACTGGACTCTATGTCATGGTATCCACCATAGTTGGGTTCCCAGGTCAAGGTCGTCAAAAGACAAGTTGATCAGAAGATAAACCACAGAAACACATAGGAAATGCTGACCCAGCCCATCATTGGCCTCAGCAGTTAACCGCCTCAGTCACTGATTGGCTGAGCAGGCAGGTGCTCTGAGTTATGATGGAGCAGGGCTGGAATAAGGTAATTTAGTGTAGGCAGATATGTTCCACATGCAGATATATATGTATATGTCCCCAGAAGGTAGACAGATGCCTTCCCCAGTAGGTAGCTAGGTGCCCCCCCCCACCTCCAGTAGATATTTATCCCTGTAGATGCATAAGTGTCTCCTGCATTAGGTAGACAGCTGGTCAACAGGTCTATCGGTATATTCTTTACAGTAGCTAGTTGTTCCCCTTAAAAAAACAAACACACACAGAGTCCTCCCACATCTATGCAGCTTCCTGTAAGTGCTGGAGTAGGAAACCTGTTGTTCCATGCTCCATTGGCCTGCAGATGAAACTGATGCTTATTAGCACCGGGATTTCTGACAAGTGAGGTTGGCAATCATCAATAACTGCAAATCCCCCAACCCCATCGCCAGATAGGCAATGGCTTTCTAAGCGGGTGCCTTGACAGCAGGAAAAAAAAAAAACACTGCCACTCTGAGCAGGCACTCCATAGTCCCAAACCCCCATACTAAAAAGTGGGATGAAGCAGATTGAGTCATTGCATTGATAGTGTTTATTTGAAAGACAGAATCATATATTTCTCCAAATATTTTTATATTTGATATTTCCAATGCAAAAATGACTTGGCGTAGACACAGAATGTGAGTGGACCAAGCAGCGGTGTGAGCCCGGTGCATCCCTCTGTCTCCAGGCTCCAGAGCTGAGGTCACATGAGGTATACAGTGTGCTAGATACGCAGAAGCTGTCAGTTATGTGATATGTTTCAAACAAACCACTTAACATTGATGGGTGATGCCAAAAGGCATTTTTGGGCCTTTCCTCCCTTATATCTCACATGGGTGATTTATTTTACACTTAACGCTTGTTTTGTATTTCCACCGAATCAAGCAATCTCTGGTAACTCTGTTTATGTTCTGTGCATAAGAAGCTATAACTCAGCCCTTCACTATAAGGAACTGTGAAAATGATATCGTTCTTATACGACTTATCACAAGGTTCAAAATTGAATGTAAAAGTACATTTTATATTCTATTAATGGTATTGTATTATACAGAATCATAGCCTTATTTGCTATTGCATTCACTTGCTATATCCTTTACATGACTAAGGATTTAGCCATCCAGCATAAACTTATTAAATATAATAGCAGGTACCTGAATATAAGTCACCAACTGCTGTGTATTAAATGGGGTACTCAAGTGATTTTTTTTTCTTTTAAATCAACTTGTGTCAGTAAGTTATATACATGTATAATACACCTCTATTTAAATATCTCCAGTCTTCCAGCACTTATCAGCTGCTGTATGTCCTGCAGTAAGTGCTGTATTCTTTGCAGTCTGACACAGTGCTCTCTGCTGCCACCTCTGTCTATGTCAGGAACTTTCCAAAGCAGGAGGGGTTTTCTATAGGGAGTTGCTACTGCTTTTAAAAGTGCCTTGACATGTTTCCCAGGGGGCAATGCACCTAGGACTTCACTGCATTGAGCGCTTTCACTAGCAGCCCGCAGTGTTGTCGTTTGGCTGGTCTCCCTGAGTTCAGCAATCTGTTTCTCTTGACAGTTCCTGACATGGGCAGAAGTGGCAGCAAAGAGCACTGTGTCAGAGTGGAAAAAATACACCACTTACGGCAGTATATAGAGGAGCTGATAAGTACTGGAAGACCTCAGCATTTTAAATAGAAGTAAAATACAAATCTATATAACTTTTTGACACCAGTTGATTTTAAGGAAAAAAAAACAATGGCCAGAGTACCCCTTTAAAGAGTGTTGTGCAGGAAGGGGAAGAGCAGATGATCTGTCTGTATAGGACTATTACATATAGTCTTTGGTGTTATCTGTCTCTGTTACTGTCAGGAATGTGCAGTGAGCTTGGTGTGAACTAGGCCTGTTCTTACCTTTTGTCTGACACGACTTCCTTTCAGCTTCCTGGCAATGCAGGGGTTACACTGCTCACTGCTAGCCTTGATCACTGCAGCTGAGCAGTGTTTTTTGATTGACAGATGCCTCTACCTGTCCGGAACCTTGAGGATCAGAGCACAAGTCCAATGGGGATCCGGACCGGGCTCTTGATCCTCATAAATGAAAGCAGAGGCAGTTATTCTCTGCTGGCAATTAGGTTTCATACCCTGATCCCAGCTCGCCCTGTCTACTCCTGTGATCCCCGTTCCTAATCCCTCTTTTATTGTTACCTGAACTCCCGCTTGACCTTTTGACTATCCGTTTGCTTCCTGATTTTGTACTGCGGTGTCCGTTTGGTTCTGACCTGGTTTGTCGATCCTTCCTTATTGTGTTTGTTTGTCTGTCTTGTTCAGCTTTTCACTTATTAAGTGTAGGGGATAACTTTGTGGCTGTCCGCGGCCACGTAGGGCCGACTGAGGCAAGTAGGTAGGGACAGTGGGTGGGTTCAGACCTAGGGCCCACTGTCTTGTCTCATACCTCCCGTCCTGGCAGTTACTTTCAGTTTTATTGCTCCATTGTAGTTTTTGGACTATAGAGGATCTTTGGCTTGTATCAAGAATTTAGTTTTCGAAGACTCTTTTAATTTTGCTGCACTTATTCCAAATATATGGGGATTTTACTATTTGGTTGGCTATCTGCACTTAAATCAAACTAAAAAGTAAAAACTAAAAAACCTGTTCCTGATTAGTTCTTTGTAATTGTTGTCCATTAATAAGGTATTATATTCCTTAAAGGAAACTTTTTTTTTCACATATAAAATTTTTATGAAATTAAATACCTGGAGTCCACAACATTAAGCAGTTATGCTAGTACTAAAAGCATAACAGAATTGGCTCCAACTCATTGAGAAGATTGAAAACAGCAGAAGTTTATGGGTGAAATATGGTGGCGTGAGAATAAATTTCAGCTGATCACATAACCGATTCTCCCGTTCTCCTTTAATCAGGTCCTGCCCTTATAAATCCAGCGTTCATTGCTGTTTATAGTTCTTGTATTTCTCCAAGTTAAGAAATTAAGAGAGAACTCTGTAATAGTTTCTAGTCCTTTTTTATTTTTGGCATAAAAAAAATATATATTTCCTGCCTACAAAACCAAGAACAAGAATGTATCACCGGTTGAAAAGTCAATATTGCTGCTCGGTAAAAATGGGACATTTTTGTGAAGATTTATTTAGGCCATGTCGGCGCATATACTTTATTCTGTGACTTTTTGGATATGAGAAGACAATAAAGAGATGGGTAAAAAAAGGTAGCCATTTTGTTTTCCAAAACAGCCCCACTCTTATCAATGCGCATGTGTCTGATGAAATAACTCCATTCAAGTGACAAAGACTGAGCTGCAATTTTAGACATAACCTATGAACATGGGTGGCACTGTTTCTATAAAAATAAACAGACCCTTATTAATCTTTTATGGAGGCTAACAATTTTCACACTGCTATGGACAGTGATAATCCTGAAAAAGAACCAAAGATTCATCCTATTTATAATATCTTAAAGTGACACTGTCGCCCCCTGTCATGATCTCGCCTGAAAAGGCATCAGTGCCACCCTCTGCTGCGAAGATTCGACCTCTGCGCCAAAGACTGCGATTTTGGCCATAATCTTCCATTTATTCTGTGTTTTGTTTGTTTTGTTTTTGCCCTGTCTGAACTGTGTCTTATTCCTTCTGGTCTGCTAATTGTTTTCCCTGCCCCACCCGTGTCTGTGCTGCTAAGTTTCCTCTGGTCATGTAACGGTTAACCTGCCTTGCCTCAGTGATTGACAGCTGGTCCCTCCTATCATCTTCTGGACATGGTTCCTGGTCTCCTATTTAAGATTGCAGCTTCTGCCTGTGCCTTGCCGGTTATTGACTTAGTCTCTGCCTGCTTGTGTGTTCTGTTTCTTTGCTTCTCCTGATTCCTGCTTTGTATCTCTGACCTCCCTTGCTTGCTGCCTGCCCCCGACCATATTGCCTGTTATTTGACTACTCTTTTGGATCCTGATTTTGTACCTTTGCTGCCAGACTGTTGTGACCCGGATTGCTGACCATTCTTATTGTATTTGTTCGTTTTGTCTTGTCTATTGTTTCACGTATCCAGGCCAGGGATTGCCGCCAAGTTGTCCGCTGCCATTTTAGGGCAGATTGCGGCAATTAGGTAGGGACAGTGGGAGGGGCTGAGCAAAGGGCTCACTGTCTCTATGTGTTTGGTGTGACTGGTCCTGACACCCCCATTGTGCATTCTGACATCTCTACACAGGTGTAATGGGTACATTTAGCGTTTTTCATATCTTATTTTGTTTCATACGTCATGGTATTTGTTCAAGTAAAAAGTGTCCTATTATCAACTGCAGATTGTATTAAGTGGGCGTGGCCTTGCAGCATTAGCGCCACGTAGCCCCGCCCACGATGTCACCATTGACCCCGCCCCATTGACGCCCATTGGTTGGCTGACGTAAAGGGGGTGGGGTCTAGACCTTTCGGCCAGCCTGTTCCAATGGCCGGCGAGGGGGCGGGGCCAACTGTGGTGTTGTGGGCAGAGCTAAGTGGCGCTAATGCCGCTCACTTAAAGGGGTAGTGCGGCGATAAAAAATTATTCACAGACTAACACACATTACAAAGTTATACAACTTTGTAATGTATGTTATACCTGTGAATGGCCCCCTTCCCCGTGTCCCACCACCCCCACCTTTGTACCCGGAAGTGTGGTGTGCTATACTCACCTGTCATGTGCCGACACCCGTCTCCGATCTTCAGCGAGTGACGTCTTCTTCGGGCGGACGGCGAACAGCTCTGACTGTCCTGAATGCCGGCCTCCCTCTGCAGCGTCATCCGATGCTCAGCCGCGATTGGCTGAGCATAACAGTTGTGAAGCGGCGGAGGGGGGACGGGCGGCAGCGACTCGTCCGCCCGTCCGAAGATGACGTTTGGCACAAGATGGCGGACGGCCCTCGACACGGATCAGGTAATGTATAATGCACCACACTTCCGGGTACACGGGTGGGGGTGGTAGGACACGGGGAACGGGGCGATTCACAGACATAACATACATTACAAAGTTGTATAACTTTGTAATGTGTGTTATTCTGTGAATAATTTCTGAGCGCCGCACTACCCCTTTAACACAATCTGCAGTTGATAAAAGATGACTTTTTACTTGAACAAGCAACATGACGTATGATATAAAATAAGGTATGAAAACCGCTAAATTTACCCTTGTGTAAAGATGTAGAGATGTCAGAATGCAAAAAGGAGGTGACAGTGTCACTTTAAGACCCTATTACATGAATAGATTATCGGCCATAACATGTCGAAAGACAAACAATGTGGAGAGCAACAATCTGCTGCTGTCATTCCGTGTAATAGGAATTGGCGGTAGCAGACTGACGCTATCTTCTATGGGCTCTTTAGAACGTCTGGGGAACACCCCCCCCCCTCCGCGCAATTACCGGTCCGCTGTTGTCACGTGTCATAGCACCGTCAGCGAGCAGGAAAGGAGGAGCAAGCAAGCACTAACCTGACAGAGATCGCCCTGTGTTATAGGGGCTTTAGACTATAGTTTCCAAGAGGTTAAAGGTATAAGAGGACAATGGTAAAAAAACAACAATGTTGATAGAGACAACCACAGTGCCAATAAACATAAAAAAAACTAACTAAAGGACTTAAAAGCTCGGGTCCTTCTAGTTGACACATAGTCAAACAATCAACAGGTAGATAACACTGAATGGTCATTTAAAGGTATAGTCATCAGAAAGTGCAGTCATCAGGAGCTAACTATAAGCGGCAGTGTTCCTATCATACATTGGGATTCCAGAACAAAAGCTGGAACTGTTGTCATGAGGCCTCAGAAATTTTTTTTTTTTTACCAGTCAAGTCCTATTTTCCCACTCATGACAAGTACAATGGAGCTCGCATGGCTTTGAATTGCCTGAATTGGAGAACTCGATTTTTTCCGAAATTCATTCTGGATGGCTTCACTACAAGGGTTAGGGTTACTGGGTTAGATGGAAAAGTCAGTTCTGCACAGGAGCAGGGACTCTTGCTATACAAAATGGCAAGGCATAAACTGTGTATGTTACTGTTCAGTAAATATTCCTTGGGACAAGTGCAAAGTGAATGTAGTGAGTGTAAGCAGCTATGCCTGACCCAGTCTATAATAAGAGAGCAGTGAGGCATACAGGTTACACCTTGCAGCTCAGTGCCATTGAACAAAATCATGTTAATGAATCCATATCCAATGTATATTAGGAGCAAATATAAAAATTTAAAGGGGCATTATGCCCTTAATTAGTTGTACCAACACCTCCCCTATAAATGCGTGCCCCATCCTGACCCCGTGTTGGAGTCTCTACATGTTTCCCTTAGCATGTGGTCCCAGCTTTGCCTGTGATTCCTGACCATGATTCCTGCCTGTGGTTCTTGCCCATGGTTCCTGCCCGTCACTGCTGTCTGTGACTTTCTGTGAGTCCTGCTGCGGACCTGCCTGCCTGCCAAGTGTCTCCAGCTGCCCCTCGCCTGCGTCCGCAAGCAAGCCTAGCGGTAGTGATCTGGGGGTCGCCGGCCACAGCAAGTGGGCTCTTTAGACTCCGCTCCATGGTGCTGTTTGATGGTGACATGTTCCGTTAAATGAAAACTGTGTAATGCTTTATTTCCCCTGTGGTGGCTCTGCTGGGGAATTAAAGGGTACCTGTAATTATGTTTTCTCCCCCGATTGGCATGCTTCTGCAGTTGGCTAACTATGGATAGCACCACGTTGGGTCAGTTCTGTGCACGAGCCCTATTGTATTACCATAGGGCTCGTGCCCATAAAAAAACTGGCATTGTTGTCTCCGTAGTTAGCCAAACAATCAAGTAAGAAGATATCAGGACAGGTACGCTTTAAATACTTGCTAACAGCCACATTATGATCCTTCTTCTAGTTTTAAGGTGCTCTATAGAAATGAAATTGTTCTGGAAATAAAATCTTATGATCTAATTATTTTTGCCGTCGACTATAATACAGAACTTTTCATGATTCTCCTTTAAATACTAATTACTTCCTACATTAGGCCTTCTAGAGCTTCTCAGCACTCGATTCATCGTCAGGTTAATGATAGTGGGCATTCCGAAATCCATTAATAATCTTTATTGCCCTGTTTTCTTGTAAAAAGGAATAATTTGCCTAAAATAAATATTATTAAATGAGTTTTAAATGTGTTCCTCTTCATTAAACAGTGATCTAGTAATGACTCTATAAGAAGAAATAAATGATTGACTCTACGGCGTAGATTAAATAGGTTTTCCCCGTCGTAACCGTCTAATTTAATCAATATACCGCTACTGTATTAATGACTCCAAACTCTTTTTTTCCCCTCGCTGCAATCAACTGATCAATAATGAGATGCACATTAACAAGGTCTGGAAAAAAAACAAAAACTCTTTGTAATGTGGGTCCGGGGAGATATGCTAATGGAACGGTAATGAGGAAAATGTTATGGTCCTCCCTAAAAACAAATGGAACAATTATAAGTTAGATGCCATCGCTCAGTCCCTTTGACAAGTTCACATTACAACACATTTCTACATTAATGTTGGTAAATATGTTCCAAGGTGTAATGAACTCATCAACACCGCGTCCGTTAATCAGGCTTAGAACTGAATCTAACAAATATGTAACTAGCGGAGCACCGGATACAGTGATTGATGAGGTTCCAGATTATAAATCATCCTGGCTAACCCCCCAAAATAAACAAATCTTTCATCTTATTCTGAATAGTGTTACACCGAGTGTTCTTTCTGAACGTCTGTAGCATTCACATCATCAAACATGTGAATACCTGAATAGACAATCTGTCCCTTAGGTGAAAAGTCATTTACACTGCAGTTTGTTTTTTGTATAGAACCATGCAATGAGCTTTACGTAGTACCATACAGGGAACATCCATCTACGTCAGCCTATCAACAAGGAGTGTTGATCCAGAAGAAAGTGTAAAAAAATAAAATAAAATTAAGTCACGTAATTAAAGGGTAAAAGTAATTTTTTTAGGGAGGAAAAAAAACTTACCAACTCCAAATTTTTTAATCAGAATGAATCCTTGGATCAACCCCCCTTCAGAATCAGCGTTAGACTACATTCACATGTTCATAGACCTGCCAGAACCCATAGCCAGAACCCATAGCTATGGATGCATGAACCCACTCATTAGGGAATGGTAATCAGTAGCAGTGGCAGATTAAATCTACCCTGGGCCCCGGGCTGTCCACCCAACCTGCCCCCCCCCCCCCCCTCCGGTCAATCCGCCCACATTATAATCCACTACTGCCCATCCCCCCCCCCCCCCCCCCCAATGCTGTCCCCAATAAACACTGCCTGCCTCCCCTCCCTGCTGGCCCCAATAAACATAATTTTTGGTCCCTTTCTGCACAGAGGATGTCAGGAGAGGAGGGTGCTAATCTTATAGGGAAGGTCGCAGGGTCCCAGCAGCACAGAGGATGTCAGGAGAGGAGGGTGCTAATCTTATAGGGGAGGTCACAGCGTCCCAGAAGCACAGAGGATGTCAGGAGAGGAGGGGGCTGATCTTATAGGGGAGGTCACAGCAGCACAGAGGATGTCAGGAGAGGAGGGTGCTAATCCTATAGGAGATGGTCCCCCTCCCTTATAGATGGTCCCCCTCTTCCCCCCTTATAGATGGTCCCCCTTCCCCCCCTTATAGATGGTCCCCCTTACCCCCTTATAGCTAGTCTCCCTTCCCCCCCTTATAGCTGGTCCCCCTCCCCCCTTATAGCTGGTCCCCCTTCCCCCCCTTATAGATGGCCCCCCCTTCCCCCCCTTATAGCTGGTCCCCCTTCCCCCCCTTATAGCTTGTCCCCCTCCCCCGCTTACAGATGGTCCCCCCTTTTCCCGCCCCTTATAGCTGGTCTCCCTTCCCCCCTTATAGCTGGTCCCCCTTTTCCCGCCCCTTATAGCTGGTCCCCCTTCCCCCCCTTATAGCTGGTCCCCCTCCCCTCCCTTATAGCTGTTCCCCCTTCCCCCCTTATAGCTAGTCCCCTCCCCCCTTATAGATGCCCCCCTTCCCCCCCTTATAGCTGGTCCCCCTCCCCTCCCTTATAGCTGTTCCCCCTTCCCCCCTTATAGCTAGTCCCCTCCCCCCTTATAGATGCCCCCCTTCCCCCCTTGTAGCTGGTCCCCCTCCTCCCCTTATAGCTGGTCCCCCTCCCCCTTATAACTGGTCCCCCCTCCCCCCTATAGCTGTTCCCCCTTCCCCCCCTTATAGCTGGTCCTCCTCCCCCCCTTATAGCTGGTCCCCCTTCCCCCCTTATAGATGGTCCCCCTCCCCCCTTATAGATGCCCCCCTTTCCCCCCCTTATAGCTGGTCCCCCTTCCCCCCCTTATAGCTGGTCCCCCTCCCCCCCTTATAGCTGGTCCCCCTTCCCCCCCCTTATAGCTGGTCCCCCTCCCACCTTATAACTGGTCCCCCCTCCCCCCCTATAGCTGTTCCCCCTTCCCCCCTTATAGCTGGTCCTCCCCCCCCTTATAGCTGGTCCCACTTCCCCTCCTTATAGCTGATCCCCCTCCCCCCCTTATAGCTGGTCCCCCTCCCCCCCTTATATCTGGTCCCCCTTTCCCCCCCTTATAGCTGGTCCCCATCCCCCCTTATAGCTGGTGCCCCTCCCCCCCTTATAGATGGTCCCCCTCCCCCCCCTTATAGCTGGTCCCCCTCTCCCCCCCTTATAGCTGGTCCCCCTTCCACCCCTTACAGCTGGTCCCCCTTCCCCCCCTTAAAGCTGGTCTCCCCCCCTTATAGCTGGTCCCCCTCCCCCCCTTATAGCTGGTCCCCCTTTCCCCCCCTTATAGCTGGTCCCCCTCTCCCCCTTATAGCTGGTCCCCCCTCTTCCCCCCTTATAGCTGGTCCCTCTCCCCCTTCTTATAGCTGGTCCCCCTCTTCCCCCCCTTATAGCTGGTCCCCCTCTTCCAGCCCCTTATAGCTAGTCCCTCCCCCCCTTATAGCTGGCCCCCCCTCTCCCCCCCCCCCCTTATAGCTGGTCCCCCTTTCCCCCCTTATAGCTGGTCCCCCTTTCCCCCCTTATAGCTGGTCCCCCTTTCCCCCCTTATAGCTGGTCCCCCTCCCCCCCTTATAGCTGGTCCCCCTTTCCCCCCCTTATAGCTGGCCCCCTCTCTCTCCCCCCCCCCCCCCTATAGCTGGTCCCCCTCTCCCAGCCCCTTATAGCTAGTCCCCCTCCCCCCCCCTTATAGCTGGTCTCCCCTCTCCCCCCCCCCCTTGTAGCTGGTCCTCCTTTCCCCCCTTATAGCTGCCATCCGTTCCCCCGTTGAGCCTCTCTCCGTCTGCAGCCTCCGGCTGATGCGGCTGCCGGGCGTGTCCCATCCTATCCCCGGAAGCACGCCTATCAGAGAACTCCCCGTGCGCCGGAAGTCACAGCCACAGGCGCACGGGGAGCTCTCTGATGCGCCCGCTGCCGGGGATAGGACGGGACACCCCCGGCAGCCGCGCATCAGCCAGGGGACAGTTAACAGTGGCGGACTATAATGTGGGCGGCATGGCGTGGGCCCCCCCGGAGCCTCGAGCCCCGGGCGGCCGCCCAAACAGCCCATATTATAATTCGCCACTGATCAGTAGCGATGAGCGAACCAAATCGTTATGAACCAGATTTGTTACAAACTTTGCAAAAAGTTCGGTTCGATACCGAACCAAACTTTGAGAAAGTTTGTTATGAATCTGTTAAAAGTAATGACGGTGACGCAAAATTGTACTTTTTTCACAGAATACACCAGGATACAAGGGATTATTACTCCTATAATCCCTTGTATCACCTCTGTTAGGGTGAGACCTTAAATTAGTCTCCTCAGATATACCTGGGTGCTGCCTAATTAAAAATGTAATGTGACAGCTGTCTGTGAATATTAACCAAGACACATAAAAGCAACTTCAATGTTCAAACTTATTGAATTTACTAAGGTAAAATCAGTTCATATCTTTAAAATCAGGTTAAAAAATAGAAGAACCCCGTTTAGCTGCAACAACAAAAAGTTAATAAAAAAAAGTCCAAAAAAAAAAGTCCCATCACTGTCCCAAAAACAAAAAAAAGTCCAAAAAAGTCCCATCACTGTCCCGGAAACATAAAAAGTCCAAAAGAAGTCCCATCAGCTGTCCCATCGGTGGTCCCATCACTGCACAGTTGTGTAGAAAAATGTTGGCGACTCATTTGGGTATCTTGGTGTCCAACATTCCCCCAAAAGACCACCATAAAGTTAGCCCATTCTTGCCACTGTCACTTCCCCGGTGCTCTAGGGGGCCAGTTCTGCACAAGTTCTGCCTCCACCAGCTTGCAACCACGCACCGCTTTGACTGCAGTCCAACCTGCCCCAGTGTCTTACCAACAATGTCAGGCCCGGCGCTCTCAGGCTGTCCTTCATTTTGTGAGCCTGGGTGAATGAAGCCACAGTGGGCAGGAGCTCCTCCAGACCATCATGGAGGAGAAGGAGATATATGAATGGCTGACCCCAGATCAACTAACAATGGGAAGTGTTGTAGCCGACAATGGGAGGAACATTGTCTCTGCAGTGCAGCAAGGAGTCATACACTTTGTATGGCACATGTGATAAACCTTATAGTGCACAGTTTTTTTTCGAACATGACGTGCCAATTGTTGATCCCTTTTGAGGAAGCGACTCTGTGAGCAGGCATCAAGGACATCATCCCACTCGTCCGTATTCTGGAAAGTGCGGTAACCAACATCATCAGCGAGGAATCCCAGGCCACCACTCCAAGGCTGACCATCCTCCTGCTCCATGACTAGTCTGTTCTCAAAAATACTGGCCTAAGTGCAATCAGGTACTGCCTCCTCCTCCTCCTCCTCAAATAGTCTCTTTTTAACCACACATGGCTGTTTGCAATCAAGTGCTACTGCCTCCTCCTCCTCCCCCTCCTCTACACTGGGTCCAATACAGTACTATTACTGTGGTTCAGGGAAGAAACAGAGTGCTGCACCTCACACCTATGGCTGATACTAGTGCCGCTAGGCTAAATAAAAAACACATCAGAATTTTGTGTATGAATTGATCAAGCCATACTGCCCCATGTACCTCGTGCCGGTATCTGATACACATGGGTCCCTACACTAAGTCCACACCGTGCCAGTCAGTGGCCACCAACCCCGCAGGCGTGCACAGCCAGGGAACGGGGGCCATGGGATGGCCCTGCGACCCCCATGCCACAGGACCAGACCCAAAAACACCACATCAGAACCCGGCCAGCACCGCCGGCGGAGAAGGTCGCCCCCAAACAGCACAAGTCTGGAAAAGGTATTACACTCACCATAGCTGCAGCAAACAGAATGGGAAAAAACAGGAGGGATTAAAACCATGTGCACTCAGGTGTCTCCTGCTAATTGCGGTCATGTGGGTCTCACCAGGAGGAGTGCAATACACGGAGAAAAGAGAGAAACAAAATGCGGTTCAGGGAAGAAACAGAGTGCTGCACCTCACACCTATGGCTGATACTAGTGCCGCTAGGCTAAATAAAAAACACATCAGAATTTTGTGTATGAATTGATCAAGCCATACTGCCCCATGTACCTCGTGCCGGTATCTGATACACATGGGTCCCTACACTAAGTCCACACCGTGCCAGTCAGTGGCCACCAACCCCGCAGGCACGCAGACTTGTGCTGCTTGTGTGCACGGGATCCAGACTTGTGCTGCTTGGGGGCGACCTTCTCCGCCGGCGGTGCTGGCCGGGTTCTGGTGTGGTGTTTTTGGGTCTGGTCCTGTGGCATGGGGGTCGCAGGGCCGTCCCATGGCCCCCGTTCCCTGGCTGTGCACGCCTGCAGGGTTGGTGGCCACTGACTGGCACGGTGTGGACTTAGTGTAGGGACCCATGTGTATCAGATACCGGCACGAGGTACATGGGGCAGTATGGCTTGATCAATTCATACAAAAAATTCTGATGTGTTTTTTATTTAGCCTAGCGGCACTAGTATCAGCCATAGGTGTGAGGTGCAGCACTCTGTTTCTTCCCTCAACCACAGTACTATTACTGCTGCTGGTTTCACTGTCAAATGTCTGTTTTCCACCCTACTGGGTCCAAGGAACTTTGTGTCCTATGTCCCGTGTAATCACTTACACCTTGGCTAATTTTTTTCACTATTTTTGCACTTTGATTTTTTCCACTTTTTTCATTGTAATAGCAACTGCAACTAAACGAAACTATACCCTATCACACTCCCACTATTGTAGCTGCAATTATTCAGCCGTTATTGCAAGGTTCGTTTTAGGTTCGGTTCGGACTAATCCGAACTTAACGAAAGTTCGCTGGATCAAACTGAACTTTTCACTGAACTTCACTGAAAGTTCGCTCATCCCTAGTAATCTGTGTCGCAATTGCAGTCCAAAGTATGGGCATGTAAACGGTGCCATTCACATGAATTGTGGACAGATTTTATGGACTTGTGAGGCCTTTCTGTTGTTTATAATCAAAAGTAATGTGAAAAGTTACTGATTAGAGATCAGCGAGTACTAAAATGCACAAATGCTCGTTACTCAGGTAGAGTCTTTTCCAATACACAAGTGCTCAATTCAAGTAACGAACCCTATTAAAGTCAATGGAAAACTTAAAGGGGTTGTCCGGCGATAAAAAATTATTCACAGCATAACACACATTACAAAGTTATACAACTTTGTAATGTATGTTATGTCTGTGAATGGCCCCCTTCCCCGTGTCCCACCACCCCCACCCGTGTACCTGGAAGTGTGGTGCGCTATACATTACCTGTCACGTGCCGACCACGGTCTCCGATCGTCAGCAGTGACGTCTTCTTCGGGAGGCCAGCGGATCTTCCCGAGTGCCTGCCGCCCTCTGCAGCGTCATCCGAAGCTCAGCCGCGATTGGCTGAGCATAACTGTGCTCAGCCAATCGCGGCTGAGCAGCTGATGACGTGGCCGCGTCATCAGCCGCTCAGCCGCGATTGGCTGAGCACAGTTATGCTCAGCCAATCGCGGCTGAGCTTCGGATGACGCTGCAGAGGGTGGCCGGCACTAGGGAAGATCCGCCGGCCTCCCGAAGAAGACGTCACTGCTGACGATCGGAAACTGTGGACGACACGAGATGCGGTGAGTATAATGCACCACACTTCCGGGTCTAGCGTGGGTGGGGGGAAACACGGGGAAGGGGGCCATTCACAGACATAACATACATTACAAAGTTGTATAACTTTGTAATGTGTGTTATTCTGTAAATAATTTTTTATCGCCGGACAACCCCTTTAAGCATTTTTTCAGGGGCCTCCTAATCGGCAGAGGGGGTTGTCTAGTGCGCCTAAAATAACCTCATAAAGTGATGGAAACACCATGGAAATGGAAATGGCATAGCAGGGAGAGCATGTATGGATGCATTAAAGACTCTCAGTTATACTTCTGAACACCTCCTGGAATTACTCTTACAATACATATTCCAGGTGAACACATATTACAAGGGAATCGAGAATCAGGTGACCTGGGTCTATATACACCCAAGTCAGCAGATGCAGCCAGCCAATCACTGCTATGCTTGCAGCCAACATGGTTTTGGCATAGCATTTTTTCCAACCTCTTCGCCGCATGTTTATTGGCTAATTTAGACCACTAAACATACGAGGAGGAAGCTATCATTTTTACTTGAGCATCACGTTTAAGTACCCCAATGCTCAAACGAATAGTGACTTCAAAGAAGCATGTTTGCTCATCTTTATTACTGATCCCTAGAGATGAATGAACCTTGATCATGTTTAGTTTCATCTGAACTCAAACTCTCAGGGTTTCATTAATATTGGTTTAAGAAGTTGGATCTAGCTCTAGGAATGCTTAGAAAACATGGATACAGACATAGGCCAGGACTCCCTAAGGCTGCATCCAGCTTCTTTAGGCACCGTTAAACAAATTCTGAGAGTTTGGGTTCAAATGAACCTGAACATGCTCGAGGTTCACTCATCTCTAGTGATCCTACTGCTGAGACCTGCTGTGATCCCGAGATACAGTCAGAGAGTGCACTCTTATCTCTGCTTCTCAGCTCCTCTTTGATTGTAAGTTGTAATCAAGCTAGGAAGTCGTGGAACTTGAGGGGGTGTACAAAGATGTGTGTGTGGTCACTTGGACCCCACTGTTCAACACTTTGTTGAAAATGATTTTTTTTTACAAGTTTGGCACTATGGGCTCGAGAAAATGGTTTTACTCTAAAAGCTTTTTTTTTAGTTTTTTTTTTTTTTTTTTTACTCTAAAAGCTATCTAACAGTGTACAGCTGCTAGCATTAAAGGGGTTATCCAGTACTACAAAAACATGGCCACTTTTATCTAGAGACAGCCCCACTCTTGTCTCCAGCTTGGGTGGGGTTATGCTACTTAGTTCCATTGAAGTGAATGGAGCTTAATTGCAAACCGCACCTGAACTGGAGACAACAGTAGGGGGGAGTTCCTTTAACAAAAACAAAACTTCTGCACCAACAAAGCTTTGAAATTTTTTACAATATGAAAAATATGCACTCTTTTAGGGCATGGATTCTGACACCTGGTAGGTGAAATAGTATTTATGATTTATTCACTTACATAGTCAAGTTAAGTTTTGTTGGAGTGGCCATTTTTGTAACAAATAGTTCAGTCATTGAATCCAGTCTGGCTTGCCACTTTCATGAAAATTTCAGTAGCAAAGGATTAATATAAAACAGATCGATCTTCTTTTAAGACCATATATATATATATATATATATATATATATATATATATATATATATATATATTTATTTATATTGGCAGGAACCAGACTTAAATAAATCCAAGGTGCTAGTCCTATCCAGACCCAAAGAACAATACATGTGACACAACAAGGAATGGTCTGGAAAGAATAAGATCACAGTGATAAGATCATAATAAGGCACAGTGAAAAAACAGTCCACCCCACATAATGATCCAGAAATAAAAAAATTAAGGTATATAGAAAAGGTGTTAAGTGCTAATATATGTAAACAATCTGACCCTATCGTCAAGTGCCACGTTAGAAATTAGAACAAACAATGTCCTAGAACAGAAATAAGAAAAATACAATACAAGTTAAGGCTATGCTCACACTACATAAGTTCCGCAGAAATCACGGCCGTTGTTACAGTAGTGCTTACGTAGTGCTGCAGGCTGAGGAAACCACAGCCAGAGTGTATACACATGGGGGAGCTCAGGAGATTTATGTAGAGACGCACTGCCTCTACATAAATCCCAATTGCATGGGGCCCGTCCGTGCAAAAATATTAAAACCTACGCCAGCTCAGAGCTGGAATAGGTTTCAGTATAATTTTTCATCCGGAAAATGATAAATGCATTGCACACGGAGGCCGTGCCCCCTCTGCGTTCTACTGCACCTCTGTAACGTCCCCTCTCCATCACACTGGCAAAGGTGGCGCAGATGGAGCAGATGCAAAAAAAAAAAAATTCGCAAAAATACCATTTGTTAATATTTTTACGCCGAACTGCCCCATCTGCGCCTAAAAAAGGCATTTATACCTTTTCATTCATGTTCCCCAAGTTGTACACTCCGGCCGGGATCCCTAGGGGCGCCAAGAGAAACTGACATGTCAGTTTTGCGGCCGCTGTTCACTGAATAGCGTCATCAGAAAACGCTTTCAGTTCACACAATGGAGCGCGTGGCTCCGGCCACACGCTCTATTGTGTGCAGTGGAGGGTTCTGATGCGGGCGTGCACAGATGCCCCTGCATCGGAACTCAGCGACGCTAAAGGTCATTCGGATGGTACTGCAGTTCCGGCTGGGATGGTCTGTTCTGGTGAAAAGAGGAAAAATCAAGCAATATTAACATCCCAAATGCTATCTCACGGATGGACCAGGCAGATTAACCCCACGAGTTTCATCACAAGGACTTCATCAGGGGTCTTTTAAGGTGATTTTTTTTTTCCCCTAAATAGGACAGTCATTTTTTTTTTTTTTACCAAATAATAAAAAAAGGTGTTATTGGCAGACTAAGCAGAGAATGTCATCTCAGATTTTGTCCAGTTTACATTTGTTTCAATAGACTGTAACAATAATACACTTCTTTTTGTGGCTGAGACCCAAAAACAACATCTTTAAAAAATATAAAAGTCTACTTCTATAGTTATAAAAAATATGAAAAGTTAAATGTATGATGGATATATGATGTCATATTAACCCCTAGACGACCCAGGACGTAGAGTTACGTCATGGAAGTCTGTCCCCAGACGACCCTGGATGTAACTCTACGTCCTGGGTGTTTCTCCCGCTATGAAGGAGGTGGAGGCCGGCTGCAGTGAGCAGCCGGGACCTCACCGGTAATGACACGCTGCAGCGATCTCGCGGGCGTTTAATTGTAAGTGACACGGGGAGTCCCCTGTCACTTACCGATGGGGACCCCCGCAGTGTGACTGCGGGGGTCCCGATCGTTGAAACGTACCACCGTAGGTCTCTCACCTGCCTCCATGCGGTCCGATCGGCGATCTGCTACACTGAGCCTGCACAGGCAGGCTCAATGAGCAGATCGCCGATAACACTGATCAATGCTATGCCTATGGCATAGCAATGATCAGTGTAGAAATCAAACTAGTGTATGTAAAAGTCCCCCAAAGGGACTTCAAATGTGTAAAAAAAAAAAAGTTCAAAACACTATTACACTACCCCAAAACCCCTCCCCCAATAAAAGTTGAAATAACCCCATCTATCCTATTATATAAATAAAACATATAAAAATAAATAAATAGCTAAACATATAATATACCGTAGCGTGCGTAATTGTCTGATCTATTAAAATATAACAAGCGTCATTGTGATCGGTGATCGGCGTACATGAAAAGAGGGAAAAAAGTGCGCCGATTACCGATTTTATGTTACATTATATATTTTTTAAAAATCAATAAAAAGTGATCAAAACGTCCGATCTTCACAAATATGGTATTAATAAAAAAAACTAGAGATCATGGCGGAAAAAATGACACCCCATACAGCCCCGTAGGTGAAAAAATTAAACTGTTATAAGCGTCACAATAGTCCCATTTTATTAATATTTAATTGCCAAAAAAAAGGATTTCATAAAAAAAAAAAAAAATATATATATATATATATATATATATATATATATATATATATAACATTAGAGAATCTGTGTAACCTGCATATGGTTGTGTTCGGACTGACCTATAGAATAATAGTGTCATGTCGCTGTTACCATATACTGCATTACGTAGACACAGGAACCCCCCAAACGTTACTATATTGCATTCTTTTTTATGATTTCACCTATTTATATCTTCATAAATAATATATTTGGAATTCCATCATACATGTTATGGTAAAATGAAAGACGCCATTACAAAGTACAACTATTCCTGTAACAAACAAGCCGTTACATGGCCTGTAGATAGAAAACTGAGAGTGCTAGAGCTCTTAGAAGGGGAGGAGGGAAAAACGAAAACACTAAGATCAAAATTTGCGCGGTCCACTGGGTCATTTTGGGCCTGGTCCTCAAAGGGTTAATGAGCAAATATTCAAGTACATATTGATAAGCTAGCCATAAAAAATTCTAGATTTGTTCCAATGGTGCCCAGGAGGCCCTCATTTTTGTTTATAGCCCTATATACACTATATACCCCAACAGTTCTGCACTGTTTATGTAAATTGTAACTTTATAAATAAACTACAAACATTTTACATCCTAAATACCTAATAGCCAAACTAAGATGTCATAAGACTTTATGACAGAGCCAGGCAGTTTTATTGCCAGGTGCATAGACATAAAGATTTTTATCTGATCCAACTCTGGAGGAGGCAATATACGATAAACATGCAGAATCCATTCATGCCACCACCTGCAGTGATCGGCCTTGGGTCTTGTTTATTGTCACTGCAAATGATGCTGAACAGAAAACTGTTTTATCTAAGTTAATCAGTGGAATTAGTGGAATAAAAAAAGAAAAATGAGGCAGACGCCCCTAGCAACCAATCAGATTCCAGCTTCTTTTTCAGTGCGGAGGGTGTGTGGTCAGACACGGACATCATCTTTGGGAGGAAAAATCTGATCTCCACAACATTCTACCATTTATTTCTATGGGTCTGTTTTTCCCCAACCTTTTCCTCATGAGCTACTGTACCAAGAGGTTTGGATGTAATTCTTTGGATCTGCACACTTATGTCTCTGTAGCTGTGGCTGAGGCTAATCCCCTCACCTGTGCATTGTTGCGGAGACACGCAGCTCAAATGATGTCACCTGTGTGTGCAATGTGGAGATTCTCCCAGTCATTTCTATGGTGCGCTCTTCCCCATCCACCTCCTGTCCTGTACATCTGCCAGGAGTGGATTCTTTGCTTTTGCTTTGCTTCTGAAGCCTTTATAAGGCCTTACTATATGGCTGGGCCAAAAGAACAATCACTGGATCATTCTTGTGGTCCATTAACTTCATCATAATCTGCCTCAAATTCTTATTTAAAAAGTGAGCAGAATACACAAATGGAGGTTGATTTGCACTGGAAGAATAAGAAGATACAGGTGTTGATTGGCAGAGACACTTCCTACATCAGAGATGATAGCATGTTTCAAGTGAATCCCCTCTTGATCATGTCTATGCAGATATATGGACCTGATAAAGTTTCACAGATCAGCGCCTGTATCTCTCCATTCTTCTTATGCGAGTGGAGCACCATTTTTGCATTCTGCCTCTGCATTCTCCTCCGGTCATCTGGTTCTGTTGAAGGACAGCAGATGGCTGACCCCCCCCCTGGTACATTGAGTATACACTACTTTCTGTAGAATTATGCAATGTGTGCCCCTTGGTGTCATTTAGTCTGTTTCTCGCATTGGCATTGGCTAGCCTTGTGAAAAGAAAAACTTTTTTGCTGCTTAATTGCACTTGGTCACATGTTCCATCTCCGGAATAAAAGCTACAGTAAATCTGAAAAGGTAAAGAAATTGAGTTGCATAATGTACTACAATCTTCTAAAAATGTTCTAAAGTGTCTAACATACCTGTCTGATGCTCAATGGGACGGAAGAGGTTAAAACGAAATTGGTGAAAGAGAATCGTGAAATCGCAGAAACTAAGGTTAAATAAGAGTATGTGTCTACACCTGATGCCTTCTCTATGGTACGCTCTAAAAATCGATTTGGACATAATATATTCTGTACAAGGCAAACAGTACAAGAAAAGGTTATTGAAGTCTGTTAAAAAACACAAGGAATATCTATGGTTGTTTGCCACGCAGAATTAAAGTTCTGGTAGGTTATAGTAGAATGTAAGTGAAAAGAGAGAAAAAAAATCTGTGCTTACTCAATATGAGAATGAAGGTGAAGCCCTACTCATGAATTTTTCATAATTTTCTTTACTGCTAAGTGGAAATGCCTAGAAGTTTTAGTCCAATAAACTTAAAAAAATGAGACTCACCGTTAACTTTCAAGTCACCCTTGTAACTAACTCTGCCTGCAGTAATATTTATCGAGAGATCAGTAGATAGGAGTTCCATGGGAGACCAGATTTAGACAATAAAAAAAAGGATATTTGATATTCAAATTAAATAAAAATGATACAATGAAGCATTATGGTTCTCCATAGAATGGCACCACCTGCTGTTTAAAGAGTATATCAATGTTAATGTCCACCTACTGAGTTCAGTGCTTCTGGACACACATGCTTAGTTGCTTTCTCCACTGTCAAAATGTTATTTCTAAGCTTAAATAAGTTGTATGAGGAACAGAAGAGGGCTTAAACTGACTGCTTCATGAGGCTAATGTCTTGTCTTCTTGCCTTCTGAGACAGGAGGGAGTGTGTGCAAGTCCGCGGGGTTGCTAGCTGTAGGGCTCACTGTGATCCCTTTTTCTTTATTTGTATAGAGCACACAGATTCCGCAGTGCTTCACCTATCTGTATGTTTTTGGTTGTGGGAGGAAAACGGAGTACCCGGAGGAAACACGGAGAGAACATACAAACCCTTTGCAGATGTTGCCCTTGGCGGGATCCCTGTCTGATATTTCTGGGCTTACAGTCCTTGCACATTTGCTCTTAATCTCCATAAGAGGGTGTGGACTTTCCACTGGAAAATCGCTAGGTTGCTACCACAGAAGTACATAGTTCCATAGTTACATAGTTAATACGGTTGAAAAAAGACACATGTCTATCAAGTTCAACCAAGGAGGGGATGGATGTAGGGAAGGGGGAGGGGTGATAGGTTCTATACATATGCATTTATATTATTTTCCTCTAAGAACTTGTCTAGGCCGGTTTTGAAGCCCTCTACTGTTTTTGCTGTGACCAGATCCTGTGGTAGACTGTTCCACAGATTCACAGTTCTCATGGTAAAGAAGGCTTGTCGCCTCCGGAGATTGAACCTTTTTTTCTCCAGGCGGAGGCAGTGCCCTCTTGTCCTTTGAGGGGGTTTTACCTGGAACATCTTTTCCCCATATCTCTTGTAGGGGCCATTTATATATTTAAATAAGTTAATCATATCTCCCCTTAAACGTCTCTTCTTCAGACTAAACAAATGTAATTCTTTTAATCTCTCCTCATAACTAAGATGCTCCATTCCCCTTATTAGTTTAGTTGCCCGTCTTTGTACCCTCTCCAGCTCTAGAACATCCTTTTTATGAATCGGGTTCCAAAACTGGACGGCATACTCCAGATGAGGCCGCACCAAAGCTTTGTAAAGTGGTAACATTATATCCCTGTCCCATAAGTCCATGCCTGTTTTAATGCATGACAATATCCTGCTGGCTTTAGAAGCAGCTGACTGACATTGTGTACTGTTCTGTAGTCTATTATCTACAAGTACACCCAGATCCTTTCTCCATCAGCGACTCTCCCAGAGTAACTCCCCCCAGGACATATGATGCATGCGGGTTATTAGTACCCAGGTGCATAACTTTATCCACATTGAACCTCATTTGCCAAGTGGACGCCCAAACACTCAGTGTGTCTAAGTCATTCTGTAACATCTGCACATCCTCCATAGACTGTACTGTACTACAAAGCTTGGTGTCATCTGCAAAGATAGAAACATTGCTGTTAATTCCATTCTCAATATCATTAATAAACAAGTTAAACAGAAGAAGGCTCAGTACTGACCCTTGGGGTACACCACTTATTACCGGGGACCATTCGGAGTAGGAATCATTGACCACCACTCTCTGGGTACGATTATTAAGCCAGTTTTCAATCCAGTTACACATTAAATTTTCCAAACCGATAGACTTTAATTTACCCATCAGACGTCCATGAGGAACTGTGTCAAACGCTTTTGCAAAATCCAGGTACACAATATCCACAGCCGCGCCACCATCCAGACTTCTACTTACCTCTTCATAGAAACATATTAGGTTGGTTTGACAGCTTCTGTCCTTAGTGAAACCATGCTAGTTATCACTTATAATACTATTTGCCACTACATATTCCTGGATGTAGTCCCTTATAAGCCCCTCAAATAGTTTCCCCACAATGGACGTTAAGCTTACAGGTCTGTAGTTACCTGGGGAAGTTCGAGAGCCCTTTTTGAAGATCGGCACTACATTTGCCTTACGCCAGTCCCTCGGCACAATACCAGCAAGCAAAGAATCACAGAATATTTCATACAAGGGTAGAGAAATTACAGAACTGAGTTCCCTAAGAACTCTGGGGTGTAATCCATCAGGCCCTGGAGCTTTGGTTACATTGAGTTTGTTTAATTTATCTTGGACCATATCTATAGTAAACCAGTTCAGTACATTACATGTGTTAGCAGCACTGGCCCCACCCACCTCAGTACTGGCCCCACCCACAACAGCTCCATCCTCTTCTTTTGTATATACAGAACTGAAGAAGCCATTAAGTAACTCAGCTTTCTCCTGATCCCCAGTTATTAATTCCCCGTCACCATTATTTAGGGGTCCTACATGCTCTGTCCTTGGTTTTTTTGCATTAATATATTTAAAGAATTTTGGGGGTTTCTTTTGCTATCTATAGCTACCTGCCTTTCATTGTGAATTTTTGCTGCTTTTATTACATTTTTACAGGTTATGTTGACTCATTTGTAATGCTACAGCTGACCCCTCTGATTTATATTTTTTGAATGCCCCTTTTTTCTCATTTATAGCCCCTCTAACCTCGGTTTTAAGTCATGTGAGATTTGATTTTAACCGTTTATATTTGCTACCCATAGGAATATATTTGGCAGTACAGTTATTTAATGTGGATTTGAAGATTTCCCATTTATTAGCTGCATCAGTATGTGACAGCAGCCGCTCCCAGTCTATGCCCTGAAATTCTGCCCTAACCCTGGAAAATTGGCCCTTTTAAATTTAAGAGTTTTTGCCATCCCAACATGTTTTTCTTTTCTACACTTTAAGCTAAAAGTCACTATATTGTGATCACTATTACCCAGGTGTTCATGGACAGTGACATCCCCAACCAGCTCAGCGTTGTTAGAAATAACCAGATCCAACAAGGCATCACTTCTAGTTGGCTCCTCCACAAACTGGCCCAGAAATTTATCCTGCAGGAGGGTAAGAAATTCCCTCCCCTTTGTGGCTTTAGCTGAACCGTGACCCCAACCTATATCTGGGTAGTTGAAGTCCCCCCCGCTCTATTTGTCTATTCAGCTGACCATCTATTACCTCAGTAATGTTGGGTAGATTACACGAAGAATAATTTTTTCACTCTTTACCTCCTTCTGTAGTTCTATCCATAATGCTTCCACATCATCACAGTCATCGCCCACTATTGCATCTTTTACACTCACTTTAATATCATTTCTGACATACAGACATACTCCTCCTCCCCTTCTGCCCACCCGGTCCCTTCTGAACAATGCAAATCCCTGAATATTGACAGCCCAGTCATGTGAGGAGTCCATCTATGTCTCAGTCACACCAACCACATCAATGGACTCCTCCAGAACCAAGGCCTCCAGCTCCCCCATCTTGCTGGCTAGACTTCTGGCATTAGTAACCATACACTTTATATTACCATCGAGTTTACCCGCTTTATTATAAGGAATAGGATTTATTACTGTGCTGTGGCTACAATCATCCTCACTGTTCATCCGCAACATATGGATCTCCCTATCCACTGCTCTTATCCTCCCCCCACAGGACCCTCCTCCTACCACCTCAATGTTCTGTCCCCTCTCTAACCTATCCGCCATTATATTACACACTACATTGTCCTCCCTCCACATCCCTAGTTTAAAAACCCCTCCACCCCTTCTAGGATTCTCTCCCCCAGCACAGCGGACCCCCTTCCATTAAGGTGCAAATTATCTGTGGAAAACAGTTTGTACCCCAATGAAAATTCAGCCCAGTGCTCTAAAAACCCAAACCCTTCTTCTCTACACCACGACTTGAGCCATGCATTTAACTTCCTAAGCTCCCGCTGTCTTTCCTGCGATGCGCATGGCACAGGCAGTATTCCAGAGAATACAACCTTGGAGGTCCTTCCCTTCAACTTAGCACCTAGTTCTCTAAAATTATTTTTAATAGACCTCCACCTACCTTGTATCCTGTCATTGATTCCCACATGGACCACGACAGCTGGGTCATCCCCAGCCCCCCCAAGTAATTTATCCACCCTTTCTACCACATGCCGAACCCTGGCACCAGGGAGACAGCAAACCATTCGGTTGAGGCGGTCTTGGCGACAAATTATTCTATCCGTCTTCCTGATTATAGAATCCCCTACAACCACTAACTGTCTACCAATTGCCTACCTACAATACCATCCCTCCCACTACTAGTTGGACTGTTCCCCCGGCTGTTAGGGAGAACAGGTTCCTCTAGAGCTGCCATTTCTGACACGGATGCCCTTGCATCATCACCTAACTTGGCAATTTTGCTTAGGCATACAGTAGGAGAAGTGGCCTTCCTTTTCTTGGATCCCTTACTGGTCCCTCTAACTACATTAACCCAGCTACTTATCTGGCCCTCCTGATCTATATCACCACCCTCCATATCTACCCCACTAACTTCCTGCTCAGTGAGCTGAAGTTCCCTCTCAAGGTGGCCAAGTCCCCTCAGTGTTGCAATATGCTTCTCCAGATCTCTAACTCGAGCTTCTAGATGGGCAACATGCTCACATCTGTCACAGCGGTACTCACCCTGGAACTCCTGCTCCAGTTGTGCGAACATGAGGCAGACTGCGCACTGAATGAAACCTTCCATCTTGCTAGCCATCATCCTCAGTGCAACAAAACAGTGAGAAAAAAAAAGAGATTTAGCACTTACCAGAACTTGTAACTCCTTTTTTTAACTCCTTTTTTCAACTCCACTTATTTTCAACCAAGTAGTCTCCATTAGAAATGGTGTTTCCAAGTTACAGCATCAAATCAGCAGGTAGGAATCATAGTCAGATGGCGCACTGGTGGAGGCAGACTAAGTTTTGTCATAACTGGTAGACAGGCTAAAGTCAGAACAAGAAGGAATAAGACACACTTACAGACTTCAGGAACCAAACAGGCCCATTGCTCAGGTATGGGAGACAGGAACTTCTTTATATGGGAACTCCTTTAACTTTGTAAGACTTTGGGAATTAAATTCTAGATGTTTTTTTTTTTTTTTTTTTTTTTTTTAAAGGTTTTATAGAATGTATGTAGCGTCTATGCACCCATTGAGTATTCCCACTAATTCTTTAAAGACCTTAATTCTGTACGGATTAGAAAAACTAAAATCAATGTAAAGCATAGAAAGACTCAAGAGCAACAATGAAAAGTCTCGTAAGATGGAATTCAGAGTCCTCGAGTGACCCCACCAACTGAGAATCTCTGATAAGAAATTAAGACTGCATTAAGACAGATGTTGTTTGCTACTTCAAGTGTACAGAGAAGTTTAGCAGTAATCTGGTTCTTTGCTGAACACACACGGAATACATATAAGAAGTAACATCACAGCCGGATCAAGTTTGAAGAGTACAAGTAAAGTAGCGAAAATGTATTGGTTAAAATAGAACTGGAATTTCTGTTAAAAAAAAAGAAATGAGTAAATTGTACAAATAATGGAGGAAATTCCAGTGGCCAAAAATCATTCTATTCTTCTTAAAAACCATAGAGAGAAGACATAGCGACTGGGACACAAATGATTATTTATATTCAAATGTACATATATAAAATAAACACCTTGAAAAAGAAAGAAAGAAAGTCATATTATTTGATGTTTTTTGCAATTACTGTACATGTCCTTTAGAGGAATTGTCTTACAAAAAAATTCCCTTTACAGGAATTGGGATGAAATAATTCCTTTAAAGTAGAAGCACGGCAGGGGGGTAAAAATCATTGTGGGTGGGGGGGTAATAAAAAGACAGTTTGCTCACTGCTCCCAGAGCCTGGGTTGTGCCACATCTTGGAGCTCCTAGACCTAGCCGGCTGTCATGATGACCCAGGATCCACATCACACACTGGTGAAATTTAGCCCGTTCAGCCAATCAGTGACTGCAGCAGTGCCCCTCCCCAGTCACCAACTGGCTGAGCGGGACATCAGTTGTGCAGGTAGTGATTAGCCAGCGGAGAGCTCAGAAGAAAGCCAACGGAGTCCAGGAGCAGAATGCAGCTCTGCGCATGCACCAGGAAAGGTGACTTTTTTCCCTACCCCCTGCCGCTGACTTTAAGGAGACTTGGTTTATGCCCCTGAACCATCAAAGATATAGATAAAGGTTCATGGGCAAAAGGTCAGCTTGGGTAACCTATTTATTGTCTCTATTGTCTTAGAGAGTACCCCCCCCCCACACACACACCTCAGAAGGTATTATTTTGACACTAAGGCAGATGTGGTATATTTGCTACAAGCTGATCACTGGGGTCCAACTGCCCAGGCCCCAGTGATTGACAAAATCTCTGTAGTGAACAGAGCGATCAGCATGCCTGCATGGCCACAAAGGCCGGTGCTCTTCTTATTCTCTATGTAGAATCTTCTAAAAAACTTTATTTTGTAGGAACCGCAGTTAAACAGTGCAGATTCACATGGGCACTACAAAAAAGTGTCTGCACGTGTGAATCCAAACTGTGTCACTGCGGTTCCTACAAAAGAAAGCTGTTTAGGAGATTCAGCATTTGGTGAGTTTCAACCTTTTTCTTCTATATTGGATGCATACATGCTGTGTTTTCTACATTGGTCAGCACCACCGCAACATTTGCGGTACCATTGGATGTGATTGCCGCATTATGTGAATAGGACTGTAGTGTCAACTGCATATCTGTATGAGTTTTTTATTCTCTATGTTGACACTTAACCATTAGAGATGAGCGAACCTCGAGCATGCTTGAGTCGATCCGAACCCGAACTTTCGGCATTTGATTAGCGGTGGCTGCTAAAGTTGGATAAAGCCCTAAGGCTATGTGGAAAACATGGATATAGTCATTGGCTGTATCCATGTTTTCCAGACAACCTTAGAGCTTTATCCAAGTTCAGCAGCCACCACTAATCAAATACGGAACGTTTGGGTTCGGATGGACTCAAACCCGAACCCGGTTCGCTCATCTCTATTAACCATTCAAGTCAGTGCTTTGAAGTGTTCAACAGCCCCATAGACAGTGAATGAAGCACTCAGCATTTGATTCCCGATTCTCAGGAACAGTGGGCATCATGGCGGTCAGAACCCCCAGCGACCAGCTTGTTATATTCTATGGTTAGGGGATAACATGCACAGTTGAGAAAAACCCTTTAATTGGACTTTTTAAAATTCTATTTTACTTCCACTTTTCATCTACTTTTCTTTTTGCTAAAATCTCGTTGTATTGACTGATTTGTTTATAAACGGTATATTTGTGGAGCATCCTACTTTTTTCACTGTAGGGAATAGATTTGCATATGGTTCATTAAAATCCAGATGGATTATATTTTTAACACTTTTCTCTGCTAATAGGTCATCTATAGCTTAGCTGGAATTTTACTTTGTATAAATTCTGCATTTTTTTCTTAAATGAACGGCAACGTCAGAATGAATCATAAGGTTAAAAAGTTTATATGGTAACTTCGCAGCATGAAGAACATTAAGTGCAAATCCCACAACAAGAAAATTACTCATTAAACAGAGATTCATTCTCATTACCCCATGCCAGGAGGTCCCACAGAGAGGGAATCAAGAGCCTATGTAGAAAGACAGCTCATTACACTCAATTGTCCTCGGCTAATGTAAGCCCCTCTATGAGTGTATTTACTTTTGCAATATAATACAGAACTCTGGGAATCCAATAAGTTATATCCTTTACAATGCACAGGTTTAGATTCCTATAGCTCTTAAGTTTTAGAAATTCTAGAGTTATATTAAACAATATAATCTCCCTTTACAGGCTTGTAGGCAACATGCTAGGGGGCATTTATTAGAACTGTCAATATATAGTGTTATGGGGATTAACATGATTCCTATACAGCATATCTAGCTAAATTAAAGGTGTATGAGGCAGATCATACAGTTATGGGGTCTTTGGGAAAGAAGGCCCAAATCTGTTTGGATTGGAGAATCTGTCCTCCGATCAACGAGAGTCATGACTAGTATACAAGGGCAGACTAGATGGAGCAGGTGGTCTTTTTCCTCCAACAATCTTCTAAGAGGAAGGATTTTAAGAAAAACAGACACTAGGAGCACACAGTGAAAAAAAAAAATCTGCATTAATTGGCTGGCTAAACCATGTGACCTTTACAGAAATAGAAAAGTGGTTTTGAGATTCGTTGTCAGATGCTACTTGGAGCTAGAGGGGGAGAGAGTGTGTGGCAGAGTGAGTAAGTTATTAGGTGATTTTAGGCAGGAGAGACCACCAAAAGCCCTTGTTAGAGCTAAAGCTATAGAAAAAATGTATTTATCTAAAAATATGCTGCTATTAAAACGGCTGGCAGCACATCGGTGTGTTCAGGCAGCTGGAGTGCATTCACTGTGAGGGATAGGCTGCAGTGTATCTGTGTATATAGGGTGTACGGCTGTATACTCCTTGTCAAAGAATATAAGTGTGGTACTACTTTTCTGTTGCTGTGCGCAACATAAAGTCTAACGCCTGTTGCCTGCTGTAGGGCATTTTAAGACATCATAGGGTATACGGCTGTATACTCCTTGTGTGCCAAGGCAAAAAATGCTACTATGGTACTACGCTTTTGCATGCCATTCAGTCTATAAAAGAAGGGTTTGATTGGCTACAAAGATATGACTGCAGATAGGTCTAAAACTATTATCTGATACACACATTGCCAAAGTCTCTTCCAAATGAATCAAGTGTAATCCAAATGGGACCTTAAATGGCTGCCCTCCTTCCTGGCAGAGATGTAAATAGATATGTGTCTAGGAGGTGAAGACTTAAAGCCTACCGGTTATTTAGAAACATTTTTCACATATCACAGGCACAAGTCAAGTGACATTACCTATTAAAATGGGATCTTAAAGCAGATTAGGCTAATCTAACCTGTTGAAATCTTCTTAGTGGGCACGGGGCGCTGAGGATGAAGGTCTGTTACATTTATCCTCAGTGTTGTTCCCATGCTGTTAGTTGTGAAATCCTCTGCCCAGTAAGCCGTTGGGAGCACTGGAGGCACCCCTGGTGGGCTGGATTTGTGCTGGGGGGGGGGGGGGGTGTAGCCCCACCCCCAGTGCTCCTAAGGGCTTACCAGGCAGAGGATTTTACAACTTACAGTGCTGAGGATGAAGGTAAGAGACATACCTTCATTCTCAGTGCCCTGTGCCCACTAGGGAGATATCAGCAGGTAAGATTAATCAAACCTGATGAAAGCTTCCCTTTAACTCTGTTTTACAAGGAACCAACTGTTATTGACCTGGAAAAAAAAATGTGAAAAAATCTTGCAAATCGGCTGGCATCAGAAAGTGCCAGAAATTTGTAATTTACCTTTACTAAAAAAAAAAATTCTCAAGACTTCCAGTACTTATTAGCTGCTCTATGTACTGCAGCAAGGCAAAACCTTTACTGTTCTGCCAGCTGGAAAGAATACACCACTTCCTGTAGGACATATAGCAGCTGATAAGTACTGGAAGACTTGACATTTTAATAGAAGTACATTACAAATATCTAGCACTTTCTGGCACTAGTTAATTTTAAATATTTTTTCTGCTCAACTACCCCTTTAAGCTATTGACACTGGGCTATGGTGGGAGGAGGAAGTATGAGGCGGGGGGATTAAACTCAGGGGGCTGTGAATATAAGGCTAAGGGGGCATAAATCAAGTTGATTCCCCTAAGCCTATATATATATATATATATATATATATATAAATATTATTATTATTATTACTTTTTTTTTCTTTCCCTTTTCTACTTACCATAGCTCCACTTAAATAGAAGATATTAACAAAGGCGTTTTTTTTTACATTAGATGATTGGTTGGAGGTGGAGATCCCTGCTCCTACAACTATCAGCAATTCTTATATTATTATCTTATAATATTATCCCAGTACAGCCATGCTCACAGATACCCATTAAAGAGCAGACTGCCATTTTGCAGAACCATTAAAGGGATAATTTATTCTTCATTTAAGGGGTCATGAGAGTCCCAGAGGTCGCAACCCCTCCACCCACCCGCCAGTCATAAAGTTATATAATATCCCACCAAATGCCATAACGTAAGATGGGAGCAGCCCTTTAATTATTCAAATGATCAAATGCGGAAAAAAAGTAATAAACTCCAGGCCCCGGTTCGACACAAAACTACCCACATAGAAGTTACTGATTAAAACAAAAGAAAGTCCATCCACCATTCATATAAAGTAGTTAAAAAAACTTTAAACTAATTGTAGTGTGATTGAAGAATAATGAAATTTATGTAATAATAAAAGTTTAATATATGTTGAGGCCTAATGTGTAGGAGTCGCATAGATGATCCATGTCTTCTCTAATTCCTTCTAATCCAAATACTTGTTGATCACGTCTAGCAATCCAAGTGCGTAATTAAAGCCATTCAGTATGGAGAGGAGTAAGCACTTATGTGTCTCTATCACGCTGCGTTTATGCCGAATAACTCTTCCCTTAATGACCGCTCTAATGTTTCCCAAGTTCACCGCAGACACCGAGGCTTTAAAACATTGTTATGTATTGTGCCTGTTGTCTTTCCAATTTTCTGTGCACTTAAACTCCTTCATTAGCCGAGATGAGAACACAGATTTCCGAAGTGAACTTGAGAGGGATAGGAAGCGTGATAAGCAGAGGACCAAACATCGTAAAACGAGAAAAAGAATGCAAGAAATGTCTGGATGTAAGAAACCATTTCGAAAGAAGGAAGATTAAAGTCTTATATAGCTGGCCCCTGTTTATGTGCCATTAGGGTATATGGCCTTTATAGAGGGAAGTCCCCAAGTTAGGTACCCCCTTATGACCATCTCCCACTCCAGCAGCTCAATGGCTGCCATATAATGCCGCTATAGGAAGAATTTCTTGTTGGCTGTGGTTTCCATAGCAAAAAACAAACAAACAGCTGGTTATTCTGTAATACTATGATCTGGAGTTAAATCTGGTTTTGGAGGTTGTCTGAAGAATAACTTTTATCTTGAGGTGATCAAAGTAGGGTGAAAAAATTGCAAAAATGAACTTGCCTGAGAACAACCTGTTTTTACTTCAGAACACATGTACTTGTAAAAAAAAATTCTCAGGAAAACCAGTAGTTTTATGCTGTCCTAATTAAGGGTCAATTCACACAGAGCAAAAGCTGCAGAATTCCGTCCGCCTCAGACTTCCACACTGTGTGTATGGGAGGGCTTGTGTGCCTTCCGCGGCTCCCCACTCAAAGAATTCACATTGAAAGAATTGAGGTACAGAGTAATTACAGTGAAAAAGATAGCCACACTACATGGTTAGAAAAAAGCGCACCAGAAGAAAACTTTTTGTGCGGCAATTGTACCTGGTGCAAGTTCTTATTATTCGTGCAAACCCATGAATCTAGGAGTATGCTTTGACATACGAGACACTATTTGTTGCCGTACGTAATGTGTTGTCTATTATGTGGGAAAAACCACTAGACCCATGAATGTTAGATTTTCCATACATGTACGATCAGTAAGGCCTGGTAAAGGAGTACCCATTGAATTTGCCATGTACAGGAGATGCACGGAGGAGACGCTAAGGTCCTGAAATTCACAGGTCTCAAACGGATCAGTCTGAATTATGACAGAGACAATAACAAAACCTTAATACGGGAAGAAGCTAGAATTATACGTGCTACTAATGCCCAAGGAGCTTTGGGCATGAATGAGAAAATGGACTTAAAGATGTTCTTATAATGATATTATTATATTGCATTGCATATTTGTGATTTTGTATCTTGTTTTTAACCCACTTGCACTTTTGTTCTAGTAATGCGCCTGCGTGCCACCATTATGCCATTTTGCTGTGTCAGGTGAGCGCATACACAGAAGCACATGTGTTGTGCAAAGCATTTTTAACTCACCACACCCCTTCACACTGGCGTCCGTGCCAACCCAATGAATTTTTATGCCTACATGAAGTAACTACAATAAAGACTTTCTACTCTTTTTATTTTTGAGACTACAGCAATAGACAGTGGTGTTTTGGTTTAAGAGTAACTTGGATTGAGAGCGCTTTGCAAGAAGAACTCATAGCTCAAATTGTAACTTGGTTTAAGTGGGGAGTGGAAAAGGGGCATGGTCTGCACTGTACTCTTACCCAGGAAGTCTCTCTCACCTTCCAAATCATAACAGATCCATTTCAGGCTAGGGCACAGGACTGTGGAACTAATCTCTCCACACCTGTAACCCCTCCCTTCCTTGACCTAGATCGCTGCATGTATGTGCTCACATATGCTTATTCCTTTAGGCTCCCTGCAGTCTCTGTCGGCCTTTGTTTTCCCCATCTCCTCTCCATTACTGCTATAATGTGCCTGCACTTACACTCAGCTATACACACTGCTGTATAGAAAAGTATCTGTCACTGTCCTCCTGCACAGTTCTGTGATTCTCACTTCCTGATTGGCCCATTGCTGTCATGTGACCACACAGACCTCTGAAAGCAGCCCTGCTTCTCTATTCTAACCTGTTGTACTACACTACTGCATTATGGAGATCTGCAGCTCCATCCTGTATCTACAAACTGCAACCGTTTTTTTCAGGTTTATGCACTTGCTATACGTTATACTCCACATGCTGATTGCTATACTGTACAGTAACTTATAATATCACATATTCATCTGTTTATAAATGTTTGTTTCATTTGTTTTATGTGTTATTCAGAATGGCAAATCATTATTTTTGGGGTGTGGAACCAATTGTCTGCATTTCTATGATTTCTTATGGGAAAATTTGCTTTTGTTTAGAAGCTATTTGGATTACAAGCACAGTCCTGGAACGAATTATGCTCGTAATCCAAGGCACCACTTTAATTTGATTCTGGTAGTGAGCACCCCGTAATTACGGTTGACTCCCCACAGTTACCCTCCCCATTTTAGTAGTGCCAGTCTCTTTTTCTCTATGAATGAGTAATGTTCAGTTTATTTGACGTTCATTTACTCAACATCATTCATCTGCACCTATTTGTACTTTGTAGACGGCTGGTCCTGACATTTGCACAGCGCTCACCTGCTGCAGTGTGGGCACAAGGGTTTATTGAATGAAAAACATGATTAAAATAATTTATACCCGTCAGAGAATTTCTTGACTTCTCTCCCATTCATAAGGCCAGCATAGTAGGTTTTTACAGTATGAAAACTTGATGCAGCCAACTAAAATACATTACCTTAGGAAGTCGGAATCCTTAACTAGGAACTGGATTTCCTGTTCTACCATCATCAATAAGGGCAGAAATCATTACGTTGTAAATAGGTTTTACCAGTCACTTCCCAAATCCTAAAATTGGTTATTTTATTTTATTTTTTTTTAAGTGTAGACAATAAAACAAACAAAAAAAAAGAATATAATAAGCAAACTTCCCTTGGACTGTTTCCAATGACGTATGTGACCCTGTGAAAGGTAGATATATAGATATAAAAAAAAAATTGAAAGTGAGCTCACACCTGCTGTTTACTATATGTGAGTGTAGCCTTAAATTGAAGCTTACAGTGAAGAAAAGAAAAATCTTTCAAAACAATTGGTATCAGAAAGTTAAATACTTCTAGTTCAAAATATTCCAGTCTTCTAGTCCGTATCAGCTTCTGTATGTCCTGCAGGAAGTGATGTATTCTTTCCAGTCTGACACAGTGCTCTCTGCTGCCACGTCTGTCCTCTCCTGCTCTGAACAGTTCCTGACATAAACAGAGGTGGCAGCAGAGAGCAGTATGTCATACTGGAATAAATACACCACTTCCTGTAGGACATACAGCAGTTGATAAATACTGGGTGAGATTTTTAAATAGAAGTAAATTACATATATATACATATTTCTAAAATCAGTTGATTTGAAAGAAAAAAAATTACTCCTTTACCCCTTCATGTTAGCAATCTGTATAGATGCGTTCCTACTGCACATAGCCCATGCAGTAGGAATGTATATATATGCTCATACACTGACGGGGGCTTTCTGATGTGAGCGAGATCACTGCAGAGAGAGCGATCCCGCTCACATCTGTGTCCGGGCCGGAGGTAATGAGAGTCAGCTGCGATCCCCTAGCCGACTCTTATTAACCCCTTAAACACAGCGATCTACAGCGATCAAGGAGTTTAAGGTGCTCAGTGACAGATCAAGCGGGGGTCCCGATCCCATGTGCCGACAGGCAGGGGTAAGCTTCTTACCTCCGTCCTGTCAGTTCGGTGATCTGTGTATAGAGTCTGCTCTCAGGCAGGCTCTATACATAGATCACCGATAACACTGATCTATGCTATGCTATGGCATAGCATAGATCAGTATATGCAATCTAATAATTGCATATTTTACAGTGAATTAAAGTGTAAAAAAAAAAAGGTGTAATAAAAAAAGTTTTGATAAGTATTAAAAAACCCTTATAAACCCCCTCTCAATAAAAGTTTAAAATACCCCCTTGCCCATTATAAAAATATAAATTTAAATAAATAAACAAACATATTACATATCGTAGCATTTGGAATAGTCCGATCTATTAAAGTATAACATTATTGTTCCTGCACGGTGAACGGCGTAAACAGAAACAAACAAAAAAAAAAAGCACCAGGATTGCTGATTTTATTAGATTATATATCACAATTTTTTTTTTTATAAAGAACAATCAAAATTTTTCTGTTACACCAATATGATATTAATCAAAACTAGAGATCATGGCGCAAACAATGACACCCCAACCATCCATGTAGGCGGAAAAATAAAAGCACTATGGCTTTTAGAAGGCGGGGAGGAACATTTCAAGAACACTGTCATCTAATGGCTGCATTAATTTGTACAATAACCCCTGGATATGATGGCCTTGAGATACTGAATTTACCTCTCATGGGTCTTTATAGAGTTGAATGGAGTACTAACATACAATACTACCAGCTACACACTGTTCCAAAGAGAAGTAAAGCTTAAAGGAGCATCCCAATATTGTCGTCAAATTCTTTCAGGTTGAGGGTTTGAGGGTGTGAGAACTTTGAGGAATTCAGAATTAATTATTGGTCTTCTATAGAGTTAACGTTTTAACATACAATGGTTGTCCCTTAGCCAATTACCATTATATGGTGACAAGATGTAAGTGCATACGCCTACCACTTCACAATAGGGTACAGAGGACATACGGTACAATCTGTGATATCTCATGTAAACAAACTTGTTAATGAGCAAACGATATTACATATGTTCTCTCCACTGTGATCAGAATATGAAGCCAGATACAAAACCCAGGGTCAGGATGTGCGTAGGATTCAGATATGTTTCCGGTGCTGTATATAGATCAAGCAGCCAACGTGGAGCCTGAGGTGAGAAGAGCTGACACTTGTTTAATCCAATAAGCAGCATTGCAGCTGTTGTTGCACAGCTGAAACCATCTAATATGTATTAAGGAAGGAAGTATACAGTATACAAGTGCAAACAGACAAGAATGTATTATTAATACAGACTCAGTAAAGAAGTGAATGGCATACCAATGCAGGGAGTGGTAGGGTATGGGCTGGACATTTGTTTCAAAGAACAAGAAAAAAATACTAAAGGGGTTTGCCATTGAGCGTCTATATTTGTGAATGGCTGGTGGACATCTAAGTGCTGTAATCCTGGCCCATCACTGGTCGTCACCGCAGCATCATGACTCTGTAGTTCTTACCTTTTTTAAGGTGCCATGGTTGGTCCAAAATGGTTAACAGCTGGCCATACCACTGGCCATACAACTGGCCATACCACTGGCCATACAACCAACCAAAGGTGCATTGTCTTCTTCTGCGTTGCTGCTTTTTAATTTCATAGATTGCTAGAGGTCACAGGGGTCAGAACTTAACCAATTCAACATTGATATTTCTTCAGATAAGTAGTGTATGTTCAAAAATGTCTGTATACCACCAGAAGGAAAAGCTTAACCATCAGCCGATGAATGGCCATTTTCTTGTTTGTCGGCTGATTGTTGGCCCTTTTACATTCATTCACGTGATAATTAGCTCATTCAAAAGGCCTTTTACTCTGACAGCTTTCTGACCCAGTGTTATCCATCTGGAGATAACATTTACTGTTATATGAGTTTTAGAGTCTTAAGGCTTGTCTATGTTGAATTTCGAATGCCTGATCCTTCTTTTTTGAGTGTTATAATCTACTGCTAGAGGGTGTTGTCTAATGATGTTTTTACACAAACAGATTTATCTGACAGACTATTGAAGCCGAAGCCAGGAATGGATTTGAAAAGAGAGAAATCTCAGTCTTTCCTTTGTGACCTGTTCTCTGTTAATAGTCTGTTCCTGGCTTTGCCTTCAATAATCTGTAAGATATCTGTCAGATAAATCTGTCTGTGTAAACACACCCTAAGCATACCCTCCCCTTTACACGAGATACCCCTGATGGTGGAGATAGACTTTCCCGGAGGACACACATCTAATGCTGCGTTTACACAGACAGATTTATCTTTCAGATTTTTGAAGCCAAAGCCAGGAATGGATTTGAAAAGAGGATAGATCCCAGTCTTTCCTTTATGACCTGATCCCTGTTTATAATCTGTTCCTGGTTTGGGCTTCAAAGATCTGTCAGATAAATCTGTCTGTGTAAACGGACCATAACTATCGACAAGTCCTAGAGGCCGGATGCTGTATCTATGCTGAATCTATGACACTGGACTGGGTGTAGGAACTGGACAGAGAAGGTAGGAAAACTGTAGTGGGCTAATATTGGTACAGGAGGCTCTTACGATAACAGCGCAGAACAGACCTTAGCAGGACCAAAGGACTTGACGCTCAGGCAGGGTACATGTGCATAACGCCTCCTTATATACCTAAACAACAGGTGGGAATATTTAAGGCACTGAGACTTTATATCTGGGAAGGGTGCAAACGTCCTCCCCCCTAGTGGTTGGGTCTATGCTGCTGATGGACACATGCTAGCTCCATGCGGTTAGGACTGGGGACAACAGTCACCACAGATGGGAAAAGATGGCCATGGTGTCAAGAGGATGGCTATTTCAAAGGCCTTCCCTAGTAGCCAAGTGGCATGATTTTTCCTTCCTCTGCTTCTTCATTGTCTATGCAGCACTGTCAGAAGCATTGTCCTATAACCCTGGCCTGGCAACCATCCCTAGTGAGTGGTCACAATCTTAGGAGGCACGGCAGGCTGTCCAATCAAAGAGCAGGGACACTGGACCAATCTGACTTTGCCTCTGTCAAGTCTGTCTGGTTGTAACCCAGTCTGTCTGACTATCCCCATGCAATAAGTCAGTGTAGGGGCAGTTACCCAGTTGGAGGTCTCCAGTTATCAGAGATTGTTATAGTAATATATTGGCATAATGGGGTGGGTTCAGCCTAGGGCCGCACTGTACCCCTTGTCATTAAAGCATGTTTTCCCAATCCCTAACAATACGTTTTTTTTTTAAACTATACCTCTCATACCAAATACTAAATAAAACTACAAAACAATAAAAATATAGCCTGTTTTTTTGTTTTTGTGTTTGTTTAAACCCATTTCATGAACATTTCTCCAGAGAGTTAAAAGCTCGCTATCAGTCTATGGCGATATTCATGAATACGTTTAGGTGCTCTTTCTTTCTACTATATCCTCCGGTCCCAGCTGTTGTGTGATCTCACATGTCCCAAGATGCCGACTATGTCTGTGTCGCTTCTCATATTCAGCTTCAACACAGACTGCTTTATGGCCACTAAAGACCTGAACCCGGCCCATAAAGCCATTTGTCTCCCATGTGAGTATGGATAATGACGGAAGAGTTGGTGCGAGACATTTAGAGCCATATAGCAGCTGGGACCAGAGGATCTGTGCCTGGCAAAGAATCAAAAAAGCCTAAATCTAAAGAGAATATATTACCTTACTTTTTACTGAGTAAAATGAAATTTACCATATACTGAAACATAAGGCTGGGAACACAAATGCCTGGCAATCAGGCCTACTTACCCTCCAGGATAGACACATAAAATTAAAAGACATTGCATGCAGCATTTATCTACATAGATCCACTCTAGACACCGAGAACAATGCTTATTGTATCTGGTTCCTAAGTTAAATTTAATCTATTTTTTTCTTTCAGATGTTGAGATCAGATATTGGTCAGGTTCAAGGATGGAAGTTTTGTGGTGAGAGCTTCAATCTGGCCTTTGCTGTGTAGTGAAACACTGCCCCCTGCTGTTGTGATGCTGTTGGAAGAACACACTGCCCCCTACTGGTGTGATAATGTGGGGAGGACACACTGCCCCCTATTGGTGTGATGATGTGGGGAGGACACATTGCCCTCTATTGGTGTGATGATATGGGGAGGATACACTGCCCCCTGCTGGTGTGATGATGTGTGGAGGATACACTGCCCCCTATTGGTGTGATGATGTGGGGAGGACACATTGCCCTCTATTGGTGTGATGATGTGGGGAGGATACACTGCCCCCTATTGGTGTGATGATGTGGGGAGGATACACTGCACCCTATTGGTGTGATGATGTGGGGAGGATACACTGCCCCCTACTGGTGTGATGATGAGGGTAAGATACACTGTACCCTGTTGGTGTAATGATGTGGGAAGGATACATTTCCCTCTGCTGGAGTGATGACGTGTGGAGGACACACAGCTGGTGTGATGACGTGTGGAGGACACACAGCCCTCTGCTGGTGTGATGATGTGTGGAGGACACATCGCCCCCAGCTGGTGTCATGATGTTGAAACCATAACATACTACAGTCGGTCATCCCTATCAGTGATACAAGGACACTAACAGCCCAGTGATATGTACAGGACATCCTGCGGCCACATGTGTTGGCCCCAGCTGCTGGATAATGTCCCCCTACACACAGGGGAACATCTTCTCCAGATTGAAACACTTCCTGATTTATCACTAATCCAGCATTTAAGGTTATTTAGGTTCAGCAACCTACAAGTGTGCAGGATCTACAGGCCGAGCTGTAATATCTATGGTGAATGTGCTGCAGGACACCATACAGAGCCTGTATCCTCCATGTCCAACTCTATCTCATCTTGCATACACAGTAGAGGCGCCCAACAGGGGCCCAAACAGTGGGGTAGCTACTGTGAAGGCAGGGAAGGCAACTGCTATGGGGCCCCTGCACTAAAGGGGCCCGAGAAAGCCTGCTCTGCCTCCATGGTATGACACTGACAGCCTGCCCTACCCCAGGGGCCTGGAGAAGGAGAGGGACCCGCCACTGTACTACAGCCTACTGTTGTGCAGGGTTAGCGGGCTGAACGACAACAAAAGAGGAACAGAGGAGCAGGACCTGCCAGCCTTCTGCACACACAGAAGGAGAGGGATAAAGGACCTTATCACATGACCCAAAGGTCCTCAATACTTGTGTACAGATAGCCCGACTACAGGAGAAGGAGTAGGAAGGCCTGGGAGCTGTAAGTGCTGTGTCTGTATAAGTGTATGTATTTGTGGGTATGTATGTATATGTCAGTGTATGTATGTATATGTGGGTATATATCAGTGTATGTACAGTATGTATCGGTGGGTATATATGTATAAGTCAGTGTGTGTGTGTGTATGTATCTATGTATCTTTATGTAACAGTGGTGTATATGTGTGTCAGCAGTGCCTCAAGTGATTGACAGGTTTGCTCCCAAAGATGTTCTGCAGCAACTTCTATTAATGCTGGGCTCTTTTAAGAGAACCCTCAACTAAAAGAAAATGCTTCCCAGCTTGGGCTATGTTCACACAACGTATATTTTTGTAAAATCACGGCCGTTGTACACAGGGTATACGCTTTGGCCGGGATCCCTCGCGGCGCCGCAAACAACTGACATGTCAAAACCATGTCAGTGCACACTATGGAGCGAGCGGCTCCGGCCGTATGCTCCATAGCGTGCAGTGGAGAGTTCTGATGCGGGCGCGCAAGGATGCTCCCGCATCAGAACCTTTTAGCCAAAAAGAATATCCGGCCGGGATGACCTTTTCTAAGACCGGTTGTTCCGTGACCCACCTAGGTCACGGAATGGCTGGTCTCTTACTGCGTCTGAACATGGCCTTATACTGTCTCTCATTCCAGCAATCTGGTGACTGACAGATCAGTTTATAAAGATGTTCTGCAGCAGATGTTATTTCTGGTTCAAAAGCTTTTATAACACTTGGGAGATAACTTGTGTACAGTCTATTCATGGTGTATACATCTGCACTAGTATATGTCTGCATGGTGTATACGTCTCCACTAGTGTAATCACATTCCAGTGTGGCTATGTTCACACTGCATATATGTCCGGCCGCATATTTTAACGGCCGGACATATACGCGGTAAACTCCGGCCGGAGATTTACGCTACTTGCGGCCGGCTACGTACAGACCGCGAACTTACGCCCGTAGTCTACTTACGCTTCTCGAGCGCCCTATGTAGCGATCCGACAGCGGTCTTTTACTTGGAAATCTTCGCCTAGCCCCGGACACCCCACAGAACCTTTTGGATCGGCACAAAAAGCTGCAAAAATGAAGAAACAATGGTCTGGTTAATTTTTTAAGCCGGCGTGTACGATCCGGGCGTAAGTGTGAACTGTGCAGCCGTACTTCGTATACTTTCCATTATACGCAAACTACGTAAGTCTCCGTCCGCTTATTCACGGAACGCGGTACGGCCGGAAACTTACGTAGTGTGAACATAGCCTAAATGTGTGTATGTCAGTGGTGTATCTGTATATATGTTAATCATGCCCTGTGACATGTGCAATGAGCAGGTAGAGGAGGGGAGATTTATAGTAACTTTAATGATCCTGTGTTTTCCACCTCCACCTCTCTAATAGCTGTGCCTCCCTACATTATAATCCTGCGAGGGATGCCTCTAGTATACACTGCTTAATATAGCAAAAGAGATCTTCTGGTATCTATATAAGTGACTAAATTCACTAAAGCCTCATGTGTATGGTGCCTGTCCACTACACACCCTGGTCTCATATTACAGAGCCATAGACAAAGTATTTGTCCTTGTACAATGCCTCCGTACTGTGCCATATTATGGAGGTATTGTACGTACTAAAATATATTTGGAGTCATATTAAGTTGTAGTGTATCCCATAGACTTCTATGGTCATCATATTACAGCTCCACACAACTTTATTGTTCTGTGGCTCCATAGAGTGCATGCCGCCTCGGAGCAAGTAACAATAACAAGTCAATTAGATAAAGTAGGTGAAACAGACAGGCAAACACTATAATAAAAGTAAAGTATCTTGTACAATCTACATGAAAGCATCGACATAGCGGCGACACGTCCCAGGAAAATAGTTCAATATCCCCGGCTGCGCTTACAGCTATTGTAGTAGTAAAGGCTCGAAATAATCAGGACAACATTCAGTGAAGTATTTTTAGAGAGTGCAACAATTGAGGAAAAGTGCTTGGAGCAGGAAAACTCACAAGAAGGTTATTTCTAAGACAGATTAATGCTGCATTTGTTCATTCCCGGCTTTTTCGAAGTGCAATGTACAGATAACTGGAAGAACATATGTTGCCGGCTACTTTTTTGCACACTGCAAACTTTGCGAAACTGTAGAAATCTTATTTTTCATAAAACTACCTAACATGGGCAGATGGTAGATATTAAAGACGTCAGCCGGTCTTAGCCTAATAAAGTTAGCCATCTTGGCCTTTTACTCCGGTAGAACTTATTTGCTGTATACCAATATCCAAATGTGATGTATAATACGATTGGTGATTGGTGATTTTTAGGCACTCTTTTTTATTTTAAAAATGTGAATTTTTAAAAGGCTTTGAATAATAATATTAATAATAATAATTATTATTATTATTATTATTATTATTTACTCCAGCTAAGACACGCCCCCAACCAAAGAGACAATCACTGACCACTCCCTCACCTAACAACTGAGTTGGCAGTTCTTGAAGGATGCAGGGAGGAACGAAGAGCGCAGGGGACTAGAGGGCAATGAAATGATGGTAATGGGGGATTGGGGCAGGCAAGTATGCTTTATTAATATTTTTGAAGCAGCTTTGTAAATATTTTGTCCCTGGACAACTCTTGGGTATATAAGCGGTTCTAGATGTGGAGGCATTTTCAGTGCATAGAGGTAAATATTAAAGCATTACTGCCAATTGTATGTCACAGTTTCAGCAGGTCACCAGAGTAGGACAATCAGTAAACTTCTAACATGTCTGAGGACATGTCCATCATTACTGCAAATAATAGTAGGGTGTAAAGTGATACTGTCATCCCACCCCCTTATTTTCGCTTAATTTCATTGGTAGACAGTGTCACCTAGTGTCACTAGTTTGGTCTCATCTCCCTAGGAAGACCTGGAAAAAAGCCCACGGCTGTATCCATGTTTTCCTGAAAGCTCTAGGGCAGCTTCTCCAGAGACCAATAGATGAATGCCAGGCATTTAGCTTCGGAGAACCTTGCCAAACCCAAACAGCTTGGCAAATCCATTGAACACTACCCGTGGTCAAAAGTTTCAAACATTTTATTAAATGAAAAGATTTTTTTAAGGGCAAAACAGCAACATCACTCACCATGTGTGATTTATAATACTGATGTCTTCTTATGTATCAGGGTGAACGCTAGTCCCCATCAGCCACCAGGGTCTTAGTATGAGACTGCTACCTCCAAGAGGGGGGCTAGACTCCTGGGGGGGGGGAGATTTATGAAGATTTACGAAGCGTATGCCACAGACGTACGACAGAGTGAAGGTGCAGATATGCCCCTTCTCCCTGGCGTACACCTCCCACACGCCCCGCTCGCCTGATGGGCGGGCTGGCGGAGCTTGCAGGGCGTGATGAGGTGGGGAGGAGGTGCAGCTTCTTCCCGCACCTAATTTATCATGCTCGCAGACGTAACTCATGATAAAAGTCTAGACCTGCTGGAAGCAGGTGTAGATTTCGTACGCCGAGCGCAGATTCGGGCGCCCAGATGGCCGGATTCACTACGAGGCGTGTGCCGGTCTTCTTACCCTCCCCCCCCCCATGTTAAATTTTCTGTCATTTGTTTTACAAGTAGAAGGTCCACTTTGTCTTCGAATTCCTTCACATCTACGTCATCTCCAACACAAGAGATGGAGGTATCACTGATGATACGATTTAATACGTCTCATGTGATTCATTACTTTAGTATAGAGGTCTTTGAGCAATCCTTTAATATAATTTTAATTGAATTTTTCAATCCATTTGTCTCAATTGCCCAATTGCTTAGAAAAGTGTAATGCAACTTTAGAGGAATGCAAATGTTTTTTATCTATTATTTACAGGTGAGCTGATCCTTAGAATTTAATGGGAAATTTGTCTTGAGCCCCGTTTCTCATCCTAAAAAGCAAGCACAGTGGTTTTTTTGTATTTTTTTTAAAGAAATTTTCACTTTCAAAATACATTACATTTATCATGTGGAGAGACTACATCAAAAGCCCTTGGAGGATACAGTGAGTTAATGTAAACTGACCTATTTTAGAGCGCGCTTTTAAACAAGACAAAAAAAAAAGCTGTAAGATAAAGTCGAAAGCGTTTAATGAGGATTTCTCATTGCAAAATAAGATTTACAAAGCGTCCAAGGGAGGCAACAGCTGTTTTTTGTGGCGATATGGTATATCTTGGGTTTAAGTGGAATATATTTACATAGCTTTATTATTAGAACATTTCCCAGCAGTATTAGCTGGATGCTATATCTCGGTATTATGAAGGTATTATGTGGTAATAATATTTGGGAACCATATGGTCATATATTTGCACTATAAGTAAGAATGATTTGGGTCAGTATTAGGGTATGTTCACACTGAGTAAATGTAGCAGAATTCTGTGGCAGAACTCTCTTCCTGTCAAACGGTGTCTCTATCGGAGGGCTCGCACGCCTCCGCTCTACTGTCAATTCTTTGAGCGGACAATGGTGGAGAGCGGAGGCGTGCAAGCCCTTCCATAGAGATGCCGTTTGACACGGAGGCAGGTGTTATTTCACGGCGTAGACTTCCGCCGCAGAATTCTGTCACATTTACTCAGTGTGAACATACCCTTATAGAAGAACCATATGATTTGATTTGATTTTATCGGAAAAATCTATGATGGTATTTGAAGTTGATCTGTTGGACAAATGTATAATGGAGTTTTAGTGACTCTGTTAAAAAGTGTAATGACTAGATGCCTGGGTAAGATCATGTGCAAAACATCAGGTCTTGTGAGGATTTTTAATTTTAAATTGGTTGATACCTAATGTTGAGCATTCACACTTTCAACAAGAGTTAAGGCTATGAAAACTTACTGCTCTTGTCTTCTATCTTCTATTGGTTTAAAATTGCCATTCAGCCAATCAGATCAGTGGCTGCAGCCATGTCCCGCCTCAGCCACTGATTGGCTGAGCAGTTGAATATTAACCCCTTAGTGACCGCCGATACGGCTTTTTACGGCGGTCACTAAGTGTCCTTATTCTGCTGCCATCAGCTTTTTACGGCGATGGCAGAGAATAAGGCTGCGGGGCCGGGACGGCCCCCACCCCATCCCCCCAGCTACCGGAGGTAGCTGAGGGGTTGGGGCAGTGTGTGGGGTCCGTCCCGCCCCCCCCCCCCCTTACCGACGATCGCCGCTATTAACGTTATAGCGGTGGCCGTCGGTAAAGGAGATTACCGGTGCCGCCACTGCTTTTCATCTCCCCCCGCCGTGAATCCACGGTGGGGGGAGATGAAATAAGTGTCTCCTCAGACTCCAGATCAGCCCCCCCTAGTAGGGAATCACTAACCCCCCTCCCCCGGCGATAATTTCCAAGATGGCCGCCGCCATCACTGCGAACAAACGATGTTTGTTCGCAGGGATGGAAAAGTTTAAATGAATGAAAGCCCCATGCTCTCCGCCACTAAACAAACATATTATTGGAAAAATTTAAAGTTTTTCATTTTTACTGTCTAATTTTAAATACTTTCCTTTAATACCTGTGGGGTCAAAATGGTCACCACACCCCAAAATGAATTCTTTGAGGGGTGCACTTTCCAAAATGGGGTGACTTATGGCGAGATTTTACTCCGCTGGCACTACAGGGGCACTGCAAACGCACCTGGCGCTTGGAAACTTCTGCAGCAAAATCTACATTGAAAAAGCTAATTGGCGCTCCTTCCCTTCTGAGCCCTCCTGTGTGCCCATACAGTGGTTTACGCCCACATATGGGGTACCGTTGTACTCAGGAGAACCTGCGTTACAAATTTTGTGGTACTTTTTTCTCTTGTTCCTAGTGAAATTGAGAAATTTCAAACTAAACAAACATATTATTGGAAGAATTTGAGTTTTTCATTTTTACTGTCTTCTTTTGAATACTTTCCTGTAATACCTGTGGGGTCAAAATGCTCACCTCACACCAAGATGAATTCTTTGAGGGGTGCACTTTCCAAAATGGGGTGACTTATGGTTTTTTTTCTCTCTGCTGACACTACAGGGGCACTGCAAACGCACCTGGCGCTCAGAAACTTCTTCAGCAAAATCTGCATTGGAAAAACTAATTGGCGCTCCCTTCCTTCTGAGCCCTGCTGTGTGCCCATACAGTGGTTTACGCCCACATATGGGGTACCGTTGTACTCAAGAGAACCTGCGTTACAAATTTTGGGGTACTTTTTTCTCTTGTTCCTCGTGAAATTGAGAAATTTCAAACTAAACGAACATATTATTGGAAGAATTCGAGTTTTTCATTTTTACTGTCTTCTTTTGAATAGTTTCCTGTAATACCTGTGGGGTCAAAATGGTCACCACACACCAAGATGAATTCTTTGAGGGGTGCACTTTCCAAAATGGGGTGACTTATGGGGGATTTTCTCTCTGCTGACACTACAGGGGCACTGCAAACGCACCTGGCGCTCAGAAACTTCTTCAGCAAAATCTGCATTGGAAAAGCTAATTGGCGCTCCCTTCCTTCTGAGCCCTGCTGTGTGCCCATACAGTGGTTTACGCCCACATATGGGGTACCGTTGTACTCAAGAGAACCTGCGTTACAAATTTTGTGGTGCTTTTTCTCTCATTTTCCTTTTGAAAATGAGAAACTTTAATCTAAACCTATATATTATTGGAAAATTTTAATTTTTTCATTTTTTTACTGCCTAATTGTGAATACTTTCCTCCAGCCCCTGTAGGGTTAAAATGCTCATTAAATCTCTAGATTAATTCTTTAAAGTGTGTAGTTTCCAAAATGGGGTCACTTATGGGGGTTTTCAGGATACCAGACTTCTAAATCCATTTAAAAAAAGAACTGGTCCCTAAAAAAATCAGTTTTGGAAACTTTCACGAAAATGTGATAATTTGCTGATGAATTTCTAAGCCCCATAAAAAAGTAAAATATGTTTACCAAATTATGCCAGAATAAAGAAGACATATTGGTAATGTTACTTAGTAACTAATTTATGTGCTACGACTTTCTTTTTTTAGAAGCAGAGAATTTCAAAGTTCATAAAATGCATTTTTTTTTTATTTTTCATGATATTTTGATGTTTTTCACAAAAAACACACAAAGTAGTGACCAAATTTTGCCATTAACATAAAGTGCCATATGTGACGAAAAAACAATCTCAGAATCGCTAGCATACGTTAAAGCATCACTGAGCTATAAGAGCATAAAGTGAGACAGGTCAGATTTTGAAAAATTAGCCTGGTCATTAAGGCCCAAACTAGCTGCAGCACGAAGGGGTTAAAAAAATGCTTGATTGGGGTAACGAGCACTCAAGCAATTTAATGCTTGATCAACACTAGTACCTAGTAGTGATACTCCTAGGGAGGACATGTGGGGTGCCACGGATGAGTAGGGAAGTAAAGACAAGCCTGGCTAATATGCCATAGACAAGGTACTGAGTATATATTCTTGCTGTGTGTCCAAACAGCTTGGTGTGGAGCTTTGGAGCTACAGACCAATCAGCTTGCTCTTGCGGACCTATCCACCCCCTGAAAGTGCCTAATCAGGTATGTGAGCATTAGAACTGGAACATGGAGCAATGGAATAAGGTGGCTTAGTTTGATGATTCTCTTATACTTTCGCACCAATATTGAGTCCGGCCCTCATTTTTTTTTTTTAAGTGGCTAATGTAGTGTATTTTGTGTACATGTTTTTTATGGGGAATTAATTGTTGCAATAAAGATCATGGAATTTTTCAAGCGATTTGTGTTTGGTTCAGATTTTTTGAGGTTTTTGTAGGTTATATATGTGGTAAGTGAACCTCATATTGAGTATAATTTGAAAATAGGTGGTGTTCTTGTGTAGGATATATCAATAATGGAAAAGGTGGCTTAGTTTTATGATTCTCTACTTTTACATCATGCGGATGGTGCCTCACTTACCTAAAAAAGAGACGGCATAAGGATGTACTATAAGAAGAAGATATGCCAGCAAAAGCAGTGTGATGGGCAATGTTCGGCTGGAAAACCTTGGGTCCTGTCACTCATACAAATGTCACTTTGATACATTTCACTTCTTATAACTGTAACCACCCCCTTCTTAAGTGGCGGTGCTCTACAGTTTTTATGTGTTCACACTCTGGCTTATTGCTGGACTACCTGCTAAGGTAGTTAGATACAACATAATGCTGTAGCAAGCAGAGATACACACCTGCATTGGCATTCACTGTACTATTCTGGACATGTACATTATTGGGCAGGAGAGTATCTACACTGTGGCACCTCAATGTCATGCTGTCATGATATCATTGGCAACTGCTATATCTATAAACATTGTACAGCACTCCCCCCATGGTAGTGGGATATGTTTTGTCAGTCATCAGTGTAAAGTTCTGGCCATTCTACAAATAGCTTATTAGTCGGGGTGGGAGTCAAATATCTTTTTGATAAAGAGAACGCCAAGACTCGACAGGTCATCTTCTCCACTCTGGAGGATCGCAGAGCATTAGGAAAAACAGTGTCAAAATGCTACTCCCCTGACCAGTCAGGTCCTGGGGCCAGCTTCTGAAGTTCCAGGTTTCCCTTTAAGAAGTTATTTTTTTAATTCTTAGGTAAATTAAGAAAATGTAGTTACCTGCTTTCTCCATCTCTCCCCGCTTTCTCTTTCCAGGGTAGGAATAGTCTTACACACACTGCACATTTAAAATTACCAATGAACAAGAAAAAAAAAGGATTAAATTATAGTGTTATAACCTTCTCACTGTTACATATAGACATGGAAAGTCAATCCAAATGAGATAATCCTTCTGCGATGAAGTAGTTATATATGGCAAAGTGTGCTGACCCATCTTTATTTCTATGCCTTTGTGGCGGTGACTCATATACGGCCACACAGAACGGACTGTGAGCTCAGACCTCAGAGTTCACGGCACACACACAGACCATCTCAGATTTTATTAAAACCACAATGCTCACACAAAGGAAAAGACCGGCAGAAAAACGTAATGCGTGAAACAGTTAAGAAAAGGTCATCTTCCCCTTGCTTGAAAAAACAACAGTATTAAGATGTTAATGCGCTGTAAAATCCAATTACGCACAGGTCTATTGAGAAACTGAAATGTAAAGAATGCAAGTAAAACCACTGGATCTGACCATTAGTTCTTCTTCATTCCAGTCAACTAGGCTTTTTCTTTTACAAATGAATGAACCGGACTCTGCAGTCATTACGGCTTTGTGTATAGTTAGAGGGGAAGACTTTGAGATCTTGACTCACTTGGAATGACATGTTCTTCGCCGCATCAGGGAATATCATGACCGGAATTTTGACGAAGACCTGTCAATGAGCCAGGTGAGGATGATGGAAGTTTATTGATATATAGAAAAAACATAGTTTAATAGAAAAGAAAATTACTTTTAGCGATTGAAGTGAAGACATAAATATGGTAGATGGCTTTTGCCTCCTTAGATCAATAAAAAAAGGCCTGGCACTCAAGAAATATTACATTGTAATAATCTTACCTGGTTGTGATCCAGTGAAGTCTTTCTTTCCAAAGGCAAATCTTGAAATCTGCTGGAAGGGGGAGAAAGGCCAGGTATGGAGGTTAGACCCCCCCATGATCTTTACTTGTTTCCTATCCCATGAATCGGGGACAAGTTAGTTTTGGGTTAACAACCTCTTTAATAATCTTTAAACTAACACAGATTTTTTTTGTTGTGCCATTTCTCTATTATTTCTCCTGAAAAGTAATGACTTCACTGACAGCTGAGTGTTACCATTCTCCTTAACATCAGGGTATGTCTCTGAACATTCTGACATTGTCAGCCCTAATTGGACAATATCAAACTATCATCTTTTTCTTGACAATAAACAGTGGTAAATGCAGTGTCCCAGTACCTGTAACCCAGCTATCAAAGGTATGAGGTTGTTGTGTGGCTGTGGAATTCTAAAGTGTCTGAATCTGTGTCATGAGGTAACTTGTGTGCACTGTAATTTTGTTTGCCACACTGCTAATGCTGCATACATGTATTATGTACAAGGGTTAAAACTCCTATTTCCACTACAAGTGGATCACATTTCCAATGAACCTTGGTCACATGACCTTTTCTCAATCATATTCTACTTCCGAGGGAGGAGCCTCTCAAGCTCCTTTTTTTCTTAGGTTTGAACCAATTACTGCAAACAAAAGTCCTACCCAATCTTGAAACAGGGTTGGGTCTTTCTAGTCAGTCCAGGCAAGGCCAGGAAAATGTAAGGAAGCATCTGCCAGTTTATTAGACTTGCTAGGCCCTATGACAAAAGCTTAGGCCTAGTCAGTAAGCAGTTCCCAGTTAAAGCCTTCTTCAAGCAAGATAACTAGGGTGTGTCTGCAGACACATGTTCCAGCTGGGAAAGCTTCATATGGGCACAGACCCAAATCGACTCTACAAATCCTGTTTCTGTTTTTAGAAGGTCAATTGTCTAGACAGAAGAGGGAATATAGCTGTGCAAGGACTCTTCGGCAAACATTAACTCTTTCTGGATTGGACTTCTAACTGCAGTTAGTGCCGAATGACTTGCATTTTATAACTGTATTTATCTTTATGCCCAGCAATAGGGTATCGTGCTGCACCTACCTATCTAGAAAGTCTTCTCAAGTATCCACACCAGAGTTAGCCACACCACAGTTAAGGAATGAGAATCACCTGAACAGCATATCTGAGGATCAGGGGATGGTGAGTATTACTGTATTTTTTTTGTTTTTTTTTAGAGCACCCCAGAAAGAGATGGGTAAATAGATAGATAGGAGATAGATAGATAGATAGATAGATATTATGTTATATATATCCTCACACAGCCCTTTTAACAGACATGCAGCCAAACACAACTTAATATAGCATCAAACAAATCCCAAGCTGAGACATGTACAAAGCCTACACATTTCTACATCAATCCTTCCTATAAAGCCATCAATATATTTTATATTTCCAATAAACTATGTGTGAGGAGGCAGAGCCAACAAGAGAAATGTTTAGTCACGGAACTCAATCCACTGTGCTTGCACTGGTCCTTGAGCATTGTGTTATCTGGCTGCTGTTATACTTGAGCCACTATTCTTTAAAGAGTATTGTTATGTTTTATGAGTTTTATGCTCTACTTAGCAACCAGGCAGGTCCAGCCTAGAATAAAAGAATGACAGCTCTGAAGTGGAAGAGAAGGCAGGAGGGGAAATATGAAGAGAGAATAAGAATGAATTCTAAGCTAAGTAGATATTTAATAGGCTCGGGCACTATAAGATTACATACTTACAGCAAGAAAATATGTTGTACAAGGCTTTTCTTTGTTGAGAAAAACAAGGATAATCCTTTTTTCTGAGAAATTTTAATACATATAAATATTCTATCATTCATTGTTTTTACCTTTCAGTGTTCTTTAAGTGATCGCTATTGTACTCTAAGGGCTTCTCAACATTTTTTCAGCCAGTTGGTGAGGCCTGGTTCTCACCGGTGGTCAAAGCCTATGCCGAATTTAAAAAAAATATGTACAGTGGTACCTCGGTTTAAGACCATCTTGGATTGAGAGTGTTTTGCAAGAAGAGCTCACAGTTTTTTAAAATGGTTTAAGAGCATTGCTTTGGTTTAAGAGTGCCCTATACTAGGTAAGGGAGGGGCATGGTCTGCATAGCATTGTTTACAGTACTGTACTCTGACCCAGGAAGTCTTCCTCACCTTCCAAACCATGGCAGATCCATTCAGGCTGGGGCTTTGATCAGAGGACAGGACTGTGGAGGTAGTCTCTTCATAGCTGTAACCCCTCTATGTGCCCACATCTGCCCTGCTCATTCCTTCATGCTTCCTGCAGTCTCTGCCAACCCTTGTGTTTCCCAGCCTCTCCATTCCTGCTATAATGTGCCTGCACTCACACTCAGCTATAGACACTGCTGCTATAATGTGTCTGCACTTATACTCAGCCATTCACACTTCTGTATAGAAAGGTTTCTGTCACTGTCCTCCTGCATAGCTCTGTGATTCTCACTTCCTGATTGGTCCATGCTGAACACCTTCCCCATTGCTGTCATGTCATCACACAGACCTCTGACAGCAGCCCTGCTTCTCTATTCTAGCCTGTTGTACTAGGCTACTGCATTATAGGGATCTGCAGTTCCACCCTGAATCTACAGATTGCAGCAGTTTTTTCAGGTTTATGCACTTACTATACATTATACCCTACATGTTGTTTCTAATTATTTGTTTTGTTTTACATGTTATTCAGAATAAAAAAAAATCATATTGTTTTCATTGATTTCTTATGGGAAATTTTACTTTGGTTTAAGAGAGATTTGGATTACAAGCACAGTCCCGGAACGAATTATGCTCGTAATCCAAGGCACCACTGTACTTGATTTTATTTGTCTGCTAAACTTGATATTATAAGAGAAAGTGGGTAAATTGTGTTACTTACCCAATGGCTAACTCAGTCTTTTTTTTTTTTTTTCTTTAGAAAGACATTATAATGAAGTCAGAAACCTGCTTTGAACTTTTTTTGTTTGAGCAACAACATTCATGTTTAGCTGTGACGGTGTTTGTCTGCTATTTTGGATTTGACCCAGAGTCGCTGCCTGTCCTGGCATGAATTCTGCCAGTCCTGTCCTTGGATCTCTTATGACCACTTTTTTGTTTATCAACTCTGGTAACCTTTGTAAACATCATGCCAGGATATGGGACAAGGACAACAAAGGACAGGTGTAGCCCTGATGCTTACACCCGCTTAATGTCCCTGCCTATTTGCCTCAACAGCCCTAAACATCAGCGGACAACTGGTCGACGGTTCCTAACCCTGTATAAGTGTGAACACAAAACAATGACAAGACAGAGAAGTTAAAAGTCCAAAAGCCAGAAAGTGAGAATACCAAGTACACGATGCAGGGAATGCTATTTCAAGGTCTCTTTTTTGAGCAGGGAAAGACCAAATATCGGCATGGAGGGAGCATGGACCACAGTTTGGTCATATGTATAATGTTAGAAAACTTTAAAAAATATATTAAATAAATAATATAAGTATATTGCAAAATTCTTTGTGGTCACAATCCCTGGTGATTTCTTGATAAAAAAATAAAAAATTACGACAGGTAAATAGTGTGGTCCTCAGCCTAATTTAAAACAGCCATTTAAATATTGAGGGTCCCATGGCTAAAGGGTTTTCTTTTAATAACAATCACCTCTTGTCAGGGAATTGTTATTCAGGTACCTCTTCCCTATAACCTTCCGAGGTGGGTGAATATCACTTCAATGTATGGGAGAAAAGACTTCCCATGGAAGCAGTTGTGCTTGTGTTTCATGTGTATAGTTTCTGTTGTTTGTTCCCTATCTTTCCGACAAGGTCGTGTCGCCATGAGCCTGAAGTGGAAGCATGTCCGCTCATCTCGAAATCTGTGCAATTACGGCCGTACAGTAGATAACACTTTAATAACTTATTGAGTTTTGCCACGGCTGCCCTCCCTGTGCATCTGTAATATGAAACATTCAGCACTTCTTCATCATTCCCATGTGACAATGTCATCGTGGAGAAAAGTTATTATCAGATGCTTTCCGTTTGACACGTATCTGATGCCTGAGATTCACACCAATCTGGACTGCTAATGTCAAAGAAAAGAAAAGGAGGAAAAAATAGAAGTTCTGCCAAACAAGTTAAAGTGTCTCCTATTATTATTCTATGGCCGCAATGGGAGTCATCCGTAATCTGCGATGCCAAACCTGCATTGATTTTTGCTTTACATTTGATAAACAGACTTTTGCCTTTTTTAAAAGTCCGGTCTGACCGGCGTCTGGAGACGAGATTATTTATTTACTTCATTCAGTCTAAATGTCACTTGATCATTTTCCTAAATAATTGTTATTCTTTTCTCTGGTATTTTGGTGGCTTGTCAAATCACTCGGAGACACAGCTATAAGACAGATGCAGTCTAGACTCCCTATTTTGGCCTTTTGATGAGGAGGTCCCTCATGTTTGTAGAGCATCATGATTTCCTATAGTGATCAAAGTTTGGTCTAACAGAATAATGGGGGGCGGGGGTGGGGTTACCTTGGACAATAAAATATGGCCATATTAAGGTAAGAACTGATAGCATATCACTATCGCTTCTTGGTGTAGTATGTCAAGGGAATACTTCTACGCAGGGTTTGAAAAGTGCCTTGAATCTCTCACCTGATGGGGTTCTGCAACACCATAGATACAACTCTATTGAGCGTATAAAGAAGTAGCTGTGTAGCTCTCAGAGGACCACTACCAGGGGAGAACACAGCAAAGAATATTGAGATGAAAGTCAACCCAAACCATTGGATTTTAACACACATTTTGGCCTAAGGTATGTGCAGATTCCTTCCAAATGTGCCCACAAACTATATTTCACTATTTTATATTGGACTCCATGCCACTGACATGTCAGTTTTTTACAGAAATCCCATCTAGAAATTATGCCTGGAAGCAGATTAAAGGGGCTATCCAGGATAAGAAAAAGCAAAGCTACTTCCTTGTAAAAACAGCACCACCCCTGTCTTTAGGTTATGTGTGGTATTACAAGTCAGCTCTATTCACTTCAATAGAACTGAACTGCAAAACTCATTCATACCCAAACTGAGAACAGGAGGAGTGTTGTTTCTGGAAGAAAACAGACATGCTTTTCTAAGCCTGGATAACCCCTTTAAGCCTATTGAATGGAGAAAATCTACTTCTAGCCAATAGGAAGCTTTAATATAACCTAGCAATTTGACCTTGCATTTTGATAACATATATCATCCCACCCACCTTCACACCTTTTACAAGACTATTCAATTTCTTAGATCCTAGAAGACATAGTAGGAGCTCCATGGTCCCTAGAGGCAAATTCACACACATACCTTTTCCTTTCAGCATAATAAAATACAAAATAGGTGATGAATTGCAAGCATTTTTAGCATGTTTGGTGGCCTTTTTATTTTGAAACATTTTGTACAGAAACGAGTTACACCTGGAGCATGCTGCTTATAACAAAAAAAAAAAAAAAAAAAAAAACTTACCGACCTCAAAAAATGCTACAAAAACAGCAAAAGGCTGCGTATAGATGCTACAGTAACATCTGGCCAAAGCGTTTTGAAGAAAACAAAATATACTTTGAAAAACACCAATAAAAATGCTAATGAAAACTCAACAAAATGCTGTGTGGGATAGTTAACAGTTTCCAGGTTGATTAGTGACAGAATCTGAAGCAGCACTTACCTTCTAGCTATAAAACTTCACATCCTTCATTATATAATAGTGAATATTATGGTTGTGTCCTAAAACTTACTTGGTTTCAGAGTTATAAATAGAGCCCTCTGGGACTTAGGGCAATGGTGACAATAAAAAAATAATTTATTACATTAAAACACTATAAATGGACCAATTTTTCCCCAGTCACCATATAGAAGAATATACCGGTGCTAGGCAAGATCAGCATACCATATATATAATTATAGTGCAGTTACATCCAGTGACTCACAGGGGGCGTCTTCTTTGAGTGAATGACAAGTAACATCTTCTCTAATCAGAATCGTCCACTTTTCTAAGTCGTTTCCATCCAACACAGGCCATCATGAAGACTTCTTCAGCCATGAGTCCTTTCTCTGAATCAGGACAAATATTTTAGGTTTCTTGCACCAGTTACATCCTCACCTCTATACAAACTTTCCATATGTATTATACTGCCCCCATATGATAGTTAGGCCCTCCATACTGTCCTTATATAGCAGTTAGGGTTCATCCAAACCTGAACATGCTGCATTTAATTATCAGTGGCTTAAGAAGTTGGATGCAGACCTAGGGAGTCCTGGAAAACATGAATACAGTCTAAAGCCTTAGGGCTGCATTGAATTTCTTCAGCCACCAGTAATCAAATTCAGAGTGCTCAAGGTTTGCTCATCTGTACACACACCCACCCACACACACTGTCACCATATAGTAGTTAGGTCTCCCATACAGCCTCCTTATAGTAAATTCCCTTTGTGCCCCATATAGTATAGGCCTCTTCTGTCCCCCATATGGTAGTTAGGGATTAGGGACCCCACACTACCCCTTTATAGTAGTTAGGGATTTCCACACTGCCCCCACATTTGCAACTTAAAAAGAAAAATACTAAGCTGACATAGAGCTCTCATTATTATTTTCTTATTTACAAAATTGAACCTAAAATTAACTCCTAATTTTGCTTTAAAGTCTTTAATGGCACAAATCCAAGTCCTGGAAGTAAAGAAACCTTTCTTAATAATAATAATAATAATAATAATAATAATAATTATTATTATTATTATTATTATTATTATTATTATTATTATTATTTATTTTTAAATTTTTGTTTTTATCCGGGCTGTTCTTTTTTTATTTTTTTTGAAAATATTTGTATCAATGGACAACCCCTTTATAGGAATATTTCCAATTCAAAAAGTTATCTCATATTTACAGGATAAGTAGGGATAACTAGCTGATCAGTGGAGGTCCCTGAAGTCAGGCCCTCATTGCAGGGACGTAACTTGAAAGAGCTTGGTCCCATAGCAAACTTTTGATTGGGCCCCCCTCCTTTCCCTCCATCCCACTGTAGGTAATCCCCCTATTTGTTAGCCCTCCACCCAGTAGATAGCATATGTATGGCATTCCTCCCCCAGTAGAAAGTGCCCCTATGGTAGTCATCTTCCCTAATGTGCCCTATGGTAGGCATCTCCCCTTGTGTCCCCCATGGTAGGCCTCTCACCTTGTATTACCCTGTGCACAGTGTCCTCCTATTATTCTTCCATGGTAGGAATATCCCTAGGTAGTATGATGACAGCCCAGAGGCCCAGTGCATTGCAGGGAGCCGCCGCTATGGCTTCTACAGTGGTGTTCTGCCTCATTGATCAGCTTGTTATCCCCGATCATGTGAAGGAAGGAATAAAATAAATTGAGAGCAGTGTGAGTGCACAACCAATGGAAGCTTCATTGACAATTTGGGGAACAATTTTCTTCTGTTCTTGGTATTATGGAGGTTCCTGCGCTTACACCCCTACTGTTCGGCATGTTGGACCCTGTGCATAAGGGTTAATGTTTAGAGTTGGGATTATCCCTTTAAAACTAATGGAGGCCCACGGGCAAGAAAATACATTTGATGATTGGCTCCACCTCCAGGATCTGGATCCTCAAAGATACTTTATCAAAGACATAATTAGGGTAAAGTGGGTGGCCAAACCTTGATTTGGGCCTATCCTCTGAAGTCTATGGGAGGTATGAAGCAACTTATTTAGATTTTAAAAGTTATATGTATGCGTGTATGATCACCTCTTCATCTCCTCTCGATTGGATGGGATCCTGCAAAAGCCATCAGGGATTGTGGTGGAGGTCAGCTAGGTCTCCTGCCCCATATGTCCTCCTTATAATCTTCACTTGTTTACGACACCATCCATTGTTGTCTTACCTCTCAGCCAGACAATTGTCCATCCAATGGGTGTAGTCTGCTTGGCTACATACACACCTTAGCATGATAGATGTGTATTTACTGAACATTAAGAGTCGCCATTTGGTCCTTTAAACTCAAGGTTGAGAAGTTCATGTTTATTCTGCCTTCGGCCAGAGTGATCAGCCAGGTTTCCTTTTGTTGAACCCAGAGACTCCATGTATAATTTTTTAATATACTTCTATTATCTAAATTGCTCCATTTACGTCTGGGAGTGACCTGACAATGCAAAAGGGCAGCATCGGGGAAATTCATCTTCAAAGGGAAACCTCATTCTCCTCCCCTCTGGGAAATCTAAAAAGAGAAATGTAAGGAGAAACCACCTGCAAAGTGCCTGATGTGAACAAGTACAAATAGAATAAGTGCTTTATACTGTTGTTACTCTCAACTTTTTACCTGCATGAATTTGAATGGAGAAAGATTAGAGAAGCTTTGGTTCTTTGTGATGGCACGAATAATGCTTTATACTGTATATTACCAGAGCTGCAGGGATGTCTTAGAGAATGGGGACATAAGTCAATTTACTGTAGTGTACTCTATACATTGACTATGTTAATGCTCTGTGCCGTATACCATATATCCATCACAGGCACAAATATCTGTATGTTCTAGGAGGGATGCCTTACAATGATCTATGGACACTACCAAAGTACCCGAGAGATCTGCCGAAAGCGGGCAGATGTTGTATACAGCCAGCTTAGGAAATATTTCAGGTCCCAGCAATTTACCCCCGAGAACCCCCCACCCCCAATCGGATTTTGACTGAGGCTCCCCCAACGTGAGTGCCATAAAAGCTAGGGGCTTGCAAAGCCTATTAGGCCATGGGTGCATTTCTTGGATTCTGTGAAAGCTGGAGAACTTTGGTCGCTGAAAGATATTATAGAGCTCGAAACACACATTTAGTTCTTTTTTTTTTTCAACCAAAGCCTGAAAGAGATCTGCGGTAAGAAGGAAGTATAAATAACTTTCTTCCTACAGGTTAATAAAATTATCTTCCCTAACTTGGAGTGCTCTAAAGGATGCTCTGCTTCTCCAAAGAAAATCAGACAACAACACTTCAGATAATTTACTAAAGGGGTACTCCGGTGGGGGAATAAAATGTTTTCAAATAACTGGTGACAGAAATTTAAAATTCTCTATTTAAAAGTCTGAAGTCTTCCAGTATTTATCAGCTGCTGTATGTTCTGCAGGAAGTGGTGTATTCTTTCCAGTCTGACACAGTGCTCTCTGCTGCCACCCCTGTCCACATCGGGAACTGTCCAGAGCCGCTCTGGACAGTTCCTGACAGACCACTTCCTTCAGGATATGCAGCAGCTGATAAGTACTGGAAGACTTGAGAATTTTAGATAGAAGTAGTTTACAAATCTGTATAACTTTCGGAAACCAGTTAATCTTTTTTTTTGCCAACTTCCCACTTTTGTCCAAAAGATCACTGATAGGTGGTATTATGCAAATCACACTGCAAATTTTCAATGTTTTCCCCTTAAGTTTTCAGCAATGGTCTCCATTTGTACTATTATGTTTTTAACCACTGAACGCGTGAAGTAAATCAGCTTCTAAGGCTACAACAAATGCTGTCCTCCAGATCTGACACTTGGGCAGTTCTTTCAGGCTAGACCTGGTTCTTTAAAAAATAATGGCTGATCACTCGTGCATCTGAGAAAGCCTCAATGTATGTAAATAACATACTGTTTCTGCAACAGCGCCACCTATCTGCAATTTTTTATAAGTCATTTCACAATTGGTGGGCACTAGAGATGAGCAAACCTAAAGCATGTCCGGGTTAGTCCGTATCTGAGCATGTAGCATTTGATTACCGGTGGCTAAAGAATGCAGCCCTTAGGCTACCTGGAGAACATGGATACAGACATAGGGGGACATTTAGTGCGCCAGGCTTAAAAATGTTGCTGCAGTGCGGATGCTCTGCATATTCACGTAGAGGCGCACTGCCTTACACAAATCCTGTGTGCACCAGTGTGTGCGCAGAGTGAAACCTATGCCAGTTCAGAGCTGACTTAGATTTCCTTAACATTTTTCAATGAGAAAAATTAAACATTGAGCGGACCCAGCGCCCTTGCTCCCCATTGTGCCCCCTTTCCAGACCCTCCCCGTCCCTCTGGCACAACAAGCAACGACCTGTTTTGAAAATGTATTTGCACAAGCATGTGCAAATAAATTTATCTGCAAAAAGCCCCTCTACACCAAAAAAATAAATCCACCCCATAGACTGTATTAGTGAGAAGTGCCCAGTTTTTATTTGCAGCAGCAGAATGTTCCCCATAGCCCTCTGAATTGGGGAATACCTCTTAAGAACACAAAAAGTGCATCTGTGATTCTATCCTATGGTTGGTTTCACATACCGTTTTTTTAGGCCACCTTCACACAATGTATGAACATCGCCGTAGGTCAAACAACGGCCGATGTCACAGAAGTTTGCCTGGCTGGTACTGCAGTATTGGATAAACATTACTTTATTTTAATTGGAATGTGGGCACATTTGGGTGTGCCGCTTTCCAATTAGCCGTAGACCACAACGTAAAGTAAGGTTGGGAGCCGTACTTTACACTGTGAGTACAGGCTATCTTGTATGGCCGCTGATCACTGAATAGTGGTCACACAAAATAGACCTGTCAGTTATTTTGTGCAGCCACAGAGACCCACAGCCATAGGGTATACAGAATGTATACACTACCGCCGTGGTTCCATAGACTGCTATTCAATTTAGCAGTGCTGTTAAACAACGGCCGTTGTTGCACTTTGCAACAACAGCCATTGTTTAACGGCCGGATACACTGTTTTTGAAGTACAGCCAGTGGTGGATTCAGAATGCGCAACAACTATTAGGAAAGGCCCCATACTCTTTCCTTGACCCACCCCTGCACTTTGGCTTACAGTGCTGCATTACAAACTACACAGATGTTTTTTTAAAAAAAAAGTGCCGTGTGTGAAACCATCCCACGAATTCTCACCCTTGAAAGACATCTGAATGGGAATATTAACAAAAACAAGAGACCCGCACACGTTTACACTTTTATTTATATTTATTTATTTATTTTCAAAGCCAGTGAAATTATTACTGATATAGAATTCTAATAGTGTATACACAGTCCATACAGTATAGTGCATAGGATGGGAGCCGCATATCAAAGATAATAATAAAGGGGCACATATATCAATGTGTGCCCCTGGCATAAGCAAAGGAATAGGTGCCGCCTCCTCCTGCACCTAAATTTACACCTGGAAACAGAAGTAAACCATGGCAGCAGTCTACACTTGCTCCGGAGCAGGTGCACCTCTTAGTAAATCCTGCGGACTGCATGGGAACAGGACTTTGTTTATGACTGGTATACGAGTACGCCATTCTAAATAAATCTTCACCAAGGTTGGCCATTGGAGAGCTGGCTGACACCAACACATTGCTAATTGTCCAGGCCAGGAGGTCTTTGTGCCCCCACCATATTTAATCCACTGTTTACCAACATTTGAGACCTGTGGAGCTCCCATATTGGACATTTACACTATGTAATGCATGCTGGGACTTGTAGTACACTACATGATAGATTAGTTATATCAGCGTTTCCCATCCTTTGGCTCTTCAGCTGTTGCAATACTCATCATGCAGGATAAGAGTTGTAGTTCTGCAACAGCTGAAGGGCTACAAAACGCTGTCACATTCAGTGTCCACCAACTTGTGGCTCTCCAGCTGTCTTCAAAACTACAACTCCCATCATGCTTACACATCCACAGTGAGAATTGCAGTTAGAGAGCCACAAATCGGGGAGAACACTGCTGTAGGCGTCCTATTCTGGGACTTGTAGTTCCCCAATGAGAACGTTACACGTGTTTCTATAGCTCCATGTCATCCTATCAGAAATGTTCAACTTTTGTCATAAAACAGAATGGTAACACACACACACACACTCACCTTCTTCACGTGTAAAGCTAAGCATGATGGGAATTGTAGTTTTGAAACACCTGAAAAGTCACAGGTTGGGAGAAATTGGTCTAAATTGCTTATTCTGGGACCTGTAGTTCCCCAATGAGCAGGCATACTGTTTTCAGTACATTTCATCCTTTATACGACCTTCAACTCTTCTCATAAATCAGAAAGGTGACCCCCTAACCCCAGCTCCCCCTTATAGCAGAATGCAATGAATCTCAGCATGCTATCTAATTATTGGAAGAATATATTAGTGGATTCAGCTCTTGAAAAGCTGAAAGTAATCAGGATCCCTAATCCACTTGTCATCTGCAATTCCATCCCAGTACCAGACTGGTTAATATAGAATCTGCTGGGATCACTTTCCATTTCATTTATCATAGCACTTTTTTCCCCTGCTCATCCATTTACTGTGTGACCTACCTTAAGGTTATATCATCAGCTCTTAAAGATAAAAGACAGATGAAGGCTACAGAAGACAAATGGTGGGGCTGCTGTTTATTCAGCTGCAATGAGGGATGCCAGGGGGCACAGCATGCCAAGCCATTGACACCCTCCTAAGTCAACATTTCCCATCAATAGTAACAATTAAGTGACAGACAATCTATCACCTGACTGCTTGGATTGCATTAGTTAAAAGTCTACAAATTCCTAATAAATTCCTCCAAGCTTGTTTCCTGATCCAGCATCATCATTATCATTGCATCATGGCAGGGTTAGTAATATTATTTTATCCTTCCAGGACAAGACATTAAAATGCAATAAAACCTTGTGGATGAGATGAAGTCAGCTGTTAGTCAGGACAGTTGGGAAATAGCAGATCCGGCAGCAGCAGCAGCAGCAGCTTAGAAGCAGTGAAGAATGAAAGAAAAGCCATCCAGAGAGTGCAACACTTTCCTGCATGTGATTACTGGAGGCAGTGGGAGGGAGGGGTGCACTCCCTTTAAGGCAGTGACTACATTTAAAAGCATTCCAGTATAAATTCATTGTTCCTCCTCCTCATCTTCACATCTCTCCCTCTCTCTCTCTCTTCTCTTCTTGTTCACATCCACAAGGCTGAGGAAGGAGGAGAGTGAGTGCAAACACTTGCTGTGGATGACTCCAAGAGGACAGCTCCTTTGCGCAAAGATTCCACAATCCAGAGGATTCAGGCAGGTTGTGGTTCTCAGGGGGTTAACTCATCCTGCCCTGACAGCTGCTGCTGTTGTCCCTGTGCTTTGGAGGGGGGATAGTGTCCCTGGTATCCAGCTTCTTCTGATGGAGAAGAGGAAATAAGTCACCTCAGCTGCTGCTCCAAGAAAGTTTAGCCCAGTCTCTGCTCCTGTTGACATTTCACTGCTGGCTGATTCATCCCAGGCTACTTTTCTTTTTTTTTTTTTTTCCTTCTTCTTTTCCTCTCTCTCTTTCCAATTTCCAAGGGAGAACAATGATGCTGATCTTACTGTTCATGTTTGCTGCTGCTATTTCTGATAGGACTGTAGACTCCAAGCATGGAGATTCACCTGCTTCTTCTTCTTCTTCTTCCAAACATCACCCATCATCTGAGCCCCAGAGGAGGAGTGGGATAGTGCAGAACATTGACCAGATCTATGCTGGAGGAGGGAAAGTGGGCTATATCCTCTATGCAGATGGCAAGAAGTTTATTTTGGACTTGGAGAGGGACGACATGCTGCTTTCTCCTCACTTCAGCACCAAGTACCTGGGACGTCTGCATCCTCAGCATCGCTTGCATAGGCATTGCTTCTACAGGGGCACTGTAGACTCCAGCCCACAATCCTTGGCAGTGTTCAACCTCTGTGGGGGACTGGATGGCTATTTTGCAGTCAAGCATGCCCATTATACCATCAAGCCTCTGATAAAGGGTAAGGCTGGGCTAGGGCAGGTGTACAGGGATGGCTCTGAGAGGGTCCTGCATGTCTTTATCAAGGATCGCTTCAGTTTTGAGACTGTGCCCAGCAGAGCCAGCTGTGAGACCAGAGGTTTTGGGAATCACCTCCATAAGCATGGGAATGGCTCCAGGAGGCATCACAGGGAGGACCACCATAAGTGGGGGAGCCCACCCAAAGCCAACCAAAGCCTTTCCTCTTCTGCTGCAGACCCCAACCTCAAGGAAACCCTTTTATTGCAGCAGGGAACCGCACTGAAGAGACGCCAGAGGAGATCGATATCCAAGTCCAGACATGTGGAGCTCCTCCTGGTAGCAGATGAGTCCATGTCCAAGAAGTATGGGAAGGACCTCCACCACTATTTGTTGACCTTGGCTTCCATTGCTTCCCGGCTTTACAGTCATCCCAGTATTGAAAACCACATCCGCTTGGCAGTAGTCAAGGTGGTGATGGTCACTGACAAGGAGAAGGGGCCAGAGGTCAGCAAGAATGCGGCCACAACTCTCAAGAACTTCTGCAAATGGCAACATCAGCACAACCAGCTGGATGATGAGCACGAGCAGCACTACGATGCGGCCATCCTCTTCACCAGGGAGGTAGGTGTCTGGGCCAGCCTGGCTCCCTGTGCTACTGGCTGACCCTGTGCCAGTCTATATCCCCTTACTAATCTACGTCACTGTTCCAGGCTATGCCCCTGTGCTATTCTGTATACCTGTGCCAGTCTATGCCCCTGTGCCATTCTGTATACCAGTGCCAATATATGCCCCTGTGTGCCAGTCTATGCCCCTGTGCCATTATGTATACCAGTGCCAATCTATGCCCCTGTGCCATTCTGTATACCTGTGCCAATCTATGCCCCTGTGTGCCAGTCTATGCCCCTGTGCCATTCTGTATACTAGTGCCAATCTATGCCCCTGTGCCATTCTGTATACCTGTGCCAATCTATGCCCCTGTGTGCCAGTCTATGCCCCTGTGCCATTCTGTATACTAGTGCCAATCTATGCCCCTGTGCCATTCTGTATACCTGTGCCAATCTATGCCACTGTGTGCCAGTCTATGCCCCTGTGCCATTCTGTATACCTGTGCCAATCTATGCCCATGTGTGCCAGTCTATGCCCCTGTGCCATTCTGTATACTAGTGCCAATCTATGCCCCTGTGCCATTCTGTATACCTGTGCCAATCTATGCTCCTGTGTCATTATGTATACCAGTGCCAATCTATGCCCCTGTATCATTCTGTATACCAGTGCCAATCTATGCCCCTGTGCCATTCTGTATACCTGTGCCAATCTATGCCCCTGTGTGCCAGTCTATGCCCCATGTGCCATTCTGTATACCAGTGCCAATCTATTCCCCTGTGCCATTCTGTATGCCAGTGCCAGTTTAAGCCCCTGTGTCATTATGTGTACCTGTGCCATTTTATGCCCCTGTGCTAGTCTATGTCTCTATACCAGTGTATGCTCCTTTGCTACTTTATATCCTTGTAGCAGTATATGCCCCTGTGCCAATCTAGGTCCCTTTACCAGTCTAGGTCTTTATGCCAGTCAGTCTGTGCCCCTGTACCATTCTGTGTCCCCTTGCCAGTCTATGTCCCTCTGCCACTCTCTGCCCCTGTGCCAGTCTATGGGGGGGCATCACTGCCTTTCTCGCCTTACATGACCTTGCATGGTTTCGCTCTCTGGCATGCACTGTGTATTTTAGGCTAACCACAATACTCTAAATGGGAATCACTAGTTGTAGGACTTAGTTTGCTGTAGGTCCCCTCCTGTGGTGCACAAATATATTAGCAAACCATGCCATACAGTATACCAGACTAGGATTGCTGACACTTGTAGTTCTCCTTTACTTTTGTTGCACACTAATTCCTTCAACTTATACCTGACCGCAGTTTTGTAGGGTATGTGAGAGCTTAACATGGTGTGACTTGTAGTACCAGTGCCAGCTGCTGTAATAAACTGTATATGCCCATAATTGCTTATTTAACATAAGGGATATGCTGAGACTTGTAGTTCTTTACAGTCTGGTGATTAATAGTGTAAATGATATGTTCTTTGCGTTCCTTATAATATTATCAGAGTAGTCAGATATTTGAATAACTCATTGCCAGGCATGGTACATACTGCCTCTTAGGTTTTATCACAGAATGTAAATCAAGGGGTTCCAGATGTTGCAGTGCCTGTAATTGCTTATTTAACATAAAGGACTGCCTGAGACTTGTAGTTCTTCACAGCTTCCAGACTAGTTTCTAACACTGCAATTAAATGGGTGTTGGATGCTGTAATACATCTCATTTGCCCATAATTGCTCATTAAACATCAATAAGTCTGGGGGTTTGCTGACACTTGTAGTTCTTCACAGCTTCCAGTCTAGTTTCTAACACTTATTGCAATTAAATGGGTGTTGGATGCTGTAATACACCTCATTTGCCCATAATTGCTCATTAAACATCATTAAGTCTAGGGGTTTGCTGACACTTGTAGTTCTTCACAGCTTACAACCTAGTTTCTAATATTTATTGCAAATTAACTGTTGCCAGGTGCTGTAATAAGTTACATCGGCCCATAATTGCTTGGTTAGCTTGAATAAGCCTGTGGGTTTGCTGACACTTGTAGTTCTTCAAAGCTCACAGCCTTCTTCCTGGTTGCTGCAGCCAATACTATTTAGGATAATTGTAATTGCACACTTGCCAGGCATGGTACACACTGCCTCTTAGGTGCTTTATAGAATTACAATGCAACCAGTGGTGCCAGGTGTTGTTAATTGTTTATGTAACATAATAAATAAAAAATATTAGAGTTTTGCTGAGACTTGTAGTTCTTCTCAGCTCATGTGTAGCAAATCAACGGATGTCAGGTGCTCTCATAAACTAAGTTTGTCCTTAAATGCTTATGTAACATAAATATACCTATGGGTTTGCTGAGGCTTGTAGTTCTTCACAGCTTACAGTCTAGTTCCTAGATGCTTATGAGTACAGCTAATATTATTTAGGACAATCCCTTATTACTAAGTGCTTCATAGAATTACATCGACATGCTGGGACTTGTAGTTCTACTACATGGTAGCAACACTCTTACATTAACTTTACCTTACTGCTACTATAGTATTCTAGTTTTCCTAGAACTCTAAGTATCTTGGCTGCTTGCCAGGTAGTAAAACCAACTACAAGGCTCAGCACACCCTGCACACTGCAAAGCAAGCAGAGGCTGAGACTTTTAGTTCTTGCCATCCTGGCATGCAGCCTAGAATAAGAAAACAGGCAAGGCAGCCCAGTGTGAGTATGCACAGGGGGACATAGCGCTAGAAGCTATAGGTTACCTACATTTATAATACACTGAATTCACATGACCTGAGCCGAGCTTCCCCAAATTTATAAAAAAAAAAAAAAAAAACGAACCTGTCTCATTACGTTACAGCTCTAAAATAGAAATCTTTGTGCACGGACATAATAGACGAATTGTATACCTTGTCTTGTGATGCAAGCAGGTGTTTCCAATGATATATTATTACGGACGAGTGTTCCATAATAACACATTACAGTTCTGCCGCACAGTCATTCATTTCGTCCTGTATACACTATGGGAGCGGTACACCCAGCTTTTATACTACAGAGATATTATGAGTAATAGGAATAAACAAGCACATTCCTTCCACATCGAGTGCCTGGGGCTGCGGCTTCTTACTTCTACACCAAGTATAGGACGATTCCTTCAATATTATCTTACATTATCCACCTATTCCTCCAAGAAATAAGTGCCAGTTTGCAGTATATTACTCTCCATTAAGTGACTTCATTGAAAATAGTCTGACAGGTGATAGATGACAAACTTCACAGTGTCATCGCCCCTACACATGTGTGTGTCTCCTTCCCCGTAAGGAAGACACATTGACATGTCATAGGCTGTATATTGGATCTATAACATGGTATAATTTCACGCATTGATGTGCCAAACATGTTTTCATCCAGACCTGGAAACACAGATGCCTGTAGGATGACATCACTGACGTTTACCTGAAGACCAATAGCAGGCAAATTATTGGCGAAACGAACAGGATATTTAATGCAAAATAATAATGGCTCCATAAGTACACAACATGATTGTTATGTAGCATTAGTCGGGGAAATATTTCAGTTTTTCGCTTATTTTTGGCATCCCCATATTTGCCTGGGGTCACACTGAGCACTTTATAATAAAGCTGTGCAGGTTGGGTGGAGGAAATGTGAGATCTGCAGCTGAAAGTTTAAACAAGGCCCTGGAGGATTGCTACAGCTGGCTGACTTGTATCTTTGCCGGCTGCTTTCTATTTGAGAGGGCGCCCAAAGCCTTGAGGAAAGGCGTGGGTAATGTAGCTCCTGTGGTTCGTGGGTAAGACGTGAATTTGAATTTTATCCACAGAGAGGTTTTAAAGTTCAGAGAGAAAGTCTTATCGTAGGTTTGGAATGAAAACATGCTTTCTTTTACTCCATGCAAATAGTGAGATTTACACTTTTCAGATTAATCGGATGGAAATGCCAAAAAACCTCAGTAGAGGATGAATTGTTTAACTCTTGTGTGTGCAGCCTCTAGGCTAGACTATCTGAGAAGGGTTATCTGTAAAAGAAGAGATCCACCCAGGAAATTATTATACATGAAGGGGGAGATTTATGAAAGGGTGTAAATATACACCTGGTGTAAACTGCCCACAGTTACCAATCACAGCTCCTCTTATATTTTACCAGAGCTGAAAGCTGAGCTGTGATTGGTTGCTGTGGGCAGTTTACACCAGGTGTATTTTTACACCCTTTTATAAATCTCCCCCGAAGTGTCAGGCTTGTGGTTCCTTGAGCCTACTAGAGGAAACAATCTTACCATTCAGAATTAGATGTCTACAGGACATATGATAAGTAAGGTCTAATAGGTTACTGCAGGGCCGCTTTAACCAGAGGGCACATGGTGCAAGTGCACCGGGCCCACTGGTTAAAGGGGCCCCCCGAGCAGGCCGGCCGTTGCTATGTGCGACCAGTGCGGTCGCACAGGGCTCCGGCCACCAGCCTGTCAGGGGGGAGCGCCATGGATGGGTAATCTACTTACCCCTCCATGGCGCCCCCTGCAGGGCCCCCCCGTCCGCCGCTGCCCCCGCCCGCCCACTGCTGCTGCGGCGCTTCAGCGGCAGCGTTACTGACAGAGAGAGAGCCATTGGCTCCCTCCCTGTCAGTCCCTCTTGTGGCCGCACTTCCTGCGGTCACAAGAGGCCGCACTCTCCCTCTAGCGCCCGACGTCACTGGAGCGTCGGCGCGAGGGTAAGGGGAGTGCAGCCTCTTGTGACCGCAGGAAGTGCGGCCACAGGAGGGAAGAGAATAGGAACGCGTGGACCTAGGTGAGTAACAGTGTTTGTTTTTTTCAATGTTATATGGGAGGGGGAGCACATATACTAGGGGGAGCACAGGGGGCTATATACTAGGGGGAGCACAGGGGGCTATATACTATGGGGGAGCACAGAGGAGCAATATACTATGGGGGTACACAGGGGGCTATATACTATGGGGGTGCACAGGGGGCTATATACTATGGGGGAGCACAGTGGGCTATATACTATGGGGGAGCACAGGGGGCTATATACTATGGGGGAGCACAGGGGGCTATATACTATGGGGGAGCACAGGGGGCTATATACTATGGGGGAGCACAGGGGGCTATATATTATGGGGGAGCACAGGGGGCTATATACTATGGGGGAGAGCACAGGGGAGCTATATACTATTGGGGAGAGCACAGGGGGGCTATATACTATTGGGGGGAGAGCACAGGGGGGCTTTATAATATTGGGGGGAGAGCACAGGGGGGCTATATACTATTGGGGGGAGAGCACAGGGGGGCTATATACTATTGTGGAAGAGCACGGGGGGGCTATATACTACTGGAGAGCACAGGAGGGCTATATACTAATGGGAGAGTGCACAGGGGGCTATATACTTTTGGGGAGCACAGGGGTCTATATACTATGGGGGAGAGCACAGGGGGGCTATATACTATTGGGGAGAGCACAGGGGGGCTATATACTATTGGGGAGTGCACAGGGGGGCTATATACTATTGGGGAGAGCACAGGGGGGCTATATACTATTGGGGAGAGCACAGGGGGGCTATATACTATTGGGGGGAGAGTGCAGGGGGGCTATATACTATTGTGTAAGAGCACAGGGGGGCTATATACTATTGGGGGAGAGCACAGGGGGGCTATATACTACTGGGGAGAGTGCACAGGGGGGCTATATACTAATTGGGGAGCGCACAGGAGGGCTGTATATAACTGGAGGAGCACATGAGGGTCTATATACTACAGGGACACCTTAAAACTATGGAGGAACAGAGGGGTGTAACTATGTAGGGGTACAGAGGGGTGTAAGTACTGTATAAGGGTACAAGGGACCTAACTACTGTATGTGTTGGAGCCTTAAATATTTGTCTGACAGATTCTGGAGAGAAGATTCACAGCCAGGAGAAGACTTCAAGGTGGCCCAGGCTGGATGGAGAGAAAAAGAAAAAGTGACAGATTCTGATCGGAGAAGACGCCCCCGGTGAGTCACTGGGTGTAACTGCACTCTGTTATAGGGTTGTAGTGTTAGGGCGGTATTATGTAATGGTATCATTGATGATAGCTTTCTGTTTTGTTTAGTGCAGTTTTTATGTAACATGTAATCACTGTATGGTGGAAATAGTGTTATAAGGTAACTGCTGTATGTATTGGGGCTCTTGATACAGTGTGGGGGCAAATTCAGTACATTATACAATGTGCCAAAAGGGAAGGGGGGGGGGCACTCTTGAGGGCTGTGCACTGGGCCCACCAATGTATTAAAACGGCCCTGGGTTACTGAACAATCCTATAAGAAGCAGAGCCTAGTGGTAAAGAATTGGTCCAAAGGAAGTTGTGTTCCATTGGAGGCTTGGTGCCCATTATGGACAAAGAGCCTTAACACACCGTTAAACCAGGTACTTGGCATACATAGATTTTTACAGGGTATTCTAAAAAAAAAAAAATATATATATATATATATATATATATATATATATATATATATATATATTTATACATATCTCACAGAAGCCACACTGAAATATTACTGTTAAGTAATGTTGATCATTCTGTCAAGATGTCTCTGGGGGAGATTTATCAAACATGGTGTAAAGTGAAACTGCCTCAGTTGCCCCTAGCAACCAATCAGATTCCACCTTTCATTGTCCAAAGAGTCTGTGCGGAATGAAAGGTGGAATCTGATTGGTTACTAGGGGCAACTGAGCAAGTTTCACTTTACACCATGTTTGATAAATCTCTCCCTCTGTGTTTGATTCCACATGGCTGCAAAAGTTTAATGCCACCCTAGGGCTGCCAGGAAACTATTTATACAGCCATAGGCCATGGTCCCATGTATACACTCCGACCAGGATTTCTACATAAGTTCTGTAGCATTAACGGCCGTTGTTACAATGAGCAGGATTATTACGAAACTTAAGTAGTGTGAACATAGCCATAGGCTGTATCCATGTTTTCCAGTACTCCCCAGGGCAGCATTCTACTTCTGAAGTTACTGGGAATCAGAGCGTTCGGGTTTGGATAATATTGCCAAACTCAAACATTTTGACAGGTCCACTCAACGCTACTCTGAAGGTCCTCGGTACAAAGTGTATTGGAGTCTCCCAAGACTAAACCGATAGATGATGTTAGTGGAGAAAAGAACCGGGTGTGATGGAAAATCTATGCTGACGCTTTTGTTCTCGGAGGGATAAGCTGCTGCTTACCCTCCCTTCCCCAAAGACAAAACAGAAGTGTTTTGTCTTTAGTGGTGTATGATGAGGATGGGATAGATAATTGTTGGTTAAACAATTGGCCAACAGTTAGTAAAGGTGTATGGCCACCTTAAGGCAAGATAGATCTTCTTGATGAAAAGCACAGATACTGACACTTTCAATATTCTGTCCGATGAATGCTTGACCAACAGCTATCTCTCCCTGGCATCCAGGGGAAAAGGGCACCCAAAGCCATGTGGAAAGGCTTGGGTAATGAAGGTCCTGATAAGACGTGAATTTGAATTCGAATACATGAACATTCTTCATGGCCAAGTGTTAACACTCCCTCTATAGCTGTGTCAAACTGTGGTCTTTTTGGCTTTTGCCTATCCAAGCATGATGGGAGTTGTAGTTTTGCAACAGCTGGAGGGCCGTGGGTTTGACATCCATACTCTATAGGCAGGGGTAAGCCATGATCAGACAGCACTAGCACCTGCTTTTTTCTCCCACAAGAAAAGGGTTTGACAGTAAAAAATAAAATGTGCAGGACCCCTCTCTCCCTCGACATCATCTGTCTTACTTTTAGCTTAGTCCACCAAACACAGTGGGAGTGGCTACATTTGGTCTAAGGTAAAAGGGAACCTTAGGAAAGGTAAATGACAATTAGTTTCTGTCAGAAAAAGAGATTTTTTAGTAAATCTGAAGAGCAAAAAGTATTTATAAAAAAAAATGATTACTACTGCTCTATTAGGGGTGATGAATGTCATGGTATGACTGCTGCTGGACTGTTCTTCCATTCTGTTCATTTAATGCTGTGCCAATTCAGCTTTTGCTGAGTCATTTGAGATAGATGCTTTATAAGGTTACACATCGTAATAGTTCTATCTTTTATACAGGAAAGAGGGTTGTCAGTATGCCCCCGGAAGCCAGTCCAAGAATATACACACCAAAGTCATTACCTGTAATTTTTTGGGGTTCTGGAGGTCCAAGTAGGGTTGCTCCAAATAGATAGTGTAAACCTAAGCAGGAATTCTTTACTCTCTTCTCGCCTACAAGGGATGGCAACAAGAGTTGTTTCACAGGATAACAAGTTTACACCAGTCTACTCCAGTTTTGCATTATGGCCAAATGTCTTCTATAAACACATCTGCTGAATACTTTGCAGAACTTCCGTAGGATAAATTAACACTAAGTAAAAGTCGCAAGTAGGCTTGGCAGCTCGAGACGTACGTTCTCTCCTACTGCCTTATTGTCTAGATCAGTGCTTCTCAAACTGTGAGGCGGGCCTCACCAGTGAGGCGCCCCCAGTTGTTGGTGAGGCCCAGCTGAGGAGCCAGTTTTCACAAAAGGGACTATGATCTGCACAGTCTTTTTGCTCCATTTTAGCAACATTATTAACTTATTTTGTACTTGCTTTATTAGTATTGAGAGCTTGGGAGATGAGGGAAAGCTAGCCCTAGCATTATTTTCAGCTTTTAAATGGACTTTCACCACAGATAGTGAGGCCCAGGCACCCTCTTGGTCAGTCTGGTGAGACTCAAGCATTGCCTTGGTCTGTTGGGTGAGGCTCCAGTAGAAAAAAGTTTGAGAAGCACTGGTCTAGATAAAGGAAATCTATTAGGTCGAGAAACTCTTCAAGAACTGTAGCATGAAAAGTATGATAATAGACTTCTTTCTTAAAAGTTAAAAAACACCTCCAATTTTGTATGAAAAATTTGTCAAAACCATGATGACCACTATGACCAAGACATGTTGGCCAAAAAACGTTTTCATTCTTCTGGTGGTGGCTTGTCTCTGTAATATAAAATAGGATTGTCTGTCAGGGGAGATTCTAGGGGCCCCTATATGCATTAGTCAGTTGAGTAGTCCTGCTGAAGGTAGAGATATCAACCTCTAAGCTTTCAGCTTTCAACTTAATGCCCATTGTGGCTATCAGACAGCCCTGGGCTACTTAAGAAGCTCATCATGCACAAACACATAGTCAGCCAAATTACTGATGGATAGTCCGAATGTCCTGTGTTTGCAATTCCTTTATTTCCACAGGGACGCCTTACATATCCACAGCCCGTGTAAAGACCAATGACAAGTGGCAATATTTTTTTATGGCTGAATTTTGTCATACTCACAACTATAACTATGGACGGTTCTTGGTGGCTTCAGGCCAGTTTGTCTATTTATTTCCCAAATGATAAGAAGCAGCTTATTAAATTCATCTTGGGTAGAATATATTAAATTAGCTCATGTGGAGGAGCTCTAAAGGATTCTCTACCTTGAAGAATACATACTTGTTAGCGTATATGTTGATTTCAAATTTTCTGCCTTTTCCTCACTCCTCCTCACCTTGTTGTTGCCACATTAAAGAGCCTTCTGGGTGGAACTCAAGGGGCAGGAGTAGCAGTGTGAATGTTTAAGGCCCCTCAGTCATCTGCAGTCAGATGTCAAGCAAGGAGGACGATTGTTCCCCCAAATAAATTGAGTAGTAGCGTGCAGGCTCAGCCATGGGCTTATGAACATTGCCAAACATTGGACTCTCACTTTTATCTGTAGTATGCATGAACATGTCCATTTGTTGGAGTTGGAGTAGTCCAAGTTTAACAAAAGAAATCATACTTGTAACAATGCCACCGTCAGTGATTTGGAGGAACAAAGCCAAACACCATTACAAGTGATCGATTTAGATAGCTTGAACAACCTCTTAACTATAGCATTTTCTTAAAGTTACTTATGCTAAAGTCGGCCTAACCCACCACTGGCCTATACAACTTCAATAACCTATACACTGACCTATACACCTTCAATAACCTTCCAAACATTCAGCTAGCAGTTATCTCTCTCTCCCCTCCCATCTCTATACACATGAACTTCTGCCAAACACATTAACACTCTTCTGGCTCGCCCCCTCCCCCATACACATAAACTGTGTAAAGCATCCACTATCTAAATATACAGTTGATTTTGCATGGAGATAGAAGTGTATTCCTTGTTTAAACATCTATAACGGATGTACTGGCAAACCTTTATAAACTGAAAAAAAAAAATAATAATAATAAAATGAAAGAGACGAAAGAGTTCATAACATTTTGTAACTCCTACTTGGAAGGACATAACCAGACTGTAAGAGTAATGACCCGTTGAGTATTTTTCTACAACAAGCAGTCTTTGTACTGTGACTACTGAATAGGAAGTCGCCTCCCGTGGTGGCCCAAATCTAATCCTAAAGCTAAATGGTCCCTGTGACCCAGACAAATCCATCAATCGGCAGATTCTTCAAATGTGTCGTCAGTTTCCAATGCATTACATTTACCCGGTCTCTTCTTTTCGTGCTAGATGTTGCATGCCAGCCTCAGAGTTTATAAATTCATTTCCACATCAGAGGTTTGGAAAAAATGTCCCTGGAATGCCTTGTGGAAACCACTCGTCCAGATGGCATGGCATAACTTCCAGGGCTGGAACTGCTTCTTACCGGGTACTTTTTGCTTTTTTTCTGCACTTGTGCATTCTTTCAGCAATACATATAAGCTTCTCCATCCTGCTAAGGTGAAACTTTATGACCCAAGCCAAATCATTGTTCTATTTATAAGTCACCGTGAGACTGCAGATGTCCCGTGCCTCCCTTGATGGTCTTAATCTGATTAAGAAACTGAAGATCGTATGTTAGGAATATGTGTGCGCCTAACCTTGGGACATCTTCCCTCGGCAAGTGAAAATCGAATTGGTTTCAAATAGACAAAAGCGTTAAAGTTGGGCTGTAAAAATATACAATGTAGCATTTGTTTTCGGGATGAAGATATACAATAGGTAAACCCCGTAAACTTCACGACACTAACTCAAAACATATGGTAAAACGGTTTGTCCAACGTACTGTAACCCCAGGAGGAGCTGGCTTCCTAAATATGTTTGGAACAATGAATCAATGAGTTTGGAATTTGAAGGGACGCCGTCTGCTGTATTGTAATATCGAAGGCCCTTTCGGAAAAAAAATGATATTTGTGCTGGCTCGCCTGACTTAACCTTTAATTTCCGATGAACAATGAATACAAATCTATAACCTTGAATGGCTCGAAATGAGAAATCTTCCTGCATATTGAGATTACATATTCCTTTTCGAAATGATTTCAGCACTTTTTTTTTCTCCTCAATAAGTTACAGCACCGGCTAGAGCTGTCCAACTTTAGCAAATGTGTTTGCATGTAAAAGTTGGTTGCTTAGCAACTAGACGCTAAACTACCATCTCCGTGTTTTGATGGGCTGTGACTGCTGCCTTTGCTAAGTTTGAACGTCCAGATGTCGTCTCCTAATGGCATGTTTACCCGCCATGAAGCAAAGGCATGAGGTACATTTTCCATTTCTGTTTACCAGCTAGGTCTACTTTGAACTTAGTGTCTATGTGCTAGCGAAATAATATTTGCATTTCATCTGTCAGTGAAATACATCTCACGAGGGCTTGTAACTATGAAATGCACTAAAGGTATGCATTAGCCAAACGCGGGGAAATCTAGAGCCGACGCAGAAAGCCAACTTTGGAATTTGTCATAAACATTACCTGGGGTGACTTTGTACATTCGCTTTTGTTGCTACCCGATAATCCATCCCGTAGCCTATGATATTCCATTAAGGTCTTTATGCAATCAGCACTATATTCTAGGAAAGTGAAGTAATATTACGGCAGATGAAAGAATATTATGCATTGACACGCAGTAAGCTGAAAGACGTATGACAAGCAGCACTAAAGAGTTTGCTTTGCTTTTCAGTACCCAGTCTATAGCTGCTTGGTACGGGGTGTATGTATATAAGTCGGATTTGCTGTAGACAAAAGTGATTTGAGTTACGTAAACTCTGTTTGCCATAGACTGAAAGGAAAATGATTAGGAGGGTGAAATTAGAGATAAATTAGAGATAATAGAATCAACCCTCTGACCCCAATGACTAAGACCAAGGCTTATGTCTCCTAAAGAAATTATTGATGTGTTACAAAGACATATCGAAAGTTTTTGTAGGCCAAGGTCTGGGTTTTGGTACTTAGACCCCCATCGGTTGCAAGATATAATCAGGCTAAGTGCATGGATATAGGCTTAATTCTGCAGCTCATCACTCATCTTGTTGCAGAAGACAGGCCATATAGACTTACAAGCGGGACAGAGCAGCAAACAAGGGTGTGAATCAGGCAGCTTCAGGCCATAGCTAGCCATTGGGGGTCTCCGAGACTGAACACAACTTTTTACATTTATTCTAAGTAACATTAACACTTTAATGAAGTGAGTTTTTGTGTGTTTGGGGAGTGAATGCTGTTGTTTCAAAACTGCAATTCCCATCATGCCTGAACAGTCAATGTTTTTGTTTTCTAGGCATGATGGGAATTGTACTTTTGGGATTAAAGCCAAGATTAGGACCAACAAATTTTACATTTAAAATCCAGTTTATTCTGGGCTTAAGAGTGATTAACAGCCTTTCCTGTATGTCTGTACATAGAGAGATAACTAAATGTCATTAAGAAGGACCACCCACTGGACTCCTACGCCCAGAGCGAGCAGCAATCTATATGAATATACAAGTTTTACAGATTTTTCTTTTCACTAAATTATATATCAATCTGTTCAGTAAATCCTGCTCTGCATGCAGCCTGCAGATGAGTTGGTATGTATAGGTTCCCAATGAACATTGATATACTATCCACTGTTGGATAAGTGGACTTCAGACTTTTGGGACCCCCCACTAATTGTAGCCCCATTTCTTGTATACTTATCCATGAGGCTCATCCATAGATGTACTGCTACTTGTCCCCTTCACTGCCCATTTTTGGTGACCTATTGCTTTCAGGAAAGTTACATCCTAGAATAGTTGTGAATCTTGTCTATTATCATGATATAGCAATGCTTGCCGAACCAAGTCATCAGACATATGTAGGCTAGATTTCTACTTCTGAAGCATGTGCAAGAAATTTAGTATCAAAAGTAATATTGCACCCAAGAAAATCGATGAACTTGGCGTTATTGTGCTGGTGCTGGGAACAATGACATGTTAGAGCTCTGATCTGGAAATCAATATTAATTTGAGCTCCAGATTTCAGGACATCTGTACATTTTTGAAGCAGAAAACTAAAATGCCAGAGAAAGAACACAATGTCAGTCATGTCTACCAAATTGTACCTGATGAATCAACACGATCCCTGCATATCCTGATACTCCACTCTCATTGTGTACTCCCTGTGTCATAGATGTACTGTAGGTGATCTAAGACGTAAGAGCCCACCTCCACACCCTTACCCCTCACATTCATTCCCTACCACTTTGTATATTAACAATGCACTTTATCTGGCAAAAGTAGTCGTGACCAATCAGAGATGGCTCCTCTATCCAGGGGCCCCCTATGAGTGACTTAATCTACCTCTATTATATATACGACTCCAGACTCCCCATACATTATTTTTTTATATAATTAACAGTGTTTTCCATGTTAATATGATCCTGGGGGTAGGCCTTAAACCTCTGATTGGCAGGGTGCTGAGCTCAAATGGGAATTGAACTGTAGTAACACTCCGCCACCACTATACAGTGAATGGCGCCAATTGCATATGGCCCTGCTCACTGTAGTGTTTTGGGTGCCAATTAGCAGACCTATTATTATTATTATTCCCCCCACCCCACCCCACCCGAGGATTATGAACCATCTATAAGAGATTTCTCTTCTGTAGATATGTACACATATACAGTAGATACCTATGGCATTACTGTGAGCATTATGATAATATTTAAGGGGGGGGGGTTCAATGGACTATAAAGAGCGACCACAGTCATGTCTATTGGACTTGGAAATGTTTGGCAGCCCTATAGGTAATACGTGGAGCACAGGCCAAGGGAGCCATGAATGCCTCATTTTTTGAGGGGACAGTTGGGTCCTCGTTCTCAAGATTGATGGGTGTTCCAGCAGTCAAACCCCCCAGCAATCAGCCTGTTATCCCATGTCACTAGGATGATAATCTGAGACTGGAATATCCCTTTAAGACAAGCAGGTAAAATGTCAGTCTTTGATAAATTTCTCCCTATATGTCTTTCAATAAGAAGGGAACATATCGTATTTTTAGCACCATCGCTACATCCCAGTTACAATTGAACCTTCATAGGCCAAAATCACACATTCCTATCCACACACACATTCTACTCCTACTCATGAGTGTTAGAAACAAGTGTGACATTGGGTGATTGGGTAAGTGAAGGTGCCAACAGTAGACTTTTCATTTATTTTTGGCATGGGGCAAGAGCACAGTTGTTGATGTGCAAAAAGAAAACACTACTGTCTCCTATTCCTGCCTGTCAACACCTCTCAGTGATAAGGTAGGGAGGATCATTCAAACATTCCTATCAGATGACGTTACAGGTGATGACAGTCCATGATTGCACACAGTACAGTCAGTGGTATTTTTTTAACACTATACCATTTTTTTTTTTTAGATCCATCACTCTGTGCCGGTTCGTTTTATCATATATCATTGTATAGTGATCATAGTTGTGTTCTGACTTTCAGTGGGATTAACTTTAGAGTTAAGAGTTATTAAGAAATTGAAAAACACAACACAATTAAAAAAAAAACACAACTTGTGATATTCTAGGAGGACCGCCGCCTATCCTCCCGGATCTATTCTATACTCAAAGTAAAGATATTTATAGACTGACGTCCACATCTATAGGTCCAAGAAATATATTTACTCAGTATAACTTTATATGAGTGCTTGGTAATGTACACGAATATAACACGGTATATAATATGAATATGTAAGGAAAAACCTGTCACTTTCTTGGCTGGCACTTTCTCCGTTTTCTCCCCGATTTCTCGGCTTAGATTTAAATAGCACATCTTGTAATAGATCTGTTGCCATGTTCCTTCATGATTTTATCATCAAGTTACCATGACATTTTCTGAGGTTACTCCGACTGTAAAACCCATCGTGAAAGGTAAATTTATTGTATTATATAATCCACTCTTATTAATATCTCCTTACATAAGGACCATAAAAGAAATTCCCAACGAAAGGGCCTGCTAATGTCATCATAACCTGGAGAGCAGTCTGGGAAGATCTACATTCTCCTTATCTGAACTGCTTTTACTCTGAATAAATACATTTTTGTTATTCTTGGCCCGAACCTAACTCATTGTTTACGCACAGAAATCCACAATTCAGCAGTCTTACATCCTCCAAGCTGCTCTGCCCATGGTCATGGTTTGACCTTGGGTAGAAGAACAATAAGAATTTAAGGAATTGTCTTCATTTCGGATTTGAAAATTTCCCATTTATAAGTATAAAGTAATAATGAGTGTAAAAGTCATGGTGGCTCTGCAGGAAACCGTTACCACTCACTGTAACCCACCGGTCTCCTGTATTTTCCGGTTCTGTGAAGTCACGGCTCCACCGACAAATTCTTGCTCAGCCAATCAGTGACTGGGAAGAAAAACCTTTGCACTTACTGACTGGCTGTGTGGGTAGTTTCTGTGGTCTCGTAAAGACACAGGAAACTGAGAGATTCTGGAGACCAGAGGGTGAAAGGAACAATAATGAAGGATATCACTTCATTGTTATGTTTCCACCACTCCTGGCCTCCCTGTTTTTAACTTTTGCCCGGAGTACCCCTTTAATAGGAGTCCAAGCTCCTGTATATAGTTTTCTTGGCACTCTACACTGTTGGCTCTGCTCGTTTAAAAATGAGTAAAAAATTTAAAGCATCACAACTACCCCTGGGTGGCCTGATACATTTAAAGGTCTCTCCTTTGGTCTCTCCTTTCAATGTCCAGGAGCAGGGACACTTGAATTTGACAGGAGCCCTTGATTCTGTACTAGATATTTTTAGAACAAATTTTTAAAAATATTGTAAAATTTGGAGCAAAATGAGTCCATGTTGAAACAACTTGCCCATGTCATAAAATGGCCATATATAATGCATATATGGGCCACAATATGGCCGATTCATTGCATACGTGAATATGAACAACATGTTACACTAAACTGTTAGATCTCTGTAACTGGCAGAGCGTCACTTAACCAGCTCAAACTATTGTTCATGTTTAATTTTTTACATGATGGTCGGCCAAAATCAGCCAATGCTTATCTCATGTATAAGACCAATTGTAGTTCATTAGTTATTTAGGACATTTCTGAAACTTTGGCCAGTCCTGGAGCTATAAGTGTAGTGTTCACCTACACCTTAAAGTTATCATCAAACTCTTAAACATTAATTAAAAACTTTCTACTTCTATAAAAGCTCAACTCAACTATGAATGAGAACAACCTATTTTTCCCTACTGAATGCTCTTTTTCATTGCCATTTTATAGATCCTTCTGGGGGAAGTGACATATCTCGGAAAAACATTAAAGCTCTTAATAATAATGTTTAGCTCCTTTAGAGCAGACGTGGTGTATGGAGAATTTTTATAGGAACAATTAGTCTCTGACCAAACAGCGTAAAATCAGATTTTCTCAGTGGCGGGCATAAGGAAGAAGCCGGTCTCACAAATTACAGTCAAGTGGCTCCGATACCGAAGGCTTTTGTAATTAAATCAGAGGTCTCCTTATCAGCCTGTTGCAGTATTCCTGAAATTCTCGAGACGATAGAGTAAAAAAAAAGAAAAAGAAAAAACAAGAGCATATGGCGTTGAGTGAATGGCTTAATACAAAGAAGCGGGATCCGTCATACACGTATGTTAATCCTGTCACCTGTGATGAGGCTGTTACCAATACGCGTCTCATCAACTTACTTCAGCTACACCGCTCCGTAGCAGCAGGATGGTGATAGACAAGCTTCAACATCATGGTCGATTATAAAACAGGAATTTGTAGGCAATCTGCATTCTTACGTCGTAGTTGAATTATAGCAATTTTATTGCAGGAATGTCTAAACATGCTGTGTCACCTGGCACCTAGCTTATGGCAGCCAGAGAGAAACAGTACATTCAACCTTATATTATAAGCAGCATATGATTTATTTTTTTTTCTAATATTGTGGGTGTTTGTACAAGTAGCACAGCTGAATTTATTTTTTCACTGTTGTTGTTTTGCATGGACTTCCACCATAGACGGTGAGGTCCTGCCATCCTCTTGGTTAGTCTGGTGAGGCCCAGGTATGACTTTGCTCTGTTGGGTGAGGTCCCAGTAGAAAACGTTTGAGAAGCGCTGCTGTAGACTGTTATGGTACATCTATGGGTGGGGTAATGAGGTGGCCAAGGGGGTCTTTTACCATTCAGCTCTAAACTATACTTACTTATCACTTCTTCCCTGTGTTGCATTATGTATCAGAATGAATAAAGCACCATCTCTTCCCCATACCTTATACTGCAGCTCTTATACGGCTCCATATTAGCTCAGGCTCAGTTTTCTGTGTGTTAGCTTTGCATAGCATGTTTTCGTTCCAGTGTTGGTGTTTGAGATGGAAAACATGGTATAATAAGAAAACATACACAAAATAAGCTGCCAGGGTACAAAGCAATCAGCATACATGGGGATCGCATCCCCGCCAGCTTGTTTTGTGGATATTTATTTATCACAGTATGTTTTTGTTCCAATGTTGCTGTTTTTCATTCCTATCAGCAACATTGGCCGGAACAAGTGCTGTGCTAAGTAACACTGGAGACCCGTAGGGGGACACAGCCGCCATCTTTACAAACTGGTTACAGACTTTGCAAAAAAATAGATTTGGTGATGAAGCAAGCTTTTTGCAAAGTTTGTAATGAATCTCTGTTGTGAAGTAATCATACATGTATCACCTATGTTTTATTGTATTGTATGTTTATGTATATTGTATGTATTCTTTCTTCTATTGTCAGGGATGACTTTGGATGTGTGATTTATGTCTACTATATCTAAGAAATTAGGCTTACTGTATGTCTATGTCTATTAACCTTTTCTGTCACTGCTTATATATAGTGGGGCTAACATATCATTAAAATGAACTTATATTATGCTTAGATAAAAGACTCTGTACCCACAATCTGACACCCCCCCCCCCCCAAAAAAAAAAAAAAAAAAAACAGCTTGTACATTTTTTTAGCTTTTAATCTAAGATCTGTCCTGGGGTCTGTTCGACAGGTGATGCAGTTATTTTGCTAAAAAAAAAACACTTTTAAACTTGCAACCCTGTGTCAAATTGGTGTAGCCTAAAGTACTCATGCCCTAGGATTGTGACACGCCTCCATCCCTCCTCCCCTCGCTCCTCATTATTAGGAAGGCCCCTGGAACATTTTCACCTATTCATCACCTGTGTGAACACTGCACATGAGCTGGCTTGTTAAGGCACCTGTGCAGTGTTCTGACAGGTGATGAATAGGAAAAGTGGTGAAGAGGGCGGGGAGGAGGGATGGAGGGGCGGCGCAATCCTAGGGCATGGGTACTTTAGGCCACGCCAATTTGACACAGGGCTGCAAGTTTAAAAGTTGTTTTTTTAGGACAATAACTGCATCACCTGCTGAACAAACCCCAGGACAGATCTTGCATTAAAAGCAGCTATCCGAAGGTACAAGCGGTTGGGGGGGGAGGGGGGGGGGATGGGGGACAGACTGTGGGTACAGAGTTGCTTTAAAATAAAAAGCTCTTAATACAAACAAAGATATCCATTAATATTATATTGACCAAGGTGAGTAATACAAGTCCCAGAAAAATAAAGTGTGTGTATCTTAAGGTAATTGTAGTATATACATCACTGAGGGGTCTGTACCAGCAGGACCCAGCAATGAAATATAAATGTGGGAAACCATGTACGTAGCCAGTGCTCCAATGAGCTTCCCCCCAGAAGATGTTAGGTTCATCAAAGAACTAACAGTACAATTAACACAGTATAATGAAACTACTTGCAAATAATAGTAGATAACAGTTCATAAAGGACACTTCAACAAGTGGGATAGGGATGGGTAACCGTTTGGAGGGATGGGATCTGTATCTATCAAATATTTATTGTATATCCTATGTCCAGGGTGTAAAGATCTCTTTAAGGGAGCTTTCAGATGATGAAACTTATTTACTACCAGAAAGGTTATACTCAAGAAGGTGTAGTAGAAAGGAATTAGACTTGGATGAATTCCCAGCTAGATTGTACACAGGAAAAGAAAGTCTGTTACAGGATGTACACTAGACAGGAAGTTGAGTTAACCAAGATGGAAGAATTGACAATTTGCAATAAAAGCAGAAGTCAAGTATAAAAGACCTCAGCAAGTATCTTGCTGATATACGTTCATTCATTAGAAATAGGTTTCATCATCGGAAAACCTAAATGATCTTCCCATCTTATACATTGGATATACAATAAGTATCTGATGATTCGAGATCCCCACCTCTTCATAACAGGGCTCACCCAAGCTTGTCCCATTTGATATTTGTAATTGGTGCCATTATTCTAGCTTCAGTTTTACTGTAATCCAAATGTAAGTCCCCTGATGCACCAGGCACCTTCTGGGGAAAACTCATTGGGACATTGCTTATGTAATTTTCCTTGATTTATACTGCTAGTTGGTAATGCTAACACAGACGTCTAGTGACTTGTGCTGCGTATCGTATATATATGAAAGACACATAAACACTCTGTCTTCAGTATTATCTTCATATAGCACTGCATTAAAGGGGTTGTCCGGCGATAAAAAATTATTCACAGAATAACACACATTACAAAGTTATACAACTTTGTAATGTATGTTATGTCTGTGAATGGCCCCCTTCCCCGTGTTTCCCCCCACCCACGCTAGACCCGGAAGTGTGGTGCATTATACTCACCGCATGTCGTGTCGTCCACGGTCTCCGATCGTCAGCAGTGACGTCTTCTTCGTGAGTCCGGCGGATCTTCCCGAGTGCCGGCAACCCTCTGCAGCGTCATCCGAAGCTCAGCCGCGATTGGCTGAGCATAACTGTGCTCAGCCAATCGCGGCTGAGCGGCTGATGACGCGGCCACGTCATCAGCTGCTCAGCCGCGATTGGCTGAGCATAACTGTGCTCAGCCAATCGCGGCTGAGCTTCGGATGACGCTGCAGAGGGCGGCCGGCACTCGGGAAGATCCGCCGGACTCACGAAGAAGACGTCACTGCTGACGATCGGAGACCGTGGTCGGCACGTGAGAGGTAATGTATAGCGCACCACACTTCCGGGTACACGGGTGGGGGTGGTGGGACACGGGGAAGGGGGCCATTCACAGACATAACATACATTACAAAGTTGTATAACTTTGTAATGTGTGTTATTCTGTGAATAATTTTTTATCGCCGGACAACCCCTTTAACTTCTAGAAGAGAATAATTTTTTCCCAAATTTATACAAAATTGGATGAAATATGTATTTCTGTGTGTCCTGTATGGTTAAGCCATATATATACTCATATATTCAGTGAGTCTGCTCTTTAGCACTTGTTTTTCTACCACATTGGTCTGAATAATAAGGAAATGTGACCGTTAGCTGGCAAGGAAGTGTTTGTTATAGAGACAGGTGATGCCTGTAATCTATTCCACTCCAGCCAGACCCCCATCCAGCGGCCGCAGGGCTCGTCTGTGTAAGTGGCTGACAACACGTTGTTACTCACTGTTAGCGTAAGAAAACAAGATTTGCATGACTTATTTTTTTCCTTCTTCTTGGGCAGGATTTATGTGGGCATCATTCATGTGATACCCTGGGAATGGCAGACGTGGGGACCATATGCTCTCCTGAGCGCAGCTGTGCAGTAATTGAAGATGACGGCCTCCATGCAGCTTTCACCGTCACTCATGAAATCGGTATGTAGTGCTGTTTCTGTTCTGTAGCCAAATCAAACACCACAAACAGCTGCATCAGGATCCAGAATACCCGGCAATGAATTCCAGGCCTGCCCTTCTCCGTCTATTAACCTGCACACATCGCCCCATTCACATCACACTCTCAGCCAGCTACAGGGGTGGACACTACATGCTTCACTTTAGGTTATCATTAAAGCTTCTGCAGATCCCATATCGAGACTCTATGTATTCGGTAACAGCTACACTCAGCATGCAAATCTCATGGGGGTTACCCAACTAATGCAAATCACACGGTTCAATGAGCCAGATAAGTACAAGCTGCAATGCAGTAACTTCTCCCCGACATCTGCAGGTTTTTGCTTCTCGGAATCACAACTTCTGTGAGACAAACTTTGGGTTTTGGGTAGGAATGTGATGTAATATTCCAGTTTCCTTATTATGTTTTATATTAGAAGTGATTTATGGCTTCTTAGATGGTCCAGCCTGGAAAAATTATATGCAGGTGGAGCAGAATGGTTCAATATAGATATATAGGAGTTAAAAGTCAGGAACGTGACCCCCTTAGGCTAGGGCTGCACACATACTTTATGTAGTAAGATTTTTCAATTGCTGCAGCTGCAGAATGGAGGAATACATTGAGTTATATAAAGTTAAAAGATCTGGGAGAGACTATAGTTAGCAGAGATTTCTTCTGCCTACTTGTCGGTTGGGGCCATAAAAATCATTGTTATCGTCTGTACATCTGGGTGTGTGTAAACAGGAGATATGCAGCCAATAACAGTGCACTTTAATGGCTGCTCAAGCAATGCAGCAATGCAGCTGTCAACCACATGTGGATTGTAAAGTGACCCATTCACCATCATTATCTGCAATATGGCACCATTCAGGCGTCATGACCATACAGCAATCAAAGTCATTAGTCTTGAATTGATTGGGGCTGAGCTGCAATACCAAAGACAACCTGTGGACGACTAAAGCGCTGTTTTGAAAGAAAGTTGTCTTTTGACTTGTCTGTATTCATAGATGAACACATGTAATGTTACCAATGGGAAAAGGAAAGGTCTAGTTCATGGGTCTTCAAACTGTGGCCCTCCAGCTGTTGCGAAACCACAATTCCCATCATGCCTGGACAGCTAAAACTTTGGATTTGGCTGTCCAGGCATGATGGGAAATGTAGTTTTGCAACAGCTGGAGGGCCGTCGTTTGGAGACCCATGCTCTAGTTGGTCATGGTTTACCCTGTCAAAATTGGCTTTCTAGAAGACAAACCTAACACTCACTTAGGGTCCTATTACACAAACTGTAGATCGGCACTCGTTTACTTAGCTATTACTCAGGCCGACTATCAGGCAGCAAGGGCTGCACGGGTATCGTTAGAGATGTCCGTGCAGCTCTTGCCTTTAGTGTAAAATAATAAAATATTAACTCATCTTACCACGTTCCCTGGTGTCCTCGAAGGCCTTCCCTTGTGTCTGTAGCTATGCATTCTGTTCCGTTCTCTGCACTGACAGGCCACCAGCCGCTCAGCCAATCACTGGCCAAGACAGTGATTGGTTGAGCAGCCACCAGCCTGTCTCAGCCGGTGATCGGCCGAGCAGCCGCGGCCTGTCAGTGCAGAGAACGGAACAGAATGCAGAGAACGGAAAAGTAGGCAGAGCTGCACTGCGGGGAAAGTCTCAGAAGACACCAGGGAACGTGGTAAGGTGAGTTAATAGTTTATTATTTTATACTACAATCATTAGCAGTCGGTCGTGCATCACTGTTACAAGTAACGATGCGTGCCCAACGTCCGATGATTTTAGGTCTAGACCTAAAGAAACAATCAGCCGATGATCGTTTTATCGGCTCACCGTTCTCTCTATTACACAAAGCAATAATTGGCCTGATTCGGCTGACTACCGCTCCGTGTAATAGGGCTCTTTCTCTCGTTGATTAAACATGACTGTATTCATTGTACATTACCAGTAGAAGTTGCTGAAGTTCGGGTTCGTATGAACCTGAACTATCGTCTTCTGATTCCCGCTGTCTGCAGCCTCCGTAAACAGGGTGGATACAGCATAAGGACCGCCTGGTAAACTGGGATACAGCCTATGCCAATGTCTGTATCCCATTTTTCCGGGCTGTCCGTAAGGCTGTATCCACCCTGTTCACGGAGGCTGCAGACAGTGGGAATTAGAAGCCGATAGTTCAGGTTCATACCAACCTGAACTTTGGCAAATTTTGTCATCTCTAATTACCAGCTTATCTACAATATAGCATAATATGTCATGCAGGTGGCTTCCATTAGAGTGGGTGGGCAAACGAAAATATGTTACAGTATATTCACAAGACAACCTCTTTATTAGTAAGACACATTATTATTACTAAGGTCAGCAGGAGGAAAGCCTGAATTGCATTGACAAATATGCCTCCCTATGTGTACGTTATATTAGAGATTATATTAGCCCTTACAATACCAGCCAGGGTATAAGCTGTACTATATTGTAATATTGAAAAGATGCTCCACTACCGCAAGCTGAAGTAATAGACAACGTACAATTATTATGATAGGCTTGGACCACAATGCCATAAGGATTGTAGTAGATTAGAAGGGATGTAACTAGTGGTGGTGTCCTTGGCCTAGAACGATTAGATTGCTGAGATTTTCCACATGTATTTCCATTGCTATAAGCATAGTCTTGAAGGTGATTTCATAACCTTGCTCCACATTGCAATAACCTTTCTGAAATTCCACTGCTTTGCAATGCAGACCTTCATATAGCTCACAACGAATATCAAAGGGAAAGGTTTAATGGGCTTAGTGTGTGTAGTAATAAAATATAACTGGTTCTGTAAGGAGAAAACTAATCTACCGAGCAGAAAAAAGAGAAATAGGTTGAGCCGAAACTCTTGGTTTGGCCTTGAATTTGACTTTTTTAGGATTGGTGCTACCATCTTGTATTTAGACTATACCGCCTAATGTGTCACGCAGAAACTTATAGCATTTTCTCGTTCTAATTTTTGTATTTCGTTTAATCATCTCTTCAAGGGATAAAAAATACAAAAATTACAACAGAAAATGCAATAGGTTACTAGACTCTGGAGGCTTCAATCAAGTTATACAGCAGGGAATAACCTAATGCATACCATCATAGAATAAAAAAAAAAGTCCATGTATGGTCCATGTAAGTTCATTTGAGAATATGATAGTGGAAGTCAATAGCTGGACCTCCATTGATGCCTTCAAATTAGCGTTTATAACACCCAGGGGATAGTTACACCTCCTCTGACTTGTATATTCTTGTAACTTAAAGCTATATATAGCATGGCCTTCTCTATGTGCAATGGATGGGTTTTCTTGGTTGATGATTCCAAGATATAGAAATCGGTAAGCTTGACCAAGGGGTCTACGATGTCCTTGACCAACTATAAGGAGCCATTTATTTGGGTCATTGGTATTAAAACCTGAAGTGTCCAAAATTACTTAAATTGGAAAAGTAAAGATTATGTTGATGGGAAAAGCAGAGGAATCAGCTTATAGTGTATAGGCCAGAAGCTTATGTAAGGGTTGGAGACCATCAGTGTAAGCTTTTAGAACTTATATATGAATCCAAGGGGGTAGTTAGATGGGTCTTGATGGGTTTGTTCAAAGTTTTAGGTTCCCTGGCCAGTGTATTTTATTACATGGCTATGGCAGCAAACTAAATTTGCCCCAGGAGGGGAAAGAGAGCCTGACTATAACCCTGTTTAGGTCATTACATGGTATCATGTGTACAAAGTACATAATTGTTTTGGATTGATCATCACTATTTAAAATTTTCAAAAAAAGAAAAAAGAAGAAAATATTATTTCGTGTTCTTGGCAGGGGAAAAACAACACGAGGGAAACTGATTTTAAAACTGCCAACTTGAAAACTACTTACAATTCACTGCCAAATCAGAAAAACGCTTCCCTTTGAGTCCTGGTTCACTAGTTCAAACCACTTTAAATAGCAACAGCAGAATAATGTGTTATGAAGTTGTGTTTTCTCAATCTGATTACTCATTTCTCTCTGTAACGGCCTGTAACCAATTAGGTGAGTTACGTGTCCTCAATGTCAACATCTGTGACCACTACAGGAGCGTGTAAAGGGTCCAGCTATGGGGTAATTGTAAAGAGCTTCATGAATATTGGGATCGGAATAGAATCATGACGAGGTTATCAGTAATCCTTATTGTGTTGTGTCATCACACCTGGTTTTCCAAGGTGAACACTTTATATTTCATAGTGGCCATTTCTGGTACTGCAGGTAGCTCAGTTCCTTTCATTTCAAAGGGAATGAGCTGAATTTCCAGGCACAGCCACTATTATATATGGTGCTGTACCTAGTAAACAATAAAGAGGCCACAGCGCTTGCCCCAGCACCAGCTCCACCAGTCTAAAAATTGGTGGCCTATTCTAAAAGTGCCCATACACCTTATACTAAGGTCATCCAAACCTGCCGCCGATATTAGGCTTGGCTTACAGTTTAAAGTGTATGGGGTCTCTACCACTCGGTGACTCTCCCACCGATTATGTCAGTGGAGGAACCGATCAAGCCTGATGGATTTTAACACCTGACCCTATTGTTCTTGAAGAAATAAACCCCCTCCAGAGCTGTTTGGCTGCGGCTTACCCTTCCCCATAGGGAACACATGAACGTTCAGTCATTATGATCATTTTTGTGTACAAGAAACATGGGAATGATGACATGGACAGCTATTGAAAATTTATAGCCACCTTTAGGATGTGCTGTGGGATAAATTACTAGCTTATGTCTTCCCACATTGCCCACATTACTGTATCAGGAACGGTTGTACTACAGGATAAATTCATCTCTGTTAAACTGATATATAGAGCTCTATTACATCTGCATACTAGACATTGCTTGGTAATTGCTTCTTTTAGGCCTTTAAGAATTGCCAGAAGAATTATTTCCAGTATAGTACATATCATAGGATAGATTGGGAGCAATTGGTGGTGCAGCATTAGAGGGTGTAATGGAAACAGAAGTCTTATGTCTGTTGGGGATCCAAAGGTTATTTTGCTACATTAGGGAACGGTAGTGCAAAGTGCATAGTAAAATTTGCCAGACAGAACTCATCAATCAAATGAGCACTTTACTTTTTCAATGGAGATTGATCCACAATGGATTCATTGTGCACAACAGCATGTGACAGCAATAGACATTATATAGGAGGGGGTGCAAAATATTTCACATCTGGACCCAAAAGCTTCTTGCAATATGTCTGAGAATAAGACATGTTCATGTATTTTCTATGCTGTCTTTATAAAGTGTCAATCATCCAACCTTATTGATAAACATGGTTGTTAGGCAGGGCCAGGATACAGTATCTTTGAGTAAATCTTGAGGTGCCTAACTTCAGATATGGGAAGACAATTTAAGATCGCTTTAGTCTTGAGGAGAACAATATTCCGTTGGATGTTTAGTGTTGTCACCCAACAGAGATACTTTTTGGTGTCTACTGGTTGTAGACTATAATTTCCATTTGTTAACCAACATCTTTGGCATCCACCAGTAAGAGGCCATTGCTGTCACTCATTGGTTGGTGATCAGTGTTGAACAAGCACTAAAATGCCAGAGTGTCGGTTCGTTATCTTTTAATGCTCAAGTGCTCGAGTAATAAACCCCATTAAAATAACATAATATTTAGGAGACTCGAGAATCTAACCAGATGCCCCCTACTTGGCAGAGCAAAGGGTGCCTAGTTTATCTTCAATGGATGTGTAAAACGAAATGTACAACAACTAGAGGGAAAAAATACAATAGGTGACTGCAAGACACATAAGAACTCTATGCTGTCAATTGATTGAGCGCTATGTTAGATAGTGCATAGTTTCTCAACACTGAGGCTGGGTTCACACTACGTATATTTCAGTCAGTATTGTGGTCCTCATATTGCAACCAAAATCAGGAGTGGATTGAAAACACAGAAAGGTTCACACAATGTTGAAATGGATGTTGAGTGGATGGCCGCCATTTAATGGCAAATATTTGCTGTTATTTTAAAACAACGGCTGTTATATTGAAATAATGGCAGTTATTAACTGTTATATGGCGGTCATCCACTCAATTTCACCATTGTGTGAACAGATCCTTTCTGTGTTTTCAATCCACTCCTGGTTTTGGTTGCAATATGAGGACCACAATACTGACTGAAATATACGTAGTGTGAACCCAGCCATAGTATAGGTGATCAATGATGTCATCTACTGTACCAGCTGAAGACCAGTCTCCACGTCTCATGCCAGACGGTGACCAATACTGACACTCACCATCAACTAACATGGTCCTCTTCTATATGAAGACTATTGTTGTCATCCACCAATTTGATACCAATGCCATCACTCATTAGTGACGGTTGGCCACCATCTGGAGACCAGTTTTGTCACTAAATATTTGGAGACCAATGATGTCACCTATCAGTCGGAGACCATTTTTTTTTCCATACCAGACAGAGGCCAATACTGTCACCCACTAATCAGATACAAACATTGTCCCCTATTACATTGAGACCATTGGTGCCATCTACCAATTAGTGGTTAGTATTAGTGCTCTATGACCGGGCTTCTGTCCTATATTAATTTCTAAATCAACGTGGCAGCCTGTACACAGATTTGTAATAAATATATAGGTCAATAAATATATTTTATTAGGGTGTTGGCGGTAGACATGAGTTAAAGAGGTTCTAGACATATTATTTAACAATGGGCCTGGGGATAGGCAGCTAATGCGAAAACCCTTCACTAGGTATGTGCGGAGGTTTACCTTGGCAGTCTTCCCATGTTATAATAAAAGATTACAACTTTCTCATTGGAATTATTACATTTATAGACATGTTTGCAAAGACCCAGACACTGAACTGTAATATATATGTTGTATGTTCCAGGAGGACACAGTCGGAAATATAAGGAGATTTCCACACTCAGCAAACAGTAACGCAGACACTCTCTGACTTTCCCTGAACTTCCGCAGTTCTCTCCTTCCCCATCCTTCCTGCTGAGCTTGGGACCATTGATAGGCAGTGAGTGATATAACCTGACTCTGGCAGCTCTCCAATGGCCGTGATCCTGAATAGTAGGGAATAATCAGCTACAGCAGGGAAGTCACTGTATGGCTGGGCCAGAGATAACAAATAGAGTGACTATGTCCAGCCAGCAGGAAAGTAGAGAAAGTTGTTTAATTTCTATTGTACAGAACAGGACCTTGAGCATTGGCATGTGTAGCACGATCCTCGGTCTGGCCTGCCAAGACCAAAGGCAGAACACAACATGGCTCAAACTATTTGCAACCTAACAGCCAGCGCTCATCTTTATGGCACTGAGAATTCTGCATAGCTTGTCGTAAAAAAAAAAAATCACTTTAATGAAAATGGCGAGAATTTGGCCGTGCGACCGTTTGATTTGTGCGCATAGACAAATCACCATTTAAAATATAACATACATTAGCTGCAAATAGTAGTTTTGTATTGCTTGTATTTTCTACATTTTAGGGAAGTCTAAATATCTCACGAACATGGCTGGCGACTGCCACTGGGAGGATATTGCTGCACTGTACCTGTATAGCCTCTATTGACTTTAATGGAATAGGTAATAATGTGTATGTTGTTAAAGGAATGTAGTCAGAGTTCTATCATTCAATTCTATAGCAGTGTGATGGGAAAGGGAACCAGCAGAGAGAGAAAGACACTGCCACACACTTCTCTACCTGTTCTGAGTCTATGAGACCGGCACCGCTCCAAAGACTTGCATTGCAACACTGTTCTGGTCAGGTGACATTGAGCAGGGAGAGAACACCCTTGTGTGACTGTCATCTCTGCTCAGCTTATGTTCCTTATGGAAAGCTCCCTGCTGGTACGGTTTATAAAAGACAAGTTAATAATGGGGGTATTCTGTTAGTACCTAACACCAGTGGTCCTTTTTTTCATTGCTGGGGTGCATGGTTGCTGACCTGGCATCATGGTTGCTGACCTGTGCACTGCTGTTCTGTGCTTAGCTCAGCTACACCAACTCTGACAGCTCCACTGAGCTGGGAAATGTCAGTGTCATGGATTACTGCAGTTAAGGTAGCCGACAGGGGAGCCTGTGCTCACACGCTCCGGCCAGAGTCATTAGCCCAGCCAGGCCACTGCTGATAACAGTGGTCAGAAACCTAGAAAAACAGCTGTTAACACATCAGACACATTAGAAGGCCTAGCAGGGAGCCAGAGCTAAAAAGGTAATAAGAAACAATTTCAAAGTTTCTTAACTTTTAGTTATCAGTTGGTTAATCTTACCTTCTGATAGTCCCCTGTTGCGCTCGAGAGGCTGAGGATGAAGGTAAGAGACATACCTTCATCTTCTGCGTTCCCTGCGCAATAAGGAGCTATCAGCAGGTAAGATTATTCTAATCTGCTGATAGTTCCCCTTTAACTAATGTTTTAGATATAGTTATGGAGATTGGAATACCACTTTAAGGCCCTGGTTTACATAATAAAAACACCTTGCAAACTGTTCTGGATCTCGGCCTTCCTGAAAACAATTCTTAACAGTATGGCCTTTCTAAGGCAAATTCCCCATTATGGTGACATTAATATAATTCATTAATTTTAATCCATCCTAATTTTATAATTTCACTCACGCTTATTACGGTGCTGAAACTTCCTGAAAAGACACCATTTTGTCAGACTGTATTGACAGCTGGTGGCAGAATACGGCCTTATCATCTTCTCAACCATTTATTTAATAATATTCTTCTTTCTATTTCTCTCCTGAACTTCATACATTTCGACAAGGTCCCAGACGACGGCCGGTGCACCAGGCTTTATCTGTGTACAGCAGATGCGAGGCTGCCGGCCCGCTAAGGTGTCTCCCAGGCTTTCCCATCACATCTGTGACAGGAGGGATTTTTTATGGTTAGACTAAAATTATAAGTGAAAAATGAAACCACTTTCCCTTTGCTTTAGTAATTCGCTTGCGGAGGCTAAAAGCTTTTAGGCCGGAGGCTTGGATTTCATGCTCTTCAGAGGGTGCAGGCTGCCTCCTGATGTATGTGGGATCTCTTTCTTGCTTCGTCAGGGTTAGGACACAGGATTCTATTGAACTGCAGACAAGGAACAGCGGGGCGCCCGCTAAGGCCTCATGCACATGGATGTATTATAGCCTTTTATTGCGTGGAGCTGTAATAGGGCTGCTATAGAAGTGCCTGAGGCCTCTGTTGTACTTTCTTGAAAATATTCTCTCCTAGAAGTATAAGTACTAGAGAAGAAATCTTCCAACACCTGGTGGAGTTGGCTCCAATAAAAAAGAGTCCCACTGAGCTATAGATCCCTTATGGATCGGTAAGAGGTCATATAGAGCCGTATCACAGTCATACTGTCTGCAGTGTAGCTAAATCAATAAGATTTCTCCAGTAGGTTCTTAGTAGGTGTCTTGGATTTGTGTTGACATACAGTAAACTATGACAGCAGCTGTTTCCTTCCTAAAAATACATTTCCCGCTGAAGGAAAAGAAAAATATGACCTAGAAGTATGAGGTCAGCGTTGGCTTCTCTGTTGATACTCTTCAATTATCATGGTCTTTTGTGCATGTATCAACTAGGTGACAACTACTATTAGCAGTCATTGCAGGGCCTCGGGTTGTCACTAAGATGTGTACAGACCATGTCTAAATTTCAAATAATTTACCATATGGTAATATGTAATGCCCTGATACGGTGTCAGTCTATACTGCGTTCTGCTGTTACGTTCATGTCATGAACCAGCAAGACCCAAGGTTTCCACTTCTGTATCTCTTCAGGTAACACGTTTTTATCCGAAGATCAAAAAACACTCCAAGGTCCAACCACAGTCATGATAACAGGGGTCCCTTGTCCCAGAATGAATGGAGCGGCGGTGTGCATGCTCAGCAGTCGCTGTGTTCATTTAATATGGGGCTGCTGGAAATAGCGATCACGGAGGGTCCTGGCTGTCTTTAGGATAGGTTATAAGTTTTAATCTTTGTATAACCCTTTAAGGAGGTTTTCCAATTTTGTGTAATAACTATATCAGAAGATTACAATATTATTATTTAAAGGGGCACATTTTTTATGGGCCTAATATTGGGGGGGGGGGGGGACATGCTTACCTACCTGGGTTAATCCCCCTGTGACCTTTTCCTGTTTTTTCCGCTCATCACTCTTCCTACTTTCAAGATGGTCTTGTCTCAGCACTTAGGCCCTCTCCGCCAATCACTGACTTACGTGGCACAGTGCTGTGGCCACAGTGACTGGCTTAGCGGGTTGTAACTGATCAGATGAGTCCATCTTGGAAGAAGAAGGAGCGACAAAAGAGGAGCCAAGAAAATGTCATGGGGGTGGGGGTTCCAGGTAGGTGAGTATGTGTTGTTGTTTTTTTTTGTTTGTTTTCTTTTTTTTTCTTTCTTTCTTTTTTTCTAAATGTTCTCCTCTAATTGCTGTTAATGAATGGAAGCATTTTTGTTTACACCTGGTGATCAGGTAACGTTGTCAAAGATGCAGGGCTTGTTAAAGTGCATCAGTGCTTTCTTTCATATCAAGCTCTGCAACTATGTCAGCAGAATCTGATCAAGAGGGCTTTTCAGTCTCCAAATTTTCAGGACTTGTCTGGGATTAAGGATTAGAAAAATGTCCTCATTCCTGCAGAAACAGCACCACTCTTGTCCACAGATTGTAGCCGGTATTGCATTTACAGTCCATTAATGTGAAAAAGGCTGTGCTATAATACCCATACAGAACCTGTGTATAGATATGGTGCTATTTTTGATAGAAGGCCATCATACTTTTCTAATCCTGTGCAACCCCTTAAAATAATTTCACTGACTGTAAGCAGGAAACGGTAAAGAAGTGAAACATAAATTATATTACAAATTTGCTGAATGTTTTATTATACAATGAATGGGAGTTGTTAACATGAAACTGGAAACCCCCTTTAAGTAGCTTGTGTACCCGCTAACAGACAATTTGTAGCAGACACTTATCCAGATGTATAGACTGACTATCGTACACAGAGGTTGTCCAGTGTAGATGCCTGTAGACAGATTGGGAGCAGATGTTTGGATGCTATAACTATCCTTCCCCTGTGAAGCCGCACATTGTGTCTAAAGAGCGAGGAATCTCCTTCTAGATTACAGGATAAGGAATGTTAAAAGCCTCGGCAGTAATACACCATCAGCATTTTTACCAGTAACTATAATAAATATGGAGAGGGACTGGATCTGTACACAATTGTTATTCTGTGTCATGCTCATAAGTCATCCCTGTGTATGGAGGATACGGGTTGTATACTCTATATGTAGGAGCTGAGTCAGCCCAATTCCCATGGGAGTTGCTGGTGCCCAGAGCGAACGTTGACCTTTACCCTTCACCGTGACATGTTTATTATACCAGCAGTTGCTTGAAATGAGATGTAGCAGTATACAGTATAATATAGAGGGGTTGAGGATTGACTAAAATGTGGACATTAAATGGTTAATCCAGTGTTACTATTACCCATCTCTTATATCCTATAGGTGAGACTTATCAAACATGGTGTAAAGTGAAGCTGGCTCAGTTGCCCCTAGCAACCAATCAGATTCCACCTTTCATACCTCACAGACTCTTTGGAAAATGAAAGGTGGAATCTGATTGGTTGCTAGGGGCAACTGAGCCAGTTTCACTTTACACCATGTTTGATAAATCTCCCCCTCTGTGTTTACTGTATTAAAAGTTCTGCCCCATTAAGACACCTAAAGACTCCATTCAATATACAGGGAGTCAAGATCTGAGTAAAGTGGTAGCATGGTGCATGGTGATAGCCCATTGACTTAATGGGTGCCGTATTATACCACAATAGGCCTGGATTATGAAACTGGTGCTCAAAGAAGAAGCTATAGTATACAATACAGATGTAGCAGAGATGAGTTTGTAATTTACTTATTTCTTCTTTGTATAATATTAACACTGAGTAGGGTTGCATTGCATTGGTGATAATGTAGCTGCATCATATTACCCATATTACATCCACAAGACCCCGATCCTTCATAGTTAAAAACAAGCCAAATTTTACCTACTAGTGACTGTGTGGGATGCTAATACATAGCATCACCTTGGTTCAGACGGCCTGTCAATAAAAGGGCCGCACTTCCGGAATCCCTGTGCTGCCACAGATCGATTAAGGTAAAAAAAAGCACAGCGATGTACCTGATGATGAAGATAATCTGTCCGCTCTATATAACACTTATAGGGGTACTCCAGCAAAAAAACGTTTTTCCCAGTAATTGAAACTTTGTAATATGCATCAATCGCCTATCTGCCCCCGTTTCCTATCTCTTCCCCCCTCAATCCCCCACCAGGAAGTGAAGTAAACGCATTCTTACCTAATGACTGTAGACCCCAGGCTTCTCTGTGTCAGCCATTTTGTGACAATGACATCATCAAGAGGAGGGTGGGTCTAAGCCCTTTTAGGCCAGCCTCCCTTTGTCAGATGACTCAGATTGCTCAGCTCTGATTGGATGCGCAAGATGTAAGCCATCTAACAGTTTTACAGAGTCAGTTAGACATCACGGGAGACAAAGTGCATCATGGGAAACCCCAAACCAGGAAGTAAAGAAGAAATTAAGCCACCAACTGAAGCTTCAGGGACCTGCAAACAGCGTGAAATTCAAACAAAGACAGACTCAGGAGGGATGGTAAGTGGGAAAACTATGTTTAGGATTGATTGTTTTTTCATCAGAGCTGGAGTACTCCTTTAGCTCCTTTAGCCCCCCCCAGCTCTTACCCACTCGCTGCTGACACGTGTAATAGTGCCGGCATCAAACGCGGAACGAGGAGAAAGCGAGCGCTGATAGGGCTCGTTTGTTCCTCTTCATCACCCCAAGTAATAGAGGTTTTAGAGCTGTAGACATTGACGGAAAGCTAAGGAAAATAAAGTAAATGATACCTGTCACTTAACTTATGGCTGTTTTCAACATTTTAAAATTCTAAGCTCAAATGTTCTAAGCTCAATTCTAATTCTAAGCTCAAAAATCATGGAGGCCGGGCTGAGCTGCAGCATTCACATGTCCTCCCTCCCTGCTTATCTTCTAACATTGACCCTTGTAGACCAACCATAGGGGAAAAGGGAGGGAGGAGACATGCATGCTTCAGTTTAACAACACCTCCTTGACACTTGAGATCTAAGCATGACATAGATCTGACACATTCCCTCCTAAAGGATCGTCCCATTTCCTAAAGTGATGACATGTGACTAACATTATAATATAATTGGTGGGGACCAAACCTCTGGGACCTCCACTGATTGTAAGAATAAATAGGATGCAATGCTGACCACGGGGCACTGTCCAATGGTTAAACAATGAAGTGGATGCAGCACTACAGCAATGTTTTCTCCTCCTTATTCTTACAATTGGAGTCCCAGAGGTTGGATCATCACTGTTCATAATATAAAAGTATATTGTTGCATTTGTCATCACATTATGATCCATGGGGGTCCTGGAGGTTGGATCATCACTGATTATAATGTAATGGTTTATCACTTGCATTTGATATCACCTTATGACTAGTGGGGGTCCCAGGGATTGGATGAGAAAACAGCATGACGTAATGCTACATAACCATTCTGAATTGTCCCTGCACAGTAGCGCCCCCACCTGAATGGAGCTGTATGCAGTAGCTTAGTAGATGCGTTTCTTCACTATTGTACCATCCCTTTTATTCTCACGATTAATGGGGTCTCACATATTAGACCCTCAATGATCCTAAATGTGATAGCACATTGCATTGATGCCCCATAAAAAAAACACAGCACCCAGTTTTCCTTCCTTTGGCAGTGGTCATGAGAAACCACATTGGACTGTGGCTTGTGGCTTTCTGCTCTTGGTGAAGGCAGCTGTATTGATATGCTACCACTATATGAGATACTAGGAAACAGCCAGTGGCGTAACTAGAAATGGCTGGGCCCCATAGCAAACTTTTGATTGGGCCCCCTCCCAACTGACTACTAAGCCGCTAAGAGTAGTCATAACTGCATTGCTTTCAGTTAAAGGGACATTTGTAGATCCCAGGAGGCTTGCTCGGCCAACTCGTGCTGCAAATGGTGACAGCATAGGTGTATTGCAGGAGCAGGCCAAGGGGCCCCCTGTTCTGGTGGGCTCCATAGCAGCCGCTATGGCTGCTACAGTGGTAGTTACACCCCTTTAAACAGCTCCACACATGTCCCCAGGTTGTGTCAAGTATTCCAGCTCAGTTCAATTGCCGTGATTGAAGATGAGCTGCAATACCACACACATGCTGTGTATAGGTGTGGTGCTATTTTTGCAGCCATGTTTTTATAATCCTATATAACTTATATTAACCACTAATAACACAATCTGATGTAGCAAACTCAGTTCTATAACAAGTATACAGCATCAGGTATACAGCATCCAGCAATAGTAAGTGGCAGTATGACTACTAACGCCTGAAGATGTAATTTTATAGCTGAGTTTCCTACGTGAGTCCTTTCATAATATGTTGTTCCATTTAAAGCTGAGCTTCCTACCAAGTGGTGGCAGGGCCTTTTCTTTCTCCTTTTAAGTGATGTTGTTCTACTTTCGTGTTTGGGGTTTCGTGAACGCGGCTGGTAAAATGAGTCAAAGGCACAAGTTAGACAATCTGAAATCAAAGCAGAATGTTCAGCCAAGATATTAGGAAGTGCTTCAGACACAACACTATCTCCGTTCCGCGTTTGCTGTGGTTTGAGGTTTTTTTTCCCCCTCTCGCTTCTGCTGATCTGTGTAAAAATTCTTCTCTACAAACGGCTAAATTAAACAAGACTTATATTTGTAAAGCTGTGGGGCACGGTGATAACACACTAAGCGTAAAGGAAATCTGGGGTTTGTGGTGTGGTCCTCATTATAAGATTTCCCATGGGATAATCCAGAATTATCATTGGAAATCAATCAAACCAAACATTAAAGAAGTTGTGTAAAATTACATAAACATGGCCGTTAATATGCAAAAACAGTGCCACCCTTGTCTGTGGGTTGTGCCTGGTATGGCATCTTAGACTAATTGGCTACAATGGAGCTAAGCTTTAATACACAACATATGGTCAGATGTGGTGCTGTACCTGAAGAATTGAGCCTCCCAAAATGTAGGTAACTTTAGACATCAAGGACAAATGGACCATGCCCTAACTATAAATGAGCAAACCTGTAGGGATTTGATGCATTTGGGATTTATTGAATCTGATTGTCAAATCTATGTTTGATTTGAATCCCAATTCTGATTCAGAAGTGCCCCAACTGCCCTGTGGTTCCCCATACAAAGTATGTACTGTACAGTAGCATGGACACCTGTCAAAGGCAGGAGTGCCTGCTCTTACGCAGTACACTGAGTGCCTTAGTGCAGCACGTCTCACTCAATGAATGTAGTAAGTGGAAGCTGTGATCCAAACCGCATCCCTGCATATCTCCAGGCGGTCCAGTGTACAAGAGCAGGGTTTACACTGGTTTAGCATCCTCATGGCCTTCTTCTATGTTTCCTTCATAGTTAAAGATTCTAATTTCTCATTATGCAAATTCAGGACAATGCCACACCAGATATACTGGGTGAATGCATATAGTCACATATAGAATAGATATCTCTCGACAGAGTATTGCAATATCAAGACATTTGGGGAGGCCCAACCAGGGCCGCCATCAGGAATTTGGGGGCCCCATACAACCAAAGTGTCTGGGCCCCCCACATAAATAAAAAAAAAATTGTGTGTTCGACCCACGCCTTGCTGGGAGGTATAATTTGGTTCAGATCAATTCTAGAGAACTGGCTCATATACCCCATTTTTCCCAGTGGCTTAAAATGTAACCTCTGTTATACAGTTATAAAATTGTAGAAACTAAATGTGAACAAGGTGCAATGTAAATGTCACCATACAGACACTTACTTGTATAGCTGTCTCTTGTGCTCTGTATGCAGTGCATTATATTCACCCCTGCAACATACAATATATAGCGCGTCTACAAGCCCAGCGGGGCTCATTATGATGGAGACTAAAACTTATACAAGAGTGGGGTAGGGGTTCCCCTGTATTCAGAATGCTGTTGAGTACTAGGCAATGCCCCGTTTGGGGTTATTGAATTTCGAGGGTCTGGGGGGCTGTGTGATTTGTATATAGAATATGTTGATAATAGAATATGTTGATAAGGCTAATATAATGAGGCTGTTCCATGTTAGTGAGCATATACTTATCCCCCCCCCCCCCCCCAGGCAGACTAGTTTAGCTCACCCAAGACAGTGATAGCGAATACATGGCGGTGAGAACGCTTTCTAGGAGATCCTGTTTGTGCAGCAGAGGTGTCTTTATCCTGCTCTGCATAGACCCTCGAAATTCAATAATCCCAGACGGGGCATTGCCTAGCACTCAACAGCATTCTGAATACAGGGGAACCCCTACCCCACTCTTGTATAAGTTTTAGTCTCCATCATAATGAGCCCCGCTGGGCTTGTAGACACGCTATAAATTGTACGTTGCAAGGGTGAATATAATGCACTGCATACAGAGCACAAGAGACAGCTATACAAGCAAGTGTCTATTTGAATTGCACCTTGTTCACATTTAGGTTCTACAATTTTATAACTGTATAACAGAGGTTACATTTTAAGCCACTGGGGAAAATGGGATATATGAGCCAGTTCTCTAGAATTGATCTCACACACAGACACCTGCACACATGTATACAGACACCAGCACACATGTATACAGACACCAGCACACATGTATACACACATACAGACATCAGCACACATGTATACAGACACCAGCACACATGTATACAGACACCAGCACACCAGGGCACGATGAAGTTTGAACTTCTGCAACCTGGAGAAATCACCTGATATCACCTGCAGTCCTATGTAACACCACATAACACAGTGGTATCTGAGTACAGATAATGTAGTAGATTTCACCTGCAGTCCTATGTAACAGCACAGATAACACAGTGATATCTCTGAGTATAGATCATGTAGTAGATGTCACCTGCAGTCCTATGTAACAGCACAGATAACACAGTGATATCCCTCTGAGTACAGATAATGTAGATGTCACCTGCAGTCCTATGTAACACCACAGATAACACAGTGATATCTCTGAGTACAGATAATGTAGTAGTCACCTGCAGTCCTATGTAACACCAAAGATAACACAGTGATATGTCTGAGTACGGATAATGTAGTAGCTGTCACCTGCAGTCCTATGTAACAGCACAGATAACACAGTGATATCTCTGAGTACAGATAATGTAGTAGCTGTCACCTCGGGGCACCCCTACTAAATGATGTTCTACAAAATAAGAAAAGTGTCATACAATGACTCACAGGTGACGTTTTCTTTGATCTGAGGCGTCACTTTCCCTTTTCCTCTCCATCCGGCCCAGACCTCCATGATGATTTCTTCCAGATATGTTTCATCTTTTCAGAACCTGCGAGACAAACAATTTAGGCTCCGCACATTTCTAGCAACTTCCTTCCCTTTCTCCCTCCTGTAGGCTCCCATAGTAACTGCGCTGTTTGGTGTTATGTGCAGTAAAGCGAGTAGGAATGTGGGATGCCCCCTGTATGTAGGATCCCCTGCTGTGCCCCCTGTATGTAGGATCCCCTGCTGTGCCCCCTGTATGTAGGATTCCCTGCTGTGCCCCCATGAGCTAATAATGCCCCAAGAGGTGGCCCCCATGAACTAATAATGCCCCCAGAGGTACCCCCATGAGCTAATAATGCCCCCAGAGGTGCCCCCATGAACTAATAATGCCCCAAGAGGTGGCCCCCATGAACTAATAATGCCCCCAGAGGTACCCCCATGAGCTAATAATGCCCCCAGAGGTGCCCCCATGAACTAATAATGCCCCCAGAGGTGCCCCCATGAACTATTAATGCCCCCAGAGGTGTCCCCATATACTAATAATGCCCCCAGAGGGGCCCCCATGAGCTAATAATGCCCCAGAGGTGCCCCATATACTAATAATGCCCCCATGAACTAATAATGCCCCCAGAGGTACCCCCATATACTAATAATGCCCCCAGAGGTGCCCCCATGAGCTAATAATGCCCCCAGAGGTGCCCCCATATACTAATAATGCCCCCAGAGATGCCCCCATGAACTAATAATGCCCCCAGAGGTGCCCCCATGAACTAATAATGCCCCCAGAGGTGCCCCCATATACTAATATTGCCCCTGGAGGTGCCCCCATATTCTAATAATGCCCCAGAGGTGCCCCCATGAACTAATAATGCCCCCAGAGGTGCCCCCATGAACTAATAATGCCCCCAGAGGTGCCCCCATATACTAATAATGCCCCCAGAGGTGCCCCCATATACTAATAATGCCCCCAGAGGTGCCCCCATACACTAATAATGCCCCCAGAGGTGCCCCCATACACCAATAATGCCCCCAGAGGTGCCCCCATATACTAATATTGCCCCCGGAGGTGCCCCCATATTCTAATAATGCCCCGGAGGTGCCCTCATGAACTAATAATGCCCCCAGAGGTGCCCCCATGAACTAATAATGCCCCCAGAGGTGCCCCCATATACTAATAATGCCCCCAGAGGTGCCCCCATATACTAATAATGCCCCCAGAGGTGCACCCATACACTAATAATGCCCCCAGAGGAGCCCCCGTACACCAATAATGCCCCCAGAGGTGCCCCCATACACTAATAATGCCCCCAGAGGTGCCCTCATATACTAATAATGCCCCCAGAGGTGCCCCCCATGAACTAATTATGCCCCCAGAGGTGCCCCCATGAGATAATAATGCCCCCAGAGGTACCCCCATATACTAATAATGCCCCCAGAGGTGCCCCCATACACTAATAATGCCCCCAGAGGTGCCCCATACACTAATAATGCCCCCAGAGGTGCCCCCATATACTAATAATGCCCCCAGAGGTGCCCCTAAAAAAACAAACATCTTACTCACCTAATCCGCGCTGTGCAGGCAGCAGCTCTTCCTCCTCTTCGTGCTCCATCTTGCGAGCCGCAGGGACGGGACTTCCGGCAGGCGTGATGACGTCACATGATCACGCCTGCCGGAGAGGTCACGGCCCGGCCTCCCATAGGCTGCTAGTATGAAGTGCCGGCAGCCTATTTGAGAGAATACAGGAGTAGGACGCTGCCAGGTCCTGCTCCTGTATTCTGATCGCTTTAATGTTCCGCCCGCTCAATGTGTGGGCGGAACATCAAAGCGATCAGTGCATCCCGAGAAGCTGCGGGGCCGCAGCTTCTCGGGATGCTCAAAAACAGGTGGCAAGGGGGGCTGTGCGGGCCCCCCTAGCGTAGCGGACGGGAGGCGGCGGCCGGCGCCATGTCTCTTAGGGTCCGGGCCCCATACGGCAGTACCAGTTGTACTGCCCTATCGGCGGCCCTGCCCCCAGAGGTGCCCCCATGAGATAATAATGCCCCCAGAGGTGCCCCCTTATACTAATAATGCCCCCAGAGGTGCCCCCATACACTAATAATGCCCCCAGAGGTGCCCCCATACACTAATAATGCCCCCAGAGGTGCCCCCATATACTAATAATGCCCCCAGAGGTTCCCCCATATACTAATAATGCCCCCAGAGGTGCCCCCCATGAACTAATAATGCCCCCAGAGGTGCCCCCATACACTAATAATGGCCCCAGAGGTGCCCCCATACACTAATAATGCCCCCAGAGGTTCCACCCATGAACTTATAATGCCCCCAGAGGTGCCCCCTTATACTAATAATGCCCCCAGAGGTGCCCCCATACACTAATAATGCCCCCAGAGGTGCCCCCATATACTAATAATGCCCCCAGAGGTGCCCCCATACACTAATAATGCCCCCAGAGGTGCCCCCATACACTAATAATGCCCCCAGAGGTGCCATCATATACTAATAATGCCCCCAGAGGTGCCCCCATATACTAATAATGCCCCCAGAGGTGCCCCTAAAAAAACAAACATCCTACTCACCTAATCCGCGCTGTGCAGGCAGCAGCTCTTCCTACTCTTCGGGCTCCATCTTGCGAGCCGCAGGGACGGGACTTCCGGCAGGCGTGATGACGTCACATGATCACGCCTGCCGGAGAGGTCACGGCCCGGCCTCCCATAGGCTGCTGGTATGAAGTGCCGGCAGCCTATGGGAGAGAATACAGGAGTAGGACGCTGACAGGTCCTGCTCCTGTATTCTGATCGCTTTAATGTTCCGCCCGCTCAATGTGCGGGCGGAACATCAAAGCGATGCAGCTTCTCGGGATGCTCAAAAACAGGTGGCAAGGGGGGCCGTGCGGGCCCCCCTAGCGTAGCGGATGGGGGGCGGCGGCCGGCGGGCCCCCCCCCCCCCATGTCTCTTAGGGTCCGGGCCCCATACTGCAGTACAAGTTGTACTGCCCTATCGGCGGCCCTGGGCCCAACATATTTGCTAGACCGTGTGCTGTTTGTCTGACACAGGGAACATGCACTAAACAGTAAGGAACACAGTCTATGCTGTAAGTACAGGAGCGCGGACATCTGCTTTGGAAAGGACTCCCTGTTACTCTAGGCAAATTAAAAAATTTTGTAAACTTTGCGGCAGATTTGCTTCTTTTAGAATTTTAGGTTTAGGTATTAGTTAGAGATGTGTGGTATGAAATGATATGGTGTGAGGGAACAATTATTTTGTGATACTCTGTCAGGAGATGTATGTGCCAGATGTGGTCACCTAGATTTTATTATGTTAATTGCAGCCAAGGTCCCTCCCCCCCCCCCCCCCCTAGCATATTGTGGTAATGTATTGTAATGCGAATACTTTTTAGACAGGTAAGGGTGGACACATCTGGATATCTGGGCAGTGAAAGTGCTAATTCTTTATAATTATATGGATTTGCTGACCTCATACATCTCCAGTAGACACTTTCCTCTGACCGTGACACAAGGAAGTCGTCTCTTACCGGCTAATTCTCCTAGTTTTCCTTCTTCTCCACTGGGACATAATCAATGGTATCCAGCTCCTTCACCTCACATAGAGCCATGCTTACATACTAGATATGCCAGGACTGACGTCATGTCCACTTACCCATAAATGCTGTCACTGTGAGGCAATGGGGTTCACCTAAGTTACATAAATATAATAAAACCTTATTAAAGTAATTTTAAAGACAGCTTAATTCTTGGAGACAAATCCAGTGACACTGAAATGCCATTATAACTGGAGTGCTACATTTCCTCTACGTTATGGGTTTCAAGGCTCGTATGATTTTGACAGCTGTGAAAGATTTTCTGTATGAAGTATCTGTGCATTTTTCATAGGTGGATTTTTATTTACATAATTATTTAAGGGGAAATAAAGACTGGCCATTTCATTTCAGAAATAGTGCTTACTCCTCTCTATAGGCTGTATCTGGTATTGCATCTATAGTTTATTCACTTAAATAGGGTGAGTATCTTTAAAAAATCATTAGAAATTACTAACGGTGAGCAGAATTTATATGAATAAAGAAAAAACATCCAAAGGGTAAAAAAAAAATATGTACCTTAGTATTGATCCTAAATAGGGATGGTCCGAAACTGCCGAGGTTGGGGTTCGTATGAACCCAAACGCTCGGCATCAGATTCCCGCTGTCTGCCCGCCTTGTGGAGCGGGTGGATATAGCGGGAGGACAGCCTGGAAAACTGAGCAACAGCCTATGGCTATTGCTGTATCCCAGTTTTCCAGGCGGTCCTCCCGCTGTATCTACCCTCTCCACGGAGCGGGCAGACAGCGATAATCATTACCGAGAGTTCTGGTTTGTACGAACCCGAACCGAACTCGGTTCGGACCATCCCTAATCCTAAACAAACTACATAACTGGAGTTAAACCATAATAAAGGTTTGTAGACCTTCACAAGGCCATAAGAACTTTGCGGGCACTGGGAGGGGCTACAGATGAAGAGAGTACCATAGGTGAGGAGAGTGTATGTTACCTGTTTGTCAGAAAGTAGAGATGAGCCCAACTCCAGCATCCACGAGTCCATCCAAGCCCAGAGGCCTCTACATTTGATTACCGGTGGCTGAAGAAGTTGGAAGCATCTCTAGGTAGACCTGGAAAACATGGATACAGTCTATGGCCTATGGCTGTACCATATTTTACAGGCAGCTATAGGGCTGCATCTACCTTCTTCAGCCACCGGTAATCAAATGCAGAGACTTCCAGGACTTGCCAAAAGACCCAAACCCGAAAAGATCAATACACTTGCTATTTGACTTCTGATGTCTGGAAAAGTTGCTTGCAACCCTAGGATTCCAACTTCTCCAGCCACCAGGAGTCAATTGCTGAGCGTTCGGGTATGGAGCGATCTTGCTGCTTCCATACACTTCCAACATTTGGCTTGACCAAACATTCATAGGTTCTCTATTAAAAGAGGATGAGTAAGCTTCTGCCAGAGTCTTCTGGTGGTAGCTTTTCCTTCACCGAAAAATAGTGTCAGGCATTTGAGTCAAGAGGCCACTTCTTCATTACCTGAAGCTCTTGGGCTATGACAAGGCCTCCAATTACCATGTGTCGACTACACCCTTGGTGTCTTTTTATATGACTATAGGCCTCCTCAGGCACCAAAACTTGGTCTAACTCTTATTTCGGCACCCCTATAGAAACATGGAAACATTTAGTAATACTGATTTTATTCTAGAACTTTTAAGAATTGTTTTCTTACTGGATTTTCTTTATGAGAAGTTTGGAGATATCTAAAACTTTAAGCACAGGAGGGAACAGTATGTGTGTTTCTCAATTTAAGCTTCTTAAATTCTTAAGTCTGTGAAATGCAATCCACACACCACTTGATACTCACCGTGATTTTTCTAGTAAAGCCATGTTAATGTTGGCATTCGGCGCTATGGAAAAAATCTAAGGTGACAAGAAGCAATTACGTAACTCTTACCGGGGGAATAAGCTCTGGGCAATTAGTGCTTTGAGCCGGTTGTTTAATTAAATAGCAAGTAGCGCACCTGCAGTATGTCCACACTCCAGAGCTGTTTACTTTTTTATGCTACTTTGCTGTGAGTTTAATAGTTAAAATTGAGCAGGTTATAGCGGTTTATGCAGGAGGTGTTATGTAACTACAGAGAAGCTTTGAGAAACAGGGGAAATATAGAAGAGAGTTACCGACTATAGATGGAAAGATATGTTACCAACCCACCAGAAGCCTCATTCATTACTGATAATTAAGTCTATGGGACAAAAATAATTGCAGACATTAGGTTTTTATGATACATGTTAGTTGCGGGTGGTTAACAAAATTTTTATGCATGCCAAGTTGAGCTTGTTGGCTGTTGACCCTGGCTTACTCATATAGCATATTTCCTATTGACACAGTTCATAATCGTGTATATGGTATAGAGCCCCTTCAAGTGATAATAACAATTTTACATAACATGAGAAATGTATTGTTTAGTTGATGCATTCTGTGCCGATATTTTTAGTCTCAGAGTGGCTATACACGTATATTCCTTTGGTGACCTTCCTATACACATAAATATTGGCATGGCCGATCATATATCCAGACTGCTCTGATGCCGCATCTGTACATTCTATTCTATTGTTAGGTTTATCTGATACCGATCCGCAAATTCCTGGCCCCTCTGACTTCCAGCCATTCAGACTACCCTATGCATAGTGTGCTTTGGAAGTCTAAGACATGCTCCCCTGCTTTCAAATTCAGAGGCCATTGTGGATCATGATTGCCAGCCCATCTGATTGTCACGAACTACTAAAACCCCTGTACATACTGTATGGTAGTCTAAGAGACTGGTGGTCATTTTACAAAAAAAAAAAAAAAAAAAAAAAAAAAGGGGGGGGGGGGGGTGTTACCAGAAGTTATCAGCTCTGTCAGCTCTACTGAAGTGAGATGTGAGATTAAAGGGGTTGTGCCACTAAAGGCACTGTCCAGTCTTAGAAAAACATGGCAGTTTTATGCCAGAAACAGCACCTGTCATGTCCTCAGTTTGGGTGTAAGTTTTGCAGGTCAGTTCCATTGCATTGAATGGAGCTGAATTGTAATATCACACACAACCTGAGGACAGGGGTGGGGCGATTTCTTGCTAGAAGGTACGGTAGCTGTGTTTTTTTTCAAATCCTGGATAACCCCCTTAAGAAAGCTTCAAATGTACAAGCATTTCTAAAATTGTCCTGTAGACTTACTTGCCCCTGTTTGCCTGCATTGTTTTGATAAACTGTTACCCTTGGTTGTGGGCCAGGCACTCAGTTTAACTGCAGTCTCCAGAAAGTACTGGCAGTTTGTCTCCAATGAGCCTGAAAACAAGAAAGATTATAGGAAAGAGTGTGCTCTGTTGCATGGCAACAACAGGGTCACAGTTCATAGAGGAAACCAGGAAGTGATTAGATATATGGTGAAGAAAAATGGTAGAGGGATGAAACTATAAAAGCACATTACTGCTCTCTTACATATATGTATGTGGTACACATTTGCTCTTACCAACTTTGCTTCATGCTACAACCCCTTTAAAGGGGTACTCTGGCCCAGGGGTATTTTTAAGCTATAGCCGGGGAGGGGGTGGTTATAGATGGCAGTGGTCACTTACCTCCCTGGTTCCAGCACCGGGTTCCGGATCGCACCGCCCCGTACACCCGTCCCGTTTCCTGTTGTGAGCTGAGGTATGAGACGTGTTGTCTCAAGGCAGCTCAGCCATTCAGCGGCCGAGGCGGGACTTGAGACATCACGCAGCTCACACCAGGAAGCGGCCGCGGGACGGGTGTACGGGGCGGTGCAATCCGGGACCCGGCGCTGGAACCGGGGAGGCAAGTCACCACTGCAGTCTATAACCACCCGAATAAATAGCGAAGAAAAACGATCGCAATTACGATCATAAGTAACGATTATCGTTCCATGGAAATGAGTGAACGCTTTCAGGTCTTTCGCAATAGTGGTCGTTTGAGATCATTAATTGTTAACGATTATGCAAACGATAATCGTCCGGTGGACTAGGGCCCTAAATTCACACTGTGTATTCTTAATGGGACCATATCTTTTAGTCATTAGATATAGGGATTATAGAGATTATAAGGATTAGATATAGCATTTTTGTAACAGGTTCTTCTGCCACCATACAAGCAGCTTTATTGGCAATGTATATATTTGTTGGGACAAAATTCAGCACGTATATGTGACAAGAACCTGTTACTTTAACAGACCATTCCAATCTTGTCTTATTATCCCCCATGCTTGGCAATGTACAGAACAACCACAATTATTAAATAGAGCAGTGGCTGTACAGGTTATTCCCATGCAACAGATTGGTGGGGTTCCCAGAGATCAGACTCTATTGTGTGGGTAGGGGCAGGGGTGTAGCTAGGATCCACGGGGGCCCCATAGCAAAAATCTGTAAGGGGCACCCCTCCCCTACACACAACACAAAGCACAGGCTCGGTGATGTGGCCAAAAAATAAAATCTCTTGTCGCCAGAGGCAGAATCCTGGCTGCAGCCACAAGAGTAACTAGCAGAGCAGAGAGCCATTGGCTGATTGCTATGACAGTCCACTGTATTTACCTATAACGGCCCTTATGGTTAAATACATAGGTGCAGGAGCAGACTACCTTCTACTTTACCCCTCATGTACCTCAGTGTGTAAGTGACCCAATGTTCAAAAAACAAGGAGATCTATGTTTTACTGCTAGTGCACTGAAAAACCCTGACCTCTGCACATTTTCCTACTTGATTGCAGCAGGCGGAGAACAGAGGTCAGGGGTTATCAGTGCAGTGAAGCAGAGATCTTCTGCTTGTTAACCCTTTTTTGTGTTGTAGCATGTAAGTAAACATTGGGTTACTTACACACTGCAGTACATAAGGGGTTAAGCAGAAGGACCAGGACAGCTCTTATCTTCTCCCCTTGACCCTCCTGCTGCACAGGCACCATAGCAGCTGCCTACCCTGCCTGTATGGTAGCTATGCCACTGGGTAGGGAACAACATGTTGAGATGGGAGTAGTCTTTTATAGCAGCTAAAAGACACTCTAAAAAAATATACACTTTTAGTTGTCCTTGAACTAATCTATTAGGCCCGCAGCCATGTGTCATTTCCAAGGGCACAATTGCCTGGTTACAATTGCTATATCTGCATCCTGAGAGCTACATCTATAAAGGAGATTTTGGTAAAACTCCAGTAATATATTCCTTTGGGATCATTACAATATACATAAGCAGACACATACACCCTCCTATTTATATACATTAAAATGACAGGTCTCATAACCACAATTTCTGCATGGAAAATGTCTGTAGATGTCTGCACATGAAGACCTAACCGCAGCCTTCATACCGTCCCCTGTAATACATTCCATCCATATGTTCTTTCAATTTACAGGACATCTCCTTGGGCTATCCCACGATGACTCAAAATTCTGTGAGGAGAACTTTGGCTCCCTGGAAGATAAACGTCTTATGTCATCTGTTCTAACAAGCATCGATGCCTCCAAACCATGGTCAAAGTGCACCTCAGCGACAATCACTGATTTCTTGGATGACGGCCATGGTAAGTGCCTCGAAGTGCACAAACTGTCAAGTATATTCCATAATTTTAATCACTGACAGTTATGAAGTCAGCGGACAATTTATTACTTTGGAAGTCTGTTTCATTAAAAGTACTTCCTATACTAAATGCTAATGGCGCAGGGTCAGGAACGTTATCTGTCTCCGAAATAAGAGCTAAAGTATGTTCAACTCTAAAAGATGAAATTTGACCCAAGGTTTTAACTGTGAAAAAAGATTCTGACATTTCATTAACAACTGTATCGGGGGAAGCAAGATTTTTGTCTGACTCCCACAGACACAGAGACTATTACACGGCTTGATGAGCGTAGGATCATGGCTGCACAAACAATCATTACATTATTCGTATGGCCCTCTGCTTTAGTCATCCTTTATTACATGAGGAAATGTGCGGGTGATGGCAGATTATTTTTGAGAAGTGGGTTCAGAAGTGAGCGATGAGCTGATGATCAAGTGTTCATAGTCTGATCACCTGCCCTCTTACTTTGGACCTGACTGGGCAGATAATTGGCCTGTGCAATAGGGCCTTAAGAGAGGTGCTCTGTGAAGAGCAAGACACCCATATGAATCTCTTTGACAGGGCCTTAAGTAGGTAACAGGGCTCGACTGTTCTTGCACAGTCGAATGGTAAAAGAGAGAACCCACTGGCACCCATTAATGCTTTCTACTGGTGTATTATCAGAGAAACTGAAGGAGGTAAGCCAGTATTGCTACTCTAACTACACTGGACCCAGTGGGTAAGTGAGAAAACTTCCCCGCTTAAGGAGACCATTGTCACCCTACTAGTAGAAACCAAGGTGAGAGACTAAAGATGAACTGGGGTCCAATGTCATACTAGTACACGATACACATAACACACGTGGGAACGTGAACGATAAATATAGTGTAACGATTATTTTGCGGTCGTTACATGGTCATTTAAAACGTTCGCCGGGGGGATCATGACCATGACACACCTACTTTTTTTAAACCTTTTAACGAACGACTGAAAGATTTCTAATTTTACGAACCGATTAGCGAATTATCTTTCAAAGACCAATGATTTTTTTCCGACATGCTGAAAAACAATTTTGAACGACTTTCTAACATTTTCGGCTTTTTCGTTTGCTCGTTTACACTAATTCCACGAAGCGATTATAATTAACGAGCCGCCGTTGTAGGGAGCGTTTAAACGATAATCGTTCTGTGGAATAGGGCCTTTACAGCTATGATAAGTTTTTAGAATAAATTATAATTCTCTTCCTAAAGGAACATGTAGGTAAGAGGATCCCATTTTGCCCTAATAGGAGTTTATATTAATGGATTGTTAGAAAGAGTAACTGGGCCCAAGCTCTTGCATGGGTCCAGTTGGTAAGAGGGCCTACTGCCACCCTATTCATAAATTGCCAGAGAGACATAGGAGCAATGTTCTCTAATAAGCCATTGAAGACTAATGCAGTATACTTCCTTTGCCTGGCCCGAGTTGGTAAGGGGGTGCACTGCCACCCTATTCATAGATTGTCATAGGGAAAAATAAGATTGGTGCTTTGTGATCAGCCAATGGAGACTGAGGAGGCAGTATATTGCTTTTGGATGGTTCCAGTTGGTAAAGGGGTGCACTGCAACCCTACTAGTGGATTATCAGAGAGTAGAATAAGAGTAGTGCTCTATGATGAGCTATTGCATACTCAAAAGCTCATATACTGCTGTTATATCGGGGTGCAGTAGGTACAGGGGGGCCTGTCATTTTAAAAGCAGCTGGTGGTGGTGCTGGTGTATTGTCAGAGACATAAAAGTAATTCTTGATAATGAGCTATTGCAAACCATGGGGTCCGTATAATACTTTTGCACAAGGGCCACTTGCTATGGCTGCCGGCCCCTGGCCATAATATATCATAAGAGATGATGGCACACGCATGGCACCATCCCAGAAGACACGAGCTATGAAGTATGTTTAATCTATGTAAACCCAGAATTAGCTGCACAGGAAACTTCCATCTACCATAAAATAATATTTTTTTTTAGCTTTTTAATCATCTGTCCTTTGAGGTTTGTGGGCGATTGACTGAAATTAGTCTGAAGAAGCCTGGCATACCACAGAGACAATTTTAGATCCTATTTTATGGAGATGAATTATGATATGTCTGGTGGCCGGCATTGTCTATTACATGACTTCTCACATTCCAACTCTCTAGTGTCCGGGCAGTTGTTAGCATTTATTGAGCAAACAGGAAGCATTGTGGACTGTGTCTCGCTTCTATTTATTGTTACCGTTATTTAAGAGATAACTTTAGATTTTAAAGCTATTTCACTATGATATTATTTGCTTTTCTGGTACTTACTCCATGAATTTTTTTTTTTTTTTTTTTGCTATGTTTGATTTGATTTGAGCTAAATAATGTGTGACACATCCCGAAAGTTATCAGCAATATGATGGTTTCTAATTTTTAATAAATTAAATATTTTAACAGTTAAGAGTAAGTATATGGCCAAAAGTATGCGGACACCTGACCGGCACATCTGCAGAGGATTGTCTGAGAGCCCAAGCCAAGATGGGAGTTGTAGTTTTGCCATAGCTGGAGAGCCAAGGTTCCCTACCCCTGCCTTAGATGGACGTCTGAATCTGCTGGTTCAGCAGTATAAAGTCTAAGGTGCATGGAGACCTTAAGTCTTAGTGCTCCACACACAGTATAATGCCCTTAAAGTGCTCCAACATAGTATTAAGTGCCCCAATACATACATAGTTATCTTATAACATTGTTTCAAAGAAGTTTTGCCATCATACAGTAATAATATATTGCCTCTCAATCATTTCAATAGATAATACCTAAATAATACCCTACAAGAGCATTACATCCAGTGATTCACAGGGGGCATCTCTTATTGGAGTCATTTACCTTTCCTTTTTCTCTCCATCCAACCCGGGCCATCTTAAACTCTTCTCCTGGACTTGCTCCAGCAAATGCAATAGGTTCTCTTTCCCCTTTTCAGGCCCTCATAAAGTGTCAGACTCTCATGTCTGCAGCCCCCATATGGTATTAGCCCTTCCGCCCTATGCAGCCCCACATACATTATTAACTCCTCTGTGCCACCCTAATATAGCATCAGTTCCCCCATGAAGCCTCATATATAATCTATTCCCTCTGCTGACCCATATAGTATCAGTCCCCCCTGCAGCCACCATTTAATATCAGCCCTCCCTGCAGACCCCATATAGTATCAGTCCCCTCTGCAGCCACCATTTAATATCAGCCCCCCTGCAGCCCCAATATACCATCATTAGGCTCCCCTGTGGAAAAAAAAGTACTCATATTGACCTGGCTTCTGCTGGCTCCTCCAGCATCCTGTCTACTTCTTGGTCTGTACCTTTCTGCTTCTTTGTGCAGCAACAACAGGCAAAGAGTGCTGGAGCATAGATGTATAGAGAGGCCTCTTCTGTCGCCAGGCATAATGATGCCTGAAGTGACAAGAGTGCTTGACAGCGTGGGAGCCAATTGCTTCTCGTGCTTTCAATCAGTGTGCCCTTTTTAAATAATAGGCATGTCATTATACATGCTTCTAGTTAAATGTCATTGCATCACCCAACACCTGTCCCGGTTCACTGGGTGCTGGCACCCCTTTTGATCAATATGACGATGCATCCTTTGCATCACACAGGTCGTACACCTTTAAGGCTACCCTGAGTATGTTTTAGATTCACAGCTTACACTTCTCAGTACTTCTTTATAATGTCCTCCATGCTGCAGCTGCTTCTGAGGGTGTGCTATAAAGACATTGGGGAACAGGTTTCCCCCTTCTGTGTATGTTTAGTGTATGGAACACAGCTAATAGCAGCTAATAGCGGACATTTCTGAGTCATTTGGTATAAAAACATGGCTTTAAAAAGCCATCAGCCCCACATAATTCTGTTCTGCAGCATAATGATCCACATTGACTATTTTGTTACACGTACTGTACATATAGATAAGGATTAGTCCTTTTGGAACACTTGAAGTGACAGTTGCTATATAGCAATGTTTATAAGCATGTCAGCAATGTTTGTATAATATGACAGTTCACTATATTTGATGTACCCGTATTCCTTTTATCTCTCCTTATATATTGTATGAAGTCGCCATGTTTATATAAACACATGTAAGCAATTTGTAACGTTCTGAGCTTGGGAAGGATAAATCATAGGTAGCCCATTGTTTGCACAGTATAGATAACGTGAACACTTATCCGTGTATATGGATTTACTTCCCATTTTTATTTTGATCTTGGTCCAAGTGGCGTCTTGCATTGATCTCCTCGTCCCCGTGTCGTGTTCAGATGGTCCTGCTTATCCTCTAAGTATAACTGATTTAGGCAACACAGCTGTGTTTTCACAACCATGACCGTCATCCCTTCTGCCTTCCTTTATCTTTCCTTCTTCCATAAGCTTTTTCACTAAAAAACATGATTTTTGTCTCGCTTCTAACTTCCATGAAGCCGGCTAAAATTTTTACGCTGTTTATTTATCAGTACTGGGCAATGCTCACAACTGTGATTGTGTTAACTATTCACTATAAATAGAAATTGGAAGTCTGTTATTACATTGTACTATTTAGTTATACTATGATCTTTATTCCAAATTCTACCACTAGGTGGCACATAACTGAGTGATTTGATTCTGTGAGTCAACAGCACACCATCTGGTTAGATATGGTAGTTCAGGTAGAATCACATTAATATTGTTTGCAAATACAAGAGTCATATGGAAAAGCATACTATAAAACTGCAGGGTCAGACTGACACCAAATCAATAGTGCAAAAAAAATATAAGAAACCCTTTTCTTCCAGCATCCTCACCTATTAGCCCATGTTTACTGTGAATGGAGCCAACAGCTCCACTCACTTTGTAGTGGCCGTGCGGGGAAACTACAGCTCAACTGTCATTCACTTCTATGGGAGTTTAGCTGCAGTTACACAGCATGGCCATTGCCCAGTGATTAGAGCTGTCTACTTCAAACTCAATTCATAGTGTAAACCAACTGATCAAAAGGGGTGGTGGGTGGATAGGCCATCAATATGTGTATTTGGAGAATCCCTTTAACTTCCCTACCAGTGTATTAAAGGGATACTCCAGCGGTAAAAATAAATCTTTCAAATTAACTAGGATCAATAACTAGGATCATAAAGTGCCAGATTGTAATTGACTTCTATTTAAAAATCTTCAGTCTTCCAGGACTTACTAGCTGCTGTATGTCCTGCAGGAAGTGATGTATTCTTTCCAGTCTGGAGAGCAGATAAGGTATTCTACATGGATTTCCTACTGCTCTGGACAGTTCCTGTCATAGACAGAGGTGGCAGCAGACAGCACAGTGTCAGACTGGAAGGAATACACCCCTTCCTGTAGGACATGCAGCAGCTGATAAGTACTGGAAGACTGGAGATTTTTAAATAGTAGTAAATTACAAATCTCTGGCACTTTCTGACATCAGTTAAAGTGAAAGATGTTTTTTGTTTTTTTTTTTCTTGGGAGTACCCCTTTAACAGCTGGAAAGTTGTTGAAAGAGAGGTATATATTGCCATAGCTAGCAATGGAATACAGTTCCCTACAGTCCTGTGGGTTTTCACTTTGTTTTTGGTGTCTGATAATAACTTTATACAGGGAATTGTTATTATGCAGTTGCCTACTATTGAACAAGTAGTGAAGCTTCATTTTAAGGCAATATGTTAAACCAGCCCTAATCCTAAACAGATGGGTCTTCGGCGACTTGATAGACACACACTTTAATATAATGAGAAAGAGATAACAGTACAAACTTTTACATATACTTATGTACTCAGCCGAAGATTAACGCTTCTCAGAAAATCATGTTTTAACTTTGGAATAGTAAACCCTGGATTAATAGAGAAAGTGCAGCTGTGCTGTAATAGAGCGCTTAGTGTAGGCCGAGCAGAAGTGTGGCACTGCATAAGATACAGAGAGGCTCCGCTGATAGGAAGATGGACAGCTCGTGAATTTATAAAGGACACACAAGTTATCGCCTTGGAATGGAAGGACGTAGGAGCATCAGCCAGCTGCTGCCTTCATATGCAGTATATAGAAAACTTCCAGGGGGTGAAGCACATGGCACAGAGGGTGCCGGACCAAATCATTCTGCTTTATCTATTATAAGTCACAAAGGTTTTGTGAAATAAAAAATAAATCCATGATGTAGACGCCAGATTTATGAGCCCGGCGGAGTTTATGCAGCTGGCTATGATGACTCTCGGACATTCAGCAACGCTCTATAAAAGTCAAATAATTCATGTAGTTATTAAGGGGCATCTGTCATGGCTGTACGGCTTTATGTCCTAATAAATAATTCTGTGCTGGATCATTTCATAATTTTCTGGATGCAATGCTGCAAATCTTCTTCATATAGGTTGGTGTATCCCATACTGCGGCTGGCCAATGATACCAAAACAGAGCTGTGATAGAGTAGGCCTTGTAGCAGACTGTGGCCCTCAAGCTGTTGAAAAACGACAACCACCAACGTATCCAAACAGGTATGTCCGGACATGATGGGAGTCATTGTTTTGTGACAGCTGGAAAGCCACCGACTGGTGGACACTAACCTTAGGGCCCTATTACCTGAAGCTAGTATCGGTTGTACTTGGCCGAATGCCGGCCGCTCGGGCCGATAATCATTTTGCATGATAGCTCACGTTAAAAGGATGTTCTAAAATCCTGATGACAATAGCAGTGGTCTGATGCCCGTCGTTGTATGCAATAGGTGCGGACCGCTGGTCTCTTCTATTGGCCACCCGCACAGCTCCCCAAACAATCCGCTCCTCCCCACTCAATATTGGTGTATGTAAAATCACAGACAGCAAGCGCGGAACAAGGAGGAACTGAACGCTGACAGGATGACAGGTCGGCACTTGCTTCCTCCCCAATATCGGGCAGCATAATAGGGCCCTCAAGCAAGAATTAAATTAATCCCATATTTATGGTGCTGGGTTTCTTCATCTAAGACAGCAGGGCCAGGTGCACGTACAGTTATATGGTAAAATAACTTCTCCATAATGCAATCCAGTAAATCGCTATTTCACAAGATCAGTTAACCTCTTAGATGATTGTCATTGATCAGGCTGTTGGCAAATTCCAATGGAAACAAATACAAATCTTATTGCAGTTGTGAATTTGGGCCCTTAACCCCTTAAGGTCAAAGCCAATTTTCGTTTTTGCACTTTTGCTTTATCCACTTTATATTTAAAAGTCCATAGCGCTTACATTTTTTCACCTAGAGACCCACATGAACCCTTATTTTTTGCTAAACCAATTGTACTTTGCAATGACAGGCATTATTTTTCCATAACATATGCTGCGAAACTGTAAAAAAATCATTTGCGCTGTCAAATGGAAAAAAAAAAAGGAATTTGTTTAGATTTCGGGGAGTTTTGCATTTACGCCGTTCGCCTTATGGTAAAATTGACTTGTTATGCATGTTCCTCAAGTCGTTACGATTACAACGATATATAACATGTATAACTTTTATTGTATCTGATGGCCTGTAAAAAATTCAAACCATTGTTAACAAATATATGTTCCTAAAAATCGCTCCATTCCCAGGCTTATAGCGCTTTTATCCTTGGGTCTATGGGGCTGTGTGAGGTGTCATTTTTTGCGCCATGACATGTACTTTCTATCGGTACCTTGACTGCCCATATGCGACTTTTTGATCACTTTTTATTACATTTTTTCTGGATTTGATGCGATCAAAAATGCGCAATTTTGCACTTTGGAATTTTTTTGCGCTGACGCCGTTTACCATGCGAGATCAGGAATGTGATTAAAAAATAGTTCGGGCGATTACGCGTGCGGCGATACTAAATATGTTTATTTATTTGTTTATTTATTTTTATTTATAAAATGGGAAAAGGGGGGTGATTTGGACTTTTAATGGGGGAGGGGATTTTTTTATTAATAAAAAAACATTTTTACTTTTATTTTTACTTTAACTAGAAGCCCCCCTGGGGGACTTGTATATAGAAAGCACTGATCTCTCATAGAGATCAATGCTGTGTATAAACACAGCAAAGATCAATCAGATCGGTCATAGATTGCTATGGCCTGCTGCAGGCCATAGCAATCTATAGCCGAGCCGGGATCAGCGGCATTCCGACGCTGAGGCCCGGCACAGGCAGAAGAACGGATCGATTGTGGGGGGGGGGGGGAGATCCGTCCCACTAGACACCAGGGACATTTGGATCAAAGCCTCTAAGTGCAGCTATCAGGTTTGACAGCTGCACTTAGAGGCTTAATTAGCCGGCGCGGCAACGGGACCCGCGCCGGCTAATAGAGGCACTGCCCGCTGCACATGTCAGCCCGGATCAGCGCCGTTAACACCCCCCACGGCACCATGACGTATCAGATACGTCATGGGTCGCTAAAGGGTTAAGAAGATAAAGCGTTATTGTCATCTTGTAAAGTCATAACTATCAATAGGGTATATCATCATTTCATGATTGATGGTGGGTCAACCTCTCGGACCACCACCGAATCTGAGAATGAAGTGCTTATTTAGTGTTGTGCACCATTGGGGACATTGTGGAAAAAAATAAATGAAGGGGACGCACAATTACTCTTGTGTTGCAGTCTCTTTATTTTCAGGACTAGTACAACTCCCAAAGTTCAAACTACCGCTAACTTTGAAGATATATATGTATATATTCCTTGATTTTACAAGATGGAAATACCCCTTTAGAGGTTTTCCAGGCCTAGGGAAACATGTCCACTTGCTTACAGAGCCAATACCACTCTTGTCTCCAGTTTGGGTATGGTCTTACAACTTAGTTCTATTAAAGTAAATGGAGCTTAAATAGAAAACCACACCAACTAGAGACAAGAATGGTGCTGTTTTTGGAAGAAAGTGGCTGTGTTTTTCCAAGTCTGGACAACGCCTTTAAGAAAAGAGGTGATACAGTATAAAAAAAAAAATCATAATTGCTTTATTTCAGAAACAACTCTACTCTTGTGTGTGAGTTGTAATGCCACATACAACCTGAGAATATGTGCGTCTCCATTTTTGAAAGAACGATGATATTCTTTAAAGGGGTTATCCAGGACAAGAAAGTTATTACCTTTCCTCACTCCCTAGCCCTTTTCTTATGGTCTTGAAAGTATAACTTCTGACTTGAAATGGGGTGGGGGGTTTACTCTATCATGGTTATCCCATGTCAGTGATCGATCCATGATCCATGATAATGATCCCAAGGCAAAAGTGGAGTGAGTGAGACAGGGTAATGGCCCTAGGGGGGCCCTTTTGGTACTTGTTTTATGTTTCTGGAAGGTTCTGGTGGTTCTGTAACACCCCCCCTCCCTTTACATGAACTTTTGCCCAGTACTTTACTAACTATCCTCTGGAGTCCAACCAGGGTTGGGCCCCCTCTCTCTGAGGACCCCATAGCAGCTACATAGTTGATATCCTTGTATCAGAGATAATCAGTAGCCTCTTTCCATAAATCTAAAGGACAACCTTCCTTGTAGCTGAATGATAGACATTTTTTTCCCCAAGAAATAAAAAAAAACAACAAAGTGCATGTATTTCATTATTATTTCACGAGACAAGTCTTTCCTTTGTCAAGTCCTATTAGTTCTCTGGCACAGTTAATTATTCCGATAAAGAAATACAAAGCATATTTCTTTATCAGGCTTAATAACATTAACCAAGGACCATGGCAGCTAACCATTGAAGTTTGATGCCAAGCATTGCTTTGAGCTGAGTAACTGCTGCGAGTTTGTTTGAGGACACTGCCGAAAAAACTCTGAGAACTTTTCAGACTTTTGTTTAGGACGTACAGATCGTGTCATTTATTTTTCCACTTCTTGGAGATAAATTTCTTTCACATGGTGTTGCTACTGATTCTTACGTAACCCCTGTAAACCAAGTGCCATTCTACTGAGAGTGTCCCTGGCTGGTCGTGATTTATATGTTAGTCTTGGGAAATGAGTTGCCTAAGGTAAAGACAAGGAGGATTTGTCAAATAACATTCATAGATATGTTGCTATTTATTTATTCCTTCATTTATTCATTAATTTAACACGGCCCATATGTTTTCTGCTGTCTGTAATTGAATTCACTGTGTCTGTTTAAGGAAATTACCATTTATCAAACAAACATGTAGATGATGGGGAAATTGATTCCTCTATTACAGAAACACTTGAGGTTAAACACTCAGAAAACACTCAGATAAAGAAGTCAGGAAACCAAGCAGTGCCCAAGGAGGCTCATAGATTTTTTTTTACCAGGTAGATTATAAGTCCCATTGGTGGCTTCCTATCCTGAAACATTAGAGAATTCCATGTTATTCTTGAAAGATCACGTCCTTACATGGATAAAAGTAGACAACATCTTTTGTAAACAGTTAATATAAATGGGCATATAAGTTATGCTTCTACTCCAAGTGGATAAGTCCTATTGGGGGTTATCAATATGCCAATATGTTACAGATGGCATCCATAAAGGTAGGTGACATTAGGTATAAACATGTAATATAAATGGACTGATAGGTAGAGATGAGTGAACCTCGAGCAAGCCCAGGATCGTCCAAACCAGAACATGTAGAATCTCATTACCAATGGCTGCAGAAGTTGGATGTCCTGGAAACCATGGATTCAGCCATAGGCCTTAGGGCTGCAGCCAACTTCTTCAGCCACTGGTAATGAAATGCTGCACACTTGGGAGGATGAACCTGAGCTTGCTTGAGGTTAACTAATCTCCACTCGCAGGTTATCTTTATGCCCCAAGCAGAAGGTAAATTAAGTCATTGGCAGTTTCCATGTTCCAATGCATTATAGAATCCCACATTATTTCTTTGATATCTTATCCAATACATTAGGAAATTCTACATTATTCCCATGATGTAATGTCATTACATGGCAGTGATGGGTACCGTCAGCCTACATCAAAATTACACAGTAAATGAGAAATGGCTCACAGGCCGCTACAATGATACACTGTATCGGTGGCATCTCATATATTGGAGATGTCATGTTCTTACATGGTAACAATGACCCTACTGATCTTAGCCCAGGGCCATGGAGGTCTCAATAACACCAGGCATTAAGAAGGGAAATAATCTAAGCTAAATCAAAATCAGACCCCTTCATGCTATGGACCCTTGATGGGGTGTAGTTATTTAATTGCCAGTCAGGGTTGCCATCTATTAGATTAATCTTAAAGAACTGCCCACTGCACAGCATAAACTTCATACCAACAGTACAGGCAATATCATTGTATTGGTGTTTTGTGCTACAATGCATGGCATTGTGTCAGGTGACCAAAAAGTGATTTTCTATTGGCCAGTTTTGGGATGGTGAGGTTATGGCAGGACTATGGAGTTGGGCATTGTGTATCACTGGTCCCAAGTAAAGATTATTTTGATAGCCTAGGCACCAATATACACACAATAGTGCTTCTAAAACACTCTATAATTGTATAATGTAAGCCATATAAATTGGTACCATATGTTGAGGGGGCATCAATAGACTGTACAGCATAGGGCTCCAACTAAGGCTGGCCCTGGATGAGCAGTGACATACTATCCTATTAACCTTTATGAATACAGGAGACAATCTGGGGCTGTTGGTGGTCAAACCAGCATTGTTCTATCTATATAACTGGGTACCTGCTCCTTTTGTGCCTTCACACAGGGAATAAACAGCCCAAACTGTTTTTAGTAACAAACTGACAGCTTCCAGATCTCATATTTGTTGACAGGATCCTGCTCATACATTAGACCATAGCTGCCAAACAGGGTTCACTGTGCAAGCTGCTTCATGCATGGGACTGTTAAGCCCTCAAATAGTATGCCAGGTTAGTATTGTTTGCTAGCCATCAAAGTCAGCTCTACTTCACTGTGGTCTAAGCTGTTCAAAAGTGAAGTAAACAATGATACAAACCAATTTTGGATCCTTTAACCCTTTAAGGACAGAGCAAATTTCGATTTTTGCGTTTTCGGTTTTTCCTCCTTGTGCATAAAAGGCCATAGCACTTGCATTTTTCCACCTAGAGACCCACATGAGCCCTTATTTTTTGCGTCACTAATTGTACTTTGCAATGACAGGCTGAATTTTTGCATAAAGTACACTGCAAAACCAGAAAAAAATTCAAAGTGTGGTGAAATTGAAAAAAAAAACGCATTTTGTTTATTTGGGGGAAATGTGTTTTTACGCCATTCGCCCTGGGGTAAAACTGACTTGTTATATATGTTCCTCAAGTCGTTACGATTAAAACGATATGTAACATGTATAACTTATATTGTATCTGATGGCCTGTAAAAAATTTAAACCATTGTCAACAAATATACGTCACTTAAAACCGCTCCATTCCCAGGCTTATAGCGCTTTTATCCTTTGGTCTATGGGGCTGTGTCAGGTGTCATTTTTTGCGCCATAATGTGTTCTTTCTATCGGTACCTTGATTGCGCATATACGACTTTTTGATCGCTTTTTATTACAATTTTTCTGGATTTGATGCGACCAAAAATGCGCAATTTTGCACTTTGGGATTTTTTTGCGCTGACGCCATTTACCGTGCGGGATCAGGAATGTGATTAATTAATAGTTCGGGCGATTACGGATGCGGCGATAGCAAACATGTTTATTTATTTATTTATTTATTTACTTTTATTTATAACCTGGGAAAAGGGGGGTGATTCAGACTTTTATTAGGGGAGGGGGCTTTTTACTAATAATTACATTTTTTTTTTAACTTTTACACTTATACTAGAAGCCCCCCTGGGGGACTTCTAGCAAAAGTGCTTTGATCTCTCATTGAGATCTCTGCAGCATAGATATGCTGCAGAGATCCATGAGATAGGCACTCGTTTACTTCCGGCTGCTGCAGCCGGAAGTAAACGAGTGCCGAGCCGGGGACGGCGCCATCTTGGAGCGGTCCCCGGCCGGCTTCATTTACGGAGATCGCTCCTCCGGGATAACATCCTGGAGGAGCGATCTCCCCACTAGACACCAGGGATGACGCTGCGTCAGGTAATCGGATGCAGCTGTCATGTTTGACAGCTGCATCTGATTACTGTATTAGCGGGCACGGCGATCGGACCGTGCCCGCTAATACCTACGGTCCCGGGCTACACGCGGCACCCGGGACCGGCGCGGTTCAGAGCGGGGCCGCCCGATGTCGTTAAGGGGTTAAGAAAATGTGCAGTGGTGTGCTTCTAGATATTGAAAAAAAGGAAAAATTGGCAGCACATCTATGACTCTGCTCACACTGCAGGTTGCACGCTGCTTGTGGCTTTAGTACAGACAAAAAAAACAACAGAAGGTGCAACAGCAACCTACAGGTGCAAGGGCATATATGGTAAGCCCTTACACCTGTGGGTTGCTGTTGCACCTCCTGTTGCTTTTAGATATACTAACTGACTAGAGCCAACTAGGTAAGCAAATAAAATATACACACAGTCCATAGATGTGATTGTGGCTCCCATTACTCAAAAACCCCTATGACTTAATGTATAGTTGATTAGACTTTCCAGAAGACAGACACAAATAAAACATATAAACATGTATCCATACTAAAAGGTAACATGAATAGTAATTCTCTGATACATGATTAAAATTGGATTTGACAACCTTAACAACCCCGGACTCTGTAGCAGAAACAACAAGCAGGCTCTAGGACAGAGAAAAAAAAAAGCTGAGCAAAATCAAGAACAGAGAAACTTGCAAACTATACAAGATTGCCGCGATTTAAAAATAAGAACATTAGGGTAGCACAAACAGATAACAAGAAATACATAGGAACATGAATTACAACTTAGAACAAGAGAGAAGCAAGAAACTCCCAGATAGACTTGCATGGCATACACGTTATTCTACAGAGAAAAGTACAAACTATGAATCTGGAGATGTTAACTAGAGGGACTCCACCCAAAACTATCCTAGCCCTAGAAATCTGTGCCTATAGTGTTATGACATTGGGTATCATATATGACAAAGTGGGCATTTTGGGGCGGTCCTTGGGGGCTGTCTTAGGGGTGGAGTTTAAATGTTAGAATTTCCCCCTGGTCCTAATATATATATATATATATATATATATATATATATATATATACACTCACCGGCCACTTTATTAGGTACACAATGCTAGTAACAGGTGGTCTTCTGCTGCTGTAGCCCATCTGCCTCAAAGTTCAACGTACTGTGCGTTCAGAGATGCTCTTCTGCCTACCTTGGTTGTAACGGTTGGCTATTTGAGTCACTGTTGCCTTTCTATCAGCTCGAACCAGTCTGCCCATTCTCCTCTGACCTCTGGCATCAACAAGGCATTTCCGCCCACAGAACTGCCACTCACTGGATGTTTTTTCTTTTTCGGACCATTCTCTGTAAACCCTAGGGATGGTTGTGCGTGAAAATCCCAGTAGATCAGCAGTTTCTGAAATACTCAGACCAGCCCTTCTGGCACCAACAACCATGCCACGTTCAAAGGCACGGTTTGCTCGGTTTGAACTGCAGGAGATTGTCTTGACCATGTCTACATGCCTAAATGCACTGAGTTGCCGCCATGTGATTGGCTGATTAGAAATTAAGTGGTAACGTGCAGTTGGACAGGTGTACCTAATAAAGTGGCCGGTGAGTGTATTTATTTATTTATTCCTTAGGGAAAGCTCTGGATTTCTTCATTACGCAGTAGTTAAATAATGTATAGATTTATAATGTAGGTTCAGTCAAGCAGACAGGACTACAGTAAGCAGACATAGATTATATATATATATATATATATATATATATATAATTTTTTTCTTTTTTTAGTATGTAATGCTATAATATAACATGGTTCAATGTTACCCTGGAGAGCCAATGCGGCTGTCACTATCTCCTTTATATGCAAAACATGGTTCTGATGGGATCCTATAAAACCAAGGAGCTCTGCCGAGTCACTGACTGTTCTTAAAGTGTAGGACTATCTCTAGAAATTTCCTCCTTATGGTAATAGCCTTCACAAGTTTCCTGATTATACAAGGCATTGCTGTAAGTTTACTCCCAGCTCTGCTACATATGCACCGGAATTCAATACAAGGTAGCATACGGTGATGAAATGAGTGGACTCCAATACAGGGGTCGCTAAATAGATTGTTCCAGTAATTACTTTTCATGCTCATCGCCTCCATTAGACAGTGTTATGCTTGTCAGAGGAACGGAGAACAAAACACATAGCGATTGATAAAACCTCCTGGAAGCTGAGCTGAATTCTTAATCAGAGTCAGAGGGTAGATGAGGTCACCATGATCCTGTTTTGGAAATTATAGCAATGTTTTCTCATCGGTCTTTTATGCTCCACCAGCAGCCTGTTTTAATGTTCCGGTTTACATGTTAGTGTTTCTTTCCATAATGCCCAACTCCTCATTTGGGGCTGATTTACAATGCCAGCAGCGGGCACAAGGGCACGAGTGTTTTGAGTCCTGGTGGACCATTGCCAAGGAGCATTCTTTGAGAGTCAACAGAGCTTTGCTAAATTCCACGGGGGCGCTTGTATTTTTACCTTTCTTCTTTGCTCAAAACTGCTGACAGTCATGAAAACCCATTTAACAGACTTAGCTGTAGCCAAGGATATGGAAAGCATTAGATGAAGCTCGTTCCTGGAGCGTGACTTCAGCCCCGCACACTGTACCCAGTCTGTTTATTAAATCTATTGGCTCTTGCACTCTTGTTCTCAATAAAATAAAATCTATCAATTAAACTTCCCTTTGGAATCGATTACTGAGTCTTAAACAGTGCTGTGACCCATGTGCCGTGCTCCCTCTCCCTGCTGCTTTTAAAGTTGTTTATGCTTTAAAATAAAGAGGAAGATACACCACCAGGTGAGTGCCTTACCTTTTTTCTCTATATGAGTTTATGTGGACTATATGCTTGTCTGTAATAGAGCACCACCCGAATGTATCCCTAGCGTGTCTAGCGTTTTCCAACTACTACAAAATCAGGAGTTAGTGATGCCGGGACTACATTTCTAATTGCGTTGTTAAACAGTGTTGTCCTTTGTCAGTGAATGCTTCCAGAAGAAGGAGTTCATATTCACAGACCCTCATTTTCTGGAAACTGTACTTGGTTTTAGATTATTTTTTTGGGCTATCTTACAAGATATGAGCTGAGGTAATAGTGTCAAGCAAGCATGCTCAGTCAACTATAGGGCTAGAATGAGCATTGGGGTGCTCAATCAAGCTCAGTGTCCGACCAATCACCTTGTGGTCCTTGAGTAAAGGTCTTATAACTTCAATAACTGACGTCCGTCAGTTATATCGCTCGCCAGCCATAGAAATGTATTCCTTTTTTTATTCTAATGTTTGCATATTTCGTCTCTTGATGGGATGTTTTATGGAAATATACAAGAATTAGAATGAAACAGTGACAGTAGTTGCCGGATTTCTGATGTGTCTCACAGAAATCTGTTACAGTTTTTTGTCCTAATTTTTGTATATTTTGTTTAAACATCCCTTCCTGGCATGAAATATTTACACAGCCTATCAAATAGCTTGAACGTCGTTTGAGAATCGATGGAGCCTTTGGCCTATTATAGGCCAACATGGCTGATTGTTGATGACTTCTTAGCTCTCTGCAGGAGACAAACTCTATAGTAAGTCTATGTAGCCTATCTTAGGCAGTAAGAGGACAGATGGGCAAGAAGTTCTTGAGTGCTTCTCCTGTTTAATTGTATTGATCCGTCAGAGTCTCAGAACCAGACCCCAACTAATTAAAACTTTTCAAATGTTGAAATTCTTTCTAAGTGACACTTTAAGAAATAACCAGCAATCTAATATGGAAAAATAAAGTAATGCAGTTCAGTGTAAAAGCACAATATACAATATATCTGTAGCATTATACTGAATTATTTAGCTTCACTTTCCTGGGAAGTGGTAAAAATCAGGACAAGGGAAAGCATAGCTTTGTCTATCCTCCTCCCCTCTAGATGAACTCTTACAAATTACTGTATAATTTTCTGCTGCCTTTTATACTGTTTTCTCCTGGCAGTTCTTGCTTCATCCAGCTGATGTTGTTAAAGGCCACTGCACACTTAGCTTAGCAAAATGTTGGCTAAATTGTTGCTTCTTCCACCTAGAAACAGTGACTACGCACAAGTCTGAACCTGTCTTCTGCCATAGGTGTTACAAAACATCCTAGATACAAGATAACATGACTCCAGGCACGTAGCTACATTTCTTTGCCCTCAAAACAAGTCATTAGGTGATAACAGGGAAAATAGCAGAATTACACAACTCTCAATGGTGACTCATAGGATATATAATATTTATGTAAAGAAGAATATGGTAGCTACATTATCATCCCAGGGCTATTGTCTGAGGTGCAATCTGTGCCGGGGTACAAACGTTCCATGTGATATCTATAAAACTGGTGAATTCCTTTATTGTAGAGTCCTTTGGGCCACCTTAGGCACCAGAATCTGGGTACCATTATTACCTTTGTACTAGTTATAGCTATACTCCTGATTTTATTGTATTATTTTATCTATTTTTGCAGGAAACTGTTTGTTGGATCAACCAAGAAATCAGATTCTGGGTCCCGAGGAGCTTCCTGGGCAGAGTTATGATGCCGTCCGGCAATGCAAGCTGGCATTTGGACCAACGTATACAGTGTGCCCCGGTATGGATGTCTGCTCGCGGCTGTGGTGTGCGGTCGTTCGGCAAGGTCAGATGGTTTGTTTAACAAAGAAGCTGCCTGCAGTGGAAGGAACACCATGCGGTAAAGGACGGATCTGTCTCCATGGCAAATGTGTAGACAAGACCAAGAAGAAGTACTATTCAGTAAGTGTGCACTGTGTACCACTCAGAGTACGCTTATTTGGAGCCGTGCATTATAATTTCCATCATTAAGGGGTTATTCAGGCTTACAAAAACGTGTCTGTTTTCTTTTAGAAATAGTGCCATTCTTCTCCAGTTTGGGTGTGGGGTTTTGCAGCTCAGTTCTTCTGAAGTAAATAGAGCTGAATTGTAATACCACACACAACCTGAGGACAGGGGTGGTGCTGTTTTGCAAGGAAAAAGTTGTGGTTTTTCTAATCCTCCATGACCCCTTCAATTAATCACTTAAAAGAAGGTGCAACCAGTTTGGGAACTGACAACCCCCGAAGTGTGTATACCTCTTCAGTGTGATTGTAGACTTTCTAAGGAAACATAATTTTTTCTGTACTTTTACATTTTGTACTTTTTGTCCTGCACAACTAAAGAAACAAGTCTCCTTGTACTTCTAGCGTTATTTATAAGTAAACAGTATCCTAAATGTTTTAATATCTTAGAATCTTGGCCCCACAGAAACCAAATATGCCATTAGCCTTCTTCCAAAATAAAAAAAAAAAATAGCCTACAACTAACATAAATGGGTTGTACAGGATTACAGGACTAACATGGCTGCTTTCTTCCAGAAGCAGAACCACCCCTATCCTCAGGCTATGTGTAGTAATGTAGCTTAGCTCCATTGAAGTAATTGGGACAGAGCTGCAATACCATGGACAGGAAGGGCATTGTGTGTGCAAGAAAGTATGTAATATGCATATGTAATCTGTGACAACCACTTTAAAGGGAACCAATCAGCACAATTGTACTGATATGGTTCCTAGCAGCACAGTAAAGATTTACTGTACAGCTCATGGAGCATACCAGGCACGTATACAGCAGTAGCTTTATAAAGTAGAAAAAGATGTTTTATTATGCCACACAAGGCCGGAAGAGGGTCGGCAACTAGTCATCTAGGCAGGGAGCTGCCTTTGACTAGTCACGGCTCTCTGCCTGTCAGCATGCAGTGCCAGGATGATTGACAGGCAAAAGGACCTATTAGTGGTCAATCATCCTCACACTGCGTGCTGACAGGCAGAGAGCCATGACTAGTCAGAGGCGGCTCCCCGCTTAGATGACTATTTGTCACTCCTCTCTCGGCTTAGCACGGCGTAATAAAACATTTTACAAATCCCCAATATACGCTTATTACGGGAAATGCTTATAAAGTCCTTTTTTCCCAGCACTTACTACTGCGTCAAGGCTTCACTTCCTGGATAACATGGTGATGTCAATTTCTGGATAACATGAGGATGTCACTTCCTGGATAACATGGCGATGTCACTTCCTGGATAACATGAGGATGTCACTTCCTGGATAACATGGTGATGTCACTTCCTGGATAACATGGTGATGTCACATCCCGACTCCCAGAGCTGTGCGGCTGTGGCTGCTGCAGAGCATGATGGCAGAGGGTTGCTCAGTGTCCCTCCAGTGCCCTGTGTCCCTCAGTGTCCCTCTGCCATCATCCTCTCCAGCAGCCACAGCCCGCACAGCTCTGGGAGTCGGGTTGTGACATCACCATGTTATCCAGGAAGTGACATCACCATATTATCCAGGAAGTGAAGCTTTGATGCAGTACTAAGTGCAGAGGAAAAAGCACTTCATAAGCATTTCCTGTAATAAGTCTATATTGGTGATTTGTATAACTTTTGGGGGGGCAATACAATACTTTAATAAAAATTTTCACTGGACTTTAAGTTTGTTGTTTACTTCATATGTTAATGAGGCAATTTAGTGCAATAGGAATCTAGCTACCACCCTCAGTGCACTGATCTGCCCCTGTCACCCCGCCCCTTCTAATGCATATTCAATAGGCACTCTGCAGGGATAAGCACAGGCGATGACATTACTGCAGAGCCCCGCCCCCAGTGCACCAAACAGCCTAATTAGCATATGTTTTTTAATGCAAACATTACGAAAACTGCGCTGAGGATCAAGGTAATAAAACATTCATCTTCAGTTCCCCAGGACATAACAGCAAGTTAGATACGTCTAACCAACTAGAAGCTATTAGAAGCAATTAGACTCAACAATAAATTTTCTCCTTGTGTTAAATAAAATTATTGCATTTTTATGATTTACTTTTAAAGGGGTAATCCAGAGACTGAGGGGATTTGCATTATAACTGCATTAAATAAATAAATATTTTAATATTCATATTACTTCTGTTGAGTGGCAATAAGCAATAAGGGGAGACACAGTTCCCTTTGCTGCCACCAAGAATATACAGTACACCCTGATCTGTATTGTGCTGTCATGCTTTAGCACAGGAGATCAGGAGATCAGGAACTACAGGGCTTAGTTCCTTCAGTTCCTGCCACAAATGTAGGGATCAGCAGAGGGGCTCATCTCGCTCTTAACTGCTGCTAGTTGGAAGTATATATAATATAATATACTATATATATATATATATATATATATATATATATATATATATGTAATATAACTTTATTAAAGCAATGTATTAAACATTGGGTGAAAGCAATGATAAAGTCTTCCATATACACTTATTCATTCTAGATTCACCATATAATAGACCTTGTCTTGTTTTCATTGTATTCATCTTATCATTTGTATATTACAGATCTCCAGTCATGGAAACTGGGGCTCCTGGGGACCTTGGGGACAATGTTCCCGAACATGCGGAGGAGGGGTCCAGTTTGCTTACCGTCACTGTAATGACCCTGCCCCTAGAAACAGCGGTAGATACTGTACAGGAAAGCGCGCCATCAACCGATCCTGTAACGTTAACTCATGTCCGTCTAATGGTAAGAACATGTCCTTCCAATAAACTGGAGGAAATGGGCAGAACAAGACACAATTGCCATTACTTATCAAAGGTGTTGTCCATAGCAACCAGTCACAGCATGGATATCACATACTACACTGATCTGAAAAGATGAACCATGATTGGTTGCTATGGAAAGCAATAGCAAAACGTGTTTTATTTCCTACAGACATGTACAATGCTATTGCACCTTAGTAGACTCTCTTTACCATTGGACCCCAGAGCAGCTGCTATGGCTATAGTTATGTCCATGGTTGTGCTGCTTGTCTGCTAGACCTCCCTCACGTGACTGTATTTCCGAGTCCTCATTTTTTCCACAATTTTGGACAATGTAGGACCTTAGATTTCTATGGCCCTGAGAATATATTTGCTTTTTTAGGGATAAAAGTCTGGATTTACAAAAAAAAATTGAGAATTACCCATAGAAGTCAATGGGTTTATGTATTTGATTTGAGGTTTGGTTGCCTGGTAACTCTTGGCCAGGCTCCTCCTGGTGACCATCTTGTACAACTTTTTTGGGGGTCCATGAAAACAAACAAAATTTGTTTGTGGATAAGTTATTGCAGACAATGGATTCAAGGTTTTATGGTCTCCAAACTCAACCCGGTTGAGTAAAGAAAGCTTTGGGGTAATCTTTTAGTAGCTTTACCTAAAACCTAAGACCTAAAATGGTGATACACCTTCAATACTTGTGAGTTATCTCTCCTGTCCTCCCCATACACGGGAACTTTAGGCATGCACGAACAGTCCTGAGGCTTAAGCCGCAGCCAGCCTGCTCTGGCTGCAGCTTATCTCTTTGGAGTTGGACAGTGATTTTCCATCACCCCTATCTCCACCTACATCATCTGTCGGTGGACGGTCGGGAGATTTCCATGCACCTTATACTGACACCCTAATCCACCCCGGAGGCAGCCATGGCAATGGGGACCTTTAGCCACAAAAAGTTTAATTTCTCCTGTAGGTGCATTGCAGGGACATTGAACACATATTTTTAGGGACATTTGTAACAAATGGATTTTTTATAGTAGACAGCCCCTTTAAATCCTGGACTGTTGGAGCTTCTGCTTTAAAGTAACAAGAGATAACAAGGCACCTGCAGCACGGTAAGCATTATCAGGCAAATGATAAGGCAGAGAATATATCAAGTACATTCATTTTCTCCCTCAGCATGTGTGAGCCGGAGAAGGATCCGTGTGGTCTTCTAACTACAGCAAATTAAATTTTACTTTATCCAGGGATGGGAACAGTTAGGTGGAGATATAACAAATACATGATCTAATATTATCCCAGTGTTGTGAGCCGGTCCCTGCTGTGAATGTGTCACTCTTAATAGAGAATGTTGTAAAGTCTCATTAGTGCCTAGCGTCTGTTTTACAAGCATACCAAATCGACTGTCAGAAGACAGACGGATCGTATACCTCAGTGATTCACTTCACAGAACGGAGAGGCTAAATCATAAAGGAAAAACAAATAAAATGCAAATAAGACCGGCAGCCAATGAGGCAGCGTTATTCGCCAGTCTCACCTGGCTGGGTCCGCGGCCCTCCATGCTTATTTAATTTAAAAGCTGAATAATTACAGGTCCCGTTGAGTTTCTCAAGTTAAGGTCAGTTGTCATATTACAGGTGTTAGAGTGATATATCACAGGTGTCACAGTAGTAAAAACACAATAAATCAAAGTGTGATATCTTTTAGCAGAGTCTATGTAATGGCGCTGTGTTTATTACCTTATGGTCATTTGCCCCAACAGTTACGAATCTGAAAAACAACTCCCGACTCCATACAATATACTGGCAACTGTGCGGGTTCTTCTGTTCTATACCATGTATACTGTATAGAAGAGGAAATGGAGGTCATCTACAGTAGCTGGGGTAGAACATTTGCAATCTTCCTAAAATGACTATTACAATATAATAAAAAATAAAAAATAAAGGTTTTTATAAAGTTACAAAAAGTTGGAATATTGTTAGAAGGGACTTATACAAGGATAAGGCCCATTGACATTCAAAAGAAGTTGTCCAAACCAGCTGATTTCGGTAGGACTGGTTGACTATCTAATGTGTATGGGGGCCTTTCGACTATCTCCTGATGATCACGAGAGAGAGACGAGGATCTGTAAAGATTTGATCCTTTTGTCCTCCTTGGAGATACACTGCCACCAGATGTGTTTGGCTAATGTTTGATCTTGTGTCCCTACTGAAAACAGATGGGAATAGTTATTGGTAAATAAGAATTTAGTCAACAGCTTTTGACTATTTGTGGGACACTCGAAGGGTGCTATTAGATGGGCCAATGACGGCTCAATCAATAATGTAATTGAGCACTGTAATGTAATTGAATCTGCTAGATTGGCGCTCATTTACTAAGCCTATTACATTGCTCGATTATTGTTTAGCAAGGGCTGAACAGACATCGTTGTGCAGCCCTTGCCCTAAACTATTATACATTACCTCTCTGCGCTCCCTGTCTTCTCCTGTTATGTGCTTCCTGCTGCTGTAGCTTCAGAGTGGCCTGTCAGCTCAAACAGGCCGCTCTAAAGCTATAGCCGCAGAGCCAGGGAGGAAACAGAGAAGAGAAGAAGACTGGGAGCATGAAGAGGGGATGTATGAGGGTGGCCTCCTCAAAACACGTGGCTGAATGCAAATAAAGAACATGGAGTCAGTGTCCGGTAACACTGAGGTCAGTGATCCAGACATCAGACTCCTGGTCCAGATGGACTGCGCCAGGGAAGCTACCGCTTTTATCACTTTTTCTTTGTGCTAAGAGGTGATGAATAACAGTTTATTCAATTGTTAGCCGTCAGCCGCTCATTGATATTACACGTAGCGATGCACGGTTGGTGGCCGATGATTTTAGGTCTGCCCCTAAAGACATGATCAGCCGATGACACAAATGGCTGATCAGGTCCCTATTACACAGATCTATTTTAAAGTTGCCCATACATTGTATGCTAAAGCCGCAAGTTTAGGCTATGTTCACACTGCAAAGATCATCCCGGCCAGTACTGCAGCTTCTGGCCGTAGTGTTCTGATGCAGGCACATCAGAGCGCGCCCGCATCAGAACTTCACACAGCACACAATGAAGCAAGCGACCAGAGCCGCTCGCTTCATTGTGTGAACTGACAGGTCTTTCTGCGGCCGCAATTCACTGAATTGCGGCCGCAAAAAACTGACATGTCAGTTCTTTGCGGTGCCGTATGGCATCCCGGCCGGACAGTATGCTAAGTGTATACGCTCCGGCCGGGATCCCATAGCAGATAAGGCAGTGTTCCACACTGTTCAAAGTACGGCTGTTGGCAACAACGGCCGTACTTTTACGTATTGTGAACATAGCCTTAAGGTGTATGGGGGCCTCCTGAGTCTCCACCGACAACTAATGTTGGTAGAAATAAGAATTTGGATATGATGGATTTTTGCTACTCAAATCCTTAGTTCTTGTACAGATAAGACGTTTCTAAGACGTCCTTTTGGTTTTTTTTTTTCTTGTTTTTTTTTTTTTTGTTTCTTTTTTTCAGCCCACATTTACAGGCCTTGTACAAGCCCATTATTTGCTAAAAGAATGTTTATAAGAATGTTGATTCTTAAAAAAATTGATCTGTGTAAAAGGGCTAGAGATCAGCCATTGTATGAAAAAATGCCTGTTCTTTGGCTCATCGCATCATTTATGCAGGCCTAAAAACTATTATAAGTTGGCCACACATCACCCCTTGTAACAGTGGTTGTGCGATGAACCAGATGGACAATCCACTGATGGTTTTTGTGACCCTGTCTGCATGATTATCAACCTGGGTAAAATGCTTCTTAAATGGGTTACCCAGAAATACAAAAACATAGCCACTTTCTTCCAAAGACAGCACCACTTAAGTTTGGGAGTGGTTTTGTAGCTCAGTTCCATACACGTGAATGAAGCTGAACTGCAATACCACACACAATCTGGGGACAGGGGTGGTGCTGTTTTTTATAAGAAAATAGCTGCATTTTCTAATCCTGGTTAACCTCTTCAAGGACTGATATACCGCCAGCACCCGTTTAAGGCGTACATCGGCCTTATGGGTACAGTCAAGAAAGTATTTTTTTAAGCAGTTTAGAATGGCGCCATTGGACAATCATTTTCCAAACAAATGGAATGCCTACCTATCCAATGTTTGTGACATCTCTTGGAAATTTCAGGTTGGGTTGGTAAAATTATTCCAGCCTGCTCAAATATTCTTGCCAAAGCAAAAAGTAAAACAGTGAACATATCTTGGCCTCGATGCAGTACTGGGCAAGAATTATAGAATTCTTTACCTACACCAAGCGTCTTTTAAGCAGGTTTCCCAGAAATGTTAAAAATGTCTACAGTCCGTTGTGGTTATATATTTGGGAATCACCGCCTAAAAGGGCTTATTTTTAGGCCGTGTCCCTCAGTATATAGCTCATCAAGTAGGAGAATATAACAAAAACTTTTTTAAACTACCTTCTTCCTGCTGTGAGCTGCCCCTGTTTTTGGCAAGAAAGATGAGGACAGGACACATTCACACAGCGTATTCTTGGTTCTTGTTCTAAGTAAATACAAGAAAGTGAAATATGAAAGGAGATATAAGATTAAAACATTATTCTTTCTTTCCCCTTCAGCTAAATCATTCCGACAGCAGCAGTGTGAAGCCAGGAACGGTTATCAAACTGATGCAAAGGGTGTGAAGACATTTGTTGAGTGGGTTCCGAAATATGCAGGGATCCAGCCAGGAGACGTCTGCAAGCTCATATGCCAGGCTAAAGGAACGGGATATTATGTTGTCTTTTCACAAAAGGTAAACATTTTACCCAAATGTTGAAATCTGGTAACTTGTGTTCTCTGACATCACCAATCAGCCATTCTCCAACAATGGTACACAAAATAGATACGAAGGCCTGCTGCAGAAAGTGAGTCCATTTGCTGTGTTGTCTATGTGATTTCATGACGTATGGATTCACTAAAGCTTAGATCGGCTTTATTTATAAAAAACAGCTGAAGCCTATATGTAGAGGCCATCTCTGTAGATCTAGATTGGATGACTCCTCGTAGATTTACAGACTGGGTAGGCTGATGGTCGGTGTTATTTTTGTATGTTAATGAACTGAAGCGCCTTGTCAATGAGATGAGCGTTACTGGAGTATGCTTAAGTTTGATAGTTTGGCATTTGAAAACTGGTGGCTGAAGACGTAAGATGCAGCCCTAGGGAGTCTGGGAAAACATGGATAACGCCATAGGCATGCTTAAGTTGCACTCATCTCTATTGACAATTTTTCAACCGATCATGGTGATCAGACACTGGCTTACAAATGAGTTCTCAATTTTAAATTTTGAATTTAAAGTGACTGTCAGTAGGTCTCTGTTGTCTTATCTAATGGTAGCATAAACTAGTGACAGAGAAGCTGAACAGAATGATGTATCACTTACATTGTTCTGTGCAGCTGATTTGGAGATATCCTCCTGAATAACATGGGCAATAAGTAGTCCTCTCCTTTAAGAGCATGAGCCCAACAGTCCTGGATATTCATGGGAAGCAGAAAACTCTGATTGGCAGTTATCTATCCATGCTGTATTTAAGCAGTCAGCTGTCAATCAGCAGCTGGAGGGCGGAAGGAGGGGTGCGTCAAGAACTCTATTCTGCTGCATATTGGGAGAACGGCTGAACAGAATTATACAAGTAATATAACAATCAGTTCAGCCTTTCTGTCACTAGTTTATGTTGTCTTCATTTAAGACAGCATAAACCTAGTGGCAGGTTCCCTTTAAACCCAATTCAATTGGATCAGTTAACTTATGGATAGAAATGTCAAGCTGGTTTTCAGTTGACATTTCTTGAAGACCCTCATAGCTTTACATATACATGTCCATGTTCTTTAACCCATAGGTGACCGACGGCACTGAATGTAGACCGTACAGTAATTCTGTATGCGTAAAAGGGAAATGTGTCCGTACTGGGTGTGACGGAATAATAGGATCCAAGCTTCAGTTTGACAAATGTGGAATTTGTGGAGGAGACAACTCTAGTTGCACTAAGGTCATGGGAACCTTCACCACTAAAAGGTATTTGTTATGTATGATGCTTATACATCTTCTATAAAAGCTTAAAAGCTGGCTAACATTCCAAAAGTTCCTTTTCTCAAAAGTGCATGCAATATTCTAATGATTTACTTAATGGAGCTATGTGATAAGTTTTTTCTCATGTTTATAGGTCTGGACTGACCTAATATTGAACCAGGTTATGCAAATGATGTCTGTAGGATGGAAAGACTGAAGGATTGTTTGTGATTCACTGATCCATTGATTCCTGTGATCTTTGGCTTATGAGCTGTTGAGTCTGCATAATTTTCGCTGAAGGTTATAAACATAGGAAATATCAAAGGAGTCGTCCAGAATAAGAAAACACATGGCTTCGTTTTTCCAAAAACACCACCCCTGTCCTCAGGTTGTGTGTGGTATTACATTTCTGCTTCATATACTTCAATAGAACTGAGCTGAAAACCCCACTCCCAAACTGAGGACAGGAGAGGTGCTTTTTTTTTTTTTTTTTTTTGGGGGGGGGGGCATGTTTTTTTTGAGCCTGGACAATCCCTTCAAAATATAACACCATAAAAAGGTGGGAAATCCTTCCCGCATACAGTGTATACCACACATGGCAAGCTTTATATGGTTTTCTTGGGAGCAGCCACTACTGCAACAATTTTATGAATTAGCCTGCGGATACACTGATATTTTTTAACTTTTATACTTTTTAAACTAATTTAGCAACTCTTTAAAATTCATTTTTATTTAGTTTTATTCTTTAGATTTAGTGGCTTTTTAACAGGGTGAAATAACCCAGACCAGGAAAATCTTACTGAATTAATGCACTTGGGATCATAAGAGTGTTATGGCTACCATACACTATTATATGCTATCTCTTTGTTCAACAGGTATAATGTCTGCCTCCGCAGGAGACAGAGCCCACATTGTTGGAATTGCCATCCAATATTTCATTCTTTAGGCTTTCAGAATAGCTCAGCAAGCCATTTAAGCAGAAACGTCCCCAAATGTTACAGTTTCTTGGCTATACGACTTTATTGGTCTTTCTTGAACATTCAGCACTATGCTAATAGACATCTTCACATCACATTGCTCTGAGACTGCAAAGGTTGGTTTTAATCTAATGTGTTCCGCCCATCTACCCAACTCTAAAGTCCTCAATGCAGTGGAGCTAAACAGAAGATATTAAAATGAACTTGGAAAGTTACTTTAGAGAGTCGGCAATATGGGATCCTTATCCCGCAAAGCATCTCTCCCTTCACTCAACTATGAAAGACGCTGAATTTGCTGGGGCCTTTCTTCCTCCAGATACTGATGGAGACTAAGTACTTCTAATGTAAAAATACAATTTGAAAGTGAATGAAAAGTGAATTTCTTAGCTTGCAAATTGGCCTTTACTGCACGCACTGCTAGCACTGTGCGCCTGTTTAAATGGCTTTGGATCTCCATCTATCCCATTTTAAAGAGTCATTTAAATGTTACAGAACTCTACTCAATAAAACAATATAATTACCTAAGACTTATGCAGCAGTTTTAAATCCCTTGATGCTAAGAATCTAAGAAGTTAAAAGATGCCGGCTAACAACTTCCTTCCATGCACCCTATATTTACATACATTTACATTCATATTTACATACATTTACATTTATATTTACATACATTTGAATGAAAATTTTCCACTAATATCAGAACACAACAAATAATAGCGACTGCCTCCAGCTATACTTGAAGAAGCCATAGCAACATTACTTATGGTGCATATAGAAGATAGGGGTTCCCATCATGATTTTGGGTTTTGCCATCCAAGACAGATGGTCTTGGCATTTGTTTATTTCTCCCTCAATTCATTTTCCATATCCTATATATCTTAACTAATGCTTATATCTCCCGTCCTCCCCATACACAAGAACATTTGGCAAGGTCAAACTTTCACGTGATCCCTAAGGGAAACACAAGGCAGCTTTGGTGCTGGACTACTCCTCAGAGAACAAAAGGGAAGAGTATTTAAAATCCGTATGACTTACCCTTATCTCCACCTCACCAGAGTCGGGGGGCCCCCTACACGCCTTATACTGTCAGACAAACCCACTGCCAGTATAATGGTACTTTTACATTACCCAATTTGATGGCTTGCTATTGCCCCTAATGTCTACACTTCAGGAAAAAATATCCTAACATTTCCTAACCAATAGGATTCTAGTGGGCATGGACACCCTTTAAGATTTTTCCTGAAGGGTGTCCATTCCAGAAGATAGGTCGGGAAATGATAGGACATGTTTGGATTTCCATTGTCTGGAATTCTGGAACAGATGCCCCATAAAGTCCTATGAGGGAATCCGGAATTCTGGACGCTCTTGGTGTGGATCTGGAAACTGTTTGGAATTTCGGATACATTTCTTAGCAGTCCGGGCCAGCGCCAGTACCTGGGAAATTGCAGTTGGGTCCTGACGAGGGCCTTTGAACTTTATACGCTTCTAATCAGGAGCACATACATTTAAATGCGGCGCTGTCTGCCTCCGGCCACAACAGGCCGGTCTCTCCCCAAGAGCGCTGTGGCGTATGAGTGACATCACTTGTGCACTTGCAGAGCCAGAGGACAGAAGGAGAAGCCAGCTGCGGGCTCTGCTGCAGGTGCATTTTTTCCCACTCCATTTTTACAGTCAGGAAACACTGATAGTTTCCTGAGGCCTCCTGAAAGGCTTCCTGATGAGTGTTTCTTGACCAAAAAAATGCCCACGGACATATAAAGGGGGCCTAACAAAGTGGTCATACACTCTCACTGCTTGCCACGACCCTAAAGCAAAAGAAATGCGGGAGCAGAGATGATAGAAGCACAGAAGAAAACTGCTCACCTACTCCCCCCCATGCTGGTGAACATGGGAGCCAGCAGGCAGGGGGGATTGGCGAGCAGTTGTCTTCTGTGCTCCTGTCATCTCTGCTGCCAGGCGGCAGAGGGCTGCACTTTGGGGGATCCGTGCCGATCCTCCTTCAGTCATTGCGACACAGACCATGGCACAGATCGTGTGAATTAGGTCTTAGTGTACAGTAACAGGGACTTCTGTGGTAGACAGAAGTCCCTGCTCCTGTACACAATATGCCAAAACATATTCCAAAAAATTTAGATTGGAACAAATTAGAATTTTAGCAAATTCAGAGAAAAAGAAATTAGTTTATAAATGATTCACTCATTTCCAATTGTCACTTGAAAAAACTTAACAAAAGTATTCTACTCAGTCACTTCACTTCAAGTTTTCCCAGGTTGTATGGATGAAGCAGAAGGCCATGCCATGTGCACTGCCATGTTATAGATGAGTACTGTACAGATCTATAATATGCAAGCAAATTGGACTCCACACCAGATAAAGCCCATAAACAAGTGTGACAACTGTTTCTGTAAAGAAGCAGCCCTGTTTTTCAATTCATGTAGAACCCCTTTAGGAGAATAATAGGCTCTAGAATAATTTTCATTGTATTCTAAAGAATTAAAAACATGTGGAAAGAGTCCGTATTATCCCATGTATAATTATAATACTACACTCCTTTATAATACATTTAGTATTTGGCACCAAATACCATGAGCTCAGTTTACAGCATTGTGGCTTTGCAGCCTTGGATTAATCAGTTCCTGGCCTTAAGTGTCTGGCCTTGCTGAAAATTATTGTCCAATCCATGAGATTGATTAAGGGTTATGTACAGAAGACAGCTAAAAAACAACTGGATACGTTCCTTAAACCTGAAACAAACGACGGCAGATAAATTAGTTGTATTCTACCTTGGCTAAAACAATGACTTTGTTAATCAGTTACAGATTTACCTGGTTTAATGCATAAAATATGTATTTATCAGGGTGTAATAAGAGATCTTTACTTTAGTCTTTAGTGGTTATCTTTTTAAGACTGGTGTTGAGCAGACTGGAGAAAACTGTTTGGGTTTGGCAGCTTCTTTGAACCCAAACATTGCCACTGCTGGAGGAGTCTGGTAGCAGATAGTTATCCACTGAAAGGAATATTCAGCCGACAGCTATATTATGTTTATGGCTGATAATCAGTTGGTGTATTCAGCCGACAGCTATATTATGTTTATGGCCATATTCGGCTGATAATCACTTGGTGTAATGCTGCATTTATACAAAACGATAATTGGCCCGATCGTACGATTAACGATGTCGGAGTAACAGTTTTTTTTTCATAACGATCAGCGTTTAGACCATACGATATAATGTATGGAAAATTCGTTTTGCGATCGTTTTGCGATCGCTTAAGCCTATCTCACACATTAGTTCTGCGAATTTTTTGCGAACGATCAATGACGATTTGAGAACATGTTCAAAGATCAAAATGAACGATTTCTCGTTCGTTGTTTGATCGTTCACTGTGTTTACATGTACGATTATCGTTCGAATTCGATCAGTATCGTGCAAAGTCGCACGATAATCGTTACGTGTAAACACAGCATAATAGGAGACAATGATCAGCTGACATGCATGTTGTCTTTCAACAGGCTGAAATGCCAATGATCAGCCTGTTAATGATCTGCTGCCATTGCTCCATGTAATAGGAGCGGTGGCAGCAGACCGCCGCTGTCTCCTATGGGCTGCCCGGATGATCTGATGATTGCCCGAGCAGCCCTCCCACGGGGCTTCCTTTGGGCCTCCCCAGCTCTTACCTGCTCCTCCTTGCTCACAGTTGGCACATTTAATAGCGCTGGCAGCGAACGGGGGAACGAGGAGCAAGCGAACACTGACCTGACAGGTTGACGCTCACTTGCTCTCCACATTTCCCCGTGTTATAGGGGCTTAAGTTAGCTTCGGTTTACAGTTGTCATTAAGTGTTAGGCCATGTTCCCACGTAGAATTAGACCTGGCCGGGTCACGGAACGTCTGGTCTCTGAAAAGATCAGTACCAGCAGGATGATCTTTTCGGCCATAGGGTTCTGATGCGGGTGCATCCGTGCCCGCCCGCATCAGAACTCCCCACAGCACACTATGGAGCGAGTGGTCAGAGCCGCTCGCTCCACAGTGTGCACTGACCCGGTTTTCTACGCCCGCGGCCGCAGAAAACTGACTTGTCAATTGTTTGCGGCGCCGCTATGGATCCCCGCTGGAGCATATACCATGTGTATACGCTCCGGCCGGGATCCTATAGGCAGAGAGGCAACATATATTTTCGTAATAATCACGGCCGTGATTTTATATTTTCGTAATATTACGCCCGTGATTTTTCCAAAATATACGTTGTGTGAACATAGCCTTACAAGGTAGAAAAACACAGTTATCTTTTTTCAATATAATAGTCATCTTTTTACTGTAGATCAGAGATGGGGAACCTTCGGCCCTCCAGGTGTTGCAAAACTACAATACCCATCATGCCTGGAAAGCCAAAGCTAAAGCTTTGGCTGTCCAGGCATGATGGATATTGTAGTTTTGCAACAAAGGTTCCCCATCCCCATCCCATATTTCTATCACCATATATAGGGAGATATATTACAACTGATGCAATCAATACCAGGTATATTTTCTAGGTTTTTAGAAAATGAACAATGCTTTATAATTGGTGGATACCTTGCTGTGCTTATATACAATAATGCAAGTGTTTTGTATTCACATACGGTAACTCTTCTCTTTATGGTCTGCTGTGCATCAAAGATGTGCATACGTCAGTAGGCATTTTCATTTTAGTAAGCTGAAAGAGTTTGTACGTAAGTTGATGGCATGTAGACTATTTTTGGAAATCCTGAGCTGGTGGAAATGTAATTAAGGATATTGGCTTCTATTGAGCCAGGGAAATGCTGTTTTTAAGGCACAGTGCCCAAAAAATAGTTCTTGCTTCAAACATTTGGCTGCTGTGTTATGGAAGAAAAAATATGTTATTTTCAGTCTCAAAACTCAAACGCCGCACAAGGATTTACACTTGTAACCACCCTAGGTCATTTTTATTTGTATCTTTCAAATGGTTAAAGAAATACTGTAGGCAAAACTGCATTATATTGGCTGTATGAGTCTATGGAGAGATGGAGTATGGCAAAGGGATCCTGCAGTTGGTGTTGTTCAAATCCCAGTGTTATGCACCAATCCTGCCCTGTACTGGGAATAATACTGTGCATCAGTTTGGATTGTCCCTGTAAGTCTCTATTATTGCAGGTTTATACACAGAGGTTTGTTAAAGTGTTGAAGAAGTGATGGGAAGGTGTTGATTGTGCCAGAAAATAGCTCAAGTAAAATTTACAAAAAAAGCTTGTTATATTCATGGCTCGTATATAGCTTGGATACCTGTAAGTGTTCATGATGCCGGATTGGTTGCTCAGTTTCCCTACTCAATAAAGTTTGAACTTTAAGTCAATATCAATGACAAAGTCCATTCTTAGAAATCTTAAAAGGGTTTATTTTTTATTTTTTAGTAAAACACATCTTCAGTGGTGGGGGGTGTCAAGGGGGAATCAAAGCCCTACCATCAATCAGTAGTAGTGGCAGTGTCTGGTACTGCTCATTAGTCCCATGTATGAAGTGCAGTGACTACCAAAAATGCTGAAATATGGTGGAAAGCCACAGCCTGTTCACGGGGGGGGGGGGGGGGGGGGGGGGGGTGCTAGGAGGCAGACCTCCACCAGTCTGATATTAAGCCTATTAGCCTATTCTAAGTTTTAAAGGTCCTTTTAAACTCTGCTACAGCTTTTGTAGTTTGTTTTGCAGCTCTTATCCTGAAACTAGATCGGACGCCTTCTGGCTCTTCTCCAGTGCCCATCTGGATCACCGCTTCCCTCTGATTCCTGAATTAACCCCTTGACCGACTCTAGTACCAGCAGGTTTGCTGGAGTTGAGAATGGAGGAAGAGTAAACTGACTAACATCTTCTTTACGGATACAGTGTTCTTTATTAATACAGAACATCTGACCTACCTTATTTTTGGGTTGTGGAAAAAATCATCTGCTGTTTTTTACTATTTCTTATGGGAAAATGTTCCCATAATGTTCAAGTGATTTGAATTACAACCACGTTCTCAGAACAAACCAAACTGGTACTTCAAGGTTTCACTGTATAATTTCTTGTCAAAACTCCCTAAGAAGTATGCACCCAGGGCACATGACACCCCTGCCTTTCCTAGCAATACCCCAGCTTCATAGGGTATCTTCACCTCTTATTCCAGCATCATTAAATGTAAATCTTGGGTAAAAAAAACCCTAAGATTCATTCATTCATAGCTGTCGTTGTCCGCAGATGTAAGTTCTGGCACTCTACCATCTTTTCTATTAGCTTTGTAATTTCCCAATAGAAGAGCTCTCTGTGCGTTTTGCGATAAGATTATTTAGGATTTTACTCTTTATTTATACTTGGACTAGCAGCAGTTTCCAGAAGGTGGGGGGGTCTTAGACCTCCAGTAATAAACAAAGATGACGTTAATACTGAATACTGTGTTAAAACTGTATCACAATATTATAATGAAAATACAATATGAGACATTCTCAAATTTAAGTAATTTTGGTGACAATTAAGGATGTTCTTATGTAATCTTAGAGGGACTATTGTCTGTACACTAAAACCCATGTATCCTAGTAATAAAACAGATGACCAAAACATACTGTAAGTTTAGAAAAAAACAGTTTATTGATTGAATTATTGAATGAAATTCAGTTTCCATCCCCTTTTTGCAAGTGGTAGCTGGTGGGAAGACCATAGGCAGGGTTGGCCGTTGAGCTGCCTATAGCGTTGCAGATAAATTGTCATTATCGAAGAATGACATTGACACTTGGATCTTGCACTCTCAGTGACACATTTTTGCCTGAATTTATAACTGGAGAAGATGCCACCACAGTCCATGCAGCTGAGCTATGTTAATTATGAGACCATCCAGTTTTATTTCCCCAAGATATGACCATAGTCTTTCCACTTCTGCCACCCTTGAGGGCTAGTTTATAATGGTAGATGTTACGAAAGTGAAATACAAATATATTTCTGAAGCACGTTAGTCACTTGTCTTGCTCATTCAGTCACTGGCCTGACCATTAGATCTCATATTTTTGTTACAATTTTGCTACGGATATGTTTATAGAGTGTCCAAAGCCTGGTATGGGTCCATACTGTTCCTCAGTGTGCTCACAAAATAATGGAGCCATGCCGTTATATTTATTTATTTTGCACTATGGACCTGTAAGAAAAATTTTATTTATAAAGCCCTATAGACATTAAAGGGGTGAGTACAGTGCTACATGTGGAGAGTACAGTAAGAGGGTCCATAAAAATGGACTGTATGGGTTCTGTGTGTCACTATTAAGACTGTTCTTTAAAATACAGTGGAGCAAAAAGTTAAAGTATTTGTATATTGCTCTAATATGATATACTACAAAAAGCACAGTCAAAAAGGTTTTCAAAACTACTACCACCAACCTACTCTTAAAATGGTATTCCAGCCTATTTACAGGGGATCTCATAAAGTGGAACCAGAATCTCCTGTCAGAAAGGAGTAACAGAATACACATATGCACTGCCAGTACAAGGTGTTCTCTCCCCTTGTGAAGGCTTAGCATTGCATAGCGGTTCTAGTGCTCATAGAGGGAAATGGAAACTTGCTAGTAGTGTCCCTGTTAGATTACCTGGCTAAAGCAAGGCCCTGGCTTAGCTTCTCCAGAGACTTGTCTGTCTAGCTTCTTCAACACACTAGACTGAACTGAACTTCACCCACCAAGAACTAGTCGTAACCTCAGAGAACTAACTAACTTGGTCATGATTGGTGGGCTGTGTGTGTTTAGAGAAGAGAACGAAAGAGAAAGGATGGAAAGCACCTGTGAGTGGACAAAAGGCAACATGTGACACACAATTGTTAACCCCTGGAAGACTTAAACTTTTCAAAAGACAGGTTAAAAAACACAGTAGTGACACCTAGTGGGAAAATATGCTAAGTACAGCAGAGACCTCATCCCACTTGTGTGAGCCAAAGAGAGTTACCTTACTCAGGTGCAACAAAGCTTAGGGGCCCATGCTGGGTCACTACAGGAGCATTCGGCACGGCCAAGAGACTCTGTGTTCTCTATGGGAAGGGGTAAGCCATAGCCAAAGTGCTCTGACTGTGGTTTATCTCTCCCAGAAAAAGGGGTATGGCGGTGATTTTGCATCTTAACCAAGTCCTATCACCACCTACATCTATTGTCAATGGAGAAAGCCCCATACACCTTATACTGGCAACTGAAAGTCTAAAATGTATGGGGACCTTAATTTAGGCTATCAATGTGTAATTGGTTGGAGTTCAACCCCTGTGGTCCATAACAATCATCAAAACAAAGGGGCCACAGCTCTTCCAATGATTTTCTAGGCCCAGGCACACCCATACATGTGGCTATATGCGATATAACAGCCTCATTTGTGTAAAATTGAATGTCCATATGGTATACCTATCCAACTGTTTAGATCCAGAAAAGACTGGGTAATATTTTATCGACTATTGTAACAAATCATCTTATAAAGCCAATTTTGGAGCTTTTCTTCTGTACATCTGCTGTATATTAAAGCCAACCCAGCACTGGAAATCAAATTCTAAAGAAATGATTTATGACTTAGAAAAACCTCAAACATACATCTAAAATTGGAATGAAGCAGATCTATAATTTAGAAGTTGTCCTTACTATAAAATTCAAAGTCTCCAGCTAAAAGCATTCCTTTTATACCGAAAGCTTTCATAAGTTAAATCAGTCACTCGATAAAAGCTGAATGATGGCAATCCTACTCTATGGCCCATATGCTAAAAGCTTCAGTAAGGATGCATGGTAAGCACTCTGTTTTGTAGATCTTGGTGCCAGCCGTGGAGATATTCAAGTGATGTTCTGCAAGTGACAGCAGATTATCTCATCCAGCAGGGAAATACAAACCATTTTCTTGTTTTCTTGGAATCGAGCTAAACGGAGGAATCCTCCACAGGAAGTTAATGTGTCTTACAAAATTGCAGCCAACGAATCAATTTTATCAAACAAAGTCTCCGGGGAAGAAAATGTGATTGTTTTCTTTGGATGATATATTGTGCTTTTAGGCATCGGAGTTGTATTTGTTTATTTGGGTATTTATTTTTATATACGGTAGAATACAGTCCTGCATTGCAGCACAAAGGGCACTGGAAGGAAACTGGGTCACCAATACAGGATATAATAGGACATTGATTCATAAGAAGTTAGATCAGCAATGTAGGGTTGTATAATAAACAGGTAATGAAATCTACAGTATACGGTATTTTTACATATAGAGCAATACATTTACCAACACCATCTTGTTTTTTATACATTAACAACTAAATTGTTCGATTGAAAATGTATTTATTTTCTTTTGTGTACAGCTCCTATGTAGTGATGAGCGAACATGTTCATAAATGTCCGTATGTTCGTACAAACATGACGCTAATTGTTCATGTTTGCCGATCATGAACAATTTGTTCAATGAACGGAATGGTAATAACCATCCTTTTCAAACATATTTGAACATGTGAATATTTATCTGGTGATGTACGGATTTGCCCAATTTATGTTTTGCACCTGATAATCTGTACGCATATGCGTAGATCGAAACTGGACTGTTTTAGAATCTATCTTATTCAAGACAGTGGAGCAAAAAGTTGGAGTATAAGTATAATGCTCTAATATGATGGACCTGTCACAGTACAGTAGTTACCATAAATGCTACAAAAAGTAAAGTCAAAGAGGTTCTCAAAACTACTACAACCAACCTACTTTTATACACATGGGAATCTCATAAAGGGGAACCAGAATCTCCAGAAGGGAGTGACAGAATACACATACGCACTGCCAGTCCAAGGTGATCCCGATTAGGCTTCTCTCCCCTTGTGAAGGCTTAGCAATTGATAGCCGTTCTAGTGCTCATAGAGGAAAACGGAAACTTGCTAGTAGTGTCCTTATTATAGGACCTGGCCAAAGCAAGGCCCTGGCTTAGCTTCTCCAGAGACTTGTCTGTCTAGCTCATCCTCCAACACACTAACTAACCTGATCCTGTAGTTGTATTCTTTTCCATTTGTATCCTATGTATTGCTAAAATTCCAAATTTATGTTATCAAAAAGTGTGACAATAGGATCGGATTACAGGATCTGAATTAAGTTGGTTAATTTGGAGTCTGTAACCATGGAGATAAATAGAATTGCAAAGAAACTGTATACAAGAAATGGTAGGAGACTGGCCATCCAAGCTGTCTAAACAAAAAAAAAAAAACATTATTGGGTTGCGACTGTGCTTAGGCAGAATGTTTAGGCAATGGTAGCAATAAAAGATGGTGGTTACACTAGATAAACAAAGTATGATTAGAAATTACCAGAAAATGTATAATAAGACCAGAAGGATTGACCCAAGTGTACTAAAGCTGAAGAAGCTACAAGAACAATTAAAGTCGTAACAACAGAACTGGCCCTTATTGTCCCTTGATTACCAAAATTTAGGTTTTGACATGTTGAAAAACTTCATAACCATAAGCTGTTTTTGTATGACATACATAGCATTTGTGACATGTATTATCTACTTATTTTAATATGACCTTTGAGGCACTGTATTGTGGTCATAACTCCTATAGAAAGCAGAGTAGCCAGAATGCAATCTACTGAAACCTAATATAAAATGAGCCCTGAAAGAAAAGAAAATTATTGCTTTCCTTAGCCAGTGTCCAGTAGTTTTTGTCTGACTATATTTTATGGTGTGTAGGTATTGTTTGTAGCCTGTGAATAACATTTATTTCTTTAATTTGCCTACAGCAAAGGCTACACGGATATTGTCAAGATTCCAGAAGGCGCAACCCATCTAAAAGTGAAACAGTACAAGGCCAAAGACCAGACTAAGTTTACTGCTTACTTAGCGTTAAAGAAGAAGACCGGGGATTACATCATTAATGGAAAATATATGATATCAACTTCTGAAACCATCATTGAAACAAATGGCTTTGCCATGAACTACAGTGGCTGGAGCCATGCTGAGGATTCTTTTCACAGTATAGGGCATTCGTCTATAAAGGAGGTTTTAGTTGTACAGATTCTTGCTACAGATGTTAGTAAACCAATTGATGTACGTTATAGTTTCTTTGTCCCGTCAAAACAAGGTTCAACCACAAACAGCATTAACAATAACGTAGTTCCCCAAAGTTCCCAACCTCAGTGGGTCACTGGACCTTGGTTATCATGCTCTAGAACATGTGACACTGGATGGCACACCAGGACTGTTCAATGCCAAGATGGACTAGGAAAATTAGCTAAAGGATGTCTACTTTCTCAAAGACCCTCAGCGTTTAAGCAATGCTTACTGAAAAAATGTTAGCCAAAGGAGAGCTATTGTCTCAAACTACACGTTTTCTGCCGTGTAACAGTAGATCTAGCACGTCAAAGTTGGCTAAGGTTTGGTCTGAGCTCAACCAAAATAACTTAAGGGCTGTACAATATTTGGGCCACGATGAAGATACCCTTTGAGACATGGGCTCTTGAACCAACCTTAAAGGTGGTAAGAAATTCCTTAACAAACCACAACATGTAGGTGATGGAATGGATGTCGGCTTCCTCAATGTCTTGTTTGCATCACCTACCTCTCGAGAAGAAAGCCTTCAGGAACATCTGCTAAATTATACTTATGAACGGCATGTTGTAGGTTATATTTGTGGTGTTTTGTATATATGTGTCATTAGGTGTGTCACTTTATATATCACTTGCTTCTTAAGAACAGTGATTGACCAAAGTAGATCTACAGCTACATTTCTTGGATCCTTTCTACAGCTGTGGATATTTACTGGAACAACAGATGGAGCTTGTTGCTGATTTTCAGCACAGAATCTTAACTTTCATCCTTTTTTCCTGACGAATCAACATTGAGTGACAGATTTTCGTGTGATATTTCAAAGGTGTTTGTTTACAAATTAGAACAACCTACCAAATGTTGGGTACAGGTATGCTTTTTTAGCCTAAACTAAAAATTTAAAGGGCATTGACATTTCAAATTTGAAACAAAAGCCGTCGAATAGGTATCTAGGTAATTGACATTCCCTTTAGCTGGAACAAAGTGTTGTTCTATGGAAAGGTTATTTTTCTGTGTAAACACAGCAAGGAAAAGTTATAAAAAAAAGATAAAACACAAAACAAAACAAAAACACTTCTTACCATGACAGCAGGATATTTTAAGACAAGTAATATATTTTAAATAAGCCTTCCTGATGAACAAAATATCCGGTGTGTTTCTCCATGTAATGATCTTACAAATACTACATGGTGCTACCAGTTACTTGGAGAAGTAAATATGTAGAAAACTTAATAGTATAACAACCAAACTGTTAGCATACCAATAAAAATTCAAGATTTCAAATTTTAAATTGGACTGTTTGTTCGTTAGGAACACTAGCGTGTATTTTCTAATATTTTTGTAATGTTAGAACTATTTTTCGCAATTAAAAATTTTAAAATCTTTTTGCCTGCAAAGTCAAGTCTTATACCAAGGCATTCAATGAACACAGACAGGGGGTTGCAGCTCAGGTAGGTGACCCCCATAGGACATGTGAACTGATGCCGGGTTCCACAGTTGTTATAAATTGCAAAAAATAATGGAGGGAAGAAATTAACTCAGAGGTCATGAGCATAGTATATTATTAAATAATTGAGATTCTTTTTCTTATTGAAAAAAATAAAAATAAAGCAATAACAGCAAATAAAATTTGGTAAACGAGAAGACCTTTTGATCTTAACTCTATTGATTATGTACTAAGAAAAAAAATCAATGCACAGTGTACACGAATGGCAGTAAGTGTTATATAAAGTGTTCTCGGCAGTATCATTTTTCTCAGCGACAAGGACATTGTTCTGAGATTTGGAGGTTTCCAGTTACCAAAGGTTTATTAAAAGACTGCAGGCTCAAAGTCCATGAAAAAAAAAATTACATCTCAAATTCCAACCCCTCAATGTGGTTTCAATGGGTTACTATGTGCAAAGTAAATAAAAAAAAAAATTATATATATATATATATATATATATATATATATATATATGAAATAGCAAAATATATACAAAGGCAATAAAGGAGCTACATGGCAAAATAAAAAAATTAGGTTTTATTTTTGTTGGAAATATTCTATTTTTATGGAATAATCAAAATTTATTCTGACAGTTTATAATATTCAAAAAGAATACACTATATTTAAATGTTTCCAGGTAAAACAAAATTCCCCACTAAATCATTCTTAATTATTTTTTTTTTCCAAAAAGTTTGGAAGCAGAGTCTAAAAAATAGACTTCTATTTTATCTAAAATTACCCAAGTGTAAAGCTTGGCTGTGATTCTCCTTTGATTGCAATGTGGCACTGAAAAAAAAAAAAAGAGAGAAATAATTTATTGTTTATACAACTCGTATGTGAAAATACATATGTAATGATTTTATTTATTTTTTTATTTAAAACAAAAATGAAAAAAAACTATTGTACAAGTTCTGTATTTAATGTGTTTTAATCTCATCATTTTCTTTTTTTTTTCCTATTTATGCTTCCTGTGTGTTAATAGTACACTTTGTGAGTTTACATACTGTGCGGCGCTGGTTGCTTTTCTATGTTTTACAAACAGCATTCAATATAAGATAAATGTACATATACATAAGCTGTAAATAATATATATATACTGTATATTCTCTTTATAGGACTATATTCTGACACCAGCTTGTCAAGCTTTTCAAAGAAAAGTAAAAACTAGCTTTTTTTGTTATTTTTTTTATTATTTTTATGACAGGCAATGGTCTACGCACACTGCTGAACAAAATGTACTTATGTAATCTTATGAAATTCAGGTCAAACTTAGTTCACTTAATATAAACTACGCTTAGAGAAAAAAAATCAGATTGTACTGTTCGATAGAAACCCTATTTCTTAAAATTTGATTTTCCAAAAATATGACGCAAAATCTACTGTATTACTGTACGAGAAAAGGTATAGTTGCTAGTATATGAATAGAAAACCATTAGTTAAACATGTGTCCTTCCTTACCTTTTCTGTGAGCTCGAGATATCTCAAGGTCATTCGCATAAGATGATCATGTCATGATCTTACTGTACTCTCTATACTAAATGTATCTATATGTTTCCACCCAGATAGCATTTAGAGAGTTTTGCTAGCGAGTCGGGGTAATGTATTGAGAAACAAGAGTCCTTAATAATGATAATTTATGGAAAGGTAAGGGAGGACACATCTGTACCGACCATGGCAAAATCAAAGACTGACACAAAACTATGACTACAGATTCAAGGTTGCACTTCTAATTATTGACCAAGCTGGGGAGAACTGTGGGTCTTCCATTAAGCTTTTGAACAGTTAATGTCTGAGAATTTTTAAAATTGGTGGGATTTTTCCAGCTTCTTACCAGGTGGGCCCTTGAGGCTTAAAACATAGCAGTCATTTAAATAGATTCGACATGTCACAAGGACATGTCAAAAGTTTGGATTAGTCGGGGTCTCACTGCTGAGCTCCTCACCAATCAGGGGAATTTGTGGAGAGAAGCACACAGTAGCCTCATTTCCCTGCTGTCAAACATCTCCGCCCAATGGCCCCATAGGCCTGTGAAGCCGTCTGGATGGAGATTGCTGCAAGACAGGATGTAAATGTGTCACTGTGCACTTCCAGCTTGCCCTTCTGAGACCAAGACTGATCAAAAGATCTTGCTTCTTGAGGCCCACAACTTTGACTATGTTACGGATTTCCTAGTCTACGTAAAATCACCCTTATCTTTCCTTAATTAATGCTCTACCTTGGATAAGGAAGTAAGAATTCTCTCCTTGAGTTTCCTTGAGATTCTCAATGTTCCACTGGGAAAAATTATGCAAAGGAGCTCTCCTCCAGACTGACAGCTTGCTTGCTGGTGCCATCTATTACAGACAATATCCTCAAAAGTCAAGGCTTTTAGCGATTTTGGCTGCAAACCCTATCACAACCGAAAATTGTGTGCATCACCAGCCTTAGAGCTCTAAAACATGTCTGCCAAGCCAGAATTTGGAGGACCAACAGAAAGGAAACTCTCTTCCTTCTGGAGGAGAGCTACTTTGCATATAGTTATCCTAATGAATTTGTGGCCATATATATATACAGGTTTACAGGTTTGGGAACATATTTATAGCCAAGGAGGATGTTCTTTATGTGTATTTTTGGAGGTTCAATTTCTCAGCCATTTACTCTAAAGCATTAATGCAAATTTCAAACAAATCATTTCAAAATCAATATCCAAATTTCACTTTTTTTTTCTTTTAAACACAGAAATGAAGAATAACGTATGTACCATTTGCAACCACCATTTCTTTATTAAAAACAGTTGAGAATTTCAAAGGGCGACAAAAACTATAAAAATAGTCTTATATAAATAAAGGACGTATATTTTTTAATCATAAATATAGATGATTTTTCTTCCCACAAAACAAAAAAATTATATTTGTAGAATAAATAAATAAATAAATAATAATGAGAAAAAACAATAAAGAAATGGATAGAAGGGGTTATCCAGGTTTAGAAAAAAAACAAAAAAAAACAAACGGCTTTACTGTTATCCTCAGTTTGGGTGCAGTATTACAGGTCAGTTCCACTGAAGGGAATGAAGCTGAATTGTAATACCACACACAACGTAAGGACAGGGTTTGTGCTGTTCTTGCAAGAAAGTAACTGCTTTTTCTAATCCTGGAAAACCCCTTTAAGATATACTTTTTCTATCTTTAGAGTTTGGCAATAGAAGTAAATTAGAAAACTCTTATACTGTTAGCCAATTTATAAAAAAAAGTATTACTATATTTTATTACAATATCATGTATTACCCACCCCCTTTTATTGCACTCATATTTGCCATATTTATACTTTTCGTTCTGTATGTGCGTGCCAATCCTATAAGCAAGTTGTATTGTTGCGCGCATATATACCTATGTTACTTGTATGTTGTGTTCATTTCTTTACTAGGTGTATTTTGCCTTATGCCATAGAGTCTACTGTACATTATATTGGAACTGAATGATGCTGAACAAATGGGTGGTTACTGTATCTTCAGAATGTATTTCAGACAGACGGATCAGGTTGCCTCGGTTAGATGTATTTTGACGATGGCCAAACAAAATCTTGCATATATCTGTTAAATGTGAACATGCAAATTTGAGCCTAATCATAACTGATGTAGATGTTACTGAATTTAATGTAAGCATTTTTTTATATGACAAACTATATACAGTATGTATATTGAACCTTGTTATTCAAAATGGTTAAAAAGTGTCCTTTTTGCCCATAGAAATTATTGGACTGTGGGCCTAAGTAAGGGAAGTACTCCAAGGCCAAGCCTTTGGTCAGGTCTATTTTCAATTGCTTCCTTTGCATACTAAGGCTATAGAGTGGTATGTAGTAATTGTAATCAATGCCAGGGGCATTCTGCCCTGGTGGCCCCTCCACTGTCCCACTTGTCCCCCCAGTGGCCCCTCCATTGTTACTGCACAACAGGACATCAGTACTATGGGCTTTATGTTATGCCTCTATGTAGATTATTATTGTACAAAGACCTTGGTAAATACATGTATATAAAGTCTACATGACTACAGGTTACATGGTTGACGTACACATCTCAGTTGTATTTAAACCATATACATTGATCCATTGGCAAAGGGAAATAATTTTTTATTTTCATTTTTTCAAAAGTTCATGACTTTTATGCTGCCTGAACCATACATTAGCCGGGTGACCCCTTTTGTCTTCTCCCCTCCCCATCAGCCTTGATTATTAGAATTAATGGGGCAATGAAAAGCCACAGGGATTGGCAGATGAATTGGGATTTGCGCAGTACAGTATATAAGTAATAACAGGTCCCCTTTAATATTAGAACAATACTGTAGCATAAAATTAATTTATAAGAATAAAACTGAAAAAGCTATAAAAAAAAATCCATTATAAAGAGATTATCATCTTTGTGGCTATTTCTAGTTTCTAGTGTACAGCATTTCCATACCCACTGAACCATAGCTAAATGAGTACTTAAGTCGATTAATGAGCCCCATTGAAATTATTGGGAGACTCGAGCATTTAACCAGGTGTTTTTAGACACATCTCTAAACCAAACTACTGTACGATACGATACAATGGGCCTTTTAGCTATTGTGACTTTTGGACATGTGACTTAAAGTAGATGTCTAGTTTAGAAAACCCCTTTCCATAGACACTATTAAGAAATTCTGTATTGTGGAACGGGGTTTCCCATATGCAGGGATAGGTTAAAAAGTTTCAGCGACAGGTTTCCACTACCCGCTAGCAATCACAGCAACAGGTGGCCACGGAAGGAGGTGGGGGTAGGAGGGGGATGCAGCTGGGTTACTTACTTTTCGTTGTCTCCTCTTTGATTGGGTGGTACAGGAGAGGAAGGAAAAAACATATAGAACTCAGCATGATTCCAAAATTATGGATAAGGACTGCTTTCCCCAATTATAGTGAATAGAAATGAGCAAACGTGCCTAATTTCACCTGTGGTGGCGCTGCAGGGAAAATGAAGACTTACTGTCAAATAACTAAGATTAAGGCCGATTACTTTTGGTACATTGTGATCAGATAATCATTGGGACCCCCCTTTAAATTAATATAAATATTACACCATCCTAGGGTCCATTGTCTATAACTATTAGGTTTTTTTGAACTCTTACTGTCACATTTGAAGCGATGGTACACCCCCATAGGATGTATTCAAAAAGCCTAAAGACGTGGTAGTATACATGTATTCTACTTCTATTACTCAAAAGTATTGGACACGTATACCACTAGCATGTATCTTTAAACAACCCGATGGGTTTCCTTTGGGTTGTATTGCTCAATGGAAAAAAATCAGTAAGGTTCTTCCCATCATAAATGAAAAAAATGAAATCCTACTTGTGTCATACTGTATGTGATACTCTCAGTATAATGCAAGTGAATAGCAGCTATATTTGTAAATGTTGTTAAGAAACACAAACCATATAGCCGTATATGCCATTATGCAACTAAGGTTCTCCATGATGAATGTCTATGATAGGATATACATATTATAGTAGCGGACAACTCAGTCTATCGGGCTGAGATCAAGACTATTACAATCAACTGCACTATTGGATCTAAGGGTAGATTATATATGGTTGCACCCTCATTGGTCTCCTCTTCATATATGCAGTAGTTTGCACCCTATTATCCAAGAACTGTAGGATAACAATGTACTGTATCAGCAATGTAATGGGATGTTAATGTCACGTTTTTTCCAAAAATAAAAATTTGAAAAAAAAAAGAAGTAAAAAATAATTGTAAGCAGAAATTCCTTATGTTTTCTTTACAATGTGTACTCTCGACTTTGGATTTTGTTTGATGTTTTGACGAAATTACAAAAACAAAAAAAACAAGAAAATAAAGATGTAGTACATGGTTATTTTAAATTACCCGGACTTGTGTGTATGTGTTTCTGCATGCGAAAATAACAGAGGTGACTTTGATCTGTGCAATGCAGGCAAAAAAAAAAAAAAAAAAGCGTAATGTTAGAATAAGCAGCAAACATGATGAATTGGGAACGGGAGAGAATGAGATTCAGCATCATGAGGTGTATTAAACAGAATAGGAATTTAGCTGGAAATCCGCACCGAGCATCATTATAGCCTATCAGCCATTTGTATGTTTCCAGCACACGGTAAGCTGAAAGGGCAGGGACATTATTCAGCCGCTTTCATTTACAGACGATGGAGTAAACATTGCTTTCATTACCGCTGCTGCTGTTTAGGTTTTTTTTTTTTTTCTTTTAATACAATAAGGAGAGAACCAGGCTATTAGGAACGAAGGGAATACATTGGATTTATTACTTAATGTGAGTTTGGCTGGAGGAATTGACCTAGGACTGGCGGAGACGGCCTCCTTTTTAACAACCTTAAAGGCTGGGGGCTAAGATGTCCGGAGTGATTTGTATACTACTAAGCCCCTTGTGTAAAGGCTATAGGGAACTGGAGAGGGGGTGTGCACACACCTTTAGGCTAGGTTCACACTACGTATATTTCAGTCAGTATATGTATATTTCAGTCAGTATTGCAACCAAAACCAGGAGTGGATTAAAAACACAGAAAGGCTCTGTTCACACAATGGTGAAATTGAGTGGATGGCCGCCATTTAATGGCAAATATTTGCTGTTATTTTAGAACAACGGCCGTTATATTGAAATAATGGCCGTTATTTACTGTTATATGGCGGCCATCCACTCAATTTCACCATTGTGTGAACAGAGCCTTTCTGTGTTTTCAATCCACTCCTGGTTTTGGTTGCAATACTGACTGAAATATACTGACTGAAATATATGTAGTGTGAACGCAGCCTTAGTGTGGCTTTTCTTCTCTCTGGGTAAACACATTGGGGGAGATCAAAAATGGTGTAAAGTGAAACTGGCTCAGTTGCCCCTAGCAACCAATCATATTCCACCTTACATTCCTCACAGACTCTTTGGAAAATGAAAGGTGGAATCTGATTGGTTGCTAGGGACAACTGAGCCAGTTTTACTTTACACCATGTTTGATAAATCTCCCCCATTGCCTTAGCTCTCTACTCAAATATTTTAGCTAAGGATAAGTTGTTTTTAAACAAACCAGGTACAGTACAGACAAACCCTCTAGACATCCATTTGTGCAGTAAAAAGCATACAGGGAGGTTTCAGAGAAAAAGGGTCACAGTAAAGCATAATCCAATTCATTATACATTACAGCTAATTTACATAATAAAACTCAAGTTATTTTGTACATAGTGTATATTGCATAACTTTACTTGCTACAGAGCTGCACTCACTATTCTGCTGGTGGGGTCACTGTGTACATATATTATTATCCTGTACCGATCCTGAGTAACATCCTGTATTTGTTTTATTAAAAATGTAAACATAAAAATAAATAATTGGAAGAATAAAAATAAAATCTTACAGAACAAATATAATAAATAAGAAAAATTACAATAATCTATATCATAAAAATGAAAGTCTGTCTCTGTCCCATATAGACTTCCAAACGCCTGAACCGTTTGACCCCAAATTTGGCACACAGATACATTGGGTGCCCAGGAAGGTTAGAGCGAAGGTCCCGTCCCCGCCAGATGTACAGGAGGGGGGAGGGGGAAGAGCGCCCCATAGGGATGAATGGGAAAATCTCCACACTGCACACACAGGTGATATAATTAGTGCTGCAGCTCTCAAGCAAAAACGGCAGTTACTACTTTCATTTTCACAGGAAGTTGGAATCTGATTGGTTGCTAGGGCAGCTGCCTCACAACAGATCTACAGAAATAAATACAGTAAGTGTGCCTTCACACCTATCGGATCCGCATCAGATTTTACATTGAAAATTCACTGCAAAATCCGCTGCGGATCCAGTGTCATTCAACCCTAGGACACTACATACTATTGACATCCCGCTGTGAGTATGTAAATTAACCCCCTCGGTGGCTGGAGTGTAACTTACACTGACAGAGGCCGCCATCATCCCGCCCGCACAGACCACTGTTAGATCATGCAGGCTCCCCTCCAGTGTGTTCAGCGCTGTGCTGCTGCTGCCAGGCACAGCTCTCTTCTCATGGCTCTGGACACTGCATACACTGCTCCAGCTTGCTTCGAGGGGACGTCCAGAGCCATGAGGAGAGAGCCGTGCCCGGCAGCAGCAGCACAGCTCTGAACACACTGATACTGGAGGGGAGCCTGCACAATCTAACAGCGGTCTGTGCGAGTATGTAGTGTCATAGGGTTGAATGACACTGGATCCGCTGCAAATTTGCAGAGGGAAATCCGGTGCGGATCCAGTAGGTGTGAAGGCACCCTAACAGTGTACAGTATATATACAGTGTATATAGTAAGGGGCTTACCTGCCGGGTGGTGGTGTTGGGGAATGTGTACAGTAAGGGGGTGTTAGGGAATGTATACAGCATGGGGGCTACCTGGGGGGGGGTTATACAGCATAGGGGGTACTTAAAGGGGGAGTGTATACAGCATGGGGGCTACATGCAGAGGGGAGTGTATACAGCATGGGGACTACCTGAAGGGGGGAGTGTATACAGTATGAGGGCTATCTAAAAGGGTGGCAGTGTATACAGTATAGGGGATACCTGCAGGGGGAGTGTATACAGTATGGGGGCTACCTGCAAAAAGGGGGTAGTGTATACAGTATGGGGGCTACCTGCAAGTGGGGGGGGTGTATACAGTATGGGGGCTACTTGCGGGGGTAAAGTCTATACATTATAGGGACTACCTGCAAGAGGGGGGGTGCATAGAGTATGGGTAAAAGGTAGTGTCTAAGAGGGACAGATTATAATGATGCAAGATTGTGTATGCACTTATTATTATAAGCTGCAGGTTTTCTGCACACTCACCTTACTTATGGTCTGCAATCGGTGTGGGGGGGGGGACCCCAAACTACACACTAAAGGTATACAGGACCCCAGAACTATATACTACAGGCAAGCAGGACCTCCACCAACTATATACTACATGTATACAGGACTTCCACTAACACTGCCAATGTTGTATATAACTAGGCTGTATATAACACTGCCAATGTTGCATATAACCAGGCTCAGCATAACACTACCAATGTTGTATATAACCAGGTTTTGTATAACACTACCAATGTTGTACATAACTAGGCTGTATATAACACTGCCAATGTTGTATATAATGAGGCTGTATATAACACTGCCAACGTTGTATATAACCAGGCTAAGTATAACACTGTTAATGTTGTATACCAGGTTGTATACTGTATAACACTGCCAATGTTGTATATAACCAGGCTCTGTATATAACACTGCCAACATTGCATATAACCAGGCTGTATATAACACTGCCAATGTTGTATATAACCAGGCTCTGTATATAAAACTGCCAATGTTGTATATAACCAGGCTCTTTATACAATCTGATCACATGAGGACATCTCAGTTTGGCTATTACATATTTAGGATGTTTAAAGTTTTTAGTTTATTTCTAACCTACAATTTACATAAACAGTTCAGAACTGTCAGGGTATATAGTGTATAAAGGGATATATATATAGGGCTCCTGGCGATTTCCCCTTAAACAAAAAAAAAAACAAGGGCATAGATTGGCCTCCTGGGCGACCTTGGAACAAATCTAATTAACACACTGACAATTTATACCAGGGCAGCGCCGGGTACATTTTCTAGTAACTGAAAACTGACAATCTCAATAATAACTGACAATAACATAACATTAATATAAATATCATATATCTGTTAAAAATATCAAAGTCTATGGGGGACACTTACGAAGATCGGAGTAATCGTTTAACGTTCTTAAATTGGGCCATGCCCCCATTTACCTCACCTGATTGACTAAGAGGTGCATGCCCAGGGGCGAATTAACTTTACCATAGGCCCCGGGCTGTTCACCAAGCCTGGGCCCCCCACCCCACTGTATTCATAGTACAGGACAGATAATGTCATTATGTCCTGATTTGTGCAAAATTGCCATACAAAAACAGTGATTTTTTGCAAATCATGGCGGAAGTGTAGCCAGGAGACAGTACACCACTGAAAGTATAAGTCTTTTTGGGTGGTCATGGGCCCCCCAAGAGCTCAGGGCCCCGGGCTACCGCCCGAAACGCCCCTATTATAGTCCACTACTGTGCATGCCTACGGCCTGACCTTTTCCTGAGCAGGTGTACATTTCTGCCATGATTTACACCTGCGAGTAAATCTGGTACAGGAGGAGGCCACGCCTACTCCCTGAGCATCAGACAAGCAGGGGATACGCCTTCTTTCCAGTGTACGGCAGGGGTGCACCATTTGTAAATCTCCCCCTAAACGTGCATATTAAGCCCCAAAAGTCCATAAAGAGCCCATCTATGTATAGGCTGGTCCGGCCTATTCTTGCAAAACACAAAAGCAACGGCCGTGATTTATACCAACCCATACATTGTGCAGGGCCTGGATAAGGAGTTTTGGTGCCCTAGGCAGAGAAGACAAATGCCCCCCCCCTTTTAACCCAGGGTTATCAGAATCGGTGATCCGCACCCAGTATAATGCCCTGAAAGTGCCACCACACTGTATTAAGAGCCCTAATACAAATGGTAATTATCTTATAACACTCTTACTACAATACAGTGATTACCCATTGCCTCCAAACTGCTCTGAACAAAACAGGAAGATATCACTAATGATACCATTACATAATACCACCACACCATGACCACTATCACTACAGACCCTATAACAGAGTGTAGTTACATACAGTGATTCTGATCAGAGTCTTTAACTTTTTCTTTCTCCATCCAGCCTGGGCTACCTTGAAGTCTTCTCCTGGCTGTGAATCCTCTCTCCAGAATCTGTCAGAGAAACATTTTAGGCTCCAACACATCCAGTAGTTAAGTCCCCTGTATCCCTTTATAGTAGTTACACCCCTCATAGTTTTAAGGTGTCCCTGTGCCCCAGTATACTAGTAAGGCCCCTCTGTGCAGCCCTAATATAGTATAGACTGCTGTGTGCTGCCCAAGTAGTATATAGACCCCCTGTGTTCTGCCCCCAGTAGTATATAGACCTCTGTGTGCTGCCCCCAGTAGTATATAGAGCCCCTGTGTACTGCCTCCAGTAGTATATAGACCCCCTGTGTGCTGCGCCCCAGTTATAAATAGACCCCCTGTGTGCTGCCCCCAGTAGTATATAGATCCCCTGTGTGCTGTCCCAGTTATATATAGACCCCCTGTGTGCTGCCCCCAGGTATATAGACCCCTGTGTGCTGCCCCCAGTAGTATATAGACCCATGTGTGTTCCCCCAGAAGTATATAGACCACCTGTGTGCTGACCCCAGTTATATATAGACCCCCTGTGTGCTCCTCCACTTATATATAGACCCTGTATGCTCCCTCAGTTATATATAGACCCCTGCATGCTGCAACCAGTAATATGTAGACCCCCTGTGTGCTCCCCCAGTTATATATAGACCCCTCTGTGCTTCCCCAGTTGTATTTAACCCTTGTTAGCCCCCTCCCATATAGCAGGCATCCTCCAAAACAACCAAACTAACTAAAAAAAAAACACTTATCACCTGGGCCGCGCGTCTCCTCTTCTCTGATTTCTTGTGGCCACAGGCTGCGTTATACTAAATGTGAACATGGCCTAATAATGTATACAAAAACACACACATATATATATATATATATTTTTAAGTAACAAAACATACCAGCTAAATCAGCCTGCAAGTAGTAATGTATCTTTTTTTTTTTTTCGTTCTAGTTTTTGCATATTTCATTTAAACATCCCTTCAAAGGATGAAATATACAAAAATTAGAACTTAAAAGTATATGGCCACCTTTACTCAAACATCTTGTCCAAGTTCAATAGAAAACCCTGATGCCCGACAGAGCACTATTTACAACAAAGCTCCCTCAACACTAATAGCAATCCCTGCATTTAAGTGTGTCAGTTGACCCGCACCCCCGCAGGGTGACTACAGGGGGGCCAGTCTGTTTCCAGGGCAGCCGGAGGCCTTTTCTTTACCTCTGTGCTGTATATCATGATGCACATTCTATAAGTGTGTCTCTAATTTATAGGTTTTGCATGGTATTTATTGCTATATAGTTATATATGACAATGTTATTATTTACTTTCTATTATTATATGTGAACCTTGCCATGCATGGTTATGCAATCACATGTATGGATTCTTTATCCTACATGATGTACCACTCCATATATACTGTACTAATTTACATGTGTTTGGGAATACTTGGAGTTAAGTATGCATTAGTCTTTTATGTGACGCTGGGATAAGTGCTATCATGACGCACACCCAGCAACAGCACCCAATGCACTGGATATCATGTGTGTTGTAAAGAGTCTCTATGAGGCCATATCAGGGGCATAGCTAGAAATGGATGGGCCCCATAGCAAGCTTTTGATTGGGGCCCCCCACTTTTCCGAATGACCTTTAAGTCGTCAAGTGTAGTCATAACTGCAAGCGATTGTAAGGAGTGTTTTCAGTTAGAGGAACATTTGCAGAACGCGGGAGGCCATTTGGCCGCTTGGTGCTGCAACTGATTACAGCTCAGGGGGACCAACGTATTGCAGGAGCAGGTAATGGGGCCCCTTGATGTGACGGGCCCCATAGCAGCCGCTATGGCTGCTACAGTGGTAGTTACTCCCCTGGGCCTTATCTACAGGGGGAATAAATGGAGGTCACACTGGACTATTTATAGGAATAGGATCAGGATCTGCTATACAAGTTTTGAGAGCTCTGACCAGTCATGTACTATAACAATAGACTGGAAACAACATTTACATGAAAAAAAAAGCCATCTATATACCACAACCCATATCAATGGGCGACTTCTTCCTCTCTGCCCTTCCAAGGGATGATAAACAGAGAATAAAGTTGTGTGCTATAGGAATGCACTTCCCTACAATGCTAATAGTATAGGAAAATAATTTTATCGTTGAAAAAGTTTTTTCCTAAGTTGATCCTTGGCCTTATTGTCCGACCTGCACCATTACAATATAGGCGACATAGGGACAACTTCTTTAATGGGCGTGTGTGAACGAGGGAGAGGGAGACTTGTGATAAGTGCCATAGCGTTACTATTACATGATCTACATGTTATTTCTAATAACACCTAGCAACCAAGAGGCAACACACATGGATAGGAGGGTATCTGGAATGCAAGCCATGCTATTGGTATAAGGGCTATTTGCAGCCACTAGGGGGAGCTTCTATTGTCACTTCCACTAAATGGGTTGCATAAAAAACATCACTAAGGGACACTGAGCTGATCAATCTTCCCTCAATGCTGCCCTGACAGAGCCTGCGTCCTCACTACTCACCACTTCATAGTGACATTTTGATGCACAGGAAACAGTCAATCACAGCTTCTATACCCATGTATTAAGAAATTTGTAGGAGCTCTATTTTTGTACCCACATGGTCAGGAGAAATAATTCATTTGGATGGTTTTGACATTTCCAAGCACTAAGATTTAATAAATGGGAAGAGATGGGTGTTTGGTTTTTTAATGCTTGTGGAGTTTTTATGTTTTCAAAAACATATACATACTGTATACATTTTTTTTTTTACCAAAGTAAAGTTGAATAGATGATTGTATACTCACCTAAGGCCCTATTACACGAAACGATTATCGGCGTATATCGTGTAACAGAAGGCAACGATCAGCCAACATGAACAATGTCAGCTGATCGTTGCTGTCGTTTGTCTTTCAACATACAGAGCACAGGAGAAGACTGGGAGCGTAGATGGGTAAAGTATTAACTGTTTGGGCAATCATCAGCCATTGGCCGTGCATCTCGGCGGCCGAAAATTTTAGGTCATGACCTAGAGATACAATCAGTGAGATTCGGCCGAATTGGGCCAAATCTAAAAATCTCAATGGAGTTCCCAACGTCCAATAGGTTTGTTAGTTGCCAGTTGAATCTATTGTATGGCATGATCCAGTACTGCTCCATGACTTCTGTTATAAATGGAACATGACACTGGTGTGAACAGAATCTTACTTATACTTTGTTTCATATTTTGTATTCACCTGTAGTTTATTCACTTTTGCTCTAAAGCCTCCAAATACTTTTCCCGTCCATCTATAAAGCTCCCGGTTCTATGAAAGTCTTTTTTGCAGTGATATATTTATATATAAAAAAGAAGGAAGTGTTGTAAAGCCTGAATAGTACACCAATAACATAAACCAAATAAAATGAAATGTCCTTTCTGAAATAGATAAACCTTAAAATATGTTAGTACTGTGGGTCTCTGCTCCGCGGACATGGTAAAATTGTTCTCAGCTGCATGATCTATGCTGACCACCAAAAAGAAAGCATAAAACAATAACAAATTGCAAACAAAAGGAAGAAAAATTGCACATTCATACCGGTGGTGATAAATATTGAAAGGGGATTGAATAAACTTTGGTCAATGACAAGGTGTGGGGAAGACCAATGTTTTTTCTGTATACTGCTGTCAAGGGACTATACGAGCTGTTATATATGTTATCTCCAAGATAAAACTAAATAACTGAAAAGTTGGCCAAGTTGTGTAGGTTTGCACAAAAATTAGCAATACGAGATACACATGAGAATGCCTCCTGTATGGATCCTCATGTCTGCCATGCATTCACTCCAGACACCTTTATTATGCAAATAAGTCAAATTTTATTCTTGGCTTACACAGAGGCGTTTCAGCTTAATGGTTAGAGTGAGGTTAAGCAGTACTATGTCCTTGATGGGAAAAACACACAGAGCTGTCTGCTCAGCCCACCCGAGGGTGCATGGCTGGATCCTCCAAACAGTAATCTGTGGTAACCCAGGTTTACTAGGTGATGGTGACTAGGACTGGTTGTGGTATCACTGTGGCACTTGCCACAACTTGATAAAAGGTTGTAGGTGGAGTGCCTGTAGGGTGTGATGCAGTGCAGATGAACTACAGAGTCCAGGATAAACTTAACAACTTGCACACTTTACAGGTAATGTCCTTAAAGTGACAGGACCGCTTAATACTTGAGATCACAAGTTGAGATCGTGCTTGAGTGTGCCAATTTCCGTGTTTTGGATAAGCTTGGCTTGAATAAGGACAGTCTCATTGGCAGATTGTAGGTCGAACACTTTGAAGAGTAGATAGGGGGCAACCAGGGGCACCTGTCTAGGTAGTTCCGAACTCTGTCAGGGTGATATTAATACTTGATGCTTGATAGAAGAAACCCATAGTCGCAGTTTAGAGAATACTGCATCATGAGAAGAGATCACAGAGTGCCAGATCCAGGAATACAGACCCCGGACTTGAACAACCAGGCATAGCAAATCCCTTAAGATTACCGGAGGAGATTGAGCAATGGTTCAGTTTGGTACTTCGGCTTTAACTGCTCTTTGCCAACCACTGGGCATAGTCCAGAGAGCTTAAGGACTTCCTGATGAATACTTTTGTATAATTAGGTCATCCCAGACCTAGAAAGGTTAGGTCCCTTTGGTGGTAGTTGTCCCTCTAAGGGTTTTATAGGCAAAGACTTGTGAAGAAACAGATCCTGCCGAATGCAAGTGAAAACGCTCAATGCAGTGAAGTCCCAGGTGCATTGCCCTTCTGGGAAACATGAATATGCAAAAGAAGAGCCCGTGGAGCCTCATCAAAGAGTCTCGAAACACAGGACTAGCCAGATATCCCTCCGGGAAGGACCCAGCCGCAGAGGGATATCTGGCTAGTCCTGTGTTTTGAGACTCTTTGATGAGGCTCCACGGGCTCTTCTTTTGCATATTCACTAGCAGCCGGCAGTGTTGTCATTTGGCTGGTCTCCCTGAGATCAGCGATCTGTTTCTCTTATGGCTCTACTAGGCATTGTTCCCACCTAGCCAGAATTCTGCTCCACACTGATGAGGGGCAAAACCCCGAAACAGCTGTATGTGGATGGTTACCTGGCCTTGTTTTTTTCCCTTGTCATTACATTGACTTATAGGGCCACTTAATATGGTGATTTTGGTGGTTTCCTTACAGGAGCCACCCCTTGGCTGGGTGAGTCCTTCCCGGAGGAATATCTGGCTAGTCCTGTGTTTCGAAACTCTTTGATGAGGCTCCACTGGCTCTTCTTTTGCATATACTTGTGAAGAAAGGAATGGTCTCTGGTAGTGTTGTGCAGCAGCTGTATCTAATCAGAAACTAAAAGACTAAGACCCAGACTGACTAAATACTTCCCTATTTAGGGCTAAACCTGGGTCAATTCTTCATTAGTGGAGGAATTGTGTGGTGACTCTACACCTCCTTTGTGGGAACTTTCTAAACTAAAGAAGTCCTAGGCTAGGGCAGGGAAGTACAATTGCAGCCCTCCATCTGTTGCAAAACTGCAATTCCCATCATGCCTGGACAGCCAAAGCTGAAGCCTTAACTGACAAGGCATGATGGGAATTGTATTTCTTCAACAGCTGGAGAGCTGCAGTTGCCCATCCCTGGGCTAGGGAATGGGACTTGACAGGCAATCACACTTTTGCACATGTAAAACATCATACAATATAACCAATGCATTAACCCCAATTAGCTTTAATGTGCTGGACAAGAATAAGCCAATACTCAGTGGTGGCATCTTGTGGCCTAAAGTGAATACACAGATATAAAAAAAAAACAATAGAGAAAAAAATCTAGCACAGTGGCATTAGGGAATACAAGGGACCTTCTAGAAACTACCTGCTGGAAGAAACTAAATCGAAATAGAAAAAAATGTCTCCATCCACTCTAGAGCTGATCTCAAGCCGGGACTAAGGGCCATATTACACGGGACGATTATCGTGCGAAAAATCGTTATATCGTTCGAATTTAAGCGATAATCGTTCTGTGTAATTGTAGACAACAATCGAAAAATCGTTTGTATGTCGTAGATCGTTGATTTAGATCTGAGCCTAAAATTATTGTTAATCGTTCGCTGTAATTCCACATTCGTTCGCTCAAGTTCCGCATTTGTTCACTAATCGTTGAGTCTAATTGCACATTGTTCATTGTTTTGCTGAGATCAGAAGCAGTAAACGATCTTAGTAATAAACGAACGACTATCGTGCTGTGTAATATGGTGAACAATTACGAGTTAACGATAAAAAACCTCGTTTGCGATAGTTTTTTCGTTAATTGTAAAAAATCACTCTGTGTAATAGTACTGGAAACAAGCGTTGATAAGAAAGATTGTACACGGTTGTACATGGCACAACTAATCGAGCGTCCGGGCCAGATAAGCGATTTCTGTATAATTTGTGCGGCCATATGAGTACATTGCTATCTGCCACACAACCCCTGTTTACACAGGAAGATGTACGGCTGGTAAACAATGATTTATTGGCCTGCTCAAAAGATGTGATCAGCCAACAAGCGGATGCTTTCCTGCTCCTCAGCTGATCACTGACACTTTTACATGGGCTGACTATTAGATGAATTAGTGTTTCTGGAGACGCTTGTTGCCGATAATTGGCCTGTGTAAAAGTGCCCTTAGAGACGCAGTCTGCTGCATGGGTGAAAAGTGTTATTGACAAGTTTTGCAATAGCCAGATACTGTATGACAGCTTATCATGAAAATTCTAAACAAGTAGTTGTCCAGGCGCAAGCAGTCAGAAGCACAATGTAATACTTTATATTAATATGATTTTTTTTTTTTAATTAAAGGTTCAGGGTATATGCGAAGCATGACCACACTAAAGCATATTAAATGCTCCTATATGGATTTTTGCATATAGTAATGGTGGGGAACCTGCAAACCCTCAAGCTTTTGCAAAACTATAATTCTGATCATGCCTGGACAGCCAAATGCACTGGCGTATAGGATGGCCATATATGAACCCATAGCTGTTCCCGATTTTTGTGCCCAACAGTAACCACCAGCAAAAATGTTCCTCTTCAGTATCAATTTAGAAGATTGAGAAGACTTTCAGTATAGTATGGTCAATGTAAGAATAAAGATATATATATATATATATATATATATATATATATATATATATATATATATATATTAAAGTGTCACTCTCGTTTTAAAAACCTTTTGGCATACCATAGAGACAAGTTAAAAGTTTCGATTGGTCTGGGTCTGAGTGTTCAGACTAGTGATGAGCGAAGATGTTCGTAAATGTTCGTATGTTTGTACGAACATGACACAAATTGTTCGTGTTCGCCTTTCACAAACAATTTGTTAGATGATCGGAGTGGTTATACCGATCATTTTCAAACATATTCAAACATGCAAACGTTTATCTCGCAAGTGTATGCAACTGTGCAATTTATGCTTTGTACTTGATCATCTGTACGCATGTGCGTAACTGTAGACCGAGACGTACGCAACTGTGTAATTTCACTTTGCACCTGATAATTTGTAGGCATGTGCGTAGACCGAAACATGCGCTTCTACTGTACGTTTATTATTTGTTCGTGAATGTTCGGCAAACACGAACATGAACCGATCACAATGATTAGTTTTATGTTCGTGTTCGGAATCTGAACCAAACATCGGGATGTTCGCTCATCACTAGTTCAGACCTGTGTCGTTCATGAGAACAAGCCGGGTAAAGACAACGCTAAGCCTGATCCTCTCCCGACTCTGTGTGAGATGATCAGTTGGGCTCCATTTGATTGGCTATGTAAGTCTATGGAGTCCAACTAATATCTTGTGATAAAGAGTGAGGAGTGGATGCGCTGCTCCGCTGTCTTCTCCTGGCTTCTTCTCATGATCTGAATACCCCTCTATGACATGTCAAACATTTTTCCAAACAAAAGTGACACTTCAAGTGTCAATAATGTACATACATCAAGCAATCCAAGAATTACAATGATTGACATCCTATAACCTTAACAGAGTACAGGTCACATCCATTGGTTTTACCAAGTTCTCGCTGAAAGAGATATCTTCTGGTGACTTCAAAAAACAGATCCAGCAAAGCCATGTCGATATACTGCCAATAGGACATTCTGCCTACAGTGTCTGACAGATGATGGATATCACATAGAGAAGGCCTCTTCCCCTCTAGGCCTCTGGGAAGTTGCATTGGTGTTTTTTCCTTTTACCTCTGAATGACAAGGACTAGGCATACAGTAATATCGGACGGGGTCAGCGGGAGTCTATATGATTGCTCACGGCTGAAAATCTTCCCACATGCAAGTTACACTGTGAAGCATCCTCCGTCAGGACTCATTGTCTTCTATCTTTATGTATTATTGATTTGCTGCTCATTTCATATGTCAGATATAGACATGTTAATATTTTATTGCTTTTTAAGTGATAATTTGTGCTTGTCAGGTATAAGAAATTAAACAGAGGGCATCAAATGCTGTAAATAGTGACACAGATTCACAGAAATTTATTGCTTTATACATCCCAGAGGTGTGAGATTAGCATTATATCCTAATCTAATATTTATGACGTGCCGTGCTCCTCAGCTCTGTGGAAAGGGGAAGTTAGAAATAGAAAAAAATAGAAAAAAAACCTAAGGAAGAAATAAAGTGGAAACATTTAGCCATAATTTCTATCATTGAAATCAGCACAGTGGCTCAATGGCTAACACTGTTGCCCCTAACCACTAAGATCTTGGGTTCACGAGAACAACAATCTACAGAAATTATGATTACACATTAGATTGTGAGCTCTTTGCACTACAGAATATGATGATGATAATTCATAATAAGTAAAAATAGGTACAACAAACTCCTTTCTGCAAGTATTTAGACTCTTCAAGTGGATATAAATGACATCACTTTTCAGAAGCTCAAAGTCCCTACAAAAACAACTCAATGCACCAGTCACATAAGCACCATGTGACATTATGCCCTACACAGATGACCCCATAACTCTACCAATCACAGATGACCCCATAAATCTACCAATCACAGATGACCCCATAAATCTACCAATCACAGATGACCCCATAAGTTTACCAATCACAGATGACCCCATAAATCTACCAATCACAGATGACCCCATAAATCTACCAATCATAGATGACCCCATAAGTTTACCAATCACAGATGACCCCATAAATCTACCAATCACAGATGACCCCATAAATCTACCAATCATAGATGACCCCATAAGTTTACCAATCACAGATGACCCCATAAATCTATCAATCACAGATCACCCCAAAGGTCTATCAATCACAGATGATCCCATAGGTATAACAATCACAGATAACCCCAAAGGTATACCAATCCCAGATAACCCCATAGGTATACCAATCACAGATGACCTCATAAGTCTACCAATCATAGATAACCCCATAGGTCTACCAAGAACAGAATACCCCATAAATCTACCAATCACAGATGACCCCATAGGTCTACCAATCGTAAATAAGTCCATAAGTCTACCAATCATAAATGAGCCCATACATGTAGCAATCACAGATAACCCCATAAGTCCACCAATCACAGATGACCCCAAAGGTCTACCAATCACAGATGACCCCATAAGTCTACCAATCACAGATGACCCCATAGGTCTACCAATCACAGATGAGCCCATAGGTCTACCAATCACAGATGACCCCATAGGTCTACCAATCACAGATGACCCCATAGGTCTACCAATCACAGATGAACCCATAGGTCTACCAATCACAGATGACCCCATAAGTATACCAATCATAGATAAGTCCAACGATCACAAATGAGCCCATACGTTTACCAATCACAGATGACCCCTGGCCTGTATAAAAAAAAAAATATGATAAAAAAAGACAACTCTCACCACCCGAAGAAAAAAACATTTCACTTGTCAATTCGCAACTAGTTTTTAGCAGACACAGACTATGATTTGAGTGAAGGTTTCTATAAGCAGAGTTAAGTTAAGAGATATGAATATCCTAAAAACACTTTCAAGTTGATTCATATTGACCAATTCTGATTTGGATTTGTCAGTATGTACAGGAACATTGACTTCTGTCAAAGGCCGCGGTAGCACGTACATTGTATGCCTTGCTAGGCTGAAGGCAGAGTGCCCAGACCAATGAATGCAGTGAGTGTCAATGTAGATAGGATTGCTGCTTCCCTCCACGTGGTAACACACATTCACAGTGCAAACTTGCAAATGTTAAAGCAAATCTGTCAACCTGGTTGCACTGCCTCATTTTTAGCAAAAGCTCTTAGGGCATACCCCTCATAAGTGTGTGTGTCTTTATTAGGCTGGGTTCACACTACGTTTTTGCAATCCGTTTTTTTTTTTTTTTTTTTTTTTTTCCATACGTTTTTTGAAAAAAAAAAAAAAAATGGTTGAAAAAACGGATGAAAAAATAGGGATGCATTTGTGTACATCCATTTTGATCTGTTTTTCCATTAAATTCCATTATAAAATAAATGGTTTAAAACGGATGCATTTTTTTCTAACATAAACAAAAAGGTAGTCAACCTCATTTTTGTGTCCGTTAAAAAAACTGATCCATTTTGATCTGTTTTTTTTTTTCGTAACAGAATTCAATGGAAAAACAGATCAAAATGGGTGCACACAAATGCATCCGTTTTTTTCCATTCGTTTTTTAACCATTTTTTTTTCTCCAAAAAACGGATTGCAAAAACGTTGTGTGAACCAAGCCTTACAGAAAAACTGACTTTTATTCTTTCCATAAGGTAGATGCTATAGTGCCCTGTGCTCTAAGACCACTACACCTTCAGACAGCATAGTGGCTTACTGGTTTGCACTGTATCCTTGTAGCGATGTGGTCCTAGGTTTAAATCAAACATCTGCAAAGACTCTGTGTTTGCTTGGGTTTCATCATGGGGCTCTAGTTTTCTCCCTAATGGGGAATTAGTTGCTACAAAGTTGCAGATACAGCTTCCCAGTGACTTGTTTACATCAACCATCTTGGAAGGTGGGAGAAGAGACAAGGAGAAAAGCTCACACACAGATTTTTGTGTCTTCAGCAGAAAGCAGCAGCTCAGAAGGCGACTGAATAGATCATAACAAGTATGGAATGAATTGTTAGTCTCCCTATGGGCAGCCACATATCAAAAGTTATGTTTGAGCGGAATACCCCTTTAAGAGCCTAAATATAAATGTCACTAATATAATTAGATAGATGGCAGATAGATAGATAGATAGATAGATAGATAGATAGATAGATAGATAATAAAAAATTCTTATGCATTTTCCAATACTTCTTAAATTTGATGATACTACAAGCCCAAATCTAACCTGTCTACTACCCTATCAGCGTCAGCAAATGGTTGAGGGATTAGCATTCTCATAGCTGTGGCCTATGGAACAACATTAGATTTTGAATATTAAATGACGGTGTTAAAGGACAGCATACAGTGATCTCCCAGAGAAACAAAAGTAATCACCTCTCACAGCCCTCCGAGTCAACATCAATCCAATTATCCCTAACCTAGAGCAATAATCCAACTGTATAGGAATGACTCAGAGATCTATCATTATACTTATCAGTCAGCCAAGGCACTGGGGCAGCTTATCTTTTATTACTATTTCTAATCCAATCCTATTACTTCTGCTATGCCTCATTATTCCGAATGAGAGAAAGACATGTACATTTCACTTTCGTCACTGCGGAAAACTGGGAAAAAAACCCTAACAATGAGAATGATGAGACCTTAACCTTTTCCTGTCCACTCAGCAGCTGTACACAGGTTAATTGGGAGCCATTTGTTTTCTGTTGATGATTCCTTTTGATCTAGACTGACAGGATATCAATGAATGAGGTTATAAACTGCTGTTACAATATTGTGTATTACATGAGAAAATGCTGTCATGTATGTTCCTATAGGGAAGAGTAAACTCAAAAATATTCTAAGAGTCTCTTCTCAATGGATTTCCCATAGTATTTAGACAAAGAACTCCATAGTCACGTTTCAGAGTTCTGTAGGGGGTCAATGTCTAACAAAAAATTTCCTCCAATAGTTGCTGGAGAATCAGATTTGAGGATTTGCATAGTTTTTTTCAAGGAAAATATGGTGGTCTCTCCAAGGAAACACCTTACTAGAGTTGATCGAACCTCGGGAAATCCTAGGTCCGATCGAACTCGAACATTCACGAACCTTCCGCATTTGATTGTTGAAGCCTTCCTGGTCCGTAGGGAAGGAGGAGACTGCCCGAGTACCGCCTACATTTTCTGAGATTCGATCAACCCTACACCTTACTACCTCAAATCCAGACGTGTGAAGGAGTTACGTGCTATCCACTGAGCAAAGTAAGGGGCTTATAGCAATTTATAAATTGAGTTCCTGCTGCAAGTTCACATTTACCCTACATCATTGTAATCTATAGACAATAATTTCCTTTGGAAGCTAGGTAGAGTGAAACATGGTCTGGTTGACTCCTTCTTTGCTGACTTTTTGGTGGTCTTGTTTAGGTAAGGGAACTCGGGCAGAAGCATTATGACTTCCTGAGCAAGGTACCTTTTTATTTAGTTCACTCCATATTGGTCAATGTGTGCGTGTTAAGGCTATGTTCACACTACGTAACAAACCGGCTTTTCCGTGACCCCGGACGGGTCACGGAACGGCTGGTCTGTGCCCGGATCATCGCGGCCGGTACTTAAGTACCGTCCGGATGATCTGTCGGAGCCGCTCGCTTCACTGTGTGCACTGACAGGTCTTTCTGCAGCTGGAATTCACTGAATTCCGGCCGCAGAAAACTGACATGTCTGTTTTTTCCAGTGCCGCATGGGATCCCGGCTGGAGCGCATATGATGTGTGTACGCTCCGGCAGGGATCCCATTGCAGATAAGGCTATGTTCAACTCCTCAAAACTATGGCCTTAGTTCTGTGGCGAGAACTACGGACGTAGTTTTACGTAATGTGAACATAGCCTAAAGCAAATATGATCCAGACCTTGTTCATCAATGCCACCATTTTTTCACATAGTTGGGGAATATATAGTTCAGGGCCAGCCTAATAGGTGAACTAGATAATCTTTATAAGAACTATAGATGAACCTAACTCGAACATTTGGATACCACTGACTACAGAAATGGATGGAGCCTTATTGAGTCCTGGAAAACATGGATACAGCCTATGGCTGTGTTCAAGTTTTCCCAGACTCCCTAGGGCTGCATACAACTTCCTCAGCCACCAATATTCATATGCCGAACAATTTGACTCAAACATGCTTAAAAGGGAACCAATTAGCCCAATTGGACTTCCCCAGTTTTATACCCAAGAAGCTTTATAGCACGCGGCAGGGAGAGGCATTCCAGGTAGTCATCTGGGCAGCTCCCCACCCTTTTCTAGTCAACACTCTCTGCCTTGTATGCACAGCATAAGAATATCTGTTTTACCGTGTATTCCTCAGATGTAGCCTGGTGAGATCTAACCGAGGCAGGACTGAGCCAGTAGCAGATAGAACAGCAAGAGTGCTGAGCTGGAACTGTTTACGTACTTTTTTTTTTTTTGCCTTCACCATTCATTTAAGAATATTGGCTACCAATTTTTTTTTTGCCCTTTATTTGTATGGTCTAGTCCACTCCTCCGTGTATCATAAATCAATATATATTCAACATCATACAATATATTCTTAATCTGTGGCCCCATAAAAACGCAATCAGAACAGCAATTGAAAAGAAATGTTATTGCTTCATCCAAGAGCATAGGACGATGAGTAGCCTTCGAAAAGCGGGTCCAAAAAAAAAAAAAAAGGAATTGAATGATGACTGAAACGTCGATAGATTTTTCAAAATAGATCTGATTATAGCCTCGGCTTTCAGAACAGAAATTTTCTCAGAATTCCATTTAAAGCAGCCGGTAATTGGTACCTTTAGAGTTCTTTCTTCTGATATTGGAAAAAGTCATTGCATGAAAATTCCTGGAAGACTGAAACGCGAAGTTTGATAATCTGAAAACTATTTATAGTTTGCCATTTAATAACCTCTTCAAAGTCTATCAGAAACAAACAGGGCAGGAAAGCCAATGCCTCCAGGACTGGCATTTATTAACAGCTCTATGGCCGTAGCTTGCATGTAATGGGAAATATATCAATAATGAATTAGCACATGTAATTGTGGACTTTATAAATATAGATAAGCAATTTATGTTTCCTATGTCTACCATTGGAACGGTCACATTATTCAGCATTGTAAAGAAATAAACCCAGTCCCTGATACCTGTGGGAAAGTAGCCATGGCTGAAATGAAGACTGCTATGAAGATTGATCACATACATATGTCTAGTGTAGACAGCTTAACGGGTCAGATTTATTGGAACGGCACCAATGAGAATGGCGCAGATTGTATAAATTGTGTAAAAATAAAAGAGGAGTCAATTGTGTAATATACAGAAAATCAATGGAAAGGGCTGACACGTGAGCTCTCTATTCCAAGTACTGTGCCATAGACTATGAGGCATCGTTCTCATAATCGGAAAGGATTCTTTACATGAAATGTAGTTTAACTTTGGAATGTTTTATTCAGAGATATACTGGTAAAAACAATGAGATTGAAAAAAAAATGACCATTGGAGTTGAAAGAGCTTAAACTAAAGATTTCCAAAGTGGTCAGATAGCTCTTTGTCCTGATCCATCCAAACACATGGTTATTTGGCTCTTTAAAGGAGAGGTCTGGGGATTTGAAAAAAAATGGCAGCCGGCAGGGGCTGAAGGGACATAATAAACAATCATTACTAACCTCTACCTGTACTTTTCCAGCTCTGGATTGCAGCTCCGGGACCCCCGCCAGTGCCTCCAGGTTGCGGAATCTCAAATGTCAGAACCTGAATAATGGGCTGCCTGCTCCGCCAGTCAGTGAATAGGACGGGATGCTGCTTCAGTCACTGATTGGCTTAGCGTGCAATCCATCAGCCTGATCTTTCTGATCCTTCTCTCTTTTCAAATCTGTCAGGGATGTAGAGTTGAGAAGCCCCCCTATACACATTAGGCTGGTCGCATTAAAACTGAGAGCCTTTACCAACATTTTCATCATGTGTATGGAGGCCTGCTGTCAGAAAGTTATATGGATTTATAAATTACTTCTATTTTAAAAAAAAAAAAACTCAAGTCTTCCAGTACTAATTAGCTGATGTGTGCCCTGCAGGAAGTCTTAAAGTCTTTCCAGTGCGACAGGGTGCTCTATACTGACAACTCTGTCCATGACATGAACTGTCCAAAGCAGTAGAGTTTTTATTTTTTTTTTTAATAGGGAATTGTTCCTGCTCTGGACAGTTCCCGACATGGACAGAGGTGGCAGCAGAGAGCACTGTGTCAGACTGGAAAGAATACACCACTTCTGGTTGATCTTAGTCTGTTTTTTATTTATTTCAAACTATGATACTATGTAAAATTACACAAAATTACACCTAACAGGAAAGAAAACACTAAAAATATAGTGTATAATTGTATGCTTCCTTTTGGTTTTTTTTTTTTATCTTTTTCTTTCCAGTAATTATACATATTTTTAAATTAAACTTGCTGTGAAGCAGATTTACAAGTTCCTCAGTATTCAGATTTGCAGGAATAATGCTTCTCCTTGTGGAGTCCGCCAGCTGGTGTAAAGAGTCTTACAGGCCAGGCAATGCTCCCTGGGAAAAGAAGGTATGCAAATTATCTCTCCACAAAGGGAAGACAGTGTGGTTACTTCTGGAGAAGAGATCATTTGCATATATATAAATATCTTAACATGAAGAACAACTCTGTTTATTTTTTTTAATGATTTTGTATTTTATTTATTCTTGTTTTACTGTTAGCTATTCCTGTTTTAACCATTAAGTTCGGTTCATACCTAATTTTTTGGTCAGTATTTTAACCAGAACCAGGAGTTAGTTCCACAAATACTATCTGTGAACCCATCCTCTGATATTTGTTTTGAAGTCACAGCTCACTTAGTCGATCACTGACCGTCTGAGATGGAACAGCGCTCCAGCCAGTGATTAGCTGAGCGGCTGCCACTACCATCTCAGTCAGGAAGTGGAGGCGGCTATGATCATCAGGGGACTCCGGGGAGCATGGACAATCCTAATAAAAGCCTTCAATTGTTTCGCTGTTTTAGTGCAGTTCATTTAAGGTTCGGACACATCTGAACTTTTCTTCAAAGTTCGTCAAACTCTGCTCAACTGAACCTTACAAAGTTTGCTCAGATTTAATTCTGATATGATAACTAATAAGGTTTGATGACACTGACAGTCATCATCATCATCATCACTGGAAAGCTAGTGAATCTACAGTCGTCAACTACAACACACTATTATATAATAATGTGTAGGTTATACATCCTAGACAAACAAATCCTAAATTTCCTTCCAGCTTTTATTTTTTTTTTTCTTATTTAATCTGACTTGAAAGCTGCTTTGCTGCAGTCAAAGACACAATGGGCATGACAATCAGTAAAGGTAATTCTCCGGTTCTCCTATTTCAGACCAATGAATAATTCATCTAAGAGTTATTCATCATAAGGCAATAGCCTAATTGTCACTATACAGTAAGTCCCATGGAACAATGAACATCAGTTAAAGCTCCAACATTCCTAAACAAGGACGCCGGACGAATCAAGTCATCATCTCAAATCTCCTCCAGGAAGAGGCAGCCTGCCGACTCTGCATTTGATTTGCTCCTTTGAAGAGAATTAAAGGGATTATCTAGTTTAGAAAACTTATTTTCTAATGTTTTATTAGGAAAATCTGAGGTTTTTTTTTTCTTGTTATTTGTGAATATATTCTGTATTTCAATCTACAGCTATAACGGCTATGGCTATAAAGAGTGTCTTTTGCTCTGCAGAACATGTCCTGCATTACACCAGCAACCCACTGATTTTAAAAGGCACTGTGTGTAATGCCTAATTCTTCCTAAGGTGGTGCTATTCCTAAGGGAATTGAATTAGCTTCCATTATACATCACTTCCTGTAGGGCATGCAGCAGCTGGTAAGTACTGGCATCGAGCAAGCACTGAAATAGAGCTGAGTGTTTTCCAATATAGGAGTGATCGATTTGAGTAACGAGCCCCATTAAAATTAATGGAAGACTTGAGTATTTAACTAGGTTTCCCCGCTTGGCAGGGCAGAGGGTATCTGTTTAATCTGAAAATGACAATCTAGCCCTCAGAGGGGTTACGATAACCCCCTGGAGGGCCAGACTGTGCTCTGTAGGTGGGGAGCAGGAAAATTATACTTACCACTCTGATCTTCTATCTGTCACTGTCTTTACTATTGTCGCTGTGGAGTTAAATCAGCAGCTGCAGTCCCGCACCACTAGACAGCTAGAAGATTGCTCCGGTGAGTATATTCCACATTCCCACCCCCCATGTGGTTTAAAGAATACCCGTGACAATCATACCTTCAGGATCAGTGGCGAGATCTGCTAATCAGGAAGGTCAGGTTTCCATGGATACGGGGAGGCAGTCAGAAGATCATCTTATTGCATCTTGGTATCCATGGAGACCTGACCTTCCGGATTAGCAGAGGATCTCGCCGATCATCTGTAAAGTTCACTTTATTAAGGCTGTGAAAATGTGTTATGCTCTCAGCTCAATGAAGTCCAATGGAACTCTTATATCCTCCATAGGCCTAATAGAGTCCTATGGATATGCTTATAAGTAGGCTGGAAGCTTTGAAATGAACACCCCATTAGTCTGTGTCTGTTAGTGAAAGGGGTCTAAAAAAAAAAAAAAGCAAAAAAAAAATATTGATAACTTATCTACAGTATAGGCTATCAATTATTGATTGGAGAGATGCCAAAATACCTTCCGCTATTTAGCTGTTCAGCACCCGCACTACACTGAGAACTAAGCCAGAATAGATGATGAGTGAGGTACCACTGAAAATCAGCTGTTGAGCGCCCCACACTACACTGAGAATAGAGCAGGAAGCAGTTGGCTCCATATTCCACATAGCGGCAGCCAGTGTCAGACTGTCCCACCAGGGGACCGGAGAATCCTCCGGTGGCCCCCAGCTTTAGAACCTGCACTAACACTGACTGACATGTCTTTTTCTCATTGATTCTTTATTGGTGGGCCCCCAGAATAATTTCCTCTGGTGGGCCCCAGATACCTCAGTCAGGCACTGGCAGGAGCCCTGGGGTACTGTAGCCACAGCTCCTATTAAAGTGAATAGGACCTGAGGATGCAGTCCAATAAGAGTGCTGCCACTAAACAGTGTATGGAGCCAACTTCTTCCAGCTTCATTCTCAGTGTAGCGCGGGAGCTAAACAGCTGATTGTCAGGGGTGCTGGGTGTCGCTACCTCACTGATCAACTTTGGATAGGCTGTAAATCCTTTTTTTTCCTTGGAAACTCCTTTACATTCATGAAAGGTTTTAATTTGTTATGTAAATGTATTAGTACATGGCACACTACATATACTGCCACCCTTGTTTGTTATTGGTCTGGATAGGGGCAGCATTACTCCAGACTGATCTTTTACTACTGCCCCTAAATTACCTTGCTAGCTTTCCTGGGCTTCTTAATTCTTCATAAATTCTTACCTACTACTTTCCCTAAGAAGCTAAGTATAATCACTAGCCTCCCTGCTTCTACATTAGTCAAGGAGCTCTACTCAAGCTACACCATGCTCCATTGCTTTCCATACCTGGTATCGTAAATGTTTCCATCACACGGAGTAGTGGCATAGGGTGATCTAACCTTATGTGTGTTCATCTTCCGTCTCCGCTAAAAAATACACACTGCAGCAGAACAGACAGTAAACTTCTGTAAGTCCCTTGGCTTAAGCTTGTGTACTTAGTGGTCACAACTGACCTGTTTCCAAAAAAATTGCCACTAACGCCAATGGGACCACAAGCTAATCCTGACTGCTGTATAACACACGATACGCTCGTTGACCCGCCAAGTATTTATACTGTAAACTTGAAAACTTTAGTCAGGTAATTTGGCAAATTACCATATGACAGCTGTGTGTGGATTATTGCTCCATCAGAGGAAGGTTCATGTTAGACGGAGCTGTAAAAATGTTTACTTACCACCGGTCCCAGCCTGCCATTAATTGCTACAGGAAATTCAGCTTCTATGTTTCCAAAATGAGATCTTGGAAGTGAAAAAAAAAAAAACTGCAAAAATATGTTGTTAATTCCATTTGACTTTACGTAGGAGAGATTTGTTTACGGATGCTGTTGGTTCCTTGTTAATGTTATTCCCCTTATAGATTCGGGACAAGGTAGGACCACCAGATGACTAGAAAGTTATGCCTTTCATTGGTTATCCTATTAAATTTCATATAACTGCACAATTTTATATTGTCAGGGAAGCATTGAGATCGCTGGTGTACTTACAGTAAAAGAAAATAATTTTGAAAATAGTCTTTATTAAAATTATCTTGTTGTTTACTATATAAAACTGTCTCCATGGTTACAGACTACATTCAGTGTAGTCAGATCTTTCTGTCTTGTGAAGAAAGTGGATGGCAATTAAGTGTTACTGCAGGATAAAACGACATGAGGTTTGTTTCTAAGCAATCACCCTTGAATGTTAGAATGTTAGACCCTAGACCTGTCCTGCCCCCCCCCCCCCCACACACACACACACACACACACATGGTTATAATATATAATAATCATGCAATTACAGTTTAAAATCTTCCTTTGCGGACCATCAAAGCTACAATCTGATTGGCTCTGCCTAGCCTGGGGTGCACAGTCGAATGGACTGACTAGATTTTACCTTCTAACCTCCATGAGGAGCTGTTGATTTCACTGCAGGTGAATTACCAAGTCCCAGTCCCAGGAATAGCTTTGGATTGGCAGTGATTTCAAAATATCAAAGATGATATATAAAGCAATATATGTCTGAGTAGTAGAGAAGTATCAGAGGTAGGTCAAAGAGTATAGGGGAGAATCCATAAAGGTTAATAGGTCAAAATCTAAGTATAGATCCACAGTACAAGAAGGACAAAGGACTCAAGAAGCAAGGTCAAAGCCAAGTCTGAATAAAAAAACAAGGATCAAACCTGAATATAAAGTAGCAGCAGAACTCAAAAAGGAATGATATGTCAATCAATTGGTGGTATCAAGTAAGCCATCTGGTCTGATGTCAACTCGAAGCTACCTGGCAACTGGGTGCCAAAAACGTTTAGACAGAGAAGAAAAGAAGAATCATGACTCAATAAAATCAATAAGTTCTGGAGAGGCAGAACAATCCAGAGCAACAGGATATAGTCAACAACCTCAATCACCGGCAAGGAATCTGTGCAGGTGTGAGGAGTGGTAATGCCTACATCCCTATGCAAGGTGAGGAATTGCAAAAGTGATGGCAGTCCAGTGGGTGAACCCATATTCATCCAGTAGATACATATACACTGCTTTCTGCTGCTTTTTACCAATGACTACTAATCAATGCAGACATAAAACTAAAGACAAATTACAGACCTGTACATGTACTGTATGTGAAAGGCGGCATCCTCATGTGGTCTTCTCATGTGGCTGAGAGGGCACTGAGCCCCCTCAGTAATCTGTCCGCCTACAATGGTTCTAGTCCCTGTCCATAGCCTTAGTATAACTATAGTTATTGCAGGCTTCCTTTTCTATTGTACATAGAAGGTAATGTTATAAAGGTTATTGAACAGAAAGTGATTCATCTGAGCAGATCTGCTATATGATAGAAGGAGAATACACAAAGCTATCATTGTTCTTTAATCCCCTGTAGATCATACAACTGAATTTACAAAGTCCTCTTATCCTATATTACCTATTAGTTGGTTAGAAAATATGTGTCAATCACATTCTGGTGCTAAAATACGTATAGTTACATGTCCACCTTAAGATTACTATATCACTTATCCTATATATATGGATTATTACCCATCATATAATCTTTCCATTAATCCCAAAAGGCTTAAAATCATTTTCTGTGCATTGTTAACAAGCAAGTCTTCCTATTATCAATAAAATGCACTGAATCACCTTACAGTAAAACAAGGAGAAGCAGTCATCTATTTGTCACATCAACCCTTCAGTGGCTACAAGTCAACAGGTCAGTTTAATAAGAAAACTATTCTTTTTTTGTTCCGGAACATAGTTTATTAAGTTGTTTGAGCAGAAACACAATAAGATGCATTGAACATTCACATAAAAAAAGAAACCTGTGCACCCAGTTAGAGTTTATCCTTGAGCCAGAACCAGGCGCCATCTTACTGTATATACAACCCCTGGTAAAAAGTATGGAATCACCAGTCTTGGATGAGCACTCATTCAGACATTTCATGCTGTAAAACAAACTCAGATCAAAAACATGATACAATATTAAGGTCATTCCAAAGTGCAACTTGTTGGCTTTCAGGAAATGAAGAGAAAACATTGTGGAAGTTAGTGAATTACACTTTTATTGACCAAGCACAGGGAAATAAATATGGAATCACTCAATTCTGAGGAAAAAAGTGTGGAATCATGAAGAAAAAAAAAAAAAAAAGACCATTCAAAATACATCACTAGTATTTAGTTGCACCACCTTTGGCTTTTATAACAGCTTTCAGTCTTTGAGGCATGGACTTGATGAGTGACAAACAGTATTCTGCATCAATTTGGTGCCAACTCTCTTTGATAGCAGTGGCCAGATCAGCTTTGCAGGTTGGAGCCTTCTTGTGGACCATTTTTTTCAATCTCCACCACAGGTTTTCAATTGGGTTGAGATCTGGACTATTTGCAGGCCATGATATCGACTGAATGTGTCTTTCTTCAAGGAATGCCTTCACTGTTTTTGCCCTATGGCACGATGCATTGTCATCATCTCCAAACATCTGTTCAATTGAAGGGATGAGAAAACTGTCCAAAATGTCAATGTAAACTTGTGCATTGATGGAAGAATTAACCACAGTCATCTCCCCAGTGCCTTTGCCTGACATGCAGCCCCATATCATCAAGGACTGTGGAAATTTGGTTGTTTTCTTCAGGCAGGCCTCTTCATAAATCTCACTGGAACGGCACCAAACAAAAGTTCCAGCATCATCACCTTGTCCAATGCAGATTCTTGACTCACCACTGAAGACAACTTTCATCCAGTCATCCACAGTCCATGACTGCCTCTCCTTAGCCCATTGGAGTCTTGTTTTTTTTATGTTTAGGTGTCAATGCTGGTTTTCGTTTAGCTTTCCTGTATAGAAATCCCATCTCCTTTAGGCGATTTCTTACGGTTCGGTCACATACATTGACTCCAGCTTCCTCCCATTTGTGCTCCATCTGTTTAGTTGTACTTTTTCGGTTTTCAAGACAAATGGCCTTAAGTTGTTTGTCTTGACGCTTTGATGTCTTTCTTGGTCTACCAGTACGCTTGGCTTTAACAACCATTCCATGCTGTTTGCATTTGGTCCATATCTTGGATACAGCTGACTGTGAACAGCCCACATCTTTAGCAACCATGCGTGAAGGGTTACCTTCTTCAAGAAGTTTTACAATCCTCTCTTTTGTTTCAAGGGACATTTCTTTTGTTGGAGCCATGGTTCTCGCCACTCCACTTCGTCCAGCAGCCCTTCAAGGTGTCATGACTGCAGGTGTTTTTAACTGCAGACTAACGGGCACATCTAATCTGGGGCAGGTGTCCATTTAGGGAAAGGAAATAGACTGGGTGTGTCCTTTTTTTTCTACCTACCTACTTCCTGAAAGCCAACAAGTTGCACTTTGGAATGACCTTAATATTGTATCATGTTTTTGATCTGAGTTTGTTTTACAGTATGAAATGTCTGAATGAGTGCTCATCCAAGACTGGTGATTCCATACTTTTTACCAGGGGTTGTAGACATGGTACTCAAATGATCTTCTTGATGTAAAGTTGCTTGTAGTGTATGAACATATATATAATACATTGAATACTATGGATTTTTTATCTGGTAATGTAACATGCATGAAGAAGACAGAGGTACAGAGTTCCCACTTAGTTTGTATTGTTTTGAGCCACTTTAATGTTTTTTTTTATGTGAGTGTGTATAGCATTTGAAATAATAACTTATGTCCAGTGACGCACTGTTGCCGTCTTTTCCATCCGGACCGAGCCACAACTCTCCTCTGTAGAAACTGCCAGAGTAACATTTACATTCCTTGTTACAGCACATGGAGTAAGTTGGTCCCCTCATGCCCTACACATAGTAAGTAGGTCCCCTCTGTGTCAATATATAATAAGTAAGTCCCCTCTGCACCCCCATATAGTAGTCAGGCCCTTATGTTCTCTCATATAGTAGTTAGGCTCCCTCTGTGCATCCATAAAGTATCAAGGTCACTGTACCCCTATATAGTAGTTAGGGCACCTTTGTGCTCCCACATAGTATTTGGCCCACTCTTTGCCCCCATATGGTAGTTATATCCCTTATGTTTTCCCACATGGTAGTTTGACCAACTTTGTGCTCCCATTTAGTATTTAGACTCCCCTCTGTGCATCCATATAGTAGCTAGGCTTTTATGACCACGGAGGCCCTCAGTAGATAATATCCCCTGTGTATCAACCATCCCCCTCCCTGTCCATGTGGTAGTTGGCACCCAAGTAAATGATATCTCCTCTCCAATGTAGATAGTCCCCCTTTAGATATCCTATATCCTTCCTGTAGGCAGTTCCCATGGTAGTCCTTCCCCCAATTAAACAATATCCCCAATGTAGGTAATACCCATGTAGGTAACCTCCCAATGCAATAATTCCCCTATAGGTAACCCATGAGTAGGCAGACCCCTCCATGTAGGCCTACCCCCCCCAGTAGCTAATCCCCAAGTAGGCAGACCCCTCCCTATGTAGTTAGAGTCCCCATAGATATATCCCCCAATTGTCCCTGCATAGGACACCATGAAAAGGGAGCATTGACTCTAGTAGTCCCTGCTTCACTTACAAAACAGAATCTTTCAAGCGTTTCTTCTAAACATAATGCCCATAGGTGTGCCCACCTTTATAACAAGCCATAAAAGTGTTACCCAGGAAAATCCTTTCAAAGTTTGCTTCCAACTCAGAAACCATATCTCTAGTCCCAGGAAAGTAATTCAGCTCACAGCCCTCATACACTTGAGCTGCACTCGGCTGGCGGCATACTAATCATAGTCTGAAAGCACATGTAAAACCTAAAATGCCAAATTCATTAACAGGAAAGAGAAGCAATCTCATATAATTACCCCAGACGTGTACAAATTATTGTCTCTCTATGCTTCATTTTAGTTCACTCTTCCGTGAACCAATTTTAATAAAACTTTGCATCCGGGGAGACACTTTAGATTCTGTGCTGTTGTTTGTGAATTTAAAGTTTTCAGAACTAACAATAAATCATCTGCTTTGGTAAAAACGATTCATCATGGTAGTCGGTGGCAGCTGAGCACAAAACAGCCACGTTCAGATCCGAATCACAAAAGTTATGCTTCCCTCCAATTACTATGATAGAGATGTCATAAATGTTCGGAAAATGAGCTTGTTAACGTGCCTGTAATATACATAGGGATTTATGTAAAATATATAGTATTTGCCGCCTTCCAGATGCCCTCTACTATTGTATATCTATCATAACGGAATGAATTACAGTAATTCTTTAGTCAGCTGTAGATTCACATAAGATTTAGTACAGCGATAAACTATGTGTGTAACCTGCATATTTAAAGGGAACCTGCATATATTTCCTTCTCTCTTCTGGTTCTGTAAATGTACATTATCCTGAGGGCAAGGGACTCTTCATGTTGTGATGTCAGAACTGTGTTTAAGTTGACACCCAGCTAAATTGGCAGATAAAATATTAACCGGCATATCTCTAAAATAGGAGAGAATATCAGGGTTTATATGTGCAGTGGGATCATTACAGATCTCTTGTCCAATCAGATCCCCCTAAAGAGCCATATATATATTGGGGTTGGGCAGGGGCGGTCTTGGCATTTCTGGGGCCCCAAGCGAAGTTATGTCTGGGGCCCCCCCCTCGACACGCGTTCCAAAACAATAGACCGCTGTGTGTTGCCCCCAGTAGTATATACCCCTTGTGCGCTACCACCAGTAATATATACTCCTTGTGTGCTGCCCCCAATAGTATATACCCCTTGTGTCCTGCCCCCAGTAGTATATACCCCTTGTTTTCTTCCCCCAGTAGTATATAGACCCCTGTGTGTTCCCCCAGTTATATATAGCCCCCCGTGTGCTCCCCCAGAAGTATATAGACCTCCTGTGTGCTCCCCCAGAAGTATATAGACCCCCTCTGTGCTGCCCCTGTTATATATACCCCCTGTGTGCTCCCCCACTAGTATATAGGCACCCTGTGTGCTCCCTCAGGGGTATTTGGCCCCCCTGTGTGCTCACCCACTTGGATATAGACCTCCTGTGTGCTCCCCCACTTGGATATAGACCCCTGTGTGCTCCTCCAGTAGTATATAAACCTCCGGTGTGGTTCCCCCAGTAGTATATAGACCCCCTGTTTGCCCCACCAGTATTATATAGACCCCTTGTGTGCTGCCCCAGTAGTATACAGACCCCTGTGTGCTCCCCCAGTTATAAATAGACCACCTGTGTGCCTCACAAGTAGAATATAGACCCCCTGTATGTTCCCCCAGTAGTATATAGACCCCCTGTGTGCCCCACCAGTAGTATATAGCCCCCCTGTTTGCTCCCCCACTTGGATATAGACCTCCTGTGTGCTCTCCAAGTTGTATATAGACTCCATTCTGCTGCCCCAAGTAGTATATAGACCCCCTGTGTGCTGCCCTCAGTAGTATATAGACCCCTCTGTGAAGCCCCAGTAGTCTATAGCCCCCCTGTGTGCTCCCCCTGTTATATAGCCCCCCTGTGTGCTCCCCCCATTTATATAGACCCCCGATGTGCGCTCCCCCAGTTAAACAGACCCCTGTGTGCTCCTCCTCCCATATAGTATATAACACAATAAAACAAACACTTATACTCACCTGGGTCCGGGCGTCTGCTCTTCTCTTCACTCTTGTGGCCGCAGGAAGGGTTTTCCCTGCGATCACAAGAGGCCGCACTCTGCCACTTGTGACCGCAGGGAAAACCCTTCCTGCGGCCACAAGAGTGACTGACAGGAAGGGAGCCAATGTCTCCCGCCCTGTCAGTGCTGCTGCATGTAACTATGAGCGCTCATTACGAGTGCTCATAGTTACAGTTCAGATGGCAGCAGCGAGCGGGGCAGCGGCCCTGTCCAGCGGTCTTGAGCACAAGAGCGGGGCGTGGGGGCCCCCCTGGATGTTGGGGGTCCCAAGCGATTGCTTGGGGTGCTTGGTGCCAAATACCGCCACTGGGGTTGGGACTAGTTGAAGCAGATTCTATTTACAATGTTACAGAGAGAAAGAGTATTCTACAGAGAACCTGCTGAAGAGATTCTTCTAGGCCCTGGCCTGAGGCCAGGACCCATTTGCGGGACTTTATGCTAAAGACTACTTCCTACAAGCTTTATCTGCCCAGCCATGTCTAACTAGTGCCTAAAGGTGGGGAGGCTGCAGTAAAGTGGATCAAGGGACAACCCTGTCTATGCTGGGCAGCTATTCTTCTCTCAAACTGAGTATCATTCCAGATCAGTAGTTAAGCTAAATGCAATAAGCCAAGTCTCTATTGCAAGTTGCTAGGGTTCCTAAGGTGTTACCCCGATCTCAAGCTTTACCCACAAGGTGTGACCCACATTACTGGATCTGTCACTTTATGCACATAGGTGGAAATTCAGACCTGTGGGTGTAGGTAAATTTTCTCAAAAGTCCCCAAAGCTGAGAATCCTAGGATCTAGACAGTGCCTCATTGCACTGTGCCAGCCGTAAGCCCACTACTGTCTCTACAGCAAGTCACTACAACCAAGGTTAGGTCTATTTCAAGTAACTATTGTATTCAGAGACTGTGTCAAGTGTTCATACTGCTCCTAGCGCCAAAGCTGAGTCTTAAAAGTATTCTCTATTATCTTTGAGACTGATAACCTGTATTGCACTTGATTCAGGGCTCATCAGCGGGCCACAGTTTGCACAATACTACCCCTAAGAAAACAAGAAGCCATGTGACAGCGTATCCGGGGGTGGGCAATTTACCATCCTTAGCCAACGTGGCAAGTGCCTTAATGGCACTACAACAGCCAGCCCAGCTCTATAGCACACCCCCCCCCCCCCAGGCCGCTGCATATGTACAGTACATTGCAGTACTGCAGTTAGTCTATAAAGCAAGCAAAGAGCCAAACTTATTACATAGACAATAAATACCAGCTCCTATCAGCAGTCTGTACTCACATTTAATGATCCACATCAGCATGATGATTCACTTTAAGGTCACTATTCTATATCAGCTATGTAAAAGGTTACTTTAATAACTGGCTAAAACATTCTTAACCAAGAACTTCCCGTTTTTATATTAGTCTTTTGAATTCTTATTGAATCAGAACTTCACAGTATAGTGATTTGTTCAGTGAAACACCATTTCTTTCAAAATACTTTGCCGTGTTCAAAAGAAACTCTAGGGAACAATAATAACAGCCATGAATGGGTTCCTAATAGTGATGAGCAAAATTGCTGAGCAATCGCATTCAGCAACGGTGGTCTGAACCTGAACACTCAGCATTTGACTTCTTGACTAGAGAAGTTGGATGCTGCACTAGAAAGTCCTGGAAAACATAGATATGGCTACAGGCCATGGGAGTCAAACAAATGACGAGCATTCGGGTTCATACAAACATTGGTGAACCCAAACTTTCAACAAGTTTGCGCATGATTAGTTACTAAGCAATGTCTAAGGATCATGGGCCCAAACCAATGAGAAAACCATTTCCAGATGGAGAAGACTTGGATGGCCGGCCAAGATGATAAAACAGAGAAAACATCAGAAGAAATGTTGACTTCTCAGGAACCTTTATATAATCTTTTAAAAGCAGTTATGACAAAGCGGAAACAACTCTTCCTAAGAGAACATCTAAAGAACTGCAGACTTCTAAGGAACCATTATATAGACTTCTCAGGAAAAGTTTAACAAATGTTTGAAACATCTTTAGCCAAGTACTTTGTATTCTAATATTGGTCTTTGTCAACATCAATTTATTATGACTTTTACTATAGTCAAGGTGCATAGGACCAAACCAAAGAGGTTCGCTAATCTCTAAAGGTTATCCAAAACTTCCATCATCCATATGAAAAACAAACTGCATGGCTAGGTACTGTTAACCATTATGGGCGGGTTCACACCACGGAATTCTCGCGGACAATGTCCGCGGAATTCCGTCAGCTGTCCGCCCGCACATCTGGGCGCCTTTCCGCCGGCCCCATAAACACCATTCTATGGGCCAGGGTATTCCGCTATACGCTGGAAGAAGTATCATGTCACTTCTTTCAGTGGATCGCGGAATACGCCGGCCCATAGAATGGTGTCTATGGGGCCGGTGGAAAAGCGAGTGCCCATGCGGGCGGACAGCTGACGGATTTCCGTGGACATTGTCCGCGAGAATTCCGTAGTGTGAACCCGCCCTTAGAAATGGTGTCCTGAGTTCAAGAGCAATAAAATTGGCGCCTCTCGGTAAGTTCTTTCTTTGATTTCCTTCTATATACTGAATATACAGATTTCCCTTTTGTTAGTTTCAGCAGGAAATCACCGTCCTAGACCACTTCTACGGGCCCCTGGAGGTGCTGTCGGTTTTACTAAGAGGCGTACACTTATCTACTGTATCAGTCTGACCACTGCTTTTAGAGTAAAGTTGTGGTCGATAACCTAGACAATGGGAGGGAAAAAAGCAGCATTTCAGGAGGAAACAAGTTTGTTAAATGAATGTATTTGCAAAAATATTTCACTTGAAAAGCCCTACAAGTCTAACTATATCGAGATGGAAATACCCCTTTATGAAGCTAAAATAAAAGATGACATGAAATGATCTTTTCTAATTATTAATACAGGTTTTATTTCCCTGTTTGTTATCAGGGACATCTTTGACAGACACAATGGTTTGTATTTTATAGTAAACAACATGTGCCGATTCTGCGATTATCTGTAGAAAAATCACTGACGGAACCAGCAGTGGCTGAGGAAAAGTAATGTCAATGTATTCATATGAATTCATGTGGAAGTGTACTTATGCTGATGCTGACTGATGTTTCCTAAGAGGCTGTAATCTCTATCTCTCATAATTATCTTCAAGAGATCATTCAACATAAGAGAACCATTGTCTACAAATGTCTTGTAAAGTACATGTATTACGAAGTTCCAGATCTCTGTCTGTCAAGCATTGCTGACCTTTAGGATGCATTATCTAGGCATATGTATCCATTCCAGCTATAGTTTATTCTTTAGCAGAACTATAAAAGGTATAAATTATAGAGCATCAAAAAGAGAAGAAAAAAAAAATCACAGAAATAACCCCAGCGCACTCATGAAGCGGCAGTCCATATTCAGTGCACTATGTCTTCTTCTCTTCAGCAGAGCAATACTTTACATTGTTTATAAAATTCAATAGTACAGTCAAATAACCTTCATACAGTGGTTTGCAAAAGTATTCATCCTTTTGGTGTTTATCCTGTTTTGTTGCATTAAAAGTTGGATTTAAAACAAATGTACCAGCAGTACATCACTTTAAGTTTTTCAAATGGACAGAGCGGCACAAGAGCAGGGAAGCCGGTTCCGTGGTCCTTTTTTATTTTAACCGCGGCCCGGTCCTGCTTATGTCGCCATTCTATTCCCGGGGCTGGAGCACTGGAGGTGGGCCGGCCTGCCCCCAGTGGGAGGAAACCCCCGCCCTCTGTGATGCGGCTCCATTGATTCTAATGGCAAAGGTTTCCACCCACTGGGGGCGGGCCAGCCCGCCTTCAGTGTTTCAGCCCTGGACGGTGCCCGAGAATAGAACAGCGGCATATGCAGGAAACGAGCCGCGGCTCATAGAAAGGACCGCGGCACCGGCTTCCCCACTCCGACGCCGTTCTATTCAGGAGAAAAAATGAAAGCGTATGTACTGATGATACATTCACTTTACGGGTGCCTTCACACATACCGGATCCACAGCGGATTTCACACTGCGAGTTTGCGGATCCTGGTAAAGTGAAGTTCTATGGGGTCACATACCCGCAGCGGAATTTTCACTCTGCTGCGGATATGCGACCCGGCCCCTTTAACCCTCGGCCGCCTTCAGCCCTGGCCCGGAGCATACAGTACCTGCTCAGTGCTGCAGCTGTGTGAAGCTCCTGGCTCCCCTCACTCCTCATCAGCCAGTCAGTGCACGGCAGATTGGCTGATGAGGAGTGAGGGAAGCTGGGAGCCTCACACAGCATGTGCCGAGCAGGTAATGTATGGTCCGGGGGCAGCCCTGGAGCATACTTCACCTGCTCCAGGCTCCTGCTGGTGATATATGCTCTGGGCCGGGGCTGCGGGCGGCAGGGGGGGTAAAGGGGCCCGGTTACATATCCGCAGCGGAATGAAAATCCGCGTGAAATCCTCTGCGGATCTGGTAGGTGTGAAGGCAAAAAAACAGTAGTGGAGATGGGACATTGCTGGGGCTAGCTGAATGGATCAAACCTTGTACCGACAAAGAGACAAGGAAATGCAGTATAGTAGGGGGAGTAGATAACAAAGGATTCATCATTAACCATAGGTGATAGGAACAGCTCCTCCACTTCTCTCCTGAGTTCATAAAGTATGCACATCAGATTCTCCAATAGAAAATCTTCTATGTATTACGTGTAGAACAAATAACGATTATCGATTATCTAGCACATCGGCACTCGTTTACATTTATTATCGGGCCCTCATCGGCCCATCTAATAGTACCCTTACAGTATAGCAGCCTATAAACAATGAGACATATGGCTGCTAACTACTGTATAGAGTGGCACTACAGAGTAGGGGCATACCGTGTTTCTCCCAATATAATACCAACCCTGAAAATAAGCTCTAGCCCTTTTTCACAATATAAAATAATATAGGTCCCTGTTATATTTTAAAAAAAAAAAACACAAAAAAACACGGCAACTATTTAACCATATAAGCAGTTTGTGATGTTTTTTTAAGCTGTCAGCTTCTCTTTAAGTGTCATTGCTGCATGTATCTCTGCATCGCTGGTAGACTTTATAAATGGACCAGTAGACTTCAGTGAGATTATTCAGTTTATTTTTTTAGTTGGCAAATACCAAATAGTTGCATAATAATTTTTTTTTAAATGTAATTACAGGAAAAAAAATAAGAAAGTCAACATAACATTAGGAAAATTAGATCTGATTATCATCCAAAATCTTAATCTGTAAATTGTATCCCTTTAGCTGTTCCAGTCCTTATTTACGTCTCCCAGTTCAGGATGACAAATAGTTTTGTTATGGCTATTTCTTCTGGTAGTTATAATGTGAACTTTATAGCACAGTCCTATTGCAGCATGAGATCATCCAGTGTACTATGTATTTTTCTACTGTCAGTTTATGAGTGCAGCGATGATAGATTTACTGAAAGACTTGGAAGGTGAACAGAATTCTTAATATTTTCATTCACTTCTGGGTAATGGGCTCTTTGCAACATACTCTTTTCTGTTCGAAGATAAAGATGGGAGGCAAAATGATGCTTTGCCTTCTTATGATACATGCAATATGACTGAAGTCATTTCAAAGAGGATTAGAGGATCCATTAATACCTTCTGGTACAATTACAGAACATGTCAACCATATAAATCCCTTATGCCAACAAGCAAACAATGAATACTTCAGTTTCAGATGCCACTGAAAGGTATTATTTTTGCTCAGTCTACGCCTCGTATCAATAGTTCATTTCACACTGAGTAATAATAACCATAGAATTTCCTTAAAGGGGTTTACAATGGTTTTATCAAGTGGAGGAGGATCAACATTTCAGAAAGCAGAACTAAAGAAAAGAAGAGGAGCGATGATCCAGATTGCATTCTAATTCACTGCTAATTGGATTATGTGTAATGCAAGAGACGGAATCCGCAGCAAGTTATCTGGGTAATTTCCGTAGTGTGCAAGGGCCTTATCTGTATCCTTAGTAGTATCCTATGGGTGCACAATACATTGGTATCTTACACCCTTAGGCTATGTTCACACTACATAAAACTACGGCCGTAGTTCTCGCCGCAAAACTACGGCCGTAGTATTGCGGTGTGTGACATAGCTTTATTTTTAATGGGATCCCGCCTGGAGTGTACACACATCGTATGCGCTCTGGCTGGGATCCCGTGCAGTGCCGGAAAAAACTGACATGTCAGTTTTCTGCGGCCGTAGTTCAGTGAATTCCGTTCGCAGAAAGACCTGTCCAGCCGCTCCAGCCGCTTGCTTCACTGTGGGCTATGGGAAGCTCTGATGCGGGCGCACGCTGATGCTCCCGCATCAGAGCTCTGCGGCCGGAAAGATCACTCGGCCGGTACTTAAGTAACGGCCACGATGATCCGGGCACAGATCGGCCGTTCCGTAAACCGGCCGTGGTCACGGAACGGCAGGTTGTTCACGTAGTGTGAACATAGCCTTAAAATAATGGATCTATGTCTTAAATCCCATGTGCTAGCTAACAGTATTCAATCTGTTTTCGAGTGTTATAGCAATAATGTATGTTAGGCAAAACACTTTTTTTTTTTTCTTATATAAATAGTTGAGAGAGAGAACATAGAAGCAACTAAAGGCCTAAAAAGGTTAAACACAGCCTGGAGTTATAACATTACTATGGTTAGTAGATGACTTGTATGGATCATTGACTTGGTGATTTATTTCAAAGTGAAGTAGGCAAGAAAGGTTTTTTTTTCCCTAAAATGAAGAAAATTGGATTCAGCCTCATGGCGACTTTTCCTCTGGATCGACATTGCAAGATAACTGGATGGATTTATGTTTTTTTAATCCTTTTTTTCTATTTTACTTTATGAGGCTCTCCTTAAGGAGAAACGTAAGTCATTTGGTCCCAAGATGATGGGACTCTCGCTAGCCAGCACCCTGCTCTGTACTGAAGACAACTGTCTGCATATGGGTAACATCTTCTCCTGGAGAGATCTCTGGTTTGGTATACACTTCCAGTCATGTTTTAAGACTTTTTGGTGGGGTGAGACACTGACTTTAAGGGTACAAACACACACACCGTATACGCAGCGTATTTACTGCTGCGATACGCAGCAGATACGCAGCAGATTAGATCCAAATAACTGAACACAGCATCAAATCTGAACTACCAAATCTGCTGCAGATCTGCTGCCTATCTGCTGCGTATACGGTGTATGTGTTTGTACCCTAAAGGAAAAGTCTGGCCTACAGGACGTCTTTTTTCAAAATGCAGGGGCAGTGGCAAAAATACCAAACCTCACAAACTCACCTCTCCATATGCCACTCCAGCAATGGATCAACGTTCCGGAACCCCCGCCAGGCTCCGGCAGATCCACCAGATCCGTCAACATGATCCTTGTTGATGGACAGCCTGCTCAGCCTATCAATTACTGGGGGCAGGACACCTCTCCAGTCACTGATGGCAGAAGACGCTGTCTATCAGCTGGAATGGGCATTTTCCCCCCGACTTGTGATGTCATCACAACTCGGGGGAAAAATGCCATCTAGCGAGGGTCCCGGAGCCGATCACGTGGCACGACACATGCACGGGGAGAGGTAAGCAATGCTTTATTGTTATTTTCTCCCCAGCCTCTGGCACCTGTGGGATCTTTAATACGGTCAGACTTTGCGTTTATGAGAAAAGTACTTTGTAAAGGTGATGTGAGAGCTGCTTTGCATATACTGTACTTTCTTTGCAGAAATTTCAGTGAAGCAAGAATAGATGCATCTTTATGATGTTCTCCTTAAAGGGATACTCCGGGCAAAACATATTTTTAAATATGTCATTATATAAGGAAAGTTATACAAATCTCTAATATACACTTGTTATGGGAAATGCAAATATAGTGCTATTTCCCTCAATATAGTAGATCAGGCAGGCTCACTTCCTCTGAAAAACCATGACGTCACGTCTCAAGCCGTATGTTCCGGCAGGGTCCAGCAGGGGGCGCGCTATATGTAGAAGAACAGAAGTCCAAAACTACTAGTGACCACAGTTATACAGGTTTGCAGCAGTGCTTTGTTCTAATGATGCTGTTACAGTAGCTGTATTAGGCTGTTCGTTTTGGTGCCGGGGTGCATACCTCTGCTCTGATGTTACCGCAGATCCGACGCGCATGGTGGATGAACTTGAGGCCCCGGTCTCAGAGAAGAATTAGGCAGCAGGTGGGATTGGCGGTCGGGACCACTGAATTTTATCTCCTGTGCAGGAGCGCTCACCCCTCTGCATCCCCGGTAACATCAAAGCAGAAGTACGCACCCCGACACCAGCCCTAAGGAGGAGAGAGTGAGAGAGGGGCCCGAAAGAACACCCAGCAGCAGCGTCCCTGCACGGAGATGTGCCACGGTGGTGAAGCAGCACAGGGGAAGCACTCTCTCTCACTCTCTCCTCCTTAGGGCTGGTGTCGGGGTGCGTACTTCTGCTTTGATGTTACCAGGGATGCAGAGGGGTGAGCGCTCCTGCACAGGAGATAAAATTCGGGGGTCCCGACCACCAAACCCGCCTGCGGCCTAATTCTTCTCTGAGACCGGGGCCTCAAGTACATCCACCAGGCGCGTTGGATCTGCGGTAACATCAAAGCAGAGGTATGCACCCCGGCACCAAAACGAACAGCCTAATACAGCTACTGTAACAGCATCATTAGAACAAAGCACTGCTGTAAAACTGTGGTCACTAGTAGTTTGGGACTTCTGTTCTTCTACATATAGCGCGCCCCCTGCTGGACCCTGCCGGAACATACGGCTTGAGACGTGACGTCATGATTTTTTAGAGGAAGTGAGCCTCCCTGATCTATTATATTGAGGGAAATAGCACAATATTTGCATTTCCCATAATAAGTCTATATTAGAGATTTGTATAACTTTCCTTATGTTATGACATAAAAATATGTTTTGCCCGGAGTACCCCTTTAAGAAACTTGAAGGGGTTGTCTGGAAGGCAAAAGATGGCTAAAGCCTTCTGTTTCCTGGCACTGACACCTTTTCAGCACTTCTCCCTTCTCCTGAGATTGGTTCAAGGGAAACTAGTCCAGAAAAGGAAGACCCCTATTGTTTTTTCTGGTAAATTAAGTGATATACAATAAATATTAAGAATTACATAGGCTACCAAATCATTTCAAATAAAGGGAAGTTGCTTGAAAAGACAGTAACTATTTAGCCCCCAATGGGTGGTACATATAATAGACATCAGTGGATTACATTGAACAGATAACAAAGTGTAGGACATTCAGATTTCAGACTAAAGGCCTCCATACATTCTTATAACTGACGGCCATTAATTATCTCTCGGAATGTTCGGCACAGCCAAGTGTTCCTGAATTGTCTATGAGGAAGGGTAATCCACAGCTAGAGCACTCTCACTGCGGCTCATCTCTTTCTGAATAAAAGGGTCTCTCATGATTTTTCATCACGGTCAAACCCTATCATCACCAGCATCATCTCTGCTAGACTAATGAACGAATCCACCGTAAGTAGCGGGTTCGGCTGATCAAAGTCTAAGGTGTATGGGGACCTTAAGAGAAGCCATACGGTTTTAACAGAATTTGTCTGAACAGCTATCTATCCTGATTTTCCCATACACAGAAATGTTTGGCTCAGCGATATATTCATGGGTTTTTTATGGAGAGAGAATGAGTAAGCTAATGCCACACAGCGTTGATGGTAGCTTATCTTTCTGAGAACAAAAGAGTAAAAAAATCCAACATTCCTGACCCTTGTCTCCCCCAGCACCATCAGTCAGACGAGGCTCCCATACATTTTAGACAATAGACCAGTTCCACTAAAGTTGATGGGTTCTTCCAACTTTCAACTAAAGTGTATGAGATCTTTATTGTTACCCCTTCCAGGTTGCGGACCAACTGAAAACATCGAAGTAATCCACATGTAATTGGAAAAAAAAAGAAAAAAAAACACAAAAAATGTGTCTGCTTACAACCGAAGAATAACAGCCCATCTTGAATTGGTTAAGAAAAATTCTAATATGAAATATGGAAAGTATTATTTCTATAGGAATTGTATATTCTGCTCTCTGACAATGAAACATTTTCTTTATACTAATTTCTTTCCTTTTCCATTAATCATTTCCATTCAGATGATTATACTTGGAGGATGAAGCCATTGAAAAAAGAAAGAAGAAAAAAACATCCATCGTTATAATTTATGTAAATTAATTTAATTTCATGTCTTGTTAAGTAGAAAAATAATAAGTGTTTCATTTTAATTAGAGAAATAGATTTTTTTTTATAAACAACATTAAATTTATAGTACGTTGATCCTAATGTCATAAAACGTAATGGGTAAAGCCTCATTAATTACATTTTTATTTTTTTTTTGTTGCTTTTTTTTAACTGTGTTAAATCCTGATCATTGTGGTACTGAGAAATATCTCTTTATTTGGAGTAGTTGCAGAAAGCTAGAGACAAAATGAAGTGAACTGATTGGGAATTTGCGATGGCCCTTGTAATTAATGGGGGCAGCGAATAATAAATGAACGCTAGGCTCGGATAGAAGACGAACACATTCAGTTAGCGGTGGAAAGTCGGAATTCATTACCTAACAAAAGAGTGATTAATGAACAATAGAAACAAAGTGATATGAATTAAGGAGTAAATTAGTCTTCCAATGACTAAATAAATAGAGGAGCATTCGAGAGCCATGTCTGTTTCACTGCAGATACACAAGTCACTGTCGCGAACCAAAATGAAAAATTTTTTTTTTCCTTTATTAAATTATTTTCTGACAATTTTTAATTTATAGACTGATGGGAGAACAGAACTCAAGTCTTTTCATGTAAATGAAAGGCAGTCTGTCAGCAGTTCTGACCCTTCAAAACTGCTGACAGCACCAGATAGGTGAGGTGTAAACTAGTTTAAAAATATCTCCATCTCCTGGATAGCCGTCAATCAAATGCCGAGGGAAGGGGGTGGGGAGGATTCAGAGCATGTAGTGAGCCAAGAACATTTCACATTTACATATTATGTTTCCTCTGGCCAGGCAACAATGTGCATATAGTGCAAGTCAAGTAAAAATAGAACGGGACAGATACAACCGATACGTGGAAATTGGTGATTTCTAATATTTGTGAGTTAGGCTGGGATTACACCCGGTATTGTGGTATGGACATTTAGCCAATTCCAGGAGTCGGTCAAAATACAGAAAAAGCTGTACAATGCTGTATCACCTTTTCAAGATGGCCTCAATTTCCTGCTCTTAGTAACATTGAAAAATGGGAGAAAGACAGGGGGTGCGGGGAAATAATAAAGTATACTTACCCATTCCAATGCCCCGTATCGCTGCCCGATTTCATTTTCAGCAGGAATTTGGGTACTTCCGGCACCCCGGCTCTTCCAGCTGCAACATCATAGCCCGGCTGAGCAATATCCCGCTCAGCCAGTCCGTGACTGGGGTAGTCACCCGCCCCAACCACTGATCGGCTGAGCAGGCAATCACCTGGGTACGTGACAATGGAGCTGAAAAAACTGTACGTGAACGACGGCTGTCAATTGGTCCAGGGAGCATCATTATGGGGCACACAGATGGGTAATATACTTTATTTATTATTTTTCTGCACCCTTTAAATCATTAAAATGATCACTGTTGTTTAAGCAGCAATTCACTGTTGACTTTTTTCTGTATAGTAACCTTTTCCTTAGTAACCTTTTCCTTATTATCACCAGCAGCAGTTTACTGTTTAGGCCAGTGCTGCCTTAGTGATATAATCTTTTTTACACAGCACCTTGCAAAGCCAGTGCATCAGTAACCTTCTCTCCCTCCACATACCATTTATAGTAGCATACGGTAACCCTGCAGCACAGTGCCAGCCTGTTCTACAGGGGTTATTCTAACAAAACTAGGCCGTACTTTTTTCCCACAGTATCAAGACAGCTACACTAAGAAGTTATCAGTCAGCTCTTTTGGGGCCTTACCAAATTCTTGGGATAGGAACGCTTGCATGGGTAGAGTTCCTGATTCTACTACTTAAGGCTAGGTTCACTATGTATCTGTGCGGCTGTATTGCGGGGCGGTAATTCATCGGCCGGATTTTTCCGGTTCATGCATACACTGGAAAGTATACGAAATACGGCTGCACAGTGCACACTATGTATGAGTCTACGGCCCGATCGTAAACGGACCCGTAAAAAATGAACAAGACCATTGTTTGCAGCTGGAACTGTGCAAATTCACGGCCGTGGATTGACAGGCGGTCCGTATGGAGTACTTCAAAAATAGCCGGCAATATTGCCGAATGCTGATGCCTCTAATAGTTAATATATTACATTACTAAAACACATTTTCTTTGTAATAAAGTCCCTTTTGTTGTTCAATAATTTAATTCTAACGAATCAGTCATTGTGCAATTAAATATACTGTTAAAATAAATATATATATAAATAAATGTATATTTATATATACATTTATTTTTTGACAGTATATTTAATTGCACAATGATGGATTCGTTAGAAATAAATTATTGAACAACAAAACTGATTTTATTACAACGAAAATGTGTTTTATTAATTAAATATTAATTAGTACAGGAAGCTCCATTAAGCCGTTAATTCATATTGCCGGCAATAGAGCATTCTGTACTAATCATCACTTTACTTTAATGAAAACATCAAATGTTTCTTCTAATTATGTTATCACAATAGCATTATTAGAAGAAACATTTAGAATTATATGTGCGCTCAGCTGATTGGCTGATCGGCTGAGCGCACGTATAATTAGCGGGTCCGCAGCACAGTGACTTCATTGTGCTGCGGACCAGCGAAGAGGACACATCGGGGTAAGTATAGAGCTCTCCCCACCCCCTCCCCAGCACTGCACCCCTCCCAGCAAGGAAGGGGGGTTACTTAACCCCTTCCTTGCTGGGATGGGTGCAGTCTCACATCAGTCTGGCCCCCAAGGGGTTAAGGGGGATGCAATACATCCTCCCTTAACCCCTTGGGGGCCAGACTGTAAGCAGCGATTTGTAAAGATGCTGCATACTGTAAGGTGCACAACACCGCTCACAATGATGGGTGTTGTGCTCCTGTTTGTGTGTTTTTTGTGTGTTTCTCCCTTTTTGTTTTTCAGATATCGGTATCCTGTGGATTACGTCGGATTCGGTGGACTACGTCGATGACCGGCAGTTGTTCGCTGTTTTTTTTTATAAAATGGTCAATGAGGGGTGTGGGGGTGTTTTTATTTGAATAAAAAAAATTTCACTTGTGTCTTGTCTTTATTTCTTTACTTTATAGACTTAGTAGTGGAAGCCGTCTAATAGACGGAATCCATTACTAAGTCGGTGCCTAGTGTTAGCCGGTATAAAATGGCTAACACTAACCCCCTATTATTACCCCAGTACCCAATGCCACCAGGGGTACTGGGAAGAGCCGGATGCCAGTCGTCCCGGAGCGTCAAAATTGGCGCTCCTGGACTGGGGCGGCAGCAGGCTGGTAAGATTTAGGCTGGGGAGGGCTGGGGAGGTTTTTTTTTTAATTTATTTAATTTAAAAAAAAAAAACGCATAGGGTCCGCCCTATTTTTATAACCAGCCGGGTTAAAAACCAAGCGGCAGCAGCCTGGTAACACCAGGGTGGGAAGAGCCATTGGTTTAGGCCCTCCCCAGCCTAAATCTTACCAGCCTGCTGCCGCCCCAGTCCAGGAGCGCCAATTTTGACGCTCCGGGACCAGTGGCACCCGGCTCTTCCCAGTACCCCTGGTGGCTTTGGGTACTGGGGTAATAATGGGGGGTTAGTGTTAGCCATTTTATACCGGCTAACACTAGGCCCCCACTTAGTAATGGATTCCGTCTATTAGTAAAGAAATAAAGACAACACACAAGTGAAAAAAATGTTTTATTCAAATAAAAACACCCCCACACCCCTCATTGACCATTTTATTAAAAAAAACACCAAACAACCGCTGGTCATCGACGTAGTCCACCGAATCCGACGTAATCCACAGGATACCGATATCTGAAAAACAAAAAGGGAGAAACACACAAAAAACACACAAACAGGAGCACAACACCCATGCATTGTGAGCGGTGTTGTGCTCCTTACAGTATGCAGCATCTTTACAGATCGCTGCTTACAGTCTGGCCCCCAAGGGGTTAAGGGAGGATGTATTGCTTCCCCCTTAACCCCTTGGGGGCCAGACTGATGTCAGACTGCATTCATCCCAGCAAGGAAGGGGTTAAGTGACCCCCCTTCCTTACTGGGATGGGTGTAGTGCTGGGAAGGGGGTGGGGAGAGCTGTATACTCACCCGGATGTCGCCTGTGCTGCGGACCCGCTTAATATATGTGCGCTCAGCCGATCAGCCAATCAGCTGAGCGCACATATAATTCTAAATGTTTCTTCTAATAATGCTATTGTGATAACATAATTAGAAGAAACATTTGATGTTTTCATTAAAGTAAAGTGATGATTAGTACAGAATGCTCTATTACCGGGAATATGAATTAATGGCTTAACCCCTTAACAAAAAAGGGCGTATAGGTACGCCCTATTGCCGGTAAGGGCGTTCAGAGCGGGGCCGCGCGGCGACCCCGCTCTGAACCGCGGCGGTCCCGGGTGCCGCGTGTAGCCCGGGACCGTAGGTATTAGCGGTCCGATCGCCGTGCCCGCTAATACAGTAATCAGATGCAGCTGTCAAACATGACAGCTGCATCCGATTACCGGATCCAGCATCTCCCTGGTGTCTAGTGGCGGAGATTGCTCCTCCGGGATGTTATCCCGGAGAAGCGATCTCCTTTTCTGAAGCCTACCGGGGACCGCTCCAAGATGGCGCCGTCCCCGGCTCGGCACTCGTTTGCTTCCGGCTGCAGCAGCCGAAAGCAAACGAGTGCCGATCTCATGGATCTCTGCAGCATATCTATGCTGCAGAGATCTCAATGAGAGATCAAAGTGTATATACTAGAAGTCCCCTAGGGGGGCTTCTAGTATATGTGTAAAAAAAATAAGAAAAGTGTTGTTGTGAATAAAAAGCCCCCTCCCCTAATAAAAGTCTGAATCACCCCCCTTTTCCCAGGTTATAAATAAAAGTAAATAAATAAACAAACATGTTTGCTATCGCCACGTGCGTAATCGCCCGAACTATTAATTAATCACATTCCTGATCTCGTACGGTAAACGGCGTAAGCGCAAAAAAATCCCAAAGTGCAAAATTGCGCATTTTTGGTCGCATCAAATCCAGAAAATTATAATAAAAAGCGATCAAAAAGTCATATATGCGCAATCAAGGTACCGATAGAAAGAACACATCATGGCGCAAAGAATGATACCTGACACAGCCCCATAGACCAAAGGATAAAAGCGCTATAAGCCTGGGAATGGAGCGGTTTTAAGTGACGTATATTTGTTGACAATGGTTTGAATTTTTTACAGGCCATCCGATACAATATAAGTTATACATGTTACATATCGTTTTAATCGTAACGACTTGAGGAATGTGCATAACAAGTCAATTTTACCCCCGGGTGAATGGCGTAAAAACACATTTCCCCCAAATAAACAAAATGCGTTTTTTTTTTTTCAATTTCACCACACTTTGAATTTTTTTCTGGTTTCGCAGTGTACTTTATGCAAAAATTCAGCCTGTCATTGCAAAGTACAATTAGTGACGCAAAAAATAAGGGCTCATGTGGGTTTCTAGGTGGAAAAATGCAAGTGCTATGACCTTTTATGCACAAGGAGGAAAAAACGAAAACGCAAAAATCGAAATTGGCTCTGTCCTTAAAGGGTTAATGGAGCTTCCTGTACTAATTAATATTTAATTAATAAAACACATTTTCGTTGTAATAAAATCATTTTTGTTGTTCAATAATTTAATTTAAACGAATCCATTATTGTGCAATTAAATATACTGTCAAAAAATAAATATATATATAAATATACATTTATTTATATATCTATTTATTTTAACAGTATATTTAATTGCAAAATGATGGATTCGTTTAAATTTAATTATTGAACAACGAAAGGGACTTTATTACAACGAAAATGTGTTTTATTAATTAAATATATTAACCATGAGAGACATCGGCATTACTGCAGAGGATCGCAAACCCCGGTAATAGCGATTCATGTAAACTGTTTTCCCTGCTTTCCCAGATGCATCCAGAGGTGTTTGCATCACTTTCTAAAGATTTTATTTGTTATTTTTAGTTGAACCAGATTTCCAAGTAAATGACCGTATGTTTTCAGCCGCATGTCTATTTTTTCCCACGGCCGTAGTTTCAGCCGCACATTTCCAGCCGCATAAAAAATACAGCCGCACACATACATAGTGTGAACATAGCCTAAAGCTGTAAGCACCCTGTATAACCTTTGACCTTCCCACCTAACTGTAACAGCTGAAATCAGCTCTATGGAGGAGGAATGAGTACAAGTATAGTCACCAAGTATAGTGCTATCTTGCTACCTCCACATGTAACATAACATTAGGAACTTTAGGTATAAGAATACAGCCATAGTACTCCCATGTGAGCCATTCCAAATTTTGAGACTGGGCCTCTATCAAGTCAGCAGTTTTTTTTTTTTTTACTAAATATAAATTAATGGGTTTTATTGACATTGGCAGAAGATATTTGCATTTTTTTCTAATGTATATTGAATTGTCTTTCTGGTACGTATAAGGATTTCTAAATGGAGTGCAGTATATAAGGAAGAACTATCATTTACGAAGAAGAGCCTTTTCGAAAGACATCTTAAGTGAGGTGCGTATCTTATCCTGGCTCAATATATTTTCTGCAAATGTATTCCATTCAATATCTGAAGGGCAAGCAACAATTAGTAAAAGGTCTCGACATACACATAGCCACAATAACGTAGAATGCATACAAGGATGTCGGAATCAATGGCTGTGATCTGAAAGCAGACATAGTCATACGGTATTCAGAGCACAGCTCAGAGAGCACTGGAAGAAAGTGGACAATGTTGGAATTGTGGGTTTTGTTAATGCACAATTTGTCTGTGTTCTTTTCTCCATATTGGCATTTGTATTTTTCATGTCCAAATATTAATTTATTTTATAGAATGTAATGGAAAAAAATGCATTATTCCCTAGATGTAGCCAGTATCAGGCAACTGGCTGGAAATCCTTAAAGGCTATAGGCACTTTTAAAAAGCATTCTTCTTGTTTTTTCTTTGTACCTGGTGGAAATAATAAAGTTGTCCTTCTTTAACTCTTTCCCAACCTGTGCTGGGTGGGGGTGTAAAGGCTCAAGAGTGCAGCCCAGCTAATGCCAGTTGCTATCTGCAGAAGGCACCTTGTAGTAATGACTGACATCAGGGATCATTCTGATGCCAGTCATTCAACTATTTAGATGCCACAATGCAATCAATTGTGATTCCCACATCTAAATAGTTTTTACCCCCATCATTGGTGGTCCAGTGGGCTGATCAGGACTCCTGAAATGTAATTGTATTGTGCAGAACACTTGTTATATCACTCTAAAGCTTCTGATAGGCTCTTGGACCTCTGCTCCTTTTTCTCCACTGATTGATTTATCTGCCACACCAATCTCTTCCCTGCTGAGTTCCCCCTGGTCATTTAACAGTTAACCTCTGTTTTGCTTAGGTGATTGACATTTAGTTCTTCCACTCACCCTTGTTGTGTCTGTTTCTGTGTCTGGTTCAGTCCCGTCCTGGACCGCATCCCTGATCTCCTATAAAGTGTATGAGTGCCTTGATATCCACGCCGCTGGCTATTAGACTAGTTTTCTAGTGTCCAGATCTTTTTCTGTATTGTTACTAGGCCTCTCCTGACTTTGTCTCTGTTACTTGACTATTCTCTTTGATATTGTTTTTGTACCTTGCTGCCCATTTGGTTTGACTCCGGCCTGTTGACCTTATTTTGTATGTAAGTTTGTCTTGTCCTTGTTTCGTGTAATCACTTCCATGCAAGAAGGGACCATGTCCATGGTTGTCAACTGGTTTCAGAAAATTATAGAGATTTGTATTTTACTTCTATTTAAAAATCTTCCCATACTTATCATCTGCTGTATGTACAGCAGGAAGTAGTGTATTCTTCCCAGCCTGACACGGTGCTCTCTGCCACCTCTGTCCAAGACAGAAACTGTCCAGAGAAGGAAAGATTTTCGTTGAGGATATGATACTGCTCTGGAAAGTTCCTGTCTCGAACAGAAGTGGCAGCAGAGAGCACTGTGTCAGACTGGGAAAAATACACCACTTTCTGCAAGACATACAGCAGCTGATAAGTATTGGAAGAATGGAGATCTTTAAATAAAAGTAATTTACAAATCTATATACCAGTTGATTTAAAAGATTTTATTATTTATTTATTTTTGCTGGAGTACCCCTTTAAAATACATCCAGCTTGCAACAAGAGGTTTCCAGCCTGCATTGTGTGAACGTATTTACCAAATCAGACATACAGGGAGAGCTACCAGGTCCTATATGAGGATCATCATTTGCTTCAGCCAAACACCATGTAGGTCTGTAGCTCTAGCCAGCAGCTATCGTTTTTAAAGTATAATTTTTGCACTCACTAGATTTTTTTAAGTAATTATATCTTCTAGCTCAAACATAAATCATTTATTGAGCTGTTTCAGCATATGGAGTGTCTCTTTCTTCATTGTTCTGGAATTTTGTCTGATCTTGCACATTTGGACACACCTCGGTTGCATTCATTTAAATATGAATTCATTTAAATAAATTAGAGGTTTGCGTAACCAAAGCAAGATTCAATAAATGTAAACACCTGCTCCCATTTACAGTGTCTTAATTATGAATGGAGAAAGCTGCCGTGTTACATAATGAGGAAATTGAAATTTCATGAGGATCCATTTGAAAAAAACATATATGTACCTGGTAAGTAGACTACACTACATTTTCATCAGTATAATCCCTAAGGCTATATTTACACAATGTAGGTTTTGAATTAATCACGGCCGTTGTTGCCGATTCGCAACAACGGCAGTGATTAATTCAAAACTTACGTTCACTGCAGGCTGAGGGAATCCTGGCCGGAGTGTATGCACATAGGGGGACATTTATTAAGTCCAACGTTTTTTGCGCCGGACTTAAAAATGTCCCCGCAGCTCCGGCACTACGGAGATTTATGTAGAGGCGGACTGCCTCTGCATAAATCCCGTGCGCGCCGCTGCGCACGGCAGGAGACCTACGCCAGCTGAGAGCTGGAGTAGGTTTCTTGCATATTTTTTGGCGAAACTAAAGATGAATTACGCGGACTCTGAGTCTGCACCCCCCCCCCCCCCCCCCCCGTTCCGGCTTTAAAATGTTATGATAATACCCGTCCTCTGACCACCCATGACAAATTATTCCAATTTCCCTCTACATGTTGATAGAGCAGGTTGTGTCAATGTGCTAAGTTTTATCTTTTGCATGCAGACAAAGCCATACCCACATATAGCTACAAAAGCTGATGCCCAAATTACAGTCATCATTTAAAACCAATGGCCATTATTGGTGGAATAAAGTCTGTTATTTAGGTGGGAAATTATGTCCTTCCAAAAAAACGGCCATCAAACTTCCAAAAAAAAAAAGATGTTGTGCTGTTGTAGCAAATGTTCCGATTGCAGGGCAAAGTCTGGTACACTATCCTAGGAAATAGAGATGAGCGAACCTGGAGCATGCTCGAATCCATCCGAACCCGAACTTTCGGCATTTAATTAGCGGTGGCTGCTGAAGTTGGATAAAGCCCTAAGGCTATGTGGAAATCATGGATATAGTCATTGGCTGTATCCATGTTTTCCAGACAACCTTAGAGCTTTATCCAAGTTCAGCAGCCATCACTAATCAAATGCCGAACGTTCGGGTTTGGATGGACATGAACCCGAACCCGGTTCGCTCATCTCTACTAGGAATGTATCCAATGGACTGTATAATTTGTATCCTCTGTCTATATAGGGGGGAGGGGGGGAGGGGAACAAAATTTCATGTGAAGCACTTTAAAGGGTTGTCTGTCTCACAACGACAACCACTGTCTATATGGCCCATGTCTAATCCCATATAGACATCATAGGGGACATTCTAGACTGTAAGAGTAGCTGTTTATCTGATGGATGTTATAGGTCTATGCACCACATGGATGACTATTTATTTGAAACACCATATAATGCTACATTTATAGCCAGATGTAACCTCCCCTGGTGATGACAGCTGGGTGCCCATGTAATAGTGCTTATATAGTAATGACAATGTATTTCAATGTCTGAGTTTAATGTTATGTTCACAGTATATAAAATATCAAAACCCGTTTCCCGCAGAGTACCTTTATTGATGTTGTTAATAAACATGGTAATAATTCTAATTAAGTGCGTGCCGTGTGCCAGAATAATAGTAAAGTTTGTCGAGGTAATTACTTCAGATGTACTCCTACAGCTAAAGGTCCCCTTTAAGACATGAATGCAATTAATCTAAGCTTTTCTGCAGCAGTTCCTTATGCCTCCCCGACGGGGTCACAACATAATGTAACCTGTGAGCACACAAAGGTGTCGATGACATCAGAGGCATCTAGAAAAGCAATTACAATTTTTCTTTAATGAATACAATTTGCTTTATTTTACTTACATTTACCACTGGGATATGCATAGAAAACTACAACAAAATGAGACTCTCTCCCTTCTGCCCAAAGTCAATTAAACAGATGAATAATCGCCTCTGCGGCGTTATGGAAGCGAGAAATCATTGGCTTGCTAAATGTTTACACTAAATTCCATGGTTTGGGTGTAATATCATCTATAAACTTCCTCCAGGACATCGGCTACCAATATATTCCCAATTACAGGTCATGTTATAACTTCCAATCTGCAGGCAATTAACAATGACATGTCGAAAGAAAATTGCTCCGAATCCTATTGGGCATTTTTGTTTATAAATAGACGTCACAAGCACAATTCATCTGTATTCAGACTACAATAGTTTTTTATTCGATTATATGTATTTTGTTACGATTATCTCCAAGTGAAGTTAGAAAATCAGTAACAAGAATTCACTTTAATTTCTATAAACAAAAAAAATCACTAAGAAGCAGATTTTCTGCATCCATTGTGGTCTATGAAGGGAGAAAGGGCCGAGGGGGATGAGTGAGCACAGAGAGGAGAAAGGGCAGCGTTGCACAACACAACATCCTGAAATCTTGTCTTACCAAGTTCCCAGACCATCACTTTGCTTTCTAACCTGTGAATCCAGCCTTTTATGTGCCCAGACAGTCTCCAAACTGCAACTCTCCAACTGTTTGTCTCCTCTTCCTGCAAACTCATTGCAAAACAGTTTTTTGAGTGCAGAAAGAGGCTTTTTTGCCTATTAAAACCTATTACAGAGTTTCTTAAAATCACGTGTACTATTGATTTCTGCAAAAAAAAAAAAAAAATCTTTTAAACGACAGCTACACTTTTGGACTTTTATTTTGGTGCTGTACATTTACTACATCCATTCCATAGTACCACATACTTGATCCTATCTCACCTTTGTTACAAATCCCTGGCCTGTTTGACTAAGCTTTAGAATCCCTGTCTCTTTGTTTTACCTTTTTGTTTTTTCCTAGAGCTCTGTATCTCCAGAGACTCTCTTGTGTTAGATTCCAGTTCTACTAGACATTATCCAGAGAATGTATAAACAGAAAAGCATAGAGTCTATAAGTCCTGTGAGCAACATTAAAGAAGTAGTGGAAAGAGGGTACTATAGGTCAATTGTGCCATCCAGCTGATGATGCCCATTCATAAACCAGGTGTCATCATCTGTTCTACCATCTCTACTGTTAGTTATCTTAGAGTGATTTGATATTCTTGCTCTTTTTATGTACTAATATTATTATATGCTTTTTCTTGTAATTGCCAACTGGACTCTAAAGTCCTAGGGGTATCTGAGTACTGTAACTCACAGTTAGGACCCAGGAAAGGCAACTGCTCTGCTATAGGAATATAAGAATCTTTTATGACCACATGCCTACACTACAAAAACTATCAGTGTACCTGTTTGTGCGGCAATCAAAAATGTCATTAAAAATATAATTTACAGAAAGATCAAGATAAATTAAAATCTTATGTGTCGTGCTAAAGCGTCAAAAGGCGCCTTGATCAATGAAATGGAAACACTTGACTTGTTAAAGTCTCAGCCTATGATTACAGAGCGGATATTAATCACTGGCGGTGTTATTTATCAAAGTCTAACGTGAAAATGATTAGAACTGAAGAATGCTTCACTCAATTAATACCAAATCCAGACTGTGAAATGTGTTTTACTTCAAATGAAAATTATATACTTCTTAACAGTCTGCAAAATAGTCACTGGAAACACACAGGTCCCAGGGTGAAAAGGCAGCCATAGTGAAAACCACAGTTGTCTACTTAAGTGTGTCATTATTAATCTGTATAGAATAATGGAATAGAAGCTGGAGACTTATAGAAAATAATAAGGTTAAAAAGGTGAAGGACATTTTAACTTCAGAAATCATGTAGACTATGTGTGCCGAATTTTCCTAAGATTGTGAACGTCCTTGTGACTTTGCCATGTAGCCTTCCCTTTTTTAGTTTACGCCCCTGCTTAAGTGTTCTTCCTGCTACCCTAGCTGAGCTGTAGATGGTTTAGACTGAGCACTTATGGACAGCTGCCATCTCCACTTCCTGCAATCTCCCTTTCCTGACAGTCTGTGTTCTGTGGGTCAGATATCAGAGGGCTGATCCAATCGCATTCTGGACCAGAACTCTGGAATCTTATGAGAAGTTCACTTGTTGCTTTTGGACCTTGCTTGCGAGTCTTGTAGCTAGAGCTGGTGTTTTGTATTGGATTGGATTGCTTGGTATTATGATCTCTTTGCCTGTCCTTCTGACTATGTTTTTGACTGCTGTACTTGTTTTGATTCTGCAGTTTTTCCTGAGTCTGTGTCTCTTCAGTTTGACCTCTGTCTGTCTGACTATTCTTTATTGTGTTTCTATGTCTTGTCTTGTTTTATGCAAGAGAGAAGAAAAAATAAGCGTTCCAGTGGCGCTCAAGTCCGACCATGGTATCAGACACTTTAAGCTGGGCTAGAGCACCACTGGAACCATCATCTGTGCTTCTCTCTGGCATATCTCCCATCTGAATCCAGCCTCGGACCTTAAGATGATGGTGAGTGTAGTCTGGTCTATTCCCTAAGCGCATATAGACATTGCACCTACTCTGCAAGACCGATTCAGGTGAGCAGTTCTGTTTTTCCCTCACCTGTCTCCTCCTGTCATTATCTAAATAATAGTACATGCAAGTGCCCTGCTCTATCTTTTCTCTTCCTATATATTGTCTTATTCTAAGCTTCACTTACCCAGAGCAGGGACTGTGGCCCAGCTGTTGCAGATTGTGTAAAGTCAGGCTGGCAGTGGGAAAGGACAGTCTTGGGGGCCTGTCTGTCTCGCACTATCTGTCCCTGTATTGCATCCAGGTCCCGAGTTCCCTTACACCTACAGTACAAAGTCCTTGACATTGGGGATCAGTCTTAGCCAAGCTTAGCTACGTACAAATTATACTTAACTAGTAATTTTACATAACAATAATGGTAAACCTACATTGTTGTATTAATCCATGCATGACAGGACCAGCTGGTATAAGTTATTAGAGTATGTGGATGTTATAGAGAAGCATCCTACACCATGTACTTCTCTTATTATCTACATTAAATAACAGATAATAAGTGGACCCTGTCCCAGAGGACACGTGGTGGCTGAGAGTTTAGTACTATTGCCTCATGGCACTTGGGTGCTGGTTTTAATCCCACCAATGATAATATCTACAAGAACGGTGTCAAACTGAGACCCTCCAGCTGTTGCTAGGGTTTTGGTTGTCCAAGCATGTTAGAAATTGTAGTTTTGAAACAGTTGGAAGGCCGCAAGTTTGACACCTATCTACAAGTTTTTTGTTTTTTTTTTATCCCAGAGGAGTTTAGATTGCGAGCCCCACATGGTTTTTCAGCAGTTAGCACTGTTGCCTTGTGGCACTGGTGTCTTGGGTTCAAAATCCCACCAATGGTAACATCAGCAAGACGTTTGTAAGATTTTCTCATCCATGGGTTTCCACCCACGCCCCGAAACATATTCATAGGTTTATTTGATGGGGGAGCAGGGACCAATGTGACTAATGACAATCTCAGTACGGAGCTGAAGAATGTGTTGGCACCATATAAATAAAGGAACTGTTTAAGTAAAGCTCCTTTTACACAGGCACGTCAGCTTGATACGAGCGATGATCGACTGTGCGTAATTTAATCAGCACTTGAGTTTACATTTACTAATTATTAGAAATAAAGACAGAGAAGAGCACAGTAAATCCAGCAAAGCTTAGTGGGCTGTCATTCTTGTCTGAAGAGTGACAGCCTGCTCAGCGAATCACTGGTCACTGCGGTCCCATTTCATTCTGTAATTGGCTAAGCGGGCTGGAGTCGGCACAGAAGAGGACACCAGAGACACAGAAGACACTGGAGGCACAGAAGAGGGCACCAGAGACACAGAAGACACTGGAGAAACAGATGAGGACACCAGAGACACAGAAGACACTTGAGGAACAGATGAGGACACCAGAGACACAGAAGACACTGGAGGAACAGATGAGGACACCAGAGACACCAAAGACACTGGAGGAACAGATGGGGACACCAGAGACACAGAAGACACTGGAGGCACAGAAGACAATAGAGACACGGAAGACACTGGAGGCACAGAAGACAATAGAGACACGGAAGACATTGGAGGCACAGAAGAGGACACCAGAGACACAGAAGACACTGAGGGTACAGAAGAGTACGCAGAGGGAGCGCACATAGGTAAGTATTGCACCAAAACTACACCAAATCCACCACTGACTGTTTTAATGCAGTTCATTAAGACAAGTTTGCAAAAATTCGCAAATCTTTAGAACCAAAATTTTGAAATCTTTGCTTATCATTAAATAAAGGTCCTTACAAGTGATCTCTGCATAATTTATGAGCTTGCTCACTTCCATGTCACAATCTATCGCCACAATCTGGGCGAATAGGCCACTATGCCCACATAAGAGGGCCTTTTTTCACTGACTTGCATTTTATGTCCTGTTATACCTCAATATAATACTACTGGATATCACATTAAGGCTAGCTTATATTAAATGGGAATACCATGGACAGAGATTTTTGAATAGGACGTCATTTACAATTTACTTTCTTTTTTTCTTTTTTTTTGTAATAGAAAGGCATTTGATTTTAGCAGTCATGGAAATCCCAAACTGCCCAATCTTATAGATTTTATGAACATGTTATCAGGACTAAAAAAATGTGGCTTTGAGTCTGAGAAAAACTTCTGAGATAAATAATTAATATAGTATTAAAGTCAATTTTGCTTGCTTGCAAGACGATGTGCGACCTGAGAACCATAAGGAAACACCAGTCCACATTTCTAAAACAGTTCACACAATTTTTTTGGCCTAAATTCAAATATCACAAATGATGAGGTGCAACATTGAAGCTGTAAAATTTACGACTTTTCTTGTTGCTCACCAAATTTGAAAAGTAATGTGAAAAGCAGGCTTGGCCTCCACAGTGGTCATAAATATATAGTATAACAGAATATTATGAAACTGTGTTGAAATAATCAATAGGATAAAAAAAAAATACCATTTTAAAAATTAACCCTATCATTGATAACCACTGATTAAAGGAGAAAAGTCCTTGTACCCAAATTTGTAGACATGCGGATGTAAAATATGAAAGTGTTTAGGAGCAGCGGTGTATTGTATGCCAATGGTAAGGAAACACTAGTCCAGATTTAGCAATCGTGCTTGAAATCCAAACGGCCTGGTTTTGCCCATAGGAACCAATCTTTGCTAGTAAACACCGACAATTTGCCTATTTTCATTCATGAAAAAGAGTGTCAAGAGCCTTAAAGTGGGAACAGACTGCTTCAAGTACCCAGCTTTTTTATGCATTATGGTTTCACATAGTATAACTTTAGTGTATAGACAATACTCTATATGATAAAATAAATAAATAAATAAATAAGGGGGGAATTCATCTGTTTTATGCTGGGAAATACACCACCCCTTGTATGCAACAAATGTGAAAAAGTCTAACTTGCCTATACGCTGTGTTGCATTGCAATTTTTGTGCAACTATTCGCAATAAAATATATTGTTGATAGAACGCCCCCATTGTGTATAAATCTTTGTCCTACCAAATAGTTAGCACTATAGATAAGTGTAACTTGAGCATGCTTGAGTCCATTTGTTTGGCATTTGATTATCCGCGCCTGAAGAAGTTGAATGCTGCCGTAGGGAGTCCCGGAAAACATGGATACAGCTTATGGCTGTTTTCCGGGACTCCCTAGGGCTACAATCAAATTTTAGCAGATTGATATAAAACCTTGTGGGCAAAGATTCTGTATAACTTATAACTGGTTAATTGAAATCCCTGATGATTCTGTGTTAAGGAGTTCAGCGGATAATGCACTGGACTCTTAAGCATGGAAACATCAGAGATTTCAATCAATAAACTAGATTTGCATTTCCAGGGAAATAAATAGGGGGACATTTATTAAGTCCGGTGTTTTTTATGCTGGGCCTAAAAATGTCCCCGCAGCTCCGGAGCTCAGGGGATTTATGTAGAGGCACACTGCCTCTACATAAATTTCGATTTCACGGAGCCTCTCCATGCCAAAACTTTGAAACCTATGCCAGCTCTGAGCGAAAAATTATAAATGCAGTGGACCCAGAGTCCGCCCCCCCACCCCACCCCTCCCCGCCCCACTGGCAAAGGTGGCATAAAATGGCTAGATGTCTGGCCATTTTAGGCCAACAAATTCAACTTTTTTGCTTGATAACTTCCCCCATAGTGCTTAAAAAGAGCACCCTTTTAACAGTGACTTCCCTTTAAGAGAAACTTTAGCCCTTGATACCCCTTTAAGAGCAACTTTGGTACAGTCTCTTTAAGAGCAACTTTGGTACAGTCCCTTAAGAAGCGACTTTGGTTTGGCCAACGCTTTGAGTAACCTATATACTGTCCCTTTCAGAGCAGCTTAAGTATTGTCCCTTTAAAAGAGACTTAGGTACCATCCTTTGAAGACCAGCTTAAGTAGGGACCCTTTAAGAACGACTTGGGTACCATCCCCTTTAAGAGCAAATTTGGTACTGTCCCTTTAAGAGCAACTTGGTACCGTCTCTTCAAGAGCGACTTAGGTACAGTACCTTTAAGAGTGACTTTGGTACCGTCCCTTTAAGAGCAACTTGGGTACCGTCCCTTTAAGAGCGGCTTGGGTACCGTCCCTTTAAGAGCACCTCGGTTACCGTCCCTTTAAGAGCACCTAGGGTACCGTCCCTTTAAGAGCACCTCGGGTACTGTCCCTTTAAGAGCAACTCGGGTACCGTCCCTTTAAGAGAGACTCAGGTACCATCCCTTTAAGAACGACTCGGGTACCGTCCCTTTAAGAGTGGCTCAGGCACTGTCCCATTAAGAGCGACTTGGGTACCGCCACTTTAAGAGCGACTTGGGTACCGTCCCTTTAAGAGCAACTTTGGTACCATCCCTTTAAGAGCAACTTGGGTACCGTCCTATAAAGAGCGACTTGGGTACCGTCCCTTTAAGAGCGACTTGGGTACTATCCCTTTAAAAGCTACTGACTGAACTCTACTTAGAATGGTAAAGATTATTGCTCGGCTGCCATGACAATCTAACTCATGTCAGTGAGACAAAATCGTTAAGGACCTTCTATCTTCTACATCTTCTATTGGCCAGTAGTGGATATGTGAATGTGTGGATGCTGTGATACATTGATTGACAAGACCTTAAAGTTCCTATTGGCTGCTATATTTCAGCTACTTGCATATGTGCTGTGATTGGCTGTTAGCGTTTACAGTGTGGCTATTATTTCCAATGGGCCATTATTCTCTATAGGAAATTAGGGGTCTTAAAAACGACAAATCCAATTGAAACCAATAATATATAGCACACCTGTCACCGCTGACGGCTTCGAAACACATTTTGAACAGAGTCTGTGAGCAAATTGGTTCGGGCTGTATTAATCGCAGAAGAATGGCTGGAAGAAGAAACGGAAGAAGAATACGGATTACAATATAGTGCTTTTTCAAGCTGTATAATTACAAGTTATACTGAATCTTTTCCCAAAAAGATACATAGCAATCTGCTCAGCTACTTCTACTCTATACCAAGATGTCCATAGCTTATATAGAATTTTCATGGTGACTGGTTCCCTTTAAGCTCTTCAATACTGTTGAGTGGAGAGACTGAATTGTTTGGGCTCGGCAACATTCTCCGAACCTGAATGCTCGACATTTGACTCCCCCTAGCTGAAGAAGTTGGATGCTGCTCTATGGAATCCACCCAACACTAGTTATCAAGTAAACTAGGCAAGATGCACAAAGCACAAGATGCTAAAGGGCAATGGGACAAATGGTGGACCAGTCTGCCCTCCACTCACAGTATATCCATGATATCTATTGATAATAACACAACTGTACTCTTTGAATCACTTTCTGTGATTTCTGCTTTTTCTCAGTGCAATTTAAAGTTTTAAAATATTTCAACATTTTTACCCACAAGCAGATGTGGAACCAGTAAAAACACAGGCGACTCCTAGATCTTCCGTCCATTCCTTAAATAGGCAACGAAAAGTAAATTTATATTCTGAAATTTTTATTGAAAATGACCCTAATATCCCCAAATAACTTACACACCTCAGATTTGCAGAGTCATGCACGAAAATATGGCTTTTGTGATTTAAAGTCTTGGCCCCATTCCCTGGCAGAAGTTATAAGTGTTAAGTCAACTTTCAAAGAGCAGCAAATGTTGTCTATGTCTAATTGCAAATGTCAGGCTGCTGTACTCCAGCCAGCCAACTTCATATTATTCCAAGGGAGAAAGAAAAAATAGCTTGAGCGAAAATCGTTTTGTACATATTGGTTTCCTGTATTAAACATTTAAGATGTAAAGCAGCAAAAAGTTACATTAACCAAGACAGCTTCAAAATGTTGGCCAATAAAATATGCATTGTAAGCAGAACAGACAGAAATCTGTTATGAGAAATTCAAGTTCTCTGTTCAGCCAAAGCATCGAGTCGTAAATGTAATTCTAAATCATGCATTAATTATGTTCATGAAAGTCATTCTGCAAAATGAAGCCGAAGCCATGCCAGAAAACAGGCTCCCGTGTCATTATGTTACTCAGGATAAGGAAGAGACATTGCGCTGAACCTTAGGAGATTAGAGCAGATTTAACATGAAGGTTCACCTCTGAAATCAGATACCATTCACGGAGTTGAGCAAGGTTGCAAATACTCAGTTTTGCTGATTCTAATTTACTAAAGTCTAATAGCCCACAGTGTCATCCAGAGCTTAAAGGGGTACTCCAGCGGGGGGGCTATTTTGGGATCTGGCCAGGGAGGAGGTGGCTGAGAGAAAAGATGTTCACTCACCTCGACGGATCCAGCGGCGGGTCCCGTATCGCGGCGCTCCGGTCCCCGATTCCCGGCCGCTTCCTGATGTCTGACGCAGGTTCAAGACGTGGCGCCTCAAGTCTGCTCAGCCAGTTAGTGACAGAGGCGGGATCTGAGCAGACTTAAAACGGCAGTCACTGACTGGCTGAGTGGACTTGAGACGTCACGTCTAGAGCCCGAGTCAGACACCAGGGAGGTGAGTGGACATCTTTTCTCTCAGCCACCTCCTCCCCGGCCAGATCCCAAAATAGCCCCCCCGCTGGAGTACCCCTTTAACATAAGAAAGATCAAACAGGAGAGGTGGCCGTGTAGTAAGAGGGGTACTCCAGAGGGGGATGGGGAATCAACTGGTGTCAGAAAGTTATGCAGATTTGTATATGACTTCTATTTAAAAAATCTACAGTCTTTTAGTACTTATCAGCTGCTATATGCCCTACAGGATAAAGTGATGTATTCTTCCCAGTCTGACACAGTGCTCTCTGCTGCCTCCTCTGTCCATGTCAGGAACTGCCCAGAGTAGGAGTGTTTTTTTATGTGGATTTGCTACTGCTCTCCGGAGCAGAGGTGGCATCAGAGAGCACCAGGTAAGACTGGATAGAATACACCACTTGTAACTGAGAGAAATATACTTGCATAAGTTATTTTTGATGCTATGCGCAATAATCTTTGTCACCTGAACTAATTACATAGCAGTCGTACAGTCTCTGCTTCGACCCTTAGGGCCCTATTCCACCGGACGATTATCGTTCAGGCTATCGTTAAATCGTTTGAATCTAAACAATAATCGTTCAGTTGAAATGCAGTTAACGATTAACGACCGAACGAGAAATCGTTGATCGCTTTATATGACCTGGACCTATTTTTATCGTTGCTCGTTTGCAAAACGTTCGCATTGAATAAGACGTCATTCGGTCGTTCACAGTAGATACGAACGCAATAGCGAAGAAATAGCGAAGAAAAAACGATCGCAAATACGATCATAAGTAACAATTATCGTTCCATGGAAATGAGTGAACGTTTTAAGGTCTTTTGCAATAGCGGTCGTTTGAGATGCGAACGATAATCGTCCAGTGGAATAGGGCCTTTAGCCATTGTCTTGGCCTTAGGTCTTTCAACATTGAGGACACGTTCCTCTAGATTTATGCACTGTTTCAATAACACTTTGATGTTCCTGACATCACACTCTTGCTCCTGCAGTCCTCTGGTCTCAGAGTTCTCTCTGGTTGCCCTTACTCACCTCTTAGGAGGTGTTGTCCACTTCCTCAGTCCTCTCTGTCGTTGTGGGGAATCATGCAGGATACTCCTTTTCGTGCTCAAACAGCAGTCTCACAGATCAGGACTTGTCTGTACAACCACAGCTTCACAGTCCAGCACATACTCTACTTGCCAATGACTCCGGTAGGCTTCTCTCGCACACCGCTGAAACTTTAACTCATAGAGTTTCTGTTCTGCCCATCCAGAGCCTCTACCCTGTACATAGCATTGTTAACACTCCCCTGCTCTTCCTCAGAGTACTGTCATCCCATATTTTGACCAGGAAGCAAGAAGAATAACCATAATGGGGCAGAAAGAGCTTTGTATTTTGTGCAAAGTATCTGCAAGGGGCGGACAATGGAGGAAGTGTATGAGGTGAAACCTAAACCGATAGCTACAGAGCAGGAAGTGATATCAGAGAAGGCGGTGCCATTTTGGCAACAATTTTACAGCTCAGTAACATATAGTAGTTTTGTGATTTAGGGGTCCAATTATAATAGCATAGTATGTGAATTGGCCCTGTTACAACTTACCATTAGTTACTGAAGCTTCATTATAAATTTAAACTCAGCACTGCTTGAAGGGTTAAAAATATGAATACTTAAATACTATGTAACATCTTTGCCTCCAGCCATATCAATACCATGTGCTCCAGTCCATTGTCAGTGTCACCACTTCTGAACATTTCCAAGAGCCTGGGGAAACTTCCATAAATGGCCGGGGTAACGGACATGGTGAGATACCATTTTGCTTACCCACAAATTGTGCAGGGCGGGAGTACTGTAAGGAGATCATCTGGTCATTCAGATTAAACCCCAGCATTCTAGATCCCTGTAGTCTTGTCTCCTTAAGTTGGTTTATAAAACACTTTACCTCATCTGCTGATAGAAGGGGCTTGTGGTTAATTTTTCCTCATGCTATGTTAAGAAGGACCATTAACCAGATGGGGCTGCCATTTAGGGCAGAGTGCCATGTAGACAGGCATTAAAGGAGGATTAAGATTTAGACTTGCACTAACACTTTTTCCCCTTCCCAGACATGACATACCATGTGTGAACCCAGCCTAAAATGAAACTCCATTGTCAGCTGCCAGAGGAGAAGTGGAATGACTCTGTCCACAGCCTTCCCAGCAGCACAGAACAGCAGTAGAACTAAGCAGGATATATAGAAGCTAAAGATGATAAGAAAGGTATATGCTATGCTAGAAACACTGCAAATCACTAATAAAAGCTATAAAAGCATTTTAGCATTTTTGAAATGAAAATCTGTTTTAAAATGCAGCTACAGTGGCGTAGCTACTATGGAGGCAGACCATGCGACTGCTATGGGGCCCACGGAGCAGGCGGGACTAGGCCCCCAATCGGCAAAACACATTGGGGAAGATTTATCAAACAGGTGTAAAGTAGAATTGTCTTAGTTATTTTTTGAAAAATTAAAGGTGGAATCTGATTGTTTGCTGGGGGCAACTTAGACAATTGTACTTTACACCTGTTTGATAAATCTCCCCCATTGTCTGTTTCCATGCTAATAGCGGATGGCACTTTCAGTTCACTCACCAACAGCACCTTCCTCCTCCAGAGAGACAGTGGCTCTTCACGACAATGACAAGATTAGGACTGACACTAGTGGCTGCCGCTTGCACTTCCTGCCCTCCCATAGGCAACTCAACATCCCCCCGCCTGCACCTCACTTCTCAAGCCCCCTCCTCCCTCTGACAGAGACACTGCCTGGCACCATCCACCTTCTGGTCATGTGAGTATATTCATGGGTGAGGGGGAGGGGGCGTACAGGATTAATTGGACCCCTGTACAGTTTCTTGCTATGAGGCCCCATGAATTGGACCACTGGAAACCGGTAGACCAAATATATGGTTAAGATTAAAGGGATAAACTCAAAGTGCATCAGCTGTCTCCATGTAATATCTTATTAAAAAAAATTGAATAAAAGCTACATTTTATAGATGACACAAGAGTTCCGGTCTACAATATTTTAAGAGGAGCAAAAAAGTCTTACTTACCTATGGAGCCCAAATGGTGCCAGATTAAAATAATTTTCCTGCACTATTTTACATGAAAATTCTCTTCTTTTTATATTGGACTTTGCAGAGTTAATGTTGTATTTTGTTCTCAGTATTTTATTTTTTATATTTTTTCTTGCCTAAATTGTATTACCTGTAAACACAAATTCCTGTAACGAAAACATGTTTTTCACCATAATAGCTTTCCTACAGCACTGAAGGGGAATGACCATTCCAAGCTGCTTAACTTAACATTTACCTGACATTAAACAAGTATTTTCGCTTATAAATGGAATTAGGTCTGAATCCAAAGTCTGCTCACTTAAAAGTGCCTTTTGCTTTTAAAAACAGCCGCCCTTATCCGAAACTGGAAGATTTGTATTCCTGACCTCACAGAGGAACACACAGTGATGAAGTGTTTGCAGACTAATTCAAGAAAAGGACAATGTTATTCATTGTACACAGAAGATAGCGTCTACCTGAAGGCTCCTAATTATAGGAAGACTCAAGGAACCAAAGTGTCTTTCTAAAAAATTATGTTCAAAAACTTTTCTTCACGTTTTATTCCTTAGTTCAATGAGATTAAAAAAGTCCTATCCTTTCAAACCAGTTTAAGCAATGTTTGTCCCCATTGATACTTTCTGTTGTGCATGGATGATAGCCGGTTTCGTAATAGGGCATTCCCTTAGGCTTTTAGGATTTTGATTCCTAATCCATAGGCCAAGCATAATGTATTATAGGCCTCTCAAACGTGGCCCTTGACTCTTTATTCATAGGCCCAGCATACTGTATTATAGATGCCTAACATCAGCCCATCAGCTCCTAATCCTTTGTTGTAACATACTATTTTATAGGGTACTGTTTTATAGTGCCTCACATCTAGACCTTGACTCTTTAACCTTAAACCCAACATACTCTATTATAGAGGTCTCACATCCAAACTTTGACTCCTAAGCCATAGACCCAGCATACTCTATTATAGGGGTCTCCCATCCGAACCTTGACTCCTAACCCATAGGCCCAACATACTTTATTATAAGAGTCTCACATCCGAACCTTGACTCCTAACCCATAGGCCCAACATACTCTATTAAAGGAGTCTCACATCTGCACCTTGACTCCTAACCCATAGGCCCAACATACTGTATTATAGGGATCTCACATCCGAACCTTGACTCCTAAACCATAGGACCAACATACTCTATAATAGGGGTCCCGCATTCAGGCCTTGACTCCTAATCCATAGGCCCAAATCACTGCATTATAGATGTCTCACATCACCCCTTGACTGGTAATGGGTGACCATGTAACATTTAGTAGAAAAGGGTCCACCAAAGTCATCACTATGCATATCAACTCGCTACTCTTGCTAGTAGAGGGGGTCCTGAGTACAGGACTTTCCTTTACGGCATCCATTTAGGAGATGCTCAATTACTTGTTTGGATGGAACATAATACTATATTATATGTATAGGATATATTCTATTCTTTTATTGTATGAATTTTAGATTGTAGCCCCATTGACGGATAATGAGGCATAATGAACACCAATAAACAATGGTATCTCATTGATTTTTTTACAATGTACATCTCCACTTACCTGCTCTTAGTACTCAGTAACCAGTAGTCTATTGGTATAACTCTTCATCTTTACCCACGGTCACTTTTTACTGTATTTATTTTGCACTTAAAAATGTGAAGGTACAAAGCTACAAAAGCAATTTAGAGAAGGACAAAGAACAAACTCTGCCTTCTTGGCAGGGACATTATTACATTGCTGACAGCTCTCAATTCTCTTTAGAATAGCTCGGTGTATATATAATTACATTGTGCGGCCACTTATTTTGGGAGTACAAAAGGCTGAACTTTGTTACACACACTCATAAGGTCTAGTAGGTTTACGCAATGGTGTGAATGTTAATAGCCAGATCTGTATACATTAAGTATATTGTTATTCATTGCGGACGCCAAGAATAAACATAGCGCACCATGTCGTTTCCCATTTTACTGACACCGGTCTTTAACTTCTGACCCAGGGGTGTAGCTAATAATTATAAGTAAGCAATTTGTTACTTTAAGGCTTAATGACAAAGTCTACCTGTGCCACCAGTTTCTAAAATGGAGTATTGGAAAGGTGCCATTGCTTCTATAGTCATGGAGAGGAATTAACTAAGAGTAGCATATTGTACGCTGGTCTAAATAAACTTCCAGCTGGAGTCCTTCTCAGCAGATATATTAAATGTCTGCTGCACAGGAAAATATGTGCCATCTCCAAGGTCACAGGCTTAAATGATAGTTAATCTAGTGGGCCATTGTAGTCGCAACCCTTTTACAAACTGCTTCGCCCAGTGGCAAGCACAATCTAAATTTGCCAAAAAGTTACATATTTTGTACGTGGTGTAAATGGAGGATATTGAGTTTGTATATTGACAATAATTAATCCAATTTGAGCAGAAAAGATAGTTGGCAACTCCTCATGGCCAGATTTGGACTGACCTACCAGTTCTTCTCGGTCCAGGTTGTGATGTCACAGCTGCTCACCGTACATGTATAAAACAGTGATGTCACAGCTGGGTTTTTCTAATTAGTGATTTTACAGAAGGGGCTGAGACTAAAATCCACTTGTGATGTCATGGTTGCACACCAAAACAACAAACAAAACAAACAAACAAAAATCCCACAATTGTGATGTCACAACAATGTACCTGAGAAAGCATACTTTTGACATCCCAGCAGGTCACCTGACTGAATGTCCTTTTACTCGGCTCTATATGGGACCATGTAAGGATGCAAGCAAGCACTGATCTGTAAGATTGGGGCTTGTTGGCAGTCCCTTAAGAAGGCACAAATAATCTAGTATGCGGGTTGCACAAATGCATCGTACTGCCATTTAAATATACAGTCATACCTTTTTTCTCGAACCTAATCTGTTCTGGAAGGCTGTTCCAGAACCGAGCAGAGTTTTTCCATAGGAAATTATGGAAATACATTTAAATGGTTTTTACACTTCATGAGTCTGGTGCAGAGAGCCTAACCTACGTAGTGTAAAGGGTTAAATGGCGTTGCAACAGAGTTGCAACAGTTGCAACAATAGAAGGAACAGAACACCAAAATGGTGGGTGTTGGGCTCCTCTTAGGAAAGGATTTACTTACCATTGGCTTCATATTTATGTGCACTGCAGCCCCTAGTAGCCATCATGTAACTCTCACTAGAGGCTGCTGTGCACAAAAGAGTAACTGAAACCTTTCGAAAGAGGAGCAAAACACCCATCATTTCTGGTGTTCTGCTCCTCTGCTCTTCTCCTCCTAGGGGGTTAAGAGGTGATTCTATAACCTCCAGAGCAGAAGTTTTCTGCTTCTGGCCGGAAAACCCTGTTTAAAAGCAGTGGGAAATCTCTTTATAATGAATGGATTCCCTGCTCTAATCATTGATACCAGGACACCTCTGATAGTTATTAGCTGACCAATAGTTCATCCAACAGCTATCCCCTCAATTTTGTTTGGATACTGAGCAAAGTTCAAGTATGGAACAAAACTTTGGTGGAAATTCGGGTTTGAGAACCGAGATACCACTGTATTGCTATCGGCTGCAATAAATTTTGAAGCCTCACAAAAGATGCGAGAGCTGGAGCTGGTCCTGTCATTAGGATGATTCCATTTCTATAGTCATGCCAAGTATCTTGTACCTAGTTTAATCATTATCACACATACAAGGGATTAACATGTTTCACACTTTACTATAGTGCTTCATTAGATTGAAAAGATAAGCGACAGAATCACAGCTGTGATGTCACAGTTACTTAATTGACAAGTATAAAGTGATATAAAAATGTGATAGCAGCTTATTTAGTGGGAACTCATTTGTGATGCTACACCTATGTATGTGATGGAAACTCGATTGTAATATCAATCCAGCTACCTGATATCACCGTCATTTACCCAGAGACAGACTGCAACAATTGAGGGAAGAATTAAACATTTCCTACTTATGATAGTGGGGTGTGAGAGATGGCATAGAGATGAACAAACTTTTCAAAAGTTCAGTTTGGCAGGTTTGACGAAATTTGGAATAAAATTTGGGTTCGTCCAAAGTGAACCTTAAAGTATATTACTGCACTAAAACAGCTAAACTATAGTACCAACACTAGTGACACTATTGGGGCTCCTTTACAGCTAAAACAGTGTGCAAAATGCACTTTTTTTTTTTTTTTTTTTTGCAGCAACAAAAAGTGAATCTGCGCTCACAGGGAAGCCTGTGAAATTTGAATCCTGTACTGTATTGAATTCTGTGTGGCGCAGCTGTGAGTTACGGCGGCCAACTCCTAGACCCATTCTGGTCTCTTTTGACCCTACCAGCGTTGTGCCTGTCCATTTGCACAACCCTGAATGGTAAGCAGAATCTCCTTGGGGACCGGGTTCTGAACAACTCCAAAGCAGCTCCTGAGGTTATTGCACAAGGGAGGGCTTCTCTTTGTTCTTTATTGCTTTCTATGGGTGAATCAACTGTTTCAAGCATTTCTGTTTGCACTTTTGTCGCATAACCCTTACCCCCCACAAAAGTATATCAATACCAGTGCCAGAAAAGCTTGACAAACACCAATAGAAAGTCACATCAAGGTCCCTTTATTTGGCCCCTGGGGAGCTGCATGTCTGCCCCTGTGTTTCCAACCAAGCATAAAAGTGTGACTACAGTAGAGAAACGTATGCTTGCCGATTAGCAGCTTGGTGCAAGTGCTGGTGAGAGAGGTGCTTACCCAGAGTCTGGCCATCAATGAGTATCTATGGGGTAGCCTGAGAAGGGGAAAGAAATGGTGTCATTGCAAGTGGCTCCCTTGACACCACCAATCAGTTACTGGGAGGCTAATAAATCTATTTAAAGTGAGGAGCCAGTTCCACGCAGTCCAACATCATCATACTGGGAAGCTGTATTAGGCCTGGATGCAGTCAAGTGACTGGAGTGTAGAAGTCCCAGAGAGTTAAGCCATAGTGAGTGTGCAGCTGTCCTAGACAGGCTATCAAGCATGCCTGAGCATGCAGCAGAACCTAAATGACAGTTATTCTGCTGCCAGACACAGTTTTAGAACAGGCCACCTGATGTAACCTGACAGGTTACTTACTATTTTAACTTCCCCCAGGAGAGCTGAGGACAGCAGTGGACAATGACTCATTGTACGTAAGTGATACACACACCATCCACAGCTCTCCTGGGTGAAGTTAACACATTGAGTACTTGTCAAGTTACATCAGGTGGCCTGTTCTTAAACTGTGTCTGGCAGTAGAATAACTGTCATTTTACCACACTATCCTCTCTCTGTTTCTGACACATGATCAACCTTCTATAGCCTTATTTAACCCTGTCTTTACCTATCTGTCTCTAGCTAGTGTAAATGTATGTGGTCACTGTCTGTGTGTACAGCTCACTGTATAGGGGTACCGAATTCGTACAAAATTTTTAAAAAATTTGATTTGTTACGAATGATAACAAATCCCGGTTTGGTAAGTTTGGCTCGCTTATTTCTAGTGCTAAGATGTGATGTTGCACGGGGGTGGTACCTTGCATTCCATTGCCTAGCTACAGGGATAACCCCTTGCACCTGGGCGTTTCATATAACGTAATGTACAACGTGCGGTCAACATTTTGTACCGGGTTCGTACAAACTTTTCAAAAAATGTGTTTTGTTCCGAATGGTAACAAATCTCGGTTTGGGAAGTTTGGCTCGCTTATTTCTAGTTCTAACCATAGGTGACATTTCTAAGGAATCTCTATAAAACCCATCATCAGTGTATTGTAAAACATTCATATCTATGTTATGGAAGAAAGTCCAACAGCATCCACTGAAACCATTATAATACCTATTTCCAAAAAAAAATGCTGCACTACTTCAAGCTATACTACAAGCCACTAAAATCATTAGGTTATTAGCATACAAATTTGTGCAGTGATTGTGACTTAGGGTACTATTACACAAAGCAATTATCGGCTGTACTTTTCCCATTACTATCTGTTCCAGTGTACTAGCCCATGCAGAAAGGCAAGGATCGGAAAACACGCCAAATACTAATAATTATGGCAAAGATCTGCTGGCCATCGCTCTGTGTAATAGGAGCAGTAGCACCAGATTACTGCTATCTTCTAAAGATCGTCTGGGCAATAACAAAAAAATCCCAAAAAACTAAGGTGGATTTTCTTCCTGTTCTCCTTACTTCTCCCCAAAAATTGTAGCAGTCAATATACTAAATGTACCCTAACATACTGTATAACAAGTAAACATTTCAATTTGTCCCACAACCATCCTTCATTAAAGGGGTATGCCACTCAAACATAAATTTTGATATGTTGCTGTCCATGGGAGACTAACAATTCCTTCTATACTTATTATTATATATTTAGTCTCCTTACCGTATATACTCCTCCCAGTGTACACACAATTAACACCTGCTCTGTAGATATTAAAAAGTGAGGATCTTAGCAAACTATTTGATCAAACAGAGTGTATTATGTCACTACGTTAAGGTGTCCTCAGAGACATGGTCCCTACTCTAGCATTCTTACCCTAGCAATGGCCTCTCCTGGGCTGAATAACCCTACAACTGGGCAGATAGGAGCCAAATGATCTCTTTTTATAGCACCCTTGGTACATGGGTGGAGTGCAAGCCAACAGGAGGTAGCCACACCCCCACATACAACAGAAAAAAAAGGAAAAATTGGCAGCACATCTATGACTCTGTTCACACTACAGGTTGCAAACTGCTTGTGGCTTAAGTACAGACAAAAAAAAACAGAAGATGCAACAGCAAGCCACAGGTGCAAGGGCTTACCGTATATACTCCTTCCTAATATCTACAGAGTAGGTGTTTATCGTGTGTACACTCACGATAAACACCTACTCTGTAGATATTAAAAAGTGAGAATCTTAGCAAACTATTTGATCAGAGTGTATCATGTCACCACGTTAAGGTGTCCTCAGAGACATGGTCCCTACTCTAGCATTTTCACACTAGCAATGGCTTCTCTTGGGCTGAATAACCCTACAACTGGGCAGATAGGAGCCAAATTATCTCTTTTTATAGCACCCTTGGGACATGGGTGGAGAGCACGCCAACAGCTAGGGGCTTGTTTACATCAGATGTCTCATAAGGAGGGGGAGGAGGGGAGATGAAGAGAAAAGCTCACACACATATTTTTGTTTATTCAGCAGAAAGCAACAGATCAGAACTGGGGGAGGGAGACTGAATAAATAATAACAAGTATGGAAGAAATTGTTAGTCTCACCATGGACAACAACATATCAAAAGTTATGTTTGAGTATCCCTTTAAGCAAGGGCAATAAAAATAAAGTAAAAGAGCTAAAAGATGTTGGACTGTGTCTTGATAACCCAAAATTATCTGGGTCTGATACTCGTCCCATGGACAGCTCAACTCCAAACAACCATTCACTTTTAGTTCTGAGTTATTGCTTTCTAAATAACTAGGGTGAAATTCCGAACGTAAATATAACACAGAAAAATGATAGAAAACTAAAGGCTGAATATAAAGATAGCTCACATAAAATTTCTATACTTATTTATTCATTGCTTTTTTAGAACAAACCAACTATCCCTATCTGTGTAGTTGGATTGAAGATAAATGAGACGCTGTAATACAATTGTGGTGATTTGGAAAGTATCAAAACTACTGAAAACTGCATTCCCTGTCTTGTAATTTACTCCGAAATTTCAATCACTTTTATTGTTTTAAGAATTCATGCTCACGTCTCTACTACTATAAAGTCTATAGTGTGATTAGCCATGCTATAAAACATATATAGATGGATAGATAGATAGATAGATAGATAGATAGATAGATAGATAGATAGATATATAGTTAATAGATAGATATATAGATAGATAGATAGATATTAGATAGATAGATAGATTCCTTTTAATATAGTTGTGATTTTCACTTACCGCATTAAAACAACTAAACAGGTTTTTAGCTGTTTTAACGCGGTTTCTAAAGGCCGCTTCCTATACTTTCATGTCCACAATCTCTTGTGGTCCTTCTTCTCTGGTCCCGTCTTACGGTGAAGGCCTGCTCAGCCAATCACAGGCTGACTGGGACAGGGAAGGACCGTGGCCTGTAATTGGCTGAGCGGGCTGCCACTCTTGTCTCTAGTGCTCTCCGGTCCCAATGAGCATGTGATTGGATGAGCGAGCTGTCACTCCTGAGATAAAAGTGACAATCCACTCAGCCAATCACAGCACTGCGGCCTGTGATTGGCTGAGTGGGCTGTTACTCCTGACACAGGAGTGACAGCCAGCTCAGCCAATCACAGGCTGATTAGGATGGGCAACCTATTAGTCTATAGTAGTAGTATAGGCATACCTGTAGATAAGATACATGAGAAGCAGAAAATGGCAAAAAGTACATAAAATACAAATAATACAGCTATAAAGAATCACCCAACCAGATCCTAATCCTTAATCAATGAAGCCTGGGATTTCCCATCCATTATTTATGAAATCTCAAATACCCTTTAAGTTCCCACAAGCCATAACCAAATGTAATAAAATACATATAATAACAATTGACTACTATAGCTAGAGACTGATAGATCAGAACGCTCCCACAAGATGAGGCGATAAAACTCAATGCCAGCTAACAACACAGAAGAAAAAGACTTGTTAGGACGAGTGTTACATTCTTAATAAAGCTTTATCGAGTCTGGGTAATTGCGGGAATACAAGCGATTCCCAGCTCTGCCTCGTACAATAGAAACTTATTTCTACCACCGAGTATGTGAAAAGTGAGAGTCCTTAAAAGATAAATAGTTTTCTTTCTTTCAGAGGTTTTATTCAGTCTTGTCTCCTTGATGGGAATGAATCTGACAGCAGAATACTTGAAAGAGAATTCAAGTATCTGATCTAGATTAAATAAGGGGAGAATGAATGTGAGATGTTCCAAATGCTCGATATAGATCAACATCTTATTAGAACAAGGTCACAAAAGCAGAAGTACAAGTAAACATATAAAGTCATTATCTGCGTTGGCTGTGATACAATGCGGAGGGCAAATTTCCCATCTACAATGGATGAGAGGCTTACAAATTTTCATGCATCGGTATGGATTTGGGGTCATTATTCATCAGAGCTTGTATGACAAAGTAAAATGGTAACTTCTGCCTGGTAAGTCATTGTATATTTGCTTCTAAGGGGTTTATGGTACAGATAATGTCATCTTTACAGGCCATACCTAGTCACTGGTGACCAGAAAACAGCAAATGTCCAATTCCATAAAGTTATTAGCACAGTCAGAATGATAGATATAGTGGTTAGGCCTCTTTGTTAGTTCCCCATGTAGCAACCATGTAGCACCCCCCCCCAGTAGTTAGTACCTCCCTGGTAGTCAGCCACCCCACCCCCCAGTAAATGATGTCCCTGAAGTGGTAAGTAGTTCCCAACCCTGCAGGTAATCCCCCAGTTCGCAGTCCTCCCCATGTAGGCATTTTCCGTAGGTTTTCCTCCTGTAGGCAGCCCACCTGAGATTCACCTGAGATAGGTGAATGTTACTACTATACAAACATCAAAGTTTTCCCATACAGTGACCATGTGAATGATTACAGTACAGTTACATCCAGTGACTCTTTTTTTATAAACAGCACTTTGCGTGTCCTCAGTTTCCGTGTGGCATTGCAGCTCAGTTCCACTGAAGTGAAGGGAGCCAAGTTGTAATACCACACACAACCTCGTCAGAACAGGCATGGCACTGTTTTTGGAAGAAAGCTGCTATGTTTTCCAAATTTTGTATAACCCCTTTACTCCTTAGACTAGGACAGTGCGCTACTACAAGAATGTTAGAATGGTCAGCAGAATGCTTCCATACATTTATCAAGTCAATGCATGCTTTTGTGTGTAATAGGTGGAGTTTCTAGAGTCACATGACCCAGTGGGTGGTTCAACCCATTAACTGTCCTGATTTTCAAACAAAATCTTCAGGATCCAATAAAAACCAATCCATCACATAGCGATTATTTCATTCTCTAATAATTGTTTTGCTCGGCATATTTTCAGACAAGTTAAATCTATTGATGTTGTCATATTAAAACCATTCCCAATGTGTTGTTCAATGTTCCGCTATTTTCTGGGAACACATTCATTGATGAGTCATGTTCCGTTTCCTCAAAGCTGAGGGTTTCATGATCTCACGGCCCATAAGAAACTGTTAATGTGCGCGTTCTTAGATATCAAATACAGGGGGATCATTCAAACAATTCAATTTTAATAATAGAAATTTACAAAGATGAATTCCAGGTTACCTGTTACAGATTAAAAAAAAAAAAAAAAAAATCTCAAGAAATTCAAAAAATATTTAATAAATTAAGTAAAATTTTCCCAGAAAAGTCAAAGTTTTTGCCAATGGAAAACATTTGTCTTGTAGTCTATAATACTGCATGAATTCATGGTAATGGTGAATGGAAATAATCCTTATGCTATATTCCCACTTCATAATAATTTCAATGGAACACGGCTGTCCTGTCCAACCTCGCCAGTTAGGGCTCGTTCACACAGAGCAAAAGCAGCTGAATTTCTGCGCTGAATCAGCGCTGAAATTTCAGCCGTTAAAATAGGTGCAGAGCTAATTTCCATTGTGTTGAATGGAAATTCTGCTCTGCAGTTCACACGGTGGAATTTCCGCACTGAACTAATCCGCTTTCCGCCAGAAGAATGAACATGTTCATTCTTCCGCTAGCGGAAGCCTATACAAATCAATGGGGCTCTGCTTTTCAGTTTCAGCGCAGAATACGCGCGTATTCAGCGCGGAATACAAGCGTAATACAAGCGGAAATTATGCGCTGAATCAGCGCGGAAATGGGGAAAAAAAAGGGGGGGAGGAGGATTCTAGTATATATTCTGGTATAGTCTAGTTTACTCGCCAAATACTCGCTGAATTTCAGCGTTGAATGCATGCGGATTCAGCACGAATTCCTCGAGTATTCCGCGCTGAATTTGTCAAGAGCTGATTACGAGCTGAACACTTTCCTAGCGGAATACGCAGGGATTCTGCTTACATTCTGCTTATATTCTGCTCGGAATTCAGCGTCAGTTCATTTCAGGCGGAAATATTTCCTTGCGTAATCCGCTCCTTTTGCCCTGTGTGAACGTAGCCTTACACTCAGCACAGCTGACAACAAGGTAATATTCTGCTAGCCTGCTACTTCACCGGTCCTATCCTTTCTCCTTTCTCTCTATATCCCTCACAAACTCTTTTCTATTACAGCATCATATGCTCACCATTAGGATTTGTCAGGATTACACTGTGCATCCACTATACAAGTAGTTACCACACCCCCATCGCCATGTTTCCCCTCCAAAGACCTGGTGACCCTCCCTACTTGACTACCACTTGTGACTAACGTATTCCACATACCACTACTGTGTTTTACTATGTTTTTCTATGTTTGAACCATGATGTTGGCCCTTGCTTACCAGTATGTCTGTTCATACCAATAACATGTAAAGAATGGAACATCCATGGAACATATCAAATGTATTCCTTAGCAGATTTTTTTTCAAAGTACTTTGTCATGCATGATACTATATAGTATCCTAAACTGAATATGTTATTGAATAATTTTGTAAATAGTTTTTGTACTATATATTCACTATACTTCACTTTTGTATTTTCTACTGGAGACTCCTTGACAAAGGTGTGTGATACACCGAAACGTTGGGTCTGTTGATCTGTTATTGCACAATAAATACACTTTAAGCATCTGCAGAAACTTGTAAATACTTGTTACTTCTGAGAAACAACCGAATGGTTAAATATACCTGTACTATTAAATCATTCCCACCCAATTACCTTACGAGCGCGACCCGTCACCCATACTACTGTTAAATAGATGTGATCGTGATCATTATTAATGGCTCTCTATGTTACGAGACGGCTGCCTTCCTTGATATTTTCCCAAAGTGGGAACATAGCCTATGACTGGAATTTTTTTTTTTTTTTTAATTAATTTAAAGGGATGCAAATCTTCACTATCAGCGCCATTTAACCTAATTTAGTCATAGGTCATTATGTATGAAAAAGTTTTTACTTGGTATATATGTTTTCATTTTAGAAAATAAAGATGGATGCTGCTTGTTATGAGGATGATGAGGGAAACTGCAGATATTATTCATTGATTAACAGTTCTGTGTCTTTAATGAAACATATTTGAAATGTACAAGCATTTTTTTAAATGTATAATTTCAGAGATATAAAACTATTCCCCCATGTGCTGCTTTATTTTGATAGCCTGTTGCCCTCAGTTACGGCCCGCCAGAAATCCGCTAGGTTGGGTCACACATGTTCAGTTCAACTGAAGTCCCCTTATCTGTCTCATTAGTACTAGCAGCTGGTTTTCACTTCACATGCAGCAAGGGGGATTGTGGGAAAGTGTCTGCACTGTTGCCTGGCAACAGGAGGTTCACAAGAGGAAACCAGGAAGTAATCAGATATATGGGAAAGACAAATGATACAGGGATATAAGTTACTTTACTAAAAGAGCATATGTGTCCTCCTTAACATATGTATATGGGGTACAGATCTCAATTTACCAGCTTTGCTTTACGACACCAGCTGTTAGGTAATGTGTGAAAAAAAAATTAGGCTTTACTTCCAGGGGGTTCAGTTGGACATGAAGAAATTGAAATATGTGATCCTCCAAGGGTCTACTTAGATCTCCTTAGATCTCCACAGTCATTCATTCTCATTCAGCGGAACTATATGAGATCTGGCTCTTGTGGCAGGAATATAGACTCTAAAATGTGGCCACACAACCGCTGTGTGAGACCATGTTGAATGCCAGTTATCATTTTATGAAGTCTTCAGACTTGGTAATGAGCTTTACTTGCTATACAGCAGTCAAAATATTTTCCCGTCATTGCTTCTGAAGAGATGCCACACAGAGATATTGGCATGCCTCCAATGCAGACGCAGGGCCACACTGGTGCAACTCAATGTATTCTTTTGAATGGCTTGTGGCAAATATTAACATTTTTTTTTAGTTATGACAGATACTAAGGGGCCAAAGAAGGTGACTCCAATTTCCCATACTTAAACGGCGACCATCAGAGATGAGCGAATCTACAGTAGGAACTTCTCCCAGTTTCCCAGGACTGGGTCCATCTTTTCCCAGCACCCAGGGAGGAGCGACAGGGAGTGGAGCAGACTTCAAAGCCCGCAGCCTGATGAGCAGAATGCAGATAGGAGCGCTTCGCTTTGTTCCTACTGTAGATTCGCTCATCTCTAGAGACCATCATTCCCTAATCTATTTGATATGTTATAGAGAGCGAGTAAGGCTTTAGAACCTTAACGATCAGAAGAACAGTCTGGTAGGAGTCCGCACTCAGAGCATTCTCTCTCAGCTTCAAATCATGTGATTGGGAAGAACATAATGTAAGCCTATGGAGCCATCTTGCATCACACAGACACAGAGTAGGGAGAGGCGCGCGTCAGTGCATGTCTTTACCTGCTCATTCTATTGATCACCTGTAGTCTGACCCTTACTAATGCCTAGGACATGTCAAAAGTTTTGTAAAAAGGCAGGTACACTTAAGTATATAAATTATTGGCATCAAGTATTGATGGATCTTATGGAGTGTTTGGCCGTCAGTTATCTCTCCCATCCTACCCCTACGCAGGAACTTTCGACAAGGGCAAACACTCCTGTGTTGTCAACGGAGAGGAAAGGAGTAAGCTGCAGGCAGGAGTGCTGACTGTGGCCTATCTCCCCTTGAAGAAAGGGGTCACGTAGTGATTTTTCATCAACCTCTATCACCATCGACATCATCTGTCGGAGCTCTTTCGGGAGGGCCCCATACACCCCAAATCAGCAGACGAAAGTATAATGTGTATGGGGACCTTTAGTGAAGCCTATTCTGTATTATAGATTGCAAACAAAGAAGATCCCAGATACACAATTGATGTTTGTGTTAAGCTTTTCCTTGAGGATGGGCTCTTAGCGTCCTATTACATTGAGCGATTTTTAACTATAACTTTGAACTATAAATGATCGCAAACGAGATTGTTTATCATTGACCTGAAATTGTTTACCATATTACACAGAACGATAGTCGTTAGTTACGATTGTTACTACAAATGTTATTGTTATTGTTACTATGATTGTTTATTCCTTCTGATCCCAGCAAAACAATGTATAATGTGCTATTAGGGTAGCTTCACACACACACCGTATCGCAGTGAATTTTCTGCTTCGATACACAACAGATACGCAGCGGAAACGCAGAAATATAGCAGATACATAGCAGATACGCAGCAGATTTGATGTAAATAACTGAACACAGCATCAAATCAGAACCATCAAATCTGCTGCTGATCTGCTGCGCATCGGACGTGTGTTAGCACTCTTACACTGAACAAATGTGAAGCATGAGCGAACGAATGTGGAATTACAGCGAACGATTAGCGAACGATTAACAATAATTTTAGGCTCAGATCTAAATCAACGATCAACGACATACAAACAATTTTTTGATCATTGCCTGCAATTACACAGAACGATTATTGTTTAAATTTGATCGATATAACGATTTTTCGCACGATAATTGTATCGTGTTATAGGGCCCTTACTCCTATGGACTCAACAGATGCCAAAAGAGTGAGTGAATGGAGCGACAAACTGATAAGCCAATATCTGTGGGTCTTGATCCAGAGAATAGGGAATCAGCATATGGCTGCTCATGTTTCCTACAATGACCACTAGAGACGATAGGTAGCATTACATCTTGCCTATCAAATGAAGAGTGTGTCATCCAGTCCATGTATAGCATAGGTCCTCTAGAGAAAGCTGTTGCTTATTGATGGCTCATAAAGAGACGAGTCCCCAGTGGCCACTTCCCTTTTTGATGTTCATATGCTCCAATAATATTAATAATAAGACAACTGCATTAACTAAGCAATCACATATACTGCATATACATAAGCAATTGTGGCAGCTTGCCAGAAAATATAATCTGCTCAAAGAAAATTGTTGCCACCAGGGAAAACTGAGCTCCATGGGAACCTGTGATTTTTTGTGTTTTGTACTGTATATAGTATTTAATACATCATATGCAAAACAAATGCAATCTAATAAAAACTAGGCTGACAGCCCGCTTTAATGGAAATCTGAGATTATCTCAGTATGTTTCCGAAGAAGATGAACACGTGAACAATATTTTTTGGAAGCAAAGCTGCTTATTATACATTTCGCCATGGATATATACACAAGAGATGATTTGTAAGAGTGTTCTTGGCTGCATCGTTCCGGCAATCATAAAATATAGAAAATCATAAATTGGAAAACATTGACAGAAATGCAGATTTTTCTCTATTTATTTATAGTTGACTCTGGAAGAAACTTGGACCAAATAAACTGGCAGAGACACATAGGTCTGATCACTCGTTCCATAATTTGTTTTCATATGAAAATTTTGAAATATCAACTAGCAAATGGAGTGCAGACATCTTGATAAGGACTTCAATATGTGGCTTTTATTGTCAAGTGTTCAGTATATGGATGTACTATAGAGGTGTACTTTGTGATTGCTACAGGGGCCTTAAAGCAACTCTGTACCCACAATCTGACCCGCCCAAACCACTTGTACCTTCGGATAGCTGTTTTTATTCCAAGATCTGTCCTGGGGTTCATTCGGCAGAGGATGCAGTTATTGTCCTAAAAAACATCTTTTAATCATACAGCCCTGTGTCAAATTGGTGTGGCCTAGAGTGTCTGTGCCCTAGGCCTTTGACGTCTCTCCATCCCTCCTCCCCATCCTCTTTGTCATTAGGAACACACTAGGCAGGATTTCTCCTATTCATCACTTGTCTAAGCAGTGCCTATGTGCTGGATCTTTAAGGCACATGTGTGTTTAGACAAGTGACGATTAGGAGAAATCCTGCCTGGGACATTCCTAATGGTTGAGTAGGCGAGGAGGAGGGATGGAGAGGCATCACAGGCCTAGGGCATGGGTTCTCTAGGCCACACCAATTTGACACACGACTGCAAGTTTAAAAGTTGTTGTTTTTTTAGGACAATAACTGCATCACCTGTGAAAGGACTCCAGGACAGATCTTGGATTAAAAGCAGCTATCAGACAGAACAAGCGATTTGGGGAGGCAGATTGTGAGTACAGAGCCGCTTTAAAGGGAACCAAACTTCACATTTGTGCTGACTGGGCTCCCAGAATGGCTTCACGCACCTCACAGCCGGGTCTTTTGTGGTGTTGGGGGTTCCAGGCTCAGTCATCTTCAAGTCCAGTAAAATGCATTTTTAGGCTATGTTCACACTGCGGATGCGTACGAACCGCGAACATACGCCCGTAGTACAGTTCTGCTTCCCTAGCTTGTTTCGAAGCGATCTGAGGCAGGTCATTTACTTGGAAATCTTCGCCCAGCCCAATAAAACTCACAGAACCTTGATCGAAAAATCAAGTTCAATTTGGCTGAAATAAGTACTCCGTACGGGACCGCATGGAAATCCACGGCCATGAGTTTCAACATTTCCGTCCTCAAACAATGGTCTTGTTCATTTTTCACGGCGCCGTATACGATCCGGCCGTAAGCTCATACGTAGTGTGCATTGTGCGGGCGTATATCGTATACTTTCAAGCGAACGCATCAACCTCAAACCTACGTGCGTATATTCGCGGTTCGCACTACGGCCGGAAACATACGCAGTGTGAACATAGCCTAATCCTGTATGTAAAGCTATCCTATTATTTGGATGCTGTTCAAGGGCTTCCAGCACCTTTCACTGCCTATAGGTCCTGGTGCTCATGAACCCGCCAGCCCTTCAGCGCAGCTCTGCTCCCTGCCAATCCTCCCAGGATGCCAGGAAAAGCTGGATCCAATCCTGGGAAACTTCTCCTGGGTATGAAGCAGCAGGCAGCTTGATGAGGGAAGCACTGATCAAACAAAGTGATTAGCTAATCCCTAGTTGATAGCACAAACAAAGGATGATGATTTCAGTTAGGAACATAGCAAAAGATGATGAACAGGAACAACTATAAAAGTGACCTAGTTTGCTTTCCCTCATCTGTTTCTAGATTTTTCCCTAAACAGTGAAGGTTAAGTATCCCTGCAGATATCCCTACGTTAGCCTTAAAAACTAACCCTCCTAAACCTACAAGCAAGCACTAGGACACAGAGAAAAAACTAAAAACTAAACAGAAACTGAATCAAGGACTGAATGACTAGGTATCTGAAACAAAGAAGCACCTTCAAAATATAGACGTGAGGACTTCTCAAGGAAGGTGATATTTAGTATGGGGTATATATATTGAAGGGTCATGGCTTGGGTTCTGTGATCATTTAAGGGGCTTGGTTTACAGTTAAAACTTTTATTTCTTTGGGATCTTTTCGGGAGTCTCCATGGTGCGGACATTTTTCCAATTATTATCCTTGAGGCTTCAGTCCCGAACCTGTCCCAGGTTTAGCTGATACTCTGGGTATTGCTTAAAATATACATGAAAATTTTAAATGTTAGGCCTCCATATCTAAACTGAACCAGAATAACTCATAAAGCATAATTGCTATGGTAATTTACCTCCTGGAAATTTTGGTTATTATGTTGCATATACTTATCTGTAGTAGTAGTAGTAGTAGTAGTAGTAGTAGTAGTAGTAGTAATATTTTAATGTTGTCCTCTGTCATGATGTTTGATATTTCATTCCTGAGGCTAAAATTAGACCCTTCACCTTTTCCATTTTATCTTAGGATGTGGACCACAAAACCCACATTCTTCAGTAGAATCTGAATGACCCCGACTCTTTCCTGTGTTCTGCTTATTCACAGAATTCTTTTTAAATTTCTAAATTCTAAATTCTTTTCTAAATTACTTTCTAAATTCTTTTCTAAATAAATTCTAAAACGTTACAAAACCAGTTTCCTCTGAACAGTTTTACAATGTTGAGGACAGAGGTCTATATTTGGACTATTACTGTGTCAACAGCATTGAAAAAATGGATTACATTGTTTATTATTCCAAAATCACTTTATGCATTGACCATATACTAGTAGATACCAGTGCTACATTCTCTGCAGACTGTACAAATGATGACAATGACTTATATCCAGTGACTCACAGGTTATGTTTTCTATGATTGAAGTCGCACACTTTTCTTTTCCTTTTCCATCCGATGTGAGCCACAAATCTTCTCTTCAGAATCTTCTAAAATAACATTATAGATTCTTTGCTCTAGCACATATGGTAAGTAGGTCCCCTCTGTGCCTCCGTATAGTATGATGGACCCTATGGGCCACCAAGTGAAAAAGACCCTCTGTGGCCCCATATAGAAGTTAGTCTACTATAGATCCTTGCCTATATCTGGGAGTTATCATACATAATTTGAACCCATATAGTAGTTAAGCCTCCACTGTAATTCTATAAAGTATAACGCCCCCTTGTGCCCCAATATAGTAGTTAGGCACCTATGTCCTTTTTATGCACCCATACAGTCGTGTAGCTATTATGAAGGCAGAACACGCCATTTCTATGGGGCCCACACACTAATGGGGCCCACAGGCCCTTGGCCCTTTCACTGTGAGCACCCGTTACAATTGCTCACAGTTAAATGCTTCAGCTCTCTGACTTACACCAAGAAGCCATTGTCTTTCTGCTATTCTGCCATTTCAGTCTATTTTGTGGCTGGAGGCAGCATTGCACCCCCAGACACAAGAGCCCATAAAACTCACATACTCACCTGGCCCAGCGCAGCCCCCCAGAACTAATACTCCCAGCTCCCTGACTCATGAGCCTGGGATCTAGGAGAACAAAGGAACCCAGGGAATTGTGCTAGGCCTGGTGGGTATTAAGGGGGGATTCAGGGGGATACAGTTTTATGTATGGGGCCCCATTAATCCTAGCTATGCCCTGCACCCATATAGTAGTTAGATCCCTCCTTGCAAGTAGGCCCCAGTTAATAGTACCCCTTATGTAGGCATCCCCCTATAGGTAATCTCCCTATAGTTAGCCTCTACCTCCAGTAGGTAGTATCCCCCATGTAGTCATGTTCTCCTGGCTCCTCCGCAGTCCCCATGTTTCCTCTTCCTCTCCGCCTGGTGTTCAGTGATGTCACTCAAGTGCCAGGCTACAAGTCAAAGTGGTTTTCTCACCTGGGGGTTTTATGATATTTCCGCACAATGTCTCCATAAAAGTCTAATAAATGCAGGCCCCACCTCTGAGACCCAGGTCTATCTCACAGGTCCCCTGATCCTCTCTGGATTGGTTGCCACCACAAGGGGTTGTCAGGAAGCAAACAAAAACTGTTTTGTGCAGTTCAAATAATTACCATAGTGATTAATGAAGGATGCTCTAAAATTACTGTATTCATGTTTCTCTATCAAAGATCCACTGCAGGTCGAATTACCCACAGAACAAAGTAGCAGACAAGCAGCAATGCAGTGTTAGGGACACAGACAGCTCCATCAAGTCTAATGCCTACTTTCATGTGCAGCCTTGCAATTCCCCACACAGCCATCGAAGGCAGCAGAGGGGCCAAGGTGCCAATCAATGTAAATATGTTAAAAAAAATTATATATATATATATATATATATATATATATATATATATATATTTTTTTTTTTTTTTTTTTTTTTTTTTTAGTCATACAACTACAAAACTTTATGAAGGAAAAGTAAAAATATCTGCTGGAATATCCCTTTAAGGGCAAATATAATGAGGATAAATGCGTCAGCAGCAATGCTGCACTCCTTGTGCTCTTTCATATATGATATGCCATACATCATTAAAAAGAGGTGAAGCTGATACATTCTAGTGCTCAAAGGACACGGCTTTAGCTGACAATTATAAATGCATATTTAATATATACACTTTGAATAAAATGTTAATAATCATAGTATTGTTGATGGACATATAGACACCTCTAGTTTCAGCCTCTTCTAATATTTCTTTACCCACTTTACAGACAGCGAAGTAATATACAATTCCAGCTCTCCAACATCAATATATAATGAAAATGCCTTTTCTTTTTCAGCCATTGAACACCCAGCCGTATACACTTCACACATTTAGAACACATATTAATCAATACACATTATACCAGGCATGCTTTCATTATAATGCTGGGTATGAACAGGCTTTACCATATATGAGTCACTTTGGTGGGGACTCTGCACCTGAGACCACTATTTCTAACAAGAATAACTGGGAACAGTTAGGGGGAGATTTATCAAACATGGTGTAAAGGGAAACTGGCTCAGTTGCCCCTAGCAACCAATCAGATTCCACCTTTCATTTTCCAAAGAGTCTGTGAGGAATGGAAGGTGGAATCTGATTGGTCGCTAGGGGCAACTGAGCCAGTTTCACTTTACACCATATTTGATAAATTTCCCCCTTAGAGTGGGTTCACACTGAGGAATTCTCGCGAATGAATTCCGCAGAATTCCGTTGGCTGTACGGGTGCACGGCCGCACGCCTTTCTGCCGGTTCCATAGACACCATTCTATGGGCCGGCTGATTCCGCATTCCGCCGAAAGAATTGGAATTTATCCGCGAGAATTCCTCAGTGTGAACCTTCCCTTAGAGTCCATAACTATTCTCACAGTTAACAACAGACATATATAGACACACTGGGGAAGATTTATCAAACTGGTGTAAAGTAGAACTGGCTTAGTTGCCCCTAGCAACCAATCATATTCCACCTTTCATTTTCCAAAGAGTAGCCAGTTCTACTTTACACAGTTTGATAAATTTCCCCCGTTATCTGTGAGAGTGCCACCTATGTAATAGCCATTGCATTTTCTTATTGGTTTCTATCTTCTGAAACGAATGGACGAACGGACCAGTTTAAGCCACATATTAAAGCGAATGTACCATCGGGTACATTGATTTAAGTTTTTTAGATAAATTGACCGGTCTATTCCTGGGCACCGTTCCGGCCGGAAGCATTGGAGGCGGGCCGGCCAGACCTCAGAGTGACGAAGCCCCTCCACTCTGTGACATGGCTCTATTGATTCTAATGGAGCCACGTCACAAAGGGAGGGAGGGTTTCGTCACACTGGGGGTGGGCTTCCTTGGCAGCGCAGGTCTAGTAATACAATAAACTTAAAGCAATGTAACTTAGAATACATTTGCTTAAAGCTTTTTATAACCCCTAATGTGCACTGATATCTACTCCTCTGAGCCGCATGCTGAGGCAGACCCAGGCCAAGGGGAGGGGATATCCATAATCGACATTTTGAGGTCCCTCGGTTCCCTCATTTGCACAATTAGAAACTGCGGCAGATCATGGGAACTGTGCGCCAGTTTGAGAAAGGTCCACACCAGCGAAATATAAATAGCTTAATATGGGGATTGAACTGGTACATTTGCTTTAAAGGGGTCACCATCTTGCCTTAGCTGCTGCCCCATGGACATAGACAACCATGGACAGGAGCTGTCCCATTGACTTGAAGGTAAAAGGTGTCTGGGCATGCTCTGTTGTTTCTTCTATAAACTAGTAGCATATTTTGTAGTAATTTTATACAGATCAATTTACAGTAGCCTCTTTCTTATTATCAACTCTCAACTGTGGGAACATAAAAAAGATGTCGTATTCATCTGCTCCGGTGCTTGCGCAGCACCATGTCCCACTCCTGGACCCCAGCCTGCTGTCTTCTTAGCTCCCCTCTAGCTACCTCATGACCCCGCTTTTTAGCCGGGTCATAACGTACCTGGAACCCGGGAGAAGGGGACACCTAGAGGGGTATGGTAGCCCAGTCAAGTGCCATGGCGTGGGGATGGGGACAGGTAAGCCTAGTGGTAGATAAATGTAGATAAAACATCATAAAAAATTATATACATTATATACATAAAATTATATTACATTATAAATTATATACTTTTTTTTTTTTTGTACAGTAAAAACTTAATGACACATTCTATCAACCTACCATTCCACCTAAGACAGGACCAGCCCTTCTAATTCTAGGCAAGAGCAATTTCCCTATGTAATAAAGAACCATTCCCAACTTAAAACGTAGATAGCACATGTGCATATACAACATAATATATATTATCACAAGAAAAAATATTATAAAAGACCGCTGCAACATTATTTCCCTAATACATCCCTACATTCTATATTACACCTCGAAATAGGAGCATCGTATTGTGATAACAGACAAATAAAAGAAACACATTCCATAGACCAGAACCTTTCTAGCTGCTGGCAATCAATACATAAGTGGAAGTAACATGGCTGCCGGCCATAGAGAGTGACAGCATTGTTATAGGTTTAAAGGATTATTGCCACATTGCTGCACCGCCACATACAAATCTGTTCACTTATAATCACCGAACATCTGTTGTCTTATTGTTCTAAGAGGTGATGGAAGAAATAAGAGCCATGTGTCCAAAGTTCTGAGTTTGCATGAGATAAAGTTAAAATGGAATTGGTAATGAAGAATTCTATCAATGGAAGACGTGATGAAGTCCTGCGAGAGAGAACAGCTTTATCCAGGATTTCTATTATTACTTTTTGGTGTCGTATCTCTGGGGCCTCTTTTCTGTTTGTAAGACTTCGAAATAATTTTCAAAATTAAAAAAGAACAAATTCTATATTCAACTCAAAAATTAATTAAATTGTTCCTCCAGCCAAAAAGGAAAATGTCACATTGCTCCAGAATTCAGCATTTTTTTTTTTTTTTTTTGCAGGTTTAGGTTAAAAAAAAATTCTCATGGAGAATCCATCTGGTCTCATGGTCTCTTTTCTTGAATTTAGTGTTGAGTGGAGATGCCAAACTGTTTGAGTTTGGCAACATTGTCTGAACCTGAACACTCTGCATTTGACCCCCCGCAGCTGCTAAAGTTGGATGCCACCTTAGGGAGAGGTGAGAGCATGTTATTTCTTACAGACTCCCTTTTTTTTTAACAAAAAAAATTGCCCTGGCCGGAGTTGTCCTTTAAAGGGGAACTCCAGGAAGAGGTTTAAAAAAAATTACTTACCTATCTATCCCAGTTTTGAAACTACCAAAAATCCATTTGTTTGGGGGTTTTTTTTGCTCTGTTTTGTGTTTCTTTTAATCCTGGTTTGGCATTTCTCAGAATGTAATGCTTTCCCTCATTTGATCATCACAGCCCCCACCCATTACAATCAGTAAAATTAGTGCAGCAGCTGCTTCTGTTCGGTCAGAGATGGTGAATCAGTCAGGGGATTTGGTTATCCAGCCAAGCCTCCTGTGAGATCACGCCCTGCCCCCTGTATGCATCATCAGCAAACACACACAATGTGAGACAGAGGCATGGAAGATTTGTCTCCTAGGGGGGGATAGCAGCAGGAGCAGGAGACAATGTGGATTGGCACAGGGGCCATTTTTTTCACTTCCTTGATTTCTATCAGCTACCAGTGTGGCAGAACTGTGCAGATACAGTAATACATTGTATAGAAACATCTGTATAACTTTTAATGTACTTTTAATAGAAAATAAGTTTTTCTTATCCGGAGTTCCCCTTTACTGGCTTTTATAAAATTGTTACCAAATTGTGAATACTATGCAATACACTCTTTGGTCCTCGGGGTGCAACGTGTCAATCAGTGAAGACACCAACTCCTGAATGTCCACAATTCCAATAAACATACTGACACTTAAATGCGTTTTCAAGCAATTCTTAATCTAAATTAAATTTTCACATTATAATTTAACAACATTATACTTCAATCTGACCTTATATGTCCAATATCACGCCTTCACGCCCAGCATGTACACTTCTGAAGTCCTTGTGTCCTAAAGCGACAGAGACCCCCATTCCGGATGGGAGGCCAGTAGCTGGTGTAAACACGCAAAGTTTCGGTGCCACATCCTCCTTTGTCAAGCGTAATCAGAACGTGAAACCCAACAACAATATAAAGTGCAAAACATACAAATTACATTGATTAAAAAGAAGCTAGACAGTTATATATATCTCCTCTATATAGCTCTACTAGTTGGCACCACTTTTACAGAAACGACTGAAAACTGCACTTTATATTGGTGGTGGGTTTCACGTTCCAATTACGCTTGACAAAGGAGGGTGTGGCCTCCGAAACACTGCGTGGTTACACCAGCTACTGGCCTCCCGTCCGGAATGGAGGTCTCTGCCGCTTAGTGACACAGGGACTTCAGGAGCGTCCATGCTTGGTGTGAAGACAGAGCCCCTGTGTTCCCACTCATGGGTGTCATGATATTGGACATATGAGGTCGGATTGAAGCATAATGTTGTGAAATTATAATGTGAAAATTTAATACAGCTTAAGAATTGCTTGAAAACGCATTTACCTGTCAGTATATTTCTTGGAATTGATCCCAAACTGTGTCACACTAGATTATGATGCTGTTGGAAGAGCAGATGCATTATTTCTACACCAATGCATTATGTGTCAGGACAGTACAATTACCAGATAATAGTAAATTCTATATCTAAAAGAAGAGATGTAAGATTTCCATTACATACAAAGTCCATCCTTAATAAAGCACGCTACATCTTTGTGTCTACTCTATAAGATTGATTTATTCTTACCAGAATTCACAAAGAAGAGACAAGTTATACTGAAAACAGATGAAAAATAACTGGTGCATACATAGAAATCATAGGATGTCGAACTCTAAATTGGCCCCATTTACACTAAAAGCTTTGCCAAATGTACAATTTGTTTATTTTTTTTTATTAAATTTAATGTCTAACATTCCTGGTCCATTTTTAGACTATTATCTTTATAGAGATTGAAATTCTTCTAATACACAGCTCCAAGTTCCTTGCCTTGCCTCACACAGCTATGGACGTACATGATATATATCTGTCTAAGTGATAGATAAGTGGTCATGGGGTACGATTTCCCACCATAGACTTAAAGTGAATCTGTAGCCACCACACCCACCCCCCACCCACCAGGGACGACCAGGGATTATTGCAGGCGTACGCCGGGGAGCAGGTAAGAATCTCCACCGGCCTCATCACTTATGCCCAGGGCCCAGCCTTCATAAATTTTACCCCTAATGCTTTTGTGGCCATTTTTAGCCATTTCTCTACAATTGGTTTTCTCATTTCTTTTGAAAATACAATTCCCCTCATGCCTGGACAGCCAAAGCAAAAGCTTTAGGCATGAGGGGAAATGTAGTTTTGCAACAGCTGTAGGGCGGAAGGTTTCCCATCCCTACATTAAGGCATAGTTCAATGTCTTTCTTAGTAAGAACTCATTAGTCGGGGTTTGTGTGCCTATTCCCAATGACATACCTTTTCCCCCTGCACAGAGGAGGTTTACACGGTGAGCACAATAACCAGCATAAGCGGAATAACTGATTGTGTGTTACTAGTTATTATAGTTATGCTGTGTTTGTCTACAATTAGAGAACTACCAGACCACATTTTACTGGTACTTATGCAAAAATATTAGTCATTGCAAATGGTTCAATTTTCTTGCAACCCTAAAAGGCCACGTAGCTGTAGCAGCAAGCCTATACTCCACATCTGTTCAACACATTAGCATGCATCAATCCCAGTTTTCAGCACTAATTATAAGCATACTGGTGTTTTCCCCCGGCTCACAGAATATACATTGACAGCGGAATCAACTGCAAGAATGAAGACAACTTGCCTTTTAGACATGCCAGGAATGTGTCTGCTTTCCCGGGACGGCCATACAGGTGGACCGCTGTATATTTAACCATCTTTATTGATGTTTTTGTTTTGCATATTTTTTCTCTTGCGGAGTCCTCGCTACATTCAGGGTGGCCTTCCAACCGAATAGCAACCTTACCATTATAACTAACAGTTCCTAAATGTCTCAGACAACCACATGTCAGCCTGTTAATGGATGGCCCGTAATCATGGCCTTGGAATGCTAAAAATCCTGGATTTCACTGTAATAATTCAGGGGTTTAGATGACTAAAATGACTTACAATAATTACAATAACCAGCACCAGTATATGGAAAAAAGATGTTATAATTCTGTAGTGATGAGCAATAAACTAGGATCTGTCTAGTGTTTGGAGAGGACTGTGCTGCGGAATAGGGCCGCACCCTTGAATTGCCAGATGGTTGTGTTAAAAGAGCATGCTATGGCCCAGAGCAATAATTTTAAAGGGATGATCCAGGATCAGAAAAAACACAGCTACTTTCTTGCAAAAAATCAGCACAATCCCTGCACTGAATTGTATGTGGTATTACAATTCAGCTCCAGTTACTTCATTGGAACTGCAAAACCCACACTCAAATTGAGGACAAGAGTGGCGCTGTTTCTGAAAGAAAGCTGACATGTTTTTCTAATCCTGGATAACCCCTTTAAAGACTTATTTCAAAAAGCAAAGTAGGTAAAATTAGATGTATATTATATGTAGAAGAGTACAACTATGTAATTTATAATTTAAAGGAGTTATCGAGGCTTAGAAAAAAAAAAAAAAACATGCACAATTCTTTCCTGAAACAGCACCACTCTTCTGCTCAGTGTGCATTTGCAGCTCGGTTCCATTGAAGTGAATGCAGCTGAATTGTAATACCACACACAACCTGAAGGTCAGGGGCGGCGCTGCGCTGTTGTTGCAAGTAAATAGCTGTGCTTTTTCTTATCCTGGATAATCCCTTTAAGCAACTTACATCTCTGTTTCTCTCTGAACAGTGGTTGCACAATTACCTTGCAACAGTGTAGCATAATTATTATTATTATTATTATTATTATTATTATTATTATTATTATTATTAATATTATGTGCCGCATAGTCTATTATTAGAGAATCATTTGCAGGCTTTTATGTATGCCTTTTGTGTCTATCCACTTTAGTTCATATGGGAGGTATAAGTCATCTGCCATCTTGATTTCTTCTTCCCCTATGATATGACTTTACCTTCTCTATGTGATGTCTCTGGCTTTAGAGAGACTGGGAAGGTGGAGTCTCATCAGTGCAATTCCTCTTGATCATTTCTAAGTATATCTGCAATGATACACAACCCAAAGACTCCCCCCTTTAAGGACAGAACCTGTCAGCTGGCTGGGTCTTGCAGTCGGGAGCGGTTAAGCGGGGTATTGTTAAATTTAGCCTACAGTTTCTGCTTCAGTAGAAGGGGCAGTTCACATGGGGCAGTACTTTTCCTTTCTCTGAAATGTCCAATTTTTGGAGAGAAGGCAAACTGAGGTGTAGTCCGTATAGCTATGTGGATAGCTAGGCCCATCCTGAAGCACAGTGGGTCCTAGACCTGCAATAGGCCTCCTGATTAGCTTCTCTCCAAGACTCAAAGACTCTCTTTACCCCTCTCCTCATTTAAAGTTTTAAAGGCTACTTGTCACAGTGGCCAGGAGTGGTAACACCCACCCCCGGGAACTGGACCTTGGTTAGGCCAGATGTGAGGTGCGGAGTGTAGGTGCAGGTGCAACAACAGAGGTGAGTCCCACTTTAACAACTTGTAAACTTTACTTGAAAAAGGTATCTTAGTGCAGACAATTACAAACAGTGCAAAAATTAGTGCAAAAATATCAATACAATAATCTGAATAGATGAGTAGATAGTAGAAAATGATAACAGGAGAAAGGGACCGAGTAGGAGGGCCCTTGCCTAATGTACTTTGTACTCTGCCAGGATGTGGTGAAGAGTTGAGAAGTTTTTTTTTAAGAATCCTCGTACTTATGTATAGATTAGTCCGGTTATCTCACCTAAACGCTTTCTGCCCCGCAGTGTCGGATAACCTCTGCTCTGGGGTAGTACGAGTCCCAGGTCTCTGCTCTGGGTGGAGCTGGCTTGTAGTGTCCTTCCTACAAAGCTGAGGGTTTTGTCAGTAGAGAGCGGCTAAACTTGCACTGTGCTCTACTGTAGGATCGGTCTTGAGCTTGTCTGTCCCTTTTCCCCAATCCATAGTGGTTGGATAGCTAGCGTGTTAAAAAAAAACTGGTCTGTTCTCTTCTCAGTCTGGAACTAGACTAATTATCCTCAGGAAGTGTAAACTACAGAAAAAAGTGCAGCTAGACCTAGTGTTATCTGCAGCTGTGCTATGTGAGAGTGTGACATCTAGTGGTTGGAATAAGGAACAGCGGCCACCTGTCCTAACCTGTGACACTAGAGTGATACTATTTTACCAAGGTCCAAATAACCTTGCAACAATGGTGGATTCCTTGGCGCTCAAACATCCAGGCACAGTCACTCCACTTCAATCAAGATGCAGAGATTACCAGTATTCTTGCCAATCAGATGTGTTCTTTATTGCTACACGTTTTAAGGGTTAACCACCCTCTTCATGAGGCACCGTAGCAATAAAGAACACATCTGATTGGCAAGAATACTGGTAATCTCTGCATCTTGATTGAAGTGGAGTACTGTGCCTGGAGGTTTGAGCGCCATGGAATCCACCATTGTTGCAAGGTTATTGGGAGTTTGGTCCCGATCCCACATCCAGGGAAATCGGAAGGTGGAAGGCAGCAGCCCTCCTTATATACCTACAAGCCTACATTAGAGTCATGCCTAATATGACCTAACCAGGTGAGTGTGCATTTGTGTGAATCTGCACATACACATCTCACAGGGTTAATCCGCCTGCACATGCAGCGCCACTGTGTTTCCTTTTTTTCTTTTTATGTACAATATTTTACCAAGGTGTAAAAAAAATAGAGAAAACACATACTGGGACACTACAATTGGCCATGTGCAAGTAGATTACTGGTGGTCTGATTGGTGGTCACATGACCCTGCTGCAAAAATTTAAAGGTTTAAAATGTATGAATGCAACTGGGCCTGAGTGTTTTAACCTTTTCGGCAATTTGTGCTACAGTAACCAAGACCAGACAGGTTAGCCTTCACTCCCTATGCGCCTCACTAAACCTTGGCACCAATAACCCTATAACCATTTGTCCTTCCTTTATAAGGTCCAAATCATTACGTTGAAGGAACAACCGACAAAACCTGCTGTTTTGTTACTCGTATCCACATTTTTCCCACCCATTCACCGCCACCATTGTCACACTATAATCATTGTTATTCATGTAATCCGTTATGGGGTTTCATGTTGCTACTAATTGGTGTAAGTTACATAGGGATACATGGGAACATTTGGTCGGTACACTCACAGTCATATCACAACAAGAGCTCAATTTTCCATATGGGAAATAAGTCGACCACCCATGTTGATCACTATATTTGCAAGCAACCAAACATCACAATGCAACCCCAGCCTTATATCGTATAAGTAACCTGCAGTCCTTGACCCACCTCTCCCAGATACTCTGTGCGTGCATACAAGAACTTCATTAACAGTATGGAAAGTTTTCTCTGATCCATATAGACACCAATTTTCTCACTACCAGGTGGACTCAATATGTAATAAATTAGACTGTCTATACCCTTTTAACCCCTTCCCAGTACACAATTGATTATACATTGCATTTCATACATATAATTACTACATTACACTTCTATATATATGCATTGCACATTCAGCCTTTATATACATATACATCATCATCCCGCTACCCGTACATATATGCTACATGTCTGCTTTCTCATTAAATAACAAGCCTCCGGGGTGTTTTCTGCTGTTTTTCTATGTGTCAGATAAGAATATTGCAAGAGGCAGATCGAAGGGTCACGGATATGAAAATGACCATAAATCAGAGGCAAATTATACCGCAGGCTACATTTTTTTTTTTTTTTTGCATGTTTTTCATCATGATCAATCCGATCCACTTTATATCCTCCCTGCGTTACCTGCTGTTTTATCTTCGACTCCATATTTCTTATTTGCAGGCTCAGACTAAATGCATGTTATTTAAAGGGCCAGTGCGATCCTAATGCATTCAATGTATAAGTGTTTGAATAACAGTTTTCATTTAATGTTGTGTACTCGGTATAGGTGCTTGCATTGCATTATGTCATAGGTTTATTTATGGACCGGTATGCGGGGTTGTACACATAATAATTCTGTTACTGGAAACCGAAAACACAGATTTGGCCAAATAGCTGAAGTGTGAAACCTCTTTTTTTTACCAAATCTTTATTGCTCGTGTCCTTATGTAATGGCGGAAGTATTCAAACAGGCCATATGTCACCAAAAATATTCCAAATCAAGGCAAACATTAGTCAGAGAATAAGCATTTCAGCTCTCAGAATTGTAATATTTATTGGGACATCAAAGTCCAAATGACTTCCTTTTAGCTGAAAGGCAAAAGAAACAAATAGTCCAAGTGTAGAACTGGCACTGTAATATTTTGTTGCTGAAAAGATTTACAATTTAAGGGAAATATAAAGACGTAATTTGTCCTCTCCGCTCCGCTCCGCTCTGTTTTGTTGCATTTCTTTGTTGCCACCTATTGACAGATAGAGGTACTACACCCGTGTACCATACCAACAAAAGAAACTACTTCCAAGGCTCAACATATTATGGGGAAACATTGGAGCTGCAGTAGTAGAGCTTACTTTAGGCTGCAATAGTAGAAAGATAATGAATAGAGATGAGCGAACCGGGTTCGGGTTTCGAGTCCATCCAAACCCGAACGATCGGCATTTGATTAGCGGGGGCTGCTGAACTTGAATAAAGCTCTAAGGTTGTCTGGAAAACATGGATATAGTCATTGGCTGTATCCATGTTTTCCGCATAGCCTTAGGGCTTTATCCAACTTCAGCAGCCACCGCTAATCAAATGCCGAAAGTTCGGGTTCGGATGGACTCGAGCATACCCGAGGTTTGCTCATCTCTAATAATGAACTAAAAGCCTATTCTGAAAAGAAGAATATGCAAAACAGCTTTTTTCAGAGTTAGCTACACAGTTTGCAGCCCCATCCCTATATCTAAAGACTATGTAAAGTCAAAGAGTCCCATTGGCACCACTAGGTATAGAGTACACCTGGAGAGTGTCATACAATATTCTTGCTCCTGTAAGTACATTCAGTGGTTGGCTACACAAATAGGCTACCACACTGGAGTATGTCTAACAGGAGCAGGAACTCCATTCCTATACATACTCCCTGCTCCTGTGCTGTACAGTGGTGCAATGTTTTTTCCGTGGGCTGCACAATCATGACATTTCATTATTGCACACCACCTGCTGAAGAGATCTACACTGCTTCTGGTGTTGGGGAACAAAGCAAATTAGGAAGAGAGTCAGGCCTCAGCGTGGGAGTAGAGGGAAGGTGAGTGGAATTTTTACTTTGGGTAAGGAGCTGTCTAATGGGGGGATCATGTACCCAGTGCAGGTATTTAGTTGATGCTGAGGGATTACCTACCATCTGGGGGTATATGCCTAATTGGGGAGGGAGGTTATAAACCTACTACCTAATAGGGAGGTTAACTACCTACTGGGGACATTTACTTAATAAGAGGGCGGTTAATTACCTACTGGGGGCATCTACCTAATGGGGGGGGGGGGGGGGGTTAACTACCTACTGGGGAGTTTAACTACATAATAGGGTTAACTCCTCTATCCAGCTATTGATTGAGGGCTCTACCTACTGGGGACATCTATTTAATTAGGGAGAGATTATCTATCTACTGGGGTTTTTAAATTAAGAGGAATTACCTAAAGAAGGTTATTATATACCTACTGGGGACATCTACCAAGATGGGAGATTATCTAGCTACAAGAAATTTCAACCTAATGGGGCAAAACTAGTGGAGTAATTGGTATTATATACCTACGGCGGGCTTCTACCTAATGGGAAACTAATGGGGGGGTGTATTACACATCCACTAGGAACCTACCTAAGGAACGGATTTACAACACAGGGTCACAGGAGCGGACACAGACTGCATAGGGCCCCTGTGCAAAATATTTGTCTGGGCCCCTCCATAAGCAAACCAGCAGATGGCACATAATATGTAGAAGTATAGAAGTAGAAGTCTATACAGTATATGTAGTGCAATCATCTCCGTTCCTAGCCCCATGCATGCACCGGATGAACTCTTTAGTTACCACCTATCCTGTTCCTATCTGCCTCCCTCCCTCCTCCTGCTGCCCAGTGCCCACTCATGTGCCAACCTTCCTCCCTGTTCTGCCCACTCATGTGCCAGCCTCCCTCTCCGTTCTATCCGGTACTCGCTCATGTGCCTCCGTCCCGCCTGTGCTGCCAGGTGCCGTGCAGCGGGGTGAGCACTTCTTTCCTGCCTTCCTCTATCGGTCCTTGTCACCTCTCTCCTCACTCTCTTTTACTGCAGTGGGAGAGGTGTGGTAGGGGCCGAAAAAGGGAGTCAGGCAGAAGCGTGGCACCACTGCGGCCATGTATGTGGGGCGGGCTGTGGCTCCTGCTGGCACTTCAGCGCTGGCAGGCCATGGGTGGCAGGGCATCTGATCAGGTGCTTGGTACGTGGGTGGATGGACGATATTCATCACCTATGCGACAGGGCCCAGGGCAATGGAGGGGCTCACTAGGCTGAGGCTCAGAGTCCAAGCCTGGCAGGCCCCTCTGTTGGCCTGGGCCCCTGTGCAATTGAACAGGTTGCACAAGTAATATGTCCGCCAAGTAATTGCAGAGCTGAGCTTTGCAATTGCAATATATAGATTTATATGATTTGGAGAAGCTGCGAGTATGTCTGCCCATTGAATTGAATTGCCAGGAATCTGCAGCGGGTTTCGCTGCAAATTCGCAGCGAGAAATCCGCTGCAGATATGTTGTGTGTGTTTGTACCCTAAATCACAGAGCTTGGCTTTTCTCCCTTTATCATTTACTGCTCTCGGATGAGTTAGCATAAATCCACAGGCTTATCCCCTTGAAAGAGCACCTATCATTTCAACAGTTTTCTGACTTGTCATAGTGACATGTTCGTGACAGAATTTGTATCACTGGGTTCTGGGTGCTGAGACCAGGGCCGTTTCTAGGGGCGGGCGAGCCAGGCCACCGCATGGGGCGCCCACAGCTAGGGGGCGCCCTGCGGCACCCGACAGAACCCAGCCCGCAGCCCCCGCATCCTCAGGGCTGGCCGGGGGATCTGGAATCTAAGTTCCAGATCCCCTGGCCAGAGCAACCTTTAGCTGTGCGTACGCATGCACAGCTAAAGGAAACAGTGCTGGGGCAGAGACACAGCGGCTTCCTGTGCAGGCGGCTGTGTATGACAGGTGGCTGCCTGCACCGGAAGCCAGAAGAGGACGGGACTCACCGAGAAGAGGAGCTGGAGGCTGCAGGGTGACAGGTGAGTATCTGGTGGGGGAATCCTGCACAGAGGGAGCCCCGATATGTCCCGATAATCCCGCCTCCCCGCGATAAGCCCCGCCCCTCGTGCCAAAGTCTACATGTCATCCAGCTCTCCCAGTATCCTGTATGTCAGTGTATAATAGAGGTCACCCAGCTCTCCCAGTATCCTGTATGTCAGTGTAATAGAGGTCACCCAGCTTTCCCAGTATCCTGTATGTCAGTGTGTAATGAAGGTTACCCAGCTTTCCCAGTATCCTGTATGTCAGTGTAATGGAGGTCACACAGCTTTCCCAGCATCCTGTATGTCAGTGTAATGGAGGTCACCCAGCTTTCCCAGTATCCTGTATGTCAGTGTGTAATGGAGGTTACCCAGCTTTCCCAGTATCCTGTATGTCAGTGTAATGGAGGCCACACAGCTTTCCTAGCATCCTGTATGTCAGTGTAATGGAGTTCACCCAGCTTTCCCAGTATCCTGTATGTCAGTGTAATGGAGGTCACCCAGCTTTCTCAGTATCCTGTATGTCAGTGTGTAATAGTGGTCACCCAGCTTTCCCAGTATCCTGTATGTCAGTGTAATGGAGGTCACCCAGCTTTCTCAGTATCCTGTATGTCAGTGTGTAATAGTGGTCACCCAGCTTTCCCAGCATCCTGTATGTCAGTGTATAATGGAGGTCACCAGCTTTCCCAGCATCCTGTATGTCAGTGTATAATGGAGGTCACCAGCTTTCCCAGCATCCTGTATGTCAGTGTATAATGGAGATCACCAGCTTTCTTAGCATCCTGTATGTCAGTGTATAATGGAGGTCACCAGCTTTCCCAGCATCCTGTATGTCAGTGTATAATGGAGGTCACCAGCTTTCCCAGCATCCTGTATGTCAGTGTATAATGGAGGTCACCAGCTTTCCCAGCATCCTGTATGTCAGTGTATAATGGAGGTCACCAGCTTTCCCAGCATCCTGTATGTCAGTGTATAATGGAGGTCACCAGCTTTCCCAGCATCCTGTATGTCAGTGTAATGGAGGTCACCCAGCTTTCCCAGTATCCTGTATGTCAGTGTGTAATGGAGGTTACCCAGCTTTCCTAGTATCCTGTATGTCAGTGTAATGGAGGCCACACAGCTTTCCTAGCATCCTGTATGTCAGTGTAATGGAGTTCACCCAGCTTTCCCAGTATCCTGTATGTCAGTGTAATGGAGGTCACCCAGCTTTCTCAGTATCCTGTATGTCAGTGTGTAATAGTGGTCACCCAGCTTTCCCAGTATCCTGTATGTCAGTGTAATGGAGGTCACCCAGCTTTCTCAGTATCCTGTATGTCAGTGTGTAATAGTGGTCACCCAGCTTTCCCAGCATCCTGTATGTCAGTGTATAATGGAGGTCACCAGCTTTCCCAGCATCCTGTATGTCAGTGTATAATGGAGGTCACCAGCTTTCCCAGCATCCTGTATGTCAGTGTATAATGGAGGTCACCAGCTTTCCCAGCATCCTGTATGTCAGTGTATAATGGAGGTCACCAGCTTTCCCAGCATCCTGTATGTCAGTGTATAATGGAGGTCACCAGCTTTCCCAGCATCCTGTATGTCAGTGTATAATGGAGGTCACCAGCTTTCCCAGCATCCTGTATGTCAGTGTATAATGGAGGTCACCAGCTTTCCCAGCATCCTGTATGTCAGTGTATAATGGAGGTCACCAGCTTTCCCAGCATCCTGTATGTCAGTGTATAATGGAGGTCACCAGCTTTCCCAGCATCCTGTATGTCAGTGTATAATGGAGGTCACCAGCTTTCCCAGCATCCTGTATGTCAGTGTATAATGGAGGTCACCAGCTTTCCCAGCATCCTGTATGTCAGTGTATAATGGAGGTCACCAGCTTTCCCAGCATCCTGTATGTCAGTGTATAATGGAGGTCACCAGCTTTCCCAGCATCCTGTATGTCAGTGTATAATGGAGGTCACCAGCTTTCCCAGCATCCTGTATGTCAGTGTATAATGGAGGTCACCAGCTTTCCCAGCATCCTGTATGTCAGTGTATAATGGAGGTCACCAGCTTTCCCAGCATCCTGTATGTCAGTGTATAATGGAGGTCACCAGCTTTCCCAGCATCCTGTATGTCAGTGTATAATGGAGGTCACCAGCTTTCCCAGCATCCTGTATGTCAGTGTATAATGGAGGTCACCAGCTTTCCCAGCATCCTGTATGTCAGTGTATAATGGAGGTCACCAGCTTTCCCAGCATCCTGTATGTCAGTGTATAATGGAGGTCACCAGCTTCCCCAGCATCCTGTATGTCAGTGTATAATGGAGGTCACCAGCTTTCCCAGCATACAGTTTGGGACTTTATAAGTGGGAAAAGGGGAAGTTGCTGGAAATGTGCGGAGCCTGAGATGTTTGTCTGGCAGGTCCTAAAGAGATGAATTGTAGCTGCAAGAAACCGTCATGGAGGCCGGGGCCGGATGGGGAGGAAAAGGGAACGTGACTGTCAGATCAAAGAAGACATCACCTGTGAGTCACTGTATAATGATTTTGTATTCAGTGGAACATTATTTGGCAGGGGTGCAACACTGTTCTATGCCACAATACACACACTGCTTCTTTCTAATAACCCGAATCTTGATAAAAGCTCCCCTTCCTTTCCCATGGCTGCACTGAAAGAGGGGGGGGGGGGCGGGGGGGGTTAGCTTTCATCAAGATCCGCCCTGTTGTCAAAATTACCTAGAAACTGCCCTGGCTGAGACCCTCAATTATTCCTATAATGAAGGAGCAGAAATGATTGGCTGCACATACTGTGCCTATTCTTCTCCACCCTGTGCAGCTATAGTGAATGGTATATGAAATTATAATGGAGAACTTCCTGCAATTCTAACAATTGGTCAGGGTCTCAGCACCTGGACACTACCAATACAAACTTCTGTAATGTTATTATGACATTCAGAAGTTTGCTCAAATTACATATTACAGTTTTATAAATCATACTTAACTGATTCCTGTCAACCACAGGTTCTTCATCTTGTGTTGACGTCATTCCTGATAGAGTGAAATCAAATATGAAAAGGTACTGTGGAGACACCATCATGTGTTTCTCAACATCAGTGAGCTATGCAGACCTCCCTCCTGGAAGGAAGAACCAAGCCAAGGGTGGTCTCCAGTCAAGGAAACCACCTGAGAAAGGTATCCATCTACATCCACAGCTGTTTCGGGGCATTTGCCTCATCAGTCTGTAGAAGGATTCTGGCTAGTAGAAGCAAAGCCTAGTAAGTACATTCAAGAGAATGATGGTTGACCTCAGGAAGATAAACCAAGACACAGCGGAGACACCATCACTTGTTTCTCAACGTCAGTGAATCTAGGAACATTGCCCCCTGAGAAATTCTACTCGACTCTGATGAGGGGGAAATACTCCAAAACAGCTTTGTGTGGATGAATACTTTGCTCAGGTGATTTCCTTGACTGGATACCACCCTTGGCTTGATTGTTCCTTCCCGGAGGAAGGTCTGGCTAGCTTACTGACATTGAGAAACACGGGATGGTGTCTCCGCAGTACTTTTGCATATTTGATTTCCAGGTGGCATAGTTCCTAGATTCACTGACATTGAGATCTAGGTGATGGTGTCTCCAGAATATACATAATCATATACATGACACAGGGCTTCCTCAGCTCCGATTGGCTGAGCAAACTGTCAGCCATCTGACCCTCTCCAGCCAAAGGACCAGGAACAAAATAAGAAATGAAGATGCCAACTGGGTCCAACTTTGGGTTCCATGAATGATGGAAAATTCAAATGGAAACTGAGTCAGTCAGGAGTAAGTATAAAAACGATGTTGTTGTTTATTTTAATGAGTAAAGGAGTTGTCCTTTAATAACAATAAAAATAATTAGCAAGTATCTAATCTAATATTGATAATTGATGACACATGTTACTGGTTGCAGGAAACAGGAGGAATTCTAATCCATATACTTGTCCACTATATAAATGGCCGCTTCCATTGTATGTGTGATGTCCTGCCGTGGCTCAGAAGCCAAAGAAAACAAACCGAGTGGAAAATCTGTCAACAGGGAAGTGTAACGTAAAGCAGACATGAAGAAATTCACAAGTGAGGGTGGATGGGAAATGCATTTATCAATGCAGAATAAATAAACAGCCGTGGTATAGTGAGAGAGCACCGGGCTCTGGATTCACTCACCAAGATGACCCCCTCTAAACTCTTTTGTGTCCTCAAAGATAAATGTTCTCAGGATCTTCAGTCCTATGCTATGTATAAAGTGAGTTATGGGAAAGCTGTTCCTGGGGACAATATGGAGGCTTCAGAAGGACACTGGTTAGAAATAGCAGTGATGATGACTTGGGAAATGTAGCAGTATTTCCTGGAGGAAGTCAACTTGAAAGGAAGGTGGTCGTGTACTTGATCTTCAGGGTACAATAATGTAGATGTCCTGCAAGAGGAGACCAAGTCATGCAAGAACCATTGCCATTATCATGTAATATCTTGCTATATCATGCTGGTCAAATAATAACCTTGTTCAAACATATTCAACTAACAGGCAGTGCACAACAGATTGCAAAAAAGGGTGTTGCTTAGTGGCGAAGACTTTAGAGTAGTGTTTCTGGGATGTGGTCTGAAATGTGGCCACATCCTAAGGAGATGATGGGGAAATTTACTACTAGATGAGACAACACTTTTAACAAATAAATTACAACACTATACAACAGTCCGTGTAAAAGTCTGCACAATGAAAATATAAAAAAAGGCCACAATTTTTGCCATTGTACTACTTACGTAGAGTGTAGCTCCATAATCCTATACAGTGGTGCCTTGGATTACGAGCATAATTTGTTCCAGGATGGCTCTTGTAATCCAAATCCACTCTTAAAGGTGAGGGAGACTTCCTGGGTCAGAGTACAGGGCTTTAGACCCCCCCTGCAGGCCATGCCCCTCCTTCACTCGTGCTCCCACCCAGCAAAGGGAGCTCTTAAACCAAAGAAATGCTCTTAAACCAAGTCACAATTTTGAAAAACTGGGAGCTCCTAAACCAAAACACTCTTAAACCAAGTTACTCTTAAACCAAGGTACCACTGTATTATATTATAAAGTATGCTAAGCCTTCAATATAACTCACATTATCCAGGTGTATTAGGATAGGGACAAAACCACGGGGACTTAGGTGAATAATGAGTTCTGTTAGAAAAGCCAGCCAGAGTTCTGTGGGACTCATGTGTTATACATTCAGCTCTTCATATACGCCCTACTATAATAAAATATATAAAATAACCAGGCTTAATGCAGCCTTGTTAAATGACATTGGGAGTCTGGATTTCATATAAGATGCCAATACCAGGTAAAATGTGAAAGTACTTTTCATAGTCTACTAATGTACTGTTAACCTTGTTATGTTGTACATGACTTTTAGATGTTTATTCAATAAAGTTTATTTATTTATTTATTTATTTAAAGTATTATTTATTTACTTTTTCCCTTTTTCTAGCTCTTCAAATATTTTTTTGTGCCATGTATACAAGGCATAGGACATACTGCAGTAGGGCTCACCCTACTGCATAGTTGCACATAATCCTCAATTTGCTTGTACTGACCCTAGTTTTTTAATGCCAACATAGCAGCTCTCAGAGCTATATGAGACAAAAGAAAGCAGAGATAGAAGGGTCTGATTTGGGGCTAAATATTAGGTTCTGGAGTCGTCTGAAATCTGAATTTTGGAATCTGGTATGGGGTTTGAATATTGGGGTCTGGCATGGGGTTTAAATATTGGGGTCTGGTATAATATTTGTGTCATTTGAACTAATGTATGGGCCCATCGTCTGGTCTGGGATGTGAATTGTATATTCCGACTAGCTCTGCTCTAGGAAAATACACAATCCAGCAAACCATACCCCGATAAAGCCATGCAATCCAGCAAGCCATACCCCGATAAAGCATGCCCTATAAAATCCAAAGTGTCTATGAAAAAAAGTTTAAAATCTTAGCAACTATGGTTAGTGGTGGGTAACCTGGCTGCTTTGCCTGTCTTTACTAAAGGGGCCACCACTAGCTTTATGCCCTGCAAAACCAGAAAGTGCTGCCAAAATCCTTAACTTTGTGCCCAAACTTTACATAATGGGATGAAGCTTCATTTCCTAGTTTATTGATTCCACAGTGCTAGATAATAGAGATGAGTGTAAATTGAGCATGCTTGAGTCCAATAGTTTGTTTGGCATTTGAAGCTGGACTCCCTAGGGCAGCATCCAACTTCTTCAGCCACCAGTATTCAAATGGCGAATGATGGGACTTGAACATGCTCAAGTTGCGCTCATCTCTAGGAGGTATCTGTCTTGCAGTGCTATTTTTGCACAGTATGGACATTATACACCACACCATCATGATGAGAGATGAGGTGTCATGGTGTAGTGTCCTAGCACAGGCGTGCCACTAAGTCTTATTGCACCTGGGTAAAGTAACTCTCTCTGGTTCACACAGGAGGGGATTAAGGAGATTTTGTTGTGTGTTTTTCCCACTACATGTCGTTGTATTTATTATGTGAAAACTGTACAGAGCACAGCTGAAGGAAGGAATGGGTTAAACTGTCTCTGCCTCTTCTTTCTTCTCCACACACAGCCCCATCAATCACACACTAGCTAAGTTACCCCTATAAAAGAAGCTAGTTCTTGGTGGGAGGGCTTCTTGGTGTCAGTAGAGGTGGAGAGGGACTTAGACACTCAAGCAAACAACTTGTTTCCTGTTGCTTACTATCGCTAGCATGCAGTGCTAGAGACCTAGGAGGGAGTGATGTCCTCAGAGGAATCCTTGTCCATGCCAGGGATACCTTTAACAAGACACAGGGCAGTAACCACAGCAAGGCACTGACCCCAGTAGGACAAATAGCATAACGGAAGCTGACGTGTCCTACTGTAACGCACGGCTCTTCTGAGAAGTCTTTGAAATTCTGCTCAACATTGGACAGGGCCCTTAAGACATTCCTCTACTTTACCTAACTGTTACATCTCTTTCTACTACCTCTTACTTGCACCTGCAGTTACCTAGGAGTACTTAACTTGTATTACCAGTAATCCAAGTTATCCTGGTTAAGCTATTGGACTCTGGTCTATTTTGTTGCACCTGCACCTATACACCTGTTCACACTCGGATTATCCAAACCTTGAGTACAGTTCCCTCCAACACCACTCCTGGCCACCGTGACAAGTGCCCAAGAGACCCTATACCCACGCAGCAGCTACAACATCACATAGCTAGCCCGGCATACAGCAATGTCCAAGCCTGATAAGACATCAGTGCCGCTGTCTAGAGTGAAGTTACGACCTTTAAGACAAAGATTATGTTTTTGGCCATAAGTTTGTTTGTTCTGTGTTGTTAACACAAGTGTGAACACTGTCATACTTTCTCTCATTTGCTTTATTGATTTACCTGCCACACCCGAGTCTGCTCTGCGGAGTTCCTTCTGGCCATTTGATGTTTAACTTTGTTTTGCTCTAGTTATTGACAGCTAGTTTCTCCTATCACGTCCTGGACCTGACCCTGGTCTTCTATTTAGTGCACCAGTGCCTACCATACCTTACTAGCTACTTGACTAGGTTCCCTGGTTTGCTGGTTTCCCCTGTGTGAGCTCTGTGTTATTCCAGCTTTCTGTACCTGACTTCTCTTGTTATCTGGCTTCCCTAGTTATCTGGCTTCCCTAGTTATCTGGCTTCCCTGACCTTTTGGCTTTGTGACTTGGCTATCATCCTGATTACACCGCTGTACATCTGCTGCCCGCACGTTGTGACCTCGGCCTGTTGACCATCCCTTCTTTTTGTCTGTCTTTTCCATGTTTCGAGTTGCACTTACCCATGTCAGGGACGGTCCCCTAGTTGCCCGCAGTTGCTTAGGACTTTCTGAGGCAAGTAAGCAGGGACAGTGGGCGGAGACCAGTTCAGGGATCACTGTCCGTGTCTCCCCGTATCTTCTCTGACCAATTTGCAATAGCAGGTTCTTGACATGGGGTCAGTAGATGGTACTGCCCAATGTGTCATCCAACCTAAGTCTGGCTGTGACCTATACCCTATGAAACATTATAGGACACAACTGTTTCCTACATACAGTATATAAAAGTAAACACGAGTCATCATAGTGAACTTCATAATGAGCCAACAAAGTTGAAAGCAGTACAGTCAACACTAAATTAGGAACTAAAAAAGTTCCAGTAACTGAGAGTCTTCTCAATAGCCCATATAATCATTAAGATGTATATACACTGTATATATTATGGAAAATCCCTGAATTCTGCTGCCATAAATTCCTCCATAAAATCAGCATTGATGCCCTGGGTCATTGAAATAGGTAAATGTTTAGAAAGAACCTTTTATGATCAGAGATTTCCTGTGCAATGGCCCCTCATGTACCATGGACTTCTCAAGAAAAATGATAAGTATAGTCCAAACGTAGGAAGTATTGTAGGAAGTAAGGTGTCCTATGCTCCTTTATGCTTCATCTGATTCAATCTGGAGCCCATCCATATTATGCTTCTGTGTTCACCATTAGTGTTAGAGGACTTGCTGAGCTGTTTGGGCTTGGCAAAGTTCTCGGAACCCGAATGCTCGGCATTTGGCTGTATCCATGTTTTCCTGGCAGCCCTAGGGTGGCATCCAACTTCTCCAGCTGCTGCAATCGTAGACTGGGTTGACACATAGGATTTTGGTCAGCACTTGAGGGGATATTTACCGCAGAACCTGTCTGGCCGTGGCCCTGTCATGTTTCAGTCCGTGATTGGCTGAGCGGCCTGAGAAGCATCGGGGGAGCGTGGACAGGTATGTATAAACTTTATTATTTTCTTTACAGAGTCATCAGCTGTCTGCGCATTCCTGTTACATGTAGAGATGCGCAGGCGACAGCCGATGATTTTACTTTAGGACCACAGGATTGTCTTTTTTACACGGAGCAATGATCTGCCAAATCTGCTTGATTCGGTAGATTATCGCTCCGTGTAATAGGGCCCTTCTAGAGACCTACTTGACTTAGATTATTATTGTTTATTTACAGACAGCGCCCAACTTCTCCAGCCGCCGGGAGTCAAATGCTGATTTTTCAGGTTTGGAGAATGTTGCCAAACCTGAACAGTTCGGCAAGTCCGCTCAACATTACTGACCCTGTATAACATGCCTGCTAGAGATGAGCAAACCTCAAACACGCTCTGGTTTGTCCAAACCATAACATACTGTATTTGATTACCGGTGGCTGAATAAGTTGGATGCAGCCCTAGGGAGTCTTGGAAAACTTTGATACATATGGCCTATGGCACATGGATGTACCCATGCTTTCCAGGCAGCCCCCAACTTCAAATTAAAGGGGTGCTCCGGCGGGGGGACACTTTTTGGGGGGGACCGGGGAGGAGGTGGCTGAAATAAAAGACGTCCACTTACCTCCCCGGTTCCAGCGGCGGGTCACTCATCGCGGCGCTCCGGTCCCTGGTCCCCGGTTGCTTCTGGGTGTCTGACGCGGGCCCGAGACGTGACGTCTCAGGGCCGCTCAGCCACTCAGTGAAAAAGGCGGGATCCGTTTGAAGTCCGCTCGGATCCCGCCTCCTTGACTGAGTGGCTGAGCGGCCCTGAGACGTAGCGTCTCGGGCGGCGTCAGACACCCGGAAGCAGCCGGGAACCGGGCACCGGAGCACTGTGATGCGGGGATCCGGGGAGGTAAGTGGACGTCTTTTATTTCAGCCACCTCCTCCCCGATCCCCCCCAAAAAGTCCCCCCCCCCCCGCTGGAGCACCCCTTTAAGTGTTTGGGTTCAGAGAAAGCTGACTGTGCTTGAGGTGGGCTCATCTCTAATGTCTGCCTATTTAACTTTCATGTAATACCACATTTCACAAGCAGTAGCCACTATTAAGCAATCTGCCTGAGGGTGGTATTACACTAGATGATTTTTTGGTGATTAATGATAAACAATCTCAAACTACGACTATGACAAATGATCTTTAATCATTCACCCTATTACACAGGACAATGATCGTTACTTAAGGTAGACCAGGGAACGACGTGTTATTACACCAAACAGTGTTCGAATGATTTATGACCGATCAACGATGAAAATATGTCCAGATTCTATCACACGAACAACGATTTCTCATTGGTCGTTTAATCGTTGCCTGCTATTACACAAAACGATTATCGTTTAAGGATCTAAGGAGTTTTCGAACGATAATTGTCCCGTGTAATACGGCCCTGAGGCAATCAGCTGATCGCTGTGTCTGCTCCCACATGAAAAGGATTGTTTGTGGTAAAACAACACATATAATGGTAGCTTATCATAAAACACCATATGTGTCTATGCTAATGGGTTAACAGGAAAGTCAAAAATGAATCTGAAAAATCATAAGCATATGAAATCTGACACATTTCCTTAGATTCAGAACACATCCTGAGGAACAACATAAAAATAGAAACACCTGCTGTAGCTTTCATTAGAAGTCATAGGAGTCGATATCGCCCTCATACAGTTACGTAACTTCCAAACAATAGTCACTTAAAAGAATAGTTATTACCAGACAAAAGAGCTGTTTCTGGTCCCTATGATCACGGCTCGCATCATCTTCCTATGACCTGCAGCGCACTGCCTTTTAAGATATTTGATGTTTCCAACCGACGTACTGAGCGCACCTTGATCTCCCAAATTTACACAGCAGAGAAGGGGTCTGTGCCGCACGTTCATCCTCTCAGGAAAAATCCTCAAAGCCTGTGAGAGCATGTCAGCCTTTCAAGTCATTTCAATGAGTAAAAAATCTCCAACTTCATTCGGCTGGAGCTTAAAACAGTTGACTGCCTTTTTTTTGTGCGCTATTTCCTAGATTTATCATTTCTTTGATGTAAACAATTCTGTCTGCTGAGTGTTCCTCAGTGGTGAGAAAAAAACTTCAATATTCAGCTTCAAAATGTAAGAGATGGTGATAAGGGGAGTTTATCAGGAGGGTCTACAAAGGTGGCCTTTAACCCAGTCTACAGTATAGCCATAAGATGTGAAGCCCTGAAATAATCTGCTCCACAACCCCCACAAACACCCCCAAGGTTACAGTTTGAGGCATTTGTCCAGGGACATATTTGTAAGGAACAGTACAGTAGCATGAGAGGTATGCTACAGGAATCGGATAGTTGGGCAAGTAAGAAATATCCAGAGGATCCCCTTCCAACTTCATATGGAGGGTAAAAGTCAACTGTGGTCCCAACTAAATAGTCCTGCGGCCCACCTGTGTAGTACTATGGATCACCCGAGTAATACTGTGGCCCACCTAAATAGTATGCAGCCAAACTAAGTACTACTGTAGCCCACCTGAGTTGTACTATAGCCAATGTGAGTAGTACTGTGACCCACCTGACTAGTATGTGGCCAATCTGAGTACTACTGTGGCCAACCTGAGTAGTACAGCATCCTGAATAGAGATGAGCAAATAGTGAAATATTCGATAATTCGAAATTCGATTCGAATAGCTCCAGATATTCGTATATTCGAACGAATATCGAAACCCATTATAGTCTATGGAAGAAAAATACTTGGAACCTGGAAATCAAGATTTAACCACTAGGAGGTCACCAAGTGCACAATGACACCTCAGAAAATGATGCCAACAGCTCTGGAATGCATATAGGACAGCAAGGAAAAGCATGCCTGGGTACATCTAACACTAGTGATGAGCGAATATCCCAATTTTCCCAAGTGTACACCGAGATACACGAACAAATTATGAACATAAAGTAGAAGCATACATTTCAGTCTAGCAGTACACACTTGCGTACGTATCAGGTCAGGTGCAGTGTAAAATACGTAATAACGAAAATTAATGATACTACAAATCAGTAGTAGCAAGATAACAGGTATAATCCCGCAATCACAGTATACAGCCGTATACATAATTGTTTTTTACGATAATAAAATGAAAGAGCTGTTCAACTCCTTTACAGGATGCAGACTGCGAAAATCAGTAGTAACAAGATAACGGGTATTATCCCGCAATCACAGTATACAGCTGTATACTGGATATATAATTGTTTTTTAAAATTATAAAATTAAAGAGCTGGTCAACTCCTTTACAGGATGCAGACTGCGCAAATCAGTAGTAGCAAGATAACAGCTATTATCCCACACTCCGACGCCGTATACACTATCATTGGGTGTCTCAACACACTGCCTGTCTCACAACAGCTTCCAAATATACAGTTTTAATACTTTTAGCCCTTTTGCTCTTTGTTGCCACCTCTGTCCATGTCAGGAACTGTCCAGAGAAACAGATCACTGATCTCAGGGAGACCAGCCAAAAATAACACTGCCGTCTGCTAGTTAAAGCGCTCAATGAAGTGAAATCCTAGGTGCCTTGCTCCCTGGAAAACATGAATATGTAAAAAAAAAAAAAAGAGAGAGAGCCAGTGAAGCCTCGTTTAAAGGTCTTGAAATACAGGACTAGCCAGATATCCCTCCGGGAAGGAGCCAGCCAAAGGTTTTTATGGGGATTTGCTACTGCTCTGGACAGTTCCTGTCATGGACAGAGGTGGCAGCAGAGAGCACTGTGTTAGACTGGAAAGAATACACCACTTCCTGCAGCACATACAGCAGCTACTAAGTACTAGGAGATTTGAGATTTTTTAAATACAAGTTATTTACAAATCTGAATAACTTTTTGACACCAGTTGATTTAAAAAGATTTTTCGCTGGAGTACCCTTTTAAGTTAACCATAGCTTTCAGGTAGGCGTAAGCCAGAATCTTATTCCTTTTCTATTGCCACATACATGAGGAAAGCCGCAGTCAGACAACTGTCCTCCAGGACAAAAGAATCGGACATGTTGAAATCCAACACATTTAACTCTCTGGGGGAGATTTATCAAAGGGTGTAAAATTTAGACTGCTGCAAACTGCCCACAGCAGCCAATCACAGCTCCTCTTTCCTTTCAGCACTGCCTAAAGCTGAGCTGTGATTGGTTGCTGTGGGTAGTTTGCACCAGTCTAAATTTTACACCCTTTGATAAATCTCCCCCTTAATGTACTGTTGGAGGTGAGTGAGGATGCCCCCATAAACATTGATTGATCAGCTGGTCCTGCTTAGATCTGAAGGACAAGCTTCAGAGTCCTGGTTTAGCTAAAGGGAAAAGGTAAAGAGTCATTTCAATTATTATAAATGGAGAACTGTACTGAGAATAATATAGTCATATTCCCTGCTGGATAAATCATCCCTAGACAAACTTACATAATCCAGTTATACGAGACAATGAAAATCCAAGACAATGGATGTGCTACAACATAATCACATTTCCAATTATACTAATGGATCTGTGATGCAGTTTGGATCCATCCTTATCTGGACCTCTATAATCTATCACCAGACAATGAAATATGGATCTCAGAGTTCTCTCTAAAGCTTCTCGTCCACTGGGTCCTGTACTATGGCATAAAATGTGACATATTAGACTAGGAATACAACACGTCAAAGACTAAAAGGAAAAAAAAAATCCCCAAACTTTTCAATATAAAGTGATTATGCCTCATTTACATGAAACCAGAAAAACCCCTTCAAGGTTCATTCCATTGAGGAGAAAGGTTTCAAAATAGAGAAATGTAAATATTTTTCTTCTATTAAGTATTTCAGCTGCGGAGCCTTCCATGCTCTAAACCCTCAAGAACTATTTCAGAGGTAGGGAATCTTGGATCTCCAGCTGTTGAAAAACTACTACTCCAATCATACCTGGGGAGCCGAAGCTTTTACTTTGGCTCTTTAGGCATGATGGGAGATGTAGTGTTGCAACAGCTAGAGAGCCAAGGTTCCCTCCCTACCCCTGAAATAGTCCTGACGATAAGAAGAATCCCAGACGTAGAAAAGGGTTACCCACGTCACGGTTACCCCAACTCTAGGGTTCTAGCAGCTCATAGCTGTAGTCTCAATGTCTCATATAACTAATCTTACTCTTGGCTGTATGGACTGAACTCTTCCTAGACTAGACTGGACTCTCTCAACAGGAAGCCCTCCTCTTTAGGGTTGTGTCACAGGAAAAGAACTTAGATAGAGGATCAGGGGTAGTGTGGTTACCACCAGGTGTGATGTAGGTACTGGTGTTTGTCAGCTCAGCCGGAGATGTTGATTGTGGTAACATCAGTGCTAGTCCAGCACACAGGTGTGATGTTGATACCTGCTCGTTTGTATGGCTGGCTGTGTTCCCCAAATGGTCGGTGACCTGCCGGGTTGTCACAGGACCCTTGGGGTCTTGTCAGTGGCATCTGACCCACACGAAATGTCTGTACCGCCAACCATAGAAGGGGAAAAAATAATTCAAGGTGTGCGGTGGTGTGTCTATAGGTTCAGACAGAAGATGACAGAGTCCCGAGTGTTGTATAAAAATAGAACAGCTTTATTGTAGAACTTTGCAGGTTATAGTACAGGGTTTCAAAAGTAATAAATGTTGACACACTTAAATGCTTGACCTTAGTGCTGGAGGTAGGTGCTTGAGAGAAGTAAGAGAGGTAGTTGTAGCAGTACTTGTAGAGTGAAGAGTAGAGCAGATGAGTTTTCCAGAGGATCCCTAACCCAATGTTCCTTGCCGTAACCTTGAAAGATATCTTGAGTGGAGTGATACTTGTACTCACGTTTAGACACTGTTTTACTGCCATCTGCCCTCTGGTAGCATAGAAACCTTTCCATTGGGGTAGTACGAGCCCTAACCAAGGTTATCTTGGTGTAGCTAGGTGTCCAAGTCTTTCCGGTTACCTGCACTGCATAGTAGAATACATAGACCTTGTATACTGGTTACTTTGTCCTGCTACGGCTAATTCCAATCTTCCTATCTTGCCCTGCACTTTTTAGACGAGTTCCTGGCATGGGTCAGGGTTAGAGATGAGCGAGTAGTGAAATATTAGAATTTTCGAATATCGAGTCGAGTAGACGCAATACTTGACTATTCGGTCGAATATCGAATCCCATTAAAGTCTACGGGAGAAAAATGCTCGACACTTGGAAATCAAAATCCGACCACTTGGAGGTCACCAAGTCCACAATGACACCTCAGGAAATTATGCCAACACCTCTGGAATGCAACTGGGGCAACAGAGGAAGCATATCTGGGTGTATCTAACATGTCAAAGTTGCAGTATTACGCCACTATCACAACCTATTAACTATACACTCCAAAAACAATATAACAATATAACAATAAAGTGGAAAAAATACAGGGAAAACTTCTTTCCTTTACAGTAGTATGGACAGAAAGCAACATTTTAAATCAAAGAAATATTTTCATGCATGTCTTTAAACCGTGTTGCCTATGACAACCATAGATGGTATAGGAAAGGGGGAAATCACACAGCACCTACCGCTAACTGTCATTGTGTGTGTGTGTGTGTGTGTGTGTGTGTGATACGGTCAGACACGTCCTCTTTAAATTTTCAAAGTCATCTGCCACTTCCATATGCCCTTATTACACATAAGGGAGTGTGGGTCTAATGGCACACAAGGAGTATACAGCCGGGAGTATACAACCCTCTGTATGACGTATTAGAATGCACGTAGAAGAGTAGTACCAGGTTTTTATTTTTTGCCTTGGCACACAAAGAGTATACAGCCATATACTCTCTCTGATGTATACTATGAATGCCCTACAGCAGGCAACAGGCATTCGACTTTATTATGTGGTGCACAGTACGCAGAACAGTACACAAGGAGAATGCAGCCCTATACCCTATACAGACAGATACACTGCAGCCTGTTCCTCACAGTGAATACGCTCCAGCTGCCTGTCTGAACACACCTAAGTGACCTATGTGCTGCTAGCTGGTTTAATAGCTGTGTATCTTAAAGCGGCAATCAGCATGTCCGGGCAAGTGAACCTGCTGATATGAGCCAGCCGCTCTTTACCTCAGGATTCTCGGGCTGTACTTGTTATTCCTGTGCGGTGCGGTATAGTTGCGTTTTCTGTTAATTCCCAATATGCTAATTAGCGAATTCGGAGCATTTGGGGCATTTCCCATGCGTCTAAGCACCCGCTTGTCCCGCCTACCCTGCCTCCTCCTGGCCCGCCCGCTATCCATATTCATATGTGCATAGTTAGGCCGCTTGTTACAGGCTGCTTCCTGCACATGCGCCGTAACAACCGGCCTAACTATGCACATATGAATATGCATAGTGGGCGGGCCGGGAGGGGGCAGGCTAGGCGGGACAAGCGGGTGCTTCGGGAGCATGGGGAATGCCCCAAATGCTCCGAACTCGCTAATTAGCATATTGGGAATTAAGAGAAAACACAATTATACCAGACTGCATAGGAATAACAAGTACAGCCCAGGACTGCCTAAAAATCACCTAATACCTGACTGTCCCTGCTACACACTGTCTCCCTGTCTAGCTCCAAGTCTCATCTAAAAACAAATTTCAAATCCACTATTCGATTACTGTAAAGGTCACATGGTGTAGCCAGCCAATGAATGCAGATGCTTTTTTTTGCCACTGCCTGCGTGCTCCTAGTGCCTGTCCCACCCACCCCCTGCACAGTTATTGGTTTAAAAAAAAAAGCCAGGGAAGGTGGGAGGGAGTCAAATTTTTACTGGGGTTTTGATTGAATACTCGTTCAAAATGAAGTATTTCAAATAGTTTACTATTTGATTGAATACCTACTTGAACGCATAGTACTCGCTCATCTCTAGTCAGGGTGTTCCTTGGTGACTACTCTCCCTGTTGTGTTCTTAGTACTACAGAGCGAAGATACTAGTTTGGCTGGAAGAATTGTTGGTCTCTAACTGCCTCTGCTCACACTTGTGGCTAGACTCAACTAACTTGTTGAATCTGGATAAGTCTGAACTGCACTTCCTCCACCAGGGAAACTCCTCCTACAGGGGCTTTTTGTGTGCCTTCCTGTGAGTGGTAGGGGGAAAGGAGAAAGCGGAGAGGATAGGTTGAGAGAGAAAGAGCACCTCCTAGTGTTAAGCAAAGAACACATGGTATAACAAACATTAACCCATGACTACCTTCAGATGTGCAATAAAATACTTATAAGAAAAACTGACACCTAGTGGGGAAACTGAAAATACATCATCCAGCACTTAACCTGAAGTGAGAACTTTTTGACAGGTGCACAGAGGAGAAAGGAACACCAGTGGTGGGACACCACAGTAAAAGATCTGCTACTGTGACTGGTCAACATAACACACATATATCCTTATATACACTGCAGCTGTGCTCCTAACACAAGGCAGCAAAGTGGGACACGAAGTAGCAGGAGTGCAAAGAACAGCTTCATCCCTCAGTGTGGCACCTGACAGACATACCTTACCTAGGTGGTATAAAACTTAGCGGACCACCCGTATCGGGACACTACATTTGCACCAATTAAAATAAAACCATTAAACTCACCTTTCCTTATTCCTGTGCCAAGCCTTAGCTTGGTCCTCACTGAGATGCAGTCACACCATCGGTTAATGGCCTTGGTTGTCCTGACCTCATAGGCCTAAAACAACCTGCAGATTACAAAGGGAAGTGACAAGGAAGAGAGCCAATGTCTTTTGACTCTTCATAGTAATAGGATCATACACCATGTGGTCTGGCTGCATTGGGGAGAGTAGACTCACCATGATGTATGGCTTCTCAGCTTTTCCAGAAGCAGATAGGAACAATCTAGTGTTCCCCAACAAAACTACAACTCCCGGCATGATTGGTGTTAAAGTTTTTCAACAAGTAGGAAAAAGAACCGTACTGGAGAAGATGACAGGGTCTTCTATTACTGGTGATACGCAATATATAGTGTACATAGAGGGGGATCCTAGGCTACAAGTTTCTTAAAGGTTTTAAAAATTGTCTTGTACTGCCCCCTGGTGGCCAGATTGATGGAAATGTCATAGTACATTGTATTTGAAATCTGAAGCTCTCTGCGGGCTTCATCTCTTATCTGTCATGGATCACACAGCGCTTTATAGCAGTTTGTTGTCTGGATAACCTGTATGACCACAGACTATTTTTTATTTATGGACACACGAGGAAACTGATACCTGAGACCATTATACAGCCTAGACCATGGTGTTAGATTGCTTTCATATCTCATCCAAGAGAGACAATCTTAGCAATAAATAGTCTCACATAATTGTAATATTTAATAATTTAATGTGGGTTCACGGTGGAAATTTACATTCTCTCCTTTAAGATGTCCATCAATGATATTACTGATGGTTGGGGTTATAGTGATGTCTGCTACAACTTTTCTAATTTCCCGGATTTAAAGGGTTTCTCCATAATTGGAAAAACATTGCTGCTTTTGTCTGGAGACAGTGTCACCATAGTCCTCAGTTGTGTGTGGAATTGCAGTTCAGTTCCATTTAAGTGAATGAAGCTGAGTTGTAATACTGCACACCTCCTGAGGACAAGGGTGGCACTGGTGGGTAGGTTTCTGGTAGGGGGGATACTTTTTATTTTTTTTCTAACCATCGATAAACCCTTTAAAGAGCATCTTCAGCTGTGATCTTCAGGTCATCTATAGAGTGCCCCTTTACAGGTGATTTACAGCACCCTTTAAATAGCCCTCTATGAATAACCTCTGGAGGTCTAAGATACATCTCTATGTAAATACATCACTATACATCACTAGAACTAGTGGTAGAATCTCTGCACAAAATTTTAGGATTTTAGAACCTTTAGGATTGTATAAATTGTCTAACACTGCCATCTGGTGACGAAGTGCTGCAATTACTACAGCACATACAATATTCAAATAGAAAATACCAATAGCACAGATGTAGCAGAGCTGAGTTTGCCACCGAATGATATTATTACTATAAGGCTGCTTTCATACTGAATTATGTTATGCTAATCACAGGAAGCATTTCTTGTTGTATATGTCTAATAAATAGCACTACATTGACAAACAATTGCTTTTGTCACCCTCATATGCGAACATGCCAAAACCCAGAAGGACACTCTTTTGACCTCTCTTAGATTAATGGTCACCCTTGGATACATTTAATTTATGTACCAAAAGGATGCCCCAAAATTCAGTGTAAATACAGACTGATAGAGCTGTAAAGCGACAAACTCAACTCTGCTACATATGTTAAAATTTTGAAACAGTGTATTTTACATGATCGTTCACTACAGAGACATCACAGTGATGTTACTCTATAAGGAATTAGGACTAATTATGGATATCTTATGGACGCGTTTTCACCCAGCTTTTCTAGAAATGGAACAAGTGTGCTATTATATCATGGTAAGGCTATAACAGTGTTATATAAGATCCCTGCAGACAATTAGATGACGGATTAGGCGGGCCCAGTTGATACCTAGGTGACATTGTAACCTTCGCTGCACATAGCAACCGTATGTTTAGCCCGCAGCCTGGTCACGACATTGTTTGCGATGGGGTTGACCGCCTTATGTTTTATTTTTACAGGGTTGCTATCCTTTTCCACAAATCAGAAGCGAAGATCCGGGGTCAGGACTGTGAAGCCTTCATGTGATTCCCCCCCAAGTCCTTAGACTGCACATGTCGAGAACTTTTCAGCTTTGTCTAAGGCAAATATAACAAGGGGCTGCCAGCGCGTTTGAAGTCAAATTGCTGTCAGTCACTGTGAAGATGATTCTGGGATGTGACGTCAGACGCCTGGAACACATTTGCACTGCAAAGTGTAAAAGAAAATGTGGTTTTGAATTTAGGAACAGGTAGGAAACAATTAGATGACTTCAACAGTGTCATTAAAGGCACTTATGCAATTCGCTGGACAATAGTGACATCTGGTGGTTGCTGGTAGAAATGCAGCTGAGCATTTAAGGTGGAACGGGAGAATTAATCCAGCTATAAGTTTTACTATAAATCCAGATACTATAAATTATTATTATTACCCTGATGTAGTATATTTAAGTAAAGAGTAACATCTTGTATCTTTGCCTAATCTTACAGCATTAAGCATACAAAGTGGCATTAACGTAATACACAGATAAATGCATTGTGAGGGGATTAGCTGTTCCAAAACTTGCTGGCGCGACCAATTTATACAGGCTAAAAAAATATTGGCTCATTATAAATATTTCTGTTAAAGCGATTACGGAGCGAGTGTTTCCCAGAAATGCAGGTGTAGGACTCATTGTGTGGTTATGGACACGAGCTGAACGCCCATCTCTTATAATATCATGTTTAGCGGAGGTTGTCAGATAGGGATAAGGAGCGTGCCAGTACAGTATGTGCACATCACGTGTAACTACTCCGTCCATTGTAGATTTATGCAGTTGAAACTGGAAAAGTTTAAAGGTCTTCAACCTATATAAGCATATGGTATAGGCAGATACTGGGTGAATCTAGGGGGTCCATGGAGATAGGGGCAGTATCTCAGGTTGGTCTCATAAGTTAAGGCCTGTATTCAAGGGAAGGAAACAAGAGGGTCCCAGCTTCCACCCGCCATTCTCATTAGCCCCCTCCCTATACCGTTAATAGATTCTTTACTAAGGACCACCCAGCTAGAGCTATGACTGTAGGAACCTACTGGTCATATATTGAGGTCCATTAGCAGCGGTAACAGCCATAGACACCTAATGGTTACACATTGGCTTCCATAAGTGGGTCGTCCTGATCAGGCACAACTATGGGCACCTAATGGTTACATCTTGGCATCCTGTAGCTGGGTGGTCCTAAGTAGCCAAGACTATGAAACCTAAGCGTTACATGTTGGGGTCCTGTAGATGAGTGGGCCAGGCAGGACTATGAGCACCTAATGGTCACATGGTGGGATCCTGTAATTGTATAGTCCTCACTAATAATTACTGCACTTACCAGGTAGGGTCCTGGTGCTGGATGGTCTTCACTAGCCCCCACTATAGGCATCTAATAGTTACATATTGGGGTCTTGTAGCTGAGTTACTTACCTATTGGAATTCTATAGCTGGGTGACTTTTACTAGCCATGATTATGGGCACTTAATGGATATATACTGAGGTCCTGTTGCTGGGGGGGGGGGGGGTTCTTCACTAGCAACAACTACAGTATGGGCAGGTGGGTCATGTAATAATGTGGTCCTCACCAGCTATACATATGTGGACCTAGTGGTTACATTCTGGGGTCCTAGCCAGTCATACCTATGGACACAATCTGTGGTGCTGTAGGTGGGTGGTCCTAACTAGCAATGACTGTGGGCACCTATTGGTTACAAGGTGGGGTCATATAGTAGGATGGTCTTCACCAGCTATAACTATGAGCACCTTATGGTTGCATTCTGTGGTAATATAGTAGGATGTAACTTATTCCTTACCAGTCATAACTATGGGCATCTAATTATTAAATTCTGGAGTACTTTAGGTGGGTGGTCCTGACCAGCCATGATTGTGGGCTTCTATTGGTGACTATTAATGACTATGAGCCCCTACAGTTACAAGGTGGGGTCCTCTAGGTGGGTGGTCCTCACAGCCATGACTATGGGCACTTCATAATTACGAGGTGGGGTCCTGTAGCTGAGGGGGACGTAAGCCCTGTCATGTTTGACTGAAGCTCTTACATGAGTCTGGAGTTCCCACAGGATTACGGAATTGACTTTCCCTGATTTACCAGAATCAAGTCTTAATACTTAATGCACCGCATTATTGTGTTGTAAGACACCCTGAGGTGCAAAGCTGTAAAACCAGGCTTCCTCCCGTAAATTAAAGCCTCGCCATTAAAATACCCAACATTTCCTAAACTTTACATAACCTTACGTATTCCAGGGAAATTTACGGGAGGATGCACTGAAAATGTGCCAAGGAGAACAAGAGGGGGGCATCCTAGACTCAGGGGGAGATTTATCAAACATGCTGTAAAGTGAAACTGTCTCAGTGCCCCTTGCAACCAATCAGATTCCACCTTTCATTCCTCACAGACTCTTTGGAAAATGAAAGGTGGAATCTGATTGGTTACTAGGGGCAACTGAGCCAGTTTCACTTTACACCATATTTGATAAATCTCCCCCATAGTTTCTAGGCTATTATAGTCAATTGTTTGATGTAGGACAATGACTTCTAAACTGAGGCCTTCCAGCTTTTGCAAAACTACAACGCCTAGCATGCCCATGCTAGGAGTTGTAGTTTTGCTACAGATTCCTAGATATCTCCTGAAAAGGACCAGAAGTGAAGAGGTTAATCATATTAATATGCCGCCGTCGTATATTGGAGCGAACGCAGCTTGGATGGAAATGTGCAAGGGGTACTGGAGGCTATGTCTATGAATGTGGCCTGTACAAGCTGAGAAAGACTCACTGTTCTTGTTTCCTAGAACGGAAGACCTTCCCTCCAGGAAAACTGAGCTTTTTCTTTTTTTTTTTTAATAAAGACGAAAAAGGAGTGTTAAAAGTGTGCGCAGGACGTACAGGACTTCAATGTCCCGCTGCAGAGACTATAGTCAGTGTACCGCTCCAGCTCCAGCACTTTGCACAGCATCTGCTTCCAGTTTGAGCCCTCCCACCGCTTCCCTTAGCCAAGAAGTGGAAAACTCCCCTTGAAGAAAACCGGATTTAACCCCTTCCTCTGCTTCGCTGCGAAAAAAAAAAAGCTGTGGTCTAAGTTTTTAAGAAACTTGCCCTGAAATTGGAGCGTTGTGGCTTTTATGAGTTGACTCCCAGCCATGTAATTCCCAGTACTCCACAGTCTACAAGAGTCCTAGGTAATATAACATGTTGACTTTTAATATTATCCCAAAGCTATTAATTTTTTAAAGGGTTTTTTTCTGGCAATGTGAAAAACAGAATGTGGCTGCGGACTGTGCGGACTGTATGTCACATCTGTAATAGGACCTCAATAGTATGTGGCAAAGGAGGAAGGGAGGAGAAGTGATATTACATCAGGCAGGGGCTTCTTCACCAGGTTGCTAACATGTGGCGGCGAAACCGCTGCAACCCTAGAATAGGCAGAACATCCCATCAGCTGTCCAGATTGCTACGGAATAGCAGAGTTGAGTTTGTCACTTGTAAAATCTATAAGGAATACAATGCAACCGTTCATGCAAACTCGGCTCTGCTGCATCAGTCCATGACCCAGTTAGTCTTTAGGAATTCATAGTAAAACTTTTCCTTCTCCTTTAATCATTAACTTCTCTAACAGATCGTTTACTGGCAGATGATGATGATTTTTATAAGATGGTTGCAATTGCTAAGTGACTCTTTCTGCACTGGGCAGTATATACCTGAAGCCTCTGAGTCTGCAGAGAGCAGGGATCGCTTTAAGGTGGCACTGACTGCAAACTTTGAGTCCATGTCACTGACAAAAGACGTGCTCCTGCTGCAAATTTCTAAGCCAGCTGCTTTCCCCCCCTCCCATCCCCATGATTGATGACATTGGCCAGGATCCAGCATAAGGAAGGTTTTTTTTTCCTCCAGGACTACGCACGAAATGAGATCACATCACTTCAAAGACTTAAGGGGAGGGATCAGTGGGCAAGCCCCATAAATTCCGGCACAGGCTGTCAGGCTCCAGCAGTCATGATCCAGAGTCAATCAGAGCAAGCTTGCTAGTTGCCGGTTCCTAGCTGAGCACAAGGCATAGAGAGCTCCTAGCAAGCAATCCGCACGCAGAACTTTCCCTTCCACTTTGTTGCCTTCAAGCTTGCGCGTAATTACGCACTGAGAACCGTTCTGCAACTTTGTATCCATTCTCACCTCTTTCCAGGATGAGGCGTGTGCAGTATCTCCTGCCCTGCATGGCAGCTTTGGTCTATGCCCGGATTGTCCTAGGGGTATCAATGGAAGAAGAGCTGGTGGTCCTTGTCCAAGTTCCAGCTGAGGATGGCAAGGTGGTATACCGCCTGGATGCTTTTGGAGAAGCCCTGACCTTGGAGTTAGAGCCTGACCCAAGTTTCCTTGCAAGGGACTTTAGTTTGCAATATGTGGGTAAACCCAAGTCTACTGGAGAAGACTCTGCAGAGCCTCTTACTAACCTGGCTGACTGCTTCTATTCTGGCACTGTCAATGGGGATCCAGCTAGCAGTGCAGCTCTGAGTATCTGTGCAGGGATCAGAGGAGCCTTCTATCACCAAGGGGAAGAGTATTTCATCCAGCCCAGCAATCACACACTGACAATGGCATCTTCCAGCACTATGGCTCTGCATCTAGTGAGCAAGAGGAGTCGTGTCAAGGCAAAGTGTGGAGTCACTGACGTCTCCCAGAAGCAGCAGCTGGACTCTGAGGAGCCACAGGCCAGGCAACCTATGGCACTACCAGGTAAGGGGCTCATTTACTTGTATTTATAAGAAGTTTGAAAACCTTTTTTTTTTTTTCTCTGCAAACTCTTCTTCCTCTGCAAAACTTAAAAGTGAAATAAAAGTTGCATAATTTCCCTTGGTTGGGTAATGAATCAGTAGGGCACTATGCCCTGGAGTCATGCCAGCCGGCCAAGTTACAGGGCTGTGCTATTCGCTGCAGCACATGGACTTGAAGGGAACTTGTGGATCTTAAGGTGTTAAAGAATATGACCTCATAGCAAAAACTAGGCATGCCAGCGCTTGTATACCGTTCTCCTTAGAAGAAGTAAATTATACCTTTCTGCCTTTTTGCACCCTGTTCTACAAGACTTGTAAAACCCAAATTTTCATTCATAAAACAGCTGGTGATTGTGATAACAAATGAAACATTGTGGAGGATTATAATAGCCTGGGGCAGGGTGGGGGGGGGTGTTGGGTTTGTAGTGTACAGGATGGGTTAGGTAAAGCTAACTGAGGCGGAAAGCGTTAATTCAGAAGCTGAGAGCCCCTCACAAGGGTGCAGTGTCTGGGAAAGGTGCTGTGGTTTCAGGGTCAGAGAAGCAGTCAGGAGTTTGGCAGCAGTCACAAGTACTATTCTGTGATTACATGTGGAAGTGAATGATCTTACATCAATTCCTTCAACGCTATTAAGGTGCAAGGTGACTCGGATCTAGTTACAAGCGAGTCATAGACGGCATACAATGTGCAAAAACCGCAAGGATCTGAAGGATTTCCATACTTTGCAGCCCGTGGACTGACTTTTTTTTTTTTTTTGTCTTTTTTGCAGGATCAGGAAGTTCACGGAAAAAGAGGTTTGTCTCCAGTCCTCGCTATGTGGAGACCATGCTGGTGGCTGATCAGTCCATGGCTGAATTTCACGGGAGCAATTTAAAGCACTATCTCCTAACCCTAATGTCAGTAGCTGCTAAGCTCTACAAGCATCCCAGCATCCGAAACTCTATCAGTCTGGTGGTGGTGAAGATCCTGGTCATCTACGACGAGCAGAAGGGACCCGATGTGTCCTCCAACGCTGCTCTGACATTAAGAAACTTCTGCAGCTGGCAAAAACAGCACAACCCACCCAGCGACCGCCATGCAGAACATTACGATACGGCGATCTTGTTCACAAGACAGGTAATTGACTTTGACTTTAATCTTCCTCTAGTCCGCCATTAATCAGATTATAATCCTATGTATATTACATTGGGTAAAATGGCCAAAATAAAATTCAGCTCTAAACTAAGAGGGGGGGGGGGGGGGGGGGGCGTCTGTGCTCTGAAATGTTGATGTGCGCTCCAGCCAAGGCAACAAGCCAAAGTTAAACATGTACTGCCAAACTTTTGTCCTTGATCTAATTAATATTGAAACCACTATTTTATTTTTATTTTTTTTAAGGATCTTTGCGGAGCTCAGACATGTGATACCCTTGGGATGGCTGACGTTGGAACCGTGTGTGATCCCAGTCGCAGTTGCTCCATCATAGAAGATGACGGCTTACAAGCAGCTTTCACCACAGCTCATGAACTAGGTATGTGTTTCCACATGGCTTTTCTGGGATACAGCTTAGGCCTTACATAAACAATTCAGAAAGGAAATGCTTAATGTTTTTACTGAGACAAACTGAGAGATTTTACGCCTAGTCGCTATAGAAACCAGAAAAGAATGCATCCTCAAGTGCTAAAACGTTTACGACGAGGAAGCACTTAGGATGTTTGCCATCTTGATATTGGACATATATTAGAGGAAGTCTTCTCTCAAGTGCGTTGATGAGTTTAGTGGAGAGCTGTAGAGTGCATTTCACACAGGAAAGTTTCCTGCAGAATTTAACCCAAAAATGTATATTTACAGGTCATGTGTTTAATATGCCTCATGATGATGCCAAACAGTGCTCTGGATACAATACGTTGAGTAAGGATTCCCATATGATGGCGTCTATGCTCTCCAATCTGGATAGACATGAACCATGGTCTCCTTGCAGTGCATTTATGATCACGTCCTTCTTGGATAACGGGCATGGTAAGTTCTTTCAGCTTCTCATCTTATAACATGTTTTGGGGTCTATCTAGCTTAGTTGGGTGGGTGTCAATCACTATTGCAGTATGTTTCTTTAATAGCGTCCAACCTAGACGAGGCATGTAGTCAAGAGAGATGTCACGGTCTGTGAGAACATGTTCTCTGACAAACACTGAGCTCAAATATTTCTCTATTGCTTAACTAGGAGAGTGCTTATTGGACAAGCCCAGCAGACCCATCCAACTTCCATCAGATCTCCCTGGAACGCTGTATGATGCCAATAAGCAGTGCCAATTTACATTTGGAGAGGAATCCAGACATTGTCCAGATGCCGCCAGCACGTGTACGACCTTATGGTGCACCGGAGTCTCTGGAGGACTACTCGTCTGCCAAACCAAACACTTCCCTTGGGCTGATGGAACCAGTTGTGGAGAAGGGAAATGGTGTCTAAAGGGCAAGTGCACAGAGATGACAGACAAGAAACACTATGAGGTACATTCATGTTTCTTCATGTGCTCCTTTTTTTTTTTTATATAGTTATTGGAATGAAGTAAATGTTACTCAATGAATATTAGCTGGTTCATATTAGGTCTTGATGTAGGATACCTATAGACTAGTTTTTAATGTTACTTATTTTATTCCAGACTCCTGTACATGGTGGTTGGGGAGCATGGGGTCCATGGGGAGAGTGCTCTAGAACTTGTGGAGGTGGAGTCCAGTACTCAGTTCGCGAATGTGACAATCCAGTGCCAAAGGATGGCGGAAAATACTGTGAAGGCAAAAGGGTCCAGTATCGTTCATGCAACATCCAAGACTGTCCTGAAAATAATGGTGAGTGTCCTGGAGATATTCTCCAAATCTTTGCACATAGTTTACTATTAAAACAATGCACTCAGGTACTAAACCTTGACACTTTAATATCCTCAGGCAAGACATTCAGAGAAGAGCAATGTGAAGCTCATAATGACATCTCAAGGACTCCTGGAAGTGGACCCAATGTTGAATGGACACCTAAATTTGCAGGAGTCCGTCCAAAAGACCGTTGCAAGCTTGTATGCCGTGCAAAAGGCACCGGATTCTTCTTTGTGCTGAACCCCAGGGTAAGTTAATGGAATAACCCTTGATCTAGTTAAAGAATGGAGCAGGACTTAATCCTTTACTATATTGTAGAACAGAATGCTGTACACTGTACACTAAGCCCCGCTAACACTCACTTCAGGGATTTTAGCTCTACCATCAATAACCCGCATAGAATTGCTTTGGGTTAAAGCACATCTGTGTACATACACTCGCAAACTGTAGGAAGTCTGTGTCCTCTCCAAAGGTCATGGAAACTGTGGAATCAATGACCTACAACCTTAACTATTACTGTCTAGAACTAAAGTACATATTATGTAATCTGGATATAGATTTTAACCTGTTTTGTTTGTTTTTCTTTCCCTGTGCAGGTAGCCGATGGTACGCCATGTAGTCCCGACTCAACTTCTGTTTGCATCCAAGGCCAATGTGTCAAGGCAGGCTGTGATCGTATAATAGGTTCCAACAAGAAGTTTGATAAATGTGGAGTCTGTGGAGGGAATGGCTCCACCTGCAAGAAAGTATCCGGGACATTTACAAAAGCAAGGTATGCATTGTTTGTTTAGGATTCTGCATTAGATACATCCACATTAAGAGGATCATATGTGATACAGTAGTTCAATGTCTAGTTTGTCTTCCCTAGAGTTAGATATTTTCCAAATCCACTCTGTAACTCAAAGGACTAAAGTCCATTTTAATCAGTTACTAAATAAACTCTTCTTAATCTCTGAGTTTGCAGAATTTTATGTTTCATTCAATTTTTTTTCTCTCCCATAGATCTGGGTATCATGATGTTGTCACCATACCAGCTGGGGCAACAAATATTGAAATCAAGCAACGCAACAGCAGAGGTTCAATGCATGATGGCAGCTACTTGGCCATAAAGGCAGCTGATGGCACCTACATCCTTAATGGCGACTATACATTATCCACATTGGAACAAGACATTTCCTACAACGGCAACTTTTTGACATACAGCGGCTCCACTGCTTCCCTCGAAAGAATCCGTAGCTTCAAGCCGCTGAGAGAAGCCATCACTATACAAGTCCTCACTGTGGGAGATTCACAAAGACTGAAAATCAAGTACATTTATTTTGTCAAGAAACCTGCTCAACCAGAAAAGCCTTTGAATAAAAAGAAAGAATCCTTCAATGCTATACAAGAAACAATTCTCTCCGAGTGGGTTATTGGAGAATGGGGTGAATGCTCAAAGACTTGTGGATTAGGCTGGCAGAGAAGATCTGTAGAGTGCAAAGACTTAAGAGGTCAACCTTCAAAAGACTGCCCGAATGAGCTCAAGCCAGACGATATCCGGTCATGTGCAGACATTCCCTGTCCCCAATGGCAATTGGGAGACTGGTCCTCATGTTCTAAGACCTGTGGGAAGGGTTTTAGAAAGAGACTCTTGAAGTGTGTGTCTTACGAGGGGAGCAATTTGCCTCAAGACAACTGCGACCCTCTAAAGAAGCCAAAACATTTAATAGACTTTTGTACTGTTTCCAACTGCAGTTAAACAGCATCTGACCGAGAATTTTATTAGGTTCTTTGAAAAAAAAAAAAAAATCAACATGCTGTAAGCGGAAGGTCGGGTAGAATGGGTTGGTCGATTGTACAAACCGGAGGATGGAAAGTTATTGAGCAGGAACAGTGCAAATATCTGCTGGTTGGGTTGAACCAAGAGATTGAACAAGTTACGTAGGTTTGAGAGAAGGGCATATTACTGTCTCTACATCCTTCATCTTTAGACCCCCTGGGGCATTATGGGTTCACTTTAAAACTTTTGGAGTCTGTTACCAGATTGGGCTCTATTTGACCCTATCAATGGCGGCCATATTATATATTAAAACTACTCGGGCTCCTTAAAGATTAGAAGCCCACCATTGACATTTTCTTAAGAGGCCTTCAGATGTTTTTTGGGGGATTTTGCCCTCGGTTAGGGTTAACCTACCTCATTTAAGAAGGGCAAGACCAGGAGCTGTAAATGATCCGTATCATTAATTATGGCTGCTATCATCACAGTATATTTTTATAGAGTAATAAAGCCATATTCTCATTTATGTGAGACATGCAGATTAGGTGGACCAAGATTTTAGAGGGGATTAAAATACACTTATAATGGTACCTTGAACACCCTTTACTGTAAGTTATAAGCATATATTAGCTACGTATAAGGTCAAGTGATCATATAAAGCCTTAGGGCTGTGGGCCATGTTCTTTTATACAGGTCACAATAATGTTATAGCCTATAGTAGGGGGATGTTAAAACTTTATAATACAAGTTTTCCTAAGGAAGTAACATCACACATCTCTTTAAACATAACTTATTTACAGGACTTGTATTGTATTAATTAGCATCACTTGTGTATTATAGTAATATACCCCTCAAAGGCCTGACAGCCAGATGTGAACATTTATCCTTAAGGGTTTTAACATCTGGTTTCACAGCTTTTCTAAAGGAAACCAACAAACATAGACAATGGGCTGGGGGAGGGGGCTCTAAATTTTAGGCCAGTATAGACTATAAGATTGTACATACATAGAGATATAACATAAAAAGGTATATATGCTCCATATACCAGGTGTAAAATATGGAAATATATTTGGTAGACAGTCCTGGGGATAGCAGGTCCATCCACAGCTGTTGGCCAACCGGCATGTTTCAATTATCTGTGTCAGGTTGGCGAATATGACTTCAGTGAATGAGTGCGTGCGTGTGTATATATATCTATATACAGAGTATACTTCATAAGTATTTGCTTCAGCCCCTTCCATGAAGGGATCCTACGACTCATCATATACCTATTTATTTTTGTACGACCAGTCCGACTATATTTTAAGTTATCGCTTTCTATAACAAGATAAAGAGTATTTATGCATTATTATATGTAACTAGAACTATTAAAAGAACACTTTGACATTCCTTGACCTTCTTTGATTTATTTTGATTTTTACTGATAAATCTTGGAATTTGGGATCTGCCGTCAATTTCTGTGATTTTTTTTATTTTTTATTTAATTTCCCTTTATAGTAGTAGGCAGGGATGAGCAGCTGCTGCCTTTGTACTCTGTGCCACTCCTCCCTGGGTACCTAGAAAAGCTGGATCCATTCTTGGGAAACTTTTTAAAGTTTCCCGGGACTTGATAAATCTTTTCTCAGCACCCAGAGTGGCATGGAGTCCAGCCTAGCAAAGCGCTTGCTAGTATTGTAAATTCGCTCATACCGAGTGGTAGGAGTTTCTTTGGCCGATTACTTGTCTCCAAGCCCTCTGCTTAGACATAGAATTAGAAGTTATATGGGTTATCCAAAAATTAAAGCTTTAGCCCCTATTACAGGAAAGGCTATAACTGGTGTTGAGCTGACTTACCAAACTGATTAGCAACATTCTCTAAACCCAAACACTTGGCATTTGACTACAGTCAGCTGGAAAAGTGGATACTGCCCTAGGGAATCCTAGAAGACATGGATAATAGACTGTATCCATGTGTTCCTGACAGCCCTAGGGAGGCAGTTAAGTTCTTCAGCCGCCGGGAGGCAAATGCAGAGTGTTTAGGTTCAGAGAATGTTGCCGAAGTCAAACATTTTGACAAGTCCGCTCAACACTAGTTGTCTGCCGGCTAGGAGAATGGGGTTTATTTTGTCCCTCAAATTAAAAAAGAGAATTGACCGAGCATGCTGTCCTTTTAATTTGATAGGAGACTGACAAAGAGACTAGAATTATTTGTGACTATCAGTCGCACAGCTGGTTAATGGTAGGCTAAACCACCACTTTCTTTTAATCTGGGGAAGAGTATCATAGCAAAGTGGTCATCTACCCTTTGGATAAGTGATACTCTTTGGACCACCCCCTTAAAATCTGCACCATATTATGAAAATAGAGCTCAATAAAACAAAAATGGCATACTTGGACCTCAGTTTAAATGGGCCCTATGACTACTAGAGACGTATCAAAAGATCTAATCACTTAGACCCCAAATGATCACCAAAACAATTTGGCAAAAGTATACACTAAGCACATTCTTTTCCAGGTCCATGTCACCTGACCAAGACTGTCACCTATTGATAATCTATGAGACCATCTTACACACAGTGGCAAGAAGCTCTCGTTCTAGACTATCACACTACCAGTAAAAAAAAAAAAAAAAAAACTTTTGACGTTGTTTTGGCAAGTCAATGCACATAGATGATTGGTTGATCTAATAAATATACTGCTGTAGGCTAGTACTATGCATCTTACATATTCCATACAACAGCGGTATTTTCCTTAGAAGCGCTGCTTTAATGGGAGAGCACAGTGCCTCTCATTTTCTCCCAATTCAGACCCACAAAGCATATAAAGGTCTGTGCATGGGATTTAAGCCCTCATGGACTTTCATAGCATGGCTAAGTACACAGCTTGACACTCTCCTGAGAACAAAGAGACTAACACTTTGTCAAAATGTGCTTTGTCAACTCTTATTGAGTCACTGCCAGTGAGGTGCATGGAAACAGCTGGTGCTTTGTACCATGCAATTAACATTGAGCTTTTATTACCTAATGGGAATAGCCAGACGTTCATGCAGTGAGAGCAGACTGGGAACATGATGGGGCCTCCTGTATCTGGGAACAGCCAATCAGATTGGAGTCATCATTGCTCAGGGGCGGTGGTGCAGCAATCTGATTGGTTGATGTGGTTAACGCCTCCGCCTTTTATATCTGCATTTATTTTTATTGATCAGGTCCAATCACAGGTATTGAGGAATTTGTTACTACTTCATGCTGTTTCATCCTCTGCCTGGGGTGTTGTCTTTTCTCCTACAAAAACAGAGGGGAGGGAGTCCCGTAAAAGTTTACAAGTGCACAGGGAAAGTGCTGCCGCTCCTGACATGCAAATGCTAAACATATGCTACTCACCAGGCTTATATAATAGGGATGCGAGTGCAAACGTGAGGACTCTTCAGAGGTTATATTAACATTATAAGGATGGCAGATACGTCTATTCATGTGGGATGATGCCAATTAGGTATAACACATGCATGCATGCTCAGCTCGACTGGGTTTGCATGTGCTTTCAAAGGGGAGTAAGTTGCTGCCAGACACCACTGATATCAATGAGCCTGATCCTTGTTTTCTCCAACATAATTTGTCAAGAAGACACCACCCCCACCACCCCACCCCAATATATAAATATCATGATAGTCGGTTTGAATTACTTTTCTGTAATGTGATCGGAGGACTTTATTCCTTCTACCTAGCATGCGTGTGTATGAGAGAATAGGAAGTAATGGCTGTAGGCAATGTTGGTTTATAGGCACATTAAGTGTTCTTGTACACCACCTATGAACTCTTTGGATCCATACTAAGGCAGCAAAAGAACTTTACGGGATTTTATTGTGCCTCTGGGTACAAATGTCTGTAATGCCGCAAAGCAGAAGCACATGACAACCCAGAGAGATACTGTGTGCCACCATACACCTACAGGTATAGATGCCAGCTGAAAGTTAATACCAGGCTGTACATGTAGCCAGGGCTGTATTAACAGCTGCTGCTGCCCTAGGCACTAAACTTTAAGACGCGCAACCTCAGGATTGGTAGGTAATAGTTCCAGGTGTCACATTTAACACCGCCATACTGTGACTGGATAACACCATCCACCATACTAGTCTTCCTCACTCTACTCTGCAATCTCGCCTGTGCCCATTTTTTCTTTTTTATTATCTGTATAGCGCACACAGATTCCGCAGCGCTTCACCTATCTGTATGTTTTTGGGTGTGGGAGGAAACCGGAGTACCCGGAGGACACCCACGCAAACATGGAGAGAACATACAAACTCTTTGCAAATGTTGTCCTTGGTCGTCTTTGAACCCAGGACTCCAGCGCTGCAAGGCTACAGTACCACTGAGCCACCGTGCTACCCCCCCCCCCCCCCCCCACCTCCAAAGACAACAGACTTACTGGCAAGTCGAAAAGGGAGGTGGGATGCTGCAAAAAATAAAAAGAAAACAAAGAATTTCCTTCCCCCTGCTCCCCCTGCATATAGCTTTACATGTCATACATTGGATAGATCGGTCCAGTTTCAATCAAAGGAGGAGATCCCAAAAGGGGTATTCTCTTCTGTGATCTCTGTAAGGACAATGGTGATCTTCATAAGACGACCCCTTTAAGCCACGTTACAGTTGATAATACTGTACTTACTCATATACAACGCTATTACTCATGTGCCGCCATGCTGGCTGGACAGCTCCCCCCAGAAGATGGCTTCCCATAGAGCATGGCATACACCATGCAATGATGATGATGATAGTTTCTATTAGCCAGAACTTTGATTTCATTGCAATGTTCATAAAAACTAATCCAGACAGAAGAAAAGAGCACAACTAATGCGTTTTGGATACTTAGTTTGGAAAATTAGTTGTTCTCCTTGAATTCTAGTATCCAGAAGGTACAAATGTTACGGGACTCACGTGTTAACACGGTTAGTACCATGGAACACCCAAAAGCAGAGGCAAGCTGATCTTGTAGTTTTTCAATTACACCATCTTTTTGGCTGAACAGTAGTTTGGGCACCAGCTTCCCCATACACATGTATGCTCATATCAGCCAAGAGTGCATGTGTTTCTAATGGGAAGAGTAAACTGCAGATATCTCTAGTGGTGGCTTACTGCAAAACATCTAGTGCTGAATTTTTTTTTATTTAGGTCAAGGATGAGGAACCTGTGGCCCTCCATCTGTTGCAAAATTACAAATCCCATCATGCCTGGACAACCAAAGCTTTAGCTTGGTTGCAACTGCTGGAGGGCCGAAGATTCCCTATCACTGGTATAGGGAGACATGGAAGGCCTCCACACACCTAACATAAGCAGCCATCCATCCAAACTCCAATGGTTCTGACAATGTTCCTTCAAACTGTACTGGGTGAAGTTTGCTGACAAGGTAAATATGGGCGATATTTATCAGACCTCACGTAAAGGATCAGGGGAGAAGTCGCCCATAGCAAACAATTAATTTAATTTTCAGAGGCCTTTTTAAAGTTGAAAGAACCAATCTGGTTGATTGGTTGCTATGGGCAACTTCTCCACTGCTCCTTTTCCCATTGAGATTTATTAAGCTTCTCTGTTGCCTATAGCAACCAATCAGAGCTCAATTTTCATATTCATCATGTCTAATCCTTCTTTCCCCTGACATCTGGCAGGGTATGTTAGGAACCCCATAAGGTTCGCCCTGCCTTGGAGGACTTAAAGTAATTTTGCAGAAATAATACCGGTAATAAAAAAGTATAAGGCTGTCAATAGTTCATCAGAAGAGTGCCAGCATACGGCAACCTCCCCATCATTGCCCACGGTACACCAAAGGCCGTATTATACGGCACAATATTGTCAGGTCAATGCTCGCTTTCTCCTCAATCCCCTTTTGCTGTCTGTCCAGTCACACGCAATGAACGTCCGGTAATCGGCCAAGTCTGGCCGATATTTGGTGTAACAGGCTTTTGCTTAGGCTGTCCAGGCATGATGGGAATTGTAGTTTTTCAACAGCTGGAGGGCCAAAGGTTCCCCATCCTTGATTTATACCTTTACTTATGCTGCTGTTTCTCTTTCCAATCAAAATGTATTGGGGGCCTATCTCATGTTACTAAAGGCAGGGCCATGTTACCAGCTGCTGCTGCCCTTGCATTAAACTTGAAGACGCCCCATCTTCACTCTCCAATTAGCACCAGGATTTTCTTTTGGGCGTATTGCCTGTAGGCTTATTGCCTATAATCCTGGTAATCAATGATTAGAGCCGTCTGCATATTGTCTGAAGGAATTCTCACCACAGGATTGGTAGATTGGTAGGTAATAGCTCCAGGCCTCACATTCCCCACCGTCATACCAGACCTGAACAATACCGGCATACTGTGACTGGATAACACCGCCATACCAGACCTGACCAATACCGCCATACTGTGACTGGATAACACCGCCATACCAGACCTGACCAATACCGCCATACTGTAACACCGCCATACCAGACCTGACCAATGCCACCAATACTACCCCCCCCCCCCCCTTTAAAAACCCCAGATGTACTGGAAAGTCTGAACTGGAGGTGAGAGACTAAAAAAAATAAAAACAAATAAAAATGTGTTCCCTTAACCCTGCTTCCTGGTGCTGCCCCCCCTGCAAGGTGCTTCCCATGGGTGCCTAGTGGTAAATACAGCCCTGGCTATAGGATCCTATATAATCTGCTCCTAATATAAGTATCTAATGGTCAGCTCACCCCCTATATACTGAGCAGACGTCTGGCCGGCATACTCTATAACGTGGCATGTTCATTAAGTCAAAAAAGAAAATGAGATTTTGCCAGAATAAAAATGCAATCCATTATGGAAAAAGCTCTAGAGAAGAGGCCAACTTTTTTATTTTTTTATTTGTATGTCTCGCAATAAGCATAAAAGATTCACAAACCCCATAAAAATTGAACTCTAGTGGTTTTAACCAGTGCCATGCTGGAGGAGATTATGGTCAGCTGTTCAGGCCCCTATTTGTCCAGAACGCCGTCCGGGCTTGTCAGCGGCTGAGAGTTAGCAGAGCCGCGTTTCCTTGTGTAAACAGTCAATGTGAAGCTGCACTATACAGACGTAAGCTATCCAAACATTATAACCAAATATTTATCGGCCACGATTAACAATTTATACGTTAAACTTTGGCTAGGTTTCCCTTTTGGCTCCTCTTCTCGATATGTATAACAACACTCCGCTTGTATAATCGCTGTCAGCCCTAAGAATGCAGATAAGACCACAAGGAAGATCAACCGTGTTCTGCGCCATTACAACTGCCTGGGTCACGCTCAGCGCTCCTCTAAAGCTTTCCCTACCACCGAAGAGACTCCGATGACCACACAAGATGTTTCTTTTTCTCTCTCTCTCTTTGCGTCTCTTTGAATCACCAAAATACTGTTTTAACCCTCCCCGATTCATTGTATGGCCAAAGGCATTTACATATCAAAAGAGGAGAAAAGTGGCAAATTTCACGTCCTCTTGAAGCTCTCAATTTGTCATGTCAGTGGGCCATGAATGAGGCCGAGGAGAAAGGTCTCCCTCGTCGCACGTCTGGCTCAAGGGCCTTTAAAGTTATGGAAATTCTGCCGGACGTGTGAAGTTTGGAGATTTTTTTTTTCCCATTGAAGCTTGAAATCGTGTTGCTCGCCATCTAGTGTTCAGCATATGAAAGTGCAAACTTTTTTTTTTTTTCACTTTTTTTTTAAGACTTATCCTTAATTTTATTATTTTATAGAATAATTATTGTTAGTATTTATCAAATGATTCCCTCCTTATAGGATACAAGCTGGGGCATGGCAGAGACTTTATAATCACTACAGAGCTGTTACACAAGCTGCATTATTACTGGTTCAATGAGGCATTATATAGAAAACAGAAGAGTCTTTCTTTTCTTATGTAAATGGGCTAAACATAGGCGATGGCGGTGGAAAACACCATAGATTATAAATCTATATTATTGGTTCAGCATTCTTTATACTGCTGTTTTCCCAAACCTATTACCATAGAGTAAGATCTGACAAATATTTCCGGTCCCATGGAACCTTTATTTGTCCTCCGCACCTCCTGTCTAGCATCTAGGCGAGGGTTGAAGCTCTCTATGTCAAATTTACAACTCTTCCTGTTGCTGTCGCATTCTGGGGACTCCCTTAGTTCAAAGAATCTATAGAATTCCAGGAATGCTGTCCAGGTTGATGGGAGTTGTAGTTTTGCAACACCTGGAGAGCCACAGGTTGGGACGTTATAGAAATGGATTCTAATATACTACTATAATAGAGCTAATATTTTCTGTTATCAGCCAATCCTATTATATTATACAATGAGATTATGACTAGAGATGAATGAACCTGGAGCATGCTCGAGTCCATCCGAACCCGAACTTTCAGCATGTGATTAGCGGTGGCTGCTGAAGTTGGATAAAGCCCTAAGGCTATGTGGAAAACATGGATATAGTCATTGGCTGTATCCATGTTTTCCAGACAACCTTAGAGCTTTATCCAAGTTCAGCAGCCCCAGCTAATCAAATACCGAACGTTCGGGTTCAGATCTACTCGAACCAGAACCCGGTTTGCTCATCTCTAATTATGACCAGAAAGTCAATTACTTTATCTAGGATATTGATTGCCAACCTGTATGTCAGGGCATGCTGGGAGTTGTAGTTTTGCACCACTTGGAGAGCTACAAGTTTCAGAAAATGTCAAAAGTTTGGATCAGTGTGGGTCTGAATGTTCAGACTTTGATCGCAAGAACAATAGGCTAAGATGGAGGGAGGGTGTAGGGCTTCTCCATGATCTTTTTTGAAATATTTTGTCATAGAAATCAGTAGCATAATTATAAGAGGTTGTGCCCTAAGTGATCTAACAAGATCTATAACACACGGATAGACGGCTGTACTAGCTCAGTGGCTCAGTTGGCACATTGGTTTGTGATGCTATGTTTCCTTCAAAGCAAAATTTAAAAAAAACAGGAATATATAAAGGTTGCACAAAAAGCGCTTAAAGGGAAACTATCAGTGGGTTACCTGTTGATATGTCTCTACACCACACGGAGCGCTGAGGATGAGTGTAAGTTTGTTACCTTCATGTTTAGCGCAGTTTCCGTGATATTAAAAGCTTAATCTCTATGCTAATTAGGGGCTTTGGTGTACAGGGAGTGGGACTTATTGGTGCACTGAGTATGGGGCTTATTGGTGCACTGGGGGCGGGGCTTATTAATGCACTGGGTATGGGGCTTATTGGTGCACTGGGGGTGGGGCTTATTAGTGCACTGGGGATGAGGTTTATTGGTGAACTGGGGGTGGGGTTAAAAGGGATTAAACTCCTAACATCACACAAACAGCGCAGAGGATGAAGGCAAAAAACGTACCTTCTTCCTCATTGTCCCGTGCACTATAGGGCGATATCAGTAAGTTATATACTTCCTGCTGATAGTGTCCCTAAAATTGAAGCTGACATCACACCATCAGCATTTTACTACAGGTAACCTTTGAAACAGATGATTGCTTTACAGTCCCTAAGAACTACACTGTAGGTAATTGCACTATGACCAGTGAGTTGGGTCGGAGCAGAGATTCTTCACTACTATATATAGTGGAACTTGGCACATTTGTATGGCTTATAAACAATGCAGTCAGTAATAATTAACTGTGTCTATTATAAAGAGGATTAATAGATTCACATAGAAGATAATGTGAGGAAAACACTCCCACAATAATGTGGTCTTACATCATCCCTCCAGTGACTACACACACTGCACACTTCATTCATTTTAATGTTGAGCAAAGTATAAGACACAAATTACTGCAGCCATTTGCTTCGTTGTTTTTTTTTTAAATTATTTTATTCAATTTTTACATTTAAACAGGTAATCCCAAGATCTACAGGATAAGGGAGGCATGCTGCTTGGACTGCTACCGACCCCATGAATGGAGGACAATTGTTCCTGCAAAAGGACTTGAATAGGTGCATACTGGAGGGCATGTGTATGTTTGTGCGTGCGTGCGTGTGTGTGCGTGGGGGGGGTGTAGTGTCTGGGTGCTGGTGTACCCGGGTGGTATGTGCCAATGACTTAACCCAGACACATAGGTAAAACAGGAAGGAAGAGCACATCATATGTTTGTAAAACAGATAAGGGCCCTTTAAGACATGAAAAGGAAAAAAAGTAAGAACCCTTGGCTGTAGATAGACTTCTAATGTTAATTTTTTACCATGACACATTACTTCTTCGAGAGCAAGTTCAAAGACCTCGGAAATATGCTGACTGTCTACAGTTTGTATTTTCCTAATGAATAAATACTTAGCTGCACAACATGTAAAGGTTATGTTACATGCAGTGTATTATGTCAGCTACAGTCTAATATTACCCCCATGCACCATGCGTCTGGCCCCCAATGCAAAATAGATAATAGGATCCAGGATCATGTGCTACTATAGTAAGAGTGTATAGTGGGTATTTGGGTTTAGGTGCATATATTTGGACTGAGGCAGCAGCAGCAGCAATAAAATATCAGGCAACATGTAGTATGTGTATGGTCCCCAATAAACACAGTTTATGTGTAGAATATGTATATACCTAATATGTGGAGGTTGTGATAGTGTCTATGGATTTCTTTAAAATGAAATGTATTTTATTACACTGGTCACTGGTCGAAAAACCCAGACAATGCACCTCAGAGTCCCAGGTGCTTATAGTGCTAACATTTTTTATGCATGCAGTTGTGTTTTGTGTCTTTAGCAGTAAGCAGCATCAGAGAACTGGGGGAAGGAGACTGAATAGATAATAACAAGTATGGAAGGAATTGTTATTCTTACCATGGGCAGAAACATATCAAAAGTTATGTTTGAGTGGAACACCCCTTTAAAGGAGGTTTCCTTATTAGATTGGTTGAGTCCCAGCTGCTGGTTTCCCAGTTATTCCCTATCCATAGAACAAGCTGGAATGGGAGTACCCCTCTAATACCATAGCTAAAATAGAATGGCATGTTGGCACCCTCCTGGCATCCAGCTCCCATAGATTGATTGTGGATCTCTATATCCATATTCAGTTCATGTTGCTATGTGCATTGCTTGAGCTGGGGGCAGATATGGGCTGGAGCACAACTGGCCTTTGCCTAAGAAGGGCTAAGCTGGATTTAGTTTATTATACAGGCCCTGTTCCCAGAGTAAGTGCCCCACCAGCCTTCTTCTATAGCCATATGCTTGACCATGGGTCTCCAAACTGCGGCCCTCCAGCTGTTGCAAAACTACATTTCCCATCATACCCGGGCTGCCAAATCCAAAGCTTTAGCTGTCCAGACATGATGGGAGTTGTGGTTTCGCAACAGCTGGAGGGCCGCAGTTTCGAGACCCATGTGCTTGACCTTCCCAGCCTGGTCCAGACTCAAAGATACTATACATGGTCCTGTGTATCTGACTTTTGCAAATCTAGTAACATAATGGGAGAACAAGTCAAGAAGTTCTCCTTAGATCCATCCAATGTATTTCATTGAGTTTCATCAATTTATCAACCAAAGAAGATTTAGCTGCCTCATTTAACCTGGAATTTTCTCTTTGGCTTATCAGATTTGACCAGTGCTAATGTCAGAAGTCACATTTTGGAATCAATTGAGGGGCAATTGTCATGGATTGAAAAAGACAATATCATGTATAAATCCAGCTTAGGGTTGTGACAAGGTCAGCTACAATTGTATACGTGCAATATCCCTTCCATTACCTTCCTTATGTCTCGGGGGCCACACACACAAGTACTTGGCCTGTGAAATCCCCTAAATGGATGTTCAGTCTTAGTTTTTGGATTCTGCCTATATTTCATGTTCTCCCAATGACAACTCCATTCATGGAAGTTTGAAGTTCCTACAAAGCAGAAATCAATATGGACGTCTCACTCCAAGGAAGACACATAGGTTCTCGATACCAAAGTCTGAACTAAAGAAAATAAAGGAGAAAACTGGGATCTTCCAATATCGGAATCTGACGTCTGTGAGTGATAACGTGTCTTAATGGTGTTGGTTTTAGATGACAGATACCTTACATTTACTTTATTGAGTCCTAGATGCGTAGAGCCGATTCTGTTAAATACACATTATAAGAGCCTGGTGAAGAAGTGGAATGCTGATTGCTGTATGGTTTTGCTTGGACGGTGTCTAAACTTTATATAAACAGGACCATACAGCATAGTGATTACACCTCTGGCAATGATGGAATCCATCATGTTTGTATAAAACAGAACTTGGCCCAGACGGAGGTTGTTTCTGCTGAGACAGCAACTCGCAGTCTTGATTTGCTCCCAAGAAAGGATCAGGACTCGGTTTACGCAGTATAAGAAAAGAATTAGAAAAAACGTCAACAGTTCATTATGTCTTGCACGGTAAATTAAATAAGTTTGGTCTCGAGAAGGCTTCAACACAAAGGTCTCGTATTTTCCAGAATAAATGGCATGTGACAGATCCACTTAGGGAAATCTCAAAGACTTCAGTCAGCGCATCTTTACATTTACTCGGCTTCCTGCCCTGAACTGAAGCCACAACAATAGTCTCATATGTATGGTGGATCTCTCTGTATGGGTGTGTGCGTTCTTAAATTAGATGTCCTAATTAAAAGGCATCTAAACAAAGTCGTCAGGAAGGAAATTTGTAATCAAAGTCACTTAAAGATTGGAAATATCATGTCAACTACTTGCCAATGGTTACTAACGAATAAAACTAAACATGGGAGAGGCATGGGATACTGAATGCTAGATGAATATTACCCCAGCCTCACAACTCCAGGTCAAGAATCTAAAGGTCCTTTTACATCAAAAGATTTTTCCGCAAACAAGGACCAAACAGTGAGATTTTCTAGCAACGTTTCTGGCCAAGAACCGGCCTTTGTAAAAGGCCCTTGAGGCTGCACTGGGTATGGTAGTAGGTGGTAGGAATGCCAGTCATTGAACCTGCCTCTGTTGCCAAAGCCCCTCACTAGCATTATAAGTACTGTATATTCTAATTTTTTAGGCCTGATCAGAACTACCAAGCTTTCCAAGAACAACCAAGTCTATTAGATGCTGTTCATTTATAAAGATGTTTGAGCAGCTACTGTAGATTTGACTGTTTCTGAACATTGCCTTAGAATCTCTGACCTGTATCTGTCTACTATACTACATAAACTTTTCCAGTTACATATTTCTTTATCTATTCTGGTTCTTTGCTTTGGGAATACCACCTGCAAACTGTCAGCAATTAGTATTAGGGACTATGTCAGGAATGCAACTGAAGATTTTCTGCAAGGTCAATACCTCCTAGAGGGGCGTTATAATGGGAAGATGACAAAATCCCTCAAGATAGCCATAGACCTCCAACACCTCTAAGCGTTAGTTTAGCCAACAGCTATCTCCCTTAATCTCCTCATATACATGAACACTCGTGCATTGTGAATAGACAGGGTGGGGGTAAAGGAGGCCATACACCTTCGATAGCTCTTGGCCCGATACCTATGTCTCCTGACCTCCTTACTCATAAATGTTCTGCATGGTTGAATGTTCATGGGTTCTCAATTCAGTGAAAAGGGGCAAGTAGGTGCTGAAAGTTCTGGTGGTGACTTATCTCCCTCAGAACAAAAGAATTAGGCATATGAAATCCCAAATGTCTGATCCTTTTCTCCCCGAACATGATTTTTTATGAGCGTTAGGAGGCCACCATAAATTTTTAGACAGTAGGCTAGTCTAATCGAACTCAGAAGGCTAACTTTTGTTTAAGGTTTATAGAGCTGTTGCAAGACCCCTCTGATGCCAGCTTATCTCTCCGTTGGAAGGTTTCCAAAATTTTGGTAAACCCAATTTATGCAAAAATCGGGAAAGAGGGTCCTGCCTAGTCAAGTAGCCGCATGATCATGATCATACAAGGTTTATGTAGATACTGTAGTGAAATTATCCTTGCATGCAAAACAGGAAAAGCTGTGATTGCATGAAGTCAGCGCAAGTCACCCTGTTTATTTGTCCGAAAATGTTGATTTTATTTAATTCTGTAAATAAAATAGCTCTTAGGCTTAAGTCCTGTAAGAGCCGCACGCAATTTCTTCTGGATTTCTTGTTTGGGTTTGCACCCAAGCACACAGGAAAGGCTTGTGATCCTTTATATAGCAATTCACATGGAACAAATATATCAGACTGGTGTATAGTTCATGCACAGATGCCTTGTCACTCCTTATTATAACATAGCTGTATATGTAACCGGTTGAGAGATCTTATAGCCTCATTTATAGTATAGGATAGGAGATGCACTTTCTAGTACTTAGGGAATCTTAATGTATATGTATTGTATGGTTTAATGGGAGCTGTACTGTGTAGGTCCCTGACACCCCTTTTTGTGGCAGCTACAAATAGATGGAATTTCTTCAGGACAACTCCAATGCTCCAACCCCTATGAAAAAAGTCCTATATAAATTAAAGTGTGCCTGTAATTGGAAAAAAAATGATATGTCACAGGGACAGAAACATTTTACTCGGTCAATGTCTAAGGGGGAGATTCCTTAAACTGGTGTAAAGTAGAATTGTCTGAGATTTATTAAACATGCTGTAAAGTGAAACTGGCTCAGTTGCCCCTAGCAACCAATCAGATTCCACATTTCATTCCTCACAGATTCTTTGAAAAATGAAAGGTCGAATCTGATTGGTTGCTAGGGGCAACTAGGACAATTCTACTTTACACCAGTTTGATGAATCTCCCCCTAAAGCTCCATTCACACGGAGCAAAGCTGGCGGAATTCCGCGGCAGAATTCTTTGCCGTGGAATCCCGACAGCCTTCCTGTCATAATGATGGTCTATGGGAGGCTGTCGCAACTCCTCGCTCTGCCCCCCTCCGCGTCCCTTTCGCGCTGAAGAATATACACGTCCATTCTTCAGCGCGGAGAAAGGAGGTGCTTGAGCCACCCATAGGATGCCATTATGACAGGAAGGCTGTCGGGATTCCACGGCGAAGAATTCTGCTGTGGAATTCCTCCAGATTTGCTCTGTGTGAATGGAGCCTAAGTGTTTAGATCACAAGTCCGACCATTCAGGAGAATAAACTAGGAGAAGTCTGCACTCGGAACGTTCACTCTTGGCTCTGTGTCGTGTGACCAGAACGGACACATAATTTGAATCTATGTGATGTGCAGAGATGTGTAAGGCTAGTAGCAGTAGTAGTAGTACTAAAGGATGAGCGCAACTTGCTTGAAGTCGATCGTTCAGTATTTGAATGCTTGGCATTTGACTCCTGGCAGTTGGTGAAGTTGGCCACCCTAGGGAGTAGAGATGAGCGGAGTTTCCGGATTTCTGGTTCGTGAGAACCAGAACGATCGGCATCGGATTCCCGCTGTCTGCTCGCTCCGTGCAGTGGGTGGATAACCTCCTCAGGAACGCCTGGAAAACTGGGATACAGCCAATGCCAATGGCTGTATCCCAGTTTTCCAGGCGTTCCTTAGGAGGTTATCCACCCACTGCACGGAGCGAGCAGACAGCGGGAATCCGATGCCGATCATTCTGGTTCTCACGAACCAGAAATCCGAAAACTCCGCTCATCTCTACTAGGGAGTCCCGGAAAACATGGATACAGCCATAAGCCATTTGCTATATCTATGTTTTCCATGACTCCCTAGGGCTGCATCTAACTTCTTTAGCCACTGGTATTCTCTTCTCTTATCATCTTGCGCATTTCATGTGTTGTTTAGATTCTGACTCTTAGTTTAGTTTTTCACTCTCTATTTTCTGAAGATCACACATGTTCTATCTCTTTCAGCCGCTTACAATATATCTTGAGAATTTATTTATTTTTTTGAGCATTTTCTCAAAAGGTCGCTGTGTAATCTCACTAAATTATATCTCTTTCCAGCAAAGTTCAGAATCCTTTGGGTTAACTCTGGGTAACATCTGTGGGGCTGTGAATAATCTGGATGGTAATTTGTATGTTAGTTCTTGACTTTTGGAGAAAATGAGTGGACGGGTTTCATTATTTTTTCTTTCTTGTCATATCCAATTCTTTTTACCATTTTTGATTGGATGTTTTATATTTATGTGGCTCTTTTATAGTCACTGAAACTACTTGGGAAGTTTACTGTATTTGTTTTTTCTTCGTGTACAAAATATTATTCCAAAATATTTGTTGACTCTATAATGTTGTGAGAGTTACACCCAAACAGGTAACAACCTAAGTGACAAGATACCTTCGCCTTTTGGGACCTTTGTGTATTTTTCATTAGCATGTGTATAGATGGACGAGGTGTTTGATGTGCATTCAAGCAAATTTCCCTTCCCCGGGTGTGAATAGTAAAGTGAGACACCAAAGAAAAACCTGACATGGCCCCCTACATATTGTTTATTGTCAGTGGCCACCAGGGAGGGCGTCTTTCTGATGTACTTTTTGCCAGCCACAAAGCCATGTCTGTTGGTGAAAAGCTATACCCCTCGACAACATCTTGACTCTATTAAAGTGATGAGCTAAATAGTTTATTTCTATATAATATAGGAGTTGTACACCTGGCACAAAGGCCCTATTACACACACAGATTTATCTGACAGATGGTTGAAGCCAAAGCCAGGAACAGACTATAAACAGAGAACAGATTAAGATTTCTCCTATTTTTAAATCCATTCCTGGCTTTGGCTTCAAGAATCGGTCAAATAAATCTGTGTATATTAAGGCCTAGTGTTAAATTTCCCTGCAGAGTCACCATAGAGGAAACTAAGGATTACACAGTGACCATTCACATCTTTGGATTGTGTAAGGGTCCTTTTACTCTCAGTGATTTTTAACGACTAACGATAAACGATGGCAAACAAGATTGTTAATCTTTAACCAAATATCGTTCACCATATTACACAGAACAACAGTCGTTATTTATGATCATTACTATGATCGTTATTGCGATCGTTACTATGATCGTTTATTCCTTCTGAACGCAGTAAAACACTGAACAATGTGCAATCACACTGAACAATTAGTGAACAAATGCAGAACTTGAGCAAATGAATGTGGAATTAAAGCGAACGATTAGCGAACGATTAACAATAATTTTAGCTTAAGATCTAAATAAACAATCGACGACATACAAATGATTTTTCGATCATTGCCTGTAATTACACAGAATGATTATCCCTTAAATTCAAACAATATAACGATTTTTCGCACGATTAATGTCCCATGTAATAGGGCCCTTAGGTTCAGATTTAAATCAACGACGTACAAACAATTTTTTGATCGTTGCTTTACGATTTTTCGCCCGATAATCGCCCCGTGTAATAGGGCTCTAACACAGGACAGGTCCTCCAGAGTTAGGGTACTATTACACAGAACAATAATCAGGCTGATTCGGCTGATTATCGCTCCGTGTGATAGAGATAACAATCAGCCAATGAAATGATCATCGGCTGATGATTTCTTTACGGCCAGACCTAAAATCATTGGCTTATGCACGGCCGATGACTAACAATTGAATAAACTGTTCATACATTTTCTCCCCGCGCTCCCGGTCTTCTCCTGCCCTCTGCTTGCTTTCCGACACCGCACACTGCCGCTTGTCTGAGCGGACAGGCTGCTTAGCCAATCACTGGTCCGCCATAGCCAGTGATTGGCTGTGAAGCCTGCCAGCTCAGAGAAGTTGCAGTGTGCGGTGTCGGTAAGCAAGAAGAGGTCAGGAGAAGATTGGGAGCATGGAGAGGAAATGCATGAACAGTTTAGGGCAAGGGCTGCTTGGACATCACTAACAATGTCAGTGCAGCCCTTGCTAAACGATAATAAAGCCGTGTAATAGGCTTAGAAAAAGGAGCGCCGATCTAGCAGATTTACAGTTTACATTATTGATTGGGCAGTCATCAGCCCATATAATAGGACCCTAACAGACTTTCTTTGTAGTCACAGGGATAATGATGCTGAATATAGGACCAACCTTATTACCTCACCATTGCCTAAGGACTAGTGATGAGCGAATAGTAAAATATTCGAATATTCAATATTCGTACGAATATCTCCCGAATATTCGAATATTCGTCCGAATATTAGATCCCATTAAAGTCTATGAGAACAAATATTCGATTATTGAAAAACATCTATTCGACCATTTGGAGGTAAAAAACGGAAGCTGGGGGATTTGAGCGCTTATCGAATATTTATCGAATATTCTGCGAACTATTCAATAGTATTCGATAGATTGAATACCTTACTATTTGTTATCTATTCGATCAAACTGTATTCGCTCATCACTACTAAGGACCCTTTTACAAGAAACAGTTATCAGGTGAATGACTGCTCATTCCTCACAACCGGCCCATGTATAAGGGCTAGCAATTGAAAAAAATGCTTATTCATCGGCTGATCGCAATTACCATTAAAGCCATCTTTATTAGCTGCACGTTGCCCTTTATAATCAAATCAATCGTTCCAGCAACCCAACTGATAAATCAGGGTCTATAAACAAGCGCCGATCACAGGGATCGACATTCAGCATCTGGATCCAGTTGGCCCATGTTACATGTCCCCAATAGACAATCCTTTTAAACCAGGTGATCCCAGAAGAGAAATGGAGGCCTCATTAGAATCCAAAGGTTAGACACGGTGTCCCATGACCGAGATGATGACAGACAGGAACTTACATTACCCCACAGAATAATTCAGAGACTGTTCAGACACACTTGAGTGTCTAAGGTCATGGTAATCGTGGACTTTATTACAACATCGCAGGAACCTTGAGAGTGAGATATATTATCTGTGTTACTTGGAAGGGAATGACCCATGTCTGATCTTGGACAAAGGAGGAGTTTCCTGTCTGGAAGCTTTGCTTGTTTGGACTGTGACTGTGTCTACTATGGCCGCACCATGTGTGTGCTCCTGTTTTATACCAGGTGATTGATAATGGCTCCAGCTTTACTTCTCTATAGGAGAGTTTCCCTTACAGTAAGTAATATAATTATACTTGTAGGACCCGTCAAGTATAATATTTTTACAAATACATTCATTTACCAAGCGTGCCTCCTCTCTCTCTCTCTCTCTCTCTCTCTCTCTCTCTCTCTCTCTCTAATGTTGCTTTTAAAAAGTGGTGGCCTTTAACCTTTACAACAATATGTCAACAAGGGGAAGAGCAGCATGTCAGGAAAAGGAGTAAATTAATGTATTTACAAAAATATAAAAAATATTTAACTTGAAAAACCCTACAAGTACAAGTATATTAAGTAAAATGGGAATACCCCTTTTAGGGTATATTCACACGGGCGGGCTCGCAGCGAGATTCTCGCTGCGAGCCTGGCAGGTCATGTCAGTTCCCATAAACTACATACTTGCTGCGGTCTAAACGACCGCAGCGAGTATGTAATTATACCGCCCTTAACCCCTTCTGCTCCCGCCGGCTCCCCCGCTGTAAGCAGCATACATTACCTGTCCTTGCTGCACGGGTTCGGCGTCCTGCTCTCCCGTCCGGCCAATTAGTGTGTTGCCCAGCCGCAGCCACTGATTGGCCGGGCGGGAGAGCAGGACGCCGGACCCGTGCAGCAAGGACAGGTAATGTATGCTGCTTACAGCGGGGGAGCCGGCGGGAGCAGAAGGGGTTAAGGGCGGTATAATTACATACTCGCTGCGGTCGTTTAGACCGCAGCAAGTATGAAGTTTATGGGAACTGACAGGACCTGCCGGGCTCGCAGCGAGAATCTCGCTGCGAGCCCGCCCGTGTGAATATACCCTTAAACTCTCTTGTGTGAGATGCAAAAAAATTATAGAACAAGGTCAGCTCACCGTGTGAATATGTCCCAATATTGACGGCAACCCTCTTGGTAAGGAGCAGGTGATAAGAAATGGGCCGTTCACCCAGGAATGCAATCCATAAAAGTAGAAGGAAATCACAGCTCCAAAAAAACGTGAAGGAGTTAAAATGTCCGAAAATCTTTATTCCAAAGCATATTAAAAAACAACAACCATCTACGCGTTTCGGGGACAAGCCCCATAATCATGACGGCTGTTTTTAACATGGTTGTTGTTTTTTAATATGCTTTGGAATAAAGATTTTTGGACATTTTAACTCCTTCCCCTTTTTTTTCGAGCTGTGATTCCCTTCTACTTTTATCTCTTGTGTGAGGTAGGTAGCCCATACAGTGCTTATCAATTTATTTATTTATTTTACATTTCAATGCTATCTAATTTATCAACATGATATTATAGAGCAGGAAGAACTGAGCAGATTGATATATATCTTTGTGGAAAAAGGTTCAGTGTAACTTGACTGAAATCCCTGATCATTCTGTGTTAAGGAGTCCAGTGGGCGGTGTCACTCAATGGACTGGACTCATGGAAACATCAGAGATTTCAATCAATAAATTACAATACATTAAGTTATACTGGATATTTTCTGATGGAGATATATATCAATCTGCTCAGCTCCTTCTGCTTTATAACATGATGGTGACAGCTTGGATAGCATTTTTATGCTGACTGCTTCCCTTTAAAGAGGTCTTCTCTAATGGGACATTTATGACATATCAACAGAATGTACAGGATGTGAACCCTGGAAAGGAAAGAGTTAAAACAACATGCTAATAAGCATATTAAGCAACCAATGAAAGTCTTTCTGTCTGTCTGTCCGTCCGTCCGTCCGTCTGTCCTCTATAGACTTCCAAACGCCTGAACCGTTTGACCCCAAATTAGGCACACAGATACATTGAGTGCCTGTGCAGGTTAGAGGGAAGGTCCGGTCCTTGCCAGATGTACAGGAAGGAAGGGGGAGGGGGAAGGGCGCCCCATAAAAAAGAATGGGAAAATCTCCACACTGCACACACAGGTGATATAATTAGCGCTGCAGGTCTTCAGCAGAAACGGCAGTTGGAAGCCTTAGCAACCAATAGGATTACTACTTACATTTTCACAGGAAGTTGTGGTTGCTAGGGCAGCTGCCTCACAACATCCACAGAAATAACTGGTAGCCCCTTTACTCCAACTATACAGTACAGGTATACAGGAAACTACAGGTATACAGGAAACTACAGGTATACAGGACCCCAAAACTATACACTACAGGTATACATACCTCTCAACATTTTGGACGGCCAAAGAGGGACAGTAGTGGTTCATGCTAGGAAAATTTTACAGGCATTTCTTTTTAATTTAAGGATTCATTTACACATCCAGGATCTGCTGCAAAATGATGCATTTAATTACATTGATAGCTGCAAATCTGCAGCAGATCCTGTTGTATATAACCAGACTGTATACTGTATAACACTGCCAATGTTGTATATAACCAGGCTCAGTATAACACTACCAATGTTGTATATAACCAAACTGTATATAACACTGCTAATATTGTTATAAACCAGGCTCAGTATAACACTGCCAATGTTGTATATAACCAGGCTCTGTATATAACACTGCCAATTTTGTATGTAACCAGGCTCTGTATATAACACTGCCAATGTTGTTTAAACCAGGCTCTGCATATAACACTGCCAATGCTGTATATAACCAGGCTCTGTATATAACACTGCCAAATTTTGTATATAACCAGGCTCTGTATATAACACTGCCATTGTTGTATATAACCAGGCTCTGTATATAACACTTCCAATGTTGTATATAACCAGGCTCTGTATATAACACTGCCAATGTTGTATATAACCAGGCTGTATACAACACTGCCAATGTTGTATATAACCAGGCTGTATACAACACTGCCAATGTTGTATATAACCAGGCTTTGTATACAGTCTGATCACATGACATCTCAGTTTGGCTATTAGGTATTTAGAATGTTTAAAGTTTTTAGTTTATTTCTAATGTGTATAAGCTACAATTTACATAAACAGTGCAAAACTGTCAGGTATATAGGGATCCTGGCGATTCATCCTTAAACAAAGATAAAAAAAAGGGTGTAGATTGGCCCCCTGAGCACTCTTGGAACAAATCTAATTAACACACACTTTATACCTGGGCAGATATATATATATATATATATATATATATATATATATATATATATATAGTCACCTTTTAACTTCTAAACTCATCCTATTATTGAATATCTCAGAGAAGATAAGGTTGACATGTATCTAGGGCATGCCAACAATGGCGAGGAAAGGGAGAAAGAGCCATATTACCCATTATAGTCAATGAGTCAGAAATAACTTACAGAACCGTAAGGCCTTATTCACACGTCCCGTAATCTACGGATCCGTATTTCCATACTGGAGTACATATTGATGTCTACTGGGCTATTCACACGATCAGAAGATTGCAAGGACGCAACCAATCCTGAGAAAAAAGGACATGTCCTATTGCGGACCCAGATTTTTTTGCAGATTTTCTCATAGAGATCAATAGGATCCGCTATTTTCTATGGATTGTAACCTTTTGGGATCTGTATATCCATAAAAAAATAAGGATGAGTCATTAGTCACATGTCGAAAGGTTGTGTTTCTAAAAAACGGATTTAAGGAATATGGATGCACTACGGATGCAAATTGTATGGGTGGATATTGGGGGAATCTACGGACATGAAAAAAATACTGAACATGTGCATAAGGCCCTAATTAAAGATGAGCGAACCGGGTTCGGGTCCATCCGAACCCGAACGATCGGCATTTGATTAGCGGTGGCTGCTGAACTTGGATAAAGCTCTAAGGTTGTCGGGAAAACATGGATACAGCCAATGACTATATCCATGATTTCCACATAGCCTTAGGGCTTTATCCAACTTCAGCAGCCACCGCTAATCAAATGCCGAAAGTTCAGGTTCGGATCGACTCGAGCATTCTCCAGGTTCGCTCATCTCTAGTCCTAATCTTGGGGTGCCAATATATTAAATAAGATTATGTAGGACACAGATGCGGCTGTTGTACTGCAAAAATCTTGGAGATCTATAAAAAACTATGTTAGCGCAGAACGTTGGTTTATTTACTAGCAGCGAATAAGCTGCAATTTGTGTTTGAACCAAGAATGATTTTCTAGCGCACTCATTGCCATCGTCCACATAGTAAATGGCACAGTTAAGAAAATATATATCCGCTATTTTTAAGTAGTTATCGCTGCAGTTTATCAAACAAGCACTTAGCTGAGGAAACCGAAGTCATTATTTTAAGGGATGTTTACAGGATTCTATGTTTATTAAGTAGATTTCCTTACTTGACAAATCTTTAGAGGAAATATTAAGCAAGTAGGTTTTAGGTTTTTTTTTTCCCTCCCCAGAGAACCTATAAATGTATCTGCCGCAAATAAATAGGTTACAGGGTATGTAAAGAAAGGCTGTGGTGGTGAAATATTATTATTACAGTATTCAGGGACATGATGGGTGCCGGAAAAATTTGGATTTTTGAATATTCCTTAATCTTTTTTTTTTTTTTTATATTTTAAAGATAAAGCTTTTTTGTTTCTTTACTCATGGAGAACATGCACATTACTTTATGATGTTTGATGATCTGAACAGTCACTACAGGACTATTGGAACTGTCAAATAATATTTTATGTGCAATCAACATATTCTCCAGCACTGTATGAAGATTGCCATCAACCACATCAGTCTCTGTCACCAATATGGCTCACAACTAAACCCATCAGTATGTTTTTTGTTCGCCCTTTGGCTCCTGTCTTGATAGTCATGGCTTTCCTTGTTGGGGTGATGCACAAGTGCATAGCCTCTATGGCAGTGCTTGGGGACCATAAACCTCCTTCGTATTGAGGCAAATGGCTGCGCTGCAACTTCAATATCAGTCCATATGAACATTTTGAGAACCTACTGAGGCATTCTGAGGTATGATAGTAAAGAGACGTAATGACAGCTCCATTTACCCTAAACCACACTGCCTCATACAAGAATAGTTAGACATTAATTGATGACTCTTAAAGGGGAAGTCCGGGCAAAATAATTTTAAGATATGTTATTGCCCAACAAAAGTTATGAAAATTACTAATAGACACTTATTTAGGGAAACACACCTATAGTTCATTTTCCTGCACTACTGCAGCATGGTGTATTCAGGTCTCTGTAAAGTTGGTGATGTCACGTCATATAAACTGCCAACACCTGCTGCACGGTGAGACAGAGTGGAGCAGCAGGAGTCAGCAGTTGATGTGACGTGACATCACCAACTTTACAGAGACCTGAACACGCCATGCTGTAGTAAGGGCAGGGAAAATGCACTATAGGTGCATCTCCTATAATAATGGTATGTGCACACTGTGGAATGGCGACGGATAACCCGTTTCGCATTCTGCAGCTTTTGTGGCGGGGGGAGCTGCAGAATGCCATTCCGCAGTGTGCACATATCCTAAGTGTCTATTAGTAATTTTTATAACTTTTGTTGGGCAATAACATATGTTAAAATTATTTTGCCCGAACTTCTCCTGTAAGCTGCTCATACATTTTCGATAGCTGTTAGTCCAATGCTCATGTGGCTGACAGCTACTCCTAACACAGCCATTGTCAGACAGCTCTCAAAGTGGCTAGTTTACCTATGGCTATGGTTACCTTTAAGACCCTCATACACATTAGAGTTGGGATATCCCCATACACGTTACATGGTCCCACAAAAGTGGACAAGCTTGGGTAATATTAATCTAGTGTGTATGCTCACCTGAGGGACACTTATACACATTAGAATTGCAATATCCACATACACATTAGATGGGTTCACTAAAATTGGGTTTGTCTGACATTGATCTAGTATCTGTGCCACCTTTAAGGCCCTCGGACACAGTAGACATGTTGGACAAACCTATCAATTTTTGCAAGAGTGGCCAACCGTCTATTGTGTATAGGGACCTAGTGACTCTCTCTGGTCATTAGTGCTTCACACAGTGGATTTGTAAGGTTAAATTCAAATGGAGGTGTTTTGTGGCCTCGCATAACAAAGGTCTCTGCAGCTATTGGTGTCTGTACTTGGTGAATACCTGCAATAAACAAACTTGTCTGGAAGTGAAGAGACAGCTTCTGTCTGCCCTGGGGATATGGATTCATTTAATACCTTCTCAAAAGAGCAAATGATCATTTGGACTGAAATCTGCACCTCAAAGGCAAAAACTACTGCAAAAAACTTCCTTCCTCTTATTTTCATCTTATTCTCTAAGAAAAGGGTTTTAGGTCCTACATCTCCTGCTACTCTAAACACCTAATTTTACAATTTATATTCAGTCGTGTTTATTAAAAGCCATAGGAGGTCAGGAGGTCAGGACAGCGTCTGACCTCCACTGGTCACTAGAATGGGGTCCTGATCCCTTCATTCCAGAAGGCCCTATTACACGGAGCAACAATCGGCTGTTATGGCTGATAATTGTCCTGTGTAATAGAACACAACGATCAGCGGACATGATTGATGTCGGCTGATCCTTGTAGTTGTTTGCATTTCAACATGTTGAAAGACAAACGATTTATATTGCAGTGATATGCTACCGTTGCCCCGTGGAATAGGAGCAGCGACAGAAGACCGCTGCTATATGCTATGGGCTGCCCGGATGATAAAGCAATCACCTGGGCAGACCCACCCGCACCTCTCTGCAGCCCCCCTGGCTCTCACCCGCTTGCTATCGGCGTGTGTAATAGCGGTGGCAGCAAACTGGGATTGAGGAGCAAACAAGCCATTAAAGCTCGTGTATGCTCCCCACAGTCGCCCCTTTTAATAGGAGCTAGAGGACCTTGATTGGAGGTGGAATTGGTGGTCATGAATTTGAACCTCCACTATATCCAAAGTGTCACTGTTGCCGTCTTATCGCCCTATTACACGAAATGATTTTCAGCTGTATCCGGTCGTTACGGCTAATAATTGTCTTGTGTAATAGAAAACAATGATCAGCCGACATGAACGATGTCGGCTGATCGTTGTCTGTCGTCTTTCAAAATGTGGAAAGACAAACGACTAAGAGAGCAACCATCTGCTGTTGCCGCTCTGTGCAATAGGAGTGGCGGCAGCAGATAGCTGCTATCTTCTATGGGCTTCCCGGATGATCTAGCGATCACCTGGAAAGCCTAACCCCCTCACCCCGACCCCCGGAGCTCCCCACAGCCCCCTGCTCTTACCCGCTCGCTGCCGTCAAGTGTAATAGCGCCAGAAGCGAGCAAGGAACGAGAAGCAAGTGAGCGCTTGTTTGCTTCTCTCCATCACCCAGTCTAATAGGGCTTAAGAGCTGGACCAATTAAAACTTTTGACATGTCTCTCTGGTCAACCCTTATCTAATTTGTGTGACCAGCTTTAAATCATCTTTTCATTTATCCAATACAGCAGGATGTAGCCAACTTAGGCCAACTCCAAGAGTAGACAGAAATACCAACATAAAAGCCAAAAGGTCCAACAAGTGTCAAGAACCAATAGCCTCCCCTCATCATAACACAGGTTGCTCATTTGTTTCTAGTGCCTGTCTAAGCTGCTACCCCAACATGTTCCAAGGTTATATCACATTGGTTCCCTAGGAAGGTAAGAATAGTGGACAGTGGGAGTAAGAAAATTGATGGACACATTCTTGTTTTGAATATCCACAAGGGTGCCTAATGCTCATTCTGCATTTAATTGATAAAAAGGCTATTTACTGGTGGATGTATAGGGTCTATGAAACGACTTAACTAAACCCATGATATAACTTCTTTGAACTAAATTCATAATAAACATAAAAAATCTCCCTCAGATATAATTTATTGCAATCCGCTTACAAATTTTGTGTTTTCGAAGATTCACTAGCCAAAACATAGGAAGGACGCACATCTCTTTAGATTGATGCCTAAATTATCCTCTAGGGCTGGACTTTGTGTTTTGTTCCTCTATAAGCAGGGGCTGGAGGGACAGGCCTATAAAGACTGGAATAATCAATGGGCAGGGAAAAGAGGGATACCTGTAAGGGCACAAATGAGAACCAATATACTTCTTATAAAAATATATATTTATCATTTATAAAAATTATAAAAAAAATTTGATATTCCACTGGATGCATCAGGCAAGAATAGAGGTGTCTGTACTCTGGAGTAGGAAGGTGAAGTGTATGCACTTGACATCTGAATAGAGAAGAGCGAACCTCGAGCATCATCCGAACCCGATCGTTCGGCATTTGATTAGCGGTGGCTGCTGAAGTTGGATAAAGCCCTAAGGCTATATGGAAAACATGGATATAGTCATTGGCTGTATCCATGTTTTCCAGACAACCTTAGAGCTTAGAACTTCAGCAGCCACCGCTAATCAAATCCTGAATGCTCGGGTTCGGATAAACTCAAGCATGCTCGAGGTTTGCTCATCTCTACATCTGAATCATATCAATGTGAGTAAAGGCTATTTATATTCATCCATACTTTGTTAATGAGGGTTTCCAGGCTAAATTGATTGGATACTTTCCGCTCCGTACCTTGTGCAGTGGCCATGCTGGATTAGTGCAGCTCATTTACCATTAATTTCAATGAGAGCTGAGCCACAGTAACCCAGCAGGACCACTTCACAATGTAGAGAGTGAAGCCTTTTGGCTCTATACACTGAATTTACATCCAGGGACCATGGCTTGCCCAAATAGCCGATTGACGATGCACCACTCCGATCAGCTATAATAATAATAATAATAATAATAATAATAAATTGATTTGTATAGCGCCAACAGATTCCGCAGCGCTTTTCTATGCATACAGTACAGAGGTACATAATACACAGTTAAATAATTAGAATAAATAAAAATAAAAATAACATTAAAAAAATTCAAAGTATAGACGAGACCTGCTCGTTGGAGCTTACAGACTAACAACTTGGGTTGACACCAGGCATAAGTGCTTCATTTGTCCATGGTCCAGCCATTGTACATAGTTAGAAATACAGGATGAGCCAGCAACAACAACAATGTCTGATTGCAAGTAAACATAAAAAGTGCAGGAACCGTCAGAGATAGAGCAAGGGAAACAACAGAAGGGGGAACAAGTTTAGGGAACGTTATAAGCGAGCCTGAAGAGATGAGTCTACAGGGCACGCTTGAAACTGTGAATATTGGGTATGAGTCCGATGTCTTTAGGTAGGGCGTTCCAGAGAACTGGCGCAGCACAAGAGAAGTCTTGGAGGCAGGAATGAGAGGTTCTGATTATGGAAGATGTTAAGGTTAGATCATTTGCAGAATGCAGAGCACGGGAAGGATGGTAGGTGGAGATGAGGGATTAGATGTATGGAGGGGCAGAGTTGTGGAGAGCTGTATGGGTGAGGGTGAGGAGCTTGAAGTGGATCCTGGATTTAATGGGTAACCAGTGCAGTGACTGGCACAGAGGGGAGATGTCGGTATAGCGGCTGGAGAGGAAGATGAGCCTGGCTGCTGAGTTAAGGATAGACTGGAGGGGGGAGAGCTTAGAGAGAGGAAGACCAATTAGTAGGGAGTTACAGTAGTCAAGACGGGAATGGATCAGGGCGACAGTTAGAGTCTGAGCTGTGTCAGTGGTGAGAAATGGACGGATTCTGGAGATGTTTTTGAGATGAAGATGACAGGAGCGTGTAAGAGCTTGGATATAGGAAGTGAAGGATAGATCAGAGTCTAGCATAACCCCCAGACATCGAGCTTGATGCACAGGAGTTATGCTAATACCACAGAAGTCCTATGGAAGTCCTATCCAAAGGATCAGTGATAAATCAATTTGGCCTGGAAAACCACTGAGAAATATTTAATGCTATAATGACAAATGACAAAAAAGTTAATAACTAAGCATAAAAATGTACACTAGCTAAACCTAGCAATGGCTGGATGTGGAGCTTGTAACTCATCATTGACAGACTAGCAGATGTGAACACAGTTTTGACGTCAATCGTTGGAAATCTCAATCTGTTTTCAAGAAGTTGACACCTATTCCCATAGAATGCACTTTTTTTTAAGCCTGCGAAGATAGTTGACAAAGAAGACTTGACATGCCTATATGTCAGCACATTTATCAAGCACACATAATGACGGAAGAAAAACAGAACAAAAATCGACAAGTAGCTGGATGGATCAAACCTCACCACCAAATAAGCCTAGAAGCGAGCCTTGAACCCAACTTCATCTAAGATAAGGAGTTCTAAACATAACTTCAATGTGATCTATGGCTTTTCTACATTTTGACCTCTGGATCAAGACACAGTAGTCCTTACTATAGGTTAGAGGTCATTGGCAGACCAGGATGTTACAGTAGCCATGTGTTTCATCCTGCTGGCTCCAGGCACTTTCTGACCAAGTGATAAAATCTGACCTGGATCTGAGCCATCTTTCTTCTGTAAAAAAAAATAGACCCTTAAAAACCATAATCTCTTAAGAAGTCCAGTCCCCTTTTAGATGAGAAAAACCAAGACTGGAGCCTGACATGTGGTATATCCTTTGAATGGTTCTCATTAACATTCAGTTGTTGAAAGGGATTGTATGTGGTTAAGATATGAAGACCATCTAAAGCTGAAATACAGGGGATGATTATTATGGGAACATAACCCTCCTTTTTATGGCTGGACAAAATGTGATATTTTTTTTTTAATAGTTTTTAAAATATGAAATATTTAATGTTTAAAGGACAACTCCAGCGGGACCCCCCCCCCAAAAAGAAAAAAACCCAGACACACACAGACACCATACTCACCATCCCTCCGGTGACGATCGCCACTCCATTCGCCCGCCGTCCGCCTCACCGTCACCTGCGTCCGCCGTCCAGCGATGTCTCTTGCTTCCGGGTCCATGAGAGAGAAAAGGCTGCCAGCGCGCTTGCACACCGGCAGCCTTTTCATTGGCTGGAGCGCATCACATGGCTTCCAGCAAGCTCAGCCAATCAGGGCTGAGCAAGCTGGAAGCCATGTGATGCGCTTCAGCCAATGAAAAGACTGCTGGTGCGCATGTGCACCAGCAGCCTTTTCTCTCCCATTCACTCTCAATGAAGACGCCGAAGAGGAAGAAGACCCGGACCGCCCCCCAGCTGTGACGTCACTCGACACCAGAGAAGAGGACCGTGACGACCGTAATAGGTAATGTATATATTCTTTAACTTCCGGGGTGGGGGGTCGGGGGTCAGAAAGTGGGGGAAGGGGGCCAGACCGGGTATTTAACCACATTACAAAGTTATATAACTTTGTAATGTGTGTTAAATAAGCCAAAAAAATTTTTCGCCCGAGTTGTCCTTTAAAGAGTCACTGTCATTAAAAATAACTTTTAATATGTCATCCAACATGTCAAAAGCTACTGATTCCAGAGACCAACTGTGATAAGGAGATTTAGCCGGGAAGGGAGTACAGCAGCATCACGATCCACTCCCCGGTCAATTGCAATTTGCAACAATGTAGCCTCATAGACTTAGGGTGGTATTACACAGGCCGATGGGGGCCCGATAATTTCTGTAAACGATCTGCTAGATCGTTGCTCGTTTACTGGGCCTATTATACGGCCCGATAATCGTTTAACAAGTACTGCAAGGACATTGTTACCGATGTCCTTGCAGCCCTTGCTTAAATTATATACTTTACCTCTCCATGCTCCAGGTCTGCTCCTGCGGTCCGCAGGAGCAGCCCTGGAGCGTGGATAGGTAATGTATATCGTCAGTCGCTGGCCTCGCTCTGCTATTACACATAGCGGTGCGCGAACGGCGCCAGACAATTATAGGTTCTAACTTATATCAACAATCAGCTGATGATCTTTGTCATCGGCCGATCGTTGTATTTATTTCACAGAGCGATAAACGGGCTGATTCGGCCGATTATCGTTCGGTGTAATAGTACCCTTACATTGTTGGAATTAGTCAATCAGGAGAGTGAATAGCAGGGCCGCCATGCTCTCCGCCGGCTATATCTCCTGATCACCGCAAGTCTCAGCAGTGAGGACCGATGTGATCAATAACTTTTGATATGCCTTTTTTTTTACAGGTACTCTTTAAATCTAAAAACATTTTAACACTTTTGATCTGTTAACATAATTGTGAGATTTAGGGTATGAGTTAATAAGGGACACATAGTATTCTGATCATTGTCAAGATTCTTTCCTGTGTGACAGGGACAATGCCATAAGTTGTTATCTCACCAATCAGGAGAACATACTGGGAGCAGCGGTGCATTGCATCTTCCAGCCACCCACCATCTACTATAGACTTTTGACATTTGGAATTTAAAGTTAAGCAAATCCACAGTAGGATTTGGTGAACCCCAGCTGTCGATTTCTTTAGTCCTGTAAAAGTCATTTCACTTTCCAGGTGTTCCGACTCCCCATGGAGTTTCTAGAATGAGACTCAGACCCGTCTTTTTCCAGACTTCTCAGGGGACTAGGAACACCTGGAACGCAGAACAACTTTTACAGGACTAAAGGAATTGATTGCGAATTACTACGTTTGGGGACTGCAAAAATCCTACTGCACTAAGAATACAATGTTATAATACTATTCTTAGTACTTTCTACTACTAATTAATAATAATAATAATAATAATAATAATAATAATAATATCAATCATCATCAACATACCATTAAAACTATTAAAAAAAATAGAAACAATAACAGTAAACACTATTGCTTCTCTTAGGCCTAGTTCACACTGAGCAAAAACACAGACGAATCCTGCCGTGCTCATTGTCCTGCAGTATCTCTATAGGAGGGTGCGCGCGCCTCCACTTTCTTCGCGCCCTCCCATAGAGATACTGCAGGATACTGAGTGCGGCAGAGAGCTCCCCTGCGGAATTCTGCAGTTTTTGCTCAGTGTGAACTAGGCCTTACTGCTACTACAATAATAATAATAATAATAATAATAATATAATGCTAATAATAATAGTAATAATAGAACTGAAAATTCACAACAAAGTACAGTACAGTGATCTGTTGAGGATTTATTCCTTTATGTATAACCTGTAGCTTGTAAGTCCTTGTGGGCAAGGTCCTATCTCCCTATGTTCCCGTCTGTCATTTATTTTTTCTTGATCATATGAACAGCCCTCTGGGGTAAAAAAAAAAAGACATTAAATATAAATCTTTCTAATTAAAAGAAAAACAAACTATTACCTATACTACACTTTACTACTACAATTTCCACTAACAACAATAATATTATTAATAATAATAATAATAATAATAATAATAATAATAATAATAATAATAATAATAATCTTAAGTGTTATTACAATAATGCTAATTTCTATGACCTAGTAATAATAATATTTTTCAAGTTAATATTATGCTTTATGTGTATCCTCTTACGTCTAAACACTACATTCTAAATTATTAACCTGTTTTCGTTTCTTTTTGGTTTTAGACTTGATAAATGTTTTCCAAAAATGATTAATAGTGAGATTCTCTAAATAGCCAGCTGGGTTCAGTGCTCACCTTTAGCCCTGTGAAGTGTTAGAAGGCTTCGGGATATACCTTTTTTTTTCTCCTTTTTTTCTAGTCTTTTTGCCATAGGCACCTGTATGTCCATGAAATATTTGAAAGGTTCCACGTGTTCTATTTCTGACACTACAGCGCTCAATATTGCCACTGGATGTTTTTTCTGAGAGAACTCAACAGTCAGCCAAAGAATATTTTTCTCCTGATATGTTATATGGCACTAACGTACTATAATATAATCATGACAGGAGTGTGCACGTATCCTAAGTGTAAATTAGGGTAGTCACACAGGTACAATATTATTTGCCCAGAGGATGGTCATGCTTGATAGGCACACTACTTTAATTAAATACAAAAATTCCTATTAAAATCGCCTTAAAATAAGAGACAACAATTAAAAAAAAAAAAAAATTATATAAATAAAAAATTATGGCTGAAATGGCTTCAATGTTTAACCCCTTGCCGCAAAATGACGTTTGGGGAACGTCATGTAAAACAAGTAGTTCCCGCAACATGACGTTCCCCAATTGTCATGCTTTCCCTGCTTCCCCCCGCTGTCCCTGACGGTGATCGGGCAGCAGGAGGAGGCTATGTCACACAGCATCCTCCCGCTGCCTCTGCCTGGAGGGGAGCCGCGCTCCCCGCGGGCAGATAACCCCATAAACGCCGCGGTCAATGCGACCGCAGCGTCTATGGGGGAGATTTGTGTTCTCCCGCCGATCGGGCGGCGGGAGGAGGCTGCAGAACGTTGGCTCCTCCCGCCGCCACTTCTAATGTGTCCACCGCCCCCCCCCCCTCGTCCCCCGAAACCGGCGGATCGCCGCTATTACCGTTATAGCGGCGATCCGCCGGTAACGGGTATTACCGGCGCCGCCGATCGCTTTCATCTCCCCCCACCGTGAATCCACGGTGGGGGGAAATGAAAATGTATAAATCAGACCCCAGATCAGCCCCCCTAGTGGGCAATCACTAACCGTCCCCTCCCCGGGCGGCCATCACATCCAAGATGGCCGCCCCAGGGATGGAAATTAATAAATGATCAAAGCCCCATGCTCTCCACCACCGGAGGTAGCAGAGAGCATGGGGCAGTGATCGGGGACCCCCCCCCCGTGGGGTCCCGGAACAGGCGATCGGCGGTATATACTGTATACCGCTGATCGCCTGTTCCCAGTGCTGCCGGCACTTTTTATCCCCTGTCACCATAAATCATTGGTGACAGGGGATAAAAAGTGTCAGTGTGTCGCCCCCCAAGTCGCCCCCCACCCCCCCAGTCACCCCCGTCCCCCAGTCACCCCCCTTCCCCATATACGTTACCTGATCCTGGAGCTCCTTCCTCTTCTGTGTCCTGGCTGGTTATGAAGTGCGCATGCACTTCACAACCAGCCAGCTCTGAAAGTTTAAAGTGACAGAGACCAATTTGGTCTCTGTCACTGTACTATGATTACTGTGATAGAAAATATCACAGTAATCATAGTAATACAGTGAAAATGAATGTATAAAGTACAAAAAGTGAAAAACATACAAAAAAATAAAACACACACTTTTTATTATAGTAATAATTGCAGTTTACTCCCAAATTACCCCTAACCCCCCCAGATTACCCGTAACCACCGCAGGTTGCCCATATCCGCCCCAGATTACACGTAATCACTGCACGTTGCCCATAACCACCGCACGTTACCCATAACCACCGCACATTGCCCGTAACCACCGCACGTTGCCCGTAACCACCGCACGTTGCCCATAACCACCGCACGTTGCCCCTATCCTCCGCACGTTGCCCCTATCCACCGCACGTTGCCTCTAACCACCGCACGTTGCCCCTAACCACCGCACGTTGCCCCTAACCACCGCAAGTTGCCTCTAACCACCGCACGTTGCCTGTAACCACCACATGTTGACCGTAACCCCCCCGAATTGCCAGTGACCCCCTCCAGATGGTGCGTTATCAGCCCCGATTGCCCGTAACCCCCCAGATTGCACGTAACCACCGCACGTTGCTTCTGACCACCGCACGTTGCCTCTGACCACCGCACGTTGCCTCTAACCACCGCACGTTGCCTCTGACCACCGCACGTTGCCTCTGACCACCGCACGTTGCCTCTGACCACCGCACGTTGCCTATAACCACCGCACGTTGCCTATAACCACCGCACGTTGCCTCTAACCACCCCAAATTGCCAGTGACCCTCTCCAGATTGCTGGTAACCACGCCAGATTGCCTGTAACGACCCCAAATTACAGATACCCATCCCAGATTACCTATAAGCACTTCAGTTTATCCGTAACCACCCCACGTTGCCCGTTACCACCCCACGTTGCCCGTAACCACCCCACGTTGCCCGTAACCACCCCAGATTGTCTGTAACCACCGCAGGTTGCCCGTAACCACCCCAGGTTGCCCGTGACCACACCAGGTTGCCCGTGACCACCCCAGGTTGCCCGAGACCACCCCAGGTTGCCCGTGACCACCCCACATTACCTGTAATCTCATTTTTTATTGTATTTTAGTAACTGCGCTATTCTAATAACTATTACTAGCTGCGGTTTTGCTCCAGCAAATTGGCGCTCCCTTCCTTCTGAGCCCGGCTGTGTGCCCATACTGTGGTTTATGCCCACATATGGGGTACCGTTTTACTCAGAAGAAGCTGCGTTACAGATTTTGGGGTATGTTTTTTCTCCCATTCCTCGTGAAATTAAGAAATTTTTAACTAAACAAACATATTATTGGAAAAATTCGAGTTTTTCATTTTTACTTTCTTATTTTGAATACTCTCCTCTAATAACTGTGGGGTTAAACCGCTCACTGCACCCCAAGATGAATTCTTTCAGGGGTGTACTTTCCTAAATGGGGTGACTTTTTGGTGGGATTCTATTCTGCTGAGACTACAGGAGCGCTGTAAACGCACCTGGCGCTCAGAAACTACTTCAGCAAAATCTGAACTGAAAATGCTAATTGGCGCTCCCTTTCTTCTGAGCCCTCCTGTGTGGCCATACAGTGGTTTATGCCCACATATGGGGTACCGTTGTACTCAGGAGAACCTGCGTTACAAATTTTGGGGTGCGGATTCTCTCATGTTCCTTGTGAAATTGAGAAATTTCAAACTAAACGAACATATTGTTGGAAAAATTCAAGTTTTTCATTTTTACTGTCTAATTTTAAATACTTTCCTCTAATACCTGTGGGGTCAAAATGGTCACCACATCCCAAGATGAATTCTTTGAGGGGTGTATTTTCCAAAATGTGGTGACTTTTGGGGGGTTTCTCTTCTGCGGACACTACAGGGGTGCTGCAAACGCACCTAGCGCTCAGAAACTTCTTCAGCAAAATCTGCATTGAAAAAGCTAATTGGCGCTCCTTTTCTTCTGAGCCCGGCTGTGTGCCCATACAGTGGTTTATGCCCACATATGTGGTACCTTTGTATTCAGGAGAACCTTCTTTACAAATTTTGGGGTACTTTTTTTCTCTTGTTCCTCGTGAAATTTAGAAATTTCAAACTAAACAAACATATTATTGGAAAAATTCGTGTTTTTAATTTTTACTGTCTCATTTTTAATACTTTCCTCTAATGCATGTGGGGTCAAAATGCTCATCCTACCCCAAGATGAATTCTTTGAAGGGTGTACTTTCGAAAATGGGGTGACTTTTGGGGGGATTCTATTCTGCAGACACTACAGGGGCTCTGCAAATGCACCTGGCGCTCAGAAACTTCTTCAGCAAAATCTGCATTAAAAAAGCTAATTGGCGCTCCTTTCCTGCTGAGCCCAGCTGTGTGCCCATACAGTGGTTTACGCCCACATATGGGGTACCGTTGTATTCAGGAGAACCTGTGTTACAAATTTTGGCATGCTTTTTTTCTCATGTTCCTTTTGAAAATGAGAAACTTTAATCTAAACGTATATATTATTTGAAAATTTAAATTTTCGATTTTTTTACTGCCTAATTGTGAATACTTTCCTCCAGCCCCTGTAGGGTTAAAATGCTCATTATACCCCTAGTTTAATTCTTTAAGGTGTCTAGTTTCCAAAATGGGGTCACTTATGGGGGTTTCCAGTATACAAGCCTTCTAAATCCATTTAAAAAAAGAACTGGTCCCTAAAAAAAGTCAGTTTTGAAAATTTTCACAAAATGTGATAATTTGCTAATAAATTTCTAAGCCCCGTAACACCCTAAAAAAGTAAAATATGTTTCCCAAATTATGCCAGAATAAAGAGGACATATTGGTAATGTGATTTAGTAACTAATGTATGTGCTATGACTTCCTTTTTTAGAAGCAGAGAATTTCAGAAGTTCATAAAATGCTAAATTTTAAAATTTTTCATGATATTTTGATGTTTTTCACAAAAAAATACACAAAGTAGTGACCAAATTTTGCTACTGATATAAAGTGTCATATGTGACGAAAAAACAATTTTAGAATCGCTAGCATACGTTAAAGCATCACTGAGCTATAAGCGCATAAAGTGAGACAGGTCAGATTTTGAAAAATGAGCCTGGTCATTAAGGCCAAAACAGGCTTTAGAGGCAAGGGGTTAAATTGAATCAACCATTAGGTACATTGCTCTGTGTTTTTTACATAAAGAGACCACCGCCGGCACTGGGATGCCGATGCCACAGTCCTTTCTTTGAACCAACGCTTTGCTCCCGCGCACAGCGTTAGTCTATTTCCGAGCACCCACCAGGCATGACAATCTCCCCTTCCCCCTGTGACGTGGCTCCGTTGAGGGAGTTTTGTCATATTGGTTCATGCCGGGCTGGTGCTTAGGAATAGACCAGCCCAGTGTGCAGGAGCCGAGCGTTGGTTCCAAAAAAAAAGGACTGTGGCACCAGTATCCCCGTGCCGGCGCCGGTCTGTTAATGTAAAAGTGGTACATGCGCTTTAAGGCCATAAATATCAGATTGGTGGGGGTATGACTTCTGGTATCCCTACAGTTTAGTTGATCAATAGGGGTTCTAGGAGTCGGACTGATTTGATACTAATAGTCTGGGATTTTGTGGCCCTAAAAACCATTGTTCCTTGGCTGTATATCTCCATCTGTAATCAGGGGAAGGGTGGTCAACAATGAGGAAGTTGAGGGTCCCACAATAATCCAGATCACCACTCATATTGATCTGCCATCTTGGGTACTCAAGAGGAAAAAAAAAAGTTTTTAGATCAACTTGTGAAAGAAAGACAGGAACTGTCCAGAGCAGTAGCAAAGCTTTATAGAAAACCTTCACTGCTGTGGACAGTTCCTGACATGGACAGAGGTGGCAGCAGAGAGCACTGTGTCAGACTGAAAAGAATACACCACTTCCTAATTGCATATTGGATTTCAACACGCCTGATCCATTATTCTTTTATGTGTGTTAATAGACACAAAGATGTCCGTCAAATGTCTACAAAAAGGTCTACTACAATGGTTAATCCAAATACCCAAGCTGTAGGTGATCATTGAGAAAAGATCAGATAGCCATTTTTCACACCTTATGGTTCAGGTACTTGGTGTGAGAGAGATGTTATCTGACAGATTTGAGACTACATCAACAGGAAGGAAAACTAAGACATCTAAAGGTTCATATCATCAGATCAGGCTTAGCAGATACACCGCCATTACCAGTATTCTATCATATCTATTATCTTTCACTTAGACCCTAAAGTACAGACTGCCCCCTGAGGATTAATCCTCTTTTTACTTGGTGATTTTCACACAACAATGAAACCTTAGAGCGTACTGCTCTTCTCTACCTCCTGTATCCTGCTGTTTACTCATCTCTGCAGTCTGTGAAGAAAGACATTAAACCCCAGGAGGTCTGCTTGAGCTTTTAGCAGTTTGAGGATGATATAGAGTAGAGGCAGATATTAGCTAGTCTTATGGTGTGTCTTGTCTATGTTTTGTCTATGTTTTGTGTACCACCATATCTAAGGGTCCATGAAGCAAATTTTGGATGATTAGCGATAAACAATCTCAAACGACAGCTATGGCAAACGACCTTAAATCATCCATCTAATTACACAGAACGATGATAGTTACTTATGATCATTTTTGCAGTCGTCCTGTTGTCGCTACTGCGTTCGTCAATGCTGCAAACTACCAAACGTCATCTTATTACACTGAACGATGCTCGAGCGATTTGCAAACGATCACCGATAAAGATAGGTCCAAATTCCATCAAGCGACCAACAATTTCTCATTGGCCGTTTTAATCGTTGTCGGCTATTACACAAAATGATTATCGTTCAATTGCGAATAATCTAACAATTTTTCGAACAATAATGGTCCCGTGGAATAAGGCCTTTAGCCCGATAATGTATAATTCCATTAGTCTTTGTACAAATCTCCATTTGTCTTCCATGCTTTTAAATGGGCACAAAACATTTGACCGGTCAAAGGAACATGTGGAAAGTTTTAATCAGTCCAGGACTGGTTCTGAGATCGGGAGATTGAGCTAGGAGAAGTGTACTGTAGCGCATTTGCCTCCCAGCTATCTCAGTCTAGGCTACTCCAATAGAAGCTATTGGAAGTTTATGGCAACCTTCAGGGCCCTATTACAAGGAGCAATTATCTGCCCAATCAGGCCAATTCGAGCAGATATTGCTCTGTGTAATAAAGACAACGATCAGCCGAAGAGTTGATTATCGACTGTTCACTTTTAACTTTAAAATGACTGATCCCCAACCATGCATCGCTACGTATAAAAGCTATTACACGCTATCACATGTAGTGATGCCTGGCTGATGGCTGAGGACAGGGTAAAGTAAAATAATAAAGATTTTACTTATCTGTCCACATTCCCAGTGTCCTCCTGGCTTTTCCTTGCATTTCCAAGCTCACCGCAGCCAACACTGAAGCTTCTGAAGCCGTCTGTGAAGTGACAGGACTCTCAGCTAATCACTGACTGTGGCGCTGTCCCATATCAGCCAGTGATTGGCTGGGCAGCCTGTCACTTTAGAGACAGGTCCAGAAGGGAACAGGCAGCAGAGGTAAGTATATTACTTTCTACTTAAAGGGGTTATCCAGCACTACAAAAACATGGCAACTTTCCCCCCCTCTCTTGTCTCCTTATTGGGTGGGGTTTCAAACTCAGTTCCATAGAAGTAAATGGAGCTTAATTGCAAACCGCACCTGATCTAAAGACAAGAGAGGGGGGGGGGAAGTGGCCATGTTTTTGTAGCGCTGGATAACCCCTTTAAAACAAGGGCTGCACAGACATCGCTAATGATGCTTGTGCAGCCGTTGCTGAACAATTATTAAGCACTTTAATAGGCTTTTTAAGCAAGCACCGATCTAGCAAATCGCTTAATGCATTAATTGCTCCATGTACTACGGCCCTTCGGTTGTCCAAGGTTAATCATTACATTTTCATTTGACTGACAGCTATCTCTCCCAATCCCCCAAATACATGCATTCTAAGTCAAGTGTGCATGTATTCTGAATGGAGATAGAATGGGAATAATGGGTGGGCAAACCATTGCTGGACACATCTGGAGGCGGCTTAGCTCCCAAAGAACAGTACTGATGATGTTAAAATCCAATATAGTGACTGTTCTCTTCCAGTATTTGCCAGTAGGGAAGCACTAAGATTTTGATGGGCTTGTTCTACTGTAATCTATTGTGTGTGATCAGTTTTAGGATCAGTGAAGGTCCCAGATATTGCACCCATGTCAATAATAAATTGATGGAATACTCTAGTGAAATTCAATGGGAATAGCCTTTACATTGCCATATGGTACACAACATGTTGCCATGATGAGTGTATTACCAAAATGTTTATTTATAAGATTTATAAAATTTTAATTTATAACATTTTATAATAACTGTAGGTGTGGGTTCCGCATGGAATTTTGATGCCGATAACGTAGTGTGAACAGCCCCTTAAAGTGACTTGAGGAGGCGCGCAAGTCATCCCATTCAAACAGATAGCAAGCAGGATTCGGCGCCGAGCCTGCACCGGGGGGTTCTGCACAGAATTTCTGTGAAAAGTCTGTAGTGTATACAGGCCCTAACTTCAGAAAAATCTCCACAAAACAAAAATTTTATATATATGAAGGGGGGGGGGGGGGGGGGGGTGCATGGCACAGCATTCTTAGGGGGGGGGGGGGTGCATGGCACAGCATTCTTAGGGGGGGGGGGGTGCATGGCACAGCACAGAGAAGTCATGCTCAGCACCCTAGGCCCTGCACTAAGCCTACCACAGTAGATCATGTAGTACATTCCTATTTTGTGCCTTCCAAAGTTACTAGTAGGTGAAAGTGAAGTCCATAGTAATGACATACAGACCCTATATGTATAAAAGTGTCCACAGGTTTTACACAAATCTGGATTACATTAAAAGCACATGTAAAATGCCCACAGAGCAAACATGTGAATATTACTGAGAATCATCAAATGTAATCCCTTTCTGATGCCTCAATATTAGACTGGAAAGCTGTATTTTCTAAAAAGAAAATGGTCTGCTTAGTCCATGGATTACTGCCTCTTGGATAATCATGACTCTGGGTAATACATTAGTTTTACGAGCATTTTATGGTATTGTATTTACGTCATCAGAATCCCCCGCTCTTCCGTGGATTTGAAGCCATTGCCATACAGCAGCTTTTATATTCCCATTATCTCTGATTACGAATGCAAGCTTTTAGGAGTTTGCTTTGGAACAACCATAATGATTCCATATAAAAGTTTTAAAAAAAAGTCATTTAGAGAAATACAGACACCATGCGACGTAATGGTCAATGTGGAAGTCCCCAAATTCTACAATATACAATGGGGTAGACATAGCATGTGCGTCATTAATATTGTTGTCTGGCTTCTGGTTTATTTTGGACTAAGGCTAAACCTTCCATAACGCTACAGAAAACCCTTGGAAGACAAAGTCACGAGTCCTTTTGCTCAGGGCCATATTCAGGGCCATATTACCAGCTGTTGTTGCCCTAGACACTAAACCTGCAGACGCCCCATCTTCACTCACCAATTAGCATCATGATTTTCTAGTTTCTGATCATCATATTGATATCTGATCAGTCTTAGGCCGTGTTTCCACATTTATGTACGTCACCACATGCAGCCGAAACCAGACCCTCATGCGGTAACCAATAGGCATATGACCAATAAATTAATAATAACAGCACATGACTACTGGGGAGGAAATGGGAGCGTGGTTTTGGCCACATCCATTTCTCTACATGTAGAAACATTGTCTGAATTGCGTTTTTCATGGTTTTTAACTGCTTAAAACATAAACAAATTTCCACATTAAATCGATGATTAGAGCCGTCTGCAAATTGTCTGAAGGGATTCTCACCATGGGATTGGTAGATTGGTAGGTAATTGCTTCAAGAGTCACATTTACCACCGCTGGGGATGCCGGTGGCGCGGTCTATTTCTTGAAGTTTCCCAAGCACAAGGCCTTGTCTAGTGCCTGACATAGGATACTGGATGCCTATATGGATACTTCGAGCCAAGTTTGGGAAAAGACCGGAACTGAGCATGGAAACTGGATGGAGTTTTAAAAAAAGATGCAGAAACAAAGAAGAATAGTCCATGATGTGATTTACTTACTTGTCCATGCTCCCCTGGTGTCCTGCAGCTTTCTCTGTGGTATTCCCGAATGACCTCAGCCGCCGCTGATACTTCGGCCAGGGCGTGAAACCAATCACTGGCCGAAACGGGACAGCACTATGGCCAATGATTGGCTGAGTGGGCTGTCATTGCAGATTCAGGTTTGGAAGTATAAGCGACAGCTGCAGTCAGCAAGCGATGAAGAAACAAATCAGTCTTTAGATATGTGTTGACAAACCAGAACTGGTCAACTTTCTTACATGTATGAAGCCTTCTGATTCTCTTGCAATGACAGTGGTCAGGACAACAAAAGTACTGCCGGATTCTTCAGGAAATATAGCTATTGGCCTAATAAATATCAACCCAACAGATGTCTTATGTGTATAGTCAACATTAGACCAGCAAAGCTACCACCAGTGACCACAACATGGGGACATCATCATGGCAATTTTGCCTTGTTCAGAAAAAGTAGAGGCTTGTGACTCCCATCATGTGTGTCTCACTGTAGGAGTCTTGAGCTCCACACATACAGGACCAGAAGTCCAATGGTAGACAGTAGTCCCTGCTCCTGAATGCACATTCCCTGGTGTGCTCAGTTTTGTTGCTGCAACACTAGCATTGTCATGAATGTGCCTGGGATGAAGTCTGTGCGCCCCTCAGCTCGTGCTGGATGGCTGAGATGGCGCTGATATTCAGTGTTTTTGTATGTCTTGTGCAGTAACCTGAATCTGTCTGAACACTGGCCTATTTCTAGCATGATGTTCAGCCCCACCCGTCTGCTGTGTGCTCTGGCCTTGAAGGAGTTACACTGCTGCCAGTTCAGATCCACAGGTGATTTGGTTTGGAACCAGGAGCCTAGTCCAATAGGGGGCTGGAACTGTCTCCTGGTTCCCTATAAGTGTTTGGGTGAGGCTCATTCTAGTGCCGGATATTGAGCTTGTCTCTGCCTGGTTCTGTTACTCTTGCTCTGTTTATTCTGACCATTTTTGCCTGTATTTGTGACCATTTCTGCTAGCTGCCTGCCCCTGACCATATTGCCTGTTTATTGACCTTGCTTATTGGATTGTGATTTGTACTGCGCTGCCCGATTGTTGTGACCCGGACTGTGAACTATTCTTTATTGTGTTTTGTCTGTCTGTCTTGTCTTTGTGTCCCACCTAGAGAGAGCAGGGACCGCCGCCCAGTTGGTAGCCGCCATTTTAGGGCGGATTGTGGCAAGTAGGTAGGGACAGTGGGCGGGGCTGAGCTTAGGGTCCACTGTCTGTGTCCGCCATCTTGTCATCTTAGCGACCAGTCCTGACAAGCATATTATTTCTTTATATTTATCATCAGTTTTAGCTCTTATTGTGCCTCCTAACCATCACACAAAATGGTCGTGGCCCTGATTTGTATACACTGCATATGTTTCATATTTTACCCAATATTGTAGAGACTTTAAGTCAACCATGACTTCCATTACTTTGAGGATTATGAAAAACACGGATTGGAGATAGATCTTGGTTTATGTGTATAATGTTGCTGCACCTATGATATGAGTATAATTTTAGTAGAACTGGTATTGGTGTAGTCACAAAATCGAGGATTCACACACTTGGGCTTCCCCCAAGTTAATTGGGGCTTCTATCCGATTGATTACTCTTTTCCATTTCCATTACTCGTTTCCAGTAGTGTTGAGCTGACTTGCCGAACCGTTTGGGTTTGGCAATGCTTTCCGAACCTGAACGCTCTGCATTTAATGGAGAAGTTGGAAAAGTTGAATACCACATGGCTGTATCCATGTTTTCCAGGACTCTCTAGAGCAACCAACTTCTCCAACCACCAGGAGTCCAATGCCAAGCATTCAGGTTCTGAGAACGTTGCTGAACCCAAACATTTTGACCATTCTGCTTAATACTAGTCAGCAGTTATTACTATCAACCCCCAAGGCCAAGACAGACTATGCAGAAAGGGACCTACAGTATATTCCTGCCTCCCCTCCTAGTTCATCTTTGTTAGCATGTTGCACCCTAGGGCCCTTTACACTTACCTCCCTGGTAATTTGCTGGTGTATAAGGCACGGCCCGTTGAAAGGCTCTGTAAATGAGTGCCGATCACAAGGATCTAGAGCCCATCAGCCTGTGTAAAATGGCCTTTACACAAGCCCTTGTCTAGTGCCTGACATATATATTAAGCTATATACATGCAGATTCCCATTTCCCTACAATTTGTGCAAAATCTAACAATAAAAACTGTATATGCCTTCATAACAGAAGCATGCAGATATAGATACAATAGGGCACCATGTAGCATGGGTGTACTACTACTGCTCCATAAAATATTTGTATAAGACTTGCATGTGTCTGGCAGCGGCTTGTCTTCCATGAAGACAAAAGGATCAGACATGTTTTCAAATATAACCCATATGCATTAAATGGTCGGCCAGTCCTGCTGTAATGGGGAGGGGGTTACAGCACTAAGATTTAGTTCTTGGTGACTATTAAAAGACTAAACCCAAGTACACATGCTACAGTCACTTAGAGATGTGCACTGTGTCACGTAGGGAATAGGCAGGACGGCTCTCTGTTTGTATCTTATCATCACCTCTGGATAAGGTCAGATACGACTGGGTATGGAAGGATAATGTTGCTGTTGAGAGAATAATGTGGGTCTATGGTTTCACATAGTAACACAACACTCTACTATAGGGGAGATCATAACACAAATACATGGTAAATCTTATTGTAGGAAAAGGTTTAGACATCCTTGGAATCACAATTTTTTTTAGTAAAAAGATAAATTTAGGGGCTGTGGACGCATAGTACAACTTAATCTTCCCAAGTTTTTTTTATAGAATTTGTGAAAAATATATTGTTATATTAGATGGATTAGAGGGGGAATTATATCCTGGAATTTATATGGGTACACAATACAGCTCCATAATGCCAAAATGTAGGGGCTGCATGAGGCACTGTACTGGCTCCATACTTTGTAATGTACAGAACATTAGGCTTGAGGTGTTGCTGTCATTTGAAAATAAAAAAAAAAAAAAAAAATATATATATATATATATATATATATATATATATATACTAGAAAATGTACCCGGCGCTGCCCGGGTATAAAGTGTCAGTGTGTTAATTAGATTTGTTCTAAGGTGCCCAGGAGGCCAAGCTAAAGGTATTGTTTCATCTGAGTTAATCAGTGGAATTAGTGTATACCTGTAGTGCATAGTTGGAGGGGTTCTGTATACCCACAATGTATAGTTTTTAGGGGTCTCGCATATCTGTAGTGCATAGTTGGGGGGGGGGCTGTATACCTATAGTGTATAGTTGAGGGAGGTCCTGTATACCTGCAGTGTACAGTTGGTGAAGGTCCTGTATACCTGTACTGTATAGTTGGTGGAGGTCTTGTATACCTGTAGTTTATGGTTTGAGGGTCCTGGATACCTGTAGTGTATAATTGGTGTATAATCAGGTCTGGTATGGCAGTGTTATCCAGTCACAGTATGGCGGTATTGGTCAGGTCTGGTATGACAGTGTTATCCAGCACAGTATGGCGGTATTGGTCAGGTCTGGTATGGCAGTGTTATCCAGTCACAGTATGGCGGTAGTGGTCAGGTCTGGTATGACAATGATATCCAGCACAGTATAGCGGTATTGGTCAGGTCTGCTGTGGCGGTGTTATCCATTCACAGTATGGCGGTATTGGTCAGGTCTTATATGACAGTGTTATCCAGTCACAGTATGGCGGTATTGGTCAGGTCTGGTATGACAGTGTTATCCAGTCACAGTATGGCGGTATTGGTCAGGTCTGGTGTGGCAGTGTTACCCAGTCACAGTTTGGTATACCTGTTGTGCGCTGTATATACATGTACTGTATGGATGGAGTAGGGGGTCCTGTATAGATGCAGTAGGGGGCCCTGTATATACATTTACTGTATGGATGGAGTAGGGGGTCCTGTATATACATGTACTGTATAGATGGAGTAGGGGGTCCTGTATATATATGTACTGTATAGATGGAGTAGGGGGCCCTGTATTTACATGTACTGTATAGATGCAGTAGGGGGCCCTGTATATACATGTACTGTATAGATGGAGTAGGGGGGTCCTGTATATACATGTAGTGTATAGATGGAGTAGGGGGTCCTGTATATACATGTACTGTATATATGGAGTAGGGGGTCCTGTATATACATGTACTGTATAGATGGAGTAGGGGATCTACCAGTTATTACTGTGGATGTTGTGAGGCAGCTTCCCTAGCAACCATTGCTCCCTGTGGAAATGAAAGCAGTAATCCTATTGGTTGCTAAGGCTCCAACTGCCATGTCTGCTGCAGCTAATTATATCACCTGTGTTTGCAGTGTGGAGATTTTCCCATTCATGTCTATGGGGCGCCTCTCTTTCCCCTCCCCCTCCCCTCCTGTACATCTGGCGGGGACGGGACCTTTGCAATAACCTTCCCGGGCACCCAATGTATCTGTGTGCCAAATTTGGGGTCAAACGGTTCAGGTGTTTGGAAGTCTATAGAGGACAGACAGACAGACAGAAGGACAGACAGACAGACAGACAGACTTTGATTTTTATGATATACTAGAAAATGTACCCGGCGCTGCCCGGGTATAAAGTGTCAGTGTGTTAATTAGATTTGTTCTAAGGTGCCCAGGAGGCCAAACTAAAGGTATTGTTAATCAGTGGAATTAGTGTATACCTGTAGTGCATAGTTGGAGGGGTTCTGTATACCCACAATGTATAGTTTTTAGGGGTCTCGCATATCTGTAGTGCATAGTTGGGGGGGCTGTATACCTATAGTGTATAGTTGAGGGAGGTCCTGTATACCTGCAGTGTACAGTTGGTGAAGGTCCTGTATACCTGTACTGTATAGTTCGGGGGTCCTGTATACCGGTAGTATATAGTTGGTGCTGTATACCTGTAATGTATAGTTGGTGGAGGTCTTGTATACCTGTAGTTTATAGTTTGAGGGTCCTGGATACCTGTAGTGTATAATTGGTGGAGGTCTTGTATACCTGTAGTATATAGTTCAGGGGTCCTGTATACCTGTAGTAAATAGTTTGAGGGTCCTGTATAACTATAGTATAGAGTTGGTGGAGGTCCTGTATTCCTGTAGTGTATAGTTTGGGGTCCTATATAGCTGGTGGAGTTCCTGTATACCTGTAGTATATTTGGGGTCCTGTATACTTGTAGTATAGAGTTGGTGAAGGTGCTGTATACCTGTATTATAGAGTTGGTGTAGGTCCTGTATACCTGTAGCATATGGTTTTGAGGTCCTGTATACCTGTAGTGTATAGTTTGGGGTCCTATATACCTGTAGTATATAGTTGGTGGAGTTCCTGTATACCTGTAGTGTATAGTTTTGGGGTCCTGTATACCTGTAATGTATAGTTTGCGGTCCTGTATACCTGTAGTATATAGTTGGTGGAGATCCTGTATACCTGAAGTATATAGTTGGTGGAGGTCCTGTATACCTGTAGTATATAGTTTTGGGGTCCTGTATACCTGTAGTGTAAAGTTTACGGTCCTGTATACCTGTAGTATATAGTTTTGTGGAGGTCCCGTGCACTTGTAGTGTATAGTTTTGGGGTCCTGTATACCTGTAGTGTCCTGTATACCTGCAGGGTTGTATTTACCCGTATGGCAGTGTTATTCAGTCACAGTGTGTCGGTATTGGTCATGTCTGGTATGGGGGTGTTACCTAGTCACAGTATGGTGGTATTGGTCAGGTCTGGTGTGGCGGTGTTATCCAGTCACGGTATGGTGGTATTGGTCAGGTCTGGTATAGCGGTGTTATCCAGTCACAGTATGGCAGTATTGGTCAGGTCTGATATGATGGTGTTATCCAGTCACAGTATGGTGGTATTGGTCAGGACTGGTGTGGCGGTGTTACCCAGTCACAGTTTGCCGGTATTGGTCAGGTCTGGTATGGCAGTGTTATCCAGTCACAGTATGGCGGTATTGGTCAGGTCTGGTATGACAGTGTTATCCAGCACAGTATGGCGGTATTGGTCAGGTCTGGTATGACAGTGTTATCCAGCACAGTATGCCGGTATTGGTCAGGTCTGGTATGGCAGTGTTATCTAGTCACCGTATGGCGGTATTGGTCAGGTCTGGTATGACAGTGTTATCCAGCACAGTATAGCGGTATTGGTCAGGTCTGGTGTGGCGGTGTTATCCATTCACAGTATGGCGGTATTGGTCAGGTCTTATATAACAGTGTTATCCAGTCACAGTATGGCGGTATTGGTCAGGTCTGGTATGACAGTGTTATCCAGTCACAGTATGGCGGTATTGGTCAGGTCTGGTGTGGCAGTGTTATCCAGTCACAGTATGGCGGTATTGGTCAGGTCTGGTGTGGCGGTGTTACCCAGTCACAGTATGGCGGTATTGGTCAGGTCTGGTATGGAGGTGTTATCCAGTCACAGTATGGCGGTATTGGTCAGGTCTGGTATGGAGGTGTTATCCAGTCACATAATGGTGGTATTGGTCAGGTCTGGCAGTGTTATCCAGTCACAGTATGGCGGTATTGGTCAGGTCTGGTATGACAGTGTTATCCAGCACAGTATGGCAGTATTGGTCAGGTCTGCTGTAGCAGTGTTACCCAGTCACAGTTTGGTATACCTGTTGTGCCCTGTATATACATGTACTGTATGGATGGAGTAGGGGGCCCTGTATATACATGTAATGTGTAGTTGGAGTAGGGGGTCCTGTATATACATGTACTGTATAGATGGAGTAGGAGGCCCTGTATATACATGTACTGTATAGATGGAGTAGGGGGTCCTGTATACATGTAGTGTATAGATGGAGTAGGGGGTCCTGTATATACATGTACTGTATAGATGGAGTAGGGGGCCCTGTATATACATGTACTGTATATATGGAGTAGGGGGTCCTGTATATACATGTCCTGTATAGATGGAGTAGGGGGTCCTGTATACATGTCCTATATAGATGGAGTAGGGGGTCCTGTATATACATGTACTGTATAGATGGAGTAGGGGGCCCTGTATATACATGTACTGTATAGATGGAGTAGGGGGTCCTGTATATACAAGTACTGTATAGATGGAGTAGGGGGTCCTGTATATACAAGTACTGTATAGATGGAGTAGGGGGTCCTGTATATACATGTACTGTATAGATGGAGAAGGGGGCCCTGTATATACATGTACTGTATAGATGGAGTAGGGGGTCCTGTATATACATGTACTGTATAGATGGAGTAGGGGGTCCTGTATATACATGTACTGTATAGATGGAGTAGGGGGTCCTGTATATACATGTACTGTATAGATGGAGTAGGGGGTCCTGTATATACATGTACTGTATAGATGGAGTAGGGGGCCCTGTATATACATGTACTGTATAGATGGAGTAGGCGGTCCTGTATATACATGTACTGTATAGATGGAGTAGGGGGTCTACCAGTTATTACTGTGGATGTTGTGAGGCAGCTTCCCTAGCAACCATTGCTCCCTGTGGAAATGAAAGCAGTAATCCTATTGGTTGCTAAGGCTCCAACTGCCGTATCTGCTGCAGCTAATTATATCACCTGTTTGCAGTGAGGAGATTTTCCCATTCATCTCTATGGGGCGCCGCTCTTTCCCCTCCCCCTCCCCTTCTGTACATCTGGCGGGGACGGGACCTTCGCAATAACCTTCCCGGGCACCCAATGTACCTGTGGGCCAAATTTGGGGTCAAACGGTTCAGGCGTTTGGAAGTCTATAGAGGACAGACAGACAGACAGAAGGACAGACAGACAGACAGACAGACTTTGATTTTTATGATATATATATATATATATATATATATATATATATATATATATCACACATGAGAAGCATGAGCATTCGGCTGAGCGCTCTACTTCCTGTACTTGATCTAACTTGTTGCAGGCATTGAGCCCCATAGACTAAGCAGGAATTGCAGGAAGAGAGTGCTCCATCATACTCCTCTAGTTTTTGGCTTCAACAACATTATCCAAACTCAAACTCAGAGCATTTAATTCTCCACAGCTTCACAAGTTGGATGATGCCCTAGGGAGTCGTAGAAAACATGGATACAGCCATAGGCCATATGCATACTACGTAAGAGACCGGCCGTTCCGTGTCTGCAGTACCGGACGGATGACCGTGGCAGCTGCAGGGTTCTGATGTAGACGCATTCGTGTGCGCCAGCATCAGAACTCCCCACTGCACACTATGGAGGAGCAGCCGGAGCCGCCTGCTTCATAGTGTGCACTGACAGGGTTTTCTGCGGCCGCTAGGGATCCCGGCCGGAGTGTATACTATGTGTATACACTCCGGCCGTGATTTCCATGGAACTTACATAGTGTTAACATGTTTTCCTGGCAGAACTAGGGCAGCATCCAACTTCTGCAGCCACAAGGAAACAAATGCTTAGAGTTCAGATTTGGATAATGTTGCCGAAGCCAAAAATTTTGACAGATCTGCTCAAAACTAGTAAGGACCTCACTTTAAATGTTGAGGCTAGCTACTAGGCTGCCCAGTTTAAGATGTCATGCACGAACACAGCTCTACCAGAGCGGGTACGGTAGAGATTTAAATAGCTGAGGATCTTTGGATATTTTTAGGCACATCCAGATTACACATGGTTTTTCTAGAAACAAGGAAAGTCCCTCTAATTTCTTTCGACCTGAATAAAATATATTATGGGCTCAGCCATCGCATTGGTCGAAATCATCTTAAAAAATGGGATTGTTAGGCAGTGCTAGAAGAAGCATTGCACTGTGTAATCCCTGGCTCAAGGAACAAAAGTTGTAACTGTTCCGTTTCTCTATTTATAGTGCATTCTCCGAGGGCCAATTCACAGCATTACAATATTATGTATAACAGGCGAAACAATCTCACATCCTGTTCTGAATAGAATGGTAAATCTTTTACAGCAATTAGGCAGATTTCTTCTAAGTAAACATGGATTAGTTTCTTATGTCTGGGATTATAAAATTATACTGTTACAGGGGATGGGTGAATGCTTTTGCCACCATTTTTTGTGATTCCTCCAAAAAATAAACTACTTTGCAAATGGTCTCTTACCGTTTCATGTCTACAACTCCTATGCATTCTGTGGGTGTGTCTCCATAGTTACAGACTACAAACAAAACTTGTGTAGTCTGCTCCTGCAGTCATACTCCCTTCCCAATTGTTGCTTACTTCTTAAAGGGTTTGTCTCAACCCATATTTTTAAGGGATGTGTCTTACTGCAGTGTGTCATATTGCTTTGACCCTCCACAATCGCGAGAGATTTATCAATGGCTGTAAAATAAAGACTGGTGTAAACTGCCCACAAGAACCATTTTACCAGAGCTAAAAGATGAGCTGTCATTGGTTGCTGTGGGCAGTTTACACCAGTGTATATTTTACACCCTTTGATAATTCTCCTCCCCAAATCTTCCATTAGAGTGTAGTAGAGGGATGCGCATGCCCATCACCATTGTATTTCCTACTTAATTTGCTTTCAAGGTTGCTTCCATAGTGGACAACACACATGCATGTCCCACCATGTCTGACTTAGATTCCCCATTCAAGGAGGGCCCAGCTGTTGGACCTCCCGTGATCTAATAGTTATCCCCTATTTCAAGGATAACATTGCAAGCTAGGCCATCCCCTTTAAGACCCTGTTGATTGGGGTTTCCTGATTCTTCCCCAACTGATGATGTCAAGCAAAAATAGGAATGGTCATATGAATTTTAATACCCAGCATTTCTATTTATTCTATACAAAAACCACAGCCAGAGAAGTCTAGCAGGGGCTCTCTAAATCTTCTCCTTTAAATTACTCGACCAAGCATGCATGTGTATAGGGGAATCAGGAAAAATCAGATGGATGAGCCTGTGTTCAGCCAATAGAAACTGACATTTACGAATATACATTTGACAGATGAGTAAGAATTAAGGGACAGATAGAAAGGAGTATAACTACATGATCAGACTACATAAAATTTGTTTGTAGTCTGTAACTATGGAAACACATAGAGCTATAGACAGGTAACAGTAGACTGTTTGCAAAGTTAAATTTTTGGAGGTAAATAAAACAAGTAGGTGTTATTGCTTCATTACTTTTTTTTTTGCAGATTATGTAGAAAATAATTTAGAAAATTGTTTTATTATTATTTTATTTTATTTGCTGTCCAACCTGATGGATACTCTCTCCCCTGCTCTTTCTGGCCTGTCATGGCGTCATTGATAAGCTGGAATGCTTGGAAAACAAGCTTTAACAGTGAATTGCATCTGTAGCTGCAGGCTAATATATATAGTATAAACAAATACAAAGCGTTTGGGAAGGAAATGAGGTAAGGTAGGACAGGAAACATTATTCTAAAGTAAATTTTGTAATGTAGACACTAATGGGAGGAGGTAGCACGTCACAGTGTAAAAACAAGATAGCAGTGATTGCTTGAGAAGAGTCTTGTAGGGATCTATCACCTTGCGAATTAGGAAGGGAAATGTGCGACAGTGAAATTCACAAGAATATCTATATAGTCATTTCCTTGAGAATTAGATAAGAGGATTAAGGCAAGTTTAAGCCTGTCCCCATTTCAACAGATAGAACCCTATATAGATATCAGTCTTTTTACCATGCAGATTACACTGAGAATAGGCCATCTCTAATACCTCTTTCGTGTCTTTATGTTTGAGGGTGTGCACCAAAACCACTGGTGGCATTTTGCTAAAATATGGCACCAATGTCTAATTTTTGGGGTTTGACCAGATCAATCTCGGTCAACAAGTTGGCACTGGCACAAGTTTCTTGTGTACTCCCACTCAGCTTTTTCCAATATAATTAATTCATGACCACCTATATGGCAGCCAAGAGGCATCAACAGAATATGATGGCACGTTCATACTGATAGACTACGGTCACATTGATTTATTAAGTTTAGGCCACCTCTTGGTGCAGTCAAAATGAAAAATTTTTGGATTTCTTCAGTGATTTATTGGTCAAGATCCAAGTTCTGAGTGAAACCCATTGTAAGTCTATGTAGCACAGCCACTTCAAGAGCCAGGTTTCTTCCCCTATGAAACCTTTTGGCTTAATGGTAGAGTTACTCAGGGAGTGACGGATGCATGTGCCACAGACATTTTTCAGATTGTACATCCCATCCGACCACAACCCTTTTCCTCTAAAACAATTCTATCTGCATCCTCGTGCTAGTTCTGGCATACAGTACAGCCCACAGTGCCCAGCACTAGTTATGTAAATGACTTCCTTCACTTGTTCCAAATATTAAAGTCCCCAAACTAGGATTACTTAGCACCTAGGGACATATATTTCCAAATAAGGGTATGTGCACATTACGGAATCCGCGTGGATCAACAGCGGCGGATTCCGCAGCTTACCCCTGCTCGCGGCCACGTGCATTTCTGCCCATGCTTTAGACTCCATTATATGGTTGGGCGCATTCCTGCGTCCGTCCAAACAATGACGGACAGCGGAATCCGTAGTGTGCACAAGCTCTAAGCGTGCACCAATCTGATAGATTGCTTGCTTACCAAGCCCATACACGGCTCGATAATTGTGCTACACACACACACACACACATATATATATATGTAATTTGTAATTTGCTTTTTTCATAGTTACCCATTCTCCCCCGGTGTCCTGCAGCTTTTCCTCACTCCTGGCCCGATCTCTTCAGTGACAAGCTGCTTGCTCACTCAACGAGCATACATGTATATAAGGGGATCGGGAGAGATAGGTGTCGGCAGAACAGACACATACCCAAAAATTCTCTTACAATTAATGTTGAGCAGAGAGGCAGAACTGTTTAGGTTCGGCAATTTTTTGTTCTAGAACATTGCTGCACCTGAACAGTTCAGCTTCTCTGCTAAACACTATGGGGGACATTTATTAAGTCCGACGTTTTTTACGTTGGACTTAAAAATGTCCCGGCATCTCCGGCGCTACGGGGATTTATGTAGAGGCGGACTGCCTCTACATAAATTCCATGCGCTCTGGTGCGCACGGACGAAAACCTACACCAGCTGAGGACTGGAGTAGGTTTTCGGCGTATCTTTTGGCGGAATGGATGGTGAATCGCGTGGACTCTGAGTCCGCGCCCCTTTGTTCCGCCCCCTTCACACCCCCTCCCCGCCCCTCGGTGTACGCGGCGGAAAGTGCCATTTGCAAATAAAATAATGCGCAAATCGGCACTTTCCGCTGAAAAAACCCTGTACGCCCATTGATACATGTCCCCCTAAGTGTAATATGTGTATGCCAACCTTTAGTGTTTCTCAACTATCCAGACACATTTCCTATATCTATTTAGTAGCCAAAAACCATAGAACAAGATTCAGTCTAGCGTCTTACACAGACATAAAATCTTCGGAAGCCAAAGTCAACCCCACAATGGACTCCATTCATCACCCCATTCATCACACAAACAAGATTGTATTGTTCTGTTCTCTCCATATATATACACAAAATATAACACTTTTACCCAGAAGATGTGGGCCAAAAAGCAAACAAAGCAGCAGATCTGCTGACTTCAGCTATAAAGAGAAGCTAAATATTTTGTCATGGGTGATCGCATTGCGTATCTGTACCACTGAAAATTACATAACCCCCTTTATCTCCTTTAGGCATCAATACAACTTCAAAATTTTGACTTTCTTTTCTGTTGCCACCTGCGAATGTGCCTGCGATCACGTCCGCACGGCTGCATGCATTTACATATTAGGTTCCTTGTGGATTTACGGCCTAGGGTGACAATCTAGGATGTGCTGGTAACTTGACGAGGGATTATCCTGCATCATTGAAGGATTAAACATTTCTGTTTTGGAGGCTAAAATGTTGCTTAAAGGGTTTGTCCGATTTAGAAACCTAATTTTTATGTTATGGAATTCTGGGTATTAGAGGGGTGGTCTTCTAACCCAAATCCTTTTCTCTGGAGTGGATAACAACCCCTTTTTCTCTCTCTCTCTCTCTATATATATATATATATACACACACACACCTTGGAAAAAGCTGACATTCAGCAGGGGACCTGAAGGTGTGACAGAAAGACTCTGGGAGGAGCGTGGTAGGTAAGTATAAGCAGTTTAAAGTTTTTTATGCAACTCTAGCAGTGTCTAAAAATATATGACATCCTGTAGTAGCTTTTTTTTTTTCTTAATTGTTTATTTCTTTATAATGTAATATTACAATTTTCCACCGGAAGAAAAAAAAATAAAAAATTAAAAGGGAGGTGGTAATAAATACATAGAATACAAATGAGTCACAGACACATTAACAATTATAGTCACACAGAAAGGAAATACATATATAATAATCTATATCCCTTAAATACCACCCTCAATTATCACAACCTAAACCCCAACCACCCACCCTAACCCACCCTTAGAGAGAGAGAGAGGGGAGCAACCAAGAAAGGATAAAACAAACAAAAAAGGATTATAAAAATTTGGCTGCTCATATTAAGAATATTACAAATAATAATAATGCATTCATTCTAACTTATTACCATGTTTACGGCTTTAGTAGTACCTTTTTAAATTGGCACTCCAGAGACTTTTTATTCTTTTTCAAATCAACTGGTTTTAGAAAGTTATACAGATTTACTTCTATTTGAAAATCTCACGCCTTCCAGTACTTATCAACTGCTGTATGTTCTGTAAGAAGTGGTGTATTCTTTTTAGTCTGACACATTGCTCTCTGCTGCCACCTCTGTCCATGACAGGAACTGTCCCGAGCAGGAGAAGTTTTCTATGGGGATTTGCTACTGCTCTGGACAGTTCCTGACATGGACAGAGGTGGCAGAAGAAAGCACTATGTCAGACTGGAAAGTATACACCACTTCCTGCAGGACTTATAGCAGCTATCCCTATTGGTATAGAGCTTGGTTATCAATCAACTGGGGTTATACATTGCTGTATGATTTGTTTTCTTCCATGGAATATGTGTTATATTTCCGGTCACAGCTGGTGGTTTTATCACATTAAGTTGGACCTCAGGGCGTCTCACACCCTCAGGTTACCGGATGTGGTCGCTCAATCCTGTGGAATGGTTTGAGTTATTGGTTTATGAGTAATAATAAATGCTGTGGGCAACGCTTACCCATAAAACAGGATCCTGTTGTCTACATGTTTATTGTGGTTTAGCCACAGAGTGGTTTAGCGGTTAAAAAAATATACTGTTCAGTCCCAAAAGACGGAGATCCTCTTTGATTGCTACCGTCCAGGAGCCATATCACTGAAGGCTTTATGCTATGGGACACTATTATATGGCAGTATTGGTTGCACTACTATACAGTATTTATTGCTATACTGCATTGCTCCAAAATTTTCAGGAAATTGATTTCTAGATATATATTGTCTGCATTGTTAGATCAATTCATTTGAAGTTGTCTTCATGATATGTTGAGCTACTGTGTGTTACAAACTGTAGGGAGCTGTATGGTATTACAAGACTATTATGTCATGCTGAGTAGGGGTGGGTGGGTGGACTTGGCAGTCGCCTAGGGCACCATTTGATCTGGTTGCAATTTATGGATTAAAGCAAAAGAAAACAAAAAAACAAAACAATGCTCTGCCCTTTATTCCTTCTGCTTAAACAGCAGCAACATATCCTGCAGCACTGTACAGAGATTGCCATCACTCACTGTCCCCAGTGGGGTTCCCAATCTAATTTCCCTATCTTACATACAGAGGGTCAATTATTCTATCAATGAGTGTAAAGAACGTTTAACACGTCCCGATGAGCAGTGTAAGGGTGTGTTTATACAGATTTATCTGACAGATATCTGACAGATTATTGAAGCCAAAGCCAGGAGCAGACTATAAACAGAGAACAGGTCATATAGGAAAGACTGAGCTTTCTCCTATTTTCAAATCCATTCCTGGCTTTGGCTTCAATAATCTGTCAGATATCTGTGTGTGTAAATCCGGACATTTTCCAAATCCAGCAGCCGGCATTTGGAATTTGATCAGAAGTACAAGCTTTCCTTTCCCCGTGCCCACGGTGAATGTCGAGACCCCGGGAGGCATTTTCCCCCAAGTTGTGATGACGTCAAGACTAGGGGGAAAATGCCTGTCCCGGCTGATGGACGGACCGCTCAGCCAATCAGTGACTGGATCAGCGTCCCGCCCTAGTCACTGACTGACTAAGTGGCCAGTCCATCTGCTGGGTTGTGATGTGTACATTTATCGTTACAGCTCTCGCTTTCACATAGAAAAGAATAAAGTTTATACTTACCCAGCTTCCACTGGTGTCCTGCAGCCATATCATTGTGTTTCCTGCTCCCTGCAGCCACCTCTAATACTTCTAGCTACATATCTGTACTGACAGGCTGCTCAGCCAATCACTGGCTGAGACGGGACAGCTCCGGTGCCAGTGATTGGCTGAGCAGCCTGTCAGTACATATATGAAGCCAGAAGTTTTAGAGGTGGCTGCAGGGAGCAGGAAACGCAATGAAATGGCTTCAGGAAATGAGGAGCCTGGACACATAAGTATACATTTTATTATTTCCCCTACGGTGCCCTGTTTTATCGTATTGACAGACAACAATCAGCTGCTCGGTATAATAGATTGTGGGATGAAACTAGAGCCATTGTGGATAGAGCAAATACAGATTCCATGCAGATGGAGTGATGGCACAGTGATAAGGTTGCACTTAGGAATGATGGTGGTAGTAGTTTCCTTTGGGACATTCCCTGTGTAGTGCCTTCTGGCTGCTGTAAAGTGGGGTGCCTTAGTGTGCAAACAGCAGGCAGAAGGAACTCTCGCTTGTGTTTACTTGTCAGAATAGGTCATTTCCAACTTTTACGAGGTAAGATGAAGTCTTTGAAAATATAGTTCTGGTCAGGCATTTTGGGCTACAGCAAGGTGTTACAGATTGTTCAATTTTCCTTTAGGTGCTGCCAGACAAATGCTGTACATGCAGTTTCTCTCCAGACATATTCTGTACTGCAGTTCCCAGCAGTGAGGTGCACGTATTCTGTACTGCAGTTCCCAGCAGCGGCATGCACATCTTTTGCACTAAAATTGGCACTAGCTCGGTGCACATCTTATGTACTGCAGTTCCCAGCAGCAGGTTGCACGTATTCTGTTCTGCAGTTCCCAGCAGTGTGGTGCACATATTCAGTACTGCAGTTCCCAGCAGTGGGATGCACATATTATGTACTGCAGTTCCCAGCAGTGGGATGCACATATTTTGTACTGCAGTTCCCAGCAGTGGGATGCACATATTATGTACTGCAGTTCCCAGCAGTGGGATGCACATATTATGTACTGCAGTTCCAGCAGTGAGGTGCACATAATCTGTACTGCAGTTCCCAGCAATGGGGTGCACATATTATATACTGCAGTTCCAGCAGTGAGGTGCATATATTCTGTACTGCAGTTCACACCATCTTGGTGCACATCTATTGTATTGCATTTCTTAGCTGCGGGGTGCACATATTCTGTACTGTAGTTTCAAGCAGTGAGGTGCACATATTCTGTACTGCAGTTCCCAGCAGTGAGGTGCACATATTCTAAACTGCAGTTTCCAGTAGCAGGGTGCACATTTATTGTTATGCAGGTCCTAGCAGTGGGGTGCACACCTTCTGTACTGCAATTGAAGTATGAGAGGCTTCATTTTACACTGCCTTGCACTTAACTCTACTGGACTAGTACTACCCCCCCCCCCCCCCACACACACACACACACACACATTTTAAAGTCACAGTATATATAATATCTATTTCACAGTATACAATACACCAGTGTTTGGATGACCATCCTCTGAATTAAAAGCAGGGACAAGTGCTGTCATAGTGTTCGATATTAATAAAATTTTGCAGATGTTTAACCATCAAGAATTGTACTGTAACTGCCAACAACAATCCCTTTAAGAGTAAAAGTGGAGTGGAGCTGTTGTTTAGTTTCTCGTGTGAGCGTGCATACACTGTGCTCTTTCTATGCAGGGCTAACCACATGCCAACACTATTTTTCCTTCTTTTCCTGCCAATTACACACTTACAAACAAATATGGAGCATTAGGACTGTGATATAATATGACAGATGTAGTTTTGCTTCAATGCACAAGGGTATTGTAGATGAGGCAAAAGCTAGATCAAAACCTATGGAATAAAACATTGATGCTTCAACGCTGAATATTTTCACTGTTGAAGTACAATATAGCTGTTACCACTTGGATTTGGGTTTATTAATTTATACAATAAACTCCATGTATTAAATGGGATTAAATTTCACGTGCATGCCACCAGTGCCACCTAGTGGCCCAAACTGTGTTTGCACAGAAATACTTCTGCATTCTGCTAAGTGCAGGGCCAGTGATGTGGGTAATCGATGATGCCGTACAGTCCAGTGCCCTCTGATATTATCACACCCTGAATGACCTATAGGAGTAAAAGGGGGATTTGTTGCCGAGCAGATTCACAGAAAGTCACAAGGAAATTCAGATCAGCGATTCCTCATCAAATTGTGCAGATCTGATGCAAATTTTCCTCTGTACAGTCATGGCCAAAAGTTTTGAGAATGACAAAAATATATTTTCACATGATCTGCTGCCCTCTGGTTTTTATGTGTGTTTGTCAGATGTTTTTTTTTTATCACACAAAAATATAATTGCAATCATATTATGAGTAACAAAAGCTTATACTGACAGTTAGAATGAGTTAATGCAGCAAGTCAATATTTGCAGTGTTGACCCTTCTTCTTCAGGACCTCTGCAATTCTCCCTGGCATGCTCTCAATGAACCTCTGGACCAAATCCTGACTGATAGCAGTCCATTCTTGCACAATCAATGCTTGCATTTTGTCAGAATTTGTTGGTTTTTGTTTGTCTACCCGTCTCTTGATGATTGAACACAAGTTCTTAATGGGATTTGGAAGTTTCCAGGCCATGGACCCAAGATCTCTGTTTTGTTCCCTGAGCCATTTAGTTATCACCTTTGCTTTATGGCAAGGTGCTCCATCATGCTGGAAAAGGCATTGTTGATCGCCAAACTGCTCTTGGACGGTTGGGAGAAGTTGCTCTTGGAGGACATTCTGGTACCATTCTTTATTCATGGCTGTGTTTTTAGGCAAGACTGTGAGAGAGCCGATTCCCTTGACTGAGAAGCAACCCCACACATGAATGATTTCAGGATGCTTTACAGTTGGCATGAGACAAGACTGGTGGTAGCGCTCACCTCGTCTTCTCCCAATAAGCTGTTTTCCAGATGTCCCAAACAATCAGAAAGGGGATTCATCAGAGAAAATTACTTAACCCCAGTCCTCAACAGTCCACTCCCTGTACCTTTTGCAGAATATCAGTCTGTCCCTGATGTTTTTTCTGGAGAGAAGTGGCTTCTTTGCTGCCCTCCTTGAGACCAGGCCTTGCTCCAAGAATCTCCGCCTCACAGTGCGTGCAGATGCACTCACACCTGCCTGCTGCCATTCCTGAGCAAGCTCTGCACTGCTGGTAGCCCAATCCCGCAGCTCAAACACTTTTAAGAGACGGTCCTGGCACTTGCTGGTGTTTCTTGGGCGCCCTGGAGCCTTTTTGGCAACAATGGAACCTCTCTCCTTGAAGTTCTTGATGATGCAATAGATTGTTGACTGAGGTGCAATATTTCTAGCTGCGATACTCTTCCCTGTTAGGCCATTTTTGTGCAGTGCAATGATGACTGCACGTGTTTCTTTAGAGATAACCATGGTTAACAGAACAGAAACAATGATGTCAAGCAACGGCCTCCTTTTAACGTGTCCAGTGGTGTCATTCTTACTTAATCATGACAGATTGATCTCCAGTCCTGTCCTCATTAACACCCACACCTGTGTTAATGGAGCAATCACTGAAACGATGTTAGCTGGTCCTTTTAAGCAGGGCTGCAATGATGTTGAAATGTGTTTTGGGGGATAGGCAAATATTGACTTTTCAAGTATTGCTGTTAAGCTGATCACTCTTTATAACATTCTGGAGTATATGCAAATTGCCATTTTAAAAACTGAAGCAGTAGACTTTGTAAAAATTTATATTTGTATCATTCTCAAAACTTTTGGCCATGACTGTAGAATTTAGGTAGTAATAAGGGTTGCAATTACGACCAGGCACATTAGCACCACATGCTGCATTGGTAGGTAAGCCTCTGTAATCAATTGTATCGGCATCCTTAAAGGGGTACTTCGGGCACACAAAAAAATAAGGGGTGACACGGCCCTCTCTGCCCCTTGAGAAAGTCTTGTGGCAGAGACGGAACGTGTGGGGTTTCTCGGACCCTGACATGGATTCCCCCCCTGGTGATATTTGATTTATTAATTTGGTTCTCATCTCTCTTTTCACTCTTCTTGCCATTTTTTGTTTTGTGTCCATAGAGTATAGTCATTTATACAGACCTTATACAGACCTTATTGTTTATACTCTGACAGCATTACATCATCTTCTTAGTTGTGAGTCAATATTATCAGCCATATAGGGGGATCACAATATTTATACATGTCGGTATGTCCTGGTGCCATGTTTATTTGACATGGACCTCTTGTCTGTTCTGGTTTTAATTGATTTTATTATGCATGTTTTGCACTTTGTAGTTTTTGAGTAACTATAAAAATTATAGTATTATTTTTTCACTTGAGCATACAGTCTATTTCATTATTTCTTTGTGGATGTGCCACCCTTATACGTGTGACATGGCTTTCTTCTTTGTTTGTTGGTCTACAAGTTTTTTTCATGTCATATTGGGTTGAGCACCCCACTTTATTCATTTATTTTTATAGTAGTGCCTTGTCCTTTTTGTGTTTTTTGCTTGGATAAGTTGTATTATAAGTTACTATACAGTATAGCATTTAGCATGCAGAGTATAATGTATATTAAATGCATAAACCTAAAAAAAAAAAAAAACAGCAGTTTGTAGATACAGGATGGAACTGCAGATCCCCATAATGCTGTAGTGTAGTACAACAGGCTAGAATAGGGAAGCAGGGCTGCTGTCAGAGGTCTGTGTGGTCACATGACAGCAATGGGGAGGATGTGTTTTCAGCATGGACCAATCAGGAAGTGAGAATCACAGAGCTGTACAGGAGGACAATGATAGAAACCTCTCTATACAGCAGTGTGAATGGCTGAGTGTAAGTGCAGGAACATTATAGCAGCAGTGTGTATAGCTGAGTGTAAGTGCAGGTGCAATGTCCCAGAACAGAGTATTTATTTGTCACTTTATCTCTGCACCTTTATTATAGTCAGTTCTGTTCTGGAAAGCTATGGTCCACTGCAAACTGTGTGTATCGTGTCACCTCTCTCAGTGTTCAGGTCTGTTATTCCATTCATTTCTTGTATACATATTCAGTTATCAGTGCCTAAGGGTATTATGTCGCCCCCCCAGTTTTCAAGTATGGTACTTCTCATGTAAATTCAGTCCTATATGCCTAATGGTGTGATGATGCAATGGCTTGGTGTCACGTGACTGCCCCTACTTCCATGGTAACCCCAATGGCCATCGAGCTTTGGCTGGCAATACGATGTGACTTCCTGTCTGCCTCAGTCTTGTCTTCCACCTTCAGGGGGACAGGTTGTGTGTGTGTCCTCTCTTACCTGTCAGGAGAGAGGTACGTGTGCTCTGCTGCTCCAGTTCCAAAAGAAGTGTTCCTAGCTGTGTTCTATTCTCAAGTCCTCAAGATTCTCATCTTAACCACAAGATCTGGGTGGCGTTCTTCAGTCATTCCTCTCATCATCTTTTCTAATCATCAAGAGCAAGTATTCATCTCAGTTTCATTCCGCCCAGCATCCCAACTTCAGTCTCACTACTACTCCCATCATTCAGTACGCTATAATCACAGCCTATTGCAGAATCACCCATTACTCTGCCTTATCTACGTCTGCCTTATACCCGGTTGCATCCGGAGAGACTGTTGCTACTAGTTACCACCGTTATAATAAATATACAACTACTGTTGTTTCTGAACCTTGGCATTGGTGTAATTATTGGTGCCCTGACTAAGGACAACGAAGAATTGCTCAGGCTCCGCGCGGTCAGGGTCCTACTGGTTAGCTGCATCCCCTCGTGCCATAACCGTGACCTAACATCTGGCAGGCAGCTGCCCGGGATCCTACCTGGTACTACCATTTACCACTACTCTCAGCGGAGTGCCCAGCGCACAGGCACATTATAGCTGCAGTGTGCATAGCTGAGTGTAAGTGCAGGCACATTATAGCAGGAATGGAGAGGATTGGAAACACGAGGGCTGACAGAGATTGCAAGGAGCATGAAGGAATGAGCAGGGTAGATGTGGGCACATACAGGCAGCACTCTCTGTCCAGGGAGAGAGGGGTTACAGCTATGGAGAGATTATCTCCCCAGTCCTGTCCCCTGATACAAGCCTGAAGTAGATCTGCTATGATTTGGAAGGTAAGGAAGATGTTCTCGGTCAGAGTACAGTGCTGTAGACCACCCTGTGCACGCCATGTCCCTCCCCCTTCCGCCCTCCCACCCAGTACAGCTCTTAAACCAAGTTACACTTTTGAAATACTGTGAACTCTTCTTGCAAAATGCTTTCAATCCAAGTTACTCTTAAACCAAGGTACCACTGTACTTACTTGATGCTGGTCTGTATTGCCTGGCACATGGTGTGTGTGTGTGTGTGTGTGTGTGTATGTGTGTGTGTGTATAAGAGGAGGGAGCTATGGTCCAGTGTCAGTCTTTACTGCACTTTGTATTCTATCAATATAGTGGGAATCAGGACACAGAAGAAACCCTCTGTAGAACGGCATCTCATTTTATGTCATGTCTAGATGTGATGTAAAGCTTTCGAGTTCATAAAAGTGCTGGGGAGAGAGCTGGAAAACTTTTCAAAGGCTGTAATAAAATCTCAGCGTGCTGGGTGTTTTACCCTTAAAAGGCAGGAGTGTTGTAATGGCAGCAGGGGAGAGACGGCTGTCCTCTATCCCCGCACACCGCTGTGCTGCTCCCTCCATGCTAATTCAATTACAGTAGCCGGTTCCATGTGTGGAGCTGTAGGATTTCTGAGAACTGATACAAAATAACAAAACAAAGTGTGTGTAATTAGGCAGCGGCAGAGATTAAAGAGCGGCCCATCACTTCACTACATATCGAGCCCCCCTCCCGGCATATTACATGAATACTTACCATCATGGCTACAGGGGATTTCTACATTGGATTACATTTCGACACATTGCTCTATCCTTGTGTGTTCTTTTGGCACTTTCCCTCTATGTCTTCACACATCTTCATCTCCTCAAGCTTAAAGTTCAAGGAATTGGTTGTCTCCTTGCCAGGGCCGGTTTTATAGAAAATGGAAAGCCCTGGGCAATAGACACTTGTAATTTTTAGATAGCTATTCTCAGAATTTCCAAAGCTGTATATAACCATAGCACAGATATATTCTGACCTAAATTTTACCAAGGTTTCCTCCATATTTATCACAAAGGGAGCTATTGGGCTTTCAGTTCTGGGTCAGGCAAGGATAGGCTTCCATAGTATGGGTACGTGCACACTACGAAATGGCAACAGAAAACCAGTCGTGCATTCCGCAGCTCGCACCCGCCGGCGGACTGATGCTGGCGCGCGCATCTCCGCCTGTGTCATAGATTTCATTCCGTTGTACGTCCAAAGAATGAACAGGTGTATAGAATTATGTCTTTTATATATGTTATTATGGAAATGTGCACGCCCGCCACAGTCTACCAGCGGATGCGAGCTGTGGAATTCGCAACAGGTTTTCGTCGCCATTCTGTAGTGTGCACTTACCCTACAGATGCAAACATAAGTGAAATCACTCTTAAAGTAATACCTGTCTTGAAAAGAAATGTCAGGTCAGGGTCTAGGTGTTTATACTAAATGGGGAGAAGCGCACAGTTGAACTCTTCTCTGGCCATCTTCCCATCTCAACTCAGGAGACAGTCCTGTAGGCCTCTATGAAAATCCATCTCTTGCTACATGGATGGGGCTCTCCCCTCTGCTTCTAGTGATCAGTGGAGGTCTTAAAGGGGTACTCCAGTGGATTTATTTTCTTTTAAATTAATTGTTTTCAGAAAGTTGTAAAGATCTGTAATTTACTTCTATATGAAAATTTCCAGTACTTATCAGCTGTTGTATGTCCTGCAGGAAGTCTACACAACCACTTAAACCTCACATAGGTAGGTCAGGGGTCACTTAACCAAATAAATTCCAAACCCACAGGCCGAAGCCCGGGGTACAAAAACCCCTTTAATTTATAACACCCCCTTTAAAATATAACTTTTATTGTGCACATTAAAGTAATTACGTGAACTGATTAAAACCACAGGACCCAGTATTTCCCACACTAGACTATGCTAGGTGATATCACGGGATATAGCTATCCTCCTGCCTATCTCAATTACTATCACAGTCTGAAGTACTGCATAGATAAATGTCTTGGAGATACTGGATGCCTGCTATTTAAAATCACAATACATGCCCCCTCTCTACATGTTTCATTGCCACAGCAACGTCATCAGGAGAAAAATTAGGCAACACTTGCTACTAGTACTGGCCGATATTTATACCTATATGCCAATAAATGACATCATAGTAACGCCCCAAACACTCCTTGTGCTATACCAATAATATCATCTTTTGTTAAACATAGCCTCACCCCCTTCTATTCAATTGGTCACCTATGTAAAGACAAAAACGCCCACCTACTCACCCTCCTATTATTGTGTCCATAGCGCTTCACGTCTCTCACTGTTGACCCGATACGTCACCAGTATTGCGACGTCACATGATCATTCCCAATCACATGACCGCTCCACGGTAGAAACACTTCCGGGTTAACGGTAACATGTGATGGCTACGTGTCACTGCGCATGTCACCGCACTTAGAAAATATTCATTGGGTTATCTCCAGTGCGCATGTCTGTTGACTTAGTCCCAAAACGGTGTGCCGGTTTCAAGTGTGCACGTCACAGCACATCAATACACATCCATTCAATTAATTACAGATTTTTTACCTTGATAGCTCAAGAAATGGGTCACTATTTGGTATAGTTCCTAAGTTAACTAAATAGGAGACCTGTATTACTATCAAAGAGTAGAGAGTTGGGCGACATAATATATGTTATATTGTATAGTGATCCACAGAATTGTCATTCCAACAATCCTGAAGGGGATAGGCAGGTAAGTAACAAAACATAAATACAACTGACAAAGCGATATGGTATAACTAATCAGGGTTGAGTATATTAAACCCAAATAAGACAAGGAAGTAGATAAAAAAGGGTCTATGATGTAAAAAGCATCTGGCCAAATGGATATCAACATAGCGTTCACGGTTATCTATTGTTATATACAAATATTAAATCATTAAAACCTTTAGAGAAAGGCAGCATATGAAAAGCCCTCATTTAATCCAAGAGGTACTTGACTACGGAGGCGGAATATCCATCTCGCCTCCTCTTTCAGCAACAATCTGTCTATATCACCCTTCCTGGGTCCTAATTTTAATTGGCAAAGACCCCAAAATTTGATATCTTCAATCCTGCCACCATGTCGGTGACGGATGTGTCTGGCTAGGGGCATTTCCGATTCAGTTCTGATAGTACTGATGTGCTTGGATACTCTATGCCGTAGTTCCTGGGTCGTCTTGCCCACATACAAGAGAGGACATGTACATTGCGCAACATAAATTACATTATTGCTACTGCAATTGAGAAATTGTCTTATATCATAAATTTTCTGGTCCACTGGGTTTTTAAATGTTTTGACTTTATTCATATGTTTACATAAGCCACAATGGCCACATGGGAAGAAGCCCTTCACATCACTCGTCAACCAAGTACGAGGGACCGAAGGTGTCTGCAAATGGCTGTGCACCAGCATATCCTTAAGGTTGGGACCCCTTCGGAAAGTTACACTCGGATGTCTACTAATCACAGGAGCCAAATCAGTATCTGCCTCCAATAGATGCCAATGACGTCTCAAAATTGCCATTACTTGGTCCGTGTGTCCATCATAATTCCCTATGCATCTTATCACTTTCTTATCATCCACCGGTCGCATATTGTGCAGAAGATGGGTTCTATCACTTTTGCATGCTTTGCGGTAAGCCCTACTTAGGTGTTTACTAGGGTAGCCCCTATTTTTAAATCTCTTGTACAAATTCTTGCACTCCAACTGAAATTTAGACTCCTCAGAGCAATTCCGGCGGGCCCTAAGATATTGGCAAACCGGAATGCTACGTCGTAGCGTATTCAGATGCCAGCTCTGCCACTAAAGTAGGGAATTAGTCGATGTTGGTTTGCGATAAATGTCAAACTGGATCTGGAGATCATCGTCGATGTATATCTGTAAATCTAAAAAATTAATAGTACGGCCACCAAACTCATATGTGAAAAGCATATCAATGTGATACGTGTTTAATGTGTCAACTAAATCCTGTAGTAAGGACGCATCCCCATCCCAAAGGATGAGGATGTCGTCAATATAACATGCCCAAAGCAAGATATGTGACGTGAAACAACTCAAAGCCTCATCTCCAAAAACAATTGTGTGCTCCCACCACCCTAAAAATAAATTTGCATAATTTGGTGCACAAGAAGACCCCATTGCGGTGCCTTGTGTTTGATGATAGAATTGCCCATTAAACAAAAAATAATTGTGTGTTAAAATAAATTTAAGTAAATCAACAACAAAATCATTATGTGCTTGAAAGTGTCTACTTTTGGTGCTTAAGAAAAAGGAGGTTGTGTGGAGACCTAAATCATGTCGTATATTACTATAAAGACTCTCCACATCCAGACGGGCAAGTACTGTATTCTCGTTCACTGTCAAATCCATAAGTTTCGCAACCATATCCTTTGTATCTTTAATATATGATGGTAAAGCGGAAACCAAAGGTGCAAGGATTGTATCCACATATCTACTAGCTCCTTGTGTCAAACAGTTATTTCCAGACACAATCGGTCTACCCCTGATGGGGATAGTTGATTTATGGGTCTTGGGGAGCGCATAAAAAGTCACGATGGTAGGATGTGGGTCAAAGAGATATTTCTTTTCCTCCTTTGATACCAAACCCCGCTCTCTTGCTGCCAATAGAATGGACTTATACTCTACGAGGTAGCGGGGTGTGGGATCAGAGTCCAATCTCTCATATTTAGTTTCATCATTCAATAATGTGAGTACCATCTCCACATAATCCTCACAATCCATCAGAACAATATTCCCCCCTTTATCAGATCTGAGAGAAAGTATAGTTTTGTAGGAGTGTATTTTCTTAACAAGTCTTGTGTCTTCCATTACAGTATTATTATATCTACAACTGGAAGGATTATTTTAGCCAGTTTTCTTCAGAAGTCTTCAGATCTATTTGAGCCAGTCCTCCTTAAGACCTCGCAGTATTTGTTGTCTCTTGTGTTTCCCTTCCTGGTGTCTCCAGTGTTTATTCACCTCTGTCTTGTCCCAACATAGTAGTTATCACACATAGTCATGCTCAACATTTACATTTGTCCATACACACTGCACCCTGGATACCTTTTCGTGTGCTCAGCCTATTGAGTGCTTGAGTGGTATGATTGAGTGGTGTGTATGAGGGTACCCAGATGTATGCTTGCTTTTATTATTTTCTTCTTTCTCTTTCAGGTGTCCAGGGCACTTCACACAAACACCCAAGGTAATACACAGGTCTTCACAGTTTTCTCTGCAGTAGGGTAACACATTTCACTGAAAACCTACTGTCTAACTGGCTGGAATATTGAGGGTCACGCGCCATCAGTTAAGTTGTCCTGGCTTACATGTCAGATGGTTCACACACTAACTACCTGTAACCAGAGTACGTTAGGCACTCCTAGGTGAAGTCCTGCCACCAGGGTTTTCTCTCTCGTCACTTTGTCACCTGTGCCTTGAGCGTGGGAAACACACACTTCAACACTCACAGTCATCATTCATTCCTGTTGTCTAATTGTCCAGTCCATTCATGTACCCCTCGAGATTCGCCGATGTCGGCTCAAACTTGCTAAGGAGTTATGCATGGGCCCAGAACAGGCTGTCTGTTTCTCACTTTAAGTTTACTTTTATTACTATAGCCATGCCTGTCCTGGAAACTATATGCACTGCAACTGTTTACTGTGTAGTCCCTATTACTCTCAGGTTCCTGTATATTGTACATGTGTTTAACTCTGTGCAGTGGTATGCAAAGGCTGGTGATCACGTGACCGTGCCCCATAACCATGGTTCCTCCAATGGCCGTCTAGCTTTGGCCAGGGGTACCATGTGACTTCCTCTTGCTGCGCAGTTCTGGCCCCTGCTCCCAAGCAAGGAGGTCGTGTGTGTGTGTCCCTCTTCACCTTCAGAAGAGAGGCTGGTGCTCTGCTGTAACAGTTCCTGGCTGTCCGCCTGCTCAAGTGCCTGGAGTATCCTCTCATCTGGGCGTCGTTCCTGCTCTCTATCTCCTCATCAACTCAAGATATTCACCGCAAGTACTCTAATCCACCCAGCCTCTCTATTCCTCTATCACTACTACTCCCATCATCCGGCACGTTTCACCTCAGCCTATGCAGCACCACCTTTGCTCTGTCTGTTTAAACCTGCTATATACCCGGTTGCAACCGGAAGAGACTGTTGCTACCAGTTACCAATAAACTTGTAACCACCGCTGTCACTAAACCCTGGCATTGGTGTCCCTTATCTGGTGCCCCGACTAGGTACAGCGAAGAATTGCATGCCCAGTATCCCGCATAGTACCGAAGACCGGCCTACAGCTGTGCCACCCTCGTGCCAGTACTGTGACAACTCTATACCCTGCAGCTGCCCCGGTTCCTGCCTGCTAGTAACACCTGCACTACGGAGTGGCCCCCACGGGTCAGGGCATCACACGCTCACCTTCCGGCGCCGATATCCCTGTCCGGGGACCGGGTCCAGAAGTGGAACTTGCAGCAAAGGGTAGGTAGCCGGGGCTGTATCCACCTCTGCCTTTGGCTTATACAACTGCATGCAAAACTTTCATGCCAGACTACAATGCAAACATTCAATGTCTAAATATAGTAGCGACAGGCAATACTTGAATTAAACAATATCGAAATGATACATAACACTACCATATACTTGTAATATACATATACTGTATATATATATATATATATATATATATATATATATATATATATATATATAAAATTATATATATTTAATTAAATATATATATATATATATATATATATATATATTCACCAGGGGCTTAACTACCACTATAGCAGCCATAGCGACTGCTATGGGGCCCGCTGCATCAGGAGGCCCAATGGCCCACTCATACAATACACTTGGCCCCTTGAGCCGGTATTATTTGTAGCACCCGGTGGCCGAGAAGGCCTTCAGGGTGCTGCATATATCCCTTTAACTGCAAGCGCTCCTGACGCACACTTGCAGTTAAATATTAAATTTGATGGGTTTGTGGTCAGGGGAGATGGGGGGGAGCCTGATCAAAAGTTTGCTATGGGGCCCAACCACTTCTAGTTACGTCCCTGATTTTCACTGCTCAATCCTCCTGTTTTCTTGTTCTCAGATGAGTAAGCCAACACCAGAATAGTCTGGCTGCGGTTTACCCTTCTCCTTCCCCGAGGTTTGGCTGAGCTGAACATTCATGTGTATGGGGAGGACGGGAGAATTATCTGTCACCTGAATAATCATTTGACCCCAGTTATTTAAAGAGGATGTACCACCAGGTACATCCTCTTTAATCTGAACCCACGGATCGAACGGCGCCATCACGGGGAATTAGAATGAATGGAGCCGTGTCATACAGAGGAGGTAATTCCCTCCCACTGGGGGCGGGCCGGCCTACCTCCAGTGCTTGAACACCGGCCGGTTCCGGTGTATAGAAAGGCGCCGTGCACGGGAACCAGGCCACGAACCGAAAAACGGACCGCGGCACCGGCTTCCCAGTGACAGCGCCGTTCGATCCATCCTTGCGACCCTATTGTTTTGGGAGGGATAAGCCACAGCTGGAGCAGTCTGACTGCAGATCACGCCACCATTTGAGAAAAGACGGACATTCATCTGTATCGATCGTTCATGTGTAATGGGAGAGACAGATGTCCGCAGGTCAACAGTATGGCTGACAGGTACTAAAAGTATATGGGCAAAAGTCCTGCCCTTATTTCTCATGGCTGAGAAACAGGGCCGGACTGGGGCTGAAAAGCAGCCCTGGCACACAAACCCCACTAGCCCACATTTATATCCCCGACACACACCTGTTGCACCAATGATGTCGAGCACAATTTTTTTTAGCTTTACTACTGTCACATCATTTTCTTTAAAACATTACATAAAAAAAAAGTCAATCAGTGACTCACAGGTGACGTCTTCTTTGATCTGAGGCGTCACTTTCCTTTTTCTTTCCATCCGGCCCAGACCATCATGAGGATTTGTTCCAGCTACAATTCATTTTATAATAGGTATATGGATTGCCCCCAGTATGCAGGATCCCCTGCTGTGCCCCCATATAGTAATAATTCCTCCTGCTGTACCCCCAAATATTAATAAGGCCCCCTCTGCAGTGCCCCAATAGTAATAATCCCATCTGTGCTGTCCCCATAGAATTAATCCCCCCCGTGCTCTGTCCCATAGTTGTAATCCCCCTGTGGTCCACCATAGTAATCCCCCCTATGCTGCACCCCCATACTAATCCCCCTGTGCTGCACCCCAATAGTAATCCCCTCTGTGCTCCACCATAGTAATCCCCCCTATGCTGCACCCCCATACTAATCGCCCTGTGCTGCACCCCAACAGTAATCCCCTCTGTGCTCCACCATAGTAATCCCCCCTATGCTGCACCCCCATACTAATCCCCCTGTGCTGCACCCCAATAGTAATCTCCCCTGTGCTCCACCATAGTAATCCCCCCATGCTGCACCCCGCATTGCCAAATACAAACAAAAACATTATACTCACCTTATCCTGGAATACAGCGGGTCCCTCTCTCTTCTGATCTTCTCCTTACAGGCCGTATCCTCCCAATAAACACGCGGTCCCAGGGGCTGTGGGCGGGTGGCACTATCGGCGGTCTGAGCATGATGTTCCAGAGGGGCGGGCGGGCAGGCGACGCGCTAATTAAGATTCGGGAAGTGCCACCAGCAGTGGTGCCATGGACAGCTACTTCCACCTCAGCCGGCCGTGGCCCCGGCCCGCTCCTTCCACCGCAGCCGGTGCTCATCCAATCAATGTGGAGCAGGAACGTGGGGGCCAATGTGTGCGCCGCAGCGGCCCCACTCTCCTGCTCCACTTGATTGGATGAGCACGTCAGGAGCGGGCCGCGGCCGGCTGCGGTGGAAGGAGCGATCCGGGAGAAGAGAAGCACAATGCGGTGGAAGGAGCGGGGCGGGCCGGGAGGAGAGAAGCACACTGCTGTGGAAGGAGCGGACCGCAGCGATGTTTTTTTTTTTTTTTTTCATGCAACCCAGGCGGCCCATGGACTGGTGATCCGGCCAGCCCAGCGGGCATTTGCCCGCCTTACCAGATTACCTGCTGAGAAACATTGTATAGCCCCTACATGCATAGTGTACAGCTTGCTGTTCTACAGAGTATGCATGTGTTTGAGCATGTGCAGCCTTCAAAGGCTATGGGGGAGATTTATCAAACATGATGTAAAGTGAAACTGACTGAGTTGCCCCTAGCAACCAATCAGATTCCACTGTTCATTTCTGTGTCTGTGAGGAATGAAAAGTGGAATTTGATTGGTTGCTAGGGGCAACTGATCCAGTTTCACTTTAAACCACGTTTGATAAATCTCCCCTTATGTTCACACTATGTTAAACAGCGTCTGTTGCTATGCAATGGACGCTGTTAAACTGCCGGCCGCTGGGCTGCATTTAGCACGTTCCTGCAGCCGATACCTCTGCAGCCGATGCCTCTTACGATCAGTGTGATTTTGGTGGCTGGGCCCAGGATTTACTACAGAATAATACAGCTGATTCTCCCGGCTCACTATACAGTATATATCTCATAGCAGCTAGGCAGAGAATCATTTCTAGAAAAGTGGATGTTCACCTTAAGTATACAGTGTGTAAACAGGAAGGCAGCAGGTATATACATGTCGGCTAGTGCAGTTATATAACTTCATCTTGTACACTTCATTGCTTCTCTTATCAGTCTTTATATCAACATTTTGTATTTAAAAATCTTTCCTCGGATCACCTGCATTTAATATAATTCACAGATTACATCTGATACCGGGTGGGATGTACAGAAAATGTGACCTTGGGCTACAAGCAAAGTAGAACAATGTAGATGTAGAATTCTGGGAATTTGAAAATCCTTATTGGAATAGGGAAGTGAAAGGGTCAATTTGTCATGAAGTCTTGAAGTCCAGTAAAAGGTTAATTTGACATCTAGGTCCACTTTCATACAAAGTTAGACAGAAGTTACCGTTGGATTCCTTAGGGATTCAGAACAATAGGGATCAAGATTCCATTGGAGAGAGAACAATCATGGCAGACTCCATGCTGTATGTACTGAGGTTTTCTTCCCTAGATGCAGTGTTTGTGCAGTAAGGGCTGCAGGGCTGGCGTCCTGTGAGGCTGGGGCTAGCATGGGGGCTTTTACTGAATTACTGTGGTCTATTTATTGTTTATAAGATGGTTTAATAATAATAATAATAATAATAATAATAATAATAATACATTTTATTATACTGGTGGTTCTGGCAGGTTAAAGAGACTCTGTCAGTAGGTTTATGCTGTCCTATCTAAGGGTAACATAAACTAGTGACAGAGAAGCTGAACAGAATTATGTATCACTTACATTGTTCTGTGCAGCTGATTCTGAGATCTCCTCCTGAATAACATGAATAATTAGTAATCGTCTCCATTATGTGCTTGAGCCCAGCAGTCCTGGATATTTATGAGAAGCAGAAAACTCCGCCCACCAGCTGCTGATTGGCAGTTATGTATCTATGCTGTGGATAGGCAGTCAACTGTCAATTAGCAGCTAAACAGCGGGGGGTAGGGATGTGGCTATAATCCTATTCTCCTGCATATTAGGAGAACTGATTAACAGAATTATACAAGTAATGCACTGATCTGTTCAGCATTTCTATCACTAGTTTATGCTGCCCTCATTTAAGGCAGAATAAACCTAGTGACAGATTCCCTTTAAGGATGCATTACAGAGTGTCACATACACTCACATATAATTATTAGGCATCAATGGTCTCCTGGGTGTTCTACATCAGTTAGAGTGAAAGGTTCTAGCAAGGGGTGGGGCTATGCTAATGAGAGGAACATCAGAGGGGAGCACAGCTGGAGGAAACTGGGTAAATGTCATGGAGGGAGTTAGCTCAGCCCGGTGTAGCAGGCCAGTTTAACCCCCGTCCAGATTATACCCGGGTATAAAATGGCCTAGGCCAGAGTATACCCCGGGGTATAAAATAGCCTAGGCCAGAGTATACCCCTGGGTATAAAATAGCCTAGGCCAAACTATACCATTCAGGCCAGAATACACCCCGGGGTATAAAATGGCCTAGGCCAGAGTATACCCCAGGGTATAAAATAGCCTAGGCCAGAATATACCCCGGGGTATAAAATGGCCTAGGCCAAACTCTACCTGGTGTGTAAAATAGCCTAGACCAAGCTATATCCCGGGGTGTAGCATAGCCTAGACCAGAGTATACCCATCCAGGCCAGAATATATCATCTAAAGTCTAACCAGGCCACAGTATACCCGGGGGATAAACTATATACCTGAAGGTGTAAAACAGCCTAAGCTATGCTATATCTCTCCGGGCCATAATGTTATTACTTCACTGGTTTTCTCACCCCTGGCCCAGGCCACAGTATACCTAAGGGCATATATTTTCATACTTAGGGGTGTAAAATAGACTAGGCCATACTATAAACCTGCGGACAGTCTAGCCCAGGCCACAATATACTCCGCCAGACTATATCCCTCCAAGTTATCAAGTCACTGGTTTTCTCAGTTCTGACCCAGCCTACAGTATACCCCAGGGGATACATTCTATACCAGGGGTGTAAAATAGCCTAGGCCAGAATATATCCCTGCAGGTCATAATGTTATCACTTCACTGTTTTTTTCACTTTATCTCTAATTTGTTGAAAAGTGCACAGAATTTTTATTTTATTTTTTTTAATTATACTTGGACACACAGCTGCCTCCTCTTGTTAAGTTTTTTACGTGCTGTGCAAAATTTTACGGTTGTTGCGCAAAAATCATCATTAGACGCAAATGCCTTGATACATCTTGCAAAATTTATTGCACAATTCATGCGTTTTTTGCAGTCTTCTTTTTTCATCCTTTTTTGCAACAAAAAAAATGGTTTGAAAATCGGATCAAAACACATTTTTTTTTAGTGTACACAAAAATGCGGTCAACCACAGTATTTGTATACGCTAAAAAAAAGGATGCATTTTTATCCGTGTTTTTATTATTATGGAATGAAAAAACTGATTAATGGAAAAACTGATCAAAATGGAGGCACACAAACGCTTCTTTTTTTCTTATCCATTTTGCAAAAAACTAATGGGAAAAAAAATGGACTGCAATAACACAGTTTGAACCCAGTCTAAAACAGCTTGGCTACAAAGCTATGCTAGGGTAGGATTTTGCGCAAAAAAATAAAAATTTGCACTTGGCAAAAAACGGATGAAAAAAACGGATGCATTTGTGTGCATCCGTTTTGATCCGTTTTTCCATTGACTTCCATTGTAAAAAAGATGGATCAAAACGGATCAGTTTTTTTAACGGACACAAAAGAAGTGTCAGCTAAGTTTTTGTGTTTGTCCAAAAAAAACGGATCCGTTTTGATCCGTTTATTTTACAATGGAAGTCAGTGGAAAAACGGATCAAAACGGATGCACACAAATGCATCCATTTTTTTCATCCGTTTTTTGAAAAAAACAGATGAAAAAAACGGATTGCAAAAACGCAGTGTGAACCTAGCCTTAGCCAAAAAAAACCATAATGATAAATGTCCCCTATGGCCCCGTTCACACCGAGCAAGAATGTCGGAGTTCAGCGGCGGAGCGTTCTGCCGCGGAATCCCGCCGTACTCAGTGTGCTGCTTTGCTTGAAGGAGAGAGCACTCCTCCGCTACCACCGCTCTCTGCTCAAAGAAATGACATGTCAGGGCAATGACAGGAGGAAGCGGACACCTTCACTCCTTCACTCACAGTGAGACACTGAGCACGGCGGGATTCAGCGACGGAGTGCTCCGCCGCAGAATTACGACGTTCTTGCTCAGTGTGAACGGGGCCTATGGGGGAGGCAATCAATCAGATTCCACCTTTCATTCCTCACAGACTCTTTGGAAAATGAAAGGTGAATTGGTTGCTAGGGGCAACTGAGCCAGTTTAACTTAACACCATGGGGGAGATTTATCAAACATGGTGTAAAGTGAAACTGGCTCAGTTGCCCCTAGCAACCAATCTGATTCCACCTTTCATTTTCCAAAGAGTCTGTGAGGTATGAAAGGTGGAATCTGATTGGTTGCTAGGGGCAACAGAGCCAGTTTCACTTTACACCATTTTTAATAAATCTCCCCCCATGTTTGATAAATCTCCCCCTTTGTGATTAGATTTTTAAGATTTCCATCAGCAGCTTCTCACTTAAAGGGGTATTCCCCCCAAAATTATTTTTGCATTAATATGTTGCCCACCCGTAGCTTTCCATCTTTCCAATATAAACTTATTATGGATTCTGCACAGTTTTGCTGCTATCTAGATGCACTCACCCCCCCCCCCCCATTCTTTCAATACCATATTAGGTTATTTGAGCAAATAGAAGGTGGTCTCCCATCCACACCAAGAGCATTGATCACATGGATGACCTTGGCTATACATAAGGGTCCTAATACACAGAGCCATTTTTAATGATTAACGATTAACGACTAATGATAAATGATCGCAAACGAGATTGTTTATTGCTAACCTGAAATCATTCACCATATGACACAGAACGATGGTCGTAAGATACGAGCATTACTACTAGGGATGGTCCAAACCTGCCGAGGTTCAGGCTTGTACGAACCCGAACTCTAGGCAATGATTCCCGCCCGCTCCGTGGAGAGGGTGGATACAGCGGGAGGACCGCCTGGAAAACTGGGATACAGGGGGAGGACCACCATAGGCTGTATCCCAGTTTTCCAGGCGGTCCTCCCGCTGTATCCACCCGCTGCACGGAGCGGCCAGACAGCGGGAATCTGATGCCGAGCGTTCGGGTTCATACGAACCTGAACCTCGGCAGGTTCGGACCATCCTTAATTACTAAGATCGGTATTGAGATTGTTACTATGATCGTTTATTCCTTCTGATCCCAGCAAAACAATGGACAATGTGCTATTACACTGAACGATTAGTGAAAAATGCAGAACTTGAGCGAACGAATGTGGAATTACAGCGAACGATTAGCAAATGATTTACTAATTTTAGGTTCAGATCTAAAGCAACGATCAACGACATACAAACGATTTTTCGTTGCCTGCAATTACACAGAACAATTATTGTTTAAATTCAAACGATATAACGATTTTTTCGCACGATAATCATCCCGTGTAATACGGCCCTTACACATTAAAGGCCAGCTCATTGATGTCAATGACCTGTGTAATACTTCATGTTCCCTGCAGGGGTGCTGCAGAAAAATTGTAAACTTCCTACTGACTCTTCTTACAGATTTGAATTGTTCAGCTCATCTTTGGCCACGTAACCTTAAAAAGAGCCCTATTGGTTTTACTTTACCATCTCAGTAAAATGGAAGAAAGCATATTATAAGGAAGGCGACGGGCTGTACCTCATTGCATATGCATAGAGCTAAGCACTGGTATATAAACCGCACATTACTTACAGAAACTACTTAAAAACCATATGGAAAGTAAGATGATATTTTTCAGCTAAGCAGTAAAGCATCGCTGTAATTTGTAGCCACAGGTTTTTCCATCAAGCTTTCCTTTTATTAAAATTGAAAGTGATAGCGTTCGGTGTAGACGGCAGCCCTGCCTTCATTTACATCAAAAAGCACGTCTTTCTAAGAAACTTCTCAGCCTTCATGAGATAATTCCCATAGTCCCAAAGGAACGCCACATATGGCAAATGCAGCTATTACGTAAATCTTAACAGAGACGGTGGATTGTAACTAAACTCACTTATTGCTGGATGCTATAACGTTATACGCAGGGGAGCGACGAGTCAGCGTTTTATTTCTTCGGATGGTGTATGTAGCTTGTATCCATTTTCAGTATGGCGGCATTCTATTCTCTGCATGTATACGTAAAGATTGTGGGGGCAGAATAGGACCTCATCTGGAAGGCAGTTAAGGAAATCCGCTCCTCTAGGGGTTGTAGATTCTACATTTAGAGGTTTATTGCATGTATTATAGTGTATAAAGCTATTCCAGGTGGCTGGCAGAGATCGCAGATGCAGCATTGCCTGCTGATGATAATCACATCTTTTATTAAAAAGAGGAAAAAAAATAATAATCTCACCATTTACAATCTTTACTTCCCCCATTGCGGTCTTGCAGTGGTAATAGAAACGTTAAAATGCTCGCATATTATGGCTGCGTGAAACTTGACTGTACGTGTTAGCGAAAGTTCAACCAAAGCCACCTATGATCAAATGTATATAGGGGGTCCTCTAACTGTATGGGTATAGAATGTGAGAATTACAGAGATGGCTGACTTGGTAATAATTGTGTATGATGCTGTACTGCCATTCAATGTAGCTATAGGGCTAGTGCCCACCAAAGGGGCAATTGACTCCAACATTGGCACGATTTGTTATTGGTAGCCCCTGACTGGATGTCAGTAAGGGTGGGCACTGACAGCCCATAAGGCCCAGTTATCAGGACAGCTAGGAAGGAGTAGGTCCTATTGGGAAAGGGTTAAGGTAGCTATAAAAGGAAGGGGTGGGAATGAGTGTTTCTGTCCCTCCCTACCCCATCCCCTTTTGAGTCAAGAGTCAACCAATGGTGGGAGAGTATTAGAGTGTCCTCTAAGTGTCGCCTCCATAATTCTCCTTGGTGGCAGGTATTGGTAAGGATGGGCTGGGGTTATGGAGGAAGGGAGACAATTGAGACAATTCTATGTTGGTTGTAACAATGACAAGTGCAAATGGAAAATAAGGTAAAAGGAATAAACCAGTAAAGCAGACCTGCAAGCCAAAAGCGGGCAAGAGTGACGTTTTGTATTAGTTTACTCTGATTAATGTTAATAAAGTTGTGCAAAGAGAGGAAAATGTGACTTTGTCCTTATAAATAGTAGGGGGTAAGGGAGGCCAGGTTGTGTCTGATTGACAGGGTCTGCAGACTGTCAATCATGAGACAATCATATGCTTAACTTTTGGGCAAAAATAGCGACGAGTGCATGCTCAAGTTATACTCATCACTAGAACACAGCAGTGCTTAAAGGATACGTACACCTTATTTGTTGACAACTCAGCTTTTTTCTAGACATTAGTTGTAACAAACTATGCCTTGCATCAACCAAATTGTGGGTTGGAATTTTAACCTAAAGGCTGTAATCTCTGAAAACATGTATAGAACGGCTGTGCAGCAACCAGGTTATCACCGAGATTGCCCCACATCTCTTAGCCTCATACCAGGTTATCTGCCGTCACGATGTATATTTCTTCACGTATGCCCTAATCAAATTATCCCGTCTCGTAAATTTGGAAAATCTCAGGTTGTTCAGATTAGTGTTCACGGTAATAATATTAAACATGACTAAGCACTATGAAATTGAACATTATGTACGTAAAACATTCTTCTCAAATCTTGTACTGTAATTCTCTAAATTGGAAACATAGACACTTGGAAGTACATACGGCAGATACTGATCAACAGGCCCAACTGCTTTACCCCGTCCCTGTGCTAAGAACACACAGTAATTTCTTCTTATGAATTATTCCTAGAATTGTCTCAAACTAAACAAAACATGACTTCACCCGTGATGAAAATTTGTTCTTATTGTGTTCTCACTTTTCAATGAAATGGTAATTTCGAGGTCACGCCAAAGCTCACCACCTTTGACTTTCATTGCATGACCAGTGCAAGGTATGCTCGCCAAAATGTGAGAAAAACTCAATTTAAGTAAAAGTACAGTATATGAACTTTACAGAACTTCTTTGACTTTGACTTTCATTACCTATCAATACTATCTAACCAACCCCGACTCTCATATAGCCGTATACTGTCGCTCCTTCTTCGACACATGGCAAAAAAAAAAACACCAGAGATGGAAAACTTCAGGTCTATAATCCTGTATTAAATAGTTTCATAATGTATCTTTATAGTAGCAGAACTTTCATGTATCTTACATAAAGCATCAGATAGACTTATAGCTGTATAATGAACTCCTTGCTGCCTGCGGCCACCACTAGGAGGTGCTGATGAGTTTACTGTATACTTAGTGTTGAGTTTAACGTATGTACAGTATCTAGTAAGCATTTAAACTCTTGTGGCAACTTTCAACATCTGCAATGGTGATTGGTGGGGGTTGGGTGTTAAAACCCCCAAGGATCACAAAAACAGTAGTCTGTGTGAATAGAGATTCAGTATGTTTGCTGTACCTCTGCTCAATTCATTCACTATGGGATTGCCAAAGATAGCTGAGTAGATGAAGCAGCAGCAAAATATACATGCTGCTGCTCTATTTGTTAGGGGGACAAATAATCCCCTTTTTATCATTGGTGGAGGCCCCCTTATTGAACATTGAGAAATGTCAAAAGTTTTGATCAGTGGAGGTCTGGAGAAAGTGAAGTGCTCAGTTCAGCTGTATTTTCATTGTGTGGCAGCAGTAATGGATGACATGGCCCCTCTGCTGCCACCAATGGCTGTGTTGAGAACTGCAGGGCGGCACAAGCATAGTTACATATCCCTAGCCTACATTACACAATAACCTAGTAACACAGACAGCTTTCCCATGTCTAATTTCTATTTTAATGCTAACATGCATTAGAATAGACATCAATGGGTGGCTAATATACTGTATGTAACTATGCAATGACCACAGCTTCAGCAGCTCTGCAATTCCTGACACAGCCATAGGTAACAGCAGAGGAGAGGTGTCACTCCTTATTGCTGACACTCATGGTGGATATATTTGTCAAAGATATGTATATATATATATATATATATATATATATACACTCAGTCGGCTGTCAATCAACCATGTTCAGTAAGTGGCAGCATGGTTGGCTCAGTGGTTAGCACTGTAGCCTTGAAGTGCTGGGGTCCTGGCTTCAAATCTGCAAAGAGTTTGTATGTTCTCTCTGTGTTTGCGAGGAAAGAATATACCGATAGGTGAATTTAAATTGTGAGCCCTATTGGGGACAGGGAGCAATAATTGCCAAAAACGATGTGGAGTCTGTGTGCGCTATACAAATAAAAGCATTATTATTATTATTAGTGGCAGTACAACAACATGCTATCACTTATAATTATGGGGGGAACACTTTAACTTCCAGTAGAGTTCTGTCACTTATAATTTCCTTCTTATTAGATCTCTACTACTTTACCCTTTCCCAGGAATCTGCTATAACATGTCAAAACTCCTACATTGGCATTGTCTCAACAATGTTCTCTTAAGGCAATCTTGGAATAGAACAATTCCCAATTTTTAGATGCATCCCATGATAATAAGCTGAGTGTCCCCCCTGCTGTGACCCCCAGTGATCAGCTGTAATTTTTGAGGTATGTGGCAATTAGTCTTCAATTACCCTGCAGCGCCTCTACAGGAGAAATTATGCATTACACATTAAAATTAGTAGGTTGAATAATAAAGATTGTCTTGCTAAAAGATGAAGATCCTGAACCAGGGGCGGACACAGACTGCAAAGGGCCCCTGTGCAAAAAAATGTGTTTGGGCCCCCATAACCTATTTGTTTCTCCACCTTTCTGCCTTAAAGGCGCACACATATGTACGCCCGGGTATCCGGTACATGTGTCCTTGTTTCTCGGGAGGGCCCTATAGCACAGATGCCAGGGCCCACTAATGGACTGTACTGCAGTCTGTGCAGGCCCCAGTGTGGGACTGGGGTACCTTTGGCCAACCAATAGAACTGATCATGGGGGGCACCCAAATAAAGAACCCGTCAGAAGCGACATGCTGACCTTGTCCCATCTTTGACTGATGTATCTGTGACCACAGCTGCCTGAATAACAATAACTACAACTCTCAGAATGCCTTACACTTATAAAACTCTCAGAGAATGCTGGGAGTTGTAGTTTCCGAGAGGACAACCCCTTGAGTTGTCTGCTAATTTGTACTTCAAATCCCAGCACATCCTGAGGGCTTCAGACTGCAGTAAATGCTGGGAGTTGTAGTGTTTGCAGCGGTTGTACTTGGAGGGTCCTGGATGCATTGTACACTGGTTGCTGTGTGTGTTCGTGTGTGTTCGTGTGTGTGTGTGTGTGGGGGGGGGGGGGGGGGGCTGAGAGTACATAGCTCAGAGTGTGGAAGTGACCCCAGAACATCGCTAATGCGGGATAGAACAAATGGGCCCTTAATCACTGCTGGGGCACAGGTGGGAGACATGTACTGTATGTGGCTGCACAGGTGGGAGACATATACTGTATGTGGCTGCACAGGTGGGAGACATATACTGTATGTGGCTGCACATGTGTATTACATGTACTGTATGTGGCTGTACAGGTGGGATACATGTACTGTATGTGGCTGCACAGGTGGGATACATGTACTGTATGTGGCTGCACAGGTGGGATACATGTACTGTATGTGGCTGCACAGGTGGGATACATGTACTGTATGTTGCTGCACAGGTGGGATATATGTACTCTATGTGGCTGCCTAGGGGGAGATGAAAGAGAAAAACAACCATGCTGCAGGGCGGAGGGGGACACAGATATTGGATAAAAGGCATAAACCTAAATAAAACTTACAGCATCAGAGAGGGAGGTGGGGTCTCTGTGCTTTCTCTTACACAGGGGCGGATTAACTTTACTATGGGCCCCACGATGTTTACCAAGCTTGGGCCTCCGAACCCATGGTAACTATGGCGGCACTAACTTAGGTCTTTTTCCTCCATAATGCAGCTTGTAAAGAACCTGGGGTGACATCATTGTCACATGATAAGGTCCTTCAATATATTCTCTAATGTTAGTGCATTGTCTCCTGGCTGCAGTTTTACACTGATTTGTGCAAAATTGTGGTAAAAAGCAGCCATTTTTATGCAAATCATGATTGAACATAAATCTGTTTGGGAGGCCATGGGCCCCTCAGGAGTTCAGGGCCCCAGGCTACCGCTCAGAACGGGCCTATTATCATCTGCTACTGAGTCCACCCTCTATCTTACAACTTCCAGCAGCCTGACAGTCACACTGACAATAATCCATCACTGTCAGAGCTGCTGCTCTTGCTCCCTTTTCACAGTCCTGTCCCTGGCAGCCATAACCCTGCAGGATCCCTCCAGTCCGATACCACATACTCTCTCTCCCCTCCTCCTTACACAAGGTATGCCAGACAGTGGAGTACAGGAAGGGGGGTCTGTCATCACATGCTCTCTCTCTTCTCCTCCTTACACAAGGTATGCCAGACAGTGGAGTACAGGAGGGGGTGTCAGCAGCAGCGTGCAGGGGCCCCACAGGAGCATGGGGCCCGCACTTCCCGGGTGCTGATGCCACCTGGGGGGCCCACTACAGACATGTGCCATGCTGATCTGACACTTTAGAGTCTGAGCCTAGCGGGCCTCTCTTTTGGCCTGGGCCCCTGTGCAGCTGAACAGACTGCACAAGTGACAGGTCCGTCTCTGTCCTGAACAGAAGACAATGAACAGAGGACAATGTGACTATTGCTATATTACAGATATACAGGTGCAGCCCTAGAGAACTGCAGGGCTGTCAAAGCTCTCGTCTCTACTCTCTTACTCTGATGAAGTACTGCCACCTACACAGTGCTACTGATATAGCACCACCCTCATCCTTCTTTTCTGTATGTTCTTATGCATTAGAATATAAATTACACTAGGAGCGGCTCACTGTCAATAGTGATATGTGTGATTACGATCACCGCAGGCACTGAAGAGGCTGGGGTCAGCGGCGCTTGATCAGAGTGGGTGAGTGCGAGCCAGGGCTTGGAGAGCCCTGCTGTTCCCTACATGAGCGTGGATGGTGTAAAAGAGTCCCATGGCACCCCTTTCTGCTGCCACTCACTGTATAACAGTATATATATATATATATATATATATATATATATATATATATATATATACATTTATTTTAATTAAGCTTGGGCATCCCTGCAGTTCTCAACACAATCATTGGTAACAGCAGAAAGGCCCAAGCTTCCACTCAATGTAAAATAGTAGATTAATAATAAAAACCTTTATTTTAGTGAAGGTATATTACAAAGTAAAAAAAACTATAAAACTTTATTAAGTGCAATGTTTCTATAAAGTTAATTTTTTTTTTTACTCTCCGGAGCACTCCAGTACGCCTTTAATAATTCCATAATGAGTATAAAAGCAACTATATAATCTATCTTGATATATATATATATATATATATATATATATATATATATATATATACATATATATATATATATATATATATATATATATACATGCACTCTCAGTGCTCGTTTGCTCCTCATTCCCCGCACGCTGCCGCCGCTATTCAGCGCGGCTGCAGTGAGCTGGTGAGCGCAGGAGGGGCAGCGGGGAGCTGCGGGGGGGGGGGGGGGGGGGGGCTGCCCGGGTGATCGCTGATCGTCCGGGCAGCCCATAGGATACAGCAGCGTCTGCTGCCGATGCTCCTATTCAACGGAGCGACGGCAGCAGATCGTTGCTGTATCAGTCGCTTGTTTTTCAACATGTTGAAAAACAAGCGACTGCAACGATCAGCCGACATGAACGATGTCGGCTGATCGTTGCACTCTATTCCACGGGACGATTATGGTCCGTAGCGGCCGATATCGGCCGAATACGGGCGATATCATTCCGTGAAATAGGGCCTTTAGGGCTTTATCCAACTTCAGGAACCACCGCTAATCAAATGCCAAACGATCAGGTTCGGATGGACTCGAGCATGCTCAAGGTTTGCTCATCTCTAGTTACAGTGTATAAGTCTAAGCAATATACATTATGGCAGGGGTATTTCTAGGTATGGGAGGGTTCACCGTATGCCACTTTGTCTAGGCAAGGGTATTCCAATTTTAGGTTTGGGCAGAGAACTGAATCTTTGACCTGGGGGACGTAAAGCAAAGCTATGACTATGTTACGATGAGAGCAGGAGTGGGAGTCGTGGACGCACTTCATTAATCCTATAATTATCTGGCTCTTCGATCCTTTATCTCCAGTACAATGACAGGAGTATACATCATCCAACCCTAATAATGTCTCCTTCTGTTTAAAGCCAAACTTTGAAGCAATAATCTATTTAACCAGATCCTGCGTCATGTGTTATTCTTACACTGCTCGCTCCACGGATGCGCTTTCCTGATTTATGGGCCAGCCATAAACATACTTTTAGTTGCAGAACCATATATGCTCAGTGAAATCAGTGCGTGAGTCCACAAGCTGGATAAATATACTCATCCATGCGCAACCACCACCGTTACACGAGATCAGCCAAAAACACACCATGCAATATGAGATCAACATAACACTTTCACTAAAGGGAACGCACTTGTGGGGAAATTCTATTAAAAAAAATTCTAGAACCACACAGTTTTTCCTGCAGTGTCACCTCACATATTACTGCCATATACAAACAATGTACATAACACTGCCAAATAGCCAAAAAATATGCAGTATCCAAACAATATTCCTTTAAAGTGTCCACATAATATAATATAATATATAACACATATAATACTGGCATATAGTGTCAAAATAATATGCAACATCCATATAATGTTCCTTTAAAGAGCCCATGTAAGACTTCCATAGAGAGTGCACATAATACTGCCATATAGCGCCCATAGAATACTACAATAAAATGTTACTATTAGCAAGAATGATAAGCATAGCAAAGAGGAAATAGCACCTCAGCAGACCTGGAAAAAGCCTATGCACAGTACTTCCCCATTAGCCCCCTGTGGTTCCCAATTTTTCCCTTTTTTTCCAATCCAATCACTTGGCCAAATGGGACATCACTTTGAACAGTGATTGGCTGAACAGTCAGGTCCTGCTCCAAGCTCTCATCAAAGAAGCAGGAGGGCAGCAGCAGAGAGAGAGAGCTAAAGAAGACAAAAGCAGGACTGGGGGTAGGTGAGTATAGCTTTTATTTCTTATTTTAGACAGCATCAGCAATTTACAATTCCTTTTTGAATGTCTGAATTAGGGATGGTCTGAACCTGCTGAGGTTCGGGTTCGTACGAACCTGAACTCTTGGCAATGATTCCCGCTGTCTGCCCGCTCCGTGCAGCGAGTGGATACAGCCGGAGGACCGCCTGGAAATCTGGGATACAGCCAAAGCCATAGGCTGTATCCCAGTTTTCCAAGCGGTCCTCCGGCTGTATCCAACCTCTCCACGGAGGTGGAAGACAGCGGGAATCATTGCTAAGAGTTCAGGTTCATACGAACCCGAACCTCAGCAGGTTCGGACCATCCCTAGTCTGAATACTAGAGATGAGCAAACCTCAAGCACACTCAAACACTCTGCATTTGATTACCAGTGGCTTAAGAAGTTGGATGCAGCACTAAGGCTGCCTGGAAAACATGGATACAGTCACAGAGAAAGATTTATCAAACATGGTGTAAAGTGAAACTGGCTCAGTTGCCCCTAGCAACCAACCAGATTCCACCTTTCATTTCCCAAAGAGTCTGTGAGGAATGAAAAGTGGAATCTGATTGGTTGCTAGGGGCAACTGAGCCAGTTCTACTTTACACCATGTTTGATAAATCTCCCCCATAGACTGTATCCATGTTTTCCAGGACTTTCTAGGGCTGCATCCAACTTCATCAGCTACCGCTAATCTAATGCAGAGCATTGGGGCTCGGATGAACCTGATTGTGCTTAAAGAGGAAGTCCCACAAACACTAAATTAGGCAGGTAGGGGTTAGAGAAAATAATAAACCAGTGCACCACTCCCGGGTCCCATTCACAGCACAAAACAGTGTCCCGCCACAATCACTGATTGGCTGAGGGGGCAATCACTCAGCTGGGGACTTGACGTTGCAGCTAACAAAGCTGCAGGACCCCAGATGCTGTGAACGGGACCTGGGAGCAGTGCTACGAGGCATAAGGAGGGTTGAGTTTACTTGTTTATTATTTATTACTGTTTATGAATTAAATCTGGGGCATACAGAGGTATAATGCATTACGTGCATGAGAAATTTCAGTTCTATGCAAAAAAAAAAACAAAAAAAAAACATAACCATAAGTTAGGCCCCAAACGCCGGATACTTAAACTGACATCTGTGAAATAATGAGGGAATAGTGGAATCACATATACATTTGTTCTAGAATATTCAGGCCAAGTTCAAGTCATTTAATGTTAACGTTATTCAGAACATCCCGTCTGGTCAATAGCTCAGACCTGAGTACTGCAGGTTTATTTTTGTGCGAAATGTTCATTTTTCAGGCAAACATTAGACAGACTCTTCATGCCTTGTCAGGCAGAACCTGAAAAACTTGAACTGTCTGAGAAATAAAGGAATATCACCTCGAAGGAGTAATCCAGATTCCTAAATCTATTCTGTCATACTCGCCTTACCAATCCCCTACCACCCTACCTGCTCTTCTTGGGTCCTGCCAGCCTTTGTTCTTACTGGTTCCTTGAACATTATACGGACAGACATGTTATGACTACGGTCAATCACAAGGTGCAATTGGTCCCTATGGCGGTGAATTATTGACTTTGATGGTGACATGTCTAAAGGCACTAGGAGATGTTAGTAAGGGACCAAAAGGAGTAGCGGAAAAAAGAGGCAGATTTTTAGGGACTTGATAAGAATTTTGAATTAAGTTGCATGTTATATTTGCTGTAAAAGGAATCTTTCGTCTTAGTGGACCTCCTTAACCATCCACAGACTTGGCAGCAGAGATCATCACTTTTCAACCCCATGTGAAAATCTTTGGCTGGCACCTTGAGTCATGCTCTTCCAACCAATGGAAGACAGTCAGCATGTATGAGCATACGTCAATTGCAAAGATGGATTCATACCCAAATCATCAGAGAGCATCTTCACATGGATAAGTTGTCCAGAGAATGGCACAAAAACCCTCCCTAGACCATTACGCTGCCCCCACAAGCTTGTGTTCTTCCAGCAGTGGCTGTTTGTTCTCTGATGTTTCTCACCTGACACACCAACGTCCATCTGGTCAATGAAGCACAAAACACAACTCATCGGAGAAGACAACTCTTTGTCAATCAGTTGAGGTCCAATTCCCATACTGCGCCTTTTCTGTAGATGCAACCATGCGATCATCTCTATGCTTCGGAGACCCCTGGCGGTAGGGATCAATTTTTTGCACCTAAAAATTGCCCCTTTAACCCCTTTATGACAGCAGCAAGAGATGTTTTTAGCCTATGATTATTGTTGAATGAACTTGCTAAATGTTCAGGTTCATACAAACCTGAACGCTTAGCATTTGACTTCTGGTGGATGGAGAAGTTGGACACTTCCGACAAATTTGTTCATTACTACTTATGACACACCGGATCTACCCACCAAGCAAGCTCACTACAGGTCACTTGTTTTATCATGTTGAAAATAGGAAGTGGTCATAATAATCTAAACACCAGTACAATTTAGTATTTGTTCCATTAATTTTATTAGCCATGTATCACACATATCTAGTTTAGAATGTATTAGTCAAGGAGTGACTACAAAAATCTCCATATCAGAAGGACCAGGCATGTCCAGGTAACAGATAGACAACCCACTGATTTAATTGAGAACTGTGTACTCTTTTATTTTTCCTGTGGTGGTGCTGCAGGGGAAATTGAACTTCTGGTTCCACCTTCCCGCACAGCTTACTGCTGATCAATGGTGGTCTCAGCAGCAGGACACCTTGTGACCAGCTTGCCTTGGGGGGGCTATCCATGGGACAAAAAAGGGATTGTTAAAAAAAAAAAAAGAGAGAGAGATAATCCTTTTATTTAATTGATTATATTCTCTCAGGGGACAAGGTGAAGAAAAAAAAAACCTTCACGACCCTGAAGACTTTGTCACGCTCCACTAGGACTCTCTAAGGATAATTATTAAGCTAAATTGGAGGCGATGTGTCATTATGTGTAATGGCTACAGCAAAAAAATAAATGTATGCAAATTTGAAATATGTAGAAAATATGCCAATCATTTACGACCCAGTCTCATAGGGCGCGAGGGGGTAGGAATCATTGATGACTGTTTGGAGTCATCGCCCAGGCAACTAGCTGACTTCAGTCAGGTTACTCTTAAAATGTAAAGTGATCAGTGGAGCAAATAACTTACTGGCGTCTAAGAAGGGTGAGGTGGACGTGAATGGAACAAATGGTTGTATCCATAGACTCATGTCATATTGTTTTTCCTTATGAATATCTGTTGTGACCTCTTATGGTGTATGTAATCTAGGCTCAGGTTTAAGAGGTATGTATGATACCCTGAGAGAATGTGTTTTTCATCATAGCAACAACACTGCCATAGTTTCCATAGTTTTGTCTGCATGTGTCATCATTGACTTACCCACAATCCACCGCATTCAAGGAGGGAGAGAGCTATTGGGTTGTGTCAGCACCAAGCCAGAAGTAGAATACCTGGAAGCAAGGCCGGTAACATTTTACACCTACTCAGTAAGGGGTTGGTCCACCTTTTTAGGTGATCATGGCTTAAAGATATAGGGAAACATCCTCCAAGCTCAGGCTCCAATAGTTGCAATATATTTTTCAGAGGAAGTTGATCAGATCTTACAGCCCATTTCAGCATATCCCAAACATGTCCTTATAGTATTCAGTGATCAAGGATTGTGGTATTATGACCAAAGGTCATAGGGTATGCCAGAAAAACACCCAAGGGGTACAGTTTAATTCTGTTTATATCATATGTGGACCTGGCCATCCATAAGATTCATCAGGAACTCATGATAATTGAGCGAATATGTTCTACCGCCATCTTTCCCTGACCCATGTAATACATTGTTTGCAATGATTAAGGGTCATCAAGGAAAACTTTGTCCATCTTCAACTTCAGTCTATGCAAAGGATATTGTAAAATCTTGTCTTCCTTGCCTGCTGTTGTACGGTTGGGTCAGTAGGTACACTGTGGAACTCTATTGTGGGATGCCAAACCTGAACCAATGCTCGCCTCTTCGATCGACCACACATGGCCTACTGCTATATGATCTGCTGTTGGATGTCTGTCCATGGTTGATTCCATATACTGTAGGTAATCTAAATCAACTTCAGATATCGAGAGCAGTGAGATACATTCAGAAACCAGCTTGGGCATCTGCAGAACGTTCTCCAACTCTAGTCCAATTCTCGAGAGCTATGGAAGCCCCAAATTTGGACTTTTATAGCATATACTGTGGCTATTGGTAAAACTTGCATGTTGCAGCATGTATATCATTCAGCTGTCAGAGCATGATGGGAGTCGTAATTTTGCAACTGTTGGAAAGCCAAAGGTTGGGGATCACCGCTCTAATGGTTTCTGCAGGGCACTTGTATAATAAAAACACCAAATTAATACCTCATATTGAAAGATTTCTCAGAGCGGAACACGTCATTAACATTTCGTCACCTGACTTACAATAGGTTACTTTTCCATACATTACAGAGAATATTATTTTCCAGTGTAACATAATATAGTAGTGTATGAAGGTATCTCCCATAGTTACTGGAAAATATTAGGTAAGCATTTATAGCATTATGTATGGGGGAAGGAGCTCTATGGGAACGCAAAGTCTCAAAAAGATCATTTATCCTGTTAATAAGATATTCCTATTTAAGGCTGCGGTTGATTCATGAGTAAAGGGTCACACATGTAATACTATGGAAAGCTCCCGCCCAGCCTACTCATTATATGGGGACTGTGCAGGTGTAATGTAATATCGCTGTCTATCCAGTTCACTGGGCTCATGACAAAGAGAATTTCTAAGAACTAGTTTGATATGAACTTTTATGTGTCTGACATTCTTCATATTGACACCTTGTTCTAGCGGTATAGGTTCAATTTTATTAAAAAATATTAGGGAACTGTATGATAGAACTTATTCTCTAATTTATTTTGCTACTTACATCATGTAAGTGACAACAGTGACAAGGTTCGATGGCCCTAAGACGTAGAGCCCCTGGTAAAAAGACTACCAAAAAGGAAGGGGCTTTAAACAGGCTCTTACTGGCCCTCAGGGGAGCATCTGGATCCTCCAATGGGCCTGGCCCCTCTTGTATCCAGTTTTAAAAGAGACACAATCACTCGCTGTATCTCTGTGGCTGGCTATGCAAGTGGCTAGATGATAAAATATGATGTCCAAGTAATGTTACGGATATCCTCTCCCACCCCGGGCCACTATATGTGCTTTCCTTACCCTATGATCCTGCAGCTTCTTCTGCAAGTATACCACAGTACATTGTTTCCTCAATATGTTATGTGATAAAATGAAAGATGCCATTCAAAAGTGTAACTGGTCCAACAAAAAACAAGCCCCTACATAACTCCCTGTGCAACACTGGTTTTAGGTAAGAATAAAGGGTATAGGGTTTAGCTTAGACCCAGTGGCTTAGGGAAGAAATAATTGTTGTGAGCTGGGTAGCTTTTTCTAGGCCAGTGAAGGGACAAGTAGGCTATATATGTAAGGGGCCTATTCCACGGGAGTGATAATTGGCCGGATCGGCCCGATTCGGCCGATTATCGCTCGGTGGAATAGAGAAGACGATCAGCCGATCGTGTCATGGGCTGATCGTTTATTTAGGGCCAAACCTAAAATCATCTGTCCCCCACTGCGCATTGCTACGGTGGAATAGTGGTGCGCGGCGGGCGACCGACGATTTGAGAAGCAGCATACATTACCTGGCAAGACTTCTCAGCTCTGTCTTCCTCCTAGGGTCCCGCGGCACAGAATCAGCAGCTCCGGAGCGGCCTGACAGAGCTGTCAGACCGCTTAGCCAATCACAGGCCAGGACCGCCGCGGCCAGTGATTGGCTGAGGGGTCTGAAAGCTCAGACAGGCTGCACCGGAGTTGATGCTGCGCTGCGGGACACGGGGAGGAAGACGGAGCCGAGAAGAAGTCCTGGCAGGTAATGTATGGTGCAAGGGCTGCAAGGACATTGGTAATGATGTCCCTGCAGCCCTCGCTCAACGATCATCAGGCCGTGGAATAGGCCCAGTAAACGAGCGTCGATCTCTGTTTATAGTCCATTCCGGGCTTTGGCTTCAAATCTTTGGCAGATAATCTGTCAGATAATCTTTCTGTGTAAATGGACCCTAAAACGTGTAGCAGATCAGGGATCAAATTAGAAGCAATACAAGTCTATTGGGGGAATGAGATGAGAAATGCCTGGGAACACATACGCTGCAGAGACAGAGAGTGAAAGTTATTTGAGCTAGAAGAAAAAATCTGCTTAAAAATGCCATATGCAAGATACATAATGGTTAAAGGGGTTATCCAGCCTGGGGGCACTTTTTTGGGGGGAGCGGGGAGGAGGTGGCTGAAATAAAAGACGTCCACTTACCTCCCCGGTTCCAGCGGCGGGTCCCGCTACGTCTCAGGGCCGCTCAGCCACTCAGTGAAGGAGGCGGGATCCGAGCGGACTTCACACAGATCCCGCCTCCTTCACTGAGTGGCTGAACGGCCCTGAGACGTAGCGTCTCGGGCGGCGTCAGACACCAGGAAGCGGCCGGGAACCGGGCAACGGAGCACCATGATGCGGGACCCGCCGCTGGAATCGGGGAGGTAAGTGGACGTCTTTTATTTCAGCCACCTCCTCCCCGGTCCCCCCCAAAAACTGCCCCAGGCTGGATAACCCCTTTAAATATAATTCTGCTCCTAATGTACACACCCCAGACAGTTCATACTAAAAAGTTATAGGTACACTTTAAGGTGCACAAACAATGTTATAGTATAATGTAACTATACCTCACATTTTGGCTATGCTTTTTAAAAGTTTTGTTTTGAGTTGTTTTGGTTTTAATGTGGTATGCTTTTCTATGGCATTTTTTTAAATGAATTATGTATTTTGGTTTGTGTTTTCTTCTATGACATTTTTCCTGTTACAAATAGCGTCATTCATTGATTCCTCTTTGTTGTGTGAAATGTGTGAATGTGGAAAACACCACAAAAATGTATCAAAAATAAATTTTGAAAATGTAACCATCTTATTTACACATTTTACACATCTTATTTACACATTTTATTTATTTATTTATTTATTTATTTATTTATTTTTTGAGCAGAAGAAAATTATGGCTGAAACAACCCAAAAGACAAAATGACAAAAAAAAAGTTTTTATTGGGTTTTATTTTTCTTTATTGACTGTCTGTCTGCAGCGCCAAAAAGAAACGCCACATAAAACGTGAGCGCACTGTGTGTGTGACACCCCCCTAAGGGAGTTCACTCCCCTTACAAACCCTGTAAACTAATTCCCTTGGCTTCACATGGTAGAAAACGTGGTTTCTCTGAACAGGTTCAGCTGGGAGCAGATTTTTCTGGCTCACTGAACTTTTAAAGTCAAATAATTCCAGTCAAGAATGTTAAGGTCACAAGATTCCAGCTTATGTATACTATATACTTGTCACCTATGGTAATCATGTGAACTCAGCTGCTATAAATGGAAAATGTCTGTTCGAATAATGTCATTTCTTATGGGCTGAGCCCTGCACAGGACGGGACTGGGAAGACTGGGGGATGGGGACTGCTAATGGCATATTACGCTCCAATATATTGTGTGCAACTTAAAGAGAACCTGGATAGTTCATAAAGCTTTATGGGTTGCTGTTTTTATCACGTACTCAATTTACTCCACATATATTTGCCATTGAAGGGGGTTATATGGGTGCAACCTCCCCCATTAATTAATTAATTTATTCTGAAATTCAGAATTACAGTGCCACACCTGTGCAAAGGTTGGATCTGGTATTGCAGCTCAGCTTCACTGAATTTAATAAGGCTTAGCTGCAATATTATGTAAACCCCATGTGTATGGCGCAGTATTTGGATTTTTCTGAATCTGAACAACCGCTTGAACTACCTTGTAACTACAGTGTGGCATATAACTAATCTCCCTAAGCTCAGTGATTGCTGGGTTTTGTTGGTCTACTTTTTATTGCCCCTGTTAGCCAGAATCCTGCTCCACACTGACGAGGGGCAAATATCCTGAAACTGGTTGTATTATTAATACATGTATTATATTTATGGTTATGGGTCAGTCTAGTGATTGATTCCAATTCAATGTTAAATGGTATTGGTGTCTACTAAACCTTTAGGTCCATTACTGGTAAAAACAAGGCCAGACTCAGGATACAGTGGTTTTCTGATAGGTTAGTCCATGCATTCTAGGACTAATGAAAAATTAGACCCAGAAACATAACTTGAAACTTTCAGACCCCAATATTAAATTGTAACAGGACCTACCCACTATATGCAAAGTGGAATAATTGCATTTGACCCTCTTTAGACACAGATTCTGGTGCAACTCCCACCTCTTCACCCAAATAACTAACCCCTACCCCTCTTTCTAGGCCTGTTCAACCTATAGCTACTCCCTTCCTTACAAATAAATGCTAGGCTGGTACAAAATTTCTGTATAATGATCGGAGAGGTAAAGCTGCTACCAAACTCCTCTGGAGTAGCTCATTTCCCCAATAGCAAAAGAATGGGGCAATTTTAATTGAACATGCCCCTTATATCTGCCATCACTGAAGAGGCCCCCTTGGGCATAAGATGTAAGGCCAATACCTACTAAATAGGCAGGTAAGGCTGTCCCTTATGTATGGCAAGTTTAAGAACAAGCAATAAATATTTAGGGTTTGGTAAGCTTGAGAACGACCTTCAACAAAAATCATCATTAATTTCCAACCCCCTCAAAACTGGTTTGCAACATTTTTTTTATGAAAACTTTAGTCACCAATTTTAAAGTTTGTATTGGTTTGGGACATTTCTATGCATCAGATTAACAGGTAACCTGAATCAAATGTAGCTGGCTTAGAGAAACCTCACACGCTTAGGGCCGCATTACAGGGTCCGATATTACACTGTAAACAAGCGCCAATCTGCTAGATCATTGCTCACTAATTAAGCCCATATGCGGCTTGATTATCGCGCAGCAAAGGCTGCGATGACCGTGTAGCCCTTGCTTTGGTGTAAAGATAATAAAGATTGTACTTACCTGCTCAGGCTCCCCAGTGTCCTCCAGCCTTGTTCCTGTGTTCCCTGCTTACCACAGCTGCTATGTGAACTTCTGATCCTGTCTCTGAGGTGATAGGCCACTCTTACAGGGGTGTCTCTAAAACAGCTTGTGAGGTCACCAATCAGAGGAGAGAACATTCTAGATTTAGTATTTACTAATGGGTATCGGTTGTCTGAAGTTAGAGTGAAAGAAAATTTAGGTTCCAGTGACCACCAGTGTTTATGGTTTGGCATACAAACTTAGGCCATGTTCCCACAGCGTAAGAGACCGGCCGTTCCATGACCCGGAAGGTATGGTAGGTATAGTTAGTAAAATAGAAGAAGGTTTGGTAAGTAAGGATAGTGACATAGGAGAAGGTTTGGTAGGTAAGGATTGTGACGTGGGAGAAGGTTTGGTAGGTAAGGATAGTGACGTGGGAGAAGGTTTGGTAGGTAAGGTTAGTGACATAGGAGAAGGTTTGGTAGGTAAGGTTAGTGACATAGGAGAAGGTTTGGTAGGTAAGGTTAGTGACATAGGAGAAGGTTTGGTAGGTAAGGATAGTGACATAGGAGAAGGTTTGGTAGGTAAGGTTAGTGACATAGGAGAAGGTTTGGTAGGTAAGGTTAGTGACATAGGAGAAGGTTTGGTAGGTAAGGTTAGTGACATAGGAGAAGGTTTGGTAGGTAAGGATGGTGACATAGAAGAAGGTTTGGTAGGTAAGGATGGTGACATAGAAGAAGGTTTGGTAGGTAAGGATAGTGACATAGGAGAAGGTTTGGTAGGTAAGGTTAGTGACATAGGAAAAGGTTTGGTAGGTAAGGTTAGTGAAATAGGAGAAGGTTTGGTAGGTAAGGTTAGTGACATAGGAGAAGGTTTGGTAGGTAAGGATGGTGACATAGATGAAGGTTTGGTAGGTAAGGATAGTGACATAGGAGAAGGTTTGGTAGGTAAGGATGGTGACATAGAAGAAGGTTTGATAGGTAAGGATAGTGACATAGAAAAAGGTTTGATAGGTAAGGAAAGTGACATAGGAGAAGGTTTGGTAGGTAAGGTTAGTGACATAGGAGAAGGTTTGGTAGGTAAGGTTAGTGACATAGGAGAAGGTTTGGTAGGTAAGGATGGTGACATAGATGAAGGTTTGGTAGGTAAGGATAGTGACATAGGAGAAGGTTTGGTAGGTAAGGATAGTGACATAGGAGAAGGTTTGGTAGGTAAGGTTAGTGACATAGGAGAAGGTTTGGTAGGTAAGGATGGTGACATAGATGAAGGTTTGGTAGGTAAGGATAGTGACATAGGAGAAGGTTTGGTAGGTAAGGTTAGTGACATAGGAGAAGGTTTGATAGGTAAGGATAGTGACATAGGAGAAGGTTTGGTAGGTAAGGTTGGTGACATAGATGAAGGTTTGATAGGTAAGGATAGTGACATAGGAGAAGGTTTGATAGGTAAGGATAGTGACATAGGAGAAGGTTTGGTAGGTAAGGATAGTGACAGGAAAAGGGTTGGTAGTCACCAGTGCAACCAGGCGGGCGGGAAAAGCAAATCCTATGCTGGGCTGTATAGCAAGAGGTATAACCAGTAGGAAGAGTGTGATCCCGCTGTATAGAGCTCTTGTTAGACCACATCTGGAATACTGTGTCCAGTTCTGGAGACCCCACCTAAAAAAGAATATTGATAAAATAGAACAGGTCCAAAGAAGAGCCACAAAAACTGTGGAGGGTATCAGGCATAAAACATATCAGGAAACTATCTAAGGCTATGTTCACACTACGTGAACAACCGGCTGTTCCGTGACCCCGGCCAGGTCACGGAACAGCCGGTCTTAGCCCAGATCATCCCGGGTGATACTGAAGTACCGGCCGGGTGATCTTTCCGGCCGCGGAGCTCTGATGTGGGCACATCAGCACGCGCCTGTATCAGAGCTTCCCATAGCCCACAGTGAAGCAAGCGGCCGGAGCCGCTCGCTTTACTGTGTGAACTGACAGGTCTTTCTGCGGCCGGAATTCAGTAAATTCCGGCCACAGAAAACTGACATGTCAGTTTTTTCCAGCGCCGCACAGGATCCCGACCGGAGCGCATACGATGTTTGTACGCTCCGGCCGGGAACTCATTAAAAATTAAGCTATGTCCCAGCCCGCAAAACTACGGCCATATTTCTGCGGCGAGAACTACGGCCGTAGTTTTACGTAGTGTGAACGTAGCCTAGATCTGTATAGTCTGGAGAAGAGAGGAGAAATAGGGGGACATTAAAGGACTAAATAGCGTTCATATATCTATCCTAAGATAATAAGAAGGGGAATACTAAAAGGACAGACTAGATGGTCCACATAGTCTTTTTTTCATCCAATGATCTGCCGATATATCTATCCTAAGATAATAAGAAGGGGAATACTAAAAGGGCAGACTAGATGGTCCACATAGTCTTTTTTTCAGCCAATGATCTGCCGATTTGTGTGAACATAGCCTTAGTAACTATCAGCTGATCGATCGTATAAATTGTTTTTGTTCTAATTTAGGTATATTTTGTTTAAACATCCCTTCAAGGGACAAATATACAAAAAATAGAGCAGAAAAGTAAATTAGTTATCCAGGTATATTTCGCTCTGCCAAGCGAGGGACACCTGGTTAAATGCTGGAGTTTTCCATTGAGTTTAACGGGGTTCATAACTCGAGGTCTCAAGCATTTTAGTGCACGCTCAACACTATTATTTTTGTTTAATAAATAGCTGCTGTGACCAATTTCATTTATATGCTGGCTGTCCGTGAGTTCTTAGAAGAGCCGGGTTTAAGGGGGTAAAAAGGATTTGGGTGAGTCTTAAGATTCATGGAGAGGTCTGTTTCTCCAGCATCATGAATGTTCCTTGGCTTATCTGCCCAGTTCCACTTGCTCATCTTTCCGTGTAATAGGAGATATGTGACCAATGGCTTTGTAGGGTCTGTTCAAGTCAAAGATCTTTAACCAAGAGGTACACTACCCAAAAGTAGCCTCTGAGACTTTATTACAGGGCAGTTGCAGAATCATGTCCTCTTTTGGCAAGGCCCACTGTATCTTCAGACCACACCTGTAATAATTTACATAGTTTTGCAGTAAGCCAACTGGCCTCAGGCTGATGATTCTGCATTAACGGTTCAATATATGTTTTTATTGAGAATTTTTTCAAAGTATTTTTAACAACATACATAAAAGAATTAGCAACACATGAAAAGGGTTATACCCAGTAATACAAGTTGGATCAATAAGAACAAGCAATATCGCCAGTCCAGTGGAAGTACATGTATTCCAAGGAGTAGGGGAGGGGAGAGGGAGAGGGGGGGAGGGAAGACAGGGAGGGGGGGAGGGGAGGGGAGAGGGAGGGGGGGAGGGGAGAGGGAGGGGGAAAGACATCAGCTTACGGGTGGCAACGACTTAGAGGAAGAGTAGTTGGATCTTCAATAACATGAAATGGACTAGAAGTCCAATCCGACCAGGCAGAGTCAAAGGAGCACATAGTGCCTCTACTATAAGCAATGTACCTTTCCAGATTGTATGTGCGTCTAATTTCAGTCAGGGTAAGAGACGCTATAGGGGGAATCTTTGATTTCCAAAGTCTGGTAATAGACAATCTTGCAATAGTAAGTAGTTTGCAGGCAAGGGGCCTACTTTTTGGAGGAATATTGTCCATGCCTAGGTATATCAGAGTCATTGCTGGAGTAAGCGTTATTGGTAATCGGAAAATAACAGACAAAATAGATTGCCATTGATGCCAGTACAACTTTAACATAGGACACTCCCAAAGAATATGCAAGAGTGAGCCTACTGTTCCACATCCACGCCAACAAAGAGGACTGGTAGAAGGATACATAGTATGTAATTTTTTGGGGGTGAAGTACCAATTCAATCTGGTCTTCAATACTGCTTCCCTTTGTGATGTGCTAATGACTGATTTTAGTGACATTATGTTGGCGCGTTCCCACTCCTCTGATAAATAGGAGGAATGTAGGGCTGTTTCCCACTTCAACATAGCAGGGGTTTTATCAAGGGAGTCAAACCCACCAATAACATGATATAGCAGTTTGAGGCCCTTGAGGGTCATAGAGAGAGCCATTATAATCCAAGTGTTCCATTTTGTAGGCGTATGTGGCAGAGATTGTAGGAGATGCCTCAGTTGTAGGTACAGGAAGAAATCACAATAAGGAATGCTAAATTTTTTAACCAATGTCTGAAAAGGTAAAATATCGTGTAGGTGGTAGAGGTCAGAAATTACCCGGACACCCAAGGTATCCCAGGCCTCCATGGTAGGTAGGGAGGAGGACGGAAGGGAATAGGCCAGTGTAAGAAAGGGAATTGGGGTTGACAGAATAGGCCGCAAAGTACCTCTAGATTTATGAAAGAGTTTCCAGCATTTTAATGCTGCAGACATAGTGGGAGACAGTTTACGAGGGGTAGTGGGCAACCACACTGATGCATACAGCAGAGATTTCAGATCTCCACCCGCTAGGGCAGTTTCAATTTGTATCCAGTTTTTGTCATTGCAATTAGACCACCATTCCCTAATTTGTGTCATGATAGTAGCAGCGTAATAGGTATAAGGGTCCGGAAGGCCTATTCCACCCAGGGACAGGGGGCGAATCAATACTAAGTGTGCAATGCGTGGTGGGCGGCCTGCCCAAACAAATTTTGAAATCAATTTTCTAAGGGATTTAAAGTATGATTGTGGGATAGTTATTGGGAGGGTTCTGAACAGATAGAGTAGTTTAGGCAGGAGAAGCATCTTAAATGCTGCCACCCTGCCTGTCCAGACTGTTTCAAATTTACCCATTCTATCTGCCTGAGCTTGCAGTTCTGACAGGAGGAAGATATAGTTATGTTTAAAAAGAAGGGCCGGAGTGGAGGTTACATGAATGCCCAAGTATTTGATGGAGTCCGATTTCCAGTCAAAAGGGAAACGGGATTTCATCAGAGATTTTTGAGATTCAGAAACATGGAGGGGAAGAGCTTCAGATTTTGAGGTGTTCAGTTTGTAATACGAGATATTGCTAAAATTTTGAAGAATAGAAAGAGTCCTAGCAAGGGAGGTAAGAGGTGACGAGAGTGTAAGGATTATGTCGTCTGCGTACAGGGACAGGACATGATTCTTTTTGCCAATTTGGATCCCAGAAATGAGGGGATCATCTCTAAAAATTTGGGCTAACGGTTCCAGAGACAGAACGAATATCAGGGGGGATAGTGGGCATCCCTGTCTCGTACCGGTAGTGATGGCGAAAGAGGGGGACAGGGAACCGTTGGAGAACACCTGGGCTGAGGGAGCCGAGTAGAGAGCTTTAATACTGTTCAACATTGCTCCCTATATCCCCATTCTCTGGAGCACCGAGAAGGCATAGATCCAGGAAGTCCGATCGAACGCCTTCTCGGCGTCCAGAGAGACCAGTACCGACGGGATGTTGTGGGAATAAGCATAATGGGCTATGTTTAAGACCCTACGTGTGTTATCATATGTCTGACGGTTTTTAATGAACCCAGTTTGGTCTATATCTATAATGGAAGGGAGCACTGTGGCAAGGCGATCAGCTAAAAGCTTGGCGTAAATCTTCGCGTCCGTATTTAGGAGCGATATGGGGCGAAAAATTTTTGGTGTATCGGGGGTTTTGTCGGGTTTAGGGAGTGTTACTATTATAGCGGCCTGGTTTTCTGCGGGTAGTAGGCCAGAGTCCCTAGAAGAATGAAAAAAAGAGAGCATATAGGGGTTGAGAATATGGGCAAAGTTACGATAATACAGATTGGTCAGGCCATCTGGCCCTGGGGACTTGTTCGTTGGGAGGGATTTAATGGTCTTACTTAATTCCTCTTCAGTGAATGGAGTATTTAAAAAATCAGATTGTTCTTGAGAAAGAGAGGGAAGGTTGGCTTTATGTAAGAACTCATCTATTAATTCTTGGGAGGGCTGAGGGGTAAGAGGGTCATTAGTTAAGTTATACAACTCTTCGTAAAAGGATCTAAAGCAAGAGGCAATGAATTTGGGATCCAAAAGTTTACCGTTCGTCTTGGGATCAATTAGGTGAGGTATTCGTGCTTTCTGATGTTGAACTTTTAATTTTTGGGCTAATAGTTTCCCAGCCTTGTCCCCTAGGGTGTAATACAGGGCTTTGGATTTGCAAAATTTGTACTCAAAGTCAACTAAGAGTTCGTCCCTCAATTCTGTCCTAAGTGTGGCAATTTTCTGAGACAAAGTGTCAGAGAGTTTGGATTTATGAATTTGTTCCAAAGCTCTTATCTCCGACAAGAGGCTTGAAACTTTCTTTTCTCGTTCTCTCTTTACCCTGCTGCCCAATTGAATCATAGTACCCCTTATAACCGCCTAATGAGCGTTCCACCTGGTACTCGCACCGATCTGATCCGACTCATTCTGAGAAAAATAATCCTTCAAGACAGCTTCCATTTTTGCTTTATATTTAGGTTGGGACATCAATATTGCATTACATCTCTATAGATATGTCCTAGGAGTATTATCTAACTCATTGATAGTGCAAGTTACCGGACAATGATCCGACCAAGTTTTTGTTTCTATTGAAGTGTTGGTAATGAGAGGGAGAGTAGGGAGATCAGAGAAGATCAGATCAATGTGGGAATAACTGTTATGTACAGCAGAATAGAAGCTGTAATCCACTTCTGTGGTGTGATGGGCCCTACACACATCAACTAGGCCTTCCTGGTAGAGCATATGGTCTAAAGAGGGTGGATTCCGTATATAATTTTGAGACACATTCCTTTTCAAGTCTGGGACCAGATTGAAGTCACCACAAATGAGTAACTTGCCCTGTTTGTGTCGATTTATGATTCTGAGCGTCTTCCTAAGGAAGCCCATTTGACCATGTGTGGGGGCATAGATAGTAGCTATGGTATATTGGACGCTATTAATTGTGCATACCAATATTACATAGCGCCCAAAAGAATCTATTATTTCCTTATCAACAGCAAAAGCAACCGTGTCCCTGATAGCTATGGACACTCCTCGAGATTTTGTTTTAAAGGATGAGTGGAATATTTTTGGAAAGGAATAGTGTTTAAGCCTAGATACATCAGCGGCTATCAAGTGCGTTTCCACTAAGCAGACAATATCAGCTTTCAGTTTTTTAACCTCTGCCCACAAGTGAGAACGTCTAGCAGGTGAGATCAGACCCCGTACATTATAGGAGACGAGTTTATTCGTCATGGTGGATCAAAAGAAAAAGAATAAGTGGACGCTAGAAGTAATATAAGAGAAAATGTCTGAAACCACGAGCAAGCCCAGTAGATCTGATTCACACATATATGCAAGGTAACAATGTGACATGCCTGAAACAAAAACAATAACAACAAATAACCTAAAGAGAAAAGAAAAGGTTGGAGACATGAGGCCAATATGTGGCCAAAAAAGGAGAAAAAATATGTTGGATACCGACCAAGGCCAGTCCAAACTAGACAGGTGGGGGCACAACAGTTTGTTTATGCTGTGCCTGTTGAACGGGAAAAGGGAAAAAGAACAAGGAACATCCGGTCCTCAAACTGTTCATGGAACGCGTCGACGACCTCTTGTGTTAGACGGGACGGTGCGCCATTCTGGACGATCCCTGTCTGGCGGTCTTTTGGAAGCAGAGATGGACGGTATGGAGATGGAGATATCCCAGGATTCCAATAGAGATCGGCCATCTTCTAGGTCTTTGATCATGTAGGTTCTGTTGTTCTTTGACACCAGTAGCTTATTAGGAAAGCCCCATTTGTAAGCGATATTTTCATCTCTCAGAGATTTTGTAATAGGGCCCAAAGATCGACGCCACTGTAAAGTGGCCGCTGAGAAATCTGCGTACACGTCAATGTCCTTGTATTTATCCGGAACTCTTTCTTTGTTTCGTGTAGCCATCATGAAGGAGTCCTTTATATGATAGAAGTGGAACCGAGGTACCTCAGGGGATAGATGTTTTGGGCGAGGTACCCTGTGAGCACGATCAATAGTAAGTTCTCTGTTAGGACACTCTGGCAGTATGTCCTTAATAAAACGTTGTATAAATTGTGACAGATCATTTGGGGTCACACTTTCCGGGATCCCTCTAAACTTGACATTGTTTCGCCTAGACCTATCCTCTAGGTCTGTAAGTTTGTCTTTTAAGTAGGCGACATCATCAGCCAAAACCTCATGCGATTCTATGAGAGTGTTGTGGGAATCAATCATCTCTGACAGTCTGGTATCATGGTAATCCAGGCGTTGTTCCACCTCTATAATAGCAGTTTGCATAGGAACCATGGATTTCTGGTAGCTATTATGCAATGTGTCTATAATCGTGGCCATCATTGCTTTCAGGGATGCATTAGTGGTAGGAGCGGATTCATCCTCAAATATGTCTAAGCAGACTTCAGGCTTGCTTAGCTTGGGCAAGGAAATATGAGGGCGAGAGTCCAGTCCATGGCTGCTTATGGCTGAGGTCTCACAGGGAGGAGATGGGGGAGGGGGGTTAACTGTGTCCCCTACATCATGGCAGTCCTCAGTAGCATTATGCTGGGTGGCAGGGGGAGACTCGGGAGAGCCCACACAATCCCCTCCATCTGGCAGAGAGGAGAGAGGGTCATACCTATTATGTAGAGGCATGGAAGAGCTGTACCGCTCTGTGTGCGAGCGGCTGCTTGCAGCGTCGCAGCTGCCGTCTTCTCCCCCAGCTCCGGAGCCGGCGCCATCTTGGATTTCTGCCCGGCTGTAAAAAGCCGTTAATTTCTGCAGCCGCGGCTCCTTTTTTGCCCTCCGAGACATCCTGGCAGGGTCCCGACGTCAGTCCCGACCAGACCGGGTGTTTTTTGGAAGTCGCTGGGGTCTCTCGTCGCTTGCAGCAGCTCAGTGAGGACGGAGCTCCCTCACACTGCGGCCATCCGGTACAGCACGCAAACCACGCCCCATGATTCTGCATTAAAAATCAGCGTGACTTGTGTCTTTACAGAACGGCAGGTGACGGAATGAATGAGGTTCAAGCAGAGGTTGATATAACAGTCAGTATTTCATTAGTCTTTACAAATACTCACTGGGGGGATGTGGTTTCGTAATGTGGTATCAGTGTTTATACGAAGCCCATTACAATACGCCTTGTACTGTAATGGTGATATACTTGGCTGCGCGACTGTTCCGTAAGATGTTATTTTCCAAGAACCGCTCATTGGACGTGGTGTTGCCTTTAGCTCTGAGCAGATTCTTAATCCACAAGAGGGAACAAACAAGAAAACAAAAATTGGTGCAAAAACCTCATCCACAAAGTGTTTTATGTGGAGAACACATCTTAATGATGACATAAACCTTTGGCTGCCGTTAGCTTGGGATTGTTAGCATAATACATCCACCTAATGGCTGGTACTGTCAGGATGCGGTAATGATCACAGTGTACTGGCTTACAGCACAACATGGACCTGCTGACGACGGCACAGCATTCCTAGGATGCTGGAAAATCATAGAAAACACCACAAAATATACAAATGAATTGCTATGATCTCCATCACCTAGTCGTCTACATGAGTTAAAGGAACATGTCAACATTATGGGTTTTCTCCGTAATATTCAACCAAAGGCTGACTCTTTTCCACCACATTACCTGGAAACAATGTCTGAGCTATTGGTAAGGAGAAGAATGATAAAATAATCACTGATCTTGAATTATTTATGGGAACTGTTTAAGCTGGAAGCTCCACCTAGTGGCTGATGCAAGGAGAAGGAATTTAAGCCCTTAAAGGGGTAGTGCGGCGGTAAAGAATTATTCACAGACTAACACACATTACAAAGTTATACAACTTTGTAATGTATGTTATGTCTGTGAATGGCCCCCTTCCCCGTGTCCCACCCCCCCACCCGTGTACCCGGAAGTGTGGTGCGCTATACCACTATACCTCCGATCTTCAGCGAGTGTCGTCTTCTTCGGGCGGACGGCAAACAGCTCCGACTGTCCCGAATGCCGTCCGCCCTCTGCAGCGTCATCCGATGCTCAGCCGCGATTGGCTGAGCATAACTGTGCTCAGCCAATCGCGGCTAAGCACAGTTGTGACGCGGCGGAGGGGGGACGGGCGGCAGCAACTCGGCCGTCCGTCCGAAGATGACGTTTGGCACAAAATGGCGGACGGCCCTCGACACGGATCAGGTAATGTATAATGCACCACACTTCCGGGTACACGGGTGGGGGTGGTGGGATACGGGGAATGGGGCGATTCACAGACATAACATACATTACAAAGTTGTATAACTTTGTAATGTGTGTTATTCTGTGAATAATTTCTGAGCGCCGCACTACCCCTTTAAAGGGGAACTATTAGCAGGTTAGATGAATTTAACCTGCTAATAGCTCTCTATTGCACACAGGGAGCCGACCATGACATTAAATGTCTTACCTTTATTCTCAGCACTATAGCCCTGTAGTTTTTACAATCAATGGTGGTGCTACTGGCATCATGGCTTCCATGACTGAGCAGTGATGCCACTAGTATGTCACATGACCACCGCTGATTGGCTACTGTGGTCACATGTCAGTTGCTAGTAAACAAAGACTTGGCCACTCACCAGAGCTTTAGCACTAGATTGCCACAGGAACAGATAAATGAGTAAAGGATTTTAGGTTATTTTATTACATTTGAACGTCTTAATTTTTTTTTTGTTTTGTTTTTTTCCAAAACTCCTTAGGGTCAGCAGATTTGTGCCATTCAACCTGTTATCAGCCCTATACAGAGCTCAGGGAGAGGAGGGGAACAAAACCTGGTGCATCACAGAAAAATATGTTAACTCATCTCTCGGCCTCGACCATGGCAAGTGGGGTCTTCACATTAGAGTTTCCCCTGCCTCTCCTGCCATGGTTGATACCTGTAGCACTCAAACAGGAAACTCAGTTATAGGTGAGAGGAGGAGCCATGAAAACTCAATACAGAGAGATTACAACATCTAAGAGGAAGAGACCGCCTCCTGGACACTTAAAATGTTCCTGTCATCATAAAAAAAATTTCCTATGTCATAGTGACATGCCAAAGGTTTTAATCTGTCCGGGTCTGAGTGTTCATACTTGTACCAATCCTGAGAACAAGTGGGAGAGGACCGCACTGCAGGCGGGCTCAATTGACTTATGTTAGGAGCCCGATTCATCACGTGACACAGAGCTGGAAAATGGCTGCATTTAGAGCAGTCTTATCCTAGCTCGTTCTCATGATTTGCAAGGATCTGAACACATTTATGGTGGTTTTACACGGAACGATTATCGTTTGAATTTGCACGATAACGATCAAGCGATGAGCGAGAAATTGTTCATTTTGATCTTTCAACATGTTCTCAAATCATCGTTGGTCGTTCGCAAAAAATTTGCAGATCGTTCCGTGTAAACAGAACAGAACCTATGTGTGAGATAGGCTTAAGCGATCGCAAAACGATCTTTCTGTACGATATATCGTTCCGTCTAAACGCTGATCGTTATGAAAAACACATTGTTCATTCAAAATTGTTAATCGTGTGATCGGGCAAATTATCGCTCCGTGTAAAAGTACCATTAGACTCGGACCTTTTGACATATCTCTATGACATCCCAAAGGTTTTTTCTATAATGACAGGTACATTTAATGAGGCAGTGACTTGGGAGGTTTCTGGCACTAGAAAAAATGCTTTTTAAAATTGCTTAAAGGGATATTTGCATCTCAACTTATATCGTTATACTTGTTCTGCCAAATGTTCATGCGTCTTGAGAGGATGGGAGAAATAACTGTCGGCTGAATGATTATTTGGCGGAGAGTTATTGAAGGTGTATGGCCACCTTTATATATGGTTGTGCAGATACATATAATGTCCCCTATTGGCCTCACACATATTTCCCTATTTAAGGGTACCTTCACATGTACCGGATTGGCAGCGGATTTCACACTGAGAGTTTGCAGTGAAATCCGCTGCAAATCCTTTTACTGTGAAGGTCTATGGGGTTACATATCCGCAGCAGAATTTTCATGCGGATATGTAACCCAGCCCCTTTAGCCCCCAACCGCATCCCACAGCCCAGGCCCGGAGCATACATCACCTGTTCCCGACTCTCACCGACATCTCCACCGCAGCGCACTGATTGGCTGACCGCTGGGAGATGTATGCTGCAGGGCTGCTCCCGGCCCGGAGCATACATTACCTGCTCGGTGCCGTGGCTGTGTAAAGCTCCTGGTTCACGTTGGCCCCCATCAGCCAATCAGTGCACGGCAGCACTGATTGGCTGATGGGAACTGACGGGACCCGGGAGCCTGACACACAGCCATGGCGACGAGCAGGTAATGTATGCTCCGGGCCAAGGCTGCGGGCGGCGGGGGGTTAAAGGGGCCGGGTCACCCTAAAGGGGTATTCCAGGAGAATTTTTTTTGCTTGTTTTTTGTTTTGTTTTTTACATTTTTTAACAAAGTTATATAACATTATTAAAGAAAAAGTAATACTAATTCAGTATCGCTGCTCTCACAGCTGCAGTGCTACTGTCGCAAACAGCTTCACCCTGTGTAATGTCTAATTTAATGCTAACATGTATTATATAGATATGAAAGGAAGATGCAACACTACTGACACAGACAGCTTCCCCCAGTGTAATGTCTAATCTAATGATAACATGTATTTTATAGACATCAGGGGAAGCTGCAGCACTAGTAACACAGACAACTTCCCCCAGTGTAATGTCTAATCTAATGCTAATATGTATTATATAGACATCAGGGGAAGCTGCAGCACTAGTGACACAGACAGCTTCCCCCAGTGTAATGTCTAATCTAATGCTAATATGTATTATATGGACATCAGGGGAAGCTGCAGCACTAGTGACACAGACAGCTTCCCCCAGTGTAATGTCTAATCTAATGCTAATATGTATTATATGGACATCAGGGGAAGCTGTAGCACTAGTGACACAGACAGCTTTCCCCTGTGAAATCTTTATTCCAATGCTAACATGTATAATATAGGCATCAGGAGAGGGTCAGTACCTTCATGCAGCCATGCTGGTGATATGTAACTATGCCAGGACTAGAGTTTGAGCAGCCCTGCAGTTCCTGACACAGTTGTTGATGGCAGCAGAGATCACCCTCTTACTGCTGCCACTCCATGTTCCCCATGACCAAGACCTGATCCCTATGCCTGATCCCTCAATGTTGAGCAGTGTTATCTTTTGGTCTCATGGGTCATTACCCACACTGGGTAAAGTGATTTGGTACCCTTTAACAGTCCACCTTCCACATCCTGGAGGGGAAAGTGGAAACCAGGCACTTAGATTCCGCTTCTGAGCCTTGCCTTAAGCCAAAGCTCTGTTACAGCACAGTCCAGTTGATCAGCACTTCCTGGTCTTCATCTCTACATAATATCAGATATTACCTATAAGGGAATCATGGGTAATTGATTTCACAAGTAACCCCCTCACTGCCCAGTATGACCCCCTAAACCTATATCACCACCAGGAGTAATACAGAAATACTCTCTCTAATGCTACGTTTACACGGAACGATTATCGGGCGAATTTTCGCGATATCGATCGAATTCGAACGATAATTGTACGTGTAAACGCGGCAAACGATCGATAAATCGTTCTTTTTGATCTTTTAACATGTTCTTAAATCGTCGTTCGCACTGATTGGCTGAAGAGAAGCCGTTTGAAATTCCCGACTCCCCTCTTCAGCCAATCAATGCACGGCAGCACTGATTGGCTGAAGAGGAGCTGTTTGAAATTCCCGGCTCATCTCTTCAGCCAATCAATGCGCTGAAGAGGGGAGCCAGGGATTTCGAAGACCTGCTACGCGGAGCAGGTAACGTATGCTCGTGGCCGGGGCGGCGGGGCGTTCGGAGCGACGGCGGGGGGGCAATCAGAGCGGTGGCGGTGACGACCGGAGCGGCGGCGGCGATCGGAGCGGCAGCGGGGGTGGCGATCGGAGCGCCGGCGGCGGGGGTGGTGATCGGAGGGGGCTTCGGGGGCTTCAGTTGAGCGGGGGGGCCGTGCTGCAAGCGGGGGGCGGGCTGTGGGGCGCGCGATTGCAAAACGATCGCAAAACGATTTTTCCATACGATATATCGTAGCGTCTAAACGCTGATCGTTATAAACATAAAATCGTTACTTCGAAATTGTTAATAGTATGATTTGGCCAATTATCGCTCCGTGTAAACTTAGCATAATCATCTTATATAGATTTGTTATATAATCGTTTACAGGTGTGCTTGTTTCAGGATACACCAGTTTGTTCTCACACAGAAGGGATAGATGTTGGAATTAGAGACATTAAAGTCTTCTTCGTCACCTAGGGCTAGTGACCTTTGACCCCAGGACCAGACAGAAGGTTATTGCCTATGGTCTTTTAGGACTGGCTACATATTTGCAATAAAATTCAGGTACAAAGGTCTTCCCTGCAGGATGGCAATGCATGTAATAATGTGATCCCAATGCACCGGAGACCATGCCTGGAATTCACCAGTATGTCCATTAGTCCCAGTAACGCTTTTAAGGATTTCTCCTAAGGGTTTTTTGTTTATTTGTAAGGGAGGGTAAGTAAACTAATCAATAAATGTGCAGTATGTGTTGTGCCCTAGAGCATAATAACCTTATAATGTGATAGAATATGGAGTTTCAGTATATCGACTGCATGGTTATTCTAGAGACAATGTCACCTCATCTATTGACCACTGGTGGCACGTTCCATCAATGCCTGCACTGAACAGAACGCATTAACATCCTACAGTAAACCAGAAAAACTTTGCAGTAAAGTAAAGGGTTGTCTGGTATATACTGTATAATCATACTCAAGCTAGAGGTGTGCTTCCATAAATTATTCTCTGCTGCCACCTATTGATGAAAAAGTATAACCACATTCACCTTTTCAAAACAATTCTCCTTGAAGTGGTTGTCCACTACAGCCAACATATTGTTATATTACATTTCATAGCAGCTCCGAGCTGTATCTAAGGGTGTAGTTGCTGTTCCTCCAATCAATTATACATGCACAGGTTAGGGAACACTGTCTAGTTTGCATCTACAGTCTTATATAAAGATGAAAGCTGAATCCCTTATGGGAGGATGTGATCATGGTAAGCCTGATGGCTCTGGGCAGGACTGTAGTAATCTACAAGGGGTGTGTATATAGATGCATTATGAATGTTACATAGTAGATGTAGGTCCTGTTATTAATTTTGCTCTAAAACTCCATGTTATGCATCAGGACGTAGCTTAAAGGGGTTAAAAAAAACACGTGGCCACTTTCTTCCAGAAGCAGCATCTCTCCTGTGCTCAGTTTAGGAGTGATTTTGCTGTTAAATGGTAATTCCATACACAACCTGAGGACACCGGTGGCGCTGTTTTTGCAAGAAAGTAGCTGTGCTTTTACCAATCCCAGAAAACCCCTTTAAGGATTAGCAGGGCATGGCAGGATGCAGCTACATTATGGGCACAGTGGTGTTAGGGAACCATCTAGTGATGTTATTTTATCTTTGTGCATTGTACTATTTGGTTATATTGTATGTAGGGGTATATCTTAAAGGAGCTTCGCCAGAGTATGCTGCACAGGGCACTATGCCCACTAAGGCAAGTCCCGCACTGCAGATATATAGGTGCTATATATGCAATGGAAAATTGTAGTAAGGCTGGGTTAACACTGCGTTTTTAGCATACATTTAACGGACAAAAAAAAATAGTGTCAGCAACGTTTTTGTGTCCGTCAAAAAAAAACGGATCCATTTTGATCAGTTTTTTTTTCATAATGGAAGTCAATGGAAAAACGGATCAAAACAGATACACACAAATGCGTCCGTTTTTGCAATCCGTTTTTCATCCGTGTTTTTTTTTTTTTTTCCAAAAAATGGATTGCAAAAACGCAGTGTGAACCCAGCCTAACAGTAATATGTGATCAATGTGATCAACATTGATTGCACTTAGCAAGTTCAATATTATTGATAGTATTTCCTATATATAAATCCCATATACTGTTATCATTGTAATAATAGATATGCTAAATCAGAGAAGTTTATACAGTATGTACTTGACTTTTTCCAGTCTGACACAGTGCTCTCTGATGCCACCTCTGTCCATGTCAGGAACTGTCCAGAGCAGGAGAGGTTTTCTATGGAGATTTGCTACTGCTCTGGGCAGTTCTTGTCACAGACAGAAGTGGCAGCAGAGAGCACCGTGTCAGACTAGAGAAAATACATCACTTCCTGCAGGACATACAGCAGCTAATAAGTATGGGAAGACTTGAGTACTTTACTGTACGGCATGAGATTTTTAAATAGAAGTAATTTACAAATCTGCATAACTTACTGACACCAGTTCATCTAAAAACTACTTTTATTCTTCAGAGTACCCCTGCACAGAGTACAGACACTGCAATGCAAAGACAAACTTGTGCTTTCACTCCACGGTTTGCTGACACCGGAAAGTAGATATGGAATAAACTCTGTTGTTTTTCCCCTCACAGCAAACGCAGAGAAGAATAGAGAAAAGTCAAGGATAGGTGAGCGCAGGAAACGCTACACAAGCTTCTTAATGCCAGACTGGAGGAGAAAATGATGGTGTTGTCACCGAGAATCCGTGATGACATCCAGCCAGTGGAGCGTGCGGAGACATAAAATACACCATGAACTCCTCCAACCCCCCAAAAAAAGTTGTGAAAACTGTAATTCAAGCCAGTGTATCATAGAGCAAGGTCAAAGCATATTAACCTGAGGATAATGGAAAGTTAAAGAGAGACACTTCATGTAGTCCTGTGCAAAGCTAAGGAACATCTCTGAAGAGGATGTGTAGGCAAAGCGAGGCATGATAGGCCATGTTATGCAATGTGAAATTTTCCCTATAGCAGGAATGGGGAACATTTGGCCCTTCAGCTATTGCAAAACTACAATTCCCATCATGCCTGGACAGACAAAGCTAAAGCTAGTTTTGCAACAGCTGGAGGGACGTAGGTTCTCCACCCCTGCCCTACGGCATAAGAGTGAGCAGAGAGAATAAAGAGCCTATGTTTTAGTCTCTACCATTATAAGGCTATGTTTACACTACGGAAAAGTACGGCTGTTGTTGCCATCGGCAACAACGGCCGTACTTTGTACGGTGTGGAACACTGCCTAACTGCTATGGGATCTTGGCCGGAGCGTATACACATTGTATACGCTCCGGCCGGGATCCTGTAGGACGCTGCAAAGGACTGACATGTCAGTTTTCTGCGGCCGCAATTCAGTGAATTGCGGCCGCTGAAAGACCTGTCAGTTCACACAATGAAGGGAGTGGCTCCGGCTGCTTGCTTCATTGTGCGCTATGGGAAGTTCTGATGAGGGCGCGCGCTGAATGATCTTTGCAGAGACCGGCCTTTCCGTGAGCCGGCCGGGGAATGGCCGGTCTCTCACGTAGTGTGCACATAGCCTAGGACTGTATATATAATTTTTCATGGCTGCCCCATAGGGCTGGTTGGTTTAAAGCATATGAGCAAATCGCAATCTTGATTTTCCTGTTTTTTTTCCCCCTAAAATAAACTATGAAGAGTGCAATGAGCTGGCACCAGATAAGGGTGCTGCAGGCTTCCGCCTCTCAACACCCACCTATGACTACATTGCAGAACCTGTTGTGGTGATCAAAGCCTGCAAGTGCCTAATACAGTCTTCAAACTTGAGCAGTATCCCACAAGCTGGCAAAGTACCTTCGAAAAATGACAGTAAACTTTTTAAAATTTGCACCACAAAGTCCAGCAAATCAGTTGTTATCTATAGATAAGATAGAAATACAGTTGTTGCAGTTTTTAGGCACAACAAAAGTCAGATCCTGTTCGTGACGCCACACAAAGCAGTGAGGGGACCCAGGGGTGCAAGATGTTATATGCAAGAGCTAGCTGGATGGTAACATTGTGACACTTGTTACCGGGCTCTGAGTGGTAGTAGCTCTCTCTAGGTCCCAATCTACCCCTAATGTCCCCTCTGTAGTGTGGGGGTTGCAAGATATGAACACACACACTCCAGGATAACTGCAAAATAGTATATTTTACTTGGCAGTACTATAAGTTCTCAATGACTGCATGTGTTTTTCAGCTTTAGGATTAGTTTGCAAGCAGGTACGATTATCAATTTTTGCTTTGGGCCGGGTTCACACATCGTATGACACCAGCCATTCTGTGACCCGCAGAACGGCCAGTGTCAGTGAAGTTAATCCCGGCCGGTACTGCAGTACTAGCTGGATGAACTTCATATATGCTGAATTGAGATGCGGGTGCATCCGTGTGCGCCCGTATCCTAATTTACCATAGCATACAATGGAGCGTGCAGTCAGAGCGACTCTCTCTATTGTGTGAAAGGATATGTTTGTGCACTACTATTCAATGAATAGTAGCTGCACAAAACTGACATGTCAGTTTTTCGTGCAGCTGGTTGGAATCCCGGTCGAGCATATACGGCCGGGATTCCATTCATTCAGTACAAGGTATGCTTTGCATTATTCACGGCTGTTGTTACAAGTTGCAACAACAGCCGTGATTTATGCAAAAAATATGTTGTTTGAACAGTGTCGGACTGGGATATCTGGGGCTCACCAGAGGAAAGGATCCTTGGGGCCCACCAATGAAGAACCAGTTAAAAAAGTCATGTTAGTCAGTGTTAGTGCAAGTTCTAAACCTGGGGGCCCACCAGAGGATCCTCTAGTGGGCCAGTCCGACACTGTGTGTAAACATGGCCTTAGCAGATAAGTTGAGAATAAGTAGTACATTAGTTTGTGGCAGAGTCTCTAAGAGTAACTGTAAAAAGACTTGGGGGACTAGCTGGAGGAGACTTGCTACATACACAGCACTCTGCTGGGGGGGGGGTTTGAAAACCTTGCTGCAGTTGCGATAACTTTAGATAAGAGGAATAACCCGACCTTGCGGCTATGAATGATCCATCAATGCTTACCATGCACACAGATCCTCTGGCCGAAGCTAGCTCCTCAATTTATGCCAAATAAACAAAGCAGGAAACACCAGGGCATGTCAGCGAATAGCAATATTGCCAACCAATTTAGTAGGATTAGCGATAGACTTGAGTGGGAAATTCCCCCTAAGCGTGGACAGGTCTGGGTCCCTCGTTTGTGCTAGTTAACCCCTTAGAGCTTTAGCAGGCCATAGCCCTGGCTTTCAGAAACTTGTAGAAACAGGAACAGTTCAGTCTTTGTTCAGGCACCAGCTGCAGGGCCCTATAAAAGAACACCCTCTGTTTGCTTTACTGGGTTACGCTCTCACTAAACTGGAACGGAACTAAACTGGATATGAGCACATAGCTCCCTCCACATCTACTTATAGACTGCAGGGAGCTCCTTGGTGGAGAGCAGCCTGAGGTAGCTCAGCACGGGATTGGTCAGGATGATGCGGTGACTTGAGAGACGGCTGTGATAAGCCCAGAGGCAGGAACGTGCATATTTAATGACTTTTTGGTAATACCAACCCAAAGGGTGGCTTTCCACAGATAGATTTATCTGACAGATTTTTGAAGCCAAAGCCAGAAATGGATTTGAAAAAAAGAAAAATCTCAGTCTTTCCTTTGTGACCTGTTCCCTGTTTATAGTCTATTCCTGGCTTTGGCTTCAATAATCTGTTAGATAAATATCTCTGTGTAAATGCACCCTGTGTAAATTCACGTGTTCCATTTAGAACACGTGAAGACTCCATAGATTTCATAGAGTGAATGTTATGTCAATGGTTGTGTCAATGCGAGGTGTCGGTGCGCTTAACCTGATAAGTGACAGCCATGTCAGTGTGAGGCCTCTTAGGTAATGGATTTAAAGGTATCTCAGCTCCAGGCGATGGTTGTGTAAGCCCCATGCTCTCTATACACAGCATGCTTCACTGATACACCTGTACGGTTAGGGACCATTTCATCTCTGTGTTTTGGCCCTAAGGAGTCAATGCATTATGAATGAATCATTATTATATAACATCCATCCCATCACACACCTGGTAGTTTTGTGAACAACTTAAAGATTTTTGTTTGTTTGTTTGTTTGTTTTTGAGACTACATAATTGTTAGAAATCAATGACAGATGGTTTAACCACATGTTTATGGTTTAATGGCCTTCTTTAGCCAATATTTTATGCACTTGCTCACTGTCTTGGCCAATGCTGCTCCCCTCACCAATCTCTAACTATAACTAATCTAATGTAGAAAAGCCATTTTTATATTATCCTTCAAATTTTCTTGAAGGCCTTAATACCAGTTGTGTCCCCAAGAATTGTCTGTATTAAAGAAAGAGCAATAATAAACCTGACTTCATACTTCAAACCAAGTTATTTTAGTTATTGTAGTTATTAAAGGTGTATGCCCATCTTAAAGGAACTGTCCCAAGATAGAAGTATCTGCTGTGACGCCTCATTGATCACAATAACAGGGGTCATTTGCTTCCCCGAGTGAATAAAACGGTAGCTCACATGCTCCGCCACTGCTCTGTTCATTCGCTAGGTTACAGTGCTCGACTATCTTCAAAAGTGGACAAGCATGTGGTCTGCAGTACCATTCTTGACCAACAGTGGGCCTCACAACTGGTGTCTCGCCCCTCAGATGTTGATCACCTATTCTTTGGATATGCTTTATCGTTAAGATTTCCCCTTTAAGAGGAGAGATTTTTACAAATTGAAAGTAAACAATGAAGAAAAACAAGGAAATTATACGGGAAGCATGTTTTTTGCTGATCCTTTTTTTCCATATTATTTTTACTTTAACAGCATGGCTCAAGTTCAGTGTGAATAAAGCCATGAAGAATCACAGTAGCTATGCATGGCGTAACATGCCTTCTTAAGAACCTTGGAAATCCCCAGTTGTGGTCGTGAGATGTCATAGTAAACCACATGAAGCAGAAAATCAGTAAGGGGAAAATCCTATTTGGAGCTGTTATTCTCCATGGATAAAAAACTGCATTCATAACAGAAGACAATAGGGACTGCTTTGGAAAACTGCTCTTTAGTCATATGTCTATAAATGAGGGCATCCACCTCTCTCTGTATTACTAATTTGTTTGGAAATTTATTTATTTTTCTTAATTTTTCCAGCCCTTTTGGGTCAGTGGGTTTGGCATTTACCATTGTATTGGATGTTATAGTCTATTTATAGGGTGGAAATATATTGTGGCCGGTATCCCTGCTTAAATTTATGATAGGAAACACTGAATCTGGTGACTGATCTCTTACACAATTGTTACTCCAGGTCACATAACCCCGGAAAGCAATTCACATACATAACCTTATTGAGAAAGTGAAGAAGCTAAACAAAAGCAAAGAACATCAACAAAATACTGCAACTTTTGCTATACTGCATCCAAACTGAATAATAAATACACTATGTAAATGTTCCTGCCGTTCTGAGTATGCAGCCCTTGCGTAAAGTTATCTGCTTTGATGCAGCTGCTGCTTCTTGATTTCAGTTCACAGCCAAAATTGAGTCTTTTACTCTTCTTCTTTCTTATTTATTCCTGTTATATATCCCTGGAGAGACTACTGAGCTGCATTTTCTCCCAGTAATTACACTTTATGTAGCAATCTTAGTGCAAGATTTGGAGGAAGAAGAAACTCTGGCAGAGAGGTTAGAGAACAGAGAGAAAGAGAACAGGGAGCAGACTCAAAGGTGAGTTCTGTACCTGCAGCACCATAAGTGTCCCAGAACCCAATGTGTCACTGGTGTACATGTATGGACTGTATATGGTTGGCACTGAGTGTAATGTTACAGAGTTCTCTAAAAAAGGTGTATTACTCATTTTTGGCCACAAGATGGCACTCACTATTTTCTCTACAGCACACGGAAGGACACTGAAGGAGTTAATTGTATTGCTTCATGTGTAAGTGCATGAGAGATAGATTGCCAGCCAACTCCCTATCCCTGGGCCCAATTTTTAGAGGATTGCCAGAGGCTTTTTCTAGAACTTTTTTCTCAAGATTCTGACCTACTGGATGTCATGTCTCCACACAGTCTGCTCCGCCAATAGGAATCAAATCCCAGCCTACAGTTAATTTAGTGGAGATACTCCTATAGTTGGTCTAGCTCAGTAGCAGGGTGGAGAAGGAGTGTATACTTCTAAATTTATTTTCTCCTAAAGTTCCTGCAAGCCAGGCTATGGCCTGCTAACCTACTAACGGCTTAAGAAGGGGACCACCTATTCACATTGAGGGGGCTTGTCGTTCACAAATATTCTACCAAGCCCTGCAAGTCTGAACAGTGACTACTCTCAAGCGGTTGGAGAAGTTGCTGTACGCCCATGTACTCTGCTGACTACTGCTTGGTCTCCTCAGATATTTTTGAAGGACTAGCCACCCGGTCGTGCTACCCCAGTTCCTGTACTACTGGATCTGGCACTCTGTGGTCTCTCCAGGACTGAAGGAACTGTATTACTGTGAGTACAGGATATTCCTGCTTAACAAAAGTCCTACTGCAACCCAGCTGATATTGTTAGAATTTCCCCAACAGAGTACTGTGCTAATTGAACAGGCCCCCTGTAGCCCCTTGCTTTACCGCAAGTACAAGTCTATCTTAAAAGTAACAGAGACTTTGTCCATCAAGTACTGTATTTCTCTACTGTATTCAGTTAAAATAGCAGGATTGACCTACAAAGCTCACTTAAAGGGGAACTGTCAGAAGGTAAGACTAATCTAATCTGCTGATATGTCCCTATTGTGCAAGAGATACCGAGGATGAAGATTCGTCCCTGGGCGGGCCACTCCATTATTATTAGAAGGAACGAACCGGCGGGGGAAGATCTGCCCTACGGGGGTGGGACAGTGCTCCCAATAGTCTCACCAGACCATGGATTAAACAACTAAGTGCATGGGAATAGCGCCAAGAATGAAGATAAGAGACATATAGGGCTATCAGCAGGTTAGATTTGTTCCTTTTTAAAAAGCTAATTTTTATATGGAGGTATGAAGGAAGTTTATAGCAACCAGAACTCTCCCTAGAGCTGGCTACTCCACCTTAAAGGGCCTTGGTAAGAGAGGAGACCAAGACCTATAGTCAGGCTGGTTCAGCTCCAAAGATCCTATATGCAAATGGGAGAAACTTCCAGAAGGTCATCACTGCAGTCTCCACCAATCTGGGTTTTGTAGAACAGTGGCCAAAAAGGAGTGGTTCCTCAGTAACGGACACCTGGAGTTTGCTGGGCCATCACATGCTATCAAGTCTATTAGGAGGCATTGTTATTACAGTATAAATAGAAAGATGAGGCACATCCAGTCTTATAGATGATCGATCAGACAGCGTTCCCAGGAAGCTTCGGTCACGATGCACCCAGGATCTTCCGAGGCCCTGTCAGATTCCCATATGATTTATCAGAGAGAACTTCATTCTGAGAACACAGCTGCCTTTATCTGTTTCTTTCATGCAATCCATTATCTGCTACAGAAACTAAATCATGTAGGTTACTATGGTTTTTAGCCAACATTTAGCTTATATTTATTTAGAGACACAAAATGAAGTCAAGGAGAGAAGTGTTGCAACAAAAGTCCAAAGTAAAGAATTCAAAGGAAACCTTAGTGATATCTCTCCCACTACTCCCCTCTGCACTATATGTACTTGCAAGTTGGAGGGCGAACCACAAGGTAACCAATAGATTATGTAAGAACTCCTTTGAGACTATAAGTGCCAAAACATTACTTGATAATTTGGTACTTATGTATACCTTTTATTGCAGGATGTGTTACAGCTTGGAGTATGCTGTATATTGTCTTCAGCTTGTTAATATTAGTCCCTTTTACCCAGTCAGAGTCTTGGTTCACCAGGTGATGATCTGGCACTATAGTAGGCCAGTCTCACCATGCTTGTGCCGCAGCCCGGGGCGCTGGTTGCAGATGTTGTGTGCAGCTGGTGGGCTCCGGTGTTTTGGGGCGACTTGTCACAGTGGCCAGAAGCGGTAGTACCCACCCCCCCCGGACACACGGGCACTGGACCTTGAAAGAACTGATGTGAGGTGCAATACTCTGCTGGGATGTGTGTTGAAGATAGTATACTGGGTGAGAGTATCCTCGTACTCATGTTTAGATATACCTTGGATATCTGAACGCCTTTTGCCTACACAATATTGGAGACCACCTTGTGAGGTAGTACGAGTCCTCGGCCTTTGTCTTTAGGTTGAGCTAACTAGTGAAGGTTTCCCTATTAGTCCAGTGTAGTGTCAGTAAAGTACTTCAGCTTAGTGCACATTTGCTTTACTGGGGATCAGTCCCTCTTACTTTCCTCTGAGGGTGACTGTTCTGACTTGAACAGGAGTTGTCCTGTTTCCTGGTTACCCTACTTCTAAAGTGTAGCAGTGCATAACTGCTGTAAGTCTCTCTCTCAGGTGTTGTCTCTTCCTTAGCTAGACCACAACCGACTAAGACAGGAAACCCCTTCCCTATATCTAGGGGTGTACAGAGTGTAGATACAGATAGGAAAATAGATAAAATTTAGCTTAACCTTTAAACATAGACTGCAGCTGTGCACAGGGGAGGTGAGACACCTAGTGGCTGGAGTGAAAATCACAGCTCACAGTATTTGGTGTGACGCCTGAGAGAGTTACTTTAACGGGGTGGTATAAAAACTTAGGGAACCACCTGTGGTGGGACACTACACTTGTGCCATTTTGTCACACCCAAATAGAATTCAACCATGTGCCAGGGACAACTCCTTTAAAAAGGGAACACGTCTCATTATTTGCCTTTAATGTGCATCAGTATTGCTTTAAATTATACAAACCATCAGAATTTAGCTGGGTTAACATTCTTAAAGTGATCCGGCATCCTTCTTTTACCAGAAACTAATGATAACTGATGCCACAAAAAAGTAATCAGGCGTCCTCTACTTTTTTATCCATTAACTATCAGTTGTTAAAGACGCGAGACGCAAGAACGCTGCAAGATACGTTCCCTCGTACGACCATTCCGGTAAACCCAAAGAGAAAAAGAGAAGCAGGTATGAAAAGAAATATGGTAAACAAAATAGCTTTAGTAATCAATACAAATAAAGGAGCTCCAACAAGGCTAAAACACTTAAAACATACAATCATCTCACTACTGGCTCTGTATACCCCAGTATACCCCATTAACCCCCACAAGGTATATACCAGAACAGATAGCTAGACAAAAAAGGTCACATGGTCAAGGATAGTAACCACAATGTCACATTAGCAAAGTAATATCACAAGTGTAATAGAAATAATAGAATATAATAGAAATCACAACAAAGTTAAGTCAATAGTGACAGCTAAACACCACCCACATATACCTGAATAAAGTGTAAGTGGAATAAATTCATACAGTGGGTCATAATGGCTAGCAGCATCAGAAATAAGTAAAGAGAGCCATAGCTACTGTCCTTTGGGGTCGTTGAGAAGAAGAATGTCCTACACGTTCCGTTCTGCTAGAGAACTTCCTCAGAGACCATATGGCCATTCCGGCGATACAATTAAATTGCCACATGCTTTGAACTGCCCCTTTCAAATCTAAGTTGGAAGATCAGTTTCTATTCGTCGCTTTGCCACTGCAGCGGAGGGAAAGTGAGCTGGATTGCCGTATAAGTATAAATCCAGCAATAAAGGGGTTTTCGGGGCAAAATGGAATAAAAAGCTATCCAAAGGATACCGATCGGCAGACACACTATACAGTGAATGGAGTTTATCTCTTTAGATCATCACTCCATTTTGCCCGGAAAAGCCCTTTAAGTTAGCACGTCCTTTTTTACGCACCTTGACTCAGGCTGGGTTCACACTATGTATATTTGAGGCTGTATTTGTGAGGCTGTATAGCAACCAAAACCAGGAGTGGATTGAAAACACAGAAAGGCTCTGTTCACATAATGTTGTAATTGAGTGGATGGCCATCATTTAATGGCAAATATTTGCTGTTATTTTAAAACAACGGCTGTGGTATTGAAATAATGGCCGTTATTTACTGTTATATGGCGGCCATCCACTCAATTTCAACATTGTGTGAACAGATCCTTTCTGTGTTTTCAATCCACTCCTGGTTTTGGTTGCTATGAGGACCTGACATGAGGACCAAATACTGCCTGAAATATACATAGTGTGAACCCAGCCTGAACATCATAAAATGAATCCCACAAGCAACAACAGAATTGCATTTTTTTCTATTGTAGCCACCAAAATAATGTAAAATATTTACCATGTACTGTTCCAATTGCCAATATACTAAACAATTGGAGTTGCCATTAAAAACACAACTTGTCCAGCAAAAAAACAATCTCCTATATGACTATGTTGACAGAATTTTGACAGATAAAACTTGAAGGGGTTAAATATGATTTTTCATACAGGTTTATTACAAAGCTCCTGGGCCCCAATGCAAAAGTTGGGCCCCCAACTACGGTATGTTTATTATATTGCTGGTGTCTACTTATGTTGCAGAAAGACGTTTGGGCTCTTTCAGGCACCACGACCCTGAGTACAGTAGCTCTACTAGTTCTCCATATTCATCCCCCCTCATCTACCTTATCTTGATTTTTATACTAGAAGGTACCACCAATCTACTCCTTATCCACATCTTCTATGAGAGGACATCAGATATCCACACAGTTTATTTTGTTACTAGGAGAGTTGTATTGAGGCCTATGAAATAAAGAGAAGCTAATATGTGTACAGTATCTCTTAAATGTGATCTTATCCTCATCAGTGACTAGAGAAGAACATCGCAACCTCCTCAGACAGCACATACGTCATACTTCAGCATTCAAACACTATTTATGGGCCGATCCACCTAAATCTTGCTGATTGATTCCTCACGTGTAAGTAAAAAAAAAAAGACTATTTATATAGCTGACGGCATGGGATGATAAGTGAGTGTTACTGCACAGTGTTTGGTGATACTGTTGCTATTACACTTGTTGTTTTAAGCTGCGGCCTCCGACAGGTGGAAAGCACAAAATGTGATCTTTGTACTGCAAGCATCTGGGAGAATATGTCATTTCTGGACATGGTCTTATTGTAAATGAGTTTCCCAATAATATGCTTCTAAGATCAGGCAAAGCTAAACTTTTCTATGGGAATGGTAATAAATGTTCCTGTGTCTAGATATTGTTATCACATACTTGGTATAGCGCCTCCAGGAGTTCTTTTTATTCCCTTTCAGAATGTCCCTCTAATGTGTGCAGCACCGGTGGACACATATTCTCTGAATGTTACAATGGACTTTTATTAGAAGTTATTATATTGTTATCAGAGAGTTTATTTATAAAATTATGGTTTCTCAAAAATACAAAAAGTGCAACAGCAACCCACAGGTGCAAGATCTTACAGTATATACTCCTCCCAGTGTACACACGATAAACACTTGCTCTGAAGATATTGAAAAATGAGGATCTTAGCAAACTATTTGATCAAACAGAGTGTACCATGACACCACGTTAATGTGTCCTCAGAGACATGGTCCCTACTCTAGCATTTTCACAAGCAGCGTGCAACCTGCAACAGAGGCATAGAGGTACCGTCAATTATTTTATTTTTTTTCTGTTGAATGTGGGGTGTGTGGCTACCTCCTTATGGCTTGCACTCCACCTATGTCCCAAGGGTGCTATAAAAAGAGATCATTTGGATCCTTTCTGCTCAGTTGTAGGCTATTTCAGCCCAGGAGAGGCCATTGCTAGTATGAAAATGGTAAAGTAGGGACCCTGTCTCTGAGGACGCCTTAACGTGGTGACATGGTACACTCTGTTTGATCAAATAGTTTGCTAAGATCCTAATTTTTCAATATCTATAGAGCAGGTTTTTATTGTGTGTACCGTATATACGGTAAGATCTTGCACCTGTGTGTTGCACTTTTTGTATTTTTTGTCTTTACTTAAAGGAGAAGTGTGGCGAAAATTTTTATTAAAGTATTGTATTGCCCCCCAAAAGTTATCGTGTGTACACTGGGAGGAGAATATATGGTAAGATCCTGTGGGTTGCTGTTGAACTTTTTGTATTTTTGTCTTTACTTAAGCCACAAGCAGCATGCAACCTGCAGTGGGCATAGAGGTGCTGCCAATTTTTTCTTTTTTTTTTTTTTTTTCATATTATGATTTTACACAACTGACTCTGTAACTACAATCTAAACAACTTTTAAACTTGCAGCCCGGTGTCAAATTGGCGTGGCCTAGAGTACCCTAGGTCTGCTGAGGGGAGCAGAGAGGCGGTGCCGGCCTAGGGCACAGACACTCTAGGCCACGGCAGTTTGACACAGGACTGCAAGTTTAAAAGTTGTTTTTTAGGACAATAACTGCATCACCTGCCGAACGGATCCCAGGATAGATTTTGCATTAAAAGCAGATATCCAAAGGTACAAGTGGTTTGGGGGGGGGGGGGGGGTATTGGGGTAGATTGTGTCAACAGAGTCGCATTAAATTATAATGACCAGCAGTGAATATCCAGAGGCTACCAAGGGGACCTGTCAGCTGAACTTTTTTGTGGAGACTTTACTTAGAAGAAGATACCCGTACTCATAGCTTTTCAATACTGCTTCTAGCTGGAAAAGATCATGGAGTGCCAGATCCAGGAACCCAGGCCCAGGGCTTAAACAACCAGGCAGTGCTAATCCCTTGAGGTTACACAAGGCAATCAAACAAATGTCAGTGGGGCGAGTCAGCTACTTGCTGCTTTTCCAACCACTGGGGATAATCCTTTGATACTTTAGGAATTCCTGAGACAAAATGGATCAATCCCTCCCGATGTGGACAGGTAAATACCCCAGCGCTGGTAGTTGCCTATGATTAAAGCTTAGCAAGTCATGAGTTGTGAATAATGGCTTTCCAAAAAGATCTGGCTGGAAGCTGGCATGGGTGGGTGGCTGGCCACGAGGGCCAGGCCCTGAGGTAGGTCTCTCCATAGCTCAGCAGTACTCGCCCTGCTCAGGGTACACTCACTATGTAAAAGGACCCTGCTTTGTGCAGCACAGACAGTAGCCAGCTAGATGACTGGTGCTGACTCAATTAGGTCCTGGTAGGTGTCACAGGTATCCGGAGTCGTGCTGACTGGAGAGCCCCTACAGCTGTTAGGAGGATCTGTAGAACAAGAACAAGGATCAAGAAGGCTCTTTAAAGTGACACTGTCACCTCCTTTTTGCATTCTGACATCTCTACACAGGTGTAAAGGGTAAATTTAGCGGTTTTCATACCTTATTTTATATCATACGTCATGGTGCTTGTTCAAGTAAAAAGTCATCTTTTATCAACTGCAGATTGTGTTAAGTGGGCAGTGCCTCGTGGCATTAGCGCCACTTAGCCTCACCCACAACGCCACAGCTCGCCGGTCATTGGAACAGGCTGGCCAAGGTCTAGACCCCAGGGGCCAACCTGCCGTTGATAAAAGGACACTTTTTACTTGAACAAGCACCATGACGTATGATATTAAGTAAGGTATGAAAATTGCTAAATATACCCTTTACACCTGTGTAGAGATGTCAGAATGCACAAAGGGGGTGACAGTGTCACTTTAAACTGTTGTTTTAGACACATATCTGGTAGCCCCCTGGTAAGGAGGTGCCTAGAGGTGCCCAACCATATCTCATCTTGTATCCAGACTAGAGGTGCCAAACCATATCTCATCTTGTATCCAGACTAGAGGTGCCCAACCATATCTCATCTTGTATCCAGACTAGAGGTGCCAAACCATATCTCATCTTGTATCCAGACTAGAGGTGCCAAACCATATCTCATCTTGTATCCAGACTAGAGGTGCCCAACCATATCTCATCTTGTATCTCACTCTAATATTTTAATCTCTTACAAATGTACATACATACATCATTGCATAACTATTTTTCAATTAAAAAAACTCTTTGGTGAATAATTTTTTATTTTTTTTTGTCAATGAATGTAAATGGGTAGATATTAGAGATGAGCAAGTAGTATTCAACTGAGTAGCTATTCAATCAAATACTACACTATTGGAAATACTTGTTATTGATTAAGCATACGACCGAAAAAGCAGTAAAAATTTGTTTCCCCTCCCACCTTACCTTTTTTTTAGCCAATAGCTATGCAGTGTGGGTGTGACAGGCCCTAGGAGCACGCTGGCATCGTAAGAACAGCGCCTACAATCATTGGCTGGCTTACTCATGTGACCTCCCAAATATAGGAATTTGTTTTTTCCTGCTCGTCATCAGATGCCATCTTGAAGGTAGTGAGGGAGAGATCCTGGAGCTGGAACAGTGAGCATTTAGCTCACTGTAGGCAGGATATACCCTCAAAAGCCCTTCTTGGGGCTACTACAATACACAGCAAAGCATATACCTCCGGATATACAATGAATAGGCCGGCTACCTGTACATCAGCTGCTTATTCTGTAAGACAGACAGCTGCTGTTTATTCTGATTAGGCTCCACTGCATCTATTTGCTCCTACATTCTAATTGTTGCAGGACAATTTCAGGGATAGATCTTGGAGTAGGATTTTAAGAGATTTTTGGCAGTCAAGACCCCTAAAGCTCTTCTTAGGGCTAATACACAACACAGTATATAGCTACGTCCATACAGTGCATAGACTGCCAGGACATAAGCTACTTAGACAGACAGACAGGCAGTTTATAATTCTCCTGTATACACCTGTGTTGGCCCATTTCACATAAAATCCACATTGTCGCAGGAGACATTATTGTACTCTTTTAAAAAGACTCCGTTATGTATCGCCTGCCGCCATACATCAAACTTTATAAATATGCTGTATACACTAGTGTTTGCTTAGCTCCTGGTAATTGTTGCAATAAACTTTATTGCACTCCGCGCACGGTTGAAAAAAAAAACACCTAAAAGGCATTAAACTCCATTTTGGAGAGCTCATCTAAAGGGCCTCAAACTCCATTTTGGAGGGCTCACCTCTAGGACCACAAAATCAATTTTTAGAGATGTCCAAACACAAAATCACAACACCTGGCGCTACATGATATTACACGGGAAACTCAAACAGTATACCCCGGCATCTGAAGAGTTAATGGGTCATTTCAGTATTTGTGGTGCTCAGCGCTACCCAGATTACCAAGAAACGAGCATTTTTCTCCCATTGAGTTTAATGGTTCCATATTCAATTGAACAGTCGAACAGTCGAACGTGGTCTATTCAAATTGAATTTTGAGCTTTTAAATATTTTACTACTCTCTCATCTCTAGTAGATAGATAATAGATAAATATTAGGTAGGCCGCTTTTTTATCTTTACCTGCTTTTTCTACCAACACGTAATAGAAATTCATGGAATAAATTCTGACTACTTCCGAACACAAAACATCTGGGAAATAATGGCAGATGCTGTGATTTTCTGGATAGAATAAAGTAATGCAGAGGAATAACCGTCTGCATGAACATATTCTTGAAATATGAGCATAGCAAATACATTTAATCATAGTTACTGCACCACACATCTGGCCGCACTGATGATCTTCATCTCTTCATAGATCTGTTTTATTACATGGAAAACAGAGGAGAAATTGTTAAGGGCTTCCCTGTTTACCTATTAAATGTCCTGCTGCTTTTTCTTTAGAACTTACAGTACATGTTAATTGGAAAAGTAGGAAGAAAACAAGCACCATGTTCTCTAACTTTTAAAAAAAGTGTGGATGATTGTGCAGCGTGCCATCGTAAGTACGTTGTAGTACCACATTCTACCATTAGTGGGTCAGCAGCTTCAGGGTACCTCTCCCGAGCATGTCAGCAAGTGGTAATGGGGGCTACACAGGTGTTATGGGAGATGTTAGTGCCTTAGTAGGCTTCCCCCAGGGCACATCCACTTAAAGCCCTATTACACAAACCAATAATGGCCAATAATCGCTTATTGTAATAGAAGATAACGATCAGGTGACATGCACAATGTTGGCTGATCGTTTTCTTTCAACATGTTGAAACGGCAACGATACCAGCAATATGCGTCCGTCGCTTCCTGCAATAGGAGTGGCTGCAGCAGACCAACGTTATCTTCTGTAGGCTACCCAGACGATCTAGCAAACACCCAGACAGCCCCCCTGCAGGTCCCCGCAGCCCCCCCTGCTCTTACTCACTTGCTGCAGATGCATGTAATAGCGCCAGCAGCGAGCCGGGAACGAGGAGCAAACGTGCGCTGACCTGACATGTCGGCGCTCGTTTGCTCCTCAGAATTCCCCGTGTAATAGGTACTTTACAGTGTCCGGCCCATGGTACCTTAGATGGTGTCTTTAGTGTTAAGGCCCTATTACACCAAACAATTATCAGCCGTACATGGCCAATTACCGGTCATTCTTAGGGTACGTTCACACTTACCGGATCCGCAGCGTATTTTCTGCAGCGGATCCGCAGCAGATTTCATTTAATTATCTGAACACATTATCAAATCTGCACCATCAAATCTGCTGCGGATCTGCTGCAGATCTGCTGCGGATCCTGTAGGTGTGAACGCACCCTTAACCCCTTAACGACATCGGGCATAAACTTACGCCCTCGCGCCCTGGTACTTGGCGCATCAGGGCGTAAATTTACGCCCGATGTTTCCCCGATCGCTGCGTGTTCACACACAGCGATCGGGGAAGATGGCCTGCTATAAATCATAGCAGGCCATCTTAGTTTCACGGCACGGGGGGTGGTTAACACCCCCCGTGCTTACGATCGCCGCTATAGGCTGATCAATTCAGATCAGCCAATAACGGCGATCGGAACCTTTCTGGGTCATCGGTGACCCGATGACCCGGAAAAAATGGCGGTCGGTGCTGTCCGAGGACGGCACCGACCGCCATTACTGTAAAAAGTAATGGTGGTCACCGTGTCACCGGCCCGATCGCCGTGAACGGCTGTCCGGTACCGGCCGGCCATGAACAGCGATCGGGCCGGTGGCACGGCGATCAGAGTCCCACAAATTAGTAAATACCTGTCCTGGACCCCTCAGCTAGGTAGCCGAGGGGTCCAGAGCAGGTATTTGTACATTACTCACCTGTCCCGGGCTCCTGATCGGCGTCTTCCGGGTTCGCGGCGTCCTCGTGTTCGTTCGGGTCTTCGACTTCCTCCGTGACGTCACATTCGGCTTCTCTCGGCTATTTTCGGCTCCAGCGTCTGCTTTTTCCGTATTGTGCGCTCTGCTGCCCTCTAGCGGCTGATATGTGTAATACACTTATCAGCAGCTACAGGGATGTTCAGAATGTAGAAAAAGGTTTTTTTTTTTTTTCAAATTTTTTTTTTCTATTTTCCGCACCCTATCGCCGCTGAGTGTTGATCAGCATCGCACGAAAGTGCGCTGCTAATCAGCAACTCCTCCTTTTTGGCGTAGGGTGTTTTTTTTCTATATTCTACTGCCACGGTCTGCTTATAAGTGCCGCACATAAGTGCGGCATTTATCAGCAACTCCTTTGTTGGCGTAGGTTTTTTTTTTTATACTTACTGTAAAAAAACACGTAAAAAACACTACATTACACCACACTACATTGAATAAAGTTTGACACTACACCACTACATACCCCATATACCAATCCCCGTATAAAGATGACCCCCAGGGTGTTTTCGGTGTCAGAGGGATACGTTATTATTGCCTCCGACACCGAAACAGCCAGTAAGGATGAATGGGGGGGATCCTTCTTTCCTCCATTCATCCTCATCATCCTCATCATCCTGTGACGTGTCTGGGGGTAGCGTAGCGTACGCTGCCCCCCAGACACGTCTTTTCCGCCAGTACCGTCCCAATAAGAGATGACGGTATGGTGTGAAATTCTACAAACTGTGTGAGCGTACCTCAGGGTACACTTACAGATTTAGGGTACGCGCACACTGCGGAATGGCGAAGGATAACCCTCCGTGCATTCCGCAGCTGGCACCCACCGGCGGACTGATGCGGGAGCATGTCTCTATTCGTGTCATAGACTCCATTCTATGCACGGGCGGATTCCGTCGTCCATCCAGAGAATGAACACGTTGGACGGAGAGCGGAATCCGCCCGTGCATAGAATGGAGTCTATGACACGTGTGGAGACGTGCGCCTGCATCAGTCAGCCGGCGGGTGCCAACTGCGGAATGCACGAAGGGTTATCTGTCGCGATTCCGCAGTGTGCACGTACCCTTAGAGTGTATGTAGGAAGGGACACCCGAATCCAGCCCCCAGATGCCCCCTCCCCCCCCATCCTCGGAACAAGTGGGAAGATCGTCTGGGAACTGATCTTCCCCCTGTTGGATAAAGGTTACCACCTGTATGGGGATAACTTTTATACCAGCACCCCCTCTTCCGGTCCCTCGCTGCCCTGTAGCTTGCGGCATGATACGAAAATATCAGAAGTAGTAATAGCGCCCTAATATTTAGCAGCCATGGAGCGGACCCAGCGCTTCTGGATATGAAGGACCCCGGATCGCACCAGGGCAACATTTTCCAGGTGACGTCCCCCACACTGGAGAAAGGGAGACCCCAGAAGAAGTGCAGAGTGTGGCATAACAGGGGGATCAGGAAGGACACCATTTTCCAGTGTGACACCTGTCCTGATCACCCCGGCCTCTGCATACTGGATCGCTCCAAGGCGCACCACACGTCACTGGAGCTCCACATTATCTAAATTCTGTCCCTTATTCCTATTTCAGGGGTCACGTTGATCTGGGGATTATTCTGATCGCCAATATGGAGTCGGGAAGGAATTTTTCCCAGTGATGAGGCTACTGTCGTCTGCCTCACGAGGGGTTTTTGCCTTCCTCTGGATCAACACAGGTTGAATTTGATGGACACCTGTCATTTTCAACCTTATAAACTAATAATTGGCCTAACACCCCCAAATAAATTATAATTGTCCCTTTTCCCCAGCTAAGTAGGTATGGCCGCCATTCCAATTAGAGGAGGCCATGATGCAATTACAAAGCCTCTGTGCGGCCAGGACAGTAGAAACCCCCCAAAAGTAACCCCATTCTGGAAACTACACCCCATAAGGAATCTAACAAGGGGGGCAGCAGGGATATGGCCCCCTGGTGACGGCCACATTTGGGACGTGAAAATGAAAAAAATGGTATTTTTTATTTTCTCGGCACATGTTCTACGTAAGTGCCCGTCACCAGTGGGGTCCATATGCTCACTGCAACCCTTGTTAGATTCCTTATGGGGTGTAGTTTCCAGAATGGGGTCACTTGTCGGGGGTTTCTACTGTCCTGGCAGCACAGGAGCTTTGTAATTGCGACATGGCCTCCATCCTCCATTCCAGCCTCTAAATGGCGCTCTGTCCCTTTGGTGGCTTGCCCTGTGCCCATATGGCACATTATGCCCACATGTGTGGTATTTTCGTACTTAGGGGAAACTACCCTACACGTTTTGTGTTCATTTTCTTTTTTAACCCCTTGTGGAAATGGAAAAAAATCAAGGCTAGACCAACATTTTGTGTAATTTTTGTAAAATTTTTACTCTAAATCATTAATCTTGTCATGATTTTTTCATTTTCACAAGGGGTTAAAAGATAAAAAAAAACATTTATTGTGTAGCGCAATTTCCCCTGAGTACGGAAATACCCCACATGTGTACATAAAGCGCCATGCGGGTGCAGGGTAAGCCTCCGAAGGGACGGAGCGCCATTTGGTTTTTGAAGGCTGGATTTGGATGGAATGGATTTCGAGGGGCCATGTTGCATTCAAAAGGCCCCTGTGTTGCCAAGACAGTTGAAACCCCCCACAAGTGACCCCATTATGGAAACTGCACCCCTAAAGGAATGTAACAAGGGGTGTAGTGAGCATATGGACCCCACTGGTGACGGGCACAAATGTGGAACAATGTGGCGTGAAAATGAAATATTACATTTTTTACACTATAATGTTGGTTTAGCCTTGAATTTATCATTTTCACAAGGGGTTAAAAGAGGGAAAAAAAACAAAATGTGTAGAGCAATTTCCCCCGAGTCCGTAAATACCCCACATGTGGACATAAATCGCCATGTGGGCGCAGGGCAAGCCTCCCAAGGGAAGGAGCGCCATTTGGATTTTGGAGGTTGGATTTGGCTAGAATGGATGATGAACGCCATGTCGCATTTACAGAGCCCTCGTGCTGCCAAAACACTGGAAACAGTGTCACAAGTGACCCCATTCTGGAAACTTCACCCCTCAGGGAATCTAACAAGGGGTGCAGTGAGGATATGGACCCCTTGATGACGGGCACATTTGTGCCATGAAAGTGAAAAAAATGAAATTTTTTACTTTTACGTCACATTGTTCCACATTTGTGCCCGTCACCAGTGGGGTCCATATTCTCACTGCCCCCCTTGTTAGATTCCTTGAGGGGTGTAGTTTCCAGAATGGGGTCACTTGTGGGGGGTTTCCAGTGTCTTGGCAGCACGAGGGCTCTGTAAATGCGACATGGCCCTTGAAATCCTTTTCAGTGAAATTCAGCTTCCAAAAGCCAATTGGCGCTCCTTCCCTTTGGAGGCTCGTCCTGCGCCCCCTTGGCACTCTATCGCCACATGTGGGGTATTTCCGTACTCGGGAGAAACTGCGCTACACATTTTGTGTCTTTTTTTGCCTCTTATCCCTTTAACAAAATGAAAAATTGAAGGCTAGAACAACATTTTAGTGTAAAAAATAAATTTTTCTTTTTTCACGCCATATTGTTCGGAAAATCTGTGAAGCACCTATGGGGTCCAGATGCTCACCGCACCCCTTGTTACATTCCTTGAGGGGTGTAGTTTTCTAAATGGTGTCCCTTTAGGGGTGTTTTTTAGGTTTTGGCACCCCAGAGCCTCTGCCAACCTGAAGTGGTACAGTCAAAAATGACCAAATATAACGGAGGCGTTGAAATTCCCTAGGCGCTCCTTTATATCTGAGGCTTGTGGTTGCGTCAAATAGCGCAATAGGGCCACATATGGGGTATTTCTATAAGCTGCAGAAGCGGGACAATAATTATTGGGGTGCATTTCTCTGGTAATAGGTTTATAATTATGAAAAATATTGGATTACAATAAAATCTCTGCACAGAAAATTAAAATTTTCAAATTCCTTACACACTTAGCTTTTATTTCTGTGACTCCCCTAAAGGGTTAAAACACTTTCTGGATATGCTTTTGCAGAGTTTGGGGGGTGCAGTTTCTGAAATGGGGTGCTTTGTGGGGCTTTCTAACATACAGGCCCCTCAAATACACTTGGGCCCACCTGAACAGGTCCCTAAAAATATCAGATTTTGAAATTTTACTGAAAATTTGGAAATTTGCTGCTAATCTTTTAAGCTTCCTATCGTCTAAAAAAAATGAAATATAGTTTAATAAATGCCGCCAACATAAAGTAGACATGTTGCTAATGCTATTTAAAATATAATTTATGTGGTATAACCACTTTCTGTATACGCAAAAAAGTTTCAAAGTTGGAAAAATGCATTTTTTCACATTTTTTCACATTATTTGGGTTTTTTTCATAAAGATTTGTTATGAGTATCGACTCCAATTTACCAGAAATGTGAAGTACAATATGTCACGAGAAAACAATCTCAAATCAGCCGGATAGGTAAAAGCATCCCGAAGTTATTAATGAATAAAGTGACACTGGTCATATTCATAAAATTTGTCTCTGTCATTAAGGCCATTTCAGGCTCTGTCCTTAAGGGGTTAAAGATAATTGTTTGGTTTAATAGGTCATGTTAAAAGGCAATGATCAGCCGATGTTCAATAAAAACGATAATGATACCGACAGTCAGCTCCTAATTTATCATGGTTTACGCCATGGCAGAAATAAGTGAAAAAACCATGGAAGAAATCTATGTCTACTCTGTAGCAGGTGTAGATTCTGCATGTGCCGTGCAGCAGGCACAGGTCCGGCTGGGATAATAAGTGGCATGCGCTTCTTAGTAAAGCAGGCAGGGTGATTGGGGTGGGGCTTTATTTAAAACTGGTGTATGCAGGTCTTAATAAATCTCCCTCTACAGTATATGTATAGCTGCAAGGCTGATTTAATGGTAATTGATTCCCTTTAATTAACAGGGATAAACAAGGTTTTTGTAGACTTTTCGTTAGAAGACGCTGCCAATTTACCAACCCTGCTACCAAATAACCTGTCTCACACCTTCTTGACAGCCACTAGTTTAGGTTTGAATGGTCATTTAATGCCCTAAGTTGTTCTTCATGTTTGACCAATCAGGCCACCATACAGGAGATCAGCAGACAAGCACTATACAGTTATACACATTTGTAAATTACTTCTTTAAAAAAAAAAAAACTCTTCCAGTACTTATGAGCTGCTGCACGTCTTGAAGGAAGTGGTGTATTCATTTCAGTCTGACTCTGTGGTCTCTGCTGCCACCTCTGTGGTGTCAGGAACTGTCTAGAGGAGGAGAGGTTTTCCATGGGTATTTACTATTGCTTTGAACAGTTCCTGTCAGGGACAGAGGTGGCAGCAGAGAGCACTATTTCATACTGGAAAGAATACACCACTTCCTTCAGAATATACAGCAGCTGATAAGTACTGGAAGGCTTGAGGTTTTTTTAAGAGAAAATTTTTACAAATTGGTTAATTTGAAATTTTTTTTTCTTTTGGAGTACCCCTTAAACTGGGGCCTAATTCATTTTAATGGTGCAGCTCCACACGCATTCACGCATACCCAATCCTTTGTTGTTAAAGGACATAAGCCTAAAACAGGAGGACTCTGGCAGAAGGAAGGAATGAAGGAATGCACTTTTAACCACAGCAAAAATGTATGTGTATGAAAAGTTTGATAGGAATATATATATATATATATATATATATATATATATATATATATATATATATATATATATAATATGGTGGGGGATTTATAGTACTTTGGATTAGTAGGTATTTGTACTTCCTGCGAGGAGAGCTATTTGTATTGTCTTTTTATGGAAAAAAAAAATAAGGAAAAAAAAAAAAAAAAAAATATATATATATATATATATATATATATATATATATATATATATATATATATGGGTTGCTGGCTAATGGTGAACATATATCTCCTCCAACAGGAACTGAACAATGACGTGCCTATATATAGAAGAGTTCCACCATGCAATGTGCTCACGAATGAATGAATGAATGAATGAAAGCTCCAGCTTGGCATGGAGCTGTGTAATTTGCAGTGATGACAGGACGCCGCGGAGATGGGAGGCACCTAATAAACGTTTGAATCACCCCCCTTTCCCTATTTTATAAATAAAAATAAATAAATAAACAAACATATTTAGTATTGCCGCGTGCGTAATCGCCCACACTATTAAATTATCACATTGATGATCATGCACGGTAAAAAAAAAGTGCAAAAACCCACCAAAGTGCAAAATTGCACATTTTTTGTCACATCAAATCCAGAAAAATTGTAATAAAAAGTGATCAAAAAGTTGCGTATACGCAGATAATAGCGCCAAAAATGACACCTCACACAGTCCCATAGACCGAAGGATAAAAGCACTATAAGCATGGCGATTTGAAGGAACATTTATTTTTTTTAGAAAAGGTTTTAATTTTTTTAAAGCCATCAAATAAAATAAAAGTTGCACAATTTACATATTGTTGTAATTGTTACAACTTTGGGGAACATGTAACATGTAGCTTTACCCTAGGGCAAACTGCGTAAACACATTCCCAAATAAAAAAAATAGTGGGGTTTTTTTTGGTTGTTTTTTTTTTATTTCACCACATATATAATTTTTTTCTGGTTTCACAGCATACTTTATGCAAAAATGAAGACTGTCAATGCAAAGTAGGGCACCCTGACTGACAGCGAGACAAGCCATTGGCTCCTTGTGCTGTCAATCACTGTTGTCATGATCCGCTATATATAAGTTTGATCAGATAAGATGCCCCCTGTGAGTAACTGGATTTAACTACACTGTCTGTGAAAGTATTATGCAGTGGTATTGCTGGTAATATCTTTCTGCTTTGCAAAATAGCAGTATGGAGGCTATATGTAATTGTTGAATAGTGATAATATTACCAGCAACAATGTTGATGGTATAAGGCTATGTTCACACTACGTAAAAGTACGCTGTTGTTGCCATCGACAACAACAGCCGTACTTTGGAAGGTGTGGACATAGACATAGCCTTATATATATACAGAGCATATATATATATATATATATATATATATACAGAGCATATATATATATATATATATATATATATATATATATATATATATACAAATCGTATACGCTCCGGTCGGCATCTCGTACAAGGCCGCAAATAACTGACATGTCAGTTTTCTTCGGCCGCAATTCAGTGAATTGCGGTCGCAGTAAGACCTGTCAGTTAACACAATGAAGCGAGCGGCTCCGGCCGCTTGCTTCATTGTGTGCTGTGGGAGGTTCTGATACGGGCACGCGCTGATGTGACCGCATCAGAAGACTGCGGCCAGAAAGATCATCCGGCCATGATGATCCGGGCAGAGACCGTCCGTTCCGTGACCCGGCCGGTCTCTTACTGAATGTGAACATAGGCTTATACTGTATGTGAAGCACTAAAAGAGGCATATTATACTGTGTGGGGGGACTTAAGAGTATGTCCTTAAAGGGGTTTATGTGAGTAATATACATGATTAGTGGTGCACTCTCTACACAGTATATAAGCACACTCCTTTTATACATTCTGCTCTCATGTCCTGCTGATTTTGAGATTCCAATAGTGCTGCATCCGGGATGGGGGCGCCAAAAGCAAATTCCACACAGGGTGCCATCGACCTAGACGCCAGCCCTGCCAACGACGGATATTTCAAAAGCACTTCTAGCACATCGCATCCATAACCTGATGTGATGAAAATTGTTAGTAATATAACAACAAATCATGTCGCCATTTCAGCATTTTTCCTACATGGATCTGGAATAAATAATAAATCCTGAGAACATCAAACAGCTCTTCCTTCCTCCGGTCTGTTATAAAATGTTCTTCAGAAGACAAGAGCCTCCCAAATGTGTGATAAAAAATCAATAATGCATAGATAATGGATTATACGGCTGACCCTCAGCCTTCTGGCACAGCCTTACATTCTTCTGTACAAATATATAGACGTATATAATGTGAGCAACGTTACACAGATGCAGATGTTTCTATTAGATCTACAGGAAATGGACTAATTAAATTCTGGTGACCAAACTCTGCCCAATGGTTCTCCCAACTTCTCCAGCCACCGGGAGTCAAATGCCAAGTGTTCGAGTTTGGAGAGCGTTGCTGAACCCAAACAGTTCGGTAAGTCCACTCAACCCTTCCTGCAGCCAGCAAATCTGATAGCCACTTAGTTGGGTTTTGAATGTATCGGCTGTAGTGCATTTAAGGCTATGTTCACACTACGTATGACCGGATCATACGTAGTACGGATCATAAGTACTGGCCGGATGATCTTTCCGGCCGCAGAGCTCTGATGCGGGTGCATCAGCGTGTGCCCGCATCAGAGATTACCATAGCGCACAGTGAAGCGAGCGGCCTGAGCCGCTCGCTTCTCTGTGTGAACTGACAGGTCTTTCACAGAATTCACAGAATTGCGGCCACAGAAAACTGACCTGTCAGTTATTTGCGGGGCCGCACAGATCGCGGCCGGAGCGTAAACGATGTGTGTACGCTCCGGCCGGGATCCCATTGCTTAATAGGCTGTGTTCCGCTGCACAAAAACTACGGCCGTTGTTGCCAATGGCAACAACGGCCGTAGTCTTACGTAGTGTGAGTGCAAGTAGGCAAATACTGTACCTCTCCTCGTGCCCTGGAGAGCGTCGGGAGCAGCTGCGGGACCCTCATCGAGCCTCGGGATCTCCATGTGTCCTCATCACAACCTGGCTGATGGACTGACCGCTCAGCCAGTCAGTGACTGGGGCAGGACTCCACTCTAGCCACTGATTGGCTGAGCGGTCAGTTCATCACCGGGACAGGCATTTTCCCCCGAGTGGTGACGTCATCACAACTAACGGGAAAATTACTTCTGGCGGGGGTCCCTTGGCCCCTCCTGCCGCTCAACGTGGGCACGAGGAGAGGTAAGTGCCAGCTTGCAATCAATTTACCCCCCTCCCCCAGCAGGCTACAGAATTTTATCAATCGCCAGACATCTCCTTTAATATTTTCCTGAGAACACCTCTGGCCTACATCATCATACCATGCAACCAGAATCCCTGAAGCTGTAGTGTAAGTAGAGTTGTCTATCAGCCACCTGTCATGTAGGCAATGAGACACAAGTTATTTCTCGTCCATACATTATGTCATTACCTTCGCTGAGTTGATGAATCACGATGCAATGACATCATGTGTTTTTTACTTAACCCTATTCAAAATGTCATTGATGATGAGAAAACCTTTCATAAAGGGTTCCAAAGATATCACAACTTTACTGTTATACTGTTTCCTACAGGAAGAGTTCCTTCCCCTTCCCAATCCTGACATTGATTTACTGAGACATTAATTAGTAAAAGAAAGGAAATGACCAAAGAGTAAACTGGCCGTAGAGAAAAAATAGCTGATGGCCAAACAACTCAACTGGCTGACTACCCTGACCTCCCTATAGGCCAAACATACATCTTACATTAGTATCACCACTTGTACAAGTGGTGTATGATAACCCCCCCCCCCCACACACACACACACACACACACACACACATACATAAAATACATATGTTACTGGTCATTTTATTGAATTTGTTAGTAGTGTCTACCATATAGAAATATACAATATGTTATGTTACGTATATACTATTTAACTGCATGCCCCAATAATGTTTTAAGCAAGTTGTGTACCAGATTGTATAGACTGCTAGAAAGCAGAAAGCTAGAAAACCCAGCACTGCCACCATGCCCTAACAAAGTTGCTAAACAGAAGGGTGGGCATTTATTCTGGCATCTCATAGTCCCAGGAAAACCCGAGGCTGGTATAGGTGTCAGGATTAGAGATGAGCGAATAGTGAAATATTTGATAATTCGAATTGCTTCCTATTGTCGTATATTCGAACAAATATTGAATCCCATTATAGTCTATGGGAGAAAAATAATTGGGACCTGGAAATCAATATTCGACCACTAGGAGGTCACCAAGTGCACAATGAAACCTCAGGAAATGATGCCAACAGCTTTGGAATGCATATAGGACAGCAGGGGAAGCATGCCTGGGTACATCTAACAATAGTGATGAGCGAACACCCCAATTTTCGGTTCGGATCCCAAACACAAACAAACAAGAAAATGTTTGTGTTCGTGTTTGCCGAACATTCATGAACAAATTACGAACGTAAAGTAAAAGCGTACGTTTTGGGCTACCGGTACGCACTTGCGTACGTATCAGGTCAGGTGCAGTGTAGAATACATAATAACGAAAATTAACGATAACTACAAATCAGTAGTAGCAAGATAACAGGTATTATCCCGCAATCACAGTATACAGCTGTATACCAGATATATAATTGTTTTTCACAATAATAAAATGAAAGAGCTGTTCAACTCCTTTACAGGACGCAGACTGCGCAAATCAGTAGTAGCAAGATAACAGGTATTATCCTGCGATCACAGTATACAGCCGTATACACTAACAGTAGATGTCTGAACACACTGCCTGTCTCACAACAGCTTCTAAATATATGATTTTTTATACTTTTAGCCCTAACAAGGGCTTTTGGGGGTCCCTCCTTACCTAACTTCACCTAAAAGCTCTCTGTCCCTGGTGAAGAGCCTGTACCTCTCTAGCTCCAACCAGCAAGTATATGAAATCCCTTATTCTTATATTAAAGAGGTGATGTAGTTTAACCAGACAATCACAGTTAGTCCTGTCTATTCCTTGTGCTTGTCCTTCCCCCCCCCCCCCCCCCCCTGCATGTTTATTTTCTAGAAAAAAAAAGTGCCAGGGGATTTGGGAGGGCAAATAAAATTTTTACTGCGTTATCGTTATCGAGCGCAATCAAATAGCGTACTATTCTATCGAATAGCTATGCGATCGAATACTATTCGCCCATCACTAGTCAGGATTGTAACACTTGATCAAGGTCACAAGCCAAAACACGTCTAGTGCACCAATGAGCATTTACTTTGTTTTTACACATTTCTATAAGGTCCTTGCACAAATAAAATTGGACTTTTTACCGGATTAAGGCACTGTAACATTTCCCTTTTTACTAGTCAGGTAGTGAATAGGTAAGCTGCATGTGATGCCATAGAGTTTATTCGACCAACTTAACATGAGCCACTGGAGTATTGCACATTACCTGGTCTGGTGAAGGCCTACTTGAGAACAGCATGTTTGAGCTAACCAATGTGTAAGTTGAATGCCTTTTAGAGACTGCAACCACCAAGCTTATTGTGCCACTCTTTTGTGCCTCCTTGTGAAGGAATAAAGACCACTTTGAAAAAACAAAACAAAAAACAATGTATTGAAAAAATATACATTAAAAATTATGGTTTCAACAATGAAAAGTTGAGAATCACTGTAGATAAAGTCAGGCTGAGTAATCAAGCTCAAGAGATCACCAAGTAATCTTGCACATGTATTAAGACTTCTCCTATTTACTACCTTCTTGAAGAACACCCCTTACACACTTTCACTAACTTATGGCAGCAGCTCATCTCTTGGCTCATTTATAGTCAGACATTTAAAAACTAGGTCTAAACTGATCCCATATGGAAAACTATCTGTCCTGTTTGAGAACAACAGACTGACTAATCCCCCATGTGCCTGTATTGTTTTAATAACCTGTTGCCCTTGGTTACCCCCCATTAAGGCGGGCCAGGCATGCTCAGTTCAAATGCAATTTCCGGTATGTACCCAGTTATGGTACTTTTACACGGAGCGATAATTCGCCCGATCGCACGATTAAAGATTTTAAATGAACAATGTTTTTTTTACATCGATCAGCGTTTAGACTGAACGATACGTTGTACGGAAAAATCGTAATGCGATCGTTTTGCGATCGCTTAAGCCTATCTCACACATAGGTGAAATCGTTGAAAGAATGTTTACATTGTTTGCGAATTTTTTGCGAACAACCAACGATAATTTGAGAACATGTTGAAAGATCAAAATGAACGATTTCTCGCTCGTCGTTTGATCGTTCGCTGCGTTTACACGTACGATTCTCGTTCGAATTCGATCGTTATCATGCAAATTCGAAGCGATAAATCGGTCCGTGTAAAAGGACCATTTTGCTACGTTTACACGTAGCGTTAATTCGCCCAATCCATCGTTTAACAATTTTGAAGCAACGATTTGGTTTTTATAATGGTCCTTTTACACAGAACGATTTATCGTTCAAATTTGCACGATAACGATCAAATTCGAACGATAATCGTACGTGCAAACGCAGCGAACGATCAAACGGCGAGCGAGAAATCGTTCATTTTGATCTTTCAACATGTTCTCAAATTATCGTTGGTCGTTCGCAAAAACTTTGCAGATCGTTCCGTGTAAACATTCTTTCAACGATTTCACCTATGTGTGAGATAGGCTTAAGCGATAGCAAAACGATCGCATAACGATTTTTCCGTACGATGTATCATTTCGTCTAAACACTGATCGTTGTAAAAATAACATTGTTCATTCAAAATCGTTAATTGTGCGATCGGGCGAATTATCGCTCCGTGTAAAAGTACCATAACGATCAGCGTTTAGACAAATAAATCGTTAGAAAAATCATTTGAAAATTCGTAAGAAAAATTGTTATTGCGATCGTTTTTAAGATCGCTTAAGCCCATCTTTTACATAGGGTAAATCGGTGAAAGACTGTTTACATGAAGCGATCTGCGAATTTTCAGCGAACGACGAACGACGATTTAAGAACATGTTAAAAGATCAAAATAAACGATTTTTCGCTCATGTTTGCTGTGTTTACACGGTACGATTATCGCTCAAATGCAATCGTTTATGCGAAAATTTTAACGATAATCGTTCTGTGTAAATGCAGCATAAGTCTCCACTAAGCCTGTAAGCAAGAGGGATTGTGGGAAAGTGTGTGTACTGTTGCATAGCAACAGCAAGGTTACAGGGAGGAAACCAGAGGAAAAAACAGTACAGGGATATACCTTGGCAGGCAAAGAGCTTAATGAGGGTTAAAGCTTGAGAACAGTGAGGCCCAACGGCCTATTACCCTATGACTAGAGATGAGCGAACCTGGAGCATGCTCGAGTCGAATCCGAACCCGAACTTTCGGCATTTGATTAGCGGCGACTGCTGAACTTGGATAAAGCCCTAAGGCTATGTGGAAATCATGGATATAGTCATTGGCTGTATCCATGTTTTCCAGACAACCTTAGAGCTTTATCCAAGTTCAGCAGCCCCAGCTAATCAAATACCGAACGTTCGGGGTCGGATGGACTCGAACCCGAACCCGGTTCGCTCATCTTTTGTCATGGCCGCGGCGGCGTCCCGTGCTCCGGGCCGCCGCCGCGACCGCCCTCTATCCCACGCAGCTGCCGGGGTCCCTGTGCAGGGACCCGGCGCTGCGGTCTGTTCGGCCCCGGGGGGGCGCCTCACCTCGTCCCGCTCCGCTCTCTGTCTGTGTCGGCCGGTGCGCGTCCCCGCCTCCTAGGGCGCGCGCCTGCTGTCTCAGATTTAAAGGGCCAGTCCGTCCCTAATTGGTAGTTGCACCCAATCACTCCCTATAAATCCCAGCATGCCCTGTCCCTCGTGTTGGAGCCTCTACATGCTTCCCATAGCGTTTGGCCCAGCTCCCTGTTGTTCCTGATTCCTATCCGCTACCTGGTCCCTAGTCCCTGTTCCTGATTCCTATCCGCTACCTGGTCCCTAGTCCTTGTTCCTGGTTCCTGTTCCCCTGTTACACCATTGCTCCTGTGTTCAGCCTGTCACCTGCGGTTACGCCTACAGACCTCTGCCAGCACCATCTCCTGCCTACTGCTCCTGCCACGCCTCGCCTGCCGTCACTAGCAACCAAGCCAGGGGTAGCGACCTGGGGGTTGCCTGCCGCAGCAAGTCCATCCCACCTTGCGGCGGGCTCTGGTGAAAACCAGCGGCCCCTTAGACTCCGCTCCCTGGTGAGGTTAGTGCCATCGCTGGTGACGGTCCAGTGGATCCACTACTCCAGGTGTTACATCTTTACCTATGACCCATTACCCTATGGGTTTAGTTACTGTATATTAAAATGCTTATAGCTAAAAAGTAGCATGTATAGTATACAGCATCTATTGGTCTTTTGCTTTTATAAGAGAAGCTTTGCACTGAGAGGTGAAGCGGGCAGATGTATACACTTAGGAGGGGCTGCATGTGCAGCCTTTCACTGTCACAATAAAATATCAGCGCTAAAACATGTTCCTTTCTAGGAGCTGGTAAGTCTGTAAAGAATTCCTAGAATTATATGGCAGCGGAGATTGATACGCATGTGAATATCGCCTCCAGACAGGGTGCACATTCCTGCTATGTGGAAAGATGACTCACTTCAGACTCTATAAACATACGTCCTGCACACAGCAAGCCAAACAAAGCGACACAAGGCAATAGCTCATTCCACACTCTTTTATTAGCCCGTCCTCAATCATTTGCTTCACTTGTACGGATTTGAGTCTTTGAAAAATAATTCTATGGATTTTTAAAGTCTTTCTCAGGGACTATGTAAGTATAGACTGTAGAACCCGCCAGGTCTAGTGCTCTACAATCTATCAAATCAAAGCTCAAAAGAAGGGATTAGGGATTCTGAGTTGTCATGCTCACCAGATCGACCCTTCTGTAAGGTCCTCTAGAACTTAGGTTAACTCTCAAAACTCTTTAATAACTCTAAAAAATATTGTGTACAGGTTAGGTCCCTTTAAATTTATATGAATAAAATAGCTTAAAGGGGCATTCCCATGTGACCAAATTGGACTGTAAATATCCGTCTAGTCTTTTTACACTATACTTTTATCTGTTTTGTACCATTTCAAAGATCTCCCCCCATAGCTCAGCTCCATTGGTGACATGTCATCTCTCTTGGTTACGACTGGTGCTGCACCCAACCACGTGTACACGTGTGTGTCGGTTTGTGTACTATGGGGAACGGCTCGACTGGGCCTCAGGAGCACATATTCAACTACATGCGTAATAACTCCTGTCCCCAATATAACAGTATCACTGATTCCCAGGTCCAGACATCTCCAGGGCAGGCACCACAGAACTGTGATGGGAAGAGCAGGGGATAGTCACAACAGAGCTCAACATTTCTTGTTGTACTGATGTCCTGGCACTGGTGAATTAAGACTTTGTTTGGTCCCAATGCTGCCACAAATGCTTTCTCCTGCTGGATCAGGACCAAGCAAATCCAGGCCAGCGGCACTGACATCGCCAGAGCACTGATGGCCGAAACTTACAATCAAACATCCCGCCCTTCTAAACAAAGAAGTCACAGTGGGACTGAGTGCTGGACGGAGAACCAGGCAAATGGGAAACTCCCAAAAGTGGAGTTCTATAAAAATATATTGAGTTTTCCCATTTTAGGTAATGGGGCATATAACCAGGCAATGGTGCCAAATCTGTCACTTCCACCAGTGAAAATTCTCTAAATTTACGTCTTTCTTCTTTTCTTACTCAAGAGGAAGTCAAGAAATTGAACCCTTATAATCAGCAATTGGGGTAAGCCTGGCTATACACCTAAAATAATTGTTGGCTTAAACCACCCATATTGGAACAAGAACAGCTGATGGCTAAAGCAATGTATTACTTACAAAAAACCTCAGGAGTACCCCTTTAATCAGTCAACAATCAAGAGCAAAAGCAAGGTTAATACATCTGTATGCATTTATTAATGTGAAAAATACCCATAATCTGATAATATCTGCCCAGCTGTCACATTGACATTACCAGACACACTCAAAAAACGTGACAATTTCATCAAGTGCGTCATGGAAGAAACCAGGGAAAACACTGAAGAAATTGTGCCCCAAGGATTAGTTTATTGTATTACTCCAGTCTTTAAAAAATGTGTTTTCTCTGCTAATAGTTAGGTGTGTGCTCACTAAACCTAAAAAAAAAAAAAAAAAAAAAAGAATGAGAAATTTACAAAAAAGATTTTATTCGTCTTATTTTTATTTATTTTTTTTTGCAAGGGTGGAGTACCTGTTCATGTACTTACTAAGCAGCGAGGAACACACTGTATACCTTGCATCACAACTACTAAATCGGACACAGTGTTGGGCCACCTGAGGTAAGAAGTAAGGCTGTAAGCAGGGCTACTAACTCACATTCCCCAGGCCAAGCTCTCTGCACCTGATCCAAAATATGCACAATGTATGCGCCGCTGCTCAATAAGTACAGGAGCAGTGCCTACTGTCTATGATGTAGGGCCCCATGAAAACTATCTAGAGGAGCAAGAACTTCTGTAAAAAGCAGAAGTACCTGCTTCTGTAAACTGAGCATTTACCATTTACTGGCAAATTTGGTCATGCTGTATGCAATGCTTTTTACAGTCTTCATTCACTGGGTAGGGCAAATGTTAACTGAGTAGAGAAGCATACAGTGTAAGACTTGCCTCACAGTACACACAGGAGTACATACAGAAAAATATACGTTCCATCAAATATCTTGGCCCATCACTGTTTAATTTCTGAAAAATTATTCTTGCAATTTGCATTGTAAATGTGTAATGAACTTAGGTAAGGGTTTCCTGAAGCAATCCGTGGCAGAAGAGGAAAACCCTCCTGTTTTCCTATAGAGTTTGTAGCAGATTTGTGTGAAGAAAAAAACACCTGCATGATGAAGATGAAAAAAGAGGGGTTACAACACACTCAATTACTGACAATTTTGGGGCAGCAAAGTGGGATTTGGCTAGGAACTGGTCCTGCAATTTTAACAGCCAGATCAATAGAATCTGATCCTGATCTAACAAATATTCCTTCTGAATACTTATCACAGTGTCCCTTGGGTGCCTATCACAGTAGTCCGGAGTGGAGTTATGACCCACCCGTACTATCGGTACCGCCACCCACAGAAAGAGGAGATGACCCAAGGATGTGGTGTCGGCTGTGTAGGTGCTTGAACAATAACCACTGTGTCCCGTTAGCATAAATAGATCTTATTTACTCAGGAAACACTTTGTACAATAGCTGATAGCGGGTTGTAGACTTGACAAGACAGGTGCTGTACTGAGGACCTTTAGAGTAGAAGAGGTGTGAGCAGTAGAGAGGAGTTTACACTAAGAGTCCAGAACAGTGGAGAGGAGTTTGTGCTTCAAGTTCAGAGTAAAGGAAAGGAGTATGTGCTGAGAGTCCGGAACAGTGGAGAGGAGTTTTTGCTTCAAGTTCAGAGTAGTGGAGAGGAGTGTGTGCTGAGAGTCCCAACACAGGGTAGAAGTGTGCTCTGCCGGAACTTTAGAAGAAGTAGAATACTGAAGACTTGAAAGTAGACGTTTACTTGTGCCTGTGTTTCGACCTTGACTGTTGTGTACCACCGGTTTGCCCACCAGTGTCGGGTGACCTGTCCTATGAGGGGTACACAAGTCCCAGACATTATTACCTGAGTTGAGCAAGGTGGCCAATTTACCTTGTTACACCTGTGCTGCGAGATAGAGTACGTAGGTTTCTGGCAACTTTGCTTTAACCGGATCAGTTCCTCTGCTATAGGATACCATCCTGCACCTTTAGACTTGTTCTCGTCGTCAGTTGGGGTTTCTCTGAATTGTCCTCTCCCTTGACTGGTTTAGCACTGCATAGTGTGTGGAAGTGCTGCTTTCAAGAAACTGGTGTCTGAGTCTCCCATGTTTGTCTGCTCTGCAGGAACCTGACTACGATCAAGACTAAGACTAAAAGTGGGTGTATGCTTCCTCTCCCCATGTGACAACTTCTTACAGAAGGTGTTATGTCCCCTGTGAGTGGTGGAGAAGAAAAATATAAAAAGAAAGGAGCTTAGAGATAGGTAGAGAAGAAGAAAAGGTACTCATTGGTGTACAGATCTCAACAAACAATAACCCTTTAGTTACCTGCAGCTGTGCAAAACATGAGTACAGTTATACTGTATATAATAGCAACATCTTGTGGCAAAACTTAGGTACTACTTCACACTACTTGGTACTACTGCCACAGTTACTTGAAGTACATCCTTTTGTGAGGGGTGTAACATACTAATAACACCTGTGGTGGGGGAGGTGTAAGGGAGGTGTAAGGTTTAGGAAGGGACAACAAAATTAACATTTCATACCTCTAAGTCCTTTATAATTGGTATACAGCCCTTTGGCTATAATCTCACTTCGGGAACATAAGGGGGAAAGGTGGTTGTCTCTTATTATAGACATCCATTAATAATGATCATGATCTGTCTATATTATGAGTAGAGATGAGCGAACCGGCCGAGGTTTAGATTCGTATGAACCTGAACTCTCAGCTACTGATTCCCGCTGTCTGCCCGCTCCGTGGAGTGGGTGGATACAGCCTGAGGACCGCCTGTAAAACTGCGATACAGCCATAGCCATAGGCTGCATCCCAGTTTTCTAGGCGGTCCTCAGGCTGTATCTGCCCTCTCCACAGAACAGGCAGACAGCGGGAAATGAGATGAGATGACAGCCTTTCCCGCTATGTTCCTGAAGTAAGTACATTGCCAAAGGTTGAAGAGGAAAGAGTAAGTAATGGTGCAAATAGTGTTATTGGTATTCATAGCCGTACACACCATTACCTACTTTCTATATCCATGCAGCATATTAACTTTTTTTCTGATGTGTTTTACTCAAACTTTTAGACTAAAAAGATTATGGACAATTCACTTTTAAACCATGTTCCCACTATGTAAGTTCCAGAGTTGTTTCAACGGCCGTGATTATTATGGTACTCACCTAGGGGTACCTTCTAAGGAATCCTGGCCGGACTGTATACACATAGTATACAATCCAGCCGGGATCCCTAGCAGTGCCGCAAAAAAACTGTGAATAGCGGCTGCAGAAAATCCTGTCAGTTCACACAATAGAGCGTACGGCTCCAGCCACACACTCGATTGTGTGAAGCGGGGAATTCGGATGCAAGCGCGCAGGGATGCACCTGCATCTGAATTCAGCGATTGTAAAGATCATCCGGCCGGTGCTGCAGTACCGGCCTGGATGATCTTTTCTGACACCGGCGGAAGTGTCATACAAAGTGTGAACATATTCTAAAGTGAATAGGTCAAGGGGGCACCTTTCATATACTTACCTGTGCTTTATCATTAGAAACATGCTTTTATTCTCTGGTGCTTAGTGTGGAAGAGGCTTCCTAAGCTCCTGACCTGCTGAGAGCTGTAACACCTCATCCCTCCCCCTCCCATCCCTGACCCATGTTTGGGCTTCCAGTTTACGGAAGCACAGTTGGATATCTGAAATATTCCATGTGTCTCCTTGTCCTTATAGCTATCTAACAACAAAGCACTCAAAGTAAATGAGTTTTTTATCGTACTGTTGTTCTACACACCATTGTGGAAAAAGTCCTGAAGTGACTTGAGATGTCAATTGCATATTAATGTATTTTGCTCATGATTACACAATTGGAAGCTGGAATAAATTATAACTTCAGAAGGCCATATGTTGTTCATCTCATTCCAGTCAAATCCAAATTACGCAACTAGAGACAAAATAACTTTCATATTAGAGATTTGGATTTATTTTGAGAAAACTCAGACTTTTCTATAGAGAAATTTCACACTGAACAAAATACTTTCCTTAAAGGGTTTGTCTTGTATGGAAATACTGTTAGGAATACTGCATTAATAGAGCCAAGAGGAACGTGTCTCACTCTGGAGGACATGAACAACCCATTGAATTCAATAGATGATGTGTAATGCTCCACTTCCCCTGTGGTGGTGCTGTGGGAAAATTGAAAAGTTGCTGCCTTGTTCTGACCACAACATACAGCTGATTGTTGGCTGTTGGCTGTCATTTGGCTCACAGGCTCTCTCTCCCACCCCCCTTACACACATTTACATTTGGTTCAGCTGAATGTGCATTTAATTTAAAGGGGTGTTTTCATCTTCATTTGTTAACCCCTATACACAGAACTGGTTGTAGGAGGTTCAACCACTGGTACATCCATGGATCTTGACAATGCGGAGCCAGTGGTCTTATGGTGATCAGCTGGATAGAGGATAACAAGCTGAGATGAAAAATCCCCTTTAAATGGGGAAAGAGGAGAAAATGGTCAAATGGAGTCTGAAGCCACTAACCAGTTATTTTCTCCCTTGCTTCTTTAGAGAGACTCATGGCATCGTAGACATTAAATGGTTCAAAATCCTGTCATTATTCACCTTACAGGTTATGGTTACCTTTACATTCATTTTTTTTTTTTCATTTGATGCAAAAGAAAGTAACTTTTTAAACAGCGTTAGAGAGAGCTGCAAGGAGGGGGTTACACATCAGCTTAAAGGGTACCTATCATTTAAACAAACTTCTGACATGTCATAGCGACATTTGAGAAGTTTGTATCGGTCAGGGTCCGGGTGCTGAAACCCCCGATAACATTAGAATGGAGGGTCAGAAGCACAGAGCAGTGCACGCTCTGCCTCTTCATCTCCATCTCACTGCTAAAGTAGCAGTGGATGAAATTATAATAGAGTCCTATGGAGCTTCTGGGACAACGATGAGCAGAAGTTCCTTAGGGCTCCATTATAATTCTGTTGACTGCTATTTTAGCAGTGAGATGGAGATGAAGAGGCAGAGAGCATGGTGCTTTACATGTCTTCCCCCTCATTCTAACAATTAGCGAGGGTCTCAGCACCTAGACCCCGACCGATACAAACCTCTTACATGTCGCTATGACATATCAGAAGTTTGTTTAAATGAAAGGTATCCTATGGAGAGTAGACAGGAGAGAGAGAAACCTTGGAGGACAGCTCAGACAGGCTGTAGAGAGAAGAGAGCACACAAAGGATACAGAAAACCTATAGTTCATAATACAATACAATACAGAGTATGTAAAAGCAAAAGTATGCAATAGAGAAAAATTTTATAGAGAAAAATTTTTGCAGCATAAGTACAAAGCAAAAATAACAATGCTTCCCGTAGTGTCCATAGTTTTATTCGAATATGTTTATCCAGTTTAAGACCCTTATTTGCTAATAATGTAGATCTTATGCCAAGTAGGTGCATGCCACCAAGTAGCAAAATGAATGGGACCATTTACGCTGCCCCCCCTTAAAGGGCACCATGCCAGCCTACATGGTACATATGCCTTGAGTATAACATTACTGCAAAAATCCCATTGAAAGGTGGAGTACCATTCTTAGAAAGAAAAGGGAAAGCTATACAAACTTTATTATGTATAATAATCCTTGAATCTGTCACAAAGATCATCCTTAGCCCTGACTAAACCTCTGCCTTGGGCTTTATCTTTTCAGGGAGATCATGTAACACTATATGGTATTTGCATTCACAAGGATTCCTATGGAACTTAGGGAAGCGCCGAGCAGTAGGTAGCTTTGATTTTTCCATGCATGACGCTAATGTTTTTCTTCTTTGTGGTGTCTGTGTTGGGTGTTATCAAACAGCCATTGTGTATGGTACTTGGGAAATCCCCCAACTACTAAGATATGTATCTATAGGACTTTCCAAAGTTCTCTATATTTGGAGCTACCTGAGATGTAATATTAGTATGGCAAAGGCACCCAGGAAAGAAACCCATTAATAAATGTGTATATAAATCATTTTATTCTGTTTTTGGGAAAATGCTTAAGAAAATTGGTGTGGAGCTGAAAAACAAAGTAGAAAGAAACAGAACTTTTCATTGAATCCCGATTAAAGGGATTTTCTGGAGAAAAAAAATACTATCCAAAGGATCAGTCACTGATCAGTGAGGTAAGGAGACCCGACGCCCTAGCCAATCAGCTTTTCAGTGTCTACACTACAGTGTATGTGGCTGGAAGTCTGTGGCACCATCTATTGTATAGCGGTGGTGATACATAACTGCATTTTATCTCCTATTCAAGTGAATGGCAGCTAAGCTGCAGTAACCAGGTCTGGCCACTACACAGAGAATGGAGCCAGCTGCCACCAGCCCCTGTTCATTGTTTAGTGCGGATGCTGAACAGCTGATCAGCAAGAGTACTTGGTGTCAGCACCCCGCCGATCAGTGACTAATAACCTAGCCAGTGGAGAGATCACCACTTATTTTATAGACTTCGGGGGAGATTTATCAAACATGGTGTAAAGTAAAACTGGCTCAGTTGCCCCTAGCAACCAATCAGATTCCACCTCATTGTACAAAGAGTCTGTGAGGAATGAAAGGTGGAATCTGATTGGTTGCTAGGGGCAACTGAGCCAGTTTTACTTTACACCATGTTTGATAAATCTCCCCCAATGTATATATCCTCTGGATCATCATTATAATTATAATCATTTATAAGAAACCCAAAAACCTTCTGAAAGTTGGAGTCAGAGGAAACCCACACTAACACAGGAAAAACAGACACACTCCTTACATACAAACTCCTTGGTGGAAATTATGTCCCTATAGCACACGGGGTGCTGCAGGACTCCAATTACTTACTTAAAGGAAAATTATTAGGCAGAACTTGTAATATATAGATTTTATATTTCTGCTCCTTCAGGCCCTAGGAGTCCAATGGGCAGTCTTAATCAATGACTTACAGTTTACTGTATGCACATTAAAACAGGAAAGGCTGTCAATTACTAACTAGGACCGCCCACTGGACATAAACAAGCTGGAATATAAATCAATAAATGACAAGTTATACTGCTTTTTTGGCATAAAACTATATATTGATCTGCTCAGCTTCTCCTGCTCTATAACATGTTGCCTGCATCCAAGGTGATATGTTGAACATGGCAGGTTCCCTTTAAGGACAAGGTTACATGACCACTATAGAAGCACTAATATAACCACTATTACCACCATACAGTGACCATATTGTGGTCAGACACCAGGATTACACACAGTACTATTATTACTCTGCATCCTATACAGCAGAATACAGCGGCAATCACACACAGTAACAGACAGAACACATGAAGCGGATCTGTCAGCTCTCCAGACAGGTCTGTTTTAGCAAGCTCTGTGCTGTATTCCTATAATAACAATTCAGGAGATCCTTTTCTTAGAACTTGTGTCGTTCCTTTGTTATTCTTCCTGGAAATGTAATGTAATAAATTGACAAGTGGCTGATACCATTCTACTTGTCAGAGGTCTGTGTCTCTTCATAGTCTGACAGAATTAATCATCTAACAATATTAGGCTATGTAAGGATGCATCCTATTGATAAAGTAAGGCTGGGTTCACCTCTGTTGGTGGCTCCATTCAGGGAATCACTTTAAATTATCGGACACAAAAAAATTATAGCCAATGCAATTTTTCGTTTGGTTAAAATTCAGTGAAATAATAGACACTCACTGGAAACCTAACAGATCCCATTAAAGTCAACCAGGTCTCCAGGCTCTGGTGGTGTTGGTCAAGCAATGGACTTTCTATTGAATGGAATGGGCGGTGGAGACCCTAAAAGAAGCCTCTGCTTTTGATGTGAACACTTAAAGTGACTCTGTACCCACAATCTGCCCACCCCAAACTGCTTGTACCATCGGATAGCTGCTTTTAATCCAAGATTTGTCCTGGGGTCCGTTCGGCAGGTGATGCAGTTATTGTCCTAAAAAACAACTTTTAAACTTGCAGCCCTGTGTCAAATTGGCGTGGCCTAGAGTGACTATGCATTAGGCTGTCCCACCCTCTTTATTATTAGGAATGCTCCAGGCAGGTATTTTCCTATTCATCAGCTGTGTAAATACTGCACATGGGCTGGATTGTTAAGCCACCTGTGCAGTTTTCACTGCAGAGGAATAGGAAAAATCCTGCCAGGGGCATTCCTAATGATGAAGAGGGGGGGAGGGGGGAGGGACAGAGGGGTGGTGCAAGGTTAGGGCACAGATACTTTAGGCCCCGCCAGTTTGGCACAGGGCTGCAAGTTTAAAAGTAGTTTTTTTAGGACAATAACTGCATCACCTGCCGAACGGACCCCAGGAGAGATCTTGGATTAAAAGCAGCTATCCGAAGGTACAAGTGGTTTGGGAGGGACAGATTGTGGATACAGAGTCGATTGAAGGCCCTATTACACCAAAGGATTACTGGCTGTTCTGGTTTGGTTTAATGGGACATGTTAAAAGGACGATGTTGGCTGACTGTGGTCTTTCAACATATTGAAATAGCCCAATCTTGACAGTGATGGTTTGCTGCTTGTCTCTTTTTATAATAGGAGCAGTGGCAGCAGACCTCTGCTGACTTCAATGGGTCGCCCGGATAATCTAAGGATCATCTGGGCGGTCCCTCCCAAAGCTCCCCGTTTTCTTTCTGTGCATGTCATGGCATAGACAGCGACCGGGGCACGAGGGGGAAGTGAGAACTGAACTGACGTGTCGGCCCTCGCTTCCTTGTCAATATCATGCCATGTAATATGGCCTTTAGTTGGCAACTGGACATGTAGACATTCTCTTTCTTTCTCTTCTCCATCCAGTCTAGAAGATCATTAAGCCTTTGCTTTACTATCCACCCTTTAATTATAAAAACTTTAATAAATTAGAACCCAAGACCAGACCTCCAAATAACTCACATCCCAGACACAACCTTTGACTTAATTTAGACTCCAGACCTGAGAATTAAATAAGTTCAGGCTCCAGACTAGTGATGAGCCCCAACTTGGCAAATATTCAGATTTCAACATTTGATTTCCGGCAGCTGGAGAATTTGGAGGAAGCCCTTAGGCCTAGGGAGTCCTGGAAAATATACAGCTGTATCCATGTTTTCCTGGCAGCCCTAGAGCTGCATCCAACTTCTACAGCTGCCGGGAGTCAAATGCTAAAACCTGAACGTTTGGCAGGTTCACGCATCACTGCTCCAGACCAGATCCCTAATCAGCACCCAAACTATAAGCCCTTTTGGTAATATAGTAATGTACTGTAGGTGACAATGGTTTCTTAGATTTAATAAGGTTTTATTTGAAGAATTATTACTGCACTATGTAGGTGCACTAATCATCATAGAACTAGTTGCCTCTATCCTACTGTACATTGCACCCATATTTAATTCACTAGATAAATATTGCTCTTCATTAAAGGAGAAGTTTATTAAAGTATTGCCCCCCCCCCCCAAAAAAAAAAAAGTTATACAAATTACCAATATAAACTTATTATGAGAAATGCATATAAAGTGCTTTTTTCCCTGCACTTACTACTGCATCAAGGCTTCACTTCCTGGATAACATGGTGATGTCACTTCCTGGATAACATGGTGATGTTACTTCCGGGATAACATGGTGATGTCACTTCCTGGATAATATGGTGGTGTCACTTCTTGGATAACATGGGGATGTCACTTCCTGGATAACATGGTGATGTAACTTCCTGGATAACATGGTGATGTCACTTCCTGGATAAAATGGTGATATCACGCCCCGAATCCCAGAGCTGTGCGGGCTGTGGCTGCTGGAGAGGATGATGGCAGAGTGATGCTCAGTGTCCCTCCAGTGCCCTGTGCCCCCCAGTGTCCCCCTGCCATCATTCTCTCCAGCAGCCACAGCCCGCACAGCTCTGGGAGAAGGGTCGTGACGTCACCACTTTATCCAGGAAGTGACATTACCATGTTATCCAGGAAGTGAAGCCTTGATGCATTAATAAGTGCAGGGAAAAAAGCACTTTATAAGCATTTCCTGTAATAAGTGAATATTGGTGATTTGTATAACTTTTGGGGGGCAATACAATACTTTAATAAAAATTTTCGCCGGCCTTCTCCTTTAATTCGGTACTTCACTATTCTTGCTCTAGATTCCTCTGCCATTCCAGGCGCTATGGTACATGCTGGTGACACCAAGATATTGCATGAGCCAGTGAACGCTATGCCCTGACACAGGATGGTATCATGTACTACTGAAAATCATATATACCCGTTTAACTTTTGCCAGCTTCTCTTTTGGCAAAGACCCCTACTACTTTATTCTAGTGGTTACCAGGGGTGACAGGGGTAAGACCCTCAAAGATGGCTTATTGATACCATATTCTTGAGATATACCTCTTTTTTCATTAAGAAAACCTTCTGTAAAAAAGTTTGAGCATTGAACCTTTACTACTTACTGGAACAGTCGTCACTTTGTACAGGCAGTGAGAATTAATCTCTTTAATGAACTTTTACACTCACCCCTAGAGTGCAGTACGTCTAGCAGAACGTCTTGTCATACGAAATGCTATTTGTTATATCTTATTAATAATCTCAGGGAAAGCTCGAGAATCCGTCATCCAATATTATGATTACAATCCATCAAAGTCAACCTGCAGCTTCCAGACTTGTCTCTGCAAATTCCTAGGTCTAAACATTGTAATAGGGAAAATAAAAAGGGCGAGGGCGCTTTCTGGTGTAGTATGGCTGGAATCACACAAGTAATCCAGGTGTAGGGGTATTAAAACACACTCACCTGGTTAGGATGTGCTGATCTCTATGTAGCACTTGTGTAAACAAATAGACCCAATGCAGCGTAGAGGACCACCAACGGTGTGAACCGATGGTGTATGGATATGGAGTAGACAAACTAGGACCAGGCTCGAAAGAGAAAAACCTCTTTGGGAAATTGAGTGCAATGGGTCTCAAAAGAACGGAGAAGACTCGGTGTACAATGACAGCAGGGATTTTTATTTACATGCGACGCGTTTCATCTCTATACATACGCAGAGCCTTCCTCAAGCAAACTAAAACTATATACTCCATGCTCTTATTACAAGCTATACACAAAACTCCTCCCCTTCCTGATTCGGAGGTCATGGTCACATGTTTGAAAATTCCAAAAAATAACATGCATAATACACATAAAAAAAATTAAAACATCTTCAGGGTTTATGTGCAATCATGTGACACATGACCTCCAACCCAGGAAGAGGTTCTGTGTATACTGTAGCTGGAGATACATAAAAGCATGGAGTGTATGATTTTACTATACTGTACTTGAGGAGGCCTCTGCATTATGTAGGTAGCTGAAATGCATTGCATGTTTCGGCTCTGTCACTACAGTGCTGCTGCAATTCTTGGGCATCGACTAGCCTTGGGCATCAATGAGCCTTGGGCAGCCATGACCTTGTCAACAATTTATTGGTTCTGAACCACCTTGATAAATGCTACCATAGACCAGGAACACCCAACAAGTCAAATAACAATATATTTTAATAGATCAGACACAGACTAAGGCTAGGTTCACACTGCAATTTTGTTGTCCGTTTAAGAGATCCTTTTTTAATTGTTTATTTAAATATACACAAAAACGTGGCTTTGATTGATTTTTTTCTTTATAATATAAGTCAATGGAAAACAGATCCTAATAGATCCATTTGTTTTCACCATCCTTTTTACTTCTGTTTTTTCTATAAAACTGATATGTTAAAAGGACAGCAAATATGCAGTGTGGCCCTAGCCTAATAATATTTAAGTGTGACAGTTTAGATTTATTTAAAGTATATTAATATAAATATATATATATATTTAGTGATGTGGCCAAAAAAATCAGTGAGAGCCAATGGCTGCTTACTCTGACTGTATTTAAGGGCCCTATTCCACAGGATGATTATCGTTCGGATAATCATTAACCCTTAGACGACCCAGGGCATATAGTTACGCCATGGAAGTCTGTCCCCAGACGACCTAGGGCGTAACTGTACGCCCTGGGTGTTTCTCCCGCTATGAAGTGTGCTCCGGAGCGGAGCGCGCTTCATAGCAGGTGGGGGCCGGCTGCAATCAGCAGCCGGGACCTCACCGGTAATGACACGCTGCAGCGATCGCGCTATCGCGTGTCATTAACTCCTTAAAAGCCGCGACCGCGGCGTTTAAGTGTAAGTGACAGGGGGAGTCCCCTGTCACTTACCGATCGGGATCCCCGCAGTGTGACTGCGGGGGTCCCGATCGGTAAAATGGACCGCCGGAGGTCTCTTACCTGCCTCCGTGTGGTCCGATCGGCGATCTGCTGCACTAAGCCTGCACAGGCAGGCTCAATGAGCAGATCGCCGATAACACTGATCAATGCTATGCCTATGGCATAGCAATGATCAGTGTAAAAATCCAAGTACTGGATGTAAAAGTCCCCCAAAGGGACTTCAAATGTGTAAAAAAAAAAAAAGTTATCAACACTAACACACAACCCCAAAACCCCTCCCCCAATAAAAGTTGAAATCACCCCCCTATCCCATTATATAAATAAAACATATAAAAATAAATAAATAGATAAACATATAATATACCGTAGCGTGTGTAATTGTCCAATCTATTAAAATATAACAAGCGTCATTGCGAACGGTAAACGGCGTACACGAAAAGAGGGAAAAAACTGCGCGGATTACCGATTTTATGTTACATTATATATAAAAAAATATAATAAAAAGTGATCAAAACATCCGATCTTCACAAATATGGTATTAATAAAAACTAGAGATCATGGCGGAAAAAATGACACCCCATAGAGCCCCGTAGGTCAAAAAATAAAACCGTTATAAGCGTCACAATAGTCCCATTTTATTTATAATTAATTGCCAAAAAAAAAAGGATTTTATTTAAAAAAAATATATAACATTAGAGAATCTGTGTAACCTGCATATGGTTGTGTTCGGACTGACCTATAGAGTAATAGTATCATGTCGCTTTTACCATATAGTGCATTACGTAGACACAGGAACCCCCCAAACGTTACCATATTGCATTCTTTTTTGCGATTTCACCAATTTATATCTTCATAAATAATATATTTGGAATTCCGTCATACATGTTATGGTAAAATGAATGACGCCATTACAAAGTACAACTATTCCTGTAACAAACAAGCACTTACATGGCCTTGTAGATAAAAAACTGAAAGTGCTAGAGCTCTTAGAAGGGGAGGAGGGAAACACAGAAACACTAAGATCAAAATTTGCACGGTCCACTGGGTCATTTTGGGCCTGGTCCTCAAAGGGTTAAAAATAAACAGTCTCAAACAACAGCTATTGAGAACGACCTGAAATCATTCATCCAATTACACGGAACGATGATCTTTACGATGATTGCGGTCGTCTTGTCGTTGCTATTTCGCTACTGCGTTCGTCGCTGCTGCGAGCAACCGAACAACGTCTTATTCCACGCAAACGATATGCGAACAAGCAACGATCCAGGTCCAGGTATCATTAAGCGATCAATGATTTCTCTGTAGGAGCTCTATAGGAGAACAGAGGTCAGGGGTTATCAGATCAGTGAAGCAGAGATCTCCTTTTCTTCTCTTTTTACCCTTTTTTTATTTTGTACCATGTAAGTGAACTTTGGTTCACTTACACACTGCTGTACATAAGGGGTTAAGCAGAAGCACACAGGATGGCTTTTATCTTCCATCTGCATCCTGGGCCCCCCTGCGACACGGGCCCCATAGCAGCTGCCTGGTCTGCCTCTATGATAGCTACGCCACTGGTTCTGAGAAAGTATTGCTGTTACAGGCCTTCTCTTGTACTGTTTAAAATATAAGAAGTGAGCTATAGTTATTAGAAATGCACAAGCAAGCTCGGTTGAGCATGCTATATGATCAAGCTTCGGGGTGCTCCATTGAACTTGTTACTTGACCAAGCACCTTGTGCTGCTTGGGCGTTCATGATTTAAAATTCTTGTTGAAATGTAAAAGTCTCTGTTCAGCTAATTAGCGACTGAGGCGGGACACAACTGCAGCTGTTGATTGGCTGAGCGCTGATTATGATTGTCATTTCTGGTTAACCAGATATCTTCTGCTCTGCCAAGTAGGAGGCACTTGGTTAAATGCTCAAGCCTCCCATTGGTTTCAAAGGGGCTTATTACTCAAGTCTAGCACTAGTAATGAGCACTCAAGCATTCAAGTGCTCGATCAACACTAATAGTTATGTTTGGGAAGATGAGCCCCTAACATACTGCAAGCTCAACCACTGCAATGAGAATGAAGAACTTATTTCCAAAGCTGAAATTAAATCAACTAATATTCCACAAACTCCAGATCGATAAAAACAATACATATCGTAAAGTGAGCTCTTATTAGTTCTAATGCTAAACACACTAATAATTCTACGGACCAGAAATTGTCTGGCAAATCAACTGTGGCGGAATGTGGTTTTAATCATTATAAGTACATTATTTCTCCATTTGAACAATAGGATGTCAGCAAGAAGACAATACAGAAAAATACACATGAGTTCTTCATTTCTAAGTCCTGACTTGAACCTTTTAGGCCCCTAAGCAAAATTTCCTCTATTGTTTCCAACATTTGCTAAGTCCAAGACAATGTTAACTGCCCCACTGAAGAATCTGTGATGGCAACTTCTCATCAGGGATGTTGGGTTGACAAAATATTGTGAGGCCACTGCCAGGCAGGTTTTTAAATAACTCCTTGAAATGGCAGCCATGATGTCTGGTGGCACGGCATAAAGCACTGGATGGTGCTAGATGTGCTATGGGGCTTTAGCACAATTTCTCACCAAAGTCTGTGGTACCCATATTTGTAATCTCTACCGTTAGACTAGGCTTGAAGAACCAGGATATAGAGTTCTTTACAGGTGTTAAGATACCTCAAACAGTCTTAGCCTATGAGGCCTATTTAAAGAAAAATGGAAGATAAGGTCCTCCTTACCCATCTTCACTCTAGGCTTAGACTAGACTAGATTAAACTACTACAAGTTTTCCTCTCTCTTGGTAGGTTAGACGCAGTGTCCTTGGACCCATGTGCCACTGCTAAGTTCTTCTTTAGTTCAGTCGGCACTGAAGAAGCTGCAATTTTGCCGAAATATCTTGGGATAACTCGATTAGCTACTCCCAGATGTCCAAGCCTGAGGCCTGTATTCCTGGATCTGGCACTCTGCGATCTCTTCCAGCATTAGGCGGACCTTCATACAGAGTTCTGCACTACTTAGACAGCCCCCCCTGGTAGCCCCTTTTTTTCTATACAAGTCTATCACTAAAACTACCCAAGAGACTTTGCTATTCAAGTGTCCATACCGAAAGTCCAAGGCAAAAACTGCGAAGCAGCTTACACCAGTCTAAAATGGAAATTCTGTCAATCTTTCTCAAGTGCAAAACTGCTTATTGTGAACTTGTTGATAAAGATGAATTGTACTGTTGCTTTAAGAAAACCTGCAAGTTGCAAGTATAGCTGTTCATCGGGTAAGTACTTTTAACTCAGTGTTTACGCTATTGCGCCGCTACACTGCGAAGAACACCAGGGACCAACCTACACATACTTAACGGGGGGGGGGTGTTGGGGCCTAGGGAGGGCATATACCATTCTGAGCCCTGTGACAAGTATAGCAGCAGTACCGCACCACCATCCCTTACTTGAAGCACCTAGAACACCTGGGTAACCACAGAGAGGCTGGGCTAAGATGGCTATCCAGAATGTGTTTCTCACTGCAATGTAATAAAGAAATGTAAGTGTATGGGCCACTTCTAGGTTTTCTGGTGCATGCCCGGGTGACAAAGCCCATCCTCATCAATCGGGAACAAGATTATCAGTCTGTGCCAGAGAGAAGAGGAGCAAGGTAAGTATTATTTTTGAAAAGTGATACCTGCAGAAATCCTATAAAAAGTTGTAATCTGTTTTTAAGGAATAACAGGCACATAAAGTTCTTAGAACAGATTCTCCAAAATTGTTATTTCACAAGGAATACAACTTTTTACCAAAAAAGTTTTAAGTTTTTATCTATGTGTTGATAATTATAGGGTTATTTTTCCTTTTTTCAACCCTGAGAGATTTGTTTTTTAATACACTGTATGATCAGATATTGGTATTGGCATGTCCACATGAAAACCCCCCAAAAATACAAACATCAAAAATGCCTTAAGTGTCCAAATGTTATTGGGAAACATAAAAATCGGAACAATCAGTTAAAACCCTTGATGGAAGAGAAAAAAAGCAAATAACAAAACTAGTGTTTTTGTGGAAAAAAGAGAAGACATGAAATGGGTCACACATGGCCGAGATGTACTGGATTCTGAAGCTTTCCAGCATTTACGTATGAAGTCCTTGGAACAGGAAGATGAGCTGACTGTCATTCAGTCCCAGTAACACGAGACAGCAATATTTAGTGTAGTAGAATGAGAACTATGTACTGGTGCTTCAGCTTTACAACTAAAGAAATTCAAAGATCCTTAGTGAAAGGGTACAAATTGTGCAAGAACACGTCATCTAAGACGCGTGTTATAGCAGGGGGATTCACATTACATAAACAGAATTAACTTGAGGGAAAAGTTCTGTCGTTCTCCGTAGCGAGATGATGGAATGTTTGAATAGACTCCTGACTCTTCCTATATAAGCAATGAGATGTGACATACTTGGCGTTGGATAGAACAAAACTACAATACACAGCGAATTCATTTTAGTACAATACAGGCAGAGACTCTCTTAGTTCTATTGTAGAGTGTGTAGAAATTATCAGCCTTCCTCCATGGCCCTTTAACCCCTTAAAGGGGTAGTCCACCCCAAAAAAAATTCTTTCAAATCAACTGGTGCCATAAAGTGCCAGAGATTTGTAATTCACTTCTATTAAAAAATCTTAAGTCTTCCAGTACTTATTAGCTGCTGTATGTCCAGCAGGAAGTGGTGTTTTCTTTCCTGTCTGACCCAGTGCTCTCTGTTGCCTCCTCTGTCCATGTCAGGAACTGTCCAAAGCAGGAGCAAATCCCCATAGAAAACCCCTCCTGCTCTCCAGACTGGAAATAATACAACTTCCTGTTGGGCATACAGCAGCTAATAAGTACTGGAAGGCTTGAGATTTTTTAATAGAAGTAAATTACAAATCTCTGTCACTTCATGGCAGCAGTTGATTTGAAAGAAAAAAAATTTGGGTGGACTACCCCTTTAAGGACCGGGCCTGAAATGGCCTTAAGGACCGGAGCAAATTTTAGGAATATGACCTGTGTCACTTTATTCATTAATAACTTCTGGATGCTTTTACCTATCCGGCTGATTCTGAGATTGTTTTCTCGTGACATATTGTACTTCACATTTCTTGTAAATTGGAGTCGATACTTATAACGAATCTTTATGAAAAAACCCAAAATAACGTGACAAATTGTGAAAAAATCAGCTTATACAGAAAATGGTTATACCACATAAATTATATATTAAATAGCATTAGCAACATGTCTACTTTATGTTGGCGGCATTTATTAAACTATATTTCATTTTTTTTTAGACAATAGAAAGCGTAAAACATTAGCATCAAATTTCCAAATTTTCAGTAAAATTTTTAGAGACCTGTTCAGGTTTAAAGTGTATTTGAGGGGACTGTATGTTAGAAAGCCCCACAAAGCACCCCATTTCAGAAAATGCACCCCCAAAACTCTGCAAAAGCATATCCAGAACGTTTTTTAACCTTTTAGGGGAGTCACAGAAAAATTAAAGCTAAGTGTGTAAGAAATTTTTAATTTTTAATTTTCTGTGCAGAGATTTTCTTGTGATCCAATATTTTTCATAATTATAAACCTATTACCAGAGAAATTCACCCCAATATTGATTGCCCCGTTTCTGCAGTTTATAGAAATACCCCATATGTGGCCCTAATGCATTGTTTGACGGAACCACAAGCCTCAGATACAATGGAGCACCTAATGAATTTCAATGCCTCTGTTATATTTGGTCATTTCTGACTGTACCACTTCAGGTTGGCAGAGGCTCTGGGGTGCCAAAACCTAAAAAACACCCCTAAAGGGACACCATTTAGAAAACTAAACCCCTCAAGGAATGTAACAAGGGGTGGGGTGAGCATCTGGACCCCACAGGTGCTTCACAGATTTTCCAAACAATATGGCGTGAAAAAAGACAAAAGTAATTTTTACACTAAAACGTTGTTCTAGACTTCAATTTTTCATTTTCACAAAGGGATAAAAGGAAAAAAAAACACAAAACATGTAGCGCAGTTTCTCCCGAGTACGGAAAGCCCTCGTGTTGCCAAAACACTGGAAACCCCACACAAGTGACCCCATTCTGGAAACTACACCCCTCAAGGAATCTAACAAGGGGTTCAGTGAGCATATGGACCCCACTGGTGATGGGCACAAATGTGGAAAAATGTGACGTGAAAGTGAAAATTTTAATTTTTTCACTTTCACGGCACAAATGTGCCCATCATCAAGGGGTCCATATCCTCATTGCAACCTTGTTAGATTCCTTGAGGGGTGTAGTTTCCAGAATGGGGTCACTTGTGGGGGGTTTCTACTGTCTTGGCAGCACGAGGGCTCTGTAAATGCAACATGGCGTTCATCATCCATTCTATCCAAATCTAACCTCCAAAATCCAAATGGCGCTCCTTACCTTCGGAGGCTTGCCCTGCACCCACATGGCGCTTTATGTCCACATGTGGGGTATTTACAGACTCAGGGGATTTGCTCTACACATTTTGTGTTTTTTTTTCTCTTTTAACCCCTTGTGAAAATGATAAATTCAAGGCTAGACCAACATTATAGTGTAAAAAATTTAATATTTCATTTTCATGCCACATTTTTCCACATTTGTGCCCGTCACCAGTGGGGTCCATATGCTCACTACGACCTTTGTTACATTCCCTGAGGGGTGTAGTTTCCATAATGGGGTCAATTGTGGGGGGTTTCAACTGTCTTGGCAACACAGGGGCCTTTTAAATGCAACATGGCCCCTCGAAATCCATTCCATGCCAAATCCAGCCTCAAAAAACCAAATGGCGCTCCTTCCCTTTGGAGGCTTACCCTGCACCCGCATGGCGCTTTATGTCCACATGTGGGGTATTTTTTATCTTTTAACCCCTTGTGAAAATGAAAAAATCAAGACAAGATCAATGATTTAGAGCAAAAATTAAAAAAAAAATTACACTAAATGTTGGTCTAGCCTTGATTTTTTTCCATTTACACAAGTGGTTAAAAAAGAAAATAAACGCAAAACGTGTAGGGTAATTTCCCCTGAGTACGAAAATACCCCACATGTGGACACAATGTGCCATATGGGCACAGGGCAAGCCACCAAAGGGACAGAGTGCCATTTAGAGGCTGGAATGGAGGATGGAGGCCATGTCGCAATTACAAAGCTCCTGTGCTGCCAGGACAGTAGAAACCCCCCACAAGTGACCCCATTCTGGAAATTACACCCCATAAGGAATCTAACAAGTAGTGCAATGAGCATATGGACCCCACTGGTAACAGGCACATATGTAGAATATGTGGTGTGAAAATAAAAAATACAATTTTTTTTCATTTTCACGTCCCAAATGTGTCCGTCACCAGGGGACCATATCCCCGCTGCCCCCCTTGTTAAATTCCTTATGGGGTGTAGTTTCCAGAATGGGGTCACTTGTGGGGGTTTTCTACTGTCCTGGCCGCACAGAGGCTTTGTAATTGCATTATGGCAAGTCTCTAATGGGAATGGCGGCCATACCTATTTAACTGGGGAAAAGGGACAATTTTAATTTATTTGGGGGTATTAGGCTAATTATTAGTTTATAAGGTTGAAAATGACAGGTGTCCATCAAATTCAACCTGTGTTGATCCAGAGGAAGGCAAAAAACCCTTGTGAGGCAGACGACAGTAGCCCTGGATCAATGTGACCCCTTAAATAGGAATAAGGGACAGAATTTAGATAATGTAGATCTCCAATGACGTGTGGTGCGCCTTGAAGCGATCCAGTATGCAGAGGCCAGGGTGATCAGGACAGGTGTCACACTGGAAAATGGTGTCCTTCCTGATCCCCCTGTTACGCCACACTCTGCACTTCTTCTGGGGTCTCCTGTTTTCCAGTGTGGGGGACGTCACCTGGAAAATGTTGCCCTGGTGCGATACGGGGTCCTTCATATCCAGAAGCGCTGGGTCCGCTCCATGGCTGCTAAATATTAGGACGCTATTACTGCTTCTGATATATTCGGATCGTGCCGCAAGCTACAGTAGCTCGGGCAGCGAGGGACCAGAAGAGGGGGATGCTGGTATAAAAGTTATCCCCGTACGGGTGGTAACCTTTATCCAGCAGTGGGAAGATCAGTTCCCAAATGATCTCCCCACTAACTTTGAGGATAGGGGGGGGGGGGGCGGGCAGGATTCGGGTGTCCCTTCCTTCATACACTCTAAGGGTACGTGCACACTGCGGAATGGCGAAGGATAACCCTTTATGCATTCCGCAGCTGGCGCTCCGTTCGTGTCACACTCCATTCTATGCACGGGCGGATTCCGCCCTCTGTCCAAAGAATGAACACGTTCATTCTTTGGACAGACGATGGAATCCGCATGTGCATAGAACGGAGTCTATGACACGGGTGGAGACGCCCGCCCGCATCAGTCAACCGGCGGGTGCCAGCTGCTGAATGCACAAAGGGTTATCCTTCGCCATTCCGCAGTGTGCACGTACCCTAAATCTGTAAGTGTACCCTGAATTACGCTCACAGGGTTTGTAGAATTTCACGCCATACCGTGATCTCTTATTGGGATGGTACTGGCGGAAAAGACGTGTCTGGGGGGCAGCATATGCTACGCTACCCCCAGATACGTCATTAGATGATGAGGATGTATGGAGGGAAAAAGGATCCCCCCATTCATCCTCACTGGCTGTTTCGGTGTCGGAGGCAATAATAGCGTATGCGTCCGACACCGAAAACGCCCTTGGGGCCATTTTTATACGGGGACTAGTATATGGGGTATGTAAATGTGTACTGGTGTAGTGTAAAACTTTATTTCGTGTAGTGTAATATAGTGTTTTTTACGTTTTTTATTTAACAGTAATAAAAAAAACCTATGCCAACAAAGGAGTTGCTGATAAATGCAGCACTTATGTGCGGCACTTATCAGCAGAAAGTGGCGGTAGGATATAGGGGGGAAAAAAAGCACCTACGCCAAAAAGGAGGATTTGCTGATCAGCATCGCACTTTCATGCGATGCTGATCAGCACTCAGCGGCGGTAGGATGCGGAAAATGAAAAAAAAAAAAATGGGGGAAAAAAAAACACTGTCTTCAACCCTATAGTTACTGATAAGTGTATTATATACACTTATCAGCCACTAGGGGGCAGTAGAAGACAAAAAACGAAGACAAATGACGGGAGCCGGAAAAAGCCGAAGTTGAAGCGCCGGAAAAACCTGAAGATAAAGCGCCAGAAAAAGCCGAACACAGCCGCCCAGAAGAAGACGCCGTAGGACCCGGAAGACACCGATCCGGACGTCAGGATCAGGTGAGTATGGGCTAATAACTGCTCTGAACACCTCAGCTACATAGCTGAGGTGATCAGAGCAGGTATTTTTACACTTCATAGACTAATATCGCCGTGACCGTGCTGGCAGAGAGAGATGGCCTGCTATGTATTATAGGCCTGCTATGTATTAAAGGGCCGGCGTACTGGTACGTCATGGGTGCTTAAGTGACAGGGATCCATGACGTACCGGTACGTCATGGGTCCTTAAGAGGTTAAAGAGTTAGTGCAGTCATTGCGCATTTGGTAACAAAACTGAAAAATTATTTGGACAACCAGTATATAGACCCACTTCACTCCTGATCCACCATGCGGCCTATTGGGAGTGTTGCACAGGAAAGAGCAGATTGAATGCAGAAAGAACAAATGTACCTAAGCTGCAATGGCCACTACAGGGTGCAGGTCTTTGAGTAATTCCATGGCAGATGTACAATGTTCCTGGACCCATCCCGTAGCTCTGGAAGGTGCTAGCTGTTCTATGGGGATCTAACATAACTTCTCCCTAAAGTCTCTTGTTTTTTGTGTCTGTAAGTTGGACTAAGTAGGAATCTTTGATATATTAAGTCCATTGTTGGAGTGATAGTAATCTAAACAGTCTTGAGCAGTGAGGCCTAACAAATTGAAAATGATAGATAAATAATGCCCACTTTTCCTCACTGTGTGCTAAACTAGACTGCTACAGGATTTTCCTTCTTTGGGGAGAAGAGTAGACATAATTGGGCCAAGGTACCCCCAAAATAGACACATGGTAGGTGGGGGTAGGGGGGCCTCCTTGGAGTTCAGGGGGTTCAGATTCCTATGGATTTTGTAAGGCAAAACACCCTGCAGAACCTGCGGCTTTCGACCTTCATGGTGGAAATTAAAGTTAAAGATCAGTGGGTTATACAGCACATAAACATCTTTTTTATGGGTTTATATCTGTGCAATGTGCTGGACCTTGTGCTCTCCACATTACACTGACTGTAGTCATTACTTTAGTTTACATTTTTCCTAATTAATCCCAGAATACTGTTTTGACATCTTTTTGGAAGCGTTGGGTACACAGGACTTGTTCTAATTTTCCGCTAAAACAAATTTCACCATTTAACTGCACAAAACCTTTTGTCAATAAAATCCAGTCAGATTTCGATTAATGAGACCGTTAGTCATTATTAAAGGGGACTACACCCCCTACAAATTATATACTGTATACTAGTATATGGCTGCTGCATGAGTCAACACTACATTACACAAGGAGCATGACTAGAGCATGACTTGGGTAATTTGTGTAACAACCCACTAGTGATGGCATAAGCTGCACCAGGGAACAGAGTCTAAGAGGTCAATGGTCTTCACTAGACCCCACCACAAGGACTTGCGGCAACAGGCGACACCCAGGTCAATATCTCAGGCTTGGCTTGCTAGTTGTGATAGGGGAGGGGCAGCTAGAGACTCATAGCCAGTTAGGCAGGAAGGACTGCAGCAGGACTCACAGCTGGAGTCAGCGCATGAGTCAAGGACTAGAGCCACAGGCAGCAGTCACGGGCAGAACCCCACGGACAGGGACCACGGGCAGAAGAGCTGGGACTGCAAACTAAGAATTAGCATGCAGAGGCTCCAACAGGGGAGCAAGAGAAGGGTCTGTGATGTATAGCACAAGGCTGGCCCTTTAAAGTTAAGGAGAGTTTATGTCCTAGGACATAGGGACACATGCACCAGCCAAAGGAATGAAGGAGGAAGCGGCTCCCAGGGCCTTTCTTCAGGACTAAAACCTTCCCAATCGACCAAAATGTATCTTTTTCCTCTAACAGTCTTCATAGCCAAAATGTAAATGACGATGTAGATGTCTGAGGAGACTGTCTGCTGAGGAGAAGAGATGCACTTACTAGAAAAAAGTTACTGGATCATTTAATTTAGGAAGGAGACGTGGAAGGAATTTGAGATCCGCATGGTGGGAGGCAGACAGAGTTTGTAGGCGACTGGGTCAATGTGCTTCAGCACTATACATGGTTGAAGCAACCTTGGGCCCAACTTGTAGCTTGGAATCTTAATCCACAAATACTTGGCAGATAAACCGACTTTGTCACCTGGAAAGAAGGGTTATAGCCAATCTCTTCTTCTTGTTTGCCCGGGCCCTTATCTTCATGGAAGCATGCATCAGGGATTGGCCTGTCTGTTCCCAAATGGAAGCAAAGTCTGTCACCAGCTCTCCCACAGTTGTTACCTCAAAGGATTTAGACGGAGGCACCCAAGGACGAGGATGTCGTCTGTAGACAATAAAGAATGGTGATTTTCCAGTGTAACTCCAGTTCAAATGATTATAGGAAAACTCTGCCCCCGGAAGCAGACTCGACCAGTTGTCTTGGCAAGCAGAGACAAAGTGAGGGAGATAATTTCCCAGGATCTGATTACTTTGCCCTACTTGCTTGTTGGTCTGAGGGTTGTAGGCAGAAGAAAAGTCTAGCTTCGTCTGGAGGTGGGAACAGAGATTAAGACATTGAGCTGCTTGAAGATAAAGGAGGTTTTTATGATCCGTATAGATGTTAGTTGGATGCTTTGCCCCTTCCAGGATATGATGCCACTGCTATGGTGTAATTCCTCTTGGCCAGAGAAAAGGTCTTTGAGAAGAAGCCACATGTTCTTGTCTTCCCTGAAGAATCCCTCTGGGTCAGAACGGTTCCAGCTCCCACAGAAGAAACACCCACCTCCAGATAGAATGGCCTGGCAGGATCTGGACGAGACAGAAAAGGAGCTGAAGCAAAGGCAGACTTCGATCGACCACTGCTTGGGGTTAGCATTCTTTTTGGTGAGGGCCAAAAATGGTGCGGCCATAATGAAAGAGTTTCGAATAAACTGCCAATAATGGTTGGCAAACCCCAGGAACCGTTGTATCACTCAGAATCCGACGGGCGTGGCCACCGAAAAACTGCCAACAACTTCGCTGGACTGCAGATCACAGTCAGAGACAATTGACCCAAGAAAAGGAAAACTGGACAGGTGGAACATACCCTTCTCTCGCTTGGCATAGAGGGGATTGGCTTTCAGACACTCCAATACTTGACCTACGTGTCCCACATGGTTTTTGCAGGCCTTGTGAGAAAATCAGAATGTCATCTAAATACACAATGACACATGAGTAAAGGAGGTCTCGAAAGATGTCATTAACAAATTCCTGGAAGACTCCTGGGGTGTTGCATGACCCGAAGGGCATTACCAGGTATTCGAAGTGCCCATCCCTGGTGTATAAGGCAGTCTTCCATTCATCACCTTTACGGTTTCGGATTACACTGTACGTGCCCCTGAGGTCCAATTTTGTGAGGATCCTAGCTCCATGAAGAGGGTTAAACAACTCAGTGGCAGTTAAGGCAGAAGTGGTCGGGCTGGCACAATACAGGCACAAGTCTTCTCCCCCCCCCCCAACGGTAAGTTTTCTCTGGCGTCCAGCGAAATTTCTCCACCTGCATGGGCTTGTGTGAGGACAAAGGAGTGGATGACACATTTGTTCTGACTGTGTCCAGTCCCTGTTGAGCAAAACCTCATATAGGAAATGGCTACTCGGCCAATCACTGGCTCAGGCGACTCACTTATACAGCCAGTGATTGGCTGAACTCTACCTAGCAGGGTCAGAGCAGTTTTGGCAGGGAATCAGGGCAGATGAATATACCTTTTTTATTATAATTATTTTCATGCCAGCTTGAGCCCATGCAAAAAAAATAAACAACTTCTTTAAATATAACAAAAGAAAGTAAAGTCTACATAAAAGCAGTGTGCACAAAATGATAGAATTTTTTAAGATTCGGACTATTTGCATAGTTGCTTGATTTTTTTTTTTTTTAACATAAGTAATGGATACCCATTAAAGGGGTTATCCAGCGCTACAAAAACATGGCCACTTTCCCCCTCTCTTGTCTCCAGCTTGGGTGGGGTTTTGAAACTCAGTTCCATTGAAGTAAATGGAGCTTAATTGCAAACCGCACCTGAACTGGAGAGAAGAGTAGGGGGAAAAGTGGCCATGTTTTTGTAGCGCTGGATAACCCCTTTAATTTTCTATTTGAACTAATGTAAACACACATTACTGGATGACATTGCTGTTAGTTGTTTTCCAGCACTGAAATGACGGCCATACAGAACTGCTGCCAAAGTCACAGACAATCTGGTGTTTATTAAGTAAAGAATCAATATGTGTGACATTTACAATGGAAGTAAAAGAATAAAATGTGTTCCATTGCCCACTATTCTATCCTTATTACAATTAATAGCGACTCTTCTGTGGCTGTGTGTGAACGATGGCCAGAATACATAGCAGAAAGCCTTCCAAACCGCTACCACATGACTGCCATACAGCCAATGATCTTAGGATAATGTTGAGACTTCTGGCTCATATCTCAGAGACATGAATAGATAGTGTAACAATATAGTTGTGTCATTGAGTCTAATGGTGAGGTCACATCCATATCTGGAACATCTCAATGTGGAAAATCTGGTCATCTTGGGAAGTTAAAAAATGTCAGCTGGTATGTCTGTGCATAACTTCTCAGGACTGTTTAGTGAAAGACTATAGTGGTGAGTATTAATATAGACATACTGTACAGTAAAATTACAATGTTGTGACAGCCTGCAGCCAAATACCCTTTGAACTCCATAATAAAATACTATGAAGAAAGTTCCTGAGCTCCATCTAGTGGTTACTGTAGGCAACCAGATTTTTTTTTTCTTTTTTTTACTAAGGCATAATATATTTTACATATATAATATAATATAATATAATATACGTGAGGTGTATCACTAGATTATAAAATTTATATATGGTATTTTCGACAGTTTTTACCTATGAAGGCTCAATTTTTATTTTTCAGTTGTTTCTAAGTTAGTGGGTATAGATTAGTTGCTATAATGTCTCCCATACGCTGCGCACACACACACTCACACATACACTCACACATACACACACACTCACACATACACACACACACACACACACACACACTCACACACACTCACACACACAAGGGGATCCTGCTCCCTTAAAGGGAACCAATCACCTCAAAAATGCATATATAGCTTTTTAAATGTGCTGTTAGAGCCCACAGCACACTTTCCATACAAGTTTCTATATACTCCCTACCTCCCCCGTGTAATCCATAAGGTAACTTTATAAAACTGGCGCCCGGTATGCAAATTACATCAGGTAGTCACCTGGGCGGTGTTCGGCTAGATGGTAGTCACAGTCAGTCCGGGTCCCCTGGGCGTTCTTCGGCGGTAATCAGGCCCCTCTGGGCGTGATTCAAATCACCCAGTAGCTCCGATGTCACTAGGGAGCGTGCCGTGCACGACATCGGCGCGCATATGTTCTTACGCCGCCGCGCATGCGCAGTACAGCCGCTCCCATTCAGGCTGTACTGCGCCTGTGCAGAATAGCCTCGAACTCCGTCTCGCACTGAGTTCGAGGCTATTCTGCACAGGCGCAGTACAGCCTGAATGGGAGCGGCTGTACTGCGCATGCGCGGCGGCGTAAGAACATAGGCGCGCCGACGTCGTGCATGGCGCGCTCCCGAGTGACGTCGGAGCTACTGGGTGATTTGAATCACGCCCAGAGGGGCGTGATTACCGCCGAAGAACGCCCAGGGGACCCGGACTGACTGTGACTACCATCTAGCCGAACACCGCCCAGGTGACTACCTAATGTAATTTGCATACCGGGCGCCAGTTTTATAAAGTTACTTTATGGATTACACGGGGGAGGCAAGGAGTATATAAAAACATGTATGGAAAGTGTGCTGTGGGCTCTAACAGCACATTTAAAAAGCTATATATGCGTTTTTGAGGTGATTGGTTCCCTTTAAAGGGGTTGGCCACTTTATAGTAAAACAGGTCAGTGTACAGTATTAGTAACTGTACTTACTGTATATACTGACAGCAGCTCCCTGTGTACCTCATAGAGCTAATATCAGACTCCCCTCCTCCAGGCTGGGCTGCCCTGTTCCGTGGTGAGTCTGTCCATAAAATGGCCGACATGGAGGAGCATGTGACCATGCCCTGTCCCCTGTGTCCTCCATAGACACATACAGGCTCAGTGGTGGACACTGGGGGGGGGGCGGGGCCTGGTCACATGCTCCTCCATGTCAGCAATCTTATGGACCAAAACACCACAGAGCAGGGCAGCACAGCCTGGAGGAGGGGAGTCTGATATTAGCTCTATGAGGCACACAGGAAGCTGCTGTCAGTATATACAGTGAGTACAGTTACTAATACTGTATACTGAGTAATTTTACTATAAAGTGGCCAACCCCTTTAAATCTCTAAAGAAAACCCTCAGAAGCTGCAGCAGCAGCGTGGAGGAGATTATAGACCGGTAGTGAGCAGTGTAAGCTGCGAATTTAGAACTGGATAAGATACAGGACTTACTAGTAGTGTTGAGCGGATCTGTTAAAATGTTTGGGTTTGGCAATGTTATCCGAAACGTTTAATTCCCTGCGGCTGCAGAAGTTGGATGCTGCCCTAGGGAGTCCTGGAAAAGATGGATACAGCCATAGGCTAGTTTTGCTGGCATCCAACTTTTGCAGCCACAGGAAATCAAACACTGTTTGGGTTTGGATACCATAGCCAAACCCGAACACTTTGACAGATCTGCTCAACACTACTTACTAGAGCTTTCAGCAACATCTCTGTCTATATGCCACTACTCATCCTCTTCTCCACAGACTTCTATAATGTACTGTAACCTGTTGAAAAGGAGGCAATTTTTTCTGATAAAATAGAATACAAACCATTGCTTGTACTATTCAATTATGCAAAGTTTGTTTAAAAATTGGCGAACATTTAATAGTTTTTGGTGTATAAAATTAACTAATTTAGCAAATAAAATGCTATTTCCATTTTGCTTTCCCTCCCCCATCACTTTATAAAAGTGCATAGAAAGATACAATCATTTTTATGTATCTGCTCTTGCAGATTACTTTACATTTTTCATTGATTTTACTCTGTGCTTACCACTATCCGGAAAGTAGGAGGTGCTTACTTGGCGAGGTTTGGCCTCCTGTGGCCTAACACATTTACTATGTTCAATACTAGTGATGAGCGAATAGTGAGATATTCCCGCAAATATTCGAATATTCGATCCCATTAAAGTCTATGGGAATAAGTATTCGATTAGTGAAAAACATTTATTTGACCATTTGGAGGGTGTAACCGGAAGCTGGGGGATTCGTACGAATATCGAATATTTCTCGAATATCTCACTATTCGATCGAATATCTATTCGATCGAACAGTATTTGCTCATCACTAATGAATACCAGTAACTGGGGTAAATTGTAGGTGAGTATACCAGTCCATATATGACAGATTTCAATCTGTGGCTAAATTCAGTCACTTACATAAACATCAATATGTTTCTGGGGCCCATTAAAATTACAAGGGTAAAAAAAAAAAAAAAAAAAAATACCTACGTCCTGGTCCACCACAGATCTCATTTACCTCCATCCAGTCCCATGATCTTCTGTCTTTAGGACCTTCTGCCTCAGCCAATCACTGGGCAAGACAGGACTCTGATGAGGCCAATTATTGGCTGAGTGGGCAGGTCCCAAACCTGGAAGGAGGTTATTTTAATGGGTCGTATAATGTCAAACAAACATGTAAGAAACTGAGAAAAATGTCTCTAATAAATGCAGAATATGCACCAAGCTGTTGCATGAGGTGAGAGGTGGGGTGGTATTAATCACTACCTGATTGATACCATTTGTTTTTGCTATTTAACTAAAGATGAGCAACTTTACAGTATTAATGCTTTGTTAGCTCAGCAGTCGGCTTATCGGCCTTTGAACTCTGTGCTGTTCCACTCCCGGTGCCTGGAAGTGCCTGGACTAGATCCAGCTTTTCCAGGCCCCGGGAACTTCAAACACACCTGGCTGATAGGCCTATGGTAGCGCTAACAAAGCGCTTTGCTTGGTTATTACTGTAAATTCGCTCATCTTTATCCATCACCCATCTGAGCTGTAGCTTGGGTTTCTTTCCCGGGGGCCTAAGGTTTAGTTTCTTGCCAAAGCCATTATATCTGAGTAATCTAGCCAAGGCAAAATAGCACGTGTTACCCCCCCCCCCCCCCCCCCCTAGTTATATCCCTGTGTTCCCTGCTGGCCAGAACACTGTATGGCACTGCCACTGTTAATGTCCATGTCTCAGATTCAGAGATGGCCTTTTGGTAGGCGTACACCAAGCCCAATATGTTCTCCCGAGTATTACACACTCGTACATCATTATAAGAAAAACATTGCACATATGATAAAAGGTAAAATAAAGCCGGAAAAGTGGCGGGCCCCAACGGCCATACATCCTGACTCCCTTTAGAATGGTTGTTATTCCTATCAATATCACAATTGAGAATTTACAAGTGAAAGTAAATCAATGTCTTAATTAGAATTCCCTTCGGATTACTGTTTTTTTTCCCTGCAACAACTGCAGAATATTTTGGTATAAAATATGACAGGGATTATTTATGTGTTTTGCGCAATTCATTCCACATGTTAATCTCCTCCGCTGCCTGAGTGACTGAGCTGTGCGAGTTACTTCACATTATGAATCCCATCCAAGATGGCGATAAATTATTTAGGTAACAAACAGTGCAGCGTGTTCAGCTCGTCTACATCATGGCTGTTTTCTTTTTCTTGTTTGGCTTTCGCATTCTTTCCGATACGCTGACATTTTATGCGTCATTCAAGCGAAGTAGATGCGGTACAATAGAAAGTCCTGACAACTTGCCTACTGCCTACTGCACCCCCGCAGTGCCTTAGAAATACACAATAGCCACTATAAGGGAGAGCTGTTACTATATCAGTACATGCTAAGTAAACTCAGGTACTAAAATAGTTGTAGGCATGAAAAAATGTTAAGTATGCATCACACAGAGGTTATTTATATATCCCCAGTGGGATTGGGAGAGATGAGTTTGTTGATGAGAAAGTCCTGCAATCGATACTGTGCTTATAAGAATGAAGCCCTTATACTCATATGAGGTATGTATGTCACTGCTATATATATATAAAGCTGACCTGTATATCTAAGGCAGCATTCCCAACCAGTGAACTGGGCAGCACTTCCGTGTGTAAAAAAATACTAAGTACATTTAACATACTGTAATCAACATTCACCACCCGCCCACCCACACCCCCATGGGTCAGAATTCTGTCTTTTCTTACTGGGCTACTATTTATCATCAGTGCTGTTAGTTATAGAGCATAATATTCTAATGAGAGCCAATAGACTGTCTACTGGATGGTCACCACCACTAGTACTCAACAGAGGGTCTAGACCAGGGGCCCTAAACTGGCGGACCACGGTACAAACTTGGACCACGGAGGCCAGCTGTCCGGACCCCTGCCGCAGCTCAGTATACCTGTATACTGAGCTGCACTGTGCACAGTAATTATGAGCGCTCGTACCAAGCGCTCATAGTTACTGTGCGGCAGCACTGACAGAGGGGGAGCCATTGGCCCCCTCCCTGTCAGTCACTCTTGTGGCCGCAGTGGTCACAAGAGGCCGCACTCTGCCTCTGGTTTTGGCACTCTAGTGACGTCACTGAAGCGCCAACGCCAGGAAAAGGGGAGAGCGACCTCTAGTGACCGCTGCAGTGCAGCCACAAGAGGGGAAGAGAAGAGGAGACGCCTGGACCCAGGTGAGTAAAGGTGTTCGTTTTTTTATGTTATACTATATGGGAGGGGGAGTGCACAGGGGGCTATATGGGAGGGGGAGTGCACAGGAGGGCAATATGGGAGCGGGAGCGCACGGGGGGATATATACTACTGGGGGAGCGCACAGGGGGGCTATATACTACTGGGGGCTATATACTAGTGAGGGGGAGCATGCAGGGGGGCTATATACTACTGGGGGAGCTCACAGGGGGGGCTATATACTACTGGGGGAGTGCACAGGGGAGCTATATACTACTGGGGGGAGCTCACAGGTGGCTATATACTACTGGGGGGCTATAAACTACTAGGGGGGAGCTCAGGGCTAGATACTACTGGGAGGAGAGCACAGAGGGGCTATATACTACTGGGGGAGCTCACAGGGGGCTATATACTAATGAAGGTCCGTACAGGGGAGCTGTATACTACTGGGGGGAGATCACAGGGGGGCTATATACTACTGGGAGGGCTATATAATACTGGGGGGAGCGCACAGGGGGCTATATACTACTGAAAGAGCGCACAGGGGGATTATATACTACTGGGGGAATGCACAGGGGGTTAATATACTACTGGGGGGAGCACACAGGGGGCTATATACACAGGGGGCTATATAAGGGCTGGTGAGAGAGAAAATAATTCCAGTTTTCCCACTAATAAGCATCATTTCTGTATGTAAATAGTTCATCGTTTGTGAAAAGTTAACAAAACAACACATTTCCTACTGATGTCCAGCTCGGACCTTGACCTGACAATAGACCCCGGTAAGTGGACCTTCACTAAAAGTTCTTGAGTACCCCTGGTCTAGACCATGGGTCTCCAAATTGCAGCCCTTCAGCTGTTGCAAAACCCCAATTCCCATCATGCCCAGATAGCTAAATCTTTGAATTTGGCTGTTCAGACATGATGGGAGATGTAGTATTGCAACAGCTGGAGGGCTGAAGTTTAGAGACCCATGGTCTAGACTGTCAAATGGGTGGTCACTAGAAGAAGAAGATACTTGTATTCATGTTAGGATACTTTTGATCCAACAGCCTTTTGCCCTATAGTGTCAGGGTAGCCGTCCTGCTAGGTCAGTACGAGGTCCCAGGTCCCTGCGCTTGGTTGAGCAGACTTTCCAAGACGTCCCAGAATAACCGTGCATTACAGTAGGATACGTAGGCTTGCACGCTGCTTTCACCTACTGGGGTCAGTACCTAACTCAAAGTATACTGTCCTGTGTGTGCTGAAGGTATCCCTGTTGTGGGCACGGTTCTCCTCAGAGGATGCCTCTCCCTCCTGAGGGTCTAGCACTGCATGCTAAGGGTAGTTAAAAGCATAAAACGTATAAGCCTCTTGATTCCTGACAAGGGTCCTGGCCTGAGCCAGGCCCTGGCTTCACTGCAGCAGGAACTTCTCTTTGTGTCTGTCTTTTCCCACCTCTACTGACTAAAGAAGACCCTCCCACTAGGAACTGGCTCCTTTTTATAGGGACAACTTAGCTAGCCTTTGATTGGTGGGGCTGTGTGTTTAAGAGAGATGAGACAAGATAGGAGGAAAAGTGAAGGAAAACAAGCCTGCACCTGTGATTGGACAAAACTTGGTATGTGACATAAAGCAGTTAATCCAAGAAACTTTCAGCTGTGCATAATAAAGTACCTATACAAGAAATACATCAGTGACACCTAGTGGGTAAAAACACACCATACAAACTCCTTCATATGAGAACCTGAGAACTCTTCTATGGGAATCTGAGTGAGTTACTTTACGCAGGTGTATACAACTTAGTGGCACACCTTTACTGCAACACTACATAACAGCTTGACTCCTTTCACTGTATTGGAACTGAGCTGCAATGCTGCAAAGAAACTTAAGACAAGAATGGTGCTGTTTTTGAAAGAAATCAGATTAAACTGTATATATGTTTTTCCCTTAAATTTTATTTATTAATTTATTAATCTATTACACTCAGCAATAATGATGAGCGAATAGTGAAATATTCGAATATTTGATATTTGTACGAATAGCTCCCGAATATTCGATCCCATTACAGTCAGTGGAAACTGGTATTCGATTATTGAAAAACATCTATTCGACCACTTGGAGGTAAAAAACGGAAGCTAGGGGATTTGAACGCTTATCGAATATTTATTGAGTATTCGGCGAACTATTCGATAATATTTGATAGATCGAATACCTTACTATTCGATCGAATATCTATTCGCTCGAACAGTATTCGCTCATCACTACTCAGCAATGATTTAGTAAAAGGAAGAAGACTTGATCTGACCAATGAATCTACCACAGATCATCAGAGACCAGGCTACTGAATTTACTTTTGGATGAACGTGAATAAAACTCTTTACTTATCCTCTGTCACTTTATTATCTCGCTATTCTTAGTCTCATCAGATTTCTATTGACAGGGAAAGTAACAAGAATGAACCAGAAGAATGAGTCAAGTCCTTGGGTCCTGATGTTTTCCTGGGAATGCAGAATGCTGCTTCATGATGGTAAGGAACTTCTTGACTTCAGCTGCATCAATAAAATAACTAAGTGGTCCCCATATCCTTACAGGGATCTGTAATGTTTCTGCCTGGTTTGATCCACAATGCGTCACATAGACTGAGGTCCTGTGTACCCTACAAGAAGTGGGCACACACAAGGAACTCTAGTCTAGGGCAAAATCCATCTAAGTTGCAACAGCAAATTATTTTGCTACTTGTATGTGATTTGCTGTTATGCAACTTTGTTATAGTTGTCATTCGGATGTTAAAAATATAGGCAAATTGCAAAGAAGTCACAAACAGCTTATTGTCACAGGCAGTTAGGTCAGTGATGACCTGTACAGATGCCTATGAACAGCACAGTGCTCTGTGCTGCCACCTCTGTCCATGTCAGGAACTGTCCAGAGCAGGAGCATTTTCTATGGGGATTTGCTACTGTTCTGGACAATTCCTGACATGGACAGAGGTGGCAGCAGAGAGCACTGTGTCAGACTGGAAAGAATACATGTCCCTAGCAGCGAACGGGTAGCAGGAGGAGGCTGTCTCACACAGCCTGCTCCTGCTGCCCCTTTCTGGAGGGGAGCCGCGCTCTTACCGGGCAGTTAATGCCATAGGCGCCGTGGTCCATGGGACCGCAGCATCTATGGGGAATCCAGAGGGAGACCTAATGCCTAATGCATCTGGGCTGCTATGTTTATAAAGATCAGGCAGGGGTCTGATCGTGTGAATGAGCTGTCAGTGTACTGACAACTCTTTCACTATATAATACATTAAAGCACACATCATGTGCTGTAATGCATTATATATATGAAAAAGTTAAAGTAAAAAAAAACACACAAATACATTAAATAAATAAGTAAATTTAATTAATTAATTAATTTAATTAATTAATTAATATACACATTCCCCATCCCCCCTTTATAAATGATCCACTATAAATAAGATACATATATTTGGTATTGCCGCGTCCGTAATGGCCCCATCCATTAATCCATTACATTTATTATCCTGCCTGGTTAACGCTGCATAAAAAATAAATAACTAATCAAAATGACATTTTTTTTTTTGTTAATTCTGCCCCCTACAAATATAGAAAAAAACGACACATGTGCCTAAAAGGTGTACCACTAAAAACGTCAGCTTAGGCCACGAAAAAAATATCCCTCACATAACTCCATTGGCGAGAAAAATATATATTACTACTCTTACAATATGCAAGACACAACCAGTATTTATAGTATAAATGCCATAAACTATAACAAAAGCTATATAACATGGATATCGCTGTAATTGCACTGACCTGACGAATAAAGATAACATGTCATATGTGACGTATAGTAAACGCCGTACAAAAAAAATGGTGAAAAAACAGTTGCTAAATTGTGTTTTTAATTCATACTACCTCATAAAAAATGTAATAAAAAAATGATCAGGGTGTCACATGTAACCCAAAATGGTACAGATGGAAACGTCAACTTGTCTTACACAAATACTTTGGCACCGCAAGGCCTCTCTGACATGGTATAATGGCTAAAAAAAAGGCCTAAAATAAAAAAGGCCCCAAAATTCACCAGGTCTCTGTCATGTCTGCGGTCTGTGGTCAGGTGAGTCAGGTGACGCACTGCGGCCACATTTGGGGGATTTATAGAAAAATAGGAATAAGGGGAATCAATAGTGAGTTCTATTACTAAGTTAGTATTTGCTGTATTAGAGGAAAAAATTGATTAAAATAGAATATCTGCCAAAAAAATGAAATTTTTAAATTTCCCCTCCAACTTGCCTAAATTTCTGCAAACACCTAAAGGGTTAATACACTTATGAAATGTTACTTTGAATACTTTGAGTACTTAACCGCGATAGTTAAAAGCATCGCAAAGTTATCACTACATAAAGAGAGACAGGTCAGATTTGAAAAATAAGCCCTGGGCATTAAGGCCAAAACAGACTGCGGAGGCAAGGGGTTAATTGTTTTCCTTCGGAGTACCCCTTTAATGAAGTTTACAATCTCAACTATAAATTAACCTATTAGTATGTTTATTAAACTGTGGGAGAAAATAAAGCAGCCAGAGACACACAGAGACTGCAGGAGATTTTAGTGTTATATGTCACCCAGTGTTGGATTCATAGCTTTCACTGCTCAGCAGTGCTCTATAATGTCCCCCATGCTCCTACTACTTCAGAGTGAGTGCTATAGAGATTTAAGAGAGCAAGATCCCCAATTCTGTGTTTGCAGTGTATGGGAGACATCATAACACCTAGTCTGGTAGTTCAGAAGCAACTGAAAATTAAATATGTTGACTGCAGAGGGGGAATTGGTGAAAAATGCTGTATATATCTTATATATTAGTCAGAAATAGTGCTACTGCTTATGTACACCAGACAGTTTGTTGTAAGGTTAGTGATCATGTACCTCTGTCCAAAACCTAGTTTCTGCAGTTAGAGTTGTTTTTTTGTTTGTTTGTTTTTTGCAATTCCAGTTGGAACATAACATTCCATATGAGCCTTGGAAGATATCCATATTTTATATTACAATGCATTGCTTACATTACAATGCATTATTTGCAGCCTCCATCTTCAGTTCTTTTCTATAATTTACATAAGTAACATGATCTTACAGTAAAAGCTAGGAAAAATAATGAAAAAGAGCTATTTGCAATAACATGCATTCTACTATTTGGCCACTAGAGGTCCCATTTTATAACAGAGAGAATATATATTGGAACAACAATCAAAGGTAATGACTGTAGTTATTATCAGCAGTTGTTCCATCCGATCCCATTTTTATTTTTCTCTGGTATATATTGATTTTAACACAACAGAGATCTGTAATATTGAGATAAGATGAAATATTAATTTCCACAGGGAAAGGTCTCCTGGATCACACTGCCTTTGAAGGAATTTTGACTACCTCATCCCAGAAAGGGAAATAAATGGATACACCTAATTGTACATGGCGTCAATAGGACAACCTGCCCCAGCTTCCCTTTGTGTTTTCACCATTTTCCACTTGTGTGACTTTGGACCACTCCAAAGGGTGTTGTCTTAGTTCTCCCCTGGGCTTGACCCTTAGACCCTTTGTAAAGATCAGGGCTTTGATGCAGGGGACCACCAAGTCAATACCTGTTGGAGTTGTCCCAATTAGAGATGAGCGAACCTGGAGCATATAGAAATCCAAAGTAAAAAAGGTTCATGGCACTCCAGTTCCCAAAATGATGATCCTTTATTTCATAGTAAGCAAGAATAAATCCACATAAAAAACAAAGCGTGCACAGCAACGCGTTTCGACGTCTCCGTCTTTATCACAGCTAAACTACTAAAGAAACACTAGACGGAAAGGAGGTCCCTAAGGCTACAATATCTGGTCAACAGGACTGCCACACCAATTGCTGCCACCTACCACTGGCTGAGGAGCCCTATGTAAGGCTGGGTTTACACTACGTTTTTGCAGTCTGTTTTTTTCATCCGTTTTTGCAACAACAACAACAACCACAAAAAAAATGGATTGAAAAACAGATAGAAAAACGGATGCAATTGTTTGCAATCCGTTTTGATCCGTTTCTCCACTGACTTCCATTATAAAGTAAAATAAATTTAAAACTGATACGTTTGTTTTGTTTTTCTTTTAGCATACACAGAAACTACCACAATTGCATCTGTTTTTTTTATCTTTTTTTTTCATCCATTTTTCTATTTGTTTTTTAAATCAGCTTCCCACAATTTTTTGTGGGAGTTGTCGTTTAAATACTTCTTCCTTCCCTGGCAGATTCAGATTTAAGCTTGCTCAGCCCTGATTGGCTGAGGTTGCTGGAAGCCATGTGATGCGCTCCAGCCAATGAAAAGGCTGCCGGTGCACAAGCGCACTGGCAGCCTTTTCCATCCCCAGGACCTGGAAGTCATAGACATCGCTGGACGGCGGACGGCGGTGACGGTGAGGCGGACGGCGGGCGAATGGAGTGGCTATCGTCACCGGAGGGAAGGTAAGTATAATGTCTGTGTGTGTCTGTATTTTTTTTTTGGGGGGGGGGTCCCTCGGGAGTTGTCCTTTAAGGCCTGTATCCACATCCCCTGCCCCCAACTTTGCCACGCAGAGACATAGAGGCGTGCAGATATAGTATCCCCCTTGGGGGTTTTCCTTATCTAGCTCCTGTTGCAAAAGCCTAGTATTCAAACGTAAGATGGTGATGAATGTGCTTGTGAGTTTTGCCACCAAATGTCAGTGTTATGTCTAAACTTGAACATATGTGTTGCACAGCTGAAGCTGCTAAAGGGTTACTGTTTTTGTACCACCTGGTCTGTGCTGACCAATAGGAGATACTCTTTATTTTCTACCTATCTCTGCTCTCTATACATACACACACAACCCCTAGGGTACAGTCGAGTAGAGATGTGTTAGTGGACAGAGACACACATGTATGGAGATCCCAGAGACTTTCACTTCTAAAGCCCCTATTCCACGGGCCGACTATTATCGCTCGTTGGCTCCTCGTTCCCCACTCGCTGCTGCCGCCGCTATTCCGCAGCAGCGAGCGGGTGAGTCCACGGTGGGGGGGCCTGCCTGGGGAATTGCTAGATCATCTGGGTGGGTCATCTTCCCACTTTGGGCCACTGTGACAAGAGCCCAAGGGACCCATCACAACCCAGCAGGTCACCGACCATTGGGGAACAGTACAGCCAGCCACAATTACAAGCAGGTATACCATCACACCTGTGTGCTGAGTTATCACTGGCATCACGACAGTACCATCACTGGCTGAGCTGTACAAAGCCGACAGACCACCACAGAAGTGACGTCACCCATAACAAGAGACATATAGGGGTGCAGATATATAGGTGTGCAGAGAGGTTGCAATCTCATCTGACCCCTTCAACCTTAATCCTGCATTAGGATGTGGACTTTTCTAGCAGGGGCTCCCAGGTCAGACTCCCTTAGCAAGGTCAATATTGGCAGCTGCTGCCATAGACATAGCATGGTACAGATGAATGCAGCAGAGCAGTAGTTATTTTGGCAGCACGCCAGGGCAGGGTGGGCAAAGAAGATATGGCAGACAGACAGCACATGACTACAGGAGACTACACTATGGGTAAATTCTTTTCAAATATACACGTTTTACATGAAGATTTGTATAGACTGTGCATACTATGGATATTACCCTTTTATTACACAGCAAACTGCTGCAAATCTGCACCTAAATTCACATGAATAACCTGAACATATAAGCCTGTTGCATAAAGTTACTAAACCTAGCATGTGGCGATTGGACCCCAATGCAAATGTTTTAATATAGCTTCTAACCTACCATGTGTTATAGACTCCACATATGCAGTAGAGGGACATTTAAGCCCCTCAGACACCAGAGCTATCTCTGTACCCCATATACCTACACCCCTCTACTAGAGAAGGATATTGCTATGACACCCCATGTCACAGTACACTGCAGAGAACAAGGGAGATAATCCATACTACCCCCATTAGAAAAAATACAGCTACATGTTTGCAAAACAGTGCCACCCCTGGTTGTGCGTGGTATTACAATTCATGTTCATTCTTGGAACTGAGCTGCAAAACTGCACCCAAAATGAGGACATGAGTGGCAATGTTTCTGTAAGTAAGTAGCCATGTTTATCAGAGCCTAGACAACTCCTTTAAGTTCTATATTTGTTCTTAAGGCTGAGTCAGTATCATCTAAATATGAGAGCGAACACTCAGCAAAGAACAAAGCGCTAATGACTGTGGGAAAACATGTCATGTTAGATTTCTCATGCCGGGAAACGCTAAGTCTCGTGGTGGAATTTAGACGGCAAATGTTATAATTAATAGAAGGTATTCTTAGCTTCAATGACTGCGGCCTGGTGACAATGTGTTTACCAGGCCTGTCACTGAATGCGCACTTATTACCCATGTACAGTCATTACATGTTCTGGAAATTATAGAGGAAAAGACCTAAAAAAAAATCCCAAATCATTGCCATTTATGTGTTTGATGTAAACCCTTCATTTATATTGTCATATAACACTAATGTATGTGGGAGAGATGTATAGGGGGCAGTTAATAATGAATTCTGCTGTACTGTACCGAGGATGATGAGGGGGTTACTGGTTACCCCTCATATGGGGTCTGTTACTGGGGGGAGCTGAGAAGTTATATCCTTGGTGACTCACCAGAAGCCGGTTTTACCAGGTATATATGGTATACGGTCATATAGCATCTAGTAATACTATACAGTATGGTGTACAAATAACAGTGGCCAGAGGATAGAGTCTTATAATATGTATTCATCATCATGCCATGTCCAGCGCTTAAAGGGATTTTCCAGGCTAAGTTATTAATGGTCCATCCTCATGATGGGCAATCAATATCAGGTCTGTGGATTGCCGACACTCGTCACCATGCGGAGGAGCTTTCCGTACTTTTGGTGCAATAAACAGTGAATGAAATCGGAAGCAGACAGCACAGCAAATTGTGCAGTGGCCATGCAAAATTACTGCAGCTTAGCTCTAATTTAAAGGGGTACTAAAGTGATTCAAAAATCTCCATTCATAAAGTACTTTTCAGCTGCTGTATGTCCTGCAGGAAGTGATGTATTCTTTCCAGTCTGACACAGTGCTCTCTGCTGATATCTCTATCGGAGAGAGGAACTGTCCAGAGCAGGAGAGGTTTCTATAGAGATTTGCTACTGCTCTGGACAGTTCTTGACATGGACAGAGGTGGCAGCAGAGATCACTATGTCAGACTGGAAAGAATACACCACTTCCTGCAAGACATACAGCAGCTGATAAGTACTGGAGAATAAATAGTAGTAAATTACTAATCTGTATAACTTTCTGACCCCAGTTGATTTGATGGAAGTGCAAAGCCCAAACCTGGTGAACACATGACCCCAAACAGTAGATAGATGGTGAGCTAGTTGTGGAAAACAGGCATCTTGGAGCTTGAGCTTATCCTAGAGGGTTTGGTTTGTGAAAGTGTGGCGATTTGCTACTGCCCTGGGCAGTTCCTGACATGGACAGAGGTGGCAGCAGAGAGCACTGTGTCAGATTGGAAAGAATAAACCACTTGCTACAGGGCATACATCAGCTGATAAGTACTGGAAGATTTAATATTTTTTAAATAAAATAAATTACTTATCTCTGACACTTTCTGACAACAGCTGATTTGAAAGAATTTTTTTTGTGAACAACCCCTTTAAAAAGCAGCAAACTACATCCGTAGTCTGAATTTGTGTGGTCGCTGTTCAGCTATGACATTGCATTCTGCACAGGTCTTCTGATTTCTGCTTTATTTTTCTCAGCTGTGCACAGCGTCTGGTGTTATCTAGTAATAGGGGAGACATCTAACATGCAGAAGTAGAGAGAGGTTATAGGGGGCAGGCTTCTACCCCGTGGGGAATCTACGTGACCTACAACAGGGTACACACACCGGTTGTATCTGCATCTACAGGCGGCTATATCTGACTTGCCAATTCAATTTATAATATTGTTGAAACACAGCACAAGATAATGAGGGGGAATGGCGGCTGGCGGGAACATTTGGCAGCCACCGCCGCGCTGGAGGTCTATGCCGTGAAGAGGTCCTACGCTCATTATGTGATTGGGAAATCATGTCACCTTTGCTCAGCCGGTTTACACTGCAAAACCGAATACATTAGAGAGGCGTCTGTATCTCCATTTCCCGCAAAGGTTGTCATGGAAATATAAAAAATATGCAGAATATCACTAAAAAGTCATATTAAGGAATTCATGCACAATCCCAATACCTGACAATCCATAATATATGGATTTTACCGAGTGTTACTTACAAGCTTACAGTCTAGAATGAGATAAGTAGAGGAGAGTTATTGGCTCCACAGGCTAAATGCATTGGCACCTGCAGAGCTAAGTGTAGACTTTGAGTTCAAATGTTTGTTTGTTTTTTAAAGAGGTATTCCGTCTTATAAAGTGATGGCGTATGGTTTCGGATGGGAGGCTATTCACCATCAGTCTCAGACCACACTGTATTATACTGGTGGTATAATAAGGGGCCCACATGAGGGGGATTATGCTGAAGGAGATAAAGCTCCAGCCTGCCCCAATCACACACACCCCCAGTCTGCTCCAGTCACCCCCAGTCTGCCCCAGCTACCCCCAGACTGCTCCAGTCTCCCCCATTCTGCTCAAGTCACCCCCATTCTGCTCCAGTCACCACCCAGTCACCCGCCATCTTCTCCAGTCACCCCAGTCTCCTTCAGTCACCCAAAGTCTGCTCCAGTCACCCCCCCCAGTGTACTCCAGTCACCCCCAGTTTGCCCCAGCTACCCCCAGTCTGCTCCAGTCATCCCTAGTCTTCCCCAGCTACCCCCAGTCACCCCCAGTCTCCCCCAGCTATCAAGGTTTAATGGGGCCCCATGCAGTTGTTTGCTATGGGGCCCCATGACTCCTAGCTACACCCATGCCTCTCAACTGTTTCTGTACTACTACACCCCTCATCTTTTCCTATACTACTACTAGGATAACCACGCCCCGTAAACCACACCTATGATAGGTCACACCCACTGAGACCACACCTACAATAAACCACACCCCTTATTGTCAACGCTTAAGTGTCCCTGGAAAGAAAAATTCTAATGTTGGCAGCTCTGAATATTGCTAAGCTTTAACTCCTGTGATGCCTGAACAGCCTTTGCTGTTCCCCACTCCCCATCTCATTGCAGGAACCAGCCTCTATCGTAAGTCTATGGGTAAACCAGCAAGCTCTATTTAACAGTTCCCGGTGCTATAGCCTGGGGCTGCTAGGTGGTAACAGCAGGTGGGCGCTGATGATTTACTCAGGCACTTGTCACAGTGGCCAGGAGTGGTGATACTCACCACCGGACACAACTTTGTAATGTATGTTATGTAGGTGAATGGCCCCCTTCCCCGTGTTCCCCGACCCACCCACGCTAGACCTGACTCATGTCGACCCCCGGCCGCCATCTTGTGACAATGATGTAATCTTCGGGAGGCTGGCCGAACCACTGCAGCCGTCCCTCATGCCGGCCCCCCTCTGTGCGTCATCAGCTGCTCAGCCGTGATTGGCTGAGCATAACTAAGCTCAGCCAATCGCAGCTGAGCAGCTGATGACACGGCAGAGGGGGGCTGGCATGAGGGAAGCGTCATCAGCTGCTCAGCCGCGATTGGCTGAGCTTAGTTATGCTCAGCCAATTGCGGCTGAGCAGCTGATGACGCGGCAGAGGGGGGCCGGCATGAAGGAGTGCTGTTGTGGTCCGGCCTGCCTCCCGAAGACGACGTCATTGTCCCCAAGATGGCGGTCGGGGTCGACACGAATCAGGTATGTATAGTGCACTACACTTCCGGGGGTGGGGGGGACACGGGGAAGGGGGCCATTTACTTACATAACATACATTACAAAGTTGTATAACTTTGTAATGTGTGTTATTTAGTGAATAATTTTCTAACGCCGCACTGCCCCTTTAAATACTCTTCAGTGCAATACAGGTTAACATGTGACGACAGAAGAATAATCAGAGGTATACAATCCTTTCTTCTCAGGGACCACACAGAACTTTGGACTTTGCTGCTTAGAGTGCTGGAGGTAGAGTGTGAGGAATAGTTGAGTGAGTAAGAAAAGGTGTAGTTGAGTTGAGCAGGTTTAGGGACTGTCTTGGGGACCTTACCTAATTAGTGGAGTACTCTGCCGGGATGGAAGGTAATGACTTTTGTGAAGAAGACTCTCTTACTTACGGTTAAGATAGGTAGACAGAATAGAATAGGAAGAAGACCACCTTTTGCCAAACAAGTCCAGCGAGTGTCAGGTTTGGTAGCACGAGTCCCAGGCTTGAGTTACTGGGTTGAGCTAACCCCTCAAGGTTCCCCGAGAAGGCTGAGCAAGTGTCAATGGAATATGTCAGCTTAGGCTCTTTGTTCCACTGCGGATTAATCTCTGGTTCTGTAGATTGTTCTGACTCTTTAGAAGGATCCCTGGCGTAGGCAAAGGTAAACCCAGGTGATAGTTACCCCACCTTTAGGTCTAGCACTGTATAATAACTTCACAGGCTCTAACAAACTGTGTCTCTTTGTCTCACACTGACTCCACTAAGGAAGACCCTCCCACCAGGAACTAACCCACATATATAGGGAAGATTGGGCCTAACCTCCTATTGGTGGGGAAAGTGCTAGAAAGAGGAGAAGGAGGCAGGGTGATAGGCTGTGAGTGTGTGTGGTATCTGCAGTGATTGGTTAGAACAAAACACAGGACAACACATAAGTTAACCCCTTTTCTCTTTCAGCTGTGCACAAAATAGGGGAGCGGGAGACCCCAAGTCATGTGCGAAAAGGCTGACAGAGTTACATTTGGACAAGTGGAATACACCCGTACTGGGACACTACACCAGCTGTGCGGTATAGATCCTATGTAGTCTTAGTAGCCACTTTTTTTTTAAAGGGGTTGTCCAGCAAAAATATTTTTCTTTCAAATCAACTGGTGTCAGAAAGTTATATAGATTTGTAATTTACTTCTTTTTAAAAATCTCAGGTCTTTCAGTACTTATCAGCTGCTGTATTACCTGCAGGAAATGTTTTCTTTTTAGTCAGGCACAGTGCTCTCTGCTGCCACCTCTGTCCATGTCAGGAACTGTCCAGAGCAGGAGAGGTTTTCTATGGGGATATGCTACTGCTCTGGACAGTTCCTGTCTTAGACAGAGGTGGCAGAAAAGAGCACTGTGTCAGACAGGAAAGAATATACCACTTCCTGCAGGACATACAGCAGCTGATAAGTACTGGAAGGCTTCAGTTTTTTTTTAAATAAAAGTAATTTACAAATCTATATATCTTTCTAACACCAGTTGTTTTTGGGGAAAAAAATGTTACTGGAGTACCCCCCATTAAAGTTATATGTCCTACAGCTCAGTCAAGACATTGGAAACCCACATTGTGGGACACTGCGATAGAAGGTAATCTAGCTTGCTGTTATTGAGGTAAAATAAATGGCTGTGATGGCCCATTTGGTGTTCAATAAAAATTATACAATACTTCTAATTGAAGGAAGTAATGACTGAAGTGATAAAGCTACACGACCCTATCTCTCCCGACCATGTGCTCCATAGGATCACTCAAAAAATGGGAATCAAATTATTATTTTATTTTATTTTTATTTAAGGGGGAGGAAACCACAAGATCCAGCCACTCGCTTGGAGCAGCACATGCGACATTCTACATCTACTACATGCAGAAGCCCCTTGAAGAGGCGAGATCTTGCACTCTGGTGTCGCAGCGGTACAGTCGAACATTATATAATTTATATTGTTGAAACACAGCACAAGATAATGAGAGAGAAATGCGGCTGGCGGGAACATTTGGCAGCCACCGCCGCGCTGGAGGTCTGTGCCGTGAATAAGTTCTTTGCTCATTATGTGATTGGGAAATCATGTCACCTTTGCTCAGCCGGTGTACAAAGCAATATTGAATACATTACAGAAGCATCTTTATCTTTCTCTCCGGCAAAGGTTGTCATAGAAATATAAAAAATACATGTCGCCTTACACCGGCCCCAGAGAGAATATCACTAGAAAGGGTTTATGCAGAAGCATGTGCTAAGGAATACTGAGCGTGATCCCAATTCTTGTACATCCAATACTCAAATCATCAATACAATGATATTCAGTGGTGCATAATTTGTTCCAGGACTGCGCTTGTAATCCAAATTTTCCCATAAGAAATCATTGAAATGCAAACAATTGGTTCCTCACCGCCCAAAATAATGATTTTTTATTCTGAATAACATCTAAAACAAACATTTAGAAAGCTGAATATGTCATATTATAAGTTGCTGTACAGTATAGCAATCAGTATGTGGAGTATAATGTATAGTAAGTGCATAAACAGGAAAACAGCAGCAGTTTGTAGATACGGGATGGAGCTGCAGATCCCCATAATGCAGTAGCGTAGTACAACAGGCTAGAATAGAGACGCTGGGCTGCTGTCAGAGGTTTGTGTGGTCACATGACAGCAATGGGGAAGGGAGGGATGTTCAGCATGGACCAATCAGGAAGAGAGAATCACAGAGCTGTGCAGGAGGACAGTGACAGAAACTTTTCTATACAGCAATGTAAGTGCAAGTGCAGGCACATGATAGCAGCAGTGTGTATAGCTGAGTGTGAGTGCAGGCACATTATAGCAGCAGTGTGTATAGCTGAGTGTGAGTGCAGGCACATTATAGCAGCAGTGTGTATAGCTGAGTGTGAGTGCAGGCACATTATAGCAGCAGTGTGTATAGCTGAGTGTGTGTGCAGGCACATTATAGCAGGAATGGAGAGGATGGGAAACACATGATTTGGAAGGTGAGGGAGACTTCCTGGGTCAGAGTACAGTGCTAAAGACCCTGCTATGCAGGCCATGCCCTTCTCTTACTCCCTTCCCCACCAAGTACATGGAGCTCTTAAACCAAAGCAAGGCTCTTAAACAAAAGTTACAATTTTGAAAAACTGTGAGCTCTTCTTGCAAAATGCTCTCAATCTAAGTTACTCTTAAACCGAGGTACCACTGTATAAGCTGACAATCTGGAGTAAGATAAGTATATGGCATGCCACAACACAGTATGAGCAGGAGTTGCTTTAAGTTGTCTTCTCACTGTCAGATTTTTGGATGAAGTTCCTGAAGCCAAACCCAAAATCACTTTATAAATGGTGGACATATATAATGGAAAGATTGAGACGTTGCTTTTTTTCTTAAAACCATTCCTGGTCATGACTTCAAAAAGTGCGTCCGAAAAACTGAATATGAGAACACTCCTTAAAGGGGTTGTCCAGTTTAGAGAACCCTTTTCATATGTTCTATTAGGGATCCAGTCAATAGCGAGGGAGACCTTGTTTAGGATCCACATCCCCTATCTCTGGAGGACCTGTTCTATCCTACATTATACAGACAACCAACTGATTTGTTTCCCCTGTGGGGGGCGCAGCAGGGAAATTAGCAGGAAAATCCTCTGCATAGGTCTCTTTTTAGAGTACATGCACGTGTACTGCCTTTGCTGCCAATTTGGTGCTGTAACGTAATGATTAAACACAGCATCAAATCCAACGTAAACATGAGAATGTACCCTTAAAGGGATTTTCCATGGAAAAGATAGATTTATGTTATATGCTTCCCTGTACATGAAAATAAATTTAACATACTCAACTCCTCCGCTCCCCTATTGCTGCCACTGTCAAGTTTTTTTTGTCTCATATTGTTCCTCCCCTTTCTCCTCCCAATGATGTTCTGTGTCCTCTCAGCCAGTCACTTTCCTGAGCATGATGTTTCTATTGGCACAAAGCATCATTAAAAGAAGGAAGACAGCAGTGGGGACCTGAAGACTTCTCAGCGGTAATAGTGGGAGAGCAGGGCAGGTGAGTATTAAGGCTTTATTTAATTGCCTCTATGTAAAGTTGGTGTGAGTTATGGGACTTTATATTAATGCTTACATGCATTAGAATAGACAACAGGGGAATCTCAGTATCACAATTTCTGCATGCAGCCATAATAATATGTAACTGTGCTGATACCACGGCTTGAGCAACCCTGCAGTTCCCGACACAGTCATTGGTGACAGCAGTGGGACCTAATTTAGATTTACATTTTCTTGTCTCTCTAAAACCAAGTGAATGCCTGTGATTCTTCGGTGACCAGGTGAGGGACTGGTCGACATCTGATACCTCCCTGGGGGAAATTCTGCAACTTTCTAAAGACTCATATCCTTTTGTGATCCAGGAATTACACAACACTGCATAGAATAAAAAGTACACAGAACTCCTTTAAATAATTCCGTCCAATAAACAGAAGTGACCGACTATAGGAAATTTACAGCAATTACTGTAAAGCGTAGCCCTGACAGAAACACTGTGAACACAACATTTCATGATAAACAGGTAACAGGACGCCACTTCCCATTCTCAGCCATCCGGAATAAAATATCTGTTTAATAAGCTGGACATAACATGTATATTTTATACGGCAGAGGTACCAGTGTCTGCACACATCCACGGCTGTAAATAAAGAGGAGATAATTGTGGTGATATTTCCTTACTTCTATTATCTCCTACACCACAAAGGATTACAGCAGATGTCCCATAGTGCACCTAAAACATACGGTCGGTAAGTATGGATAGTGCTTACCCGGTATCGATGTTCTGCAGGCTTGGCTGCTTTTTTGCTATAGTTATAATCAGGAACTCTAGTTTATTTATACTTTGTTATTGTAACCTAAAATTTCATTCCTTTTTAACTAGAAAATCAGGTTGCTACTCTGCCTTTCCCCATGCTTTACACTACATGTCTGCTTCTTTTGATACATATACATATATACATTATACAAGCAGACTGTGACCGATCCCAAGAAGGAGTCGTGTCGTGATCTGGAAGGGCTGCCAATGTAAGTCTACGTACTGTAGTAAATGGCGATAGAAGTGTATGGCTCAGTGAATGTGTATGGTGTATAGATGGTTACCAACGATTCTGCACTCAGCCCCCAACCCAGACTTGTGCGGCTGCTGTCCAGGAGCGGGGACACCTGTCTTTGAGAGGTCTCCCTGCTCTTGCACATACTTTTCATGGTGAACTATGCCAGAAGAGTAACGCATCGCTATCAAGTTGGTGGCATCTACAACTGTGCATATATCTAATGCAAGGGAAGTCAAAACCAAAACACGCAACTAAACTATTAAAGACCCCATATCAGACCTCAGAATAGACCCCTTAAAGTGTAACTGTCATGTTTTTTTTTATTGCAGAAATCAGTAGTATAAGCGATTTTAAGAAACTCTGTAATAGGTTTCATCAGCCAAAAAAGCCTCCTTCTGTACTCAAGAAGCAATCTCCCAGCCTCCCCCCATGACTTCTTATCTGTGCATTATCAGGCAAACACGTCTTCATTACAGAGAAGCCAGTGAAGACGGGTTCTGCTCTCTCCATTGTAAGCCTATGAAGGGGGGAGGGGCTGGGGGAGATGAGGGAGCAGGAAGAGGTGACATGAAGGTCAGCTGTTTGTAGACTCTCTGGGCACCTAAAACGCTAAATTCAGGTGTCAGAAAGGTCAGTGCTTATCTATGAACTTACTGAGAGAAGATTGCAGGGTGTTGTGCTGTGCAAGACTACTCCGTGCTCAGTCACTCCTAACAGCCCCTCCCCTCTCCATAGCCACATAATGGAAACAGAAATCCTGCTTCATTTATTGTGATGGGGGAAGGCTGGGAGATTGCTTTTTCACTACAGAAGGAAACTCTTTTAGTACATAAAACCTATTACAGAGTTTCTTAAAATCGCTTGTACTATTGATAGTTAATGTTTTTAGAAAAATGACCCTGAAATGACAGTTACGCTTTAAGTAAAAATCAGACCCAAGACTAGTTTCCCTTAATGGACACTGTATGGAGATGGTCCAATTCTGTTGGAGATGGTCACGTGACCTTCTCCCTTATGGACGCCCCAGCCTATGTGCACTGCTGCATAAAACATTCAAAATAGGAGGAGATAGATAATGTACCCCTGTACCACCTGTATCATCTGCTGCTGCACTGCTGTGTTGTTTTTATAAAATCCCCCCCCCCCCCATGAAAACAGTGACTTAAAAGAGAAGTCCCATAAAAGTCATATTCATAGTCATATTTGATGGAAATACGGGTATGTCACTGTATGTCATCCAGGTACCCAGCTCTCCCAGCTGCAATGTCACGTCTTGGCTGATTATTAGACAGTCAGTGACTGGGGAATGTCTGTGACGTTGCAGCTGGAGGAGCTGCTGGAGGCTGGCGGCTGTCAGCTGGACCCAGAAGAGACAGTACGGGGTACAAGGATAGGTAAGTATACTTTGTTTATTATGTTCCTGCACCCCCTTCCCCGCCTTAATGCTTTTTTTAATGGGACTTCTCCATTAACTATTCAATATATCAGTGCATGAGAAAAGTCCACCGAAACCAGTAGATGGCAGCAAAGATGTAGAAGACCTGTAAGCTTCCTGTAGCAGCATCACTTGCAGAATAATACTATTTTTTTCATTTCCTAAATTTAACCCCTTAAGGATGTACCCAGTCTTTTTTTCTCACCTCCACATTTCAAAAGCCATTACTTTTTTTTTCTATTGATACATAGTATTGTATCATTTTTATTATTTTTAAGGGGTGGCAGTATTTCCATGATTGTTTTCTAGGTTTTTGTTTTTATGCCTTTCAGCGTGCAGTATGTGCAGTGATAATAATTTTTATCATTTTCTTATGACTTAGGACTTAAGCTCAATATATATTTTTAAATATAAATAAATATTTTTAGAAACTGTGCCATAACAGATTTATGTATTGATTTATTGTTACTTGTTTATGCATACTTTATTTGTTTGTTGTGTTTTGTTTGTAAAATTCCGTGTCCCGGTTTGGAGACCTCATCTACAGATACTGATAAAATAGAATGGGTCCAAAGACGGGAGACAAAAATGGTGGATGGTGTGAAAAATAAAACATTTCAGACTGAAGGATGTAAATCTGTATAGTCTGGAAGATAGAAAGGAAATGGTGGACATGATCGAAACCTTATGTTATTTGGGGTAAGTTCAGGAGCAACATGAGGAAATATTATTTTACTGAAAGAGTAGTAGATGCTTTGAACAAAGTTCCAGCAGATGTGGTTAATAAATCTAAACATGCCTGGGATAAACATATACATAGGGAAATAATAGCAGACAAGATGGACCAAGGGGGCCTTATTTGCTGACAATCTTCTATCTTTCTATGATGACTGTGACCCCACTTTTCTATAGGACCAGCCAACTTTTCCAAACCTGTATAGTTTGCAGTCATGTGTCACTGTCTTCCTTCTTCCCTCTTTTCTACTGTCTATAGGTTCCTAATAAGACGGGGGTGGATCAGACTACATGGATTTATTTGCAGTCTGTAACCATGGAGACCCCTTGGTTTGCATTGGTGCTGTATAATCTTTGCAAAGCTTCTCCATTTTTCATTCTACGTTCATCGGCACAATCCCAGCTCAACTTTATGTAGGACCTAAGAGTGGTGTGCGACTATTTCCATCTTCACTGTTTAATACATGTGAAGATATGAAGGGGGGCACAGCTCTCCACAGGCTCAGAGCAGTTACTGGGAATGTCTCTATGGTAAATTTACATTGTGTTTTCAGGCTTATGTTTGTTACCACGCTATGTGATCTTATTTCAATATATACAGCAACCAATCACAGCTTAGGTTTTAGCTCCGGTGAAAGAAAAGCTGAGCTGTGATTGGTTGCTGTGGGCAGTTTCCACCAGTCTAAATTTTACACCCTTTGATAAATCTCCCCTATTGTATACTCGGTTAAAGTGTCTACCTCACATGAAGCATGACAAAGTGCCACATTGAATAAGCTAGGTTATATCCTAAGGCTCCGAACGACTTCCCTATCTCCACTGATGTTAGCTGCCATGTAGTAGTATCCTCTGGCCTTATGTATATATAGGCAGTAGCCAAGGTCAAATAAGACACAAGTACTGTATATGTACTATGGAGATAGGCTATGAGGTGTCTATGCGGCCCCAGAAGATCGGACTCAGCACCATATGAGGCCCCCTATCTTCAAGGTATACCAATGCTTCTAACACGGGTGAGACTATATCACTTTTTTCCCACTTCAGGCAAATATCCCATACCAAAAAATACATTGTGCTTTTTTAGCAAAAACATTGTGGTCAGATGTAGCCAGTACTTACATAGTTTATTTTTCTTTGTAGTATATATTCTTTTGAATGCAGTTTAAAAAAAAAATACAGCGTGCTCTTTGTGTTGCGTTTTAACAGGTTTGTGGAGTTTTTCTCCTATAGATTGTAAAATTATTATTATTATTATTATTATTATTATTATTATTATTATTATTTCAAATAAACTGGTACCAGAAAGTGGGGAAATACAGCATTAAACACAGTATTAAAGGAGTACTTTGGCGATTTTTATTTATTTATTTCAAATTAACTGGTACCAGATAGTTATACATATTTGTAATTACGTCTATCTTAAAAACTCAAGTCTTCCAGTAGTTATCAGCTGCTGTTATGTCCTGCAGGAAGTGGTGTATTCTTTCCATTCTGACACGTTGCTCTCTGCTGCCACCTCTGTCTTTGTCAGTAACTGTCCAGAGCAGTAGCAATTCCCCATAGAAAACCCTCTCCTGCTCTGGACAGTTTCTAACATGGACAGAGGTGGCAGCAGAGAGCACCATGTCCGAATGGAAAGAATACACTACTTCCTGCAAAATATACAACAGCTGATAAGTACTGGAAGACTTGGGATTTTTAGATAGACATTATTTACAAATATGTATAACTATCTAGTACCAGTTCATTTGACAAAAAAAATAAGTAAATAAAAATCGCCAAAGTACCCCATTAATGCTGTATTAGGGATGGTCAGAACCTACCGAGGTTCCGGTTCATAGGAACCCGGACTCTTGGCAATGATTCCCGCTGTCTTAAACCTCCCTGCAGAGGGTGGATACAGCAGTAGGACCGCCTGGAAAACCAGGATACAGCCACAGCCATAGGCTGTATCCCAGTTTTCCAGGTGGTCTTCCTGCTTTATCCACCCTCTCCAGGTTCGGCAGGTTCGGACCATTGCTATGCTGTATGTCCCTATATATATATATATAAATATATATATATATATGGATCACCTAAGAATCAACCATTTGATGGATTTACAGTAAACCAGCATGGCTTTACTGAGGGCCGATCGTGTCAGACTAATCTCATTGATTTCTTTGATTATGCCACAAAAGTGATGGATGAAGGTGCTGTGGATATTGCCTATCTGTAATCAGCAAAGCCTTTGATACAGTTCCCCATAAAGAGCTGATAGAGAAGTTGGAGAAAATTGTACTTAATCCCTGGATAGTTCAGTGGATTTGTGGTCGGCTGAAGGATAGATATCAGAGGGTTGTTGTTAATGGTGTATATTCCGAGCAGAGACTGGTTACAAGTGGTGGCCACAAGGGTCTGTTCTGGGTCCTATTCTTTTTAATATGTTTGTAAGTGATATAGGAGAAGGTTTTGTAGGTAAAGTTTGTCTGTTTGCTGACGACACAAAAGTGTACAATAGGGTTGGAGGTGTCAGTAATATGGAAAATGATTTAGTTTTGCTAGATACGTGGTCCAAACATAGGAAATTGAAGTTCAATGTTTCCAAATGTAAAATAATGCACTTGGGGAGGAGGAATCCTCTATCCGAGTATCACATCGGCAGTACTGTGTTGGAAAAGACCTCAGAAGAGAAGGATTTAGGGGTAGTGATATCTGACAGCCTTAAAATGAGTCACCAGTGCAACCAGGTGGTGGGGAAAGCAAATCGTATGCTGGGGTGTATAGCTAGAGGTATAACCAGTAGGAAGAGAGAGATTGTGATCCCGCTGTATAGAGCTTTGGTGAGGCCACATCTGGAATACTGTGTCCAGTTCTGGAGACCTCACTGGTGGAGGGTGTGAGGCATAAACCATATCAGGAAAGATTTCAGGATGTGAATCTGTATAGTCTGGAGGAAAGAAGGGAAAGGGGGGACATGATTAAAACCTTTAATTATGTTAAAGGACTAAATAAGGTTCAGGAGGGAAATGTTTTTAGAAAAAGAACAAGAGGACACAGTGAGAGGTTAGTTGGGGGAAAGATCACAAGTAACGTGAGAAAATATTATTTTACTGAAAGAGTTGTAGATACTTGGAACAAACTTCCAGCAGATGTAGTTGGTAAATCTACAATAACAGAATTTAAGCACGCCTGGGATAAACATACATCTATCCTAAGATAATAAGAAAGGAAATATTAAAAGGGCAGACTAGGTGGACCCAGTGGTCTTCTTCTGCCGACAATCTTCTTTGTTTCTATATCTTTTCAGATGTGTGCTGCACTTTTTTTTAACATCTTCGATTGAAAGACTTTTTTTTCCCAATGCTGAAAGAATAGCATGAGAAAGTGAACAAATCCTCAAAACGAGAATTAACAGAAAATTCTAAATCTTCATGTTACTGATTTCAGAAAAGACCTATCCTATCCTGCATTACACCGATCACTGACTTGCGTAAACACACTCTAGTACTCAATTTCTCCAGTGGTGGAACTGCAGAGAACAGGAACGTTTAACCACCAGGTTTCCCTGATCACAGCTGGACGGAGACACTTTGTCATTAGCTTACTGTCATGTGACTGTCATCTAGCATGTGGGAATTGTCTAAAGCAGAGAAGCCCTTTAACCTATAGAACAGGAGTAGGGAACCTTGGCTCTCCAGCTGTTGCAAAACTACAACTCCCATCATGCCTGGACAGTTATATATTTGAATACAGGGTTGGACTAGCTCATGAGAGAACAGAATGTTCTTCTAAAGCAGGAATGGGGGACATTTGGCCCTCCAGTGGTTGCAAAACTACCATTTCCATCATGCCTGGACAGCCACGGCTTTGGCTTTGGCTGTCCATTAATGATGGGGATTGTAGTTCTGCAACTGTTGGGGGGATAAAGGGTCCCTATTCCTTCCCTAAGGGTTCTATCATGATGATCTGAAATCCGGGAACCCCAGAAAAGTGTATCATGAGGTGTGGCAATATGCACCTGTTTTATCTAGCTGGAAGGTAGACCTTCGGTCTTCTGTGGAGGGCTCAAGACCATCCAGATCAACCCTGTTTGCATACTAGTTCCAAAAAGTCTTTTTCTAGAACGCCAATATGGTAGAGAATTTTGCAGCTCGTGTTCTATGTAAATCTGCAATGTTCTTACAAGAAAGAGAAGCAAAGTGACAGTCCCCACTTTAGAGGGGAACAGATGTTTGTCCCATTGCTGCACATTACTTTCTAAAGAAATGTTACTTTTTATATCCTATTAAAAATTCAAAGAACGGATTGGAGTTAACACATTAATTCAGTCTAATAACACTTGCCATTAATAATTCAAAAAGATTTCCAAATGAAAAGCAGAGGGCCGTATGATGTGGAAATCAGCTGTTACATTTGAATAAGACTTTTGCACTTCAATGTGAGTGCGGCAGATGAAGCTGTTGTAAGACATTAGAGTCCTCGCTGCTCATTACGATGTTATATCAGCCCCAATAATAGAAACTAAATGCAAATGTTTACACTTATTTGGGTCATCACTCGACTCATCAGCTTTCCTCTAAGGGGATCTCTCTATTGCTTTCCAGCAATGGTATTCTCAGAGGTTTTCAAATTGCTTACAGTAACTTGGGTGCTCTCTCCAGTATTTCATACTGTTTCTACTTTGGGGGGGGGGTCTGAGGTACAGGACTTTGCTAAACACTTTGTAGATCACCTTGTCCCAACTGAGGGGAAGGTTGCAACTGGAGAAAGCTGCCTCCCAGTCAGAAACAAATATATAATTCTATACAAAGTCCCGGCACTCAACAATACCATAATCTTCAACCTTTATTCGGTATCCATTATGACATAAGTGTGAACTTTCTGCAGAATGGGTTTCGGCAAATTGCCTTTATAAACTGCAGAGTTTGCCGAAACATTCTGCCGAATGTTCACACTTATATGGTAATGGAAACCGGATAAAGATTGAAGATTACGTTATTGGTGAGTGCTGAGACTTTGCATTGAATTGTTTACTGGGTGTTTACTCCTTTCCCAGCGCAACACCGGACTTCACATGGAGTGCCGCTCTGAACTCTCATTAAAAACAAATAGATAATCATGGCTACTATTCGGTTAAAGCGACTCTGTACCTACAATCTGGCCCCCAAACCGCTTGTACCTTTGGATATTTGCTTTTAATCCAAGATTTGTCCTGTGGTCCGTTCGGCAGGTGATGCAGTTATTGTCATAAAAACTACTTTTAACCATTAGGCGACCCCATGTGTTCAGAGTGGGGCTGCGCTGCGGCCGCGCTCTGAACCGGCGTGGTCCCAGCTGCCGCTCGTAGCCCGGAGGAGCGATCCACACATCTTACCCAGTCCAGGGTCAGCGCCATAATGGCACTGATCCCAGCTCGGCACTCGATGGCTTACGGCTGCCACAGCCGGAAGCAATCAATGTTCCTATCTCATCGATCTATGCTGCATATCTATGCAGCATAGATCTGTATGAGAGATCAGTGTGCTAATACTAGAAGTCCCTCAGGGGGAATAACCCTAACCCCAGGGGGGCTTCTAGTATAAGTGTAAAAGTAAAAATAAAAGTGATGTTTTTAATAAAAATCCCCTCCCCTAATAAAAGTCTGAATCACCCCCCTTTTCCCATGTTATAAAAAAATAAATAAACATGTTTGGTATCGTCGCCTGCATAATTGCCCAAACTATTAATCACATTTTTGATCTCGCAGGGTAAATGGCGTAAGCGTAAAAAAAAAACCAAAGTGCAAAATTGCGCATTTTTGGTTGCATCAAATCCAGAAAAATTGTAATAAAAAGCGATCAAAAAGTTGCATATGGGCAATCAAGGTATCGATAGAAAGAACACATCATGGCACAAAAAATGACACCTCACACAGCCCCATAGACCAAAGGATAAAAGCGTTATAAGCCTGGGAATAGAGCGATTTTAAGGAACATATATCTGTTCACAATGGTTTGAATTTTTTACAGGCCATCAGATACAATAAAAGTTATACATGTTACATATCTTTGTAATCATGATGACTTGAGGAACATATATAATAAGTCAGTTTTACCCCAGGGCGAACGGCGTAAAAACGGAAAAATAAAACAAATAAAAGAAATGCTTTTTTTTTTTTTTTTTTTTAATTTCACCACACTTTGAATTTTTTTCTGGTTTCGCAGTGTACTTTATGAAAAAATTCAGCCTGTCATTGCAAAGAACAATTAGTGGCGCAAAAAGTAAGGTCTAATTTGGGTTTCTAGGTGAAAAAATGCAAGTGCTATGGCCTTTTAAGCACAAGGAGGGAAAAACGAAAATGCAAAAATTGAAATTGGCCCGGTTCTCTAAGGGTTGAACTGGCAGCCCCGTGCCCTTTGGCCGTGTCTTAGTTTGTGTGTGCATTAGGCTGGCACAACCTCTCCGTCCCTCCTCCCCACCCTCTTCACCATTTTTCCTATTCCTCTCCAGTGAAAACTACACAGGTGCCTTAATGATCCAGCCCATGTGCCGTCCTCTCACAGCTGACGAATAGTAGGCAATCTGCCTGGAGCATTCCTAATGATGAGGAGGGTGGGGAGGAGGGACAGAGAGGCTGTGCCAGCCTAATGCATACACAATGTAAGCCACGGCCAAAGGCCACGGGGCTGCCAGTTTAAAAGTTGTTTTTATTACATTAACTGCATCACCTGCCGAACGGACCGCAGGACAGATCTTGGATTAAAAGCAGCTATCCGAAGGTACAAGCGGTTCGGGGGGGGGGGGGGGGGTCAGATTGTGGGTACAGAGTTGCTTTAAAGGGGAACTATCAACAGGTTAGAAGCATTTGACCTGCTACTATGTCCCTGGTGCTGAGGATAAAGGTAAGCTTCTGCTCCCAGCCGGGAGATCAGTGCACGGGGGGTGGTATTCCTGCCCCCAATGCACCAAATGACTTATTAGCATATGGATTAAATTGCTTATAGCACAAAATGGCGCTGAGGATGATGGTAAGAAACTTACCTTCATCTTAAGTGCCCCTTGAGCTATTGGGATATATCAGCAGGTTTGATACTTCTAACATGCTGATAGTTTACTTTTAATTGATCTTCAAAAAAGAGGAGGTGGAGTCTCATCACATGGAAGTGACTCTGCTCTAAATGCAGCAAGTCATAGATCAGTAACACAAATCGCCTGTGTATCCTACCTCACAGTGTAGAGTCTCAGTGTATTCCTATAAGATGCAGCTTCAGCCTGTCTCCTTGTGATAGGTTTCTCTCTATCTGCTGTTACGAGCAGCAGGAAAGTTGCATCTCATAGTAATACACTTAGATGTAATCACATGACAGGCTGAAGGAAAGAAAAGGTTCCAATGTAAATAAGCAACTTTAAATGCTATTTTTTTTTTAACCTAAGTGCTAGATATAGACCAGCTATAGAAAATCCTTTATCACTGGGCTAGTCTGCCAAGTGTGGGAGACATGAAATTTAATGTGCTTTGTTTTCAGTATAATAGGCAGTAGGCTGCAATATTATTTTAGGGTGGCAGTGATTCTCTTTGCCTACAATGTCCCTGTGCAGGTTACATGTATGATATGCCCTTATTAACCGTTTCCATACCACAATTTTCCAAATAGTCTGTTTATGACTGAGAACCTGAAGGACATTAACATCATTAAAATCCTTGAAGTTCCTCTTCAAGAAAAAGTAACAATGATGCTTAATGAAGGTCCTTGAGAGTTGTGTATAAGTAGATGTCCCGTCAGTTCCAAAAGTGTAAAATGGTTGCCTAGGTTTATAACACTGACCTAGAGGATTGTCACTCTTCCAATTGGACATTATCGGCCTATTTATGTTATAAACCTGGAAAACCCCTTTAAATTGAGCAGCAGTTCTATTCAAATGTGGCCAATGAGACCTCATTCTCATGATTGATGGGTGTTCGAGTGGTGGGGGTCTCAGTGTTGAGATGCCCAATGACCAGACACTTATCACGTATCCCGTGTATAAGTAAGAAGTGTCGTTCGTGAGAAGACATCTTCAATGCAGTTGGAGTGTTAGCTCTTGGATTTATTGTCCAATTAAATATACAATGACTGTGAATCCTTATCCATCTGATGCAATCCCCGAGCTTGTCTGCATGATTATAGGTTGGGAACAGCTGTCTGCCTTTAGGTGCCACCAGGGCATTGCCATGCAGATGGGTTATCCAGCCTCATTAACAGGTAAGTGTAACCAGCAGCATATTTTCTGCCATAATTGCCGGTCTCATATGTACATTTCCTAGAAGAAGTTAAATTAACCTTGAAGCGTGCGCTCTTCCCTCTAAGTGTAAGAGTGTAGCATTAAAATCTCACATTGACTTCTTAGGGTTGAGTTAGTGGCTAAATGTAATGTTGCAAAACCCATAGCAACCAATTACACTCTTGTCTCCATCTCCAAATGCGTACAGGGCAGCGACAAGCCAATGGCAGATAGGCTCTGAGACGTTACTGCATATTAGCTGCACTGTAGTTGACCTTGTCATCAAGAATCTGGAGACTGGAACAAACATAGCTTGTTTCTATTATACTAGCATATGTGCGGATCATTTGTTCCAAATACAATTCTGCCCCCTTTTTTTAACGTAAAATGCCTTTTTTTGCTTAAAAATTGGCAAAAAATGCAATTTTTTTAAACTATTGGGTTCTGTTTAACCAATGGTAAAATTGCCATTTGGCAATGGAGGGAGTAGTTATCTTGCTACAGCCACAGATTGAAGACCACTGTGGTGGTCCGGCGTATCTGCAGAGGGTGTTGTGGTGCAGGCTGGGTTGATGTAGTGGCGCAGCTTTCATGACGATCAAGAGTGGTACACTACCACAAATACGTCCACGCTGTGCAATGTGACATCTATCACACAGTTTCTTTGAACGAGTGAAAGTTTACTGAACAGTTCTCTAAAGACAGTCCGATATAGAATTCAGTCCTTTGTTCACAAGGTGTAGAAAGTGTTGTGGCCTTAGAGTAAGTTAGTCTTGTCACTTTCCCTTTAAATAGACTTCTGCTAGTAGCAGGTGAACTGAAGATTTGGAGGGATATGAGTGGGAAAGGCTTTTCTTTACTCAAAGAGGTGACGAGACAGATGACTTTAGAGAGATGGGCAACTACAAGACTCTGCTGGGGAGGTTCTCACAGTTTGGCTTGCTGCTTGGTGGATGAAAGAGAAAATCATATTCACAGGGAACTCTGCTGAGACTAACACCCGTGAGGTATATGCACAACAATTGACGTGGAAGCCAATCTATACCACCTGTGACCAGAGGCATGAAGGAAGACAGTGAGCCAGGGGGCCCATAAGCAAGAACACAATTCTCTAACCCTGGACAAAGAAAAGACTAAAGTAGGAATACAATGTTCTTCAAGGACGCTGCACCACTGGCCATATGTCACTTGATATACCTGCCATAGTACATCAGTTCAGCCTCCTGCAGGTTATGCTGGAAGTCGTAGATTTCAGGCTCACGGCACAATCTTGAGCTCAGCTGTAATCATGAAACCGCATGCTACTTTCACCACGTGTGGCAATTCACAAAATAGCATTTGGTTAAATTAAAGGCAGAAGTCTGCCCCTTTCCTCTCCTACTACAATTTAGTTTTTTCATTACTGGTATTATTATTCATCGCTCAGCAATAATTTACAGCATTCGGGTTCCTTTTTTAAAAAAATTCCAAAACATACTATTTTCTTTCTAAGAGTGTGATGAATGTGAACAATAGATGTTAACAGGAGAAAAATCTAGACAGTTGTTACAATCCGATCAGCCAAATCATTAAAGCTTAATATTGTTTAGGTAACTTTTGTGCTCCCAAAAATAAAAATAATAAAAAAAAGCTTTTTGAGGTCTGGACCCCACAAGATGTCACCAGCAGATCCTGTGCGATGTGAGGCTCCATGGGTTTTGTTTCTTCAGCATATCCCACAGTTGATCAATCGGATGGACATCTGGGGGTCCCACTGCCATAAATGGGTGGGCTTGGTGTGTACAATGGTTAGGTAGGTGATATGTGTCACAGTAACATCCACTTGATGCCAGGAAACAAGGTCTCCAGCAGAACATTGCCCATCACATTGCCTTCACCAGCTTGTCTTCTTCCCATAGTGCATCCTGGTTTCATTTCTTCTCCAGGTAAATGATGTACATGCTCCAGCCATCTACGTTATGTGAAATAAAATGTGATTTATAAGAAGTGGCCCCTTTTTCTTTTGCCCAGTGATCCATTGTGATGCTCACTGTGGGCATAATAAGTGGAGGCTAAAGATCATAATGATCTGACCAGTCTGTGGTTTAAAGTTTTATCCAGGTTTAGAAAAACATAGTCTTTTTTTTTATAAACAGTGCCACTCTTGTCTCCAGTTTGTATATGGTTTTACTGCTCAATTTCATTAAAGTGAATAAGTTTAATTGCAAAACCCACAGCCAAACTGGAGAGTGGTAATATTTCTGGCCAAAAACAACCATATTTCTATAAGCCTGGACAACCCCTTTAAAAGGAGAAGTCCGGGGTTGCCTTTTTTTCCCCCAGAACAGCCGGGGAGGAGGGGGCTAAACATAACAACATGCACCTACCTCCCTGGCACCAGTGCTGGGGTCCACTTTCCTCTGCTCCTGGCCACTTCCGGGTCATGACATGTCAGGCCGCTAACTGGCTGAGTAGCTTTGCTCCCATTAAAGTGAATCAGAGTTGAGCTGCAGCAACTCAGCATAGTCACCACACAGCGCAGCTCTGATGAAAAACTGATCGGAGCAGGTGAAAGGCACCTCACCAATCCCATATAAATGGCCTATCCTGAGAATAAGCCATCAATCACTAAGTCCCAGAAACCCGTAGCTCTGGATATCTATGCTTCATGTCTTTTGACTCCTTACTGTCTTTGTGTGAAAGAAAACCATAATACACTTATTTTACTTTTACATAGTTCCACGTATTATACACAATCTCTTTTTTAGCTTTTATTTTAGTCAAATAGTTACTTTTGGACTATTGTAAGATATGCAGGATGTCGGGATATGCGGGGTGCATTTTAATTATGTAACGTGTTCTTTCTGTTCCAGGTGGGAATATATTCTTCTTCTAAGGCAACAGATGTTCCAGTGAGTGGACCCCAGTGTCACAAGAAACTGTGAAAACCAGCTCTTTAATTAGAAGGGACAGACAATGTCAGCTTCCTCCGAGAAGCAGATGCCACTTCTATGTGTCTTCAGCGTCCTCTGGGGTATTTTTCTTTACCAGCTACAAGTCAGAGAGGTTCAGACTCTAACAGCGCGGCTTTCATTCCGTGTGGACACAAAATTGTAAAGAAAATCAGATGGGTAAGAATAATCTTTCAGATATTTTATATTGCCGCCTCGCAGATGGCCCCATACGTGTTTTTGTCCACAGTTTTTTATGAAAAGTTGAATATTTTATGATTAAATGAGCTGATGCCAGACGTATCCACCAGGGGGCTGGGTAGGTCAGAGTTTTTCTTTGCTTAAAATGGATTTAACCCTTCCGAGATGCATGAGGAGTATGTCTGGAATGAGCTGCATCTCGAGGAGCGTGCTTGTCGTGCTGGTTGGTAGGTAAAGAGCAACTGACGGCCCCATGGCTTAATGGATTGCATGCATGATAGGGCAAAGACTAAGATGATACAACCTTCAGATTTATGAGAGTTATAGTATTGGAGAGTCATTGTCCTCTTAAGTATTAATACCAGGTTTACAAAAATGAACGTCAAACGCTGTCAGGGCATGCTGGGAGTAGTAGTGATGCAACCAATGGAGAAACAAGGACTGGAGGAACATTGCAAAGCAAAATCAACGCCATTGTCTCCCGGGGATAAACAACTCCGTTAGCAGAAATACTTCTGTCCCAACACTTCCCAAAAGGATTGGAAATCTCAGCCTCGCACCACTTCTTCATTAAGTTCTTTTCATAATTTCATTATATGTTTCATTATACCAAACTCAAAGTTTATAGTCATAATCTAACAAAAAAAATTTCAAGCAATATCTATATACATGAGATAATTCTTTTTAGGTCCAGACCAATCATTAAAGGGGTACTCCAGAGAAAAAAAATCAAGTCAACAGGTGTCAGGAAATTATACAGATTTGTAAATTACTTCTCTTTTAGAAAAATCTCAAGTCTTCTTCAAGTGCTCTCTGCTGCCACCTCTGTCCATGTCAGGAACAGCCCAGAGCAGTAGCAAATCCCCATAAAAACCTTTGCTGGTTTGGACAGTTGTCACGGCCGCGGCGGCGTCCCGTGTTCCGGGCCGCCGCCGCGACCTCCTCCTGCCCCATACAGCCGCCGGGGTCCTTGTGCAGGGACCCGGTGCTGCTGCTAGTTCGGCCCCTGGGGGCGCCTCACCTCTCCTCCGCTCCTGTCTCCGTCTGTGCCGGCCGGCGCGCGCGTCCCCGCCTCCTAGGGCACGCGCGCGCCGGCTGTCTCAGATTTAAAGGGCCGGTCCGCCCCTAATTGGTAGTTGCACTCAATCACTTCCTATAAATTCCAGCGTGCCCTGTCCCTCGCGTTGGAGCCTCTATATGCTTCCCATAGCGTTTGGCCCAGCTCCCTGTTGTTCCTGACCTTAGTCCTTGTCCCTTGTTCCTGTCTTCAGACCTTGTCCCTAGTCCTTGCCCGCTGCCTTCCCATTGTTCCTGAGTCCTGTCCGCCACCTGCGAGCACGTCTACAGACCTCTGCCAGCACCATCTCCCGCCTACTGCTCCTGCCACGCCTCGCCTGCCGTCACTAGCAACCAAGCCAGGGGTAGCAACCTGGGGGTCGCCTGCCGCAGCAAGTCCATCCCGCCTTGCGGCGGGCTCTGGTGAAAACCAGCTGCCCCTTAGACTCCGCTCCCTGGTGAGGTTAGTGCCATCGCTGGTGACGGTCCAGTGGATCCACTACTCCAGGCGTTACAACAAATCCTGTCATATAGTGGTAGATAAGTCATACTCATACTCATGTTTAGACTAAGTCTGACCATCTCCTGCCCCCTAGTAGCGTAGAACCCATCCTAGGTGGGTAGCACGAGCCCCTGCCATTGGTTTTCTGGGTGTCGCAGACTTCCAAGATTATTCAGTTGTCTTGAACTGCGCAGTAAGATACATAGACCTTTACTTTTGGTAGCTTTGTCCTACTGGGGTTGATTCTTCTTACTTTCAGGAGATCACCCTGCACTTTTTTTTGAGAAGTTTCTGGCGTGGGCTAGGGTGAACCTAGGTGGCTTCTCTCCCCTAAGGTGAACTAAGCACTGCATAACTATAGTGGTAGCTTGTATATGGAATATCTCTCTCTGCATCTTTCTCTGGTCCTTGTCAGGGGTCCTGGCCAGAGCCAGGCCCTGGATTAGCTTCTACAGAAACTGTTCTCTGTGTGTGTCCTTTCTCACTGGGAACTAAGCAGGAACTGCATTCACTTCCTCCACCATGTTAACTCCTACAGGGGTTATATCTAAACCCTCCTGTGAGTGGTGGGGCTGAGTGTGGGTAAGTGAGTAGAAAGAGAAGATAGAATAGAGAAAAAGAGCATATGTAATTGGTCAGCATACATCACATGAAATAAACAATTAACCCTTTGGCTCTACAGCTGTGCACATAGAATAAATATACCTAATGAGGAAATTAAAATACCTCATCTCTCCCTCTAACCTGAGTGAATGACTTACTGGGGAGCATATAAAACACCTTTGGTGGGACACCACATATTCACCAATAGCTGTGTAATGTTGCCGGGTTTATCAGCAAAATCCCATGACCAATGATAAAAACATGGGGATGTAGTTTGGTTCACATGCGATCACCGGCATGCAGCCTATGCCAAGAATGAACATTGCAATAATTGCATACCAATCCAGGAACAGAAATGAAGGACAAAAGGACATTAGTTTTACATTGTCAGTGCAAATAAGAAACACATGATTACGTAAGATGCAAACACAAAGAGGGGCAAAAAGAAAGTAACAATGGGGTAACAACACAAAAAACTCTAAGTGAGAAACTGCACAAGCTCCATACATGGTTAATCTTGGTGTTAGGGCTACTCTAACACAAACATAATCCGATTGCATTTCTGTGCCAATACTATGACTGTTTTTCAAAGCTCTAAATCACCAAACATTTCAGGTTATTAGACCCATGGCAACTTTAGAAATTCAGCCTTGAAGAAGCAATTTTTTTCTACACGTATAATGCAGACTCACCATGACCATTCCTGCAGTGTCATCTGTTTAATCCTGGCTCTGTTGCATTCATATATTTCATTACTGTATCAGGGTCATGTGACCTTTCATCAGGCACTAGCTTGACTTTTAAATTGCAAGCTGTATTCTCTTACCTTTAACTCTTTAAATCAAATCAATCCCATGATGCATCAGCTCAGCATCACATGGAAAGGATTCAAAGAACTTTCAGATAGAAAGGAACATCTAAATGAGTTAACACTAGCTGAATTATATATATTGGCTAAATTACAAGAGTGCCTGTATTATTCACATGTGAAACCTTAATCATAAAGCGCTGGCAGCGACGTGGGCTCTCACTCCTGCTTTGATGTATGTGGCATACCCCACATCTTACGTCAGAGAGAGAGTGTGACCTTTATCACTTATTCATTAGCAATTGAGTAACTTGCTAACAACAGTCATGGCAATAGTGCATATAGATCCACCTAAGTAGTACATTACATTAAAGAGCTGACTAAAAGTGTCCTATGGGAAGAATATGACTAGATTTTATGTGGATAAAGTACATGGATATGTCTGTAATAAGTGAGTATAGTCATTCCAACCTCCAAGAATATAGATAGATAGATAGATAGATAGATAGATAGATAGATAGATAGATAGATACAAATGGGATGAAGAGCGGCACTACAGAGTCCAGCAAGAGGGTGCCAGTACACTTGGTCTATGACCTCCAGTAACTAAATATGCACAATGGTCCACAGCACTCCGATTCAGTGAAGAAACTGGAATTTAATGTGAATTAAACCATAACATAGTTCAACACAGCAAAAATCGCACGACGTTTCGGCGGTACACCCGCCATTTTCAAGTCCACTTAAAAATGGCGGGTGTGCCGCCGAAACGTGGTGCGATTTTTGCTGTGTTGCACTATGTTATGGTTTAATTCACATTAAAGCGGTACTCCGGGCAAATTACATAATTTAACACTGCACTTACAAAGTAAAAGTTATATAACATTGCCATTTACACTCATTAGGACAGCTGTAATGTTACCCGTTTTTCAAAGAATCAAAGTCCCACAGGAAGTTCTGTAGTTCAGGAAGAAGGAAACACATCACGTCTCAGTGCTGTTCCACAGGTGCCATATTAAGACGTGATGTATTTCCTCTCTGTCACAGGGAAACCCGCCCCTCAACACATCCTCTGCCCGCCCCCACTCCTCCTCTGCCCGCCCCACTCCTCCTCTGCCCGCCCCCACTCCTCCTCTGCCCGCCCAGTTTTACAATACATACTATATTATCTGTCGGGCTCCCTCCTCTGCACGATCTCAGTCTCCTCTGCTTCTCAGTCATTCTTAAGAAGATCGGCAGCTACTTGCAGCATCAGATGTCACAGATCTAATAGGAGGCATTTGGAACCCTTTTAATGCCAGATGCCTGCTAGGAGATCACTGGTGTCTGATGCTACAGGATTCTCCTCCAGAATGACTGAGAAGCAGAGGATACCTCGGACACCAGATTCAGCTATAACACATAGGGGGACATTTATTAAGTCCAGCGTTTTTTACGCCGGACTTATAAATGTCCCCGCATCTCCAGCGCTACTGAGATTTATGTAGAGGCGGACTGCCTCTACATAAATCCCGTGCGCATCGGTGTGCACAGCCAAAAACCTACGCCACCTGAAAGGTTGAGTAGGTTTTCGGCGTATCTTTTAGTGTTAAAAATAATAAATCGTGCGGACTCTGAGTCCGCACTCCCCATTCCGCCCCCTCCACACCCCCTTTTCTTCACTGAATCAGAGTGCTGTGGACCATTGTGCATAGATGCCTCTATGCACCTGCCTCTGCCCCCCCCCAGCTGCTCCCTCTTCCCCCCAGCCTCTCTCCCTACCCCCCAGCTTCTCCCCCTGCACCCATCTGCTTCCCCAGCCTGTCCCCCCAGCTGTTCCCCTGCCCCCCCAGCTTTTCCCCTGCCCCCAAGCTTCTCCCCCTTCCCCCAGCTTCTCCCCTGCCCCCCAGCTGCTCTCCCTGTCCCCCAGCTGCTCTCCCTGCCCCTCAGCTGCTCCCCTGCCCCCCAGCTGCTCCTCTGCCTTCCCAGCTGCTCCCCTGCCCCCACAGCTGCTTTCCCTGCACCCCCAGCTTCTCCCCCTGTTCTCCAGCTGCCTTATCTTCTCCCTGCCACCCTAGCTTCCCCCCAGCTACTCCCCCTTTCCCTTTTACCCCAGCTGCTCCTCCTGCCCCCCATCTACTCCCCTTGCCACCCCAGCTGCTCCCCCTGCCACCCAGCTGTTACCCCTCCCCCAACAGCTGCTCCCCCTGGGCATGCCATCCCCAACTGCTCCCCCTGGGCATGCCATCCCCAACTGCTCCCCCTCCCCATCACCCTAGCTGCTCCCCTGCCCCTGCCACCCCTAGCTGCTCCCCCCTGTCACCCCAGCTGCTTCCCGTGCCACCCCCAACTTCCCTCCTGCCCCAGTAACCCCCAGATGCCCACCTGCAGACAAGTTGTGGTCAGAGAAGTCTTTATGATGGCTGCGCCAGATGGAAAAGAAAGCAATAAGTGAGCTACAGCAATCGGAGAAGACGTCACCTGTGAGTCATTAGTAACTGCACTGTAATCACTTCTATAGTGTGCAGAGCCTGGGTACTATTGGGGTCTAAATAGGTCAGTGTATTGTTTGCGGTAGTGTACTGACACAGCCCTGCAGTCACTACAGTACACTAGCGCAAACTTTGAAACTAGGACCCAACTACAAGAGCTGCAGGCACTACAACTCCCAGCATATCCTGAGGGCTGCAGACTGTCAATAAATGCTGGGAGTTGTAGTGCCTGCAGCTGTTGTAGTTGGGTCCTAGGTGCATTATACACTGGATGCTGTGTGGCATACTGCCACCCAGCTTTTCCCCTGCCCCCCAGCTGCTCCCCTGCTCCCCAAGCTTCTCCCCTCCCCCCAGCTTCTCCCCTGCCCCCAGCTTCTCCCCTGCTCCCCCAGCTTCTCCCCTGCCCCCAGCTTCTCCCCTGCCCCCAGCTGCTCTCCCTGCCCCCTAGCTGCTTCCCTGGCCCCCCTCCAGCTTCTCCCCTGCCTTCCAGCTGCTCCCCCGGCCCCCCCCCCCCAGCTGCTCCCCCTGCCCCCAGCTTCTCCCCTGCCTCCCAGCTGCTCCCCTGCCCACACAGCTGTTCACCCTGCCCACAGCTGCTTTCCCTGCACCCCCAGCTTCTCGCCCTGCCCTCCAGCTGCCCCGTCTTCTCCCTGCCACCCTAGCTGCCCCCCAGCTGCTCCCCCTGCCCCTTTCACCCCAGATGCTCCTTCTGCCCCCCATCTACTCCCCTTGCCACCCCAGCTGCTCCCCCTGCCACCCAGCTGTTACCACTCCCCCAACAGCTGCTCCCCCTGGGCATGCCACCCCCAACTGCTCCCCCTCCCCATCACCCCAGCTTCTCCCCTGCCCCTGCCACCCCTAGCTGCTCCCCCCCTGTCACTCCAGCTGCTCCCCCTGCCACCCCCAGCTGCCCTCCTGCCCCAGTCACCCCCAGATGCCCGCCTGCAGACAAGTTGTGGTCAGAGAAGTCTTCATGATGGCTGCGCCAGATGGAGAAGAAAGCAATAAGTGAGCGACAGCCATCAGAGAAGACGTCACCTGTGGGTCATTAGCAACTGCACTGTAATCACTTCTATAGTGTGCAGAGTCTGTGTACCATTGGGTTTTAAATAGGTCAGTGTATTGTTTGCGGTAGTGTACTGACACAGCCCCGCGGTCACTACAGTACACTAGCGCAAACTTTTAAACTTGGACCCAACTACAAGAGCTGCAGGCACTACAACTCCCAGCATATCCTGAGGGCTGCAGACTGTCAGTAAAAGCTGGGAGTTGTAGTGCCTGCAGCTGTTGTAGTTGGGTCCTACTGTAGGTGCATTATACACTGGATGCTTTGTGGCATACTGTATAAGAATACATAGATCTGTGGGGGCTCAGTGTAGGGAAGTGACCCAAGAACAGCCCTAATAGGGGATAGAACAAAAATATCTCCCCCTGTCCCCTATTAGTGCTGTTCTGGGGTCACTTTCCTGCACTGAGCCCCCACAGATCTATGTATTCTGATCTCCCACAACGCCTCCAGGACCCAACTACAACAGCTGCAGGCACTACAACTCCCAGAACAGTCTACAGCCCTCAGGATATGCTGGAAGATGTAGTGCCTGCAGCTGTTGTAGTTGGGTCCTAGGTGCATTATACACTGGATGCTTTGTGGCATATAAGAATACATAGATCTTTGGGGCTCAGTGCAGGGAAGTGACCCCAAAAATCACTAATAGGGGATAGAACAAAAACATCTACTAATACTCTATTAGTGCTGTTCTGGGGTCACTTCCCTACACTGAGCCCCCAGAGATCTATGTATTCTTATATGCCACAAAGCATCCAGTGTATAGGACCAAACTACAACAGCTGCAGGCACTACAACTCCCAGCATTTACTGCAGTCTTCAGCCCTCAGGATATGCTGGGAGTTGTAGAACAGTAGTACAATCCTCTGATAACTGCCGCTGTAGACAGATGTATTGCTGGACCTTCAGGGCTGATGGTTGTCACCCACAGATTGCAGCCACCAGGAGCCTCTGCACACAGTGATTTATTACAGGGTTGTCCTCTCAGAAACTACAACTCCCAGCATACCCTGAGAGCTGTATAAATGTAGGGATTTGTCACAGATACAGATGAATCCAGGAAAGGAGCGAAACAGCATGTCATGTCTCACTGGTTCTATATTGGTGGGCCCCAGGTGCCCCAGTCCCACACTGGACAGAAGCAGTCCCCAAACTAAGAAGTCCCCGGCCTCCTTCCTTCCTCCATCACGTCTGTTTGATGAAAATAGCGGGTATAAAGCTGAGCGCCTCAGCATGCAAAGTGCCTAGATAGATAGATAGATAGATAGAGAGATAGACAGGAGATACACTGCAGATAGATAGATAGATAGATAGATAGATAGATAGATAGATAGATAGGAGATAGATAGATTGAAAGATAGATAGATAGATAGATAGATAGATAGATAGATAGATAGATAGATAATGGCATCATAATAACTCACCTGACCAGACCCCCTAGTGATGTCACTACAGCTCATTCAATTAAACACAAGCGTGATGTATTTCAATGTGAATTTCATTTTGCATCTTATCCTCATTTACACCTCTTTGTCATCATTCTGTTCTCCATCTATATATAAATCTGATAGTGTAGCTGTCTTAACATAGAACTTCCCTTTAACACATGAGCCTACAGTGAACAACCTTCTGGTGTATTTTTAGCACGCCACATAGAACAAAAGAAGTAAAATGAGGTCAATGAATATCTAGCGTTAAAGGATTTGGCCTTGATACTGAATAAAGTAAATCATAGCAATAGCAAAAACATAGCACATATAAGTGTTCATAAAATGTGCATACCAATATGTACAGTAAGTGAGTGAGGCCCGGCATGATGGGGTATAGGCTGGAGGAGGCTTTTGGTTAGGATAAGGTTAAAATGGAATGGGGAATCAGAGAGGAGGAAGGTTTCAAGGACAGGAGGGTCTGGTCACATAGGTAGGGCAGAGAATATGCAAAAAACGAAGAATGGTCAGCACTCACAACAAAAAAGTCCCTTTAGATGGAATGTGGTGTTCTTATTATGGCTGTATGCCTCTCCACGAGCACGCGAGAAAAAAACCCCGGACCCAAGGGCATCCAACAAGGTATAAGCACGAAAGTACTCTCCAGCTCGCTTGATTACTTTTAAACCTTTATTATATAATGTTTAAAAGGCCGACGCGTTTCGGGCTCTCTTGCCCTTATTCATGGCTCTCTGTCAGGAGGTCCCGAGACGACCCATGAATTAAGAAGTCGTCACCCAAAATATAAGGGGGGACTATTCCCTGTCCATGCCCTACAATGATAAAGGAGAAAGGTGAGCAGAGTGGCGTCAGTAGCCCCGCCACAAGAAGAAGGGCAGAGAATAGGGTGGAGGTAACTCACCAGGGGTGGGAGCCTATAAGTGAGGCCAACATGGAGATGGAGCTTCACTTGCGTGCCAGACCTGCTTCAGTCCGCCCATGTTTGCTTGGTTGCCAAAGTTGGGTAAGTGTTTGTGTTAAAAACTATATTTGTCATGATAGCCTGGGGTAGGGAAGTCTTGCAGGGCAATTCAAACGTGGGCCCTGGTACCCCCCTCTCCCTTCTTGTTTACTGGTGGATATGGAGGATGAATGCAGTGGTGTTTCCAATGGGTAGGTATTGGGAACCTGGGAGTAAGTGGCATCTGATGTAATTTATCAGTGCCCCGAGTTGGCGCATTGTGGCTGAGGGGAACTTGAGCGCAACTCAAACATGCTCCCTAGAGCTGCATCCAACTTCTTCAGCCGCCAGTATTTTAATAAACAGGCGGTTGTGGCCATTTACTCCACTGTCAACCGGTGTCATGGTATCTTTGAATGGGATTGGGGAGGTAAAATGAGGATGGGCCAGGGGATGCTGGGGAGACCGGGGTAGAGATGGGGTGGATGCTATAGAGACATCAGCAATACCCTGAGTCAAGTATGCACAGTGCTATGGTTTTTTTTTTAAAAGGAGAATCGGACAAAATGGTTGAATTTGATGCTAAGCATATTCTAATATACATTGCTACATACACAATGGTCATCAGAACTCGTGTGACAACTGCAGCGGCGACCCAAATCATAGGCTGCCACTGCGTCTGTGTCTCCAACCTGGTAGACACTGTGTCCCCAAAGACTGTGTGGCAGCAGTCCGGCCCCCTTACCCATCCTTACTCCTGGCTTCTCCACCCTTCGCATGTGCGCCCTAGGAGGTGGGAACTCTGTGAGATTTAAAGGACCAGTGCAGCCTCAATTGGCTGCTGCACTGCGGCTCAGGTGTGTATAAAAGACACAGCTGCCCTGGCTTTCCTGTTGGAGCCACTGACTCCCTAAACCTACTAAAGTGTTCCCAGCCCATGTTCCTGCCCATGCTTCCAACACTTATTTCCAGCTCACTGCCTCCATTCCATGCTGGGATTCCCGGTTGCGTCCTGTCTACATCACTGCACTTCGTCCGCCACTGCAAGCTAGACAAACCAGGGGTAGCAACTTGGGGGTTGCCTGCCACATCAAGCCCAGCCTGCCTTGCGGCAGGCTTTGGTAAGTGTTAGCAGCCCCTCAGACTCCGCTTCCTGGTGCGGTTTAGTCCATTGCTTGTCATGGTCCAGCGCATTCACGCCTTTAACCGTTACATTGTGCATGGACACTACACGGCCAATATTTGGATGAGGAGGCAGGACTTTTCTGATTCAGGCCTCTAATGTGACAGCAGTAGATTATCTCCCCCAATCTTCTTTCCTGTAATTTCTATGTATTTGTATTTAAAGAAGGGGTTAAAGCAGAGTATAAAGTAGTAAGGAGCACACAGACACACAGTAAGGCAAACTGTGTGAGAGTCTGAGAGAAAAGGTTGCAATAGTGAGTTGTTGGTAAGCTGTCAGAGAGAAGTCTTCAGCTGTCATACAGGGACATGTGATGAACAATAATTGACAGGTAAGGATTTATTTTATGTTATTTTGGTTTGTTTGCAACCTTTTAAATAAACCTGACAATAAGTCACCACCCGATTACTTGGTGATAAAATGGAGGTGAAAGTGGATGCCGACAGCAGCAAAGGGGCTTCTGATAAAGAGTAGATCTCAAAGGTAGGTGGAGAAAGCTTGCGGCAATGTAAAATATCTGCAAGACAGAGGAAGCTGGGAAAGTTTTAATGCAATCAGCTGCTGTACTGCAGGATGATACCAGAAAGCAGCAGGGCATGAATGCAATCCAGAAAGTAGAGAATTGGGTAATGACTAGAGATGAGCGAACCTGGAGCATGCTCGAGTCGATCCAAACCCGAACTTTCGGCATTTGATTAGCGGTGGCTGCTGAAGTTGGATAAAGCGCTAAGGCTATGTGGAAATCATGGATATAGTCATTGGCAGTATCTATGTTTTCCAGACAACCTTAGGGCTTTATCCAAGTTCAGCATCCCAGCTAATCAAATACCGAACGTTCGGATTCGGATGGACTCGAACCCGAACCCAGTTCGCTCATCTCTAGTAGTGGCTACTAAGTGTTCTGCATTTAAAGTGGCCATAATGTCCGGATGCCCATATGTAATGTACAAAAGCCACAGCCAACTATTGACCTCAGGTTTCTCTCCATCAATGGGAGCTCACTCCATGTGGCATTAAGAGGTGGTTAGAGGAAGCCTGGTGGATCATCTTTTGAGTTTGTCAGTTCCAGTGTTCCTGTGAATGCTGCACCAGCTGTATTTCAGAGACAGAGCATTGTCTTTCAGGGCTTGTCCGCTGGCCAGTGCCTGTGCCCTGCTGTTGTACTGTCTCCTTCAGTTACTGTGTTCCTGCCTTCTTAGTATGGATTGCTAAGATCATCTGAGGTGCAACAACCACAGGCATTCAGCCTGTCCATGCTGAGAAGGTCATTTGTCTAAGTCTTAAGTCAAATCCTGCGCTCCACACTGTTCCAAGTCAAGTGAGAGGTTACATCTCACCAAAGTGCCCTTCTGCTTTCGTCTAGTCGTTTCTGGCAAGCGTTGAAGGTCGTCTTCTATCAGCTAGCATGCTGGTGCTAAGTACTCCTGGATGTGGTGCTCTGCATACTTATCAAAGTAAGGCTATGTTCACACTGCGTATGAATCCGTACGCAGGTCTTACGCTGCCGTACATGTGCGGCTGAAACTACGGGCGTGTGAAAAATCGACATGTGGCCGGATGCGTAGGCACCGCGAACATACGCCCGTAGTACAGTTATGCTTCCCTAGCTTGTTTCGAAGCGATCTGAGGCAGGTCATTTACTTGGAAATCTTTGCCCAGCCCCGTAAACCACACAGAACCTTTTGGATCGAAAAATCAAGTTCAATTTGGCTGAAATAAGTACGGGACCTGCATGTTTGTACGGGACTGCATGGAAATCTACGGCCGTGAATTTCAACATTTCCGCCCTCAAACAATGGTCTTGTTCATTTTTCACGGCGCCGTATAAGATCCGGCCGTAAGCTCATATGTAGTGTGCACTGTGCGGGTGTGTATCGTATACTTTCAAGCGAACGCATCAACCTCAAAACTACGTGCGTATATTCACGGTTCGCACTACGAACGGATTCATACGCAGTGTGAACATAGCCTAAAGATGTATTCTCCACCGTGAATACTGATTTTCTTCTCAGTCTTAAGGGGGTATTCCGCTAAAACATAATTTTTCATTTGTTGCTGCCCATGGTGAGACTAACAATTCATTCCATACTTATTATCTATTCAGCCTGCTTCCCTCAGTTCTGAGCTGCTGCTTTCTGCTGAAGACACAAAAAACTATGTGTGTGTCCAGCAGAAACAGCAGGATCACAACTGGGAGAAGGAGACTAAATAGATAATAACAAGTATGGAATGATTTGTTATTCTCACCATGGGCACCTCTCTTTGAAAAACAAATCAATTTATTTGTATGATATTTATTCTTCGGCCCTCAAATAAACTTATGTCTGCTCTATTCTGTGTCCACCACATTAGTCATTCTTCCAATTCTTTCCTGTTTATGTAACCAGACTAGTGGGGACCATTTAGACATCTTTCAACTGTCTGTAGACCTTAATCACCGGACGCTCACCATGGGCTGCAACACATGAAAAGTTATTTTTGAGTTGAATACCCCTTTAAAGTCCCTGCAACCAAACCAAAGTTTGCTGTACACTTTGGACAGTGCCCCTCTAGGTAGTCTGCCATGTCACTACTGCTAAAAGCTACTCCAAAAAACTGTTAGACTCTGTAGCCCAAAACTTACAAAAACTCCCAGTATACCTGCTAATGCAGACTTCTATGCATTATTCGGCCGATTTGCAACACAGCCGTGATTAATACTTAACTTACATTGTGCTGCAGCTAGAGGGAATCCCGGCCAGAGTGTATACACATAGTATACACTCCGCCAAGGATTGCTAGCGGGCACGCAAAAAATATCAGTTTTCTGCAGCCTCTCCATTGTCTGCAGCGGGGAATTCGGATGTGGGCGCACACTGATGTGCCCGCATTCGAATTCATAAGTAGTGAGGATCACTGCAGTACCGGCTGGGATGATCTTCAGTAACAATGGCCGTTCTGTGATCCGGCTTGGTCACAGAACGGCCAGTGTTATACAAAGTGTGAACATGGACTTAAAAGGGAACTACTGATAGACGTGCTCCCAAGCCAACAAGGATCTGTGTTATTGGACTGTAACAAGTACCTGTATTATTGGACTGCAATCAAAATGTGGTGTCCCACCACGGGTGTTTCGTGTTTCTCTCTTACACCTGTCGCAAAAGCTTCTTACTCTAGGTTCACTGGTGATGAAGGTAGTATTCTATAGATTCACCACTAGATGTCAGTGTTTTATATGTATGCTCTCATGTATTGCACAGCTGAAGTTGACAAAGGGTTACTGTTTTATGTGTATCATGTGCTTTTGCTGACCTATAGGAGATGCTCTTTCCTTCTCGCCTATCACTTTTCTTCTTTTTCTTGCACACATTCCTTTCCACCACTCACAGGGTACTTTACATAGCTCCTTTATAAAGTTACTTGGTGAGAGGAGGTATAGTGTCAGTTCTACTTAGATTATCCTGGGAGAAGGACACACAAAGCAGACGTCCCTGCTGTAGCCAAGCCAGGGCCTGGTTCTGCCAGCACCCTTGTCCGGGACAAGTCAGTTCAGTTCAGTGTGTTTAGTGAGTTGGTTAAGACACGTGTATGCAGAAGCAACCAGAGGCACTCAGTTCTTTTAGTATTTCTACTATATCTACTATGCAGTGCTAGACACTACCAATGGAGAAGAGTCGGGGAGCATCTTAGCCCATGCCCATGCCGAGAACTAGTCTAAAAGGTGCAGGGCAGTATCCTGATACACAAGAGGAACTAGCCTGGATAGAACAAAGCTACCAGAAGGTCTACGTATTCTATCTCGCAGTGCAGGTAATCGGGAAACCTCGGACACTTAGCTTCACCCAGATAACCTAGGCTGGGGCTTGTATGACCCTACTAGGACGAGTCCCTCGACACTGTAGGGCAGAAGGTGGTCAGACTGTAGTCTATACAAAGGAAAAAGTATTTCTCACTCTCAAGTATTCACCCGGGCTATCGGTGGCAGTACCGATAGTCCGCGTGGGTCAATTGCCACTCAGGACTACTGTAACAAGAGCCCAAGGGACCCATCACAACCCTGCAAGTCACCAACCATTTTGGAGAGTACAGCCAGCCACAACACAAAGCAGGTACTACCACCATACCAGTGTGCTGGACTAGCATTGGCGTCACAACACTAACATCTTTGGACAATCACAATCACAGAAATGGACCAGTACCACAAAAAGACTTTTCCAGTAAAGTTGCATTCTCTGGTTATCCCTTAACTCTCTATAATCGTGTTCTGCACTAACACATTGTAGAAATAGGAACATTTCTCAGAATGTGTGGACGGGACTCTCCAGCATGGAAACATCAGAAATTTCAATCAATAAATTACAAATTATACTAAATCTTTTCCCATAAAGATCAATCTGTTCAGCTTCTTCTGCTCTATAACATGATTCCGCTAGCTTAGGTAGCATTTTCATGGTGATGGGTTCCCTTTAAAGAGGTCATTTCACAGGAGCTGCTATTGTCTTATACAGGTACTATTTATATATTGGTGTCATCTGTTTCTGTACTCAGCAGGCTCCTCCTTATCATCACAAACAGAACAGGAAGTAACATCAGTTTTATACCTAGTCGTAAGAATGGAAACATCAAGATTTCACGATTATGTTATAATATAGATGGTAAAATGGTAAATAAGAAGAAAAAAGATTGATAGAAATTATTAAAAATATGTTTAACATAAAAACCTGATTTAAACAGGAGGTCATTTATCCAACAATGCCATTCCTTTAAGCACCATGATTCATCTGTGCTATTCTTTATTCTTATACTTCCAAAAAAGCATAGGGAAACCATCACAATGGTTTGCCCAGGGGCCCCCAACATAATTTGAGTCTGTCGGTTTTTTAGAACCTTAGAAGCTGGTAACGTCTACAACAGAGGCCTAGGAAAAGCCGGATCAATGCTCAGTGGAAGATACATACAGCAGCGTATTGATTATTCTGATAGAGAGCCGGGTGGGATGATTCAGCAGGATTCACAATCCCTATGACAGATCTGGGATTCATGTTGGAAAACACAGAATGTTCACCTGCTGAACACATTAATAGGCTTCATATCTAAAGGGTCAGTGTATACTTTACAGCATGAGATTGATTTCTGAAGGTGGATAGAAAATTCAAAAGTTTTATTTTATCACATTTATATTGTCACTAACTTTTCAACAAACTCGGACGAGCATGTTCGCTCATCACTAATATATTTCCATTAAATAACCTTAATATGACATTTTCCCCCAGTTTTCCGCTATTTCAGCATATAACCTGTATATGTTATTTTTCACCTGTTTTCCCCCATCTGCAGCAGAGTAGAGGACATTATAGAGCAGCCCTGTATCCTTTCTGTATATGTGTGTCTCTCTGTTTGATATGTAGACTATAGAGAAGATACAATTGTGCAATTGGCCCACAACTTCAGGACCCTGATGATGGCCATAACTGCCATATAATGAAATCATGAAAATACAATCAGATGGACCTAGACTATACTGGATGCAATATTTCTGAAACATTGTTGTTCTGCTGTATGTCCTGCAGGAAGTGGTGTATTCTTTCCAGTCTGACACAGTGCTCTCTGCTGCCACCTCTGTCCATGTCAGCAACTGTCCAGAGCAGTAGCAAATCCCCAAAGAAAACCTCCACTGTTCTACAATTCCTGTGTCTGGCAGAGGTGGCAGCAGAGAGCACTGTGTCAGACAAGAAAGAATACACCACTTCCTGCAGGACATACAGAATCTGATAAGTACTGGAGGCTTGAGGTTTCTTTACTTTAAATAGAAATACTTGGCAAATCTATATGACTCTCCGGAGTCATGATTCTCTGGAGTACCCCTTTAATGTATAGCAGTATCATATAGCTTTGTTATTAGGTTACTTTATATTTTATTTTATTATATGTTTACTATTTGAGCACTGTATGGCGGCATTTCCAGAAGTGTTAAAAAAACACAGCTACAGGGGAATGAACATTAACATATTAATTTAGTATTGTCTTGTACGACATTAAAGGGGTATTTCACTCAAACATAACTTTAGATATGTTGCTGCCCATGGTGAGACTAACAATTGCTTCCATACTTGTTATTATCTATTTAGTCTCCTTCCCCCAGTTCTGAACTTCTGCTTTCTCCTGAAAACACAAAAATCTGTGTTTGAGCTTTTCTCTCTGTCTCCCCCTCCTCCTCCCCCCTTCTGAGACACTAATGTAAACATGTCACTTACTGGCTTTATCTGCAACATTGTAGCTTCTTTGTAATAACGGTAGAAGTAATCACAGTGAGTTCATTAGCAACTCGACCTTAGAATAACCCTCCCAGCATTACAAAGAAGCTATAATGTTGCAGGTAAAGCCTTCCAGGGACCTGTTTAGATCAGATGTCTCAGCAGAGGGAGGGGGACAAAAAGAAAAGCTCACATTCAGATTTTTGTGTTTTCAGCAAAAAGCAGCAGCTCAGAACTGGGGGAAGGAGAGTGAATAGATAATAACAAGTATAGAATGAATTTTTAGTCTCATCATGGGCAAAAACGTATCAAAAGGAATGTTTGAGTGGAATATCCTTTATTAGGGACAATAGATAGATATCTATTCCTTTTTGAGCAAATAAACATTTGATTCACTTTATCTACGGACGTGCCGCTTCCATTTTTGGACGATAGATAGATAGATAGATAGATAGATAGATAGATAGATAGATAGATTTGTGTACATGTATTACGGCACACATATGGCAAGGGGGGCAGGGAACATACAAGGTTATACAAGGAAACCATTCAATGTTAGACTGGCCCTGACTAGTTCTTTACAATACAATGCTCAGGGAGAAGCTAAGAACAATCGTTCTACCGCTAGACTGTTACTTTGGTAAAAAAGAAGCAGAAATATGAGGGAGATATTGCCAGCGGCATGAGAGTATCATTCACCTACAATTTTAGTTTATTATTTCTGCACAATATCCATTTAATTATGATAATAGGGCTATGCTCAGCGGAGTGCGGGTCCCGCCAGCCCATATAAAACATGATTCATTTAAAAACCTAATATAAAACTGACACCATTTCCATCCTGCATTAATAAAACAAGGTAACTATCTGACCACAATTCCGACAAGTGCCAGGGGACGTGTAACAGCACCAAGTGAGCTTGTTTAGAGCATAAATCTGTAATAACAGAAAGTTCTCTAATACGCAGAGCGCTGCCAAGCTGTATGTTATACAAAGGGTCATTTACCAAAGTGCAAAGAGAATGGTAGTTCAGGCATTTGGCACCCGGTCTCCTTTATATCAGGTTATATAGATGACGCCCAGCGGACGGAGAGGTTTATGACGCTCCAATGTAGGCCATTATGTACATGGCAGCCTGACTACTGCACATTGGTTTTTTAGCACCTTGGTGGATAAATGAGTTTTGTTTCCCTCTTCTAGAATATAATAAGGCTGTAGGAAGGTAAACGTGGGGGATTTAACCCTTGTGGTGTATGGGCTGCTATTATGTTCTTTAACCCCTTCAGGACTGAGCCTATTGATGCACAAAAGTCCGGGTCAAATTAATGCAATGTTCCTCCCCGCCTTCTAAGAGCCATAGCGCTTTTATTTTTCTACCTACAGGGCTGGTCGGGGTGTCATTTTTTGCGCCATGATCTCTAGTATTTATTAATATCATATTGGTTTAGCAGAAAAATTTTGATTGCTCTTTATGATTTTTTTTTGTGATATATAATCTAATAAAATCAGTAATCCTGGTGCGTTTTTTTGTTTGTTTCCTTTTACGCCGTTCACCGTGTGGGAACAATAATGTTATATTTTAATAGATTGTACAATTCCGCACGCTACAATATGTAATATGTTTATTTATTTATTTATATTTATATTTTTATAATGGGCAAGGGGGTATTTTAAACTTTCATTGGGAGGGGGTTTATTACACTTTTTTTTTTAAACGCTGTAAAAATATGCAATCATTAGATTGCATATACTCATCTATGCTATGCCATAACATAGTATTGATCTGTGTTATCAGCGATCTATGTATAGAGCCTGCCTGAGAGCAGACTCTACACATAGATTGTGGATCCGGCAAGGAGCTTACCCCCGCCTGTCGGCACAAGCAATCAGGACCCCCGTAGCCATGTGACACTCACTCAGTGACAGATGCTTGTTCTGTCTCTGAGCACCCTAAACGCCGCGATCGCTGTAGATCGCGGCGTTTAAGGGGTTATTGAGACTCAGCTGCGGGATCGCAGCTGAATCTCATTACCTGGGGCTTCGGAGACTGATGTGAGCGGGATCACTCCCTCTGCAGTGATCCCGCTCTCATCAATAACATGTTCTTTTGTTCTAATCTCTCTCTATTTTTCTAATTTATAAAATGTTTTAATTAAATTTACTGTGTATTATTATGGAGGTAGCCATCTTGCCAGAGTTGCTTATAGCCTGAGTTATAGCCTTGAGATGTGATCTACAGCAAGCCCCATGGACCATAGGAGACAAGTTTGGCAACGTTCTCTGAACCCAAAAGCTTGGCATTTGACTCCTGGCGGCTGGATGGAGAAGTTGGATCCCGCACTAGGACTTTCAGGAATACAACCTATGGCTATGTTCACACTGCGTATGTTTCCGGCCATAGTGCGAACCGCGAATATACGCACGTAGTTTTGAGGTTGATGCGTTCACTTGAAAGTATACGATATACGCCCGCACAATGCACACTACGTATGAGCTTACGGCCGGATCGTATACGGCGCCGTGAAAAATTAACAAGACAAGAGTTTGAGGACGGAAATGTTCCAACTCACGGCCGTGGATTTCCATGCGGTCCCGTACGAAGTACTTATTTCAGCCAAATTTAACTTGATGTTTCGATCCAAAAGGTTCTGTGAGTTTTATTGGGCTGGGCGAAGATTTCCAAGTAAATGACCTGCCTCAGATCACTTCGAAACAAGCTAGGGAATCATAACTGTACTACGGGCGTATGTTCGCTGATCGTACACATCCGGCCGCATGTCTACTTTTTCCACGCCCGTAGTTTCAGCTGCACATGTACGGCGGCATATGAAATGCGGCCGGACTCATACGCAGTGTGAACATAGCCTAAGGCTGTATCCATGTTTTCCAGGACTCCCTATGACTGCATCCAACTTCTCCAGCCGCCGGGAGTCAAATACCTACCTTTCAGAATCAGAGAACATTGCCAAACCTCAATAGTTCTGCAAGTTTCTTTAACACTACTTACGACCAATCTCAAGTGGTGTATGTCATAGTATATGCCATACAGCTATGGTCAGCCCCCAGTACTGGTATAGTAGTGTATGTAATAGTATATACCATACAGCTATGGTAAGCCCCCAGTACTGGTACAGTAGTGTATGTCATAGTATATACCATACAGCTATGGTCAGCCCCCAGTACTGGTACAGTAGTGTATGTCATAGTATATACCATACAGCTATGGTCAGCCCCCAGTACTGGTATAGTAGTGTATGTCATAGTACAGTATATGCCATACAGCTATGGTAAGCCCCCAGTACTGGTATAGTAGTGTATATTATAGTATATACCATACAGCTATGGTAAGCCCCCAGTACTGGTACAGTAGTGTATGTCATAGTATATACCATACAGCTATGGTCAGCCCCCAGTACTGGTACAGTAGTGTATGTCATAGTATATACCATACAGCTATGGTCAGCCCCCAGTACTGGTATAGTAGTGTATGTCATAGTACAGTATATGCCATACAGCTATGGTAAGCCCCCAGTACTGGTACAGTAGTGTATGTCATAGTATATACCATACAGCTATGGTAAGCCCCCAGTACTGGTACAGTAGTGTATGTTATAGTATATACCATACAGCTATGGTCAGCCCCCAGTACTGGTACAGTAGTGTATGCAGGCCCGGACTGGTAATCTGGCAAGCCGGGCAAATGCCCGCTGGGCTGGCCAGATTACCAGTCTGTGGGCCGCCCGGGCTGCATAAAAAAAAAAATCACCGCCGCGGCCCGTTTCTCTTTCCGGTCCGCTTCTGCCCGCTCCGGTCACTGCAGCCCGCTCTGTCCGCCACCTGTCACCGGATCACAGCCTCTGCCCGCTCCGGTCACTGCAGCCCGCTCGGCCCGCCCCTGACGTGCTTCGCTAATCCAATCAACGTGGAGCAGTGTGTGGCCACCGCGGCCGGCCGTGGAACGCGCGTTACGTGCACCGCAGCGGCCCCACGCTGCTCCACGTTGATTGGATTAGCGCACGTCAGGGGCGGGCCGAGCGGGCTGCAGTGACCGGAGCGGGCAGAGGCTGTGATCCGGTGACAGGAGGCGGACCGAGCGGGCAGCGGTGACCGGAGCGGGCAGAGGCGGGCTGCGGTGACCGGAACGGGCAGAGGCGGGCTCCGGTGACAGGAGGCCACAGGAGCGAGCTGTGGTGATAGGAGGTAACAGGAGCGGGCTGCAGTGACCGGGGGCCATCTATAAAGGAGGGGGGAGAAGAGAGAGGGGGACATCTATAAAGGAGGGGGGAGAAGAGAGAGGGGGGCATCTATAAAGGAGGGGGGAGAAGAGAGAGGGAGACATTTATAAAGGAGGGGGAGAAGAGAGAGGGGGGACATCTATAAAGGAGGGGGGAGAAGAGAGAGGGGGACATTTATAAAGGAGGGGGGAGAAGAGAGAGGGGGGACATCTATAAAGGAGGGGGGAGAAGAAAGAGGGGGGACATCTATAAAGGAGGGGGGACATCTATAAAGGAGGGGGGAGAAGAGAGAGGGGCCATCTATAAAGGAGGGGGGGAGAAGAGAGAGGGGGCCATCTATAAAGGAGGGGGGAGAAGAGAGAGGGGGGCATCTATAAAGGAGGGGGGAGAAGAGAGAGGGGGCCATCTATAAAGGAGGGGGAGAAGAGAGAGGGGGACATTTATAAAGGAGGGGGGAGAAGAGAGAGGGGGGACATCTATAAAGGAGGGGGGAGAAGAGAGAGGGGGGACATCTATAAAGGAGGGGGGACATCTATAAAGGAGGGGGAGAAGAGAGAGGGGGCCATCTATAAAGGAGGGGGGAGAAGAGAGAGGGGGACATTTATAAAGGAGGGGGGAGAAGAGAGAGGGGGGACATCTATAAAGGAGGGGGGAGAAGAGAGAGGGGGGGCATCTATAAAGGAGGGGGGACATCTATAAAGGAGGGGGGACATCTATAAAGGAGGGGGGAGAAGAGAGAGGGGGCCATCTATAAAGGAGGGGGGAGAAGAGAGAGGGGGCCATCTATAAAGGAGGGGGGAGAAGAGAGAGGGGGGCATCTATAAAGGAGGGGGGAGAAGAGAGAGGGGAGCCATCTATAAAGGAGGGGGGAGAAGAGAGAGGGGGGACATCTATAAAGGAGGGGGGAGAAGAGAGAGGGGGGACATCTATAAAGGAGGGGGGAGAAGAGAGAGGGGGGACATCTATAAAGGAGGGGGGAGAAGAGAGAGGGGGCACATCTATAAAGGAGGGGGGAGAAGAGAGAGGGGGCACATCTATAAAGGAGGGGCGAGAAGAGAGAGGGGGGACATCTATAAAGGAGGGGGGACATCTATAAAGGAGGGGGGAGAAGAGAGAGGGGGCCATCTATAAAGGAGGGGGGAGAAGAGAGAGGGGGGCCATCTATAAAGGAGGGGGGAGAAGAGAGAGGGGGGCCATCTATAAAGGAGGGGGGAGAAGAGAGAGGGGGGACATCTATAAAGGAGGGGGGAGAAGAGAGAGGGGGACATCTATAAAGGAGGGGGGAGAAGAGAGAGGGGGGACATCTATAAAGGAGGGACGAGAAGAGAGAGGGGGCACATCTATAAAGGAGGGGGGAGAAGAGAGAGGGGGGCATCTATAAAGGAGGGGGGAGAAGAGAGAGGGGGGACATCTATAAAGGAGGGGGGAGAAGAGAGAGGGGGGACATTTATAAAGGAGGGGGGAGAAGAGAGAGGGGGGGACATCTATAAAGGAGGGGGGAGAAGAGAGAGGGGGGACATCTATAAAGGAGGGGGGAGAAGAGAGAGGGGGCACATCTATAAAGGAGGGGGGAGAAGAGAGAGGGGGGACATCTGTAAAGGAGGGGGGACATCTATAAAGGAGGGGGGAGAAGAGAGAGGGGGGACATCTATAAAGGAGGGGGGAGAAGAGAGAGGGGGGACATCTATAAAGGAGGGGGGAGAAGAGAGAGGGGGACATCTATAAAGGAGGGGGGAGAAGAGAGAGGGGGACATCTATAAAGGAGGGGGGAGAAGAGAGAGGGGGACATCTATAAAGGAGGGGGGGGAGAAGAGAGAGGGGGACATCTATAAAGTAGAGGGGAGAAGTGAGGGGGGCCATCTATAAGGGAGGGGGAGAAGAGAGAGGGGGCCATCTATAAGGGAGGGGGAGAAGAGAGAGGGGGCCATCTATAAGGGAGGGGAGAAGAGAGAGGGGGCCATCTATAAGGGAGGGGGAGAAGAGACTGTATGAGGTGATAGTGATATATGTACAGTGGAAGTTATTTAGTAGCAGCGGTGGTGTTAGTCAGTATGTGATGGTATTAGTCAATGTGCGGTGGTATTAGCCAGTGTGCGGTGGTATTAGCCAGTGTGCGGTGGTATTAGTCAGTGTGCGGTGGTATTAGTCAGTGTGTGGTGGTATTAGTCAGTGTGTGGTGGTATTAGTCAGTATGTGTTGGTGGTGTTAAACTGAGCACAGTGACCGAGGGCAGAAGCAGTCTGTCTCTGTACACTGTGTAGTGGTGACAACCTGTAACTGCAGCTCAGCTACACAGTACAGAGACAGAAGCTTCTGACCCCATTTACTGTGTTATTATCTGTAATTCCAGTCATGGCCGTGATGATACATGTAGCCGTGCTGCACTCACAACATCGTCTCATAACTTATCACCGCACGGCGAGTGGGCCTGTGTGCTCGGAAATGCCAGGGCTGATTTTTAGTCCCAGTCCGGCCCTGAGTGTATGTTATAGCATATACCATACAGCTATGGTAAGCCCCCAGTACTGGTATAGTAGTGTATGTTATAGTATATACCATACAGCTATGGTAAGCCCCCAGTACTGGTATAGTAGTGTATGTTATAGCATATACCATACAGCTATGGTAAGCCCCCAGTACTGGTATAGTAGTGTATGTTATAGTATATACCATACAGCTATGGTAAGCCCCCAGTACTGGTACAGTAGTGTATGTTATAGTATATACCATACAGCTATGGTAAGCCCCCAGTACTGGTATAGTAGTGTATGTCATAGTATATACCATACAGCTATGGTAAGCCCCCAGTACTGGTATAGTAGTGTATGTCAGTATATACCATACAGCTATGGTCAGCCCCCAGTACTAGAATATCCTCGCTCATTCTTTTTTCCTTGTACACACTTTATCTGTTGTTTCACGTCTTTCCTGATGAATAATTATATGTTTTCTCTGCATTAATAATAATTATATGTTTTCACAGTGTGCGCAATAATCAAGCTGTTTCCTGGGGAGAAGTAATATTTTCTATAGTCAGTGTTTATTACAGATTTTCAGGTATTCAAGAGAAGAAAAAAAACTGTAATGAAATTTGGGTCATAATTAAAGGGGTTCTCCTAGGGATGCTAACATATTGGAAAAATTACTATGCAGATGTATAGTGCACTAATGAACTAATATCTATGAAAACATAATATTATCAAATAATAATAATAATAATAATAATATCTTTTAACATATTGTCCTGGAGTCCAGATCTCAGGGCTAAAAACTGTGCGGCCACATTACCTATCTAAAGCCTATATAACGGAAATATGAGCCATACCCCTATAATTAGGAATCTTCCCCAATCCAGACATTTCACGCTGTACCGTCACATGTCTCTAGAAAAGAGAAACAGATTGTGGAACTCAGGGAGACCAGCCAAATGACAACACTGCTGGCTGCTAATGAAAGCGCTCAATGCAGTGAAGTCCTAGGTGCATTGCCCCCTGGGAAACATGAATATGCAAAAGAGGAGCCCATGGAGCCTCATTGAAGAGTCTCAAAACACAGGACTAGCCAGATATCCCTCCGGGAAGTACCCAGCCAAGGGGCAGCTCCTGTTCCGCAGTCTGTTTCTCTTATGGCTCTACTAGGCATTGCTCCCACCTAACCAGAATCCTGCTCCACACTGATGAGGGGCAACACCCCAAAACAGCTGTATTTGGATGGTAACCTAGCCTTGGTTTATCCCTTGTCATTACATTGACTTATAAGGGCCACTTAATATGGTGGTTTTGGTGGTTTCCTAACAGGAGCTGCCCCCTGGCTGGGTCCTTCCCGGAGGGATATCTGGCTAGTCCTGTGTTTTGAGACTATTCAATGAGGCTCCACGGGCTCCTCTTTTGCATATTCATGTTTCCCAGGGGGCAATGCACCTAGGACTTCACTGCATTGAGCGCTTTCATTAGCAGCCGGCAGTGTTGTCGTTTGGCTGGTCTCCCTGAGTTCCACAATCTGTTTCTCTTATGGCTCTACTAGGCATTGCTCCCATCTAGCCAGAATCCTGCTCCACACTGATGAGGGGCAACACCCCGAAACAGCTGTATGTGGATGGTTACCTAGCCTTGGTTTATCCCTTGTCATTACATTGACTTATAAGGGCCACTTAATATGGTGATTTCCTAACAGGAGCTGCCCCCTGGCTGGGTCCTTCCCGCAGGGATATCTGGCTAGTCCTGTGTTTTGAGACTCTTCAATGAGGCTCCACGGGCTCCTCTTTTGCATATTCATGTCTCTAGAAAGAAACAGGATGGTGCGGATTATTGCACATGCCCTGTGTGTTTGCTTTAAGCATTTTTTGTATGTTTTCTAGTGTCTCGTTCTAGTCTAATTTGGTTTCTACTTCCAGTGGTTCTTAAATCATCCTTGATTAGTCCTTATCTGTATTTTCAAATTATTGCTTTGATTTTGTTTCCTAGTTTCTCGGCTCTTTGATTCCGTTTCTGTTCAGTCTTATTTTCGTCTCTGGGTCCTAGTGCCTGCCTTTTGCATGCTGAATTAGAATGGTGAGGCTTAGTGGTGTCTGGTATTAGGTCAAAGGAAATCTTATATAAGAGGGCTGCTTCAGTAAAAGTTATGATTTTTTTCTTTAATACATTGCTTAGATAGCCCTACAGTTGTCGACACGAACGAAGGTGGCAGAAGAGAGGCCTTTGCCCCTCTTACTGCTGACGCTCAACAGAAAAAGATATCCAAGGATATCCAAGGATACCCAAAAAGTATACATTATTAGAATATTAGGAAGTAATATAACATTATTAACGCAATGCATTAAAAATAAATTAGTTAATAAAAACCCTTCTCTGGAAGTCTCTGGAGTACCATTATATTATAGCCTATACTAGCCTTGTAGGCACCGATCAACACAGTGATGCTGTGGACAGCAATGTTTTTGGTTTTCAAATTGGTTGGTGCTACTCTGGAGATATAGGCCAGAAAGGTATATGCAAATTGGCTTGCTGAGTGTTCTAAAGGTGGTCCTAGTGCCCCCAATCAATCAATATTCATGATGATCCAGGCTGGGAGCGACATCACATCTTAACCACCATGAATACTGATAAAATGGTGTCATTGTTGGGTGGAAAAAGCAATGCACTGGGGCACTAGGACCCCCTTTGGGACACTGTGCAAACTAATTTTCACATAATGTTTTGAGCCCATATCTCTGGAATGGTGCAACCACTTTAAAAAAAAAAAAAAAAAGAGGACATTGTTAAACGCATAGTCACTACGTGGATGGATAAGTATGGGCTACGTTAATGCTAGATTCCCTTTCAATCTGGCCATACGCATGATATTTGTGTCAGCTGAACCAGACTTTGGCAAGACTGGATGAAAGACACTAATGTGTCTGGAGGCCTCCCAGTTCTAAATTATGTTGGGAAGAGAAGCTTCAGACATGTCAAGTTTCAACCTCCAGAATATCAGTCATTCACATGAAGGGGGAGCCAAGTGTTCAAGTGTAGCTGTCATCCAAATGAGCGTTTGGCCAAAATATAGGGATAGCTGCTCATCATCTTCTGCATTAGTTCCTGACTACCCTAATCATCATCTGTCAGTTCCATCATCCAGTTGTCATCTTTGGTTCCAGATGTCTACAGAAGAGTTGCTATTTATGGTATTTGTATGTGTCATACAAGTAAGTCCTGGGGGTATCTGAGTATTGCGTTAGGGCCCAGAAAAGGCAAATTCTGTGTCTTGTTGCAAGACGCGAGTTCTTCAGAATGTCTATGGGTGTTATCTAAAAAATATTACTTGTATTACCTCTGTAATAAGAAGGAATGTATTATTTAAAATCCAGATGCCTGTCTTGACGTGTCATAGATGCTTTCCAAGTCAATCTATGCAATGGCATGATTAGAAAACCTGTGAAATATCCATAAATATGTAGATTCACGTTCCCCCAGAATCCCACTTGGCAATCACATTAATCACTGACCATTTAGAGGCAGGCAGCGATGGGAGCGCGGATAATCAATCTAACACAATGTGGGGTAATTACATTATCTCAGTGTGGAAGATGGAGAACTTCATTACAATTCTCCACAGACGACAGGGTAAGGGTGTCAGGAGTCAGGAGATCATTGAGTGTGACCAGAGGCTAGTGTTTATTGGAAATATTAGTTCTGAGATTAAGAAGCCACATACTGGGATATTAGATGTCTGCTTCAAGCTATTATGTCCACTATTCTTTTATTATGGAAACCAATGTGTCATCACACCTACTGACTAGCCCTTGCTGGTAGAATTATTACATTTTGAGCATTATTCAGAAAACGTTGGTGAACATGAATCTATTTGCATGAAAAAATTTGGACCAGGGCCCCCAACCACTATCAGTAATAGTAGTGTCTCCTACATGGTAGAGGAGTAGGTTCATCCTATCAGAAACCGGGGACTAGGAGCATCTGCATCCTTTACACCAGGGGTCCCAAACTCACGTCCCCCGCCCTAGGTGTTGCAAAATTGCAATTTCCATCATGCCTGGATAGCCTAAGTCAAAGCTGGAGGGCCGCAGTCTGACACCTGTTCTGTACACCCTTTACCTAGATTTGCTGCATGTCCCTGTCGTAAACACCCAACATATGTCTATAATGTATGCCGCTTAGTTACTAATGCGCATCTATGTTTCCCATTCATCCATGAGTGCGCAAGAAGAGTCGGCACTCCATTTTTGTTGGTGATCATATAATTGTATACATTTTATTGATCCACACATTGTAGGCTTTTGGTCTGACGTCCTTCCTCAGGCTAAAATAGATGAAAGGACAATTTCAGTTATATGTAAGAAGGCACGTTATCGCAGGATAAAAGTACAAGCATCAGAACAAATGGTGTATCAAATGGGTCAAAGCATATGACCACACATGATAAAAATAGCAGTGCAAAAAAAAAAAAAAGAAAGAAAAAAAAGGCCTAGACTGTACAGATGCAAAGGCATTATTGAGATGGTGTATAACAGAAGGATCAAAGTGTAACAGTCAGCTCACCTCTTTGATGTAATGGAGTCACAGTTCATCTGTGGAGGGTGCACAGATCCAACGGTGGCCAACAGTAACCCAAGAAGATATAAATGTAACAAATGCCCCAGCACTCCATGAAAAAAATTAAAAACTATGGAGGAGATTTATCAAACATGAAGTGAAACTGGCTCAGTTGCCCCTAGCAACCAATCAGATTCCACCTTACATTCCTCACAGACTCTTTGGAAAATGAAAGGTGGAATCTGATTGGTTGCTAGGGGCAACTGAGCCAGTTTCACTTTACTCCATGTTTGTTAAATCTCCCCCTTAATATCTTTATTGCATATCCAAGTTAAAAATCATGCTGCTTGACAAGACCGATGTGTTTCACGCGCATGCGTGCTTAATGATGGACCATGTCAAGCAGTATGATTTTTAACTTGAAAATGCAATAAAGATATATAGTTTTTAATTCTTTCCTGAAGTGCTGGAACCATTGTTACATTTATATTTTTATGGTGTATTACAGGTTTTTGTTATCCAGTTCTGAACTATCCTTTGCTTTCACCAACTTTTATGCATTACTTGTTAATTCAAGTAAATGATATAGGTCAAATTTATAATGGTTTTCAATAGTGATCAATAAGAATAGATTTGGAGATGAGATAAGCCTAAATACCCACTGTCGTTTGAACTTTGTAATATAATTAAACTTTGCACAAATCAATAGTGCAAATGAATAAAAGAAAGTTTGTAATATATCTTATCAGACAAAAATGCTTCCTTCTCCTATCAAACATCCCCCTTCCCTCTATACTGTCATCAACTCTCAGAATCAGCTTAGCAACTACTTTTGTTTACTTATTATAACTTTTAGCAAGCTCAGGGATCAGTCTAGGGAGTGGGGAGGGGGAGATGGGAAGGGGAGTGCCTGGAAACACAGCTGAGAAAGAAGAGCTTTGAACTGCCTTGGCCACATCTCTTTGGCACTTTTGTTAGCAAATTGCAGTCAAGGACAGCTAAATAAAAGGTAGTATAAATATTCCTTCCCGGAGAACTAACTACATTGTCAGCACAAAAGAAAATATACAAAATTATTTTAAGAACCAAATAAGAAGACATTTGTATGTACTAAATAAAAATATATAAACAAACATAAAAAAACTAAATGCGTCTGGTCAGGTAGAGGAGGAACAGTCTGGAACTAGTTAATTGAAATATCCATATAAAACATCTTACTCCTCTGTTAGTCTTCTCCAAAGATGCTACAGATAAAAAGTTTTATCAATTAAACACTGATTTATTTAGTTTTATTTTATTTAATTGGAGTCTAGAGCTGAAATGTGATTCTTGGTAAGATAAAACAGATTGCATTATTAGGCACTGCTACTTTCCAGCTATTCCACTACACGTTTTGCAATTCAATCAATAACTGCTGGGAAATAAAAACTTTCTTGAAAGCGCTTTCTTGGTAACATATTAAAAAGCAACACTAATGTGTTCCTAGAAAAGCCAAGCTATGCTATTGCATAGCATTGATCAGTGAGATTAGTGTTCTGCTAGTTGAGTCTGCCTCAGGTACCATATTGCCTCTGCCTCTAGTAGGAGTCTGCTGATTGGAGAGCACAGAGGTAAGCAGAAGACCCTTGACTCACACACTCAGGTGAGGAAAAAACCCCTGTGGAGGAAACCTCAAGAGAGCCATGTCTGGAAAGTTGCTCCTCCCTTGGGCTTAGAGGGTAAGACTAGTATAACATAGTTTAAGAATTTGTATATTGTATCTAATTTACAGATAATAACAACAAAAATAGACTAGAAATATACTAAACCGGATGTCAGAGAGATCTGGCTGCCAATGCCTGCCATGCCTGTCACCATATTAATGGCTGGGTGGAAGTATCTTTCTTCCCTGACAGATATAGGTCCGCCTCTTAAGAAGGTGCAGACTTGGTTGAAGGGGTAGTATAAAGCAGACAACCCCCCTTTTCCCTGCTAGAACCTCCAAATTACATAAAGTGTATTGAATAGTAATGTAGTAAAAGCTCAAGGTCCTATGGGGCATCCAAGATGGTATGATGAAGTCAGTGTGCCTTTCTTTTATGGAACCTTCTTTATGTCATAAACGATCACCCTCATAGCTCACAGTTGCCACGGTAACTACAGGTACCCACAGTGATCTGACATATTAACCCTTTAATGACTGGCCATGCGCTTTACTGCAGAGGCCATTAAACACACTTGTGACCCAGCAAGCGGCTTATGGTTAGGGCATTACACAGGTAGATGTAGATTCAACCAGCACAGACCTCCCAACTTTTTGGACAACCAAAGAGGGACACATATGGTCACTACAATACGCACACATCCTGCGCACATCCTACAACAGCTCTGTAACTGTCAGTGACTGCGCTACATACAGCGTCTGTGGTTGTCATGGTGATGCTGACACAACTAAACATGGCCACTTAGCGGGAGCTTGCTCTGTTAATGCTGCCCTTATTTGAGATGGTGGAAGCATGAGAAACAGATAGATATGAAATAGATAGATAATAGAGGGCCAGCTCCAGGTGTAGTGGGCTCTTGGGCGGCAGAGCCTTATTAGGTTTAGTGGCCGCTTGGCATGCTGGGGTAAAACCTGCAGCACATGTCAACCTGCACTGTGGGTTTGGTTTGGTTTGGTTGCAGTACACTGCTACTCTAGATGATAGTGGTTTAGTTGCTAGCAAATCCAGTATACCAAGACCATTATAACCAATAATACCAGGGGGCTCTGGCACTTGCCCAGGTCCGCTGGGTGCTGTTGCCAGCCCTGCCACTGACAGCATGGATGGGTGAGTAGTAGCTCTATCACTCATCCATCCTAATATCACCCGCTAATCTGGTGGCTTGTGCCCTGTGCAGCCACATTGGTCGTACATAGCTAACGCTGGCTATGATGTCCGACATCAGCATGGTCGCTAGTGTCTGTTATTGACTATATTGACTGTCTTTGCAGGGAGCTCAGCTTCTGAGCTAACGTCATATTATTATATTATTACAGATCTCCATGCCGTGTGACATGTGTCACCAGGGGAATAAACGTAATGAAGAGGAGACATTGACATGTAAACATAGTGTAATACCATCCTAACGCATGCTTTCCTTGCTGCATATATGTGACAAATCTGCCCAAAAAATTCCAACACATGTGAAATCACCCTAATGGGGTGTATTTAGTGTGAGGGCCCAGGGCAGCATCGGCTGTAAGTACGTCCAGTGTACAGATAATCTGAGCATGCAGCGGCTGGACCTTCTCTCCATGTGATGATCCTGTGGACCTCGGCATAAGGAGATAGTGGTGAGGCTGCTGTCCCAGATGAGGCCCTACTGGTTTGAACTGTATACGTCAATTTATTATGCCTACAATAGATAAGTGGGGAACACTTCCTTGTTTCAAGTTTTCCTTCACTTCCATTACACTCTATGCACAATTTAGTACTGCAGTGCTCCTAATGGGTTAATTCACAGACCTAAACCCATGTGACCTAATCTCAACACGTGTGGAACTGAATAATCACCTTTTGCACCAATGAAAGGTTGTATGTTGTGTGTATATATATATATATACCTTCAGTTTGTATCACTTATGCTACGTTTACACGGAGCGATAATTCGTCCAATCGATCGTTTCACGATTTTGAAGCAACAATTAGTTTTTTTATAACGATCAGCGTTTAAACGAATAAATCGTTAAAAAAATCGTTTGAAAATTCGTAAGAAAAATCATTACTGCGACCGTTTTTAAGATCGCTTAAGCCCATCTTTTACATAGGGTAAATCGGTGAAAGACTGTTTACACGAAGCGATCTGCGAATTTTCAGCGAACGATTTAAGAACATGTTGAAAGAGTAAAATGACCGATTACTCGCTTGTCGTTTGATCATTCGCTGTGTTTACACGGAACGATTATCGCCCAAATGCGATCGTTTATGCGATAATTCGAACGATAATCGTTCCTTGTAAACGCAGCATTAGACATGCTTCAAAATGGTGGCGTGAAGCCACTAAAATGTCGCGTTTGATGGTATGCACCATGTTTCGATTAAACACAGTTTGGCTGTTTGAACCTGACGTTGGAGTGCCGTGGATTATCTGCTACACATGTGATGTACAAAGGATATACCTATTGTTCACAATGCATGGCAAAGGAAGCGGGGCACATCCAAACATATGACATGGCTGTTGGTAAAAGAACAATGGTCCCTACATCTACAAAGCATTGGACCTTGACTTCTCCTCTAGATCTATCTACACCATATGTCTTCATACAGATAACCTCTCACTGTTGGGATGACTTATAATGTATATGGATGTGGCCCAGCGGTCTCAGGGCTTGGAGATAATGTAGGAAATAAGCAAATATCCTGTTTCCTATAGCTGACACCCCTCCCCCGCTGCCACTAATACATCTTCTATACTGTCTCATCCTTCATAGCAATAAAAAGGGGGGAATCACAATTGTCTCTTTTCACCCCAGACAAATGTGTAAATTAAAAAACCTACAAGGATCCATTAATTACTTGATATTATCCAGCACTATTGCCCTATACTTTGCATCAAAATTTAAAACAGACAGAGAAGAAAAGCGATTTATCCAGTCTTTGCAGCATGGGATAGCAAAGAGGACAATGCTATGCTATCCAGCTAAACAAAAATAAAAAATAATGCAATGGAATCTACAGAAAAAAGATTTTACCAAATGTTTTCTTATAGTCTTTGTAGCTGTCACAGACAAAAAAAAAACAAAACATTTTTACATTTCAAAAGTTTTGATTGGTCGGGTTCTGGGTGCAGAGACCTCCACAGATTGTTAGAGTCCTTTTACACACACAGATATCTGAGAGATATTTGGAGAGTTAACCCTTTGAGGACCGAGCCCAAAATGACCCAGTGGACCGCGCCAATTTTCATTTTTGCGTTTTCCTTTTTTTCTCCTCCCTTTCTAAGAGCTCTAGCACTATTTTTATTTACAGGGCCATGTAAGTGCTTGTTTTTACCGGGAAAATAGTGTACTATGTAATGACATCTTTCACTCTACCATAACATGTATGATGGAACCCCAAAATATTATTTATGAAAATATAAATTGGTGAAATTGGAAAAAAAAGAATGCAATATGGTAACTTTTGGGGGGTTCCGGTGTCTACGTAATGCACTATATGGTAAAAGTGACAAGATACCATTATTCTATAGGTCAGTCTGAACACAACCATATGCAGGTTAAGGCTATGTTCACACAACGTATCTTTTCATAAAAGTACAGCCGTTGTTGCAATCGGCAACAACGGCTGTACTTTTTACGAATAGATACGTTGCCCAGCCTTCTATGGGATCCCAGCCAGAGTGTATACACATGGTATACGCTCCGGCTGGGATCCCTCGCGGCAATGCAAATAACTGACATGTCAGTTTTCTGCGGCCACTATGCAGTGAATAGCGGCCGTAGAAAACCCTGTCAGTGTACACTATGAAGCGAGCAGCTCCGACCGCTTGCTTCATAATGTGCTATGGGGAGTTCTGATGCGGACGCGCAGGGATGCGCCCGCATCAGAACTCTGCGGCAGGAAAGATCAGTACCGGCCGGGATGATCTTTTCAGAGACTGGCCGCTCCATGTGTACATGACCTTACACAGATTTTCTGAAGATTTTATTTTTTATTAAATTCCTATTTTTATTTTTTTTTGCAATTAGTTAATAATAAAGTGGTCTTTTTGTGACTCTTATAACGGTTTTAGTTTTTCGCCTATCGGGCTATATGCGGTGTCATTTTTTGAGCCATGATCTCTTCTTTTTATTAATACCCTATTTTTGTAGAAACTTTTTATAATTTTTTATTATATACAATGTCACAAAAAAATCGGTAATCCTTGCGCTTTTTTCCCTCTTTTTGTTCACGCCGTTCACCGTACAGAATGACAATTGTTATATTTTAATAGATCAGACAATTACGCACGCTACGGTATATTATATGTTTATATATTTAAGTAATTTTTATATGTTTTATTTATCAAATGGGAAAGGTGGGTGATTCTAGCTTTTATTGGGGGAGGGGCTTTGAGATATTGTAAGAAACATTTTTTTGGGGACTTTTACATACAGTTATTAGATTACATACACTGATCATTGCTATACCATAGGCATAGCATTGATCAGTGTAATAGGCCTGTGGCAGACTTAATCAGCTAAGCACTGATCTGACCGCTCAGAGGGACGTAAGAGACCTCTGGCAGTCCATTAAATGGATCAAGACTGCGGGGGTCTCGATCGGTAAGTGACAGGAGAATCCCCTGTCACTTAAACTTTAATGCCGCGTGTAAGGGGTTAAAGGACAAGTGCCATGAAAAACTTTTTTTCAGTAATTGAAGCACATTTAATTCAAAGTTATAAAACTGTGTAATATGCTTCAATCACCTATCTGCCTCCCTTCCCTGTCTTTTTCCCCCTCCACCCCCCACCAGGAAGTGTCCTAACTCACACAGACTTGATTACTGTCGTCACCTTCATCAAGCTCTTCTCTCAACTCCTTCTCCTGTTACACCAGCCTCCCCCCTCCCCTGCCTTGTCAGGTGACTCAGCTTGCTCAGCTCCCATTGGCTGAACAACTGCAAGCCATCACTTGTCACATGTCTCTTGCTTATCTTCCCTCCGACTGACTCCGGCACATGTTCTCACAATGTTAGGCTATGTTCACATAACATAAGTTTTATATTAATCACAGCTGTTGTTGCCGATTTGCAACAACGGCCGTGATTAATATAAAACTTATGTTGCACTGCAGTCAATGGGATCCTGGCCGAAGCGCATACACATACTATATACTCGGGACGGGATTCCTAGCAGCCACAGTGAAAACCGACATGTCAGTTTTGTGCGTCTGCTATTCATTGAATAGCGGCAGCACAACTGTCACAGGTCACACAATGGACTGACATCTGACATCTGAATTCAACAGAAATGAAGATCATCTGGCTGGTACTGCAGTACATAGTGCCATCAGGGCCATATTACCAGCTGCTGCTGCCCTAGGCACTAAACCTGCAGACGCTCCATCTTCACTCACCAATTAGCATCAGGATTTTCTAGTTTCTGATCATCATATTAATATATGATCATTCTTAGGCCGCATTCCCACAGTTACTGTACGTCACCACATGCAGCTGAAACAAGACCCTCATGCCGTAACCAATAGGCGTATAGCCAATAATCCTGGAAACGGCACATGTTAACTAAGGAAGAAATAGGAGCGTGGTGTCAGCCACATGTATTTCTCTATGTGTAGAAACATGCCAGACCTGACCAATACTGCCATACTGTTACTGGATAACACCGCCACACCAGGCCTGACCAATACCACCATACTGTGACTGAATAATACCGCCACACCAGACCTGACCAATACCGCCATACTGTAACTGGATAACACCACTATACCAGACCTGACCAATACCGCTATACTGTGACTGGATAACACTGCCACACCAGGCCTGACCAATACCGCCTTACTGTGACTGAATAACACCGCCACACCAGACCTGACCAATACGCCATACTGTGACTGAATAACACCACTATACCAGAGCTGACCAATACCACCATACTGTCACTGGATAACACCACTATACCAGAACTGACCAATACCACCACACTGTGACTGGATAACACCACTATACCAGACCTGACCAATACCACCATACTATGACTGGATAACACCACTATACAAGACCTGACCAATACCACCATACTGTGACTGGATAACACCGCCACACCAGGCCTGACCAATACCGCCTTACTGTGACTGAATAACACCGCCAAACCAGACCTGACCAATACGCCATACTGTGACTGAATAACACCACTATACCAGAGCTGACCAATACCACCATACTGTGACTGGATAACACCACTATACCAGAACTGACCAATACCACCACACTGTGACTGGATAACACCACTATACCAGACCTGACCAATACCACCATACTGTGACTGGATAACACCACTATACAAGACCTGACCAATACCACCATACTGTGACTGGATAACACCGCCACACCAGGCCTGACCAATACCGCCTTACTGTGACTGGATAACACCACCACACCAGACCTGACCAATAACACCATACTGTGACTGGATAACACCGCTATACCAGACCTGACCAATACCGCCACACTGTGAGTGGATAACACCGCCATACCAGACCTGACCAATACTACCATACTGTGACTGAATAACACCACCACACACCAGACCTGACCAATACCGCCATACCAGACCTGACCAATACCACCAAACAGTAACTGGATAACACTGCTATACTAAACCTGACCAGTTCACCATACCCCCCCTTTCTCCCCTAAAAAAAACCCCACCAGATTTACTGGAAAGTTGGAAAGGGAGGTGGGAAGCTAAAATAATAAAAACAAAAAAAATGTTTCTTCCTCCTGCTCCCTGGTGCTGCCTCCCTGCAAGGTGGTGCCCTAGGCACCAGACCATGGGTGCCTAAAGTTAATACGGCCCTGAGTGCCGTACTGTACTGCCTACATAGTGTGAACCCGGCCTTAAAGATCATGATTATTATCAGACGTTATTTGCCCTTATTTTTACATTGTGGGAATATAGGCATAGATAATGAAAGTAAATTTTAGGCCACGACCACATGACCAAAAAATTTGCCATATAAGAGACTTTTTTTGGATGGCCGTTTTTTTGCCAAATGATGGCGTTCCAAAGAAAATGTCTGTCAAACAGCCAAGAGAAGGTGTGTTGTGGTTGTTGCTGGATCAGCTGTGAACTGGGTTATAAGGGTGCGTTTACACAGAGAGATTTATCTGACAGATTTTGGAAGCCAAAGCCAGGAATGGATCTGAAAAGAGTATAAATCCCAGTCTTTCCTTTATGACCTGATCCCTGTTTATAGTCTGTTCCTGGTTTTCGGCTTCAAAGATCTGTCAGATAAATCTGTCTGTGTAAACGCACCATCACTCTGCGCCCCGTTTCGGTTTCCATGGCTATGAACATGTATGAGACCATAATGCGTGCCACTCCCATTGGATGAGAATGGGGATCACAGGCATTATGGCCTTATGCGTGTTCATAGCCATGGAAGCCTAAACTTCCAGGTGCAGAGTATAATTCAGCCGTGATGACAGGCACACTTTAATATATATGCTTTCCTATAATATATATAATCTGCCATAATATATATAATCTCCCACAATATATACACTTTCTCATAATATATATTATCTCCCATATTATATTATACTCTCTCTCTTCTGAAGGTGGCTCTTATGTGCGCCTAAGATATGGAAATACTATAAGCCCCAGGAGGGTAAGGACCGATGCATCGGATGATAATCCGGCTCCTTAAAATATGTTTATGTCACATAAAAAGCAAATAAATAAACATAATCCATTCAAAGTAAACGAGCAATGCTGTCAATGGTGAAAAAAAGAGAAAACCTCCTTACATGAAAATGAATGCATCTGCAACCTTTTAGATCCATTAGAAATCCTAGTTCAAGGACACATACGCTTTCCCTCTAAGATGAGAATAGATTTATAGATGATTATCCACAGGGGGAGGCATGAGGTTCACGCTGTGGCTCACGAGCGGATGTAAAGACTGCGATGAGGAGATATTGGATAGGACAGTCAGACATGTACAGTACAAGTGGGAACAGATAGATAGAGAGGAAGCCTTAGGCTCAGGAGCTGCCTACACATCCTCTTAAGATGTGTTTAACCCCGTCAATTTCCTAATCAAAAGGAATCTTCAGGCGATGAATGTGACAAGTTATCGCTCCAAATTCTCGGGCCTTTATCTTTACACACCTCATTTCACTTGATATTATCCTTTTTATATGTTATATCTATTTCATTTCCTTCTGCGCCCCATTAGCGCCCATGACGTCCGTAGCCGTTTATAGCACCAGTGAAACAAAAACAAGCCCCCTAAAATGATGGTTATTATCTCCGGCCGTCATTATATCTACATTGCTGTCACAATCTTCAGAAGAATGTTTGCTTTTTTGCAAGTTTTGCTTTTCTGCCAAATCATTGGCCATGAAATGGAATGTTTATAATATATACAGAAGTATTGTGTTATTTTCTGGTCTGGTTTTATATGCTAATTGTAAAATTTTCAATTTATTCTATTTGTTTATTTTTAATTTTCTGTATTTTTCCAGTTTTTTTCCCCCCATCAGCAGTTTCAGCCTTTTGCTTTATAGAAATCACCTGCCAGTCACAAAACAACTTGTTGGCTTTTGTTGGAGGCTATTGTGGGCATGCTCTGTGACATGTGCAAGACAATTAGGGAGGCAGGCAACTAGGGGGAACCCATATGTAAGATGCAGTTATTCATGGCTATGCAAGGTGTTGTGGACAATTACATATATTCACTTTATATGTTTCATTATGATTATGTAAATTAGGCTCAAAAGCCCAGGAGCTGTCCCCCAGCATGGCAAGAGCCCAGACAAAACCATGACCTCTTATACACCACCTTTGTAGCTGCTTGCATCTGCCTACAGGGCTGGCGTCAGCACAGGGCTTACCCCTGCAAGTGCCGGGGCCCACAGAGCCTCTAGGGCCCCAATGTTCACCCCACTCACTGTAGTGTAAGGTGAGCACTGAACATCAGAAGACACACAGGTGACGGAGCAGGACCTGAGAGAGAAAAGGGTGAAAGACCTGATCACATGACCCGAAGGTCCTCAACCTTACAGTGTGGAGAGCAGCCTGATAGAGCGGAAGAGGGAGAAGACTGAGCTTTAAGTGCTGTGTATCAGTGTCTGTCAGTCTGTCAATGTCAGTCTTTGTCAGTCAATGTCAGTCAGTGTCTGTGTCAGTAATGTGTGTTTGTGTATGTTAGTGGTGTCTCAAATGATTGTGATATAGTGTGGATGATGGGTTCATAGTGGATGGATGAGGGGCCCGCTGAGGATCTGTCGCCCAAAGGGCCTGCAAAAACCTGGAGCCGACCCTGTCTGCCTACCCCATTCAACTGACAGCCACTAGATACAGAAGACATGGATGTGATTTAGCTGGGCTCTAAACAAGCTAGGGAACACCCCTGGACTTTTGAGCCTCATTTACATATTAACAAAAACGCTTGTATCTCAGCAGTGGAAGGAACTACAGAAATAAAAAAACATACCCAGAATCCCGGGGACTAGCCCTATCCAGGATTGGGCATCTTTACACCACACTGCTTTGCTGACACTGCATATATGCAGGAGTTTTGTATGATTTGAAATTGTACTTCAACATAGTAGCAAATTAGAGACGGCATGGTTCAGTCTAACCAGGATCATTGTCAAGATGCATGTGGCAATGTGTCAGGGAGGTGGCAGGGAGGGCACTATTGGCATGCAGCGGCTTGATCCCCTGCAGTTCCCAATGTGACCTCATAAGGTTTCCTCCTTGTCATTTTTCTTTTTTCTTCCCTTTTCCTAGGTGCCCTGTTACATACTGGTTCTGAGACTAGTCCAGAGAAGAAGACTGCTGTATCATGAGAAAGACAGACTACTGCTGATATTCCAGAGAGGAGGTCCATGTGCCACAATTTATTTTTTTGTATCTTTTTTTTTTTTTTTTTACGAGCTCTTGAGCCTAAGTAGCTGACACACTTGCTAATGCTAGAGAGAGGTTCCTGTGTTGAGTGATTGATCCGCCATGTAAAGGATCTCAGGAGAGACATGTCCAGGCCGGGCCTGGTCAGGAGGCTTGATGTCAGTATGTAATTGAGAAAGAGTCCCCAAGCTTCTAAGAAGAAACTACAAAGCCTGGAAGCCTGTAACAATGGTCTGACATGAGACTCTGAGTTAGACAGTGCTGGCCTAGCTGAGTGCCAATGAGTTAAAGCACACCTGTCATTGGCCACCTTCACCCAATCCACATAAAGTCATTCCTGCCACTGGGTACTAACTATGGATACCACCACCCCAGGTGAGTTCCAATCACCAGCCCTATTGAATCAGAATAAGGCTGATGCACAGAACTCATCCCATGTAGTTGAATCCATAGTCACCCGATCTTCTGGCAGCAGGAGTGCCTGCATGTCGGGTGATCAGGTGAAGAAAACTAATGACAGGTGTGCTTTAAAGGGACCGTGGCCCTACTTATTATATAGTGTTAAAGCATTGCGAAAAATAGTTTTTACCATTTTCATCTGTATTTGTTTCCAGATAATCTGTAAAGTCTTGAGTTGTTTAAGTAATATACAGCCGGACCTTATGATGTTATTTTTCGTGATGCCAGTGTCGCTTGGGCACACAGGTGTGATGGTACGCCTGCTTTTAGTTTAGAAGGCCGGTTGTACCTTGTTTACCTGTAGACAGTGTCCTGCCAGGCTGCTACGGGGTCCCTTGGGTTAGTGTAGTCATGGATGGCCGGAGTGGTGTAGTGACCCTCCCGGACTATTGGGACTGCCACTCACAGAAAGGGGAAATGTCCCAAGGTTGGGGTATACACTGTGTCGGTGTGAGGTGAAGAATCACAGAGTCTCTTTATCATAAATAATCTTATTTATACTGGAAAAGTACATGTGTGAAGCAGGTTATACAGTTTTGCTTTGACAGTAGAGGTTTCTCTTGAGAAAGCACTTGATAATACTTTTGGACGAACACTGGATAATACAGCAGCTAGATCTGTGAGAGGAATACAGCAGAGAGGAGGATGTTGTGAGAGTCTCAACCAAAGTAGTACTGTGCTCTGACGGAATATTGGAGGATGAGGTAGAAGAATACGAAGAAGAAGAAGAAGAAGAAAATACTTGTACCCCCTGTATTGACCTTTGGGTCTTCACACCACCTAATGCCCACCAGTGTCGGGTGACCGGTCCTATGAGGGTGACACAAGGCTCCAGACCTTGTTACCTGGGATAAGTGGAATGCTGAGGGTTCCCTGCTGACAACCGCGCTGGGAGATAGAGTTCCTAGGCTCTTAGCAACTTTGCTCTCTTCACAACATTTTCTAGGTTCTTTGGCTTTTTTGTGGATACTGTCCTGCTCTTTGACTCTCTTAGTCCACGGTGTGGGTTGAGGTTGTCTCTGTCTTGTCCTCTTCTGTAAGGGCTTTAACCCTGCATTGTGTTGTGTAGAGTAAACTGAGGGGAAACTGTTAGCTGTGTCTTGTCTTGCTCCCTACCCATATGGGGACCTGACTAAGACTGAACTTCTTAAGAGCAGGGGGACCTGGCAGAGGGCCAGAACCCGAAAGGGACCACTGAAGAGAGCTGTCTAGCTTGCATACTTCCTCTACAATGACCAGCTCAAAAGACTCATGCACTTCCTCTACCCATGTGACTTCCTTCCTCAACGTATCTAAAGTGCGCCGTGAGTGGGTGAAGAGTGTAATAGAAGAAGTAAGAAGAGAGGTGATAGGAGAGAAGAAGAAAAGATTCCCATAGGTTCACAGATCCATGTGACACACAAATAAACAATAACCCTTTACATACTTCAGCCTTGCAGCATCTGAGTACATATAGCAAAAACAGCGACATCTAGTGGCAAAACTTTATCACTACCTTCATCACCACTAACTAACAATAAGTACAGACTTTTACGAAGGGTGTAACCTATAGCAACACCCGTGGTGGGACACCACATACGTTTATCCTGGCAGGTTTACGTTCACTTACTTTAGATTTACCTACCACATCTGCTGGAACTTTGTTACAAGCATCTACTATTCTTAAAATCCAACATGCCTGTCCATCTGCCATAAGTCAGGCGTTCTCCATACATCAGGCTTTGCCCACATTAATGTGTATGTGTAGTTTTAGAGCCACCTAAACAAAGCAGATCTCCCTTTCTCTCTAGACTCCTACATATCTGTTTCCGTGTATAACATAGTCCTGTGGGCTTGTAGGAAACGCTATACATCAGCCATCTGTATGTAAAATACATTTCTGAGGAGCTGGTGCGTCGTCTCCAATAATTCCCGGATTGGTCCTGGACGCCCTAGTTAAATTAGGTCATAAATGGATTGAACTCTATTTAATTAAAGCAGCATGAAGGATATGCTGTCATTTCTCAGCAGAATCGTCTCCTATTGATGCCAGGCTATTTATTGCTGTCAGGGCTGTTGTGAAGCTAATATCCCCACTCGATAGCTACTAGATGGATAGTGTGTAATCATATTTACAATGACTTTCATTCTCACTTCCAAGCGCATGATCTCCATTTTTAATGCAGACTCAAACAATTTACATTCTTCATCAGATTTTGCACAGTTCACGATATTTCGTGGCCCTCGCAGCTTGCATGTGTGTGAACTGATAATATATTAATGTGCAGTCATTCTGCATGTGCCCAGCATATTTACTTTCTCCATTACAACAGGGATTGCTGGATTTATAGAGAATGAGGCCCTGGACAATGTGCATAAGTGTAACAATTTCCCCCATTTTATTCATCGCATGCAATTTCCATACAATACAGAAGCAACATGAGAATACCAGGAGCAACAGGAGAAAATATTGCTTTGCTGAAAGAGTAGTAGATGCTTGGAACAAACTTTTAGCAGATGTGGTAGGTAAATCTACAATAACTGAATGTAAACCTTCCTGGTATATACATATATCTATCCTAAGATAATAAGAAGGGATAATACGAAAAGGGCAGACTAGATGGACCCAGAGGTTGTTTTCTGCTGAGAATCTTCTATGGGGGAGATTTATCAAACATGGTGTAAGTGAAACTGGCTCAGTTGCCCCTAGCAACCAATCAGATTCCACCTTTCATTTCTGTGTCTGTGAGGAATGAAAGGTGGAATCTGGTTGGTTGCTAGGGGCAACTGAGCCAGTTTCACTTTTCACCATGTTTGATAAATCTTCCCCATAGTGTTTCTATACAATACAGCTAATCAGAGCCTAATGGCCCTATTCCACGGGTCGTTTTAGAGGAGCAAACGAGCGCTATTAGCGCTCGTCTGCTCCTCGTTCCCCGCTCGCTGCCGCCGCTATTCAACGCGGCTGCAGCGAGCGGGTGAGTGCGGGAGGGGCGGCGGGGAGCTGCGGGGGGGCTGCCCGGGGGATCGCTGATCGTCCGGGCAGCCCATAGGATATAGCAGCGTCTGCTGCCGATGCTCCTATTCAACGGAGCGACGGCCAGCAGATCGCTGCTATATCAGTCGCTTGTTTTTCAACATGTTGAAAAACAAGCGACTGCAACGATCAGCCGACATGAACGATGTCGGCTGATCGTTGCACTCTATTCCACGGAACGATTATCGTCCGTAGCGGTCGATATCGTCCGAAAACGAACGATAATCGTTCCGTGGAATAGGGCCATAAGTAATACCACCATGCACTACCTAAATAATACACAAATACAGTGTCTACATATTACCTCATATAGTAACTGACAGCTGCTGAAAGCTACAGGATGGTCTGGAAGCTTCTCGAAGCTTTACATACAATAGTTCCATTAAAACTGGGCTTTACCTATAGCAATCCCACCCCATCCCCCAACAGTGGCCCCCAGATAGTGGAGAAACTAGGATGGAAGTGAACTATGGTATAACAAGGCATAGAAAGGAACTCTGGAAACAAACACAGAGCATACACTATAATCCACACAATACAGAAGCCAGAGATCTTTAATAGTAATAATACCGCCAAGTGCTTAAATGGTAATGATAATCAAGGCGAACCTCATAGAGGGATTAAGATTAAAAATTGGAAAAATATATAAATATGATAATGTAAGAAGTGGAAGGCCAGAGGCTGCCATATTGGAAGGCCAGAGGCTGCCATATTGGGCCGAGTGATCCTATACAGGGTTATACGCTCCCAGGGGTGGCCTAAGTGTCTCCTGTAGTGGTTAAAAGACCAGGGGGTTATGTCCCCAAGGGTATCCTGCTGAGAAGAGGGAGCTAAGTAGGGGAGAGAGCCCCATAGGGTCTGGATGATATTTAGAGAGTGTAAAAGTAAAAGGGGTTCGGTGTGTAAGTTGGAATGAGGAGAAGGGACTTGTCTGTGCCTGCTCTCCCCACTGCTTCGCTTAGGATCCCTTGGTGATATTGGAGAGGGTAATCCTTATCTTCTACCTATGTTGTTAATATATGGTGGTAAAGGTAATTAGATACAACGAAAACACTGATGGAAATTTTTAAGTGTTTGTTATATGTGGTATGCTTAATAAAAAGATTTAAATATAAAAAAAAATTATAATTATACCGCCATATAGTGCCATACAATTATATAACTATACTATACTATTATGACCACTTCCTACTATCAATGTTGATCAACAAATGTGTAATAGCTGATATCACAAGCCCCGGAAGTAAACAAAGCCAGTGCAGATATACCATAAATGGGGGTATTACTCTGGGTTACGCTACAGCAAGACAATATAAATACCTACAAAAAACATACTGTACCCAGAAATGATATAATCAAAAAGGAATTTTATTAATCATGATCAAAGATAAAATACAATAAAATCATGAAATAATTCAGGACAGCTGATTGCAAAAAACGCATGGGAAAAGTGCATGTGCTAAAGTGCCAGCAAGCAGAGTCTTACGGTAATACAAAAATTAATAATAAATAGTTGGGTATCTTGACACAGTGGGTTAATCTATCTATAAACACAGTAGGACTCTCAATACAATAAACGACATGTGTCACAAAGTTAATGCCATGGAGTACCCTACTGGTAGAGCATTACCTAAGGTGCTGGTTCACACTCTGCCCATGCGATGCGCCCCTACTTTCAATGTTGGCAGATTAGGAAGAAAGTTGTGTATGGTGAGCCACCATGGTGGGTATGTAAAGTGTGTGATAGGCTGTCCGCACACATATCCCTTTTTGCTGTTATGGGTTAAAGGGGTTATTTATTACAGTTGCAAAAGGGATGATTATTGGCTTTTGAGCTGACGGTGGCTGTATTTCTAAAACTGGGCCGTTTGTAGCCTGTTTGCATGCTGCGGTGGTAGAAGTAAGGCTTTGAACAGCGGATCATATATATCACAAAGTGCTATATGCATCATGCAATAAACAAAATTAACGGAGGCAAAGCATGCATAAAGTATATAACAGATGTTAAAAAGGAATAATTAGCTTAAGGTGAAAAGATAGAAAGATAAGATGCAAAGTGCTAGATAACAGTGAGTAATCACCTTAGAGGCAATATTAGACACATAATAAGAAATGAAAATTTCATGCACATGAACCATGCAGCTCCCTTACCCACATGAACACCCCAACGCACGTTTCGGTACGCCCTTCATCAGGAGAGCAATTTAGCTTTTTGATTTAATTCATGCATGAACAGTGTGGCTTCCCTTTCCTTTTGTTGTGCTGTTTGGTCTGTGTTGTCCTCCTTGTTGTATTTAGAAGTTTTTATGAATTTTTTTGTCCTATAATCATGTTTTCTATACAATTGTACTAATAAACTTTACTAATCATTTATAAAGTCGGCTCAGATGTTTCTTCTTTATGAGGAATCTTTTTTTTGGTCAAGTGTGAACATAGCCTAAGTGAGCACTGATCTGCTAGATCCGTGCTCACTCATAAAGCCTATTACATGGCCCAGGGCTACAATGACAGCGTTACCCATGTTTGTGCAGCCTTTGCTTCATATAGTAAATAATAAACATCATACGTACCTGCCCACACTGATGCTTCTACACCCGTCTCTGAAGTGACAGGCTGCTCAGCCAATCACTGTATGAGAAGGGACAGCGGCGCAGCCAGTGATTGGTTGAGTGGTCTGTCACTTCAAAGATGGGTCTAGAAGGTTCAGCACCAGCTCTGATCAGCTGGGAAAATGCAGGAGGACACCAGGGAGCATGGGCAGGTAAGTATATTTGTTTATTATTTAGTATATACTTTCAACGTTCGGTGACCATGCACTTCCTATTACGTGGATCAATGCACAATGTTGGCGGATGGTAATTTTTCAACATTGTCTTTATTACACAGGGCAATATGTTCCCAAATCGGCCTGATTGGGCAGATAATCAATTTCCGAACCCAACATCAAGGACACCACATGACCTGCATAAGATGTTCCCTGGGGGAATGGATACCAACACTACCGCCCCATTTTCACTGTGCCAGCCTATAGAGAGCGAGATAGTGCTATGGAAGGCCATCTGACGGTAACAGGCAGCCCCAATAACTCTCCATCTAAGTTTCCTAATTTTTTTTTATTTTAGATGCACTGTAGCAATACAAAAATGTCTGTGGAAATGCAAATACCCTATAAGTGAAATCAGTGAGATCTGATTGGCCTCAGCGTGAGAACATTTTTGCGCCATGAATTAGAGAAGAGGAAAAAACAGATAAATTCACACCCCATTTGGAGACAATTCTGTGAGTGATATTAATAGACAATTATCGCCATAAACAGCAGTCACTTCTTCTCCGCACAGTGATTTCTGTGCTCTGAATCTCAACTCGCTCCTCTGTTGTAAAGAACCAGCGCTGCGAGCAATCACTTGTTGAAAAATGATCACAGGAACACTTATCCATATCTCAGCCTAAGTATCCCATTAATTTTAATGCTAAAACTGCTTTGGGAAATCTAAACTAATTATTATTCCTATTCCTAACTTGGGAGAAGCCGCAAGATATAAGCCCAAAACGCGTTTCTAGTTGACACGGCTCAAGCCAAACTTGCGGTGATTGAAGTTTCCTCTTTTACAAAGAAAAGGCTGCAGTGCATCAGCTATACCCAGAGGCGTACCGCCAACCCAATATGTTCTTTGTGATACATGGGTCGACTCTATGTACAAGCAGATTTACAACAACTAGTAATTGAAGGTGTACGAATATTAAGTTGTATCTTAGTAATCCAAAAACCTGATTTCTGGCATGCTGAAAGTTGCAGATGGAGGACCACAGGTTGCTAATTTCTGGTGTAGAATATAGGAGAGAAGGATTCTATCAATGATTATGATTCAACAATCTTGAAATTAATTTCGGGTCATCCATTTAGATACAGGGTCAAAGGTTATTTCAGATTCCGAAATGCTCCAACTGCCAAGAAAAGTCTTGTATTTGATTTTGAGATCTCCTAGGACTGTATATAACCTCTTTCAAGCTTCTAAAAGACAGGGCAGAATGACTTATTTAGAATTACCTGCATTTATGCACTGTGGCCAACATGCGAGACACGTGTAAGGATGTGATGTTTGACAGCTGAAACTGCCATTTATATAGGTCCCTTGATTATACTAAGTAAATGTGCAGTGAAATAACAGGGTCATCTGTGAACCATCACCATTACGTTTTTCCTGTTCCCCTGAAGATGACAATTTTTGCCGTGAAACATGTTGGGGGGGGGGGGGCACTGACAGCATATCGTTTTAGGTCCAAGGTGCAGCAATTATTTGTAGTGGAGTAACAGATATTCTGGATGTTTAGGGCTCTCAGCGTCAGGGTATTAGTGCAAGAAATACTCACATGGGTTTAACAGGATGACTAATATCCATTTCTTATGAGAATCTGCAAGCCTATTTTAAGCGCCAATAACCTTAAGAAGATTTTATATAAAAAAGAATCTAATAGACAAAAGAAAACCTAAACATAAAAAAGTTGACTTTCTGACATCAATAGCCTTCTACATTAGGTGTCTGTGGTGCGAAGCAGACATTGTGAATACTCATGCACTGACCATATTGTGGTTTTATTATATAATGTACGGCGTATAATCTGCCATTTCATTAATAATATTTCCAGTGGATTCCATGCTATACTCTGATTCTAAGATGATCTTATACATGATGATGATGATGATGATGATGATGATGATGATGATGATGATGATGCTATTGCTGTACACCTTGGAGATTTCTGATGTACCAATCCCATTTTTATATTGATGTTAGTTAAAGTACAGGGTCAACAAGTCAAACGTTTCAGGACACCATTTTATTTTAAAAACAAAAGGGAAAATTTCATACTGTATCTGAATACCCCAATATGGGTGAGGGAGCCTATTATTTAAGCTATGTAAAGAATATGACCGCCATCTTGAAAGCCACCATATTGTATCAAAGGCAATTTTTTTTCAATGAAAAGGTGGTCATGTAGCAATATCTCTTGTGGTTTGAATGATATCAACACAGAAAGTTGCTTTGTGTTTAGCTTCAGCTCGGTGTTCAGCATCAGGGACAACACATTGAACACGTCAAATATCTGTGCTTTGCAGGGAATGTTCCTAGTTGGTGTTGGTACTATCTTGCTTCTTTAGTTTTTTTTATTTTTTTATAAATTCTTTATTTATAAGAATTTTTCCAATAAAACAAACAATAGTACAATCAGAAAGAATTATCTCTGAAGATGGAAAAGTAGACACACCCTCAGTATTGTGGGTGTGCTGCGTCATACAACAGTCGAAGGCAGTCCATAACCATGACATTAAACCATAAATCACTCTCATAACAATGAAATAACAATCCAATAAGGGTGAACAAAAAAAAAACAACAACAATACTATAGTGACACGTTAGAACACTAAGACAGGGGGAGACAGGACATAGACAGACCACAAACCTGGGAAGGGGAGGGGGGGAGGTAGGATAGGAAAACCAGCAAAAAGAAAGAAGGGGAGAACAAACTATTTCTCACTAGGAAGGTGGTCAGGTTGTCTGAACATTAAAGGATCTATCATAGTATTCATCCCATAAGGCCCATACTTTTTGACACTTCTCCATCCGGAGCTCTAGCGCTGCCGTCATCATTTCCATCCTTCTAATTTCCAGTATACGAGCAGGGAGTTCAGCCGCAGAGGGTATGGAAGTCTGCTTCCAATATTTGGCCAGCAGGCATTTCGCAGCCGTCAGAACGTGGAGGAGCAGTCTGGCTGTATCTTTAGACATAGTTTTGAGCGGTACATTCAGAAGAAATATCATGGGATCCAGTGGGAGAACTGCACCAAGGACTGCAGCCAGTAGACCCTGTATACCCTCCCAAAAGGGGCCTAGCCTCGGACAGTCCCAAAAAATATGTTGAAGTGAGCCATCTGCAGTAAGGCATCTCCAACAAGTGGAGGGGGTCTCTGGGTATAGACGGTGGAGCAGTTCTGGGGTATGGTACCAATAAAATAAGATTTTATATTGATTTTCCCTGAAGGAGACACAGGAAGATGATTTCGCCGCTTGCGACCAAATAACCTGCCATATAGGGGGGGGGGGGGGGGGAATCTGTACATGGTGTGTCAGGAAGGGGTCAATTTTTGCCACCTATGCTGCTGATTACGTTTCCTGCCATTGGCTAATGTTGGCCCATCTGACTTGTGCACTTTTGAAGAACAACTAGAGAATTATAGGTAAAACAAAGACCAACAGGTAAATCTAGTCTTTGACATTTTTTTAATTATTGAAAAATAAATATATTATAATAATATATTAAATAATAAATATATTGATATTTTGAAGGGAAAATATTTAGAAGAGTGCAAATATTTTTTAACAGAAAGAAGTTAAAGAGTTAAACCTATAACACCAGTAACTATTCCCCATACAACAAAACCATTCCCCATATTCAAAACTTTTTCTACAAATTTAAAATGCAAATATTTACAAAAAAACTTTTGAAAATAAATAAATCTAATAGATTCAATTTAAGTAAAAAGTTCTAAAACTTTTCACTTGTTAATTATTGGAAGAATATGTTTTTTTGTTTGTTTTTTTTAGTAGATAAGGAAATGCTCTTAAACTTTTTATAAAGAGAGGCAGAGGCGCCTGGAGGATATCACACACAGAGCTGTATCTTTAAAGGGGAAAAAAAAAAAAAAAACACTTGCCACCCACTAAGCAGAAATGTGAAATCTGAGAATGGAGGCATCAGGAAAAGCTATTGGAATACAAGAGGAAGGAGAAGGGAATTCTCACACACACAAAGAAAACCTGTGGGGTGGGGGGGACAACAGCTTCACAGCTCTGTATGAAGGAGGCTGCTGATGACAAGGGCACAGTCACATCCAGCCAATCTATGTAGGTTATTGTGCATTATATGACGTTGACTCCAGCCTGAATTCGCACGCCGTGCCTTTATCCCCGGAGAAACTCGCTGCCTCTAAAGTTTGGATGGACATAACTAGGGCATCCAGCCACACCAGTCTGCGGACAGCTCTGCTGCTCTCAGCCCTCAGCACAAGTAAGTCCTCAGCACTCCCCTCCCTTTGTTACTTTGTTAATTAACTTGTAAAGATGTAGCAGAGCTGAATTTGTCATCTAACACTGAGAAAAAAAGGGATATGCCCAAATTAAAAGTTATCACTTATCCAATGGCCTGCCACTCTTGTTATTGGTGGGGGTCCTAGCAGTCAGCCAGCTTCCTGTGGATAGATTATAACTTTTTGTCTTGGGATGACCCCTTTGAACATAGCGTACAAACCCAGCTCTGCTACGTCTGTGGCCGTGCAAAAATACAGATATCTTGGATTTTAATATATTTGAGTATGGACAAAATATCAGTTAACAATAGGAAAAAACTTGTTCAGTAGATAGACTGGAAATGATGGGGCATGGAGGCAATACATGTGTAGAAAAGATGAGTTTGTCATTTGGCACAACTCCCTGTGTGTTGGATATCACTGAATGTAAACCAACAATTAGCTGAGAAAGTTAGCACAATGCTTCAAGGCACAAACTCAGCTCCGCTTCAGTAACATAGGAACCTTATACAGTACTAGGTCATATGGGGACAATGGGAAACATTAGGTTGGATTTGTGACTTGGGGCAAAACTTCTGCCTGCAGCTGTCAGTGCATGATGGGAGTTGTAGTTTTGCAAAGTTGAGGAGCCATAAGTTGAAAAATGTTGATTTCGAAAATTGGGGTTTGGAGTGTTATTGGGGTGCTCAGGGTTCAGGTAAAGCCATGAAGTACAATATATTGCTTGCTGCCATAGTGTCTCCTCTATAGATCTAGTCCCTGAAATTAACACATGGTTGTATATTTGTATTAAAAATTACTCAATAAATAAATAATAATAATATGAAGAAGAAGAAATATTTCTGGATTATTAGAAGGTCATAAACAAGTATATAATGGTAGATAAATATCTACACATCTGCTTTATAACTTTGCTTTTCTGGATTACTGGATTATTGGATTTTCTGGATTACTGGATGACAATTATTGGAACGTCTGTGTTATCATAAGGGGTTGAGGGTTGGCTCCCCAAGACATAGTAGAAGCACATAGCAGACGACAGGACAGCATGCTGGTGTACACACAGACTGACCAGAGCACCAGCTGGAGGAACAGCTGTATACACAGTGCAGATCTGCCTCTGTATTGGCCGGGGACAGGTGTATATACAGTGTGCTGTGCAGAGTGTTATTTATTGTAAGCCGTAAAGATGACCATGTGATCAAAGGTCAGACAGCCATAAAGAGAACCTATAAAACTCATTTATAGACATAGAATAAAGCGCAACCTTACTTTACAAATATCATTTAGTGTGTGCAGTGTATACTGGATGAAGCTCTGCGCTGTACCGTCTGCTGGTGTCCTCTGCCATATATTGCCATACGTTTGCCAAAAAATACAACAATAGTTGTCTATTTAACAATGCTATCTAGTGATAACACCGCAATACACTGCAAGAACATTATGCTGCACTGCCAAACAATGTCTAAGTAATACCGCCATACAGTGCTGAAATAATACCAACATACAGGGACTAAATACTGGAGATACTGAAGCACTCAATATCCTTATAGAAAGTTTACTTCTTTATTATAATGTTTCCTTTAAGGGATATTCCCATCTCAATGAACATAGTTGCACGTGTAGGTCTTGTCAAGTTAAATATATTTGCAGATGCATTAATTTAGTAAATTTGCCTCATTCCCCTGATATGGCCAACACATTGTTTAGGTTACCGCCACCACTCTGCTTCAAAACCAGTGATTTGGCTGCTGTATATAAAGCTACAGCATACGTGTGTGTGTGTGTGTGTATATATATATATATATATATATATATATATATATATATATATATATATATATATATATATATATATATATATTAGAGTGGTGCCTTAGATTACGAGCATAATTCGTTCAAGAACAGCGCTTATAATCCAAATCCACTCTTAAACCAAAGCAAATTTTCCCATAAGAATTCACTGATATGCAGACAATTGGTTCCACACCCCAAAAATAATGATTTATTATTCTGAATAACATGTAAAACAGATGAAACAAACATTCAGAAACAGCAGAATATGTGATATTATAAGTTACTGTACAGTAATGGAGAGGATGAGAAACACCAGGGAGGACAGACACTGCAGGAAGTATGAAGGAATGAGCAGGACAGATGTGGGCACATACATGCAGCATTCACTGTCCGGGGAGAGAGGGGTTACAGCTATGGAGAGATTACCTCCACAGTCCTGTCCCCTGATGTAAGCCCCAGCCTGAAGTGGATCTGCTCTGATTTTTAAGGTGAGGGAGACTCCCTGGGTCAGAGTACAGGGCTGTAGACCTCGCTATGCAGACAATACCCCTCCTTCACTCGCGTTCCCACCCAGTACAGGGAGCTCTTAAACCAAAGCAATGCTCTTAAACCAAGTCACAATTTTGAAAAACTGTGAGCACTTCAACCAAAATGCTCTTAAACCAAGTTACTCTTAATAAATATAAATAAATATATATATATATATATATATATATATATATATATATATATATATACTGCGTCTCTATACATATACACCAACCAGACCACTCCTTGTAGAGCAGAGTGGTGGTGGTCGGGAACCAAGACAATGAGCTGTCAACAATGAATGGGAAAGAGCTACATATCAGAAAAGAAGGCATTTAGCATATCTCCTGATATAACCACCTTTTTCATCCTGTTGTTGAGGGGAGGGGAGGGAATTCTCTCCCACTGGGGGCGGCCCAGTCTGCCTTCTGTGCTTCAGCCCCGGCCTGGGACTTGTGGATAGAACCACACTGTACATGGGAACCGGATCACGGTTCGAAAAACGGGCCGCGGCACCGGCTTCCCTTTGAGAGCGCCGTTCTATGGGTCAGATTAAAGAGGCTGTAGAGAACAAATAGAATGTCCTGTGCTATGGAGGACTCAGTATAGGCCTGAATTATGTGATGTCCCATTGATTTCATGGGTCACCTGTGATATATTATATATCTCCTACAGGGTCACAGCAGTTAATTCTTAGAAGATAGCAGCATCTCCTGGCAATATCAGCTAAGACAACAATATTTACCTCCTAGCTGCCCTATATATTAATAGCTATGGGTCTTCACGTGAGAACATCAATGTATTTGGTGATGAGGATCCACACAAAGTCTCCATGACAATAGTGCAGCTGTTAAACAGTTATCAGTAATGCAGCCTCAGGCTTCAGGCCTGTAATTAAGATCAATGATATTGATAATGTACCTTCAAGGTATTCTGTACAGGCCAGAGGTCGCATTAGGCTAAGTTTTAAAATCCCCAAAATGGACATCTATGGACTGGACTCACTTAGTAGTCATTTTTTATGTTTTTGGGCTCATTTATATTAGTGTTAAAGGGGTATTCCCATCTTAACTAATTTAGTTATACTTGTAGGACTTGTCAAGATAGTAATATTGTTCAGTGTTAGTAACTGTACTCACTGCGCTTACTGACAGCAGCTCCCTATGTACTTCATAGAGCTAAAGTCAGACTCCCCTCCCCAGGCTGTGTCGTCCTGTTCTATCGTGTGTCTATCCAAAAAATGGCCGACATGAAGAAGCGTGTGACCATGTCCCGCACCCAAGTATCCAACACTGAGCCTGTATATGCCTATGGTGGACACTGGGGAGGGTGGGGCATGGTCACATGCTCCTCCATGTCGGCCTCGAAAAGCAGTGGCTGGACTGATGTATACACGTACATGAATATAATGTAACTGTATAGAGATATAGGTGGAGATTTATTAAACATGGTGTAAGGTGAAACTGGCTCAGTTGCCCCTAGCAACCAATCAGATTCCACCTTTCATTCCTCACAGACTCTTTGTAAAAGGAAAGGTTGAATCTGATTACAGCATGTTTGATAAATCTCCACCTATATCTCTATATATACACCAGCCAGACCACTGCTCTTAGAGCAGAGTGGTGGTCTGTAACCTAAACAACGAGGTGTCAACAATGGGAGGGAAAGAGTGGGCAGGAGAAGGAGGCAAGTAAATGAATGTATTTGCAGAAGTATATAACTAGATTTACCCTACAAGTATAGCTATATTGGTTGAGATGAGAATACCTTTTTATCTTGGTTGTCTGGTGGTCAGCCTTTTTTTCTATATTGCTGTGGGTCCATATCCTTACCTGTGTGGCCCTCTGTGTCCTCTTCTGGTGCCACCAGTATCCCCCGCTGACTGCAGAGCTTCTACTTCCGAGACTAACTTGTTTCTGGAATGACAACCTGCTCAGCCAATCACTGGCCGTGGGGGCTGTCCCGTCTCATTCAGTGATTGGCTAAGTGGGCTGTCACTCCCGAGATGATATAGTCTCAGAAGTGGAGACTCTGCAGTTATCGGGGGACACCAGTGACACTAGAAGAGGACATTGAGGGCCGTACAGGTAAGGATAACATGTTTACTGGTTTATATGCACCAGCAGCAATAAATTTAAACAGGCCGATCGCCGGACAACCCCTTTAACTATATCAGTTGAGATTGATGCCGTCTAACACCTGGTTCACCAAAGTGAATTTGGTCGTCAGAACAGAGATTTCCTGTGATGAGGAATCAGGTTGAGAAGCTGGTTAGGAAACAGGTGTTGGTGAGCAGATATTTTCCACCATATGAGTAGGTTTTGCCATGGAAAATCATTCATACTGTGGGAAGTGTTGAAAGGTTCCAGAATAGGTTTTGCATTTTTCCCGACTGATAACAGAAAAAGACAATAATTATAAGAATTAACACTGATGGCCGACAACTTTATGAAATGATAAATGAAGTATGGATTATTAGTGAACCCAGACTAAGGGTCATTATAGGATGGCATCATTAGAAGATACCGTAGGCCGCAGTCCAGTCTAAGGTTGCCTTCACACGTACTGGATCAGGCTTGCTTCAGTGGTTCCCAGCGTCTGCACGTCCCTCTCAGCCAATCAGTGCGCTGGGACCCCCAAAGCAAGCCGCCGACCAGGTAATGTATGCTCTGGCCAGCAAGGGTTTGAATTACACACACTGCTGCAAGGGTGTATTCTCATAGAAAAGAACTGGCAATGGATCCACAGCGGATTTTGCTGCAAATTCGCAGAGTGAAATCCGCTGTGGATCCTGTGCAAGTGAAGCTACCCTAAGGCTGGTCATACACGCTAGCTGTTCTCTCTGAATGCCTTTATAAACATGCATGCTCATACATGTGTTCTCAATAGGGAGAGGAAATAAGTCACTGCCAGACACCTCATTCGGACAGAGCAAGTTGACATTTCAAGCTGGCCGTATACATTAGATTAATATTCACCAATAACAGAAGGATCGGTGGTCCATATAATATGCATGAAGACCTCCTGACTCTTCGGGTTATTGGATTTTTGGCAAGTCTGATTCTATTGTTCTCAGGAAAGATAAGCTGTCTGGTAGTGGCTTTCTTCCCCCTTTCCCATTAGTTGCAAAACTACAATTCCCATCAAGCCTGGATAGCCAAAGCTTTAGCTAGAATATGTGTGGGGGGATCTGTATTAATACCGGTCAACCAAAGAACTCGCTTACTTGTCTGATCAGGTATTTCTATGTATTAAGAGCAGGATGCACTAGGGAGTGGGGATCAGTGTCAGGTGAGTACATGTATTTTACTTTTTCATCTCACTCTGGGCTTAGTTAAGTACAATGTGAATTCTCTGAGCAGCTCCTTTAAAGGGGTGCTCCATCGTGGGGGCACTTTTTTGGGGGGACCGGGGAGGAGGTGGCTGAAATAAAAGACGTCCACTTACCTCCCCGGTTCCAGCGACGGGTCCCGCATCACTGCGCTCCGGTGCCCGGTTCCGGCTTCCGGCTGTCTGGCGCGGGCCCGAGACGTGACGTCTCAGGTCCGCTCAGCCACTCAGTGAAGGAGGCGGGATCCTTTTGAAGTCAGCTCGGATCCCGCCTCCTTCACTGAGTGGCTGAGCAGCCCTGAGACGTCACCTCCTCCCCGGTCCCCCCAAAAAAGTGCCCCCACGCTGGAGCACCCCTTTAATATCTAGGACCAACATCTCAGATTTGTGGTATGATACAGATTTCTGCTCAATAATCAGTTAAAACGTAACTTTTTTATTTAGTAATGGTAGCTTCACACATACCGGAACTGCAATGGAAATCCGCTGCAAATCCTGGTAGTGTGAAGTTCAATGGGGTTACATACCCGGCCCCTTTAACCCCCCGCAGCCCGTAGCATACATTACCTGCTCAGTGCGGCGGCTGCATGTGAGGCTCCCGGCTCCCATCGGTCCTGCTGCTGCTGTGCACTGATTGGCTGAGCAGGACCGACGGGAGTCGGGAGCCTCACATGCAGTCGTGGTACCGAGCAGGTAATGTATGCTAACCCCATTGAACTTCACACTACCAGGATTCACAGTGGATTTCGCTGCAAACTAGCAGTGTGAAATCCTCTGCAGATTCGGTACGTGTGGGGGCACCCTTAAAGTGTTTTTGAGTCTTTTTCATGACTGATTAGTTTATTTTTGGTTTCATACTGTAAAAAATCATAAAACCTATGACTTTTCCAGCTTAATTCTTTTTTAATCACAGGTAGAAACCCTAAAATAGAGTTTATATTTTTATCCACTATCACCTAGTAGTTATTTTAGTATTTTAGTGACCTAGTTTGGGGGATTGCGTGGGATTAGGCCATATAACTGTATTTTTAAAGTGAAACTTCATCAGTGAGACCTTTTTGACACTGTAATATGAGGGAGACAACCAGAGGGGGTGCCAAAAAGCCACTTTCCTTTGGCCATGGTGCTTAGATACAGGACTAGGACAATAAATGAAAACTTTGCCCCAGGCAAAAGAAAGCCTCATTGTAATAAATGGACCCAAGCTCATCTGATGGGTATGGAAGCACTTTCCATATTTTTGGCATAAGAGATAATTTCTAACATCTGGTTCCTTGCACTATTAGAGGATTACTGCACAGGAAATAGCCCAGAAGGTTATTATGCACAGTCACATCTTTTACGCTATGGATGACAAGGTCAAAGGTCACTTCCTGTGAAACATTAGTATCCGGTCCACATACTAATACACGTCTAAATCCTTATTTCCTTCCATTCCTGCCAGATGACTTTAAGTTTACATTTTGTCAAAAAGGGCAATTGCCTGGGGGTCTTCAACACCTTGGGTCTTCACCTTAGCCGTACATCAGAGGGTTAGATGACATCATTGGGATCTGCCGACAATTATGTGATGTTTCTGTTCAATATAAGATAACTACTCACTGCCACAATGGGAACCAGGTGGTTTACCTTACAGAGCATTTTCTAGACTGGATTCTTAAGACCCTATTACATGGGGCAAATTATCTGCCCAATCAGACTCGATTTGGTTTAATAAACATACATACTTACCTACCCACGCTCCCCAGTGTCCTCTTTCCCCTTCCCAACTGACCAGAGCCGCTGCTGAAGCTTCTACACCCATCTCTGAAGTCAAGGTTACTCAGCCAATCCCTAGCCAGTAATAGGCACTGTAAGCGGGCACCAATCAAGTAGATCGGCGCTCGCTTATGTGGTAAATCGGGGCATGTAATACGCCCTTTAGCTGAGAACAGGACTAGTTACAGGGTTTGCAGCTCTTCGACTGATAATGTTCTCATTCACTGACATCACACTAAAATCTTGAAAATGCAGAGGAACTGATATTATAAAGTTGTAGAACTTTTAATTATACAATGATTCTGCGTAGTTTACATAACATAGAAACCCCCTTTAAGGCCATTTTCATATGGCGGTATTTTGGTTAAAATTAGGAGTGGATACTACATGAAAAAGAAGTATTTAGAAACATTTGTACCTCCTCTGTTTTCCGGTCCCAGTTCCATTTTTGGATTACAACTACTGAAATCCTGTTGTGTGAATGTGGTCTAGGTATGACTTTTATCTCGTATCATCACCGTCGGAGGCCCCTCTACAACCATATACTGATTTCTGATTAGGAAATACATTGTCCTGCGGAGGAGCTGGGGGCCACATCAATGAGTTTGGTCTCCAGAACTTGTGGTCCTGCATCATTCATGCACATGTCATTACATAAGCTGGATGTCACCAGTGTCGCCAGGCTTTGTGGCCAGTCATTTGCACTTGACAGAACATTTTGTATCACATTTAGCAAACTAATTGGCTCCCTTAATATGTAAATGTGCGGAGAGTAATGGAAATGCAAATGATGAGCGGCTTTGTTTCTTTATAAATCAAGTGCAAATTAAGGTCAGTGGGATAGAGGTTGGGGGGAGGGCAGGACATCTTTATTTATTTGACAATCTTTCATCTACTTCAAGAGTTTAGCTTTTCCTCTCCCTTTTTCATAGGATGTTGAACTTATTTTTAAAGACTTTGTTGGTATAGATTCCATATTCTTCTTTCTTTTCTTATTGTCTTTTTGATGTACAGGAAACATGGCCTCTAATTCCAATGGTGACCTATTTCGTCTTTTGACTTTGTGGAGGTACCTCGTTTTTGACCTCAATAAAAGGGCATCTTGAAATTTAAAGGGATACTCTAATGCACATTTGACATGTATTGGCTAAATCCAATGGTAGAAGTGGCTGACCATCTCATGTGTATGGTAGCCTCTTGACTAGTCTTGAGCGGGTCAAAATGTTCAGGTTCGATAACATTATCCAAACCCCAACGCTCAGAATTTTGATTCCCAACAGCTGCAGAAGTTGGATCCCACTCTAGGAAGTCCTGGAAAACATAGATAGAGCCATAGCCTATGTTCACACAACGTTTTTTCAGCTCCGTTAAAATGACATCTGTCATTTTGAGGCTAAAATAATGGACGTTGTGGCCTCCCCTTAGGGCCCTATTCCACAATAACGATAATCGGCCAGATCGGCCCCATTTGGCCCGATTCGGCCGATTATCGTTTGGTGAAATAGAGAGAACGATCAACCGATGATCGTGTCATCGGCTGATCGTTCATTTAGGGCTAGACCTAAAATCATCGTTCCCCCACCGCGCATCCCTACAGTTGAATAGCGGTACGCGGTGGGCGACCGACGATTTGACAACCAGCAGCATACATTAGCTGTCAGGTCTTCTCGGCGCTGTCTTCATCCCCGGGTCCCTCGCGCTCTATCTTCAGAATGGCAGGTCAGCTGACAGAGCGCTTAGCCAATCACAGGCCGGGACCGCCGCGGCCTGTGATTGGCTGAGTTTGGCCAGTCAGCTGACCGGCCATTCTGAAGATAGAGCGCGCGGGACCTGGGGATGAAGACAGCGCCGAGAAGACCTGACAGGTAATGTATGATGCTGCAAGGGCTGCAAGGACATCGGTAACGATGTCCTTGCAGCCCTCGCTCAACGATCATCGGGCCGTGGAATAGGACCCTTAGAGCAATGACTGGTGTTTGTACATTATTCTAGTTTGGGTTACTAATTGCCCTTTGGGTGTGGCTTAATTGCAAAGTCCATTGAATTTAATAGTAAAAGCAGAGACAAAACGGTGACAAAACTATTTGTGAACAACTAATAACAAAGGTCCGCTGTTTGCAAAAGATGTCCAAATATAATGATCATGTTCATTATTTTGACATCCGTGGTAAAATGTCTGTTATTCAATACATTGTGTGCACTGGACATCAGTCTTCCCGTTGACTTTAATGCATTGCATTGCAGTAAGTTAAATCGCACCAATAACTGACTTTTTTTAAAATATCAAAATCGTCCGCCTTTTCTCTATTTTTGACGTTGTGTGAACATAGCCATAGGCTGTTCTCCTTTACAGAGGAAGTTGGGGAAGACAAAAAGTTTCAACTACCCAATCCTCTTGTTCTTTAGCAGATAAGCTGTCCTCTTTCTACTCAGAACATGGAAACATTCAGACACGCTGAGCATTTAGGTATATGGGGGGATTTGGAGAGATTGTCGCTAGTATTCACCTGCCATTAAATAAAAATTGTTAGTACAAAAAGTTGTTGATAAGTGGCACTCTAGCAGGAATGGTAGTTTAGGCTATTGGCAGACTTTGACAGATGTATGGGTGTTCAGCCATTATTTCTCAACAGCTTGGCCTTCTTATTAACGCAATCTCAGGACTTCTGGTTATGGGGTTTTTCGAAGGACCAGGTCTACCGTGACAGAAGGTTGGGAATCGTCAGCATGTTGTGGGGATTAAACCTGAATTAACATTGGAAAACCAAAGGGGACATATTAGACATTTGTAGTGTAAATTGCATAACTATAGGGCCATCTATCTGCAACTTTTTGTACAATTTAATAAATAGCAAGTACCCATTGTCCAATCTTTGTCTCATCTGGAGCAGGGGAATGCCCTCCGGAGCCAGAGTTTGGAAAGTTTACCGGGTACTTTGTTGATTCACCAAAAGAGGAACAGCCTTTGCCTTTCAGTGGAACAGCCTTTGCTTTTAGTGTACATGCTGAGCATATTCTTGGAATATAGCAAAATATCTTTAGAAGGTGTTTGGTTAACTCTATGAAGCTTAGTCATTGCCAGTATCTCCCCTCTGTACTTTCTCCTGAACTTCTCCAAGAACAAACAGGGAATTAAGGATTTCTCCTGGCAACCGAGTCAGTATTTAAAACTTCAAGTCTTATTCTGGAGGAGGTGAGAAGTTTTGAGACTTAGCACCTTAAATGTGCAAATCACACATGTGGCAGAAAACAACACATTGCTGTACTATAGTAATTTAGTTAGAGGTACTACACCGAAAATTAATTCGGGGGGGGGGGGGGGGGGGGGGGGGGTTACAGCTGATCTCTGAGCCAAGACCAACAATAATGTCTGTGATGAAATGGGTGATACATGGGGGGGCTGTGATTAGCAAAGTATCTCTCTGCAGGTACATGAAAGGTAGACTTTAAATTGCATAGGGGGTGGGTACTAAGATACTATTATTACCGCTCCGGTCTTCTATCTGTAATCACTATCCCTGTTCAGCTAATCAGTGGCTGAGGTGGGTCACCACCCCCACCCCAGCGCCACCAACATGGCACAGTTAGTGCCCTGGGGTCCAGACTGTCACTTTAAGATTAACCAGGTACCCTCCACTCTGCTGAGAGGGGGGCACCTAGTTAAAGGGGAACTCCGGATAAGAAAAACTTGTTTTCTATTAAAAGTACATTAAAAGTTATATAGATGTGTCTATAGAATGTTTTACCGTATATGTACGGTTCTGCCACACTGGTAGCTGATAGAAATCCAGGAAGTGAAAAAAAATGGCCTATGTGCCAATTCACATTGTCTCCTGCTCCTGCTGCTATCCCCCCTTAGGAGACAAATCTTCCATGCCTCTGTCTCACATTGTGTGTGTTTGCTGATGATGCAGACAGGTGGCAGGGCGTGATGTCACAGGAGGCTTGGCTGGATCCCACAATCCCCTGAGTGATTCACCATCTCTGACCGAACAGAAGCAGCTGCTGCACTAATTTTACTGATTGCAATGGGTGGGGACTGTGATGGTCACATGAGGGAAAGCATTGCATTCTGGGAAATGCTAAACCAGGAAGGACAGAAACACAATACAGAGAGCCCCCCCCCCCCCAAACAAATGGATTTTTGGTAGCTTAACACTGGGATAGACAAGTAAGTAATGCGTTATGCTTCTGCAGAAGTTTCATTATTTTTAACCTCTTCCTGGAGTTCCCCTTTAAATACTTGAGCCTTCCTTTGTTTTCAATGTAACTAGGAGAGATAGAAAACACTGGGGGTGCACATAATGTGTTACCGCAAACTTTAAAATTGGAGTTTATCTGTGGCTCTAGAGCCGCTCACCTGGTGTTACAAGCGCGACACCGCAGATCACTTGATTAAACACAATGCTTCTTGCAGCCAATCCACAGGGCCGAGGGATCCTGATTGCTTAGCCAATAGTTATTGAATACGTATAGGTTCTCAAAGATAAGGTAATGGGTAAAGTAATTTTTTTCAGTTCAAGATTTGTCACCTGCTCCTACGGCAGTCTTTGGGTAAGCCGTACTAACAGTAACAAGTCTTGCTAATGCTGCCTTCTTTGAACTCTTGACCAGGCCCGCGGCCATGGTTCACTTCTCCCGTCTTTCTAGCCGACTGAGCCATGCAGGTAGATAACCGCTCCATATATAATGCATAAAAGAAAATCACATTAATTAAAAATTAGATCCATTAAGAAAATGATCTGTTCCTTACCAGGCTCCTCAAGCGCCATCTTCCATCTTATAATATGGACATTTTCAATTAACCTTTTATGCCTCATGTAACTAAATGGGAAATAATGAACAAGTGTTCTTCATTCTAACACCATGGAAATAAAGTTGAGATTCTCTGCCGCTATTCTACGGGCCACCAGAGAAAGCGGCCGTTGCATTCTGTCATCTACCGCTTCAAGGGCGGCTTCGAGGATTGCCTTTTTACTCTGTGGTTCTGAGACATTAACCCACTTTATGGACAATTTGATTATCAACCTGATTTAATGAATCCGTTCTTACCTTGTAATTGGTTAATATCTAGTGTTCTACACAATGAGAGCCCGGTGGAAGCTGCCTCATCCCCGCAACTGCACACAATTAGATACAGAAAATTAGGCTCCATTATTAGCCATTTTAATTGAAGTTGGTAACTAGTAATGAAAGTTGATCTTTGTCTCTTGGCCCAGTGCTGGACTGTGAAAGAAATAATCTCATCTCTTCTCAGATAATGTGACTTTCTATAGGGAATGGCCTTTAAAAAGATAGAAATCTGGGAAATGACTTTAAAGCTGTTTATCCAAATGTAATTATTACCAAAACAAACATTCGGCTCCATGGAATATCCGAGAATTAAGATTAATTACAGCTGCCTACAACGACGGGGTATGCGAAGCAAAGGACACAGGAAAATAACACAATAGAAATGAAGTATTAAACTTCCGTGGTCGAAAGTGATGGATTGTTGAGTCGTCCTGAAGAGTTTCTAGGGACGTTAGAAGCAATTGTCTTTATATTACTATAAATATTTACCTAAATAAAACATTAAGAAGAAAGGGAATATGAGGTGAACGGTTCATACTGTAAGTAGATAATAGACTGTCTCATAAGATGACCCACTTACCTGAGTGTAAGGGGCAGCATTTTGGCCAGTATGCCTCCCACTAGTTGGAAAATATGGATTGTTGAGTTATTATAGTGCTTGAAAAGCACTATATTGTAATCCGTATTCTTCTTCTTCTTCCGTTTCTTCTTCTTCTTCTTCCAGCTATTTTTCTGCGCATAATACAGCCCGAACCGCTTTAAACACACGAACCCTGTCCTGCAAGCCCCCCTTGTCCTGCAAGCCCCCCCTGTCCTGCCAGCACCCCCCCCTCTCCTGCCAGCACCCCCTCCTCCGTACTGCCAGCCCCCCTCCGTCCTGACACCCCCCCTCCGTCCTGACACCCCCCTCAGTCCTGTCAGCCCTCCCTCAGTCCTGCCAGCCCCCCCTCAGTCCTGCCAGCCCCCCCTCAGTCCTGCCACCCCCCTCCGTACTGTCAGCCCCCCCCCTCCGTCCTGCCACCCCCTCCATCCTTCCAGCCCCCCTCAGTCCTTCCACCCCCCTCCGTACTGTCATCCCCCCTCCGTCCTGCCACCACCTCCATCCTTCAAGCCCCCTCCATCCTGCCAGCCCCCCTCAGTCCTGCCACCCCCTCCGTCCTGCCAGCCCCCCCTCTGTCCTGCCAGCCCACCCCCCCTCCGTCCTGCCACCCCCTCTCTCCTCCCACCCTCTCCTCTTACCCTCTCCCCTCCGTCCTGCCACCCTCCCCTCTTACCCTCTCTCCCCTGCCACCCTCTCCTCTTACCCTGTCTCTTCCGTTCTGCTGCCCCTCTTACCCTCTCCGCTGCCACCCTCCCCTCTTACCCTCTCTCCCCTGCCAGCCTCTCCTCCTACCCTCTCTGCTCTCCCCTCCGTCCTGCCGCCCCTCTCCCCTCCCCTGCCACCCTCTCCTCTTACCCTCTCTGCTGCCACCCTCCCCTCTTACCCTCTCTCCCCTGCCGCCCCTCTCCTCTTACCCTCTCCCCTCTGTCCTGCAGCCCCTCTACTCTTACCCTCTCCCCTCTGTCCTGCCGCCCCTCTACTCTTACCCTCTCCCCTCTGTCCTGCCGCCCCTCCCCTGCCACCCTCTCCTCCTACTCTCTCCCCTCCCCTGCCACTCTCTCCTCTTACCCTCTCCGCGGCCACCCTCCCCTCTTACCCTCTCTCCCCTGCCACCCTCTCCTCCTACCCTCTCTGCTTTCCCCTCCGTCCTGCCGCCCCTCTCCCCTCCCCCCTGCCGCCCCTCTCCCCTCCCCTGCCACCCTCTCCTCTTACCCTCTTCGCTGCCACCCTCCCCTCTTAAAAAACACACAAATAAAATGTAAAAACAGTACATAAAACACTAACACTAACACTAACACTTACACGTGTAAAAGTATAACACTTACACACCCCTCTAAGGATGCCTTCACACACACACCGGATCCGCAGGGGATTTCACGCTGCAGATTTGCAGCAAAATCCTCTGCGGATCCAGCCCCAGTGCATCCCTATGAGAATACATACACGCAGTAGGAATGACATCCCGCTGCGTGTATGTAAGTTAACCCCCCGATGGCCGGAGCATACATCACCTCCTCCCCACTCTGGTTTGCTTCGGGGGTTCTCAGCAGGACATCCCGCTCAGCCAATCAGTGGGAGGCGGGAGCCCCGAAGCAAGCTGGAGCGGGGAGGAGGCAAAGTATGCTCCGGGCAGCGGGCGTTAACTTACATATAGGCAGAGGGATGTCAATCATAGGGATGCACTGACGCTGGATCCGCAGTGTGCGTATCTGGTGTGTGTGAAGACATCCTTAGGAAAAAAAACAAAATGGCCCACAGGTTGTTCTCGGCTGAAGAGGCATTCGCCTGGATTGCCTCCGATACTGAGACAACCAGTGAGGGAGAAGAGGAAGATCCCTCGTTCCCTCTTCCTTCCTCTTCTTCCTCATCGTCATCACCATTTAGTGATGACAAGCCCCCAAGGCGCTGCCCCAGGACTAGGCCCCAGGAAGCCCCCCCAAGTGACCCCACCCCGTACGAACCACAGATTCCTGAGTTCGTTGGGGTCACTTTTGGGGGGTTTCCTCTGTTTTGGCAGCATGGGGGCTCTGAGAGCCCTTCGTCCTCCATTCTGGCCAAATCCAGCTTCCAAAATCCAAATTACGCTCCTTCCCTTTGGAGGCTTTCCGTGCGGTTACTTTGCACTTTGTGTCCCCATGTGGGGTACTCTTGTAATCGGGGGAAATTGCGCTACGTGATTAGGCATTTATTTTTTTCTTTTAACCCCTTGTGAACATGAAAAATTCAAAGTTACACCAACGTTTTAGTGTAAAAAATTAAATTTTTCATTTTAACAGCACATTGTTCCACATTTGTGCCGTCACCAGTGGGGTCCATATGCTCACTATACCCCTTGTTACATTCCTTGAGGGGTGTAGTTTCCATAATAGGGTCACTTGTGGGGGTTTCCAATGTTTTGGCAGCAAGGGCACTCTGCGAACCCGACATGGCCTTCGTCCTCCATTCCAGCCTCTAAATGGCGCTCTGTCCCTTTGGTGGCTTGCCCTGTGCCCATATGGCACATTATATCCACATGTGGGGTATTTTCGTACTCAGGGGAAATTACCCTACACGTTTTGTGTTAATTTTCCCTTTTAACCCCTTGTGGAAATGAAAAAATCAAGGCTAGACCAACATTTAGTGTAAAAAAAAATTAAATTTTTACACTAAATCATTGATCTAGTCTTTATTTTTTCATTTTCACAAGGGGTTAAAAGATAAAAAAAACACGAAATGTGTAGAACAATTTTCCCTGAGTACGGAAATACCCCACATGTTGACATAAAGCGCCATGCGGGTGCAGGGTAAGCCTCCGAAGGGAAGGAGCGCCATTTGTCTAGAATGGATGGTGAATGCCATGTCGCATTTACAAAGGCCCTGTGTGGCCAAGACATTGAAAACCCCCCAGAAGTGACCCCATTCTGGAAACTACACCCCTCAAGGAATCTAATAAGGGGTGCAGTGAGCATATGGACCCCTCAATGAGTGGGTCCAATGAGTGGGTCCAGGCGGCGCCACGGCAGTCTGGGCAGGTGATAAAGCGGCTGGAGGGGCAGATGATGGGGTAATGGGACGGGTGGCTGGGGGATGACAAGAGCGCCCCCTAACTGCCGCTGCCCTGTGCAGTGGCCCAGCCCGCCCGCCTCTAGAAACTGCCCTGATCTTACAACTATAAATCGACTTTATTCACAGCAACACCAATTGGTCACAGTCACAATGCCACTTCTTCTTCTGTCCAGACTGTAGTGTCTCTAACTCGCAGTGGTTGCTAAAAGCAGTCACAACTATGGTGAATAAAGTTAATTTTCTTTGCTCCGTGGCAACATAAGGTGTTCAGGAGAACAACATCAGAATGTTCTTCTCCTTATCTGTCAGGTCTCTGGGCTGGTTTGTTAGTCCCTGGGGACCTGACAGGTTTCCTTTAAAGGGGTAGTGCGGCGTTTTTAAAATTATTCACTAAATAACACACATTACAAAGTTATACAACTTTGTAATGTATGTTATGTTAGTGAATGGCCCCCTTCCAAGTGTGTCCCCCCCCCCACGCTAGACCCGGAAGTGTGATGCATTATACTCACCTGATTCGTGTCGACCCCGTCCGCCATCTTGGGGCAATAATGTCATCTTCGGGAGTCCGGCCGAACCGCTACATCTGTCCCTCATGCCGGCCCCCCTATGCCACGTCATTAGCTGCTCGGCCGCGATTGGCTGAGCATAACTGTGCTCAGCCAATCGCGGCTGAGCAGCTGATGACGCGGCAGAGGGCGGGGTCGGGGTCGACACGAATTAGGTGAGTATAATGTATCACACTTACGGGTCTAGCGTGGGGGGGACACGGGGAAGGGGGCCATTCACTAACATAACATACATTACAAAGTTGTATAAGTATAATGTGTGTTATTTAGTGAATAATTTTGAAACGCTGCACTACCCCTTTAAATATCCGACTTCCTCAAGTGCAATGAACAACTTCTTGGCCAGTATGCTATCCACTAGTTTCATGGTCTAATAATATGTGCAGATTCACTGAAGATAGAAGTAAATGCCCTTTTCTTTATATAGATTCCACACCGCTGGATGCATGAAGAATGTAAAAAAGAATGTTATAAAAGAATGTTATTAAAATACAACACGTTTCACAGCCGTGCCGGCTTCTTTTTCACATGTTATAGATCAATAGAACAAAGGCACGTACAAGTACACGTATGACATCACCATGCGTCAGCTACGTACAGTACATCATTAGCCATGGTGTGGCTGCGACCACCCATCTCACCGCCTTATACGCTTTGGAGTATTGAGCCTCTGGAGTTGCACAACCACAATCCAGGTGAGATTTATTTTGTAGCACACATTTACTTTGGTGTGAAGGTATCTACACCATGGAGCGCTGTCTGTGCTCCTTTTTATACGTTATATAGGCACAGCACAGGCATACATATAAGAGGGTCCAAGGGGTGAACCGTCTATCAGTGAAGGAGAGTCCTTGTCTGAAGATTGCTGACTTCCATGGGTGTAAGAAGCAGGATTCTGGCCAATACATCATCCACTTGTTTCATAGTGGAACAAATGGATTTTTGAGTTATTCAACAAGATTTCCAGGAATATTAGAAGTAATTGCTTTCCAAGTATTATACACTCAAAGGGGTCAACAAGCCATAGGTGTAAGGCAGATGGCTGATTTCCTAAGGGCAAGGGCAATTTTTTTGCCTGATATATCATCGACTAGTTTCATGGGCTAAAAATATAGAATGTAACACCTAGATTTCTTTTCTTTACTGATTAAATGCCAATACTAATATGTTACTTTTTAACACCAGGTTTCATTTTCTGATTTTTTTAAATAAATTATTATGAAGCCAAGTCATCTTGTTTGAGCAATTGTAACAGCATTTAGAGATATGTTTTATATGAGGACATTAACTCAATGGACTGTAGGGGACACTAGTCATATGAATGGAAGTATTTTCTAGGCATGCTCTGGGACCTGTCTAGATGTCATTCTACAGGGGTGGGGGTTAGCTCTGAGCTTCAGCTGGTGCATTATCTGCTGGGGTTGATGATGGATTCTAGAGATGCAGCATTTGAATATGGGTGGCTGAAGAACTTTGATGCAGCCATAGGGAATCCTGGAAAGCATGGATACAGTCTCCGGCCTATGTCTGTATCCATGTTTTCCAGGCAGCCTTAAGGCTGCATCAAACTTCTGCAGCCACTGGTAATCGAATGCTGCATGCTTGTGTTGTGCTATTCTTTACGGGCTTCCACCCTTAGTAAAATAGAAGATTGTTGACAGAAAAGGACCACTTGGTCCATTTAGTCTGCCCACTCTTGGTCACCTAGATCGCCTACTTACAAAAAAAATCTCCTTTTCTTTTTCATGAAGAATATTGGATTAATGGAAAAGAGCCATACATGCATAGGTCAACCTAAGTCAACCATGAGGAGCCACATCAGCTCTGGTGGGATCCTGACCTAATAGCAGCTATGCATTCCATGACTACACATACCAAATTATTTCTTTGGCCAAAAAAAGTTGAACAAAACTTGAGTCTGTTGGCAGCCTGACTAGGCTCCTATAGCAACTGCTATGTAATGGGGTGCCATATAATTTCCCATACTTAGAAATCCATAGAGAAGTGGAGCTCCTAAAGACCCAATGAAGCAACAAGTTGATTGAATTTGGCAATCGGAAAAATTCAGATATTGGAGATGTTTTACAAGTCGTGATGTATATATACAAGGCTTCTGATTGCATCTATGTATAAATACTTTATATTTGGAACAGCACTGGCTCAGTAGCCAAGTGTCCCCGAAAATCACTTAAAACCATTGCCAGTGATGAGATGTCCCAGTATAATGTACCAGCATTGGAACAATGCTTCAGTGATTACCTCTTTGTCATCTGCAAATCCTCCAAGACCGCAGTGTTGGAGCAGCTCAGAGTTTTAGCATTGTAATCATATGGGTATTGTTAGAACCATCTGGTAGGTGGTAAATCGTATGGATTTTACGTTCATTCATTTAGAAAAACACTCGCCAATCCATTCTGGTGTTATGAACAGGTACGGTATAATGCATTACGAGACACGATGGTTGTCAGATTACAACATATTCTGGATTGTTGGATAGTGATAAGTATAGAGATCCTTCCGATTCATAGCCCGAAATACAGTGAAAAGATAATAGGCCACTATTAGGCCTCATGTATATAGCTGTAGCTGTATCATGTGCTTGCTCTGTGTGCAGAGGTGTAACCTAAATGGGCACTGTTGCTTAAAAAAATAATCTTAGCCAATCACTAGAAGTAGCTGGTCGAAGTGTGTGCGTTAAGTGTGTTCTCTCCCATCTCTGTGCCATGTGACCAAGTCAGATCCCCAATGCAGGTGTATGGAACTGCACAGATACAGAGAGTGGGAGAGCGCTCAGCTTCACTCTTCTCTCCCGGCTTGGTTTGGTGAGTATTCAGGGTCTCAGGGTTTAAAACACATCTAAAACAGGTTTGAGACGTGTGCCTTTTTGTATTCTCTCCCAGCTCTGTGCCAGGTGACTTAGGGTCCTATTACACTGAGCTATTTTTAACGATTAACGACTGACGATAACGATAGTTAACTCGAAATCGTACACCATATTACACAGAACGATGTTCGTTAGTTACAATCGTTACTATGATCGAAATTGCATCGTTACCATGATCGTTTACTCCCTGTGATCCCAGCAAAACAATGAACCATGTGCTATTACACTGAACGATTAGTGAAAAATGCGGAACTTGAGCGAACGAATGTGGAATTACAGCGAACGATTAACGATAATTTTAGTTTCAGATCTAAATCAATGATCAACGACATACAAACGATTTTTCGATCGTTGCCTGCAATTACACAAAGCCATTATCGTTTAAATTTGAACGATACAACGATTTTTCGCACGATAATCATCCCATGTAATAGGGCCCTAAGACGGACCCACAATGTAAGTTGTTGGGACTGTCTCTGCCATAGGTACAGAGAGCGTGAAAGAAGAAATAGGCTGTATGCTTCACTTTCCCCGAGTTCTAGTTATTGGTTGAACCCTCAGACCCTGATCAATGAAAAATATTGACATGTTAAGTTTAAAGTGACAGGCTGTTGTGTCTGCTTTTGTAGCATCGGGAACCATCTACATCTACTAATTCTAGTTCCCCTGTATATACAGTACTCACCTAGCTTTAGAGCTTTATATTATGGTGCCCATTGACTGGTATGGTACCATATATCAGCTCAGTATTCCTTAAATTGATTTTTTCAACTGAATTTTATGGAATCTCTTAGTATAAAATATTATAGCCTAATACATCACTATATTATAGACGTATTCTCCATTCAGTGCATTACTGCTGGGAAAAACCAAGGTGCCTCAAGATGGCACCATACGGCGGCAAATGGATTGCCTATGAGTCTGTTCTCTAGATCCATAGGGAATTCATGCACAGTATTTACAGTGCTGTCTGTATACAAGCTTTATATTGCGTATTTCCCTAATGTTCTGATTGAGGAATTTTGAGATTACAAATAATTTTAATACAATAACCGGATCATCAGATTCCATATAATGGTAACATTGTACTATGAATGCCTTTGCAGTATACATTATACTATATTATAACCCTGATCCTATGATAGTTGCTTCCTATCTTCTTGGTATTCCGATATTGGAACCGGTCTCATTTGATGACCTTATTCAAGGATGTATCCTCCCACCCCCTACAATTATTTCTGGTCACATATCACTTCTATGGTTAGCGCTGGATAAGCAGCTCTGTACACCTGGGAACTCTCAGAGGACTTGCAGAGTAGCATGAAAATAGGTGAGACGCTGCTTTCACCTCTGTTCCCATGGGAAATAGTGGCAGATGAAGTCACTACAACAGCTGCTGCTCGCTCCTTGTTATGTGCCAGGTATCCGCACCGTGCTGGGAGTAAAGCCTCATAAAAACATATAAAGGATGACGCTTCTGTCCAAGTATCTTTTTCTGCTGGAACATTTAGGGTTAAACCGGGCCACCAGAGTATCAGAGTGCTGTCCTGTGAGCTCAGGCTCTAACTTTATACAGTACAGCAGAAGACAAACCCATTTGAAGGTGACTTTGGAGACAGTCACTAGGGTCTATTTCCTATGGGATGCATCACAAATAACCTATTATCTATTACATCATATTCAAGTTACATCCTGTATGTACAATAACAGCAAAGACGCCAATCCAGTATTCACATTTCACAAACTGAGCTCAATGGGGAGAAAGTCAACGTGAGACAGCTCTGTCCGCATCTTATCTTCTTGTGAACAAGGGGATCAGGCAGCTGTAATCAAACTGCCCGATCCTTATTGGCATATGAGTCGCAAAGCCCCCATACACATTACATGATCAGTCCTGCTGGTATTTAATCTCTATGACCTATATAGGGAGCCTTACTATGTAGAACCATAGAAGCTCCATGTAGTGTAAGTAAAGCCTTTACTTTAGGCCCTGTCTCTATTCTGTTTCTCAGAGCATCTTCCTAATCTTGTTTCTTTTCAGTAGAGACAAATCACAGGACAATTTGCTTGTCTAGTTTATCCGAGAATATGAATAGTGGAAATCAGTCCTCAATGGGATCACTAGAGAAGATAACTGCGTTTCTGGGCACAATCCATTAAATGAGCCTGCTCTGCTGCAGTGGACTAGATTTTATATATATATATATATATATATATATATATATATATATATTCTCTTTTTACTATATGTGTATCCATTGGTATTAAGGCCCTATTACACGGATCGATTATCTGCCAAACTGAGTACCGTATTTTCCGGCGTATAAGGCAACTGGGTGTATAAGACGACCCCTGACTTTTAAGAAGATGGTCAGGGGAATGCCGGAAAATGTAACCCCTGCCTGACCGCAGCAGGGCTTAACTGCAGCTAAATTAAAACAAAAAAACAGTTAACTCACCTGTGACCCATTCCCGGCATCCGCACGTCTCCTGTCCCGTTCCTGGGATGTACACTGCCTGCACTGGGGATCCCGGAAGCTCTCCCGAGCAGCCGAGCATCTCATTGGAGAAGCTGGAAGGCGCTCGTTTGCCGGGAGAGCTTCGGAAGAATGACAGAGGCTTTGGGTACTTCCGGAGCCTCTGCCAATCTCCCGAAGCTCTGCAGGAGCTGCTTGGCTGCTCAGGAACGTACACTGCCTGCGCCGGCAATGGGCCCCAGATGAGTTAACTGTTTGTTTTATAGTGGTTTCCCCTATACCATGAAGATGCGGCCATTTTTAGCTCCTCCATCGTATGAGGTAATCGTACCCGGCGTATAAGACGACCCCCGACTTCTAAGAAGATTTTTCAGGGTTAAAAAGTCGTCGGAAAATACGGTATAGTAATAGAGACAGCGATCAGCCAATACTAACTCGTCGGCTGATCGCAGCCTTTCGGGCCATCTAATACGGCCTTTAGTTACTGCTTAAAGTTTTAAGGTATTCGTAAAATTAAACCCTAGGAACCTCTTTAACAACATGCTCAGAATGGACAGTCAAAGGGATTGTCCACCTTCAAGACTTTTTTGAGAAGTCTCCATGAAAATAAGCTGATCATAGATATCCCACAGCAGTGATAGGCCCTATAATTAGTTTGTCTAGATCACAAGTTAAAAAAGCATTGAAATCTACAATATGTGCTATTTGTGTATTACATGGACATGTCAAGTCCACTAGAGCATTGTCCCTAAAAGATACTATCCAAGACATTATCTAACTCATGGTACTAGGGTCGGGCAGGTTTCTGGCATGGTGTATCTAGAATTTTACCACACAAAATATCATGTTTTATATTTAATTAATGTTTTTGTAATATTTAGTCACTGGTCTTGATTTAGGTGTTAAAGGGTTTTTCCGGTCTTATGTGTAAATGATTTACAAGATGCCTGCCTTACTAATGTTCTATCTGTAACTAAAAGGCCTCTTTAAACCAGTCTCTCACCGCTCCATGCAATAGAAGCAGCAGCAGCAGACTGCCACTAACTTCAATGGGCCACCTTAGATCCTCCAAGCATCCTCCTTGGATTATCCGGGCAGCCCCTCCCGCTCCTCCCTGCTGCTTTTTGTGCATGTAATAGCACAGACAGTGAGCAGAGAATGAGGAGGAAGCAAGCACTGAGCTGACAGGTTGGCACCCGCTTTCTCCTCAATATCATGCTGTGTAATATGGCCTTTATTATAATTTTTTTGTTTTGTTTTTGTTCTCAAGAGGGATCATGTTTGACATGCTGGGCAGCAGTACAGTGTTAGCAGCCAATATGTGTTGTGTGTAAATACATTGACTACTTATAGGACTACCTTATACTTGGTAATAGAAGGTCAGTGTCTGTGAGAGAAGCCCTGGCAGCATCAAAACAACAGAGCTATACAGAAATGGAAGATATTATGTAGCTAAAACATAATTATGTCTTAGCTATGGTGGCATCACTTGGTGAACAACTTGGAAACCCATCTGTTATTTGGATGTAAGTCATGGCTGGATAGGGGTTTATATGGCTACTGGTAGTGCAGTGTAGATTTTCTTAATAGTGTTTGATATGTATATGAAAAGTGAAAAAGATACTATACCACCATAGAACTAATAACTTGATCATTGAGAATCCAACATATGAGCCTAGGAATTGGGGCATCTAATTAAAAAGGTTCCTTATGTGACAAAATTCTATTAAAATGCACAACACCTATGTGTGTCTATTTCTTCCCCTAGAATCCTGCCTTGCACACTGTGGAGTAGACTGCAAATCCTATTGCTGTGATGGGACTCCTCCATACTGTTGTTCCTACTATGCCTACATTGGAAACGTCCTTTCGTAAGTTCCATCTCTTTTATTCCATGGTTATGTGATTGCATTGCACTATACTTTATTTTGCTTAATGAATATATATATATATATATATATATATATATATATATATATATATATACACATATACAGTGGTTCCTTGGATTACAAGCATAATTTGTTTCAGGACCGTGCTTGTAATCCAAATTTTCCCATAAGAAAGCATAGAAATGCAGACAATTGTTAACACACCCCAAAAATAATAATTTATTATTCTGAATAACGTAAAACAGATGAAACAAACATTTAGAAACAGCAGAATATGTGATATTATAAGTTACTGTACAGTAATGGAGAGGATGGGAAACACAAGGGCTGATAGAGACTGCAGGGAGTATGAAGGAATGAGCAGGGCAGATGTGGGTACAGTATAGCAGCACTCTCTGTCCAGGGAGAGAGGGGTTACAGCTATGGAGAGATTACCTCTGCAGTCCTGTCCCCTGATGTAAGCCCCAGCCTGAAGTGGATCTGCTATGATTTGGAAGGTGAGGGAGACTTCCTGGGTCAGAGACCAGGGCTGTAGACCAAACTATGCAGACCATGCCCCTCCTCCACTCCCCCTCCCACCCAGTACAGGGAGCTCTTACACCAAAGCAATGCTCTTAAACCAAGTCACAATTTAAAAAAACTGCGAACTCTTAAACCAAAACGCCCTTAAACCAAGTTACTTTTAAACCAAGGTACCACTGTATATACCACTGTAATACAATTCAGCTCCATTCACTTCAATAGAACCGAGCTGCAATACCACACTCAAACTGAGGACAAAAATGGTACTGTTTCTAAAAGAAAGCGGACATGTTTTTCTACCCCTTATTTTGTATATATTCATATATTTGCCACAAAGCAAAAAGCTCTGACCTTCCTCTAGGCTTGGCGATTCCATAATTTTTGCCAGGGCTTGTATATCACAGTTGAGGATTTTAGCCGCTGTATTTAGCTGCCGAATGCAATGGACAAATCTTTCTTTGTTTTACTAATGCCAGTAACGCTTTCCAGAGTTAAATGCAGGATTTGCACAGTGGGGATATGTGACATAACGCCGCTGCCGTGCTTGATGTTCAGTGAACTTTACTTCAAATAAAATATCCTATTAAAAGAGATGGTGTCTGCAGCCAAGTCTGAGCCGTGCTCGGCCTATCTCAAGACAGCAGACATTCTGCACTGGAGCGCTTCTGAGGAAATCCCTAAAGACATCATTATTGTGTGGGCATCACAGGGCATGAAATCAGTCCGCCATCAGCCGCGACAGGCTTAAATCTTCACGTCTCGCCTGTCTGTTGTTTCAGGTTCCATTCATTTGGATGACAGTGTTCTACTTTCTATAGATTTTTTTTTTTTTTAGCTATAAGACCAGCCATGGTAGGTATGAGATTATATATGCCTTTTAGTATAGGGTCTGTGCATAGGATACAAAAAAAAAAAAAAAAAAAAAATCATATTCCTTAGGGATCATGCACACTTAGGGATCATGCACACTTCAGTATAGTGGCTCAATATAGCCCCCAAGGGCCACCATATACCAAAGAAAAAAGGCTGTAGGACTTTCTAATGTGTATGGGGGCTTCCTTCTTCCATGACACATAATGTTTGGAGAAAGATCAGACAATTTTGTCTTCTTTCCCTTATCCACCCTATCCATCCTTATTCACATATGGGTGGATAGAGAGACAGTACTGACATTTCAGCTATCATATATGTGTGGCTACCATATTTGCTCCGTATTTCTCAGTTTAAGAGAGGACTTGAGTAGACTTCTCCATAGGAGAACATGTTTTAGGGCAATTTTGGGTGGTCCTCCGATAAAGGCTTTAATGTATATCCAAATCAAAGTAAAGTACAGAGATCACTACCATGATGTGTATATACCTAGGACTCTAGCTGAAAGAAGGCTTCTATGCTAGTATGGAATGGGATTCTTTACTGTAAGAGCAGTGAGACTATGAGAGTCTGGTTTTGGCAGCATGTGGTGACGTACAGTAAATGTGCCTAAGACTGATCTAATATCAATAAAATGTTCAGAGAGTAGAAAATCATGATGCTAACTGGTGAGTGAAGATGGGGCGTCTGCAGGTTTAGTGCCTAGGGCAGCAGCAGTTGGTAATATGGCCCTGGCTGTATCCATGTTTTCCAGAACTCCCTTGGGCAGCATCCAACTTCTCCAGATGTTGGGGGTCAAATGCCAAGCGTTTGGGTTCAGAAAACGTTGCCGAACCCAAACAGTTTGACAAGTATGCTCATCACTTTTTTATGATTTAGACATGGGAAGGAGTTTTTTTCCCCCTAAAATGAGGACAAACTGGTTTCTACCTTGTGCAGTAGATCTATAGCTGTAGGCTGAACTCATTTTGGACAAATTCTTAGCACGTTTTCCTCTCCTCAGAGTTTTAAATATATTTCCAGGAATTTGATATTGATGGCCTATCATTAGGGCTGTGGTGTTACATACCCCAACCACTGCCCAATATAAGCACCAAGCTAATAGATTTGTAGTCCTTTACTGAACCTTTAACATGGCTCAGTATTGGATCTCTTGAACCATCACCTGGGCAATCAGAGTCAGATTGGTGCCAAGTCCCCTCGTAGCAATGAGTGCTCCATCCCCTTCTCTGTTTACTAGGCACAGACCTATGACCTATGTACACTGCAGTGGCTGTACCTGGTACTACAGTATAGAACCATTCACTTAAAGGGTTAGCTAGGATTAGAATATTATATCTTCTTTCTTCCAAAAACAGTGCAACACCTATCCTCAGCTTGTGTGCAGTATTACAACTCAGCTCCATTTACATCAATAGACCTGCACTACAATAACACACATAAACTGAGGACAAGAGTGGCGTTATTTCTGTAGATAGATAGAAAGAAAATGCAAAATAGCTCTCACACTTCTTGAGCAAAGAGATGTCCCTTCAAGTCAAGTCTCGCTCAGTCAACGAGCCTTAGAACATTGACTGGGGAATGGTCTGTAAGTCTCTACACGTATTTATGATGAGCTCCCCTTAAGGAGAGTCACTACCCCTTTGACCCATGTAGATAGATAGATAGATAGATAGATAGATAGATAGATAGATAGATAGATAGATAGATAGACCCTTTAATTAATTAATTAATTCATTCATTCATTCATTCATTCATTTATTCAGACAGCTGCAGTACCAGGAACAGCCACTAAGAAAAGTATGGAGCTGTGGTATGGAGCTGTGTGTTGCAAACAATAACCGGGTCATAGCTCACGCTGTGGGGAGTCTGAATCCCACTGATCTCATATCATAAGGATAGGTCATCTATATCATATACCTGAATTATGGTATAATAAATTAGATAGCACAAGTATTGACTTCTCTTTATTATTTTACATTTTATTTAATGATCAGAAACTATTCAGAGTGGCAAATATGCAATAAAAAGGAAAAGAAGGAAGGGGGCAGATAATATTGACGGCCCCTCATGCTGTCATTTTCCCATCTGTCTGTGCTGCAGGTTTCTGCCATTAGGAATAAATAACGTAATGTTTTCGGATCCCGGTTAAGATCCTCCATTAGGAAAAGCATTTTAATGTCTTAGTGCGCACTCAGCGTTATTAAAGTTTAAAAGCCAGAACATTACAGCTGTGCAGGTGAATAAAAGCTTTTCTCCCCGTGACAACACACACACTTTCTGCGCCTCTCTTATACAACCTAATGCAATTTATTTTTAATGCTCTCTCGCAGGGCAGAAAGTAAAAGTATTCCACTTGGCCGAATAGTCACAATCATCAGCAAAGTGACGGCTTAGGATTTATCTGTGCTTTGTTTTATTGTTTTGCGGTCATGTGTATGGTGCCTATGTGGCGGTTCGGTTTTATGGTGTCTCCATGGGGCACTATAGAAGCAACATCTCTAGAAGAGTTTAAGGTCGTATTACGCGGAGTGACTGTCGGCTGAATAGGCCAATTTTCCCTTGTGTTATAGGGTCAGTGGTCAACAGATGATGAGCAAGCACTCGTTTGCTTTGCTTTGACTTGCTAAAACATCTTTTCCATGTAATAGGAAATGTGCGGCCAACAAATGATCTATGAGATTGGTGTTCTTCACAGCGAACGTCAGTCCATGGAATAGTGCCTGTACTACATCTTACAGCATCCAATGAAACAAATCTTGACTTCTTTTTCTACCAGGTAAAAGAACAGCAAAGCCAAGGGCATACATAAGATAGAGCAGAGATGGGGAACCTTTGGCCCTTCAGCTGTTGGAAAACTACAATTTCCATCATGCCGGGACAGCCAAAGCCTTGGTATCAGTCATGATGTGAATTCTAGTTTTTCAACAACTAAAGGGTTGAAGGTTCCCCATCCCTTCCATTGATATAGATCATGCAGCTGTTTTGGGGCCCTTGAGGAGAAGAGTTCATGCCATGATTGGTCCTAATGGGTGTCTAGGTCCTGTGAGAGTTACCAACGAGAAAAAGAATTAGCCCATGGGTGATGGGGAAACAAACAATGGAGTGGCCCGTTTTAATATTCAAAATGGGGCCCATTCTCTACTATGTATACCACTATAACCCCATAAACTACTATGGTCGGTGCATCTGCGATGCCCTGACCCGTGTGGGTCACTTCGCAGTGCAGACGTTGAGAGCGGGCAGGAAGCGGGGCAGCTGCAGGGTATAGGATTGTCACAGTACAGGGCCTGAGGGTGGCACAGCTGAGGGACCGGTCTGCAGATACTGCGGTATACTTGCTACTGGGCATGCGATTCTTTCGCTGTACCTAGTCAGGGCACCAGTAAACGGGACACCAATGCCAGGGTTCAGTAACAGCGGTGGTTACACTTTTATTGTAACTGAGGCCACTGGTAGCAACAGTCTCTTCCGGATGCAACCGGGTATATAGCAGACATATTTAGACAGAGCAAAGGTGGTGCTGCATAGGCTGAGGTGAAATGTGCCGGATGATGGGAGTAGTAGTGAGAGAAGAATAGAGATGCTGGGTGAACTTAGAGTACTTGCGGTATAAATCTAGACTTGACGAGGAGATGAATAACAGGAACGACACCCAGATGAGAAGATACTCCAGGCACTTGAGCAGGCGGACAGCCAGGATCTGTTACAGCAGAGCACCAGCCTCTCTTCTGAAGGTGAAGAGAGACACAAAACACACGACCTCCTTGCTTGGGAGCAGGGGCCGGAACTAACTAGCAAGGGGAAGTCACATGGTACCCCTGGCCAAAGCTCGACGGCCATTGGAGGAACCATGGTTACAGGGCTTGGTCACGTGATCCTCAGCCTTTGCATACCACTGCACAGAGTTAAACACATGTACAATATACAGGAACCTGAGAATAATAGGGACTATATCACAGTTGCAGTGCAAATAGTTTCCAGAACAGGCATAGCTGTAATAGCAAAAATAAACTGACAGTGAGAAACAGACAGCGTGTTCTGGGACACTGCACATCCATGTCTGTCAAGGGTTGTATGGTCATGTGTATTCTTATCAACTATGGGACTTTCACCAGTCTGTGCACTAAAGGCACTTTAATGCAGCTGAGTTAAAAAAAAAACACCCATGTGGACAGTAATAAATACTTACCTTAACACAGATATTACTTAAATAGAGCCTGTCAGGTCCCAGGTGCCCCAGGACCTTACAGATAAGGAGATTAGTATTATCACAGTGTTCTGCTATTTTCTATGTGATTCCAGTGTAATGACCCTGGATGTCAATGTCATAAGCCACATTGGGTCCCACTGTTGGAGCAGCCCATGGGAGCTGCTATGGGGTAGAATTCCACAGCTCTGGATGATCGTCATACACATAGCGGTGGCTTAGGTTAGCTCACAGCAGCTGATAATAACAACCAGCAGACTTGTAAATGCAGCTCCGGACTATAATAGAGGACATAACTCAGGATGATGGATTACATGGTGCACATTGAAGTCAATGAGCTGTCTATATAATGCATGGATGTTCTCGGTACTTCACAGTAAGTGATTGTCTTTGTAGATCTTCTCTACTCTGGATGAGAAATGAGGGTCCTGAAGAAGGACAGGGACCCCCCTCTAATAAGATAGGTTTTGTAAACCAGACCGCCACTTACGTATGTGCCAGCGATGGGTCAGGTTGATACATGCGATCTTGTTATTGCACTGAAGTTATTGCATGACGCCATCTCCGCCACCCACATTCCTACAGAAATCCCTTTTATGAAAGCGATGACAGACAACACAAGGGGTCAACTTCTGCATATCCTGTTGTGATACGGACCATCAATCTGCATCCTGTCTGGAGCTATAACAGAGGATACATGCTCCAGCCACCGGCTTAGCCTCCAGGAATTCTTTCCATTCTCAGATATTTGGATATTTGGATGGATCTGTAGCTGTCCAAACATTAAAAAAAAGAAGAAAACATTTAGCCAGTACTTTTCCACTTTTATTGCACCTCTTTATTTGTTTGCACAGTTGGGCCGGGCGATCCGCAGCTGCCGCAAAGAACTTAACACGACAGAAGTGAAATGAGATTCTAAAGTTTCCCCTTTAATAGCAATCAAACAGCAATTAGAATGGGGAAAAAAGAGATAAAACTGTTGTGGCAGCAGCTGCTGTCTGCTAGTTAAATTGACTTTATAAGTGATGTCCGACCACCCCATTACCAACTTCTGCTGAGCTGCTTTATAGGAACTTTTCTAATGTTATATGGCTATGGCTGGAGTGGAGAGAGGGCAAAAGGTGGATATGTCTTGGGGCTTCCAAAAACCTCCTTAGAAAAACTCAGAGCATCTACTTGCTTGAACACCTGGGACTGGATCATTGTGATCTGAGTATTGTATATATTGGATGCTGGAATTAAAATAGAACTGTATAGCACTATATTAAAGGTCCCTGGCGTTACAGCTGTCACATCTTCTATTCCCTGTCTTATTCTTTCTACTTCTGATGACATTTTGCTTCCTGCTCAGCCAATCACAGAGCTGAATGGAAAGCCAGGATGTCATTGGAAGAAGCAAGAACAGCACAGGAGCGACCAAAGGAAGAAATGACAGCTGCAGCACTGAGGGTAGGGCTGCATTCACACGTTCAGTGCAGGCAGATGTGTAGCTACCATGGAGGCAGACTGCGCAACTGATATGGGGCCCATGCGGCAGAGGGGCCCGGGTCTCCTGGCGAAACACGGTCTGCCTTCATGTAGCTACAGATCACAGCACCCACTGGCAGGGCTCCCTGCCCTGCCACTTTCTCTTGTGGCCGGAGGCAGCATTGCGCTCCCAGCCAAAAGATACCCCCCATACACATACCCATAGCTCCATGGCATGCCAGTGTAATCACTGGTGCGCCAGGCATCTGGTAGACAGGAACACTGTGGGACTGTGCCATGTCATGTGAGTATGGGAGGAGTGTTCAGGACTCATGGGGCCCTGTACAGTTTCCTGCTATGTTGCCTCATGAATCCCCCCCTGCGTGCACGATCCATATATAGGGACAATGTTCTACAGACCGGACTTCAGAACTTCAGTCATCATCATGCATAATGATGCCCTGAGTTTGAAAATAGTTATAAACATTTTAGTAAATTGATTTTGAGATTTAACATTTTCGGAGCTCATGGCTTCATTATGAATGATAATGCCTGGAGTTCTGAAGTCCAGTTGGAGACATATCTTCTGTATATAAGAACTGTGCACAGACTGTGAGAATAAGACCTTAACATGAGGCCTTTTATTTTTTAATGCCAGTTAAGGCACAGAGTACATTTTTATATTTCCTGAAAATTTCCAGAGTGAAAAATGCATGCAAGGTGGTACACATTAAACATTTGCACAATTTCCGATTTGCACAAAAATTTGCAACTTTCTTACTCCTATCATCATGGGAGTACTTGTTACCCAGATCTTGTCCACAATGTCCTCAGTGCTCTACCAATGAAGTCCAGATGTCCAATATAAAAAGGAGTAAGAGACTTGCTGAAAAGTTCAGATTGAAATCTGTTATCCCCCATCATTGGACCTAGACATCAGATAGTTGGTTGAACCCTCTAAAACCATTGGTATCACCACCTTATTATCTTGCTCAAATTGGCCCAGTCTTCAGCATCCACAAATTCAACTTACAGCGTACCTGTCATTAAAGGGGTTTTCCGATTAATTATAACTAATCCCCTAGTTAAATGGACCATAGTTAAATGGATAATACTTTAGTCATGTCCCTGAAATGTCAAAAGTTTTTCCAATTTGTTTTTACTGTCTCCAATCCACAAGATAGGAGACAAGTATGAAATCATGGGGGGAGGAGGCACAGGTTGGGATAATACATTTTTGGCTTTGCCAGTTCTTTGACAGATTTTATACTTCATCCACTAAATATTTTCTTAAAAATAACAAAAAAGGCTAAATTCCCACAATGCTCAATTTTGCCTCTGCACAGGACCCCTGGCGAAAAAGATGTTTTTGTAAGAATTGATTGACAAATGTTCTTTCATGGATGATAGATTTACCTGAACATGGCTCTTGTGGAAGGAGAAAACATTTTAATGATTTCTAATGTGGTCCTTTGGAGACTTCCATCACTTTGTTTTTCAGAATTGATTTTTCCTCTTCCCGTGTGCAGTAGTTATACTATTAAGGCTTGTTGAGTTTCCATAGAACAGAGAGTTTTTCTCCACGTCAGTACAATATGATATTTTTCACAACCAGTATAAGCTGCAATTAAAGTAATTGTTTATTTTGGACGTCGCCCCGTCCATTACAGAGGTTAATAGCATCTTAAATTAAACTTTTTTGCTGGTTTTCCATTATACAAATGAAATTTCTACACTTAAGATGTGTTTGGTTATAGTATGGAAATGACAAGTGCCAAAAAGCTAAAGCTTAATATGAAAATCACCAAATAATTCTGGAGCATACACTGAAGAGAAGAGGCCCCCAAGGTCAAATGGGTCATCCTACTACTACAAGCTCCATTCCCTTTCGGCCATCCATTCAAAAGGGGAGTAAATCTCATATATTTATATAAAAGGCTGCATAGAGCACTTTAAAGGGGATATGTCACCTAGATTATTTTTACTGATCAGTGTCAGGTACTGAAACATTCTCTTTTTCAAATGTATTTGCTAATTTTATTTTATTTATTACATTTTTGTTCATCTTTCCTGAGTTATTTTACCAGCATTAAGAGATATGCTTTACTGTAATTCCCATTGACCAAATGCAACAATAGACAGGACATGTCCTATTTGGATGATGATAAGGAGGGGACTGCTGGGAAGTGATCTGTACACAAAGGCGGACCTATCACTTGTGCAGCATGTTCAGCTGCACAGGGGCCCAGGACAATAGAGGGGCCCGTCAGGCTCAGACTCTAAAGTGTCAGCTCAGCATCGCACATGTCTGTAGTGGGCCCCCAGGCGGTATCAGCACCCAGAAAGCGTGGGCCCCATGCTCCTCTACGGCCCCTTTAGTAACTGGATGCTGTGCCCGCTGGGGCTGGTTCTCTTCTCCTCCTGCACGCTGCTGCTGGCAGCCCCTCCTGTACTTCGCTGTCCGGCATACATTGTGTGAGGAGGAGAGGAGAGAGAGCATGTGGTGAAAGGGGCTGGAGGGATCCTGCAGGGTTATGGCTGCCAGGAACAGGACTGTGAAGAGGAGCAACAGCAGCAGCTCTGACAGTGAGTGGTTATTGTCAGTGTGTGTCTGTCAGGCTGCTGGAAGATGTAGGATAGAGGGTGAACTGTGTAAGAGAAAGCGCACAGCCCCCACCCCCCTCTCTGGTGCTGTAAGTTTTATTGTAAGTTTATGCCTTTTAGCCAATATCTGTGTCCCCCTCCCCCCTGCAGCATGGTTGTTTTACTCTTTCATCTCCCCCTAAGCAGCCACATACAGTACATGTAACCCACCTGTGCAGTCACACAGAGTACATGTATCCCACCTCTGCATCAACATACAGTACATGTATCCCACCTGTGCAGCCACATACAGTACACGTATCCCACCTGTGCAGCCACATACAGTACATGTCTCCCACCAGTGCAGCCACATACAGTACATGTCTCCCACCAGTGCAGCCACATACAGTACATGTCTCCCACCTGTGCAGCCACATACAGTACATGTCTCCCACCTGTGCATCAACATACAGTACATGTATCCCACCTGTGCAGCCACATACAGTACACGTATCCCACCTGTGCAGCCACATACAGTACATGTATCCCACCTGTGCAGCCACATACAGTACATGTATCCCACCTGTGCAGCCACATACAGTATATGTCTCCCACCTGTGCAGCCACATACAGTACATGTATCCCATCTGTGCCCCAACAGTGATTACGGGCCCATTTCTTCTATCCCCTATTAGTGCTGTTCTGGAGTCACTTCCACATTCTGAGCTATATACTCCCCTACACAGCATGCAGTGTTTAATTCACATAGGACCCTGCAAGTACAACAGCTGCAAACACTACAACTCCCAGCATTTACTGCAGTCTGAACTCCTCAGGATGTGCTGGGATTTGAAGTACAAATGAGCAGACAACTCAAGGGGTTGTCCTCTCAGAAACTACAACTCACAGCATTCTCAGAGAGCTTCATAAGTGTAAGGCATTCTGAGAGTTGTAGTTATTGTTATTCAGGCAGCTGTGGTCACAGATACATCAGTATGGGATGGTACCAGGTCAGCATGTCGCTTCTGACGGGTTCTTTATTTGGGTGCCCAACATGATCAGTTCTATTGGTTGGCCACAGGTTCCCTAGTCCCACACTGGGGCAGAAGGGTGGAGAAACGAATAGGTTATGGGGGCCCAAACACATTTTTGGAGCAGGGGCCCTCTGCAGTCTGTGTCCGCCCCTGTCTGTACAGGCAAAAGCATCAGCTTAGTTTCAGGCCTAGTGGCCAAAATGGAAACTGAAAGATTTTATTATTTTATAATATAAATAGTAAAACGAAAAACCACTAAAAAAAACTTAAATACTATGCTTAAAGGCGTGGTGTCTTAAAGCAAAGAAGGTATAAATAGATGTGTGCCACATACATATATGTAAAGGAGGACAAATGGTTCAGCATACATCCCTGTACCATTTTTCTTCCCTATACATCTTATTTCTTCCTGGTTTCCTCTTTGACCTGTGACCCTGTGGTTGCTAGGCAACAGTGCAGGCACTTTCCCACAATCCCCCTTGTTGCACGTAAAGTGAAAACCAACTGCCAGTACTAGACAGATCATGTGACTGGGATTGAACTGAGCATGAGTGACCCAAGAAAGTGGATGCCTGGTGGGCCATTACCAAGGGCTAAAGGGTATGAAACTAAGTGGTACATAGGGGAATAGTCAGCCTACATCTCTCAAATAATACATTTTAATAAACGCCTGTAAATTTGGAATATGTTTCATTTAACATAATGCATCAGTAGATACCTAGTTTTAACATAAAAACTTGATTTATCCAATAGGTCCAATTCTGATGACACATTCCCTTTAAATTCATAATAATATAATCTTCATTCGTGTTGCCATGTTGGTATTGTTCTGTGATATGTTATACTCCCACCTAAACCTTTTGTTTGTGGGTAGTGCATTATGCCATGCGCTGTGGACAGGAGGTGGCCATCAAATCCGAGAGGGGTGGGTGCAGTTACGAGAGATAGAACCGCTACCACTGTTAATGAGAGAGAGGGCTTACACCACAATTTTGTAGCATCGACCTAGACCTAGAGATAGTGATTGTACAGATAGCGACATTACAAGTTGTACTGTTCATGTCTACAGCAACACATGTGCTATTCTATTTCCCATATATACGTTGTTCCCAAAGCCTTGTGATATTATTTTACCAACATGTCCTCTGATGAAGACCCAACTTAGGCTGGAGGCCCCTGTCAGGCCTCCTCTCCTCCCCCCTATTCCAGAATCTGTGGGCCTGCCACCAGTGTCGAACTGGGGTATCTGGGGCCCACCAGAGAAAGTGATCCTGGGGGCCCACCAATGGAGAACCAGTGAGAAACAACATGTCAGTCAGTGTTAGTGCATGTTCTAAAGCTGGGGGGCCAACCGAAGGATCCTCTGGTCCTCTGGTGGGCCAGTCCGACACTGCCTGCCACCTACCTGTATTGTACAGAGAGATTGGCTGCCCTAAGTTTAATGGATACTGGGAGATTGGAATCTCTGAGTTTAGCGGATACTGAAGGACTTGCTGCCCCAAGGCCTATCTGAACCCAACACACGTGCTTCCTGGGCCTTCCAATAATACAGCCCCAATAGTGTGAGTGTGCAAATAGATTTGTGTTGATGTGTACGATATGTATTTATGTACTGACCTCAGTTATGGATTCTTTGTCTATCCTGAGTATTGTATTTGCTTCTCTAAGTGTCTGCTCGTTTCATTAGTCCCCCGAGACATCTCTGTCATCCCGCATTAAGTCCCGCTCTGTAAAATCATTGACAAGTACCTGTTGAGAAGAGTCTTTTTATATTTAATATATGTAATCATGATCCTCTCACCTGACTTTAAAATGACTTTCCCTTTCTGCGGCGCAGCGGACCGCGACATCCCATTAAGAAATGCTAAGCTTGAATTCTGCTCGAAAAGTTAAGGCATTTGGGTCTAAATGTGGAAACCAGCGAAGTGTATATTGAATTGTACATGATAGATTAATTTGGCAAGGAGCGGGAAGGCAGACTGCTCTCGGTTCATTATATAGAAAGTTTATGGTCGAGCCTTTATTAGAAGCTTTCACATTTTTATTTGCAGAGAGAATCAAATTTTCTGAAAAGAGGTGATTATGATGTTACGGGGATATGTATATGAGTGACTAGGTAAATTCACTACACGTCTTATATAAATAATATAGTATAGAGGACATGAAGAAATGCCGCAGAGCGTTACAACTGTATATAACTAGACTGTAGCTCAGGGGTGTCACACTCACAGCCTTGCAAAATTACAATATTCATCATGCCTAGGCAGCTACATTCACAGAGTTACCTATCCAGCAGGATGGGAGTTGTAGTTTTGCAACAGCGGGAGGGCAACAGTTTGACGCTCCTGGTGTATCTGATGCTGAAGACTACACGATGGTGGCGCCGACTGGGTAATATAGTTCAGTTACTGAAATGCGTCACTATAAAACTTGTAAAAAAAAAAAAGCAAAAAAAGTGGTGGTAAACATCTACAAGACAATCAAAACATGACCTGAAAGCCATGCCCAATTTTCCTAATGCTATACTGTACATCGTACAGTTGCATTTTGGCATCCATGTTACCACAGCAAGTCCTGGCCAAACTACATTTCTGATGGCCTGAAGTGACGACTATTATAATGTATTTTTCACCAGTTTTCCCCTCTCCAAGTTCCATCAGTTATCACCGAGCTAGTGGGTAGAGACTAACTGCCATGTTGCTTCCTATAGACTGCTAACACACAGAAAACTGACTTTTCCCCCTTACATATCTTGAGCATACCTTTAGAAGCAGCAGCAACCTGAAGGACATTAGAGAGCAGTACTGAGCAGTATATACTGTAAATCAAACACTGGGATAAGATATAATAATGCTTACTTGAGGTTGAGAAAACTTTTAGACCATCACTAACAACGCATGTTAAAGGCACCAAAGCCTGAGGGAGCCTAAAAGGTTTCTGCCCTACCATTGAGCATGATATTTGAGGTTTTGTATCAGGTTTTATCTTGGGACCAGGAGCTTTACATTACACTTCCAGCATATTAGTTATGGTAGGTTTATTAACCCCTTAAGGTCAAAGTCAATTTTCGTTTTTGCGCTTTTGCTTTTTCCACTTTATGTTTAAAAGACCATAGCGCTTGCATTTTTCACCTAGAGACCCACATGAACCCATATTTTTTGCGACACCAATTGTACTTTGCAATGACAGGCATTATTTTTTCATAACTTATGCTGCGAAACCAGAAAAAAATAATTTGCGCTGTCAGATTGAAAAAAAAAGGAATTTGTTTTCATTTCAGGGAGTTTCGTGTTTACGCCGTTCACCTTGGGGTAAAACTGTCTTGTTATATATGTTCCTTAAGTCGTTATGATTAGAACAATATATAACATGTATAACCTTTATTTTTATCTGATGGCTGTTAAAAAATTCAAACCATTGTTAACAGATATATGTTCCTTAAAATCGCTCTATTCCCAGGCTTATAGCGCTTTTATCCTTTGGTCTATGGGGCTGTGTCAGGTGTCATTTTTTGCGCCATGATGCGACCTTTCTATCGATACTTTGATTGCGAATATACGACTTTTTGATCGTTTTTTATTACATTTTTTCTGGATTTGATACGACCAAAAATGCACAATTTTGCACTTTGGAATTTTTTTGCGCTGACGCCGTTTACCGTGCAAGATGAGGAATGTGATTAATTAATATTTCGGGCGATTACGCACGCGCCGATTCTAAATATGTTTATTTATTTGTTTACTTATTTATATTTATAAAATGGGAAAAGGGGGGTGATTTGGACTTTTATTAGGGGAGGGGATTTTTTATTAATAAAAAAACATTTTTACTTTTTTTTCACATTAACTAGAAGCCCCCCTGGGGGACTTGTATATACACAGTACTGATCTCTCATAGAGATCAAAGCTGTGTATATACACAGCAAAGATCCATCAGATCGGTGATAGATTGCTTTGGCCTGCTGCAGGCCAGTGCAATGTATTGCCCAGCCGGGATCAGCGTCATTGCGACGCTGAGTCCCGGCCTGGCCAGAAGCACGAATCCCCCCCCCCCCCCCCCCCCCCCGCGATCGCATGGCTGGGGGTAGATCCGTCCCACTAGACACCAGGGACACCGGGAGCAAAGCATCTAAATGCAGCTGTCAGGTTTGACAGTTGCATTTAGAGGCTTAATTAGCCGGCACGGCAACGGGACCCGCGCCGGCTAATAGAGGCGCTTTCCGGCTGCACATAACAGCCGGCGGGACCCCTCTATGAACTCCCCCCGCGTCACCATGACGTATCAGATACGTTATGGGATGCTAAGAGGTTAAAGGGGTACTCCTGTGGAAAAAAAATATTTTCGAATCAAAAGGTACCAGAAAGTTATTCAGATTTGTAAATCACTTCTATTTAAAAATCTAAAGCCTTGTAGTACTTATCAGCTGCTGTATGTTCTGCACAAAATGGTGTATTCTCTTCAGTCTGACACAGTGCTCTCTGCTGCCACCTCTGTCTGTGACAGGAACTGTCCAGAGCAGGAGAGGTTTTCTATGGGATTTGCTACTGCTCTGGACAGTTCCTGTCACAGACAGAGGTGGCAGCAGAGAGCACTGTGTCAGACTAGAAAGAATACACTACTTCCTGCAGGACATACAGCAGCGGATAAATACTGGAAGACTTTTTAAATAGAAGTAGGTTACGAATTTGCATAACTTTCTGACACCAGTTGATTTGAATGAATATTCAAATGCACCTGCTCCAATAAATAGTCCCTATTCCTTTTTTCCTGGTAACCTATATAACACATGGTTGATGGTATCCGGTTGCACAATATACAGTCACACATTCATGAAAACAGTTTACTCTCTTAACATAGAACAGAATTAAACCGCACATTCAGCACTGCTAAATCAGGCTCTTCCCGTGTTATGTGGCATGTGTAAATACCAGCACCCAACATCACATGGGTGCAGCGTCATATTTATTCACCTCCCACATGAATATCTTCCATCTCTTTATATGCGGCTGTAAGCTTTCCACTTAGGTGATAATATATTCTGAACAAGCACAGCTGAGATTTGTTTTGACCCCTCCCCCGCTACCTGCCCCCCCTTGGGATCACACATACGCCTTTGTGTGTCTACCCCCTAATATGAAAACTGAAATGGAATTGCCCTTGGGGCTATACTGTAATTGCAGCGAGTTCTCTGTGGACGGGAGATGCTGTGATTTTCTTGCAGATGTAATGAGATTGGACTGTAAGGCACGAAATGTGGTATAGTAACCCTTTATGCACTGTATAAGAAGCCTAAACCTTTGGCAGAGCGACAGTTTGAGAACAGAAATGATGACATTTGATAAAGAGGATGGTGAGGAAGAAGAGAAGGAAACGGATCATGGTATTTGACAATGACATAATGAGGAGGAGGAGTCCTGGGGTAATGATGTGTAATAAGGGTAATGATAATGACTTTTGACAGTGATGACATCATGATACTGATGATGACATGTATAATTTAATGATAAGGAAGAAGACATTGATAATGAGGAGAGTCTTGATAATGACATTTGATAACAATTGCATCATGATACTGAGAATTACATAATTTGACAATAATAAGGAAGGAGATATCGATATTGATGATGATCTTGATGATGATGTTTGACAACAATGATATGATGCTGATAAAATCAATTATTTGATAATGATAAGCAAGGAGATATTGATAATGGCGCTCATCTTGATAATGACATTTGAGAAAAATGACATCATGATACAGAGGATGACATGTAAAATTTGAAAATGATAAGGAAGGAGATATCGATAACTTGACAATGACATTTGATAACAATGACATCATAATGCTACTGCTTATGATGACATAAATTATTTAAAAGTAGATAAAGTAGAGGACATTGATAACGGTTTAGTTTGTTAATAATAATAATGAAGAAGCCTTAAAGATGATACTTGATAACAATGATATAAAGAGTAGAAGGTGATGATATTTGATAATGATGACATAATGATTATTATGATCTGACATGAAAGATAAAGTGAACTTTCATAATAAGGTTTCAGAATCATGACATCACAATGATTATAAATAGTGAAATAATGATGGGATGGAAAAGGATTATGATAATGATATTTGATAATGACATGTTGCTGATGAGAGCAGTAAAATAATAATGAAGAGACAAATATTAAGGTAATGACATTTATAATGGTGATAAGGATAACACAGGGATATAACTATGAGGATGAATCATGATAATGATATTTGATAATGATATAATGATGATGACATAACAATGACATAATGATGAGGAGAACAGGCTTATGATAATGAAAGTTGATAATGATATAATCATATTGATGACAGCTGTGACAAAGTGATAAGAAGGTGAAGGATAATAATACTCGATAGCGATGCCATGAAGATGAACAGTGACATAATGATGAAGCAGAGAAGGTTCACAATGATATTTGATGACCAAATGATTATTCTGATGATACTTGACATGAATGACTTGATGAGGAAAAAGTTGTGGACAAAGATGATGATGAAATTTGACAAGAGCAAATTATGAAGATGAGGAAAGGACAGCGATAACGATAACTGATAATCATCACATAATGAAGATATTTGGAAAGGATGACATAATAATGAGGGGATAGTGATATTTTCTAATGAGAACAAAACGATGATTAAGATGACTATAATAATTAAGACTATGATGGTGACAGTCAACATGATAGCTGCAGCAAGATTTTGGAGATCTGTATTGATTTGCTTCTGCAAGCAGAGACATAGGCAGAGCCGGTACAATGGGCAATTAATGTTATCCTCCTTAAACAGCAATTCTTTTCCTCAATTATATATTATTAATAATTTTACATTTGTCTCATTAACTATATGGTTGGGCGCAAAGCATCACTTCATTTCACCTTACATCTATAAGGCTCAGATTTTATAAAGCATATCATACCATCGATGATTAGGGGAAAGGAACAAATAGACTTCTGTTTTAGGCTATGTTCACACTACGTAAAAGTAAGGCCGTTGTTGCCATCGGCAACAACGGCCGTACTTTGTACGGGTGAATAATACCTTATGTTCTATGGGATCCCGGCCAGAGCGTATACACATCATATGCGCTCTGGCCGGGATGTCAGTTTTCTGCGGCCGCAATTCAATGAATTGCGGCCGTAGGAAACCCTGTCAGTTCACACAATGAAGTGAGCAGCTCTGGCCGCTCGCTTCACTGTGTGCTATGGGAGGTATGGGTGCTATGGGCGCCTGCATCAGAACCCTGCAGCCAAAAGATCATCTCGCCGGTACTTAAGTACCGGCCGGGATGATCTGGGCAGAGACCGGCCAGGTCACGGAACGGCCGGTCTCTATACGTTGTGTGAACAAAGCCTTAAAGGGATATTTCACTCAAACATAACTTATAATATGTAGCTGCCTATGGTGAGACTAACAACTCATTCTATGCTTGTTATTATCTATTCAGTCTCCTTCCCCCAGATCTGAGCTGCTGCTTTCTGCTGAAAACACAAAATCTGTGTGTGAGCTTTTCTCTCCATCTCCCCCTCCTCTCCCCTTCCTTTCAACCAGGCTGAGTTAAAGAAGTCTCTATCTGAAACTTTGTAATGCTGTGAGAATCAGTCACAGTGAGTTCATCAACAACGTGATCACAAATTAACCCTCCCAGCATTACAAAGAAGCTATAAAAGTACAAATAAAGCCTGCCAGGAACTTGTTTACATCTTCTGTCTTGGAAGGGAGGGGGGAGGAGGAGGAGATGGGCAGAAAAGCTCACACACAGTTTTTTGTGTTTTCAGCAGAAAGCAGCAGCTCAGAGCTGGGGGAAGGAGACTGAATAAATAATAACAAGCATGGAAGGAATTGTTAGTCTCACTGTGGGAAGCATGTGCAATGTGCAGTGTACAGCAATGTTTATATAAGGAAACTAAATTCTAATGACTAGAGATGATCGAACCTGGAGCATGCTCGATCCGAACCCAAACTTTCGGCATTTGATTAGCGGCGGCTGCTGAACTTGGATAAAGCCCTAAGGCTATGCGGAAAACATGGATATAGTAATTGGTTGTATCCATGTTTTCCAGACAACCTTAGAGCTTTATCCAAGTTCAGCAGCCCCAGCTAATCAAATGCCGAACGTTTGGGTTCGGATCCACTCGAACCCGAACCCGGTTCGCTCATCTCTAGTAATTACTTGATAATTGATATAATCCTACTTGTTCTCAGCTACCACTAGAGGGAGCCAATTGCATACAGAGTTATCTAATAATATAAAAAATATTAAGAAAACTGGACAATAAAGCCCAAATTTTCTTGCTCACTCAGGGCTTAGCTGTATCTTTGACCCACTACCTCGACAGAAGCTATGGTGCAGCAAAAAGCTACCAGGTCACTCCCCCGCTGTGTACTATTATAGGAAACTAGTTAAAACCTGGAGCCTATGAGGCTCTTGAAACATGCATGAGAACATGCCAGGGCCCCGCATCGGCATCACATTGCTGCCGATCAGTTGCACCTGATTTCCTCTGCATGCTCCCAGAGCCTCAGATCTCAACTACCCTGTGACCAAGGATAATGGTGCAGAAGAAAGAAGCTCCAGTAGAGGACATCCTGGGAACAGAGGTTGTTTTTTTTTCCTTTTACCATAGGGATAGGATCACTAACTGGAGTAAGGAGGGAGGACAAGGTGGCATATTTATTGAATGAGGGCACAATTACTGGTGAGGGGCTAAGGGGCAGAATCAATGACCTTTGGGGTAAAGTGCCATAACTATTAAATGGGGGCACGATCACTGGCTGGGGAAGGGGGAGTTACTTATTGGGGGACACCAAGGCTGGTTTCACACTATTTTTTTGCAGTCTGTTTTTTGCAAACAAAAAAAGTATGAAAAAAATAGATGCATTTGTGTGATTCCGTTTTTCCAATATAAAAAAAAAATGGATCAAAACGGATCTTTTTTTTTTTAACGAACACGAATATGAGGTCAACTACGTTTTTGTGTATGTTAAAAAGAAACATCCTTTTTTATCCATTTTTTTTTAAATAATGGAAGTCAACAGAAAAATGTATCAAAGCAGATGAACAAAAATGCATGCTTTTTTTGCCTGTCCCCTTCCTCCTCAAAAAAAAGGATGAAAAAAAAAACAGATTGCAAAAACCTAGTGTGAACCCTGCCTAAGAGGCAAAATCACCAACTAGAAGGCAGAATAACTGTTGGGGGTGTGGGTCAAAGGGTGCAAAGTTACAGAGTAAATGGAGTTCTCCTTAAAGTCAATATACCACTTTTCTACATATATATATATTTTTATTCCAGTGTTGCCATGTAGATCACTGCCCAGTTCTCGCCATCTGCGGCGGTTTCTTCATATAAAAATAGGGCCGATCTATGCACTTGATTCTGAAGGAGGGGTGTTACTGAGGGCAGTGGATATCGGTACACTGGGGGGTGCCGGGCCCGCCTCCAGTGCATAGAACAGCCTTTTAGCATATGAAGAAACTGGCGCAGATGGCAGGAACTGGGCGTTGATTTAAAAAATGCATCACATTGCCGGGATCTAAGTCTTGGTACCAACCAGGTCATGTTAAAAAAATAAATAAACATGTATTAGTACATTCATTTTAAACTTTGTGAACAAAAGAAAATATATTCATGTTAAAATAAGGAAAAATGTTCTGCAGTATTTTTCTTTTTCTTTTTTTTTTTACTTTCCTTCATTCTGCCCTGTATAAAATTATAGACAAAGATGTCTCCAGATGGAATTACCTTATCTCTATTGTGTTGATAAATTTTCTTCGCCAGCCATATACAATCAAAGCTCCCGAGATATGCAAGAAGGAAAACTAATGTTCTTCCAGCAGATGTATTGATATTTGCATTCGTTTTAAATTGCAGTGTCAGTGACGCCACCATTTATCAATAGCACCAGCCATATGCTATTTTTATAAGCCCCGGCACGCTAGAATGGTTGAAGTCCCGCAAGGCTGTACATTCACCCTCCCTGCAGGTTCCTAGGCAACTATTCTAACACTTGGGCTGGATTGTGGAGCGAGGTTGAAATAAGGATAAAGAGACTGTGCGGGAACAACAGCCCTGAAATACTTAAAGAGAACCAGCAGCTTTGGGAGAAGACATGTGGAGCGCGGCTTATTTAACCCCTGTTGCCGTGACTTTTGACAATGGCGTTTTGAGAGTCACAGGGTTTACATTTCACTAAATTAGTTGTAATTTTCTCTAATAGTAAGCAAAAAAAATTGTAAGGTACAGTATGATGGAAAACCATCTCCAATTTGGATGGGTTGAGGGTTATTTTTACTATATTTACCATCCAATAATACATATTAACTTCATTTGACATGTCAGTACAATTACAGCCATACCTGATTTATAGAATTTTGTTATGTTTTACTACTTGTAAAAAATTGCCATGGTCTCACCCCCTATAACGTTTTTATTCCCCCACAAAGCTGTGTAATGGTTAATTTTCAGCAGGGTGAACCATAGTTTTTATTGGTGCCATATTGGGGTATAATCAACTTTTTGATCAATTTTTAATCCATGCTTTTTTGGAATGAAAGGTGACCAAAAAAACTGCAATTTTGGCATTTTTTAAAAATTTCTTTTATGGTGTCCTTTTAGTAGTTCAGAACTTTCCGGAAGCAGCAATAATCGTATTTTGAGGGCTCGGGTAGTGTAACAACTGGTGATGTAACGGACTGTAGAGATGAGTGCAAGTCGATCATTCTTGCTCACATGAAAGCATCTCTTGGTGGCCCTTTGTCTTCATAGGTGTCATGGAGGTGTTCTCTGCTCCGGGCCACTGCCGCTCCACTCTTCTCTCTGTGTTGGCAGTGGACACCGGAGCCCACGTGCTGGGGTCTGGCGCCGCTGGCTCCCGGTTGGCGCGTGTGTCCCCTTCTCCTAGACGCGTGCGCCGACTATCAAAGATCAAAAGGGACAGTGCATGCCTAATTGGGTAGTTGCACCAATCACCTCGCCTATCATTTAGACACCTGTCCTGACCTTTCCTGTTGCTGCCTCTGCATGCTTTCCTTAGTGTGTGGTCCCAGCTCTCTGTGTTTCTGCCCGTTTTTCCCGTTTGTGGTTCTCGTTCGTGATTCCCATCCGAGGTTCCTTCCCATGGTTCCTGCTGTCTGCGGCTCCTACCGGTAGTCTTGCTGTGTTCCTGCTGCCTTTGGTTCCAACTGTGAGTCCTGCCTGCCCACGTGCCTCCAGCAGCACCTCGCCCGCCACCGTTAGCTAGCCTAGCCAGGGCAAGCAGCCTGGGGGTCACCTGCCGCAGCAAGTTCATCCCGCCTTGCAGCGGACACTGGTGAAGACCAGCGGCCCCTTAGACTCCGCTCCCTGGTGCGGCTCACGTCATCACTAGCGGTGGTACACCAGAGCCACTACTCCAGTGGTTACAATAGGTGGGTTAGCACTAAGTTTACACTAAAGTCAGAGCTCTGACGTAAGTTTCATTGCAGGATCAACAGCGGACAACAAAAATTCTTCAGAATAAAGCGAGATCGGTCAAATACCGGACAAGCCTCATTGAAGTCAATGGGATCTCTTAGGATTCATTGTTGAACAGACCAGTTCTGTCTATGGCCCTGAATAGAGCTTAGGATGGAGGTTCAGCTTGGTCTTAGTTTACCGGGAATCTTTTTTCTCTCTGACAATTAAGCATAAAGGACACAGATCAGGTCAGCCATGACTTACAGCGGCGCCCTGGCAGGTTCGCTGCGGCACGGTCAGAGTGGCTCCGATCCCATTTAGTATACAAGAAATTGCTGTAAATTACATCAAACACTGTTATTTTGTGCCAGAAAAATACAGTCTGGAAGCAGCAATCTGTGAGATTTACAAAATATACGATGCATAATGTGAACGGCAGGGGGAAAATTCAGCCTTGTTATATGTGGGAACTGGGCGCCATTTAGTTACTGTTATTTACCTTTTTATGGGTTTGTTTTTATGTGTTATTTTATGTATTTAATGTATTTTAATCAGTTTATTTTATATCAATCTGGATTTGAATAAGAATTTGGTAGAATTGGATATTTGGGCTCTATAAAATACATTCATGAATGCAAATTACAATAACTAAAATGCATCTAGGGCTCCAAGGCCCCATCCATCAGCCATGATAAAACTGCAGGATTATCATATCTGCATCATCTTATTGTTTGTTTTATAGGATAGCCCAGTTTTGACTGACACAGACATTAAAGTGACAATTGCAATTATTCCAATTCTAATCTGGGACCTCAGAACATTTATTCAGCCCACAGGTATCTTTCCTGACATACACATGCACCCCCACCCACACAGTGCTCTCTGCTTCCCCCTTTGTCCATATGAGAAACTGTCCAGCACAGTAGCAAACCTCTCCTATTCTGGACAGTTCTCATCACAGACAGAGGTGGCAGCAGAGAGCACTGTGTCAGAATGGGAAAAATACACCACTTCCTGCAGGACATGCAGCAGCTGATAAGTACTTGAAAACTTGATATTTTTAAATAGTAATAGTAAATAGTAATAAAAGTAATTTAAATATCTATATAATTTTTTAAAACCAGTTCATATAAAAACTTTTTTTTTTTATCTGGAGCACCATTTAAAACAATTTCTGTCCTCTACCCATACATCTGCCATCAGAGGAAAGTCAGAGGACCCCCATACACATTAGATGAATCAGCCAGCCCTTACCAAAATCAGCCAATTCATCCTGCATTATTCTAATGTGTATAGCCATGTTTACTTCCCCATTCAATCTTCAGAACAGGTGTGGGGCAGCACAACTCTAGGTTGGGTGGTTAAAGTGACTCTGTACCCACATTCTGTCCCCTCCCCCCAAAACCACTTGTACCTTCGAATAGCTGCTTTTAATCCGAGATCTGTCCTGTGGTCTGTTTGACAGGTGATGCAGGTATTGTCCTAAAAAACAACTTTTAAACTTCAGTCCTGTGTCAAATTGGCGCGGCCTAGAGTACCCATGTCTCAGGATTGGGACCCCCCTCCGTCCCTTCCTCCCCGCCCTCTTCACCATTAGGAATGCCCCTGGGCAGGATTTCTCCTAATCATCACCTGTCTAAACACTGCACATGAGCCTTAACGATCCAACACATGTGCAGTGTCCAGACATGTGATGATTAGGAGAAATCCTGCCCAGGGGCATTCCTAATGATGAGGAGGGCGGGGAGGAGGGATGGAGAGGCGGTGCAAGCCTAGGGCACAGACACTCTAGGCCACGTCAATTTGACACAGGGCTGCAAGTTTAAAAGTTGTTTTTTAGGACAATAACTGCATCACCTGCCAAACGGACACCAGGACAGATTTTGGATCAAAAGCCGCTATCTGACAGTACAAGCAGTTTGCAGTTGGACCCCTCCACACCCAATCAGAAAAGATAACATTGGACACACTGCTTCCCATAGCACCGGATGACTTTCTCCCTATTGTAATCTAGATTTAATAAAACCCATACAGTAAAACCTCAGATGACTTTATGCCCGCAGGAGAAGAAATATCAGTCTTGTGCAGTTCGCTTGATACGTTGGTGGTCCGCCACACCCTTAATTATCGGCTTCACAGAAAGAAAGTCCTGTTCCCTGTCATCTGCCTGAGAACACAAGGGTTCTCAGCGGGGAGCTCCGCTCTCATTACTGACTGCCATGTGTCTGTACCTCGCTGCAGAGACTGTGCCTCATTCTGCCTGGATTCAAAACCACAGTCTGGTTTTTCATTGATGCTACAGATATTGTCATTCATATACATTTATTTATAGACATTGCTGCTGACCATTGATGATTGCTCAACATTTGTATTCTAAGACTTCTTACACATCACCATTTTACAGATATAAAAAAGATATGAAAAGATAAGTTGCCTTGTCTTCTATAGAATCCCAGCCGGAGCACATACACATGGTATACGCTCCAGCCGGGATCCCTAGCGGCACCGCAAACAACTGACATGTCAGTTTTCTGCGGCCGCTATTCATAGCGGACGCAGACAACCCTGTCAGTGCACACTGTGGAGCGAGCGTCTCTGTCCCCTCGCTCCGCAGTGTGCAGTGGGGAGTTCTGATGCCAGAGCGCACGGATGCACCCGCATCAGAACTCTGCAGCTGCAAAGTTCATCCGGCCTTTACTGCAGTACCGGCCGGGATGATCTTTTAAGAGACCGGCTGTTCTTTAACCCAGCCAGGTTACAGAATGGTCGGTCTCTTACGTAGTCTGCACTTGGCCTTAAAGGGGTTATCCAGTGCGACAAAAACATGGCCACTTTCTTTCAAAGACACACGACTCTTGTTCAGGTGCGATTTGCAATTAAGCTCCATTCACTTCAATGGAACTGAGCAGCAAAACCCCACCCAATCTGGAGACAAGAGTGGGGCTGTCTTTGGAAGAAAGTGGCAATGTGGCTGGATAACTCCTTTAACCGTAAACAGGTACAAACAGTAAATAGATAATGTATATTTATGTATTTCTTCATTAACTTACACAAATAATAAGTGCTAACAATATCAGTTTATCCCTGAGCTACTCTTAAAGGGGTAGTGCGGTGCTCAGCAATTATTCACAGAATAACACACATTACAAAGTTATACAACTTTGTAATGTATGTTATGTCTGTGAATCGCCCCCTTCCCGTGTACCCCCACCCCCGCAAGTGTACCCGGAAGTGTGGTGCATTATACATACCTGACGCGTGTCGACCCCCGTCTTCTGTCGAGGCAATCTTCAGGAGGCCGGCCGACTCGCTGCAGCCGTCCCGCATGCTGGCCCCCCTCTGCAGCGTCATCAGCTGCTCGGCCGCGATTGGCTGAGCATAACTGTGCTCAGCCAATCGCGGCTGAGCACATTTATGACACGGCAGAGGGGGGCCGGCAGGAGCGGGTCGGCCGGCCTCCCGAAGATGACGTCTTTGAAGAAGATGGCGGACATGGTCGGTCGACATGGATCAGGTATGTATAGCGCACCACACTTCCGGGTACACGTGCGGGGGTGGTCTGGACCCTGCCCACAACCGTTGCAGACCTAGCCCGAGGGCTGCCATCTACAAGAACTACCAAACCACCTTCCTGGGGACCCTTCCCAACAGGATTTACCCATTAAAGTTAGGGAAAGCAACTTCCCCGGCCTCCATTAACTTTGAAACTAGGGGAAAAGGGGGGAGGGGGGAGTTCCTCACCCCCAAATTAGAAACAACTTTAACTCTTTCCTTGCTGTCAAGGACCCCTTCTCCTTCCCCTTCTCTTGCGCCTGCAGCTATGACATAAGTGTTCCAACTAAACTAGACCCCCTATATTAGGGCAGCTGGGGGGGACAGCCTTTTCTGCTTCTCTCCAGGCACCAACTACGGCTGCTCCAAGTGTTCCTACCATAAGACCCACCATGTCCACCCCTAACTCAATGCTATCTACATCTACCCTACCCCTAGTCCTGGGCACCTACCATTAACCCTTTGGGGGCACTCCTGGGGCTTACTGGTTTGTAATTTGATTTAAAAACCTCACGTCTTCCGGCACTTTTAAGCTGCTTTATGTCCTGTAGAAAGTGCTGTTTTCTTTCTAGATTGACGCAGTGCTCCCTGCTGCCACCTCTGTCCATGCCAGGAACTGTCCAGAGCAGCAAATCCCCATAGAAAACTTCTCCTGCTCTGGACAGTTCCTCGCTTAGACATAGGTGGCAGCAGAGAGCACTGTGTGAGATTGAAAGAATAAACCACTTCCTGCAGGACATACAGCTGCTGATAAGTACTGGAAGAGTTACATTTGTTTAATAGAAGTAAACTACAAATCTGTATAACTTTCTGACACAGTTGATTTAAAAAAAGAGTACCTTTTTTGCTGTAAAATATTCATTTTACTATACTCTGACTATACTCTGTCAGTAGTTGTTTATGCTGAATGCATTTACTGTTGTGATACAAGTTTTGGTTTTCACACAGTTTCCATCTTTATTTCTTATTGGGACAATTTATAACGACTCTAGATGGTTATGAAGAGGGATGAGATAAATTGCAATAATCTGTAAAGTCATTCCTTGTCATGAAAATTAACTTCATCGCAGACCTCTATTTCCTCTGTAAATGACCTGCTAACAAGATGTCATCCATCTCCTCGTTATCTCAGGACAAAGTGTTAACGAGGACGAGGCAGCGCATATCACTGAATTATAAGAGCAAACTGGTTCAAAGGGAATCTGTCAGGTCCGTACCATGTACAGGGCTGCAGACAGATAGGTGATAGGAAGGTACATTTATAAAATTGCATTTTTTATTGGAAGCTGAAGTGCCATAGAAGTGATGCTGAGCAACAGCATTCATGCCTCTTCCCTCCTCCACATCTTCCTTCCTGGGTAATGGAGCATTTACACAAAGAGATTTATCTAACAGATTTTTGAAGCCAAAGCTAGGACCAGTCTATAAACAGGGAACAGGTCTTAAAGGAAAGACTGAGATTTCTACTCTTCTCAAATCCTTTCCTGGCTCTGGCTTCCAAAATCTGTCAGATAAATCTCTCTGTGTAAACGCACCATAGCTGATGTACAGGACTGGAGGCTCAGTCCTGTACATCAATCAGTCAAGACAGTAAGGGTGTGGGAGGAAAGAGGCGTGCATGCTGTGGCTGATCATTAACTCAGAGTTAGAGGAGAAGTCCGGCATGAATTGTGATTTAAAGGGAACGCGCGCTGAGAGATGAGTCCAACACCAATAGAGAATGATGGAGCGCTGGACTCTCCTGTCATTCTCTATGGGTGTTGGACTCATCTCTCAGCGCACGCGCCGGGCTGCAGCGGCTGATATCTCCGTCACCCGACCATCTCCAGAAGCGGGACCCGGCGGGATTAAGTGAGTATAAGGGGCTCTAACGGGGGGTCGGGAGCCTGTCACCCCGGCACGGGGGGTGACAGGTCCTCTTTAAGTATTGTATTCCCTCCCAAAAGTTATACAAATCACCAATATACACTTATTGCAGGAAATGCTTATAAAGTGTTTTTTTCCCTGCACTTACTACTGCATCAAGGCTTCACTTCCTGGATAACATGGTGATGTCACTTCCTGGATAACATGGTGATGTCACTTCCTGGATAAAATGGTGATGTCACGACCCAACTCTCAGAGCTGTGCGGGCTGTGGCTGCTGGAGAGGATGATGGCAGAGGGATGCTCAGTATCCCTCCAGTGCCCTGTGTCCCCCTGCCATCATCCTCTCCAGCAGCCACAGCCCGCACAGCTCTGGGAGTCGGGGCGTGACATCACCATGTTATCCAGGAAGTGACATCACCATTTTATCCAGGAAGTGACATCACTATTTATCCAGGAAGTGACATCACCGTTTTATCCAGGAAGTGAAGCCTTGCTGCAGTAGTGCAGGGAAAAAGCACTTTATATGCAATTCCCGTAATAAGTGTATATTGGGGATTCGTATAACTGTTGGGGGTCAATACAATTGTTTAATAAAAATTTTGCCAGACTTCTCCTTTAAGGGTACAAACCCACTTGACGTATTTGCTGCGTGAATCAGTCTTAAAAATAAGCAGGCAAAACTCAGGTTGGCTTTATACAATTGTTCTGTGTTAAAATACGCAATTGCGTATTTTTGAAGCGTGAAGCTTGTTGTTAGCAAAGCATCAGTTGTTAACAACCTGTGCGAAAAACGCATGTAGCTTCACGCTTCAAAAATACGCAATTGCGTATTTTAACACAGAACAATTGTATAAAGCCAGCCTGCGTTTTGCCTGCTTATTTTTAAGACTGATTCACGCAGCAAATACGTCAAGTGGGTTTGTACCCTAAGACTGACAGAAGTCCCACAGTTCAGACCCCACTTTGCATAGCACTATACTCTTTCCTAATAATACGCTGTAATACTATAAGGCTAGGTTTACACTATGTAAAAATGATGTCAGTCTTTCATAATAATGACTATCATTGTGCAAATAATGTCCGTTATTTGCACAATGGCGGCCTTTATTATTAAAGACAGACGTCATTTTTTAATAGTGTGAAGCTAACCTGACACTGAAATACCTCTTTAAGAAAAGGTTGGCTGACCCTGCTAGGAGAAAAGTTTACTTAATCTTTTCTGACTTACACCAATGAAAATTTGTACAAATCTAAAATCGACTTTAAGGGTATAAACCCACACACCGTATACACAGCGTATTTACTGCTGCGATACGCAGCGAATACGCAGCAAAAACGCAACAAATACGCAACAAAAACGCAGCAGATTAGATCTAAATAACTGAACTCAGCATTAAATCTTCACCATCAAACTGCTGCGTATTTGTTGCGTATTTGTTGCGTATTTGCTGCGTATACGGTGTGTGGGTTTGTACCCTTAAGAACAAAAGTGACAAGAAGCGGCTGTTTTACCACCGAAAGAATTACAATAATGCTGGTCCCAGCAAAATGCCGGCGTATACTACTGAGTAATTATCACTGAATTAAGATGTCTGTAGCCCACGGGCAACATTCAGAAGCTGTTTCCTTCATCTATTCCTCATGATATTAGGCAGTTGTTCTCATCAACATATAAATAGAACAAGTCTTGGATTGTACTTACTAAAGTTACTTTCGAGATGTAGTGAAGAAAATGTAGCGGACACGAGTAATGTTCCATCACTTCAGATTTTTTACAATGTTACAACTAGAGATGAGCAAACCGGACCGAGGCTCAAGTTTGTACGAACCCGAACCATTAGCATTTAAATCCCGATTCCGTGGGGAAGGTGGAGACCGCCCGAGTCCTGTCAGAAAAAAAGGAATACAGCCAAAGTCATAGGCTGCATCCCTGTTTTCCAGGCAGGACTTGGGCTGTCTCCACCTTCCCCATGGAACCAGAAGACAGCGGGATTCAAATTCTGATGATTCGGGTTGGTACAAACTTGAGCCTCAGCCCGTTCAAAATGGGGAGAGAAAAATTTCTGTGTAATATTTATTGCAGGTGCATTATAGTTTACATCCTCTAAATGTGTCCCCCAGGAGCCAGGGGCGTAACTAGAAATGACTGGACCCCATAGAAAACTTTTGATTGAGCCCCCAACCCGGAATATCGGGAAAGGACCATTATCCACATACATAAGGCACAAGCACAACGTAAGTGTCATATTAATTACGGCCGTTGTTGAAAATCTGCAACAACGGGCGTGAGTAATATGACACTTACGTTGTGCGAACATGGCCTTATCATGCATGGAATATTGCCCTATATTCCATGCATGATAAGGCTATGTTCACACAACGTAAGTGTCATATTAATCACGGCCGTTGTTGCCGATTTGCGACAACGGCCGTGATTAATATGACACTTACATTGTGCTGCCGTTTATGGAATCACGGCCGGAGTGTATGCACATAGTATAACCTTGGGATAACACCAGGTGAAAGGAGCATGGGTAAGACCTTATATTTGAGCCCTAATTCATGATACACTGGTATTATGGCATGCTACACTGGTATTATGGCATGATACACTGGTATTATGGCATGATACACTGGTATTATGGCATGATACACTGGTATTATGTTGACAAATCTCAGTTTTGTCTTTCTATTTGCCGATGTAGTGGCAATACATGTTTAGTATAGTCTCTTTATACAACGTGACTAGCTCTTATTTATGTGTTTTCCATCTTCTTTCATAAATATATTACCTTTATAATTAGTCTGATATTCTAATTCTGTCCTGTTCCCTGGTTTATTGTACTGTAACCATCCTTCCCTCATTTTTTATGCAATTCTTTGACAAATCATGTTTTTATTAATAAAGGTTCATATTTTGGTAAAGAAAAGTATGCTTATTTGTGTTTATAGTGGTTAATAGTATACACTCCGGCCTGGATCGCTAGCAACCACACAAAAAACTGACATGTCAGTTTTCTGCGGTCACTATTCATTGAATAACAGCTGCAGAGAACCTGTCAGTTCACATAATGGAGAGTGAGGCTCCGACCGCACGCTCCATTGTGTGTAACAGTGAATTCGGATCCTGGAACATGGCACATGGGTGCACCCGCATCTGAATTCAGCAGAAATGAAGATCATCCAGCGGTTACTGCAGTATCGGGCGGGAGGGTGGGATGATCTTCAGTAACATTGGCCGTTCTGTGATGAGGCCAGGTCACAGAATGGCCGGTGTTATACTGAGAGTGAACATGGCCTAACACTGTATACTGAAATACAATAATCATGCAGCTACGCTTTGGCTGCTACGGTGGTAGTTGCACCCCTGCTCGTATCTGAAGGCAGCCGAGTGTCCCTCTGCCAATCTAGGAGTCACCGGTATCATGTATGACGCATGGTAGCTAGGAGGACGACCTGGTACAGCTGTTGCATTTGAGTCCAAGGTCTTCAAGTTCTGTTTCTTTAATATTATATATTTAGTTATTATTATATAATACAATGGTCCACTTTCTATTGTAGGGGCACAGCGATAGCTGGAATAGTGTTTGGAATTGTCTTCATCATGGGAGTGATTGCAGGAATCGCCATATGTATCTGTATGTGCATGAAGAGCAGCCGAGGGACCCGCGTAGGAGTGATTAGAGCGACACATATTAACACCATCAGTTCTTACTCAGGTAAGGGGGGATATTTACAGAATACTGTCTCTAAGAGTGCCAACTATTATTCTTCTATCTTCTTCATCCTACCATAAAAACAAAGATCAAATAATAACCCCTTAACGACTAAATACATTTTTTTTTTTCTTTTGTACTTTGATTTTTTCCTCCTCGTATTTAAAGGGAACCAATCAGCCCAATTGGGCTGATATGGTTCCCTGGAGCGCTATATAAAGCTCCTGAGCAGCCCACGGCACGTGCTCGCCACAGCTGCTGCAGAAGCTTTATACCGGAGAAAAACAAGTTTTATTACCTGAGCGCGCAGCAGGGAGAGGCGGGGAGGTCGTCTTCTGGGTGGGTCCCTGTCCATGTCTAGTACCACTCTTTGTCTGTCAATCATGCCAGCCAAGCACGCTGACAGGCAGAGAGTGGTGACTAGTGACATACGGGAAGCCACCCAGATGTCTACCTCCCCGCCTCTCCCTGCCACGCGCTCATGTAATAAAACTTTTTTTTCTCCGGTATAAAGCTTCTGCAGCAGCCGCGCACATGCCGTGGGTTGCTCAGGAGCTTTAAATGGCGCTCCAGAGAACCACATCAGCCCAATTGGTTCCCTTTAAAAGGCCAGGGCACTTTAATTTTTCACCTACAGACCCATATTGGCTTTCTCTTCAATTGTTCTTTGTATTGACACACTTAAAAATATATATTTGTGAGAAAATGGAAAAAAAGCTATATTTTAAATTTCGGTGGAAAAGGGTGTGTGTCATCTTTACATTGTTTGCGTTGTGTTAAAATTGACATGTTATCTATATTCCTCAAGTCGATTATGGGCAATTTATAAAACTTTTTATTTTATTGCAGTACTTTGAAAAAATTTTGCAATAAAATTAACAATTTTGCACTTTGGCAGGTTTTTCCACTCATGCTATTTACTCTGCCAGATCAGGAATAAGATAATTTTATAGTTCGGGTGATTCCGTCCATGTATAGAGTGGGCTCGTGCCCTGAGCCTGCTCTATACAATGGGACCAGAACGTGCATGCTCATCCTGTGATGTCAACTGGTAAAATCGGTATTCTTGTAGGTCATAACTAGAGATGAGCTCAACTTGGACAAATCTGGTCATTTGGCAGTTGATTACCAGTGTCTGAAGAAGTTGGATGCAGTCCTAGGGAGCCCTGGAAAACATGGATACAGCTATGGGTTTTTCTGGACTCCTTAGGGCTGCATCCAACTTCAACCACCGGTATTCAAATGCTGAACATCAGACTTGAGCATGCTGGAGTTTCACTCATCTCTAGTAATAACTGCTATATTGGTGGGAGTCCAGCCATAGGGATCCCCTCTGATCTCCAGAATGGCAATCACATGTTTGAATGGTGCACTAGTCGAGCATGTGCACTGCTGCCCTATTCAAGGTCTGTGGGACTGATAAAACTCACCAACTGCTGTACTTCTAATATTTAGCTACAGACTTGTCTCAACAATCAGATTTGTAATACCATTTGAGGTTCAAAAGTTATCAACACAGAAAGTGGCTATGTGTTCAACTTTGTGTTCAGCACCATGGACAACACATTGAACCTTCCCGGTTGGTTTTGCAACTTCCTGTGTTGACAATTCTGGTCTTCTTTGATTTGCTACATGACCATCTTCCCATTGGAAAAACTTGTCTTTGATCCAATATGGCGGTTTTCAAGATGGTGTCGGTGTACCGGGCATAGTCTAAAAGATAAGCCGTTACTTGCTGGAGTAGACAGATTCATTTTCCCTTTCAGTTCTGAAATAAAAGGGGACTTTTGACTCACCCTGTAGTTTTAAAGAGAACCCATTTTGCTCTTCAGCACAACTCTTCAGTATCATTTGTTTTTTTATTGATTTTGAGCTATAATGGATTTTTTAATATTCATTGTGAACAGATACGGTGTGTCGTTGGCTAGAAAGTGGGTGGCAAAGAGAATTTTTGCTGATAGGGTAGAAAACAAAAGTTAGGACAGGTTCATGCTAAATTTATAAGGGATATAAATCTCAACATCTCTCGCCTACTGCTTGTAAAATGAACATTTTGAGTCACATTAAAAATACAGTTTTATACAGAAAATGCTGTGAGACAAAAAAAACACCATGTAAAGCAATCCTTAGGGCAAAGAGCAATGTCACAAGGTTAAAATAAAATTGTCAAGAATAATGTCACAAAAAAAATAAAAAGAAAGAAAAGAAAACGCAGTGATTTTGCTATACTCAAAACTGTGCAAATTTGCTTTAAGGACTTTTGTGTCAAAACCCAGGTTGTATACTAAGGAGTAGAAGAGTCAGGGTGACAGTCATCGGTTCCCAGGGCACCATCAGGGTTATAATCCTCTAAATCACATAGAAAATACAGCCGTATTATTTTAATTTTTACTTTATAGAGTGTCACCATAGCTGAATTCGCACTCTTAAGGCCTTGTTCACACAAAGTAAAATAATATCAAAATACGGCCATAATTTTGACATAAAAATACTGCTGTATTTTCACTGTAATAATTCTCTCCTTGAAGTCAATGGGAAATTTGCCGGCAGTGCGCACACTGTAAATAATAACGACAGTAATTGATTCAAGTGATGAACATGCTCAGGCTATGTTCACACAGTGTAATTTTGCAGCTGTTTTTGTGACGTAAAATGACAGGCGTCTTTTGATGATTTTAGCCACAAAAAATAATTGCAATCATTATTTACGATCGTCTTTTGGCGTCAAAATGCTGACCGTCCTGAAAATTAGCCATAAAAAAGACATTATGTGAACATAATATTTAGCAAAATACTGCCGTTTTTTTTTCCTTTTCATCTGTTCACGCTTTGTTTTATTTTCCCTCTAAAAGAGAGTGAATATATCAACTGAAATTTACATAGCAACAATCCTTTCATGCATTGGCCACAGCAGATATTCATCATCCTGTGTGCTCTGCTTCATACAAAAACTTTATTGTACATAGTTATTTTATTTAGACCTATTATATGTGTATTTTTTTCTCTCTTCCTCTAGTTTCACCTCCACCTTACAGCTATGAATATGAAATGGAGTACCCTTTGGACCTACCTCCTCCATATACTCCAACTCCCCCAGTGCCTCTACAGTATCCTGCTCCACCTCCATATCCTGGACCGCCAAGAAAATAACATATGCCTAGACTGGAGCGTTTCTATTAAAATGTTTAAAGATGATGGCCCAGAATTAGAAAAAGGAGATTCTTTTCTATAAACAGTGCCATTCATGACTATGGGCTTTCTCTTACATTGCACCATTAAAATGAATGGGCATGAGCTGCAGTACCAGACACAAGCCATGAACAAGGATGGCGCTGTTTCTGGAAAAAAAAATCTTGTTTTTCTAATTATTGACACATCTGAAAGACCAATAGAAATATGCATATGAACAGAGAAGGAAGTGTTCTACCCCGTGCCATATCTTCAATGATCTCTAAATCTTCCAGCCTTATATCCTGAAGTGCTTGAACTCTGACCTTTACGGACCATCTGCAATATCTACTCCAATTTCTGAGTACACTATTTATTTTTCTGTGCGTTGTATTTGTGAGAATTTCTAAGACTTTGATAAAGAATATGTAGAAAAGGAAAAAGTGCCAATGGTTTCTTACAAATCAGTATTACTTTATTGTGGACTGTGCATTATGAAGATCCGTCATGGATAAATATACATTTTTAATAAAAGAATTAAAAATGCGGAGAGTCTCTTTTTAATGCGGAGAGTCTCTGTTTTCTATAGGAAGGAAAGTGTTTGTGAAAAGTCTATAAATATTTAAATATTACAACCCCATGTAAAAAAATAAAATAAAATGCTGGGATACAGTGGTAAATAGGTGTAAATGCGACGATTCGTTGTACAATTCTATCACTGGCAATTTTCCCAGAAAAAAAAAAAAAAAAAAAAAAAAAATATATATATATATATATATATATATATATATATATATATACACACACAGTGGTGCCTTGGATTACGAGCATAATTCGTTCCAGGACCGCGCTTGTAAACCAAATCCACTCTTAAACCAAAGCAAAGTTTCCCATAAGAAATCATAGAAATGCAGACAATTGGTTCCACACACCAAATATAATGATTTATTATTCTGAATAACATGTAAAACTGGTGAAACAAACATTCAGAAACAGCAGAATATGTGATATTATAAGTTACTGTACAGTATAGCAATCAGCATGCGGTGTATAATGTAAAGTGCATAACCCTGATAACACAGCAGCAGTGTGTATAGCTGAGTGTAAGTGCAGGCACATTATAGCAGTGTGTATAGCTGAGTGTAAGTGCAGGAGCAATATAGCAGGAATGAAGAATGTAGGAAACACAAGGGCGGACAGAGACTGCAGGGAGCATAAAGGAATGAGCAGGACATATGTGGGCACATACATGCAGCGCTCTCTGTTTGGGGACAGAGGGGTTACAGCTATGGAGAGATTACCTCCACAGTCCTGTCCCCTGATGTAAGCCCCAGCCTGAAGTGGATCTGCTATGATTTGGAAGGTGAGGGAGACTTCCTGGGTCAGATTACAGTGCTGAAGACCCCACTATGCAGACCATGCCCCTCCTCCTCTCGCACTCCCACCCAGTATAGGGAGCTCTTAAACCAAAGCAATGCTCTTAAACCAAGTCATAATTTTTAAAAACTGTGAGCTCTTAAACCAAAACGCTATTAAACCAAGTTACTCTTAAACCAAGGTACCACTGTATATATATTTATTATTTTTTTTATTTTTATTTTTTTTTTTACAGGGGTACTCTAGCTATTTCAATTTTTTTTATATTGTGCCAGGGCTGCATAGAACATAATAAACATGCCATTCTTAGCTAACATGCCCCCCACGGTCTCAGCAGTAACAGCCCACTTAGCCAGTCACTGCAGCACAAGATGAGTCCGTGGGGGGCATGATTAGGTAAGAATGACATGTTTGTTATGTTCTATGAGTAACGAGTATCCCTTTAACTAATTTAAAACTTGAGGCCAGTGAGGCATCTTAAAAAAGTTGGGAGGCGATCATGTCTACCATTGCATAGCATGCCCGATTCATTTCAGAACACTCTGTAAAAGTCTGGGAAGACACCAATTGCTGGGGTTTTGGAGGAGTGTTGTCCAGCTCTTGTTTGTTCAAGGATTCTAGCTGCTCACCAGACCTGGATCAAATGTTTTCTATCGGTGAAAATCCGAACTGCAGGCAGCCTTGTTCAGTACCCGGACTCTTCTATGAAACCATGCTGCCCTGATTGATACAGTATGTGCTATATGCAAGGCCTTCCCTGAAAGAGACGTTGTCTGGATGGGCCCATTTGTTGTTATAAAACCTCTATGTATTGTTCAGGAGTGATAGTGCCTTAGCAGATGTGTAAACTTCCACACCTTAGGCACTAATTCAACCCCATGCTATCAAAGATGTGGGCTTTTAAACTGTGCACTGATAACAAGCTGGATGCCCCCCTCCTCTGGAGTCCACAGGGCATTACAGGGCAGGTCTGTGGTTTCTACAAATTGTTTCAAACATTGTTTCATCTAACTACAGAACAGTATTTCAGCAGTCACACTTTAGATGAGATGTGGTCCTGAGAAGATGGCAGTGTTTCTGGATCATATTAACATGTGGTTTCTTATATTGACCCCACTGGTGATGGGCACAAATGTGGAACAATGTGATGTGAAAATTTAAATTTTTTCATCAAGGGGTCCATATGTTCGATAAAACCCCTTGTTAGATTCCTTGAAGGGTGTAGTTTCCAAAATAGGGTCACTTGTGGGGGTTTCCACTGTCTTGGCAACCCAGGGGCTTTGTAAATGTGACAAGGCATTCACCATCCATTCTAGCCAAATGGCTCTCCTTCCTTATGGAGGCTTAGGGCCCTATTCCACTGGACGATTATCGTTCAGATTATCGTTAAATCGTTCGAATCTAAACGATAATCGTTCGGTTGAAATGCAGTTAACGATTAACGACCGAACGAGAAATCGTTGATCGCTTTATAAGACCTGGACCTATTTTTATCGTTGCTCGTTCGCAAATCGTTCGCGTTGAATAAGACATCGTTCGGTCGTTCGCAATAGATACGAATGCAATAGCGAATAAATAGCGAAGAAAAAACGATCGCAATTACGATCATAAGTAACGATTATCGTTCAATGGAAATGAGTGAACGTTTTCAGGTCTTTCGCAATAGTGGTCGTTTGCGATCGTTAATCGTTAATGATATGCAAACGATAATCGTCCAGTGGAATAGGGCCCTTACCTTGCACCCGCATGGCACTTTATGTCCACACGTGGGGTATTTTCTTACTAAGGGGAAATTGCTCTATACGTTTTGTGTTTTGTTTTGTTTTTTAATCTTTTAACCCTTGTGAAATTGAAAAAAATCAAGATTAGATCAATGATCTCGTGTAAAAATTTAATTTTTTTTTACACTAACTGTTGATTTTTTTTCCATTTCCACAAGGGGTTAAAAGAGAAAAAAACACAAAACGTGTAGGGTAATTTTTCCCAAAAACGAAAATACCCATATGGGCACAGGGCAAGCCACCAAAGGGACAGAGCGCCATTTAGAGGCTGTAATGGAATATAGAGGCCATGTCGCATTTACAAAGCCCCTGTGCTGCCAGGACAGTAGAAACCCCCCACAAGTGACCCCATTCTGGAAACAACACCTCTCGTTCACAGGAAGTGATTCTAGAAGTTTTCCAGAGCCTATGCAGTGATTTCTAGTTCTAAATCAGGCTTGTAGCTAATGCAGTGTCGTCTTAGGACCCAGAGATCATGAGCATCCAATATTGACGATTATTGAGTTCTCCAGATTCTCTGAATCTTTTAGATAATACAGTAATATTTACTGTAAAGAAGGGATGAGGAACCTTCGGCCCTCCGGCTGTTGCAAAACTAAAACTCCCATCATGCCTGGACAGCCAAAGCCTTAGCTCCAGACTCCAGACATAACAGCTGGGGGGGGGCAAAGGCAACTTGTCACTGTTGTAGATGGTGGGATAGTCAAAAGCTTTGCAAATTTTATGCTGAGGAACATTTTTCTGAAATTGTTCTACAATTTTTACACACTGGGGAAAATTTATCAAGGGCTTTGCACCTTTTAGGTGAATCATTAAATCATTTGGTCTACTTTCTAGCTACAAACCAGTATTTGACAGGTAAATATTTTTTTACTTGCAACTTTTTTTAATTTGACGATTTTGACTATTCACCCAAAAATTTGCATAAACCAGGTTTAGCAACCCGATTCATCATTTGCCACTTCTCAAAAAGTCACACAGACAGGTCCAGGCCTACGTCTGATCAGTAACAGATCAATTTGTTTGGTATTTTTTACTTATCTACTCATTTACAAAGCCACGTGACTTCATAATATATAACACACAACATATTGGCGCTAATTTAACACTACTTATTGCCCCTGTCCTACATTTCTTAAAGGCCTCAATGAAATAATTTTTTTCATGATGTGGTAAAATTTGATATGTATTCTATGTTCTATAATGGTTAAAAATTTACCGAATCGTATTTATATTTTACACAGAGTCACAGTTTACTTTACTGCTCTATAATGTCCTCTATGCTGCTGCTTCTAATGGCTATATAGAAAAAACAAGATCTACAGTAATCTTGTATTTGTGCAGTACATTGGAGACATCAGTGTAAATAGTCTTCACCTGCTAGCTCAACCTATACAACTTATATGTTCATGTACACACAGAATGGCCTATTCTTAAAAATTACCTATCAGTGCAGGAAATTAGAGAATGAAAGTATATTTCATTTATTTATTTTACATTTTCATTTAATTATTGATAAACTCTGAGCAGTTAAGGAACAAACAATATGCTGAATAAAAAATGAATCTGTCACCACAAGAGGAGTGCTCAATATATAGTTATTATTGCCTATTACAATACACACTTGTATTGCCTCTGAAATCATTATGTAACATGTTTTATTAGAATTGTGCTGTTCCTCTGTTGTTCCTATTGGAAAGTTATAAAGAAATTGATGACTGGGTGCTACCATGCTTTTTATCACTGTATCCCACTATCAGCATTGATTGAAAGGTGTCTACAGGCTCCAAACTCTGATATCAGAACCCCCAGCTGGTGGGACCAAGCTGCACGGAGATAGATTGGAGGAAATAGACAAATGAGTTAATGAGTTATGGAACTATTGTGTGTCCTAGACGCATAATTGTTACAATTTCCGGATCACCTGACCCAGCCAAACGCCCTCCTGTGTCTCACTTCTCTCTAGGACCCGACCCCATGGTAGGGAGATACACGGAACTAGTAGTCAAAGCTGGATGGGAGGGGGTGTGTCTGGTAGGGTATACCTACCAGGTGGTTGGCAGCAAGCGGTGTTCTTCATCAGGTCTACATGTTGGGGAGGTTCCAAGAAACGCATAGCGGCACTCACCTCTCATGTGTTTGCTTTGCAACCAAGACCCGCATCGCAATGGTAATTGACTATTGCTAAAACTATTTGTATCACTGCCTGTATTTGCATCTGAACTCTGCATATATCTGGTAACGTGTATATAGTGTCATGTTTGATGAGCCCTTAAGGTAATTAAATATTCCATTTAATCTTGGGTTGTTCTGTTATCTTGATCCATAAATTCACATGCCTGTGTTCCCGGGCTAACGCTACACACTTTAGGGCTGGCTTCTGGCCTGATATAATATTTTTATATCCAACAAGAGCAGGGGGCAGTACTATGAGCCTTCATGGGCCAGGGTGGACAGGAGGTGCTGGTGTAAATCTATACCTAGCCAACCTCCCATACTCTTGATAGAGTGGTGGAAGTCACAATCCACCTTTACATTTCTACGAGGAATAGCAAAGGAGGAACATAACACTGTTTAAAATTTGTTGTACACATCCCCATCACCATCCTGGACGATATAATAATAGATTATGAACAGGGGAAGCCACATATAGGCCTGCATTTTCCGTTAGGGTACTCAAAAGTCAGCTAAAACCATCGAACTGTCCCCGAGCAGATGATGTAGGAGGAGAAAAGGGTCGACCCTATTGTTCTGGAAAAGATAAGATGTTCCCAGAGATGTTTGGCTATGGCTTTCTCATCCCATCTCTATAGAGGACACATAAGTCTTTAGCAGAACCTTCATGAGAAAATGAGGATCTGAATAGATAGCTATTGAAGGTCTACCACCAACTGTAGTGGTCACTGTGGTTTGAGTATGAGTGATTCACTAGACAGGAAACCATTCTTAGGGTATGTTTCCACTAAAGAACATGCGCTGAAATTTCAAGTGGAGTCCACTGAGCGGACTTTGCTTGAAATTACGGCGCATGTTCCATAGTGGGAACCATACCTTTACAGAGTGGCTCTCCCTGTGGCATATAGTAGGTTCTCCCCTAGGATGTCCATGTGCCCTAATACTTGCCCCTTCACCACCCTGGACCAAGGTATTAACTATTTCCTATCCATAACAATGCACAACCACTCCTTGTAAAAGTATATGCTATAATATGTATAGAAAAATCAGTATAATAAGACGTCAGTGGGGAATTTTCCATCCTTTAAATCTTCTGCATTTGCCACTTTGAAGAAAAGCCCAGAACAGCAGGGGAACATCTGAAAATGCTGATAAAACAACATGATGAACCAATTCCTATGACTGATCTTTCGATGAGTTCTAACAAGAAACAGAATCTGTTCCCATTACTGTATTTTCTTTTTTTGGAACACTACCTAAATTGGAGGCAGGTAAGCCATATGTCTAAGCACCTCAGGCATCACATAATGGAATATTTCTGACCTACTTTCTGTCTTGCAAAGCACATTGTATAGTTTACCGGAAAGATCTATGTCACAACAAACAAAGCACCAGAATATTGTCACAGGACCCGTTCATTTCATGGTTTTCTGTTGCCGGTATGTTGTGTTTCCGAAGTTTTTATGTCACTGAAGAACAAACTAAACATAAAGAACAAAGAAGAGCAAACAAAGCATGAACATGGCCAAGAACTGTATAACCAAGAATGCTATAAGACAAGATAGTGAAGAATAAATCACATATCTGTAGCGGAGGTACCATATGGGGAGAGAACAGTCTTTAGGATTCATTAGAAAATTCATTAGCAAATCCCTATAGAAAACATCTCCTCTGGACAGTTCCTGACATGGACAGAGGTGGCAGCAGAGAGCACTGTGTCAGACTGGAAAGAATATACCACTTCCTACAAGACATACAGCAGCTGATAAGTACTGGAAGACTTGAGATTTTTAAATAGACGTAATTTACAAATAAATATATCTTTCTGACACTGGTTATTAAAAAAACACAAACATTTTTTCTGTAGATGACACCTTTAACAAAGCTGACCTCAAGGACTCTCTATGATCAGCTGTGCTCTACCCACAGGTATTCAGTTCATCAACAGTCCCACCACAGGGTTGTCTCGTGAGGACATCTCCAACCATTAGGACTCCTTCACACGTTCAGTAGTTTTTCAGGACTATATATAATGTCTGGAATTGTCATCCCCAATAGACCAGAAATTTGTCCATAGTGCATCTGTAGTGCATTCGTAATCCATATCTTTTGCAGATCCGAGTGACTGACCATGATTTCCCAGGTTAAAGGGAACCTGTCACCCCCGTGCCGGGGTGACAGGCTCCCGACCCCCCGTTAGAGCCCCCTATACTCACCTAATCCCGCCGGGTCCCGCTTCTGGAGGTGGTCGGGTGATGAAGATCTCAGCCGCTGCAGCCCGGCGCGCGCGCTGAGAGATGAGTCCAACGCTCATAGAGAATGACGGAGCGCTGGACTCTCCTGTCATTCTCTATGGGTGTTGGACTCATCTTTCAGCGCGCGCTCCGGGCTGCAGCGGATGAGATCTTCATCACCCGACAACCTCCAGAAGCGGGACCCGGCGGGATTAGGTGAGTATAGGAGGCTCTAACGGGGGATCAGGAGCCTGTCACCGGGGGGAGACAGGTTCCCTTTAAAGGAGTTGTCCAGGCTTATAAAAATATAGCTGCATTCTTCCAGACACATCACCTCACCTGAGCTCACTTTGGGTGTGGGTTTTGCAGCTCAGTTCCATTGAAGTGAATGAAGCTGACTTGTAATACGACACACAACCTGACGACAAGGGTGGCGCTGGTTTTGCAAAAAAAAGTAACTGTTTTTTTTAATCCTTAAAATCATTTGTTCTCCAAGGGTAGTGAACCTGAGACCAACCACTTACAGAGTTCCACAATGTGAAGACCATTTCCGCCATTTGCGAGGAGAGCAATTTGTCACACTGTACTTTTCCCAGGGACCATCGGCTTAAAATTTCCCTTTTACTTGATCTCGACAAGGATAATAAGTACCTTTGGTGAGTCACGGAATCAGACTCTTTCTAGAACGACACATTGATGTACGGGGTAATCATGTGAATAGCTCTTTAGAGGCAATTTTCTTTCTTCTAGCCAGATTTAAACTTTGTAGAAGTTTTTGGATGTATATTTTTTATTACCGTTAGTTACGTACATGGATAACATTAAGTCTATTCCTTTATAACTCAGTGATTCTATAGTCTTCAGTTTAAAGAAAATTTTTAGAGCTTCTAATGCTGTGAGATTCGGTTTATCGTCCTTGACAATGATATTAGGTGATTTAGCCGTTTTGGTTGCTGATGCTTTTGTTTCGTGCATTGTTTACACGGCTAATCACACAGTATACAAGAAATAGCTTCTCTCCTCCGACAAAGTGAATGAGCCAATGCCGTAGTGTTTGCTTATTCATTTACATGCCGATAGACTGTGCAGACTCGTATTAATCCAGCGCTCTCCGTGTAATTAGGTTGATGCTGGGGGTGCTCTTGGCAAGGTTGCTACTCTTAAAGGGGCACTCAGAAGAAAAAATAAAATCAGATCAGCTGGTGTTAGATTTGTAAATGACTTCTGAGTGTTCTGACCCTGACTGATCATGAGAATGACCTTCCGCTTTATCAGGGAAAGAGTCGGGCTCCGTAGACCTACATTAGGAGCCCTACTTATCACAGAGCCGGAAGGGACCACACTGAGTGTGGTCTTCTCCAGGCTCGTTCTCCTGAACACTCAGACCTGGACTGAGTTAGTTCAGTCTCCAGGAGGTTTATTTATTCGCCAAGAATCTCCTCCTTCAAAAAGTAAAAAAAAAAAAACGTACATACTTTTTTTTTGTCCAGTTATTCTTTATTAGATCATTTTGTTCCTTCTTCAGCCCAAAACATTTGTTTCTTGTCCTCCTCATTGCTGAGGTGTGTCAGCCCTGCAGGAGCTGCCCACTGGCTGCAGGGGTGACTCGCCTTAGTCACTGACTAGCTAAATGGGCAGTTATGGCAGGGCTGATGCAGTACAGGAACCAGAACCCTCAGGTTATATGTATAGAGCATACACTATAATCTGCACCACACTGCAGAAATGAGAGATAGCCAAGGAAGACCTAGTCAATAAGAAATCTATTCTATTTGAGACCAGAACTGAGCAGCAACTGACCAACCTGGACTATTGGTAGCGCCACCCACAGAAAGGGGAAAACTAACCAAAGGTGTGCGGTTTGTGTGTGTATGGGTGCAGGTGAGGATAAAGCATGACGGAGTCCTAGTGATATAAAAATAATAAATAATAAAAAAGCAATACAATATGCTTCATTAGAATAGATACATCTTCACACAGACTCTAGTACTAGAAATTGTTTGTGCTTGAGGAGGTGCTTAGAGAAGTAGAGTAGAAGAGACGTAGTTGTAGCGGTGCTTGGAGAGTTGTGTAGCGTAGAGGAGAAGAGTTGGTCGAAGGATCTCTAACCCAGTGTAGCAATATGTTCTGCTGGAACTTTGAAGAAATACTTTAGAGTGAATACTTTACTTGTACCTGTGTATAGACTATGTCTGACCACCTTCTGCCCTACAGTGTCGAGTTAACCATCCTAATAGGGTGATACAAGCCCCAGTCGTGGTTATCTGGGTGTAGCTAAGCTTCCCGGCTATTCTTTTGGTAGCTTTGTCCTATCCAGCCTAGTTCCTCTTGTGTTTCAGGATACTGCCCTGCGCTTTTCAGATGTGTTCTCAGCATGGGTTAGGGTATTCCTGGACTCTCTTCCCTTAAATTGCTTAGCACTGCATAGTAAACGTAGTGATAGTCAAGGAAGAACTGGTTGTCTCTTGCTGCATCTGTACGCACTCGTGTCTTAGGCTCAACTAAACTGCTCACTCACCCTACACGAAGCTACCCTAACTCCTCCTACAGGGATGAATGTGTGTGAAGAGCAGGGATAGGTAGAAGAAGAGAAAGCACCGCCTATTGGTCAGCACTGACCACATGATACAACAATAACAGTACCCCATTACCTTCCTTCAGCTGTGCATGAAATAACAAGACTTGTAGATAACACAGACAGTGATAAAACTGTAAACCACTTCATAACCACTTAACCTGGAGTGAGAACTTTGCAGCAGGTGCCTAAGGCACTGAATAGTGGGACACCACACATACTCATGCCCGGACTGGTAGTCTGGCATATCTGCTGCAGTGGATTTATTGCTGATTTTCCCCTTTAGACACTGTTCACATGGAGTAAAAGTGGACATGTCAATTCTTCAGGCTGGAGAGAGGAGGGGCGCAAGCCTCCCATAGACTGTCATTATGACATGAAGGCTGGCGGGTTGCCGCCACTTTTACTCCGTGTGAATGGAGCCTTACTGTCCATGAGGAAATCACAGGATACAATAAATCCTCTGTGGTGTGTTTCACATTTTTCCTGCAGATTCCCAGGAAAGTCTGCGGCTGCCGATATTACACAGGTCCCAGATTTACCAACCTAAGATAAAAACTGGAGTGATTTTCCCATAGCAAACAATCACAGCTTAGCTTTCATTTTACCAGTGCTTTCTAAGATATGAAAGCTATCATATATGAAAGATATCATAGACACACTGGTAAATGTTCCATATATGTCCTCTAGATGTGGCTGAAGTGTGGGGCTTCCCTCCTACAAGCCCCAGATAGACGTGGCGCGTGACTTGATGTGGGTGAGAAGGTGATTAGGTCCCTATCCCTGCCCCGAACATAATGGGGGGGGGGAATTGTCTTCTATAACATAAGTGTAACAATAGCTGTATTAACCTCTGGTCCCCAAACGTTAGGCGTTTGATTCCCTGTGGCTACAGAAGTTGGATGCAGCCCTAGGACTGCCAGAAAAACATGGACACAGCTATAGGCCTATGGCTGTATCCATGTTTTCCAGGAATTATAAGGACTGCATACAACTTCTGCAGCCACAAGGATACAAATGCCAAACTTTTGGGTTTTGATAACGTTGTCGAACCCAAACATTTAGATTAGTTAGACAGACAGAAAGATATGATATATGATATGTGGGCGGGTGTAATTTTAGTGCCAGGGCTGATTTTCAGTTCCAATCCAGCCCTCCCTTTTAGGCTGTGTTCACACAGATTGCAGTTTTATTGCAGTACATAATGTTTTTACTGAAATTACACAGTATAGGAACCGTACTACAATAAAACTGCAATGTGTGAAGCCTTAAGGAAAAGTCATTTGTTTCTTGTATTGATATATATGAATGATTACCATTATACATCATTTATACACTTACTTGACTGAGCGTATTTATATATTTATTAGCAGCTAAAATTATATATCCTCCAGCCTGAAACTGTCTGAGATCCAGGAGCAATATGTAACTCTACAAACATACATTATTTAACAAGGCTCATAGTTTAGAGTCTAAATGTCTGCCAATGCACATTGTCCCTGCTGACAGGTGTTTTCTTCGAAGTTCCGGAGCATACGCAGAATAGGAGAAGAGTAGCTCCATATGTCTGAGTATTCTGGTATGTGCATAGAGTAAGCTTATAGGTTTGGATCACCTAATGGCTTCCCCTAATGGTATCAAACAGTCTATCTCCGTGGGGACTCTATTGGTAAGTTTCAAAAAATGACTGAAAAATTACTGCATTAATAGTCTCATGATGAAGAATTATTTTCTTGTTCAGTTGGTTCCCCCGATGAATCATCACGGCAAAACACGTTGAGGAGGGTACTTTGCTTATTTTAAAATAATGTTAAGTTATGCTTGCATTGTAAGCAATTCATGTAAGAGTCATTCATAATGTTTATAAGGCTGTACATAAATTATACATATACTTTTTTTTTACACTTTGTTGATTTTGCTATAACAATGTTACTATAAGTTACTTACCTGCGTAATTATCTTACAAGAGCGCACTCCAGCAGTCGAGTGATGGACACACTTCAGAAGCAGGCTCTGGAGCTTCTGTATCTTACTTTCGGCCCAGGTGATGTCATGAATATTTGGTGTTGTCCCCGTCACCGGCAGGAGAATTCAAATCCCATCAGCTTTGCTGCAGTCTATTGTGTCGCTGGCAGGTCTCCTGCTAGTCAAATCAGTACCCTTGCATCATGTGTTTGTGGTGAGGATCAAGGGCCGGTCCACTCATGTTCTGAACCAGACCCCTGACCTCCTATATAATGTTTCCTATTTTCTATAGTCCTCGGTGGCTATTAGATTTGGTTTTAATATTGCTAAGCATCTTCACATCTTTTCTTTGTATTGTTACCTGCCTAGCCCGGGCTCTGTTACCAGACTATTCTCTTGTATTCTGTTTTTGTACTTTGCTGCCTGCTTGGAATTGACCCCAGCCTGTTGACCTTCCCTTGTATGTACGTTTGTCTTGTCCTTGTTTTGTGTTATCACCTTTATCGCAAGAAGGGACCGCCTTTGTGGTTGTCCACAGTCGCCTAGGACTGTTGAGGCAAGTAGGCAGGGTCATGTGGTGGGAAAAGTTTAGGGCTCACTGTCTGTGTCCTTCACCACCTCTTCTCAGGCTATACCATACCTATGTTCCTATCAGAGGGCCATTTTGAACATCTTCTTAGGCCATTCAGGTTGTGCAATGCACTAGCCATTTTTCAACACTTTGTAAAGAGAGAAATACTGGGTCGCTTTATTATTATTTACCACGACATCCTGATTTTTTTTCTCTGCACTGACCTAAGCATATTATTCATGTTAGACAGGTCATGTTTCTATTACGTCAGAATCACCTGTTTGCCAAGCTGTCCAAGTGCCTGATCGGGGTCCAAAATGTCACCTTCCCTGGGTTTTGTCATACCACCAAATTCCTTTTGCATGGATCCACTTAAAGTCACTGTTATTGAAAACTGGGAACATCCTTCCAATTTGAAGGCACTTCCACAATTCCTAGGTTTTGCTAATTCCTATCATAAATTCATAAAGCAGTTCTCGGTTATTGCCCAACCGTTAACTGATCTCATCAGGAAAGGGGCTTATCTGGTCAATTGCTCCCCAGAAACTAAACAGACATTTGGAGTGGGAATAAAGTGGTCATTTAAGGAGTGAAGACACTTCCTCGAGGGGGCTAAACATAAGATTACGGTTATCACTGATCACAAAAACTTGTTATAGCTCAACAATGCTAAACATCTCTCTCCAAGACAGGCCCATTGGGCATTTTTTTTACTCGGCTTGATTTTGTGGTAATTTATCGGCACTAAAAATGTACGGGCAGATGCGGTTTCTAGCTGTTTTCTTGCCAGCAATGCCCCCGAGGAAACTCTGAGAAAATTCTGAACCCAGGTGTAGTTGTTGCCACTCTCCATCCTGATCTTGCTGCCATGTTTGCTATTTCACAGGACCAAACTCCCAGGAATACATCTGATGGGAAACTATGCCTCCCAATCTTCATCTCAGAGTCTTGGAAGAAACTTATTGGTCTGTTTTAGCCACACATCTTGGCAAAATATCTGCCCTTTGTACTAATAGTGGCCTTCTTGGTCTGGAGGAGTTTGTCAATGCCTGTGATGTATGTGCTAGATCCAAGGTTCCACAAATATTACCTGAGGTCTTCTTCATCATCTTCCTCTCCCTCAGAAACCTTGGACTCATTTATTTATGGATTTTATCACCGAACTACCAGTCTTCAATAGGAAGACAGTCATCTGGGTGGTGGTTGATAGGCTTTCAAAAATGTGTCATTTGATTCCTCTAAAAAAAACTCTCTAGCACACGACTCCTAGCATCTCTGCTCATAAGCAATATTCTTCAGTTACATGGTTCTTCTAAAAATGTCTCTGAAGGGGTAAAGTTTGTTTCAAAGTTTTGGAGAGAATTCTGCACCTGGGAGCCTGATTGTCTTTCTGTCCTCCTCCTCTGCTTCACATCTGCAAACCAATGGTCGGACAGAGAGACTCAACCAGTCATTAGAACAGTTGTTATGTATTATGTGTCTAATGCTCAAAATAAATTGAAAGAATTCCTTCCTCTTGCTGAGTTTGCAGTGAATAATAGGGAAAATTCTGCCACGCAAATGTCGGGAATTACAGGTTTAACCCTAGGTATTCTTTGGTGCACGGCTCTGAATCCATGAATCCCTCTGCCAAAGCTATCTATAAACCACTATGCACAGTCTGGGCCCATGCTCTGCAGAGCTTGGTGAAAGCCCAGGAGTCCTCTAAACGCCAAGCTGATAAACGATGCATATCTGGCCCAGAGTATAAAGTGGGAGAAAAAGGTCTGGCTTTCCACTAGAAACCTTTCTCTCAGGGTACCTTCAGGGAAATTTGTGCCGAAGCATATTGGTCCTTACTGTATCCCTGAGATCATCAATCTGTCTCTTACAGATTACAACTACCTAAATCTAGGCATAATGTTTTCCACAAATTTCTGTTTAAAAAAAGAAAGTATATAACTCCTGTTTTGTCTTATGGACCACCTACACCTGTTGTCATCCAAGGGGACCTTGAGTATTGAGAAAATATTGGATTCCTGCTATGTGCAGAATTCCATCCAATATCCTATCCACTGGAAGAGTTGTGGTCCGGAAGAGCACACATAGGTCTCTGAAAAAGATATCCACATTCTACCTCGTCAGACAATTCCATCCACATAACTTTTCCAAACTTAGGCCATCAATAGAGGGTCTGGTGGCCCCTCATAAAAGGAGGGGTACCATAAGATACTTTACCGTACTCGGGCAGCTGAACAATGGACGTGATGCAGGAGTGCAGAACTAGACCTTCTGCATCTTGCTCCCAACTGAGTGATGTCCCGGATATTGCATCATCAGCAAGAAAATCCAAAACTCGGCAGTTGTGCTGCAGTGTATTGTGTCACTGGCAGGTCTCCTCCAAGTTTTTCTTGACCTCGTTCTGTGTTATTGCCTTTAATGCAAAAATGGATCACCATCATGGTTGTCCACTGTCGCCAAGGACTGTTGAGGCAAGTAGGCAGGGTCATCTGGTGGAAACAGTTTAGGGCTCACAGTCTGTCCTTCTCACATTATACACTACCTACGATCATGTCATTTACGTTTTAAGGCTATGCTCCCACAATGTCTCTTTTTAGCTATCTGTTTTCTTTTTGACGACCGTCTTTTGATAATTATGGCTGCAAATAATGTCTATGAACATTATTCAAGGCTGTAATTATCAAAAGACGTCTGTCTTCTGACGTTAAATTACGGACGTCATTTTGATATTGTGTGAACATAGCCTAAAGGTATTTTCTGGAATTTAAAAATTGATGGCCTGTCCTTATGGTGGGTCACCATTATCGGAACACTGGCCACATATTCTTGGCATCCACACTGATCAGTTGATAAAATGGATTTCATCACTTATCAGGCACAGTGCCATATATTCATCAATTGCTGAATCTGGTATTGCAACTCATCCATTTCAGGTGAGCACTATTGCCCCTTTAACTGATCGATAGGGGTGTTACAAGTGAGACCTCCACTAATCAGAAATTGATGCTTACCTTAAGGATAAGTTATTATTATGTATGTAGCCATTGGATAATAAAGGATATTTTTAACAAATATAAAGTAGTTTTTATATAATATCACAGATAAGAACTTCAAATAAAAGCCTTATTGTGAAATTTAAGATGAGATGTAGTAGACAAAAGGGTCACTTATTATGTTGTATATGTTTATGTTGTATATGTTTTTGCATACAGTATATATCTCCTGATGAAGCAGAATAGAAGGAAACACGTTGGGATGTAATTTTGACATCTTTTAAGGGTGCTGCGCTGGATTCCGGTGTGGGGATGCCCTGTTAGAATCAATAATTCTTGCCTAATTTCAAGGGATAGAATGTAGGGCGTAATAGGGAAAACTTATGGCGAAATTGTAGAACTGTAGACCCTGATCTAAAACTTTTACTCTCCCATGCACATATAGTACTTACATTTTACCAAAAACACTACCAATACAAATTGCTAAATTCAGTGAGAACTTAAAGAAAAAAAATCGGCTTCAAGAAACTAGTAAAGCGTCACAGTATTTGTAGAAAAACACTTAGAAGTCTACGAATAGAGAAGTAACCCAGCCATGAAGAATTTCATATAGCAATCTAATCGTCAGACCTGCTCTGACACATTACTAAATGAGGAGGAAGATTTCCCCTACTGTTCCTGACCTAGTCGTGTTTAGTGAGGCAATAAGACTGAGATAAAGTCATTTAAAGCTTATGGCAGATGACTGTGGGCAAGATCATCCTTAATTTTTTCTGACAGTCCCTTTTTACAGTAAATCTCAAAGCATAAGATGTGAAATCATTTCCCAAATTCAGCTAAATCAGCTGAGCAAGAAATCTTCAAGTCTAAAGTCAAAGGAGAAATATATCGGGGATATAGAAATTTTTTGAATATCAGTGAACACCATCCCCGTTTATAGGATATATGGACCCCACACAAGACCTATCTCTATGAGCCACAACAGACAGGCACCATCTAAGAGCAGATCCCAAATTCCCCCTGCAGCAAAGTGAAATTCCTCAAAGTCACTGTGTAGGTCAGTAAGCAAATGGCTGTTTCTTTTTTTTTTTTTTTTTATAAATCAATAATACATGTGAGTACATGAAACTTGGTAAATGCTTTTTGGACAAAGCAACATCACCTTAAAGCATCCTGTAGTTCCCTTTTCCCTGACCACAGACTCTCTGTAAGGCCGAATGCACACATCCCTGAAATTTACCTGAAGGGTGTCCATTTTGGAAAATAGCTCTGAAAAGTATAAAGCCCAAATTCTGAATTTGGACACTGATGACTCTACAGCTTTGTATGAAGGCATCTGGAATCCTAGACAGAGTTGTGGATTCATTGCTAAGCACCCTGGGTCAGCATCAGCACCCAGGCAGGTGTCGCCTGGTGCTCGGTCTTGCCCTTTAAAGCTAGGTAACTGCAGCATTGTGGCCAGAGGCTATTGCTCTGGCTCACAGAGCGGGAAGGAGGAGGAAAAGCTGAAGGAAAGCAGCAGTACAGCCATGCAGCAGGTAAGTATGACTTTTTCTTTTTCTTATTCTTTTTTTATTTTTTTTACAGGTTTTACTGTCAAGAAATATGGATGATTTATTAAAGCCTCCTGAAACACTTCCTCAAGGACGTGTGCATAAGGCCCTTTGTGATGCTAACTGGGATCCCAACAGAATCACTCTCCTACCTCCTCTGGCAGTTGACAATATAGTCAAGTCTTACTTTTTTTTTTTAGTCTGCTTAGCTACATTGCCATATTACTGCAGAGGCCCTGTCCCTTCCCAGGCAAGTAAAATAGAAATCTACAGTATGTCTATGTTCTGCTCTCCAGTGCACACAGGATGACTATGCATTAACCTAGCTGTAAGGATAGTTACTGAGCATGTGTGTCCACCAGCCTTAGCTCAGTAAGTGGACATACACATTGTTATACACGGTGAACACCAGGTGGCACCATACTGTATAACTAAACTTCATAATTTTTTATGATCTATACAGTGAATAGGACATTTAGTGGCAGCAAACAGTAGAACTTATAAAATAAGTGCTCATAGGGCAATATATACTTAGTCATCAATGGAAACAACCTAAAAGGGAAAAAAACATTAGGTGGGCTGGTATGGTAAACAGTGACCCCAGGGGAGAATCCTGTGATACACACTCATTCCACGTATGGATCTTGTCTCCATAGTGATTGTAATGATTCATCTTATTTTTCTTATGTAATTATATCGACTGAAAAGCTTCCACCTGTTAAAATAGTCAATTTAAGCTGAGCGACCTCACCGGGGCTCATTACAGGCCTTTACTTATGTATGTATGGCTCATTTGGTGCAGTAATAGAGCATTTCACTAAATGACACTATAGAGACACTACATGGAAACGAATCCCGACAACTAACAGCTTAAGCATAATGCTCCTTTAGATGCCATTCAGCTTGTAATCCATTACTTGTGACCTATACCACCCTCAGCAATTTATATAGCAACTTTCAACTACTTACAAATAGGAATTTACATTGTGCAATTTATGTTATTCACATAAAAGTAATGAGTTATCTAATGTTCTTTTAACTAATTAAAAAGAAATAAAAAAATATATATATATATTTTTTTTTTATTTTATTTTTTTTTTACTTTTTTTTCTGTAGATGATTATGGGGACAGCAATCTTGTTTACTGCAGTTCAGAACTTTATTATACAGAGGCCACAAGGACCAGAGAAACCTTCAGTCTGGAGCTGACTCTACTAGAGAATTGTGGGCATGCTTTGTGACCTGTGCACAGGTAATTGTGCAAGATGAGGGTTGATATACAAGCTGTGGCCATCACTTATTGTTGATGGCAGATCCTGTGTTATCTGTCTCCAGCTGTGTAATAGCAGTGATTCTGCCTGTGATGACAGTGGAATGACTGCTGAGAAATGATCCCTGCAGAATAAAAGGTGTCAGTGTATTATGAAGCTCAGTGGTCAATGACAAAATAATTTATTTATTTATTTTTATTTTGTTCTGTTTTAATTTTTAATATATTTTTACATAAAACAGTATGTATTATTCTGCTGATATTTTCCACTTAAAGAAAGTGTTTGCTCCTAGGTGACTTTTGGATTTCTATCTATCTTTACAGATAATGATAGAAGATAATGATAGGAGATAGAGGGGAGAGGTACGAGATATATGGGGAGAGACAAAGGAAAAGAGAAAGATATGATAGCTAGATAGCTAGATAGATAGAAAGATAGATAGGAGATAGATAGATAGATAGATAGATAGATAGATAGATAGATAGATAGGAGATAGATAGATAGATAGATAGATAGATAGATAGATAGATAGGAGACAGATAGATAGACAGATAGATAGGAGATAGATAGATAGATAGATAGATAGATAGATAGATAGATAATAGGAGATAGATAGATAGATAGATAGATAGATAGATAGATAGATAGGAGATAGATAGAAAGATAGATAGATAGAAGATAGACAGACAGATATTCTCTAACCCTCTGTCTTCCCTTCTGAATTCAATGACTGAGATAGTTCTCCTATTATAACATGTTGTCCTTGATAATTCTGCTCCTCCTGGACAGGCTGTGTACCTGGGCTCGGAGGATGATACTGACATCTGGGCATAATAATGGAACTTGTTGCCTCTTTCTGTTTGTTAGTATTGTTTCTCCAGGTTGGTTTCTTACACAGGTTTTTGCTGATCTCACATATATGGGAAAAATAATGAAGCCCGGTGATGCAGATAACGTTCTTCCGTGGATTTGAGGGGGGTACTTTCATGTTACACGTCTCTTATTTAGTAGGAGACAAACAATATTTGAAATGTCACTGGCATTAAAGGAATAGACTGCACATTGGAGATAAGGAGCTGACAATAACTGCGCTGGTTAAGATACAGTTTACAAATGTCATTCACTCAGGGGAATACTATTCTAAAATATTCTCATTTCACGCAAGTGCACTTAGTCATAGAGACGGGAAAACCTTTAAGCAAAGCAACAAATGATGGCTTGTAAATTGCTGCCATCATAAATGTACAAGACATTTCATGGAAAGCTGGTGGCTCCTTTTATAAGGCTGTGCTGAAGGCATTTCTCCATCTCCCCAAATTAAAAGCAATCTAATGGACGACTGTCAATGTCCACCGCATTCATATAGCTACTGTGAATATCCAAATCTCCTTCATATATACTGTATTTATATCGTATATTATAGAACTCTATAATAATGGATACACCACCCAGAGGCTCATGCCCAGACTGTCCCCACTAGTGAAACCCCTGGTCCAGTTGTCTACACTGAGATATAGCAGCAATACTCTTGTCTTGAACAGAAAAGCATTAGACTACTCCGTGACCAGCATGGCCTATGTCTAAAAAAAGTGAAGACAGTAAAGAATTTTCTTTAAAACTTTAATTTTTTTTTTTTTTTTTTAAATCATGGTATTTCATCAATATATTTTATTAACTTATTCATTGTGCTTCTATTAGAATTTTGCAGTTAAATAGATTCTTCCCCCAAATCCTTAATATCCATTTCTATGCTGAATCCATACATATTAGCTGTGTATAGTATATCTGCACTCTCCCTTCCTGATACCGATGCTCTCTGTCTCTATAAAGCTATTTTACATTACCAGAGCACTGGGAACAGCTCTGTTACTCCCTGCTGCGGCCTGTACTGCTGCGTATGGGCAGCAGTAAGAAATAGAAGAGCTGTGCCTGCACTGCCCATATGGCTGTTCCCACTGCTCTGTAATCACCAGGAACAGCCGAGCATTCAATGCATGTACAGCTCTGCTACTCCCTGCTGCGGCCTGTACTGAGTAAGAGAGGGCCGAGAGTAGACACAGCTAAAGTATATTGATTCAGTATAGCAACAGCTAGTTAGGATTGGGGAGAGGGGGCTGTTCAGCTGCAATTTTCTCTGATTTCAAGTTGAACAGGGTATTTTAAATTTGGCAAAATGTTTTAATTCAAAAAAAGTAATGGTTACATTTTTAAAGGGCCTTCAAAATTTATGGCCTTTCCACATGATAGGATATCAATATTAGGCTGGCTAGAAGGGGGGAGGGGGGGTCCAACTCCTAGCACATCCAGAGCTCTGCTGTTTGAAGGGCTGATAGCATTCATGTGGGCACTGCAGTCTCTTCAGTGTTTACCTTTGCTTACTCCATTCTCTGCAAAGGCGGATAAAAGAATTGACATGTCGGAATTGACAGCGGAATTCTCCCGACCATAGAATGGAGTCTATGGGACGGGCGGAAATGCGCGTGGCCGCAAGCGGGGACAAGCGACAGAATCCTTGGGAACTTCTTTGCACTCATTCCTCAGTGTAAACCCACCCTACCTGAGTGTACTTTACACCACTACTGCAAAGTCCAATATTTGCCAGATCCCAGCTGATTTCAGCTTCCTGTTTAAATCTCGACACACAGGAAATGCCCCATCTACCAACCAGTGGCTGAGGCAGATCATACCTGTGGCCCATGATTGGCTAAGCTGTGTGGAGAGTGAAGCTTTGAAACAGTGGATTGGTCAGGTAAGTAATTCCTTTTCGAGATATTTTCTCCTTTATTAGAAAAAAAAAATTTCTTCTTCCAGCTGGACAACTTCTTTTGTAATTTAAAACTTTCAGATAAAACAGCCGGGCTCTTAACGTTCCGCACTCCTCTCAGTTAGTTATTAGAGAGGCATAAATGCTCAGCTTGGTGCCTGTAGCTGACTCGATGCTGAAGAAGCACTTTCATCTTCTACTCACTCAATTAAGAACAATATAAACAAAACCTACGCTAAACATAATTATAATTAGAGTTCTGCGGTCGCTGTGCTGCAACAAACTGTGCTCATCCAGGGGGTCCGGCAATTAAAGAGGAAAACAGCGAGCTGTCTCTATCTCTATCTCCAGTACTACTACATAGCCCTGTTGCACCATGAGCACACTCGAGGCTGAGGAATAGCATGGAGAGGGCCTCTGGGGAGTGAGCTTAACACTATATGCCGCCTGATTCGTGCCCTGGCAGAGGATTTGCATTATACATAAGCTTTTTGTTTTCTTTCACACTATCATTTACACATGAGAACTGGTGATAAAACAGAGATAAATCTACTTTGCAAATACTAATTTATGTAAAGTCCTCATTTTGTTGTACCAGGGTTGCCCAGAGGCAATTGGTAAAGTTAGGGCGGTGTACCCCTCCGCACTGCTGGATGGTGCCTCCAGTGTCAGTGACCGGTGGTACTGGATTACTTAGATTCAACTTGGGACGGCCACAAACAAAAACTGAAAACAGGGTCACTTCTTTAGACAGGCATAGACTTGAATGTTTCATACGAGCACTGTTGCCTCTCACACCCAATCAGTCACTGGCCATACATATGGTCTACTAGTAATAAAGTCACCATAAGGATGGGATGGCCTTCACAGGTCTCCTGCAGACTCCTATCTTTAATCACAACTGCATGTAGCAACTGATGTGTCAACCAATGCCTTCTTTCATGGGGGTCTTTCTCCTTTCTTGGGTTGACCCAAGTTTGAGTCACTCGGAGCCCTAGTATGTGTTACATCCTACATTAAACATATATGTCTAGGAAAGCTAAATGCCAAACCAAAAATAATACAAACTGACTTGGGACATTTTCAGAACCAACTTTAATTTTGCAATAAAGAAGATTTAAACGGGTTATGCTAAAAAAAACATGCTGTTAGAATTCGTTCCCTGTGTGTGAATTCAGCTGGAGGAACCTATCTCTCTGACCTAATTCACACACTTCTTTCTGTGCTGCCAGGGAGCCGACACCCGGCTTCATGCTTCTCCTGATTCCTCTCTGGTGCTTGTGGAGTTAAGCCTTCATTGCTCCTGGGGCTTGCTCCACTCAGAGCCCAGGGGAGCGCTCCCTGGCTGCTATTGGTCTGCATCACTGCTGTCAGACTCCTTGCTCCTATCAGGAGCTGGGGCGGGAGTTCAGGCAGCATTTAGTCTGGCAATCAGAAGTTGCCAGTGTATGTTTGGTCTCCAGCTACACCAGCGTATCCATTATGCTGCTTGTTGTTTGACCCTTGGATTTGGACCTGGACTTTGCCTCTGCCTCACCCCTCTGTACTACGATACCTCTTGTGCTCGAGTTTGGATTGGACTCTGTTTACCCTTTGCTTACTGATTTGGATTTTGACGTTACCTCCTGTTGCCGACTCGGACTGTCTGACCTGTTATTGTATACCTGTATGTGTATATTTTGTTTACCGCCCTGTATCCCCAGTTAGGCTAGGGACTGTTGCCCAGTTGCTGCTTTGGGGTTTAGCCCAGGGGGGGCAAGTAGGCAGGGACAGGGGTTGCCGGTTGAGAGAAGGAACTGCCATCTTCCCGGACCCCAGGACTCCCTGACACATGGGAACCCTGCAACCACTAGAATGGGAGTCCTGAGCCCCACATTGTGCGAAGAGGAGCAAGGAACATTGGAACAGAGTAGGTAAAAAGTCTCAGGACACCCTTTTTAAAAAAAAAAATGACATACCTGACTACCTCAGCAAGTAATAGGTGAGGAGGCCTATCTTTTAGGATATGCCCAGAACATGGCCACCATCTTGAAATCCACTATATTGAATCAAGGGCAAGTGTTTCAGATGGGAAGGGGGTCATATAGCCTATCAATTAAGTTCTTAAAACAGAAAGTTGCAACAAAGGAAAAACACACTGAACATGTCAAACAGCTGTGCATCATAGGAAATGTTCCCGATTGTTGTTGCAACTTTCATGTATTACCTGTAATAACTTTAAACCGCAAGAAATATTGCAAATCTGAATATTGATTCCTGAGACAATTCTGACCTTCTCTGATATGCTACATCACAACCTTCCCATTGGAAAAACCTGCTCTTAATCCAATATAGCAGCCTTCAAGATGGCAGCCATTTTCTAGACATAGCCTAAAAGATAGGTCCCCTCACCCATTACTTGAAACTGCATGTGCCAGAATGAGTTGCTCCCTTGGGCACCAGAAGAGGGCGGCTTCATTTTATGTTTCTGGGACCCTGTGTGATCTATTCAGGACCCTCAAAACAATCCAGTATTTCTTAATGCTATATGTAGAGACTTCCTTTATCCATATCAGTTATCTGCTTATTGTTCTTAAAAAAAAAATTCAGAACCAATTACCAGTTTTCCATAAAGTTTAAGATAAAATATATTTAACATACAATGGTCGTCCTTGAACTATTAATATTGTGATTTGTGAGACCAGTGTATATTATTTTCCCCTTTACGTCTGAAATAAAAGGACGTTGTGACACTTTTGACTCACCCTGTATTTATTCCTATTGGGCCAACAGAGACATCTGAGCTTAGCATTGGACTTTTTTTTAGCCAGCCATATAGAGATTGTATGGAGGAGCAGGATGCTGATGTTACCACAGCTCCTTCCAATGCCTCCTCAACATGGTTGTACACTGAGATAGAGCAGGGGTCTTGGGACTCTCGTTCTAGAGATCAGTGGGGTTCCCTGTAGTGTAGCCTCCAGTAATCATTCATTCTAATCCTGGTAATAGGTGATACATTTTTGCATGGAATAAACCCTTTTAAACATCACCGATAGGTGTGAGTTACAGATGTACAAGGGTTAGATCATCTACATCCTCTCCCACTGGGAGCCCTGTTGCTAGGATTCTGAAAAAAATCCCATCTCTTCCTCTTGCATCTTATGTACAAGATGCATTTCAATTTTTTATTACCAAAGGTGCACGCTGACTTCAGGTCCTCCTAGTCTCGGCTCTGCTCATCGGCTTCACCCACCACCAGGTCAGCCTTTAATTATAAATGCTTCCACTTACTCCAAGGAAATGTTCTATTTTTGTCGAGTGACTCTTGAAGGATAAACCTTCGAAATCCAAGCTCCTCTTCCTTCCTGTCTACATTGCATCCAAAGATCATTGCATCTTCTAAAGGTGACGGATGCATCCAACATCAGCAAGGTGTGCTATGTAATTTAAGGACCACCAAGTGTAATTTGATAAAGCAATGAATCCAGGAGTTATAATTTTTCAATCTGACACTTTCTGCTTTGAAGAAAATTTTCCAGCAGCTGCTGGGCTGAGGCCACGTTTTAAAGATTTATGACAATTTTCTACGAGAGCAGAAGATCACGTGATCGCTGAAATTAATCATTGATTTCCATCAGCCACACTTAGTATGGGAAACATATGCACATGAGATTTATCAGCAATTAAAGGGTTCATGTTGCTTACAAAATGTAGATGTGTCGAGGAAAAAAAATTAGTTAAGGAGGTTTTCCAGGCTTTAAAAATGAATGGCTTATTCCCGCATAGCTGATGTTGTTGTTGCATCTTGTGCTGCTGCAAAAATAGTATGGTGTTTGCAGGTACAGAGCACATGTAAACCATGAAGAAGCCGTGGAACTCCCACTGATCTACTTTTAACGGCCATCAATTTTGAAAGCCCAGATAACCCCTTTAGGCTATGTTCACACAACATACTTTTTATGAAAAGAACGTTCTTTTCATAATGCAATAATTTGCATTGAAGTGATATAATGATATAAAATAATGAGTTGATACTCAAAACAATGGCCGCTGTTTTGAGTGCCAAATGACGGCAGTTGTTTATACATTGTGTGAACATAGCCTTAAAGTGAATCTGTCACTTTAACAAGCTTTTGACTTGAGATAAGGGTCAAAGGGGTACTGACTCTCCTTAAGGAGAGCTCGTCATAAAGATGTGTGGAGACTTACAGACCATTGCTGCTCCTTTCTTCCTTGACTTGAGATGAGCAAACTTTTCAAAAGTTTGGTTCAGCAGATTTGCCGAACTCTGAAGTAAAGTTAGGGTTCATCCAAACTGAACCTTAAACAAATCGCACTAAAACAGCTATATGATTGCTGGCATGTAGCTGTTTTATTGCAGTTCACATAGTTCTATACTCCTCTCCCCCCCCCCCCCCGCAACTACCAAATGCCCCCCCAGCCAATCACTGGCTGCAGCTCTGTCCCATCTTAGTCAGTGATTGGCTGAGCGGGCAAGAGAGCATAACCTTTTTTTTTTATGTGTATCAATAAGTGTGGTTGCCATCTTTACAGACTCATTCTGAACTTTGCAAAAAGTTCTGAATGAATTTCAGTTTGTAAGATTCAGTTCGCTCATCTGTATTTTTGTGTCTCTCCATATTTGTACCCGTTGACTTACAAAAGGATTGCATTTTAGTCACATGCCAAGGGGGTGAATGAGAATGGGCTTAGCACACTTTTTGAGGGGCTTGTTCTAACATTCGGTTATTGTCTGAACATTCATAACCAGATTGATCGAAACTTTTGACATGTGAGTTTCCACTTAAAATAAGATGATAAAGGTTATCCTGCTGTAGAGTTTACCCCTGGAAATTACAAGAGAACTTGACCACAAGTGTTCAGTTTCCCTACAGCACTCTCATAGGCAGAACAACGAATTACATGTTGATCATTGAAATCAGCAGTTCATCTACTTATTTTTGTATCTGTTCTCTAGCCTTGCAAATAGATGAAAAAATCGCCTTTCAAGTCTGAGTCACCTAAAATGGGGTTTCTCAACCAAGCAACTCATTTATTGCTACTTTGCACTTGACTGCAGTTAAACCACATATCCCTCTCTCCTCTCTAATTCTTATAGGAGTTTTTTCGTGGGGTTCTTACACTGTTAATGACATGAGATGACTGCCGTTGGCCAGACTGGTAGAGCCCCTGGAGATCATCATTCATTGCTGGAGAAATTGCTAATGCGTACATTGCTGCAGGGAAAACGTAGCAACTAGAGATGAGCGAACCAGGTTCGGGTTCGAGTCGATCCGAACCCGAACGATCGGCATTTGATTAGCGGGGGCTGCTTAACTTGGATAAATCTCTAAGGTTGTCTGGAAAACATGGATACAGCCAATAACTACAGTATATCCATGTTTTCCACATAGCCTTAGGGCTTTATCCAAGTTAAGCAGCCAAATGCCGAAAGTTCGGGTTCGGATCGGCTCGAGGTTCGCTCATCTCTATTAGCACTACACGCTGCCCAATAGAAAAAAAAATTAATATTTGACCCTTTGATTCATCCTGAATGAGAGAAGTTCTGTGCATCATCCACTCTTCACTTTTTATGTTTCCAGCTTGGGGAAGGCCCTGTTCCTGTTCCATCATGACTATGTCCCTCAACTAGATGCAAGGGCCACAAGACATGGTGCAATGACTTTTGTCTTTATTGACCCTTCGAACACCCACCCACCTTGGGATGAATTACAATGATGACTGTGCGCCTGGGTCCATTCTATCATCTAACATCATTGTCTAACCTTACATGGCTAATGTTTCTCTGTCTTAGCAGACAACCTTAAATAAGATGTAGAGACAGCATCAAGGTATCAATTCACACGTGGTTACTTTTAGTCCAACCGGCAAATGCAACGCTGCAATGTTGCATTTGCCAGGTGGAATAAAAGTACCCATGTGTGAATTGATACCTTGATGCTGTCTCTACATCTTATTTTAGATTACGGTCAGATGGGGATCCAGTCTGGTGAGGCGAGCATCATCCATTCTAGTTCAATATTAGTTAGATGCTGTTGGGACTTACAAGCTTGTCCGTCTTAGCTTCCAATCCAAGTCATGTCCGAAGGCATGTCCTACTCAGGCGTTGACTTGAATAGCATGCTACTTCCAAAGGTGGCATCGGAGAGCTGCTTTGCCTATCCTTCTTCCCAGAATTCCCAGTTGGAGGATGAATGGCCTGTAGGTTTCCTCAAGGAGAAACATTATTCTTTTATTCTCAAGATGAAAAGGCTTCTCTGCAGCCAGCCAATGCCCTGCTCTGTACTGACAAGGGGCAGTAATCTTAAAACAGCTGTCTACCACTGTCTCCTTCTAGAGAGTTTTCTAGTTTGGCTTATATTCCAAGTCATGTCGTAAGTCTTCTTATAGGAGTCAGACACTGACTTGAAGTAAAAAAAAATATATATATATATAGTACAATTCGAGAGCAGTTCTGTTTGATCAAAAATGATCTTTTAGATTCCCACAGGACCACCCCACCAAAGTCTTCGCATAAGAGTAGAAGCCATGACAGTTTATAGCTTATAATGTAGCCTATGCTCTCTGCTTCCATTGTCTGGTGGAAAACCAACCATTAACAATTAGAGTTTTGCTACTATACTGTGAGTGCAGCTTTGGCTGTATAACGTATTTGCATTCTGCATGTGCGAGTCTTCTAGCTGCACCATGTTCCCTGACAAGCTATACATAGAAATAAAGTTAGCATTTCATTAGCAAGCATCACACTTGACTCTGTATAAATAGAGACAGACGTCCCAGCTCCTCACTTCTGCTAATGGGAAATGACATTTTGTTTATTTGTGAAGTCATATATCTTCAAAAGGAAAAAATGACAACTGTTACTGTAATCTATACAGCACTGGGAAAAAGTATGTGCCCCCTTCCAGATGTCTCACATGGAACGGCTTATGATCATTCGAGCATACGGTACAATGAGCCAAAGATGAGAATGTGATAATGATCCTCAGTCCCGATGTTGAGTTTTTCTCAGTTGTTCATGCAGTAGACTTCTCCTGTCAACAGTCCCAATTTCTGTCTTTCACAATGCTGACTGCAGAACCAGGCTTCACCTTTAGAAGCTGCCTTTCCTAGATTCTTACAATGGCTCCCTATACTCAGATGCCCCCAGGACTTGTGGTATGGGAGAGCTACCAGCTACTTGTGGTAGCGAAAATTTACCAACAACTGAACAAGAAACAAATACAAGTTCCTATGAAATGTCAGAAAGTCAAGTGACTACTACTACTCACTAAGGATGATGCAGCAGGGAAGGTTTGACTGAAACAACAAGCAAACAAGGATCACAATCTTAAAGGGAGACTATCAACTGGGTACTTTTTATTTTGACTTTTTTCAATATAGCATTTTAATACACTACAATTACAATACCCCAAAAATACCAAACCCTATCAAACAATCTTTACCATAATCTTCAGCGCTCCTTGCACGATAGGGAGATATCAGCAGGTTACGTTCCTCCCTTTAAGAATATCTGACAGTACTGGACCAAGCCAGAAACAATATCAGAAGCTACCAAAAAAAAAAGGTAACTTTATCAAGTTGCAACTTGGACAAGACAGAAAATACAGACCACGCTAAGCATCACTATCAGGAGCCACACAAACAACTAGACACAAGACAAATCTAGCATGGACTCTGGCAGAAGCCAAAGCTTCCCTCAAAAACAGAGGTTAATGTTAACTTGAGTAAAAAAAAAGTGAAATAAACCTCTTAAAACCTTGGTAGGTATGGATATAACAGCAATAGATGGAAGGCAACACATGAAAATGTGAAAGTGTACCTGTCCCTATGGCCTGCTTCTGGATCAGTGGTGAGATCCTCTGTCAATCTGAAAGTTTGGGTCTCCATGGATACAAGACACAATGAGACCATAATGTGTGCGTCCCCCATATGGTCCCTTTGCTTCTCTGTATACATGGAGACCCAAAATTCCAGATTAAGGATATGTTCACACAACGTATATTTTAGTAAAACCACGTCCGGTGTACAACGGCCGTGATTATAACGAAAATATACGTTACCTTGCCGTCTGTGGGATCCCTGCCGGAGCGTATACACATGGTGTACGCTCCAGCCGGGATCCCTAGCGGCGCCGCAAACAACTGACATGTCAGTTTTTTGCGGCCACTATTCATTGAATAGCGGCCACAGAAAACCCTGTCAGTGCACACTATGGAGCGAGCGGCTCCGGCCGCGCGCTCCATAGTGTGCAGTGGAGAGTTCTGATGCAGGTGTGCACGGTGCATCCGCATCAGAACTCTGCAGCCATAAAGATCATCCGGCCGGTACTGCAATACCGGCCGGGATAATCTTTTCAGAGACCGGCCGTTCTGTGACCCGGCCGGGTCTGAATACGAGGTCTGAACATAACCTAACAGAGGATCTTGCCGATGATCCAGAAGCAGGCCATAGAGACAGGTACACTTTTTAGTCAACAATTTGCAGTGCCCTTCCTTACAAGTCAGTTTGGGATTTTGTGTAGCTATATTTCAGGGACTATGGCAGCATCAGGGACTATAGCAGTACTCTATAAAGAGTGACACAGACCCTCAGCTTCCATTTACAGACGTAACCTTATTATGTTGTCCCCAATCTCTTTTCCTACATATTTCTTTTGCTAATGTTCTAGTCACCATGTTCTCTTTCTGTTTCAGATATAGAAATGTACTGTGATAGCAGCCGAGGGAGCTGTGAATTTTCTTAAAAGATGTACAGTACATAGAAAACCATAGAGATGTCACTTCAGCAGATCAGGAGGGTCCTACTATTACAAATTGGAAAAGTCACATTATTGTCCATCATTGGAATGTAATGAAATGGACACAAAAATTATGAATTTTGAATTGTGCGTCGTAATGAAGATCAGGACATTGTAGACTATTGTAATAAATGGTTGTTACTGTAATAGGAAATTCAGTCTGACAATTATATGTAGCTGTGACCCCCAATAATCCTACAATTGAAGGGGCCATAGCGCTCCAGTGAGACCGCTATCTGCTATATGTGATCAATTCTCAGCTAGCTTTAAAGTAAACCAATCACGCCGAAATTGCCCCCATTGATAAGAAAACGTGCTGGTACATCACCCAGCACGCTTCCCAAACATCCCCCTGTACCCTCCGTCCGCTCCTTTATTACCCCGCAATCTTACATTTGTGATGTCCCGCACCGTATGCTAATCAGCCCCAAGTAGTCATGGTGAGCTGAACTAGTCATGGTCCTGGGCATAGTTAGCCGGGTCCTGGGCGGCTTTCAGTGCCGTAATCACGGCCAGAGGGGCGTTATTCAAAGACCTGTGCTCCGCCGACGTCATTTCTGCCTTGCGTTCCAAGTCGGCGGCGCGTCGCGCCTTTCACACACCGCTTATGCGCGTTACGGTGGGAGAAGACGCTGGCGTACTGCGCATGCACGTCGTGCGGAAGACGTCGGCGCGCCGCCAACATGGAAAGCAAGCCAGAGATGCCATTGGCGGAGCACAGGTCTTTGAATCACGCCCCTCTGGGCGTGATTATGGCGCTGGAAGCCGCCCAGGACCCGAATATCTTTGCCCAGGACCATGACTAGTTCAGCCCACCATGACTACTTGGGGCTGATTAGCATACGGCGCGGGACTTCACAAATGTAAGACAAGCAATGACTCAGGCAGGATTCTGCGGTGGAAAATTCTACCTGATTTGCTTAGTGTGAACATAAACGCTTTGGGGGAAAGGCTCAATAGCAGCTACATTTTATTTAAAAGTACAAAAGAAAGCATAGAAGGTATATTACAGAAATAGCTCATTTACTGTTTTTGTTAATCAATAATATAGCTTTCCTGCTTTTGGGATCCCATAAACTGTACCTATCTTTTCATAAAAATGTATTTTAAAAAAAAACTTCCATGTTTTTTTCAGATTAACCAATCATAGTGTTAACAAGAAGATTTTAGTGCCCCGACTACTGTTATTCAGCTTCTGAGAGCCCCCTCCATGGTGCACAGCTATTTCTTATTTACTCTGAGCTGTTTGCAAGTAGTACTCACACAGGTTCTTCCTTTCCTTATCTAGCCGATCATAGTGCCACACATCACATACTCTTCTCCGCCATACCATGACATAGTGCTGCTGAAAGTGCATTGATCAGGCTTGCACTGTGCTGGGCTGATGATTCATATAGTACAGTACTATAGGAGGCATGTGGAAGAGAAGGGGTTACTGATGCACTGGGTTTGCAAAGTGCTGTGTGTGCAGAAATGAAATAAACAGCAGGATCATAGCAAGCATTGAACCCTAAGCATTGAAAAGACTGCACTGTGCTGGGGGATGATTTATACAGTATACTGTTATACATGGCATGTGGAGGAGAAGGGGTTTGGACTGACTTTGCAAGGTGCTATGTGAGCAGAAATGAAAGATCAGTTGCAGAGCATTCAAATTGTTACAATAGGAAATGCTGCTGCAGATATGGGAGGCCTTTACCTTGTGTGGATAGGGCAGATCACATGAAGGCTGACAGATTGCAGGTTCACAGTCTCTCTCTCTTTCTCTTGCATCTCCTTTCCTGCCCAGGGGACATGGTATTCCCAACACCCACTTCCTGTAACCTGTCTTGCTGAAGCTGTTTCCAGAGACAGATTTCCCCTACCAACAGGCAGTGGACAGCAGACTGCAGGGAAGGGAGATTAGTTAAAATAAGAAAGATATTGCTAGATAGATCTGTCAATAGCAATTTATTGTTGGTTTCTGTGTCACAGTTCATTTCTTTAAATGTCAAAGAACATATATTACAGAGATGTAGATTTTAATCAACGACAAAGCTTTTCTGCTTTTAACTGGATGCAATCCCATTTTTGGTGTAAAGCATATGGCTCTCATTCGGATCAATTACTGAAAGTCTAAATAAAGCCTTATGATGTCAGAACATGTGGCTCTCCGCCTGTTCTGAAACTACAACTCCCAGCATGGATAAAGCCCAACATAAACAAATAGAGCCCAATTTGAAGACCACTGTCCTTAAAGGGTAGTATACCAAAAAAAGTTCTGTTTGTTTTTTTTTGTTTTTTTTCAAATAGCAAGTGACTGAGATTTGTAATTTACTTTCTTTAAAAAAAAATCTCAAATATTCCAGTACTTATGAGCTGCTGTATGTCCTGCAGGAAGTAGTATCCTTTGCAGTCTGGAGAGCAGGAGAGGTTTTCTGTGGGGATTTGCTTTTGCTCTGAACAGTTCCTGTCACAGACAGAGGTGGCAGCAGAGAGCACTGTGTCAGACTGGAAAGAATACACCACTTCCTGTAGGACATACAGCAGCTGATAAGTACTGGAAGACTTGAGATTTTATAATAGAAGTTAATTACAAATCTCTGGCACTTGTTGTGACCAGTTGATTTGAGAGAAAAAAATGTTTTGGTGAACAACCCCTTTAACAGTGTTGAAAATCCGCCTATGTAATCCATACCCAAGGGCGAGTGTATTATAGACACAGGCCATCCAGCTGCTATAGCGCCCCCTCTCTTCTATGTACGTCCCTGACCACAGTTCCGGTATCTCTTTATTGGTATGCTTCATCCATGTTTGGCTTCCCACATAAATAAATAATTGAACTCAATTACTTTTATCGGAGATATCTCGCCAAGAGTCTTTATTGAAGTTTCCACTGCGAGGTTCACAGAGATTAATCTACCACCTGGGAGTTTCCAGTGTTGTTCAAGCTCTTTATCAGCTCAGGGCATAGTGTATGGCTGGAAAATCCCAGCACCAGATAACTAATTGAAATCTGGAAAATGCAGCTTGTGAAAGTCTTCTGACTTAAATCCTACGAAATTGATAGGTGCTCTCGGTCACATAAATAGTGGCACAAAGAAATGGGCGCTCTAAAAATACCTCCAATGAGCCGTCCATTATAGATGCCTGCGCGGAACTGATAATAAGGAGGCGCAGATAGTAATTCTATGATACTACCCCATGATGATAATATGTATCTTATCCACAGCTTGGAGAATCCTTCTCATTGTACTGTAATAATATGTGAAGCTTCTACCATTGTTGTGTAAGATATCCCCATGTAAGGAATAAGGAGGAGGAGTCAGTTGCCTATGATGTTTTTAACCCCTTCAGGACTGGGCTAATTTTGGCCTTAAGGGCCAGAGCCTATTTTTTAAATCTGACCTGTCTCACTTTATGTGGTTATAGCTCTGTGATGCTTTAAGGACGGAGCCCAAAATGGCCCTAAGGACCTCGACAATTTTCAATTTAGCGTTTTCGTTTTTTCCTTCTTGCCTTCTAAGAGATATAACTGTTTTATTTTCAGCTACAGGGCCATGTAAGGGCTTTTTATCTCAGAAAACAGGTGTACTTTGTAAAGGCGCCTTTGGATCGACCATACCATGTATGATGGAACCCCCAAAATATCATTTATGGAGTGAAATTAGGGGAAAAATACAATTCTGCAAATTTGGGGGAGGGGGGCGAAGTTCCTGTTTACATAACGCACTTACTCTTTACATGGATCGCTGATCTGACTGCCAGGAGGAAGGTAAGGGACCTCCGACAGTCAGATATAACGATCGGATCCCCTGTAGTCACACTCACCTGATGTAAGTGCCACAGTCATGGTACTGCAGGGGTTTATGGTGGGCTGCACGCGATCGCGGCGGCCCATTGTTAACACTGAGAACCTGACTTCATAAATGAGCCCTATTGGGGACAGGGCACAATAATTGGCAAAAACTATGTGAAGTGCTGCAGAATCTGTGCGCGCTATACAAATAAAAGCATTATTATTAATATTAGTATTATTTATTATCCTTTAACATGACAGCAGATACATTTTTACCTGCGTTCCCAGCTGTCAATCATAGCCGAGCACCAGCCGCAACTATTGGGACCGGAATTGTGTTCTGATCCCGATAGTTAACCCTATTTATTACATAGTCTGGTCCCATAATGGGACAAGCAAAATAACATGTAATGGTAACACCCCCCCCCCCCCCCAAAAAAAAAAAAAAAAAAAAGGAAACATATTTGGCATCACCACCTGCATAAAAACACTGGCAATAATATTATCCAATAATTTAACCCATGTGGCAGCAGAGAGAACTGTGTCAGCACTGTACGTCATGGAGACCAGCGGTGCTTTGAAGTGAAGGGTACTGTATTACAAATAGGAAGTCAAGCAACTGGAGGACAGGAGGGGCCGGGGGGGGGGGGGGGTGGAACAAAGGCTTAAGACTGTGTCCACCTTCACAACCAATTATTTCTATTGTTCCAGTGCATATATACAATCGTAGATTAGTCAAAAGTTCTGGCAGATGGAAGAGAGTATGACTGCAAAATCACAGTTTTGATGTAGTCTGTTACCATAGAGACCATCTGCATGGGAGCTGTATACAGAAAGCAATCAGATTTTTTTTAATGAAGATGATTTTCAAAGATGCATTCGATTTGCAAACAAGTTGGATATAGGCTTTCAATGAATCTGACAGCTATGAGGCTTAACTATTGGAATCGGGTGATTGATGAGGTTTTTAAACATTCGCACATGGATTGATTCAGTATTGTGATCCATATTTCAATTCACTGTTGTCAATTGCTTCTTTCTTGTTCTGTTGGTTATTTTCTCCCGTTCCACTAAACAGAGTATGTTTAGCTTGTATATACAGTTTAACATATGAAAGCAATTATATACTGGACTGAAAACATTTGTAAACCATTGCCTTGGGCACCAGGAAAGCTTTTTCTCCCCCGGAAAAGGGTGTACAGGTGGTCCAGTAAGTCTTATGTCACCTGGGTAAAGGCAACTATGTCAGGTGTGACACAAAGGGGATGAAACTGCCTTTTGCATTTTCACCACTTGGTGTCTCACTCTCCCCTATATGTCTGTAAGAGCACAGCTGCAGGACAAGGGTTAACTGATCGGTTTTATGGTCAGTGTTTCTGACCAATCACAGGTGCAGGGGCCTCACACACTATCCATCTATTACACCAGGGCCGTCTTAACAGCATTATGGGCCCCTGGGCAAAGGTGCGAATTGGGCCCCCCACGGCCGCCGCCATCAAAACCCCCCCATCTTTGCAACCCCGCCCCTAGCCAGTAAAATTACTTCTGACCCCCCCTACACACACACTACCCCCATCCTCCTCCCCCTACACACACACTACCCTCATCTGCCACCCCCCCCCTATACACACACTACCCCCATCTGACCCCCCCCCTACACACACACTACCCCCATCTGACCCCCCTACACACACACTACCCCCATCTGGCCCCCCTAACACACATACACACACTACTCCCATCTGCCCCCCCTAAAAACACACTACCCCCATCTGACCCCCCTACACACACACACTACCCCCATCTGGCCCCCCTAACACACATACACACACTACTCCCATCTGCCCCCCCCTAAAAACACACTACCCCCATCTGACCCCCCTACACACACACACTACCCCCATCCTCCCCCCCTAAAAACACACTACCCCATCTTTCCCCCCTCCTCCCCCTACACACACTACCCCCATTCTCCTCCCCTACCTCCATCTTCCTCCCCTACCCCCATCCTCCTCCTACACACACTACCCCCATTCTCCTCCCCCTACACACACACACAACCCCCACCTGACCCATACACACACACACACACACTACCCCCATCCTCCTCCCCCTACACACACACACTACCCCATCTTCCTCCTCCTCCACACACTACCCCATCCTCCTCCTCCACACACTAACCCCATCCTCTTCCTCCTCCTCCACACACTACCCCATCCTCCTCCTCCACACACTACCCCCATCCTCCTCCCCCTACACACACACACTACCCCATCCTCCTCCTCCTCCACACACTACCCCATCCTCCTCCTCCACACACTAACCCCATCCTCTTCCTCCTCCTCCACACACTACCCCCATCCTCCTACACACACTACCCCCATCCTCCTCCTCCACACACTACCCCCATCCTCCTACACACACTACCCCCATCCTCCTACATACACTACCCCCATCCTCCTCCTCCTACACACACTACCCCCATCCTCCTCCTCCTCCTTTACACACTACCCCCATCCTCCTCCACACACTACCCCCATCCTCCTACACACACTACCCCCATCCTCCTACACACACTACCCCCATCCTCCTCCTCCTACACACTACCCCCATCCTCCTCCTCCTACACACACTACCCCCATCCTCCTCCTCCTACACACACTACTACCCCCATCCTCCTCCTCCTACACCCACACTACTACCCCCATCCTCCTCCTCCTACACACACACACACACACACACACATTACCCCCATCCTCCTACACACACTACTACTCCCATCCTCCTCCTCCTACACACACACTGCCACCCCACCCCCCAACCCCCCCTTGCCGCCAACACTATTCCTCACACACTATCCCTGCAGACCGCCATCCCCCCGCCCCAAACACACACAGTAATCCTCCGGGGGTTACAATACTCACCCCCGTGGCCGTGCAGCAGCCTGAGGTAAAGGAGCGCGGCGGGAGAGAAGCCTGACGCCGCTACAGCTACTTGTGGACAGGAAAGAGGCGGGGACGGATTGTGCGCCTTCCACTGCGGCCCTCCATCCAATGAAGAGCGGGGTGATGACGTCACGATGGCGTCCGGACGTACGACGGCACTAAGTGATGCCGGCTGATCCCACTCCCGTGGCCGAAGTAACAGCAGCATGGCGCCTCAGATAGTGATCTCTCACAGGCCCTGGCTGCTGTTATTTCGGCGCTGACGGGATCAAAAAGACTTTCGGGGCCCCCCCGGACGCAAGGGCCCCCGGGCAGCCGCCTACCTTGCCCAATGGGTAAGACGGCCCTGTATTACACTGCTTCCTTCTCATCTCTCCTACACAGCCCTACCAATGGGAGGTTAGACCTGGTCATCCTGATATAAGCCTAGTTAGTTCCTGGTGGGAGGTTTTAGTCTTCTGTAGTTGATGGTGGATAGAGACAGACACAAAAAGAGAGAGATTTTCTTATAAGAGAGATGTCAAGATGAACTGCCAAACCTACAGGAGGGGTAACTGTGCTATAGGGAAACCTTGTCCATCCTTCTTACGTATTGTCAGGACAAAAAGCCCAAGTTGAAGTATCTTACTGATCATGTATGCCTATCTTGGGAGGTCTCAATGAGTCTGCTACACCCAGTTGTTTAGGCCTGGGGCTCGTACTACCCAACCTGCCACTCTGGCTCAAGGGTTCTGTTTTATACATGCAATCCCAAAGAAAAACAGAACCATTGAGCCACACTGTTAATTTTTAGAGAAATAATCCATAAATTTTATGGATTATGGAAATAATTCATATAATAAAAATAACATTACTATTTTAAAAGGAAGCAAGACAAACACATACAGCATAGGGGGAGATACATGTAAATGGTACTAAATAAATAAATCACACACTTTGACCAGCAGATTTTATATACATCAAAGTGCTATGTGCATAGTGTCAGAATAGAAAATGACGGAGGCAAAGTGTGTTTGTAGTAAATCTTTATCTGGTCTGGTTTTATATATGTCTACACATTTGTATGGTTTTCTTTCCTCTATATTACATTAATTATTAGGTTTGGAGCGGACCATATTTACTACAAACTCACTTTGCCTCAGTCATTTTCTATGCAATATGCACATAGCACTTTGATGCACAGTATATAAAATCCACTGGTCAAAATGTGTGATTTATTTATTTAGCACCATTTACATGTGTGGACCGTGCAGTCTCTCCCCCTATGTTGTGTATGTTTGTCTTGCTTCTCTTTAAAATAGTAATGTTATTTGTATTATATGAGTTATTTCCTTATTACTTTTTTTGCAATAAAATTTATGGATTATTTATCTAAAAATTAACTGTGTGGCTCAAGTGTTCTGTTTTTCTTTAGGGTTTTTTGATTTTTTTTCATACACTTTTTGAATATTTATTTCTAGAACCCAATGTGGTTTTAAGAGCAAAAATTATTTTGATGTTTTTGTATACATGAGTACGAGTACTCTTTCCTTCAGTACTATTCTCAACACTATTCCTGACAAAGTAGACTTCTACTTTGGACAAGGCCCCCCAAGATGGTCCCTATACCTTGTGATAGGTCATGTTTTACATTGTGTATGTCAGCTGATTGTTGCCTTTTAACATGTCCTATTATAAAAAACTGAATTTTTAGCCAGAAGGGAAATGAGGAGACTGCCCCTATTTACCTGGGATCAGGGACTGGGTCCGGCAGCTGATTGGATCAGCCCTGATCTTAGCACTCAGTTCAGCTGGACAAACCTTCAGAAGGATTAACCCCAGCACTGCCAGAATGTAACAGGCAATGCGGGTGTGGCTGGAAAGCTAAGACAGCATTCAGACAGATGACTGCAAATAAAAAACAACCAGAGGCTCAGCGTTTCGTCAATCGCCCAGCACGAACCGAGGAGCGCAAAGTCACATTCCTGACGCCTGTCTTTCCTTGTTTGAGTGCACAAAGGACTGGCACTACCTGTGTTTGATCTCTCTTTTTTTGAACAGAGAAAAGACCAAATATCGGCATGGAACACAGTTTGGCCATATGTATAACAATAATTTAAACATAAAGCGAGTACATTGCAAAACTACTTGCAATCACAACCCCTCTTGATTTCTCTTTGTAACACATACACTTAAACCCCCTTCCAGCACCAGTGCCATAATGATGCTACCCTATGCATGCCCTATAGCTGAGCATGGTGACATGGTCCAATAACATCATTCTTCTCTAGCTACGGGACTCACTTCTCTCTGTTTTACAGTTTGGTTTCTGCATGATATCCAGGGGACTAAGGATATCTACCAAACACCATGTTTATTTTTTCTGTGATAACGGAAATGAAATAGAGTAATAATTCACTGGACTATTCTATTGTATGTGACTTGTCAGAATAACGTGGCCACCCAATATCTATCCGCTGTCCTTATCTTAAAGTGACGAATCAATAAATCTAGCTCTGCAGATGAGCACCGCTGCTCCCAAACCCAATGAATTGCATTGTTTTCGATCCCTGTTCCATTATAAAGGCAGTTTTCTGGAGAACACCATGGCAGGCACAGTACTTCAGTTTTACTACTCCAGGTAATTCAGGTGATAGAAGTGAAAGCGAATGAAGCGCTTTATTTGTGTCTAGGAAAGCTGTTTAACAGTGCCACTAATAAAACTGAGCGCGACTGGGAAATGGAGGATGATGATGTTGGTTATGAAAAGGTTTCAATGCCCCCTTATGTGCACATGCTTCTATACATGAGACTAAAATGCTTTTTCGAAGCTCAAGTGCTTTTCACTCGCGTTGAGTATTTTGCAATGCTCGCATGCTGCTCAACTCGAGTAATGAACCCCATTGGAATCAATGGAAGACTCGAGCATTTAGCTAAGCGCTCCATGTGCGGCAGAACGGAGGGTGCCTGGTTAACCTATTATATTTTCATGTTCAAATTTTTGTACATTTCACTTAAACATCCTTTAAAGGGATGAAATATACACAAATTAGAAGAAAAAATATTATTACATGGTTTCTAAAGCTGGTGGGATATAACTGACGGCCAAACGATTGTTCAGCCATTAGTTATTGAAGCTGTATGGCCACCTTTACCTGAGCACCTACAGTACCTCATTCGAGCACCCCAGCATGCTTGCTCAGGGCTAGTACCTATTACAGTTCTGTACAACCTATAACATTGTACCTTCATACACTGTACCTCTGATTTCTTTATATGGAACCCAAAAGAAAAAAATATTGCTGTTTCTGTGTGGCGCAGAGGAAAACACCTGTGAGATTGCTCTGAACCGTGATCCTATGCAGGTAACACTGACAAAATGGTTTCCACAGGGTTATCCCATGCTTTACGGACTAATGCAGTGATGAAGGGGCGGCACAAAGAGTGTTGATGGTGCTAGATGTAACAGGGCAAACCTTTAAAGTACCCATCTTAGTGTTGTAGTGCCGAAAGGAGGTCAAACACTGTGGAAGCAGGATAAAGAAAAGCCTTTGCAGACCAATATAATTCTTCCAGAATTGGAAGAGCGGCAGGTGGTAGTCCCAACAGATTTACTAAGAGGTGGGCGCCTCTTAATAAATCCAATGGACTGCATGCAGGCAGGTTTAATATAAGACCAGCTGTCAGGGTTGGGACAGGAAGACACGAGACAAGTGCTGCCCTAGCACTGGCGTCCACCACAGCTGTCCCTGCCTACTTGCCTCAACTGCCCTAGGCGACAGCGGTCAACTTGGTGGCGTTCCCTAACTTAGGCAAAGTGCAACACAAAAACAAAGACCAGACGAACAAACACAAAAAGGCTTGGTCAGAGGTCCGAGTAAGAAACAGCCGGTCAGCGAAGTACAAAAACAGAATTCAGAGAATAGTCAAAGTCCAAGCTCAAATCTAATAATCAAACTCACAGTCAGAACAAATGCTAGGTCAAGGAAACTCTCACAAGTGGGGGTCTATCGCAGGCAAAGTACTGGGATAGGGGATGATACTTATAGGGGCTGGGCTCCTAATCCCAGGACAACAGAACAATCTGATTGGCAGTGTTAACTGTCAGTCTCCCTTTGATTACACAGCTGTGCCGCTCAGCCAGGTGGGCAGGGAAGCCCCGGATGCAGCAGTTAACTATAAGGAGCCGCTTAGTAACCTGGCTGGCTGCTATGGACGCCATCGACGCTCCCCCAGCAACCGTCCGGGCTGGTCACCAGGAACGCTGTTGGCCCTGTCAGAGAGAGGGCCGGGCACTGCAGTGGAGCGGGGGGCAGAGCGCGCAGCTCGGCCGCTGACACTGGCGTTCTTGTGATACTCTTGATTAATGTCCCCTATAGTGCCTAAATTAAAGGAGAAGTCCAGCGAAAAACTTTATTAAAGTATTGTATTGCCCCCCAAAAGTTATATAAATCCTCACTATATATGTCAGGAATTTGCAGTAGCCTGGTGTGAACTGGGCCTGTTTTTACTTTTGTGTGACACACTACCTTGCTTCTCAGCTTCCTGGCAATGCAGGAGTTACAATGATCACTGCTAGACTTCATTGCTGCAGCTAAGCAGTGTCTGTTGATTGACATATTCCTCTGCCTGTCCGGAACCTTGAAGATCAGAGTGCCGGTCCAATGGGGATCCGGACCGGGCTCTTGATCCTCATAAATTAAAGCAGAGCCAGTCCTTCTCTGCTGGCTATTACAGTTCATACCCTGATCCCAGCTCCCCCTGTCTATTCCTGTGATCCCCGTTCCTAATTCCTCTGCTTGCTCGATTTGTTATCTGACCTCCCGCCTGACCTTTGACTATCCGATTGTTTCCTGATTTTGTACTGCGTTGCCCGTTTGGTTCTGAATTGTCTTGTTACACATTAGCCCAAAGGGCCCCGGATCACCCCTGGTAAATCAATGAAAACGTAACTTTTAATAAACTAGTATATACTTTAAAAAAATAAACACCGTGATAGAGTTAAAAACACTCTCCCAAAGTCCACTAATACTTATATGTTTCTGTCCACCAGCCGGTGGTACTATGTATTATTACTGAATAGCTGCAGACTACTCGGTCTGAGAACTTTGGGAGTAGCTGATTAAAACCTAACACACCGCCACCACAACTAGTTTTGCCCCTAAACGGGGCGTCCTCAGGTGCCCTACAGAAAAGTTACGTTTTAATTGATTTACCAGGGGTGATCCGGGGCCCTTTGCGCTAGTGTGTATTTTGTTTAAATGTACCCTGGACCCCCTAGGTTATTTTCTGCACCTTCGTTGTTTGTTTGAATTGTCTTGTTGACTCTGCCTTTATTGTGTTTGTCTGTCTGTCTTGTTCTGTGTTGTACCTATTCAGTATAGGGAACGCCTTTGTGGTTGTCCGTGGTTGCCTAGAGCCCATTGAGGCACGTAGGTGGGGACAGTGGGTGGGTTCCAACTCAGGGCCCACTGTATTGTCTCGTCCCTACCTCCCCAGTCCTGACAATACACTTATTACAGAAAATGCACATAAAGTATTGTTTTCACTGCACTTACTACTGCATCAAGGCTTTACTTCCTGGATAAAATGGCGATGTCACTTCCTGGATAAAATGGTGATGTCACAACCTGACTCCCAAAGCTATGCGGGCTGTGGCTGCTGGAGAGCATGATGGTAGAGGGATGCTTAGTGTCCCTCCAGTGTCCGGTGTCCCTCTGCCATCATCCTCTCCAGCAGCCACAGCCTGCACAGCTCTGGGACCCGGGTTGTGACATCACCATTTTATCCAGGAAGTGAAGCCTTGATGCAGTAGTAGTTGCAGTGAAAAAAGCACTCTATGTGCATTTCCCGTAATAGGTGTATATTGGGGATTTGTAAAACTTTGGGAGGCAATACAATACTTTAATAAAAATTTTTGCTTCTCCTTTAACTCTTCTGCTCCCAGCCAAATCTGGAATAAATGCAATTTCGGCACAAAACAATACAGTATGAAACAGTGCAGAAACATACAAAAGAAAGCTTTAACATGATGACACCAACTTATATCCTTTTGTAAAAGTGGATGCCATGTTATCTGCCTCCTTGGGGTGTCTGTTCATCTGACTGTTATCCTGGGCCTATGCCAGTACTTTGCCTAACTTAAGGTTGTATAGTCATGATCTGCTTGTTATGCCGGTGATCTGATGGCACATGTTACATATTGTCCCTTGTCTTCACCTAATGTTAGTCCGGGCTCTACCGGAAGTATATTCTTCTTCATAACAGTCTGGCAGATCCTTTATATCCAGGATGCTGTCGGGTGTATTTTTTTAAATGTTTTTATGTTGTAGGCGGTGCAATAAAACTATTGTATACTCTATTTTTGGTGTGCATTTGGTGTACATTTCTTCCATATGCCCTACCTTTTTTCTTGTTTGTTTTGCTTCATGACATTGTAGAGCATTAGTAGCACCCAGCCATACTCTTGATATTTGGTGGTGGGTGCCCACCTTTCCCATTTTTACTATGTCGTCTGCCTCCAACTTGATAATAGAGTCGCTTTCCATTGGGAAATTAGAAGAAGAAAAAAGTTTCTGCATAAAAAGTTGATCAAAGCAAAACTATTACTTCCAAAATTCCAGCACTGTACAGTACATTCAATGCATAATTCTTCTGTGCCGTAGGACTGCAGCATCTCTTTATTCTGAATGCACGCCCTTATCCTGTGTGATGGACATGAAGGGCTCCAGGTACAGTATACTGCCAAGCCATGCTCAAATCCTGTGCAGACATAGGCAATACTATTTGCATGATGAGGACACTCTGAGAACTGATCCTCTCTCTTTGCCGGTGCAGGTGTGGTCATGGCTTCATCGCAATTTGTATTAATGGTGACTGTGTGGCTGTGAAGTGCTCAGTTGATCTTAATGTTCTGGTTAAGGTGGCCATATACCTGCAATAACTGATGGCCAAATAATTTTTCAGCAATCATTTATATCTCCTTCCCACCACAGCAACGTATTGCATTTTTCATCTAATTCTTGTATATTTTGGCCCCTGAAGTGATGTGTCAATGAAATATACAAAATTTGTACAAAGGAATGCAATAGGTTACTGCAAGACATATTAGAACTCCGGCAGCATGCCGGCACTTGATGGCATACCACTGGCGTTCTAATGTGTCTTGTAGTAGCCTATTGCATTTTTTCATTCAATTTTTTTGTATATTTAAGGGACAACATGCAATTTGTGCCGAACAGGAGGCACCTGGTTAAATGCTTAAGTCTTCCATTGATTTCTATGGGGTTCATTACTCGAGTCGAGCACTCAAGCATTTTAGTGCTGGCTCAACACTACCACCTATCCATCCATCCTACATATACTTACATAATGCCGAATAATACTTTCAAACGATGGCCAGACAAAAGAGGTACTCAATGCCTAAAGAACACAGTATCTAAATTAAACTGTTTTATAGCGGCCACAAAACACATGATATTTCTACCCCTCCACTAGGAGACAATTGCCCTTCCCCCCCGAACACCCCCCCCCCCCCCCAACCAGGCCCTGCAGGTTACACGGCATACACTATACTCTATGAACATTCCTCTGTAGGATTATTGTACTGTGTGAGCAGAGGCAAGTATCTTAGGCTGCACAGGGTTAACTCCTCTAAGTGACGCATTTCCATGCTTCTCCGCACTCCATTTTATTCTTGACACAGAGACAAGGATGAGTTTAGACTTCCATTCAATAGGCTTTTGTGTCACACATTTGATGCAGCTAAATCATCCCCTCCCACATCCCAGTCACAGAGGAATAGCTGCTGAGGTGGTCTGAATGAGGAAGACAAGATAAACAGACCTATGGCATCCCCCATATAGAGAGAGATGCAAAATGCCTTTCATAGAAATGTATGAGCCCATACACTGCCTACCGATATACGGATTGTGATCCTCCACGCCGAGAAGACTTCAATTTAACGCCTTAAAAATGGAGATAATGACAACTGCCTGAGCATATCTCATGTTATTGACTATGCCGCTATCCTGAGATAAATGACAAGGGATTCAATGGAGGAAGCGTCACAACATTCATCGTGATCACTGCAAATGCCAAGAGCCAGTCTCTAGCAAATTAAAGGGACATATCATGCAAATAGGGAAATCAGTCACTGTAACTACTAGGTAATAATTCTCTGGAGAAAAAAACAGACATGGCCGCACATCCATATATTTATCACTGATCACTCTGCTTCTCTGCCCTATATACTACTAACATCAGGAGTTAGTCACATTTTGATTAAAGCGCATAAACCCACACACCCCGCCAAGGTTCCTGATACGTGTGGGTCCCAAAATAAAAAATGGCGCAGCCCCATGTGGCGACCACCACCCCAACAACAACCAGAAGGGGGAGCAACCAGTTGCCAAGGAGCCCCAATGCTGCTGGATTGAGCCTCCAATGGCTCTGGGCCTCACCACCCCCAGACACCATGCCAATACACCAATGGCTGCCATTGGAACCACCCCACATAGGGCAGAAGCAGAGTGGAAAAACCTTACCCTGGGCTATCAGCCATACAGACTAAATGTATCCAGGCATAGACCCAATATACAGTAGGTATACTAATGAAAACCACCTGGGTGGGGGAGGGGTGCTAGACCAAGGCAACTTCTAGGTAAAACACTATACTAGGTATATATTGATGCACCACATAGAGGGAGAACATAAGGCTGCTATGGTTGCTCCAGGGGGCCACAAACATGAACATACAGAGGGTATATATTTTAGTTTAGGGTTTGTTAAGGACATGTCCACACGGAGCAGATACATCATGCATGCAAAAGTCTTCAGACCCTTCCACTTCTTACATTTATTTATGTTGATGCCTTGTGCTAAAATGTAAAAAAAAAATGATTGCCTTTTGACATGACCCATTACACCAAATGATTATCGTTCGGAACGGCCTGTAATCTGCCAAGAATGGCCGATAATCTCTTGTGTAATAGGGCCCTTATAAAGGAAGGTTCAGACTACAAAACCAGAGAGATGTTATATGAGGAGAAGGTCCAGACTAGACAGTCAGACATGTGGTGTAGGGGGAGGTCCAGACTACACATGCAGCCTGTTGTCACAGAAGGAAGTCTAGACTGCACAGCTAGACATATGGTGTAAGGGAAGTCCCAGACCACACATACAAAATACAAAAACAGATTGCTGTTATATGAGGAGAAGGTCCAGACTACACAGCCAGACATTTAATGTAGGGGGACTACTAGACTACACATACAGAATGCTGTCACAGGGGGAGGTCTAGACTACACAATCAAAATGCAGGTGTGGGGGCATGCCAGAATAATCAGCCAGCTGTTATTTGGAAAAGTCCTCCAGACTACACAGTGAGTTTGCTGTTATATGAGGAAGGTCCAGCCTAAACAATCTGCTGGTATATTAGGGGGAGGGGGGCTCCAGACTACACAATCTGCTGTTATAGGGGGCGCTCCAGACTACATCACCCAGTATTATAGGAGGCTCTTTGTTAACAAACCAACTGATGATTTCCATAATCTCTGACTAGGAGAGGACACAGGAAGATGTGAACAAACCTCAAAGCTTTTGATAATATATTGCACATTATATCTCAGGTTTGCAGTTTTTTTTAATAATTTTTATCCTATATTTTAAACCTTTCGATGTTTAATTTTCTGTATAAACCATATCAAGAAGAAAGTCTGAGGCAGCAGTAATTATTCTTTATTGTTTTCAATATGTTTGTTTGGTCAGATGGCGTTTTTAATACTTCAGCTCTTTTCCGCGTTGGGTCTAAAATATTTTAAACGATTCTCTGGCTGTAATAACCTCAAGGCTGCTTAATGAACACGGGAATTGCAGGATATTGGTTGGCAGAGGCTAAGTGTAGAAAATTTATAACACTGGTTCCCTTCCAATAGCTCTGTGGTTTAATGTGCTGGCTAGTAAAGGCAATTCATTGAAGCCTGTAAATTCAGCCTCAGATATCCCATTTTCTATTTCCTTCGTTCAAATGACCATAGTTTTTACCAGACTTAATTCAAACATGACATTTACCATGCACATTAAACAGGAGAGGAGCTCCTATAGCAAACATTAGCCCCTGCTTCATGTAGGATCACGCCATCTCACAGCCCGCCTCAACAAATATGCATTCCCAATGGATAATTCCTCTTCTGAGACCTTCGGGAAGGAAAGGTTGCTGGTTCCCACCTCTCTTGTTTGTTAATACCGCCCTTTGGAGAGAGGATGTTTGCAAAGGTTTATATTACTCATGGATGAATAGGGTGAGGTCAACCAGGGGTGTCATAAGTGCTTTTACTATCCTATAACAAATAGAAGTCCTGATGTTCAGGTTAACAGAAGAAAAGATGAGGGATATGCCAATCTCGGGAGGTTATAACAAGGTAATTGGTGGGACCCCACTGATACAGGGAATAGCAACAATGTTCAGACACTCCCTATTGGATGATCACACCCCATTCTTTCTTTTTGTCCCCATTCTTGGACCCTCACCAATCAGCCTGTTATCCACTATCCTTTGGACTTTTTATGATACCCCTTCAAGTATCTGTACATATAGTTGCATATACATATATAACAACACATAACGTGTTGTTATATATGTATAATAATGTGAGTGTATTAGCATAAAATGCACAGACACTCATGTTTTTTTTTTTACGAGGGTTGTGGAGCCCTTTAGCTGCAATCTATGTGGCGAATCTACGGAATCGCACTCTTCTTCACCTTTTGTCGTCTTATCCAGAATAAGCAATCACTGGTGGCATTGATGCTGAGCAAACTGGAATAGCCAGGATCACAGCCGGGAGTCACAGTCACAAAAGCGAATGGGATGCTTCAGCATGAGACCAAGAATGGGAGAAGCTGGAGCATGAGACTAAGGGCCCTATTCCGCCGGACGATTTTCGTTCACATAATCGTTAACGATTAACGATCTCAAACGACCGCTATTGCGAAAGACCTGAAAACGTTCACTCATTTCCATGGAACGATAATCGTTACTTATGATCGTATTTGCGATCGTTTTTTCTTTGCTATTTCTTCGCTATTGCGTTCGTTTCTACTGCGAACGACCGAACAACGTCTTATTCAATGCGAACGATTTGTGAACGTTTTGCGAACGAGCAACGATAAAAATAGGTCCAGGTCTTATAAAGCGATCAATGATTTTTCGTTTGGTCGTTAATCGTTAACTGCATTTCAACGATTTCAAACGATTTTAATCTGAACGATAATCGTCTGGTGGAATAGGGCCCTAAGATGTGGTCAGACAATGGGCCAGAGGTCATAACCAGGAGTAGAAAACCAGGGACCACACCCAAGGGGCGGGAGAGAATCGGAAACCAGGAGGAAACCAAGATCAGGCTTGGAAATAAAGTCATTACAGCAACCAATCTTAATACACAGGTGTGGTGAGGTCACAGAACCAGTTACATAGGCCATTGGGGTGACATAATCTGGGAACACTGGAGAGATAGAGAGAGGTAATTTATTTTTCCTTCTGTTTGCGGATGCATCTGAAGATATTAGTTCTTAGGCATAAATGCTTTTGGTGATATCGGCCAACAAAATTGCATGGTTGTCCATCTGTCATCCAGTTAAAAGTCTCTGACCAGCTCTACAAATGTATCCCTGCTTAATAATATAGTATGTCAGTATCCTCCTCCACTCCAAGGTGGGTAAAACAGGTGCAGGTCCAAAAGGTAACAGTGATATAAAATATCATAAAATTTATTAAAAGAATTATGCCAGCGACACAACGCGTTTCGAGACCGGTCTGGTCTCTTTATCAAGTGTCTAATACCATAATAATACAAAGGCACATATATATAGAGATAGAGAGAGAGAAAAAAAATTAAGGGTGGAACCACCACTGCTTACATCATCATAGGGAGGATCAAGCAAGGGTTAACCCTTACCCTCCAAAAACATAATATGCTATTCCATAATTAACTCTCTCATGTATATAAATCCACTTTAAAAATACACATTTGTATCATTATAATCTCGGACATAATCGACGATGACTGTGCATAAGTCCATATCAGCAATTATAACTGGTGGACTAAACAAGGCAAACAGTTGAAGTCAAGTGTGCCTTGTTTAGTCCACCAGTTATAATTGCTGATATGGACTTATGCACAGTCATTGTCGATTATGTCCGAGATTATAATGATACAAATATGTGGATTTTTAAAGTGGATTTACAGGTTACAATTTTTTTATGCAGTAAAAAAAATGGGAAAACACTGTTTGAATTGACCGGGAATCACTCTCATAGGTCATTTGCATAAACACTTGAAACATAAATTCCAATGTAAGAAATAATACAATTATTAGATTACAACATCATTGAGTCTGTGTCATTATTAAAAAGTAATAAATAATAATGATAATGTGTGTGATTAAAAAGAACAGCATTCTGTAATGCTATGGTGCAGAAAGTAATTCTACAGAGAATGGATGAGTCTCAAAGCAGGGGTAACCATTGGGCCCAATAATAAACATTTAGGATAAGGCTGCTTTTCATTTTCCACACCTGCATGATTCATTAAAATTCTGCCAAATAGCCTAAAACTGAATAGGTCAGCCACATTTCTGTGCCACATCCATTTATTTTTTTAAAATTAATCACATAGTCTGCTAAAAGTGGCGCCACCTAGTGGCCAAGAGTTTAGGGCTTCTTAGTGGGGTAATGAGTCACTTTTGCTAAATACAATACAGCGGTCTTTTAACTTACAATGGCCTCAGGTTACAATATTGCTCCTTTGGGCACCAGAGAAGAGCGGCTTCATTCTATTGTGGGACCCTGTGTGACCCTAAAAATACTCTGGTCCTCTATATAAAAAGTAATTTACAGTCTCCAGTCACTCTTTTTGACTGTATATGAGGACTTCCCTTATTAGTGATCTGCTTATTTTCCTTTAAATCTCCACTTTTTCTCATTTCGGGATGATACAGTATTTTGGGGGCTTCAGAAACAATTACCAATTTTCCATAGGGTTTCGGTCTCAAGATATAATATGGTCAACATACTATGGTCATCCTAAAATTATTATTGTATATTGTTGAACACATTTTTTTTATTCTTATACTATTCTTTTTTATTCCATTATCCAGATTTTCATTGTCCACTTATATAACTTTCTTCGTCTTTCTCTTGAAGATTAGAAACTAATTTTACTAATATCTAAATATAGGAGACATCTGGACATCTGTATATTATTTTTTGCCTTCCTAGTACACTTCTAGCTTATTCTAGCGCAGTGCTTCTCAATTCCAGTCCTCAGGCCTCACCAACAGGTCATGTTTTAAGGATTTCCCATATTATTATTATTATTATTATTATTTATTTATAAAGAGCCCTTAGTTCCAGAGCGCTATACAATAGATAGGCAACAGGCAGGAACAATACAAGATCAGAAAACATTACATGAAGGCAAAAGACAGACTGGTACATGGGGGAAGAGGACCCTGCCCGCGAGGGCTTACAATCTATGGGGTATAGGGAGAGAAACAGGAGGTAAAGTGCAGCCATTCAAGTGTGATGCAGAATTATAGGTTGTAGCCTAGTTTGAAGAGATGGGTTTTCAGGTTACTTTTGAAGGACTTGATGGTGGATGAGAGACGGATGTGTCGGGGTAGCGAGTTCCAGAGTATGGGGGAGGCTCGGGCAAAGTCTTGGAGGCGGTTGTGCGAGGTACGAACAAGGGGGGAGCGGAGACGGAGGTCACTGGAGGATCGAAGGTTGCGTGAGGGACGGTAGCGGGATATCAGGTCAGAGATGTACGGAGGGGACAGGTTGTGGATGGCCTTGTATGTCATGGTCAACAATTTAAAGTCAATACGTTGGGCAATGGGGAGCCAGTGGAGGGATTGGCAGAGGGGAGAGGCTGAGGCAAAGCGAGGGGAAAGGTGGATTAGTCGGGCAGCAGAGTTAAGGATAGACTGGAGGGGATCAGGGAGTTAGCTGGAAGGCCAGAGAGGAGGATGTTACAGTAGTCCAAGCGGGAGATAATGAGAGCATGGACCAGCAGTTTGGTGGAGTCAGGGGTGAGGAAAGAGCGGATTCTGGAAATGTTTTTGAGGTAAAGGCGGCAGGAGGTGGTCAGGGCCTGAATACAAAGAACACCTGTGATAATACCTGATGCACTCAGTATAATTAGATCACCTGTGAATTACTAAGTAAATCCTCAAAAACCTGACCTGTTTGTGAGGCCTGAGGACTGGAATTGAGAAGCACTGTTCTAGCGGACTTGTTATATGTTCAGAGAGAAGGTAGGTTGGTGTGGGACTGAATGTTAATAAAAGTTGTGTGCATTTTGCTCATGGCCGTTCTTATCTCGGCAGGAAGAGGAAACTAAACCCACTCTGTTTTTTTTCTATGTATTAAAAAATTTACTGTTGGTGCGGCCCCGGTGCCGCCTCTAAGTCATCCTACTAAAGAACAATGAAAAAGTTATAATAGTTACAACTAAAACTAAAAAAATATCCGCAGCACGAAGGCCAAACTGGCTACGGCACCCAGGGGGTTAATGCTAATGCTCATGTTCTATAGGTATAAAAGCCACAAGTTAAGAGTTCAGCTGCGTGCGGCAATATTGTTGTTATTGACTTTCTTCCACTGTAGTTGGAGGTAATAGGGAGGTCAGTGTCTGGCGCTGTTATTGAGGTGATAGATGATTTTCATTACCCATCATTATCATCAGGGTGTCGCTGCGATATTACATCTGGAAGCATTACACAGCTTTAGAAGCTACCCACCATAGCCCTGGGAGAAAGTAATTGCCCCCTTTCACATCTTACCACGCTGTAATATTAGACAAAGCATATAAAGGTAAACACACTTTTTTTATTTTTTTTTATTACTACTGTATGATGCCACATCACCCATATCATTACCCTTAAAGGGACAAGTCACCATGGGTACTCTGTGTTATTTAGGAGATTTTCTCGTGAATAGCTGATCTCTAAACAGTAGTAAGTAGATTGGCGCCATTGAGTTCTCTTTCTCCTTTTATGAACAAAACTGTTATAAGAGGATTTTATGCAAATACATTTAAAGGGATAGTCCGGGAAAAAAAAGAATTTAAATCAATTGGCCTTTGAGAGATATATTGATTTGTACACTACTTCTATTATAAAAACTAAAGTCATACACTACTTATCAGCTGCTGTATGTCATGCATGAAGTAGTGTATTCTTTCCAGTCTGACACAGTAATCTCTGCTGCCACCTCTGTCCCTGTTAGGAACTGTCCAGGTACTAGAAACAAAATATAAGACAGCGCTCCATAGCGTAATTCAGACAGGGCTGAAGTGGTGAAAGTAAGCACATAGAACTCTCACCTGAGCAGGTTGTGCTGGTGTAAGGCACAACTCTTACTGATAGCATGTGAATGAACCGCAGCCACTACCGACTAATCCCCACAGGGATTGAAGACAGTCAGTATCCTCCTCCACTCCAAGGCGGGTAAAAAAGCGCAGGTCCAAGGGGTAATATTGATATAAAATATCATAAAATTTATTAAAAGAATTATGATATTTTATATCACTATTACCCCTTGGACCTGCACCTGTTTTACCCGCCTTGGAGTGGAGGAGGATAAGGAACTGTCCAGAGGAGTTTTCTATGGGGATTACGGTTCAGGGAAGAAACAGAGCGCTGCACCTCACACCTATGGCTGATACCAGTGCCGCTAGGCTAAATAAAAAACACATCAGAATTTTGTGTATGAATTGATCAAGCCATACTGCCCCATGTACCATCGTGCAGGTATCTGATACACATGGGTCCCTACACTAAGTCCACACTGTGCCGGTCAGTGGCTACCAACCCCGCAGGCGTGCACAGTCAGGGAACGGGGGCCATGGGACGTCCCTGCGACCCCCATGCCACAGGACCAGACCCAAAAACACCACACCAGAACCCGGCCAGCACCGCCGGCAGAGAAGGTCGCCCCCAAACAGCACAAGTCTGGATGAGGTATTGCACTCACCATACCTGCTGCAGACAGAATGGGAAAAGACAGGAGGGATTAAAACCATGTGCACTCAGGTGTCTCCTGCTAATTGCGGTCATGTGGGTTGCCAGGAGGAGTGCAAAACACGGAGAAAAGAGAGAAACAAAATACGGTTCAGGGAAGAAAAAGAGCGCTGCACCTCACACCTTTGGCTGACACTAGTGCCCCTAGGCTAAATAAAAAACACATTAGAATTTTGTGTATGAATTGATCAAGCCACACTGCCCCATGTACCATCGTGCAGGTATCTGATACACATGGGTCCCTACACTAAGTCCACACCATGCTAGTTAGTGGCTACCAACTCCGCAGGCGTGCACAGTCAGGGAACGGGGGCCATGGGACGGCCCTGCGACCCCCATGCCACAGGACCAGACCCAAAAACACAACATAGAACCCGGGTTCTATGGTGATTTACTGCTGCTCTGGACAGTTCCTAACATGGACAGAGGTGGCAGCAGAGAGCACTGTGTCAGACTGGAAAGACTGGAATGCAGTGCCTCTCTCCCAGCCTCCATCCAGCCTAGGGGCATGCTGAAAGTGATGGGTGGCAGGGAGAGAGGTTAGATAACTGTTAGATCGAGGAGATACATAGTATCTTTTATATGTCCGTCTGTGCTTCCAGAAAGTGTAAAAATGCTTTTGTTCTCCTATACAAAGTGTCAAAGGGGTGTTTCCGAGCTGTAACCCCTTTTCACTTACCTCCCCATTTCTGTCCGGGCTTGATTGACACCAAGCCATGTTTCTAAATCTCATTGCTGCCCTGTTCCTACAAATTTGGCTCAGTTGCAAGATTTGGAAACAGGGTTCAGCTTTCAGTTGATGGGATGGGAGGAGGAGCGAGGAGGCATTTCACCCTTCATTACTGCAGAGGCTAGGGAACGCTTTGCAGCAAAGAATGAAATTATTTTTCTAAAGTTATGGAAGCCTAGAAAAATATATGAAAGGGGGCAAGTGTCTTCTTGCCCATACAGTAATTGTCAACAGTTTGGAACTTGAATTGTAGCTAGCAGATTCTTTTTAGCTGATTGTAAATATAGGCCTTGTTCATACAGTAATTTTATACAGTTATGATAAAGAGAGATAGGAATGGTGATGTCACTGTACCTCCATGATAAAATTTTCTCTGGATTTTAGTGACAGATGATGTAACGTCCCATTCCAGATGAGCACAACTGGAGCTTGCTTGAGTCTGATTGTTCGCCATTTGAATACCAGTGGCTAATGAAGTTGGATGCAGCACTAGGGAGTCCAGGAAAACATGGATACACCCTATAGCAGCCTTCCTGTTCTATAGACAGTCAAAAGGACATGAGGTCCCTTGCTTCAGAAGGTTTTGCAGGACTCTTGTCACAGATTTCAGGTTTAAAGTTTGACATACATGGATCAGCCAACCATCTTATGTGTTTTGTAATCTCTCAGTTATTGGGCGGGGGGATCAAAAATGTTGGATTTCAACTGGCCAATTCTTTGACTCCTTGGGAAATAAGTCTGGAAAATACTTTCTCTCCTCTACCTACTGAGAACATATGTAGCCTTAACTGGAAGCGCAAAAGGGGGAGATAGCTGAAGAACGTTCACCCAACAGCTATTGAAGGTGTATGGCTACCTTTAGACTCTTTACACACTATACATATAATATATATATATATATATATATATATATATATATATATCAAACTGATACACAGGCCCCAGTCACTTGCTGGAGTCACATTTTGGCCTTCAGTTGGTCAGTATACATTGTTTTTTAAAGGGGTTATCCAGCGCTACAAAAACATGGTCGCTTTTTTCCCTCTCTCTTGTCTCCAGTTCAGGTGTAGTTTGCAATTAAGCTCTATTTACTTCAATGGAACTGAGTTTGAAACCCTACCCAATCTGTAGACCAGAGAGGGGGAAAAGTGGCCATGTTTTTGTAGCGCTGGATGACCCCTTTAATCTTTGGAATATCAAGTCCAGTCACAATATCATCCAGACCATAAAATCATTGTTAATTTCAGTGTATATACACATTGTTCGTTTGCCGACAAGCGTGCACGAATGATCGTATTTGCGATCGTAACTAATTACTATTTTGTCCGTGTATTATGGTGAATTATTTCAGGCCAATTTCAGGCCGTTCCCAAAAATGTTATCGTTAATTGGAGGAAACAAAAAATTGCTTCATCTAATACGACCCTTGGCTACAACTTATTAGTTCCCCATTGTACTGACGCTTCTCCATAACTTTTCAATTATCCCCTTTTTTGCTATTGATGTTAATTACCATTTATTGTCCAGAACTGGTATATTCCACTTCACTGATAATACATTCACTCATACGGCTCCTGCCGCTGGTGGAGATTAGAGTTCAGCTCTGCTACTTTGAACAGTCTCCAATTTATCGCTATTTGCTTGGATTGTGGGAGAGAAAGCAATAATGTGAGGAACCTGCACACCACGGATACGGACGGATGTCTGAGGGGTCGGCCTCCAGCTTTAATGTGTTTCTTAGTAATTAGTTTTCCGAAAACAAAAGTAAAGTAACAGCATTACACATTAGTCTCTTCATAAAGCTTTCGAGTCCTGACGGAAATAACAAGACAAAAGGCTTTCAAGAGGTCTGCCATGTTCTACAAGGAGAAACTATTAACATATGAATTCCACTGAGAACTTTAGGGTTAGAGCAGGGATGGGGAAACTTCAGCCCTACTGCTTCTGCAAAACTACTATTCCCAAAGCTATGACATTGGCTGTCTAGGCATGGTGGGAATTACAGTTTTCCAACAGCTGGAGGGCCAAAGATTCCCTATCCCTGGGTTAGAGCTTCATTAGAGCCTGTAGGTTTGAGGTGTAGGATGGCCCAGCTGTTGCCACTCAACAGTGGGGCTCTGTCTCTATTTGCATGTGCATTTGGAACCTTCAGTATAACAAGGAAACATGGAAATATACTATGGGGACTCTACAGACTCCATTTGGTCTATGGGGTCCATTGATCACCTTTGGTGCCTGATGTACAATGGAAAGTAGAGAGCATAGGGGCTCCTCTTAAAAAAGAAAGCTCCAATGTAAGTGTGAACATATGCTTAGATGATAACCTTGGACAATGTATCATTTTAACCCTTCAATAACCTAGACCAAAATGGCCTAAATGACCAGGTGAATTTTCATTTTTGCATTTTTGTTTTTTCCTTCTCGCATTCTAAGAGAAGAATGATAGCGCTTTTATTTTTCCACCTACTGGACCATATAAGAGTTAGTTTTTTTTTTTTAAATTGTGCCTTTTAATCCACCATAAAATGCGTGATGGAACCCCAAAAATATTATTTATGGGGTGCAGTTGAAAAAAAGAATGCAAATTTCATAACTTTCATAATTTTTTTATTTGCAAACAATTATGAGTAAAATTTGAACAATTTTCTTTTTTAACCTATGGAGCTGTTTGGGACAGCATTTTTTGAACCATGATCTTTAGTTTTTATTGCTACCATATTTGTGTAGCTGGAACACTTTATACTGATGTCAGCTGAACCTGCCACTGGTACCAGGTCCAGCTGTCAGTATAGTCTGTAGAAAGTATATGGAGACTCCTCTTGAGTCTCCAACAATAGATGATGTCAGTGGAGATGGGTGTGATGGAATTTCACTGCCCGCAACCTCCTTAGGCACTTTTAGAGAGTTGGCTGAACCCATTGGCAACATCAGCTTTGACTGACTTTAACATAAGGAGTAGAGATGAGTCCATCCGAACCCGAACGTTCGGTATTTGATTAGCGGTGGATGCTGAATTTGGATAAAGCTCTAAGGTTGTCTGAAAAACATGGATACAGCCAATGACTATATCCATGATTTCCACATAGCCTTAGGGCTTTATCCAACTTTAGCAGCCACCGCTAATCACATGCCGAAAGTTTGGGTTCGGATGGACTCGAGCATGCTCCAGGTTCACTCATCTCTAATAGTCTTTTCTTAATACATGTACTCTGCTTATGAAGTATTTCTGGCTTTGACTTCAAAAACATACACATCAGACCACACCCTTTGGCTATGTTCCCACAGTAAATATTTTGGCTGTTTGATGGCCACCTTATAGGATTGCCATCATTATGAGGCCAAACAATGGCCGTTATTATAAATATATAAAATAATGGCGGCAATTGTACAAATACTGGCTGCCATTTTAAAATAATGATCGTCGTTTGTCCTCCAAATGAGTACAGCCAATAATAGCCAACCATGGACTATGTTCCCACTATGGGAACGAGATGTGATTTAACGTATGTCTACTGATAATGATAGCCGCAAATACTGATCATGATGATTCCCTGTAGTGCGAACATAGCCTTATGGTAATTACAGCATTTCCCTCAGCTGATTAGCCGGAAAAGATCACATGGTTACATCTGCTCCACCCATTACCCCGATGCAGCGGCTTGTACAGTCAGAATAACATGTCTCCTGTGTGAAAGCTTCTGAGCCATGTCTAATCCACAGTAAATGAGTGTACTTTAATGCAGTGTTTCTCAACCTTTTCAGGCCAAGTACCCCCATGTGACAAGATGCTCCAGCCGAGTACCCCCAACGATGCCATCCATTAATAACATTGCCCGGGGTAGATTTACATGTACGTTTCACAGCAAAATCCACTGCGATACTCTGTACTGTTATGGCCTATGGCTCTGCATTCTCACAGAGGATTTTCAATCTGCTGCGAGAATGTAGCCGCTGCCTATTTACCTAATTAGCTGCCGACCCCTAACAGATCCTGCTTACCTGCCTGTACTTCCACCTGCTTCTCTGGCTCCCAGCTCACTGACAGCCCGCTCATCCAATCAGTGGCTACGGTGGGACTGTGCACTGATTGGCTGAGCAGGCTGTCAGTAAACCGGGTGCCAGAGAAGCAGGTGGGATATATCCCACAGAGATGGATATGTCCCCCTGGAGCCAGATACCTCCCCCCATGTAGTCAAGAGGCCTTCTTCTATGTAGCCAGATATCTCCCCCATGTAGTCAGATACCTCCCCCATGTAGTCAAGAGGCCTTCTTCTATGTAGCCAGATATCTCCCCCATGTAGTCAGATACCTCCCCCATGTAGTCAAGAGGCCTTCTTCTATGTAGCCAGATATCTCCCCCATGTAGTCAGATACCTCCCCCATGTAGTCAAGAGGCCTTCTTCTATGTAGCCAGATATCTCCCCTATGTAACCAGATACCCCTTTTATGTAGCAAGATATCTCCCCATGTAGCCAGATACCTCCTCCCCATGTAGCCAGATACCTCTCCCCATGTAGTCAGATACCTCCCCATGTAGCCAAATACTTCCTCCCATGTAGCCAGATACCTCCCCCATGTAGTCAGATATCTCCCCCTATGTAGTCAGATACCTCCCCCTATGTAGTCAGATACCTCCCCCATGTAGCCAGATACCTACCCCCTTGCAGCCAGACATCTCCCCATGTAGTTAAGATACCTCCTTCTATAGCCAGATACCTTCCCATGTAGCCATATATCACTTTTCCTTTTCCTCTCCATCTTGCCCAGACCACCATGATGATTTCTTGCAGCTACAATTTACTTCTTGCCAGAGAACCTGCCAAACATCTTAGGCTTCACAGTTTTCCTTTAACTTCCCTCCCTTTTTCCTACCTATAGGCTCCCATACAGTAATAACTTCGCTGTTTGGTGTAATGCGCTGTAAAGTGAGTAGGTGTGTGGGTTGTCCCCGTATTTAGGATCCCTCATTTAAAAATAATATCCCCTTCTATGACCCCCCATATAGTAATAATGCCTCCTGCCCTGCCCCCATAGTAATGCCCACCATTCTACTCCCTCCCCCTCCTGCCCCAACAAACAAACAAGAAAAAAATCATACTCATGTTATCCGCCCATGGAGGAGGTCTTCCTCTCTTCTCCAGCCTCTGAGCCACAAGGAGATTAAGGGGAGAGTAAGGTCTGAGGGGGAAAAGAAGGAAAGAGGAGGATAGAGGAGGTAAAGAGGGAGAGGAAGAGAGAGAAGGTGAAGGGGGAGAGGAAGAGAGAGGAGGTGAAGAAGGGAGAGGAAGAGAGAGGAGGTGAAGAAGGGAGAGGAAGAGAGAGGAGGTGAAGGGGGGAGAGAAAGAGAGAGGAGGTGAATGGGGAGAGGAAGACAGGGAAGAGAGTAGGTGAAGAAGGGAGAGGAAGAGAGAGGAGGTGAAGGGGGGAGAGGAAGACAGGGGAGAGAGGAGGACAGAGGAGGGGAGCGGTGATGGGGGTGAGAGAAGGTGATGGGTGATGAGAGGTGAGAGGAGGTGGTGGGGGTAGGGAGGAGGTGGAGGGGGTACAGAGGAGATGATGGGGGTAGGGAGGAGATGGTGGTAGAGAGAAGGTGGAGGGGTACAGAGGTGATGATGGGGGTAGAGAGGAGGTGGAGGGGGTACAGAGGTGATGATGGGGGAAGAGAGGTGATGATGGGGTACAGAGGTGATGATGGGGGTACAGAGGTGATGATGGGGGTAGAGAGGAGGTGGAGGGGGAAGAGAGCTGATGATGGGGGTACAGAGGTGATGATGGGGGTAGAGAGGAGGTGGAGGGGGGAGAGAGCTGATGATGGGGGTAGAGAGGTGATGATGGGGGTAGAGAGGAGGTGGAGGGGGGAGAGAGGTGATGATGGGGGTACAGAGGTGATGGGGGTACAGAGGAGGTGGAGGGGGGAGAGAGGTGATGATGGGGGTAGAGAGGAGGTGGAGGGGGGAGAGAGCTGATGATGGGGGTACAGAGGTAATGATGGGGGTAGAGAGGAGGTGGAGGGGGGAGAGAAGTGATGATGGGGGTACAGAGGTGATGATGGGGGTAGAGAGGAGGTGGAGGGAGGAGAGAGGTGATGATGGGGGTAGAGAGGAGGTGGAGGGGGGAGAGAGGTGATGATGGGGGTACAGAGGTGATGATGGGGGTAGAGAGGTGATGATGGGGTAGAGAGGAGGTGGAGGGGGAGAGAGGTGATGATGGGGGTAGAGAGGAGGTGGAGGGGGGAGAGAGGTGATGTGGGTACAGAGGAGGTGGAGGGGGAGAGAGGTGATGATGGGGGTAGAGACGAGGTGGAGGGGGAGAGAGGTGATGATGGGGGGAGAGAGGTGATGATGGGGGTACAGAGGAGGTGGAGGGGGGAGAGAGGTGATGATGGGGTAGAGAGGAGGTGGAGGGGGGAGAGAGGTGATGATGGGGGTAGAGAGGTGATGATGGGGGTAGAGAGGAGGTGGAGGGGGGAGAGAGGTGATGATGGGGGTACAGAGGTGATGGGGGTACAGAGGAGGTGGAGGGGGGAGAGAGGTGATGATGGGGGGAGAGAGGTGATGATGGGGTAGAGAGGAGGTGGAGGGGGGAGAGAGGTGATGATGGGGGGAGAGAGGTGATGATGGGGTAGAGAGGAGGTGGAGGGGGGAGAGAGGTGATGATGGGGGAGAGAGGTGATGATGGGGGTAGAGAGGAGGTGGAGGGGGGAGAGAGGTGATGATGGGGGTACAGAGGAGGTGGAGGGGGGAGAGAGGTGATGATGGGGGGAGAGAGGTGATGATGGGGGTAGAGAGGAGGTGGAGGGGGGAGAGAGGTGATGATGGGGGTACAGAGGTGATGGGGGTACAGAGGAGGTGGAGGGGGGAGAGAGGTGATGATGGGGGTACAGAGGTGATGATGGGGTAGAGAGGAGGTGGAGGGGGGAGAGAGGTGATGATGGGGGGAGAGAGGTGATGATGGGGTAGAGAGGAGGTGGAGGGGGGAGAGAGGTGATGATGGGGGGAGAGAGGTGATGATGGGGGTAGAGAGGAGGTGGAGGGGGGAGAGAGGTGATGATGGGGGTACAGAGGAGGTGGAGGGGGGAGAGAGGTGATGATGGGGGGAGAGAGGTGATGATGGGGGTAGAGAGGAGGTGGAGGGGGGAGAGAGGTGATGATGGGGGTACAGAGGAGGTGGAGGGGGGGAGAGAGGTGATGATGGGGGTACAGAGGAGGTGGAGGGGGGAGAGAGGTGATGATGGGGTAGAGAGGATGTGGAGGGGGGAGAGAGGTGATGATGGGGGGAGAGAGGTGATGATGGGGTAGAGAGGAGGTGGAGGGGGGAGAGAGGTGATGATGTAGTGGTGCGCTGGGTTACCCCGCCGGGGGCTTCTGCTGCACTGGATTGTGGACCGGGAGATGGGGCACACCACTTCCACAGGCAGCAGCGTCAGCCGTAGGGGAGAAGCGGCGGCAGGTGGACATGGGGGCCGCCCTATATCCTGGTCCACAATCTACTTCAGGAGCCGCGGGCAGGGTAGCACCACTACCCCCTCGCAACTCACTGAGGCCCTGCTGGTCCGGCCGCCTGCGGGGACATCAGCCTGCCGCCGCCGCATCTCCTCTCCTCTCCTCTCCGCCGGGTCACCTCAGGCAGCCTGTTCGGGATTCGTCCCCATGTTGCCGTATATCCTCCTGGAGCCCCCGGCTGGACGCTGCAACCCGATCCGGCAGCCGCGGGGGAAGAGCGTGAGGCTGCCGGATCGGGTTGCAGCGTCCAGCCGGGGCTCCAGGAGGATATGCGGCAGCCTGGGGACGAATCCCGAACAGGCTGCCTGAGGTGACCCGGCGGAGAGGAGAGGAGAGGAGATGCGGCGGCGGCAGGCTGATGTCCCCGCAGGCGGCCGGACCAGCAGGGCCTCAGAGACAGTCAGTTGAGAGGCTGCTGGTTTGTGACCTCGGACTTCATCCTTCCCCCAGCAGCCTCACCATGTCCTGTACCCCACAGAAAGCTGGTAAGGTTGCTGCTGGGGGAAGGATATGAGAGAAGCGGCGGGGACAGGTGCCGCGACACTGCTGGCACCCAAAATAATTTTTTTTCCCCACGTCCCGCGTACCCCCTCAACCTGCGGTGCGTACCCCCTGGGGTACGCGTACCGCAGGTTGAGAAACACTGCTTTAATGTAGATCTTTTCTAGTTCTCTGTAAAGCGGATGTGATCAGAGTATATTGTACTAGTTACAGAAGATCTTTCTTCTCTCCTGACATGTCTGCTTTGGTAAATGCTTGTATTCCCTATTATATTATTCTGAAACATCTCTTCTTAGAACTTTGAACTATGTTATTCCTGCTTCTAAATGCAATTTACAACTTTGTGTCCCTCTATAGTCTGATACTGTCTGCACTAGAGATGAACGAACTTTGAGCATGCTCAGGTTCATCCGAACCTGAACACTCTGTATTTCATTACCGGTGAGCACAGCTTTAGGGAGTCCTAGAAAACATGGATACAGCCTATGGCCTGTGGTTACATCCATGTTTTCTAGGCAGCCTTTGGGCTGCATCCAACTTTCTCAGACAGAGGTCTTTGTAGTGATCTTTGTACTCCTAGGCCTGTAACCATGACAAGGGGGCATCCTCTACATCTGCTTCCTCATGAGGGTTTTTGCCTTCAACCCAATAAGGTTGTAGGTTGAACTTGATGGACTCTTTTTTTCAACCTTATTAATTATGTAACTTTGTAGAGAGGATGATCGGAATTATAACCATATACATATAAAAGTCCAGATGTTATCATTGGGGCTTATTAAGAAGGATCAAATCATAGGACAACAATCTTAACTAATGACCATTGTTCTGGATTTCAGGTTAAAGGAGAAGTTCGGGCAAAAGCATTTTTTAATATGTTATTAGTTAGGGGAAAGTTAGACAAATTCCTAATATACATTAATTATGGGAAATGCACATTTACTGCTATTTCCCTTAATTTAGTAGATCACGGAGACTTTAAAATCTCAGAAATACCATGACATCACGAACCCGGGTGTAATTCCAAATTCCAATATAGAAGTCAATGAGTACCATTGACTTCTATATATAGTGCGCCCCTGCTGGACACTCCATTGGACTTACACCCTGATTCGTCTATGGAACAGGTGAGTCTGCACACTGTTCTACTCCCCCATCACCTATCTGCTCAGAAATACCGTGACGCCACGAACCGGGGTGTAGTTCCAATGGAGTGTCCAGCAGGGGGCGCACCATATATAGAAGTCAATGAGTACTATTGACTTCTATATATAGTGTGCCCCTGATGGACGCTCAATTGGAATTACACCCTGATTCATCTATGGAACAGGTGAGTCTCCACACTGTACTACTCCCCCATCATCTATCTGCTCATAGTATGAGCAGATAGATGATAGGGGAGATGTACCAGGGCCACCCCAATACGCCCCCCCCCGCTGCCGCCACATATGCCCTGGTACTTCTTCCCCATCATCTGCTTATAGGGAAGTAGTACCAGGGCTATCCCCATCACTGCAGCCCCTGCTCGTCCGGGGGGTCAGCTGCTGTAATTGAGGCCCTGGTCTGAGGCCTACTGCCCCCTTGGAACCGGGGCCTCAATTATATCAGCGGACCCGCCGGACGAGCAGGGGCAGCATCGGCGGCAGCGACAGGGTGTCCGGACAGGTCCGCCGCTGTAATTGAGGCCGCGGTCTCAGGGGGGAAGTAGGCCTCAATTACAGCAGCAGACCCGCCGGACGAGCAGGGGCGGCGGCGGCGGTGACGGGGATAGCCCTGGTACTACTTCCCCATCATCTGCTCATAGTATGAGGCGGCGGGGGGGGGCAGATTGGAGATGGCCCTGGTACTACTACCCTATCATCTATCTGCTCATACTATGAGCAGATAGATGATGAGGGAGTAGTACAGTGTGCAGACTCACCTGTTCCATAGACGAATCAGGGTGTAATTCCAATGGAGTGTCGATCAGGGGCGCACTATATACAGAAGTCAATGGTACTCATTGACTTCTATATATAGTGCTCCCCCTGCTGGACACTCCATTGGAATTACACCCCGATTCGTGACGTCACGGTATTTCTGAGATTTTGAAGTCTCTGTGATCTACTAAATTAATGGAAATAGCAGTATATGTGTGTTTCCCATAATTAATGTATATTAGGAATTTGTCTAACTTTCCCTAACTAATAACATATTAAAAAATGAATGATAAACAATCTTGGTTACGTTAGTTTATCGTTAATCGTTAAAAATCAATCTGTGTAATAGGACCCTAAGTCTGAGAGGGCCCCCAACCAATTATGAAATATATAGAGAACCTCAGCGGTAGTATTGAAGCTCAGTTCTTCTCTAGTGAATGGAGCCCAGTTTTAATACTGCACACATCCAATGTGGTGCTGTGTTCAGAAGAAAGTGACTATGTTGTGCTAATTCTGGATAACCCCTTTAAGTGATTACAGTGCAGTTAGATTCAGTGACTTACAGGGAGTGACTTAATTTTACTTTTCTTCTCCATCTGGCCTGGCCATCATGAAAACTTCTCTTGGTGATTCCTCACCTGCAGAATCTGCCATATATTTTAGGCGCTTGGCTCCAACACCACCCTCACCTCTATACAAACCCATCTGTATTGCTCCATACTGTAATAGTGTCCATTTGTACTCCCATGTAGAATTTAGGCCCAGGTTGGGCCCTCGGATAGTACTTAGCTGTCTGTATGCCCTCATATAGTAAAGGCCACCTATCTGTACCCTGATAAACAATATAATCCCCTCTACCCCTCTCTAGCTTTACTTCTGGTACAGTACATATGCATTGCATACATTTATAGCTCAAGGGTCAATGGATCATGTGCATTAGGTAAACCCCACCCCCTATGAGCCCACAAATTATCTAGTGTCCCCATCATGTACACATACATACATACATACAAGTTACCTAAAAGTGCCGCTATGCTATAATACACTGCCTTATGAACAATATCAGTTATCCTTACCATCGTTATAACAACATAGATTGCTGTACTGGCCAGCATGGCACCCCGGGACCTCTATTTTCTATAAGTGTGGCAGTATTTACCAAAGCATTCTATACTCAGTATATTGGAATCATTCTTTTTGCAGTGGGTCTAAAAGAAAAATTGAAAACCGCAAAAAAGACTCAAAAAAGAAAAATGCATTTAACCTTGAGTTATTGTATAGTGCACTGACTTTGCTTTTTTCCAGCAGAGAAGAGCAATGTGCCAGCCATTACCATGACTGCAGAAACATCATAAATCTGAGCCGTATTTGGATGTCACTTATTTAGTCTAGTTATATGCTTCTGTACATTGTGTACAAGCATTTAGTAGTTTGTATTGATATAAAGTTCCATAGTTCCAATGTTTCGTATGATTTTTAACTAATTAATTGGCATTTTATTGCGTGTACTTTTCCTTTAAGAAGCTCCTCCCACTCTGCGCTCATTACCTGTATTAATTGCACCTATATGAACTTGTTACCTGTATAAAAACCACACACTCAATCAATCACCATGTCCAAGACCAAAGAACTGTCTAAGGAAAACAGGGACAAAATTGTGGACCTGCATAAGGCTAGGATAAGCTACAGGACAATGCCAAGCAGCTTGGTGAAAAAGCAAAAACTTTTAGTGCAGTTATTATAAAATAGAAGAAACACAAGGTGACTGTCAATCTTCCTCGGTTTGGGGCTCTGTGCAAGATCTTGCCTAGTGGGGTAGGGAAGATTCTGAAAATTGTCGTTGATTAAAATCCTTCAGGGCACATAAGGTCCCTTCACTTTTCTAAAAAATAATTTTTTTATATTTTAATTTTTAATATCTACAGAGCAGGTGTTTACCGTGTGTACGCTGGGAGGAGTATAAACGGTAGGGCCTTGCACCTGTGGGTTGCTGTTGCCCCTTTTGTTTTTTGTTCCAACATGACAATGACCTGCAACACACAGTCAGAGCATCTCAGCTTCAGGAAGATGAATTCTGTAGACTGCTAATACAAGCAGTCTATGGAATTCACCTCCCTGTGGCACAGATGAAGAGGCAGAGCTCCCGTGTGCGCCTGCCCCTTCATTTTAGCTATCGGCAGAGTTTTTAGCAGCCGGACCCCGTCATTATGACATGTCAGAAGTTTTTCAAAATGGTAGTTACACTTAAATTTCTAAAAATCCTTTATAAGCTTTTAACACGATTAATATGTGATTTTAGTATGGGGGTATGTGTTTTTATTTATTTATTAAAAAGCTATTTATTTAAAAATATGTTTCCAATTATTATTATTTTTATTATTGTTAGATGTTGTTCTATTTTATATATCAAGGGAATATTTACAGTCTTTTCTAACAGACATTAAAGGGATTATACTGAACTGGAGAAACATGGCTGCTCTCTTCCATAAGCACCAGCACATGTGTCCACAGGTCATGTGTTGTATTGCAGCTCAGCTCTATTAACGTCATTGGGCTGCAATACCACATACAACTTGTAGACAAATGTTCTGCTGTTTCTGTTCAGAAGCATTTTAAACGTTTTTATCAGCTTGACTGCCACTCTGTTCACTTCCTATGGTACTTGGGATGATATATGAGTACAGCGCCACTTTATTCCCCTGGGGGGAGACCCCAGTGCTCAGTCGGGGTATAATTGTTTGCACTGGTCTTGGGGGTGAACGCTCGTTCAGCCAATCACTGGCCACGATGCTGTCCCATCATCACCCCCAAGGCAAGTCCGTCTTGGAAATGAAGGTGGTATCGTTTTTCCGGGACCCAAAGATGAAGTAGGAGGACACCAGGGGAGCACAGCAAGGTAAGAATAGACTGTTTATGTTGTTCTCCTTAAGGGCAGCAGCATATTGAAAGTTAATCTCAATAGTTTAGTACTCCTTTAATCTTAGGATAACTTCATAACTTCTTTTACTAACAGGTTCCCTATGGGGCAGCTGTCAGGGTAAACTTTAGGGACTGGGGGTGGTGTTCCCAGTCACCTGATCTGAACAGGAATTAAAGGGGAATTATTAGTAGGTTACACGAATGTAACCCTCTGATATGTCCCTATGGCACAGGAGGAGGAGGAGGAAGGTATGTGTCTTACCTTCCACCTCGGCATCGTTCTGGTGCAGTCATTTTCTCCATGGTCTGGTGAGACCGTTAGGAGCACTGGGGCACCCGTAAGGAGCACTGCCTGCCCCCATATTGCTAATCCACCCTCAGCCGCCCCGCCCTTTTTTAATAATGAATGGATTGGCGCTATGGGGGCAGGCAGTGCTCCTAACGTTCTCACCCTACCACGGAACAAATGACTAACTGCACTGAAAAGGTTCCGAAGAGGAAGCTAAGAAACATACCTTCCTCTTCAGTGTCTCATGTGCAGTAGGGACATATCAGAGGGTTAGGTTTGTCTAACTTGCTGATGGTTCCCCTTTAAGCTTTTCCTGCCTCGTCTGGTTGTGTGCGTTTCCTTTAAATTCATAAATACAGAGAAATAAGCCATATTTCCACATTATGAATTGTTATTTCGGCTTCTTAGAATTCTGCTCCATCTGGGATCTTTATCTAATTTGTAAGTTATGAAGGATAATAAGTTATAATTAGATGATAGATGATTTTATTTAAAACTGTAAAAATGTTACTACTCCAATCTGAGAACACCTGTCTGTTCCCGAATAATGTCACAGACCTGTCTCTGTTTTTTGGGAGAAAGTGAAGCTGAAAATATGTTCCCGTCTGACATGTCGAAAGCAGATAACAAATTTGTCAAAACATGACCTTATCAATCGGCTGTAACAGCGCGCAATTCTCCTAATGGCAATATCAGAGAGACTATTACTGAGGAGTCTGTGACCCTAAATAACAAGACATGACGGGGTCACTGTGAGGTCAGGCATTCAACTTTATTGATTGAAAATGGCTGTGGTACATAGTAAGGCCAGGGCCACACTGAGACTTTTTATAGCTACTGATTGATTTTTGCTATTAGGTGACAGCTGCAGTCCACAAGATTGCACACGGCTCATTGTATTCCTGTGGACTGCAGCTGGTGCTCAATAGTTAAAGGGGTTTTCTGGCGATAAGCATGTTTTAATACATTGCTGTTGGTGCATATAAAACAATAAACATGGTATGCTTACCTCTCTACGCTCCCGTGGTGTCCTGTTGTGGTGTCCCCTGCTGACTGCCAAATCAGTCTCAGGAGTTACAGCCTACTCAGCCAATCACTGGCCACAGCAATGTCCCAGTCAGGAATTGGCCGATTGAGCTCCCACTCCCGAGATGAGCTCAGAAGTGGCGGCTCTGCAGTCATTGGGGGACACCGCAGACGCTAGAGGAGGACACTGAGGGAGCATGGAGAGGTAAGAATAACATGTTTATTGTTTTATATGCACCAGCAGCAATATATATAAAAGCAGCAGCAAATATAATAAATGCTTAATGTCGGACAACCACTTTAAAGTCTATGGTAGCTTGAAGGGGTTATCCCATAATTAAAAGTTATCTCTTATATATCCCCAGTGGCGGTCTTTGGCACCAAGCACCCCAAGCGATCGATTGGGGCCCCCAACATCCAGGGGGGCCCCCACGCCCCACTCTTGTGCTCAAGACCGCTGGACAGGGCCACTGCCCCGCTTGCTGCTGCCATCTGAACTGTAACTATGAGCACTCGTAATGAGCGCTCATAGTTACATGCAGCAGCACTGACAGGGCGGGAGACATTGGCTCCCTTCCTGTCAGTCACTCTTGTGGCCGCAGAAAGGGTTTTCCCTGCGGTCACAAGTGGCAGCTTTGTCCTTGTGGTGCCGGCGCTCCAGTGACATCACTGGAGCATCGGCGCCAGGACAAGGGGAGTGAGGCCTCTTGTGATCGCAGGGAAAACCCTTCCTGCAGCCACAAGAGTGAAGAGAAGAGGAGACGCCCGGACCCAGGTGAGTATAAGTGTTTGTTTTATTGTGTTATATACTATATGGGAGGGGGAGCACACAGGGGTCTTTTTAACTGGGGGAGCGCACATCGGGGGTCTATATAAATGGGGGGAGCACACAGGGGGGCTATATTACAGGGGGAACACACAGGGGGGTCTATATACTACTGGGGCAGCACACAGGGGGTCTATATACTACTTGGGGCAGCAGAATGGGGTCTATATACAACTTGGAGAGCACACAGGAGGTCTATATCCAGGTGAGGGAGCACACAGGGGGGCTATATACTACTGGGGGAGCACACAGGGGTCTATATACTACTGGTGGGGCACACAGGGGGTCTATATACTACTGGGGGAACATACAGGGGGTCTATATACTACTTGTGAGGCACACAGGTGGTCTATATATAACTGGGGGAGCACACAGGTTTCTGTATACTACTGGGGCAGCACACAAGGAGTCTATATAATACTGGTGGGGCACATAGGGGGTCTATATACTACTGGAGGAACCACACAGGGGGTTTATATACTACTGGAGGAGCACACAGGGGTCTATATCCAAGTGGGGGAGCACACAGGAGGTCTATATCCAAGTGGGGGAGCACACAGGGGGGGCTAAATACCCCTGAGGGAGCACACAGGGGGCCTATATACTAGTGGGGGAGCACACAGGGGGTATATACAACTGGGGGCAGCACACAGGGGGTCTATATACAACTTGGGCAGCACACAGGAGGTCTATATACTTCTGGGGGAGCACACGGGGGGCTATATATAACTGGGGGAACACACAGGGATCTATATACTACTGGGGGAAGCAAACAAGGGGTATATACTACTGGGGGCAGGACACAAGGGGTATATACTATTGGGGGCAGCACACAAGGAGTATATATTACTAGCGGTAGCGCACAAGGGGTATATACTACTGGGGGCAACACACAGCGGTCTATTGTTTTGGAACGCGTGTCGAGGGGGGGGGGGCCCAGACATACCTTTGCTTGGGGCCCCAGAAATGCCAAGACCGCCCCTGTATATACCTTCAATAACTGTCGGCCGACAGCTATGTCTCCTGGTTTGCCCATACACATCGACAAACATGACAGCTCCTTGACTTGAAGGGGTTATCCAATGATTAAAAAGTTGTCCTCTATTTACGCGTTTAATAACTGTTGGCTGACAGCAGTTCTCCCATTCGGCACATTATACCCTATGGGGAGGTTACGTTCACACAGAGTAAAACTGGCGGAATTGCATGTGTATGGGGGAGCCAGGAGAGAGAGCAGTTGGCTGACCCTTAGGCTCCGTTTACATGGAGCAAAACTAGCGGAATTGCAGCGGAATCCCACCAGCCTCCCTGTCATACTGGCAGTCTATGGGAGGCTCGCGCCTCTTCTCTCCGCGCAGAAGAATAGACATGTCAATTCTTCCATGCGGGAGAGGAGGCGTGCGAGCATCCCATTGACTGCCAGTATGACAAGGAGTCTGGCGGGATTCCGCCAGTTTTGCTCCATGTGAACGGAGCCTAAGGGTCAGGATATCCCTTGGTTAAGTTATCCTCTATCCACAATTTTAATAACTGTCAGCCGACTGCTCTCTCCTGGCTCCCCCACACACAGGCACAGGCTCTCTATGGGGAGATGTAAGTGGCCATCATACAACTCTGGTTCTGGCTCCAAGAACATAAGGATGGAACAGTATCCCATGATTAGGCTATCCCCTATCCACACTTACGGTAATTATGGAGTAGAGAGAAGCAAACTTCGAGTACACTCAGCTTTGTGCAAATCAAAACTATCTGCATTTGATTACCAGTGGCTGAAGAAGTTGGATGAAGCCCTAGAGAATCCTGGAAAACATGGACACAGCCTATGGCCTAATCCATGTTTTCCAGACAGCATTAAAGGGGTATTCCAGGGAAAATCAATAATTTAGCAAAGGAAAGGGTTAACCAAGGTTAACCCTTTCCTAATATACTTACCTGTTGTTTTTTGGCCCCCCAAGGAGATCTCCGGTCCGGTCACGTGATCTTGCAGCTTGTGGCTCGGATCCTCTTCTCCTTCCGGTTCGGTGACGTCACCCGGCCGGCGTCGCTCTCCGTCTCATTAGCAGCAGAGCACTGAACCCTGACTGGCTTGGTAGCGTGCAGCCAATCAGGGTTCAGTGATCTGTATCCCCACACGCTTCAGAGTGGGGGTCCCCTGAGGCTGCAGTAAATTATCAGGGGTCGTCGGGCTCAGTGCCGGTCACCAGTTACATGGGCCGGCACTGCACTACAGCAGGTGAATGTGGGGTCTGGCGTCAATCATCACTCCGCAGAACCCCCCCCGAGCTCCGGGGGTGGGGGTGAGCGATTTCTGACAGGGACACAGGGAGGGGGGGGGCCGGGGGGATCAGCAGCCGATACACATTACTTCCCCACCAATGCCGACCCTGAGTCCCTGAGGGGAAGGGATGTGGCGGGCAGCCGGGTGTCTGGTAGCTATGAATGAAGTAATGCCGCCCGCCGCATCCCCTCCTGGGACTCGGTTGGCATCGCTGACAAGGTGGGGGGGGGGAGTTCTGCGGAGTGATGATTGACGCCAGACCCCACATTCACCTGCTGTAGTGCAGTGCCGGCCCATGTAACTGGTGACCGGCACTGAGCCCGACGACCCCTGATAAATTACTGCAGCCTCGGGGGACCCCCACTCTGAAGCGTGTGGGGATGCAGAGCACTGAACCCTGATTGGCTGCACGCTACCAAGCCAGTCAGGGTTCAGTGCTCTGCTGCTAATGAGACGGAGAGCGACGCCGGCCGGGTGGTGACGTCACCGAACCGGAAGGAGAAGAGGATCCGAGCCACAAGCTGCAAGATCACGTGACCGGACCGGAGATCTCCTTGGGGGGCCAAAAAACAACAGGTAAGTATATTAGGAAAGTGTTAACCTTGGTTAACCCTTTCCTTTGCTAAATTATTGATTTTCCCTGGAATACTCCTTTAAAGGTGCGTTTACACAGAGAGATTTATCTGACAGATTTTTGAAGCCAAATCCAGGAACAGACTATAAACAGGGTGCAGGTCATAAAGTAAAGACTAAGATTCCCTGGCTTTTCAAGTCCATTCCTGACTTTGGCTTCCAAAATTGGTCAGATAAATCTGCCTGTGTAAACGCACCATAAGTTCGCTCAACTCTAGTGCAGACTATGTATCTCCATAACAGACGTGTTTGCTGTTACCATGAAAAAAGTGATATCACAAGCTCTGGGTTGGATATTTATGGCACCATCTTATAGTAAGATTCCCCTTGTTGCCCATAGCAACCAATCAGAGTAATCTGAGACATGAAAGCTTAGGCCTCTATGCCAACATTGAGGTTTGTGTGTGACCACGGTTTGCCTTGCCATTAGTGATTGCTCTAATGCTGTGTTTACACAGAACGATTATCGTGCGAATTTGCACAATAACGATCAAATTCGAACAATAATCGTACGTGTAAACGCAGCGAACGATCAAGGGACGAGCGAGAAATCGTTCATTTTGACCTTTGAACATGTTCTCAAATCGTTGTTGGTCGTTCGCAAAAAATTCGCAGATCGTTCCGTGTAAACAGTCGTTCACTGATTTAACCTATGTGCGAGATAGGCTTAAGCGATCGCAAAACGATTTTTTTCGTACGATATATTGTTCTGTCTAAACGCTGATCGTTATAAAAAAATGTATTACTTCGAAATCGTTAATCGTACAATTGGGCGAATTATCACTCCGTGTAAACCCAGCATAAGTGTGCACAGTGACTTCCTATAAGTGTTACACAATTAGACTCTCCCTCCAGCTGGGTACTCATCCTGATTGCTGGGGGTGGCACACCAGTACAGGACAAGGACTGTGTTTATTCAGGTGCTCAGTCTGTGGGTTTTGTCTGAGTCAGCAGCTATGTCCGCTCCTCCATGTGCTCCTGGGAGGGCGCTCCACCATTTGTACATTGACCTACAATCCTCAAGTTGTAAACCAAATGTGTTAAAGTGACTCTGCCCCAGAAAACAAGCTCTCTTTATGTGGACGTCTCTTCTCCTGTGATGTAGGTCCTACCCAGAGATTACATAGCTTTCTGCTGCAATACCAGACATGCAGAAGACAGAGCTGCTATAATATCCCCATACAGCGTGACATAAGGGATAGATCTTTTATTAGCCGGGTGCCAAGAAAACACCCTTTTATCTTAGTATTGGCAATGTTAGTGGGTCAAAGAGAACGGATTTACATTTAAAGGATTTTTCTGAGTATTAAACATAGTTTATTTTTAGGATAGGCTTTCACTATTTGGTCATGGGGATTCAACTCCCAAGGACCCCTTGTCAGAATTATGAAGGCACCAATGCACTTAAAGGGGTATTGTCATCTGAACTAATATAGTTATACTTGTAGGGCTCAGCAATAAAATGTGTAGGTTACCGACCACCACTCTTCTGAAAAAGCAGTGGCCTGGCTTATTTGTGTATATATATATATATATATAGAGAGAGAGAGAGAGAGAGAGAGCTATAGCAGCATGCATATTTGTACATATTATACAGTGTATATGCACATAGGGGGAAGTTTATCAAACATGGTGTAAAGTGAAACTGTCTCAGTTGCCCCTAGCAACCAATCAGATTCCACCTTTCATTTTCCAAAAAGTCTGTGAGGAATGGGAGGTGGAATCTGATTGGTTGCTAGGGGCAACTGAGGCAGTTGTATCACTATACATCTACATATGGGCTATAATGTTCACACGCTGTACAATGGGCATCCCGCTGTGAACGACCGTTGTTTAATGCTCCCTACGGTGGGATTTAATAATCTTGATCATTAATTGAGGCCTTAGGTAGTGTAAAACAACGTCCGTTCACAGCAAAATGTCCATTATTTGTACAGCGTGTGAACATAGCCTGTATGTATAAACCAGTCAGACCACTGCTTTTAGAGCAGAGTGGTGGTCGGTAACCTAGATTACAAGCTGTCAACAATGGGAGGGTAACAGCAGGCATATCTGGAGGAGATACATTTTATAGACGCCTCTCTGGTTGCATCAGTAACTCAATGTAGTTTTTAGATTTCCTAAAATAGAAGCAGCCGGCAACCTTGAATCAATTATTAAAATAGCCACAGGCTGTTTCCATGTTTTCCAGGACTCTCTAGAGCCGCCTCCAACTTCTTCAGCCACTGGTAATCAATTGCTGAATGATCAGACTCTAGTAGGTAATGGTGCGTTTACACAGACAGATTTATCTGACAGATCTTTGAAGCCAAAACCAGGAGCAGACTATAAACAGGGATCAGGTCATAAAGAAAAGACTGGGATCTATCCTCTTTTTAAATCCATTCCTGGCTTTGGCTTCCAAAATCTGTCAGATAAATCTTTCTGTGTAAACGCACCCTAAGATGTGATCATCTGCACCTCATGCGGCTCTTGTATGGGATGATCACTATATGGTAAGCATAGGAGAAAATAGGAGAGCCAGGGAGAAAAAACATAAATACTTTTTCTGCTCCCTGGATAACGCCTTTAAGATTGTATTCCTATATATGAGGGCCCCTTGGTGGCAGCTAATGTGTTGGCGCTTTCTAACCATCCTATTTAGCCTAACCATTAACCTACCTGTTTTGCTTCGGGCAGCACCTGCTTATTTGGGCATTACAGCATTGCTGTAATTACACCAGGGCGCAGTCTATTATAGTACCCTTTAAAGGGGTATTCCACTCAAACATTACTTTTGATATGTTTCTGTCCATGGTGAGACCAACAATTAGTTCCATACCTGGTATCATGTATTCAGTCTCCTTCCCCCAGTTCTAAGCTGCTGCTTTCTGCTGAAGACACAAAAATCTGTATGGGAGCCTTTCTCTCTGTCTCCCCCTCCTCCCTTCTGAGAGGGCTGATGTAAACAAGTCCCTGGCAGGCTTTATCTGCAACACTGTAGCTTCTTTGTAATGCCGGTAGGGTGATTGTGAAGTCCAGTTGCTAATGAACTCACTGTCATCTACCCTCCCAGCATTACAAAGAAGCTACAATGTTGCAGGTAAAGCAAGGCAGGGACTTGTTTACATCAGCTGTCTCATAAGGGAGGGGGTGAAGGGGGAGACACAGAGAAAAGCTCACACACAGATTTTTGTGTTTTCAGCAGAAAGCAGCAGCTGAGAACTGGGGGAAGGATACTGAATAGATAATAGCAAGCATGGAAGGAATTGTTTGTCTCACCATGGGCAGCAACATATCAAAAGTCGTATTTGACTGGAATAGCCCTTTAGGGTCAGTTCAGACGTACAGACTCACTGCGTAAATCTGGCTGTGAGTCTGTCAGGTCCTGGCAGTTCACTGTCACAACATACTTGCATGTATGTAATTCTGCCGGCCCCTTAACCCTTTCGGCTCCCGCTGCTGCCTCCACCTGCTGTATCTGTATACATTACCTGTCCTCTCTGCACGGGGTCTGCGTACGGCTCTCCCGCCCGGCCAATCAGTGACTGCGGCTGGGCAACACACTGATTAGCCGGGCGGGAGAGCAGTACGTCGGGACCCCGTGCAGCGAGGATAGGTAATGTATATACAGACACAGCGGGCGGCGGCAGCCGTAGGGGTTAAGAGGCCGGCAGAATTACATACACGCAGCGGTCGTTCCGAGATTTATGCTGCGAGTCTGTACGTCTGAACTGACCCTAAAGACTGTGTTCCCAATAGGTCCTGATAAGCTATAACATGATCATGAACATTAATTTCTGGCCGTTGCTTATCAGTACGTAGTGGGAAAATTGTTTGAAGGGTGGGCGCAGGGCTTATAATTAAAACTTTGATGTATTTTATTAGCCCAAACCACTTGATCATTATATAGTGGTGTATAGGGGCCCCATGACCTTTCATGCCCGGGGTCCTATGATCAGACATATGGCTTCCTCCTAACACAGTGATTAGCATTTTAGGATTTTCTTTTTTTAACCAGTAAAAGCCCCAGAGTTATGGACATCTCCAGCACTGTAGCCCAGGTATTGCCAGGTGATGGTATTTCTAGTGACTGGCATCTGTCCATTACCATAGGCATTGTATAAATGATCTCCACTGCTGCTGCTGGTGACACTGTGACTCCTAACCTGCATGCAGCCCCGGCAGACAGTGTCACCCACCCTGCTGCAGCTGCATGGAGCTCCGGATTGCAGTAAGAAGTTGCAGTCGCAGCTTCTCCCCCCTCCGCCCAGTCATTGACTATTGTGGTGTATGCACCTGCAGTACCCAGGTGGCGCCTGCAGGGGTCTCTGGCGGACGCTGGTGGGCAGGATCAGCTGACGCAGCCCGTGGATGTGAGTGTGTGTGTGTCTCCCGTGTATGAGGTTGTGCCGCTCAGTCCACAGCACCGCCAGCCCGGAGGAAATCAGAGCCCCACACCGGAGGCCACTGCCAGACACCGCGGATCTAAGGCTGCAAGCACCGGCTCCGCCGCAGCCATGCTGCCCCATATAACGCTGCTCGTCCTGGCTGCTGGAGCGCTGGCCATAGAGGTAAGGGAGGAGGGGGAGGGGGGAGCTGCTGCTGCTGAGCTTCATTGCTAGAGAGAGGGGAGAGATCGTGATGTAATGCCGGATCACACCTTGCTTCCCTTTGTTGTGGATCACCCTGGGGATGTGCTGCTGGCTGGTGATGCCCCCTTATGTGCCATGCATTCTGTCTGATCATCCTGCCCCCCCCCCCCCCTTGTCTCTTTCCCATTGACCCTTTAATGCCCCCTGCCCTGTGTGATTCTACTGGGATCTGCCTGATTTCTCCTGCACTTTGTGCTAAATCTTGATCATGCCCCTTTAACATCCCTTTAAGGGGTCTTCTGTAAGACCATGCTCCTCACCTTATATTCCTATTAACTCTTTGCTACCTCCACCGCCTTGCTGCCCCTTCCCTACCTGACATGTAGCCCCTCTACATCCATCCTTTCCTATTAACCCTTTAATGCCCGTTACCCCATCTTCTATTAAGTGCCCCCCCCCCACCCCCTGCCTTCTCTAGTGATGCCACTTGTCACCTGCCATTAACCCTGTGATGCCCCCTCCCTTTTCTCTTTTCTCCATGTTAATTCATGTTTGCCTCCTCAGGGATCTCAGTGCTGCTGATCTGCTAACCTTATGGGCTGTCAATGGTACAGCCGCCCCCCACCCTTATAGCTGACCTTTGTCTCTGTCTCATTCACCTCTTCAACTCCATTGTATCTTCTCCAGCCTTGTTATTTTCCCTGTGCATCATTCGGGCACTGCCTGGCACTGTCCAGTTCTTCTCATCCCCCCCCCCCCCCCCCCCATTAGATGCCTTGTTTCCCCTTCAGGGGGTCTCCTGCCAAGCTGGTCCTGCATCCCCCACCCTGCATTCCTCCTCCCTATATATGACCCTTGTCTCTTTCCAGTGCAAACCCCATAGTGATTCATCCCTTCCGCCCCCATAGCGTGCCCTTCTCTGCCTATCACTGCTGTTACATGGTTATTTATTGTGAAAGTTCTGCACCTGGTTGGCACTTGCATTGCCAGCTATGCCATATGTCTGTATGCCAGTCAGTAACTAGACATAAAGTGATGGGTTTGCTGTTATTCTGTATAGTATATATTTCTCTTGGATCTCACCTGTCTGTGGAAACTCCTCAGTCTGAGACATCAGAGCTGTGACTGTGCTGAGTGTTATGCCCGCTGGTGGCTGGCGCACAGAGGACGGGTCCTATCAATGGTCTGAATAGCTAGCACTTTGTACATAGTCTCTTCTATGAAGTACCCCCCTGGCCTATCTCTCTCTCTTATGATCTTACTATAGATCAGGTGGACTGGGTGCTATCAGCCTACGTTGTAAGGGGGGGCACTCATTTTCGGATATCACTTCTAAGAAGGTGGATGTGTGATAAGTCGACTGGAAGGGGGTGGGTGGGCTCTTGGTTTGGGTGGATATAAAAGAGGCACGAGATAAAAGGGATTCGACTGAAGGAAGATTAAGATCCAGGGAAGATGGCGTCTCTGCATTGCTGCAATGAAAAGCTGGATGAGGAGCTGCAGGCTGGAGAAAACCTCCCACCGCTAGGTGTTCAGAGGCAGCCTGCTCCATTCATCTGCTCTCAGCCATTCACTTCTACATCTACCTCCTGTGCTGCTGAGACATCAGCCCCAGACATGTCCACCTCCCTGCTGTCCTCTTCACACTGTCACTACACAATTGCTTTTTTTTTTTAAACTTCAATTACAAAGACGTCATCCGTCCATAATGTCCACCAGGCGACAATCCTACCAGAAATGACACGAAACATGATTGTCTAGGAGCATTGTGCATCCAGCCAGTGATGGAGACTGATACAATGCGTCCAGACCAGGAACTATTGTTGTTTAGTAAATAGTTTGATATATTATAGATACAAAGTATCTCTGCACCTGGATGGTCTGTGGTTAGAGTGCTCACTTGTATTTTGTGTATATATATATATATATATATATATATATATATATATATATCAATGTACATGTATATGATAACATTGTTATAATTCGGTATCCGATATTGTGCAGAACATTCTGCAATCTCCCCCAGATGACATCTGCCACTGGTATTTTAGGTTATGTGTATGTTAATGTTCTATTACGTGCTTTCTTCTATATTGTTTTTTTTTTTTTGTTTGTTTTTTTATCAATAATCCAGAGTATATGATTATCTGAAGAAAATTATATATATTCTAAAATCCCTTCATACGACATCTACTGGACCTGATATCAAGATATCCTATTCTGGATTATTGGACAGTCATAGAAAGTATATAAAAGATCACTAGTACATTGATCCAAGAAATCAGTCTTGTGAAATTTTATGTATATTGCATTTTTTTTGGGAAATAAATGCTGATTTATTAGATGTTGGATTAATGACCTGTTACTGTATATACAGAATTTCTTCAGTGATGTGAGCATATCCTATCCTCCTGCCTTGGGTGTGTATGTATATGTGTAATGCACATACCCATATATGCATAGTATACATTGGACTCCTATACATGTTTACCTAGGATTATCTTGGTATACACAGGCACTAGCCATGGACTGCTCTTGCTTTCCTTAAAGCTGTATATAATGTAAATTGAATTGATGTGGGATAGAGGGACGGCCACATTGAGGTCAAAAAGCCCAATTTTCCAGTTGTTAGTAGCCGCCCAGTTCTATTATTCAGTATATAAATGGCATGTATCCGGCCATGTTGTGGCTATGTGTAGACTCCTCATGGATCACATATTGTGGACGTACGCCACGGTGGCAGAACCGCAAATGTCTTGCTGCATATCACCATGGTTGTGCGTGCGGTTATTGGCCGTGATGTTATAACATATTAAATTGTTATCACATGTAATAATGGCGTTGTAAAACCCCAGCTATGCACAGTAAAATGCACACAGTCTGCCCGCCACCATGGAGTATGAATCCAGCTGCAGGTTTATAGGGCAAGAGATGATTTTAGATTTATTACTTACACAGAACTGAACAGGTGCCTGAGAAAATAAAGGGGTTGTCCAAGGTAAGAATAACATGCCAGGAGTGCCACTACCAGATATAACCCATACGCTGGTTTGGCGCTGTTTCTGCACAAAATCATCCATGTTTTTCCGTACCTGGACAACCCCTTTAAGCAAACCATATTATAGATGATATGCCACGACTTCTTCCCGTCATTCTGATGACAAGGCCATGCCCCATTTCAGCCTATGGGATCATGCATTGGACTCCGGTGTCCTTATTGCAGATGGTGCCAGATCATCATGCAAAAATATATGCCATATCCATGTCTACAATTGTATATATTTATGTAGGCATTTTGCCATTGATTTGCTTCACCTGATTAGCAAGTCAAGAAACATATGTTTGCCCTTTAACCCTTAAAGGGGATATTCAAGGTTAGGGAAACACTTCTGTTTTCTTCCAAAAACAGTGCCACACCTGGTTGCTGGTAGAATTACATGTAGACTCCATTCACCTAAATGGAACTGAAGTGCCAAATCACACACAAACTGAGGAGAGGGGTGGTGCTGATTCTGGAAGAAAGCGGCTATGTTTTGTTTTATCCTGGATAACCCACTATTCAAGTGACCAGACCCTGATGTACAGCATCCTATAATTCCTGGACCCTGGTCGAGCATAGAGGAGTGATTGGCAATAACAGAAATGACAGCTGGATTGTGAGGGGTTGATGGCCACTGTGGCACTGAGCGCTGCTCTGAGGCTGACTCGAGGTTATGCCATGCAGATAATCTGAGTGCGACACATTTTTCTTGGAATCTACTTGTGCAGTCATTCCTACCGGCAAAGAGCATAGACCCCCTGATCAGGGTGCATGGAGTCTATGAGAAGGAACAGGCTGGGAGCAGCACACCAGGACTGTCAGGGCTCTGGATTTCCCCCATGTTGTGTGGAGCAGACAATGAGCGGCTTATTCTGTGCAGCCTTTGAGTTATAGTGAAAACTGACTCTCTTTGTGCCCGCCAGCTCGCCCAAGGCTTTATTAATACTGTCATTTAGGAATAACAGAGCCATATTCATGCTGATCTCAACAAATACCTTCTATTGAGAGGACAGGCCTGGTGGATCTTGTGTGCTCCCACTCCAGATTTAAAGGGCTTATACTGGAGTAGAAAAACATGGCTGCTTTCCTCCAGCGCCACACCTGTCCTCAGGTTATGTGCTGTATTGCATCTCAGGGTTGTGTTCACACTTGCAGCAAATATATTCGTATGAATGTATCTTAAGGAACCATTCCTTTAAAAAAAAAAAAATAATAATAATAATAATTTGATCAATGGTGCAACCAGCATGGATAAGTAAAATAAATGGGTGCTGCTGCCTGCCTTGTTTTAGTTATCCATGATTATATGTTTCTAAATGTAAGAATTTCTTTACTTCATTTAAGGCTTCTGGAATACCACACACTGCTGTTTTTGGAAGAAAAAAAAACTATAGGTGAGATTTATCAAACATGGTGTAAAGTGAAACTGGCTCAGTTGCCCCTAGCAACCAATCAGATTCCACCTTTCATTCCTCACAGGCTCTTTGGAAAATGAAAGGTGGAATCTGATTGGTTGCTAGGGGCGACTGAGACAGTTTCACTTTACACCATGTTTGATAAATCTCCCCCTAACTCTGGACAACCCCTTTAAGAACCTTCTGGAAGAAAATGAGTAAAGAAGCTATATTTAATGGTGTATTGCTTTCAGTACATGTTTTCAGCTATCTCATAACTTGTTTTGCTTGTTTTATGTGTATTCTCACCTTTTTTTGCCTGTAGGGTTTTACTTACTGATTTATCAGCTTCTTTAAGTAATAAATCTATACATTCTATACAGATAACTTCTGTAATGACTTGTCTGTTCCCAGAGTAAAGTTAGGGCTATGCAGCTCAATGTGTTTTGCCATGACATGTGCAGAGTGTCATGTGACATAAGGTCGGGTTCACACGTAGTATCTTGGTCAGTAGGAATGTTGTTTTTTTTACCCACCCCTAGTTTGGGCTTAAAATACTAAACAAAATAAAGCGTGTGAACCCGGCCATACGTTGGTTATTGTCCCAACTGTCTCAATCATTGGTGATCTCCTTTGCCTTCTGTAATTTGAAAAATTTTAAAAATGGCCATTTTCTTCCAGAAACAGTGCCACCCCTGCCACCAACGCGTTTCAGAGCCCAAGCTCCTTAGTCATGGATGATCCATGATTTAAGGAGCTTGGGCTCTGAAACACATTGGTGTTACACATGGATATCCATGTTTTTTTTAAATATTGTGGTAAATACTTGTGATCAAAGTATTTTAGGAGTGATACCTTTTATTGGCCAACAAAAAATTGTTAGAACTGTGAGCTTTCGGGATTCAAAAGATCCCTTTGTCAGACAAGTTTTTGTTGGCCAATAAAGGTATCACTCCTAAAATACTTTGATCACAAGTATTTAGCATGATATGAATTTTATAGTACCATACTATTTTTATTAAAAAAAACATTGTTAGAAAAAAAAATGTTGTTAATTGTTACACACCAGTTGGAGCTGGATTCACATTTTTTTTTAAGCTACCCCTTTAAGACTTATGACATTGGAAAGAAGCCTTAACGTATCCCGGATATTCTCCATCCCTGATCCAGGGAGTATATGATAATATCTGAATGTAAAGATAGTACAATGGGCAGGAACAAGGAGGTGTGGGGTTTGTATACTGTTACCTGTTCACATGGTGCATCCGAGTCTCCTATATCCAGTCATACAGGGTGCAGTACGCGGTTAGGCCGGGTTCACACTACGTAAAAAACACGGCCGTATTACATAACCAAGTCTGTAGTTGCGCAAACAACGGCCGTTATTTGTGAAATAACGACTGTTGCTTGCGCAACTATGGACGTAGTTATGAAATACGGCCGTGTTTTTTACATAGTGTGAACATAGCCTTAGGTTGTAAATAGATTTTTCTGCCCTGTCGCTCTGTGGACGATGACAGCTGATGGCTATTTGTAAGGATTGGCCACTAAATACAATCTATTATCAGAACACCTATTCTAATCCATTATATAAAAGCATACATTTACACCATATTCCTACAGAAAGCAAAGCTGCTGGTAGAGAATACCTGGGTATATAGTATGTATTGCAGGGGTGTCAAACTCAGGCTCTCCAGCTGTTGCAAAACTACAATTCCCATCGTGCCTGGGCAGCCAAAGCTTTAGCTTTGGCTGTCCAGGCATAATGGGGATTGTAGTTTTGTTTCAGCTGGAGGGCCTGAGTTTGGCACGTTTGATGTATAGAATCCCATTATAAATATGGTGGTCCATTCAATAAAAGCAGTTGTATGGGAAAGACTGAAGGTAGCTGAGACTTTGGCAGTACACGTGGCTCAGACTATCTGCCTGGCTCCAGACTATAGGTATCAGCATGGGATGGAGAAGCTTCCATTGCTCTATCGCCTGTAGCATCTCTATAAAGCAATTATCTCATGTCTGCGTATTGTATTCCAAGGAGAAGCCGATGGAAATAAGGATGGATATTGGTATTCCTGAAGGCGGAATGAAGACTTTCTATAAATATATAATCTAATAGATAGGGGACAAGAAGCCCCCCTTCTATTAGGTCAGGAGTTTCTATCTGGAGAATGGATTTTCTTAAATCAGGAAACCCGTGTGTATATGTACTGTCTGCCCCCCCTCTCTCCCCAAGATAACAAATGCCATGGTCATCTGGTTGGTAGCCATTTTTATCTGGTGTGGTAGGTGGTCTGCAAAGGCGAATAGGCATAGTAGTGGGATTTTGAGGGATGCCTGTATTAAAAGGGATGAAGGGCTCCCAAGGCAGACGTAGGTAGGTGGAATATAGATTGGGCTTGTTAGCAGCAACCTATTCTAAAGAGCACATGTGTGCCTCACCATAGGTAGCGTGCACGTACTGTATATGGAAGGATCCGTAATAATAACTTTGGAATGTATTAAGTGTGTGTGTGTTGGGGAGAATGGGAGTGGGCTTCATGTTTGGGTAAGGGACTTTGGCGAAATCGCTGTAGGTCAAACAAAGCATGCAGGATGGGACAAATAGCTTAGCTGAACTGACTGTGTATGTATATAGGGGAGTCTGAAGGAATAACAGTGTGCATGTGTATGGGGTTTAGGAGGAATAGAAGTCTTCATCATACAGCTATTGAAAGTGCAGAGCTAGTTGTAGAGAGGTCATTGAGGCTTGGGGGGGGGGGGGGCTACATTAGCATTTAGTGGCTGATGGCACAATAAATTTAGCTCTAAGGCTATTGTATACTACATTTCATAGAATGTGCCCAGTAGGATACCTATTACTGAGAGGTTATGCAGTTTTATTATAGTGTAAATAATAATATCAGTAGTAGTAGTAGTAGTAGTAACAACAACAACGACAATAATAGTAGTAGTAATAATATTGACATTATTATTAATTATTATTATTATTATTATTATTATTATTATTATTATTATTATTATTATTATTATGCCACTCAGCATTCCCTCAGCATTCCCTGTGTCTATCCCCTTACTACAGATCTATGACACCATTGTGGGCCCATTGCCAATGGGACATAGCTGAGTGTATGATCATACAATGGCTGCTTATCTGAAGCAGATATGAGCCATAAAAATAATGAAAGCCTTTAACCTTTAATCAGCCAGTAGATGTTGGCGCTATATAAATCATACTAGTAATGAATAACATGCAGCCCGTTGGCTCAGGGGGTCAGGGAAGAGTTAAACTATGCACAGGCCCGGATGCTGGCGTGCTCACTTTACACTAGCATTCCTGGGTCAGACAGTTGGCATGGAAGGTGACCCGGCAGCCCTTGTTACCACAGTCCTCTGCGTAGCCCAGTGCAGTCATGTGGCTCGCTCTCTATCTCATATACTGGGCTGACTATAGACTCTAACTAAAAAGAATGATACATTATGGAAATGAGGAGACTTCATAAACTGGTTTCTATGGTTGTTCTTAAACTATCCTCTAAACTAGTACTAGTGTATGTGATACAATGTTCAGATACTTTGTTGGAGAGATTTTTTTTTTTTTAACTTTTTAACCATTTTTTATGTATTTGTGTTTTTTGCTAAAAACAAAATTACTAATTCATAAACACACAAGTTGCAAGGGGTTTTCCAGTAGAAAATGTTCTTGAAACCAGTCTGCTGGTGAATTCAGGAGTGAGTAAATGTATTATTTACTAATTTTTGCACTAACTGAACACTAATGGAAAACCCCCTTAAATTAAAGGGATTGTGCCACACTTGTCTTGTAGCTCGGCTCTATTGAAGTTGATAAGGCTGAGCTAGGATACCGCACACAACCTGTTTTCATGTCATCAGACTGAGATGAGACTTACTCAGGCGCTGTCCCCTCCCCGGCTGGATGATTATTCTGTCAGTATTTCCTTATAGACTTGCATGAAAAGTATTGATGGAATGCTCAGCTGGCCGAAGAGAGGATAGCACTGCCACGATCTCTCCTCTGCTATATCTTCTGATCAGGGAGACCCACTGGGATCAATAACTTTTGACATGTCTGATGACATGACTGAAGTTACTTGTAGTGACAGGTACTTGTAGTGACAGCCATGTAGACCACCACCTATTATGCAAATGTGGGTTCTGTTTCCCCCTGTGTGGATGGAGCAGAACACTAGTATGTACACTGTTATCCCACCCTGAAGCTATACATGTAAGCTTGCTGTTGGCTAAATAAGATGGCCAGCTATCTCTCCCCCATCCATACACATACTGGCTCGGCTTGGCTGAGTGTGCATGTGGTTTTGATGCAGAGAGTAGAGAGAACTACTTCCAGACATCCCTTTGATGGAGGATTATCTAACAAAGAACAAAAGGATTGGGCAGTGTAAAAATATACTTGAACCTTTTCACCTGTCATCAGTGGGAAAGTCAGGAAGCTACCATAGAATAGATGGCCAGCTGGTCCCACCATATTCTGTGGGTTCGGCCTATATGTAGCCAATTTGTATGGCCACCCTATAGGATACCTGTAAAGTTATATTCAGATAGTAAAAGACACCACCATGCTGGGCTGTTGGGTCGCAGAGACAATTGCATGATGCCTGTTATTAGAAATGGGCTGATTCTTAAGTCGCTGGGTGTTGAACATTTGCCTTGGCAACCCAGAAGCCGAATGTACACAGTGCCTCCTCAGGCTGATAAAGAACAGGCTCTAGCTTTGTGGCCACCCTTTTACGATGATAGAGCTGTCCATTGCCTTGCTGTCAGTGGCAGCACTGTGTATACTTTGCGCCACTCCATCCCGTCTGCTTATATAACAGACATGGAAATAAAATGGAAACTTCCATTCATCAGCTTGCCTGAATGCGAAATCCACCTGTTCCTCTGCACAATGAAATACACAGTCCATGTTGTTTACATGTGGTAGTGAGGACTCACATAGCGAGCGCTCTTAAGCACCTTCCATAATGCATTTCTCACACCGAACAGAAGGAACTTGGTGCAGAACACATTGCAGCTGTTCACAAGTAGGGTTCATCCAAGGGTGGGATAAATTAATATATACAGACCCCCACACTTGTCTCATTCATGGTCTTCACACCTGAATTTATGGCGGCAATAAAACCTTCCTGCTGCTACAACAAGCCTTTCCATATACCAGAACATGGATGGGGATCATGCCTGGACAGCCAAAGCAAAGAAGATAGTGAAAGAATAAAAAATTGGGGCTTTTATTTGCCTCCTTGAACACGTTATATATAACCTATTGTACACAAAGGTGCGTTGTTTTATGTTTTTCCTTTCATAACCTTGTAGGTTTTATGTGTAGTAACCATATACTGCTAACATATTCCAAACCCAGATCATTGTCTAAGAACAAATATTAGGGGTGGGGGGGGGAATGGAGGGAACCCATTATAGTGCTTAATAGAATATGTAAAATTGAGTAGAAATCCTTTTTACTTTCTCCTAATAGGGTATTCTGTGTTAATAGAGGTGAGAGCCCCCCTTCCCCATCTGTCAGCCATAGTTAAGTGCAGCTGTGAAGGTCTTGGCACTTCTATACACGCCACCGTTATCAAAACTATGACTCCTATCATGCCCTGGTTGGAGAAGGTGTAATGCTTTATTTTCCCTGCGGAGGTGCTGCAGGGAGATTTTTAAATGTACAATATGTGTGTGTGTGTGTTCTTAAAGGGGTTGTCCAGACTTTTGGGTGTGGTATTAAAATTCAGCTCCGTTCACTTCAGTGGAACTGAGCTGCAACCCCCCACCCAAAACTAAAGGCCCTATTACACTAAACTAAAGGCCCTATTACACTGTCGTTTGTCAGGAGAGCAGAGCGGTGTCAGGAGACTGCCGATATTCTGTATGGGCTACTCTGACGATCTAGCAGCCCCCCCTCCCCCTCGTTTGCTTCTCAGTATCACCCCATGTAATAGGGGCTTAAGACAAGAGGGGTGTTTTTTCTGGAAGAAAGTGGCCGTGTTTGTATAAGTCTGGATAACCCCCTTTATGATGTCTCAATGTTTGAGATTCCTGCAGATACATTCTATCTGTATCAGCAGTAGCTTAGCTGTCTATGTATCATTATGCTTGAGAATAGCTTAAATTCTTGTTGCCATGTATTGGGCGGACACTTTCGTGTTATACTGTAGAAATGGAGATATATGACACCACTTTAGACATTGGAATTACCTCATGTGCCTGGCTGAGGCTCAAGAGCTGTCACTCTCTGTCTCCATAGGAATGCTCTTGAGTCACGTCCAGCAGTTGACTACAACTTTTATGTAATTGAAAACTGTCAAATGAAATTTGCATCATGTTGGTGTTCTCTAGCGAAATGTGGACCATGAAATAAGGCTCTTCTCTCTACCAGTGTCTCCAAACTGTGGCTTGATCTGCTTCTGCTCTCCTATCTATCTATCTATCTATCTATTATCTATCTATCTATCTACCCACCCACCCACCCAAGGGCAGTATCCAACTTCTCCAACCACCAGGAGTCAAATGTTGAGCATTCAGATTCGGCAACGTTCTATGAATCTAAACAGTTCAGCATATCCGCTCAACACTTAGGGCCCTTTTACACGGAATGATTATCGTTTGAAAAATCGTTAGATCGTTCGGATTTGAACCGTAACCGTTTAGTGTAATAGCAGACAACGATTAAACGACCAAAGAGAAATCATTGGCTGTTTTATAGAATTTGAACCTATTTTATCGTTGAATGTTTGGAAATCGTTCGCAGGTAATAAGAGGTCGTTCGCAGTAGCGACGACAGAACGGTCATAAGTAACGATCATCGTTCCGTGTAATTGGGTGAACAATTTCAGGTTGTTCGCCATAGAGGACATCTCAGATCGTTCATCGTTGAAAAATCGGTTTGTGGAATAGTACCCGTAAACCCATTACAGTGCTCAGTAGAATTAAATATCGTCTAAGAGACCTCACCTTAGGCAGAGTCTGCTGTGACTTGTTGTTCCACACAGTCTTCGTCTGCGTTTACTTACTTACAGAAGGAAAAGCAGCGCTGGGGCAAAAAGTGCTGCCCTTGGTAGGTGAAATACTGTGAAGACCAAGAAAACAGTAGCTTGAGCGACTACCCTGTAAAGCAGGGATGGGGAACCTTCGGCCCTCCAGCTGTTGCAAAACTATAACTGCAGCCTTTGGCTGTCCGAGCATGATGGGAGTTGTAGTTTTGCAACAGCTGGAGAGCCAAGGTTCCACATCCCTGCTCTAAAGACTATGAATTCAGCCTCTATAACTACCAGTGACTAAGGTCAAAACATGTCGGTCTGTTTTTCTGTACTGGACCTGTGATTCTACTATGGAGCAATGAACTATAATCTTTTAACAAGATAGGTATGTGCTAGGTTGGTTGTCTTATTTTTCTATAACTACCACTGCTTCTATTCAATCCACCCGTCAATAACCCATTCTGGCACCTGCTATGTGTCTCTAGAGAAAAACGTTATAAGTATTGAGAGCTGGGTCTATGTAGCCTAGATTCCATCTCATTGTCACAGTAGGATCAAAAATATTGGTTGTATACGAGTGGCTCAACTTCCCGCTTATATGCAAATTATAGTGCCACCTAGTGATCCAAATTTCTTGACTATTTCATTATCTGTAATCTGTAAAAATTGCTATAAAGAGCAGTGTAAAGGTATAGATTTGTTGCAGCTGCCCCATACATGTGAATGTAGCTTGCAGAAATCTATGTACATTGTGCTGAAATGGTGCTTATACGGTCCTTTGGGCTTCTTTATGCACAAGGATCCTGGTGCAACCTCTTTGCCTCCTATAGCTACGTCTCCGACTATGCATTAAAGAGGCAAGGTTCAATGCAATCAAGTCGTATACAGTAATTCTATATCTGACTCCGTGGCTATGGCCGTCTCCAGCCTTTGCAATAGCTGGCACTTGTATAAATGATGGCCACCTCGAGCTATTGAGGACCGTACACATGTATTTTGTGGTCAGCATTTCCTTGGCTGCAGTAACCTGTAGTTCTATTAAATTGCAGACGCCTGCAGCTGCTATGAATATAAGGTCACCTTGACAAATTTTCATTGTAGCTCAGATATATGCTGCTTCTTGCAAGAGGGAGAGCTTGTTACATCCAATTATTGGTTTATGCTTCCCAGCCTCTTGTGCTGAACGAACACTGCAGTCCGCATTGGACAGAAATATGGCGAATGGACGGAGAAATCTGGCCGGCTAATGAGAAACCTGTTCTGTGTTGCTGGCGAAATGTCGACTCTTAGCAAAATCATGAGATTGTCTTGATAATTGTTTTTTAAGGGGATGGTTATTATTTTGACACAGTGCTGACTGTTAATGGGCTGGCTGCAGCTGAGAGCGGCAAATTCTGGCAAAAAAAAAGATGTTTCCAGCGTGCTGCATTATGATGATGATTATTAGTATTATTGGTATTATCATCTTTCTTTTTCCTCCTCCTTTTTTCTTCTACTTTGCTTCTTCCTGTGCTGCTGCTTTTTTTTTTTTTTTCTTCTTTCTTTTTTTTCCCTTATTTCCCTTTTCTCTTCTTATTCTTCTTTCTGTCTTTATTCTTTTTCCTTCTTTTTTTCTTTCTTTCTTCCTCCTCTTCTCCTCCCCCTCCTTCATCTCCCTACTTCATTTGTTTTCTTCCGTCTTCCTACCTCTTTCATCTTTTTTCATCTTCTTTCTTCTTCCGTATTCCTCCTTCTTCCATCTTCCTGCCTCTTTCACCTTCTCCTCTGTCTTTCTACTTCTTCCCTCTTTCTACCTCCTGCCTTTTTCCTTCTTAATACTTCTAAATTCTTCCTGTTTTCCTACTTCTTCTGTTGTCTTCCATCTTTCTACTTTTTCCATCTTCCTACTTCTTTCCTCTTCCTACCTCTTTCACCTTTTTCCATCTACTTTTTTCTTCCGTTTTCTTCCTTCCGTCTTCCTACCCTTATCTTACTATGTCTTTCATCATCTTTCCTCTTACCATGTCTTTTGCTGTCTTCCGCCTTTCTTCTAGTTCCCTCTTCTTACCTCTCGTCTTTTTTCCTTCTTCATACTTCTTAACTCCTTCTCTTTTTCTACTTCCTCTATCTTCTTCCTTCTTCCTACCTTTTTCCTATCTCTTTTGTTCTCTTCCATCTTTCTACTATTTACCTTTTTGTACTTCTTCCTTCGACTCCCGACTTCGGTTGCCTTCTCTTCTCTTCCTACCTCTTTTTTTTTTTTTTTTTTTTACCTTCTTCACTCTTGCCACTTTTTTTTTTTGCCTTCTTCCATTCTCCTTCTACTTTCATAATCTTCTGTTTTAATGCTTCTTTCATCTTTATTCTTCATCTTTTTTATTTTATATTCTTCTATCTTACAAAAGATTATAATTGTGGCCAGGGAAATAGTTCTATCTCTATACCCCTATTATTGATGCATGTGTTTGATGACATCTGGATAAGACCCAAAGTTGACCCTAGAATTCTTGTACTATGTATTATCTTGAATTCTCTAAAATTTTTACTCAATATGGTGATTTCACTTAATAAAAATAGTATGAAATAAATTTGATTACTTAAAAACAATAGCCTAGACACTGTATTTCTGTAGGGGGAGGTTGTTAAAGGACAAGTGCCATGAAAAATTTAAGCACATTAAAAAGTTATATAACTCTGTAATATGCTTCAATCACCTATCTGCCTCCCTTCCCTGTCTTTTCCCCCCTCCACCCCCCACCAGGAAGTGTCCTAACTCACACAGACCTAATGACTGCCGTCACCGTCACCAGGCAGCTCCTTCTTGTGAGGATGAGTCATCAGCAGGAGGGCTGCTCTAGGTCCTGCAACAGCAGCCCCCCCTCCCCAGTCCAAGTGATGGCTTGCAGTTGTTCAGCCAATGGGAGCTGAGCAAGCTGAGTCACCTGACAAGGCAGGGGAGGGGGAGGCTGGTGTAACAGGAGAAGGAGCTAAAAGAAGAGCTTGGTGACGGTGACGACAGTAATTAGGTCTGTGTGAGTTAGGACACTTCCTGGTGGGGGGTGGAGGGGGGAAAAGACAGGGAAGGGAGGCAGATAGGTGATTGAAGCACATTACAGAGTTATATAACTTTGTAATGTGCTTCAATTACTGGGAAAACGTTTTTCATGGCACTTGTCCTTTTAAGTAGTGTACAACTATTCCATTAAATGCACCTACATTTATGTTTACATGGGTTAAAAGTCTACTCTTTTATGAAGAATCTCCCAAAAACTGGTGATTTATAGGTTTGTATCACTTCTAGAAGCCCAGGTGACCTTTTGCACTAGGTGGGCAAACTTGGCCGCAACTCCCAAAAGCACCCCTACAGGAGAAATTATGTATTACATTGTGTCTGTAGAATTTAGTGAGGTATGAGTACAACATTAGTCCTCCACACAGAAGAGAGACTCTTTTTTTTTTTTTGCCACTCTGCACCATTGATGGTTGGTTCTAGACAAGGCACTCCGTTGAAGATCCCATCATACCAGTTAGCTGTTCTATTTTCACAAGGTTGTTTTCACGCTGCGTTTGCAATGTCTGTGGGTGGTTTCTGTCAGGAGGATTTCCGGATGGATAATGCTAAATGCAGTGTGAAAGTAACCTGGTGATAGCTTGCTATTGTGTATATATATGTCATAGAAAAATATAAAAGCCCTACTTGTATTTCGTTATAAACAGGTTAGTCTGTTTCGTGTTTTATGGACTAAAGGTGCTTTTCTGTACTTGATGTCTGACAGTGTGCCGTACAGTTTACCAGCCCGGTTGATATCTGGCCTTTGTTGATGATGTAAAGAGATGTGCATTGGGACTCATTATAGAGATACCTGCCATAGCGTAAGATGAATCTACAGAACAAACTGAGAAACACATGCTCAAAATTTCAGCACATTTGTCAGTGGAGTGTGGCTATTGGTTGCCGATCAGTGTTTCATGGAGGAGGTGTTTACATCCTGTTTATTTGTAGCTCTATGCCGCTGCACACCTCGCACATGTTTGATGTGGTTTTGCCGTGTTCTGGGACCATTTTTATTTTTAAACCAGGTGTGATCTTACTAGAAGCAGTTCCAGGAAACTATCCTTTCACAGTAAGACATGTAAAGTCAGTATGTGGGCTTAGTCTGCTGATTGCTAGAGCCAAATAATTTTTTCCCCATTTTATGACATTTTAGTCATATTTATCCTATGTCACCTAGACTTTTCCCCTCTCTCCTAGCCCTTACTTACATCTGTTTATTTCATTTTGCCTTTCTCTCCTTTTCTTATCTTATCACTCTTCAGATTTTGCTTTCCTACGGCTCTCAGTCTCCTTCATATCTCCTCCTTTCTTTTGCTTCTTCTTCTTCCCCCATTCATATCCCTTGCCTCTTCTTCACCCATTTCTACCCCCTGGACTCTCCTTCACCCTTTCCTATACCTTGACCCTTCTACCCCTTTCATATGCCTTGCCTCTTCTTCCCCTATATGTACCCCTGGACTCTTCTTCCTCCATTCCTATCCCTTGCCTCTTCTTCCCCCCCCCCCCCCCATTCCTATCTTTTGACCCTTCTTCCCTCTTTACTGTCCCTTGCCTTCTCTTCCCCCATACCTATCTCTTGCCTCTTCTCCACAATATCCTTTCTCCCCCTCCCCTTCCTTTTCCTCTTTAAAAAATTTGATATTACCTTAACCTCTCCTCTACGCCCGGTCTCCATTTTATCTCCTATCTTTCTTCCACCCCTCTTTTTCTCCTCCTTTTTCTCCTGACTTGTCCTTTCTCTATTGCCTTTCCTCCTTTACATAAACTTCCTTTACCATCAGCCTCATTTGATGAATTGTAGATATCCATTGAGGACATTGACTACAACTACAACTCATTATAATCTGGAAGTGTACATAAAATATTGCTTAGTTTTATATACTGTATATGTGCACAACCTCTCTTTGTCTCTATGACCAGGTCTGAGGTAAGAACCTTTTCCTTGGAGGAAAGCTTAGAGTTTACTTAGATAAAAATCCATGAGCAGAACTTGTGTAACCGGAAAAAAATTATATTAAAAGCAAACAGTAGTCTTGTTCCAGGGCATTATCCGAGATTTGCATTGACCCCCGGTGACCTCACATTGTAACTTGTTATAGCATGTAACTGCAAGACGTCTGGTAGAAGATTCCAGCACAATGCCTTTGTTATTTATAGATTGATGAGTTCGGCCAAAACATTGTCTACAAATTTTTAGCTTAATTGCTTTGTGATGTTTCTTCTAATGAATTTCTAATTTTCTAATTTTTGCTGTATTTTGTTTTCTGGCGTGTGCTAGACAAGAAGAGACTATGCGCTTCTGTAAAGGGGTGACTGTCACAGTATAGCCTCTAAATATTAGAGAATGTTTACCCTTTGTACCCTTACGTTAACCATTTTGAGGGCTCTGGAGAGCTGTATTTGGTTGTCTGCCTAATATTCTAATGTATTCCTAAGCACCCTCCCTCCATGTTGCTTACATCAAAGCTTAGCCAAAACCACCAATTTCAGGCCATCTACTTTGCATTGAAGTCTCAAAACTTCCAAGGGTAGATGTTAAGAGGGAGAAGTATCAGGCTGTTGGCTTTTAAAATGCCTGATCCTTTTGCTCTTGAGGAAGTAAGCCACCACCCGAGTCATCAGCAGTGGGTTAACCCCATCCTAATTCTTAGCTAATACATCCTCTTCTGACCACCGCTATCCTCTATGGGCTGCCCGGACAATCTAGCGATCACCCGGGCAGCCCCCCCCCCCCCCCCCGCGCAGCTCCCAGCGACCTACCTGCTCGTGAGCAAGGAACGAGGAGCAAATAAGCGCTGACAGTGCCGTTTTTTTTTTTTTTTATATATATATCTTTTGAATGAAATCTGAATGAAAAAAAGCACAAGTTTTTTTGGGTAAAAAAGTTTTTGCCTGTAATTTTATAATCTGGTTTCAAGTTTTTTCACCCAAATCTTTTCCTGTTTGCTCCTTGGCACTATGGGTGCTTATAAGGACTTCAGGCTTAGGAATAAGGAACTTTCCATTAGAACAATGAAACATTTAGTTTGTTCTCGGGCCTTTGATTTGCAATTGTATTTTGAGTCAGGCTCCATTATATGTTAATGTGCTCGATGCTGGCCACCGCACGTTGCGATTTGTCACCCGCTACATTAATAGCCGCTGTGTCATCATTATGGAATCCTGGCTGCGGAGATCATTACTATTTCTAGAGAAAAAGCGAAACACAGAGTGGATTTTTTTTCTCTTCTTTTCTTGAAAACTGCGAGTCCTTTTTATTACATCTGCTCCTGTTATATGCGTCATTCATTTTAAAGGGACATTAAACCTAAAGCCTGTCTCTGATCTATATTTGTTTTGCAGAGCAATCTGTTACTGTGTGGGTAATTATTACTTCCAGGAAAATATCTGCCCCCATGTTCTCTACTGTATCTTACATATCCCTGTTATAAGAGGCGCTGGGAATATTTAAAGGAGTATGCCAAAATGGGGAGCTCTCCTGGACTACCATTGGGGCAGCCAGTATCCCTAAAAGCTGCTCTGGACAGCCGAAGCTAAGCTTTGGCTGTCCAGGCATGATGGGAATTGTAGTTTAGCAACAGCTGGAGGGCCAAAGGTTCCCCATCCCTGGTTTAGAGAGTAATGAGTGAACTTGCATACGAAGCTCCATACTCTGATTTGACTCCTACTTCTCTAGGACTCATTAGGGCAACATCCAACTTCTCCAGATGCCGGGAGTCAAATGCCGAATGTTCGGCTTCGTAGAACACTAAGGCAAATCTACTCAGCACTATTTAGACCATTACTGTCACTGTTACTACAAAAAAAAAAAACTTTTCACATCTCAATAGTTTTGATTAGTGGATTAGTTCTGAGTGTTCAGATCCCCACTGATCACTTCTCTCCCTGGCTCGTTGCAGGAGACGGGCTCCATAAACATGGGCTCGGCCCTATGCTTCTAATGGTAAGTTTACACGGAACGATTATCGTTCGGATTTTCTCAGTAAAGATCGCATTTGAGCGATAATTGTTCCGTGTAAACACAGCAAACTATCAAGCGACGAGCGAGAAATCGTTCATTTTGATCGTTCAGCATGTTCTCAAATTGTCGTTCTTCGTTCGCTAAAAATTTGCAGATCGCTTAGTGTAAATAGGCTTTAAAAGATTCATCATATGTCAAAGATGGGCTTAGGCGATATATATTTGTGTACTCACCACGATGATCGGTGCCCCATGTTGCGGCTTCTTTCCGGTGCTGTGGCGCAGTTCTAATCAGTGACATGAACGCGTGCGGGATTTGAATGGCACCTCAGCACCAGAACAAAGCCGCGCCACAAGATATCGATCATCGCTGGTGAGTATACGCGCCAGTGCGCAGCTGGGGGGCAAATACAAACAAAAAACGTAATGCTTCTTTAACCTGCCACTATTCTGATGGTGTCCAGTCCCCTTTGCTCACCATTTACTGGTGATGTCTCAATATAAGGAAAAGGCTGATCTTCCAATAATTTACCACAGTAATGGTAGTGATTTCCTTATGTCTAGAATGAGAACAGGAAGTGCCAAGTAGCAAGGGCCAGGCACCTTAGATTAGGAATGGCATGGGATTGGGGCAGATGAGTACACTTTTTTACTTTTTTCTTTTTTTCTTGAGCCTAGTTGGGCCACTTTTAAACATAAATTAATCTGTAAGGGGCTTATGGTGTTTTCATCCAACTACATTTTAGGATCAGGCTCCAAGTAAAAAACACATGAAATTGATTTCAATGGGAATCCACATCCTTGTTTATATGGTGCAGGTTTGTCTACATTGGGGAGCTTATATGTGGATTAGCACCAATGAATGTCATACACTGTAGAGATGAGGGTCATCCACATCTATAGTGCTGTCAGGGTCAGGTCGGTTCACCACCATCTGTTCTATGAAGTAACTATGAGGTCAATGAACTATTCTCTCAGGGGTCCAGGCTGCATTTACCAAAATGCAGTTCAAGTTATTGAAGATTGTTAGTCTCTAATGCATCCTGACTTCCATTTTCCAGCCCCATGCAGGACCATCCTGCTCCACTGCTCTATCGATCCCCTCCCGTCACTCTGCATGCTCACGGGAAATCAGCAGAACGTGACTATTAGGATATAGGATTGACATGGATGTTTTCTGTTCAGTCCAATGTCCCTAGAGAATGCTGGGGATTTGAAGGAAATACAATGTTAATCCTCCACCCCCTTCAGTTTTTACTTTAGAGACAGTCTAATGGTTTTTACTTCATCAGCAGTCACAGCTGATAAGTATTAAATGAGTACGAGCTTGGCGGCAGTAACCGCCAGGTTGGATATAATTATGGAGTGGACTTTCCTGTTGATGGGGTTTTATGAAATGAAGAATGAAAAGGTCAGGTGACTGAGACTGAAGATACTCACTCATACAAATTAGATGAATGTTGACTGAACCCATTGATTTTGGTGGGACTGGAAAACCATCCAAGGTGTGGGCAAGTCCTGACTCTCTCGACGGGAGATGTTGGGTGGATGGATGGAAGGATAGGTCGGTTGGACTTTGACATGGCCGGCCTGTCTGATCCTTTTCTCTATAAGGAGAACTCCATAGTTGCCTTGTTTTCGAGCTTACTTTCCTGCCTCAATTGAAAACACATGTAGTTTTATGCTGCGTTTACACGGAGCGATAATTAGCCCGATTGTACGATTAAAGATTTTGAAAGAACGATGTGTTTTTTAGAACGATGAGCGTTTAGACGGAACAATATATCGTATAGAAAAATTGCATTGCGATCATTTTACGATCGCTTAAGCCTATCTCACACATTGGGTGAATCAGTGAAGGACTGTTTACACGGAACGATGTGCGAATTTTTTACGAACGACAATTTAAGAGCATGTTGTTGTAAAATCAAAATGAACGATTTTTCGCTCGTCGCTTGATCGTTCGCTGTGTTTACACAGAACGATTATTGCTCAAATGCGATCGTTATCGTGCAAATTCGCACAATAATCGTTCAGTGTAAACGCAGCATTACCCAAGCCAACTGTCTATGTATATTAAAAACATTGACGACCAGCTATATAAAGTGTGTGGCCACCTTAAACTTAAAGTGAATGTGTCTAATTATAGCCAGATATTTCACATTATGGAGGCAGCCATATTGCCTAGACAGGGCAGAAATACTGGCACTCCTCCAACCTTTATCCCTTTCAATTGGAAAAAGCTGCAATACCAGTCACAACCACAACCATTATTATGGAGCTGTTGTATGTTAAACAATGAGAAGATCATGCACAGCACTCACTGGAATTCTGATCACAGGGATTGCTGGGTGTCACACCCTTATTGATCCAATATTATTATATTACTATTGAAATCCTGGAGTGAAAAAGTTTTTAACTGCATTTAAGCTACTCCATCTTTGTAGAAATTTGTTCAACTGGAATAGGAGGTTTGTGATCTGGGATTGGTGTTCTTGAGGATCACACATAGAGTGCTTAGTATGTAGTGTGTTATATATATATATATATATGTATATGTGTGTGTGTGTGTATATATATATATATATATATATATATATATATATATATATATATAAAATATATTTATAATATATTTATATGGCCATTTATTTGCTATCTTGTGTAATCGACTGATGACAGTTTTTTGTTTTGTTAATCCACACAAAGCTGGATATTAGTTGAACATGGCCGTGATCACCAGCATTGTTCCATATCTTGTCCTTGGATTAGCTCCGTATTGAAGTCATCTTTGATATATCCCAGCCTCCATGTTGGCCAGTTCATCCCACACAGTAAGATGACACTTGCTTTGTCTTCCTTTCTTCTTGGCTGTTGGGTAGAATAGGTCATTCCATTGCTACTTAAGAGATGTCTAAATTCTATTGGTCTACCAAATATAACCTACCCAACTTCCATTCTTTGCAGCTGCCATAAAGCGCACACACATCCCATTTACTATACCCAGTATAAAATCCCCTAAGCCTAGATAAGAAATTGTAGTTTCCTTCCATGTAATTTGACTAAAATTAGATTCAGGATTTCCTGTATAGTTTTTCTGCATTATCTCTGGTGGTTGTGCAAGGACTTACAAGAAGTGTTGAGGTCATGGCTGCTCCAGTTCCTTTCTTCCCTCTTACAATACATGTAATAAATCACCGCCTTACTTATAATGCTTAATATTCCTTTGTGTATTAAGGGGATTTTCCAGTGAGTATCATGTGGAATATAAGTTCAGGTACTGGTCCACTCCTTATCCATGATGGTGTCCCCTACCAGTCTCCAGTGATGTATAGCTGTACCCTCTTACTTGCCACCATAGACTTCAATGGTGAGCATCTATATTTCACAAAATCTCGACAATAACAGACGATTGGTAGTTCCCTCACAATGTGACCTTTACGGCATATGGAATCGATATATTGAGCGTTATTTATGTTAAATCATGGTGTTATGATACTTTCAGGTCCTCTCCTGCCCCCTTTGGTCTGTATGTGTCTCTCTGTAAGTCATTTATGTTAGGGAGTTCTTAGCGCCTTTAGAGCTGGCAAGTTAATGTTATGTTGCTCAGGATGTTGGTTATGCTAAATATAATCTCAGTGAACAAAGTGAGTGTCCTCAGAGGTCACTGTGTTCATTGAGAACATTCTTTAGTTCCTGCCCTCCGTAGAACTTACACCACAATTCATGCAGGTCCACGCTGCCTCCATATTTCTTCCTCGAGTTGACAAGTATATTGCAGGCTTGAATCACAACAGGAGCAGTTTTGGCAGGGTGGTTACGTCCTGGCAGATGTACAGTGTAGAAGCTCTGCACATCTTATATTCACTATTACAGTATGGTTTCTACGGTGTGTCCATCACCACTGTGACACTTATTTTCCTATGCCAGCAAATTTATGTTGAGTTCTAGTCCAGGTAGCCAAGGACCCTATAATTCCTGTTTTGTTTTTTTTTTTGTAAAAGTTCATTGTTAAATTTCCCATGGCGGATAATCGTTTTGGTTGCTTTCATCCATTTTCATCACTCATCACATCATGTGTTTGACCCCCAAGGACACTATTACACCAAACAATTATTAACCGTACTTGTCCGCTCTTACCAGCCAATAATCGGTTGGTGTAATTACGCTTATTATAAGACCATGATCAACTAGCATTCTCAATGTCGGCTGCTCGTGGTCTTTCAACAGGTTAAAAAAATCACAATAACGGCAGCAGCAGACCACCGACAACTTCAGCGCTTCAATGGACACCCCCTTCTGCAGCCCCGCCAACCCGACCTTCTTTCCGATCCCTGTCTGTGCATGTAATAGCACAAACAACAGGTAACGAGGAGGAAGGGAGCACTGACCTGACAGGACGGCGCTCGCCTCCTCCTCTAGACCGTGCCATGTAATACGGCCTTAGCCTCCTCTAGGGTAGGAAATAAGATACATGGCATTCAATAATTCTGAAGCTCTGACAACGGCTTATGTTTCTTAAGAACAAAAGAATCAGGCATATTGAAAGTTACACGTTAGATGGTCATATGATCCTGTCGAAATTGTCGGTTTCTCCTCATATTAGTCATGTGTCTACGGGCAGTGTTGGAGTATAGAACTGCTGAAGTTTTTGTCCAGTTCACAATTATTATTTTTTAAATAATTGCGCTCAGGCAGGTGGTAAGAGACCAAAAAACCTGAACGAACTTTCCTCGCTCCACCACAGTTCTCACAGAGCCCTGGTTTGCAGCTCTTTCTCAGCCATTCGGTGACCAGAGCAGTGTCCCTCCTCAGCCACAAGATTGGTTGACCCCACAGTTGCTCCTGTTGACCCCCACAAGTTCTGAACAGCAGGGCTGGGGCTCCATGAGAACTGCAAAGTCGGGGTAATGAGTAAGGGGAGTACATATATTTGTCCTGCCGCCTTCTTGAGCAGAATTAAATAAATTATTAGTAAATAATAATAAATGATCCCCTGAAAATCCTTTTTTATATAATATGATTGGCTAAATTTATTTTTTATTTTTGTACAATACATTTTGTCAACCAGTAATTATTTTTGCATCATTGTCCCTAGCGTTTATAAAAAATTTTTGTGGATTGTTTTTTTAACAGGGTCTTATTTTTATATATCTTTTTCACTTTTTTTTTTTTTTTATTTGTTGCTAACGCAAACTGTATTTGTGTCATCATTTTTTTTCTCCATATTTTATACACAGGTGTTGACTCTCTGCTGCCCCCAGGCTCAGCCTATAAATGAACATATCGATGCATTATTTAACCGTCTGCCTATGCCTGGTACAGTTCACCCAGTGGGTTAAGCGTCTTGTTTTGGAAATGATAGATCAAGTGTTAGTCTGTGTGATCGCGTTACACCTACATCCTGTAGTTGCTTCCAAAGGCTTTTATGTGTCTCTTATGCCAGCAAACATTGCAGCTGTTTCCCTGCGATACTGATGGTCTACTCACAGGAAGTTTCACACTACCAAAAAAAAAAAAAGTGCCACCACTTTTTGTTAAAAAAAAAGGTATACATGTAAAACTGCTGTCACCGAGAAGGGGAGGACATGTCACACAGATAAACATAGCGTCTGCTAAATAAGAAAAACTGCCTTGGCTCCAGACTAAATATAGAAAATTCCTATGAAATGAATTTACTGAGCTTCAGAAGGCTTCTTGCTATTTTCATAACATTGAAGCCAATCCCGAAGCTCTGCCAGGTTTAGGTTTACTTTTAAGGGGCTGTCCAGCGATATATTTTTACATCTAAAAGTGACCAGGTTGGGTGAATAAACAAAAATAACCTGTACTCACCTGACATGACTACTGACTGCTGCATGGTGCCCATTTTGATACATGGAATAATTCCACTCGGCCAATCACTGAATGAGGCAGATCACTGATGCTGCCTGTGATTGGCTGATCAGCCAGCAAGTGGTGAGCAGCAAGGATCAGGCATTAGAATGGTAGCAGAGAGGGACTGAGGCAGGTGAGTACAGCGATAGTTAGTTCAGCCTGTCCACTTTCAGATATAAAAATATATTACTTGCCCTGTTAGAACATGTGGATGTCAGAGAGAGGAAAAACAAAGGCTCTTACTGAGGCTAAGCTGATTGATGTATTTAATGGACAGCTAGCATGTAATGCCACATGTTCCCTTAGGTCACATCTATCTGAACCTGGACAATGATCAGGCAATCTCCAGTTCACCTTTAATCTGAAAGTCTTGATGAAATGTTTCAGTATTGTATCATTAGGTTGTGGCCTTGGTCACAGTTCATACGAGGTGCCAGTATTTTGCAGTCCTGTCCTTATTAAAAGTAATTCATTCTTTGTCCTACATTCTTGAGATGCTTGACTCCATTGAGCGGTTCCTTGTAGATAAGACTGGTATTTGGTGGCATTTGTTTTTCTTCAGATCTTAGTTGCCTAATACAACTAAAACGGGACTTGAAGTACAAAAGCTTTCCTGTCTAGACAAATGGGCCTTATTATGTGATTGTATGTATGAAAGTAGGAAGTGGTTCTTCTGCCAAGGGTGCACCCTGGACCTTACGGTTTGTGAAATATATAATTTTTTCTCTTATTACTCTGTGCTGAGATTTGACCTCTAAAAATATATAGTGCCATTTTGCGCTGGACTACATTATTCTATGGACCAGTGTTTGATTGCCAATCTGCCCCTCCCCTGAGGAGACACAAAAATGTCTATGGAGATATAGACTTTCCCCAATGGAATTTACCATGAAAGTTTTGGAGCTACTTGGAGACCCTGGTTGGGTTTTCACTTTCCCAAAGGCCATACCATACTCCTCTTGGGAATGACACAATCAATCCATCCTCCACTATCATACCATGAGGGCCAGAAATCTCAAACCTTAGGTATTACACTGAAGCTAGTCCCCTACTTTGTTTTGTCTACTTTGTTGGCATACTCCTTCCTGCTAGGGGATTTCCAACTCTTGTGTCAAAATAGCTTGGAAGGTAAAAAAAAACAACAAAAATATAAAATATATATACTTACCACTTCGATCATTCTTGGTCTGGTGATCCTGCTGCTCCAGGTGCCCTCATGTTTTTGTCCTCAAACACTGATGCTGTAAACTAGAGATGGGGAACCTTCAGCCCCCCAGCTGCTGCAAAACTACAACTCCTTGTCCAGGCATGATGGAAATTGTACTTCCGTAAACAATCATTGTCTTTACCAGTCACAATAAATACATAGACAGTTGTCACCTCCATAACACTTCATGGGAGAACTGTATATAATTTTCATTATTTTATTATTTATTTTGTATTTATTAAGTTTTTTTTTCATTCTTATGTTCCTTTTTATGCTGTTCTTTATTTAGTTGCAAGAGTAAATGCTTGTTGAAACTCTGTAAATTTAATTGAGAGCTAGGTTTTACCATTCCCAATAGGGTGACACTGTCACTAAGATGGGTCTATGTACACTCTTGATGCTTCTTATTGACAAGGATATTTTTTTTTTCAACTTATTCATGCATATCTATGTTTCCAGGAGGGATAATTTAAGGATGGCACAATGTAGAGTTAAAAAAAAAATGTTCTAGAATTAGAATATCAGTATGTACTAAAATAGACCTGTCAGGAGAACATGCAGGTCCTCTTTAAATAACCACAGCCTTTGTTGACAGGGGGATTGGGGGCCTCAATTTGTGATTTATCCATGTGTTTTCAGGAGGAATAATTGAGGGATGGTACAATAAGGAGTTCTAAAAAAAAACCTCTAAAATTGGAATACCAATATGTATTAAAATAGACCTGTCTGGAGAGCGTGCAGGTCTGCTTTACATAGCCACAACCCTTGGCTTGTGTCTTTGATGTCTCGTAGCCATCTTTTATAGTGATCTGCGGTTGCTCCTCAGTCTGTAAGGTGTTTGTATGCGGGAGTGTTAATGCGTTCATCTGTATAATTAAACATTTTGGCAAATTTTAAGGTCTTTTTGGAGCTAATTGAAAGTCTCAGCCAGGATTATTCCTCATCCAGTGTATTGATCAGCTCCATGAGAGATTATAATGAGCTTTGACAAGCTGGTTTGCACGCATGAACCTGCTATCTAATAAATCTCAGACTGTGAAAATGGACTGCACTTTCCATATTAGAAATTATAGATCCACATGATGCGAAACCTTTCCTATAGGGTGTGAAGCATCCTGTATACAGAGTGTTTAGTCAGTGGAATCAAAATTTTCAGATTAATTTTTGATTAAAGTTGCAGGAGGGTGTATACAAGCCATTTTTTATAATCATTAGTCACCTACACTAGGTTAGAAAGTGTACATCCACATAATGCATAACCTTTCCCTATAGGGTGAGAAGTATTCTTTATACAGGGTGTGGAAGCACGATTTAGGTTTGGTTACAGAAGGTTATATACAAGTCATTTGTTTACTGCTATGTCACCTTGCATTGCTATGCTAGGAATTGTAGATTCACATCATGTACAATCTTTTGGTATCCTTTGGAGTCAAACATAAGACACATTTTAGTCTTGGACAGATAGCGGCCAATCCTGGCTCGGCTTTATCTCTCAGAATGCGCTGTCTGTGTCTAAGTGTTTAGTTATGTGTTAAGACTGTATTCCACGGGGCGATATGAGGAGCAAACGAGCGCTGTCAGCTATTACACGAGGCAGCAGTGAGCCGGTGAGGAGTTGGGGGGGTGTCGGGGAGCTGTGGGGGGCGGGGTCTTCCCAGGTGAGCGACAGAGCAACTGCAGCAGATCGTTGCTATATGAGTCGTTTGTCGTTCGACATGTTCAAAGACGAAAGAGTGCAACGATTGGCCTAGATCATGGGTCTCCAAACTGCGGCCCTCCAGCTGTTGCAAAACTACAACTCCCATCATGCCTGGACAGCTAAAGCTTTGTATTTGGCTGTCCAGGCATGATGGGAAATGTAGTTTTGCAACAGCTGGAGGGCCGCAGCTTGGAGACCCATGGCCTAGATCGTTCATGTCGGCTTATCGTTGCCTTCGATTACACTGCACGATTATCGGCCGAAACGGCCAATATCGGCCGGATATGGCCAATAATCGTTCCGTGTAATAGGGCCTTTACTGAGATTATCAGATTTTAATTGGTTAAAGTTGCAGGAGGGTTTATAGAAGATTATCTAATTGTATTTGGTAAACGTTGCAGGTAGGTGTATATTTACTTCTCATCTACACTTTCTGTGTTAGAAATGTATAGTAATATGGTGCACAACCCTTTCCTATGAAGTCTCTTTATCAGTTGTTCATTTTGAGGTATCTAATTTCTTTATTATTGTGGGTTCCTTTTTAATAAGGTGATATCATCTTAGTTGTTGTTTTTCCTTTTAGCCTTCCATGCTGTGCGATGGCCACCATTGTGTTACCCTAGTGCCAAAAGCTTGATAATTGTGCATGACAACTTGACTGATAAATGGGGGATCTCCCTGTATTGATTTGGCATGCCTTTAAGGGGCAATTAAAATAGAATTGCCTAAAATAAAAGAGATGTTTTATTCATGGTGTGTAGCTGAGAGGCAGATTTTTCCTGAGCTTGCATTTCTTTCGGGTGGGGGATGGAACATGGAGTTGGCTTGTTCTTGCAGGTACAGAGCACATTGCGGCTCCTCTGTTACTGCCTAGCACCAGGAATGTAAGCTATGCTGATGACCCCATCGCCCAATGCATATTTTTTTTCTAATGAGATGAAATTGGTTTGAGAAACAAAGGCAGTCATTCATTCCTGGACGGACATTCAAGACCTTCAAGTGATTGCTTTGCGTTTTTTAGCTGTTTGTATGTTGCTGTTAAAGAACCACAAATCTCCCAAACTGGTTTCATAACATTGAGAAAAATCCAAAGTGCCTTGCTCTGTAGTCCTCTAAAGCTTTCCTAAAAATGAAATATTTGTCTTCCCGGCCACAACTTGAGCTTTTCAGACAAGGTCAAACATCTGAGCAACAATATGAGCTTTTCGGATATCGATGAGTATGGGTTGGCCAATCCATTATCCGAACAAGTTTTTGAGATATCATTAGTCACCCACCTAACATAGTAGAGCGGTGGAAAAGAGTAAGAGAGTACATTTTAGCTATGTATTAAAGACAATCGGGGCTACTAGAATAAAACTCATTGTTCAAGAAGAAGTAAAAAAACCCAAGGCTGAGCGTAGTTATTGCTTGACTTTTTGGTTGTAAACTGAAACCATATTGAGAATGGAACCTGAAGTCTAGTGAGGTGTCATGGAGACATGAGCTACTTTTAGTTGGATTTTCTGGAAAAAAAAAAACACGTCAAACCTATCATTTGGGCTCCATTTACCCAACAAATTGTCCTCTGCTGAAGAGAAGAGCACAACTTGAGCATACGTGAGGCTGTCCAAACTGGGATTCTCAGTATTTGATTACCGGTGGCTGAAGAAGGGTGCAACCCTAAGGCTACCTGGAAGACATAGATGCTGCCATAGGCTGTATCCATTTTTTTCCAGGACTCCCTAGGGCTGCATCCAACTTAGCCTCTGTTAAGTAAATGCTGAGACTTCTGGATTTGGATGGTCAAATCTACTGTTGGAAAGTGTATGCTATGTAGGTGACCAAGTGAACATAAACTGTGCAGTATAGAAAATGTTTACGATGTATGGGTAAGGGCATGTTCATATCACGTTTCGGCCATATGCCACAGGTGTTGGCTATGTACTGGGGTATATCCAGAGCTGAAGTCAGGAGAACAAACATATATGGGGGAGATTCATCAAAGATGGTGTAAAGTGAAACTGGCTCAGTTGCCCCTAGCAACCAATCAGATTCCACCTTGAATTTTCCAAAGAGTCAGTGGGGAATGAAAGGTGGAATCTGATTGGTTGCTAGGGGCAACTGAGCCAGTCTACATTTTATTTATGGTATATAAAAAGAAAGTCTACTATGCCTAAGTCATCAGCATAAAACAGTCACACATAGACTGTTTAGTCTACTGAACCCTATGGCTACACCACAGGGAAACGGCAGTGTATGTCATAATACCATTTTGATGGTGTAGCGGTGGCGCACAGCCAGAACATGATGTGAACAGCCCCTAAGGAATGCCCAATTAAATCTTATATTGTGGGCTGCTTACAGAAATCACGTAGGTATTCATACTGGTGGATCACTGATGTATTACTCTGTAAAGGAGTTTCAGTCTCCAGGCTTGTACTTTCTGCGCCGTCTGGTTCCTACTTCATTTCAAGGCAGTTCTTATGTGTCTGCTTGCACCGTCCTCTGCCAGATCAGGGTGATTACTCATGATTTATCTGACATATTTCCAGAGGATTGATTACCAAAGATAAGGATTTCTTTTTTTTTTTTTTTTTTTTTGCTTTTATCCTAGTAGAATATACTGTGATGAATCAAGAGAGAAGTCTTGCTTCACTGGCATCGTTTTTTTCCATTTTTATCTCTTCTCAGATATCATGGGATTGTCTTATGCTGGATAATATGAGTAAACTAGAAATAGGAAAAAAAAACAAGTGGTTGATTCTCATCTTTGAGGTCGGTTTCTGGTCTTGAAGCAGATTAGTTTTAAAGGTTCTAAAAATAATTACTATATACACGGGCTTGTATCAAAAGAGTAATAAAAAATTACTATTTACCTACCCCTGGTCCCTTGAAGCTCCTGGTCGGCTCATTCTGGTCCCCCCAATGTTGGCCTGTTTTGCGTTTTCCCGAGGCGAGCGGTTGGAGCAGGACTTGCCTGCTCATCCAATCACTAGCTATACTGATGTACAGTGATTGGCTGAGCAGGCAGGTCCTGCTCTGATCTCTCTGAAGTGCAAGATTGGGCACCAAAAAAAGACCTGAATGGGAGCTGCTGCGGTGTAGAGGGTGTAAGTCACCATTGAGTAAATTATGGCAAATTCACAATAATAAATCTGTCTGAGAAGCGCCATCTGGTGGTGGCAACAAGTTCACCTTATTACATTCTTTAACTTTTCCATCCTGTTTCAAAGCTATGTCCATTGTGTGAATTATTACTTGGCCTTGTGTCTGTCCTTAGAAATCTAAAGCACTATAATACTTTACTATATGCACTAGTCAAATAATATGTAAGTTCTATATATAAGTACCAATCTGGTATTACTACAACCACATCTGCATTTTTGTTTACAGGACCCCTTAACCTCCCCTTCAATTAACAGAATTATGGGGTCTCAATGTTCCAGTGCCTCCTCATTTTAAACCGGGTTCTAAAGTCCACTCCTATTTACTTGAATAAGAATAGGCTGCAGTACCAGACACAGCCACTATGAAAATAATCGGGAACCTCTGGGGTCGGACCCTCCCAGATCAATTAATGATGACCATGTTCCTGAATAACCCATGTAAGCAACCACATGTAAGAGGAAGTTGGAAGAACGTTTGACTCCAGTCACCTTTTTTGTCAGATTTTTTACAAGGTGAAGTGGTGAGACGAGATTGACACTTCCAAATTGCTGTGAAAAATAAATTAGATTTAAATGAAGGCAATTGCCACTTATTACCAAGCATCGAATTAAAGCCCTGAAGGATCTGCATTCCTAAATGTTCATCGGCCTGTCTGAGACTTTCTAAAATAAGCAGCATATTCTATATGTCTGGCTTTAGGAGAACATAGTTTACATATTTGGCCTAGTATAGACCTATACTATACTTCTGAAGGACTTTAAAAATGTAGACTTTGATGGAATCTACATAAGAAGATAGGGTGTGTCACTTAAAGTGACTCTGTACCCACAATTTGACCACCCTAAACCACTTGTACCTTTGCATAGCTGCTTTTGATCCAAGATCTGTCCTGCATTCCAATCGGCAGGTGATGCAGTTATTGTCCTAAAAAAGAACTTTTAAAACGCATAGCCCTGTGTCCTACAGGCGTGGCTTAGAATATCTGTGCCCTAACTTTGCACCACCCCTCTGTCCCTCCTCCCCACCCTCTTCATCATTAGGAATGCCACTGGAACATTTTCTCCATGCTGAACATTTGCACAGGTGCCTTAACGATCCAGCCTATGTGCCGGGCTGACACAGGTGGGGAATAGGAGGCAATCTGCCTGGAGAATTCCTAATGATGATGGCGGGGAGGAGGGACGGAGAGGTTGTGCCACAAAATCTAGGCCAGTCCCGTAGGGTACGGGGCTGCCAGTTTAAAAGTTGTTTTTAAGACAATAACTGCATCACCTGCCGAACAGACCGCAGGACAGATCTTGGATTAAAAGCAGCTATCCGAAGGTACAAGTGGTTTGGGGGGTCAGATTGTGGGTACAGAGTCGCTTTAAAGCAAATTTACTAGCAGTACATTTGCTTCAAGTTTTGCACATGTATAGAACAGCGCTGGTGCTGCGGTCCCTCTTCTGAACCGCAGCCCGATTCCCGTGCATGGCATCAGTCTATTACTGAGCACTGTCCCGGGCTGAAGCACTGGAGGCAGGCTGGCCCGCCCCTCTGACACAACACCAATCAATGGAGCCGCATCATAGAGGGCAGGAGTTTCCTCCCACTGCGGGGGTGCGGGCCTGCCTCCAGTGCTTCAGCCCGGGCCAGTGCTTGGTAATAGACCAGCACCGTGCACGGGAACCGGGCTGCGGTTCAAAAAAGGGACTGCAGCGCCAGCTTCCTCACGTCCGCACTGTTCTATTCATGTGCAAAGCTTAAAGCAAGTGTACTGATGGTACATTCGCTTTAAGTGCAATCCACATTGTGTGATCCTATAGTCAATACATATGTAGACTGCCACATCCATTCCACCTTAATGTGGGGGAATAGTTAGTCTTAAGTATAGGGCTATTAGATCAAGTGCTGATCATAGTAATCTGTGCTCGATTATTCAGTTGGAATGTGCGCCGGACAAGTGCTGGATCATTCAGGAGGCCCTTAAAGGGGTACTTCTTTCAATCAGCTGGTGTCAGAAAGTGCCAGAGATTTGTAATTTACTTCTTTTAAAAAATGTCCAGTCTTCCAGTACTTATCAGCTGCTTGATGTCCTGCAGGAAAGGGGTGTATTCTCTCCAGCCTAACACAATGCTCTCTACTGCCACCTCTGTCCATGTTAGGAACTGTCCAGGGCAGTAGCAAATATCCCCATAGAAAATCTCTCTTGCTCCCCAGACTGGAAAAAATACACCACTTCCTGCAGGACATACAGTAGCTAATAAGTACTGGAAGATTGGATTAGAGTTTTTTTTTATATATAAATAAATTACTTTCTGATATGAATTTATTTGAAAGAATATTTTTGGGTGAATTACCCCTTTACCATCATCAAATAATGTTGTAATCGGCAAACAAATAAGAGTTTTTCAACTGATCACTGGCCCTCTTACTTGAGCCGATTATGTCATAAACTGATATTGCATATGAACACTGTGGATGGGGGTGTGGGGGTTGTACTTGGGGCCCCAATCCATGAGCCATAATCTCTTTCTGTACAAGTGGCTCCCATTCTAAAAGACTCAACCATGCTTGTATAACAATGGCAGCCATTCATCTGAATGACCACAGCTTTTCCTGGAATCTGGTATAAGCCATGGATACATAATCATTTTGCCTGAATGGATACATGAAGTAAGACTTGGGACCATCCACTTATGGTCCGTGTCCTGAAAGGGGTCATAATGGTGGCTGAATTAGTTGTGACTCTTAAAGGGAATGTTTCATCAGAAAATGACTTATTGTTTAAATTATTTTATTTTAAACAGGCATCTTAAGAAATGTTGGTGAAATTTTTGTCTAATTTTCAATTTCTCTATCTAAATTATAAAATAATCCTGAGCTCCTGCAGATTTTTTTCTCACCACTGAGGTTAAAACTAAGCTAAAACCTCCTGTTGTGTAGTGATAAGAAAAGGCTGCTGTAAAGTAATCTGTACAGCATTGCAGCATCATGTGAAACCAGTAGGTAGAGGAGACAATAGCAGCTTCCTCTTCAGAGGTCACTGAGCACGCTCAGTAATGTTTCACATTCATCTCAAAGGGACAGACTGTGTATTGTTGTCTATGTCCATGAGGCTTGCTGTAAAGCGTGTCACTAAATGCTGTTAAAAGCAGCTCACTCAACATGACAGCCTACATAACAATGTACAAAAAGTACAAAAATACAGTCAGAAAATAGAAACAGAATAAAATAAAAGAACTATTTTTTTGTATCTGAGTAAAAGAAAATCCAGATATAAGTTCCCTTTAAGTTCTAAGAATTTTTAGCAGTTTCACAGACAATGGAAATTTTAAAGAAATTCTCCTTAATTATGGGTTCATATATCTTTGAGTGAAATGTCTCATTTTGGATACAGAATCCCTTTATGGATTGAGCACAGGTAGGGCTTCCATTCATATAACCGGCCATCAGCTCCAATTACAGACAGCACAGTGACAATTATTGATACATTTCCTGTTATTCACCATTCTCCAACATGATTTGTGTATTTTCCACAAAATAACTTAATACGGCCATCAAATGGCGCTGTTGACATTTTATGGTGAAGTAGAATAGGTATAATGGCTTCTAGAACAGTCCTGATTATATGCCGGCCTATTGTTTTGGACAATGGATAACACTATGCTGCCGGGGCCTTGTAATTCTACAGCCATGTGATATTTTCATGTCATTGTTGTCAAACAAAAGCTGTAATGAGAGCAGCAAGATAAGAGTGAATACTGAGCCCTGGTTGGGGCCTATCTCTAATCAACGCTAGAAAATCCACCCCTTCTGTACTGTGATTTATAAAAATATTTAACCCTTTCTATATGAAAGATAGGAACTTAAAATGAGTGATTTGTAATCCAAATTCATGTAATCTGTTGATTTAAAGGGGCTGAATAGTTTACATGGATGTATGAATCAACAGTTAAGAGGATGTAAGGAACTTTGTAATATATCTTATCAGAGAAAAAGGGGTGAAAAAGTTGTTGATATTTTCTAATTTATCGTAAATATTTAAAATGTTTTGCAAATATTGTTACTCATTTTCAAATAAAAGATTGACTAAAGAGAGTCAGAGGTTGCTTAACTCTGTACTACTGCTCTATATCATCCTCCATGCTTCTACTGCTCCTATGTAGAAATCAGCTGTACTCTTGAAAGCTTGCACTATTGGCAAGTCAGCCTGGCTGTGCTATCAGCACACTGTGAGATATCATATAATTCTGTCCCATATCCCTAAAAGTAGAAATTTGGTACACTCCAACCAAAACGTAGAAAAAGAGATCGCCACTATGGTCATATGAACAGAGTCTTATTAGGATGTCACGCTGATATATTGTCAATAGTCATTAAGTGGGGTGCTCACTCCAAAGAGGTTAAGAATCCAGTTATATAACAGTAAACAAAAGGGAGTAATCGTTAGGACACTCACCATAAAACGTGACCTTTATTTCAATCTATTAAAACCATCATAATACAACGGACGACCAGGACGCCAGCACTATGCAGTAAACCTGACAGCTGTTTCGCGTACGTCAGCATGCTTCTCCAGACGTAGAACACTCCCACTAGTCGTTATATGGTGAGTGACCTACCGATTACTCCCTTTTGTTTACCCCAACCAATGCATTCCATTGTGCTGCTATTATAAATATTGTATTTGGGCATGCTTTTGCCTGCATGTGATGCTCAGGTTGTACACCTGCCCCCTTAATGTCTTGGAAGTCTTAGTTCTAAAATGCAGAACTGCCAAAATTGAGCACTGGGGAGCTGAAGGCTTCAGTCTCCCTCTACTCCCCAAAAATCCAAGAGAATTTAGAAAACACCCCTCCCCCTCTGCCCCAGAGATCAAAAATACAACAAGCCAGTGGCATCGGCAACAACACTTGGTAATATTACATAGTTTTAAAAACGATCAAAGCCATGTCTGACGGTAGCCTTGGGGGTATTTGGTTGAAGCTTATTCGACTAACAGGACCCGTAGATGAAGCTTAAAGCGATGGCTCCAGATCTGAGTCCTTTGTGTTTTTGGCTATCTCTCCTCACACATCTGTAATCCGTATAATATCCTATTGGACAAGGTCTATGTACATAATACCTGGCTAACGCTAATGTGGTACGAGATTGAAATCCCTGTAATGAAAAACAGCCAGAAGCTAATTGTTCGGTGCAGATTATTGCCGCTGACTTTGAGAAGGCCGGAATTATTGGCGTTTATCTCTGTTTTACATATTTAACCTGGAACTCGACTTCTCCTTCCACCTCTGCCGTTCCCTCATTTAACCCCGTGGCCTCGGCTAAGTCTCATTAACCTTCTGTTCTCTTCTTTGCTTCCATTGCTCGCTCTTCATTAAAGAAGTCTTAAGAGCTAAAAATCCAAACGTGGAGTTAAATGATTTATTTTGAGATGTAATCTCCGGGACAAATCGAGAAATATTTCCATAGAATTTGGGGCAAAGGTGTCCGTCAGAATAGAGTTGTATTTTCCCGTCCTGACTTTGATCTGGAGTCTGTTATGTCATGTCTCGTTCCCTCTCTCCTTTGTATTCTGTTCGGTCCTCCTCTCCGCCTCTCTGCTCCGTCTGGGTCCTCATCACTCATTGCTATCCTTCTCTTGCTTTTCATTGTTATTTTTCTTTCAGTCTCAATTTCTTAGCCTGCTCAATGCCTTAATAGAACATGAAGAGTGGAGCAAAAGTGCACCTGGGTTTTATATTGTTGCATTTTTCACACTTCAGCTCCATTTAAAGGTGAACTACATAGACTTAGATAGAACGCCGCCAAATGATAGAAAATAGCATCTGTGTATGTATATCCAGAATAAATTGCACGTGTCCTCTAAAATCTTTTTTAACAGGTGCTGACTCCTCCTGTCTCGACTATCTTCTTCTCTTAAAAGGGTTGTTCAGAAAAAATTAAATAAATAATATATCTATATTCTTTTAAATCAACTGGTGCCAGAGATTTGTAATTTACTTCTATTAAAAACTCTCAAGTCTTCCAGTAATTATCAGCTGCTATATGCCCTGCAGGAAGTGGTGTATTCTTTCCAGTCTCACACAGAGCTCTCTGCTGCCACCTCTGTCCATGTCAGGAACTTTCCAGAGCAGTAGCAAATCTCTATAGAAAGACTGACTGACTGACTGGAAAGAATACCACTTCCTGCAGCAGCTTGAAGGAGCTGGTAAATACTGGAAGATGAGAATTTTCTGGCTCAGTTTCATTTGAAAGAATTTTTTTTTTTCTGAACTACCCCTTTAATACCTACCTGTCTGCAATCTGTACATGTTCAACCCACCCCAAACACTAAATATTTTATGACATGGAGAGAAAGGAGCTGCTGCACATCACACCTATGGCTGACTCTAATGCCACTCGGCTACATTTAAAAACCAACGCCAGGATGTTATATAATTTGATCAAACCATATTGCCCCATGTACCACGTGCTGGTCTCCTGGTTCACACGGGTCCCTACACTAATTCCACACTGTCGGTCAGCGACCACCAACCCCGCAAAGTGTGCACAAACAGGGAAGGGAGGCCATGGAATGGCCCCGCAACCCCAATGTCACAGGACCAAACCCAAAGGGCCCCCCAAAACCCAGTTGGCACCACCGGTGGAGAAAGCTGCCGCCAAAAAACACAGGTTTGAATATGCTCTTGTACTCTCCATTACTGCTGCAGAAAGAATGGAAAAGATAGGAGGTACTGACATGTGAGCACAGGTGTACTAAATATTGTATCTTTACCAGCAAAATAACTAGAGAAAAATAAGTATTGGAGAGGAAGTGGGAAGGGGGGAGATGATGCTGCACAGGCTGTGTATGACATTCTTGCTATGAGAGGGGAGGAGGTAGAAAATTAGAAAACATCTGATGAGGAGAGGAGATGGAATAGCTCTGTAGACTGTTGAACTGTTAGGTGTTTTAATATGTGTGATGCATGCAGTGATTTAATATGTTTGATGCATGCAGTGAGAGGGAGCCGCAAGGTTTGAAGTGTTTGATAGGGGAGAGCACATAGCACAGATCTCTAAACAATAGAAATGTTTGCTGATCACATTACATCCTAGAAATTGATTGCAAATTCTGGAATAGGAGAATGAGTGGATTGAAGGGGGATGATGCTGTAGTCCATCCTGGCTGTGACACTTATGCGGTGAGAGGACTGTTGTTTTAAAATAACAGCCGTTATTTGCCATTAAATGCCGGCCATCCACTAAATATCAAGTGTGTGAACATAGGGGGAGATTTATCAAACTTGGTGTAAAGTGAAACTGGCTCAGTTGCCCCTAGCAACCAATCAGATTCCACCTTTTATTTTCCAAAGAGTCTGTGAGGAATGAAAGGTGGAATCTGATTGGTTGCTAGGGGCAACTGAGCCAGTTTCACTTTACACTATGTTTGATAAATCTTCCCCATAGTCTTTCTGTTTTTTCAATCCCCTCCTGGTTTTGGTGGAAAAATACTGACCAAATTGCTGAGCAAAAATAATGTGTGGGAACATAGCCTAAAGCTTGAAGACAGTAGATATTATTCTTCAGTATCTATCAAGAATTCATCTTCTAAGAAGACAGTCAGGCTGTCATAGAATATATAGATCTGACAGGTTTTTCTTGTCCTAGTTGGTTAGTGTCAGATGTCACCCAGGGCTCAAATATATAAAACTACCAGAACAATTAGCGGTTATATCTCCTGTAGAGATTGGGCCCCACATACAGTGGAGGAAATTTATGAATGATGAAAAGACTTTAAATGTGCCAGGGTTATGACAGTGGATGAGACTATTTAGTACATTGTTGACTGTCTAGTCCAGAGATGGGGAACCTTCGGCCCTCCAAATGGCTTTGTCTGCCCAGGCATAATGACAGATGTTTTTTTGCAAAAAAATAAAGATTCTCCATCCCTGGTCTAGTCTAAACAAGTTTTCTGATTCCTTAGACCCCCTACCCCAAAAATGCGATTAATTTTTGTGTTCGTTCTAGTTAACGTATGTGGCTTCAATGAATGCATGACTAAAGCTATCTATATACATAGCCAGATGTCTCTCCCAGTCTCCCTGTACACATGAACTTTTAACTTGACCAAGCCATGTTCTAAATGGGGCAGAGGGGAAAGCCTCTGCCAGGCTCCTGTGGCCGTATTATATTTGCCTGGCAACAAAAGGACTGGGCAGTAGAGCTGAACAACAGTAACATTTGCTAAATCTAATGAATTGGCCATCGATTTGTTTATTCTTGAAAAAGTCATCCTGCTTTCCAAATGTTCCAATTCCCTGGAGGGTATGAGACTTTGAGGTCTCCCCGAACTGTGTCGTCCCAGACATCATGAGAAAAACGGATCACTTGGAAAGCAGAATAGATATTTTAGGAATAAAAGAATTTAAAGGCGATTAATTAACGAGCGCCTCTGCTCGTGTAATAGACTTCATTATATGCACGGGCGGATTCCACCCTCCGTCCAAAGAATGAACTTGTTCATTCTTTGGACGGACAACAGAATCCGGCCGTGCATAGAATAGAGTCTATGACACAGGCAGAGATGCACCCGCTTCAGTCCGCCGGCGGGTGCGAGCTGCAGAATGCGCAACATGTTATCCGTTGCCATTCCTCAGTGTGCACGTACCCCAATAGTGGAAAGGTGAAATCCAACAGCCTAATCTTTCTGCCCCATGATATCTGCCATCAGAGAAAAGTCTGAAGGCCATCATGCACGCTAGATTGTTGGCCCATCCAACAAAAATCTACAGGTTCAGCCAACCTATATCCAACTTCTATAGCCAGTTTAAAGGGGTTAGCCAACGTTAGAAAAACACGGGCGCTTTCTTCCCGAGACAGCAGCACTCTTTACTCTAGTTTGGGTGCAGGTTTTGCTACTTTGTTTCATTGAAGTGAATGGAGCTTAATTACAAACCACGCCTTAACTGGAGACCAGAGACATGCTGTCTCTGAAAGAAAGTGGCTATGTTTTTGTAGCAATGGATAACCCATTTAAAGGGGTATTCAGAGTTGTATTCTTTTTTTTTTTTATGTGATTTCCCTTATACACCCTTCTGCCACGTTTTTAAGGAAACAGCTATGTTTCACAACGTTCTTTTGTTTAGAGCCAACATGTGCACTGCCCACTCAGCCAATCAGCGATCTCAGCAGTATCCTACCTCAACATTTGCTTGGCTAAGTGACTACCACCTACTGACCCCCAAACAAAAGAAACGTGGAACAGGAAAAGCTTTGAGAGAAGAAGTGAGCAGGGTCAAGAAAGGTAAAAATAGTTGTATAAAGATACATTTTTAGAGGAATAATACAATTTATGACAGTCAGACACATGTAGTCGTAGTCAGATGTTCATGGTTCTTTAGAGGAATAATACAACAATTAATGACAGTCAGGTCAGGAACAAGTAGGCAAAGTCAGATGTTCATGGTTCTTTAAAGGGGTTATCCAGTGCTACATAAACATGGCGACTTTCTTTTAGAGACAGCACCACTTTTGTCTCCAGTTTGTGTGTAGACTTGCAACTTAGTTCCATTAAAGTGAATAAAGCTTGATTGCAAACCACACCTGAACTGAAGATAAGAGAGGAACTTTCTCTAGAAGAAAGTGGCCATGTTTTTGTAGCGCTGGATAACCCCTTTAAAGGGAACCTGTCATCCCTTTAATGCTGTGTGGAAGAGTCCCCAGTGGCTTCCCTTGCCCCATCAGTGTTGATTGATAGCTCTTTCTCTCTATCTCTGGCTTTGATTGATTAATCTCTTTTTATACCCAAACAGAGAGATCTATCAATCTAGTCTTATGTAAAGCCACTGGGGACCTGCCCGATTATTCAAACAAATTATGTATACCACCTCCAAGATGACTCATTCAGGCAGCATGAAATTGATGACAGGTTCCTCCTATACAAGACCTCGTTCACAACATAGAAGCCTGTGGGTCCATCAGAATCCATTTTTATGGATCCATTGTAAACCGAAGCCAAGAGGTTGACTAGTGTGAACAAAGCTTATAAAGAAGGATATAATCCAATTAAACGTATCATGTAGATTCTTATACACTTGACGTAATTAGGCAAAGACTGTTTTTGCATTAGCGCTCACTCTTAAAGACTTGATGTATTCCCCTGGGGAGAACCTTCTGTACTGTGGAAAGGGTTTGCTTAATGATGAAATATCCATTAGTTGGGGAAAAAAGCGCAAACTCCCCAGGATTCCTGCCTGATAGTCTGCACTTGTTATTAGCCAGGGAAAGTCATACAATGGCGGGTATTTTTACGCTGGAAGTGACTATTTTTGTGGCGTTTTTTTTTTTTTCTAGAATGTTCCATTTCTCTAAACATATTATTATACCTCTGCAAGAAGAAATAAAAAAAAAAATATATCAGCTGCTCCCCTCACCGTCTGTACAATATAATCATCGCTAAATTGCTAGCCTAATTTTGCATTAATGGATGCTTTTATGAGAAACTCTGAGAAACTAATCTCCTTAAAAGCCCTTATTACAATTGCTGCAGGAGAGTCGGGGAGTCGCTGATTGCCAAAAAACACTCCCCAAAAGGGATTAAACAAATAATGGATGGAAAGCTGGGTTCCTCTATGATAGAACAATCGGTTATTTCTATATATTCTTCTTTATAATAAATGCATTTGAGCCTATTTAATTACTCCATCATCAGTTGATATAAGCGTTGATAAGTTGATATGAGCTGCTGAAAATCCTCACTTCCTGGTCCGTTCTGTCTCCATTCTACTGCCCCTTCCCCTTCTGAGACAGAGGTCACATGATCTCTGTTTCTTCTGTTGCTAGGCAAGCCGTAACACTTGATTTTTTAATCCCGCCCACCACTGTCATCACACAGTGATCACTTGGCCAAGGGTCGAGAAACCACAGCCTCTCCTGAGTAGTATTGGGGAAAGGAGACACTTTTATCTCTCTTGCAGTTGGTTTTGAGGTGCAATGCATGCTGGGAGATTTCCCATCCAGGTGCCATGATTTACAACTGGGATTATTGGTAAAAGTTAGGAGCTAAAGTAGATAAGTGGAAAGGGTGTCAATTAGCGGAAGATTGGTGAGTGCATCTATAGGCTAATGTTCATTTTTTATGAGATTGCAGGAGTTTCCCTTTAAGGACTTTAGTCACTCCAATCCGCTAAAGTAAACTCTACTCTGATATTGAGATAAAGAGGAAATATTAATATATTCATACTAGATCAGGAATGGGGGACCTTTAGTCCTCCAGCTTTTGCAAAGCTACAATTCCCATCATGCCTGGACAGCCAACCCGGCGCCTTTTCAGACCATATTAGTAAATCTCAACCACAGTTTTTTATGTTTTTGTGTTTATATTGTTTGCTCTTTCCCTTCTGTAATTTTTGTTTTCTGTCTTCCTCTGTTATCTTTTATCTACTTTACACCATTAATTAACCTGTCAGCGAAGGCCGTGCAGGTAAAATATGTTGCGCCTTTCCCAGTATATTTTTGGCATTATTTATAGCCGGCGCTAGGGAAGCACTGATCCATAAACAGTCTCACTTTGCAGTTCCTGCCTATTAAAATGCAGAAGGAGTTTTTTTGGCGGCACTTGCACGTACTTTTCTGAAGGGAAGCGATTAATCTCTGAGATGTGAATGATACATTGAACTACTTTCACAGATAGACTGGATCCCCATCTCAGTGCTGATCGGAATTTCAAATAGCCCCTGGAAGCCGATACCCTCTCTGGTCAGCGATCCGAGACAGAACAAAATGTCATATACTAGGTGTCTTTCATTGCACGTTAGAGTAACTTATTTCATTATGTTGTCTTGAGGGAATCAATGTGTCTACAGAAACATTAAAAAAAACTTATTAAAGAGAAGGAAAACCTTTTATTTTTTTCTGTTGCACTTAAATGCACTCTGGAAACTGTAGGATAGATTTCTGACTGTCCATAGCTTATTTAGTGTCTTATAACTTAGCTGCCATTAGGCCTACAGCTATTCCTTCCAACCACCAAGGTGGAGATTTGTCAAACATGGTGTATAGTAAAACTGGCTCAGTTGCCCCTAGCAACCAATCAGATTCCACCTTTCATTTTCAAGAGAATCTGTGAGGAATGAAAGGTGGAATCTGATTGGTTGCTAGGGGCAACTGAGACAGTTTCACTTTACACCATGTTTGATAAGTGTCAAGGTGTTCTCCATGGAAAGAGGGGATTAAGTCGATGGCCGATCCCTCTGGCGTTGGCTTATCTCATCTTCCATTAGAACATGCTCTATCCTTCCTTCCCTTGACATCGCCATCAATAGAGAGTTAAGGCTCTATTACAAAAGCGATTATCAGCCGTTGTCCTTCAATGATCTGCTGCCTTTGCTCTATGTAATAGGAGAGGCAGAAGAAGACCGCCGCTATCTCCTATGGGCTCCCAGAACGATCTAAAGATCGTCCTGCAGCCCTAGGGAGTCCTGGAAAATGTGGATACAGTCATGGTCATGATCCATGTTTGCCAGGATGAGCGTGCTCAAAGTTTTCTCGCCTGTAGTTCTTGTACACCACAATAATAAGCAAAAATAATGCAGGATTATAAAAGATTTACTTTTAAAAAAGGAATCTGAACAATGTAGATGTTGCAAAACATTTGTCTTTCTGATGCCACCTCTGTCCATGTCAAGAACTGTCCAGGGCAGGAGAGGTTTTCTATGGATTCTAGGGATTAGCTACTGCTCTGGACAGTTCCTGACATGGACAGAAGTGTCAGCAGAGAGCCCTGTGTGAGACTGGGAAGAATACACCACTTCCTGCAGGACATACAGCAGCTGATAAGCACTGGAAGACTTGAGATTTTTCAATAGAAGTAAATTCCAAATCTATATAACTTAAAAATCTCAATTGATTTAAAAGAAAAAAAAAATGTCATAGTACTCAATTAATAGGGTAGTCACAGCAATTAGAAAGCATCAGTGCAATACTTAGCACCTAAAGGGGAGTTTTATTTAAAGGATTATGGGGAAGTTGCCTGTGCTTTCAGGGCAGCCATATTGGTACCAAACTTTTTCAAAGAGTCTTGAATTTACGTAGAAGGTGAAGTGAAAAGAGTCAATGTACTGAAAAAATTGCAAAAACAATGTCAGGTGTACTATGGCGGTAGAGTCTTTTTAAAATTGACATTTTGTAAGGACGTGCATGATAACAAGTTTGTGTGTGTCTCATATCAAGCAGCCCGCAAATAGTCATCAGATAGAGACATCAGCAGGAGCTTTTTACTGGACTCCGCTCAGCAGTGAAAGCTTTCTGTGACACCATTAAAATGCACTGGGGAGAATAATATCATCTCTGTTCTGCTGAGTTAGCACTCAGTCATCTTACTATGTGCATGCTAAATGGTGCTGACCAATATTGCTTCCCTCCGTCACTCAGAGCCGTGGAAACAAGACCTTGACTCTATATTAAGCAGGTCTTTTTGAATTATATTGAATGTATACTTTATCTAATGGGGCAAGTGTTTAGAATATTGCAGTATTATAATGAATATTACACCAACTGATTACCCAGAAAGCGTGTATAATACAAGTAAGGACCCCCTGGCAATTTACTTTTCCAGGAAAAGATGTGTGTTGTTAGAAGCTTTGGCTTGCCCAGAAAGTCCTGATCAGGTCCTTACAGTATGACTTATTAGGGGAACCTTCACCACTAATGCAAGCAGCTCTAGACCTGGCCTGGCTTTGAGATATATGGTCATCTCATGAATAAATGGGCACAATACAACACCACACTACCTTGCAGTTGATTATTGCCGGGGGTTCAGGACCTGATAACTTAAAGGTGCACATAGACCAATCAACCAAGATGAACATGTGTGGGGTAATGTAAAATATAAGGGTATGTTCAGACTGAGGAATCGGCGCAGAGAAGTTCTGGTGGATTCTGTCGTTTGCCACAGCTCACGGTCGCGCGCATCTCTGCCTGTGCCATAGATCCATTCTATGGTTGGGTGGATTCCGCCGTCTATCCAAAGAATGAAGCTGTTCGTTTTTTGGATGGACGGTGAAAACCGCCCCCAACCATAGAATGGAGTCTATGGCACAGACGGAGATGCACCCAGTGGCGATATCTGCTGGAACTTCTCCGCGCGAATTCCTCAGTCTAAACATACGCTAACTCTAAACAATCATTTTAGCTGAGCTTTGGCTGGAAAGACATTAGACATGTTTGATAGGTAAAATATCTTATGTTTGGGGAAGAAGCTGTTTTTGAGAAAATATTGCTGGAGAGGTCGTATGTCGCAAACCCATAGACTTGCATTGTAAGTTTCTTTTGGTTACGTGACGCAATCGGAAGAAGAACACGCTTAGTTTGCTTTTCTCCAGTGATCAGGGTTTGAACATTCAGAACTCTTCTATTCAAATGTGTTGTTGTTTTTTTGTGTGTTTTTTTTTTTTTTTACAGTGCCCATTTTTCGGCTTTGTTTATAATCATTTGTGGCTCTATAAATTGATAGTCTTGAAAAAATTAGATGCCAATGTTTTCCTGGCACCTTTTGACTTTAATAGCCAAAATGTGTCCAGCTAGTGACTAAGTTCGGGTCATTTCCTGAACTCCTGAACATGTATATGATTTTACTTGTCCTCAAAAGGCCTTGGTCTTCTGTGCTTTTGGTCCAGGTCAACTGGTAACTACATTCGGGCCATTGAAGTCAGTGAGGCCCATGGCTGTCCGTGCACATATACATCTGCACCCTATTTTGATAGTTGGCACAATCATAATGTGAACAAAGCCTTAGGGGGACTTTTGTTTCTTTTTTTTGAGACCATTCCTTTTAGTATAATCTAAGGCTCAAAATATCACTTACCGTGATTAAAGACTGTTGAGCTCGAAACACACACATCTTTGTTCCGGTGTTATATTTTAATATGAAGAGATAAGGATACACTTTCAGGGAAATTGCTGGACCTTTAAGTGCCTTTGTTCTTGCGATATGTGTGTACCTCACCTGTTTGCTCTCTATAGTTGGCAAAGATCGGAACTTGCTTAGTATTCCTACTGTGATTACAGTTTGCGCGATAAGGAAGTGGAGAACTTGGGAGCATCTTTTATTTTTTTGCATTGTATTGTAAGACATAAAATATATGACAAATATAGTTTCTTTGGTCAAAAAGCCAAAAGGAGACATTTTTTTTTAGTTATTAGGACATATGGAAGTCATAAAGCGGGTCCTCATAAAAGGTTATCTATCCAGCATGAGGAATTTTTTTAAATGTAATTCTACCCTGTTGGAAAACATAATAAACATGTTATGTTTCCCTCTTCGCACTCCCTCGTGCCCCACTCTACTTCCAATATGAACTTGTCTCAGGAATGACTGCCTGCTCAGTCAATCACTGACGGAGACAAGACATCGGCGTGGACAGTGTTTGGCTGAGTGGGCTGTCACTCTCGAGACTAGCTAGAAGGGAGAGCCCCTCTATGAATGGACACCTTTCAATACTTTTTTTCCTTTTTAGTGGCCCCTCTATGGGAAGTGTCTGACCAGACAGATATTGCATTCGTATTTTTCTATTTTTTCCAGTGTTTTACTTTTGTCTTGGTGCACTGTATTTTATTATTTTTTTTTCATTTGGTGAACTGTTCTATTAACAATTTTTGTTACCGATATAAAATGTATCATGGTCTTACATATTTATTGTCTGCAGCAAGAAGGCAGAATAAAATGTAGCCGTTCTGTGATATATCTGCTGTTTCCACCGCAGTGCCACACTTTGTATTTATGATGGACCTTCCATAGCAGTTGCCAGTGTTATATGTTATTCGGTGGTGGGGTGAAATTTATTGGTATAGGAAATTGCTTAAATCTGTCTGATTGTATAAGACGGCACAGAACGTTTTTTCTACTGGTGTTTTATTATGGCAAACATAAAAAAATATGTTTCAGTATTGAATAGAAATACTCTGAGATCTTCTGCAAGTTCGTAGTGACCATTGATCATTCGAAGTAAAGTATTAGGGACAGTTGACTTTGCATTAGGACGACTTTGTTATTCGGATGGTGTCTCTAAATGATAGTTCAGGCGAAGAGCTAGCTTTACACTGGCCGTAGACATTACATAATGGGTATCTGCTAAGACATTGGCAAGTTGGGCTTATTCAGCCGATCCTCATCCTTTTAGGTTGGGGCTACACCGCCATATGGGCAGTTTTTGGGCTTGGTGTTGGTAGGAATTGGGCAAATGCACTTTTTTTGATGGAAATGTTAAGTCTGTGTCAGCTGACATTTTGGAAGTCTTGAATTATGGAACTTTTTCCCAACTTCAAGGGGATTTGATGATTAACCATCTAGAGTGTATACTATACCCATCTATTTAATCCCTGCCACATTCAGCACTACCACCCCAGTCCTAGAAACGTTTTCTAATTTGAACTAAGTTGAACAACCCCTTTAAAGAGGATGTCTGGTGTAGAAGCCTCATTTTTAAATATCCCTATTATTTCCTTACTAAGTTAAAGTGAGTTCACACTACGGAATCCGTGTGAATAAGTTCCGTCGGGTTCCGTCACTTGTACCCACTCGTGCTGGCGCACATCTCCGCTGGCTCCATAGATACCATTCTATGGCTGGGCCCATTCCGCCGTCCGCTGAAAAAAGTGACGCAAGTGGGTACGGGCAACTGAATCCACCGACCTTCTCTGCGCGGATTCCTTAGTGTGAACCCACGCTTAAAGGAAAAGGACCACTATCAAGGGTTTTGTCCCTGGAAAACCAAAAACGTTAACTTTCATGGGAACCGTGTAATTCTTAACTTCACCTGTGGTTGTGTTGCAAGGAAAACTAGGTTTTGCCACTAGATTCTCTCCAAGATTGGAGGTAAACAGTGGGGGCTCCCAGTAGTGGAACAACCTGTGAAGCTAATCATTCAGTGTTCCGATAAAAAGTGATTGTGAAAATCAGACCATCCCATTTCTAATTATTTTATTAAAGAGCCCTACATGTTGGAATTACAAGAAAATCTCTTACAGATGATCACCCAAAATTGATAATTGGTCAACTGAAAATCCTTCATCTCAAATCTGGTCTTGATATGAGGGTGGTCTTTTGCAATGGTTTCTTTGTATTTTCAGTGTTCTCACAAGAGATCGTTCTGAGTCATTGTCTTGCATGAGAAGATCTTGACCTGTTTGTTGTTAAATGGTACAGTAGGCAAAACAAACTTTTTATTAGTCCAGGTAAATACCAGTGCCGGAAATCTCAATGTTGAGTTTTATCCCTCATACTGTTTCTCACTACTGTTTCTCAGTCATGATAAATTTTTTTTTTGTTAGCATAGCTATGTCCCTGCTGAATGTAGCATTTACCTGTCAGATCGGTGCGAAGCACATTGTGATTGAGCCATCAGAAAAGTGGTAAAAAAGCAAATAAAGATGTTTGAGGAGCTCTCATGAATTAATTTTTACAAGTACGTCAAAACAACAGATGACAAGTGGACTAAATCATAAAGTTGCAGAGTTTATGTAGATGAAACGTCAACATAAAGGAGATTGATCGTCATCCTGGCAAGCCGGAGACTGATAAGACATAGGAACAGATGGCTGTAAAACAAAGTGTGATTCCCAACAAAGTACTTCATAATGAATAAACACTTCTGGTAAATAAAGCATTCGGCGAAAATGTGTCATGCTTGGAGCTTGTCATGGACTGTAAAGGAAGATGGTGGTAGACTGTATTCTAGGTGGCTCTGGTTGCATCTCTGCCATATGAGATGTCATTGCCTCATAGCTTTGTCATAAATGAACCTCCCGCCATGTAGACATCAGAAAATGATGACACTTTTGGTTAAAATTGTTGACAAAGCCAAGTTAATATGGCTCATTGAGACCCAACAGTTATATATTATGGAACTCTATGCACTTTGTGCTGCCATAGAAGTATCCCATTGATGTTCCATTTTCTTCCTTTGGAAGCCATATGTTGTACCTTGAAGTTCTATATTCATCCTTAGAATCCATGTAGCGCCCTTTAAAGTTCCATATTCCTCTTTAGGAACCATGATCTTCCCATTTGAAGGACCATAGTATCCCTTAGATTATGGAACGTCTGTAGGGTACCATATGGCTTATAAGGGACAATATAGAAGCTCAAGGAAGGATACATGGCATCTAAGAGAAAACATTAAACATCAAAGGGGTACCATATGGCTTCTCTGGTTGGAAACTGTGTGTTCCCCCTTAAAATTTCATATCCCTCCATAGAAGCCATGGGGTACCCCCTTGAGGTTCTATATTCTCTATTATTTATGCAGAACTTCAAAAGGACACCAAATTGCTTCTAAGGTAGAATATGGAACCTCAAAAGGGCATCACGTGGCTTCTCTCTTATACGTTATGTGTTACCTCTTGAAGTTCAATATTCCACCTTAAAAGCCTTGTGGTGTCTCTGGGAGTCTGAGTAAAGAATATGGAAACTAAGGCAAACCATGTAGTTTCTAATGGAGAATATGGATCCCCAAAGTAATGTCAAATGGCTTCTAAGAAAAACTTGAGCTTCCCATATAGGCAGCTCAGTGGAGGAGAACTACTTCTAGCTAGTTACTTTACAGTCTGAAAAAGTGTATTATTATTATTTATTATTATTATTTATTATTATTATTATTATTATTATTATTATTATTATTATTATTATTATTATTATTAATAATATTATACTTTTTTTTTAATCTTATTTCTGTATTTGGTGTTAAATTATTATTCTGACTCCAGGGTTAGTTCCTTATCTTTTCCCCACCCTTTTAATAGAGAACAGACTGTAAGGCCAGAATATTACTCCTGTCTAAGTCTGTGCAGGTTCCAGTAACACTGGATTTCATTTTTTTTTTATATTTTACTTTTTTTTTATTATTATTTTTTCTTTTCCAAGGCAATTTTCCTCAGACAGAACAATTTCATGCCATTTATAGAAAGCCTTTTATCGAGAACATTTTAAGACGGGCAAAAATCCTTAATGACTGAATGGCGAGTTGTCCCTTTTGCAGTTTTCCGTCATTAAAATGTATGTTCACTGAACAATGTTTTGAATATGAAATTGTAATACTCTTAACTCGGATTACATACAGTGCTCATATTGTACTCTTTGAATTGTCCCAGCAGGATACCCATAGAAAATGGAATATATTATACAGTGGGAGTCAGTATTACCATAATATTGGGAGTTTATAGGCAGTGAATAGGCTTATTATGATTTATGCGCCAAATGTCAATATTAACTTTTTCATTTCTTTCACATTATTCCCTTTTTTACTGTTTTCTATGTGGAAAATATGGGTTGACAGTCTTTATTACAGGTTAAGGCCATTGCATACAATGCCTGGGATTTTTCAGTGTGTATTTAATAATTGATCTATATTTCAGGAATCTTCCTTACAAAATGGTTTATATCACAGCGTAATGTCATTTATTTGTTGGAGTTATCTTTTTATCCTTTATTCCGACTAAATGAGTCGTTCAGAAATGCATGAATAGCAGTCTGATAACTTGTAACGATCTCAAGAATTCCAACCATTTATGAATACTTGCCGCCGTCATGCAACTTTTTCCCTATTAGGATAACAGGAGTTGGCGTGTAATGCCAGAAATCCCAATAAAGCTCTAATGTGAGACTGCATGTGATTGGCCAGCATCAGTACATAGATATATCCATCATCATTGGACGTGCATGTAAAAAAACATTACCTGATTCCCACAGCCAAGGTCCCTGGTATAATTTATAATAGGGGTTTGCACAGTAATATTCACTTGATATGCCATATGCCTCATCTATGGGGGTCCCAATAGATCAGTCATGTCAAACTCTGGCCTGGGGTGCCATTATTTTTGGCCCGCCAGTCAATTCAAAGTTTGAAATACATCTGCCCCGCCATGGCTACCATAAACGAGACTATGGGAGGGCTGGCTACTATATTAGACTACGGGGAGGGCTGGCTACTATATAAGAGACTATGGGGAGGGCTGTCTACTATATGAGACTATGGGGGAGGGCTGGCTACTATATAAGAGACTATGGGGAGGGCTGTCTACTATATGAGACTATGGGGAGGGCTGTCTACTATATAAGAGACTATGGGGAGGGCTGTCTACTATATAAGAGACTATGGGGAGGGCTGTCTACTATATAAGAGACTATGGGGAGGGCTGTCTACTATATAAGAGACTATGGGGAGGGCTGTCTACTATATAAGAGACTATGGAGAGGGCTGTCTACTATATAAGAGACTATGGGGAGGGCTGGCTATTACATGGGTTGGGGTTTAATCATATTATAGCAATTTATCATGTCATTTATCATAGTGCACAGCGCTGGGAGGTGCACACCACTGACAGTGACAGGACCGCCACATTTGTGCTTCAATAATTATCAAGCTTGGCCCGGGACTTGGTCCAATTTTTTAATTTTGGCCCACTGTGTATTTGAGATTGACACTACTGCAATAGATGAATCAATAAAGTAAGTAAACATTAGTCATTTTATAGGGTGTCCAAAAAGTAGTGTTTCAGTATTTGGAGATCTCTGTTTTCTGTTTTTCAGTAGGAACTTTAGTTGAAATTCATAGGGTTTACCGATCAAAAATCCAGAGTCCAAGAGCACCCAAAAGGTGAAATCTTCATATCTTTATTGGGTAACAAAGTGCAAATACGATTTGACCAGGCATGATCTTGACAAAGACTCTGCCTGGTTAAAACATCATATTTGCACTTGGTTACCCAATAAAGACTTGAAGATTTCACCTTTTGGGTGCTCTTGGACTCTCTGGATTTTAGTATACTGGTCCATTTTACTTGGGTTGTGGGCCATCTTCTACTGCCTGCTATTGGATCATTTGGTGATGTTGGACTACTTTGCTCCAAAGGTTATACAGATCTGTTTGCCATGATGTGACGGACATACAGGTGTAGGGTGGCCAACTAAAGTGTCCACCATACACACCAGACGTGTCAGACAAACCGACTGTTTTGGTAGCACTGGTTAACCATCTAATGATGATGTTATGGACAATAGTTGACTTTGGAGAGAGAAAGATTGGGATTAATTATAACCACCCAATTGTTATTTTAACCTCAAGGACATACAGTAAGCATCTTCAGAGGAGTCTGGTAGCATCATGGACACATGAATACTCCTTTTTTAGTTGAACAAGTATTCAACCAACAGCTATGTCTTATGTGTTGCTACCAGAGGTGTTCTTGTTCTGGTTGACCCAGCCATGTATAGCATGAATGACTATTCATTTAAGTAGCTGACATATAATGATCATAACAAGAATATAAAGCCATCTGCAGCTCCCACTGGTGATAATACCCGGCTTCTAGGTGACCTAGTGCAGAGAGATAGAGAGGGGTGTTCCGTAAAGGGCAATATTATCCATATCCAGTTGGAACTTTGTACCTATCTTATTGTCCAGTCGCTGCCCTGGGCTTTGAGTCTGGACAGTGCTCCCCTTTCTTATTTACTTGATCCTAATTTTACATTGGACTTCAGTTCTCAGGAGGGTTTGCATACTTTACTATGTAGGTTTCATGTTCAGTTAAAAAAAAAAAACTTCTGCCTTAAAAACTTGATCTTGCAAAGAATCCCATCACTGAGGTCACCCCAGCACAACTGGCAGCCAACCAAACCATCTCTCCTGCGTGCCACCCACCAGCTTCTGTATTCCGCTGTGTGCAAGCTACTCTATAAAATCATTTAACCACAGCTTCTAAAAATATTACAGCTGGTCTAGTATTTTCCACGTTGTAATTTCTCGGTTTCTTTTTCCTAGGTTCCTGCCGATGGGAACGCTGGACTGCTGGCTGAACCACAGATTGCCATGTTTTGTGGCAAACTCAATATGCACATGAATGTTCAGAATGGGAAGTGGGAGACAGATGCTTCTGGCACAAAGACCTGCATTGGGACCAAGGAGGGCATCCTGCAGTACTGTCAGGAGGTAAGTGCCTACTTTCTATGCTGTAAGGTTGGACATTTTGGAAGAAGTTTTTGGAATTGTTTTTCAGGAGAATATTATACGTGTGGTATGTTAACATGCCCTAGGTTTGGCCATACACCTCAGATTACTATTGGCCATATGCTTAATCAGTTGCCTGTGTCTCCTTTCTAAACTTTCCCTATACATATGCTTGCTGAGCCCCGTCAAGTGTGCCTGTGCTTCTCATCAGGGAAAGGTAAATAAGACAATGCCAGACACTTCTGGCAGGGGGTTATCTTGCTTAAAATTAAGTAACAGCATGCAATGTCAATCAGCAGATTCTAAGGCCAGCAGGATACTGTCATGTATTAAAGGGAATCTGTCAGCGTTTTTGAGTCAACAAAACTACTGCTAATTCCATATGAAGGACAAGCAGAGAAGTTAGAATGTACGCAAAGTTCTGGTCCTGCAGGTTGCTTTACAGAAGAAAATATCTTATAAGCACCTGGGCGCCACCATTTCAGGTGCCCAGGAGGCGGATCCTTCGTGATATAAACCTACAGGGCATTTGATTGACTCCTCCCCTTTAGCTATGAGTGGATCATTAGAGTCACTCATAGCTGAGTGGAGGGCAGGAGAAGTTCTCAATCTACAAAGTTCTGGGCACTTACTATGAAGGATCCACTTTCTGGTGCCTAAGATTCTAGATTCAAAGATTTTTTGGTAATGCACATTACATGATCTAAACTTTAGGAAGGCTTTATCTACACTTCTTCTTGCCTGAAGAAGAGATGTCTAAGAGGGAGTAGGAGGGAGTATGATTATTTGTATATAAGTATATCAATGGTCCATAGAAAAATGTGGTGAAGGGAGCACCCCTTCTGTTCCCAGAGTTGACAAGTCTTCCTCACCATAATATCTGTGTATCCATGGAAAAGGCACCTCAGGGGTGGTCACAACAGTTACAGGTGAAGGCTCGGGCGATTTCTTAGAGTGTAATAATAATAATGCCTGTGTAGATGTATAGACTTTTTGTGTTGATGTAGTCTTATCGTCATTTGGAAATTATGCCTTTTGGTTAAAGCATCCATCTGACTCCAGTCCATCACCAGCAGCAACTACAAAGAGCATGTAAGCCTTAGGGGTCAATTACACATCTGTAGAATTCTGACAGTGTTCTGCAGACTGGACCTGGGAGCTCCCTGCATTAGGACTAATTATGATGTCAGGAGCTCCTAAACAGTTTAAAGTTCATGCTAGTGTACTGACACAGCTGTGCGACTGTGTCAGTACACTACCGCAAAGTGTTGGATAACATTTTCTTTCACGTTATATGGATAGCTAGTACATGTACATTACTTATCTGGGGTGATAGACAATATTCTGCTGGATATTTTGTGACCTGGCAACATTGTACACACCAAGTCCTCAGCATAATGCCCTGCCACACTGCGAATATTAGAACATCATAGAGACCGAGCTGATGACTTGGCTCCAGATCCTCCAAATTTCTATCTTATTGATCGTCTGTGGGATGTGCTGGAGAATCAAGTCCAATCTATGGAGGCCGCATCTCACACCTTACAGGACTTACAGGTTCTGCTACAAAAATTTTGGTGCCACATCGCACAGGACCCTGGGTTCTAGTGAAGTCCATATCGACAGATCAGAGCTGTTTTAGCAGGCTGAAGGGCGTTTCATAATCTTTATTAGGTGTAGCTAATGAAGAGGGATTTCTCGTATCCATGTACTAAAATAAATTACGACTAATAAACCCCACCATCTTATAAGACGCAAAGGCTCTTTACGGGTCACTTTTCCTTATTATAAACCTGGTTCTTCAAGAACGCTCAACATTTTACACGCAGATTAACTTTGCTCCTATGGTGAAAGCAGATTTACAGCACATTTAATAAGTTATATCCACTAATATAATTATTATTCCCGCTTCCCTCTCTGCTCTCGGTGAGTGGCGCTGAGCCATGACAGCCTGTTCCACCTTTTTAATCTGTGAGAGCAACCAGTCATGAAAATTAGCTCTCGGAGACTTGTAGGAACTCTAATAATAAACCTGACATTGTGAAGAACGCCTGAGAAGTGTGTGTGTGGGGGGAATAGTTAGGCTGTAGGCACAGTGTATCGTCTATACGTAAAGTGTATGCCTGTAATAAAAATTAACCATACTATATAGTGCAATGCATATTGATCTGTTTTGTGGGTGCATCCCAAAGGTATCCTGGTTACCCTTTTTTTATGCTATAAAAGTAAATTTTCATTTTTTACTGTGTTAGGTCAAACCTTTCCTAATAAATTTTAATGAGGATTTACAGGATAAGCCAGTTTATAACCTATGCCCAGTAGTTGGCTTAGTTTCTTGTATATCACTGATATAAAGCCCCTATTACACGGGGCGATGGAGAGGAGCAAATTAGTGCTGTCAGTGCTTGCTTGCTCCTCGTTCCCCACTTGCTGCCGCCTATATTACCGTTGTGGGCAGCGGGCAAGTAAGAGCCGGGGTGGAGGGGAACGCGGAGAGCTGCCCAGGTGATTGCTAGATCGTCCCATAGAAGATATAGGTCTACTGCCGCCACTTCTACTCCACAGAGCGATGGCAGCAGATTTCACTGCTATCTTAGTCGTTTGACAGACAACAATAAGTTGACATTGTTCATGTCGGCTGATCATTGTCTTCTATTACACAAGACTAGTAACGTCCAATAATAGTTTTGTGTAATAGGGCCTTAAAGAGGACCTGTCGACCCCGATGCCGGGGTGCCAGGCTCCCGACCCCCGCTAGAGCACCTTATACGTACCTGATCGCGCCTGAGATGAGTCCAACGCTCATAGAGAATGACTGGTGAGTCCGACGCTCCGTAATTCTCTATGAGCGTTGGACTCATCTCAGGAGCGCGCGCACCGGGCTTCGGGCGCGATCAGGTACGTATAAGGTGCTCTAGTGGGGGTCGGGAGCCTGTCACCCCGGTATCGGGGGTGACAGGTTCCCTTTAAGGCTCCTATTAACTTCAATAGGACCTGAGGCTGCACAAGGAACAGAGCCAACTGCTTCTATCTCTGTTCTCACTATAGTGCGGTCACCGAACAGCTGATCAGCAGGGTAGCTGGGTGTCCTTACTCTGACCATTAAGTATTGATAGCCATTTATTTGGGAGACCGTTTTGTTATATTGTTACTAGTGGGGGTCCCAGTGGTCAGACCCCCATCAATCAGCTTGTTATGCCCTATCCTGTGAATGAGGGATAACTTCAGGAACTGAGAATACCCTGTTAAATATACTTTCTATTAGTGTCATCTGGATGATCAGAAAATTTGCAAGTGGGAAATTAAAGGAGCAACTACTTGGATTCATATGTTTAGCAGGTTCTCCTAAATCGTGGATGGGAACTTGCGGCCCTCCAGCTGTAAGGTCAAAACTACAATTCCCATCTTGCATGGGCAGCCAAAGCTGTCCCTGACCTAAATGAGTTGCATATAAGATGAGCCTAAAATTGGATCCCAAAATTCTCTGGTCATTGGATTATAATTTGTTCTTCTTCTGATAAAATTTTTTTTTATCTATCCCCAAAAAGCATTTCAGCTGACGAAAAATTTCCAATTATTGAAAATTATTCCTTGTCTCCTAAGTAAAGTTTAGAAGACCTTTCAGACTGTTCAGGTTCGTCAATGGTCTCCGAACCCAAACGCTCAGTATTTGATTCCCATTGCTGGAGAAGTTGGGTGTCACCTTTAGGGAATCCTGCAAATCCATGTTTTCCTGGCAGCGGCATCCAACTTCTCCAGGTACAGGGAATCAAATGCTGGGTGTTCAGGTCGAGAGAAAGTTGCCGAACCTGAATAGTTTGACTGGTTCTCCTAACACTACTCCTAAGGAGTCTGGAATCCTCAGTACGGTAATTAAATCAGCTTCCTACTTCTTTCTTGTAGTCTTTTTATGTATGAAGTTGGAACGGCTTTTACTAGTCATAACATTTACTGACTGGGAAACAAAAATTGAGCAGAACATCTGTTTTGAGGTTTTGGAATTTTTTGAAATTTACAGAGATATTTTAGTTTATGAAAAGAACAGAATGTTGTGATTGATTTCTTTTCTTTAAACCACAACAATGGGAACAATATATCATGTAAACCTAGAGCACCAAATAGAATAAAAAGGCTTCTGTGTCGTTCAAGTGTTTTTGCTGAAAAGGCAACTGCGTAATGTGCACACAGCAAACTCATGTAGCAAATACATAAAGCAGATGTCAGCCGGGATGCCCTCAATCTACTCTTCAATCTTGTGGGATAATGCACATCTGCGGTCTGAATTTATTAGGTTTCATTTGCTGACATTGTACTGTTCATCTGTGCTTAACAAAGAGGAGCAAGTCATCAAAATGCACCATAAAAGCAGAAGTAATCAAAATAATGAAGTTTTTTGTTTTTTTTTAAGGTATTACGTTTTTTGTCAGTGTTCCAACAAGTTGTTAGTCATTGTTGACCCAAGTAAATCATAACTTTTACCTCATAGTGGTTGCTATGTAGTTTGTGGTTCTATTAGCCACTCTTCAGAAAAGAATTGGACAAATTTTAGCCATAGCCAGTTTAAGTCACAGAAGCTGTTGCAACTTTTTAGTAGTACCATAGGTCTACTCCATTTCCCAAATAGTGACTGCAAGTCCTTGTCCAGTTCAACCAGAGGTCACTGCAGGTCTTCGTCCACTTCCACCAGAAGTCACTGCAGGTCCTCGTCCACTTCCAATAGAATTCATGGCAGGTCCTCATCCACTTCCAATAGAAGTCACTGCAGGTCCTCGTACAGTTCCCCCAATAGTCGCCACAGGTCCTCATCCACTTCCACCAGAAGTCACTGCAGGTCTTCGTCCACTTCCACTAGAAGTTGCTGCAGGTCCTCGTCCATTTTCACTAGAAGTCACTGCAGGCCCTTGTCCACTTCCACCAGAAGTCACTGCAGGCCCTTTTCCATTTCCACCAGAAGTCACTGCAGGCCCTTTTCCACTTCCACCAGAAGTCACTGCAGGCCCTCGTCCACTTCCACCAGAAGTCACTGCAGGCCCTTGTCCACTTCCACCAGAAGTCACTGCAGGTCCTTGTCCACTTCCACCAGAAGTCACTGCAGGTCCTTGTCCACTTCCACCAGAAGTCCCTGCAGGCCCTAGTCAACTTCCACAAGAAGTCACTGCAGGTCCTTGTCCACTTCCACCAGAAGTCCCTGCAGGCCCTCATCAACTTCCACAAGAAGTCACTGCAGATCCTCGTCCATTTTCACCAGAAGTCACTGCAGGTCCTCGTCCACTTCCCCCAAAAATCACTACTGGTTTTATCCACTTCAGCCCTCCTTTTCTCCAGTGAATTCTCAAGTTTTAGGGTGCTAATACACAAAGCGATTATTGGCCATATGAGTCTCAAAAAGCTAACAAAAAATATTAAAACCACAAGCACTAAATCAGATGCAAAAAAAGTTACCAGTTTTTTTTTTTGTTTTTTTTTAGCCCCTGGACAACTGCCCATGTATTTTGTATGTACAATTTACACTGGAGTCACCTGTGTAATAAAAATACAATTACTCCAGTTGTATTGGACCCTCTGGAGCTGTCGGCGCTTAGCAGAAAATACATATTCTATAAAGAATTGAATGAACATTTTTATTTTATCGTATTTTTCGCAAAAATGGACAAAATAATAGCCGCCTCCATATGATCTAATAAATGCTAGAAACCTGAACTTTCCACAGTTAAGTGTAAATGTCGTTTTCTCCAGGATCAAAAATTTCTAGCGTACCTGGCGGAGTGAAGAGATGGAGGTTGCATAGAAGTAACACATTAAAGGGCTCGAATTGTTACAGCAGCTTCTTCACCTCGGTTTGGTGTCAATTAAGCAACTCCCCCCTCTTTTCACTTCACAGCCACGTCTTTGCCACAAGGCAAATGTCTCCTGTAAACTAGGACTCATTTTCATGCAGCTACTTTAAAGCTGCGGAGTAAGGGAACTGTGTCTTATGGCGGCTTTTATATGGGTTCAGATTGAAGGCTTTCTGACCAGTTCCACTGCTGGGATGGTAATTTAACGGTCCGGTGTAATAGTTTTCTGCAAGGTAACTTAAATCTCCGGCGGTATGCTGGCAGTTGCCGGCATACCATCAGAGTTCTAATTTTTGTATATTTCCGTTGAACATCCCTTCGAGGGACAAAATATACCAAAAATTAAAAGGAAAAAATGTAGGGGCTACCTGGTTAAATGCTTGAGTCTACCATTAATTTCAAGAGCATGCAAGCACACTACTGATTTTTTTTTCTTCTCTTGCGAACTACCAGTTGGGTAACCAATGACTCCTCAGCATGCTCCCAATTCACAATGTTACCACTCACTGCAGCATTTTTGTAAATTAAAAAATATTCACAAATTTTAACCTTCTGTTTGATATTGCTAAATGGTGCTCAGTGTCAGGCTGCTGCGTTCAGCATTTTCCAGTAACTTAATATTTGATGATCCATTCTTATTGCCTTCAATTTCATTGTGGTTCAGAATCTTCTCCAGGAGGAAGTGGTATCCTTCCAGCTCTTACTACTACTGATTTTGGCTGCTACCTCCAATAGGTGGCACCAGAGAGAAAGCTCTCTTAGAGGAGAATAGCTACATCTCTCTTCTATATTCTTTTCCCAGTGGACTATGTTCTCTTGGCTGTTTTATTAATGTGCCGCGAAGACTAAATTGATACTTGAACCTGGGCAGGGATAGTCCAGTACATCGCTTATCTGTCCTTTGGTTCCGTGTTATATGAAAAATTAGACTGATAACAGTATGGAACAAATTGTAAGGGCTCAATCTCCTTCCCCCATTTCTGAGCCAGCTGCTTTCTGCTGAAGACACCGGAAACTGTATGTGAGCTGTTTACTACTGTGAACCCCCTCCTTTCCCTCCCTTCCAAAACAGCTCATATAAACAGTATCCCTGTTCAGCTTTCTCTGTAATGCCAGGAGGGTTAATCTGAGGCAAAGTTGCTGGTGACCTCACTGTAATTAACCCTCCCGGCATCGCAGAGTGCAGAGACAGCCTTCCAGAGTCACTGTTTATATGAGCCATCTCGGAAGGGAAGGGGGGGGGGGGGGGGAGGGGAGGTTTAGAGCGGAGATGAAGTGAACAGCTCACACACAGTCTCCTGTGTCTTCAGCAGAAAGCAGCAGCTCAGAACTGGGGTAATGCGACAGAAAAGATAATAACGAGTATGGAATGGATTGTTAGTCTCCCGGAGGGGTGATGATTCAACATGTATTTTACCCTTTTGATAGTCACTAATGCATCATCCCAATCCTATATTATCTGTGAATAGCTATTTGCACTATATTAAGAACCTGGTTTAAATTAAAGAAAATAACAGAGAAATTTAATGTTCAATATTATATAAAAATAAAATAATTTAATAATAAAAGCATATACAGCAAGCCAACAAACCAAGTCAATAGAAATAAGTATGTCCCCCAAGCATGCACTGTATGTGTATACACTTCCCAGTAACCAATCTCCTTGTCTAATCAATTCTCACACTTCTTACACCCAGGTCCATTCAACACTCGAGCGTCTTCACCAAAGTCACCGTCATGTCATAGAGAGAATAGTACTGTATAATTTGATTTGTGCCCCCAAGTACATGAGAGGACTGCGCAGCTGTGCTTTTATTTTTATTCTTTTTCTTAGGGCTTTGCATAGAAGCAAATTTAACATATCTGATTAGCATTTCCCCTGGGCACTTTTTGCCTTTCTGTTCTAAGAGCATAATTTAATGTATGCTGCCGGCCGTCGTGTTTGTTGTGACAGCTGTCAAAAAAGCCCAGACAATGGCGTGTAATGTGAGGACACTTAAATATTCCATAACTCTGCTCCTCAGCTGTTTTCAACCTCTCCAATAATGCAGAAGGCCAGATCTGATCCTCGGCTTCTATCCTCTAACTGGGGACTATGGAAAGTACGGCAGGTTTTAGCAATATATAGTTTTGAATTATTAAAGGGGTACTTCGGTGGAAAAAATTGATTTAAAATAAACTGGTGTCAAAAAATTGTTAATTAGTTCTACAGAAAAATCTTAACCCTTCCGGTACTTATAAGCTGTTGTATGTCCTGTTTTCTTTCCCTTCTAGCACAGTGCTCTCTGCTGCCACCTTTATCCATGTCAGGAACTGTCCAGAGTAGGAGCAAATCCCCATAGAAAACCTCTCCTACTCTGAAAAGTTCCTGACATGGACAGAGGTGGCAGCAGAGAGCACTGTGTCACACTGGAAAGAATATACTACTTCCTGTAGGACATACAGCAGCTGATAAGTATTGGAAGACAAGATTTTTTTTTTTAAATAGAAAACATTTACAAATCTGTATAACTTTTTGACACCAGGTTATTTGAAAACATTTTTTCTTCTCCAGAGTACCCCATTAACAAGAACAGGTCAGCAGAATGAACAGGTCCGATATTCTATAAGGCTAAAATAGGACAACAACAGAGAATGTTTATAATGGCAACTTGACCCTTCCTTTGGATTAAGATCTCTCTAACCTGCAAAATGACTTCTATCTGCTAAGTGCCTCATCTTTTAGTGCTGAATCCTTGGCCCATCCAAATACTCTGCAGAACTACAAGGTTTACTTTCTATGCACTTCAATACAAAAAGGCACTTTGAGGGGTGCAGACGCTGTATTGTTTATCAGAAAAAAACATCTGGATCTGGCTGTGTTCATCTGTATCCCAGATGATTCCTGGCCTCTGCATGTGTCGGCCCTGTAATAAATGCAAAGAAAGGATCAAATATGCAGCGTAAAAACTAAAACTCTTTAATAAATTCTGTTTTAAAACCAGGAAATTCAGGTTATGTGTTTTTGTCATAATTCAGGGCTGTTTATACAGAAATGTGTTGCTCCTTTATGCCATAGTTTTAAAGGGGAACTATCAGCAGGTTCGATGAATCTTAATTTGCTGATATGTCCCTATTGCACAGGAGACGCCGAGGACAAAGGTATGTCTCTTAAGCTTGTATTACATGTAGCGATTATCGTTTAAAGATTCGCTGTAACAATCGATCACTAGTGAAAACTAGCGATTTTGTCGCGAACAAATCTGAGGTTATTACGTTCACAGATTACTGTTATAAAAGATCGTTTTTATGTTGTCTAATGGCCGCTAATCGATCCTCAGGACGACCCACACAACATGTTTTATCAGTGAACGACTTATTACGTGAACAGATATGAAAACTACCAACAATAATGTTTCAACATGTTGAAAAACAAAAACGAATTCGTTCGGCGTTTGACCGTTGGGTGTTATTACACTGACAGATAATCGCTCATTTCCGATCATTCCAACAGATCGGAATCTGTTGACGCTATACAAATAAATATTATCATTCATTATAGTGAATTTTTAAACTATAATTGCTCGGTGTCATAGGGGCTTTACCTTCCTCCTCGGTGCCATTCTGGTGCAGTTAGTTGTTTTCCCTACCGTCCGGGGAGACTGTTAGGAGCACTGGGGGCCATTAGAGCACTGCCTGCCCTATAGAGTTGATCTGGATCAGCACTATGGGGCAGGCAGTTCGCCTAACGGTCTCACCGGACAGTCTAAAATACAACTAACTGCATCGGAATGGCACCGAGAAGGACGGTAGGACACATACCTTCCTACTTGGCTTCTCCTGTGCAAAACGTACCTATCAGCAGATTCCTCTTACCTGCTCATATAAATATGATTTAATAAAGTCTTTAAGATTTTACCCTGCATGGTCATCCAGTGTCACTAGTGTCAAGGTAGAGCCCTGGATCCAAGGGGAAAATCCATGTGGGAAATGCTGAGCTAGAACACAAGGTCGTCTCCTACACTATAATGATTGTTTCCCCCCAGTATTAGGCACATGATGGTTTCTGTAATATACAGAACGATAATAAGGGTCCTGTAGGGTCACATGACTTTATATGGAACAGACTAGAGATGATCGCTTCTCGGATGAGTCTGCATTTGAATACCAGTGGCTGACAAAGTTAAATACAGCCCTAGGGAGTCCTGGAAAACATGGATATAGCCCATGGCTCATGTCTAGTACAGACTTGTTACCATAATGCCACTGGCAGATGACTTTGCCAAGTTCATGAAACCTAAAATGGAAAGTTGAATGGAGAAAAAAAGAAGAGGGTATACAAAAAAAAGGAATTATTACCCAGCACATCAATACTTTAACTTCTTAAGTGTCAAATATGTAAATGTGCTCGGAAAAATCCCTTGAAAATTACCCCTCAATAGAGATGAGCCTAACTGGAGCATGCTTGAGTCCGACCATACGGCATTGGAATACCGGTGGCTGATAACGTTGGATGCATGGTATTCAGATTCCAAACGATCCGACTCGAGCATGTTCTAGTTGTGGTCATCTCTATTCCTCAATAAAAATAAAAAAACAAGAAAATCTCTCCTCCCCGTAACGTGCACAGATCCAGGCTGCCATTACGGAGCAGGTCGCCTGATGACCTTCTGCTGGGGAATCTGCAACCACATAATCACTTTACAATGGCGATATTACTGTAATAAGAAGAATCCTTTCCCAACTTCTGGCTAATTAGCGCCAGTAATTATGTTTCGTTATGAGGCGCAGCATCAGATTTAATTAATTTCCTACATTTTCGGAACACTGTGTACTTTTATGTCATCAAAGGACCCTGTTCATTCCCACTTTGAACTACGCTTTTAGTCTAAGACAGAGCCTGTCACCGGCTTTAACATTTATCTTTATTTATTACTTTCATATTGTAAGATGAATAATGAAATGACTGACTGTAAAAAAATTTTTTAGTGGTTCATATCTTATTTCACGAATATACAGGAAAGTCATGGAGGAAGTCCATATAGATAAGAGGGAGATTGTATTCTACATCTTCTTCCCATCATGTCCAGGCTGTAGACCTCCAAACGTTTAGGCCTTCAAGATTGGCCACAAGGCTTCTAGAATTGGTCCAGTCTTGTTAGGTGCAATTCACACAATGCCAATTTATTTTGACATGTATTTTTGCATCTAATTTCCAAACTAGGTGTGCTGCAGATTCACTCAAGGATTGGCCTCATAGTCATTCAGTGAAATTAGTCCTTAGTGTTTTTGTCACATGTAGGTAACATGCTATTGCCCTCACAGATTTATTTATTTTTTTTTTGGGGGGGGGGGGGGTACATAAATTTTCCTAAGTGTGTAAGCAGTTGTAGAAACCCTGTTCACATGCATAGAAATTAGCTCGACATTTTATCTGATGCCAATTTTATTTTGCCAAAGTCTGAGTCAATCTCACACTTGTGATTAGCTCCATACTTAAAGAGACCGGCTGACCCTCCACTAGAGCCTCTTATACTCACCTCGTTCCGGAAGTCCTGCTTCTTCAGCCGGTCCGGGGACAGAGATATAACCTTGGGAAGTCCGCCGCGTGCGCTGCTGAGGTGAGTCCGACGCTGCTGAGATGAGTCCAACGCCCATAGAAAATGACGGCTCCATTCATTCTCTATGGGCGTCGGACTCAACTCAACAGCGCGCGCGCCGGACTTCCCTCGGTGACATCTCCATCCTCGGACCGGCTCCAGGAACGAGACTTCGGGAACGAGGTAAGTATAAGAGGCTCTAGCGGGGGTCGGCCCGGCTCTGACGCGGCACGGGGGTGACAGGTTGAAAACTTTTTTTTTTTTTTTTTATTCATTACAGTACAAAAATACTTCGTCACAGGTCTGTAAAAGTCTTTAGTTTATGTTCTAGTGAATCGATTCTAGAGAAAATTCTAGAGAAGTGGAGATGGGTAAAAATATTAAATGATGCCTGAACTAAAATGAAGGAAAAGTGCTTTTATGGCACAACATTTGAACATTTCCAACCCTGTGTGTCCTCCAGGTTTAGGAGAATTGTTTTCCACGTTATTTACTCGTGAAGCAAGGGAGATGACCACTGTTCTTGGATCTGAACTCTTATAGCTTATATGTTTTGACAGGTTATGCCCTATCCACTGTACCCATGTGATAGGGCCTAACAAAGTGATAGAAGGGGCCTGACCACTTTGTGCCCCCACAATTTCAAGAACATTCTCTTTGGAGATGTGTAGTTATGGTAGTAGTGTAGAGATGTAGCTTTGTCCATTTTCAGTGATTCTTCAGAAAATGAAATGAGCTGTGGCACATATACAAAGCCCCAGCTCAGATTTCAGGGTCCCCATTACTGAGGTCACAGACAGACCCCGTCCCCAGTCTCTTAGGTATACTATATCCTATGGATACTGTAGATTGGGCATAACTTTATGCTAATACTGAACACAAAAGATAAGAAAACCCCAAATGACCTACATTGTAAAATGGTATCAAATATTTCATCAACACTTTATTACTTCACCCACAAAGATCATGTGATTTGGAAGTATCTTCTAATGCATGACCCTTAACATTTCTTCAAAAAAGGATAACTTTCTCTACTCTTTAAAATCTTATTTTTTATAAAAAAAATTCCCTAAAAGTAGTTTGTCCCACTAGCATAATCTGTGAGGGTATCTGTCTGCAAGTGTTATGTTTTCCTACAGCTCCCCCACAGGGCAAATGAAGCATTACACGGTTCAAAAACAATAGACTGTATAAATGACATAGGGCTACTCTCTATGCGGGTTAATAAATGAGGGTTCTAAATGAATCCACTCCCTTTATTAACTATGAATATCATTCTGGGGTATTTTAAAATGGCTTCTCTAGATGCTTAGTGCTACATTTTGCTCTTTAAACACAATTTATAGCCGGCACACTGTATTCTCCATGACTAAGTTTCGGGAGATGACTCATAAAAGCTGTTGAAGCTAAGATGATTTACGGCAAGTCATTCTGTGTAGGGCTGTGTTGGCTAAAAATCCTCCCATCTGTGGCATGTTACCATTGCCAGCCACACACTGTTCATTGCTATTTTTATTTATTTCATCTTTATTATGTCTCTTCTCTCCCGCTGCTTGGACCGTAATGACACAATGCCGACTACATCTCGGCATCAGGTTGGCTATTTGCAATGCATATGTGCAAACGACCATTTGATCTTTTGCAAATCAAAAAAAAAACATTCGCCTTTTACTTTTGTTCAGTCTCGCAACGCTGGAGGAGGTCCTGCTGTGCGAGATGCTCGCATGGAAACTGGGACAGTGCAGTGTTAAATATAGAAACATGGCAGAAAAAAAAAGCTGAACATGCATAATTGACAGCTCTTGGGGTTCACAAAATATCTTCCAGCGATTCCTAATACAGAGATGGAAAAAGATAAACTAGAATTTAATAAAGGGATAAATAAAAATAAAAATGGAAAGATTGTAATTGGGTTTGATATTATGTACCAAATATCCAAAGACAGGCTGTCCATGGTGTAATGATGAGCTGCTGAGCACAATGCTTTCTGTTTGGGTGTAAACATTCCCTATTAGAACAAAGGGTTATGCCAGTCTAACCTTAATGGTCACCATTTTACTACAATTATTTTCTTAACATCTTTGCTAGATGTTATCAAGCCTCAGTATAGATTGATTCTTTGCCAATTTTTTTGTATATATATATATATATATATATATATATATATATATATATATATATATAATTTTTTAAATCAACTGGTACCAGAGATTTGTATTTTACTTCTGTTAAAAAAAAAATCTCAAGTCTTACAGTACTTATCAGCTGTTGTGTGTCCTGCAGGATGTAGTGTATCCTTTCCAGAAGAGGTTTTTCTATAGGAATTTGCTACTGTTCAGTTCCTGTCACGGACAGAGGTGGCAGCAGGGAGCACTGTGTCAGACTGGAAAGAGTACACCACTTCCTGCAGGACATACATCAGCTGATAAGTACTGGAAGACTTGAGATTTTTTTAATAGAGGAAAATTACAAATCTCTGGCACCAGTTCATTTTAAAGAAAAACTGCCCCTTTAAAGATTTTTTATGGGAAGAATACAAACTTTGGCTACAGTTCCCCCCTGGCATAGCACAATAAACCAGCCATAGTTATCCCTCCTACTGCTCATGCTTTGAAATCTTCTGACCCCAGCTGTGTTCCCATTCTGCTGATGCAGTGCTCAGCCAGTCACAGAGCTGAGCAGGGACAGGATGATCGCAGAAGTTGGCAGAAAGAGAACACAAACGTAACCAGAAGGTTGCACAGCGGGAACGAGGGAATGGGGGGGGGGGGGATTAAGTATGGTAAGCCAAGCCACATGAATGATTGTTGTACTATTACTTTGACCCTTTAAATTCATCCCAGTCCCAGTTAAATTTGGGTTCAGCCGAACCTTAAACAAACTGCACTCAAAGAGGTAAACGATTATGAGCGCTTAGCTCTTTGTGTAATTCACAAGTTCACTCATCAATACTTACCTGTCCGCGCTTCCCCAATATCATCGTCCTCTGATCTTAGGTGTCTCCAGCAGCGGCCAAGTCAGCGGTCACTGACTAAGACAAGACAGCGCTGCGGTCAGTGGTTGGTTTAGCTGGCTGTCACTCTTGCTGTCCTGTCTTAGTCAGTGATCACCTGAGGTGACTGTGATCAGCAGGGGGCATCGGAGATCCGGAGGAGGACACTGGGGGAGTGTGGACAGGTGAGCATACTTTTTTTTTTTTGTATTAAATTGTGCGGCCACTATCTTTACAAACTTGATCATAAGATTCGGTTCACTCATCTCTATTGGCCACACATCCCATTTTTACACAGGGCAATGTTCAGACAAAAACAATAATTTTAATGGCCACACAAAGATCCAGTGAGCTGACAAATGAGTGTTTGCTAGTTCATTGGCTGATTGCTGGCAGTTTTACGCTGGCTGATTATCAGGAATAAGTGTTCTTAGTAATGCACATTGTGCTGATAATTGGCCCACGTAAAATTCGCTGACCCCTCTAAGCACATGTGTTTGTTATGGTGCAGTATATATAAATCCTATTCAAAGATGTTTAATGTGAAAGGCGTAAATCCCCCTTTAATGATACTCACCTCTAGTGTTTCATAGTAGTAACAGGTTCCCTCTACGCATTGTTCTTTCATACCCCCAAGGGACGTATATTCAGAACCTGAGCTGCCATCTAAAGGTCACGAAAAATGTAAAAAGAGCAGGTTACCCATTGACTCACAATAAATGTTTCTATGTGCTACAATTATGTGAAGAGGATTCTGTGATCTCACATTTCACATATCGTGTTGGTGCTTCAAAGGCATGAAAGGTAGATATGGCCTAAAGTGAAGATCACACAGATCGTAAGTGTCACTGATGGCTTCGAAGGTGTTACAATTACTTACTATTTACTTTGATATATAGATGATGTTTGTTTTTTTTATGTTTATGAACTATCCATATTCTGGATATAAGTCTAGGACCTACCCATCAGTCTAATGAAGCAGACTTACAGCATAGTATGAAGTTGTTGTGCCTGAAGTTCAGTCCATTAGATACGTATGTATAGTAGATAGGAGAACAGTTTGAATGAGTCTGAAGGGTCCCCAATTGGGACTCAAAAAGGAGCATCAGTCTCTGTAATGGACACTTATTTGCTGAACCTTCACACAACTTAATTCATGCAACCACATTGAAGTAATCATATAAATTGCCTTGATATGTATACATACCCATATATGTGTGCTATAGCATTCATTTTTTTCCCGTACACTTTGCAGAGCGGAATGCCGTACAGGAGCCACTTAGCCTCCAGTATATGTATTGGAGAGAAGGGGGTGCCATATACTGTCTGTGTCCTTAGTGTTAAGGCTAGTGTTGAGTGAACTCCCCATAGGCTGTAACCATTTTCTCCTGGCAGCCTTTCAACTTCTTCAGCCACTGGGAGTCAAAAGCCGAACATTGCAGAAACTGAACAGGTTGGCAACTTCGCTTTGCTAGTTAAAGGCCTTTTACACGGTCCAGTTACCGAATGAACTTTCACTTCTGACTATTGGCCCAGTGATCAGCCAATAAAAACATTTGCTGATTGGGGTTTTTTATGGAGGCCTAAATGAAACAAATGTAGCCCCATCTGCAGGATATTTGAGCCGTGTAAATGGCTGAGTGCCAATAGGTGCGAGTTACAACCATGAGTTGGACTGTCTAAAAGGGGCCTTTAGGGTTCTATTACACTGGCTGACTATGGCCCGATCATTTTAGTAAACGAGTGCCAATCTGCTAGATCGTCACTTGTTTACTGGACCTATTAGGAGCACTGATAATCGGGCAGTAAGGGCTGCATGGACATCGTTAGCGACAGGCCGCTCAGACACTGCAGCTGCCGGGACCGGGAAGCTGCGGAGCACAGGAGAGAAGACCAGGAGTGGGGAGAGGTAAGATGTCAGGTGTTTAGGGAATCGTCAGCCATCGGCCGCTCATTGCTAGAAGCTGAGTGTATTCCCGGTTTACTGTCCAGCTATTTGCGCTTGATTGAATGGATCGGTTATAGAGTTGTTGTTGTTTTTGACCTTTTGGATAAGTCCTTGTCTGTAGTTCTTTGCGTTAATTGGCCATTATGACTGCAGTCAGTCTAGTACCTAATGGGCAAAATACCAAACCCGGTAGATTTCTTCTATGTTCTTTCATCAGGATCCATAGAGAGAGCACATCAAGTCGGTCATTAGAGGACCACCTTTCATCTCCGAGAGTATTCTACTCAAGAGTCTCAAGTGTTAAATGAATGGCCATGTGCAGGTGGACACTTTCCCATCACCGGTTGAGACAAGGCATGCTCTGAGAAGCGGCCATGGAGTTGTCTTTTAGCATGTCATCCAGACAGATGAGGGAAATGACATCTTTTTAAGTATTGCTAAAAAGTAATTTGTACCGAAAACTGGGGCTTATCTCTCTTTGTAGTGTCAGGATAGATGATGTATAGTCACTTTTAAGAAAGTTATTTGTGTCAAGCCACGCCGTCAGTATCTGGGTGAATTTAGTCTCCGTGGGGATTGATTGATTACTTTACTTAGGGTTCTTGTCTGAGAAGAGACTGTGAAATGTATTTAGCAATCATCTTGGGTACTTTTGCAGCACCTGCAGGAAAGAGAGGCTGTTCTTCAAGGGCGCCTTTTAGAGTGTTACAAACCAGGTCAGACAAACAGATCTTAAAGCCCAATGTAGCTCAGGTATATAATGTAGGAGTACTCCAATATGGTCCATATGCACTGCTTAACTTTGAAATAGCAACACCAAGAAGGAAAAGCCGTGGACTATGGAAATCCCAGACTTGTTAATGATATGAAATGAAAATAAAACACTCAAAACCTCTCTCAGAAAGACACACACTTGTATACCTGGTATGCTATTAGTGGGGATATTAATGGTTGTCTGAGAAACGTTCTGCCACGCTGAATGCCCTTGTGTACGCAAGTCAGGATCCGCTGCTGACAGCTCCCTTTGCAATTGCCGACCAATGACGTCCCATGGGTGCTCAGTGAGAGACGTAATACTGATTCCACAAGTCTCTGAGTTCAAGAGTTCTGTCCCTCTCGGTTTGTGACAAGTGGTGATGACTGGCACATTTTTTTAACCTGGGTTTTATACCATCATAGGCCCGGCCACAGCCAGGTTCTTGATATTGGCCACTCCTAATACTTGCGCCATATTATCTCTCCTTCCCTTTATTTTCTACGTACGTTCATTCGTTCGTCCTTTCTTTCTTTCTTTCTCTCTCTCTTTCTTTCTCTTTCTTTCTTTCTTTCTTTCTCTTTCTCTTTTTCTCTTTGTTTCTTTCTCTTTCTTTCTCTTTTTTCTTTTTCTCTTTCTTTTTCTTTCTTTCTTTCTTTCTTTCTCACGCTCTTTCTTTTTATCTCTTTCACTCTTTCTTTTTCTTTCTTTTTTTCTTTTTCTTTCTTTTTCTTTCTTTTTCTTTGTTTTTTTTCTTTTTCTTTCTTTCTTTCTTTCTTTCTTTTTCTTTCTTTTTCTTTTTCTTTCTTTTTCTTTCTTTTTCTTTTTCTTTCTTTTTCTTTCTTTGTTTTTTTCTTTCTTTCTTTCTTTCTTTTTCTTTCTTTTTCTTTCTTTCTTTTTATTTTTTTTTCACTCTCTCTCTTTTATTCTTTTTCTATCTCTATCCCTTTTTCTCCCTTCTCTCCCCCCCCCCCCCCCCCCCTTCTCTTTGGAGTCCTCAGCTGGTCATTGTCATCACACTATACAGCACTGCAGCAGCCTACAGCTAGAGGCATACAGATGGATGGGCAAGCCTCCAGTATATCAACCTAGTACGAGCTGATACAGTACCTGTATCTCTTCTGTAAAGACCTAATGTGAAGAGGTGTCATAAAAGCAAATGAATAATCCACTTGTATTGTATTGTTGTTTGTATTGTAGATTTAGTAGCAGTCATATCGGTTTAATGAATAGGGAAAGTCATACAAAATATCATGGGGAAAAAAGCCTACATTTTTGTACATCAGACGCTAGGGCTCGTGGTTCTGTCCGTGCACTCTCTCACCTTTCTTGATCACTTGTGTTTCCATAAGAGCCAGCATTGGGTTGAGAGCTCTCCTGGCCGCACTCAGCGATTCCAGGCTTCATAGGAGACTACACAATAGTTATTAATGTAAAGTATTATCACATGGTCTAATACAATGGAGAATAGCTCAAGGCTCAGTGCATTAGGAAACGCATTAACATTAGCTTTCATGGCTGCCATACAGGTATATAGTATGGCACCTGCTGTTCTGCTGAACTTGGCTTCCTAGGGGGATGTAAGTCTCCTCCTGAAGAATTGTGGGACATAATAAAATACACGGATGTTGCGTATAGATTCTATAATATAAAGTTATTAAGACCTTACATTTTATGGTAGCTGATTGGCAATTGAAAAATTCTAGTGTGATAGTCAGGTACCGATCCTGTATCCGGTGTTAGGATTTTTTTTATTTTTTTAACAATCCTGTAACATCCTGTAATATACTTCAGAGCTGCACTCATTATTCATCCAGTGGAGTCACTGTGTACATACTTCCATTACCAAACTTATATCCTGCATTATACTTCAGAGCTGCATTCACTGTTCTGCTGAGTCCATTGACAAGCTAGTCACCAGACACCCCCCTCCAATAATGTCGCTGAGCTTCTACGAATCAGTAGGACAGTTCATTTCTCCTGTGCGACTTAATGTAAGGACTTCTCTTCAGACAGCGCAAGATTCCGCCAAGCTGTGCACATACATTTTAAGCAGCGGGGAACGTAAGGTTTCAGCTCTGCAGGCAGCAGAATTGTGACTACAGCTCTGGATTATAATGGTCTGTTAACCAGGATCAGTACTAGAATTGATGCAATGCATTTGCAGATTCCCCCACCCCCTATGCAGATTATATACATATAGCCACAAAACTATATTGAAATGTGAACGCTTGCTTTAAAATTTCCGATTCTTGAGAGTAGCTCGGCTCGCACGGGGAATAAGAATATAAAATTCTGCCTGCTCTCGGAGGAGGTGAGCTTTCTCTTTGCCGCGTGGCAGAATAATTGGCATTCCACCAGCAGTTTACAATTGTCACGCTTAATGGCTGCCTAATTTTAATATAATAATTTCCTTCTCCTGCAATATTTATATTACCTTTTAGAGAACATGTAGCCCGGGGCGGCATCACAAAGAAAATAAAAAAATAAAGGCAAGCTTTTTTTTGTGAGTTCTGAAACAAATGTTATGAATTTTTTTAGAAAGAATGATTTACCGTTTTGTAATATTTTTTTTTTACGAATAACTGGTGTATAATGCAGATATCATTTACATACTGAATGTGGGAGAGCGGCCACAGCGCCCACATTAAACTGGTTATGATGACCTGTAATACAGACACAGTACACCAGGGGGCATGGCTAAATGTCGCCAGCTGCGCCCACCCATCTATTTCTGCTGCATTGGAAATGTTCCGGCTAAGGCTCTGTAGCTACTGAGGGGGCAATGTATCTGTGTATATGGGTATGGACAGATAGTACTTGGACTACAGCAATGTTTAGGCAGGTGGTACGTGTCACAGTGATGCCAAGGCGCCCAGCACAACATCCCTGTCGTCTTCTCATAGTGCATCCTGGTTCCATGTGTTCCTAGGTAAGTGATCCATACACAGCCGTCCGTCCACATGATGTAAAAGAATAATTCAGCAGGTCATGGCACCTCCTTCCATTAGCCATTGGTCCAGTTCTGATGCTCCTGTGCCCATTGTAAGCACTTTTGGGGATGGACCAAGGAGCCCTAACCAGGTTGTGGCTACCATGCCCTATACACTATAAGCTTTAATGTACTGTGTTATCTGACACCTTTCTATCATTACAGGAGAAACTGTGCAGGGTAGCAGTTTGGGCTATGGTAGCTTATCTATGGGATTAGACCAGACAGGCTAGCCTTTGTATTCAATGTGTATATTATTCCAGCAATGATTGAGAGAGAAGTTGTATAACTTGTAATGTGATTTAAATAAATAAAATGTAATAAAGGTTCAAAATGGCCCTCTGCTGCCACCAGTGGCTGTGTTGTCAACTGCAGGGCTGCTCAAACCCTGGTCCTGACACTGTTGCATATGACTAGCGCTGCAGCTTGGAGATACTGAGCCTTCCCAATGTGTATTCTAATGCATGTTAGCATTAGAATAGACCTTGCAGTTGTGTCACTGGCGCAGCAGGTGTAGCACTCTGTAGCACTGCGAGTGGGGATAACTGTCAGCTGCCATTTGCTCTTTTAAAGGGTGCCGCAACTGCAGTGCTAGTGACACAGACAGCTTCCCCCAGTGTAATCTCTATTCCAATGATAATATGCCTAAGAATAGGCATTAAAGTGCTTATCCAGTGTTAGGATTTTATTTATTTTATATAACTCATCTCTGCGGGTGAATATAATAAACACGTCATGCTTACCTCTCTGCGCTCCCTCTGTGACTTGCTGCGGCGTCTCTGGGGTCCCTTCTGACTCGTCACTTCCGAGATGAACTTGTCCCAGGATTGACACCCCACTCCGCCAATCACGGACTTAGACAGGACTGCGCCGGGGCCAGTAATTGGCTGAGCGGGCTGTCACTCCTGAGACCGTTTCATCCTGGAAATTACAAGGCTGCAGTCAGCGGGGGACACTGGAGACACTACAGAAGGACAGCATTATATAACAAATTTCCTAACACCGGATAACCCCTTGAAAGAGGGGAAGAGGCTCAGCTATTGCTAGAGATATGTAACTGTCTCCGCTTCAGCGGCCCTGCAGTTCCTGAAACAGTCATTTGTGGCAGCACAGAGGTTGAGTTGCCCCCTACTGCTAATTCTTAATGTTAATAATAAATGCAAAAAAGGGCCCTTTAATAAAAGTTAGGTACTCAAATATATATCGGCAATACACCTGACACCTTCCATTCACCTTCCTTCATGGTAGGTTTTAACCACTGCTTACTAGACCAGCCACTTTGTGGATACCCTGACGAGACATCAAAATTTTGCCCTCGTCAGAGTCGTTTAGACCCTTAAGCTTGTCCATTTTCCTGCATCACTTGGTACCTAATCTATTCCCCTCAATGCCAACTGCCAACCTCAATGCCAATCAATGTCAATGGAATGAATAGGTAGCTATTAGAATATGATATATATATATATACATGTGCCATCCAGTACCCATTAAAATTTTCTATACATTTTATTAGAACCACAGGGACAGATCTTTTTTGCTTTTTACCTCCGTTATGTTTTTTTTCTCCTGTGACGAAAATAAGAAAGAAAAAAAGAAGGAAGGAAGGAAGAAGGAGAGGGGCAAAGAAAATGAGTAGCAATTTGTATCTCGTATTCCCTGAAAGTCCCGGGGGAGGACTCATGCAATCATTTGTAACTGTCGCTGGAAGCACACGAGAGGCTGGAGAAGACGTTGGGGGTGGTTTGATGTAATGCACAGCTCTAGTATTCATTATTTCTCGCTGTTTATTATAGCACAGATGCACATCCTAAGGAAATAATTTTACGCTGAAACCATTATAACAGTGTAATGGTATTCACCAGCCGCATTACTAAATATGCTGCCACAAACTCAACTTTAATAAGGACATTGCTCACTGTCACATAGAGGCCTCCTCCAGCACTGCTTTGTGTGTGTGAGAACATACACGCTTAGTTATTGGTAGCCTCCCTGAGGCATCTGGGGGCAATAAATGCAGCCTGTGGCCTGATGTTTTCCAAAGAACTTCTTGTTAAAAGTAATTTATCATGAAAAAAAAAAATGCGCGTTCTTTGTTGGTGTTTTTTATACTTTTCTTTATGAATTTTGAATTTGAATTTTAGAGCAAAAACCCACTAAGCTGGGGTTTCCTGCTGCGTGCAGCTCACTTGTCAGCTTTGCTGTGTAGACTGGGACAGAATCAACAGGTGGCAGGGGATTTACTGACAGCAGGGCCAAGATAGTGCAGGGTAGAGTTGCACTCCACCACTTTGGGTGCAAACCTATATCCACACTAATCTGCACTCATAATCTGTGATTTTTCTCCACCCATTAAAGTGTACCTGTCGTTTCAGGTGACTTCCGGATAGGCTATGGAGTTGTGTGTACGTGAGGGTTGTCATATATCTTGTATGTGACATTTATCTGAAGATTTCTGCTCTGTCAGTCCAATCTGTAATTTCCATCTCTCCCAGAGCTGATGAGCGGAGTCTAATGTTTATAGTGTCTGCAGACAGAGGAGGAGATCCTGTCCTTTTGTGTTTGTGCTCAAAAGCAGCGGCATGGAAGCCATGATAGAGTCTAAACTGTGTGTAAAGCCCAGGGGTGAGATGTCTTACTTGCAGAGTTGTCTCTTAGCTGTCTCTCTCTAATTATGCACCATGGCACTTTACCTTTCTTCTCCTTTTCCCCTTTCTTTTAACTTGACTCTTGAGCTAGCTACAGTAGGGAACAAGAGCAGTGCAGAGCGGATTTTTATGAGTGAAATACAGTTTTGAAGGCAGGGAATGCTTGATAACAGAGGAAGGAAGCAATTATGTCTGGTAAGATATAACAGGAAGGAAGCATTTTTGTCTGGTAAGATAAAGCGCAAAGTTTCTTATGTACTGTTGATCTGTGAAGTCTGTTGCTACAACAGTGCCTGTGTGAAAGGGTAATTCAAATTAAGTTCATCATCATTGATGGCCAGCGATGTCATTATGGCATAGAGGTCTTGTTAGGGATTTTATACTGAAGCACAGCAGGTCCCAACTTTACCTCTGGTCTCAGGTGATGGGTGAACACTCAGCATTTACATGTTGACCTGCATTGCACACCAGAGTTGGACTGAAGACTAATTCTGCTTTATGTTTTAGCTGCTGATCATGAAATAATTACTAGAAAGCTTTTATCTCTGACTGAATGTTATTGTGTCCTTTCTTCTTCAGGTTTACCCAGAATTACAGATAACCAATGTGGTAGAAGCCAACCAACCCGTCACCATCAATAACTGGTGCAAGAGAGGCCGCAAACAGTGCAAGAGCCACACTCACATTGTGGTCCCATACCGGTGTTTGGGTGAGTGTCCATCACTTTACCATTACTTGTACATTGTGGTTGGGCAATAATAACAGAGTCGTGTATTTGGGATTGGCAGTTCTCGTATTTGTAGACCTTCTGAGTTTGGGTTGTTACACATTGTCATGGGCCCGCAACCCCCCAAAAGAGTATGCCTTTTGGTATTGGCATATTTTTATATGAAGGCATCACAAATATGCTAACGTTATAGTATCGGAAACATGTCTTGACCTTGTAGAGGAACGAGATGTGTTAGATGGAGCCGGGAGCTAGCTGCCATCAATGCCATACACGAATGGCTGCACATTTTGTGATCTCTATTACTGTCATCGGATGACAGTGGAAACGTGTACCGTCTTACTTGTTATGTACTCGGCAAGACCTAATCCTACTGAGCCAGGAGGTAGAAATTCTCCCTCTGTCTTCTATCCACTCTAGGCAAGTTCCTCTATAGGGTGGAGATAGGCTGCCCTATGTATTCGCCATTTCCTCACACATGATCAGGCACCTGCTATGGGCAAAGTCTGCTTGCTACTTTTTCACCTTGGGTTTATGTAAAATGCAGTTTAACCAGTTTTCTTTTCTTTTCTTTTTTCTTTTTTTTTCAGCTCATACCTTATAAAACATTTTAAGATGTTTACCCTTGAACACGTTTATTTGTATCTTAATAGATTGCAGATTACATTAACATTATTATTATTGAACATTTTTCTGGTAAGAGGCCCTAGTGTCCTTCATAGAATACCATACTGACTGCAGTCATCTGAGGGAATTTTAGTGTTTAGTGAATGCTGTGTATACATTGAACTTAAAGGGGTAGTGCGGTGCTACACATTTATTCACTAAATAATACACATTACAAAGTTATAGAACTTTGTAATGTGTGCTATTTAAGTGAATGCCCCCCTTCCCCGTGTTCCCCCCAACCCGGAAGTGTGGTGCATTATACTCACTGCATTACTGTCGACCCTGGCCGCCACCTTGGGACAATGATGTAATCTTCAGGAGGCCGTCCCCCTCTGGCGTGTCATTAGCTGCTTAGCCGCAATTGGCTGAGCACAGGTATGCTCAGCCAATCGAGGCTGAGCAGCTGATGACGCGCAACAGGGGGGCCGGTATGAGGGGAGGGCTGGAGCGGTAAGGCTGGCTGCCTGGTGATAACGTATTCGACCCAAGATGGCGGCCAGGGTCGTCAGTGATTCTGTGAATATACGGCATCACATTTCCGGGGGTGGGGGGGGAACACGGAAAAGGGGGCAAATCACCTAAATAAAACACATTACAAAGATGTATAACTTTGTAATGTGTGTTATTTAGTGGATAAATGTGTAGCACCGCACTACCCCTTTAATAATAAATCAGCATACAGTAAGCTCCCCCTAGTGGCGTCTACAGGTAGTTAAATATTTCAACATTATGAGGGAGTCTTAGAGTTTAGACAATACTGTAAGTGGGATGCTCGGTGTCCCTCCAGTGCCCTGTGTCCCTCAGTGTCCCCCTGCCATCATCCTCTCCAGCAGCCACAGCCCGCACAGCTCTGGGAGTGGGGTTGTGACATCACCATGTTATCCAGGAAGTGACATCACCATGTTATCCAGTAAGTGAAGCCTTAATGCAGTAGTAAGTGCACTTTCTGTGCATTTCCTGTAATAAGTGTACATTGGTGATTTGGTGATTTGTATAACTTTTTTTTTTTTTTGGGGGGGGGGGGGCAAAACAATACTTTAATAAAAAAAAAAAATTGCAAATGCTGGGGAGGATAAAAAAAAACAAAAACATGCTTTTACTACCTCCTCCGCTCCATCACTGGTGGCCACATACTGCTGCTTTGGTCCCCAGGTCCTGAGCCACTTCCTGGTCTGAGCAGGGACCCGGGAAACCGAGCATTAGGATGTGGCCACCAGCGCTGGAGCGGGGAAGGTAAGAGCACAATATTTTATTCATCCTCCCCAGCACTTGCTAAAAAAAAAAAAAAATGGGTCTGGCCAGACTTCTCCTTTAATTATAAAACAGTATGCAGTAAGCTCCACCTAGTGGCGGCTACAGGTAGTTAATATTTATTATTTATGACTTCAGTCATCTAAGGGAGATAGTAGAGCTTAGTTAGTCTATATACATTGAACTCAATAATAAAACAGTATAGTGGTGGCCGCAGGTGGTTAAATATTTCTCCTATAGGTATAGCTATACAAACAAAGAGCTCTGACTTCTATAAGCCTAGAGCTACCTAGCTTGTGATGTAAGAGTCGCATTGCATTGTTGAATGGCATCTAATGATTGTCAGTGTGGTCATGGTGCGACTCCCTTTCTGAGGAGTATATGGTGCAACTCTTGCAAAAAAAAAAAAAAAAAAAAGTCACATGTGCCTTTGCCAGCACTGACCTCAGTGTAAGGCTGGGCTCACACGTCCATAATTTCTGTCCGGGTCCGTGCCAGGGCCATGATTCATTGACCTGTGAATGGGGCCGTGCAATGGCGGATGGCTACAGATGTGAAAGTGGCCTCATGCAGCTTGCAAAACTTTAACGCAACAGCATATCTCAAGCACTTTGTCAAATACTTTGGTTGTGTGGCATTTCTTCAACTTTATTTCTCATGACCACAGGTGACTTGGCCCCAGCATAAGAATTTATTAGCAATGAATGTTGGATGTAAAAATGTAATGGTGCCAAAGGTGAAACTTCATTTTAAAGAGTGTTTCTACCAAAAAATGTAAGAGCGAATTCTTCTATCCTCTCCTATATATAGCGTTCAAACCGAGTGTCATCTAGAGCCCAGAACGTCAGAACCTGCCACGTTATATAGAAATCGGAAAGTAGAAATCTAATTAGGCTGAAAATCTTAGAAAGCTGGGGGTGTAATAGAGACCCGATGAGCTGTACCCCACATAGGTGTCTGACAGCCGGGACCCTCCTCCTTTGATTGGGGGGGCAACTTTTCAACATTAATAGTTTTCTATTAAAACTAAAGTTATGGAAACCTACAAGAATGAACAATGATGGCTGACATGGGTCTTCACGGCCAGTGTTATTTTTGGTCATGAAACACGTCGGCAGCAGCGTTGTCATAGTGTGAAAGCATGTTTGATTTTTCTCATATTAAAAAAAATATATATATAAACTTTTGATGGCTCTGTGAAGAGAGGTCCTGCTGGGGCAAAGCGCCGCCATTAAATCCTTGTTACCGCCTCTCGCGGACGGGTGTTTTATGTGGGTTTTAAACTGCCCTATGCAGAATATTGCTGGCAGCATGAAATCTGTTTCTTTTATTACACGTCACGTTGATTTATCTCGGCTGTCTCTGTTTTATGACACCTTAGAAAATATCCCATCATAACGTGTGATTTATGCCGTGGTATTATTAAGATTCCTCCGCGCCATTATTATCCTAGTATTTCCAAAGTCGGAGCTGTAATTATTTTCACAATAACATTTTAATACACAATAAAATCAGTTTTGGTCTAAAAACTAATGACGATAATGAAGTAAAATGATGGTTTTCGTCGTATAACAATGCCGGGTTTTTGTATCTATCTTGACTCTTGCAAGTCTCTTGGGAACGTCAATGTGGTTCGAGATATATTAAAGGGTAAGTGAGGCGCTGGGGAGCCCTTGAGGCGTCCCCATGAATAATCTCTGCCGGGCAGCATTTATGACCCTGTTCACATGGTTCTATACATGCAGCACATATGCTGGAGAAGTCTTTAGATGTGTGCAGCTGTTTACCATACCATTCTATAAGGCTTCCATAGGCTACTACATTAAAAGTATACTTGTACCACATAGTATAGGGTTTATCTTCCACGTCCCATCTGTATAGGAAAGTGCTGTTGTCTGTAATTACTCGTACAGTCTAAATAAACAGTAATATTAACTGCCTATAGTCCAATTAAGTGTACGTGTCGGGAGCGGCTGCTTCTCTGATATCCTCCCGTCATGCATTGTCCATTGGAATATGGCTGACTAGCCCCCAAGTCGAAAATAGAGGACTACACGTTAACTGTGGATCAGCTGTAGGAACCGAAGAAAAGTTTATTTTTTTTTATTTGAATCCCGACCATTACGCACAAGAGGTAGAACTTTGAATTTTCACAGTTGGTCTCCTTGGATATCAATGCAGTTCTGGCCGTGGTGTTGCCGCTTCTTGAACCCAACTTGGAAGAAATGCTTGGTCCGGTGGCAAACTAGGTGTCAGACGCTGCGTTACATCAGGAATGGAGTCCATCTAGGTTCCCTTGTGTTATTTCTTCAAAGATAGACTAAGACTGCCAGATCAGGTGACTAAGGCTGGTTTCACACTGCATCTTTGCAATCCGTTTTTTATCTGTTTAATGTAAAAAAAAAAAAAAAAAAAAAAAATGATGCATTTGTGTGTGTTTTTATTTTACTTCCAGTATAAAAAACAGATCAGTTTTTTTTTAGCATGCACAAAAATGTGGTCAACCATGTTTTTATGTACGCTAAAAAAAAAGATACGTCTTTATTCGTTTTTTTTTTTTTTTAGAACGGAAGTCAATGAAAAAAAAAAAAAAACCAGATCTAAACAGATGCACACAAATGCGTCAGTTTTTTTCAGCAGGTTTTTGGATAAAAGTGATGAAAAAACAAATTGCAAAAAGCAAAAAAAAATTGCAGTGTGAACCCACCCTAAGGAGCTCAGGTCAGCCAGTTTGTTTGGGTGATGATTGAGATGTGGCAAACATTTAGGGGCCCACTTGCCAGACACCGTTCTCACATCCTAATGATTGTGAATCATGGACCAAACTCTATTTCTCTAGAAATTGTGAGGGAAATCACAAGGAATAAGTAACAACAGCTTAAAGGGAATCTCTCAGGTCTGCAGGTAAAGAGTTGTAGAGTTGGTGCTGATTCACAGCATTTCACCTCTTTCCTTACACCCCCACCTTGTTTTCAGTAATTGACGTATAGGACTGTGTGTGGGAACTGAGCCCTGTATACCTTTATATCCATTGTGCAGATGAGGGTGGGGGTGGAAGAGTATACCGTATTTTCCCGGCGTAGAAGACGATCCCAGACTTTCAAGAAGATTGTCATGGGTTCGCCTTATACACCGGAAAATGTTAACCCCTGCCTTACCGCAGCCCGAAGAAGCTGCCAGAGACGCCCGGCTGCTCAGGAGAGCTTCGGGGACCCCCGGCGCAGTCAGTGTACGTCACACTGCCTGCACTGGGAACGGGACACGAGGCGTGCGGAGGTCGAGAACGGACGCCAGGTGAGTTAACTGTTTGTTTGTTTTTTTATAGTGGTTGCCCATACAGTGGGGATGCGGCCATTTTTCTTCTAAGAAGATTTTTCAGGGTTAAAAAGTCGCCTTATACGCCGGAAAATACGGTACATATGCCTAATAGAACAGATCTAAAGGCAGCAGGACAGAACTATATTGCAGGTAACAATCACTAAGTTCACGTCTGCATTGGAGATGCATCCATGTATGAAGTGCAACCTATGCAGACAAAAAAAAAAATGAGTGGACAATTTCTTTGTCCACTCACATCCTACGGGCTCCGACAGACCCCATTAAAGTCAATGGGATCTATTGGTGTCTGTTGTGCGATGGATCTGTTTTGTGCACCTCCAATGCAGATGAAAGAAGCCTTATTATTTAGCTTTGAATAGGGCTTTCCCAGAACATATGGTTTTCTTTCAAAAATAGCGCTACACTTGTATTATGGCTTGTGCCTGGTATTGCAGCTGCATTGATGTAAATGGGGCTGAAATGCAGTTCCATAGACAACCTTTGGAGAGATGTGGCGCTGTTTCTGGTAAAGTGCATCCTTGCTTTACTAACAGTCAACTGAGTTTGGAGAAAGCAGAGTATAATGGGCATGTAGCAATGAGCTCCTATACATCCCCAGTCTAATAACTATGCTGGGCACTATGTGCGATGTTCTGCGGCGGGCGCATCCAGTGGTGAGTTTTGTATGCTGATCTGACGATTATCATGCTGTGTGTTATACAGCGGGACGCCATTAGAATTTGCGTTAAGCAGCCCTTCACAAGTAAACATTCGTGTAGGTTTTGATTATTCTTTGATAAATCCTCTGCTGGATGTTTCCGACTAACAAATCCCATTTTCCCAGTCTTCATATGTTTTTTCAATCAAGCCCAAGCCCTTTGTACGAGATGGGGAAAAGCAGAGATGAAGGGATGCAGGTCAGCGGTGCTTGTGTGGGTGCTTCATGGCAGACAAAGAAGAGCCTTCATTTTACAGACGTAAGACAATGTACTACTTCCCAGGGAGGACGGGGGACGCTAGAGGCAAATTTCCTTACCACTTAATAAATGACTATGATGGTATTTTTTTTTATCTGTTATTTAGAATGGGTTTATCTGATACAGTGTTTTGTGAGTTTGAATGATTCTGGAATGAGCACTGCATGCGCATGAGCACCCCATAGACATTAATGGGGTAGTTAGAGGGGATCATTGAAGATAACTTGGTCACAGGTTATTTTGATGCTAGTGCCGTGGTCCGGGATGCTGGAACTGATGTTGGGTCTGCTGGTGGTTTGGAGGCCATTTGGTCACGGTGATAACACCCACCCCCGGTGGGTAGATAGGTAAATTGATAGAAGAAACCGAAACCGTTGTCAGGGACCAGATAGGAGGGCCCTTGCCTAATGTACTATGTACATGCCAGGATGTGGTGAAGTGTGGATTACTCTGTTGTCTCACCTAACCGCCTTCTGCCCCACAGTGTTAGGTTACAGTCCTACTGGGGTAGTACAAGTCCCAGGTCTCTGCTCTGGGTGGAGCTGGCTTGTAGAACCCTTCCTACAATGCTGAGCGTCTTGTCAGTAGAGAACAGCTTGCTGGCCTATGCTCTACTGCAGGTCAAGTCTTAATTTATCCGTTCCTCTACTCTAATGTAGTTGACTGTCCTGTTTTCCATGACACAGACAAGGAGTGAAGTCTCCCTTGTCTCCGATTTCTGTGGGGGTCTACTTTAGCAACCCATAGTGGTTGGGTAGCTAGTTGCAGAAACAGCTATATACACGTCCTACCTGGCCTGTAGCCAGGCACCAACTAGCAAGGGAAGTGTGTGTGTAGCTGAACCTAATGTCAGCTGCAGCTGTGCTGTGAGAGTGGGACATCTAGTGGTTGGAGTAACGAACAGCGGCCACCTGTCCTAACCTGTGACACTAGAGTGAGACACTTTTTACCAAGGTGTAAGAAAACACGTAGTGGGACACTACTCTAGGATCCCCCAAGAAACAGTTGTAATTAGAGATTAGCGAACCTCAAGCAGTCCATCCAAACCAGATTAGCGGTGGCTGCTGAAGTTGGTTAAAGCTTCAAGGTTGTCTGAAAAACATGGATACAGCCAATGACTATATAAATGTTTTCCAAATAGCCTTAGGGCTTTATCCAACTTCAGCAGACCCCGCTAATCAAATGCCGAACGATCGCGTTTGGATGGACTCGAGCATGCTTGAGATTCGCTCATCTCTAGTTGTAATCTATCATAGAGCCTGGAAGCAAATTTTTTTTATATCCCACAGCACCTCCGCAGGAGAAACAAAACATTACACTGATCAAATTTGAATCTTAGGGCTTCCTGACTAATGGAAAAATACAGGGCTAGCTTGGAAAGGGACAGACTTGTCCCTAAATTGTACTACAAGTTTAGTAGCCCTTTAAGGAAGCACTGTGATAGGTTCCCTTTAAATGTATCCCTTTAAATTTGGTGGTTGATTATGTAGCTGACTTCTAGAAGATTTGGCCGTCGTTCATTGTTTACCTAATTGGGTTTGTTTTGTCATATGCGCTGCGTATCCTGCAGGCAATAAGTGATACAATGAGTAATATAACTTGGCTCCCGGACAATGGAAAACGAATGCCTTTCATGTACAAAGGAGAGCGCTTTTGTTAAGTCTGACTATGCGTGTTTCTTGATAAGGCTTCTACGCTGGCATTATTTAGTGTTACAGGCACAAGTTTATTTTTGCCCTTTACTGTTTGGACTTAACAGTTTAATAACATTACCCGGTGCACAATGGTCTCTGAATGTGACCTCTGTTGGCAGCTTTTTGCGTTTGGGGAAGCTTGGCATCAGTTTAGTTTGGTGCAGGTAGAAGGTTGCTGGCAGCATGCAGGGTTTGTGTTATACCAAATTCTACAAGATATTCAATAAGTTATATTAAAGAGTACCATCCTCGTGCAGTGCGGGGATGATTGACAGGCAGAGGGGCCACTAATGGGCCTCTCTGTCTGTAAATCATCCCTGCACTGCACGCTGACAGGCATAAAGCCGTGACTAGTCACAAGTGTTTATTTTTTTTTGCCCAGATGACTAGTTGCCACCCCTCTCCCAGCCTTGCGTGGCATAATTAAACATCTTTTTCCCCTTTGTAAAGCTACTGCTGCTACTAGTTAGCTCCACAGTAAATCTATACTGTGCTGCTGGGAACTATATCGGCACAATCATGCTGATTATTTCCCTTTAAGAGAATGCACTTCAGTATTAACTTAAAGGGGTTATCCCCTATTACTAGTATTGGATGGTACTTCCATTCTTGTGATCGATGGGGGTTCCAGCAATTGGACCCCCTCATCTGGTTGTTGGAGGGTGCAGTATCCCAGACCTCAGTGCATGCGACGAGGTTCATTTGTCTCTCAAGTCTTTGTCAGGGGTTGGAGAAGTTGCTGTTCTCTGAAGGGCCCCCTGCTTTGTCATCTTTCTTCAGTTCCACAGAACATTGGAACAGCGTTCCAGCAGTTAAACCTCCATGATAAGCTGGTTGTTCCCTGTTCTTTGGATCAACTTTGATAATGTTTTATTTTCAAGCTCAATTTAAGGGATTCCGAATTAATAGTAGACATGCCCTCATTCATGGACCTCTTATATTATGCAGAGACAAAAGTACCTACCAAGAGCATCTGTCTCTCTGGAGGACCCATTCATTTCATGGGCAAACCCTTGATTTCAATGAAATCTCTGTAGTACTTCAGTTCTCCTTTGGTGGCATTGCAATTTTGAATTTCCTCTTAGTCTTAATCAGGACAAGTATACACACAGACACTGTGAATATTGACATTAAAGAGGTTATCTGGACTTAAAAAATGTAAGACCTCACCATAGACCATCAGTGTAAGACTTGCAACAGTCCAACTTCTAGCAGATCAGCCAATTGAACAGCTCATAACATAAAAACGAAACAAATGGCAAATATATTTAAAACTTAAATTTTTATTAAATTTGTACATTTTTATTTTAGTTTATTTAAAGGATCTATCTGGCACCTCCATATTGTGAGGTATGGACAATGAATCAAAAGTAGAGATGAGCGAATTACCTTAATAACGAAGCAAAGACTCATCAGCCTGCTGCCTTTTAACCCAATGCCGCTCCTTCCCAGGTGCTGGGAAAAGCCGTCAACCATACACCTTTAGTAGATGTCAGCTGCCAACCATACACCTTCAGTAGATGTCAGCTGCCAACCATACACCTTCAGTAGATGTCAGCTGCCAACCATACACCTTCAGTAGATGTCAGCTGCCGACCATACCCCTTCAGTAGATGTCAGCTGTCGATCATACACCTTTAGTAGATGTCAGCTGTGGAGCATACACCTTCAGTAGATGTCAGCTGCCGACCATACACCTTTAGTAGATGTCAGCTATCGACCATAGACCTTCAGTAGATGTCAGCTGCCGACCATACACCTTCAGTAGATGTCAGCTGCCGACCATACACCTTCAGTAGATGTCAGCTATCGACCATACACCTTCAGTAGATGTCAGCTGCCGACCATACACCTTGAGTAGATGTCAGCTGTCGACCATACACCTTCAGTAGATGTCAGCTGTCGACCATACACCTTGAGTAGATGTCAGCTGCCGACCATACACCACCAGTAGATGTCAGCTGTCGACCATACACCTTCGATTGTAGCTGTCAGCCATACATGTTCAATAGGTGTTTCTTTGGCCAATCACTATTTCCAATGCCCCCATACATATATGAATATTCAGTTAGGTAGCATGTTTGTATATTGTGGCTAGGTAGATACAGCTCTACCCATGACTTATCTCCCCAAAAACAACAAGTTAAAATCCAACATGCCCATTCCTTCTATCCCCAACATTATCTTTCAGAAGGCCGCCATTCACATTAGGTGGGTGACCTTTTCCTTTGAAAACTACAGGCTCAGCTAAGCTTTCTCTTTAAAAACATTAAAAAGACTGAAAGGTAAAGTAAAAAAAAAACCCTACCTATAAATAATAATAATTATCTCTGCAGTGAAGAGAAGAACGTGAACGCTTTCATCCTAGTTGCCTACCTTTAGTCGCATTCCTATAATTAATATGGTGTGGGCAAAGACAATAGGATGCACTGAGCAGAACAGGGAAGTAAATAGAGTTTTACTCTTGCTCACTGTGAATGTAAATCCTCCATTCTGGGCACACTTCCTTGGCTAGAGAGGATCGTATGACTTTTTTTTTTTTTCTTTTTCTCCCATGATCTCATGTTCCTTGTTCTTGCGTTGCCTCAGTGGCTGAGCAGCATGCATCCCCGTCTGCTCTACTGTATTGCTTTTGTGATTGCTTATTTAACCCAGCGTGTATTTAAAACTGGATTAGTGATGCCGAGAATTGTTGTGAGACAGGAAACGAATTGTTGTGCGACACCACCAGATGTATTGTCATCCACCTCCACCATGATGTCTTTACTGATGCTACGTAATATCTGCTACTCTCTAGGATCACTTCATCTACACGTCATCAGGCTTCTTCTGACCATCACTATTATGGTGGTCCTGCATTGTTTTGGTGTTAGGGAATTATAGGTCCTAGTAGGTCTTGCAAAGTTCACTTCTACATGCTCACTCAAAAAATCCAACCAGTCATGTTTTTAGCAGAGCTTTACCGGCTGTCGGCCATTAGGGATGATTGATCATGTACACAGATGAGCGAGCATGCTTGAGTCCGATCGTTCTGCATTTGATTACTGGTGGCTGAAGATTACTAGTGCCTGAAGCCTTAGGACAGCCTGGAAGACGTGGATACAGCCATAGGCCGGGATCACACTAGGCAAGACAACGGCCGTTCTGTGACATGGCCGGTGTCAGTGGAATTTGCAGCACTGGCTGGATAATTTTCAATTCTATTGAATTGGGATGCGGGCACATCTGTGTGCGCCCGCATCCCAATTCACCATTGTACATAATGGTGCCGCACTCTCCATTGTGTGACCTGTCTGGCTTGTAAGGCCGCTATTCAATGAATAGCAGCCGCACAAAACTGACATGTCAATTTTCATGCAGCCGCTAGGGATCCCAGCCGGAGCGTATACTATGTGTATACACTTCGGCCGAGATTGCCTCTGACTGCAGTACAACTTAAGTTTTGTATTAATCATGGTCGTGTCAAATCGGCAACAAAGGCCGCGATTAATACAAACCTTACGTTGTGTGAACATAGCCATAGGGCTGCATCCAACTTCCAGCCACTGGTATTCAAATGCCGAACGATCGGACCCAAGCATGCTCGAGTTGGGCTTATCTCTATTCACATGTCTTTTACTATTTATGGTTGGCCAATACAGCCAAAGTCTGTTATCTCACATATACAGCCAGTTTTAAACACCCCTCCTCCAATTCTCTTGAATGGATTTTGGATTACCGTAAAACCCTTTGGTGATCTACGTTTGTGACAGTAGAATATGAGGATGTCCACTTCTTGCAGTATAAGCTGGTTGCCAAAAAAAAAATCCCGCCATAATATTACAGCCATCTTGCAAACAGAATTATATCAAAGTGTTTATGTCTGAGGATAGTAATAAATGTGCACTTTGAGGATTTGGCCGGAAAAAAACTGACAGCACGAAGATGGAAACTCCTTAGGGTATCACTGATATTATTTTTTAATCTTATAGAAGTTGTCTGGAACATTAAACCTAGATATGAAAACTGGTTAGAAACAAATGTTTCCACGCTTCAGCCCTCTCTGCTGTCCCTTACAGCAGTGATTTTCAACCAGTGTGCCGCGACACATGGTCGGGTGTGCCGCGGGGAAAGTTCCCCAAACTATGGTAACCCTGCAGATCGCCCCGCTGCTGCTGTCTGCCTCACCTACTGGCCGCCTGTAGCGCCCGGACGTGCTCCTCCTATCCATTCAGCGGAGACCGGGAGCGTGGTGCGCCGCGGCGAGCCGTGATCCAATCAATGTGTGCGCTACGGCCCGCCGCAGCGCACCACGCTCCCAGTCTCAGCTGATTGGAGGAGCACGTCCGGGCCCTACGGGCGGACAGTAGGTGAGGCGGACAGCAGTGGCAACCATCTCGGAGGAGGTAAGGAGGAAGGGGGGGAGAGAAACAGGAGAGAACAATGGGGGAGAGAAACCTGGGGATGGGGGAGAGAAGCATGGGGGAGAGACAGGGAGAGAGGAAAGGGGGAGAGAAACCTGGGGATGGGGAGAGAAACCTGGGGGAGAAAAACAGCGGAGATAAGCAGGGGGGAGAGAAGTTTGGTGGAGAGAATCAGGGGGGAGAGAAGTATGGTGGAGAGAAGCACAGGGGAGAAGCATGGGGGAGAGAAGCACAGGAGAGAAGCAGGGGGGAGAAGTATGGTGGAGAAGTATGGTGGAGAGAAGCACAGGAAAGAAATAGGGGGGAGAAGTATGGTGGAGAGAAGCACAGGGGGGAGGAGAAAACAGATTCTAAATACATTTAGAATCTATATTATTAACTATATGTATAATATTGTACTGTTTTAGTTTCATTTTGTGCCATTTTGGTTGGTGGTGTGCCCCGGGATTTTTTAAGTATAAAAAGTGTGCCGCGGCTCAAAAAAGGTTGAAAATCACTGCCTTACAGGACTGAACAGTCTTTTCACTTTCCGCCCGTCTATCCCATTCTTTCTTTTCTTGGACATCAATGACTCCACCATATGAGGTCAATGCTTCAAACACCTTAAAAACACTGCTAGGTTAATTCATCTGCCTAAATTGGTGCACACTGATGGTGACTATGGGGATCAAAACAGATAACCACCTGGAAGCCATCTTGGATATCAGGGCTCCTGCACGTCATAAAAGCGCTTATGACGTGAAAAAGCCCTGATATAGATGATAAATAGAAGCAGGGCGATGGTTAGGCAATCACTGAGCAAATAATCATCTAGAGGACAATCATTTTGCCGACTGTCACGCAAGTTTTAATCCATATGGGCCGTTACAGTTAGGATCAATAACACCGAATTAAAAACCAATGAACTTTCTAGGACCACTTCTTTACAGAATGATTGTTGGTGGACTAGGGACTATAAGGAAAAAGTTTTAACCATTCTCTTCCAGTTGATGACTCTCATCATTTGACTAAAACAATTATTAATTTTACTCAATCAATGATCACTTTAATGTGTATGGGTCACAGTCAATAGATTGAGATAACTAAGAATTGAGAATGTTAAAGGATTTTCCGGTGATTTTTAATATAAATGCATTTTTATATCTTTATTTTTACATTGTGGCAGCAGTAAATAATGATACTGCCGCTCTGCTGACACCAAAGGCTGTGTGAGGAACTGCAGTGTTACTCAAGCATTGGGCCAAGTGCAAACAATGAGAAACAACGTAATGTGTCATATTAAGTATGTATAACAGAGTATGAGTGCAGGCACATTATAGCAGCAGTGTGTATAGCTGAGTGTGAGTGCAGTCACATTATAGCAGCAGTGTGTGTAGCTGAGTGTGAGTGCAGGCACATTATAGCAGGAATGGAGAGAATGGAAAACACAAGGGCTAACAGACAATGGTGGGAGCATGAAGTAGGAAGGAAGTGGATCTGCCATGATTTGTAAGGTGAGGGAGACTTCCTGGATCAGGGTACAGAGCTGCAGACAATGTCCCTCCCCCGCTCCCCTTCCCACCCTGTACAGAAAGCTTCTAAACCAAAGCAATGCTCTTAAACCAAGTTACAATTTTGAAAAACTGTGAGCTCTTCTTGCAAAACGCTCTTAAACCACTGTACCACTGTATTAGCAAAAAATTACAGATTACCTTTTTTTTTTAATCCGGACTTTTTAATATAGAATTACAAAATATAAAATTTGGCTTTCACATGTAATCTTTTGACTATAAAACCATTGGAATAAAAATTACTGTAAACTTTAGAAACCACTTAGAAAATCAAAAGTACTTACACCGACCTGGATAGAAAACAGCACAAAAAGCTGTCTGCGGGGGCTAATTTCTCATTGCCTCGGCTGGATTTTTCCAGAGTTGGTAGAAAGGCTAAGATCTGTATTACATGGATGTGCTGTATAGGAATAATTAACCTCGCAGCTTTGCTTTTTGTGCTGTTTTTGCCTTTTCTACCAGTGTATTTATTGGCCATGTGACGGTTATCAATACTGTCTTTTTGTTCATTCAGTAACTCTGGTTCCAGGAAAAATCATTTTTATTTGACGTGCTCTGTGCTTGGAATGATTTACGAGGTTAATTTCCTGAAGGGAGCTTTGATGTGTTAGATTTTTAACTGTTAAAGCTCCGTACAGTATTCATGTACAGTTTAGCCCTGTACGCCAATAGGGTTTTACAGAAGCCAATATCTATTTGTCTAATTTATCTAATCATTATGTAACCCAGGAATTGGCTGTCCAGGCATGATAGGTATTGTAGTTTTGCAACAGCTGGAGGGCCAAAGGTTCCCCATGCCTTATGTAACCCAACAAAGTCTGATATATTTTCATAAGATCATAGAAAAAGATGTAAGGGAGGGCACTCACCATTAAAATGTAGCCTTTATATCATATATTTAAAATCGTCCATGCAGACAGGTACGGAGACGCCAGCTCCAGCGTGATTGTGAGGGGCGTGACAGCTGTTTCACACGTGATTCGTGCTTCTACAGACGCATCTGTAGAAGCACGAATCACGTGTGAAACAGCTGTCACGCCCCTCACAATCACACTGGAGCTGGCGTCCTCGTACCTGTCTGCATGGACGATTTTAAATATATGAAATAAAGGCTACATTTTAATGGTGAGTGCCCTCCCTTACATCTTTTTCTATGATTTTTGGAATTGTACCTACCTGGCTTTTCTATGAGGAGAGAGCACCACCACAAAACATTACACATTCCATTTTCTGCGTCTTTTCTAGGAGTCCAATGTGAACTGTTTGGTAGTGCCAACCGCAGTATCTTACTTTTTGATATTTTCAGAAGAGTTGAAAAAAACAAACAAATAAAAATTGGGCTAAGAAATTCTTGTGTCTTAGCCATAAGGATAGCTGAAGCCTACAGGGCACCGCACTTTAGGTATTGAACTCTTGACGTTTATATACCTCTATTGCATTTCTGGCCCAACAGCATATCCAGCTCATTGCGTCTGCCATTGACCTCTTCTCGCAGGGCATGGATTATTTTGTGCTCTTTTATACTTGTACCATTATATTTTACTTTAGACTTTTCAACGCTTAGCCTGCTGCGATGGTCGACTGTGGACCTCTATTTGCTCTTCTTTGTGGTTTTGCCTTTGTGTTTGGTTGTATTATTTCCACTGTATTATGATGCCTTTGTTTTACACTGTCAGTATGAGGATCTTTTGTAGAATTTATATGATCTAAAAATGAGCAAATTTACAGTAATAACGAAGCAAAGCACTTTGTTAGCTTGGCAGTTGACTTATCAACCTGCTGTCTTTGAACTGTGCCGCTCTGCTTCAGGTGCCTGGAAAAACTGGATCCAGACCTGGGAAACTGGGAGAAGATTCCCAGGACTGGATCTAGCTTTTCTAGGTACCAGGATCAGAGTGGCATGGAATTTAAAGGCAGTCAGCTGATTGCCGAGCTAACAAAGCGGTAAATTTTTGGAAAAATCGATTTGGTGTTGAAGGGATATTAGCGAGAGACATTCACAAGGGCCTTCAGGATTTCCTAATATAAAGTCTGAAGATTTAGGGTTTTCTGTAGCTCTCCCCCACTGTCCTTAAATTACACTCAAAGGTTTCCGTTAAAGGTTTTATCCGGCACTTTGGTTATAGTGCTGGCCTTAAACATAATTAATATATTATCCTTACCTCTCCACACTCTCCCAGTGTCCTCCTGTGGGGTCTCCGATTTCCCCCGCTGACCGCTGCCACTTCTGCAGATGAAATTTTCTTTACAGTGACAGCAACATGGCCAATGATTGGCTGAACATACTGTCACTGCTGCAACAAGGCTGTGGAGGTGGCAGAAGCATCGGTCAGTGGGGGGGACCCTGAGACATCACAGGACACTCTGAGAGTGTGGAGAGGTAAGGATAACATGTTTATAACATTTGTTATAGCACTATAACAAAAGTTTTTAAGTGCCAGATAACCCCTTTAACCTCAAACATGTTGAGCTGGTTGGATGCACACGACTTAGGGTAACCCATGATTTTTGTTCCTTAAAGGGGACAAATCTAACCTGCTTATACGTCCCAACTGCACAGGAGACGCCCAGGAGGAAGGTATGTCTCTTACCTTCCTCCTCAGTGCCGTTCCGGAGCAGTTTCTCTTTTGCTCCATGGTCCAGTGAGACCGTTAAATTTATGTAAGAATAAAAAATCCACAATAAAAAAAATTACGTTTTCAGGAAGGTTTTTCTAAATTCCATTGTTACCATTAGAGCGTTATGTGACTTGGATAAAGATGAGTATATATAGACAGATCACAAATCACATCTAAATGCTTTTTTTATTTTGCTTTTATTGAAGTATTGACTCTGTGGTCTATATGTGGTCATAAATGTAACCGTATTGATTAAAATAATTAACAGACCAGTTCGTCCCTTCAAATAAATTTAGAAAAATTATAGTCTGTACACACCTGGTAAACCATCATATCTGCTGCCGCCATAGAGGGGAATTTTGAAAAAAATTTTCTGGGGGTTTGCACCTGCTCTTGACAGTTCCTGACGTGGACAGAGGTGGCAGCAGAGAGCACTTTGCTAGATTTGAAGGAAACGACTTTCCCATGACCCTGTCATTAGAAAAAACTTTTGACATGTCAAAAGTTTTCATGGGTTGACGTCTGTGTGTTAAGGCTACAACCAACCAGGACAATCGTCCGGGAGAAGTCTGCATGCAACACGTTCTCTCCCGGTTCTGTGTTATATGGCCTGGACGGTTGCATTATGTCTTGGTCGTCTAGGTCAGTTGGACAAAAAGCAGAGTGAGGAGCACAAGCTCAGGCTTCTCCAAGCTCCTTGTCCAGATCGGTTCATCAAATTTCTTGACTTGTCTCTAGGACTTGCCTAAAGTTATTTTCTAATGATAGAAATGCTTTAAGCCTCCCCTTCAAGTAGCCAATCAGTATCTTTCTTTTTTTCTTGGACTTCCCCTTTAAGCTGGCCATATATTTCAGATAGCTGTCAGCCGAAAGTTCGTAATTCCAACAGCTTTCCCAATTTCCACATACACACTTTTCGCCCCAGGGTCCATGTACTCTGAACTGGGAGAAAGAAAAGAGTCTCTGGCAGTCAATTTGATGGCGGCTTGTCTCCATGATAACATAGGGCATCCAACCTGCCCAATTCTTTCCCCTGCTGTCTGCTATGTAGAACAACCTTGCCAAAATCATCCGCTTCGGCGAACCTGTGTATGGCTAGCTTAACTATACTATGGCATCTCCAGTCTCTTCTCTGTTTGGAGGACATTGACAGATGTCTGGAAGAACAAGTATCACCAGCTTCAGCACCATTTCTTATGGGCCATGTCTTTTGTTGCTAAGGCACAGCTTGAACCTACTTGTCCCATTGTTCAGCAGACAGCGGGAAAATAATAGCGATGATTCATCAGAGTCTGAACAATTCCCGAATGAATAATTACTATAGGAAAGTTTCCTTTTAACCCAATAGCCGGTAAGTTCATTGTGTCTCATAATCAGTTATTAGCATTGACCCACAATGAGGATTATACAATAAAATAAGCAATACAAAAATCTATTTCTATTCCCCTTAATTTTTGTTAATTTTTTCTTACAATTTTTGCAGATTTTTTTTCCAATTTGAGTTTGTTGGTCATGATTGTTATAGAAAATACTGTTTTTGCAGAAACACTGGCTTTCACACCAAATGTCCAATGTTTTGCGCCCTCCCCGTAACCTTTCACACCAGCAGGGAAATGTAATGCTTCTGATCCGTGTTAACTGTCGCACCTTTCCGCGCTGAGAAGAAATGTAGCCTGCACGCTCTCATAGGAGACATTAAATTACATATTGATTGACATTTTACTCTCTTCAGAGCAAGCGATGTGGTTAATGTGACTGACAGCCCAGGATCTACATCTGTGCTTCCTAACGTGTCAGCACCAACAGTGCCCTGACATTTATTCCTTCTGTGGAAGGCGAATTATCAATCTGCCCTTCTGTATGAAGATTAGTACCAAAATAAGACATCAAAAATGGTCGCCGTTTTTTTTGCAGTATTATTTTTGCAATTTCAGATAATTTATCTTACTAGATATTTTAGGTGTTTTTATAGCTTGTTTTTCTTCAGCATCTTGCTTTTTCAGATGCAGGTATTCTTGCTTTGTTGTCTTTGTTAGGACTGCGGTGGCACCCCATGCTCCAGGCTACCACCGCATCCGCTCTCCCTGTCGCTTGCCGGCTGTGGACGCTGGTGGCCACGTGCCCAGGATCAGTGCCGCCTAATCTTTAGGCCCCTGGGGCGCCCCACCTCTCCACGCTCCAGCTTGCTCTCCTCTCAGCCGGCTTGCACGTCACCGCCTCTTAGGGCATGCACACCGGCGGTCACAGATTTAAAGGGACAGGGTGTCCCTGATTGTTCTATTGCACTAAACACTTCCCTATAAATCCCTGTCCTTCCCTGATCCTAGTGATGGAGCCTCTGCATGATTCCTGTAGCATGTGGTTCAAGCTGCCCGTGGTTCCTATCACCTCTGCCTCTAGCCTGTGGTTCCAGCTGTGTCCCAGCTTTTCTGCCTACATGTCTCCAGCTGCACCTCGCCTGCCGCCTCTAGCAAGCCAAGCCAGGGATAATGACCTGGGGGTCGCCTGCCGCACTAAGTCCATCCCGCCTTGCAGTAGGCAGTGGTGACGACCAGCGGCCCTTTAGACTCTACTCCCTGGTGCGGCTTACGTCATCGCTAGTGGTCGTACAGTGGATCCATGACTCCTATTGTGACACTTTAACATATCTCTGTAATTGTCCTGACACTAAGCCGGGGCATCACAACCTGCAGCCCTCCAGCTGAGGCAAAACTACAATTCCCATCGTTTCTATACACACTTTTGGGTATTGTTTGGGAATCATAGTTCTGTAACTGCTGGGGGGCTGCAGGTTGTGCACCCCTGCCCTAAGCTTGGCCCATTGTGATATCACCTTTGTTATATATTCATTAGTGTTGCTTACATATGGCCAACATGTTCTGCTGTACAAAAATACACACTAGTCTCTGTTCCCAGTGGGACTCATAATCTATTTTCCCTATCGAACACATATATTACATCCAGTTTTATGTGAAGTCAGTTAATTTACTAGTAGGTTTTTGGAGTGGAAACACCTGCACAGGGAAAACATAAAAACTCTATGCCTAGGACCTTACTAATGCAAAGCAGCAATGCTACCTATGCATCTTTGAATGCAAAAATTATTTCTAGATTTTGTCACTATTGCAGCATGTAATCTTTCTGCATACTTCTTTGCAATTGAGTTCAATGGATGAACAGTATGCAGTGAGCTCCTAAGCTCCCCCTAGTGGAAACAGCAAACAGGAATCATTTTATCCTTTAATATGCTATAGAAAAGGAGTTAGAAGTGTGGTGCCCTGCAATGCAGATTTATAATAATAATAATAATAATAATAATAATATTTTTTAAATAACTGTCTCATTTATTAGAATGAGACTTTCAGAAATCTCTTGCTTCCCATTTTAGCTGCATTTTAAGTACAGACGAGTGACTCTACAGGAAGATTGCTTACTCTAGTGAATTGGCCATCGATTGGTTTAGTCTTGAAAAAGTTGTTCTGCTTTACAAGAATTCCAGAGGAGTCCTAGGAGGCCTCAAAGGCCTCGCATATTAGACTTCTCTGGGGAATTGAAACACTTAGAAAGCAGAACTGCTTATTCAAGACTAGATTGACAGGCGATTCTCCCCAAAACACCATGTCATTTATTTAAGCAAAAACCCTCATGCCCGTGGTTAGCTGTAAGTAATTGTCATTTTACGAAACACCATACTGGGCATTTTTATGGCGCTTTTATCTTCCCTCTGGTGTTTTATGGCTCTGTGACAATTTTTCCATAATGCAGCATGCTTAGGGTGGGGTATTTTTTTTCTGCAATCTGGTGTTTCTCTCCCATAGAGTTCAATGGAATTTCTTCTGTTCATCTCAAAAATGGCAAAGGCAAAAAAAACAGCCATGGACACCTAAAGTCAAAAACACCAGGAAAAAAATAATGTTTGACAGTTTTTTTGGCATTTTTATTTGGAGGCCAGAAAAACACCACAAAAAAGCTGTGTCTGGGGGCACCTTTATGCCAGTTTCACACACGGCAGGAAAACTGTCACTGCAGTGGAAAACTGTCACCGGAAGTGGTTCCAACAGGAAAGAGAAGTACATGTCCTCCATTTATATTTTCCATCCTATGTGAATCCACTTCTGGCTTTAGCACAAAACTGCAGTGTGTGGTTTCAGCAATAACGTTTTTCAAACTTTGCTCTTCTAACATGACCTGGAGCTGTAATTTGAGGCCCGTGGGGCGGACAGAAGCCGTAGGGGACCACCCAATGACTCCTTTTAACCCACCAAAATTGAGAATGTTGGCAAGTATAGATCTTTGCGTCAAACAATAAATAGTGATCACCAGGTCAGTTTCTGTCTCACATGTCATATTATTATTGATGGTGCTGGTTATATCTTTGGTCCTTTTTTGGTGCAGTGAAATCATCCAGTTTTCTATAGGAAGATGTAAATGTGTTTTCGAAAAAACACATTTCTAGAATGCAGTGACTGAGCTGACTGTGCGTCTTCCCATCATCTCCTCTGACAGTTGTAGCCGTCACATTGAGTCCCGGTTTTATCCTGGGGGTACATACATCTGATGGGTGTCAGTTGTCTTTGCAGCAGTAGAGGTTACCGTCATCTGTAAGTCAGCCTTCCTGTTCAGGTTTTCATCCCTCTGTTTTATTTAACATTCGGTTTCCTCTAATTGGATGACAACGCGCAAGAAATGTCTCAGGTCCCTTACTGTGTCCTCCATAGAAACTTCCAAGAAACTTTTGTATTTCTTTAGAGTGAAGTGCATTAGATTCCCCTGTGAAGGTGCTGTCACAATACCCCATGTTAAGCTAATATTTATCTCCATTGCTCTAACATGAAGTAATGTACGGTAGGTGTTTTACTCTGTAATCTAAGAGACAGTAGATGTGAGCTGTGACTAATAGTTATGTTTTTCATTATTTTTTAGTTTGCAGATATATATATCTACATATAGTTTAAGTTAGTCAAGATAAAATGTGCCCCTTTAAGTTGACCCATTACTTCTTAAATCACATCCTTTACTTACCATCACTTTACTTAAATTTAAATGATTCAGTTTTTTTCGGCAGTGTGCAGGATATACCAAAATGTGTTTGCCTTTGCTCATCGGTTTTTAGGTTCATGGTCCCTTTAAGTTTTTGTAGTGTGCCTTGTGTGGGGTGTTTAGTCCTGCCTATATCTGTGAAGACAGCAGAAAACACCAGCGGAAACCATCACTTTCGACAGCGGTGACCTTCATTTTATTAGAAGTGTTTTCTAGAGTTGCTTCGATACAATTGTGTACTCTTCCAGTAGATGACTGGAAAATAGGATTTGTTTAACAAGTTATAGGGCATTTATTGGCATTATGGTGATGACCCTCCAAAGGGTTTTCTAGACTTAAAGGGGTAGTGCGGTGCTAAGAAATTATTTACAAAAGAACACACATTACAAAGTTATACAACTTTGTAATGTATGTTATGTATATGAATGGCCCCCTTCCCCGTGTTCCCTGACCCTCGCCCGAGGACCCGGAAGTGTAGTGCATTATACATACCTGATTCGTGTCGACCCCCGTCCGCATTTCATCTGACAGTGATGTAATCTTCGAGAGGCCGGCCGACCCGCTCCTGCCGTTCCTCATGCCGGCCCCCCTCTGCCGCGTCATAACTGTGCTCAGCCGCGATATCTGTGTACTGGGAGCACTAGGCCAGCCTCCACTGAACCAAGTGACCTCATTTTCCTATTTTAAAAATTATGTAGATTGCCAAGCGGCGAATTAAAAAAAGGAAAACACCAGCGGAATCTGCATACCAGCACCCATAAGGTCATATGAAAAGCTTCATGTGTGAATTGAATCTGTAAATTCGCTTTAAACAGTTTTGGAGCTGCCGGCATAATTAAGAATGAGGATACCAGGAGCTTTGTACACCATTCCATCATAATACACCGTCCATAGTTTCAGACTAGGCACTAAACATGTGAATGTCCCCTAAATCCCCATATACATTTGACATTGGGGCTTCTCCACTGTCCCTTGACAGATGGTGATGGAATAAAGCAGGATCAGACATGTTGAATTTCAACTGCGTGATCCTTTTCTCATCTGCCAGATGAGCCTGACAACAGCTTACACTCCTCTCTTCATTGAAAACACATAGTTGTTTAGCAGAGCCAACAGTTCAAGTGTATGGGGAGAGCAAGGGTGATAGCTGCTGACTGTCAGAACATTTGGATGACAGACATTTTATGTTTAGCACCTACATTACACTGTCCCGTTGTTTTTAGGCTGCTATACTGTAAGTTCCCCAGTAGTTAGGCCTCTATACTGTGTTCTTCCCTCTGTAGTTCTACCCCCATGCTGTATACATCTCCCCCATGCAGGTAGTCCCCATATTGTATCTCTCCCTCTGTAGTTGGCCCACATACCCTCTGTCCCGCCATATTCAACGTACCACTCAGCTGACTTAAACTAGGGCTTATTTTTTGGAGTAGGCCTCATATTTCAAGCCTATTTCAAAAATCCTACACAATGTAGCAAAGTCTTATTTTTAGGGTAGGGCTTTTTTTTGTAGAAACACTGTATAATGAGGTCACTACTATAGCAGTATTATCTATACCTGCAATAACTAAAGGCCCTGTTCCACGGAACGATTATCGTCCGTATTTGGTCGGTATTGGCCATTGCGGCCGACAATTGGCCTGTGGAATAGAAGGCAATGATCAGCTGACATCCTTCATGTCGGCTAATTATGTCGCTTGTTTTTCAAACATGCTGAAAAACAAGCGACTGATATAACAGTGATCTGCTGCTGTCGCTCCAAGGAATAGGAGTGGCGGCAGCAGACCGCTGCTAACCTCTATGGGATGCCCGGATGATCTAGCTATCAACTGGGCAGCTCCCCTGACCCCCCCCCCCCCCACCACCTGGCCGCGGCCCCTCCCTCACTCACCCGCTCGCTGAGCCATGGAATAGCGGCAGCAGCGAGCAGGAAACAAGGATGTGCTGATAGCGCTCGTTTGCTACTCTCCGTCGGCTCATGGAATAGGGCCTTAAGAGAGATATATAAATCTTTAGGCCTACTGAGCATGAGAGATTACAGCACCTGCTACAAGGTTCATGTGATCCAACTGCTTTACAGCTAAAGAGTTTTTCACAATTTTTTTTTTTTTTTTATTGGTGGCCTATCCGAGGAATAGGACATCAATGTTTGATCTGTGGGAAAGTCTAACATCCAGCACCCCCAATGCACTGTTTGATAGAGCTACAGCAGTAGTATACCCAGTCAAAAACATAGGCATGGCTGCCGTTCCTGCATCCCATATAGGTAGAACCCAGTCTGGGCTCCTTTCTGTAGTCAGTGTGACTTTGAGTCGAGCGTTAAGTTTCTAACCGCCAGTAGCTACAACCAACAAGCAGATAACCTTATATGCTCCGTAAACTGTGAAGCTTTTATTAAGTAGCACTGATATTAGGAGGAGGGGGCTCTTCCCCTTGGCTGGTGTAATCCTGTGCAGGGCTCCTCCATTGTAGGCATGGGAGAGGGAACTGCCCTGAAGACCCGGCTACCCTCCTTTCCCACAAGGAGTTGGAATGACAGATCTGAATGAGTAACATCAGTGAGCGCAAGGTTGTGGGTCACATGGCGGATACGCAGACACACATATATATTTAATGATATATCTTTTTTTGTAACATTTGGATGATTAAAGCGTTGACTTCTGAGGTCTACCTCTCTTTGCACTTGCAATTTAGCCTTCTGGCTCCAGCCTGTTTTATGTGGAGATTAGACCTTCAGAGTATTTTTATCTCTCCAATGTAATCCTCCCAGGCCAAAAAGATCAAACAGGATTTTTTCATTACTTGATACAAATATCCGCTCCAAGATACATGTTTGTGTGTAGTCTTTTGTGTAGTGCTTTGATCTGTGTTTTCTAAAACATGCTTTGAAACGTAGCTATTTGTATGCAGAGGCGTCCTACTTTCATCTACTAATAACAACGTCACTTTTCCTAGCAACGTAATGATCATGTACCTGTCCCCCCTAATCAGCCATTTTAACAATCGGTTTGGTTCCTCGTTCTCATTTTTATAGTTTGTTATATGGGAGTTCTCTCCCATTATGTCATGGGGCATACAGTAATATTAAGCTCTACTTTCTCATGGAACCATAGCTATTTTATATAACCAGCCAGTTCAAATGGGGGAAGGGAATTGACAACTTTTATGAACAAAGCTTTGACTTAGAAAAGTGGTTGTCACTTCCCAACCTCCTTCATCAGGCAGTATGAAAATTTAAAGCAAATCTTTAGGCACCCACAACCCCCCTTCCCCCAAACCGCTGGTACCATTGCGTCGCTGTGGTCATTCCATGTCCCATCCCAGGGTCCAAATAGCTTCTTGTGCTCCTCCATATCTTTAAATCTGAAGGTGCAGTGTCAATGAGGGTGGGGTCTACAGTGTTTGTGCTCTAGGCCTGCAGCGCCTCTCTGTTCCTGCTGCCTGTTCTGCTTATTAGCTACACCCCTGGGGCAGGCAGCAAGAAAAATAGGCACCTCATCATTTTTATAAAATTGTCGGAATCAGGAGCTATTTTGACTTTGGGACCGTATGTATAATGTCCGTGGCAGTTTTAGGGAGGTCAGGGGTGCATACAGATTCACTTTAAGGGGTTGTTCTGTTTGGGCAAACACTTCTCTGAAAGTAGACCTGTTTGGAATCGATTGATCAAGGTAGACCTGACACCTAAAATCGCTGTGTTCAGATGATACCTAAGAAAACTTAAAGTGGTACTCGAGTCCATGTCAGGCACTCCCCAGAGTAGTAGCAAATCCCTATAGAATAACTGACACCGTGTTCTCTGCTGCCACATCTGTCAATGTCAGGAGCCGTCCAGAGCAGGAGAGGTCTACGTACTCTATCTCGTAGCACAGGTAACACTGGATAATTTCGGAAACTTAGCTACTCTCAGGTAACTAAGACTGCGGCTTGTGTCACCCTGATAGGACAGGTACCCCGATGCTGCAGGGCAGTAGGTGGTTCAGCAACATTATAGTCGAAACACGGGCACAAGTATTTCTCTTAAGTACTCAGCTTTCAAGTCTCCTTCCTAAAGTTCCGGCAGAGCACACTTCTACCCTGGGTTGGGACCCTCATAACAAACTCCTCTTGTCTTCTCTTGACTACGCAACGCTAAGCTGCACCAGCACCGCTGTTCTACCTCAGCACCTGAAGTATCTCGCAACATAGAGCCAGTGAACGCAAGTCTGTACCTAACAGAAGTTATCTATTGCCAAGCTATCCTGCATCCTAAGAGACTGTTAGTAAAACCATTATATTTATTTCACTGGGACTCAGTGATCATTGCACCACCACCTACACCTATCAGCTATATTCTCCTTGGGTTATTTTCCCCTTTCTGTGGGTGGTGGTGGTACCGACAGTCCGGGTGGGTCATCTTCCCACTCTGGACCACTGTGACAAGAGCCCAAGGGACCCATCGCAACCCGGCAGGTCACTGGGAAACAGTACAGCCAGCTCTAACATAAAAGCAGGTATTCTGCTCAACTTGTGTGCTGAATTAACACTGGCATCACAACATTTCCAACACTGGCAGAGCTGTACTACACTACCAACCACCACAGAAGTGACATCACCGCTACCACCTCAGTGTGACCGGTAGTAGACCACCACACATATAGCACCTGAGTACTGGAAAATTTGAGATTTTTAAATAGAAGTAATTTACAAATCTGTAAAACTTTTTGACACCAGTTGTTTTTTTTTTTTTTTATTTGGAATTCCCCTTTAAAATAGTTGTCTGGCCCCTTTAATTTTAAAGCTCAGAGTGATGTAAAATGATAAAAAAAAGTTATTTTCACCCTACCATTCCCAACCACTCCGACGCTTCCTTGGTTATCACTGTGGCCAGTGATTGGATTCCGCAGTCTTATTTCTATGTCAAAGGGCTTGGAGATCAACGGGAGAACCAGGAAGCTTCAGAGCAGGGGCGTTGTGGGTAAATATGGCTGCGTTATTTATTGTACAACATTTTAAACTGTTTAAACATTTTAATTTAAACCCCTTTAAATTAGCTTTATAGTTATCCTTCAGGTGAAATATGGTATTACACTCTGTCCATTTTAACAAATAGAATGCTCTGTAACATTTAGTTGGGCTGCTGTCTTCCAAACAGGAGGCACGACTTTGCAGATGCTGTCCACCTGCATCTGAGAGGGTCATGCTACGCTTAAAATGGCCATACACAATAGAAAGAGCTAGGTTGACTGTTAACAAATACATTTACATTTATCATGTATGGGCATCTTTTAGAATAATTAGATTTTGAACACAGGCTCTAACAACTTCACATTGTGGGTTTTTTTTTTTTTTTGTTTTTAAGCAAAAACTCTTGTTGCCTGTATTGTTTATTTTCCACTATAAATGGATCAGTTAATGGTTAAACGTGGAACTCGGTCACAGTGCGGATCGATTTCTTCCTCTATAAGGCATACATTGTATTTGCAGATTATGTAAAACAACAGCTGCTTCTGTATTCAAATTCTAAAACTAAAGTCCAAAAAATCTGAAAGCATTGCAAAAATATTCTCTCTGCAATCTGGTGAAACCTTACCCCCCTCCAAGCAGGCAGATTTTTCACCCCATTCTCCCTCGCCCCGTACTCCTTCCGCCTTGGCCAGTATTTCTTATACAAATCAGATCTTTGGCGTCTGCCCACCCCCTGTGGCCAGCTTTTAGCTACAAGTCTCCTTCCAGATTTTGTCTGGGCCATGATCCCTCGCCACCGGATTGGAGAACATCAGCATCTCGGCTGGAGGATGGAAGATTCTAATTAAAAAACGGTTGAAATATAGAGAGACGGACAAGTCTTACAGAAACACACGGCTCCCCGGGAACAAGCTGGCGTTATTATAGAGCACGCCATATATCTAACAATTCAGGCCTCCAAAGTCATTATTGCTTTGCCTTCACACTAGATCATAGTTTCACACTTTTGCTCTCGATATGCAAGACGCCTAAACACAAACACATATATCAGGCGGATAGTCACATCAAGAAAGGAGCAATCCCATTGATCTGATTTGCTTAAGAGGATTATTGGCAGAGACTTGGTTCTCTACTTATTTCTGCCTAACAGAATGACCGGCAATGCAACTCTTAACTAGTAGAGCGAGACTCGGAAAGAAAGTTGTAGGGTGAGAGTGGAAATAAGAATCTGTTTTCCCGGTAACAGCCCTACTCTTTTTATGGGTCTCGGCCCCATCTATATATATGTGTGTAAAGGGTTGTAATACCAGACATAGCCTACGGGCAACAATTTTTCTTCTGTCGGGGGGGGGGGGGGGGCAGGCATACGCCAAAGACTAAAGCTAGCCATACATTTTAGATAGCTGTCAGTCAATTGTTTTGTTAGCCAACAGCTATGGTCCCCCATTTCCACCATACATAAACACATTCAGATAAATGTGTGACTATTATTTCACACCTTATCTGCAATCCTGACGTGTCACTTCTTTGAGTGGAGAGCGGCAGATAGCGGAAGTGCCCTATACATAACATTGAGACAGTGAGGCAGATGGGATTCAGAGTCTGTGATGGGGATTCCGCTTGGAATTTCCACCTGTTTTCCGCAACGGGCCCCTACTGTGTGCTGATAAAGTAGGCAATAGGGATAGTTCTGAGATTCCTCCCTCAACAGTTGGGGATAAGTACAGTTCTCCTGCCTTGATCATAGTTGATAGGTATAGTTTCCTCCTCCCCCTGAACAAAATTAATAGGGATAGTTTGCCTTCCTAAAAAAGGTGATTGGACAGTCGCCCTCCTCCTCCCTCTCCTTCAGTAGTAGTTGGTTTCTCCTCAGCAGTAGCTGCTAGGTACATTTCTTCTCCTCCTTCCTTGACAGTAATCGATGGGTACATTTCTCCTCCTCCTTCCTTGACAATAGTTAATAGGTACATTTCTCCTCCTCCTTTCCCAACAATAGTTAATAGGTACATTTTTCCTCCTCCCTTCTCGACAGTAGTTGATAAACATTTCTCCTCCTCCTCCCTTAGGAGAAAGTTACATTTCTTCTCCTCCTCCCTCCGCAGTAGTTGATAGGTACTTTTCTCCTCCTCCCTCCGCAGTAGTTGATGGGTACTTTTCTCCTCCTCTTCCCTCAGCAGTAGTTGATAGGTACATTTCTTCTCCCTTTCCCTTGACAGTATTTGATAGGTACATTTGTCCTCTTCTCCTTAGCAGTAGTTAAGTACAATTCTTCTAACCCCCCGCATATATTTCACAAAATATACATAACATTTTTCTATAGAAATCAGTAACTTGTAATATTTACAGGCTTCCAATTGTATAAATTGATTTCCCAATAATACAACAAATCCACAATATACCCATAAAATTGTAACCCATTTTTACCATTACCCTTTCGCTCGCATAAAGTCCGGTCATTCTTCTTTAATAAAGGACTCATCTCTCTTTCTCTATCTGTCTAAACTGCTGTGTTTCTCTTGTTTTGGCCCTGACACATCCGATCAGGTCTGTGAAGCTTCCTATCTGTTTTAGACAGGGCATCATTGCCTCCATTCCCAGATTTGGCAAACTTACGCAAGTTGTTTTATGTCCATGGACTGTATGAGCTTCCTATGTCAATCACATTAAATCACATTGGCGTAGTCGTCGTATAAAACGTAAGAGATGGGAACCGGGATGGCAGCTCACAAATGCACAATTCACTGCTGTCCTTATCAATGATTTGATTTTTTTTCTCATCCTGCAAATCTACAAGATACGAAGATAGTGAATATGTATTGGAGGTGACATTTGCCATTTCTTTCTATAGTCCAATAATTCAGAAAGTCTGAGTCAGAATCAGTCCTTGTAATGTGAAAAGTAAAAGTATACCTTCAGGAAATGGACCAAACCCAGTCACTAGTTTACATTCCATCCATTAAAGGCAACGCTGTGTAATAACTTCTTGGTCGGAGGCCAACATATACCTCCAAGCGTGATGTCAACCCAACCTTAGGATGATCACCACCCTCACTAATGTTTACATTGGTTCGAGATCCTTTTCAATCAGTGGCCAGGAATCTAGAATATGCAATATTCAAGAAATCAACACCTCCAAATATTGACATAATAAACAATTTTGTGGGGATTAGGGTAATGACATCACCGCTAGTTCATACGACTCCAGGACAACGAAGCTCTGTCTTATGGTTACAGAATGTTCAAATTTCCAACTATGTTCCAATGACCTATCTTTGTGTTTAGTATTGTTGCTTTTTAAGATATCTGGTACCAAAACTACGGTCAAAGACTTGCGGCCTGTATACATTGTTTATTTCCGGTGCCACGACTGTGCCGATCAGCTGATCGGCAAGGGTGTCTGTACCACACTTAATAAATTTTGACTGGAAAACCACTTTGAAGCAAATGGTAACCTTAAGGGCCTGTTTACACTGCGCACGTAAAATCCCATTACAGGCTGAACTTTAAGCGGCATTCTCGGCGCAGGCTCCATTTGACATTCCGCCACTTTAATTCAGCATGAACAGACCCTTATAGCATCTTTTTTTTCAAGCAGTCTCTTTGAATATATGTACTTTGAGGGCTGGATGGGATACATGAATGGACTGGATGGACCAGGAAGATCTGTGGTTATAAGGGTGGGTTCACATTGAGGAATCCATGTGGAGAGGTTCCGGCAGATTCTGTCGGTCATCCCCGCTCGTGGCCGAGCGCATCTCTGCCCGTCCCATAGACTCAATTCTATGGGCGGGCGAATTCGCCTGTCCGCCAAAAGAATTGACATGTCAATTCTTTTGGCGGATTCCAAAAGAATTGAGTCTATAGCACAGGCCGAGATGCTCATGGTCGTGAGTGGGGACGACCGACGGAATGCGACGGAACTTCTCCATGCGGATTCCTCAATGTGAACCCACCCTTACTGAGCAAAAATGGGACTCAACCCTAGACACGTCGCCTGCTTTAGCAAACCATATTGTATGTATAAAAAAAGGGAGGACAGGCTCGAACATGCAGCATGATCGTCCTGTAGAATGTTAGAGTACTTAAAAGCCCCACATCTCTAGGTTCTTCTCAGGTCTTTGCCGCTGTCAGTTGAAATTTGGTGTTATGTCGAGAGAACCGTCGGAATTGAAAGAACACCTATTATTCTACCTTTAGTATCACTAAAGTGTGGGCCCTGCCATGTTTTAGCACGGTGGGGTGCCTATCATGTAGTGTTTTGCAATCTGCCCATGACCCCATTTTTCCTTTAGATTTGCTCCCCGCTATGCCGCTTGGATGGCTGATCTGTCAAAGTTAACAGACTCCTGACAGCAGCTTAGAATAACCTGTATGTGGGCCTAGGACTGAGCCCCCTGCTGTCTGTCTGTTCAGTACATAACCTTGGATTATCACTTTTTATATAATGCATTCATCATGCTCATGTATGGGATGGGGAATTGTCAGAGTATAATCTGCACTGTGCTGTATCATCCTTTCATCAGGGTTAACATTTGGCAAGGCCGTGAGTTCTTGGTAATATGTTTCATAGATTGTCAGATTGTGGGGCCCGGCTTCTGACACAGTCACAGGCCATAAAGGAGCATTTGGAGGTATTTTTGGGGTCAATCACTTGACATTGAAGCATTAATAAATAACTTATCTGATCTTATTGTACAATGAATATAACATAGATTTTCATATGTGCATGTTCCGTGTAGATTGAGGATGAGCCTTCAGAGCCTTTTCTTTTGATTGAACCAAAATATACTTTTGTTAAATAGACCCATTATGACAATATTACTATATGGGCAAGTCCCTAATATGTTCCATTGTATCAGATCAATACAGCGACAGGGACCACCAACAATGAGACCTCTACAGGAACCAGCACACTGCTACCAAAGCTTAGATCAGACTGGTTGGATTTTTCTGTGTTCTCCTAGTTTTCCCCAAAAACAGAGCAACGTCGTTGGTGTCTACAAGGCCAGTCTTTCACGTAGACCAAAAAACTGATGAAAAAAAATGAATGCAACTGTACACAAAAATGTGGTCGACCTCATTTTTGTGTCCGTTAAAAAAAAAACGCATCTGTTTCTGATCGGTTTTTTGTTTTTGTTTTTTTTAATAATGGAAATCAATGGAAAAACGGATGCAAACAATTGAATCTGTTTTTTGTTTTTTTTTCACAAGTTTTTCATCCATTTTTTGCACACACACACACACACACACACACACACACACACACACACAAAAAACAGATTGCAAAGACATAGTGTGGACCCAGCCTAAGATGACTTTTTAAGCTTTTGGGCTTTTTTTAAAATGATAATTTAGCATACCTATGACCTCTGTGTCTGAATCAACATTTTGTAGAGGGTAATCTGTGTTGAGAACATTGAGCTGATTGTTCACCCTTTCAATAGAAGCACTCGGAGTTACTTAGGACACTTCAGCATTCCTGGCACTGTTTAATGGCCGGCCGTGCCTGTAGACGGTGGTATGTCTCCTTGAAGGTTTGGTTCCCTATACTGTGGTTATTCCTAAATTGTCCTCCCTTCAGGGCAATTTAGTGGGTACAGTCCAGGTCAGGGGTAGGGATCCTTGTTCTAGGTTATCCTTCGTACATGTTCTAAGCTGTGGCCAGCTGGGAATTTCCTCTACAGCGGCCACTGCAGGGGAAATGTGGTATTACATGGCTGTCAATAAAATCAACGACCATCCGTAATACAGTCCTCCAGAATGAAAACTACTTGTATAGAAGAGCAGTTCTGTGTTCGGGCCCAAGGGTGGAGGGAAGAACACCCCTTTAAATGTTTTTTTTTTCCAGATTATGTGAAAGTAAAACTAAATTGTTGTACATGGACAATTGCTTTTGTGTATAATATGTATTTTTTTTTGTTTTAGTTCTTCACAATTTTTGACATCTCTGCTTGCTGTAAATTTAAGAAACCATTCTTGTATGTATGCAGAGGCTGTAGACATCTAAAGGGGCTCTCCAGGGTTTGAAAAAAACACAGCATGGAACCAACACAGAACAATTATAATGGGGAGAATTTCAATTATTCTGTGTTTTTACATATTTTTACAGTGATTAATTTACACTTCTTATTGCAGGTAAAGATGTATGACACAAAAAAAGGATCCATGTCATGCCCTACCCTCACTAACCCTACTTTTGCAGTATTCCTTTAAAGGGGTTCTCTGGAGAAGAAGAAAAAAAACTTCAAATCAAATGGTTTCAGAAAGTTATTAAAATTTGTAAATGACATTAATTTAAAGATCTCCAGTCTTCCAGTACTTATCAGCTGCAGTATGCCCCGCAGTAAGTGGTTTATTCTTTCCAGTCTGACACAGTGCTCTCCTGCTGCCGCCTCTGCCTATGTGAGGAACTGTCCAGAGTAGTAGCCAATTCCCCCAGAAAACCTCTCCTGCTCTGGACAGTTCCTGACATGGACAGAGGTAGCAGCAGAGAGCACTGTGTCAGACTGGAAATTATACACCACCTCCTGCAGGACATACAGCAGCTGATAAGTACTGGAAGACTGGTAATTTTTAAATAAATGTAATTTACAAATCTGTATAACTTTCTAACACCAGTTGATTTGAAAAAGAATTTTTTTCACTAGAGTACCCCTTTTAACCTAATATATCTGCATTGTACTAGTTGATATTACTCTAACTTCATGCATTTATCTTTGTCTTGCAGTGGGGGAGTTTGTGAGTGACGCTCTTCTGGTTCCTGATAAATGCCGTTTCCTTCACCAGGAGAGGATGGATATCTGTGAGACACATCTGCACTGGCACACTGTAGCCAAAGAGGTAACACAAATGTTAAACATATTCCTTAAAATGTCATCCGATTTATAAGCATATCACATCCCCGGTGACCTGTCGCTTAGACTCAGCAGAGGCATCCATCAGCAGAAGCCGCCTGCAGCCTGACAGTTTCCCAGCATTTATTGATACTGGTGACGTCCCGCCTAATATTCCTCGTGTCTGGTTTATGTTCACCTTGTACTCCTCATGGATGTACTGTCAGATACAGAACTTGAAGTTCCTGGCCCTTAATGTGAATCCTGTACCTGAAGTCCCCACTTACTATGTGGCGGAGGTAACATTCGGCCCCACCAGGCATCGCGGCCCAGATATGACTGCTATCCGTGCAACCCTTCAGCTACGCCCTTGTATAGTGTCACCTTACGCACAATGATTTTTTCCTACATGTTTATTCACCTATTTATTCAATTGCTTTGGAACCATCAACAAGTAGGGTCAGTAATGGTGTGGCACTTGTTTCATAAGAGAACAGAATTTCATATACACATTTATAGAGTTATTGATGTTGCTTATACTTATAGGAAGCTTGTACAGCCATATGGGGTGCAGAGGTAGGGGATACACCCAGGATCCAGCACTTCAGGTTTAACAAAGGGCCCAAAGAGACATTTAAAGGGGTACACCAGAGAAAAAACAGTTTTCCGATCAACTGGTGTGTGAAAATTACACAGATATCAGCTGCTGTATGTTCTGCATGATGCAGTGTATTCTTTCCAGTCTGGCACTGGGCTCTCTGTTGCCACCTCTGTCCATGTTAGGAACTGTTCTGCTCTGTTATGGACAGAGTTGGCAGCAGAGAGTGCTGTGTCAAACTGGAAAGAATACACATCTTCCTGCAGGACATACAGCAGCTGAGAAGTACTGGAAGACATGAGATTATTAAATAGAAGTAATTTACATGTCTGTATAATTTTCCAACACCAGTGGATTAAAAAAAATTGTCTGGTGTACCCCTTTAAATGTCTCTTTGGGACCTTTAAGAAACCTAAAGTGCTGAATTCTGGCTGTATCCACTACCTCTGCACCCCATAATAGAGGTAGTTTACAAATCTGTATTATTTTCTGACCCCCTGGAGTACCCCTTTATTTGAGAATAACACAGGGATAGGTTGGAGGTCCGGTAACAGATTTTACATTGTGGCCTAGAAGCTTCAGGTTATATCTCTGCACCCTGATGCAGCAGAGCTGAATAGGTGACGATTGTTTCTTTTGTGCTAACTCACTACATTTGCTTGCAGTCCAATTGAATTGAGTTTACATTGCATTATATGAGCCCCGCTACACTGGTAAACTCAGCTCTGCTAAGTCTCTATAACATACAATTTAGCGCCAGTTTGGGTTGGTGAATCTAGTATGTTCTTTATTACCAATGAGAAAATATCGATATACTATATACCCTCACCATACGTGTGCTTGTAACTGTACGGCAGTGTCCAAGTTCTTCGCCCCCCCTTGCGTTATGAATACGGAATCAGGCAGCGAGTCCCGGCAGATCAGATGTAGATCAGGAGAACATTTGCAGTTAAGTGACATTTTTATTAGCTAAATAACATTCATTAGAGCAGACAAGTGAAGCTGAAGACGGCTCGGTAACATCAGACGGTAATAGAGGCGGGTGCGGCTGAGGATACTGCAGTGCTGACGGGTTCCTTAAAGGAGTTTTCCAGGACTAAAGACATTGATGGAGAATCTTTAGGATATGTCATCAGTGCTTGATCGGGAGGGTCAGACCATCGGGACCACTGTCAGCTTGTCGTTCAAAATCATAACGGGGTTTACAGATATCGGGTACAGTCACTACCAGCTTCCACTAAACCCCAGCTTTCTAAATCCCCTGATAGATAAGCACTGTTAGGAAGAGTTAAAGGGATCCTCCGAAACCATAGCATTGATTTCCTACCTTTTAGTATAGGATATCAATGTCTGAGAACAGATGGGACATGTTGTACTCCAGTAACACCCGATCCTTCTTATCCCCTATATCGGAGACTTTCCATGGCCGGCTTGTTGTGACAGGGTGCCATTTGTGATTTGCTATACTGAAATAGCCGTCATCATGCATTATCGAAACTACAGTATTAAATAACAAATTCAGCTCTGCTACATATGTATAGACCTACAGAACGTGTAAAGAATAGGGGTAGAGCCACCAGGGTCTGTTGCAATACGTGGCAGATTTTTTTTGTTTATCATGATGTTATGGCAGCCAATATATAAGTACAGCTGTATATTATTATTATGTATTACCTGTCTTTTATATTGCGCCATACAAATACAATGTTACTCCTCCATGCAGGCTTCAATCTAATGTAGTTATCTCACAGCACAAACTCGAAGCAAATTTCATAAGAAGCCAATGAAGCACGACCTGGCCCATTCTGTATTCATGATTTTATCAGTCTGTGATAGAAATCCGGCTTGTACTCTAGTAGCGGTCACGTCGTAACCATCCTCACCTGTTTCCAGTCTTGCAGTGAGAGAAGCATGAGCCTCCATGACTATGGCATGCTCCTGCCCTGCGGTATCGACAAGTTCCGGGGTGTGGAGTTTGTCTGCTGTCCTGCTGCCGATGAAAACGACAACTTTGACTCAGCTGATGCCGAGGACGATTCCGATGTCTGGTGGGGGGGTGCCGACACCGACACCGACTACGCAGACAGAAGGTGAGCTCATCCGTCATTGCTGCTTTGGGCTAGGTTCACAGCTATGTTGGAGGCTCCATTGGTGTCGGCTGTACAGCAGACTATCCGGGTCTGACAGCACCCATTGATAATAACGAGATCCGTCGAGTTTCCCACTGGTGTCGACCAATTTGCTTGATTCCGACGGAAAAAAAAAACTGTATTCAACATACTTTAGCGTCCTGTTATTTAAACGGATTCTGAGACCACGGCCCCAATTAAAGCCTCTGATACCGATGTGAACGAAGCCTAACCTATATGTTTCAATAATGTTTTTTCTTCTACCCGTTTTGACTGTATTCATAAAAAAAATTGTAATTTTTCGTATTTATATTTAAAATGTTTACGTTTTCTTTATAGGGTTTTAGAGGGAAATTTATTAAAATGAGCAAAGAAAGCCCCGACCCCCAATTTACCCAACCGGATTGGCACACACCTCTTAGTAAAGCTGGCGGGACCTTTAGAAATTTAGATGTAGGTTTAGATGTAGATTTCTGTATGGTTTCTGGTTGCACGCGTAAACCATGACAAAGGGAATACTCCTTTAGGGTACAAACCCACTTGACGTATTTGCTGCGTGAATCAGTCTTAAAAATAAGCAGGCAAAACGCAGGTTGGCTTTATACAATTGTTCTGTGTTAAAATACGCAATTGCGTATTTTTGAAGCGTGAAGCTACATGCGTTTTTCACACAGGTTGTTAACAACTGATGCTTTGCTAACAACAAGCTTCACGCTTCAAAAATACGCAATTGCGTATTTTAACGCAGAACAATCGTATAAAGCCAACCTGCGTTTTGCCTGCTTATTTTTAAGACTGATTCACGCAGCAAATACGTCAAGTGGGTTTGTACCCTTAGGGTATGTTTCCGCTGTGGAGTAGGAGTAGAAATTTCAAGCAGAGACCGCGTGGTTCCGCCTGTCCTATAGACTCAATGATGTTCTCAAGCTAAATCCATCATCTCCCCAAAGAATGTCAGTTCTTTGGGCAAATGGCGGATTGAGTTTGAGAATATCAATAAGTCTATGAGACAGGCGGAACTTCAAGCGGAGGCCGTGTGGTGGAAATTTCCGCTCCTGTTCCGTAGTGGGAACATACCCTTATCCCCTATCCTTGAAGATATATTAACAAATGAATGAGCACAAGGTAGACCACCTCTTGGCATGACCTTCATAGCACAGTTAAAGCAATGCAGGTTTGTCCTTAGAATTCGTAACATTGGAACCATTGGAAAATGTTAATTATTTTTTCCCCCCCATACATCGGTTACTTCACATTGATCTAATTATGAGAATTACTTTGTTTTTTCCCTTAAATGAAACTGTTTTGACGTCTCTGCGCTTTCACGCAGCCATGCGGAATAATTGCTAGTGCTTTAAGTACAGGCAACTTGGAATTGAATCATTTCATGCCTAGTGCATATCTTCTATTTGTTGGGGGAAGGAGAACTTAGTATAACAGCAAGAATATATATATAGAGAGAGGGTGCTGTCTCCGAAAAAATCCAGATGTTCCCAGCTGTCGTATCAGACGTACTAATTACAAATTACAACAATTACAGCCCCGGATTATAAGTACAGTCTATATCACTACAATTTATGGAGCATTGATACCTATGTAAAGGGAATAAGCAGTAATTATGTCCTTGAGTCGTCCTTGGCTTTAAAGTTGCTAAAGAAGATCTCACTACTCTTGTCACAAGTAACAGTGCTGGAAAATATATTAGTGTATTAATTGTATAGAAAAAAAACACCTTTTGATTGGTCGCGATCTGGGTGTAGAGACCTTGACCGATCACTAGAATGACCAGGTGATGGCTTCTCCCTATTCACTGTAATAATCGGTGGGGTTTTTGGTTACCAGCTCCCAGCCCCCAACTTGAAAAGTACATTATGCTTTGGAATTCTTCTCCATCAAAAGGAAGAAAGTCCCAATGAATCCCATTATAGGTGACACAGGTCCATTGGGCACAGGTGGTGTGCATTGTTTGATGGTTCCGATTCCGTCAGACTTTTAGGCTAGAGTTGCACAATAATTCTCAGTCACACATCAAAGGTAGAAGCAACACCCTCTTAAGGAACCCTGGTGGACATTGTCTAGGGGGTTTGGTCCACCTTGTCCCCACTAGCAAAACCACTATATCCAATGTATGGCTGTCGCTGCCCTACATTGTCTACGGTAAAAGTATAACACTGTCAGCCCTTATTGGCCACTCTTGGGCCACACCTCTTTAGCAGGAAGGACTTTTGTAGAAGAACAGATGAAGGACACAATGAAGAGTTCTAAATACTCTACAATTAAAGTTCCATTGGGAAAACCACAAAAAACTCCAAAAGACTACAGAATAAATCCAAAGGGGCCCCATTCACGTTAGACATGTGTTTGCCAAACCTGGTCACCCCAGTTGAACAACTACAATTAAATCTTTCCTGAGGGTAATGCTTTTTGAGAAGACCACCCACCAATGTGTCATTCTGGTCTTCTCAAACAGGTTTCTACAGACAGATGACATTGGGGGACAGAAATCGTAATCTGCCCATTTCAGCTGCCAGCCAACCATTATCTTATGTGTATGGCCAATTTTGCTTAACATATCCTGTTTGCTATATTTGCACTGCAGTCTATTACATGCCCCAGTCTAGCAGTGAGCAAGCTTCCATAGCCAGTAATATATTTCTTGTACCCTGTAGTTCAGAATATTAGATTTTCAATGCGTCTTCTTTGCACGCTGTATCAGGGCCTCAAGATTCCATAGTCGCACAGCCCAAGGATGAAATATTTGCTAATCACTAAAGCAGGTAATGGGCCATTGAAGTGAATGAGCTTTTGATTTGCCTTGCGGCTTACCAATAATTAGTGAGCAGGTTGCGCAGTGACAAAGCACATGAGTGTCAGCCCAGCAGCGGCATATCCACACACAATTCATTGCAGGTGCCGTGGAGAATGCTTGTATAGCAGCCCCCTCAAGCGCCACTTTGCACGGTGTGTTTATTATGTTGCATGTCACTGTTTTATGGAGGTGATGGCTCTGCAGTAAAGGGGAGGACAACTTTTTTTTTTTTTTTTTTCTTCCAATTCCATTTGAAGGACAAATAGCTTTTTATTTTGCAGGTATTTCCAGATACACGCGGCTGCCAAAGCTGCGAGTGACCTTTTATGGAAAACGACTTGATATAGAAGCGTCATAAATTCAGGGCTGTGACACTGATGACATTTCAGATGAGTCGGGAAGTATATTTAAAATGGGGACGTGCAAGGTGAACTGATGTATCGCTATGGTGAAAACCGGCCAGCTCGCCACCGCGAGGCGCAGCCATTATGTGCTTGAAATATAGGGAAAATAAAATGATACAGGTTATATAATGTTCTATAATATTAAAATGTAGAATAAACATTTATAATTTCTTAAATAAATTATCTCCAATAAAGAATTATGAAATTTCTCACTGGCCATAAGGCACATGAACAGAGTCATAATAAGGCAGTGTGAGACCTCTTAGAGGGCCTTTCTGTATCTATATTATATTAGTGGACATAGTTTGGTACTAAATGGCGGCATATTAGATCCATAGTATAGAGAGACAGCTGTCTCTATAGCCTATAAATCTTACCCTTTACACATGTACTGACATCTAGTGGCTAGAAAGGCTTAAGCTACTGTCTAAACATAAAGCATCTCTCTTTACAGCCTACAGTGAAATCACTTCATTATGACAAGTAGGGTTAGGAAGGATTACAGAATTACATCTCTATTGCAGTAACTTAGGGCCCTGGTACATGGAGTGATTATCTGCCAAAGCATGCAGATTCGGGCAGATATCGCTCCATTAAATAAAGACAAGTAGAATCAGAAACACTTATCAGCTGATTATTGTCTTTTAACATTTTTAAAAATCATCAGCCGCCAGCCACGTATAGTGATGCATGGCCGACGACAGATGCTAGCGTAAACAAAAATTATAAAGATTGTACTTACCTGTCCAGGCGTCCCCAGGTGTCCTCGAGCCTTGTTCCTGTGTTCTCCACTCACCGCAGTTGCCTCCGTCACTTCTGAAACCATATCTGAAGTGACAGGCTGCTCAGCCAATCACTGGTCGTGGCATTGTCCCATCTTGGCCAGTGATTGGCTGGGAGGCCTATCACTTCAGAGATGGGATCAGGAGTCCCTGAGGCGGCTGCAGAGGAGAACACAGGAACAAGGCTGGAGGACACCTGGGGGTCTGGATAGGTAAGGGCATCTCTTTATTTTTACACCAAAACAAGGGCTACACAAAAAACAAGCCATGTATGGACTCTGTAAATGAGTGCCGATCTAGCAGATTGACGCTCGCTTACAGTTTAATGTATGAACTGGTGATGTCACTATGAGTGGGCAGGTTTATCTAGTCACAGCTGGTGATGTCACTATAAGTGGGCAGGTTTATCTGGTCACAGCTGGTGATGTCACTATAAGTGGGCAGGTTTATCTGGTCACAGCTGGTGATGTCACTAAGTCGACAGCTTTATCTGGTCACAGCTGGTGATGTCACTATGAGTGGGCAGCTCTATCTGGTTACAGCTGGTGATGTCACTGTAAGTGCGCAGCTTTATCTGGTCACAGCTGGTGATGTCACTATGAGTGGGCAGCTCTATCTGGTTACAGCTGGTGATGTCACTATGAGTGGGCAGCTCTATCTGGTTACAGCTGGTGATGTCACTGTAAGTGCGCAGCTTTATCTGGTCACAGCTGGAGATGTGACTGTATATAGTGGACAGCTTTATCTGGTCACAGCTGGTGATGTCACTATGAGTGGGAAGCTCTATCTGGTTACAGCTGGTGATGTCACTGTAAGTGCGCAGCTTTATCTGGTCACAGCTGGTGATGTGACTGTATATAGTGGACAGCTTTATCTGGTCACAGCTGGTGATGTCACTATGAGTGGGAAGCTCTATCTGGTTACAGCTGGTGATGTCACTATGTGTGGGCAGGTTTATCTAGTCACAGCTGGTGATGTGACTGTATATAGTGGGAAGGTTTATCTGATCACAGCTGGTGATGTCACTGAGTGGGCAGGTTTATCTGGTTACAGCTGGTGATGTCACTGAGTGGGCAGGTTTATCTGGTTACAGCTGGTGATGTCACTGAGTGGGCAGCTTTATCTGGTCACAGCTGGTGATGTCACTGAGTGGGCAGGTTTATCTGGTTACAGCTGGTGATGTCACTGAGTGGGCAGGTTTATCTGATCACAGCTGGTGATGTCACTGAGTGGGCAGGTTTATCTGATCACAGCTGGTGATGTCACTGAGTGGGCAGGTTTATCTCTGATGAGTTGATCTCAAAGTAAAGACTTTCTAGTAGTTTTTATTCTTTTGTGTTGGGCCAATTGTGTCAGAAAGGAGGAGCATGTATGTTTCCATGCTGAGGATAAGCCATACATTTTATAAAGCTGGATAACCCCTTTAATACTTACAACAGTGATCTCTAGTAAATTATAAAGACATTTCTAACATTTAAAAAAATTATGAGCTGTGATTTTTTTTTTTTTCCTGGAGTAGCCGGGGGGCTTTTCTGGTGCTGCATTATGCAGTTCAGCATTCTTAAAATTTCTTTAATCACAGTCATTTCTGGGCTTCCTTGGGAATTCCTCTATCTAGAAGATATAATGCCATTGTAATTCCAGTTTTGAAGTACGTAGGCCGATAAATTAAGGAATTGCATTATCTGCAATTCCCTCATAGACCGTCATTAGCGGAATCTAGCTTCCTGAAGGAACCATCAAAGGCTACAAAAGGGCAGCCACAGGGAAATCATATTCCCCGCAGCTGTCCTCCGAGTCTGACAGCAAACTTTAATTGCTGGAATTAGATGTGTAACTTATTTTTTATGATTCTTAGGAGGTTGTCTTAAAAACAAAATTACTAAAATCCTCTGCATTGTTTCCAAGGTCTTTCTTTATACGACCATTGGGACCTTGACTGATTGCTAGAACAAGGGATCCCAGTACTCTATGGATTGCCTATCCCTCCCCAGCATCTAAGCAGGGGGGCAATTCAGTTTTTCTATTCTGCAGATATTCTATAATAATAATAATAATAACAGCAATAATAATAACAACAATAATAATAATAATAATTATAACAATAATAATAATTATAATTATTATAATTATAATTGTTATTGTTATTATTATTTGCCTTTATTTTTTTATGGAGCCAATATATATTTTGCAGCACTTGATCCTTCCATCTATGTAATATCACCTGGTTTTACAAGGCCCTTAAACCACTGGCTGCCCTTTAGTAGAAGCGATGTGTTACTGGCCGCGGTTATAATGTAGTCTTTCATGCTACCATAACCATGTCTGATTACCTAGATGAAATTGGGGTAATTTCCCTTTAATCTTGCTGAGAGCTCGAGATGAAAATGGAACAAAATGTGAGATACCTGCAGAATTGGTTTAACGTGGGCATGCAAGCGCACACTGCTGCATTAGCTTACTGTATAGATGGGATTATGTCCTTAATATGGGATGAGTGATCCGGACGCATCCCCTTGTACTAATTAATACCTCGGGAATGCAGGCAAGTATGGAGAAGCGGCTGCACGGCAGAGCAATTACAGGTGTAAAGAGGGAATATGAAGATGAACGAGGATTTACACTAGAACCGACGTATGGCGGCATAATTACCAGGAAAGATCACGTTTCTCCCCCCACGCAGGGTACGAGTTATGACATACATTACCCATGAGTCTCTGCAAGTTAAACATCCCTCCATGTTGACCCAGTTTTCATTCTCCTTCAATTTACCTTATTCACATATCTCCTATATGTATGGTATTAAAATGTAATGGTAGAGCGATGGCCAAGTGCATGAGCAGCACTGCTTAGCCAACTACTCTGCTCTGTCACTTCCTGTTGGGTAGCGCTTAGCTATGCTCTGACATTGGCGCAAGCGTCTTATTTTGACCTGTCACTATGATGTATAGTCGGCTACCCTTTAAGTAAATAGATTGTTTTGACAATGAGTGGGATATATCAGGCAGCAAGTAAACATGTAAATGTGTTCGAAAACAGGGGTTATCCAGGGTTGGAAAAACATGGATGCTTTCTTCCAGAAAAAGCACCACCCCTTTCCTCAGTTTGGATGTGGGGGTTTTGCAGCTCATTTCCATTGCAATGAATGGAATGGATCTAAATTGTAATACCACACACAACCTGAGGACAAGGGTGGCGCTGTTTTGCTAACAAGAAAATGTAGCTGTGTTTCATAACCTTGATTAACCCCTTTAAGGATGTGGGTGACTTTAGTAAGGACTAGAGATTAGTATGCTTTTGGTCTGTCTGAACCCAGGCCTGCAGAATTCGATTACCAGTGGCTGAAGAAGTTGGATTCAGCCCGCCCCTAGAGTGTCCTGGAAAACATGGATACAGCCTATGACTATATGCATGTTTTTCAGGCAGCATCCAACTTCTGCAGCCACTGATAAGCAAATTCAGCACGCTTGGGTTTGGAGGGACCCAATAATCCCCACCAATAAGCTACCCATCACCCAATCTTCTGAATAGTGAATAAATGTTGGAGATTGGAATAATTTATTTTGTGGGAAAAGATTCAGTATAAATTGTAGCTTATTCATTGTAAATTTCTTCCCTTTTTATCCTTTGGAGTCCAGTGGGTAGTATCATTCTGATAGGACCGCCCACTGGACTCCTAAGCATGGAAAGATGAGAGATTGTAATCAACAAATTAAAAAACAAAAAGTTATACTAAATCTTTTCCCTCAAAGATATATATACCAGTCTACTCAGCCCCCCCATGGTATATAACATGCTGCTGGGAGATGAGACCACATGTTAAATGTGGCAGGTTCCCTTTAAGTAAAACCATAGGGCAGCTAAGGGCAATGTGCAGGCAGCAGTTCTCCGAGCAGCTCTACCTGTCTGAGCTAGTCACTCGGCAGCTCCAGGTTGCTGCCCCCTACTATAGTAGATTCCTATCCATCTTTAGTCTCACAAATTCATTTCATTTGACATCATTTCATCTCGGTCTCACACTAGCGCTGATGCTGAGATAATTGGTTTCCCTTGCTGGGGCTCCGGCTCTAAACACACATACAAGTCCGCGCGCCCGAGAGGGAGAGAGACAGGTCTGTGAACACTGCAGCTAATAGCAGAGAAGAGGAATAAAGGAACTGATGAAGCAGCTTATCGCATTGAAAGGCAATTGCCAGAATGCTGTGTCTGCAGTAGCGTACGGCACTGGGGTATAAAACTGTAACTGTTTGTGATGAACTAGTGCTGTGCGGAAACAATGGGTCTAATCTGAGATATAAAGGCTGGAAATTGTGTCATTTGCTCTGTGTTTAACAGGACGAATATCCAGACAGTGTTTGGTTTCATGTTTTGGAGGCCCCTAAATATTATGTCGGCCAATTGGAATTGTTCCAATACTGTCTTTAGGTTTTTTGCATTGGATTGTGTTGATCATAATAAGAATAGAAAACTAGTATGCTTAAAGGGATTGTACAAGCACACTACTCATCTATTGTCTACAACTGGTATGGCAGCTCATCTCCATTTAAAGGGGTATGCCCATCCCAATTAACATACTTACACGTGTAGGACTCGTCTAGTTAAGTATGTTTAAAAAAAAAAAAATATATATATATATATCAGACTTGCCACCTTCTCCTGATATGCAGCTCTTTCCCTCCTATTGTAGACAGCTCATCGTCTAGGCTACCGCCCAGCATTCTGCTCTAAAAGCAGTGGCTGCTGTGTATATATAGGTATAGAATACATATATAAAGCTATAGTGGGAGATTTATCAAACATGGTGTAAAGTGAAACTGGCTCAGATTCCACCTTTCATTTTCCAAAGAGTCTGTGAAGAAAGAAAAGTGGAATCTGATTGGTTGCTAGGGGCAACTGAGACAGTTTCACCTTACACCATGTTTGATTAATCTCCCCCATAGTGTGTGTGTGTGTGTGTGTGTGTATATATATATATATATATATATATATATATATATATATATATATATATATTATATAATATTACGAGTAGGAGACAAGTTTACTAAATGAATGCATTAGCACAAATATTTAACTACAAGTCCTACAAGTCTAACTATATTAGTAAATATAACTATATCAAGTTAATATTGAAGACTAGACATGCTCATGAACACCTGTGGAGCTAAAAGATGATGCTTATCATCACATACTTGTATTCTTCCTCTTTTTAAAGGGGTTTTCTCATCTTACAAAAGCTATCCCATATTTACAGATTATCCGATCACGGGTCCGACCACTGCAGCCGAAGATACTCTGATTCTTTAGTTCACTATAAAGCCAGCTTATTAACAACAACAGGCAGGTACAAGGACAGCTTAGTGTATAGCTGACACGTCTAGACGAATAGCCTTGTTCACTACATCACTTCTCTTCCAATTGTCTCAGCTTAGCTTCTTGTCGTCCAAGCACCGGCCAGTATTGTTGGGCGTTCATGGTAAAGTTACGGTGAAAATGGGTTTGCTAACTGTACTTCATGCAACATTATGTTCTAAGCATTAAGGAATAAAATATACATAAAATGTTAAAACAACACAAAATTTTACAAAATAATAAAGTCTTTCAAAATTAAAAGTTTTATGTAAAAATGTTTCAAATGAAAATGTAGTACATGCATACTATTAGAAGCACAGGAGAGCGGAGTAAGGGCCATGAATCCATCTCACGTGTAATCTAATGTAATCTTAAAATGGTGTCCCTCGGTTTCCATCATGGTCACAGTAGGAAGAACAGTGATGCATGCCGTTCTATTCTTTCCGTCCTGTATGACAGAATCTGCAACTGAGGTCACCTTACAGAAAGGTCAGTATTTATAGTGTGCCTGGTGGTTTGGAGGGTGGTGAGCAGAATGCAGAAGGCATTGCAATTGGGGGGGGCAGTATCTGAGCTTATTCTCTACATAATAGTTAGAGGCCTGTTAAATAGTAGGTTTAACACAAAAACATAAAATAAGGGCCATTTATTCTTTTTAAAGAGATTGTATGCTAAGAAAATCACCTATTAGCCATCTTTATGTGACAGTGTTCTTTTTTATGTCACTAATAATATCGAAAACAGTCCTGGTCACTGATTCTCACAATAGGCTGTCACTTTCTATTCTGTAGAGATCACTTCTCTGGCACCTCCTGTTTAGTAGAGATGCCTTGTCTGAAACATTCTGTTCTGTAGAGGTCACTTCTCTGACACTTCCTGTTCTGTAAAGGTCACTTCTCTGACACTTCCTGTTCTGTAAAGGTCACTTCTCTGACACTTCCTGTTCTGTAGAGATCACTTCTCTGACAGTTTCTGTTCTGTAGAGGTCATCTCTCTGACACTTCTCGTTCTGTAGAGATCACTTCTCTGACAATTCCTGTTCCGATCACTTATCTGATTCTTCCTATTTTGTAGAGATCCCTTCTCTGTCACTTCCTGTTCTGTAGAGATCACTTCTCTGACACTTCCTGTTCTGTAGAGATCACTCCTGTGACACTTCCTGTTCTGTAAAGATCACTTCTCTGACACTTCCTGTTCTGTAGAGATCCTTCCTCTGACACTTCCTGTTTTGTAAAGTTCACTTCTCTGATACTTCCTGTTCTGTAGAGGTCACTCCTCTGACACTTCCTGTTCTGTAAAGATCACTTCTCTGACACTTCCTGTTCTGTAGAGATCACTTCTCTGACACTTCTCGTTCTGTAGAGATCACTTCTCTGACAATTCCTGTTCCGATCACTTATCTGATTCTTCCCATTTTGTAGAGATCCCTTCTCTGACACTTCCTGTTTTGCATAGATCACTTCCTGTTTTTAAAGATCATGTTCCTGACATGTCCTCTTCTGTAGAGATCACTTCTCAGCTATGATCTCATTATTACCCCAGGCAAGATTGCAATAATTGATAACACTTCTGTTATAAGAATTACAATAGTTGATAATCACAGCTCATCTCCTCTGCTTCTCTGTACAGGTCACTGAGCATGCCTACTGTCATTAGAAGACAATGATGTTTTTTTTCTGTGTGGGCACTGTAAAGCAAATATGGCAGCTCAGCCAAGATGGCCATCTCAATAATCATGTATTGGACTAAAAAAAATAGACAATTGGACAACAGATAAGAATATATGTCAGCATCTGGTTTTATCTGTGATACATTCCCTTTAAATCTGGGAATTAACGAGCTTTCTAATTTTGTATTTGATAGCCGTTTCTGAGTCTTCTCCTGGTGCCATAACGCTAGCTCGGTGGTTGTGTTGGATCACCAGTTCATTATTTCCGGCAAATTGTTCTCCAGTCAAGTATTAAAGTAATCTGTTATGAGATAAGTATGTGCAGATACCAAGTCTTTATAGACTCTTTCTTTTTTAATATAGTGAATTTAACACTGCAGATTAGAATTCGTCTTTCACTTAGAAGCACAATGCTCTCTACATCTTAATTGAAAATTCCGACTTCAAAAAAACATTTAGATGCAAAAGAGCAAATTTCTCGCCGAGATTAATGTCTCCGATAGGCCCGGCAGACAGTGGAGACAAAGACGCACTCTATAAGTCAGGGTTTTCTTTTTTTTTTTTTAATAGTTCATTCCAGGTTTCAAATCATTTGTCATTGTTTTCAAAGGGGAAGAAGGAAGATTAGACAATGTGCTCCTTCATTCTTGTGCTACTGTTACTCCACAATGGTTGAACAAAAGTAGAGGAAACTGCTTTGATTTGTCTTGGAAGGAAAATAATTTTCTATTTGTGTTTTCACCTCTCTATTTTACATATTTGCTTTTTTTAAGCCCAAGAGTAAATTCTTAGCTTTTTTGTGTCTGGAGAAGCAATTTGGGGTACATAATGGAAGACCTTCAATGTGATCTAAAATTCAATATTAGTTCAAAGGCTGGGGTGAAGACTAGGCAGAGTAGGCACAGCTTAGGGGATCCTTAAAGGGATGTTCTGCTTGAATAAACTTTAAATATGCTGCTGCTCTTGGGAAAACAGCCTATTCTTACCTACCTGTGCTCCCCCGTTGATCTACTAACTCTTCTTTGTGTCTCGTCTGTACAATCCCGCCTCCACTTACGAGACGAACTAATCTCAGGGGTCATAGCCTGCCCAACCAATCACTGGCAAAGATGGCACAGTGCCACGACCAGTGATTGGCTGAGCAGGCTGTCACCTCTGAGACTCAGAAGGACTTGAAGGTGACATAAGAGGACAACGGGGGAGCGCAGAAAGATAAGAATAAGCTGTTTGTTATGGTTTCCTGAAGGGCAGCAGCATATTGACAGCCTAATGTGAGCAGAATACACTTTTAAAGAGAGCCCACATGTCTCCTGTTAAGTGTGGAGATGCGCCAAAATTTTTTTGGATAGATGAAAAGTGAGCAATCTGTTGATATAGGGCAATATCTACCTGATTGGGCAGATAATCAGCCCATAAAAAAGGTCTTAATGGCCCTATTACATGGGACAGTTATTGGCTTACAGGCAAATATTGCCCTATGTCTTTTAGGGCAGTGATCAGCCCACAGACGAGCAAGCAATCATCAGCTGATCGGGTTATTTTGACCCACTAAAAATTGTTGGCTGTCCACCGCATGTCTCCATGTGTAATAGGAGATGCACAGCTGATGGCTCATGTTCATGCCATTTCATAGGTTTTTTAAACTAGTGCCAATCGACAGGATTGGTTCTTGTTTACAAGACAACTCGCCCTAACTTACAGAGATTAGAGGACGTCCCAAATTAGTGATTGATAGCTATCTCTGTATACATGTTCATTTATGGAAAGCTGACAATTATTAATCGAGACCACCGACTGGACTCCGTATCAAACTGGAGAGCCAAGAGCCCACCCATAGAACTGACTCTAGTGGCCCACCTGGAGACATCTCTTGGTGCTAAGCAGAACTTGCAGGAGAATCCACTCGTTCCCTAATTAGGCAGTCTGAACCTTATAGTCCTTATAGTCATTGATCATGTGCCCTTAATGGTAAAAAAATGGCCAACACTGAAAATGGGTGATGGGTCAGCATGTCCCAAAGGCAAAGACTTGTGTTTAGTTTTTAAGAAGATAATACAAGCCAATGAACTGGAAATGTAAAGTTACTTGTCTTTACAACTGAAAATGATTGGAGTAATTACCATATCATCTGGCTGTCAGATTCCCACCATGCCGCTTGGTCACCTTGGGATACCATAGTGCATCTGTCTATATGGTTGCAAATCTGCTTGGTTACCTTTGGATACCATAACACATCTCTGTGGTTGCGAATGGCGTTATTCTGTCAACCGAATGTGTCTTAGGGTCCTATTACACGGGATAATTATTGTGGGGAAAATCGCTATATCGTTAAAATTTAAACGATAATCGTCCTGTGTAATTGTAGGCAACGAACGAAATTCTTTGTGTGTCCTTGATCGTTGATTTAGATCTGACCCTGAAATCATTGTTAATCATTCGCTGTAATCCCGTATTTGATCACTAATCGTTCCTTCTTTGATGGGATTAGATGGATTAACGATTATCGTTCTGTGTAATACGGTGAACGATTTCAGGTTAACGATAAACAATCTCGTTTACAGTTAATCGTTAAAAAAACACTTAATCTAATAAGACCGGCTTCCTTCTCCCGTGTATCCAACAGTATAAAACAATGATAAATGCTTAGTTTTTCCCTTGAGGGCCTCCATAGTATTTTTGCACACGGGCCCCTCCACTATCTATTGCGGCATTCTTGGATTTTCACTCCATCTCATCACATTCATAGTTAATCACTCTAACCTACTGAGAGAGTTGCCCGCTAAGTGACATTACATATCTAAAACGATTTGCAATGCTGAAGGAAAGAACTAGCGTCCGCCGTAGCTACGGAAGCATTTGCCTTTAAATGGCAGCATTAAGCGTTAAAACGACTTTCACAACATTTGTCAGGTAAACCGACAGGAATTTAAGACATCAAAGATTCTAAAAGTGACCCCAGAGTCTGCTTAGGTTATTATTTCAGAACCCCGCTGGGTATGAGCCATGCAATTAGTTACATCTCTCTTAGGCAAAGCGATGAATCCTGACCAAGAGTAATAAAGCGCTCCAAAATAATTGACGGCATGATTTTTCTTCAAATGCTTTTAGGAATTATATATTTTTTATAGCCATAATCTGAAATGACTGTTTAAACAGAGCAGATTCAAGAAAGTATCCCAAAGCTGGTTCAGATTGGTTGGCCAGACCCACACGGCATCTTCCAGTGACCCCATATTTATTATAATGGACCACCAAGGTTCAGCAGAAGACAACCTCTTCCGGACATGACTTTGGACCCACTCTTTCTGATGAGATGATTATGACTTTAGACCAACAAGACCGAGTAGAGGCCAATCCTGTTTAAATTTCATACACCAAACCACATCCCACAGATTGGACAATAAAAAATTCAGATCCCAGATCAGATTATATAGTTACCCTTGTTACTGGTGCTTGTTCAGCTCACCACACCAGGTCCTAATGCTGGATGGTGGCACAACCCAGTACAGTGGTACCTAGACCTAAATGAACAGGGTATATAGGCCAATGTCTGTTGTCTGTGTACCTGTCGTAATAACTTTCAAAATCTAAATCAACAGTAGATGTGATATAAAGCAAGTTTGCAATATACATTCATTATTTTTGTTGTTGTTATTATGCTGTAAAACAAAGCTGACTTACCAGAAATCCAGGTCCAGTCTCCTAAAGGCAGCTATATAACAGCTGTACTTACTGTATCCAGGTCCAGTCTCCTAAAGGCAGCTATATAACCGCTATACTTACCAGAAATCCAGGTCCAGTCTCGGTAGGCAGGTTTTCTGACTTGTGCTGGTTGAAAAAAACAGACTAAACACAGGAATTCCGCCCAGTACAGAGAGTCCCGGCTCAATGTGTCCATCAATCACATGCATGCCTTCTCTCTATGAGCGCTCAGATGGTCTGGAATACACAGGACTTCCTGTTTCCTTTTTCTTTTCTTTTTTTTTTTTTGAGAAAAAAGTCTGAAAACAGGAAGTGCCGTGTTTTCCATGATAACGAAAATATAATGAATGTAAATTGCAAACTTGCTTTATATCACCACTATTAATTTAGATTTTTAAAGTTATAATAACAGTGACACTTTAATGCACAACATCTAGAGATGAGTGCAACTCAAGCATGATCAAGCCCGATAGTTCGGCATTTGAAAACCAGTGGCTGAAGAAGTAAGATGCATAAAAGCCTATGTCTGTATCCATGTTTTCCTGAACTCTCGAGGGCTGCATCCAACTTCTTTAGCTACCGGTATTCAAATTCCAAACAATTATGCTTGAGTTGTGCCCATTTTTAATTATGTCTTTCTTTTCTTTGTAATGCTGTACAACCCTCCCTGGAAACTGGGTGACTGAGGCTAAAAACAGGCCGATTCTGATAAAATCGGGTGATCTGACCTGTTTTCCTCCTTCTTACTGTAGAGAATACAGAAACACTTTCTAACATACTATTGATGTGTCATAAATGATATTGACCGGAAAACCCCTTTAAGTCTTCTAGCATGGTTTGTGTGAGTGCACCTAAACCATTTATGTCTTTTTTTCCTATAATCTCATTGCCTTCTCCTCGGGCTATGCTGTTAATCTTGTTGAGGTGTGATAATCCCCTCATATGTGGCCTTCTAGGAAGGAGATTGTGTGACATGATGGGGAAAGGCATGAAAAGGCATTGAAGATGCCAAGTGAAATGGATCATGAGAATGCATAAGTGTCCTGCAAGTGCATTGTTTGCTAGGCAGAGCCCAAGTAGGTTGGGTCATCTACCGCTACCAGGAGAAGATGGCATTGCCCTATCTCCACACCCCTGTAATGTAAAGGGGGTTTCAATATATTCCCATATGCACTCTACACTTCTACCCACTGAGTTTATCAGGTTAACATGGTAGCCAAAGTGGATTTTTTTTTTTTTTAAAGAAGTTTTTCAGCAATCTCTATGCTGTTTTTCTTGTCTTGCAAATTACACAGTGCTAAAACCGAAGATGAACAAATGTCTTTCTGGATGCAAAAGATCCGTCCAATTTTGTGTGCTAGGTAAAATAGGTTTACAAATCAGTTATCTACATTGCGTTACAAGGAAACCTTTTCTTCGGTCAGTCTCACGTGTAGAATAACGATTACAGCATGTGTGAGAGGCAGTGACCGCACTGGACAATAACACCATCGATAGTTGTCTGGTTTCTCTGGTAGCTGCCCATTATACAAATTGACTATGGAAATTATTTTACAGTGACGACAAAGCACTTCAGGGACGTCAAGAAGAGGAGGAGGAGGTTGTAGAAGTGGAGGAAGAAGAGGTTGATGATGATGAAGATGATGGTGAAGATATGGAGGAGGAACCTGAAGAAACCTTTGAGGAAGCCACCGAGAGGACAACAAGCATTGCCACAACCACGACCACAACTACAGAGTCTGTGGAAGAAGTTGTCAGAGGTGAGTGCTTTACTCATGTATTTGTGGATGAAAATTACAATAGAACTGAAAAACTGTTAAAACAGTAGAGTTCCCATAAAGCAGCCTGTTATCAAATTTGGCTGACTACTGGATTTGAACAAAACATACCCACAGTTCTTGATGGCCATTGGTGCTCAAGCTATTAGATTCTGTAATACAAAGACACCCAACTGCCCCATATTATAGAGGCTCATAGTATCACTACAGAATACGTAAGTAGTCTTGATATTCTACTCAACCCCTACTTATTACAACTGCAGCAAAAGACAAATACCGGAATATCTGGTGATTTAAGTTATCTGGCATTGAAGGTGTGTATAACTATTGGGACCACCTTTTTTTAAAAAAATTTTTTTGGACCCCGAATTTTTTAAAAAATTTTATGGTATGTATTTAAATTGATCATCTAACATTGCTTCTTCGAAAAACAGCACTACACCTGTCCTCAGATTGTTTGTGGTATTACTTATGTGTGCTAATCTTTAAACTGAGCTGCAATACCACAAGCAAACTGAGGGAAAGAATGGCACTGTTTCTGGAAGAAAAAAAACTAAGATTTTCAAGTCTTCGATAACCCTTTGCTACTTTTACCTAATGGCCATTGTCCTCATTGGGGAAAAAAAACAGTAGCTCTGCATAAGGAATCTGTAGTGAAACAGATGTGAACACAACCCCAAAACTCCTTGAAGAAGCAATGCCCAGGGAACAACCAAAAATAATAGTCCTAAAAAAAACACAGTTCCGGTTATTTATCTTTTTGATGATTTCACTTTTGCGAGAAGCATTATATTTTATAGTAGTTTTATGAACAATTAAAGTTTATGACCGGCATTTTCTTTTTATTTTTTGTATTTTTATTTTGCTAGAGATTTATTCATTGCTGAGTTATAGTAATACTACCGCATTTACGCTTTTCTAATGCATTTCATCCCCTCTGAGGGTTATTTCGTGGATCTCGGTGTGAATTATTGTTACAATACCTTTTATAAAGAGATTCATATTTCCTGATTTATATTACCGCTTTAGTGAAGAATCATTTATTTTCTTCGTATCCTTAGTCTATTATGAACATATGATGCCAAAATTTATGGCTGTTATTTCAGTGTTAGTGCAGTGTGTAGGAAGAAAAAGTCCGGAAACTTAAGGTGAATGCTCCCCCATTTATTTTAGTTAATTGTTTTATTTATTTCCTTTTTTTATTACGTGTTATTTTTAGCTATTTTTGAACTAGTTATTAACTTATTAAAGGGGTTATCAGGGAACCTTCACAAAATTGGACTGTGGGGGTTCAACTCACACCAACCCAAACTATGAATTATTTGATGGGGCTGTTATGTACCCTCCTTTAAAGGGATATTTTACATAACAGCCCCACCCCGTCCTCAGGTTGTGTGTTAGAGTTCAGCTTAATACACGTCAATGGAACTGAGCTGCAAAACCAACACCCAAACTGGGGACAGGAGAGGGGCTGATTCTGAAAGATGTGTTTCTAAGCCTGGATAACCCCTTTATTACTTAGGTCTCCTCATGCTTGCATTGTTATACCTTTAGTAGTGGTGGTCATGCTACATATCTGAATAAGACAATGTTGCAGTACCCCGCATTACCATTACTAATAGTACGGCAGTGCAGGGCCTAGCAGAAGTAAACATGGAGGAATCGCGCCCCCACCACCACCCTTCAAAGGTGGAGAGTAACTTTTGTATGTATAGTAATATATTAGGTATGTAAGGCAGCTTTGTAAACTGGAGAGCATAACACAAGTGCACAAAGGAATAATAAAGATGCTAAAGGTGTGACTATGAGAAAAGATGGCACAATACCATTAATAAATCAAACCTTTATAATCCTTCAGGTTGTCTGATTCAGCCCCCCCACCTGCAAAAGGTTAATTCGTGATGATTTATTGCTGTACATGTCAGACCCAATCTTTCACCATATTTCCTTTGTTTGTATAGAACATAGAACATCTGCTTTATTAATAATTTATTACACCTCTTTTTCTATTATATTGATCTCCAGGATGTACTGTAGCTCTGCAAAACATCAACTCCTAACTTATCGAGAGTTGTAGTTTATAAACTGCAGTTTAGTTACTAAAGTTAGTTAGTTTAGTTTACTATAGTTTAGTTACTATATGTGTGTTTATATCTAATATTTTTTTTAATATATCAAAATTGTTTTAGAAGAAGCAGTGTCAAGATGTTATCGCTAATCAGAATATAAATATATATATATATATATATATATATATATATTTATTTATTTATTAGTCGTACAGCTCTGTGTACATTGCCTCTTGTTGATTTCTACATGTTGTGTTGTTCTAGTCAGTAAAGGATGAAAGGAACACTTTGGGCCCATTATAAGTATGAGGGTTAGAAAAAAAAAAAAACAGCTAATTAGATCATGACTAGTGTTGAGCAAAGAGGCCGACCTGTTCGGGATTGGCAACGTTCTCTGAACCCGAACGTTCTGCATTTGACTCCTCGTGACTGCACAAGTTGGTTAACATCCTAGGAAGTCCTGGAAGACATGGAATATAGCCTATGGCTGTATCCATATTTTCCAGGAGTCCCTAAGGCTGCATCCTGCAGCTACGGGAAGTCAAAATGCAGAGTGTTCAGGTTCAGTGAACGTTGCCAATCCCAAACAGCTTGGCATCTTCCTTCAGCACTAATCATGACAGATCCAGAACCTAGATGTTAGATCGTATTGTTAAAAAAAAAGTGAGAAACATTGCCAAAGCTGGCCATTTATGGTGAGTTGTCTCACTAAGATTTTTCAGGTTCTCTAGTGTTGAGCCTAGAACCATACAAAGGAGGTTTTCCACCAGTTTTGTTGAAGCCAGCAAAGTTCTGTCCATGGTGCAGCAGTTATGGCTGGAGACATACATTTTAAAATTGCAATTCTCCTTCAATGTGTGTAGACTTCATAGGAGATTGTGTAATGACAGGTTACTTTGTAGACTAGAAGGTCCTCTCTACTTTGGCAGTGGTCATCATTTTAGCGTTAGATCTGTTTAATTGAACTGACCATATATTAAGGCCCCTAGTTTGTCCTTTCTGGCTTAAAGGGGTTGTCCAGCGCTACAAAAACATGGCCACTTTCCCCCCTACTGTTGTCTCCAGTTCAGGTGCGGTTTGCAATTAAGCTCCATTTACTTCAATGGAACAGAGTTTCAAAACCCCACCCAAATTGGAGACAACAGTTTGGAGAAAGTGGCCATGTTTTTGTAGAGCTGGATAACTGCTTTAACACAGAGTAAACGCTCAGACAAAAAAAGAAAAGTATCTCACTTACTGTACCAATGCTAATTCTTCAAATACTGGAAGAGGCATTTTCGAGAGAAGGTTTCAGAGCAAGCAGTTTGTTGGGATAATTGCAAATGTAAATCGCTCTTTTTAGTGCATTGTAATAATGTGCTGCCATCTTCCCCCTATAAAGCAAATTGTCTTTTGTGGGCTGGATATGTGACGTTAATTGGCAGTGCTGTAACACAGCTGCGTGCGGATCTTTATAGCGTACGGAAAACTGATGTATCCGAGGACACAGTTGCGCATATTAAATTCATTGTTATGTAGTCATGGGTCTCGTTTCGGGTTTTTTCTGTAGTGATGGAAATGCTTCCAAGAGACAGTCATCGGAGAACATTTTATGCCTATATTAACATACTTCTCCAGCACTAAGTAAATAAGGTTTAATTTTCAGTGATCAAGATTACTGCATCCATTTGGTGAGGAGGCAAGGTTTGGCTATGTGCAACGTGTCCCTAGATGAGCAATATCTCTGAAGAAATTTATGTCTCTCTCTTCATCATGGATGATCTGCATTGAACCCCTTTAACCTTGTGTCTTTAAGCATATATGACTACCGGGTAACACATTGCGTGGACAATCCCTTCCATGTAATGCTGGCCATACATATAGGCTGTCGGTCAAACACTTGCTTAGCCTGTGTGGTAACAGAAGAACAGGAGAGAGACTCTGGTGGTTGCTCTTATGCCCAAAAAAAGGATCAAGCATCTGAAATCCTGCACTCCTGAGCCCTCTCTCCATTAACTCTGGGAGAGTGTATACCAACCACGATAAACATTAGATGATCAGTCAGTATCACTGAAATTGTTGGTTTCAGCCAAAATACTTCAGAGTTTTTGACATATATCTCTGCAATGTGTTAAAAGTTTTTAATCGGTCGGGGTCTCAGTGTTCAGATTTGGACCAACTTTCTAGAACAAGTTAAAGAAGTGTATGCTAAGCCAGTTACGTCTCAGCTCTGTGATCAAGACTGACCCCCAATGTAAGACAAGAGGACCGTCTTGGTCACATGTCTCTTCCAGTCTTGGTTGAAGAAACTTGTTGACTTGGTTCCATATGCATAGAAGTTAACTCAACTCACCCTTGTGTTGAAGGGGTTGTCTGGGTAGCAGAAGACAGTCTAATCCCTTTGCCCTGACACTTTTTCTTTCCATTCCTACGTGATGGGTCTAAGTTGGACCACCACGTGCAGCTGTGTTTTACCCACATGTGATGATCACAACTTAGACCGAGACATGGAATCTCGGCTAGTAAGGGCTACCCCTCCTAACTGCATCAAGGCAAAAATTGGGCAAAAGGACCAAATTGTTCTTGAAGATCCAGGTGGATATCTTCTCCAACCTTTTAAAGGGTAACTATAATGTTTAGTGAGCAACAGGATACACTATCAAAAAAACTGTCTCTGCGTTTCAGTCATGCTCCCAATGGGGCAGCTGGAGCGCAGAGCCATTTTTTTTATGGCGTACCCTTTAAGTTGCTGATGGAACCTGAAGATAGCTAGTTAATCCATACCTGTCCAAACTCAATCTACCTCAAAACAAACTGTTGTAGATATATATATTTTTTGTAGACCATTCTGTAATCTTACTAAACCCAGTTCCTCCACATCTTATAAATAGAGGTGTGCTCTGAGCAAGCTGAGACTGGTCCTTGTCGAGCAATGATCACCCGCTGGTACTATGATGTCACTGAAAGGAACTGCGTACAGTTCATTTATGGAGGCTGCGGCGGGAATCGGAACAACTTTGATTCGGAGGAATACTGCCTGGCAGTCTGTGGCAACGTCAGTAAGTGGACCTCTCCAACTTGTGGCAACCTATCGCCACAGGCTCGGCTACCTTTTAACCAATTGCATCCTGTTTGTCCACAATGGGACCGTAACTAACCTTTCCAGTTCCCAATGTTAACGGCTTTTGTCACCTTTTTTTTTTTTTTTTTTTTCACCTTATTAATTCCATTTGGTGGAAGCATGATCAATGTCGGCTCTGCTTTGTGTGTTTGACTAACACATCAGCTGTGCACTCTAAGGCACTAACATTTCTTCTGCCTTTGGGACTTTTTTTTTCATAAACCTGAACATTTTTTAGTAGTTTGTCTGCTGTAAGATAATTATTGTTCCCGTGGAAGTTTGCGTGTGAAAATTTATGAGGATGCACTTAGTAAGCTAATTAAGGTGATGAATGCAAAGATGAACTTCATATTTTAAGTGGATGGAGCCAGGTTGCTTCTGTTCTCTGGGAAACTGTTTTGTAAGAATAATAGAACATAGATTACAGAGAGCGCATAATTTTCTGGAGCTGTCACATATACTTTTAACATTTCCCTCGGTTTAGCAAGTATTAATCATTTATGTCCCAATCAAATGCTCACAGCTTGCTAAGATGCCATTTAAAACTCTCTCTCTGAAGAGCTCACTAAACCTATCATTCTTCTTTTGTATCGGCCTGATGGTATTAGTAAGAGCGGATTGGAAAAAAACATTCGCATTACCAGACGTTAGTTGTGATTGTGCAGGTAAACCCACGGGTCCGTCGTTCTTAAGAAGGCTGCTGTATTCAGTATTGTCTTCCAAGATGTGTATCGTATTTTAATTAATATATGTATTAAACAGGGAGATTTTGAAAGCTTTGTCGATGGTATGCTGCCGGGGGCGGGGGGAAAGATGAGTAGACTAAAAAGAGCAGTAGACCAAGAGCAAGGGAGAATGGTTGTGAGATGACAGTATGATGAAGTGAGGATAAACAAAGGGGAAGAGTAGTGTTGAGGGAGCATACTTGGTTAAGCTTGTGGTGCTCAGATAAAGGTGGCCATACACCTTCAATAATTGACAGCTAAACAGTCAGTTATACCTAATACATTTCTTCGTTCTTATTTTTGTAAAATTCATCCCTCGAAGGGATGTTTCTGCAAGACACATTAGAACTCCAGCACTATGCCAAGTTGATCCTTGGTTTCCAACTATGGCCTTGCTTTAGAACGAAAAAAAAATGTATAGGTTAACTGTGCACCCTCGGCTCTCCACTCGAGCAGGGGGCACCTGGTTAAATGCTTGAGTCTCCCATGGGTTTAAAAAACGCTTGATTCAAAAGGCCAGTGAAAGGAACAGTCAGTGGTAGATAAATGCAACAGAGTGGTAGGGAGCAAGGTGAGCTGGTAGGCTGCAAATGAGAATTGTAGATGGAGAGCATGAGATAGCAGGCAGTAGTCGGACAACAAGGATCAACAATGAAGAGCAAGAGTGAAGTGTAGATGGAGAGCAGTACTTAGAGAATGACAAATGGTGGTAGGTGGAGAACTAGGAAGAGAGCAGTAGTTGTAGTGCAAGAATGAGAAGTACGTGCAGAGCCTTGGAGAGAGCAGTAGTTGTAGTGCAAGAGTAGGGGGGGTAGATGTAGAGCAGTAGGTGAAGAGCAAGAGAGTTGTTGGCGGGAAACCAGCTAGAGAACAGTATATGGAGAACTATAGAGTGGTGAACAGTGAGAAGAAGTTGGAGTACAAGAGTGAGCAGAAGGTGGAGATCAACAGTGGTTGGATAAAAGCTTGGTTGAGAGTAGAAGGTGGAGAGCAACAGAGTGGTAGATGGAGAGCTAGATAGAGAGCAGTTGGTGGAGGACCAGGTTAGAGAGTTGTAGTTAGAGTGAAAGAGTGATCAGTAGAGCAGTAGAAGGTGAGTGACAGTGGTTGGGAGGGAGTTGGGGTGGAGTGCTATGGTGAGCAGTAGAAGGTGAGTGACGGTGGTTGGGAGGGAGTTGGGGTGGAGTGCTAGGGTGAGCAGTAGATAGAGCAGTAGAAGGTAAGTGACAGTGGTAGGGAGGGAGTTGGGGTGGAGTGCTAGGGTGAGCAGTAGATAGAGCAGTAGAAGGTGAGTGACGGTGGTTGGGAGGGAGTTGGGGTGGAGTGCTAGGGTGAGCAGTAGATAGAGCAGTAGAAGGTGAGTGACGGTGGTTGGGAGGGAGTTGGGGTGGAGTGCTAGGGTGAGCAGTAGATAGAGCAGTAGAAGGTGAGTGACAGTGGTAGGGAGTTGGGGTGGAGTGCTAGGGTGAGCAGTAGATAGAGCAGTAGAAGGTGAGTGACAGTGGGAGGGAGTTGGGGTTGGAGTGCTAGGGTAAGCAGTAGATAGAGCAGTAGAAGGTGAGTGACAGTGGGAGGGAGTTGGGGTTGGAGTGCTAGGGTGAGCAGTAGATAGAGCAGTAGAAGGTAAGTGACGGTGGTTGGGAAGGAGTTGGGGTGGAGTGCTAGGGTGAGCAGTAGATAGAGATGCAGAACAGTAGTTGGGGAACCAGAGAGACTGGTAGGATGAGAGAAAGGGACATTGTTATAAAAGAGCGCATAGGAAAGTTTGCAGATAAAAAGGCTCAGGGAGCATTGAAGCCAAAGAGAGATCACGTGATCATAAGATCAGCGGGAGGCTGAGGATAAACAATAGTTACAGACAGATGTGAGACAGATAGAGATGTGCTCTAACATTTCAGAATAGAATATTAACCTGCATTTTACTGCTCATTCTGCCCGGCTTCATTCTGCAGTAATGAATGGTAAGCATCTATCATTAGACTCTGTATTGCTGTACTTAAGCATGCATGAGTTTAACCTTTTAATACAGGTTTTCTGAAATCGGGCAAAATAAATTTTACATTCAGACAGGATTCAAAGGAAGGTGCAGATTATGTGAAATGAAGTGCGTGACAAGAATGGGTAATTTCTCAATAACATTGTGTGACTCCCCTCCTCTACATTTACAGACTAAGGTTGATTTGCAGTCATCATGTTGTCTATGTAGATTTTTATAGAAGATATTTGTTCTTTGCTTCTACCTAATACTTGATATATAGTGCTGAGGCTGTGGACACGTCTTCCCCTCAGGTCTGGTGATGAGCGACAATCAGAAAAGTGTTCGGCATTCATTTCCCTGTGTCTGGAGAAGTTTGGCCTATACTAGGGTGGATGAGTGTTCCTAGGAACATGAATTATTACACGCTATGCCCTTCACTGATTCCATTTAAGGCCCAAAATTCTGTCTGTTGTTCAGTATATCCTTATATCTCTTTTCAGAGCTCCACCTATCTTGTCTACATCTAGCAATCAATGTTTCTGTATACCTAACCTGGGCCTCTGTATACACTCAATGATCTCACAGTATATACATGCCATATCCTTAAAGGGGTACTCCGGCTCTGATAAAAAAAAAAGGCCCCTGAAGCTCCAGTTGGTGTCATCATTTTTTTCTTCCTGGTTTGGGCTTTCCATGATGCACTTTGTCTCCCATGATGTCTTACTGACTCTGTAAAACTGTTAGATGGCTTACATCTTGTTCAGCCAATCAGAGCTGAGCAACCTGAGTCATCTGATCAAAGAGAGGCTGGCCTAACAGGGCTTAGACCCGCCTCCCTCTTGATGATGTCAATGTCACAAAATGGCTGCCACAGAGCAGCCTGGGGTCAACAGTCATTAGTTAAGAATGAGTTTACTTCACTTCCTGGTGGGGGATTGAGGGGGGAAAAGATAGGGAAGGGGGGCAGATAGGTGATTGATGCATATTACAGTTATATAACTTTGTAATGTGTTTCAATTACTGGGAAAAAGCTTTTCGCTGGAGTACCCCTTTAATAAACAAGTACTGTGTGTATGATGGAGGGGCAAATAATAAGGGCTCAGTAGTTAATTGAATATCTCAATTCAGATAAGTCAAAATTATGAGTCATATTCTTTATAAAAAAGAAAAGAATTCACTCTAGTTGGTGACTAATAAATACAGTCGGCGGTGAAGCTGTCACCATCAGATATGACACATCTGTAACCTAGAAGTGTAACTAAGTATATTCTCCACAATGGGGGAAACTCACGAAACTGTCTCAGGGATGGGGGGAAACCTTTGGTCCTTCTGCATTTGCAAAACTACAATTCCCATCATGCCTGGACAGACCATTATTCTTATTATTTTAGCTTTCCTGCCATTGTTGTTTTTTTCTCTCCCGTACATCTTGGCCGGCGCTCCTGTGTCTCCCGGCCGGAATATTACGTTTTATAATTTATTGCTCGATAATGATTTGGGGCGCCTGAGAGTTCTTAAGAAATGCATCATACTGTAGAAAAATATTGGATACTCCTCCGAATGCGACGCTGAACTGCTGACTCATAAGGATCTTATTATTTGTGTAGGGTTATTGTTATAACAGAAGAAACATGCAAATCCTAGAGAAAATGGGGGAAAAAATCCATTTCACCACTTTGCATCCTCTTCCTCCTCGACTGTTAGAAGATTTAAAGGAATGGTCTTCATGACACGTTTGACCCATTCTCCTATCTCCTTCAGACTGCACCCTCCTGCCCATGTACAATGTTAACAGTATCCTGCCCCAAGAGAGCTTGTATACTATCAATCCCAGGCAACAAGCCATGTTATGGGGGCCTGAGTCCATAAACAAGACGCTGAGCAGAGAGAAACCTGTATGGCGGGACCAATCTGTATCGGTGACCTATAGCTGGGAGACACCTCACTTTGTATAGATGGACCAACTGGTATTGGTGGCCTATAGTTGGGAGACACTTCACTTTGTATGGCTGGACCAACCGGTATTAGTGACCTATAGTTAGGAGACACCTCATTTTGTATGGCAGGACCAATCTGTATCGGTGACCTATACCTGGGAGAAACCTTACTTTTCATAGCAAGACCAACAGGTATTGGAGACCAATAGCTGGGAGACACCTCAACCTGTACGGCAGGAACAACTGATATTGGGAGGCACCACACCAGTTAGGGTCTAGGAGGTACGAAAAGAGCTGTTGCACATGGGCAATGGTGGATGAGGAAACACAAAGTCACTCTGACACAGATGACACTGGTTCTATCAATGGCAGCTAAATGCTCACTAACAAGCCTGGGAACTGGTCATTATTAAAGCTGGGTCTATACCACTCTCCTAAAGGAGGGGACTTTCTGCATTTTCAGGGGTGTTCCCAGGTGGTCCTAATTTTGCTTTTTCAAACATTGACAAGTGGACATCTGGATAGAGTCAGGGATCCCTGCTATGTATTTTGCATTTGGTCCCAGGAACTTCAAGGGGTATTTCACAATGTTATACTAGAATCCTGTTGATCCCAAGAATACAGGAAAATTGTGGACAGATAATACTAGGCATGCATAGCCAACCCCCATTATTTCACTGTGGTGCTTCCGAACATTGCCCTGTTCATTTCAGGCCACAATTTTCTTCCGTTTCTGGGATCGGCAGGGCTCCCTAATGATCTGCTTGTTATGCCTCTATCATGTTAACTCATGATATCAGGGTAACTCAGTATACCTGTGTAAAGTTATGCCTCTAATCTCTCCGATCTGCTATAATAGAAGGTGAACCTGCATTTCTCTGGTCCTTATACATGGTGTTTCAGGTTGACCAAATGTGATCCAAAAGAGACTACCAGTTATGAACCATTGGGTTCCATTTTTAGTGTGGCCGCACCTGTCAAAGGCAAATTCTACCGACCCATATACACTAAGATCAAGCTTATGACTGTACGTGGTGTTATCCTAAAAAAGTCTCTGTATCCAGTATTCACATGGATTAAACAAACATTGTACAAACAGATGTATCCGTGCCATTCCCCTATATAATTTATATAGGATGTATGATGGGGGTTCTTCAGTCAGCTCGGTTCTTAGACACAGTACCTGGAGCTGGTAGATAATTGTAGTCACGGTTGCTGCTCCGGTAGAACCTTCATTAGCCATCGGCAACGGATGTAGCTGAATGTTTCGGCAACAGCATAAACATCAAAGGGAAAAAGAATCACAACAGCAAATATTATTCTGTTCCAGTCGGAGGGAATTTCAGACATAATCAAAGGTATTACATAAGGGATTTCATGTTTTACTTTCTGTTGACCTGCAGTCTTCCAGAATAAGAACACAACTCCCAGTATTACCAATTATTTCCTCCAGTTGAGATGACTTCACATAATGCATAATACATCATTGGACACATAGACAATATACTGTAGGTTTTTATTGACCTGATGCGTCCCCTACTGACGGTATAAGGTAAATAGCGGGATTGTGCATGCTGTAGACACGGTCACATTGCCCCCTCGACCAAACAGGGTCATTGTGTGGAGAAGAGCGATGACTTAAAGGGGCTGCGCTGAATCCATCAATAGGATTACTGCACATAATAATGTACTAGATCTAATTTTATGGCCAGCGTGTGTGAGGTGAGGAGATTTTAAGGTTTTTACAGAGATCACTCCATGTCTGGTATGGAACAGGCTCAGCCCACTCCATACAACTCTACCATGATGTCAAGAGTTAATGTTAATAATATTCTGATTTTAGTTTGCATACTGCACTGGGGATCTGTTGCCGATACAACATAAAAATATTATAAATGGTATAAAAAACAGACTGTAAGCCTACATGTCTTGCACTTGATATCTGTACAGGATGAGTAAAAAGTCGGAATTTCCAAATGTATGTGTCAGTGATGTCATCTCTGGGTGTAGTGATGTCACTGTTTAGTCACATGACTTTGTGGGAATCATATGACGAACTTTAAGCTTTAAAATAGCAGCTCCTTATATTTGTTTTATATAGCTGGACTCATCTCTCTGTGTGTACACGTACCCAAGTGTGAAAACTTTGACTGATGTGTTTAGAGCACTGTGCCGTTTACTGTAACTCCTCCTGGAAGTATATGAATAAAGTGACAACTGGGCAGCACCATTCCTATAGTCAGTGGGGTGTGTCTTTACACATTGTGATATGTTAAGCCCTGATTGGACAGTGGGGGAATATTCTTTACTATATAGTGATCCCTTTAACTTGCATTTTCTTCATGTTATTATTTATATTAACCTCCTTGTGAATAATTTCTCATCGGCCGCTTTAGCAAAACCCTCTAACCCTGTTTGGCAGTGCACAGATCAATATTGTCTTATCATTTCCAGTGATATTCTTGTGTTTATTTACTGACTTTTTTCTTCTTTATTTCCTCTTATTCCTCCTGACATGACGTCTAGTTCCCACCACCGCTGCCAGCACCCCTGATGCTGTTGACAAATATCTAGAAAATCCAAATGATGAGAATGAGCACGATCGGTTCCAGAAAGCCAAAGAGCGCCTCGAAGGCAAACACAGAGAGCGAATGTCTGAGGTAATATACAATACTAGCATCCTATCTGTCTATTTATTCATATATCTATCTCCTATGTATCTATCTATCTATCTATCTCCCATGTATCTATCTATCTATCTATCTATCTCCCATGTATCTATCTATCTATCTATCTATCTATCTATCTATCTATCTATCTCCTATCTATCTATCTATCTATTATCTATCTATCTCCTTATCTATCTTTCTATCTATCTTTCTATCTATCTATCTATCTATCGAAGGTAAATCACCGCGGCACTCCAGATGAAAACAAAATTGTGATATATTGACCCCTGCTTGAAAAAGCTCTGAATGATAGAGCGAAACGTCGCATTTGTGGAATCAATAAATCACAAATTTGATTTCATCTGGAGTGCTGCAGTGATTTACCTTCAGTATACAGCCGTACACAGGCTGGTTCTCCTGCGTGTCTATCTATCTATCTATCTATCTATCTATCTATCTATTCATCTGTCTATCTATCTATCTATCTATCTCCTATCTATCTATCTATTCATCTGTCTATCTATTCATCTGTCTATCTATTCATCTGTCTATCTATTCATCTGTCTATCTATTCATCTGTCTATCTATCTATTCATCTGTCTATCTATCTATTTGATCTTTTTATCCATTTATCTATCTATTCTATGTACAGTATCTATCTATAGTATGTTTTATACTCCAGAGCTGAATTAACTATTCAGTTGTCTTCAGAGCTGAAATCCTCCAGTATTTCTAGATTATTGTGTACAAAGTGTAGTGTACAACGCTCGAACTAGTGACTTGCATTTTGGAAAATCCAGCCTTTATACAAGATCTCTGTCCTCCTGAAGACCACATAATTAGAGATGGTCCGAAATTGCCGAGGTTTGGGTTCGTATGAACCAGAACGCTTGGCATCAGATTCCCGCTGTCTGTCCGCTCTGTGGAGCTGGTGGATACAGCGGGAATCATTACCGAGAGTTCGGGTTCGTACGAACCCGAACCGAACTCTGTTCGGACCATCCCTACACATAATCAAAAATGGTCTGACAACAAAGGAATGGGAATAGTAAAACAAATCAGTCTCCTTATGATATGGCACCCTTCCTTCCATCTTCTTGCCTCAGGGGAAATAAAGTAAGACATATATAAAGGCAGTCTGGCCCATACTGGCTCTATATTTCCCTTAAAGGTATATATTCATATTTTTGCAGGATATTGTGGTGGAAACGTCCTATAAATAGTTTCTTTGACCTATTTATAAATGGTCTTCTCTAATATATAACCACAGGGTAAAGAACACACTGTCTTAGGACCTCCGCATCCAGCCTCCTAAATAACCGAGGCATAGTGAGACTCATCTGTATAATGTGGTCTGAGTCAGTGGTATAATTCTGCAATGTTTATTCTGGAGAAATTGGGCTACACACCTGGGTTTATTACATGTATAATTTTTGCACTTGGTATAATATAAGGGACACTATTAAGGGAGAAGAGTTTACATCTTCTATAGTTTGCATATAATTTAAAGGAAACCTCTCACATTATACATGTAATCCAAGCATGATACAGAGTATATATAATTCAATATAACTTGAATTTTACTCTTTTTTAAAACTTTTCAAATTTTTTACTTAGGAGTCTAGTGGGTGGTCCTTATCAGTGATTGAAAGCCACCTTTTATTGCACAGTCAAAGAGAGAAGGCTGCCAATGACTTGGTAGAACTGCCCACTAAAATAACCTGCGCTCTCATCGTTATTTTTTTTTTTATAGCCCCCATTTACTAGTTATGGAAATGCTAATGAAGGCCTAGACCGTCATCTGGGTGGTCACTACCACTTAGAACCTACAGGCTCATTAAGAGCAATGATTTACAGACTGAAACATTGCTCACAGACCATAAGGGGGCAGTATAATGTTGCTATGACTTCTTTTATACATCCTGGTTATTCGGTTGCCTGCTCCGGTCTGGTGTCTTATTCATAAAGGTTTTGTTTGCACAGGTCATGAAGGAATGGGAGGAAGCCGAGCGTCAAGCTAAGAATCTTCCAAAGGCAGACAAGAAGGCTGTGATAGAGGTAATGTACAACCTTGGACATATGGTTTATTGATAAGAGGCCATCTGCCACAAGGACAGACTCCTAGAAACGAGGGCATCTGCAAGATAGAGTAGACCAGAGCATATGCACCTGCTTCACATCCCCAAAGTGTTTATTAAGGAGCTGAAATCCAATGTTCACTATCTGTACATGGAGCCTGACCTCCCGCTGAGCCCCTGGCCCATTAAGCAGCTCGGTCTTCCTGGCAATGTAGACCGGACCTTCTGTGTACAAGTCCGCAAGATGTCACGTGAACCCTCTAGGGCCGTTCATAATTGGATGAATTCCTTTAATCCAACATTCCCAGAACCCAACAGGGGGTGGATTCTGGAATCCACCACCAGCTTTTGATTTTATGGGTTTCTAGATTATTTGGAGTTTTGTACTGTAAGAATTTGTTGGCTGGTAGATGAAAGTGGTTTCACTATTACATATATATTTATTTATTATTATTATTGTTATTATTATTATTATTATTATTATTATTATTATTATTATCCCCCCCCCCCCCCACACACACACACACACACACATTCTGTGCTTACTGCTGTCTTCACTTCCTAGCGGTCACTGCTCCATTTTCTGATTTCCAAATTTCCTTTAAAATCTAAAATTTTATAAGAAATTCTAGTCTGAAAGTAATCCCAGTATTTCCTTCTGCTTACATGGTGGGTAGCTGCTTTTTCACAAGCAGATTCCAACTTACTATTTAAAGGGGTTATCCAGCGCTACAAAAACATGGCCACTTTTGCCTCACTCTTGTTTCCAGTTCAGGTGTGGTTTGCAATTAAGCTCCATTCACTTCAATGGAAATGAGTTTCAAACACCACCCAATCTGGAGACAAGAGTGGTGTAAATGTGGCCATATTTTTGAAGCACTGGATAACCCCTTTAAGCATTGTACTCAATGTTAACCCAGTATACAATAAGCTCCCCCTAGTGGTGGCTGCAGGTAGATAAAATTTTATAATCTACCTATGTGCAGTTGATTTGGTGCTCAAAGAAATACAGAGCTGAGGGTTTTTCTTTTTTTTTTTTTTTTTTAGAAAAAAATGTTAGTTATATAGATTGTAAAAACAAAATAGATTTTGTCAATGGACCTTTACTTTAACCATGTGTTCCTATGGACTAAAATGTGCTTTTTTGGGCAGTTGGGTCTTCAACTTAATGGCTTATTCCAATCATACAAAATGATTTATATTGGACTTAAAATAAAAATTTAAAAAGTAAGCCTGCTCGTGTGCTTTGATCCCCCCTGAGCTACCGTTCTGCCAGTTTCAAGGCCCCCGGCTGCTCCCCCTTGCTCTAAATTTTTGTTCCTGCAGGAAATGCCCACTCAGCCAATTATCAGATGAATTGGTGAGCAGCAGGGACCTGGAGCTGACAGAACCGGGGCGGGCGTGTACTGTATGCTTTCTTATTTTTAAAGCATCCAAAATAACAAAAATTCTAAATACGTCCTTTGAGGGGTTATAAAGGATTACAAAACAGAGATTACTTCTGAAAACTCCAAGTTGTAATACCACACTGAACCTGAGGATATGTGTGGTGCTGTTTTTAGAAGTAATTGGTTGTGGTTTTTAATTCTGTTTGTATATTAATATTGTTTTTATTGGTTGTATAAATTGCAAACCCATTGATAGAATTTATTTCATGAAGTAACAAAGATTTCTACTCTATGACACATTCAAGGTATCTAGCAAATTACCTGCATTACCCGTGAGAACATAGACTATAATAGTTACCTGATAACAGCACACCGATATTTCCCATGTTCCAGATAGATTGATCGACTCTATTCATATAGCCATTTAAAGGGAAACTATCAGCAGGTTATAAGTCTTTAACCTGCTTATATTTCCCTATTGCACAAAAAGAGCGCTGAGGATGAAGGTAAGTTACTTAACTTAATCCTCGGCATAGTTTCTGTGCTATTAGGAGTTTAACTTTTATACTGATGAGCCATTTTGGAGTACTGGAGGCGGGATGAGCACACCAATGCACTGATCTGCCCAGCTGACTCTCACCGCTGATATTTATTAGTGCACCAAAACGCCCAATAAGCGTAAATATTAAACTCTCGAGAGCACAGAAGCTGCGCCGATGATGAAGCTAAGAATCTTACCTCCCATGGTCAGCGCTCTGTGCACAATAGGGAGCTTTCAGCAGGTTAAATACTTCTCTAACCATGACACATCAACGGTCCTCATGCAGCAACGTCCTATTGGGGAGCACCATGTTTCTGACCTTATCTATCTTTCCTATGTGGAAGTTTTCAGCTATTTACATGGAGTCCATTTTCTCTTGTGTTATCATTACTCCCAAATATGCACATCCAACCGAGCTGAATTGGAAGAGAGGAGAAAAGTCCCTTGCCATAGTGCTTTGGCAGTGGCTTATCTCCCCAAGAACAAAATGGTCATGTAGAAACCCATCATGCCCCATGTGTTTCCCCTCTGGCATCAGGGGACAGAAGGCTCCTACACACATTAGATTGCTAAGAGATTATGCCAAAATTGGCCGCAGACAGCTATAATCTAACATGAATATGCACTGCAGGTCTAAAGTTAGTTGAATCTAATCAACTATGGGTGCTTGTTGTCCTACAAGATATTGTGGGGTCATTTACAAACATTGCATATGTACAAAGGTGGGGAGGGTCGGTTTTCTCATTTTTTAAATTTTTTGGAGAATAAGATTAGTACAACATATATATTGGGGAGATTTATCAAACATGGTGTAAAGTGAAACTGGCTCAGTCGCCCCTAGCAACCAATCAGATTCCACCTTTCATTCCTCACAGACTCTTTGGAAAATGAAAGGTGGAATCTGATTGGTTGCTAGGGGCAACTGAGCCAGTGTCACTTTACACCATGTTTGATAAATCTCCCCCATAGAAAATAAGAGAACTGTATGTCCTGACTCTCTAGAGAGAGCAGCCACGGATGACCATAATTTAGTACTGAATTGCTCGTACAGATACTCCGTCACATTGAAATGTTTCTTATCTCAGGAGAAAAGGTCAGAAGATCTCAGTCTCCAGATTTCCCTCTTTATGACAGATAAAAGGCTGATGCCCTTCCAAACTGTACAAGTGATTTTATTTTATTTTTTTTTCCCCTTTTCATTACCATATTGATATTTTAAAAAGTATCCCTGCCTACGGTTATTCATCGTCCATTCTGACATATAGTCCATACTAGAAAATGTACCCGGCGCTGCCCGGGTATAAAGTGTCAGTGTGTTAATTAGATTTGTTCTAAGGTGCCCAGGAGGCCAAGCTAAAGGTATTGTTTCATCTGAGTTAATCAGTGAAATTAGTGTATACCTGTAGTGCATAGTTGGAGGGGTTCTGTATACCCACAATGTATAGTTTTTAGGGGTCTCGCATATCTGTAGTGCATAGTTGGGGGGGGCTGTATACCTATAGTGTATAGTTGGGGGGGGGGTCCTGTATACCTGTAGTGTGTAGTTTGGGGGGAATGTATACCTGTAGTGTATAGTTGAGGGAGGTCCTGTATACCTGCAGTGTACAGTTGGTGAAGGTCCTGTATACCTGTACTGTATAGTTTGGGGGTCCTGTATACCTGTAGTATATAGTTGGTGCTGTATACCTGTAATGTATAGTTGGTGGAGGTCTTGTATACCTGTAGTTTATAGTTTAAGGGTCCTGGATACCTGTAGTGTATAATTGGTGGAGGTCTTGTATACCTGTAGTATATAGTTTGGGGGTCCTGTATACCTGTAGTGCATAGTTTGAAGGTCCTGTATAACTGTAGTATAGAGTTGGTGGAGTTCCTGTATACCTGTAGTATATAGCTTTGGGGCCCTGTAAACCTGTAGTATAGAGTTGGTGAAGGTGCTGTATACCTGTAGTATATAGCTGGTGGAGTTCCTGTATACCTGTAGGGTATAGTTTTGGGGTCCTGTATACCTGTAGTGTATAGTTTGGGGTCCTGTATACCTGTAGTGTCCTGTATACCTGAAGTATATAGTTGGTGGAGGTCCTGTATACCTGTAGTGTATAGTTTTGGGGTCCTGTATACCTGTAGTGTCCTGTATACCTGCAGGGTCGTATTTACCATTAGGCACCCATGGTCTGGTGCGTAGGGTAGCACCTTGCAGAGGGACAGTACCCTCCCATTGAGACTTGCCAGAAAATCTGGTGTCTTTTCGAGGGGGGTATGGCGGTATTGGTCAGGTCTGGTATAGCGGTGTTATCCAGTCACAGTACGGTGGTATTGGTCAGGTCTGGTATGGCAGTGCTATTTAGTCACAGTGTGTCGGTATTGGTCATGTCTGGTATGGCGGTATTGGTCAGGTCTGGTGTGGCGGTGTTCTCCAGTCACAATGTGGCGATATTGGTTAGGTCTGGTATAGTGGTGTTATCCAGTCACAGTATGGTGGTATTGGTCTGGTGTGGTATGGCAGTGTTATTCAGTCACAGTATGGCAGTATTGGTCAGGTCTGGCATGGCAATGTTATCCAGTCATAGTATGGCGGTATTGTTCAGGTCTGGTATGGCAGTGTTATCCAGTCACAGTATGGCGGTATTGGTCAGGTGTGGTATGACAGTGTTATCCAGTTACAGTATGGCGGTATTGGTCAGGTCTGGTATAGCAGTTTTTTCCAGTCATAGTATGGTGGTATTGGTCAGGTGTGTTATGACAGTGTTACCCAGTCACAGTATGGTAGTATTGGTCAGGTCTGGTGTGGCGGTGTTATCCAGTCACGGTATGGTGGTATTGGTCAGGTCTGGTATAGCGGTGTTATCCAGTCACAGTATGGCGGTATTGGGCAGGTCTGATATGATGGTGTTATCCAGTCACAGTTTGGCGGTATTGGTCAGGTCTGGTATGGCAGTGTTATCCAGTCACAGTATGGCGGTATTGGTCAGGTCTGGTGTGGCAGTGTTACCCAGTCACAGTTTGGTATACCTGTAGTGCCCTGTATATACATGTACTGTATAGATGCAGTAGGGGGCCCTGTATATACATGTACTGTATAGATGGAGAAGGGGGCCCTGTATATATATGTACTGTATAGATGGAGTAGGGGGCCCTGTATATATATGTACTGTATAGATGGAGTAGGGGGCCCTGTATATACATGTACTGTATAGATGCAGTAGGGGGTCCTGTATATACATGTACTGTATAGATGCAGTAGGGGGTCCTGTATACATGTACTGTATAGATGGAGTAGGGGGTCCTGTATACATGTACTGTATAGATGGAGTAGGGGGTCCTGTATACATGTACTGTATAGATGGAGTAGGGGGTCCTGTATACATGTACTGTATAGATGGAGTAAGGGGTCCTGTATACATGTACTGTATAGATGGAGTAGGGGGTCCTATATGTACATGTACTGTATAGATGGAGTAGGGGGTCCTGTATATACATGTACTGTATAGATGGAGTAGGGGGTCCTGTATATACATGTACTGTATAGATGGAGTAGGGGGTCCTGTATATACATGTACTGTATAGATTGAGTAGGGGGCCCTGTATATACATGTACTGTATAGATGGAGTAGGGGGTCTACCAGTTATTACTGTGGATGTTGTGAGGCAGCTTCCCTAGCAACCATTGCTCCCTGTGAAAATGAAAGCAGTAATCCTATTGGTTGCTAAGGCTCCAACTGCCGTGTATGCTGCAGCTAATTATATCACCTGTGTTTGCAGTGAGGAGATTTTCCCATTCATCTCTATGGGGCGCCTCTCTTTCCCCTCCCCCTCCCCTCCTGTACATCTGGCGGGGACGGGACCTTCGCAATAACCTTTCCGGGCACCCAATGTATCTGTGTGCCAAATTTGGGGTCAAACGATTCAGACGTTTGGAAGTCTATAGAGGACAGACGGACAGACAGACTTTCATTTTTATGATATAGATTACCTCTGACAAACCGCATAGTACAGTACGCCCGATGGTCACTGGTATTTTTCTGCATAGCTTCATCTGTCATAGCGATGGGCAGGAGTCATTTGCCGGAAACATGATGGATGTAGCGCACATTGATGGCGCTCTTGGGACTTACCTCATTAATTGCTACATTTAGGTAATTGCGGCCGCCTCCTGTGGAGATTACAGCCATGCTGAAATAAGCATAATCCACATAAGTAAAATGTATTCCAATGCCAATCACTAAAAGAAATCAATTTCCTCCATGCAATAATTATTCTAGGGTCAAAGGAGACTTGTCAAATGCGCAAAAATAAATGTAGCGTTCACCCTATCACCAATCGACCGTACTAGTGATTCCAGGCTGATATACGTTTAGAGACACTCAATATTGTCATGCTTCAGTTTTAAAGAAGAGTTGTATCCGTCCTGTAGCAAAAATATATGCAATACGAGCCCACAACCATTGTATGTATCTGTACAACATTAATGTATAATATGTCTCTTTGCAGGAGCCCCCGATGTTGGTAAAAATGTGATCTATATAATTAAAATGAAAGTCTGTCTGTCTGTCTGTCTGTCCGTCCGTCTGACCCACTTCCAAACGCCTGAACCGTTTGACCCCAGATTTGGCTCTCAGATACATTAGGTGCCGGGAAGGTTAGAGCGAAGGTTCCATCCTTGCCAGATGTACAGGAGAGGAGGGGGAGGGGGAAGAGTGCCACATAGAAATGAATGGGAAAATCTTCACACTGCACACACAGGTGATATAATTAGTGCTGCAGCTCTGCCCAGCAGTAAATGGCAGTTGGAAGCCTTAACAGCCAATTGGATTACTACCTTCATTTTCACAGGGAGCTGCAATCTGATTGGTTGCTAGGGCAGCTGCCTCACAACAGATCCATAGAAATAAATACAGTAAGGGTACAAACACACTAGGCGTATCCGCAACGGATTTCTCGCTGCAAATTCACAGCGAGACCCGCTGCTGATCCCTGCCCTGTACACCCTATGGGCAGACAAACTCGCAGCAGGATGGACATCCCGCTGCGAGTTTGTCAGCAGCCCGCCCTGTTAACCCCCGGCCGCCGGAGCTTATACATCACCTGCTACCCGCTCCGGCTTGCTTCGGGGCTCCCGGTGTCTTCACATCCCACTCAGCCAAGCACTGCACGGGACGTGCCGGGAATTCCCGAAGCAAGCCAGAGCAGGGACCAGGTGATGTATACGATCCAGCCGTGGGGGGTTAAAGGAGTATTCCCCCCAAAATTATTTTTGCATTAATACGCTGCCCACCCATAGCTTTCCATCTTTCCAATGTAAAGTTATTATGGATTCTGCACAGTTTTGCAGTTATCCAGCTGCATTCACCCCCACGGATTGCATAGAATCATCAGACCTCAGTCCACTCCGACACGCCCCCAGCCCAGAGCTCACCCCGTGTCCAGAGCCTCCCGGTCGTCCAGCACTCACCCGCAGCACACAGCCCCCCGCCCCACAACCAACTGCCCCCCCCCCATCACCCGTGGCATCCCTCACTCACCCGCAGCATAGCTTCCGCACTCAGCTCTGCTCCACCGGCGTCCCCGCCAACTCAGCTCTGCTACACCGGCGTCCCCGCCAACTCAGCTCTGCTACACCGGCGTCTCCGCCAACTCGGCTCTGCTACACCGGCGTCCCCGCCAACGCAGCTCTGCTACACTCTCATCATCTCCTTCATTGTCTCAGCTCTGCTACTTCGCCATCATTAGGCATAAGCATTGCATGATGGGAAATGTAGTTTCCTATCTTGGATATAGACCATGTTTTAGAAAAAGTTGTAACTCAAGAACGGCAGCAGCTAGAAAGATGGGAGACGTCTCAAAATACTCAGAGGGACTTGGTGAGTAAGGCCAGCTAGGTTTGGGAGCATTTCATATTTTTTTTAGCTCTTGGGGGGAATACCCCTTTAATGGGGCGGGCTCCTGACAAACTCGCAGCGGCAGTATAGGGACTATAAGGGATGTATAGAGTATAGGGGCTACCTGCAAGTGGGGGGTGTTTACAGTATGGGGGCTACCTGCGGGGGGGGGAGTGTATAGAGTATGGGGGCTTTCCACAGGGGAGGGGGGTGTAGACAGTATAGGGACTACCTGCAGGGAGGGAGTGTATACAATATGGGGGCTACCTGCAGGTAGGGTGTGCATACAGTATAGGAGTACCTGCAGGGGGGAGGGGGGTGTATACAGTACAGGGGCTACCTACAGGGGGGGAGTGTATACAGTATTAGAAACTTTGAAACCTCTTCTGTGTTGCCCTCACCAAGGATAAAAGGTAGTGCCTAAGAGGGCCAGATTATGATGATGCAGGATTGTGTATGCACTTATACGCTGCAGGTTTTCTGCACACACACACACACACACACACTTATGGTCTGCAGTCAGCGGGGGGGGGGGGATTTTACACTACAGTTATACAGGACCCCAGAACTATGCACTACAGGTATACAGGACCTCCACCAACTATTTACTACAGGTATACAGGACCTCCACTAACACTGTCAATGTTGCATATAACCAGGCTCAGCATAACACTACCAATGGTATACATAACCAGGCTGTATATAAAACTGCCAATGTTGTACATAACCAGGCTCAGTATAATACTGTTCATGTTGTATACCAGGCTGTATACTGTATAACACTGCCAATGTTGCATATAACCAGGCTGTATATTACACTGCCAATCTTGCATATAACCAGGTTGTATATAACACTGCCAATGTTGTATATAACCAGGCTCTGTATAGAACACTGCCAATGTTGTATATAATCAGGCTCTGTATACAGTCTGATCACATGACATCTCAGTTTGGCTATTTAGGTATTTAGGATGTTTAAAATTTATAGTTTATATCTAATGTGCATAAGCTACAATTTACATAAACAGTGCAGAACTGTCGGGGTATATAGGGCTCCTAGCGATTTCCCCTTAAGCAAAAAAAAAACAAAAAAAAAAAAACAAGGGCATAGACTAGCCTCCTGGGTGACCTTGGAACAGGTCAGCGCCGGGTACATTTTTTAGTTAAAAATATGAATTAAATAGGCTGATATTTCCTGTTTTCTGTAGCTCACTTTTCGGCTTTGTTGTACAGACTGGTATGGGTGATCTTAGTCATCTCAATATAATTGGAGGGCAGGGATTTACTGACAGATGAGAGCTCAGCTTTACTGCTGGAGACCTAGAGGAGACAAGATAGTAACATGTTATACAACTCACTATGCTTCTGTGGCAAAGTTGCAAGATCTTTTCTGCTTCTTTTTAAGGCTATGGTCACACACACATAGTAAGTAAAATACTACCAAAGTATGGCTGGAAAATTGAGGGAAAAATACAGCCTTTTTTAAACATAATATTGTGCTTTATTGAAGTCTGAGGTGAATTGGCTGTCAGTGCGCACACAGTATAGTTTTTTTTTTTTTTTTTTTAATGCACAGATATGCCCATAATTTGATGCCAATCATAAAAGTACCGTATTTGAAAAAAGCAACCATTTTTTTACTATTAGATATTTCATGTGTTTCTTTACGATTGTGTAATACTGCCAATAAAAAAGTATGTGAATATAGGCTGAAAGATTCCATACACCATGTGGTCTTTAGAATCCTTTCATATGGGCTGACATGGCGCTTGTTTGTGCACTGCCTTTACACTGAACAATTAATCGAGGGATCAGGCCACATAAACAATCCTTGTCTCGTTCAGGCAGCCATGGAAACTGCCAGCACAGATATGTATGTATCCATATTGTCAGTTTCCAGATCACACAAGCAGTGTATACATACCTAATGCGCTACTGTGTGATCCAGCATCCCACTCTCCAATTCTCCTGTCCAGATCTGGAGAGCCGGAGAACGGGATGCCGGATCACACAGCAGCTCACTAGGTAAGTATGCACTGTTGTGTGATCTGGAAACTGACAGCACAGATATAAGCATATCCGGCACATCTCCTGTTTGCGGCCAATAGAGATAAATAGTAAAGCAGCACAAAAGATTTACCAGACTGATTATCTGTTTCTAAGACTGTTTTTATAGCAACACTTCTGGAGGATAATCAGCTCGTGTAAAAAAAAAAAGCCCTTTATGCATCAGTTGGCCATATACGCTGCTTGCGGTGGGTTCAGCAGTATAGGTTGTATGGAGCTGTCCTGACCCACCACCGACAGATGATGTCAATGGAGATAGGGGAAAATTCCTGCCTAATCCCTTTGTTCTAGGAGAGATAACCTGTAGCCTGAGCTGTCTGGCTGTGGCTTAACACTCCCCATAGAGAACACACAAACACTGGGCCGTGCTGAACGTTCCTGTGTATGGGGAGATTGGGCAGCGGGTGGGAGCGATATTGTACGGCTGGGCGATTGTTCAACCGTCAGCTATTGAAGGTGTATGACCACCGTAAGTTCTCTTATGAGAATTTGCAGCACAGTGTTAGGTCATTAAATAATTCACTACCCTTATTAATTCCCTCCACTAAGGGGGCTTAAGGTGGCCATACATATAAGATAGCTGATGGGTGAAGGCTCATAAGGCCGATATCTATTTCTCCTGATCACTCTCCATACACAAGAACACTGATGGAGGATGGAAATTGAACGTACTTCTTCCTTTTCTCCCCCACACATACACATTAGCCATCAGCCATACCTCACTGACAGCAAATGATGGACTGCATTATTATATATTATATTCATCTCTAATGCTGCTACTAACATACAGAAAGAACGTGCTCACCATCAGAATGTGTTCTGGCTAATTCTCCATATATGTATATATATATTTTAGTATTCAGATTTCAAAACTATACTACTGTTTTGCATTGCTAACTCACGTTGAAAGGGGGGCTTTCATCTATGAGCGTTCTGGAAAGGAAACGGTTAACTGACCTGCTAATGAGGATCAATGAGCCAGATAACAGCTCTACCTCTATATGCAGGGCTGGGAATGTTTAACTCCATCATTTCCAGAAAGCACAGCATATAGTGAGCAGTGCATGTATCATGTGGTTGTTCCCATCTGTATGGAGGTCTAGTACTGTAGTTATGGTGTGTCCATTATGTTAGTAATTAGTGTATTATTTCTTATGCTTTGTAGCGTTTCCAGGAGAAGGTGGAATCACTGGAACAGGAGGCGGCCAATGAAAGGCAGAAGCTGGTGGAGACCCACATGGTGCGAGTGGAGGCCATTCTGAATGATCGTCGAAGAGTTGCCTTGGAAAACTACATCACAGCGCTACAATCTGACCCACCAAGGGTAAGCTATGAACGGTTATTTAATGGAAACTGTTACGGTTTCTGGGTTAGTTATTCATTACCACGTATGGTTATGAGACAAAATATGGCTCTAAAATTCTAAACTTCAAGATAGTTCTTCCTCAATCCTCCTTAGTGAAGTACCCTCAATTTCAATAAATTACATCAATTTACCCCCAAGGCTATGATCATATACTGTTCTGCAAGTATTAAAAGCAATCCAAGTACCCATTGAGACATGGTATATACATGGACACCACATGTCAAAAACCTAGGGTTAAGAGCGGTCATCCAGCTCTGCAACCACCAGTACTAGACTAGTTATCCAGTTTTCCATTCTATTGTTAGCCTTTGATTTGGGTGGTATTAAACTATACTGTATAAACATGTCCAGCCCAAGACTCATGGAGCCGTGTGATTTCACAGTAGTAAGAAAGGCAGGAGTTAACATAATGAAGTTGGTCGTGTTTGTTGGGTCCTTTCTTGGGCACTTCTCACAGCATGTGGACCATGACTTTCCCATTGTTACCTGGAGACAGACCTTCAGCATTCATGAATATAAAATGGTCCTCAACCCATCTGAAAACGTAATTGGGTATGTTGTCTCCTAAATGTATTCCTTTACCCAAAAAGAAAAACAATAATCAAAAATAATAAAATTATATTAAAAGATTGGTATAAAAACTAGAATGTTCTATTAGTGGTAAATGGTAAGGTGAGTGCCATGGACGTGTCCATGGATGCACAAGCAGCAGTCACAACAGGCCCCTAGAGCCCTAAGACCTCCCACTGGACTCCTAAGACTGGAACGAGCAGTTGGATAAACTTTGTATACTGAATCGTTTACCTTAAATCTAAATCTGCTCAGCTCCTCCTGCTCTATAACATGGATATAGGCTGCCGTTCCAACCTGATACTGATGTTATAAATACCGAATGGTATATACTGGCCCTGTTGCAGACATTGTGCTTGGGCCTGTTCATCCCTGGGATTGCCTACCCCCTGCTTACAGCTGTGACAGCAGAGTCGGCTGTAATGGAACCTTTTGGAACCACCCAGATTCTTCATTCTATGGTTCTTTTTTTCTGCTTCAGACGAAACGTAACAGGTATTCTAGATCCCCGTAAAAATTCTGTTGTCACATACGCTCATGGTTATTACTTGGTTCCACCTGGACACATTATCTTGAAGCCGCTCACACGGCTGATGAAACTCATAAGAGTTAGCAAATGAACTTTGTTAAGGAAACAAAATTTATTGAAGGAGAAGGAAAGTAAGTTAAAGTGGGTCAGAGATTAGCATAATTAAAAAATCGTAACCATGTTTGTTTGATGTTCCTGAATATACCTTGGGCGCCAGATAAAGCAGAGTGCGGAGCCTCCCTCATCTGCTTTCCCGCAGATCTCTCCTCATCTCCAGCAAAAGATTTTTTGGATTATTAGAAATTATATATCGAAAATGGAAATTTTTAATAGATTAAAGAGCCATTTAACCACAAAGTTGTTTTTTATGTTCTATTTTGAAGTTATTCAGGAAGCAGCATGTTCCCAGGCTTATTATAGTATCCTGCTGTTTTTTTCTGAGATGACTGGCCAGGTCCTGGTTTATACATTCATTAGTCTAGCCCTCTACACCAGACTTTAACCCCTTCCCATGCCAAGAAATGTCTGTGGTCCTGAAGTTTGCCTCAAAGGAGTCCTACCTCAGTAGTCACTGGGCCAAGCGCTATATTCACAGTCACCATCCTGAAGGGCATCGGAGAAACATTCATTCTTGAATTAATAAGCTTTCCCTAATCAGACATGCAGTCTCATTTCTTTGAAAGGTCTTCTTGGATGTCTTGCCATGTCTTCCTAACACATAACCTTACTAAAGTTTATACATATATTGCAACAGTTGAAGATGAAAAGCAGAGACTTATAAGTGCATTGTGCACATTTTTAGATGTGAACACAGCCCAAGAACCACCCCTGAATATACAGGCCACACCCCCTCATCCACCCATGCTTAAAATCTTTTTAAAATGTAATCTCATCTCAGACTCTTAAATACCTCAAAATAAACTTTTGATATGTCACAGGGACATCACCTTCCAAAAGCACCAAAAAATACAGTCTGTAAATGCCCAGTTTAGATTGTGGATACCCGCCAGAGGGTCCCCAATTCCAAGTGAAGGCCACATCAGATGAATAGAAATCCAACAGCATCCATAGAGAGTGCAAAATCTTAAAGAATATTCATGAAGCCATAAGTACATCAATGCAATGCTGGGTTGAAACTTTGCATTGATGTACTTATGGCTCCTTGAATAAACTTTAAGATTTTGCACTCAATATGGATGCTGTTGGATTCCTGTTCCTCTGATGTCTAAGGGACAAGTCAAAAGTTTAGATTAGTGGTGGCTTTAGGGCTGTTATTAGGTGGCCCGATGCCTCCTGTAAGCCAGCGTCGATCTGCTAGATTGGCGCACGCTATTACATGGCTTCGTAATCATTTAGCAAGAGCTGCACGGAACTCACTAGTGATGTCTGTGCAGCCCTTGCAATTTAACTGTATACATTATCTCTCCATGCTCAAGGTGTTTTTCTGCCCTCTGCATGCTTCCTGGAGCCACCTCTGTAGCTTCAGAGCGGGTCTCTGAACATACAGACTGCTCAGCCAATCACTGACCGAGACAGAGCCGCTGCAGCCAGTGATTGGCTAAGTGGCCTGTCAGTTCAGAAACCCGCTCTGGAGCTGTGGCGGCTCTAATAATTAGCTGATGATCGTTGTCTCTATTACGTGGAGCGATAATCGGATGAATCAGCCTAAATTCAGCCAATTATCGTTCTGTGTAATAGGACCACTAGGAGAATGAATTGGGAGTTAGTCATCTCCATCTACGCATGTCCCTTTTTTATTTTTTTTTTATGAAATGTACACAATTTCTAAGTGGAAAAAAATACCAAAATCCCAGATTTCACAAACTGATCAGTAAGTTAAGTCAGGAAGACATAATAGATATGTATTACATAATCCACATGGAATAATTTTGGTTTGCCACTGCTGCCACCTATTCATTTGTGCAATTTGTTTTCAATACTTTTGCCGACTCTTCTCATTAAGTTTTGGGGACGTTGCAAAATAATTTAATGTCATATACGATTTTTAACTTATTACTCTACTTCCATCTGTCAGCTGAATTAATATGTCACTGTCTGTAACCTTCAGCATAATACGCCGCGTATCCTTTCTTGCAGCCCCGCCATGTTTTTAATATGCTGAAGAAGTACGTACGCGCCGAGCAGAAGGACAGACAGCACACCCTCAAACACTTTGAGCATGTCCGCATGGTAGATCCCAAGAAGGCCGCTCAGATTCGATCTCAGGTAACTTGTTTTACAGTACTATAAAGCATTGGGTTTTTTTGGCTGGCCATATACATAATGACTTGATACTTGTTAAGGTGATCGTAGACTTAACTGTTTGCCCACAGCTTTCCTGCACAGCTGAGTGTCCACGTTTCTTCACCAGGGGCATGTTTCTATGGATTTCAGAAGCAGATGTCACGGAAAAACCGGCTATCTTAGATCTTTTTATGGATCTAAAGCCCCCGTACACAATACAGAAATGTCATTAAGATCGGCTGACTATGAATAGGCATACATGTCTATGGGACATTTGGGAGGAATAGTGTTGTTATAGTAAATGGGCACCTTTAAGTCTACTCAGATTTATTAAAGTGAACTTTCTGACCCATTAATAAAGCGGGTGTATATTTAGGGAGCAGAAGCCCTCTCTGGTAATGCCATCTCACACTTAAAGGGGTTGTCCAGGGAGCATACTTTATGCAGCTATTGGACATCACTATGATCAGGACATGCATCCGTGTCTCCACATCTTGGAAAGCTTGCTTCGGAGATGTGGAATCGCTGAAAGTGAGTGCAGAGGAAGCAGAGGGTTTCAGCGGTCTTCTGCTCCCTGGACAACCCCTTTAATCACATAAAACCTTGTTTGTCCCCATCGCCTTGCCATGGGGCCTGGGTCAATCCTTTTTTGCAACCATTGCAAAGCCTTGGAGATTAGATGATACTCACTAGTCAGTCAAATGAAGGATGAAGCCCTCCTGGGCTGGACCATCTCTCCAGATTCCCCATAGCAGCTGCATTATTCACCTCCATGGTACGTCCATGGGGACTCGGTGGTAATAGTGATTGATGATCACCAGGATATGCTGTCATTACCAGATTGGTTTCAGCCAGATTGTTGAAACACCCACAGGTTATAAGAATAAATTAACCCATTCGCCCACCTACATCCTTACATTGCTCCTGGTATTACAGCCCAGTTCTTCCATAGGGGAACAAAGCAGATACCTATCCCATACAGGTCTGTAGGAAAGGCTGCCATAAGTGGCTATTACCCAGACTCCTATAACATTGTACTATATAGAAAATCTGCTGAGTAGAAATAAAGACTTCTCATAAGGAGATGACTCAGATACTTATAAACCCCCTAGGAAAATCCGACTATAAGAACCGCAGGCTTTACTTTGGCCAGAAAGCAGGTTTCCATGCAAAGTCGACTAACCGGGCTCTGGAAGAGTTAACTGGCAGTGAGTTAAGGCTCCTGATGTGCCTAGTAGATCATTGTGGCTCTAATGTGTTATTGATCTACGGCTGACAGATTTATGCATCGGGAAACAGATGACTAGTGATGTGGTTGGGGGAAAAAAAAGCTTCTGATGATATATTTGGTTATCCAGTCAATGGGAAGATTTAATAGAAGTGCTGCACATACAGTGTACTCTGTTAATCTGCACATCCTGTGGCCTATTAGCATTCACGTTTCTTCCCAGACCCATTTCTATTATTCCATTAAGCGTAATAGCAGCTAGAGAATATTCCGACGAGACTGCGCTTCCAGCCTCCTTGCAGATTGTGCAGAGATAGCAGCCGGGCTGTAAAATTGCAGGGGTGGGTATTTGCCGCCATCCAGATCCGCGAACCAGCTGTGCTTCTGAATTTGCCGGCCAAGATCATGTAACGGTACCTAATGTTGCAAGGATAGTGCTTCTTACGGCTCCCCAGACCCCCACTGTCCCGGCGATGGACCCCTGCTACCTGTAAAAAGTTACATTCTCCTTCTCTTTTATGTCACGGTGAGAGAAGGGTCATTTACATTGAGTTCCCGAATATCCAATATCATTTGCCGAGAAGCTGATTTTCAGGTCTACAGGTTTCATATTGAGAAAAAAGTGACACAATAGATTGTTCTCTTCCTCTTTTTTAAATAAATAAGGTTTGAGATGGTTTTATAGCTTCTGTAAGCCTGGACGCACCGCTGAATTATAACGCTAGAGGTTAAATAAAGCTTCTCATCACTATTATGCTGCCTAAATCACAGGTCATGTTTTCACAGTAAGCCTCACAATAGATTTATGGTTCTGTAGAGATCACTTCTCTGACAATCCCTTTTATGTTGAGATCACTTCCCTGATACTTTCTGTTCTGTAGAGATTACTTCTCCGTCACTCCGTCATTTTTAGAGATCACTTCCCTGACACACCGTCATTTTAAGAGATCACTTCCATGACACTTCCTGCTCTGTATAAATGTAGAGATCACTTTCCTGATATTCCATCATCCTAAGAGATCACTTCTCTGACACTTCCTTTCTGTAGAGATCACTTCTCTCATACTGCCTGTTCTGTAGAGATCACTTCCCTGACACTTCCTGTTCTGTAGAGATTACTTCTGACACTTCCTATCCTGTAGAGATCACTTCTTATCATGACAGCTATTGGTTGGCCAGGTCATGTGAGCCAGAAGAAGGGGTGTCCAGGCACGGGGGAGGGGATACTGACTAACCCAGCTAACTTGTGTATCCCTATGCCATCATGTCTTAAAACATCAGACCGGCTGCAGTCCCAGTGCACCCGTGCTAACCTGCCTGTGTGCCTTCTGACTTCTCTGACACTTCCTGTTCTGTAGAGATCTCTTCTTTTACACTTGCTGTTCTGTAGAGATCACTTCTCTGACACTTCCCGTTCTGTACAGATCACTTCTTTGACACTTCCTGCTCCGTAGAGATCACTTCTCTGACACTTCCTGTTCTGTAGAGATCACTTCTCTGACACCTCCTGCTCTGTAGAGATCACTTCTCTAACACTTCCTGTTCTGTAGAGATCACTTCTCTGACACTTCCTGTTCTGTAGAGATCACTTCTCTGACACTTCCTGTTCTGTAGAGATCACTTCTCTGACACTTCCTGTTCTGTAGAGATCACTTCTCTGACACTTCCTGTTCTGTAGAGATCACTTCTCTGACACTTCCTGTTCTGTAGAGATCACTTCTCTGGCACTTCCTGCTCTGTAGAGATCACTTCTCTGGCACTTCCTGCTCTGTAGAGATCACTTCTCTGACACTTCCTGTTCTGTAGAGATCACTTCTTTGACACTTCCTGTTCTGTAGAGATCTCTTCTTTGACACTTACTGTTCTGTAGAGATCACTTCTCTGACACTTCCCGTTCTGTACAGATCACTTCTTTGACACTTCCTGTTCTGTAGAGATCACTTCTCTGACACTTCCTGTTCTGTAGAGATCACTTCTCTGACACTTCCTGTTCTGTAGAGATCACTTCTCTGACACTTCCTGTTCTGTAGAGATCACTTCTCTGACACTTCCTGTTCTGTAGAGATCACTTCTCTGGCACTTCCTGCTCTGTAGAGATCACTTCTCTGGCACTTCCTGCTCTGTAGAGATCACTTCTCTGACACTTCCTGTTCTGTAGAGATCACTTCTCTGACACTTCCTGTTCTGTAGAGATCACTTCTCTGGCACTTCCTGCTCTGTAGAGATCACTTCTCTGGCACTTCCTGCTCTGTAGAGATCACTTCTCTGGCACTTCCTGCTTAGGAAACAACATTTCTGACACACTCAGTTTTGTAGAGATCACTTCTCTTATACTAACTGTTCAGTACAAATTCCGTCTCAGTAGACATCTTGTTATGACAGGCAGGATTACAATGTAATATGACATAAATATATATTGACAACACAGGAGTGACAATAGGCAATGATCACCCCCCCCAATGACTAATACACAGGTCACAAAGCATGCCCACAACACTCTTACATACAAGTCAGTAAGTCATTTACTTACAACTGCAGCTAAGACAAGATGGCTGCACTCTAAATCTTATACTGACAATAGAATAAACCTAAGCAATAGGAAAACAAATATGCTTCAGTATATAGATATAAATGGATTGCAATTTATTAACAACTTGTATCCAAGTGATCCGATCTGCCAGACATCTAACAGTACACATCATGGTGTAAATGATATGTGCATTCTGTAACCCTTGCATGTATGTGGTCTCTCTAGGTGATGACCCACCTGCGTGTGATCAATGAGAGGATGAACCAGAGCTTTTCCCTCCTGTATAAAGTACCAGCAGTGGCCGAGGAGATCCAGGATGAAGTTGGTAAGCAAATCCCATTGACTAGAGAATATTTGCCCAGTTAGCTTCTTTATTTTAATATTTATACGTGAAATTGTTGTTGTTTTTTTTTTGTTCTTTTTTTGTATATCAACTTCTCTTTTGCTTGTTTGCATGGATTATTAAAGAAGAGTTTCCCTGCAGCGCCTCCAGAGGAGAAATGATGCATTACACAGTGTATATTCAAAGTTCATAGATGCACCTTATATTGCCTTATAGTTCTGACCAAGAGATGACGGTCCTGTAGAGGTGACCCCCCCCCCCCCCCCTTTTAACTTTACTAGTATTAAAATGGAAATCTGAAATGGACATTGTCTTGTACATGTGCCATACATTAAAAAAAAAAAAAAAAACATTTTCTGGTTTTCACCCCAGATTTCTATTTGCATATAACCTATAAATGAGGTAAGGACATTGAGCTATCTCGAAGACATTCAATCATAGTAAATGATGGCTAATGGTCTTGCGGTGCTGACTGAACGCACCCACCTGAGAGCAGGACATCTTTGACAAGTTTGTGTATAGTCTGTAATTATTTGCATGCATTTAGCAATCTTTGCACTCTTCAGTCTTTCTGCAAATGGTTTCTTCCACTTACACACACAAAAAATAAGCTCTGACATCCTGACAACTTAAAATGTAGTAACCACCAGCTGCATAACAATGGCGGGCATAGTCAATGATATCATGTCTTTGCTTGGGCTCACTCCCTGGGAGGTGCATTGTAGCATTGATATGTCATGGTATCTACATAATGATGTCATATCACTACCCAGGATGACCTCACTCTAAAACTAAGTATTTTTATATGCTGTTTTGCATATCATTTTTTCCCCAGAATTCCCAGTAGTGGATGAATGGCCTTTAAAGGGGTTGGCCAGGCTTAGAAAAACATGGCCGCTTTCTTCCAGAAACAGCACCTCTCTTGTCCTCAGTTTGGGTCTAGTATATGGAGGAATAGACAGTGCACTGATTGGGGGCCACACAAGCATGGTATGCACCATTTTATGGGGGTCCTAATGGTTGGACCCCTACCGATATGCTTGTATTCTCTTTCCTGTGGTAGAGTAATAATGTATGGAGATGGGTCAACTCATTTAAATCCTCAGTCATATTCTAAGCAGTGTTGAACAGACTTGCCAAACTGTTCGGGTTCTGCAAAGTTCTCTGAACAAGAATGCTCGGCATTTGACTCCTGGCGGCTGAAAAAAAAAAAAAAAAAAAAAAATACATGAATACAACCTATGGCCTATGGCTGGATACATGTTTTCCTGGACTCCCTAGGACGGCATCCAACTTCTCCAGCCACCGAAAGTCCAATGCCAAATGTTTCTGTTCAGAGAACCTTGCGGAACCTGAACAGTTTGGTAAGTCCGCTCAACACTAGTTCTAAGGCTTCTTATAGGAGTGATACACTAACCTGAAAGTAAAACTACCCCCAGAATTGCTAGAGGAAGCAGCTATGTTTTTCTAACCCTGGACAATCCCTTTAATACTTGAGGCGTTTTATCTCCATGGAACCTGTACATAAGGTTGTTTATTTTTCCTGACACATATAAATGCAGTATCCTGGGCTCTTTGCGGCCGCGGGGCCTCCTCTATACATCGTGTGTCATTTACTTGTGTACATTTAGATGTGATTAGCCTTCCTGCTGCCATCTCAGGCCTCTGTGCTTTATTAGAGTTTCATGACTCATTACAGGCTCCTGTTTCTGCTGAGACTCTGTGGGGTTTCCTTTAAGGGAGAAGAAAAAAATTCACTAAATTCACTTACCAGAGCAAATGTGCATGGCGGCTTCTCTGACGCTCTGTTACTGTACATTGAATCTGGCAATATTCGCTATTGAGTTTTTAAAAAAAAATTAAAGAAATTATAATTTCTTACCTTTTGGCCCAGATGAGGGCATTGAGTGTTATGTATTTCAAGAGTTGGTTGTATCATTGACAAAATGTGTATATAAAAAATAGACTGGTCAGATACATATGAGGCCACTTCCTAACCTGCTCCACACTATGATTATTTAGTTGGGGATTCCCTGACCTCTGTTCTGCCAAGGAAGATGGCCACATGCAGGTACAGGCTGAATGGATAAGTGGCTGACCATGTTATGGTTCTTTCAATAACCCCCATGTTGCCTAAATTTCTTTCTACTTATTATAGCTATTAGATGCAGAAACATATTCCTTTTTGTAAATTGTTAATATTTTCTCATTGTTGTTATTTTTATTTTTTTTTATTTCATGTATATTACTATGCGGGCAGCCATCTTGCCTGAGCTGTTTAAACAACTTTGTTATATGCCTTACAGTAAGCTCCAAGCTTTGTAATATATCTTACCAGATAAAATGCTTGCTTTAGTTATCAAGAATCTTCTCTCTACCCACTTCCTGCTAAATGGTCATCAGTTCTCACAAATCAGCTTAACAACGACTTTTCTCTACTTGTTACTAGAGATTAGCGAATCTCAAGTGCAATCAAGTTCGTCCCAACCCAAGCGTGCGGCATTTGATTACAGGTGGTGGAAGAAGTTGGATGCAGCCCTAAGGCTGCCTGGAAAACATGGACAAATGCCATCTTTTCTAGGACTGCCTAGGGCTGCACCTAACTTCTTCATTCACCAACAATCAAATGCCACATGCTTGGGTTGGGACGAACTCGAGTGTGCTTGAGATTCGCTCATGTCTACCCGTTACAACTAATCTCATCTGAAGTCACCTGAAATGACAGGTATGCTTTCAGTCTTGCATCTATGACTTGAATAAGGACACTCCTACATCTTCAGTAGCTGTCAACGAAAACTCTTTCAGACAACACTTATTCTTCCTGACCCGCCCTTACACTTGTGTGCACATGGTCAAACGCGCATGTGTTCTCTTTAGGTGAGGGAACTAAGGCTCTGCCAGGAACCCAAATGAACATCACATAAACATCTCAACCATTTTAGATGGTCATTTAGATGGTTCATCTGGCAATAACTGAATGTGCATAAACTGAAGAGTCATTGGTGAAAATACCCCTAAGCACACAAGACCATATACTGCAAGTGTCCATGTCTAATTCTGGTTTCTTCCCTCTTCTAGATGAGCTTTTCCAGAAGGAACAGAACTACTCTGATGATGTGTTGTCCAACATGGTCAGTGAACCCAGAATCAGCTATGGCAATGATGCCCTTATGCCCTCCCTGACGGAAACTAAGACAACAGTGGAGCTTCTTCCTGTGGATGGCGAGTTCAATGTCGATGACCTTCAGCCCTGGCATCCATTCGGTGTGGATTCTGTCCCTGCAAACACTGAGAATGAAGGTAAGAGTAACACCCGTCAAGGTTTGTTGTGGTTTTGACGTGTGTGCGCATGTTTGTTAGGACCTATCTCTGCATGTTCCTGTCTATGTTCTGCTGTTTTGCTATTTGTGTCCCGCATGGTCAACAATCTGCAACCATTAAGGTGGCCATAGATAATGGTGATTCGGCAGACAACTCTCTCTTGTTGGGTTCTTTAATTCAATGGAGAGAAGTTGTTGCCAGACACCTCTTCTGCTGCTTATCACCCTGGGGGCAAAGGAATTGGCCATTACAGCCTTCCAATCCTCCTTTCCCTGAAAACAGACATTAGGTGACCATAGACATGCTTTGCCCAGCTTAAGTAAAAGTTTTTCAATCTACTAAGTGTAGCCAAAGCTGTAAAGCTCTTGACATTCTGGGAGGGGTTAAAGGGCAGTTTGACCGTAATCTGTCAGCTCTATATCACATTCAGGGACTGTCAAGGGGTCATTGCTGACCTGCTCCCTTCACCACCCCTGCCTGGATAGACTGGTTAATGTATAGCGCTCAGTGCTGGAAGCCAAGCTCTGTATATTAATCATGTTGGGTGAGAAGGGATGGTGGAGGGAAGAGGCGTGCATGCTGCAGGTCTGCATTGCTCCCTGACACTTGAGTTTTGTGCATGATATAATGCTGACAGATTCCCTTTAAAATCACAATTTATGATCTGCACCCATTGCTCTAGTAGAATGTTACTTGCATGGAAGTTTTTACACTTGCACCTCTATGGGTTATATGTGGTATTGCAGTCCAGTCCCTACACTTTTGGAGCTAATCTGCAATACGAGATATAACCCACAGACAAGTGGTGCTGTTTTCTAATCCCATGCAACTTCATTAAGATCCCCTTTAAGATAGGCGATCACTTGGTGATTGGTTGGGTATCACGCTACTGGGATCCTAACAGATTAAAAGAAATACAGGGCAGTCCTGCTCACCGAAGGAGCATTTCACAAGTATGGAAACATATGACAGTATTGTAGTCAAAGGGAATCTGCTCAGAGTTTAAGTGTCACAAAGTTTGTGCTGATCTGCAGCATGCATGCTTCCTCTCTCCCCCACCTCTCTCTGTTTTAAATGACTGACTTCAAGCACTGAGCCATGTCTGTCATTCAGTCAAGACAATGAGAGTGGGGGGGGGGGGAGGAGGCATGCATGTTAAAGCTCAGCCAAGCCTCTTTGACACTAGAGCTTTTAGAATGCCCTAGCCTCCCGATTCTGTCCAGGGTTGGCACCCCCACCAATCACAAGAACATAACAGAATGTGATGTAAGGGTGTACAGCAGAGGCTTAATTTGTTCTCCTTGTACCATTTTCCTCCTGTCCTGTCCGTTTGGCACATTAACCCAAGTTGCATTTTTCCCAGCATATATTTTCCCTTTTGTGTATCCTTCCCATTCAGTAAATGATGTATTGTTATTTTTATTTGCTTTTCCTCCTTTTTTATTTTTTTGTATATATTTTTTGCTGCACGTTCCCAGTTGAACCAGTTGATGCTCGCCCTGCTGCAGATAGAGGACTCACTACACGACCAGGTATATAACGCTTTGCTTCTGACCTTCAGTCCTCAGCATGGTGGAAGCCTGCATGCTTGTGATTAATTTTTGTTATTAGATTTGTCTCTTTTGCCGAAACATCACTTTGTGCATGTGTCGTATGCGATGAAATCACTCACGCCATGTTTGTAATGGTGCACCTGCTCTTCTTTACGTGATACACACATTAATGCCATTCATGTCATTCATAATATGTGTGTTCCGTATTTTTTTTATTATGTTTCCATCTTGCTGCCTCCAATATTAAAGGGGTTGTCTGGAATTGCCTGCCTCTAATGTTAAAGGGGTTGTCAGGAAAAATCTTGGAATTGTATAAAATAGAAAAGTGACCTGTGAACCCCCCACCACGGCAGTATTTCTGCCAGTCCTACAACGAGGACATCCCTTACACCAGTCACCTGACATTGCAGCCAACCAGTGGTTAAAGACTCCAGTGATTGGCTGCGGCATCAGGTGAATAATGTACATGATGTAATTGCTGCCGGACTGTCAGAGATGGTCATGAAGTTTTTGGTTTTTTTCTATTTATAACGCTTACATCTCAAAGATACTGCTTTGAGAAACTGCACCACACCTGTCCATGGTTTTGATAGTATTGTGGTTCATTCCCATTGGCTGGACCCAATTTTTATTTATTTTTTTATAATCCCAGACAATCCCACTAAAGGGGTAGTCTCATCTAGGCTTGCTATCCCCGGTCATTGCATTTGCTTGAAGTGATGAATTTTTAGGATAGAAGATAATAAGCTGATCGCCCAGCAAGCCCAGATGAGGATACCCCTCTAAGGTGCTTCCTTCACACTGCAGAACTCCAAAGTTCTTCACATGGCTACTTGGGTATTCTTCTCTTTCAATCTCTTAAAATTTTCTTTCCCAATCAACATCTCTTTTTTAACTCCTACATCAAGACCCCAATGTCAATTGTCTCCCCAACCTCAAGAATCTATCATTGGGTGACCTCACCATTTAAAATTCCCTTTCTATTTCGGACACCCAACCTCCCCCCCTTTGATCATGTGTCATAATGGATTTATCATGGGTCTTTGATGATCGGAGCTCATTGCACCAGTGTGAACAGAACCTTATCTGCCTCATTTCATCTTCAATGTTGTTCTGTTTGTCCCAGCAATGCTTCCCTGCCCGTTCCACCACGTCACAGCCTCCATGATCTCTTTCATGTTTCCCTGGTGTGATGAATTGATTGACTGTGGTGTATTGCTATCTGTATAGTCACACATCGCAGAAGATGGCAGCCGCTCAGCGATTTTACTTTATTAAATAGTTATGCAATAGTAAAAATATAAATAAATAAAGTGCCATGAGGATCACCACAGAAAAAGTATACGCACTATGTCCAGATGTTCTCCAATTATAGCGGATCCAATGACATTGGCCGGACCAGTCTGTCATCCGTCTCGGGAATGCATGCCGTAGGGTTTTATCCCTCATTGCGTTTGCCAGAAGCGTTTCGCAGCCTCCATGAATATTTATAATTTTATCGGAGACCGGACTGCCGACAACATAAAGGCGCTTCCTTATGAAACTGTCGCCATATTCAGCCATCAGGGGAAAACCTGATTATTGAAAACACTTTCTGATGTGTCCATCCTCTCAAGGGTATTGCAACCTACAATAAAGTTGCATTTGTGCAGAATAAAAGCCTGCTTTCTGACAGCGATAATAGTTTAAGGGAAGCGGTAGATTGCTTTTATAGTTTTTCTTTTTCCATTTTATTGTTGGGTTTTTGGATAAAATGGTTTTTGTATAGAGAGTGATTTTAATGTTGGACAATTTTTGAAAATTACAAACAAAAGCCATCTGAAAGCTACAGTATCTTATATCTGTAGAAAATCTACTTTTTTTATAATGTAACTGTATCTATATAATATTTTTTATACATTTAGACACATTGAAGTTTTTTTTTTCTTTGTCAGTAAGAGAACAATATAAATCACTCCAGTAGTACAGGCTTGTTCTGCAGAACACATAAGTACATAGAACACATAAGAACATCATTTGGTGCCCATAGATTTCCAATTGACCTCACTGTAGCTCTCTAAGTCTCCATTTTACCACAGATATTCTTAGGGTTGGATTGTACATTCTCCTCTATAAGTTATACAGTGATACTTGCTATAGCATTCGACTAATGGACTACTTCTGTTAATTTTTGTGGGATAGAGACCATATTCCACTTCAATCCTGTTTTTCTTTTCTGTATATTCTATACCAGGGTGTGTGTTGTATTCCAGATTTCTAAAGTCAAAAAGATGGCGTATAGCTCAAAACTACGGTGACCAGGTTGAGGCAGAGGAAATACATAGAGAGCATTATTTATGCATTGTATTATTATCCAGTAATATCTGGGGCTCAAGTACAAAACAGCTGTCAACTGAAATTTAGTGTCCCATATTGAAATGGCTGTGCTCACCAAGTACCAGTCTACACAACAAAGCATAAAGATTTTTCCAAGAATAAGCTTATTTTAACTCACTAATAAATGAACATATTTTAATAATTGAAGTATTTTACTACCTTTCTGTGGTCTTTCTATCTTTTGTTCTGCTTCTTGTAGTGACTGCTTTGTTATCTTCATATACCTACTTCCTCTCTCTTATACACACTGAGGGTACAAACCCACACACCGTATACACAGCAGATACGCAACAAATACGCAGCAGATTTGTTGGTACAGATTTGATGCTGTGTTCAGTTATTTAGATATAATCTGCTGCGTTTTTGCTGCGTGTTTGCTGCGTATTTGCTGCGTATCGCAGCAGTAAATACGCTGCTTATACGGTGTGTGGGTTTATACCCTTAAACTGAGTTTTTCTCCCTGCTGTACAATCTTCTTACAAATTTAGCAACTACTATAACTTTGCCCACTACACCTATATGAGGCTGCCATATAGCGGGAGAGAGATAGAGTTGCCTGAATTTGCAACTAGAGCATACAGCAGGAAATGGAAGTCTGTTAAAGGATGTATGCTAGACAGGGAGTGTGGCAATGAAGACAACAGAGAAGACATTTTACAGCAAACGCAGAAGGAAAGCATGATGCCCACAGAAAGGTAGTAAAATATTTATTAGGCAATTAAAAATAGCTTAATTAATAAAGAAATTAAAAAAAAAGTTTTTTATTATCGGAAAGCCCTTTTTAATAAGTTGCAAAAAACAGAAATGTCAGCTTGTGTGGCTGATGTGAGACATGGAATAAGTTAGGATTGTCTTTATAGTCACATAAAGGAACAATACAGAAAACAGAATGAATAAAATAGATCAATACAGTTTCAAAAAATAATAAAAAAAGCTCTGCTGACTCTGTCCCAGTCTACACAGCAAAGCTTACAATAGAAGCAAAAAACTTAATTTTCTTCTAAATATGCGTTATCCAGTTGTTAGTGTAAGAACTGAAATATTTTAGGAGTCTCATATAAGAACAAAATTTAAAAATGTGATAATTAGGGATGAGCGAACTTACCGAAAGTTCGGGTTCGCTCAAACCAGAAAGACTGGCATTTGAATCCCGCTGATTGGAGAAGGTGGATGCAGCCCAAGGGCCACCTGGAAAACATGGATACAGCATAGGCTGTTGCTGTGTTTTCCAGGCAGTCCTCGAGCTGCTTCCATCTTGTCCAGGCAGCGGGATTCAAATGCCGATCACTCTGCTTCGTGTAAACCCAAACTGTTGTCAAATTTGCTAATTTCTCTATCTAATAATGTATGATTATTTAGTAACTTTTTTTTTATATAATCTCACCTCCAGGATAATTTGATGTAGTGTTAGGAAGTAGGATAGGTGTTTGGGTGCCATTTACCCATGTTGTTAATGATGTAGCCCAAACAGAATACAATGGATGATATGAGTCTGTCCATTCCACCCCCACCCCCCTTCCCCCCATACACGCACACTGTTCCAGCATATGCAGCGCTCGTCTATCTGAGCCTGCCAAATTCATGGTTCATTTCCCCGGGTAAATGGAGAGATGCGATAATAGATTTGTGTTGACAACTAATGCTCTTAAACACAGGAAGAAAACACTTTACATTATGAAAGCCACTCTCTGTTGTGTGCTGCCAGTTTTCTGAGTGACCTCTTACCTCTAAGTGACCTAATGGAGACCGCACATGTTTGTGACCACGTTATTGATGGTCGGAATCGTAGAAATACATATATTACTGGACTGATTGGCAGACATTGATGTATGTAGGAGACATGATGCTTTGCTGGAAAGTGTTAGATACTTCGAGCCGGATTAACATTTCTCAATGACTGGGAGACACCACCAGATGGATGGAGGACAGTGGTGGGAGCCTAACAATCGTATGTGTTTCACCTCAAAATTACAGAAAATCGTGGAAGTTTGAAGAGTTCAGAAAAACATTTTCACTCTTTAGAATGGTTATTAAAGGGATCCTTAGGTTGTGTGTGGTATTACACGTCAGCTCCATTCACTTCAATGGAACTGAACTACAAAACCCACACCCAAACTGAAAGCGGCCAGGACAACCCCTTTAATGAAATATCCTCCAGACCTCACAGTAGGCTGCACATAGGCCCAGTCTATATGCCCTTATAAAGCATATGGACTGGGCTTGTTGACTGTCCCTTGAATAGGGATCATTGAAATGCCTTAGGGATTCAAAAGATGTGAAATATATTCTTTGAGGTTTCTGTCCAACAACTTCAAAACTTTGAAGATTAGGTTTATCGAAACAGATCATTGTACATTGTATATTTTTGTTTTCCTCTTTAATTTTGGCACCTTACAAAATCCACTCGATTCTTAGTAATGACTATTTGCAAAGTTGATGGTGTTGTACATATTAGATGGCATGAGCATATGAGGCTTTATTTTTTTTTTAATGAGAAAATCCCTTTAAGACCATTCATATACCCCATCCTACACATTTGGATATGTTCTTCATTCAGCTCCAGTTAAGTCATTCATATACAGAGATCCTCATATCCCCAAATCCCAATATAGACAAAAAACAAGACAAGAAACCCACAGGTTTTCAATTTGTATTACGATATATAACTTTATACCTGGTCAGTGGACCCCATGGGTGACTCTATATAGGGGACTATGTCTGTATGTCACTTTAACTTTTTTGCTTTTTATTCACTTTTGTACAGGATCAGGCCTCACCAACATCAAGACTGAAGAAATCTCTGAAATGAAGGTGGATGCCGGCTATGAAGTCCACCACCAGAAACTGGTAAGCAGATGGGTTTTCCTCTTGAGGATTTATCAGTAATCTATAAAGGAGTGAGGAACGAAGAGGAAAAATACAGAACTTGTTGTAAAAGATAGTCAAACACTTGCTATTATCTTATATTGGTTTTTCATGTCTGTGTCAAATCTTTCTGACTATGTCAAAGCTGTTCCCTCGAGAGAGAAGTAGTTACCACTAAGTTTCTACATGAAAACTATGCCGCCATCAAAGAACATCTCTGAAGGGAAGTTGTTGAAAGTTATGGGAAAAGGTTATAAAGCTCATTGCTAAGAGGCCATTGAGTCACAGTGAGATCCTAGTAGATGTGGAACGGTGATGGAATTTATTCTTTAAATTGCAGCCCCTTTACTTTAGTTTTTCGACAGTACATCCAGATCACCAGTGGGGTTGAGTTTAGTGCATCCTGCATGATCACAGGCTCATAAGCCATCCATGATGGTTGGGGAATCTCTGACCGCGTTCAAGTATTATTAAGTATCAGTCTTCATCTCTCTGGGATACAGAAACTCGACTGACTACCCATTAAAGTCAATGAGATCTGTTGCTGTCCGATGAAGGTGCGTCTCCATTTCTCAGGTGTGAACAGACTCTGTGATTGAGGCCGTGAACGGAGCCTCTAATGCGGCTGTGAATGAAGCCTAATGTGTTTTTCAGCAGTAAGGGCAGAGCTCATGCTCATCTCTTGTTCCCTGTAAGGGTGCGTTCACACTGAGTAATCCGTGCAAAGAATCTCCGGCGGATTCCGCCGCTCACATCTCCGCCTGTCCCATAGACTTCATTCTATGGTCAGGCTGATTTCACTGTCCACCCAAACAATAGACATGTCAATTCTGTGGGTGGACAGCGGAATTCGCCTGACCATAGAATGGAGTCTATAGGACACGTGGGGGCGTGCGGCAGAATCCACGGGATATTCTCTGCACGGATTCTATACTCTGACCGTGCCATTACTTCCCCAGCCATCTTCTTGCTGGGTGCCCTGTCTTGGAAGCCATTGGCATCAGAGGTTGACCCCGCCATCACCACCATTGGCATCAGAGGTTGATCCCGCCATCACCACCATTGGCCATTGGCATCAGAGGTTGATCCCGCCATTAAACCATCATCTACATTACACATATCATCTAAATACATTACACATATTAGTTTCATATGGTCATATTATGGTCAGGCTAGAACACAGCTGCATTCTTTCAAAAACAGCGTCACACCTAACCTCAGGTTGTGAGTGGTATTACACTTAGCTCTATTCACTCCAATGGAACAAAAGTGCAATACCACATAAAGACTGAGGACAATTATGGCCCTCTTTCTAGACGAAAACAACTGTAGTCTTCGAATCCTGAATAACCCCTTTAAGTAGTGTTTCTTCCTAGTCTTTGCTCTAATCTGGATGAATCTGTGTATTTTTCCAGGTATTCTTTGCAGAAGAGGTCGGCTCGAACAAGGGGGCGATCATTGGTCTAATGGTTGGCGGCGTTGTCATAGCAACAGTTATAGTGATCACCCTGGTGATGCTGAAGAAGAAGCAATATACATCTATCCATCACGGTGTAGTAGAGGTGAGTGCTGGTGAATTGTGACCTCAGCTATCAGCCAGCAATGCTTTACTTTATGCATCTCTGCAGCTAAAAGGGAAATCTGTCTGTGCCTTTCAGTGTCAAATGCCATTAACTATACATCCCTGGCATAACCGCAGCCGGATATTAAGCCTTGCCTTCTGTTTTCTTTCTAAAGTCAGGAATATTTTACAGGATAAATGATTGACGATCTGAGCTGCAATACCAGACATGGCCACATGTACATGAATGGCGCCGTGTCAGGCACTGCAGTGAAAATGCTATAGGAAACCTTGCAGCCCCTCTGCTCTGCTATTCATGGGAGTCCTCCATTCACACCTCCACAAACTCTGTATATGTGCACTGACAATGGTGGTTCTTATTGTATGGCAGCAAGCAGAGATCTTGGAAATCATCAGTAATTGATGCAGGAAGTGTATAGGGAAATCCTACTATAGGAAGAATAACAATTTTTGGCTGAAAAGTATATTAGATGTATGTAAGTGGGTACCGACATTGTATCCACAATGCAAGATCCTAGGCTGATGAGGTGGTTCAATAGGTGAGAATATGGCTGTGGGAGGGGAGAGATAAATACTTAAAGGGGTATTCCTAGAAAATCAACTTTTGCCCCTAGCTTCTGTATTATGAATAGAGCCGCGGGTACAGCTAGTGACCTGCGCCTTTATTCATTCCTATGGATCGACAGAAAAAGCCGCGTGCAGCGCTCTTCCGGTGTATTTGGCTTGTTCCATTGCTCCATAGGAATGAACAGAGCCGGGAGTCGCATGTCGTACCCGTGGCTCTATTCATAATACAGAAGCTGGCCTCCTAATACAGAGATCGCCGGGGGGTACAGAGGTCAGACACCCCCCCCCCCCCCATGCGATCTCGTACTTTTTCCCTATCCTGTAGATAGGGGAAAGGTTAATTTTCTTGGAATACCTCATTGAAGGTATATAGTCATCAATTTCATGCTGCCTGTGGTTCAAGCAGCACAAAACTAATAAGTTCCCTTTAAAATTGTATCATGTTTAATCATGGAAGTGTGGCGATCATATTATGATTAGAGATGAGCCAACTGGAGCATGCTCAAGTCCAATCATTCAGCATTTCATTACCGGTGGCTGAAGAAGTTGGATGCAGCCCTAGGGAGTCTGGAAAAACATTGGATCCAGCTTGTGGCTTAAAGTGTAGGGAAGTCACTTCAGTATACAACCACCTTTTGGATATGTTACTGGGATTTTTTTCCAAGTAGTATGACTGGGCCCTACATGATGTTTAATGTATCTTTATTGATATAGTCATTTCCTAATGGAAGAAGGAAATGTGACCCATCAGGAAAATACTCATCAAGAGGAAATATATAAAGAACATTTCCCTTTAAAAAAGCTTCATTCTATTAGTAGTATTATACAGTGGTACCTTGGTTTAAGAGTAACTTTGTTTGAGAGTTTTGGTTTAAGAGCTCACGGTTTTTCAAAACTGATTTGGTTTAAGAACATTGCTTTGGTTTAAGAGCTCCCTGTACTGGGTGGGAGGGGGAGTGGAGGAGGGGCATGGTCTGCATAGCGGGGTCTACAGCCCTGTACTCAGACCATGGAAGTCTCTCTCACCTTCCAAATCATAGCAGATCCACTTCAGGCTGGGGCTTGCATCAGGGGACAGGACTGTGGAGGTAATCTCCCCATAGCTGTAACCCCTCTCTCCCTGGACAGAGAGTGCTGCATGTATGTGCCCACATCTGTCCTGCTCATTCCTTCATGCTCCCTGCAGTCTCTGTCCGCCCTTGTGTTTCCCATTCTCTAAAATTACTGTACAGTAACTTATAATATCACATATTCTGCTGTTTCTCATTGTTTCATCTGTTTTACATGTTCACAATAATAAATCACTTTTGGGGGGGGGGGGGTCTGGAACCAATTGTCTGCATTTCTATGATTTCTTATGGGAAAATTTGCTTTGGATTACAAGCAAGGTCCCAGAAGGAAAAATTATAGATAGATAGATATAGCAGAATCTTTGTTTATGGCTTTTCCTGCTGCTATATACATACTGTAGGAGAGGTATTGGACCAAACAAATTTCTTGGCTTGGCTAAGTATTCTTAAAAAGGTTGTCCAGGCTTAGAAAAATACTGAAAGGCCGTCTTCCTCTAGAAACAGCACCACTCCTGTCCTCAGTTTGGATGTGGGTTTGAAGCTTAGTTCAGTTGAAGTGAATAGAGTTGAGTTGTAATACCAAACACAACCCAAGAGTAGGGGTGGTGCTGTTTTTTGCAAGAAATTATGCTGGATAACCCCTTTAAATTAAAAGCCACTCATAGAAACTGCTGAAAACATCTTATTTCCTGAAAGACCATGGGAATGGGCATGTTGAAGGTCATCACAGCCAACCATCTTATACCCTGACATTTGTCATAAAGGACAGTTAGGAAGCCCCAGAGACATCAGATTGTGGCTGATGTGGGCGGCTTTAGTGCACTGTACAGACAGTGATACTTGAACCGTTTACCTAGCCAATACTTGTTTTCTGTTCATGGCCACATACATGCACTAGCTCACTGGAAGTTTTTTCTTGGTGGCCACCATGTAGATATAGGTTACTATGGTTACCATTAAATAGGTATTTGTGCTGAAATGGCAATGGAAAGTTTTTTGTCTTGGTGACCACCATGCCAATATATGTACTAAAGTACTCACAGGAAGTTCTGTAGGCCCAAACCACCTACATTAAAATCAGCCACTGGTTCTTTCAAGTGTCGGTTGGACGGGCCCCCCTAGTACACACGCCACGTAGCAGTTGCGTGGTCTTCCTTCATGGTAGCTAAGCCACTGCTATTGACATGGTTTTTCTTGATGACCACCATATAAATATTTGTACTCAAGTGTTTACAGGAAGTTCTTTGTTGATTATGAGTGTTCACAGGAAGTTCTGTCTTAGTGACACCACGTACACATGTTCTAAATTGTTCTAGAGAATTTCTTCTAAGCCAGGGGTGTCAAACTCAAATACACAGTGGGCCAAAATTAAAAAATTGGACAAAGTCTCCGGCCAACTTCGATTATTAAAGCGTGAATGCGGCGGTCCTGGCACTGTCAGAGCAGCGTGCTACATTTCTGCCACTATCAATGGTGTGCGTCTCCCAGCATTGTGCACTATGATAAATGACATAATAAATTGCTATGACATGATTAAACCCCATACCATGTAATAGCCCTCCCCCATAGTCTTATATAGTAGCCATCCCACCCCAATAGTCTTATATAGTAGCCAGCCTTACCCCATAGTCTCTTATATAGTAACCAGTCCCCCCCCCAGTAGTCTTATATAGTAGCCATGGCGGGCCAAATGTAATTCAAACTCTGAATTGCCTGGTGGGCCAAAAATAATGGCACCAAGGGCCAGAGTTTGACATGACTGTTCTAAGCCATCATTTAGATGCATGTATTCAATGGAAGTCCTGTCTCAATGACCACCATGTAGATATATGTAATGTATGGCTCACGAGAAGTTTTTGTCTTGGTTACCACCATGTAGATAATAGAGATATTTGCAATTGGAGATAGACATTAACCCCTCTCCTATCCATCCTTCAGGTTGATGCCGCAGTGACTCCCGAGGAACGTCACCTGACCAAGATGCAGCAAAATGGTTACGAGAACCCCACATACAAGTTCTTCGAACAGATGCAGAATTAAGAACACCACAGCAGCCTCTCGTCTCGGACAGCAAATGATTGCTTCACTGCCCATCGGTGTTCAGCTATATACATATATAAATATAGAACCAGAAAAAAAAACAAAAATGATCATGTTGAGAGAATAATAAAAATATAAAAACCTAAAAAAAAAAAAAAAAATTCCACCACTGTTTTATGATTTACTCATTTTCGCCTTTTGACAGCTGTGCTGTAACACAAGTAGATGCTTGAACTAATAAACTAAAATCAGTAATGTATTCTCTTAACATTTCAGTCTTTACATAACATTATTCAATGAATGTTTTTGTGTACTGTAAAGAGTTTAGCTGTCTTAAGACTAGTGCATGAGTAGTTGCCTCTCCCTTATTTATCATGTAGATCTTTAAACAGGTTGTATATTATTCTTGTGAGTTGTGACAAAAAAAAAATAAAAAATAAGTCCGGGGTGAAAACCGCTTTACAAAACGATTGGGGATGCATTATGTGTATGTGAGGTTTTATGCTGCTTCTTTTGCCTAGTACCTTTGTTTTACCACCTCCGCTATGCATTTTAAAGGATAAAAAAAATCTAAATTTATTTTTATTTTTTTAAAGATTCCATGCAATTTTTTTAATTTTTTTTTTTCTCTTTTGGTTGGATTTATTTTTTTCCTCTCTACTGTGTTGTTGTACAGATTGTTCTGCCGTGTTAGTGATGTAGAAAATTATGGAAACACACACATTTGTTTTGTTGTGCCTGTTTTATGTGCACACTTTAGGAATTGCAGACGTTTAATTATAAAAAAAAAGAAAAAAAATCAAAACGAAAGATATATATATAAATATTTTTTTCTTTTTTTTTTCATGTAACTTTTAAGCTTTAACCCCTTATCAGTGCTGGATGTGTCTGTGACACAATGTGTTGCAGTACCCTCTAGTCTTTTTTTTTTGTTTGTTTGTTTTTTTCGGGGTTTCATGTGTCTCTGATAATTCAAAGCACTTTTTTTAAGTAAATTTAAAAAAAAAAAGTGCCCTGCTGGTCGAAAATTAGCAGAGATTCCTTAATGACAACTTTCTGCTGGATGATTGTACAGAATCATTGCTTATAAACTAATAGCTTTCTACACTGTGTTACATAAATAAATTTCAAAAAAATCGGACTTTATTGTATTGTGTTTTTTTATTGTTTGTTATTGTTTTTTTCCACTCTATTATAAGTCTACCTCCAGTGTCCTGTGTCCCTCAGTGTCCCCCCGCCATCATCCTCTCCAGCAGCCACAGCCTGCACAGCTCTGGGAGTCGGGTCGTGACATCACCATTTTATCCAGGAAGTGAAGCCTTGATGCAGTAGTAAGTGCAGGGGAAATAGCACTTTATATGCATTTCCCGTAATAAGTGTATATAGAGGATTTGTATAACTTTTGGGGGGAAATACAATACTTTAATAAAAAATTTCACCGGACTTCTCCTTTAACTATTGTAACTAGATAAACAGGCCCTCCAACAAGCAGTTTCCTACTTTCTAGTGTTATATCTAGGCCTGCTAACATGCGTTCATGGGTATACATACATGATACAGATCCAAAAGACTATGAATAAAATACCATCATTACATCATCAGCATTTTGTATGTGTTCTTCAGTATTGCATCCATACAGTAAATACTCATGGGCCATCTTCTAAGACAGACATTGAATTACACTTTCTAAAACAGATGTAGAATAAATATAAATACTGATGCAATACCGATCAAATACAGATGCATCCATATTGTAATCCCTTACCATAGACCTAAATAAGTGTAAGGCAGATGAAAAAGTTTTTTTTCCCTTCCATTTCTTGAAATTTGCAGCATTATACAGAAATGCTGTACATTAGTCTCCACCCCCCGAAGATACTTGGAATCTTTTTTTCTGCAAATCACACACACTTAGGATAGAAGAAAACCCAGCAAACAGCATGGAGCTCTCAGGGGAAATTTCGTTACACCAGTAGAGTTGACCAATCTTAGAGCACACTGGGTTTCCTCCAAGCCTGAGCATGTGGCACTTGATCAGTGGCTGCTGAAGTCGGATGAAGCCCTAGGGAGCCCTGGAAAACATGGATACATTATATGGCTGCATCCATGCATCCTAGGGCTGTGTCCAACTTCAGCAGCCATTACTGATTAAATGCCGCACACTCAGGCCCAGACAAACTCGAGCATGCTCAAAGATTGCTGAACTCAACATATCACACTCTAGTCTCACTGCTGATCATTTCAATAAAGAAGCAATGACCCTTAAGTGAATGTTTACAATCTCCAACATGGAAGTTGATCAGCACAAACTCTGATCATAGGCCTCTGAAGAGATCAATGAACAGCAGGGGGCCCTTTAGCAGCAATTTATCCAACCCTGTATTAAAAGAAATTTGTAGAACATAGACTTTATCTTTGCAGCATGGACTGCTATGAGTGACCTGTTTAAAGCGACTCTGTACCCACAATTTGACCCCCTCCAAACCACTTGTACCTTCGGATAGCTGCTTTTAATCCAAAATCTGTCCTGGGGTCCGTTCGGCAGGTGATGCAGTGTTTGTCTTAAAAAACAACTTTCAAACTTGCAGCCCCGTGCCCAACGTGAGTATCTGTGCCCTAACTTTGCACCACCCCTCCGTCCCTCCTCACCACCCTCCTCATCATTAGGAATGCCACTAAAGCATTTTCTCCTGTCTGAACATTGCACAAGTGTCTTAACGATCCAGCCCATGTGCCAGGCTGACACAGGTAGAGAATAGGAGATAATCTGCCTGGAGCATTCCTAATGATGAGGAGGGACAAAGAGGTTGTGCCAGCCTAATGAATACACAATCTAGGCCATGCCCGTTGGCCATGGGGCTGCAAGTTTAAATGTTGTTTTTAAGGGCAATAACTGCATCACCTGTCAAACGGACCCCAGGACAGATCTTGGATAAATAGCAGCTATCCGAAGGTACAAGTGGTTTGGGGGGGGGTCAGCTTTTAGATGTGCTGGTTGAGCTGGTGAAGAGGTAGCGCCTACTTAGGAAAAACACGCGACCAGGGCTCAGGCCTTTGCTTTTACTTCTCTCAACTACTTGCCAGATTAGAAACTTTACATTGAGGCAGAGCTCACAGGCAACTCAAGATGACAGAAAATTGGTCCTGGAACTCAATCTCTCTCAATCTTGTCTTAGGGTGCCTTCACACCTACCGGATCCACAGCGGATCTCACTTCTGCGGATTCGAAGCGAGAACCGCTGCGCATCCGGTATCCATTCACCCCTATGATAACGCATATTCGCAGCGGGATTGACATCCCGCTGTGAATATGTGCTTTAACTCCCTGGTGCCCGCAGCCCCGCCGTCGCATCCCGCATCCCCCCCATCCCGGCCACATCCCCCCATCAGCGCACCCCCAGCCCGCTGCCGCCCGCATCCCGCTACCGAGAGCATACATTACCTGTTCGGCGGCGCGGTTAAAGCACATATTCACAGCGGGATGTCAATCCCGCTGCGAATATGTGCTATCATAGGGGTGAATTGATACCGGATCCGCAGCGGTTCTCGCTTCGAATCCGCAGAAGTGAGATCCGCTTTGGATCCGGTAGGTGTGAAGGCACCCTTACTCTGGTTTTACTAGACTAACATGGTACACAAGATTCTGGAATATTTAGCTGGATAGCAATGCTGTAGTTCTCTATAAAGTTCCCTCATCAATATATTCTATTCTTTGCTGGTAAAACTTGAATTGATTTTGAAAAAGTTTCTACCAGATCAATTAAGTGATTTTATACAGCTTGAGTGGACGTACTCCTCGGCTCTTTCCGAACAAAGAAATCTATGGCATTGAGTATTCTATGTGACTGATCAATGTTATTCACTTCAAATACCAATGTCAGCTGACGTCTTTCACAGTTTTAGCCTACATCATCGATATTGGCTGGGCACAATTTCATAGTGGAGTGGACAAAAGTACACTCGGGTTCCTTCTATAACATCAAGATGCTCTGGTGATCAATGTTACGGCTAAAGCTTTGTAAGGCTAAGGCTTTATGGCATTATACAATCAATGATCAATGTCAATATTTCTGATCTTCTAGGGCAGTGAAGGAGCGTTTGTCAGTATCTGGTGGTCTAGAGTAGGGATGGTCCGAAACTGCCGAGGTTTTGGTTCGTATGAACCTGAATGCTTGGCATCAGATTCCCGCTGTCTGCCCGCTCCGTGGAGCGGGTGGATACAGTGGGAGGACCGCCTGGAAAACTGATACAGCCTATGGCTATGGCTGTATCCCAGTTTTCCAGGCGGTCCTCCCGCTATTTCCACCCTCTCCACGGAGCGGGCAGACAGCGGGAATCATTACCGAGAGTTCGGATTCGTGCGAACCCGAACCGAACTCTGTTCGGTCCATCCCTAGTCTAGAGTAGTGAGGGAGCTCCCACTAGTATCCCTAGTGGTCTTGGGCAATTAAGAAAATGCAGGGATGGTAACACAAGACTACAATTCCTATCATGCACGGATAGCGAAAGCTTTGGCTATACAGGCTTCATGGGAATTATAGTTTTGCAACAGGTGCAGGGCCAAAGATTCCAGATCCCTGGGAGTCTAGGGCAGTGAAGGGGTTACTTTTAATATCACTGGTGGTCTTAGGCAGTAAACGTGTCATTTTATTACACCTGGTGGTCTAGAGCAGGGAAAAGGTCAATGTAGAGCTCTTTAGGGTGATTAAAGGGCTATTCTTTAGGAAAAGTACAGATTAGCAGTATAGCGTAACATACTTCCCACCATTGGTACCAAAGGTATATGGCCTAATTAACCCAAGAGGCGGGTGACCACCGCTATGTGGGCATTCCCTATTTGCAATCACTGAGAAGAGGGAATGAACATGGTTGTAATAGAATCAGCAGCAGGTAAGTACATTTTTTATCCTATACTGTCACATCCTCCAGAGACTTTTAAAAGTAAAATGTATCCTATGGTATATTCCGTTAACGTAAGGCTGTCTGGTGGTCTAGAGCAAGGAACAGGGACAACGTAAGAGTTCCTGTTGATCTAGGGCAGTCAAATAGTTAATTTTAGGGTCCCCAATTGAGGGTGGACAACTTCACTGTAACAGGAAGTTGAACACTGATGGTGCCGCTTCACTTCCTGTTTCATCTTTGCTTTCATCATAGACATGACTGAAGGGAGGAGACAGAGAGAACTGTGCAGCTGTAACTGTATGTCTCCATAACTTCCTCTATGATTCAGGAATGATCTGTTGGATCATTAAAAGGGGTAACTCAGGGAGCATCCACACTTTAAAGGGGTTATCCAGCACTACAAAAACATGGCCACTTTTCCACCTCTCGTTTCCAGTTCAGGTGTGGTTTGCAATTAAAGGGGTACTCCAGAGAAAAGCTTTTTGCCAGTAATTGAAACACATTACAAAGTTATATCACTATGTAATATGCTTCAATCACCTATCTGCCCCTCTTCCCTATCTTTTCCCCGCTCAATCCCCCACCAGGAAGTGAAGTAAACTTATTCTTACCTAATGACTGTTGACCCCAGGCTGCTCTGTGGCAGCCATTTTGTGACAATGACATCATCACGAGGGAGGCGGGTCTAAGCCCTGTTAAGCCAGCCTCCCTTTGTCAGATGACTCAGGTTGCTCAGGTCTGATTGGCTGAGCAAGATGTAAGCCATCTAACAGTTTTACAGAATCCGTTAGACATCACAGGAGACAAAGTGCATCATGAGAAAGCCCAAACCAGGAAGTAAAGAAAAAATGAAGACACAAACTGGAGGTTTAGGGGCCTGCAAACAGCGGGAAATTCAAACAGACAGACTCAGGAGGGATGGTAAATGTAAAAACTATGTTTGATTGATTGTTTTTTATCAGTGCCCCTTTAAGCTCCATTTACTTAAATGGAACAGAGTTTGAAACGCCACCCAATCTGGAGACAAGAGAGGGGCAAAAGTGGCCATGTTTTTGTAGCACTGGATAACCCCTTTAAGCAGTTATCAGCTCAATCCATTGATGGTCTAGTGTATATAGGGCTCTCAGACCGATATAAGGAAGAAAATTATATAATCCACGTTAAATAATTTAATCTGAAATGTTGTCATTGCTTATAAGAAGCTACGCCACATGTTCAAGGCAGACTCCTTGTCCTTGGTTGACATCTAGTACTAGAACAACTTTGGGACTAAAATGATGGATATGTGCTCAGCCTTATGGGTAGCGGAGACTAATCTTCAAACATGTCAGAATGATTTACCAAATCATCTTATTGGCAAGCAAATCTACACATAAGTCTTGCCGCTATTGTGCATAGAACTTTAAGGTGCTTGTTTTACAAAACATGGCCGGATCCTACACCAACATCTGCTATTGGGGAAAGAGTAATTGGGCACGTTTGATATCAACGAGCTTTATAATCTGTTCAAACAGGAGATAAGTGTCTGCCAAAAGTGTCTGGCAGCGGCTTTCTCCACTGATGTAGACACATACACTCAGCTGATCTAACCCAGGACGTGTATGGGATGTCTGGATAAATAGCTATTTAACGCCTTCACAACCACCATAGTTATGTATGTTGATGGTTGTGAAGGAGCCTGCTTCATGCACGGTGGGTGTCAGCCACTATCTGTAGCAGATACCTGCTCTTAATGACCCATTAAATGCCACAATCAACAGTGATCGCAACTTTCAAAAATCTGAATGACAGCTGCCACATTTGTTAGGTGTCCAATTGGCACCACCACAATGTGATGCCAAGCAACTACTATGGCAGCTGGAGGACTTTACTAGGCCTTAGTGCCGCCCATGATACGTATGCTAATAGAGTCTGCTCCACACAGGCTCTACTAGCAGAGAAGTGATTTTTTTTGCATTAGTCAGCAGAAACGGGACCTCACCAATGAAAAACCATGGTATTTAGAGGTTAAAGGTGGCTATACACATGACATAGCAAGTCTAATCTGCGTCTCTTCCTCTCAAGCTCTACATAATCTCCATGTGTATGCTTGAGTATTCTCAATAAGGAGAGGAGAGTAAGGCTGGGTTCACACGGTTTGTTTTTTTTTGCAAAAAACTGATTGCAAAAACGATGTATTTGTGTGCATCCGTTTTGACCGTTTTTCCATTGACTTCCATTATAAAAAAAAACAAATCAAAATGCATCCTTTTTTTTAACGTACACAAAAATGTAGCTGACACTTCTTGTGTCCGTTAAAAAAAAACGGATCCGTTTTTTTTACAAAGAAAGACAATGGAAAAACGGATCAAAACGGATGCACACAAATGCATGTTTTTATGCAAAAAACGGATTGCAAAAACTTAGTGTGAACCCAGCCTTACCTGCTGACAGACATCTGTGGGGAAAGCATTTTTCCTGTGAAAACAAAATTCTAAGTATTGTTAAAGCGACTGTACCCACAATCTGACCCCTCCAAACCACCTGTACCTTCATATAGCTGCTTTTAATCCAAGATCTGTCCTGGGGTCCGTTCGGCATGGGATGCAGTTATTGTCATAAAAACAACTTTTAATCCAGCAGCGCTGTGTCTAATGGCCGGGGCTTACATTTGTATATGCATTAGGCTGGCACCACCTCTCTGTCCTTCCTCCCCACCCTCCTCAGCATTAGGAATGATCCAGGCAGATTGCTCCCTATTCCCCACCTGTTTGTATAATGAACATGGGCTGGATCGTTAATACACCTGTGCAAAGCTCAAACAGCAGTAAATGTTGAGGAGGTTGGGAAGGAAGGACAGAGAGGGTGTGCCAGCCTAATGCATATACAAATGTAAGCCCCGGCCGTTAGACACAGCGCTGTAGGATTAAAAGTTATTTTTATGACAATACCTGCATCACCTGACGAACGGACCCCAGGACAGATCTTGGATTAAAAGCAGCTATCCGAAGGTACAAGTGGTTTGGGGGGGACAGATTGTGGGTACAGAGTCGCTTTAAAACTTAACTTGTCCGACCTTTTCTTCCCTGGTCATCTGAACACCTTTAAATGCACTAGATGGCCAGGTCAGGTTGTCAACATTTGTCCAAACAGATTGTCAGGTTTGGCCAACATTTATCCAATATGTATGGACATGTTCAGTGGCTCTCATGGGTTCACCTGTCCATATAGTACATGGTCTGCTATACACCGGCCAGCATGTAAAACTAATTTTCCCTCTATATCCTCCAGCCAGAGCCTGACCTGACTACCATGAATTCCTTAAAGGGGTACTCCAGAGGGAAAAATTGTTTGCAAGTCAACTGGTACCAGAAAGTTATACAGATTTTGAGACTGCTTCTGTTTAAACTTATCAGCTGCTGTATGTCTTACAGGAAATGATATATTCTTTGCAGTTTGACACAGTGCTTTCTACTGCCACATCTGTCTATGTCAGGAATAGAGATGATCGAACATCGGAAAATCTTAGGTTCTATAGAACTCAAACCTTGCCGAACCTTCCGCATTTGATTCCCGATGCCTTCGCTGTCCGTGAGGAAGGAGGAGACAGCCCGGCTACTGCCTGGAATTCGAGGCGGTACCCGGGCTGTCTCCTCCTTCCCAACGAACCGGGACGGCATTGGGAATCAAATGCGGAAGATTTGACAAGGTTCGAATTCTATAGAACCCAAGATTTTCCGATGTTCGATCATCTCTAGTCAGGAACTGTCTAGAGCAGTAAAAAAAATCCCCATATAAAACCTTTCCTGCTCTGGACAGTTCCTGACATGGACAGAGGTGGCAGCAGAGAACACACTGTCAGACTGAAAAGAATCCACCACTTCCCGCAGGACACACAGCAGCTAATAAGTACTGGAAGACTTGAGATTTTCAAATAAAAGTAATTTACAAACATGTATAACAATTGTTTTTCCTCCCGAGTACCCCTTTAACATTGGCTAACTTTGCTTACTGCAGCCTTTGCCCCTTTAAGTGACGTTTGAAGGTGAAATTTACGTCAGCAGGATTTGTTTGTTCTTTACCGCTTTGGAGATGTCTCAATGCTCCGTCACTAATCTTCTCTCCATTATCCTTCACATAACTGATTTATCTAAACTTCATCTCTCCTCTATCCCCGGTGAGCGGCAGTGACAGCATTTTATGTGAAAAGTAACATGTTTGCAGCAAAGCTTTTTTTATGGCAGGCAATTTTCTATCTACTGTCACAAACTGCTACAATACAAGGATTCCTATATTAATGGAGGCAATAAAGAGGGCATGAATTAGAGGGCCGGGCGCAGCTGCCGTAAAGCTCGGTTCAAGGTAAATAAATTGTGCAGAATTGATAGAGGAACCCTTTTCTCTTTATTAAAGAGAAGTTCTCCTAGACAAAGCCAGTTCGACACTTCAAGGAATTTACTCCTCCCAGCGCTGTCCTTAAAATTGAATCAACTTCAAAACAGACTGCTGCAAGGAGAAGCTCCCCTCGAAGAGAGGAAATTGCCTTGATAACAAATCCTTTAAGAGGTGGTATAAAATAAGGGGGGAAATTGCCTGCTTTTGTTTTTGTTGCAGAGACGGCGCTGTTTTTGGAAACTAATCTCACATAACCTTAGCATAATATCTGCTTGAAAATAAAATACAGTGGTACCTTGGTTTAAGAGTAACTTGGATTGATAGCACTCTGCAAGAAGAGCTCACAGTTTTTAAAAATTGTAACTTGGTTTAAGAGCATTGCTTTGGTTTAAAAGCTCCCTGTACTGGGTGGGAGGGGGAGTAGGGGAGGGGCAGGGTCTGCATAGCGGGGTCTACGGCCCTGTACACTGATCCGGGAAGTCTCCCCTCACCTTCCAAATCATAGCAGATCCACTTCAGGCTGGGGCTTACATCAGGGGACAGGACTGTGGAGGTAATCTCTCCATAGCTGTAACCTCTCTCAACCCAGACAGACATAGTGCTGCTATACTGTGCTCATTCCTTCATGCTCCCTGCAGTCTCTGTCAGCCCTTGTGTTTCCCATCCTCTTCATTCCTGCTTTAATTTGCCTGCACTTACACTTAGCCGTTCACACTGCTGTAAAGAAAAGTCTCTTTCACTGTCCTCCTGCACAGCTCTGTGATTCTCACTTCCTGATTGGTCCATGCTGAACACACACCCTCCCCATTGCTGTCATGTGACCACACAGACCTCTGAAAGCAGTCCTGCTTCTCTATTCTAGCCTGTTGTACTAGGCTACTGCATTATGGGGATCTGCAGTTCCATCTTGTATCTACAAACTGTGGCTGTTTTTTCAGGTTTATGCACTTACTATACATTATACTCCACATGCTGATTGCTATACTGTACATTAACTCTTAAAAAGGACCTGTCACCTGGTGACAGGCTCCTGACGCCCCGTTACAGTCCCCTATACTCACCTGATCCCGTCGGGTCCCGCTTCCTGATCCGGTCGGGTCACGGAGATATGAGCGCCCGAAGCCCGGCGCGCGCTTACAGGAGAGTCCGATGCCCATAGAGAATGATGGAGCATCGGACTCCCCATTCATTCTCTATGAGCGTCGGACTCTCCTGTGAGCGCGCGCGCCGGGCTTCGGGTGCTCATATCTCCGTGACCCGGCGGGATCAGGTGAGTATAGGGGGCTGTAACGGGGGGTCGGGAGCCTGTCACCCCGGCATGGGGGGTGACAGGTCTCCTTTAATATGACTTTCACATTTCTAAATGATTTCTTATGGGAAAATTTGCTCTGGTTTAAGCGTGGATTTGGATTCCAAGGCACTATTGTATATCATATCATAGGAGATATAATATAACATATAATAATTAAAGGGAATCTTTAATCACTATAACATAGCAGCATGTTATAAAGCAGGAGATGCTGAAAAGATTGAGAAATAAAAAGTGTTTTTTTATTATCTGTGGATTGGTATATGTGGGCGGGGCTTAGCAACTTAAGCACCACTTAGCCCCGCCCCCATCTGTGATGTCATTGCAGCATAGGCCCTGCCCCTCAGCAGCCATTGGAAGGGCCAGCCTAAAGATCTAGACCCCACCCCCCTAGATTGACCCACACCAATGGTCGCTAAGGGGCGGTGCCTATGCGGCGATGAAAGTACTAGTGTGGTGTCCTACCAAAGGTGTTGCTATTGATTACACCCTTCGTAAAAGCCTGTACTTTTAAGTGTGAGTGGTGATGTAGCAGTACCAAAGTTTCGCCACTAGATGTCGTTGTTGTAATTGTGTATATCTAGATATTACACAGCTGTAGGAACCAAGGGGTTATTGTTTTGTTTATATGTAACATGGATCTGTACACCAATGAGAGTTCTTTCTTCTTCCCACCTATCATCTCTCTCTTTACTTCTTTACATGTACTCCTCACCCACTCACAGCATAGTTTACACATGCTGTAGGAAGGATGTCACATGGGTAGAGGAAGTGTAGGGTCTTTTTACTTTGGATTCTGTAGAGGAAGGACGCAAGCTAAAACACTCCCTACAGCAGCCAAGTCAGGCCCTGGCTCCTGCCAGGTCCCCAGTCTAACTTGTGGTCTAGACAAAGAGCACAAGCATCTAGACACAGTTTCCCTAAAGCAACACTACTAGACACTATGCAGTGTTAAGTCGCTAGAGAGGACAAGTCAGGGATCACCCTAACCCATGTCATGGACAAAGAGGAACACAGTGCAGGACAGTATCCATGCAAAGTTAAGGAACTGATCCGGATAGAGCAAAGTTGCTAGAAGCCTATGCACTCTATCTCGCTGCACGGTTGTCATCAGAGAACTCTGACCACTCTGCTCATCCCAGGTAACAAGGACTGGGGCTTGTGTCACCCTCTAGGACAGGTCACCCGACACTGGTGGGCAATAGGTGATGCAAAGACCAGAGAGTCAAAACACAGGCACAAGTATTCTCTCTACTCTCAAGTATTCTACTTCAGTATTCTACTTCTTCTACATCTGAAGTTCCGGCAGAGCACAGTACTAAATTGGGTTGGGACTCTACATCCTTCGCTCTACTTTTCTGAACTTTCTACCTCTCAGCATGCAACGCAGCCAGTACGGCTGTACATGCTGCTTCATTCTCAGAACAGATCTCACCTATCAAGTATAAAGTACCATATCGAAGCAAAGCTGTATTACCTGCTTCCTACATTAAGTAAACAGACTTTATTGCAACGAGACTTTGTGGTTCTTCACTAAGCACCTACACAGTGAACACACCTTCCTTGGGTCATCTCCCCTTGCTGTGGAGTCACGACAAATTACCATCGGGCAGGGCTTTTCCTTGGCCAACCACCACAGGACTGGCGTCACACAAACATCTGGCAAGTGACTGGCCACGCCTCTACACTGGAGGCCACCATACTAGGACTTATTTTCTCCCCATATTTTCCCCGTATATTTTCCCCCCATCGACCTCACGATAAAAAAACTCCTTTAAAGCGGCATTATCAGCAGGTTCGGGCCAGTGAACCTGCTGATATGAGCCAGCCGCTATTTACCTTAGGACCGCAGTGCCGCTGTTCATACTCTTGTGGGGTCCGGTACTGGGCAGATTTTTGATAATTCCCAATATGCTAATTAGTGAGTTCCGAGCATTTAGGGCATTCCCCCGTCCACCCGGAGCACCCGATTGGCCCGCCTAGCCTGCCCTCCCGGCCCGCCTACTATGCATATTCAAAATTTATAAAAATGGCTGGCCATTTTTTGTTTTTTATTGTGCCATATATACTATGTCATGAGGCTTCCAAGAGAAAAGGACCCACTGTATTACTATGGATCTGGCACCAGGATGAACCAGTGTCTAGAATTTAATGGGGCCTAAGAGAGCATTTAGGGCCCTATTAAACCAAGCGATTATCGACTATACCTGGCCAATTACCGTTCGTTCCAGACAATAATTGTTAAGTGTAGTAGGTCATTTTAAATACATCATGGCTGATCATTGTCTTGAAACGACCACGATAGTGACAGTCTGCTGGCCGTCCCTCCATGCAATAGGAGCAGAGCGCCGCTATCTTCTATGGTCCACCTAGACGATCTAAGCTCCTCCCCGCCTAATTCAGGCCCCTCCACTGCCCCCGCCTGAGTGTGTGTAATAGCAGACAGCGAGCAGGCAACGAAGAGCAAGGGAGCGCTGACCTGACAGGTCGGTGCTCGCTTTCTTCTTAAAATCAGGCCTTGTAATAGGGACATGATATGTTTCATGCACAGTCCATATATATGGACAATGTGCAGCAGAACGCAACGTGAAGTTCCCGGCATCATTATTCATTATGATGCCGGGAGGCCTGCGCGGCTGTGTGAGCCCTGTACCGTGAAGATTTAAACTGATTCAAAGCTGATGATGATTCATTACGATGCCGGGAGTTCCGTGATTCAGGTCTATAGCACAGCTTCCCTGCACGGACCATAGTCACGGAACGTGTGAATGCCCCCTAAAGGTCTTACATTCTTAACCCCACAACAAGGTGTTGACTTCCCTATAGAGAACCTTCAGGTTCCTACCCTCATAGTAGCATCTAAATATTCCTGCAGAGTTGTCAAACAGATACGGTCTAATGCCACAAGGTGCTCTCCCCGAGTCCAGATCTAGCTGCCACCACCGCTCTGTAGGTGATTTGTGTGACTGGAAAGAGAGAATATAATCAGATTTTAATGGCGAGGTGCGGGGGAGGGAAGCAGTTGCCTTTTTGACACTATTAAAAGTCGACATCTCCTTGATAAATTGACTTAGAGCTTGGCCTGTTTGTTGAGGGTTATAGCATGACAAATATGCTCTGTCTGGCAGGGACGACGGGCCTTGTTCCCAGTTACTTCTGTATTTCAGATGGTTAGTCTATAACATCAATCTTTATGATAATCATCTGTCTGCAGAAGCGGATGAGATATAAAGAGCAGGTGGTGACAGGTCAACTCCCAGGAAACCATCTTGTTTATCGTGAATCTGTCATAAAACTGCAAAATTATTCTTCTCACACCACAACGCCCTCACAGAGTCTGCTCTATAGAAAGTTTGAGAGTTGTTAATGTGGCAGAACCAGATCCTGCCTATGACGGACTGGGGAAGGGGGGGGGGGGGTTCCTACTGCTGCAATTCCAAGAGATCCCTCGTGAATGGAGCAACACTGAATCCCCACTTTTAATGGGAGACTTAGGTCCTCTCCCCAAGGTGGCAGAAGGTTCGATTGATATGTCTCTCCGACATATTAAAAGTTTTGATCAGTTGGAATCTGAGTGTTCAGACCACAATCACTCAGGAGAACTGTCTGGGGGAAGTCCCCGCCTGGCACATTCACATCCACATCCATGTCAAATTACCTAAATGGACTTCCAATGCAAGTCTATGGGGCTATAAGCCTCATACAAAGAGTGGGGAGAGGAGGCAGTGTGGATGTCTCCCCGCTCATTCTACCCACCTTAGGGCTCCCCAGGGATCGCTCTATTACCCGCGGCTCCATTTCTTCTCTATGAAGCCGCCGGAGAAAGTCGAGTCTATCAAGACTGTTCTAGTATTGACGGTATAAAAGGAAAGGGAATAAAATACTTGCCTGGAGTCTTCTTGGTGGCCGAAGAGATGAAGAGTGGCTAAAGAGCTTTTAGTCTTTTGGAAATCCTTAAAGGAGGTGTCTGGGATTGGAAAAATATAGGCAATTTTCAGGTACATTAGTATCTAAAGGGCATGGACTGGAGGAAAACTTACTTATATAATTTACTAGAAAATGTACCCGGCGCCGCCCGGGTATAAAGTGTCAGTGTAAAGTGTGTTAATTAGATTTGTTCTAAGGTGCCCAGGAGGCCAAGCTAAAGGTATTGTTTCATCTGAGTTAATCAGTGGAATTAGTGTATACCTGTAGTGCATAGTTGGAGGGGTTCTGTATACCCACAATGTATAGTTTTTAGGGGTCTCGCATATCTGTAGTGCATAGTTGGGGGGGCTGTATACCTATAGTGTATAGTTGGGGGAGGTCCTGTATACCTGTACTGTATAGTTCGAGGGTCCTGTATACCTGTAGTATATAGTTGGCGTTGTATACCTGTAATGTATAGTTGGTGGAGGTCTTGTATACCTGTAGTATATAGTTCGGGGGTCCTGTATACCTGTAGTACATAGTTTGAGGGTCCTGTATAACTGTAGTATAGAGTTGGTGGAGGTCCTGTATACCTGTAGTGTATAGTTTGGGGTCCTGTATACCTGTAGTATATAGTTGGTGGAGGTCCTGATACCTGAAGTATATAGTTGGTGGAGGTCCTGTATACCTGTAGTGTATAGTTTTGGGGTCCTGTATACCTGTAGTGTAAAGTTTTGGGTCCTGTATACCTGTAGTGTATAGTTTTTGGAGGTCCCATGCACCTGTAGTGTATAGTTTTAGGGTCCTGTATACCTGTAGTGTCCTGTATACCTGCAGGGTTTTATTTACCCATATGGCAGTGTTATTCAGTCACAGTGTGTCGGTATTGGTCATGTCTGGTGTGGCGATGTTCTCCAGTCACAGTGTGGCGGTATTGGTCAGGTCTGGTATAGTGGTGTTATCCAGTCACAGTATGGCGGTATTGGTCACGTGTGGTATGGCAGTGTTATCCAGTCACAGTATGGCACTATTGGTCAGGTCTGGTATGGCAGTGTTATCCAGTCACAGTATGGCGGTATTGGTCAGGTGTGGTATGGCAGTGTTATCCAGTCACAGTATGGCGGTATTGGTCAGGTGTGGTATGACAGTGTTATCCAGTCACAATATGGCGGTATTGGTCAGGTCTGGTATGGCAGTGTTATCCAGTCACAGTATGGCGGTATTGGTCAGGTCTGGTATAGCAGTTTTTTCCAGTCACAGTATGGCGTTATTGGTCAGGTCTGGTATGACAGTGTTATCCAGTCACAGTATGGCGGTATTGGTCAGGTGTGTTATGACAGTGTTACCCAGTCACAGTATGGTGGTATTGGTCAGGTCTGGTGTGGTGGTGTTATCCAGTCACTGTATGGTGGTATTGGTCAGGTCTGGTATGACAGTGTTATCCAGTCACAGTATGGTGGTATTAATCAGGTGTGGTATGGCAGTGTTATCCAGTCACAGTATGGCGGTATTGGTCAGGTCTGGTATGGCAGTGTTATCCAGTCACAGTGTGGCGGTATTGGTCAGGTCTGGTATGGCAGTGTCATCCAGTCACAGTATGGTGGTATTAGTCAGGTCTGGTGTGGCGGTGTTACCCAGTCACAGTTTGGTATACCTGTAGATGCAGTAGTGGGCCCTGTATATACATGTCCTGTATAGATGGAGTAGGGGTCCTGTATACCTCTACTGTATAGATGGAGTACGGGGTCTACCAGTTATTTCTGTGGATGTTGTGAGGCAGCTTCCCTAGCAACCATTGCTCCCTGTGGAAATGAAAGCAGTAATCCTATTGGTTGCTAAGGCTCCAACTGCCGTGTCTGCTGCAGCTAATTATATCACCTGTGTTTGCAGTGAGGAGATTTTCCCATTCATCTCTATGGGGCGCCGCTCTTTCCCCTCCCCCTCCCCTCCTGTACATCTGGCGGGGACGGGACCTTCGCTAAAACCTTCCCGGGCACCCAATGTATCTGTGTGCCAAATTTGGGGTCAAACGGTTTAGGCGTTTGGAAGTCTATTTGGGACAGACAGACAGACAGACAGAAGGACTTTCATTTTTATGATATAGATTATACTGGTAAATATACAGTAGTAGTTTGTTTAGAAAAAGTAGTTTTGCTGTGCTCCGAGTTCCCTGATAGGTCTGATGTGATATTTGTAAATCTAATACCGTATTTACTGTAGTACAATAGGTGAGCTCAATTTTTTTAGCCAATGACTGGGGATACATTAGGCCGCTAGTGTGTAAACAGTAAGTTCTTGAAGTTGATAGCAAGAAAATAATGTAAGGATCTAAGCACCAAATTGTAATGGCAATGACGGGGTCAAAACATTTCCAGAGCAGCTGATCTCGTGTTCCTGGTCTAGTGCAATTTCTAGTCTGATATCCCACTACCATCCCTAACGCAACCTTCGATCCTCTAATGACCTCCTTTTGTGCTCCCCTTGTTAGTACCTCATACAACCACCTCCAAGACTTTGCCCGAGCCTCCCCCACACTCTGGAACTCGCTACCCCGACACATCCGGCTCTCACCATGCCAGAAGATCAGGTAACTATGGAAACATCCACATTGGGGGAGTTCCATTTACAAGCCCTACTAAATGAAAGTAGGGCTTGTGCACTGAACTCAGCCAGGGTGGTCGTATTGATAGTTAAAGGGGTTATCCAGCGCTACAAAAACATGGCCACTTTTCCCCCTACTGTTGTCTCCAGTTCAGGTGCGGTTTGCAATTAAGCTCCATTTACTTCAATGGAACTTCAATGGAGAATAATGAACAAGTGAATTCACCCTTCCTTGTTGCACAACTCCCAGGTCGCATTTACAGCAACCAGCTGTCATCTTCTGCTGGAAACCAGGTGCATCAAATACAGTGCCTGGCTCTTCCAGCAGCAACGTCACGTCTCAGCTCAGCAATTGACCGCTCAGCCAGTCAGTGACTGGGGCTGTTTCCCGCAGTGGAGCTGCAGGACTGCAGTGAACAGGAACCCAGAGCGGCACTACAAGGCACAAGGAGGGCTGAGTTTACTTGTTTATTATTTTCTCGGCCCACACCCCGCCTTCCTGACAATTTTGGTGTTCTTGGGACTTTTCCTTTAACGCTATACATGCTGTCCCCTCTTCATTGGTTTCAACCTAGAGAGACAGGCAATGGCTTCATTTTTTTTGTACATATTGGCAATTTCTGTCTTTGTATAGAGAATTACAGTTTTTATTGAATAGATGAATTCTCCTGCTACTTATACACGGTTTGGCTTCATTTTACTATGTTAGGACAATAATCTGATTTCTCAGAATATATTAGAGAGCAAGTTCAATTAACACCCCCCTGAATGTCAATGGGAATAGCAGATAGAGGGAGCACAGTTCACTGTAAATGGGATTTCGGCATTTAGAAGATAAGTAGGAATGGAAAGCAGTTAATACATGAAATAGGCTGCACCGCAGATCATGCAAGAATGCAAAATATCTTATCAAAGTCATTTGTTTTCTATGAAAAATCAGTCATTTAGAATTAGAAAATAAAGTTACTAAACCCTTTAAAACGGCTCTTCCCAACTCACCAAGTTATCCTCTATGTGACTATGGAGACTACCTGTAAATACTGTTCATCCAATGAATGGCCTGCTCCTCCCCTGCGGAGCAAGAACTCTGCTTTTTTTGGGGTTTCTAAAACATAGCTAAGCACCAGACTATCATCAATCAGCTTAACTTTGAAAGTACAGAATAAGCCACTAAGGATGTGGTTCATTTTGACATTGAGAAAGCAGAATATTTTACTGTTTTCGAATCATTTAGCATAGCTTCAGTAACTGTGTCGTAAAGGCTAGGTTTTAGTGTTTTGACAAAGTTTTGTTGCCTGTGTTTGTGTTATTATTTTCATAAAAAAAAATATATATATATATATAATTTTTTTTTTTTTTTAAATCAAAGAGGTGGGGCCTATGATAGCATTGCATATTCAGTGTCATAACTGTAAAGATGGCCCAGTGAGGTGTAGAATTGTTAGGGCCCAGGGAAAGACGGGGTACTTTTACGTGGAGCGATTTTTAACTATTAACAACTAAATGATAAAACGATCGCAAACAAGATTGTTTATCGTTAACCTGAAATCGTTCACCATATTACACAGAACAATAGTCGTTAGATACGATTGTTGCTACGATTGTTACTATGATCGCTTATTCCTTCTAATCCCAGCAAAACAATGGACAATGTTCGGCCGATATCGGCAGTTACGGCCAATAATCATGCCGTGTAATACGAGGCAACAATCAGCCGACATCGTTCATGACCGCTGATCGTTAAAGTCGTTTGCCTTTCAACATGTTGAAAGACAAACGACTTATATAGCAGCGATTTGCTGCCGCCGCTCCGTGTAGTAAGAGCGGTGGCAACAGATCGCTACTATCCTCTATGGGCTGCCCGGACGATCAGCGATCACCCGGGCAGCCCTCCTGAAGCTTCCCCGGGCCCTCCCCGGACTCACCCACTTGCTGCAGCCGCGTGTAATAGCAGTGGCAGCAAACGGGGAATAAGGAGCAAACAAGCGCTGACAGCGCTCGTTTGCTCCTCAGAGTCGGGCCATGTAATACGGCCTTAAGTCAACGATCAACAACATATGAATGACTTTTCGATCATTGCCTGCAATTACTCAAATTCAAACGAGTTAACGATTTTTCGCACGATAATTGTTCCGTGGAATAGGGCCCATAGGCTTCATTTTGTAAATGTAAATAAAAAAAACAGACACAGGCAACAAAGGTCCGAACCCGAGAGTGTTGCATTTAATTACCACTGGCTGAAGGAATCGGAGAACTTTTGCAAGCTTTATTTTAACCTAAAAAAAAAATTAGAATGCTGAATCCTGTCCACGCTCTCCCGGTGTCCTCCTCTGTCTCTGGTGCCTCCAGCCTGCTTAGCCAATTACTGACTGAGACAGAACAATGGTCAGCGATTGGTTGAGCGGGCTGTCGGTCTTGTGTCTTGAGAGTGATAGCCCGCTAATCCGCAGCGCTGAGCAGGATTTTGGTTGTAGGGGACACCAGAGACCAAGGACACAGAGGGAACGTGGACAGATAAGAAGAGATGAGTGAACAGCTGAACTGCACCAAAAGAGCTAAACACGTGCTTAGGGAGCTGCACAGTAGAGCTATACTGTGCAGCTGGGAACCATATCAGCACAATAGTGCTAATTGGGTCCTTTTAAGGTTCAGTTCAGACAAATCTGAATTTTACACCAAAAATTTGCAAACCTGCCTAAAAAAACTTTTGAAAAGTTAGCTCATCTCTATTTTGAACGTGCTTGAGGTTCTCTTTTTCTGAATGATTTTATTGATATCTATCCAATGGTGCCATCAGCTTAGTAAGTGGTCAGGAGGTTAGAGATTTAGGGCCCTATTCCACAGGAAAGATAATCGGCCCCATTCGGCCGATTATCGCTCGGTGGAATAGAGAGAACGATCAGCCGATGATCATGTCATTGGCTGATCGTTCATTTAGGGCCAGACCTAGAATCATCGTTCCCCCACCGCACATCGCTACAGTGGAATAGCGGAGCGCGGCGGGCGACCGACGATTTGAGAAGCGCAGCATACATTACCTGCAGGGCTTCTCCTCTGTTCTGTCTTCCTCCCTGGGTCCCGCACACTCTAGCTTCAGAATGGCCTGTCAGCTGACGGAGCGCTCAGCCAACCACAGGCCGGGACCGCCACGTCAGCTGACAGGCCATTCTGAAGCCAGAGTGTGCGGGACCCGGGGAGGAAGACAGCGCGGAGGAGAAGACCTGACAGGTAATGCTGGATGGGCTGCAAGGACATCGGTAACAATGTACCTGCAGCCCTTGCTCAACGATCATCGGGCCGTGGAATAGGCACAGTAAACGAGCGGTGATCTAGCAGATCGGCGCTCGTTTACTTCGTTGGTCGGGCCCTCCTCTTAATACTCTCCACCCCCACAATCAATATAGCCAGGGTTGCTGACTGGTAGACAAAAGAAGCACTGTAGTCATCACATCATCACAAGGGTTAAACAGCCAGGATCTCCACTGGCTCTGATTGTGGGAGGGCGGTGGCTGTCAATCACTTATGGTGTTAAGGGGTTAATGTACTGTACTATTTTCAACTTTATTTGTTGTTTGTATATAATGTATACAGTAACCAGATCCATGCCTGTCATTAATGAAGTCACTGTTTCTTCGGATTTTAGGAACTTTAAAAAAAAAAAATAATGATCTCATTAAAGTAATAAAGGTGCATTATATATTCTAGAAAAAATCCTAATCAAAGAGATATGTTGGTTTTTTTTCTTTTTTTCTGCAGCACTTTTCCTAATGGGTATAGAGAAAACTTAGGATTCATGGATAATTACGGGGGATTAAAGGGAATCTGTCAAAACAAATAATACCTGTAGCTTAGCTCATAGCTGTTTGCAAACTTATAAAATCATGTTTTCCTTCTAAGCTCATGAGTTATAGCATTTCTGCTGAGCTGCAGTATGCAAACCTCGCCCACCCCTCCCTGCTTCACACGATAGACAAAAAGGCTCAGTGCTGAAAACCAAGCCTTGCACATCAATCATGTATGTTAAGGCCCTATTACACAAAACAATTATCATCTGTATCAGGCCGATATCGGCTGTTACAGCCAATAATTGTATTCCATAATAGAATACAATGATCAGCCAACATGAACAAAGTCGGCTGATTGTTGCAGTCGTTTGTCTTTCAACATGTTGAAAGACAAATGACTTAGATGGCAGCGATCCTCTGCCGTCGTTCCGCGGAACAGGAGCAGCGGCAGCAGACCTCTGCTATGAGCTGCCCAGACGATCTAGCGGTCAGCCCCCCGCAGCTCTCCACGGGCCCCTCTGCACTCACCCGCTCGCTGCCAACGTGTGTAATAGTGCTGTCAGCGAGCGGGGAACGAGGGGCAAACAAGCACTGACAGTACCCGTTTGCTCCTCTCCATCGCCGGTGTTATAGGGGCTTTACAGTTATAAAAGTCCTCTTTTCTGCTCCACTTGCCAATGCATACAGCATCAAAGTAAGGCTGGGCTCACATCATTATTTTACAGTACATTGCACATATGCTGGCACAATTTTATACCGACATATATGTGCACATACTAGCATGGGTCCCGATTCACTACAGTGGCCTGAAAATAGTCAATCAGTGAATATGTTTGGGGCAGTTCCTGAATATATACATGTGCTTTGTGGACATAGAACACCATGTTAATGTTTATATATCTTTGGGAAATGACTTGGACATAGTCACTAGTAGATTAAATTGTATACACTGGCATTTAACTTTAACAGGTTGCCAACGTATAGGTGCAATATTGCATCAATGTCCAGAAAGCATTATAAACTAGATGTGTATTTACAGGAGAAAATACTATGGGGGAGATTTATCAAACCTGTAAAGGTAAACTGGCTCAGTTGACCCTAGCAACCAATCAGATTCCACCTTTTATTCCTCACAGACTCTTTGGAAAATGAAAGGTGGAATCTGATTGGTTGCTAGGGGCAACTGAGCCAGTTTCACTTTACACCATGTTTGATAAATCCCCCCCTAGTACTTAAAAAAAGCACCCCTTTAACAGTGACTTCCTGAGAGAGCCTTTAAGAGAAACTTTAACCCTTTAAGTACCCACAAGGTTTAATCATATTATAGCAAGTTATCATGTCATTTATCATAGTGCACAGCGCTGGGAGACGCACACCATTGACAGTGCCGGGAATGCAGCATTCGCGTTTCAATAATCAAGGTTGGCCCGCGACTTTGTCCAATTTTTTTAATTTTGGCCCACTGTGTATTTGAGTTTGACACCCCTGTCCTATAGTGTCCTTGCCCAAGGTTTCCCCTATAGTGTCTCTGCCAAAGATTCCTCCTATAGTGTTCCTGCCCAAGGTTCCCCCTATAGTGTGCCTGCCCAATGTTCCCCCTATAGTGTGCCTGCCCAATGTTCCCCCTATAGTGTGCCTGCCAAAAGTTCCCCCTATAGTGTGCCTGCACAATGACCCATTTTTAGCATGTATCCTCTAGATGACACTTATGATATTTATGCCACAGGTGGCCACTTCTGTGCCTGTTCAAGGTGCATCCTGTCTGGGAAGCAAAATTCCCATTCTGCTCACTTCTTTCCCTCTGGTTGTCTCGGGAAGGTATACTTCTAAGATGAGAGGGGGTGCATGTCACCAGTATCATCACTGGGCAGGTGTGGCTTTACAACGTGCACTCAATCCCTTCTAGTCTAAGGCTATATTCACACATCCGTAGTGCAGCCCATGACTACACTACACTAGTGCAGCCAGTGACTGCCCACACTACACACTACACTTCACGGAGCACTACATTGATGCTTCATTAGTGTAGAAGAAGAACGGATGTGTGAATGTAGCCTAAGAATTATACCATCCAAGAAGAGCAAAGGGAAGAAATTAGGGGCAGAGACTAAAACAAGTAAGACATTCTCTGCTCTTTGGATAACCCCTTTAGAGGGCTTGTGTAGACCTGGTATGTGACCACCATATGGACCCTGTATGGCTGCATCATTGGTTATATTGATACATGTGAGTATTAATTTACATTTTTGCACTATCCATCAATACAGAAGGGCTTTGCCTTTTTTCCAGTATACTGTATCCAGGTTATAGGGGTCCTCCACTGACATATTTCCTATTAATGTCTGTTTTGGGACCCGCTGCCTGGCGTTTAGCAGCCCGAGCCATAGACATTTATAAAGCGATGTCAAGTACAAGCTCTAAAAGCCAGTAAACACATTTATACATAAACACTAATTAAAAAAAGTGTACACTGCATGCCCGTAGGAAGAATGGGATTAGCGTGCCGAACGCCAATGGTAAATGATGAATCATTTCGGTCTGCAGCTAAAATGTCATTAAGTGAAATGGAACAAAATATAGTTTAATAGAGTGTTTTGTCATCCAGTGCGCTGGCGCCATCTGTACCGCCGACCTGATCATGATGCATTGTTTCTGAATAGGCCCGAACAATTAGCATCCATGTATTACAGCTGTGGGTCTGGTGGATTATTATGGCCATGATATTGTATCTTTCAGAGCACGGAGAGACTCATGACAGGCAGATGGACTTTCCTCATCTGTGTTTTCTCAATAGCCAATTAATGGACGGTATTTATACTCCAGAAGGATGTGAAATGAGGTCAGCTCCGTTCTGGGCTCTCTAGATTGGAATAAATTGGTTTCTGCTCATCTGTATTGTAAAAACGCAAATGGAGATTCAGAACACTGAGGGGGGGGGGGGAGTTCTCCTGATTCTTGGAGGTGAGATGACTTGTCTGGCCTAAGAAATGTTTTACAGAGGAATGGGTGAATGCAGGGCACTATGTAGGTGTGTGCTTGTTGCATGGTGTGCACATTTTCTGCTCTTTAACCTCATCTCCTGATGTTACGGTGGTCTGGTTGCATAGATGAAGTAACACATACAGTATATGTTTGGGAAAAGACTCATTAGTTGACTGCAACACATAAATCATTTTGACAGGCTGCCAAGGTATACGTGCAATGTGTTGTCGAATTGAAAGTCTACAACGCATCATAAAATATCCAGATTAAGTGATAACATGTTAACATAAAGGGTGGCTCTTTAGTGCAATTGCCCAAGATTCCTCCTAGAGCACCTGTGCCTCCTATGATGCGGTTCCTCCTATGATGCTTCTGTCCAAGGTTACCATTATGATCGTGTTATATAGTGTTTCTGCCAAAGATTCCAGTATGGCACCTCTGTCCAATGTTTCTCCCATAGCATCTTTGCCAAGGTTATCCCTCATAATACCTCTGCCTAAGGTTCTCTCCATAGTGCCCAAAAGGTTCCATTATGGCCATTCTAACCAAGATTCCCCCTATGGCATCTCCCACAGTGTTTCTGCTGAAGGTCCCCTTTTTAACACCTGTACCCAAGGTCTTCCCTCCCCCATAGTATCTCTACCCACGGTTCTCCCTAAAGCATCTCTGCCCAAGCTTCCTCCAATGAGGTAACGGATCTAAGTCTAGACCACAGATAGATATGGTAACAGCTCCAAGCCTGTAACAGCCAACCTTTATCACCTGGCTACATTATTCCTCAATGGCAAAACAAACACTAAGGGGGAGATTTATGATTTTTTTAAAAATATTTAGCAGGTGGTGGTATTTATATGTTGGTGAAGACTGGTGGTGAACCAAAAAGTCACCAAAAACTTCCATTATTCCTGCTACAATGGAGATGAGGCCCAAGTCTCAATCACAGATAATCCCAGAAAGCAAGCATGAGCTCCATCCACCAGACACACCAACTTGAGTCCATCTAAGCAGTAGAAGACAACCCCATTTTCTGAGCTGACTTCAGAGCCAATCACTTGTAACAAGGGCCAAAACAACCACTGTGGTTGGTCTCATAAGGACAGCCCCTGACTAGAGATGAGCGAACCTGCCGGATTTTTGGTTCGTACGAACCAGAAATCTCGGCATCTGACTCCCGATGTCTGCCGGCTCTGTGCAGCGGGTGGATACAGCGGAAGGAACGCCTAGAAAACCAGGATACAGCCTATGGCCTATAGCCTACAGCCTATAACATGTGGCAACCAGGACCAGTGTTGGTGACACAGTCAACCCAGGCAAGTAGGGAATTGGATTGTCACTTCCCCCTGGAGATAAGCCACTATGAGGACAACCACTTTAAAAAAAAAAAAAAAAATAGCTGCAATGGGAAAGGGTTAACCCAGGCTACATCATCTCCGAATAGGCGGCAGAGAAGGCAAGCTTCAGTCTACCGACAAGTAAATGGTTTCCAGTTGCGAAAGCAAAAACGATAAAACGAGAAGCAATGTGGCTGTTTTATTAAATGACTCTCCTCTTCTTTCATAAATAAAATAATTTCCATCCTCTCAGTGATCCATCCCCTCCGGTAAACAGTTTGTTCCCAATAAAGAAATGTCTAAACGTCCTCCGGAGTATGAAATATGCAAATTTCTAAATGTAGACTATATGTTTTTTTGCACAATGCTGAACTTCTATCACAATGGAACAGATTTCATTTGTAATTCTGTTCCTTTTCTTTTTCTTTTTTTTCTTCAAGATTTACTCTAAAGCTATTTGCAAGCCAAGGCGATGATATGTTGTGTAACCTTTTGTGACTGCTTGGAATATGATTTAGCGTGCGGTGCCGAATACCTGAACAGTCAAGTGCTGTGCATAAACAAATAAATCTAATTACCTTGCAGGGTATGACAGGTCTAACAATGAGAAACAAGGCTGGAGAGAAAATTCTTCCTTTCTACAATAAAGGGATGGTTAGCGTGTAGGTTATACATCACCACCAATATGCACAGTGTATTTCCCCGGTACCGGTGCAGTGCTCCATATTAATCTGTTAGAGCGCATAAAGGATTGGCTGTCTGAAAATAGATTTTAAATCCATATTATTTCCGTCGGCCTCAGCTGCTCCTGCAGATAAAACGGTGTGTTTGGGTACATCGATGATTAAATATGTTTTTTGTCGCCATTGCAGGGGAGGGGATTTGGCTTTCTTGAAGAGGATGTGGAGAAAATGCTTAAAGATCGGCTTTTTATGTTAAAAAGGCACATGGGGAAAACAGGGATAGGGTGTGGTATGGACTCAGGGGAAAAGGTTATAGTCCACCTAAATAGCCAGAGGGTTGTTACCACTCCTGACTTGTCTGTTTTAGTTAATACTTGTATTTTCCATGATTACCTGGACTATCTGGATTATAGCTGTGATGTGCTGTTCCTCGGCTATTCTTACTAGAAATCTATGACTAAATAACCAAGTGGGTGTTACCAGTTGGAGGCTTGTCCCTACACTGTCTAATACTGTCAGCTCCGATTGGGTAGTGTCAGACTAGACTACGCCTCCCCTCATCTGTATGTGTATGGGGCCTTTAAATGTTTAGGAGAATTGACATAGCTCAGAGTTGGGATAAACAAGTAAATAATCCAAGAGGAGGGAGGGAGGGAGGGGAAGGGAAGGGAAGGGAAGGAAGGAAGGGTGGGAGGGAGAGACATTGGGAGGTGGTAAACCAGAACCTTATTGCTGTACTACGACCCTTCAAAGCTTGAGGCTTGCCTTGGACTTCCAAGCCATCTGAATTTAGGACCCATACCCCACCATGAACCTCTCTTCGGATCTACACATCTCCTTGCAAATGAAGAGCCCGTGGAGCCTCATTGAAGAGTTCCACACAGGACTGGCTAGATATCCCTCCGGGAAGGACTCCTGTTAGGAAACCACCAAAACCACCATATTAAGTGGCCCTATAAGTCAATGTAATGACAAGGGAAAAACCAAGGCCAGGTATCTATCCACATACAACTGTTTTGGGGTGTTGCCCCTCATCCTGCTCCACACACCTCCTTGGGCACCCATTAATAATCACATATTGGATTTCTGCAAAAGTAAGTCTGTGACTTTTGACAAGTGAAGAGGCCATGTTATTTCTATCTCTACCTACAGGTATCTGGCACAATTACTGCACCTTACTGTCGGGGCATTCCACCTAACATCCGGCCTGACACTACATCAGGGTGCCCCCCAAGGGCAACCACACCTGTACACCCCATCATTCATCTCTCTCAACACTGGTCCAGCCAGTGGAGTAAAAGATTAACCCTTGCTGTAATCATGACCAGCTCTGGCACCAAAGGCCCTTTCAGACCTCAGGTTCTATCCCCCACATTGCACTCTCTTCTGGGCTATGCATCACTTAAGTATTTACGGAGTCAGGAGAGCTGGGAAACCATAATAGAATAAAGCCCCCCCCTCTAATTATTATGGGCTGCCCAGTTGCAGGGACTCTCCTATGGAAGATATACCAAGACCTAAAATGCAGTTCCTTTTCGTGGAGTTGCAGATGGTATATTGGTAGTCAACCTTTTATGACTTATTCTAGTTAATGAGAGGCACATATCAGATGCAGATTACTAGGCGAGATGCCAGGAAGAGTGGGGATATGTTAAGATGTGCAGGGAAGTTAATGTACTCAGCAATTATGTTACGAGTTATGTTACCTACTATCCCAGGTTGTGTTTGCATGGAAATGTCTATGGTTGTGAATATTTACAGTGGTACAAGCTCATCTTCAAACAGCATATTGTAATTTTATTCATATATGCAGCGTCATCCCATTGTTCTCCGAACGCAGGAATATTGATGCCACCCGGCAATAAAGGGGGAGCCAAGTTCTCAAAGATAATGGCTAACATATAATAGGAATGAGCCGAGCTGCTGCAGCAGTGTGATGGGTGACTCCATTTACCTACTCAAGTGACTGGTACAAGATTTGTTCTGTACATAAAAGGAATTTTCAGCTAGAAATGAAATTTTAAGGTTTGGCAAAAAATATCATTGATTATCTTGATTGCTACAGACGCCATTTAAGTGGGACATTTGGGGTCCCGAGGTCCTGATTTATGTTCTAAGAAGTAGCACAGGTTACATTTTTGCACATTTCTGCTACTGATCTATATTGTGCGTAATGTACAACATCCTTCCCTATCACATCAGAACGAATGCAATGCACCGCCGCGCTTGTAGTGTAACAAAGCTTTTATTGTTGACCCTAAGGGGTGCATTCACATAATTGTTTGCTTATATCTCTTCCTCCTTGACTTCTTATATATATAGGGGAAGATTTATCAAACATGGTGTAAAGTGAAACTGGCGCAGTTGCCCCTAGCAACCAATCAGATTCCACTTTTCATTCCTCACAGACTCTCTGGAAAATGAAAGGTGGAATCTGATTGGTTGCTAGGGGAAACTGAGCCAGCTTCACTTTAGGGCTCGTTCCCACTGAGCAAAAGCAGCTGAATTTCTGCGCTGAATCAGCGCTGAAATTTCAGCCGTTAAAATAGGTGCAGAGCTAATTTCCATTGTGTTGAATGGAAATTCTGCTCTGCAGTTCACACAGTGGAATTTCCGCACTGAACTAATCCGCTTTCCGCCAGAAGAATGAACATGTTCATTCTTCCGCTAGCGGAAGCCTATACAAATCAATGGGGCTCTGATTTTCTGTTTCAGCGCGGAATACGCGCGTATTCAGCGCGGAATACAAGCGTAATACAAGCGGAAATTACTCGCTGAATCAGCGCGGAAATGGGGAAAAGGGGAGGGGAGGAGGATTCTAGTATATGTTCTGGTATAGTCTAGTTTACTCACCAAATACTCGCTGAATTTCAGCGCTGAATGCATGCGGATTCAGCGCGGATTCCTCGAGTATTCCTCGCTGAATTTGTCAAGAGCTGATTACGAGCTGAACACTTTCCTAGCAGAATATGCAGGGATTCTGCTTACATTCTGCTTATATTCTGCTCGGAATTCAGCGTCAGTTGATTTCAGGCGGAAATATTTCCTCGCGTAATCCGCCCCTTTTGCTCTGTGTGAACGTAGCCTTACACCATGTTTGATAAATCTCCCCCATAATATTTAAATATATTTTTAAACCATCTACAGAGTCATAAAGGGGTTAAGGTGTCATATTTATTGGCACAATTTATTAATAAATCTAACCTGCAAATAGCGCACTTGGAGCCGAGGATGGGGGTATGTATCCATTCCCATGCAGTTTTAGGGTAGCTTCACACGTATCGTACCCGTAGCGGATTTCACGCGAGTTTCACACTGCCAGTATGTAACCCGACCCCTCTAATCCCCAGCATCCCACCACCCGCAGCTCCTGGCTGCCCTCGCTCCCTATCAGCCCTGGCAGCCCCCCCCCTCCCAAATCATTGATATAGTCAATAATACAGCTTGCCTGTGGTACTAGCAGACCTGTCATGGCAGCCATAGAGGGCTAGAGAAGGCCACAGGCTGCCATGAGGAGCAATTGCATTTTAGGGATATCAGTCACATCCATGAACAACCATTCATGCATAATAACTGTAGAGATGCTACAATGGGTATGGGTATAACTGCTAGAAGTGTCACTGATAGTGCTGACCACAGATGCCAAACATTACCTTTACATTACTTACTACAGATGCCGCTAGGAGAGCCAACTACAGATGCCCAACATGCCCCATGGCAGATGCCAAAATGCACTACAGATGCCCAACATGCCCCATGGGCCTCATACAGTGCTATGGACTTAACTGCTTTCACTAGAAGCCAGCGGTGTTGTCATTTGGCTGGTCTCCCTGAGATCAGTGATCTGTTTCTCTTATGGCTCTACTAGGCATTGCTCCCACCTAGCCAGAATCTTGCTCCACACAGATAAGGGAAAACACCCTGAAACAGCTGTATGTGGATGGTTACCTAGCCTTGGTTTTTCCCTTGTCATTACATTGACTTATAGGGCCACTTAATATGGTGATTTCCTTACAGGAGCCACCCCTTGGCTGGGTCCTTCCCAGAGGGATACCTGGCTAGTCCTGTGTTTTGAGACTCTTTGATGAGGCTCCACAGGCTCTTTTTTTGCATATTCATACAGTGCTAAACCCAGATGCCTCCAAAATGTGCTACAGATACCCAATACAGTGCCTAGCACATGTCCCCGATACAGTGCCGGATACAATACATGGTTTCTTCTGGTGCTAGGAATAGAGTCTGTATTATGTTTGGTCCCCATATATACACGTCAGGCACAGATATAAGTGTCCCCACCATAAGATGTCTAATAGACATTACCTGCCTTACTCAGTAAGCACAAAGAGACTAAATTAACCTTTTTCCAGAATGGATTCTGACATGTTTCCTACTTTCCGCAGCCCCTGCACAATAGCATAGAAACATCTAAGGCTGTGAATATGTACAAAGATGTTTGTCTTCGAAAGCCATATTGTAATTTTATCCATACCTGCAATGTCATCCCATTGTTCTGCAGACACAGGAATATTTATGCCTCCCAATAATAAAGGGGGAGCTGCATTTTCAGATGTACTTAAGACATTTCATTTCTTCTGTCCTGTCAAAGTGAAGATAATGGCTGACATCTAATAGGTAGGAACAAAGCAGCGGCGGGGTGATGGGTGACTCAGTTTACTCTAGCGCATGATTCGCTCTCACATAAAGGATTTTTCCACTAGAAATAGAATTTTAGGGTAAGAGGGATATAGTCTCTTCATTGCTAAAAGTGTACATCAGGGAGAACAGGGTGTCTGAGATGCCGAATAATGAGCCAACGTTGGTGTTGGTCTACATTTCTAGACACTTTTCATTATAACCTGTATTATGCCAATGTTTGGCTATAGGCAACAAACTATCCATCAATAAAAAGAAAAGAACAACCCATTACATTGGAACAAGAGCAACACTAAGCCATGTCTGTAGTGCAAACCGAAAGAGTACCTACTATTCTATATGTTCTATTAATAATGGAATACAAACGTATGGTGCCCATAAGAAGGATGGGAGGAGTGGTCCAGGGCAGCTGAGGGTAGTAGTCCCTCAGGAAAAAGACAAATGGTTAAAGCGACTTTGTACCCACAATCTGACCCCCCCCAAACCACTTGTACCTTCGGATAGTCCAGTCGGCAGGGGATGCAGTTATTCTCCTAAAAACAACTTTTAATCTTGCAGCCCTGTGTCTAACGGCCGGGGCTTACATTTGTATATGCATTAGGCTGGCACACCCTCTCTGTCCTTCCTCCCCACCCTCCTTATCATTAGGAATGATCCAGGAACATTTACTGCTGTTTGAGCTTTGCACAGGTGTCTTAACGATCCAGCCCATGTTCATTATGCACACAGGTGGGGAATAGGAAGCAATCTGCCTGGAGCATTCCTAATGATGAAGAGGGTGGGGAGGAGGGACAGAGAGGGTGTGCCAGCCTAATGCATATACTAATGTAGGCCCCGGCCGTTAGACACAGCGCTGTAGGATTAAAAGTCAATTTTTAGCACAATAACTGCATCACCTGCCGAACGGACCCCAGGACAGAGCTTGGATTAAAAGCAGCTATCCGAAGGTACAAGCGGTTTGGGGGGGGGGGGGGTTAGATTGTGGGTACAGAGTCGCTTTAAGTCGTTTTTGGCTTTGTGGTTAGCTAACTCAATTGATCCCAGTAGATAAGTACAGTGATCCCTCAACTTACAATGGCCTTAGGATACAATATTTTCAACATACAATGTTCCTTTCTGGACCATAGTAACTTGAGACCAGACTCAACATACAACATACAATGCTCCAGACAGTCAGAATCTGCGGCACATGTTTATAACTAAATAATCAACCAATGAAACTGGACATTTTACCGATAAACCCCCAGTATTAGTGAAGTGCCTGCACTGGTTGGCTGTCTAGTGGTGATTTTCTAAGTATAGTGTGATACTACATGTTCTAAGCTGCTCCTTACCTGGGCCAGTTTTCCATAGAATTTTGAACATATTTTCAACATACAATGGTCGTCCTTGAACAAATTAATATTGTATGTCGAGGGGCCACTATATATAACTTTTTTTCAATGGGGGTCTACGCAATATAGGGAAATATTGGGTAACCTTTACTGAAATGCTGAGGAGATATCCAAACAATAACTTCTCTTATAGCACAGGGTTGCACAGTTACATTACTAAGGATGGATGGTAACAGTTCTCTTGGTAGTTGCTCTTAAAGACTAAAGGTCTCTGATTTTGCGTCACAAAATATAGTGTTGCCGGGTGGGGATATGTGCAATCCAATTGGGTGTTTTCAAATGTAGAACAATGCACTTGGGGAGGAGGAATCTTCTATTTGAGTATCATATTGGCAGTTCTGTGTTGACTTAGGAAAAGAAGGATTTAGGGGCATTGATTTCTGACAGCCACCAGGCGGTGGGGAAAGCAAATCGCATGCTGGGGTGTATAGCTAGAGGTATAACCAGTAGGAAGAGGGAGATTGTGATCCCGCTGTAGAGAGCTCTAGTGACATCACTTCTGGAATACTGTGACCAGTTCCGGAGAGACGAGTCGGCTCGTGACAGGTCAGTATAGCGCACCTAACTTCCGGGTACACAGGTGGGGGTGGTGGGACACGGGGAAGGGGGCCATTCACAGACATAACATACATTACAAAGTTGCATAACTTTGTAATGTGTGTTATTCTGTGAATAATTCTTAACCGCCGCACTACCCCTTTCTTGCTGGGTTCACACTACGTATATTTCAGTCAGTATTGTGGTCCTCATATTGCAACCAAAACCAGGAGTGGATTGAAAACACAGAAAGGATCTGTTCACACAATGTTGAAATTGAGTGGATGGCCGCCATATAACAGTAAATAACGGCCATTATTTCAATATAACAGCCGTTGTTTTGAAATAACAGCAAATATTTGCCATTATATGGCGGCCATCCACTCAATTTCAACATTGTGTGAACAGAGCCTTTCTGTGTTTTCAATCCACTCCTGGTTTTGGTTGCAATATGAGAACCACAATACTGACTGAAATATACGTAGTGTGAACCCAGCCTAAATCTGTATAGTCTGGAGGAACGAAGAGTAAGGGGGGACATGATTAACTTTAGTGATCAATTGGGGTCCTTAGAGTTAAAGGAGTATTCCAGTCTTTTTTCTTTGTTTTTTAAATCAACAGGTGTCAGAAAGTAATAAAAGATAATTACTTCCATTGAAAAACAAACAACAACAAAAAGTAGTTATCAGCTGCTGTATGTCCTGCAGGAAGTGGTGTATTCTTTCCAGTCTGAAACAGTGCTCTCTGCTGCCACCTCTGTCCATGTCAGGAACTGTCCAGAGCAGTAGCAAATCCCCAGAATCAAACATATTACCCTAATTACTTGAAAAACCCTTAAGAAGATAGTGGGATACTTTAGTAAAGTTCAAGACTCATCCCTCACACCAGTACAGACAGTAGGCACCTCTTATCTCTTCAGTCATAGTGTAATAAAATTTTAACAAAATACCATTCCATCTTAACTGCCTCTTCATTGCTATTAAAGCTCCAAATTATCGACTTTATAATGTCAGACCGATTGTTAAAAGTAGAGTCTGGATCGAGCAAAAGCTTTGAATCATGGAAAGGTTATATAAAAGTGAGAGCTGATGTACAAAGAGATAAATTCTAGATGGCAGCCAGGAAGATTCTGTAGCCACATGACCCGGGGGCACATAGATTGCGCCCTTCCTCGGTTTTATTGATCAGTCGGCTGCAGTTTGTTAACATGTCCTCCATAATGTATTGATTTATTAGCTGCTACATTGAAGCCGCCTCTTCTGTGGCCTTTAACCTTTCTTTTCCTCTAGATCTCCCCCAGGCTATGTATTGAACTTTTTTTTTTTCTTTACAGTTTATACATCATCTCATTAGAGTTTCCAGTATAAAAGTATCAATTAGCCATTACTCATTACAGTCGGGATATGTAACCCTTATCTGCCGCAGGCTGGCAAGACTGTATGCAAATAAAAGGGTTTCCAAGCGCGACGGATGTTATTTGTAGCATTGAAATGTAGATTATCTACACATCTAGAAAAATTCTGCTGCGTTTAGAATAGAAAAGGGAAAAAAAAAAAATACTTTGATGTATTGGACTTAAAGGGAACCAGTCACATTGAAAATGCAGTCCGATTTGCAGGGGATATGATATAGATAGGGAAAAATTAAGAAGATTGATATATAGTTTTGTAGGGAAAGGTTCAGTAGAATTTGTGATCTAGTCATTTAAACCTTCGCTCATTCTAGGCTTTGTAGTCAAGTGGGTTGCCCTAATCATTGATTGACATTTGAGCAGGACCACCACATTTCACCACAGGTTCATTTAGCCCAGAATGATCTTGTTCAGACACCAAGTCCTACTTCAGTCCCATGGAGTGACTCTCGGCATCAGCTTTGCTGTGTAGATTAGGATAGAGTCAGAAGAGTCACTTTATGACAATTAGAGGAATTTAAAGGGGTTATCCCTTTGAAGAGCTAAAAAATTAAATGCTAGCCGGTCTTACTTACCAAGATCCCTAAATATTTTGAGCCTGTCGTTCTAGCTGCTGCCATTACTGAGTTACAAGTCTCTCTAAAAGCCAATCTATATCCAAGATGGCGCCGGCAAGGAAACTACATTTCCCATCATGCACCTTCCTGATTGGTCCATTTGTGTACTCATCCACCTTGGCTTTCTTTCCTGCCCACTACTAGCTGATGATGTAGCAGAGCTGACATGCGCATGGTGTAGCTATGTGCTGCATAATTTGCATCTGTTTACCGTGGGGTGAGGGGTGTAGTGTTTGTTTAGATCTCTGCTTGCTGACTGTGAATGAAAACATTCTACTTCCATCCAGACTAAGAACATCTATAACACTTACAATATGGAGAGCTGTGACAAAAAGACAGATTTATATGTCTGCATTCACGGACAGCAAGCATAGATATAACTATAACTCTTCATATTACAGAAACCTAGGCTCAGGGACACATGTAGGTCTATGGAAGCAGCACATTCACTAGCAGTAAACAGGTGAAAGTCAATAGACAGCTAACACAGCCCCAGAGAGGAGATCACATGTCCAGTGTCTACAAAGGGAGGGGAGAAGAGGTAGCTCAGTGTTGTCAGAATGGACACAGAGGAGATGAATTTAGACATCCAGAGTGGGTAAGAATGGGGGGGGGGGCAGGGAAAGGGTGCAAAATAGGCAATACATGTATATGTACATAGGGTGGTATTGGGAAGGGTTGTTTAGAATATTGTTTTTTTGTTACCCAGATAACCCCTTAATGTTCTCCTTTAGTTAATAGAAAGTCATGTGACACAGGATAGACCTATTTCTGTAACGCATTAAAGGGGTAGCTCAAGGAAGAAAAAGAGTGCTGCACCTCACACCCATGGCCGATACTAGTGCCCCTAGGCTAAACAAAAAACACATCAGAATTTTGTGTATGAATTGTTTAAGCCATACTGCCCCATGTACCTCGTGCCGGCATCCGATACACATGGGTCCCTACACTAAGTCCACACCGAGCCAGTCAGTTGCCACCAACCCCGCAGGCGTGCACAGCCAGGGAACGGGGGCCATGGGACGGCCCTGCGACCCCCATGCCACAGGACCAGACCCAAAAACACCACACCAGAACCCGGCCAGCACCGCCGGCGGAGAAGGTCGCCCCCAAACAGCACAAGTCTGGATGAGGTATTGCACTCACCATAGCTGCTGCAGACAGAATGGGAAAAAAAAGGGGTTAAAGGGGTAGTGTGGCGTTAGAAAATTATTCACTAAATAACACACATTACAAAGTTATACAACTTTGTAATGTATGTTATGTTAGTAAATGGCCCCCTTCCCCGTGTCCCCCACCCCCACCCCCAGAATTGTAGTGCACCATACATACCAGATTCATGTCGACCCCGGCCGCCATCTTGGGGACAATGACGTAGTCTTCGGGAGGCCGGCCGGCCCGCACCAGCCCTCATTTATGCCGGCCCCCCTCTGCCGCGTCATCAGCTGCTCAGACGCGATTGGCTGAGCTTAGTTATGCTCCGCCAATCGTGGCTGAGCAGCTGATGACGCGGCAGAGGGGAGTTGGCATGAGGGACAGCTGCAGCGGTTTGGCCGGCCTCCCGAAGATTACATCATTGTCCCAAGATGGCAGCCGGGGATCGACACAAATCAGGTGAGTATAATGCACCACACTTCCGGGTTTAGCGTGGGTGTGGGCTAACACGGGGAAGGAGGCAATTTACATACATACCATACATTACAAAGGTGTATAACTTTGTAATGTGTGTTATTTTGTGAATAATTGCTTAGCGCCGCACTACCCCTTTAAGCCGTATACTTTTCTGGTGGTCTGTGTGCTAGTCATGCAGATACAGTAATGCAATGTATGGATGCAGCTGAGCTGGAATGAAACAGATGATACTGTAGGAATAGCCATGATGAGTGTGCGTTATAAAAACAAAAAAATCTGGAGTTCTGCTTTAATGTAAGAGTATGTGATATATCTCCCGGAAGATTCTTCCTCCCTCTTAAAGACCTCCCTTCCAGCAACCCCTCCATCACTCTCACATATGTTTCATTGATACTGTGCTTGCAAAGTTGGAAATCTGATGCTAAAACTAGTAGTCTATCCAGCAGGAGCAGTCAGTCCCCGACTCTTACCCAGCAGCTGAGCCCCAGAAATATGGCGTCTGAAAAATTATCCACAATTAAGACGCATGGCCTTTTCAAGCTCTCAGTTCCACTGTGAGAAAGAACAGCAAGAAGCATGTTTATTGATTGGAGCAATTATGATATCAATATAAAAATGTAACCGCTGAAATAAAGACAAGAGGGAGCTCAGTGGGCACGCCGATCTTCTGCTGGGTACACACCGGTGTCTCCACAACCAGACGGGAATTTTTGATATATGATACAATGTTAGTTTCAGAGCTATTACGGTAGCATAATAGGCAATAAATTCAGGTTTTATGGTTCTATGGGAGCTGCGCTCTAGCCGCACACTGCTGATTTATCCAAGTGTTCATTTGATTGAGACAAAGGTAAAATAGAAATATAAAAAAAAAACGTTATCAACCCACAAGTGCTTAGAGGGAATGCAGAAACACTGGCGCCATCTGGTGTTCGCCACATTCAACGCATTTGCCAAATTCTGGTAGTTTTAGCAAGGTGGCTAAAGAGGCCTGGTTATTTTCAAGCTTGTGCAGAACAATGTCAGTTTGGTTCACCTCCATAACGAGTGTAAGAAGCAAATTATTTATCATTAGTAAGAGTAAATCGAGGGGCGATGATGGGAGTGTAGGTGTGGATGTGAACACTTAAAGAGAACTAATCATGAAAAAAAAAAAAAAAAAAAAAATTGTTAAATAGGAGCAGGTTGCAAACTGCATGTCAGGGATATCTGAAAATGAGATGGCTGAGGTGTCGATAGCCCTTAAAGGGAACCAATCATGACCAGCCATATAAGTGATCACTATGAGTGTTACTCATATGTCCCAAAAATGTATTTTATAAATGCCCTGGACCATATGTAAATCCTACCTATGTAGGCATCGGGTTGGTCCTTAGCTGATAACTAGTCGTGGCTGAAAAACCTTTGGTAATCAAGCCTCCCCGGGAGCGTCAGTGCATAGGACCCAGTAGCATCACAGAGTGGCCGTCTCTCCCGGGAGGCGTGATTACCAAAGTTGTTTCCTGCCAGCAGTGACTACTTAGCAGCTGAAGACTGCCCTGACGCCTACATAGGTAGGATTTATATATGGACCAGGACATACATTTTTGGGCTATATACGTAACACTCAGTGATTATATGCTGCGATCATAACGATAATAGCTGCAGGCAAAATTTTGTTGTGATTGATTCCCTTTAATGGCTATTGACACTTTACACACCTCATTTGAAGATGTCCCTGACATGCAATTTGCAACATGCTTTTTTTTTTTCCTAGACTTTTCTGATGCACTTTTTGTCCCCTATAGTAATACAGGCTTGCTGGATTTTGCCATCTTTCCTAGCTCTCACATATCAGCACCACTACATCCTTGCACTCACTTCTCCTTCTACAGCCCAAGAGGGATCACTTTCCCCTTGGGTTGACAGACCATGATGCTGAGGATCCCTCCCCTTGCAGAATCTGCCATGGTTCCTCTCCTCTCTTGTACACTAAGGCCCTGTTCCCACTGAGCAAAACTAGAGGAATTGTCCGCCTTGGAATGCCGTTAGCCTCCCGCTCATAATGGGAGTCTATGGGAGGCCCGCGCTCCTGCTCTGTCCGCGCTGAAGAATGAACATGTTCATTCTTCAGCGCGGACAGGGCAGGAGCACGCGCCTCCCATAGCCTCCCGCTCATAATGGGAGTCTAACAGCATTCTGCTGCGCAATTCCGCTAGTTTTGCTCAGTGGGAACGGGGCCTAATACACAACCTCCACCCCCAAAACTCCTGTCTGTGTAATCTCTCCCTGAAGACTGCCTGAATGCTTCCCTTTTATCCAAACTCCAACCTGTCCTGTGCAGCCTCCTATCCTTGTATACTCCTCACTAGGAAAAGGGAGAAGGATATCAGAGAGAGCCAAAACAGCCAGGAACAGTGTGCTATTTGATATCATGTGAAAATCAACGGCACTGCCAACTATGTGAGAGTTGCACAGACTTTACAACAGCAAGATGGCAGGAAAGTTCTAATGAGGACTATTTAGAAAGTTGGTTTTGCATTTGGAAAGCAAATAAAATGCAAATACTGTGTCCAGCTGATGTTACCTTGGAGTCCTCCTAATGTTATGCAAGTGAAGTGTTAGGTCGGACAACAGGAGATAGAAGAACAACACCAGAGATGAGTGCAATGGGTAATTTTACTCTTATCAAGCAATTCATCCGTATACATGAAGACACAATCCTTTAACAGTTTCTTCACATATAAACTGCAACAAATGGTGCGGGTGGTGGGGTGTTGCTAAAGAGACTGTCAGCAGGTTTATGCTGTCCTATCTCAGGGTAGCATAAACTAGTGACAGAGAAGCTGAACAAAATGATGTATCACTTGCATTTTCTGTGCAGCTGATTCAGATATCCTCCTGAATAACATGGACAAAGTAGTCCTCTCCATTATGTGCATGAGCTCAGTAGTCCTGAATATTCATGAACAGAGAACTTCGCCCACCAGCTGCTGATTGGCAGTTATCTATCAATGTTGTGTATAGGCAGTCACCTGTCAATCAGCAGCTGCAGGGCGGGGGGAGGGGTGCAGCAAGAATCCTATTCTCATGCATATTAGGAGAACGGCTGAACAAAAGATGTAAGTAATATACCGATCTCTTCAGCATTTATATCACTAGTTTATCTCCCCTACTTTGCAACAGCATAAACCCAGTGACAGATTCCCTTTAACCCTTAGGCGACCCTGGACGTACCTGTATCCGCACCTCCATGTGCGGCGGCCACGCTCTGAACCGCAGCGATCCCGGGTGCCGCTCGTAGCCCGGGACCGCGGCTATTAGCGGGCACGGTCCGATCGCCGTGCCCGCTAATACAGTAATCGGATGCAGCTGTCAAAGTTGACACCTGCATCCGATTACTTGAATGCAGCCATCCCTGGTGTCTAGTGGGGTGGATCGCTCCTCTGGGACGTTGTCATGGAGGAGCGATCCACACATCTCACCCCCTCCGGTCTCAGCGCCGTAATGGCGCTGATCCCGGCTCGGCACTCGACTGCTTCCGGCTGCAGCAGCCGGAAGCAATCAATATGCCTATCTTATCGATCTATGCAGCATTGATCTGTATGAGAGATCAGTGTACTTATCCTAGAAGTCCCCCAGGGGGAATAACCCTAACCCTAGGGGGGCTTCTAGTATAAGTGTAAAAGAAAAAAGAAAAAAAAAAAAAAAGTGTTATTATCAATAAAAAGCCCCCTCCACTAATAAAAGTCAGAATCACCCCCTTTTCCCATGTTATAAATAAAAATAAAACAAACAAATAAACAAACATGTTTGCTATCACCGCGTGCGTAATCGCCCGAACTATTAATCACATTCCTGATCTCGCACGGTAAACGGTGTAAGTGCAAAAAAAATCCCAAAGTGCAAAATTGCGCATATTTGGTCGCATCAAATCCAGAAATTTTGTAATAAAAAGCGATCAAAAAGTTGCATATGCACAATCAAGGTACCGATAGAAAGAACACATCATGGCGCAAAAAATGACACCTCACACAGCCCCATAGACCAAAGGATAAAAGCGCTATAAGCCTGGGAATGGAGCGATTTTATGGAACGTATATTTGTTAACAATGGTTTGAATTTTTTACAGGCCATCAGATACAATATAAGTTATACATGTTATATATCGTTGTAATCGTAATGACTTCAGGAACATATATAAATAAGTCAGTTTTACCCCAGGGCGAACGGCGTGTAACGAAAAAAACCCAAATAAAAAAAATGCGTTTGTTTTGTTTTTTTCAATTTTACAACATATTGAATTTTTTTCTGGTTTCGCAGTGTACTTTATGAAAAAATTCAGCCTGTCATTGCAAAGTACGATTAGTGGTGCAAAAAATAAGGGCTCATGTGGGTTTCTAGGTGGAAAAATGCAAGTGCTATGATCTTTTTAAGCACAAGGAGGGAAAAACGAAAACACAAATTTAAATTGGCCCGGTCCTCTAAGGGTTAAACTTTGCAAAGTCAGTAAAATTTCTGAGTGAGGGTTCTATTAGACAAAGTGATTTCTCTTTTCCATAGATTAGTGATAAACAATTGCAAAACAGCGCTTTTGTGACCGACCTAAAATCATTCACCTCAATACACAGAACCATAGTACTCTAGTATACGAGCGCTCGGAATTACGAACAATGTCTACATACACTAAAAGGATTGTAAACGATTTGCAAATGTTTAACAATGATAGTAAGATCAGGTCGAAAAATGACACACAAACAAATTTTCATAAAAAAAAAAATGGATAAATACACGTATATATATATCTGATAAAACGTCCACATGGACAATAAAATATCCAATGAATGGTGGAATATATATATATAAAAATAAGAAGAGAGCCAAGTGATGAGCACCGCGCCGGGCCCAGCGCGGTCACCCCACTTAAATAATGGTAGTCCCGAATCACGGTTTTTAACCTAGGCTCGTATTGTTGTTGAGCCGGTGTACTTGTACTTTAGATAAATAATACTCCTTTTAGAATGAGATCATGCAAGGGAGAATTAAAAGACAAGTAAATGGTGGTGGGATATCCACCTCTCACCCTGCTGGTGATATCATCTGCAGTCAAATGCGGTATTGTGATGGTAATCCGTGAACCAGTCTCTGCGGTCAGCTTGGGAGCCGTGCAATCGCGGTCTAGTGCAACATATGCGTTGACTTGAGTTGTTGTGGCGTCCGCGTGGATGGGAGCGCGCGCTCCTTCCGGCTGCTGTTGTATAGGGTGCCAGAGGAATATGGCTCCGGTTCGGGATCTACGTTTGTAAACCTAGGTATAGTTTCTGAAAGGCTCTGTTATCCTGAGTTCCCGGGACGCGTTTCAGGAGATCTGCTCGCTCCTTTCCTCAGCAAAAGGAATCTGGATAACTCTAATGTCCCTTGTATCCTGTCAGCTTTTATATCCATTCTGGACTAATCCACAAAACCTGTGATGGATCCTTCCAGGTAATTCTCCACACCTGTAGATCATTTGCTGCTGCATAGTTGTTACTACCTCATATGGAGTTACATAGATCGGCAACTTAGCAACATTTATTGGTCTACATCATTACATCTCTATTCTGTTTTGCATTACTCCCACCGTACAGTTTGAGTGGAAGAATGAAATTAGTTTAAACACAATAATAAGAATAATGAACAATAATGGAAAATGGTAAAAAATGTAACACTACATGGAGAAATATGTAATAGAATGTATATGTGTCTGCAACATATAAGGACAGAGTAAAATACAATACAATAAATGTGTGAAATTATAGTTGAATTCTCTCTATATTGCCATCTGATCTTACTTAGTATATCTGAACATATTTATTATTATTAAGATCAGATGGCAATATAGAGAGAATTCAACTATAATTTCACACATTTATTGTATTGTATTTTACTCTGTCCTTATATGTTGCAGACACATATACATTCTATTACATATTTCTCCATGTAGTGTTACATTTTTTACCATTTTCCATTATTGTTCATTATTCTTATTATTGTGTTTAAACTAATTTCATTCTTCCACTCAAACTGTACGGTGGGAGTAATGCAAAACAGAATAGAGATGTAATGATGTAGACCAATAAATGTTGCTAAGTTGCCGATCTATGTAACTCCATATGAGGTAGTAACAACTATGCAGCAGCAAATGATCTACAGGTGTGGAGAATTACCTGGAAGGATCCATCACAGGTTTTGTGGATTAGTCCAGAATGGATATAAAAGCTGACAGGATACAAGGGACATTAGAGTTATCCAGATTCCTTTTGCTGAGGAAAGGAGCGAGCAGATCTCCTGAAACGCGTCCCGGGAACTCAGGATAACAGATCCTTTCAGAAACTATACCTAGGTTTACAAACGTAGATCCCGAACCGGAGCCATATTCCTCTGGCACCCTATACAACAGCAGCCGGAAGGAGCGCGCGCTCCCATCCACGCGGACACCACAACAACTCAAGTCAACGCATATGTTGCACTAGACCGCGATTGCACGGCTCCCAAGCTGACCGCAGAGACTGGTTCACGGATTACCATCACAATACCGCATTTGACTGCAGATGATATCACCAGCAGGGTGAGAGGTGGATATCCCACCACCATTTACTTGTCTTTTAATTCTCCCTTGCATGATCTCAAGGGCCCGGCGCGGTGCTCATCACTTGGCTCTCTTCTTATTTTTATATATATATATTCCACCATTCATTGGATATTTTATTGTCCATGTGGACGTTTTATCAGATATATATATACGTGTATTTATCCATTTTTTTTTTTTTTTTTTTTTATGGTATTTTTAATTATTTCTCTATGCATTTAGATTATTGCCGTTTATGAATTGTAGCATTAAATATTTTCATTCAATTTTGTTGACATAATCATTATAGCTACACCTATAGTATTATTTCACCCACTTCTTGAGAGCCTACTACACTGTTATACATTTGATTTCTATTTTTATCCCGTCAGCGCCGGGACAGTAGTGCACTCGATAAGGGTGGATCCCATCTCTATGGAACAGGTGTAGCAGACCTCCCTCTTTTTCTTTAAACAAATTTTCGTTAGTTGTTTGATCGTGCCTGCATACACACGGAAAGATCATCACATAAATTCGAACAATAAAAATTTTTCACACAATCTTTTTTGGGAGTCACTGAGGCAGAATCCTCTTCAGATGGCTCCCATTGAAAGGAAGAGTCTGAACCCAACAAGTGGTCCATCAGGGTTTTGGATTGCTAAAAGGTCCTTCTTAAATTGTTACCCTCTAGGACAAGAAGAAGTGATGCTGGTTTTCTTCTCGAATGCAACAGGGCTTTGTTACTGTATTACACCCGTGAAACTGGTGAAGGGACGAAATATACAAAAATTAGAACAAAAAAAATGTAATAGGCTTCTGCAAGACACATTATGGCCGACATACTGCCAAATATCTAATGGGTCAGAAACCTATTACATTTTTTCGTTTTCATTTTTGGATATTTCATTTACACCTTCTCCTTACAAAATATACAAAAATTAGACAAAAAATTTAAAAGTTTGACTGACAGCTGGAAGACTGTTTGGCCGCCAGTTTCCTGAAGTGTATGGGCTGCTTCACCCGAGCACTAAGTCGAGCGCGCTGGCCCAATACTAGTGGTCACGTATCCCCTGTATAAGGACAGATGAATATAGCGTTTAGCACATTTATTCCTCTATGGCCGACATAATTAAAGAACATTTTTTAAGTTTAAATAGTCTTTTTGTAAAGTCAAAGAAAACCATAATGGAATCATTTATAAATGTTACTCAAAGTGAAATATAATTGAACAATTTAAAACAGATGTGACCGTAGTTCTCATGAGAGACTGGGATTTTCTACCAATTCTTCTGCTCTCCAGTGAGTCTTCATATAAGATTGTTTAGTTTTAGAGCCTTGTAATTATTATTTTTTCTTTTATTATTAATTTTTCTTCCTCCTTGTCTTCTATGAGCCAGAACTCTTGTACTTTTCCATTGACAGAGCTGTATGGGGGGAATTCGGGACAATTTTTTACTAATGGCCCCTTTATTTTACCACATAATGCTATGTAAGAAGAAAATATTTATGGGGGAAAAAGTAAACAAATTCTGCAATTTAGCAACATTTTTTTCTTTTTTTTTGGGGGGGGGGGGGGGGGGGGTATGCTGCTTACAATGCGCCAAAAGTGACATGTTATCTTTATATTATGGTCTAGTACAATTACAGGAATACTCAAATTATACATTTTTTATATTAAAGTACCTTGTTGTCTGTAATGTTAAAGGAGAATTTTTTTTTCAAAACTAACAGGGAGGGGGTGGCTTATTAAAAACAACTTGCACTTACCTCCTTGTCTCCAGCGTTGGGGTTCGCGGTCCTGTTTTGGTCCCTGGTCGCTTCTAGGTGGGGACCTGGGACTTGCCATGCCAGGACCGCTCAGCCAGTCAACGGCTGTAGAAGCCCTGGAATTCTCCTTTAGGGTGCGTTCACACCTACAGGATCTGCAGTGGATCTGCAGCAGATTTGATGCTGTGTTCAGTTATTTAAATGAAATCTGCTGCAGAAAATCAGCTGCAGATCCTGTAGGTGTGAACGCACCATTAATGTTAATGTTTTAATAGCTTACACAGTTCTGTATATGATGATATTAATTATTTTTTAAGTTTTATTTTTTTTTCTCCTTTACTTTAAAATAGAAGTAGAATGACTTGCATTCCCTGTGATCGCAGGACTTAGAGTTGCAGCACCCAGCCTGTAACCTCCTGGATGCCACGGTTACTACTGACTGTAGCATCTAGGGCGTTAAATACCAGTAATTGAAGTAAATGTGAACTTTATATGTATTTTAAAACTTTTCCACTCCTGATTTTGTATAAAAAATAAATAAATAAATAAATCTTATCCAAAAAGTCGCCCTGTGAAAGAGAACAAACTCAATTCTTTTTGCGCACTCGGATGTGACACTTTTCACAGCTGAATCAGCCAAAACCCCCAAACCCCCTGCATCAGGATACATGACAATATTCAGGTCAGACTACATTTCCTCTGTTTTATTTAAGGAAAAATGCAGTTTTTGCTGTATTTTGGGTTTAGATAAAGTAGGTTAACAGGAACATTAGATACGTAAGCAAAAACGTAGCTATGGAAATAATCAGTGAATCTCTCTTGCAGACACTATGCAGTTGGGACATGAGAAGTTGTGTAACTGAGGTCCCTTCTTTTTCAGCAGCTGCAGTAAGGATAAAGCCTCATGCACACAGTAAGGCTTCATTTAGCGTCTTCTATGGGACCTCTATGTGCACACAGTGGTGCCTTATGGATACATATCTACTGTAATCCTTTACAGGCCTGTATTTAGAGTTCATGCTGCCCTAGGCACCTTGCTTGCTGAGGCGCCCCCCGGCACTGGCTGGTTACATGCATGGTATATACCCTGGCACTTGGGTGCCGCTCTGCTTGATGCCCGCTATTCTCATCAAACAGACGTGATGGAGGAAGGAAGGAGGCCGGGGACATCTTAGTTCGGGGACCACTTCTGTCCAGTGTAGGACTGGGGCACACCAATATAGAACCAGTGAGACTTGACATGCTGACCCACTCCTTTCCTGAATTCATCTGTATCTGTGACAAATCCCTACATTTGTACAGCTCTCAGGCTATGCTGGGAGTTGTAGTCTCTGAGAGGACAACCCTGTAATAAATCACAGTGTGCAGAGACTCCTGGTGGCTGCAATCTGTGAGTGACAACCATCAGCCCTGAAGGTCCAGCAATACATCTGTCTACGCTGTACTACAACTCCCAGCATATCCTGAGGGCAGCAGACTGTCAGTACATGCTGGGAGTTGTAGTGCCTGCAGCTGTTGTAGTTGGGTCCTAGGTGCATTATACACTGGATGCTTTGTGGCATATAAGAATACATAGATCTGTGGGTGCAGGGAACTGACCCCAGAACATCACTGATAGGGGATAGAACAAAAACATCTCCCCCTATCCCTATCAGTAATGTTCTGGGGTCACTTTCCTGCTCTGAGCCTCCACTGATCTATATATTCTTATATGCCACCTAGGGCCCAACTACAACAGCTGCAGGCACTACAACTCCCAGCATGTACTGACAGTCTGCATCCCTCAGCATATGCTGGGAGTTGTAGTGCCTGCATCTGTTGTAGTTTGATTCTAGTTTTTTGCGCTAGTGTACTGTAGTGTCCGCGGGGCTGTGTCAGTACACTACCGCAAACCATACACTGACCCATTTAGACCCCAATGGTACACAGGCTCTGCACACTATAGAAGTGTTTACAGTGCAGTTACTAATGACTCACAGGTGACGTCTTCTCCCATTGCCGTTGCTCACTTTTTGCTTTCTTCTCCATCTGGCAGCCATCTTGAAGACTTCTCCGACCACAACTCGTCTGCAGGCGGGCAGCTGGGGGTGACTGGGGAAGGGAGGCAGCTGGGGGTGACTGGGGAAGGAAGGCAGCTGGGGGTGACTGGGGAAGGAAGGCAGCTGGGGGGGGGCTGAGGAAGGAAGGCAGCTGGGGGGGGGCTGAGGAAGGGAGGCAGCTGGGGGGGGCTGAGGAAGGGAGGCAGCTGGGGGGGCTGAGGAAGGGAGGCAGCTGGGGGTGACTGGGGAAGGGTGGCAGCTGGGGGTGACTGGGGCAGGAGGGCAGCTGGGGGTGACTGGGGAAGGGAGGCAGCTGGGGGTGACTGGGGAAGGGAGGCAGCTGGGGGTGACTGGGGAAGGGAGGCAGCTGGGGGTGACTGGGGAAGGGTGGCAGCTGGGGGTGACTGGGGCAGGAGGGCAGCTGGGGGTGACTGGGGCAGGGAGGCAGCTGGGGGTGACTGGGGAAGGGAGGCAGCTGGGGGTGACTGGGGAAGGGAGGCAGCTGGGGGTGACTGGGGAAGGGAGGCAGCTGGGGGTGACTGGGGAAGGGAGGCAGCTGGGGGTGACTGGGGAAGGGAGGCAGCTGGGGGTGACTGGGGAAGGGAGGCAGCTGGAGGTGACTGGGGAAGGGAGGCAGCTGGGGGTGACTGGGGAAGGGAGGCAGCTGGGGGTGACTGGGGAAGGGAAGCAGCTGGGGGTGACTGGGGAAGGGAGGCAGCTGGGGGGGGCTGAGGAAAGGAGGCAGCTGGGGGTGACTGGGGAAGGGTGGCAGCTGGGGGTGACTGGGGCAGGAGGGCAGCTGGGGGTGACTGGGGAAGGGAGGCAGCTGGGGGTGACTGGGGAAGGGAGGCAGCTGGGGGTGACTGGGGAAGGGAGGCAGCTGGGGGTGACTGGGGAAGGGTGGCAGCTGGGGGTGACTGGGGCAGGAGGGCAGCTGGGGGTGACTGGGGCAGGGAGGCAGCTGGGGGTGACTGGGGAAGGGAGGCAGCTGGGGGTGACTGGGGAAGGGAGGCAGCTGGGGGTGACTGTGGCAGGGAGGCAGCTGGGGGTGACTGGGGAAGGGAGGCAGCTGGGGGTGACTGGGGAAGGGAGGCAGCTGGGGGTGACTGGGGAAGGGAGGCAGCTGGGGGTGACTGGGGAAGGGAGGCAGCTGGAGGTGACTGGGGAAGGGAGGCAGCTGGGGGTGACTGGGGAAGGGAGGCAGCTGGGGGTGACTGGGGAAGGGAGGCAGCTGGGGGTGACTGGGGAAGGGAGGCAGCTGGGGGTGACTGGGGAAGGGAGGCAGCTGGGGGTGACTGGGGAAGGGAAGCAGCTGGGGGTGACTGGGGAAGGGAGGCAGCTGGGGGGGGCTGAGGAAGGGAGGCAGCTGGGGGGGGCTGAGGAAGGGAGGCAGCTGGGGGTGACTGGTGGAAGGGAGGCAGCTGGGGGTGACTGGGGAAGGGAGGCAGCTGGGGGTGACTGGGGAAGGGAGGCAGCTGGGGGGGGGGACTGGGGAAGGGGGGCACAGGCAGGGGGAGCAGAGGGAGAAGATGGGGGGCACAGGCAGGGGGAGCAGATGGGGGGCAGAGGGAACAGCCGGGGGCAGAGGCACACTAGGCAGGTCCCCCCAAAGCAGCTTCGGGGGCGTCCGGGGTGAGCTCCTTCCGGCACACGCTGCTTCTATCTCAGGCCGGCAGCTCACCCGTGCAGCCCCGCGGTGCCCGAACTTCTTCCTGCTGCAGCGCTCATGACGTCATCGCGCCGAGCAGGAAGAAGTTCGGGCACCGCGTGGCTGCACGGGTGAGCTGCCGGCCTGAGATAGAAGCAGCGTGTGCCGGAAGGAGCTCACCCCGAGTGCCCCGGGGCTGCACAATGGTGGCGGTAGCGGCGGCGTCACACCCCACCCCCTTTTCCAGCCGCGGACTAGGCACCCGTGGCCCGGTACCTAGGGCGGCGGGGGTTAAAAATATTTTTTTTTATTAAAAAAAATATATATTTTGATCCCTGCAGGTGCCGCCCCCCGCAGGGCGCCGCCCTAGGCACCGGACCACGGGTGCCTAGTGGCAAATACGGCCCTGATCCTTTACAAACGTATAGGATGTTAAATAGTCATATTGTTCATTTTGCTTTTAATAATACACTCAGGGTTTATTCACACGTACAGGATCTGCAACACATTTGAAGATGCCCTCAAAAGATAAACATTTTTAGATTTTGAAAATTTCTATAATGTTTTTGGAAATAGGAGCCCTATGAGTGGCATGTGCGGAGTAGAGGCAGCCATAGCATTACTGATTGTATTGGTATCAGTGGTCACATGATCACCCACAGGTTGGCAGTAGGAGGCAGACATGTAATGTGTCATAATTAACAGTATGATGCCTAAAACAAATTAAAAAAAAATATTTTATGGTAACACTATATGACTCAGAAGTACACTATTAGCTACAGCACAATGTAAAAACAAGAAAAAAAAAATAATGCTGTTCTGCTAAAATAAACGCTTAAAGTGTACCTGTCGTTTTAATTTTTAAAATCTAAAACAGTAGATGTGAAATAAAGTAAGTTTGCAATATACATTTATTATATTTGTTATTATCAAGCTGTAAAACAAAGCTGAACTTACCAGAAGTCAAGGTCCAATCTCCAGAAGGCAGATTTTCTGCTGGTTGTAAAAAAAAAAACCCCAAAAAACTAAACACAGGAATTTCGGCCCAAAGTGTCTGTCAGTCACATGACTGCCTTCTCTGTGAGCACTCAGATGGCCTGGGATACACAGGACTTCCTGTGTTTTGACTCTTTGGGGAGGGGGGAGTGAGAGAAAAAAAACAAAACAGAAAACAGGAAGTGACGCGTTTTCCACGATAACTAAAAAAAAAAAAAATACTAATGAATATAAATTGCAAACTATCACATCTACTTTTGATTTAGAAGTTATAACGTCAGTGACATTTTAAAAAATGAGAAAAAAATAGTATAAAGATACTGGAAATTAGAGATTAATCACAAAAAAAAAAATATAAACAACATGGATAGAACAAATTAAAAAAAAAAATGTCAGGGCTGAATTTTAGGAAATTATTCAACTCAGAATTGTGAACCGACTTAGATTACAGAAAAATAAGAAAAAAACAATGTCTTTGCATACACTGCATATGTTCATACATATACTGAATGTATAACTTATCCATAGGCCCCCAAAGGTCAGTTTTACAGGGGAAAAAAACAAACAAACATGTTTTGGAATGTTTATTTTCTTTTTTAAAACAGTGTGTCAGATGTTTTTTTGAGGGGGGGGGGGGGAGAGGTGCTACAGATTATTGAACTAAAGTAGTCTTTTTACAAATGACAAATTTTTTGGTTCCAAAACGTGCCAATACACATGCCAAAAAAGGATACAACATAAGTAGGGATAAGCAAACTTGACGAAAGTTCAGGTTTGCATGCACCTTAATGATCAGAATTTGAATTCCGCAGCTCGGAGAAGGTGGATGCAGCCCGAGGACTGCCTGGAAAACATGGATATGCCCTATATTTGTTACCATGTTTTCCAGGCAGTCCTCGGACTGCATCCACCTTCTCCAAGCTGCGGAATTCAAATGCTGATAATTTAGGTTTATGCAAACCCGAAATTTGGTCAAGTTCGCTCATCTCTAATATCATGCCCAAAAGTAAGTAGGACCATAGGGATGTTTTCCCAATAAATTCAGTTGAATTTTATAGGGAAAAAAATTGCTCTTTTTGGGCGTTATGAGATAGAAGCTTTTCTCCATTAACTTAGGGGGATATTTATCAAACATTGTGCAAAAGAATGGCGGAACAGTTGCCCATTGGCAACTGCATCACTTATTCGTACAAGATTTGCTAGACCTTTCCCTATGTGTGCACATGACTTTATAGTTTACCAAGGCTATTGATGGAATGTGTCAGTACCCTATCAATGGTATGCAGGCACCTATTGCGGTATACTGGGCCTATTCACATTACTGGCGTAAAGATACTGAACTAGTGTCGTACACATTACTTTATATAGTGACAATTCAGGGGTTACTCACTCGCTGGGATCGCCATCTTCTGGGTCTGAGACAGTTGGCACATCACAAACTTCAGTCCAGTCAGTGCTGAATGCTTTAAACTGACCACAGCCAACTTTATTTGTCCATTCAAGGAAAAACATAAGACAAAGGCAACACTTTGCAATTAAATAAAACCTAGGCCGTCTAGCCACTGACTGTACAACACAGCTTCCCTAGCTGTCACTTCTGAGCCCACTGCTCAACATCACCAGATCCACTGGTCTCACCAAGACTCCTTGGCTGCAGCTCCCACAGGCCTAGCGCTTCCTGTGTTCTCCCACCCTGGGAGTCTTCACCTGGGAAGCTCTAAAGTCTCTAATAGATCCACCAGGTGGGTTTTAGAGCCTCATCAGCTCTTAGATTGGAGTGGAGTATATGGTTCAGGGGCTCCACCTGAACCCCTATTCCCACTCCAGAGGCCCAGTATTGCCTCTCAAAGACAGACCATGCCATAATATATTTATATATATATTATATATATATGCAGTGAATGGCCTAAACGTAGTCAGAGATGAACGAACCTCTTCCGAACCCGATCGTTCGGCATTTGATTAGTTGTCCATGTTTTCCACATAGCCTTAGGGCTTTATGCAACTTCAGCAGCCACCGCTAATCAAATGCCGAATGATCGGGTTCAGATGGACTCGAGCGTGCTCCAGGTTCGCTCATCTCTAGTAGTCAGCAATTATTGGGCCGGCAGCCATAGTGAACAGTGGAACAATACAGTCATTACCAGACACCGCTGCAGATACCAGTGAAAAGGTGAATCACATTTCTACATCTCTGAGCCTTAAATGCTAATATCCATTTTTATATTTAGACTTTGTTCTAGTTCTTGGAACCCGTTCAATCACTCTGTCACCATATAATTAATGACAGAAATCTTCCCTTTCACAGGGACTTATTACGGCTCCATCTTACCTCCTGATATCCGTAGCAACTAGACCGGGCCTCAGACTCACTGAGTGATATCACTCCGTATCCAGCCATGTAGCAGTGTTAGTCTAATGCCACCCCCTTTACTATACATTATAGAAAAACTGCCAGTCACTGTGATCATATAAAAGCAATGAAGACAAAGGGTACAATATTCCTTATAATAGATGCCTCTGCAGCTGTAGAACCTCTTTTTCAAATAATAATAAAAAAAAAACACTGGAAAATAAGGCTCCTAAGGCCTGGTCACCCACATGCAGACTCCTGAAGCATTGGGCGCGAGTCTCAGTCAATCGTAATCAAACTAATATATAAGACTTTATAAGAAATGATAAATTCCTCATTAATTCTAGAACTAATGTAACTTGGCGGAGCTCTCCTAGTGATTCTATGGCGGCTCGGTTATCTATGGCTTGCTGAATCACTGTCATTTCAGAGCCGCGTCTGGCGCAGCAGGGAGTGAAGAAATCAATAAGCCAGAAGAGGCAGCGGTGTCACAAGACGCTATAAAATACAATGACAAGGCTTAAAGACCGGATAATAATTGAGCTGCTGTAAAGTTTAAAAAGTTTGATGGGCTCATAATCTCCATTGATTTGAGTGGGGGGATGAGTGAGTGTGTGTATCTGGCACTTTTTCACCTGTATTAATAGATCAGTAGGATCTAGTAGGATCTAGTAGGATCAGTAGATGCAATGACCAATATCTACTTATCTCTTGCCTCCAAACCTCCCTCTCCTTATCGAGACAACACACAATTTAAATGCTTCCCTGTTTGTAGACTTTTACCCTTCCTCTCCTTTTTTTTTAGCTGTTTAAAGGGGTACTCTAGATTTTTTTTTTTAAAACCAACAAGTTTGAAACAGTTATACAGATTTGTAAATTGCTTCTATTTAACCCCTAGGCGACCCTGGACGTACCCGTACGTCCAGGGCCGCCTCCATGTGTTCAGAGCAGGGCCGCGCTCTGAACCGCTGCGGTCCCGTGTGCCGCTCGTACCCCGGGACCACGGCTATTAGCGGGCACGGTCTGATCGCCGTGCCTGCTAACACAGTAATCGGATGCAGCTGTCAAAGTTGTACTTGATGCAGCCGTTTCCTGGTGTCTAATGGGGAGGAGCAATCCACACATCTTACCCCGTCCGGGGTCAGAGCCGTAATGGCGCTGATCCCAGCTCGGCACTCGAGCAATCGATGTGCCTATCTCATCGATCTATGCTGCATATCTATGCAGCATAGATCTGTTTGAGAGATCAGTGTACTTATACTAGAAGTCCCCCAGGGGGGCTTCTAGTAGAAGTGTAAGAGTACAAATAAAAGTGTTATTCATAAAAAGCCCCCTCCCCTAATAAAAGTTTGAATCATCCCCCTTTTCCCATGTTATAAATAAAAACAAACATGTTTGCTATCGCCGCGTGCGCAATCGCCCGAACTATTAATCACATTCCTGATCTCGCACGGTAAATGGCGTAAGCGCAAAAAAATCCCAAAGTGCAAAATTGTGCATTTTTGGTTGCATCAAATCCAGAAAAATTGTAATAAAAAGCGATGAAAAAGTCACATATGCGCAATCAAAGTACCAATAGAAAGAAAACTTCATGGCGCAAAAAATGACACCTGACATAAGCCTGGGAATGGAACGATTTTTAGGAACATATATTTGTTAACAATGGTTTGAATTTTTTACAGGCCATCAGATACAAGAAAAGTTATACATGTTATATATCGTTGTAATCGTAACGACTCAAGGAACATATATGACAAGTCAGTTTTACCCCAGGGCGAACGGCGTAAAAATAAAAAAAAAACAAATAAAATAAATGCGTTTTTTTTTTTCAATTTCACCACACTTTGAATTTTTTTCTGGTTATGCAGTGTACTTTATGAAAAAATTCAGCCTGTCATTGCAAAGTACAACTAGTGGCGCAAAAAATAAGGGCTCATGTGGGTTTCTAGGTGAAAAACTGCAAGTGCTATGGCCTTTTAAGCACAAGGAGGAAAAAACGAAACTGGCCCGGTCCTCTAAGGGTTAAAAAAAGAAAATCTCTAGTCTTCCAGTACTTATCAGCTGCTGTATGCCATGCAGGAAGTGGTGTATTCTTTCCAGTCTGACACAAAGCTCTCTGCTGCCATCTGTCCATGTCAGGAACTGTCCAAAGTAGAAGTTTTCTATGGGAATTTGCTGCTGCTTTCACAGTTCCTGACATGGACAGAGGTGGCAGCAGAGAGCAGTGTGTCAGACTGGAAAGAATTCCTGCAGGACATACAGCAGCTTATAAGTACTGAAAGATTTGAGTTTTTTTTTAAATAGACGTTATTTACAAACCTGTATAACTTTCTGACACCAGTTAATTTGAAAACTTTTTTTTTTATTTATTTTTTTATCAGGAGTACCCCTTTAAGCGCTATGATTTCAGGCAGGGTGCAACACTGGTTTGGCTACTTCTTGCGAAAAACCTAAAAGTTTCTCTGGAGTCTTCCTATGCATTCTTTTGCCTGACACCATCCTCTATGCATCCAATGCTCTAGTCTAGAATGTCAGAAAATTGGATACCAGTATTGGATCTCGTGTACCTGAAAATAGACAGGCATCTTACTGAGTGTTGATATCAGCGAGACGCGTATCTGTCCATAGAACGGGTCTTTAAAATTCTGCTACTACACTATTCACCAAATCATGCCATGGCTGTAGAGGGTGGATAGTCCATCTTTTCATCCCCCCCTTCTGCTATCCCTTTCACCTTTGTATGATGCCTACTGGGTTCTTTGCCCCTCTTGAGATCCCTATAAAATGGTGGCAGCATTGGACTTTAGCAGAGAAACGGACAAATACCATAACTGGCCCTAATTTACCTAGGAGTATGTTCACACAGCTATGGACTGTGTCAATTTCCACATAACAAACAGAAAAAAAAAAAACTTCAATAGAAGCTGTGCAAAAACGTGTGATGTCACTTTTGTGCATAATTGAAGCTCCTATTGAAATCTATGGAGGCCGTTCCCTTATCTCACTAACCATGGCTCAGAGAGCAACAAAAGGTATTTTCCACAGGCACATCTTATGTCTTTGTGAACATTATCTAGACACATGTATGAACGTTAGCCCATCACTGTTCAAATACAGCTTACCGTCCCTGCAATGTCCCTATGGAAACCCTGCACTAATTCTCCCTAGAAGAAACCACAAGAGGACTCAGTGAAACCCTGTAAACCTCTGCTAGATAGGCCCCTGGATCTGCATCAGGCTACCATTGCTAAGTATCCCAAGGTTAGTCGAGTGAATATTGTAGGCCTTAATAACCACTAGAGATGAGAAAATCTCAAGCATGGTCGGGTTTGTCCAAACCTGAACGCTCTGTATTTGATTACCAATGGCTGAACAAGTTGAACGCAGCGCTGAAGCCGCCTGGAAACAATGGATACAGCCAGTCAGTCATAGGACTGCATCTACAGGGCAACTGGTACAGCCACCGCCAATCAAATGCCGAGCGTTCAAGTTTGGACAAACCCGAGCGTGGTTGACCTTCAATCATCTCTAATAACCACCTCAATGCATGAGGTCTCCCCCTTGTCGTATCAACACATAAGCACCATTTACAATGATTAATACTTCCCAGTAATCTAACCATCAGCCCATTGAAAGTCCGTTCTCAGCCTTTATAACTCTGCTTTGCCCCCGATTCATTTAGCGTAGGTGGCAGCCATCACAATGTTCATCGCGACGCAAGGTTACATAATATTTTACCTGAATTAAACTTTGCCTACGAAGTCACCCGCTAAATCAGCGTAAATGTCAGAAAGTGAGAGAAGCGTTGGACATAAAGTTTGTGAGCGCAGCGGTTGCCGTGGTAACCTGGCCGTGCCTTACAATAAAATATACACTAAGTCCTGGCAATGAAACGGAATAAGTCATTTTCTAATCTCTTTCGCCACATTGACTAGTTCATAAAGAACCCGAAAGGTGTAATTGAACAGATCTCTGGGAAGAGACATGAACTCAGTATGCAATGTAATTGGTTATAAATCATGTCGTTCTGATGGAAGCATATTTCTTCTACATTCAGGGACAGGTTAATATATTTAGCAAAAATTTCCTCTCGGAACTTATGTAGTATTAGGAATTGATTAAAATGTAAAGAATAACTTAAAGCCTCTCTCTCCGCTATGGTAACTAAAAGCACTGACTTAAATCATACCGGCCGTCGCGGGAGTCTCCCGAAACCCTGCACATTCCAGCTGTGGTGAACCACCTCTCCGTTAAACGTTGTTCGCACAGTGGAAACTACAGCTGAGACATTGTCTAACACATCTTTAAAAGTCTACATCAAGTATAAAAATAAAAAAAAAGTAGTCTGTTATAGTTTTAGATTTCTGCCACTGATACCACAATAGAATTGTTATGCTCAAAATTTAATTATGAGAAAATGTATGCAGTGGGCTCCCCCTAGTGGCCACTGCAGGCAGCCAAAAGATTGTCATTGAACTTTCTGATGGTTATATTCAACAGAATCTATCACTATAAAAATGCAATCCAGTCTGCAGAACTCATGTTAAACAGCAGATTGTTATAGTTTTGTGGGGAAATGTGACAGATTTTTGGGTATGAATGTGCATATATAAACAGCTGTAAGTCGGAACTCCCACTTGACTCCCAAGCACATAGATTTCCATGAATTAATTACTAACTTGGAAAATTTCAAAGTGCAATGTTCCCTTTAAGTTGCTGGTACGTTTATTTTGGTGGTGCTATGATCACAGTATTGTTTATGAGGGGCAATTAGTTGGTACTGTAAATGTCTGTGTTACAGAACTGTCAGGTAAACAGGAATATGGTAGGCACTGACAGGTAGGCCCTAGGTTGGAATCCCCCCCCCCTTTCCCTGCCTACTTACTAGTAACTGCCCTAGGCGGCAGTGGGTAACTGGGCGACAGTCCCTGGCCTGTATAGATTAAACACAGAATGAAACAAGACAATACAGACATAATAAGAGAGTGTGGACAGTCCAGGTAACAGGCAGGCAGCCAAATCACATCACAAATAAAAGGCATATTTAAAAGTCAGGCAAATAGTCAGGGCAGGCGGCAAACACTGATAGTCAGATACACAGGCAGAGGGTCAAGAATAAAGTATAGCTGGGAGGAAAGGGTGTAGAAGTCAGCACTCCAGGAAGTAGAAACTTAAAATTTAACTTTTATTCGTGCATTTAAAATTCTGTGGTGGGCATAGCAGGACCTACGCGTTTCGCGCTACTGCGCTTAATCATGGTTAAGCGCAGTAGCGCGAAACGCGTAGGTCCTGCTATGCCCACCACAGACTTTTAAATGCACGAATAAAAGTTAAATTTTAAGTTTCTACGTCCTGGAGTGCCGACTTCTACACCCTTTCCTCCCAGCTATACTTTGCATGTGGCGTCTGGCCAACGCCTTGAAGATCGAGCACCCTTTCTAATCCTGCCTGCTGCCACTACATTCATCCACTGGTGAGCTGTATCTCCTTCTTTTAATTGCAGCGAATCTTAGGAAAGTCACCGGCACTACTCCGGACAAGATCTGGACCTTAGATCGTTGATCTAGGACTTGTGGCAAATCCTCGCGTCGGGGTGCATTTCAAAAATCAGATATAGCGATAGCAGGTATAATAGAAAAAAGCTGAAAGCACTCACCGCTCTGATGCAAGGTGTCTTTATTTCATAGTGGATTAAAACATGGACATTAGTCCTGCAGGACGGCAGATGCTGACTCCTACGCAAACAACTCTCTCATGACGGCCATTTCGCGCGCATGCGCGCTTCGTCAGATGAACGCCCTGCCTGCAGGTCTCGGGACAAATACCCGGGATGACGTATGCAGGTGGGCGTATCACAAAGAAGGGTAATTCAACCTTTATACATAAAAACATTTAAAATCATTGTAAGCTATATTCTATGTCTGTGACTATAGGTTGTAAAAAAATATATAAATCTATATAAACATTCCCAGCTCTATCCTCTCATTGAGACCGCTGTTCCCTTGCGCTCCTGTTGCCAAGATTAAGCGTGCTTCAATTTTTAATAATTCAGTATTACTATCTCGTCCTGCCTTATTGTGGACTCTTCTGAGCCCTATAAATTTGAGGCAGGTAGTGTCGGCATTGTGTTGTTGGTTGACGTGTTCAATAATTCTCATTGTGCTTTTTTTGTTTTTTATTGCATAGATGTGTTCGTAAAATCTGCGGTGTAATGGTCGTAGGGTCTTCCCTATATAGAAGAGCCCGCAAATACATGTAATGGCGTACACTACGCCTTTTGTTCTGCAACAAATGAACTCGTTGATGTCGCATTGTATGCCTCCTAAAGTGATTGTTTTTGCAGTAAGTGCCTGGTCGCACCACGAACAACTACCGCATCTGAACATGCCTCTGGGTGCCGTTGAATTTAGCCAGGTATGTTCTTGTGTAGTTTTATTGTTTTTAAATTTACTATTTTCTCTGAAGCTCATTCTGGAAAATAATGCCTTTATTTTTGATGACACGTGGTACCAGCAACAAAATGGTACCGCGATGGGCACACCAGTGGCATGTACCCTAGCCAATCTTTTTTTAGGGGAGTTTGAAAGGACAAAAATTTTCAGTACAGATAATCCGTTCACTCTAGCGATAAGCGCTTATTATCGTTATGTGGACGACATATTTATAATATGGAACGATACCCCCAAGGCTTTTGATGACTTTGTAAAATATATTAACCAGAATGAGTTCAGTATGACATTCACTAGTAAAATCAGTCCAACAGAAATGGAATTTTTAGACACTACTGTTAAAAGTAATTAACAACAGTCTGACAGTTAACAGCTATCGTAAACCAACAGCATGTAATTCTCTATTGCACCACACTAGTTACCATCCTCCCCACGTAAAAACAGCAGTACCCTATGGGCAATATTTACGGCTAAGACGCATAAATAGCTCAGATGCCATGTACAAAGAGAAAGCAAGAGAACTTACCTGTCGTCTGTTGCAGCGGGGCTACCCGGAAGGCGATTTGCGTGCATCAGAGGAGAGGGCTTTCGCAGTGGATAGAAAATCCCTATTATATAGAAAAAAAGAAATGAAAAGATGTGGTTTCAGCGTACAAAGATCAAACTTCACTTTCACTTTTAAATATAGCCCTATGGCAAACACTATTAAAGAAATAATTAACAAAAATTGGTATCTGATTCAAAATGATCCAATATTATCAGAACATTTTTCAGAAAAACCTGTTGTTGCATACAAAAGATGCAAAAATTTAAAAGACATTCTAGTCCATAGTAAATTTAAAAACAATAAAACTACACAAGAACATACCTGGCTAAATTCAACGGCACCCAGAGGCATGTTCAGATGCGGTAGTTGTTCGTGGTGCGACCAGGCACTTACTGCAAAAACAATCACTTTAGGAGGCATACAATGCGACATCAACGAGTTCATTTGTTGCAGAACAAAAGGCGTAGTGTACGCCATTACATGTATTTGCGGGCTCTTCTATATAGGGAAGACCCTACGACCATTACACCGCAGATTTTACGAACACATCTATGCAATAAAAAACAAAAAAAGCACAATGAGAATTATTGAACACGTCAACCAACAACACAATGCCGACACTACCTGCCTCAAATTTATAGGGCTCAGAAGAGTCCACAATAAGGCAGGACGAGATAGTAATACTGAATTATTAAAAATTGAAGCACGCTTAATCTTGGCAACAGGAGCGCAAGGGAACAGCGGTCTCAATGAGAGGATAGAGCTGGGAATGTTTATATAGATTTATATATTTTTTTACAACCTATAGTCACAGACATAGAATATAGCTTACAATGATTTTAAATGTTTTTATGTATAAAGGTTGAATTACCCTTCTTTGTGATACGCCCACCTGCATACGTCATCCCGGGTATTTGTCCCGAGACCTGCAGGCAGGGCGTTCATCTGACGAAGCGCGCATGCGCGCGAAATGGCCGTCATGAGAGAGTTGTTTGCGTAGGAGTCAGCATCTGCCGTCCTGCAGGACTAATGTCCATGTTTTAATCCACTATGAAATAAAGACACCTTGCATCAGAGCGGTGAGTGCTTTCAGCTTTTTTCTATTATACCTGCTCCTTCTTTTAATTGTTTTTTCACGTCTGCTAATTTCGGTCAAGAATAAAGGCAAAAGGAATAGAGCACAACAGGAGCAGAGCTGAATAGCCAGTATCTGAAGCTGAACAACTTATAGTGGACCAGGAGTCGAGTCCAGAAGCCTATTCGACCGGCGTCCTGATTCCCCAACAAAGCACACCTGAATATAAGGAGACTGGCTGGCAGAAGATCTGCCAGTCACAGAGCTAACCAAAACCAATCCATGTTAACCGTGAACTAACCAGAAGAAATATGCAACAACATATGGGTGTGGTGAGGAATTCATTAACTAAGACAGCAGGAGTAGGACAGTGTTCACACAACACAAAAGCAAGTGACAAAAACCTGACTACTAGCGCAGTCTCAGCTGCACACCACGAGCAGAGGGACGTGTGTGTGTGTGTGTCAGGACGACCTGTCCATGCATCCTTAATGCTGTCTGAGAGACCCTGTTTAAAGAGGGCTTTTAGTGCCGGCTCACACCACCCCAATAATCTTCTGCCACTCGCTTTCAAGGCCTATGGCTTCCAAGGCCTGAAAAAAATTATCCAGGCTTACCCATGCCTCCACTGTGGGAGGAAGTTTAAGGGCCCAAGCCTGGGGATCACCCTGCAAAAGGGACACAACAATATCCACCATCTCCTTTTGGGTAGCAAAATGGTTCACCTTGAAGTAAAGATGACAGGACTCCATGAATGTCTCAAACTTGTCCCTGTTGCCTGAGAAATTGTCTGGGAGGAGCATGGTGGGTTTAGAGGAAACAACAACTGGGGGTGCAGCCATAGCTGGTGAACGTGCCTTAGCCTGATTAGCTGTGAGGACACAACCCTGCCAAACCCTTCATTTGGGTGACCAGGTCCATGTCCATAAGTAAATTGACCTGGTCTAACACCCCCTCCACCTTGGTCGCAAGGTCCTGATTAGAATCCATGCTAGTAATGGTGAAGGGGAAAAAATATTGTCTGGGTATTCTGTTACGGAACTTTTGGGTATACAGTAATATGGCAAACACGGACAGGTGGACCCTAGGCTGGAACCCACCCCCCTGTCCTTTCCTACCTACCACTAACTGCCCTAGGTGGCAGCGGGTAACTGGGCAACAGTCCCTGGCCTGGATAGGTCAAACACAGAACAAGATAATACAAACACAATAAGGCAGAGTGGACAGTCCGAGTCACAACAGGCGGGCAGCAAAGGTACCAAATCACAAATAAGAGGCATAGTCAAAAGTCAAGCAAATAGGTCAGGTGCACAACAGTAGCAGGAACACAACAGAAGCAGAGCTCAATGGCCAGCGTTTGCCTGGAGTGAAGCTGAACAACTTATAGTGCACCAGGAGCCCATTGGACCAGCCTCCTGATTCCCCAACAGAGCACACCTGAGATTGGCTGGCAAGAGATTTGTCAAAGCTAGCTAACCACCATTCCAGGGTTAATGGCCCCGGACACTGAGGAAAAGAGGCATTACAGAGGGGAGGGGAGATTGTCATACTGGTGGTCCGCGGCATCCCCAGGGCTTCTTGCCCGGCTAGCGCTTGGGAATTACACTTGGCCACTGGTTGGGAATTCTTTCAGCAGACAGCTGAATTGGCCCGGCTATATAATAGTGTGGTGTCCTACCACAGGTGTTGCTATTGGTTAAACCCTTCGCAAAAGCCTTTTAAGTGTAAGTGGTTATGTAGCAGTACCAGAGTTTTACCACTAGATGTCATTGTTATAAGTATGTATATCCAGATATTGCATAGCTCTAGGAACTAAAGGGTTATTGTTTTGTTTATGTATCACATGGATCTGTACACCAATAAGAGTTCTTTCTTCTCCTAACCTATCATCTCTCTTTACTTCTTTTCTTACACATGCACTCCTCACCCACTCGCAGCACAGTTTACATATGCTGTAAGAAGGAAGTCACATGGGTAGAGGAAGTGTAGAAGTCTTTTGCCTTGGATTCTGTAGAGGAAGGACTCAAGCTAGGAAGCTCCCTACAGCAGTCCTGCCAGGTCCCCAGTCCAAGTTGTGGTCTAGACGTAGAGAAGAGCACATGTATCTAGACACAGTTTGTCTTCAAGCAACCTTACTACACACTATGCAGTGTTAAGACACTACTAGAGAGGACAAATCAGGGATCATCCTAACCCACGCCGTGGACAAAGAGGAACACAGTGCAGGACAGTATCCACAAGAAGTAAGGAACTGATCCGGATAGAGCAAAGTTGCTAGAAGCCCATGCACTCTCTCTTGCAGAGCGGGTGTAATCAGAGAACTCTGACCACTTTACTCATCCCAGGTAACAAGGTTTGGGGCTTGTGTCACCCTCTAGGACGGGTCACCCGACATTGGTGGGCAATAGGTGGTGCAAAGACCAAAAGAGTCAAAACACGGGCACAAGTATTCTCTCTATTTTCAAGTATTCTACCTCTGAAGTTCCGGCAGAGCACAGTACTACTTGAGTTGGGACTCTCTTGACATCCTCCTCTCTACTCTTCTGATCCTATTCTACCCCTCAGCACACAAACCAGCCAGCACGGCTGTATTACTCTTTCAACTCTCCGTACAGATTTGGTTTATCAAGTGTAAAGTAACTTATCAAGACAAAAGTATACTGTATTTTCCTGTATCAAGTATCTTCACAAGAAACAAGATTATATTTATTTTAACAGGACTTTGTGGTTCTTCACTAAGCATCAACACAGTAATCACTTCCTTGGGTTCTCCCCCCTTTCTGTGGGTGGCAGGGCCAATAGTCCGGGTGGGTCACTACTCCACTTCGGACCACCGTGATAATTGGCCAAGGGCCCCCACACAGCCCGGCAGGTTACTTTCCACAGGGAAAAAAGGTATTGCCAGCCCGCTAAAAAATAAAAGCAGGTGTGCCCACATATCTGTGTGCCCAACCGGCACTGTCGTCACGGCAAAGAACCAAAGGGAAGGGCTGTACCAACCAACAGAGTGTCCGCCACAAAAATGTCTATGGCACGGGCGGAGTTCACACGACGGAATCTCTCGGATTTCATAGTGTGAACCCACCCTTAGGCTTCAAGAATCTGTCAGATAACTCTGTGTTAACGCACCATCTGTGACCATACTCTTGCCTTTATCAGAATGTCAGTGAATGTATGCCTTTTCTTCACCATCCACCCCAGACTATCTGTATAACAGGATCCTTGCACTCCCAGCCTAGTTGTGAATCAGTGTTTGTGGTACTAAATGTTGTGAGTAAACCACTGGATACTAGGTATTTCACTGTGGTCCCAAAATGCCATTCACTTCCATAGATCACCAGGTATGTTCCATTCACTATCAATAATCACCAAAGCAGTGGACCTGCTGGGGACAAGCCACTAAACTCCATTTGCTCAGGATATTTTCCTATAATATTTCTGTCTATTGTATTTACTGGTTTGGAATGTGAATGTGACCTGTACAATTTTCCCAATGGAAGCCTTCACTATATAAACATAGGGGCAGGTTGGGAGAGCGCCATTCCACACCCCTGACTGCATGTTTATGAGGCTGCATGTAAACAGCAGATGCTTGATGGCTTGCAGGGTGTCTATGCCAGACAATCCCTTTAAAAAGGCGACACTGAATTCCAGGATACTGTACTGCTTCACATCTGTTGTGATAACATGGAGGCTGTACAGAAAAAAAAAATCATTTTATATCATCTCACTGCGAGGAGAGAACTCTGCACTCTGCATTCTCCACCTGTATTGAATGGTGGGTGCACAGCTGAATTCTAATATAGATTTTCACTTACTCAGACGCTGTGCTCTTACTCTGGTGAAATACATCACTGCATATCTCATTTACCTATTTTCCCATTTTTTTAAAAAAACTTCTTTGGCTATAGGCTACAAGAGAGACATCGTGTGGACGAAGACAGGAACAGTCGCCCTAGGGAAAAACATTGATTCTGCAAACAGGGTCGAATACTAACATATTTATATACTTGTTTACTTAGATATATAGCTCCAACATAGTCAGCACAAGATGTTCCTGCTCTCTAATTCTATTCCATCCTTAAAGGGACATTATCAGAACATTTTACTTAAATGAATACTATCCAAGATATATAATGATAAAGCGTTATCACTAGTTGTACTTCCTTACAGGATGTTTATTCCTTTCATTTTCAATGTGGATTGGTCTTCAGGATCCCCTACATATATATATATATATATATATATATATATATATATATATATATATATATATATATACTACAGCACAGTCACTGCAGAGGGTTATCTCTCACCCATCTGTAGATTAGAAGTCTCTCCTGGGAACACAGCTCCAGTATCAGCAGCAGCAGAGCAGTGTCCACACCATGACCATGATGCTTCCCAGTCCGACTCCCCATCAAACTAGCTAGGGTTTTAATCCCCCTGCACCTGTAGGGAGAGAAGAGCCTCTAGGTTAACCTCTCAGTAGCCAGGGAGGAACATACCTGCCTTGCCAGATTAACCCATTCAACCTGCTACAATATATAGGGTGGGTTCATACTGAGGAATTCTCGCGGATAATATCTGCGAAATTCCGCAGTGTGTCCGCGCACACGGCCGTGCGCCTTTCGGCGGATAGTGGAATACACTGGCCCATAAAATGGTGTCTATCTATGGAGCCGGCGGAAAGGCGTGCAGCCGTGCGCGCGGACATACTGCGGAATTCCGTGGGCATTGTCCGCGAGAATTCCGTAGTATGAACCCACCCATAGAGAAAGAGAGGAAGAGAGAGAAAGAGGATTAGGTGTGTTTTGCAGCATGCTGCCTTGTGCTGGACAATGCCACAGCTAGAGGAGCAGACTGGGAGTAAGTGCAGCAGGTGCTGCAATGTCACCAATTATGCAAAAGTCTGCAGAAAAGAGAATGGGGAACTAGCAGGAGTGCTACAGGAGTGAAGTAAGAGAAACAGATTGCTGAACTCAGGGAGACCAGCCAAACAACAACACTGCCGGCTGCTAGTGAAAGCGCTCAATGCAGTGAAGTCCTAGGTGCATTGCCCCTGGGAAACATGAATATGCAAAAGAAGAGCCTGTGGAGCCTCATCGAAGAGTCTCAAAACACAGGACTAGCCAGATATCCCTCCAGGAAGGACCCAGCCAAGGGGCAGCTCCTGTTAAAAAAACCACCATATTAAGTGGCCCTATAAGTCAATGTAATGAGAAGGGATAAACCAAGGCCAGGTTACCATCCACATACAGCTGTTTTGGGGTGTTGCCCCTCATAAGTGTGGAGCAGGATTCTGGCTAGGTGGGAGCAATGCCTAGTAGAGCCATAAGAGAAACAGATTGCTGAACTCAGGGAGACCAGCCAAATGACAACACTTCCGGCTGCTAGTGAATATGCAAAAGAAGAGCCCGTGGAGCCTCATCAAAGAGTCTCGAAACACAGGACTAGCCAGATATCCCTCTTTGGCTGGGTCCTTCCCGGAGGGATATCTGGCCAGTCCTGTGTTTCGAGACTCTTTGATGAGGCTCCACGGGCTCTTCTTTTGCATATTCATGTTTCCCAGGGGGCAATGCACCTGGGACTTCACTGCATTGAGCGCTTTCATTAGCAGCCGGCAGTGTTGTCATTTGGCTGTTCTCCCTGAGTTCAGCAATCTGTTTCTCTTATTGCTCTACTAGGCATTGCTCCCACCTAGCCAGAATCCTGCTCCACACTGATGAGGGGCAACACCCCGAAACAGCTGTATGTGGATGGTTACCTAGCCTTGGTTTATCCCTTGTCATTACATTGACTTATAGGGCCACTTAATATGGTGGTTTTGGTGGTTTCCTAACAGGAGCTGCCCCCTGGCTGGGTCCTTCCTGGAGGGATATCTGGCTAGTCCTGTGTTTTGAGACTCTTAAATGAGGCTCCACGGGCTCTTCTTTTGCATATACAGGAGTGAAGTAGGCAGGGTGGGGACTGTGATCAACAGCTGAGGGAAAGAAATGCATTTTTATGGTGCGTTCACACCTACAGGATCTGCAGCTGATTTTCTGCAGCAGATTTCATTTAAATAACTGAACACAGCATCAAATCTGCTGCAGATCCTGTAGGTGTGAACGCACCCTTAGGGTACAAACACACACACCGTATACGCAACAGATAGGCAGCAAATACGCAGCAGATTTGCAGCAGATTTGATGCTGTGTTCAGTTATTTAGATCTAATCTGCTGTGATTTGTTGTGTATTTGCTGCGTATCGCAGCAGTAAATACGCTGCGTATACGGTGTGTGTGTTTATACCCTTGGAGTTCTAGTACTGAACAAATGCTCAACCAGGAAGTATACAACTAAGTATGCATTTTCCGTGGTTCCAGCAAGGGCGTCGCTAGCACCATTAAAGGAGTTATCCAGCACTACAAAAGCATGGCCACTTTATTTCAGAGACAACACAACACTTGTCGCAGGTGCGGTTTGCAATTAAGCTCCATTCACTTCAATGGAACTGAGCAGCAAAACCCCGCCCAAGCTGGAGACAAGAGGGGTGCTGTCTCTGGAAGAAAGTGGCCAGGTTTTTGTAGCGCTGCATAATCCCTTTAAATAAATGCTTTATATGTCGCTACCTTGTGCCTATGTGCTTGACATACTATTCAGCTCTGCAGGTATCTGAGTACTGGGAGCCACAGTTAGGATCCAGCAAAGGCAACCTCTATTTGTAAAGCCCAGTTCTGCCATCTAAGACATCAATTTATGTTATAAGGGAATGTTCACACTGAGCAATAGGCGAGGAATTCCTCGCCTATTGCTCAATTTGAACATACCCTTACATTGAGCTCCAATTAGGGATGCACCGAAATATCGATACTAATATTGATACTCCAGGCAAAAAAAACAAAACGGTTTGGTACCAGGATTTCCTAGTAATGGGTTATAGTGCAGCTTAACATAAAGTATAGTGCAGAAAACACAGCGGGTGGCTAGCTGAGTGCTGGCCATGTTCTCTGTGTGCCGCCCCCAAGCGTTGCCTTCTCCTCCACCTCCAAACAGCTGGCACTTAGCAATTTGTTGTACATGCATTTAATCCCTCCCCAAGCTGGTCCATATGCAGCAGGGGTCTGCTACTATATGAAACAGAGGTCCCCACTGCTAATGGCTAAGGTCCCACGGACAGCAGTCATTCAACCACTGCAGGGAACGCCCTTTTGCCACCCCCACCCCTGGTGCAGTGGCCCCTTACACCCACCAGTCCCTAAGTGGAGCTCAATGTGCACAAGGAGGCACCATATCAGGAGTCTGGGCAGGGGCATTATGGGGAAGATTTATCAAACATGCTGCAAAGTGAAACTGGCTCAGTTGCCCCTAGCAACCAATCATAATCCACCTTTCATTTTTCAAAGAGTCTGAGGAATGAAAGGTGGAATCTGATTGGTTGCTAGGGGCAACTGAGCCAGTTTCACTTTACAGCATGTTTGATAAATCTCCCCCATTGTGTTTAGTGGCACAAACCCTCTAAGTAAACTATGCGAGAGCCAGCAGGTAACTCCCAATCCACACTGCAGATATTTGCTTATACTCCTTTGCCGCTCTTCCTAACAATAGATGTGAATCAGGCTGCATTGTGCTCATCCCAAAGCCTCGATAACATCATGTAATTATGAGGGGCCGCCGGGAGCGACTCTACCTGCTGCATGTTCCTAATTATACAGTGATTTAATAGAGCGCCGGACCGTCGATCAGACATTTATCTATAATTACGGGCGCAGAGCCATCGTAAACATGACTAATGGCTGATCACTTTCATACAGCCAAAGAATATGACTGTAGCAATTCTAATAATTATCTGAACATTTCACCTGGGGGAACGCGGCGGTAACGTATGGGACAAATTTCCGCCAGCACAGTGAATAATGAAGGAATGAAGAATTATGGAGTGGTAAGTAACTGAAGGCAAGTCAGTGGCGTATAATAATATTTCCAGAGTGATACTTTGTTACCACGTCAGATGATTAACTGCATCACCTACTTCAGAAGTGTCAGGAGCAGTTACTTTCTTTATACTCATAGCAAAGGATGACCACCGTTTCTGGTACAGGCAGAGTGTGTCACATGATACAAAGGGGAGTGGCCTGCAGTCTAAATGCAACAGAAAGGAAACTGCAAGAGAGGATATTTACATATAGCTGTGATGATATACATCAGGGATGGGAACCTTCTGCCCTCTGGTTGTTGCAAAACTACAGTTTTAGTTTTGCAACAGCTGGAGGGCCAAAGGTTCCCCATCCCAGATGTACATGGTGACACTGGGAACAATACAGCCACATCTTTACTTTGGGATCCCAATAGTTGCAATGTAGAGAAAAAGGCCTTCAATTTTTTTTTTTTTTCTTGGACACAGAAATCTAGTGATTTGGTCCCAGATCACAGTTCGAGAAGCAGGGCCGTCTTCAGCATCAGGTAAACCCAAGGTGCCAACTCAACTGGCAGGTGCCCACTTAGTTCTTTAAAGTAATACTGCCACCCTCTTTCTGTATGAGGACTTCTCTTCACAGCTGTAAAGTTTTCATACCTTACTTTATAATAGATTTTTTGGTGCTTGGTCCAGTAAAATATGCTTTTTATAGTTAATGGACTGTGCCGCCTGGGTGGGTCTTCACGGCAGCAGCACCACTTAGCTCCACCCACATCGGTCCCACCCTCAGTGACATCATCTGTGTCTAGGCACCACCTCCTCAGCGGCAATTGGAATGGGCCAGCCTAGAGGTCTAAGCCCAAACCCCTCTAGGTCAGCCCATTCCTATCGCCCCTCCAGATGGCACAGTCCACCAACTATAAAAAAAAAAAACATTTTTCACTGGACCAAGCTCCTAGAAATCTTTTATAAAGTTAAGTATGAAAACTGCAGAATTTAGGCTTTACAGCTGTGTAGAGAAGTCCTCATACAAAAAGGGGGATGACTGTATCACTTTAACTGTAAGGTCTCATTCACACGTTCAGCAATTTTTCACAAACATACATTGTGTCCGCAATCCATTTTTTTTTTTTTTTTGCAAATCTGCAACTTAAGGCAATACGTTTTTTTGTGGATGTTACGGATGCAACGTCTGTAAAAAAAAAAAAAAAAAAAATGCAGATGCCGTTGACTTCCATTGGCTAATCAATTTCAGCAGTTGAATTTTTTTTTCTACAAAAATGTGAAGCAAAATAAATAGCTGTTACTAAGCAACTATTCTAACACAGGGATGTCCTCTAGCAAAGATCTTTTCCAGGTGGATTGCACACAGACTAGCTACTACCAGGCAATATAGCATCTTGATTCCAGACAATCACAGGGTCATGGGCTCACTAAAACATTGGTTAGCAGTTACATCTCGGCAATCAGTTTGGTTGGACTTGGTCGTTTATAAAATCTTTGATATAGAATGCTTATAATGCAGGCGGCACAAGATTGATTTCCTGGCTTCTACAAGATAGCAGTCAGCTGAGTTTATTCAGCCGATGGTTTTCCATTCAAAACTCCTCTATTAGAAGCATACACCCCAGCTGTTGTGAGATTGGGCTGGGAGGAGATGGAGTGGGCTGGTTCCCCCTTCTTGACACTTGACTGAGAAATATAAAAGGGAATTTATACATATTTTTCAATCAGCACCTGCTCCACTTTTATACCCTAACAGCTATTTAAGCAAGGCAAAATCTAACCTGCTGATACCTTCCTATAGACAACAAGGTGCTGAGGATGAAGGCAAGTTTCTCACCTTCTTCCGTTGCTCAGTTGAAAGGGGTTATCCAGCAGTACAAAAACATGGCCACTTTTGCACCACTCTTGTCTCCAGATTGGTTGAGGTTTGATCCGTTCCATTGAAGTAAATGGAGCTTAATTGAAAACCACACCTGAACTGAAGAGAAGAGTGGGGCAAAAGTGGCCATGTTTTTGTAGAGCTGGAAACCCCTTTAAAAGTTAAATCGCTATGCTAATAAGGTGGTTTGGTTAATGGGGGGCAGGACTACCACCCCCAGGGCACCAATCCAGCCCGCCGCTCCACTAATATTCATCAGATGCTGGATCAGTGCACTGGGGGTGGTAAACCCACCCCTAGTGCACAGAGCTACCTTATTAGCATAGCTATTTAACTTCAAAATTTACAGACAATGCACCAAGGATGAAGGTAATACACTTAGGGTGCCTTTACACAGAGATTTATCTGACAGATTTTTGAATCTAAAGCCAGGATAGGATTTGGAGAGGAGAAATCTCAGCCTTTCCTTAATGAACCGTCCCGTTTATCGTCTGTTCCTGGCTTTGGCTTTAAAAATCTGTCAGACAAATCTCTGTGTAAAGGCACCCTTACCTTCATCCCTAGTGCCCCGTGTTTTATAGGGACATATCAGCAGGTTAGATCAGTCTAATCTGCTGACATTCATTTTAAGGGTGGGTTCACATGTACAGGATCTGCAGCAGATTTGATGGCGCAGATTTGCTTTGAATCTGCAAGTTCAAATCAGTGTCACCAAATCTGCTGCAGATCCTTTATGTGTGAATGCACCCTAAAGCTAAAACTTTTGATGCATTTTTTTTTTTTATGAAACATTGCAACAGGGACAAAAGTATAAAAGGCCATGCCTCCTCCCCACCTTGTCAAGCCCCCCCCCTTTCCAAGCTCCCCCAGTCCACTCATGGGGAAAGCCACACCTGTGGCATATCTGTTCTAGACGTCATAACATTTTACTACCTATATATTAAAATATTCCTAAACCTAAGTCGAGACTGTTGTCTGAGATAAGGATGCCGATGCTGGGAAGTGATCTGTTAATAATTGCAGCGGTAGAGAAGACAATAGCAGCTTAGACTTTCTCTTCTCGATGGAAGGTCACAGAGCACACCCAAACACCCTTCCTTGGCTGGGTCCTTCGTGGAGGAATATCTGGCTAGTCCTGTGTTTTGAGGCTCCATGGGTTCTTCTTTTGCATATTCATTTTTTCCAGGGAGCAATGCACCTAGGATTTTAATGCATTGAGCGCTTAACCAGCAGTGTTATCATTTGGCTGGTCTCCCTGAGATCAGTTAGGGCCCTTTTACACAGAAAGATTATCTGACAGATTATCTGCCAAAGATTTGAAGCCAAAACCAGGAACAGACTATAAACGGAGATCAGGTCATACAGGAAAGCCTGAAATTTCTCCTCTTTTCAAATCCAGTCCTGGCCTTGGCTTCAAATCTTTGGCAGATAATCTGTCAGATAATCTCTGTGTAAAAGGGCCCTATCCTGTTTCTCTTATGCTATTCATGTCAATGGGGCATATTGTGTTCATAGTTGCCTCCTGTGCATAGGGCAATTTAGTATCTGGTCCTAAAAAATAAAATCTAGGTGATACACTTCACTATAAAAGAATAAACCATCACCTCCTCTACACGACATACAGGGTAGGCTGTATTTTTTTTTTCCCTTATAAGGCCAGTGGATAAATTTTTTTTTTATGCATAAAAGCTCTAAACACATTAAGAAAACTATATTGTATAGTGTTATTAAAGCAGAAACAAAATGCGATTGGAGATCCCCAACATAATGAAGATCAGCAGATTAATTTATATAAAAATAGCAAAAAAAAATAAAAATAAAATAAAACACATGGAACATTTTGGGTTACTTCTAAGTGACATGATGGATGAATAATACGTCCTCCATGAGGGGCAGGATTGGTCTTACTAAAAAGTGTAAATTATCAGTTCATATTCAAAATATATAAAATATATCATGCTCCCTTCCGTAAGGGCTCTTGCAAAGAAACTTGTAATACGAAAAATAACAAGTTCCAAATTTATTAAAGTCCTCTGTAGAAAATCATGCCAAACACTGTACAGTCTGAAAATAAAAGCGCCTGGGGCTCTATGAGACGAGGAACTTGCATGGTGGTAGAAGGCCGTGTGTGCAGTCTGGATTTCCCAAGTGCCTAGTTGTCTTTATCTGACTGCAATGACGCTGTAGCCAGGGCTACGGCTGTGACTGGCTGTCCTAGACCATGTAACTGCAGCTTGGCCATCTTCTTCTGCTCACATTCAGACACCAGGCGGCTCAGCTCGGCTGCGCTGTATCCTATTAAAGTCTTCAGGTCGCAAACAAACTTGTAGACGAACCTTTTGCCTTGTACTTTACAGATCATATCCCCGTCATAGTAATATCTAGTGGTAAAAGAAAAAAAATGACAGCTTGTTAATATAAAGCAGGTTAGGTCTTACAGGGGTTGGAAATGGGGTCAAACTATCACCTATCCTGGAGGGAAACCAACCCTAATAGTCTGAATACAGCAGCGGAGCCTGTGCACTGCCACCCCAGTTAAGGGGGTTTTCTTACCTAATAAACTTTTATTATCTGTCAGATAATGCAAAACTAAACAATTTTGCAAGTGCTTTTCATTAGCAAAGTTGCTTATTTTTGCCCTATCCTCTTACCTTATAGTTGAAAGCTAGTTCCTAGGTTTTTGACCACCGCTAGGTGGTTGGAATCCTTGTGACCTGGTAAGCATACTTTTATCCCTTCTATGTCTCCCTCTTAGATCACAGGCTGCTCTAGGACTTATGGATTGTCCCTGGAGCCATGTCTGATTTTGTGACAGGAGTGGCGGTCTTTTTACAAGAAGGTAACTGTACCTATTCTAATCTTGAATAACCCTTTAAGTGTAGGTTTTTGTGTGCTAAAAACTACTTTAACCCCTTAACTATGCATGACTGATATACCCATCATGCGGCCGTTAAGGGTAAGCATAGGGCTCCCAGCGCAAGCCCTCTCTGCAGCCCACATTTTTGTTTACATCAAATCCAGAAACCTCACACAGCCCCATAGACCAAACAATAAAGGCGTTATAAGGCTGGGAATAAATCAATTTTACATTTTTTTTTTTTATTTTTTTTTAAGGTTTTAAATTTTTTAAAAGCCATCAAATAATATAAAAGTCATGCAAGTTACATATCGTTGTAATTGACTGACTTAAGGAACATGGATAACATGTCAGTTTTACCATAGGACAAACGGCGTAAATATGAAACCTCTCAATATAAAAAGGAATTGCTGTTTTTTCAAATTTCACTGCACATATTTTTTCTGCTTTGCAGCATATTTTATAGAAAAATTAAGCCTGTATTTGCAAAGTATAATTGGTGTTGCAAAAAATAATGGCTCATGCGAGTCTGTAGGGGAAAATATGCAAGTGCAGTGGCCTTTTAGACACAAGGAGGAAAAAACGAAAGCACAAAAATGAAAACTGGCTCCGTTCTTAGGCTGCATTCACACTACGTATATTTCATTCAGTATTGTGGTCCTCATATTGCAACCAAAACCAGGAGTGGATTAAAAACACAGAAAGGATCTGTTCACACAATGTTGAAACTGAGTGGATGGCCGCCATATAACAGTAAATAACGGCCATTATTTCAATATAACAGCTGTTGTTCTAAAATAACAGGAAATATTTGCCATTAAATGGCGGCCATCCACTCAGTTTCAACATTGTGTGAACAGATCCTTTGTGTTTTTAATCCACTCCTGGTTTTGGTTGCAATACTGACTGAAATATACTGACTGAAAAATACGTAGTGTGAATGCAGCCTGAAAGGGTTAATAATCATATTTTGTCTTTTTGCAGACATTTAAAAAAAAATTTTATTTTTTAATCACTAGAGCATTATTATAAATATATTTTTATATACTTAGCTAGGCTGTATTGCCAGTGTCTTGGCACACAAAGCGAATAAACCTGAAAAATCCTCCGATTTGCAGACTCTCTTCCATCCATGTAAAGATTCAGATATACAACATTTATTCTTCTATATTTAAGTTAAAAAAAAGCAACGTTTGATTCACTTACCGAAGTGCACGACTGAGTTTCTCGTAGTTCATGGTGGGTTTATTTTTACGTTGTCCCCATTTCTGAGCAACAAGTTCTGGTTGGTTTAATTTGAATTCTCCTTCATCTCCCACCCAAGAAATACAGTCTCTGGCGTCTTTATCTGTGAGCAGCTCTAAGAGGAACTGCCAGAGCTGGATCTGGCCATTGTTACCTGCAGGAAAAAGCAGTGAAAACTTCAATGAACTATATTACACAACACTGCAAGATTCAGCGCACCAAAGATGGATAGAGAATGGTCTATTATTTCTACACAAGAGTACACATGACCGTACTAACAGATCATTCCTATTCAGAACTGCATTTAAACAAAAAGATCTGTCAGCTAAATATGAGGTATAGGGCTGCAAGCATTTTCAGGTAGCTATAAGTGTTTATTTTTTTGCATCAACACCTTTTGATGTACCCAGTAGTAGGTCCAAAATTTATGAAACTATCAATTACGTCCAAGTTTAAGTGTAAAAAAAGGGGGTGCCAGGCTGCTGAGGTACATTAACTGTACCATTAGGTTTATTGCAATTGCAACATATGCGACTCTATGCCTCAGGTTCCTTTAAAAACTAGCCATACACAAGAATAGTTAACCAAACCTGCCCATTGTCTGACAACCAAATATAGGGAGCCTACTGATCTAGAACCAACACATCAGGTAATATGGTTATGAACTTGTGAGATATCAACACACCTGACCCTTTGTCAAAAAAGAAATAAACCAATGACTGAGGTGTATTTCAGCAGCCTCATCCTTAATGCTTATGGTAAAGTTGGAATCACAATTCTCTTGGGGCAGATACACCTGTGCAATACGCCCTGACTGCAGGTGTAATGATATCAAGTAGCTGCTGTTAGTTCAGGTCATCAGAAACACAGGGATGTAGTCCTGCAGGAATATCGATGCTAAATTGCAGCTATATAATGCTCATAATAAACTGGACCTGTGTGTATTGACTTTTGCAGGCTGGTACCTTGGCCTTGCCTGCTTGTTCAGTGACAGTGCCAAACCCTTTTTGCTGATCTGCACTCGAGTGTACACTATAACAAACTTAACATTCAGAAATCTAATAAAAACAAACTGCAGTTTAGTTTATGATCACCAAAGTGTCAGGGACAGAAAAGGGATGAACAATTCCTGTTTGTAGTCAGAAGAATTAGGAATGTAGTTCTGGATAGTTACCTGTCCTGTTTCCGGGAGAACTTCTGTCTTCTCCAGATATACGAGGCGCCCGCTGTACTTTTGCTACTTTGGTTTGTGTGTTTATAACTTTTATAGTTGTGGTGGGAGTTGCGTTTGCCAAAGACCCTGGAATTATCTGGACAGCTGCAAGGAAACAGGAACATTTTCTTTTGTAATGCAAACTCATACAAAACCTTGGTAAAATGTTAGCTGGATTTGTTTGCTGATTTGACTCTTAGTATTGCCAAGTCGTCAGTTACATAGGGTACATGCTGCAGATATACAAACTGCACACCTTAAAAAAAACAGATTTTTGAATCAAAATTTCTACTAAAATTAGGCCATGTGTAAAGGTGGCCTCAGACCTTGTACCTGCTATTGAGCCTCGCACTGATCATTAGAATGAGCAGGAAGAACAGGGCAGTAAAGCGTGTTACTCGTTGGCTTGCAGCAATCTCTGTCTTGTTTCTCTAGACTTATATCTGGGTCATCCAGAGATTTCTGCGGGCCAGGGAGTAAAGCCTGCTACCTCCAGCTTCTCCCTGCTCATTCTAACTTTTGATGCCACTTTAATAATTTACTATGACACACTTATATATATATATATATATACACACACACACACACAAACTTACGTTGATCAATTGTCACTGTTGCAATTTCTCCTCCGTGTTCTTGACTTGCCAGTACATCTGGAGAGAAGAATCACATGATAATAATGCATCTCTGCAGGAACAACTTTAGAAAGGATTCTAATCTGGTAAAGTTGTAAATTATTGCATATCCATTGCAAGATGAAAATGCAATTATAATTTAAAGGGACACTCATGTGAAGCATCTACGCTTGAGCATGGTTCAGGGAAATTAACGTTAAGAGGGGGGGGGGGGAGTGACAATATCACTTTAAGCATATAAAAGATTATAAAATTATAAAATCCTTTTACAACAAGCAGGAAAATATTTTTATACAATGGGGCAAATATGTGTGATCAAGACCATAGAATCATAGTAAAACCAATAAATAACATGGAGAAAGAATAATTTCTGCTGCACGTATTGGGAACCTTTTCTTACATTTCCTGAGCAGCTCTAGATGGCTCCATAATATCTCCCCTCTGGGGACTCTCTGAAAGAAATCTTCTTGACCGATCTGGCAGAGCTCTCTCCCGGGAATACTGAGCGCGTTCACATTAATATCGGTCATACCAAACTCCTTCATCACCCATAACACCCAATGAAGCACTTGATCTGTGGACCACTGGAGAGGATCTAGAAATAGACATACAATATATTAGATGAAATCTGTACAGTGTTATAAACCACAAACAATCTAGGGTACGTTCTTGACTGCACGTTATTCCAAGAGTGGAAAAATACACTAATATCTGGCAAAAATTCTTCAGCACCAAAAAACAGAATGGTATGCCAAATCTATGACATAACGTCACACAGACAGCTTCCGCCTGTCTAGTGTTATACTTACTAGATTAAGGATGCCATTTCTCAAATCTGCCCCAAGGTGTGTAGTAACCATGTGACTGTACTTACCATATGGTATGCCCAAGCGTTCCTGCTCCTTCCTGTAACCTTCTAATGCTGCAGCCCACCGGGTCACTTGTTCTGATGTTTCATCAGAGATGGTGACATGTTTTGTGTCGTCCAGGGTTATCACCTGGGCCTCTTCCACCAGCTGGGCTTCCACTGCTCCATGGTGAGCGTCTGGGTCAATCACCACTTCCACAGTCTCTACAGGTTTTACTATCTCAAGTATGTTCAGCTTTGGCTCAAGACCTATGTATACATTTAAAAAAAAAAAAAAAAAAAAAACATTGAGTTCATACTAACTTTTTTCACTAACTGAAAAATATAGAACAAACTCATTTGTTCTAATTAGACATTTTATAGAGATAAAAAGCCAAATAAAAGTAATCAGACTCTAGTTAACCAGTATCCATAAGCAAGGATAAACGATCCAACTTTATCAGTAAAACTTCTGTTTTATTAGGTTTCAGTAAAAACAGGACAATTCACACCATTGTGCAACACACTACTCAGTCTCTGATGACGCGTTTCAGACACACCCGCCCTTGCTCACATACAGATGTCTTTGAGCAAGGGCGCATGCGTCCGAAACGCATCAGAGACTGAGTAGTGTGTTGCATAATGGTGTAAATTGGCCTGTTTTTACTGAAAACTGATAAAGCAGAAGTTTTACTGATAAAGCTGGATCGTTTATCCTTTCTAATGGATGTTGGAGCACATTGCTGAAGGTGGATCCGTGCGAATCAGTGAAGCAGTGAGTGAGCTGACACTTTTGAATTTTATTATTTGTATGATGGTCAAACAGTGCATGGTACTAACCTTGCTGAGAAATAACCTGCACACTCAGTTGTACTGATCCATCAGTTTTAACTCCTTGGTCAAATAAACTTCTTTCGGGATCAAGCTGTTGGAGAAACAGATATAAACTATTTAGAATTTTTGACTATTATGAATTTTACATGTTTCATTAGTAGGAACAGCATGACAGAATAATAGAATAATAACTAACCAAATGGATATAAAAACTGGCAATTCTTGGTGCTGGCTACACCATAGAACTGTCATTCACAGAAAATGGGGACAACAACAGCAGTTCCCACCACGTCTACAGGCCCACAACCTAACAAAATTCATATATTGCTGTAGTACATGGTAGATTTTAAAGTCAGTAAATGCAAAAAGAAAAATTGAATATGAGTAAATATAATCTGAATATAAAAAATGAATATAAGCCCAAGCTCTGTATACTGTATAGTAACCATGCTGGGTTACGGCAGCTAAGGTGCCATTAAAGGGAATGGAAGATGACCTGCAGTAACAGAGCATAGGCACTAGACAATGAGCTTCCTGCGTATGTAGTGTGTACATCCTGGAGCAGTGGTTTTGCTGATCGGCAGGGGTACTGGCACTCCACCCATAAATCCAGAGGATAAGCTTTCAGCCACTAAACCCTGTAAAGTCTGTAAATCCAATGTTCAGGAACTGCAGAAAATCTACTGTAGTCAGCAATGTAAAGCTTTTACTATCTTTACTGCAAAATTACCTCCATTATGACGTCTACTTACCTGGATGTCTTGTAAACAAATTTCATGGGCATCGAGTGAGCACTGAAGTCTGGGCTCTAGTAGCTTCTTAAGATTTCCAATTGGCTCATTTATGTCAATGGACTGGCTGACAAACTCCGCTGTGGTGTAGGTCTGTTCTATGATGCTAAAATGTGAACATATGGAAGAGATGCATGAAAGACAGTCACACAGAAGAAGATGCAGATGGGGGTCAGACACAGGCACAAATAGGAAAATAAGACGCTGCATATTTCTTAGGATTTCATAAACTGAATAATAATATTATTATTATTGGATTCCAGTGGGCCACACTGCGGCAGCAGCAGCACTTCTCCTGCTAGTCCTCCATCAAATCTGAATCTTTTGCTTCATTACATGCTATAAGGGCCAGTTCACACTGAGCAAGATTGTTGCATTTCCGCCGCGCTCAGTGTGCTGCTGTAAGTGAATGGACAGGGCGCACGCTCGTCCACTCCCTCTACTCTCCTCTCAAATAACTAACATGTTAGTTCTTTGAAGGGAGAGCGGCAGCAGCAGACGAGCGTGCGCCCTGTCCATTTACTTACAGCAGCACAATGAGCACGGCGGGACTCCGCGGCGGAAATGCGACGATCTTGCTCAGTGTGAACTGGCCAAAAGAGTTGGATTTTCAGCAGTGGAGTGCGCTGCTGCATTTAGTCTTTGGCCGTATCTAGGGGATCACAGCGGGTCTCAGCAGTGCGCTGCGATCAATAACTTTTCACATCTGATGACCTGTACAGTTATTTCAAGTGCCAGTAATGCTTCAATGTTAGGAAAGTGGTGATGTGCGAGCTATTCAGATAGATCAACATGATTCCAGGATTAAATAGAGCAATGCTGGGATGGCGACACCTTACGTACCTTTCCTCTGTACATTCTGCCTTTTCTGTTCCATCAATTTCTATCTCTATTAGCTCCTCAGCCTCCCTCTTTGTCATGGCTAATTATTTTTAGTTGCAAACCTATGAGAGGTCAGAGAAAGAGAGAGATACAGATTACTCCCAATAATGTAGACGCGAGCTGCATGGCTATGCTTACACGACTCAACCGCTCATCTTCCCTAAAGTTGCGTATGTAGCTGTATTTTTGCAGAGTGGAAAGCCTCTATAAAGGGACCTGTGGACACTTTGAACAAGCACCTTTGTATAAGCAACTACCCCAAATAACACTGAAATCAAGGGGTAATATGTGAAATGTCTGGCATTCAACTGGACATTCTTAACCCCCATATCTACTTAGAGAACACCGAAAGGAAAGGAGAAAATTCTGGTTAAAGTACAATAAAATAATAAAGGGCATGGCTTAGCCTTGGTGCACGATACTAGACGAAACCAGAACAGGAAGAGGAGTAATCAGGAAACCGATAAAAACAGAGGAAAGACTGATGAGGAAACCAGGGTGGGAGCATGTGGCGGTCTGCTGACAATGACTGTGTATACACCGCACACAAAGACACTGTTGTGCAGCAAAAATCATCTGTGCCTTACAGCTCTATGGCTTCTAATTTCCTCCACTGAAGTCAGAAGATGACTAGTGATGGCTGAACTTGCCAAACATTTGGGTTTGTCACGTTCGTTCATCGCTTAAGATGATCTAACCACAGCTGAGGGTTTGCTACAGCTGTATCCACTCCAAGCGTTTGGGATATATTCAGAGACCTGGACACTATGGGGGAGACTTATCAAAGGGTGTAAAATTTAGACTGGTGCAAACTGCCCACACCATCCAATCACAGCTCAGCTTTCCTTTCAGCACTGCCTAAAGCTGAGCGGTGATTGGTTGCTGTGGGTAGTTTGCACCAGTCTAAATTTTACACCTTTTGCTAAATCTCCCCCTATATATTCATGTGTTGGAAAGTCTGTGCAGAAATTATATGTAATCCACAATATGCTCTTTATGTAGCTGATACCCTGCAGAATTACTGGAGATGTTCCCCATTCCCTTTATAAAGGTGAATGAAAATCTCAGATAAATGTGAAGATAAAGCAGCACCCACCACCTACAATAATTGCAGAATTTTATAATTTGTTTCTTTTTTTGTTTTCCTCCACTTCTCTAGTGTATACTCTTTGTCAATATTTACCATGCATAAGGGTGCACAGAAGTATCTGCCCAGGAAAAAGCTGCAGCTCTACAGGTGACACTTACTCTCTACGCTGCAAGATGATGGAAAAACAATTCTTCACCCGTGTCGTCCATTGGTTTAAACATATATGAAAACGCATTTCGGCTTTGATCTGAACAGCACCACAGACCAGATACTGCACGGGAGTAATGGTCACACAGCGACTATCGATAATCACATTTGAGCGATAATCGGCTCGTGTAAACACAGCGTACCATCAAGCGTCGAGCGATAAATCGTTCATCCTGATCTTTCAACATGTTCTAAAATTGTCGTAGGTCATTCGGGTAAAATTAGCAGATCGCTTTGTGAAAAAAGTCTTTCAATGATTCACCCTAAGGGTGGGTTCACACTATGGAATTCTAAATTCCGTCAGCTGTCCGCCCGCCTGGGCACGCGCTTTTCCGCCGGCTCCATAGACACCATTCTATGGGCCGGCATATTCCGCAATCCGCTAAAAGAGGTGACATGACACTTCTTTCAGCGTATAGCGGAATACACCGGCCCATAGAATGGTGTCTATGGGGCCGGCGAAAAGGCGTCCAGATGTGCAGGCGGACAACAGACGGAATTCCCCGGACATTGTCCGTGAAAATTCCGTAGTGTGAACCCGCCCTAAGTGTGAGATGGGCTTAAGTGATCTTAAAACAATCGTAATAACATTTTTTTTTTCAAACGATTTATCGCTCCATCTAAACACTGAAACACATAGTTACTTTGAAATCGTTAATCGTTCGATTGTGTAAAGAGACCATTAGGATGCGTTCACACCTACAGGATCCGCAGCAGATTTGATGGTGCAGATTTGATGCTGTGTTCAGTTAATAAATGAAATCTGCTGCGGATCCGCAGCAGAAAATAAGCTGCGGGTTCGGTAAGTATGAACGTACCCTTAGGGTGCAGCTTACACCTGAAAAGCTTTGTGATGAGTTTTAGCTAATAAATAACATTGGTCAACAAATTATTGTCCAGCGTCTTGGAGGGGTTACAGGCGCCCAGCGTCTTGGAGGGGTTACAGGCGCCCAGCGTCTTGGAGGGGTTACAGGCGCCCAGCGTCTTGGAGGGGTTACAGGCGCCCAGCGTCTTGGAGGGGTTACAGGCGCCCAGCGTCTTGGAGGGGTTACAGGCGCCCAGCGTCTTGGAAATCGGTTAATAAGTTCTCAAATCGTTAGTCGTTCACTAAAACTTCACAGATCGCTTCACCGATTCACCCTATGCGCGGAAGAGGCTAAAACAATTGCAACAACAATTTTTCCGTCTAAATGCTGATCAGTATAAAAAACGCATTGTTACTTCTAAATCGTTTATCGTTTGATTGGGTGAATTATCGCTCCGTGTAAACGCAGCATTAGCAAGAGCTAGTACAATTAACGACTATCGGCTAGAATGGCCGCTGATCAGCCAAGTACGGCGATAATTGTTTGGTGTAATAGTACCCTTAGACTACCACCAAGTCAATATTGTTTTTTACATAATAGGTACACTTTGGGATTCATCAGGTTTTTCACCTGTGCATATTCTGCATGCAGTGTTTTTCGTCCTGTAATCTCACTAGCTTTATGTGATGGAAGCAACCTACACCGTGTGAACACTGCCTAACTAAGCACATTTATGTCAATGAGTAACTACCTTATAGCAGTCTTGTAATTTGTCACATAAAAAAATTTTCAGGTTTAAAATTTCCAGTACTTACCAGCTGCTGTATGTCCTGCAGGAAGTGATGTATTCTTTCCAGTCTGACACAGTGCTCTGTGCTGCCACATCTGTCCATGTCAGAAACTGCTCAGAGCAGGAGAGGTTTTCTATGGGGATTTGCTGCTGCTCTGGACAGTTCCTGACATGGACAGAGGTGGCAGCAGAGAGCACTGTGTCAGACTGGAAACAACACAATAAACAGCAACTGAGGTCCTGAAAGGGGTTGTCCAGCGGAAAATCTTTTTCTTTCAAATCAACTGGTGTCAGTTATATAGATTCGTAATTTACTTCTATAAAATGAAAGAAAAAAAACTCAAGTCTTCCCATACTTATCAGCTGCTGTATGTCCTGCAGGAAATGTTTTCTTTTCAGTCTGACACAGTGCTCTCTGCTGACATCTCTGGCCCAGACTCTGTTTTCTATGAATCCCCATAGAAAACCTCTCCTGCTCTGGACAGTTCCTGTCTCGGCCAGAGATGTCAGCAGAGAGCACTGTGTCAGACTGAAAATTAAACATTTCCAGCATGACATACAGCAGCTGATAAGTATGGGAAGACTTGAGATTTTTTAATAGAAGTAAATTACAAATCTCTATAACTTTCTGATATCAGTTGACTTAAAAGAAAAAAAAAATCACTGGACAGCCCCTTTAAGGTCTTGTCATCCATCCCTGACATGTGACGCAATGTATATTAGAACTGTGGCTCTCCGCTAAGACTACGACTCCCAACATGGCTGTCAGGGCATGCTGGGAGTTGTAGTTCTGCAGCCACTATAGGGCCACAGGTTGGCCACTAAACACCTCACACAAGACCGATAAAAACTACAATTCCCATAAGCCCCCAGTGACACACAGGCCCATCTGTGCGCGTCACCAGTGTTACTCATACACAGAGGGAGCGCTGAGCCTTGTAGTCCCACACGTGACAGCAGCACACCGCACACACCGGCTAGAGGTAGGTGACGGAGCGCACAGGCAGTGACAGGGTTAATCCCAGGCCGCGCCGCGCCCCCCGCCACACACCTGCCCGGCCTCCGTACTTACCGCCTTATGCTCTCTCTTTTCTCCCGTTCGCTCTTTTTTTCCCGGCTTTCCGACCTCCAGGCACGGAAATGAACCGTGGCGTCAACACGCAGCGCGGCCAACGGAAACAAAACACAGCCCGGGCGGAAAAGGCGAGGGACTGGCTCCACAGCACCGGAAGCCGAGTGACGCACTTCCGCTCGACCTCAAAACGCAAGGAGGGACGGGCAGGAGCGGGAAAGCCACGCGGGGCGGAGACTGGGCGTGTCTATGAGTGTGTGGGCGGGCCTATGAGTGTGTGGGCGGGCCTATGAGTGTGTGGGCGGGGTAGTCAGGGAATGTTAAAAACAGTGGGCGGATCGGGGCGTGTCTGCGCGGTGTACACAGCCTGGAGCAGGTCACATGACAGTGCGGCTCACCTGTCCGGTTACCTTCCTTCTCCTGCTGCTCCGGAGTCACCAGACTGACTGACTGACCATCTCCGTGACTAATAGCTGGGTTTTCTTCTAAGTAAAAGTACATTGTTTTGAATATATTTTTCCTGCATGTCCTTCCCCTATAAAGCGACTCTGTACCCACAATCTGACCCCCCCCCCCCAAACCCCTTGTACCTTCGGATAGCGGCTTTTACTCCCAAGATCTGTCCTGGGGTCTGTTCGGCAGGTGATGCAGTTATTGTCCTAAAACAATATTTTTAAACTGGCAGCCCAGTGTCAAATGGGAGTATCTGTGCCCTAACCTTGCACCACTCCTCTGTCCCTCCTCACCATTAGGAATGCCACAGGAACATTTTCTCCATGCTGAACATTGCACAGGTGTCTTAACGATCCAGCCCATGTGCCGTGCTGACACAGTTGGGGAATAGGAGGCAATCTGCCTGGAGCATTCCTAATGATGAGGAGGGCGGGGAAGAGGGACGGAGGGGTTGTGCCAGCCCAATGCATACACAATGTAAGCCACGCCCGTTAGGCATAAGGCTGCAATTTTAAAATACCTTTTTTAGGACAATAACTGCATCACCTGTCAAACGGACCCCAGGACAGATCATGGATTAGAAACAGCTATCTGACGGTACAAGCGGTTCGGGGGGTCAGATTGTGGGTACAGAGTCGTTTTAATGCTGGCAGTCCACAGGAGTGTGCCACCCTGCTGTTATACACTTTATGGTGGTATTTGTTCCCAATGTGGAAAGATTTTATGGTGTACTGCCTAGTGACATTTGGTGCTGCAACAGGGTATTATGTGAATGCTGGTATGTGCCCCAAATGGGGGTTATATGGAGGTTGGAGCCCTGACATCATTATGGATGGGGGGGGGGGGGGCTGAGGTCCGGGCATCATTATGGATGGGCCGGTGAAGTCCGGGCATCATTATGAATGGGGCGGTGAGGTCCCGGCCTCATTATGGATGGGGTGGTGAGGGCCCGGCCTCATTATGGATGGGGCAGTGAGGTCCGGGCATCATTATCGATGGGGCAGTGAGGTCCCGGCCTCATTATAAATGGGGCAGTGTGGTCCGGGCATCATTATGGATGGGGCGGTGAGGTCCGGGCATCATTATCGATGGGTGGTGAGGTCTCCACATCATTATGGATGGGGCGGTGAGGTCCCGGCTTCATTATGGATGGGGTGGTGAGGTCCTGACATCATTATGGATGAGGCGGTGAGGTCCAGGCATCATTATGGATGGGGCATTAAGGTCCAAGCATCATTATGGATGGGGTGGTGAGGTCCTGACATCATTATGGATGGGGCGGTGAGGTCCAGGCATCATTATGGATGGGGCGGTGAGGTCTCCACATCATTATGGATGGAGCGGTGAGGTCCAGGCATCATTATGGATGGGGCATTAAGGTCCAGGCATCATTATGGATGGGACGGTGAGGTCCAGGCTTCATTATGGATGGGGCGGTGAGGTCCCGGCTTCATTATGGATGGGTTGGTGAGGTCCTAGCATTATTATAGATTGGCAGGGGAGTAGTGTTGAGTGGCTTTGCCAAACTGTGTGAGAAGTTAGATGCTGCCCTAGGACTGCCAGGAAAACAAGGTTATGGTTGTTTCTAGGACTCACTAAGGCTGCATCCAACTTCTCCAGCCACTGGGGGTCAAATGGCGAGTGTTTGCGTTCAGAGAACATGGCAGAACCTGAACAGTTCTGCAAATCTGCTCAACTCCCAGGACTGCATCCAGCTTTTCCGAAGTACATGACAGCAGATTTAAATAGCAGCAGCCCAATAAGCCGAGGTAACAAATTGCTTTATTTCTTTACAACTGTAAATTTACTCATCTCTCCTCCTGAGGCCGCAGCATCATTATCGATTGTTTTTTTTTGGGCCTCAGCTGGCCAAACAGTTTTTTGGCCACCTAAAGACCCTATTCCACAGAACGATAATCGTCCCGTGGTGTTGACAACAATGATCAGCCGACATCATTCATGTCGGCTGATTGTTGCGTCGTTTGTCTTTCAAACATGTTGAAAGACAAACAACTGATACAGCAACAATCTGCTGCCGTCGCTCCGTGGAATAGGACGCTGCTGTATCCTATGGGCTGCCCGGACGATCAACGATCCCCTGGGCAGCCCCCCAGACTCACCCACTCGCTGCTGCCGCCGCGTGGAGTAATGGGAGCATCAAGCGGGGAACAAGGAGCAAACGAGCGCTCGTTGCTCCTGTCAGTTAGCCCATGGAATAGGGCCGTAACATCCGAAAAAGTGTGGAAATCAAAAATTCTATCTTTTAAAACTATGCAGCATGTCACAAAACGAGCCTACACACAGCTCCATAGATGAGACAATGTTACAGGGATCACTGTACCCTTAATATAACATTACCTTTATTTTATGGGACAGTAGCGTTCCTCAGCTACTAAATACAATAAGTGATAAAAATAAATAAAAAAAATTAAAATGACCCAGAAAATAGTTTTATCTCACTGTAATACTTGCTGTGCAGTTATGTGTCAGGCAGCTATGTGATGATTACAGGTGAGGTGCTACCAGGACTTGCCACAAGAGGGCGTATAAGTGCTACCTGGATTCTGCACCCAACTATTTATTAGGTGGAGTTTCTGGCAGCCGGCTCTCAATGGATTGGACTACAGTAAGTGCTGATTGTTCAACCACCCGTTTAATATACGTTGTACAGTAGGTTACACAGTGATCACAGAATGACTGCTCATGACTTATGTAAAATGTACCGCAGGCCTTGTGGAAGCACAACACACAGTATAGGGGGTTATACACATGACACCTTCTATACAGATGGATAAGTTACCAGTAAGCTTCTTGGGTCCTGAAGTCTTTCTACAATAATTGATATTTATTGTCTGAACCAACTCATTGAGGAATCCCCTCTACAGTGTACCTATAATAATAATTTATATAATTCCAACAGATCCCTATCATTTTAGAAAACATCTGACGTCATAGTGATCAACTAAGACCCCCAAGCACTAGAATAGAGGGGCACTCTTCCTTTTCCATTCAGGAAGCTAAAGTGAGAGGTTTGTGCAGGGATCCATGTAATTTCCAGTAATTCCGCATACTGCTTGCTTTAACCAATAAGGTGCACAGTGCAGGCAGTCGATTACTTCTGATCCTTAATTCTGCGATTGGTGGGGGGGCTCAGGACCCAGACCCCCACAGATACTAAAAGTGAGATGTCAGCAGTTTGTCACGGCTTGTCTACAAATGAATAGAAGCTTTATACAGCGCCACTCTTTCACATGTTCGTTGTCTGGTATTGCAATAGGGATGAACTGCAATACTAGACAAGGGTGCAGCTGCTTCTGAGAAATGATAGAATTTCTTTTCTTTTTTCTAGAAATCATACAGACTGTATTCTCATGACGGAGTAGACCACCAAGTATCCACTCCAGAGTGGTACACCCCTACAGTGCTGAAAAGGTATGACATTGTAAAATGGTGTTTTTACAGAGAAATAAAAACCTTTTGTTGTTATCAAAAGTAGAGCGGTAGCATGCCAACACCCAGAACTAGAGAAAAGCGAACCTCGAGCGCGCTTGTGTTTGTCCGAATCAGAGCATGTGACATTTGATTACCAGTTTTTGGAGAAGTTGGATGCAGCCCTAGGGAGTTCTGAAAAACATGTGTACAGCCATAGGCAGTATCCATGTTTTCCAGAACTCCCTAGGGCTGCATCCAACTTCTCCAGCCACTACTAATCAAATGCTGCACACTCTGGGTTCGGAGAAACACAGGTTTGCTCTTCTCTAGATATCTATAGTTTTTGTTGTTGTTTCCTGGAAAACCTCTTCAAAAGAGATTCTCCAAAATAATATAGTTGCTTTCTTCCCAACACTGCACTTTGGAAGTCCTTTTAATTGATCTGAGCTGTAATACCAAACACAAATTGAAGACACGATTGGGGTGTTTCTAGCTATCCTAGCCCTTAAAGCAACTCTGCACCCACTATGTGACTCCCCCAAACCACTTGTACCCTCGGATAGCTGCTTTTACTCCAAGATCGGTCCTGGGGTCTGTTCAGCAGGTGATGCAGTTACTGTCCTAAAAAACAACTTTTAAACTTGCAGGTCAAATTGGCGTGGCCTAGAGTACCCATGCAACACCCCTGCGTCCCTCCTCATCATTAGGAATGCCCCTGGAACATTTTCTCCTATTCATCACCTGTGTGAACACTGCACATGAGCTGTATCGTTAAGGCACCTGCGCAGTGTTCTGACAAGTGATGAATAGGAAAAATGGTCAAGAGGGCGGGGAGGAGGGGCAGCACGATCCTAGGGCACAGACACTCTAGGCCACGCCAATTTGACACAGGGCTGCACGTTTAAAAGTTGTTTTTTAGGACAATAACTGCATCACCTGCCGAACAGATCCCAGGATAAATATGACAATCACAAAAGTCTGATGCTCACCAAGGCCATGTTGACATGACAAAGTATTCCACTTTGGAATATGAATTTAAAAAAAACCCTGTGTGATGCCCATTGCGGTCAATGGGAATGCACTTCATAGTTCACACTGGGTTTAACATACATGGACATGGATTAGTCCCTTAGTGTGGCGCCAACCTGCATCCAAAAGCAGGTCACATCTGACCTCTGTGTTCTCGCATGTGTATGATATCAAAGGATTGGTTTGCATTTCTCTTTTCAGGGTCTTTATACTGATGGGCTATCAGATCAGTAGAAATCTAACACCAGTGGGCACAAGTGCTGCAGCCTCTTCATTTCCTACCAGACACCTCCATCCAAGCACTACAGAGAGTACATAATATTGCATGAAGTGAATGAGATGAGCTGCAATACCGGGTATAGCTAGTAGGAAATAAAGAAGCTGCAGCACCCATGGCCCCCTAGCTAGCTGATCAGCGGGGCTCTCAGTAATACATTTCAGTAGGGAAGCCGGGTGACTAAGGAATCACACTACCTCTGTGTACACACACATTATGCTGGGTTTTTGCTGGATCAAAACAGATCAGTTATTTGACAAACACAAAAATGTGTTTGGTCGTGTTTTTTATGTTAAAATTACAGTGAAACAGAAGGAAAAACACAGTGTGAACCTCGCCTAATCCCATATGTACTCTGTCCAGCGTATGTCAGAAGAATGTGCGTTGTGCATTGGCCCTCTTATTTTAGCCCTTTGAGGACCAGGCCCAAAATGACCCAGTGGACCGCGCAAATTTTGATTTTTGTGTTTTCGTTTTTTCCTCCTCCCCTTCTAAGAGCTCTAGCACTTTCATTTTCCTATCTACATGGCCATGTAATGGCTTGTTTTTTACAGGAATAGTTGTACTTTGTAATGGCGTCTTTCATTCTACCATAACATGTATGATAGAACCTCCAAAATTATTATTTATGAAGATCTAAATTGGTGAAATTGTAAAATAGAATGCAATATGGTAATGCATCCAGCTGCTTCCTGGTCTGAGACAGGAATTAAAACGGGAAATCTCAGAGCCGCTCAGCCATTCAGCAGTAGAGACGAGACACCGCTACAGCTGGTGATTGGCTGAGCAGGCCTGCCAACGTCACGTCTCAAAGCAGGAAGCAGCTGGATGTGAGCCACAGCATATCCTACTGTGCAAAATAAAAAGCAGAAGACACAGTCTACTTTTTCCTACAATAAAAGTCAATGGTTGACGTACACATCTCTCGTCTATAAAATGTCTGTGAGTTATCATCTCCAATGTATGTGAAGAGTCTGAATCCTCAGCTCCCCTATCAGTGTATAAGGAGTCACCCAGCTTGCCCTATAGAGATACAACCAAGAAACCTCTGACCAGACTTGTTACCAACCTGACGGTATAGGACGACACAACATTGATGGGTGATTTAAGGGGAAACAGCCTACAGGTATTTCTATTTCTTTTCGTATTCTGTTTTTTATCTAATAAGTCCGACCATAACTTCACTTATGTCCCACAGTTTCCTGGCCACAAGATCATCTGTCGCTTTTGGTAAAAGGTCTTCCTCTTTGCAGTCCCCAAAATATTTCCCAGATACCCCTTCTACTTCAGGAGAGGAGGCCAGGAAGACGGACGTCTGAGCTCCTTCGGCAGGAGACTTGAAGAAAGCCCAGGAGACCACATTGAAGAGAGGTTTGACCAATACGGGAATATTAATATGCCTCCCTAAGTTGGTTCGGACTATTCCGGGGTGCAGACAGTTGACGGTGACCCCGGTGCCTTCTAAACGCCTTGCCAGTTCTCTGGTGAATAAGATGTTGGCCAGTTTGCTGCGACTATAGCCGGCGCTTCGGCTGTAGCTCTTCTCGCTGTTCAGGTCGTCGAAGTTGATCTCTCCGTATTTGTACAGTTTGGAGGAGACGACCACGATGCGGCTGGGGGCCGAGCTCTTCAGGAGACTGAGCAGCAGGTGGGTGAGGAGAAAGTGGCCCAGGTGGTTCACCCCAAACTGCATCTCAAAGCCGTCTTCAGTCTTGGTATAGGGGCACTGGAAGACCCCCGCGTTGTTTATAAGCACATCGAGTTTAGGTTCTTCCTGGAAAAGAAAATGGTAAGAAAAATTTTAATTCTTTAAATAGAAATTTCCTTCAAGATCAGCATTGTAGCAATACACAGTTTGGTTGCATTATTTTAATACTCTTCATGTTGCTCAAGGCTGTTCAGAAATATAGTAGTGCATGGGTCTACAACAGGTGTCAAAGTCACAACTGATTTGACTGATCAAGACCAGAGTGGGGCGTACAAGTATGCCAGTTTTATATTAGGCCCCACCCCCTTTTCCCCAGCAGGATTCACTAAGGGGCCTAAATCATGAGAAATGAAGAGCGGGAGGAGGCCACGCCTCCTCTCTGCCTTGTCATGCCCCCCCCCCCAGCCCACCCGTTGGGCAAGCGGGGCATACGGCAGAGAGAAGGGGCGAATCTGAACCCTCTCCCTGGTGCACGCCTCAGGCGGACTGTTCATAAATGTCCCCCCAAATATCTGACTGTAGAGTCTGATTTTTATTTATGTTTTTTAATAGAGGGCTCCATAGATTTCAGCTGTACACTTCTACAGACTCCATATAAAGTTTGGTGGGTGTGTAACGACCCTGACTGATCAAAACTTTTTATGTGTCATGTCAACAAAAAGTTTTTTGTTGTTTTTTTTTGCTGTTACAGATCTGGTTCTTGGGTTGTAAAACAGCTGTTTTTGACCGGCTTTATAGATGGAATAAAAACATTCAGATTACAGTGTAAGAACACAGCTTCCCTATACAGCCCCACTCACTAGTTTCCCCTTACTTTTACAGATCAGCTTGTTATTCAGAGTCAGATGGACGTGTTGCAATAGCAGAAACGCTTTAGTCAGCTCCACATCAGACAATAGTGTTACATGGAAAGTGCTATACCAGCAGGGTAGCCATCACATGACCCCAGCCGCTACCAACACTGTACAATGTAAGACATCCACAGACTGAGGGGGGGGGGGGTGCAGCATACACCCCCCATATAGCCTGCAGAGTACAGCAATACACCCCCCCCATATAGCCTGCAGAGTACAGCATACACCCCCCCCCCCATAGCCTGCAGAGTACAGCATACACTGAACCGTTGATTTTTTTTTTTTTTAATCAACTAGTGTGAGAAAAGTTACACAGATTTGTAATTAATGCCTACTTAAAACTCTCAAGTCTTCCTGTACTTATGAGCTGCTGTATGTCTTGCAGGAAGTGGTGTATTCTTTCCAGTCTGACACAGTGCTTTCTGCTGCCCCCTCTGGCCGTGTCAGGAACTGTCCAGAGCAGCAGCAAATCCCCATAGAAAGCCTCTCCTGCTCAATTCCCGACATGGACAGAGGTGGCAGCTAAGGAGACATCATTGTAGTCTTCCTACAACCACTTCCTAGTAATCCAAATACATGGAACATTGTCCTGTTGAAAGAAAGCTTTGTGCTGAAGATATGAGGGTCCCTATAGTGGACTGTGGTATAATGACTCCACGCTATCCACATGAGGACACCACCACTGGCCCCAATGGAGCTCCCGCAGGATACCTCCTCAGGCTGTCTGTCTGTATGGTTCTCTATGGTCCCAGGAATTAGGACTGGTCATACAGCCCGGGGGCCACTCTCCTCCTTGGTCCATGCGGGGTTGTTTGCAATGACGGAGGGCCATCACCAGTCTCCAGCAGACACAAGGTACACCCTATGGTTACCAGGGACACTGCTGGGTCACATGATGCCGCCCATTGGTCACCTGTCTACAACTCCAGACACTACAGTCCCCAGCAAATGTATATAGAAGAGGTCAGCTGTCCCTATCAGTGCACTATACATACACCTATATACCGTATACATCAGTGTTCTCCAGCTATTGCTAAGCTACAACTCCCATCATGCACAACGGCTGGAGAGCAACTAGTATACATAATACATTGCAGGTTACAGGGCCCTGTGCACACTGCGCGGTAACGCACCCTCACCACCTCCTGGCAGAAGCGTCTCACAGACTTCAGGGAGCTGAGGTCCAGCTGCTTCACCAGCACCTCCCCGCTGTCCCCGGTCTCCTCCCGCAGCTCCCTCGCCGCCTCCTCCGCCCGCTCCAGGTCCCGGCACGCCAGGATGACCCGGGCCTCCATTCTGAGCAGCTCCGCCGCGGTGGCCCGGCCTATGCCGCAGTTAGCTCCAGTGATGATCACCGTCTTCCCCCGCATGAGAGCGGAGGCCGCGGCCCGGACGCTGCCGGTGCTCATAAGTCGGCGAGCCACCAAGATGAGTCCGCCGCCCAGCGCTACGGCTGCCGCCACCATCAGCGCCGAGGAGCCGCCCGCCATGCTGGATGTGGGCAGGTCTCTGGCTGGAATATATGGAGACAAATGTCACCTGTATAGAGGAGAGAGGCGACGTCACCAATAACAGCCAATCAGAGCGCGGCTCTCATCACTAGCGCCGGCTACAAAAGGAATGAACGCATCTGATTGGTTGCTATGGGGTAACTGCTGCAGTTTACATAGCAAGAACGCATCTGATTGGTTTATCCTAGGTTGCTAAGGGCAGCTGCTGCAGGTTACATAAGAATGAATCTGATTGGGTGCTGCAGTTATATATAGAAAGAACACATCTGATTGGCTGCCCTGCTGCTGTTTATGTAGCAAGAATGGCTCACATGTGGACAGATGTGTAACATCCTAACAATAAACCCCTCCACAATGTCCACAATACTTACCACAAAGGAGAGATATGTACTTGTATCTCTTATAAAAAAAATAATAATAATAATAACAATGACAAAATGCTGTACTGTGCTATCCCTCTGTTATTCCTCCTGGAAATGTATTTAGTGTAGCCGCCCTTGTATGTAACAGCTATACTTGTGTCTGTACCTGTAGTGTATTACAGCAGTGCTTCCCAATCTTTTCCACCTCGGGGCACACCTTGGAAAAAAAAATTTCCTCGGGGCACCCCTACTAAATAATGTTCTACAAAATAAGAAAACCGTCATACAGTGACTCACAGGTGACGTCTTCTTTGATCTGAGGAGTCACTTTTCCTTATCCTCTCCTTCCGCCATGATGATTTCTTCCAGCTACTTTTCATCTCTTCAGAACCTGCAAGACAAACAATTTAGGCTCCGCACATTTCTAGCAACTTCCTTTCCTTTCTCCCTCCTGTAGGCTCCCATAGTAACTGCGCTGTTTGGTGTTATGTGCAGTAAAGCGAGTAGGAATGTGGGATGCCCCCTGTATGTAGGAACCCCTGCTGTGCCCCCTGTATGTAGGATGCCCTGCTGTGCCCCCTGTATGTAGGATCCCCTGCTGTGATGAACTAATAATGCCCCCAGAGGTGCCCCCATGAACTAATAATGCCCCCAGAGGTGCCCCCATGAACTAATAATGCCCCCAGAGGTGCCCCCATATACTAATAATGCCCCCAGAGGTGCCCCCATATACTAATAATGCCCCCAGAGGTGCCCCCATATACTAATAATGCCCCCAGAGGTGCCCCCATATACTAATAATGCCCCCAGAGGTGCCCCCATGAGCTAATAATGCCCCCAGAGGTGCCCCCTATGAACTAATAATGCCCCCAGAGGTGCCCCCTATGAACTAATAATGCCCCCTGAGGTGCCCCCATGAACTAATAATGCCCCCAGAGGTGCCCCCATATACTAATAATGCCCCCAGAGGTGCCCCCATATACTAATAATGCCCCCAGAGGTGCCCCCATATACTAATAATTCCCCCAGAGGTTCTCCTATGAACTAATAATGCCCCCAGACGTGCCCCCATATACTAATAATGCCCCCAGAGGTGCCCCCATATACTAATAATGCCCCCAGAGGTACCCCCATATACTAATGCCCCCAGAGGTGCCCCCATATACTAATAATTCCCCCAGAGGTGCCCCCATATCTAATAATGCCCCCAGAGGTTCCCCCATATACTAATAATGCCCCCAGAAGCTAATAATGCCCCCAGAGGTTCCCCCATATACTAATAATGCCCCCAGAAGCTAATAATGCCCCCAGAAGTGCCCCCATATACTAATAATGCCCCCAGAGGTGCCCCCCATATACTAATAATGCCCCCAGAGGTGCCCCCCATATACTAATAATGCCTCCAGAGGTGCCCCCCATGAACTAATAATGCCCCCAGAGGTGCCCCCATATACTAATAATGCCCCCAGAGGTGCCCCCATATACTAATAATGCCCCCATATACTAATAATGCCCCCAGAGGTGCCCCCATGAACTAATAATGCCCCCATATACTAATAATGCCCCCAGAGGTGCCCCCATATACTAATAATGCCCCCTGCTCTGCCCCTTAAAAAAAAAAAAAAACATCATACTCACCTAATCCGCGCTGTGGCTGCAGAAGGCAGCTCTACTCCTCCTCTTCGCGCTCCATCTTGCGAGCCGTGGGGACGGGACTTCCGGCAGGCGTGATGACGTCACATCATCACACCTGCCGGAGAGGTCACGTCCCGGCCTCCCATAGGTTGCTGGCATGAAGTGCCGGCGGCCTATGGGAGTGAATATAGGAGCAGGATGCTGACACTTCCTGCTCCTATATTTTGCTCACTTTAATGTTCCGCCCGCTCATAGTGCGGGCAGAACATGAAAGTGATCCGTGCATCCCGAGAAGCTGCGCGGCCGCAGCTTCTCGGGATGCTTAAAGAGACAGCACACATTTCCCACCGGGATCCCGCGGCACCCCTGGAGGGGTTCTCCCGACACACCAGTGTGCCGCGGCACCCCAGTTGGGAAACGCTGTATTACAGGGCAGTATTACTGTGGCAGAGCTGCATAACATCTATGAGAGTCTTCGTTGTAGCCAGTGCTGTTCCATGTCAAGGTCCGAGTGGTTAGAGGCAGGAGATCTATGGTCAGCAAGAACCAATAGTAAGACATGGAGCTGATGACACCTCCCTGATGTGGCATAGTATTCATCTGCATCTGTATTATGAAGACTCAGACATACACTGGTGCCTTGGATTACGAGTATAATTCGTTTCGGGACCGCGCTTGTAATCCAAATCCACTCTTAAACCAATGCAAATTTTCCCATAAGAAATCATAGAAATACAGACAATTGGTTCCAAACCCACCCAAAATGATTTATTATTCTGAATAACATGTAAAACAGATGAAACAAACATTCAGAAACAGCAGAATCTGTGATATTATAAGTTACTGTACAGTAATGGAGAGGATGGGAAATACAAGGGCGGACAGAGACTGCAGGAAGTATGAAGGAATGAGCAGGGCAGATGTGGGCACAGTATAGCAGCACTCTCTGTCTGGGGAGAGAGGGGTTACAGCTATGGAGAGATTACCTCCACAGTGCTGTCCCCTGATGTGAGCCCCAGCCTGAAGTGGATCTGCTATGATTTGGAAGGTGAGGGAGACTTCCTGGGTCAGAGTACAGTGCTGTAGACCACGCTATGCAGACCATGCCCCTCCTCCACTCGCGCCCCCACCCAGTACAGGGAGCTCTTACACCAAAGCAATGCTCTTAAACAAAGTCACAATTTTGAAAAACTGTGAGCTCTTAAACCAAAACACTCTTAAACCAAGGTACCACTGTATTTGTTGTGAGACACATGTAGGAAGATGTGTAGCCCCTTATATGTGATCTAATATGCTGTGCACAGGTTGCATCTATAGGATGTCTGCCCCTGGATCAACATTGTGGTAAAATGCATAAAATTATATTAGCCATTGCCTTAAGGCTATGGAATAGAATCAGATTAACATACCATAGGCTTATATCATATTGAAACAACAAGGTAATGATATGCCAGTCCCTTTGCACTGTGTGACAGACCTTGTAGAGGTACACGGCAAGGTCCTAAAGACTGTCCATTGGGTAAGAAGGCCTCCTGACTGCCCTGGCAAATGAAGTTGGAGGAGAGAAGGATCGGGCATAGTCCTTTAGTTCTCGGGGAGATTAGAGGAGTCTGGCAGCGGCTCAGCTATAACCTCTCTCCATTGAGACCACCTGAACACTTGGCCAAACTGAACACTGGTGGGTATGGAGGGCTTAGGACAGAGAGCTGTGGTTCTGCTGATGGGTATTTCACATGTATGGGTACATTATGGCTGGGTTAAAACAAGTGTTCTTTCTTTCAGCATAGGAGCGGAGCAACAGACACAGCAGCGAGCCCAAATCTCCTTCTTGGTGCCCAGGCTGCACTATTCTCTCTGGGATTTTTATTGGGGTTTGCAATGACCGCACCTTACAGAACCTGCAATGCAGATGTGCACAAGGCCTAATCTGTGCTGGAATAGTAGAACCTGTTTGTCATGTTAGGCACATTTTCGGGTTGCATCTACAGTGTATGTTTACAACCTGCATACGGATGGATGTGGGGGCCATGGACCAGTATGCCAGGGGGGGTTGGTGAGTCGCAGGGGGCAGGCGCCTTACTTTTGAGGGGGATGCCTTACTTTAGGTCAGTTGGGCTGTCTTATTTCAGGAGGATATATTATTTGTGGGGAAACACAGTATGTCTGGTTCATTTTATAAAGATATATATATATATATATATATATATATATATATATATATATATAAAAAAAAGTAGAGGGTGGTGCAGCACTCAATGATCTAAAAAATGTTCTGGTGCCTACCACTGTGCACCCTTGTGACCATAGGTGCTAAGTATATACAATATAGAAATCACTGTGGCACTCAAAAATATAGTGAAATAAAGAAGTGGTTTATTCGCCCAAAAACCGCAACGTTTCAAACTCACAATGAGTCCTTTTTCAAGCAGTGTTAAAGCACATATGGCAAAGGAAGTGTTTAAATACACAGCAAATCCTAATTAGCAACAAGTGTGTCCAATCATTAATCAATGTCACAAAAAAGTCAAAACAAACATATACACGTGTAGTAACAAATCTATACATATCGTGGCAAATATACAAGTGTTTACAAACATATCGTGATAATCACACCACGTGTACACCCATACACAGTGTTTCAAAAGTGTCATAAAGTTCATACAGTCAAAGGTAAAAAAGTTCATGTAAGAAGTTCATGCTAAATAGCACATTAAGAATCTTGGGGATCATCACTCACTCCGATCTTGATGTGGCCACGGACCCCGGGATGTTAGACAGCGGCGATGTAACAGACCTATTGCGCATGTGCAGGATGTCAGCCAATGAACGAGCTTGCAGGGCGGCAGCCCACGTCATAGTTGAACTGGCTGAATTAACCTTATAATTGCTGTTAGGCGGAAAAACACTGTACGTTACAGCATCAGAAAAACATTATCAATGGAGAACTTCTTCACGTCCGGTATATTACACCTGATAGCGGCCTTATCTGGACATTATCACCCGTACTGCCCCCATATTTGGCATAAATGAAACCGGAACGACTGATGCGGGCTGCTGTAACCCAGCAACACACGCAACCAATCGGTGTTCAAGGATCCCGGACTCACATAGATGTGTATCCTATACGGATCCTGTACGGATCCTATGCACTAAATCCAATGGCTCCAACACCCAGGGTTTCCAGGTTAGTGTCCCAGCCAGACTAATAAACGTGTGGACTCCAAAAACGTAGATCTTAGCTGTCCAGTGTAAAAACGCAAAGAAAACGCAAATGAAAAACGCAAGGTCTGAATGAGTGGTAAAGACAAAAATTGCCATCGTTGGGGGTCCGATCCAAGATCATCCTGTGGTGATGTTCCCTTCGATCCCAAAGTAATATTGCTTGAATATCTGAAAATACAGAAACCAAAATTAATAAATGCAAAAAAGTATTTATAATATATTTAAATGCCATATCTGCTTGGACCAACCAGGGGAGATCAGAAAAGCAATATTAGCCGTCATCCTTCAAGGGACTCTTATCCACAAATTCTAGGTGTGATCTTAAAGTCAACGTTCAGGCCATATGGTTTGAGGGAATTTAATTCAAATATCCAATAAAGTTCCCTCCTTTTTTGTTTGGCCAATCTATCACCCCCCCTCGTAGGAGCTAAGATGTGTTCAATAAACATGATACGAAGATCGTGTTCCGCATGGTTTTTGTCACAAAAATGTTTGGGTACAGGTAAATCAAGTTTCCTTTTCCTGATCGTGTACCTGTGTTGAATCAGTCGTGTTTTGACGTCCAGGGAGGTTTCCCCTACATATAGTAGGGGGCAAGGGCAGATGATGACATAGATCACCCAATCTGTCTCACACGTAATATGTTGTTTGATTGGGTATTCCTTTTGTGTAATTGGATGAATAAATCTGTCACCCCTAATTACATATCTGCAATTAATGCATCTCCTGCAAGCATAACTCCCTGGTTTCAGTGGTCCTGCCGCCCTGCAAGCTCGTTCATTGGCTGACATCCTGCACATGCGCAATAGGTCTGTTACATCGCCGCTGTCTAACATCCCGGGGTCCGTGGCCACATCAAGATCGGAGTGAGTGATGATCCCCAAGATTCTTAATGTGCTATTTAGCATGAACTTCTTACATGAACTTTTTTACCTTTGACTGTATGAACTTTATGACACTTTTGAAACACTGTGTATGGGTGTACACGTGGTGTGATTATCACGATATGTTTGTAAACACTTGTATATTTGCCACGATATGTATAGATTTGTTACTACACGTGTATATGTTTGTTTTGACTTTTTTGTGACATTGATTAATGATTGGACACACTTGTTGCTAATTATGATTTGCTGTGTATTTAAACACTTCCTTTGCCATATGTGCTTTCACACTGCTTGAAAAAGGACTCATTGTGAGTTTGAAACGTTGCGGTTTTTGGGCGAATAAACCACTTCTTTATTTCACTATATTTTTGAGTGCCACAGTGATTTCTATATTGTATATATATATATATATATATATATATATATATATATTGGATATTTATAGCCATATTAATCATTATAAAACATACAAACAATGGAAAATAATGGTGGATCCGGCACGTTGTCATTTAAACAGTTGCTGCACAATTTTGTCTGGTATTTTGGACTAATCCTGCAATAAAGGCCTCCAACCAATCCTCTGATGCAGACGTGATACCGCCAGGTTTACTGTTCCATCTTAAAGGGTTTTTACAGGACTAGAAAAAGCACAGCTTTTTTTTTTTTTTTTTCCAGACACAGCACCACCCGGTCCTCAGGTTGTGTGTGGTATTACAATTCAGCTCCATTCACATCAATGAAACCGAGCTGCAAAACGATCATGGAAGAAAGCGGACATGTTTGTTTTTAAGCCTGGATAAACCCTTTAAGAGCAAACGCTTTTTTTTCTTTTTTTGGTACATTTTTGAGGGAATCTCTAATGCAGGTGTCAATGTCAATGGAGTCTTGATGTCACCCAGCTTATCCAGGAACTGATAACTGACTATTCTAACAATATGAGAAGGAGAGAAGTACAATATACAGTATAAGTAAGACTTCAGCCTCTCCTTACTCCTGTGCATACCAAATGCAGTGACAGGTCTGCACAGTCTCCATCTAGGAGCGCAGAATTCTGGGATTTGTAGTTCCTATTGGAGAAGTCACGCGACCGTACTCGGCACATGCGCAGTACACTTTCACTCTTCGCTCGACCTAAAGTACGTCACATTAGGGGCGGAGCTTTGACTCAGCGTGTTCTACGTCTGACGTCATCAGCGTGCTGCTCACGGTGATAGGAAGCAAGGTGACCGCTCCGCTGTGCCCGGGAGAGGTGAGCCGGTGAGAGGACGGGGGTCCCGGCTTGTGCCCTACACCTGTCTGTTATCCCCCCGCATAGCGGCCTGTACCTCCTGCCAGCACTGACAGCCTATACCTGATACGTGCAGACATGCATGTCTGTGGAGCTTTTCTGCATTGCTGGTGCTGTCATGTGTATCAGCCATGGTGTAGGACACTGCTGGGGCTGCAGGGGGCGCTGTTCATACTATGATAGTGTTATAATAGCCAAGTGCCCCCTCACCCCACAGAGGACGGTGCTGCTGTCACATTGTCCTGTGTGGAGGGCAAAGAGGGAATCCTGCATGGCACTTTTTCCAGGAACAGCGCCACTCTATCTGCTGGCCATGTCTGGTATTGCAGTTCAGTCTTATACAAGTGTGACCCCAGACACAGGTCATGAATCAGGTATACGTAATGACTATGGGGGAGAAAGTCGCATTTTGCAAATCCTACATGTTCCCTTTAAGGCGTTTGTACATGTAAGCCTGTGATGTAGCCTGAAGTGGAGTAATCTCCCTATACGCACATATGCAGATGATGATCTCACAGCAGCCTTGGGTAGCAGAGATCGGAGCCCCCCTTCAATGTCCTGTGAGAACGGCGGCTCTGTAACAATGAGAGGGATCCAGGAAACCCAGTGACTGGATCCCTCCTTTACCATAATAATCTGGGTACGTCTGCTTCTGTTCTTCTACCTCCCCCTTATCCCATCACAGCTCATCTGGTCTTTGGCAGGATCCCATATACATTAGATATAAATCTGGTCATGTGACTCTTACTGCAGTGTATATAGCAGATCATTGTATTCACATTGCTTCATGGTGATGCGGATTGCTCTGGCGTGCATGAGAACAGATGCAGTGAATTGTTATAGTATTCATTCCCTATCTTCCTTCTAGGTAACGTGACATCATGGTTCTCCAGCAGCTTTTCCGCTTCTCCTCTATTCTCCGCTCCTCAGTCTCCGTCCACTTGAGGAGGAATATTGGACTGACAGCCATTGCCTTCAACAAGACTAAGGAGCTTGATCCCATCCAGAAGCTTTTCGTTGATAAAATCCGAGACTACAGGACAAAGAGCCAGTAAGTGACTGTAGGTCTTGGAGCACAATCCTCCATGATAGACAATGTAACATCAGGAAGAGCTTTATTAGAGAAAAAAACACTGGTCCTTACCTTAAAAAACAGCACCACCCCTGTCATCAGGTTGTGTGTCGTATTACAATTCAGCTCCATTGACTTCGAGCTTCAAACAGCTGAAAAACCCCCCACACCCAAACTGAGGACGGGAATGAAACATAGGAGACCGTCAGCAGAAAAAGCCCCCCTGGTTTGTCTAGTCTGCCCTTTTAGTATTTCCTTTTTTATTATCTTAGGATAGATATATGGTTATCCCAGGCAGGTTTACATTCTGTTACTGTAGATTTACCAACCACCTCTGCTGGAAGTTTGTTCCAAGCATATACTACTCTTTCAGTAAAATAATATTTTCTCACTTTGCTTCTGACCTTTTCCCCAACTAACCTCTCACTGTGTCCTTGAGGTTTTTTTTTTACTACAAACACTTCCCTCCTGAACCTTATTTAGTCCTTTAACATACTTAAAGTGACTGTATCACCAGGCCCAGGCTGACGCACTGGAGGCGGGCTGACCCACCCTTAGTGGGAAGAAACCCCAGCCCCTCCATGACATGACTCCATTAGAATCGATGGAACCCTATCATAGAGGAGATAGGGCTTTCTCCCACTAAGGATGGGTCTGCCCGCCTCCAGTGCTTCAGCCTGGGCCTGGTGATACAGTCACTTTAAAGGTTTCCATCATGTCCCCCCTTTCCCTTCTTTCCTCCAGACTATACGGATTCAAATCCTTAAAGGGTAACTATAATTTAAATAGCCAAAAAATGAAATTCCTCAAAAAAAAAATAAAACCCTTGTGTTTCCCTTAAAAAAAAAAAAAAAAAAAAAAAAGAGCCATAAACTGTGTTGATAATGTGTGCGCTCGCTGAGATATCCCCAGTTGTATGGCTCAGAAGAATAAATGAATTTTTCTCTTGGCTGAGAGAAAGTGGGCGTGGCCTATCCCCCATCTCCCTGGCTGCGTCCCTCCATTCACTGACCAGCACCTTAGCAGATGTATCACACATAGTGGGATTAGATACAGCCCCAGCATACAGTATCACAATGTAAGATTAGATACAGAGCCCCAGCAGATGGTATCACACACAGTGGGATCAGATACAGCCCCAGCATACAGTATCACAATGTAAGATTAGATACAAAGCACCAGCTGATGGTATCACACACAGTGGGATTAGATACAGCCCCAGCATACAGTATCACAATGTAAGATTAGATACAAAGCACCAGCTGATGGTATCACACACAGTGGGATTAGATACAGTCATCTGCTCTCATTACACTGTAGGATAATGTCAGCCATGGAGGTGGCGGCACCTGCTGCAGATATCTGATAGTGAATGTTATATGTACTATGGAAGGACTACAGCTGTGTTGTGCTGGGACTTGTATTCCTCCCCTTAGTGACTCACCCACTCTCCCTCATGTAGTACATTGGAGTCATGGTGGCATGTCCCCACTGGTTGAAGCACTGGGTACTTGTCCCTCCATCCATCTCCAAACACAACACCCTCAGCTCTGCTTAGTCACCTCTGTGAGGGGAGGGGGGAGAACGTGCTGCTAGGAGGTGAGGGAGAGGGGTTTGTTTCTGTCTGTCAGGGCTGTTATCTGATGCTCCTGTCAGAGTCTGTACACTAAGTATGAATTCCCAGGGAGGGGCGTGTCCAGCATGCAGAAATAACACAGAGGCAGACACAGTTCTGAGGGGACATTAAGCTTCATGTATTTAAAAAACTATTCATTTCAGCTTATTAATGTATAGTGCAAAAATTCTTATGACGACCTAAGCTAACTAATACTGAATAGTCAAAACATTTTATAGTTAACGCTTTAAGTCTTTCCTGATATGGTGCTGTTTCTGGAAGAAAGCGGCCATGTTTATCTAAACCTGGTTAACACCAATGAAGTGGTCCTCACAATTAGATATTTGTCATCCAATTTGATAGGTGCAGGTCCTATCTATGTGAAGATGGTTGTGGGGGTAGGAGCGCACCATATTGCTTTCAGAACCCCAGCTATCTTACACTGTTTCTTTATCATGCATAGGAGCAAAAGGGAGTTACAGAATCTCTAGCACTGTGAGCTATGATTTCTGTAATTTAGGAATTAAGGAAACCCTTTTAGTTAATGGTTCTATTTCTGTATTCCCATTCTTGTCTGTGGGAATTATAGAAACTGCATCTGCATAGAGCAGCTCGCCCGGCTGTGTTGTTTCTAGCCGCCCCTGTCCGCTGCTTCCAGAATAGACGGGGTCAGTGGGGCCTCACTGTACATTCAGGTACCTTCGCTTTAAGTATTGCTCATGTATAGAACGGCGCAGACGCAAGGAAGCCGCTTTCGCTGTCCTTTTTTTGAAGGACATGTATTCATGGGCCTTGGAGGACCGCAGTGCCATTGTATACATGGGCAATACTTAAAGCGAATGTACATGATGGTACATTAGCTCTAATATTGCATTGCCCCATAGATTCTGACATATTTTTTATTTCTTTGTGCAGCTCAGGTTCTGGTTCCAGGCAGAATGAGAAATCTGTGCCAATTTATTATAACGTCCGTTTATTAAAAAGTTTTTTGTAAGCAAGATGGCTGCAAAAAAATGTCGTTTTCTTTGAGATTAAAAAGATGGAAGGTGTGTGTACATGACCTCAGAGTGAAGAAATCCACAGGGCCTTATTCTGATCATCTGCAGATGTTTTGCTTTCACTAGTGCAATGTTTAATTTTTTTATTTCTTGCAATTTGAACATTGACAAAGTTTGTGTAATCTATAATTTATAGAAAGGCCGGAGGTGCTGTCGATGCCGGTGCTGAATACCAGAAAGAGCTAAATGATGACATCAGCAAATTGCAGAGGTTGTATGGAGGCGGCAATTTGGAAAAATTCCCAGACTTCAAATTTGAAGGTTTGTGTGTGATTAATATTGCTACGTATGAGAGAGAGATATACAGTGTCTATCAACTGTATCTCTATAACACCATCTATCTCGAACACCATACATGAGTGTATAATTCTATTCAAGACAAGCATGAGTCCAACAGCATCCAAGTAATAGAATAATCCAAGTGGTTTTATCTGCAAAGTGCTAATACAACATTTCAACCACGTTGGTCATTTTTTTCAAGTATGTCCAGCACGGTCAAAACGTTGTATTAGCGCTGGGCAAATAAAATCACTTGGATTATTCTATTACTTTGGATGCTCTTGGACTTTTGCTTGATTCTTAGAGCCACTTGGGATTGTGGCCACTGATGTGCATCCTTACCTGCTATCATAGTTATTGGATCTATTTGTGCTGCTGGACCCCATTGTTTCCTGTATAATTCTATTGTCTGCTGGGGATAGCATTTTTAGAATATGCTTTGTCTAGAATATTTTGTCTTGGACGAACAGAAGATGCGTCAGACTTATCACATTGGTGCACACAGGAACAACAATTGTGTGAAGAAGCTTTTTGTGTTCCTGGATAGGAACCTCTATTACATGTGCCTCTTGGAGCATCCAGCTGTGACTGCAGTTAACCTTAATGTGTTCTGCACGTCACATCCGAGTATATTCTTGAACAGAAAATTCTGAATTGAGTTTTTCTGCAAGCCCCACGCAGATGCTATCACCATGTGTTGTTATGACACCTCCCAACCTAAGTTTTGAAAAGACACCAAATTTTAGTGGCTGCAGCTCTTTGGGCCCCTTGTTCCACAGTACTATGAGCAACTTCTATATGCTCCTGATTCATTGGTGAGACCTTTTTAAAGGGGTTGTGCAGGGAGCAGAAAGTGGCTCAAACCTTCTCCTCCTGAGCGCTAACAACCTGTCTTTCCAACGTCTCTGAAGTATACCTCCCAAGAAAGAAAGGGGCAAATGTAAGGCATGTTTTCTCTTGAACACAGTAATCAGGACTTACACCTGCCCCCTCCTCTCTCTGAAGGTATACTCCTGAATATAGAAATATCGGAGGTTAGTGTGATTATTGGCTCTTTAATGTAATCCTTTTCTGAGTTACATGGACCTGGGTTATGTGCAGTTTCTGATATTGTGATCATTGATTTTTCTTCATATTTCAGAACCAAATCTGGAGGAGGTACAGAAGTGATCTGACACTCGGATCTGTCTCGTCTGTGTTTCTAGTAACTTAATAAACCATTTTGGTGATGACTTTCAGCGTTGTCTGTCTGCTTCTTTCGGTCACCAGCGTCACATGTTTGGATCACTAGTGTTGAGCAGACCTGCTGAACTGTTAAAGTTCGGCAACATTCTCCTAACCTCAACACTCGGCATTTGCCTCCTGGCAACTGTAGAAGTTGAATGCAGTTTTAAGGCTGCCAGGAAAACATACATACAACCTATGGCTGAATATATAGAATTGCTGTATAACAACTCCAAATTCCAAGATTTTTCCATTGAAATAGCTGTGTAAGAGCTACATAACTCTTTCCAGTTTCCAGGGTACATTAGCTCTTTGTATTACTTTTTATTCGGGAGGTGCTTCAGCAAAAAACAAAAATCCCTTTTTATGGTGTGTACCTTACAACATATGGACATGTTCACATGGCGTATAGGACCGACCGTTCCGTGACTCAACAACGGCCATACTTTTACGCTGTGTGAACATAGCCTATAGGTGTTAAAGTGTAACTGTCATTTAAAATAGTTTTGCAGAAATCAATAGTACCAGTGATTTTAAGAAACTCTGTAATAGGGTTTTATGTGGCAAAAAAAAAAAAAGTCTCTCTCTGCACTCAAAAAGCTGTTTTGTAAAGTCGTCTACATTACAGAGGAAAGTGAAGACTGGTTCTGCTGTGTGCATTATAACCTATGAAGGGGGGAGGGGAATGAGTGAGCAAGAAGAGGAGACAAGTAGCTGTGTGGTTTGAAGACTGGGCACATAAAACACTGGATTCATTGGTCAGAAAGGTCAGTGCTTATCTAGGAGTTTGGTGAGATAAGATTGCAGGATGATTTGCTGTGCAGAGCTGCCTTTTCTCCTCCCCGCTTACTCAACCCCCTCGACTCCTCCTTCCACCATAGACCAGAACAGAATTCCTGCTTCTTCTGAAGTGAGTACAGAAGGAAACTCTTTTGCTTAATAAAACTTATTACAGAGTTTCTTAAAATCGCTTGTGCTATCGTTTTGTATATTTCTTCATGAATACGATATCAATCGCACCAGCATCATAAATGTATCGGTTGGGATTAGATGGGATTAAGAAAGCACATTCTGTGAGGCCAAGAAAGAAAGAAATAACAGCACACTTAGGGGGAGATTTATCAAAGGGTGTAAAATTTAGACTGGTGCAAACTGCCCACAGCAACCAATCACAGCTCAGCTTTCCTTTCAGCACTGCCCAAAGCTGAGCTGTGATTGGTTGCTGTGGGTAGTGCTGGTCTGGCCTTGAAATGAGTTGGATGATAGTGTGTGTGTGTGTGTGTGTGTATAATATATATACACACACACACACACTCTCTCTCTTTAATAAATCTTGGTATGGTCCTTGCAGTTTGTGGATGATCTGCGCCCGAAAAACCTCTGATTGCTCTTTGTGGATTGGAGGATTTTATTGTTAACTTACTCTGGTGTGGGTTCACAGGGAGGCTGCACTTCTAGTCCTTCCATGCTGTTGGAGAGTTGTGCCTCTTGTTTGTACAACACTGCCAGGTGAGGGAGTGTGCATATACAACCACTGAGTTCTATCACAATCTGGCGAGTGCTGCAAGTCACTCTCTTCACCAGTAGGTGGCAGCAAACTGTCTACTATGCTGGGTTTGCACTATAGTTTTCTATTTAAATGAAACTTGGCTGGTATTGTCCTTTTTTACTTTTTGCTAGGAATCCGTTCTGCATTACGACCTTGTTTTCTACAGCAGCTTCTAAACTACACATCAGAAGTGCCTAAATTGGGAGATTAGATTGATCTAGACATGTCAGACCAGAGTAAGGTGAAGAACTTTACTCTTACGATAAACTTATATTTCATTGTTGATTAGAGTTTAGTGAACCTCGTCCGAACGCTCTGCATTTGGTTACTGGTGGCTGAAGCAGTTAGATGCACCCTGAGGGAGTCCTGAAAAAATCTATATGGTCATTGGGCACTCTATCGGTGACCAGGGCTTTCTTCACTAGAAACAAACCGATCTGCAGTATTAGGTGCAGCTGCATGTACCTCTGTATAGCAGAAGTCAATGAGAAGGATGTGTTGCTTGCCATAGTTCCCCTGGCCTTCATTGTAGTCACAAATGTAGAACCAAGGAAAAAGCAATTGTTTCATGAGCTCTTATTTAGTCTGGCTTCCCATTTTCTGATTTTCCTTTGCACAGTGCTCCCCAGACTTCCTGTCTGTTTAGGATAGCTAAACAGCTTAGTGACCCCAGAAGGGGATGCAGTACTGCATTCCTTTCCCCAACCTTTCAAGGTCTGTGTTTGCTGTCAGGGAATAAAAACACTTGTTTACATTGAGGCTACAAAACTTGACATACCTAAGGCCCCTATTCCACGGGTCGTTTAAAGGAGCAATATCGTTCTATTCGGCCGATATCGGCCGCTACGAACGATATTCGTCCCGTGGAATAGAGTGCAACGATCAGCCGACATCGTTCATGTCGGCTGATCGTTGCAGTCGCTTGTTTTTCAACATGTTGAAAAACAAGCGACTGATGTAGCAGCGATCTGCTGCAGTCGCTCCGTTGAATAGGAGCGTCGGCAGCAGATGCTGCTATATCCTATGGGCAGCCCGGACGATCAGCGATCCTCCGAGCAGCCCCTCCCGCACTCACCCGCTCGCTGCAGCCGCGTTGAATAGCGGCGGCAGCGAGCGGGGAACGAGGAGCAAACGAGCGCTAATAGCGCTCGTTTGCTCCTCCAAACGACTCGTGGAATAGCGGCATAAGGCCCGGTCCACATCACAGCTCCTACCTCCAAGTCAGTTTATGCCTATGTTTGGGTCAATGTATACACATTCTGAAACCCTGGAGCATGTTAGAATCCACGTTAAACTCATATGCGCTATTACAATGATTCGAATATAATCACTAGCTGTCTATGTTTGAGCTATTGAACTTAGTGGGGCTGGAGGCAATCCAAACACTGTTGAATTTGGAGCAGGATTCATAAATTGTGATAAGGTCCTGGCCTAAACCTATTCTCGGCTGAGTAGTGGATGCAACCTCTGGGATCAAAACCAGTGGTTCCCAACTAGGAGTAGGTGCCACAGGCTAGCCAGCTAGCATCCAGCAATATATAGTATGAAAGGCTACATGGCAGCTGATATATTTATAGACTGATAAAACATAATGGATGGAATGTTACTATGTCCTGTCTTGTAGAAACTCTTCTCAGAATACTGGACGACCATTATTAATGTCAGGAAATGCTGAACAAGCACAAGTGAATGTTATGATCTCCAGATGTCCATGTATCATATGGTGGGATCAATGTATAGTTATAAGAATCTCTTAATTGGAAAGGTCTTCTCGGTGCACAAGAAACTTGTGTCACCTCCAGAAATACCCGGCGGGTCCGTCAGATGGAGCCGTTCTTAGAAATAATGTCTCACTTTATGAATTCTGGGAACAACCAAATAGGATATGAATAGTGCGGTATGTGTAGCATCAGCATTGTATAGTCTGCATCATGTAGGCTCCACAAATATCTGTTCGCTCGGAGAGATTCTTCTGCCAAATTTACTTCCAAGTCCATATCCAGGGCTCGGATCTGTCAATCTAGAAATTAATTTATTAGTAATAGACTGTTATAGCTGCTTCGGGAGTGCAGCGAGACAGTAATAAAATATACCGCTACAGTCAGCTATATCGGGCAGGATTATTTTTTGCACAATCATTTATAGACAGCTATGCTCTCCTGTCATCAGTGCGGGGCTGCAGATTCATGATGAGAAGTGAGAATACCTCCGGACCCCCAGCTGTCACAGGATCAGGCCTCTTTGATTGTTCCCATGACCTAGGCAATGTAGAGGTCATCGCCTAATTCTGGTGACAATGTGAAAATCTCTAATGGCGCATAGCTTTGTCATGGGAATTGGTAAGTGTCATTGGTAACACCTTCCAGAATGTATGGACCTGGTTGCCTTAAATTTGGCTCTAGCAACTCAACTAACACCTAATTTTGCTGGGGGATACCTTCTTGGGCCAGACACATCTCAGGGTAGCATAAACAAGTGACAGAGAAGCTGACCACTTACATTGTTTTGTGGAGCTGATTCAGAGCTATCCTGCTGAATAACTAAGACTCTGAGCACTGCACACTAGTCCTCTCCATTAAGTCTGTTTGCTCAGTAGTCTTCGCTATTCATGAGCACCAGCTCCCTCTGCTCACTGGCTGCAGGTGTCTGTGTGTGCATATACACTGTGTGTAGGCAGGCAGCTGTCAATCAGCAGCCAGGGGCTAGAGAGAGTGGCGCGACACAAAGCTCATTCACCTGCATATTAGGAGAATGGTTGAACAGAATGATGAAAGTAATAGAAATGCTGAACAGAACAATGTATCACTAGTTTATGCTATCCTCATTTATGGCAGCATAACCCCAGTGACAGATTCCCTTTTATCAGACATATTGGGAGAACTGACTGATCCGAAGTATAGGAGATGGACAGAAAATAGCTTATTTGTTACAAAAGCAGTGCCACACATGTCCACAGGTTGCGACCATATTTCAGCTCTGGGAATGAGGATCATATACAGGAGGCAGCATCTTATTTTGTGCATCCACCTTAAAGGGGAACTCCGGATAAGGAAAACTTGTTTTCTATTAAAAGTTATATAGATGTTTCTATACAATGTATTACCATATCTGTGCGGTTCTGCCACACTGGTAGCTGATAGAAATCCAGGAAGTGAAAAAAAATGGCCCCTGTGCCAACCCACATTGTCTCCTGCTCCTTCTGCTATCCCTCCTTAGGAGACACATCTTCCATGCCTCTGTCTCACATTGTGTGTTTGCTGAGCACAGGCTGATGATGCAGACAGGGGGCGAGCATGATGTCCCAGGAGGCGGGGCTGGATCCCCCAATCCCCTAAGTGATTAACCATCTCTGACCTGCCAGAATAAGGTGCTGCACTGATTTCTCTGATTGTGCAGAAGTGTGCAGTGAAATTAGGGCTGTGTTCACACATGTTGGAGTGTCATTGCAGTACTGCAGCGTATTCACAAAGATGATGCAGTAACACAAGTAAATGATGCTAAATGGCAGAGAAGATCAGAGCCTTATTGTGGGGCTCAACTTCAAAGATAACAGATGCTTGATCATAATATGTGCGTGGAAATGAAAAGAAAAAAAAATCAAAAAGTTCTTTACTTTATTCTAATATCAGCGTTACAGGTAGAGAATACAGCGTGCTGTGTGGTGTTACAGATAGAGAATACAGCGTGCTGTGTGGTGTTACAGGTAGAGAATACAGAGCGCTGTGTGGTGTTACAGGTAGAGAATACAGTGTGCTGTGTGGTGTTACAGGTAGAGAATACAGCGTGCTGTGTGGTGTTACAGGTAGAGAATACAGTGTGCTGTGTGGTGTTACAGGTAGAGAATACAGCGTGCTGTGTGGTGTTACAGGTAGAGAATACAGCGTGCTGTGTGGTGTTACAGTTAGAGAATATAGCGTGCCGTGTGGTGTTACAGGTAGAGAATACAGTGTGCTGTGTGGTGTTACAGGTAGAGAATACAGCGTGCTGTGTGGTGTTACAGGTAGAAAATACAGCGTCCTGTGTGGGTGGGACAGCAATGAAATGATAATGTAATGCAAATAATTCAGTAACACAATTAAACTGCAATGTGTGAACACAGCCTAGATGTTCTGCAATAGATTTGGGCAGGGAATGTGCAGGGTCGGGACTGCGATGAACAGCTGAGGGAAAGCATTGCATTCTGGAACCTGTAGTACTGTGTACAACTGATAAACCAGGAAGTGCAGAAACACAAAACAGAACAACCCCCCCCCCCCCCCCCAAACAAATGGATTTTTGGTTTCAAAACTGGAATAGATAGGTAAGTATTGTTATATGATTCTGCAAAAGGTTCATTTTTTTACCTCTACCTGGAGTTCCCCTTTAAAATCAGTTTTTCTCTTAGATTGTATATGAGGGCAGCTGTCTGAATTATAGGCCATACCTCAACAGATGGTTTGTACCCTTGCTATTTCTGATCAGAAATCATAATATTCTGCTACAGTGATGAATGCAACTAAGCTGGGTGAAACAGATGGCACTGAAGGAATAGCGGTGAATGTACATTATGTGGGCAAAAACAAACAAACAATCTCCTTTAAAGGGTCTGCTGCCAGATACCACAGGGGTCTTGTAGAGTCCAGGCCTTGATAGGGCAGGGTTTTAACACAAAGCATGATCGGTGTATGTAATCAATAAATGACATAAGCTTTACCAAAAAGAAAAAAAAAACACTTTATTTCTGACAGTATTCTATATCATGTTATACATCTTACAATCTTCAAAAAGTGCTAAAGCTATCTATCTGTTCATCTTACAGGCATGCACAACGGAAGATGAATATGCTTTACCAGACGTCCAATGAGACGCTATAGTGCAAGTCATATCAGAAGCAAACAAACACGTAGCAAACTTTACAGGCCTGTGAGCGTCGGCAAAACGATTCATATATAGTCAGTAGAAAAAATGTATACATTCTCATATGAACTTTAAATTAAGGCACATTTATTATTCTTAAACAAAAATAAAATTTCAAAGAAAAATATTTTTTTTAGCAAGATGGAATCATTTTTATTGATACGGGGTTGTGCATGCAAATACCAGTGACAGGCACTAGAGAAAAACAAATATCAAATAACTGGGCCACTAATAAGGGCAATGTTTTTTTTTTTTAATAATCTTTTTATTCACTAGACACAAATTTGTATAATAGTACAAATTTTAATTTTTGCCTTAAAGGAGTCTTCCCATCTCAGCTTGTTTTCTCTTATCCCCGATAGTCGGACTCTCTCCTATCCTATTAATAGGGGAGATCTGAATGCCTCTTTAAAGGGGAAGTCCAAGATTAGAAAAGCATGTCCGCCTTTTAAAAAGATGCACTCACTTCAGTAGAGCAGAGCTACAACCCACAACCGGCTGTGGTGCCGTTTGTGGAAGGAAGCAGCCATGCTTTTTCCAATTCTGTACTAAACCTAGAGTAAATAGATATCAACCCTGCCATTTTGTGCACCAATATTGGTCGTCATTCCATTACATCCATTGTACATGAAGAAACAAGAATGTATGCTAATGCTAGCCACTGGCAGTAACGTGCACGAGCCCTTACACTTTAAATAAAAAAAGGATTACAGAAATTAAAGAACTGCGCCATCCGACGTCCTTATCCATTAGTCTCTTATTGGCTGACCAACATGTGTGAATTTGAGTAGAGAAGAGAATGGTTTACACTTTGTTGATTCTGGGTTAGCAATGCCAAAATTTTTTCTTACTGATCCATCTTAGCTCTAACATGATGCCACTCACCAAGTAACAGGGTGATGCCAATTGTGAAAACAGTTTGTTTTCTCTTAACAGATGAGATTCACAATGTTGTTTTTAACAAAATTCTAAAAATCTGATAACTATATATATGTGTAACATGAGCATTGTGGGTATGCTGAACTAGTATGCTGAATGTTATCCTATTAGCTAAAACATATTCTTAGATTTTTCAAATTTTTTGTGTTCCGACGATTCATGGTCATATCATGTATAACAGGGATATTAAACTGTGGCCCTCCAGTTGTTCCAAAACTACAATTCCCATCATGCCTGGATAGCCAAAGCTTTAGCTGCCCAGGCATGATTGTAATTGGAATTGTAGTTTTGCAACAGCTGGAGAGCCTAAGTTTGACTGTGATCTATTTAACATTATAAGCCTTCCTTCTTCTGAAAAAGGTGACAAAATCGGCACCCTGCAGCTGTTGTAAAACTACATTTCCCATCATGCCTTGACAGCTAAAAGTTTAGTTGTCCAGACATGATGGGAATTGTGGTTTTGCAACAACAGGAGGGTTGCAATTTTTTGCCACCTGTGCCCTAAGGGTATGGGGTTGTAATAGGGCCCCCATAGAGGTGCCTAAGACCTCTACATGTATCCAATGTTAAAGAAGGGGGCACATGGAAGTTATTTTATTGTAGGATTTTATATGTACAGAACAGAGCCCATGCATGTGGGAGTCATTCAGAACACTCACCTTAATAAGACACATGAGCATTTTACCTGAAACATGTAACAGTCCTGCTACATCCTATTGTCAGGAGGTAATACTGATAACAGTACAGGTCATTTTATCACAATAGAACAGAAAAAATACCAGTTCAGTGGTCACAGAGAGGAGACTTTGCACCAGTTACTATGGACAAGAAAACTGTTTTGATACTCGTGGCTTATATACTCATAATATATATATACACAAATCCTGGAAGCAAATCAGAACAGAAATTGAATTATTACCCAACACCTTTAACCGCTGTTACCTTTAAGGGGGTTATCTAAGCTTTACATGGGTACAACCCTTTACATGGGTTGCGCTCATCCCTAATGGCCTTTCCTTAGAATATTTCCTCAGTTTTTAATGCCTTGTCTTGAAACACTAAAAAATAAAATATGTACAGAATGCGGCCCATCCTATCAAAATATGGACAATGCCAATGGAACAGACATTTTTGCAGCATAGGATGTATACGCATTTGGAAGCATAAAGGCCTCCGAGCCCTCTATAGTACTTTATGTGCTGGCCAGGGACATAGCTATAAGGGTTAGGCAGTGGTTGACATCAGTGGTGTCAATGGGGTTTGGGGGGCTTCAATGTCCAGATTTAGTTGGGGGCCTGTAACCCATTCTGCATTCTTCCATTTATGCCCTTGGGCCCAACATATTAGTAAATTGGGTGAACAACAAATCAGTTCACTAATACCACATGTACAATTTCTACATGGATTATGTATATCATTACAATATTAATCATGGCATATATATATATATATATATATATATATATATATATATATATATATATATATATATATATATATATATTAAATATATAGGTGAGGTTAAGTTTGCCTTGCCAAAGAATGTTCATTTTTTAGGGTATTCTTGATTGACATTGTCCCTATTTTAGCAAGTTGGAATTTATGAAACAGAAAAAACAGCCTCGTTGTCCATAGCAACCAATAAGATATCTGCTTTAATTTCTCTATTTTTTTTTTAAGGCTGAATGCTCCATCATAATAGGTTGCTATGGGCAACAAGGCCCACTTTAATCAATGAGGCACTGAGAGGGAGTCACTCAACACTGAAAGATAAACCCATAGCAACCAATCAAAGCTCAGCTTTCATTTCTGATCTCTGGTTGCTATGGCAAACAAAAAGAGTTTTGCTTTTTACTTTTAGACAGAGTTTTGATTATTTGGCCTAGTCTACAGTGTAATGGTGTATTAGGCTTTATATGTACACAAAGCATTAAAAAAATGCAATTGCCCATAGCAACCAGTGTTATAATGGTGTTACAGGGGTACAGAGGTGGTAGATGCCCTAAAAAAATCACTAGTCAGGTCACCTGGGGGACATTTTAAACCAGGGATGGGAACCTTTGGTCCCTCAGCTGTTGCAAAACTACAATTCCCATCATGCCTGGACAGCTTAAGCTTTAGCTATCAATTTCCAGGTGGGAATTGTAGTTTTGCAACAGCTGGAGGGCCAAAGGTTCCCATTCCTGGTTTAAATGATTTATTTTATTTTTTTTTTGGGGGGGGGGGCTTCTATTTACGCCTCCAGTGCTGGGATCTGATAGGTTGTTATACTCACCTACATCTAAGGCCTATATATGTATGGACTATATAGAATAAATGTAATAATAATTCTTTTGTTCTAGCAAATTGCTAATTATAATTGTGTTTTTTTCTACCTGAAAGGGTTAACATTACTATTACACATCAGACAAATGGTCTGTTCTATGTTAGGCCACACAATAGGATACAGCAATAAATTGCTTTATATACACGTACGACAGTTCCTTTAACATTCATGCACTGTTTAGCTTGTGTAAAAATAGTTACTAGAACAATACAAGTTGAAAATGTCTTTCCCGGCAGATACGTTTTCAAGAGACGGCGTAATATCGCTCGCTGTCATAATGGCAGCCGCCACAGTAGGAAGAGACTCCATAGGTTACAGCTGAACTACTTCCCCGGTCCGGATTAAAGCACAAAAAATCCTGTTTTCTCCTCAGAATATGGTCAATTACATTTTATGTAAAAAGTTATACTTTTCAAGTCAATGGTATTAGCGCCATTCAAGTAACATAGTGTCTAAAAATGGCCGCCAAGATCTTCTCATATCACAAAGGACTTTGTGTGCTTGAAATCCTGTAGAAAAGAAATAAGGTTAATAAATATATAAAGTGTTTAATCAGAAAGTCACTTAACAAGAGCAGTTTTACAGCGTTACTGTCACTTTAAACAGCATCAGTGCGCTGCCCCCCAAGGGGTTGAGGGCGCCGCAAGTATGTCATCCCATTGAAGTGAATGGGAAAGTATCCAAACACTAAGGGTCCTATTAGAATTGAAGCGATGTTTTATTTTCTTAGATTAACAAACTATTACAAACGAGGGCTTTTGCAAATGATCTGAAATCTTTATCATCCCTAGTATTTAAGAATGTAATATATACCTCTTGCACACGTTCACATGTCAGGTTAACAATTCCTTTACATGACCGGAGAAGGTGTGAATATAATAGGTGTGATATAATACTTACATTTTCTGCCTGTGATGCCGAATTGTGTTCTTTCCTACAAGAAACAAAAAAAATAATTAAGAAAGGTGCAAACATATTCACAGCATATGCAGTATCTGTAAGATACATATATAGTTCTGCATGATGATGTAATCATAATGTATCTATAATGTCTCCTTCTGTTCCCAACCCATAAAAGATCCTTTTAAAAGAGACTCTGTCAGCAGGTTTATACTATATAAGAGTAGCATAAACTAGTGAACTGAACAGAATGATGTATCACTTACAGTGTTCTGTGCAGCTAATTCAGAGATATCCTCCTTAATAACATGGACAATAAGTAGTTGTCCTGGATATTCATGAGAACCAGAAAACTCCACCTACCAGCTGCTGGCTGATAGTTATCTATCCATAGTGTGTAAAGGCAGACAGCTGTCAATGAGCAGCTAGAGGGCGGGGGGAGGGGTGTGGCACAAATCCCATTCTCCTGCATATTAGGAGAAAGGTTGAAAAAAACTAAGTAAGTAATACATTGTCCTGTTCAGCATTTCTGAACCTTATCCCTACTTTAACCATCTTAAATAGGCCATCTACCACTGCAATCAATAACATAAAAAGCAATTAGGAAAAAAAAAACATTTTGTCTGTACAGCTGCTATGCAGTCTCCATGGTTACAGACTACAAATAACCCTTGTCTGTAGTCTGACCTTGCAGTTATTGGTTACTCCTTTCATTCTGTTTACCTGTTTTAAGATTAACAAAGGGTTGGATGAAAGGAAATAAGGGCCTTATTACACACGCTGATTGTTGGCCAAACAGACAGATATCACCCTGTGTAATAAAGACAGCTGACAAACATGCAAATGCTGATCGGGTTTTGACCTCCTTTAAAATCATTATCTCTCAGCTGCACATCCCCCATGTTGGATGTGATGGCTTGTTGGAGGAAAAGGCTACACAAATAAACCAGCAACTATGCAACCATCCCTACACATCACAGAGCCATATTTTGGTTTTCTAAAGGAGTGCCAGTCTATGAGATCGTAGCTTGTTTACAGCATGGCTTACCTGTCTAATAGAGCACTAACACATCAGCAGGGTCAGACTACACTAGGTTTGCTTGTAGTCTGTTACCATGGAGACATGTAGCAGATTTTTAATCTCATCTCATATTTATTGAAGTAAGAGAAGTTATGTGGGGATATCCTTTAAGAATGAGCTCTGTAAACTTACAAATTACAGATCAGACTAATGCAACACAGAGGCAACTGTGCTGTATGCAGGTTGCAGTCTATTAACCATTTATAGTATTTCCTGAAAACACGTTTCTATTGTTCTTCTCAGCTCATAACACAATGGAATGCAACATATCTATATACATCTTCCTCCCTAATATCCTTGTCTAATATGCTTCTATATTTGCATTATGATGTCCTGAGGACCATGAATATAGAGTGATCACTGTACAACTTTTTTATGATGGGGCATTGCAAGGGTGATAGAAAGAGAATACTTACTTAGATTTTCCACCTGTAAAAGAAACAAAAATAAAAAGTGTGAAATGGACACATCATGTCAAGTGACACGTCATGTGGCTTATAAGTAACTAAACAATTAGAACATTTGAGAGAAATAATAATAATAACAATATTAACAAAAATATTATTCAAAAATTTTCTGCAAAAAAAAATTCTTACAAATAAACTGGTTTCAAAAAGTTATATAGATTTGATAGTGGAATTTTGGGCACTCTATGGTACTGTTATTTGGGCACTAAATGAAATTATATTCACAATTTGGAGGGCACATTATTGTGGTTGCATTTAGACAGTATTGATCTAACTGGGCCCTGAGTGATAGCATTTTTTGGCACTGCTATGTGGAAGCTGCAAAACCTGCTTTTTATGTACTATAATAACTTTGATACTGTATGTTTTTATTTTGAACACTTTTCTTTCTCCTCATATCCTGACAATGATCTTGTTTTTCTTGGAAGCAACATAAAATACTCTCCCCCCCCCCCCCCTTTACATTTTTCAGTACATGGAAGAAGTTTGATCAGGATTTTGTCTCGCACTGTGTTGTCACCAGCAGGGGGCGCTGGTTACTAAGGTAACTGACTCCTCATAGCAGATTTCAGGCCAGAAGGACTTGCTCATTACACCTCTGAAGTACGGAAATCTTGGAGTTCCTGTGAAGTTGTTGTTCCAGTATATTTTGTGTAATAAAACAAAGCACAATGTAAATAAACACGGCGGTCAAAATCTGTTTCATCAGCTTAATGATTCGTATAAACACATCTGTGAGGAGCACATGGCATTGTGGGAAATGAGGATAACACATAATATTGTGCCAATTTTTGGTGGTAAAATATCCTCCCTTACCCCAAAAAAATGTCCACTAATTTCCTACAGCCAACCTACCATCATTCCCTAAGATATATAGCATTTATTACTGAGAGATAACTCACTAGCACTAGTTACAATTTGGCCATAATTGTCTACTCTTACTGCAAAGAACCCTTTCCTGTAGTGATGATGGAACCATCTATACAACACCCATACAGGATAGGACCTCTGGTACCAGAACTCTGCCGATCAGTCACTGATTAGCTATCCTGGACAGCTCATCACTATGTTTTGCCTTAAAAACCATTTAAAGGGTTAATCCAGGTTTAGATAAACATGGCAGCTTTCTTCCAGAACCAGCACCACTTTTGTCCTTAGTTTGGGTTTTGCAGTTTCATTAAAGTGAATGGAGCTTAATTGTAATACCACACACAACCTGAGAACAGGGGTGGTGCTGTTTTGGCAAGAAATTATTATTATCATTTTTAATTCTGGATAAACCCTATTAGTTAGTTAGTTGTCATAGGGGGATCTCAGAAGTTATGATTAGTAGATGTCTAGATACTGACATGTCTGTATGACATGTCAGAAGTTTAGTAAAACAATAGGCATCCCTTAAGACAGTGTTCCCCAACCTGTGACTCTCCATCTGTTGCAATACTACGACTCCCAGCATAAAGGCTGTCAGAGCATGCTAGGAGTCGTAGTTGTACAACAGCCAGAAAGCCATAGGTTAGGAAACACTGCTATGAGGGGTCAGTCATACTTTTAGGGTATAAACCCACACACCAGATATGCAGCGTATTTACTGCTGCGATACGCAGCAAATACGCAACAGATTAGATCTAAATAACTGAACACAGCATCAAATCTAAACCATCAAATCTGCTGCGTATTTGTTGCGTATCTGCTGCGTATACGGTGTGTGGGTTTGTACCCTAACCCTGAGGTATGGGAGTATGGCAAGTTAGTAAATCTACGTGAGATTCTTCCTCTGTAGACATTAACTAAAACCATCTTCTCCTCCTGTCATCTACAAGATCCAGTGCAGACTCCTGCTCTTGTCTGGTGTAAGTATTCCAGCTCTGAGGGCTCGCAGCACACACCGCAGCCTTACACACACACACACACACACACACACCACAGCCACACACACACCCTCCAGCCTTACACACACACCACCACAGCCTCACACCCAGCAGCCTTACACACACAAACACACGCACACACCGCAGCCACACACCCTGCAGCCTTACACACACACACACAGCAGCCTTAAACACACAAACACACGCACACACCGCAGCCACACACCCTGCAGCCTTACACATACACACACACACACAGACCGCAGCCTTACACACAAACACCGCAGCCTTACACACACACAAACACACTGCAGCCTTACACACACACACAAACACACACACACACCGCAGCCTTACACGCACACCACGCGCAGCCACACACACACAGACAGACACAGCGGCCTTACACACACACAAACACACCCAGCAGCCTTACACACACACACCCTGCAGCCTTACACACACACCGCACACAGTCTCACACACACACCGCATGCAGCCACACACACCCCGCATGCAGCCACACACACCCCGCAGCCTTACACACACACCGCGCACAGCTACACATCCACACCCCGCAGCCTTACACACACACACCGCACGCAGCCACACACACACCCCGCAGCCTTACACACACACACCGCACACACACACCCCGCAGCCTAACACACACACACACTCACGGACAGACACCGCAGCTGTGTACACACACACACACACACCACAGCCTTAAGGCCCTATTACACCAAAAGATGTCTGACAGATTATATTACAGATTTTTCCAGCCAAAGCCAGGAAAGGAGTTGAAAAAAGGAGAAATCTCAGTCTTATCTTACAACCTGTTCTCGGTCGATAGTTCGTTCCTGGCTTTGGCTTAGAAAATCTGTCAGATAATCTTTCAGACATCTTTTGGTGTAATAGGGCCCTTACACACACATGGACAGACACCGCAGCCATACACACACACACACACACACACACACACCAGCCGTACACACACACACAGCAGCCTTACACACACATGGACAGACACCACAGCCATACACACACACACACACACACACACACACCGCAGCTGTACACACACACACACACAGCAGCATTACACACACAGCAGCCTTCCATACACACGGACAGACACCGCAGTCTTACACACACACACCGCAGCCTTACACACACACACACACACACACACACACACACAGCAGCTTTACACACACAGCAGCATTACACACACAAGGACAGACACGGCAGTCTTACACACACACACACACACACCGCAGCCTCACAGGTCTTCCCTGTAATGTGAGGATGCTGCCTGCTGAGCTTACACTCAGTCACTTCCTACAGCACACACTCATTGACGGCCCAGCCGCCCGTTTCCTGCCATTGTGTATACGTCTGGCATGACGTCTGATTCTTAGGGTGTCAACATGTTTTGCTAATTTTATTTTATTTATTTATTTTTTTAAACGTAAGAACAAAAAGAACATTAAGAAGTTCCCTGTTATCCTGTCATTACATCCCTCAGTGTATTGTTCAATCTGGGTACATTAAATGTCACATACATAACGGTATTTTTCACTGAAGAGCGTTACCCCTACAGAAAAAAAAAATCTTTGTTTTTACCTAGGAAAGCTGGGGAGTAATCTTAAGTGTCCACAGCAAGCAGCTTATAAATCACAAATTACATGCAGGTGTAGAGAAGAATTTAGGGCTACTGTGGAATTATTAGGGCACAACCCCTGTGTGTGTGTCTGTGCCCGATACCTCCTTTCTCCCTTCCCCCAGAGGGAGGCATTATACACTGAACACTCACATTAATATAAAAGGTCCCCCACAGCAAGAGACACTCTTTTCACTGCTCTCCATTATGGGGTTAAGATTCCTCAACATAGAACCTTCTCTGTTAACCCAGAATCCCCTTCTTCAAAACTGGACATCCCCTTTAATAGACCTATATTAAAAGGGGCTGTCCAGCGAAAATCTTTTTCTTTTAATCAATTGATATCAGAAAGTTATATAGATTTGTAATTTACTTCTATTTCAAAATCTAAAGTCTTCCCCTACTTATCAACTGCTTTATGTCCTGCAGGAAATGTTGTTTTATGTTCAGTCTGACACAGTGCTCTCTGCTGACATCTCTGGCCGAGACAGGAACTCTGTCTTGGTTTTCTATGAATCCCCGTATAAAACCTCTTCTGCTCTGCACAGAGCAGAAGAGGTTTTATACGGGGATTCATAGAAAACCAAGACAGAGTTCCTGTCTTGGCCAGAGATGTCAGCAGAGAGCACTGTGTCAGACTGAAAATAAAACAACATTTCCTGCAGGACATTTAGTAGCTAATAAGTATGGGAAGACTTGAGATTTTTTAATTTTGATATCAGTTGATTTGAAAGAAAAATATTTCCGCTGGACAACCCCTTTAACATGACCCATGGATAATCAGCGCCGGTGCCGCGGTCCATTCTTTGAACCGCGGTCCGGTTCCAGTGTACAGCGCCATTCTATCCACGGGTACCAGGGCGGGGCTGAAGCACTGGAGGCGGGCCGGGCTGCTCCCGATGGGAGAAATCTCCTCTATGACGTGGCTCTGTTAGAATCAATGCGCTGGTGCCGATCTATCCATGGGTCATGTTAAAGCGAATGTACCTAATGGTGCATTCGCTTTAAGAATCAGTCAGATTTTTAGTAAGAGAAACCTCTGAGCAGTGTCAAAGGGAACCCCTCTGTAGAGCCCTGGAAACCAGTGGTAACATACATGTCCTGCTATGTGCATCTATAGATGATAACCCAACACATTAGTGTTAGAAAATAAAAGAGAAGATTGCGGATGTCTATATAAGTCCTGTTTGCCAGATCTCAGTTTCCGGCTTCTTGAACCTTTGCCCAAAGAGTTATGGCTTGTGTCCAATTGACCTGCCCTGGCACTTTCTATGGAGGCATGAAGAAAAGGCTTACTCAGCAGCGCAGCCATCACATCCCCATAATGAAGCTTCTCAGGGCTCTGGCCCTTTCACTAGGCATTACCAATAATACAGCTAATTTATAGAAAATAGCCGCCAATTCATTACTAGGCATCCAGTCAGCTCTTCTATCTCTGGCAATAGGCCATTCCCAAATGATGATTAATGAGGATTTTATAGAAATGAGATATGCATCCAGCAGAACTATAACACAAGAAGTCTGGGAGAGCTGGAGGGATGTCTGATACTGCTCCAAATCCGGTTTGGTAAAAGGCCAAAGTGTGCCGGAGCAAGGGGTGAGTGATAGCCTCCTGTACCCAGATGATCCCATCCCTCGCACTCATTCTTTATTGAGGAGACTTTTGGCATTGTGCAGTTATTGTTACATATGGTAGTGATTATCTTGTTGCGTTACATTTCAGGCTGCAGTCTTTAAAGGAGAAGTCCAACGAAATTTTTTATTTAAGTATTGTATAGCCCCCCTGGATAACATGGTGATGTCACTTCCTGGATAACATGGTGATGTCACTTCCTGGATAACATGGTGATGTCACTTCCTGGATAACATGGTGATGTCACGACCCGACTCCCAGAGCTGTGCGGGCTGTGACTGCTGGAGAGGATGATGGCAGGGGGATGCTCAGTGTCCCTCCAGTGCCCTGTGTCCCTCAGTGTCCCTCTGCCATCATCCTCTCCAGCAGCCACAGACCGCACAGCTCTGGGAGTCGGGTCGTGACATCACCATGTTATCCAGGAAGTGACATCACCATGTTATCTAGGAAGTGACATCACCATGTTATCCAGGAAGTGATATCACCATGTTATCCAGGAAGTGACATCACCATGTTATCCAGGAAGTAAAGCCTTGATGCAGTAGTAAGTGCAGGGAAAAAAGTATTTCCCGTAATAAGTGTATATTGGTAATTTGTATAACTTTTGGGGGGCAATGCAATACTTTAATAAAATTTTCGCTGGACTTCTCCTTTAACTCTCTGCTTTCAGTCTTCCCTAACTTGCTGTTTGCAACCTGCTCCTAGTTTTAGGCTTATCAGCCATGAATATGCTCTCCCTAGCTAATACATTATGTGGGAGTGAATACTAGAAGACACAGGGGACTGGCAACAACCTGCACACAGTATAGGCTGAAGGCAGGAGGCAGTAGATCATGCCATACCAGGGTGCTCTTCCCAACCAACGAGGGGCTGTATGCAGTATAATCCAGTAATGCAGAGAAGAAGAATGGAGGCACTCACCTTAGAAGTTTTTATTTCGTAATATAAAACCGGATCGGTTAGCAGACGGTGGAGACGCCAAATAACTTTCCTGTGTTATCTGGAGTCTCCCCCGTCTGCTAACCACTCCGGTTTTATGTTTTATATTACAAAATAAAGAAGACTTGTAACGGTGAGTGCCTCCGTTTTCCTTTTTTGTATTACTACATTATGTGTGAGGTCTGCCACGTATGAGCACAGCTTCTTTACTAAGCTGACCTATTGAGGGCTCTCCTCTTCTCTATTTTGTCAGACACTGATAATGAGGACACTGTAATTCTCCCTGCAGTCTGCAATTTGATCTCTCCTGCCTCTGTACACCATACACAGCCTGTGTGTTTCAGCCTTCCGTCTCCTGTGCTTCCATTCCTATCTACAGCTTGGGTTATTTTCTGCCCCTATCTACGGCCGGTGTGATTTGTCCTCTCTGAAAACCCAGATGTTTTCCTTCCTCCCCCTCCAATGTTCTGCCATATTTATCCTCTTCCCTCTCCCTGTGGCTATCTCTAAGGGTATGTTCACATATAGGGAATAAGCTGTGGACTTTCTGTCTGGGGTTGTGGACAGAAAATCCACGGTATAATTCCAGTGGCAGCAAGGGATATGGAATTTTAACAAATCTATTCCAAACATGGTAGAAAAAGAAAAAAAATTGCACAAAAATTGATGTTACTCTATGGAATTACTACAGTATCAAAATCTGATATGTTCATTTTAGGGAACCCGTGGCTGCCCAAGCAGGACATATGTTTTTCCCTCTGCATAGCCACCTTCTTGGAGCTTTGCAGTGATTTATGTCAAATCATGGAAAAAACAAAGCAAGGAGACCATTCTCCATAGTTACTGTAGGCTGCTGCAGCACCTTTGTTGTCATCACAGTCACATGGTTAAGGTCCTACAGTGCAGCAGAGAGGATGAGGAGAGCTGACAGGAGGCATAAGAAGTATGTATATGAGAGAGGGATAAAAGCAGACTAGTCTATGTGTCTGTGTGTGTGTAGCATAGATGGCTCTGAGGGGGAGGGGGGGCAGGGAGCAGCCTGTGAAAGAGGGGAGCCTAGGCAGCAGTGTGTGTAGAGGAGAAGGGGGTTGGTTTAAAGGGGGAGATCACCAAATAGTGCTTTCTTTTAAATCAACTGGTGCCAGAAATTTGTAATTTACTCCTATTGGAGAATCTTCAGTCTTCCAGTACTTATCAGCTGCTGTATGTCCTGCAGGAAGTGGTGTATTCTCTCCAGTCTGACACAGTGCTCTCTGCTGCCACCTCTGTCCATGTCAGAAACTGTCCAGAGCAGTAGCAAATCCTCATAAAAAGAATACCGCAGCTGATAAGACTGGAAGACTGGAGATTTTTTAACAGAAGAAAATTACAAATTTCTGGCACCAGCTGATTTGAAATTTTTTTTTCAAACCACTTGTACCTTCGGATAGGTGCTTTTAATCCAAGATCTGTCCTGGGGTCCGTTTGGCAGGTGATGCAGTTATTGTCCTAAAAAACAACTTTTAAACTTGCAGCCCCGTGCCGAACGGGAGTATCTGTGCCCTAAATTTGCACCACCTCTCTATCCCTCCTCCCCCATTTTCAGTATTCACACAACTGACGAATAGGAGACAATCTGCCTGGAGCATTCCTTATGATGAAGAGGGTGGGGAGGAGGGACGGAAGGGTGGTGCAAAGTTAGGGCACAGATACTCCCGTTTGGCACAGGGCTGCAAGTTTAAAAGTTGTTTTTTTAGGACAATAACTGCATCACCTGTGGAATGGACACCAAGACAGATAAAAGCAGCTATCCGAAGGTACAAGTGGTTTGGGGGGGGGGGGGGGGGTCAGATTGTGGGTACAGAGTCGCTTTAAGGTGTGAATTATTCAAGGTTTGGTTTGAGGTCTGGATTTATTTTAGGGGTTCCTTATTTTTCACTTCATCTGAGTTTTGGCTCATTCACTATTTTTGATGACAAGCATAGTGCACCCCGCAGCACTAAAAAACAGAACCCGCTGGAACACTAAACTCAACATTTTACAAATAGATAGATATAAATCTATCTTGCCATACACATATTTATGTGACCAAGGTTCATTACAATGCACAATGCAAGTCACAAGGAAACGTCTCAAAATACATTTTATTTTCCAATCCTATTAATACAGCTGGCCGCACCCCATTCCCTGGGTAATGCTATCTGTAACTAAGTATAACTCCGGAACACTATGTATCGCCACTCCCTCCTTGTAATAATGTCACACTTCACCTTTCACAACATAATAAACTATAAAATTATAAAAAAATATATATAAACTGAAGAACTAAAAGACCATTCTGTATTTCTATCTATAGTCATGAAACGTTGCTGACAGCACAATTCACTGATAGATAATACAGTACATGTCGCTTACCTGAGAAATAGCCCCTTCTCTGTGCGTAGCAGACCCCGCAGACACATAAGATAATAACAAGAGAGATGATTACTACCGCCGATATGATTCCAGCCAAGTTCAAGTCATCTGCAGGACAGGAAACAAATACTAAGTGTGCGTCCCCTGATATCCAAGTGCTGTGAAACTCCTTACATTCCCCCTCCAAATATCTTATAGGATGTGTACACGTATGCAACTTTTTAAAGTGTCACTGTTGTTTATTTATTTTTGTTTGCAGAGATTTTAAGAAACTTTGTTATTGGATTTATTAGCCAAAAAATGCACTTTTACCATGAAAAGCAGTTTAAAGGAGACCTGTCACCCCCCGTGCCGGAGTGACAGGCTCCCGACCCCCAGCTCCATTCATTCAATATGGACGCCCGACAGCGCGCGCCGGCTTCTGACCAGGATATCTCTGTCCGGGGACCGGCTCCGGGAGCGGGACTCAGGGGGATGAGGTCAGTATAAGGGGATCTATCTGGGGGTCGGGAGCCTGTCACCCCGGCACGGGGGTGACAGGTCCTCTTTAAAGCTCTCCCCCCTGTCTTCATGGGTTGTTTATGGAGAGGGGAGGGGTGGAGGGAGATGAGGCACCAAAACAGGACAATAAAGAGTTAATTTACAGCTACATCACCAGGCTATCTCCTCTGAAGTCAGCACTAACCTCTCTGACCTCTAAATCACACAGCTTTGGCTGTGTAATGCTTTGTTCTCTGCTAGCGACTAATCTCCCTCCTCCCCTCCCCTCCCCTCTCCAAAGATTAGACAAGGCACGTCTGATGTAAACAAGACGCAAATTTCTGATAATGAGCAGTGAATGAGGGGGGGGGGGGGGGGGGGGTTGGGGAAAGTGTCTTTGAATGCAGATAATGGCATATTTGCCTAATAAACCCAATTACAAAGTTTCTTAAAATCGCCTGGACTATTGATTTCTGCAAAAAGGAAAAAAAAAATTACAGTGACACTTTAAATATTTTTTTTCCCCTTATCATGGCCTACAGCTTCTATGCAGACCTGTGTCTCTTGGTGGTTTCAGACCTGAGGATTACGGAGTTTTACAGGCCATGCAATGCTCTATGAGAAAAAGAATATGTCAAGTGGCTCATGGACAATAATGTGCTCTACAGTGCCACCTACTGGACGTAGCTTCCCTTACAATTAATTTGATTTTCTTTTTGGAAATGAGCTACTTTGCATGGTTCTAGACTGAACCTGTCTGATCCTGCAGGCGTTAGTTGTGCCCTTCCATCTGACCCTCTTCTTACCCCCTGTAGACAGTAGGACAGGGGGCATATGAAGCAAATGACACTAGACTACAGGTTCAGGCTACACATAGGGGGAAATTTATCAAGTGCTTTGTGCCTATTTTTAGGTGAATAATTGGATTTTTCACCCATTTTTGGTCTAGGCTCTATTTATGAACTAGTATTCAACGGGCGAATATTTTTCAGATGCAATTTTTTTTTAATCTGCCTGTTTTGAGTATTCACTCCAAAGTTCTCCTGGATTGGTGCCCAATTTATCATTTGCAACTTTTTAAAAAGTCACACAAACAGGTGCAGGCTTAGGTCTGGTCTTTTTCACAAGATATAGGAACAAAATATCCACCAATTAGAATAGTTGCACACATTAGACTACTTAGTAAATGTCCCTCATAGGGTTTATTTGTCTGCACACATAGGTCTGCATAGGAGATGTATACACAAAACGGTAGATATCAGTCTTGCAAACCTTCTTTAGCTTTTACTGACCAACATGAAATTTTTTTTTTCAAAAAGATACATAACCCGTGTAATATAATGTATATTAGGCTATGATGTAATATATTAGGGTACGTAAAAATTTCTATATATATATATATATATATATATATATATATATATATATATGATAAAATAAATAAAGGCAGACTATAGAATAGATTTCTTTTTTACCCTCACATCAATGGGTGCAAGGTGCAGCAGATATTCAGGATTATCAAACAGTAACAGGAGAGTATAAAAAAACTGGTAAGGGTGGAGAAGCAAGAATAAAATAAGCTGAAATATAATGTTAGCAGAGATTGTATTATTTCCATAGAAACCATGATCTGACATTTCCCTGAATAGACACCGGCTACTTACCCACTTGCATTCTCTTCATCGGGCACCTCTGCGACTTTCCGATATTATTACTGGCCTCGCAGTAATAGTCTCCTGTATCCTCCTTAGTGACTGTGTTGAAGTGCTGGAAGAAGAGACGGATTACACAGATCAATTGTCTCCGGTGATAATTAAATGGGTGACATGTCAGTCTAGGGCTGGGGAGGGAGCCGCTTACTGATGGCTATGGGCCTGAGCCAGGGAATGGATCTATATGGATATATAATGCTCAGGTAGAAAAATAAGCCATAAATTTTCACTCCCCAGAAACAGTGCCACTATAGTCCATGGTTGTGTCTGGTATTGCAACTCAGTTCCTTTCACTTCAATGTGGATTATCAATATTAGACACAACCCATGTGTAAGAGTGGCGCTGTATCTGGAATAAAATTAAAAAAAAAACAACAACCAAAAGCTGACAGACTGATTTAGAAAGTGATGTCATTGTTCTTCTCTCTGGGGTCTCTGTAATATGCATCAAAATCACCTAAATCTTATATTAAATGTGTATTAAAAATATATATATGTATTTCCCATCAGGACCTATATACATCCACATAAAGGGGTTGTCTCTCAATGTCAAGTCCTTTAATTTATTTTAAAATCTCAAGTCTACTAGTACTTATCAGCTGCTGTATGTCCTACAGAAAGTGATGCATTCTTTCCAGTCTGACACAGTGCTCTCTGCTGCCACCTCTGTCCTTGTCAGGAACTGTCCAGAGCAGGAGAGGGTTTCTATGGGGATTTGTTGCTGCTCTGGACAGTTCCCGTTCCATTTCCTGTTTGTGTCAGAGTGCAAAGAATACACAATTTCCTGCAGGACATACAGCAGCTGATAAGTACTGGAATACTTAAGATTTTTAAATATTTACACATTCCAAATCTAGACAACTTTCTGACACCAAAGGATTTCAAAGAAGAAAAGAAAAATCGCTGGTTTTCCCCTTTAAGTTTTTGGTGGGACAACATTGCTACTACTAAGGTCATACCTTTGTCTGCCGTCCTCTTGGCTATATCCACACTGGCCATGATATATGATATATATGAGTACCGGTAACTAGGAAGGACTGACTATAACCATCAAATATATAAATCCCATAGGCTGCCATGGAGAAGACCTCGCTCAGGCATTTGGCCACACAGGATAAGAGATGGATCACACTTCCAGCACCTTCCTAGCAATGTGATAAATATATCTAGCTATGTGAGTTGCCTATGTTATGTTCTCTTTAGGTTTGGTTGTTAATTTAGTCCTTTCCAGTTGCCATGCATGTTCTATCTGAGCCAACAGGCCTGGCATAGCCTGAAGTGGAGGTCAATACAGACGTTAAGATTCTCTAATGTCTAGAGCAATGGCTCTATACTAATATGGTGGTGGACAATCCTATGTATCAAGGCAAAGTAGTGAATTCATTGAAGTAAATCGGTTCTTAGTTTTTTGTCACTTGACCCCTAGGCCTCAGGTCAGCACATATGGGGTATGTAGCTGTACCCACTAGGTCTCATTATAATACATATGAAAGGAGCCCTCCTGGTACCTCAGCAACATGGCCACCTATATTTTTTTCTGTGAGGGTGCAACAGATGAAGGGGCTAGGATCACTTACCAGAGTGCCAGTTTTTCTATCCACTTTAAATGATGAATTGGTTGCCTTGGCACTCAGTTCTATAGGGAAGCCATTCTTAAACCACTTGTACTCCGATGCTGGATTTCCTTCCTTCTCTCGACATTTGAGCTCCACCACACTGCCGCTCATGGCTGTGCTAGGAACGTCGCACACTGGAACGCTGGGAGCCACTGTATGGAAAGAAACACAGATGGAGTTACTTACAGGAATATGGTCTCCTACTCTGCTGGTGAGTACTGCACTTTTATTACTATTCTAATGGAAGAAAACTACTAAAGCAACTAAATCTATTCCTAAACCACCATAAAATCTAAATGCAGCCAAAAAACAAAAAAAAAACAAAAGCAAGCATGTTCAACCAATGCTCTTCCTCGCCACAGTCATGTAGATGGGGGGAACCCAAATCTAGCAATTTATGGGGTCCCAGTAGTCAATCACAAGCCACACTATAGGCCCTAATACACAAAGAGTTTATCGGCCGTTACAGCAGATAATCGTCTAATATAATAGAAGATAACGATGTCGGCTGATCGTTGTCTTTCAACATGAGAAACAGGAGCGGCGGCAGCAGACCGCCGCTATCTTCTATGGACAGCTTAGATGATCTAGCAATCACCCGGGCAGCCCCTCCGCAGCTCCCCGCGGCCCCCCCTCTTACCTACTGCCATCACCTGTAATAGCGCCAGCAGCGAGCGGGGAAAGAGGAGCAAGCGAGTGCTGACCTGACAGGGGCTTAATACTTATTATATATAATGATGCAGTTTTTGCTGGAATTTCCAATTAAATGCGTTTACGCAGAGAGATTTATCTGACAGTTTATTGAAGCCAAAGCCAGGAATGGATTTGAAAGGAAGCAAAATCTCAGTCTTTTCTTTATGACCTGATCTCTGTTTATAGTTTGTTCCTGGCTTTGGCTTCAAAAATCTGTCACATAGTCTGTCTGTGTAAACAAACCCTTCTCAGCTCACATACCCTCTACGCCAATGATTTTCAACCTTTATTGAGCCGCGGCACACTTTTTATACTTAAAAAATCCCGGGGCACGCCACCAACCAAAATGGCACAAAATGACACTAAAACAGTACATATTATACATATAGTTAATAATATAGATTCTAAATGTATTTATACTCCGTGTGAAACCTGGGCCTGTTTTCTTCTCCCCCCCTGTGCTTCTCTCCTGTGCTTCTCTCCACCATACTTCTCCCCCCTACTTCACTCCTGTGCTTCTCTCCACCATACTTCTCTCCCCCATGCTTCTCTCCTGTGCTTCTCTCCACCATACTTCTCCCCCCTGCTTCTCTCCTGTGCTTCTCTCCACCATACTTCTCCCCCCTGCTTCTCTCCTGTGCTTCTCTCCCCCATGCTTCTCTCCTGTGCTTCTCTCCACCATACTTCTCTCCCCCCTGCTTCTCTCCCCCCTGCTTCTCTCCCCCCTGCTTCTCTCCCCCATCCCCATGTTTCTCTCCCCCCTGCTTCTCTCCCCTGTTTCTCCCCCATCCCCAGGTTTCTCTCCCCCATTGTTTTCTCCTGTTTTACAGGGGCACCATAGTTTGGGGAACTTTCCCGCGGCACACCCGACCATGTGTCGCGGCACACTAGTGTGCCACGGCACACTGGTTGAAAATCACTGCTCTACGCAACATGTAAGAAATCCAATGCAGTTCAAGGATCATTTAATGGGCTGTAAATATCCAAAATGTATAGTAAAAATCCATAAACCTTAATAAAATCATACAGAAAAGATCAGGATGGCATTCCACATACTGGTTACACGTTTTTCAGCCCTTCTCAGCATGTGGTTTTTACTACTATCCAATATATATTTATTATAGATTTTAAAACTGCACAATGTCTGGGGTGGAAACTACAGATCCCAGAATACAAATCTCTGTGCAGACACTGATCCAGCAGGACATGCAATAAGAGGTGAGCTTACAGCTGAAAACTCAGCACAAGTCTGGAGAATAAAAGGAATATAAAATACAGGTAGTGACTCAGGATCAGTATAATGTATTATGGGGAATATATCCACAAGCTCAGATGTAAACCAAAGCCTTGAACAAAGCTAAACTATATCCCAACGTCCAGTACTAAATCCGTTTCCCGTCAGGCAATCATTTATCCCCGCTATTTTTTCTTCAGCTCACGATGCTGCTCCGAAAGAAAATATTAGTCCATCTGAAAATAACATTTATAAAAGACCTGGAAGACAAATGAACGGCTGCCCCTGAGATGTCTCCGCATGCTCCCGGTGAAACATGGCGGAGCATTCATCAGCTTGGTATGTTTAGATTTTCAATAAAATCTCCCCCTCTTGTATTTTTAGAGAATGGTTTCCTCTCCAGCTCATGAACAAGCAGCTGGCAGCATAAATATTTACTTTAGTCCTGATATAGTCAGAATCAAAGTCAAGTTGCACCGAGCTTCTGTAAACCGACTGCGGGCAAACAATAGATAAAAGTACAAATATAGCATCCTGCGTATGGTGGTAACTTCACATGGTGAAGTGGTTAGGGGCTGCATAAGGTTATGAAGTCAGGCTCCAAGATATGCATCATCCCCTCTATTTACAATGCATACTGGGCAGAGGAGAGTTCTAGGCCCTCTCATGTTCCAGGGCCAGGGTACAAATGGTTAGTGGTTCTCTTAGCAGTTCCTGGAGAACACTGATCGGTGGCAGACTGGGCAATGTGAGGAACGTCACTAGCGACTCTTACTTACTATTACGTTTTTTTGTTTTTGTTTGTTTTTTTCACCTAGCTCAAGCCCCCTTAAAGTGACACTGTCATTATAATATAACTTTCAAAATCTAAATCAACAGTAGATGTGATATAAAGCAAGTTTGCAATTTACTTTTATCATTTTTTTTAGTTATCATGGAAAACACAGCACTTCTTGCTTTCTGACTGTTTCCTGGGTTTTTTTAGAAAAAAAAAAACGTCATGAAACAGGAAGCCCTGTGTATCCCAGACCATCTGAGCGCTCACAGAGAGAAGGCAGTCATGTGATTGATGGACACATTGAGCTGGGACTCTCTGTACTCAACCAGCACAAGTCAGAAAATCTGCCTTCAGGAGACTGGACCTGGATTTCTGGTAGGTTCAGCTTTGTTTTACAGCAGGATAACAACAAAAAATAGTGAATGTATATGACAAACTTGCTTTATATCACATCTACTGTTGATTTAGATTTTAAAAGTTATAATGACAGTGACACTTTGACTATTTTTGCATTGGAAAAAGTTGGAACCCCTAAATGTCAACCATATTTATTATTGCAATGGGTTGGCCGAGTTCCTTCTGGTGTCCTACAAGCACCTAATGCAGCGGCTTGTCTTGTCTTGAGCGAACCTGCTGCTGTACACATCATGACAGGCGATGACTGCAACACATTCTGCTTACCAAGGACGTACATTCCATAGAGACAGAACATGCAGCTGCTATAGGGGGCCTTGCAATGGGAGGACCCCCATCTGGTTGGTCCCATTTCCTTGCTTTCAGGTATTTGGAACCTGAGCACCCCTTCCCAAAGAATCTGCATTGAAGATGGGGAATTGTGGTGTGGAAGAAGAAATAAACATGAGGTCTTCCTGGACTGCAAAACTTGGCACCATCATAGGGAGACCACCATATGAAGTCCCCATCTTCTATGTAAAAATGCATAATAATAATAATAATAATAATAATAATAATAATAATAACAACAACAATATATTATTATTATTATTATTATTATTATTATTATTATTATTATTACTACAACAATAGTAGTAGTAATAATAATAAATTATTATTATTACAATTATTATTATTAAAATTATTAATAACAATATAATTTTACATGATTCTTAGCTATACTAATCACATTTAACGGGATTAAAGTATGTGTTTTTTAGGGCGACCTGTAAAAAATTTCCACTGCTTTAGCTCCAAGAGAAAACTTTCAGATTAACTCAACATCCCCCATAAAAGAAGTCTTAGGTCTGTTCAGACACACGCACTGTTGTTTGTCTGCAGATCGTCATAAAAACTGCATCTGTGGATCCTCATAAATATTTCCCTATGCAGCAATATGGCCGCCTCCGGTGAGAGTGGGGGATGGGTGCACTTTAATTCTTCACCGGCTTGCATTACATTTTAGACTGTATTGTGCAATTCATCTTGGAAGGAAGGAAGATAGGTGATTTCCTTTCTGCATGAACTGCCAGCATTTCCATTATGTAATGAAGTGCTCTTCAGCGTGATGCGATTTTGGAAGGGACGGCGTACAAGAAGCAGATTGTTGGTTGACAACTGTAATTAAATTTAGCACTGTCAGGCGGTAGCTATCATGTTCACCTTTAGACAGCTTGCTGCTGTTTACGTATAGAAACAATTTACATATAAAGTAGGGTAACTTTGTAAATACATTGTATTACTTATCTTGTATTGGGCCTATGTTATACCCCAGAGCTGTATTCATAGTTCTGTTTGGATGTAAACAGTCAGCAAGCTTGTCCATAGGTGGATCTCTAACAACTTAGTTGAGCTCCTATACTCTTGGAACACATTACTGTACAGTGCCAGTATAGGGATGACAGGTAGACACTGAACCAGCAAGGAATGCTGGGATATTTTAGCCAGAACAATACAGCTGTGTACTATTTCATATGTAAGAGACCATTAGCAGGAATGATTATATTTACTTGTCCAGAATGTTAAAATGGAGATTAATCAAAAAAGTAGAATATTTTTTCCCCTGGATACGAAACAAAAGGGAATATTGCCAACCTGAGGAATAAAACCAGATTAGATTTCACATAGTTTGAAGACAAGAAAAAGCTGTAAAACCATTGGGTCATGTGGAGCAGCTCAGTCGTAGTCTGTCAGCTATAAAATAGAAGAAACACAATAGATTTTGAGGCAGAACACCATGTACTGAAAACCTCTGCTGCGTATAAAGACATAAGAGACAGATGTAGCAGAGTGGATCCTGTCATTTGTAAGTGACATGTAGACTCAAGTAAACCTTCCTATTCCTGTCTGTAAAGACCGGGCCCATCTGGAATGGCCGATGCTTATAATCTTTATTAAGCTCTAGTTTTCGTGAAATAAATAGTTGTTTCATCTCCAGTCCAAGAACCAAGCATGGGCTAACTATTCGAAGCTCCAGACACTTCAATTGCTCAATGTATATTAAACATATCTCTGAATCGCTTTCCTATTGTGATAGTGTTTAAAGCTATAGACACTTTTGACTTATTATAGTGCATTTTTTTTCTCAATTGGCCTTTATTAAACATTTTGTTTACTTTTGCTTCCTCAGCCTTTACAATGTGCTGCATTGAGCAGCCTATACAGTTCTCACCTTGTACCTGCGCTTCCCTCTTTTTCCAGTTTGTGTGAGCTGCCCTCTAGGGTTTCTTTCACCCCTGTCCACTAACTCCCTACCTGCTACTATTTATGAGAGCAAAAAGTTCACCAGGTTATCTTATCTTTCTCAAAGTAGCAGGTAAATGGCAGAATTTTTTTTTAATAAAGGCTATTTAGAAAGTTGTCAAATTTAGCCTAGCAATATTTAAATCTCGGATAGCCCTTTATCCCGGTAAGGAAAAATTAGGAAAGGATGTCATGTTACATTGCTACCTTATCTAATAGCTCCAAGCCATGGAAGCAATCATTGCAGTGATGTAACATTGTGACCATGGATAAAGTTACTTAAAGCTAATAAGTCCCTGGAGGACAAGGGCTGGTAGTAGGGTATGATCGATATATAGCATGCGGACGTTGTGTGGTGTGAGGCATACTTTTCTGGAAAGGATGAGTGGGTTGTCACCCAAGTTCCTAGAGAGTCTTGAATTTCAAATCTACCCCTTAAAGGGGTTCTCCATAAATTGAAAAAGCGATCAGCTTTTTTCCCCCCACTAAACTAAATTTCTGGTGTCATGACATGGGGGAACTTATGAAATATGGCACCCTGCCTCTCAAGGACTCTTTATTATGCTGCTGCTTGAGTATAGGTCCAAGGAACCCAATTTCCCATCTTATTTCTAAGGTTGCATTGCACAACTCCTACCCTGTACATGCAGGACGTCTCCTGTAACAACCAGTTAGTCTCAGATTGCTTAGATTGAGGTGGAATTGCCATTAAGCAGAGAGCAGAGAAAGAGTATACGTATATACGCGATATTACACACATGCATTACACTCACCTAATACAACTAAATTAATGTTGACTTCATCGAAGATCTTCGCATCTTGAGGAGCACTGACTTCACAGCGATACTTGCCAGAATCTCCTCTGCTGAGATTCATGATCCTGATACTGGAGCCCAACATCTGCGCTCGCTTCTGTAAATCCTCTGTTGGCACAAGACAAGTGCAAAGATTGTGTAAGGGCGTTTAAAGGCACAAATCAGGATTTTTTATTTATTGTTTTATTTTTATACTTTTCTTAATTCCCATAACTGAAATCCAGCGCTTAATATATGTACACCCAGAAATTCTCCCCCAAAATTCTTCCTAGCAAGTCAGGAACATCCAAACACACTGACCGCAGGATGCTGCACTTGCACGTGACCATTAAGACCAGCAATTGGCTGCAGTATCCTGCGCTTAGTGTACAGGGACATATGTAACACAACTAAGGTCATTTATCTGTGTTATGCCTCTTCTTCTATAAAAGCTCCTGTCTGCCATCACAAAAACATCACTTCTTGTCTTAAAGGCCACATGTCCCATCTCCTAACAGACCCTACTTGGCTTCCCACAGATAATAATTCACTTAGGTGCCAACGAAGAACAGGGAAAGCAGGCTTCATCCATGAGGAGATCAGGTCAAGAAAGCTCCAATGATGAGGAAATCAGGACAGGTAGCTAGCTGTCCCCATGAGGAGAAGAAGCCAAAGAAGCTCCGCCCATGAGGAGAAGAAGCCAAAGAAGCTCCGCCCATGAGGAGAAGCCAAAGAAGCCCCGCCCATGAGGAGAAGAAGGCAAATAAGCTCCGCCCACGAGGAGAAGCCAAATAAGCTCCACCCACGAGGAGAACAAGCCAAAGAAGCTCCGTCCATGAGGAGAACAAGCCAAAGAAGCTCCGCCCATGAGGAGAAAAAGACAAGGATGCTCAGCCCATGAGGAAAAGCACCCTTGAAGGATAACTCCCAGTCCTAACAGGACACACTCTTGAAATATGGGACGGAATAACAATTTGTAGAAAAATAGTGATAAGGGCCAAAGAGCTCAGGTTTCTGCTAGCTTGGTCAAGAGTTTTTCTGAGGAATTTAAAATTTAGTTATAAAGGTTTGGCACCAGTATTGAGGAAATATATCACACAATTATTAACAGGTAGTTGTATATATATTAGGAGAGCTTAGTTTTAGTAAGGGGAGGCCAGCTTTCCCCTCTGTTCCTTGCTGCCATGGTGCCCTCCCCTACCCAAGACTGGCGCTCAGCTACTACTAAACCCCAAAGAGAATGGGTACATCCAAATAATTACCGCCTAGTCGGTGGGTGAACATCCCTAAATATATATCTGCCTCTTTGCCAACTTCACATTGCCAAAGCTATAATGTTTTAGATCCATCATGTGGGGTTTTTGAAGGTGAAGATTAGTGATGAGCAAACTTGCCGAATGTTCAGGGTCATTCAAACCCGAACACTCAGCATTCAACTCCTGATAGCTGCGGAAGTTGGATGCTTCCCTAGGACTGCCTGGAAAACATGGATACAGCCTATAGCAGTTTCCAGTTTCGTCACTAGTCAAGAGGATAAATTCCTTTAAACTCTGCTTCCAGATTTATTCCTCATCCAAATCGGAGGGTTCTCTACCTGTGATTACTTTAAAAAGTGTATGCATAAGGTGACAGAACCTTACCTGACAGTGAGTTATTAAAGTAGACAAAGGAGGTTTCCCCCTTAAGATCGGTTTTCTTCCATTCTAGCCGGATGACCTGCTCCTTTTCTAGTGTATATCTGCAGGTGAGGGTCGTCTCTACGAGGAACCGAGACAAAGAACAATTAGACAACACAGAATGTCATCAGATGAGCTAAAATATTAGAAAACGCACACAGTATCTCTCCAGTATTAGCCATCTTACTACTATGCATGGACTCCTAGATATGACAACATAAAGTGCCCCTAGAGTTCCAGCTGTTGCCCTCAGTGAAGGTCACCACCACCACCCTAAAATGTGTCTTGACCTAACCCCCTCTAGGTCATAGATTGGCTTCTTCAGCTTGCTAAGGAGGAAAGTGGGCTCTGGTGCAAACTATATGAGTCCCTGCAAGTCAGTGCTCGACCCTTTTAAGATGCCTTGAAACATGAAACTATTATATTTTTATCAGAACGAGTATCTCTTCCATAGGAAAGACTTGTGATGTATCAAAGTTCTTTCTCCTTGTCAGTACAGAGCACAATACTCCAAAGGAGATTCTGGCTTCTCTGTAAGGCAGCTCTGGAAACATGACTTATGTGTCCCGACCAGCCAGAATCTCTTCCTGCGATGATAAGACTGTACTGATGAGAGGCAAACACCCCAACAATTCTTCTTTCTGGAAAAGGTCCTTGTTCGGCATGTAATGCGCAAAAAAGGAGTCCGTGGAGCATCAGTTGTGAATCTCAAAACATGGGAATAGCTAGATATCCCTTGCCTGTTGCCACCTGTTGAGCACCGCACCACCCTGATAGGTAGCCCCTTAAGTCCCACTCAGTTGTGAGTAATGGAACATAAATAGGAAAACAACAGGGTGGCCCCATTTGTGTCAGAGTCTAACTCAAGGTGCGATTATTGTGACATGACAAGGGCTTGCTCTCTGTGCCATATGCCTTTTGCTGATCTCCTGAAGAAGAAACTTATGCAGAAAAGTATAACTTTAAGGATGTATGAGTCTGTCTACTTTAGTGGTGGCTTATCCATAGGGAACAATAACTTTAAAGGGGTACTCTGGAGAAAATGTTTTATCAAATCAACTGGTGTCAGAAAATTATACATACTTATAAAATACTTAAATTAAGTACTGGAAGACCTGAGATATTTAATCAGCTGCTGTATGTACTGCAGGAAGTGGTGTGTTCTTTCTGGTTTGACACAGTGCTCTCTGCTGCCACCTATGTCCCTGACAGGAACTGTCCAGAGCAGCGGCAAATGCCCATAAAAAGCCTCTCTGGAAGTTCCTGACATGGACAGCAGGTGGCAGCAGAGAGCACTGTGTCAGACTAAAAAGAATACACCACTTCCTGCAGGACATACAGCTGCTGACTAAAGATTCTTAAATAAAAGAAATTTACAAGTCTGTATAACTTTCTGACACCAGTTGATTTTAAAAATATTTTTTTTACTCTGAAATACCCCTTTAAATTAACTCAAGTGACATTTTAACAAAGAAAATAAGGTGACATCAATAAGCTATTCCTGCAGACATATTGCAATGTATTACTATTTACAGGTGTGCCAAGGTAGCAGTTGTATCCAGGCCCTGGTGTCTGAGGGGGCCCTAAGGCTATCCGCAATATGAGAAGACATCAGTATTATAAATGGCATACGGGAAGTGAGGGGCCCTATCACACACTGTGCACCGGGGCCCCGGAGCTTCTGTTACTCCTCTGTGTTTAAGTTACAAGTAATCAAATATGAAGCTAATAAAACACAGAGACGAGGGACTCCAGGCCATGTCCTATAGCCGTGTGGCCGGGTCCCTAGAGTATAGCACTGTCTATCCCCAGCAGAAATGTACTGGGTAGAGATTCTGCGGGAGGCAGCCTGACCTTGCTGTTATACTGGATCACTGCTGACATAGGGGAATTGTTCTGCAAGGAGACAACTAAAATAGTCTGAAGGTTTCCTGAAGTTGAAATATGAATTAATAAGTCTGGAGTCCAGAACAGTGACTGAGCAGTATTGCTGTTGTTGTTGCATAGGTAAGCAGCAGCGTCTCTCCAGCATGTTAAAGGGCCAGCATGAAGTAGTGTAAGGTAAAGGCAGGACATTTTTAAAGGGCCAGCAAGTACAAATGCCCAAGAGGTATAATGTTCCAAGGCTGGTTACTAATTAAACAAAAAGTTATAGGGGGTTTTCCCTTATTGTTGGCCTATCCTCATTAGTATCACATCTACATCTACATGCTGCTGCTATTCACTGTGAAACAAAGCAGGAAGCCAACAGCTCCGTTCACTGTGTAGTGGCCAAGATCAGTTATTGCAGCTCCCATTGAAGTGAATGAGGGCACTGAAGGACAGATTATCCAACAATTTTTTTTAGGATGTTGTATTCTTACTTGTTTTATAAGAGATCAAACAGATCCATCTGTTGGTCACTGACCTTGAAGGAATTATTCAGGAGTAGAAAAACATGGCTGCTTTCACCTAGAAGCATCGCCACTTTGGTCCTGAGTTTGTATATGGTATCGCAATTGTAATACCACACATAACCTAAGGACAGGGTGGCGCTGTTCTTGAAAAAAAGCAGCTATGGTTTTCTAATGCTGGACTAGACATTTCTGGCATATCTAACAGTAGTTCTTTGGTAAACGAAAGCCGATGGTAATGGCTTTTTCATTACTCCAAAACGCTTTCATAGAATGGAAAGTTCTCCAGTAGAAATCTGCCCAATGGTAGCTGCTTTAGCTAGACAAGAATCATGTTTTTCTGTAATTCTAAGTCTCCCCACCTATATAATGATCTAGAAACTATAACTATATATTTTTATACAAGGACCTCTATAACTGTTGATTTTTAGAAGTCCTGTCCCTGTCTGCACTGTAGAATACCCAGGATGCAATTAGGAAATGAACATTGGGGTCACTCACAGAGCCACATTTTAAAGGGGTTGTCCAGGGAAAATCCTTTTCTTTCAAATCTACAGGTGTCAGAAAGTTATATAGATTTGTAAATTACTTTCATTTAAAAATCTCAAGTCTTCCAGTACTTATCAGCTGCTTTATGTCCTGCAGGAAGTGGTGTATTGTTTCCAGTCTCGCACAATGCTCTCTGCTGCCACCTCTGTCCGAGACGGTAACTGTCCAGAGCAGCAGCAAATCCCCATAGCAAACTTGTCCTGCTCTGGGCAGTTCCTGACACAAACAGAGATGTCAGCAGAGAGCACTTCCTGCAGGACAAACAGCAGCTGATAAGTATGGGAAGACTTGAGATTTTTTAAACAGAATAAAATTACAAATCTGTATAACTTTCTGACACCAGTTGATTTGAAAGAAAAAGATTTTCGCTGGACAACCCCTTTAATTCCTTTTTACATATCAATATATTCTTTTATATCAACTACTTAAAAAGGCAACAAACTTTGTAACTAATTTGCCTTTTAGGTAATGATCCTGACACACAGAATTTATTGCATTGCAGAGCTGCATGCACACTTCTGCTAGTCACTAATAGAAATGTGATGTGATAGCCACCAATGTGATTACCCTACAGCGTAGCTGAATTCCTGTAATGTAGGGGCCCATTTACTTTTGCCTGCATCGGATTACTGATGAACAAGCAGGGAATGAAACCAGCCAAATTGTGAATGCAGCTCTGGGGCATCATGCAAGGTGGGATCAGTATGGGATAACTAAAGGTCCATTTACACAGAAAGATTATCTGGCAGATTATCTGCCAAAGATTTGAAGCCAAAGCCAGGAATGGATTTGAAAAAAGGAGAAATCTCAGCCTTACTTTATGACCTGAACTCTGTTTATAGTCTGTTCCTGGCTTTGGCTTCAAATCTTTGGAAGATAATCTGTCAGATAATCTTTCTGTGTAAATGGACTCTAATGGTGCGTTTACACAGACAGACTTATCTGACAGATCTTTGAATCCAAAATCAGGAGCAGACTATAAACAGGGATCAGGTCATAGAGGAAAGACTGGTATCTATCCTCTTTTTAAATCCATTCCTGGCTTTGGCTTTCAAAATCTGTCAGATAATTCTTTCTGTGTAAACGCACCCTACTGCTAAGTTTACACAGAGTGATAATTGGCCCGATCGCATGATTAACGATTTCGAAGTAACAATTTTTTTTTTTATAACGATCAGCGTTTAGACGGTACGATATATCGTACGGAAAAATCGGTTTGCGATCGTACGCCCGCAGCCCGGCCCCCCGCTGAACCGCAGCCCCCTGCGCCGCCCTGATCGCCACCCCCGCAGCCGCTCCGATCGCCCCCACCGCCGCGGCCAAGAACATACTTTACCTGCTCCGCGCAGCAGGTCTTCGGACATCCCTGGCTCCCCTCTTCAGCGCACTGATTGGCTGAAGAGATGAGCCGGGAATTTCAAACGGCTCCTCTTCAGCCAATCAGTGCTCCTCTTCAGCACTGATTGGCTGAAGGGGAGCCGTTTGAAATTCCCGACTCCCCTCTTCAGCCAATCAATACACGGCAGCACTGATTGGCTGAAGGGGAGCCGTTTGAAACTCCTGGCTCCCCTCTTCAGCCAATCAGTGCTGCCGTGAATTGATTGGCTGAAGAGGGGAGCCGGGAATTTCAAACTGCTCCCCTTCAGCCAGTCAGTGCTGCCGTGAATTGATTGGCTGAAGAGGGGAGCCGGGAATTTCAAACGGCTCCCCTTCAGCCAATCAGTGCTGCCTTGCATTGATTGGCTGAAGAGGAGCAGTTTGAAATTCCCGGCTCATCTCTTCAGCCAATCAGTGCGCTGAAGAGGGTAGCCGGGGATGTCCGAAGACCTGCTGCGCGGAGCAGGTAACGTATGTTCTTGGCCGCGGCGGTGGGGGCAATCGTAGCAGCAGCGGGTGGGGATGGCGATCGGAGCGGCGGCGGGTGGGGGTGGCGATCAGAGCGGCGGCGGATGGGGGCGGCGATCAGAGCGACGGCGGGGGAGGCGATCGGGGCGGCGGGGGTGTCGATCAGAGCAGTGGGGGTGGCGATCGAGCCGGCGCAGGGGGCTGCGGATAAGCGGGGGGCCGGGCTGCGAGCGGGGGGCCGGGCTGCGAGCGGGGGGCCGGGGCGGCGGGCGGGGCTGCGAGCTGCCGGACTATCGCACGACGACTGTTTACACGGAGCGATCGGCGAATTTTTTGCGACCGGTGAACGACGATTTATGAACCTGTTAAAAGATCAAAATGAGCGATTTTTCGATCGTTCGCCGCGTTTACCGCTTTTTGTTAATGCCGTTCACCGTGTGGGAAAAGTATTGTTTTATTATAATAGATTGGACGATTACGCACGCCACGGTATATAATATGTAAATTGACTTTATTACTTTTTATTTGTTTAATGTATGATATGGGAAGGGGGGTGATTTACACCTTTATTGGGGGAGGGGCTTTGGGTTCATTTTGTAAAACATTTATTTATTTATTTATTTATTTATTTACACTTTTATAGTTCCCTTAGGAAACTATCACTTTCATACATTGGATCAGTCACACTGATCCCTGCGGCAGTTTGAATCAGATGGCCGATCCGGGGACTGCACGGAGGTAAGGAGAAGACCTCCGGCAGTCAGGAAATGCGATCGGGACCCGCGCAGACACGATGCGGGGGTCCCGATTGCTAAGTGACCGGAGATGCTCCTGTCACTTATACTTAAACAATGCGATCGCGGCGCCATTGAGGGGGAGGGCTTGGCTGCAGATAGCAGCTGGTCCTCACCCGCTATGGGGCGGGCTCAGCTCGTGAGCCCGCTCCATAGCCCGGGACTGCGGCAGGGCGTACATTTACGTCCTGCTGCCTTAAAGCCCAGGCAGCGGGGGGCGTAAATGTACGCCCGCGGTCCTTAAGGGGTTAAACATATAATTGAAACTACTAACCCCAACCCCCAATATACTCCCCACAGACTCTTTAAGGCAGTGATGGGGAACCTGCGGCCCTCCAGCGGTTGCAAAACCACAACTCCCATCATGCCTGAACAGCCTTCGGCTGTCTGGGCATGATGGGAGTTGTGGTTTTGCAACCGCTGGAGGGCCGCAGGTTCCCCATCACCGCTTTAAGGAAAACTGTATGACAACCAACATGGCCGCCATTAAGCTCCATTTACTTCAATGGAACTGAGTTTCAAAACCCCACCCAGACTGGAGACACCAGTAGGGGGAAAGTGGCCATGTTTTTGTAGCACTGGATAACCCCTTTAAGCATACAGGACAATGGCAGTAATGATACAAGACATAGATTTCATGGTACCTCCAAATTCAAGTTCCTGCACATTTTTGTTGTCGGTCACTGCATTGACGGCAGACACGTCCCGAACTGTAAAATATAAGACAATAACCGGTGAGTCATTTAACCCCACAATGACCATACAGTATTCCCTGCCTGGTGAGCTTGTGCCATGAGGGGGATAAGGGACACAGATAGAAGATCACATGACATAGCCGCACACTATCTGGAATATTTCCTCTATTCGTGCAAGAATGACCAAGATGTAAGTCAAGGCCGCGAGAACTCCATGCACTGGGATCCATTATAGGGGCATGTTAGGGATGTAACCTGGTAGCGCCATAGCTGCTATATCCGAATCTCCTGTCAGAACATGACTCCAGTAAAGCTGTCAGCACATGGGGCTATTTTGGTTGGTCAACACTCAAATGCACAAATAGAGGAATTCCTTTCCCCCACAATAATGAACATGTCAGCTGCCTAAACTGGCAGCAGCCCCAAAACATGTCTTTTCCTTCATGCTTGACATTGTGTAGCCGCACTTGTCCATATTACGGCCGGAATACTCGGCCAAACTGACGGGTCAGCAGTGAAATACAGCTGTATTACGGTCATCCGATTGTGGCCTTAGAATAAAAACCAACCTGAACAGTATAGGCGCATGTAGTAATTCCTCCCTGTCTCTGTCAGTAAATAGAATAAACAAATAGTACTGTCTCCTAGTCTCTTTCTGTTAGTAATGTAGCTACAAACAGTCTTCCTACTAGGGAAGGTAGATGCACACATTACAGATTTGCCAATATGGTTTCATTAAAGAATCTGAGCCCAAATATTTAGATTTCTTCTGTACTGCGGATCTGCATTAGCCCCATTGTCCTCAATTAGGTTAATCCTATATTTATTTATTTTTTACATGGAATACACTGCAAATATTTGATGTGACCTATGTTTCTGTGCATAGTACTGCCCCCCTGTCACTACCTGTAAATGACGTGGGCACAGATAGTTCTACCTCCATCTCCTCCTGTAAATTATGCAAGCACAGATATTACTGCCTCTCTTTCTACCTCTAAATGACTGTATCCCTTTCATTACCTGTAAGTGACAGGTAGTACTGTCTTCCTTTTCCTACCTGTAAATGATGTAGACACAGATAGCACTGCCTCCCTACTAATACCTGTAAAGGCAGTACTAACTTTGCTTCTACCTGTAAATGATGTAAGTACAGACAGTACTTCTATCTCCCTAGTATTATTACTACCTGTAAATGGGTTAGACATAGGTAGTTCTACCTCGGTCTCGATCAGTAAATAAGCACAGATAGTACTGCCTCCCCATTATTACCTGTAAAGGATGTAGGAAAATAAAGTACTGTCGATCAATATCAGTACATGATGTAAGCAAAGATATTACTGCCTCCCTTTCCCTACATTGAAATGATGTAAGCACAGTACTTTCTCCATCTTTTACTGTTAAAGATGTAAGCACATATGGTACTACCTCCCTGTCACTACCTTTAAACTACGTAGGCACAGAGTGCTGCCTCCCCCTCTCTACCTACAAATGATATATGTACAGATAGTGCTGCCTCCCCCTCTCTACCTACAAACAATATAAGTACAGATAGTGCTGCCTCCCTTGCTCTACCTGTAAAGTTTGTTTGCACAGATAGTACTACCTACTTGTCTCTATGTAAATTATATTAGCACAAGTCTGTCACAGACTCTCGTATTTATTCACATAACATTTAGATATAATGGAAGGAACTTCCTAATAAAGACGCTACGGAGAAAGAACATGACCGCTGAACCATGGGAACATGGGAGTGCCTCAACATTTAACTTATCTGACAGAAATATGGGGTAAACTGAGGTTTTTCTTGACTCATGTTCTCTTCCTTACTTCCCAGATTCACGTGTGAGAACATCCGTCTGCCATCCATGCTCTAATAGAGCAATTTGTGTTAGTTCAGTAGCTGGATACGTAGCCCCAGGCCACAGCAAATATCTTACTCAATGACCCTAAACTGTGAGGGGACACTGCTGGCTAACGCTCCGGCTGTTATTTCACCCCAGTCAGAGCCGGCCGTACAATCCGCCAGACTTTTAATTAGAATGTTCATGCAATTATCGGCCAGGGATTAGGCCGGAATGCAGGACGGTAAGAGGACTTTGCATTTTGGCTCTGAATGTCCGTGGTAAAATTTGCAGAGATGTAGATAATTGATTCAAGAGGGACACCAAATAAAATGTTCATGCTTCATGAGCTTCCAAGCAAGCATGTGATCAGATTAAATAGACCCGTCTTTCACAAAATCTGCCGTGAAAACTAACCACCCATTATCACTTTGGGAACTTTCTGTAGTATAGACTGTAATAGACAAACATAAAAGCCGTGTTCATACAATGGTGCAAAGACAATGGCAAAAGTTCTAGAGTACAAAGCTGGATTTCATTGGCTCCTGATAGCTGGACAATACCTGCATAGGTAAACACATTCCAACTTGCAGGCAGAGCAGCTTTTGGGGGAGCAAGCCGTTTGCCCCTTTAAGCTATCAAGTCGCTTAAACCAGATGATGTTACGGCCATATTTCTGTAGACCTACCATGGGGGGGGGGGGGATAGCCTCTGCACGTACTCCATATAACATTGTTGTGGTGGGAATAGACGGGCTCCGATACATATAGGATTTATGTAGAGGCATTGCACCCCTACAAAGATCCCGCCTGTGCACTACTAGGGGGGTTTTAAGGGGGTTATCCATTGCTACAAAAACAGGGCCACTTTTGTCTCTCTTGTCTCGAGTTCAGGTGCCGTTTGCAATCAAGCTCTATTTACTTCAATGGAGTTTGAAACCCCCCCATATCTGGAGACAAGAGAGGGGAAAAAGTGGCCATGTTTTGGTAGTGCTGGATAACCTCTTTAAGGCCGTCTTGGCACCACTAAGGTCTGTATTACACGGCCCAATATATCAGAGCAGAGCAGCTTGCTCCTCGTTTCCCGCTCCCTGTTGGTGCTATTACACACACCAACAGCAAGCAAAGAGGAGAAAGGGAGCCGAGAGGAGGGGCGGGGGGAGGGGGCAGTTTGGCGCCACCGCTCCTGTTATATGGAGTGACGGGCAGCAGACAGTCTAGATCACTATCAGGATTTTAGGTCATGCTTTAAATTGTGAATGTTGGCTGATCACTGATCTGACACATGACCTATTACATGAAACCATTATCGGTGTAATAGTACACTAAGGGACCCTCTGTGGAACCTGGGGGATAGTCCAAGCCTGGTGTCCATGACATCTGCTGTATAGATTAGCTGCCAGGTGGGCCGACCTCCACTCACAGGCAGGGAGCACTTAGTGATCACTGTGGGTATTTGACAGGTTGGGTAAATGGGGCGGCAACTTTAAATAGTTGAAGCTATTTCCCTCCATGTGATAGCCAATGGGATTCCTAACATATTTGTAGATCACTTCATTTACCAATGTGGACTCCTTAGGGTGGTGTTACACGGGACAAATTTCCGGCGATTTACGATCTTAAATAACCGATATGGCAAACAATCTTAATGATTAATTGTGTGGCCATTTAAAGGGACTCTGTCACCTCCAAAACACTTACTAAACTTAAGTTATCAGTAAATTATACATCAAAGTAAACAAAACTGATCCTATATGTGCAATTTCTATCTTCTTTCTACATTCTTGCTATAAGAAGTCTAAGTCGTCCTCTCCATTATCCTATTTACAGATGACTTTTGTTTAGGTTTTGAGAAGAATGGTTTGGAGGTGACAGAGTCCCTTTAAATATTCTTTTAATAAAAAGTACAGTGTGTAAACATAGCCTGAAGGTTTAAAAAAAAAAAAAAAAAAAAAAAAAAAAAAAAAGTTCTCAATCTATAGGTTCACTTTAATCCAAACGAGAAACCAAGAAATGGAGGACACGCAATGTTGTACAATGCACTAGGTCATGGTGGTCGGCCCCATTGATAATAAGACTATAAACGCCTAGGGTTATATGTTTCTCCATGTAAGTTTTCCCACTGAATAAAACAAACATAAAAATACACCCTTGTAACAGAGCGCTTAGGTATCAGTTTTCATCAATTTCCTCAATTCATTTCTGGAAATTATTTTTCATCTAGTTCTTAATTCCCAGGAATTTCCTTTCATCTGTTGAAGGGAAATGGAGAGAAATCCCACAACCCAGTACACAGAAGCTTTATCCACATGACGTTCTCCATGAGTTACAATGGGACCACGTTACTACATGTAAACATTAAAGACTCGGCAGCAGATGTTCCATTTGCTGGCATTGGTTCAGGACAGGCAGAATGATCTGCGGAGGATACCGCCACCGAGCGGGATGTGTTATTCCCCTGTGCTCTGTGCAGGATGTCCTCTCCCAGTATAAATCTTCTCCCCACCAGTCTAGTGGTCTTAATTTTTCAGGAGAACAGTAAATATATTAGTACAGAGCACAGGACACATAGACGGGGAGTATATCTCAGGAAGAATCCTTCCATATATAGAAGCAGAAGCAGCTTCTACAAGCCGTGCATCTTCAGCAATGCCGACCACGTCCCTTTACCTAAAGACACAAGAACCAGATACATAGGGATGTATCAGAGCTGAGAATAGGGTTTGTACAAACTCATAGAAGTACAAGGGCTACATTATCTTAATTCCCAATATAAACCAAGGAACCCTAAATATTTACATTGCATTCTGGAACCAAATACTGCATTCTGGGAACTGTTCAACCACGAAGTACCGAAACACAATACAGTACAAAACCCCCCAAAACAGATGGATTTTTGGTAGTTTTACAACTGGGATAGACAGGTAAGTAATGCGTTATGCTTCTGCAGAAGTTTCATTTTTTTAACCTCTACCTGGAGTTCTCCTTTAAAAACCTTCCAGTACTTATTAGCTGCCATATGTCCTGCAGGAAGAGATGTATTCTTTCCAGTCTGACACAGTGCTCTCTGCTGCCACCTCTGTCCATGTCAGGAACTGTCCAGTGCAGTAGCAATTCCCTCATAGAAAACCTCCCCTCCTCTGGACAGTTACAGGCACGCTTCATTTTATCTGTGGACAGTGTCACTTGGGTGGGGCTTCACGACAGTTGGCCCACATCTCCCAACTGGAGAAAGGTCCCAACTGCCATGAAGCCCCGCCCAGGTGACACTGTTTACCGATGAAGTGCAGAAGGAAGATAGAGACAAGTGTTATACAGGTATATATTGGATGTGCAGTATCGAAGCTTGTGGGTGGTGCGGAGTACAGCACATACAGTAAGGGGGTGACAATATTACTTTATCCGCAATTGCAGGCTCTTTATTCTAAAGGATGGGGCCCCCACCAATAAAGAAGAGCTATAAGAAATAAACCATCACTTTCTATAGTAGAAAATCTTTTTCAGCTGTAAACTCTGTGTCATAATCACCCACACAAATTCAGTTACTATCGCACCATGTCTGAGAACAACTCCAATACAGCCCTTACTTCCGGCCATACAGAAGCAGAAGTCATTTACAAATGTGTCTAACTTTCTGTCACCCATTGGTGCTTACCCCTTTAAGCATCAGAAGTGGTCTTATTTTTGGACTCCATGTGATCTATGTGGCATCATGGTTGTTATCATATCAGAAGATGCTCTACACTGCTAATACAGCAGCTTCCTTCCTCTCCCCTTGTCTGTAATAGAGGATGATAATATACTCCGCTGTCCGATTCCCGTCACTGCTTTTCTTGAGGAAACCAGTCGGAGGTTGATGTATAACCTAGGCAACTGCAGCCACTGGTTTCTCTCTATACGGCTGATGTATGTCAGGGGTTATACCATAATAAAGTGTTACAGAAATAGAAAGTATCAGGAAGAATATCCTCAGCTGTATAAAAGGACAGTAATCCCTTAAAGGGGCAGTGCGGCGCTAAACTTTAATTCACAAAATAACACACATTACAAAGTAATACAACTTTATAATGTATGTTATGTATGTGAATGGCCCCCTTCCCCGTGTTCCCCCCACCCACGCTAGACCCAGAAGTGTGATGCATTATACATACCGCCGTCCCTCATGCCGGCCCCACTCTGGCGCGTCATCAGCTGCTCAGCCGCGATTGGCTGAGCACAGTTATCAATCTATCTCATAATCTATCTATCTATCTAGTAAAGGATAATGAGTGGCACTACTCAAAATACGCATGGGTGCCAGTGAACGTAGTTCAGACCACTAACCTTCAGTGTAGATATGGACGATGATCCACGGCACTCCGATAGGGTGAAAAAACTTCAAATTTATTCAAAGAAGTAAACTACATAATGCAACACAGCAAGACACGACGTTTCGACGGATCACCCGCCGAAACGCTGTGTTGCATCTATCTATCTCCTATCTATCTGTATCCTATCTCTCTCTCTCTCTCAATCTCTCTCTGTATCCTATCTATCTATCTCTCTCTGTCTCATATGTATCTATCTATCTCTCTCTCTGTCTCCTATCTATCTATCTCATATCTATCTATCTATCTATCTATCTGTATCCTATCTATTGATGGTGCATTTACATGGAACGATTATCATTCGAATTTTCGGGATAATGATCACATTTGATCGATAATCGGCTCGTGTAAACACAGCAAACGATCGAGAGACGAACGACAAATCGTTCATTGTGATCTTTCAACGTGTTCCCAAATTGTCGTTGGTCGTTCACTATAAAATTCGCAGATCGCTTCGTCCAAACAGTCTTTCACCGATTCACCCTAACGTGTGAGATGGGCTTAAGCTATCTTGAAAACGAGCGCAATAACGTTTTTTTTTAACTATTTATCTCTTCGTCTAATTGCTGATCGTTATAAAAACCAAATTGTTGCTTCAAAATCTTTAAACGATCGTTTGGGCGAATTATTGCTCTGTGTAACACACCATTATCTATATCTATTAGAATTATTTATCCATCATTATCCAGAACTATATAGCAGGAGACCACAGGGGTCAGACTCATGGCCCTCCAGCTGTTGCAGAACTACAATTCCCATCATTCCTAGACGGCCAAATGCTCTCACCTTCTTCTCTTGTGCTGCACTCATGCTATGGTACTTTATGCATTCAAGAGGTGTGCAATCTACATATTCTCTTCTCTACATAAAGACCTGCAGGTGATCAGCATGAGTCTCGCTGACAGAACCCTTGACCATTACATAAATGGCACAGTGTAATACTACATTACTCCTATAGTGGCCACTGTAGGGAACAATGATGTAAGTAAATAGACCCTGATCGGTGGGATTATCTAAGATGTAAAAAATCATAGCTGCTTACTTCCAAAAAGAGCGCCACTCTTGCTTTCTGTTTGTTTGTGGTATTACAGCAAAGTGAATGGAGCTGAGTTTTAATACCGCACACAACCTGAGGACAGGAGTGGCGCTGTTTTTGGAATAAAGCAGCTATGATTTTGTGGTATTCTGGATAACCCCTCTAATGGCATTTGCTGTGATGCGATTGTGAACCACATTAACATATTCCAGACAATATACAATAGCATTAGTTACCTCCTTCCACAATGCTATAGTATAAGTGTTAAAGGCGTTATCCAGCGCTACAAAAACATGGCCACTTTTCCCCCTACCGTTGTCTCCAGTTAGGTGCAGTTTGCAATTAAGCTCCATTTACTTCAATGGAACTGAGTATGAAACCCCACCCAATCTGGAGACAACAGTAGGGGGAAAGTGGCCATGTTTTTGTAGCGCTGGATAACCCCTTTGATAAAGTTTTATCGAAATACCAGTGGACTTAAGTACCTTCTCCACTAGGCGCGTACAGGACCAATGACGTCTGTTATGCTCTAAAACTAGGGCCAGGTGGTATCTCTAACTATGTCCCTGTATCCTTGGACTTCGAGGAATGCATCAGGATGCAGCTTCCAGCTCATCACAACTATGTGGCATGTGCAGAAGGCCCGGAATGCCAGCCACAGGAGGAATCTCAGCAATCCCATCATCCCGTATATGATTTTACTAGTCTGATAGAGAATATAATCTTCCTGAAGTGCCATGGTGAGTGCTGGCACTTTGTGGTTGTCCCTGTAGGACTCATTGCTTTACACTAGAACATTCCTGCCTTTACCTCCCCTTCTGCTTCCTAGACGCAGGAATGTAACAGCTGGTCCCTCACACATCTGATCGGACACTTTTCCTTTGTTTTGTGTTTAAAATTAGGTCTTGTGTGTTATCACTTAGTGGAGAGTACACAGCAGTCAGGCCTAAATAGCCCCCCGTGGTATGAGAGCAATGCAGCCTTTCCTGGGACCTCCATATCTCTAGATGACCGACCATATCTGAACCTGACAACATCCAAAACTCCCAATGCCATCAAGCATAGATATACATGTATATGTCATAGGCAGCACAGCACCAAACCAATATTACTAACAGATCCTAGTTTTAGGTCTCTATGACAAACACCACAATTTAACCCTTTGAGGACCAGGCCCAAAATGACCCAGTGGACCACGCAAATTTTCATTTTTGCGTTTTCGGTTTTCCCTCCCCCCCTTTCTAGGAGCTCTAGCACTTTCAGTTTTCTATCTACAAGGCCATGTAAAGGGATGTTTTTTACAGGAATAGTTGTACTGTGTAATGGCGTCTTTCATTTTACCATAACATGTATGACGGAATCCCAAAATTATTATTTATGAAGATATAAATAGGGGAAATCGTAAAAAAGAATGCAATATGGTAACGTTTGGGGGGATCCTGTGTCTACGTAATGCACTATATGGTAAAAGCGACATGATACCATTATTCTATAGGTCACAACCATATGGAGGTTACACAAATTCTCTAATGTTATAGGTTTTTTTTTTATGAAATCCTTTTTTTTTTTTGCAATTAATTATTAATAAAGTGGGCCTGTTGTGACGCTTATAACGATTTTATTTTTTCACCTATGAGGCTGTATGGGGCGTCATTTTTTCTGCCATGATCTCCACTTTTTAGTAATACCATATTTGTGTTTGATCACTGTTTAATATTTTTTTTTATATATATATATATATAATGTAAGAAAAATTTGGTAATCCTGGCGCTTTTTTCCCTCTTTTCGTCTACGCTGTTTGCCCTTAGTGATGACGCCTGTTATATTTCAATAGATTGGACAATAACGCACGCTACTGTATATTATATATTTATTTATTTTTATATGTTTTATTTATATAATGGGAAAGGGGGGTGATTTTAACTTTTATTGGGGGAGGGGCTTAGGGGTATTTATAAAAACATTTTACCTGGGGCACTTTTACCTGATCATTAGATTACATACACTGATCATTGTTGTGCCATAGGCAAAGCATTATTCAGTGTAATAGGGGTTCTGCTCATTGAGCCTGCCTGTGGCAGATCACCGATCTGACCGTACAGAGGAAGGTAAGAGACCTTCAGCGGTCCGATACAGCGATTGGGACCCCCGCAGTCACACTGCGGGGGTCCCGATCGGTAAGTGACAGCGGATTGCCCCTGTCACTTACACACCGCAATTTAGGGGTTAATGACACGCTGCAGTGCAACCTCTGCAGCCTTTCATTAACGGTGAGGGCCCAGCTGCTCACTGAAGCTGGCCTCCACTGCCTATGAAGCACGCTCCGGAGCGTTCTTTATAGCACAGGAAGTATCGGTACGCCCAGGGTCATCTGGGGACAGTCACCCATGGCATACCGGTACGTCCTAGGTCGCTTAGGGGTTAAAAATGAAGTTTTTCAGCTGCTGTACGTTCTGCAGGAAGTGGTGTATTCTTTCCAGTCTGAAACAGTGCTCTCTGCTGCCACCTCTGTCCATGTTAGGAACTGTACAGAGCAGGAGCAAATCCCCATAGAAAACCTCTCCTGCTGTGGACAGTTCCTGACATGGACAGAGGTAACAGCAGGGAGCACTGTCAGATTGGAAAGAAAGAAGGGTAAGTGTGCTGGGCCCATTGATGTCACTGGTGCTTAGGCTATATTTAGTTTCGGAGTATATACACTTTTTTGACTATATTTGGGCTACTGAAACCAATGGACCCGGAATGAGTATGGTGTGGTATTTATTCTATTGGTATGCCAGCATAAACATGTGGACCAAGGGGAAATTGCCCCAAACTCACAGCATGAGAGTAAGTTTTCCTGAAAACTTTTCACAGGTCTCAAAGACATCACAGTTTTTATCCTTAGGATCTGGGTTTTCAGACAACCACCAGCAGATTTTCTCTCTCAGATGATTCCTATAGTAAGTCAATGGGACCAACCCCTTTCTCTATTAGTTGGCCATTAGTATAATAAACCACTGTATAATACACATTGATAATAAGAGGCCTCGATAGCTGTCAGGCTGCATTGTCTACTTATTTCTTACTCTAAAAATAATGATTGTGTTTTCTACAGTAAAGAATATCATAAATTGTTGTAGCCTGTGTTAAAACAAACTTTCCTGTACAAGAAGACTTATAGTTATGTAGATGAATGAATACAAAAAAACTATAAGTACTAGAATTATTATTATTATTATTTATTAATAAATAAATAAATAAATAAATACCCCAAAAATGCAGATGAGAGTTCTGCTCTGGAGGGTAATAGTAGTTCTGCCAGACCCCCTCAACTGTGAGCCCAGCACAAGGCGTAAAAATAACATTCTCTACCCCAGGCAGAAAGTTCTCGGTTTTTAGCTACACTTTGATCCTTGTAATGAAATCAGTCCACGCGCAAAAGAACATCATGCAATGATGACAGTAATGATGTTCCATATAGAAAGCTGAATTTTAGCAGAAAATAACATCTAAAATAAATGATTCATTCCACTACATGTAAACCACGAGAAACCATACGTATAATATGCATCCATATAATTGACCCCAAAATGCTGAACGAGTCCTGGCCTCTAGAGTCACAGCCCTGTTAAGCAGAAAGGATACTAATAATTTAAATGGGTAAAACAACTTCCCTAGATGTGATAGCCTGTATGATTCCTAACATATTTATATATCACTTCATATATCATTCCTTACCCTAGACACTAGGTGTCTCCTTCTTTGCTATCTGCAGTCCACTGCCTGTTGTCAGGGCAAATCTGTCTTAAGTAACAGAAACATCCAAGACAAAATGTAAGAAATGGCAGCAGGGCTTAAAGGGGAACTATGAGCAGGTTAGATGGATCTAACCTGCTGATAGCTCCCTAGTGGGCACGGGGAGCTGAGGATGAAGGTATGTCTCTTACTTTTATCCTCAACTCTATATCTGTGCTGTTAGCTCTGCCTGATAAGCAGCTAGGAGCACTGGGGGGGGGGGGGGTGGCTGCCGCCACCTCTTAGCACCTATCCAGTCCACCCCTGGGCTGGCCCCCTCCATAGAGGAAGTGGGTCGGCCAAGAGGAGGGGGCTATGGACTCCCAGGGTGGCCCACCCACTCTAATGATCATCATTGGAGGGGGCCATCCCGGGGCTGGATCGTTGCTTGGTGGGGAAGTATCCATGCCCTCAGTGCTCCTATGGCTTTCTGGACACAACTAACAGCATGGGAACAGCGCTGAGGATGAAGGTAAGAGACATACCTTCATCCTCTGCGTCCCATGCCCACTAGGGAGATAACAGCAGGTTAGATTCATCTAGATTCCCCTTTATGTGCAGGTGAGAAAATCCCTGTCCTGTTTTCTGCAAGCGGTGTACTCTGCCTGCCCAAGATGATCTACACTGTTCCAAAAACGTTAATGAAGTCTGCCTGTTTTAGGTGTCCCAATATGAGACTGACTACCATGAGGAACCTCAACCAGCCGTATACTGTTACAACATGCTCTCATTGTATTAAAGATTAGCTGTAACACTTACATAGGTTCTTGCATGAATTGTATCGGACAGGTTCATGTAGGAAACTAAACATATATCAAAAGCTATATCCCAATCTTACACAGGGGCCTTTAACCCCTTTTTAAACAGAATCAGTGATCAACTGATCGTCACAGAGTTTTTTTTCTTACCAGACCTTTCTCCTCCAGTGGCCACTACAGGGGAAAAGTGGTATTACATAGTCTAGACTTTAGTCAAGTATTTCATGGACAGGCTGGGTTTGCCAATCCCAAGTGATGACATCTATGTGTTATCAACTGTAGTAAGACAATCCCTTTAAGGAAAAAAAAACAATGAAATAGGAAACTAGGCTGCTAATTTAAAGGTACACAGTGACTGATGACTGATCTGTACCGTTCTTCCGCCTGCTTGGGCCACGCAATATTGTTTTTCTAAAAATCCTTAAATGATTTATGAAAAGAAATAAGGGGAACTGTACATCACTTTTATTTAATACAGGAGACATTGCTTCAAAGGTCGAGGAAGAAATTACTACAACGGGCACCTGACTCCTAAAATTACAGTAAATTGTGGTGGAGAATTGCGCTGTACTGTACAGACTGTCAGCTTCTAGGTCTGATGTGTAGTGCAGAGAGGGTCATTTTCTTTGCTATTTCCAATAATAACACTCTTTCATCCTTCTTTTTATTGCACAAGGCATGTCACCTTTTATTCCAAATGTGTATTCAAATAGTGTATTTTTACTGTTCAAGTTCCATACAGTTATGCATGCACGTGAACCAGTGCCACATCAAATCAACCATCAAAGGAGGTCATTCTAGGGGCATAGAGGGGGCTTTTATTAGCAATAATCTGATTCAAGGTTCTTTGTCTCGAATACAAATTCTGTAAACCTTCTGTGGCTCTTTAAGTGGCCATAACCCTTACACCAGGGATGGGGAACCTTTGGTCCTCCAGCTTTTGCAAAACTACAATTCCCATCATGCCTGTACAGCCAAAGCTCGACAGAGGTGGCAGCAGAGCGCACTGAAACTGGAAAGAATACACCACTTCCTGCAGGCCATACAGCAGCTGATAAGTACTGGAATGCTTGAGATTTTTGAATAGAAGTAAATTACAAATATGTAAGTCTGAGAGAATTTTTTTAATGGAGTACCCCTTTAAATGGGTAAACTAAAGGTATGATCCTCATAATTCCAAAAAAGATAAAGAGTCACTGTCGTATTTTTAATTTTTTTTTTTTTGCAGAAATCAATAGTCCAGGCGATTTTAAGAAACTTTGTAATTGGGTTTATTAGCCAAATATGCCATTATCTGCATTTAAAAAGCCTTTTCCCAGGTCCCCCCCTCCCTCCTCTTTTCCATCCACTGCAAAAAATCTGGAAATTGTGACTTGTTGCATCAGACGTACCCTGTCTGTTCTAGGGAGAGGGGAGGGGGAGGAGGGAGTTAGCAGACAGCAGAAAGCTGAGAACAAAGGGATTACAGGCATGGAGCTGGGTCACAGCTGTAATCAGAGCTCAGAGAGGTCAGTGCTGACTGTCAGAGGAGATAAAGGGTGAGGTATTTGTAGATTAACTCTTTGTTGTCCTGTTTTGGTCTTTTATTTAGCTCTCTCCATAGGAGAACAATGAAGACAGGGGGAGTGCTTCAAACTGCTTTTTCATGATAAAAATACATTTTTCGGATAATAAACCCAATTACAAAGTTTCTTAAAATCGCCTGGACTATTGAATTCTGCAAAAAAAAAAAAAAAAATCATGACAGTGACACTTTAAAGGAAAAAGACCATCTGGATATAACACCCATGTATAATGCCCATTTCCTAAACTATTTTCAGATTCTAACTTTTTCTTAGACATGTTTCCGACACTTGCAACCATGACTAAGGGAGCCTAAATGCATGTGAAACATGTCGGGGACTCACTAGATTTTTAAGAAGGAGATCTGTAAAGAGTTGAAGGTTTTATTTAATCTAAGAGCTGGAATCTTTTTTTCAAGGTTCTTACATCGATTTATTTACAGCTTTTAGGACGGAGGATGATCCTACTCCTTTCTGCTATACTGTATCTTAACACCAATTTCAGCCATTTTCAAGCCCCAACCCATATCCTTTGGTATAAAGGCCGCTGACATCTCCAAATTATTTTCCTTTCTTTTTTCTAGTGATCGCTAGATAAAAATCCTTCCAGACGAATTCCCCTAGAAGGTTATGAGACTGATACATAATATGGAGCATCTCCTTACAAAACATTACATCTGCACATTCACATAAGGTGACAGAACAGTGAAGGAAAACATGGATGGTCTGAAATGTGTTAAAATCTTCCTGATATCATTTCCAAGTGGATTTTACCAGCAGGACGACTATATAAACGTATGGAAAACACTAGAACATGACGTCTATGAGGGACTGCAGATGATGGAATTATTAATATAGAAAAGCAATTATGGAATTCTATGAGTGATCTCTAGCTCAACTAAAAAAAATACTTCTATGTGACTAACATTGTTTCACTGGAAAAATCAATTGATGTCAGAAAATTATAGATTTGTAAATGATTTTTATTTAAAAATCTCAAGTCTCAAATCTTCCAGTACTTATCAGCTGCTGTATGTCCTGCAGGAAGTAGTGTATTTTTTTCCAGTCTGACACAGTGCTCTCTGCTGCCACTTCTGTCCATGTCAGGAACTGTCCAGAGCAGTAGAAAACCACCATAGAAAACCTCTCCTGCTCTGTACAGTTCCTGACATGGACAGAGGTGGCAGCAGAGAGCACTGTGTCAGACTGGAAAGAATATACCACTTCCTGCAGGACATACAGCAGCTGATAAGAACTGGAAGACTGGAAGTAATTTACAAATCTATATAACTTTCTGACAAAATATTTTTATTTCCTTAGGAGTGTCACTTTAATCATTAATTTACCATGGGAGATATCCTGTCTTTTTGTGTGTTTATAATAGAGGTTAAAGGGGTAGTGTGGCGGTAAAGAATTATTCACAGAATAACAAACATTACAAAGTTATACAACTTTGTAATGTATGTTATGTCTGTGAATGGCCCCCTTCCCCGTGTCCCACCACCCCCACCCGTGAACCCGGAAGTGTGCTGCGCTATACTCACCTGTCACGTGCCGACACCCGTCTCCGATTTTCATTCAGTGACGTCTTTATCGGCCGGCCAGCGAACAGCTCTGACTGTCCCGAATGCCGGCCGCCCTCTGCAGCGTCATCAGCCACTCAGCCGCGATTGGCTGAGCATAACTGTGCTCAGCCAATCGCGGCTGAGCACAGTTGTGACGCGGCGGAGGGGGGGGCGGCGGCAGCGACTCGCTGTCCGTCCGAAGATGACGTTTGGCACAAAATGGCGGACGACCCTCGACACAGATCAGGTAATGTATAATGCACCACACTTCCGGGTACACGGGTGGGGGTGGGGGGACACGGGGAAGGGGGCTATTCACAGACATAACATACATTACAAAGTTGGATAACTTTGTAATGTGTGTTATTCTGTGAATAATTTTTTACCGCTGCACTACCCCTTTAATGGTGCGTTTACACAGGCAGATTTATCTGACAGATTTTTGAAGCCAAAGCCAGGAACAGACCATATACAGGGAACAGGTCATAAAGGAAAGACTGAGCTTTCTCCTTTCTTCAAATCCATTCCTGGCTTTGGCTTCCAAAATCTGTCAGATAAATCTGCCTGTGTAAACGCACCAATAGATATCCCAATATTAGAGGTATTCCAACTTATAATACTGCCAGTGAATTTTCTGCACTAAAGCAGAAGTCTAATGACCAAAGTTCAAAAGTGATTACTGAAAATAAATAAAATAGATAAAATTAATTATATAAATAAAATTAAATTGCTCGATGGGAGTTAATACTAAGTAAGTGGTCTCTTCAGTTGTGCTTGTAAAGATCACTCAATGTACAATGTACACTTTACAGTCTAGGATCTCATGTATAACAGCATTGTATGCAAGGTTAAAAAAAAAATAAAAATCAGGAGACAAGTAAAGCTTGGGAAGGCTCCAAGGACTGAGGCGTCTGCTCGCTCTCCCTTCAAGTAAATAATCCAGGCCCGAGGCCCACAGAGCGCGGATCAGGGCAGGGATGCACCTTGTGCTCGTTGTCAAAGAACGGCATTGTTAGTTCATGTCAGACGTTTTCTACCACCAAACAGAAAGCTTGGGTCTTCACATCTTTTCACACATAGATTATGCTATAAAATCTTATAAAAGTCAGGGCCTAAACTAGCTGTAAACAGAATAGACTGCTAAAAAAAAACTGATAAAAATAAATACCTGTGTTATGAACACACTGCCACGGCGACTTCCTACTCTGTACTCCTCAGTAGGAGGTTAGAGCTGGGAGAGGAGCAGCCGGAGCCCCTCTCCCTCTGTGGTTGGCCTTTCTACAACCTTAATTTTATATACTCTGCTTTCCCTGCATCCTGACTGTCTGCTTTGTATCTGGATTTTGCCTGTTGCATACCTCCCAACCATCCCGGATCCAGCGGGACAGTCCCATTTTTGGGGTTATGTCCCGCCGTCCCGGGACTGACCCCATGTGTCCCGTTGCATCCGGTCCCCCCTCCTCCTCTGTCCCCAGCCCCAGAGCTGCCGCTGCCGAGCACTAAGAGGGCCTATTCACTGTGAGCGCTCCTAGTAACACTGTCAGGCCCGGACTGCCCCCAACCCCAGACACTGACGGACCGCAGCTCCGGTGAAATAAATGCAGAGACTTCCAGTGCAGGCTTCCTGCATCGGAAGTTCAGTGTCCCAGCCCCGCAGCGCCCTCACTCCTCTCCTGCTTGGCCCAGATGTAATGTCATATCTGGAGCCAAGCAGAGAGTGCAAGCGCTACAGGGCTGGAACAGCGGACTTCTGTTGAAGGAAGCCTGCACTGGGAGTCTCTGTACTAGGGAATAGCAGCTCCAGGGGGGTAGACTGCAGGGGAGCAGTGTGAGAGGTGAGTATCCTTTTGTTTTTCTTATTTTTCACATTGAAGCTACTACACTGGGGACTATACAATGAGGGTAGGGGTATACTATGTATGGCTATACAGTGTGGGAGCTACAAAGGGGGGTTATACTATGTAGGGCTATACAATGTGGGGGCTACAAAGGGGGGCTACAAAGGGGGGGTTATGCTATGAGGGGGCTATACTGGGGACTATACTATATAGGGGCTACGGGGGACTTAACTGTGTGGGGCTACACAGGGGGCTATATTATGAGGGGGGCTACAAAGGGGAGGGCTATACTATATGGGGGCTACATAGGGGGGCTATACTATGCTGAGAGAGAATATTGCACTTTGTATAGTGGATGTTATGCAGCAATGGCATGGGGGTATAAGTTACTATGTGGTGAAGATGAGGTGATAATATTTGTTTCTAATATAATGGTAACAGGTGATGTAACTATGGGGGGGGGGGTAGCTATAAGGGGGCGTGGCCACAAATGTCCCTCTTTCCTTCAATCAAAAGTTGGGAGTTATGCTGTTCAACTTTACACACAAAACAGGCCAAGGTCAAACCAGTACAGCATTGTAATTGTTTTGATTCCAAGTCTCACCCCAGGCTTGTACGTTTACTATTCTCTGGTGTCTTATTGAGCCTGTCTGGTTCTGACCCAGTCTGACTTCCCTTGTATACCATAAGACCTGTGCACTTACCCAGTGTAAGGACTGTCACCATGTTAGGGGCCGCCAATTAAAGCAGATCATCCAAGTAGGGGGGGGGGGGGGCATAACGTTTGGGGAGAGGGCAGGGCTGTCAGAGGCTGTCCAGGCATGATGGTAGTTGTAGTCTCTCCAATCTGACACAGTAATCTCTGCTGCCACCTCTGTCCATGTCAGGAACTGTGCAGAGCAGGAGACGTTTTCTATGGGGATTTGCTACTGCTCTGGACAGTTCCTGACATGGACAGAGGTGGCAGCAGAGATCACTGTGTCAGACTGGAAGGAATACACCACTTCCTGCAGGACATACAGCAGCTGATAAGTACTGAAAGTCTTGATATTTGTTAAATATAACTGTCTGACATCAGAGAAAACAATGTTTTTGTTCTTCCAGAGTACCCCTTTAAAAGCAAGTTCGCTGGCGTGGATTAGCTGCACGTTCGGACTTCTCTATTGATATGAATAGGGAAGTCAAATTCTGCAGCAAATCTGCATGTCTGAATATACCCTAAAAGGGTTCTCTACTTCTTGCAGAACCTTTTCTTTAGAAGAGGCGTATTGTTTATGCTCCAGCTACAGGGACCAGCATGTTCACACCATGCCATTAATGTCAAGTTGTATTTCCAAATCTTCAAGGGATCTGGGCCCCATGGATTTCAGTGGGACATCTGCAACCATTTTTTTATGCTGTTATTTAAAGTGACTTCTGGGCGGAGCTTCCCTTAAAAACATCACCAGTTATGGACCCCACCTGAAGCAGGTTTGTGATGATTCAGAAGACACAAATGACATATACTGCACCTAAGGGGTTAACCTATAAAGAGGAATTTCCATTAACACATTCATTCATCTTGCAGAGCGATTTGCGCCACGTGTTTCGGATATACTGTGTATTACCGCTCACATGTCAAACATCTCTAAGTTTGTTATGACAAGGGAGTATAAGCGTTTACTTTGCGAGCGTCTCTATGCAGCGCCGCCATAGAATCTGCAGGGAAGAGGCAATAACAATTATGAGTGGGCAGTCTGTAAAATTTGATCGCCTCCACTTTACCAGGAGGACGGGGTTTTATTGTATTTCCTCATATTGGCTGTCACTGTATACATGAGGGGCCTAATAAAGACACAAGTAAATTTGCTACTTCCCTGGACAGTTCCTGTCTCGGACAGAGGTGGCAGCAGAGAGCATTGCGTCAGACCTAAAAGAAAACACCATTTCCTGCAGTACATACAGCAGCTGATAAGTACTGGAAGACTGGAAACTTTTAAATAGAAGTAATTTACAAATGTATATAACTTTTTGAAACCAGATGATTTGTAAGAAAAACGTTTTTTGCTGGATAACCCCTTTAAAGGGATTTATGGCCTATTCTAATGTTAGACCATTAGCATGTGATCGGTGGCTGTCCAACCCTAGAGACCCCTCCCGCCAAGCAGCATGAATCGGCATGGTGTTCACAGTTGTTATATTGTAAGCTAGGAAAAGGAAATCGACAGTGAGCACCTTGTATCCTCTACGTCACAGCAGGCAGCCATACATTGTGAAAACATCAGCAAACAGCTCCTTATATCTTAGCTTCCTGGACCCCTGCTAGTGTGACATGTGACCAGTGGAGTATTCCGATTAATTCAAAACTGCAAAAATCATGTAGTAATGTAAACGTGTTCTCCACTTTGGACAAACCCCTGTTAGAAGGGTCTTCTGACAACAGACTGATCACAAGATGCCCCCCTACAAAGCTATAAAACTATTATTTTCCTCGAAGCTCAAAGGTCATGTAGGTGGAGCTGAGCTGCAGCATGCATGCCTTCATTTGTTCAAAGTAAGCGATATGAGTTAAAAGGGGTATTCTATCCTTGGCAATGCTCAGGAAAGGGGTGGGTGAAAACAATTACATACACTCTAGTACTGCCGCCCACATTCTGCTGCTCCGGTCCCCGATGTGCGCCCACTTCCTGGACTTGAGATGTGAGGTCATAGGCCGCTGAGCCATTCAGCAGCAGAGACAGGACACCGCTACAGCCACTGCATGGCCTGTGATGTCCAGTCTCAAGGCCCAGAAGCAGACGCACAACAGAGACTGGAGAAGCAGAATATGAGTGGCAGCACTGGAGCCGGGGAGGGTAAGTGGATGTAATTGTTTTCACCCACCTCTTCCCTGAGCATTTAAACTTTAAAGTGCACGTTGTGTTGTTTAAATTTTTTATGCTGAAATCAATAGTACAGGCAATTTGTAACTTTGTAACTGGGTTTATTAGCTGAATAATACATTTTTATCATTAAAAAGCAGTTTAAAGCTCTCCCCCCTGTCTTCATGGTTCTCTTATAGAGAGGGGAGGTGTTAAGGGAGATAAGACACCAAAACAGGACAACAAAGAGTTAATTTACAGCTACATCACCGGGCTATCTCCTCTGAAGTCAGCACTGACTTCTCTGACCTTTGAATACCATCTTTCACATAGGTCCCACTGTGTAATCCTTTGTTCTCTGCTGGCGACTAATCTCCCTACTCCCTCCTCCCCCCTCCCCTCCATAGATTACACAGGGCCTGACTGATGTAAAAGAGTCGAGATTTCCTGATAAAAAGCAGTGGATGAGAGAAAGGTGGGTGGGGGGACCTGGGGAAAGTCTTTTTGAATGCAGAAAATGGCATATTTGTCTAGTAAACCCAATTATAAAGTTTCTTAAAATCGCCTGGACTATTGATTTCTGCAAAAAAAAAAAAAAAAAAAGTGACACTTTAAACTATAGCAGGTGCCGAAATGACAGGGACCCCAAAGGTTCCTCCAGGACCTTCAGGATACAAGAATACTAGTACCACAGATGTCAGGGGATAGTTGTAATGGAAGCTGGTAGTGATTTCACATTGGTTTCCATGTATATCTCAAGTCTGATTTCTTTTTGTTTTTTTGTCTAAATCTTGAACCTTTAGCTTTGTTCTCATATTTCCACCAGGCTACAGTAAAAAAAAAAAAAAAAAAAAGATAATAAAATAAAAGTGTTTGACGATGAGCCAGCACATGACTCACTTGCTTTACTGCAGCGATTCCAGGGTCTGTGTCATTCCCTGTTTGGTCAGGGAGCGGGCTTTGCTCCATACATCCTTTGAAATGCAGTGATAAAAGCCGCGCTCTCCACTTGAGGTCCAGCATTGTTCCACTGGGTTGACTGGTTTTTGTTATTTCAGTAGACAAAGACTGGTTTGTAGAATCATCAGAACAGCCACAGCTGAAGCAGCAGCCGCTGCCTCATAGGCAAAACTGTACAAGTCCAAAGCCTGATCACAGCCCCAACACATATTGCCCAGCATACTCCATCTTATGGTCTTCCACTTGCTGTCACTTAAGAACTACAATGGATCAACATTCTTCCTGGTTATGTAACAATTAGACAGAAGCACAAGGCACATACTTAAAGGGGACCCATCAGCAGCTTTTTGCTGAAAAAAGTAAAGCCAGTGTACTATACTCTATGGGGATTTATCAAACATGGTGTAAAGTGAAACTGGCTCAGTTGTCCCTAGCAACCAATCAGATTCCTCCTTTCATTTTCCAAAGAGTCTGTGAGGAATGAAAGATGGAATCTGATTGGTTGCTAGGGGCAACTGAGCCAGTTTCACTTTACACTTTGATAAATTTTCCCCTACGACTCTTATTTGAATCCCTCGCTCCAGCGCTGAGATGTTAGCTTTAGAAATTTTATGCAGATTCAGAGAAAAAGCCCTGTAGACTGTAGAAGCCCAGAAAAATTCGTCCCCTTCTCTTCTTGCTAATGTCCCTATGTCTGCGTGTAAACTTCTACTCACTAAGGGCCCTATCACACGGAGAGAGATCTGCCAAGTCAGGCCTATTCAGCAGACTATCACTCGGTGCAGAAAAGACAATGATCAGCGGATTAAAACGATCAGCTTGTTGTGTCTTTTAATACTGCCTAAAAATCATTGACCGCTGGGGCGCACATCAACGCTGATGGCTGATGACCATGAGAAAAAATAAAATAAAAGTTATAAATACCTGTCTACACTCCTTGGCCTTTTTCTAGCTTCTGTCCTCTCCCGGCAGCCGCTGCTGGAAGGTCTAAGCTGGTTTCTGAAGTGACAGGCTGCTCAGCCAATCACTGGCCTTGGAGCTGTCTTGTTTCGGCCAGTGATTGGCTGAGAGGCCGGCTCAGAAGTTCCAGCAGCGACTGGGGGCAAGGGGGGGGGGAGCAGAAAGAAGCAAGAAATCCCGGGGAGCATAGACAGGTATCTATAATGTTTATGATAATACACGTAAGGCAAGGGCTGCACTATTATTGAGCCATGTACAAGCTCTGTAAGCGAGCGGCAATATAGCAGATCCGGAATATCAGGCCGTGTAATAGGGCCCTAACTTGTCTGGCAAATTACAGCACAGCACATACTCCTCTCTGATATACCATGATATAGTGCTGGAAAAGAGAGTGCAGTGGAATGGGGGATAATTTACAGTAAGGGTACAAACACACACACACCGTATATGCAGCAGATACGCAGCAGATTTGATGGTGCAGATTTGATGCTGTGTTCAGTTATTTAGATCTAATCTGCTGCGTATCTGCTGCATATCTGCCGCGTAATTGCTGCGTATCGCAGCAGTAAATACGCTGCATATACGGTGTGTGTGTTTGTACTCTAAGCTACTAAACATGTAGTCAGAGGAGGTTACTGATGCACTGGGTTTGCAAGGTGCTGTGTGAGCAGAACTGAAGCTGAAGTGAGACACCTAGTGGCCACTTTTGGCTAATAAAGAGATTTACAAAAATGTTATGGTATGTTTACACAAAGAGATTTATCTGACTGATCTTTGAAGCCAAAGCCAGGAACAGACTATAGACAGAGAACCGGCCATTAAGGAAAGACTGAGATTTCTCCTCTTTTCAAATAAAGTCCTGGCTTTGGCTTCAAAAATCTGTCAGATAAATCTGTCTGTGTAAACGCAACATTAGTAATCACATTGGCTATTAAATCAAGAGAAGGTGTTTGAAACCACAATGGCAACTGAAGTTGTGACTGTCAGAACAGGAATTTCCAGGGTGTTGACAGAACACCAGGTGGTTGTGAGCAGCGGGGGATCCAGACAGCATTGGAATAGCAGCAGGGGGAGATCTGACAGGTGAGTATGTTATATTTTAGGGCAAACTGATAGCATTTTTAAAAACATTTTTTTTACCTTTAAAGGGAATACCCAGGCTTAGAAAAACTTGGCAATTTCGCAGCTCACTTCCTTTGAAGTAAACGCAGCTAAAATCTAAGGCCACTTGTAAAACGCTGTTTTTGCAAGAAAGTAGCTGTGTTTTTCCAAGTCCTAGATAACCCCTTTATATTATTATTTCTGTTTTTAGTTCCCACTGTGTCAGAAGTTTAGTTAAATCTGGAAGATATTGGTTACTATTTGTGTAATGACTTGTATTTACCATGAATTCTTTCCCCTCCTCTTATCCACTCGGAGGTCACAGCCTAGTTATCTAAATACATTGTCCTGGAGCCGAGCCGCTCCTTGGGCTTTCCCTGTTGTTCACTTTCTCAGGCTGAGTTCTAGCCCAAGCACTTTGTAACTAAATGTTGTCATTCTAATACTCCTCAACAGCACAAAAACCCTGGAAAATGTTTTTTTAGGAATGATCGCATGAATGACACGGCTTCAACTTGGCAGAAACGATCACCATCGCTGCTGGATTTACATGAGTCGGCACTTTTCAGCCCAAAGCACAAGCATTTGTGGACAAAGATGGGAAAAGTTTGGAGCAGGACAGGTCATTGTATGCACGGGTGCAGTTTTTGAGCAGAATTTTTCTTGGTCATGCAAGTATGATTACCCTCCCTGACCTCTGTACAGGCTCAAAACTGCTGATAGACTCACTTCAAAAAGGGAAATCATTTTATTTTTTCAAATCAACAGGTGTCAGAAAATTATATAGATTTGTAAATCACTTCTATTTACAAGTTCCAAGTCTTCCACTACTTATCAGCTGCTGTATGTCCTGCAGGAGGGGATGTATTCTTTCCAGTTTGACACAATGCTCTCTGCTGCCACCTCTGTCCATGTCAGGAACTATTCCAAGCAGAAGAGGTTTTCTAAGAGGATTTGCTATTGCTTTGGACAGTTCCTGTCTCGGACAGAGGTGGCAGCAGAGAGCACTGTGTGAGAAAAAATACATCACTTCCTGCAGGACATACAGCAGCAGATAAGTACCAGAAGACTAGAGATTTTGACTCACAGGTAAATTACAAATCTATATAACTTTCTGAAATTAGTTGATTTGAAAGAATATTTTTTTCCCCACTGGAGTACCCCTTTAAAGAGGACAATAATTAAATTTTTTTTTTCATCCAAAAATCATACACAACAATGTCACCTTTGTGGTAAATCTATCCATGTGTCTGTGAGGTTGTTCCTATCAGTACAGGTATCATGTTAGAATACATTATGGAAATCTCACAATAAACAAGCTAAAAATAAACGCCACCTCTCTCAATGTCATTGTAATCAGCATATTTAGCGTTATTACGGACAGAAAACAAGGATGAGACAGGGAATCAGCACACATGTCACAGCAGCAATCATCATCGTCCTAAAGACTAGTTTTTCACCACAAATGACTAAAATAAACTAAAATTGGATAATAAAATAAATACACCTAAATGTTTGTTTTTGGCATGTGGGAACGGGATACAGGACATGAAGACGTTAATGGAGAAATGTTTGGAAGATGATAATTGTTTGATCAGAATAGGAAATTCTATTGATCTGAAACTTGCTTAGCCCATAAATCTACTTCACATTAAACTCAAACAAATTATTTAAAACTGTTTAACTCATTTATATATTGAGAATAATAATATAAAATTTAAAAAAGTTGGGGCCTGGTTTCTACACCCCCTTTTTCTTACACCTCATTGGCACACTTGATGACTTTTGAGATGAACCATTGGTAAGATTCCAGAAGCAAGATAGGGAAGCAAATTTTGGGCTTTATGCTTCACTCATATATTTAGCGCAAACTCAACAGAACACCCCAAAATAAGTACAGATCCCAGAAAAATAAGGACACCCTGAAGACATCACCTAAAAATAAAGACCCCCTCAAAAAAAAAAAAAAAAAAAAATACACCCCCTGACTAGACCTCCTTATTTACGGACCCTTAGACCACACCCCTCCCGTTTACAGACCCTTAGACCACACCCCTCCCGTTTACAGACCCTTAGACCACACCCCTCCTGTTTAGAGACCCTTAGAAGACACCCCCACTGTTTACAGACCCTTAGACCACGCCCCTCCCAATTAGAGACCCTTAGATCACGCCCCTCCCTTTTATAGACTCTTAGACCATGCCCCTCCTGTTTAGAGACCTTTAGATCACACCCCTCCTGTTTAAAGACCCTTAGACCACACCCCAGACATCTGACCAGATGTTCATATACATATTACTCTGCCGCCAAACAAGATGCACCCTTCCCATAAAAGCAGATAACTATGTCTATTCCCATGATGTGCTGGACACCCTTTTATTATCTAGCAAAAATATATATGAAACGTTGAATTCATCTGCATTTGGTCTGATTTACAAGGGAATGATCAGCTCTACTTTGATAATGTTGTCCAGTTTGGACAACCCATGTATGTTTCTTCGTCACTTTGAATGGCACGTGTGCCTATGAAACATGCTGATGTGATGTACTAAAAGAGGAGTAATGTAGAAAAATTTTTGGATACTATTAGAGATGAGCGAACCTGGAGCATGCTCGAGTCCATCCGAACCCGAACTTTCGGCATTTGATTAGCGGTGGCTGCTGAACTTGGATAAAAATGTACAGTTTTACTCTTACAGTTCATCAAGGAAGGATCAGTCTCGTCTGACAGGGTACCAGAGGATCCTAAGTTGACCTCTTGGGCCTTTAACACAATAAGAAACTGCAGAAGACAACAGCATATCTTTAAATCGTGACCTGTTTGACCCAACAATCGTCCAAAAAAAGACATTTCCCTTCAATTCTCCAGTCATGGCCTGATGGGACTCTGACCCAACAATTGGCACCCAAGGTCCAGTAGAAGACAACACCATTCTGATATGCTTAAATTAAGACTTGATGGAACTCTGACCCTATAATGGTCCTACAAAGGACAATTCCATATGGATGATATTCAGTCACGACGTGTTGGGGATACCTGAGGAATGGAGAGGAGAACATAGGCGCCACAGTGTCTTATACCACCATATAAGCATGAGATAACTTGAGGCACTTATCACGTTCTCCGTCCTTGATCCCGCTAGACTCTCAGATGGAAACTGGGCAGGGAACACTTTAAGATCTTGATTTCCTAAGCGATTATTTCAGAATATAAATTTTCAAGTTGGCAGAAATTTCAAGACCGCCCTCAAAGTGACCCGAGCGCATTTAGCACCATGCCGTTCCTTACTGCCCCCCGTTCTCCCCCAACCCTCTTTGAAGTCCAAGAAAAGCCACCAAGACTTATTTTAATACATGATCACAACTCTTATATATGTGAGATACATTCAAGGGTCAAGAAAGGAAGAGAAGGAAGTGCAGCATGTTCAGAGTTAATCAGCTGTCGTGCCACTTTGCAAGACATACGCGTGACCTTACATGGATACATAAAGGGATCCAACCGTAGGGGCGGCAAATGGATTACAGCTGTCTTATGGGACCTCGGGATACATGGAAGGGAACACTCCACTATATTCATTAAGGAAGACAATGATCCTTCCCAATTCCATTAAGTCTAATGATCTATTGGAACAATGTGTATACACTTGGCTGGGAGAATAGGAAACCTCCACTTTATTAATTAAAACCTAGAATTCATGTTATATTCTGGATCTGCTGACTGAGGGGAAGCGCATAATAACGAATCGATGATTGAATTATTGCCACTCTCCTTAATTACTGCAGGTTTTATCTGCTCCTTGTATAATAAGTGTACTCTTATTATATCTCCAGTACAGGCCAGTGACGGAGAGGGTCGGATCAAAGTGTTAATTTGCTGACGAATATAAATGACCCTACAGATAGTGATAAAATAACACAATATCCCATTTATATAAAGCCAATAGAAACCATTAAACACCCTACAATAAAGAGTCACTATATATCACTACAGAATAATTCAAAGCAAATGTATCATTAAGGATATTAAAATAGTTTCCATCTGGTCAGCGATGGAGATCCTGGTGGCGAGATCCATTTCTCAAATCACTGCCAGGTTTCTTCCTATGAGAATTGGACCGCTCTATGCACTGGAAGCGAGCCCAGCACCCCCAGTACACCGATATCCCCTCCCCTTGGTGACACGCCTTCTTCATAATTCTGGCTGTGTCACTGATGGGAGGGGATATCGGTGTACTGGGCGTGCCGGGCTCACCTCTAGTACATAGAGCGGTCTGATTAACATAGGAGGAAACCAGAGCTGATGGCGGGAACTGGGCAGCGATTTGAAAATGGTAAGTGCCACCAGGATCTCCGTACTGGTGCAACCCAAAAAAAAGTTTAAATCCTTAGTCATGCATTCACTTTAATGTAAGTATTATACTCTGCTGGTGGGGTCACGGTGTACATACATTACATATCTTGTACTGATCCTGAGTTACATCCTGTATTATACTCCAGAGCTGCACTCACTATTCTGCTGGTGGAGCCACTCTGGGAGATTTATCAAACATGATGCAAAGTGAATCTGGCTCAGTTTCCCCTAGCAACCAATCAGATTCCACCTTTCATTTTCCAAAGAGTCTGTGAGGAATGAAAGGTGGAATCTGATTGGTTGCTAGGGGCAACTGAGCCAGCTTCACTTTACACCATGTTTGATAAATCTCCCCCTATGTTTACCTGAATACTTCCATCCCATTCCCACATAGTGCTGCTGCCCAAATAATAGTCCCACCAATAAGGGGTGAATTCCATCTTATAAAGTCCCATCACTTTATCATCTGGTTTAAAACTACAACTTCCATCATGCTGCTTATAATGCATAGGCAATAGGCAGTGCTCAGCGCCCTATACTTATTGAGATTGCCGAGCAGAGCGCACAGCAGGGATTCCACTCAGAATTTCCGCCTGTTTTTCTCAGTGTGAACGGGCCCTATCCTAGCGATAGGAAGAAATCATCAGGGGTCCTGAAGCCGAGCCTGCTTTATTTGCAGGGTGTGATCACACACAAAGACTGCAGTTTGTTGAATCAAAATCTGCAACAATCCTGCGGCATTTCAGTCCTGTGTAAACATTCCCTTAAAGGAGTTGTCAATCCCTATAACAGTGTGCAGACTGGTATATGAATGGGACAGGGAACCTTCAGTACAAGAGCAGTAGTAAAAATGTGACAGGACCATGTGACACTGCATGTAATGAATTTGGTTGCGTACCTTTGTAACTTAGTAGCGATTTGCTGTCACTGCATTGCCCTAGACTGAAACGTAGCATTACACCCCAGCATATACATATATACACACACGCACATACACACACACACGGTGCCTTGGATTACCAGCATAATTTGTTCCGGGACCGTGCTTGTAACCCAAATCCACTCTGAAACTAAAGCAAATTTTCCAATAGAAAATCATTGAAATGCAGACAATTGTTTCAACCCCTCCCCCCCCCCAAAAAAAATAAAATAAATAAAAATAATGGGAGTATAACATATAGTAAGTGCATAAACCTAAAAAAAACAGCAGCAGTAGATACAGGATGGAACTGCAGATCCCCATAATGCAGTAGTGTAGTACTACAGGCTAGAATAGAGAAGCAGGGCTGCTGTCAGAGGTCTGTGTGGTCACATGACTGCAGTGGGGAAGGGGGTGTGTGTTCAGCATGGACCAATCAGGAAGTGAGAATAACTGAGCTGTGCAGAAGGACAGTGACAGAAACTTTTCTATAAAGCAGTGTGAATGGCAGTGTGAGTGCAGGCACATTATAGCGGCAGTGTGTATAGCTGAGTGTAAGTGCAGGCACATTAACGCAAGGAGAATGGAGAGGATAGGGAACCCGGTACAGGGAGCTCTTAAACCAAATTACAATACATATATACAAAATGAAAATAGTCACTGCAGCACTCCAAGGTAACTCGTGTTCAAACGGTGAAGTTTATTTCTCCCACAAGATGCATTAGCGGGTGGGAGAAATAAACTTCACCGTTTAAACACGAGTTACCTTGGAGTGCTGCAGTGACTATTTTAGTTTTGTGGATATCCATACCCACAGTCCTCAAGGCTATACACTGCTGGCACCAACTGCGTATATATATATATATATATATTTTTACATACATTGGTACCTTGGTTTAAAAGTAACTTGGTGTAAGAGCGTTTTGGTTTAAGAGCTCACAGTTTTGCAAAATTGTGACTTGGTTTAAGTGCATTGCTTTGGTTTAAGAGCTCCCTGTACTGAGTGGGTGCGCGAGTGGTGAAGGGGCATGGTCTGCATAGCGGGGGTCACCTTCCAAATCATAGCAGATCCTCTTCAGGCTGGGGCTTACATCAGGGGACAGGACTGTGGAGGTAATCTCTTCACAACTGTAACCCTTCTCTCCCCGGACAGAAAGTGCTGCTATACTGTGCTCACCCTACACCCTGCTCATTCCTTCATGCTCCCTGCAGTCTGGCAACCCTTGTATTTCCCATCCTCTCCATTACTGTACAGTAACTTATAATATCACATATTCTGCTGTTTCTGAATGTTTGTTTCATTTGTTTTACATGTTATTCAGAATAATAAATCATTATTTTGGGGGGGTGGAACCAATTGTCTGCATTTTTATGATTTCTTATGGGAAAATTTGCTTTTGTTTAAGAGTGGATTTGGATTACAAGCACGGTCCTGGGACAAATTATGCTCGTAATCCAAGGCACCACTGTATGTGTGTATATATGTATATCACTCACCGGCCACTTTATTAGGTACACCTGTCCAACTGCACGTTACCACTTAATTTCTAATCAGCCAATCACATGGCGGCAACTCAGTGCATTTAGGCATGTAGACATGGTCAAGACAATCTCCTGCAGTTCAAACCGAGCATCAGTATGGGGAAGAAAGGTGATTTGAGGGCCTTTGAACGCGGCATGGTTGTTGGTGCCAGAAGGGCTGGTCTGAGTATTTCAGAAACTGCTGATCTACTGGGATTTTTACGCACAACCATCTCTACGGTTTACAGAGAATGGTCCGAAAAAGAAAAAACATCCAGTGAGCGGCAGTTCTGTGGGCGGAAATGCCTTGTTGATGCCAGAGGTCAGAGGAGAATGGGCAGACTGGTTCGAGCTGATAGAAAGGCAACAGTGACTCAAATAGCCAACCGTTACAACCAAGGTAGGCAGAAGAGAATCTCTGAACGCACAGTACGTCCAACTTTGAGGCAGATGGGCTACAGCAGCAGAAGACCACCCGTTACTAGCATGGTGGCCGGTGAGTGTATATATATATTATATATAAAATATACACACACACACACATACATACATACATACATAGGAAACAATCCAGTAGATCTTGTACTTTATTCATATAACTTATTCTGGTCTTAAAAGTCTAATTGGTGGTCCTAATCAGTGATTGACCCTTATCTCTTTGCTTACACAGGTAACAGTTGATAAGGAACGTCCACCGGACTCCCAACGAGCACAGATTAAACTGAATGAAATTGAAGTTCTACTGAATCTTTCCCCACTTAATATATATGGATCTTCTCGGCAGCTCTGGCTCTATAACAGGATGCCAGTAGATTAACATGATTTTTATCCTCACTTTTATGGTCCCCTTCAGCAGCAAGGCTACTAAACTCCTGCTGATTTATGAGATTGTTATCCTTCCCCTCAGAACGCTCCATCCATCACCCTATGTATGGATTTGGGCCATGCAATTCCACAGAACTGGTTTACTTATGTAAGTGACTGTCATAAAACCGCACTCCCAATTAGCTTTACATGTCCGCATCATGTTCCTAAATGACTATAGCTGACAGCTCGCCCTGATGTATGAGCAGCACCCCCTGCACCGTACATCCTGGACAACCATGTGAGCACAACACATTTTTTAAATGTTTCCCCATCCCAAGGAAGCTTTTAGGAAAATCCTAAATGGTTATATTTACACCTGGTATATATAGCCACCATGTGGGCATTGGTAGAAGTGGTACTATATATAAGTGTCAGTATATCAGCATGAGAACAGCATGGCATTTGGTCTTCTGACATGCTTGGCGAGGACGGGATGCCGCTGTACACAAGTGATATTCTATAATGATATCCAATATGTACCAGAGACGAGAAACGCATGGAAGATGGGATTCCTGGTCACTTCTGGAAAATCATAAAATATATTTATTCTAAGAACCATCCCGAACCTCAATCATATTATGTGCTGGATACTAGATTAGTACATGCACTGTTAGCTAGGGACCAGTCTGATATCATCATCATCTAAGGCTTATTCTATATCACATCCATCCATACACTATCTCAGATTTACCCAGTATGTACTAACATCTATTGATCATCTATCTATCTATCATAACATATATATATATATATTAATCCTATTATGTGTCACTAGATGAGTACATGCACTGATAATCTAGGGACCATTCTGTGTCATTTCCATCAATACCCTCCCTCTCTCTATTCATCTACCTCCTGTTTATCTAATATCCATCTACTAATATCTATTAATCATCTTGTATCTATCATCTCATAGCTACTATCTACTGTATGTTATATGTGCCTGTCCATGTATTATCTATCTTCTATCTCTCTAGCTATCCAGCCATCCACCCACCCAAATCTACTGTATGTCTCTCATCTATCTATACACTTATATTGCCGTTATTCTATTCTCTCTCTATTCTAATCTCAGCCGTATCTCCTATATCTATCTTTCTTATTACTATCTTCTGTATTTTAAACCTACCAATCATATAAAATCTATTAATTCATCTATCCATGTTATAATTAGGTTATCTATCCGCCCATCCATCGCAATCTCGTATATCTATACCATTGCCATCTCGTATATCTATCCATCCATCTTATAAAATCTAATGTTGTATCTGTTGTTCTAATATCTATATATCAATTGAATATTTATCATGTATGTACAGTATCTGTTTAGCAATAAAATAAATATCTATGTAAAATGTCTCATCTGTATGTCTGTCTATCTCTACTATCTCTCTGCCCCCCATATCTATCTATCTATCTATCTATCATTTACAAGCATACATTTCTTCCTCACTGTTACCTGCCAAAATATAAGATCAGGATTAGGTATGTGGAGCATTTATGCTGATTTACGTATCAATAAATATTTTTTTTGACAAACACAAATATTAAGGCTGCATTCACACATTCACTATTATGACTGCAATTGTCCGCAGACAGTTATATAAGTGTGAATGGTTTAAAATTATCAGTATTTTTTAAAGATTTGCGAACATTCCTTCCAAAAAAATTACAGAGGCTCCCATAGATTTCTATGAGACAATCTGTGCCACAATAACAGTCTGTACTGTACGAATCCGTAAAACTATGGACAGTGTGAACAGCCCAATTGAAATAAATGGGTGCTAAATTTTTCTGTAATCTCAGACCCCCAATTAACAGCAATTTCAGGATCAGCTCAGTAGAGTTTAAAAAAATGTAATGGATCTATAAAAATCTCTGGATTTTCTTTCTTTTTTTTTGTTATTCTTGTTTTGTTTTTGCATCTATACATTCTAACTATATATTTTTTATTTTTTCCATGGGGTCATAAAAAAAAAAAAATTACACCAGTGTTTAAAGCCTCCGTGTCACTTAAAGGGAACCGATCAGCCCAATCGGGCTGATATGGTTCACTGAACCACTGTATACAGCTTCTGCAGCAGACACGGCACTTTAATCCCCCGGGCGCGTGACAGGCAGAGGCGGGGAGGTAGTCATCTGGGCGGCTCCCCGCCCATATCTAGTCACCGCTCTCTGCCTGTCAGCGCACTCGGGAGGGAGGGAATGAATGACAGACAGAGAGGTCCCTTACTGGCCTCTCTGCCTGTCAATCATCCCTCGGAGCGCACTGGCAGGCAGAGCGTGGTGACTAGAAACGGGCGGGGAGCTGCCCAGATGACTACCTCCCCAGCTCTGCCTGTCACACGCCTGGTGGATTAAAAGGCTTTTTTTTCGGGTATACAGCTACTGCCGATACATGCAGCGGCTGCTGCAGGAGCTGTATACAGCAGTTAAGGGAACCATATCAGCCCGATTAGGCTGATTGGTTTCCTTAAAAAAAAAAAAAAAAAGGTTTTGATTGGTCAGCGTTTAGACTCAATTTGCTAGAATGAGCAGGGACAGAAGGGCACAGCTGAGCGCCTCTCTCCTGCTCCCTATTATACAGACAGTCCCTTAGACCAGTCATCTGGTTCCCCCAACAGGTCATGTTTTGAGGATTTCCTTAAGGCCCTATTCCACGGAACGACTGTCGTTTGTATTCGGCCGATATCGGCCGCTACGAACGATAATCGTCCCGTGGAATAGAGTGCAACAATCAGCCGACATCATTCATGTCGGCTGATCTTTGCAGACGCTTGTTTTTCAACATGTTGAAAAACAAGCGACTGATACAGCAACGATATGCTGCCGTCGCTCCGTTGAATAGGAGCGTCGGCAGCAGACGCTGCTGTATCCTATGGGCTGCCCGGACGATCAGCGATCCTCCGAGCAGCCCCCCCCGCAACTCCCCGCTGCCCCTCCCGCACTCACCCGCTCGCTGCAGCCGCGCTGAATAGCGGCGGCAGCGAGCGGGGAACGAGGAGCAAACGAGTGCTGAGAGCGCTCGTTTACTTCTCTTAACGACCGGTGGACATGGCACATGGCACAGGGCTGGGATAGAAGAAACCTGGGCACTTATCTCCAACTCATTCTAGTAACTCACTCCCAACTGACCAAAACCTTTGTTAAAAGATTTTAAAAGTGACTGTACCCATTTAACGTAAAGTTTTTTTGTTGTTGATTTTTTATATACTCCTCCATTATTGTAGCAACTATAAAATCATTACAAATGGTTGAGATTCAGACAGAATGACTAATAATAATAATAATAATAATAAATAATAATAATAATAATAAATAATAATAAATTGTGCTAAAACTATAAAAGCCTTTTGGAATTATTTGTGCACTTTATGGATAATACATGACTCACGCTATATAGGAACAGGATCCTAGCATGTTAGGTGTGAATAGTTAACAAATGTAACAATGTTACTATGAAGAAGGGCTTTGTTCTGCCTTGGCCTTCATAATATATATATATATATATATATATATATATATATATATATATATATATAACGTTACAATGGAGATTATAAAATGTAACCGTACTGTAACCTGCCTTTTCTGTGTTCCAGGAGGACAGGACATTCCCAGCGGGAGATCAGTGAGAACGCATTAAATTTCCCTGCTGTGTTCTATAGTGTCCAGGGAAACCCATTCCCATAGAGTGCCCTCCTTTACAGGCCTAAAGAGAGACAATACAAAGAACCAGCCCCAATCATTCATTCATCCTCTTGTTAAGAGGCACAAGCAGGGGGGGGGATTCTGGGAATTGTGAGCAAACACACTAAACATAAGCGACAAGTTGCACAATGACTTCCCTGAGACTTCCCACCCTTTCCTGGAGCAACGCAGTAAGATAAAACAGTGCAGGATTCATCCATTCTATAGGACTGACTGCTATAAATAATGGACAGACAATGTGCTGACTATTGTACGCACTTCTATATAAAAAAGTTGGGTTTTAACAAGTGCAAGAAGAAAATAAAATATGGAAAAATTTGTTACTTTTGTTCTAGAAGCAGGTTATTTATTTGTTTACTATTGTTATTCTGCACAAATAATTTATTTACTTTAGTATAATAAGTATGTACTGTATAATTATAGTGTGTATATATAACTTTTTACTTTTACTTAAGGATGATCTCACTTTTTTACTTTGTATTTACAACCTTAAAAAGAAAAACAAACAAAAGCACACAGCTTTTGCCTTTTTGGAGGTGGAAATTTTTTTAAAGTATTATATTTGTTGCAGATTGTGGAGTTCTAGATCATGCGGACGATTTTCAGATCTACCACATGCCCTATTACATATGGCTATTCTGCTGTTGCAAATCTACAACTCCCATCGTGCCCTGATGAGGAACACTGCCCTATCTGATACAGAAAGAAACACTGTTGTTTTATATGGCAGAGCTTATATCCACACAAAAGTGCATGTGAACTTTAGTATGGATTTGGTGCAGATTTTTAGGTTGGTCCCTATACACATATATATGCTTTATACACATTACAGTGAATGACGTGAGCAGCTGGTCTTCTTCAGGCCACATTTTACAACCTGCAGATATTCATTAAGCGGCAGAGGAGAAAACAGAAAAATTTCAGTTTTTTTTTTTTTTTTTTAATAGTTTTAGAAGATGCCTGGTTTATACTATTGTTTGAACATTTTGAACCCCCCATTCAAGTCAATGTGGGAAATTTGCAACAAAAATCGACCTGCTACGCATATAAAAATTTACACTTCAGAGTAGTTTGCCTGTAGAAAAAGTCTACAGTTTGGGACAAAGCATTACTGTCACTTAAAAATAAAAAAATGAGTCAAATGGTTCGATTGGTCAGGGTCTGTGTGTTCAGGGTTTGCCTGACATAGCCATGATGTTTAGAGATGGATAGATACTGGGCTAATGCAGATTGAAGCGCTTGGCTGTGTGTTTCTCCCACCTAGTGGGGATCTAAAAATCCACACCCCATTGAAAAATAACCTATAGGCTATATAGTGTAACAATAAAGGCAAATTACGGCCGTTATTAATGATCAGGATCATAGCCTCAACATGTCTGGATGACAGTGACGCGTTCAACTCTCTTCCAGCTGCTGTATAACACTATGGTTTTTCATAAGTCTGCATGGACAATCCATGCGTGCCCATCTTGGAAAAAAAAAAGCCTAAAAATGTGTCTTCTCATATTCCCCATAGGAGGTCATGTAATTCTTTCCAGTCTGACACATTGCTCGCTGCTGCCACCTCTGTCCCTGTCAGGAACTGTCCAGAGCAGCAGCAAATCCCCAAAGAAACCCTTTCCTGCTCTGGACAATTCCTGACAGGGACAGAGATGGCAGCAGAGAGCACTGTGTCAGACTGGAAAGAATACACCACTTCCTGCAGGGCATACAGCAGCTAAGAAGTACCAGAATATTTTTTTATAGAACCAAGTTACAAGTAAGGGTTTTCCATATATGTACCCCTTTAAGTAAACCCAGCAGGTTCTGGGTGTTAGCTGCAGCATATATACAGTAAATCACAAGCAGAATATGCCCAATAAAAGAAGAATCCCACCCCTATCCTAAACTAGCTATATATGGGTAATAAACCTTGTTTGGATTTTTCCCCCTTCTTTTTAAGTGTCACAATGTGATGCCAATATAACGTACATGTGATGTTTTATCCCTTTTATGTTCTCTAGTTACTTTAGATTTATAGCTATTACATGGTCCAGCTCCCTAGCTATCTGCTCACATAGATAATATGTTTCACGGTACAGCCATTCATATATCGCTCCTCTCCATGTCTGTATGGCATTTTTGTGGTCCCCAGCACCCGCTCCGGCAGCGCTCAGTCATGTAGTCATTGTCACTGGTGCCCTGGTATGTGCCGCACATTGTACATGGGAAAGCTGACGGGACTGGACCTCCACGGGCAGCCACCTGTCCTCCAGCAGTGTCAAGCTCCTTTCTTAGCCCAGTCTGACAGACATCTGTTTGCAAATAGTAGCTATAAAAACACAACCGCCCCCCTACTATCCCCAAAAATGTCTAACTAATTCAGAGGAATGTAAAGCATGTCATCCTCCTGGTATCTGAGGAGGGGACGGGAGAACGCAGAGGCTGGGGCCACCAATCATTAATACTGGATCCTAAACCCTCATGTCTGTAGTAACTTCAATATAGTCAGGAAGAGATTTTGTACATTTTATTACTATATATTTTTATAGTTTTTAGAGGTTTCATTTTGGGCCTTGTTATAGATTCTCACAGTCCCGGATCCCTTGATGAAAACCAGACTGGCCCCTTTGTTGTCAGTGGGGGCCACTGGGCACCGTGCGGTCCTGTCATCTTGTACAGTCATCGGGATCACTGTTCTACTCTTAAGATGGTGCAGAATAATGAAAATGCTTGAAACGGTTATCCAGGCTTAGAAAACATGTCCCGCTTTCTTCCAGAAAGAGCACCTTGCTTGTCCTTATCTTGGGTGTAGGTTTGCAGCTCAGTACCATTAAGGTGAATGGAGCTGAATTGTACTACCAGTCACAACCTGAGGACAGGGGTGGTACTGCTTGCTTACTGAGCCCATAATCGTGCAGCAAGGGATGTATAATATATATATAGTAAGCGATGTCTGTGCAGCCCTTGTAATAAACTATACTCACCGCTACGCGCTCCCTGATGTCCTGCTAGTTTTGGCACATTCTCTGGCTGCAGCACACTTCAGAAACTACGGGGAGCGGCTCAGCCAATCACTGGCCACGGCGCACTTCCGACACAACGGGGAGCCGCTCAGCCAATCACTGGCCATGGCGCACTTCAGACTTCAGACACAACGGGGAGCCGCTCAGCCAATCACTGGCTACAGCCCACTTCAGACACAACGGGGAGCCGCTCAGCCAATCACTGGCTCCAGCGCACTTCAGACACTGTAGGGAGCGAGCCAAAGCTAGCAGGCATCAGGGAGCGTGGAAAGGTAAGTATTGTTTATTATTTTCTTTATAGATTCGTCAGCCGTTGGCCGTGCATCGCAATTAGAAGTAGCAATGTGCAGCCGGCGGCTGATGATGATTTTAGGTCAGGACCTAAAGACTAGGGATGAGAGAACCGGCCGAGGTTCGAGTTCGTATGAGGACTGCCTGGAAAACTGGGATACAGCCATAGCCATAGGCTGTATCCCAGTTTTCTAGACGGTCCTCAGGTTGTATTCACCCTCTCCATGGAGCGGGCAGACAGCGGGAATCAGAAGCCGATAGTTCAGGTTCATACGAACCCGAACCTCAGCCGGTTCGCCCATCCCTACTAAAGACATGATCAGCTGATGATCATTGTCATCGACTGATCGTTGTTTTTATTACACTGAGCCATGATCTACCGAATCAGCCTGTTTCAGCAGATTATCGCTCTGTGTAATAGGGCCCCTTAAAGATGGCCATACATTGCATTTTTTTAAAAGGGATTTTCCCATCTCATATAGTTAGACTTGTAGGATTTGTTTACAAATACATTCATTTACCAAACTTGCCTCCTCCTACCCTTGATATGCTGCTCTTCTCCCCCATGTGCTGTCATACAGACCACCTGCACACAGTAACTGCTTGTAGTTTATAATCCGTATATACTATGGAATCCGCACAGAGAAGTTGCGGCGGATTGTGACGCTCATACCTGCTCATGGTGGCGTGCATCTCCACCCGTCCAATAGACTCAGTTCTATGGGCAGGTGAATTACGCCGTCCGCCAAAAGAATTGAAATGTAAATTCGTTTGGCAGATGGTGGAATCGGCCCGGCCATAGAATGATGTCTTTGGAGCCAGCGGAGATGTGCACATTCACTCACCATGCCCTGACTAATATGAACCAGCAGAGCTGCAGTGTAAAGCATGGTGTATAGCAGCAGCCTGATCCCAACACAGACTAGCTGTGTCCTAATGTAGAAGAGCACAAAGTGACCACAACGTCCGCACTGCAGTACAGCACTGCCTATTGCCTATGCATTATAAGCAGCATGATGAGAGTTGTAGTTTTAAACCAGATGATAAAGTGATGGGACTTTATAAGATGGAATTCACCCCTTATTGGTGGGACTATTATTTGGGCAGCAGCACTATGTGGGCATGGGATGGAAGTATTCAGGTAAACAGTGGGGGAGATTTATCAAACATGGTGTAAAGTGAAACTGGCTCAGTTGCCCCTAGCAACCAATCAGATTCCACTTTTCACTCCTCACAGACTCTTTTGAAAATGAAAGGTGGAATCTGATTGGTTGCTAGGGGCGACTGAGCCAGTTTCACTTTACACCATGTTTGATAAATCTCCCCAGTGTGTATGTATGTGAGCTGTGTATATAGCGTATATATCTGGAAGCTTCCTAGGAATGCCTTGTCACCCAGGCTGCAGCTGGTTATAAATACATGGCCGCTCTCCCCTGTCTCAGCACCGCGCTGTCACATAGTTACCTCCGCCATGGGACCACATGGGAGACGCTGGGCATTCCACATTCCTCACATGATTAAAATACACAAGGTGACAATGGGACAATTGCAGCACGGAGCAGTTGTTTCTGCCATAGCTGAATGTAAGGCTGGGACATGCGGGGCAACCTGCGGCTAATGACTGGGGACTATCTCATTCCATGGATTGGAATCCACAGACGGTGTAAAGCTGGGGAGGGGGGTCACATTACCAAACAGCATATTTAGGATCCCACATAGACAGTGAGAATACTGGATGATGAGACCACGGCCGGTATCACTACTTATACTGGACAGCACCATGGCCAAAAGACATTCTCTGACTAATGGAGCTGAAACATGGCCGCTGCGGCTTGGGGTTTCGTTGTATCCATGTTTTTCAGGCAGTCCTCGTGTCGTTTTCGTGTGAACCCAAACTTTTGGCAAGTTCGCTCATCTCTAACAATGATCTACGAAAAAGTGGTATGGATATCAGATACGGCAGTGCCTAAGTGTCCTAAGACCACAGCTACCCCCGCAGTCATCCCCTATTCTCCTGGTATTGAGAGAATAGGAACCAGCTTGCAAACTCCTAAACAACCAGAATTTTTTTTTCTTTCAAATCAACTGGTGTCAGAAAATTATACAGATTTGAAATTTACTTCTATTTAAAAAAAAAAACTCCAGTCTTCCAGGACTTATCAGCTGTGGTATGCCCTGCAGGGAGTGGTGTATTCTTTCCAGTCTGACACAATGCTCTTTGCTGTCACCTCTGTCCATGTCAGGAACTGTCCAGAGCAGCAGCAAATCAGTACTTATAGATTTTCTCTTTTGTAATATGTTCTTAAAAAAAAAACTAATAAAAACATTGAACAAGAAAACCTTCCCTGACATGGACAGAGATGGCACAGTGTCAGTCAGGAAACCATAACACCACTTCCTGCAGGACATACAGCAGCTGATAAGTACTGGAAGTCAAGATTTTTAAAAGAAAGTAAATTATAAATCTATATACTGTAACTTTTTAACACCATCCGACCAGGATCTCCCCCCCCCCCGCCTGAGTACCCCTTTAAGGATACAAAGTAAAAATGTAATGTGTTTCAGTTTATAGCACATGGACTGAAATGCGTTGAATTGTACTTTTTATCCTTATATCAAATTTTATTGGCTACTTGAAACCCACAAGCACTTATTTTTAACCTGGGATTGTTCCTTTTCCCTCCAACCTTGTCCTAGTTGTTCAAAATGCGCAGTATGGTTATGTTCACACATCGTAAATAATGCCTTTTTTTATAATAATGAACATTTTGAAGGACAGTCATAATGATCATTATCAACTGCCATAATTAAAAAAATATATATATACTTTTTTCACTTTAAAAATTGATGTGTTAACATAGCCGCCTTTAGGGTGGCTTCACACACACCGTATCGCAGTGAATTTTCTGCTGCAGCTACGCAGCAGATTTGATGTAAGTAACTGAACACAGCATCAAATCTGCACCATCAAATCTGCTGCTGATCTGCTGCACATCGGTCGTGTGTGTTAGCACCCACTGTCATCCGATCTGAGAATGAAATACGCCCATTGAAGTCTATGGTGGGGCATTAAAATGCGCCTGTATTTTATCATCCGTTCAATTCAAGTTTCAGTCTAGAAGACGCCAGTAAATATAAGCTGAAGGCATTCATCTGACATACACCAATCTGGATGACGGACGTATTTCCATGCATTCAGGTCACAAGAAGCCGCCAGTATTTTTGCTTGTAAATGTAAAACCATAGGAATAAACAATGATTGTAAAACCTCAACAATGACGTTTTTTGGCCGATCAACCGCAACACAGATGCTGCCGTATATGTGATCTCAGCCATACAGTCATGGGGGAGATTTATGAAAAAAGTTGAGCCAATGCCCACAGCAACTTCTCAGCTTCTATATAGGAGAAGCAATCTGTTCTGTAGCATTGGGTGACTGCAGCAGTTGTGATAAATCTCCCCGACTGGCTGCTGGCGTGGTTATGTGTTTGGGCAGCGTCCTCATCCTGATACATAATATATACGTATTTGTCACCCACAGCTAACGTTCTCCTCTTCCCCATCAGAGGCCGCAGTATTGTGCCAGCGTACAAGGCTGATGATTTCATTACCATGTATCAGGCCCATGTGAGCCAGCTTAAGGTTTATCGCCAATGCTGGGGGGAGGGGAGGGGGGCAGCCATGGAATAAGTGAGTTTACTGGAAGTGCACTAAATATCTCGGACTATAGAAAAAATTTAGTGTGATGTTGCAGCAGCAGCTCAGAATGGAGGCATGTGCCAAGCTAAGCTGGCGCTGACCGCTCTGGGCACCGTTCCCCAGCCAGGCGCTTCCTAGGCGGCCGAAATAACGCATTTTGCATCAAAATTCAATTCATGGATACTAAAAACCTGGTGTAGCCAACATTGTGCTTTATCGCCCCAGTGATAAATCAGGACGCCCGGCAATAAAGAACCAGGCACTTAATATAATGGACAGCTGGAGCGTTTAACCCCGAATCTGCTGGTTCAGTAGAAGTTTTCTGTAGAAGCAGTGGAGAATAAGGGCCCTATTACACGGGACGGTTATCGTGCAAAAATTGTTATACCGTTCGGATTTAAACGATAATCGTTCTGTGTAATTGCAGGCAATGATTGAAAAAGCGTTCATATATCGTTGATCGTTGATTTAGATCTGAACCTAAAATTATCGTTAATCGTTCGCTGTAATTCCACGTTTGTTCGCTGTAGTTCCGCATTTTTTCACTAATCGTTCAGTGTAATTGCACATGGTTCATTGTTTTGCTGGGATCAGAAGGAATAAACGATCATAGTAACGATCACAACAACGATCGTAAATAAGGACCTTCGTTCTGTGTAATATGGTGAACGATTTCAGATTAACGATAAACAATCTCACTTGCAATCGCTTATCGTTAGTCGTTAATCGTTAAATATTGATCTGTGTAATAGGACCCTAAGGTGGGGTGCACATATAGGGGAGTGGGTCCAAAACTCTCAAAAAGGGTCAGATCTTTCCATTATAGAGTGGGGTCCAGTCCTGGCTACAGATACTGACATGTGGACCCAGATCTTATGCACACAGCCACATTGCAGATCTGTATGAGGTGTCACGAGCCATAATACAGTATTCATAGAAGTTTACAGGACTATCCTTTAAGTCAGTACGCTCCAGTGGTCGCAAGACTACAACACCCATCATGCCCAGACAGTGGCATGATAGGCTTTTTTGTTTTGCAACACTTGGAAAAGGACAGGTTGGCTAACACTGCTTTATGGTATGTACACCTTCAGCTGTAAGGGCATGATGGAAGTTGTAGTTCTGCACAAGCTGGAGGGCCAAAGGTTCCTCATACCTGCTTCTAGTTGTGCAAATAAAGAGCCGAGGGTTAGCCAACAATGCTCTATGGCATGGGTAGGGAACACTGGCTCTCCAGCTGTTGCAAAACTACAACTCCCATCATGCCTGCACAGCTAAAGCTTTGGCTGTCCAGGCATGATGGGAGTTGTAGCTTTGCAACATGGGTGTTGTAGTTTTGCAACAGTTGGAGAGACATAGGACGGCTCATACTGCTGTATAGTATATACATTTTCAACTGTAAGAGCATGATGAGAGTTGTAGTTTTGCAACAGCTCAAGAGCCACAGGTTGGTCAACCTTACTCTGTAGTGTGTACATATTCAGCCGTATGGGCATAATGGGAGTTGTAGTTTAGTGATAGCTCCAGAGCCGCAGGTTGGATAACCCTGCTGCTCTATATATCTTAAGCTGTAGGGTCATGATGAGAGTTGTAGTTAAGAGACCCTACTCTATAGTATGTACACCTTCAGCTGTCTGGGCACGATGGGAGTTGTAGTTTTGTAACAGAGAGCCACAGGTGGGGGACACTAGCCTATAGAAAGGAGAATCTCTCTGTATGGTGGCACTATACGGCAACACAAGGAGTCATAGTGCCAGAATCCCATTTATCATCAATATAACAACACATAGGGGCTGCAATCTGATGGTATTGATCTGGAATTAAGGGTCCTTTATAAATAATAATAATTGATCGGGTTATGGAGTATGGGACAATTCTTCCCCAATGCATTGTCTATACGGCACCATGTACAATGCCAATGGGCACTAGTGAAACAATACCAGGGTGAATTCCCTATATAGGACAGTATTCCATTTACATTGACTTTATCTGCAGTACAAAAATAACATTTTGAAAACTTTCACGATTAAGCAGCCTATAAGGATTACCTCCATCATATCGCTGGGTTACGCCACCTCTTACACATGCTCTGGCTCATAGGCGGGCACACTTTTCCCAACTTCTGAGTATTACTTAGAATAAAGTTGATAGACTCTCTCTTATGATGGATACAAGTTGTCCAGGCCTAATAATAACAATCCATAGTATCAATGCTGTATTGTTAACCCCCTTTCTGCCAGTGATAACTATACAACCCCCTCTTAGCCTGGCATGGATTTATTACCATAGTGACACTGCCAAGGACACCAGTACACAAGTCAGCAGAATACAATAGGATGGAAGATGATGATGATACATTGTTTCCATACTCCAGCAGCACAAGCTGATACAATGTAACAACCTCTCCCCTGTGTATAGAGGATAGAGCACAGGATGTTGTGCTCTATGCTCCCCACCACCCACCCAGGACAATGCTGGGAGCACAAAGCAGCCACAGAAAGACCTGTTCACAACTCAGGAGGAGCAGAGAACAAAAGTGAGAGAACCCCTGCAAAACTGAGAGAGAAACCCCCCAAAACTTACAGCAAACAGCAACCAAGTGTCCCAGGAGTAAGAGCCAGGCAGGGAGCTTCATCTTGTGCTGAGGAATAAGAGAGGACAGGGGAGCAGAGAGTTCAGATCCAGGGCAGCAGCAACCACTACTGAGAGTCAATGCGACCAACACACTGCTGCTGCTTCTAACGAGGAGGTCTGAGCCGTCTGAATAGGAAGCGCGGGGAATGCGGCTCCTCAGCGCCCTCTGCTGCCGCCTCTGTGCACCTACAGCGCAGCGGATTCCACAAGTGTCAACCGGGCTGCGAGGAAGTTACAGGCGGATTGTGCCATGGTGGCTCAGGGGCATGGCAAGCCAGGGAAGGGCTTTCATAGTTGTTCTTGTTTTTTAACTAATTCATGGCCAGATTAGATCTTTTTTTTTTTTTTTTTATTGCAGAAGAAAACAGAAATTTGTGAAAATGAGTAAATGTAGGTAAATTTGGCAAAATGTAAAAATATAAGAAAAAAATATAAAAGAAAAACTAATAATAATAACAACTCATTAACTAGGACAGTGACCGCCAGTATGTGGACTTACAGCTGGAGCAAAACTACAACTCCGGGCATGCTGGGAGTTGTAGTTTTGCCCTAGCTGGAAAGCCGAAGGATGGAGATCGTTTACATGAAGGAGCGATAATTCAGCAACGATTGGATTTTTTTAACGAACAAAGTTTAGACGAAGTGAAAAATTGTTTTAAAAAAACCCAACGTTATTGCGATGGCTTTAACATCGCTTAAGCCCATCTCACACATAGGATGATTCGATGAAAGACTGTTTACACAAAGCCATCTGCAAATTTTTAGCAAACGACCAATGACGATTTGAGAACATGTTGAAAGATCACAATGAACGATTTCTCCATCGTCGCTTGATCGTTCGCTGTGTTTACACGAGCCGATTATGGCTCAAATGCGATCGTTATCGCGATAATTCGAACAATAATCGTTCTGTGTAAACGCACCATTAGGGTCCTATTATACTGATCGATATATTGCTCTGTGTAATAAAGACAAAGATCAGCCAATAACAGCGATCATCGGCCGAGCCTGTCTTTTGGTCCTGCCTAAAAATGATCGGCCGCTGACCGTGCATCGCTGGGTGTAATAGCGATGTTCAGCTGATGAATGTGTAAAGAAAATAATAAACTCCAGCAATACAACAGGAATCTGCACTAACATCACAATGTGTTGCCACCAAGTCCATTAGAAATCCATCATACACATATAGATAGTGGGGGAGATTTATCAGATTTAACCAGCTGTTAATACTACTATTTTTTGCTATATACCGTAGTGTAGTTGACTAAGATGAAAACAAATAAGTATTAATAATAATAAGTATTAAAAATAATAATAATAATAATAATAATAAATAATAAAATCCCAGTCGCATGTGACCCTCATTTAGGTTAAGGGTCACATGCAATTTGAAACCTGCAACAGAAATTTAACTAAAATTCCACCATGTCACATGTTGCAACGCAACACCATTCACTACTATGACATGCAGACTGGCGTAAGACATTGCAATCTACATCTCATGTGACCAGAGTGGCCCTAGCCTTGTGTTACACAGCTCATGCTCATAAATGTAGCATGGTAGATGGGGGGGGGGGTCGCTGTTACTGATTATACATTGGGGTCAAGGATCTTCTCAGATGTGAAAAATACAGACATTAAATACAGCCATGTGGTTTAGGGTATGATACCGGATAGTAGGCACAGAGAGGAGAACGGAGGATACTGTCAGCAATGACAGCCAGAATATATACATCCCAGTGGAGCTGAGACTACTGTATTAGACATTTATTACAGGCGGTTATAGGAAGTGACCCGGTGACCCTATGAATGACAGTCATTGATATAAAGTAAATCTCCTGGTGTAAGTAATATTTACTGGAAGCTGCAGATGGATTGGCTGTGTGCGGAGGTAACAGTAACAGTATGTACATCGATGGAGGGATGGGATGTTTTCATTAAGCATACAATGCTTAAAAAAACTATCTGCTCCTTTCCAGACTCCTCTGCATTCTGTATTTAAGATGTTTTCTCCCTTTAAAGCCCAGTATTTGTGTAGCTTTTTTAATCATTATGTAAATGCATTATATTACAATATTACTGATATTATAGCCCACTGTGTTTATAATTGGAAACAGTCAACCCCTGAGGAAGCTGCACACAGGAGAGCAAAACACGTGGGGATGATTGTAAATATTTAATTTTTTCTTACGCTATGGTCGTACTTCTTATAACCTTTTGTGATTGCCTATAGTACAATCCTTCAGTCTATATATACTTGTCCATGCTGGCAACATGCAGAGTCCAGCCACCTTGGGGCCTTGTATCATTTTTTTAAATGATCTTAAAACAAATGTACCATCAGGTACATCGCTTTAACATTTTTACATCAATAGACTTGAGCCAGAGCGAGGATGCCGCACAGTTCTTGTACACGGCGCTGGTGTATTGCTGGGCAACGACAGGCCCACCCGCCCCCAGTGTGATGTTCTGTCCTCCCCTCTCTCTCCATTAGAATCAATAGTGTCACGTAATGGAGGGGTTGGGCAGATCTCTCCTCCATTGCTTCAGGCCGGGACTTATGGTAACACAAGAAAACAATGGGGGAGATTTATCAAACATGGTGTAAAGTGAAACTGGCTCAGTTGCCCCTAGCAACCAATCAGATTCCACCTTTCATTTTCCAAAGAGTCTGTGAGGAAAGAAAGCTGGAATCTGATTGGTTGCTAGGGGCAACTGAGCCAGTTTCACTTTACACCATGTTTGATAAATCTCCCCCATGTATATATCCTCTGGATATAATCCTGTGTTGATAGCTGATAACAGAGAGCAACAGCGAGTGCAGGATATGTCTGGCAAGGTTGGCACTTTTATGAGAATCTTCCTCCTGGAAAAGCCGGATTCAATCTTGGGAAACTTCTCCCAGTTTCCCAGGACTGTGTCCAGCTTTTCCATGCACCCGGAGCAAGGTGGCACAGAGTTCTAAGGCAGCCTAGGCTGACAAGCCAACCGCTGGGCCTAGCGAAGCCCTGCATCCCACTAGTACTGTAAATTCACTCATCTCTAATATCTAGAATATGTGAAGTACAAGGACAGGATGAACTTCACATCACCCTCACGACCCTCCTGAACAGAGAGGTAAATGAGTCCAGAGAATTGAGCATATGGTAAATGTTCCCATGAAATTTCCCTCCCATCCATGACACGGTGTGCCTGGATGGGGATTACACGATCAGATGGTTTAACCAATATCACATGTTTCTGTCACACGATAATTTACATTGTTTTCTCCCTTCTATGTCACATGTAACAGATTTTTTTCTTGTTACAGAAGGGGACTGGAGAAGACTTGATTCCATTCTGTAATGTAGAATTCTATGGCAAATCGGGAATGGGTCGAATATACTGTTGTCGCAGGGATCTAAATAAGGGCCCTATTACACGGAGAGATAATGGGCTGAATAAGGCCGATTTGGCCGATTATCGCTCCGTCTAATAGAGACAACGATCAGCCGATGAAACGATCATCGGCTGATCGTTTCTTTAGGTCTAGACCTAAAATCATTAGGGTCAGGCTAGGTGTCAGGCTAGGTGTAATAGTGATGTACCGCCGACGGCTAATGATTGAATAAACTGTTCTCCACATTCCATTCTTCACCGGGAGCGTGGAGAGGTGATGTATGAACAGTTTAGGGCAAGGGCTGTACAGATATCGCTAATGATGTCCATGCAGCCTTTGCTAAATGATCAGATCAGCACTTGTTTAGATTATTGATCAGGCCCTCATCGGCCCGTGTAATAGGCTTAGTAGAAAATACCATTGTTCCCAGAGAAGAGAAGCTTGTATTCCCTTGTGGAACATGCTGGGGCTATAGGGTAACATTTGTTGGGCTCACACTGCTGAAAGAGCATAAACTGAATAAATATACGATGGGCATGATGTTAGTACAATGGGCTCTTGATATAATTTCATATAATGTGTACACAATACCATCATTCTGTGTTCAGACCAATATGTAAATAATACCTTCAGTTACCAAATAATATTACCCTATAGAGCACTCTTATAGGGTGCTCTCCCATCATTAGAAATAGCATTAGATAGGAATAACTGTCTAATTGTGGGGGGTCTGTTTACTGGAATCTCAAGAATGGAAAGCTTCGCCCCTATCAGAATGGAGCCATGGTGTCAGGAACGGGTCGTACAAGGTAGGGAACAGAACACAGCAGTGAGCCCTAAAGCTGAAACCACCCCTGTCCCTATATACTTGCCTCAAGACAACTAAGCAACTAAGCAACTGCGGGCAACCACGGTGACGGTGCCTATACTACACCAAGTGAGAACACAAAACGGAGACAGACAAACTACACAATAAGCCAAGGTCTTCAATCCGGGTCGGTGACAGCGGGCAGCGAAAGTACAAAACGTGAGGCAGAGGAATCGTCATGGACAGGCAACAAGGTCAGGGCGGGCAGCAAAAAAGAAAGGCGAGGAGCACAGGCAAGGGTCAAAAACAGGAGATACAGGGCACAGTAGGATATGCTTAGTTTAGTATACACTTATAGCCAGCGACTTGCTGCTGGCCATGCTGAGAATTTATGAGGACCAGGAGCCCGATCCCAGAATCCCATTGGACCGGCGCTCAGATCCTCAAAGACCTTTACTGGCAGAGGTATCTGTCAGTCAATGAAACACCACACTGCTCAGCTGCAGGAATTAGTCTAGGTAAGAGCAGAGTAACCCTATCATTGCCAGATGCTGAGGCCAAGCTAGACTAAACAGACAAAAACAGAACCCTGTTCTCACAAGGTTCAGTGCCTTCTGTGCTGCACGCCCCGAACTGAGGAGCGCAAAGGCACATCCCTGACACATGGTCATGTATATACACTGCCACTGTACTTTGGCAGCTCCCAAACAGAATAAATGGTAAGCTTTGAGGTCCCCCTTTCTCAAGATCGCAGGGGTCCCAGCAGTTGCTCACTCAGTTGTCCCCTATTTGTAGGATAGGGACAATTTTCTAGTGAAGGGGCAACCCCCTTTAACACTGCCATTGTTATATCACTATATGATAAAGCTTTGAGGTTACATGCTTCACTCTTGAAGCCCTATTACACAGCCATTATGGCCGATATTCGATTTGTGTAACAAAAGACAACAATCAGCCGACATGCACAATGTTGTCCCTCCGTTGCCTTTTGGCAGGCTGAAACACAAAAGATCAGCCTAGCAACGACAGCGCACACGGCTCCGTGTAATAGGAACGGCAGCAGCAAACTGCCGCTATCTCCTAAAGGCTGCCCGGGGGACAAGGAGCAAGCGAGCACTGACCTGACAGGTCAATGCTCACTTGGTCCTCTGAATCAGCCCGTGTAATAGGGCCTTTAGGTTGCTCTTGGAGGACCAGTCTTTGGGGCCACCATAGGAAACAGAAGTCCTTAGTAATTGTCCTATTTGCCAGTCTCTGGGTGAAAACCATATTATTTTTCATGTCTGAATATAATAGGGGCGCCTCCCTTTAATTTATGCTGGTAAATCCCGCAGTCCGGGTCCATTTACCGCAGAGCCCTCTTATAGTCTGATAGTTTCCTATAGCACATCAGCGCAAGTTATAAATCTTCACTAAACTCAGATCTAAGCAAAAAAAAGAAAAATCTGCATCATTTATCAGGAGGAAGGGCACCGTTTACTTCATTGGGCGGCTTACCGCAAGATAGATGGAGACGTGAGATGCTTACAGCAATGTGGTTGTCAGAGAGGCGGCCATGAACAGCTCCAGATAGAAGTTTAGGGCCATAAAACAAACCAGGGATTATGGATTATTGTTGTAGGTAGAGTGCTCGGCGAAGTCTTGTTCTACATGCATCATGTCTGTGTTATCATAAGAACTGATATATGGAAAACAAACAGGGCTGTATGGACAATGTCTAAGATGGAATCTATGTACTAAGTACTAGCTTTATAAATACATTACTAATCCTGAGTTGAGTCTTGTATTATACTCCAGAGCTGAACTCACTATTCTGTGGTGGAGTCACTGTGTATATACATTACATTACTTATTCTGTACTGATCCTGAGTTACATCCTGTATTATACTCCAGAGCTGCACTCACTATTCTGCTGGTGGGGTCACTGTGTACATACCGTTACATCCTGTATTATATTCCAGAGCTGCATTCACTATTCTGCTGTTGGGGTCACTGTGTACATACATTACATTACTTATCCTGTATTGATCCTGAGTTACATCCTGTATTATACCCCAGAGCTGCACTCACTATTCTGCTGGTGGGGTCACTGTGTACATACATTACATTACTTATCCTGTACTAAACCTGAGTTGCATCCTGTATTATACTCCAGAGCTTCACTCACTATTCTGCTGGTTACTGTTAGAAAATCACATGAACAAACATTGTACAATGTGTTGATCCAAGGTTGCAAGGTGTTAATCCAGAGCTACGTGCTGCGGTACCACTACAACCCTTGTCAAGGAGTTCAGAGTTGCTAGTAGCTCTCCCCGGGTACCAAAATTCCCATCATGCCTAGACAGCTAAAGCTTTGGCTGTCCAGACATGATAGGAATTGTAGTTTTGCAACAGCTGGAAAGAAAAAGGTTTCCTATCTCTGAATTAAGGTGTTCCTACTGCAGAAACACAAGGATTCAGGGATGACTTCAGAATTGGTAACTTTACATTATAGTCTCTTAAAGCTGCAGTACAGATAATACAAAGTGCCATTTTTAGCTTGAGGAGTTGGTTTAGGATCACTGATTTTAATAAATAATAATAAGGCTTGTATTTGTATGGCACCTGATTCTTCAGCACTTTACATCATTTGTCCATTTTGGTCCCTGTCCCTATTAGAGATCACAATCTAAACTGACCTATCTGTATGTTTTGGGTGTGAGAGGAAACCCACGCAAACATGGAGAGAGCAAACAAGAATCTTAGGGTCATATTATACTAGATGATTTTTCAGTGATGAACAATAAACTAACGATCGTTACCCTATTACACAGGATGATGATCGTTACTTACGACGTGTTCTTACACCAAACGATGTTCAAATGATTTGTGACCGGTCAACAATGAAAATATGTCCAGATTCTAGCAAACAATCAACAATTTCTCGTTGGTTGTTTTATCGCTGCCTGCTATGACACAAAATCATTATCGTTTAAATCTGAACAATCAAATGATTTTTCGAACGATAATTGTCCCATGTAATACAGGTTTTTGCAAAGTCTCCTTAGAGGGTGACTTGACTAAGCTTTGACTTGAGAGACCAGGTGGACTGCCTTACGGGGACCTATCCAATTAGTACAGTACTCTGCTGCAGGGGTTCTAAGCACTTCAGAGTCGGTGTACTCACGGCTACGACTGATCCATCTAATGCTGGATGAGAATACAGAGTGGCACATCCAGTAGTACAGACCCCGGTACTGGGAAAGCCATTTGTTGGTATTATCGTTAGGACCTGGTGAGTTGCAGCAGGGAATGTTGGTAAATAAGTTCTTCTCCAATCCGTTCTGGCAGGATGGTGGGGCAGCAAACTGATTGGCTAAACGGGACATCCAAACGTCGGATGCCCCCGAAGCAAGCTGGAGCATGAAACAGGTAATGTATGCTCTGGCCGGCACGGGGTTAAGGGGGCTGTCACTTACATTCTCTCAGTTAGATGTCAATTATACTCTTACTCACGTATAGACTTCAGTCTGACCACCTTCTGCCCTGCAGTTGCGAGCTACTCGTCATGTTAGAGTAGTACAAGCCCCAGGCCTAGTTATTTGGACACTTTAGCTCTGACCAAAGCCTGCATCTGAAGCTGTAAAGTAGAACCTGCCTCGATTTTTGTGGAAAACTTTTTTGGTCTTAAATAATGGTGCTTTCTTCATGTTATGCAAATGTCTAGCCTCCATCCTAGACTTCAACACCGAGGGCATTCTAAACACCGTCATCAGGCCGGATGTCCCATAGGTTGTGCCTCAGAAGAAATACTACCATTTTCTATAGTTACAGGTTGGAACCTGAGCACCATGGACTTACTTATTTAGAGGGCAGGGTGATTGCAAATCTGACTTTTACTATAGAGCTCTGTAATTTATTTGAATGTCTCAAACAGGTATATACCGTGTTTTCCTGAAAATAGCGCCATATTTTATAATAATTTCTGCTCCTAAAGATTCGCTAGGTCTTATATTCAGGGGATGTCTTATTTTTCCATGAAAAAGAATTCACATGTCACATGCACGGCTGGGACAGAGCGTATGGTATGGCGGCTTCCAGACACAATAAGGAGCTCACTACAGCACACTCGTACAGCGCAGCAGGGACAACGTATGGTATGGTGGCAGGCAGTGGGATGATGGCAAACTGTGTGCAGCTCCTCAACAGGTATGGCGGTAGGCGAAGGGCCTCTTGATACTTTGTCTGCACATTTACAAGTGACGGCCGCGGAAGTGACAGTCTCCATGTTCTGGATGGTGAAGGTAGGGGACAACGGCGGTGGGCTAAAAAGAATACCAGCTGCATGCCCTGGTGATCTGTTCGGGGGACATGCTTCTAAACAAAAACTTTGCTTGGTCCTACATTCGGGGGAGGCCTTATATTTAGTAATTTAGCAAAACCTCTACTAGGTCTTATTTTTAGGGGATGTCTTATTTTAGGAGAAACAGGGTAGTATATATCTGCAAGAATAATCCCTGCAAGACCAACATACCAAATTTTATGACAAAATATAGTAACGTCTTACAAAGTACAAACACAGAAGTTTAATGGCATGCCGAGAAAACCCAAGTTGACGTTCCCTGATTATAGAGAGACCATTTAGAACAATTATAGAGAGCTCATCATCCTGCATGTAGATTTCCTATACATGTACATGGAGCGAGCGCGGCTATACACAAGCTGACAAAGACCAGATGTGACATTACTGTGTTTAGGTCATATCTTAAAGGGAGACCCATTATTTAGGATATTAACACTAACATTACAGGGCTTATTTTAGGACATTGCTGTGAGCCAGGAAGCTGCACACAATGCTACTGCTAAGAGTAATGTCATATACCAGGGTCTCACATTTTAGCCCTCGTCTCATATCTAATTACACTAAATGGACAAAAGTCATGGGCTTCGAAATTTAATCATTGGGGCTTTATTCAGTCCCATTGTCCCATGTGCATAATATCCAGCTCCTACCAGTACAGTCGTATTTACAAATATATGTTATAGACTTTAGAGTTCACAGATTTCAGTATAGTACTGTGATGGACGCCATCCAGTAGTGGATTATAATAGGGGCGTTTCGGGCAGCAGCCCAGGGCCCTGAGCTCCTGGGGGGCCCATGACCACCCAAAAAGACTTATACCTTCAGTGGTGTACTGTCTCCTGTCTACACCTCCGCCATGATTTGCTAAAAATCACAGGTTTTTTTATGGCAATTTTGCACAAATCAGGACATCATGACATTATCTATACTGTACTATGAACGCCAAGCTAGTGCCGCCATAGTTACAGTGGGGTGGGGGGGGGGCCCAGGATTGGTGAACAGCCCAGGTCCTATGGTAAAGTTAATCCGCCCCTGACGCCATCAGTGTAACATGTCAGTTTTACTCCAAGCTAAGTGGTGTGAAGGTAGTTTGTTGTTTAACCACTAGATGTCAGTGTTTTGTATGTACACTTTTACCTATTGCACAGCTGTAGGGAACAAGGGGTTACTGTTCTTTTTATATTATGTATTTTATTGTCAACAGGAGCAGACGTCCCTGCTGTAGTTAAGCCAGGGCCTGGCTTTGCCAGGACCCCTGTCCGGGACAGTCCAGTTGTGTTAGCGAGTCTGAGACACGTGTATGTACCAGTCAGAGACGCTCAGTTTCTTCAGTCTATCTATCAGACCTACTGGTCTACAAGTCGGGGGTTAACCCAGCCCATGCTGAGAACCACTCTACAAAGTGCAGGGCAGTATCCTCCAACACAAAGGAACTAGCCTGGACAGAACAAAGCAACCAGAAGGTCTACGTATTCTATCTCGCAGTGCAAGTGAAACCGGGACACCCTCGGACACTTAGCTTCACCCAGGTAACCAAGGCTGGGGTTTGTATCACCCTAGTAGGATGAGTACCTTGACACTGTAGGGCAGAAGGTGGTCAGACATCAGTCTAAACACAGGTACAAGTATCTTTTACTTTTAAGTCTCATGTATTCTCCTCGATAAGTTCCCTGATAAACTCCTCTCCTCTCCACTGCTCCACTTTAAATTCTCGGCTAAACAAGCACCAATACAACTACCTCTCTTGTATTCAGCACTTACAAGTATCTCTACAGCACAGATTCAGTGAAGCATTTAAGTCTGTATCAAGATCATCTATTTACTGTCAAAGTGTTTATATTGTTCAGAAAATGTACAGTAAAGTTGTTCTATTTATTTCACTGGGACATGGTCTTCTTTACATCAGCACCAGCACCTATACACACTAGCCGCACACCTTGGGTCATTTTTCCCCTTTCTGTGGGTGGCGGGACCACAATTGCCACTCAGGACTACCATGACAAGAGCCCAAGGGACTCACCGACCATTAGAGAACAGTACAAACCGGCCATATATAAAGCAGGTACCAACATGTGTTGACGTCACGACAACCACCATCATTAGCCATAAACCACAGAATTGGTGTCACAGTTAGCTCAACTGTGATTGGCTGAGTGGCCTGTCACTCTTGTCTCAGGAGTGACAGCCTGCTAAGCCAATCACTTACTGCAGTGCTGTCCCATACTAATCAGCCTGTGATTGGCTGAGCGGGCCTTCACCGCAGAAGACGCTGGGATGAGACTGGAGAAGAAGGATTCTGAGGGAGTGCGGACATGTAAGTAAAAGGAGCGGCTGGATGACACTGTGGGGGTGGGGCAGTGCTCCTAACAGTGCTCCCGGATGAAGAGTTCACCAACTAACAGCTCAGGACTGGCGCAGAGGAGGAAGGTGACACACATACCTTCCTCCTAAGTGTCCTGAGTGCTATAGGGGGCTATCTGCAGGTTAGATTTATCTTTAAAGGGGTAGTGCGGCGCTAAAAAATTATTCTGTGAATAATTTTTTAGCGCCGCACTACCCCTTTATAATGTATGTTACCAACTTTGTAATGTATGTTATGTCTGTGAATCGCCCCCTTCCCCGCGTCATCAGTCACTCAGCCGCGATTGGCTGAGCATAACTGTGCTCAGCCAATCGCGGCTGAGCACAGTTATGACGCGGTGGAGGGGGGGGCGGCGGCAGGGATTCGTCCGTCCGTCCGAAGATGACGTTTGGCACAAGATGGCGGACGGGCTCGACACGGATCAGGTAATGTATAATGCACCACACTTCTGGGTACACAGGCGGGGGTGGTGGGACACGGGGACGGGGGCGTTTCACAGACATAACATACATTACAAAGTTGTATAACTTTGTAATGTGTGTTATTCTGTGAATAATTTTTTTAGCGCCACACTACCCCTTTAAGGCTATGTCCACACAGTATTTTTTCTCAGTATTTTGCAACCAAAACCAGGAGTGGATTGAAAACACAGAAAGGCTATGTTCACACAATTTTGAATTTGAGTGGATGGCCGTCATTTAATGGAAAATAACGACCATTTCTTCAAAACAATGGTAGTTGTATTAAAATAAAGGACGTTATTTGCCATTAAATGACGACCATCCACTAAATTTCAACAGTGTGTGAACAGAGCCTTTCTGTGTTTTCAATCCACTCCTGGTTTTAATTAATTAACAAAGAAAAAAATCCCCAACACAATAAAAATCCCAATGTACAATTCAATATATACAAACAAAAGGGAAGCGTTTATAGGGAAAATATGAATATTCTTTATTTATTGTTTTAACAGATATAAAACACACACACACACACACACACACACACACACACACACACACACACACACACACACACACACACACAGGCACCAACACTGGGGTCTGTGTGATGTCACATGAAAAGAATTTGTTAAACACAGTTATAGGGACATCTATGGGACATCTAGGGGCATAGTTATAGGGACAGCTATGGGTGAGGCATTGTTATAGGGACATCTATGGGACATCTAGGGGCATTGTTATAGGGACATATATGGGTGATGCACTGTTATAGGGACATCTATGGTTGACACATTGTTATAGGGATATCTATGGGTGACACGTTGTTATAGGGACATGTATGGGTGATGCACTGTTATAGGGGCAACTATGGGCGACACATTGTTATAGGGATATCTATGAGTGATGCACTGTTATAGGGACATGTATGGGTGATGCACTGTTATAGGGACATGTATGGGTGAGGCACTGTTATAGGGATATCTATGGGTGATGCACTGTTATAGGGACATATATGGGTGAGGCATTGTTATAGGGATATCTATGGGTGAGGCACTGTTACAGGGACATCTATGGGTGACACATTGTTATAGGGACATATATGGGTGATGCACTGTTATAGGGACATCTATGGGTGATGCACTGTTATAGGGATATCTATGGGTGACACATTGTTATAGGGACATCTATGGGTGACACATTGTTATAGGGACATATATGGGTGATGCACTGTTATAGGGACATCTATGGGTGACACATTGTTATAGGGACATATATGGGTGAGGCATTATTATAGGGACATCTATGGGTGACACATTGTTATAGGGACATCTATGGGTGATGCACTGTTATAGGGACATATATGGGTGATGCACTGTTATAGGGACATCTATGGGTGACACATTGTTATAGGGACATATATGGGTGATGCACTGTTATAGGGACATCTATGGGTGACACATTGTTATAGGGACATATATGGGTGATGCACTGTTATAGGGACATCTATGGGTGACACATTGTTATAGGGATATCTATGGGTGATGCATTGTTATAGGGATATCTATGGGTGACATTGTTATAGGGACATATATGGGTGATGCACTGTTATAGGGACATATATGGGTGAGGCATTGTTATAGGGACATCTATGGGTGATGCACTGTTATAGGGATATCTATGGGTGACACATTGTTATAGGGACATCTATGGGTGACACATTGTTATAGGGACATCTATGGGTGACACATTGTTATAGGGACATATATGGGTGATGCACTGTTATAGGGACATCTATGGGTGACACATTGTTATAGGGACATATATGGGTGAGGCATTGTTATAGGGACATCTATGGGTGACACATTGTTATAGGGACATCTATGGGTGATGCACTGTTATAGGGACATCTATGGGTGATGCACTGTTATAGGGACATCTATGGGTGACACATTGTTATAGGGACATATATGGGTGATGCATTGTTATAGGGACATATATGGGTGATGCATTGTTATAGGGACATCTATGGGTGACACATTGTTATAGGGACATATATGGGTGACACATTGTTATAGGGACATCTATGGGTGAGGCACTGTTATTGGGACATTTATAAGTGACACACCATTATGTGACATCATGTCTGGCCCTTATGGTACATCTATAAGTAGCGCACAGTCATTGGGAAACTATGCCTGAGAATTCTAAAACATTTGGGGCTGGCACACTGTTCTTTTCTATTCTGTTTTACTAATAGACATTTAGGGCCACAAAGAGGGTGCACCACCTATGTGACATTGTTACCTATAGTGATAGTGAGACGTTATGTAGTCCTACTCCTTATACTGTGGGCGAGGAGCGCCCTCTGGTGTCCGCACGGCGAATCCCGGAACCTCAGACACCGTGTTCTTGTTTCCAGGAGGGAAGGTTTAGCACACGGACCCGTCTACATGTGTTGCCTGTTACTGTCAGTGAATGTCACGGTGACGGTATAAGCGGGTGCGGGATGCTGTGCGGAGCGGTGATGGCGGGGAGCCGTGTGCTGCGGGCTCTGCAGGGCAGGAGTAAGTCAGTGACGGACGGGAGGGCGGATGCATAGCAGGGGACTCTATCCGCAGCCTGTAAGACTACATCTTCCAGCATGCCCACATATAGGCTGCATCTTTATAATAAGACGTTTTCATACCAGGATCATTGATGGCCTACAATATGGTTTTCTAACATATCGTCCTTCAGCTGTTGCAAAACTACAGCTCCCAGCATGCCCTGCCAGTCTTGGCCTCTCGTGGCATGCTGGGAATTGTAGTTCTCCACAGTTGGAGAACACTGGCTTTTTTTTCTAATTCACTATTTTTTTTTCTCCAGGATTTTACTCGGTGGCCACAGCGAATAAGCTTTCTGCAGCAGACATTTCCCGGAGGCGGTCAGAGCTGTACGAGAAGGAGAAGGACAGGCAGCTGTCTCTGTATCCACGCACCGAGAAGATCGAGGTGAAACACGTAGGGAAGACGGATCCGGGCACCGTGTTTGTGATGAACAGGGGGCTCTCCACCCCATACAACTGTGCCATGCGTGAGTACACCAATGCCTGGTCTGTCCGTCATGTTCAACCTGTTATTCTATGGACAGTAACTCCAGTACACTTATATCAGGGGGAAAACTCTCCTGGTGTCAGAATACAAACACAGATCAATGAGCCGTCTCTAGAAATCTAGTAGTCTTAGCCCGTAGGGCCAGGCTGTCTTCAAACTCAGCTGATCACAACATTGTGTGGCAGAGTGCTTCATAGCCTCACTGCTTTTACAGTAAAGAATCCTCCCTTCCTCTAGACCAGCGATGGAGAACCTGCTGTCCTCCAGCTGTTGCAAAACTACAATTCCCATCATGCCTGGGCAGCCTAAGCTTGGGTTTTCCAAGCACAATGGGAATTGTAATTTTGCTGCAAGTTCCCCATCCCTGCTGTAGATGGATAGGATGACCTCTTGTCATAAACACAGTGCTGGATATGCAGATGTTGACAATGCTAAACATAGGGAGCTGGCCTAAAAATGGATGGTGTTGTGAAACACCAAAAGAAAGTACAGGCGTTAGGACTCCTGTCAAAGATGGGTGTCCCTGCTTTTACAAAGTGAATGATGAAGCATAGGCTTTATGCCTTGCTACTTTGTAAACATTCAGGGAGCACAGAGAACTGGGGCCAACAAATGTTTGCAGCTGCCCGTAAGTAAACAGTGATGCCATATGCACCAGTGCTTGGTACTACAGGTGCTGGGCGACTGGCCCAGTGAATGGTAACTAAATTGTCACAACATGCAGTGTTTCCTTTCATACTCGGATACCTGAGTTCTCCCTGTAAACTCATGGGCTGACACGGGGAGTCATCGTCTTCTCACTACTGACTTCTGCTTCTAAGGCCTAAAGTGTAAAACTGATAAAAAATAGATGCAACTGTGTGCATCCGTTTTTGATCAGTTTTTCCATTGACTTCCATTATAAAAAGATCAAAACGGATCCATTTTTTTTTACGAAAACAAAAATGTGGTCAACCTCATTTTTGTGTCCTTCAAAAAAACTGATCTCTTTTGATCCGTTTTTCTTTTATAATGGAAGTCAATGGAAAAAATGGACGCACACAGATGCATCTGTTTTTTTGCAAAAAACGGATTGCAAAAAAGTAGTGTGAACCCAGCCTAAGAAAGACGTGCACCTCTCTCCTTGCTCTGTGTCTCTGTGAGCAGGACAGCCCCATAGACTTAAAGTGACTCTGTACCCACAATCTGTGCCCCCCAAACCACTTGTACCTTCAGATAGCCGCTTTTAATCAAAGATCTGTCCTGCGGTCCGTTCGGCAGGTGATGCAGTTATTGTCCTTAAAAAATACTTTTAAATTTGAAGCCGCGTGCCAAACGGGAGTATCTGTGCCCTAACTTTGCACAACCCCTCCGTCCCTCCTCCCCACCCTCTTCATCATTAGGAATGCTCCAGGCAGATTGCCTCCTATTCCCCACCTGTGGCAGCCCAGCACATGGGCTGGATCATTAAGGACCTGTGCAATGTTCAGCATGGAGAAAATGTTCCAGTGGCATTCCTAATGATGAAGAGAGTAGGACAGAGGGGTGGTGCAAAGTTAGGGCACAGATACTCCCGTTTGACACAGGCTTCAAGTTTAAAAGTATTTTTTTAGGACAATAACTGTATCACCTGCTGAATGGACCCCAGGACAGATCTTGGATTAAAAGCAGCTATCTGAAGGTACAAGTGGTTTGGGGGGGGGGGGTCAGATTGTGGGTACGGAGTCACTTTAAATTGTGCAGCTGACTCAATCACTTAAAGAAGCCCTCAGTTTTTTTTTTTTTATTTGCTCCCTGGCTGCAGGCTGGCATGTATATTCACCCATGATAATTGTGTTATTCAGGTGATCTGATGCCATTTAAATCCAACTGGCATTGATGTCACATTTCTTCTTTTCCCAGGGCTTTTGAAGACCGGAATTCAGAGTCTTTGATGCAGTTCTATGGAAGCGCTCCCATAGAGATGCATTGAAGGCACTGCTATCCGGCCTCTTTAAAAGCAAAATAGCCTGAGTAGAGGTCACATAGGCGCCAGTGGAATTTGAACTACTCTGTAGTAGGGATGGTACGAACCGAGTTCGGTTCGGGTTCGTACGAACCCGAACCCTCGGTAATGATTCCCGCTGTCTGGCCGCTCCGTGCAGCAGGCGGATCCAGTGGGAGGACCGCCTGGAAAACTGGGATACAGCCATAGCCATAGGCTGTATCCCAGTTTTCCAGGCGGTCCTCCCGCTGTATCCGCCCGCTCCACGGAGCGGCCAGACAGCGGGAATCCGATGCCGAGCGTTCGAGTTCTTTCGAACCCGAACCTCGGCTGGTTCAGACCATCCCTACTCAGGGCCATATTTACCACTAGGCACCCGTGGTCCGGTGCCTAGGGCAGCACCATGCAGGGGGGCAGCAGCAGGGAACAGGGGGACAGAAAAAACAAATTTTTTGTTTTTTATTTTTTTAGTTTCCCTCCTCCTGTTCAGACTTGCCAGTAAATCTGGTGTCTTTTCCAGGGGGGTGGGGGGTATGGTGGTATTGGTCAGGTCTGGTATCGCCAATAGGTGAGTGTAGATGGGGCGTCTTCAGGTTTAGTGCCTAGGGCAGCAGCAGCTGTTAATACAGCCTTGTCCCTACTCTGTAGCACTGGAGTGACACCACACTGTGGAAAAGGGGAGCCTACAGCAAGGAAGCAAATAAAAAAAAAAAAAAGAGTGCTTCTTTAACATGGAGCCAGAAGGTAATGGGATAAGCTTGGTCTTCCTCCAGCTCGTTCTCCTGATTGGTTATAGTCTGAATTTTCAGACCCCCCACTGATAAAAACTCTTCATTTGTCTGTGTTACATTTCACAAGTTTATTTTGGTTACAGTGCCCATTTAAATTGCCAGTATTAGAGGTAACTCAGATCCCGGCTGTGGCAGCAGGATGCCTCCTATATATTTCAGATGGCAGCTACTACTGCTGGCAGGGCACAGCACCTCTGCACTTTGTTATCCAGTGGATACACCATTACATCCCATTACACTACAGTCAGTACATAATGTCCATTTGTAGGAAGAAGTTAATATCAACCTTGTTGAAGAATTTTGCGTCTCCTAAGTATGTAAAAATTATTTTTTAAAAGAGGAATCTAGGGAGGCTTTTGCTGTGCCTTGTGCCTTTACTTGTGCATCTTGTGTAAAAGCTGCAGCATGCTGCAATGCTGCTACCTGGGCATTTATCATAATATTGAACTACATTAACCACACATTTAGAGACAGGCAACTATGCTATACAGAAGTAAGAAGTAACTATGCTATAGAAGTAAGAAGTAAGTATGCTATAGAAGTAAGTATTTTTTGCAATAAATTGAAGCCTTGATGCAGTAGTAAGTGCAGGGGAAAAAGCATTTCCCATTATAAGTAATTTGTACAATTTTTGGTGGGCAATAACATACTTTAAAATAGCTTTTGGCCTGACTTCTCCTTTAATTTAAGTGCGCTGCCTTGTTGTAATTAATGATTCAGCAGGAGATGTTCTGCAACAGTTTTGGGCAGGGAACTGGCAAGAGTGCTGAGGAAGGGGAGTGGGGAGGATGGAAGTACTGTGATGGAGAGCCGAGTAAAAGCAACATGATTCTGGGTGTTTTAGTACTGAGAAACTGCTCAACCAGGAGGTACAAAACTAATGGTCTTTTAACACGGGCCGATTATCGACCAGGAGCATTGCTAGAAACGCTCTTGCAGCAGATAATTGGCCTGTGTAAAAGGGACAGCGATCAGCCAAAGAACAGGCAAATGCCTGCTGTAAATTCTATCTTTATCAGCTGCACATCTCCCTGTGTATATGGGGGTTTGTGGGGCCGAAAAAGATAAAGGGACACTGACATCACAGATATGTATATATTGGTTTCTGGGATATGTATATATCTGTGTTGTCAAGATCCGGCATCTGGTTCTCCGGTCCCCCAGCTGCTGCTGTAACTCCAGGCCCCGCTTCCTCTGGTATGATTGACAGTCGGAGGACGTAGGGCGTAAATATGCAGCCACATTGCTTCTTGGCCTTTTGGCTAAGATCAAGTGTCAGGTATCTTTTCTCATCAGTGTAATATCTGATATGTCCCCTATCTGGTGACCATATATTGAATGGATTTTTAGAACAGAGAGATGGAGAAGGAGCTTGCTCTGTCCTCTCCAGGCATTGACCTGGTATTGCAGCGCCTCCAAGTTCAGTGCACAAAAAAAAAAAAAATTAATACAGCCGGAGCAAAGACCAGAGAGCCAGATGCAGGATCACAAGCAGCATGGATGGTAAGTATAGACTGCTGCTTATGACCTGGAAACTGATAAATACATATCCCAGCACAAATATTCTTGCAGCCCATCTGCTCAGTTTCTCATGATCGCTGATCGGTTCTCATTTGCTGCCCCCACGGCCGAGAAATCACTGGGGGACATTTATCAAACATGGTGTAAAGTGAATGTGGCCCAGTTGCCCCTAGCAACCAATCAGATTCCACCTTTGATTTTCCAGTCTGTGAGGAATGAAAGTTGGAATCTGATTGGTCGCTAGGGGCAACTGAGCCAGTTTCACTTCACACCATGTTTGATAAATCTCCCCCTCTGTGTCTAAGAGAGGACCCTAAGACCCCCAAACAAATGGATTTTTGGTGGTTTTGAAGCTGGAGCAGACTGGTAAGGCTTTGTTCCCACAGGCACGCGACTGAATCCACAACCCTTCACAGTCTCCAGTGGCCGCGCAGTGTTGCTGCATGGCCCATACAGAAGGCAAGAAGGTGTGGTTTCAGATGCCTAAATCTCCATGTGTGAAGCCATCTTATTCATCAGTGATCTTTTAAAAAGTTAAAGGGGTTGTCCAGGATTACTAAAGCATGGCCACTGCCTTCTAGACCTTTTGTTCCCCTCAGTTCCGATGTTCTATTGCAGCTCAGTTCCAATGAAGTGATTTCAGGTGATTTGCAATACAGCACACAATCTGAGGACGGGTGGCGTTGTTTTTGCAAGACAGTAGCTGTGCCTTTTGTAATCCTAAATAACCCCTTTAACTAGGTATTACACTTAACCACATCCAGAGAATTTTACCTGTTTGAGGAAGAAAGTTAGTAAGGTTCATGGCTTCTGCAGATCCCAGAATAGTCCAGGATTGGTGGCATTAGCTCTGATGCAGTGGTAGCATAGTCAGGGACGTAGCCAATGGTTAGAAGAGTCAAACAACAGGTACTAGCCAGGTAATCCAAAGGATGTGATGTGAGCAGGGTTAGAAAGGCTGCAGTCCGTAATCGTGCAAGGAACTGAATCCAGGAACAGTCAGGCTATGAACACCAGGACAGTGCCCCTTTAAATAGACCACAAAAGGCCTGACATGGGTTGGTGTTAGTCCACACTATGCACTGTTTTAATGTGTTTCCCCAGGGAAGGTTTATAAGTACGGTATACCCAGATCCTGTAGAGATAGCAGCAGAGCACTCGTCCCCCTGAGCTGTTCCACTCACCCAGGCAACAGACAATCTCCATTCTTGCAATTGGTTGTGGTCTCCTTACCCATCAGCTTGTCACCTCCTATCCTAGAGATACGGATAACCTATTTAAGACATGGAATAAAAATATTTGTAGAAATAGGCAGTAAGTCCATATATTACTGAAGGCTGCCACTAGAGGGAGCTCACCTACCACACTTCTGTGTAGCTGTAGCCTATCAGACATTCCTGTGTTCACAAGGTCTATAAAACGTCCTGTGCTCTTCCCAGGTTGCATGCATCAACTAACATTCTTGTGTCATTATAGCATAAAATAGTCAATGATATTTGCCATGTATATAGACGTTTATTTATTTATAATGATGCCTAGTACTGGGGTCTATCACAGGAGCATTCACATACAAGGCTTGTATTCTGCTGTAATTCCAGAAATTATGGGAAATGAGGGTATAGGCAGTCTGCAGGAATTGTCAGGCTACTTTTTAGACCATATACAGTAATATTTTCTTAAATTTTTCCATTTAGAACTGTAAAGTGCTGCGTAATCTGTTGGCACTATATAAATAAAAATAATAATAATATTATTTGTCCTGATTCATTTCTATTGAGGGTTGTTGAGGGTGATCTTTTGTTATGTTACAAAATGATAACATTCTGCCTGTCCACAGACAAGATCTTAGGAATTGATTGAAAACAAACCTATAACTGACTGGTAGCTGTATCAGTCTGTCTTTTTCAGTGAGCGCTCCCTAGTGGTGGCTGCAGGCCACCAGAATTTTACCATTTTAAGGTGTGGCTGTATGCAATACTGGATTTAGGGTTCTGTAAATGAAATATGGAACTCACTAGATGGTATCGGTGTAGTGTTCTGTCTTGTACTGTAAATGAATTAGGCACAGATATTACTGTCTAATAGTATTTACTCTTTCTGCGTGTAAATGGTGGAGATGCACATAGTAGAGGCACTGGCATCTCCTTTAAATGACATTGGCACAGTTAGTAATGCCAGTCTCTCCTTTTAGATGATGTCACCACAAATAGTACTGCTCCCCAGGCTTTCTTTGTAAATTATGTTTACATAGTTAGTATTGCATCTCAGTCTCTTCTTGTAAAACATTTTGGCACAGTTAGTATTTTCTCAAAGTCTCTTCATGTACATGATTTTGGCATAGTCAGTGCTGCCTCCCAGTCTCTCCTTGTAAATGATGTAACCACAGATAGTACTGCTCCTAGTCTTTCTATGTAAATAATGTTTGCATAGTTCATACTGCCTCCCAGTGTCTTCTAGTAAATTATGTAACTACAGTTAGTAAATCCTCCTAGTCTCTCTTTGCAAATGATGTTGGAATAGTTAGTACTTCCTCCCACTCTTTTCTTGTCAATGATGTTAGCATGGTTAGTATTGCCTCCCAGTCTCTTCTTGTGAATGATCTTGGCATATTTAGTATTCCCTCCCAGTTTCTCTCTTTAAATAATGTTGGCAAAGTTAGTACTGCCTCCCAGTCTCTTTGTAAATGATGTTGGCACATTTACTACATTCTCATGTGCCCCCCCCCCTTGCCGCACTCTCATTTACACAGTCGTAATGAGCAGATATACTGTAGGAAGTAAACGGATGTTACTAGAAGTAAGAATGAGTTCTTCTATATCAGCCTGTATCTGTTATGTAGGGGCAGGACTAGGCAGCTAGGCTTCATAAGAGAAAATCCAGGAAAGGTATGATTTGTAATTTCCATTTTGCTACATTGATGCAGTCTTGTATTTTATGATATAATTCACAACCATTGACTTTCTATACAAATGACTGGTTAAATGTGCATCAGTAAAAGAGCCACAAACACATGAGATATGTAATTTACTGTAAGACCTGTACGAGTATCTTCAAGAACACATTACCGAGGCAGAGTTTGCTAAGCTGCCGGAGTGTGACGGTTAGGTAAAACATTATATGGGTTACAGTGACTGTATAATACACAGCTGCAGTTTCTAATGAAACTTTCAGGGGTGCTGTAGTAAAAAATGATACATAGTGGTTGTCCCTAGTGCAGGATCTAAGGGGAGAAGCATGGCACAGGTACAGAAAACACAACAGAATGAATCCCTTTTATGCTCCACCCTCTTGGACACTAAAAGGAGAAGTCCGGCGAAAATTTATATTAAAGTGTTGTATTGCCCCCCAAAAGGTATACAAATCACCAATATACACTTATTACAGGAATTGCTTATAAAGTGATTTTTTTTCCCTGCACTTCTGCATCAAGGCTTCACTTCCTGGATAAAATAGTGATGTCACTTCCTGGATAACATGGTGATGTCACGCCCCGACTCCCAGAGCTGTGCGGGCTGTGGCTGCTGGAGAGGTTGATGGCAGGGGGACACTGAGGGACACAGGGCTCTGGAGGGGCACTGATCATCCCTCTGCCATCATCCTCTCCAACAGCCACAGCCCGCACAGCTCTGGGAGTCGGGTCGCGACATCACCATGTTATCCAGGAAGTGACATCACCATGTTATCCAGGAAGTGACATCACCATGTTATCCAGGAAGTGACATCACCATGTTATCCAGGAGAAATGAAGCCTTGATGCACTAGTAAGTGCAGGGAAAAAAGCACTTTATAAGCATTTCCCCTAATAAGTGTATATTGGTAATTTGTATAACTTTTGGGGGGGCAATACAATACTATAATAAAAATTTTGCCGGACTTCTCCTTTAAAGCATGATTGACTGATATAGCACCGAACAACACACAGTAGATCTCCACCTGTCAGCATGCTCTGCGGAGATGATTGACAGGCAGTCAGGCTACTGATCTCTCTGCCTGTCAATCATCCCTGTAGAGTGCGCTGACATGCAGAGAGCCATGACTAGTCACGAACAGCTCTCCACCCAGATGACTAGTTGCCACCTTTCTCCTGGCCTCTTTAACTGCAATAAAAAACGTTTTCCCCTGATATAAGGATAATGCTGTACAGACTCCTGACATCAGCTGATCTGCTGACTAGGGGTTGTTATGCTCATTTAAGAATGGCATTCTCTTAAACTGGTTATCCAGCGCTACAACAACATGGCCACTTTCTTCAGAGACAACACGACTCTTATTTCCAGGTTATGTTTGGCTTGCAATTAAGCTTCATTTACTTCAATGGAACTGAGTGACTCGCGGCTCTATTTATTTCTATGGAGCAACAGAAATAGATGAGTATAATGCTCTTCTGGCGCATTTTTTTGTTTGTTTAACCCCTTCCCATCAGTAATCTGTATAAATACGTTCCTACTGCACATACCCCGTGCAGTAGGAATCTATATATACCTTCCTTACTAAGGAGCTTACTGATGTGTGCGGGATTGCTGCAGTGAGAGTGGTCCCGCACACATCAGTGTGTCTGGGGCCAGAGGTAACGAGAGGCAGCTGTGTCTCATCAACCCCTTAAATGCCGCGATCTATAGCAATTGCAGCTTTTAAGGTACTCTGTGACAGAACAAGCTTCTGCCACTGAGTGATCGGGACCCCCGCAGGCAGCCTCTTACCTCCGTCCTGTCGGATCAGCTTTCTGCGCTATAAGTCTGCTCTCAGGCAGGATCTAGATGGCATAGCAAAGATCAGTACATGCAATCTATTGATTGTATGTTTTACAGTGAAAAAAGTGTAAAAATAAGTTTTTAAAAGTATTAAAAACCCCTTGTAAACACCCTCCCAATAAGTTTAAGTGACTCTGTACCCACAATCTGACCCCCCAATCCACTTGTACCTTCGGATAGCTGCTTTTAATCCAAGTTGTGTCCTGCGGTCCATTTGGCAGGTGATGCAGATATTGTGCTAAAAAACAACTTTTAAACAGGCAGCCCCATGCCCAACGGCCAGTGCTTAGATTGTGTATGCATTAGGCTGGCACACCCTCTCTGTCCCTCCTCCCCGCCACCATCATTAGGAATGCTCCAGGGAGATTGTCTCCTATTCCCCACCTGTGTGAGCAAGGCACATGGGCTGGATCGTTAAGACACCTGTGCAAATGTTCAGCATGGAGAAAATGTTCCAGTGGCATTCCTAAGGATGAAGAGGGTGGGGAGGAGGGACAGAGGGGTGGTGCAAAGTTAGGGCTCAGATACTCTAAGAGCTTAGCAGTTGGGTCGGGGAACCTAATGATTAAACTTAGGTAGAGAGTTCCCACAGTCCTAGGCTTTTTTAGAATAAATAAACAAAGTGGAGGGACTGTGGTGAAAATGCTATAATACGTCTTATAGCATGTATTTATTAATATGTACATTAAACACAAACATGAAAAACAGGTTTTATAATTAGATGATTATAGGTAGAGGTATAAGGGGTAAGGGGTAAAGGTACGAGATAGGTTACCCCTGGTTTAACCCTGCCTATTGCTGAAGTGGGACCCCCTGGTTTAGGCGTCCCCAAACAACAGGAGGGACTGACCCTGTGCTAGGGTTGTGTAGGTCTTTCCCGTTACAGATGTCAGTTGTCACTGTGTCTGGTAATACAGTAATATACAAAGTGTGTAGCATATAAAAGGCAGGTGTAGATGTTTTTTTGTTGTGGTTCTGATATCCCTTCTTCCGTTTATCCAACGCGTTTCCCTTGTTCTATGGCGACAAGTTCCTCAGGGAGTAGGAAGAGTGTTGGAGTATCAATGGGATATGCCTTGATACATGTCTCAGTCTGATCCAGGAAAAATTTAATTTACAGATGAATTTTGTGGGTGCTCCCAAGTCTGTTGTAGGGGATCACCGTTGTATGTATAGAGATACGTCTGGTGGACAAGTTGTGGTCACTTCATCCAGATTTGTGTCTGGTCTTGTGTGTTAGTTGTTTTCTGCCTTTACAGTATGATCCACTGTATAGTATTATTACGAGCTGTAGTAGATAAGTAACCAGCAATCTCAGTTCCCAGATGGTGTTAGTAAACAGATGTAGTTAGTTTGATACAGATAGTTTTTCTCCTGCAGAGTGATGAGCTGCGGAGCGTGCACCGAGTCTGCTGTGAGGTCTCAGAGTTGCTGAGACATCTACCCTCTGTGCGAGGGTGCCTGATGGAGGCGCGTCCTTATGTGCTGGCTACTGCTGGAGCTCATACTAGCCAGCACATAAGGACGCGCCTCCATCAGGCACCCTCGCACAGAGGGTAGATGTCTCAGCATCTCTGAGACCTCACAGCAGACTCAGTGCACGCTCCGCAGCTCATCACTCTGCAGGAGAAAAACTATCTGTATCAAATTAACTACATCTGTTTACTAACACCATCTGGGAACTGAGATTGCTGGTTACTTATCTACTACAGCTCGTAATAATACTATACAGTGGATCATACTGTAAAGGCAGAAAACAACTAACACACAAGACCAGACACAAATCTGGATAAAGTGACCACAACTTGTCCACCAGACGTATCTCTATACATACAACGGTGATCCCCTACAACAGACTTGGGAGCACCCACAAAATTCATCTGTAAATTAAATTTTTCCTGGATCAGACTGAGACATGTATCAAGGCATATCCCATTGATACTCCAACACTCTTCCTACTCCCTGAGGAACTTGTCGCCATAGAACAAGGGAAACGCGTTGGATAAACGGAAGAAGGGATATCGGAACCACGACAAAAAAACATCTACACCTGCCTTTTATATGCTACACACTTTGTATATTACCGTATTACCAGACACAGTGACAACTGACATCTGTAACGGGAAAGACCTACACAACCCTAGCACAGGGTCAGTCCCTCCTGTTGTTTGGGGACGCCTAAACCAGGGGGTCCCACTTCAGTAATAGGTTACCCCTGGTTTAACCCTGCCTATCTCGTACCTTTACCCCTTACCCCTTATACCTCTACCTATAATCATCTAATTATAAAACCTGTTTTTCATGTTTGTGTTTAATGTACATATTAATAAATACATGCTATAAGACGTATTATAGCATTTTCACCACAGTCCCTCCACTTTGTTTATTTACTCAGATACTCTAAGCCACGCCTGTAGGACATGGGGCTGTAGGTTTAATAGTTGTTTTTTAAGAAAATAACTTCATCACCTGCCAAACGGACCCCAGGACAGATCTTGGATTAAAAGCAGCTATCCGAAGGTACAAGGGGTTTGAAGGGTCAGATTGTGGGTACAGAGTCGTTTTAAAATACCCTCTTGCCCATTATAAAAATATAAAAAAATAAACATATTACATATCATAGCGTGCAGAATTGTCCAATCTATTAAAATATAACATTGTTCCTGCATGGTGAACGGCGTAAACTGAAAGAAAAAAAAAAACACACACACACACACACACAACAGGATTGCTGATTTTATTAAATTATATATCAGAAAAAAAAAATGAATAAAAGGCAATCAAGATTTTTCTGTCACACCAATATGATACAAATATGATAAAAAAATTACACCCCGACCAGCCCTGTAAGTGAAGAAAATAAAAGCACTATGGCTCTTAGAAGGCGGGGAGGAACATTGCATTAAAGGGCTCTGTCTTGAAGGGGTTAAAAAAGTTTGATTTGGTTAAAAGAAATTTAAAGGGGTATTTCTTCTTGAAAAGTTATGCCCTATCCACAAAATAGAGAATAGCAAACTGGTCGCCCCTTATAGAGAAGAGGGCTGACCACGCACTGTACACATCAGTAAATTTGAGGGACAGTTTTCCTCCGTTCTTTGGAAGGTTGGGCGTCCATACAGACCGTCACCAATTAGCCTGATGCACATTGTTCTCTCTCAACATGAGTTGATTTCTCCATTGATGGATCTCGCCTTTCTTACACTGACTGTCCTTGAATTTCTTGGCTGTCATCGATTGAGGAGATTTATGGTTACGCTACAGAATGGTCAGCCACCTTCACCCCCCCTCCCGGCACGTACTGTACGAGGCAGCTGGTGTCTATAGAACAATGACTGTAGATGGCCAGGATCACGTCACCCGACTGTACAGAGCGCTGAACTATTTCATGACAGGCCCAGAACTTGTCAGGATATCAGAGCTGAGAGAAGACAGGAGCGTGTGATGATCTCTGCTCCTGAGGGCTGCAGAATTTGTAAATCTGTTGTCATATAAGTGCCCGGAGCCAGACACTATAACTTCTCTATTGTGCCAGGGAGCAATGTGGGCAGAAGTTTGGAGACTCTCAGACAGATAGGAGTTTGCCTGGAGGATTTTCTTCCCTGTCCGCTGCTTGAGAGATGCTATATTTAATGGAATAGAAAAGTTGTCATGGAGTCTTATGAATCTCCTCCCACCCGCAGCAATAGCCTTAATTTTTCAGTCAAAGATTTGATGTATTAATAATAGGATTCATCGAGTACAATACCTATTTTCTATCATACGTATTCAGAATGAGATCTCTGGATAGTAAATCCAGAACTGTCAGATACACAGATTGGTAATGTGAATGCTTACCTGACTGTGAATCAGATGCAAATCCACTATAAGTCTTTTGTATTCAGGTATCATACTACTTTAGGGGTGCATTTGGCATTCTGTTGAATAAAAAATATTTTATTTGTTTTATTAAAGTTATTTACATGTAATTTAACCTTATTAAAGATTTTTTACATTGAGTGAACTGCAGGGCTGCTCAAGCCGTGGTCCTAGATTACTAGCACTGTTACATGCAGAATCAGCGATACTGAGCCTCCAATGATATTTATTCTAATAGATGTTGTAATTATATATTAGCTGTCGATAGCAGAGCAATGAGTGGTTGACAGATATCCTTACTTGCTCGGCTCAGGTACCAGTAACACAGAACTTTCCCAAGTATAATGTCTATTTTAATGCTAACATGCTTTAGAAAACTTATCAGAGGGGGCTTATTATTGCTAATTTTGCTGCAAGGAGATACAGCTGGTATGCACTGCATCTGGGACCCTGTTGTTACTGCAGGACCTGTATAAGCCGGTAACCACATGGGTACGCTCTAGGATTAACGTTGCTTTTGGGTGGTGGTGCCTGGACTGAAGATGAGTCATTTAAATGCAATCATGGAGAAAGAAAAAAAAAAATCAGGCACTCACCCTTCTGTATGCAGACTTGCAGCTTTATTCCATGAATATCATCCTAGCAGGGAGGGGGGGTAAAGGGTGCAGGCGTGTCTTCCAAAGCGACGGCCGTTTCAGCTAGATGCCTTTCTTCTGGCCGGGAGTCATATTTGTGGGGATGGTGCTACGCAAATCACTTATCACATTCAAGAAAAATAAGACCATAGGTGATAAACTTAATTGTCCCAAGAAAAAGAAAGTGAACTAAATAATTGGCTGACCCAGGCACTTCCCCGAGGCAATAAGAGATGTATCCAGATGATTAATACCACTTACATTCATCTAGGGCAGGGATGAGAAACCTTTGGCCCTCCAGCTGTTGTAAAACTACAATTCCCATCATGCCTGGACAGACAAAGCTAACTAAGTGGTTCTGGATGCAGCCAAGAGTTTTCATGGAGCTACATCCAGTTTTATTATTAACATATTTTTTTGCTTTATAAGACTCCCCTTACTGTAAGACACGCTCCTGGTTTAGACAACTGAAAACAGGGGAAAATACAGTGGTGCCTTGGATTATGAGCATAATTCGTTCCGGGATCGCGCTTGTAATCCAAATACACTTAAACCAAAGCAAATTTTCCCATAAGGAATCATTGAAATGCAGACAAATGGTTCCACTCTCCAAAAATATTGATTTTTTATTCTGAATAACATGTAAGACAAATGAAACAAACATTTAGAAACAGCAGAATATGTGATATTATAAGTTACTGTACAGTATAGCAATCAGCATGTGGAGTATAATGTATAGTAAGGGCATAAACCTGATAGTACATAAACCTGATAGTACAGCAGCAGTTTGTAGATACAGGATGGAGCTGCAGATCCCCATAATGCAGTAGCGTAGTACAACAGGCTAGAATAGAGAAGCAGGGCTGCTGTCAGAGGTCTGTTTGGTCACATGACAGCAATGGGGAAGGGGGGTGTTCATGGACCAATCAGGAAGTTAGAATAACAGAGCTGTGCAGGAGGACAGTGACGGAAACTTCTCTATACTGCGGTGTATGTAGCTGTGTAAGTGCAGGCACACTATAGCAGCAGTGCGTATAGCTGAGTATAAGTGCAGGCACATTATAGCAGCAGTGTGTATAGCTGTGTGTGAGTGCAGGCACATTATAGCAGGAATGGAGAGGATGGAAAACACAAGGGCTGACAGACTGCAGGGAGCATGAAGGAATGAGCAGGGCAGATGTGGGCACATACATGCAGCACTGCTATGGATCTGCTATGATTTGGAAGGTGACAGAGACTTCCTGGGTCAGAGTACAGAGCTGTAGACCCCGCTATGCAGACCATGGCCCTCCTCCACTCCCCATCCCACCCAGTACAGGGAGTTCTTAAACCAAATCAATGCTCTTAAACCAAGTCACAATTTTGAAAAACTGAGCTCTTCTTGCAAAATGCTCTTAATCCAAATTACTCTTAAACTGAGGTACCACTGTATTTTATTTTAGTAAACTTCCCTGGTGGTCTAAAACAGTGAAGGGGTGAAAGAATGCTAAAATGACTGCTACTTTAACAGTGTCCATGACAACATTCTACCCACACATATCACAATACACACACCATACCTCCCAACTTGAGCAAAGAGGGACATGTGCGCCGCTGTCCCCATAGCCATGCCCCCATAGCAACCCTCCATAGCCACGCCCCCATAGCAACCCTCCATAGCCACGCCCCCATAGCAACCCTCCATAGCCACTCCCCTACAGTCACCACATGTTGCAGACTGAATAGTACCCCATATAGTATCCAATCCCAATTATAGTGCCCTATACAGTATCCAATCCCCTCATTATAGTGCCCCACATAGTATCCAATGCCTCCATTATAGTGCCCCACATAGTAGCCAATGCCCCCATATATGCCCCACATAGTATCCAATGCCCCCATATAGTGCCCACATAGCAACCAATGCCCCCGTATAGTGCCCCACATAGTAGTCAGTGCCCCCATATATGCCCCACATAGTATCCAATACCCCCATATAGTGCCCACACAGCATTTAATGCCCCCATATAGTGCCCACATTATCCAATGCCCCCATATAGTGTGCCCCACATAGTAGCCAATGCCCCACATGGTAGCCAGTCCCCCATAAAGTGCCCCACATAGTAGTCAATGCCCCCATATAGTGCTCACATAGTAGCCAATGCCCCCATATATGCCCCACAAAGTAGCCAATGCCCCCATATATGCCCCACAAAGTAGCCAATGCCCCCATAAAGTGCCCACATAGTAGCCAATGCCCCCATATAGTGCCCACATAGTAGCCAATGCCCCCATATAGTGCCACACATAGTATCCAATGCCCCCATATAGTGTGCCCCACATAGTAGCCAATGCCCCCATATATGCCCCACATAGTATCCAATGCCCCCATATAGTGCCCACATAGCAACCAATGCCCCCGTATAGTGCCCCACATAGTAGTCAGTGCCCCCATATATGCCCCACATAGTATCCAATACCCCCATATAGTGCCCACACAGCATCCAATGCCCCCATATAGTGCCCACATATTATCCAATGCCCCCATATAGTGTGCCCCACATAGTAGCCGATGCCCCCATATATGCCCCACATGGTAGCCAGTCCCCCATAAAGTGCCCCACATAGTAATCAATGCCCCCATATAGTGCCCACATAGTAGCCAATGCCCCCATATAGTGCCCACATAGTAGCCAATGCCCCCATATAGTGCCCACATAGTAGTCAATGCCCCCATATAGTGCCCACATAGTAGTCAGTGCCCCCATATAGTGCCCACATAGTAGTCAATGCCCCCATATATGCCCCACATAGTAGCCAATGCCCCCATATATGCCCCACATTGTAGTGAATGCCCCCATATATGCCCCACATTGTAGCCAATGCCCCCATATATGCCCCACATTGTAGCCAATGCCCCCATATAGTGTTGTCCGACCAGAAAAACAACAAACCAGCAACTCACCCGTCCGCCAGTCCCAGCAGCTCCTCTCCCGGCAGAGCGCGCACTCTCATTATCCTCCGGCGCATGCAGCGGGGTACAGAGACGCAGCCTGTGGCGGGTGGCCAGCCTCTATACTTCATGATAGACGCCACAGGATGCATCCGGCGCATGATGCGTCTCTGTCTCCCGCTGCCTGCGCCGGAGGATGATGGAAGTGTTCTGCCAGGAGAGGAGCTGCTGGGACCGGCGGACAGGTGAGCCCCCTGCCCAGCCCGCCACTGCTTTGGCTCCGGGCCCCACCAGAGATTCAACAAAGCGGTAACTCACCTGTCCGCTGGTCCCAGCAGCTCCTCTCCCGGCAGAGTGCGCACTCCTGTCATCCTCCAGCACAGGCAGCGGGGGACAGAGACACTGACTGTGCCGGAAGTGTCCTGCAGCCTCTATCATGAACTATAGAGGCTGCAGGACACATCCGGCACAGTCAGTGTCTCTGTCCCCCGCTGCCCGCGCTGGAGGATGACAGGAGTGCGCGCTCTGCCGGGAGAGGAGCTGCTGGGACCGGCGGACAGGTGAGTTACCGCTTTGTTGTTTTTCTGATGGGGCCACTTATAATGCGGGACACTGGATGCTGTTCCGGGACCGCGGGACAGCACCCCGATAACGGGACTGTCCCGCGGAATCCGGGACAGTTGGGAGCTATGACACACGTCTGGTACGTAAACATACCCATAGACACACAGTGCTACTATACCAATATATAGACACACACACACCTCTGCTACATCATGATACACAAATAGCTCTGCTATATACAATTCATGCAGAAAGAGAAACACACACACACACACACCCCTCTCATGTAGTACCATACATAAACATCTTTGCAACAGACAAGAACAGGCACCTCTGCGACATACATACATACATACATACATACATACATACATACAAAGACACACACAATTTTAATACAGATTGTCCCTACTTAAGTACTTACCAGTCATGTGACTAATTGTCTAATCACATGTCTGTGACATCCCTGAAGGCCCTGCAGGTCCTTCAGCTCTGTTGTTGGTGAGTTTCCTATGGGGCTAGGAATCTGCATGTGATTCACATAACATACAGTTTCCTTTCCTGCCCTGCATTGATCTCACTAATCGGTGTCTGGCTGGAGAAGGAAGAGGACTGTGCAACGATCAGTTGCTGCACAGATCACCCAGCTGATCGCACAACCGAATCAGCACTCTGCCCGATCATTGGGGAAGCAGTCAGGGCGGTCGGGCAAGACCCGTCAGGCTGACCTGTCTGCAAAATATGAAGATGCAAGGGTGTTTTAGCAAGTTTTTTTTTTGTGCATCTTATAAAGCGAGAAATACTGTTTTTTTTTTTTCTTTTTTATGTTTTTCACATCTGTATTTAATGTTTATGCCAGGGATGAGGAACCTTTGACTTTTCAGCTGTCCCCATCATGCCCGGACAGCCAGAGCTTGAGCTGTCCAGGCATGATGGGAATTAGTTTTGCCACAGCTGGAGGGTTAAAGGTTCCCCATCCCTGGTTTATGCTATGGATGTGCTATGATCGCTCACAACCCCATGCTATAATAACCGCTCAAATTATGTACATTCCGCTGTCTTTGAGTGACTTTGGAGTATTGCGATACAATTGAATAATGCCTTGGCTGAGTCTGGATTTAACGTACGTAGAGGGGAGAATGTAATATTGTTAGCGTGTTAATATTGCATTCACTGACCTATACTTACGCGGGAGCAGCCAAATATATCAGAAATGGCTATCACCTCCTGTTACATTTTTAGAGTTCAGTTAACTGGCCTTTTGTTAATAATTCCAAATTAATTAGGTAGCAACAGTTAATTAAATGAACATTACCAGAAAAATGCAATTAAATTTCTAATTTAATTTTTGTTAGCTGTTAGACCAGACCTGCTTTATACATCGGTTTTCTTTCCGGCTAATTTTATTATTTTATTTTTTTGCATTTATTTTTTTATTTTTTTTTTATTTTTAATTGCAATCACTTCAATCAATTGTGTTGGCTCAAATCATCTCGCCCTTGGGGGAATTCTGCGGAGAGGATTTTATGGAAAGGCGTTAATAAATGCTTTCGCTCGGCAGGAAAGACTCTTAACACACTGGCGTTTACGACTCCTCTGTACAACTCTGATGGAAAAACATAAAATCTCGGTAAATCAGAGAATTAAGCATCCATAGCGGGGTACCTAGCGGTAAATTTTATGTATTGTCTGCAAATAATAGAGGTGTTATTTTTGAGAATTATCTAGTGTGTACGGGAGTGCACCCCTTCTGCTAGACTGGAAGCAGTGATACCTCTGCACTATTCAGACCATAAACATTACCTTCATAATAAAAAATGGACATCATTTGACCCCATCTAGAAAGGTGTTGAACTTCCTTGACCTTTGAACTTAATCTTGAAATGCTTCTTATGGAGCCACTCCTTCTTTGCCCTGGCTGTGTATTTTGGGTCATTGTCATGTTGGAAGACACATCTACGAACCATCTTCAATGTTCTTACTGGGGAAGGAGGTTGTTTGCCAAAATCTTGTGATACATGGCCGCATCCATCTTCCCTTCAATTGTACTCAATCTTCCTCCAAACACGAATAGTGGAGTGAATTCCACAGAGTTCTGTGGGCCTGACATTGTTTGCCCTGCAGGATTTTAATTTTAATTCATGATTTGTAGTGTCTTAATAATCGTAATCATTGACAATGTAGCCCCAGCTGTCTTCAGGTCATTGACCATGTCCTTCTGAGTAGTTCTGTGCTGATTCCTGACCTTTTTAAGAAACATCTTTACCCCTTGAGGCAAGATCTTGCATGGAGTCTCTGACCCAGGAAGTCTGACAGTGCTCAATTTTCTAATAATTGCGCCTTTGCACCAAGCTGCTTGTCTATGTTCCTGTAGCCCATCCCAGCCCTGTGCAGGTGCGATTTTGCCCTGTTGTCCTTAGACAGCTCTTTGGTCTTGGCCTTGGTGGAGAGGTTGGAGTGCGAGTGTGTGGTCAGTTTTTTTTTTTTTATACAGGTAACGAGTTTAAACAGGTGCATTTAGTACAGGAAAATAAGTGCCGAGTAGGAGGAGCTTCTTAAAGAAAAACTAACTTGTCTGTGGGTGCCAGAAGTCTTGATGGTTGATAGGTGATTAAATACTTACTTTATGCAATAAAATGCTATTTAATTATTTAAAAATCATACATTGAGATTTTCTGGATTTTTAAAAAAAATAGATTCTGTCTCTCACAAGTGAAGTGTAGCCACAATAAAAATGGCACACCTCTCCTCCATTCTTTGTAGGTGGCAAAACTTGCAAAATTTGCAATGTATCAACTACCTATTGTCTGTAGATTCTTAAAAAAAAAACAAAAACCTATTAATCTTCACCCAGTCTTTATGCTGTATATAGCAACTGCAGCATCTGAATGGTTACACAGAAGAAAGATTCTCCATCTATTTCCTCATCGCCCTCGTTCTCAGCAGGTTGCAATAGCAATTGGGCATAGAGAAGGCCTCCATGTCTGTCATGTACGAATGCCCATTAGTGCCTGCTGGGGGCTGCTTATCGCTTTTTACACAGACAAGCATAATACACAGCAATACATAAGTCCCCTATCAAGCATAAAAAAAAAAGTGTAATAGTTAAATAGAATGTTCAAAAATAATGAAGTAAGAAAAAATACCTTTATTGACCTTGATTCAATAAACGGGGGGGGGATACCAAAGTCAACATAATTGCTGTCACATCAGTAATAACGTTACTATGAAATAATGTGTTATTTGTTACATACCGTGAGTGGTAAAAAAAAAAAAACACAATAGGAAAAAAAAAAGTAATAAAAGTTAGTAAATAAGTTCTATCTTACCTAAAAGGGTATCCATGGAAACTACAACTCTTCCTGCAGAAAATAAGCCCTCACAGCCTCATGACTCTTAGAATAGTGCGACGAGACAAAAACAATAAAAAAGTGTTTTTATTGTACAAAAGAAGTTAAAGTACAACTTTATATATGTATTATAATTGTAAAGTGAAATTAAAGCAAACTATGCAAATAAGTATGTATCAATCTCCTCAGTGCCTAAAAGCAAAACAAAATTGGTGGGATTAAAGTGGTTTCCCGACTTTTTCTTCTTGGTTACGCATTCCCTATGTTGCTGTTATTAGAAATTTGCCACCTTTTGGCACTGCAAAAACCGGTCAAGTGACTCCAGAGCAGTCATTTGGTCTTTTCCTCCGCATCAGGTTACCTTCCATCCATCCCATTATCGTCATTCTTGCCATTGTTATTCTGGACCCGATGTATACATGGTCGATGTCCTCCTGTCTTGTGATGCACAGCTCAGGCAACCCACTTCATTGTCTGTTTCATACACTGTTGTGAAGAGGCTTGTTGGTTGGGAGATATGGAAGAGTGTGAACACAGCCTTGATACACAGTGATTGATCTAGCTTGCCAATGGAATGTGCTGGGTGGGAATGCAGACGGCTTGGAGGAGTGGTGGGCGGGAGAAGAGAAGGGAAGTAGACTGCTAGGGGAGTAGTAAAGGCAGCAGGGAAGGGATGAAGACTGCTTGGATTAGTAGTGATGGGAGCAGGGTAGGATTGTTGACTGCTAGGGGAGTAGTGGAGGGAGCCGGATAGGTTGTCAAAAACAACTGACACTGTACCTTTCGAGCAGTGTTTCTGCACAATGAGCTGCTGAACAAGAGTAATGTGGATATAAAAAAAAATCACCAAAACCACTTAAAGGTATTGAATTATCTTTATTTTGCATATATCTACCTTTTGTAGCACTTTTATGATTTCTTAATGTCCCAGATATCTCATAGGTAAAGTGTACTTGGCATAAAAAGACCTTTCCATTCTTTGTAGTTAGGAAAACTTGCAAAATCTGCAGTGTATCAAATACTTATTTTCCCCACTGTATTTACATCTGTTAATAAAAAAAAAAAAAAAAAGCTATACTCTCCTACCCTGATTCCCCCACGGCTCTTTCTGACATGTCCCAGATTATCACTGCTACTTCCTGGTTCCTGCTGATGTATCTTCTCAGCAGGAACTGCCCGCTTAGCCAGTCACAAGACCGCAGGGGTGTCCTTCCTTGGTTATTGGAAGCATAGATGTTTTAACAAGAACCAGTAGGTAACAATGACAAGTGGGGTTTCGGGGTATGTGAGTAACTTTTTTTTTTTTTTTTTAGCAAAATAAAACATTTCTGTCTGTGGACAACACCTTTAATACATTTTAGTACCTCGAAATGGTGCTGTTAAAACTCCCTGCTCCAACAAAGTAAGCTGCAAATCTCCGCTCAAAGTCCTATATCAGGACCCTTGATAATTAAAAGTGCATAATGACAATTTTGCGATTTAATTTATTTATTTCTCAATTAGGGTAAATAATTAAAGTAAAAATGATTGATGAGGGTCTTTGTTTCATTCAGACCAGCGATTTGCTGCTCTCTACATCTCAATGATGGGTCAGCGATCCCTAAGCAGGTTACCGTGCAGTTACTTAACATCTACATGTGTCCGGTGGGGACTATTGATAGATACAATTAATCTTGTTTAGCCAGGTTTTCCTCCATAATTAAAATTGATTGTTTTGTTGTTTATGTACAGATTTCCCAATATTCGATGGCCGTGAATTCCTTTGTTCTTAGGTGTCGGCAATTCACAGAGCAGAAGAACGCTTTATGTTCACTTAAGTCTTGCTGGAGAAATACTGAAGGTGTAAAAAGATTATTATGTAATGTGAATTAAAAACATAAATTAGGCAGAACGGAGTATGGAGCCTTCACAGTGCACGTCTGTCACTTACTAAAGTGCCGGGCTAGAAGCAGAAGAAAGGGAAAACAAAATCAGTTCCAATTGTAGATTTTAAATACTTTAAGCCAATGGAGAAATCACACGGTCGTCTTTTGTCTCTTTCATCTGTATCATTAGGGTCTTTTTGGATTAACATTCTTGTTCAGTTTTTTTTGGAAAACATTAGCTAAATTAATTAAACTGTGAAATTTGTTAAGCACAAGACATAGTGCTGCTTCTGTATGAACCACTGGGTGGCAACATGTGCAGTGTACCATTTCATTGTGAGCCCCCAGGTGGCGGTGTGCCATTGCAGTGTGAGCCCCCTGAAGGCGGTGTACCATTGCATTGTGAGCCCCCTGAAGGTGTTGTGCCATTGCATTGTGAGCCCCCAGCTGGAGCTGTAACGTTTCATTGTGAGCCCCCAGGTGGCGGTGTGGGCTCCCAAAAAACACTTATAACTTGTAATTTGGAGCAGACAGTCAATATGACAGCACTCTTTATGTGCCTCCATAACACCATTGCAGTATGGGCTCCCAGGTGGCGATGTGCCATTGCAGTGTGAGCCCCCAGCTGGAGGTGTATCATTACAGTAAGAGTCCCCAGGTGGTGGCTTCCCATTGCTGTGTGAGCTGCAAGTAAGTGGCATGCCCTTTTTTGTGAGCCTCCATGTGATGGTGTACCCATGCAGTGGGGCAGGATACCTCTTCTTTAGGATGCCATGTGGTGGTAAGCTATTGCAGTGTGAGCCCCCAAGTGGTGGCATGCCCTTGCCATGTGAGCCTCTAGGTGGCAGTGTACTGGTTTTGTGTTAGCCCCCAGGTGCCAGTATGCTCTTACTGTGTGAGCCACCAGATGGCAGAATACTGTTGCTGTGTAACCTTTATGATTTGTATTACTGAGTCCTAGTTATACCATCTTAAACACATTGTAGTTTAGTTTCTGTTAAAGCGCTATGTTATGGGTATTAGGAGCCATGTCTTTTTGGTGTGTAATATTTTATTCTTTCTGTCTACAGATCTAAGTGAATGGTACTGTACCAAGTCTGTGCTGGCCCTTGTCGATGGAGAGCTTTGGGATATGTACAAACCTTTGACTAAATCGTGCACTATACAGTTTCTTACCTTTAAGGATGAAGATCCAGAAGAAGTTAATAAGGTAAGTGTACTTTTTGCAATAAAGAATATGGCCGCTTTTTTGCAACCAAGAAAAAAGAAAAAACAGCAGCGCATCAGACCGTGGCTTGTGTTTGGTGCTATAACTCCAACAATGTGAACAGGGCTGAGCTGTAATACCACACACAGCCTAGGAACAAGTGTGGCACTGTTTTTGGAAAAACCTGGTACTGGCACCAGATCATCAGCATATTCACCATCACTATTCCTGCAGTGTCATCTGTTTTATACCGGCTCTGCTGCGTTCATACATTTAATTGCTATAGCTGGGTCATGTGACCTCTGATCAGCCAAAGTCTTAATATTCAGATTTCAAACCGTGTTTTCTCCCTTTAAATCTGCCATCAGTCTCATGATTCATCACCCGGACAGCTAAAGCCTGCTTGATACAAGAGGAGGATTCAAGGTCTTTAATTTGGTTTATTATGTTGATTATGTTGCTAAATGCTTTTGGCATAATGCTTTCTGTCTGTATGAGGCTCAGGATCACGCGTTGTGGAACAAGCCTTAAACAATCCCGTTCCGTCTCACGGAGAACATTTATCTACACCTAATCTACAAACACAAAGGCTTCCGTCAGCATCAATAAGGCTAACTGGTATCTGATCCATACGAGACACACAACCTTTTCACTCCTCGCCATGATCAATGCAACAGGAAAATTGACAACGATCAGCCTTAAGATTTCAGTGCAAATCCTCCCTTAGAACAAGTCTCTCTTTGTGTCGTTTATTCAATAGGATCTCCTCCAGCCTTTGTGCGATCGCACTGGGCATTTCTCGTGTGGTTACAGGGATGTGATATAGGTTTGTTTACTAATGGGAACATGACGAGTCGGTGAAATTAACCGATTGTCTTTACTTGCCAATTATCAGTAGACTCCCTGTGCCTGGGTATAAGTGCTGCTTAATACCGAGATACCAACCAGGCATGTAAGGTGGTGATAGACTGTTATTGCAGATGTGTGCTAAGTAGCAAGAGCATAGACAGTGATCAGAGGGGGCACATTAAGCATAAGATAATTTCTTCTTGTACAAAAACTAAGCTTCTCTCCTTCTACTGGGGACACTTATATGGAAAATACATTTTCTTTTGAGTAAGGGTACTATTACACAAAGCGATTTTTGATGACTAACGATAAATGATGGCAAACGACCCGAAATCGTTCACCCAATTACATGGAACGATTATCGTCGCTTATGATCGTTCTTGCGTACGTTTTGTTGTCCCTATTGCGTATGTTTCAGTATGGCTTTTTATTACACCGGACAATGTGCAAACTATTTGCAAACGATAAAAATAGGTCAGAATTCTATCGTTGTCTGCTATTACATGAAACTATCATCGTTTAATTCCAAACGATCTAACGATTTTTGAATGATAATCGTCCCATGTAATGCGGCCCTTACTCCCTTTATGTCACCCACGATCCTATCTTTCTGTTTGTGTAAGTTGCATAGGAGGTTTGCAACTCGGGCATTGTACTTCTGGATCAGAAGAGTCCGAAAAAATCTGAGCTAAACAGGAGGGTCCTCCAAAACAATGGAGTTCTGCTGTGTATGAGGAAATAGGTGGATAAATAGCAAAAATAAGAAAATAAAATAAAATTATACTCTTCTTCCCCAATCACCCATCACTACTCTCCTCACTGTGCCCAGTCCCCATAGATTATCACTTTATAGTGTCTTCTTGACACATACAAATTGCTTTCTTAGCCAGTGATGGGTTGAGCCCAACATTTGCTGTGTTTAGAAGTGTAACCGAAACCCACTGTTATTACTAGCGCCCTATAGTCAACAATTAAATTATATGCACTAAACAGCTGCCTAGGTTAAGTATAAAACATAACCTTCAATAGTCCTTATAAAATGACCTATAGGCCAATATAAATTCCCAACTCGCAATAAGGCACACTGTGCCTTGCATATGGTGGACAATAAGGATGGAAGAGGGAACGTGCACTCTATGCTCAGTATCTTTACTGACCCTGTCTTTTGGGGTGGCCCCATCCACGATGGAAGTCCTTTACTGAGTGCAAGGACAATAACAAACACCAGGTCTGATAAATTTATATGAGGTCTTCCAAGAAACACTAAAGAAATAAAATATGCACAAGCCAAAAAGACAGAAATGGCTGCACATCGCACCCATGGCTGACACGAAAGCTTATTCAGCTACATTTAAAACCAACATCAGAAGTTAGTATATAATTTGGCGAAACCATATTGCCTCATGTACCACGTGCAGGTCTTCTGATACACATGAGTCACTAACCAAAAAACATCACTGTGCCAGTCAGCAACCACAATCCCCGCAAAGCGTGCGCAAGCAGAGAAGGGGGGCCACGGAATGGCCCTGCAACCCCATTGTCACAGGACCAGACATAAAGGGCCCCCCCAGACCACGCAGGCGCCACCGGCGTAAAAAGTGGACGCCAAGCAACACAAGTGAACAAGCTCTTGCCTCTCTCCATTCCTCTGCAGGTAGAATGGGAGAATACTAGGAGATCCTCCCCTTATGTACACAGGTGCTTCCTGCTAATTTGGATCACATGGGTCTTACACAGCACGAGTGCTAGCCACAATGAAAAAAGGGACAGAATACATAAAATATGCACAAGCCAAAAAGACAGAAATGGCTGCACATCGCACCCATGGCTAACAAAATAAAATGACTGGCCTAAATTGTTTCCAAAATATTTTATGTTCAAACGTGTTTCCCCTGTCTTGCAAGAACGGATTCATCAGGGAATGAAAGGGGAGAGTATAATCCTTCGATACGTGATGGTGTGATGCAATTATTTACCAGTTTTTCGTAGATAATGTGTAAAAGATGCAATCAATACTTAGGCTGATAACTATCCTATCTTACTATGACAAAGCTATAAACCACACAGAAACATTATCATCATATTTATATAATGGTCCCTATGCGTTTTGTCTACAGTTGGCAAGATAATGGCAGATAACATATATTATATAACGCTCCTATACCTTAGCCACACAGACACCTCAAAAGGTTATAACAAAAGTATTGCCGAAAGCCACCACGAATACCAACATGACTATCCTACAAGAATGGCTGATGCCCAGCTGTTTAAACCAACATGCACATGGTGATAAGTAATAGCTTTAGACCATGATGGATTGCTACTTAGCCTTTAGCGTCCAGGACGCTGTCTGACAGGACACATAGGTGCATCGATACCTGGAGTCTCCATGTCCCCCTACCAACTAATATACCAGCCGATAAACACATCTCATCTGGAAAGTTAAGTAGCAGTCTTTCTTGGTCTAAAATCTGACTAATCTGGACAGTCCTTTAAACTTGCCATAATTTGCTTGAATTCACAGATATCAATTGGTTGGCCAATAATCTGGTTATAAAGATCTGCATTCAGTTTCCTGATGTCAAATAGTGGAGGTTGGAGTATATAGGGACCAAGCATGTTGGAGTGCAACATCAAGGATCTGGCTACATTTACCACCCTTGTCCCAATGCCGCTGAAGGGAAAAATAAAAACACTTTATATTGTTCTCATTAAAAGTCTCCTACTGTTTTTCGTGTACAGTTGCAGCACTGTGTCTCCGTGGTAACAGACTACACACAAACCCTATGTAGTCTGATCCTGTAGTGACCTTCTTTTTCATCTGCATAGGAGTTATAGACAGAGAACAACTGGGATATTTTAATCTAGACAGTCTGCAGATTTGTTTTTCACAATATTGGCTATGCAATGAATTGTTAGTTTCTAAATTTTATTCATCCCGCCGAATACTTTGCAGAATATTATTGCCGGCGGCATTGTAAGTTAAATGTTATGATAACCCAGAAAAGGTCATTCTAGGTTGAAAATACAGTGACCTGAGGGAACGATGTTAATGTTTTATTTCTTTCCAGTTTATTGCACTGTGTTGAGGCTGTGTTTTCCAGCAGGGTTTCTCTTGGGGAACTCCAACCAATTATTATTTTAGCAAAAGAGGGGAAAAAAAGCCTGAAAGAACAAAGCATGACAAAGACTCCAGACATAATATGCCCAAAAATAATTCAGGCCCCATGCTACAGAGGTAATACAGACACCAGATGTAAAATCAGACCCCTTACAGCCATATTTACTTGGTGTTTTTACACATCAGACCCCAGAATTATTTTATATCCTAAAACCTTAAATCGGAGCCCAAAGCAGACACACAAATTATTCTAACCCCAGAGAAGAATCATAAATTTACACTCCAGAGGAGACCCTTTAACAAATTCATATTCCAGAGGAGACCCCTAAACGAGTTCTGATACCAGAGGAGACCCCCAAACGAGTTCTGATACCAAAGAAGACCCCTATACGAGTTCTGATTCCAGAGGAGACCCCTAAAGGAGTTCTGATACCAGAGGAGACCCCCAAAGGAGTTCTGATACCAGAGGAGACCCCCAAAGGAGTTCTGATACCAGAGGAGACCCCCAAAGGAGTTCTGATACCAGAGGAGACCCCCAAAGGAGTTCTGATACCAGAGGAGACCCCCAAAGGAGTTCTGATACCAGAGGAGACCCCCAAAGGAGTTCTGATACCAGAGGAGACCCCCAAAGGAGTTCTGATACCAGAGGAGACCCCCAAAGGAGTTCTGATACCAGAGGAGACCCCCAAAGGAGTTCTGATACCAGAGGAGACCCCCAAAGGAGTTCTGATACCAGAGGAGACCCCCAAAGGAGTTCTGATACCAGAGGAGACCCCCAAAGGAGTTCTGATACCAGAGGAGACCCCCAAAGGAGTTCTGATACCAGAGGAGACCCCCAAAGGAGTTCTGATACCAGAGGAGACCCCCAAAGGAGTTCTGATACCAGAGGAGACCCCCAAAGGAGTTCTGATTCCAGAGGAGACCCCCAAAGGAGTTCTGATTCCAGAGGAGACCCCCAAAGGAGTTCTGATTCCAGAGGAGACCCCCAAAGGAGTTCTGATTCCAGAGGAGACCCCCAAAGGAGTTCTGATTCCAGAGGAGACCCCCAAAGGAGTTCTGATTCCAGAGGAGACCCCCAAAGGAGTTCTGATTCCAGAGGAGACCCCCAAACGAGTTCTGATTCCAGAGGAGACCCCCAAACGAGTTCTGATTCCAGAGGAGACCCCTATACGAGTTCTGATTCCAGAGGAGACCCCTATACGAGTTCTGATTCCAGAGGAGACCCCCAAACGAGTTCTGATACCAGAGGAGACCCCCAAACGAGTTCTGATACGAGAGAAGACCCCCAAACGAGTTCTGATACCAAAGGAGACCCCTATACGAGTTCTGATTCCAGAGGAGACCCCCAAAGGAGTTCTGATTCCAGAGGAGACCCCCAAAGGAGTTCTGATTCCAGAGGAGACCCCCAAAGGAGTTCTGATTCCAGAGGAGACCCCCAAAGGAGTTCTGATTCCAGAGGAGACCCCCAAACGAGTTCTGATTCCAGAGGAGACCCCCAAACGAGTTCTGATTCCAGAGGAGACCCCTATACGAGTTCTGATTCCAGAGGAGACCCCTATACGAGTTCTGATTCCAGAGGAGACCCCTATACGAGTTCTGATTCCAGAGGAGACCCCTATACGAGTTCTGATTCCAGAGGAGACCCCTATACGAGTTCTGATTCCAGAGGAGACCCCTATACGAGTTCTGATTCCAGAGGAGACCCCTATACGAGTTCTGATTCCAGAGGAGACCCCTATACGAGTTCTGATTCCAGAGGAGACCCCTATACGAGTTCTGATTCCAGAGGAGACCCCTATACGAGTTCTGATTCCAGAGGAGACCCCTATACGAGTTCTGATTCCAGAGGAGACCCCTATACGAGTTCTGATTCCAGAGGAGACCCCTATACGAGTTCTGATTCCAGAGGAGACCCCTATACGAGTTCTGATTCCAGAGGAGACCCCCAAACCAGTTCTGATTCCAGAGGAGACCCCGAAACCAGTTCTGATACCAGGGGAGACCGCTAAACGAGATCTGATACCAGAGGAGACCCATAGGGTCCATTTACACAGAAAGATTATTTGACAGATTATCTGCCAAAGATTTGAAGCCAAAGCCAGAAACAGACTATAAACAGGAAACACGTCATAAAGGAATGCCTTAGATTTGTCCTCCTTTTCAAATCCATTCCTGGCTTTGGCTTCAAATCTTTGGCAGATAATCTGTCAGATAATCTTTCTGTGTAAATGGGCCCTTTAAACAAATTCATATTCAAGAGGAGACCCCTAAACAAGTTCAGATTGCAAAAGAGACCCCCCAAGCGAGTTTAGATTTTAGAGGAGACCCTTGAATTAAAATTCCAAAGAAGACTCCTAAACTAATTCAGGTTCTAGCTGAAACCCCTAAACTTCTCGGATTCTATTGGAGACCCCTAAACTATTTAGACTCCAACCGAGACCCCTAAACGAATTTAGATTTTAGTGGAAACCAATGAGTTAGGTTCAACTACCAATGGAACGCTTCATTTCATCTAGACTTCCGGTGAGAACCCTGCATGCATTCCGGTTCCTGATCAAATATAATTAGCTGCTTCCTAATTCCCTATCCTCACATCTGGCTTCTACTGCCATGTCAGGACCATGTGTGCCAGGTCATGTGGGTGGGTGGGGGTGTCCTGTGTACTGACAGCGTGGGATACACCCTTTTACAATGTAATACTTTGCCCATTCATATGTTTGTTGGCCTCTTTAGCTTCTCACATAATCTAATACCTGTATAATAAAGCAAAGTACTCACATTATTAATGGTGTTGTGGGTTTCAGGCTTACTGGCGCTCCTGTGTGGCCATGCTTGGACACGTGTTGGAACAATCTTTTAAGGATGACTACGCCGTGACCCTCGTCCGGGCTCCAGAAATACCAGGTCAGGTTGAACTTTATGAGAACTACTTAAAATGTGTTCTATAAGACCCCTCTGGTGTGTATGAAAACTTACATTATGTTCTTGCTTCACAGCTTCTGTTCATAACTAGTGTTGAGCGGACTTGCCGAACTGTTTGGGTTTGGCAACATGCTCCGAACCAGAACACTCTGCATTTGACTCCTGGCGGCTGAAGAAGTTGGATGCCGCCCTGGGGCTGCCAGGAAAACATGGATACAGCCTTAGGATGGCGTCCAACTTCTCCAGCTGCCGGGAGTCAAATGCAGAGCGTTCAGGTTCGGAGCAAGTTACCAAACACAAACAGTTCAGCAAGTCCGTTCAACACTATTCATAACATAAATTATCATGATCTGCCATATCCCACCACTAACTTCAAGAGAATGTATCCCTTTAGATTTTATTTTACTGTGTCAGATACTGGAACATTTTTTTTCTCCCTGTTAAATTTTTGTCATCTTGCCTGAGCTGTATTTAACAGCATTTAGTGACATGCGTTACAACAAACCTCATGGACATATACGACAATAGACAAGACCTTTCCTGCTAACATAAGATACAAAAAAGATTGTAAAAGATTACAATTATTTTTTTTAAATCAACAGATGTCAGAAAGTACTATAGATTTGAAATTACTTCTATCTAAAAAAAAAACCTCAAGCCTTCCAGTACTTATCAGCTGCTGTATATTCTGCAAGAAGGGGTGTTTTTTTTCCAGTCTGACACTGCTCTCTGCTGCCACCTCTGTCCATGTCAGGAACTGTCAGCAGTTGCAAATCCCTATAGAAAACCTCTCCTACTCTGGACAGTTTCTTACATGGACAGGGGTAGCAGCAGAGAGCACTGTGTCAGACTGGAATGAAGTATACACCACTTCCTGCAGGACATACAGCATCTGATGCGTATTGAAAGACATTTTTTTTTTTAAAGAAGTAATTTACAAATCTAACTACTTTAAAATACCTTTTTAACATAAGTTGAAATAAAAACAATTTTCTCCGGAGCACCCCTTTAAGCAGTAGGTCATTTTTCACTGACACATTCCTTTTATGCTGGCCCTGTCCATTAAAGATGACAAATGTAAACATAGCCTTATATGTGAACCAGTATGACTTGTCAACGTCAGTCAGTAGTATATCTGGTGCCACCCTCAATAGTTGTATAGCCATGCATATCTTTTTAATATCCGTTGCTGTAGAAGTTCACCCGTTTTTGTCCACTTTCAGTGAATGCAGAGAGATGAGGAGACATTTTATTGTTTCCTCATTACATTAAAGGGCTAGTCTAGTTTCCGTCTTGCAGTCACTCCCTCAGCATAGCCACGTGTACCTCTGTAGTCACTGTGTCACCAGTGCACCCAGTCGACTTGCATTTTTAGCAGCAGGTACAAATCTGCAAATGAATAAATAAATGAATAAAATAAAAAAGCGAGCAGACAGTGCTGTGAAATAATATGTGAGGCGCTGCGCTGTGTTAATCAGTACGGTTATTACTGCGCGTTAATGAAAACATGGAATCTAATGACTTGGTAATTATAAGGGTACTATGAGGTGGGCAGTGCCAGGGAAGGGAAATTACACATTGTGATTTCTCATTACGCCGCCTGTCCCAGCATCTGTCATAATGAGACCGGCGCCGGCTCACTTTATAATTACACTTGCAGGATCTTTGTATATTTGTGTGTTGTGATATTTCCCTCAGTAATTGTCACTTCTCATATTGTTGACATGATTGGGGTCACAGGCTCTCTCCTTTGTGTGTGTGGCTTTTTTTTTTCTGTTTGGCGTAGTGAGATTGTCCTCCCACATGTTATTACAGGCTGCTGACTCTTATCACCCGTGTGCAGCAATGACAAGGCGCAGCCGGGATATTACTATAGTAATGATTGCAGCTCATAGACCAGGGGGCTGACTAATAAAACATACCGTCTTTTTGGGCGATTCTAGGGCAAATTTATCAACGTGCATTTCAGTGTTTTTGCTGTTTGGAAGTTTTACGAATTGAGTTCCAGAAGGAAAGAGCATGGTCTCTCATGCCACCTATTAGGGGCTGAATCTCTGCAAGCCTGTTTAAATCCTTTTAAAAGGGGATATTTTTTAATATGTTGCTGGGGAGCTTCTTTAAAATGGAAAATAAATGATACTTACCTACCTCGGTTCCCTGCAGCTCCTGCTGCAGCTCGTCATGTTTTTACTTCAGAGATGTATCAGCAGTCAATGACTTAGGCGGGACGTCACTGTGACCAGGGATTATCTGAGTGGGCAAATCCTGCTGAGACGTGTCATCTCGGAATCAGGAGTGCAATGATAGGAGGCATAGGACTGCAAGCTGTGTGATACTGAGGTAGGGGAGTGTCATTATTGTTAGTAATGTTAATGGTCACATTGAGTTGCAGGTTTTCAATCATTTTGCTTGTTGGTGTAATTTTCGGCCAGTGGCGGCTGCTCTGTATTCCGGCCTTATTCATTTTTTTAACTTATGCATATATAGGGCCCCTATAAGAGTAAAAAAGACCTACTAGCTTATTTGGATCTCCCACTGCGACCTCATCTGGTCACTCTGCTTCCAAATTCTAAGATAGACAGTGAGGGCCGCCTTAGCTAATCAGTAATAGAGACCGGACAGACCAGTGACAGGATGAGCGGGCTGTTATTTCAGAGACGGAGTCGACTCTGTAGTAAGTATAGCAAGTAATGGTGGGACCAGATGACGTCACGGGGGGAGCTCCGGGAGACCCAGGGAAGTATGTTTTTTTTAAAATTATTTTTATAGTGGCCCCAGTAATATATAAAAATATTATGTTTGCAATACCGCTTTAACCAAACACCACTAAGAGGTGGAGTGAATAAAGGATGGGATATATTAGGCACAGTGTCATACCAGTGCCATGTCCATTAATTTCAATAGAAATAACATGGTCTAGTTGTTACTACAGTACATAGTATAGTGTACTGTTATTGAGGTGCTCCAAAGTGCGGTTGAATACTCTTTGGAAATCGGGTAAATGCTTGGCAGTGGACTTAATGTAGTCACTATTCACCTATGTTTGGTCCATTGAAGGCTACAGCTTCAATGGTTGTCACCATACTGTTCTGCCAGTTTGTTGGTACATTACCTGAACATGCTTATCTAATGTGAATATAACCTGAAAAGTAACAGTCCACTCAAAGTCAATGTGACTGTTGACGATTGCTGACTACAGCCATACAGTGGAGTGGCAGTGGCCATATCGACCACCGCTGCATTCACACACAGGACCTCGCTGTCCCCGACAAGGATCCCATCACTCTGGTCCCCACCATTCAGCCACTTTTCGCCTATCTTGTAGTTAGGTAATAAGTTTTGCTTACAGGAAGATATCTTACACCATCAGCTCGGTATACCGGCGACAGCGACACAGGCTTTCTGTAAAGATAGTTTAGTCTAAACAAGAAAACTTTTAATCCTTGAAGTCTCATGCAGCGAAGTCTGTTTTGTATCTGTGTAATGAAAACAATAAACAGCGTGTTATTAAGAATTGATGAAATCTCCGACGCCAATGCAGAATTATGGAACGAAAGGCTATACATTATTAATTAATGGCAGATTTACAAGCATGAGAAGCAACTTGCGACGATGCCAGCTTCGCCTGCCATCCCCACGAGATGAGCCTTTTTTTTTTTTTTTTTGGTTGGGGGCGTAGTAGTGCCGCATGTGAGAGATGATCAAGGTGTTTCAGATCATTTAACATGTGCTGCCTTATTCCCTCCATAGAAAAAAAAACTGCCTGTCTGTAAATACACTTCAGACTTCACAGGAGCGTCGGAGATTAAAGCAGAAGTCCTGGGTAATTTAGGTTTGTGTGTTCTGATATTATGTTTGATATCTGTAGTCTTACAGGGGTGTTATTAGACAAGAAAGGAGAAAACCTTTCTCTTACAAATCTCACTCTTGCTCTTTTTAAAGGGTGGGGGTGTCACGCCGTCGTGTGTTCTTCTTCCTTTTTTTGTCCCCTTTTTTTTTTTTTTTTACAGTCAGAATGACTAGGCATGTCAGAGGAATGGCACAGAGAACAAAAGCACCGCCAGACACCTTGCGGGTTGGATGATCATTAAATTCTGATAGTTTACTTACCAAACCTCCCCTTGTTATTAATAACCCAACAGGGCGTCTTTTGTGTAAAACTACTCTATCAGACAGTGCTTGCTTGTGTAGAGAGCCTTGATAAGAGATACAGGCAGATCATATGCAGCTTGACTTTTTGACTAAAGGTGCCTATACGCCTCAATAACTAAGGGCTGAATTGTTGTATGACTGACTGTTACCTCTCCCATCTTCCCCATACACATGAATGCTCAACATGTCCAAACGTTTCTGTGTTGCCCATGGGGAGGATGAAGTCGCAGCCAGACTGCTTTGGTGGTGGCTTATGTCTCTGTGAGCATAGGGAGTTGAGCAGTGAAAATTTATCACGTTTGACCCCTATCCCCACTGACATCATCTGTCGGTGGAGACTTGGGAGACCCCATACATAGTGTGGAGCAGACGTGCCACACTTTTCAGCAACATTTTCCAAACCCAAACACTCAGCATTTACCTCCTGGCATTTGGAGAAGTTGGATGCCACCCTAGGGCTGCCAGGAAAACATGGATACAGCCTATAGCTGTACGAATGATCACACTTCAACATGCTTGAGTTGCACTCATCTCTAATAACACTCTTTGATGATACTTATGATTCAGTGAATCTCCTAATAGCATGGGAGTGTATACATTCATGCATAGTGATTTGCTGATCTTAGGGTCCGTTTACACTATGGAATCGGCAACTAAATTCCCTGCAGAACCCCCACCATGTCAATTCTTTGAGTGGAGAGGCACGGAGAGCGGAGCTGCAAGGGGCCTCCCAGTAAAACACATAGTAGGCAGGATTCGGCACAGATTCTGTGGGAGGAGGTTCCGCACAGAATTTTGGTGCCAATACCGTAGTGTGAATGGACCCTAATTACTTTTTTTTTTTTTTTTTTTTTTTTTTTTTTTATTGTAAGCTTTCATAGTGCCTGCAATTTCTACTATCTAAAGTAGTTGTGTGTATTGCATATTGAGACAATCTTAGTTTTCTGTTAAAATCCGTTCAAAACAACATTGTATGAGGTTATGCAAAGTAGCTTTCTGACACTACCTTTTAAAGGTAGCTTTCCCTTCATGTTATTGCCTCGTCTATAGAAGCCTTAGAACGTGATTGGGGATTTGTTAAGACAAGCCAAAAGCTCCCCCTCGATAAGAGTATCAAAAAGGTGTGTGAAGTCTTAAGCTACATTCACACGTTGTGTAAGTTTGTCCGTTATTGGGGATTTATGGCCCATTGATTTCACTTGGGCTGTTCACACTGCCGCAAAGATTACTGACAAGCTCTAGTGCAGAACGCAATTGCGGCGCAGATTGTCCCATAGAATTGGAAGCGTCGGTAATTTTTGTAATAATTTTAAACCATTTACACTTCTTTATCTATCACCTTCTCTGCCAAACGTACAGATTATGTTTGCATTATAAATTTTTTGTGGATTGTGGATGTTTGCAGACATTCATATACAGACCTAAAAAACGACTGAACATGTTACTGTAGCCTTGTAGGCCATTCATACTCCACTAGGAATTCTGGGAAGAAGGATGGACACAGCAGTTCTCCTCTTAGAACTCTTCAGTTGACTGCCATAGACCAAATTAGTTGACTTACTGTATGCGTCTGAGTGACATATCCAATTCTGATGGATTACTATATTTTTATTATTATTCTTAATGCCTTTAAAATTTTTCCTCTTTCATCAAATTCCTTTATTGTCAAATTTTAAGAAATGTGGCATGACTGGTATTATATCCCACTTTGCCTAGAACCTAGCACACACAGCGCCTGGCTCCTTCAGTCCACAAGTATAATATTGACAGGCTTAGTTTGGCAGGCTCTAGATTGTCTACATGTAGTATTTAGCACATTCCACTTTGCTGCCAGTGCGTTGCTACATGCCAGCACTCGGGTTAATCCGGATTTACTGGCAGCGAATGTGGCGAAATGTTATCCATCTAACAACAAGGTCTGAATGTGTTCTGTGCAGTAATCTCCGGAGCGTTCTGCTATGATGTGGTGCTGGACGAGCGGCTGGACGACTGGAATCCCACCAAGGTGAGCTGGATTTCCATTTGCTTTTATGCCGTGTACACAGTAAGATTTTTCTCTAGCGACTATCTGTGATCACAGCCGCAGCAATGTGTGCGCCGCTGCCATCAACACAACTCCATCTCCACCATCATCTTATATGGCTTGGACTGCGCTCTGCTGCAGTACTTGGCCGCCTCTTGTTGTTTCTGACTTCTAAGAACAGCTTAAAGGCAATTAAAGCCCTCAAGCTGAAATATTCATTATGTTTAGGGAAGGAAGATCTGCCATGTAAATCGGTAAATTGTATGTGCTTTATGGCTAAGAGGAGTTACATAGAAATTACATAGTTACATAAAAATTCATCCTCTCCCAGGTCACAGTGCAGAGACCCTTCTGAGTAAAATAATTAGATATTCTTTGAAAATCACAAATTCAATTAAAACAAAACAAAACAAAAAACAAAAACTAAACTTTTTTTTTTTTTAACTTCTGCAGCACGAGTAATTAAAGTGACTGTACCACCAGGCCCAGGCTGAAGCACTGGAGGCGGCCCGACCCACCCTTAGTGGGAGGAAACCCTAGCTCCTCTATGATAGGGTTCCATTGATTCTCATGGAGTCACGTCATGGAGGGGCTGGGGTTTCTTCCCACTGGGGGTGGGTCGGCCCACCTCCAGTGCTTCAGCCTGGGCCTGGTGGTACAGTCACTTTAAGCTTTGTATCACTTTCATACTGCAGCATAGAAAGGGTAAACGGCACATTTCCTTGTCTTCAGCTCCTGCTCTGAAGACTCCCATGGACCAGGTCCCGTCCCACACATTTTCCCACTTGCTATCAGCGAGAACAGATGTCGGAGGTCGTCAGTGCATTGGGACCTGTTGCATGGAAGTCATCAAAGCAGGGGCTAAAGAGAAGGAAATGTGCGGCTTAAACCCTTCCTGTGCTGTAGCATATGTGGTATGCTGCAGCACAGACAGGGTAAACAAGGCGGAGGACACTGCCAGGGACAATTGTATAAGTAGAGCTCCCCTTCCTCCCCGCTTAAGGGGAAAGGGATAGGTAGCGGGGCTGTCGGCCAGCAGCAGGTCACTGTATGTGAAGTAATGGGTATTGATTGTGTTTTGTGCAGGTCATAATGTTATATGTAAGCGAGGGGATTATGTATAAAGGAGAAGGTATTATAGAGGGGCCTGTGGCTTGACATGCTGGTATTTTTAGTAAAAATGCAGCTTGAAAACAGATCCTGCTGGGATTTGTAGTGAAGGTGCTGGGGATGCATAGACTGTTACTAATGCTATTATATCAAGTAATTTACAAATCTATATAACTTTCTGACACCAGTTGAGTTTTTTTAATTAATTCCTCCGGAGTACCCCTTTAACCCCAGTTTCAGCTACCTACAAAGCAGGCTTAGTGCATCTATATAATTAAAAGGGATTATGTAACATATAAGTGTTGGTTATATAAAGAGATTTATTTCCCTTTTCAACACCTGATGTACATCAGATGTCAGACAGAGATGTATGGAGTGGGCTCATGCTGCGTTTACACAAAACGATTATCGCTCGAATTTTCGCAATAACAATCGCATTTGAGCGATAATCGTTCCGTGTAAACACAGCAAACGATCAGGTAATGAGTGAAAAATCATTCATTTTGATCTTTCAACATGTTCTCAAATCGTCGTCCGTCGTTCGCTAAATATTCGCAGATCGCTTTGTGTAAACAGTCTTTCAAAGATTCACCCTATGTGAAAGATGGGCTTAAACGATCTTAAAAACGTTCGCAATAACTATTTTTCTTACGAATCTTCTAACGATTTTTCTCCATCTAAATGCTGATCGTTATAAAAATAAAATAGTTGCTACAAAATCGTTAATCGTTCGATTGAGCGAATTATCGTTCCGTGTAAACCCAGAATCAGACCCTGCCATCCCCACCTGACAACTACTGCTAGTGGTACCAAGTTTCTAGTCTCGAATAAATACTGTACAGGTGCTGTGTAATGTGGTACACAGCATCACAGTGGCAGGTCAGGAAAGGTAGGAGTTTACTGCGTCAGGAAGAGCTGCAGACAGGGGCGCTTCAGTACAACAGCATGCCACTTCATTCTTCACTAAGAGAATTAAAAGCATATGTACACTTTGTGAACTGGTTGCTATGAAACTGCATTTTCGTTAATAGTTTTATCAACATACTAAGGAGTAGTGATGAGCAAACTTGCCAAACATTCAGGTTCAGCCAAACCCTGACACTTGGCATTTGACTCCTGGCAGCTGGAGAAATTGGATGCAGCCCTAGGGTTGCGAGGAAAACATGGACACAGTCTATGGGTGCCTTCACACGTATCGTATTGCAGCGGATTTCCCACACAAAATTCACATGGTACAAATAAAGGCACATAATATGCTGCTGCGGTAATACATTGCCATTAAGTTACATAGTAATCATTATTGCAGAGGATTTCATTGCGATAAACTTGCAGCGTGAAATCCGATACGGTACGTGTGAAGGCACCCTATGGCTGTATCCATGTACTCCTAGACTCCCTAGGGCTGTATCCAACTTCTGCAGCTGCCAGGATTCAAATGCCAAGTGTCCGTGTTTGCTCATCACTACTATTTAGGTCATTCAGTGCCCTGTAGGCGGATCTTTACCCCTCAGTGCACCAATACGACTGCCCACCCTCTCTTCTAGCAATGCCCCATAATGAATGTTGTGGCAGTTCCTCTGGGGCCACCTCAGTATACATTAGGGATAGGGCTGGAGGCCTTATTGGTGCACTAATGGGTTAAAGTATCAATGCATCCAGGGGGAAATATTGCCCACAGTGCACCAACAATCCTCATTAGCATATTGGTAAAACATAAATATTATATTTATATATTATATTCCAGTAATAATACCAAGTTAGATAACTTTATTATAAAAATATGTGTATATATATATCCGGAATACCCCTTTAATAGGATAACATTTGGATTATGTCAGGGGACACTTAACAACGTCAATGATTTCTGAATGATTTCCCTTGGAAAAGCTCCTGGGTGCCGCCTCACATTCACACCTATTCTGTAGCTTCTGCCATCTGTGCGGAGGTTGATGTTCTACGTTCCCTGTCTCCAGTGGGTGTCCCTATTGCTCTTTCAATCTAAACACCCATAAAATGTGCTCTACAAATAGCAGGTACGAGCGCCGCGTCTCTACATGATAACTAGTATTGCTGCACAGACTGTCTCCAGATACCCAATAGTTACTCACACAAATCCTCTTTTTTAAAATAAAATATTCAGTTTTAATTCATTTAATTTTAGACAACAATTCAGCCGCTTCAATAGCGTTCTCAATGCTATAATTGCGCATTACAGCGGGTGGTTTAATGCCCCTTCATAGTGAATATAAGAGAGGATTATTTGTGACAGTTGTGATGGTAAATTCATTTTTTTTATATATATTGAAAATGTATGTTCTCTGTTTCCAAATGAATGCCTTTTATAATGAACCAAATTTTTATCATTTTGCAGCTTTTCACGTTGATGTAAGATGGTAACTAATAGAATGTGCTGCATTGTCAGCCGGGTGAATGTAGGATGTGAGAGTAAATGCAAAGTAAGTGGCACCTCCTAATGTAAAAACAATGGAGGTGTCAGATTGATAATAACAAGGCTCCGCTATATTAGCGATACATGCTGGAATTCCTTAAACACTTCAGCCCCCATAGACTTTTTATGAGACCAAATGTAGTGACTGGTATATGTACAGACCTAGAGAAAGAGTAGTGGCTGCACCTCACACCTATGGCTGACACTAATGCCTCTCGGCTATATTTAAAAACCAACGCCAGGATGTTTGTATATAATTTGATCAAACCATATTGCGTCACGTACCACGTGCATGTGTTCTGGCACAAATGAGTCCCTACTCAGAAACAACACTGTGGGCAACAACAAAAACAGGAGAACTACAAGTCCCAGCAGACCTAACCGTTAAGGCTAGACAAAGGAGAAAGATAAACCAAACCAACAAGCCAGGTCAAACCAGGAAGTCACGTCATACACAGAATCACAATCCAGAAGTACCACAAGTCCAAGCCAGAAGTCAAACAGAGAAAGCAGTCCAGGGAAACAAAGAACAAACCAAACAAGCCGAGTCAGAACCAGGAGGTCACGTCAAATCCAAATCAGAATCCAAAAGGCAAGTCCACAATATAGATGAAGAGGTCAAACACAGAAAGGAGCACACAATAAACGCATGAGCCAGCCAAAAGACTTGATCACGGGCGAGGCATGGAAGCCTCCACCTGTTTAAATCAGAGCAGGGAGGGAGTAAGGAGGGAGCATCAGCTCTGATTGGACCGGCGTCTCTGTACTCTGACAGGCTGAACAGCATGCCTGTCAGACAGTCCAGACGCCTCCCCCCTTTCCAGCTGGTGTGCTGAGAGAGCAGTGGAGGCATCAGCAGGTATGTTCATAACAGTACCCCCCCCTTTTATGAGGGGCCTCAGGACCCTTAAATGGACTGGGCTTGTCTGGATGAGATTCATGAAATTTCTGAATCAATTTGTCTGCATGGATAGATTTAACAGGGACCCATGATCTCTCCTCTGGACCGTACCCTCTCCAGTGAACCAAGTACTGCCAAGAATTTCTGACTTTGCGAATATCTAAAATTCTAGAAACCTCATACTCAAGTTCACCTTGAATCTCCACAGGAGCAGGAGGTTTCTTGGACACGGAAAGAGAAGGAACATATTTTTTTAACAAAGACCTATGAAATGCATTGTGAATCCTGAACGAGTCAGGCAATTTCAGACGATAGGATACTGGGTTTATTCTTTCCACAATGACATACGGACCAATAAAACGAGGTGCCAGTTTCCCAGATGGTACTTTAAGACGGAGATTACGAGTGGACAACCAAACCTTCTCCCCCACTTCAAAAACGTAACCACATAAACGTCTTTTATTGGCATTTTTCTTTTGGATGCCCTGGGACTCCTTCAGGTTCTTCTGAACCTGGTCCCAGACTGTGCACAGATCAGTGATGATAGCATCCGCTTCAGGATTATCAGACACATTATCGGAAAGAGAAGAATACCTAGGATGGAATCCGTAGTTACAGTAAAATGGTGACATTTTAGAAGATGCATTGTCATGATTATTTAACGCAAATTCAGCTAATGGAAGATAAGAGACCCAATCGTCTTGATGATCAGCAATATAACAACGCAAGTATTGCTCAACAGATTGGTTAACTCGTTCAGTTTGTCCATTGCTCTCTGGATGAAAGGCTGATGAGAAGGACAAAGTAGTACCTAACCTCCTACAGAAGGCTCTCCAAAATCTAGAAACAAATTGTACCCCTCTATCAGAAACAATGTTGTCTGGAACACCATGCAACCGTACAACATGTCTAATGAATAGTCCTGATAATTCCTTAGCAGAAGGTAAACCATGTAAAGGAATAAGATGACACATTTTGCTGAACCGATCAATAATTACCCAAATCACAGTTTTTCCTTGAGAAGCAGGTAGATCTGTCATGAAATCCATTGATATGTGAGTCCATGGCCTAAGTGGAATATGCAATGGACAAAGCTCCCCAGCAGGTCTCATTCTGGGAACTTTGGCCTGTGCACAGGTCTCACAAGATGCAACATATGCTTTAATATCCCTGCCCATAGAAGGCCACCAATATCCACGAGACACTAATGCTCTTGTTCCAGCCACTCCAGGATGTCCTGACAAAACAGAATCATGCAGCTCATTTAATAAGCGAAATCTGAATTGACTAGGAACAAATAACTTATTCCTAGGAGTGTCTTTAGGGGCAAGGTTTTGATTGGTTTTGATTTCAGATGCCAAATCTGGGGTAATAGCTGATATAACAATTCCCTTTTGCAAGATGGGTTCAGGATTGGATGTTGGAGTCTGGCTGGAACAAAAGCTACGTGATAAGGCATCTGCCTTGATGTTCTTAGACCCAGGTCGGTAAGTAATTACAAAATCAAACCTAGTAAAAAACAATGCCCAGCGAGCCTGACGGGGGTTAAGACGTTTAGCAGATTCCAAAAAGGTTAGATTCTTGTGATCAGTCAAAACAGTAACTTAAAGCTGTGCACCTTCGAGGAAGTGGTGCCATTCCTCGAAGGCCCACTTGATCGCAAGCAATTCTCTATTTCCTATGTCATAGTTTCTCTCAGTAGAAGAAAATTTGCGAGAAAAGTAAGCACAAGGTCTGAGATTGGTAAGAGCAGAAGTACCCTGAGACAAGACTGCCCCCACCCCAACCTCGGAAGCATCAACTTCCACCACAAAAGGCCTTGACTGGTCAGGCTGAGTTAACACTGGGGCCTTAGTAAAACAATCCTTTAAGGCCTCAAATGCTGCTGTGGCCTCAGGTTGCCAGTGTAGTAGGTCCGCCCCTTTTTTGGTCATGTCAGTAAGGGGTTTCGCTATTTCAGAAAAGTTTTTAATGAACTTTCTGTAATAATTAGCAAACCCAAGAAAGTGTTGCAGTGCTTTTAATGATGAGGGACGGACCCAATCTACAATGGCCTGGACCTTGCCAGGATCCATTTTAAAAGCATTAGGGGTCAAGATGTACCCCAAGAAAGGCACCTCCTGAACCCCAAACACACACTTCTCTAGTTTTGCAAACAAAGAATTCTCTTGAAGTTTTTGTAACACTCATTCGTACATGCTGAACATGTGAAGACCAGTCAGAGGAGTAAATCAGGATATCATCCAGATAAACAACAAGAAATTTGCCTATACATTCTCAAAAAATGTCATTCACCAAGTTTTGAAACACTGCTGGGGCATTACTTAATCCGAAGGGCATAACAAGATATTCAAAATGCCCCTCCGGAGTGTTGAAAGCGGTTTTCCACTCATCCCCTTCCTTAATTCTGATGAGGTTGTAAGCCCCCCTAAGATCAAGCTTGGTGAACCAAACAGCTCCTATGATCTGATTGAATAAATCGGGAATTAATGGAAGGGGGTATTGGTTCTTAATTGTTATCTTATTTAATTCCCGATAATCAATACAAGGTCTGAGACCACCATCTTTTTTCCCCACGAAGAAAAAACCTGCCCCCATAGGAGAGACAGAGGGACGAATATGGCCTTTTTGGAGACTTTCTTGAATGTATACTTTCATGGCCATTCTCTCAGGTCCGGATAAGTTATATATCCTACCTCTAGGATACTTAACATTAGGTACCAGATCAATAGCACAATCATACATTCTATGTGGGGGAAGTTTTTCAGACTCTTTCTCAGAAAACACATCCTCATAATCCTAAAAAAACTTGGAATTTTACTCAATTCCAAACTGGCAAGACTTACAGTCATACAATCTTTTTTTTTTTTTTTTTTTTTTTAATTCTAAATTTTATTCATTTTCAAAATTTTCCAAAAAGATACAAGTATACCATCAGCTGTACACATCAGAGTAAGAACACTGCACCGTCGGGTGCGCGAACTATAAGACAAAGAGCCAACATGGCTCAACATTACCAACAGAGTTTACACCGAGTAACTCCCACAACGGGGAGGCCATCTGTGAAAATGGGGGGCGACTCATCATGTGAGAGAAAAAAGAGCTGTCGCTCAGGAGTAGAGAGGAGCGAGAGGCAGTAACAACCGGAGAGGGGGGAGGGAGGGGTAAAGGGGGGAAGCTACAACACCAAGGAGCACACGAAGGGCAAGGGTGATGACAATCTGCATACACATCAACATTGGAAGAAACAAAACAGGGGAGGTGGGGGGGGGAGCGAGGCACCTCACTGAGAGATGAAGGTCTTATATTCGTCGGAATCAGCGAACTGTTCCCAGTAGTACCAGGTTTGAAAGAACCTGGAGTTCCGGTCATGCAATTGGGCGGTAAGGTCCTCCATATATTTCAGGTCCTCCACCTTCCGTAACCACATAGCAACGGTGGGGGGAGCCTGTTGCCTCCAGAGGGCAGGGATACAGGCCCTGGCGGCATTGACCAGATGGCGGAGAAGGGAGCGGCGATAGCCTCTCAGCGGGATGTCCGACAGGTGCAAGAGAAACAGTGACGGAGAGAAAGGTAAAGGAGAGTCAGTAAAGGTCGAGGCAATACGCCAAACCTCTCTCCAAAAGGGGACCAGTTTGGGGCAACTCCAGAAGGTATGGAGGAGGGTCCCTTCCTCACCGCAGTTTCTCCAGCACAGGGGGGACACATCAGGAAAGATTCTGTGAAGGCGGACCGGAACCCGGTACCATCTAGAGAGAATCTTATAACCCGCCTCCTGTAAGCGGGAGGAGATGGAGGAGGTATGAGTACAAGTATAAATACGGTCCACTTGTGGGCCCGTAAATGAGATGTGTAAGTCTTGTTCCCAGGCGGTAAGGAATGGAGGAGGCGGCTGTTCCGGGGGGGAGCCCAGCACGGCGTATAGAAGGGAGAGAGAGTGTCGGAGAGGGCCCACACCAAGGCATAACGTTTCTAGCTGAGTGAGCGTGCGAGAAAAAGAGGATGGAGCAGGTAAGGAGAGTAGGAAGTGGTGCAACTGTAGGGCTCTCCAGAACCCTAAAGGGGCAGGGTCGGGGAGATCACGGAGTTCAGTAAGGGACACCCAGGCTGACCCCCGCAGAAAGTTACGTGCACGGAAGGAGCCAGCTTGGAGCCATTCCCGGAAAACAGGGTCAGCGGATCCAGCCGAAAACGAGGGGGAGCCGATGACCGGAAACAAGGGGGATGGGTGAGGAGCTAGAGAGGCCGAGGAGAAGTATTTCTGGCAGATCTTAAGAGTCGGGACGACTGTCGGGTGAGACCCGACCAATCTGCTGGAGTTGGGAAGCCAAGGAGCCGCCAACAGGGAGAGGGGGACGAGAGACATTTCAAGGCCGACCCACAGTTTTGATGAACAGTGTCGGTGCCAGTCTATCACCCTGACGAGGTGGCTGGCTACATAGTAGTGAAGAATGTTGGGGAGGCCCAGCCCACCACGCGTCTTTGGCCGATACAAGACTGATTTCGCTATTCTGGGCTGTTTGTGGGCCCAGATGAACTTGGTCAGCAAAGAGGAAAGTTGTCTGAAGAAGCTCAGGGGCACCGACACCGGCAGGGCTTGAAAGAGGTACAGAAGTCTAGGAAGGATGTTCATCTTGAAGATGGAACAACGGCCGAACCAAGTGAAGGTGCCCCGGTGCCACCCAGACAAGTCCGCTTCAATCTTTTTCAGCATGGGAGGGAAATTAACCCTGAATAGATCGGAGATAGAGGGGGTAAGCTGGACTCCTAGATAGGATAGAGAGGATCTCGACCAGCGAAAAGGGAAAGATTCTGCGAGAGTGGAGGCCAGCGAGCGGGAAAGAGAGAGGTTCAGCGCCTCGGACTTCTGAAGGTTAATTTTATAGTTGGATAGGGTTTGAAATCTGGTAAGCTCAGAGAGAAGATTGGGGAGAGAAACCGTAGGGTGGGTGAGAAAAAAGAGCAGATCGTCCGCGTAGGCCGCTACCTTGTGGGTGACCGACCCCACTCGTACCCCCGATATATTTACGTTCTGTCTGACATGACGTAGGAAGGGCTCCAATGTCAGTATGAAGATTAAGGGGGAGAGTGGGCATCCCTGACTGGTGCCGTTGTGTATAGGGAAAGGAGACGAGAGAAGGCCGTTGACAGAGACCTGAGCCGAAGGACGTGAATAGAGAGAACCGATCCAGGCCAACATGCGGGGACCTAGTCCCAAATGTTGGAGGGTGGCGGTCAGGAAGGGCCAGCCGACTCTGTCAAAGGCCCTCTCCGCGTCGGTAGAGAGGAGCATCGTGGGTGGGGTGCCAGAGTGGGCATAGTGTATGAGATTGAGGGCCCTAGTGGTGTTATCCCTGGCCTCCCGGGTGGGCATAAAGCCCACTTGGTCTAGGTGAATGATAGGTTGTAGAAGTGGAGTGAGACGGGAGGCCAGGATCTTGGAAAAGAGTTTTAGGTCGAGGTTCAGGAGGGAGATAGGGCGATAGTTCTGACAAAGGGAGGGGTCTTTTCCGTCCTTGGGGATAACGGTGTGGGCGCGCAGGGAGTCGAGGGGAAGATGAGAATCGGCAGTAAGGGAATTATAGGCCGCTAGAAAGTGATCACGGAGCAGGGGAGAGAAGATTTTGTAGTACGGAAGCGTAAGCCCATCAGGGCCAGGGGCCTTTTCCGACGGGGAGGATTTGATAGCCCAGTTCCACTCCGTGGATGTGATGGGGGCCTCCAATAGGGATATGCTCTCCTCCGGCAGGGATACAATCTTTTAAACATGAAGAGCTCCATTTTACCAGTTCTCCAGACTCCCAATTAAACACAGGATTATGGGCCTGGAGCCAGGGTAACCCCAGAATGATGTCTGCTGGTAGTTTCTCCAGAACAAATAAGGTACAATGCTCAGAATGTATGGAACCAACCACCATCTTAACTGCAGGAGTGACATACTGAATCAACCCCTTTTTTAATGGGGTAGTATCAACTGCTGTAACCCTCACAGGTTCAGGGAGAGACTGCAGAGGGATTTTCAGAGAAGTAGCAAAACCAAAATCAATGAAGTTAGAAGCAGACCCTGAGTCCACAAATGCAAGGCCTGATCTCTCTTGATCGTCATAACAAACAGTAACTGGTAACAATACCTTTTTGGAGACAATTGGAATTACCTGATCGCCTAGGTGGTCTCCCCGGTAACCACCTAGGCGCTGAAGTTTCCCTGCTGTGGTCTTTTAGTGCAGTCCTTTAGCAGATGATCAGCTCCACCACAATAAAGACAGAGTCCTTTAGACATGCGGAATCTTTTTCGCTCTTGAGCCGACATACTTCCGATCTGCATGGGCTCGCCTTTAGACCCTGGACCCTCGACTGCAGACTCAAGCGAAGAGCGTACCCCAGTTGTGCGTGACACAGATGGTGTGGTCCGTTCTTTACGTCGTTCACGAAGCCGTCTGTCAAGTCTTATAGCAAGGGACATAGCCTCGTCCAGTGATGTAGGAGGAGAATAACCAACAAGCATGTCTTTAACAGAGTCAGACAGACCTAAACGAAATTGGTAACGTAAAGCTGGGTCGTTCCATCCAGAAGCAATACACCACTGGCGGAATTCAGCACAATAAACTTCCACAGTTCTATTACCCTGCTTAACAGACGCCAACTTACTCTCAGCTACTGCTGTGCGATCAGGATCATCATACAAAAGACCTAAGGCATCAAAAAACTGGTCCACAGATGCTAATTCAGGTGCATTGGGGGGTAGGGAAAATGCCCACTTTTGGGATCCCCTTTGAGAAGGGAAATGACAATGCCTACCCTTTGAGTCTCAGACCCTGATGAGTGAGGTCTAAGCTTAAAATACAGTTTACAACTATCTTTGAAAGCAGCAAACTCCTTCAAGTCACCAGAAAAACGGTCAGGGAGACTAACCTGTGGTTCCAAAGGAACCACTGGAGCAGCAACTACTGGCTGCGGCTGGGACATTTCCTGATGCTGAACCCGTTCAGCCAAATCTTGAACCATCTGAGTCAAACCCTGCATCTGTTCTACCAAGGCTGTCATAGCCTCCATATTGAGGCACAAAGAGGAGGGGAAAAGAAAAAAAAAAAAAAATAATAAAAAAAAAAATATATATATATATACTCTCTTGGCCCGTGATACTGTCACGTCCGGGGCAGGGAAGGGTGAGCCCTATTCTGAACCCAGACCCCTATCCCTACCTGCTTGGACGACCTGCCCTAAACAGCAGTCCCCAACTGGGCGGCGGTCCCTACACTGGCTAAGTGCAGGAGGGGAGATGAAACAGTACAAGTCTGGAGGAAGCAAGGGCAACAACAAAAACAGGAGAACTACAAGTCCCAGCAGACCTAACCGTTAAGGCTAGACAAAGGAGAAAGATAAACCAAACCAACAAGCCAGGTCAAACCAGGAAGTCACGTCATACACAGAATCACAATCCAGAAGTACCACAAGTCCAAGCCAGAAGTCAAACAGAGAAAGCAGTCCAGGGAAACAAAGAACAAACCAAACAAGCCGAGTCAGAACCAGGAGGTCACGTCAAATCCAAATCAGAATCCAAAAGGCAAGTCCACAATATAGATGAAGAGGTCAAACACAGAAAGGAGCACACAATAAACGCACGAGCCAGCCAAAAGACTTGATCACGGGCGAGGCATGGAAGCCTCCACCTGTTTAAATCAGAGCAGGGAGGGAGTAAGGAGGGAGCATCAGCTCTGATTGGACCGGCGTCTCTGTACTCTGACAGGCTGAACAGCATGCCTGTCAGACAGTCCAGACGCCTCCCCCCTTTCCAGCTGGTGTGCTGAGAGAGCAGTGGAGGCATCAGCAGGTATGTTCATGACAATATAATTAGGGATTATCTGGTTAGGTAAATACATGTTCAGTCATTCCCCCCCCCCTTCCTGGAAACTAGAAATATGTTCTATACTTTTTGGTTTCCTCCCCTTGATTCTGGAACCCAAAGTCTCCTGCTTTCTGTTCAAAACAAAGAAAACTGTGTCTAAGCTGTTCTATCCCTCCCTGTGTGAACTCCCTCCTCCCCCTCCCTTTGGAGACACTCATGTAAACAGTGTCCTTGGCTGTCTGTCTCTGCACTCTGTGGTGCTGACCGGCCCCCTCTAAGGGTAAAGGTTTCTGGTGACCTCACTGTGATTACCCCTCCGGGCATCACAGAGAGCAGAGACAGCCGGCCAGGGGGAAGGGACTAAAAACAGAATTACAAGTATGAAGCAGATTTGTCTCCAGGAGGAGGGATTATTGAACATGTATTTTACCTAACTGGATAACTGCTTTAAAAGGGGACTCCAGTAAAAATCCAGGGTGGGCAGTGGGTGGTGGGGACATGATAAAGAATTCATAAATACTAGAGATGCTAGAGATACTAGAACTTTCGGCATTTGATTAGCGGTGGCTGCTGAACTTGGATAAAGCCCTAAGGCTATGTGGAAATCATGGATATAGTCATTGGCTGTATCCATGTTCTCCAGACAACCTTAGAGCTTTATCCAAGTCCAGCAGCCCCCGCTAATCAAATGCCGAAAGTTTGGGATCGGATGGACTCGAACCCGAACCCAGTTCGCTCATCTCAAATAAATACCTGTCTCCATGCCCCTGCTCCCACATTACCACCGGCCTTTGGTCTCCTGGCTTGCTGTATCGTCATGACCCCACAGGAACTACCCGCTTAGCCAGTCATTGAATTCAGAGACCTCTCAGTCACTGACTGGCTGAGCAGGCATGTCAGAGTCTGGTTTTGACATCACAGGATGAGGAGGAGGCAGACTTGAGTGATACTCCCTCCTTTACTCATCATTCGGTTTTGTCCTGTCAAAAAATAAGCGCACGTACAACTCCCCCCCCCCCCCCCCCTTTTCCTTGGTTATGAGATTTGCAGCCAATGGCTAATTAAAGGTAGAGCCGCACAACCATTCTATCGAGCCGTGTAATAGGCTCTGTAATCGGAGATTGGCACTTTTTTACAGTGTGGAACGGGCCATCCAATATGGCCTTTCATAAAGGGGTTCATTTCAGCTTTGAACGGAGATCGCCGTGAGCGAGGGAGTGAAACATATAACCACTTGGTTCTTTCTGCTTATTTTAGAGAATGTGGAGATCTGAACACTTAAAGTGTCCCTGTCGTTATAACTTTCAAAATCTAAATCAGCATTAGATGTGATATAAAGCAAGTTTGCAATATACATTCATTATTATTTTTCTTGTTATCATGCTGTGAAACAAAGCTGTACTTACCAGAAATCCAGGTCCAGCCTCCGGAAGGCAAATTTTCTGACTTGTGCTGGTTGAAAGAAACAGACTAAACACAGTAATTCCGGACAGTACAGAGAGTCACGGCTCAATGTGTCCATCAATCACATGACTGCCTTCTCTCTGTGAGCGCTCAGATGGCCTGGGAAACACTGGACTTCCTGTTTTCTGACAGTTTTTTTTTTTCTAAAAAAAAAATCAGTCAGAAAACAGGAAGTGCCGTGTTTTCCATGATGACTAAAAAATAAATAATGAATGTAAATTGCAAACTTGCTTTATATCACATCTACTGTTGATTTAGATTTCAATTTAGTTATGACAGGGACACTTTAAACCCCGGCCTATGACTTGATCCATGTTTTCCAGGCAGTCTTCAGGCTGCATCTACCTTTTCCAGACAGCAGGATTCAAATTGGCAAATTGGCTCATCTATATTCAGATGACATGGGCGATTTACATTTTTCCTTGAAGAGGAACTTCTCTAGCCTATAGATGTAGAAACCTGAGAGGGGGCCCTTATTGACATCAAATAACAGCTGTCAGACAAAGCCCTTTAAATGCCTAACTAGAAATACCCCTTTAGGGTGCGTTCACACCTACAGGATCCGCAGCAGATCTGCAGCAGATTTGATGCTGTGTTCAGTTATTTAAATGAAATCTGCTGCGGATCCACAGCAGAAAATCAGCTGCGGATCCGGTAAATGTGAACGTACCGTTAAGCTGTGTGTCACCCAGATATCCTCTTATTTTCTCTATCCTGTTCTCTTCTGTAGGAGAATCTCCATTCATTCACCAAGGATGCCCTTAAACTCATAAGCAAAGATTTGCCGTTTGAATGTTTGGAAGTGGAGGAAAAGGTCGCCAGAGAGATCTTTCAGTACAATCCGTAAGTTACATAGACACTTTCTCATTTATTTATTTTTTTTCTTTCATAACAAAGACGTACGTGTTTTTATAAATGTGGAACCTGAAGTGTAGTATAATGCCGCTTTCTTCTTCTTAGCCGGCCTTTGTTGACGCAGAGCTCTCACAATAGCCTTAGCTGCATCGGGCCATCCGGACAGTTTGTATAGAGGAAAGAAACTCAAAATGTAAATGTTCTGCACAATCAGTGTTATAAAACATTGCAGCTTCTCAGTATCAGACCGATTTGTCCTCGCACATGTCACGGCTCGAGTACCAAAGTGTTTTTGAAGTGTAAAGTTCAGGTTGACCTTTAGGGAATAGCATGTACGGCGATACGATATAATAATAATGTTTCCTTATCTCTCTTTATGAGCGGGAGCAATAATGAAGCGTGGCCAGATCGGAGAAATGACTATTCCCTCTGCCGCCCTGTGTACAGTGCTGGTAAAAGGCCTCACTGCCAGTCCATGTGGCTCTCTATATGCCGCGTTGTGTGCCACCATATGGTGCTCTGCATGCTGCTATATTAACCCCCTAACAGTCACGTTGAAGGTTAAAAAATGCTCCTGGAAAGTCCACTTTTTGGTTGAAATTTCTGATTCCAAGTGTAATTAACTCATCAAGTGCTTTCAGTCTATTATATCCCCATAGTGCATTAACTATACGTAGCCCTAAGGACCAAGAACCTGGCAATGTTCGGTATCCATAGATAATAAATAGGGTGCTAGAGTTATGGTCTGTTAATTCCGGGGACAGTTCTCTTTATGTCCTTGGGATCTGTGGGAGTCCCACTGGTTAGACCACCACCACCGACCAGCTTGATATCACCTATCCTGTGATATCCCTTTAATAATTATCTGGTTCGTTGTGAACGGTACTAAATGTATATAGTTTTTGCTTTGATTTACCACTTTTGCACCATAAGGGCCCGTTCACACTGAGTAAAACAGGGGATTCCGCAGTGGAGCTCCCCGCCGCGGAATCCCTCTTGCCTCAGTGTTAATGGAATGGCTTGTGCACCTCTTCTTCCGTCGCTCTCAGTTCTAAGAATTGACTTGTCAATTTTTAAAGTGGAGAGCGGCAGAAGCGGAGGTGCGCTTAGGGTATGTGTGAACATACTCTTAAAAAAATATATAGCATTTAGCATTTTATTGTAACACAAAATAATTTGCTTTGTGTCACTGAATTTTAAGACCCAAACTGTAAGGTGTTTGAAGAATGTGGCAAAGTCCTTGTCAGAGATGAAAGATGTGGGTAAAGTGGGCAGATTTTGAATTAAGGAGTGTTTGTGAGTGTTTGCTTGTATGTCTGGAAGTCTTCCTTGGAGCAGGTGTTCTTGCAGTGCCGTTTGGTTTGGTCGGTGTACTAGGGCTGTCAGTTGATGCGGTTTGTTCTGTTGTGTGTGATAGGGGTGACAGAGTCAAGAGCTGAGGTAATTGTGGATTTGTAAAAGGTTGCGGCTCCATTATTGATATTGAGAGAAGAGTGGTGGGAGGGAATTGGAGAGTGTTTGAATGTCCTTGGGCCAGATATAGAGACAGTGGGAAAATATCAAAATTTTCGACCCCAATGAGAAATATGATAGAGGGATGTGTGGCTTTTTCTATAAAATATAAATTTGCCTTGTTTGACCGCATTTAGTGGAACAGATCTGCTCCTCTCTTGCCGGATGTCACTCTGGGTTAGGATAAAACACTTGTTGGTACGTAGAAGCTTTTAGCTACAAGAATCCTGAACATATTGTACTTGTGAAGCTTTCAGATATATGAACCACTTGCCGAGGTAAACGGCCTTGTATATGCGATGTCATGCGTCATGGTGTAGCCCTTGTTGAAATCTACAGTTACTGTAAATTGAAATCAGTTGACGTAGGTTTTCTAAGGTAAACTTTATTTTGTTGCGCAAATTGGCTTGGTTTCTTCATGTGTGTGAACAAGTCCTTAGCGATATCTGCAGAGGCGGAGGAGGGTACACAAGACAGATCAGAGGGAAGGGAAAAACATCCAAGTTTGGAGGGAGGGAAGATCACTCGGGATGTAGAGAAGGAGCACACAGGAGTCTTCAGCGGCATATGGGGGATCTTACAGGCTGTGTGTCAGTGTACAGGGAAAGGGGAGAACCTATAGCAGATTAAAGGGGTTATCCAGTGCTAAAAAAACATGGCCACTTTCTTTCAGAGGCAACACAACTCTTGTCTCCAGTTCAGGTGCGGTTTGCAATTAAACTGCATTCACTTCAATGAAACTTACCAGTAAAACCCCGGAGACAAGAGCGGGGCTGTCTCTGGAAGAAAGTGGCCATGTTTTTGTAGCGCTGGATAACCCCTATAAGGTGAGGGAGAGGGAAACCCAATCCTGATTATCGTGGACAGTAACTTGTGTTACTGGGAGGGACAAGTCCCTATATGTCTGAAACGAGGATCAGGTTGTAAATAGCATATTCAAGGCCTTGAAAAGAAGCAGTGGGATAGATATTGCAGCCTGAAACATAGGAAAAACTGTTTAAGATTTAAAGGTGTATTTAAGTATTTTATATCTTTTCATTTAGATCAGATTGACAAAATCTGGTCATCTGGGCACCTTATGCGCACATCTGTGAGATGGTTTTGCCAGGTATCAAATTCCTAGATCTGGATGCAGTAGCGGTCAGGATCCAGCTCCATGCCTTCCCGCAGAAGTGGTCACAAACCACTCCTATCAGTAATAGAGAATTGTCCAATATTGATAGCAAGAAATGGTGGGATGAAAATACAGTACAAATGTATATTATATTAATTCGATATTGTATATTAATCCGATTTTTATTTTTATTTTTTTTTTGCAAACACTTCTAACTAGCACTTGGCAGAAACATTTCTCACTGCAAGAACAGCAATACATGTGCCCTATAAGTCTCTAATGGGGATTGTGCTAGAACAAGATGCTTATTGATGATTATAGCTCCCATTATTACCTATACATCTCTCGGGTCATCACATTGTTGTTCTTGATCAAGCTACTTGATTGACTTGTTGCGCTCCTCGCCCGATGCCAGTGTGCCCTAGACTTTAAAAGTACCTTTCCACCATTACTATGTGCCTTAGCAATATAGTCTATTATATTACTTCTTCTTCTTCCTGGCTTGTATAACTGTGTGCTTGTGCTGCTCCTATTGGCCTTTAGCTGTTCAGCATTTATGATTGAACTCTGCTTGCCTCATCCCAAGCACAGACTGCCTGTGATTCTTGACAGCCAGCTTGCTATCATTGTCCATCTATGCACCAACTATAGCTAATGGAGGCCACTCCAAGAGTAGACCACAGCTCCTTGGGAGGGTTAAAGGTGAGCAACAAACTCCTCTTTAGAGTCTACTCTTTAGCCTTTACCCAAATCCATTAGTGACCCAGTTGGTTCACGTCACCTGCCGTCCTCATGACACTGGAGAACTACATGTGAATAAGGGCCAATAACCAGATGCAGTACGGTGGTTTGCTCTATGCTAATAAGCCATATGCTTGGTTGCGGCTGTAAGGGGCTTTATTTCCAGCTGCGGCACTGTTGTAATTTTAAGTGCTTAGAGGATTAAGGATTTGAGATAGAACCAGCTGTTCATATTACTATCTCCTGTATCCCAGCGCAGGATGAGCATTAAGCTTCCACATGTCCAGTGTTAATGCTACAATGGTCATCTGTAAGAAAGCTTATTTTACGGTACAATTCTCATAACCCAACATACCTGGGATTACAGAGGTGACAGATTATTTCATAGTATCCAAACCAAATGGATTTGGAAACATTCGGCATGTAAAAACCCTGCAACTTCCTCTAAAGTTATATTATAGGGTTATACAATGGTTCGTCGACTTCAATAGTTAGAGTTTTTCTGAGACTCCATTTTGCTAATTTTAATGGCATATTTTATGTAGTTTTGAACATATTAAAATAGCTTTACTATTATTTTTGTTTCTAAGCACTTACTATGAAGGGCGTAGGCAGCTCAGATATCACCCATCTACTACTAAACTGCAATTCACTTATAATTTTGAGGTACTCACCCACTGTTAGACAAAGCGATTTTTCAGCCCTCTCTGTTTAATGATAAACTATTGCAAACGAGCAGTTTTGTGAACGACATGAAATAATTTACCATAATACACGGAACAATAGTCATTAGTTAAGATCGTAATTACGATCGTTCATGTATTCTAGTATACAAACAATCATAATCGCTAAAATTTGATATATTTTTTTTGCACCCTATTCTTTGTGTAATAGAGCCTTTAGTCTTATTGCCTTATTTAGAACCGCAAGTACTCAAGGTCCATATTAAAGGAGTAGTCTGGCGAAAATTTTTATTAAAGTATTCTTTTGCCCCCCAAGAGTTATACAAATCACCAATATACACTTATTACAGGAAAGTGCTTTTTTACCCTGCACTTACTACTGCATCAAGGCTTCACTTCCTGAATAAAATAGTGATGTCACGACCCGACTCCCAGAACTGTGCGGGCTGTGGCTGCTGGAGAGTATGATGGCGGGGGACACTGAGGGACACAGGGCACTGTAGAGACACTGAGCATCCCTCTGTCATCATGCTCTCCGGCAGCTACAGCCCGCACAGCTCTGGGAGTCGGGTCGTGATATCACCATGTTATCCAGGAAGCAACATCACCATGTTTTCCAGGAAGTGAAGCCTTGATGCAGTAGTAAGTGCAGGGAAAAAAGCACTTTATAAGCATTTCCCGTAATAGGTGTATATTTTTTGGGGGGCAATACAATACTAAAAAAAAAAAATTTCTCGGACTTCCCCTTTAAATAGAGGGGGTATTAGGATTTATTTCAGTGACCCAGCTTCAATAAAATGTATTACTTGAGTGCTTTCTTCTACCTTCTTTAGTAACATAGTCGTGACTACTGGCAAAGGTGTCCTGAAGATGTGCATTCATTTACCGTAGTACTGTTGGTGTCCACCACAACAACAATTCCGTATGAGCAAGTGTAGGACAAGCTTTCTTGTCTTACCCTTATGCCCCCACCACCCATATTGACCCCTATGGTCGGCCAGCTTTGTAATAGGGGCTGTCATCCTCTGTAGTGGTGCCCTAGGCAGCCGCCTACTCCAGCTAACCAGTAACTCAACCCTATGTAATGGGCAGTAATGTAAAGCAAGCCTATGCAGCTATCTACACCACAGTCTACCTTTTCACAGTCACTACCAATGTGCGTTGTGCATGAATAAATTTGGCATCCTAATCTAGATCAGATGTTACGTTACATTTTATTTCTGCAACATTTGTGTTGAGCAGACCGTGACATTCTCATACATTCATGCAGCATTCTTATACATTTGGCATATTTCCTGATGACAGAAAAGTGCTACATATTATAAATTCATATAGCTATCTACATTTTCTCCTTTTTTTTCCATTCTCTTTTGCTGATGCATAAATCAGCTGGAATCTACTGCACATAAGCTCCGGGGCTTCCATTCATGCTGGGTTGCACTTGACACATGTTGATCAAAGAAGTGACATTCAAGACTAAATCATGGTGAAACGGGACGCACATACAAGCAAATGCAGATAAGGGTGAAGGTTACATGATAGAAGCCGGCTGACAGGTTTCTTTATTTAGGTTGGAGCCATACAATGTATGTTTCAGAAATACAATCTCTGCTTTAAAGGGGTTATCCAGCGCTACATAAACATGGCCACTTTCTTCCAGAGACAGCACCACTCTTGTCTCCAGCTTAGGCAGGGTTTTGCTGCTCATTTTGAAGTGAATGGAGCTTAATTGTAAACCGCACCTGAGTCGTGTTGTCTCTGAACAAAAGTGTCCATGTTTTTGTAGCACTGGATAACCCCTTTAACTCTATAGTTATAGGCTTTTAGGGTGATATCCGATTTTTTTGTTACCTTATCTAGAGATCCAAAACCTTTTTTAAAGGGATCACAACCCAGTAAGATATTCTCTATCCACAGAATAGGGAATTACACGCAGGTCTGGAGACCCTTCCAATCCCTTGAACGGGAACATATTTGCCCCAGCTGCCTTGTATCTTCTTTTTTTTCCTTTTTCAACATGTGTGAGCTGTCCACCAAGATTTATCCCCCTATCTACTGTCTGGGCTGGTGTGTAACTTTGTTTGGTGAAAGGGGGGGGGGGGGCTGGTGTTCACTCTTGATTGAGTACTTCATTGGAATTTTTTCACTGATCCCCTTGAGTTCAGTGATTACTGTGATTTATTGGTTGATTTGTCATTGCCCCAACTAGCCAGAATCCTGCTATACACTGACGAGGGGCAAATACCCCGAAACGTCTGTCTGTGGATGGATGCCTGCCTTGGCAAGCCCTTGTCATGTCACAATAATCGCACCTTGAGTTACACTTTGACACAAAAGGGGCCACCCTGTTTCCCTATTTATGTTCCAATACTTCCAAGCGAGTGGGACTCACTGACAATGAACGTACAGTTACGGCATGGAAGTCTGTCACCAGATGACCCTGGGCGTAACTGTACTTCCAGGGTGTTTCTCTTGTTATGAAGCGCGCTCCGGAGCGGAGCTCGCTTCATAGGAGGTGGGGGCCGGCTGCAGTGAGTAGCCGGCATCTCACCGTTAATGACAGGCTGCAGCGTGTCATTAACCCCTTTAAACGCTGCGCGACCGCAGCGTTTAAGTGTAAGTGACAGGGGAAGTCCCCTCTCAATTACCGATCGGGACCTCGTTGTATCGGACCACCAGAGGTCTCTTACCTTTCTCCGTGCGGTCCGATCGGCGATCTGTTCTCTGAGTCTGCACAGGCAGGCTCAATGAGCAGATCGCCTATAACACTGATCAATGCTATGCCTATGGCATAGCAGTTATCAGTGTGAATAATTAAACTAATGTATGTAAAAGTCCTCCAAAGGGACATCAAATGTGTAGAAAAAAAAGTTAAAATCACTAATACACTACCCCAAAGCCCCTCCCCCAATAAGTTTAAATCACCCCCCTTTCCCATTATATAAATAAAACATATAAAAACATATTATATACCGTAGTGTGCATAATTGTCCGATTTATTAAAATATAGCAAGCGTCATTGCAAACGGTGTACACGAAAAGAGGAAAAAAAAGTGCGCGGATTACCGATTTGATGTTGCATTATATTTATAAAAAATATTAATAAAAAGTGATCAAAACGTCCGATCTTCACTTTTATGGTATTCATAAAAGCTAGAGATCATGGTGCGAAAAAAATTACACCCCATATATCCCCGTAGGTGAAACACTAAAACTGTTATAAGCGGCACAATAGGCCCATTTTATTAATAATTAATTGCCAAAAAAAGGATTTCATTTAAAAAATATATAACATTAGAGAATCTGTGTAACCTGCATATGGTTGTGTTCGGACTGACCTATAGAGTAATAGTATCATGTCGCTGTTACCATATAGTGCATTACGTAGACACAGGAACCCCCCAAACGTTACCATATTGCATTCTTTTTTACGATTTCACCAATTTTTATCTTCATAAATAATAATTTTGGGGTTCCATAATACATGTTATGGTAAAATGAAAGATGCCATTACAAAGTTCCTGTAAGAAACAAGCCGTTACATGGCCTTGTAGATAGAATCCTGAAAGTGCTAGAGCTCTTAGAAGGGGAGGAGGGAAAAAACGAAAACAAAAAGATCAAAATTTGCGCGGCCCACTGGGTCATTTTGGGCCTCGTCCTCAAAGGGTTAAGTGGCTATTTATCAGGGTGGTGTGGTGCTCTCCCCATCTGGAGGCACCCTTTGGCAACAGGCTAGGGATGTTTGCTAGGGATGTTCGCAACCGAGGCTCCACAGACTCCTTTTTTGCATATTTACATTTTTGGGGGCATCAGTGGAGACTCTTGATTGAGTACTTTATTGGATTTTTTCCCCTGATCTCCTTGAGCTCAGTGATTGCTGTGTTTTGTTAGTTAATATGGCCCACAGTCTGTGGAAACTTTTCTGACCATTAAAGACACTGTTCTAGGACTACGCTCGGTCTAGTGTAGCATAGCAAACATAAGCATTCCAATCCATCATGTAATAAAAAATACCCCTGTGTCTAGATATTGCTGTTACATACCTGGTATGGCACCCCGTGGTGTTTTGATTTCCTTTTACAATGTCCACCAAATGTATTCTGTACAGGTGGTCACACATGCTCAGTACCCTCATTGCTAGACACCTTGCTATGAACGTTCATGGACCGAAAACTAGCAGTCTGTTGTAATGCAATGTGATAATACAAAAAATACTGAGCAAAGCAGCCAGATATCACAGCCGGCATGAATTAGACGAGACCTTAATGTTTGATTCGGACAATTACTGGAAAATTTTTTATAAACTGAAAAATTAATGGAAATGCCGAAAAATCTATTCAGAACACGATCACGGACATGAAGAGGAGTAAGAATCCATTCATTGCAGGAAAGCTCCGCATGGCTCGAAAAGTCTGCGGCATGGAAATCTACCGTGTTATGTGATCTGCAAGTCTGGAGAGGAACGACAAAAGAATTTCCCTGCATTAGTCACACAGGAGCGTCGCTGCTTTAGCTACACAGTCGGAGGTCTATAATTTCTGCTCTTCTCGGCAGCACATAGCGTTATCACCACCACACTCCAGTCCTTATTACCACTATCATGGTGGTCACAGAAGCGGAATATAGGAGAATTGTGTAAATAAGATGCCTCCTCCGTTGCTATCCACTTTGATGTCCTATTTCGCCATCTCTAAAGGGAATTGTCAGATCTTCTTGAGACCCAAACAAACTTTGCAAACTCCCAGTAACATGAATGTACAATGTTCTGTGACACTGTCACTTACTAATGCACTGAAATTACACACAGCTGCTATGGGAAACAGGGATTCCTAATGAGTGTGGATGATGTAGCGCCACGGCATGCAGGCAGCTGCACCCACTGCTGGGTACTTACAGGCAAATCATTACTTTCCATAATGTGCTCTTAACCCTACTATGAAAGGTTCTCCTTCTGCTATTACTCTAAATGCAATTCGCACATAAGTTAATCTCATTTATAATAATATATATTTATCACATATACTGAAGTCTACCCATTACAAGTAAGCGTGATGTGACTTATAAAGTACACCAATAAAGCATGAGCCATACCTACATTCCTGCAGTGCCCCAAAATAGTAGGGCGGAAGGTTTGAAGTCTGAATTGGTGTCATAGAGACTTTGATATGTTAAAGCCTGAATGTTTAGAGCCCCTTAGATCACTAGACTGAGCCAGGTGCTCAGCGCATTGGTAAAATGTACCACCCCCTTCACATTTTGCCACTATAAATGCTGCAGAATGATGGGAAATCTGCTGCGTATACAGCACGCATGGCTCCACTATGAGTCGGCTGGCAGTATTTTTTATTTATATAGAATGGTCTGATGGTAATATTGGTTATGGAGGCCATTCTGTTTGCTCTTTGTACGGGGGCTCTTATGATGTTTATGGGGGTACTTATGCCATTAGGAATGTATCACCTGTACTTTATGGAAAGTATTAACAATTAAAAAAAAATATATAAAATTACTCCCTTACTCTTTGTTGGACAGTGTCACCAAGGCGGGGCTTCACAGCAGTTGTGCCCACTCTTCTATATGGACAGTGTCACCTAGGCAGGGCTTCACGGCTGTATTGCCCTCTCTTCTATATGGACAGTGTCACCTAGGCAGGGCTTCACAGCAGTTGTGCCCTCTCTTCTATATGGACAGATATAGGGGCTTTACGACAGTTGGGCCCTCTCCTATATGGGCAGTGATATCTACATGGGGCTTCATGGTAGTTGAGCCCCATCTCCCGATTGGGGTGTGGGCTCAACTGCCGAGAAGCCCTTTCTAGATATCTGTCCATATAGAAGAGAGGGCACAACTGCTGTGAAGCCCCACCTAGATATCTCTTTCCATATAGAAGAGAGGGCACAACTGCCGTGAAGCCCCGCCTAGATATCACTGTCCATATAGAAGAGAGGGCACAACTGCCGTGAAGCCCCGCCTAGGTGACACTGTCCACAGATAAAATTAAGCAGAAAGAAGATACAGACAAGTGTTCTGCAGGTATATATCCAGTGTGCAGCATCTAAGCTTGTGGATGGTGTAGAGAACCGCACATAGAGTAAGGGGTGTGGGGGTGGGGGGTAGACAGTATCGCTTTAATCACTCCCCCTTTAAGTTTGAGTGATGTAAGGGGCTACAAGCAGATCTCCTTAGAGAAAAGGTTTTCCATGGACTGTTAAACCACAGTAATAGGAATTGTTCCAGTTAGAATAAAAGATGACTTGACCTATTGGTTTGTGTTGGAAGATTTTTGCCGCCTAAGTACTGTATATATGGAAAGTTTCATCACATGTGACACTTGGTTTTGAATGCGCAGTAGAAGTACATTCACCAGTTATATAAAGTGATGCGGATATTCCCTGCAGATAGCAATGTAAATGTTTCTGCACGGTTTGAGAACTGAAGATCAGGTTGTAGTCACGCAAAGCCTTAATACTATTGTTTTGGGATGCTAAGAGAATGAACAGGACCGATTCTAAAGAACTTTAGGGACAGATCAGGATTTTTTCAACCCCTTGGTGTCCTGTACTATAGATTTATGACAGGCCGATGTAGTTTAAAGTGAAGGTGCATAAAAGTGAATATTATCCAGGCTTAGAAAAACATGGCCCGCTTTTTTCCAGAAACAGCACCTCTATTGTCCTAAGTTTGGGGGTGGGTTTTGCAGCTCTGTTCCGTTGAAGTGAATGGAGCTGAATTGTAATACCACATCCATAAAGGCAGGGGTGGCGCTGTTTTTGCAAGAAAGTAACTTTTCCTTTGAAAGGGAACTGATCACCATCCCTGACCTGTCTGGTTTAGTGAATACTTGTAGTCTCTATTAAATAACCATTGCAGATCACCTATTCTTATAGCTCTGTGATGTGCTGTTCCTTTCTTATTCTTACTAGAAATCAATGATTCAATAACCAAGTGGGTGTTACCAATTGGGGGCGTGTCCATACACAGTCTGGCACTTTCAGCTCTGATTGGCTAGCGTCAGACTGTGTAGGAACACGCCCCCAATTGGTAACACCCAGTTGGTTATTAGTTTGGTGATTACGGGTGTACAGATGAAGAAATATTGTTCCATTTCCCTGACTTAAGGCTCTGATGTATGGCATTTTGTAGCCCACTATATAGGAAAGTGTTGACTGTACTTTGCTACACTATACATAGAAATGTAAATGTTAAATAAATATATATATATATATATATATATATATATATGTTTTTGTAATTTATTATTATTATTATTACTGTTTTTTGCCCAACTAAAGAACAGGCCACAGTAATTCTACCCAGAGAAGAGATGTTTCTTCATCAGATGTCAGTGGTCTTAAACACATAGGAAAATCCGAATGCAGTACTAAAGAATAAAGCCGGAGATATCTACTGGTGCTGGCAGCTAGTTACAAGTGTTGTCTCATCTCTTGTCTCCTCCGGTGAAAGATTTCTTATACGATGTAACATTCAGAGACTTCTTCTTTCCTCAGGTATAAGTTGCTGATGCTGGAAGAGAAGGCAGCACAACACCCGCAGGGGAAGGTAACATTACACAGGTTGGTAGATGTCTCATTCTATTTGAGGGGAAATCTTAACAAACCTTTATTAGCCAGTTATGGAGGGGGAGAAGAGTAGGAGACATCTCTTTTGCCTGACTATGGAACAATGCAGAGTGCGGGATATGACAACACATGCCGGCTGTTAAAGAGAAACTGAGCAAAATGTATTAAAAACACTGCACCCAAAGGTCAGCATGTGATATAATGCGGCACTCACCATATCTTTGTGCATATTCTTTTATTATTTCATAGTAACAAAACAACCTTAAGTGCTGTACAGGTTACATGGCAGGTGCAGGTGTGCTCCACCTGCCATGTAACCTGTACAACACTTGAGGTTGTTTTGCTTCTATGAAATAATAAAAGAATATGCACAAAGATATGGTGAGTGCCGCATGATCATTTTTTCTATGGTTTTTATTATACATGGACTTCACGTTATTGCATGCAGAGCACTGCAAGAGCCATCGTGCCTAAAACCCGAGGTGAGCAATCCCATTGTTTTACACGCGGATTGGGAATGTTTGGAGTAGTGCCAAGAGCTCTTCTATTTTTGTATCCAGCATGTGATATGCTGCTGATAGATTCCCTTTAGGATCTAAGGAGATTTTATTAAAGGTTAAAAATTTCCAGAATCGTATTACGATATATAATGGTGAATCGGAGGGCTGCGGCTCCTTTTATTTATCTGACCAGTGAAGGTGCATGGAGTTGGGCCCCATGATCTAGTATTCATGGCCGAGCCTAATATTGTAAAACTACTGTGGATACAACCGCTTAGTGTATTTGTCCTACTAGTTTGTGGTGTTCCCTTTTATGTCGGCCATGTTCTGCTGCTTTAACGATACTTCTTCTTTGATCTCTTCTGTTCCATATTCTTCCATCCTATAGTTAGAAGTCATTATTACAAGAGTCTTCTCAGGCCTGCAGACTAATTCTACATTCTTGTCATTTTCCAGGTTTGGGGAGTTTGTGGATCTGAGTGAAGGTCCCCACATCCCCCGGACCGGTTTCTGTTTTCAGTATGAGGTGACGGCACACCACCCCCTGTCCACCATCTCCTCGGAGTTTGTTAGGCGGTTCCAGGGTCTCTCCTTGCCCAGACACTTGATGGTAAGACACTTAGCGTATATCAGCTCATAATAGACAATTCACATAAGTAATAAGGATTAATAAATACTCCTTTTCTGTAGCACAAAAAGTTTCACTCAAGTCCCGGACCTCAGGGGTCTAGAGACCTGAATCCACTGATGTAAAGCTACACTACACAAATATATCAGCTGTATATTGTTGAATGTAAATGGTGATTGGGGTCTTTATTCTTAAAGTGTCATGAATAAAAACTTTTGACTTGTCACAGACACACAACGAGAGTTTTTATCAGATGGTGTCAAGACCGCCACCGATCAGTAGAATGAGGTAGGAAAGCCATGTCTCTGTCCCCACTCTGTGTCTATGTGAACAAGATGGCATCATATGCTTACATAATGCGGCCTTCTAGGTCACATGACACAGAGGACGGAGAGAACATACCAAGTGTGTTCTCCTCCTGCCTCGTTTTTCTGATGTTCCCATAGAATGGTTGGGTTCAGCTGACATTTCTCTAATGTGTATGGCTGGTCTACCAACAATAATATGCTTTAGTTATAATCACACTCACACCCACCAGGACACTGATCAGCAGCCTTTGGGGTCCACTGCCCCAATACCTTGCTGCATCAGGCCGTGTGGTGTCTGGTCCCTGATGAAGAGTAGCGCTGTGTGCAGGAAATGCCCACTCAATCTATCAGTGACCGCTGTGAGTCACCTGCACCTGCTCAGCAGCTACCAGGCTGTGGCACCACAAGTACAGCAAGGGAATGGGGTAAATGAATACAACATCAGATTCCACCTTTCATTTTCCAAAGAGTCTGTGAGGAATTAAAAGTGGAATCTGATTGGTTGCTAGGGGCAACTGAGACAGTTCTACTTTACACCATGGGGGAGATTTATCAAACATGGTGTAAAGTAAAACCGGCTAAGTTGCCCCTAGCAACCAATCAGATTCCACCTTTCATTTCTCACAGGCTCTTTGGAAAATGAAAGGTGGAATCTGATTGGTTGCTAGGGGCAACTGAGCCAGTTTTACTTTACACCATGTTTGATAAATCTCCCCCATGTTTGAGAAATCTCCTCCAGTGTCACGTTTTGCGGTGCCTAGTGTGCTCCCAGGTGCTGCTTACCACCTGTTTATTGGCCTCCAGGTGAGCCCAAGCTGCCCCATCATTGAGGCGTAAGGACGGCAGCGGGTATAACTGCTTAATGGTGCGTTCACACCTACAGGATCTGCAGCTGATTTTCTGCAGCAGATTTCAGTTAAATAACTGAACACAGCATCAGATTTGATGCTGTGTTCAGTTATTTAACTGAAATCTGCTGCAGAAAATCAGCTGCACATCCTGTAGGTGTGAACGCACCCTAATTCTATTGCCCTCTCTCGGTGCTCATTTCTGTGCATATTTAGCTTTGGAGTTTAAGGGAAAAATGTAGCTTCATAGAGTATAAACATATACCTTTGAAGTGGTACACTGGAGAAAAAAATTATTTAAATTTACTGGTGTCAGAAAAAAAATCTCCAGTCTTCGAGTACTTATCAGTTGCCGTGTGTCCTGCAGGAAGTGCACGGTGCTCTCTGCTGCCACCTCTGTTCATTTCAGAAACTATCCAGGGCAGCAAATCTTCATCGAAAACCTCTCCTGCTCTGGGTAGTTCCTGACATGGACAGAGGTGGCAGCAGAGAGCAGCCTGTCAAACTGGAAAGAATACATCACTTCCTGCAGGACATACAGCAGCTGATTAGTACTGGAAGACTGGTAATTTACTAAATACTGATACTTTATTGTAATTTACCCTTTTATTAAAGTCCTCCATTCGAATGCTCCTATAGAAGAATGGCTATAATTATGACGTTTTTTTTTAGGTGGGGTGAGGGAGGTCCCTACTTGGTTATTTATATTTTCCCCTACCTATAGCCACCTCTCCCCTTCTCCATTAGCAGCTAATGTTGCCCAACTTCTGCAACTAAACAGAAATTGAGTTTTGTAATGGCCTTGTAGAGTTTTGTAAATAATTCATCTGTTCCTTTAGGGTACAAACCCACACACCGTATACACAGCAGATATGCAACAAATATGCAGCAAATACGCAGCAGATTTGTTGGTACAGATTTGATGCTGTGTTAAGTTATTTAGATATAATCTGCTGCGTATTTGCTGCGTATTTGCTGCGTATCGCAGCAGTAAATACGCTGCTTATACGGTGTGTGGGTTTATACCCTTAAGGACTCTTTTCTTGCTCGGTTTACCTCCTCAGTCTGCAGAAATGAGTCCTATCAGGAAGCTGAACACAGTGCGCCCAATGCATTCAGCTTCCCTTCCTGATGTAGATTACTCATACAGATCACAGCAGGCAAGAAAAAAATGTTCAGCTTCCCTTGTAATCCTACAGATTAGGGTTTGATAGGAGGGAACTTTTAAGGCACTGCCTGATCATTAAAGATGTTTTCCAGGCTTCACACATTGATGCCCTTTCATCATGTCAACAATATTAGATTGGTCTCATAGGTTAGTTATCCACCCATATAATATTAGTAGATTTGTACGCCATCAGCCTGAACAACTCCTTTAAGTAAATAGGTGGGCCCAGTGCTACAGGGACTTTATAACTAGATTATTCCAGCTAAAAGTGCCTTTTTAGTGTGAAAAATCTGGTATTTCCTTTCATGTATTTCTTATTTAGCGGTCTTGCTGTTCAGTATTATTCCAATCAGCCACGTATTGTGTGAATGGTAGCGACCTTCGGCGCATAATTACAAGGAACATTTGTTTACGAACCCTTCACATAACCCTGAGTGGTCCGGCTTTTCCTCCTTCATTCTTGCTGAGTGTTAAATAAAAATTGCAGTTCTACACAGATCTATAATAGCACACTTGTTTTTCTTCTTTTTTTTCTCTTTTTCTTTCCTTTTTGGTTAATAAGATACAAGAGGCTCTGAATTATTAAACCATATGTGGAGCGTGAAAGGCGATTCTATTCTGCGTCCTTGCTAGGATCACGCTGAGCAGGCAGTTTGTTGTAGAGGAGAGGGAGGATTGTTTTGGCATCGAGCTAAGTCGAGAAGTCAGTGGATTACTGTTCTGGAGTATATTGATTATAGAGCGGTTCATGCAGAAATTGGTGTCATGTGACCCGAACTAACCCGAAGGCATATAGACCTATAAAAAAAGACATGACGTAGAAGAGTTCTGCTTAAAGGGATACTCCAACTGGTTCTCTTCATGGTCTCCACTCCCCTCTCTTGCCCCTCCCTTCTAAAACCAAAGTCACATGATCCTTCTCTTCTGTTGCCAGACAAACTGTAACACCTAATTTGTAAGCCGGCCCACCACTGACACCCCACCAATCAGTGAGCACCTGGCCAAGGCCAAGGGAAACAACAAAACAGTGACTGCCTCCTGAGCAGTATAGGGAAAAGGAAACACAGTTGTTTCACCTATCTATGTAGATAGATAGATAGATAGATATTTTGTTTACAATGTAAAGCAGAAGCACATTGAGCCAGCGTTGTGCAGATACTACAAGATAAGGCAGATACTTGGCAGTTGGCTCTGAGGTGCAATGTATGCTGGGAGATGTTTCTGGCTGGCGCCATCTTGGATATAGACTGGGGTTTAGAAAAACTTGTAACTCAGGAATGGCATCAGCTAGAAAATTGGGAGACTGCTCAAAATACTCAGGGGGACTTGCTGAGCATTTCATTCTTTGGCTCTTGAATGGAATCCCCCCTTAAGTACATTGAGAGTGGGGGCTATGGACCACCCAGAAACAACCGGCTTTAGTAAAGCTTTGCTGGCGTCCTAAACCTACACCCTATACAGCCCTGGCAGGGATTTATTAGCAAATTGTCCAGTACATGTACAGTATGGTGGTTTTCCAACCTTAGGATATGTGCTATCCAATGCTTAGGGCCCAGTTACATAGGGTGATTATTATCCAGACAGACCAATACTGCCCTGTGTAACAACACCAGCTATCAACCCATAGTCTTTGTTTACTAACTCATCAGGTTGCTTAGGCTTGTCACAAAAATCATCCGCCATTGGCTGCACATCTCCCTGTGTAATATGAGATTGACCAACATCTGACTGCTGCAAAGAGACATGTCAAACGTTTTGATCGGTCAGGGTCTCTGCTGGTCTGCTGAGACCACCTCAGATCAGGAGAGCAAGACAGACCCTGGTTGATGTATTTGACTCCCTGGCTTGGAGTGATCTCCATCCACATGGCTTCATTATAAGTCTGTGGGGCCACTGGACGGAGATGATTGACAGTTTTTTTTTTTTTTTGATGGCCTCTTTAGTGGTATAAGCAGAGAGCATAGTATTTCACGGGGCCCCATATGGCGGCACACACAGTAGTCAGGAGTGGATGCACTTATTTTTGACCCGTTCATGTAACACAAGCGTCAGAACAATAAAGGATCTTCTAAAGCTTCTAACACAAAGCTATAACAAATCAGCCCTGTCCTCATATTGTGCTGTGGCCGGGATTGATAATAACGTGACTAATTCTGGTATTTTCTCGCTGCAGGCTCATCACACCGTGTGGAATAAATTACGAGTCAGAGCCCAGAAACCGGTAAGATGACGCAACTGGCAATGAAACCCTTGTAAAATGCACCAGAACCTGTGACATGTTTGTTGTGCCAGGATTAATGAAACCCTCTAATGAAATAAACTACCGGGGAGAGGAATTAGATGGGAGAAGAAAAAAAAAAGAGCGGCCATAAAGTGGCCTACCGGATTGCATGGCTTTTTAGTGCATTTTGTTATAGGCGATGCAGACTGCGGTGGAATAATTCCTCCCGTTTATTGCCCGTGGCATGTAAAATGAGACAGTTTGTAGTAAAGTAACATATAAAATCTCTTCTGCTACCAAAAATAACAGGAGTTGAATTGTAGGCGACGTTTATTCCCGGCAACAAAATCCTGCTTTAATTTTCTTGCCTTTTTGATATTAGAGACATTTGTATTGTACCCATCACCTACACGTGACACTGCTCGGCATTACTCACAAATATTGGTTGGATCTGTGCTCCTGTGTATTGGTGCCGCTAACAAAGTGGCTGCCAGCAGCTCTGTATGTGTGAAAAATTCCCATCAAAGCCCAAGCTGCAAGGTGATATAAAGCAGACTCGCCTGCTCTCCTGACACGTCTGGTTTAGCAGATACTTGCGAAATAACAACAGTGGGCGTATTGTTCTTCTTAGAGTATTTGACTAAAGAGACAAGTGGGCGGTACCATTTTACTCGTCAAGGCAAATGAACCCACAAACTCTTGACTTACACAGATACAATTAATTCTTTATTATAAATATTTATCTGCCAATAATTCAGGTCTCCTAAATAGTATAGAGTTTTAGGAGACCACAGAATGTTGTTCCCGACTTTTCTGTGCAATTGTGGCACTTTGACAGCCGAAAAAATCTCACAAGAAGAAGAAGAAAATCATTCGAACATTTGTTAGTTTTTAATTTGGATAGAATTTCTGTAAATTCTCTCACTACTAGTTCCGACATATTAGTATGTAACACCATTGACAAGAGAAATGGTCATGGGCAAAACAATTAATTGCAGATTAGGTTAAGTGTAAAGAAAAAAAAAAATCACACATTTTCATCCTCTCACTGCTGCTCACCATCTTTTGCCTTCTCTTACATAATAGGAACTGGCTGATCACCTAATTTCTGTCTGGGGTCGTTCACTGCTGTAGTCAGTGATTGGCTAAGCATCTAGACTTTATGTCTAGACGTCACCAGGAAGTGTAAGACATGAGGACTAGATGGTGTCTGTAAGACATGAGGACTAGATGGTGTCTGAACAGCAGCAGCGGAGGTTTTTTTCCCCCAGGGGCAAACCCTTAAACTAGGACTAAATAAGGTCTTTAAGGCTATGTTCACACTACGTAAAACTACGGCCGTAGTTTTGTGGTGTGTGACATAGCTTTATGTTAAATGGGATCGTGGCCGGAGAGTACACACATCGTATGCGCTCCGGCTTGGATCCTGTGCGACGCCGGAAAAAAATGACTGGTCAGTTTTCTGCGGCCGGAATTCAGTGAATTCCGGCCGCAGAAAGACCTGTCAGTTCACACAGTGAAGCAAGCGGCTCCGGCCGCTCGCTTCACTGTGTGCCATGGAAAGCTCTGATGTGGGCGTGCACTGATGCGCCCGCATCAGAGCTCCGCGGCCGGAAAGATCATCCGGCCGGTACTTAAGTACCGACCGGGATGATCCGGGCCGAGACCGGCTGCTCCGTGACCCGGTCGGGGTCACGGAACGGCCGGTCTCATACAGCGTGTGCATATAGCCTAACAGTGTGATCATTCAGAACCTTGCTCTTAGAGCACCTTCTGGTCCTAAAAAGGGGCATCTGTCCCACATTCATGTAGGTTGTTGGAGGCCCACCCTCATTTTTTTAACACTAAAAATAGTAATAGGATTTGTGACTGTGAAACCTACCAAGAACATTTCTTTTCGAGTTCATTTATATACAGTATACATGTGAATGGACATATATTGTTTTATAGGTTGTATGCAGATTGGTTTTTATTTTGCATGGTTCAGTGTATGGGGTCTTAACAATGATGGGTTCTCTTGAGCTTCTGATAACAAGAAATAGCAAAGGACGAATAACCCGATGCATGATCCTAAGTTCTCAGCCTTGTTGAACACATCCCCTAGGGATTTGCACTCTTATGTTTCTTTGAGATCCTTACGCTGTTCTTTAAGGTGTATGATTATAGCCTTGGAGGCGCTTTCATGTTACTTTTTTTTTTGTGTGTAGGGGAAACTGGGCTGAGAAATGCAGCTATAGACTAAATATAAGTTCAGATGAGGTTTGCCTTCAGCAAAGATTAAGGACACATCCAGCTTCATTTTGTTGGCCAAGTTTCTATAGTTCTTTTTATCAGAAGTTTTGACTTTGTTCCATAATACATGGCTACAGGAGCGCGGCGCACATAGTATTGGGTGGATGCTATTGATTGATGTAGGAGATGTTGGGCTTCGCTTTATCATTCCCTTTGTGGCCACAGGAGAAAAGCTTAGAGGGCTTATGATGGATATTATCAGTAACAAAACTCCTAATTTTCCAATAAAAAAAAAATCTTTAGGACGGAGAAGGGAGATCAGCAGTAAGAAGAGAGAATAGGAGGAATTTTGCTTTATAGGTTTTGCTCCTTTTTGAGCTGTACCCCTTTAAGCTAAGTTTTATGAAATCTGTAATTGGCATTTAAAGGGGGTAAGCTAGGGGTGTAGTTTGGAATCTTTTTTTTTTTTTTTTTTTTTTTTTATAGGTTCTCACTTCTCACCTTTCCAATCCTTCATTGTTTCAACAGTGCTCAGAGCAACCACTGGAAACGTAAAAAGTGCTGACAGCTTTAAAATGTTTTTTTTTGTTTGTTTTTTTGATACTTGTGCTATTATTTATTTATATGTGTGTGTGTGTGTGTGTGTATGTGTATATATATATATATATATATATATATATATATATAGAATATATATATAATTATTTTTTTTTTAAGGGGACTTTTTTTTTATCATTTAAAGGGGTACTCCGGAGGGTAAAAAAGTTTGCAAACTAACTGGTGTCAGAATGTTGAACAGATTTGTAGATTACTACTATTCAGAAAACTCAGGTCTTCTAGTACTTAACAGCTGCTGTATGTCCTGCAGGAAGTGGTGTATTTTTTCCAGTTTGACAGACTCGGTGCTCTCTGCTGCCACCTCTGTCTGTGTCAGAAACTGTCCAGAGAAGTAGCAACTCCCCATAGAAAACCATTACTGCTCTGGACAGTTCCTGTCATGGACAAAGGTGGCAGCAGAGAGCACCGTGTCAGACTGGAAAGAATAAATCACTTTTAGCAGGACAAATGAAACACAATTGTGATGTCATAGCAGCAGCATATCTTACAGGGGCCGTGGGCAGCTGCACATAAGGTTAGCCCATCCTTGGTCTCAGTGTTGAATGTGCCAGACCCGGTGCAGCCCGTACACTGAGTCATTCTCCTTAGCTTCCAAGCACATTAGACGTATAATCCGGGACTTCTGGAATCCTAATGCAGATTTAGAAGATTCGCACTGTAATATATTAAACCTCATACAACAATGAATCTGTTCCCTTTGTCTTTCGATTAGTGTGATGGTTTCTAATATTCTAGATTTTTGACTTGGGATTGTATTAACCTCCCCCCTTCCATAACGCCAATGTAATTACCATCCGCCCTTCTAATAATGCAATGCATCATCTGATAGCGAGTGACACTTAATATAATGGATTGCCGTGACCTGGATAAGCCCGGTTCACCAGCTAAATATCCCTCCACATCCATGCAGCCGTGCTGTAATGATATGGACTCCCGATAATCTGTGCATGACATATATCAATGAAGGACAATGAGGATTTTCAGCCTCGGCTTTTCGGAAGCTATCTCGGTGATCTGCTTGGATATTTTCACAGGTTTGGGGAAGTTACTCTTAAGTCTGAAGAGTGCAGGAACAATAGCCGGGAGGAAGAAATACTATTGACAGGGAAGAGTCTGTCGGATTTCACTGTGTCTGTATACAACCATTGATTGAGGCGAGCGCAACCTGTCAGAGAACATCAGCCGTACGCTCACCGAGGAAAGACAGAGCCCAACTCCAGTCTACGAGAGGCACTTCTTATTCCTAGTTGCTGCATTTCATCAGTTCTGCCTCAGTTTTCTATATTAGATTGTTAGATCAAAACAATCTACCATCAATATTATGTGCAAAATGGCATAAATCTGCTATAAGCTGAACTCAGTATGACGGATTTACCCATATAGCCACATTGTAATACTGACATGGCCCTAGACCGTGACGTCTCATGACGCAAGGCCTCATGCCGATGTGTCATTCACTGCAAGACACCCAGAAGTGGCATCTTTGGTTCAGAGGTCCCAGACAGTAGCATCTTTTCCTTTTAAGACTCCTGGCAGTGGCATCATTTTCTAGGACAGTGTTTCTCAACTCAGTCCTCATGGCCCCCAAACAGTTGAGGATATGAGGATGTTCTTAGTATTTCACAGGTGATATAACTATAGTCAGTGCATCAGCGATCGACACAGCTGTTCTTTGTATCGGATATCCTCAGATCCTGACCTGTTGGGGGGGGGGGGGGGGGGGGGGGGGCTATGAGGACGGAGTCTAAGAGGTCCTGAGTAGTGTTGTTTTTTTTACTGAGATGCTCCAGCCAGTGAAGCCTTTTTCATGGCCCCTTAGGCTCCGTTCACACAGAGTAAAACTGGTGGAATGTCAACAAACGCAAGGTCTGCTTTGGGACCTAGGTTTCACTCAATTGTGAGCATACAAAAGGATACCGCCAGCTCCCACCTCTTTGGCATATATCAGCTTAAAGGGGTACTCCAGCGTGGGGGCACTTTTGTCCCGGTTCCAGCGGCGGGTCCCGCATCGCGGTGCTCCGGTGGCCGGCCGCTTCCGGGTGTCTGACGCGGGCCCGAGACGTGACGTGGGGATCCCGCCTCCTTCACTGACTGGCAGAGCGGACCTGAGACGTCATGTCTCAGGCCCGCGTCAGACACCCGGAAGCGTCCGGGAACCGGGCACCGGAGCGCCGCGATGCTGGAACCAGGGAGGTGAGTGGACGTCTTTTCCCTCGGCCACCTCGTCCCGGTCCCAGCGCAAAAGTGACCCCCCCCGCTGTAGTACCCCTTTAATAGTTCATGTATCCTATGGTTGTGTGACACATAGTTATGTGAGTGCACAATATATGAAAAGAGTCCACTCATGTTTAGTAGTCTTCACTTCGACTTCATTTTTTTTTAGCTTTATGTTAAAGTTCGTCTGTGTGTGATCAGAGCACTGGAGATAGCTAGAGGCTAGGCGTCCTCTCCCTGCCGAAGTCGAAGTGAAGACTACTAAACGTGAGTGGACTCTTTTCATATATTGTGCACTCACATAACTATGTGTCACACAACCATAGGATACATGAACTACTAAGCTAAAACTGGTGTAATGCCACGGCCTCCGTGTCATACTGGGAATCTTTTGCAGTCTCGCGCGCCTCTTCTCTCCGTGCTGAAGAGTGGACATGTCGGCTCTTCAGCACTGAGAGAGGAGGCACACAAGCCTCCCATAGACAGTCAGTATGACACGGAGGCCATACGGAGGGATTCTCTTCCACGAAATTCCGCCAGTTTTACTCTGTGTGAACGGAGCCTTACAGTGAAGCGGCGGCTTCTTTTACAGCAAGGCCCCAGGCAGCGGCGGCTTCTTTTGCAGCAAGGCCCCAGGCAGCGGCGGCGGCTTTTGCAGCAAGGCCCCAGGCAGAGGCTTCTTTTGCAGTAAGACTCCTTACAGTGCTATTTTTTTACAGCAAGGCCTCATTCGGTGGCATCTTTTGCAACAAGGTCCCAGGCTTTGAATTCTAAGTTATAGGCATCATGTTATAGAGCAGGAAGAGCTGACCAGATTGAGCTTTATGGGAAAAGATTCAGCATAACCTGTAATTTATTGGTTGAAATCTGATGTTTCCATGTTACGAGGCCTCATGTGGTGGAGTCTTCTGCAAGGCCCCAGGCTGTATCATCTTTTGCTGTATACCCGAGCAGTGGATTCTTTAGCTGCATTGCTCCATTTCTTTATGACCAGTTGCCATCATTTAATAGTCCCACATGTTTGCCTATGTTTATGCAATAGAAGAACCAGGCCAATTGTAAAAAATCAGCAACTTCCAAAGCACCAAATGTGATAAATACTGGAAGCTGGCAGCTCTACAGGAGTTTGGGGGGGGGGGGGGGGGCTTCCCAAATGTAATTGTAGTTTCATCTCTGTGACAAGATGTCCTGGAGATGTTCCTGAAGGGATGTCGGAGAATCTTCTGCATCTCTAACCACCATGTGGCTAATATTCTGTCATTGAGGCTTGTAACTCCTCCTTACCTGCTGTCACATCCTGAAGGTGCATCCCCCTCTCCACAACATTACCATTACCTGACCAATCTGTCATGGGACAATGATTTATTTATACCTTATATAATGTAATGACATTGTAGATGTATTTACCTCCTAGGATCTGTAGGAAGCTGGGTGACAACCCCTCGGAGCAACACTGTGGTTGTCATTAATGTTTGTCGTAAGGAACATCTGTTATTTTAGTAAGAGACCAGGATAACATTAAAGCGATTAAATAGAAAGTAACCGTATACAACTTCACTGTAAAAAGTAGTTCCATTGTTGACCTGCAGATGGTGCTGTAAAGTTTCCTTAGACTCTGTGTTCACCTATAGGCTGTATCCGGTATTGCATTGTAGAAGATATAGTGGTGGTGATGAATTGTTCCTGGATTGAGTACAGAGGCATGGTGCTGTCTACATGGGATTATACTGTGACTTTGGCTGGAGATTGTACAATCTGCCATATTAGTCTGGTAATTCCTCCCCTATTACGCGAGGCGACAAGAGGGAGCATACAAGTGCGACCTGTTAGGTCATTTCCGCTTGCTGCCAGCGTTATTACACGTATCGGCAGGGAGGGGGTAAGAGCCGGAGCTGCGGGGGGGACTGCCCGGGGGATCGATAGATCGTTAAACCATGCAAAAGCTGCTGTAGCCAGTACTATTTGTAATAACACTATATATCTGGGGGTGATAGTACCCCTTTAAGTGTTGGTGTATACAGTAACTGTACACTATATGCAGAGGCGTCCAGCAGACCGGTACTTTCGGTATTTACAGGATAAGTACAGTATACGTAATGTAGTTTTAGAGCCTATTATACTAAATTAAGTATCGTAAGCTACTGAGATATAAGCAGAATCAGTCTGTGCCCCCCATGGCATCTCTAAGCAACCTTCTTGGCACGGCAGTGTGTTGCTGTACGCAGCGGCGGCGGCGGCCCGCGATCTTCTGCCAGTTGCCGGCATCCATTATAAGTACAGTTTTTCTCCGCTGAGATGTTTATGACACGCAGTCCTGAAGTGCACATCATTTACCATGTAAAGAGAGAATATTGGGAGCGCGGCTGGAGCAGGAAGCCTTGTAATTGGGCTGGCGGCCGGGGGGAGACGCACAGCTCCACGTGTGCCAATTTTTGTTACATTTAATTGAATATCAGTCTCTTGTGTCCCCCTCCTTTCGCATACAAATTCCTTGGCAGGAAGCGTGATCATATAGTTCATGGCAGGAATATATAATTACAACTTTATCATTTTACTTGCTAAAGTATGTTTACAATTATATTTTCTTTCCCCACAGGTCACAGAGAAGCAAAATCCGGAGCCGGAGCCAGAAGCTGCTGTATAATTCCGATAACTCATCCCTGATTTATTTTTTTCTTTTTGTACTTTTCTTAACCCCAAATAAACCATTTGTGTTTATTGTTATGTGTTGTTATTTTTAATATGCTAAATTCTGACACACACTCATAACATTGTCATTGCATGGTCACTAGGGAGAGACTGCTGCATAAAGAATAAAGGGGCTATCCAAACTATCCAGGGGTTAGTTCACGAAAAATATATATTTTTTAAATCAATTGGTGACAGAAAGTGCCAGAGATGTGTAATTTACTTCTATTAAAAAATCTCAAGTCCTCCAGTACTTATCAGCTGCTGTATGCCATGCAAGATTTGGCGTATTCTTTCCAGTCTAGAGAGAGGAGAGATTTTCTATGGGGATTTGCTACTACTCTGGACGGCGCCTGCCATAGACAAAGGTGGCAGCAGAGAGCACTGTGTCAGACTGGAGAGAATATACCACTTCTTGCAGAACATACAGCAGATGATAATAAGCTTTTTTAATAGAAGTAAATTACAAATCCCGGTAGTATTAGTAGTAGCAATGCAAGGTGCTACACCATTCCAGTGAACGGAGAGCCACGCTGCACCATTGCTACTAATAGTACTACGTTTGCAGGTACTGTACATGTATAAACATTGAAGAGGCTACCGCACTTGCACTGTGACTTCTTTGTACAGCTGATAGATGGCAATGCGGGGGAAGGGGGGGGGGGTTGGTAATCACTGTTCTGATATCTGGAGGACAGGCCATCGGTGATATAAGAGGACTAGAGATGAGCGAACCGGGTTCGGGTTTGAGTCCATCCGAACCTTCGTCATTTGATTAGCGGCGGCTGCTGAAGTTAGATAAAGCCCTAAGGCTATGTGGAAAACATGGATATAGGCATTGGCTGTATCCATGTTTTCCAGGCAACCTTAGAGCTTTATCCAAGTTCAGCAGCCGCCGCTAATCAAATGCTGATCGAGTCCATCCGAACCCGAACGTTCGGCATTTGATTAGTGGTGGCTGCTGAACTTGGATAAAGCTCTAAGGTTGTCTGGAAAACATGGATACAGCCAATGACTATATCCATGTTTTCCACATAGCCTTAGGGCTTTATCCAAGTTCAGCAGCCACCGCTAATCAAATGCTGATCATTCGGGTTCGGATGGACTCGAACCCGGTTCGCTCATCTCTAAAGAGGACCTGTTACCACTCCTGACCTGTCTTTTTTAGCAAATACATGCAATGCCCATGTAATAATTCTTGTCTTGTAGCTCTGCAATGTGCCGTTCCTCTGTTGTTGTTGTTGTTGTTAGTAACGTATGACTGGGTGTTACTTATTGGGGGTGTGTCTATACACTGTCTGACTATCCAATTAGGGCTGAGAGTACTAGACTGTGTAAGGACACGCCCTTATATGGTAACATCCTGTTGGTTTTTGAGTCATATATTTCTAGTAAGAATAACAGAGGAGCGGCAGATCACAGAGCTAGAGGAATAGGGGATCCAAAATTGTTATTTCATGCGTAATATTGAAGTCTGAAAAAATTGCCTAAAACAGACAGGTCTGAGGTGGTGACAGGTTCCCTTTAAAGTTTTCATTCACACATATATATTTATTTTTTTACACCTGCATTTCGAATAATCAGCATAATGGACACACCATATAGCATTTGTTTGTGACATGGTTTATGTCCTGCACTACACAGACAACCCCTTGATTTGAATGGGCATTGTGTAATACTTAATTTCTCCTGTGGTGGCGCTGCAGTGAAATTGCACACTTAATACCAGGGTTCTCCTACAGATTACAGCTGATCATTGGAGGTTCCTTTTACAGCAAGGATGGGGAACCTGTGGCCCATTAGCTTTTGCAAGACTACAATAGCCATCATGCCTGGACAGCTAAAGCTTTGGCTGTCCAGGCATGAAGGGAGTTGTAGTTTTGCAACATCTGGAGAGCCGCAGGTTCCCCATTATTGCTTTAGGGGGGCACTTTAGAATCTGCCTTTTGTCAAGGAACCCTTCTAACAAGTAGTCATTATCCGCAACAGAGAACCCCTTCAATTAATCAGAGGATATCCTCTTACCTGGATTATAATTACAGTTATTGAATACAAAGTCAGGAATGAATCTTAAAATATTTTTTTTTTTTTGTTTTAGTGACAGGGACACTTTAAAAGTAGAAGGACATTATACTTGGACATATTACACCTTGCCGGACGTGCAGCCCGCCGCTCTCCCTTCCCATTATTTAGCTGTCTATGCATTGTTTGCAGAGCGCATGAAGTATACTAATCCCGGCGCTGTCTGCTCTCTGTTATTAGGTATTCTGTAACACTTCCACATTAGCAGCTGCCATGCCTTATGGTTTGTATTTTGGCTATATATAAATAACGGAGCTGATGCCGCCCAGGGAATTCCGCTTTGTTTGCAGAGCTCTGTACATGGTAATGTTCTGGCTGTCCTCCAGATGCAAGAGCCAGGCTGTGGTCTTGTGAGTTGTCTGCCCCTGGAGCATCTGCTTGGCTGACCCCGCCGCGGAGTACAGGTTGACCTCCCATTTTAGTCAGACAGTTTTCATGAGTCACCTCTGTAACGCGTTGTGTATTTCACGAGGTGCTAATAGAACTGGAGTCAGCTTGTAAAAAATATATATATATCTCACATTGTAAAAGAACGCTTCTGAATCTTGTCATATCTCTGATTAGTGACGCGTGTTAGTGTGCGCTCACAGGTGACAAATGACATGGTTTATGTGCATAATGCAGTGCACGCTTTACCGCAATTTTGCAGCGAGGCTTCAATTAGTTTCATGTGTTGAATAAAAATTTGGGGTAAAACAGGCAGAGATTTGCCATGTTCTAATTCACCATTTGGATTGTAGATTTACCATGTGGATTTATAGATTGTAAACCCTCAGGGGCAGGGTCCTCTTCCCCATGTACCAGTCTGCCATTTGCCTTCATACTGTGTTTTTGATCTTGTAATGATCCTGTTTGTTACCCCTATTGCTCTGAACAGTTCCTGTCACAGACAGAGAGCACTGTGTCACACTGGAAATAATACACTGCTTCCGGCAGGACATACAGCAGCTGATAAGTACTGGAAGACGAGATTTTTTTTTTATAAAAGCAAATTACAGATCTCCGGTTGTTTCTGGCACCAGTTAATTTGGGAGAAAATATTTTTGAACCCCCACTAGCATCCTTCTGCTTTTCCTTCTTGAACACCATGTCCCAGTTGATGGATTGCCCACTCAGACAGTCAGTGACTGGGGTGAGGCACTGCTGCAGTCACTGACTAGCTGGGCAGGCAGTTCTTCAGGGTAGCAGGAATCCAGGAGAAAATAAGTTTCTGCGTCAGTCATAAAGCTGGTGATGTGGCATTGTGGGAACACAGGGATGGGTAAGTATAAATTATTTATTATGTTCTCCCCACCCCCTGCTTGGACTATACTTTTTTATTTAGCTGGACTTCTCCTCTAAGTGATCATAGTCATCTGGTGTAGGAAACAGCCAGCACCCACCGTATAGTGAGCAGGTGTAGCTCCTGAGTCTGCTCTATACTCCCTATGTAGGTCAAGTTTCGAAGAGAGGTTATATAATATAAAAAATAATAATAATAAAATAAAAATAATAATAAAATAATAATTAAAAAATAATAATAATAAAAAATAATAATACAAATAATAATAATAATAATAAAAAATGATAATAATAATTATTATAATATCTATCTATCTCTATCTCTCTCTCTCTCTCTCTCTCTCTCTCTATATATATATATATATATTTAGGTATTTAAGATATATTTGACCAAGCCGGAATGTTCCGCCATTAAATAAACCCGGTTTGCTGTCTTCTGAGTGATTTGTGTACTTGCTATGGAGTAAACTGCTGGGTGGGCATCCTGTAAGTGTGGGGATTCCATCATTTTTGCCAAGGGTTGTAACACCCGGCAGGAGCTCATTATTCACCGCTTCCTCGGTATGGCAGATACATTCATTCCAGTTCTCTGCCATCTTCTAATCCCGGTAATTTTTAATTCACTATGAGGCTAATTAGCGTTTCTTAGTAACGAGAGCCCTTGGTTTCGTCTGCAATAAAATATTGATCCTTTAATCCTGGAAACTGCTGTGCTAGAGAAGATAAGCAGAAGCAGAGAAGGGGGTTAGAGTGTCCGTCCTTCAGTCTGTCCCCCGGCCCGCACCCTTCTCCTACCTCATATGACTTATTATATCCTTATTATTGGTCTTTGACTGCCTGTAATGTCTTTTATTTGGGGCTGTTAGATGAACAGCGAGCAGCTCATTAAATTTGTCACACGTTTTATTTAGTGAGTACAGTAATACATCACGGCCATACACGCATGCTGGGCCCGCTTTTTATATGCTGCGCTTTGCAATCTGTGTAACAAGCTTTTGCAGGCGGTTTTAGGTTATGACTCGATTTTTGCGTAAAGTCTGACTTGCATTATATTTATTCCTGTATGGAGATGTCAGAAATGAGGTTAGAGGCCGCTCTCTCACTCAAGACCCGTAGCCCTGGGGTTTTTACTGAACTGTGATGGAGTTCTGTGGGGATTTAAAGTGAATGTGTCGCCTAGATTTCTTGTTACTGATTAGAGCCAGATACTGAAACGTGTTCATTTTGCCCAATCTGTTTCTGTGTTATGTATTTTTTTAGTATATTATTATGTGGGCAACCATCTTGCCTGAGCTGTTTTTAAAGGGGTACTCTGGAGAAAAAAAATGTTTTCAGATCAACAGGTGTCAGAACGTTATACAGATTTGTACATTACTTCGATTTAATAAAATGGAAGCCTTCCAATACTTATCAGTTGCCTTACGTCCTGCAGGAAGTGGTGTATTCCTTCCAGTCTGACACAGTGCTCTCTGCTGCCTCCTCTATCCATGTCAGGAACTGTCCAGAGCAGGAGCAAATCCCTATAGAAAACCTCTTCTGCTCTGGACAGTTCCCAACACGAACAGAGGTGTCAGCAGAGAGCACTGTGTCAGACCGGAAAGACTACTCCACTTCCTGCAGGACATACAGCAGCTGATAAGTAGAGATTAGCGGACCGTTGGACTTTTGGTCATCATGCCTTTGATACCGACCGCATACTTGCGCTCCCCCAAATATGCGGCCAGGATATTCCTGGGAATTCAACAGGGATTAGTATGCGGCCGGGATCAAAGGCATGATGAGAGAGCGAACTGCTTTCGGAGCAAAAGTCCAAGCAGTTCGTTCATCTCTACTGATAAAATATATATAATTTTTTATTATGTATACATTGGTACCAATACAATATTATGTCTCATTAAAATAAAATTTAAAAATGACCACAAATAATTAATAAAAAACCATTACATAAAAAACTGGTGTCAGCAGATATAAATCATCATGGAAGGTGTAACTATGAAAATATCTCTTGTTTTAGCACTCCACCTCAATATGCTATACAGGGGTATATATGTATCTAGGAGCTAAAGAATCTCCTAGTATCCCATCTGCTTACATACAATTTACAAGGGGTCTAAAAACAACTATTGCTATCCTCTAGTTCTATTGCAATCACCCATGCTGCCAGAACACCAGAAATAATTTATTAATTATTTGTGGTCATTTTAAAATTTTATTTTAATGAGACATAATATTGTATTGGTACCAATGTATACATAATAAACATTATATATATTTTTTTATGAACTAAAACCCAGTGTCCGTGTGTATAAAGTATAGTGTTGGTTGTTTTTGTTTGATAAGGTGACATCTGGTGGTGCAGGGTGGTACTGCAGCCTAAGTTGTGAGATTACCCCGTTCCCCTTATCTCAAACCTTGTGTGTAATCTCTACTGATAAGTAGTGAAAGACTTGAGGTTTTTTTTTTTAAAGAGGACCTGTCCCCCCCCGCTAGATCACCTTATACGTACCTGATCCCGCCGGGTCCCACTTCTTGAGACGGTCGGGCGGTGCGCGCTCCTGAGATGAGTCCAACTCTCATAGAGAATGACGGAGTGTCGGACTCACCAGTCATTCAGGTACATATAAGGTGCTCTAGCGGGGGGTCGGGAGCCTGTCACCCCGGCACCGGGGGTGACAGGTTCCCTTTAAATAGAATTTACAATCTGTATCCCTTGATGATTTAACCTGATGATTTAAAAACATTTTATTTTCCCCTGGAGTTGCCCTTTAACAACATTTAGTGACATCATTTACTGCAGGCCTTGTGGATGTGGTAGACACAATGAACATCTCCTGGTGTCACCTTTCACTGTAGTTGTGTACAGATCACTTTCCAGCAGTCTCCGCCTTATCAGAGATAGAACATAATTTTCGGCCTACATACATGCTGAGCTCTCCAGGAGTCTTATAATTATAAGCTTACCATATATGTATGTACATTTTTGTTTCTATTGGTGCAAGAAATAGGTAATGCACTCGGAACCTTTAAATACATGATAACTCAATAAACTGCACCCCTGAATCTGGGTTGAGCATACACACCCATATTGTTCATTTTAGGCCTAGTGGTTGGAGTGACAATTGCAAGCTTTAAGAATTATTTTAAAAACATAAACAAAGGAGAAACCATGTTATTAATATTCAATAAGATGAAACACCAGAGGATTACATTAAGAACATGTCTGAATTTATTGGGTAGCCTAAAATCCATTACAATCCATTATAACATTGGCAGCCAAGTCATAAAACACTCCGGTTCTCCAGGACTGATGCAGCTTATGTACCATCTGAAAGTGGTAACGCTGTCACGTTGGGGTCCCTCTTATATATTAACCCCAGTCATAAACAGCATTAACATTTTTCAGAGGAAATGGTCCGTTTTATTTTATCTGACATAAAACTATGCTAATGTAATAAAAGCATATTAATAAAATACATTTGTCGGAATAACATGATTTTTTTTTTTTTAAATACTTTTTCCCCTTTAAGTATTGACTTTCCCACTAGTAACCTACAGACCTGGATCCTGATGGTACATTTCCTGCTATTAACTAAAAAAACTACTGAACACATTCTTGATTGAAATCTAAAACTGGTTTCTAAAAAGAAATAATTGGGATGAATATTACGCTTCGAAGTCTATGAGGTGCCAAGAAGAATGCAAGAATGCTCCCCTTTGCCGTCTTTTGCAGGTAACCTTCCGCTCTAACCAGTGTTTGTGCTCATTTAAAGGGGTACTCCAGGGAATTTTTTTTCTTCTAAATCAACTGGTTTCAGAAAGTTATACAGATTTGTAATTTACTTCTATTTAAAAAATCACAAGTCTTCCTGTACTTATCAGCTGCTGTATGTCCTGCAGAAAATGGTGTATTCTTCCCAGTATGAGACAGTGCTCTCTTCTGCCACCTTTGTCCATGTCAGGAACTGTCCAGAGCAGGAGAGGTTTTCTATGGGGATTTGTTACAACTCTGGGAAGTATCTGACATGGACAGAGATGGCAGCAGAGAGCACTGTCAGACTGAAAGAAAACCCCTTTTCCTACAGGACATACAGAAGCTGATAAGTACTGAAAGACTGGAGATTTTTAAATAGAAGTAATGTACAAATCTATATAACTTTTTTTTTTTTGAGTACCCCTTTAAAAAGCCTCAAAACATGATTAGGAATTTATTTAGATTTAGGGGGTACAGAGGGTCACAGCCAGATACTGGGGGGGGGGGCGTTATAATAAGACACCAGTATTATAAATGGCACATGGTAGGTGGGCTCCTTGTTACAGGTCTTGCATTGAGCCCTAAGCGTAAAGTTACACCCTTGCTAAATCTCTGCTGCAAACATGTTAGTTGAACTTTCTACTTAATTATCAAAATTAAAAAAAAAAAACAACTTTAAAATGTAATTTAATTTTTTTTTTTTTTGCAGATTTTCAGTTCTGGAGTTGGTAGCATGAGGTCTGATCTAATGTCAGAGTCTTTGCTGATGACCTTTCCTGATCCTACAATCCCTCGCAGGAGTTTGGCGCCTTCCTCTAATTAGTATAGAAGGTTACAGCCGAAAGGACTTTATCATTTGTGTAATTGCTGATTGTAGTCATCAGGCCGCTATTCATCCCTATTACTGCGGAATAATTATCCTCAACCTCCAGATTTGCATGGCTTTTATCCACAATCACTCCCAATAGGCAGAGGACGGGATCGCAGACTACTTCTAAGAACCTATTTACATTAGGTCTCCATGTAGCAATAACAGGTCTATTTACACTATGTTTGTCTACATCGACTTTAGGAGAAACTTCTCGCGAATCCCAGATATAAAACTGGTCATCGAACAGCGGAAAATGTTAGATTCTATAGAACTCGAACCTTGCCGAACCTTCCGCATTCGATTCCTGATGCCTTCCTGATGGGGAAGGAGGAGACATCCCGGGGACCGCCTGGAATTTCAGGATACAGCTTATTACCTAGTCTGAATCCCGGAATTCCAGGCGGTCCCCGGGCTGTCTCCTCCCTATGGACCAGGAAGGCATCAGGAATCAAATCTAGACTGTTTGGCAAGGTTCAAGTTCTATAGAATCTAAGATTTTCCGCTGTTCGATCCTCTCTACTAGAGATGAGCAAACCTCAAGCAGGGGGTATCCATGTTTTCCAGAACTCCCTAGAGCTGCACCCAACTTCTCTAGCCACTTCAGATGCCGCACGTTCAGGTTTGGACGAACCCAATCATGCGAGGTTTGCTCATCAAATGGAAGGGTTATGAGAGTTGTCTTTAGTTATGAGAGGAACAGACAGATACTTGTCCTCAGCACAGTCAAGTAGTGAAGTGGAGGGAGGTGCAGGATGAAGATGTCCTGTCAAGTTACAGCACCTGAAGTATATTACCAGCTGTTGTGACTGGATACATGCGGCGCTGTTTGAAATGGCAAAGGAGGTAGAGAGCCGGCACAGAGCAGCACGTAAGGATAGATAGACAGACAGACAGACAGATAAATAGTGTGTAATCTTAGGGGAGGGGGCACTACACTGAATTGTCGCTCCCGTTCATGAGATTCTTAGCTACAGCTCCAGTTTGATAGAGATCCACTCCAGCATGTGCATCAATTCAAAATAGTTTTAGACTTTGTTCACATGTATTTTTTTAACACAATATATTACAGAGCCAACTACATGCAGAAAAATGAGTACACTACATGCCCATTGCTTTACATGGGAGTATGCACCGCAGATCACAGTGTAATTTTTTTAGCACTTATTTTCAATACACCGGAATACGTGACGTGTCTTCTGAGTGTATCATTCTTGAATAATTCCGGACTTATATCATCCCCATTGAAAGGAGACCTCTCTATACCAGAAAGGACCAACATTATTTTATTTTATTTTTTTTTGCGGTCTCTTCATACAGGGAAACGCCAGCATCATTTGGTAATTTGAAACCTTTAGCATGCTGAAGAAAGCCAATCTCATACAGTTTTTGCTTGGAGTACATTGGCGCCTGCGAAATAAGGATTCCACATTTTGGAGTGTCATTCCTAGTCCGTCCTGATTGGAGGCAGACAGAGAGGGGAAGAGACAAGTGTCTGTGGGGCATACCACGGCTCGGACCTTTCTGGGCTTCAGGCTGGGCCTAGAGATGTAAACTCCTCAAAGTAGAATCAGTTAATTTAACTGCATTTACATAGATTGCAGGTCTTGCATCTGGGCCCTCTGCTGTTTATGCCCACTTTTGCTTAAAACCAAACTATATGGGTAAAGGTGAAATCACTTGAAATAGATTGATAAACAGACAAATTGATTTTTTTTAAATGAAATTGGGTTTTCCTTGGCAAAATATGTTGATGAGCTATAGCCGGCAGAGTGCTGACACCCTGCACCCCTGCTGATCATCTGTCCAGCACCTGCTACACAGAAATTGGGACAGGAAGCAGTTGGCTCCATTCATTGTGTAGTGGCCAGACCTGGTTACTGCAGCTGCCGGCCACTGCTACACACTACCGTGTCACCACCACTACACAGTGAAAGAAGCCAACTGCTTCCAGTCTGGTTGACTGTCTAGAGTGGGTGCCAAGCAGCTGATTGGCAGGAATGTTAAGTGTCGGCATCTTGCTGATTAGTGACTGATCACCTATCCTAATGGTGCGTTTACACAGAACGATTATCTTTCAAATTTCCTCAATAACGATCGCATTTGAGCGATAATCGGCTCATGTAAACACAGCGAACGATCAAGCGACGAGCGAGAAATCGTTCATTGTGATCTTTCAACATGTTCTCATATCGTTGTTGGTCGTTCGCTAAAAATTAGCAGATCGCTTCGTGTAAACAGCCTTTCAAAGATTCACCCTATGTGTGAGATGGGCTTAAGCGATCTTAAAAACGATCGCAGTAACAATTTTTCTAACGATTCATTCGTCTAAACGCTGATTGTTATAAAAACCAAATAGTTGCTTTAAAATCGTTTAAAGATCGTTTGGGCGAATTATCGCTTTGTGTAGACGGACCATTAAGGGAGCAAAACATACTAATAAACTATCCACAGAATAGGTCATTAATCTCTAATCTATAGGGTGCTGACACCTAGCATGTCCTCCGATTAATGACTGATGACCTATGCTGTGGATAGTTCATCAATATGTTTTGCCAAGAAAAGCCCTTTAAAAGCTGAACATATTTAATTTGATAGGACTCCTCTCCATCTTGCAAAATAATTTCTATCAAAAAATGTAGAAAAAAGGATCATGCGGCACTCACCAGGTCTTCGTGCAAATTCTTTTATTTATTGCATAGTAACAGAAAATAACCTCAAGTGCTGTACAGGTTACATGGCAGGCGCAGGTGTGCTCCACTAGAGCGACGGCCGTTTCGCAGTCATATGCATCAACAGGCTTAGTGTTACGAAGACCTGGTGAGTGCCGCATGATCCTTTTTTCTACATTTTTTGGTATACATGGAATTTATGTTATTTCATGCAGAGTACCACCAAGTGAGCTATCCCTTTGTTTGCACGCCGATTGTGAAAGATTGGAGTAGTGCCAAGTGTTTATTTTACTTGCTAAAACAATTTCTTGCTAAAACAATTTCTTGATTATCGTATAAGGTCTTAAGAATTTCACAAGAAAACTATAGATCAGATCATATGCAAATTCCATTATCATTTCATATGTCACAGTCGTGTTCGGAAATCGCCTTCTTTCCAGGACCGGTGACTCACCTGGACTTTCTGCCACGGTCAAGGTCAGCTGTAAATTCTGGTAAATGGAAATGCACAATCTTAATGCTAACATGTAGGAGTCAGTCATGATGTAAAACCCCTATCACAATTAGCATTAAGACCATACAACCCACAGCTCACCCCGGGACAGGCGACTACAAATCTCTCGCTTCCTGTGTAGAGAAAATGAGGGGATATGTTAACCATAAAACACATGAGAGTCAATATTCCCACCCAGATGCCGCATCTATTATTTTTATTTCAATGCTGTTAAAGTCTTCTATAGGAAACACAGAAAATACAGCTGTTCTATGAAAATCAAAGCAAGAGCCCAGAGCAAGGAACATTATAGGAATTTATAGCTAAGAAGCAAATTATTCTTATACTGAGCTCCACTTTGTATCCTTCATAAATAAATGTATGTATGCAAATTGTAAAATGCAAAGAACACTAAAGAGATACAAACTAAACTTTAGGGGAAAAGAAATCTCACTTTACAAAACTTTAATCGCTTACATGAAACACGTAAGGTGGCTTAGAGGATAGTGATGGAGATATTCTAGATTATATCCATAGGGGTCTAGACTGGGTTGGGGGCTGATACCAAACATCACAGGTTAACATGAACATAAGAGTTACCTAACATATCTGCAGGTCTAGGGTGCAACAACAAAGGCCCTGTGATCTATTAAAGGCGATGAGGATAATGCCTAATATTCCTGGGTGTCTCGGGTTTGTTAGAGTTCGTGCTATATGTCTGGCTGTTTAGTTTGCATAAAGGGTTAATAGCATTTTTTTTTTTTACTGGGCTCTAGGGTTGTTATGGGTTACAACCTATGACATGTTGAAGGGATATTCCGCTTAGGTAAAATGCACGTTGAATCATCTTCCCTCCTGGAAACTAACAATACATTCCATACTTGTCATTAGCTTTTCAGTCTCCTTCCCCAGTTCTGAGCTGTTGCTTTCTGCTGAAGACACAGAATACTGTGCTTGAGCTATTCTGTCCGTCTCCACACCTTCCCCTCCCTTTCAAAACAGCTCACGTAAACAGTGTCCCTGGCCAGCACATTGTGAAGATAGGTCTAATCTAAGGTAAAGTTACTTTTTGTCTTAGTGTGATTAACCCTTGATATCACAGAGTGCAAAAACAGCCCAGAAGCTGCTGGCAAGAGACACTGTTTAGTAAAGTTGTTTTGGAAGGGAGGGGGGAGGAGGAGGGGGAGATGGAGAGAGCAGCTCACACACAGTTTTCTGTGGCTTTAGCACAGAAGGAGATGGAAAAAATAATAACAAGTATGGAATGAATTGTTAGTCTCTAGAAGGAGGGATGATTCAGCAGGTACCTGAACAGATGACGCCTTTAAGGTCTAGGGGTTAATGCCCGATATTTGTGGAAGTCTAGGGTGTGTTAGAGGTGTACATGTTATATGCCTGATGGTTTAGGATAGTGATAGGATTAGTTGTATTATGTGCAGGGATCTAAGACAATAAAGGGGTGAATGTCTGAATGATTTAATTTTATTTAACCTGAATAGGTTTTATGCAGTTTAATGTCTTATATTTAAATAGGGATTGAAGTCCTGATCCTATGTAGACATTCTGTAAACTACCTTCACATAGCCATAGAGTTAAATGATTCATATATGTCTGCATGCTGCCAACACTAGAGGGAGCTCATTTGTATACATAATTCTACAGCGCCATATTAATGTATAAATCTATGTCTAGTGACCTGTTGCAGTATGGCTGTGAAGCCTAGAGTTGCTCTATCTATCTATCTATCTATCTATCATTAATATATCTCATCTTGTGTATTCAAAATGTAGGAGAGGGGGATGCCTAATGCTGCAAGTGATATAGAAATTGGATTTTATCTGATCTACCTAGAAGCTCCAAGACACTGATACAATATATGGATTGGGCTAGTTGAGCCAAGCCTCGAGGACTTTAAGTAGGTTGCAACTGCAATCTCTGCACCCTTTACACTTGTGGAAAAACGTACAGGGTCACTGTCCTTTCAAACAACTTCTCTCTATTTGATGGCCTATGTGGTCCCTAAAGTGTCTGTTAATAAGTTCAATCTTTACTTTACTTTAAATCCCTTTCCTGCAATCTGCTATCTACTACCAGTTGTTAGGCTCAGTCTGTCTTTAGTAACATGGACACAAAGACAAAAAATATAAATCTAGACTGAAGCTTGGTTAGTGCTATTTGCAGGAAAGAGCATGGACTGTGTGCACGCAATCTGACCCTGTCTGCCTTCTCCTAAGGATCCACACTATATATCTATCTATCTATCTATCTATCTATCTATCTATCTATCTATCTATCTATTGTATATCTAGCTAGCTAGCTTTTGCATTGATAAAAAATATGGAACAGGGATTATTTGAACCCCTTATGGGCTTAAAGCAGGATGCAACCTCTACCACCTGTAAACATCCCCCTTATATACCTCTCTATCAATTCCACCCCACAGAACAATGGAAAAACAAGCCGTTACTCTTTCTACCATCCGCTATAGTGGAATAGAACTTGTCAGAGTTATGGCCACAATTTTCTACCTTCCGCCTTTCTGTTACAAATCAGCATTGACACCTTTGAAGGTCTTCGTATTCCATATAGGCATAGATAAGAAGCCTCCTCTGATCAGAGCCCGAAGGCCATTCCCAGTAATGAGCCTGATCTATTTAATAACCGGCATAAATAAAAAGTAAGAACTTTAAACCTATGTCGCTACTTTGTGGCCGGTTGCAGTGATACAGTAATCACACATTGATATGATTTGTGACGCCCTTGTGTAAAGCAATGCAATCAACTCTCCTTTGCCGAGTCGTCCCGGGGCTTTATCGCCCAGCGGCGCAATTTTTTTTTCCCTTTTTTTTTAGGAAGGTAAATATTTTGCTGTCTCGTCGGAGCAGAGTCATTTCGTCGGGATGAGTTAGTGCCGTGTGGTTGTATCTTAAACATCCGTCGAGTGCAATATTTTTCTTTCATATTTATTTGCGTGATGCACCGGAATCTATATGATTTATTTCAATGGCTCATTTAGAATTGTTATTGTTATTACACCCCGGCGCAATACTCTAAAAGATACTTTAAAAAGTGCCCATAGCAAATGAAACAGCCATTGCTGAGCCATACGAGGGCAAAAAGTTAATTGGAGTCCTAAAAGCAAATGTAGCGTGAAAAAAATTATAAGTCATAAGTATGGTCATGGTAAACGGGCCGCGTAAATCATAGACGGGGGGTGGGGGGATATATCACAGCGAGGAATTCCACCGGCAGTGTTTTCTTATGACTACGCAATTGTTTTTTCTCCAGTTTCAATGACTCTTGAGAAATGATTTTTTTTTTTCTTTTTGCCCAAGTTCCTTTATCTACTGCTATCATTGGGGTGTTAACGGTGCGGTGAGCGGCGTCGCTTCCCGTATAGGGTTATACACTCCAAACTAATTGGTTTTGGTTTACAGCACGAGGGGATGGGAGAAGAACATTTCTTTTCTTCGGAAGTGTAAATATATAATACATCATCATGGGAGGCGATGGAGCGGAAATCAGCCCGCGCTGTCTGGACGCTTTTGTCTTCGTCGTTGGTTATTATTATGAGACGCCAGATTTGATTTCTATAGTTATTTTCTTTTTTTTCCGCTTTCTGTATTACTTTTCGAGTCAGAGAGTGTATGGACAAGGTTGATTGAAAGTACAATGACTGGGTTTGGACAGTGTGACTGGGCAATGGTTTTCTTACGTTTTATTGCTTATATAGCGCCAACATTTTTCAGCAATGTACAAAGATTGTCACAAAGTACCTCAATCTGTGTCACATTATTACTTCTCTGTCTTAGATACAAAACTAGGGATAACTTTATAAGAAAGGAAGAAATTGATGCACATGGAGAAAACCAACAAAAACAAAAATGCTCTGCGTTTGCACCCCCATAGGTCACGTCAAGGTACTCAGACTGTTACTCCCTTGGAGGGGGCAGTTTGTGTCACTGGGACTGGTGTTGTATTGCCATTGGAAAAACCACACCCACATGCAGTAGCCAGTGGTGCACCAACACTGTGCAGTCATTGGTGATCACATTACAAGACCAGCCCTTGTGATAAAGCCCACCCACTGCAAGCCGGAAGAGGAGGAGTTAGTGACGGTGTTGCCAAACTCCCTAGAAATGGGCTGCCATGTTTGTGAGGGTATTCTTTTGTGTACTTTTCTCTTAAGTTCTCTCAGCTTCTTTATAAAATTGACCATACTGTGTGACGTAGGTTCAACCTATAGTAAACAGCCCTGTAGAACATGAGGATACTATATAAGCCACAGGATATACAGTACATACAAAAAGGTATTGATATGCCCTACATAAATTATTTTAGGTGGGGTGTATGTGCAAAGTCAGGCCACCAGCTAAATGATAACTTCTTTAAACACTCAACCTCTCTTCTCTTAGGGTCCTATTAGACAAGCCAATGACGGCCCAATCAAAAATGTAAATGAGCGTCCATCTGCTAGATCGCCACTCGTTTACTCGGCCTATTAAACAACTCGATAGTCGTTTAGCAAGGGTTGCATGGACATCGTTAGTGATATGCGTGCAGCCCTTGCCCTAAATGGTTATACATTGCCTCTCTACGCTCCTGTTTTTCTCCTGCCCTCTGCTTGCCTCCCTGCGGCTGCAACATCAAATCAGGCTCTGATCTGAAAGGCCGCTTAGCTAATTACTGGCCGGGACCGCTTCGTGGCCTGTCAGCTCAGAGCCCGTCTTAAACGTGCAACCGCTGGAAAGCGAGCAGAGAGCAGAAGAAGACTGGGAGCGTGGAGAGGTAATGTATTCAGTTGTTTGCTGGTGACATAAAACCATTGTCTGCCAATTATTTTAGGTCCGGACCTAAAGACACGATCAGCTGATGATAACTGTCATTGGCTGATCATTGTCTCTATTACATGGAAGGAAAATTGGCAGAATATCGTTCTGTGTAATGGGGCCCTGGTGACCTCTCCATGCTGGATCAAGCGAATGGTTCCAGCCTGTGCAATGATATTGTTGTATAAAATATAAATAGAAAAGTTTAATTATTTAAAAAATATTTTGGATTATTTATGCAGTACAATCTCAGTGCTTGTATTATACAGCAGAACTGTATTCGCTATTCTACAGACTTCAGAGCTCAAATCGCATTCCCAGCTGAATTAGTGTGTACACTGAGCTTGTTTTTGTGACTTTCGTTATGAGAATATCTGGTATATTGGCTACTGTACAGTAATACAAAGTAGGAAAAACTATCTACAGTTGAAGTAACCGCATGCCACAGATTTTTGGTGCCATGCTGCTTTTACAAATGTACCAGGCTATAAAAAGTATGGACAGGAGCAGGGACTGTCCATGGTCATACTCCTTGCTCAATTAGGTACTGAGCAGTGATGGATATGATATCATCACCGCTCAATGTACATTTGCCAGGCTATACAGTTGTAGACTAGAGATGAGCGAACCTGGAGCATTTGATTAGCGGTGGCTGCTGAAGTTGTATAAAGCCCTAAGGCTATGTGGAAATCATGGATATATTCATTGGCTATATCCATGTTTTCAAGACAACCTTAGAGCTTTATCCAAGTTCAGCAGCCCCAGCTAATCAAATACCAAATGTTCGGGTTCGGATCGACTCGAACCCGAACCCGGTTTGCTCATCTCTGTTGTAGACCATAGAGTGTAACCATATATTCCAGGACTCCCTAGGGTTGCATTCAACTTCTTTAGCCACCGGTAATCAAATGCTGCATGCTCGAGGTTTGCTAATCTCTAATCTGTGTTTCTTTCTATCTCTCATAAAGGCAGACCACGCCACTGCTACGGGGCCAAGGCACTAAGGGGGACCTTGGCCCTTTAACTGTGAGAGTTTGTGATGAGCGCTTACAGTAAAATGCTGCAGCACTCTGGCTGTCAGAGCAAGAAGCCATTGGCCATTCAGCATTGCACCTCCAGCCTAAAGATGTCCCTATACACATATATACCTGGCCTGGTGCATTTCCCGGCATTCGTTCTCATATATATATATATATATATATATATATATATATATATATATATATATATACACTCACCGGCCACTTTATTAGGTACACCATGCTAGTAACGGGTTGGACCCCCTTTTGCCTTCAGAACTGCCTCAATTCTTCGTGGAATAGATACAACAAGGTGCTGGAAGCATTCCTCAGAGATTTTGGTCCATATTGACATGATGGCATCACACAGTTGCCGCAGATTTGTCGGCTGCACATCCATGATGCGAATCTCCCGTTCCACCACATCCCAAAGATGCTCTATTGGATTGAGATCTGGTGACTGTGGAGGCCATTGGAGTACAGTGAACTCATTGTCATGTTCAAGCAGAAATCGAGACTCATCAGACCAGGCAACGTTTTTCCAATCTTCTACTGTCCAATTTCGATGAGCTTGTGCAAATTGTAGCCTCAGTTTCCTGTTATTAGCTGAAAGGAGTGGCACCCGGTGTGGTCTTCTGCTGCTGTAGCCCATCTGCCTCAAAGTTGGAGGTACTGTGCGTTCAGAGATGCTCTTCTGCCTACCTTGGTTGTAACGGTTGGCTATTTGAGTCACTGTTGCCTTTCTATCAGCTCGAACCAGTCTGCCCATTCTCCTCTGACCTCTGGCATCAACAAGGCATTTCCGCCCACAGAACTGCCGCTCACTGGATGTTTTTTCTTTTTCGGACCATTCTCTGTAAACCCTAGAGATGGTTGTGCGTGAAAATCCCAGTAGATCAGCAGTTTCTGAAATACTCAGACCAGCCCTTCTGGCACCAACAACCATGCCACGTTCAAAGGCACTCAAATCACCTTTCTTCCCCATACTGATGCTCGGTTTGAACTGCAGGAGATTGTCTTGACCATGTCTACATGCCTAAATGCACTGAGTTGCCGCCATGTGATTGGCTAATTAGAAATTAAGTGGTAACGTGCAGTTGGACAGGTGTACCTAATAAAGTGGCCGGTGAGTGTATATATAATTCCTATATGCATCTTTCTATCTACATCCAGCTGCATAGAACCCCCAGCTCACCCCTACTATATATACACACTTTCCTGCAAATAAAATCAATGTACCAGGGCTACATCTACACGCGGCTCCTCATCCAGTGATACTGTGTATTTTATTCAAAGTGAATTGTCTGCCTTAAGACCTATTGGCATTAATTTGCCTCTTCTGCACTGTTCAGGAATACTTGCGGAATATAAAGCAGCCTCTCCTGCTAGATGAGAGAAAAATGAGAATGCAGTTGTTTAGTGTAAGGAGTGGATGGGGGGGCAGAAAACACATTGTTATTAAGAGGCCAAGCGTCACCGCCAGAGTAATTACAGCAGCTTATAGTCCTAGCCCTAGTGCACTTTAGAAAAAGGATATTTCCATCCACAGATATTAAGATGATTTTAGAATGTCACAAGGGGGCCGAGTGTCAGCGGATTCACCGCCCCTAGTTAGGGATTCAGCTTTGTATGTTATGCTTGGTGATTACTGTGGTTAGCACTGATAGAGGGGGAGCGGCGGCAGAGCTGACAGTAAGACAAGTCCATGAATTATACAACAATTACAGCCACTTCTGCCTCAGCTCCTCTGTCAGCCGCTGGCTTCTACAGGAGCCCAGTAACAAGCGGAGCTGTCAGCGGGCGGCTGCTGGCAACATACCCCAAACGTGCATCATGGGCCATAGATTATATGGTCATTTATGGTGTAAATCTATATGAGGTGTTGCTAATCTTGCTTATTCATCCTAAAGGGTTGCTGGTTTCCTGTGAGCTCTTAGGATGTGATCAGTTTTGACCTCTTTATTGTACTCTGCTATGGTACAAGTGTTGTATGGTAATCTGATGGCAGATCTAGTTAGACTACGTTCACATGGATAAGTTTTGTTGTGCAGAAACTTACCGCAGCTAACGCTAAGTGATACAAAAAATACATCTGGTAATATTGGACTTTGCAAACCTCTCAGAGCCAGATAGGAAAATGCTGCAAAACACTGTGTACTCTCTGGTATATGGACCAGTGAGACACGATAGATGCCTTAAAGTGTTCCTGTCATTATAACCTTTAAAATCTAAACCAACAGTAGATGTGATATAAAGCAAGTTTGCAATTTACATTCATTATTTTATTTTTAGTTCTCATGGAGAACACGGCACTTCCTGTGTTCTGACTTTTTGAAGAAAAAAAAAGAGACTAAACACAGGAAGTCCTGGTCATCTGTCATTACAGAGAAGGCGGTCATCTGATTGATGGATGTAGTGAGCCGTGACTCTTACTAGCCGGGACTTCCTGCCTTCAGGAGATTGGACCTGGATACAGGTAAGTTCAGCTTTGTTTTAAAGCATGATAACTAAAAATAGGATAATGAATGTATATTGCAAACTTGCTTTATATCACATCTACCGATGATTTAGATTTCGAAAGTTATTTGGGATCAGTTCTAGCATTACTTTAAAATAACTATAAAACAGTAGAGGGAAACCGAACTAGATCGCTGGACAAGTGGGAAAGGGCCTTTCTGCAGACCCCAATACTATGCTGTAAACTATAAGTTTATATATATATATATATATATATATATATATATATATATATATATATATGTGTGTGTGTGTATGGTCAGAGTGGCTACAAAGAATGTCTCCCAATCTAGAGGACCCATCCCACTGATTCCAATAAGGACCGAGTAAAGATGGCAAATTTTCAGGGACTTGTTTTGCTCATATTAGCCATTCAATTCACTTTGGATTTGATAGCCGATTGGAAGTAGGCCCTACATTCCCTGGGACAGGTTAAGAGTGCTTGTATGGAGTTAAATGGTGATGCATCATGGGCCTTACAGTAAGCAGCAATGCATAGCGTATCACTGCTTACTATAGAGGAGCAGGGATTCCTGCCCATCTAGTCCGACTCCGTCCCTTCCTTATCTCTGTCTTTTTCTGCAACCTGCTTATCACATGACCTCGTCTTAAAGGAGTCCTAGGCCCTTAAGGCCCTATTACACTAAAAGACGTCTGACAGATTATCTTACAGATTTTTTCAACCAAAGCCAGAAATTGATTTGAAAAGAGGAGAAATCTCAGTCTTCACGACATGTTCTTGGTTTATAGTCCGTTCCTCACTTTGGCTGAAAAAAATCTGTCAGACATCTTTTGGTGTAATAGGGCACTTATGCTATACAGTTATAATTCTAGTGTACAAACAAAACAGTTGCTGGCCCGGCCTCCACGTTTCAATAAAGTAATTGTAGCAGGAGCCACTCTCTAGTGGTTTCATCCATTGCATAGCATAACATTAATGTAGGCGCTGACTATAAGTGTAGCAGGAGCTGTACTCTGCTACACTGGTGAGTAGGTGGGGCGTTCCTGTTCTCTGTTAGCCCCCACCACCCAGATGGTCAGTGCAGGTCACAGTGCCCTCTATAGTCTAAACCACCTAGTTGCCAACAGTCCTGGTTTTGCCGGGACTGTCCTGAAACCATGTCCCATGTATGTCCTGGGAAGCTCCGCCCTGTTGCGGTAAGCCCCACACCCTTCCAGCACGAGTGATGTCGCTCATGCAGAGCAGAGAGAGGAGTCCCTGGGGGACTTGAGGAACCATATTGGTGAGGTAAGTATAGCTTTTTTTTGTTTTAAATACAGATGAAGGGACAAGAGGATGCTGAAGGGGGTACTGGTATGATGATAAAGGGACAGGAGGAGGATGAAGGGGGAAAGTAATATAATGATGGAGGGGCAGGAGGATGAGAGGGGTAGTACAATGATGATGAAAGGGCAGGAGGATGAAGGTGGTAGTAGTATGATGGAAGGGCAAGAGGATGAAGGGGGTACTAGTATTATGATGGAGGGGCAGGAGTATGAAGGGGGGTAGTAGTATGATGATATGAGGTGCAGCTGCATCATATGGGTACAAACTACCAGTATATACAGTCAGTCAGTAGAATGCTATCGCTGAGACTTGAAACTGGGGTGTGTAATGCTCCTTTTGTGTAGTTCTGACTGTAAATTCTAACTGGAAAATTTTTAACCCACACCCATGATAGGCCACCCCCACCAAGACCACCTCCATAATAAGCCACACCCCCTTTTAACACTAACATTTCCCTGGAAAAAAATTGTAAATGTTGGCAACTATGAAACAACCTTTACACAGAAAGCTTATCTGCCAAAGATTTGAAGCCAAAGCCAGGAATGGATTTGAAAAGAGGGGAAAATCTTGATGACCTGATCTGTTTATAGTCTGTTTCTGGCTTTGGCTTCAAATCTTTAGCAGATAATCTGTCAGATAATCTTTCCGTGTAAATGGACCCTTAGTGTTAAGTCTCTTGGGCCATATACCTACGTGTCTATGCGTGTTGCTGAGAATTGAGGAATGTCTACAGTGGCTCTCTATGTATAGAATTTTTTCTCACTGCTTTTGGAGGTTTATTTGCTCATAGTTTACTATATATTATTATTCTATAGCTATAGCTCACAAAAAAACTGTAAAATGATGCATTCCAGTCAATGCCTATGACTTCCATGACACCATTGCAGTATACTGGGGCTTGGTATCTTCTGGATACGCCTTTGTACTATGTATATTACTCTCAAGGTGAATAGCATTTAATTCATTTTCCTATAGAAATGTGAGCCCCTTTTATTTATCCGGAGGCTGAGAGAATAACAAAAGCAGACGCATCCTGGCACGCAGGGGCCTTAGATCCATGAAATAAAAGCAGACATTTCAGGACAGAGAACATGTAGGAAATGCAGAACCCACGCTAAATAGAAGGATAAAAACAATCTGTAAAAGATTTAGTGTTTTATAAATAGTAGTGGAATACGGTTATAGAACATTCCAGCTGCTTCCCTGCGATCTGCGGCCCCAACCATCTACAACTTCTTATTGATGTATTAGGTTTTTAAGCCTGAAATGCCGGCTACAAAGGCTTTATGGATACCATGCGTTGTGAGCGGCGGTGGTAAGCAGCCCTCTGCGGCCCGGCTCTCCTGGGTGGTTACAAATCTATTGCTTCACAAATTCAAATCTTATCGACTTGTTTCCCCCCGCGTGTTTTATGGCCTTTTACTGCATCTCATTATCCTTCTATCCCGCTGACTGAGACCAAAGGAACGGATCCGGCCTACTTACCGGAGCTGAACCTGGAACAAAACTTATTTGTATTGTCTATGAGAAATGATGTTTTATACTGATATCTAGGAAATACATGCAAAAAACTTTAGTAGTTTATGTAGTTGCCAGTGGGGTCATGGCTTTTTTTTAGGCCAGTCTACACTTCTTTTTAACCTACATGCATGAGATATAAAGGCAAGCTTCTCCTTCATTCATTTGGCTAAGAGAACATCAGGGTGAACCTAGAGGGCGGGGAATTTCCTTGTACCGCCCATGCTGACAGCCCCCGAGGAATGCAGAGCATTAAGTTACCTGCGGTAGCTCACTTCTTACCCTGGGCCAACACAGCCCGATGGTTTCTCATAGCTTGAATGGGGCAGAATGTGTTATTGCAGCAAAGATTGTTGACAGTCGCATTTGGGTGAAATCACATCAGAATGCGCTATCCAGTGGCTGCACAATGTTGCTGATGTTGTGGCAGCATTGTGAGGGCACTGAACAGCATGCAGATATGGTTTCTCCCTTGTCACAACTTATTACAACACATACCATAGCAACACAGTCCACACCCTCTTCATGTAGCAACTTTCGTCCACTCCAATCACTGGTTAAATAGGTTGCAGGTCCAAGAACGTTACAGGATAGGTAAAAAGATTTTTTATTTTTAAAACACTGTTTTAAAAATAATAAAAAAATCTTTTTACCTATCCTGTAACGTTCTTGGACCTGCGCCCTATTTACCCAGTGATTGGAGTGGAGGAAAGTTGCTACATGTTACCTGTTTGGTTCTGGGAGCGGCTGCAGTCCACATACAAGCTATCGTTGAGAGTTGTGCCTTGCATTTGCACAACTCTGCCAGGTGAGAGTCTTCCTTTACTCCCCTGCATTTGTCTATGCTTTTGCAGACCTCACACATTGGAGCGCTGTTCACATTTATTCCCACACCCTCTTCAGGCTGGGAGAAACTATTGAGCTGTGTTAGCACAGGACAGGAAGTGAGCCGTTAGGGAGCTCCTCAGACAACCCCTTTAAAGACTGGGGGTATTTTGAACTTGATTTCTTTTTAAAATCTGTTTCCTGAATGCAAAATAGAGCAAATTTCTATATAGTAAAAAGGTGCTGATGTATATAGTAAGGTACTGATGGTGGCCCTATTCAGTTTGAGGCTATGTTCATACTACGTGAAGAGACCGTCCATTCCGTAACCCAGCCGGGTCACGGAACGGCCGGTCTCTGCACGGATGATCTTTTGGCTGCAGGGTTCTGATACATGTAACATGTAGCCGGAGCCGCTTGCTTCATTGTGTGAACTGACGGGTCTTTCTGTGGCCGCAATTCACTGAATTGCGGCCGCTAAAAACTGACATGTCAGTTATTTGCGGCCCCGTACAGGATCCCAGCCGGAGCGTATACGATGTGTACACGCTCCGGCCGGGATCCTATTGAAGATAGGCTATGTTACACACCGTACAAAGTATGGCCGTTGTTACGTAGTGTGAACATAAAAATCCAAATAACGGAAATACAGGTGCCGTTACACCATAGTAGCGTAAGGTCCAGTGGTCAAGACAAACTAGAAAAATCACCGGCGTATGGGGACCACTTAGGACTAACTAATACTTAACTTTTAATAATTCATTAAAAATTGTAGCAAAAAGGTCCACACTAACAACAAAAAGACATACACTAATGTGCTCTATATACAGTGAGGTAACCTACAGGGCAAATGTAGACATAGGGGAGATATCCCACGTTCCCAAAGGGATGCTAATACTTAGGGACTAATGGCCCGGTGTCAAAACACCTAGGATACAATTAAAGAGTCAGGGAGAAAAGGAGAGGAGAGTAGTGGTGCGCCCTGCTCTCTGCCCTAATAACCTCTTGCCCTGCCTTTTGGGGAACCCACCTCCTTAACAGGGTGGCCCCAACCACGGTGACAGTCCCTTCCTTATTGCACGTGCCCAGTAGGAAACAAGAAGCACAGAAGACAGAAAAGAGTGAAAAAACGGTGTATACTCAAAACCACCTTAAAAACAACCAGCAAGAAATATCATATTATATACACAGTACCTATTATATATAAGCTGTGCTTGTTCCTACACAGCGCCTATATCAAAAGCTGTGTTCGTTCCGACGCGTTTCAGCCATCCCAATTGTGGATGGATTCATCAGGGAACACATATAGCACTCCAAAAGGATGTGCTTAAACCAATTCCTGCTGTGAGGGATATCCTTTCATCATAACAAATACATGGACCTCTTAGGAATGGTACAACACAATATAGTGGTAAATGATTCGTACTCAATATGGTGACAGCAATTAAGGAGATAACAAAGTAGAACAAAAGAATAACCCCAAATAAATAAACGGATGAATATAGCAAATAGTTGTACTTAGCTATACAGATGGACTGAAGTTGTGCTGCCTGCGAAGGTCCATGTTCACCCCACGATGAGAGGGTGACACTGAATCAGAGGCAGGCCAGGCTTATATACCAGTGATAGTGGTATTACTTCCGGGTAAAGGCTAGTGTGTTGGTGCGGTCATGTGACCTAGATGTGGTCACATGACTAGGTTGATGCGGTCACGTGACCCATATATACCAGTGATAGTGGTATTACTTCCGGGTAAAGGCTAGTGTGTTGGTGCGGTCATGTGACCTAGATGTGGTCACATGACTAGGTTGATGCGGTCACGTGACCCAGATGCGGTCACGTGACTCCGCTACAGTCCTGACTAAATGTTAAATAGCCTCTGCTTGTATAGAGGGCGCACAAGCGCCACTTACCAGCCTACAGAAGCTTCCATAGGACGCCGAAAGTGTCAGAGATGCCACTGATGATGTGTATGAGGATATTTACCAATGCAAATACCTCATAGTATATATAAGGGCAAAGGCAAGTTATGTTAATAGCCCACAACTTACAGAAAAAAAAAAAAAAAAAAAAAAAAAAAAAAATATATATAAAAAGAAAAATATATAGTAACTAAAGTATAACTAGTAATTCATGATGAATGAAATATAAAGAGAAAACAGTCATAGCCCAACATACACCATTCACCCACATATAGAATAATGTGATGGGTAGCGAGAACATATGGTATAAATACAATTATATGGGGTTACATTCCTGGGCTGATAAAGCCACTAAAGATACATAATATGATGTCAATAACCAAAAAACAGTCACCAAGAGCACACAATAAGGGCATTTTTAACCAATGAATGATGAAAACACAAGTGCTTCATTGAGGCCCCTTGGACTCACAGTCCCAAGTCTGTAAATCCACTGGGCCTCCTTTTGGAGAAGGCGTTTATCCAGATCACCCCCCCTGGGTGAGGGTCGTAGTACCTCAATCACCTGGAACTTGACCGTCCATGGGTCAACTCGGTGGACCAATCGCATGTGTTTAGCAAGAGGTTTATCTCGACTGTGGGAGATGTCTCCCATATGTTCTAGTATACGTCTGCGTAGTTCCCGCTTCGTTTTGCCGACATACTGAAGGGGGCAAGGGCAGCTTGCCAAGTATATGACCCCAGAGGTCTTGCAATTAGCGAACTCTCGATTCGTGTAATGCTTCCCATCTGCCCCATGGAAAGAACGAACCTGCAGAATATACTTACAGGCCTTACAGGCCCCACATTTATAGGTACCCTCCATTCGGGCCTGTCTCAGCCACATGTGCGTAGATGGAGGGGAATAGTGACTATGCACCAAACGATCGCCTAAATTTCTACCCCGTCTGTAGGTGACAGCCGGTCTGTCATCCACTAGTTGGGAAACCACAGGGTCAGATTTAAGGATTGGCCAAAAGCGATTGAGTATGTCCCTGATCTCGGTCGCTGATGAGTCATAGGTCCCTATGATTCTCGTTTTAGACAGTCCCTCTGTTGGTGTGTCCCTAGGTACCAGTAACGTCCGTCTATCTCGTTGCTTGGCCTCCTTGTAGGCCGTTTTGAGTACATGGTTAGGGTAACCACGATCGCGGAAACGCTTATACAGCGTATCTGCTTCTTGTTCAAACGCAATTGGGGAGGAACAGTTACGCCGAGCCCTGAGGTATTGCCCCTTCGGGATACCTCGGCGAAGTGGTTGTGGGTGATAGCTGTCCCACCGTAACAGGCAATTACCGGCCGTGGGTTTTCGATAGATGGCCGTATTAAGCCTACCATCAGCCCCTCTCTTAAGGGTAACATCCAGGAAACACAATTCTTGTTCCTGGATTTCATAAGTAAACCTCATCCCAATGTCATTGGTATTGAGGCACTGCATGAAATCCACGAACTCGCTGCGCGTGCCTGACCAGATTACTGCCACGTCGTCAATATACCTAGCCCATAATTGTATATGCTGCTGGTATTCCAATAAGTGATCACCAAAGACCATAGCTTCCTCCCACCAGCCCAGGAACAAATTTGCGTAAGTAGGCGCCACAGGGGCGCCCATTGCAGTGCCCCTGAGCTGGTGGAAGATATGGGAAGCAAAAAGGAAATAGTTCTTGGTTAGAACAAATTCCAAGAGTTGTAAAATAAATAAGTTATGTGGTCTATCATGGGTACTCCTGCTACTTAGGAAATGACCCACCGCTTTCAGTCCTAGTTCATGATGAATGGAGCTGTAAAGGGCCTCTACATCTATGGAGCAGAGCAGATGGTGTTGTTCTAGGATAACATCCTGAGTGCGCAGCAACAAGTCAGTGGTATCACGCAGGTAAGATGGTAAAGAGAGAACAAACGGCCTGAGAATTTTATCCAGGTATATCCCTACATTCTGGGTTAGATTGTCAACACCTGAGACAATGGGGCGGCACTTTAAGGGTGTCAGTCCCCTATGGACCTTAGGAAGTCCATAGAAGGTTGCCACCTGTGGGGAGATCGGGTACATAAAATTAAACTCATTCTGATCGATGAGTTTATTGTTTTTAGCTTGGTCCAAGATATTCTTGAGCTCCTTTTGAAATACTGGGGTAGGATCAGACCGTAACAATGTGTAGTTAGACCTATCCTTGAGGACCTGTTGGCACATAGTGACATAATCATTGTGGTCCATGATCACCAAATTGCCCCCTTTATCCGAGGGTTTGATGACCAAGGACCTGTCTCTCTCCAAGGATACCAGGGCCTTTCTCTCCTCAAAGGACAAATTGTGTCCAACATTAGGGGGGCTAGTGTCCAATCGTTCGATGGCCTGTATGACGACCTGTAAGAATGCATCAATAACATCATGGTCCCCCACTGGTGGCATTCTCGTGCTCTTAGGTCTAAGATCAGTGAAGGGGCCAGTCCCCGGAGTCCTATGTTGTTCATTAAGGAGGGAAGACAGCGTGTCGATATTGGCAAAGTCAAGCATATCCAAGGTCGGATCCTGATGGATCCGTTGATTTCTCAACAGGAAGAACTTCTTCCACCTGAGTGACCTACTAAACAAGTGAAGATCTTTAATCCAACCGAAGGTATCCCTTCTGTTGGTGGGGATAAAGGATAGTCCTTTCAACAGAAGGGAGGTCTCTGCTCCTGACAATTTATGATGTGATAAATTAATAATTTGGTTATCAGCTGGAGTCTCTATGTGTTTTAACCCTGTGTGGGTGGTAGTGGACCCCTGTCCAAAAAAGGCACAATAGGAGTAGAGGAGGAGGCATTGGAGAAAGATCGTGTATTGTACCCCCTTCCTCGATTTGTGTTTCCCCTTCCCCTCTGTGAGTTCCATGTTCCAGACCCTCTATTTCTACTATAATGTGTGTACTTTTTATTATTCCCTTGTTTTTGTTGTTAGTGTGGACCTTTTTGCTACAATTTTTAATGAATTATTAAAAGTTAAGTATTAGTTAGTCCTAAGTAGTGTGAACATAGCCTAAAGGCGTGAATGTATTCTTCATAGAAAGTGACTGGAGTGGAAGTCAAGCATATGTGCTTCTGCTCCACTTACTTTAGGGAAAAAGAACCAGACAGAGACATTGTCTCAGCACTGTAGCACCTTCTCGGGCACTGCAGTGTATAAGTGACACAAAGTTCACTTACATAATGCCACGCAAAATAAGGGTCAAAAAGCAGAAGACAAGGAGATCCCTGCTTCATATAGCTTGAGCACTGATAACCCACGACATCTGCACATAGCTGGAGAATGGAGCTATATGAAGCAGAAATCTCTTTGTCTTCTGCTCTTTAACCATGTTTTTTTGTTCCGGTATGCCCCCCACTCCCCCGCCCCACAGGGTTTGCAGCATTCTGGGTTGTGTGTAGGGAAGGAGGGGCCCCATACAATTTTTGCTGTGGGGCCCCATGAATCCTAGCTACACCCCTGGCTAAGAGACAGGTATCATTTGTTTTATCTCCCCATCAGCTATCGGCCTGCTCAGAGCCTGATGCAGAGCTGACAGAGTCCCTTTAAGTAAGAGTATAATATAATTGATAGACTAATAACCAGGAGAATACGTAAAGGAGGGAGGCTCTGTCCTTGGTAATAGACAGCAGTGAGTGTGAATGTCATAAGACGTGTTAAGCTGATAGAGGAAGTGGTAAGTGTGACATAGACTTCCTCTGTATGTGTGCACTTTATCTAGTACTCCTTCGCCTCGCTCACTCCATTACGTCAGGGCTGCTGTTGGGAAGCAGAAAGGCCATCTGTATCATCAGGTAAGGGGGAAAAGCTCTCACTACTCCCACACTACACCAAGCTGTCTATGCAAATCACAGCCCAGGGGATTTTAAGTACATTGCTCATACAGATATTTTTTTTTGCCCCCGAACTTTTACAGAACACCATTTAGAGGAATGATAAGAATCCCTTTTCGTATCGATGACACTTTGGAAACTCCACCACCGTGGCCACATAGGTCATGGTTGTATAATCATATGTCAAGTATCCTGTAAATGGGGCAGCAAGGGTAAGCATGCCTTTATCTGTGTCTCTGTGGGCGTTCCAGCTGATGGGGAACTACAACACCCAGCATGCCCTTATTGCTCCCAATAGTAGTGGGAAACTAAGATGTACAGCATAATATCGCTCAATACTTCAACTTATTACTGTATTGTAGAGTCTAGATATCTGATCCCTCTATCTATTGCCTTTCATTCTGTTTCCTCTGTACACATATATATGAATGCATTTCATATCTATCTATCTATCTATCTATCTATCTATCTATCTATCTATCTATCTATCTATCTCCTATCTATCATCTATCTATCTATCTATCTATCTATCTATCTATCTATCTCCTATCTATCTATCTATCTATCTATCTATCTATCTATCTATCTATCTATCTATCTCCTATCATCTATCTATCTATCTATCTATCTATCTATCTATCTATCTATCATCTATCTATCTATCTATCTATCTATCTATCTATCTATCTATCTATCTATCTCCTATCTATCATCTATCTATCTATCTATCTATCTATCTATCTATCTATCTATCTCCTATCTATCTATCTATCTATCTCCTATCTATCTATCTATCTATCTATCTATCTATCTATCTATCTATCTATCTACCTATCTATCTCCTATCTATCTATCTCCTCCTATCTATCTCCTATCTATCTATCTATCTATCTATCTGTAGTAATATAAGCAGCACCAATAAGAGAGCGAGTGCCAGCAGATGGGTCCCAGACCAAGGACCAAAGTCAGCTATCAGAAAATACTCTGCAGCACTCCAACGTATGTGGAAAAAACGTGGAAGAATTTATTCCATGAAAAGATAGTTCACAGCAAACAAGGTGAAAAAAGCATGACGTTTCGGCCTTACGCACTTGAAAATGGCGAAACGTCATGCTTTTTTCACCTTGTTTGCTGTGAATTATCTTGTCATGGAATAAATTCTTCCACGTTTTTTCCACATACGTTGGAGTGCTGCAGAGTATTTTCTGATATCTATCTATCTATCTATCTATCTATCTATCTATCTATCTATCTATCTATCTTTCTTTCTCTCTCTTTCTTTCTTTCTTTTCTATCCTGCATTATACAACTCTTACAAGTGTAATAGAATACCAAATTAGCATATTTGCAAATACATTTGAATATATATATATATATATATATAGATATATTTATATATATATATATATATATATATATATATATATATTTTTTTTTTTTTTTTTAAAGGATGTTTCAGCGTTAAACATTTGTAGCACTTTATTTATACACTAGATATGAATGGGAATCCAGCACTAGTATTACTTGTATCCCTGTCCTGATTTATTATCTGTACATTTCTACACTGTCCCAACTTTGTCACCAGGGAAGCATGAACATCTGACCAAAACTAATAACAGAAACCAACTGACTCTATGGGGGAGATTTATCAAACTGGTGTAAAGGAAAATTGGCTCAGTTGCCCCTGGCAACCAATGAGATCCCACTTTACATTCCTAACAGATTCTTTTAAAAATGAAGGGTGGAATCTGATTGGTTGCTAGGGGCAACTGAGCCAATTCTCCTTTACACCAGTTTGATAAATCTCACCCTTTGTATTTTGGGTAGAAGTACAATGGATATGCACTGGACCAGTAGGGGTCAGACTGCACAGCTGCCTTTTAAAATGTTTTTTTCTATTTCAACTAATATTGGTAAACTTGAAGGGCTCATCAACTCACCACCATTCTGCTGTAAAAACAGTGGTCTGGCTGGTGTATAGCTATAATAAACATTTATATACGCTATGGGGGAGATTTTTCAAAGGGGAGAAGTGTAGAACTGGCTCAGTTGCCCCTCGCAACCAATCAGATTCCACTTTTTATTCTTGACAGATTCTTTGGAAAATGAAAGGTGGGATCTGATTGGTTACTTGGGGAAACTGAGCCAGTTTCACTTTACACCAGTTTGATAAATCTCTCCTTATATCTTTATACATCTACGTTATAGCTATACATTCACCAGGAACCCATACTTAACACCACTTTAACCTAGGCAACGAGCTGTCATCAAATAGGAGAAAGAGCGATATATCAGAAAAAGAAGACAAGTTTGCTAAACAAATATGTTTTCAAAGATATCATCTAACTTGATGAGTCCAACAAGTTTACCTATATTAGCTGAGAATAACCCTTTAAGCGCCATAGTCTTTGGATGGAGCAGTATTTGACCACCACTCTACTCAAACTCCTTCAAGCTGGAGGTGAAGGAGACTAAGACCCCAATCCAGCAATTTATGGGGATTTCAATGGTTTTGATACCCACAGGTATGATAGGACATATATGTTTTAGGCTAAAATCACCGTAAAAACAACTTTAAGTTTGGAGTTCCATTTCGAAATAGAACTATTTAGGACTGTATACATCTAGGGCTCAAAAATTATATGGACCCACCAATATTTCTTGAACACAAGGAGTACACCGATGTAATATTAACCTGACCTTATTGGTTTACTATTTATGGCTTCACAATTATGTAAGATCTAAAGTTTGTATAAGTATAAATAAACTGGCTTCTAACTTCATGGTATGTTCTTGGAACTTCTTGGAAACCGGAGATAAAAATAAGAAGACCCTAAGTGTTGCACGGTAAGAAACAACACACATAGGTAACAAAATAAGTCTAACAACCTCTTTCCAGACAACAGATCTCATTTCCTGAACAGCTCTGTTCCTCATTGATAAAAACAACTGATACTTACCAAGACGTCTTCAGATGCGGCATTAAGTAGTGTCAGTGCTTGTAGACCACATACTTCCTTTACTCCCTCCTGCCTGGCACTGTTACACCAGGTCTTTGTGGTTAGTTTGCTACTTTGCAAGGCTTTCAATCTACATCCTCCTGTTTCTTTTGTAAGAAGTGACACAAAAGGTCAGCCCCAAAGAGCTAAAGACCCTTTTATATATATGAGTAAAAATGAGTCATCCTCTAATTCATATCCCCCACACATTATTCTCGGAAAACAGTCAGAACTTTAAAACTTATAGAACGGGTTGGACTTTCCTTGTGTATGAAAAATGAAAAAATATAGAAAAGTACCAGTCTGGTACAAGGTTGATGAATGACCTATGAATGTGCTTCCCCAGTTTATTCCAAATAATTTTGGTGAAATTCTGAGATGATAAAAGAAATGTTTAGATATTGAGTATAATATAAATTAAAACATAAACATAAGAGTAAAAATAGAAGTAAAGGGGGTGTCCATGTTTATTTTATTTTTTTTATTAATTTAAATTTAATTTTTTTTTATTAAAAAACAAACAAAAAGTATACTTACCTTCTCTGCTCCTCCACCACCACCATTCTCATTGAAACCCCAGAACAACTGTACAGCATTTCTAGGTTCAGGGTTGGTTAGCCCAAAGACTTTCTTGCTCAGTCTATCAGTGGCTGCAATGGGCATTGGACCCCAACCCTGAAAGTGGTGCACAGGACCAGGGTTTCATTAGAAGGGTGGCAGCGGGGTAGTGAGGAAGATAATTATATTTTTTTTCTTATATTTACCACTTACCTGAGCAGCATTGCCCAAAACATTACCCTGTAAGAAAGAAGACAGATTGGTAGGACAACACACATCCTAATGCTACAGCAATAATCCTGATATGCACTGATTGCTTCATATTGATGACTTAAGATATCACAAGTTAAAGATTAGTCACATGTTTTTGTGAATTGATTAAATGGAAGTAAAATGAATGTTAAAGCAGTTTATGATAATCTCCAATTGTGTTGTGTGTACAGTTCCTAGGCAATACAGTGTGTCCATGGTAACAGACTACAAACAAACCTAAAAGCGTACCTGGCATTAGACATGTTAATAGTTTTCATCAGTCAGGGTGTGAGTGTTCAGACCGTGACTGATCAGAAAAAATGAGTGGAGAGACAACTGTATTGTGGTGTGTTCTTCGCCCTCTCTATGTCCGTCTGACCCGGACGGCCCCATAGACATACAGGTCACATAACACAGAGCCGGGAGAGAATGCGTTCAGACCTCAAAACTTTTGCCATGTCTCTGTGAGATGTCAAAGTTTTTTTTTTTAAAAACATACTCTTTAGATAGTCTGATCATGTAAAACTCTCACTCTCATCTGTAACCTAAGTTTTGACTAATATGTAAGATTTGAGGATAAAAGGTTTGTTTGCAGTCTGTTACCAAGGAGAAACACATAGGATCTGTAGGCACAAATATAAGATAATTTTCATTTAAAGGGGTTGTTGGGGCAAAATAAAAACAAAAACAAAAAAAAACCGAGGCAGCTTGTTTTCTCTGATTCTCATTTTCTGTGACTTCACGACTCCACAGTAAGTACTCGCCCAATAAGTGGTTGCTGGTTGCAGTGGTGTCCCCCTCACTCGCCTATTGGCTGATCAGGCACTTCCTTTGGGGCTGTGACATCACCGGAACCAGGAGATACAGGAAACCAGCAGGAGACAGGGTGTGGGAACGCAGCAGCAGTGCTGGACCAGGACAGATGAGGGGCACTTGTTTATTATATTTGCACTAACCCCTGCTGCCCAACCTTTTTTTTTTTATTCTGCCTAGACAACCCCTGCTTTATTTTTTAGCTACACTAGGACAATGATCCCCCATTCATGTTGCTTGTGTTATTTGGAGACTGGCACTCATTCAATAAATTAATGAGAGTGTGATCACATCAATTGTCTATAGGTAAGGAAATCCTTTTCATTTTACATCATATCCTGTATAGAGTTAGACACAAGTAGAGAAGCAAATTGTACCATCCAGTGGGTGAGAAAAGCAGCTTCTAGAATGGGGCAAGGCAGTGCTTCTTGGGGGCAAGGCTTTTTGAATGCAGATAATGGCATATTTGCCGAATAAACCCAATTACAAAGTTTCTTAAAATCGCCTGTACTATTAATTTCTGCAAAAAAAAGAGAAAAAAAAACAACAGTGACACTTTAAGGCTCCTAGATTATTTTCAGTGTTTGATTTTATGTATATTTTATACAGGTATACAGTACTTATAAGCTTCTTTCACATGAAACTCCTTGGGATTTACTAGACCCAAGGGATTTTTATTATACAGGGCGTCCATGTGATGATTTAGTCAGGATTTCCCTGCTCTCAACAACAAGAGAAGAAAGAGACTTCTAAGATTTTCCTTTTTTGTGTCATTAGACACGATTTCCAATAAAGGATTGAAAATTGCCACCATTTGTAATATAATTTCAGAGCAAGTTTGCAAATACCTTAGAGATCTATCATTGGGCTCCAGATGAAACTCATTACTTAACATTAAAACTGGGTCCAATATTGTGGAGAAGTACGCTGGGTTCCTTAGGTTTAGGCTCTCAGGTAGCTTATTGTCTTGACAAATATTACGAAGAGGCATCAAACAGCCTCTCGGCACCAGACCAGACGTAGACTTGCATTGTACCAAATCTGGATCCATCATACAAAATCTGGATCCATACCAAACAAAATCCACTGACAATCATGGTGCTATTTTTGGAAGAAAGCACCAACTATGACTTAAGAAAATGCCATCATAATCTCCTGCTTAAACTACTGTAACATCCTCCTCTCTGGCCTTTCATCTAACACCCTTGCTCCCCTTCAGTCTATCATTAACTCTGCTGCCCAATGAATCCACCTCTCCCCTCGCTCTGCCTTTGCCAATCCCTTCACTGGCTCCCCATTGCCCAACAAATTTATTTTAAATTGTTGACCATGACATACAAGGCCATCCACAACCTGTCCCTTCCGTATATCCCTTACCTGATATTCGGTTACTGTCCCTCCCGCAACCTCCAATCCCTCAATGACCTGTTCACCTCCAACCCATTCACAGAGCAGAAAAGGTCTGCTCTCACACATGTCCAATAGCTGCCCAATGTCGCCGCAATATTAATAACATCGAGCAACTATTAAACTTCACCTGCAACATACTTCTGGCCCCCTCTGATCACAGAAGTTATCAACCAAGCCTTCCAACCAAGATGGCCAGATGGACGAAGTGTAATGCCAAAGAGCAGAACAGGGACTACCTTTTCTGCTCCCCAGATAACCCCCTTAACTCTGCTGCCCAACCAATCCACCTCTCCCCTCACTCCTCCTCTGCTGATCCTTTTACAGGCTGGCTGTTGCCGTAAATTCAGTTTAAAGTATTACCAATGACTTACAAGGCCCTCCTTGACCTATACCCTCCATACATCTCTAACCTGATCCTCACACAGTCTAGAAACCTCACAAGACCTCTGTCTGGACTCTCTCCTTGGCCTTCTCCAAGATTTCTCATGAGCTTCCCCCATTTACTTGAACTCACCCACCATCAACACCTTGAAAAACAAGTTATCCCTTTAGACTAGGCTACAAACTACAATCACCCTGCTGCCATCTCACCACACTGTGACCAGCTGCTCACCATACCTACTGTCTCCTCCCTTTAAAGACTGTGGGCCCTTGCGGTCCTGTCCTCCTATGTACCAGTCTGTCATTTACTTTAAAAAAGAGCTAAAAAGAGCTGAAAAAGAGTTAAAAATTAAAAACTAAAAATTTTTGTAACATTTTCAAATATACTACAACTGTTGGTTATCCCATCTTTATTACAAGGTATTGAACTGCTATCAGACCCATATGCATGTGTATACCTCATTTATTATATAAAGGGGGTTTCCTCTAAACCGTCGTCATTTTTATACTAGACATATAATAAAATGAGCATTTTTGACCACTGCCTCAGCCCAGCGAAAGCTCAGAAACAACACTCACTGTTTGGCAATGATAAAGCTCAGGGGTTTGACATTTACGTAGGTTTTTTCCCAAATCAGTGTACTCATCTTAATCATACAGTACATTAACCATGGAATACACATAGGACAGAGCTGTCACTTAGCAGTTGACAATTGTTGGTAAGTTCCCATCATCTCAGGCTTGTATAGAAAGCCACATATATCACCTATTACACACGTAATGTAAGGTCTAGGATAGAGGGTATCTGTGTCTTGTCATCATCGAAAGACTCAAAAGCCATTGAAGGATGAAGGGGCTCACTGAGACGTATCGGCGTGACTCATGTAGTTGTTATGGGTGGAGACCTTAGCAACGTAGGACACAATCATTTCACCCTATATCTAAACTTTTTGCGTCAATCTACTCTTGTATTGTGTGAGACCACAATGAGGACCATTGTCAGAGGTCCTTTCAGAGTCTGCCCACATCTTGGCTCTCACAAAATATGTGCTTAGGAAGAGCCTCCCTTTACCAGCACAGGATGCACAGTGGTGGGCTGTAGATGTACCAAGTGCCCGGAAAGACACACAGGTCCCTGTGGTGGTTACCCACCAGATCTTGGTTAGCCTACTTTGCACCACAGGGAGTTGAATATTAGACATCTTAGCAAACTGTATAACAGCTCTCCACAGCCGTCCTTCCAGCAGTCTCTAGCTGTGATGATCTGTGTAGCAGTCTCTCTAGCAGTCTCTAGACCCCAAATGCTTGTACCTTACTAGTGGCAATAAAAGTGCATCCAGCCATGCAGTGTATCATCCAATCCCAGTATAGAGTGCAGTCCCAGTCCTATCCCAGTCAAGTCAGCTCTCAGTAGAGTTCAGTGACCTCTAGTCCACTAGCAACTCTTCAGAAAGTCTGATTTATTCTCAAAGTGGGCTTACCTGACCCACCTAGCTATTATATGCGTTCTTTTTGGCATGGTCACAATGGCTTCACTGGCTTTTATATAATTAGGACATCAAACCCCACAGCAATCGTCAAACTGATCTGGTGACGGTTATGGGCCCCATTACACTGGAGGGTAGTAGGTGAATTCTGGTCACACATTGTTTACTCTTCTTCACCTCAACTCAACCATGCATTTTGGGAGCCTTTTTTTTATGTATTTTGAAGTTTGTTTGCGATTTATTATGCTGTGTGAATCTACTATAAGCTATACTTTCTGGCTCCACCCATCTCCTGGATTGCCCCACCTCCTTTTTGAGCCCAGCCCAGGAGAGGCCAGCCCTACTGCCTCTATCTAGTTTTATTTAATACAAACTACATAATATTGGGAATTGCAGTCTGGTTTCGTTCTGTCTTTGATAGTAGTATATTTCTAGCATATTCCCGGCACATTGGCTTCAGTGTCTTATTATTATATATGATTGCCTCGGAAAATTACTGCTATCATGAAAGGTAATAGGGGAGCGTAGGCGTTGGGAAACCAATTTCTCTTCTTTTTCTGACATTGTTTATGGTTTAAAAATGTCATTCATGGTATCTACGGCACATTAAAACTTTTTTTTATAATGATACCATTATATAAACATAATAAACACCCTATTATTACCTCATCATGCTCCCCCAGTGCCCCTTTGCTGGCTTTCAGGTTGCCCGCTGGCTACTGCTACCACTCCCAAGACAATCTTTTGTCTAGAACTTACAACCCACTCCACCAATCACTGGCTGCGGAGCTGACCTGTCTCTGTCAGTGATTGGCTAAGTGGGCTGTCAAAGTTCTGGAGTACCCCTTTACTATTCAGAGAACAATGGCTGGCAATGACTAAATGTGATAGTAACTGAGCCGAATAACAGAACAGTTAAAAGAGGCAATTGGGTAGTGGCCCAGTATGGGCCCCTTATTGTACCTGAGTAAGGTAACTCCCACGGGTTCACACAGTATTCACTGTAGTAAGTGTTTTTCCCACTAGGTGCTGCTCTGTCTTGTATGAAGTATGTGAAGCACAGCTGGAGGAGAATAAAGGATTAACTGTTTTCATGTCATGTGTGTTGTTTTGTCCACTTACAGGTGCAGGTGCTTTCCCTCCAGTTTTTATCCTAACCACTGTCTCCTTTCTTTTTACACACACAGACCCACCAATCACAGCACGGTTTAGTCAGACCCCTGTAGGAAAGAGTTAGCTCCTGGTGGGAGGAGTTAGTCTAGTCTGTCTACAGTTAGTGTGTCAGAAAGCAACAAGAACCAAGTCTCTGCTGAAGTTAAGCCAGGGCCTGGCTTAGGCCAGGTCCCATGTCAGGGACCCAGGCAAGCAAGTTATCAATTTTCTGTATGCCGGGCCGACGTTGGGGGGGGGGGGGGGACAGGGCAATTGCTCAGGGCCTCCATCCCCCAGGGGCCCCCTACCACTGTTACAGTGTGTGTCACAGGCAGGAGCTCACAGACAGCGTTCAGCAGCGTTTGCCAGTGATCCCTGGCTACCGCTAATGGCTGCTATCAGGGGTCTGCAGGTTGCTGGGCTCCCGGTGTGTGCTCCGTGTATATAGCTCCCTCCCCTCCCCCTCCCTCCAGTTCCTCTTACTGCACGCCTGACCTCTGTCCTGTACTGTGTGAGCTCCATCCTCCTCCTGGGGGTGAAGTCTACAGGCTGTCTCACATCCTGCTTCTGCCATAGGGGGATGCACCACTACACCCAGCATGCTTCTGCTGCCATAGGGGTATGCACCACTAAACCCAGCATGCTTCTGCTACCATAGGGGGATCAGGGCCATATTTACCACTAGGCACCCGTGGTCCAGTGCCCAGGGCAGCACCTTGCAGGGGGGGCAGCACCAGGGAGCAGGGTGGAAAAACAACTTTTTTTTATGTTTTATTTTTTTTTTTAGTCTCCCACCTCCCATTTAGACTTGCCAGTAAATCTGGTGTCTTTTTGAGGAGGAGGAGGAGGAGGAGGAGGAGGAGGGCGGGGGGGGGGGGGGGGGGGGGGGGGGGGGGGGTTATAGTTGAATTGTTCACGTCTGGTGGTATTACCAACCAATCTACAAATTCCTTCAGACAATTTGCAGACGGCTCTAATCATTGTTTAACGTGGAAGTTTGTTTATGTTTTAAGCAGTTAAAGAACAGGAAAAATGTGATTCAGGAAATGTTTCTAAATGTAGAGAAATGTATGTGGCCGAAACCACGCTCCCCAAGATGGGGCGTCTTCAGGTTTAGTGCCTAATGTAGTATAGTATGTGTTACATGTCAGGTGTATGCTGTATGGACTGGATGGTTTGGATTTGTATAATGTGTTTCCATGGATGTGTTAGTGTATGTGTCTATATTATATAATGCCACAGATGTCTGAGCAGTGGCAGAAGTGTTCAGGTGAAGTCACCATAAGGGTATGTTCACACTAAATTAGGCAGAATCCTGCTTGCCTCAGTGTGCCATAGTCCATCTATGTGAGGGCTTGTGCGCCTCCGCTGCCGCTGCTCTCCGGTTGAATAATTGGCTTGTCAATTCTTTAAGTGAAGATTGGTGGATGGGGAGGCGCACAAGCCCTTACAAAGATGGGTTATGGCACACTGAGGCAGGCAGGATTCCTTAGCGGAGAATTTTGCCTAATTTACTCAGTGTAAACATACCCTTAGGGCCAGTTCACACTGAGCAAACACGGCACAATTCTGCGGCGGAGCTCTCTGCCACGGAATCCCGCCGTGCTCAGTGTCCTGCTTTGAGTGAATGGGAGAGCGCACGCTCGTCCGCTCCCTCTCCTCTCCGCTCGAAGAATGAACATGTTAGTTCTTCGAGCGGAGAGCTGCGGCAGCGGACGAGTGCGCGCCCTCTCCATTCACTTACAGCAGCACACTGAGCACGGCGGGATTCTGACGATCTTGTTCAGTGTGAACTGGCCCTTAGGGTACTAACACACATACCATATCTGCAGCAGATTCTACGCTGCGAAATCCGCTGCAGATCCTGCCCATTCAATTCAATGGGATGACATACTCACAGCGGGATTGTCATCCCGCTGCAAGTATGTCAAGGTCAGTGCCATTAACCCCTGCAGGCCAGGAACATACTTTACTGGGTCCCCGCTCTGGCTTGCTTCAAGGGCTCCCAGCGTCTCCCGGCGCTCAGCCAATCGGTGTGCTGCGGCGTAGCAGGTATCCAGGCCGCGGGGGTTAATGGCACTGACTTTGACATATTCGCAGTTGGATGACAATCCCACTGTATGTCATCCTATTGAAGTAAATGGGCAGGTATCCGCAGCGGATTTCACTGTGAACTCACAGCATAAAATCCACTACGGATGCGGATACGGATGCTGCGGATGTTGCGGATGTGTTTGTACTCTCAACTGCATAGGAGCTGCAGCCATTCTCTGGTCTCATTAGTACAATGTAATTGCTGCACGTGACCGCTGAGACCAGTGATTGGCTGCAGCTCCTATGAATAGCTGATGATAATGGTGCGTTTACACGAAACGATAATTGGCCCGATCGTATGATTAACGATGTCGGAGTAACGATTTTTTTTTCATAACGATCAGCGTTTATATGGTACGATATATCGTACGGAAAATTCATTTTGCGATCGCTTAAGCCTATCTCACACATTGGTTAAATTGGCGAACGACTGTTCACACGGAACGATCTGCGTATTTTTTGCGAACAACAAATGACGATTTGATAACATGTTCAAAGATCAAAATGAACGATTTCTCGTTCGTCGTTTGATCGTTCGCTGCGTTTACACGTACCATTATCGTTCGAATTTGATCGTTATCATGCAAATTCGCACGATAATCGTTACGTGTAAACGCACCATTACAGTAATATTGGTCTGTATATAGTGTATATAGAGTCATTATGCAGAGGTCACTCTATGGCAGTTATATTGGTCTGTATATAGTGTGTATAGAGTCATTATGTGGCGGTCACTCTGTGGCGGTAATATTGGTCTGTATCAAGTGTGTTTTTGGGGTTTTGTGCGGTAGTCCCTCTACGGTGGTAATATTGGTCTGTATATACTGCATATATACAGTGAGTCATTATGTGGCAGTCACTCTATAGGGGTAATATTAGTCTGTATATATAGTGTGTTTTAGGGTCATTATGCGTTGGTCATGGAGAGGTGATATTATTGGTCTTTACATGTGTGCGGTTTCTTCAGTTACAGTACATTTGGTCCTGATATAGTGATATATATTTTTTAAACAATGCATATAAATAGTTTTTGTGTGTCAGTCTTTTACGACACCAGCAGCAATCCATGTAACCTTCTGAACTGACTGACTGTGACTAAGAGCCCTAATAATAATTGTCTGAATCAGGCCGATTCCGCTGACAACAATCAGCTAAAGAGCCAATCCTCAGCTGACAGCTACACATCGCTACATGTAATAGTGAGTGGCCACTCACTTCAAAAACAGGACCAGAAGTGTGAGCTGCAGCTGTGCTGAGCAGGGTATCACACAGACAAGGTCTGAGGACACCGGGGAATGTGATCAGTATCATGGCCACTTTCTTCCAGAGACAGCCCCACTCTTGTCTCCAACTTGGGCGGGGTTTTCTGCTCAGTTCCATTAAAGTGAATGGAGCTTAATTGCAAACTGCACCTGAACTGGAGACAAGAGTCGTGTTGTCTTTTAAAGAAAGTGGCCATGTTTTTGTAGCACTGGATAACCCCTTTAAGTAATAGCTTTATTATCTACTATATACAGCAAGGGCTGCACGGACATTGCTAGTGATGTCCATGCAGCCCTTGCTGCATAGTAATCTGTAAGCAAGATCTGCTATATTGGTGCTAACTTATCCAGAGTATCAGACCATGTAATACCCGAACCTGTCACGAGCAGCGGGTACCACTGATTAAAGTGTATGGGGACCTTAAATTGTTGCTATAATATTTCAACATTTGGGGCCCCACCTTCAACTTTGCCCAGGGCCACATGTAGTCTAAAACTGGCCCTGTCTGTATGCAAGCCACAGCCACTATGCAGTGCTGAAAAGTACAAGGAGTAGAGACGCCACACAAGTCCATGCCAGGAACACGAGCGTCTTTGCTAAGGGACCAGTCTTTTCTTCTCAAACACTGCAAGGAGCAGGAGGTACGTCTCAAAGGAAACACAGCAAGAAGCAGGAGGTGCGTCTATAGAAATTCCCAGCTGAAGGAGTTTACACAAGGCCCTTATTCTCTCAGTCAGTCTCTATATTCTCTTCAGTTCAAACTGTTCCAGGCAGAGTACAGTACTAAATTGGACAAGGCCCTTCAGGCACGCTCTCTCCTCTCCTCTCTCTTCTGCTTAACTTTCTCTCACAAGCATCTGATTTCTACCTCAACCATAAGCACCTGAGTAACCTCAAGTATTGTTTATGGCACCAAACTGTATTTTTGTCAAGTATATCTGTATTGCACTAAGCTTCTTCAAGTAAACTGTTTTATTTTCAAAGTATTGGACTCTGGCCTATCCTTGCGCACCTGCACTTATACACACCTACACTTGGGTTAAACCTTTCTCTGCGGGTGGGGCCCCAAACTGTCCAGGGTGGGTCGTATACCACTCCAGGCTACCGTGACAAGTACCCAAGAGAACCTAGACCCACTCAGCTACCACACCACTGTACCAGCTGACCCTGCAATAAACCAGACCCCCTAGGTCATTTCCCGTTGTACCGCAACTGCACAAGGACCTCCACAATTATAGACCTCTAAGTATTTCCTTTATATCAAAGAATACCTGACTGTTTGACCTGGCTGTGGTGGGCCACCAGTATTTATCCAGCCATGCATTGCAATGGGCTCATATAAAGTTAGCAAAAACATCATCTTTATTATTATTTTTTTTTAACAATATTTTATTAGTGGCTTATGTAATATTTGAACATACATATTGAAAATTCATTACATATTCAAAAAGAAAGTCGCTCACAGGCAACAAAGGATTGTATGTTTACAATATCATACAGATACAATGAGCCTTTGTAATAACCTTAAAAGACATATTATCATATACAATATAACGTAGTCTTACCAAAAACATAGGTAGAAAAACAGTAACCTATAATATCACCTTAAAACATGGTATAGATGTCAGATATTCAAATATGCTACCAATAGAATGGAGAGAATTGTCTTTAACAGAGAAAGGGAAAAGCTTAAGATATTTGGAGTGCTCCCAGAGTTCCCTTTTGGGCGGCCATGCAATACCAATCAGTGTCCTTAAATTGATTAATGACAGAGTCTCTCTCTTCTATAGTAAAATCATGAATTAGAAATTGTGTCCATTTGGACATAAATGTTTTTGTTGATTTTTCTTTGGTGCGCAATACATCCAAAAGTTCCCAATGAAAGATCTCCTTCAGAGCGGAGATTACCTCAGAAATGTCTGGTAGAGTATCCAGTATCCAGTGTCTTAATAAACATTTCAGGGAAACTAATAGAGTTAAATGAATTCCTTTAGAAGTAAGTAATTTAGGAGAGGGAGTAGTAGAGTCTATATCAATAAAATGAAAAAGATGGTATGGCATGGCCCCAAGTGGACAAAAGATAGAGCCGCACAGAGTCCCAAAATTCCTGCACTCGCGTGCAGGCCCAGGCACAATGAAACAAGTCTGCTTTAGGAAGTGAACATTTCGGACAACTGTTTATGTGAGCAGTGTGGGAGTTGGAAAAATTGAATATTAAAGGCATATTTAGCCTTGTGTATAAAGCGGAAATGTATTTCACGTAGAACCACATTGGGAGTGGCAGAATGCACTAGTTGAGATCCTCTCAATATTTGTTGGGTCAGATCCTCTGAAAAAATTACGGAGGACCATTTTTTTTTAAAAAATTTGTCTAGATAAATTCTTTTGAGAGCGTGATCTAAGTTCTCCATATGTATGTGATAAAGAATTATGAACCGGTGGTGTTCTGCTATGTCCCGCACTCTGGAAGTAAGAAATTCAATTATAGAATCGTATTGAGGTAAATGAAATGAAGACAATTTAAATTGTGTTCTGACGATATCCCATGATAAGAAAGTGCTGGAATTAGTATCCAGCAGATCCCCAACAGAAGAAACATGTGCACTCTGCCACTCTGAGTAGTCCAATTTGTCTGAGTCAGGTGGGTAAAGTGGTGAATGCCACAGAGGAAATCTTTTCGATAGGCAAAAGGGTAAACCATATAATTTTCGTATCGCCTTCCATGTGGCAATGGTGTCTTTAAAGATAACACTTCTCTTAATTTCTGGGGGGAGTTCTGGTAATTTAGCATGTAGCAGGGTGGGTAAAGGCCAAGGTTCTGCTAAAGCTTTCTCAATTAAAATATTGGAGAAATATGACGTGTCCATAATCCAATCTTTAGCATGGCGAAAGAGAGCGGCTAAATTATATAATCTAATATCTGGGCATTGAGCGCCACCTTTAGAAGTAGGGAGACAGAGAGTGGAATAGGCAATACAAGGTCTCTTTGCCAAATAAATTTAGTGAAATATGATTGGAGTAGGGAAACGTCAGAATGTTTGAGTAAAAGGGGTATTGTTTGCATTGGATATAACAGTTTTCCAAAACACATCATTTTGATTAAGTGGGTACGGCCTAGAATTGACAATGGTAGAGATTCCCATCTCTGGAGATCTTGTTTTATTCTCTTAATTATAGGGCGATAGTTCAGGGAATATAGTGTGGAGGGAGTTCTGCCAATCTGGATTCCAAGATAAGTAATATAGGATTTAGCAATGGAGACCCCCACAGGACCCGAAGTAGACCTCTTATGTGGAGTTAGGTAAAGAAGTTGACTTTTATGTATATTGATTCCATACCCAGAGAAGGAACCAAAATTTTAAGGCATCTAATACTGCCGGAACATGTAGATCTGGGTTATCTAAATATATTAAAGTATCATCAGCAAAGCATGTAACTTTGATGACTTGGGAACCAACCCGTATGCCTGAGAAAAAGTCAGAAGAAATAAGATATCTAGCAAGAGGCTCCATTGCCAAATTGAACAATAGAGGGGATAGGGGGCAACCCTGTCTGGTACCTTTCTGTAAGGGAAAGCTATCTGAAAGGAAACCCTTGGTATGAATTCTAGCTTTCGGAGATGTGTATATTGTGGAAATAAAATCTTTGAATTGACCTGTGATACCAAATTTTGTTAAGGTCATGTCCAGCCACTCCCAGCTGATATTATCAAAAGCCTTTTCGGCGTCAGTTGCCAACAGACCTGGAGAGTGGCTGGAACGACCCCCAGATTGGACACCAGATTGGGCCGCTAGTACCGTTCTTATATTAGTGACACCAGAACGTCCTTTTATAAAGCCAACTTGATGGCTGCCTATTAGTGATGGTAGGATGTCTGCCAATCTATTGGTCATAATCTTTGCCAACAATTTTAGGTCTACATTTATTAAAGAGATTGGCCTGTATGAATTAGGAGATGTCGGATCCTTCCCCTGTTTATGTAGTATTTTGATATATGAAGTATCTCCCGAGGGGAGCATGTGATGGTCAGTCAGAATAGTTTGGAAAGTAGAAAGAAGAGTGGGGGAGATGACAGAAGACATAGATTTATAAAATTCCGCACTATAGCTGTCAGGGCCTGGAACTTTGTTATTTTTAAGTGTAGAGATAGTGGCAGTAATTTTCTCCAATGTGACTGGGGCGTTGAGAGAATCAAAAGAAGGGGTATCAAGAGACGGTAGAGTTAATGACTCTAGAAAGTTCTTACCAGCAGCTAAATCAAGCCTATCTTTGGAATATAGTGAGCGGTAAAATTGTTGTAAAAGTTGTGATATGACTTTAGGATCTTTTTGTACATTACCCGCTGTATCTTTGAGAGCAGGGATATGTGTAGTAGGTCTACGTCCTTTAGCAAGGTTAGCTAACATTTTCCCTGATCTATTACCATAGCGGAATAAACGGGATATGTATTGATCTCTATATATAGCATTGAGTTTTTCCTGTGCAATTTCGAAAGCTTGTCTAGCTGCTGTCCATTTAGATTTATTGTCATCTGTAGGGGAAGACAGGAAAAGAGTGTATGTAGAGCGCAGATCTTGGGAAAGTTGAAGATAGTTTTTACTTGCCTCACGTTTCTGGGCAGCCACATAAGAAATTATTTGGCCCCTTAGAACTGCTTTTGCAGTCTCCCAGAAAAGTATTGGGGATTGTGTATGTTCAGCATAGTTAGAATAGAAGTCTGACCACCATTTTTTAAATAGTTTGATAAATGATTCATCATTAGCTAAATGAGAAGGAAATCTCCAAATAATATCGGATCCCTTCTGAAAAATGTCTCTTAATTGTAAACTAACAGGGGAGTGATCCAAAATTACTATATCATGAATTTCAGAGTCTTCTACTCTGCCAAGAGAGTCCGGTGACACTAAACAGTAGTCTATTCTTGACCAGGCCGTTTGGGAGTGAGAGTAAAAAGAGTATTCTCTACCATCTGGGTGTAGATGACGCCAAGAATCAGATAGGGAGGTAGAATTAAGGAAGTTGGATAAAATATTATCTGATGAAGTATATACAGTAGGGGTCTTAGTTCTTTTTCTATCTTCAGTTGTATTAAGAACAGTATTTAGGTCTCCACCAACTATTTTAAGATTATTGTCATCTTGCAGAATGAGGGTTTCCAATTTTTTTAAAAAATCAGGTCTCTGAGTGTTGGGACCATAAACGTTATATATGCTATATTTGCCCGCTGGAGTGTCAATAAGAAGATGACATATCCTGCCTTCATCATCTTGATATTGAGATAATACCGTACAGGCTAAATTTTTATGTGTAAGAATAACTACCCCGCCTTTACGGTTAATAGCTGGTGAACTATAAACAGCACCCACCCAAAAACGTTTGAGTCTGAAATAATCCGATTCAGTTAAATGTGTTTCTTGCAATAATACTATATCGGCCCTAAGTCTCTTAAGGTGTTTCAGTATAGAAGTCCTCTTAGATGGGGAACGTAATCCCTTAACATTCCAAGTGATTAATTTCATAAAATATTAATAGAAGAGGAGGTGTTAAGAAGAGACCCTGGAAGCACAATAACATAGTGGGTAACCCTTTCAGGCAGAAAAAGATGATAGCATGTAGCATATTCAGAAAAACTCAAGGTGATATACCTAAGAATAAAACAGTTAACAATATAAACTAAGCGAATAAAGTGAGATGTGGACTTCACTTTTTTCTTATTGTCCAATGTTCGGAGCATTCGCAAACTCCGCATTATGGAGAAGAAATAAAGAGAAAGAAATAACTGATGGAGAGGTCACATCAACCTCCGCTCCACTAAATGAGTATATATTAAAATGAAAGTTAAAATTAAACCTAAAACCATACAAGGTGGAATTATACATATACATACATATACATGCACACACACACATATACATATATACATACATAAATACATACTTACACACACACACCACCAAATGCATTACTACCTAGACTAAAGAAAACAATAATGTAGTAACAAGGTGTCCCTAATATAGTAGTTAGTCAACATATATAGGGCTAAATAGAGAAAAAATACTCAGTTTTAATGAGCAGCATAGCGTCCAACAGAATAGAGATGGAGTTCATAATCATTCCATTTTTTGTACCGTGTCAGTAGGGCCATCCAAACGTCGTCTCTTGTGCTTGTCTTGAATAGGTGGAGTGAGACCCTTTACATCTTTAAGGGAAGAAATGGCTTCCTCAGGAGAACTGTAAAGAGAGGCTGAACCATCCGATTTGAAAACTTTCAGTATGGCAGGATAAAGAAGAGCAAATCGTATTTGATTTTTTACCAATGTCGAGCAAATGTGTGCGAAAGCTTTACGTTTTTGAACCACTGCTGCGGAGTAGTCATTAAACATGAGGATTTTGTGGCCACGAATTGCAACATCAACTGTAGATTTTTTAAAGCTTTGTAAAATGTTGTTTTTATCATTATAACTCAGATACTTGACAATCACTTGTCTGGGTTTATTTGCATCTTGCTTTTGTTTCGCTGGTGGGGGTCCCACACGGGGAGCTCTTTCCACAGTAATGTGACCGGGGATACCCCAGGCTTGGGGAATTTCTAGAGAACATATAGCATGTAATTGCATGGCTGGAATGGATTCAGGTAAACCTATAATACGTAAATTGTTGCGCCTAGAGCGGTTCTCTAGATCATCAGTCTTTGTTTGCAATGAAGCTGTGACATTCATATTCTGTTGTAGTTTTATTTTTGTAGAATGTATTTCATCTTCTTACAGGCTGACTCTCTCCTGAAGTTCAGTAATCTGTGAGGTGTGTGTTGCTATATCTCCCTGTGGTTGCTAGGGAGGAAACTATAGTGGCCTCAAGAGAGGATTTTATGTCATTTAATATCATCTTGGACACTTGAATTGCCAGTGCCTTGCAAGACATATTTAGTCCTGGTATTATGGTGTCACAGAGGTCCGGCACTGGGGTTTGTGAGGTATGTGTTTCCTCTGTGTGTGCCTCAGCAGCAGCACCTCGTGTCGGCGCCATCTTAGGTGTCCCTGTGACAGAGCTGTGAGGTAAATGAAGGAGGGCTTATGGGGAGGTGTATAACTGGTTCCCCGCTTAATGAAGTGGTGCCTCCGACTCCTCGGCACTTAGAGAAGTCAGAGATGTGGTCCGGCAGGGCCGGTAATGTCAGGAGTCAGAGTGGGAAGCGATATTATGAGTGAAGGGTGGAGGAGCTCACTCACACTGCTGCCATCCCATACGCGCCGGATCTGGAAGTCCTCAACATCATCTTTATAAGGGCAGCAAAGAAAAATACAGAGAAACAAATGTGGAATTAAAAAAAAATATATACAAGGAATATTATTTATGCACTTACAGATATAGTTTAATCATCAAAATGTACCCATAGATCTGGTGACATGCTGCATTTCAACTTATGGGGTTCCTGGCATAACGCATAAGTCTTTTTGAATATGGCAATCCCTTCTGGAGTCGCTGGACATATGTGAATGAATCCTTAGTGCTTTTAAGATATTTCCGACATCGAAGTGACCATTTTCCAACAAAAGCTCCAATGTCCCATCTGCCTGTTCTGTTAACTATAAGAAATACACCGCTCCAACATAGCCGCCATATGCATCATACATATGGGATATGCTGTGACATTAGCAGTATCTATATGCCCAGCCACACAATACATTATTGGGAAGGGAACATTTACCAGCCTCAATTCAAATCTAGATTGACCTATTACTATTTACAACCATACAATGTAGATATGATGACTTTCATTCAGCTCACATACATTTGGGTGTTTCCACCCTTGTTGATGAAGAAGACAATCTGATTTCCATCCGAATGTTCCCAACACACTTCCCTATTATTATTATTTCCTATCAAGGTATGCTGGTATTTATACATGGTATACGTTTGGCTAACAGAATAGAATTTCAATATTTGCAGATGATACTAAGCCCTGTAAGGTAATAACACAGAGGAGGATAATATCACACTACCGAGAGATGTGGGGAGGATGGAGGCTTTCACTGAGACATGGCAACTTATGACGGTGGATAAGATGTGCACTTATGTGCTAGATAACAGAGCGCTCGGTAACTGCACAGAAGAGGGGTAGTGGTGGACAGTAAACTTTAGTAACCAGTGCCAGGTGGCTGCTGCCCAGGCCAATAAAATCATGGGAAACATGATTCATGTACTGTATGGGATCAAACTGCAGAAAGATCTGAAAGTAGGTCACCTGGGTCTTATTGGAATGTTGATAAAGAGATTCGATCTGGAAAAAAAAATCATGGTAGGAATAAAAAATTGCATAGCTGCTTATAACAAACCATAAGAAATCTCATAGAAAGGACATGGCTGGTCTGGAGCGGAGAAGGGGACTTAAAGAGGATGTACCATCAGGTACACTTTCTTTAAAATTACACATAAATCAAATGGCGCCAGAACAGGGACGCCGTTTGAACCGCGTCAAGATTCCCGTGTACGGCACCACTGTATTCACGTGGGAATCGCGCCATAGTTCAAAAATAGGACTGCGGCACCGGCTTCCCTGTGCTGGCGCTGTTTGATCCATGTGTAATTTTAAAGAGAGTGTACCTGATGGTAAATCCTCTTTAAAGTGAAGTAAAGTAACAAGGCAGAGTATCAAGCTTGTAGCTAGCCTTTTTCTGCACCCAGTGCAAAGACTAGGTTTGGCAACACCAAACTTATACATACTAAACTATACCCCCCTCAGTTTAATTTAATATACACTGTGTCCCCTCATTTAGTTATAATGCACTGTGCCCCCCAATGTGGCATCATGCACTGCGCCTCCTCTTAAAGAGGCATAATACACTGCATAATGCACTGGGCCCCCTTAATACATCGCGCCCCACCCCACTGAGGTATAATGCATTGCACTCCCCAGCCAATGACGTATAAAGCACCATATCCTTGAAAAAAAAGATGGCATCCAGCAAAGCAGTGTTTTTTATTTTGGGCTGCAATAAAAATTGTGCACAGGGGCAGCCCTAAGGATGGATTCAGCCTTAAGGCTGCCTGAAAAACATTTTGTTTTTCAGGACTTCCTAGGGCTGCATCCAACTTCTTTGGCCACTGGTAATCCAATTCTGTACGCTTGGGTTAGGACGAAGCCGAGTGTGCTCAAGGTAAAGCCAGAAACGGACTATAAAAAGAGAACAGGTCATAAAAGAAAGATTGAGATTTCTCTTCTTTTCAGATCCATCCCTGGCTTTGGCTTCAAAAATCTGTCAGAGGGGCTGAGTATCAAGGAAAGCTGGTGCCCCCCCTCCCCTAACCCTAACTCTCCCACTTTTCTAGGTCAGGTGACACCCCCTGCCCACCCTTCCCTTTGCCTCTGTATAGAAGAGCAGGTCCTCGCCCTATGCGTTACATTACCATTGCTTTTTCAGCATGTTTGCACTGTGATTCCCACAGACTTGCATACTTTATGGCCATAAAAAAAATCCTCCCATAGGTTTTACTATGAATTCCTGGATAAACTGGTCTAAAATCCATAAATTATAGCATGTGACGGGCCGGTAATTTCCACAGAGTTACATTTATTCGAAATTACTTACATTTAGGTGATTTATACGCTGCAGGATCCACAGCCGCCCTTTGCCTGCCCGAGACATTTACACCTAGAAACCCAAACATTTGTTTCTAAAAAAAAAAAAAAAAAAAAAAAAAAAGTTTATCGAAGTAACCATGGAAACCGAGTGTTACTCAGATGTGAAGCCTAGTTTCTGTTTCATTGCCTTGTCGTTTCTCTGGCGTTATTGTAGATACATACATGTTGCCATGGAAACTAAAGATGGATGCCAATACAATGCAACGTGTGCTACAATGATACAAACAAAATAAATGTGAATGGATGGTTACCATATGGAATATACAAAGAGAAGATACAACGTGCCATCCTGGATGCTTGAGCAGAAACGTATCGTGAATCAACCTGTGCAACATTGGCACTGTCATTTTGGTGTTTGACCGGAAAAAGCAACAATGCTGAGGATTTTTAAATAGATTTAAAACTTTTTTATTACACTTTTTTAGTTCTTCCAGGTGTCTTGCACAAGGAATCATTTGATTGCCTGCACGGTACTCTGCAATGCTATTGTATTGCAGTGTACAATCTTATCTGGGACTTATCTGGGATGCAATAGTAGATCTAACATGGCAGAAGGGCATCAGGGTCACCATCAAGTTAGATCAGCAGCCCACAATTGCATTTCATATGGACCATAACTATATAAACAACAGTAGGGGGATACAGCAAACCAACAGATGAAAAAGTCGGTGGACAATGGCCCAACTCCCTTTGGTGTGTTAGTGAATTAGTTAACAAACACGTGTATGCAGAAACAACCAGAGACACTCAGTTTCTCTAGTCTATCCACTCTATCTACTATGCAGTGCTAGACACTACCAAGGGAGAAGAGTCAGGGATAATCCTGACCCACGCTGTGAACCCGTCCAAAAAAGTGCAGGGCAGTATCCTACAACACAAGAGGAACTAGCCTAGATAGAACAAAGCTATCAGAAGGTCTACTTATTCTGTCTCGCAGTGCAAGTAAAACCGGGAAGTCTTGGACACTTAGCTTCACCCAGGTAACCAAGGCTGGGGCTTGTATCACCTTAGTAGGACAAGTAACTCGACACTGTAGGGCAGAAGGTGGTCAGACATTAGTCTAAACACGGGTACAAGTATCTCTCTCACCTCCAAGTATTTCTCTAATGTTTCGGCAGAGCACAAGTACTACACAAGTACATACTTCTGTGGGTGGCGGTAACGATAGTCCGGATGGGTCAATGGCCACTTAGGACTACCATGACAAGAGCCCAAGGGACCCACTACAACCTGGCAGATCACCGACCATTTCAGGGGGATACAGTCAGCCACTCTACAAAGCAGGTACTAACATCACACCTGTGTGCTAGACTAGCACTGGCATCACAACATTACCATCTCTGGCTGAGCTGTATCATACCACTGATAACATCTCCTTCCCAGTGGTCACCACAATATCATTAAAAGCTGACTGAATGCTCATGTCTCATGTCCATTTAAATACCGGTGGCTCAAGAAGTTGGATGCAGCCAGTGTCGGACTGGCCCACCGAAGGATTGGAGAATCCTCCGGTGGGCCCCCCAGCTCAGGACCTGTAGTACCACTGACTGACATGTAATTTCTCACTGGTTCTTTATTGGTGGGCTGCCGGGATCTTTTCCTCTGGTGAGACCAAGGTACCCCAGTCCGACACTGGATGCAGCTCTAGGAAGTCTGGGAAAATATGAATACATAGGTTGTCTCCATGTTTTCCATGTAGCCTTAGGGCTGCATCCAACTCCTTCAACAGTTGGTATTCAAATGCTGAATAATCTGACTAAAGCATGCTACTGTAATATACTGTAGGTATACATTGTAAGTACATATTGGTAAATTCCTTCCAACATATAGCTTTGTCTCATACTAAAAGATGTAACATAAAAGCAATCTGTTTCATGCTTCACCCAGTTTCATGTTCCTACTCTGTCTACTTGTTCTACAGCCCTGTGTACAAACAACTATATGGCTCTGTGATCTGTCACATTTATGCCTCTACCCCATTGTATATACTTAACACTAGTGATGTCTGGCAGTGCAGACAGTACAGTGGGTTCTCCTAAGAATCTGTAGGAATAGGGTGCTTTATTCACCATCTCCATTACAAATTTGAGAGTGTTGCATGCCTTGACGGACATGAATAGGAGAGTTCCAGAGAATTTTTCTTTTTTAACCAACTGGTGTCAAAATGTTATACAGATTTGTAAATTACCTCTATTAAAAAATCTCATGTCTTCCAGTACTTATCAGTTGCTGTATGCCCTGCAGGAAGTGGTGTATTTTTCCACTCTGAAACAGTGCTCTCTGCTGCCTCCTCTGTCCATGTCAGGAACTGTCCAGAGCAGTAGCAAATCCTCATAGATAACCTTTCCTGCTCTGGACAGTTCCTGACATGGACAGAGGTGACAGCAGGGAGCACTGTGTCAGACTGGAAGGAATATACAATACAATACATTTCCTGCAGCACATACAGCATCTGGTAAGTACTGGAAGGCTTGCAATTTTTTAATAGAAGTAATTTATAAATTTATATAACTTCCTGACACCAGTTTATATGAACGCTAAAATGGGGACCCCATTAAGTCAATGTTATCTGTCATACCTGAAAGCCAGGTGCAAAAGTGAACAGTGCAATCAATGACGGCAGCAATACTCTGCTATGCTAATGGTGCATTTACACGTAACGATTATCGTACGAATTTGCGCGATAACGATCGAATTCGAACGATAATCGCACGTGTAAACGCAGCGAACGATCATACGACGAACGATCCATCGCACATTTTGATCTTTCAACATGTTATCAAATCGTCGTTCGTCGTTCGCAAAAAATTCGCAAATCGTTCCGTGTGAACAGTCGTTCGACGATTTAACCAATGTGTGAGATAGGCTTAAGCGTTCGCAAAACGATCGCACAACGAATTTTCTGTACGATATATCGTACCGTCTAAACGCTGCTCGTTATGAAAAAAAAATCGTTACTCCGACATTGTTAATCGTACGATCGGGCCAATTATCATTACGTGTAAACGCAGCATAAGTCAGCTATATACTGTGCTCCATTTCTTCTTTATAGAGTCCAGCTGGTGGGATCCTAACAGTGTTTCTTCCTCTAGGAGGCGCCATCCATATCACTTGCTATATGGCTCCCGCTCAGAAAACATAAAGCTGCCAGAATTTTTGGAATCGGTTTGGCGAATATTCTAAGACATCTATAAAAGGCAATAACCATTACTGTCCAATAAATAATTTTCAGCCGAATGCTCCCCAGAAAGTGGTTTTGTGATTTGGTTAGGATGGAAATGAGTGAGAAATGTCATGTCTACCCTTGTGTGTTTTATTTTGTATCCAATCTTTGCCCTTGCAGCTTTTATTTCCTCGCATAAACCAGATTTATAATGGCGCCGCTCTTTTCAATATTATTTCTATAGAAAGCAACAATTTTACTTGTATTTGTTCAGTGCAAATTTCATGTTTCCAGCACAGACAAAATGAACAAATATGATAAGGGAGAAGACAAACACTGAAGAGGCTGGCCAACATTTTTAACCAGTATCCCATGAGAATTGTATATTTGCAGTAATATATTCCAGTGTAGTGGAAAATCGCTTGTTCTCACAAAAGCTTCCATTCTTTTTAATGAAAATATTAATAAGTCACCACGAAATTCAGTCCTGGAATGAAAATCGTGTCTGCACAAGGATGAGTGCAAAACAGGGGACAATAGAGACATATTAACCCTATTGTATGGGGTATCACATATATTCACAATGCATGAAAGGTAAGTGATACATTTAATGCTATATACAGGTGTATTGCATCCCTCACTCATCCTCCCTCCTTCATATAAGTGTCATATTTCTACACTACATATGGACACTATATACACTTGCCTTGCATATGTTTATATTGTTTTTATACTGTTTTGTATTGTTCATATGTTGCAATTGCAAGTGTTTTAGGTGTGGATGGAACTAAACAGAGTATTAGAGGCCTTGAGTTGTCTCCTATATTGACACTGATTTACACCACCTATTACACAGCTTAAAGGGGTTATCCAGCGCTACAAAAACATGGCCACTTTTCCCCCTACTGTTGTCTCCAGGTCAGGTGCAGTTTGCAATTAAGCTCCATTTACTTCAATGGAACTGAGTTTCAAAACCCCACCCAAACTGGAGACAACACTAGGGGGAAAGTGGCCACGTTTTTGTAGCGCTGGATAACCCCTTTAAAGCAAATGAACCATCAGGTACTTCGCTATTAACAGACCAGTGTCGGTGCGGGGATCCTGGTTGCGCAGTCCTTTTTTGAACCTCTTTTTAAACTTTTTTTTTTTTTTAATTCCACTGCCAAATTGGGGTCCATAATGTTGTAAAAGTAAATATATAGTGCTGCTGTTATGTTAAAGTGATATAGTCACCCGTGGTTACACAGGTCACAGCAGAGGCGCAGGCCTGTTAGCAGGGGCGTAACTAGAACTAGCTGGGCCCCATAGCAAACTTTTGATTGGGGCCCCCCCCCCCCAAAACAACTGACCACTAAGCTGTGAAGAGAGAGCAATATGTATATATAGTATTAGGAAAAGCATTATAGCACCATGACCACTGCCATTACCACTATATTGTTACCAACCAAATCCAGTATATTAAGATGAATAATACAAACAGTACCAGTTTACATGGGACAAATATTACCCCCTCTCACTGACTAAAACCCCCACATACTGAATAATGCTACCACTGCTACGGAATAAAATCCACAGTCCAATATCACCATTGGCCATATAGTGGCATGTATAGGCTCCACACAGGCTTTACACACCATAAGTGATCACAGTGCAGTTACAGGCGTCTTCTCCAATCGGAGTTGCTCACTTTTCCCCTTCTTCTCCATCCAGCCTGGCCATCATAAATACTTCTCTCAGTAGGATCTTACGGACAAACAGTTTAGGTTCCTCACTCATGCCCCAATATCCTAAGCATCTATTTGCTCCATCTGTTCCCTCATATAGTGGTCCCCTCTGTATTCATATAGTAGTTAGACAACTGTGTCCCTCATTAAGTAGTTAGCCCCTTCTCTGCCCCCCCCCCATGTAGTACCGTATTTTTCGCTTTATAGGACGAGCCTTTTGATCAGACGCGCCCCTGATTTTAGGGGGGAAAATATAAAAAAAATATTTTGCTCATTGTCACAGTTTGGAGATAGCAGCAGTGTGATTGGTGCCCCCCATATAGTGCCCCACATAGTAGCCAATGCCCCCATATAGTGCCCCACATAGTAGCCAATGCCCCCATATAGTGCCTCACATAGTAGCCAATGCCCCCATATAGTGCCTCACATAGTAGCCAATGCCCCCATATAGTGCCCCACATAGTAGCCAATGCCCCCATATAGTCCCCACATAGTAGCCAATGCCCCAATATAGTGCCCCCCATAGTAGCCAATGCCCCACATAGTAGCCAATGCCCCCATATAGTGCCCCCCATAGTAGCCAATGCCCCCATATAGTAGCCAATGCCCCCATATAGTGCCCCCCATAGTAGCCAATGCCCTCATATAGTAGCCAATGCCCCCACATAGTGCCCCCCATAGTAGCCAATGCCCCCATATAGTAGCCAATGCCCCCACATAGCCAATGCCCCCATATAGTGCCCCCCATAGTAGCCAATGCCCCCATATAGTATCCAATGCCCCCACATAGAAGCCAATGCCCCCATATAGTGCCATTCATAGTAGCCAATGCCCCCATATAGTAGCCAATGCCCCCATACAGTGCCCCAATTGTAGCCAGTGCCCTCCATAGTAGCCAATGCCCCCATACAATGCCCCCATGTAGTAGCCAGTGCCCTCATATAGTAGCCAATGCCCCCATACAGTGCCCCCATATAGTAGCCAATGCCCCCAGACAGTGCCCCCATCGTAGCCAGTGCCCCCATATAGTAGCCAATGCCCCATACAGTGCCCCCATAGTAGCCAATGCCCCATACAGTGCCCCCCATAGTAGCCAATCCCCCCTGCGACCAGAAAAACAACAAACAGGTTACTCACCTGTCCACCGGCCCCAGCAGCTCCTCTCCCGACACTCCGGTCTCCCGTCATCCTCCGGGCACAGGCAGCGGGGGACAGAGAGAATGCCGCTGCAGAACACTTCCGGGACACAGGCAGCGTCTCTGTACCCCACTGCCTGTGCCTGGAGGATGACGGGAGACCGGAGTGTCGGGAGAGGAGCTGCTGGGGCCGGCGGACAGGTGAGTAGGACAGCGATCCCCTCCGCACGCCCAGCCCACCCCCTCCATCGCCGCTTAGCCGATCAGGAGCCCAGGAAAGTGCTGCTCATTGCACTTTTCCGGGCTTCTGATCGGCTCAGCTGAGCAGCGATAGAAGGGGCGGGCGGAGGGGATGGCTCAGGGCCGCTCACTATGCATATGCATAGTGAGCGGCAATACAGGGGGCGGGGGCATACTTTAACGCGGGGGCCCAGGCCCCCTAAGCCCCCGGGCCCCATAGCGACGGCGTACCCTGCCCCCATGGTAGCTACTCCAGTGCCTGTTAGTAAATCAGGTGGGACCAGCGGGTGCTGCACAGTGGGAGCAGAAATCTACTCCGGAGCGGGTATAGATTTCATCCATTATTTCACCACTATTTGTAAACCTAATAAGCAAAGCAAAGGGAAATATTTGAGCTCCATCATAACATAGTAAAAAAAATCAACAAAAAAACAACAACTATACAACACAATGCAACCCAATGCATATAAAGTGTAAAATGCAAATACAGAACTGCTAAAGCTATAAAGGAATAGACACTGGGAGAGTATATACGGTACATGTATTAAATTGGCACCATACAAATATTGTCTGTGTGAAAATAAACCATGAACCACTAGTAAAGAAAGCAATTGAACCATGTATATAACCTAGAGCAAACCAGGTTGGTCCTACGTGTATCATTGTACATACAGTAACCCCATATGTATCATTTTGATAAACACAACTTAAGGCCCTATTACACGGGCCGATCTGGAGGAGCAAGCGAGCGCTGACCTGTCAGGTCGGTGCTCGCTGCCGCTACTACTACACGTGCCAACGGCGAGCGGGTAAGAGCATGGGGGCAGCGGGGAGCTACAGGACCCCATAGGAGATAGCAGCAGTCTGCTGCCTCTGCTCCGATGACCAGGAGACCATCGCTATCATTCTAGTTGAAAGACAAGGATCAGCCCACATTGTGCATGTCAGCTGATAGTTGCATTTTAACAGGAGCTATTACATCAAATGATTATCGTCCGAAAATCGCTTGGTGTAATAGAGCCTTTACTTAAGAGTGATGAGCATACGATGCTTGGTGATATTTATGGCCATTTATTAACCTAATGATCCAGGTAATCTAGTGCAATAATAGATCAGGTTAATAATAGACTTGTACAATGATGCACATACACCAGTTGATTGAAAAGAAACAAGTTCCTCCTAGGTATATAATAAAATACCTGGAGAGAGAGAAAGAGATGTTAATGGAGGCTCCCAGCATGTAGTATACTGACCTGAGCTTGTGAGCGGAGCATGAGGAAATGCATCTCACGGGAGAATTTCCATCTCATATAATACCACCCATGTCCTGTATAGACATCCACAGTACCTCTTCCCCTACTATCCTGTCCAATAAATACTCTGTGTGGGCGGGCGAAATACTATAGGACCATCCACAGAACGGTTCACCCTTGCTCCAGCCAGTTGGGTATTTTGTTCAATCAACTGTGCCAACCATTTGTAAAAATAAGTAATCTACAGTCCTAGTATTTGGCCTCCTTTCGGAACCAAAGGCACCCCACACACCATTGGTCTTGACAATGGGTTGTGTTACGGGGTAACTATTACCACAGACACCATGTGCAGCCTCTTCATACCTATGCCAGCCGACAGATAGTGTGATAACCCTGCGGAAGTCCCCATGCCAGTGTGACCAGAGTGAAAGCAATGGTGACCCTCGTGAGACTATAGGTCTTAACCATCCCACATGTCTTCTTCCTTGCTGCAAGGACTACACTTCCTTTGGTCTGTTCCATATGTACTATACACTATATGGCTGTTATTTAGTTCAGGTCTTTTAAACATATAGCCTTCAGACCTCCATCAACAAATATTGTTAGCACATACTGAAGAGCTCAATGTCTGTAAAGGCTTTGTTGTCATAGGACGCCACCAAGATTTTCACAGAATCTGGTATCTATGTGAAAGTGAATAAAGGTAACAATAGCACAGATAAGAAGCAGTGGAACATTGCATGGCAAAAAAAAAAAAAAAAAAGTCTGAAACCCCATGATCACCATGCAAATGCCAAGTGTTGGTGGAGTGGCGTAACGTGTCACTACTAGACTCTGGAGCAGGGATGAAGTACTTCTACAGGGGTCATAGGCCAGTTCAGATCTCTGTTCCAAACAGGTTAATTCCTGATGTTATAAGGGTACCTAAAGTGATGAGAGTCACACTTGGTATCTCCCACTGGTAAGGAAAGTCTGAACCCTACTGGAGGTCCACCAAGGTTTTGGATTGCTAAGAAGTCCAGGACTAAATTCCTTCTTCTCAGACTAGGAGACATTGGACTTTGTCTTGAACAGCAATGAAGATTCATCCCCTGGGGCAAGGACATAGATGGTACTCAAACTGGCTCTTTAATTCCTCACAAGAACAAAGCATGGTCTTACTTGTCCTCCCCTGTTCTAATTTACCTAGGTTCTTCCATTTTGAAATGACTTATGAGGTTAACAGGTTTTATAACCTTTTCCACATCCCTTTGACTGGGTGAGTCAGATGCGTACACATATATATTTCATACTACCTTTATGAAGATCAGAGCATGGGAAGTTCCTATGTCACCTGTTGAGTCTGAAAAACAATCATAGTAATATATGACAGAGACTACTGATCATATTACTAGATGAGTAATTTTTATATTTCCATAAGGCCCTATCATTCATAATGCATAGGGAAAATAAGAACCTTAATAACAGCTTATATAATAAATGATCAACAAATGTCCAAAGGAAACCAATAGCCCACGGTCAATTTATCAAAAGGTAATATTTTTGGGGTTACTCCACATAAACAGTGATCAACCATATTGCTTATGATTTCCACACTCTAAAATAATACCTTTATGAGTTAATTGGCTGTGTGATTTTGCTGGTAATACTACACTGGGTGCACAGTTTTTGGTAAGACAACAGAATCCAGGCAAATCTTAGTGACCAAGTAAGCCTCTATTTGAAAACTTAGCCCTAGAACTGGACCCAAGCCACTGACCGGGGAAGAGAATAATGCTGATTGTAGTGTTACAAGGCGGCTGTTGTAGGTGGGAACAAGTGAACAGTTCTTAAAGTTGATGCACTGAAACCAGGAATTATGGGATCAGAGTGGAGGTTAGACAACATCTCCTACATGGCAGGTCTGACTTTTGCCAAACAAGTCTAGAGACTGACAGGTTAGGTAGCAGGCGTCCCACACTTGAACTATTAGGCAAAGCTAATTCCTCAAGATTACTCGAGAAGGCTGGGCAGATACCAGTGGAATACTTCGGCTTAGACCTTTTGTTCCACTGAGGATCAATTCTTGACTTAGAAAGATCCCAGGTGTAGGCAAGGTTTAGCCCAGGTGACAGTTACCCAACCTTTGGGCTTAGCAGTGCACATTAGCTTGAAGGTCTCTCTTTGCCATACTGTCTCCCTGTCATCTGTCTCTCACCACCTCCACTACTGCCTAGAAAACCATACCAGGGCCCTGGCGTAAGCTAGGCCTGGCTAAAGACTGCAGCAGCAACTCTCTCGCTGTCTCCCTACTGCAGCTGATTGACAAAAGACAAAATACCCTCCTACCAGGAACTAACTAGCTTATATAGGGGTGACCAGGGCTATACTCCTATTGGTGGGCAACATACTGGAAAGAGGAGAAGGAAGAAGTGTAAAAGGCTGTGAGTGTGTGGTATTTGCACCAGTGATTGGTTGAAACAGTGAACAGAAAAACAACAGTTAACCCTTTTCCTTACACAGTGCTTAGAACAAACAGGGGGGAGTGAGACACCAAGTGGTCATAGTGCAGAAAGGCACCTATCATCCCAGTGTGATACCTGTGAGGAGATACCTTTTGACTGGGGACAGACAAGACGTAGTGGCACACCTGAACTAGGACACTGCATATACATCATCATTACATCACACATAGGAGGTTTCATTTGACTAGAACAACTCTTCCTTGATGTATTATGTTTTTCTTTTGTCTTGAATGTATTGCAATACGTTTAGTATAATATTTGCATTCAACCCACAGTGTTTATCATAGAAGGGAATAATTGATCGGGATTCCAGAAAAAAAAGTTTGTTATTTGAAACTCTTTGTTCCGACAGCCTTTGCCATCACGAGAACAGCCCCCTTACAGATACTTAAGAGACAAGAATTCATCCTGCAGGCGAATTGGTAATTGGAAAATGATGTTAGGGAATTATTAGCGGCTATAGGGAAAGAGACAAACCTTTTATTTAGATTAAATAATGAGCTGTGAGAGAAGCCGCCTCAACTTAATAAGATCTTCATCAACTCACTTGAAAATCTGTTCCAATAAAGACCTCAAAAGCAATACAAGTTAGATTACATTTTTTATGATGAGGAGAGTAGGCATGTCCCTGTGTATTACATTTACATTCATTAAACAAGGATAATATTACTGCACAACTGCTAACTTTACTGCTTTGTTGTGTAACTCGCCTTTGATGCCTTTTTTTGATGTTTCCATTAGAGATACAGTTGGGTGATGTTTACAATGTACCAGATTAGACTCGATCTGTGATAGTCATACAGAAATATTAGGTTTTTAGTTTTGTTCACTTTGAAAAGGAGCAAAACAGAGATATGTGCTAGTTGTTGTATGAAGGCAGAGTTCATGCGGCTAGAGAAAGCTCCGTAGTGTTCTCTGTATGGCCAGGTCCGCCTTTACGTTGACTAGTGCACTCTATTGCCAAATGCTCCAGTTTGGGTTAATGCCATACCATTTACAAGAATACTATATTGCACTTTTATATGGGCAGAGCCAGCCCAATTTGAGCACAAATCCAGCAGATTGTTGCTTGTTTAGTGATCTTTTTACATAGTCCAATGATTGGATGACCAGGAATTTTTAAGCAATCTTTTTTTCTGAGCTTAAAAAATATCTCTATGCTGGTTCCTGTTGGGGAGGGGGTATTTATATTTACCCCCTTGGCTCTTGCCATCACTTACATTCAACGGCACCAGACCCAGTAGACAGCACTTGCCGTGTTTGTGGTTGGCACATGGAGTATCTGCTCAGCCATTCAGCGGTTGCATGGATGTTCCACCACTCATTGGGTGAATGGAGACTACATATGCCGACCCCAAACACAGCAGGCATTGTCTACACAGGGTCTGGTGCTGGAGAACAGGGTGGCAGCTAGAGTCCAGTGGTCTAGTGGTGGGATTGTATAGAATGTGACTTAGTGTTGCAGAAGAAGGAATCCTTGCAATCATGGTTAGAAGAAGTGAACTGTATAGAAGACTGCCTTTGGCCAAACAAGTCCAGAAACTGACAGCTTTGGTAGCATGAGTTCCAGGTTTGAACTGTTGGGCAAAACTAACCCCTCAAGATTACCCGAGAAGGCGAGCATATACCAGTGGAATACTTCGTCTTAGACTCTTTATTTCTCTGAGGATCAATGACTTGACTTTACACCGTCACCAGACTCGGTGCTGTGTTTGTGGTTTGTGCATGGAGTGTCTGCTCAGCCAATCAGCGACTGCATGGATGTTCCACCACTGGTTGGTTAAATGGGGACTAAATGTGCCGACCTCAAACACAGTAAGCATTGTCTACTGGGTCTGGTCCAGGTGAACAGGGTGGCAGCTAGAGTCCGGGAGGTAAATATAATTTTTTAACCTGGAAAACCCCTTTAAAGGGGCCCTTAATTTGCAACATTGCTGGCTGCACACCACCTGTTAACAGTGGATAATGTGTGGTTGACCAAGATGACTTTTAGGTCGACATGATCCTAACGATTGATAGCACCGGTATTTTTTTTCCTATTAAATGTGATAATTGGTGACACCAACCATGTAGTCAGCAATTGACCAATTGTGGCAATCTCTTTTTAGCCCTGTAATAAACCACTCCAGCCTGGGGCTCCCTAATGTCTTGGACATAGTATCGTCTCCTGGGCATCTGCAGATATTGCCAGCTGCCTGGAAATGAACAAAACTAATAGCTACTTAACCAAAGCCCATTTCTTTTTATTACCCACCATCACATAGAAGGACCCGAGTGTCCTTTTCTCTCAAGCCAATAAAAACAATTTCGTCCCTCTGCTATTTGTAGCAAAGATGAGTGACAGTACTGTATGACCACAACTGCACATCTCGCAGAGGCCTTTACTTAGATAAATGGAGACTGTGTCATTGTTCGGTCATATCATAAAGCAAGATGCTGACTGACCCATTTTCTGTACAATGCAAATCTATGGCAAGGGGATGCTGCAGGAAAGACCTCTTGATTGGCATCCATTTTTTTCTTACCTTTCACCACAGCCGCTGCTGGATCAGCAGTGAACCTGACTCTGCACCCAGAAGTTTGGGTATCAATAACTACAAACATTCTGTGACGGAAAGGCATGTAACCCTTATTCTGGTTCTATGGGGTTGTGTGCATTTCCGTTATGGTGTGTTCATAGTTATGTTCACACAATGAACCCCTGCCTCCTCGTAGGCTTGGATACACCATTGCCTAATACTCTTTAGTCGTATACAGTGCCACAATTCATACTCTAGTATGCAAAAGAGGAGTCCGTGGAGCCTCATTTAACAGTCTCAAAACACAGGACTAGCCAGATATCCCTCCAGGAAGGACCCAGCCAAGTGGCAGCTCCTGTTAGGAAACCACCAAATCCACCATATTAAGTGGCCCTATAAGTCAGTGTAATGACAAGGGATAAACCAAGGCTAGGTAACCATCCACAGACAGCTGTTTCGGGGTGTTGCCCCTCATCAGTGTGGAGCAGGATTCTGGCTAGGTGGGAGCAATGCCTAGTAGAGCCATAAGAGAAACAGATTGCTGAACTCAGGGAGAACAGCCAAATGACAACACTGCCGGCTGCTAATGAAAGCGCTCAATGCAGTGAAGTCCTGGGTGCATTGCCCCCTGGGTGCAATGCACCTAGGACTTCACTGCATTGAGTGCTTTCATTATTTTTAGTATGATCTGACCACATGACCTTCTCTTATGTTTCCTCTTAATCATCCAGATGGTCATTGGCAAACTTTAAACAGGCCTGGACATGTGCTGGTGTGAGCAGGAAGACCTTGTATGCCTTGCAGGATTTCAATCCATGACGTCGTAGTGTGTTATGCTGAGTTTACTCGCAACAATTATCGCTTGAGTTTTCGAGATAACGATCGCATTTGAGCGATAATCGGCTCATGTAAACACAGGGAGCGATCAAGCAACGAGCAAGAAATCTTTCATTTTGATCTTTCAACATGTTCTCAAATCATCGTTGTTCATTCGCTAAAAAATCGCTTCACGTAAACAGTCTTTCACTGATTTACCCTATGGGTGAGATAGGCTTAAGTAATCTTAAAACAATCGCAATAACGATTTTTCTTACGAAATTTCTAATGATTTTTCTAACTATTTATTTGTCTAAATGCTGATCGTTATAAAAACCAAATCGTTGCTTTAAAATTGTTAAACAATCGATTGGGCGAATTATCGCTCCGTGTAAAAGCAGCATTACAATCTTTAATCTTTGAGACTGTGGTCCCAGCTCTCTTCAGGTCATTACCTAGGTCTTACCGTGTGGTTCTGGGCTGATTCCTGGGTTGAATAATCTTACTTCACAAGGTGGGATCTTGCATGAAGCCCCAGACTAAGGAAGAGTGACAGTCATCTTGTGTTTTTTCCATTTTCTATGAATTACACCATCAATTGTTTGCAAGCTGCTTGCCTATTGTCCTGTAGCCCATCCCAGCTTTGTGTAGGTTTAATATTTTGTCATGTTGGTCATGGTGGAGAGGTTGGAGGGTGATTTATTGGATGTATGGACAGGTGTTTTTTTTTTTTATATAGGCAACAAGTTCATACAGGTGCAATTAAAACAGGCAATGAGTTCAGATTAGGAGGCCAACCAGTTCTTGCTGGTTGGTAAGTGATCAAATACTTATTTCATCCAATAAAATGCAAATTAATTGTCTCAAATCATATAATTTGATTTTCTGCAATTTTTTATTTTTTGCTTTCACATTTGAATTGTAAATATGACCTCTCACTTTTTTGGAGGTGGGAAAACTTGCAAAATCGACCATGTATCAAATACTTATTTCCCCCACTGTATAAGATGGATGGGGGAGCTTCACAATCTACCTGTTAAACGGCACCATTTTCCTTGGCTTCTCCCTCGCACAGGAAAGACAGGGTTATGTATGTGTGAGTGAGAGAGGTGCCTTTTCCATGTCAGCCTCTGGAGACACATGTCTAGTATTAGCTCTTGCTCCAGCGGCAGTATTGCTGTACGGTTATAGCTTTCTATTTCTCTAATCTCCAGGTACCTATTATGTTTTTTTGGACAAAGTCTAATATTAAAGGGAAGCAGTAGTTGACACAGTGATACGGAGGCGGGGGTGATATATTGCGGTGGTGTCACCTGCTACCAGATGAGCCTTTGTAGGTGCTACAGGGTCTCATCTCCCTATTTTCATTTAATTTCCAACAAGCCCCTTTCTCCCGATCCCGACCAGACACAATGTATATAAACCATTGTTTAAGTAGCACATTATAATAACAAAGTAGCAAACCAGATCTATTTGATTTCTTTAGGTCTTTTTCCTAGAAAAGACTATTAACATGTTTCATTACTTTTCTTTGCCATAGGGATGCATTCTCTTCTCACTCGGCAAAGCTGTGTTCGGTAAATTTCACTAATACCTCTTATCTTATACTTCAATGATGCTAGCCCGAGGCCGTTTCCTTTGCTCGACTGTAACTGACACAAAGGAATTATTCCCGTTTACTTCTGATAACTCTCGGTTCTTGAATTTTAAGGGAAAGAAATGGAATGCAAAGGCGGTGACAATGGTATCTGGGCTTAGTATAAAAGTGACAGACACGAGACAGGACCTTCAGGGGTCGGCAATTATAAAGGGATAAGAACGTCATGATAAATAGACTTGGGGCAATGTAAATTCTGCTATTAGAAATCTTGAATGTAGAATTTTCTTCTCTTATGGGAAATTATCCGGTGGGGTTCATATGGAATATCATTAGAGATGAGAAGTGTCATAAATATAATTTATCAGTGATTAGCTAAATTGGAGTCTGTAATGGTGAATTAAGCAGAACATAAAGCCCCCAAAAGGGGTAATCCGGAGGAATAAATTCAGTTCGCCTGGTGGTTGAAAGTTATATAGATCTGTAAATTTCTTGTGTTTAAAAAAAAGTCTTCCATTACTTAACAGCTGCTGTATGCCCTGCAGGAAGTGGTGTATTCTTTCTAGTCTGACACAGTGCTCTCTGCTGCCACCTCTGTCCAGAGCAGGAGAGGTTTCCTATGGGGATTTGCTACTGCTCTGGACATTTTCTGTCCTGGACATAAGTGGCAGCAGAGAGCACTGTGTCAGACTGAAAAGAATACACCACTTCCTGCAGGACATACAGCAGCTGATAAATACTAGAAGATTTGAGATTTATACATAGCAGTAAATTTCGAATCTGCATAACTTTCTGACACTAATTGATTCATTGAAAATGATTATTTTTTCTCCGGAGTACCCTTTTAATTATAGTGAAACAGTAAGCTTGTATGAATACATTGATAACTGGCTGTTATTTGTCCCTCCACAACACAGGCCATTGTCCAATTATTACTCATAAGCCTTTCAATTGCTGTCAGACAAATTCTCGTTCAGCTGACAGCCATCCCTTCTGACCTTCCCTTACACATGTGTCCTCCATGGGGAGGAGAGGGGCAATCTGCAGCCAGACAGCTCTAGCAGTGGGTTCAACCCACTTTTTGTCTAAGATGTATGAACAACTAAAGTGTAGATATAACATACAGAAATGCTACAATATCTTGAGGAACAAAAGATCCTTGGTCAATGCAACTGGGGAAGAAGATTTGGCTCAGACTGAAGGTGAGTGTAATTGTTTCAGAATGTGCATGGGTGGGCAGATGTAACAAGCAAGAGGTGTGTACCCGCTGTGCTGTCCAACAAGGTCCGGCTTTGGGCCAAGCTCAGAGGTGGAGTTTTTCACTTTTTATCCCACTCCAGGATGTGAAGCTGGACTTAGTGTAGCTGCTGGAGGATACCAGGTTGATTCCCAAGTGTGATCTTAGAGTGAGTACCAGCTAGCCCAGTGGGCTAGGTGGCACTAGTGTGTGGCATCAAGGGGTAGGACAGGAAGGTGTAGTCAGCAGGGGTCAAATAGAGAGTCAAATGGTACACAGGGGCAAGAGAGCCAGTAACAGGCAAGTGAAATGAGAAAAGTAACACAGGTTGTTGGCAATGTGCCCACCGGTGCCTCACCTGACAGTGGCAAGACCGAGCCATGACAGCTGCCAGAAGGAAGCAGGGAGGCATCGATGAGTAATAGGGATCAGGTGGGAGCCATCTGCTAGCATCACAGCCGAAATGTTTCAGAGGTAATTCACAGGTAGAGCTGCCAGCAAAAAAGCTGTAAGTAGAGAAGCAGGCATATGAGCACCAGACCCAGAGCTACGGGCACCAGGGTTTTTATCAGCAGTCAGTACCCCATGACTATATTGTCAGCCCTAAGCTACTGAGGTGACCATACATCTTGAACAACCGACAGCCAAATGTTCGTTCAGTTGTCAGTTATCACTACAGAGAGCTCAGGCTGCAGATCATCTCCCCCAGAACAAAGGGGTCGGGTGATGACCTTCCATCACACCCGACCCCTATATCCACTGTCATCATCTGTTGGTGACGGAAAAGCCCCATATACCCATTACCAGCGACCGAACCCGCCACAAGTGACAAGTACGGCCAATGAAAGTGTAAGGTATATGAGGACCTTTAGACTATTATGCTGCTATTATTATTATTATTATTATTATTATTATTATTAATTATTATCTCAGAGAACTGCAGTATTCTCGGTGTCACTTCTGCTAAGAGTAATGCCCGGTTCACACTGCGTTTTTGCAGTCGGTTTTTTTTTTTTCCGTCCATTGCAAAAAAACAAACAAAGCTGTTAAAAAATGAATGTATTTGTGTGAATAAAAATGGATGGATTTGGCGAACACGTTTTGCATATGCTAAAAAAAGATTGCCTTTTATCTGCTTTTTTAATCCTTCTTTTTATAATATAAGTCAATAGAAAAACGGATCAAAACGGATGCACACAAATACATCAATTTTTTCATCCTTTTCAGCCCAAAACCACAGTGTGAACCCAGCCTTATTAAAGATTTCATTTTGCACTGGAAATGCTTCAACATTCTTTCTGTTTTTTAATAACTTTCTAATAATCCAAAATATTGACCATTCAGCATTTCCCAGGTTGATCCCACCGCCAGTATTTATTTATACACCATATCTCCATAAGACTGGACAATCCCTTTCCAATCCCCGTGCTCCAGCCTTGGCCGCCTATTCTCCGGCATATGCTTGTGGCGCAGTCATTTGCCTCTATTCTGGATGCTATGAATTCCCTCTCCATGGTGATGAGACTATAGCGCAGCACTCTCCCCTCACATAACTTACTATCCTAGTTTGGCTGTAACTTTGCTTGTCATTGGATATGATGATCCTCGGATCATTTTGTGCCGTCGATGGAATAACATTGAGGATATGGTCTGTCCCCAGGTATGTGTTTGCTAATGGCATCATTTTTAACATTGTTTCCACACTTCAGTCACATTACTGTAATATTGTTATGTCCTCTCTCCGAAAACGATGATGCTTTCCGATTCCAAGCAAGGGAGGAAATCGCTTTAGCGGCTTAAAACCCTGCATACAAATTGAAGCAATTTACAAGGTCCAGTAAACCCAGGTATTATGTGCCAGTGTAATGTGAGATGTGATCTCTCCTGGCATAACTCAGGGGTACGGCCGCATTGTTTTTACACTGCTAGAGAATGGGATCATCTCACTTCACAATTCCCTACAATTGTTACAAAGCATTTTTCTTCATTATCAGATCCTGTCAAACACTTGGACTCCGGAGACGGCAATCAGCGCAGATCAGACATTTGCTACCACACTTTGTCATGTTCCATAATATAATATAGAAATCACAGAGGTTGCCGACGAGATGTTCTTAGATTTTTTACGCTTTGGCGTTAGAACTTTTAAAAAGTGAAGTTACAATAGAAGTTACAATTATCGATGGCAAAGGGAAGCGTCGGCTTAACGATAAGTGGAAATTATGAGCAGCACATGTAGCAGAGCTGAATGTCTCATTTAAAGGGGTTGTCTGGTTTAGAAAAGCCGGTTTAAAATACATTTAAATTCCTTCATTTACCTTGATGGCATTTTATTAAATTAAAGGAGCACTCCAGATACATTTTTTAAATTCAATTGGTTTCACAAATTAATACAGATTAAAAAAAAAAAATCTTTAGTCTTCCAGTACTTATTAGCTGCTAAATATGAGGTATTCTTTCCAGGCTGACACAGTGCTCTCTGCTGCCACCTCTGTCCATCTCAGGAACTGTCCAAAGCAGTAAGTACCAAATCCCCATAGAAAACCTCTCCTGCTCTGGAAAGTTCCTGACATGGACAGAGGTGGCAGCAGAGAGCACTGTGTCAGCTTGGAAAGAATAAATCACTTCCTGCAGGACAAACAGCAGCTGATAAGTAATGTTAGAACTTCCTGGCATCAGTTTTAAAAAATGTATTCACTTCAACTTTCTCACGGAGCACATACAAAGAGAAAAAACTGTGCTCAGGACTATCACACACTGGACTGAACTGGTCTTCCAGATGCCTGCTGTCTTCTATGAGGGAGGCTAGGGTGACTTCACCTACAGGTTCTGGAAGATTCTGCCATTGAAGTGAATAGGCTAATTAAGGCCTAATTCACACGTCCGTTGTTCTGTCTGCAATTGCGGGCATGCAATTGCGGACAGAACATAAAACTAATGTTATTCAGGTCCACGATCCGTGCCGCCAAAAATCTAGACATGTTGTAATGCAGACTGTTTTTTGCGGCAAGGATCGCTAGGGTAATGAAGTGGGAACATAGTGAAACACGGAGCATTACGGATGCACGTTCGTAGTGCGGGCCGCAGCTGCGGGTCCGCGGGCGTGGACTGCACTATGGGTGTGTGAATGAGGCCTTAAAGCTAAGGCACCTGCTCTCACAAGCACTGTACCAGCTCTCTCTTAGATAGTGACTGTTATAAAAGTGACTGCTATAGATGTGTTTGTGACCATTGGGATGTTACAAAATGCATTAAATAAACTAATAAGGGGAATGGAGCATCTTAGTTATAAGGAGAGATTAAAAGAATTACATTTGTTTAGTCTGGAGAAGAGACGTTTAAGGGGAGATATGATTAACTTATTTAAATATATAAATGGCCCCTACAAGAGATATGGGGAAAAGATGTTCCAGGTAAAACCCCCTCAAAGGATAAGGGGGCACTGCCTCCGCCTGGAGAAAAAAAGGTTCAATCTCCGGAGGCGACAAGCCTTCTTTACCATGAGAACTGTGAATCTGTGGAACAGTCTACCACAGGATCTGGTCACAGCAAAAACAGTAGAGGGCTTCAAAACAGGGCTAGACAAGTTCTTAGAGAGAAATAATATAAATGCATATGTATAGAACCTATCACCCCTCCCCCTTCCCTGTATCCATCCCCTCCTTGGTTGAACTTGATGGACATGTGTCTTTTTTCAACCGTATTAACTATAACTATATGAGTTCAGTCGACTGAACCTTGTAAATATGTGTAATAATACTGTAAAATACATGCTGTATAGTACATGATAGATGGGTGCGGTGCCCATACTGACCAAATACATCAGAATCCCTACACATACGGAGAAGAGAGCTCTGCTCAAATCTTATCAACTAAAATATATTCAATGTAATAGAAAGATCAGCTCGTTACATCTGCTCTTGGGACATACGCCTGGTTTCGGCTCATCCCCATGTGTGACCATATGACAATCTTCACGAGTCCCATGTGCTTTTCCTTTTTCCTAGGAATATATGTGGGTTGAGCTGCAAAGTAATGTATGAGAACCATTATGAGTCACGGTGCACTCAGCAACCCTGTCCAGACTGCAGTAATAGAAAAGCAATAAGAACAAACCTTAAAAATAAGCAATAGAGCATCATGAAGGAAGCCGCACTCTAGATTGAAGATTTCAAGGTTGAACTAAATGGTACTAAAGGTTCCTAAATGGCAGATAGTTTATTGAGTGAGTGATCTGAAACAATTGGGGTAAGTCTTATGGTGAGAAGCTTCATGGCACATAGGTTTCATTGAGTGTTTCTGCATCATCCAGATCCTGTATACAAGAGCTTCTCAAACTTTACCTACGCAGGCCTTACCAACCAATGGATGGCGATAGAGATGAGCGCAACTCTAGCATGGTCGAGATAGATCGTACGGCATACTGGTGGCTGAAGAAGTTGCAGCCCTAGGGCAAAGCCTGTGTCCATGTTTTTCAGGATTCCCTAGGGCCTCATCCAACTTCCTCAGCCACCGGTATTCAAATGCTCAATGACTGCATGCTCCAGTTGCACTCATCTTAATGGTGACGTCTGGACCTCACAGGTGACAAAATATTATCATGCAGCCCCAAATACCACAATGCAGCACAATATACCTCTCTAGAGTCAATGTGACATACCTCCACAAAGGTGCTGAGTACCACCGTGCATCCTAACATATCTCCCCAGACGTGCTAAATAGAACAGTGCAGAATCATACCCCTCCCCAGAGGCACCTAATACCAATGTTGTTGCAAAAAAACCTTTCCAGAAGCATTGAATAACTAAGTGTAACATCAGATACCTTCCTAAAAGCGCCGAATTCCACTATACAGCCCAAAATACCTCTGTAGACGCATCAACACTAGAAATGACCGGGTTCGGATTTGATTAGCGGTGGCTGCTGAACTTGGATAAAGCTCTAAGGTTGTCTGGAAAACATGGATACAGCCAATGACTATATCCATGTTTTCCACATAGCCTTAGGGCTTTATCCAACTTCAGCAGCCACCGCTAATCAAATGCCGAAAGTTCGGGTTCGGATGGACTTGAGCATGCTGGAGGTTCAATCATCTCTAATCAACACCACTGTGCACCACAACTTACCTCCCTAGATGCACCAAGCACCACATTATAGCACAAATACAGTACCTCTCCAGAAGGGTTAACTATCACGCTTCAGAAGAAAAAACTTCTGCACACTTAAAGGGGTATTCTACTCACACGTAACTTTTGATATGTTGCTGCCCATGGTGACACTAACAATTCCTTCCATAGTTGTTATTATTTATTCAGTCTCCTTCCCCCAGTTCTCAGCTGCTGCTTTCTGCTGAAAATCTGTGTGTAAGCCTTTCTCTACTCCTCCTCCTCCTCCCCCTAACTTCTGAGATGGCTGATGTAAACAAGTTCTTGGCCGGCTGTATCTGCAACTTGTAGCTTCTTTGTAATGCTTGGAGCGTTAAGCTAAGTTCCAATTGCTAATGAACTCACTGCGATGAATCTTCCCAGCATTAAAAAATTGCTATGCAGTTGCAGATAGGGATTTGCTAACGTCAGCTGTCTCAGAAGGGAGGGGGAGGAGGGGAAGACAGAGAGAAAAGCTCACACACAGATTTTTGTGCCTTCAGCAGAGAGCAGCAGCTCAGAACTGGGGGAAGGAGACTGGATAGATAATAAGTATGAAAGGAATTGTTAATCTCATCATGTGCAGCAACATGTGAAAATTTATGTTTGAGTGGAATACCATTTTATGGGCCAACTAATACATTTCCTAACTGAAACTCTGTCTTATGATAAATCTACAGGATAAATCAAAAGTCTCTGGATGCTCTTTTATTTGGGAAATGAAAGAGAAAACAATTTCTGACTACCCCAGCAAGTCATGGAGGAGGGGACTAATCTTTAAAGGGAACCAATCATAATGATTTAGGGTTCCGAGTTACAATAATGGCCTTCTGGAGCATGCTGCAGCTTTTCCTACCATGTAGACTGCTTGTTTGCCATTGCTTCTGTCTCCCCAAAGATGTAGCTTTATTCCTCCCTGCACTGTATGCAGATCAGCTCTAATTAGTCAAGGGGGCGGTGTCTCAGCTAGTCACAACTCCTGGGCTGTCATCACTTCATTCTGCACTGTAACCCCGCCTCTCTGGGTGGGAGGAGCCGGGTACATCATTCAGAGGCAGGATTACAGTGTGGTGGGGGGTGATTACAGCCCTGGAGCTGTGTCTTTTTGAGGGACAGGTGCCGCCCACATGACTAGTTACAGCTGATTTGCATACAGCGTAGGAAGGAATAAATCTACATTTTGGGGAGGCAGCAGCAAGAGCAAAAGAGCAATTTACATGGTAGAAAATGCTGCAACATTCTTCAGAACATCAACATTGTAACTTGGAGCCTTAAATCATCCTGATTGGTTCCCTTTAAGGCTAAGTAAGCCTATCACATTAGCTTAATAGCAAGTTTTTCCAATGGGAAGGTGATCATGTAGCAAATCAAAGAATTCACCAGAATTGCCTCAGAAATCAATTGCCACAATCAGATTTCTTGTGGTTCAAAATTTATCAACACGACAACACATCAACAACGTTGTAAATGTTCTCTGTGATGCGCAGCTATGTGTGCTTAACATGTTGTCCATGGTGCTGAACACAAAGCCATTTCTTTGTTGATAACTTTTGATATTGATATACTTTGATATTGCAAATCTGATTGCTGGGATTGAATCCTGAGACAATTCTAGTCTTCTTTGATATACTACATGACCATCTTCCAATTGGAAAAAACTTGCCCTTGAACCAATATGGTGCCTTTCAAGACGGTGGACATGTACTGGCCATAGCATAAAAGATAGACCCCCTCAACCATTACTTGCTGGGGTATTAAGATGTGTTATTTTGCCTTTTATTTCTGGAATTAAAGGGGGTACCTAAATCTTTTGACCCTGTATATTATATATATGAAATATTAGCTGTCTCTTCCTTTTAACCCTTTAACAACCCTGGTTAGTTTAGCACCAATTAAGACAACCACTTTACCTATTTTCTCCCTCTACTATTACAGCATTCACCAGGCCCACCGTGCCATCCAGTAGATGCATATTAAACACTGTATTATTATTCAGAGCTCTCAAGGACAAAATGTTAGTACTGAGCAGCCGAGTGATCCCCCCCCTTCCCATCCCCCACACCCCTTCCCCAATAATATCCTGCTGGCTGCGGCCCTCTCACTGACAAGTATTAATTTGTTCTGTGCAGGTTTTGAAGACTTTATTTGGCAGTCGCCCAAATTGAAATAATTACACAAAATTCTGGCTGCAATCACTTCCATTGCAATTCTCTAGATACAGTTAGTACTGATTTAGTTGAACACATGAGGTGCAGAGACGCTAACAGATGTTCATCGGGCTCCTAATGCAGTGAGTCCATAGTACATACAGAACATAAAAGTGACAAGTTCCGCAATAACACCGAGCTCTGTGCTGTCTACAGCCGTTCTATCACATCCCGGGGAAAATTACATCATGTTATTTCCAAAATACTAAATGGAATGGCGCATTACCACCAATACATTTAATAGTTGGGAGGAGAAATGTAACACATGGGAAGCTGGAAATATTGCTGTGCTATCCAGAGTCTATCCGGAAGGTAGTTTACAATCTTGTGACTATGTGATAGGATTGTTCCAAAAGGTTTTCCGGTAATTATAAAAAAGAAAAAAAAACAAAACAATTATACCTAAAAGTCCTTTAGTAAAATTGTGTTATTCGGCCATCACTGGGATCTGATATGTGCCGCACTATTATCAGATGATGATAGGAAAGGATAGAAAACTTATTAAAAGGGGTAAAAAATAAAAAAAAATGATGGTGCTAAAGCAGTCAACGTAAAAACTTTTTAGTTTTTTTCACTTTTTTCCTTTTCCATTGACATGAGGCTTGTTTTTTTGCAGGACAATTTGTATTTTTATGATGCCGCCATTTAATGTACCCTATAATGGCTTAAATTTACTATTGGAAACTGCACTAACAACCATCTACTGACAATTTTTTTTAGCCTTTCGCTAACACTTGGGTGCTGGCTACTGGGTGCAAAAAAAAAGGGTGTGTGGCCCTTGTAAAAGGGTGTGGATTTAGGTGCATCAAAAAGTCAAAGGGGTTATCAAACCGGTGTAAAGTAGAATTGTCTCAGGTGCCCCTAGCAACCAATCAGATTCCACTTTTCATTCCTCACAGATTCTTTCAAAAATATAAAGTGGAAACTGATTGGTTGTTAGGGACAACTTAGACCATTTTACTTTACACCAGTTTGATAAATCTCACCCGACATGTTTAACCCCTTAACGACCGCCGGCGTATACTTATGCCCTGCGGCCGCCTCGGTGGGTTCAGAGCGGGGCCGCGCGGTGACCCCGCTTTTGAACCGCCGCGGTCCCGGGTGCCGCTTGTAGCCCAGGACCGTGGCTATTAGCTGCATCTGAATCCTTTATGCAGCCGATTCCCTGGTGTCTAGTGGTGTGGATCGCCACCCCCCCGCGACGTTGCCCCTGAGGAGCGATCCACACATCCTGCTCGGGCCGGGGTCTGCGCCACAATGGTGCTGATCCTGGCTCGGCACTCGATTGCTTCCAGCTGCAGCAGCCGGAAGCAATCCAGTGCCTATCTCATTGATCTATGCTGTATATCTATACACCATAGATTTCAATGAGAGATCAGTGTGCTTATACTAGAAGTCCCCCAGGGGGAATAACCCTAACCCCAGGGGGAATAACCCTAACCCCAGGGGGGCTTCTAGTATAAGTGTAAAAGAAAAAAAAAAGTGTTGTTATAAGTAAAAATCCCCCTCCCCTAATAAAAGTCTGAATCACCTCCCTTTTCTCATGTAATAAATAAAAGTAAACAAATAAATAAATAAATAAACATATTTGGTATCACCGCGTGTGTAATCCCCCAAACTATTAATTAATCACATTCCTGATCTCGTACGGTAAACTGCGTAAGCGTAATAAAATCCCAAAGTGGAAAATTGCGCATTTTTGGTCCCATCAAATCCAGAAAAAATTTAATAAAAAGCGATCAAAAACTCGCATATGCGCAATCAAGGTATCGATAGAAAGAACACATCATGGCGCAAAAAATGACACCTGACACAGCCCCATAGACCAAAGGATAAAAGCGCTATAACCCTGGGAATGGAGCGATTTTAAGTGACATATATTTGTTAACAATGGTTTGAATTTTTTACAGGCCATCAGATACAATAAAAGTTATACATGTTATATATCGTTTTAATCGTAACGACTTGAGAAACATATATAACAAGTCAGTTTTACCCCAGGGCGAATGGTGTAAAAACAAATACCCCCCAAATAAAAGAAATGCATTTTTTTTTTCCAATCTCACCACACATTAAATTTTTTTCTGGTTTCGCAGTGTACTTTATGAACAAATTCAGCCTGTCACTGCAAAGTACGATTAGTGGCACATAATATAATGTGGGTTTCTAGGTGACAATAGCAAGTGCTATGGCTTTCTAAGCACGAGGAGGAAATAAAACGGAAGTGCAAAAATCGAAATTTGCCCGGTCCTTAAGGGGTTAAGAGAACTAATAGTCTGTCCAAGTTTGCGCTGTCTAAGAATATAGCTCAGGTGTACTAAAACTTTCTATGTGCAGACTTGGAGTAAAGAGTCTTAAGATGCTCTAGATTTATAACTGTTTACTTGAAGAATTTTGATCCAGACTCATATTAGGACACATCCCTTTTTATCAAGGACACACCCCCTTTTTTGAGAATAGAGATGAGCGAACCTTGGACACGCTCAGGTTTGTCTGAACCTGAACAATGTACATATGATTACCAGTGGCTGAAGAAGTTGGATCCAGCCCTAAGGGTTCATGCACACTATGGAATCAGTGCGAAATTTCAAGCGGAGTCCGTGCCATGGACTTTGCTTAAAGTTCCGCCTGTCCCATTGATTCAATTGGATGCCTCACGCACACTCCACTATCTGCCCAAAGAATTGATTTGTCAATTCTGTGAAAATTTATCAATCTGTTTCTATCACTTTTTTTTGGCAAACCTTGTGCATTGCATTTTAGACAGATTCTTTTTTTGTTGGAGTTAGGACACACCCCTTTTCAAGCAAAAGCCACACCCCTTTTGTCAGGCCCAGAGGAAAAATTTACCAAATGTCTAAAACTGATTATAAATGTGGTTCAGGCCATGTGTTACATACCAACTAGGTCACAGTGCCGAAATTGAGAATTGGGACATCACAGTTTTGGATGGTGATATTGTATGGCTATGTTCACACAACGTTTTTTCAGTTCCGTTTAAAATTATGTCCGTCATTTTGAGTCTAAAATAACGGACGTCATTTAGCAGCCTGGCCTCCCCTTAGTGCAATGACTGTTGTTTGTACATTATTCTAGTTTTGGATTACTAATTGTCCTTTGGGTGTGACTTAATTGAAAAGTCCAATTATGATCATGTTCATTATTTTGACGTCCGCGGCAAAAACGTCCGTTATTCAATACACTGTGTGCATTGGATGTCCGTTTTCCCCTTGACTTCAATGCATTGCCATTGCAGTCAGTTAAATTGCGGCAAAAACGGCCGTTTTTTTAAATATAAAAATCGTCCGCCTTTTCAATATTTTTGACGATGAGTAAACATAGCCTTAGGCCCCGTTCCCACTGAGCAAAACTAGCGGAATTGTCCGCCGCGGAATGCCGTTAGCCTCCTGCTCACAATGGGAGTCTATGGGAGGCGCGCGCTCCTGCCCTGTCCGCGCTGAAGAATGAACATGTTCATTCTTCAGCACGGACAGAGCAGGAGCGCGCGCCTCCCATAGACTCCCATTGTGAGCGGGAGGCTAACGGCTTTCCGCGGCGGACAATTCCGCTAGTTTTGCTCAGTGGGAACGGGGCCTACGGCTATGTTCACATTACATGGCAACAACGCCCGTTCTTTTCACGTTGTGGAACACTGCCTCTGCTTTTGTGGGATCCCGGCCGGAGTGTACACACATCGTATACGCTCTGGCCGGGATCTTGTGCGGTGCCGCAAAGAACTGACATGTCAGTTTTCTGCGGTCGCAATTTAATGAATTGCGGCCACAGGAAACCCTGTCAGTTCACACAATGAAGCGAGCGTCTCCGGCCTCTTGCTTCATTGTGAGCTGCAGGAGGTGTTGATGCTGGCGCGTGCTGATGCGCCCGCATCAGAACACTACGGCCAGAAAGATCACCCGGTGTCACAGAACAGCCGGTCTAGTACGTGTCACGGAACGGCCGGTCTAGTACGTGTCACGGAACGGCTGGTCTAGTACGTGTCACGGAACGGCCGATCTAATACGTTGTGTGAACATAGCCTAAAGCTGAATTCTGACCTCACAGTTGTGGATTGTCACCAACATTGACATCCTTGAAATCACAAAACTGCATTGTAACCCACATTTTGGATTGTGATATCACAATGTCCCCAAACGTCCAGAGGAAGCAGGTTTACCTGTGAAACAGCTGCCCAGTCCACACAGCACGATGCTATATCATCTGTCTCTACCTGTAATACGCTGATTTAGGGTGCGTTCACACGTACAGGATCCGCAGCTGATTTGATGGTGCAGATTTGAAGTTGCAGATTGAAAGCAAATCAAATCTGAATGCACCCTTATATATAACATTTTTTCAAACTGCAATTTGCTGAGTGCCACTTATTGCAGAATTGTGATCTCACAATTCCAGATTGTGACCTTACAAATCCCAGTTGTGAAATATATGACAGTTTGTTTTTTTGCGAGGCGAGCTGGATTTTACTGTCACCATACTGGAGTACAGAAACACATTTCTGTTTCTGGCTCACAGTCATATCTGTCCAGACACCTATAGGCTAGTAGACAGAGGTGATTGACAGCAGGTAGTGAAGAACCCAACTGGCTGCTGATATCCACTAGTTCTCCTGATCAGTTGGATTTCAATCAAAAGTTTTCATGTGTCAAAAGTTTTTTTTAATAAAAGAATAAATCCCGGCACACTTCTGGTAGAGTTCTGCTTAATTTATTTGCATAACAGGTGACGTATATACAGGAGGACGTGTTTCGGCTAGGTAGCCTTCATCAGTGGAGCTCTCTCTTTCTCTCTCTTTGGAGTACCCCTTTAAAAAAACAAAACCCTCATGGAATTGAAGTTAGAAAAGTCAAATGGACATTAAAAAATATAATTAAAAAATCACATAGTCCCAAGTTTCTTTGCATAAAATAGCCAAATGATGCCGGTAAAGATGTTCCTGGAAATAGATACTTATTCAGTTTAAAACCCCCAAACTATAGTCAGTCAATAAGCAGAAAGAAGTAGTAAAAGGTTTATAGACTATAAAAGTGATAATGATACACTGTGCTGTGCAAGTACAGTAAAAGCCAAGCCTACGAGTGCTTTATTTTATTTGTATAAAGTCATCTATTTCCTGCTTCATTAAACCCTTGTACTCCGAAGCCCGGGAAAGTAAATCATGACAGACATGTTTATGCACTATTTAGAGAGGGGCCGATCTATACAAAGTAATTAGTCACTCAACATAAACTATACAAGTCTCTTCTAATGCGCCTGGTGTCCGCTCTAAGTATAGCTGCCATTTGTTGATTTTTAAGACTGAAAATTGTACTTTGTGGTCAGTTTTTATAGAAAGTTTAATGTCAGATGAATAAAGATTTCTGCTCAATATTATCACTTTAGTTCTTGTCTATAAGAAGATCTGTGATCAGCTTAAGGGTACGTTCACACTTACCGGATCTGCAGCTGATTTTCTGCTCTGGATCCGCAGTGGATCTGCAGCAGATTTCATTTAAATAACTGAACACAGCATCAAATCTGCACCATCAAATCTGCTGCAGATCTGCTGCGGATCCTGTAGGTGTGAAGGCACCCTAAAGGGGTTAAAACATACAACATCCCTGCCGATCAGCAAGTAATGGATGGGCTTGTGCTGCCACCCACTAGTAGCCATGATCACAACCCATCTATCTGAGATGGAATTCATGTGAGTTTCAGGTTGTGGTCACAATCACATGATGGTTGTAACATGACTTCATTTCTATGTTTTAGCTGCAATGCAATGACTTGACAACCTTTGGTCATGTGACCTCTGTCAAAATTGCTCTGTAGCCTAATTTAGTAGCCTCTGGCACCAAACTGTTTTTATTTTCTTGCTAAATTGCTCTTGTCCTTTTTACCCTGTTCTCCCATATAAGTGGGGGGCTATACAGGGCCATAATAACAGCTGCTGCTGCCCTAGGCACAAACTGTAGACGCCCCATCTTCACTAATTAGCATCATGATTTTCTAGTTTCTGATCATCATATTGATATCTGATCAGTCTTAGGCCTCGTTCCCACATTTATGTACGTCACCACATGCAGCCGAAACCAGACCCTCATGCGGTAACCAATAGGCGTATGGCCAATAATCCTGGTAACAGCACATGACTTCTGAGGAAGGTATGGGAGAGTAGTTTCCGCCACATTCATTTCTGTACATGCAGAATCATTGTCTGAATTGTGTTTTTCATGATTTTTAACTGCTTAAAACATAAACAAATTTCCACATTGAATCAGTGATTAGAGCCGTCTGCAAATTGTCTGAAGGAATTCGCACCATGGGATTGGTAGATTGGTAGGTAATTGCTTCAGGCGTCACATTTACCACCGCCAAACCAGACCTGACCAATAGCACCATACTGTGACTGGATAACACTGTCATACCAGACCTGACCAATACCACCATACTGTGACTGGATAACACCACCACACCAGACCTGACCAATACCACCATACTGTGACTGGATAACACCGTCATACCAGACCTGACCAATACCACCATACTGTGACTGGATAACACTGTCATACCAGACCTGACCAATACCGCCATACTATGACTGGATAACACTGCCATACCAGACCTGACCAATACCACCATACTATGACTGGATTACACCGCTATACCAGACCTGACCAATACCACCATACTGTGACTGGATAACACTGCCATACCAGACCTGACCAATACCACCATTCTGTGACTGGGTAACACTGCTATACCAGACCTGACCAATACCACCATACTGTGACTGGATAACACTGCCATACCAGACCTGACTAATACCACCATTCTGTGACTGGGTAACACTGCCACACCAGACCTGACCAATACCGCCATACTGTGACTGGATAACACTGCCGCACTAGACCTGACCAATACCACCATACTGTGACTGGATAACACCGTCATACCAGACCTGACCAATACCACCATTCTGTGACTGGGTAACACTGCTATACCAGACCTGACCAATACCACCATACTGTGACTGGATAACACTGCCATACCAGACCTGACTAATACCACCATTCTGTGACTGGGTAACACTGCCACACCAGACCTGACCAATACCGCCATACTGTGACTGGATAACACTGCCGCACTAGACCTGACCAATACCACCATACTGTGACTGGATAACACCGTCATACCAGACCTGACCAATACCACCATACTGTGACTGGATAACACCACCACACCAGACCTGACCAATACCACTATACTGTGACTGGATAACACAGCCATACCAAACCTGACCAATACCGCTATACTGTGACTGGATAACACTGCCATACCAGACCTGACCAATACCACGATACTGTGACTGGATAACACTGCCATACCAGACCTGACCAATACCACCATACTGTGACTGGGTAACACTGCCACACCAGACCTGACCAATACTGCCATACTGTGACTGGATAACACTGCCATACCAGACCTGACCAATACCACCATACTGTGACTGGATAACACTGCCACACCAGACCTGACCAATACCACCCCCACCCCACCGCCCCTCGAAAAGACACCAGATTTATTGGCAAGTCTGAATGGGAGGTAGGAGACTAAAATAAAATAAAAAGAAAAGTTGTTTCCTTCCCCCTCCTACCTGGTGCTGCCCGCCTGCAAGGTGCTGCCCTGGGCACTGGATCATGGGTGGTAAATACAGCCCTAGTGGTAAATACAGCCCTGGGGCTATAAGCTGCATTGCAGGAGCAGGGACTCCTGTTAAATTGTAGAAGTCCCTGCTGATGTATCATCACTGAACTGCCAAGTATATATTAAGGAGATTTTTTTTAAATCTTGTAGGGAGGTTCAGTAAAGTAGTTGCCCATAATGACCAATCAGATTCCTTCTTTCATCTTTAAAAAGGCCTCTGAAACATGAAAACTGGAATCTAATTGGTTGCTATAGCCAACTGCTCTACTGTTCCTTTCTATAGGATTTGAGAAATCCGGGAGTCCTTACTGAAATACACAGAAAATCACTGTAAATAGCAGATGTCAGTCACTAGGTAGGACCGCCCACTGAACTCATGATCAGGGTCTATGCACCGGAACCGGCCGTTGCTCAAGCACTGGAGGCGGGCCGGCCTGCCCCCAGTAGGAGGGAATTCTCTCCGCTCCATGCCGCGGCTCCCTTAGAAAGAATGGAGCTGCGTCATGGAGGGGAGGGAATTCCCTCCCACTGGGGGCAGGCCGGCCCGCCTCCAGTGCTTGAGCAATGGCCGGTTCCGGTGCATAGAACGGTGCCGTGCATGGAAAACGGGCCTCGGTCCGGAAAACGGACCGCGGCACTGCCTTCCCCGTGCCGGCGCCGTTCGATCCATCGGTTCAGGTTAAAGAGGATGTACCTGGTGGTACATCCTCTTTAAAGTTTCAGTGTAACTTATAGAGTAAAATCTCTGATCATTCTAATCTAGACCCTGATCATTAGTTCAGTGGGCGGTCCTACCTAGTGACTGACATCTGCTATTTACAGTCGGAGGGCTGAATGTTCCCCATCCCTATCCCCAAATCTTCTCTAGAGGATTTGAGAGAAATGAGATTAGTGTTCAGTTAATAGGAAAATAAGCTTGTTGTTCACTCTCCTTCGGTAATGTGGCTATGAATCTATTTCTTTGCTTATGTATAAATGACTCTCATCTACACCGACGCTAGTCTCACCCACCATGAGTGTCATTGAGTGTCACAGTGGATTTGTCGCTGCTGCTAAAAGCCTCTGTACAATTTTTATAATGAGCGTTATCATTGTATTTGTACTTGTTGTTTAAATTGTCACAAATGTGTAACTTTTTTTTCTTTTCTCCCCCCAGCAATTTGAAGAATATGTTCTGTCACTGTACACCGCCAGCTGTGGAAAGCTTCTTCAAAAAGAAGAAAAATGCATTACTACATAATACTTACACGTAATACAGACAACACTCTTCTCCTATTTGGCTTTGTATATGACAGGTTGGCTCTTTCTGTACTTCCCTTAAAGTGCAGCCATCATTGTACAATGCAAATGTTAATATACAGTCGTTTACAGGGTCTATACTGCAGTGCAAAAATATAAATATAAATACCCCATAAGCCAGCAGTTGCCACCATGGAGACCCAATTACTCCTCTACATCAGGTCCTGCATTGTTTCTCCAGTCCTCCTCCTGCTTTATCCTTCATGGTCGATGTTGCTGGTCTGCCCCATAGGGGCCACATGCTTGCCCTGGCAGCAAGTTAAAATGCAAGTGCCATGGCCCGGGGAGCTGGTACTGATGTTGGGTCTGCTGGTGGGTTCTGGTGTTTTGGAGGCTACTTGCCATTGTGGCCAGGAGTGGTAACACCCATCCCCCCTGAACCTTGGTAAACACTGGTGTGAGGTGCAAAGTGTAGGTGCAGGTCACACTTTAAACAACTATTAAGCTTTACTTGAAAAAGATATCAATTCAATACTCCAAAAGGTAGATAGATAAGTTGATGAAACTGTAACAGGTGATAGGGACCAGATAGGAGGGCCCTTGCCTAATGTAGGTGCTCTGCCGGAATGTGGTGAAGTGTTGAGAAGTGTTTGAAGAACCCTGATACTCACATATGGATGAGTCCCAGTTATCTCACCTAACTGCCTTCTGCCCCACAGTGTCGGGTTTCCTTCCTCTGGCGTAGTATAAGTCTTAGGTCTCTGCTCTAGGTGGAGATGGCTTGTAGTGTCCTTTCTACAAAACTGAGCGTCTTGTCAGTAGAGAGCGGCTGAACTTGCACTGTGCTCTACTGTAGGATTAGTCTTGAGCTTGTCTGTCCCTTTCCTAAGGTTGTCGAGTGTCCTGACATTAAAGTGATACAGTTTTACCAAGATGTAAGAGAAGAAAATAGGTAGTTGGACACTACACAAGTGTGCACATCTTTAATGTGTCTTCCACCTATCCCTGCCTGACATTAAGCGCTTCTTGACCGGCTGATTTTACAGAGCAATATATTGGTTTTTAGTGTGGCTCCTGATCCATTATCCTATAGCCAACCTGTATAAGCTTACCTGATGTTGCCCTCCCTTTTTGAACTATGCTGAGCCTCCTATGTATAACCAAGACCAGTGATGCTGAACCTGAGCCACCTGCTATGAATCACCTGACAGTACCTGACACTGAACTTGGGTCAGCTGCCATCACTCTTCCACCTGAACTCTGCTACTTGGCCTCAAGCCTACTACTCACACCTATACCAGTCCTACTGCAGGCATTGGGATCTTCTGCCTTGAGTAGCCAGTCTCTACCCACACCAGGACCACACAAGGTCTTGGAAAGGGACCTGGAACCCTTTTCTTCAAAGTTTGGTAAAACCCGGCCAAACCAAACTTTTAAAAGTTTTCTCATCTCTATTTGTCAGCTAGGGATCAACTTTAAACAAAACTCATTTTACCCTCTTAGTGCATATAAATTTAATTGAAAGAAGTCTCTTGTTTGGTGCCTTGGTGAGAGAAGAGAGCTTCTGCAAAGAGCAACTTCTCTGTTATTACCTAAAAACTATCACTTGATCACTGTGGAGGCTTAATTTTAAGAAGATGTTGTCCAAATGGCTGTAACCAATAAAAAAAGGTGGATCTATGCCCAGGTTGTTCAACTCTTTAACTCTTTAACTGGGTATTCTAGTCCCAGAAAAATGTAGACAGTGACAAAAATAAAAAAGAAACAATACTCACCTGCCCCAGTCCTCTGCAGGGACTTCCTATTCACACAGTGATTGACTGAGATGTGTCACTGCAGCCATTAGTGATTAGATGAATGGGTACTTCCTGTTATGTTGATATGTCATTAGAACCAAGTCGGCTCCAGCACAGGGCTTACTTGGTCAAGTGACAGGGCCCACAGCTCCTCTAGGGGCCCAGAGAGGTAGAGGGGCCCAGTTCTCTAATGTTCAGCCTGTTCACTGTACGGCAGGGTAAGTGGGCTGAACATCAGAAGACACAGGAGAGGAAGCAGGACCTGCACAAAAGGGTGAAGGACTTGTTCACATGACCTGAAGGTCCCCAACCTTTACACTGAGGAGAGCAGCCAGTTAAAGAGGAAGAGGGAGAAGACTGAATTGTAAGTGTTGTGTGTCTGTGTGCGTCAGTCAGACAGTCAATGTCAGTCAAAGTCAGTGCCAGTCAGTGCTTGTGTCAGTCAATAGGCCAGTCAGTGTCAGTGTCTGTGTGTTTGTGTATGTTAGTGGTGTCTCATGTGATTGCGCCTCGTGTGTCGATGATGGGTGCATAAGTGAATAAATGAGGGGCCCTCTGAGGCTCTACCACCTGAGGGCCTGCAAAAACCTTGAGCCGACCCTGACTAGAACCATGAAGCAGTTATGAGTGGCGTGGACCAGAAGCTGTCAGATTGCTAGCTGCAGGGGAGCGGGGCAGGTGAGTATCATGTTTTTTTTATCACCTTCATTTACTCTAAAGATCTGATTATGCTGAAATGTTACAGCTACATTGTTGATGAGCAGCTGAAGGTTTGCCAACATGATTTTTTCTTATTGATGCACATCCAAAAATCACAGACAGGCGACATTTTCTAGGAAAACTGTAATGAATCATTAAGATAATAAGAAATACATGTCTGTAGCTCAGATACTAATCTTAGTAACACTTAATGATACTAACATCAAAAGCAAGAAATTGCACTAAACAGCCCCAAATGACAAAATAATGACATCTTTATATATAAAATACATATTATAATAAGTCAAACGTGGTATGAGGCGCCCTAAGGATTGGATAACACCCAACTCTCAGCTGGTGGCAAAAACATAGGAAAGACCCGACTCTGGTTACATACACAGTTAACCCTTTAGTATTAGTTCCGTCAGCTGTGCTTTGCATTCACAGAAATACAGTGAGACATCTAGTGGTGGGAGTGCAATACTACACCTTCAGCCCAGAATACATAATTGGTAGTTGCAACCTACATATAAGAAGAGAACAGCAATGATATCTGTTTTGGGATATTGTAGTAGCAGGTGATCTTGAATGGGCTAATAGTGCTGGTTCTTAGCAGACCCAGATGAAAGGATCTGGTTAGAAGTCTCAATTTTTGGCAGTACCATGTACAGGGGAAAAATAATAAATGGCTTGTTTCAAGAAGTCAAGCGTTTAAGCGATATTAGTCCATCTTCCCACAACAGGAAAATGATAGCTGTCTTTGTGGACGGCCGTCATTTTAGAGCCAAAAGAAGGTTGACTATTGGTAATGTTTGTCAATGATTGTCATTTTCCTGTTGTGTGATATTATAGAGGGTGTGTCCATCTATCAGCCAGAATGGAAAGCTGGATGCAATGAAGTGAGATATGTCTCTATAAGGTGATTACCCCGGCAATAATAGCTGACCTCTGACCTGTTACAAAAGATGGACCCACTGCTAAAATATAGATTTAGACAAACCCTTAAAAGAATTAGATACTATGTTATAGAGAACTGTGCCTTCCCCACGGCAGGTCTTTTGGTCTCTCATTACGTTAATTGTATTGTAACATGCTATAAGAGAAGAAAAAAATACCAGAAATGAACAACACAAAACACTGCCATTCCCTATTGGGTGCAAACAGACTATGGCCCCCTTTCCCCCCAAACCGAGAAGTGCAGGAAAGTGTAGGGTATTTTTACACTATATGGCTATGTTCAAACTGCGTACGAATCCGTACGCAGGTCTTACGCTGCCGTACATGTGCGGCTGAAACTACGGGCGTGGGAAAAATAGACATGTGGCCGGATGCGTCCGAACCGCGAACATACGCCCGTAGTACAGATATGCTTCCCTAGCTTGTTTCGAAGCGATCTGAGGCAGGTCATTCACTTGGAAATCTTCGCCCAGCCCTGTAAACAACACAGAACCTTTTGGAACGAAAAATCAAGTTCAATTTGGCTGAAACAAGTACTCCGTACGGGACTGCATGGAAATCCACGGCCGTGAGTTTCAACATTTCCGTCCTCAAACAATGGTCGTGTTCATTTTTCACGGCGCAGTATACGATCCGTCCGTAAGCTCATATGTAGTGTGCATTGTGCGGGCGTGTATTGTATACTTTCAAGCGAGCGCATCAACCTCAAAACTACGCGCGTATATTCGCGGTTCGCACTACGGACTGATTCATATGCAGTGTGAACATAGCCTAAGGCTGGGTTCACACACAGTATATTTCAGTCAGTATTTGGTCCGTATTTTGCAAACTCAACCAGGAGCGGACAGAAAGGATCTGTTCATTATTTCTATATAACAGCCGTTGTTTTTAAATAACAGCAAATATTTGCTATTAAATGGCGGCCATCCACTCAATTTCAACATTGTGTGAACAGATCCTTTCTGTGTTTTCTATCCACTCCTGGATTTGGTTGCAATATGAGGACCAATATACTGTATGTGAACCCAGCCTATTACTTTAGGGTCTTTTAAAAAAAAGATTTGATCGGTCACATTCTGAATGTGGAGACCTCCACCAGTCTCTAGAATGATCAGAAAGGAAGTGCTTAGCTTAGTGCTTCTCTCTCCTAGCTGATGGGTTTTACAGCATGTCCGTACAATAGTGTGACAATTTTTGGAGCTCACGGCATCATAATGAGTAATGATACCAGGAGTTCCGAAGTCTGATCCGCAGTACATTGTTCGTAATTATGGACCAAGTACGAACGTGTGAATAACCCCTTACAATGGAATCCCTTTCCTGCCGCAGGGAGGGCAATGGGGAGAGAAGCTCCTAGCTGAACACGTCTCCCTGCTTGTTTCAGAGTCCATGAGGGTCTTAACTTCAGCTGGGTCCAACCACTCGAGAAATATAACATAACAGCAGTACTATAAAGACTTTTAGGCTATGTTCACACAATGTACTATTTTTTTTTTTTTTTAACGGACGCTGTTTTCAATAAAAACAGTGACCATTCTATCACCCTGCATGGCATTGTGTTGAAATCAAGTGCTACAAAAACATGGCCACCTTCATCCACAGGCAGCGACACTTTTGTCTCCAATTCCGATATGGTTTGCAATTAAGTTCCATTCACTTTAATGAAACGGAATTACAAAACCTGCACCCAAACTGGGGGCAAGAGTGGTGCTGTCTCTGGAAGAAGGTGGCCATGTTTTTGTAGCGCTGAATAACCCCTTTAATTGATTTCCAGACATACCCCGAATGGGCTGCATGGAAATAAATGTTCCTGCGGCTGTTAGAGCCAGTTTTTGGCCAGTATAACAATGGCCATTGCTAAGCAACGGACAATGTTATACTGTACGTGAACATAGCTTAAGTGTAATATTTTCCAGAAAATAAATAAATTAAAAAAAGCTATAGACACTGTATTGCATATTTTACCTAAAAGCCTATAATAAAATAATAAAACCTCTTACATCATAAAAGGAAGGGAACATCTATTTCAGCGGGATGGAGCAGAGTGAATTACCCTTTTTTATAAGCTCCAAAATTCTATAACTTTCCATGGAATAGGTTTTCAAAATGTTTTTTATTTCTCCATTTTTATAAACTACAAATGTAAAGATTTAGGATGGAAAGGAATGAACTGTGGCGTGTAGCACAAATCCAGCAATCTGCTTAGCGGTAGATAATGGTTACGAGATGCTATGACTATAGAGCTGATAAAAAGATAAAAGATTCTTCAGAATTTCTTTTGAGACAAAAAAAAAAAAAAAAAAAATTCATTAACTCCGGACGCATGCAGAAGTTAAGAAATTTAAACAGAGCGAACCCCGAACATAACTATTCCAAGCTAATTTGCACGTTATATTAGTCATTTATATTGGCTCCTCTTGTAATCAATATTTATTTTCCTGAGCATTTTAATGAAGTTCATCTGTAGGACAAACATCCAGCGGTTCAGACATAATTAGATTTTTTTTCTTTGTTAGTGAGGTCTCATGTCTTTATTACAAAGAACCGAAGAATATTCCCAGAATGTGCTGCAGACAACCATGTCACTTAAAGGGATTGTCTGGAAAAGGGATAATTTTCAATGTGTGGCCTGGGCTGCTTTAATAATAACAAAAAGAATTCCTGGGGGCTGGTACTATTCTTTACTAGCTATGCAAGCATTCTGTGCAGACAATGAAAATCAATAGTAGAAAGAACAACCAATGAATGAGCTGTCTGCGTGGAATGATATCTTCCAATAATGAATTGCACAGATTAGCTCTGCGGTGCTTTCCTCTATTAGGCCCAGGACTGTTCCTTAAAGAACCATTTTGGGTTTCTTTGAAATATGCTAATTTACCACACATGTTCCTGCAGTGTCATCAGATTCATCCCAGCTCAGCTGCATGCATACATTTCCATAATACAGTCATGTGATCACCAGTCTGACAATCGGGAAATTACATGGTCTAATATGCAGACAGGGGGCCAATAAAGGGGTTTTTAGAAGAGCAGAAGGTCCTACCTCTCTGCTAATAACGTCCGCAGATGAGAGAGGGACTGGAGCATGTTGCGGACGTTGAAGGCATTGCAAATGAAACCACGCCTGCATGCAATGTCCAATAGCTGCCAGATGTCACTCCAACATTGATAACATCGAGCAGCTATTGACCATTGCCCACAACATGCTCCAACCCCTCATCTCATCTGCGGAAGGTCAGCGAGAAGAAGCAGAGTGCCGGAGAGCAGAAAAGCTCTGGCTCCAGTCTCTGTCTCTTACAATGGGGGCTGTCTTACGCAGTCAGATGTTGATCGTAGCATGGCAGGGAGGGCAGTGCTTAGATGGAGGTGGGGGTATGAGCAGCCAGACCCAGACTGAAATATAGCTGCGCCTTAAAGGGACTGCCTGTGGTTTTAACATCATATCATTCTATGTTGATTTATTTGTTAGCATATGCTTATAAAGGGCTGGGGCCCTGATTTTCCTTTATGGGGTTTAATATCCCTTATAGATAAACTAAATTCCCCACTTTACAAGTACTGTACTAAGGTGCATACTGTTTTATTACAGGAGTCAATACATAATGGGTCTGCTGTTAACTCTTGTGCTCCCCTAGTGGAGGCTACAGGAAGGCAGAATTTTAGAATTTATCTCTATAGCTGTGCACTGGTTTTGGAGCTCTGTGCAATAAATATGGAAGTTGGAACACACACACACACACAAGCACACAATTTAAAGGGGTAGTGCACCCCAAAAATTTTTCTTTCAGATCAACTGCTGCCATGAAGTGCCAGAGATTTGTAATTTACTTCTATTAAAAAATCTCAAGCCTTCCAGTACTTATCAGCTGCTGTATGCCCAGCAGGAAGTGGTATTATTTCCAGTCTGGAGAGCAGGAGAGGTTTTCTATGGGGATTTGCTCCTTCTCTGGACAGTTCCTGACATGGACAGAGGAGGCAACAGAGAGCACTGTGTCAGACAGGAAAGAAAACACCACTTCCTGCTGGACACACAGCAGCTGATAAGTACTGAAAGGCTTGAGATTTTTTAATAGAAGTAAATTACAAATCTCTGGCACTTCATGGCAGCAGTTGATTTGAAAGAAAATTTTTTTTGGTGCACTACCCCTTTAAAGAGGTTATCCAGCGCTACAAAAACATGGCCACTTTTCCCCCTCTCTTGTCTCCAGTTCAGGTGTGGTTTGGATGGAACTTCAATGGAACTGAGTTTGAAACCCCACCCAATCTGGAGCAACCTATCCTTATCCTTGTCCTTACTTATATACTAAACACTCACTTTATGTTAAAAGGTGGTCTACAATTAGAAAAGGACCACACTTCTGTCTGATATTTGCAGCTCAGTCCTATTGATGTCAGTGGGGCTGAGCTGCAGTACCGGATGCAACCTGTGAACACATATGGCGCCGTTTTGGAAAAAAGCTGCAATCTTTTGCTAATCCTCCTTAACCCCCGTAAAGAACAGGCAGACTTCTTGTTATATCGCTAGAGAAGATATGTTTTTTCACAACATTTTGAGAAAGGTTTCGAATCTACATCCATTTGATGTGTCTCGAGCAGGGAAGCAAATCTTCTATTATGGATTTATGTGATGTTAAAGATCCTGAATCTGATTTTAACACCCTGGCAGATGGCAATGGACACTTAATCACTTCATTAATGCTGGATTAAGCACATCTAAGCTAACTCCGAGTTTTAATGTATCAAATCTGACTTTTATCCATGTCGGAAAGGTTGCACTTTCTGGCAGGAATTGGAAGAAAATACCATCTTTAGCTTTGCGCTGGACATGGACCGTGTTGTATGGGAGTAAGGTCTAATTATATCTGGGAAAAGTTCTTTCCTTGAACTAGAAAAAAAATTGATTATTGTAAATGTAGCACGATGACACCAAGAAGCTGTCCTATATAAAGTATGCTCAGTTATAATGTCAGTAATCCCTATGCCAGGATATAGTAGAGCGTCCTCACCACTGAATACATGCAAGAAGTCATTTCTGTAATACATCACATTTACTCAATTGATGCCTTTTTACATTGTGAAATACAAAAATCAGGTGATCATGTTATCTGGAAATCATCAGCAAGCTGCTGTTGACAGATCTTTTTTTTCTGCACTATAATTATAAAAGACTACATACATACAATGTCCTGGGGTGAGCACTTTGCTGCTTTGGATGACTTGTTAATACTCCTTATAGCCCTCAAAAGATCAGTCATTCCCCAAGAGTTTCAGGATCCGGAGCCATGACTGTTAGTTATCACCACAGAAAATGCTTTTTTTAAAAATATATAAAGTAACGCGTCTAATGGGCGTCTAGCATTGACAAGTCATTGGGTCCGGCTCCCTTGTGTATTCCTACAAGCCAGGACAAGGATAAAACAAGCCATTAAAATATCCAGCAGCCGCAGATAACCAGGTCATGGGAAGTTTCCAGACTGTGACAAACTGTATCCATACGGCAGTAACCTACAGGCAGGCCGCAACAGTCATGTTACATTATAAAATAGTCCCCCCCCCCTTCTCTCTCACTATCTCTTCCTCACATAACATCCCGTCTGTCTTTGTTTTCTTGGGTTCTCTCCCCATTTGTTACTCTCCTTACAGAATATGGCATTTGATTTAGTATAATTCTCCTTCTCCCTTCTTTTATTGTATTTGACCGTATCTTTTATCCCCTTGTTTCTACAGACTCCACAAATGTGCTTTTATTTTTTTTTTGGTAATGACCTACAGTACAACCCTTTACTGCCCCCCCCCCCCCCCCCCCCATGGATGTGATCACTTCCTGGTTTCCTCTCTGAACTTTGACCCTTTTGTTACAATGCAACAGTGCAGACACTTTCCCACAATCCCCTTTGTCAGGATTGTACCTGGTAAAACCACGCTCACAAGCTCTGGTCGCCGGTTACAATCATGGCGGCAAAATGTATGTGCACAATAGTTGTTTTCTTGTATCATTTTATTAGTGTGAACACGGTGTGATTCTGCTTTGGCATTTATATTGATGTAGGTTAACTCCCTTCTCTGGGAAGATTTCTTCCAGCAGGTATACAGTTAACACCTTGCCTTGGATAATGACTGACAGCCTGGTCCGCCTGTGCAATCTTGTTTTGCTGCTCCAATCATCTCTGAGACCGGGACCTGGTTTCAGATAAAGCTCAGTCATTTCCTAAGCCTGATGCCAGCTATAGGTTTACACTTGTTGTACCTGTCTCTGGCTTTCTGCTCCTGTGTATTCCTGTGAACTCCTGTTATACCTGACCTCTGCTTCCTTTTGACTATTCTTTGGCTCTGTGATTCTGATCTATATTTTGATTCTCCTGGTTCTGATCCGTTTTTGCCTGACTACCCGCCATTGTGTTTTGTCTGTCTTTGTTATTGTCTTTTGTCTCGTCTCACGATTCACCCTATTCCAGTGCAGGGAACGTCACCTGGTTGTCTGCCATCATTTAGGGTGGTCTAGTGGCAAGTAGGTAGGGACAGTGGGAGTGGGACAGTGTCAGGGCTTCACCTGCCTGTGTGAGTGTTTCCTTGTGTGCCCTGAACTGCCCTGACACCCTTGCTTGGACACACAGTTCAGATTTACAAGCTATATGTAGCTGAGTATACTGGGCCTGGATGCCCTAAGATGGTCGTAACCGAGGGCAACAGGAAAAAACAATGAAGGCATACAGGGGATTAGTCTATATTTCTCATAAAGGACCTTACTAGAAATGCTTGCACATTTGAAATATGTTTAATTTCACAAAATGCATCAACTTAGATCTATTTATCTTAGTGGTAAAACAGTATACAGTGGTGCCTTGGATTACAAGCATAATTCGTTCCGGGACCGTGCTTGTAATCCAAATTCACTCTTACACCAGCTCTTACACCAAAGCAATGCTCTTAAACCAAGTCACAATTTTGAAAAACTGTCAGCTCTTAAACCAAAACGCTTTTAAACCAAGTTACTCTTCCATCCTTCCTTCCTTTCTTGATTCCTTCCTCTCCTTTTCCCCTTCCTTCTATCTATTCCTTCTCCTTTCTTCTCTCTTTCTTCCATCTTCCATCCTTTTCATTCTTCCTTCTTTCCTTCCATCCTCCCCCCCCCAATCCAGATTTCTTCAATACTCCCCTCTATCCATCCTCTTAGACCTTGGTATTTAAAGAACTCTGGACTGTGGTGATTTTTGGCAGAGTGGGTGGGAGGGGGAGGATGAAAGAAGTAACATGCTCCTACCTCCCCCCGCTGGTGCCGGTATCCAGCAGCTCCAGTCCCCCAGTCCTGGCCGCTTCTGGGTCTGAATTGGGACCTTAGATGTGACGTATTGGGCCAAGCTGGGACCCTGCCACAGTTGCTGACTGGCTGAGTGGACCTGGAATGTCACGCCCCAGGCCCCCACCAAGCATCCGGGACCAGGGACCGAGGACCGAAGCTGTGGGATATCGGCACTAGTGTTGGAGCGGGAAAGTGAGAGCATGTTACTTCTTTCATCCTCCTCAGCACTCTGCCAAAAATCACCCCCACCCAAAGTTCTCCTTTAATGGCTGTATAATTCTCCTGTCCCTTTACTGTACATGACCCAGTCTTTTATCCACTGGTTTCCAGAGACTCCACTCATATTTGAGTGTAAAGACTTTATAAGCCATTACATGGAGCCATTGCTATAATCTCATCTTATAATAAACTAATATAGTAAAGCTGGAAATAATATGGATTCTATTAATTGTATTCCTGTCTGCAGCAACGGGGATACGACCTTTAGCCTCATCATGAAAAAAAAACTTACACTAAACTACTTGGGAAAATTCTTCTCTGTTCTTTCTATTATGAGCTGATAATTTTGCCACAAGTGTCCTTTACGGCATCATAGCGGCAGCGACGTTCCATACTGAGCTGTGAATGTATGTAACCCGCACTGGGAATTGCGTTGGCAATATGAGACAGCCATAGGTAATGTGCTTCACTGTTGCTTGCTTCCAGGAGACAGCGGTGTGCACCACCAGGAAACTATTCCATCTTAATCCTCATTGGAGCTGCAGGTAAAATAAGTCATCTGTCATCTGTTCTCTGGTGTTACTACACCTCCGGTCATGTAAATCAATTGGAAATTGTTAATGAAATATATCATTCTAGTAGCAGAATTCCCACGGTTTTATTAAACTACTTTATTGCCACATTTAGTGCAAAATCATGGTAAAACTTTTGGCATTTTGCTAAAAAAAATGGGGTTGACGACATCATGAGTATCATTGCTATGTACACGCAGGACAGAGGAAATCTGTAGAGTTTTCACTACATGTGGCTATAACCTAAAGGAAAAAAGATCATTCTAGATAAAATGCAATATCTAAAATAATCAAATTTAGATACAAATGTTAACACTATTATAACTAGTGAGGAGCGAACATCCCGATGTTCTGTTAGGATCCCGAACACGAACAAAAAAAATAAATAAAATGATCTGGATGAACATTGGCTGAACATTCACGAACAAATAACGAACATAGAGTAGAAGCGTATGTTTTGGTCTCCAGGTGCAAAGTGTAAATTACGCAGTTGTGTACGCATTTTATTTGCATTCATTTGTGTACGGATTGTGTACGTTTCGGTCTAGAGTTACGCACAAGCTTACAGATTATCAAGCGTAAATTCTGCAGTGGCGTACGTTTGCAAGTTTGAATGTGTTTGAAAATGATTGTTATAGTCATAACGATCATCGAACAAATCGTTAGTGATCGGCAAACACAAACAATTAGCGTCATGTTAATTATATCAACCCCTTCATTAACAAAGGTCATTGATGCACAGATGTCCAGGACAAATTGAAGCAATGTTCCTGCTCGCCTTCCAAGAGCCATCACACTTATTTTTATACAGTATATGTATTTGTATATATGAAAACTCTTATATATACGTATACAGTGCTATGGTTGTACTGCAATACCTTAGTATTTTTGATGAAATCAAAGGCTTGTTTGTAGGATGTCCTCTTCATCCGCTCAGATCAGGAGTAGGTTAACCCTTTGAGGACCATGCCCAAAATGACCCAGTGGAAAAAAAAATCATTTTTGTGTTTTCGTTTCAGATAGAAAAATGAAAGTGCTCTAGCTTGTTTGTTACAGGAATAGTTTCACTTTGTAATGGCGTCTTTCATTCTACCATAACATGTATGATGGAATCCCAAATATATTATTTATGAAGATATAAATTGGTGAAATCGTAAAAAAGAATGCAATATGGTAACTTTTGGGGGGTTCCTGTGTCTACGTAATGCACTATACGGTAAAAGCGATATGATACAATTATTCTATAGGTCAGTCCGAACACAACCATATGCAGGTTACACAGATTCTCTAATGTTATATATATATATCGTTTTTTTTTTTTTTATTAAATCCTTTTTTTTGCAATTAATTATTAATAAATTGGCCCTATTGTGATGCTTATAACGGTTTAAGTTTTTCACCTACGGGGCTGTATGGGGTGTCATTTTTTGTGCCATGATCTCTAGTTTTTATTAATACCATATTTGTGAAGATTGGTTGTTTTGATCACTTTTTAAATGTTTTAAATGTTGGGAGAGGGCCCCAGCTGGTGGCTCCACTATGACCAATGATCAGGGTGTTACATACAGTCCACAAAGCTCAAGTGATGTCACTCCTTCCGTGGGTAGGGTGGCTGGTAAGGCTCAAGTTTCTAACGAGTTTCTACAGTCTTGGTTGCCTTCGTCAGAGATCCCTGACGATGATTGGTTCCCTTTAAGTAGCTTGAGGCTATGTATTTTTGTCAGTCTTTTGGTCAGTATTTTTGTCAACTAAAACCAGGAGTGGAATTGACAGGGCAGAATTATATGGAAATTATAATGGAAATTATAATAGAATCCATTCCTGGTTTTGGTTGAAAAAATACTGACCAAAAAACTCTTGGAAATTCCATGTGTGAAGATAACAGAGGGAATGAGGAATAAACATAAACTGTATTTAAAAATATAGGAAAGACTGTCTAGTAATTCCCGGTTGTGTAAACTATAGCTATGACTTCATAATATTGTAAGCAAGGGCAGCAGACGCAGCATTACCAGGATGGAGTTACAGCATATGCATGGCTGGGTGTCTCTACATGCCTAAGCATATGGGAACACAAGGAGCAGATTGGTTTAACAAGGAAATCAGGTCAGGGAAATGGATGATGGCCAGGCATCCCGGAAAGATGATTGTGATGGAAGATTTAGGAATAACCTTCAGTCCTCATCTATGTGCAATGTAGAGATGCTGGTGCTTCTGCAACCTGAGCAAAGGTTATTATACATGAGGATATTTTATGTAACATATCAAAGCAAATACAGAACAGCAATGGTGGCGTACATTTCCCTTTTTTTAATTTCTCATAATTTAAGGTAAAATGTAAAGTATAATGCTGAACATGATTGGTTTGTGTATATATGTATATATATATATATATATATATATATATATATATATATATATATATATATATATATATGTGTGTATTATTGAATCATGGAATTTAGCATATGGATTGTACATGACCAAATTTTATAACTAAAAGAGATCTGTCTTGCTGTCTGAACCAGGAGTCATTGGTGTAGTACTGTTTGGCTTCTCTTTACCCCTCCAGCATAGATGGATAGATCTATTGTTTGGGTATAGGAAGAGATCTATCAGTCTAGACTGGCAGGGCAAGCAAAATTGACTATGGACCGCCTCAATGAGTAAAAGAGTGATGACAAGTTCCCTTTAAGTCAAAGAAAGAAGGCCTTATAGAAGAGAAATGGTCGGGTCTGGGTTCAAGGGATATTCCCATCTCAACTAATGTAGTTATACTTGAAGGACTCATCAAGGTAAATTTTTAGCAAACTTGTCCCGTTTTCCTGATATGCTGCTCATTCCCTCCCATTGTTGACAGCTCGTTGTCTAGGTTACCGACCACCACTCTACTCCAAAATCAGTGGACTGGCTGTTATATATGTAGCTATAATGTAGATGTTTAGAGATATTGTGTATGTATACTGTATAATATATAAATATGCATACTAAAGCTACAGTATGTACAGTCAATGCTTTTAGAGCGTAGTGGTGGTTGTTAACCTCGAAAACTAGCTGTCAACCAGTGGCGTTGCTAGGCATTAAGATTCGGGGCCAGTGCCCCGAATAGGAAGGTCACTGCCCCGAATCTTTTGCCTACGGAATTTCCTGAGTTTGCACTCCGGGGCTGCGTCCCTCCAGCCCCCGGGTGCTGTGCCCAGCTCCCCCCAGTACACCTCGGGGCTGCAGCCTCGCTCAGCCCCTTTACAATCACATCCAATTTAGCAGACGTGCCATGCGCAGGCACGTCTGCTACAACACACTTTTGACGACTGACGTCACTTTCCGACGCACCTCAGAGGAGCCGGCAGGGGAGGGTGATGAGAGTGTGCAGCCAGGCTCCAGAAGAAGGAAGACACAGCTGAGGAGCCGAGTAAGTGGGCTTTAATTTATTATTGTGTCCACTTGGAGGCTGCACAGTGAGCGGGTGGGCAGTGTGAGGGGGAGGGGAGATGCTGCAGAATGAGTGGCAATGGCGGCCCCCCCTCAGCACAGCTTAGCCTAGCTCCATCCACCCCTCCTGCCCCACAGAGACAGTGTCTCAATGTCACGATCGGCACCCCTCCTTCACCCCCTGCCTTACCTCACAGACAGGGTCTCAGCACGGCTGCAGCGTTTCCTGAACCCTGTGCCTGAGCCTGTCAGAGTACTTAACCCCTTGATGTACTGCAGTGTGTAAGTGAAACAGACTTCACTTACAGGCTGCAGCACAAAGGGTTAAAGAGCTTTAGAGAATTAGAGGTCTCTTCACTTCTTGTACACTGATAACCCCTGACCTCCGATCTCCAGCTGCCACCAGGTAGAAAAATGTGCGGGGATCTGTGCAGAGGTCAGGGGTCACCAGTGCAGCCAGGGAAGAAGACCTCTCCATCTCTTATGCCCTTCAATTATATTTGTGCTGCAGCCTGTAAGTGAAGTTTTTGTCACTTACACCTTGCAGTACATAAGGGGTTAAGCATAATCTGTCTCCCCCCAACTCCCAGTGTCTGAAAGAGGAGAAGTGAAGGACTAAGCAGAAGCCAGGTGAGCATGTATGTATGTTTGTCATTTATTCGAAGGGACACAGCTTACAGGTGTGTGTGTGTGGGGGGGGGGGGGGGGGGGGGGGGGAGTACTATATATGATTGTACTTAATGGATGGGGGTTACATCTAAGGGAACAACCACTATATGAATGCACTGAAGACCTCCTATACTATATGGGTGCACAGAGGGGCACACAGGGCATAACTTGTTATATAGGGCACGGGGGATACACACTTTGTAAAACATTTTATGTGGTGCATACTGGAGGGGGGGGCCCACATAATTTTTTTTGTTGCTATGGGGCCCCCATAAACCCTAGCTCTACCCCTGGTGAATGGGCGGGATCCTGCGTAGTGCATGTGTGTGTGTGCGGGATCCTGCATAGTGTATGTGTGTGGGATGCTGCATACTGTGTGTATGTGGGTGCGGGATCCTGCGTAGTGTATGTGTGTGGGGGATGCTGCATAGTGTGTGTATGTGTGTGGGATGCTGCATACTGTGTGTATGTGGGTGCGGGATCCTGCGTAGTGTATGTGTGTGGGGGATGCTGCATAGTGTGTGTATGTGGGATGCTGCATAGTGTGTGTATGTGTGTGGGGGATGCTGCATAGTGCGTGTATGTGGGATGCTGCATCGTGTGTGTGTGTGTGGGGGGGATGCTGCATAGTGTGTGTATGTGGGATGCTGCATCGTGTGTGTGTGTGTGGGGGGGATGCTGCATAGTGCGTGTATGTGGGATGCTGCATAGTGTGTGTATATGTGTGGGATGCTGCATAGTGTGTGTATGTGGGATGCTGCATACTGTGTGTATGTGGGTGCGGGATCCTGCGTAGTGTATGTGTGTGGGGGATGCTGCATAGTGTGTGTATGTGTGTGGGATGCTGCATACTGTGTGTATGTGGGTGCGGGATCCTGCGTAGTGTATGTGTGTGGGGGATGCTGCATAGTGTGTGTATGTGTGTGGGATGCTGCATACTGTGTGTATGTGGGTGCGGGATCCTGCGTAGTGTATGTGTGTGGGGGATGCTGCATAGTGTGTGTATGTGGGATGCTGCATAGTGTGTGTATGTGTGTGGGGGATGCTGCATAGTGTGTGTATGTGGGATGCTGCATCGTGTGTGTGTGTGTGGGGGGGATGCTGCATAGTGCGTGTATGTGGGATGCTGCATAGTGTGTGTATATGTGTGGGATGCTGCATAGTGTGTGTATGTGGGATGCTGCATAGTGTGTGTATGTGTGTGGGGGATGCTGCATAGTGTGTGTATGTGGGATGCTGCATAGTGTGTGTATGTGTGTGGGGGATGCTGTATAGCGTGTGTATGTGGGATGCTGCATAGTGTGTGTATGTGTGTGGGGGATGCTGTATAGCGTGTGTATGTGGGATGCTGCATAGTGTGTGTGGGGGGGGGATGCTGCATAGTGCGTGTATGTGGGATGCTGCATAGTGTGTGTATATGTGTGGGATGCTGCATAGTGTATGTATATGTGTGGGATGCTGCATAGTGTATGTATATGTGTGGGATGCTGCATAGTGTGTGTATGTGTGTGGGGGATGCTGCATAGTGTGTGTATATGTGTGGGATGCTGCATAGTGTGTGTGTGTGTGTGTGTGTGGGATGCTGCATAGTGTGTGTATGTGGGTGCGGGATCCTGCGTAGTGTGTGTGTGTGTGTGGGGGATGCTGTGTAGTGTGTGTATTCTATATAGGAATGCTGCACAGCAGGGGTCATATTCTATATGGGGATGCTGTACGGGAGGCATATACTATATGAGGATGATTCACAGCAGGAGGGGTTATTCTATATGTGGATGCTGCATGGGGGGGCATGAACTATATGAGGACTGCTGCACAAGGGGCCTATACTATATAGGGGCACAGAGAGGGCCTAATACTATGTGGGGGAGAGAGGAGGCCTATAATATATGGGAGCACAAAGAGGGCATATGGGCACAGAGGGGGGGGGGGTCTATTTATTGTATGTGCTGGAGCAAGGATCCTAAAATGTTTATCTGGCAGATTCTGCAGAGAAGAGTTGTGACTTGGGCCAAATGCAAAAGAAAAAGAAAACTGAGCAACTTTAATCAGAAAAGACATCAACTGTAAGTCCCTTTTACTATTTTAAATACCAGCCTGTATGACCATCTGTTTAAAAAAATAAAATAAGGGTTTATTCCCAAATCCTGTAGTTTACAGATGCTACAGATGGGTAAGCCCTGTAGTGGAGTATTTCCCCATCTGGCATCATGTATCAATATGATGCTGGGAGCGGAGAAACTGTGTGAAACTCTGCAGCACTGTAATGACAGAGACGTAGAGATTCAGTTTCCCCGCTCCTAGTATGATACTGATACATGATGACAGATGGGGAAATACTCCACTACAGGGCTTCCCTATCCGTAGCATCTGCAAGCTAGAGGACTTGGGAATAAACCCTAAGTAAAAACACATATACACATACATCTGTATATATAAATAACGTCAGTGCAGAGAACTCCCCTGTGATCTACTTATATCAACTGAGAGGGCCCGTGCCCCGGATGTTTTAGGACCCTAGCAACGCCCCTGCTGTCAACAATGAGAGGGTAAGAGCAGCATATCAGGAGAAGGAGGCAAGTTTGCTAAATGAATGTACTGTATGTGCAAAAAGATTTAACGTGGTGAGTCTTACAAGTATAACTATATTGTTTGAGATGGGAATACCCATTTAACTCTATGGTCACACCATTGTCTGATAAAGCAAATGTTATTGGAATCCCTGAACCATCTCCAAAGGTGTTTCTATACTTTCCTCCATCTATCATCAATTGCAAAAAAAAATAAAAAAATACATGACTGGATTTCTGAGATCCCATCACTATTTGGATAGTAGCGCTTGGACCATCAAGCACCGAGGCAAGAACAATAAGCCCCATTGAGTCGTCCATTACAGTCATTTGTTTCGAGGGTCCGTTTTACGCTTCCGAAGTACAATGTTATATTGTTATATGAGTTTTCTTCCGCTCCGGTTTTCTATATGCCACTCTTATTAGTAATGATCAATAAGCTGCTTCCACATGGAATAGTAAAAGTCAGATTTGACAAATTGTTCAGCGATATAAACTCCGGCATTCAGTGACTGAGGCTGCGATGGTTGATGGCCAGTCAGAAATTGCTTGCTCCAATTATAGCAGTAGCTGTGGTCTCAGTGTAACCAGCTACCAAAAATATCACAGAAAAATAACAAAAATGATGAAAAATTGAGAAACAAAGTAACACTAAGGGGGATATTTATAAACTGGCATATTTTAAATATTCTGGCGCAGAGGAGCCATATGTGAATAATTTTAATTGTACGCGCTTGTTATGTGAATACATTTTTTGTGCCAGAAGGGCGAGAGGGGGTGGAGCAAGGGTGAGGCCACACACATAGAGGGCGTGGCCTCAGTGTGCGATGCATCTAACATTTTTTAAATTGTTAAAGAAACCTATGCCAGCTCTGAGGTCTTGCTGTGTGTGCACACGGACAGGCTCTGGTGCACACAGGCTTTATGTAGAAGCGGGCCTTGGCGCTGCAGGAAAATTTTTAGGTCTAGCGCTAAAAAGGCTTGACTTAATAACTGTCCCCCATGTTTTAGAATGAGCTTTTTATATGGTGAACATTCCTTTCAACAATTCCCTATCTACATTGTACGCATTGCAAACCAAAAATAGAGCATATTTGTTACTTTTTGAGCAAATTTTTGCTTTCCATATTTTTGGGGGTTGGTATACGGTATTTGGTTGATTGGTGTATTGTTTATGTTGTATGTTTCAGTGTAGTACTTTACCTACCGATGTCATATTGGGAAATAGCTGTTTTCTTTTTTTTCCCATCACTGACCTATTGGACCTCTCAATGCTATACAGGGGTGTTTCCCACAAAAGCAGAAAGAAGAGCTGCTTAACCCCCCTAGTGGTCGGTAATATGTATTTTTATGACGGTCACTAAGGGGCCTTAAGGGCCTTTTACACAGCAAAAAAACTGTAAAATGGTTCGAATTTAAAGAGGATGTACCACCAGGTACATCCTCTTGCTTTTAACACATCAATAGATCGGCGCCGTCATGGGGAAGCCGGTGCCGCGGTCCGTTTTTCGAACTGCGGCCCGGTTCCCGTGTATGGCACCATTCTATCCAGCAGAACAGGGCCGTGCTGAAGCACTGGAGGTCAGCCGGCCCGCCCCCAGGGGGAGGGAATTCACTTCCCTCTATGACGCGGCTCCATTGATTGTAATGGAGCCGCGACATAGAGGGGAGGGAATTCCCTCCCACTGAGGGCGGGCCGGCCGACCTCCAGTGCTTCAGCATGGCCCGGTACCGCTGGATAGAACGGAACCATGCACGAGAACTGGGCGACGGTTCAAAAAGCGGACCGCGGCTCCGGCTTCCCCATGATGGCGCCGATCTATCGGTATGTTAAATTCAAGAGGATGAACCTGGTGGTACATCCTCTTTAAGCAATAATCGTCTGGTGTAAACAATCAATTCACGAACAAAAATTCATTCGTATGTCATTCGTATGTACCCCAAAATCATGTTAATCATTCTCAAATCTTTCAGTGTAAACACTCATCGGTCACAGTACATATACGAATGCAATTATGGTCACATATACAATCGCAATTACGTTTGTATTAACAACTTTTCATAACGATTTTTCTTTTCATAAAAACGCCTATTGTTGAAAAGAAAGAAAATCATCATGAGCACTTAAGCAATTTATCTGTACATGTAAAAATGACCCTTAGGGCCCTATTCCACGGGACGATTATCGTTCAAATTATCGTTAAATCATTCGAATCTAAGTGATAATCGTTCGGTTGAATAGCAGTTAACGATTAACGACCGAACGAGAAATCGTTGTTCGTCTAATAAGACCTGGACCTATCTTTATCGTTGCTCGTTCGCAAATCGTCCACATTAAATAAGACGTTGCTCGGTCGTTTGCAGTAGTGAGGAACACAATAGCGACGACAAGATGACCGCAAGAACGATCATAAGTAACGATTATCGTTCCATGTAAATGGGTGAACAATTTCAGGTATTTCGCAATAGCAGTCGTTTGGATTGTTTATGGTTAACGATTATACGAACGATAATCGTCCTATGGAATAGGGCCCTTAGGATATTTTGCCACCTTTTTACAAAGGCAGCCTAGATGATGAGATTGGGGAGCTTAGTTCAGTGGATCTCTCCCCCCTGACTGCAGAATTGGTGGCAACATTCGATAGATATCAATAAAAGCCATCAGAAAAATTTCTATGTCTGTGTTTTTATTTGAATAAATTTGGGCCATAAATAGTGTCAAGCAGTGTTTTTAATAAAAAACTAAACACAAAAACAAGGGGACAAGAAGGTTGGTAGGGGGGAAAGGTCAGAAACAACATGAGAAAATATTACTTTACTCAAAGAGTTGTAGATGCTTGGAAATTTGTAAACCTGCCTGGAATAAACATATATATCTATCTATCCTAAGATAATAAGAAAGGGCAGACTAGATGGACCAGGTTGGCTTTTTCTGATGACAATCTTTAGATTTATCAAACTGGTATAAAGTAGAATTGTCTTAGTTGCCCCTAGCAACCAATCGGATTCCACCTTTCATTCCTCAAAGATTCTTTGAAAAATAAAAGGTGGAATCTGATTGGTTGCTAGGTAGGGATGGGCTGTATCCCAGTGTTCCAGGCGGTCCTCCGGCTGTATCCACCCTCTCCAAGGAGGTGGAAGACAGCGGGAATCATTGCAGAGAGTTCAGGTTCGTACGAACCCGAACCTCGGCAGGTTCGGACCATCCCTATTGCTAGGGGCAACTGAGCCAGTTTCACTTTACACCAGTTTGATAAATCTCCCCCTATGTTCCCATTGCTCAGGTTGCCAAAGAAGCTTAAGTAGATTGAAAGAAGGTGGAGGCAGCATGACTATATGCCACTGTGTCTCCGCCACCATGCTTACTTATTGAACACCAGGACCTATAGTTTTAAAATGCTGCCCCAAGGCAGACTGCATGGGGCATTTTATGGAGCGCCAGTGACTGGCACGTGAGATGCCAGTTTCAGTTAATCCCTCTCTATATTTTCCTTCAATGGGCTTTACCAACTGATCATGGGAGGTTCTGAGAACAAGACGCCTACCTATCAGTTAAAAAAAGTCTTTTTTGGAGCAGCCCCATAGGTGTGTGTAGTATGATGAACTTTAATGGGCTATACAAGCAAATACTGAAAAAAAAAAAAAATAACTTAATAAGTTCAGTCCACAATATTTTGAAATCCATACCTAAACATTTAGGAAACTGGAGACCCCAGTTCTTGTGATCTGCAGGGGTCCCAGTGGTCAGAATTTTTCCGCAGTGTCTGAACATACTCTTAGTCTTGCAGCATTGAGCACGATACTACCAGCACACAATACTTCCCCTGCTGACTGGTTGATCTGTGATCTTCACCAGAACTTTATTTGAATAGATTTTTTCCACGAGATGTTATTAGAAGTATTGACATCTTCTCTTACCTCCGTACAGTTTCTCATCATCCGTCGGCTCGGAGAGACGCAGGTGCTTTTATCTTCTACTGTTTCGTCTTCATTGTATTAGAGTGTGACAGGAGCTCTGCATACAACACCTGATGCCAGATCAGCTTTATACAGCAGATGCATCTGTCTACTGGTGTTATTGCAGGAGATGTAATGTTTCTACAGTATTTTGTAAATGACATTATGCATACAGTGCCGACTATATGTGGAAACAAGATGGGATTGTTTTGAGAGATTTTTTGAACTCCATGCAGGTGATTTGTGCGGCTACTTCGGCAGCCATCATATGAGGCATATATTCATAGCAAATCACAATACAATATTGTCTGTTGTCGGAATAAAGGGTTAAAAAACAACAACAATTTCTCTTTTAATGGTGACCTGGTAGCCTCAATGTGAAAGAATAATGGTGCGTTTACAGGGAACGATTATTGTTCGAATTTTCACAATAACTATTGCATTTGAGCGATAATCGGCGCGTGTAAACACAGCCAACGATCAAACGACGAGCGATAAATCGTTCTTTTTGATCTTTCAACAAGTTCTCAAATCATCGCTGGTCATTCACTGAAAATTAGCAGATCGCTTTGTGTAAACAGTCTTTCACCGATTCACCCTATGTGTGATATAGGCTTAAGTGTTTTTTTAAAACAATATATCGTTCCATCTAAACACTGATCGTTAATCGTTCGATTGGGCAAATTGTCGCTTCATGTAAACGCACCATAAGCTCCACACTATCTGGTAGTTGGTGATAAGTGTTGAGATGTGGTGGAAGAGCAACTCAGGTCTGGAGATGCCTTGCATCGAATTTTCTAGAATTGTATTCTAAAAGGTTATACATGATTAGAGAAAGCACAGCTTCTTTCTTTGAAAAACAGCACCAATCCTGTCCTCAGGTGTAGGGATGGTTCGAACCTGCCGAGGTTCGGGTTCGTATGAACCCAGACTCTCAGCAATGATTCCTGCTGTCTTCCACCTCCATGGAGAGGGTGGATAAAGCGGGAAGACCGCCTGGAAAACTGGGATACAGCCTATGGCTGTGGCTGTATCCCAGTTTTCCAGGCGGTCCTCCCGCTGTATCCACCTTCTCCACAGAGGTTTAAGAGAGCGGGAATCATTGCCAAGAGTCCGAATTCGTACGAACCCGAACCTCGGCAGGTTCGGACCATCCCTACTCAGGTGCTGTATGGTAGCTCCATTCACTTCAATGAAAATGAGTTACAACCACAGCCAAACTGGGCACAAGAGTGGCACTGTTTCAGGAAGACGGCCATGTTTTTTAAAGCCTGGATAACCCCTTTAACATCACATATTTTCCCTGACTTCGACACTCACCCGCAGTCAAGTAGCGCAGTTGTAACCACTATAAGAAATAAATTACAATTCTATGATCAGCCCAAAAAAATCAAAACATAATTACTCACAAAAAACAACAACCCCCCCCCCCCAAACAATTACTCACAATTGCCTTCTTAAAAGCCATTAACCTCAACCGAATAAAGTTGTCCCTGGCATAAGAAACCTTCCTGATATACTCTCTCTGTATAAAGACAGTATATACCTTAAAGAGGACCTGTTACCATAAAAATTCTTTTAAGTCTACCAACATCATGTTAGAGTACGAAAAGCTAAGCAGATTGATATATAGTTTTGTGGGAAAAGATTCAAAATAACTTTAAAGAGAACCTGTCACCCCCCCATGCTGGGGCAGAGCCCGGCCGACCCCCCGGTGCAGACCCATATACTTACTGCCTCCACAAAGTCCCGGTCCCGGAGCCCATACTACTGCTGAGAAATATCCGTCTGAAGCCGCACACTCACCAGAGATGAGTCCGACATCTATGAAGAATGACTGGAGCCGTCATTCTCTATGGGTGTGGGACTAATCTCTGATGAGCGCGTGCGCGGCTTTGGATGGGGATTTCTTGGCGGCGGGATGGGCTCCGGGACTGGGACTTTTAAGTCCAAAATAAGCAGAGGTCTCAGTCAATAGTTATATATGTTTTCCCTTATTAATAGTTATATATGTTATCCCTTATATGTACCAATCTGCTCAGATTCTTCTGCTCTATAACATGATGGTGAAAGATCAGGTTGCACGTTCAACATAACAGATCTCCTTTAAAGGGGAACTATCAGCAGTTTAAACAAATCTAACCTGATGATATGCCCCCATTTTGCAGGAGGAAGATATATCTCTTACCTTCATCCTTAGTGCCATTCCTGTGCAGTTAGTCATTTGCTCCATGGTCCGGTAAGACCGTAAGAAGCACCGCCTCCATATTGACGATCTGGCCGTTGGGCGAGCGGCGCCTGCTGGGGCCCTGCTGTGCCCCAGTACTTCTAATGGTCTCACCGGACCACAGAGCAAACAACTTCCTGCACCCGAACGGCACAGAGTATGAAGGTAAGACACATACCTTCATCCTCGGCACCTCCTGCCCAATAGGAACATATCAGCTGATTAGATTCCTCTAACCTGCTGATAGTTTCCCTTAAAGTCCATAATCCTCCCTTTAATTAGTCTTATTTTCCATACACTGAGCCTCCAACCTAATGGCCGCCTGCGCGTGTTGCTTGTCCTACACGAACGCTGTTTTTCACACATTCATCATCATAAACATGACAAATCACTATTCCTCTTCAACACCCATCTCCTCAATACAGCGAGCCGGGCGCTTGAAGAGAATGGAAATCAACAAGACGTAGTGCGAGTTAACGAGACAAGGAAAATGAAGCTTCATTTCGGATTCCGCTCACAACCCATTATTCAGCCGCGCTAAATATCTTAAAATAAATCTCCTGCGATGCTGGTAAATGCCTCCGTATGGTAACCTTGAGAATTAATACGCCTATGTGTTTGCACGCGTTTACTTAATGCAGTAGAAAACTTTTGGAGTAGTTGAGAGGTGCGGCAAGCCAGTCACATATCATACCACCCCTCTGGTCGTAAAACACAATGAGATCATGGAAAAAAAAAATTAGTCGGCATGGAAATCTGTGAATTATTGATCAATTCATTACATGCCAAATTAATTTTTTTAGCAGATGCTGCCCTGGTCATAGGGAGAATTTTTTTTTTTACTTTTTACTTTTTTTGGGCGACAACTTTTAAATGTGACAAGTCCTTTTGGATGTGGTCTTATTTATAGAGTGTTTGGATTTCCGATAACATCTGCCTGCATTACCTTCATTTGGATGCTATATCAGTCTGCGCCCAGCTGGTGATTTATTACCCTCCTTGGATTGATAGATAAAACAATGGCTGCCATGGCTAGATAGGACGTTGCTATATTAATCAATTCCCTCCCTAAGCCTTGATAATAGGTTCAGTTTAAAATATATATTTGGCTTTTCCAAATTACTGTGTCATTGCAGAGCGCTTACAACACCGCTCTCTGCACATCAGGATGAAGGGAGATGGCTTCAAAGTTTGTGGCTTTGAATGTTAAATATGGTATATGGTGTATGAGACGGAGGCTGTTTGCATTGTATTAGATAAACATATTAGGCTTCATATCTCTGTGGGAGGAATCTCATCACGTATATGTATCTCTTCCTCCTCTATTGTGTTTATATGCTCTGTTAATTTAAGCAATACTATATTGTACTTCTCCACATCCATTAGCCATAACTTTAAAGAGGTACTCCAGAGGGGAAAAAAAGTTTTCAAATCAACTGATGTCAGAAACTTAAAAAGTCTCAGGTCTTCCAGTACTTAGCAGCAGCTGTGTGCTCTGCAGGAAGTGGCATATTATTTTCAGTCTGACACAGTGCTCTCTGCTGCCACCTCTGTTTTTGTCAGCAACTGTCCAGAGCAGGAGAGGTTTTTTATGGGGATTGCTACTGCTCTGCACAGTTCCTGACTCAGCCAGAGATGTCAGCAGAGAGCACTGTGTCAGACTGGAAAGAATACACCACTTCCTGCAGTACATAGAGCAGCATATAAGTATGGGAAGACTTGAGATTTTGAAATAGGAGCAATTTACAAATCTATATAACTTTCTATAACTTTATTTCTCCGTAGTACCCCTTTAAAACCACTGAACAAAAGTGACTAACTTATCTGGTGATGGTGGTGAAAAGTAAATTTGATATATTAAAACCTGTAAAGAAGATGAGAAAGCATAGGGTAGAGTCTCCAAAATGGAAAGTCTGATGGAATATTCCTGGTAGGTAGTGGTTGGTCCTTAGCAAAAGAATGAGAATTGGCGAACCAGTGACAGGATCATTGGTGCCCAAGACTCATTCATGTGCATGAGAAGTAAAAGCTAGTCTTTCTGGTTCCATCCAAAAAAAAAGCAGCAGTAGTCAGAAGTCCTGATAGAAAGATGTCAGGTAAATGTGGGTAAAATGTATTTTCATATTATATCTATTAAGCTTGAAATGCATAGGAAGATTATTGCTTTAGTGCTTTAGTTACGAACAAGTGAATGCTGAAAATTCAATCACGCTATGTGTACCAGTGGAAGCTGCTCCAGGTGCATCTGTAGATCAGCAATGAAAGCTCCAGCTTGTTGAAAAAAATGATATTATTCTGCAATCTCAGCTTTTTTAGTGCACAGATGGTTGTCTAGACTGAATGCAGTTGTAGCAAGTGTAAGACCTGGAAAAGATTTTAGCCTCTGAAAATTTTGTGAAAGCAAGCAGAGATCTTAGATATGGGGATGAACTGTTACACAAAGATGTAAAGCATTCATAGATTAATGTAGTGGGTGCCAATATGATTGGTTGAGAGCTATTATGTTTCCATAGCCTCCTTTGCTATTAACAGGGAGCAGTGGCGTAGCTACCATAGAGGCAGGGTAGGCAGTTGCTATGGGGCCAATGCAGGCGAGGGGCTGGGGGAGAAGGTAAGAGTGTGTGTCCTTCTGCTTAACCCCTTATGTAATGCAGTGTGTAAGTGACCCAATGTTTACTTACATGCTGCAACACAAAAAAAGGGTTAACAAGCAGAAGACAGAGATCTCTGCTTCACTGCACTAATAACCTCTGACCTCTGTTCTCCAGCTGCGCAATTAAGTAGGAAAATGTGCGCAGCTCAGTGCAGAGGTCAGGGGTTATCAGCAATAAAGCAAAGATCTCCTTGTCTTCTGAACATTGGGTCACTTACACACTACAGAACATAATGGGTTTAGCAGAAGGTAGTCTGCTCCTACACCTATGTATTTAACCACAAAAGTTCCTAACGGGCCCTTATAGGTAAAACAGTGGACTGACAGAGCAAGCAGCCATTGGCTCTCTGCTCTGCCAGTCACTCTTGTGGCTGCAGCCAGGATTCTGCAACTGGCCACAAGAGATTTTATTTTCTGGCCATATCACAGAGTATATATATATATATATATATATATATATATATATATATATATATATACACACACACACGCAGTGATTTGTGTTGTGCGTAGTGCCCCTTTAAGTTTTTTGCTATGGGGCTCAGTGAATCCTAGTTACGCTTGTTTTGTGCTGCACTTCCTGCTCTTGTAGATGCTGAGCAACAATTCATAAAGTACTGTATGCATCACTGCTCGCTTACATTACTATAGGTATCACTATCCCCTTACAGTACTGTATGCATCAATATTCACTTACAGTACCAAATGAATCACCACTCACTTACAGTACTGTATACATTACTGCTCACTTATAGTATTGTATGCATCACAGCTTACAGTACTATATGCATCACTGCTCCCTTACATACAGTATTACATCACTATGCCCTTGCAGTTCTGAATGCAACGCCATTCATTTACAGTACTATATGAATTACCACTCACAGTACTGTATGCATTGCTGCTTGCTTAGGCCCCATTCACATGTCCATGTCAGTTTTTACTGTCAGGAAATCCTGATCAGGAGATCTCAAATGTCATCAGGAAAGTATCAGGATTTCCTGACAGTAATCCGTTTTTAACATCAGGAAACCATCAGGAAACCTTCAGAAATTCCTGATGAGGAAAAAAAAATAGTTCTTAATATGGTCTAGTATGCCAACATACATCACACGTACCCACACAGCCCCTAGTGTACCTGGATGGCCACAGGCTGCAGAAGTACAACTCCCATCATGACCTGTCAGTAGGGCATGATGGGAGTTGTACTTCAGCAACATGGATGGCCACAGGCAGCAGAAGTACAACTCCCATCATGACCTGTCAGCAAGGCATGATGAGAGTTGTACTTCTGCAACCTGGATGGCCACAGGCTGCAGAACTACAACTCCCATCATGGTCTGCCAGCAGAGACATGATGAGAGTTGTACCTCTGCAACCTGGATGGCCACAGGCTGCAGAACTACAACTCCCATGATGGCCTGCCAGCATGGCATGGTATGAGTTGTACTTCTGCAACCTGGGTGGCCACAGGTCCGGGGGGGGGGGGGGGGGGTTGTTGGCGATCGGGGCTGATGTCCTCTCCGGTCCGGGGGGGGGGGGGGGGGGGATCAGGGCTGATGTCCTCTCCAGGAGGGGTGGGGATTCTTTGGGTGGCGGGCAGCTGATGTTCGGTTCGGTCTGGTCCGGATGGGGCGGCGGACAGCCCTTTGCTGATGTCTGTGCGGGGGGGGGGGGGGGGGAGTGCCAGTGGTTGCACATCAGGAAAGTGCCCGTGATTCCGGCGCTCCCATAGACTTTTATGGGGGCGTCCGTGCCGGAATTCCGGATAAAAATATGTCCTATTTTTTTCTGATCTATTTTCCGGAACGGACACCCTTTTGGAAAAATCCGGAAGGGTGTCCGTGACTAATTAAAGTCCATGGGTACGGAAATCCGTCTGGATTTCCTGATAGGAAATCCGGATGGTTTTTCCGGACGTGTGAAGGGGGCCTTCCACTTCCACTTGCACTTACAGTACTTTATGCATGGCTGCTCACTTACAGTAATGTTTGCATCACCCTCACAACACTGTATGCATATTCGTAATGAATTTAGTACTTACAGTACTGAATGCATTACAGCTCACCTACAGTACTGCATACTGTACATTGCCCTTACAGCACTGTAAATGCATCATCGCTCACTTACAATACTGACTGCATCACTGCTCACTAACAATACTGAATGCACCACAGCTCACTAACAGTACTGTATACATTGCCCCTCACAGCACTGTAACTGTATGCATCATCGTTCACTTACACTAACAGCACTGCATGCATTATTGCTCATCTCACAACTTTTAAAGAAGCACAGCACACTATTACAGTGGGGGAGATTTATCAAACATGGTGTAAAGTGAAACTGGCTCAGTTGCCCCTAGCAACCAATCAGATTCCACCTTTCATTCCTCACAGACTCTTTGGAAAATGAAAGGTGGAATCTGATTGGTTGCTAGGGGCAACTGAGCCAGTTTCATTTTACACCATGTTTGATAAATCTCCCCCCGTATCTATAGGTTTGGTGCATTCACAATGTATTATTACAGGCGTAGCTTAAAAGGATCAATGTACTAGAATAGTGTAATCCTGTTTTTCTCACTCCTCACAGTTCTGCCGACGTGTACATGTGTAATTAATAGAGAAGTAATACTGCATATATGTTACACAGCTGCCATAAAACATAACGTCTTCATGGAGATCACTGGTTTGGTAATACGGCTTCATTACATAATTAATACTCCACTGTATTATTTATCTGACAAATGTAAAAAACATCAAAGAAGACGACTCTCCGGGGATGTGATGGAGAAGAGGCTGCTGTTTAGTTGGATGCTTTGTCACATGGATGGAAGAATATGACATGTTGGAGATACAGCCAGTATGTATGATGTATAAGACCCCTGAGGTGGCTGCTACCTCTGGTGCAATGACTAGCACTGATTGTAAACGCTCAGCGGCCTCCTTGGGAAGATGCGTTCTAGTTAAATAGATGTAATTACCGAGTTATATTTCATCTTTATTAATTCTTCATTGTCTGGATGTTTGTGTGGACTCTAGAGAAGGAGATAGAGGAGGAATACTCAATCTGATTTACATACATAGTGGTACATAAAACTATATTAATGTAGCATGAACACAGTAGGACTCTTGTAGAAACCATAGTAAAATAACTGAAGTTCATTTGCAAGAAAAGTAAGTGCACCCTTTGTAATTACAGTACAAGTATTTGTGTACAAATAAAATGTGGCCTGATACAGGTATAGATTAATACAATGGAACTAAACTAAGAACTTGCAAGCAGTTGTAGAAAGGAAACATTGTATTGTATTGAGGAAACATCCACAGTGCAGGGAGAAAATCATTGAAGTTTAGATTTACACAATTTCGAAATGTAAGCATTCTCTCTTATGTGATTTAGTTCAACAATATTTCCTGGATGCCTTGCATTTCCAGTCTTCTTCAAGATATGGTTAAAGAAACATTTTGGAAATGTTTATTTTATTATTGAATGCCCATCCCCCCACCGCCCCGCTGCGCGCTATACTCACCAGTGGTGATCAGTGTCCCTCGGTGCGGCTCTGTTCTGGTGCTGCGGTGCTATTCAAATCCCATGCGTGTTCACGTCAACGCTTCTCTGTTTCCAGCCGCTTGAAGGCCGAAAGTCACAATCCTCCATGCATTCTCTATGGAAGAGTGTGACTTTTGGACTTTAATAGACACGGAGATAGAAGAGGGGTCAGAAAAGCGATGTCGTAAACTGGAGCCTTAGCATCGGAATGAAGCCGCGCCATGGGACACAGATCATTGGTGGTGAGTATATGCGCAAGGGGGCAGATAAAAAGAATTCCGGAATGCTTCTTTAAGATTAAAGGGGTTATCCAGGCTTAGAAAAACATGGCTTCTTTCTTCCAGAAACAGCTCCACACAGAGATCACCAGGTCAAGAAAGTAGATGTGCTTTTTCTAATCCTGGATAACCCCTTTAAGGTCAGGACTCTGCCTTCGCCATTCTAAAAAATATTTTTCAATTCTTCTGTATAGTTACTTGTGTGTTTCGGTCATTGTCCTGTTGCATCATCCAATGTCTCTTCAGCTTGAGATCATAGGCTGCTGCCCTTATATTTTCCAGGTCCTGAGGCAGCAAAGCAGCCAAAACCACAGTGCTGACTCCACTTTTGTTTCATCTGCCCATAAAAAGGATACAAAAAGCATTAAAGAATATCCAGGTGCTCTATGGAAGAACTTGAGCTGGACCGCAAAAAGTACTTTATAATGCAAATGAACAGCACAATGTTTAGAGCATAAGGAACACTGCACACCAGGGCTGGACTGAGATGGAAGCTCAGAAACCATCTTAGAGTACATGTAACATTACATGTCGCACACGTGAAAAAGTTTTGATTGGTGGGGGACTAACCAATCAGGAGAATGCCCAGTGACCCCATAGACGTATAATGGAGCCACCTAGATGTAGATTGCTTTGAGCCAGTAAGTAAAATGCACTCCAGCGATCTTCTTTCAGCTCACCTGGTTGATGAGGTGTCTTCTGAGACCATGACTGATCAAACCTTTTGATATGCCCCATGTGAAATCAGGAACAGCAGGACATCCTACTATAAAATACACACCCTAACACCCCAACAGCTTTGGGTCTGCGTACAAGATCTAGGGTCCGTATATAATTTGGGGTCCGGTTTTGGTTTTGTGATCTGTATTTTTTCAAGGGGTCTTCTGTATCCTCTGTATTCATTTCAAGGAGTGCTGAACAAGGCCATAAGTACTTTTTTTTTTTTTTTTTTTTAAACCAAATACTTATAATAGGGGGCATGCTCTGTTTTTGGTTGAGAGCATGCTCTATACAACTGGGTGGACCAAAAGGTCAAAACCTTTTGTTCCTATCTTTGGAAGCCGAGGCATCTTTCTTTTATGCCTCTTCTGTTAATCAGTAATAGTTGTGACTCTGTCATTCCCTGTATTCTCTGATGTATTTGCCCTCTTCTTATTTATTCTGACATAACCTTTCCTTTGTTATGCACCGGATCCTATGTTATACCGAGCCTTCATAGATAATGTCACCTAACGCCAAAAAAAAAAAAAAGTTCAAAAGAAAAATCACTGTGACCATGACTATAACTTGCATGAATTTAATGAACACATCGGCGACAGGTAACATCTCCATCCGATATGAAAATGAACACTGTAACACTTTGTCATATCAAGTATTTGCTAATAAGCAAGAAAATTCAAGTCTCTGAATGGTTTATTAACGGCAGCGGGTTTTTTTTTTCTCAAGAAACAGGACAAATTGTCAGCTGGAAACATGTGAAAAATCTGTAAGGGTCAGATGTTACCTGGTTACTATCCTGGAAATAGCAGAGAAATGCGGACAAGTTACTATGGCAGGAGAAGACTAAACTTAATAAACTCCCTTTAATAAAACTGAGCAAACAAAATGGGCTATACCTTGTAGTTCTTTGTCCAGGACTGAACCCTGGGCATCATCTTTCTTGAAGCGATCCTGAGTATGGGTCATTACTCTGCACCTTCAGACCTTTGATGGACAGAAAAACAACAGGGGGCACCACAACCAGTATGTTACAGAAATATCTGCAATCGAGAACATTTTACCAATGATTCTCAATTGAAAATTGTTATATTTTACCTGATGTTATAAATATTTATCAATGAGGAATATTATTTGTCATAATATTTATAATGCCTGGTAAGTAAAAAAAAAAATTGTCAAAATCTATGTATATATAGATTTAAATTTCGACCCCCAAAATATATAAATGAAAGGCAATGTTTCGCCTATATTTCCTACTTATTAAAGTCAGATACTCAAATATGTTTTTTTCCCCCCTAATCTGTTTCTATTGTCTGATTGCAACATTTTAAATATTTTTGTACATTTTGGGAGTGGCCATCTTGCCTAAGATATTTTAACAGCGTATAGGAATCAGCCGCATAGACCAGTGGGAGCAATAGATAGGACCTCTCCTATTCAGATGAATAAGAAAGGCTTCTGCACGTGCTCAGTGATCATTTTAGATGTTATTTAACATGGAGGCTGATGTTGAGTGGTGAACAACATCTGAATGTGTTTAATGGGACTCTGGATTGTACAGTTTTAGATACACAGTTCCATCATCCATATAGGAAAGGGTTCTTTACAGTAAAGGTTGTGCAACTTTGACTTATCCTATCACAAAGAAGAACAATGGAGGAAACTATTTCAAAACTGTCTTGTTATTGAAACAGAGGGCGGATCCAGCCTTCATGCTATTGATGTTGTGGTGACACTATTCTGCCATGTGCAGGTGTGATTTCACCTGCACGGGATAATCAGGACCACCTAAGAAGGTATTCTGAGACATAGAAAGAAAGGAAGTTAGCACTGGGAAGCAGAAGGTTTGAGCCATCTTCTCCCCACACAAGACCATATCGGGTCCTCGCCTTCTTTATTACGAATAGAGCCGCGGGTACGGCACGTGACCATTGGCTCTATTCATTCCTGTAGAGTTGACGGAAAGTGCCGAGTACAGCACTGCTCTGGCGTATTCGGCTCTCTCCATCACTCCATAGGAGTGAATTGAGCCATAGGAATGAAAAGTCACATGCTGTACCCGTGGCTCTATTCATTACACAGAAGCTATGGAGATCAGCAGGGGGTACTGAGGTCGGTCCTCCCGTTATCTCCTACTTTTCCCCTATCCCGTGGTTAGGGGAAAAGTAATTTCCCCTATCCACCAGTTATCCTGTGGTGGTGCTGAAGGGAAAGCGAACACTTACTGATCACTTTTCTTGGGGTGCCAATCAAGCACAGGAGTCTGGGAGGATGGAAGAAGCTCCGCCCCCATGCCTACTCACCAGGTACGGGGAGCGTCAATTAAAGGAGTACCGGCCACAGCATCAGAATACTAAAAAGTACTTGGGGGGGGGGGGGGGGGGAAGGGGAGGATTATACACAATGAGGGATGTGAACGGTTCCCTTTAACGGACATGAGTAATTTTTCTTTCTCAATAACTAAGTAATCTCTACATTTTACATGGTGGATAAATAATCTTTTTTTTTCCCACAGTGGCCACATGTGACTGGTTTACACCGAGTAGACGACAAGGATTAGTTCTTGCTGTCACCAGAACGTTTTGGTGCCGCAGGACATAAAATGTACTATTTTAAAAACCGTAGGAACTCTGTAAATAGTCACATAAACTATTATAAATAGTCACGTAATATCTCTGCAAGCGTATGTGCTGGAGCAATGGTATTCGCGTATTAAACTACAGAAAGAAGTAAAATGTCTCTGCTAGCCCGCTGCTTCCTGAGAAAACACTGAAGCCGATATAAAGGAAATGGCATCATTTTAATAGATGTCGCCTTAAACAAGAGTCTTATGGTAGCTAAAGTATTCTGTACCTTCTAAACCCTAATAGAACTGTTAAGCCTCAATACAATGGTGTCTTACGTAAAGAAGATTTTCATATTATTCCCAGACGTAGCTGGAAAGCTTCTTTTGTAATAACTCATGAATCACATTTAGGATTGGGGAAGGGCTGACTGTGCCTACTGCAGGAGATTTTTTAGACTGTAACTTTACAGGGCCGATTGAAGTCTTTGCTGAATGATGCAAAGTAAGAAATGGTGCCCCCTCTGCCCCCAAAAAAACAGAGGTAAGGAGACTTTCAAAACTGTCTCTAATCCCTTGACAATGTAAGCTTACACTAGACAGTCTAAAAATGCAATTGATTTTTAAAAGGGTTGTCCGAGCATTCATATGTTTTTGCACAAAAAATAATAAACAGCCTATTCTCGACTACTTCTGGCATATTTTCGGGTCCCCTGCTGAATACTCTGGTCCACGGGATAGGGGAAAAGTAGGAGATCACAGGGGGGGGGGGGGGGTCCAATCTCTGTACCCCCTGCCGATCTCCGTATCCAGCCCCGGCTTCTGTGTAATGAATAGAGCCACGGGTACGGCATGTGACCTATTTATTGCTATGGGGCCAACGGAAAGAGCCGCGTACAGTACTCTTCTGGCGCACTCACCTCTTTCCGTTGCTCCATAGGAATGAATAGAGCGCAGGTCACATGCTGTACCTAAGACTCTATTCATTGCATAGAAGCTGGGCCCAATACAGAGATCTGCAGAGGGTACAGAGGTCGGACCCTCCTCAATCTCCTACTTTTTTACTAAGTAATTTTTTTTTCTGGAATATCTCTTTAATTTATCCTGTGGTGGTGCTGAAGTGAAAGTGAACACAGCCTATTCTCACCTATTACACCTCCTTGGGGGTCCTCTTCTTGGCATATTTTCGTGTCCCCCGCTGAACACTCTGGTCGATACTATTGAAATGGACTTATTTTTGAAGTGACAGCTCAGTCAGCCAATCACTAACATTCAGCAGCAGATCTGCAGGTGGGACGGAAGGACCCTCAAGGGAGCTTTATAGGTGAGAATAGGCCTTTATTTTTTTGTGTACAGCCCCAGCAATATATCAATATGAACATATGCTCAGAGTATAGGTTTACACCATCTATTAGTTGGCTTAGTTTTATTGCAAAAATAAGCACCAAAAAAGTGGGTCGGCTATTCCACGTAGTGATGCACGGGTGGCAACCGATGGTTTTAGTTTTGAACCAAAATGAACAATCAGTCGATGATAAGATCATCGACTGATCGTTCTCTCTTTATTCCATGGAGAGATAATCGGCCGAATTGGGCCGATTCGGCCGATTACCGCTCCGTGGAATGGGCCCCTAAGGCAGCAATAGCGATGTGGGTATATGCTGCAGCCAAGTAAATAAAGCACAATCGGGAGGATCAGATGGTGGCACTGAGGGTAAAACTGATGTATAGTTTTAACTAGAGATGAGTAAACTTTGAATATGTTAGAGTTTGTCTGAACCCAAACTTTTTGCATTTGATTAAAGGTGGCTGAAGAAGTTGGATATAGCCCTAGGAAGTCCTGGAAAACATGGATATAGTCTATCACTTAGGGCTGCATCCAACTTATTCAGCCACTGGTAATCAAATGCAGAGTGTTTGGGTTTGGAAGAACTTGACCATACTGTTGGGAAATTTTGGTTGGACAAACACCTTCAGTTCGAAAACTGATACAGCTAAATATGATAAAATACCTAAATCTAAAAGAAATTAGAAAGGAAAAAAACATTTTCACTCCCCTGGAAAAAGTGGACGTTTGTCTGTAGTTATATGTATATTTGTTTTAGTGTGTTGGTTGGTTTGTTGAGTTATAATTATTTATTTAATGGGCTGTTTTATTTAGTTACTGAGGTTTTTTTTTTTTTTTTTTTTTTTTTGTCCCATCCCTCTTTGACTCCGAGTGGTTCTGGACCGGCCGTATACCCTGCAGGTGTGGTTGATGGTATAGTGATCGACCCAGCTATACGGTCTGACCATAATAAATGGTCGGCTGGTTGGCCGGTGAGAGGTGGGGCATCTCTGCAGTGGACACTGTAGAGTACTGACACTGTAATGAGTAAGTGAAGTGTCCCTCCCGCGGGCGCTGTTGTCTCTTTCCCCTTGGCGGGGGGGGGGGGGGGTGACAGGCGTGGGTGGGGGGGGCAGTGATGATATGAAAAGTGAGTAGGTATTGTGTGAGCAGGGTGGATGCGGCGGTTGGATCTACTAGGGGGTTCTGACAATTTTTATTTTTTTATTTAATTTTTTTTTATTTTCCCTTTTTCGTGTTTGGGTGTGGTTGTATGTTGTTATATGTGGTATAGAGTGTGGTCTGTCTGGTCTGGCCCGGGGGGGGTGGGGTTCTCGGATGGGGGGGTGCAGGGGGACGTTTCCTTACTGGTAGGATAGGGTAATATTGTGATAGGGGTGGGCTTTTGGTGGGTAGATAGATACCCCAAGGTTTTGGTTTGATCTGGGTTGGGCCGCGGGGTGGCTCCACAGTACTATGTGTTGCTGTAAGAGATCGGTGATTTATTTATGAGATACTCTATTCTCTGGGGTGGGATAGGATTGGGGTTAATATTATTTGTGAAGTGTCTTGTCTTCTGTTTTGTAAAATAAATAAAAATTATATAAAATAAAAAAAAAAAATGATAAAATACCTAAATCTAAAAGAAATTAGAAAGGAAAAAAACATTTTCACTCCCCTGGAAAAGACAACATGCACACACTGATAACTCATTCCTGGAATAGAACGTATTCCTTTAAGCCGTTAAACCTTTAACTGGTGACTAATTTTATTACAGTCTTGATAACTAATAGTATATTTTATGATTGTGTTATGATCTCATCCAAACCCAATTTCTCGACTTTATTAGAGCTCTAGAGCTATCATTTTTTCGACACTCGAGCTTCGAAAGTCCCAAAAGTCCCGATACTCATATACAGACTGGAGATAATAAAAAATCATTCTCAAAATATATGAACTGTGGGTACGATAATAGTTTCCGCCATAGAAGAGTCATGTATGTGAAGGGGAGATTGGAGAATATACATATCCCTATGGGTTTTACCTAGTGAAAGGAATTTAATTGGCTTTGTGGAACCGAAATAAGAAACATTTCAGGAAATAATCCCCGAAATGATTAAACGACATGTCAATGATATAATAAGGGAGGAATGATATTTCTTTAGGACGGGAGTTAATGAATAGTAGGCAGCAGCTAGCAGACGCAGAAACTGCTTGTCCTCATTATCATTCTGGCATTAGAAAACTTACAGAGCAGCAAAAAAGGAGAGACGGCTGTCTTTAATTGTTCACGTCTTACCGATTGGACTGGCGTCATATCAAGGCAGTTCTTGATGAGGAAGGCTTTATTACACTAATACTTTGTTGCTTAATATTTTTTGTCAATATGCATTTTACATCGGCTATTAAACCTATCTCCCCGTGTTTCTGCAGCCTCATTACTTCCTTTCAGACGGTTAAATTGTCCCATTATTATGTCTCTGCGCAGATCCTGACTATGGTGAGAGATCAGCGCGAAAACATACAGATTAAACACCAAGACAACAACACACATAGATTAATAACCACCGTGATTATCTCCGTGGCAATAACGCAGGATCCTGACGTAGATTATTTGGTATTGTTTTATATTTGTTAAATGCTAAAAGGTGGATTATATCAAATGGCATTTTAAAGGGGTAGTTCACCTTTTTTTTTTCTTTCAAATTATCCAGTGCCAGAAAGTGACAGATATTTGTAATTTAGCTCGATTAAAAAAAATGTTAAGTCGTCCGGTACGTGAGAGCAGGAGAGGTTTTCTATGGGGATTTGCAACTGCTCTAGAAAGTTCCTGACATGGAGAGAGGTGGCAGCAGTGAGCACTGTGGCTGAAAAGACTACACCACTTCCTGCAGGACATACAGCAGCTGATAAGTATTGGAAGACTAGATCAGGCAGCCTAGATCCTGTGTGCACAGATGTAACCCAAGCAGGGAGTGCTTCAACTCCCCTGGGCCTTGTCCGGACATCTTCTGCCGCTGCTGTGCTGCCGCCATCTTGCCTACATGTGGGTGAACGGTGTATGACCACTGCTTCCCTCTGACCCCTGAACTAACCCCGTCACTAGTAGCTGCTTCAGGCAACTCTTTGGAAAATGAAAGGTGGAATCTGGTTGGTTGCCGAGAACAACTGGGCCAATTCTACTTTACACCATGTTTGATAAATCTCCCCCATGGTGCCTAATTGTTCCAATGTGTTTCAACTGAAAAGTATCTTCAGGGGACTATGCTTCAGGGGAATATGCTATAATAATGGTGTCACCTGGATTCATGTGGAGCCAAAGTGCAATGGCTGGTAACTATATATATCTTTATATGAAGTATCTAAATTAATTAATGGAACTACCACAATCTAACATAGAAGAAGAGTATAAGTATACTTTCATTGGCTGATCTTGTTATATTTTTTTCTTTAATAAAAATCCTACAGAAGTTTGGGATGGAGATGTTGCACGTGTCATCACATGCACTACTATATCTAGGGGAAGCTACTCTTTTTGAAGAATAGTCGAAGGATGTGTAAGGAGCTCAATACAAGAACAATGAAGCCCAACCATTGCGTTGCTCATTTCTAACCTTGTATTTAGAAGATAATAACATTCAGTTCAATCATAAATTGTGAAATCATCTTTAATACTTCTTTCTCCTGTCCTTCACAGCATACGTTATGCACTACTCAGCAGGCGTGGGCAATGATTACAGGATTAATCTTTTCTCACAGAGAAAAATATCATCTATGGATATCCATCAGCGTAATGCAAGGAAATCCAGAATATGAATAAAAACTGGAGTTGCCAGTTAGGTCTAGGAATTAGCAGACTCATGGAAGTTCAGGTTCAACTGGTTTGGCCGAAGTTGGGTTCTGATACCCAAACCACCACATGTTCGCTCAACACTAACAGTCTGGCCCCTAGGGTGCTTGCATCCTCAGTTAACCAGCTAGGGGCCAGACTGTTCTCTGTTATGTGTGTGTGAAGGTGGGGATGAGCTTGGCTCATGTCTGAAGATTAGGCTCTGTTGGCGAGATTATATTTACCATCCTCGGCTTGGCTCATGTCTTCTCTGTTCAGCGTCAGCTCCTGTAGAGTCAGAGTCAGCCAATCAGCATTTGCAGCAATGTCCCAACTCAGCTACAGAGTCTGTTAGGGATGCTATGAATTCTCACTTAACTCTCTGGGGGCCAGCCTGTTCTTTCTTGTACCCGAGAGGTTAAGTGGGGATGCTATGCAATATATTCAATATGGAGGAGATTTATCAAACATGGTGTAAAGTGAAACTGTCTCAGTCGCCCCTAGAAACCAATCAGATTCCACCTTTCATTCCTCACAGACTCTTTGGAAAATGAAATGTTGAGTCTGATTGGTTGCTAGGGGCAACTGAGACAGTTTCACTTTACACCATGTTTGATAAATCTCCCCCTAAGTCTCTATACGTCAAGTCTATATCAATTCATATGTCAGCCAGACCACCAAGGACGTATTAACAGCTGCTGCTGCCCTAGGGACTAAACGTGAAGGCGCCTTGAGTAGCATGAAGGAGAGTGGTTTCGGCCACATGCATTTCTCTACATGTAGAAACATTGTCTGAATCACGTTTTTCCTTGTTTTTAACAACTTAAAACATAAACAAATTTCCACACTAAATCAATGATTTGAGCCGTCTGCATATTGTCTAAAGGAATTCTCACCACAAGATTGGTAGATTGGTAGGTTATAGCTCTAGGCCTGAACAATACCAGCATACCCCCACCCCCTTAAAAAGACACCAGATTTTCTGGCAAGTCTGAATAGAAGGTGGAAGACTACAAAAATGAAAAAAACAAACAAAAAAAAAACTAAAAAGTTGTTTCTTTTCCCCTGCTCCCTGGTGCTGCCCCTGCACCAGGCTACGGGTGCCCAGTGTTAAATACAGCCCTGTAGACCACTGCGTTTAGAACAGAGTGGTGGTCGGTAACCTAGACAATGAGCTGTCAACAATGGGAGTACAAATTGTCGATGCTTCACCCCTCTGTTTACTATCATGCTCTATAGACATAAAGAAGTCTGTCATCTATATGTGAGTACAAGGTCTTAATATCTTTATTTATTCATAATATCAACTATAAGTAAAATAACTGACAACTAGAGATGACCAAACCAGGTTCGAGTTCGAGTCGATCCGAACCTGAACGATCAGCATTTGATTGGCCGGGGCTGCTGAAGTTGCATAAAGCTCTAGGTTGTATGGAAAACATGGATACAACCAATGACTATATCCATGTTTTCCACATAGCCTTAGGGCTTTATCCAAGTTCAGCAGCCACCGCTTATCAAATGCCGAAAGTTCGGGTTCAGATGGACTCCAGCATGCTCGAGGCTCGCTCATCTATACTGACAACATATCCTTATAGCGTATTCCATTCTCTACATACAACCACAAGCACGCTCTTTCTTCTTGGAAGGAGGGGAAATGAAAACAGGTCATTTACATTACAAGTTTGAGGTTCCATAGGTCTACATGGATGGAATAAATCTGAATTAGCACCATGTAATGCTATGTTTCCCCTGCAGAGGCTAAAGTGCCTGTCTGGCTCCAGGTGCCAGGAACTGATAAGACAATCACTTTATTCCTCTCCATTCTCTAAATTAAATATTTTATTCTGCATCCAATTTTTTGCTAATATTGTTTTTGTCAGAAAAAGTTCTATAGTTTAGTTAGCTTAGTTTTGGGGTGCATTTACACCCCCCCCCCCAACCATACTTATACTGTTTCATTATTCTTAATGTTTTATTTCCTATGCCAATTGTTTCTTTCCGATATGTGTTCAATTACTATGCACAGCCACTTCACAGCAGACAATCATTTACGTGTAGCCCTAGGGTTGATTTAGATCATTTCGCTGCACATGTCTAACCACTAGTTAAAAATACCTTTTATTTAGAATTCATTAAAACTCAGCAATGAATAACAAAAAGTGAGCAAATAAATACGCCAAGATAACACTCCATATGGCGAATCCAGTACTTTCATCATCCATTCTGATGTGTCTTTGACTTGAAACCATGAATACAGGTATTTTTTTAGGTAGTTATATAACTATTCTCTTAAACCTTTTTTGATGGGTCTAATGATAGTGTCCAGTTTTAGGCTGGGTTCACACTACGTATATTTGAGGCTGTATATTTGAGGCTGTATAGCAACCAAAACAAGGAGTGGATTGAAAACACAGAAAGGATCTGTTCACATAATGTTGTAATTGAGTGAATGGCCGCCATTTAATGGCAAATATTTGCTGTTATTTTAAAACAAAAGCTGTTGTATTGAGATAATGGCCGTTATTTACTGTTATATGACGGCCATCCGTCAAATGAATGCTGTGCTCATGCGTTGAGAGACATCTATCCTCTAATGCTGCCATAAAGATGTTCCCAATACTGGGGGCCACTGGGGACCCCATTAAAAACGCCTTGCGTTTGTAAGAAAAATTCTTCACCAAATCTGAAATAATTTTTTGTTAATATAATCTCCAGAAGTGACAGTAAAAAGCCTATTGTGGAATTGTCTACTGTTGCATTTTCACATAATTTCTCACGTACTACTTCCAAGGCTTCAGGGCATTGTATATTAGTATATAAGCTCTTGAAGTCAAGAGTACCGACAAAAGTCACGTCTCTGACATCAAGAGCTTCCAGTCGAACCAAGAGATCAGTAGTATCTTTGAGACATCGGGGTAACAAGAGGTTATAACAAGAGTGAAGTAAAGAAAGCATGGGAAGAGGTTAAGGTAATACCAAGAGAGGAACTAATGAAGACACGAGAAAGAGATAAAAAAGAGGGACAAATAATGTTTCAATCTAAGTAGGACAAACATTCTAAAATGGTGAGAAAAACTATTCTGAAGTATTGGAGTATGTTGAAACATGATGATAAATATGGTAAACTGTTTGGAGAACCACCAGTGTTTGTATACAGAAAAGGGCAATCAATAGCTAATATGGTAGTTAAATCTGATATAAAAGGGCCACAAAGAACTAGACAAATGAAACTAAGAACTTGTCGCAAAGGGACCTTTGCTTGTCTGTCCTGCCAGAACTGTAATGGGATTATCAAAGGAGATAGTGTAAATCACCCTCAAAAAGGGAATAAAATCATGATAAAAGGCATGTATACATGTAGGACGGCTAATGTGGTCTACATGTTGCGATGTCCATGTGGGCGTGTGTACGTAGGGCAGACTACGAGAGAAATTAGACTGAGGCTATATGAGCACAAGTCTGCCATACGTACATATGCACAAAAATCACAGAAAAATGAGGGATTGGAGGATATCAAAAAATTCGGGGAAACGTCAGTGGCACGTCATTTCCACAAATTTAATCATAAGGTTTATGATCTTAAATGGCTCATACTGGAGGAAGTACATGGTGTAAATAAAACGGAGATAAAAAAGAAATTACTGCAGAAAGAGACATACTGGATACACTTGCTAGAAAGTTTGTACCCGAAAGGGCTTAACAAGATTTGTAATTTTGCTGTATTTTTGTGAGTGGGGTGTATATACCATCTTATATTGCTTATGATGACGTTTAATAATGGTGACGTATACTAAAGTGAAAGAAAGAGCTTTTATCAAAAGTTTAGTAGTCATCTTTATTAGTGTATAACTTCTAATTTTTATATCTGATTGTTTTTATAGTAAATGATATGCAAATGATCTACTAGTATAAATTGGTGAAGGGTGCACTACTGGATTATGCTTGAGAAAGGGGGCGGACCCCGAAACGTAGCAGCACGCTCAGTCGTCATCATACCATCTGAAGAGAGTGAGAGTCTCAGAGGAGGAATGGAGCCGGCCAGGGACTTGGCATGAACATCTGAAACCCCTCTCGAATATGATGTGTGGAAGGCGTGAGCTTTCCACTGTATCCACGGCTTGCTAAGAAAATGAGATCTCTCAGGGACCAAGTGTGTTTCTTGGAGACATGTAATCATGGGGTTAAATTGACGTATATGGGAAAATATGAGTGACCCCTTTTTAGGGGACCCCAAACCTCTGACGTTCCATGACAGTATAGTGCAATCAGCCATTATCACATATTTGTAACCTTAGCGGCAGGACATGTAACCATAAAATCAGACATTTCCCTAGATATACAGCACCTACTTTGTCCATAACGAGTACTCGGTAAAAGTCTATAAACACAACAAACTGCAACAGGAACAAAACAGCGTCCTTGGATTGTCCAGAAGACACAGTATTCAATGTAATCAGGATAAGACTAAAACTGTTCAGGGCATAGGTGGTGACTGGTGACATTGAAGTGGCTCTGTTAATGGGGCAGAGCCCGTCGTCACAGAAACAATAGATGGCTCCTACCGGCCGAAACAGAACAGAAAACAAAACTAAAATGGGGCAAGGCCACATAACCAAGTTACCAGGAGATCACTCATCCGGATAAGAACCTCTGACGCAAAGGAGGCCACTGGTATGTCACTCCGGTCTGGGTGACCGGCGCCGCTGTCGTCTAGCCCAGTCATCCGCTTCAGCGGGGGTGGTAAAGAAGATTGCACTATCTCCATCAGTCGTGCTGGGTAAGCCATGGAGTATGCCACACCGAGTTCTCGGAGGCGGGCTTTGATCGAGGTGAAGGAGGCTCTCTGCTTTTGCAGCTCCGCGGAAAAGTCAGGGAATATGGAAACCTTGACGTTGTCATATATATGCGTCTGGCAGCACGGAGTATAGGATCCCTATCGTTGCAGTTCAGGATACGTGCAAGCAATGGGCACGCGGCGGCTCCGGGGGAGGACGTGCAGGCACCCTGTGGGCTCTTTCAACTGTGAAGGCGATGGAAAAGTTAGTGTCAGCAAAAGTTTCCTTGAGCCATCTTTCCACAAAAGTAGTAGGATTCTGCCCCTCTGCTCTTTCAGGCATCCCAATGATCCGAACATTATTTCGACTGAGCCTGTTCTCCAGGTCATCCGATTTCTGCCTACAGAGGGTTAGCTGCGACTCCAGGGAACACACTGTATTTGTCAGAGGATGTACATTATCTTCTAGGGAAGAGATGCGGCCCTCAGCTTGCGTTATCCTCCCCCTGAGCTTCTGTAAATCCTGCCGCAGGAGCCCCACGTCTATCTTCACCTCCTCTAGTTTAACTGTCAGAGCTGACTTACATGAGGTGATGGCATGCAGGATTTCTCTCATCGTGGGCTTAGAATCCCCTTCAGAATTAGAGGGCCCAGCTACAGGGTCCCCGTCAGCGTCGGCTCCTTGCTGCGCAGTATGAGGCACATCGGCACCATCTTGGTCGTCTTCGCGGGCATAATCCCGGAGCTTCTCCGTCCCAGGATGCTCCTTCGATTTGCCAAAATCTTGTTTCCCGATCTTGCCCATGGTGGTCGGAGTAAGGCAGGCTATGGTAGGAGTCAGGATGCCAAGCAGGAGGCTAATTAAGACGGGCACGGGACGGGAGCTGTGCCTACATGCGACCGCTCCGCTCAAGCGCTAAGCCATGCCCCACTCATTCGATTATTAGGGTACTTGATGGTACTCGTTACTTGGACGAGCATCTCGGGATACTCGAGAAAATCTCATCATCCGTTTCCTGTAAGTTTTGGCGCTTTTTCTCAGCCATTAAACATGCAGGACACTCTTTGGTACATCCTGCGATTATGTGGGACCCAAACATGTCGATAGCAGCGATTGGTTGGCCAGATCAGATGACCCTGCCATATAAAAATCTCCACCGGCAAGGCTCGGCTCACATGCGTGCTGGAAGAGATTAGGGACATTAGGGATATTTCCTGATTTCTGTATTTCTTACGCAAGGCATATCTAAGTTCACTACTGCTTGCACAGTGTAAAGGGGGTGTCACAGAGTGTGTGTATAGGTGCAGCCACCAACAGATTGTTTCCCACACCTGTTGCCCAGAATTTGGCATAATGGTGCAATTAGGCAGCCTCAGAGGCATCCATACATGCTGCCCCTGCTGTTTCCTGTCAATTTCTGTGGTGTTTCCATAATTTTCTGAAGTTGACAGGTTTTCACACGACCTTCCCTCTACCGAACTTGGGTCCCCTGCAAAAATGCTCCATTTTCCCATTGACTTCAATGGGGTTTGTTACTTCAAATGAGCACTCGAGTATTGGGAGATATTCGTCTCGAGTAACGAGCACCCGAGCATTTTAGTACTCGCTCATCACTAATCAAAACGCATGTTTTTTTATACGTACACAAAAACATGGTCGACCACATATTTGTGTACACCAAAAAAGATGCTTTTTGATCCTTTTATACATATATATGTATATATAATGGAAGTCAATGGAAAAACGGATCAAAATGGATGCTCACAAATGGTGTATTATTGCGAATAGCCAGCCCCAGAGGCATCCATACATGCTGCCCCTGCTGTTTCCTCTCCATTTCCGTGGTGTTTCCATAATTTTCTGAGGTTGACAGGTTTTCACACGACCTTCCCTCGAGCTTGGGTCCCCTACAAAAATGCTCGAGTTTCCCATTGACTACAATGGGGTTCGTTACTCAAAACGAGCACCTGAGTATCGGGAAATATTCATCTCAAGTATCAAGCACCCGAGCATTTTAGTATTCGCTCATCTTTAGTGCCTGTTTAAAGTAGAGTGAGCCCTGCATTTTAAACAGACTGAGTCTGTGAATTTTCGCTGTACCATCCCCTCCAGGTTACTTGCTATACCATGACAAGCTTGTAGGGGTTAAAAAAAGTAGTCTTCTGCTCCCCTCTTTTAAGCTTCAGTCAATTACTTCTTGAATTTTCTTGCATTTGGCTGTTACGTGTACTCACCAGTAATGACAGTTTTTTTTTTTTTACATCATTCCGGTGCTCCCTCTTCTAGCTCTAGGGTTCATGAAGACCCGAAGTCAGGGTACTCATTGCATCTCTATAAGAGCTGTCCTAGAGATGCATTGATGCTTTTAACTTCCGGTCTACTTAGCTGTTTGTCAACTGAAGAAAAAGTCACATGGGGGACAGCAGGATCTGAATGGCCTTGGATCACCAAAAAGATGCCACACCGTGGGAAAACCGTCATCACTGGTGAGTATACAAGCCAGCCTGCAGCTGGGAAGCAAAGAGAAAAAAAAAAAAAAAAAAAGAGTAGAGTGATTCTTTAAAGTAAATAAAAAAATGGTTGCTAGGGTGGACAAATCCTTACTTTATTTCTTAAAACATTGCAGATTTTTTCTTCTGTCATACGTGTATCTGAATGTGTCTGGTTAATACTGTGCAATAGATAAGGTTTGTTTGCAACACATTTTAAAGAGACAGATTAAAAAAAAAAAAATGTTCTCCTGGCACAACAGTCGAGGTGTATTACATGTAGATAATGTCATCGTAAGGATTACACTTAATCCTTTGATTTGCACTGAAAATATTACTTGGATTGATTTTTTTTTTTAACTGACATCGTAGAGAAATCCCCAATCTTTCGGTTCATTCACCCATAGCTGAAATAGTTTAACATGAAGATGAAATAGAAGGATTTTTAGAACATATAATTTGGTTGACTTGACAGGATTTGCAGCAGTACAACCAACATTTGGCCAAGAAATTGTGCACAGAAATAATGGAGTAGCTCTATATACAGTGAAACCAAGACCACTTTAAGAAGATGGGTTGTATCTATATTGTTCTGTAAAGGGTTTTCATTTCCCCTATATAATAGCACAGATTTACTAAAACTATTGAATTCTTACAATGTACCCGTAGATTAAATTTAGATGACTCTAAGCTCCTGCTACCTCCCTATTGTGTATGAAAGGTAAGTCTCTTTTATTTATTTTTAGTGCTGTTTCCATCCTTTTTGCAGTTTACTCTGTTGTGTAGTAAGGTAGTTTCGAGCACGGGGATAGGGGTGCTATGCCACCCCAAGCAACGATCCAGTACATACCATTGATAATCATTAGAAGGGGCAGGCTATCCGGGGTGGATGGGGGTGGTACCCCACCATATCAGATTTGTCTAACCTGCTGCTAGTTTCCCTTTAAATATTGCAAGCCAGTTTTTTAAAAAAATTTTGGTCCAAATTACACTAGAACTCTGAATCTTAATTTGCCGCATGTATCTATTGACCCTCTTCAGCTGGAGGACTTGCTCTAAACTGGGCCATTTTTATTAGTTTTGGGTGGTTTTTTGAAATATATTGTAATGAATGGTGTAACAATATTCTTTGGCCTCCAATAATGGTATTACCATAATCCAGTTATTCCAGTGATGCAGATTCATGCTTTTATGATGATGACCCCCCCCCAGTGTAGTACAGTGCTGCAACGATTGATTAGCTGAGCGGGCTGTCACTCCTGAGATGAGAGTGACAGCCCACACAGCCAATCACTGATCATGGCGCTGTCTCATCTCAGTCTGGTCTTGGGAGTGACAGCTCACTCAGCCAGTCACTGACTGAGATGTTGCCACAGGCTCTTGAGGCGGGAGCTACCACCAATCACTGGCTGCAGGACTGTGATTGGCTGAGGAGGCTGGAGGTGGCTGAAGACATCAGAGACCCATAGAAGGACACTAGGGATTGATGAGCATGCCCGTTTTTGTTTTTTACATATGTTACATTGTGCTGCTGTGGTCGAAACTAATCTCGGTTTGTAAGATACGGTTTGCTCATCTCTAGGGATAACCCTATATTAGTAAGTTATGTTTTAGGGTCATGTAAATAAAACGATCAAAGTTAAAAGATAAAAGTTTCTTCTCTGGGTCTTTAACTACTTGAGGTGACACAAAATTAGTGATTGGTGCTGATTGATCCAAACTAAGCAATGTTTAAAGTTTGTACAGTATGATAGAGTGAAACCTTTTCAAAAGACTACCTCTTAGACAAGAAGACCACCTCTTTGACCACCTCTTAGACAAGACAATGTCATGTTTTCTGGTTGACTTGGCCCAAATTGGAATCTAAAGTAGCCTCATTTATTGATCTTATTTATGTACAAGAGCTCTTTCCTAATAAGCTAACTACTTAGTATACATTTTGGGTTTTCAGTTATAATAAATTTTCATGCTATTATATATTTATATTACAGCTAAAGGGGAAATTTGATCAGTTCACAACTACCTTGTTATCTCTCAAATTATGAGTCTCGTCCTATCATACCAAAGACAGATGAAGCAGGATCTTTGAAGATGAAAGCAACAAATGTTCAAAAACAAAATGTGAGTTTGCACTTTCCTTGTGAAATCTGTTGAACCATCAGTTGTCTAATTTGCTGGAAAATCAATTCTTATTTGAAAGACTAAAATGGAGGAGGCTTTAAAATATCCATTGAGATCCATAGAAAAGATTGAGCTTAGAGACTTGAAATCACAGCTCGGAAAACAATGGAAATTGTCTCGACAGATTGTCCAAGTTCAGGTGGATGTCATACCATGGATCTTTGTTGTCTTCCGTTTAATCATTGTTCCTCACACCTACTCATCCATTGTAATGAAAGCCTAATGAAGTCAGGAAAATGTGTGTGTTACCCTTAATATAGCTGCTTAAATAGTTTATGATGATGATGGATGTCAATTAGAAGAAGATACAATGTTTGAAGTTTACTCGGTTGTGTTGATCAAAGTTGAGACACATTGGCAGAGAGCGTCTCATTATTTTCATTTGAGGTTGAAAAAAAACATGAAAGAATTGTGGAATATTATTCAGTTGACAAAGGAATGAGCAAATCTTAAATATAAGATACAAGGAAATATTATGAATTTATAGATGAAAATCACCATACAAAGGCTGGACTCATGTTCTTTGGTCTGGTTCTTAAATGGATTGTCCTATCTCTACATGTTTTGTCTGTGAGCATTTTTAGGGTATTTGAACATTCTAGAGGACTGTCCGCAGCTTTCATCCCTCCTTCGAAGAGGAGAGCGGCTGACAAGCATTGGGTTTTACAAGACTGATCGGGTATTATTCCCTTTGTGGAGAGTGCCAAAGGTGTGTGGAGACATATAGGAGAGCACCCTTTATTCAGTGAAGCAAGAATGGCCCATAAGTCCCAACATGCCCTAACACTTGACTCTCTCCTCAAGGAGAATATTTACAGAAATGGTGAGCCCTGAACTAAACCCAGTCGACTGTCTCTGCCTACTTGGATGATCTGTCCTAATTGGCAGCCCCCAATTGGGGGACTTTCTTTACTCCCATTAGGTGCAGAGCCATTTAGGGGAGAAACCAAGGTTGTCAGTCCAAACTTGTCAATCAGGGATAATCTAAAAAAAATGGAAAACCAAGAACAGTCAGAGACACGCCTGAAGATCATATCACCATAAGATCAAGAACAAGGACAGAATCAGAAACTAATACAAAACCAAAACCGAACCAGGGTCAGCTCCCTGCTCTGTGTCAGCAAAATCTGTTGGGTTTTATATGCTTACAATATGAGCATGACTGATCATGTGAAATGGAGCCGACTCATTCTCCCAATCAGTACACTCAGACCCGGACTGATCAAAACTTTTGACTTGTCTCTATGACATGTCAAAAGTTTTTTATGATGACAGTGACATTTTAAATCTAAAACCTTTCAAGATGATCAGAAGTCTCAATTCACTGTTAGCACCGGACGGTGGCAAGGGCAGTAAGACAGATACACACAGACAGTGAGCCCCACCCACTGTCCCTGCCTAATTGCCACTGACAGCCCTAGGCGGCTGTGGACAACAACGAAGACGACCCCTGCTCTGTAACAGGTGAAAACACAAAACAAGGATAGACAAACATAATAATTTGACAGTCCGGGTCGGCAATGGCGGGCAGCAAAGGTACAAAATCGTCAGGCAAAGTAAGGGTCAAAGGTCAAGCAGAAGGGTCAAGGCAAGCAGCAGATAGGCAAGTTAAAGAACGAGCAAAGGATCAGGAGAACTACAAGTCACAGCAAGAATACACTTAGCCTAGCAGAAAGACTAATAGCCAGTGTCTGTCTGCTGGGCTTACACACTATTTATGGAGGATCAGGGTCTCAGTCCAGCAGCTGATCGTCCACACAGCTCACCTGCACAGCAGCAGGATAACTCTTAAGGCCCTATTCCACGGAACGATTATCGTCCGTATTCAGCCAATATCGGCTGCTACGGACGATATTCGTCCCGTGGAATAGAGTGCAATGATCAGCCGACATCGTTCATGTCGGCTGATCGTTGTAGTCGCTTGTTTTTCAACATGTTGAAAAACAAGCGACTGATATAGCAGCGATCTGCTGCCGTCGCTCCGTTGAATAGGAGCGTCGGCAGCAGACGCTGCTATATCCTATGGGCTGCCCGGACGATCAGCGATCCTCCGAGCAGCCCCCCCGCAGCTCCCCGCCGCCCCCTCCCGCTCGCTGCAGCCGCGTTGAATAGCGGCGGCAGCGAGCAGGGAACGAGGAGCAAACGAGCGCTGAGAGCGCTCGTTTGCTACTCTAAACGACCTGTGTAATAGGCCCTTTAGGGTGCGTTCAGCAGATTTAATGGTGCAGATTTGATGCTGTGTTCAGTTAATTAAAGAAATCTGCTACGGATCTGCTGTGGATCCGCTGCGGATCCGCAGCAGAAAATCAGCTGCGGATCCGGTAAGTGTGAACGTATTAAGCTGCCAAGGCATAACAAGCAAGACGTTCTGGAACTGCACAGAAACACCAACTCAGCGCACAGTCCTGACATTCACATTGAATATTTTTTTACTTTGTTGACCCGTTTTGACTAAATTTTAAATTTCATAACAAAATCTAATTTAAAAGGATTTTTTTCTTTCATGCTCTTTGTGTCCATGTGTCTCACACACTTCCTCTTCAGCCTTAGCTCTTGGCAAAACACAGTATATCAGTTTTGACCTTAGTTTGCCTTTAAGTACCCTGTAAGATAGCTGTGAATAATGTTTTTATCCACTAAAAGTTCCTTTCAATATTTTATCTTTATTTTTTTTCTAGTAATACAGGATATTTCTTACTCACATATGTTGGTTATATGGATTGAGGCATTCAGTAATATGCACAGATGTCTTTTTACTAGCATGAAAGTTTGGATCTTTGTAAAATGAAATTGCAGCAGCATAAATTATTAAGGGCATTTGCTTAATAAAGTTGGATAATACATGTGCCTCCATTCATTCAGTCCCACGTGCTGTATATTTATATGTCAAGTCACCTGCATACTGTCTACAGGTTAATCCCTTGAGGCCTATTTCTTATTATATGGTTCCTACAGGCTAGTTAAGATCTCAATTAATAAATTAGGTTCACACTGCATTTTTGCAGTCCACTTTTTCATCCATTTTTTGAAAAAAAAAATGGATGAAAAAGAGATGAAAAACTGATGTATTTGTGTGCATCCATTTAAAAAAAAGAATCAAAATGCATCAATTTTTTTTTACGTACACAAAATTGTGGTCAACCAAGGATGGGGACACCGGGGTGCATGTATTAAGAAATCTTGCTTATTTACCAAGTTACAGTTTTTCAGATTGTCAACTTGTCTAGCAAAACGCTCTCAAACTAAGTTACTTGTAATCCAAGGTTTTACTATATCACCAATATATCACAAAAAAGCAATCAACTTTTTCAGTACAATAAGATTTCTCTAACATCTCTATTGTAGATCTGCAATTTCAGACAATATAGGACTTGTTAAGGTCTAATGGTCCTTTTACATGGAGGGATAATTCGCTCGATCGAACGATTAACCATTTCGTAGTAACAATGTGTTTTTTATAACGATCAGCGTTTAGTCGGAACGATATATTGTTTAAAAAAATCATTATTGCGATCATTTTAAGATCTCTTAAGCCCATCTCACACATAGGGTGAATTGGTAAAAAACTGTTTAAGACTAGGTTCACACTACGTAAGTTTCCGGCCGTAGCGCGCTTCGTGAATAAGCGGCCGGAGATTTACGTAGTTTGCGTACAATGGAAAGTATAGGATGTAGGGCTGCACAGTTCACACTACGTAAGAACTTACGCCCGGATCGTATGCGGCGCCGTAAAAAATGAATCAGACCATTGTTTCGGGACGGAAATGATGTAACTTACGCCCATAGCGTAACATGCGGTACCGTACGGAGTGGTGATTTCTTCATTTTTACACTTTGATTTGCCGATCCAAAAGGTTCTGTGGGGTGTCCGGGGATAGCCGAAGATATCCAAGTAAAAGACCGCTGTAAGATCACTACGTACACCGCTCGGGAAGTGTACGTAGATTACGGGCATAAGTTCGTGGACCGTACGTAGCCGGCCGCAACTTGTGTAAATCCCGGCCGGAGTTTTACACGTATATGTCCGGCCACGAAAAATATGCGGCCGGACATATACGTAGTGTGAACATAGCCTAAGACTGTAAAAGGACCATTAGGGCCAATGCACAGGTCTGTGAATGCCAAGGTCTGTGCATTTGCTTACAGCCTAGACTGGAAAAAATGAGACATTTGCTAGCATTGGTGGTCTTTGGGCTCCATAGGCTTTCGGTCCAATCACAAGTGCTCGGTCTGTAATCATGGGCAGAGTGTAATCGGTGGGCCACCAGCAATCATGCACTGTGCATTATAGACACACACAAATGTGTGCAAGGGGTCTAGAAAAGTACACAACACATGTCTTTGCACCTTACATCCAGGGCCGGACTGGGACTGAAAATCGGCCCTGGCATTTCAACGCATACAGGCCCACTTACCGTACGGGAAAAATTTTATGATAAAATGTCACAGCAGCACACAGACTTTATACCATATAATCTTGTTGGACATACTAGGAGCTACAATTCTCAGCAGTTCCTGAAGGTCTATAGCTGTCAGGGCATGCTGGGAGTTGTAGTTTACAATTGATGGTGTAAGGTATTAATTCTGGGGTTTTCATTTTACATTAATTTAAAAAATATATTTTGTAGGGAGAACTACAACTCCGACTCCAACTACGACTGGAATATTGAGGGTCCCCCGCCAACAGTTAAGTTGTCCTGACTTCCATGTTAGATGGTCCACGCACTAACTACCTGTAACCAGAGTACGTTAGGCACCCCTAGGTGAAGTCCTGCCACTAGGGTTTTCTTTCTCTTCATATTTCTCTTCTCACCTGTGCCTTAAGCGTGGGAAACACACATCTACATATTCACTCACACTAACATTCCTTCCTCTTGTCTTGCTGTCCTGGTCCTCTATGTTCATTCGGCCACATCTACCTCAACTTGTGGTTCGCCGAGGTCGGCTCATTTCTAGTAGGGAGGTATGCAGTGTCCCAGAACAGCCCTTCTTATGCTCATACTTTTATTACAACCAGTTCTGTTCTGGAAAGCTATGGTCCACTGCAAACTGCGTGTATTGTGTCACCCCTGCAGTATTCAGGTCTCCGATTTCATTCATTTATTGCATGTATATTCAGGTATCAGTGTCTAATGGTATTATGTCGCCTCCTAGTGTTCAAGTATGGTACCTCTCATGTATATTTCTCTGTATATGCCTAATGGTGTGATGATGCAATGGCTGGATGTCACGTGACTGTGCCCTGCTTCCATGGTAACACCAATGGTCATCGAGCTTTTGGCTGGGGTTACCATGTGGACTTCCTGTGCTACCTCAGTCTATCTCCTGTCCCAGAGGGGATAGGGTGTGTTGCTCTGCTGTTCCTGTGCAGTCTTGTCTTGTCCTCCACCTTCAGGAGACAAGTTGTGAGTCTATTCCCTGCCCCATAGGGAATAGGTGGTGTGTTTGTCTTCTCTCCCTGCTAAGAGAGAGGCCTGCGTGTGCTCTGCTGCTCCAGTCCACTGGCTGTGTTCCTGTCTCAAGTCTCAAGATTCTCATCTGGGTGTCGATTCTTCAGTCATTCTTCAGTTCCTCTCATCATCATCTTCTCTAATCATCAACAGCAAGTATTTTATTCAAGTCTCATTCCACCCAGCATCTCATCTTCAGTTTCACTACTACCCCCATCATTCAGCACGCTACTCTCACAGCCTATTGCAGCATCACCCATTACTCTGCTTTATTCAAGATTGCCTTATTCCCGGTTGCATCCGGAGAGACTGTTGCTACTAGTTACCACCGTTACAATAAATATACAACTACCGTTGTTTCTGAACCTTGGCATTGGTGTGATAATTGGTGCCCTGACTAAGGACAACGAAGAATCGCATGCCCAGTATTCCCGCAGGGTCAGGAGCCTGGTTTCCAGCTGTATCACCCTCGTGCCTACACCGTGACAACCCTATATCCTACAGCTGCCCCGGTTCCTGCCTGTTAGCACCATCTATACTGCGGAGTGGCCCCTAGGGGCCAGGGCATCGCACGCTGGTAGCAGCATCCCCGGACCCCACACCGCTCGGCACAGCACCCCAGAATATGCAGCACTCAGTAATCGATTCCCCCCCAGACCCCCGATTCCAAATTCACCACCCCCTCTCCCCCTTCAACCCATGTGTACCCCTCAGACCTGCAACGCCAAGTCAGCTCTCACTTTCCCCCAGCAACATCTCATCATGCTCCGTCCCATACACAGAACGCTGTAAGCTGCTGCTGGGGGAAGGTGAGAGCCGATCCTTCGCTGCAGATCTGATGAGGGGTACACAGGGGTTGAAGGGGGAGAGGGGGTGGTGAATTTGGAATCGGTGGTCTGGGTTGAATCGATTTCTGAGCACCGCATTGTTGCCGGCAAGCAGAGCAGCCAGCGGCGGAGGGTGCTCCCTGTCATCTGTGCAGTGTCTACTTCCTTTCCTGCTGGGGGAAGCTGAGAGACAGCGGACATGAGAGAGTTTGGGAGGGAGGAAGGGGGGGGGGGTTAGTGAGCAATGTTGCAGAGTGCAGGGGGGACGGGCGCTGTACTCGCCGCTTGGCGCCCCCTAGCTGTTCTACAATCAGCCGTGCGCAGCAGCTGTGCACAGTTGGGGGAAGGAAATAGCTGGGCAGTCATGTAGGGGGTCAAGACCGGCCCAGAGGGGTTCGGCCCCTCTGGCATTTGCCAGAGCTGCCCTATGGCCAGTCCGGGCCTGCTTGAGCTACAGGGCAGTGATCCATAAAGAAGATTTCACTGTGCCTACATAGTATATGTGGACACAGGGGAGGATGTGGAGAAAGGGGGGAGGAAGCTCAGGTAACGCTGGGGTTCCGCATCAATGGGTGGTGGCAGGGCCAGCTTTAGGGTAGATGGAACCTTGTGTGAAACTCTCTTTCAGAGCAACCCCCCATATTTACTGTATGATTTCAGTGATTCTTTAACCCCTTAAGGTCAAAGCCAATTTTCGTTTTTGCGCTTTTGCTTTTTCCATTTTATGTTTAAAAGTCCATAGCGCTTGCATTTTTTCACCTAGAGACTTATATGAGTGCTTATTTTTTGCGAAACCAATTGTACTTTGCAATTACAGGCATAATTTTTCCATAAAATATGTTGTGAAACCGGAAAAAAATCATTTGCGCTGTCAAATTGAAAAAAAACAACGAATTTGTTTTGATTTCGGGGAGTTTTGCATTTACGCCGTTCGCCCTATGGTAAAACTGACTTGTTATGCATGTTCCTCAAGTCGTTACGATTACAACGATATATAACATGTATAACTTATATTGTATCTGATGGCCTGTAAAAAATTCAAACCATTGTTAACAAATATATGTCACTTAAAATCGCTCCATTCCCAGGCTTATAGCGCTTTTATCCTTTGGTCTATGGGGCTGTGTGAGGTGTCAGTTTTTGCGCCATGATGTGTTCTTTCTATCGGTACCTTGATTGCGCATATACGACTTTTTGATCGCTTTTTATTACATTTTTTCTGGATTTGATGCGACCAAAAATGCGCAATTTTGCACTTTGGGATTTTTTGGCGCTTACGCCGTTTACAGTGCGAGATCAGGAATGTGATTAATTAATAGTTCGGGCGATTACGTGTGCGGTGATACTAAATATGTTTATTAATTTATTTATTTATTAATTTATATTTATAAAATGGGAAAAGGGGGGTGATTTGGACTTTTATTAGGGGAGGGGATTTTTTATTAATAAAAACACTGTTTTACTTTTTTTTTTTACATACACTAGAAGCCCCCCTGGGGGGCTTGTATATACATAGCACTGATCTCTCATAGAGATCAATGCTGTGTATATACACAGCAAAGATCCATTAGATCGGTCATAGATTGCTATGGCCTGCTGCAGGCCACAGCAATCTATTGCCGAGCCGGGATCAGCGTCATTCCGCGAGGGGGGGGGGGAGATCCGTGCCACTAGACACCAGGGATGCACGGAGGAAAGCACTTCAATGCAGCTGTCAGGTTTAACAGCTGCATTGAAGGGCTTAATTAGCCGGCGCGGCAACGGGACCCGCGCCGGCTAATAGAGGCACTGCCCGGCTGCAGATTGCAGCCGGGATCGGTGCCGTTCAGAGCGGGGTCCCGGCGGGACCCCGCTCTGAACACCCCCTGCGGCACCATGACGTATCAGATACGTTATGGTTCGCTAAGGGGTTAAAGGGAACCCCAGCGGGAGGGGCGATGTTTTAAATCAACTGTTATTGGAAAGTGCCAGAGATTTGTAATTTATTTCTTTTTAAAAATCGGCAGTGTTCCAGTACTTCCATCAGCTGCTGTATGTCCTGCAGGAAGTGGTGTTTTTTTTCCAGTGTGACACAGTACTCTCTGCTGCCACCTCTGTTCATGTCAGGAACTGTCCAGAGCAGTAGCAAACCCCCATAGAAAACCTCTCCTGCTCTGGACAGTTCTTGACATGGACAGAGGTGGCAGCAGAGAGCACTGTGTCAGACTGGAAAAATACATCACTTCCTGCAGGACATACAGCAGTTGACAAGTAGTGTTGAGCTGATCTGTCAAAAGTGTTCGAATCGGCAACTGAAAGAGTCGGCATTTGAATACTGGTGGCTGCAGAGATTGCATGCCTCCCTAGGACTGCCAGGAAAACATGGATACAACCTACGGTCATGTCTATGTTTTCCTGGCAGCCCTAGGGCGGCGTGCAATCTCTGCAGCCACCATTAATCAAATGCTGAGTCTTTCCGTTGCCTGAACACTGGAGATTTTCAAATAGAAGTAAATTAAAAATCTCTGACACTTTCTGCACCAGTTGATTTGAAAGAATTTTTTATTTTTTTTTGCTGAACTACCCCTTTAATAAAATCTTCATTAAGTTACTCAATAATTCACCCAGAGCATGTCTAAATAACACCACCATACTACAACTGGATAATGCAACCATACAGTCACTGTATAATACCTACATGCATTACATTACTGAAATTCAAAAAATACCACCATAATAAGACTGAATACAGTAAACACATTGGGTGACATTTATCATTTGCACCTTTTTTTGCGAATATTTTTAGCACTGTGCACTGGCTTATATGTTTGCAGCCTAGTAAGGTATTTATGAACATTCACATGTTGGTTCATAAATCACCTGCTATAGCTTCCCTGGCGCTGTGCATTTTACTGCAGGTATTCATGAATTGACCCTGGTTAAAAAAGTTCCGCTACCCTGGGACTGGAGTACAGATGCGAACGAAAATGCGAAAATTTCAAAATTCTCACATGATAAATCCCGGCTGAGAATATTCTTACGGATAACCACGCCCACAAATGTCAAGAAGGCAAAAAACTGGAGTAAGCTGTCATATTCACACATACACCGAGCTACACTGTTTAGTAAATCTGACGAAGGGCTGTGCACATCACACTTACGCCAAAAAATACTAAGGAGCACAAGGTACACTGCTTGATACATGTCCCCCATTGTGTTCAGATACCCCCAAGGTGGTCTGTAGAGTATTGCAACACTGCAGACTGAACAAAGTAGATTTTTTTTTTTTCATCCATCACGGCTTTGGGCCAGGCTGGACTCTTTTGTGTTAATGCGGGCATCCCTCTCTGTGTGTTAGCAGTGTGACATCAAACTCAATTTAATTTTTAATCAAAAATTTGTGTTCCTACATTGATAACTAGTGATAAGCGAGTACTAAAATGCTCGGGTGCTCGTTTCTTGAAACAAATATCTCCCGATACTCGAGTGCTTGTTTTGAGTAACGAACCCCATTGAAGTCAATGGGAGACTTAAGCATTTTTGCAGGGGACCCAAGTTCGATAGAGGGAAGGTCGTGTGAAAACCTTTCAACCTCAGAAATTGATGGAAACACAATGGAAATGAACAGGAAACAGCAGGGGCAGCATGTATGCATGCCTCTGAGGCTGCCTAATGGCACCATTATGCCTAATTCTGTGCAACAGCCTGGTTAAAACAGAAGGCATATGAACCACCCAAAAACTCAGCCTGACACAGCATGGCAGAGAGAACACAGGGAACCATTAAAACAGAGGTAGCATATCATGAACCAGCCAAAAATTTTAGCCTGACACAGCATGGTGGTGAGGACAGAGTGAACAAGGTAGCCAGTGAGCCTTCCAAAAATTATACCAGACACAGCATGGCATTGAGCACACAGAGAACCATTAAAAGTGAGTGAGGAAGCAAGAGAGCCTCCCAAAAATTAGGCCAGACACAGCATGGCATTGAGCACACAGAGAACCATTAAAAGTGATTGTGGAAGCAAGTGAGCCTCCTAAAAATTAGTCCAGACACTGCATGGCATTGAGCACACAAAGAGCCATTAAAAGTGAGTGAGGAAGCAAGTGAGCCCACCAAAAAATTGGAGTGAGTCCAGGGGCAGGGATTTTTAGTGGACACGAACCTAGGTGCTGACAGTTAACTGGCTAAGCCAGCTGTCAGTCACCATCAAGGGTACACCTGATGCCTCTCGACTGCGGGATGACGGGTGAGACCCCAGCCACGGCAAGGCAAAAAAATAAATAAAATAAAACAGCTGGCTGGTTGGCGAGGACGCGATCGGCGGGCCCCCGGCAACCAATCCGCAGACATAGTGTGATATCAGAGCATGGCAGTGAAGACTAAGAGAACCATTAAAAGTGAGGTAGCAAGTGACCCTCCCAAAAATTAGGCCTGACACAGCATGGTGGTGAGGACACAGAGTTTCATTAAAGCAGAGTTAGCATTTGAACCAACCCAAAATTTAGCCTGACACAGCATGGCGGTAAGAACACATGGAACCATTCAAACACCGGTAGCATATGGACCACCCAAAAACTTAGCCTGACACCACAGACCCAGACCAAGATGGACAATACAATTTTGGCTAGATTTAGCCTCACTCCCACGTGCAGTTGTGCGTGAGAGGCATATCTTTGGAAGTAGGGACGAAGAATAACAATACAGACTTCTTAAGAGGCCCCGGATTTTGATTTGAACGAATGAATACACTTTCAGTCCTTTAACCTCTTAGGGACATATGACGTAACCCGTACATCACATGTCCCCAGGAGGTGTTCAGAACCGCCGCGGATGTGTTCTCTGAACCACCGCGATCCCGGGTGCCGTGTGTAGCCCGGGACCGCGGCTATTAGCTGACACAGTCTGATCGCCACGCCCGCTAATCAGGTAATCGGAGGCAGCTGTCAAAGTTGACAGCTGCCTCCGATTACCGGAGGCAGACATTCCCTGGTGTCTAGTGGAGGAGATTGCTTCTCCGGGACGGAGCAATCTCCGAGTCTGGTGCCGGCAGGGGTCTGCTCCAAGATGGCGCCGCATCGGCTCGGCACCCGTTTGTTTTCGGCTGCAGCAGCCGAAAGCAAACGAGTGCTGATCTCGTTGATCTTTGCTGTATAAGTATACAGCAAAGATCTCAATGAGAGATCAAAGTGTATATACTAGAAGTCCCCCAGGGGGGCTTCTAGTATATGTGTAAAAAAAAAAAAAAAAAAAAGTATTGTTATTAGTAAAAAGCCCCCTCCCCTAATAAAAGTTTGAATCACCCCCCTTTTCCCATGTTTTAAGTAAAAGTAAATAAATAAACATGTTTGCTATCGCCACGTGTGTAATCGCACAAACTATTAATTATTCACATTACTGATCCCGCACGGTAAACGGCGTAAGCGCCAAAAAAAATCCCAAAATGCAAAATTGCGCATTTTTGGTTGCATTAAATCAGAAAAAAATGTAATAAAAAGCGATCAAAAAGTCGTATATGCGCAATCAAGGTACCGATAGAAAGTAAACATCTTGGCGCAAAAAATGACACCTGACACAGCTCCATAGACCAAAGGATAAAAGCGTTATAAGCCTGGGAATGGAGCGATTTTAAGGAATGTATATTTGTTCACAATGGTTTGAATTTTTTACAGGCCATCAGATACAATAAAAGTTATACATGTTACATATCGTTTTAATCGGAACGACTTGAGGAACATAAATAACAAGTTTACCCCAGGGCGAATGGCGTAAAAACAAATACCCTCCAAATAAAAGAAATGCTTTTTTTTTTTCAATTTCACCACACTTTGAATTTTTTTCTAGTTTTGCAGTGTACTTTATGCAAAAATTCAGCCTGTCAATGCAAAGTACAATTAGTGACGCAAAAAATAAGGGCTCATGTGGGTTTCTAGGTTGAAAAATGCAAGTGCTATGGCCTTTTAAACAGAAGGAAGAAAAAATGAAAACGCAAAAATGAAAATTGGCCCCGTCCTTAAAGGGTTAAAGAGTCTCTGAGAGAGGGCAAGTTTCTATTAAAAAGACCTGTTCAATCCTGCCTTCAATCTAGGTGGAAAAATGCAAGTGCTATGGCCTCTTAAACACAAGGAGGAAAAAATGAAAACGCAAAAACAAAAATTTGCCCCGTCCTTAAAGGGTAAAAGAGTCTCTAAGAGAGGGCAAGTTTCTATTAAAAAGACCTGTTAAATCCTGCCTTCGAAAAGGCTACAACATCCAAGGAAGGTAGACGGTACTGGTGAAAGGCCTGGTCAATCCTGCCTTCAAAACAGCTACAACATCGAAAAAAGGTAAAAGGTACTGGTGAAAGAATGGCAGAGGACACCCCTAAGATAAGATGACATCCACAGATAATATGGTTCGAAATGGACAAAACAAGGAAGGTAAATTGAATTTGACTGTAGCAGTTGGGGTAACATTCCCTGCATCATGTTACTCCCCACTTCTCCCCCACCGTTGTTTTGAGTTTGACTGTAGCAGTTGGGGTTAGTTTAACTAGTTGACTTGCGGAAATGCGCACAGTTGCGGTGCACCTTGGTGAGCAAGTCAGCCACATTGGGGTAAGTTTTAAGGAACCGCAGCAACACTAGGTTGAAGACGTGGGCCAGGCATGGTATATGTGTGAGGCTGCTGAGTTGCAGAGCCAATACCAGGTTCCGCCGCTTGTCACACGCAACCAAGTTCACTGCTAATTACACACGAACCCGGGATGCCAGTTAAGGCCCAGCAGTAGCCAACATGGAGGCAATGGCAGGCACACCAGTAGTCAACATGGATGCCAGTTAAGGCCCAGCAGTAGCCAACATGGAAGCAAGGGCAGGCACACCAGTAGTCAAAATGGATGCCAGTAAAAGCCCAGCAATAGTCAACATGGATGCCAGTGAAGGCCCAGCAGTAGCCAACATGGAGGCAAGGGCAGGCACAGCAGTAGTCAACATGGATGTCCATTACTGCTAAGGTCAATCCTGCCTTAAAAACGGTTACTACATTGAAAAAAAGGTAGAAGGTACTGGTGAAAGAATGGCATAGGACAGCCGTAAGATAAGATGACATCCACAGATAATATGGTTTGAAATGGAAAAGACAAGGAAGGTAAGGGCAGGCACAGCAGTAGTGAACATGGATGTAAGTGAAGGCCCAGCAGTAGCCAACATGTAGGCAAGGGCAGGCACACCAGTAGTCAATATGGATGCCAGTGAAGGCCCAGCAGTAGCCAACAAGGAGGCAAGGGCAGGCACACCAGTAGTCAACATGGATGCCAGTTCAGGCCCAGCAACAACCAGGGGCGCCGCAATGATGAGGCGACCTGAATCGTCTGCCTCAGGCGGCGCCACCAGCTATCTTCATGGGGGCGGCATTCAGTGGCAGATTATAATATGAGCGGTTCGGGCGGCCGCCCACATTATAATCCGCCACTGACTGTACCCAGGGCCGCTTTAACCAGAGGGCACATGGTGCACGTGCACCGGGCCCACTGGTTAAAGGGGCCCCCCCCGAGCAGGCCGGCCGTTGCTATGTGCGACCAATGCGGTCGCACAGGGCTCCGGCCACCAGCCTGTCAGGGGGGAGCGCCATGGATGGGTAATCTACTTACCCCTCCATGGCGCCCCCTGCAGGGCCCCCCCCGTCCGCCGCTGCCCCCGTCCGCTGCTGCTGCGGCGCTTCAGCGCTGCAGCAGCAGCGACACTGACAGAGAGAGAGCCATTGGCTCCCTCCCTGTCAGTCACTCACTCTTGTGGCCGCACTTCCTGCGGTCACAAGAGGCCGCGCTCTCCCTCTAGCGCCCAACGTCACTAGAGCGTCGGCGCGAGGGTAAGGGGAGTGCAGCCTCTTGTGACCGCAGGAAGTGCGGCCACAGGAGGGAAGAGAAGAGGAACGCGAGGACCCGGGTGAGTAAAAGTGTTTGTTTTTTTCAATGTTATATAGCAGGGGGAGCTATATACTATGGGGGGGGCACAGGGGGCTATATACTATGGGGGAGAACAGGGGGCTATATACTATGGGGGAGAACGGGGGGCTATATACTATTGGGGAGCACAGGGGGGCTATATACTATGGGGGAGAACGGGGGCTATATACTATTGGGGAGCACAGGGGGGCTATATACTATGGGGGAGCACAGGGGAGCTATATACTATGGGGGAGCTATATACTATCAGGGAGCACAGGGGGCTATATACTATGGGGGAGAACGGGGGCTATATACTATTGGGGAGCACAGGGGGCTATATACTATGGGGGAGAACGGGGGCTATATACTATTGGGGAGCACAGGGGGCTATATACTATGGGGGAGCACAGGGGAGCTATATACTTTGGGGGAGCACAGGGGGCTATATACTATGGGGGAGCACAGGGGGCTATATACTATGGGGGAGCACAGGGGGCTATATACTATGGGGGAGCACAGGGGAGCTATATACTATGGGGGAGCACAGGGGGCTATACACTATGGGGGAGAACGGGGGCTATATACTATTGGGGAGCACAGGGGGCTATATACTATGGGGGAGCACAGGGGGCTATATACTATGCGGGAGCACAGGGGAGCTATATATTATGGGGGAGCACAGGGGGCTATACACTATGGGGGAGCACAGGGGAGCTATATACTATTGGGGAGCACAGGGGAGCTATATAATATTGGGAAGCACAGGGGGCTATATACTATTGGGGAGCACAGGGGAGCTATATACTATGGGGGAGCACAGGGGAGCTATATACTTTGGGGGAGCACAGGGGGCTATATACTATGGGGGAGCACAGGGGAGCTATATACTATGGGGGAGCACAGGGGAGCTATATACTATGGGGAGCACAGGGGGCTATATACTACTGGGGAGCACAGGGGGCTATATACTATGGGGGAGCACAGGGGGCTATATACTATGGGGGAGCACAGGGGGTTATATACTATTGGGGAGCACAGGTTAGCTATATACTATTGGGGAGCACAGGGGCTATATACTATTGGGGAGCACAGGGGAGCTATATACTATTGGGGAGCACAGGGGTCTATATACTATGGGGGAGAGCACAGGGGGCTATATATTATGGAGAGCACAGGGGGGCTATATACTATTGAGGGGGAGCACAGGGGGGCTATATACTATTGGGGGAGAGCACAGGGGGGCTATATACTATTGTGGGAGAGCACAGGGGGGCTATATACTATTGGGGGAGAGCACAGGGGGCTATATACTATTGTGGGAGAGCACAGGGGGGCTATATACTATTGGGGGAGAGCACAGGGGGGCTATATACTATTGGGGGAGAGCACAGGGGGGCTATATACTATTGTGGGTGAGCACAGGGGGCTATATACTACTGGGGAGAGTGCACAGGGGGGCTATATACTAATGGGGGAGCGCACAGGAGGGCTGTATATAACTGGAGGAGCACATGAGGGTCTATATACTACAGGGACACCTTAAAACTATGGAGGCACAGAGGGGTGTAACTATGTAGGAGTACAGAGGGGTGTAACTACTGTATAGGGGTACAAGGGACCTAACTACTGTATGTGTTGGAGCCTAAAATATTTGTCTGGCAGATTCTGGAGAGAAGATTCACAGCCAGGGGAAGACTTCAAGGTGGCCCAGGCTGGATGGAGAGAAAAAGAAAAGGTGACAGACTCTGATCGGAGAAGACGCCCCCGGTGAGTCACTGGATGTAACTTCACTCTGTTATAGGCTTGTACTGATAGGGGTCATGGTATGGCGGTATTATGTAATGGTATCAATGGTGATATCTTTCTGTTTTGTTTAGTGCAGTTTTTATGTAATATGTAATCACTGAATGGTGGAAATAGTGTTATAAGGTAACTACTGTATGTGCTGGGGCTCTTGATACAGTGTGGGGGCAAATTCAGTACATTATACAATGTGCAGAAAGGTAAGGGGGGGGGGCCCACTCTTGAGGGCTGTGCACTGGGCCCACCAATGTATTAAAACGGCCCTGACTGTACCATGTACCATGTCTCCTCTCGTGACATCCTCTGTGCTGCTGGGACCTCTCCTATAAAGTCAGCCTCCTCCTCTCCTGACATCCTCTGTGCAGCAAGGGACCAAACATTATGTTTATTGGGGACAGCAGTGGGGGGGGGGGGCAGGTGTGGATTATAATGTGGGCGGATTGACGGGGGGGGGGGGGGGCGTCATTCTATAGTTCGCCTCGGGCAGCAGAGAGGCTAGAATCACCCCTGGCAACAACGAGGCAAGGGCAGGCACACCAGTAGTCAACATGGATGCCAGTTAAGGCCCAGCAACAAGGAGGCAAGGGCAGGCAAACCAGTAGTCAACATGGATGCCAGTTAAGGCCCAGCAACAAGGAGGCAAGGGCAGGCACACCAGTAGTCAACATGGATGCCAGTTAAGGCCCAGCAACAAGGAGGCAAGGGTAGGCACACCAGTAGTCAACATGGATGCCAGTTAAGGCCAAGCAGTAGCCAACATGGAGGCAAGGGCAGGCAAAGAAGTAGTCAGCAGTAGTCAACATTGATGCCAGTTAAGGCCCAGCAGTAGTCAACATGGAGGCAAGGGACAGTTGCTGTAGGGACAGTTGAATTCTGCGCTTGGACACATTGCTGGAGGGTGTGGAGCATAGTGGAGGTGAAGGGGTGCGTGTCGGCCAGGAGGCCCTTGTGCCTGGAGCCAAGGCGGGGGTACTGACAGAGCCAGCACGTGACACAGGGGAAGGAGCAGGTGTGCGACTTGCAGTCACTGAACGGCCTTCGTTCCACTGAGTGGGGTATTTAGCACTCATATGCCTGCGCATGCTGGTAGTGGTTAGGCTGGTAGTGGTGGCTCCCCTGCTGATCCTGGCGTGGCACACGTTGCACACTACAGTCCATCGGTAATCCGCAACTACTGTATGTGCTGGGGCTCTTGATACAGTGTGGGGGCAAATTCAGTACATTATACAATGTGCAGAAAGGTAAGGGGGGGCCCACTCTTGAGGGCTGTGCACTGGGCCCACCAATGTATTAAAACGGCCCTGACTGTACCATGTACTGGAGCCCCCCCGCCCCCGGGCAGTATCTGTAATGAGATGCTGTGAGCGGGGGAGACTGTATTCATAAGCGCCGCGCTGTACTAAATCAGCCGCGCGGTGCTGATACTACAGCGCGGCGCTTATGAATACAGTCTCCCCCGCTCCCAGCATCTCATTACAGATACTTCCCGGGGGCGGGGGGGCTCCAGTACATGCATTCCACGTCCGTGATCCGTCAGGATCACGGAACGTGGGAATGCAGCCTTAGTCCCCCGGCTGATGTGCGGCTGCCCGGGGTGTCCCGTCCTGTCCCCGGCAGCGCGCGCATCAGAGAGCTCCCCGTGCGCCGGAAGTCACAGGCACAGGCGCACGGGGAGCTCTGTGATGCGCGCGCTGCCGGGGACAGGACGGGACACCCCGGGCAGCCGCACATCAGCCGGGACCAGACCAGAGAGGCTCGACGGGGGAACGGAGGGCAGGTGAGTTGTGTGCTGTTTTTTGTTTTTGTTTTATCTGCTGTGCAGGGGGGGGGGGGAGAGGGGGACCATCTATAAGGTAGGGGGGGAAGGGGGCCATCTATAAGGGAGGGGGGAAAGAGGGGGACGATCTATAAGGGAGGGGGGAAAGAGGGGGACGATCTATAAGGGGGGGGGGACCATCTATAAGGGAGGGGGAGAGGGAAAAGGGGGACCATCTATAGGGGGGGGCCATCTATAAGGGAGGGGGGAAAGAGGGGGACCATCTATAAGGGGGGGGCCATCTATAAGGGAGGGGGGAAAGAGGGGGACCATCTATAAGGGGGGGACCATCTATAAGGGAGGGGCGGGAGGGGGACCGTCTATAAGGGGGGGGAAGAGGGGGACCATGTATAAGGGGGAGAGGGGGACCATCTATAAGGGAGGGGGAAAGAGGGGGACCATCTATAAGGGGGCATCTATAAGGGAGGGGGGAGAGGGGGAACATGTATAAGGGGGGGAGGGGGACCATCTATAAGGGAAAGGGGACCATCTATAAGGGAGGGGGAGAGAGGGAAGAGGGAGACCATCTATAAGGGGGGGGGGGGAGAGGGGGACCATCTATAAGGGGGGGGGGAGAGGGGGACCATCTATAAGGGGGGGAGAGAGGGAAGAGGGGGACCAACTATAAGGGGGGGGGAAGAGGGGGACCATCTATAAGGGGGAAGAGGGGGACCATCTATAAGGGAGGGGAAAGAGGGGGACCATCTATAAGGGAGGGGAAAGAGGGGGACCATCTATAAGGGAGGGGGGAGAGGGGGACCATCTATAAGGGGGGGGAGAGGGGGACCATCTATAAGGGAGAGGGGAGAGGGGGACCATCTATAAGGGGGGGAGAGGGGGACCATCTATAAGGGAGAGGGGACCATCTATAAGGGGGGGAAGAGGGGGACCATCTATAAGGGGGGAAGAGGGGGACCATCTATAAGGGGGGAAGAGGGGGGACCATCTCCTAAAAGATCAGCACCCTCCTCTCCTGACATCCTCTGTGCTGCTGGGACTTCTCCTATAGGATTAGCACCCTCCTCTCCTGACATCCTCTGTGCTGCTGGGACCTCTCCTATAGGATTAGCACCCTCATCTCCTGACATCCTCTGTGCTGCTGGGACCTCTCCTATAGGATTAGCCCCCTCCTCTCGTGACATCCTCTGTGCTGCTGGGACCTCTCCTATAAAGTCAGCCTCCTCCTCTCCTGACATCCTCTGTGCAGCAAGGGACCAAACATTATGTTTATTGGGGACAGCAGTGGGGGGGGGGGGCAGTAGTGGATTATAATGTGGGCGGATTGACGGGGGGGGGGCGTCATTCTATAGTTCGCCTCGGGCAGCAGAGAGGCTAGAATCACCCCTGGCAACAACGAGGCAAGGGCAGGCACACCAGTAGTCAACATGGATGCCAGTTAAGGCCCAGCAACAAGGAGGCAAGGGCAGGCAAACCAGTAGTCAACATGGATGCCAGTTAAGGCCCAGCAACAAGGAGGCAAGGGCAGGCACACCAGTAGTCAACATGGATGCCAGTTAAGGCCCAGCAACAAGGAGGCAAGGGTAGGCACACCAGTAGTCAACATGGATGCCAGTTAAGGCCAAGCAGTAGCCAACATGGAGGCAAGGGCAGGCAAAGAAGTAGTCAGCAGTAGTCAACATTGATGCCAGTTAAGGCCCAGCAGTAGTCAACATGGAGGCAAGGGACAGTTGCTGTAGGGACAGTTGAATTCTGCGCTTGGACACATTGCTGGAGGGTGTGGAGCATAGTGGAGGTGAAGGGGTGCGTGTCGGCCAGGAGGCCCTTGTGCCTGGAGCCAAGGCGGGGGTACTGACAGAGCCAGCACGTGACACAGGGGAAGGAGCAGGTGTGCGACTTGCAGTCACTGAACGGCCTTCGTTCCACTGAGTGGGGTATTTAGCACTCATATGCCTGCGCATGCTGGTAGTGGTTAGGCTGGTAGTGGTGGCTCCCCTGCTGATCCTGGCGTGGCACACGTTGCACACTACAGTCCATCGGTAATCCGCAATTTCTTTAAAAAACATCCAGACTTGGGAACATCTAGCCCTGGCCACAGGAGTTTGACTCTGTGAAACAGTTGCTGATCTAATTGCTCTGCCCTGGCTTCTCCCTCTGCCCTCCCCTCTTCCTCTTCCAACCGGTCCTGCGGGTGAACTTTAGTGATGAGCAAGTACTAAAATGCTCGGGTGCTTGTTACTCGAAATGAATATCTCCCGATACTCGAGTGCTCTTTTCGAGTAACGAACCCCATTGAAGTCAATGGGAGACTCTAGCATTTTTTGAGGGGACTCAGGTTCGGTAGAGTGAAGGTCGTGTGAAAACCTGTCAACCTCAGAAACTGATGGAAACACTACGTGAAACAGTTGCTGATCTACTCGCTCTGCCCTGGCTTCTCCTTCTGCCCACCCCTCTTCCTTTTCCAACAGGTCCTGCAGGTGAACTTTAGTGATGAGCGAGTACTAAAATGCTCGGGTGCTCGTTACTCGAAATAAATATCTCCCGATACTCGAGTGCTCGTTTCGAGTAACGAACCCCATTGAAGTCAATGGGAGACTCGAGCATTTTTTGAGGGGACTCAGGTTCGGTAGAGGGAAGGTCGTGTGAAAACCTGTCAACCTCAGAAATTGATGGAAACACTACGGAAATGGACAGGAAACAGCAGGGGCAGCATGTATGCATGCCTCTGAGGCTTCCTAATGGCACCATTATGCCTAATTCTGTGCAACAGCCTGGTTAAAACAGAGTTAGGCATAGGGACCACCCAAAAACTCATGGCCTGACACAGCATGGCAGTGAGAACACAGGGAACCATTAAAACAGAGGTAGCTTATCATGAACCACCCAAAAATTCAGCCTGAGGACAGCGGTGAGGACAGAGTGAACAAGGTAGAAGTGGTAGCCAGTCAGCCTTCCAAAAATTAGACCAGACCTAGCATGGCAGTGACCTCACAGAGAACCATTTAAAGTGAGTGAGGAAGAAAGTGAGCCTCCCAAAAATTAAGCCAAACACTGCATGGCATTGAGCACACAGAGAACTTCCGGGATCAGCAGTAGCCAACATGGAGGCCAGGCAGGAGCAACAGTAACCAACATGGAAGCCAGGCAGGAGCAACATTAGTTAATATGGAGGCCAGGCAGGATCAGCAGTAGCCAACATGGAGGCAAGGGCAGGCACAACAGTAGTCAACATGGATGCCAGTAAAGGCCCAGCAGTAGCCAACATGGAGGCAAGTGTAGCATGGTGGCTCAGTGGTTAGCACTGTAGCCTTGCAGCGCTGGAGTCCTGGGTTCAAATACGACCATGTTTGCGTGGGTTTCCTCCGGGTACTCCGGTTTCCTCGCACACCCAAAAACATACAGATAGGTGAAGTGCTGCGGAATCTGTGTGCGCTATACAAATAATAAAAAAATAAAAAATAAATAAACAAGGGCAGGCACAGCAGTAGTCAACATGGATGCCAGTAAAGGCCCAGCAGTAGTCAAAATGGATGCCAGTAAAGGCCCAGCAGTAGTCAACATGGATGCCAGTAAAGGCCCAGCAGTAGTCAACATGGATGCCAATAAAGGCCCATCAGTAGTCAACATGGATGCCAGTAAAGGCCGAGCAGTAGTCAACATGGATGCCAGTTAAGGCCCAGCAAAAAGGAGGCAAGGGCAGGCCCAGCCCTAGTCAACATGGATGCCAGTTAAGGCCTAGCAAACCGGAGGCAAGGGCAGGCACACCTAGTGAGGCTCCCCAAAACTAGGCCAGACACTGCAGGGCCTTGAACACACAGAGAGCCATTACAAGTGAGTGAGGAAGCTAGTGAGCCTCCCAAAAATTAGGCCAGACACTGCATGGCATTCAGCACACATAGAGCCATTACAAGTGAGTGAGGAATCAAGTGAGCCCACCCAAAAATTGGAGTGAGTCCAGGGGCTGGGATATGTAGTGGACATGAACCCGGGTGCTGACAGCTAACTGGCTAGGCCTGCTCTCACTCACCACTCACCATCAAGAGTACACTTGATGCCTCTCGACCGGGGGAGGTGAGGCCCCCCGCCACGGCTAGACAAAATATAAAAAATAAAACAGCTGGCTGGTTGGCGGGGGCGCGATCAGTCCCGCTCCTCTGCAGACGTAGTGTGACGTCAGTCAGTGAGTACAGATAGAACAAAACAGTCTTCTTAAGAGGCCCTGGAATTTGAAAACACGGGGAACCATTAAAACAGAGCATATCATGGCATATCATGAAACACCCAAAAATTCAGCCTGACACAGCATGGCGGTGAGAACAGAGCGAACAAGGTAGAAGCGGTAAAATTATACCAGACCTAGCATGGCATTGAGCACACAGAGAATCCTTAAAAGTGAGTGAGCCTCCCAAAAATTAAGGCAAAAGCAGCATGGCATTGAGCACCCAGAAAACCATTACAAGTAAGTGAGGCAGCAAGTGAGCCTCCCAAAAATTAGGCCAGAAGCAGCATTGCATTGAGCACCCAGAGAACCATTACAAGTAAGTGAGGCAGCAAGTGAGCCTCCCAAAAATTAGGCCAGACGCAGCATGGCCTTGAATGCACAGATAACCATTACAAGTCAGTGAGGAAGCAAGTGAGCCTCACAAAAATTAGGTCAGAAGCAGCATGGCATTGAGCACTCAGAGAACTATTACAAGTAAGTGAGGCAGCAAGTGAGCCTCCCAAAAATTAGGCCAGACACAGCAGAGCCTTGAATGCACAGATAACCATTACAAGTTAGTGAGGAAGCAAGTGAGCCTCCCAAAAATTAGGCCAGAAGCAGCATGGCATTGAGCACCCAGAGAACCATTACAAGTAAGTGAGGCAGCAAGTGAGCCTCCCAAAAATTAGGCCAGACACAGAAGGGCCTTGAATGCACAGATAACCATTACAAATCAGTGAGGAAGCAAGTGAGCCTCCCAAAAATTAGGCCAGAAGCAGCATGGCATTGAGCACCCAGAGAACCATTACAAGTAAGTGAGGCAGCAAGTGAGCCTCCCAAAAATTAGGCCACACACAGCAGGGCCTTGAATTCACAGATAACCATTACAAGTCAGTGAGGAAGCAAGTGAGCCTCCCAAAAATTAGGCCAGAAGCAACATGGCCTTGAATGCACAGATAACCATTACAAGTCAGTGAGGAAGCAAGTGAGCCTTCCAAAACATTGGCCAGAAGCAGCATGGCATTGAGCACCCAGAGAACTATTACAAGTAAGTGAGGAAGCAAGTGAGCCTCCCAAAAATTAGAGTGAGTCCAGGGGCTGGGATGTGTAGTGGACATGAACCTGGGTGCTGACAGCTAACTGGCTAGGCCAGTTGTCAGTCATCACTCACCATCAAGGGTACACTTGATGCCTCTCGACCGGGGGTGGTGAGGCCCCGGCCACGGCTACACAAAAAAAAAACAGCAGGCTGGTTGGAGGGGGCGTGATCGGTGAGTCCCCGTTAACCAGTCCCGCTCCTCCGCAGACGTAGTGTGACGTCAGAGCATGGCAGTGAGGACACAGAGAACCATTAGGAGTGAGGAAGCAATTGAGCCTCCCAATAATTAGGCCAGACCCTGCATGGCGGAAGAAGACTTGGCAGTTGGCTGAGAATTGTAGGAAGAGGAGGAGGAGAAGGAGGAGGAGGAGGAGAGGAGATACCAAGAATCTTCATGTTCAGCTGCTTTTCCCGGGTGGACAGTTGAATTCAGGTGAAATCCAGGCTATGTTCATTTTTATAAACGTCAGCCTGTCAGTGCTGTCAGTGGACAGGCGGGTGCGCTTATCAGTGATGGCACCAGCTGCACTGAAGACCCGCTCTGACAACACGCTAGCAGCAGGGCAGCACCTCCAAGGCGTAAAGCGCCAGTTGGGGCCACGTATTCAGCTTTGAAACCCATTAGTTGTAGGTAGCAGAGTGATCGTGAAGGACAGTGGTATGGTCAGCAAGGTACTCCCTCACCATCTTCCTGAAGGCTTCCCCCCTACTCTGGCTAGACTGGGGACGGTTGACATAGTCTTGCTGGGGTGCCATGAAACTGTCAAAGGCCTTGGAGAGGTTTCCCCTGCCCCTTGACAAGCTGCCTGCTCCACCGCTCCTTTCCCCCACTCTTTGGCCCGCAGAACTACGTCCTCTGGCGCTAGTGGTGTCAGATGGGAAGTACATTTTCACCTTCTGCACCAGGGCCTGTTGATATTGATTCACTTTCATACTGCGTTCCTCGGCAGGAATGAGAGTGGGAAATTTCTGTTTGTACCGAGGGTCCAGGAGGGTGAACACCCAGTAATCTGTGTTGTCAAAAAAAATTTTAACACGAGGGTCACGGGAAAGACAGCCTGACATAAAGTCAGCCATGTGCGCCAGGGTCCCAACACGCAAGAACTCCCTCTCTTGACTAGCCTCAATTTCCTCCTCCTCTTCATCCTCCACCGATTCATCCTCTTGAGGCCATACACGCTCAACAAGTAAGGATCGAGCATGGGTATCCTCTTCAGTGGCGGCACCAGTCTGCTCCTCTTCCTCCTCTTCTTTATCCTCCTCATCCTATACTCAGTGTTGAGAAACTGACGTCAGGGTGGTCTGGCTATCTAGCGACAGCTGTTCTTCACCCGTCTCCTGAGACAAAGGCAAAGTGTCAGACTTCAGGATGAGCAGGGAGGTTTTAAGCAGACACAGCAGCGGGATGGTAAGACTGATGATGGCGTCATCTCCGCTGACCATCTGTGTTGACTCCTCAAAGGGGCCCAGTACCTGACAGATAGCAGACATACACGTCCACTCCTCATTGTAGATTTGAGGTAGCTGACTGACCTGTCTACCGCTTCGCACCGAGGTTGACATCTGGCATTCCACAATGGCTCTGCGTTGCTGGCTACCATCTGGAAGGTGGAATTCCACCTCGTAGGCACGTTGCACAGTCGTCTTTGAGCCAGCAGTTGCAAATGCCTTTGCACTGCCCTAAGGGTGGCAGCATCCGTGGTTGAGTTGCGGAAATGCGCACCTTGGTGAGCAAGTCAGCCAAATTGGGGTAGGTCTTAAGAAACCGCTGCACCACTAGGTTGAACACGTGGGCCAGGCATGGTACATGTGTGAGGCTGCCGAGTTGCAGAGCCGCCACCAAGTTTGGCCAGTTGTCACACACAGCCATGCCTGGTTTGAGGCTCCGTGGCGCAAGCCAAAAATCTGACTGCGCCGTGATGCCCTGCAACAGCTCCTGGGCCGTGTGCCTCTTGTTGCCTAAGCTCAGCAGTTTCAACACCGCCTGTTGGTTCTTACCTACTGCACTGCTGATGCTACGAGATGGAGGGGACGTGCTTGTGGGGGTTAATAGAGAGGTGGAGGAAAAAGAGGAGGAGAAAGAGGTGTACAACTCATGAGAGACCGCAACCAAGGTAGGCCCCACAATTCTCGGGGTGGGCAGCACATGAGCGGAACAAGGGTCAGACTCTGTCCCAGCCTCCACCAAGTTGACCCAATGTGTCGTCAGGGAGATATAGTGTCCTTGCCCGTCAGCACTTGTCCACGTGTCCGTGGTTAGGTGGACCTTGTCGCTGACCGCGTTGGTCAGGGCACGGATGATGTTATCCGACACGTGCTGGTGTAGGGCTGGGACGGCACACCGTGAAAAGTAGTGGCGGCTGGGGACAGAATACCGAGGGACAGCAACCGCCATGAGGTTCCTAAAAGCCTCTGTCTCTACCAGCCGATAGGGCAGCATCTCCAAGCTCAGCAGTTTGCCTATGTGCACATTTAGGGCTTGTGCATGCGGGTGAGTGGCAGTGAACTTGCGCTTCCGTGCAAAGGTCTGCTGCAGGGACAGTTGAACAATGCGCTTGGACACCTTGCTGGAGGGTGTGGAGCATAGTGGAGGTAAAGGGTTGCGTATAGCGTGGGAGGCGCTCGTGCCTGGGGCCTTGGGGCCTGGGCGGGGGGGACTGACAGAGACAGCACCTGACACAGGGGAAGGAGCAGGGGTGCGACTTACAGTCACTGAACTGCCTTGGTTTCACTGAGTGGGGTGTTTAGCACTCATATGCCTGTGCATGCTGGTAGTGGTTAGGCTGGTAGTGGTGGCTCCCCTGATGATCCTGGCGTGGCACACTACAATCCCTTCTTTCCCTGGAGGGGCCAGGCTGTGGGGAAGGAGGCTGAGCTAATGGAACAAGGGTTCCACTCCCTTGGGTAGCATGGGTGGACTGCGTAAAAGACTGCTGCTGTTTCAATATCTGTCTACCATGAGACCCGGTAAGTTGGGCAAAAAAGCTAGGGAGTGGACGTCTGCGGTGTGCCACTGCTACCTCCTCAACAGGTGCTGCTGTGTCACCCTGCCCTGAACCACGGCCTCCGGCAAAGGCATCACTTAAAATCCCACGCCCTCGTCCTCGACCCTTACCCCTGGGGTTCACCATTTTATGGACACTGCACAGTATGGAGCTTAGGTAGGCCGTGCGTATGAAAACAGAAATCAGGAAAAATACTTGTAGTACCCACTGTTTTGTGGGGCTGTACGGTACTGGCTGGTACTGGCTGGACCTAGATACACGCTGTGATACCCCCTTACAATGAGCAGTGAAGTTTTATAAAGGTGCACTACAAATCCCAGCAATACAGTGTAGTACCCACTAGTTTAGGGGGGGCTGTATGGTACTTTCTGGTACTGGCTTCACCTAGATACACGCTGTGATACCCCCTTACAATGAGCAGTGAAGTTTTATAAAGGTGCACTACAAATCCCAGCAGTACGGTGTAGTACCCACTGTTTTGTGGGGCTGTACGGTACTGTCTGGTACTGGCTGGACCTAGATACACGCTGTGATACCCCCTTACAATGAGCAGTGAAGTTTTATAAAGGTGCACTACAAATCCCAGCAATACAGTGTAGTACCCACTAGTTTAGGGGGGGCTGTATGGTACTTTCTGGTACTGGCTTCACCTAGATACACGCTGTGATACCCCCTTACAATGAGCAGTGAAGTTTTATAAAGGTGCACTACAAATCCCAGCAATACAGTGTAGTACCCACTAGTTTAGGGGTGGCTGTATGGTACTTTCTGGTACTGGCTTCACCTAGATACATGCTGTGATACCCCCTTACAATGAGCAGTGAAGTTTTATAAAGGTGCACTACAAATCCCAGCAATACAGTGTAGTACCCACTAGTTTGGGGGGGGGGGGGCTGTATGGTACTTTCTGGTACCAGCTGGACGTAGATACACGTTGTGATACCCCCTTAGAATGAGCAGTGGAGTTTTATAAAGGTGCACTACAAATCCCAGCAATACAGTGTAGTACCAACTAGTTTAGGGGGGGCTGTACGGTACTTTCTGGTACTGGCTGGACCTAGATACACGTTGTGACACCCCCTTACAATGAGCAGTGAAGTTTCATAAAGGTGCACTACAAATCCCAGCAGTACAGTGTAGTACCCACTAGTTTAGGGGGGGCTGTATGGTACTATCTGGTACTGGCTGGACCTAATTACATGCTGTGATACCCCCTCACAATGAGCAGTGAAGTTTTGTAAAAGTGCACTACAAATCACAGCAATACAGTGTAGTACCCACTAGTTTAGGGGGGGGGGGGGGGGGCTGCACGGTACTATCTGGTACTGGCTGGACCTATACACACTCTCTGACACCCCCTTACAATAAGCAGTAAAGTTCTATGCAGGTGCACTACAAATCCCAGCAATAGTATAGTACCCACTAGTTTAGGGGGGGCTGTATGGTACTTCCTGGTATCAGCTGGACCTAGATACACGTTGTGATACCCCCTTAGAATGAGCAGTGGAGTTTTATAAAGGTGCACTACAAATCCCGGCAATAAAGTGTAGTACCCACAAGTTTAGGGGGGGCTGTATGGTACAATCTTGTACTGGCTGGACCTATACACACTCTGTGATACCCCCTTACAATGAGCAGTGGAATTTTATAAAGGTGCACTACAAATCCCAGCAATACAGTGTAGTACCCACTAGTTTAGGGGTGGCTGTACGGTACAATCTGGTACTGGCTGGACCTAGATACACGCTGTGATACCCCCTCACAATGAGCAGTGAAGTTTTATAAAAGTGCACTACAAATCCCGGCAATACAGTGTAGTACCCACTAGTTTAGGGGGGGGGGGGGGGGGCTGTACGGTACTATCTGGTAGTGGCTGGACCTATACACACTCTCTGACACCCCCTTACAATAAGCAGTAAAGTTCTATGCAGGTGTACTACAAATCCCAGCAATCCAATGTAGTACAGCAGCACCACCAGCCCCCAAATCACAAAGGAGTACACTGAGCACTTCTTAGGGGTGTGTATGCAACACCTAATGCCCCCTTTCTCCCAGCAGCCGGTTACCACAGTGTGCTGGTTAAATCGCGGTAGCAGCACTGCAACTCCCAGCCAGCAGTCTGTAGTAATAGTATTAATAAAAGCTGTTAAGCCCTGAAAAGAGCTGTTTGTTTGTATTGCTAGTATATACCCTGCCTACTGGAACGCTAAATCCTACACTGACACTCTCCCTGACCAGCAGCAGCTCTGTCCCTGATCTCTCACAGCAAGAGAGGCCGAACGTAGACGCAATTGAAGGGAGGCCTGCATGACAGGGAAACTGTCGGGAAGGGGTTAAAGAGTGGGATAGGGGTTAACAAGGTGGGAAGGGGAGAAGAGGGGTGGAGAGTAAGGGAGGGGGATATAAAACCCCTCCTCTAGTGAGCACGGGCAGCCACACGTGGAGTGACAGCCAAGGAGTCCCACCTTCCCTCCCTAAGGTTTCTGGGATATCTCACTTATTATTGGGGGGTTGGGCAGGTTATTTGTTGTCATAGCAGCGGTGGGGCGGGGTAGAGGGTCCTTGAGGTTGGTTGCTATAAACTGAGGGGCACATAATAAGAAATGCACCCCACTTTAACTGGTGGTTCACTGGATAATGGTGAGGGGTATGGGCTCCTGTCTGGGTGGTGTCCCGGGGAGTAGTTGGTGGATTGTGGGTAAGTAATCGGCCAGTGGTCATGGATGCACGGAGGGCTCCTGAGCCTGGGGTAACCGGCTGGGGGCGGGGAGCTTAGGAATGGTAATATGGCCGGTTCTTACACTTGTTATTTTAGCCTCAAGGAACCCCCACACCCCCCTTTCTTCCGGTTCCGGATAATGTTTAGCATATTTATGGCTATTTATTTTTGATATGTTTATATTGGATTGTTTTAGGTTTCCATTTATGTTAATAAACATTGGCTGCTGTGGCCATATTTTTCCAAATAAACAGGTGTAAAGAGTTATTATGGGAGGGGTGAGTTTGAGGGCGGAAGGTTAAAGGGTGGGGGGAGAAAAGGTTTGAGGGCTGCAGCAGGGAGATCAGTTTTCCCCATGTCATGCGTCTGAAGCGAGTTCTGCCGGTTGCGCGTTTTATATGGCAGGGTCGTCTGATCTGGCCAACCAATCACTGCTATCGACATGTATGCGTCCCACGCAGTGGAGGATTATAGTTTGGGTGGCCGCCCGAGGCTCCGGGGGGGCCCATGCCACGCTGCCCACATAATAATACGCCACTGCACTCTCTTGTGACCGCAAGCATTGTTTTTCTTGCTGTCACAAGAGTCCGGCTGTCCCTGGCTGATGTGCGGCTGCCGGGGGTGTCCCGTCCTATCCCTGGCAGCGCGCGCATCAGAGAGCTCCCCATGCGCCTGTGGCTGTGACTTCCAGCGCACAAGGAGCTCTCTGATGCGCGCGCTGCCGGGTATAGGACGGAACACCCACCGGCAGCCGCACATCAGCTGGGGACAGACCAGGAGGCGAGAAGCTCGACGGGGGAATGGATGGCAGGTGAGTTGTGTTTTTTATTTATTTTTTTTTTTCCCTGTGTGTTATCTGCTGACTGCTGTGCACCGAGTGGGAGGGGGGGCATCTATAAGGGGGGGGAGAGAGGGGGACCATCTATAATGGGGGAGAGGGAAGAGGGGGACCATCTATAATGGGGGAGAGGGAAGAGGGGGACCATCTATAATGGGGGGAGAGGGAAGAGGTGGACCATCTATAAGGGGGGGGAGAGGGGGACCATCTATAATGGGGGGAGAGGGAAGAGGTGGACCATCTATAAGGGGGGGGAGAGGGGGACCATCTATAATGGGGGGAGAGGGAAGAGGTGGACCATCTATAAGGGGGGAGAGGAAAGAGGGGGACCATCTGTAAGGGGGGGGGGGCATCTATGAGGGGGCCAGCTATTAGGGGGGAAGAGGGGGACCATCTATAAGGCGGGAAGAGGGGTCCAGATATAGAGGGGGCCAGCTGACATCCTCTATGCTGCTGTGACCTCCCCTATAAGATCAGCCCCCTCCTCTCCTGACATCCTCTGTGCTGCTGTGACCTCTCCTATAGATCAGTACCCTCCTCTCCTGACATCCTCTGTGCTGCTGTGAGCTCCCCTATAGATTAGCACCCTCCTCTCCTGACATCCTCTGTGCTGCTGGGACCTCCCCTATAAGATCAGCCCCCTCCTCTCCTGCAGTGGCGCCGCAATGATGAGGCGACCTGAGTCGTCTGCCTCAGGCGGCGCCACCAGCTGTCATCATGGGGGCGGCATTCATTGGCAGATTATAATATGGGCGGTTCGGGCGGCCGCCCACAATATAATCTGCCACTGATTGTACCATGTACGGGAGACCCCCGCGCCTGGACAGCATCTGTAATTAGATGCTGGAAGCGGGGGAGACTGTATTCATAAGCGCCGCGCTGTAATGAATCAGCCGCATGGTGCTGTTACTACAGCGCGGCGCTTATGAATACAGTCTCCCCCGCTCCCAGCATCTAATTACAGATGCTGTCCGGGCGCAGGGGACTCCGGTACATGCATTCCACGTCCGTGATCCGTCAGGATCACGGAACGTGGGAATGCAGCCTTAGTTCCCCGGCTGATGTGCGGCTGCTGGAGGTGTCTCCTGTCCCCGGCAGCGCGCGCATCAGAGAGCTCCCCGTGCGCCGGAAATCACAGCCACAGGTGCACGGGGAGCTCTCTGATGCGCGCGCTGCCGGGGACAGGACGGGACACCTCCGGCAGCCGCGCATTAGCCGGGGACCAGACCAGAGAGGCTCGACGAGGGAATGGATGGTAGGTGAGTTGTGTGCTGTTTTTTGTTTTTTGTTTTTAGGATTAGCACCCTCCTCTCCTGACCTCCTCTGTGCTGCTGTGACCTCCCCTATAAGATCAGCCCTCTCCTCTCCTGACATCCTCTGTGCAGCAAGGAACCAAACATTATGTTTATTGGGGACAGCAGTGGGGGGGCAGTGGTGGATTATAATGTGGGCGGATTAACGGGGGGGGGGCGTCATCCTATAGTTCGCCTCGGGCAGCAGAGAGGCTAGAATCACCCCTGCTCTCCTGACATCCTCTGTGCTGCTGTGACCTCCCCTATAGATCAACACCCTCCTCTCCTGACATCCTCTGTGCTGCTGTGACCTCCCCTATAGATCAGCACCCTCCTTTTCTTACATCCTCTGTGCTGCTGGGAACATGCGACTTCCCCTATAAGATCAGCACCCTTCTCTCCTGACATCCTTTGTGCTGCTGTGACCTCCCCTATAAGATCAGCACCCTCCTCTTCTGACATCCTCTGTGCTGCTGGGACCCTGTGACTTCCCCTATAAGATCAGCACTCTCCTCTCCTGACATCCACTGTGCTGCTGTGACCCTGCGACTTCGCCTATAAGATCAGCACCCTCCTCTCCTGACATCCTCTGTGCTGCTGTGACCCTGTGACCTTCCTTATAAGATCCACGCCCTCCTCTCCTGACATCCTCTGTGCTGCTGTGACCTCTCCTATAGATCAGCACCCTCCTCTCCTGACATCCTCTGTGCTGCTGTGAACTCCCCTATAGATCAGAACCCTCCTCTCCTGACATCCTCTGTGCTGCTGGGACCTTCCTTATAAGATCAGCGCCCTCCTCTCCTGACATCCTCTGTGCTGCTGTGACCTCCCCTATACATCAGCACCCTCCTCTCCTGACATCCTCTTTGCTGCTGTGACCTCCCCTATAAGATCAGCACCCTCCTCTCCTGACATGCTCTGTGCTGCTGTGACCTCCCCTATAAGATCAGCCCCCTTTTCTCCTAACATCCTCTGTGCTGCTGTGAACTTGGGGGGGGGGGGGGGCAATATGTTTATTGGGAGCAACAGCGTGTGAACAAGTGGCAATATGTTTATTGGGGGCAGTGGAGGTGGGATCAGCACTCTCCTCTCCTGACATCCTCTGTGCTGCTGTGACCCTGCGACTTCCCCTATAAGATCAGCACCCTCCTCTCCTGACTGCTGTGACCCTGTGACCTCCCCTATAAGATCAGCGCCCTCCTCTCCTGACATCCTCTGTGCTGCTGGGACCCTGCGACTTCCCCTATAAGATCAGCACTCTCCTCTCCTGACATCCTCTGTGCTGCTGTGACCCTGCGACTTCACCTATAAGATCAGTCCCCTCCTATCCTGACATCCTCTGTGCTGCTGTGACCTCTCCTATAGATCAGCACCCTCCTCTCCTGACATCCTCTGTGCTGCTGTGACCTCCCCTATAGATCAGCACCCTCCTCTCCTGACATCCTCTGAGCTGCTGTGACCTCCCCTATAAGATCAGCACCCTCCTCTCCTGACATCCTGTGCTTCACTGATTGCTAATTGTTACTATTTGTATCTGCTACTATCTTTTCATCTGCACTTATATCGTATGCACTAGTGTTGGGTTCTCTTACATTATTGTTTATGCCCTTCCATGTGTGTTGCTTCTATTGGCTCAGATAGTATCCAGTGTCCTGCCCCTTCTGTGCTGTTCTGTTACACTGTCCCAGGTTAGTTGCCTTTAGGATGTGTTCCAGGAACTGCTGTGGAACTATAGCTGCCAGCAAGTATAACTCCCATCCTGGCTGAGGCTCTCCAAGTATGATGGGAGTTTTGGTTTTACAACAAATGAGTGACATTGCTGTACACTGTTTCCCAACCTGTTTCTCCTCACCTGTTGCACAAACTACAACACCCATCGTGCATGGGCAACATAATCCATGATGGGAGTTGTAGTTTTGTTTTAAACGCTATACTCTGTTGTATATCACTGATTTTTATTATTGTTATTATTATTGTTATTATTTTTTTTTCATATTCAAACTTTTTATTAAAGATTTTGCAAATCAAATAAAGATAAAAAAAAAATAGGGAGAAAAGGGGGTTACAAAACATATGTCAGGCATCCAAATGAGGTATGTGAAGAGAGACAAATAAACATCGTAAAGCAATAAACTGCAAAATAGACTTTGTAAGAGTTCTAGAGCAAAATTGAGCAACCAAATCTCATTGGAACAACAACAAGAACAAATAACAAAAAGGTGGCGTCCACTGTCCCTACCCAACCGAGAAGAAGTGACCCCTTCAGAATTATTAAGGATAAGTCAACCCTTGTATTAGAGGGAGGCTCAAGTGTCCCGAGAAAGGTCGTTTAGATCAGTTTCCAGGTCCCCCGTCTCTTGTGTGTTGGAGCGATCTGGGACACAGATCAATTTATATTCGTCTGTAGCAACAAACTCAAACCAGCGGAATCAGGTAGCAGTATGTTTTTTAGATTGTCGGTGCGAATCCGCTATCAGCTCCTCCATTCTACAAATGTTAGCCACCTCTGACAGCCAACTACATATAGTAGGAGGTTGTGTAGACTTCCACAACTGGGGATAACTGAGCGTGCGGCCATTAAAAGGAAACAAAGAAGGGATTTCTGTAGACGCCGCACAGGTAAAGGTATTATTGAAAGGAGTAGGGGAGCAGGATCGTGTTCCAAACGGAAGCCTGTCAGTTTGTAAATGAGATCTATGACCTTGCTCCAAAAATCATAGATTGGTGGACACTTCCACCAAATGTGTGTTAGGGATCCTTTCTCCGTGCCACACCGCCAGCACAGCTCGGAGACAGTTGGATACATTGTATGCAAAACAGTTGGTACCCTATACCATCTCGTCAGGAGCTTATAATTTGTCTCCTGTGCCTTGCAAGAGATGGATGTCTTAAAGCACATAGTCACGGACTTGTCCCAGTCCGCTACGGAGATATCTCGTCCCAAGTCTTTATTCCATTTTGCCATATACTTCAGTGGAATGGAGTGGAGGGATTCCAGCAACATAGAATAAAGGAGGGAGATCATCCCTTTACACGGGTCTTTTTGCATACAAAACTTTTCAAAAGGGGTCAGGGATCTAGTAAGATGGGATTTCTGTTTATGAGTAGTAAAAAAATGATGCAATTGCATGTATTCCAAATATCTATTAGGGGAGCGTAGGGAAGCGGGCACTAGCTCCTCATAAGATTTAAGGTTCCCTTCCGCGACCATGTCAATAAAACAAACCCCTTGTGTACATAAGAAGCCCAGATAAACTGAGGCTCCCATAGCTGGTGGCAATATTGGGTTTCCGAGAACGGGGGATAGTGGGCCATTACTTGTGAAGAGGCGTCTATTTGGAGGCGCAGATGCTATGGCAGTACTTATGGACCTCAACACCGGAGAAGTGCTCAAGTCCTGAAGACCTCCAGCAGGACCTGTGGACAGCCATGGCCACATACTGGGTATCTTACCCGAACTGTAGCGTTCCACTGACACCCATTGTTTGGAGGCACGGTTAAGAAAGCAATCCAGTATCCTGGAATGAATGACAGCAAGATAATAGAGTCGCGGCTCAGGTAGGGCAAGACCACCATAAGATTTCTTCCTGACCAAAACTTCTCTAGCAATTCGCGTATTTTTACCAGACCAAACAAAGCCCGAAAAAATTCTTGCTAGGGAGGAGAAGAAGGAGTTTGGGAGGTGTAGTGGTATGGTCTGAAAGAGGTATAAAAGTCTCGGGAGATGGTTCATTTTAAGAATGTTAATACGACCTAACCAAGAAAAATCCTTCTTCTCCCACCGCGCAATATCCGACTTGAGGAGTTGCAGCAATGGCAAGAAATTCAAAGAAAACGTATCAGACAGATTTACAGGTATGTACACACCCAGATATTTCAAAGTAGAGGACTGCCATGGGAAGGAGAAGGACCGCTTCAGCCGACTAACCAATGATGATGACAGGGACACATTTAGAGCAGAACTCTTAGAGAAATTAATTTTATAATTGCTAAAGTGAGAATAGGCCTCTAATTCAGACATGAGAGAGGGAAGTGAAACTAGCGGATTTGATAGATATAGTAACAAATCATCGGCAAATGCTGAGCATTTGTATTGAGTAGGTCCTTTCTCGGTGCTAAAACGCATCAACCCTGTCACCTACAAACTCCGCCTGCCCCCTACTATGCGGATTCCGAACGCCTTCCATGTCTCCCTCTTGAAGCCAGTGGTCCTCAACCGGTTCTCCGATCAGTCTCCGTTCTCTGTTCCTCAAGCCGTCTCTGACGACGTCTACGTTGTTAAAGATATTCTGGCCATGAAAACTGTCAGAGGGAGACGATTCTTCCTGGTGGACTGGAGAGGATTTGGTCCTGAGGAGAGGTCCTGGGAACCCGAGGCTAACATCCTGGATAAAGATCTCATCAAGGGGTTCCTGCAGGCAAGAAAGAGGGGGAGGCCAAAGGGGGGGGTACTGTCATGGCCGCGGCGGCGTCCCGTGCTCCGGGCCGCCGCCGCGACCGCCCTCTGTCTGACGCGGCTGCCGGGGTCCCGGTGCAGGGACCCCGCGCTGCGGTCTGTTCGGCCCCGGGGGGCGCCTCACCTCGTCCCGCTCCGCTCTCCGTCTGTGCCGGCCGGCGCGCGCGTCCCCGCCTCCTAGGGCGCGCGCGCGCCGGCTGTCTCAGATTTAAAGGGCCAGTCCGTCCCTAATTGGTAGTTGCACCAAATCACTCCCTATAAATCCCAGCATGCCCTGTCCCTCGTGTTGGAGCCTCTACATGCTTCCCATAGCGTTTGGCCCAGCTCCCTGTTGTTCCTGACCTTAGTCCTTGTCCCTGGTTCCTGTCCTTAGTCCTTGTCCCTATCCTTGTCCGCTGCCTTCCCATTGTTCCTGAGTCCTGTCCGCCACCTGCGAGCACGCCTTCTGTCCTCTGCCTGCGCTATCTCCTGTCTACTGCTCCTGCCACGCCTCGCCTGCCGTCACCAGCAACCAAGCCAGGGGTAGCGACCTGGGGGTCGCCTGCCGCAGCAAGTCCATCCCGCTTTGCGGCGGGCTCTGGTGAAAACCAGCGGCCCCTTAGACTCCGCTCCCTGGTGAGGTTAGTGCCATCGCTGGTGACGGTCCAGTGGATCCACTACTCCAGGCGTTACAGTAGACCACTGATGACCATGAATGGAAGTTTCCCAGGCCTTGTACATGTTTATCAAGCACAATGGGCACATGGTTTTACAACTACAGCTACAAGACTTTAACAGCTGAACAACAACAACAACCAATGTTGACACTACTGGGGAGGTTTACAGCTGATTAACACGAACATATTGACCATTACAAAAGGGAATAAGTTTACATATGGGTTCCCACACACACACAACTATAATGAGTTTCACACACATAGCCATACAAGGCCAGCTAATCTATACATATACCATACATTGCTTCCTATCACATCAATAAGACACTTTAATATACCCATCTGGTTACAACATCCCTACCCTCCTGAGAAATGTGTGCGTTGTCACAGGGAAGCAAATAAATAAAATAAAATAAAAGGAAGAGCCAGTATATAATGATTAGTACTTAAAGAAGTTGTACTTAAACCTAAAACCATACAAGGTGGAATTATACATATACAAACTGTAGGGATCTTCCCGGGGGATGGTGTGTTTGGACACAGTTCACAGCAGACTTGGACTTATGAAACAGGAGCTTGGTGTTTATTTGCAGCATAAACAGTTCAGCAAACAGAAATACAGCAACACCGTGCTTTTAAGAACAAAAACCAAACAAAAGGTCTTGCCCGTCTGGGCGCTTACTAACAGGTCTTCTCACCTATCTGATACAATAACACAGCGTCTTTCGCCTGGATACCACAGGGTGTATATTTGCTCCAGCCGTGGCTGCATTCGCAGCTTCCACCAAACACACTGGCTGTTCACTCCTGGCTGAGAGCGACCATCTGCACACTGAGCACACCTTTTGCCTTCTCAGGCTGATTGAGATCAGAGCTCACCTGATCCAAAAACCCATACTGGATCGAGGGGGAGGGAATGGCAGATCCCACTACCAAAACCTACCTGCCATTCCATGTAAATCCAGGCCCGGTAAAAATAAATAATAACTCAGCAGCATAGCACTGCTGAGCACAGATGCCTCCTGGACTTACCATCTCACACTAAGCATCAGCCTAGGTGAGATGTACACCCCCTCGAACACATCTCCAGTGACATGTCTACATATCCCCCCCCTCTTTTTCAGACCGGAGGGCTGAGCGTTTCGTCCCCACAGACAGTGTACCCTTGATAGGGCGTCAGCATTCGCCTGTAATTTCCCTGGTCTCTGTTCCACAGTGAAATTGAAGTTTTGTAGGGACAGAAACCATCTAGTCACCCTTGCGTTTTTCTCTTTGTTTAATTTCATCCATGTTAGAGGGGCATGGTCTGTCACTAACTTGAATCTCCTGCCTAGTAAATAGTACCTCAGGGACTCTAGGGCCCACTTCACTGCCTGACATTCTCGCTCCACAATAGCATAAATTTTCTCAGTCGGGGATAGCTTTCTACTCAAGTACATCACCGGGTGCTCCTCGCCATTCACGACCTGTGAGAGGACGGCACCTAACCCTGTATTAGAGGCGTCTGTCTGTACTAGAAACTCTCGCCTAAAGTCAGGGGTAACTAGCACAGGTTGTTGGCACAAGGCAGACTTAAGGCTTTGAAAAGCCTTCTCGGCCTCTGGAGTCCATGTCACCATTGCGGACTTCGCACCCTTTGTCAGGTCAGTTAGCGGGGCTGCAACGGAGGCAAAATTCGGTACAAACCTTCGGTAATAGCCCGTAATACCCAGGAACTGTCTGACCTGTTTCTTTGTGAGGGGTTGAGGCCAATTCTGTATTGCCTCAATTTTATTTAGTTGTGGTTTCACTAACCCCCTCCCAATAATGTAGCCCAAGTATTTGGCCTCCTCTAAGGCTAGTGCACACTTCTCTGCATTGATGGTTAACCCCGCATCACTTATGGCATCTAACACCGCCTGGACCTTACAGAGGTGACTTTCCCAATCCGGGCTAAAAATGACCACATCATCGAGGTAGGCAGCGGAGTAATCACGATGTGGTCGCAGAATCAAGTCCATCAACCTCTGAAAAGTGGCAGGGGCTCCATGTAACCCGAATGGCATCACTACGTATTGGAAGAACCCATCAGGGGTGGAGAATGCCGTCTTCTCTCTAGCCTCAGGAGTGAGTGGGATCTGCCAGTAGCCCTTAGTGAGATCAAGGGTAGTTATGTACCTGGCATTACCCATCCTTTCTATCAACTCATCCACCCTGGGCATGGGGTACGCATCGAACTTGGAGATCTCATTTAACTTTCTAAAGTCATTACAGAACCTCCAAGTTCCATTGGGCTTTGGGATTAGCACAATCGGGCTGGACCACTCGCTCTGGGACACCTCAATGACTCCTAGGTCAAGCATACGTTTTACCTCGGATGATACCGCCTCCCTCCGTGCTTCTGGTATCCTATAGGGCTTAAGGTTTACTCTGCTTCTAGGCTCAGTTTCAATATGATGACTAATGAGATGCGTACGCCCTGGGAGGTCAGAAAACTTGTCTTTATTTTTCTGCAGGAACTCCTTAGCTTCCTGCTTCTGTGACACTGATAGGGTGTCACCAGTCTTGACCGGAGGGATTGGTGGTGACAGATGACCAACAGGATTTGTCGCCACCAAGGATTCCCTGTCTTTCCAGGGTTTGATCAAGTTTATGTGATAAACTTGGAAAGGCTTCCTTCTACCTGGTTGGTGTACCTTGTAGTTCACCTTACTGACCTTCTCTACAATTTCATAGGGACCTTGCCACTTTGCTAAGAATTTGCTTTCTACCGTGGGAACAAGTATGAGTACCCGGTCACCTGGGCTAAATGTCCTGATTCTTGCAGAACGATTGTAAATTCTGCTTTGGCCCTCTTGCGCCCTCTGGAGGTGTTCCCTTACTAGGGGCATTACAGTGGCTATACGGTCCTGCATTTGTGCTACATGCTCTATAACACTCTTGTATGGGGTGGACTCACTTTCCCATGTCTCTTTCGCTATATCCAATAAACCCCTAGGGTGACGACCATAGACTAATTCGAAGGGAGAGAACCCTGTGGACGCTTGGGGTACTTCCCTAATAGAAAACATCAGGTAAGGTAGTAAGTGATCCCAATCCCGACCATCCTTGTCCACCACTTTTTTTAACATATGTTTCAGGGTTTTATTAAACCTCTCCACTAACCCGTCTGTCTGGGGATGATATACAGAGGTACGTAGATGGGAGATTTTAAACAGTTTGCATAGCTCTTTCATCACCTTTGACATAAATGGTGTACCTTGGTCAGTTAAGATTTCTTTGGGGATCCCCACCCTGGAAAACATATAAAACAATTCCCGTGCAATTGTCTTAGATGCAGTGTTTCTTAGGGGTACAGCCTCAGGATAGCGGGTCGCGTAGTCTAATACAACTAGAATGTACTGGTGTCCCCTTGCCGACTTTACAATGGGACCCACCAAGTCCATTGCGATCCGGTCAAAAGGTACCTCTATGATGGGGAGCGAAACCAAAGGACTGCGGAAATGCGACACTGGGGCGCTAAGCTGACATGTGGGGCACGACTCACAGTATTTTTTTATGTCAGCATAAATCGCAGGCCAATAAAACCTCTGGAGGACTCTCTCCTGCGTTTTATCTGTCCCCAAGTGGCCCCCAAGGACATGATTATGGGCCATGTCGAGTACCTGACGCCGGTACGACTTAGGCACCAGAAGCTGTTCCACAACCTCATCATTAATTTTAGTGACTCTATAGTAGAGATCATTAGGTACCCCATTCAGAACAGTGACCTGCTCTTTCGCATTTTTGAGAGTGGGGTCCTGTAATTGTGCAGTACCAAAATTATCCCTAGACACCTCCAAGTCTGGAACATTCTGCGCAGTGGGAGGAGCCTCTTCCTCACCAGCCAGGACTTGCAAAGGAAAAGCATCATTTTCATCCTGTACATTTTTATCATTTACCATGGGTAATGCAATAGACTTAGGGGTCTCCTCACTCCTTTCAGGGGATTGTTGTTTTCCCCATAGAGCCCAGAACAATGGAAAATCACGCCCCAATATCACATTATGCATAAGATTTTTAACCACACCCACTTCATACTGTACAGCGCCTAGTTCAGTCCTGACATTAGCCAGTACTATAGGGTAAACCTTTGTATCACCATGTATGCACACCACACTCATATGTCTTTCTGGCACAAAGTCCCCAGTCACCAGACTGGCATGCACCAAGGTGACAAGGCTTCCTGAGTCCAGCAATGCCTTAACAGGGAAGTCATTGACCGTAATGTTGCAGACTTGCGGTTCAGTCTCTAGTCCAGTGACTGCAACAAAAGACGGTTCCGCAAATAGCGACTGACGCCGGCTAGCGTCACACTCCATGGGCTCAGTGGTAAGAGGGCAATGGGCAGACATATGTCCCATCTCATGGCATTTCCAGCACTGAATAGGGCCTGGTCTCCATGGCAGGGAGTCCTTTTTAGGGCCACTTAGCCACCGGGGACCACCACCAGTCTTTTGCCCCTGAGACGCCTCCTGAGCGCTCTTCCCTCTATCAGCACCCCTCCACACTCCCCCAATAGATGGAAGTCTCTTACCAGCTGAAGGCACAGGTCTGGCATTCCGGGGAGGTGACGGTGCTGCAGGAACATCACGGAGGTAGTCCTCAGTCGCCTGGAACCTCTCCACAAGGTTGACAAGTTCGTCAGCACTCTTAGGGTCGCCTTGTCCCACCAAGCGTTGCAGATCGTCAGGAAGTGCGCGGAGGTAGCGGTCCATCACGACCCTCTCTAGGATCTGTGCAGGAGTAGAAGTGTCTGGCTCCAACCATTTTCTTGCCAGATGAATCAGGTCATACATCTGGGACCTCGCTGATTTGTCCAGACTGTAGCTCCAGTTGTGGACCCTCCGGGCACGGACAGCAGCAGTAACCCCTAGTCGTGCGAGTATCTCTGCTCTTAGCCGAAGATAGTCCTTGACCTCTTGCTCACTGAGGTCATAGTAGGCCTTTTGAGGTTCGCCTGTTAAATAGGGAGCAATGACTTCTGCCCACTCAGTGGAGGGTAACTTTTCTCGCTCAGCCACACGCTCAAAGACAGTTAAGTAGGCCTCAACATCGTCATCAGCAGTCATCTTTTGCAGCGCATGCTGCACAGCTCTTCTCACAGACAAAGTCTCTGGCGCGGCTGCTGCCACCGGCTGGGGATTAGCACCTGCAGACGCCTCTTGCTTTGCTATCAGGTGCTCAATAAGTCTCTGTTGTTGAGCCATCGCTTGTTCATGGTGCAGATAAGCATCTGCCTGAGCCTGTTGTTGTTGCCTATTAGCCTGCTGGTGTGCGGCCAATGCCTGCTCATGGCGTAGGTTAGCGTCTGTCAGAGCCTGTTGTTGCTGCATATTAGCCTGCTGCTGTTGCAGACTCACTTGCATTAACTGCTTCATCATCTCCTCCATGTTGCTTGACTGTTTTTTGGAGTGAAGCAGAAGCCTTCACCCAGGACATAAGCAGCTGTAGCCAAGTTGATGCACACCGTTGCCCCTAGCAACCGTTTTGCCCACTCTGCAGCACCAATTGTAGGGATCTTCCCGGGGGATGGTGTGTTTGGACACAGTTCACAGCAGACTTGGACTTATGAAACAGGAGCTTGGTGTTTATTTGCAGCATAAACAGTCCAGCAAACAGAAATACAGCAACACCGTGCTTTTAAGAACAAAAACCAAACAAAAGGTCTTGCCCGTCTGGGCGCTTACTAACAGGTCTTCTCACCTATCTGATACAATAACACAGCGTCTTTCGCCTGGATACCGCAGGGTGTATATTTGCTCCAGCCGTGGCTGCATTCGCAGCTTCCACCAAACACACTGGCTGTTCACTCCTGGCTGAGAGCGACCATCTGCACACTGAGCACACCTTTTGCCTTCTCAGGCTGATTGAGATCAGAGCTCACCTGATCCCAAAACCCATACTGGATCGAGGGGGAGGGAATGGCAGATCCCACTACCAAAACCTACCTGCCATTCCATGTAAATCCAGGCCCGGTAAAAATAAATAATAACTCAGCAGCATAGCACTGCTGAGCACAGATGCCTCCTGGACTTACCATCTCACACTATGCATCAGCCTAGGTGAGATGTACACCCCCTCGAACACATCTCCAGTGACATGTCTACAATACATATACATGCACACACACACACACACACACACACACACACACACACACACACACATATATACATACATACATAAATACATACTTACACACAGACACACACACACACCACCAAATGCTACTACAAAATTACTACCTAGACTAAAGAAAACAATAATGTAGTAACAAGGTGTCCCTAATATAGTATTTAGTCAACATATATAGGGCTAAATAGAGAAAAAATACTCAGTTTTAATGAGCAGCATAGCGTCCAACAGAATAGAGATGGAGTTCATGATCCTTCCATTTTTTCTACCGTGTCAGTAGGACCATCCAAACGTCGTCTCTTGTGCTTGTCTTGAATAGGTGGAGTGAGACCCTTTACATCTTTAAGGGAAGAAATGGCTTCCTCAGGAGAACTGTAAAGAGAGGCTGAACCATCCGATTTGAAAACTTTCAGTATGGCAGGATAAAGAAGAGCAAATCGTATTTGATTTTTTACCAATGTCGAGCAAATGTGTGCGAAAGCTTTTCGTTTTTGAACCACTGCTGCAGAGTAGTCATTAAACATGAGGATTTTGTGGCCACGAATTGCAACATCAACTGTAGATTTTTTTTAAGCTTTGTAAAATGTTGTTTTTATCATTATAATTCAGATACTTGACAATCACTTGTCTGGGTTTCTGTTCTTTTTTATTTGCATCTTGCTTTTGTTTCACTGGTGGGGGTCCCACACGGTGCGCTCTTTCCACAGTAATGTGACCGGGGATACCCAAGGCTTGGGGAATTTCTAGAGAACATATAGCATGTAATTGCATGGCTGGAATGGATTCAGGTAAACCTATAATACGTAAATTGTTGCGCCTAGAGCGGTTCTCTAGATCATCAGTCTTTGTTTGCAATGAAGCTTTGACATTCATATTCTGTTGTAGTTTTATTTTTGTAGAATGTATTTCATCTTCTAACAGGCTGACTCTCTCCTGAAGTTCAGTAATCTGTGAGGTGTGCGTTGCTATATCTCCCTGTATGGTTGCTAGGGAGGAAACTATAGTGGCCTCAAGAGAGGATTTTATGTCATTTAATATCATCTTGGACACTTGAATTGCCAGTGCCTTGCAAGACATATTTAGTCCTGGTATTATGGTGTCACAGAGGTCCGGCACTGGGGTTTGTGAGGTATGTCTTTCCTCTGTGTGTGCCTCAGCAGCAGCACCTCGTGTCGGCGCCATCTTAGGTGTCCCTGTGACAGAGCTGTGAGGTAAATGAAGGAGGGCTTATGGGGAGGTGTATAACTGGTTCCCCGCTTAATGAAGTGGTGCCTCCGACTCCTCGGCACTTAGAGAAGTCAGAGATGTGGTCCGGCAGGGCCGGTAATGTCAGGAGTCAGAGCGGGGAGCGATATTATGAGTGGAGGGTGGAGGAGCTCACTCACACTGCTGCCATCCCATACGCGCCGGAACCGGAAGTCCAGCAGCAGACAGGGTATTATCATTAGTCTCGTGAGTATCCTGTGATACCAGGAATATAGATGGGATCCTAGGTGTGGGCGAGGGAAGGGGGTCCTCAGTGGCATATGAAGGCATCTGGGGATCTTTGCCGGCTGATGTGCGGTCTGGTGCCTTACTAACCTCGACACTCTGCTCACCTTGTTGTTGCTGGTGGACAGGGGGAGATGCGTCCTGCCCAGACAGTTGGGCACTATCAGGCACCCGGTTCAGCTCCCGAGAGAGCTGAGACATTGTTTGTGCAGCGGACTGCACCACACGTTGCAATGCTGTAGGAGCGGGCGCCGCCATCTTGGATTTTCCCGCACGGGCCGCGGCCGACTCTAATTCACCAGCAGGGAGCTGGAAAAATGCTGTAATCGGCCGGGTGGACGGTGAGTGACTGCCCGGGTCTTTTAGCTTCTTAGCCTTGCGCCTGTTCCCCATATGCGTGCTGTCTCCCCTAGTTAAGCAGGGCCGCTGTCGGAGCTCAACTCACACACGTCCTCCTGCCAGTGCGCCAAGCCACGCCCCCCATTATTATTATTATTTTACATTATTATTATTTTATTATTATGTGGCAATATGTTTATTGGAGGCAGTGGAGGTGGGGTGGACAATGCTTACTGGGGGTAGCAGCAAGGGACCAAACATTATGTTTATTGGGGCCAGCAGGGAGGGGGGGGGGCAGTGTTTGTGGGGCCAGCAGGGATGGGGGGGGGGGCAGTAGCGGATTATAATGTGGGCGGATTGACCGGGGGGGCGGTTGGGTGGTCAGCCCGGGGCCCCGGGTACATTTAATCTTCCACTGGTCCCACGTGATCGCAGGATGTACCAAAGAGTCTCCGGCATGTTTATTGGCTAAGAAATAGCGCCCAAACTTACAGGAAACGGATGATGAGATTTTCCCGAGTATCGCGAGATGCTTGTCTGAGTAACGAGTACCATCGAGTACCCTAATACTCGATCAAGTACCAAGCTCGGACAAGCATGCTCGCTCATCACTAGTGATAACCAAAAATTGTAACCAGTGATTTTCAGTTTACAACAAAACTACAACTCCCATCATGGATAAGGCTCCCCAGGCATGAGAGTTGTGGTTTTGCAACAGTTGGAGGGAAACAGGACGGGGAACAGTGTTCAGCACTATCACTCATCTGTTGTAAAGCTACAACTCCCATCATGCTTGGAGAGCCTCATCCATGATAAGAGTCAGCAACTGTACTGCTAATCATGTTTTTTTAATTTATTTATTTTTTACAGATATTTTAATGGAAGTAAATTATTATTATTATTATTATTATTATTATTATTATTATTATTATTTATTTATAAAGTAAATTACAATAATGTTAGGATTTTGATGAAAAACTCAAAAACAGAAGTCCATTGTAATGTCAGATACACTTTAAATGTGTTCAGCAGGTGATTGTGATTGCAGCTCTGCAGGGGGCACAGCCAGCTAATTAAGGGGCCTTAAATACAGCAGCTGTAATACAGTTTAGGTTTCCTGGGGAAGATTAGGAAGGGTGCACTGCAAAGTTTTGGAGGGAAATTGAAACATGCAGCTCTGGACACAGTAAGTGAAACCTGTAGTGAAATTGGGTGGAGGGGGATTTAATGTCCCAATGTGTTGTGCTTCACTGATCGCTAATTGTTACTATTTGTATCTGCACTTATACCGTATGCACTAGTGTTGGGTTCTCTTACATTATTGTTTATGCCCTTCCATGTGTGTTGCTTCTATTGGCTCAGACAGTATCCAGTGTCCTGCCCCTTCTGTGCTGTTCTGTTACACTGTCCCAGGTTAGTTGCCTTTAGGATGTGTTCCAGGAACTGCTGTGAAACTATAGCTGCCAGCAAGTATAACTCCCATCCTGGATGAGGCTCTCCAAGTATGATGGGAGTTTTGGTTTTACAACAAATGAGTGACATTGCTGTACACTGTTTCCCAATCTGTTTCTCCTCACCTGTTGCACAAACTACAACACACATAATCCATGATGGGAGTTGTAGTTTTGTTGTAAACTCTATACTCTGTTGTATATTATTATTATTATTATTATTATTATTATTATTATTATTATAATATTTATTATTATTATTTATTATTATTATTTATTATTATTCTTCAGCTCCCATTATGTATGAGGCTCTCCAAGGTTGGCGAACAATGCTTTGGCCTTAAGGGGTTATTCAGTGCTACAAAAACATGGCCACTTTCCCCCTACTGTTGTCTCCAGATTGGGTGGGGTTTTGAAACTCAGTTCCATTGAAGTAAATGGAGCTTAATTGCAAACCGCACCTGAACTGGAGACAACAGTAGGGGGAAAAGTGGCCATGTTTTTGTAGCGCTGGATAACCCCTTTAGGCAAACTCCTTCACAAACTAAAAAACATGAGGCATAATGGAAGTTGTAGTTTGAGAAAAGCTGAAAACTGTTTTTTTCAAGCTGTTGCCAAGCTAGAACTCTCATCAGCTGGAGAGCTTATAAGAGGTAGTCCCACTGTTATATATATATATATATATATATATATATATATATATATATAGGATTCATATTATATATATAGATATATAAAATTTTACAGGGTGGTCCAGAAGTAGGTGGACAGTATGTGTAATAGGGTTGAGAAGGGGAGATCAATCAAACATGGTGTAAAGTGAGACTGGCTCAGTTGCCCCTAGCAACCAATCAGATTCCACCTTTCATTTTCCAAAGAGTCTGTGAGGTATCAAAAGTGGAACAGTACAGAGGTTGCTAGGGACAACTGAGCCAGTTTCACTATACACCATGTTTGATAAATCTCTCCCTTCATTTCCCTATTACACATCCTGTCCACCTACTTTTAGACTCTATCTATCTATCTATCTATCTATCTATCTATCTATCTATATTTTTTTTAAATAGGATCCTATTTTAAGGAATAGTACAGAGGTTTGTGTTATTAAATCTGTAACTTGATTTGCCTGCAGATTTCATTGCATGTTAACCCCTCCCGCTGGCCCACTGTTAATTAAAGTCGCTGCAGCCTATGCCTGGTGCTGCACCAACGTTAATTAACGCTCTAGGATGACACAGGTGTTGGAGCTGCGCCTGTATCATCCGCAGCGGGTGACGGCTATCAGTGAAGCCGGAAGGGTTCGGGAGGGAAGGCTGGGTGTGCGGGGCATGAGGAGGAGAGGGGACAGAGATACGGAGATCAGCTTATGAGATCATTTTGATCCCATAAGCTGATGTCCAATCACGACCTGGGCATTGAGGCATTAATGACCCCAGGTCAGAAAGGATTAAAGGTCCCCTTTAAAATGGTACTCCGAAAACTCCTGAGATGAGTACGACTCACCATTCATTCTCTAAGGGCATCGGACTCCTCTCAGGAGCGCACGCGCCGGGCTTTGTGCGCTGAAATCTGTCACAGGACCGGATCAAGAAGCGGGACCCGTCGCGATCAGGTAAGTATAGGGGGCTCTAGCGGGGTCGGGAGCCTTTCACCCCGACACGGGGGGGGGGGGGGGGGAGGGGGGGTGACAGGTCCTATTTAAATGTATTAGTAAAATCTCTGCAGCAAACCAATAAATTGGAAGCTGAAAGTCTGGAGTTCTGCAACATATCGCAGCGCCTTTATTTTCATAAATTAATTTTTTGGCCGTCATGAATAACTAACGTGTTTGGGATATCTCGTAGGTACAGGATAAACCTGGGCCACATCTCTCCATGTCTGCTGTTACAGATCAGCTTCTTTCTATAGCTCTGTGATAATCCAACCAATAAATCAGTTGTGTTTTTGTACTTTTGTACTTTTTTTTTTTTTTTTTAAATAGCATTTTTATCCTTTTGCAGGAACACCTGGTGCTGCCAATGTGCATGGGACACAAATTCTCGAAAGTGAGAATACAACCTGCATCACCTTCTACAAGATCCATTTATCATCTGTCTGGCCCAAATGGAAGGAACTACCATCATACAGTGGCAATGTGTGCAAGCAGCTATAATATCTAGTTATATCTGCCCATGGTAAATACCAGCTGGTTCGATAGTAGCTGTCCAAGCACGGTGTTGTGTTGGTAACTCGGAGGGGGGTTATCAGTGTGGCATTGTGTGCAAGCAGCTACTATCTAGTCATATCTGGCCATCTTTAACCTATCCAATTTACCATTTAACTTCATGGTAAATGTCTGCCCATCCCAGCTGGTTCGATAGTAGCTGTCCAAGCATGGTGTTGTGTTGGTAACTCAGGAGAGGGGGTTATCAGTGTGGCATTGTGCACAAGCAGCTATTATCTAGTCATATCTAACCATCCTTAACCTATCCAATTTACCATTTACCTTCATGGTAAATGTCCGCCCATCCCAGCTGGTTCGATAGTAGCTGTCCAAGCATGGTGTTGTGTTGGTAACTCAGGAGAGGGGGTTATCAGTGTGGCATTGTGTGCAAGCAGCTATTATCTAGTCATATCTAACCATACTTAACCTATCCAATTTACCATTTACCTTCATGGTAAATGTCCGCCCATCCCAGCTGGTTCGATAGTAGCTGTCCAAGCATGGTGTTGTGTTGGTAACTCAGGAGAGGGGGTTATCAGTGTGGCATTGTGTGCAAGCAGCTATTATCTAGTCATATCTGCCCATCCCTATAGTAGTTGTTCTCTTAAAGGTATGAGAAGTTTATTCTAGTAGTTAGTTCCAAATGTAGAAGATGAAGCAGCTTCCTACCACACCATGCTACTCTCCTCATTGAATCAGAAAACATATTGCATCTACGACTATAAGGTAAGATTGCCTTTTTTGATTGTGAATACAGATCCCATATCTGATACAATATCATGTCAAAGGCTTGATAATGTTCTTAAAAAGCTATTCCCATCTTGACTAATTATAGTTATGCTTTTATTCTATAGTTAAAAAAAATTAAAGGCTTTTTACAATTCGCCATAATGACAGCACCACCGGGGTTTTTCCTACCCTCTATATATTTGCCTCTCTCTCTCAATGTTTTCTCTTCCTTGGGGACAGATGTGCTTTCTCAGAAGGATAAAGAAAAGGACAAAGAGAGAGGGAGAAGGAAAAAGAAAAGTAGAGGGAAAAAAACTTCCTTTTCCCGTCTCTAATAAATCGGTTGTGTCTTTCTACTTTTTTACATTTTTTTTAATTTTTTTAACATTTTTATCCTTTTGCAGGAATGTGTATGGAACACAAGATCCATTTATCATCTGTCTGCCCCAAATGGAAGGAACTACAATCATACAATGGCACCGTGTGCAAGCAGCTATAATATCTAGTTATATCTGCCCATGGTAAATACCAGCTGGTTTGGTAGTAGCTGTCCAAGCATGGTGTTGTGTTGGTAACTGGGGAGGGGGGTTATCTGTGTGGAATTGTGTGCAAGTAGCTATTATCTAGTCATATCTGCCCATCCCAGCTGGTTTGGTAGTAGCTGTCGAAGCATGGTGTTGTGTTGGTAACTGGGGAGGGGGGTTATCGGTGTGGCATTGTGTGCAAGTTGTGTTGGTAACTGGGGAGGGGGGTTATTGGTGTGGCATTGTGTGCAAGCAGCTATTATCTAGTCATAGTTTCTAGTCATATCTCACCATCCTTAGCCCATCCTTATAGTAGTTTGTTCTCTTAAAGGTATGAGAAGCTTATTCTACTACTTGGTGCCAAATGTAGAAGATAAAGCATCTTCCTACCACACCATGCTACTCTCCTCATTGAATCAGAAAACATATTGCATCTACAATTATAAGGTAAGATTGAATTTTTTGATTGTGAATACAGATCCTATATCTGATAAAATATCATGTCAAATGCTTGATAATGTTGTTAAAAAGCTATTCCCGTCTTGACTAATAGTTACAATATTTTTTTCAAATATCTTCATAGTAAACTTGCCTTCTCTTGATATGGCCGCTCCTTTCCTCCAATGAAAGGGGTTATCCAGCGCTATAAAAACATGGCCACTTTTACACCACTCTTGTCTCCAGTTCAGGTGTGGTTTACAATTAAGATTTATTTATTTTAATGGAGCTGAGTGTCAAACTCCACCTAATCTGGAGACAAGAATGGAGCAAAAGTGGCCATGTGTTGCATAACCCCTTAAATATCTACCCTACCACACTTCTTGCAAGCCCACAAAAGATAGAAGAAAGTGGCCACGTTTTTGTACTGCAGGGAAACCCCTTTAAAGTGGTTTGGGAAATCTGGAATGTCTCTTCTCCTCTCTGGAATGCCTTCTCTCCCCTTCCTGTTTGACACCTGCAAGCTGAATCCCAAGAGGGTCGGGGTGGTGGGTGGGAGCAAGGAGGTGGTACAACTTGTTGCACATCAGGAGCTCTGGGAAACCTTTCATTCTTCTACTATAGAATAAAAGCATTTTTACAATTCGCCATCATGACAGCACCACTGCGTTTTTCCTACCTGCTGGGTATCTGTTTGCCTCTCTCTCAATGTTTCCTCTCTTAAGGAAAAATGTGCTTTCTCACAAGGATAAAGTTAAGGACAAAGACAGAGGGAGAAGGAAAAAGAAAAGGAATAAAAGAAAAGCTTCTTTTCCCCCCTCTCCCCTTCTCTTTGTCTTTATCCTTCTGAGAAAGCACCTTTTCTTCCTAAGGGTGGGTTTATACTGAGGAATTCTTGCGGATAAACTCTGTGGATTTCCGTCGGCTGTACGTGCTCATGGGCGTGCCTTTCCGCCGGCTCCATAGACGCCATTCTATGGGCCGGCGTATTCCGCTATCCGCCGAAAGAAGTGACATGTCACTACTTTCGGCGAAACACTGAATATGCAGGCCCATAGAATGGTGTCTATGGAGCCGGCGGAAAGGTGCGTGGCTGTGTGCGCGGACATACTGCAGAATTCCGCAGAGTTTATCTGCAAGAATTCCTCAGTATGAACCTACCCTAAGGGGGAGAAAACAGAGAGGCAATCTTAGATATCCATAGGGTAGGAAAAAACCTGGGGATGCCGTCGCGATGGGCTCATGAAACTGAATTATCGGAAAGCTATAATTCTAAACTTCTACATTCTGGAAGCACAGACAGATATCAAAAATATACCACGTGTCTATTTGGCCGATGTGATGTGATCCCTATTCCATTATTGTTCCCTCAGTCCTGGACTAGGGATCACACCAAATATTAAAGTTGATGGCTACTGTGGCCATTAAAATATATTGCACGATAATTATGACGTAAACAGTTATTGGCTTAGGTTGTGTCTACATATAATAGTAATTTTTCCAGAAGACCCTTTCAACATGACATTAATCCCTTCATGGCGCAAGCCAAAATGGCCTAAATGACCAGGGCTTCATTATGAGTAAAATGACTCTACTGTGACCCTTATGTTTTTGTTTTATTCCCCAGAAGGCTGTATGGGGCATCATTTTTTGTGCCCTGAGCTCTTACATTTTATAGCAGAAAAAAATTAACAAAAAACAGTAAGTTTATGACGTTCACTGTGTGGGAACAATATTATATTATAGATCGGAAAATTGTTGGATTGCATGCACTGATGAATGGTAAGCCATTGCAAAGCATAGAAGAGTGTTATTGGCTCTCTTTACATAGATTCTCACTGGGGAAGACTCTGGGGAAGACTATTACAGTGACTGATAGCCTTGAAACTCCAGCTGTGGCAAAAGTACAATTCAAACATACCTGGGCAGCCAAAGCCATATCTTAGGTTGTTCAGACATGATGGGAATTGTAGTTTTGCAACAGCTAGTGTGTCAAGGTTAGCCATCACTGCTTTATTAGAAGCGCACCAATCGTACCAACCAGATGTAAGGAGAGCTACTACAGTGGTTAGGAAACGCTATCAGGATCCCCACAATCACACTGATGGGGTCCTGATCGTTACAAAAGCAGCTAACCTAATCCAATAACCTAATGTAATTTACTTTATAACTCTGTTGCACAATCGTCAAATGTCCACAGCAACTATCTGTCCGTGGCAATTGTCAAAGGTAATAAAGTAAATTTGTCTTTTTTTTTTTTTTTTACTATGTCTCTGATTCAGATATTTGTGTTCAAAGTTGTGATGACTTTTATTAACTTATTCTTGCTCTTTATTTTTCCATAGTCTACACCAGGTAACAGAACAAACCTACCACCTAACTCATCATACTGTGCTGTATAAAGGGCAAGTGAAAGAGCATGTTACCATTACCCTAAGGTAAGTTTTCAGCCAAATCCCATTAGTAATACAAAGCTATTCCATTATCACAAAGGCATAAAGGTTCATAAGCTTATGGATCTAAACCTTTCGTGGTGGTGGACCAGTGGAAGACTGCTTAGTTTAGGTCTACTCTGGTTTCTTCAATAGCTGATCTTTTCCCTTTGATAGTTGTTTATCCCCAATCTTTCAGATGAGCAGTGTGTTCAGTTACTTTAGAGCTGCCCTGGCTTGTTCTCTAAATTCAGTTGTCTAGTAAATCCCTTAGCTTAAAATAGCAGTACAAAGCTATTCCATTATCACAAAGGCATAAAGAGGTTCATAAGCTTATGGATCTAAACCTTTCATGGCCAACTAAGCAGGGTTATATTTTTTGCCAGATGCACATTTATCTCATACTCTATACTTTATAACCAAGTCAATTTATTTGCCATATTCTCAGAAGGAACAACGTGGCATCTTTATTTCTTTTTTGTAGTAATCGACCATTTCAATTATGAAGATCTCATCTAAAGTGAAGATCTGGCTGCAACAAGGATGAAACCATATTTGGCCACATTTCAGTCTGGTATTAAATCTACATTTCTTAAATGTTGTTCAATGTTTTATTCAATCTTCAAGGCATGATGGGAGTTGTGGTTTTGCAGCAATTGGAGAGAAACATGGTGGGGCACAATATATAGCAATGTCACTCATCTGTTGCAAAGCTACAACTCCATCATGCTTGAAGAGCATCGTCAAATGTAGACAGCTACAATCTGTCCATGGCATTTTTCCCCCCTTTGTCTCTAATTCAGATATTGGTGTTTGAAATTGTAATGACTTTTAATAACTTATTATTTTTCCTCTTTATTTTTCCATAGTCCACACTAGGTAACAGAAAAAACCTACCACCTACCTCATCATACTGTGCTTCAATCAAAGAGTAAATGAAATTGCATGTGACCATTACCATAAGGTAGGTTTATTATTAGTAGTACGAAGCTATTCCAATATCACAAAGGCATAAAGGTCCATAAGGGGAGGGCTTATGGACCTAAACCTATCGTGCTGGTGGACTAGTGGAAGACTACACCTTAGCAGTACAAAGCTTTTATATGACCACAAAGGCATAAAGATACATAAGCCCTCCCCTTATGGATCTTAACCTTTCGTGGTGGTAGACTAGTGGAAGACTGCTTAGGTTTTATTTAGGTGTTAAGAATATAGCATAGCAGTACAAAGCTATTTGTTATCGCAAAGGCATAAAGGTACATAAGCCCTCCCCTTATGGACCTTAACCTTTCGTGATGGTAAAGTAGTGGAAGACTGCTTTAAGGCCACTCCGGTTTCCGATGCGCGCAGTGTGTGAGCCTGTTTTTCATATTCTCAGGTGGGACGACCAGGCATCTCTACTTGCTGATGTAGTAATCGACCACTTCAGTTGTGAAGAACTGGTCTAACATGAAGATCTGGCTGCAACAAGGATGAAACCAGAACAAACCTACCACCTACCTCATCATACTGTGCTTCAATCAAAGAGTAAATGAAATTGCATGTGATCATTACCATAAGGTAGGTTTATTATTAGTAGTACGAAGCTATTCCAATATCACAAAGGCATAAACGTCCATAAGGGGAGGGCTTATGGACCTAAACCTTTTCGTGCTGGTGGACTAGTGGAAGACTACACCTTAGCGGTACAAAGCTTTTTTACGACCACAAAGGCATAAAGATACATAAGCCCTCCCCTTATGGATCTTAACCTTTCGTGGTGGTAGACTAGTGGAAGACTGCTTAGGTTTTATTTAGGTGTTAAGAATATAGCATAGCAGTACAAAGCTATTTGTTATCGCAAAGGCATAAAGGTACATAAGCCCTCCCCTTATGGACCTTAACCTTTCGTGATGGTAAAGTAGTGGAAGACTGCTTTAAGGCCACTCTGGTTTCCGATGCGCGCAGTGTGTGAGCCTGTTTTTCATATTCTCAGGTGGGACGACCAGGCATCTCTACTTCCTGATGTAGTAATCGACTACTTCAGTTGTGAAGAACTGGTCTAACATGAAGATCTGGCTGCAACAAGGATGAAACCAGAACAAACCTACCTCATCATACTGTGCTTCAATCAAAGAGTAAATGAAATTGCATGTGATCATTACCATAAGGTAGGTTTATTATTAGTAGTACGAAGCTATTCCAATATCACAAAGGCATAAACGTCCATAAGGGGAGGGCTTATGGACCTAAACCTTTTCGTGCTGGTGGACTAGTGGAAGACTACACCTTAGCGGTACAAAGCTTTTATATGACCACAAAGTCATAAAGGTACATAAGGGAGGGCTTATGGGTCTTAATCTTTCGTGGTGGTAGACTAGTGGAAGACTGCTTAGGTTTTATTTAGGTGTTAAGAATCTAGCATAGCAGTACAAAGCTATTTTTGTTATCGCAAAGGCATAAAGGTACATAAGCCCTCCCCTTATGGACCTTAACCTTTCGTGATGGTAAAGTAGTGGAAGACTGCTTTAAGGCCACTCCGGTTTCCGATGCGCGCAGTGTGTGAGCCTGTTTTTCATATTCTCAGGTGGGACGACCAGGCATCTCTACTTCCTGATGTAGTAATCGACCACTTCAGTTGTGAAGAACTGGTCTAACATGAAGATCTGGCTGCAACAAGGATGAAACCAGAACAAACCTACCACCTACCTCATCATACTGTGCTTCAATCAAAGAGTAAATGAAATTGCATGTGATCATTACCATAAGGTAGGTTTATTATTAGTAGTACGAAGCTATTCCAATATCACAAAGGCATAAACGTCCATAAGGGGAGGGCTTATGGACCTAAACCTTTTCGTGCTGGTGGACTAGTGGAAGACTACACCTTAGCGGTACAAAGCTTTTTTACGACCACAAAGGCATAAAGATACATAAGCCCTCCCCTTATGGATCTTAACCTTTCGTGGTGGTAGACTAGTGGAAGACTGCTTAGGTTTTATTTAGGTGTTAAGAATATAGCATAGCAGTACAAAGCTATTTGTTATCGCAAAGGCATAAAGGTACATAAGCCCTCCACTTATGGACCTTAACCTTTCGTGATGGTAAAGTAGTGGAAGACTGCTTTAAGGCCACTCCGGTTTCCGATGCGCGCAGTGTGTGAGCCTGTTTTTCATATTCTCAGGTGGGACGACCAGGCATCTCTACTTCCTGATGTAGTAATCGACTACTTCAGTTGTGAAGAACTGGTCTAACATGAAGATCTGGCTGCAACAAGGATGAAACCAGAACAAACCTACCTCATCATACTGTGCTTCAATCAAAGAGTAAATGAAATTGCATGTGATCATTACCATAAGGTAGGTTTATTATTAGTAGTACGAAGCTATTCCAATATCACAAAGGCATAAACGTCCATAAGGGGAGGGCTTATGGACCTAAACCTTTTCGTGCTGGTGGACTAGTGGAAGACTACACCTTAGCGGTACAAAGCTTTTTTACGACCACAAAGGCATAAAGATACATAAGCCCTCCCCTTATGGATCTTAACCTTTCGTGGTGGTAGACTAGTGGAAGACTGCTTAGGTTTTATTTAGGTGTTAAGAATATAGCATAGCAGTACAAAGCTATTTGTTATCGCAAAGGCATAAAGGTACATAAGCCCTCCCCTTATGGACCTTAACCTTTCGTGATGGTAAAGTAGTGGAAGACTGCTTTAAGGCCACTCTGGTTTCCGATGCGCGCAGTGTGTGAGCCTGTTTTTCATATTCTCAGGTGGGACGACCAGGCATCTCTACTTCCTGATGTAGTAATCGACCACTTCAGTTGTGAAGAACTGGTCTAACATGAAGATCTGGCTGCAACAAGGATGAAACCAGAACAAACCTACCTCATCATACTGTGCTTCAATCAAAGAGTAAATGAAATTGCATGTGATCATTACCATAAGGTAGGTTTATTATTAGTAGTACGAAGCTATTCCAATATCACAAAGGCATAAACGTCCATAAGGGGAGGGCTTATGGACCTAAACCTTTTCGTGCTGGTGGACTAGTGGAAGACTACACCTTAGCGGTACAAAGCTTTTATATGACCACAAAGTCATAAAGGTACATAAGGGAGGGCTTATGGGTCTTAATCTTTCGTGGTGGTAGACTAGTGGAAGACTGCTTAGGTTTTATTTAGGTGTTAAGAATCTAGCATAGCAGTACAAAGCTATTTTTGTTATCGCAAAGGCATAAAGGTACATAAGCCCTCCCCTTATGGACCTTAACCTTTCGTGATGGTAAAGTAGTGGAAGACTGCTTTAAGGCCACTCCGGTTTCCGATGCGCGCAGTGTGTGAGCCTGTTTTTCATATTCTCAGGTGGGACGACCAGGCATCTCTACTTCCTGATGTAGTAATCGACCACTTCAGTTGTGAAGAACTGGTCTAACATGAAGATCTGGCTGCAACAAGGATGAAACCAGAACAAACCTACCACCTACCTCATCATACTGTGCTTCAATCAAAGAGTAAATGAAATTGCATGTGATCATTACCATAAGGTAGGTTTATTATTAGTAGTACAAAGCTATTCCAATATCACAAAGGCATAAACGTCCATAAGGGGAGGGCTTATGGACCTAAACCTTTTCGTGCTGGTGGACTAGTGGAAGACTACACCTTAGCGGTACAAAGCTTTTTTACGACCACAAAGGCATAAAGATACATAAGCCCTCCCCTTATGGATCTTAACCTTTCGTGGTGGTAGACTAGTGGAAGACTGCTTAGGTTTTATTTAGGTGTTAAGAATATAGCATAGCAGTACAAAGCTATTTGTTATCGCAAAGGCATAAAGGTACATAAGCCCTCCCCTTATGGACCTTAACCTTTCGTGATGGTAAAGTAGTGGAAGACTGCTTTAAGGCCACTCTGGTTTCCGATGCGCGCAGTGTGTGAGCCTGTTTTTCATATTCTCAGGTGGGACGACCAGGCATCTCTACTTCCTGATGTAGTAATCGACTACTTCAGTTGTGAAGAACTGGTCTAACATGAAGATCTGGCTGCAACAAGGATGAAACCAGAACAAACCTACCTCATCATACTGTGCTTCAATCAAAGAGTAAATGAAATTGCATGTGATCATTACCATAAGGTAGGTTTATTATTAGTAGTACGAAGCTATTCCAATATCACAAAGGCATAAACGTCCATAAGGGGAGGGCTTATGGACCTAAACCTTTTCGTGCTGGTGGACTAGTGGAAGACTACACCTTAGCGGTACAAAGCTTTTATATGACCACAAAGTCATAAAGGTACATAAGGGAGGGCTTATGGGTCTTAATCTTTCGTGGTGGTAGACTAGTGGAAGACTGCTTAGGTTTTATTTAGGTGTTAAGAATCTAGCATAGCAGTACAAAGCTATTTTTGTTATCGCAAAGGCATAAAGGTACATAAGCCCTCCCCTTATGGACCTTAACCTTTCGTGATGGTAAAGTAGTGGAAGACTGCTTTAAGGCCACTCCGGTTTCCGATGCGCGCAGTGTGTGAGCCTGTTTTTCATATTCTCAGGTGGGACGACCAGGCATCTCTACTTCCTGATGTAGTAATCGACCACTTCAGTTGTGAAGAACTGGTCTAACATGAAGATCTGGCTGCAACAAGGATGAAACCAGAACAAACCTACCACCTACCTCATCATACTGTGCTTCAATCAAAGAGTAAATGAAATTGCATGTGATCATTACCATAAGGTAGGTTTATTATTAGTAGTACGAAGCTATTCCAATATCACAAAGGCATAAACGTCCATAAGGGGAGGGCTTATGGACCTAAACCTTTTCGTGCTGGTGGACTAGTGGAAGACTACACCTTAGCGGTACAAAGCTTTTTTACGACCACAAAGGCATAAAGATACATAAGCCCTCCCCTTATGGATCTTAACCTTTCGTGGTGGTAGACTAGTGGAAGACTGCTTAGGTTTTATTTAGGTGTTAAGAATATAGCATAGCAGTACAAAGCTATTTGTTATCGCAAAGGCATAAAGGTACATAAGCCCTCCCCTTATGGACCTTAACCTTTCGTGATGGTAAAGTAGTGGAAGACTGCTTTAAGGCCACTCCGGTTTCCGATGCGCGCAGTGTGTGAGCCTGTTTTTCATATTCTCAGGTGGGACGACCAGGCATCTCTACTTCCTGATGTAGTAATCGACCACTTCAGTTGTGAAGAACTGGTCTAACATGAAGATCTGGCTGCAACAAGGATGAAACCAGAACAAACCTACCTCATCATACTGTGCTTCAATCAAAGAGTAAATGAAATTGCATGTGATCATTACCATAAGGTAGGTTTATTATTAGTAGTACGAAGCTATTCCAATATCACAAAGGCATAAAGGTCCATAAGGGGAGGGCTTATGGACCTAAACCTTTTCGTGCTGGTGGACTAGTGGAAGACTACACCTTAGCGGTACAAAGCTTTTATATGACCACAAAGTCATAAAGGTACATAAGGGAGGGCTTATGGGTCTTAATCTTTCGTGGTGGTAGACTAGTGGAAGACTGCTTAGGTTTTATTTAGGTGTTAAGAATATAGCATAGCAGTACAAAGCTAGTTTTGTTATCGCAAAGGCATAAAGGTACATAACCCTCTCCTTATGGACCTTAACCTTTCGTGATGGTAAAGTAGTGGAAGACTGCTTTAAGGCCACTCCGGTTTCAGATGCGCGCAGTGTGTGAGCCTGTTTTCCATATTCTCAGGTGGGACGACCAGGCATCTCTACTTCCTGATGTAGTAATCGACCATTTCAGTTGTGAAGAACTCGTGTAATGTGAAGATCTGACTGCAATAAGGAAGAAACCACATTTTGCCATATTTCAGTCTGGTATTAAATCTACATTTCTTAAATGTTTTTCATGTATATGTCTATATATAATATATTATAGGGTTGTTTTTTTTTTTTCCTTTTTAGTGATACTTACATTTTGTTTACATTGAAGATTCATGTCTGCTCTAGTTTCTTTTAGAATAATTATCATCCTCTTTCTCTGGTCTAGGTACTGAACGCAAACCACCAAGCTCTGCATCACTAGTTTTTACCAAACCAGATAACCAGATGTCTTCGCCCAACTGGAGGGGAGGCGCCATCAGCCAATAATCTTTGATATATTTTTTAAGCTTTTATTACACCTTCTTTATTTTGTGTTTTGGCGATATGCAGGTGGTAACTTTAATGTCTTTCCTTATGCTCTTGTGCCTGCCGCTGTATATTCTAGTGCATTTGTGCCAAATGTCATGAGCTCTAATGCTTTGTCTGCCTCCGTATACTCTGGAGCTTTTGTGCCCACCACTGTATGCTCTGTTTTTGTCTGCCGCCATATATTTTGGTGCTTCTGTGCCACCTGACATATGCTCTTGTGTCTGCCACCATATATTCTAGTGCATTTGTGCCAAATGTCATGAGCTCTGATGTTTTGTCTGCCGTCGTACACTCTGGTGCTTTTGTGACGCCGCTGTATGCTCTGTTTTGTCTGCTGCTGTATACTTTGCTTTTATGACAGATGCTATATGATTTTGTCTTCCGCCGTTTACTCTGGTGCTTTTGTTGCAGATGACATGTGCTTGGGTCTGCCTCCGTATACTCTGAAGCTTTTGTGCCCGTCACTGTATGCTCTGTTTTTGTCTGTCGCCGTATATTTTGGTGCTTCTGTGCCACCTGACATATGCTCTTGTGTCTGCCACCATATATTCTAGTGCATTTGTGCCAAATGTCATATGCTCTGATGTTTTGTCTGCCGCCGTACACTCTGGTGCTCTTGTGCCAGATGACATGTGCTTGGATCTGTCTCCGTATACTCTGGAGCTTTTGTGCCCACCACTGTATGCTCTGTTTTAGTCTTCCGACGTATATTTTGGTACTTCTGTGCCACCTGACATATGCTCTTGTGTCTGCCACCATATATTCTAGTGCATTTTTGCTAAATATCAAATGCTCTGATGTTTTGCCTGCCGCCGTACACTCTGGTGCTTTTGTGACGCCGCCGTATGCTCTGTTTTGTCTGCTGCTGTATACTTTGCTTTTATGACAGATTCCATATGATTTTGTCTTCCGCCGTACACTCTGGTGCTTTTGTGCCAGATGACATTTGCTTGGGTCTGCCTCCGTATACTCTGGTGCTTTTGTGCCAGATGACATTTGCTTGGGTCTGCCTCCGTATACTCTGGTGCTTTTGTGCCAGATGACATTTGCTTGGGTCTGCCTCCGTATACTCTGGAGCTTTTGTGCCAGTCACCGTATGCTCTGTTCTTGTCTGCCGCCGTATATTTTGGTGCTTCTGTGCCATCTGACTTATGTTCTTGTGTCTGCCACCATATATTCTAGTGCATTTGTGCCAAATGTCATATGCTCTGATGTTTTGTCTGCCGCCGTACGCTCTGGTGCGTTTGTGACGCCGCTGTATGCTCTGTTTTGTCTGCTGCTGTATACTTTGCTTTTATGCCAGATGCCATATTATTGTCTGCCGCCGTATACTCTGGTGCTGCAGGATGCTGTATGTGCTGAGAGTTTTGTTCTGAAATGTCAGCCTAGTCCTAGTCTCACCCAGAGGGGTTAGATATTGGCTGCCCAAGCATGGAGGAGTGTTTGTAACCCGGACGGAGGGGGGGGGGAGGTTATCCATGTGGCACCATGCGTAAGCAGCTATTGAACAGACTGTTATGGTTAGTGCCTATAAAGTGCTGGTAGAAACATTTAGTATCAGACAATGTCGCAAGATTAGAACAATAAGAATCCACAACTCAGACAGATGTTTTCAGCGACACTCAGTATTTATTCAAATAGATACATTATGTCTTCTACACTGGGTGCTGGATATCGCAGGGCATGTATGTGTTGCAATGCACATGTTAAAATGGCAATTGATGCAATATTTATGGCAATAACTGTTTTTGCTCTTTTTATAGGGGATGAAGTTAGTTTGCTTTTCTACTACTTGATGTGGACTTTAGAAGAACATTAAGCATTTGAATCAGAATGATACTGCACATGTCATGATCATAAGGTAAGATTTATTTTTTTATTGTTCTCACAGATCCCATAAACTCTCAAGAGCAGTACAAAGCTATAACCGTGTAACCCCCTAGTTATGGATTTAAACTGTTTTTTTTTTTTTTTTTTTTTTTTTTTTCATTTTTGTGCTTTCGTTTTTTCTCCTCATGTTTAAAAGGCCACTGCGCTTGTATTTTTTTTCACCTACAGACCCACATGAACCCTTGTTTTTTGCTTTGCAAGGAGTGGCGAGCAAAGTTGCAATTTCAGGACAATTGTGGAATTGTAAATTGCTTGTTGCACCATGCATCCCCAGACACCATCTCTTCCACATGCATGATGTGGTTAACATCCGTGACCCACTCTAATGGAGGGGTAAGAGACTTCCCATGTGGCAGTCAAGAAATGGTGAGGTGGAGCAAAGTATCATATAGAGAAGGCCAATCCGTGCAGTGGTTGGAATTGAGGAGTTAAAAAAAGTGTTTGTTTTTTTTTCTTATTTTTTTTTGCCAGAAATTTTAAAGACCTGCGCAACTTGACAAAATATGTAGTATGGTCCTAGAGCAGTGCCAGCAGATGATCTGACACGGACAGCGTTTAACAGTGCAGGATACAATCTTGTGAGAATTTTGTAGTTTCTCTCCTCTGCATAATTATATAACTTTGAAATTGTAAGTAATATACTATAATATGACTTATTGAGCTTTGTTGTCCCCCCAAATTTTTTTTATAGGCGATATATTATGATATACTGCTTACAATTTCAAACTTATTCCGTTAACGGGTTAGAAACCCCCCATTATGGATCAAAACCTTTCTGTGTTTGTGGACTGGTGGTAGACTGGGATTTGTGAAATGGTTTGTTGAAAAATATTGTTATATTGATATTGTACAAATGTAGAGAATTCATTTTTTATTTTTCCTTTTTTGCAGATTCTTGCTGCGTGAGGAGAACTTCGCATTTGTGCTTCCTGTTATAGTAATAGTATAGTAATGGAGAGCTGGCTTCATCTGATCCTGATTCGTCAACATTAGAAACATTAGAACATTTTATTGTTGAAGTCTGACTAGCTAAATGTTCTAGAGCTTCTGTAAAATTTGTTTTTTTTTCTGCTAATAAAATCTGTAAAAAGTGTTTTTAGTTTTTGATTTTTTTATGTTTTAAAAAAACATTAAGTTCTCATCAACTCCTAGTTTAATAAAAGGGGTTTTCTTAAATGCCTATAATGCGTACTCATACTACACCTGTTTGTCCCTAACATTGTGACAACACCTGTTCCTGAAGGAAAAATCTGATCAGGCAATTACAGAAACTTTTGTGAAAAACCAATCCAATAAAAGTGTTTTCATGGAGGTCCTTCCCAATGTACAGGATGTAACGCAGAGTACCTACAAAGAGCAGACATCACTCTAGAGCAATGCTTCTTAAACTGTCGGGTAGCTCTCACCAGTGAGGTGCCCCCTAGTGACTGGTGAGGCACAGCTGGGCATGTGCTTTTCAGGTGACTAGAAGTTGCACAGTTCTTTCCCCAGCTGTAATAATCCTTGCTTTAGGAACATTTTGTACTTATTTTAATGTTTTACATAGTATAGAAAACAAATGAAGGGTAGACTGAGCCAATAGTGGACATGACTGTGGATGTTGTGATACATTGCCTGACAAGACCTTAGAGTTCCTATTGGCTGCTATATTTCAGCTATTTGCATATGTGCTGTGATTGGCTGTCAGCGGTTAGAATGTGGCCATTATTTCTATGGGAAATTCGGGGTCTTTAAACGTAAATTTCTTACAAACGACAAATCCGATTGAAACGAAAAATAGATAGCACACCTCACACTGCCGAGGGCTTCGAAACGCAGTTTGAACGGAGTCTTTGTGCAAAGCGGTTTGGGCTGTATTACGCGCAGAAAAATGGCTGGAAGAGGAGGAAACGGAAGAAGAAGAATACGGATTACAATATAGGGATTGTCAAGCACTATAATCTTTTAATAAATTTCAATGAGCATTCAAACAATGTAGCATTGTGAGGGAGTGCGGTGTAAACCTCATACTATACTGTTTGTGACTGGTGTTGCCATTATGTGTTATGTGCCACATTAGTTTGTGCTCCCATTTTGTGTGTATATCTGTTAACCCTTGCGAGAAGCTGGTACTCTCAAAAGGTCTAATTTTGGAGCCACATCTTGGATAGTACAGGCTGAAGGGGCAATAACCCAGATTTACAATGACATAGGGTAGTGAGAAACTGGCTGCATTGGAATAATCAGACACTGGTTGCCCCTGAAGCCTAGGAGGGTTCTGAACATCCAGGCACACTAAGGCCGCAATTTTACCCAGACACCCTATGACAGCACCCCTGGAGAGGACCTCCCACCGCAGGACAGGAAACCTGTGAAGATAAAAGTCTGACACTCCTCTCCACACCTCAGTTCAGGTTTCCTGTCTGGCGGATGGGAGACCTCTGAAGAGTCCCATATGGGATGAAGCTCACCTTCTCAACGCCGGCTGCAGGTCCCCCGTTAGCCTGACACGCTGTGGGGCTCCCTGACGGCAGAAGTCTGTCTCCGGATAGCAGCCCTAAGTCTGGTCTGAGCTCCCCTGGTGAGGCGGATTTCTCCCCTCCAGCCCCCAATCCTTGCTGGTTTTGGTGAGTGAGGGGTGCTGGGGCAGAGCGAGCCGTGCCTGTCTCCCCGGCCAGGGCGCGCGGCGGGCCCGTCAGCGCGCCGGATAGCGTCATGACGTGGGCCGCCGGAGTGACGGCGGATGACGTCAGACGCCGGAGCGCCGCATCCGGTTCGGAGCTCGGCATCCCCCGGGGTTACGAAAGGCCAGGGGACACCTCTGTCCTCGTCCATGCCTCCTATAGCGTCCAGGAGCAGTGGAGCAGGAGTCAGCCAGCCTCACCTACCAGGTGTATATTCCAGCCTTCAGCATGTCAGAATCTTCGGGCAGGAAAGAAAAAGGACGCCATGATCGCTCCTCCAGGTCTGACAAGTCAGAAAGATCGGACAGATCAGCCAAGGAGAAGCATGAAAGACCCAGCAGACCAGAAAGACCAGAGAAACAGCCTGAGAGTCCGGTACCTGGGGTGATGGGATACAGCATTTGGTGAGCGTATGCATTTCTAATTTTTACTAATATAGCCTTTGTATGTGGTTTATTTTAGGCTTCTGATAAAACCTAAAATGGCCACCTCTAAACACCACTATAAGGAGTGTGGAGATTGTAGAATTCCTTTACCTGATGATCATCCCAGATCCCTGTGTCAGCCCTGTGTTGATAAATTGGTGTCTCAGGAATAATCTCTAGCTGACACCTTAAAACAGATCGTAAGGGATGAAGTCCAGGCATCCCTTAGAGGGTTTGGAGTCCTGGGTCCTACAACCTCCACTCCAGCTATGTCTATTACCTCTGTCAATGCTGAGGATGACTGCCCATCTGAAGCTCCTGTATCTGATAAAATTATTGAAGAAGGGGAAATTGAATATATTCCATCAGATAATGAGGAAGGTGGTCCATCTTTTAGAGTTCTTTTCCCTACTGAAGATATTGACCAATTGATTAAAGCTATAAGAACCTCCATAAATATTGAGGAAATAAAAACCCTGTTATCTGCAGAAGATGCCTTATACGAAGGGTTAACCCCTGAGAAAGTTCGCACCTTCTCACTCCATAAAAGCGTGAAAGCCTTAATCGATAAAGAATAGCAGAACCCTGATAGGAAGTTTTTTATCCCCAGGTTCTTCAAAAGGAAATATCCTTTTGAGGATGGTGACTCTAGCACCTGGGATAAAGCCCCGGCCATCGATGCACCAGTAGCAAGAAAAATAGCCTTCCCTTTGATAACATACTGTAGGTACTTTATTAGACCCTATGGATAGAAAATCTGAGTACTATAATAAGAGAACATGGGAGGCAGCTACGGGTATCCTTAGGACAAGTATAGCTTCTACCTGTGTGGCAAGATCTCTAAGGGTGTGACTTGCAAAGTTATGGTGCGTTTACACAGAAAGATTTATCTGACAGATTTTGTAAGCCAAAGCCAGGAACAGACTATAAACAGGGACTAGGTCATAAAGGAAAGACTGAGATTTATCCTCTCTTCAAATCCATTCCTGGTTTTGGCTTCCAAAATCTGTCAGATAAATCTTTCTGTGTAAATGCACCATTAAAGACTCAGATTAATGACGACCCTTCTTGTCAGAAGGTCCTGGCGGATATCCCTGTCCTAGCTAAAGCCGCTGATTTTCTTTCAGATGCCTCTGCGGATAGTATTAAATTAGCAGCAAAGGCGGCTGCACTTTTGAACTCTGCTAGAAGAGCATTATGGCTCAAGACATTGAAAAGGGGATATTACTGCTAGGGGAAAACTTTGTGGCATTCCATGTGATGGCAATCTTCTTTTCGGGCCTGTTCTTGACTCTCTATTAGAGAAAGCCTCCGATAGGAAAAAAGGTTTCCCCGCTCAGCCAAAACAACAGGAAAACGTTAGACAGAAAAAGCAATACAAAAAGCCCTTTTGTAATACTCAAGACAATAAAAAATTTGGAGTACCAGGGAAGGGAAAAGGATACATCTTTAACTCTAAAGACGACGGGGACTTCCGGTTCTGGCGCGCGGATGGAAGCAGCGTGAGGGAGCAGCTCCGTCCCGGACCTCGGCATATATCTGACCTCCCTGCACTGACACCCTCCAAAGCGGGATCTGAGGTGGTAGGAAGACCCGCGGTCATCTTTTTCTCCCGATGGAGAAGTTTTTACAGCGTGGAGGGGAGGCGGCACAGGCAGCGGCATTACAGCAACGCACTAAAACCAAATCCAAGATGGAGCCGGCGGGAGGCGAACAAGACGGACCACCACTATCAGCGTCCCAGCCTCATTCCTCACAGGCTCCAGAAGTCCTCGGGGACGATACAGGGGACGCCCTCATACCGGTTCTGCAGCTGACATGTAAGTCACTAGCCATAGAGGTGGCAAAAATCCTGGCACCGGACCTCAGGGCCTCCCTGGAATCAACCATTACATCTGCTCTGACGCAGATACATGGGGAAATAGCTAAGCACACGGACGAGATCTCTGACATGGGAGAGAGACTAGATACTGTTGAATCTGAACTGACATATACTAAGGCCAAACTACAACAATCTGCCCGCATGATTAAGACTTTGCAGGACAAAACTGAAGACTTAGAAAACCGCTCTAGAAGGAGCAATCTGAGGATAGTTGGACTGCCAGAATCTGTAGCAGCTACCTGTCTACACAAACTGTGCAGAAGAACTGCCTCAGGCTTTGGGGTTGCCGGCTTCATGTACTGTGGAGAGGGCTCATAGGCTAGGTCCACCCCGCACTATATCCAACAACAATTCCCAGCCTAAGCCCAGGCAGGTCATTGTAAAATATCTCAACTACACGGATAAATTTGCCATCTTGCAAGCATATAAGAAAAACCAGGCAGACACCATTGTCAGAGGCTATAAAGTACTGATTTTTAATGATTTTTCGGCTGACTTTTTCGGCTGATTTTACTGCCAAACACAGAAAGGCTTTTGCACCTTTATGTACTGAACTTGTTAAACGACACATTCGCTTTGCACTACAGTTTCTTGCTACGCTCCGGATCTTTAGAGCAGACGGCACATCTGAGATTTTTCAGAACCCTGATGCGCAGCACACTTTGTCGGCATAACAGCTTCGACCGCACCACAGGACAAATCCAAGCGCCGCAGACTGAACAGCCCTCCAGCCTCCCAAGACTCGATGGACTGACTCATTGGCTTATCTCCTGAGTATTACTTTTACTATTGGCTGTTTTGTAATATTCAAATTTGTTTAGCATGAATCCCCAGGATAACGTTGCGTAGCGAAGTTTGTTTGTTTTTTTTCTATCCCACGGTTGGGACGAGATTATGAGACACCTGCTGGTGATAGCTTCTCTCAGCTTACTTTTTACTTTACTTTTAACTCTTACTCTTATGTTCTCACGTTTTTCCTTTCTTTCTTGTCCTTATGGTTTAATTAGTGCATCTTTATATGGTCAAGTGTTGACCGGCTGTTTTACTAGTTGATACTAATGGTCGGGGGAGGGTTTATGCAGCTCCATAACCGCTCTTGTATCTTCCCTTGCTTGATTAAGAGAGGGTATGCGAGGCCCACTCATACTCCGCGAAAAAAGAGGAGTCACTAAATGTTATTTCACTCGCATTGTTGCAAGGTACATAGTTCTTTTGTGCCTCACATGTTTTTCTAGTTATTGTTTATGTAATATGTTTGATCCAACCCACTTAGTTGCTCACCTGATGCCTAATACACGTGCTCAGTGTACAACACTGCCAGGCCTAGGCACGCTACACGTCTCACTCTATCCCCTATATCTTTCCACATATTAACATGAAAATCATAACTTGGAATGTTCAGGGATTGAGTTCCCCATCTAAGAGGATTAAGGTTCTACGCCATCTCCGCCGCTTAAAAGCGGACATAGCCATATTACAAGAAACAAATTTAATTGAGGCGGATTTCTTCCGTATGAAAAGGTTATGGGTGGGTGAGACGTATGGCTCCGCAGCTGTTGACAACAAAGGTGGAACACTGACTTTATTACACAGAAATCTTGCGTACTCAGTCATCTCACAAACTCAGGACACAGAGGGGAGACTACACATCTTGAAGTTAGATACGCCCTCAGGAAAGCTCTCCTTATACAATGTTTACGCTCCCAATTCTAATAGGCGCCCTTTTTTTTCAGAACCTAGAGTCCACCCTGTTGCAAGATGGTGAGGTCCATAAAATTGTGGGAGGGGATTATAATTCAGTAGTCCATACAGATGAAGACCGCAAGAGGTCAAGGATTGTATCCACCAACAGTGGGCACGCTGATGTTTATGTCCAACCGTTGATGGATTCTAATGCGCTCATAGATGTCTGGCATCATTTTTCCCCCATAGAAAGGGAATTTACTCACTATTCCCATGCTGGAGATTCATGGTCCCGTCTAGATTTTTTTTTTCTCTCCTAGATAAAACTTCAGAGGTACTCATCCATGACTTAGTCATATCTGATCATTCCCCGGTAAGCATCACCCTCAGAGACGACATCCCCAGAGGTAAGGACAGATTGTGGCGTTTCTCGACTTACCTTTCAGATGACTCAAATTTCCAACAAATGCTACAACACTGGTGGCTGGAATATTCCAGGGACAATGAGGAGCACAAATCGAATCAGGTGTTTTGGCAGACGTCCAAGGCAGTTATAAGGGGTAGAATCATAGCCTATGTTGCAGCACATAAGAAAAAAGTAACACAGTCATATCAAGACACGACTCTGGCTCTTAGAACAGCCTACACAAAATTTCTAGCTGACCCTAACCAGGCTAACCAGGACTCCTGGGTGACAGCCAAACAGAACTTTGATCAAGCACAGGTCCAGTTTGAGAATATGCGCAGAGATCATTTATATGCAGAACTGTATAGGTTCGGCAACAAAGCCGGGAGAATGCTGGCAAACCTAGCTAGGGGTAGGCGCAAACCGGAGCACATAGGCATGCTAAAGGACTCCTTTGGAGTTTGACACAAGGAACCCAGGCAAATTTCTGGAATCCTCAAGGATTTCTATGAAAAGCTGTATTCTCAAGGCCCCTTAGATATGGAGGCTGGGGGGCGCTTTCTAGCCTCTTTAAAACTACCTAAACTTACCGAGGAGGCACTATTAACCCTGAATGCACCAATCTCGCACGAAAAGGTAACCACAACTATTAAATCATTACATAACCATAAAGCCCCGGGCCCTGATGGTTTCTCGGGGGAATATTATAAGCTTCTGTCTGATCACTTCTCACCGACCTTGGTAGATTTATTTAATGCCATTTTCTTAGACGGCAAAAAACTAAACTCGGGTGATACATAAAAGTCCTCCACAAACCAGGCAAGGATCCGAATCTTCCCGAATCTTACAGGCCAATATCTTTGATAAATCAGGATCTCAAACTTTTGTCCAAGATACTGGCCTCTAGATTGGGTCTACTATTACCATCCCTAATAGGCCCACATCAGTCTGGTTTTGTGACTGGCCGCTCAGCGGTTACGAATTTGCGAACAGTCCTGGCAGTCCAAACAGCTGTCAGCAACAGAGCTTACTCCAGCCAGGCCCCAGCTCTCTTTGTGGTGGACGCTTAGAAAGCTTTTGACAATGTCAGCTGGGCCTGGCTGGACATGGCATTAGAGAAGTTTGGCATCCAGGGGCAATTCTGTGGTTTTCTAAAATCTATTTACTCTAGCCCAAAGGCTAGGATCCACACACCGGGAACTCTGTCTGAGGCTTTTCCACTTCAGAAAGGCACCAGACAGGGATGCCAACTCTCCCCACTATTATTTAACCTGGCTATTGAGCCACTAGCGCATCACCTCATACATTCCGATGTATTCAAAGGGATAACAATAGGTAAGCAGGAAGTGAAATTGGCATGCTTCGCCGATGACACCCTTGTCTTCATGGAGTCACCAAAAGAACACCTGAATTCCCTCCTCACTACAATTAATCATTTCGGGACCTTCTCTGGGTACAAAATAAATGTAGGGAAATGCCAACTTCTTCCACTAAACTGTAATCTCAGTGACTCAGACATCCCTCCCCCTATTACTGTGAATCATTCTCATATAACTTATTTAGGCATTAAGATAGGCAAAGCGCCCTTGTCTCTATACAATCTTAACTATCTGCCCCTAATTAAAAAGATAGAAAATGAATTACTTAGATGGTCCTCCCTACCTCTCTCGCTTGTGGGCAGGATACATCTGTTGAAAATGATGACCTTCCCCAAACTGCTATATCCTATGCAGACCATCCCTCTTCTTATCCATCATGTTGACCATAATAAACTGCAGAGTCTTTTCACTAAATTTATATGGAAGGGTAGACGGGCTCGTATCTCCTATGAGACGTTGTGCCTGCCCAAGAGCGATGGAGGTACCCAATTATCACATATTAGATTGTACAACTTAGCGGCCATGTTCAGACATGTGAGGGACTGGTTATTACATACTAACTACCATTCTAACTACGTCCTAGAATCTCAGTTAGTATCCCCATGGTCTCTGGCGGCATCACTACACACCAAATTTACTAGTCTCCCAGTCACCATCAAATCAAGCCCACTGTTGATCGATAAAATAGCCGCGTGGAAGGAGGTCAGGAAAATTTATAATCTACCGTATAGTGTATCCAAATATAGCCCACTATGGGGGGCTCCATCTTTCCCACAGGGCTCTACGAATAAATTCTATAAAGAATGGAAAGAACGTAATGTCTATTGTATGGGGGATCTATTAGATTTACAATCGGGCTCCTTCCTATCGTGGGAAGCATGTTTAGCCAAATATAACCTATCCAGGTCACAATCCTGGCAGTTTCTCCAACTGCAATCTCACTTTAAGGCTTTGGCGGCCAACTGTGACAAGATTGAACAATCTAATAGATTCGACCCATTAATAGGCCCTGAAACTAGACGGGATTCGTTATCTGAAATTTATAGGACTCTGAAAGATGAAGCTCAAAAAAAAAGAGGGACATAGGGCGCTGAACAAATGGGCAGACCTATTACCAACTGAGGATTTACCAGATAAGATGAGAAAAGGCATACTATTTGTTCGTCAGGCCACTACATGTGAAACACTTAGGGAATCTCACTTACGGATAATTCATAAAAGCTACATACGCTTTCGACCTGCACTATAGGGATGTGGAAATCATCCACTTAGACAAATGCCCAAAGTGTAAAATCCCGAGAGCAGATCTGTACCATTGCATATGGCTCTGTGAAGACATAAAAAAGATATGGTCCACAGTTAGATCATACATACAAAGAGTCTGGCATGTAGGCATCCCAATAGACCCTCTCGCTTTCATATTCCACTATGTATCCACGGACCTGCAAGATCCCACTCAGCCCCTGATAGCAAACAAAGGCATCCACTTATACATTTGAGTGTGACTACCAGTAATACTTCGCCATTGGATCCAACCCTCAGTTCCATCCATGGGGGAAATAAAAGAATACATGGACACTATTCTACAATATGAGCTACTTACCACACTGCGGAATAAGGAGAAACTAACAAAAAGCTTCTTTACTAAATGGAAGCCTTATGTCCAATCTTGGGACTCAGCCGTAAAACGACACCAGTTGATGCGTCACATCAAACTGACGACCTGGTACTGCCAGGCAGACCTCAAAGGGACTCTGGGAAACCTCAAAATAATTGAAACCGGCTGACTCGCATTCTCTTTACTCATGAAGGGTCAGGGTTTTTGTGATGGGTGTCCTTATGTGCCAGACTCACTGATCCACAGACTCAATCACTCATTCTCCCCAGTATATGCATATATCTACCCTTCTGCCTCCTCTATTTTACTTTATTTTATTTTATCTCATTTGAGCTTATCTCGTTCTCCTTTATCTCATCTTATATTAGCTATTCAATTAGTAATTTCGTCCTCCTGAACTTTCATACTCACCCTGGCCCTATTGGAATCCTCTGTTTCATTGGTATCGGGGCACAACCTGCGAACATTGAGGGTGTGACACCTTCTATTTACTTACTCCACAGCAACACTACGGGTTGGATCAAGGTTTTTAGGTTCTAGGTTTTGGTTAGATTATTATATGGTTTTTCTACATGTATCTTGTCTAGGACAGGCTCGCTTTTTGCGAGCACGGGTGAACATAATTAAGGCTCGTTTTCCCAGGCTTATTGCTCCACATAGACTTGCTATGAACCTATATTATCCACAAATATCTCTTGTTACTGGTCAAGACTGGTGGGAGGCACTTTGGATAAAAGTATGTTGAAACTGTTGCAAGATAGGTATGCTACCTGTTTTTGAATTAGCATGTAACTATGTTGGAATTGCACTCATCATTATTATATGTATTATGCCAGGGAAAATAATTTTTCCTTTTCCCTTGTATGTATCCCTCATCTTCTGTTGAAAATCTTTAATAAAATATGTTAAAAAAAAAACCCTCTAAAGACGACAAACCAAAATTTTCCCAACAATGATGTTCTCCCGGTGGGGGGGGGTCATCTGTCTCATTTTTCGGGGGCCTGGGGGGATATTATCCCCAGCCCTTGGGTTTTAAATTCTATTTCCATGCGACTTCTGGAATTCAGGAGTTTTCCCAGAGACAGATTTCTCCCCACCACAAGACTTACAGACCTAGAGAAACAAAAAAAATTATAAAAACAGAAGTTCTCTCCTTAATACAAAAGCAAGTATTAGTCCAAGTTCCCCTAGACCAACAAAAGAAGGGTTTCTATTCACCTCTCTTCCTAGTCAAGAAACCAAACGGGTCATTTAGGGTAATTATAAATCTCAAGGGACTAAACAAGTTTCTACAATACAAAAAAGTTTGTATGGAGACCTTAAAGTCCACAATAAACCTTCTATTCCAGAACTGTGTAAACCTTCTATTCCAGAACAAGGGTAAGTCTGCATTGGTGGCTAGTCCCTCAGAACCTAGAAAAAGGAGTAGATTGGAACCCTTCACAGATAATAAGAGTCACAACCGATGTCAGCCCCGGGGGATGGGGAGCTCATACAGAATAGACCTTTGTCCAGGGCAGGTGGCCTCAACATCTCAGACACCAGTCCTCGAATTACAAAGAACTGTATGCTGTCTTCCAGGCCTTGCGGGACCTTTCCCTTCTGTTATCATACAAAGATGTACAGATTTACTCAGAAAACACCACAACAGTGGCTTATATCAACAAACAGGGGGGCACTCGCAGCCAGGCTCTCCTCCATCTCTCCCAGCAGATCTTTCTATTTGCAGAGAACAACCTACAGTCCATATCAGCAGTCCACCTGAAGGGAAGTCTAAACAAACAAGCAGACTTTTTCAGCAGGACCAGGGTCAGTCAGACAGAATGGTCCCTCAATCAAACAATATTTTACAAGGTGGTAAAAAGGTTCGGTTCTCCAATGATAGACTGGTTCACTTCGAGGAAAAACAAAAAACTAAGAAGATTTTGCTCTCTAGACCCAACAGAGAATCCAACAGCAATAGACGCATTTGCTCAAGATTGGAGCAAGGAGATGGGATACGCCTTTCCTCCAATCAATCTAGTTCCCAGGGTACTGAAAAAGATACTCCAGGACAAGGCCAGAATAATCTTGATAGCTCCCTTTTGGCCAAAACGTCCGTGGTTCACACTCCTGAGAACTCTATCAGTAGACCAGCCGTGGATTCTGCCAGAAATCAACGACCTCTTAACCCAGGGACCAGTAGTTCATCCAATATTACCGCACTTACACTTGACTGCATGGATGCTGAGCGGCTAATTCTGAGAGGTAGGGGGCTGTCAGATTCAGTAATTAACACCATGCTGGCCTCCAGAAAAGAAGTAACCTCTTCAATATACCTAAGAACATGGAGAGCCTTTCTAAGGTTTACACAAGGCAGACAAGATCCATTAGGAGAACTAAACATCCCTCTTATCCTTAGCTTCCTTCAAGCAGGCCTAGAAAAGAATTTAAGGCTCACTACCCTCAAGGTACAGATATCTGCTCTTAGTACCTTTCTAAATGCAAAATTAGCTGACAACTTGCTAATCAAAAGGTTCATCACAGGGGCGGTAATGTTGAATCCTCCTTCCAGGATAACTGTCCCACCGTGGGACTTAAATTTAGTCTTGGAAGCTCTTACAAGATCTCCCTTTGAGCCTCTAGACTCCCTGCCTATAAATATTCTATCCCTCAAACTCTCCTTTCTTCTTGCTATCACCACAGCTAGAAGAGTTAGTAAGATACAGGCCCTTTCAGCCTTTCCCCCTCACACTCAGGTCCTGGATGATAGAGTAATCATGAAAACCCTTCCTTCCTTCCCAAAGTAGTATCGGAGTTCTACAAGAATCAGACAATAGTCCTTCCTACCTTTTGTAACAATCCTTCCAATGATAGGGAGAGAATCTTTCATAACTTAGATGTTAGAAGATGCCTCACTAAATACTTACAAGCCACAGAGAATTTTAGGAAATCAGAGAACCTGTTAGTCCAGTTTTCAGGAATTAATAAAGGGAAGATGGCCTCTAGACCAACCATTAGTCGCTGGATTAAGCAAGCAATTACTCTGCCATACACTTCTCAGAGTAAGGAGCCACCTTCTTACTTCTCAGCTCACTCTACAAGGGCTATGGCAACCTCTTGGGCAGAGAAGGCAGACACTTAGATCAGATTTGCAGGGCAGCAACTTGGTCTTCACCACATACCTTCCTACGTCATTATAGACTTCAGCTAAACCCTCTTTCCGATCTGTCCTTTGGTAGGAAAGTTCTTTCTGCTGTAGTCCCTCCCTAATTAAATTTCTAGTTTTTTCCTCCAGGGGTGCTGTCATAGGGTGTCTGGGTAAAACCAGAATTACTTACGGTAATGATGTTTCTGTAAGCCCATGACAGCACCTCTCTGGTATACCCACCCTTATTACTATTGAGATTAGTATTAATTGGCAATTGTTTAAATTATTTATATTTTACTAAGTGAAAAATGGTTTTCCGCTGGAATACTCTTTGAGAACTGAGGTGTGGAGAGGAGTGTCAGACTTTTATCTTCACAGGTTTCCTGTCCTGCGGTGGGAGGTCCTCTCCAGGGGTGCTGTCATGGGCTTACGGAAACATCATTACCGTAGGGAATTCTGTTTTTTATATATGGCAGGGTCATCTGATCTGGCCAACCAATCGCTGCTATCGACATGTATGGGTCCCACGTGATCGCAGGATGTACCAAAGAGTCTCCTGCATGTTTATTGGCTGAGAAATAGCGCCCAAACTTACAGGAAACAGACTTTCTCGAGTATCGCGAGATGCTCGTCCGAGTAACGAGTACCAAGCTCGAACGAGCATGCTCGCTCATCAGTGGCTGGACTCATGGGAAGTATAGGTAGCAGGGCCGGACTGGGACTGAAAATTGGCCCTGGCATTTCAACGCATACAGGCCCACTTACCGTACGGGGAAAATTTTATGATAAAATGTCACAGCAGCACACAGACTTTATACCATATAATCTTGTTGGACATACTGGGAGCTACAATTCTCAGCAGTTCCTGAAGGTCTATAGCTGTCAGGGCATGCTGGGAGTTGTAGTTTACAATTGATGGTGTAAGGTATTAATTCTTGGGTTTTCATTTTACATTAATTTAAAAAATATATTTTGTAGGGAGAACTACAACTCCCATCAGATCCTGAAGGTCTATAGCTGTCAGGGCATGCTGGGAGTTGTATTTCACATTATATGGGGTTGGGTGTTACATTTGTTTAGGCATGTAAAATGAATACCCCAGAATTATGTAACACCTGACCCCATAGATTTGGAACTACAACTCCTATCATGCCCTGACAGCTATAGACCTTAAGAAACTGCTGTAAGTTGTATTTCTCCCAACAAAATAGATAATTCTGGGGTATCCTTTTTACCTTAATAAAAACTATATTATGTTGGGAGAACTACAACTCCCAGCAGTTCCTGAAGGTCTATAGCTGTCAGGGCATGATAGGAGTTGTAGTTCCAAATCTATAAGGGTTGTTACATAATTCTGGGGTATTCATTCATTTTACATGCCTAAACAAATGTAACACCCAACCCCATATATAGTTTTGGGGTATTCATTTTACATGAATAAAAAATGTAACACCCAACCCCATAAATTGTGAACTACAACTCCCAGCATGCCCTGACAGCCATAGACCTTCAGGAACTGCTGGGAATTATAGTTCTCCCTACAAAATACATTTTTTTTATTTTGTAGGGAGAACTACAACTCCCAGCAGTTCCTGAAGATCTATAGCTGCCAGGGCATGCTGGGAGGTGTAGTTCACAACTTCATATTTTCTGCTCTTCCCTGCTTCACTTTATTAACATGATCATTTTATTTTTAATTTTTAAGAGAGGAGGTGGGGAGAGGAGGTGTAGGGGGGAGGAGGAGGAAGGGGGGAGAAAGAGATATCGAAAGGGGGATGATGGAGGAAGGAGGGAGAGAGGAGGTGAAGGGGGGAGGAGGAGGAGGGGGGGAGGGGGATGATGGAGGAAGGAGGAAAAGAGAAGGTGAAGGAGAGGGAAAGAGGTGGTGAAGGGAGGAGACAGAGAGAGGTGGGGGAGGGGAGGGGAGGAGACAGAGAGAGGTGGGGGAGGGGAGGGGAGGAGAGAGATTGTGAGACACACTACAACCTCTCTCGTGCAGCACCGGCCGTCTCTCACCTTCCCCCATCACAGCGTTGTGTGTGTGTAACGGGGCTTGAAGATGCTGCTGGGGAAAGGAAGTAGAGACAGCACAGCTGACAGGAAGCGCTGGTAGCAGCATCCCCGGACCCCACATCGCTTGGCACAGCACCCCAGCATATGCAGCACTCAGTAATCGATTCCCCCCAGACCCCCGATTCCAAATTCACCACCCCCTCTCCCCCTTCAACCCATGTGTACCCCTCAGACCTGCAACGCCAAGTCAGCTCTCACTTTCCCCCAGCAGCATCTCATCATGCTCCGTCCCATACACAGAACGCTGTAAGCTGCTGCTGGGGGAAGGTGAGAGCCGATCCGGCGCTGCAGATCTGATGAGGGGTACACAGGGGTTGAAGGGGGAGAGGGGGTGGTGAATTTGGTATCAGGGGTCTGGGTTGAATCGATTTCTGAGCACCGCAAGCAGAGCAGCCGGCGGCGGAGGGTGCTCCCTCTCATCTGTGCAGTGTCTACTTCCTTTCCTGCTGGGGGAAGGTGAGAGACAGCGGACATGAGAGAGTTTGGGAGGGAGGAAGGGGGGGGGGTTAGTGAGCAATGTTGCAGAGTGCAGGGGGGACGGGCGCTGCTCTCGCCGCTTGGCGCCCCCTAGCTGTTCTACAATCAGCCGTGCGCAGCAGCTGTGCACAGTTGGGGGAAGGAAATAGCTGGGCAGTCATGTAGGGGGTCGGGACCGGCCCAGAGGGGGTCGGCCCCTCTGGCATTTGCCAGAGCTGCCCTATGGCCAGTCCGGGCCTGCTTACATCAGTGAATGGGGTTTCCATAGATTTCTTGCCACTGCAGGGTGTTTGTCACTGCCACTTTTGTGTCTCAGTACGACCCCATTGGCCTGCCTTAGGTGTAATGTGCACCACAGTGCATCATGGTGATTTTTGTTTACGTGACCACCAAAATTATGTAGCCCCAGGCTATGTGACCGTGGGTCTACCTAACCAAAAATGAGGGACTCTTCCCATCTGGATTTCTTTAGTGCACCCAGTGGCAAAGAGTATGGGACCAACCAGAGTATGTTTTACTATTATAAAGGATGGAATAATAACATAAAATAATAATCATCATCATAAAGATCCTGTGATTCTGTTTTCTCGTGACCTCCTCCACTCTGAATTTGTTCTCTTATGGCTGCCCATAATTCCATAGAAACATAATTAACATCATGAATGTTTGATTAGAATAATCACTTGGCCTCCGCTGTCCGCTCTCTGATTTTCCGTAGACTTTGACCTCGGATGATCTCTGTTTTGTCACATTTTGTTTGGCTCTTTCAATCTGGGGCCATAAAAACGCTGTAAAATTGGCTGTCAGTGAAAACTAAAGTGCTCACAAAAGCAGACCATGTTTCTACCTTGTTTGCTTTCTAAGTGACAGCCTGGGGACAAACAAATGTTGACAGTCTGGTACAAAGTCCCTAGTAAAAACACATTGATATATACATTTATCTTTCAGAGTGGAGCCTCTTCATTTTACGTATAAAAGCTGGTGTGGAACCAGACATAATAATACAGTGGTATCAAAGGTACGAGCACTATACGTACAGTAATAGCTATCAGTGATGCCAAAGTTATATTTTCCCATACAAGAGCATTACCGGCCAAAGGAAGGCAAGGTATTAAAAAAGAAGGGCACTACTTTTATTTTTAGAGTTTTTGTATGATTTTCATTTTTTGATTGTTTTGCTAAAGGCCAACAGTTTTATGCTGGTTATTGCAAAGGCTGGTCCCTCTTGTGGCAGGACACCTTTTCCATTTTTGTGAACCATTTCTATACGTAACACTGGCACACTGGAATGGAAATTTTCTGGATATACTTATGATACGATCTGCTAGATTGGCGCTTATATACTGAACAATTACATGGGCAGCCCTTGCCTTTAGTGTAAAATAATAATGTATTAACTTACATAACCATGTTCCCCAGTGTCCTTGGAGGCCTTTCCCGGTGTCTGCACCTCTGACCTTTGTTCCCGTCTCTACACTGCCACCAGCTGCTCAGCCAATCACATGCCGCGTTCAGTCTCGGCCATAGATTGGCTGAGCAGCTGCAGCTTGTCTCAGCCAGTGATTGGCTGAGCGGCTGGCAGCCTGTCAGTGCAGAGACCGAAACAGAAGGCAGAGCTGAAGACACTGGGAAAGGCATCCGAAGATGCTGGGGAAGGCCCAAGGACACGGGGGAACGTGGTAAGGTAAGTTAATACTTTATTATTTTATACTACAATCATCAGCTGTTGGACGTGCATCACTATTACATGCAGCAATGTGCGCCCGATGCCCGATTATTTTAGGCCTGGACCTAAAGAAATGATGAGACAATGATCGTTTCATCGGCTGATCGTTCTATAAGATGCAACGATAATCTGCCAAATTGATCCGATTTGACCGATTATCACTCAGTGTAATAGGGCCCTTAGTTTCATTCTCTCCACAGTTCCATTTGATTAATAGAAAACTTAATTGGCGTGGGAATAAATAGAGTTGACTAAGCACAGTGCTATGCATTATGTGAATGAACTGTTACAGCTAGCATTTCGGCATTTACATATACACACTCTCTCTCTCTCCAGTGTTCTAATAGGCTATTGACCTTAATTAGTCTGGGAAACAACAAGCAAGGTTAGTGGTCACAGCATTATGCATATTACGGCTATGTTCACACTGCGTATTTTTCCGTCCGTAGTGAGAAACGCGAATATACGCACGTAGTTTTTAGGTTGATACGTTCGCTTGAAAGTATACAATATACGCCTGCACAATGCACACACACTATGCTTTTTTTTTTTTTTTTTTTTACTTCTCTCGTTTAACACTATCCTAACCCATAGCACTATAGAAGTCTATAATACCTTGAAGCTATATCTCTTCTAAATGAAGAAATGTGTCAGTGACCGGGCATGTGTAAGAATCAAGTTAAGATGTAATCTGCTACCATTAAAATAGCTTCTTATTATGCATTCAATTAAATGATTAAATCCCTACTACCAGTAAAAGTACTATTCATCTACCGGCAATATCTTAATGAAATCATGCAAAATTGCAAGAAGAGCCCTTCAAAGCTTGTTAAATTACATCTGATTTAATTACAATTTTGTTAGTAAGAGAAGGGGGAAAAAATGACTGAACATCTTGTGGCTTTCAATCATCGTCCCAAAATATTTGTATGAAAGGTTTTTGTATTATGAATGTAATTATTCTGCAGAAGGAAGAATGGCTCCCATTAAAAAGCTTCATAGAGGGCTGAAAACCAATAAATATCCAGATTATAATGTTCTGTACCCTGCGGCTAAGGACATAACAGCTGCTTTATTCCATGTAGGTGAATTCCCGGCTCTGGAGAACCGCGTATTATTCATTAAAGGTAAACCACGGTTAATAAGTGTAATTCTCCTATACTTCGGATCCGGAGCATTGTGGATGTAGCATACCTGAGATTGGCAATAAACGATTTCTTTTGTGCTCCATGATAGCTGAGTCATTAGGATAATGCAGTGAGGTTACACTGCAGTCAATGTTCCCTCCAAGCTTTTGTAGCCGGTGAGCGGGGAAGCGGGGAGGCGGGGAGTTGCTCTGTCTTATGTAGAGGCTGTATGGGATGGATATCGACATACGAAGCTCTGATAATTAGCTATGTATCTGTACACAGCTCTTCATAGCATCCGGGAGATAGTCAGTGAGGATTATTATATAGTTAGATGGTATGGTAGAAAAAGTCATTGAGAGGAGAAGATGGATGAAAGGAAGGAAGTGCCCTCTTTTCTTTTGAATCAGTGGCTGCGGCAGGGCAGCGCACTGATTGGCTGAGCAGGACGTCCAGATGCTGGGAGACCCGAAGCAAGCCAAAGGTTGGAGAAGGTAATGTATGCTCCGGCAACGGGGGGTTAAGGGGGCTGTCAGTTATATACTCGCAGCCAATCCCGCTGCAAGTATGTATTCTCATTAAAAATGACAGGGATCATATCCGCAGTGGATTTCGTTGCAAACTCGCATCATGAAATCCACTGTGGATATGGTCCGTGTCTATTAGACTATTAGAGCTCGTTTTTCTCCTCGTTCCCCGCTGGCTGCAGCCGCTACACCACGTGGCAGCAGCGGGCGGGTGAGTCCGGGGGGTGTGGGGGGGTGGGGCATGAGGAGCTGTGGGGGTCTGCCCGGGTGATCGCTAGATCGTCCGGGCAGTCCATAGCATACAGTATCGATCGGCTGACGCCGCTCCTATTCCACGGAGTGATTGCAGCAGATCGTTGCTGTATGAGTCATTTGTTTTTCAACATGTGGAAACCAAATGACTGCAACAATCAGCCAACATGAACAATGTCGGCTAATCGTTGCCTTCTATTCCACGCGACGATGATCGGCCGATTTTGGCCGAGTTTGCTGCGGATTTCACTCTGCAAATTGCTGATTTTAATTCCGCTGCTAGAGTGTAATGGCCACGTCTATGCCAAGTTTCAGTAAAAATAATAAAGACACCATGATTACCACTCCCGTTTCTCTGGCACACTCCCGTCTGCTTCAGATTTGCAGTGGATTTGCTGTGATATACGCAGTGTGAAATCCGCTGCCAACTCGGCATGCGGGAATCTACCCTAAAGGACTTTTCTAGCACTTGTTTATTGGAGGATTATCCTTATGATAGGTCATTATTATTACAAGATTGGTGGGGTGCTAACAAGCCTGTCAACAGCCTCCGATTAGCTGTTTGCCAGAGCTGCGGCATCTGTTTACACAGAGATGAAAGGTAAAAGCAGACAGTTCGGTCCATTATGTGGTGGCAGTGCAAGCTTACTGAGGCTCAGACAATGGGAGCTGAGCTGCAGTAACAACACATGACCACTACACAATGTACGGCGCTGTCTGGTTCTCTGCTTTGTTCTCTTTATGTATAGGCGCTGTGGCTATGGCAAATAGCTAATCGGTGGGGTATCAGCATCCTATTGATCTGATTTTATCACAGACTGGTGATGGTTTGGGTAGCAGACTGGCAGCCAGGCAATGAAGTTGTAGGAGGCAGCACAGGTATGTGTAACCTATAGGCCAGGCCAGATACAGTAATGTGAGCCACAGTGGAGGAAGAAGATAGGGGCGTGAGTCCAGATCTGGTGGGGGGAGCAATAGAAGAGACCATGTGGCAGTGACAGGCGGGTACCAACCACCGACATTACAACTGTCCACTGCCTTCACCCAACACCTTAGTGTTATACAGCCCTATCCTGCTTACATTGCTAGTCAGTATATGCCAGATTTAATAAAATAAAGAACATTAAGAGCCACTATTTTAGAGCCCTGTAGATTCCTGGGATTAAAACCTTCAATGTATTTCTCTGTGTTTCTTCTTTATAGGTGCCAACCCCTAAGGGGTAATTGCTACCTAAACAGAAAAGCTTAAAGTACAGCTGTGTGGTTACATACACAAGCTAAAAATAGTTCTGAGCAGCCACATTTTTACTTTATTTCCATGAATCTCTGGAAAAATCCATGCACATGCTAAAATATGCTCAGCAGGTGTCTGCCAGTAGGAGCACTTTAAGGTGCCTTACATTAGCCTTAATGTACTATAGATCTGACTTGCGTTGCCTGCAGGCTTCCCGTGGCAGAAGCTGAATATTAAAAATATCTTTCTCCATACTATATCTCCTTTTTCTCCCTATAGTTAAATATAATGAGTCTATTTTAATGCATACAGCAGTATTCTTTAATTTTTGGACTATTTTTTTCACACCTTTATTGTTACATAAAAATTTAAACCTTAACATAAAATTATTGAAATCCTATATAGAGCGAGATCTTTGGCGCCATTGAATTTCTTGATGTATAATTCATAAGGCACATCTGTACGAGCTAAAAAAAATGCATAGTTTTCTTTACTTGGAAAGTAAAGTATAGAAATAAGAAGGAAAAATGTTTAGGAAGTAATATTGCAGCTTTTTTTTTTTTATTTCATTGTGAAGATATTTGTGTGAATTGTGTGAAATCTCCACTTAGCATGGTACTTTGTTGGTGTTGTTTTTAACGGACACATTAATATACAGAAATTGCAATTAACAATGTTATTTGTTTAATGACATGTTACTTCACAAGTCTTGGATGAGATAAATTGAGCTGTGGTGTAAATGATTGGTTATATAAACTGCATTTTTATGTAATGTGAAAAATATGATTTAGCTTTACTCGATATGTGGTCAAAACAACGGAAAGTGTTCTGTTTGCAAATGTAAAATAAAACACTTGGGGGATAAGAATCCTCTATCTGAGTATCATATGGGCAGTTCTGCGTGGGAAAAGACTTCAGAAGAGAAGGGTTTAGGGGTAGTGATTTCTGACAGCCTTAAAATGAGTCTCCAGTGCAACCAGGCAGTGGGGAAAGCAAATCGTATGCTGGGGTGTATAGCTAGAGGTATAACCAGTAGGAAGAGGGAGATTGTGATCCCGCTGTATAGAGCTCTAGTGACATCACATCTGGAATACTGTGTCCAGTTCTGGAGACCTCACCTAAAGAAGGTATTGATAAAATAGAATGGGTCCAAAGATGGGAGACAAAAATGGTGGAGGGTCAGGAAAACTTTGGCATCTAAATCTGTCTGTATATTCTGGAGAAAAGAAGGGAAAGGGGACCTGATTGAAATCTTTAAAGGACTTAATAAGGTTCAAGAGGAGAGGTGAAAACACCATAACAAGGAGGGTAAAATCTGAAAAAATATTACTTGTGGTTGGCAAATTTACAATAACAAAATGTAATGTACAAGGGAATAATGTCAGTGCTCACTAGATGGACCAGGTGGCCTTTGTCTGCAGACAATCTTCTATATTTCTATTATGTCAGAGGCATTTATAAAGAGATAGGCGGTACTTCATAGGCGCTGCTTAGTAGTTTGTAGCACCAAACTGGCAGAATTTTGCCCCATTTAAAACTCCCGGCTATCAAGTGATGAATGACCAAATGCCTATTGGTTGGATGATCAACATAATTTTTAGGGGTACATCTCCAACTGTGTTGCCAACAACAATGAAAGTGAATGGCAGCAAAAACAATCTAGCCATTGTTTGACTATTCATGCATAATATTTGGGGTGTGTAAAGGATACTTTTCATGACTGCTGATGGACTTGTAGATTGTTGGTTGGCAGTCGTATCGGACACTTATTTACCCATGTAAAAAGTCTCTCAGATACTGTGGACTTCCTTTGACTTTCGTTATGTATTTGTTCCGTATTTCATACCAGTCAGTGTTGGACAGGAAGCTTCCACGTAAGCTGGCCATACATATTTGACATGTATTGGTCAGGCCTGCTGATTTCTCTGGCACCAGTTAACCATCTAATGGGTGTAGAGGCTTAGGGGAATCAGGTAGCAGTTTGCCCTAGATTTCTCTATTTAAAAAAAATGATGTGTAATGGGAGATCAGAAGATATAGCTGTTGAGCGATTGATACCAACCACCACGTGGATCTAGGACATCCTATTTTAAATCCATAGGCATTTGTATGGAGTTGGCTCCTGTTTGCAGATTTGATAAAGAGTTACACTTTTCTGGGAAGATTTTCTTCAAGAATTTGGAGGTGTCTGGGTATTTTTACCCATTCCTCCAGAAGAACATTTGTGAGATCAGACAATGATGGTTGGAAAGGCTAGGCTCACAATCTCTGTTCTAGTTCATCCCCAAATGTTGGATGGGTTTTAGGTCAGGGCTGTGTGTAACCAGTTGAAATTCTTCTACACCAGACTCCTCCTTCATTCCCTTTTGGACCTTGCTATGTGCATGGATGTGCAGACATGCTAAAAGAGAAAAGGGCTGAACCCAAACTGTTGCCCCAAAAATTGGGAGTGACAATTGTCCACTATGTCTTTGTATGCTAAAGCATTAAAAATTCCTATTACTGAAACTAAAAAGCCTCATCCAACCCCTGAGAGAAAAATAAACTCCATAGTATTATCCATCCTCCACCACACTTTACAGCTGGCACAATGCAGCAATGTGCTTTACTTGGCGTTGCATAATATAAGGCATGCATGCAGCTTCTTGGCCATGGAAAGCTGTGCCATTAAAATTTCGGAAGGGAAATAGTCTGTGCTGATTTTAATGCAAGATGAGGTTCAGAGCTCTGCACTTATTAAAGGTTGGTCTCACAAAGCAAAGAAGGTAAAATCAGATGTGTACCACATACATATATGGAGGAAAAATGTGCTGTTTTTTTTTTTTTTTTAGTAAAATAGCTTATATCCCTGTACAATTTGTCTTCTCTATGCATCCAATTTCTTACTGGTTTCCTCTCTGAATTGTGACTTGCTGTTGCCATGCACTTTCCCATAACCCCCTTGCTGGAAGTGAAGTGAAAGCCAACTACAAGTACTAAACAGACAGATCGTGTGACTGGGATAGAACTGAGCATGAGTGACCCAAGAAAATGTATGCCTGGCTGGCCATTATCAAGGGCAAAAGGTTATGAAACTAAGCAGCATATGGGAAATTAGTGAGCCTACATCTCTCAAATAATACATTTTACGAAATGCCTGTAAATTTTCAATATGTTTCATTTAACACAATGCATCAGTATAGACCAGGTTTTTGTTTTCTTCACGATACCACCCCTTTAATTTAGCAAAATGTAAACGATTTTTATGCACTGACTCGGTGACCTCAATCTGTAACATTACATGGTCCTCACTTTATGGCCGAGTTGCTGTGGTTCTTACATGCTTCTGCTCATGGCTGATGGTGGATATAGGGGATTTAAAAGACAGGTGCCATGACATTAAAAAAAAGCCAGGAAGGCAGGGGTGTGTAGGAACATAATAAACATATGTATACTTACCCTCCCCTGTGCCTACACTTCATAGTATACTTACCAGTCCTCGTGCCTCCATTGCAGTGCTACTGGGTCTTGCTGATGGCCGCCGGCTGCAATTTGGGGCTGGCATCTGGGTATGTCATTTATCAGGTTGCTCCAGATGCAACATCACTGCCCAGCAGATTGATTGCCCACTCAGCCAGTTAGAGACTGGAGCAGTGTCCCACCCCAGTTACGGATTGGCTGAGTAGGCAATCGATCAGACGGATATGTGATGTTGCAGCTGGAAGAGCTGCAGGACGCCAGCTAACGAGACCCAGGAGCGGCACTACGGGTAAGTATACTTTGTTTATTATGATCTTGAAATAATTTTTTTGCTTCATCAGACGCCTCCATTAAAAAACTGATAGGGTTCCTAACAGTACCATACTGGTGTCATTGAACACTTTAGAACAACCCATTCGTTCACAAATGTTTGCAGACTACACTGGTAGGAACTGGATTTTATACACCTGTTGTCAGGATCGGGCAATACAGACAGGACAAGACAGTGGGCCCTAGGTCTGAACCCCCCCACTGTCACCTGCCTACTTGCCTCAAGCGGCCCTAGGCGGCCGTGGACAACCACGAAGATGTTCCCTATGCTGCGTAAGTGAAACACAGAACAAGACGGACAGACAAACACAATATAGAATAGTCAAACAATCCGGGTAAAACCACACGGGCAACGCAGTACACAATCAGTAACACAAGGGATAGTCAAAAGTCAGGCGGAGGTCAGAACACGAGTAAGTCAGGCAGAAGGAATTAGGACGGGGTTCGCAGGAATAGGATAAGGGGAGCTGGGATCAGAATAAACTAATAGCCAGCGATTAGAGGCTGGTTCTGACTTACTATTATACTGGATCAGGAGCCTGGACCAAAGGCTGATTGGTCCGGCCTCCTGAATCCAGACACAATTCAGCTGCAGCACTGCAGGCTGAGTGGCAGAGCGATCCGTCACTTAGCCTGCATTGAAGCTGCTCAGCTGAGTGCCGGCCGGTGGTCACGTGACCACGGCATCCCTGGTTGTCAGGGACGCCGTCTGGTCTCCGTGACGTCACTCGGCTCCAGCGGGCGGAGCGGCGGCACGCTCCTGAGCCGGCCGCCGGAGCCAAGCTGGAGACAGTCGTCGCTGGAGCCCGCGAAGGTAAGTTCCTGACACCTGGGGCAATGGGACAGAACAAAAAACTTGGATTCATTGTTTAAGAGCAGGGCCCAATACTTTTGTCCATATAGTGTACACATATGGCTAGATTTAAGATTGCACTCAAGTATTGTTGACTTGTTGCATGGATTTCGGCATGGTTTCTGCAATGGAAACCCATTACAATTGGAGTATAATATTTATAGATTTCTTTCAAGCACAGCTTTATAACTAAATTACATGTATTGTGCCATATCTTCTGTCTATAGAAATACATTGAATATACTCAGGTACTGTCATATGACAAGTGTATCAACAAGAGAGTAGAAAGTAATACGCATTATACATTCATTCGACTGTCATGGGTATGTTGCGCTCCACTTTCCATTGATGCTATGACACTATAAACATCTATGTGTAGCTCTGGTCTGATGATTATAATGTTTAGCAAAAAGCTATTTCCTAGGTATTGTGTATCTAAGTTGGCGGCAGACTTCTTGTCACATAGTCAGATTTCCATTTGTAGAAACTGATCATCATAGGCGCCGTTCACACTCGCATTAGTTCTTTTACATTAGTTTTCCGTAGCTTTTTGACAGATAGTGTAGTGTGCTGAAATATTCTATTTAGTAAAAAAAAGGATAAGCCTAATGCAAACATGACGGCCCATTAAAAGTCAATGGGGTTAAAAATAGGGATCTTAACAGGTCATAATGGTTCATGATGAATCTTTATGGATTATAAGGAGTCTGTCGTATATAACTGTATGGTTACAAGTAGTACTTCACTCCTAGATGTAAAAAAAAAAGAAAAGAAAAAGATGATAGAAAGGGATGATATTTCTATCCGCAAAAATAATGGGCGAATGCTTTTATTTATAAAGAAAATCATTGGAAATGAAGTGGAATTTTTTTTTTTTTCTCTTTATCTCATTTACAATAAGAAACCAGGTGCGAAAGTTTATGAGAATATATGTGAATTGGTCACAATGATCTTAAAGGGCTATTACCATCTGGGGTAGGTATCCCCTATCCACAGTATTTACAGTATAGAGCATAACTAAGAGATTGTGGGGGGTCCGACCGCTGAGTCTCTGTGATCTCGAGAATGGGGACCCTGAAATGCTTGATGAATGGAGCTGCGGCCGTGCATGTGTAGCAGTTAAGGCTAGGTTCACACTGCATTTTTGCAATCCGTTTTTTTAATCCGTTTTTTGCAAAAAAACGGATGAAAACGAATGAAAAAAACAGATGCATTTGTGTGAATCCATTTTGATCCGTTTTTCCATTGACTTACATTGTAAAAAAAACGGATCAAAACGGATCCGTTTTTTTTAACGGACACAAAAGTAGTGTCAGCTACGTTTTTGCATCCGTAAAAAAAACCGGATCCATTTTGTTTTTTTTTTTTTTTTTACAATGGAAGTCAATGGGAAACTGATCAAAACGGATGCACACAAATGCATCTGTTTTTTTTCATCCATTTTTTGCAAATGAAAAAAAAAAACGGATTGCAAAAACGCAGTGTGAACCTAGCCTTAGAGTGAGGGGATCTCAGAGAGAATAGAGGTTATGATGAATGAATGGAGATATATCCTGTCACAGGCCGAGTGGTAATAACTCTCTCCCTCTGCCTAAGGTAAATACTGCCACGCAGGTTATAGAGGGGACTGCACCTAGGTGTTTGGTGATGATGATAATTGTAGTTCCCCCTGGGGCTTCTCTATTACTACTTCCTGATAATGGAGACGCCCTTGATAGTGAGGAGGTGCATAGAGAATCAGACAACAGGGAGTTGAGGGAGTGAGGTGCAACTGTGACTTTTACTTGCATCGGAAGTATATAACTTGAAGAGTTTCTTTCTGCTTAATATGTCTCAATATGGCCGACTGTCAGAGATGGGTCACTGTTGTTACAATGGTGTATGGAGTCGCTATGTGTATGCTTGTAGTGAACCACTATCCAGTGGGATGAGAGTCCTTTAGAGTTATCTGGGTTGGGTCGTAAGCCACAACTTTTGATTCCCAGAAGAACTAAGGGTACTGCAAGCAATTATCCCTCAGCATAATACAGTAACTACGGACAAGGAGAGAAAGGAGCGCTGCACATCACACCTATGGCTGACACTAATGCTTCTCGGCTACATTTAAAAACCAACAACAGGATGTTGGTATATAATTTGATCGAACCATATTGCCCCATGTAACACGTACAGGTTCCCTGTTTCACATGAGTCCCTACGCTAACTCACCACAGTGTCAGTCAGCGACCGCTAACCCCGCAAAGCGAGCACAAACAGGGAAGGGGGGCCACAGAATGGACCTGCAACCCCACTGTCACAGGACCCATCCCCAAGGGCACCCCAAAACCCAGCAGGCATCGCTTTCTTCGCTGGCCATCTTGTCCTGCAGGCTGCGCACGAAAAAATTACGCAGGAGAAAATGTATGCCGCTCTGCCACACAGACGGCCACGGAGATCAGAGCTCCCTCACCTGCTTCTCCTGGATGTGGCTGAACCCACATGTGGGGAAGGGGGCCATTCACATAAATAACAGACATAACAATGTTGTGTGACTTTGTAATGTGTATTATTTAGTGGGAAAAAAATTTCATCGGAGTTGTCCTTTAAGGTGCCTATACACAATAGATAAATGTTGGATGGTAAGCAGGACCAGCTGACTATGCTTTATGCTTTGATACATTGCTTTATGTAAACTGATGACTACAGATACTGCAGTTCAGTCTTCCGTGTAATTATATGTATATATTTACTAGAAACGTTTCACAGATTTTTTAACATGGAGGAGTCTTGACTCATCCGAACCTTGTGAACATATATTCCTAAGAGCTCAGGGGTCATAGAAGGACTGACAGGAACACAGGATATTCTTGTATTGATAAATCACCACATTATTAACCATAATAATAGCAACTCATTAAAGAATAAGAAACCACTATGGAAGAAGGTTATGTCAAGAATACATTATTTTTTTTAGGTAACTAATTATAGTCAGAGTTGTGGTGAGTGGGTAGGTCATGGCATGTCCCCCAGGTGCTGGGTAATAGGTAACCCTATGACTTCTGGTGGTCATACTACCAAGATGTCTTTAAGATTTTCAGTCTTTTAGTTGGACCTTCATTTTTCTCAATGTTCAAGAGCTGCATAATTGCCGACATTTATCTTTTTGCTGGTTGTTCTATCCTTTTAAAGGAATATTATCATCTCAACTAATATACTGTAGCTATACTTGTAGGACATGTCCAGTAAAATATTTTTACAAATGCATTCATTTACCAAACTTGCCATATTCACATGGTACGCCTCTCTTTCCCTCCCATTTCTTTGTCTGGGTTACCGACCACCTCTCCACACTAAAAACAATGGACTGGCTGGTGTATATATGGATATAATGTAGATGTATGGATATATAGTGCATATATACTGTATAAGCATGTATACAAGTAACCTAGACAACAAAGCTAAGAAGGTGAATGGAAATTGTTTTGAAACAATTAAAACAGGTTTTGGCCATAAAATTTATGGAAAACTGTGATAGAACAAAACAGGGATCAGCTATCATAGCATTAATGTGATTATCATGTGAAGACAACATGTTTAGCAGATGACAATCCACTAGACGCTTAGATAATTCCTGGATCAGACACAGGCATTGCAGTAATATTTTATTATAATATTATCTGGCACCTATAGATGTCAGTTCACATGGAGGGCTAAGGCTGTAAATGATGTAAATGAACATTTAGCTCCCAACCTCCAGCTGCCTATCGAGATGTGACAGAGACTGAATTAGAAAATTAGAGCATGTCTAGTTCTTAGTTATTTCAATTATATTTACATAATCCGGTAAAGCCTGGAGCCACTTTCAACTTCCATCCTTTTCCTTGCATGAAATAATCACAGTGGTCCTGAGATATTAGGTGCCATTTGGTGGGGTCCCCCCCTGTACTTTTCCTGCCTGCGACATTGAGAAAACACTGTGATCACGTAAAGAAAAAACACAACTCTGTAAGGGTAAAAAATATGGATTTTTTTTTTTAAATTCTGTAACCCTGCACAGAAATAAATATAGAGGAAAGCAATATTGTTGATCCTATCTGAGTTTGAAGCCAGCCATACACATTAGATAAGTGTCTGTCAAACATAATGATTTTAGCAAGACTGGCTTAGATCTTAAATGTATGGTGGACTCTTCTCCTATGGCAGATACTGGGAAAGGTTATCATGGTTTATGCCTGAAAACGGGTGTAACCATGGCAGAAATCTACATTGGCTCTGAAGCAGGTGTAAATTCTGCATCTACCATGCGTCATGTGCTTGCGCCTGCCATAAGCCGCTTGGCCAATCTGGCAGACTGCATGGGGCTGGGCTTTATTTAAAGGAGAAATCTGGCAATTTTTTTTTTTTTTATAAAAGTATTGTACTGCCACCCAAAAGTTATACAAATCACCAACATACACTTATTACGGGAAATGCACATAAAGTGCTTTTTTCCCTGCACTTACTACTGCATCAAGGCTTCACTTCCTGGATAACATGAGGATGTCACTTCCTGGATAACATGGTGATGTCACTTCCTGGATAACATGGTGATGTCACGACCCGACTCCCAGAGCTGTGCGGGCTGTGGCTGCTGCAGAGCATGATGGCAGGGGGATGCTCAGTGTCCCTCCAGTGGCCTGTGTCCCCCAGTGTCCCCCTGCCATCATCCTCTCCAGCAGCCACAGCCCGCACAGCTCTGGAAGTCGGGTCGTGACATCACCATTTTATCCAGGAAGTGAAGCCTTGATGCAATAAAAAGTGCAGGGAAAAAAGCACTTTATGTGCATTTCCTGTAATAAGTGTATATTGGGGATTTGTATAACTTTTGGGGGGCAATACAATACTTTAATAAAATTTTTTGCCAGACTTCTTCTTTAAGACCGGTGTACAAGTACAACAGTCTTGATAAATATCTCCCAATGAGATCAGGCAGTTGAAATCCAATATCCTAGCCCCTTCTCTCTCTTGTTATCATTTGTTGGGGGGTCACCAAACACTTTAAACAGGTGGCCAAAGTCAGTGAGTTTTCCAACTTTTGTCTAAAGAATATTGACACCTTTCTGACTTATGGAGGGAAGTCCTATACATGGAAATCCCAAAGGGATTTCCATGTATCCAAATAGGACATGTAAACTGGGATTGACTTGATGAGACTAACAACTTATACTCTTCAGTCCAAGTATAAAGATAACATGTAGAGCCTTCAGTAAGTGTCTCTTCCTGTATTAGCAGGTTTTATTTTTACTTGGTTTCTTCAACATATTTTTAATTTATTGTTGCCAGTTGAACTGAGAAGTTGAACTGTATTCTGATTTGAAGGCCGTATGTTGTAATATTATGGCTGAATGCATCCTCCATGGGCCGTGGTTTCTGATTTAATTTCGCCATGTTGCTGGCGTGCGGTGACACACGAGCCCCAATGGGTTTCCATTTGTTCAGACAACTTACTAGTCGCAATACAAGCATCAGTATAGGGCATTTTGTTCTGCATTAACAAAGTGTATCTAGCCAAACAAACATGTTCTAACCCACCGCTGTTGTTCACCTGTCTGTATATAAAGAGCATGTCCCAGGTGGGTGGAAGTGCAGATTGATGTCTGGGATGTGCAGCTGGTGGACTTCCCGCAGAGCGTTACTACACTGACTGTAAATAATCCCTGTTACCGAGCTGCTGGTGTAAGATTCATCTTTACATCTGAACAGTTAATATTTTGCAGTGTCTGCTAATAATGGAACATCTGCTGATCTCTAGCACTGAAACGCTGCTTGTAATTATGATTTACGGTCTGGAGCTTGTAAATAAAGCACAAGCCGTAAAGATACCGCCATGGCGGCGACGGCCGGTGTTCCTATCTAATTGTTCTCACCTATTTGCTGAAAAATATTAATGGGGATGATAGGAAGAAGGCGCTCACCCGTTGGTTGCTTTAAATCTTTAATAGAGCAAATCTGCTTTCACGCGTTCTATGGTTTGTCACAGCAGACAGCAGTTACTTGAGCGCAGCCATTACTCAGAGATTTCCCCAGGGTGGCACAGTGTTTAAATCATTACTTGCTATTCTGCAACACTCTGTGCTTCCAGATGCGTCCGGTAATGTCGGGGCCCTGAAACACACACGGCCCAGATGTCTGAAGATCTCAGAGCTTGAAGTACATAGAACTTCATAATTGTAATAATACATTAACGACTCTTTAATCCGGAACCTGTAAATGAAGAATACCCGCCAGTCTGGCATGTGATCAAACTAGTCTTGTTGGATATGCGCCAATATTCCAAATGAGCTGCTAAATCATGGGATTGACTGGGGTACCCACAACATGTTTGCGGATGGGGTGGATATGATCCAGGTGTGACCTTTGATGACCAAAATAAGAAATATCTACATATGTCTCTTTCCTTTGGGTTTAACTACAATGTTATTGATTTGCCAGTATTTTACTGTAAGAGGAGTGAGACTATGGAGCTCTATGTCATATAATGTTGTATTCAAGAAGGGCCAGCATAGCATTCTAGAAAAATAAAATATTACAAGCGAGGATTACTACATCCAGACTCAAAAGTCTCAGGACACCCTTTAATTTTAGAGACAAAAGTTTCTGAAAAACAGGAAGTTGTAACAATACCTGGGAACCTTTCCTGTGATGGACAGCTATTTGATGTGTTCAATGTTTTGTTCCTTGTGGCTCCAGCACTCCAATGGAAAAAGTTAAAACTTCATACTTTATTACAAATCCAGTTTAAAAACTTTCTGATCCTCAGAACCTACGTGTTTTGCGCATGCATGCTTAATCGTGGTTAAGCGCGCATGTGCAAAATGTGTAAGTTCTGAGGAGCAGCACGTTTTTGAACTGGATTTGTAATAAAGTATGAAGTTTTAACTTTTTTCATTGGAGTGCTGGAGCTACTCTTTCTGATTTTTGTCTCTATGGAATGACGGGTGGCCACTGTTGGGTCTGTGCACCCTCCTCCCCTTTAGATGAACTGCAACTAACTCTACATACCAGATGAGCTGACCATCCCATTACTTTCTTCTGTGTTGTTGTTCCTTGTGCTTAACATGGAGCTGAAGCTGAACACCAAGCAAGTTTCTGTGTTGATAACTTTTGAACCACAAGAGATCTTGCAAATCTGATTGTGACAATCAACTCTTGAGAAAAGATATGTTACATGACCACCTTCCCATCAAAAAAAGATGCCCTTGATCTAATATGGCAGTTTTGAAGATGGTGATAATGTTCCAGACATGGCCTAAAAGGTCCCCTCACCCATTACTTGCCTGGGTATTCAGATATGCTATTTTCCCTTTTGTTTCTTAAATCAAAGGGGGTCCCTGTAGATTTTTGGAGATGGAAATCTATGAACATATTCTGACTGCTATAATTTGGGTTGTAAAGAACCCTTTTCCCCTGGGCTTCGTAGTAGGGTTATAGGTTGGATAGGTAGGATGGGTTCTTGCCTTCTTCAACTACAAATCTATATTTTGCATGTTCTCTAGGTTGTCCAGAAACCATTAAGAAGTTACAGTCATTTGCAGTAACTTTTTACATGGCCTCAGACATATCAAAAGTTACTGATTTCACCGGGTCTTATTCCTGAGACCTGCTGTGGGATATCAGGATATCTTAACATAGGATAGACTCTAATGAAGTAAATAAGTTGGGTTTGATTGACAACTGAGAATAGATGTGGCCTGCCGTTCACTCCCCCGGTTGGGCTCTATCTTGAGATTGCAGTGGGTCTCAGGAGTGAGATCAGCGTGGTTAGTGGCTTTTCATATATCTGAGGGCATAAACAAGCAAAAAAGGAGTCCAACAACAGTAGTGCATGTATATCAAATGGCAGGTAGAGGAGGGATGTACGATGTAACAGTAACTATTCTATTTAAAGGTTTCTGCACAAAAGGTACAAAGAAAATCCGACAGCATCCAAAGTGGAATCAAATAGTGTTTATTGTGGAACCACATACATTGCAACGCTCAACCTTTGCTTAACAAAGACCCAATTGGGATGAAACATCGAAATGGTTCTACAATAAATGCTTGCCAATTTTTTTTCAATTCTACTATGGACGCTATTGGAATTTCTTTGGACCTTATTTCTGTCAATAGTTACTACAAATGGCAGAAACAATTTAAATCTTACACTTGGGTGACCACCATTTTACTACATTGTTATACTGTATAATGTTCTTTATGCTCTGCCATGAACTGCTTATTTGTGCTGAAGAGGCCTTCTTAAGATTCCTCCTACTTTGGTAACTGTAAGTAGAAGCTGAATGAATAAGAAATCATGCAATTTCATCACAAAAAACAAGACAAGAATGAAAAATGTTCAGAGAAATTTCAAGTATGTGCTATCCGTATACATAGGCAGGGGTTAAGGGAAGATATTTTGTCTCCAAAGGAGGTTTTCCATAGACTTCCAATAGTTTTATACAATTTACTAACAATAGGAAACTAGAGGAACGGCAAATGAACCACCATTCTTTCTCTGAAGTTTAGCAGGTGGTTGTAAGGGGTGGTATGTTCCCAATCCGGAAATGTTGCAGTTGATGGGGTTCATTACAACGTTTAAGGGTTGGACAAGGTTCTTCTTATTTTCACAGACAGGTACAAAAGTGTAATGGCTACAGTCATTCATTGTCAATAGAACTGCTGGAGATAGCAATGTATATCACACAACTATCTTGTCAGTTCCATAGACAATGAGTAGAGCGTTGGGCACCCATGCATGATTCACCAGTCTATGCCACACAGTGACTTGCTCATGGTGGGCAGCCATCTTGGTTGATTTTTTTTTTTTTTACAGCATCTGGTGACATGCTTTACAGTAAGGCCCATAGGCCTAGACAACAACAACATCTTCATACCCTATTCAGGTTGTGTGTAGTTTATTTCCTTACAAAGTGCTGTTCCCTATCAGTACTTGTTAGGACAGGTCGGGATCCACACAGATGACGCAGAGACAAGTGCAGTCCTGACTCTGTCCCAAACCCACATTTCCTGCCTACTTGTCTCAGTGTGTCCTAGACAACACGGGACAACTTGGAGCCATTTCCTATGCTAATATAGGTGGGACAGGACATGAGATAAATATGAGACAAACACAAAACAAGGGCAAAAAATATACCGTGTTGGTTGGTCAGCAAGCTAGGGTCAAAGGAAAGGCAAATATCAGTAGAAAGTCGCAAAGCAATAAACAGTCAATAAGGCAATCCAGATTTAAAAAAAACAGAGGACAAAAATACAGACCAAGTCGGGAGACAAACGCGTAGTCAGGGATACAAGCAAAAGTCAGATAACCAATAGCAAATCACAGGGTGGGAAGCAAGTATAGGCACACTGAGGCTGCATTTCCATGTTCCCTGTTCCTCATGGAACACGGACGTAGAATGCCTGTAACGGACTCTCCCCCTCCTGGGCAGCATCTATAATTAGATGCTAGGAGCGGGGGAACTGTACAGATATGCGCCACACTGGGAAGGGGGGGGGGGGAGAGTCCATTACAGGCATTCCTCGTCCGTGTTCTGTGAGGAACACGGAACGTGGGAATGCAGCCTAAGTATACGCTATAGCAGACATCAGGCATAGAGAATGACTGGTCTGGTCCTGGTCTTAGAGGTGATTGGGGCTGACAGACAAGCGTTAGACAGGAGGATAGGGCTGTCAATTATCGGCAAGGAAAGGAGTTAACTACTTAGGTGCTGGTAGACGTTACTCCAGAAAATGCACAGGAGTTAGCCAGAATACAGTTAAATATCCCAAGGCAGAATCAACTCATGTTCACACTAGAAATGTACAGAATCACCCTGGCTGCATCACTCATAGTGAAAGATGCTGCGGGGGTACGTCCTGGTGAGGCGCAGCAGCTGGAGGGATGCATGGGTAAGGAGGTGAGCAGCACAGAACTAATCCATTTCCACAGACTGACAGAATAGAGATCACCAAGAAAAGCTTGGGATAATAACAAAGCGTCGCTTATCTTAGATATAAGGTATAAAACAAACATTTTATTGAAGTCAATTGCACACTCCATCTAAAAAAAAAAAACTTTACTTTGTTCTTATACCTTCTACATTATATCTTAAATTGTGTGTGCAATTGACTTCAATAAAGTGTTTGTTTTATACCTTATATCTTAGACGAGCAATGCTTTGTTATTATCTTAGACTTTTCTTTACTTATTGATTTCTGTGGCTCTTTCTGGGCATTGCTATAGACTTTGTAGAAAATTGGGAGTTATTTTGAGAGAACCTGTCTATTTGGCTTATGATGATTGACATAATAGTATGTCAAGGGACTTGGGTAGTATAGGCACCTCTATACACTATTATTTCATGGTGATCACCTGGCACCAATCGTCAAACCCAGACCTGCTAAAGGGACCTGGTGCTGGCTCTTGTAGAGGCATTGCTACTATATGTCCTAACAAGAACATGCACAAGATATTGGCTTAGGAAAGTACCTAAAGGGGTATTCCGGCCATTTACATTTTTTTATATTTTGCTGGCCTTGCATGGAACATTATTAAGATCCTATTCTTACCCGTCACCTCCTCTGGCATCTTCAGTCCCCTCTGAACTCTCCTGCTGCTATTTCTAAGACAGACTCGTAGTCAATCTGAGGGCTGTAGAGTTGGGTGGAGCGTGGCTAGGTAACATTAGGATATTTATTACGTTCTATGCAATGCCATAGGTTAAAAAAATGTAATGTTTGAGGTTTGTTAAATATGGAAGATTGCATATGCATGTTTTCTTATAGGCTATGAACACATTTGCACTGATATATATATCGTTTTATTCATTTCCTGAATACAAAATGGAGCAACTTTCTAACTGATAAATCCATCGGTATTAGAGATAAGAGGAGGGATGAGGAGGGGAGTTACACACCAGCTCAGATTGTGATTAGAAGGGAGAGAAACTTTGGAGGTCAACTCATACTGGTTGAAGAACAAGAGGACACAAAAGACAGCCTGTAGGGGAGAATTATCTAGGCATAGAGAGAAAATATATCTTATACAGCACATTATGGAGGCTGTAAAAGCAAAACTAAGCAAAATGTTTTGGAGGGCATTCATACTTCTGCAAATTTGCAGAAGTTATGGACAGAGAATTAATGCCATGGATTCATTCGGGGAAACTCTTTAAATCTCCGCAGCTCTGTCATTACAGTGCCTTGGCTATTCAAAGAGTTTCCCTGCTGCCGGCATGATGTTAATACAGCAATCCATTGCGTGAATTCAACGTCTGTAAGTCTTCAAAATCTACAAACATGTGAATGCATCCTTTTACAGACCTACAGAAAATAAGTATAAAGCAAGAATAAAAAGAAAATATGTACATAGCCTTTTAAGTCTATACTACTAAAACATTGTATAAACGAGCCATTGGCCCTCCATGTGATTCCATATGGTCAATATATCACAAAGGGTTGGCCCTCCTAGAAGCCTAAAGTCCAGGGTGCATGGAAAGCAATACACTATTGCACAATAGTCCTCTATGGGTGCCATTGTATATCTCTATACTAAGAGCTATCATATAGCAAAATAAAACAGTTTCAATACATAAAATATTAAGCTCTTAGCTTGGTCTTGCTATTACGTCCGGAAATTGCTGTGGAGGCTGTAAAGTTGTATCTTATAAACACATTTAAATGTGCGATAATGCATTATTGACATTCTCCATGGCTATAATACTATTTGCTGAGAACATGAATGACCTAATCCATTCTGTGCCGGAGGGTATAGCACATGGCTGGCATTTCTGCATACTTGATACATAGCCACACGGCTGTTCTTCCCATTTGCTGCCAGAGGACCCTGACATACACTCATTTGCCTTGACGAGGTTAATAATTCAGCAGTTACTGACAGATATGAAAACCAGCGTTTGCTACAATCACTAACAACAATGTACACGGAGTGATGTTAAGCCAAGCAATTCACAGCTTTACTATAGTCCATACAGAAATGAGGCTTTAAAGTCAGATACAAAGAATGAAGCGGAGGAATGGATGACAGGGAGGAACTGATTGTCCTTTTAGCCTGTCAATCTTGCCATCTATATAAAAAATGTTCGGCTGCTAAATGGAAAGTGGAGGCATAAAACTACTTAGGATGAAACTGATAATGGGAAATGGGAAGAAAATATTTACCAGGCAGTTCACTGAATATTAAAAAAAATTGGGTTTTGTAAGAATTTATCATAAAGATTTCATGCAGTAAAAAACAAATACTCAACATTTGACTACCACTGCCTAGAGAAGTTGGATGCAGCTCTAGGGCTGCCATGAAAAAATGGATACAGCCTATGGCCTATGGCTGTGTCCGTGTTTTCCAGGACTGCCTAGGGCTTCATCCAACTTCTCCAGGCAGCAGGAGTCAAATGTTGAATATTTAGGTTTGAACAAATCCGGACATTGGGAAAGTTCCCTCATCACTAGTCACTAAGGCCTTATGCACACGGTCAGTATTATTTTCATTTACTATCCACCCTCACAATCCTCTAAAAATTACAGATTTAGCAACTGTACTGCATCTGTATTTCCCTAAATCCACTTTTTTTCAGAAACACAATCTTTTCAAAATGTGACTACGGAAATACGGATGCCAAACAGGTTACAGTCTGTAGAAAACACCAGATCCCATTGGTTTTCATGAGAGAATCCGCAAAAAAAATCTGGGTCCGCACTTGGACATGTTCTTTTTTTTTTTTTTTTTTAAGGATTGGTTTGCGTCCTTGTACTGATTGTATGAACAGCCTAATAGACACTAATGTGTACTGACTCGAGTACAGAAATCTGGATCCGTAGATTATGGGACGTGTGAATAAAGCCTAAGGGTTAGCTACTTGAGCCATAGGAAGTGGTGCAGAAACTTAAACACACATGTAAGAGGGACTTTAACATAGACTATTGGGGTTGAGCAACCAACCTTGAATCTTAAAACAGGGGCCAGCGACTTTAATTTACACAAAATGTTCCACCAGAGTTGGTGGCACAAAAGCGACTGGTGACTCTTGCCTATTTCATTGTGGCACTGCAGGTCTCCAAGAGCGCCACTTTATACCTATGCCCATATGCAACTTTGTGGAAGTCCCTCAAAATAGATGTTGCCCCAAACTTTTTCGGGATCCATACAGCGACTATGAAAATACCTTCCACAGAAACCCAATTGCCTTTGGTTATAAGTGTGTGATGAGCCCCTTGTATGTACAGAGGTAGATGCCACCAACTTGATTGACAGCTTCCCACTTTGGTTGCAAGGCATGCCAACAAGTCCTTTTTTTCCGTTAAACCATAACTTCCAAACACCAATACCAGTGCTGTCTGAGTGCAGGCATTCCTATACATTCCTTATACATTCCTATAAGAGACAGGAGCATATAAGAGATGTGATTTGAATGAAATTAACTGTTACTTATCTGGAATACCTCTTGAAGTTGCTCTGTGCTGTATAAGACGCCTGGCTTTCTTCAGAGGCCGTCAGTAAAATTTCAAGTTGTTTCATATGGGGACAACTTGTTTGGCAAACATGCTTTGGGTCCACATATAGGGTCTCCATCTTCATAGCCACGTGTGACATCCTAGTTGACTTTCCCCAAGGCACTATTACCTTAGCTCTTCTGACTACTCCACCTATACTCCCCTTAGTAAAGATCAGATTATATGGTTACCTGATCCCACCAAATTCACAGGTATGTCCAACATTAATGTAATGTGCAGGGAGAGTTTAAAGGGGTAGTGCGGCGCTCAGAAATTATTCACAGAATAACACACATTACAAAGTTATACAACTTTGTAATGTATGTTATGTCTGTGAATCGCCCCGTTCCCCGTGTCCCACCACCCCCACCCGTGTACCCGGAAGTGTGGTGCATTATACATTACCTGATCCGTGTCGAGGGCCCTCCGCCATCTTGTGCCAAACCTCATCTTCGGATGGACGGCCGAGTCGCTGCCGCCCGTCCCCCCTCTACTGCGTCACAACTGTGCTCAGCCGCGATTGGCTGAGCACAGTTATGCTCAGCCAATCGCGGCTGAGCGGCTGATGACGCGGATGTAGAAATGGCATCTCAATCCCTTAGCTTGGTCCTTAAAGGGGTTGTCCAAACAGGAGACTTTTTATGTATATACATTAGGAGGGAGTGAGTAAAAAAAATAACATGCACTCACTTACTTGGCTCCCACACCATCGCTGGTATTATGCTGCTCCTTCCCCACTATGCCACCATTTCTGCCTTCAGGGTTGTGAAGTTGCAGGCCAACTAAGCCAATGGCTGGTTGGACCTATGGTACAACAACCCGGGACCCAGAAGAGAGCAGCATAAAACCAACAGTGGTGCAAGAGCCAGGGAGGTGAGTGCATGCTTTTTTTTTCAATCACCCCCACCCGTGCATATACATAAAAATTCTTCAGCCCCTTTAACCCCTTTTAAGCAGCTTCTACGCCCGTTATACAGGGGAGGGGCACGTGCTTTTAATTTATTGCAAGCATACTTGAACAATGAATGATCAAAGCTGTATATAGATGTAATGTATATAAACCGCAGCACTGTTCGGTTAACTGTTTTCTGTAAACACATTTAGGTCAAATTTACATAGAAGTAAAAAAACAAAACCCTAAAAAATGATCTCCCTTTGAACCCACTGAACAAGAATAGGCTTTATATATCCTGCGTTTGAGTCTCCTTTTTGATGCTTACAAGACTTTTTAAGATATCATTTCCTGTAAGTCAGTAGAAAGTGTTCAGCTGATTTCAGTTCACTACATTCCTTATATCGTAGGTGGGGACTTTACATCAGCTGCTCATTCACAAGGCACAGGACCCAAAATGTGTCGGCAGCCCATATACCAGGAAAGTCCAAAGTAAGGTGACAGCTCTCTGAAAACTCCAATTATTATTATTTTTACTTTTGTTTATCAGATGTACAGTAAATGATCTTCAGAAGGAAGCCACGGGGTGCAGTCCCTGAGATGAAGTGGTAAGACGGAAGAACACTTCCTATTGCAGAGATTGTATCATGTCTAAATAGTTGCATATCATTTTAAATGAACAGATGGCCTAGACCATGGGTCTCCAAACTGCGGCCCTCCAGCTGTTGCAAAACCACAATTCCCATCATGCCCAGATAGCTAAAGCTTTGGATTTGGCTGTCCAGGCATGATGGGAAATGTAGTATTGCAACAGCTGGAGGGCCGCAGTTTGAAGACCCATGGCCTAGACAGTGGGGTTTTGGGTGTCGGCCTGGTCAGGATAATCCTTAGAGCAGTGTTGTTAGATAGGTAGATAGTGGGAGTAGTAGAGAATAGAGATGAGCAAACCTTGAGCCCTCACTGTCAGAAATGTTACTTCTCTGCTAGAGATGACAGAACCTGGAGCATGCTTAGGTTTGTCCGAACCTAAGTGTGCTGCATTTGATTACAAATGGCTAAAGAAGTTGGATGCAGCCCTAGTGACTCCTAGAAAACATGGATACAATGGATACAACCTATGACTATATGCCTATTTTCCAGGTAGTCTTAGGGCTGCATCCAACTTCTGCAGCCACTGGTACTCAAGTTCCGAACACTCAGGTTGGATGAACCTGAGCGTGCTTGAGGTTCACTTATCTCTAGTAGAGAAGTAACATTTCTGACAGGGCTGTCACAACAAGACTAAACCCTAGACTATCAAAAGAGAGATTTAGTCAGCTCTCCCATAGCACTATTCACACTAGACAGATATAAAAATCATTAAAAGCAGCCCCTCAACTGCTAAAAAAATAGTGTAAACCATTCCACCATGCTAAGGTGGCCCTATACACAGGAGGGACCCCGTACTAACTGTGGTATCATCTTGGCAAATAATAGGCCTATACTCTGGGCATGCAGCATCCAACTAATACTGGCAAAAATAACCCCTTGGGTGGGATGGGTGGAGTGCACGACCAAGTAGAGGCAGCTACTCCCCCATCTCAAAGCAGACAAAAAAACTAATTTGGTCAGCTCTCCTACAACACAATTCACACTAGGCAGTAGCACGTTGCTATGGCTGAAATTGTAGACACACAAAAACACAAAAAAATGTGACAGCTCACCGCAATGGCAAGACATAGACCCAATAAAGATATGAAAATTGCTAAAAGCAGCACCCCCCCCCACCCCCAACTGCTAAGGAAAATCTCTCCATGGTAAGGTAACCTCATGCCCGGGATTGACCCTACACTAACTGTGACCACTACTCTGCTCTAAAAGCAGTGGTCTGGCCTACTGCATATATATATATATATATATATATATATATATATATATATATATATATATACTAGAAAATGTACCTGGCGCTGCCCGGGTACAAAGTGTCAGTGTGTTAATTAGATTTGTTCTAAGGTGCCCAGGAGGCCAATCTAAAGGTACTGTTTCATCAGTGGAATTAGTGTATACCTGTAGTGCATAGTTGGAGGGGTTCTGTATACCTACAGTTTATAGTTTTTAGGGGTCCCGCATATCTGTAGTGCATAGTTGGGTGGGGGCTGTATACCAGTAGTGTGTAGTTTGGGGGGGGGGGGGCTGTATACCTGTAGTGTATAGTTGAGGGAGGTCCTGTATACCAGTAGTGTATAGTTGGGGGGGGAGGCTGTATACCTGTACTGTATACTGTAGTTTGGAAAGTCCTGTATACCTGCAGTGTATAGTTGGTGAAGGTCCTGTATACCTGTACTGTATAGTTCGGGGGTCCTGTATACCTGTAGTAAATAGTTGGTGCTGTATACCTGTAATGTATAGTTGGTGGAGCTTTTGTATACCTGTAGTTTATAGTTTGAGGGTCCTGGATACCTGTAGTGTGTAGTTGGTGGAGGTCTTGTATACCTGTAGTATATAGTTTGGGGGTCCTGTATACCTGTAGTGTATAGTTTAAGGGTCCTGTATACCTGTAGTTTATATTTGGTGGAGGTCCTGTATACCTGTAGTGTAAAGTTTGGGGGTCCTGTATACCTGTAGTATAGAGTTAATGAAGGTTCTGTATACCTGTAGTATAGAGTTGGTGGAGGTCCTGTATACCTGTAGTGTATAGTTTTTAGGTCCTGTATATCTGTAGTGAATAGTTTGGGGTCCTATATACCTGTAGTATATAGTTGGTGGAGTTCCTGTATACCTGTTGTGTATAGTTTTGGGGTCCTGTATACCTGTAGTGTATAGTTTGGGGTCCTGTTTACCTGTAGTATATAGTTGGTGGAGGTCCTGTATACCTGAAGTATATAGTTGGTGGAGGTCCTGTATACCTGTAGTCTATAGTTTTGGGGTCCTGTATACCTGTAGTATATAGTTGATGGAGGTTCTGTATACCTGTATTATATAGTTGGTGGAGGTCCCGTGCACCTGTAGTGTATAGTTTTGGGGTCCTGTATACCTGTAGTGTCCTGTATACCTGCAGGGTCGTATTTACCATTAGGCACCCATGGTCTGGTGTGTAGGGTAGCACCTTGCAGAGGGGCAGTACCGTCCAGTTCAGACTTGCCAGAAAATCTGGTGTCTTTTCGAGGGGGGTATGGCGGTATTGGTCAGGTCTGGTATAGCGGTGTTATCCAGTCACAGTATGGCGGTATTGGTCAGGTCTGGTATGGCAGTGTTATTCAGTCACAGTGTGTTGGTATTGGTCAGGTCTGGTATGGCGGTGTTATCCAGTCACAGTATGGCCGTATTGGTCAGGTCTGGTGTGGCAGTGTTCTCCAGTCACAGTGTGGCGGTATTGGTCAGGTCTGGTATAGTGGTGTTATCCAGTCACAGTATGGCGGTATTGGTCAGGTCTGGTATGGCTATGTTATCCAGTCACAGTATGGTGGTATTGAACAGGTCTGGTATGGCAGTGTTATCCAGTCACAGTATGGCGGTATTGGTCAGGTCTGGTATGGCAGTGTTATCCAGTCATAGTATGGCGGTATTGGTCAGGTGTGCTATGACAGTGTTATCCAGTCACAGTAAGGTGGAATTGGTCAGGCCTGGTGAAGCAGTGTTATCCAGTTACAGTATGGCGGTATTGGTCAGGTCTGGTATAGCAGTTTTTTCCAGTCATAGTATGGTGGTATCGGTCAGGTGTGTTATGACAGTGTTACCCAGTCACAGTTTGGCGGTATTGGTCAGGTCTGGTATGACAGTGTTATCCAGTCACAGTATGGCGGTATTGAACAGGTATGGTATGGCAGTGTTATCCAGTCACAGTATGGCGGTATTGGTCAGGTCTGCTATGACAGTGTTATCCAGTCACAGTACGGCGGTATTGGTCAGGTGTGGTATGACAGTGTTATCCAGTCACAGTATGACGGTATTGGTCAGGTGTGGTACGACAGTGTTATCCAGCACAGTATGGCGGTATTGGTCAGGTCTGGTATGGCAGTGTTATCCAGTCATAGTATGGTGGTATTGGTCAGGTCTGGTGTGGCAGTGTTTTCCAGTCACTGTATGGTGGTATTCGTCAGGTCTGGTGTGGCAGTGTTACCCAGTCACAGTTTGGCGGTATTGGTCAGGTCTGGTATGACAGTGTTATCCAGTCACAGTATGGCGTTATTGGTCAGGTCTGGTATGGCAGTGTTATCCAGTCATAGTATGGCGGTATTGGTCAGGTCTGTTATGACAGTGTTATCCAGTCACAGTATGGCGGTATTGGTCAGGTCTGGTATGACAGTGTTATCCAGTCACAGTATGGCGGTATTGGTCAGGTCTGGTATAGTGGTGTTATCCAGTCACAGTATGGCGGTATTGGTCAGGTGTGGTATGACAGTGTTATCCAGTCACAGTATGGCGGTATTGGTCAGGCTTGGTGTGGCGGTGTTAAATGTGACGTGTGGAGCTATTACCTACCTATCCTGATGCTAATTAGTGAGTGAGGATGGGGCACCTTCAGGTTTAGTGCTTAGGGCAGCAGCAGCTGGTAATACTGTCCTTTATACATGTACTGTATAGATGGAGTAGCGGGCCCTGTATACATGTACTGTATAGATGGAGTAGGGGGGCCTGTATACATGTACTGTATAGATGGAGTAGGGGGTCCTGTATACATGTACTGTATAGATGGAGTAGGGGTCCTGTATACATGTACTGTATAGATGGAGTAGGGGGTCCTGTATACATGTACTGTATAGATGGAGTAGGGGGTCCTGTATACATGTACTGTATAGATGGAGTAGGGGTCCTGTATACATGTACTGTACAGATGGAGTAGGGGGTCCTGTATACATATACTGTATAGATGGAGTAGGGGGTCCTGTATACATATACTGTATAGATGGAGTAGGGGGTCCTGTATACATGTAATGTATAGATGGAGTAGGGGGTACTGCAGGGCCGTATTTACCACTAGGCACCCGTGGTCCGGTGCCTAGGGCAGCACCTTGCAGGGGGGCAGCACCAGGGAGCAGGGGGAAAGAAACAACTCTTTTTTTGCTTTAATTTTTTTTTAGTCTCCCACCTCCTGTTCAGACTTGCCAGTAAATCTCGTGTCTTTTGGGGGTGGGTGGAGGGGTTATTATCTACCAATTACTTCAGACAATATGCAGAGTGTGCTAATCATTGATTCAATGTGGAAATTTGTTTGTTTTAAGCAGTTAAAAACCATGAAAAATGTGATTTGGACAATGTTTCCCCATGTAGAGAAATGCATGTGGCCAAAACCACTGTCCTCTACGCTTCTTAAGATGTGGCGTCTTCAGGTTTAGTGCCTAGGGCAGCAGCAGCTGTTAATACAGCCCTGTGGTCCTGTATACATGTACTGTATAGATGGAGTAGGAGGCCCTGTATACATGTACTGTATAGATGGAGTAGGGGGTCCTGTATACATATACTGTATAGATGGAGTAGGGGGTCCTGTATACCTATATTGTATAGATGGAGTAGGGGGTCCTGTTTACATGTACTGTATAGATGGAGTAGGGGGCCCTGTATACATATACTGTATAGATGGAGTAGGGGGCCCTGTATACATATACTGTATAGATGGAGTAGGGGGTCCTGTATACATGTACTGTATAGATGGAGTAGGGGGTCCTGTATACATGTACTGTATAGATGGAGTAGGGGGCCCTGTATACATGTACTGTATAGATGGAGTAGGGGGTCCTGTATACATATACTGTATAGATGGAGTATGGGGTCCTGTATACATGTACTGTATAGATGGAGTAGGGGGTCTACCAGTTATTTCTGTGGATGTTGTGAGGCAGCTGCCCTAGCAACCATTCAGATTCCAGCTCCCTGTGAAAATGGATTCCGCGGGACAGTCCCGTTTTCGGGGTGCTGTCCCGCGGTCCCGGAACGGCACCCAGTGTCCCGCATTATATGTGGCCCCACCAAAAAAAACAATAAACCAGTAACTCACCTGTCCGCCGGTCCCAGCGTTACTGGTTTATTGTTTTTCTGGTCGGGCCACACAAATGGGGGGATTGGCTACTATGTGGGGCACTATATATGGGGGATTGGCTACTATGTGGGGCACTATATAAGGGGGATTGGCTACTTTGTGGGGCACTATATGGGGGATTGGCTACTATGTGGGGCATATATGGGGGCATTGGCTACTATGTGGGCACTATATGGGGCATTGGCTACTATGTGGGGCACTATATGGGGGCATTGCCTACTATGTGGGGCACTATATGGGGACATTGCCTACTATGTGGGGCACTATATGAGGCATTGGATACAATGTGGGGCACTATATGGGGGCATCGGATACTATGTGGGGCACTATATAGGGGATTGGATACTATGTGTGGCACTATATAGAGGGATTGGATACTATGTGTGGCACTATATAGGGGGATTGGATACTATGTGGGCACTATTGGGGGATTGGATACTATGTGGTGCATTATAATGGGGGATTGGATACTATATAGTGCATTTTTGGGGGGATTGGATTCTATATCTGGCACTATTCAGTCAGCAGCATGTGGTGACTGTAGGGGAGTTGCTATGGGGGCGTGGCTATGGAGGGTCACTATGGGGGCGTGGCTATGGAGGGTCGCTATGGTGGCGTGGCTATGGGGACCGCGGCGCACATGTCCCTCTTTGCTCTTTGCAAAAGTTGGGAGGTATGAGTAATCCTATTGGTTGCTAAGGCTCCCAACTGCCGTTTACTGCTGGAGACATGCAGCTAATTATTATATATATATGGAGATTTTCCCATTCATCTCTATGGGGCGCTCTTCCCCCTCCCCCTCCTCTCCTGTACCTCTGGCAGGGACGGGACCTTCGCAATAACCTTCCCAGGCACCCAATGTATCTGTGTGCCAAATTTGGGGTCAAACTGTTCAAACTGTTCAAACTATGATGTACAGACACCTAGACAAAGTTTGCTAAATGGTTGTACAGTGTACAGTGGTACCTCGGTTTAAGAGTAACTTGGATTAAGAGCGTTTTGCAAGAAGAGCTCACAGTTTTTTAAAATTGTTTCTTGGTTTAAGAGCATTGCTTTGGTTTAAGAGCTCCCTGTACTGGGTGGAAGGAGGAGTAGGGGAGAGGCATGGTCTGCATAGTGGTTCTACAGCCCTGTACTCTGACCCAGGAAGTCTCTCTCTGGGGCTTGCGTCAGGGGACAGGACTGTGGGGGTAATCTCTTCATAACTGTAACCCCTCTCTCCCCGGACAGAGCATGCTGCATGTATGTGCCCACATCTGCCCTGCTCATTTCTTCATACTCTTCATGCACTTTTTTTTCCCCATCCTCGCCATTCCTGCTATAATGTGCCTGCATTCACACTCAGCTATACACACTGCTGCTATACTGTGCCTGCACTCACACTCAGCTATACACACTGCTATAATGTGTCTGCACTTACACTCAGCTATACACACTGCTGCTATAATGTGCCTGCACTCACACTCAGCTATACACACTGCTGCTATAATGTGCCTGCACTCACACTCAGCTATACACACTGCTATAATGTGTCTGCACTTACACTCAGCTATTCACACTGCTGTATAGAAATGTTTCTGTCACTGTCCTGCGATTCTCACTTCCTGATTGGTCCATGCTGAACACCCCCCCCTTCCCCATTGCTGTCATGTGACCACACAGACCTCTGACAGCAGCCCTGCTTTTCTATTCTAGCCTGTTGTACTACGCTACTCCAGTTCCATCCTGTATCTACAAACTGCTGCTGTGTTATCAGGTTTATGCACTTACTATATATTATACACCACATGCTTGCTATACTGTACAGTAACTTAAAATATAACATATTCAGCTGTTTCAGCGCGGCCCCGCTCTGAACTCCCCCACCCGCACGAGGGCGTACAGTTACGTCCTCATGCGGGAAGGAGTTAAGAGTGGATTTGGATTACAAGCACACACCCGGAATGAATTATGCTCGTAATCCAAGGCGTCACTGCATTTGCAAATATAATTGGTGAGTTTAACTATGTTAGCTGAGATAGGAATACCCCTTTAAAACCTCATTGTCATCTGTAGTAACTTTTGACAAATCAACAGAAATGTCAAAAGGTCCTGACTGTGTGGTGTCCCACCACGGGTGTCGCTAGTTTATACACCACTCGCAAAATCCTGTTATCTAAGTAAAGTGGAAACGGAGTTATGACTAAGTTTTGCCACTAGATGTCGCTACTATTTATCTATGTGCTTGTATATGGCACAGCTGTAGTACGCAAAGGGGTTACTGTTTATTTGTGATCTATGCATCAAAGAAAGCTCTTCCTTTTCTTCACCTATCTCTATCTTCCTTTCTTTTCTTTACACTTTCTTCTCCACCACTCATAGGAGTTATTACATACCCTGTAGGAAATTGTCACATGGGGAGAGGAAGTACACACCCACACTTAGGGAGTCTTATCCAAATCTTGGTAGAGAGAGGACGCAAGAAATGATGGTCGCTGCTGTAGTTCAGCTAGGCCCTGGCTCAGCCAGATCCCCTGTCAGGGACAAGAGAACAAGTCCAGTGTAGTCTAGTCTGGAGTGTGGTAGTAGACGGACGCATAAGGGAGACACAGAGGCTCTTTTCTTAAAAGCAACACTTCTTCTAATCATGCAGTGCTAAACACTCAAGAGAGGACAAGTCAGACATCTCCCCAACCTACGCCGTTGAACGTCTCTAAAGGTGCAGAACAATATCCTAAAAGCTAGAGTAACTGATCCGGATAGAGCAAAGTTGCTAGAAGCCTACGTACTCTATCTCACTGTGTAGGTGTAACCAGGTAACTTTGGCCACCTTGCTCAACAAGGACTGGGGCTTGTGTCACCTTGTTAGGACAGGTCACCCAACACTGCAAGGCAATAGGTGGTATCAGAGGTTGAAACACAGGCACAAGTATACTTTTACTCTCAAGTACTCTTAAGTATTCTCCTTCTTCTTCTTCTAAAGTTCCGGCAGAGCACAGTACTAAACTGGGTTGGGACTTTCATAACCTATTCCTCTCCACTACTCTGACCCTCAGGACAAGCTTCTCTCCTCTGAACTCACACCTTTTCAAAATTTTCAGTACACAACCAAGTCAGCTCTACTATTCTACCTCTGAAGCTTTCAGCACAGATTCTGTCCAGTCAAGTCAAAAGTCTATTGTCAGCTGATTTATTAAGTGTCCCTTCAGTAAAGAAGAGTTTATTTATGCTAACAGGACTCAGCAGTTATTACTCAAGCACCTACACAGTAGTTACACCGTCCTTGGGTCATCTCCCCTTTCTGTGGGAGGCGGTGGCGGGTGGATCATAGCACCACTGCGGACCACCGTGATAAGTACCCAAGGGACCCCCACACAGGCCGACAGGTCACTGACCACAGGGGAAAGAGTATAGCCAGCCATCTTAAAATAAAAACAGGTGTGCCCCAAAACTGTGTGCCCAACTGACTCTGGCACCACGACAACCTACCATCCAGCTGAGCTATACTTCGACCAACAATGACAGTAGTAGCGTCACACAGCAGCATTTGACAAGTGACCGGTTGAGCACACTCCCCACCTCACTAGTAAGACCTGCTACAATCCTGAGATACAGTGCACTCCACCTACCAGCGGGGCTTAAATTAGACATTTTTTTGCTTCTTAGACTGTAATAAAGCAAAAGAGTCAGATTTGATTGAAAGCCAGGGATGTGCACTGCTACACACTCCACTTGGCTATATCTCCAGATCACAGAAGGGCTCAGGAGTGAGACTCACAGCGATCAGTAACTTCTGACATCTTTCATGACATGTGAAATGTTACTAGAAATCACAGTAACCTTTTAACAAGGTCTTTCCATCTGGCCTAATGGCTTCATGCCCTCTTTTAGCCTTTTTGTGGTGGCCTGTTTGAGGTTGGAGAGAAACTAAAAGCAGCTGAAGAAGATCAGCTGCTGATCACTGCTGAGACCCACTGTGGTCGGGATATATAGCCAGAAAAAGAGTGCGGCAGCCATGCCATCCACTCCCTGGATGTATTTCTGTAAAGGCTTATTCAGACCATGTAAGTCTATGAGACTACATGTTCAGAATTAGTGGCCGGCTGGGGAGTGGATCGCCCTGTGATGATCTCAGCAGGTCTCAGCAGTGAGATCATGCTCATCTCCTGATCACAGCAGGTCTCAGCAGTGAGATCCACTGCGATCAATTACTTTTTACATGTCTGAAGACATGTCAAAAGTTTTTTTGAATGACAGGTACTCTTTAAATCCTGTTATATTGTTAAATATCTCTGCCACCAAGGTTATCTGCTACTATATATATATTATATTATATACTTCTGCATGTGTTCTCTATGGAGACCATCGACGTTACATTTCATTCTCTCAGTAAAAAACTCATATCTGCCACTCGGACACTCGTACCCTACATTCTAGCTTTAGAAATACCATCTGTTACATTCATCACTTTACTTTCTTTTCAGATAGAACTGACTTGTCAAAAACTATTTCTGTGGGTGGGGGAATTTAAGCCGCAATCTCCAACAACATATAATTATTGGGAAATACGCTTACAATTCTGCCTAGAACCATCGCTGAGCCTGATTCTTTTTTTTGCCACAGCTAATAATATTGATTTCCCAGCTGTGTAGATATTACCAGCAGTAAATTACAGAGGTGTTAAATGACTAACAAAAAATATGAAAACAACACAAGGAAGAAGTCCAATGTCAAAATCAATAGACCTGAGTAGCAGCTACGAATGGTTTTCAATTGTGCTAAAATAATATAAAAACATAAAATAACCTTAAATAACACAGAAAACACAACAGATTTTTGTATCCTTATCTTATTCTTAGACTACCCGATTGACACTCTTTATCTAATAGTGGCCTCTGCTGGACCCCCATAATTCTAATGCAAATCAGCAGGGTTGTGCCAAAAAATTGTGACTTTTTGCTGTTGTACACCAAATGCAGGGATGACAAATCTCACCTGATAAAGCAGAGACATCTCCTAAAAGAGTATTACAAAATCATGTTTTTCTAACATAGTTATCTGGTGTCACATATTGGAATATATTAAGGGTGCCTTCACAAATCTGGGATCCATCCCGCTGTGAGTATGTAAGTTAACCCCCCGCAGCTCGACGCTGAGAGCATACATTACCTGCTTGGCGCCGCGGCTGCATGTGAGGCTCCTGGCTCCAGTCCCGCTCAGCCAATCAGTGCTGCCGTCACAATTTTCAAAAGCTTTTAATTTATTTTTTTTAGTCATCATGCTAAAAAAACAAAGCTATACTTACTTGTATCTAGGTCCAGTCTCCTGATGGCAGCCGTTTATTCTTGTGCAATGGATAAACACAGGAAATTCCGGCCAGTATAGAGTGTGTCCGTCCACTCTGTGAGCACTAAGACTGAAAAGCTCTAGAAACCAGCACTAGACTGAAAATCTGCCTCAGGAGACTGGACCTGGATACAAGTAAGTTCAGCTTTGTTTTAAAGCAGGATAACAAAAAAATTAATAAATAAATTACCAACTTTCTTTATATCACATCTACTGTTGATTTAGATTTTGAAAGTTATTATAACAGTGATGCTTTAAATACATATACCTAGCTGTGCTACTTCGATGGTACATTGCACCATAGTAGTCCCCATTTTGACTACTATTTTAGCTATTTTTTACTGAGTTCCTAGGAATCCTTAACATATCATTTTATATCAACAGCTTAAATCTACAGAGAATCCAGGAAGATGTTAAAATCCCTTGTACCTAGTAGGACACACTATACTAAGCTGACTTCAGGTAAAAGGGTGTCTCTATGGTATATTAGTTTAATATGGTATTGATCACTGGCAGAAGGGGGCTGGGATAACAAGCTTCTTATTATAGAAGCCAGATCGATACACACCTTGGAAGCACTGAGCCTTAAAGGACTCAACAAACAGTTTATACCTTGACTTTTATCTTATGAGAAGGTGGTTGCAGAACTAGCATAAAGGTAATGAATAATTGTGTATGTTATAAGAAGGAGTAATTTAAATCTGTGACCATTAAGATATGGATGTAACTAAGCCCATGGTTAGATAGGGTTAGTCATCTTGATTCCCGGTATATCTTTTTTTATTTCAAAAAACCTCTGTATTGATGGGACATAAGATTTTTTTTTATTCATGTGCAAATGAGGCTCAAGTGTCCAGGGGGTGTCCCCAAGAAAAGCAAAAGCCCATGCAAGTAAAACCCAAGTCCTCTTTATCCCTGCCCCATGGCCCACTTGCCACTGCCTACGTCATTTGACTGACAGCTACTTAATAAGTAGAAGACATAGACTGGACTTGCTGGGGTCTTGCTGTGCTGGGGGACACCCCCTGGGCACTTGATCCTCACTGGCATTTTAATAAAAAACCTTATATCCCACTAATGAAGAGCACTATTAAAACATGAAACAAGATGACTACCTCTGTAGTCATGGGAATATTTACTCCACTGTTTTTCTGATGACAGGTCCACTTTAACACTTTTGATAAAGACTTACAGCCAGATTCTAAATGATCAAATAATGGGTTTGACCCCTTTCTAACAGAGCGGGGGCACCTTTATACATATAGAACAGCTTGAAACAGGTATCTCCTTACATTGTGTAATGTTCCTGCTGGGTTACTGCAGCTCAGCTCCCATCCACTTCAAGATCTGATATTGATGATATGTTCTGAGGTCATCAATTAAATAAAATAAATTAATTTTTTTTTGTTTTTCTCATTTATGCTAATCCACTAAAAAGTCCCTTTACACATTAAATGGTATGAGGATGATGATGATAGGTTTGCATATGTCAATTGTAAAGATTTTCCACTCTTTGCCTTTCTTAAAATGCATTGTGATACAATTTGTCATGATAGCAATTCCAAACAATATCATGCAGCATATAGAAACATGTACATTGAAGGTAAATGTGGTTTTTGGACACCTAGTATAAAAAAACAACAAAAAAACATATATGTTTAATGGATACATGAGAGCCTTTTGGTGTTGGATAACCAGTGGATAGCTTCTGTTAAAGCCTCAGACGTAAAAGGCCCGGGGTGTGTCAGTATGTCTCCAGGATCAAGGTAGACCCTGGCTATCCAGCACTACAAAACAATGGCAACTTTCTCACCACTCTCGTCTCCAGTTAGCTGTGGTTTGCAATTAGTTTACTTAAATGGAACTGAGTTTTAAACCCCATCCAATCTGGAGACAAAAGTGGTGCAAAAGTGGACATGTTTTTGTAGCGCTGGATAACCCCTTTAACAGTCATTATCTAGAATTCAAGAGTCTCAATGGAAAGTCTGAAATGGTCCCACCACTTTATTGAATCTATCAGCACATATGCTGAAACAAGCTTTTCATACTCACTAATTGGCGCCACCACACTGATTCCAGCGGTGCTATTAACCCCTTAGTGACCGCCGATACGGCTTTCTACGGCGGTCACTAAGGGTCCTTATTCTGCTGCCATCAGCTTTTTACGGCGATGGCAGAGAATAAGGCTGCGGGGCCGGGACGGCCCCCACCCCATCCCCCCGGCTACCGGAGGTAGCTGAGGGGTTGGGGAAGTGTGTGGGGTCCGTCCCGGCCCCCCCCCCTTACCGACGATCGCCGCTATTAACGTTATAGCGGCGGCCGTCGGTAAAGAGGATTACCGGTGCCGCCGCCACCTTTCATCTCCCCCCACCGTGAATCTACGGCGGGGGGAGATGAAATAAGTGTATATCAGACCCCAGATCAGACCCCCCTAGTGCCCCGATAACTAACCCCCCTCCCCCGGCGGCCATCATTTCCAAGATGGCCGCCGCCATCGCTGTGAACCGACTAACGTCGGTTCACAGCGATTAAAAAGTTAAAATGAATGAAAGCCCCATGCTCTCCGCCACCGGAGGTAGCGGAGAGCATGGGGCAGTCATCGGGGACCCCCCTGTGGGGTCCCGGTACAAGCGATCAGCGGTATATACTATATACCGCTGATCGCTTGTACCATGTGCTCCCGGCACTTTTTATCCCCTGTCACCATAAATGATTGGTGACAGGGGATAAAAAGTGATGTCCCCCCACCCCCCAAGTCGCCCCCCACCCCCCCCCTGTCACCCCCGTCCCCCAGTCACCCCCCCTTCCCCATATACTCACCGGATCCACGGAGCTCCTTCCTCCTCGACGTCCTGGCTGGTTATGAAGTGCGCATGCGCTTCACAACCAGCCAAGCTCTGAAAATTTAAAGTGACAGAGACCAATTTGGTTTCTGTCACTGAACTATGATTACTGAGATAGAAAATATCACAGTAATCATAGTAATACAGTGAAAATGAATGTATAAAGTACAAAAAGTGACAAACATACAAAAAAATAAAACACACACTTTTTATTATAGTAATAATTGCAGTTTACTCCCAAATTACCCCTAACCCCTCCCCAGATTACCCGTAACCACCGCACGTTGCCCGTAACCACCGCACGTTGCCCGTAACCACCGCACGTTGCCCGTAACCACCGCAAATTGCCAGTGACCCCCTCCAGATTGCCCGTAACCACCCCAAATTACATGTACCCACCCCAGATTACCTATAAGCACTTCAGTTTATCAGTAACAATCCCAGATTGTCTGTAACCCTTCCAGGTTGCACATAACCCCCCCCAAGGTTCCCCGTAATCATGCCAGATTACATGTAACCCCCCCCAGATTGCACGTAACCACCGCGCGTTGCCTCTGACCACGCCACGATGCCTCTGACCACGCCACGATGCCTCTGACCACGCCACGATGCCTCTGACCACGCCACAATGCCTCTGACCACGCCACGATGCCTCTGACCACCGCACGTCGCCTCTGACCACCACACGTCGCCTCTGACCACCACACGTCGCCTCTGACCACCACACGTCGCCTCTGACCACCCCAAATTGCCAATGACCCCCTCCAGATTGCGGTGCCCATGTCAGATTACAGGTACCCACCCCAGATTGCCTATAAGAACTTCAGTTTATCCATAACCACCCCACATTGCCCGTAACCACCCCACGTTGCCCGTAACCACCCCAGATTGTCTGTAAGCACAGCAGGTTGCCCGTAACCAGCCCACGTTGCCTGTAACCACCCCAGATTGTCTGTAAGCACTGCAGGTTGCCCGTAACCACCCCACGTTGCCCGTATCCACCCCAGATTGTCTGTAAGCACTGCAGGTTGCCCGTAACCACCCCACGTTTCCCGTAACCATCCCAGATTGTCTGTAAGCACAGCAGGTTGCCCGTAACCAGCCCACGTTGCCTGTAACCAGCCCACGTTGCCTGTAACCAGCCCACGTTGCCTGTAACCAGCCCACGTTGCCTGTAACCAGCCCACGTTGCCTGTAACCACCCCACGTTGCCGTAACCACAGCAGGTTGCCCGTGACCACCACACGTTGCCCATAACCACCACACGTTGCCCGTAACCACCCCGCGTTGCCTGTAACCACCCCACATTGCCTGTAACCACAGCAGGTTGCCCGTGACCACCCCATGTTGTCCGTAACCACCCCAGATTACCTGTAACCACCTCAGGTTGCCCATAACCACCCCTGGTTGCCCGTAACCACCCCACATTACCTGTAATCTCATTTTTTTTATTTTATTTTAGTAACTGCGCTATTCTAATAACCATTACTAGCTGCGGTTTTGCTCCTGTAAATTGGCGCTCCTTCCCTTCTGAGCCCTGCTGTGTGCCCATACAGTGGTTTATGCCCACATATGAGGTACCGTTTTACTCAGGAGAACCTGCGTTACAGATTTTGGGGTGAATTTTCTCTCCTCTTCCTCGTCAAATTGAGAAATTTCAAACTAAACCAACATATTATTGGAAAAATTCGAGTTTTTCATTTTTACTGGCCAATTTTGAATACTTTCCTCTAATACCTGTGGGGTAAAAATAGTCACCACACACCAAGATGAATTCTTTGAGGGGTGCTCTTTCCAAAATGTGGTGACTTTTGGGGGGAATCTATTCTGCTGACACTACAGGGGCTCAGCAAACGCACCTGGCGCTCAGAAACTTCTTCAGAAAAATCTGCACTGAAAATGCTAATTGGCGCTCCTTCCCTTCTGAGCCCGGCTGTGTGCCCATGCAGTGGTTTATGCCCACATATGGGGTACCGTTCTACGCAGGAGAACCTGCTTTACATATATTGGGGTGACATTTCTCTCCTGTTCCTCGTGAAATTGAGAAATTTCAAACTAAAAGAACATATTATTGGAAAAATTCGAGTTTTTCATTTTTACTGTCTACTTTTGAATACTTTCCTCAAATACCTGTGGGGTCAAAATGCTCACCACACCCCAAAATATATTCTATGAGGGGTGCACTTTCCAAAATGGAGTGACTTATTGGGAGATTTTACTCTGCGGACACTACAGGGGCTCTGCAAAAGCACCTGGCACTCAGAAACTTCTTCAGCAAAATCTGCATTGAAAAAGCTAATTGGCGCTCCTTCCCTTTTGAGCCCTCCTGTGTGCCCATACAGTGGTTTACGCCCACATATGGGGTACCATTGTACTCAGGAGAACCTGCGTTACAAATTTTGTGGTACTTTTTTCCTCTTGTTCCTCGTGAAATTGAGAAATTTCAAACTAAAAGAACATAATATTGGAAAAATTTGAGTTTTTCATTTTTACTGTCTACTTTTGAATACTTTCCTCTAATACCTGTGGGGTCAAAATGGTCACCACACACCAAGATGAATACTTTGAGGGGTGCACTTTCCAAAATGGAGTGACTTATGGCGAGATTTTACTCCGCTGGCACTACAGGGGCTCTGCAAACGCACCTGGCGCTCGGAAACTTCTGCAGCAAAATCTGCATTGAAAAAGCTAATTGGCGCTCCTTCCCTTCTGAGCCCTCCTGTGTGCCCATGCAGTGGTTTATGCCCACATATGGGGTACCATTGTACTCAGGAGAACCTGCGTTACAAATTTTGGGGTACTTTTTTCCTCTTGTTCCTCGTGAAATTGAGAAATTTCAAACTAAACGAACATATTATTGGAAGAATTCGAGTTTTTCATTTTTACTGTCTTCTTTTGAATACTTTCCTGTAATACCTGTGGGGTCAAAATGGTCACCACACACCAAGATGAATTCTTTGAGGGGTGTACTTTCCAAAATGGGGTGACTTATGGGGGGTTTTATCTCTGCTGACACTACAGGGGCACTACAAACGCACCTGGCGCTCAGAAACTTCTTCAGCAAAATCTGCATTGGAAAAGCTAATTGGCGCTCCCTTCCTTCTGAGCCCTGCTGTGTGCCCATACAGTGGTTTATGCCCACATATGAGGTACCGTTTTACTCAGGAGAACCTGCGTTACAGATTTTGGGGTGAATTTTCTCTCCTCTTCCTCGTCAAATTGAGAAATTTCAAACTAAACCAACATATTATTGGAAAAATTCGAGTTTTTCATTTTTACTGGCCAATTTTGAATACTTTCCTCTAATACCTGTGGGGTAAAAATAGTCACCACACACCAAGATGAATTCTTTGAGGGGTGCTCTTTCCAAAATGTGGTGACTTTTGGGGGGAATCTATTCTGCTGACACTACAGGGGCTCAGCAAACGCACCTGGCGCTCAGAAACTTCTTCAGAAAAATCTGCACTGAAAATGCTAATTGGCGCTCCTTCCCTTCTGAGCCCGGCTGTGTGCCCATGCAGTGGTTTATGCCCACATATGGGGTACCGTTCTACGCAGGAGAACCTGCTTTACATATATTGGGGTGACATTTCTCTCCTGTTCCTCGTGAAATTGAGAAATTTCAAACTAAAAGAACATATTATTGGAAAAATTCGAGTTTTTCATTTTTACTGTCTACTTTTGAATACTTTCCTCAAATACCTGTGGGGTCAAAATGCTCACCACACCCCAAAATATATTCTATGAGGGGTGCACTTTCCAAAATGGAGTGACTTATTGGGAGATTTTACTCTGCGGACACTACAGGGGCTCTGCAAAAGCACCTGGCACTCAGAAACTTCTTCAGCAAAATCTGCATTGAAAAAGCTAATTGGCGCTCCTTCCCTTTTGAGCCCTCCTGTGTGCCCATACAGTGGTTTACGCCCACATATGGGGTACCATTGTACTCAGGAGAACCTGCGTTACAAATTTTGTGGTACTTTTTTCCTCTTGTTCCTCGTGAAATTGAGAAATTTTAAACTAAAAGAACATAATATTGGAAAAATTTGAGTTTTTCATTTTTACTGTCTACTTTTGAATACTTTCCTCTAATACCTGTGGGGTCAAAATGGTCACCACACACCAAGATGAATACTTTGAGGGGTGCACTTTCCAAAATGGAGTGACTTATGGCGAGATTTTACTCCGCTGGCACTACAGGGGCTCTGCAAACGCACCTGGCGCTCGGAAACTTCTGCAGCAAAATCTGCATTGAAAAAGCTAATTGGCGCTCCTTCCCTTCTGAGCCCTCCTGTGTGCCCATGCAGTGGTTTATGCCCACATATGGGGTACCATTGTACTCAGGAGAACCTGCGTTACAAATTTTGGGGTACTTTTTTCCTCTTGTTCCTCGTGAAATTGAGAAATTTCAAACTAAACGAACATATTATTGGAAGAATTCGAGTTTTTCATTTTTACTGTCTTCTTTTGAATACTTTCCTGTAATACCTGTGGGGTCAAAATGGTCACCACACACCAAGATGAATTCTTTGAGGGGTGTACTTTCCAAAATGGGGTGACTTATGGGGGGTTTTATCTCTGCTGACACTACAGGGGCACTACAAACGCACCTGGCGCTCAGAAACTTCTTCAGCAAAATCTGCATTGGAAAAGCTAATTGGCGCTCCCTTCCTTCTGAGCCCTGCTGTGTGCCCATACAGTGGTTTACGCCCACATATGGGGTACCGTTGTACTCAAGAGAACCTGCATTACAAATTTTGGGGTGCTTTTTGTCTCATATTCCTTTTGAAAATGAGAAACTTTAATCTAAACGTATATATTATTGGAAAATTTAAATTTTCAATTTTTTTACTGCCTAATTGTGAGTACTTTCCTCCAGCCCCTGTAGGGTTAAAATGCTCATTATACCCCTAGATTAATTCTTTAAGGTGTGTAGTTTCCAAAATGGGGTCACTTATGGGGGTTTTCAGGATACCAGACTTCTAAATCCATTTAAAAAAATAACTGGTCCCTAAAAAAATCAGTTTCACGAAAATGTGATAATTTGCTGATAAATTTCTAAGCCCCATAACACCCTAAAAAAGTAAAATATGTTTACCAAATTATGCCAGAATAAAGAAGACATATTGGTAATGTGACTTAGTAACTAATTTATGTGCTACGACTTTCTTTTTTTAGAAGCAGAGAATTTCAAAGTTCATAAAATGCAAATTTTTTTAATTTTTCATGATATTTTGATGTTTTTCACAAAAAACACACAAAGTAGTGACCAAATTTTGCCACTAACATAAAGTGCCATATGTCACGAAAAAACAATCTCAGAATCGCTAGCATACGTTAAAGCATCACTGAGCTATAAGAGCATAAAGTGAGACAGGTCAGATTTTGAAAAATTAGCCTGGTCATTAAGGCCCAAACTAGCTGCAGCACGAAGGGGTTAATATGGAGATCCACCGCCCCATTTTGCAGATATGTTAGTTTTTGGTTATATGGTATTTAGCTTGTCTGGTGCACTGGAGGCGGACCCAGACCCCACTGTGCTGATATCTCCTCCCATCGTTGATGTAGCTTACATGAATAGAAGGAGGGTGAACTAGGCGCACTGGGTGTTCTTGGGGTGCTGCCTCCATTGTATCAGACAAGCTAATTAACATAGAATTTAAAACAAATATATCTGCAGAACAAGGTTGCAGCTCTCCGAATGAACAGCACTTCTGTTCAGTGCTTCCAAAAAATAAAAACAACCCTTTCTAGCCTTTTCTACAGCCAAGTGTCAAAAAGGTGTTCACCGGCCCTTAAAGTGACATAGGCTGGCATGTCCCCTCACTCCTCCACCATTCCCTGTCCTTCCTTGAATGACAGTCCCAAGCACTGTGGTAAGTTTTCCTGCTGTGGGTAGTGGCCTACATTTTTTCCACAAGGTTTGGATGCACAAGGTTTGGATGCAGAGCTTGGTGCGGGAAGCTGAACCATGATTGTCAATCACAAAGGGGGGGGGGGGGAGGGAGCAAGAGTGGGGAGATGTGCCAGCCTGTAGCACTTCAGGGGCTTGGAACCTCCTCTTTGACACTTGGCTGTTGACGGTAACAGTAAAAAGCACTGACAACGTTTTAGAGGCGCAGACAATGTCATATGTCAAATTGCATGATCTGTAGCCATTTAAGTTTCTTTAGGTGAAATCACAATAAATACTGTTAAATACTGCAGGGGAGATTTATCACGCATTCTTAAAGTAAATTTCTCTTTGTTGCCCATAGAAACCAATCACTGCTCAGCTTTCAGTTCTTATATTGCTCTGGTAAAATGAAAGCTGAGCTGTGATTGGTTGCTATAGGAGCTGTGAATGGTTACTATGGAAGCTGTAATTGGTTTCTATGGGAGCTGTAATTGGTTGCTATTAGCAGCAAGGAGAATCTTACTATAAGATAACACTATAGATGTTCCCTTTATCTTTAGCAATAAATAAATTGCATTGCTAAGTAATGCATAATGTTCACATAGGAGAACTCTTGTGTTACATAGCAAAAAGATAAGATTCATGATAATTTATCTTAGTGGGGCACTCACAACTTCTTGACCCATAAGCCAAATAATCCAGCAGGTAGTATCAACAATAGTATCAGTAATAGTAGTAGCAGTAGTATCAATACTGCTATACAGGTTATTTACAGAAGAAACAGGTCAAGTCAGACCACTTATGGTCTGGGAGGTGGGCAGTTCTTCCATTGTGGAGCATTTATAGCTTGCTAAAGTGGTGTCCCACTGTTAAGTGCTGTAGGCACCTGTCGTAAAGTTCTCTCTTCAGGTTCAGTGGTGATGAAGATAGCATTCTGTAGTTTCCCCACTAGGTGTTAGTGTTATTTCTAAACCTTGTTATTTTATTGCACAGCTGAAGTTAGCAAAAGGTTACTGTTTAATGTGTACCACATGCTTTTGTCAGCCTATAGGAGAATATCTTTACTTCCAGCCTATCACTCTTCTTCTTTTTTTCTTGCACACATTCCTTTCCACCACTCACAGGGTACTTTGCTTAGCCCCTGTAGGAAGTTACTTGGTGGGAGGAGTTGTAGTGTCAGTTCTACTCAGATTCTCGTAGGGGAAGGATACACAGAGCAGATGCCTGATGCACCACTGAGGGGAAGAGATATTGGTGCACTGGGGGCGCTGGGCTCTCCACTGTACTGTCCATTCATATGTTTGCACATTGTCATCAAATCACCCCTGTAAGATGTCTTTTTATTCCAAACTAAGGGCTCTATTCCACTGGACGATTATCGTTCACATAATCGTTAACGATTAACAATCTTAAACGACCTCTATTGCGAAAGACCTGAAAACGTTCACTCATTTCCATGGAACGATAATCGTTACTTATGATCGTATTTGATATAGTTTTTTCTTTGCTATTTTTTCGCTATTGCGTTCGTATCTACGGCGAACGACCAAACAACGTCTTATTCAATGCGAACGATTTGCGAACATTTTGCAAATGAGCAACAATAAAAATAGGTCCAGGTCTTATAAAGCGATCAACGATTACTCGTTCGGTCTTTAATCGTTAACTGCATTTCAACTGAACGATAACCGTTTAGATTCGAACGATTTAACGATAATCTGAGCGATAATTGTCCGGTGGAATAGGGCCCTAACTTGAGTTCTTCCTAGTTTTTACTAATCTCCCATAAACTACACACACAGAAGTGGGGCTCCTGCTCCCCCATCCCTTTATAATATATTGTTAGTAACAGCATGAGGTCTATTATAGAGATGAACAATATAAACTGTGTATCAAGCAAGAGAATACGTTTTAACCCTTACTCGGACTTTCAGCAGTGGCTCACATTTCTATCTCTCTCTCTGTTCTTCATCTTCAGCATGTAACCTGATCCCTCAGTGCACTGATAGTTCATCTTGTCTTTCCAGATTTTTTATTAGTGAATGATGAGCATAGAACAGAGGGAGAAGAGGCCTGAAAGTTGGATACATTACAAAGTTTTCTATATTTGCTTGTGGTGTAAGTGTGGTGACCATTAAAACTCACCCTGGCTATTTCAGCTTTAAATGTTTTACATCCTGCTACTGTATGTTTTACAGCACATTTATAGCCCCATATTTAACAAACACTTAGGCCATGTAAAGTTATATAGCCCCAGTACTCTCAATAACCCAGTGCAGTGGGGAACACGTTCGCAGCGTCTGCAGTGTCTGCTTTACTTGTGATTTATATAGGATGTAACAAGTTAGAACAGACTGAGATTGGAGGATCTTTAAAAAATAACTCAGAGCAGCATTTGTTAAAGTGTCAGAATAATCAGGAAATACATGCTGCAAACATAAAATGTCCTTCTCTAGGTTACTGCTTCAAATCAACAGCTGTTATTTTGTGTAGTGTGATCAGTACAGGCTCCGAGCCACGCTGGACTTTAGAACAGCGCAATAAATTTCCCTTTGGCCTGATTGATGTAAGAAGTTGCAAGGGCTGCTCCAGTCAGGCGTCTGTGCTGGTGTGAAGTTGGCGTAGTGTCGTTTTTTTTTAATATATATATAATGTGTTGAAAAAAATAAATCAATAAAAGAAGAAGAAATTAGGACAAATTCAAAGTAAATAATTTCAGGAATTATTTAACCTCTTAAACCATGAAGGAGAGGGCTCTAGTTAAAATTTTTTTTTAATTTGGTCCAAAAAAAATCATTGCTGAATTTTTAAATACAAGGTCAGGCACCTCATGTGACACCTTCAGAAGATGGGTAGAGTGTGTAGGTGAAAACTGCTAACCTGATTTCCCTTAGGGTTAGTTCGTACCCCCCCTTTATGAATCAGGGGTACAGTAGACATCCTCATAGGAGCCACAGTAAGATGCAAGATAGGTACGATTGAGCACAGAGAAGGACTGCCAAGCTGTACCACTAGAAATGGGTTACTGCCAGCATAGGCCCACGTGCAACATAGATAAAGCGTAGAGGGCAAAAATATGGTAGTCTAAGGTCAGCTCTGTCCAAAAAGGCGCCCACAGAGGTCTAGTAATGAATAAATGGTATAACGCATTTCGAGAGTATAGACCCCCTTCATCAGTTATGGTGCACCTCTGTATCTGATGAAAGGGGTAAATACTCCAAAAATGCGTTATACTGGGCGCCATATGTAATAAACCTTTTTTATTTATTCATTACTGGACGTCTGTGAGCGCCTTTTTGGACAGCGCTGACCATATTTTTGCCCTATACGCTTTATTTATATTGCTGAATGTTGATCTTTATAGCAGCTGGACGTTTCTCATACAGAGTTTCAGGTTACCTCCATATGCAGTGTCCTGGTACCCATGCCCCAGTTGCTCTAGTCTAAGGTTGTTGTGTGGCTGAGGAGTTTATCCAAATAACGGAATGTTTGTCTGGGTATCTTGAATTAAACTTTTAGAATGTTATATTGTCTGTTACATAAACTGAAATATTAGGATGCAAAAAGGTTAATCTTTTTCTGTCCTGCCACCACTTCTGGATATTGTGTGAGGACATATAAGTTATTGGTCACATGACCTTCCCTCAGACAGGTTTATATTAGAAGCAACCAGAATGTTCTCTGAGCTGGAACCAATCCTTGCATAATGTAGCTTAGGCTAGCGAACAGACAAGCCTGCTAGTCCATGTAAGGAGTGGAAGGCTTAGGCCTGGCCTAGTGGATATCTATAGCAGCAAAGCCTGATTAGTTGCAAGTCAGTGTAACGCTGGCTCTGTAAGGGATTCTCAAATCCAGTGCCTAGCGGTAAATATGGCCCTGGTGTGTGTGGGGGATTGAACTATGCACTAGGGCCAATGAGACATTAGCTACGCCCTGGCTCCTGCCCCCTCTTGTCTCAGAAGTTATCACCAGATATAGTTAGAGGGAGGAAGTAAAGCGCTGGAGAGCAGAAGAGGTAGAATCTTTCCTGCTCTCCGAATAGCCCCTTTTAAGCTTCACTTTATACCTGGCTTTTACAGATAGGCTGCTTTAAAACATCAGGGCATGGGATATTTTATACTTTGCACAAGTTTTTGTCATTAACAAAGAAACCATCACTGTTGGCATCACTGGCAGGAGAATTTTATATTGGCATTGCACTGAATGAATAGGAGAAGTGTGACATTTAAAGCTTTTTAGACAATGAAATGCCATTTGGTCATCTATAGATTGCCTAGGTATTCTATATGATGCCTAATTTTATAAATTGACTGTATGTGATATACAGGACCAGCATGCAATGCATTTAATTTAATCATCCTTGCTTTAATAGGGTGAATTGCTCTATATTAGAAATATTCCACTCACATCATGGCCTGGTGCTCAGGGAGCTCTCTCCTATATAAGGGTTCACATACATGTTTGCAAATGTGCAAATTAATGGCATCATTTAGAGGCTATAAATGTTTAATATATAGCAGAAGGAATAAAATAGCAATCTGCGCTGAATTCTTATTTCCTCTTCCACTTGTGATGAACCATTGAATTATGTAGGAGTGAGAAAATGAGTTATTTAAAGTAAGAAAAAAAAAACATTGCGGAGGAAATCTTATTTTAGTAACAAAAGGGCGTACGTACTTTCATTTTCGTACTTTTAGGTGAAATAAATCAACAAATACCTAGGGCTATATGAGCTAACATTACCTACATAGTGCAACTTGTATGGATATATATAGACTTAAAATCGAAATGGTCCAAAAACATAACCGATCAGTAAAGTCCTATATGTGTAGTGGGGATGGGAAGGACAACTGAGCTGAAGTAACCAGGTTAGGCCACAGAACAGAAGCAACTGCTTTTAGCCCCCATTCACTGTGTAGTGAATCGGCTATGTTGCCAGGTGTCGGCACCCTGCCAATCAGTATAGTTTGCCTAGAAATTTTGCCTGGAGTAAGCAATTAAAGGGGTTATCCAGCGCTACAAAAACATGGCCACTTTTCCCCCTACTGTTGTCTCCAGTTCAGGTGTGGTTTGCAATTAAGCTCCATTTACTTCAATGGAACTGAGTTTCAAAACCAACACGGACTGGAGACAACAGTAGGGGGAAAGTGGCCATGTTTTTGTAGGTTTTTAAAGGGGTTATCCAGTGCTACAAAAACATGGCCACTTTCTTTCAGAGACTACACAACTCTTGTTGGGGCTGTCTCTGGAAGAAAGTGTCCATGTTTTTGTAGCGCTGGATAACCCCTTTAAGGTGTTGTACCACTAGGACTTCATGAGAACGATCCAAAGAAAGAGGCCCCTATGCTGATCCTACTCTGAAGAACACAACCATACATTGGACTGATATCGATATATGTCATACTACAGTTTACCTGCAGTGGCCGCTACAGGGAAAATAGGCAGGTCTATGCCCCTTCCTAGCTCTGATCAGCTACTGATGAAAAGGTTCCTACTTAAAAAAAATTGTTGATCAAGTGGCAGCTTTTTTGGTGAAAGCTAAAAAGCTATTACTGTGAGCAAAACTCAGAAAATTCACCAGCTATCAAATTCAAATCTGATCAGAATTAAAAGATGCACTGATACATAACATCACCACTTATCTCCTTTGTCCCGTGCAATAAGCAATGATGCTTAGCACATCCCTTCTTATTCTACAGTTAGGACTCCTGTCAAAACATCAAGAGTGCCTGCGCTTGTTTGTAGTTTCTGTGGCACCATACACTCATGGTAATAATTGCTGCTCCTGATCACTGTGGTCCACCTTTTCCCCACTTCTTTTAACTGTCTCCAAACTGTATTTCTGAGCCGTGAGGCATTCTGTGTATGTCTTGCTGCACAGTATACAGAAGCAGGAACTCCTTTCAAAATAACAAGAGTCCCTGCTCCTCTATGTAGTTTCTGTGTTACCTTACACTTTGGTTTATTGAAAACTATGTACCAAGGAGGAGCCATATTCACTGGGCTGGGTGCATTGCTCTGCCACTTGACTCCTTTGAGTGAAAGTCAGTCCATTACAGGACTTCATCATCCATATGGCCTGTGTTTCATGGAATGTGTGAATGCTCCCTTACTGTCATTTCCCCTCTGTACAGTGCTCAGGGTGAATAGGGGGAGGCAGGATTCCCTCCTCCCCCTTTTTCCAGTCATAGCCTTACTGTATAGCCTCAAATCACTGAAAAGGGGAAAGGATTTTTTTTTTATCACCCCCTCTTAGCAATCAAGGATGTGTAAAAGTCAAATGGTTTCCCCATATTCAGATATAGAAACTGCTATCCATATAGCTATGGCGTTATACAACATTAATATAGTGTATTATATGCTATGTGCAGAGTGTGCCATTTACATACATTTTAGTGAATTCTGCACATCATGAACTTTTATTTTTAGTAGGCTCTGTGTATCAAAGTTTCTGCTTGGGTCAGGCATTTAATAAGAATTTTTATGAAATTCCTACAATGTGTCACACTTTGATGTAAAGAAAACATGAAGGTGCTCATGATTGTAAAGTGGTGGGTAGCATTTCTGCAATGTGCCAGGTGTTTGCTTTCTGAAAATACATATGTGGCTATGTGGGTAGAAATTGTTTAATCCTGTCATTCTGTTATACTGTCTTGCCAGCAAAGGTCTTAAAGAGAAAGTCCCACAAAAACTAAAATCGTCAGACTGGTGGGGAGGGGGGCTGAGAGAAAAGAATAAACACTGAACTCCCCTGTCCCTGTGCCCCCTGGGTCCCATTCACAGTAGCTGTCATCTTCTGCTGCATATACAAAAAAGTAGAGCCTCAGTTATGAGTCTCAAAACATAGGACTAGCCAAATATTCCTCCAGGTACGAACTTAGCAAAGGGCCATGTTTTTGTAGCGCTAGATAACCCCTTTAGTCTGGGTTCACACTACGTATATTTCAGTAAGTATTGTGGTCCTCATATTGCAACCAAAACCAGGACTGGATTAAAAACACAGAAAGGCTCTGTTCACACAATGTTGCAATTGAGTGGATGGCTGCCATATAATGGCAAATATTTGCTGTTATTTTAAAACAACGGCTGTTATATCAAAATAATGGCCGTTATTTACTGTTATATGGCGGCCATCCACTCAATTTCAACATTGTGTGGACAGAGCCTTTCTGTGTTTTTAATCCACTCCTGGTTTTGGTTGCAATATGAGGACCACAATACTGACTGAAATATACGTAGTGTGAACCCAGCCTTAAGGCTGCGTTCACACTACGTATATTTCAGTCAGTATTGCAACCAAAACCAGGAGTGGATTAAAAACACGGAAAGGCTATGTCCACACAATGTTGAAATTGAGTCGATGACCGCCATATAGTTACATAGTTAATACGGTTGAAAAAAGACACATGTCCATCAAGTTCAACCAAGGAGGGGATGGATACAGGGAAGGGGGAGGGGTGATATGTTCTATACATATGCATCTATATTATTTTGGTCTAAGAACTTGTCTAGCCCTGTTTTGAAGCCATCTACTGTTTTTGCTGTGACCAGATCCTGTGGTAGACTGTTCCACAGATTCACAGTTCTCATGGTAAAGAAGGCTTGTCGCCTCCGGAGATTGAACCTTTTTTTCTCCAGGCGGAGGCAATGCCCCCTTGTCCTTTGAGGGGGTTTTACCTGGAACATCTTTTCCCCATATCTCTTGTAGGGGCCATTTATATATTTAAATAAGTTAATCATATCTCCCCTTAAACGTCTCTTCTCCAGACTAAACAAATGTAATTCTTTTAATCTCTCCTCATAACTAAGATGCTCCATTCCCCTTATTAGTTTAGTTGCCCGTCTTTGTACCCTCTCCAGCTCTAGAACATCCTTTTTATGAATCGGGTTCCAAAACTGGACGGCATACTCCAGATGAGGCCGCACCAAAGCTTTATAAAGCGGTAATATTATATCCCTGTCCCGAGAGTCCATGCCTGTTTTAATGCATGACAATATCCTACTGGCCTTAGAAGCAGCTGACTGACATTGTGTACTGTTCTGTAGTCTATTATCTACAAGTACACCCAGATCCTTCTCTATCAGTGACTCTCCCAGAGTAACTCCCCCCAGGACATATGATGCATGCGGGTTATTAGTACCCAGGTGCATAACTTTACATTTATCCACATTGAACCTCATTTGCCAAGTGGACGCCCAAACACTCAGTGTGTCTAAGTCATCCTGTAACATCTGCACATCCTCCATAGACTGTACTGTACTACAAAGCTTGGTGTCATCTGCAAAGATAGAAACATTGCTGTTAATTCCATTCTCAATATCATTAATAAACAAGTTAAACAGAAGAGGACCCAGTACTGACCCCTGGGGTACACCACTTATTACCGGGGACCATTCGGAGTAGGAATCATTGACCACCACTCTCTGGGTACGATTATTAAGCCAGTTTTCAATCCAGTTACACATTAAATTTTCCAAACCGATAGACTTTAACTTACCCATCAGATGTCCATGAGGAACTGTGTCAAACGCTTTTGCAAAATCCAGGTACACTATATCCACAGCCGCGCCGCCATCCAGGCTTCTACTTACCTCTTCATAGAAACATATTAGGTTGGTTTGACAGCTTCTGTCCTTAGTAAAACCATGCTGGTTATCACCTATAATACTATTAGCCACTACATATTCCTGGATGTAGTCCCTTATAAGCCCCTCAAATAGTTTCCCCACAATGGACGTTAAGCTTACGGGTCTATAGTTACCTGGGGAAGTTCGAGAACCCTTTTTGAAGATCGGCATTATATTTGCCTTACGCCAGTCCCTCGGCACAATACCAGTAAGCAAAGAATCACGGAATATTTCATACAAGGGTAGTGAAATTACAGAACTGAGTTCCCTAAGAACTCTGGGGTGCAATCCATCAGGCCCTGGAGCTTTGTTTACATTGAGTTTGTTTAATTTATCTTGGACCATATCTATAGTAAACCAGTTCAGTACATTACATGTGTTAGCAGCACTGGCCCCACCCACCTCAGTACTGGCCCCACCCACCACAGCTCCATCCTCTTTTGTATATACAGAACTGAAGAACCCATTAAGTAACTCAGCTTTCTCCTGATCCCCAGTTATTAATTCCCCGTTGCCATTATTTAGGGGTCCTACATACATATAACAATAAATAATGGCCATTATTTCAATATAACAGCCATTGTTCTAAAATAACAGCAAATATTTGCCATCAAATGGCGGCCATTCACTCAATTTCAACATTGTGTGGACAGATCCTTTCTGTGTTTTTAATCCACTCCTGGTTTTGGTTGCAATACTGACTGAAATATACGTAGTGTGAATGCAGCCTCAGGCTATGTTCACACTGCGTATATGTCAGGCCGTATATTTTCGCGGCCGGACATATACGCAGTAAACTCCGGCCGGAGATTTACGCTACTTGTGGCCGGCTACGTACGGACCGCTAACTTACGCCCGTAGTCTACTTACGCTTCCCGAGCGCCCTACGTAGCGATCTGACAGCAGTCTTTTACTTGGAAATCTTCGCCTAGCCCCAGACACCCCAGAGAACCTTTTGGATCAGCACAAAAAGCTGCAAAAATAAAGAAATCACCACTACGTACGGGACCGCATGTAACGCTACGGGCGTAAGTTACGGCATTTTCATCCGCAAACAATGGTCTGGTTCATTTTTTACGCCGACGCATACGATCCGGGCGTAAGTTCGTACGTAGTGTGAACTGTGCAGCCGTACTTCGTATACTTTCCATTATACGCAAGCTACGTAAGTCTCCGGCCGCTTATTCACATAACGTGCTACGGCCGAAAACTTACGGAGTGTGAACATAGCCTCAAGGTGTATTTTAGTGTTATATAGGGTTTGCTTAACTACCCCAGTCCCCCTCAGCTCCCGGTGCAGCTTCCCTTGTGGTTCCTTCCAGTCTCCAGCTGCTCCTGATAATTTTTAGGCTATACATATATATCATGTACCTGTAAACGTATATATATTTACATGACATTTGATATTTGTACTTATATTAAGGCATAGTTTTTTCTTTTCCCCAAGATGAGCTGAGAATATTCTGGTGCAGCTGCAGATAAATGGACACTTTATGAACCACAATAGGTGTCCAGCGCTACAAAAACATGGCCACTTTTGCCTCACTCTTGTCTCCAGGTCAGGTGTGGTTTGCAATTAAGCTCCATGTACTTCAATGGAACTGAGTTTTAAACCCGGCCCAATCTGGAGACAAGAGTGGTGCAAAAGTGGCCATGTTTTTGTAGCACTGGATAACCCCTTAAATGTGTGACATACTGTAAATAAATGGGGTCAAATAATAGTCTATCGGGCACTGGCCATTCCTCTTTTTTTGTTCCTCTTAGTGGCTTCTTAGTGGCTTCTTGCCCTGCCCTGTCGATAAATCTGGGTCTCCATACTCGAACAAGAACAGAACCTGAATTTATTGCTAAAGATGTTATGATATCATCCTGTACATTTTTCTTGTCCAAGACATCAGTTAAATGAAGGGGACATTGGCACAACACCAAATTTCCTTTTGTTGAACACCTAAAATTGGTCTGGGCCATAGGGGTATTGCCAGCACTAGGCATCTGGGGCACAAGCCCTCCATTTGTAATCATGACCAGGGAGTTGTCAGTTCCAATATATTTCCTTATTTGTATATGGAGGAACAGTGGGACACTATTAGTGTATGGGGACACAGGGGGCCAATATTCCTGTATTGGGGCACAGAGGATCACTATTTGTACCATTATTTCTGTACTGCAGCATTAATTCTGTATGGGGGCACTTGAGCATTATTTCTGGATGGGGCAACATTCCTGTATAGGGGCAGAGGAGGCATTTATTATTTATTATGACTGTATGAGGCATTACTACATGGGGCACAATAGACGTTATTACATGGGGGCGCAGTGGGTGCATTACTGGGGGTATTATTATTATTTATGGATGTATATTTGGAGCATTATTTGTCAATGTGATCACAGTAAGGGCTGTTCTATTTGATGGCTGCACAGCTGGGGTGTTGCTAGTGCACACTGGGCACAGTTAATACAATATCAATGAATGGGGGCACATTTGGGGCATTATTAGAAAGGACATACTAATGATAGCGTCATACTCTGCAGAGACGAGTCATAGTTGGAAGAAATCATCATTGGGGTATGAGACAGATAGAGAAGAAAAGGGAAAGTGCTCACCAATAAAGGCTGTAGAGCTTCTGTATAATATTGATATCTACCAGTATACTGTATGTATACCAGTCACTGTTTGGGGATGATATTAGCATACTGATATTTGCAGTAAATATGTCAGCAATATGTGGAGAGATTTTGGTTATTGGTCTAGGCTATATTATTGAAAATGTCTTTGAGTGCATCATAGAGGACGTGTAGAGCAGTCAATGATTTCTCACCAAGAGGTCCTCTACCCAAAAGTAGCCACTGAGAACCTTTTTTTTATGGGTTAGGTATTTTTTTTACGCCCTCTTGTGGCAAGAACCTGTCCAATAACATAACAACAAGCCAACCTTTGCCGATATTTCTATATGGGTGCATATCTTTCTGTTAGTGAGTCTATTACTTGAACGCCTCATACACCGTTGTGAATTATTTTATTTTTTTAAATTTCAAAATACAAAGTTTCTCAAATAAAATTGAGCCCAAAACACACAGAACCTAGCAAAATGATACTTCATAGTACTGGATTTAGCTCCATCACTGCAACAAATATTGGCAGGGATCCTTTATATCCCATAGGTCAAATGTCCTGTCTTGTACTATTAGTTTTTTTCCTAACCTCAGACCCCGGTGAGATAAGCTGTTTATTTTGTAAGGATTTACAGAATGACTGAGACATGATCCTTTGATCCTCATTTTAGATTTTATTGCTGTTTTTTTATGTTCTGATTTGCTTTTTACCTGTAATACTGTAATTTTAAGTGGCAGGAATAGGCCTGTCTCCCAGACTATCACTCTGTTCTTTCAACTTGATCATCGCTGTCAGCTTTGTTGTGACCTAATATCAGCTTATCCCCACCGGAGAAAGTTTCCTTTCACTTTGGTGATATTCATCAAGAACCCTGTCAGTCCTTCTAATGAACAGCATCTTCTCATCGTTTATTGGCAGCAGTCTGTTCCGAGTGTCACTGACAATACTGCCAGATGTGCTAAATATTCCTTCAGATAAGACACCGGAGGGTGTAGGACACTAATAAACCACCGTCAGCCTGGAGAACACTCTGCGGATCGCTCTACTTTTTTCCTATTAAATCAATGAAGCGAGGGCTCTTTATTTTAACCTCTCTTTCTCTCTACTGCGCTTGGAGTCTTCAGACTTTTTCATGGAACGTGATATTCTTCTGTACGGTTTGGCCATGTGTTTTTTTTTTTTTAAGACCAATAATATTTCTGAAACTTGTACATAATGATTTATTACTTTGTGTTCCTGCCTTCTGCCAATTGGCATTAATACAGACTGCTAAACAGAAGGAGACGCACATTCGAGAGGAAGATGCAGAAGGGCAAAAGTACAGAACGAGGTTTCGGCAGTAAAACATAGTTAACATTGCTTTCAGATGTATAAATGTTTGGCAAATCATATTTTTACGCAGTTATATTAAGTGTGGAGTGTCGTATTTATTTCCTTCTAATGGATAGTCCCATCACATAGTATATTTTTATCCGGAACATTTGCCCAGGAGATCCGGACACTCTTGATCATCATTCGTTCTCTTTCACATATATCCCAATGTCATCGTCAATGTCATACTGTCCATGTCAGGACTAAGTAGAAAACGGATAGAGGACAGGATTTTAGGTATCTTAGGAAAGCCCTGAAGTTATACCAGAGATTTTCAACAGGATTCTCTTACACTTGTAGTGATAGTCACAGATACAATTTAGCTATACAAGACTCACAGACTTGTCAAAAGTTTGCATTGGTGGTGAGACTCCCTCCAATCCTTAGAGAGAATCAGGTGAAACTCAATCCCATCTCCTGCAATCAGTCATATGGAGCATTAAGCAGGGAGAGAAGTGCATAGCCACCTGCTTCACCCACCTATATCTACTAGGACCTAATGGTGGTGCCACTGTGAAAACATTTCTGGGAACCTCTCATTCTATTTTCCTTTTTGTGTTGTGTTGTGTCTCTGTGTTGGACTCTCTGGTGGTGGATGAAATTATAACCCAAATAAAAGTAAAGTAAACAAACAAACAAACGTCATAATAACATGTTACAAAATTTGAACAGTAGGGTTCAGACTTCTGAGACCCTCCATCAATTTACATAAGCTGAGCTCTGTAATTGTTTGCTTCTGCCTGGTATTGTCCTTCTCCGCTTGGTGATGAGTGGCTTTAGAGAAATTGTAATATTCCCTAACAGAAATGAATGGGCATAGCACTCAACTTAGCATTTAGGCATATATATATGAGTGATCAGTTGGGGAGTTAGTAGCTGGGCCCGCACCAAGCAAAACCTCTGACAGTGATAATTCCTCTTTAACTTTTTATAATCAGTAAAGAATTTCTGTATTATATGTGTTTTCTGATTACAATGAGTATCATGTGAGTATCACCTGTCCCTCTCCTCTTGGAAGGTATACTACCTAGACAAGCGGAGGGAGAAAGTGAGTTCCAGGGAACAGAACAGGTAAGATTTTTTCTGCTCCCTAACCAACCCCTTTAAAGAGAACTGGTGGCCTCTTCTGATATGTCTCTTTTAGAAAATACCTGTATTCCTATGACTTAGTTCAGTTATTCTGATGACTAATTAGCTAACTGGGTGTAAACAACTAGGGGCGTGTCCTTGCATCTGACATTACCCAATCAGAGCAAACAGTGCATGGCCATGCCTCAAAATGGTAACACCCAGTTGGCTATTTAGTCATAATTGTTCTCTTTTTTTTGTGAGAATAACATTGGAATGGCACATCACAGAGCTATTCTAAAATTGTTATTTCATGGGGAATACAATTATTTACTAAAACAATCAGGTCAGGCAAGATAACAGGTCTAGTTCTCTTGTGATCTTATTTTGGTTCAATATAACCGTGGAGTGGGATTGAAGTTTTGCAGACACAATATTAATGTTAATTGCTTTAGTCTTATGGCCCGATGTTTGCCTAATGAGCCAAGTCCCCCCCCCCCCCATACTAATGGGAGGGATTAGATTGTATTGTATTGTATTGTGTTGTGTGCTTCTGCTGAGGCAAGTCTTGCCTGTGCTTTCTCTTTTTTATGTAAATGGTATCCTTCTAAGGATTACAAGTGCATTAATTAGCATTCTTTATCTTTTTACATTTCCTGATCATATTTGCACAGACATCCGGCCTCTGGGTTAATTTGTTGAATATTAAGGTGTTGGATAAATCATTATTAACTATACACTCCAACTAATTAGGCAAAAAACCATGCTTTTCAATAGCGGAATAAAACAGTCCTCCCCCCTTGTGTGCAATTAGCCTATAACCCTCTTACATCGAACCCTGCAAATTATCATCAAATGATCAAAACAGACTTCTAAAGAGTTATAAAGCCGCAGATCATTACAATGATACAGGATCTAGTGATTGTCCTACCTAGCTCCATCTGTTCATATTGGACAAATAGACTATGCCCAAAATCAGATGAATGACATCCTGGACATGTCACAGTCTCTTCTTAGTTGATAGCTTTCCTAGCATGTGGTGAATTCTCTAAGTGGCATGTAGTGTACAGACCCTCAACAAAACCATCAGTTTCAGACAAGCTTGTACGAGGCAGCTTTTATATAAACCCCCCATAGTGTCTAAGGTCTTGTTTTTCTATCTAAGTCTCCAGTTGGAAATACAAAGAAGGGAATCAGACAACAAAGAGAGTTGATCAGCTCACCAGACAATACCAGAGGCAGGAAAATTCACTCTGGGCTCCCCTGCGGTGTACAGACAATGTGCTGACCATAGGTTTATATACAGTATATTGAAAGAGATCCAACACTTACAAGCCGCGATTGGGAGTTGTGCTACTAAAAATACGTAAATGCTCTATCTATCTATCTATCTATCTCCTATCTATCTATCTATCTATCTATCTATCTATCTATCTATCTATCTATCTATCTACAGTATCTAGTTATCTATAGATTTATCTATCTATCAGTCTATTATCTATCTATCTATCTATCTATCTATCTATCTATCTGTCTATTATCTATCTATCTATCTATCTATCTATCTATCTATCTATCTATTATCTATCTGTCTGTCTATCTATCATCTATCTATCTATCTATCTATCTATCTATCTATCTATTATCTATCTGTCTGTCTATCTATCTATCTATCTATCATCATATCTCTCCTTATTTTGGATGGTAATGACAGTGGAGCAGACTGTTAAGGCCCTATTACACTAAACGATTATTGGCCTTATTAGGCCAATATTTTGGCCGATAATTATATGGTGTAATAGGAGACAACGATCAGCCGACATGAACAATGTCGGCTGATCATTGCCATTGTGTATCTTTCAACGTGTTGAAAGACAAACGACCAGGATAGCAACAATCTACTGCGGTCGTTGGAATAGGAGCAGCGGCAGCAGATCTCTGCTATCTTCTATGTGCTGCCCAGACGATCTAGCGATCACCCGGGCAGCCCTTCCGCATCTCCCTGTGGCTCACCTGGCTCTCACCCGCTGCCAATGCGTGTAATAGCGCTGGCAGCGAGCGGGTAACGAGGAGCAAACGAAAGCTGATAGCACTTTTTTGCTCCTCTATATCGCCCCATGTAATAGGGGCTTTAGTTGTCATAGAGGAGTTGTTAGTTACCAAGGCCTACTCATGGTTGCATAGGATCAAGCGTGGTTACCAGAAGAAGTTACTGAAGAAGCCTTGTGTGTCTGCCAGAAGGACATCTCTAACTTGTGGCCAATACCTTCTACAATGGACCAGTTTTATCTGCAGGTCTTCAAAGAACACCATAGTTCTTAAGTCTATTGAATACCAATTTTGATTTCTCCTTAGCTTTCTGTTACCTTTGTGGAGCTCTGATCAGGTACAGACCGCCCTTCTGCCATCGAGAGCCAACAAGTATAGTTTATCATTGTCACCTCAGAGATTCAATCATCTAAGGAACTAATCTTAACTACTCACTGACCCTGTATGGTTAACTTTTCACTTCCAGCAACCCCCTGTCACCACTGGTAACAACTGTTAGAACTGTTCAAGCTGTGTATCTCCTCCCTGTGGATGTACTTTTACCATTTAGTAAGTTACCTGTTTGCAACCTGTAGTTTTAGGGTTTGCAACGCCCAGTCACCAGCTATGTCCCCCTTCCCCCTTAATGTAGAAATGCTTGGCTAGGTGATTGTTCATGTGAACTAAGTAGGAAAGGGGGAAGTAAGCTACTGCCAGACTCCTCTAGCAGCAGCTTATATAATTGAGAACAAAAGGATTGAAATTTAATATGCCCAATCCTTTTCTCCCAACATCTTACATCCAACAGCTGATAAGTATTGGAGGGGTTGAGTTTCTTAAATAGAAGAAACATACAAATCTGTATAACCTTTTGGCACTAGTTTATTTTGAAACAATTTTTCTTCTCCAGGGTTTCCAATTAATGCTTATGTAAATCTATAAAATTCTTGTTCTGAATGTTTATCCAGCCTGATCACAACTTGGGATTAAGAACTAATCTTTTCCTTAAAGGGGTAGATTGGATCATGTCTTACAGGTTTCTTGCTATTTTCTGGGTCAACGCCCTTCCCTTTAGCCGCATCTTTTTGCTACTCTTTGAACTTGATGGACATATGATCTATCTATCTATCTATCTATCTATCTATCTATCTATCTATCTATCTATCTACACACATTCATATTTAGTCTGCACTGTATTCCCTTCAGGTATCCAGGTAAACATTTCAGATGCATTGAACACTAAGCAATCACATTGAGCATTCATCTGCATTCCATGGGGAACCATGTCACATCAGCAAACATCACTCTGATTGCTAATGTAGGTGCATAAATTCATTCGGTGTCTCGAAAGTATAATGATAACAAAATGTACTGAACTGTACATAGGAATCATACACAATGCAACACTAATCATCAGTGCTGCCAATACAGGGCGACAACCAAGAGGAGAAAACAATATATATTTTTTTTTTAACAGGGAACCGTAGCCTAATAAAATGTTGTTGTTGCTTCATCAAGAAAATAGGAAATAATTGTCCAAATCTGCCATAGAATGAGCGAAAACAAATTGTCTCTCATAAGGAATAACACAGGTGAATGCACGGAGCTTTCCTTGTAGAAATGATTCCGCTTTTAGGAACCTTCCACTGTGAAATAAGTTATTCTGACCTACTTCGAGGATCTGTAAGTTGGGGTACTTGTTCAACACCTGCCAGATTTCTGCCGGCTGCTTATTCTAAGAGAGGAATGATTGATTTCAGGAAATTATATTTCTTTTCCTGTAAAAAAAAAACGAAACAAAAAAAAAACACGAGAGCTGTGAAAAGTATTAACCGACGGCGGTAAGGAGTGACTAATGTGCTGAGGTTACAACGAATTTTATATATTGGAAAGTTGGTAGATATTTGAATTTTTATTTAGTTAGTTTTTTTCTTATTATTATTAGAGATGAGAAAACCTCGAGCATGCTTGAGTCCATCCGAACCCGAGCGTTTGGCATTTGATTAGCGGTGGCTGCTGAAGTTGGATAAGGCCCTAAGGCTATGTGGAAAACATGGATATAGTCATTGGCTGTATCCATGTTTTCCAGACAACCTTAGAGCTTTATCCAAGTTCAGCAGCCACCACTAATCAAATGCTGATCATTCGAGTTTGGATGTACTCGAACCCGAACCCGGTTCGCTCATCTCTAATTATTATCCTAATCAGAATATAGCTATGCATTGTAAGCTATTGATGAATATGGCGGCAGTTACAATAGGGTTGTCTGGCAGTTACTAACTGATTTACATTAATAGAAGAGCCCCCCCCCTTACCCCCCGTTCAGAGCCCTCTTCTCTAAAGCAGAGGGCAGTTACAAAACGTCTTCCTTTTGGAGGACCACAATGTCCATATATTAAATAAACTAATTGTGACCCATGGGTATATTAAAAAGCTCCTTAAAGGGGGTTGTCTGGAAAAAACATATTAGTGACTAAACATGCTCAGGAAAAATATAAATATACATACTCACCTGGTACCGAACTCTTATCAGTGTCATTCTGAAGGAAAGCCAGGGATTGAAGCATGCAGCCATTTGCTTCTTCGACATATATCTAGTGGCTTTTTTTTTGTACCATATTTAGTGGCTTTTCTCGTACCTATATCTAGTGGCTTTTCTCCTACCTGTATCTCATGGTGCTTCTCCTAGGTATAGTGGCACTTATTCTACATATTTCTAGTGGCACTTCTACCTATATCTAGTGACACTTCTCCTACATATACTATATCTAGTTGCACTTCTCCTACCTATCTGTAGTGGCACTTCTCCTACATATCTCTAGTTGCACTTCTCCTACCTATATCTTGTGCCGCTTCTCCTACATATATCTAGTAGTACTTCTCCTAGCTATATCTGGTGGTGCTTCTCCTACCTATAGCTAGTGGAACTTCTCCTACCTATCTCTAGTGGCACTTCTCCTACCTATCTCTAGTGGCACTTCTCCTACCTATCTCTAGTGGCACGTCTCCTACCTATCTCTAGTGGCACTTCTCCTACCTATCTCTAGTGGCACTTCTCCTATGTACAGTATGTCTGGTAGCACTTCTTCTACCTATCTCTAGTAAAGTCTCTCCTTACTATCTCTAGTGGCACTTCTCCTACCTATCTCTAGTGGCGCTTCTCCTATGTACAGTATGTCTGGTAGCACTTCTTCTACCTATCTCTAGTAAAGTCTCTCCTTACTATCTCTAGTGGCACTTCTCCTACCAATCCTTACTATCTCTAGTGGCACTTCTCCTACTAATCTCTAGTGGTGCTTCTCCTACCTATATCTAGTGGCACTTCTCCTACCTAACTCTAGTGGCACTTCTCCTACCTATCTCTCGTGGAGCCTCTTTTACCTATCTATAGTGGCACTTCTCCTACCTATCTCTAGTGGCACTTCTCCTACCTATCTCTACTGGCGCTTCTCCTACCTATATCTAGTAGCACTTCTTCTACCTATCTCTAGTGAAGTCTCTCCTTACTATCTCTAGTGGCACTTCTCCTACCCATATCTAGAGGCACTTCTCCTACCTATCTCTACTGGCGCTTCTCCTACCTATATCTAATGGCACTTCTCCTACCTATCTCTAGTGGAGCCTCTTTTACCTATCTCTAGTGGCACTTCTCCTACCCATATCTAGAGGCACTTCTCCTACCTATCTCTACTGGCGCTTCTCCTACCTATATCTAATGGCACTTCTCCTACCTATCTCTAGTGGAGCCTCTTTTACCTATCTATAGTGGCACTTCTCCTACCTATCTATACTGGTACTTCTCCTATGTATATCTAGTAGCACTTCTTCTACCTATCTCTAGTGAAGTCTCTCCTTACTATCTCTAGTGGTACTTCTCCTACCTATATCTAGTGACACTTCTCCTACCTATATCTAGTGGCACTTCTCCTACCTATATCTAGTGGTATTTCTCCTACCTATATCTAGCAACTGGTGGTGGTTTAAGCACTGAGAGTTCAATCAAAAAAAGCTGGCATCTCTGTGTGACATGTCAAAAATTTTTAATTTACAATAATGCTGTAAGCATAGGATACTTACTTACCTTGGTGGCTCCCGCACTGCCAGTAATATTCTCCTACGGCTCCTGCTGTCCACTGCGTCTGGGTTCAGGCATGTGACATAACAGGCCCAGTCAGTCAGTAGCTGAGGCAGGTTTGGTTGGGCGGTCAAATTACATCACATTCTTTAAACCAGAAGAGGCCTAACAATTTTGAGTAGTAAAATATCAATGTTGTGGTAGCCAGAAAGGTAAGTGTATATTTTTTGTTCACCGTCTCTCCAGACATTTATTTAAAAAGTGTTTTGTTCTGACAACCCTTTTAGTTGTCTTTCTTTGAAAATGTGCTATATTATCAAACCTATGGCTGAGCAGTTGCATGCAAGCCTTACATCACCAAGCATGATGTCAAACATTGGATGGTGTGTTATAAAGTCAACACTACTGGGCTTTAAAGCAGTGGCAATGTGTACTTTGTAGTGACAAACCATGCTTCTCTTTTGTGTGTCTGATGGATTACTCTGGGTTTGTCAAATTTCAGGAGAACATTACCTGCCGGACTGCATTCTGTTTGGTGGAGGAGGCATTAGGCTATGGGGTTGTTTTTTTTAGAATAAAGCTTAATTAGGACTCTTAGATCCATATTTGTTTCAGCATGACTGTGCTACAGGGCGCACAGCAAGATCCAGAAAGAGTTGGTCCGTTGAGCATGGGATGGAAAACTTCTGGAAAACTTCTGGAAAACCAGAAGAGCGAAAGCTGGTATGGAACAAATTTTATACTAATGCCTATTAATGGATTTAGAATGGGATTTTGTAAAGGTTCTGCAGGTTTCCTTATACCCTGCCCTAATAATTGTCGTAATTGTATGTAGTGTAGATCAAGGACGTTCTGTAAAGCAACCTCTATGGTTACTTTAGTCCAACCCTATAAAATATTATTTTTAACCTTCCATAACTTCATAAACCTTCCCTGCACTTTCAGACTTTACACAGCAGAAGGCCCAAGGAACTGTTCAACAATTCATTTTCATATGCTGCTAGATTATAAGAAATGTAAAGGTCAGGAGGCTACATGTGAGTTTTTATTATTCATCAGTCTCACAGTTGAACATAGAATATGTGGCACAGTATGTAGGTTATTATAACATGAAATGTAATAATATTATTAGTGTGAAGCTTATCTGTACTCAGCTCCAGGTCCTCGGTATCGGGGAAAAAAAACTCTGCATGGAAATATGTTAAACCCTCCAGTAAAAGTAAGCTGTAAGGATCCCTGTGTAGACATTGGCACATTCTGGGGCTGAGATCATCCTGTAATAGTTCACTGGTAAAGTGAAACTTTTTAGGTAAATTTTACACTTTCACATTTGACATCAGCAGGAAATACCCCGTCGAAAAATCCTGCAGCAAGACTTTCACTTCCATTTCACTCTCATATTGTAGAAAAATGAGAACCGAAACCAATAATCTGGTGAGCTTCGGGACAGACCCTTTAATTCTAGTAGATAAAAAAGTTTACGTTTAATTAAAGAAATGACTTCATTGCTTTTATAAATGTATTGTCCCTTTTTGGGAGGTTTAGAGACAATTTTTTTGTCTTTCGAATTTACCTGTCTTAAATTCTCCTTCTCCTTTCAATCACCCCGGTGAGTCTTTCAATAGCAGTAAGGCAAAGTGGGAAATGCCCTCATGGAGACAGATAGGCCGAGTTTACACGTAGTATTTGGTAGGTATTTTTTTTAGCTAAAAGCAGGTGTGGGTCTAAAACACAAGAAACAAAAATTGCACATTTGCCAATTTGCAAAAAATACTGACCCAATACTGACCGAAATATTACATGTTAACCCAAACTAAAAGTCAGTGACCTTGATGCTAGTAAGAAGTGTTTTCTACCTGTTTTTTTTTTTATCAGGCTATTTCTACTTGGACTTTTCTTTGAGATTCTCCATTGTACTACATTGATATTTAATTTGACCTCCTTCACCTGTCATGCCGCTTGTCTTATTTTCACTTGTATGTTCTCCATTGTATTGTATAGCCAATTTTGCCTGACCTCAGTCCAGAATCCCCATCTTGTCATTCTATGCTCTGAATTACATTCTAAAGTGCCTTTCCTATTGTCCTTTCCAATACAAACCATATCTATAGCATATTCCCATTATGTCTGATTTAATACACTCTAGTCCTTATGTTAAAACACTCAACTAGCTTAGACCATCTGAGTCCTTAAAGTGTCACAATAACGTACAGGAGCCGCCTAGCCACCCCATATATGACTGCCCCTAAAGTTACTCTACTTACTCCACACTGTAAAATATATAGATCTTTCTTTTATGCTGTGTTCATCAAAAACCTTCAGTTTAAAAGGAAGACCGGCATTATATACCTTTTCTTCCTTTGCCACTCTAACTACGGTATAACGTCATCTTATAAAATTCACTTTTACCACAGGCTTGTGATCAAATGGAGTCTGTGATGTCTGAAATATCTTCTTTCATGTGCTCAAGATGTAGACATGGTCTCACAGCTGAAAAGATATCTGTACATGTCTTAAAATAGCCCAATGAAGACCAAAGGAAAATCCCATCAATGCACCATCTTTTGTTAAACATTTTGGTGTTTTGTATTTTTAACTTTTGAAGACACTTGTAGAATTCTGTTATTGTGTTATATGGGTGAATAATATTTTCTTATTGGGAAAAATACATATACAGTATATCTAAAATGCTTATTTACCCTCGATCGGCAGGAATTTCTCAATGCCTGATAGAAGATGAACTCTGAGTACAGAGAATTGAAAAAGTAGGCAAGTTTTATACAATTTTACAAACATAGAATCCAAGCTACAGAATATGGTGACTTTCTTTTGTAGGTGAATTCTTTGGGCGACCATGAAGATTAATTCTCATCTGCTGCCAGTAGGTCTACCTAGAAGTTGAAAACTTTAATTCACAGTGTTTAAAAGAATTAGTATTATAATTAGGAAATGACTCCAGCTGAAATAAAAGCTACCTTTCCCAGGATTTTTTTTTTTTAAATCTGACATGCTCGCCCCTACTGTCCCCCAACTTTTGCTGTCAGGTAGGAGTGACAGAGACTACATAGGGCCCTGTGCAAAAACTGTGTCCCCATAACCTAATTTTACCCTCACCCTTCTTCTCTATATAAGTGATTACAGTGCAGTTACACGCAGTTACTCACAGGGGCAATCTTTTCTGAGTCAATCACAGATGGTTTCTTTGATTGAAGATGTTCACTTCTTTTTTCTTATCTATCTTGCCCTGGCTATCATGAAGATGTCTACTAACCACAAATCATCTCTTCAGAATCTGCCAGACAAACAAATTTTTTCTCCTCGATCCAGTAACATTCTCATCTCTCTACATATTCTTTGTCTTTTATGCCCCTCACAGTTATAATGCTTACTTTGTGCGCTATCTAGTAGTCAGGCCCCCTATATTCTCCCATATAATAGTTAGTTTTCCTGTATGCCTCTATATAGTGTGAGGTCCCCTTTGTTCCCCAGTATAGTAGTTAGGCCCCATATAGTATATGTGTCCTCTTTGCACCTATGGGTCTCCTCTGTGCCCCCTTGTAGTATATTTGTTCTCTCTGTGCCTCCATGTGGTATATAGGTTCCCTCTTTGCCCTTCATGTAGTATATATGTCCCCTCTGTGCCCCCATGTTGTATATAGGTCCGTGTTTGGCCCTTTGGAGTTTTTATGTCCCATCCTTGCCCCCGTGTAGTATATAGACATCCATTTACAACCAAGTAGTATATACTGTAAATCCCCCTTTTGCCTTTATTTAGTATATAAGTTCCTTCTGTGCCCCCATGTAATATATATGTTCCCTTTGTGCCCCCATTCAGTATATAGGTCCCCTTTGTGCCCCAATGCAATATATAGGTCTCCTATGTGCCCCCATGTAGTATATAGGCCCTCCTCTGTGTTCCAATGTGAACTCTATATCAGAATGGCACAGGCATTGTGGTATAGAGGTACTGCCTACGCCGTAAGTGCCCAGCAGCCTCTATATTATTCATCTGCTTGGGTGCTTTAAAGGGATACTACATGGGGGCACATAAATGATATGTCTGCCCAGGACTCCAAACAAATAAACAAAAAAAAGATAATCAATACATTGTAGATATTGTTTTTTGTAAAATGTATTCTAAGGCTAGCTTCACATGTACCTGATTCACAGCTGATTTCTCAATGTGATTTTTGGTTAAAGGGACCGGGTTACATATCTGCAGCAGAATGAAAATTCAGCTGTGGATATGTAGCTTCATAGAACTTCACACTACATGGATTCGCAGCGGATTTCGCTGAAAAATCGCAGTGTGAAATCCACTGCGAATCTAGTATGAAAAACATCGATTAATAAGGGGTTAACCAGCTACATATTAACATCAATGAAAATCGAAGTCATAATAAAAATAAAAATCTCCATCCCACACTGTCCATGATTAGACATAAAAGCCAAATCTGGGGAAAAGTTAATCTTCCTATTATGGCTGGAGTCAGTTTAATCAAAATGATTGTTCTCCCTAAAGTGCTAAACGTTCTTCAAAACTTCAAGGTTTGGAATAAAACTTTGTTTCTTTTTTTAAAGTTTAGAAACAATAAATAACAATCTTCTATGAGGTGAAAAAAGTTGGGATTAGAAAAAATGAAAATGAAATTGTATAGTATTTTAAGGCCTTATAGTTACAATACTCGACTAAAGCCACAACTACAGATTCTTTAAAAAAAATAAATTAACTAATTTGTAGCTAATCTCCTCTGTTTTGGTCCTTACAAGGATATAGCAAGGATGAACCGTAAAAGTACAGTAAATTACACAAATTGGATATTGCTGTAATTGGACTGACCTGAAGAATAGACATAAAAGGTCTGTTTTACTGAATGGTGTCAAAAAAATAGCAAATTTGCATTTCTTTTTAAATTTTTCACCAAGTGTGTATTTCTAAATGGAAAAAGGAAGGGCGCCATTAAAAATTACGATTGGTTATATAAAGGACAGGCCCAATATAGCTCCACCTATGGAAAATGTATAAAGTTACAACTATTCTATGTTCCTCTATGCTATTGGTTAATGTGACCCATATTGATGATGAGCAATGTCCAAAGTAATGGTACTGTCCATATTCTAAAATCATATAATCTGTAAAAATGTTCAAGGAAACCTCTCCATGATTGCTCCATCACACCGCCCAGTTGGATTGTTCCGGTCCCATCAGGCTTGATAGTAGACTGTTAACTATACAGAAATACTGAGCGATAGATGAACTAAGCTCAGTGAGGGGGGGGGGGGGGGGGGCAGTCTGTCTGGATTATTTCATTGACTCAAAACCCCATTTCCAGACTATGTTTTCTTAATAATGCAGCAGGGTTGATAGGTTCCCTATAAACATTTTTTTCTTAAAATATCTAGTGTAATTTGACCCACACTATTCACCTCTTTCATAAGTTTACTTTGTACAGAAAATACTATACAGTATGTGGCCCATAGACGAATTAAAGGAGTACTCTGCCCCCCCCCCCAAAGTAAAAAAAAAAACAAAAACACAGCATATATACTTACCATTCCTCTAGTGACGATTGCCATTTAAATCTCCCGCCGGCCATGTCCCTGTCATCTTCGTCCTCCATCCCCGGATCTCCCCCACTTCTGGGTTGCGGAGCAGTGAATGGGAGAGGAAAAGGCTGCTGTTGTGCATGCGTACCGGCAGCCTTTTCCTTGGCGCATCACATGGCTTCCAGCTTGCTCAGCCAATTAGGGCTGAGCAAGCTGGAAGCCATGTGATGCGCTCTAGCCAATGAAAAGCCTTTTCCTCTCCCATTCACTGCTGTGGAAGACAGCAAAGAGGAGGAAGATCAGAGGGGGGGGGGGGGGAATAGCTTATTTACACACATTACAAAGTTACATCACTTTGTAATGTGTGTTAATTTATCGTAGAAAGTAAATAGCTATACTACTCCTTTAAGAAGAATGACACAAAGGGTGTCCTTACACTCTTATAGTTTATGAAAAGTGTAACAACCAGTGGGTGTGAACCCAATGTGTCAACTATCTGGTTTGTCTTTGTGCCATGCCTGAGGACAATAAGTGTCTTCATGTTTTCATTCTATAATGTCTTTACTGGGATCCTGCCTTTGCTGCAGGAGACCACCATGTTGCTAACTTTGGGAATAGTCCATTGAAGGTCTGAGGTGAGCCAAGATATACTAGTGCAAAAGTAAGAGAGATTAGGTAAGGGAAAAGTTTGGGTAAATGCTGAAGTCAGGGCCGGCAGGGTTTGTGTGGCCAAGGGTAGACACAGGTATACAGCAGAGTACAGGACAGCAGAAAAAGATGAGGTCCAGAAACAAACAGGGGTAATTGTTCATGTAGGGTATGGCTAGTAACGCTGTCTTATATACCATGTGATTGGGTGGGTAAGGATTTGGTTGCACAGGCAGATCCTATAAGGGCAAACAAATAACAAAAATGATCTTTAGCACTGTAGCTGATAAGGGGGTGATATAAGTACAATAATGGCTTGAACGGTAGTTGTTAATGCGGAATTGCTATAGAGAAAAAGCATAAGTCAAACCAAGTAGAAACTTTAGTCCTGCCACGTTGACAGTGATGCTAGACCTAAAAAAAATTGCAATACACAGATGCACTAAATGATTCAGTGGAGCAGCAGTTTCCTACCTGTCATCTGCTGTGATGTCCGTTAGTTGCAATTATGCTGTTGAAGGGTCTTGCAAAGATCCTATAAGGGGCAGGAAGGGAGCACTGGCTCCATCTATGGGCAGACACAGAAGCAGTAGTAAATCCTCCTGCAAAGCAGCAAAAGGAAGTGCAGGCCACATGACAAGAAGCAAAGGTAATCAGGCTTCTGTGCCCACTAGGATTAGTACCACACCGGCAGGAGGAGAACACCGGCGTTACAGAAAATATTGTGTAAAAATCAACCTCTGTAGTACATAGATTCCCTTTGTGCCCCCATGTAGAATTAAGGTCCCCTCAGTGTCCCGATGTAGTGTATATGTCCCATCTGTGTTCCCATGTAGTATATAGGTCCCCTCTATGCTCATATGTAGTATACATCTCCTCCTATGTGTCCCATGTAGTATATAGATCCCCTCTACGCTCGTATGTAGTATAAATCTCCTCCTATGTGTCCCATGTAATAAATAGGTCCTTTATGTGTATATATGTAGTATACTTGTCCTCCTATGTATCCCATGTAGTATATAGGTCCTTTCTATATATTTATGTAGTATACTTGTCCTCCTATGTGTCCCATGTGGTATAAAGGTCCCGCTTATGTCATAATGTAATGTATACAGTATGTCCCATTTGTTCCCCATGTAGTATATAGGTCCTTTCTATGTCTAGATGTAGTAGACATGTCCTGCTATGTGTCCCACCTAGTATATAGGTCCTTTCTATGCCCATATGTAGTATACATGCCCTCCTCTGTGCCCCTCTAGTATATAGGCCCTATCTATGTCTATTTGTAGCATACATGTGCTCCTTTGTGCCCCATGTAGTATAAACAGTAGGTCCCCACTATGTCTATATGTAGTGTACATGTCCTCCTTTGTGCCTCATTTAGTATATAGGTCCTTTGTCCTATGTCTATATGTAGTATATATGTCCTCCTATGTATCCCATGTAGCATATAGGTCCCCATTATGTCTATATGTAGCGTACATGTCCTCCTCTGTGCTGCATGTAATATATAGGTCTTTTCTATGTCTATATGTAGTATACATCTCCTCCTCTATGCCCCATGTAGTATATAGGCCCTCCTTTGTGTCCTAATGTAAACAAAACAAACAAAAAATCCTACTGGCACACTCTCTCCTCCCAAAGCAGTGGCGTAGCTACCATAGAGGCAGGGAAGGCGGTTGCTATGGGGCCCGTGGAGGTAGGGGGCCCAGAGAAGATAAGAGCCTCCTGTGTCCTTTTGCTTAACCCCTTATTTACTGCAGTGTATAAGTGACCCAGTGTTCTGCTGCTAAACAAAAAAAAGGGTTAATACAGAAGACAATAAGCTCTCTGTCTGACTACTCTGATAACCTCTGACCTCTGTTCTCTGAGTTCCTGCAGAGGTCAGGGGTTATCAGTGCAGGAGTAGCAGAGCTAATTGTCTTCTGTATTAACCCTTTTTTGTCTTGCAGCATGTAAGAAAACACTGGGTCACTTAAACACTGCAGTAAATAAAGGGTTAAGCAAAAGGTTGTCTGCTCTTGCACCTATGTATATAACCATAGTATTCTGCCTCTGGCCACCAGAGAATTTTTTTTGGGCCATATCACCGAATATATATATATATATTTAGGTGTGTAGGGGAGGGAAACCCCCTACAGTTTTTTGCTATGAAGCCCCCTGAATCCTAGCTACGCCCCTGTCCCAAAGCTTGTGGCGCAGGCAGTGAGGTATAGAGATGTTGTGCCGTAAGTCCCTGGCAGCCTCCATCATTTATCTGCGTGTAGCAGCTTATTGTAGGGGGTAGTTATCTAAAATGGAGGGTTCAACAATAGGCTGTAATGACATGTACAGAGTGATCAACATGGACAGTGAACGACTGACCATGACATCAATAATTCAGAAGTCAATTAATACTCAGGAGCCCATTACTACAAGACCAATGTGGGATTTGTCCTAAGATTGCATGGATTAGATCGAATCAGTTGTTACCTTCTGTAGTGATTGGAAATATGCTGTACATCCATCTATTAGGTATTTGATGGCCAAATATCGTCGATGCAGCATTTCTAGTGCAAATCCGCTGTTTACTCCTGCAAATCCGTTCTCAAATCCTCTTAGCTTGAATTTTATCAGCTACTTTACAATGTATTACAATATTGGGTAAAATTATTTAATTCTACCTGTGCATAGTAGAACTCAAAGAAACTGTAATACATTGAGTTTTGAGGAAACTACTGAAATTCAACAGAAAAATATGGCCATAAAAACTTACCTTCTTCATCAACCATTGGTGTCTGAGTGTCAGTTCTGGACGTTGGTTCAGGGACTGTCCCTATGGTCGGTGCAATCATACTGAGACTTCATGTAGCCTATATGTCTGCACCAATTTACTGTGCACAGTAGCAGTACAGGAATGGGAGGCTTCACAGGCAGTATATGGCACACACATGTTGTCATTTCTAGCAATGTTACAGGCATGGTGTCATTTCCTGTGTCTAGAAATGATATACTTATATCTATATCTGCGGCTAAGCCTCTATTATTGACACGTATCTGATTTGTTATAGGAAATGTATAGGCTTATATACTTGGAAAGCAAAGAATAAAAAGAACTCAAAAACTGAATTATGTTCTCTTTTTTCTCATTTCTATTTACTGATTGTATTTTTTTTGTACAATTTTATGGGGGGGACTATATTGTCTGATCTGCAGAAGTGCAGAGTATTAATCAGCTTCTGTATGGGGATTTTCTACTGCTCTGGGCAGTTCCTGAGATGGACAGAGGTGGCAGCAGAGAGCATTGTGTCAGACTGGAAAGAATACACCATTTCCTGCATGACATACAGCAGCTGATAAGTACTGGAAGACTGGAGATTTTTTGAAATAAATGTAAATTACAAATCTGTATAATTTTCTGACAACAGTTGATTTGAAAAAGAAAAATGTTCTCTGGAGTACCCCTGTAACCTTTAGCTGCTCTGTCCCAGATCGCCACGGCATCCATAGCCTGCAAACCTCACACATCTGTGTGTGGGCTTTGCGGCCTGATCGACTGATAGAGACTGCAGAAGAATCCTCTATCAGTCATTCACAAATAGTACTGATCATAGCTTTCTTATAAGAAGGCTATGATGAGTATGAGGAATCAGAGCATTCCCTATAATAGTCTCCTACGAGGACTAAAATATATATTTAAAAAAAGAGAACAATAAAGTTTTGTTGAATAAAAATAAAACCTCCCATAATAAAAGTGTAAATAAATAATCAAACATCAAATATTGCCCTCAACTATAGAGATATAATATTATTGATTGCATAAGGTGAACAGCGTAAACAAAAAGAAATTCTGAATGCCACAATTGTAAAAAAACAAAAGAAAAAAGAAAAGAAAAAGCAATAAAAAATCCAATCCAGACCAAAGCGGTACTGATGTACAGACCGTGTCACAAAAAAAAAGAGCCCTCATATGGCCCTATAGGTGACTAAAAGGGGAAATGGTCTGAATGGGGCATTTTGAGGCCTGGAAGATAAAATAAAATCTCCATAAATTCGATATCTTATAATCGTAGCAACCCAGAGAATGAAGATAAGGTGTCAGTGTAACCGTAAATTGCATTGCGTACAAATGAGTAAAATGACCAAAAACACTTATTTCTTTTAAATTTCACCACACAAAGAATTTTATTATCATCTCATCATGCATTTTTTTGGTAAAAAAAAAAAAAAAGATGTCATTGCAAAGTTATTTAGTTTCCCGAAAAATAAGCCCTCATATCACCTTTTTTAATGAAAAAATGAAATAGGTATGAATTAGGGATGAGCCACCTTTTGGATTCGTACGAACCGAACCTAAAACAAACCTTGCTATAACGGCTGAATAATTGCAGCTACAATAGTGGGAGTCTGATAGGGTATAGTTTCGTTTAGTTGCAGTTGTTAGGGTGGGTTCATACTGAGGAATTCTCGTGAATAATATCCGCGGAATTTCGCTCTTTATCCGCACGCACGGGCGTGCGCCTTTCCGCCGCCTCCATAGACAATATTCTATGGGCCGGCGTATTTCGCTATCCGCCGAAAGAAGTGACATGTCTGGTGTCTATGAAGCCGGCGGAAAGGCGCACGACCATGCGTGTGGACAGCCGACGGAATTCCGCGAATATTATCCGCAAGAATTTCTCAGTATGAGCCCACCCTTACAATGAAAAAAGTGGAAAAAATCAAAGTGCAAAAATAGTTTAAAAAAATTAGCCAAGGTGTAAGTGATTACAAGGGACATAGGACACAAAGTTCCTTGGACCCAATAGGGTGGAAAACAGACATTTGACAGTGGAACCAGCACCAATAATAGTACTGTATTGGACCTAGTATGGTTGACAACAGACAATTGACGGGGGAGGAGGAGGCAGCAGCACTTGGTTGCACCCAGCCCAGTATGGTTGAAAAGAGACTATTGGAGGAGGCGGCACCACTTGATTGCACCCAGCCCAGTATGGTTGAGAACATACTATTTGAGGAGGAGGTGGAGGGGCAGCACCTGATTGCACCCAGGCCATTATGGTTGAGAACAGACAATTGACGGAGGAGGATGTTAAGCCTTGGAGTGGTGGCCTGGGAATCCTTGCTGATGATGTTGTTCACTGCACTTTCCAGAACATGGAAGAGTGGGATGATGTTGAATCCATAGTCATGCCTGCTCACAAACGAGAGTCGCGTCCTCAAGAGGGATCAACAATTGACATGAAATGTTCGAAGAAACCTGTGCACTATGAGGTTTATCACGTGTGCCATACAAGGTGTATGACCCAGCCCTCCCTGCTGCACTGCAGAGACAATGTTCCTCCCATTGTAGGCTACACTTCCCACCGTTAGTTGACGTGGATTCAGCCATTCATATATCTCCTCCCTGATGGTTTTGAGGAGCTACTGCCCACTGTGGCTCTGTTCATCCAGGCTCACAAAATGGAGGACAGCCTGAGAGTTCCGGGCCTGACATAGTTGGTAAGACACTGGGGCAGGTTGGACTGCAGTCAAAGCTGCGGATGGTTGCAAGCTGGGGAGGTGAAAGTGGCAATAATGGGCTAACTTTCTGATGGTCTTCTGGGGGAATGTTGACCCAATAGGCAGTAACAGACATGTACTGTCCTTGCCCATAATTAAAGGACCAGACATAAGCACTGGGGTGCACGGTCTTGGACACCAAGAATCCCAATAAGTCGCCAACATTTTTCTACACAACTGTGCAGTGATGGGACAGCCGATGGGACTTTTTTTTTCTGGGACAGTGATGGGACTTTTTTTTGGACAGTTTTTATTTTATTTTATTTTATTTTTTGTTGCGGCTAAACAGGTTTTTTTTTAACCTTTTGTGTAAAGATATGAACTGAGATTTTCACTTAAAAAAGTAGATCAGCTTGAACAGTGCAGTTGCTTTCATGTGTCTTGGTTGATACTCACAGACAGCTGTCACACTACATTTTTGATTAAGCAGCACCCATGTATATCGGAGGAGACTAACTTAAGGTCTCACCCTAACAGGGGTGACGTCACACATCTTGATATTCACAGAAAACCAGGATACAAGGGATTATAGGAGTAATAATTCCTTGTATCCTGGTCTATTCTGGGATTTTATTTGTTATTGTTATTTTAACCAGATTCGCTACAAACTTTCTCAAAGTTTTGAAAGTTTGTAACGAATCTTGTTCAATTAGCTCATCCCTAGTATGAATTTTAGCGCTTGCTGTGTTCCCTAAAAGTTAGACAGATGTAGTGTGTGAAGCTAAAACCTGAAACCTTTAAATAGGTTAAAGAACGTAAGGAGGTTCAGGAGGGAAGAAACTGAACACAAGAACAAGGGGACATGATCTGAGATTATTGGGGGAAAAGATCAAAGGCAATATGAGAAAATATTACTTTACTGAAAGAGTAGTAGATTCTTGGAACAAACTTCCAGCAGATGGGGTTGGTAAATCTATAATCTATCCTAAAATAATAATAAAGGGTATAATGTAGAGGCAGACTAGATGGACCAGGTGGTCTTTTTCTGCTGACAATCTTTTAGGTTTCTACGTTGTATTGAAAGGTGCAATTTTTTCTCTTTTTTACCCAACCAAATAGGACTAATTCAACAAACTTTTCATACATTTGTGAATAGAATAGTCTCAGAATATTTTCAAAAAAATGTGCAAACATTATTACCTGGTACTGACCAGACGTAGGCCTGCACCAGTTTGTATGACTTTTTAAAAAGTTGCAAAAGATAAACTGGATGCAAATTCTTGAGTGAATACTCAACACAAGCAGATAAAAAAAATTGCATCTAAAAAATACATGCCCGTCGAATACTGGTTAATGATTAGAGCTTAGACAAAAAATGGGTGAAAAATCAAATTATTGACCTAAAAAGAGGCACAAAGCCCTTGATAAATGTCCCCCATGGCATTCGGAACAAATGTCCTATTTATGAAGCCCTTGTGCCATTTTTTTTTTGGTCAGAAGATGCGGTCAGGGTGATGGCATGTGGCATGTCTTACCTACGGTTTTCACAAAAAAAAAATCAGATTTGGCCTTGTTTTTACCCATTGCCACGTCAAAACTGTGTGCACAAGTAAGCCAATGTGACGATCATAGTACTGGGGAGAGATCCATAATTCTACATTCTGATCATGCAAAGGGCAAATTCACTGCTTCTTCTAAGCATCAAATAGTATAAACTAAGAGAATATATGTGTCCTACACCACCCATTAAGGCATAACATCAGTTCTACACTTAATGTTCCTTTACAGTTTTACATACCTTGACGTACAGATTTGTCCCTCCTTATCTTTTTCATAGTTCAGAATATGTCAAATTAGATGTCAGATTAGATTTTGTAATACTCTGTCCAGAGACGTATATGCTATATACAGTATGTGTGGCCACCCATTGGTTGTTATGTGATCTGCAGGCTGTTAGGGTCTTTACAGGAATGGCCTAAAACTGTATTGGATTTTTATTATGAGAAGGGTAAGGATGGACACATCAGTGCAAGAATATAAAAGGGCAACACACAGAGTTTACATTAATCTTTAATTCATGTCACATGATTAATGTAAGTGGTTAAAGGGGAACTTTCACCCTAAGATATAGAACTTTCTGATATAGTGTTAAAACTAGCTTCAACTTGTTTTGCATGCTTCACTACTGACAGGAAATGGAAAATAGGAAAATGGAAACTACCGTATTTTCCGGCGTATAAGGCGACTGGGCCTATAAGATGACCCCTGACTTTTAAAGAGATTATCAGGGGTTCCCCTTATACGCCGGAAAATGTTAACACCTGCCTGACCGCAGCCCTGCTGCGGTCAGGCAGGGGTTGACTGCAACTAAATTTATAAAACAACAAACAGTTAACTCACCCGGGCCCGTTCCCGACCTCGGCATGTCTTCTTCTCCTCTCCAGTTCCCGGCGTAGCACTGCTCCGGGGATGCCCGAAGCTCTCCCGAGCAGCCGAGCGTCTAATCAGAGACACTCGGCTGCTCGGGATAGCTTCAGAAGAATGACAGAGGCTTCGGGAGGCTACGGAAGTACACAAAACCTCTGTCACTCTATCAAAGCTCTCTCGAGCTTCTCCAATTAGGCACTTGGCTGCTTGGGAGAGCTTCGGGCATCCCCGGCGCAGTCAGTGTACGTCACACAGGCTGCATCGGGAACGAAAGCGGAGAAGACGACGTGTGGAGGCCGGCAATGGGCCCAGGTGAGTTGACTGTTTGTTTTTCTTAAACGGTCTTCCAATACAGTGGGGATGCGGGCCATTTTTGAGCCCCTCCGACCATACCCTGCGTATAAGACGACCCCCGACTTTTTACAAGATTTTTCCGGGTTAAAAAGTCATCTTATACGCTGGAAAATATGGTACTCCTTTACAACCACAAAATCTAGAACTAAGGTCCTAAAAATAAATAGATTTGGTTTCAGAACTAGGCAGACAGGCAAACAATGCTATTCACTATTGCAGCATGTTTATTTTTTTTACCTGATGTCAGAGTACCCCCTCAACCAACTTGAATGCCAACTTAATGCTTCTGTATGTCTTGGTTGATAGCACTTTTAGTGCTCCTGACACCTAGCAGCTGTTTAAAGAGGATTCAATCTATTTTCCATTGCAAGGTTGTTAAAGGGGTATTCAACCCAAGAACTAAAAAATTAAATGCTCCCAAACCTAGCTGGAGACGTCTCCCTTTCTAGCTCCCGCCATTCCCGAGTTACAAGTTTTTCTAAAAGCCTGTCTATGTCCATGATGGCTGGCAGGGAAACAACATTTCTCAGCATGCATCTTGTAGTATCTGCCCACTACTGGCTCAATCTGCTTCTGCTTTACACTTTAAACAAAATATCTATCTATCTATCTATCTATCTATCTATCTATCTATCTATCTATTTATCTATCTATTTATCTACCTACCCACCCATCTACATAGATAGATTAGAGAGAGAGAGAGATGAAACATCTGTATCTCCTTTTCCCTATACTGCTCAGAAGGTTGCCACTGTTCTGTTGTTTCCCTGCCACTTGTACAGATGCTCACTGATTGGTGTTAGTGGAGGGCGGGGTTACAGATGGGATGTTACAGCTTGCCTGGCAACAAAGGAGACAGAGATCATCATGTGACTTTGGGAGGACAGAGGAGTGGAGACAGAATGGACCAGCAAATAAGGATTTTCTGCAGCTTTAGGGTGTGAGTCAGGATGTTCTGCAGACAAACGGCTCAATTCGTGTGATTCAACTATTACACACAAGTTTAGATTATGGGTGGGGTTGAACAGGGTTTAAACTTTCTTATGTTCAGTACCCCTTTAAGGCACATGGCTTCAGTTTCTTTGCACTGATATTAACTACTGCTTGTTCATGTTCCTGACCTAAGGCTTGTTCTTGACCTTATCCTTTTAAATTGCCTGCCTGGTACCTGTTGTGACTTTTGGCCCTGACTAACTATGTTTCTAACTGTAATCTACATTTTGCCTGAAGAATTTAGGTATCCTTGTGATGGTTATGATGACCCTTCTTCTGTCTGAACGCTGTTTGTCCTCAATCTGTGATCATTGTGAGGCAGCCACACTAGGGATCCTCCTGTATTAAAGTCCAAACCTCTTTTAAGGGGTTAAAGGTGAAAACAAGAAATTGCGTAATTAGAGAATCCACGTGAATGTAACAACCTTACTTTCCAGGACACATTTTCCCCAATGGAATACAATGCAGCATATTTATTTTAACCCTAGACTGGCTGGCTTTATATTTGGTTTTTAGACCTTTTATTTTATTTTTGAAACCGAAGGTAAAACGGCTTGTAAAAAGTACAGAGCTACTCTGGTTCTTATCAAATACCATCTGTCCTGATAAAAAAGACAAGTCCTTTGTGCTCGCTGGCATTTTGTCTCCGTTCTTTTTTTCCCTTTCCTTGCAATCTGAAGACCTTTAGCTTTTTGTTCTCAATTTAATACACCAGACTTGTGGTATATTGCGGCTATTATTATTATTACTATGATTACCCTCATTATTACTGTTCTTTTTAGTGTTGTAGTTATTAGTATTGTTATTCTTATTATTATCCTTAGCTTATGGATAACCACAAAACCTAAAATGTAGACAAGGCAGCAGTTTGTTGTAGAAAACCCATTATACCAAATCCAAAAGGAAAAAGCGCTTTCAGGGATAAAAAATTATTTTAATGAAAATGATTATCAGTTAAAATCTTCCAAATGGAAAGGAAAACAATTGTCAAAAGTTCTTTCGGGAATTCTAAAATTATTGGATACAAAAAGGATAAGGATACAAAAAGATATTTGTATCCTTAAAATGAATTACTACTATTAAATATTTTCTGCATTTTAATTCCTAAAACAAAAATACCACATTGTGTTTTTATTGCTTAAAAAAAAATAGATATAAATAAATAAATAAATAGATAAATTAAACAATAATAAAATAAAATAAAAAAAACAATCACGAAAAAAACGTCCATAAAGCTAAGGAAACGTGCTGGTACATCAGCCAGCACGCTTCCTAAACATCCCCCTGTACCCCCGTGATCCCCTCTATTAGTCAGTATTCGTACTTTGATTAAGTCCCGCGCTGTATGTAAATCTCCGCCAAGTAGTCACGGTGGGCGGATTTAGTTATTGACCTGGGCGGCAGGAAGCGCTTTAATCACGCCCACAGGGGCGTGATTGAAAGTCGTGTGCTCCACTTACGTCAGTCGGGGCCTGCGTTCCACGTCGGCGGCGTGCTGACGCATGCCCAGTAGGGAGACAAGACCGACGTACTGCGCATGCGCGTTGTCCTGAAGACATCAGCACGCTGCTGCCGTGGAACGCAGGCCCCGGCTGATGTAAGTGGAACACACGACTTTCAATCACGCCACTGTGGGCGTGCTTAAAGCGCTTTCTGCCGCCCAGGACAATGACTAAATCCGCCCACCGTGACTACTTGGCAGAGATTTACATACAGTGCGGGACTTAATCAAAGTACGAATACTGACTAATAGAGGGGATCACGGGGGGTACAGGGGGATATTTAGGAAGCGTGCTGGCTGATGTACCAGCACGTTTCCTTAGCTTTATGGATGTTTTTTTCGTGATTGGTTCCCTTTAAATATTATGTAAAAATGATCAAATTATGTCTGGTTACCACCACAAGGGGGTGCTGTATGGTAATTTGCTGCACTTGACTGAAAGAACGAGTCATTCATGAATCAATTTCTTCTCAATAGCACACCATGTGGCTAGCCATGGTACTGCTAGTAGTCATAATGTGTTTTTTTTTAAGTAAAAAAAAATATATATATGACTGAAATACTAATTTTTAAACATTCTGCATTTATATACTCAAGTAGATACATTATTGTATGAAATCAGGTCAACATGTATAGTTATCCAATGGAAGAAACAAGATCTGAATTAGCCTCTAGCACACTATGCAGTGATTTCACTCATAACAATTATAAACCTACTTAATAAATGGGTTATCCATAATTATAAAAAACATATTTGCTTTCTTTTGGTATTACAACTCTGCTCTATTCACTTCAATGGAACTGAGCTGCACTACCACACACATACCGAGGACAGGTGTGGCGCTGTTTCTAGAAAAAAGTTGTTGTAGAAAAATGTTTATCTTATCTATAATAATCCCTTTAAGCATATACCTATCTGTTATGTAATTTAGTATGACAACATTAACCAAAGAAATGTCTGTCTTTGCATCTACCCCCTCCTCCTCATCTCGGGCAGTGCTGGACATGTTAAAAAGCTACAAAATAATAAAGACTATAAAAATGTATATAAAGAGCAAGTTGTCATTGACTATTACACTGAAAAAGAGGCAATTTTCCCCAGAAATATCCTCCTTTTTGACTCTTATGACCTCGTTTGTATTATAATTGAGATCACTATCTGACCGAGTGTTATTTGAAAACTAGACTAATATTTAAATGATCAAGTAAAAGTATAAGACCCTGGAAGAAAATATTCTGACAAGCGCTGTAATTGCTTTCCTGCTTGGGAATTGCTTTATTTTGGGTTATTTGAGTTCTTATCTTACCGCATTGTCAAAAAAAAAAAAAAAGCAGTTTCACCTTGCAAAAGTAGCAATTTTAGATGTTATTTCACTCTGGGAATGCATTTCTGAACATTTTTTTTTATTCTAGATGCTACAGTATATTGTGAAAACGACATAACCTTACAGTAGTCAAGTAGCTTGGAACCTGTAAATCACCAGTAAAGCACCACTCTATATTACCAGTAGACTGTGAGGGAGAGAAATAGCTTTACACATAGTACTGCAACTATTCGGACATTGAAATGCACCTGTAATCAGAGCTAAGAATAGAGATTGAATGTATTATGAAATCATCTTTATATTTTTTTGCTTTACATCTTAGATAATTATTATTATTAATTTTATTATTATTTTTTTTTATTGTAACCCCCCTCTAAACAATTGCTAAATCATAATACTGGGAAGGGTGTTTAGGGCAGGACCAGGAGCAATGCCCATCTATATACAGTAGCTGGGCTTTTAATCGTTAGAAAAATCATTAGTGCGATCGTTTTTAACCCTTAGGCGACCCTGGATGTACCCATACGTCCAGGGCCGCCTCCACGTGTTAAGAGCGGGGCCCCGCGGCGGCTGCGCTCTGAACCGCTGCGGTACCGTGTGCCGCTCGTAGCCCGGGACCGCGGCTATTAGCGGGCATGGTCCGATCGCCGTGCCCGCTAATAAAGTAATCGGATGCAGCTGTCAAAGTTGACAATGAAAAGCCCCCTCCCCTAATAAAAGTCAGAATCGCCCCCTTTTCCCCATGTTATAAATAAAAATAAATAAACAAACATGTTTGGTATCACCGCATGCGTAATTACCCAAACTATTAATTAATCACATTCCTGATCTCGCACGGTAAATGGCGTAAGCACAAAAAAATCCCAAAGGGCAAAATTTTGGTCGCATCAAATCCAGAAAAATTGTAATAAAAAGCGATCAAAAAGTCACATATGTGCAGTCAAGGTACCGATAGAAAGATCACAACATGGCGCAAAAAATGACACCTCACACAGCCCCATAGACCAAAGGATAAAAGCGCTACAAGCCTGGGAATAGAGCGATTTTAAGAAACATATATTTGTTAACAATGGTTTGAATTTTTTACAATAAGGCCTTATTCACACGTTCCGTAATTTACGGATCCGTATTTCCGTATCCGAGTTAGTGCACATTGAAGTCTATTGGGCTATTCACACGATTAGTAGCAGAAATGGATGAAAATCAATCTGTAAAAAAAAAGGATATGTCCTAGTGCGGACCATGTGCGGACCCTGATTTTTTTACGGATCCTCTCATTGAAATCAATTGCGTACGGATTGTTTACGGATTGAAACATGTTTGGCATCCGTATTTCCGTATTCCCGTGAAAAAATACGGATGACTCATGGGTCACATGGTTCTGTCTCCTAAGCAACCGCTGACAGGAAGAAGGAAGTGCAGAATCACATGACGGTGGGAATTGAAAGTGAAAGCAGCAGCACATGTGGTGGGACCCAGAAACAGACAGAGAAAATGAAAGAGAAGATTAAAAATGGATGTGGAGAAGCTCATTCACCTCATAGAAGAACGCCCCTACTTGTGGAACAAAAGAGATGCATTTTATGTGAACCGAACAAGAAGGGACAAGGGATGGTCTGAGATTGCCCATGAAATTTATGGCCAGCAATGGGCATCAGGGTCCAAGAAAGAGAAACAGGAATTAGGTATGTATGTATGTATGTATGTTTTGTTTTTTAAGTCATGTAGTGCACAATTTTATTGGTATTTCATAAGTGTACTGTGTTTTATCAGTGGAAAGACTAAAATCAAGGTGGCAGACATGCAGAGATCAGTTCAAGAGGGAGATGCAGATGAGAAGCCGCAGTGGAGATGGACGTATGCCCAAGAGAACATATGTGTACACAGAACAATTAATGTTCCTGAAACAAGTCCTGGACGTTGGCCCGTAAGTTTTTTTTACCATTAATAATGCCTATAATGCCCCTCCTGTGAAACTACAACCCCCACCATACCTAAAGTGCCCCTCCTGTGAAACTACAACCCCCACCATACCTAAAGTGCCCCTCCTGTTAAACTACAACCCCCACCATACCTAAAGTGCCCCTCCTGTTAAACTACAACCCCCACCATACCTAAAGTGTCCCTCCTGTGAAACTACAACCCCCAGCATGGCTAGAATGTCCATTTTTTATTATAAAATTTTTATTACATCTTTGTAGAACATCTGATAATCTGGTAGCAGAAGATGAGGCTTCTGGTAGCTCCCAAGGAAATCAGGAGAAAGAAGTTCCGGATTCAAGGGAGGAGGAATTCATGGAGGCTGCTGAAAACCTGGACACATCTCCGGCTGAATCAGTGCAAATTTGCCAACGTCGTAGGAGAGAAAACCATAATGTGGTGTCAACCAAATCACAAATTGACAGTGAGGTGAGGTAAGGCTCTTCTAAGCACTGTCAACAGGTCATAGAGACATGTACATAGAGACTTCATATTTTTTCTTTTTATAGGTCCTCGAAATACTGAAGAAACGTGGAGAGCAGAAGCCAAACCAGCTGTTCTGCAACAGCCTGGCAGTTGCACTGGACAGTGTACCTGAAGAGAAACGCCAGAGATGCTATGGGACTCTGTTGGCTGTGGTTGAGACTTTTAGCAAACATTTTGACCCAGACAAACTCTCCAAAATTGCAGATATGTTTAAGTATGGGGACACCCCAACCATTGCCACCCCTACCCAAACCTTATACACTCCTTCCCCCAATCACCACCCTCCCATACAGCGATACCCGCCTCGTCCACATTCCCAACACTCCCATGAGTGGTATACCCCTCCTAACAGCCAGGATTGGGCATGCCGAAGCCCTCAAAATACACCACAACCGGCAGAGCACGCGTCTTCCACTCCCTACTCTCAGGATCTGTTTGAAGTGTAAATGTTAGTTCACATTAGTTTTTTAAAGTTTGGATTTTCAGTTAATAATTGGTGTTGAATCTGTGAGTTTGTTCAACTGGTGTCTTAAAGGGGTAGTGTGTTGTTTATAATTTTTTCACTCAACACATTTGAACTTTAAAATGTGTGTTATGTTAGTGAATGCCCCCCCCCACGCCAGACCAGACAGTGTGAGGCACTTCACTCACCAGATTCGTGCAAACCCCTGGGCACCATCTTCATTATCACCAGATGTTGCCCAGGGGTTTGACACGATTCTTGTGAGTATAGTGCATGACACTTTCGGGTCTGCCGTAGGGTTGAGGGGAATCGGGAAAGGGGCCAATCACTAATATAACACACATTACAAAGTTTTAGAAAAGTTTATTTTGTAGTGAATCTACAAAAGCCATAGTACACCCTTACATATCGCACCCACGAGTGGTATACCCCACCAACCAGCCTGGATTAGTCATGCTGGTGAAAATGTCAACACGACAGGTGGAGCAGGCATCTACCCCTCCATTTTCTCAGTATTTTTTTGAAGTTTTTATTTAACATAGCTTTCACAAATATTGGAGTTTGTGTTTGATGTAAGCATTTGTGATGTAAAGAAAATATGTGATTTTCTACTGGAGTATTAAAAAAAAAAACAGTTTGCGATCATGGTTTGTCCGTTTATTTCACACCACATACAACATTTGTTATTTGAATGGCTCAATAGTGCTACATCAGCCTTTCCTTTTCCAAAAAAGTTCATGGTGGCCCGTGGACTTTGACATATGTCCTCAGATGATGAGGTCTTAGTTGATAATTGTGCCTACATTACTCATTTTGAAAACCAAAATGAGAATGTGGACACAAATATCGCAAGCTTGCAGCCCACGTCAAGGGGCCTCATCTACTGCGAGTCCCTAACTAATTAACACAGGAACCAAAACTAAACTAACTAATAGAACTTGAAGCACCAGTCCAGAATCAAAGTCTCTTAACAGATATCCCTCTGCCATGGTACTGCTCCTGCTGGTGATAGAAAGTAGTCTGCGTAGAAGTCCCGGACAGCCAATCCTGACGATCCAGGCCTTCCTTGCAGGTTCCCTTCCAACGGGATGGGGGCAGACTGCATGGCTGACATCTGTTCCTCCGGGATGACTGTGGCATCATGAATCCTGACGTAGTTGTGAAGGATAACACAAGCCTGTATCACCTTCTTAACTTTGTCAGGAGTTAACTGAAGGGCAGACTGCATTACCCGCCACTTGGAGCTCAGAATTCCAAAGGCACACTCCACATACCGCCTTGCACGAGTGAGACGATAATTGAAAATGCGCCTCCGGTCATCCAAGCCTCGCCTTGGAAAAGGACGCAAGAGGTGGGTCTGTAAGCCAAACCCTTCATCAGCCACAATCACAAATGGAGCTGGAGGTCCAGATGATCCAGGTAGAGGCCTTGATTCCGGGATGCCCAGGTGGTTGGACTTCAGCATCTCTCCAATTCTGGAAGCCCTAAAAACACCAGCATCCGCTGCGCTTCCATAGGCCCCTATATCCACAACCACAAACCGATAGTCACTGTCAGCTAATGCCAACAGGACCATCGAGAAATAATGTTTGTAATTGAAATACAGGGACCCAGAATTAGATGGCTTCTTCACACGAATATGCTTTCCATTCAGGGCACCGATGCAGTTTGGAAACTGCGCTGTTGCTTCAAAGCCCCCAGCGATGCGGATCCAATCTTCAGGCTGGGGGGGTGGCATTACTTGGGCCCTCAGACGCTCCCAGATGGCTGAGCAGGTCAATTCAACAATAGAGGATATTGTGGAAATCCCCAACGCAAACTCATAATGCAGGCATGCAAATGAGTTACCAGTGGCAAGAAATCTGCAATAAAAGACAGTAAAGATTATTAGTATTTAAAAATTTCCAAGAAACAATAGTAGCATTTTAATACACAACATTAAAATAAAGCACCTGAGGGTCACAAGGAGTCTTTGTTCTGGTGAAATTGCCTCTCGCATTACTGTATCCCGGTATAGCAGTCCTGGACGCAGGTCAGCAAGGAGGCGATCAAAGGTCGCAATGGTCATCCGGCAATAGTTCTGGAACTTGTCAGGATACCTTCGCAGGTCGGTGTACAGCTGATGAAACTGTCCCCTTTCCGGGTGCGCAGAGACAATGGGGTGTACCCAGTATCTCCGACGCTTGCTCCTCGGCTCTTCTTTAAGCGTATCCTGCTCTCCAAAGCGCCGGGAAACAAGCCAGGTCAGGAGTGCTTCATCAGCTACTTGATCGGTCATCTTCACGGTGATAAGTAAAGTCAAAAACCAAAGCTAGACAAGCAGAGGTAAATAACAGAACTGTCTCACAGCAAAGCAAACCAGAAATGGCAAAGTAAAATGGCTGACAAGCGATCATGTGACTTATTTTAGGGGTTTGGCAACCTTTTTTTTTTTTTTTTTTAAACTACTCAACTTTAATCACTTGCATAAAGCAGTCGGCAGCAAAAACGGATTTACGGAAATACGGATGGAATACGGATGGAATACGGATGTCCAATTCGCAATTTCTCACGGGTTGTTTCAGGACCAGAAAAAAAAACTGAACGTGTGCATAGGGCCTAAAAGTTATACATGTTACATATCGTTGCAAACTTAACGACTTGAGGAACATATATAAAAATCAGTTTTACCCCAGGGCGAACAGCGTAAAAACGAAAAAAAAACAAATAAAAGAAATGCAATTTTTTTTTTTTCAATTTCACCACACATTGAATTTTTTCCTGGTTTCCTGGTGTACATTATGAAAACATCCAGCCTGTACAATTAGTGGCGCAAAAAATAAGGGCTCATGTGGGTTTCTAGGTGAAAAAATGCAAGTGCTATGGCCTTTTAAGCACAAGGAGGGAAAAACGAAAACGCAAAAATTTTAATTGGCCCGGTCCTCTAAGGGTTAAGATCGCTTAAGCCCATCTCACACATAGGGTGAATATTTGAAAGACTGTTTACACAAAGCGATCTGTGAATTTTTAGCGAACGATCATCGACAATTTGTGAACATGTTGAAAGATCACAATGAATGATTTTTCACTCATCGCTTGATTGTTCGCTGTGTTTACACGAGCCGATTATCACTCAAATGCGATCTTTATTGCGAAAATTCGAACGATAATCATTTCATGTAAACGCACCATTACACTTGCAGGCAGTGGCCGGGATTGGAGATAACTCAGATTGTAGCAATTACACTTAGGTGGCTACTAGGCTACCTACTAGACAGATGTACCTAACTAATAGGCAAAGTGAAGGCAAAGTCTCCTACAATACAGAGAAGCAAAGTAAGGTTGGGTTTACACTGCACATTATAAGGTATGGAGGGGTGAAGGGGATGAAGGAGCAGGAAGAGCAGAGAAGCAGTCTGTTCTCTGTGCAGACTCTGTGGCCACAGAAAATGCTGAATTCATATGTTAGACTGCTCAGTGCTGGTCTGGGAACTTCTGAAGGTTTACTACAGTGATGTAGGATTGCAGAACATTTTTTTCTGTGACTATATAGTGTATAGGAAGCCACACTGGAGTTTGCTGCTTCCTCACTACAGTGGAGCATAGGAAAAGCAGAGTCAGAGTTTACATGTGTGCCTCTATCTGCTTTTCCTATGCAAAGCTGCAGTGTGGATGTAGACTAGTCCCTGTGCTGCTTTCTTTACTGCAACAGTACGGGCTGCCTTTTCTCCCCCTTCTTCTCACTCACCCCTTGGGCCCCTCCTCCCTCCATAGGTTATAATGGTCACAGCAAACCAATCTCTACTTTGCTTCTCTAGAACAGATAGGAAGTGTGTGTGTGTGGGTGGGTGTGTGTGTGGGTGGGTGGGGGGACAGCCTTGTCCGAAGGAAGCTTATTACCTAATAAAACCTATAACAGAGTTTCTTGTTCAAATGACAGCTACACATTAAACTCATCATTGTGATCACTCTAACACAGGCTACATTTCTAACTACCTACTGGGGATGTACCTACCTACTGGGCTTCTGGGCTTAACATCCATGGGCTGTCTTACATTTCAGTTTATCTTCATTGAAGTGACTACTGAAATAACGCACTCTATAGACAGGTACTGCACTAGTTCTAATCCATACCCGATTTTCTAAACCTGGAAAAACCCCAGATGGTTGATTTACCCAAATTCTGGTGCAAGGTATTCTCTGTATTTACAGTCTCATTTCTACAGGCTCATTTCCATTATTTTTACCATGACTTACTAACACAAGAAACTAAATTTTTATACCATAGATTTTATCTTATTCAGGAATGATTCATCATTTCATCTGGTTTTTGTAAGGTTCAACTATTCTAAAAATGTCATCAACTTACTCATCTCAATACCAGGGGGAAACCCCAAGGCTACAAGACATGATATTATTGTGGTAAAACCTTGAAAATCTGCCTTTTTTCTGGAAAATGTGGTCACTAAGTTCATCAATGTGTTTAATTATACACTAATTAAAAATAGATTGAAAACATGCCTATCATTTCTGTAAGAAACAAAACATGTTATTAATGACATATACGGTACAATGTAATTAGAGATGAGAGAATTTACAGTAATAATAAAGCAAAGCAGTCGGCGTATCAGGCTGCTGCCTTTGAACTCTGTGCCACTCCTCCCTGGGTACCTGGAAAGGCTGCATCCAGTCCTGGCAAACTTCTCCCAGTTTCCCAGGACTAGATCCAGCTTTTCCAGGCACCCAGGGAAGAGTGGCAAAGAGTTCAAAGGCAGCCAGCAGCCGGTGAAGAAAGTCTGTCCTGGCGCTGGAAAAGGTACAAAGGCGGCAACTAAACTAATTAGGGGACTTCTTTCTTTAACCCCTTAAGGGGTCCTGGGTGCCGCATGTAGCCCGGGGCTGCGGCTATTAGCAGGCACGGTCCGATCGCCGTGCCCGCTAATCAGGTAATCAGATGCAGCTGTCAAAGTTGACAGCTGCACCGGTTACTTTCTGGAGCCGTTCACTGGTGTCTAGTGGGGTGGATCACTCCTCCGGGACGTTGTCCACACATCCTCACCCAGCCGGGGTTTGCGCCATAATGACGCTGATCCTGGCTCGGCATTTGGTTGCTTCCGGCTGCAGCAGCAGGAAGCAATCAAGTGCCTATATCATTGATCTATGCTGTTTATCTATGCAGCATAGATCTCAATGAGAGATCAGTGTGCTTATACTAGAAGTCCCCCATGGGGAATAACCCTAACCCCAGAGGGAATAACCCTAACCCCAGGGGGCTTCTAGTATAAATGTAAAAGAAAAAAAAGGGTTGTTATTAATAAAAAGCCCCCTCCCTAAAAAAAAGTCAGAATCACCCCCCTTTTCCCATGTTACAAATAAAAATAAATAAACATGTTTGTTATCGCCGCGTGTGTAATCGCCCGAACTATTAATTTATCACATTCCTGATCTCGCACGGTAAACGGCGTCAGCGCAATAAAATCCCAAAGTGCAAAATTGTTCATTTTTGGTCGCATCAAATCCCCCAAAAAATTGTAATAAAAAGCGATCAAAAAGTCGTATATGCGCAATCAAGGTACCGATAGAAAGAACCCATCATGGCGCAAAAAGTGACACCTCAGAGCCCCCTAGACTAAAGGATAAAAGTGCTATAAGCCTGGGAATGGAGTGATTTTAAGGAACATATTTTTATTAACAATGGTTTGAATTTTTTACAGGCCATCAGATACAATATAAGTAATACATGTTACATATCGTTGTAATCGTAACGACTTTTCGGACATATGTAACAAGTCAGTTTTACCCCAGGGCAAACGGCGTAAAAACAAATATCCCCCAAATAAACAAAATGCGTTTTTTTTTTCAATTTCACCACACATTTTTTTTTTTTTTAAATTCAGTCATTAAAAAGGACAATTAGTGGCGCATAAAATAAGGGCTCATGTGTGTTTCTAGGTAAAAAATAGCAAGTGCTATGGCCTTTTTAGCACAAGGAGGAAAATACAAAAACGCAAAAAAAAAAACGAAATTCGCCCAAGCCTTAAGGGGTTAAACTAGAACTAAGGCTAGGTTTCCTCTACAGGAAAGTGATGGGCGTCTTTCTGGACGGCCATGATTTTAGCCTGATTCTGTTGGTAATAATGGCAAATAATCATGAGCGTTATTTGCGGTTGTCATTATCAACAGACGACAGTCTTTTAACGCTAAAAGGGAACCTGTCACCCCCCGTGCCGGGGTGACAGGCTCCCGACCCCCAGTTAGAGCCCCCTATACTCACCTAATCCCGCCGGGTCCCGCTTCTGGAGGTGGTCGGGTGATGGAGATCTCAGCCGCTGCAGCCCGGCGCGCGCGCTGAGAGATGAGTCCAACGCTCATAGAGAATGACGGACCGCTGGACTCTCCCGTCATTCTCTATGGGTGTTGGATCTTCATCACCCGACCACCTCCAGAAGTGGGACCCGGCGGGATTAGGTAAGTATATGGGGCTCTAACGGGGGGTCGGGAGCCTGTCACCCCGGCAGGGGGGGTGACAGGTTCCCTTTAAGGGTACAAACCCACTCGCCGGATCTGCAGCGAGTCTCCTTGCTGCGTTTTTGCAGCAAGACTCGCTGTAGATCCCGGCTCTATACTTTCAATAGCAGAGAAACTCGCAGCCCGTCCCATTAACCCCCCGGCCGCCGGACATTATACATTACCTGGGGGTCGGTGGCAACGGTGCGGCTGGGGGCTGGTGGCAATGGTGCGGCCGGGGGCTGGTGGCAACGGTGCGGCCGGGGGCTGATGGCAACGGTGCGGCGGGGGGCTGGTGGCAATGGTGCGGCCGGGGGCTGGTGGCAACGGTGCGGCCAGGGACTGGTGGCAATGGTGCGGCCGGGGGCTGCGGGCGATCGTGCGGCCGGGGGCTGCGGGCGATCGTGCGGCTGGGGGCTGCGGGCGATCGTGTGGCCGGGGGCGATCGTGTGGCCGGGGGCGATCGTGCGGCCAGGGGCTGGTGGCAATGGTGCAGCCGGGGGCTGGGAGCGATCGTGCGGCCGGGGGCTGGGGGCAATGGTGCGACCGGGGGCTGGGGGCGATCGTGCGGCCGGGGGCAATGGTGCTTTGGCGGCTCCCGGCACGTTCCGCCCGGCAGGCCGTGAAGACACCGGGAGCCCCGAAGCAAGAAGGAACAGGGACCCGGTAATGTATAATGTCCGGCGGCCGGGGGGTTAATGGGGCGGGCTGCAGACAAAATAGCAGCAGGGATGTACAATTTTGTCTTCCATTGAAAGAATAGGGGCCGGATCCGCAGCGAGTCTCGCTGCAAATACGCAGTAAGGGGACTCGCTGCATATCCGGCAAGTGTGTTTGTAACCTAAATGTAATGTTTTGGGGAAGAGAGCCTAATAGTTAAAGAGGTTGGCCACTTTATAGTAAAATAGGTCAGTACAAAGTATTAGTAAGTGTACGTAAATGTATATACTGACAGCAGCTCCCTGTGTACCTCATAGAGCTAAAATCAGACTCCCCTTCACCAGGCTGTACTGTCCTGCTCTGTTTTGTTTCAGTCCATAAAATGGCCGACATGGAGGAGCATGTGACCATGCCCTGTCCACTGTGTCCTTCATAGACATATACAGGCTCAGTGTGGACACTGGGGGGCAGGGCCTGGTCACATGCTCCTCTATGTAAGCAATCTTATGGACCAAAACACCACAGAGCAGGGCAGAGCAGGGGGCTCTGATTTTAGCTCTATGAGGTACACAGGGAGCTGCTGTCAGTATATACAGTGAGTACAGTTAAAAATACTGTACACTGAGCAATTTTACTATAAAGTGGCCAACCCCTTTAACCCCTTGCCGCAAAATTTGACGTTTGGGGAACATCATGTAAAGTAGGTAGTTAATGCAACATGACGTTCCCCAAACGTCATGTTGTTCCTGCCTCCCCCCGCTGTCGGTAAGTGAGATCAGGCAGCGGGAGGAGGCAGTATCACACTATATCCTCCCGCTGCCTCTGCCCGGAGGGGAGCCGCGCTCCCCCTGGGCAGTTAACCCCACAAACGCCGCAGTCGATGCGACTGCAGCGTCTATGGTGGAGATGTCATGTTTGCCGCCGATCGGGCGGCGGGAGGAGGCTGCAGCACGTTGCCTCCTCCCGCCGCCACTGTCACTGTGTCCCCCGGCCCCCCTTCCCCTGCCGCCGGTACCGGAGATCGCCGCTATCAACGTTATAACGGCAATCTCCGGTACCGGCGCCGCCGACAGCTTTCATCTCCCCCCACCGTGAATCCGTGGGGGGAGATGAAAATGTAATAATCAGACCCCAGATCAGCCCCCCTAGTGCTCTGATCACTAACTCGCTCCCTCCCCGGGCGGCCATCAAATCCAAGATGGCCGCCCCCATCCCTCGTTTGTTCGCAGGGATGGAAATGAAAAAATGATCAAAGCCCCATGCTCTCCGCCACCGGAGGTAGCGAAGAGCATGGGGCAGTGATCGGGGACCCCCCTGTGGGGTCCCGGAACAGGCGATCGGCGGTATATACTATATACCACTGATCGCCTGTTCCCAGTGCTGCCGGCACTTTTTATCCCCTGTCACCATAAATCATCGGTGACAGGGGATAAAAAGTGATACAGTGTCGCCCCCCACCCCCCCAGTCACCCCCAGTCACCCGCCCTTCCCCATATACTCACCGGATCCACGGAGGTCCGTCCTCCTCGACGTCCTGACTTCTTCTGATGTGCGCATGCGCGCCAGAAGCAGCCAGCTCTGAAAATTTAAAGTGACAGAGACCAATTTGAAAATGAATGTATAAAGTACAAAAAGTGACAAACATACAAAAAAATAAAACACACACTTTTTATTATAGTAATAATTGCAGTTTACTCCCAAATTACCCCTAACCCCCCCCAGATTACCCGTAACCACCGCATATTGCCCATAACCGCCCCAGGTTGTCCGTAATCACGCCAGATTGCACGTAACCACCGCACGTTGCCCGTAACAACCGCACATTGCCCGTAACAACCGCACATTGCCCGTAACCACTGCACGTTGCCCGTAACAACCGCACATTGCTCATAACCACCGCACGTTGCCCGTAACAACCGTACATTGCCCGTAACCACCGCACGTTGCCCGTAACCACCGCACGTTGCCCGTAATCATACCAGATTGCACGTAACCACCGCGTGTTGCCCGTAACAACCGCACGTTGCCCGTAACCACTGCACGTTGCCCCTAACCGCCCCAGGTGGCCTGTAATCACACCAGATGACCCGTAGCCACGCCGGATTACACGTAACCACCGCAAATTGCCCGTAACCACCGCACATTGCCTGTAACCACTGCACGTTGCCCGTAACCACCGCACGTTGCCCGTAACCAACGCACGTTGCCCGTAACCACCTCACGTTGCCCGTAACAACCGCACGTTGCCCGTAACCACCGCACGTTGCCCGTAATCACGCCAGATTGCACGTAACCACCGCGTGTTGCCCGTAACAACCGCACGTTGCCCGTAACCACTGCACGTTGCCCCTAACCGCCCCAGGTGGCCTGTAATCACACCAGATGACCCGTAACCACGCCGGATTACACGTAACCACCGCACGTTGCCCGTAACCACCGCACGTTGCCCGTAACCACCGCACGTTGCCCGTAACCACCGCACGTTGCCCGTAACCACCGCACGTTGCCTGTAACCAACGCACGTTGCCCGTAACCACCGCCTGTTGCCCGTAACCACCGCCTGTTGCCCGTAACCACCGCCTGTTGCCCGTAACCACCGCACGTTGCCCGTAATCACGCCAGATTGCACGTAACCACCGCACGTTGCCCCTAACCGCCACAGGTTGCCTGTAATCACACCAGATTACCCGTAACCACCGCACGTTGCCACTGACCACCGCACATTGCCACTGACCGCCACACATTGGCACTGACCACCGCACGTTGCCTCTAACCACCGCACGTTGCCTCTAACCAACGTACACTGCCTCTAACCACCCCAAATTGCCAAAGACCCCCTCCAGATTGCCGTAACCAACCCAAATTACATATAAGCACTTCAGTTTATCCGTAACCAACCCAGATTGTCCGTAACCACCCCACGTTGGCCGTAACCACAGCAGGTTACCTGTAACCACCCCAGATTGTCTGTAACCACCGCAGATTACCCGTAACCACCTCCAGATTACCCGTAACCACCCCACATTACCTGTAATCTAATTTTTTTTTATTGTATTTTAGTAACTGAGCTATTCTAATAACTGTTTCTAGCTGCGGTTTTGCTCCAGCAAATTGGCGCTCCCTTCCTTCTAAGCCCCGCTGTGTGCCCATACAGGGGTTTATGCCCACATATGAGGTACCGTTCTACTCAGGAGCACCTGCGTTACAGATTTTGGGGTACATTTTCTCTCCTGTTCCTCGTGAAATTTAGAAATTTCCAACTAAAGGAACATATTATTGGAAAAATTTTCATTTTTACTGTCTACTTTTGAATACTTTCCTCTAATACCTGTGGGGTCAAAATGGTCACCACACCCCAAGATGAATTCTTTGAGGGGTTTACTTTCCCAAATGGGGTGACTTATGGGGGGGTTCTATTCTGCTGACAATACAGGGGCGCTGCAAACGCACCTGGCACTCAGAAACTTCTTCGGAAAAATCTGCACTGAAAATGCTAATTGGCGCTCCTTCCCTTCTGAGCCCGGCTGGGTGCCCATACATTGGTTTATGCCCACATATGGGGTACCGTTGTACTCAAGAGAACCTGCTTTACAGATTTGGGCATGCAGCTTCTCCCCTGTTCCTAGTGAAATTGAGAAATTTCAAACTAAACGAACATATTATTGGAAAAATTCTAGTTTTTCAATTTTACTGTCTTATTTTGAATACTTTCCTCTAATACCTGTGGGGTCAAAATGGTCACCACACCCCAAGATGAATTCTTCGAGGGGTGTACTTTCCAAAATGGGGTGACTTTTCAGGGGGTTCTCTTCTGAGGACACTACAGGGGCACTACAAACGCACCTGGCGCTCAGAAACTACTTCAGCAAAATCTGAACTGAAAATGCTAATTGGCGCTCTCTTCCTTCTGAGCCCTCCTGTGTGACCATACAGTGGTTTATGCCCACATATGGGGTACCGTTGTACTCAGGAGAACCTGCGTTACAAATTTTGGGGTGCGGATTCTCTCATGTCCCTTGAGAAATTGAGAAATTTAAAACTAAACAAACATATTATTGGAAAAATTCAAGTTTTTCATTTTTACTGTAATTTTAAATACTTTCCTCTAATACCTGTGGGGTCAAAATGGTCACCACACCCCAAGATGAATTCTTTGAGGGGTGTACTTTCCAAAATGGGGTTACTTTTGGGGGGTTTCTCTTCTGCGGACACTACAGGAGCGCTGCAAACGCACCTGGTGCTCAGAAACTTCTTCAGCAAAATCTGCCTTAAAAAAGCTAATTGCCGCTCCTTCCCTTCTGAGACCGGCTGTGTGCCCATACAGTGGTTTACACCCACATATGGGGTACCGTTGTATTCAGGAGAACCTGCGTTACAAATTTTGGCATGCTTTTTTTCTCATGTTCCTTTTGAAAATGAGAAACTTTAATCTAAACGTATATATTATTTGAAAATTTAAATTTTCGATTTTTTTTACAGCCTAATTGTGAATACTTTCCTCCAGCCCCTGTAGGGTTAAAATGCTCATTATACCCCTAGATTAATTCTTTAAAGGTGTCTAGTTTCCAAAATGTGGTCACTTATGGGGGTTTTCAGTATACAAGCCTTCTAAATCCATTTAAAAAAAGAACTGGTCCCTAAAAAAAAATCAGTTTTGGAAATTTTCACAAAATGTGATAATTTGCTAATAAATTTCTAAGCCCCATAACACCCTAAAAAAGTAAAATATGTTTCCCAAATTATGCCAGAATAAAGAGGACATATTGGTAATGTGATTTCGCAACTAATTTATGTGCTGTGACTTCCTTTTTTAGAAGCAGAGAATTTCAGAAGTTCATAAAATGCAAAATTTTCAAATTTTTCATGATATTTTGATGTTTTTCACAAAAAATACACAAAGTAGTGACCAAATTTTGCTACTAATATAAAGTGTCATATGTGACGAAAAAACAATCTCAGAATCGCTAGCATACGTTAAAGCATCACTGAGCTATAAGCGCATAAAGTGAGACAGGTCAGATTTTGAAAAATGAGCCTGGTCATTAAGGCCAAAACAGGCTTTAGAGGCAAGGGGTTAAACATGTCCTTTATGTACATCTCTAAATGGTGCTCCTGCTTCATGCATTATATGTCCCTATGGAACTTGATTCATAAAGCTTAAAAATAAATAAATAAATATGTACATATATATTGTGGTATATTACAGGGTCAAATTATTAATGGGGTCTATGTGTCTCCTAGATTCGTAGAATATGCAGAGGATAGCTATCTGGGAAGGGTTAATTTCTAGAACTCTTTCTTATGAAAGAGGTGCACCTGACTAGGTATGTTTTAGAACCAGGCTGGGCTGTTCACTGGGTCTCTTAGGGTGGCATTTACACAGACAGATTTATCTGACAGATTTTTGAAGCCAAAGCCAGGAACAGACTTTAAACAGAGAACAGGTCATAAAGGAAAGGCTGAGATTCCCCCTCTTTTCTAATCTATTCCTGACTTTGGCTTCCAAAATCTGTCAGATAAATCTGTCTGTGTAAACACACCATTGGGCTATGTTCACACTACGTAAGTTTCCGGCCGTAGCGCGTTCCGTGAATAAGCAGCCGGAGACTTACGTAGTTTGCGTACAATGGAAATTATACGAAGTACTGCTGCACAGTTCACACTACGTACGAACTTACGCCCGGATCGTACGCGGCGGCGTAAAAAATGAACCAGACCATTGTTTGCCGACGAAAATGCCATAACTTACGCCCATAGCGTTACATGCGGTCCCGTACGTAGTGGTGATTTCTTCAGTTTTGCAGCTTTTTGTGCCGATCCAAAAGGTTCTGTGGGGTGTCCGGGGCTAAGCGAAGATTTCCAAGTAAAAGACCGCTGTCAGATCGCTACGTAGGGCGCTCGGGAAGCATAAGTAGACTTCGGGCGTAAGTTCGCGTTCCGTACGTAGCCGGCCGCAAGTAGCGTAAATCTCCGGCGGGAGTTTACCGCGTATATGTCCGGCCGCAAAAATATGCGGCCGGACATATACGCAGTGTGAACATAAACTCGTAGTTTTGAGGTTGATGCGTTCGCTTGAAAGTATATGATATACGCCTGCACAATGCACACTACGTATGAGCTTACGGCCGGATCCTATACGGCGCCGTGAAAAATGAACAAGACCATTGTTTGAGGATGGAAATGTTCCAACTCACGGCCGTGGATTTTCATGCGGTCCCATACGGAGAACTTATTTCAGCCAAATTGAACTTGATTTTTCGATCCAAAAGGTTCTGTGAGTTTTATTGGGCTGGGCGAAGATTTCCAAGTAAATGACCTGCTTCAGATCGCTTGAAACAAGCTGGGGAAGCATAACCAGGCGTATGTTCGTGGTTCGTACGAATTCGGCCGCATGTCGATTTTTCCCACGCCCGTAGTTTCAGCCGCGCATGTACGGTGGCATACGAAATGCGGCCGGACTCATACACAGTGTAAACATAGCTTTAGCCTGGGGAGGGAGACAAGTTGGATCTCCCATAGAGATGCTGCTGAAAAACGCAAGTATACAGGTTGCTTTATTGTGTTTGGCTGGGCTGAGGCTCGCTCAGTTTGGTCCTGTAGTCAGGGACTGTATTTTTGTTTAGTTAGCGCCTGGACAAGGCTAGGAATTTCTGTTTATGATTTGTGTTTGTATATAAGCAACCTGCACAATAAAGCTGGCAAGGAAGCCAGTTTAAACACACTGCTGTGTCCTGAGTATTCAGTTTTGGTGTGTTGCCTTTTACCCTCGAAAATCGTAATCCTGCAAGCCTGGTGTGTTTATATATATATATATATATATATATATATATATATATATATATATATATAGTCTTATAATATAGATTGTTCTAAGACTGTCCATGCACAGATTCTAAACACGCGTCATGTTTTCCTTGATGTTTTCTGTAGCTCCCGACCTCTGTCTTCTCGTCTTCACCTTTTTTTGCTTTGCTTTGCGTGAGTCAGTGCCCCTGTGAACCCGCTTCCTGTCTGATGACGCTCGTCTTTTATCCTCTATTAAAATCTCTTATTTCTCACTCAATACCTGCTGACATCTAATCATTACAATTACACCTGCTTTGTAACATATCCCAACACGCCATATATTTGTAAAAAACAATGTATTACTGGGTACTAACAGCGCTGCTATAGGTTGCCGGGGTCTTGCTTGCACAGAGAACTGAGATTTAACAAGTGTTTGCCCTTTTGCCTCCTGAGCTCTATATTGTTATCTTTTATCAATGCGTCTAACTAAAAGCAGAAAAATCTCCTACTCTTCTTACTAAAAAAAAAGTATATCACACAGGAAGTGTATGGTAGGAATTACTGCAGCTTAAAGGGGTTCTCCGACATCAGGAAAAAAACATAAACCTGCTGCAGAAGCATATAGCAGTGCTGTATACCTATCTGCCTATATATCTGCCTGCCCTAGTTCTAAAACCCCCCAAAATACATTTGTTCTAGGGTCTTAGTTCTGTACTTTGCTGTTGTAGTTGGTTGATCAGTTGCTTAAAGTGACTCTGTACCCACAATCTGTCCCCCACAAACCCCTTGTACCTTCGGATAGCTGCTTTTAATCCAAGATCTGTCCTGGGGTCCGTTCAGCAGATGATGCAGTTATTGTCCTAAAAAAAACCTTTTAAACTTGTATCCCTGTGCCAAACGGCTGTGGCTTAAAGTATCTGTGCCCTCACTTTGCACCACCCCTCCGTCTCTCCTCCCCACCCTCCTCATCATTAGGAATGGCACTGGCACTATTTTTCCCATTCCTCTGCAGTGAACACTGCACAGGTGCTTTAATCGTCCAGCCCATGTGCCCTGTTCTCATAGCTGATGAATAGGAGAAAATCTGCCTGGGGCATTCCTAATGATGAGGAGGGTGGGGAGGAGGGACAGAGAGGTTGTGCCAGCCTAATGCATAGACACTCTAGGCCATGGCCGTTTAGCACAAGGCTGCAAATTTTAAAGTTGTTTTTAGGACAATAACTGCATCACCTGCCGAATGAACCCCAGGACAGATCTTGGATTAAAAGCAGCTATCTCAAGGTACAAGTGGTTTGGGGGGGGGGGGGGGGTCAGATTGCGGGTACAGAGTCACTTTAAAGAGAATCTGTCAGCTCCTGAGCCCTACCTAAGATTCTGATAGTGTGGTGTAACTGGTAGTCCCTTAGTGAGCATGGTGTCTTCTTGGTGTTTTCTGTGTAGCAGATTATGTACAATCTCACATCTCCTACTGTAATGCAGTGTCAAAGAGGAGTTGTTTGTGCCACAATCTGGCATGCCTCACCACTCTTTCCTCCTCCCCCTCCCCCTTTTTAATGAATAATGAATGCTGCCTGTCCTCCTGCTCATTGAGCTGTCAGCCAGTGTCTCTGATTGCAGATCAGTCCTCTGTAGGCAGTTTATGTCTGAAAGAAACACTCAGATATAGTTGAATCTCTTATTATAAATGTGTTAGAGCTGTGGTCTAGGGGTAACTCACTGGTTTAGAGACCTGACAGCAGGTGCATCCATAAAAGTACTGTTAAGACAGACATAATCTGCCTACAGAGGGCTGATCTGCAATCAGAGACACTGGCGGACAGCTGAGCGAGCAGGGGGCTGGGCAGCATTGCTTATTCATGAAATAGGGAGGAGGAGGAAGGAGTGGTAAGGCATGCCAGAGTATGGCACAAACAACTCCTCTTTGACTCATAATGACAGTAGGAGACCTGAGATTGTACATAATCCACTGCAAAGAAAAATACCAAAAAGCACCATGCTCACTAGGTAACTGCCAGCTAGAGCACACTCTAAGCACCTTAGGTAGGGCTCGGAGCTGACAGATTCCCTTTAATGCTACAATAACCAGAATGCATTGCTTTTTCTTAGCTCTTCATAACAGTCCTCCCACCCTTCCTACACCCCTCACAGCACTTCTGACAGCTCTCCATTCAAAGCTGCTTTAGAACAATTAAGCTTTGGATAAGGCTGGAATCACACTCTGTTTTTGCAGTCAGCATACCGATTTAAAAAACGGAAGAAAAAGCGGATGCATTTGTGTGCATCAGTTTCGATCTTTCCATTGACTTCCATTATAAAAAAAAAATATCACAAAAAGGATCAAAATACATCCTTTTTTTAGTGTATTGTACACAAAACCATGATTGACATTGTTTTGATCCCTTAAAAAAAAAAAAAAAAAAAGAAAAAAAAAGGACTGCAAAAACAGTGTGAACCGCATCTAACCTCTTTAAGTACTATACAGTATAACAGTTAGCTACCTGTCCTATAACAATAATAGCTGGTTGAGAAAAAACTATATAATGCAGTTATAATTATAGAATGTCAGAAACTTATTCTATGGTTAGTGCAAGCTTTTTCTATAGTTATGAAATGTCAGAAACTTTTATGACTGCTATAACAAACTAGACTAAAGAATGTAGTACAATGATGGTGCATACTGGGAGTTCACCTAGTATAGCCAGGACACCGTACTGAGCAACATACTTGAACTTAGAAAAAGGTGAAGCTTGACGCACATTATGAAATGTTTTGTCCAGTGTCCTGAACAGCTTGTGTAAGAAAGAATTCTGTACCCATAATAGAGATGCCAGCCTTAGAACCTTCTAACAGTGTCCCCCCGTCAAGTGCTGAACTCACTTTATTGATATTGCACTATTAGGCTATGTTCACACAATGTAAAACAATGGCTGTTCTGTGACCTGGCTGGAGCATGTGGCCAGAGTCGCACTTTCCATTGTGTGACTTGTCAGACTTGTGCGGATTCTATTCAATGAATAGCGGCCGCACAAAACTGACTTGTCAGTTTTTTTGTGTGGCCACTAGCGATCCTGGCCGGAGTGTATACTATGTGTATACGCTCCGGACGGGATTCCCTCTAACTGCAGCACAATGTAAGCTAAATATTGATCACAGCCGTTGTTGCTAATCGGCAAAAAGGCTGTGATTAATACTAAACTTATGTTGTGTGAACGTGACCGAAGGATGTGTCTGCACATGTACCACTCTGTATACCTTTACATAGATACCACTGCACTCTTTATTTATATTATTTATATTGTGTTTGGCTTCATTTGTTGTCTACTGTGAACAGTGATAGTTGTCATTTTTGTGGTTTAAAACATTGTATTGTCCTAATTTGTTTAATTTGTTTGCATATTGACAATTATGAGGTACATTATATTTTAGTCAGTTTTTTTCTATTTTGTGTGATATATATTTAGTGGAGCTGTGTAGACCAGCACTCGCTGTTAATCTGAGTGATGCCAACTCACGTAGCAATATCGGGACACTTATCTTTGACAGGCGTCCCTGCTCTTGTACAGATTCGCTTAAAGAAAATTACAGAAAAAGGCCCTTATTATACGGAAAAATACAGTGCAAAAATAATATCATTTGAGTTTAAGCGATAATCTTTCCATGTGTATGAAGGCAACGATCAAACGACCAATGGAAATGTTTCATTGATCGAATCTTTTGAACCCATCCATAAGGTTATTTCTAGACGTTCGGTAATACAGTAGTACAGTAGTTCAAAAAAATGTTTGGTGTATGTGCACATTGTTTGTTATTATGCTCTTTATTAGGATCATTCGTATACTCATTTACAATTGTTTATCGTAGAAATCAGAGAAAAATAAAAATTGCTTTGTCTAATAGGATCCTAACTCGGACATGGATGAATCTAAAATTTTTTAATAAATTCTGAACAAATTCAGTATAATCAGAATTGATTTGCTGATCTCTATCCACAACATATTCACCACATGTGGGTATTCTGAAGCAGACAAAAAAAATCACTTTTACCTATCGGCTGTAGAACCTTTGCACTTTGATAGCAGATAATCCTCTTCTGCAGGGATTCTTGTTACCATTCACGGCTGGGCCAGTTCCTTTGCAGCACGACTGCTTTAAACTCAGCGAAATCTCCTACTCCGTGAGGCTATTAACCACCCAGCGGTGCTAAACCCTTGTGATACTATCAGTGGGGTTCAGATTGCCAGTCGAGCAATCAGACAGCGTTTAGAAAGTCATTCTGTCTGAGTATGGTTGTGGAAAATATGATATGAATTTTTCCCCAGTGCAACACATTTCAGCATCAAGGTCCACATTAAAATATCTCATTACAGGAGAGAAAAATAAGGCAGAACGGCACGTCGCACAGAAAATATCATAGACACTCATTTAGATTTCAAGAAGCGGTTGAGCTGTGCAATTAGATTTTTGCTTGTATTGTTGCACATAAATAAATGCATGTAAACCAGTGTCAAGGAGTTCTCAGTACATCATGTACCTATACATTCGCATTGGTTAGCAGTTCTTTATAGCTATTAGAAATCTCAGTGATGTTTGACAAGATTGACCCTTCTGCAGTGGTGTCCCATATCAGGCACCGACAGGTCAATCAGGCCTAATAAGCTGCCCAGACCAATTTTTTTTTTTTTTTTTTTTTTTTTTTTTTATAAAAGAGTGCTGCAATAGGTTTGTCTGGATCTGAAATCTCTTCATTTGAATACCTGTGGCTATAGAAGTTAGATGCAGCCCTGGAAAATATGGATACAGCCGATGGCCTTTAGCTGTTCCAAGTTTTCCAGGTAGCCTTAGGGCTGCATATAACTTCTTCAGCCACCAGTAATCAAATGTAGAGGGTTTCGGTCCGGACTAACCCGAACCTATTCGAAGTTCACTCATCTCTACTTGTGGACAAGCGTAAAGCTCAGAAGCCCAATAGGGAATAAACAGGGCAACTGTCCATGCATTTACGTTCACCTTCACCCTTATTTTAAAAACAAATTTCTCCCTGTTCTTGATATTGGTGGGGGGCCAAGTAATTGATTACCCACCAATAAACGTAATGTCCCCTACCCTACCCCTAGGTATAACACCCAAAATCTTTTTTTGTATTGTTAAATAGCATATATATATATATATATATATATACACTGCGGGGGTCCCAATCGGTAAGTGACAGGGGACTTTCCCTGTCACTTCCACTTAAACGCCGCTGCCGCTTCACGATCGCTGCGCTTAAGGAGTTAATGTCACGATCACGATCGCTGCAGTGTGTCATTAACAGTGAGGTGCCGGCTGCTGATTGCAGCTGGCCCCCACCTGCTATGAACCTTCATAGCTCAGGATGTACCGGTACGTCCAGGGTCGTCTGGGCACAGACTTCCAGGACGTACCAGTACGTCCTAGGTCGTCTAGGGGTTAAAGGTCTAGTTGCTAGCATCTAATTATTCTGCTCTATCTGATGAAATCTGAGTACCAGGAGCTATAGCAGCACTACTAAATCACTTCAGTACACAATCCTAGGTATTATGTCCTAGACAATATGTTGATGCTGTGTCTGTGGGAAAAAGAGAGTTAGGACTAATGCACATGTCTGCAGAAACACATTTCGTCAGTGTGTGCCCGTGGTTGCAGCCTTTGACTCCTGCCCTGGTTCCAGCCGTGAGTCCTACTGCGGTCCTGCCTGCCTTCTGCCGGGGTCGCCTGCTGCAGCAAGTTTATCCCACCTTGTGGTGGGCTCTGGTAGCATCTTTTACCTATGGTTCTCCATGGTACATTGAAGTCAATAGGAAACAGCATCACACTGCTGAAGTTGGCTTTACAACCTGTTAAAACTCTGAAAATTCATTTCTCTTTATCCAAAAAGGGATTCTAAATAATGGAAAGAAGTTCTTTATTCCAATTCTTCATCAATTAGCTTGGAAAAAGGGCAGCTGCCATAAGAAGCCAGGAGGTTCTTGGCTCGCCATGAGCAGCTCATAGATTTTAATAGGCACCATGTAATACGTCAGATACCCTGCAGTGGTGCTGTGGGGAAATTGAAGACTTTCATCTATGTTTCCCAAATGATCACATCTGATTGCTTGAGGTCTCCTTGTCATTCACCTAATTCTAGCAAATTCCTTCTGCAAAGAAGGATTGCCTAAGGTCAACAAACTCTTTGATTTGCATAGAAATGAGAGAGTCTCTTGACATACGTTCCGGATTTAGATAACGATTAAGATTTCAAAGTCCCCTGCCTGCTCTATGGTTGCCCACTCAAAGTGTATATGTTAGCAGAGACGGCTTATGTACAGTCCTAGGGTGGGTATAGAGGGCTTGTCCCAATGTATATAGTGAGTAGATGTTACAATGCATAAAATATCACTGCTTACCTCTGGGCTGCTTAGTGTAAGGGTCAGGGACAAAACAAATCTGAAACAAAGTTTAAAAAAAAAAAATAGACATAAGCGACTTTTTAGGCTATATTCACACTACGTAAGTTTCCAGCCGTATAGCGTTCCGTGAATAAGCGCCCGGAGATTTACGTAGTTTGCGTACAATGGAAAGTATATGATCTACGGCTGCACAGTTCACACTACGTAAGAACTTACGCCCGGATTGTATGCGGTGGCGTAAAAAATGAACCAAACCATTGTTTTGGGACGGAAATGCTGTAACTTACGCCCATACCGTAACATGCGGTCCCGTACGGAGTGGTGATTTCTTCATTTTTACACTTTGATTTGCTGATTCAAAAGGTTCTGTGGGGTGTCCGGGGCTAGGCGAAGATATCCAAGTAAAAGACCGATGTCGGATCGCTACGTACGGCGCTCGGGAAGCGTAAGTAGACTACGGGCGTAAGTTCGCGGACCGTACATAGACGGTCACAACTTACGTAAATTTTTTTGTTAAATTTCGACTCAATCTGATTATTGCCAAATCAATTTGCTCTTTTCTAGTGTAGAGTTTCCTTTCAGCCATCTGTACTGATCCAGGTATGCATGGAATCACTAGAGCTACTGTCTCCGCTCAGTTCGTTGCAGTGCTGTTTCCTATTAATTTCCTTTACACCGTTCATAACCCATATTCATATGTATATATGCAAAACACCCTTTTGAAAATAACGGAACATTTCCAAATCTATCGCACATCATTTGCTGAAATTTGAATTTTTTTAGACTATTTTATCTTCACAAGACAGACACTTACAATCCTAGGCTTTTGTAATCAGGAGAGGCAGATAGGTCGACTAGATGGAGATAACAAAGCGGTACATCATTCTCTCAATGGCCTCTGCTGTAATATTTGCGTTGTCTCATTGTGCATAAGTTCAAAGCGTGTTCTCTGGTTTTGTTAAGCTGTGGGGAAATAATATTGGCAACATGCTGCCACTTTCTTCCTAACATGAGAATGCAATACTTACCTTCAGGACACAGCTGTTTCAAAGAAGGCTATCTACTTAATTTCCCTTCACGATTCTTTTCATCTTTTCATAAATACAAGAAAGACAAAACGATCTCATCTAAGTGAAAGAACTTCACAGTAACACGCACAAACCATCTAATCAACCACCCGCCTGCCTAACACCAGCCCAAGCCCCAAACTGACATTTTCCTGAAGTCCGTCCATGCGTGGAGCTGTGCACGGGAACATTTACTGAAGCGACAAGGCTCTTCTACTAATTCTGGACATAAGCTGTACCATAAAAGAAAAAGAACAGCTGTAGAATTTTTTTTACTTTTATTGTAACAGTAAAAAAGTAATTCAAAGTATTTTTTTCGATCTTCCATAAGTAGCAAAGTACTCCATATGTTAAATTGGGAAAAGTCCTCTGCTTATAAACCACCTTTATTAGTTGTAAATGGCTACAAAGAGCCTCTTCCTGGAGAACCTGGTATTTTTATTTAAAGTGTCAGTGTCGTTATAACTTTCAAAATCTAAATCAACAGTAGATGGGATATAACGCAAGTTTGCAATTTACACTCAATATATATATATATATATATATATATATATATATATTTTTTTTTTTTTTTTTTTTTTTTTTTTTAGTGATCATGGAAAACACAACACTTACTGTTTTCTGACTGTCAGGATGGTATCTTTGCGGAGCGTTATGCGTCCCTCTGCTCGTGCTGTGCGGCCGAGAAGGCGCTGATATTCTCTTATTCTGTTCGGTGTTTTGTTTTGCTGTGTCTGAACACTGGTTTATTTGCTGTCTTTGGGAGACACACCCGACTTCACCTGCTGAGTTCTGTCTGGCCATGTCAGGGTTAATCTGTGTTTTGGTTCTGCTGTGACTGACAGGTCATCCTGCCAGTGGATCTGTTTTGTTCTCAGCTGTCTGTGCTTGGAGTTCAGGGGATGGTCCAATTACGTTCTGGACCAGAGCCCTGGTCTATATAACAAACCTCAGTCTGTGCACTTATTGCTGGTTATTGACTTAGTCTCTGCCTGCTTGTGGATTCTGTTTCTTTGCATCTCCTGACTACTGCTTTGTACCTCTGACCTCCCTTGCTTGCTGCCTGCCCCTGATCATATTGCCTGTTTTCTGATTACGCCTTTGGATCCTGATTTTGTACTTTTTCTGCCCGACTGTTGTGACCCGGATTGTGGACTATTCTTCATTGTGTTTGTCTGTCTGTTTTGTATTTGTGTTTCACCTAGCCAGTGCAGGGACTGCCGCCCAGTTGCTCGCCGCCATCTTAGGGCGGACAGTGCCAAGTAGGTAGAGGACAGTGGGCGGGGCTGAGCTTAGGGCTCACTGTCTTGTCTTGTCCTGCTGTCCGGTTCCTAACACTGACTTTCTTTTTTCTCATAAAACAGTCAGAAAACAGGAAGTCCTGTGTATCCCAGGCCATCTGAGCGCTTACAGAGAGAAGGCAGTAATGTGACTGATGGACACATTGACTCTTTGTACTGGCCGAATTCCTGTGTCTAGTCTGTTTTTTACAACCTGCACAAGTCAGAAAATCTGCCTACCGGAGACTGGACCTGGATTTCTGGTAAGTTCAGCTTTGTTTTACAGCATGATAACAACAGAAAATGAATGTATATTGCAATCTTGCTTTTTTTTCTCATCTACTGTTGGTTTAGATTTTGAAAGTTATAATGATAGGGACACTTTAATTATTTCAATAGGAATAGTGTAATACTTAATTTCCCCTGTGGAGGTGCTGTAGCAGAATGATATTAATAATTTGTGCATTTGGGGACACCTTAAGGGGTTGCTCAGAATTAGAAAATGCATGGCTACTTTCTTGGAAAAACAACACCACCCCTGTCCTCAGGTTTTGTGTGGGATTACAATTCAGATCCATTCACTTTAATGGAACTGAACAGCAAAACCACAACAGTGGTGCTGTTTCTGACAAAATGTAGCCATGTTTTTTTAAAGCTTGCACAAGCCCTTTAAGTATATTGTATATGCAGTGAAGAAAATACGTATTTGATACATTGATGATTTTGCAAGTGTTCCCACCTACAAAGAAAGGAGAGGTGTGTAATTTTTTATTGTAGGTACACTTCATCTGTGATTGACAGAATCAACAAAAAAGAAACATAATATTTTGTATAAAAACCTTTGTTTTGTGGTCAGATGTTTCCTTTAGTTCTTGACCAAATTTGCACACACTCCAGCAAGAATTTTGTCATGCTAGGAGACTTAGTCATGACCCAAAATCTCAGAACACATGGTCCCATCCGTCCTCCTCTTAATACAGTTAAGTTGTCCTACCCCCTTTGCAGAAAAGCACCCTCAAAGTATGATGTTTCAACACCCATACTTCTGTGTTCTTTGGTTTTCACGTATCCTTTTCCTTCTCCAAACACAACAAGTAGAATTAATACCAACATTTTTTTTTTTGGCCTCATCTTATCACATGACCTTGGAAGACCGAGGAAGATTAAAAGTCATCTTTGTTTCAGTTATATACTTCTTTCCAAGCTGCTTGCCTATTATCCTGTAGCCCATCCCAGCCTTGTGCAGGTCTACAATTTTGTCCCTGGCCATGGTTAGAGGTTAGAGTGTGTGGACAGGTGTTTTTTTTTTTTTTTTTACAGATAAGTTTAAACAGGTGCAAATAATACAGGTAATGGGCTTCTTAAAGAAAAACTAATAGGTCTGTGAGAGCCAGAATTGTTGCTGGTTGAGAGATAATAAAATACTTATCTCATGCAATAAGTTAAGTTTTTTCATCCAATTTTAGCCCCTGGGAGTTAAATGGCAAATGATTGGACTGAAGCATGCTTGAGTTGCCCTTATGTCTAGCCATAAACGTTTAGCCCTACAACTGCTGTGTATGTGTATTTGGCACTTATCAGCCCACGACTGGTAAAACAGTGCCAGAAAGTTGGATATCTGGGTTGTGCAGGCTGTATTGGATATTATTTGTCCTCAATCTATGAGAAGATCTAGGTCAACACCATTGGAAAGTGAGCTGGTAAAAAATGTATCTGCTACTTCTTCCCAAACGTTTCTCCAGCAGACATTTCTGCCCTTATCGGTTGACATTGACAGGGCCGCTCTTAGAGAGTTCACCAGTGCCGACTATGTTTGTACAGGTGTCTGTCTCTCTCCATTTGGATCCTCGCCACTTTACACATTACTAAAATAAAGAAATAAAAGCTCAACCCTTCACTCCCATAAGTGGCTAAGTGTATTTCTTAACAAGGTAATTAATTCTCTTGTCTCATCGAGCGGCGAAGTTCCTGCACTCCCGATACCTGCAACTCAGCAATCCACTAGGTAAACACAAAGAACAGCAATCTGTACACATCAGGCAGTTTACTCATTTAGTATGCAGGAAGCAATTTTTAAAATATGGCAAATGGAAGCTTTCAAATCGCTCCAATTTACATTAAGTAGACCCTTAAATGGATACTCATTTGAAGAAATTGTAAGCCTTTTATCTCATGCTATCTCCCGAGCCATTAGGTGACTGCAACGTTCTCGGCGAGACCTCACATTCTAGAACATCGTGTTTATATGAAAATCAATACTCAGAACAACTCATTTATTTCGAGACATTGTTTTAATTCGTCTGTGTCTTCACTTTTTTCCTCCTTTTTGAATTTGAATTTTTTTTTTTTTTTTTGTAATTTGTTACTCGGTTTTTTAAGTTGCAAACATGAAAGCGTTTCTATTCGTCGAGAGGTTAAAAGACTATTTACCCCCAAGGCAAAGCATCTTCAGAACTAAGAAGAAGAAGAAAAAAAAAAATCGAAGAGCAGATGACTTAAATGTTTGCTCATTGCATAAAAGCGACTTGCCAAGTGAATTAGCGCTAATGTAACGGTTGCAGGCAATGTTTTTAATTCCTGATAATGCTCATAATTAATATATAATGAATCTGAAATGAGAGGGAAAATTTTCAAAGGACCATCTTTTTTTTTTTTTTTCTAAAGCGCCAGAACGCCATACCTAATGAAACGAGGATGGTTTAGTATTTATGAATCTTAATTTACTGTTTTCTATCACAGTGCTAAGCATCTCAGCAGGACGCTGATGCTTTTAAATGGCAAAATATGCTTGATAGGTCTCTAACTTCTCTTTTATGTGCAAATAAGTATAAGGATGCATTCCAATCAGCTCTGAATTATATTAATAGGCTGGCGAGAGTTCCAAGGGTGCTTTTGTAACAGAGACGATATTACTCTTTAAGTGGTTCTCGAGATATAAGGAAACAATACCTACTTAATATACAGAAGGGGGCTGATGGAGGGGTTTGTTAAAAGCAATTAGGAACTGAGAAGAAATGGTTTTAATTATCGTGGAAAGGAGATTTTGAAGGAAAAGAAGGATAGAGAATTTGGCTGAGCATCTGCTGATGTACTCACTTAGTCATTCTATCACTTAAAGGGGTTATCCAGCGCTTCAAAAACATGACCACTTTCCCCCTACTGTTGTCTCCAGTTTGGGTGGAGTTTTGAAACTCAGTTCCTTTGAAGTACAGTAAATCAAGCTTAATAGCAAACCGCACCTGAACTGGAGACAACAGTAGGTGGAAAAGTGGCCATGTTTTTGTAGCGCTGGATAACCCCTTTAAGTTGCCCATACACCTTCAATATATGTGGACTGAAAGTTTGATCACCTAACAGCTGTGTCTCCCTATCCCTCCATAAACATGATAAGTTAGCTGCTATGATTTCTCCCATACAGTCACTCTATAGCCAAACACCTTCAAAAGCTTTGTCTCCAAATCTCTCCCTTCACGCAATCATTTGGCTCAGCTAAGCAATCATGTATTTTGAATAGGGAGGTAAGCTACTGCCATAAAGATCTGTTGATGCCTTAATTTCCCAGAAATCCAACATACCCCACTGTGGTGAGCCGGGGCAGCTTGTTGGGAGTAGTAGTTAGTAATAGTAGATTTAGCCCAGTTAATCAATGGCCAGATGTTATGTCACGGTTATGGCACAAGCGGAACTGACTAACTGATGGGCATCAGTCCAAGCAGGCCCCGCTACACCACACGATTCTTCGTTGTCCTTAGTCAAGGCACCAATAACCAAACCAATGCCAGGGTTCAGAAACAACAGTAGTTGTATGTTTATTAACTGTTTATTGGTCACTAATAGCAACAGTCTTTCTCTGGACGCAACCAGGATTGAAGCAAACTTAAATATAACTGATAGTTGATGTTGCAATAGGCCGTGGTGTAGTAGCGTTACTTTGGGTGAGGGACATCTGAATGATGGGCGTAGTAGTCTCAGAAGTATAATGCTGGGTAAACAGGCTGAATAGGATACTTGCTGTTAACAATAATAAAGCGACTGTGACTGGAAACAACGCCCAGATCTTAGATAAATACAGTATGATAATTGAAGAGTCAGGATGATCTGGACTAGACAGGAATACTTCAGACCAGCAAATAGATAGGATACCGCAGGGTTGTGGCGTCTCCTCTTGAGGAGACACAGGAAAACACGTCCTTCCCCCTTGAAGGTAGAGGGAAGTCTCTAGAAAAAGGGGTGTGGCCAACTGATCCCAGCCAGAGCTCAACAGCTGTTAGTTACCATGGCAGCCGGGGAGGTCACATGATACCAGGCCAGTTGCATTATCACACTACTAACCAACAAATAAATAAATATGTACGTACAATATGTATGAGAAATATGAGTAATACCAAACTTGAACACTGGGGGGTGACATAACACTAACAGTTTGTAGTGGCCATTATTCCTTTCAGAACAGATAGTCAGAATATAAATAAATACAGATACAGACTTATAATTAGAAAAAAAAAATCTTCTGCTCTGGGCCACTACACCACCTTTTTTCTCCCCAAAAGATGTTGCGGGAGAGTTGGAAGGTCCGCAAATACAGGCACTTAAAACAGTGGGGTTGGCCGCATATTCACTTTCTAGGTTGTATAGGGATCTTTAAAGGGGTCGCTTAGAAAAAAAAAAATCATGGCTGCTTTTTTACAGAAACTACATTACCACTTTTGTCCTCAGTTTGGATGTGGGTTTTGCAGCTTAGTTTCATTGAAGTAAATGGAGCTTAGTTGTAATAGCACAAACAACCTGAGGACAGGGGTAGCGTTGTTTTTTTTAACATAATCATATGATCACTTGTTTTTTTTCCCTTAATGGTCTATTCATACTCACATGTATGCAACCACTTACTAACGTATTCGCCTAGACTCCTAGTTACACACTCTTTTCACTCAAATACTCATTTATTCAATATCCTTCTATTTACTCATATATTAATTCATTCTCTCATTGACATAATCGTTTATTCACCTATTCACGCACTAACTCACCTAACCTCTTTACTTGTACATCATTTCATTCACTAACCTACAGTATTCACCCATACACTAATTCATGTATTTATGAATTCACCTATTCAGTCTTGTACTAATTTACTTGCTTACTTACTGATTCACCTCTTTTCCTCTTTTGATGCTGGTTTGTACTTGAATTAAATCATACCTGTCATTTCAGGTAACATTATAGCATAAACTGTGCTCTGTGTGTACATGAGCAGCTGCACTATTTCTGCTCATACTACAACATATATATGGCACCTTTTATCAGAATTCTGCTTGTAGGTTTAATCTCCAGGAGATAGTAGGTGGAGCCTAACCTCTTTGATGTGCACACACAGAAGAGGGGAACCTTTCCCTCTATGGAGTATATTCTTTTAGAAGTCTTACAGTAGGTGTGGTCTGTGTTGCCCACAGCAACCAATCAGAGATCAGCTTTTATTTTATTAGGGCTCGTGAATATTTGAAAGCTGAGAAGTGATGCTATGGGCATACATTTTCTAACTGTAAGAATGCTTGGACCCCCCCCCCCCTATATATATATATATATATATATATATATATATACACACACACACACCATAAGCATGGAGAACATTATAGAGCAGCACTGAACAATGTAAGCTGTGAATAAAACCTGAGATTAAATCTTACTATCACAGTAATCTCAGTATCCTTACAGTTTATGTTGTTTTCTGGCGTCTCTCTCTCTCTCTCTCTCTCTCTCTCTCTCTCTCTCATTACTCCCCTTTCATCTCTATCTTCACCCTTTTCTATCGACTTGTATAGCCAGAATGGTAATACTTTGTAAGCTGCTAGATCCTGCTTGTAAACACAAGACAGGCTGTAGATTTTTTTTTTTTTTTTAGGGTAGGGAGTAGAGATATCTTAGGTTCGATTGAACTTGAACCTTCTCGAACCTTCGTCATTTGATTCCTAATGCCTTCCCATTCCGTGGGGAAGGTGGAGACAGCCCGAGCACCGACTGGAAAACAGGGATACAGCCTATTACCTAGGCTGTATCCCTCTTTTCCAGGTGGTACCTGGGCTTGCTCCAGGAAGGTAGCCAGATAAGAGGTAAAACAGGCATTTTCCCGATAAGATATAATACAAAGTTTCTTTAAATAACTTGTATTGCTTTATACAAAGCCCCAATGACCATTTAAAGACTGGGGGAGCTATGCTGCCATTTTTTTACAAAAATCAATCTGTAACACCGCCGAGTGCAACCCTGGGAATCTGTTACTCCATTACTTACCCTTTGCAGCGCCGTCCGGGTCTCGCTCTTAATCTCTACCTGCTTTTGACACCACCCCAGTCACTGACTGGCTGAGCGGGCAATCGCTCAGCCGGACCATGACATTGCAGCTGAAAGAGATGAATAAGTGCTGCATCCGCCATCAGCAGGACTCGGGAGCAGGGCTATGGAGACAGATCGGGTATGTTTACATTTTTTATTATTATCCTGCACTCCTCTGCCTTCCTGTATTTTTTTTTATTTTTATTTCAAATTTGGTGGGAATTCCCCTTTAAATATTCCATAACACTGTTATATGTTCTCAAGTAGGGATGAGGGAACTTTTAAAAAGTTCGGTTTGGTTCGATCCGGCGAACTTTCGTGAAGTTCGGATTCGTACGAACTGAACCTAAAACGAACCTTGCTATAACGGCTGAATAATTGAAGCTACAATAGTAGGAGTCTGATAGGGTATAGTTTCGTTTAGTTGAAGTTGCTATTACAATGAAAAAGTGGAAAAAATCAAAGTGCAAAAATTGTAAAAAAATTTTCATTGCCCCTGTTAGCCAGAATCCTACTCCACACTGACGACAAGTTGCTTTCATGTGTCACATTTTTGATTAGGCAGTACCTAGGTATATCTGAGGCGACTAACTTAAGGTCTCACCCTAACAGGGGTGACGTCACACATCTTGATATTCACAGAAAACCAGGATACAAGGGATTATAGGAGTAATAATCCCTTATATCCTGGTCTATTCTGTGTTTTTATTTGTTATTGTTATTTTAACCAGATTTGTTACAAATATTCTCAAAGTTTGGTTCGGGGATGAACCGAATTTTTTCCAAAGTTCGTAACGAATCTGTTTTGTTACGGTTCGGTTCGCTCATCCCTATTCTCAAGTTTATCAGTCTTTTGTAGAAGGTTCCTCACCTGTTAAGGTCTAAGAATTCTGCCACTATATCTCAGCACAACACACACACACACACACACACAAATAAAACTACTCCTGATATGGCTATAAAATTAAATAAAACTACTCCTGATATGGCTATAAAATTAAATAGTTGTATTCCATTTCAAGAGTTAACAAATTTGGAGTATTCTTTACAATTCTGCATTGTGTTATTCTTTTATGAATGTACTGACAGCTGTATGTTAACAGTTAGGGACGGAGAATTTACTTATACTCTCTGACACTGTCCGTTCATAACACACCCTGTTAAGAAGTAGAATAGTAACACCCAGTTGTCCATTTATATTTTATAAATTACCAAAAGGAACATCAAAATAAAAAGTTATGAAAAAACAAACAAAACAACAAGTCATGCTGGGTGTTGTAGTTTTCCAACAGCTAAAAAGTCAAAGGGTTGCAAACCATAAACCTTTGGACAAACCTTGCTTCCAGGAAAGTACATCATAATGATCAGTGCATTACTTCCAGTGCTTTCTGTTCCTTTGTGAGTGCCAGGTATCTGTTCTGACCTCCCGACCCAAACACCTAAACACTCCAATAGACAGCAATTTGGATTCTATTTCCAAAAGACACTGAAAAGGGAAGATTGCCCCATGTTCATACATTACATCTGCAGATAGCACATCTGGATGACTTCCATGTACTACTGCGGCTCTTGAATCTGCTATATCTGGCATATAAGAAGACTCATCTGTGATGGCAAAAAAATGAGTTTAAAATGTAAGAAACAAGAAGAAGGCACTGATATTCTAATATACTATATCGGACACAGATTGCAACCCTGGTACTTATGTCTGAAAGTACAGTAGTTAGAGGAGAGGCAGTAAAATGTTGGTTTCAGTCTGATCACGTCTCTGCTAAAGTGCTTGAAAAGAGGATGGAATGATGCTTGAACTCCAATGCAAAGCAAGAAAAATAATACAATTCCTAGCTCTAACAGAGTTACATAAACTAACAATTGACCTGAGCAAGCTACCACAGATTGCACCATGCGTAATATTAGCATTATATACATGTTTACCAGATTAGTCCCACAAAGAGTTGTCATCGAGTGTCTCCCCCGCACTGTCCCAGGCTGGGAGCAGGCTGTCAGCTCAGCGGCATGGGAGGGGGCGGGCAGAGCTGGTGAGACAGTGTGCGGGACACTCTTCTGGCGCGTGAATGCCGATCAGGACCCCAGGACAGTATGCTGCTCACTGCTGCAGTTTGCAAATGGCAAGAACGCGATCGGCACTGGGAGCCTGGGCTGAGCTTTACCATCCATCTCAACCAAGGCTCCCAGTGCCGATCACACTCCTGGCAACTTGTCATGGCCGCAGCGGCGTCCGGTGCTGCGGGCCGCCACCGCAACCTCTCTCTGCCCCATGCAGCCGCCGGGGTAAATGTGCAGGGACCCGGCGCTGCTACCAGTTCGGCCCTGGGGGGCGCCTTATCTCGCCCCGCTCCTGTCTCCGTCTGTGCCAGCCGGCGCGCGCGTCCCCGCCTCCTAGGGCGCGTGCGCCGGCTGTCTCAGATTGAAAGGGCCAGTTCGTCCCTAATTGGAGGTTTGCACCAATCACTCCCTATAAATCCCAGCATGCCCTGTCCCTCGTGTTGGAGCCTCTACATGCTTCCCATAGCGTTTGGCCCAGCTCCCTGTTGTTCCTGACCTCAGTCCTTGTTCCTTGTTCCTGTTCGCTACCCGGTCCCTAGTCCCTGTCGCTGCCTTCCTATTGTTCCTGAGTACTGTCTGCCACCTGCAATTACGCCTACAGACCTCTGCCAGCACTATCTCCTGCCTACTGCTCCTGCCACGCCTCGCCTGCCGTCACTAGCAACCAAGCCAGGGGTAGCGACCTAGGGGTCGCCTGCCACTGCAAGCCCATCCCGCCTTACGGCGGGCTCAGGTGAAATACCAGCGGCCCCTTAGACTCCGCTCCCTGGTGAGTGGTGCACCCGGACCCAGGCGACGCCCCAAATGCTCTTAAAGAGTCACTGTCCTTATTTTTTATTTTTTTTGCAGAAATCAATAGTCCCGGCGATTTTAAGAAACTTTGTAATTGGGTTAATTAGCCGAAAAATGTATTTTTATCATGAAAAAGAAGTTTGAAGCTCTCCCCCCTGTCTTCATTGTTCTCCTATGGAGAGGGCTAAATAAAAGACCAAAACAGGACAACAAAGAGTTAATCTACAAATACCTTACCCTTTATCTCCTCTGACAGTCACGACTGACCTCTCTGACCTCTGATTACAGTGTTCACCCAGCTCCATGCCTGTAATCCTCTGTTATCTGCTTTCTGCTGTTGGCTAACTCCCTCCTCTCTCCTCCCCCTCCCCTCTCCCTAGACCAGACTGGGTACGTCTGATGCAACAAGTCACAATTTCCTGATTTTTTGCAGTGGATGGAAAAGAGGAAGGAGGGGGTGACCTGGGAAAAAGGCTTTTTAAATGTAGATAATGGCATATTTGGCTAATAAACCCAATTACAAAGTTTCTTAAAATCACCTGGACTTTTGATTTCTGCAAAAAAACAACAAACAAACAAACAAACAACAGTGACTCTTCAAGCCCTTCATTTGCATAGGGGCAATTAGCAGAATAAGAATAAGAATGGGGAGGCGCAGAGGAGCGTTTCTAACAGCCATCAACTCCTAAGGCAAAGGGCTTTTGTGGCATATCAGCAGGTTCTCTTGGCAGTGCCGATTTAAGTGTTTAGCACTGCATTGTTAGAGGAAGTGTAGCTTTTAGAAAATCTCTGTATTCTCCATATATGTCTGTACACTACAGCTGGTCTGTTCTGGCTAAGCTCAGTAGGGATGCCTGATTTGTGTGTCTTGCTCCTCAGAGAATGAGAGAAGAATTGACTAAGTGTGGACCTGCACTTCCTCTCCCCATGTGACTACTTCCTACAGGGTATATGTAACAGCTCCTGTGAATGGTAATGAAGAGAGTGTGAGAAGAAAAGAGAATAAAGATAGGTAGAAGAAAAAAGTGTCTCTCATTGGTCCACAGAATCACAAAATACAATACAGTAACCTTTAGGTGACTACATCTGTGCAATACAAGAATATACATACTACTGACATCTAGTGGCAAAACTTCATTACCGCTTTACTTTTGAAGTACCTGGATTTTGCAAGGGGTGTTCAAAATAGAAACACCCGTGGTGGGACACCACGACAGCACCTAGTATGGATGCCAGTAAAGGCCCAGCAGTAGTCAACATGGATGCCAGTAAAGGCCCAGCAGTAGTCAACATGGATGCCAGTTAAGGGCCAGCAAAAAGGAGGCAAAGGCAGGCACACCTAGTGAGGCACCCCAAAACTAGGCCAGACACTGAAGGGTCTTGAGCACACAGAGAGCCATTACAAGTGAGTAAGGAAGCTAGTGTGGCTCCCCAAAACAAGGCCAGACACAGCATGGCATTCAGCACACAGAGAGCCATTACAAGTGAGTGATGAATCAAGTGAGCCCACCCAAAAATTGGAGTGAGTCCAGGGCCTTGGATATGTAGTGAACATGAACCTGGGTGCTGACAGCTAACTGGCTAGGCCAGTTGTCAGTCAGCACTCACCATCAAGGGTACACTTGATGCCTCTCGACCGGGGGTGGTGAGGCCCCGGCCACAGCTAGACCAAAAAAACTAAAATAAAACAGCTGGCTGGTTGGCGGATGCGCGATCGGCGGGCCCCCGGCAACCAGTCCCGCTCCTCCGCAGACGTAGTTTGACGTCAGAGCATGGCAGTGAGGACACAGAGAACAATACAGTTTGCTTAAAAGGGCATGGATTTTGATCAAATACACTTTCAATCCTTTAAAGAGTCTCTAAGAGACGGCAAGTGCGGTAGCCTGTGTATTAAAAAGACCTGGTCAATCCTGCCTTCAAAAAGGCTATCACAACATCCAAGGAAGGAAAGAAGCTACTGGTAAAAGGCCTGGTCAATCCTGCCTTCAAAACGACTAAAACATCCAAGGAAGGTAGAAGGTGCTGTTCAGCAATTTGAGCACCGCCTGTTGACGCTTACCCACGGCAGTGCTGCTAAAACTAAAATAGCCGGATTATGGCTAGATTTAGCCTCACCCCCTCATGCAGTTGTGCGTGATAGGCATCTCTTTGGAGGTAGGGTGAAAGAATAACAATACAGTCTTCTTAAGAGGCCCCGAGCTAAAAAAAGAAAGGACGACAGAGAACCCCCGCAAGGGGACATCCACAGATCATATGGTTTTAAATAGATAACTAAATTAGGATCCACCATTCTCACTATCTGTTCCTTTGAACAGTGGCATGTATCTTGGAGGTACAATAGATGACCAGACAGCCCTGCAAAATTGCACTTGAATTGAAGTTGATTTAATTTAAAAATTTAAATTGAAGGTTAGAAAATAAAAAAAACATAAAGTGGCCATTACCGGCCTTTAGAAGAGGCAGTCGTGGAACCTCACAAAAAATTAGGCCTGACACAGTAGAGTAAGAGTTAAAAAAAAAAAAAAAAAAAAAAAAAAATAGCTGGCTGGTTGGCGGGGGCGCGATCCGCAGGCCACAGGCAACCAGTGCGGCTCCTCTGCAGACGTAGTGTGATGTCAGAGCATGGCAGTGAAGACACAGAGAACAAAAAGGCAAGGACAGGCACGCCAGTAGTCTACATGGATGCCAGTTAAGGCCCAGCAACAACAAGGCACGGGCAGGCACACCAGTAGTCTACATGGGTGCCAGTTAAGGCCCAGCAACAACGAGGCAAGGGCAGGCACACCAGTAGTCTACATGGGTGCCAGTTAAGGCCCAGCAACAATAAAGCAAGAGCAGGCACACCAGTAGTCTACATGGATTCCAGAGGTAGGCATATGGATCACAAATCATTTGGTATGAATTGGACAAAACAATGAGGCAAAATTAGGGACGCCAGTAAACTATAGGCCCAGCAGTAGTCGACATGGATGCCAGTTAAGGCCCAGCCAAAAGGAGGCAAGGGTAGGCACACCAGTAGTCAACATGGATGGCAGAGGTAGGCATATGGACCACAAATCATTTGGTTTGAAATGGACAAAACTGAGGTTGACATCTGGCATTCCACAATGGCTCTGCGTTGCTGGTAAACCCGCACAGCAGTCTGTGAGACGTCAGTTGCAAGTGCCTTTGCACTGCCATAAGGGTGGCAGCATCCATGGTTGACTTGCGGAAATGCGCACAGATGCACCGCACCTTGGTGAGCAAGTCAGGCAAATTGGGGTAGGTCTTAAGAAACAGCTGCAACACTAGGTTGAACACGTGGGCCAGCAGTAAAGTTCTATTCAGGATGTACTACAAATCCCAGCAATACAGTGTAGTACCCACTAGTTTTGGGGGGCTGTACAGTACAATCCAGCTAGGCCAGCTGTCAGTCACCATCAAGGGTACACTTGATGCCTCTCGACCGGGGGTGGTGAGGCCCCGGCCATGGCTAGACAAGAAAAAGTAATATAAAACAGCTGGCTGGTTGGCGGGGGCGCGATCGGCGGGCCCCCGGCAACCAGTCCCGCTCCTCCGCAGACGTAGTGTGGCGTCAGAGCATGGCAGTGAGGACACAGAGAACCATTAGAAGTGATACAGAAGCAATACAGTGTAGTGCCCACTAGTTTAGGGGGGGCTTGACAGTGCTATCTGGTATGGGCAACATCTGTACACATTTTGTCACCCCAATACAATGAGCAGTGAAGTAAGTTCTATGCACTACAACTCCCAGCTATACAGTGCAATACACACTAGTTTAGGTGGTGCTATCTGGTATGGGCAACAACTGTACACACTTTGTCACCCCAACACAATGAGCAGTGAAGTAAGTTCTATGCGGGATGCACTACAACTCCCAGATATACAGTGCAGTACACACTAGTTTAGGTGGTGCTATCTGGTGTGGGCAACAACTGTACACACGCTTTGTCACCCCAATACAATATGAGCAGTGAAGTAAGTTCTATGCGAGATGCACTACAACTCCTAGCTATACAGTGCATTACACCAGGACCACCAGCCCCAAAATCGAAAAAGGAGTACACTGAGCACTTCTTAGGGGTGTGTATGCAACACCTAATGCCCCCTTTCTGTCAGAAGCCGGTCACCACAGTGTGCTGGTTAAATTGCGGTAGAAGCACTACAACTCCCAGCCAGCAGTCTGTAGTAATAGTATTAATAAAAAGCTTTTAAGCCCTGAAAAGGGCTGTTTGTTTATATTGCTAGTATATACCCTGCCTACTGGAACGCTAAATCCTACACTGACACTCTCCCTGACCAGCAGCAGCTCTGTCCCTGATCTCTCACAGCATGCGTCTGAAGCGAGCACTGCCGGCACCGAGTTTTATATGGCAGGGTCATCTGATCTGGCCAACCAATCGCTGCTATCGACATGAATGGGTCCCACGTGATCGCAGGATGTACCAAAGAGTCTCCTGCATGTTTATTGGCTGCGAAAAAGCGCGCAAACTTACAGGAAACAGATGATGAGATTTCCTTAAGTATCACGAGATGCTCGCTCATCTCTAATAATAACAAAAAAAGAATACATTGTTAGCCTCACCTTCTAGTGCAGCAATGTTGAGAGGAGAAGATTTTGATTAGGGATGGTCCGAATATGCCGAGGTTCGGGTTCGTATGAACCCGAACGCTCGGCATCAGATTCCCGCTGTCTGCCCGCTCTGTGCAGCGGGTGGATACAGCGGGAGGACCGCCTGGAAAACTGGGATACAGCCTATGGTTATGGCTGTATCTCAGTTTTCCAGGCGGTCCTCCCGCTGTATCCACCCTCTCCACGGAGCAGGCAGACAGCGGGAATCATTGCAGAGAGTTCGGGTTCGTACCAACCTGAACCGAAGCAGGTTCGGACCATCCCTACTTTTGATATAATTGCTGCCGCCATGCTGTGGTCTAGAGAAAAAGAAAAATGAGTTGAATCCACATGGATCAGAGGTAGATTTATGATTGATTTCACCCCGTTTTTGTGAATGGCGGTGTAATCCATGGTAAATCTGCACATAACTAATTGAGATTTTGCTGTGTATTTGTGACAGATCTGCATGAAAAAAAAAAACTAAACCCAAAAGCTTGTAAAATCTCCCTACTGGAGTGCATTTAGTCTGAGTGCCAGGGAGGGAGCTGTAAATATAGCCCTGCTAGGGCAGCTGAGGGGTTGGAGGAGAGTAAAGGAGCATTTATATGTTCCATGCACCGTCGGTAAATACATGCACATTGTTCATGCATGGACCGTTATCACGGAACATGTCAATGCTCCCTGAATAAGGACAGCTCATGCATGCTTCTGCTAAATATTCAATCCGGGGCACGATCCTAACCCAACATAAAAAAACTGAATCCCTATCTCCAGGCAATGGTGAAACGTCAAAACTTTTTGTGTTAAAAAAAAGTTTCAAGTTAAAAAAACAAGGGGTGCATGAAAAGTTCTATAAAACTACAAAAAAAAACAAAAACAAAAAAACAACAACTCCCTGATGAGTTTCAAATTCATAAATGTATTCATATATACTGTACATAATATGATTAAGAATCCAGATAGATTTGAAACACAATGGAAAATAATCTTCTATGAAGACCAGAGATGAGCACAGCTCATTTGAATATCAGTGGCTGAAGAAGTTGGATGCAGCCCTAGGAAGTAACCCTGTTTCAGTCACATCTCAGCCTGATCACTTTGATGTACAAGAACCCTGCCTCTATATTGGATAATTTATTTTAATAATGCTTAGCTTATTGCGCATTACTACTGAAGGCACTTACCATTTTCAACCCATACACAGGTAGGAACTATGGGTGCCACTATCTTCATTGCAACCCCACTGTCATCTGTGCTAGTTTATGGAGTGTGGGAGCTCCTGTGGAAGTCCTCAGCCCACTGTGATATACTTTAGTATAGGAAATGCTAATGAGATGCTAACATAGTAAGAGACCTTATTCAGTTAAATCCCTCCAAGATAATATATTAGGATATAAAATTGATTTTAACTCAAACTACGGTGACAGATGCTCTTTAAGGAGTCTACATGGCTCCTCAACCACCGGAAGCGTCATTGGGCACTGATTGTCCGTAACCTCTGGGTTATGATCAGTAAGTAATTCTGGATTTATAGATGCAATCTATAGGGGCTCCCTGGAATAACTCTTTATGCAAGCTACAAATATGATAAAAATGCAAAGCTCCAGATCTGCTTTTCTTGTGACCTAAATCACAGGGAGAAGGACATGTGTGCAGTCAGATAATACAAAGCGCTGGTTACAAAGATAGAAAATACCACCCAAAAAGATTATGTACCATAATAAATGGATATAATCAAAGCTGAACCACTGACCGGCATGGCTACCGGCATGGACACAATCTTTATTACTAGGAGCAAAAAAGCGCTGTAAATCTGGGGTCTTAAAGGTAATCTTACTGATTCCTAATACTTTACTATGAGGTATAATGTGAGCAAAACAGTGTGACTTATGTAAAGCTACTGTTCCTCCACAATTCTTATCTCTTAACATTCAATGCACAGAGTCTTGTAGCTGGTGGGTAGTGCAGAATATACAGCACAAAGGTAACTGATTATCCTCCCCAGGATGCTCTCACATTTATAGACTTGGATAACTAGAAAGATATTGCTCTTATGACATTCTCTATCCATTGCAGATAATGTAAACCTTCAAGCTATCCGAAAAATGTGGTATCAATAATAGCCGGTCCTACTTGTCCAGGCTGACTATGGCCATAGATCACCTGTGGTTACTACTTTGCAATGGCTTGGCATTGTTGTTCTACCCTAGAATAATAATGATTTCCATTGTGCCTGCAGATAAACAAAATTTAAATAAAAATAATATTTTTCCATAGAGCAATAGTAGATATAGATAAACCTCACCACTTCAAGATGAATCATACAAGGATACAAGGTCATCTTAGAGCCACCTTAACAAGGGCAACGACAGTGTGAAATATATTGTCAGTCATACAACCTTAAAGAGTGATAGGTGCATGCACCCAAATACAGGCATAGCTAAAAAGCTCCCAAATACAGTGCCAGACACTATGTGACACTATGTCAATTGTTTTTCATATGCTGTACTGATACTAAACACTTGTCATAAGTTCTCATCATGCAATGTAGCCACATGTCCATAATAAAAAGTGCTTTCCATAACACATCAAACAAACTATTGCCACATACCTTGGTTCACAGAGTAGCCATATGTCCCCCCATATGCAGTGCAGCCACACATCCCTCATATGCAGTTCAGCAACATGTTCCCATAAATAGTGCAGCCATATCTCCCCCATATACAGTGCAGATACACATCCCTCAGATATGGTGCAGCCATATGTCTCCCATTTGCAGTGCAGCCATATTTCCCCCATATACTGTACAGATACACATCCCTTAAATATGGTGCAGCCATATGTCCCCCATATACAGTGCAGCAATATGTCCCCCATAAACAATGCAGCCATATGTCTCCCATATACTGTAAAGTGCAGTTATATGTCTCCTACAGTATATATAGTGCATCCAAATGACCTCCATATGAGGTGAAGTCATATGTCCCCCATATACTGTGAAGCCATATGTCCCCATGTACTGTGCAGCCATATGTCCCCCATATACATTACAGCCACACTTCCCCCATATACAGTGCAGCCATATTTCCCCCATATACTGTGCAAATACACATCCCTCAAATAGGGTGCAGCCATATGTCTCCCCTATACAATGCAGCTATGTGTCTCTCATATACAGTGCAGTCTTTTTCCCCCATATACTGTGCACCATATGTCCCCGAATACAGTTCAGTAATAAGTCCCCTATATACAGTGCAGCCATATATGCCCAATATGCAGTGCAGTCATATGTCCCCCATACATGGCAACCATTGTCCCCCATTTACAATGCAGACATATTTTCCTCATATACTGTGTAGCCATATGTCCTCCATATACAGTGCAGCCACATGTACCCCCTAAACAGTGCAGCAATATGTCCCCCATATACAGTGCAGTCATATGTCCCCCATATACAGTGCAGTCATATGTCCCCCTTATAGAGTTCAGATCACATCCACGCATACCAACACTTACATACAAAATGAACAATACACACAAAGCACACACACATATACACAACCCCTACACCTATGCACCACACACTCACATTGCACACACATACAAGACACACAATGCACATATACACAATACCATGTACTCTCACAAAACACACCTATTTTCAATAAGAAACACTAGCATTATACAATTTCCACTAAACAGAATACATAGGTTGTGTCCTGACCATAGTCAAACCCATGTACCAGAGAAATCCATGTTAACCAGACTGTCCTGTCCCCGCACCCTTTAGCCCTGATCTCACAACTGCACATTGAGAGTCTGCACCCAGGATTTACCGTATAGCCTGATATGTCGATTTGTATTTCTTGATGTGAGACACTAGAATCACATAAAAGAAAGAATTTGACTTTGATTTCCTAACCTGCATGCACTTTATAAGAAATTCATCACACGCTATCTATCTGTATCAATATATAGAAATGTTCTCTGACCGATGGCTCTCCAGCTAATGCAGACTGTCAGGCCATCTTTTACAGCTGGACAGCCATAGGTTGGGTGTAGTATCAGAACCCTAAGGCTAGTAATAAAAATACTAATGAAATCATGAAAATGATTTGCTGATATTGTATCGAATAATAATTATGAGCCGACAGCATTCATTCCCAATTAAAATGTCAAAATATTTGCAACTGTTAACTCCTTGCATAGTTTGGTGAGTCCCTGTATTCTGCATCTGTCCACCAGGGGGCAGAAGAGCAACGTGCAGTAGTTTAAAGACATTGATCTGCAGTTCTTCACTTTGCGAGAGAGCTGTATATTTTAGTCAAGTATCATTATTTCCATAAGAGGAAGATAAAAGAATGAATGATTACAGTGAGGTTTATCTACTACATGGACGTTGCATATAGACTGAATCTATATTCATACTGATGCCTAGCAATATATTTCTTACGAAAGGAAAAAAATAAAGAGGCAAGCTTAGTTGGATTCTCTTTAATTTTCTAAAAAAGAATGGGGTGGAGGGGATATGTAGTATACAAAGGGAGTTTTATTCATTAACATCCCATTCACAGTTTAAGTAGCAGCAGATTCCTCGCATTATTGTATCAGCACTCGGCACCGAGCCATACAATAGCCGGGGCAATTATGTTAAATGATGTGACGTCTCGGTCTAACACTAGGAAAACTGCACATTAAGACTCAAATCAAAGATGAACATAAATTTAATTTACGGGGCTATTGAAGTTTTTAAGAGGACTTTTTTATCTGACTTTTTAATGTGAAAAACAACTTGAAGAGATAGATTTTTTGTCCCTTTTAAAGAAGTTTCTGACCATAAATCCCCTCTGCTAGCAAATCCTCTTTATAAACACAAATATTACAAAAAAATACCAGTATACAAAGGCCAAATAATATTCTCACACCATGGCCACTACCATTATTACCATACAGTGTTTGTATAATATTCCCATACTGTTACTGAATAGACTCCATTATATAAAGACGAATTTTCACCTTAAGTAGTGACCAAATAGAGGTAGATCCAGCTTTAAACAGGTTATGCAGACCTTATAAGAGATTATAGTGCAGTTACATCCAGTGACTCATGGGGGGGGGGGGTCGCGTGTTCTCTGCTAGAAATGTAAGTGGTTCACTTTTTTCCCTTTCCATCTAGTTCATGCCACCTTGAAGACTACTTCTTACAGTATCATTTTCAGCTCTATACAAACAACCCATGCATAATTTTTCACGCAATATCAGTTCTCCCCCCCCCCTGATATAAGCTGTTAGGTCAAATTTGTGTCTCCAAACAGTAGTTAGGGCCATCTGTGCTCATATAGTAGACAAGGCTCTTATGTGCCCCCACATAGTATTAGGCCCCCTCTGTACCCCCCTATAGCACTGGGGCCCCTCTGTGCCCACATATGATATTGGGTTCTCTATGTGCCCATATATAGTAAAAGGCTACCTTTGTGCCCAATATAGTATTAGGCCACTCCTCTATTCTCCCTTATAGTAGTTAAGCCAAATTATGTGACCCATATAGTAAATAAGCCAACCTCTCTACTTTCCTATAGTAGTTTAGCCACCTTTTTGTCCGCATTTGTCCCCTGTATGTCCCCATAAAGCATAAGTCCTTTTTTGCCACCCCCACCCCCACCCCCACAATATTGTACAGGCATCCTCTCTGAATATTGTACAGGCATCCTCTCTGTCTCCATATATTATTAGGCCTTCTTCTGTACCCTGATATATTGGGGCTCCACTGGTCCTCAATCTATCATATACCATTACTGTGCCTCCATCATACACCACCACTGTGCCTCCATGTAGTATAGGCTCCCACTGTGCCACCATACAGTGTAGACCCTTAATGTGCAGCCTCCATAGAGTATAGATTTCCTCTCTGAAGTCCCCATCTAGTATATGCATGCATGTAAGCAAAAAAGTAGCTCATTCCCATGTTCGAGTGCAGGCAGCTTCATACACAGATGCTGCCTACACTGATAGTTACCAGTTCTATGCTTGGCATCCCCTGTGTATGTCTTAAAGGATGGGTCTCCCTTCCAGTTGCTGCAAAACGCGATGGCCATGGCCCTAAACATCTACTGAGGGACTGTCCTGGGGGCAAATGCCACCACACCATGGCATACTACCACATAGTGAATGGATAATATTACCACCACTGTTACTAAATAATACCACTACACCATGAGCACACATGACCACCATACTGTACTGTATAGAACACTCTATATACAGACCAATATTACCTCTTATAGCGAATATATAGTGCTAGATACGAGCTTTACACAGGATCTGGTTCAATATATTTTATTAAATGTTTTCATTTTTCAAATATATAAACAATATACCATTACATCTTCATTAATGTGTAACATTCAGTACAATGATACATAGAGAAGAATAATGTATAATCATGTTGTACAATCACATTAAACAACTCTAGTAACTTGTAAGGTATAGTTACGTTAACTTATTATGGTATTGGTAAACTTTTTAACTAGTACCCATCTAACAGTACATGGTCATTTCAACCACTAATGGTGCGTTTACACAGACAGATTTATCTGACAGATCTTTGAAGCCAAAATCAGGAACAAACTATAAACAGGGAACAGGTCATAAAGGAAAGACTGGGATCCATCCTGTTATCAAATCCATTCCTGGCTTTGGCTTCCAAAATCTGTCAGATAAATCTTTCTGTGTAAACGCACCCTAACATAAAAACAACAACAACAACAACCAACAGGTGAGATCATAATTAGATGCTTACATATTTCAGAATGTTAGATTTCCAAATATAGAGGAGATAAGTTGGCGGTAGTTTTGGACATATGATTTTGTTTCCAAGGTGCCATTCCTTATAAGGGTAAATTCACACGGGCGGATCCGCACGAAATCTGCAGCTAATCCGCAATACAAGTATTCTTCTTATTATTATTAATACGTGTATTGCGGATTAGCTGCGGATTTCGTGCGTGAGACTCCCGGCGGATCCGCTTATGTGAATTTACCCTAAAAGTTCTAGTATTGTTCCCTATTGCAATTACTTCCTCAAAATTATAGCTCTGTTAAATGAAGTTATTAACCTCTTCTTGGGGCTGGGTTCACACTACGTATATTTCAGTCAGTATCGTGGTCCTCATATTGCAACCAAAACCAGGAGTGGAGTAAAAACACAGAAAGGCTCTGTTCACACAATGTTGAAATTGAGTGGATGGCCGCCATTTAAAATATTTGGCAAATATTTGCTGTTATTTTAAAACAACGGCTGTCATATTGAAATAATGGCGTTATTTACTGTTATATGGCGGCCATCCACTCAATTTCACCATTGTGTGAACAGATCCTTTCTGTGTTTTTAATCTATTCCTGGTTTCGGTTGCAATATGAGGACTACAATACTGACTGAAATATACGTAGTGTGAACATAGCCATAGATAGCATATTTGTCTGATTCCAGTATCTAGTGAGCATTATTTTAGCAATCACCAGACCCTTACAGACTATGGGGGAGATTTATTAAACATGGTGTAAAGTGAAACTCGCTCAGTTGCCCCTAGCAACCAATCAGATTCCACCTTTCATTTTCCAAAGAGTCGCTGAGGAATGTAAAGTGGAATCTGATTGGTTGCTAGGGGAAACTGGGCAAATTTCACTTTATACCGTGTTTTATTAATCTCCCCCTATGAATCTATGTTTATTCGGTAACTTGTCAACTCTTTTTAATAACAATATCAGATGGGCGTTATGGGCCCACACTGGAAGGGAGACCCAGCTTTACACAGGATCTGCAGACAATATCAGTGATTACAGCGCAGTTATATCCAGTGAGTGCAGTGACGTTGTCTCGGACTGCAGTGGTATATAGGATCCATAGGGCTACAAGAATAATTCATCTTTCTATGGGCCTCAGGCTGGGTTCACTCTACATATATTTCAGTCAGTATTTTGGTCCTCATATTGCAACCAAAACCAGGAGCGGATTGAAAACATAGAAAGGCTCTGTTCACACACTGTTGAAATATTTGCCATTTAATGGCAAATATTTGCTATTTTAAAACAACGGCCGTTGTATTGAAATAATGGCAGTTATTTTCCGTTATGACAGCCATCCACTTAATTTTAACATTGTGTGAACAGATCCTTTCTGTGTTTTCAATCCACTCCTGGTTGAGGTTGCAATATGAGGACCACAATACTGACTGAAATATACGTAGTGTGAACCCAGCAAGAAAGGTGTAAGATAAATCATATGTTTTATTATTCCCTATAACATATAAATGCGTGATGAATTATAACTCAGATCTTTTCCACACATTCCTACTGGCAGGATTTCTCTATTCATGCTGTTATATAAAATGTATCAGTTCTGTATTTATAAGTTGTATAAGCCAGGTAATTGTTACATTCAATGATACAATATGCATTATAGTTAGAGTACTTTGTATGGTGGTCAGACACCGACGTCTATTCACATTGTGTGTCTGAAGCAACAAAAATAAGTCTGATCCATTCATGTGTACTATGCCACAGATTCTTGTGGTGAGAGTGTACACTGGATTAGGCTGGGTTCACACTACGTATATTTTAGTCAGTATTTTGGTCAGTATTTTGCTACCTCAACCAAGAGTGGATTGAAAACACAGAAAGGATCTGTTAACACAATGTAGAAATTGAGTGGATGGCCGTCATATAACGGCAAATATTTGCTGTTATTTAAAAACAACGGCTATTGTATTGAAATAATGGCAGTTATTTACAGTCCCCCCCCCCCCCCCCCCCCCGATATAAGCTGTTAGGTCAAATTTGTGTCTCCAAACAGTAGTTAGGGCCATCTGTGCTCATATAGTAGACAAGGCTCTTATGTGCCCCCATATAGTATTAGGCCCCCTCTGTACTCCCCTATAGCACTGGGGCCCCTCTGTGCCTACATATGATATTGGGTTCTCTATGTGCCCATATATAGTAAAAGGCTACCTTTGTGCCCAATATAGTATTAGGCCACTCCTCTATTCTCCCTTATAGTAGTTAAGCCAAATTCTGTGACCCATATAGTAAATAAGCCAACTTCTCTACTTCCCTATAGTAGTTTAGCCACCTTTTTGTCCGCATTTGTCCCCTGTATGTCCTTATAAAGCATAAGTCCTTTTTTGCCACCCCCACCCCCACCCCCACAATATTGTACAGGCATCCTCTCTGTCTCCATATATTATTAGGCCTTCTTCTGTACCCTCATATATTGGGGCTCCACTGGTCCTCAATCTATCATATACCACCACTGTGCCTCCATCATACACCACCACTGTGCCTCCATGTAGTATAGGCTCCCACTGTGCCACCATACAGTGTAGACCCTTAATGTGCAGCCTCCATAGAGTATAGATTTCCTCTCTGAAGTCCCCATCTAGTATATGCATGCATGTAAGCAAAAAAGTAGCTCATTCCCATGTTCGAGTGCAGGCAGCTTCATACACAGATGCTGCCTACACTGATAGTTACCAGTTCTATGCTTGGCATCCCCTGTGTATGTCTTAAAGGATGGGTCTCCCTTCCAGTTGCTGCAAAACGTGATGGCCATGGCCCTAAACATCTACTGAGGGACTGTCCTGGGGCAAATGCCACCACACCATGGCATACTACCACATAGTGACTGGATAATTTTACCACCACTGTTACTAAATAATACCACTACACCATGAGCACACATGACCACCATACTGTACTGTATAGAACACTCTATATACAGACTAATATTACCTCTTATAGCGAATATATAGTGCTAGATACGAGCTTTACACAGGATCTGGTTCAATATATTTTATTAAATGTTTTCATTTTTCAAATATATAAACAATATACCATTACATCTTCATTAATGTGTAACATTCAGTACAATGATACATAGAGAAGAATAATGTATAATCATGTTGTACAATCACATTAAACAACTCTAGTAACTTGTAAGGTATAGTTACGTTAACTTATTATGGTATTGGTAAACTTTTTAACTAGTACCCATCTGACAGTACATGGTCATTTCAACCACTAATGGTGCGTTTACACAGACAGATTTATCTGACAGATCTTTGAAGCCAAAATCAGGAACAAACTATAAACAGGGGACAGGTCATAACGGAAAGACTGGGATCCATCCTGTTTTCAAATCCATTCCTGGCTTTGGCTTCCAAAATCTGTCAGATAAATCTTTCTGTGTAAACGCACCCTAACATAAAAACAACAACAACAACAACCAACAGGTGAGATCATAATTAGATGCTTACATATTTCAGAATGTTAGATTTCCAAATATAGAGGAGATAAGTTGGCGGTAGTTTTGGACATATGATTTTGTTTCCAAGGTGCCATTCCTTATAAGGGTAAATTCACACGGGCGGATCCGCACGAAATCTGCAGCTAATCCGCAATACAAGTATTCTTCTTATTATTATTAATACGTGTATTGCGGATTAGCTGCGGATTTCGTGCGTGAGACTCCCGGCGGATCCGCTTGTGTGAATTTACCCTAAAAGTTCTAGTATTGTTCCCTATTGCAATTACTTCCTCAAAATTATAGCTCTGTTAAATGAAGTTATTAACCTCTTCTTGGGGCTGGGTTCACACTACGTATATTTCAGTCAGTATCGTGGTCCTCATATTGCAACCAAAACCAGGAGTGGAGTAAAAACACAGAAAGGCTCTGTTCACACAATGTTGAAATTGAGTGGATGGCCGTCATTTAAAATATTTGGCAAATATTTGCTGTTATTTTAAAACAACGGCTGTTATATTGAAATAATGGCGTTATTTACTGTTTTATGGCGGCCATCCACTCAATTTCACCATTGTATGAACATAGCCTTTCTGTGTTTTTAATCCACTCCTGGTTTTGGTTGCAATATGAGGACTACAATACTGACTGAAATATACGTAGTGTGAACATAGCCATAGATAGCATATTTGTCTGATTCCAGCATCTAGTGAGCATTATTTTAGCAATCACCAGACCCTTACAGACTATGGGGGAGATTTATTAAACATGGTGTAAAGTGAAACTGGCTCAGTTGCCCCTAGCAACCAATCAGATTCCACCTTTCATTTTCCAAAGAGTCTCTGAGGAATGTAAAGTGGAATCTGATTGGTTGCTAGGGGCAACTGAGCCAGTTTCACTTTATACCGTGTTTTATTAATCTCCCCCTATGAATCTATGTTTATTCGGTAACTTGTCAACTCCTTTTAATAACAATATCAGATGGGCGTTATGGGCCCACACTGGAAGCGAGACCCAGCTTTATGGTGCGTTCACACCTACAGGATCTGCAGCTGATTTTCTGCAGCAGATTTCAGTTAAATAACTGAACACAGCATCAGAGATGCTGTGTTCAGTTATTTAACTGAAATCTGCTGCAGAAAATCAGCTGCAGATCCTGTAGGTGTGAACGCACCCTTACACAGGATCTGCAGACAATATCAGTGATTACAGCGCAGTTATATCCAGTGAGTGCAGTGACGTTGTCTCGGACTGCAGTGGTATATAGGATCCATAGGGCTACAAGAATAATTCATCTTTCTATGGGCCTCAGGCTGGGTTCACTCTACATATATTTCAGTCAGTATTTTGGTCCTCATATTGCAACCAAAACCAGGAGCGGATTGAAAACATAGAAAGGCTCTGTTCACACACTGTTGAAATATTTGCCATTTAATGGCAAATATTTGCTATTTTAAAACAACGGCCGTTGTATTGAAATCATGGCGGTTATTTTCCGTTATGACAGCCATCCACTTAATTTTAACATTGTGTGAACAGAGCCTTTCTGTGTTTTCAATCCACTCCTGGTTGAGGTTGCAATATGAGGACCACAATACTGACTGAAATATACGTAGTGTGAACCCAGCCTAAAGGTGTAAGATAAATCATATGTTTTATTATTCCCTATAACATATAAATGCGTGATGAATTATAACTCAGATCTTTTCCACACATTCCTACTGGCAGGATTTCTCTATTCATGCTGTTATATAAAATGTATCAGTTCTGTATTTATAAGTTGTATAAGCCAGGTAATTCTTACATTCAATGATACAATATGCATTATAGTTAGAGTACTTTGTATGGTGGTCAGACACCGACGTCTATTCACATTGTGTGTCTGAAGCAACAGAAATAAGTCTGATCCATTCATGTGTACTATGCCACAGATTCTTGTGGTGAGAGTGTACACTGGATTAGGCTGGGTTCACACTACGTATATTTTAGTCAGTATTTTGGTCAGTATTTTGCAACCTCAACCAAGAGTGGATTGAAAACACAGAAAGGCTCTGTTAACACAATGTAGAAATTGAGTGGATGGCCGTCATATAACGGCAAATATTGGCTGTTATTTAAAAACAACGGCTGTTGTATTGAAATAATGGCAGTTATTTACTATTATATGGCGGCCATCCACTCAATTTCAACATTGTGTGAACAGAGTCTTTCTGTTTTTTCAATCCACGTTTTTCTTTGAAAAATCTTAAATAAAAAAATCATTTAAAAAAAAAAAAAGAAATATATTTCATTTCACATAATGCATCAGACCTAGTTTTCTTTGGGACATAACCCTTTTAAATGGAAACTATCAGCAGTTTAGAAGACTCTTTTGCTGTTATGTACCCATAGAGCCATAGGGTAATTTACCTATCCTTACTCTACATAAAGACAAAGATGGAGGATACAAGGTATTGTCTGCATTGTTGCTTTGCCAAGTGCATATCCCCATCATAAGTCGCTTATCTAGACTATAGTACTGTATATTATATTGAAAATAGTTTTACATTTACAATTTTACATTTGTTTCCTGAATTTAAATATTAAAATGACCAAACTGATGCATGGCTCTCCAACCTCTGGTCACGTCTATCAGAAATACTATCAACCAGGGGAGCTCTATTGTCAAGACCATCTCAGCCTGAGAAGCTATTCTTCAGCTTCTACATCTGTGTTATGTGCTCACAGGTTTTACAGTAAATGCCCGTCACTATACATCTTCTATATAGAGAAGATATTATAGCTGACACATCAATACCCTCCTCCCACTCTCTAAAAGTTATACGTCATTGCATTCCCAGTAGCATCATTAACATTATATGCCCATCAATATTCATTAACATTTCTTTGGAAGTTCTTAAAAGGTATTTGGAAGCTCTTAAATGACATCGAGTGATTGGAGGTGAGCAGAAATTAAATATTTGCTTTTAGTTAATGGGTTATATTAATATATCGCACTCATTATTGCTAATGGTGCGCGGCATGGAACGGGTCACTGTGTACATACTAATTCTGGGAGCATCCAACACTATAGTAGCAGCTACTGTACCAGGAATCAATCATCATCCATAAGTTCCTGGAAATGATTTATAGCCGGGGAAGTGTGCAAAAGGCTGAGGTACTTTACTTGAATCCAGTTCAGCGCTCATGTGAGGAGGGGCCCCTTCTGTTAGCATTTTCATTAGATCAATTAGATGCACGTTGGGTTTTAATCAGCTTTCAGTAGACCATCTTGGAATAAGTGGGCTCTGATATAGATTGTAGGATAGTACTTTTTGTATTGATGAAAGTCATACCTGGCATTATGTAAAGCAGAATCTATACTGAGTTTTTTTTATGCAGATATAATCCTAAAACTACTCCAATCAGTCTGGAAGGTCGCTTATCTCACCTGGAACAAAAGGAAGGGGCAGTTAAAATGTAACATTGCCTGATCCTCCTCTCTGCAGACATCATCTACTGTGAAACCTTCATTCGTATTAGATGGTCCAGTAATCCCACTAAAATTGGTAGGTTTGGCTTTATGTCTACTGTATTTAACCTCTTAAGGACGGAGCCAATTTTCGTTTTTGCGGTTTCGTTTTTTCCTCCTTGTGTTTAAAAGGCCATAGCACTTTTTCCACCTAGAGACCCACATGAGCCCTTATTTTTTGCGTCACTAATTTTACTTTGCAAAGGCAGACCTAATTTTTGCATAAAATATGTGCAAAACCAGAAAAAAAATATATGCACCGTGAAATTGAAAAATAAACGTGATTAATTTTCTTAGTTTTTTTTTTGTTTTTACGCAGTTTGTCCTATGGAAAAACTGACTTGTTATCTATGTTCCTTAAGTCGGTACGATTAAAACGATATGCAACTTGCATAACTTTTATATTTGATGGCTTTCAAAAAAATAAAACCTTCTACAGCAAAAAAAAATTCCCTAAAATTGCTCAATTTCCATGCTTATAACTCTTTTATCCTTTGGTCTATGGGGCTGATTAAGGTGTAATTTTTCGCGCCATGATGTGTTCTTTCTATCGGTACCTTGATTGCGCATATACGACTTTTTGATCCCTTTTCATTACAATGTTTCTGGATTTGATGTGACCAAATATGCACAATTTTTGCCCTTTGGCGGGTCTTTGCCCTTATGCCGTTTACCATTCAAGATCAGGAATGTGATGACTTAATGGCAGCAATCTTGCGGTCAAAGCCAGCTTCCATTGTAGTGCGCAGAATAACAAGGAGGTCTTTAATGAGGGAGATTGTCAGAGGAGTATCAGATGTTGGGAGAGCCGCAAATACATTGTCCAATTGAGTAGTAGCATGAATGAATTCAGGGCATTGATGATGCTGGGAATGCATGTAAGACTGGTTGGGAGCAGGAAAGGAAGTTATTGATGCATAGGAAGCGTTGTGGAGGAGATTGTTGAGGTGGTTGTGCAGGCATACTCCTCTGTGTGCCTGTATTTGTTGGACTCAATAAGCTGTGTGAAAGATCTCCCTGGGTGGAAGCCTGAAAGAGCTGAAGATTAGGAATGGGCAAAGAAGATAGGAAAGCTGGAGGAGAGGAAGTGATGTGGTGTTGAGTGTGTAGACTCCGGTGCACAGTCCCATTATAGTCTGGTGGTGAGAGCTGCTGGCATTTTACACTCTGTTTATGAGAGGGAGGAGGGGCCGGAGGGGGATGAGGAGAGCAGGAGAGACAAGGCTGTAACTTTGTGGCAGGATTCGCCCGACGTCCAGGGGAACCCGCTGTTGCGGTCTTTCTTCTTCTATTCCTCCTCCTCATTGAATGATTAGATGTACAGGCTGTCTCCATATGGTTGGCAAAGCCTCCCCGTCGCTCTGATGACTCTGTAGGTGTCGGAGAGGTCCGACACACCGCTCCGACACCCGCGGGGAAGGTGGCTGTGTACAGAGCAGCGGCAGGGGAGCCGGCGCCATCTTGCTTTGCATCGGCAGTAGGGAGGGAATCTTGTACCTTTCTCCGGTGTGCTGCTGCTGCTCTCTTGGAGGTTAATTTCAAGCTAGGAGAGTGGGAAGCAATCATCTCTAGCTCCGGGTGTAGTCTGAAGTATAAATTCTCTATGTAAAGCCTAAATTCAGTCGCCAAGACGGGAGCTCTGGGGGAACACGTCCTCTCCCCTTGGCAGCAAGACATGCCCCCCCCCCCATGAGATGACTTAATAGTTTGCGCGATTACGCACGCGATGATACCAAACATGTGGCATATGTCCTTAAGAGGTTAATAAATCAGCATAATGGCAATTAGAGCTCTGGTATCGATGTAGATGGTTTAAATCTCCTGCATACCCCCTCTGTCACCCGCAACCAGTACAGAAGTCTGTATGCAGTGGGTTCCACTAGCGGTAGCTGGAAGGCAAAAAAAGTTTTCATTGCCCACCGTCCCCTTACCATGTGCCCCATAGCATTCATTATCATGTATTCTGCCTTTACCGTTATGCCACAGTACCCAAACAAGATTGTACACCTCATATTATCAGGATCTTCCATTATTTTTTCCAAAAATATTAAAGGGATCAACAACTACAGGTCCCTTGAGGCTGCAATCTCTCAGTCTAATATGTATCAGTACAAACCTCTTGAAGATAATGTCCAGTCCCCTGAGTGTCATTTATCCCCCATGGGGGGGGGGGGGGGGGGCTTAAAACAGCAGGTGCAGGCTACTTTACAGTGAATCCCCTCCCCCATCTTTCCCAAGGATCATCTGGTTGTTCAGCCTCCAGTTCCAGCAGAAGACAATGTCATTTACGGTGACTATGTACGCAACACTCTAAAGGCCCTTTTATATGAGCCGATCTGGAGGAGCAAGTGAGCGCCAACCTGTCTTGCTGCTTGTTCGCCGCTCACTGCTGGCTCTATTAAGCGCACTGACAGTAAGCGGGTAAGAGCAGGAGGGTGACACGGAGCTTCAGGAGGGGCTAGGATCTTTCAGGGAGCCCCTAGGAAATAACAGCGGTCTGCTGCCACCACTCCTATTACATGGAGCAACTACCAGCAGACCTTCACTATCGTTCTAAATTTTTTCAACAAATTGAAAGACAAGTATAAGCCGACTTTGTGCATGTCGGCTGATCGTTGCCTGTTAACAGGAGCTATTACCCACCAATTACAGCAATTAATGCCAATCATCGGGCGAATCTGGCCGATAATTGCTTGGTGTAATAGTGCCTTTACACTTAAATTCATTAGACTCCCGAATAACCTATTAGTTCTTACTGCTGAAATGTCCCCCGTAAAGATAAGCTTCTCGGGATTAGTTCCGGGAAGTTTTAATCAAATTATTTGTGGTTCAATGCTAATACAGAAACACTGGTCTGGGTATAGAAAGTCCTGTAGGGACACCTGTGAAAATGTCCGGGGTCTTGATGTTGTTTTCTTGGCACTATAGGCTGTATGCCTCCTGCTCAGTGTAAGGAGTTAAGTGGTGATGCATCCTTGTAAGAAAAATAGGCAGTAATACATAGAAGCTCACAGTTTTAAAGAGGAATTACAGGAGTCCAAGTTCCTATGTGGGGTACAGTAAACATGCTCAGCTGTTCCCCACTTTGGGCTGTGGCCTATTTTATCTAGTCGGTCTATATTAAGGATTTAGAGGTCTCTGCACTGCAGAAGAAATCCCTGCAGCACTGCACTGGAAAATCCTGGTCTGGATCTGGACACAGGATACAGTAAGTATTTTACAGGAAACCCCAGACCACCTGGGGGCAGAGCAAACCAAAGTGAATCTAAACTGGACCCTTGGGTGGGCCTAGAAACCTCCAGCCCAACACTGAAGAGAGGTATGGTGTTCAAATGCTATAGCCAATGTAAGGATATCATATAAATAGTAGAGGTATAAAAAAGGGGTTAAGGCAAACATTTTTGATCTTTAACAAAGAAAAAAAAAATTGGAAAGCTTGATTGATTGCTCTTAAACGTTTTGTGTTCTCAATGTTCCTCCTGTGAAAAGGTTTTGACAGATAAGTTATAATTAAAATCCACACTTACTGGAACAGTATTTAATGTTTGCAGTTCCATTAATTGTTCAGCCACCCATGTGCAATGTTTGCCAGAATGCCCTTGTGTCTCTCTAAATGTTGATAGAACATAAACAAAGAAAAGAGTCAAAAAAACATGCAAGTACAGGAATATTTCACATTGTGGGATGTGACACGGCTTTTTAAAGCAGAGCGCTAAAAATAATGTTATAAAAAGGTGAAGTAAAAGTAAAGTAAGTAAAGTAAAGTATATTCAAAGAAGAAGAGTGGAATATGGTAAAGAGGGTAAAAAGTACACTGGATTTAAATAAAGCCCTGCACCCCAAAAACAGCAGGACCTGCACCTGTCACAGGAATTATGCCTGTTTCCAGGCATAAACCATGATAAATGAGATGCGGCGAGCAGGGGTATGCCTCGGAAAAGCTAACAATCTGTGCCATTTCTGTGGCAAACGTCTAGTTTGATAAGTGTGCCCCAAAGGGTATATATAACAAAAATCAAGATGTCAGTTCACACCATCATAAATAATTTTTTGTGTTGGGTAAAATGAGTTTGTAGCTTTTTTAATACAGTATCTACTTCTTAAAATACCCTGGGAAAGAGTTTCTGTAACAACTGGAGTCCTGCATCCGCTGTATCACCGCTAGTGATGGCGTAGCCGCATCAGTCAGTGGAGTGGAATGCACTTACTGCGGCAGGCGACCCCCAGGTCGCTGGCCCTGGCTATGCTTGCTAACGGTGGCGGGGGTGCAGCTGGAGACACATGGGCTAACAGGAACACAGCAGGACTCACAATAGGAACTGCAGGCAACAGGAACACAGTAGGACTAGCGGCTAGAGCCACAGACGGCAAGATCATCAGGCAGAACCAACAGGAAGGAACAATGGGCAGATGATTGGTACACTCAACCAATTAGAGACACACTGTCCCCTTAAACCTCTGACAGTTGATGCGCGCGCCCTAGGAGATGGGGACACGTGCACCGGCTTGGACAGCTGAGAGCAGGTCCCTGGAGTGGTCAAGCACCCAGCAGCCAAAGCAGCAGCAGTACCGGGCCCTTGTACGTGGGCTCCGGCGTCTGCAGAGGGATGCCAGGAGGAAGGGTGGGTGTGGCAGTGGCCCGGAATATGGGACGCCGCCGCAACCCTAACAGTTGCTCCTTTATTGTTGTTTCTAGTCAGGAAGAATAGAGACACAACATACTATTATTCCAGATAGGCATAAATGATAAATGTGCTTCACATTTGGGCAAAACGCGAACATAGTGCAAGTGCCCCCAAATGTACTTCTTAGGGTTTAAAGGGTGGAAGATTGTTATTTAGGAAGAAAGGCCATGTCCATGGCGGGCCACCTGCCGATAACTTCTAGCTGTAGGTATAATTGCACATACATTAAAGCAGATTACCTTTAGATTCTGAAGGGTATACACTAAAACTTATTTTCTTCTCTTCAGTGAACTTGTGCTTTTCTTTTAGAATTGCATTAAGTGGCCACCGGTGTGTAGCGTTCTCCACACATGTGGATGAGGGGGCCGTCGTCATAATTTTAGTGGCTCTTAACACCTCTGGAATTTATAAAGATGGATTTTCTTTTGACTCAGGTCACGACTGCAAATTATTCAATTTTCCTTTCCTATTTCTATGTCATTTTCTTTTGCTCCATTCAATAAATACATATATTTGCTTTGGAATGTTATTCTCTTGTTGCTTCAAACCAAACAAACACACAAAAAAAATGTCATTTGTTTGGACGGATTTGATAGGTGTTGTGTGCGGAGAGAAAAGAGCGGCTGGTAAAGTGCCGGTCTAAATAAAATTAAGCAGGGCATTTGATTTCTCAAGCTGTGCCTTGTTCTTTCAGCTAATGATTAAAATATCTACGGTGGCGAGAAATGGACAAGAAATTATTGTTGTGTGAGATGGAACTCTTGGTATTGTTGAATAGAGGTAATTTTCTATGGGCACTGTATTGCTTCATTGATTTTTATATAAATTATATTAATCTGAACAATGAACGAGGGGCAAGCCAGAAAGTGATTTCAAAGTGCTGGCAGCTACTCAGGAAGTTTCCTACTGCTAAAGAAAATAACATTGAGTACACAGATTTTTTTTTTTTTTTACTTTTACTAAGATTGTATTTTCAAAGAAATATTGAAAAATTGTTCATGTTGTGTATAGAGTATCCACCCTGAGATCTACTATGATGGATTTACAATGCACTATGGAAAAATCTGAAAACTTCTTCTGTTAAATGCAAAAAACATAATAATAATAATAATAATAATAATAATAATAATAATAATAATAATAATAATAATAATAATAATGTTTGTTTTATGAAAGAAGTTTACAAATTTTTTTCCCCAGTGCATTGTAGATTAATTATTATTATTATTATTATTATTATTATTAATTATTATTAATTATTTGCTTCATACAAAGAAAATCTGATATGCACTCATACCCCTCGGGATGTGCAGAGGGCGGATACTGCTGTAGCTGCTTTGGCTGTTTGTATGTTTTCTAGGCATTATATTATTATTATTTCAGCTCTGTGTGGTCACAGTACAGCAGTGGGGAAGGGACAGGTGTTCAGCATGGACCAATCAGAAAGTGAGAATCGCAGAGCTATGCAGGAGGACAGTGACAGAGTGTGAGTGCAGGCACATTATAGCAGCAGTGTGTATAGCTGAGTGTAAGTGCAGGCACAGTATAGCAGGAATGGAGAACATGGGAAACACAAGGGCTGACAGAGACTGCAGGGAGCATGAAGAAATGAGCAGGGCAGATGTGAGCACAGTATAGCAGCACTCTCTGTACAGAGAGAGAGGGGTTTCAGATATGAAGAGATTACCTCCACGGTCCTGTCCTCTGATGCAAGCCCCAGCCTGAAGTTTATCTGGTATTTGGAAGGCGAGGGAGAATTCCTGGGTCAGAGTACAGTGCTGTAGACCCCGCTATGCAGACCATGTCCCTCTCCCACTCCCCCTCCCACTCAGTACGGGGAGCTCTAAAACCAAAGCAATGCTCTTAAACCTAGTCACAATTTTGAAAAACTGTGAGCTCTTCTTGCAAAACGCTCCTAATCCAAGTTACTCTTAAACCGAGTCTATGCTTTCTAGGCATTTTATTATTATTATTTTAGCTTTGAGAAAAAAAAAAAACACAGCAAGAAGGGAGCAAAATTGCAATACCACACACATCCTGAGGACAGAAGTGGGGCTGTTTTTGTAAGAAAGTTGCAGTAGTTTTCTCCTTCTGGATAATCACTTTCATAACCCGTTACACTAAGAAGCAGCTACGCAAGTCAATGTCTGATCTATAAACAAGCCTTAAAACATGACTAAGCACTATTAGCAGAAGTAAAAGGAAGAGCACAGATGAGAAGACAGCTGTTTTGGCGTTCATGAACTTTCCTTTTTATGGAGATTGTTGTTTGACTGATAATCCCTAGATATGTTTTAAGTGTACCTGTAAATATAAAAAAAAAAGTTTTGATCGGTCTGAATCTGAGTGTTCACATACATACCTATGGGGCAAAGACGCTAGGCCTAAGCGCTGTCCTCTTCTGGCTTTGTGTCACATGATGAGTCAGACTTTTTTTCTCACACAAAGCAGCGAGTGGACGGGCTAAAGCTCTGTCCTCTCTTCACTTGTTCTCCCAATTGGTATGGGTCTGAACACTCAGGCCCGGACCAATCAAAACTTTTGTCATGTCTTTGGGACATGTCAAAAGTTTTTTTTTTTTTATAATGACAGGTACACTTTAATGATAATTTTGGTTTAGACAATGATTTACTGGGTAGCTGCCTCCAATGGATGGCACAAGAGAGCCAGCTGCTTTCGCTTCGGATTAGAGCTAATTTGCATAACTTTTTCCCAGGGAGCATTGCTTGATAGAGATGAGTGCAACTCGAGCATGCGCTGATCATTTGGAATTTAAATACCAGTGGCTGAAGAAGTTGTATACATCCTTAGGGAGTCTATGGATATATCCATGTTTTCTACGACTCCCTAGGGCTGCATCAAACTTCTTCAGCCATCAATATTCAAATGGTGAACAATAGTACTTGAACATGCTTAAAGTGTAACTATAATTTAAGTAGCCAAAAAATGAAATTTCTCAAATAAAAAGCCCACGTGTTACCCTTTAAAAAGAGCCATGAACTGTGTCCAGTGCGTGTGCTTGCTGAGATATCCCCAGTTGTTTGGCTCAAAATAATAAAATATTTTTTCTTCTGGCTGAAAGTGGGCGTGGCCTATCCCTCATTTCCCTGGCTGGGTCCCTTCATTCACTGACCAGCACCTTAGCAGATGGTATCACACATAGTGGGATCAGATAGAGCCCCAGCATACAATATCACACCACACAGTAAGATTAGATACAGAGCCCCAGCAGATGGTATCACACACAGTGGGATCAGATAGAGCCCCAGCACATTCCTCCCAACCGTCCCGGATCCAGCGGGACAGTCCCGGTTTTGGGGTGATGTCCCGCTGTCCCGGAACGGCCCCCATGTGTCCCGCTGTCCCCCACCCCGGCCCCGGCGTTCGCACCAGCAGCTGCCGGGTGCAGACTGCAGCCCTTACACTGTGAGCGCTCCTAATGAGCACTCACAGCAACACCTACTGGCCGCTCCCGACGCTGAGGAGGCCAAGGATGTGATACACAGGCTTCTGGTGCAGGTTTCCTCTTCCAGCCCCATGGCGCCCGCACTCCTCTCCTGCCTGGCACAGATGATGTGAGAAGAGTGCAGGCGCCGTGGAGCTGGAAGAGGAAGCCCATAGTTGCCAACAGGTATGACCCGGTAAGCCACAGGGAGAGAGGAGGAGAGACGCCATGGACAACTAGAAATATGGTAAGTATAATGGGTCAGTCTCCAACCATATTTCTAGTTGTCCATGGCGTCTCTCCTCCTCTGGCCCTGTGTACTCTGCTAGTTAGTTAGCGCTGCGGTGGGCGCCGGGGGCGGGGCTTACCGCAATGGGGGCGGGGATTACCGGGTCATACTGTTTGCAACTATGGAAGCCTGCACCAGAAGCTCCACGAGATTGAGTACTAAGGGGCATACTAAGGGGGTACTAAGGGGCATACTAAGAAGGTACTAAGGGGCATACTAAGAAGGTACTAAGGGGCATACTAAGGGGGTACTAAGGGGCATACTAAGGGGATACTAAGGGGCATACTAAGAAGGTACTGAGGGACATACTAAGGGGCATACTAAGAAGGTATTAAGGGGCATACTAAGGGGGTACTAAGGGGCATACTAAGAAAGTACTAAGGGGCATACCTAGGGGGTACTAAGAAGGTAAAAAGGGGGGTACTAAAGGGCATACTGAGGGGGTACTAAGAGGATACTAAGAGGCATTCTAAGAGGGTACTAAGGGCGTACTAAAGGGATACTAAGAGGCATACAACATAGGGGCATGCTCTATACCATGTGGGGGCTAAAAAGGAGGGGTTATATTATGTGGGGGCTATACTATGTGCTTTTTGGGGGCTCCTGCACAGGAATGGGTCCTATACTATATAGGGTCTGCTACGGGGAGGGCTATACTCTATAGGGACTGCTGCACAGGGGGAGGAGAAAGATGGCAAGAAACACAAAACTGAAGCAGAGAAGACGTCCCTTGTGAGTCACTGAATACAATCACCTTTAAGGTCTGCAGGTGTACAGCCTCATCTACCACTATATGGTCACTGCTGAGGGAGAGTACTGCTCTGTGCACAGCCTCATCTACCGCTATATGGTCACTGCTGAGGGAGAGTATTGCTCTGTATATAGTGGATGTTATGTAGTAATGGTATAAGGGGGGGATAAGTCACTATGTGGTGAAGATCTGGTGATGATATTTGTTTCTTATGTAATGGTAACAGGTGATGGGGTTATGAGGGGTGTGGCTACGGGGGGCTACGGGGGGCATGGGACATTGCCGTGACTGTCCCTCTTTCCTTTGCTCAAAAGTTGGGAGGTATGCCAGCATACAATATCACACCACACAGTAAGATTAGATACAGAGCCTCAGCAGATGGTATCACACACAGTGGGATCAGATAGAGCCCCAGCATACAATATCACACAGTAAGATTAGATACAGAGCCCCAGCAGATGGCATCACACACAGTGGGATCAGATAGAGCCCCAGCATACAATATCACAAAGTAAGATTAGATACAGAGCCCCAGCAGATGGTATCACACACAGTGGGATTAGATACAGCCCCAGCCAGGCCCGGACTGGTAATCTGGCAAGCCGGGCAAATGCCCGCTGGGCTGGCCAGATTACCAGTCTGTTGGCCGCCCGGGCTGCATAAAAAAAAAAAAATCACCGCCGCGGCCCGTTTCTCTTTCCGGTCCGCTTCTGCCCGCTCCGGTCACTGCAGCCCGCTCTGTCCGCCACCTGTCACCGATTCACAGCCTCTGCCCGCTCCGGTCACTGCAGCCCGCTCGGCCCGCCCCTGACGTGCTCCGCTAATCCAATCAACGTGGAGCAGCGTGTGGCCGTGGAACGCGCGTTACGTGCACCGTAGCGGGCTGCAGTGACCGAGCGGGCTGCAGTGACCGGAGCGGGCAGAGGCTGTGATCCGGTGACAGGAGGCGGACCGAGCGGGCAGCGGTGACCGCAGCGGGCAGAGGCGGGCTCCGGTGACAGGAGGCGGGCTGCGGTGACCGGAACGGGCAGAGACGGGCTCCGGTGACAGGAGGCCACAGGAGCGAGCTGCGGTGATAGGAGGTAACAGGAGTGGGCTGCAGTGACCGGGGGCCATCTATAAAGGAGGGGGGAGAAGAGAGAGGGGGACATCTATAAAGGAGGGGGGAGAAGAGAGAGGGGGGACATCTATAAAGGAGGGGGGAGAAGAGAGAGGGTGCACATCTATAAAGGAGGGGCGAGAAGAGAGAGGGGGCACATCTATAAAGGAGGGGGGAGAAGAGAGAGGGGGGACATCTATAAAGGAGGGGGGACATCTATAAAGGAGGGGGGAGAAGAGAGAGGGGACATCTATAAAGGAGGGGGGACATCTATAAAGGAGGGGGGAGAAGAGAGAGGGGGGACATCTATAAAGGAGGGGGGAGAAGAGAGAGGGGGGACATCTATAAAGGAGGGGGGAGAAGAGAGAGGGGGCACATCTATAAAGGAGGGGGGAGAAGAGAGAGGGGGCACATCTATAAAGCAGGGGGGAGAAGAGAGAGGGGGGACATCTATAAAGGAGGGGGGACATCTATAAAGGAGGGGGGAGAAGAGAGAGGGGGGACATCTATAAAGGAGGGGGGAGAAGAGAGAGGGGGACATCTATAAAGGAGGGGGGAGATCAGAGAGGGGGGACATCTATAAAGGAGGGGGGAGAAGAGAGAGGGGGACATCTATAAAGGAGGGGGGAGAAGAGAGAGGGGGACATCTATAAAGGAGGGGGGAGAAGAGAGAGGGGAACATTTATAAAGGAGGGGGGAGAAGAGAGAGGGGGGACATCTATAAAGGAGGGGGGAGAAGAGAGAGGGGGGACATCTATAAAGGAGGGGGGAGAAGAGAGAGGGGGGACATCTATAAAGGAGGGGGGAGAAGAGAGAGGGGGGACATCTATAAAGGAGGGGGGAGAAGAGAGAGGGGGGACATCTATAAAGGAGGGGGGAGAAGAGAGAGGGGGCCATCTATAAAGGAGGGGGGAGAAGAGAGAGGGGGGACATCTATAAAGGAGGGGGGAGAAGAGAGAGGGGGGACATCTATAAAGGAGGGGGGAGAAGAGAGAGGGGGGACATCTATAAAGGAGGGGGAGAAGAGAGAGGGGGCACATCTATAAAGGAGGGGCGAGAAGAGAGAGGGGGCACATCTATAAAGGAGGGGGGAGAAGAGAGAGGGGGACATCTATAAAGGAGGGGGGAGAAGAGAGAGGGGGGACATCTATAAAGGAGGGGGGAGAAGAGAGAGGGGGACATCTATAAAGGAGGGGGGAGAAGAGAGAGGGGAACATTTATAAAGGAGGGGGGAGAAGAGAGAGGGGGGACATCTATAAAGGAGGGGGGAGAAGAGAGAGGGGGACATCTATAAAGGAGGGGGGAGAAGAGAGAGGGGGGACATCTATAAAGGAGGGGGGAGAAGAGAGAGGGGGGACATCTATAAAGGAGGGGGGAGAAGAGAGAGGGGGGACATCTATAAAGGAGGGGGAGAAGAGAGAGGGGGCACATCTATAAAGGAGGGGCGAGAAGAGAGAGGGGGCACATCTATAAAGGAGGGGGGAGAAGAGAGAGGGGGGACATCTATAAAGGAGGGGGGAGAAGAGAGAGGGGGGACATCTATAAAGGAGGGGGGAGAAGAGAGAGGGGGCACATCTATAAAGGAGGGGGGAGAAGAGAGAGGGGGGACATCTATAAAGGGGGGGGGACATCTATAAAGGAGGGGGGGAAAGAGAGAGGGGGGGCATCTATAAAGGAGGGGGGAGAAGAGAGAGGGGGGACATCTATAAAGGAGGGGGGAGAAGAGAGAGGGGGGACATCTATAAAGGAGGGGGGAGAAGAGAGAGGGGGCACATCTATAAAGGAGGGGGGAGAAGAGAGAGGGGGGACATCTATAAAGGAGGGGGGACATCTATAAAGGAGGGGGGAAAAGAGAGAGGGGGGGCATCTATAAAGGAGGGGGGAGAAGAGAGAGGGGGGACATCTATAAAGGAGGGGGGAGAAGAGAGAGGGGGGACATCTATAAAGGAGGGGGGAGAAGAGAGAGGGGGCACATCTATAAAGGAGGGGGGAGAAGAGAGAGGGGGGACATCTATAAAGGAGGGGGGAGAAGAGAGAGGGGGGACATCTATAAAGGAGGGGGGAGAAGAGAGAGGGGGACATCTATAAAGGAGGGGGGAGAAGAGAGAGGGGGATATCTATAAAGGAGGGGGGAGAAGAGAGAGGGGGACATCTATAAAGGAGGGGGGAGAAGAGAGAGGGGGACATCTATAAAGGAGGGGGGAGAAGAGAGAGGGGGCCATCTATAAAGGAGGGGGGGGAGAAGAGAGAGGGGGCCATCTATAAAGGAGGGGGGAGAAGTGAGGGGGGCCATCTATAAGGGAGGGGGAGAAGAGAGAGGGGGCCATCTATAAGGGAGGGGGAGAAGAGACTGTATGAGGTGATAGTGATATATGTACAGTGGAAGTTATTTAGTAGCAGCGGTGGTGTTAGTCAGTATGTGATGGTATTAGTCAATGTGCGGTGGTATTAGCCAGTGTGCGGTGGTATTAGTCAGTGTGTGGTGGTATTAGTCAGTGTGTGGTGGTATTAGTCAGTGTGTGGTGGTATTAGTCAGTATGTGTTGGTGGTGTTAAACTGAGCACAGTGACCGAGGGCAGAAGCAGTCTGTCTCTGTACACTGTGTAGTGGTGACAACCTGTAACTGCAGCTCAGCTACATAGTACAGAGACAGAAGCTTCTGACCCCATTTACTGTGTTATTATCTGTAATTCCAGTCATGGCCGTGATGATACAACATGTAGCCGCGCTGCACTCACAACATCGTCTCATAACTTATCACCGCACGGCGAGTGGGCCTGTGTGCTCGGAAATGCCAGGGCTGATTTTTAGTCCCAGTCCGGCCCTGGCCCCAGCATACAGTATCACAATGTAAGATTAGATACAAAGCCCTAGCAGATAGTATCACACACAGTGGGATTGGATACAGTCATCTGCTTTCATTACACTGTAGGATAATGTCAGCCATGGAGGTGGGGGCACCTGCTGCAGACCTCTGATAGTGAATGTTATATGTACTATGGAAGGACTACAGCTGTGCTGTGCTGGGACTTGTAGTCCTCCCCTCAGTGACTCACCCACTCTCCCTCCTGGGTGAAGCTCTAGGTACTTGTCCCTCCATCCATCTCCTCCCCTGTGCTGCTCCAAACACAACACCCTCAGCTCTGCTAAGGGCCCTATTCCACAGTAACGATAATCGGCCGGATCGGCCCCATTTGGCCCGATTCGGCCGATTATCGTTTGGTGAAATAGAGAGACCGATCAGCCGATGATCGTGTCATCGGCTGATGGTTCATTTAGGGCCAGACCTAAAATCATCATTCCCCCACCGCGCATCGCTACGGTTGAATAGCGGTGCACGGCGGGCGACCGACAATTTAAGAAGCAGCAGCATCATACATTACCTGTCCAGGCTTCTTCTCCGCACTGTCTTCATCCCCGGGTCCCGCGCGCTCTATCTTCAGAATGGCCGGTCAGCTGACGGAGCGCTCAGCCAATCACAGGCCGGGACTGCCGCGGCCTGTAATTGGCTGAGTGTGGCCTGTCAGCTGACCGGCCATTCTGAAGATAGAGCGCGCGGGACCCGGGGATGAAGACAGTGCGGAGAAGAAGCCTGGACAGGTAATGTATGCTGCAAGGGTTGCAAGGACATTGGTAACGATGTCCTTGCAGCCCTGGCTCAACGATCATCAGGCCGTGGAATAGGCCCAGTAAACGAGCGGCGATCTAGCAGATCGCCGCTCATTTACATCGTTGATCGGGCCCTCCTCGGCCCGTGTAATAGGACCCTAAGCCATCTCTGTGAGGGGAGGGGGGAGAACGTGCTGCTAGGAGGTGGGGGAGGAGGTTTTGTTTATGTTTCTGTCAGGGCTGTTATCTGATGCTGCTGTCAGAATCCGTACTCTAGGTACGGATTTCCTGGGAGGGGGCGTGTCCAGCAGGAATGCAGAAATAACTCAGAGGCTCTGACAGCTCTGAGGGGACTTTATGCATTTTAAAAAACTGTTCATTTTAGGTTATTAATGTGTATTGCAAAAATTATTATCATGACCTAAGCTAACTAAAACCGAATGGTCAAAATATTTTGTAGTTACGCTTTAAAGTGACACTGTCACCTTCTTTTTGCATTCTGACATCTCTACACAGGTGTAAAGGGTAAATTTAGCGTTTTTCATACCTTATTTCATATCATACGTCATGGTGCTTGTTCAAGTGAAAAGTGTCCTTTTATCAACTGCAGATTGTATTAAGTGGGCGTGGCCTCACGGCATTAGCGCCACTTAGCCCCACCCACAATTGCACCATTGGCCCCGTCATTGGAACAGGCTGGCTGAAAGGGGCCAACTGTGCTAAGTGGCGCTAATGCCGCGAGGCCACGCCCACTTAATAAAATCTGCAGTTGGTAAAAGGACACTTTTTACTAGAACAAACACCATGACGTATGATATGAAATAAGGTATGAAAAACTCTAAAATTACCCTTTACACCTGTGTAGAGATGTCAGAATGCACAAAGGGGGTGACAGTGTCACTTTAAGTTGCGCTCATCTCTACTCCCTGAGACAGCTGGTACTCTCTACAAGGAGAACCACTCTACTACCCCATCAGACCCAAGGAACCACTAATAGCACTTTTCTTAGACTGTACATCTCTAATTTGACGAGATAAAGTGTTCCATTTTTCTCTATCAGGTTGTGAGTGCTACTGGGTTTAACCTCTCTGCGTTTTCCATTTTATTATGAGTATGTAACTTATTTTTATTTAGAACATCCTTTAGAATGCAGACATACTGTACCACCAATCTTTCATTTTGTAAACCCCACACAATATGTTAAGCCCAGGATAAAAGTAGTTTAGGCTCTGGGTGCTAGAGAGATACAGCAGAGATTTAGGAAAGGAGAAACAAGGAGAAAAATATTGCAACTTGGTAAAAAATCCAGAACAGCAGGGGTCCCCAGAACAGCGGGAGGGAATAAAGTGTAGTGCCTAAAAAAGTTTTTTTTTTTAAAGAATCAAAGATTTTTTTTCCACTTGAGATTAAGTTTCTAAATGTTTTCGCACACTTCGTAATATTTAATATTTTTTAATTAGTGCGATTAACTTTATTTTCCATCTTCTCACATAAAAACATATTATAATGAAAATGACCTAAGTATTTAAACTAGTAATAAAAGGGAATATTAAAAAGCTATTTTTTTTTTCCAAATCAACCTATTAGTTCCATCTTTTAAAATAAAAAATATGCTCTTAAAAATGCATTTATAGAGGTAAATCAGGACAAACACAGCCACCAGGTTGTATGTGGTTCAGCTCCATTCACTTTAATGCAAGTGGGATGCAAAATCCACACCCAAGGACAGAGGACAGAAGAAGTGTTTTTTTCTAGAAAAAAGCTGACTTGTCTAACCTCTTTAACCCCTTCACGTCAGCAATCGTTATATATACGTTCCTACTGCACATACCTCGTGCAGTAGGAATGTACATATACGTTCCTGACTGTGAGGGGTTTGATGTTTTTGCGGAATCGTTGCATTGAGAGCGGTCCCGCACACATCAGCGTTCTGGGAGCCCAGCATAATAACAGGCAGCTGTGATCCTGCAGCTGCCTCTCATTAACCCCTTAAATGCCACAATCTATAGCGATCACGGCATTTAAGGTAGTGAGTGACAGGACAAGCTCCTGCCACTGGTCGTTTCTACCCCCATCTATGTATAGTCTGCTCTCAGGCAGGCTTTATGCATTGATCACCGATAACACTGATCTTTGCTATGCTATGGCATAGCATAGCATAAATCAGTATATGCAATCTAATGATTGCATGTTTAAAAGTGAATAAAAGTGTTTTTAAAAAAGTGTAATAAAAAAGTTTTTAAAAGTATTAAAAAACCCTTATATAATCCCCTCCAATAAAAGTTTAATATACCTCCTTGCCCGTTATAAAAATATGTAAAACCCAAACAAACTATATATCGTAACGTGCGGAATTGGTTAACGGCGTAAACCAGGATTGACTTTTTTTTTTTAATTATATATCAGAAAAAAAATGTATAAAACGCAATTAAAACTTTTCTTTTACACCAACATGATATTAATAAAAACTAGAGATCATGGAACAAAAAATGAAACCCCAACCAGCCCTGTAGGCGGAAAACTAAAAGCACTATGGCTCTTAGAAGGCGGGGAGGAACATTGCATTAATTTGACCCGAACATTCATGCATCAATGAGCTCAGTCTTGAAGGGGTTAACTTCCTTTGATCTCATGCACTTGTCTGACTTATGGTTCTTCAAAACATGCACTAGAAACCTATGGGCCAGAGTTTTTACTATTGGATTCTTTCAGGTAAAATAGGAATCATGTTCCATTGTATTACTGTATTATTGATAAATTCTCCCTACAGAAGATATGCCAGAACGTCGCCATAATAGGAAGTCATATGGGGCATGACATATCCTGTTGCCTACAGTGCAGAGCTAAAATACAGACTTCAAGCTTATGGTACTGCCTTTATCCTCTAAAGATGCTTCGACATATATTTCAGGAAGTGTGAATACACACTGATCTTGTCTTATAAAGTCTAAGATATTCGATCTTACCTCTGGAAAACTTTAACAAAAAGCATGTGAATGCAATCTCAGCGAATGGGGGATCTAACAATTTAAACACTATAGGGGAGATTTATCAAACTGGTGTAAAGCAGAATTGTCTCAGTTGCCCCTAGCAATCAATCAGATTCCACCTTTTATTTTTTAAAGAATCTGTGAGGAATGAAAAGTGGATTGCTAGGGGCAACTGAGCCAATTCTACTTTACACCAGTTTGATAAATCTCCCCCTATAAATAGTTCTACATCATCTGAGGTGATGACTTATTTCTCTTAATGCCATGTTCACATAAAGTAAGTTAAGTATTAATCACAGCCATTGTTGCCAATTTGCAACACGGTCGCGATTAATACTTTACTTACATTGTGTTGCAGCTGAGTGAATCCCGGACAGAACGTATACACATAGTATACGCTCCGTCCAGGATTGCTAGCAGCGCCGCAAAAAAACTAACATGTCAGTTTTCTGAGGCTGCTATTCACTGAATAGTGGCTGCAGAAAACCTGTCAGTTCACACAATGCAGCGTGCGGCTCTGGCCGCACTCTCCATTGTGTGCAGTGGTGAATTGGGATGCAGGCGCATCCCAATTCATCAGAAAAGATGATTTTCTCTGACGCTGACCGATCTGTGACCTGGCCGGGTCACAAAATGGCCAGTGTCTTATGCCATGTGAACATGTTCTAAAGGGGCATACCCATCTGGGAAACTTATGGTAGTGCAGTGCCCTAGAACACTTTGTTGTGCTGGTAAGGTTGCCTGTCTGTAGGGAAGCACTGTACTAACCTTTATATGGTATTTACAGGGTAGTTTGTGTTATGAGAAGTGTTTATTCTGTATTCCTATGTCTTTTCTATATTTCCTATTCTGTGACAGCAAGCCTATGCTGAATGACTGTACTGGGCTAACTATAATATTGTGATTCTGCATGTACAAGTGCACCTGCTTGTTGGAGCAGATCTGTCTGCGTTTCCTCCCTTCTTTTGGCCTATCGGAGCTTTAGCCTAATCACCCCATTCCTTTGAACCAATGAGCTCACTAGCTACAGTACCTCATGATGCCTCCACCAATAGGAAGTGCTCTCTGTAGTGCTTAAGGGGGGTTAGTGCAGTCCTGGGTGATTGTTATCATCTGTTTTCTTGTCCTGAGACTACACCAGCTAGATCCTGCACTAAGAGACTTCTTTTAGGGGTCTGGCCAGAGCCCACCTTGTTTTAAGCTGTTGTCTGTCCTAGTTTCTAGTATTCCTATCTGCGTAGGCATGCAGTGCTAAAACACCAGTGATTTGAATACCGCTGAGGAATCCAGCCAGTCCACGCTGAGAGGGTCATCGTCCTCAGTCTTCAGTCAAGTCTCGTGCTCTGCAGAGTTCCTTCAAGTCTAGCCAGTGAGAAGTTTCATCTCACTGATAGCCATCCTACCCCTACCGCCGGCTCTTGCAGAGTTCTGTTATGGCTAATGCCAAGGTCAGCACCTACCAGCTATACTGTTAGGGCCAAGTACTCCTGGATGTACCTAACAAGTGTCCCATCACAGCAAGGTCCAATTCTCCATGATAATTTGATTTCTCCTTCTCTAATTTGTAACTGCAACCAAGCCTACGTTGTCAAGTTGTCAGAGTCTTATACTTAATGGACAGATCCCTTCATGTAGTCACCCTGCTTTGCCCTGTTTTCATCTGCTAAAAGTCTTGTTCAACTACTAATTAATTCCTGAGTAACGCTGTGTAACTCTAAGCTCAAGCCTCCTAAACTCTCACTTAGCCTGTGTATTAGGTACTCTATTTCAAAGGGCAATTACCTGAAAATTATTCCAGGCTGGGGCAGAAGGAACATAAAAAGGAAGTTATATTCACCTGTCCCAGTGAACGTATACCGCTGCATCCATCTCCTGGACCCCAAGCAGCTGTCTTCTTAGCTCTGCTATGTCACGACCCGGTTGATGGGTGCCCTACTTAGCCAGGCAGTGACTGAAGCGGGACGTTGCTGCAGTCACTGACTGGCTGGAGTGGGCTTAATCTAACCCGCTTGTGATGTTCAATCTGGGTCGTGACACACCCGGAAAACAGGGTAAGAGGACAACCGTCAGGATACAGAAGCCTGGTGATGCATCTCAGCACGGGCATAGGGATAGGTGAGCTTATTGTCTTTTTTAATGCCCCCCCCCCCCCCCTCCGCCACTGGACTACTTCTTTAATACGAATTGCACAAATGGCGTAGCTCTGTGAACTATGCTATTTGCCTATTTTTAGGAGCACACAATCAGCATATCTTAGGAGTCTGCACATTTGCACAACTCCAATTAAAGTCAATGTAAATTGCGTAACTAGCCGGTTTTAGCTTCCTGACCACTTCTGGCAGCTGCAAATAGATCAGGGAGCCATTGGTCTAAAGATAGGTCTAACCTCTCTAAGGGTCACTTATGGCATAAAAGTTGAGATATAGAGTTTGTCTATGGCACCTCCAAAGAGAGAACACAACCTTGTGATGTGTCCTGCCTACCTTGTCCAGCATTGCTTATTTTGACATTAGATAAGTAACTTGAAACATTACCAGTTGATTTTCTGAACAGCGGTAAAATGCGGTTACACAGCCACACAGCGTAAAGGAAAAAACAGTATTGATTTTCCTTCGGACTAAAAGCATTTGTGCCGTTTTTCTTTATATCCCTCTCCGACAAGCTCCTTGTCACATCCTATCTGTTCCGAAATACTGTATCACAGTCTGTCCAATGAAATTCATTTGAATGTTTTATTGCGTTATGTACAGACGGCTATTTCAGATATGTCATTGATTCTGAAATGAATACTGTCCCGAGTTCATTTGCATCAGCTCTTTGTGTATAGGAAAGGGCTATGCCCAATGTTCATTGTTGTGCGCTCCATGTGGGAATCAGTAAATTTGCATTGCAATGTTTTCTGCTCCACTGCAAAACCCATACTGTATGGTAAATCTTGTCTCGAGTACGCCAAATTTATCTCTTAGCTATGGACACCTTTGACAAGGGAAAAATGATTTTTACTTATGTTAGTAGCAATTGCAAGTTAAAAGAGCTGCATTAAGATTTAGGCTGCAGTCTTTTTTCTTCTTTCTTATCCAGCCCCCTGATATGTGTGGAGTTTAAATTAAAGAAGTCCAGAGACTTTTAAAATTTATCAGCTGGCAGGGGCAAGGGGGAACATAATAAGCAACCACTATTTACCTCTCCCCGTGCTTTTGCAGGATTGGCATGTCTCTCTGGGACCCCCGCCGGGCTCTGGGATATCCTTAGGGCCCTATTCCACCAGACGATTATCGTTCATAATCGATTAACGACCTCAAACGACCGCTATTGCGAAAGACTTGAAAACGTTCACTCATTTCCATGGAATGATAATCGTTACTTATGATCGTATTTGTGATAGTTTTTTCTTCGCTATTTCTTTGCTATTGCATTCGTATCTACTGCGAACGACCAAACGACGTCTTATTCAATGCGAACGATTTGCGAATGTTTTGCGAACCAGCAACGATAAAAATAGGTCCAGGTCTTATAAAGCGATAAACGATTTCTCGTTCGGTCGTTAATCGTTAACTGCATTTCAACCAAAGGATTATCGTTTAGATTTGAATGATTTAACGATAATCTGAACGATAATTGCCTGGTGGAATAGGGCCCTTAGGCTCCAGTTGATAGAATGCCTGCTCAGCCAGTCAGGGAGTAGTGCTGGGACACTGTAGTTGCAGTCACTAATTGGCTGGTGAGGCAATCCAACAGCCGGGTTGGGTATTTTACCCCTGAGTCATGATGACATCGGAACTTGGGGGGAAATGCCGTCCGGTGGGCACCCCGGAGCCTGTGATGTAGCCCTTGGCAGGCATGGGGAGAGGTTAGTAGTTATTATTTATTACGTTCCCCCTTTACCCTGCTGGCTGACAAATTGTAAAAACGAATGGACTTCTCCTTTAAACTTTCCCAACTTAGCAACTCAGAAGGGGGTTCTGTTGCTCCAAATTAAGTAATAAACAATGGAACTTAAAGGAGAAGTCTGACGGAAATTTTTATTATAATAAGTATTGTATTGCCCCCCCAAAAGTTTTACAAATCACCAATATACACTTATTACGGGAAATGCTTATAAAGTGCTTTTTTTCCCTGTACTTACTTAAATTGCTAATTTGTATAACTTTTGGGGGGGCAGTAAAATAGTTTAATAAAAATGTTACCAGACTTCTCCCTTAAGATTATTTCTATTTATCTATATTTTATTACATAATTTATTAAATTAATAATTTAATTCACAAAAATCGTCAATAGGTGGCGCTGTAGCAGTAATATTTTATTTGCATAAATTGAGGCTATCCCAAATGCACAGTGATCAGCCATTACGCCCCAACAGCATAGCTCCCTTGCTCACTCAATCTTACCCCATGTGACATCTGGCTATAAAGTTTATGGAAGGTCCAGGTCTACAGTGACAGACCTTCATCAGGACAGCATGTTGTAGAAATTAAAGCTACAAATGTTTTTGAGAAAAGAGAAAGTGTCATGAATGATTATTCCAGATAAACCTTTGGTTTCAAGCTCTGACCAGCACCTATGGTTTCTGACTACTCTATGGCTCTGCGATTTGGTCTGTAGTTTGATGCTTCTTGCTTTTGGCTACATTTAACTTTTGAGTATTTTGTCCATTCACCATTGTGTTTGGTCTGTCTTTGTCTCGTCTTATGTGCCACCTTATTCCAATGCAGGAAATGGCACCTAGTTGTCTTCCATCACTTGGTCTTGAGACAAGTAGGCAGGGACAGTGGGTGTGGCACAGGGTCAGGGCTTCATCTGTCTGTGTGTGTTCCATTGGTGTGTCCTAACCTGTCCTGACAGAAAGTTGTTGAAAACCAAAGGGGGCCATTCTGAAAATGTATGTATATTTATAGTTTATGTGCACATCTACAGTGCTAACTTATTTGGGTTTTTTTTGTTTGTTTTTTTACTAATATTTTTTTTAACAAATAGTGGGAGGGATACACAGTTGACTGAACTCCCGACTAGAAGGGCAGTAGAATAACTTTTCTAAAATATTTTTAATTTATTAAACAGTTGAAAAAGAGGTTCTTAGTGGGACAGCCCCAATTGATGGCCTGTATTAAGGATAGGATCTATAAGGTTAATGTACTGTCTGGTTTGACTCCAGCTCCTCCTGCTTACCTTGTTGGCTTCAATGGGGAAAACAGCAGTATCTGGCACAGCCACACTCAGTTTTCACCTCTGTCCATGTCAGGATCTGTCCAGGGCAGAAGAGATTTCCTATGGGGATATGCTACAACTCTGGACAGTTCCTAACATGAACAGAGGTGGCAGGAGAGAGCACTATGTCAGACTGGAAAGAATACATCACTTCCTGCAGGACATATGGCAGTGAATAAGTACTGGAAGACATGAGTTTTTGCAATAGAAGTAATTTACAAATATGTTTACCTTTCTGACACCAGTTGATTTGAAAGCATATTTTCTCCAGAGAACCCCTTTAAGGTGGAACGGTTTTGTGATAAGGAAGAAATGTCCTTTGTGCACCAGTGGATGATGAGGATCTTCCTATGGCGTCAGCAACGCAATTAGAAGTTGTTACTTGTAAAGGTAGATACGTTCCATTTTCATTATTGAATAACATCACAAGCTATATGAGTTAGTACAGCTACTTAGGGGGAAACTGTGTCTAACAAATCCCTCTGGGAGCAATTATATTACTTCAGGTTTGTTACCACTCAGGTGACTTTTTGATCTGACAACAAAGGAATAAAAATGACAAAATAAAGAAGCCGATCAGAAAAGCATTAAGTGAAAACAAGATCGACCTCAGTAATTAGTGAATTCAATGGTGTTGCATTCTTTGCAGCCTATTTATCTAGGAAAATGCTTGAAATAATTCATCTTTTTTTTTTGCACAATCATTGCTTGGCCTGGACAACAAACATTCATCCACCCATATCTATTTTTAATGAACTTTTTGTATTTGGACCCATTTTATTATTGTCAAAGTGCATCTAGTATGAGTAACTTCTTAGGCTGGATTCACACGCTGTAACTGTGCGGCTGTATTTTTTATGCGGCTGTAAATGTGCGGGTGAAACTCCGGCCGTGGGAAAAAATAGACATGCGGCTCAAAACATACGGTCATTTACTTGGAAATCTGGTTCAACTAAAAATAACAAATAAAATGTTAAGAAAGTGATGGAAACACCTCTGGATGCATCTGGGAAAGCAGGGAACACAGTTTACATGAATCGCTATTACCGGGGTTTGCGATCCTCTGCACTATAGCCGATGTCTCTCATGGTTAATATATTGAATTAATAAAACACATTTTCTGTCTAATAAAGTCCCTTTTATTGTTCAATAATTAAATGTAAACGATTCCATCATTTTGCAATTAAATATACTGTTAAAATAAATATATATATAAATAAATGTATATTTATATATATATTTATTTTTTGACAGTATATTTAATTGCACAATGATGGATTCGTTAGAATTAAATTATTGACCAACGAAACTGAATTTATTTAAACGAAAATGTGTTTTCTTAATTAAATATTAATTAGTACAGGAAACTCCATAAGCCGGTAATTCATATGCCGGCAATAGAGCATTCTGTACTAATCATCACTTTACTTTAATGAAAACATCAAATGTTTCTTCTAATTATGTTATGAAAATAGCATTATTAGAAGAAACATTTAGAATTATATGTGCGCTCAGCTGATTGGCTGATCGGCTCAGCGCACATATAATTAGCGGGTCCGCAGCACAGTGACTTCATTGTGCTGCGGACCAGCGAAGAGGACTCATCGGGGTGAGTATAGAGCTCTCCCCACCCCCTCCCCAGCACTGCACCCCTCCCAGCAAGGAAGGGGGGTCACTTAACCCCTTCCTTGCTGGGATGGGTGCAGTCTGACATCAGTCTGGCCCCCAGGGGGTTAAGGGGGATGCAATACATCCTCCCTTAACCCCTTGGGGGCCAGACTGTAAGCAGCGATCTGTAAAGATGCTGCATACTGTAAAGTGCACAACACCGCTCACAATGATGGGTGTTGTGCTCCTGTTTGTGTGTTTTTGTGTGTTTCTCCCTTTTTGTTTTTCAGATATCGGTATCCTGGGGATTACGTCGGATTCCATGGACTACGTCGATGACCAGCGTTTTTTTTTATAAAATGGTCAATGAGGGGTGTGGGGGTGTTTTTATTTGAATAAAAAAATTTGTAAACTTGTGTCTTGTCTTTATTTCTTTACTTTATAGACTTAGTAGTGGAAGCCGTCTAATAGACGGAATCCATTACTAAGTCGGGGCCTAGTGTTAGCCGGTATAAAATGGCTAACACTAACCCCCTATTATTACCCCAGTACCCAATGCCACCAGGGGTACTGGGAAGAGCCGGGTGCCAGTGGTCCTGGAGCGTCAAAATTGGCGCTCCTGGACCAGGCGGCAGCAGGCTGGTAAGATTTAGGCTGGGGAGGGCCTAAACCAATGGCTCTTCCCACCCTGGTGTTACCAGGCTGCTGTCGTTTGGTTTTTAACCCGGCTGGTTATAAAAATAGGGGGGACCCTATGCGTTTTTTTTTTTAAATAAATAAATAATTAAAAAAAAACGCATAGGGTCCCCCCTATTTTTATAACCAGCCGGGTTAAAAACCAAACGACAGCAGCCTGGTAACACCAGGGTGGGAAGAGCCATTGGTTTAGGCCCTCCCCAGCCTAAATCTTACCAGCCTGCTGCCGCCCGGTCCAGGAGCGCCAATTTTGATGCTCCGGGACCACTGGCACCCGGCTCTTCCCAGTACCCCTGGTGGCATTGGGTACTGGGGTAATAATAGGGGGTTAGTGTTAGCCATTTTATACCGGCTAACACTAGGCCCCGACTTAGTAATGGATTCCGTCTATTAGACGGCTTCCACTACTAAGTCTATAAAGTAAAGAAATAAAGACAAGACACAAGTTTACAAATTTTTTTATTCAAATAAAAACACCCCCACACCCCTCATTGACCATTTTATAAAAAAAAACATTAAAAAAACGCTGGTCATCGACGTAGTCCATGGAATCCGACGTAATCCCCAGGATACCGATATCTGAAAAACAAAAAGGGAGAAACACACAAAAACACACAAACAGGAGCACAACACCCATCATTGTGAGCGGTGTTGTGCACCTTACAGTATGCAGCATCTTTACAGATCGCTGCTTACAGTCTGGCCCCCAAGGGGTTAAGGGAGGATGTATTGCATCCCCCTTAACCCCCTGGGGGCCAGACTGATGTCAGACTGCACCCATCCCAGCAAGGAAGGGGTTAAGTGACCCCCCTTCCTTGCTGGGAGGGGTGCAGTGCTGGGGAGGGGGTGGGGAGAGCTCTATACTCACCCCGATGTGTCCTCTTCGCTGGTCCGCAGCACAATGAAGTCACTGTGCTGCGGACCCGCTAATTATATGTGCGCTCAGCCGATCAGCCAATCAGCTGAGCGCACATATAATTCTAAATGTTTCTTCTAATAATGCTATTGTCATAACATAATTAGAAGAAACATTTGATGTTTTCATTAAAGTTAAGTGATGATTAGTACAGAAAGCTCTATTGCCGGCATATGAATTACCGGCTTATGGAGTTTCCTGTACTAATTAATATTTAATTAAGAAAACACATTTTCGTTGAAATAAATTCAGTTTCGTTGGTCAATAATTTATTTCTAACGAATCCATCATTGTGCAATTCAATATACTGTCAAAAAATAAATATATAGATAAATATACATTTATTTATATATCTATTTTTTTTAACAGTATATTTAATTGCAAAATGATGGATTCGTTAGAAATAAATTATTGATCAACGAAAGTGTCTTGATTACAAAGAAAATGTGTTTGATTAATTTAATATATTAACTATTAGAGGCATCGGCATTCGGCATCATTGCCGGCTATTTTTGAAGTACTCCGTACGGACCGCCTGTCAATCCACGGCCGCATATTCAGCCGCAAACAATGGTCTTGTTCATTTTTTACGGGTCCGTTTACGATAGGGCCGTAGATTCATACATAGTGTGCACTGTGCAGCCGCATATCCTATACTTCCAAGCATACACACGAACCACCAAAAATACCGCCGCACAATTACAGCCGCAAATACAGCCGCACTCTTACAACGTGTGAATCGAGCCCCCAGGTGCGTTTACACAAAACGATAATTGGCCCGATCGTACGATTAACAATGTCGGAGTATCAATTTTTTTTTCATAACGATCAGCGTTTATACGGTACGATATATCGCACGAAAAAATAATTTTGCGATCGTTATGCGATCGCTTAAGCCTATCTCACACATTGGTTAAATCGGCGAACGACTGTTCACACGGAACGATGTGCAAATTTTTTGCGAACGACGATTTGATAACATGTTGAAAGATCAAAATGAAAGATTTCTCGTTCGTCGTTTGATCGTTCGCTGCGTTTTGCTGCGATTATCGTTCAAATTTGATCGTTATCGCGCAAATTTGCACGATAATCGTTAAGTGTAAACGCACCTTTTTATTTATTTATTTTTTTATTTATTTGTTTTTATTTGTTTTGTTTTTTGTGATGTTCAAATAAATTTTCTACGTTTTAACCAAGCCGTGGATGGAACCTATTCATGTGATTGGAATCTTCGGGTTGCGGCCCGCAATACCATCACGAGCTTCACACTAAAGCAGGCCCGGATTGGTAATCTGGCAGACCGGGCAAATGCCCGCTGGGCCGCCGAGATTACCAATCCATGGGCCGCAGGTCCCGCTGCACACTTCACTCTGACCTGGGAATACGCTGCCCTGGAAGAGCTGTTGAGTGAATAGCGTGGCGGCCGGCCGCGCTCTTTTCGAACGATGTATAGGGCCAGGGCCGCTGCCACAGGTGCAAGTATGCAGCGGGACCGGCGGCCCTCTGCAACAGTCGAGAACAGCGCGGCCGGCCGCTATTTACTCACCAGCTCTAGCAGCAGCTCTGTATATGGGGATGTTACAAGGGGGGGGGGGGGGAGCTGTATATGGGGATGTTACAAGGGGGGGAGCTGTATATGGGGATGTTACTAGGGGGAAGCTGTATATGGGGATGTTACTGGGGGGGCTGTATATGGGGATGTTACTAGGGGGAAGCTGTATATGGGGATGTTACTGGGGGGGCTGTATATGGGGATGTTACTAGGGGGGGCTATATATGGGGATGTTACAAGGGGGAAGCTGTGTATGCGGATGTTACAAGGGGGGGTAGCTGTATATGGGGATGTTACAAGGGGGGGGTAGCTGTATATGGGGATGTTACTAGGGGGAAGCTGTATATGGGGATGTTACTGGGGGGGCTGTATATGGGGATGTTACTAGGGGGGGCTATATATGGGGATGTTACAAGGGGGAAGCTGTGTATGCGGATGTTACAAGGGGGGGTAGCTGTATATGGGGATGTTACAAGGGGGGGGTAGCTGTATATGGGGATGTTACAAGGGGGGGGGGGAGCTGTATATGGGGATGTTACAAGGGGGGCTGTATATGGGGATGTTACAAGGGGGGCTGTATATGGGGATGTTACAAGGGGGGGAGGCTGTATATGGGGATGTTACAAGGGGGGGTGGCTGTATATGGGGATGTTACAAGGGGGGTTAGCTGTATATAGGGATGTTACAAGGGGGGAAGCTGTATATGGGGATGTTACAAGGGGGGAAGCTGTATATGGGGATGTTACAAGGTGGGGTGGCCCTGTATATGGGGATGTTACAAGGGGGGGCTGTATATGAGGATGTTACAAAGGGGGGGCTGTATATGGGGATGTTACAAGGTGGGGTGGCCCTGAATATGGGGATGTTACAAGGGGGGGCTGTATATGAGGATGTTACAAAGGGGGGCTGTATATGGGGATGTTACAAGGGGGGAGGGGGATTATATGGGGATGTTACAAAGGGAGGGTTATATGGGGATGTTACAAGGGTGGGGGGTTATAAGGGGATGTTACAAAAGAGCGGCCTATTGTTTATGGGGATCTTACAAGGGGGATATTCTTTATGGGCATGTTACAAAGGAGGGGCCTATTGTTTATGGGGATGTTACAAAGTGGGAACTGCTAACTGCTTATATGGGGGCACAGAGGGAGCAAGGTAACTGTGTGAAACAATACAAATTTGTACATAGATGTGAATGATGCTTGAGCAAGGAGCCTAAAATAGTTTGTCCGTTAGATTTCTACATGGAGGAGTCATGGCCTGAGAAGTCTTCATGATAGCCAAGCAAGAAAAAGTGACCAACTTCAGCAAAAACATCACTTGCAATTCATGTAGAGAAGAAGAGAAGACGCCTCCTGTGAGTCACTGAATGTAATTTCATTATATTCACTCCATTTATAATTATCCTTTTCAGTACCAGTTGAGGCTATGTTCACACTACGTAAAAGTACGGCCGTTGTTGCCATCAGCAACAAGAGCTGTACTTTGTGCAAAGTAACCTATTGATCTATGGGATCCCGGCCGGAGCGTATACACATCGTATATGCTTCGGCCGAAATACTGTGCGGCCCCGCAAATAACTGGCATGTCAGTTTTCTGCAGCTGCAATTCAGTGAATTGCGGACGCAGAAAGACCTGTCAGTTCACACAATATGCTATGGGAGGTTCTGATGCGCCCGCATCAGAACCCTGCGGCCAAAAGATCATTCGGCTGGTACTGCAGTACCGGCTGGGATGATCCGTGCAGAGACCGGACGTTCCATGACTCGGCCGGGTCACAGAACGGCTGGTCTCTGTACGTTGTGTGAACGTAGCCTGAAGTGTCACAGCGACAGCCGCAGCACCACCATGTATGTCAGTTAGAGCAGGAAGGGGTGGCGGCAGGAGGTGCTTCTGTGGCTCTGCTCCGCCTCTGTGACTCTGTGGCTGGTAATGAAAAGGAGGATTATAAAAGTTTACACTGGACTAAAGGTCCTGTCACTTATACTGTAGCTCCCCCACACCTTTGTACAGCTCTGTACCTGGTAGGGACCTCACAGGCTCCCTTTAAGGGCACATACATATCTAATCTATTGCAGATTTAATGCTGTTAAAACACATAGATATGCAACATCAAATCCACAGCAGATTATGTATATTATTTTTATGCTGTGGGGTTCACATATTTAAGGGAATAATGAGGAACATGGCGAATTAAAGCAGAATTGGCTACAGCATAGTACACTGCTATGTGTAATATATCGGGGAGAATATGGTATGTGGGCTGCTGAGGTTTGAGTGCCAGGGCTGTTTTTAATTCCCAGTCCGGCCCTGCACTAAAGAGGTCCACACACACCTGCAATTATTACGGCCAAGGAAGGGTGAGCTGACATTTTTATTTCTATTGCTGCACCTTTAAAATAAGCTGTCGGATGTAAACACGAGGAATACTTATTTCCCACAATTAATGTCACTTTTACACTTTAAAGTTCATGCCAATGAACTTGATGGTATCGCCGAGCCGCTCTTTACCGTAGGACTGCAATGCTGTTCTTCTTATTTCAGTAGGGTCTGGTATTGTAGTGCTTTTTCTTAATTGCCTATATGCTAATCTCTTGACTCGGAGCATTTTGGTTGTTCCCCGTCCGCCTGGAGCACCCCCTCGGCCAGCCTAGCCTGCCCACTTCCAGCCTGCCCACTATGCATATTTATATACACATAGTTAAGCTGATTGTTACAGGCTGCTCCCTGCACATGCGCGGTAACAATTGTCCCAACTATGCATATATGAATTTTCATAGTGGGTGGGCCGGGAGGGGGCAGGCCGAGGGGGTGCTCCGCGCGGACGGAGAATACCCAAAATGCTCCGAACCTGGAGATTGCCATATGGTCAATTATCAAACAGTGAAACAATACTGGACCCCACTGAAATAAGAAGATTGGCACTTCAGTCCTAAGGTAAAGAAAGGCTGGGTGATGTCAGCAGGTTCATTGGCCCCAACCTGCTGATTGGTTCATTAGAATCTAAACTATTTGTGATTCCTTTTGTATTCGTTTTTTCACCTCTCCAGTATACTGTACTAAGGGCCCGGATCTAATTGTAGTATACACTTTGCGTGGGCAATCTAACAGTCAGATTTCCCAAATAGCATCCACAAAAATCACTAATCTCCCGTAGCTAATATTAAGTCACTTATTATCAAGTTTAAGCAAGACAGTAGGTAAAATAACTTTTTTTTTGTGTGTGGCTATATTATGTTTTTCTCCAGGCTCAAAGTGGGTGGAAACTAGATGTGATGTTGTCCCCCAAACACAGCATATACACATCTGGATTTATTCTAGCTCCAAAGTGGGTGCAGTTTAGCTGCTATAACCCCCATACACTGCATACACAGATGTGTTACAGCTCCATATTCCACGGAGACTAGCTATTATGATGTCTCTTATACACTGTATATTTTCACCGGGTGGCTTTATTATGATGTGACTGTCTGTCTCATTGATTATAATAAAAGGTCCCCCTTGTATTGTAAATTACAACATAACCTAAACAGTGTTTAATCAGGCATACAATCTAGAAACCTGGGTTAAAAAGTAAAATTCAGGTAAAACATAACTTTCCCATTATAGTTAGGTCCTTCATTTCCAATCTTCTTAATGTTCAACCAACAACCTTGGCCATAACACCATGGAGAAGACAATCTCATGGGCAGTGTCTAGGGGATCATTGCTATATAACTATTTAGACATGCTGACACTAAATTACATAGTACATAGACTATTCCTTCAGACATACAGTCAAGGTAAAAAGTACAAAGCGAGAGATTGCCCGAAGGGAAACTCTGGTGTTACTTCAGCTGAATTAAGTTAACTGAATCATTCCCGCAAAAATGAAATTTGCATGATTATCGCTGATTAGGAAGAGCCAACCTATTAGTGATTACATTCGGTGATTTGATGCTAGTTTAATCAGAGAATTTATTTAATTATAAAATCAGCACATTGCTTCAATAGGTCATATTGGCCACGCTATAAAACGATGTTACGCAGTTGGACAATGAATCATATTGCCACGAAACTACGTAGCTTTACTGATATAAATCATTGTATAAGATTGTACAAAAAACTGTTAAAAAAACACAGCCAGTGCTCAAGGGCCACACAAAAACAAAGCAAACAAGTAAAAAATAAAATTAAGAGATGGAAGACCATTCCACTTACTCCACTCTGGGGTCGGTAAATGCCATATACCGAACCCCTCCCAGACAGCAGTATTCCACAAATCAGATAGTCAGGGTCTCCAGAGGTCTATTAAAGGTAACGCCTTTGGGTGAGTTGCCCATCTTTATCAAGCCTGTTCTAGTGTTTTGTTTAGGCCTCCTGGAATAGGAGATTCCAGAACATTTCTTTTTTACACAGGTAGAATTTCAGGGAATAATCTCGTAGAGGTCAGCTGGATAGAGCTGGAAATGTAGTGGGCATCTGGTATATGGCGTTTACCGACCCCTGAGTGGAGTGAGTAAAATGGTCTTCCATCTCTTCATTTTACTTTACACTTGTTTGCTTTGTTGTTGTGTGGCTCTTGAGCGCTGGCTTTGGCTGGTTTTTGTACAAATCATACACCGGTCACTTTGGTTTCCGGAAGATCTCCCTGCGCTCTCCATATAGATATCCAATCTGGTGGATAGGGACCTAAAATATTTATTTGTGTTTGCTGATGCGGCTTATGGTGGAGTGGTTGACACATTGTCATCCACTATTGCTGGGTGATACTTTGGTATTTTTCTTTGAATGAGCGCCACTCCATACTCTGTACCCTATTGTATAGGATTGGAAATGTACATTGTGATGAAAGACCCACTGGGGAGCACTGCAGATCTGGTGAGCAGGTTATTCTCATATATGTCTATCAGATGATACTAAATATCTTCCCTAATGTTTCTAATTACAGGAAGGACCTAACTTTTCTCGCCACAGAGGGTCCCGTTTTTTTTACCCACCACTAAGAATTAAAGTAAAAGATTGATGAAACTTTATGTAAACTTGACCCAAGTAAAGTGCTTTTTCTCACTGCTCATTTTCTAGGGGTTCTCATTCATAATATATAGTGCTGAGCACTGTACAGAGATGAAAGGAGAATTCTGGTGATTTTTACAATTTGTCAGCTGGCAGGGGGTGGGGAAACATGACAAACAAGTTCCAATGTCATCACAACTCAGGGGTAAATATCCAACCCGGCTGACAGATGTCCCATCAGCCAATTAGAGACGGCAGTGGTGTCCTGCCCCAGTGACTGACTGACTGACTGAGCGGGCACTTCATCAACTGGGTGGGAACATGCATTCTTAATCCCGATGGTGTTTTAGAAACCTATTAAAGCAGTAAGCATTTATTTTATCCTTGAACGAAGCAGGAGTTTTTTTCTGTCTTTCCAAGATTTTGGAACTGTGCCGACTCTTATAATGCATTCATCCTGCACTGGACTCAACTGAATGCAGGAGGAATATGTTACATAATAGTGTTAAACTCTGTAAAGGTAGAAAAGGTGGACAATGAAGGCATCAATGCCAAAGGAAAAGAGAGAGGTGATTTGAATTTTAATTGGGATTTTTAATAACTTCTGAGCTTGGCTTCTGAGCCTGTGCTATAATCTCTCACGTGACTCATGACATAATGGTATGTTATAGGGAAAGGTAAAAGAAATATGTTTTTTCACATTAATGCAGAAAAAAAAACTGCAACCGCAATTGCAAGCAAATACCGTATTTGCAGAAGAAATGCAGAAAAAAACATCCCTCCAAGAACAAAAGGGTCAAGCGGTGGAAATCCGTCACAACCAACCTATATCCCCACTGATATACTGTCTGTCTGTGACAAGAGGTATCTATACACTTTATACTTACAGACATGGAGAGAAAGGAGCAGCTGCACCTCACACCTTAGCTGACACTAATGCCTCTCGCCTATATTTACAAGCCAATGCCAGGATGTTGGTATACAATTTGATCAAACCATATTGCCTCATGTACCATGTGCAGGTCTCCTGGTTAACATAAATCCCTACACTAACCCGACACTGTGTCGATCAGCGACCGCTAACCCTGCAAAGCGAGCGCAAGCAGGGAAGGGAGGCAACAAAATGGTCCTGCAACTCCACTATCACAGGACCAAACCCCAAAGGGCTCTCCAAAACCCAGCAGGTGCCACCGGCAGAGAAAGCAGTCACCAGGCAACACAAGTGTGAACAGGGTCTTACCACTCGCCACTGCACCGGAGGTAGAATGGGAGGAATGGGAGGTACTTACCATGTGTGCACAGGTGCTTCCTGCTAATTGGGGTCACATGGATCTTACAAGGGGAGTGCTATCACGCAGAAAAGGTAGAAAAGTAAAATACGGACATGGAGAGAAAGGAGATGCTGCACCTCACACCTATGGCTGACACTAATGCCTCTTAGCTATATTTAAAAAACAACTTCAGGATGTTGGTATACAATTTGATCAAACCATATTGCCTCATGTACCACGTGCAGGTCTCCTGGTTCACTTGAGTCCCTACACTAACTCCACACTGTGTCGATCAGCGACTGCTAAACCCGCAAAGCGAGCGCAAGCAGGGAAGGGAGGCCTGTTTTTTTTGAGGGGGGGGGATTTGGGGTTTGGTCCTGTGACAATGGGGTTGCAGGGCCATTCCGTGGCCTCCCTTCCCTGTCCGTACTTTTTACTTACCAAACCCAGCATCATCAGCGGGATGGGCATACATTAGTATAAAGTACATGGAGGTCTTAGCATGCATGTCTTTCCTGTCTGGTCCCGGCTATGCTCCATTGATAGTGGTTCAGTGATGAGCCGCCGGCTGCCCCATGGTCGGTAACCTTAAGGGGAGTTTAGGGTCACTTGGGCACTTGTTACGGTAGCCTGGAGTGGTAGTAGACCTACTCCGGGTTGTTGGTGCCACCACTCACAGAAAAGGGATATAACCCAAGTATAAGATGCTGTGTAGGTGCAGGTGCTAACAAAGTAGACCAGAGCCCTGTGCCTTTTAGTAAAAAATATAACACTGAAGAATAACTAGGGATAAACAGTACACGTGAGGAAAACTTGCAAATCTTGACATAGAACGTAGGTGCTGACAATGAGGTAGAACCAGTGCTTGTAGTAATAGATGCTTTGTAGTAGACAGAGAGAGGTTTTGCCAGAGGAGCCCTGCCCAATGTAGTAAGTATGCTCTGCTGAAACAGGTGTAGAAAGAGAAGAGATAAGAAGATACTTGTACTTACAGATGCCTATCCTTGCTCTGAACCGCCTTATGCCCTCTTGTTGAGGGATACTCATCATAAGTGGGCAATACAAGCCCCAGTCGTCGGTTATCTGGGTGTAGCAGACTTCCAAGGTTTCCCAGTGATCCTGCACTGTGCAGTAGGATACATAGACCTTTTCATGGTAGCTTTTTCCTACTGGGGTCATTTTCTCTTGCTTTAGGTAACTGCCCTGCACGTTTTACAGAGGTTCCTGGTGTGGGCTACAGTTTGGGGGATGTAGCTTATCTCCCCTTTTTGTATCTTAGCACTGCATAGTTGTCCTAGGGTTTAGCAGGAGAACTTTGTAACCGCTTGGACCTCCAACCACTAACTCTTCACTTCCTTCCACCAGGAACTAACTCCTCCTACAGGGGCTAAACTATATCCTCCTGTGAGTGGTGGGGCTGAGTGTGTGTGTGTGTGTGTGAGAGAGAGAAAAGAAGAGATAGAATAGAGGAGAACTAGCAACTGTGACTATTTAGCACATAACACGTTGTACAAACAATTTAAGTCTTCCACTCCTTTAGCTGTGCAACAAGTTAAGTATAGACAGCAGTGACACCTAGTGGGGAAACCACAATACTACATCTCCCACTTGTATGAACCTGAAGGAATGATTTACTAAGGTGCCATAGACAGCACCCTGTGGTAGGATACCACGGTTCCATTTTTAGTCACTGTACATGTCCCCTATACATGTGCTGAATTAGTCAATGACTGTATCTAACACAAAATGCCAGCTCACCCCTGCGGCGGTGCATAAGCAACATTCCCCACCCAGATAGATTGGCTAGGTTTTCTTTATTTATCTCCTCTTAGAAACATGTACACACACACACACACACACTTGGCAACATCAACTATCCAAAATCTGTTCTTAGGTTACGCTAAGCTGATGCATTAGCTGAGCACAGATTTTGTACAGCTTTTATTGCCAAGTGTGTGTACATGTTTTAAAAAGAAGATAAATAAAGGAAACCTTCTTTTCAGTGCTGGCCAATCTATCTACTTGGAGAAAATGTTACTATATCTAACATGGTCCGTCCTTGCCAAAAACTCAGCTAGCCTCATGCAAAAAGCAGTGAAAACAGCCCACACTCGCCCTCCCCACAGTGTTATTGTATATAACAGCCACAGTTCTCTCTGCAAGTCTAATAGATTTTAAAACATGGGCTTTATGACTAGCATAGGCAATAAAAAGACAAGAGCAAAGTAAAAGTACAACAGTGTCTGTGTTATTAAGAGGCTGATATGTGGAATCCACCGGGAGAATTGTAGGGAGTATTGCAGCTGTTGTATACAATATCACTGCAGGCACAACAAGTGTGGGCTGTTTTCATTATTGCTTATTAGTGTTGTACCTCTGTGCTGCAGCAGGGGGCTCCCTTCACCCTCTGGCTGCACTAAAGCTTGTTTATATGAACCAGTTATCACATCAATTTTTTGAAGCAAAACATAATACTAGTTATATGTGTTTATTAGTGTTGAGCGGGTGTGCTTAGTTGAGCATAGTGCTCTATCAAGCACCTCGTGGTGCTCGGGTAAAGGTAGCCATACACCTTCGATCACTGATGGCTGAATGATCGTTTGGCCGTCAGTTCTATCTCTCATCCGCCTCAGTTTTTTCATTCTAATCTTTGTATATTTCCTTTAAACATCCCTTCAAGAGACAAAGTATACAAAGATTTTAATGAAAAAATTAAATAGGTTTACCTGAATAAATGCTCAAGTCTCCCATTGATCTCAATAGGGTTTGTTAATTGAGTCAAGCACCTGAGCTTTGAAAAATGCTTGACTCGAGTAACAAGCACTGCTGGCTGGGACTTGCAGTGCTGCTACCGCGATTTAACCAGTACACTGTGGTGATCGGCTGCTGGAAGAAAGGGGACATTAGGTATTGCATACAAACCCCTAAGAAGTGCTTAGTACTCTTTTTTGATTTGGGGGCTGGTTGTCCTGCTGTACTACATTGGATTGCTGGGATTTGTAGTACATCTGCATAGAACTTCACTGCTCATTGTAAGGGGGTATCCCAGCGTGTGTCTAGGTCCAGCCATTACCAGATTGTACTGTACAGCCCCCCAAAAAACTTGTGGGAGCACAAGCATTTTTCCTGATTTCAATATTTCATATGCAAGGCCTGTCTAATTTCAATCACATCACAACTGCTTTCACAGAGTAAAGGGTGTGTCAGAGCGTGTGTCTAGAACCAGCCACTACCAGATTGCACCGTACAGCACCCCCCCCCTAAACTTGTGGGAGCACAAGTATTTTTCCTGATTCCTGATTCCTGATCCTGTGGGGCTGTTTTTTTTTTATTTTATTTTGTCTAGCCGGGGTCGGGGCCTCACCACCCCCGGCCGAGAGGCATCAGGTGTACCCTTGATGATGACTGACAGCTGGCCTAGCCAGTTAGCTGTCAGCACCCGGGTTCGTGTGTAATTAGCAGTGAGCTTGGTTGCGTGTGACAAGGGGCGGAACCTGGTGGCGGCTCTGCAACTCGGCAGCCTCACAAATGTACCATGCCTGGCCCACGACTTCAACCTAGTGTTGCTGCGCTTCTTTAAAACTTACCACAAGGTGCTCCGCATCTGTGCGCATTTCTGCAAGTCAACCAGTTGAACTAACACCAACTGCTACAGTCACATTCAAAGTCAAATTCAAACTCAAAACAATGGTGGGGGGGAGAAGTGGGGAGTCACATGATGCAGGGAATGTTACCCCAACTGCTACAGTCAAATTCATAGTCAAATTCAATTTACCTTCCTTGTCTTCTCCATTTCGAACCATATTATCTGTGGATGTCATCTTATCTTAAGGGTGTCATCTGCCATTCTTTCACCAGTACCTTCTACCTTTTTTCGATGTTGTAGCCGTTTTTAAGGCAGGATTGACCAGAGCAATAATGGACAACCATGTTGACTACTGCTGGGCCTTTACTGGAATCCATGTTGACTACTGCTGTGCCTGCCCTTGCCTCCATGTTGGCTACTGCTGGACCTTAACTGGCATCCATGTTGACTACTGCTGACTACTGCTGTTCCTGCCCTTGCTTCTATGTTGGCTACTGCTGGGCCTTTACTGGCATCCATGTTGACTACTGCTGGGCCTTTACGGGCATCCATGTAGACTACTGCTGTGCCTGCCCTTGCCTCCATCTTGGCTACTGCTGGGCCTTAACTGACTGGCATCCATGTTGACTACTGCTGGGTCTTCACTGGCAACCATGTTGGCTACTGTTGCTCCCGGGAGTTCTCTGTGTACTCAATGCCATTCAGTGTCTGGCCTAATTTTTGGGAGGCTCACTTGCTTCCTCACTCACTTTTAATGGTTCACTGTGTGCTCACTGCCATGCTAGGTCTAGTATAATTCTTGGGAGGCTGACTGGCTACCGCTTCTACCTTGTTCACTCTGTCCTCACTGCCATGCTGTGTCAGGCTGACATTTTTGGCTGGTTCATGATATGCTACCTCTGTTTTAATGGTTCCCTGTGTTCTCACTGCCATGCTGTGTCAGGCTGAGTTTTTGGGTGGTCCATATGCCTACCTCTGTTTTAACCAGGCTGTTGCACAGAATTAGGCATAATGGTGCCATTAGGCAGCCTCAGAGGCATGCATACATGCTACTTCTGCTTTTTCCTGTCTATTTCCGTGGTGTTTCCATCATTTTCTGAGGTTGACAGGTTTTCACACAACCTTCCCCCTACCGAACTTGGGTCCCCTGAAAAAATGCTTGAGTCTCCCATTGACTTCAATGGGGTTCATTACTCGAAACGAGCACTCGAGTATCCGGAGATATTAGTCTCAAGTAACGAGCACCAGAGCATTTTAGTACTCGCTCATCACTAAAAACCTAGGGATACCTGATAAAAATAATAATATTATTGCTCCCGACTGTATGGTTACAAAAGATGCTGATAACTCTGCAGAACTTACAACTGCATAGAAATCCTACACAGAACCCGGCATTACAGTGTCGCTGTCATTAGGAAATTTGAATTCCATAGTAAATAAAAACTAATGGTGCGTTTACACAGAAAGATTTATCTGACAGATTTTGGAAGCCAAAGCCAGGAATGGATTTGAAAAGAGGATAGATCCCAGTCTGTCCTTTATGACCTGATCCCTGTTTATAGTCTGTTCCTGGCTTTGGCTTCAAAGATCTGTCACATAAATCTGTCTGTGTAAACGCACCATAACTCTCCAATGCTATGCCTCCCATAAGCCTCATAACCTGGTGATCTGTTCTATCTTGGCTGAAGATTGGTTAAGAGGTGAACTTTAAAAAAGAAGTTAGCCATGTAGGGGGCCTCCACAGAAAAGAAAAAAACATATTAAATCAATTGGTGTCAGAAAGTTAAATTACTTCAATTTCCATTATATCAAGTCTTCTAGCACTTATCAGCTGGTATATGTTCTGCAGAAAGTTGTGTATTTGTTTCCAGTCTGACACAGTGCTCTCTGCTGCCACCACTGCCTGTTTCAGGAACTGTCCAGAGCAGGAGAAGTTTTTAATGAAGATTCGCTACTACTGCACTGGACAGAATTTGCTACTGCTGCTTGACAGCTTATTCACCAGCCCCCTTCTCTTACCTCCTGAACAAAGTTGATTATTTATCTAGTCATACATTAAGGCTGCATTCACACAATTTGTGCTGTGATCCGAAAGAGGGTTCTGGCACGGATTCCCCTAGTCGGGCATGGATTGCATGATATCCGCTCCTGTCATCGCATCTACTACTTACCCATTCCCCCGTGCAGGCCGGCTACACACGCTCACCAGAAGTGGCCTGGACTGCGCTACCAGGAGAAGAAGGCTGAGTAGTCCAGGCCACTTCTGGTGAACATAAAGCCGGTCTGCACAGGTGATAAGTGAGTAGTCAGATGTGATAACAGGAGCGCATATCATGGTCTCCTGTCATCTCTGCTGCCAGGCAGCGGGGGGCTGATCTGTGCCATGATCCCTACTAGGACATGTCCTATTTTTTCGCAGTACGGGTCGCGGAATGGGTCATGTGAATGGCTGCATTAACTTTAATGGTATCTAAAATTGTCCGTTGTCGCGGATCCATGATCATGGACAATTTTATGGGCGTGTGAATGCAGAAAAGGAGCTGGAGGAGCTGGAGACCAAGTTGTCAGGCAGCTTGCATTCTTAACAAGACATTAACACTATAGTACAATAAGTACATTGCAATGATAATATGCATTTACAGACCCTTAAAGCGTAACTGTCATTTCTGGGCCATTTTTTTTAAAACATTAAATATCAATAGTACAAATGATTTTAAGAAACTCTGTAATAGGTTTTATGCACTAAAAGAGTTACATGACAGTTACGGTTTAACCTAAATTCTTTTAGAGGTGTGGGAAGCTCTTGCTGTAGCTGGTTGCCTTATAGTCACATGGAGACAGTGAAGAGAAATGAGGATATTGCCGATTTCCTGGGACACAGATTACTTTATATTTCTTAGTTTTAATTGTAATTTGAACAAAATTGATCAAATATTTTTTGCCTGTTTTCTACGATTATTGTTTAAATACAAGATTGAACAACTGGACGGCTGTGGCAAACTGCGGATGCCCTTGCACACGTCATTAAAATAAAAAAGATGATTTATAACAGCTAATCAGTTAAAACCCAATATTATTGAAAGTCAACATGAAATGACCATCATTATGTAATGGCTGCTGGGGAAGGATCAAATACAGCACTTTTAATTTCACATAGTGCAAAATCCACAGTGACCTGATAAATGACATGTCAGGAGTAACGTGACAGCACCAGCTTAAGACAGAGATAAAAAGTGTGCAGTGGACACGTAAAACTTAAAGAGCATCTATGGGGGGGGGGGGGGGGGGGGGGCGTGACCTGCAGCCATAGAGGAAGGACACGTGTATACTGCGCTCCTGTCCGACACAGCCTTTTCCTGCATACTGGACCCAGAATTTTAACTCTATTGCTTCCGGACTGGTTGATATTACTCCCGAGACCCTGATGAACTTTCCTCTGCGGCATGAAAAGATATTGTCAGCAGATACGGCAGCCACAGCCGCTGACATGCAGCTCCGACACAGAGAAGGACCAAGATGGTGCCGACTCGGATGGACTTACCTCACCTAGGTAAGCTCCTCTCTCTCCCAGATGCCTGCGACTGACCCCTCTTTAAACCACCTCAGGCTTCGCACAGCTGTCCTGGACAACCGTAGATCACTCCGGCTGGCACATTTATTAGCCTTCCCACCTCTGACGCAGCTGCACCCGCCGCCGCAGCTAAGAGTGGCACAGCTACCTGATTCACTGATTCCTCCCCACCTCCACGAGCTGAAACAGCGGCACACAGTCATACATTAAACAGCTCACAGCTGCCCTCTGCCACTATTGGGCAATCGGACACCACTACTACCCCAGGGACCCTTTTCTCCTAAAGCTCCTATCTTTGTAAGCAACGTTCCTGCTCATTCTCCTCAACCTTCTCAGCAGCACTTGCCACCTCTTGCTTTCTCCTGGCAGTCCATTATGACATCTCTAACTCCTGACCATATTTTCTCAGACATGCTGCCACCTTCTGACTCTCCATTAACAACTACTTACCTGAAGCAGATGATATCCTCCTTTAGAGACTCTCTATTAACTGGCATAGACCGGATTGTTCAGAACTTTTTTTCCTCAATGAGAGCAACGGAAGACCGGGTTTTGCTCACAGAGATCAAAATGAATGAACTGATCAATTCGCACATTTCTTTAGCAGATACCTGCCAGAAATTGGAGAATGACCTTCATCATTTATCAGATAAGACAATGGAACTGGATAATTATAAGAGGCGCAACAATTTGAAACTTCGAGGTATTTCCGAATCTATCACTCCATCTGACCTTTCCTCCTATATCCAATGTTTCATCAAGTAAACATTGCCCCAATGTGTGAATCGCGAACAGGTCATAGATTGGTCACGGAGAAGCATCTATCACAAGACACACCAAGAGACGTTATTGCTTGGGTGCACTTCCTGCACATCAAGACTGCTTTCTTATCAGCTGCCAGGCACCCTGAGTCTCTCCCAACAGTATATTGAACAGTATATAAGACTGTCTTTTCTGATCTTTCTCCTGAAACGCTCAAGAGACACAAATCGCTTGCTACCTTCACTTAAGCCTTAAGGGACAAACATATTTCGTACAAGTGATATAACTCAGCACACCATATGGTGTTCAAGGACAACTCTAAACACATGATTACCAGCCCGGAAGAGGGTATGCAGCTTCTGAATTCCTGGAACTCGATCTCGGGTCCATGTTAATCTCCAGAATGGGCACGACACACTATTACTTTTCTAAACTTCCTTTTCTTCCTCCATACATGGCTCCTATCATCCATTCTTCGGCGCGACTAATCATTTATTGGTTGATTATGCCGAATGTGTTATTACGCGTATAATCACGATTTAGCTATGTTGTATTATCTTTATTCTTTCTCAGACTTAGGTGTTTATATTCGATTTAGGATTTAAAGAGTCACTGTGGTGAATTTTTTTTTTGCAGACATCAATAGTCCAGGCGATTTTAAGAAACTTTGTATTTGGGTTTGTTAGGCAAATTTGCCATTATCTGCATTTAAAAAGCCTTTTCCCAGGTCCCCCCCTCCTCTCCTTTCTGTCATCCACTGCTCAGAATCAGAAAATCTCAAGCAGACGCATCCCGTCTGTTCTATGAAGAGGGGAGGGGGTAAAAGAGACAGAGCAGAAATGTCAGCAGCAGAAAACAGAGAACAAAGGATTACTCAGCGGGGGAGCTATTCAGAGCGCTATACAGAGGTCAGAGAGGTCGGTAGTGACATCAGGGGAGAGAGGAGAGAGGGCAGAGGGTAATGTAGCTTTTAATTAACTCTTTGTTGTCCTGTTTTGGTTTCTCTTTTCCCTCTCCCCATAGGAGAACAATGAAGACAGGGGTGAGAGCTTCAAACTGCTTTTTCATGATAAAAATTCATTTTTCATCTAATAAACCCAATTACAAAGTTTTTTAAAATCACCTGCACTATTGATTTCTGCCAAAAAAATTTCACGACAGTGACTCTTATTTTACTCTCTTGTAAAGCATTGTTTTAGCTTTTTCTTGTATTGCATTTTTATCTTCTTGCATTGACCGCATTCAACCTTTTGGATTTTATGCTAACTTTTACGCTGTCTTCGTAATTCCTCAACATCTTCCTGCATTATGTCACTCATGTATTGTCTCGACCCATGTGTGTTCCCCCCCATACCCCACCTATCTGTCTTCTCAGTTACACACTAATCAAGCAGATATTTCTCTCAGCATTCACTATATCTTACTCATTGGATTTTTTAGCTTAGTGTGTTCATTTATACAACGCCAATTTGATATCTCAATTCTTTCTTTTCCTGCATTATGCTAATCATACATATACGCATATTCTACTGCAGATCTCTGCAGTATTTGTCTGTTGTCTTTTTGTTTTTATGTTTTGTGTTTGTTCACATCATTTCCTGCTTGATAAATGACAAGCTTATACTGTTGTATATTCCCGCCATTACTCACTGCATGGTACTTGATTTAGTACTGCTTCTTTTCTGCTGCATGCTGTGTAAAAATTTGAAAAATCTTTAATTAATATATATTGAAACGTTAAAGAGCATCTTTCACTCAGAAGTGCAGATTAAAAAGATAAACCTGATAACACAGCAGCAGTTTGTAGATACTGGATGGAACTGCAGATCCCCATAATGCAGTAGCGTAGTACAACAGGCTAGAATAGAGAAGCAGGGCTGTTGTCAAAGGTCTCTGTAGTCACATGGCCACAATAAGGAAGGGGTGTGTGTGTTCAGCATGGACCAATCAGGAAGTGAGAATCACTAATCTGTGCAGGAGGACAGTAACAGAAACTTTTCTATACAGCAGCGTGAATGGCGGAGTGTAAGGGCAGGCAAATTACAGCAGCCGTGTGTATAGCTGAGTGTAAGTCCAGGCATATTATAGCATAAATGGAGAGGATGGGAAACACAAGGGCTGACAGAGACTGCAGGGAGCATGAGGGAATGAGCAGGACATATGTGGGCAGCAGTCTTTGTCCAGGGAGAGAGGGGTTACAGCTATGTAAAGATTACCTCCATAGTCCTGTCCCCTGAAGTGGATCTGCTATGATTTGTAAGGTGAGGGAGACTTCCTGGGTCAGAGTACAGTGCTATCAACACAAAACTACAATTACCAGAAGGGGCACACCCGCATGGCCCACTATAAATATAACAGTGTATCTGCTGGGTAAATATAGGTTATCTATTCCTGTGTAGATACTGGCGAATTAAATATACTTCCTAACCACAAAAAATGCCAAACTACTAGTGATGAGCGAATAGTGAGATATTCGAATATTCGATATTCGTACGAATATCCGGCGAATATTCAAATGTTCGATCGAATATTCGATTCCATTAAAGTCTATGGGAACAAGTTTTCGATTAGTGAAAAACATCTATTTGACCATTTGGAGGGTGAAACCGAAAGCTGGGGGACTTAAACGCTTATCGAATATTTATCGAATATTCGCGGGATATTCGTACGAATATCGAATATTCGAATATCTCACTATTCGATCGAATATCTATTCGATCGAACAGTATTCGCTCATCACTACAAACTACCACCAAAAATGATAATCAATAATCAATCTTTATTTCATTTAAAATTCACAAGAAAAACAAAAGAAGGGAATCAGCACCGATAAAAAGAAGTGTCAGGATATTACAATTGCACACAGTCCATAATTCAACAATGTATGAGTAAACAGCAACTGATAATATTAAAAGACTGCTGTAGTACAGGGCAGTATTGCATGAAATGAACCAACTAAGCCTCACAAAATAAAGTACTAAGTGCGAACAAGTATAATCTATAAGCTAACAGGTGGAACATAGTGCTGCATGCAAATAGCTAACACCCAAATAAACATATATTACCCACAAAGGATCCTGGACACAATGTACTCCGATGCGCGTTTCGGCGTCCACCTTTCTCAAGAAAGGTAACGCTTCTTTTTAAGGCTCTAGATCCAAGTTACTCTTAAACCAAGGTACCACTGCGTGTATATATATATATATATAAGAGAGAGAGAGAGAGAGAGAGAGAGAGAGAGAGAGAGTGAATGAAAAGTCTCAGGACCGCCTTTTATTTCCAAAACAAAAGAGAAAATTACAAATCTGAATTCCCCTAGCAAGTAATGGGTGAAGGAGGCCATCTTTTAGGCTTTTGTCTAGAACATGGCCACCATCTTGAAAGCCGCCATATTGGATCAAGGGCAAGTTTTTCTAATGGGAAGGTGATCGTGTAGCAAATCACAGAAGAGCAGAATTATCTCAGAAATTGATTGGTGGAATCAGATGCATTTAGATGCAATCAGGTACAATATCTTTTGTGGTTCAAAAATTATAAACACAGAAAGTGGCATCAACAACTATCTATCTATCTATCTATCTATCTATCTATCTATATATATATATATATATATTTTTCTTTGATTGATTATTTTTATAGGCAAAAAAAAAAAAATTGAAATATTCATTTTTTTCTATTCATTTTTTTATTTTTGGTAATAAACTTTTTATATGTAATTTTTCAACGTTTACATATTTTTTGCATTATGGTCCTCTAGCATGTTCCTTTATTGTACTTGTGCGCAAGCGCTTGATATTCGGCGTAACATATGTAATCATGTGACTTTGATTTAATCATGTGACTCAGACTCCAACATGTGACTGGCGTATATATACGTCTTATTATAGTTATTTATTATAGTAGTTTTGCGTCTTCTTTTTTGTAAGCATGCACTTTCATATCAAATTGTTTCTTATCTTGATATGTACACTTTACTATATAATCGGTGCAAATGCCGGCCACATGATCATCTTGAATGACGTACTGGTCATGTGACCGCAGTTTATCTCTAGATTTATTTTTGACATAAGATTTTATTTTTAGACAGATGTATATAAGCTATATCCGCCACAGAAGTACTTTGCGCCAATAGTCTTTTTGTTTATGCACTGTACTCAGACAATACAAATAATATACTCACGTGACCGCATGAGCATTGATCTCATTTCCGTCTCCGTGCGTTCCACTGTGGCGTGCGCTCCACGGCCATGCGGGATCCACGTCAGGTAACGATTATCTTAATCATGAATGATATTTATACCACCATCAACTACCCTTTATTATAACTCCTGATGAAGTTATGGTGTCATAACGGAACGCTTGGGGTGTAGGTGCTATGTGCCGGGGTGTTCTTGCTATTACAGTTATAGGTTGATCACTTGGAGCAATTCATTGATTTTGTATGTATTTGGTTTTGTTGTGGACGTTTTGATTCATTTCTGATTCCTTGTTATTTATTTTCATGCATTTGCTCCATGTTACATTGTATTAGTAGCGAGTTCTGATATATTCAGGAACAATTCTTTCCACCAGGCATATTACTTGTTGCTCTGTTCATTGTAGGGGCACTTGTGAACTTCTATGTGGCCTTTTAGGCCTTTTTAAGTGTTTTTAAATTTCTTGTTCATGTTGGTTTTTTTCATAATAAACTATATTTTTGAGTATTTTTTAGTGTGCATACAATTGTAATTAGTCTAGTCGCTTTTTCTTTGTTGCTATAAAGATTTGTTCCTTGACTAGCTATTTGCACCTTTTTTCATATAATTACATTCTTATATGCTGTGCCTACCACGCTATTCTCTTTTCTTATATAACCCTTTTAGGTCTGTCTCCGCTAAAGCCACAAATGCATCTGGTATAAATAGTGGGTATCTTCCTGCTACTTTCTTCATTCCCATTAGTCTGTCTGAGTTCCTATGAAGTTGCCTCAAAGCCTTATCCAGAGCAATGGATCAGGCAATCTTGATTACTTAGGTCTTGGATAGTGTTTGCTTGGCTACCTTCTCTGTATAAGATCCTAGCTCTGTGCATTTCTCTGCAGGTTATACTGGATACTTTGTGAGTCTGTCCAAGTATGTCTATATTTCTCTATGTCCGTTACTGACCTGATTGCTAGTTCCTTGGGTATCTCTTGATCCCTGTTTGTGTACACATACTATTTGTATGAACTAGTTTTTTCAGTTCTTCTTAGTTTTTCTGGTTGCAAGCTTCACAGTTTTTTGGGTTTTTTTTTTCTCAGTTTTGTTTTTCTTTGTCCCAGAGCCAGTTTGGTTGTAGTCTACGTGGTGTCTGCTCTTAGCTTAGAGTTAAGGGGATGGATTAGAAAGATATTTTGGAGCATTGGTTTGGGTCAGTTATTGTATTTGTTCCTATTTGTCCTCTTCCATTTGAATTTCTGGTTGCCGTCATCATCAAATCCATCATTTTCAGTTCCAGTTATTGAATGCTAAGCGCTTGATCTCATTCTTGTTACCTTCTGGCATTAATATGTGCTATGTATGCTAAAAATGTTGATTGTTGGTGTGAGTCCTGGTGGTATCTGAGTATTGGCAGCTAAAGTTTTTTTTTTAAATGGCAGGGCATAAGTGGAACTAACTTACCTCTCCCTGTGCCCATGATCCACCACCTGACTGAACCGAGGACCCCTGCTAGAAGGCATTTCCCCCTAGAATTTTGATGACATCCAACTTGAGGGAGAATGCCTGTCCCGAAAGACCGCCCAGCCAATCAGTGACTGGAGCAGCGTTTTGCCCGAGTCACTGACTGCCTGAGAGGCCATTCCATTAGTTGAGTCATGACGTTGGCAGCACGGGAGATCCTGGAGCCCGGTGGGGGTCCTGGGCCAGTCAGATGGCAGATCACAGGTACGGGAAGAGGTAAGTTAGTGCTGTTTGTTGTTTTCCCCCGTACCCTGCCTTTAAATTTTTTTTTTTTTAAATCTGAGGCCAGACTTCTCTTTAAAGACCCAGTAATAGTGACTGTTGTACCAAAAGCCAATTCTGCTATCTAGTGAGCGTATGATATTCTTACAGCCACTCAAGAATTTATCTGTGATCCGGCTGGTACAGATGATGCGGCATAGTAGGGCAGATATAATGATTATACAACTGTACACCTTCAGTGCTTTGTCGATCAGTCTGGAAGCACTCACACAGGCATGAACTAGCATAGCACATTAACCTTACGCACAGAACTAGCAACTTCATTCCTTCTGACCGACAAACCTAAGTACCATGTATCCAGAACTACTGAGAAATATTTTTTTTTCTACATAATGAGCTCATACTAAAACGCATCATTTTGACATGAAATTATGAGGTTATTACTACCTTACGTGCTTCAGAACATTTTGCGCGGCCATATTAATTATATTTCAACTTTCCCTTTCAAACCGAATTTCTATTAAAGTTAGAATCCAGCAAATGGGTTTAACAAGAATATTTGGAGTTACTAAGGTGTAAATCCACTTTCCCTTTTTCATAAGTTTTTTTTGCTTTATTTATCACTTGAGATTTCTTTCCCCAATGAAATCGTTCATGCCGAACACCTTTTCATTTCGACTCTGAGTTCCCCAAGTGTAACTAAAGGAAGTGCATGTTTAATTTCAAGAAATTTATACTCTACAGTTTAATCATCAAATATCACTGTATTTTTGGACATGCGTCAGTAGACACCATTCTTGTCAGACAGAAAAAAGTAATTTGTCCGGTCTGTCCGTATCTCAAGATTTGCATTTCATTTTAATGGAAAAAAATATATTTAATGGATCATATGTGCTTTTTTCTAAAAAGCAGCAAATTGGAACCAAAGATTGGAGTGGCAAACAGAACGATATAATTATCATTTACTTCTTTCAGGGACATTTATTTAATGCAGAATAAAAGTTAATAATGTTATGGTAGAGTCGACTCTGTATAAAACTTTCAGATCCATTATCTATACTCCTCCAGGAGACCTACATAGGGTATTTAGTTGTGGCTTATAAAAGGTTTTGTCGCACTTTAAAGCGTAACTGTCATATTTTTTTTTTTATTGCAGAAATCAGTAGTATAAGCGATTTTAAGAAACTCTGTAATAGGTTTTTTCAGCCAAAAAAGCCTCCTTCTGTACTCAAGAAGCAATCTCCCAGCCTCCCCCCCGACTTCTTATCTGTGCATTATCAGGCAAACACGTCTTCATTACAGAGAAGCCAGTGAAGACGGGTTCTGCTCTCTCCATTCTATCCTTATGGAAGGGGCAGGGGCCGAGGGAGATGAGGGAGCAGGAAGAGGTGACATGAAGGTCAGCTGTTTGTAGACTCTCTGGGCACTTAAACCGCAGGATTCTGTGGTCAGAAAGGTCAGTGCTTATCTATGAACTTACTGAGAGAAGATTGCAGGGTGTTGTGCTTTGCAAGACTACTCCGTGCTCAGTCACTCCTAACAGCCCCTCCCCTCTCCATAGCCACATAATGGAGACAGAAATCCTGCTGCTTCTGCAATCAGGGGGGAGGCTGGGAGATTGCTTTTTCAGTCCAGAAGGAAACTCTTTTGGTTTAGAAAACCTATTACAGAGTTTCTTAAAATAGCTTAAACTGTTGATATTTAATGTTTTTAAAAAAAATGACCCCGAAATGACAGTTACACTTTAAGGAGGTTGTCCAGCAAGCAGAGAAGGTCTTACCTTCTGTTATGTTCCCAGAGTTCCAATGTCCGGAACTCACCTGCCATGGCTCCAGCGGCGTCCTCCTCAGGCTCTGCTCCAGCAGACTGTGCTGGGACGCAGCGTTGCTTCACCTGCGGGAGCCGAGTGATGTCACAGAGACCCAACGGTGTCCCTAGTAATCAGGGACATCGCGGCTCTGTGTCAATGCTTGCGGCCACTCATCCTGTGCAGCTGAACTGCATCACACTCAGGCTGATGGGCAGATCACTCTGCCAATCAGTCTGCAGTGTGTCAAGCGCTGTGTGGCTGAATTCAGGAGGCCGAACCAATCGTAAGCTCATCCCCTTCCCTCTTCATTGATTTGTATTGGCAAAATCTTTCTGATCTTTTAATGAGCTGTATGGTAAACAAAGCATGGAACTGAAAACTTTGCAGGGAAGGGGAAAGGACTGAACTTAAAGGGGTTATCCAGTGCTACAAAATATGGCCACTTTCTTTCAGAGACAACACGACTTTTGTCTCCAGGTCAGGTGCGGTTTGCAATTAAGCTTCATTTACTTCAATGGAACTGAGCAGCAAAACCCCACCCAAGCTGGAGAAAAGAGTGGGGCTGTCTCTGGAAGAAAGTAGCCATGTTTCTGTAGCACTGGAGAACCCCTTTAGGGTCCGCTTACACAAAAGGATTATCTGCTGAATTAAGCTGAACTGGGCAGTTATCACCCAGTGTAATACAGACAACAATCAGCCGAGTAATAAGCAATTATTTTCTTGTCATCTAATTGTTGTCGGCCACCATCCACATATCACCTATGACATGAAGCTATGCATGTCTGATGGCCACTGATTTGGTACATAGTTGACGGATGATTATATATAGATCATTATATAGATCATTATATTAAGAAAGTAATAAAGATGTTTACCTTTCCATGCTCCACCAGTATCTTCATGCTATGTCTCTGTATCCTCAGTGACCACGCCCCTCTTGTCAGTGACAGCCCGCTCAGCCAATCACTGACCTTGGTGTTGTCCCATCTTGGTCAGTGATTGGCTAAGTGGGTTGTCACTGAAGAGAACAGTCCGTCTGCAGCTGTGGTCAGTGGGGGACTCAGAACAAGGCAGGAGGACACTAGGGGAGCAGCCACAATTATTGAGCCATAGGCTTTTTAAGTGAACACCGATCTAGCCATCTAATACAGCCTTTAGTAAGAGTAGGAAGAAGCACTATAAAATTAGGTCTAGGTCTATGTGTCTGAGAGAAGGAAACGAGATTAATAGCCCCAATAAGCATAGGATTGGATACAAGAGATGACCATTTCTGTACAATGCTGTGGGATATGTTGGTGATATGGAAGTAAATAATACATTTCATACCATACTGACTTTGAGACTTTTTGTGCATTTCCCCATGGCAATGTCTACTCTTTAAATGTTTGGACATTTGGGATTTCTAAAGATAATTTTCTAAAATCAATGCAATCCAGAGGATTAAGACTAATACCCTCAACTATTGGCATGGATTGTTTGCATAATTTACCAGAGCAAGACAGAAAAATGGTCCTAATCTCCATTGAATAAGAAACATGTCAAGTTGCTTGACCTTTGTTGTATGTATTGACTATCTTAACCTAAAGTGTGGAGGCGAGATTACCTTTCCATTAAAAAGCTTGTTGGAGGTTGACTTAATTGTACTGGCTTAGTTAAAGGGAATTTATTCCTTTTTGTTCTGATGATATTTAATTATTTTATTTATATTATTATGGGTGCTGCAACTAGAATTACAGAAAAAGCAACCTAAATACTTGTAAGGGAGGGTGTAGTGAGCATGCTCTATGCAGATGTCACTGTAAAGTGAGAAAGATGAGAGAGGAAGAGCTAAGACAATAGTCCAGACATACAAAGGAAATCATGTCTAGTCTAGTCTCAGTTTAGTATTAGTTCGCATAAAGGGGAATTCCCCTCTCAAGTAACATAGTAATGGGGTATTCTCATCTCCACTAACGTAGTTACATTTTTAGGACTAATTTAGTTAAATATGCAAATACATTCATTTAGTAAACTTGCCTCCTTCTCCTGGGATGCTGCTCTTTTCCTCCCATTGTTGACAGTTCATTGTCTAGGTTACAGACCACCACTCTGCTGTAGAAACAGTGGTCCAGATGATTTTCTCAGCAAAAAGCTTCCAGTTCCTGTAAATTACTGGGCTTTCTTGCATAAACTGCACATTTGAGATCTCCCCAGAGTGGCTCAAGGATAGTGAGGTCAGAATACTTAGATGGCCGCTCCAGAACCTTAACCTTGTTCTGCGATAGCCAATGACATGTCAACTTGGCCTTGTGTTTGGGATCTTCGTCATTTTGGAACGTCCAAATATGTCCCATGCACAGCTTTCGGGCTGATGAGTGCAAAGTTGCCTCCAGTATTTGCTGATAACGTGTTGCATTCATCTTTCCTTCAACTTTGATCAAGTTTCGTTGGCTTTTGTAGCTCACACATTTCCAAAACATCAGCGATCTACCGCTGAGCTTTACAGTAGGAATGTTGTTCCTGTCATCATAGGCTTTGTTGACACCTCTTCAAATGTAACATTTATGGTTGTGGCCAAAAAGTTTGATTTTGGTCTCATTACTCCAATATACATTGTTTTAGCAGTTCTGAGGCTTGTCTTTATGCTCTTTGGTGTATTGTAGGCGGGATACTTTTTGGCATTTGCACAATAATGGCTTTGTTCAGGCAACTCAACGATGCAGCTCATTTTTCTTTAAGTGCCTCTTTATTGTTTATCTTGAAACAGCAACACCACTAGTTTTCAGAGAGTCCTATATTCCAGCTGATATTATTTGTGGGTTTTTCTTGTCATCCCAAACAATTTTCTTGGCAGTTGTGGCTGAAATTTTTGTTGGTGTACCTGACTGTGGTTTGGTTTTTACAGACCCCTGATTTTCCATTCTTTAATCACAGTCTGAATACTGCTGACTGGCATTATCAATTTCTTGGATATAAGAACAAAGTGAAGGTTCTAGAGTGGCCATCTCAGTCTCCTGACCTCAATATCATTGAGTCACTCTGGGGAGGTCTCAAGCAAATAGTTCATGCAAGACAGCCCAGGAATTTACAGGAACTGGAGGCTTTTTGCTAAGAAGAATGGGCAGATTTACCAGCTGGGAAAATAAAGACCCTCATCCACAACTACCACAAAAGACTTCAAGCTGCCATTGAAGTTATAGAGTGCAATACACAGTATTAAGGTGAGTAAGTCAACTTTTGATCAGTGTCATTTGGATGTTTTTGGTTGTCTTTTTGAATTAAAAAGAGAAAATACACTAGTTTGCAAATAAATGACTTTTCCCAGCCTCTAACCATGCTATCATTCATATTCTTCGAAAAAAATGACAAAAAGCAAAAATTCTAAATATCATAATATTAGAATATCAAAAGGAAGGAGGCAAGTTTGCTAAATAAATGTATTTGCAAAAATATTTAACTTGATGAGCTCTACTGAAGCCACAACCATATTACCCAACACTTCCACTTTTTGGGATTGATGTAATTTCCAAAAAAGTTGCAATAGTAAATCTGGTTTAAATTGTGTGACCCAGTGTCACCTGTCCCAGCTTTGTAATGGAGGTGTTACTGTTCATTAACATATTGCCCTCTAATAGTAGATAGAGATTAGAGAACCTCAAGCACATTAAAACCCATTCAAATTGAGAATGAACTAGAATTTTTTAGGATTATTTTATGCATCTTGTGGACAAATACTGCAGATGTTGATACAGTATATAAGGAGCGTTCTCTGTTCTTCATTATACTTTATAACCTAATCATTATCCCAATACTCCAGAGATGAGCAGTTTATGGTTTCTCCCAGACAAAACGGTCAGAGCAAAATGTATAAGCAAGTTAAACAATCCAGTTAATCTTCCCTTAATTGTGCTTCTTCCCAGAAACCATTTGTAAAAGAGATAGAGCTGAGCGCATATAGAACATACGGCTGCAGACACTGCAAATATTTACAGTATGTTCCGCCAATCCAAGCTGTGACTACAATTACATTAATACTCGGAGAAGGCCAATAACACCATTTACATATTTATACATGAGTAATGGATTGACGGAGGATTGTGTGTTGTATGCCTTCTAAACAATGAAAGCTTGTTCTTGGCTAGATAATGGGAACACGTTATAGTTGCTTAGAATTTTAAAGGGGCTAGGGAAGGATTAGAGAAAACACAACTCTTTTAGTGATGAGCGAACATGTTCGTAAATGTTCGTATGTTCGTACGAACAGGACTCTAATTGTTCGTGTTCGCCAATCACAAACAATTTGTTCAATGATCGGAATGGTTGTAACGATCATTTTTGAACATATTCGAACTTGCGAACATACGCCACTGCGTAGTTTACGCTTTGCACCTGATAATCTGTATGCATGTGCGTAGACCGAAACGTACACTTTATGTCCGTTATTTGTTCTTGATTGTTCGGCGAACACGAACCAATCACAATATTTTTTTTAAATGTTCAGGTTCGGGATCCGAACCGAACATCGGGATGATAATTCATCACTAAACTCCATCCATCGATTTCAGAAGGATGAAGGATTTCAACTGTCCTACCAATGGTGAAATGAAGGACTGAGCATACCCATTCCTCAGTTCTATCAGGAAACAAGCCTGTCAGTGGAAACCATTTAATAAAATACACTGCAAGTGAGATGTTAAGTGTGAAAAGTCCACATAGTTAAAGTTTTTACTTATTTACCACTTTAATTCCTCCTCATGTGACTGTGGAGATTATCTGCAATTGGCTGTAAGTCATCTTTGACCAAGCCATGTAAGCATGACACAGCAGGGAACTCTACAGTACCTGTGTCATTGGAACAATGAAGTAATAAAATAAGTATATTACTTTTTTTACCAGTTTGGAGTCTGTAAGGTTGTTTTTAAATAAAATCTCTTTGTTAGATTCCACTTTACTATTTCTGGCTGGGTTCACACTACGTATATTTCAGTCAGTATTGTGGTCCTCATATTGCAACCAAAACCAGGAGTGGATTAAAAACACAGAACGGCTCTGTTCACACAATGTTGAAATTGAGTGGATGGCCGCCATTTAATGGCAAATATTTGCTGTTATTTTAAAACAACGGCTGTTATATTGAAATAATGGCCGTTATTTACTGTTATATGGCGGCCATCCACTTAATTTCAATATTGTGTGAACAGATCCTTTCTGTGTTTTTAATCCACTCCTGGTTTTGGTTGCAATACTGACTGAAATATACTGACTGAAATATACTGACTGAAATATACGTAGTGTGAACCCAGCCTCTATCTGTAGATTCCACTTACTGGCAGTAAAGTAGTTTTCTTCTATTTATTCTTTATTATTATTGATTATGTCATTATTGTGTTTGTTTAACAACCATTATAATAACTTGAAGTAGCGGATTATGCTTATCTAATCTAAGTAAGCCTATTAATTCCTGTAGAGGTGGGACAATGATGTATATTCTAGGTAAGGAAACTGTTTCCACCATTAGTTTAGATTCCTGTTTCTTAATGACTTTCAACCAAGTACCCCCTTACTCAGATAAATAATACATAAAGTACACTCAAAACTATAGCATGGGAAAGTTTGAAATTAGGCATTAAACCACTGGTTGATTAAATATACTAAGAATGTTTAATGGGTGTCAAATATAAAGCTGTGTCCATCCTTTCCTTGACTTTAGTTAAAGACTCTAATTTTTCATCATACAAACTGCAAACAACGGTGGGACATACTAGCAAAACCTTTAAAGGGGTACTACAGGCAAATAGTTTTTTTTTTTAATCAGCTAGTGTTAGAAAGTTATACAGATTCGTCAACTGCTTCTATAAAAAAAACCTCAAGTCATAAAAAAAAATCACGTCATCTAGTACTTTTGATCAGCTGTATGTCCTGCAGAATGTGGTGTATTATTTCCACTCTGACACAGTGCTCTCTGCTGCCACCTCTGTCCATGTCAGGAACTGTACAGAAAGGAGTGTTTTTTTAATGGGGATTTACTGCTCCTCTGGACAGTTACTGACATAGACAGAGATGGCAGCAGAGAGCACTGTGTAACACAGGAAAGAATACACCACTCTCTGCATTACATAAAGCAGCTGATAAGTACTGGAAGACATGAGGTTATTAACAAGAAGTAATTTATGAATCTATATAACTTTTTTACATTTCCTCTTTAACATGCGTAAGAAAGGTAAGGTGGGATGGACAAGGATGGACACATTCATATACAGCTAGTAGAATAAACTATCCCATTACTTGTAGGGCTCTATAGTATAACCATGATGTATACCTTGATTTCATGGCACATTGAATGTGGCATAAGCCAACCCAACCCTTTTAGGCTAAGACCACAAGATATTGTTATGTCTTGTAGCACAATTTCAATGTTTTTCTATGTAAAAAAAAGTTGCAAAGTTACAAATCATCTTAATACTTGCCACGAAGCACTTACTACTGTAAATATTTTCGAAAAGTTCACTTTATGGTTTTGATAATTTATTTAACTTTTTAACTTTAAAAAAAAAAAAAAAATTGTATCTATGTAAATATATTCCAGCTGCTCGGTGATGCATGAGCATTTAATCTTTTAGAACATAAAAGTCATGTAGCTAATTCCTGCCTTGTGATTGTGGCCCAGACGGATCCCGCAGTTATTTTTGTGTAGGGTAAAGTCTGGCAGAGACATTGAAGTCTCTATAGCTGCGCATTCTGCCAATAAATATTTTACAGTCACAAACAAGCTTGGCCAGAAAATTAAAGAAGCGCAAAACACTTGAAATAAAACAGAAAGAAGATTATAATTAGATGGATTCTGGTAAATCACAGTGGCTCAAACTGCATTTAAAGTAGTAAATAAGAAACGGAAGAGGGAGTAATGTTTATTATGGAGGAAAAGCAACCATAATTAATTAAACTTGGCAATATCCCAAGAAGCCGGCCTGTATTGTTCAGAGATCCGGAGAGGCACACAAACTAAGAGGTTCAACATTAGTTGTTTTTTTTTTTTTAAGTAATGATATAGATTTATATAACTGAGGGTAATAATATTCAGTAATTATTTCAGAAATATGGATATTAAAGGGATAGTCTGGAGAGAGAAAAAAAATCAAGTAGTGTCAGAAAGTTATACAGATTTGTAAATTATTTCTCTTTAAAAAAATACTTATCAGCTGCTGTATGCCCCGCAGGAAGTGGTGTATTCATTCCAGTCTTACCCAATGCTCTCTGCTGCCACCTCTGTCCATGTCATGAACTGTCCAGAGCAGTAGCAAATCCTCATGGAAAACCTCTCCTGCTCTGGACAGTTTCTGACATGAGGTGGCAGCGGAGAGGCTACAAAGAATACAGCACTTCCTGCAGGACAAACAGCAGGTGATAATTACCAGAAGGCTTCTTTTTTGTATGTTAAATAGTAATTTGTAAAAAGCAATTTACAAATCTGTATAATTCTCTGCTCCTAATTGATTTGAAAACAATTGTTTTTCTCTGCAATACCCCTTTAAGCGTTGTATGTTAGCAAAATTATGACATTATTACTGTGATGTTACATTTTCCATTTATTAGACACATTCTCTCTGCCATGTGGCTCCTATGGCTTTAGGATGTTCTAAGGAAGTTTGCTTCATTATTAACATACATCATTTGGACTTTGGCGGGACATGGTTCATTGATTCTTGTGGGTTAAATCTTGCCATTAATGGAGTTTTCCTGAATTAGATTTTTTTTTTCTTTCTCTTGTATATTAACACCACTACGTCAGAGGCTACATAGGAAGAAGATAACCCAACGCAATAATCTCAGATGTCATTTGTAGTTAAAGTCAAAGCAGACACCAATGTTATTCCACACCCCAGACTAGGCCACAGTATTCAAGTCCCAGACACAACTTCATTATTCAGAGCCCAATCTTTAGACGTTACCCCAAACCCAAGACCAAACTCTAATATTAAAATCTTCCTAACAAAACAAAGATAAATTAGACCTATGTAATACCTATCTAATATATCTAATGTGTATCTCTGATCGATGCCAATTTATAGGTATGCATATTTGTCACCTATAGGTTTTCTGTGTGTTGCACTATATGGTATAATTTTTTATTTTTTTTTTGCTGTATATGTGATAAGGGATTATCATACAGATAAACAACATAGTAAAATAAAGAATAAAATGGAAAAAATAAACAACATACGTCAGTATAGAAGTGCTACTTGAAGCCCTCGCAATCGATTGGTTGTGTTCCGAACAGCGTGAATCTGACTAATAAAAACTTTTGGCATGTTACTGGAATATAGCATAAAAAAGTTTTTTTTGTGACAGGTATACCTTAAAGGAAATCTGTGACCCCCTGACTGCCAACAGAGCCTGTGGCAGCACTAGAAAGACTTTAATTAAAGCAGAACATAATGCTGTTTTGGGTTTTTGTTTAATGAAAAAATATTTATTTGGGTCTAGTGTCGAGGAGGTGGGGCCTTTTGACTAGTAACAAGGAGGTGGGGCCTTTTGCTGTTAAATGTCCTTGTGCTGTGTTCTTGCTCCTTTACATAATTGGCAATGCCCACTGTGAACACATTGAGGTGTAGTGGTGAAAGGAACAAGGGATAATAGTCTGCACCTCTTTAAAGTTTTTTTTTTTAATAAAAATAAAAACACAGGCAACAAAGGTATGTCCTAAAAGCTTTCATTGATAGTGTTTCTCAGAAAATAAAAAGGGTTTAAATTTAAGGCCTACTTCAAACACCCTGCAAAATTTTTCGGGGTAGGGCTTATTTTTGGAGAAACAGAGAGAAGTCTATCCAGCAGTGCTGCCAGCTCAGTTAGCAGTCATAGGTTGACAGATTAATTTTAAAGCGACTCTGTACCCACAATATGTTACCCTCAAACCCCTTGTACCTTCAGATAGCTGTTTTTGAACCAAGATCTGTCCTGGGGTCCATTCGGCAGGTGATGCAGTTATTGTCCTAAACAACAACTTTTAAACTTGCAGCCCTGTGCCAAACTGGAGTGGCCTACAGTGTGTGTCCGCCATAGGATTGCAACGCCTTCCTGCCCTCCTCATCACTAGGAATGCAGGATTTCTCTTATTCCTCACCTGAACACTGCACAGGTGCCTTAACGATCCAGCTCAAATGCAGTGTTCACACAGGTGATGAATAGGAGAAATTGTTCTTGGGGCTTTCCAAATGATGAAGAGGGTGGGGTGGAGGGACGGAGAGCTGTTGCAAGTCTAAGGCATAGACACTTTAGGCCACGCCAATTTGACACAACGCTGCAAGTTTAAAAGTTGTTTTTTAGGACTATAGCTGCATCACCTGCCAAACGGACCCCAGGGCAGATCTTGGATTAAAAGCAGCTATAAGATTGTGGGTACAGAGTCTCTTTAAGTCTCCAGAAAAAAATCCACACATGTGCATGAAAATTATTTGATTGAAATAAGATCTAAATAATTATCACAAACGTTTAACATCTTTAGATACAAAACCCAAAAGAAAAAACTGCTATCAGTCACCCAGTTTAAGGTGCAAGTTGTAGTATATTATTTTTTCCACTATATATTAAGTCATTGACTCTTCACATTTTTTTCATGGCAAATAAATTATGTTATGAATCTTTATATTAATCAAGATAAACAGTAGAAAAAAAAAATCTGGTGTGAAATATTCTGTATAGCTGCCGAGATTCTATTGAACTTTACGAAATCGACAAACATCAAAGATCTTTTTCTAGAGTGCCTCCTGACAAAGAGCATCGTAATAAGACTTCCATTAACGCCTTATTTATTGATGCTGCTGAATAGAGACTCTATGGAGCAAATGTTCAGGGAACACTTGATGCAGCTAGAAGTTTCTGTTCACTCCACTGTACAATAACATGTTGGGGGAATATAGAAAGGTAACATATTTGCTTATGTAACACTGTATGGTTAATAGTATGTGTAGGAGTTTTTAATATATGACTTGCTATCTATTGTTGACAAATGCAGCGGAATATGAGTGAAAAGCTTCTATAGAGGTCTTATATGAAAACACCTACATGAATTCAATTTTGAATTAAAGGAAGATCCTCTATGGGATATGATGAAGTTATTCTTACTTTAAGTGCAATGATATTTTCCTCACTTAAAGGGAATGCATAATCTCTATATCTTTTACACTCCTTTTTTTCTTTTAAGTGGCTTTTATTTTCTGATTGTGGATTTCTTTATTCGATTTTGTGTGGAATGTGTAGACTGAGGAGTCTGCAGATGGTAGCAGGCTAGCAGGGTGTTACAGTCCCGCACTGCAACTGTTGTTGAGGGCCAAAGTGGAACAGTAGCTTTGGCTATATCAGTTAAAGGACATCTCCAGCGTTAGCATAAAAAAATACATAACAGATACACGAGGTACATGAGGCAATATGGTTTAATCAAATTATATACTAACTTCTGATGTTGGTTTTTAATGTAGCGAAGCCAGATTTCGTATCAACCATGGGTGCGTTGTGCAGCCATTTCTGTCTCTCCAGGCTTGTGCATTTTATGTATTCTGTCTGTTTTCTTTGTGGCTAGAACTCCTCCTTTGTAAGACCCATGTGATCCAAAGTAGCAGGAAGCACCTGTGTACATATAGTAAATACCTCCTCTTTTCTCCCATTCTACCTGCAGGGGCTATGGTGAGAGGTAACAGCTAGAGATGAGCGAACCGGCCGAGGTTGGGGTTCGTATGAACCTGAACTCTCGGCTTCTGATTCCCGCTGTCTGCCCGCTCTGTAGAGAGGGTGGATACAGCCTGAGGACTGCCTGGAAGACTGGGATACAGCCATAGCCATAGGCTGTATCCCAGTTTTCTAGGCGGTCCTCAGGCTGTACCCACCCTCTCCACGGAGCAGGCAGACAGCGGGAATCAGAAGCCGAGAATTCAGATTCATGGGGTTTGGTCCTGTGACAGTGGGATTGCAGGGCCATTCCGTAGCGCCCCATCCCTGCTTGCACACGCTTTGTGGGGTTTGCGTCCACTGACCGGCACAGTGATGTTTTTTGGTTAGGGACTCACGTGCACGTGGTACATGAGGCAATATGGTGTGATCAAATTATATACTAACTTCTGATGTTGGTTTTTAATGTAGCTGAACAAGCTTTCGTATCAACCATGGGTGCGATGTGCAGCCATTTCTGTCTTTTTTGCTTGTGTATATATATATATATATATATATATATATATATATATATATATATATAAGAAATCGAAATTCCTGATGACAGCAGTCCCCGCCGGCTCCTGCTGGTGTCTCTGATTTTCACTCACTTCCAGGTTCCAGTTTAAAGGGAATGTACCATCAGGCCCGACCTGAAGTACTGGAGGCGGGCCACTCACCCCCAGTGGGAGGAAACCCCCGCCCCTCTATGACACGGCTCTATTAGAATCAATAAAATACACAAAAATATACAAAAAAAAAAAAATGAAAAATGCAATATGTTACTGCAAGAAGCACAGTGAAGGTGAGCCAGGCTCCCTGCACTCTGCCGAACACGGGTCACCTAAGTAAATAGATGAGTGTCCCATTAATTTCAAGCAACCAAGCTTGACTTGAGAAACTAGCACTCGAGCATTATAATACTTACTCAACACTATCTGAAACCAATTGGAGTTAAGAGTGGGGTTAACAGAGACTGGTTAAATGTGACTGGCTGTTGTGTTGGTTGACCACTTCCGAGAATAATTGCTCATCAAGGCTTGGCTTTTTTTTCTTTTCCTTTATATGCTCATGCAGAAAAGCTTGTCTAGAAAGAAAGCCCTCATATTTTAGACAACCATGAAAATGGGAAAACCCAAGAAGGACCCCTTGGACTCATAGCAGCTTCATGGGATGTGGCGTGGTTTGCAAAGTCTAGGCATCTTCTACCCTGGTAAAATTGCCCTTGGGCATCAATCTTCCTCTATGGAACAGTCCTTGTACGACCTTCTACTATAACCACTAATTTGGGTCACCTATTTTGAGGTGTTATTATGGTTTCCCTACTAAGGAATGCATAAATACAGTGAAGCGAGGAAAACAAATTTCACCATGCTATAGCACAGTATCTACTGGAATCATAAGCACATACTCTACGAGGATTCACTATAAGCCTATGCATTTGAAGCAGTTTGTTCAGTTGCCCCTAATGCCATGTTAGTTACCTGACTATATCACTTTGAAAGTTGAAATTGTAATCTAAAGCTTCAGTAAAAGTATATGAACTGCGAATAACATCCAAATGTCATTTCACTCTTCTCAGTCATGTAGAATGGCCAGAACTACTGTACATCATATTTACAGGATTGTAATTATTATTACCTACTGCTACCACTATTGCTTTTCCACTGCTTTACTATACTTTAGAGAGTCTTTTTTCTTCGTCCTGTTCACCAATACTTTTATCTGCTGTCAATAAAAATTACTATTTGCCAACATCCCTAGAATTACTGGCGTCCTAAATATGACTTTTATTCCATTAATTTTTCAGCACCGTAGTAAGCCATTTCCCGATCATATAAAGTATCTATTCAACGTGTGAGTCGACTTCTTAAGAGAATTGTAAAATAAGACGTACAATTTTCTGTTTCCTTTAAATATCCTTAAAAATACATATATTGAGTAAAACTCCGTAATTGCATCTTTTTAATCTATAATTTCTATAGTTCTGTGCAGCTGCAGTCCGGTAGATTGGCCAAATGCTTTATGGAAATGCAGGCAACCTTTAAGGCCAAATGGAGCCGTTTAGACGCTAATGACCTAATGAGTGTATTTTAAGCGGCTGCTGTGTATGATAATGGCAAATCAGAACTTTTGCATATGAATTCCCATTGCGCTGCTATTCTGCATAATCAGCCATGATCTTTAAACCTCTAATTTAATATTGATGTTGCTACCAGATATTTTGAAGATGAGGATGAACGCATCTGTCGTCTTACAAATGCCAAACATTGATGAGGAAGGTTGAGCTGATCCTTGGATTGTCTGTTAAAGTTAAATAGTTAAGGAAAAGTTTCATCATCTAACTAGATAAAAACTCTGGCCTAAATGTACTAAAACTTTCTATGTGCACACTTAGTAGTGCACTTAGTATGCTAGAATTATTAGTGTGGCGCAGACTGTTTAATGTGTTGCCTTTCAAGACTAAATTTGAACCAACTATTACTAAGCTTAGACCACACCCCCTATTACCGCGACCACGCCTCATTTTCATAACGTTTCTCCAAAGTATGTAAAACCTATATTAAATGTGAAGTCCCATGCAATACTTTATGGACAAATTAGTAAAGGGTGAGTCAAAAGTCTCAGGACACCCTTTTATTTCAGGAACAAAAAGGAAAATTACATATTTGAATACTCCAGCAAGTAATGGGTTAAGGGGTCTGTAGTTAAGGTTATATCTGGAACATGGCCTCCATCTTGAAAGCCATCATATTGGATAATGGGGAAGTTTTACCAATGTGAAGTGGTCATGTATGGATTTGCAATATCTCTGTAAAGTAGGTCCAGGAGCGTACTTTATATTGTGCGAACAGTCTATTTTGTGCGGCCGCTGTTCAATGAATAGCAGCTGCACAAAACAGACATGGCAGTTTTCTGTGCGTCCATATGGAATCCTGTCCGCAGTGAATACAGTGTGTTAATGCGATCGGTCGCTGTGATTAAACAATGGCCATTGTTCAATTATAAAAATACATTGTGTGAACTTGGCTTAAAAGTTATCAAAAGTTCATAATTAGTGATGAGCGAGTACTAAAATGCTTGGATGCTCGTTACTCGAGATGGGTATTTCCCAATACTCGAGTGCTCGTTTCGAGTAACGAACCCCATTGAAGTCAATAGGAGACTCGAGTATTTTTGCAGGAGACTCAAGTTTGATAGAGGGAAGGTCGTGTGAAAACCTGTCAACCTCAGAAATTGATGGAAACACAACAGAAATGGACAGGAAACAGCAGGGGAAGCATGTATGCATGCCTCTGAGGCTGCCTAATTGCACCATTATGCCTAATTCTGTGCAACAGCCTGGTTAAAACCAAGGTAGGCATATGGACCACCCAAAAACTCAGCCTGACACAGCATGGCAGTGAGAACACAGGGAACCATTAAAACAGAGGTAGCATAGCAAAATTTAGCCTGACACAGCATGGCAGTAAGGACAGAGTGAACAAGATAGAAGCGGTAGCCAGTGAGCCCTCCAAAAATTATACCAGACAGAGCATGGCGTTGAGCACACAGAGAACCATTAAAAGTGAGCGAGGAAGCAAGTGAGCCTCCCAAAAATTAGGCCAGACACTGCATGGCATTGAGCACACAGAGAATCATTAAAAGTGAGTAAGAAAGCAAGTGAGCCTCCTAAAAATTAGGCCAGACACTATATGGCATTGAGCACACATAGAACCATTAAAAGTGAGTGAGGAAGCTAGTGAGCCTCCCAAAAATTAGGCCAGACACTGCATGGCATTGAGCACACAGAGAACCATTAAAAGTGAGTGAGGAAGCAAGTGAGCCCACCCAAAAATTGGAGTAAGTCCAGGGGCTGGGATATTTAGTGAACATGAACCTTGTTGCTGACAGCTAACGGGCTAGGCCAGCTGTCAGTCACCAATCAAGGGTGCACCTGATGCCTCTCGACCAGGGGTGGTGAGGCCCCGGCCACGGCTAGACCAAGAAAAATAAAATAAAACAGCTGGCTGGTTGGTGGGGGTGCCATCCGTAAGCCCCCGGCAACCAGTCCTGCTCCTCCGCAGACGTAATGTGACATCAGAGCATGGCAGTGAGGACACAGAGAACCATTAGAAGTGAGTGAGGAAACAATTGAGCCTCCCGATAATTAGGCCAGACCCTGCATGGCGGAAGAAGACTTGGCAGTTGGCTGAGAATTGAAGGAAGAGGAGGAACAGGAGGAGGAGGAGAGGAGGAGATACCAAGAATCTTCATGTTCTGTTGCTTTACCCGGGTGGACAGTGAAATTCAGGTGAAATTCAGGCTTTGTTCATTTTTATAAACGTCAGCCTGTCAGAGCTGTCAGTTGACTGGCGGGTGCGCTTATCAGTGAAACAGTTGCTGATCTACTCGCTCTGCCCCTGTTTCTCCCTCTGCCCACCCCTCTTCCTCTTCCAAAGGGTCCTGCGGGTGAACCTGCCTCCCCCTCAGAAGCACGGTCTTTACTAGGCTTATCCACCCAGCTCGGGTCAGTCACCTCGTCCTCACCCACCAGCTCTTCCTCCATTTCCTCACTCTCCTCCTCACTTTGCGTTACTTTCATGACAACAACCTCACTGTCTGACAACTGGGTCTCATCGACACCATCAGACACCTCTTCCAACCCCGCTTGCAAGTCCCCACTCTCATCACCAACTGACTGCGTGACCTATATAGTTTGGGCATTGGGACAGATCGACTGCTCCGGTGGCTTTGACTCAGGGGAGGGTCCAGAAAAGAGTTCCTGGGAGCATGGTGGTGGATCTGAATCCCTTCTTTCCCTGGAGGGGCCAGGCTGTGGGGAAGGAGGCTGAGCTAATGGAGCAAGGGTTCCACTCCCTTGGGTAGCGTGGCTGGACTGCGTGGAAGACTGGGTGGTGGATAAGTTACTGAATACATTATCAGCTATCCACGTGATCACCTGTTCACACTGCTGCGGTTTCAATATTTGTCTACCATGAGACCCCGTAAGTTGGGCAAAGATGCTAGGGAGTGGACGTCTGCGGTGTGCCACTGCTACCTCCTCAACAGATGCTGCTGTGTTACCCTGCCCTGAACCACGGCCTCCAGCAACGGCATCACTTGTAGGCATTACTTGTAGTACCCACTGGTTTTGTGGGGCTGTACGGTAGAATCTGGTAGTGGCTGGACCTAGATACACGCTGTGATACCCCGTTGAATGAGTAGTGAAGTTTTATGAAGGTATACTACAAATCCCAGCATTACAGTGTAGTACCCACTAGTTTAGGGGGAGCTGTACGGTACTATTTGGTACTGGCTGGACATAGATACACGCTGTGATACCCCCTTACAATGAGCAGTGAAGTTTTATAAAGGTGTACTACAAATCCCAGCAATACAGGGTAGTACCCACTAGTTTGGGGGGGGGGCTGTACGGTACAATCTGGTAGTGGGTGGACCTAGATACACGCTGTGATACCCCTGTCCAATGAGCAGTGAAGTTTTATAAAGGTTTACTACAAATACCAGCAATCAAATGTAGTACAGCAGGACCACCAGCCCCAAAATAAAAAAGAGTACACTGAGCACTTCTTAGGGGTGTGTATGCAACACCTAATGCCCCCTTTCTGCCAGCAGCCGATCAGCACAGTGTGCTGGTTAAATTGTGGTAGCAGCACTGCAAGTCCCAGCCAGCAGTCTGTAGTAATACTATTAAAAAACAATTTGAAGCCCTTACAAGGTCTCTTTGTTTATATTGCTAGTATATACCCTGCCTACTGGAACGCTAAATCCTACACTGACACTCTCCCTGACCAGCAGCAGCTCTGTCCCTAATCTCTCACAGCATGCGTCTGAAGCGAGCACTGCCGGCGCCGAGTTTTATATTGTAGGGTCATCTGATCTGGCCAACCAATCACTGCTATCGACATGTATGGGTCCCACATGATCGCAGGATGTACCAAAGAGACTCCTGCATGTTTATTGGCTGCAAAAAAGCATGCAAACTTACAGGAAACGGATGATGAGATTTTCTCAAGTATCTCGAGATGCTCGTCCGAGTAACGAGTACCATCGAGTACCCTAATACTTGATCGAGTACCAAGCTCGGTTGAGCATGCTCGCTCATCACTATTCATAATAATTGGATCCAGCGCCTTCAGCTCTGTGTTCAGCACCAAGAAACACGTCAAATAGCTGTGCATCACAGGTAACATTACCGGTTGTTCCTGCAAGTTTCTGTGTTGACAACTTTAGAACCTCAAGAGACATTGCAAATCTTATTGCAGCCATCGATCCATATTAGGCTCATCCAATACATTCTTTGAAAGCTCAATATAAAAAGCACATAACTGGAGAAAGCGGGGAACCATGCCTTGTTTCTCCTGACAGTGTAAAGACTTCTGATAAAACCTCTTCAATATTTCTCTAAGTCTGCAGGGAGGAATCTTTAAGTCTGACCTTTTTTTATGAACCCTGGTCCTACTCCACAGCATGTGATCACTTCTTATTAAAAGAGCCATTCAACTCTGTCAAATGCCTTGATGGCATCAATAGACAGGATACCTGGATGCTGCAAAAGAAAGCTGCTTGTAGTTCATTGCCTTCCCAGGAATAAATCCCTTTAATCTTCTTTATAATTGTTAAAAAAATCACTTTTTGAAAATCATTTTGAAATGGGTCTGACTCTACTATTCTATCTAAAGTGGACAGTGTAAAGAAGACACTCGGGGGAATAGAAAACTGTTTTTAAATCGATTGGTACCAGATTGTAAATTACAGGTTTGATTGCAAAATTTGCAAATACAGTAGTACAGTACCTTGGTTTTAGAGTAACTTAGATTGAGAGCGTTTTGCAAGAAGAGCTCACAGTTTTTCAAAATTAAAACTTGGTTTTAGAGCTTCCTGTACTAAGTGGGAGCGCGAGTGGGGGAGGGGAATGGTCTTCATAGCGGGGTCTACAGCCCTGTATTCTGACCCAGGAAGTCTCCCTCACCTTCCAAATCATGGCAGATCCACTTCAGGCTGGGGCTTGCATCAAGGGACAGGACTGTGTAGGTAATCTCTTCTAGCTGTAACCCCTCTCTCCCCAGACAGAGCGTGCTGCATGTATGTGCCCACATCTTTCCTGCTCATTTCTTCATGCTCCCTGCAGTCTCTGTCAGCCCTTGTATTTCCCATCCTCTCCATTCTTGCTATAATGTGACTGCACTAACACTGAGCTATACACACGGCTGCTATAATGTGCCTGCACTCACACTTCTCCATTCACACTGCTGTATAGAAAAGTTTCTGTCACTGTCCTCCTGCACAGCTCTGATTCTCACTTCCTGATTGGTTCAGGCTGAACCCCCTCGTCCATTTTCCACTGCAGTCATGTGACCACAAAGACCTCTGAAGCAGCCCTGCTTCTCTATTCTAGGCTGTTGTACTATGCTACGGCACTATAACTTGTACTGTTGTACCACGCTACTGCACTGTAACTTCTATTGAAAATAAAAAATAAAAAAATAATAAAACTTTCTATTACTCATATGCTGATGTATACTTTACAGCAAGTGATGTATTTTTTCCAGTCTGACATGGTACTCCCTGCTGCCACTTCTGTCTATGTCAGAACTGTCTAAAGCAAGAGAGGTTTTCTATGGGGATTTGCTACTGCTCTGGAAAGTTCATGGACAGAGGTGACAGTAGAGAGCACTGTGTGATATTGGGAAGAATACACCTCCTCTTGTAAAGTATTTATTTTAAGAACTGGAAAGGTCACCCTAAAAATGCTACCTCCTGCAAGCTATTGGCATCATGTTATAGAGCAGAAGGAGCTGAGCAGATTGATATATATCTTTATGGGAAAAATTCAGCATTACTTTTGAGCATAATTTTTTATTGAAATCTGTGATGTTTTTATGCTAAAGAGTCCAGTGCATTGAGTGACACCGCCCCCTGGACTATTTAACACATAATAATGAGGGATTTCAATCAACATGTTACAGTCTCTACTGAACCTTTTCCCACAAAGATATACATTGCTCAAAAAAATAAGGGGAACACTTAAAGCGTAACTATAAAATATTTTGACCTTTCCGTTTTAGTTAGCTTAGGGCATGATACCAATTTTTGCAATATACATTAATAACCTAAAATGAACAGATTTTTAAATACATGAGGCTGATTATGCCCTTACAGCTGTGTCTGGCTCTGACTTATTTCTGTATTCCTGCTGGACACTCCCCCTCCCTGCAGATGCGAACTTAGTGTACAGACTCTGACAGGAGGATCAGATAACAGCCCTGACACAGACATAAACAAACCCTGAGACGGACTCTACAACCCACACAAGTGGCTCCAGTAGTGCAGCTAATCCAGGATGGCACATCACTGCGAGAAAAGGCAAGAAGGCTTGCTGTGTCTGTCAGCGTAGTGTCCAAAGTCTGGAGGTACTATCAAGAGCCAGGCCAGTAGACAGGGAGAAGGGGAGAAGGCCAACAAACGCGCCTTTGTGCAAGGAGGAACAAGAGGAGCACTGACAGAACCCTGCAAAATAACCCCTAGTAGGCCACAAATGTGCCTGTGTCTCTACAAACGGTTAGAAACTGACTCCATGAGGATGGTATGAGGGCCGACGTCCACAGATGAGGGTTGTGCTTACAGCCCAACACTGTGAAGGTCGCTAAGCATTTGCCAGAGAACACCAGGATTGGCAAACTTGCCACAGATGAAAGCCGGTTCACACTGAGCACATGTGACAGACGTGATAGAGTCTGGAGACGCAGTGGAGAGCGATCTGCTGTCTGCAACATCCTTCCGCATGACCAGTTTGGCAGTGGGTCAGTAATGGTTTGGGGTGGCATTTCTTTGAGGGGGCTGCACAGCCCTCCATGTGGTCCGGGGTTCCTCCTAATGCAGCACATTGCTAGACCTCATGTGGCTGAAGTGTGTTAGCAGTCCCTGCAAGACAAAAGCATTGAAGCTATGGACTGGCCTGCCCATTCCCCAGACTTGAATCCCATTGAGCACATCTGGGACTTCATGTTTTGTTCCATCCACCAACGTCACGTTGCACCACAGACTGTCCAGGAGTTGGCCGATGCTTTAGTCCAGGTCTGTGAGGAGATCCCTCAGGAGACCATCCACCACCTCATCAGGAGCATGCCCAGGTGTTGTAGGGAGGTCATACAGGCACATGGAGGCCACACACAATACTGTTTGGCCAGGCTGCGTTCACACTACATATATTTCAGTCAGTATATGTATATTTCAGTCAGTATATTTCAGTCAGTATTGCAACCAAAACCAGGAGTGGATTAAAAATACAGAAAGGCTCTGTTCACACAATGGTGAAATTGAGTGGATGGCCGCTATTTAATGGCAAATATTTGCTGTTATTTTAGAACAACGGCTGTTATATTGAAATAATGGCCGTTATTTACTGTTATATGGCGGCCATCCACTCAATTTCACCATTGTGTGAACAGAGCCTTTCTGTGTTTTCAATCCACTCCTGGCTTTGGTTGCAATACTGACTGAAATATACTGACTGAAATATACGTAGTGTGAACCCAGCCTTAAGGACATTGCATCAAAGGTGGATCAGCCTGGAGTGTGTTTTTCCACTGTAATTTTGTGTGTGACTCCAAATCCAGGCCGCCATTGGTTAATAAATGTGATTTCCATTGATGATTTTTCAGTGATTTTGTTGTTAGCACATTTAACTTAGTACAAAACAAAGTATTCAATGAGAAGATTTCATTCATTCAGATCTAGGATGTGTTATTTGGGTGTTCCTTTATTTTTGTTAGCAGTATATATCAATCTGCTCAGTTCTTCCTGCTCTATAGCATGATGGGGATAGAAGACTATGTTCACCCACTGTTGAAATGACTGACATTTTTCTTAAATGTACGTCACTTCACAGCAAATAATGGCCATTATTTTGTAACAATGGCCGTTATTACAAAATAAAGGCTGTTATTTGCTGTAAAATTACGTCCCTCCAAGAAAAACGTCCATCATTTCAATGGTGTGTGAACATAGCCCATAATATGTAAAAATATGTATGTATTTTCCTGATAAAAGCTTACCTAAGGGGGGGGGGGATTGGTACAAAACGTTGGATTTGCTAAACTCTATGGCACTGGTTGCCAAAAGAATGTGCAGTACATAGCACCTAAACATTTATTAGGAGTTTAAAGGGTTTATCCATCGAAAAATGTTTTCTTTAACTGTTATCAGAAAGTTATATAGATTTGTAAATTACTTCCATTTAAAAATCTCCAGTCTTCCAGTACTTATCAGCTGCTGTATGTCCTGCATGAAGTGGTGTATTCTTTCCAGTCTGGCACAGAACTGGAACTGTATGTCAGGAACTGTCCAGATCAGTAGCAAATCCCCATAGAAAACTAAAACAAAATGCTCCAGCTCTAGACAGTTGCTGGCATTAACAGAGGTTTCTTTAACAAACAAAGCTGTATAAGTTTCTAAAACCAGTTAACCTGAAATAAATATATATATATATATATATATATATATATATATATATATATATATATATATATATATATTGTTGGAGTACTGCTTTAAAAGGAGAAAAACAAGTCTCTTTATAATGGAAACTATTACTTTTTACATTCTATTACTAACTATAATTTTAGTAAAAGAAAAAATAATAATAATATTTAAACATTTAAACTTGGAAGGAACCTATTTGTTGGAGCCCAATGTCTGTAATGTTCTATGGCGGAGCTTTCCACTGCTAATATGTCTGCACTTAGGCTTTTACAAAGCTGTTCAGGTAAGGAAAGAGCAATGGAAAGAGCAGTGTCAAATGGGATCAAAACATTCTTATTTTTCTTATGTCTGACATAAAGTTATGGAACACGAAGCAGAATGAATGTATAACCTACCAGTCTATAATAGCATTGGAGAGCACTTTTTGTGAATATGTATCTATTTGGTATGAAATACATTTGCCTACTTAGAGTAATATAGCTTATAGAGAAATGACTGATATAAAAAAAACTCCTTACAATCGAACAAGGGATGGAACCAAAGGGAAATGCGCACACACCCGTGAATTCTCTGCTACACATGACATTCAGATTCTATTAGTCGGTGGACTATGAGCTCCAGAATACCCAGCAAAAATGTATACTTAGTTCTAGATCTTAAAAGATGGGATCAGTAGTGCAGCAGCAGCTCAAATCACCAAGGCATTAGCTTACAGTTTTTCTTTTATGTCTGTACTTTTATATAGTGATTACGTTTCAATTACAATATACTCTATATATAGGGGAACATTTCCGGTGTTTTTTTTACGCTGAGCTTACAAATGTCTCCGGAGCTCAGAGGATTTATGTAGAGGCGCACTTTCACTACATAAATCACAAGCACAAGGAGCCCGTCCATTTGCGAATATTTTTACGCCGATTGGGCCCATCTGCGCCTAAAAAAAGGCATTTTAGCCTTTTTTTTTATGTACTATCATACATCTATTTAGTGTGATTCCAGGCTAATAACAGGAATAGACCACAGACAGGATTGCTGTGTGTAACAAGGGAATTGTGAGCCCTGAAATGGCCAGAGGGGGCAGCAGAAAGACCTTGTTGGGGCTTGCTGCTCTGGTCATAGTAAGGGTATGTTCACACTGAGAAATAGGCGAGGAATTAGAAGTGGAATCTGAGCCTAATTTCCTGCAGATTCCACATGAAATTCTGCCTGTAAATTATTAACATAGCAATGCCTTATTGTGTTTAATTGGATTTTTGCTATGTTGTTCACACGGCGGAATTTACACGCCGAATTTACCGCTACAAATCCGCTTTCTGCCTAAAGAATTGACATGTCAATTCTTTGGGTGGATTCTAATAGAAAAGTCGTATAGAAATCATTCAATTACCTATTTCTGCCGGCATTCCCTTTAAATTCTGCTCACATTCTGCTTGCATTTCACTTGAATTTTGCTCAAATTCCTATTCTGCCAGAGCTGAAGAAAAAGGCATTTAAAGCAGAAAACTTCCCTTTTTCAATTCTTCACCTATTTCTCAGTGCAAACATACCCTAGTAGCACAGATCTGCTTGAAAACATTTTTGACCTTTTTTTTTTTTTTTTTTTTTTTGAACATTTTCCCCAGCTAAATTAGATAACTTAGTAAAAACAGTTTTCCAAAAATTATTTTTCTTCTCCGGAGTAGCCCTTTAAGACATCCAGTTGACACTCATGATCAATAGCTGTATTTCTGCCAAAAATTCGACTTTTTATAGCTTGACACTATTTTTTTCTATACGGTCTCAATTTTATTTATTTTTTAATAAAGAGTTGACAAATTGCGCTGTTGACAAATAATAAAAAAAGGCGTTCAACAGGAAGAGTGCTCAGCTTCACGCCCTGTTGACAGCAGTGGTAACTGGCTCCTTGGATAACTTTGTAAAAACAGTTTTCCAAAAATTATTTTTTTTCTTCTCCGGATTAGCCCTTTAAGACCCCCAGTTGACACTCATGATCAATAGCTGTATTTCTGCCCAAAAATTCTACTTTTTATACCTTGACACTATTTTTTTCTTTATGGTCTCAATTCATGCGCTGTCGACAAATAATAAAAAAGGCGTTCAACAGGAAGAGCGCTCAGGTTCACGCCCTGTTGGCAGCAGTGGTAACTGGCTCCTTGACAATTCACAGCATCAATTTTATTTGGTTCGTAAATTGTCAAGGGGTGGTCTCCCCTGCTCTCACTGGGGTGTAAACCTGAGCCCCCCTCCACTTTAACCCCTTAGGGAGCAAGCCTATTTGAGCCTTGATGACAAGCACATTTTTCAAAATCTGACCTGTCTCACTTTTTGCGCTTATAGCTCAGTGATGCTTTAACATATGCTAGCGATTCTGAGATTCTTTTTTGTAACATATGGTACTTTTTATAAGTGGCAAAATTTAGTCACTATCTTTTGTATTTTTTGTGAAAAACATAAAAATATGAAAAATTTGAAAAATTTTCACTTTACAAACTTTGAAATTCTCTGCTTCTAAAAAAAGAAAGTCGTATCACATAAATTAGTTACTTAGTCACATTACCAATATGTCCTCTTTATTCTGGCATAATTTTGTAAACATATTTTACTTTTCTTGGGTGTTATGGGGCTTAGAAATGTATCAGCAAATTACCATTTTTCATGAAATTTCCAAAACTATTTTTTTTAAGTGTGTTTAGGAGGCTTGTATACTTGAAACCCCCATAAATGACCCCATTTCGGAAACTACACACCCGAAGGAATAAATCTAGGGGTATAATGAGCATTTTAACCCTACAGGGGCTGGAGGAAAGTATTCACAATTAGGCCGAAAAAGAAATTTTCAAAAAATATGTTCGTTCAGATTAAAGTATCTCATTTTCACAAGCAACAGGAGAAAAAAAGCACCCCAAAATTTGTAACGCAGGTTCTCCTGAGTACAATGGTACCCCATATGTGGGTGTAAACCACTGTATGGGCACACAGCGGGGCTCAGAAGGGAATTTTCAGTGCAGATTTTGCTGTACAAGTTTTCAGGCGCCAGGTGCATTTGCAGTGCCCCTGTAGTGTCCGCAGAAGAGAAACCCCCAAAAGTCACGCCATTTTGGAAAGTGCACCTCTCAAAGAAGTCATCTTGGGGTGCAGTGAGCATTTTGACCCCACAGGTATTAGAGGAAAGTATTCAAAATTAGACAGTAAAAATGAAAAACTAGAATTTTTCCAATAATATGTTTATTTAGTTTGAAATTTTTCAATTTCACGAGAAACAGGAGAGAAAATGCACTGCAACATTTGTAAAGCAGGTTCTCCTAAGTACAACGGTACCTCATATGTGGGCATAAACCACTGTATGGGTTAGAGGTAATGCGGGGTGGTTACAGGTAATCTGCGGTGGTCACAGGTAATGCAGAGGGGTCACACGTAATGTGGGGTGGTTTCAGGTAATGCAAGGTGGTAACAGGTAATGTGGAGTGGTTACAGGTAATGCGGGGTGGTTACAGGTAATGTGGGGTGGTTACAGGTAATGTGGGGTGGTTACAGGTAATCTGCGGTGGTTACAGGTAATGCAGAGGGGTCACACGTAATGTGGGGTGGTTTCAGGTAATGCAAGGTGGTAACAGGTAATGTGGAGTGGTTACAGGTAATGCGGGGTGGTTACAGGTAATGCGGGGTGGTTACAGGTAATGCGAGGTGGTTACAGGTAATCTGGGGCACTTTACTTTTTATCCCGTCACCAATGATTTTTGATGACAGGACAAAAAGTGCCGGCAGCATTTGGAACAAGTGATCAGTGGTATATAGTATATATCTCTGATCACTTGTACCAGTACCACATCGGCTAGTCCCTGATCATTGCCCCATGCTCTCCGCCATCTCTGGTGGTGGAGAGAATGAAAGTTTGATCTTTTTTTAAGGGTACAAACACACTTGCCGTATCCGAAGCGAGTTTCTGGCTGCCACCGGGCGGCAATTCATTCAGATGCATACGCATTAAAAGGCGTACGCATCGGAATAAAGCCCATTAGTGGCCGCCGTGAAAAGGCAGCACGGCAGTCACAAAGTAGTTAAGCACCATGTCGTGGTGACCATCTACTGTAGTTCTCATATACCTCCTGTACTGTAGTTGACATGCACCTCCTGTACATGTCATATATAAAAGCCTAAACAAAATAAGTGGAGCCTACGTTTCTTTTAACATTTTTTTTTTTTTTTTTTATTATATATATATTTTTTTTGTGTATGAAGTTCAATGTAGAGATTAATCATATTTAGGTATAGATTGCAAAACTTACTGAGGACTGTACTTCAGACAGTGTGAAGAAGCTTAGAGAAGGAGCTAGTTTCTTGGTGTGATAAAGCTCTTTCTTCCTTTTCTATGTCTCTGGAAAGTGTAAATATTAATTCCGAGCCGCACATTCTGAGCGCAGAAAAAAAGAACAAATCATTGATTCATCCGCTTCAGATAAGAACATTTCTTTGGGCATATTCCTAGTTTTCAGCAAATCTGGCTGGAAATATTGATTTATAAAGTAAAGAGGAGCAAAGTAACATTTTCTCAGCTAAAAGCTTGGTATGAAAATGACAAATAACTCACGAGCATCAAATGTGCAGAATTTGACAATTTTATATACTTTTGCATTTGTGATACTGAAAATAAATGAAATCGTTCGAGAAAATCAAGATTAATGGGTTTCTCCGTATAAAAAGATGTAAAACTAATATATTGGTCTTGTGGAGAGAAAATATTGTGTAACGTTTCACTTTAGACTTTTTTATTAAAAGTTACTGAGTTTTGCTATAGCTGTGGCAGGAAACAAAGAGGTGGATACTAAGCAATCTGCCGGCAATAGAACATTCGGGTTATGGTATTGTACATCCCATTGTAGTGTAGCGAACATTATCTGAAATGTATAAAAATGTAAATTATGGTGTATACACAGCGCACCTACTGAATTTACTAATTCTTCTAATATTTATACCTTTTTGCAGGCGTTAGAAGTATGGTAGATGATAGGTGGTCTTTTAAAGTCATTGGGGGAAATTTATCAAACATGGTGTAAAGTGAAACTGTCTCAGTTACCCCTAGCAACCAATCAAATTCCACTTATCATTTCTAGCAACCAATCAGATTCCACTTTTCACTTTATAATCATTTTCCATAATAGGTTTATATTGGTAATTTAACTTTTGGGGGGCAATACAATACTTTAATTAAAAATTTTGCCAAACTTCTCCTTTAAAAGAATAGAGGCTGCCATTGTGGACTTTGGTTGTAGGCAGTGTCTCATCACATCACTGGACTCGAGTCGTCTAGTACATTTGATTTCCAGTGATTTCCATCTAGACAGCTTCATTAAAAGTCAAGACTATTGGACAGTGGGGAAGTGCAGTGAGTGATTGCTGAAGGTCTTAGAAGTGAGACCCAACCTATCAATTTTGTGACGTACCCCTGTGAATGGGGGGGGGGGGAGGGTATGGCTATGTTATATGTTAAAAAATTGTATATATTCCCAAATAAATGCTTGAATAAAGAAAATTTAAATAAGTAATTGGTAAAAAATGTTGGACCGACTAAATTGTATTAACCCTGGTTGCCAAAAGAAGGTGCAGTCCACGTCACTATCTTAAAATAAACAAACCTTTTCTAAAAGATTAAAGGAGAAAACAAGTCTCATATTAATAAATACCATTACTTTTTATATTCTATTGAACTATAATTTTTGTATAAAACCCATTAAAACTTGGAAGGAACTTGCGTTGTCGTAGCCCTATGTCTGTAATGTTCTATGGCAGAGCTTTCCGTTGCCTGCGCTTAGGCTTTTATGAAGCTGTTAAGGTAAGAAAAGAGCAGTGTCAAATGGAATCAAAACATTCTTATTTTCTTTGGGTCTGACGTAAAGTTATGGAACACAAAGCAGAATGAATGTATAACCTACCTATCTATATTAGCAATGGAGAGCCCTTTTTTGTGTGGAGTGTAAGTATATCTGCTTACTTAGAGGGGTCATCCAGTTGTAGAGATGAGCGAACCAGACGGATTTCTGGTTCGTATGAATCAGAAATCTCGGCGGCTGACTCCCGCTGCCTGTTCCCTCTGTGCAGCGTGTGGATACATCGTAAGGAACGCCTGGAAAACTGGGATACAGCCATTGGCATTGGCTGTATTCGAGTTTTCCAGGCGTTCCTTACGATGTATCCACCCGCTGCACGGAGGGAGCAGCAGGCAGGCAGCGGGAGTCAGCCGCTGAGATTTCTGATTCATACGAACCAGAAATCCGGCTGGTTCGCTCATCTCTATCCAGTTGTACTGTTATATAGCGTATTACGAGGGAACTCTGTACAATTGAACTCCTCTCTGACACGGAAGATACATGTTATATGTTAAAAGACCAACACTAATATGTACAGTTAAGTAGGTAAGAGAGAACAGAGCTGCCATCTGCTGATCGAAAAGATGTTGCTGCCTTTAGTGATGCTCCATACATCATGTTTTTTTTGCGAATTTCTTTAAAGAATCTGTGTGAATTTACTTCACAGAACAAATGAATTGACGATTTGCGACACATTTAGTTTCGCGATTTGCGACACATTTAGTTTCGCCAGATTCGCTTGGCTCATCTCAATTTTCCAGAACTAGCTAGGGCTGCATCAAACTTCTTCAGCCACCGGTAATCAAGTGGCGAAAGCTCAGGTTGGGACGAAGCCTAATGTACTTGAAGTTTGCTCATCTCTAGTCCTGAACTAAAACTACTTATACAGTACATTTCACCAATAGGTTTAGGTATATCTACATAAAGAACACATGGCACATGCGATTAATGATCTATGGCTATTAGGTTAGAAATGTTGGACTACAAACCTAGAGAGTTAATAATAGAAGCCCTAGGTACAATGAGAATGGACACTATGGCACTAGCCAAATAATGTTGATAGTGTCAAAGTCAAATGTAAACCCAATTGGTAACTTCCAGTTGCCAGGTTAGTATAAAAGACCTTACAGAGGAACAACGCATCCAACAGTTTTAAGACAAGATAGCCCAGAATTGTTATTCCTTAGAGCCTAGAGATGAGTCTGCTGCACTACAACCTGCTCCACACATTCCCCTTCTGGATATATTCCACTGAACATTCACTATATCAGTAATTTTTTCTTCCAACCTTCAAATAGAAGGCATCTGAATGTAGAAGGTAATAATTATGGTTATGCTTTATTGTAAAAAGTTTGAAAGGTTATAATACTAATACTGATAACATTTAGTGAGAGGCAAAATGCCAGAGCAGTTCCCAGAACACATCTGCTTGCTGACTCAAAAGTACACAGTGTATAATTACTAATGTCATTAAATATCCCTAAACTCTGGATGGAGTGTGCCGTTATAGGGTCAATTAAGTTAAGCTTCAAGTTAATACAATAGGGAAAAGAATATTACAAAATTCATAGGAAGGACAACATAGTCGACTATTTATAGGTCGATTAATGAGGCTACTCTGAGAAATAAAAAAAAAATCTACCACCTATGATTTATGTTTCAGATAAAATAGCTCATCATACTGGCGTTATTTAAATCAGGTTTTTCTTAATAAACATTAATTTTTTTTATTCTTTTACTATCTAAGTTTATACGTTTTTTTAAATGGCCACTGGAAGAGTTGCAATAGGCCGACATTCCTAATTTACTAGCTTTGCCTTATAGATAGGAACAGAATGAGCAGAGTCATTATCATCCACTGGATTGACCTCCGATAGTTGATCAGCGGAATGCCGACACTAGTCTTCTCTGCCAATCAGCTATTTGGGGCTACAGTGAGGACAGATCCAGAAGCAGTTGAATAGAAGATGAGGCTGCATTACACCAGTGCTACAGCTACACAGGTAACAGATCCAACTGCTGTTGGTTCCATTTTCACTGTAGTGCTGGCCCTGGCTATTGGCAGGGTAGTTAAATGTTGACACCCACCAATCAACTATCCTATCAATACCCTTAGTAAACCAGTTAATTCTACTTGACTCTACTCTGTACTGGTTTTGATAGCTTATCTCATATACCTTGTTATTAACTCTCATATTTTCAGCATCATAAAGCCACTGCTTTGTTTTTGTCCAACTCATTTATTCTAAGAAATCTCATCTGCTTGTCTGTGCCTGCCAGTGCCTAACGCTTGCCATATACATATGTGACACAAAGACAGGTACATATGCCTGCATTCACTGACAGCAAGCAGAGATAGAACTATAACTTTTCATATGACCGAAACCTAGGCTCAGGGACACATGTAAGTCTATGGAAGCAGCACAGGTGCATGGAGATGATGCAAATGATGTCTCCTGGGGGTTGGGTTACCAAGTCAATAGACAGCTAACCCGGCCCCTAAAGAGGAGATCACATGTTCTGTGACTACAAAGTGAGGGGGGAAGAGGGAGCTGAGCGTGGTCAGAGTGGACCGAGAATAGAAGATTTTAGACAACAAAAGTGGATAAGAAAGAAGAAACAGGGAAAGGTTGCAAGATAGGTTATACATGTATATTAGACATAGGGTGGTATAGGGTAGGGGGATTGTTTGTTACCTGGATAACCTCTTTAAGCTCATGATCCCAATACAAAATTTGGGCCCCTGGGCCGTCAAATACCATTTACACTGTTGGTGTCTTCTTATGTAATAGAGTACCCTTGGGGACCAGGTAATTCCTCTGAAACCATTATACCTTCCGCTTTAGATTTCAGAAGACTGTAAATAAAATGTACAATGTGCATTCAAAACAATGAAAATTTTTAGACAATCAGATGAGAAAGTAAAGGAATTTCATAGCACGTCCTAATCATCCAGACCTTCTACTTTTCTGATGCATTTAGGAAGTGGCCAGTCTCTATGCAGAACCAAAATCATTGAAAGTCTACTTTATGTTCTCTCTATCACTAAGTTTCATAGTATAATTTAATGCTCATCACAATATTTTCTGACAACATTCTGTCTCGCCCATATGTCTTTTGTCTAGCTTTACATTTTTGGCAGGATGGTTTGTAATTTTAGAATAGGAGATGAAAGATACGGCAATATGTCATGTTACACTTCTGAAAATTAGTATTTTCTTTACATGTGTCAGCATCCTGCCGAGACATAAATCATCTTCACTGCCCCAGTGTTGTTCAGCAACCAACAATAAAAACTAATGGAACAATAGTGCTCCACCACACCTATATAATACCTCATCTGAATGTATAATGTGCCCGTTACCGGGCGTGATAGACACAATCTGCTGAGAGGATGGTCTTTTATGTCTTTTATGCAAACTCCAAGGACACTAAGAAGGTGTTTATTAACAGCCTCAGTGCATACACACTGCTAAATAGCTCTATCATTTTCACAGTCGGGAACACCTGATCAGTGATGTTTTGGCCAATGACAATAAATGCATTCCAATATAAAATATAGTTAATCTTATAAAGAATCAATGGGGATGTTATTCAAAGTAGTAGTTCTGGTAGCAGTTCTATAAACAAAGGTACTGTAATAGAAGTATATCATTTTTGTATGTACAATACCATCGTATAGGCATGAGTTCACCTTCAGCTCAATAAAAGTAATTCTACACTTTGAAGGTGTTAACCTTCTTGCAAAAAAAAAAATAAATAAAAAATAAAAAAGCAACCTCTGACCTCAGGTTGTGTGCGGTATTACAATTCAGGTACATTCACTTAAACGGAATTGAGCAGCAAAGCCCAAACTCAAACTAAGGACAAGAGTAGTTCTGTTTCAGGGAAAAAGATGGTATGTTTTTCAAAGCCTGCATAACCCCTCTAAGCCACACCTCTTGATGCCATAGACACACAGACCCCCGAGAACTATAAAATAGTACTATAAAATAGAGCATTCCTCTAATATAGAAATAATAATAATAATAATAATTATTATTATTATTATTATTATTTGTTTACTGACGTATTTATTTAGTTTTTTGTAGATAACTGTCCTACTTGTCAACATTTCAATTTATTTCACCAAAAATAGGCCCTGCCTTGAAAATAAACCCTACAGTTAGTTGCAGTCAGCACCTCTAGTGCTAGGTGACAGTGGGCATTCTGTAGATCCTAATCATCAAGGAAGAGTGCCCTGCTACCTTCTGCCCTGATGGGGCACAATCCTCTCACCTGATTTTGTGTCCCCTCTTCCTGCCTTCCAAGTCCACAGATTTTCTCATCTCTAACTGGTTTGTATAGGTAATGGTGCATTTTTACAGGCAGACAACAAGGGTTCATAAAGAAAAAGCTATTCCATGGAGTGCGAACAAGGGATTGTTGTCCATTGAAAAAAATAAGACCAACCCTAATAATGGGCCCCAGCCTTTTTTTTAAAGGGCTAAAGCTACTAATACTTATCAGAATGTTTAAGGGATGTGATTTAAACTTTTATTATGGGATGGTATGATAGCTTAAAGGGATCAATGCAGTACATATGTACTGCATTGATCCATCACCTTAGCCCTAAACTGCCAGCACCAGTGATTTTGGCAGTTGTTATGGACAGAAACTATCAATTTTGGTAAACTTGTTTGAAATTACACTTATATCTTACACTTTATATCTTGAAGAGGCAGGAGCCACACCCAATGTCAGACATAGAAAAACACAGCCAGTCTACTCCTGTGCTAAAAAACAAACTGCTACTACCTAGTGGTTTAAAGCAGAGAACAGGAGAGGATGACCAGTCAGTAATTCTCCCACCGATATGTAATAGAGACACTATACTATAAAAGCAACCCCCTTCCTTATAGCATTCAGGCCCGGATTGGTAATCTGGCGGACCGGGCAAATGCCCTCTGGGCCACCAAGATTACCAGCCCATGGGCCGCCGGTACCGATGCATAATTACACCTGCGGCCGCGGCCCTATGCGGCGTTCGAAAACAGTGCGGCCGGCCGCCGCGCTATTCACTTGCCGCTCTGACCTGGGAATATGCCGCCCATCTCATCCCTGGCACAGGGGCTAAGTGAATAGCATGGAGGCCGGCCGCACTGTTCTCGAACGCCGCATAGGGCCGCGGCCGCAGGTGTAATTATGCATCGCTACCGGCGGCCCTCTGCAGCAGGTGAGAACAGTGCGGCCGGCCTCCATTCTATGCACTTAGCCCCTGTGCCAGGGATGAGATGGGTGGCATATTCCCGCGGCCCCCAGCCCCCGCGCCGAAGCCCACGCCGAATCCCCTTACCACTCTGGGTAGCAGACGTGCCATGCACAGGCACATCTGCCACAACCCACCCCTGGCGGCTGACGTCACTTCCGGATGCGCCGCAGAGGAGAAAACATGTGAGCCACAGCAGCAGAGAATAGCTGCTGACAGGGGCCAAATGAACAGCTACGGGGAACGATGTGACAGGTGAGCATGCAGTTTTTTTATGTTTCATATGGGGGCTGCACAGCAGGGGTGCATATTCTTTATGGGATATTACAAAAGGGGTACCAAATCTTTATGGGGATGTTACCCGGGGGGACCTTTATACCCCGCAGTGTCACAAAGGGGAGAACTCCTCTATATGGGGATGTTACATGGGGGGGGGGGGGGGCTATTCTATATGGGGATATTACTGAGTGACATCCCTGTATACTGTGTATATAGTGAGTGACATCCCTGTATACTGTGTATATACTGAGTGACATCCCTGTATACTGTGCGTATAGTGAGTGACATCCCTGTGTACTGTGCATATACTGAGTGACATCCCCGTATACTGTGTATATACTGAGTGACATCCCTGTATACTGTGCATATACTGAGTGACATCCCTGTATACTGTGCATATACTGAGTGACATCCCTGTATACTGTGCATAGAGTGAGTGACATCCCTGTATACTGTGCATATACTGAGTGACATCCCTGTATACTGTGCATATACTGAGTGACATCCCTGTGTACTGTGCATATACTGAGTGACATCCCTGTATACTGTGCATAGAGTGAGTGACATCCCCATATACTGTGCATATACTGAGTGACATCCCCGTATACTGTGCTTATACTGAGTGACATCCCCGTATACTGTGCATATACTGAGTGACATCCCTGTATACTGTGCATATACTGAGTGACATCCCTGTATACTGTGCATATACTGAGTGACATCCCTGTATGTTGTGGCTATACTATGTGGGGGCTAGCTACACAGGAACCTATACTATGTGGGGGTAGGCTACACAGGGACCTATACTATGTGGGGGGCTACACTGGGGGGGGGTAATATGTTGTGACTATACTATGTGGGGGCTGGCTACATAGAGAACTATACTATGTGGGGGATACAAGAAGGGGGGGGATAATATGTTGTGGCTATACTATGTGGGGGCTGGCTACAAAGGGGGGATATGCTATAGGGGCTACACAGGGGAAAGGGCTATACTATGTGGGGGGCAGATATTATGTGGGACTGCACAGGGCATCTACATTATGTGTGGGGGGCTATATCATTCAGGGGCTGTACATGGGGACCTGTGCTATATAAGTTCTGCTGCTCAGTGGGACCTATGGTATATGGGGACTGCTGCTCATGGGAGCCTACTATTGGGGAGCATTGAAGTTGCCTATATAATGACACAGCACAGAGAGGGTCTAATACTATAAAGACACACAGAGCTGCCTGACTACTATTTGGAGGCGCATATTGGGCCTGATTGCTTATGTAGGAGCACAGAGGGGGCACTGCTACTGTGTAAAGCAATGGGGAATATAAGGTTATGATGAGGTATAAGGTTAGGATGGTGCTGGAGCGTGGAGCCTAAAGTGTTTGTCTCGCAGATTCTGAGGAGACAAGTGATGGCTGGAGAAATCTTCATGATGGGCTGAGCCAGATGGAAAGAAAAGAAAAAACAGACAACTTTGACTACCAAAAGGTCACTTATGATTCATATAGAGAAGATGCCTCCTGTAAGTCACTGGATGTAACTGCACTATAATCACTTTTTGGGTGCATTCACACGTACAGGATCTGCAGCAAATTTGATGCTGGGTTCCGTCATTGAGTAACAAAGCTATCTGCAGCATCAAATCTGCTGCAGATCCTGTATGTGTGAACACACTCTTAAGGTCTGTAGATCCTTTGTATAGCTGGATCTCTACCTCTATTTGGTCACTGCTAGAGATGAGTGACCTTACAGTAAGTTTAGGTTCACATGAACCCAAATGCTCTGAACTTAATCTCTAGTCAATGCTGAGGTAGAATATTGCATTTTATATACTGGTGGTATAAAGGGAATATTATTTATAGACAGTACAGCAGTATTATCCAGTCACTGTATGACGGCAGTGGTCATGGTATTATTTGTCCTGTGTATACTCATTTTATTGGTAATACTTGTGTTCACGTAGTGGATTTATTCAGTGACAGCATAGTGGTATTAGTCATGTTGTAGTGATGATGGTGGTTGAGATATTATCTGTTACTTGTATACTGCAATAATGGTAGTATCAGTCTCTTTATAATAAATTGATCAGTAACAGTATGGCGGTAATATGTATAATGATGATATTTGCTTTCTGTATACTGGTGTTATTTGGTAACTATGACAGCTATTTAGAGATATACAGTATTATCATGCATAGAAAATTGTCTTACCAGTGCTAATATTATACAGGAAATGTGTAATATTATTTTACATATCCTAAAAATTTCCCTAGTACCCTACTTATATATATTATCGCTGCTGTAGCCTGTTGTTGCATGATTGATAGATAGCTAGATAGATAGATATACAACGTGAATGTCAGCAGCACTGATATCTATAGATAGATAGATAGATAGATAGATAGATGATAGATAGATAGATAGATAGATAGATAGATAGATAGATAGATAGATAGATAGATAGACTTGGTACCATTCCCGTCAATGGAACAGAGTTGCAAAACAACACAACAACATGACCTAAGTGTGATATGGTATATGGGCTGGAGGGGTGTGAGTGCCAGGGCTGATTTTCAGTCCCAGTCCGGCCCTGATAGCATTGAACACTTAGAGAAAGATTTACTATAGCTGTACCTCTCCTCTCCAATAATCCCATATTATTCTAACATTATAATAAAATTTTATTCCAGATGGATTTTCTGGTGAACACTTTTGGGAAGGTGAGGAAGTTACAAGCTCCTCTTAATGAGATATACATTTCTTATATTCACAGCGGATTCATGTGCAAAAAAAAAAAAAAAATGGAGCCATAGGTATGTTTCAATGCATTGATTTTTTTTTTTTAGGAATTTTTGCAATATATTTGCATTTATTATACTTAGTTGCACTCTTAAGTATGGCATTGGACATGCAGAGCTTATGCTACTTTATTTCCTCCTACATTATTTTCATCTGTAAACCCATTGAGGATGCAGAAGTAGCAGATGTTCATGTTATTCCTTTCTTCCGCAGAACATTTCTTTTCTTTTTTTGCCTGGTAAACACACATGTTTAAATCTCTACTGACATACGTAATGCTATATTAACCGAATTATTTTAGCCACACGATTGAATCAAAGTTTGATTTTCGGTGATTACAGCTTAAGTTTCCAACTGTCTAATTTCAGTTTACAGCTGGAATGTATTTGCCATTTATAAACCACACAAATCAACACAATACAGGACAATTTTTAGATACACCAGCTGAATAGAAGTTAAGAACTGTACTAAAAAAAAAAAAATATATATATAATATAAATATATATATATATATATATATATATATATATATATATATACGGAAGAGTTCTTAATTTCAAAAGAAAATAAATGCAGACCAATTTATGGAGACTAACACTTCATAGGTGACCTTGTTGACATGAAAATCATGTTGCATTGAAGAACAGGGGGAGATCTACTATTAATAAATCTCTCATCCATTATTGCTTAAACCAGAGTTTAAAAAAACACCATGTCAGTCTGGGTTGATAAATGAGTCACTTGTGGTGAGAAAGTGCAGCCCCTATCCTCCTGTAATAAGATATACCTCTCGCTAGGGGCACTGTACCTATATAATAAGCTTATACCCTAGAAATACCCGCACATAAATAAAGAGGTGAATGGCTTGGTGTGCCCAGGGTGATGTCATATTGACACATATTTCAGCACTTTCGTTGATGTCAAGCAGGAAGTAATGCTTTTCTAACACAATTTAAAGGAATACTCCGGGGGGGGGGGGGGGGGGGGGGAATCAAATCAACTGGTATCAGAACTCAAATCTTCCAGTACTTATAAGCTTCTGTATGTCCCGTGGGAAGTGGTGTCTTATTATTTGAAATGTCACACAGACAAAATGTTCAGACCCCCAGTGATCGCTGGATAGAGTTGGGGAAACTCCTTGGCCATTTGCTCTTCTTGTCTAGTTAGGTTCTATAGTAAGTTTAGAAAGCCTTGCCCCTAAAATGAAAAGGGTAGTAAGTGCTCAGTTAAACCCTCAATCTCCCCGCCCCCCCCCCCCCCCAAGCACTTGTAGCTGGTTTTAATTCAAGATCTGTCCAGGGGTCCGTTCGGCTGGTGATGCAGTTATTGTCCTAATAAACTACTTTTAAATTTGCAGGCCTGTGTTAAATTGGCGTGGCCTAGAGTGTCTGTGCCCTAGGATTGCAATGCTGCTCTGTCCCTCCTCATCACCAGGAATGCCCCCGGGCTGGATTTTTCCTATTCATCACCTGTCAGAATAGTGCACATGTGCCCTAACGATCCAGCTCATGTGCAGTGTTCACACAGGTTATAAATAGGAGAAATTGTTCTAGGGGCATTCCTAATGACGAAGAGGGTGGAGAGGAGGGACGGAGGGGTGTCACAATCCTAGCACATGGGAACTGTAGGCCACGCCAATTTAAAACAGGGCTGCAAGTTTAAAAGTTTTTTTTTAGGACAATAACTGCATCACCTGCTTAACGGACCCCAGGACAGATCTTGTATTAAAAGCAGCTATCTGAAGGTACAAGTGGTTTGGGGGGGTCAGATTGTGGGTACGGAGTCGCTTTTACAGCTTATCCCAGCTCAATCTAGTCATTGGTGGTGGGGTGTCAGTATGTCAAGACCCCAACTAATCAAAATGCTTGACATGTCTGTAGTCGGACCCCTTACAATCTCACAATCTTGCCTTATTCTTTGAATATCGAATGTTAAATAAGCTACGCCCCTTTTTTAGAAAGTGATTTCCTAGTTATAACCAAACCACTGCACAAAAAGTAATTAATGTAATGCAAGGCTTATTTACCAGTATTTTAGTGCACATTAGTGATGAGCGAATAGTAAAATATTCGAATATTCGATATTCGTACGAATATCTACTGAATATTCGATCAAATATTTTATCCCCTCAACCCCTTCAAGACTAAGCCTATTTGGGCCTTAATGACCAGGCTCATTTTTCAAAATCTGACCTGTCTCACTTTATGCTCTTATAGCTCAGTGATGCTTTAACATATGCTAGCGATTCTGAGATTATTTTTTTGTCACATATGGCACTTTATATTAGTGGCAAAATTTGGTCACTACTTTGTGTGTTTTTTGTGAAAAACATCAAAATATCATGAAAAATTTAAAAAAATTGCATTTTATGAACTTTGAAATTCTCTGCTTCTAAAAAAAGAAAGTCGTAGCACATAAATTAGTTACTAAGTCACATTACCGATATGTCCTCTTTATTCTGGCTTCATTTCATAAACATATTTTAATTTTTTAGGGTGTTACGGGGCTTAGAAATTTATCAGCAAATTACCACATTTTCGTGAAAGTTTCCAAAACTGATTTTTTTAGGGACCAGTTCTTTTCTTAAGTTGATTTAGGAGGCTTGTATACTGGAAACCCCAATAAGTGACCCCATTTTGGAGACTTCACACCTTAAAGAATTAATCTAGGGGTATAATGAGCATTTTAACCCTACAGGGGCTGGAGCAAAGTATTTACTATTAGGCCGTAAAAAAATGGAAAATTAAAATTTTCCAATAATATATACGTTTAGAGTAAAGTTTCTAATTTTCAAAAGGAACATGAGAGAAAAAGCCCCCCAAAATTTGTAACACAGGTTCTCATGAGTACAACGGTACCCCATATGTGGGCGTAAACCACTGTATGGGCACACAGCGGGGCTCAGAAGGAAGGGAGCGCCAATTAGCTTTTCCAATGCAGATTTTGCTGAAGAAGTTTCTGAGCACCAGGTGTGTTTGCAGCGCCCCTGTAGTGTCAGCAGAATAGAACCCCCCCAAAAGTCACCCCATTTTGGAAAGTACACCCCTCAAAGAATTCATCTTGGGGTAGGATGAGCATTTTGACCCCACAGGTGTTAGAGGAAAGTATTCAAAATTAGACCGTAAAAATGAAAAACTCGAATTTTTCCAATAATATGTTCGTTTAGTTTGAAATTTCTCAATTTCACGAGGAACAAGAGAAAAAAATTACCACAAAATTTATAAAGCAGATTCTCTTGAGTACAACGGTACCCCATATGTGGGCGTAAACCACTGTATGGGCACACAGCGAGGATCAGAAGGAAGTGAGCGCCAATTAGCTTTTTCAATGCAGATTTTGCTGTAGAAGTTTTTGAGCGCCAGGTGCGTTTGCAGTGCCCCTGTAGTGCCAGCGGAGTAAAATCCCGCCATAAGTCACCCCATTTTGGAAAGTGCACCCCTCAGAGAATTCATCTTGGTGTGTGGTGAGCATTTTGACCCCACAGGTATTAGAGGAAAGTATTCAAAATTAGACCGTAAAAATGAAAAACTCAAATTTTTCCAATAATATGTTCGTTTAGTTTGAAATTTCTCAATTTCACGAGGAACAAGAGAAAAAAATTACCACAAAATTTATAAGGCAGATTCTCTTGAGTACAACGGTACCCCATATGTGGGCGTAAACCACTGTATGGGCACACAGCGGGGCTCAGAAGAAAGGGAGCGCCAATTAGCATTTTCAATGCAGATTTTGCTGAAGAAGTTTCTGAGCGCCAGGTGCATTTGCAGTTCCCCTGTAGTGCCAGCGAAGTAAAATCTCCCCATAAGTCACCCCATTTTAGAAAGTGCACCCCTTAGAGAATTCATCTTGGGGTGTGGTGACCATACGTGGGGTGGTTACGGGCAACGTGGGGTGGTTACGGACAATCTGGGGTGGTTACGGGCAATCTGGGGTGGTTACGGATAAACTAAAGTGCTCATAGGTAATCTGAGGTGGGTACCTGTACTCTGGCGTGGTTACGGGCAATCTGGAGGCGGTCATTGGCAATTTGGGGTGGTTAGAGGCAAGGTGAAGTGGTCAGTGGCAACGTGCGGTGGTAAGTGGCAACGTGCGGTGGTCAGAGGCATCCTGCGGTGTTCAGAGGCAACCTGCTGTGGTTGCGTGCAATCTGGGGGGGTTACATGTAATCTGGCATGATTACGGCAACCTGGGGTGGTCACGGGAAACCTGGGGGGGGGGTTACAGACAATCTGGCATTGTTATGGATAAACTGAAGTGTTTATAGGTAATCTGGGGTGGGTACATGTAATTTGGGGTGATTATGGACAATCTGGAGGGGGTCACTGGCAATGTGCGGTAGTTACGGGCAACGTGCGGTGGTTACGGGCAACATGCGGTGGTTACGTGTAATCTGGGGGGTTACGTGCAATCTGGCGTGATTACGGACAACCTGGGGCGGTTACGGGTAATCTGGGGGGGTTAAGGGTAATTTGGGAGTAAACTGCAATTATTACTATAATAAAAAGTGTGTGTTTTATTTTTTTGTATGTTTGTCACTTTTTGTATTTTATACATTCATTTTCACTGTATTACTATGATTACTGTGATATTTTCTATCACAGTAATCATAGTTCAGTGACAGAGACCAAATTGGTCTCTGTCACTTTAAATTTTCAGAGTTGGCTGGTTATGGAGCGCATGCGCACTTCATAACCAGCCTGGACGTCGAGGAGGAAGGAGCTCCAGGAGCAGGTGAGTATATGGGGAAGGGGGGGGGGTGACTGGGGGACGAGGGTGACAGGGGGGGTGGGGGGCGACTTGGGGGGGGGCACGGTGACACTTTTTATCCCCTGTCACCAATCATTGATGGTGACAGGGGATAAAAAGTGCCGGGTTCCACATGGCACAAGCGATCAGCGGTATATAGTATATACCGCTGATCGCTTGTACCGGGACCCCACAGGGGGGGTCCCGATGACTGCCCCATGCTCTCCGCTACCTCCGGTGGCGGAGAGCATGGGGCTTTCATTCATTTTTATTTTCTGATCACTGTGAACAGACATTAGTCTGTTCACAAAAAGAAAAAATCAAAAAGAAAAAATCCCGGCACTCGCCAACTTCTGCAAAGTGATTTATTTACACGTGCATATACAGACAGGCGGATAAGGACGCGTTTCGGCGTGAAGCCTTTCTCAACAAGCCTATCTCAAACTAAACATGTCACAACTTTATACATATAACGGGCGCTCCAATATGGCGTCACAGCAGCTGGAATCAATCAGATTCTTTTGACGTCATCCAAGCGTCCTTTTTTCCGGAAGGGAAGGAGGGGGCGCCCCCCAGGAAAACTAGGAGAGCCGGCCGCCACCACAGACACCGCACCGTTGAGCCAAGCCAGGATGGCGAGGGGTCCCTCCAAATCGACCAGAGCCCAGGTAGGCAACAATCAATTGTCATAAACATTTCTTCAAGATCTCTAACCCCTGATCAGTTGACACTCCTACAGAAGGGGCTGTCCTTTAGCCCAGTGGGTCCTTTCAATAGTTTCCAGATGGATATTGACTTACAACGCTTCTTTCGTAATGTGCGACTTAAGTCATATTTCCATAATATTAAGGACATGAGTCACAACATTTCATCTGACTTGGCCAGAGATTGCAATGGACTGTCACCTGACCTTTTTGGTTTGAGGACTAAAAGTACTTTTAACCCGCCAAGGAATGATCATTCCACCGAGACCTTCATTAAATTTGTACGTGAAGAGGTTCATGGTTTATTTGACACCATATCCCATGGCTCACTTCACGTTAGTCCTAACTTATCTAAAAGTGAAAGAGTGGCACTCCGTGAGTTGGCTGACAACCAAGAAATTACAATAAAACCAGCCGATAAAGGCGGATCCATCGTTGTTATGGATACATCTAGTTATGATATAGAGATTGCCCGCCAACTCACTGATGTCATTACTTATGAGAAGCTACCTGGCAATCCTTTGCTTAAAGTCCAACTATTAATTAAGGATATTTTGAAATTGCATGTGGAAAAGGGGACGATTAGTGCTAAAATGGTTAATTTTTTGCAGTCGGACTGTCCTATCACACCAGTGTTGTACATTCTGCCCAAGGTGCACAAGACTCTGATTGATCCTCCGGGAAGACCTATCGTGGCATCGATTAATTCGGTGTTTTCTCCTTTATCTATATTACTGGACAGAGTCTTGACACCTTGGGTAAAGGGTACTAGATCATATCTGAAGGATACGTCCGAATTTTTACAGGTGATAGGCGGTTTGTCGGATTTGACTGACGTGGACATTCTCGTAACCATTGATGTTGCGAGTCTGTACACGTCGATCGAACACCATAAGGGGCTTGAGGCAGTCAAGTGGCTCCTCGATGAGAGTACATAAACGAATGAAGAAAAAAGTTTTTTTCTTGATTTACTTACCGTGGTCCTGCATGAAAATTATTTCATGTTTAAAGAGACTTACTATTTACAGAAAAGAGGCTCTGCGATGGGGTCGAACGTGGCCCCCCCCCTACGCTAATGCCTACATGGCTTATTTTGAGGAAAAATATGTATACTGTAATTCTTTGTTCATACAACACGCCAAAATATGGCGCCGATTTATCGACGATGTTTTTTGCGTCTGGGGGGGGCCACCTGAGACCCTTGTCGCATTCATGACTCATTTAAATTCCGTCTGGCAGGAGCTACAATTCACACACACCAGTGATTATGTGTCCATTAGTTTTCTGGACGTGACAGTAATTAAAGATGCACGAGGTCACTTTACTACAGACCTATTCCGTAAGCCTACGGATAGGAATAGTATTTTACACTATACTAGCTCCCACCCCCTTTCTGTTAAAAAGTCTATCCCGAGATCACAGATTCAACGGGTCAACCGACTGGTTTCTGACCCTGTTGTCCGATTGATGCGTGTAGATGAAATGAAGAACCGCTTCTGTGATCTGGGATATCCTACACAAATATTAAATGAAGCCAATGCACCGAGACCCCCCAGGTCACAACAGGTCCAGACTAAAAGAATCCCTTTTGTACGAGAGTATCACCCTTATAGTATTAAGGTAGACAACATCATTAAAAAACACTGGCACATACTGAGACAGGCACACCCCAAGATAGAGGAGTTCCATGATGTCCCATTAATATGTAACAAACGTGCCCCCAACCTGCACAACACTCTGGTGAGAGCAGATAGTTGTTGCAGCTATGAGAGAGATGACCAAAGAGTTTTAATGCAGAGGAAATTGGGTACTTTTCCCTGCTTAAGATGTGCCCAATGTAATAATGTCCAAAAGGGTAGTACGTTTAGCCATCCACTAACAGGCAAGAATTTTCAGATTAAGGGTCAGTTTACGTGTGATAGCAAAAATGTGATCTACATCATTATATGCCCTTGTGGTAAACTTTACTTCGGTGAAACTACTCAATCCATAAAAGACAGAATATCCAAACATAAATCGACCATCAGATGTGGTAACTGGCTCCTACCTGTCCCCCATCATTTTAAGGAAGCACATCATAACATTGCACAGTTACGCTTTCAGGTCATAGAAAAGGTACAGATACCAAGACGGGGGGGTAACATCAAGAAATTATTACATCGCAGAGAAGCGTTTTGGATCCATACGCTCCAAACGTTGGAACCTATGGGTCTTAATAGAGATTACGATTTAACTACATTCACTTAGGCTACATGTAGCGGTTCTTTTATTTGTCTATTTATTGATGTATTTATATGTATTTATATGTATTTATATATACAAATTTAGTTGTAGTTTTGTACCATGATTATCCCTAACTCTCTTGTCTTTAGCTAATTTTTTACTCTCTTTTTAGATAGGTCTCTTGGAAAACAGTGAAAATAACGAGACAGTAGAAGGTTAATACGGGATGTCTATGTGTTATATACTACTCAGTTTTCACTTTATTGTATGTTTGGGTTAAATGTATTGCTAGCTGTTTTTAGCTTTGGGTTCACTTGATTCTATTTCACATGGTCACTATTTATATCTATTTTCTATATGATTCATATGATGTACCGATATAGTCACATGATTTACCTACATCTTCCGTGGTAATTTTCCGCCGATCCACGCCCATAGTCCACGCCTCCTGTCCTGCTGATTTAACAGTGACGCCTACATGATGATGCAGCGATCAGCAGGTTCCAGAGTTCTGTTGTTTACGCTATGAGGTCACGTGGATTGTCAGCTGTTCATCGGCCCGGACCCACATGGATGACGTCAAAAGAATCTGATTGATTCCAGCTGCTGTGACGCCATATTGGAGCGCCCGTTATATGTATAAAGTTGTGACATGTTTAGTTTGAGATAGGCTTGTTGAGAAAGGCTTCACGCCGAAACGCGTCCTTATCCGCCTGTCTGTATATGCACGTGTAAATAAATCACTTTGCAGAAGTTGGCGAGTGCCGGGATTTTTTCTTTTTGATATTCCCTATTTGGCCCAGGCACCGCTTCTTATCGGAGTGCCGACCTTTTCCAGATCACATTAGTCTGTTCACAGTGATTGCGGCGGCCATCTTGGATCTAATGGCCGCCGCGGGGAGGGAGAGGGTTAGTGACTAGCCCACTAGGGGGGCTGATCTGGGGTCTGATTGACTTATTTCATCTCCGTGGATTCACGGTGGGGGGAGATGAAATGCAGTACAGCGCCGGCCCGTTAGTGACCGCCGTATCGGCGGCCACTAAGGGGTTAACTGCCAGGATCCGGGCACGGCATGGATCTCGGCAGTTGCGGCGGGTGCCCGGCTATCACTGACAGCCGGGCCCCGCCGAGGATGACAGGAGTGCAGCTCCTGCGCCCCTGTCATCCCGTGGACGTACCGGCACGTCCATCTGCAGGAACTGTATGCAGATTTGGACGTGCCGGTACGTCCATATGCGGGAAAGGGTTAAAGTCTATGGGAACAAGTACTCGATTATTGAAAAACATCTATTCTACCACTTGGAGGTAAAAACCAGAAGCCGGGGGATTTGAACGCTAATCGAATATTCAGCGAACTATTCGATAATATTCGATAGATTGAATACCTTACTATTCGATCGAACAGTTTTCGCACATCACTAGTGCACATACAAGCAAAATCCTTGAAAATAATGAATAGTTAATCTACCCCACTGTGTATCATAAGTTTGTGTAACTTTTAATTATTTATTTAAAGGGGTAAACCAGGGTTACCATGCCACTTCTTAAAAAAAAAAAAAAAATAAATAATAGCACCACTGTTGTCCTTCATTTGGGTGTGTCTTTGCAACTCTGTTCGATTGAAGTTCAATAACACACATAATCTGAGAACAAGGGTGTTGCTATTTTTGTATGAAAGTAGCTGTGCTTTTTCTAATTCTGGAAAAACCCCTTTGTGATCGTTTTTGGTAGTGGGTTGTAATGAACAAATTTATAGTAGAAACGACACAAAGCGCTTTGTTCCTATCTACATTCTGCTCATCAGGCTATGGGATTTTGAGTCTGCTCCACTCCCTGATCCAGTCCTGGGAAACTTCTTCCAAATTCACAGGACTGGATCCCTCTTTTCCCTGCACCGTGGCAAAGTTGTAATCAGTGGGTTGTACTGTATTTGTAATGGCTGGATATGTTGGCTCCACCTTTAGTGTAAGATATACTTCTTGAAGTTGCTCTTTGCTCTAAAAAAGAATCCCATTTATTATTCACTCAAAAGTCACTAATAGGGTATATACGAAAATGGGTTTTCAAAACCAGACAATCCATTTAACTAAGGATTGGCAGGAATTCCATGCATGGAGTAAGTTATCATAGGATTTTGTCATACCGCCTCCTTATAAAAGGCTACCATTAGTGGCAATCACATCTCATCTAGAAGATTACTTAGCTATTATATATTTCACGAGCCTTCCCAGATAATACCGTTTATTCATGCATACAACACTCTTTTTCAATGGAAACCTATAATTCTACAGATATTATATTATCATATGCATGCACTTAGGCTAAGGCTAATTTCTTGGGAAGAAAATCGTCCTATTTAACAGCTCATGAATGATAGATTTTGGATAAGTGGAAGGATATCATTATTAGAGGGAAAATGGTAATAATTGTGAATCTTCATTTACCCAGGAATAATATAGATGAGTTTAAAGAGGTTGTCTAGAATTACGTAGCTGCTTTCTTCTAGGAATAGTGCCACTTCAGTATGTTCATGGTATTGCAACTCAATGAAGTGAATGGAGCTAAGTAGAAATGAGTGAACCAAATCTTACGACTCAAAATTCATTACAAACTTAGCAAAAAGTTTGGTTCAATGCTGAACAGAACTTTTTAAAAAAGTTTGTATAGAGTTCATAAAGATGTTTCATAAAGTTTAATACATATAAAATAAATAACAGAAAAAAAAGTTATGCTCATCTGTCCATGTTCTCTCTGTGTCCTCCTATGGGTCTCCTGTGCTTTCTGAAATCACTGACTGAAAGGGGACAGCACTGCGGCCAGTGATTGGCTGAGCAGGCTGTCACTCTCATCTGGGAAATGACAGCCCACTGAGCCAATCACTGGCTGAAACATTATCCTGTCTCAGTCAGCGATTGTCTAAGTGAACTGCCACTTTCATCTTGGGAGTAACACCCTGCTCAACCAATCACTGGACATGGCACTTATCTGTCTCAGTCAGTGATTGGCTAAGCGGGCTGGAGGCGGCTGCTAGGGACATTGGAGACTGGAGAAGGAGGACACCAGGGGGAGCATGGACAGGTAAGTATTGATAAGATATATATATTTTTTTTTCAGTGTGGTTCCTTTAAGGTTCAGTTCGGATGAACACATCCTTTGCTTCAAAGTTCTGTAAACCTACCAAATCAAAATTATTTTTTTTTTAAGTTTACACATTTCTAGAGTTGAGTTGTAATACCACATACAACCTAAGGACAGAGGTAAAGGGGGGAGGAGGGATGTTGTTTTTCAAATCCTGGATAGCACCTTTAAAGGATTATTCTGCTACCTTTCTTCCAGAGACAGCATCACTCTTGCCTCCAGGGTGAGGTGAATGGAGCTTAAAGGGAACCAATCACCTCCCTGATGGAGAGTGCACTGGCCCCAGTACCTTACAGTATAGCCGCCAGGCATGTAGTCATGCTGCATCGTCACTCTTCCCAGCCAATCATACCTGATTGGCAGCCTGAGCGCAAAGGGCAGTGCTCAGGCTGCCAGTAAGTGTGAATGTCTGTGAAAAGGGCAAAGCGGCAGAGGGCAGTGTGACTGCATGCTGTTCTGGCTCCACCCGCATGTTGCTCCACCAGAGACTGACGGGCACGGTGTGGGCGAGCTGTGCCTTGCAGCTAAAAGGTACTGGGCCAGATCACACACCATCAGGGAGGTGATTGGTTCCTTTTAATTGCAAAACCACCCCTAAACTGGAGATATGGAGAGTTGTGATGTTTCTGGAGGAAAGCAGCTATGTTTTTCTAATCCTGGATAACTCCTTTAAGTCATTGTGCACACTAGACAGACTTCTTTTTTTTGTGCTAAAGTCACAACAGGAAGTGCAGCTGCTGTATAATTCAACACCTTTTCAATGACCTCCTAATAAACTTATGGGAAACTTTCTCTGTGTCACCATAGTCAGTGACAAGTTTACATTAGTTTCTGCGAAGTGTACCCATTGGTGATGGATATGGCCGTACTTCCCATTCTTACATTTGTTAACATGGCCATGACAACAAAAACCTGAAAACTACTTATATTTCTGTAAGACAATAAAACATAAATAAACAATGCTGGAGGCTGAAATCCTTGAATACAGATCACTGTTACAGATGTCATTGTTGTATATGTGGAAAATACTGCTTTATGATCTAACATTTTCGTGTCAGTAAAATATCAGCAAATTGTATTTTTTTCACCGTGAGTTTTTCTTGTAACTAGAGCAGGGGTATTTAACTACAATTCCCATCATACCTCGACAAAGTTTAATCTTAGGCTGTACAGGCATGATGGGAATTGTAATTTTGCAATAGCTGGAGAGCAACAAGTTTGATAGCTATAAACTTGAGTGATAGATAAACCCAAACTTATGAGGTACATACACCTTCAAGAACTGTCAACCGAATGTTTGTTCGACCGACAGTCATCACTTGCAGCCCCCTAGTCCTTACTGCTTGCTACTTCTTTTTCTTTTGAAAACTCCTTTTGTTAAAGTGCTTTCCATCAAAAAAATAAAAAAAAATAAAATGACACTAAGACATTCATCTGGAATAACATTGCATTGTAATCAATGCTATTAACCTGTGAAGGTCCAAAGCTTGATCCATCTACAGTATATGTTAGCATGTGAGAGACTAACAGTAACAATAGTAGCAATGACATAAGGTAGAAAAAACTAATGAAGTTCAGATAGCATGGTCAGGGTCATGCATGGGCCTGATGTATGGTTCTGGTGAGGCCCAGAAGGACCCTCAAGAGAATGGTGCAGTCAGTGTGAAGAGAAGAGACAGCTGGTGTCTGAATCTCTATGTAAGTCAAACACTATGTAATATACTTACCTGACAGCGCTCCCGCAATGTCTTTCCCTGCTGCTGGAGTGCCACCAAATATCATCACAAACAGGGAACAGCGGGAACCAGTAAATGTCAGAACAGCAGCTCTGGGAGACTGGGGAGGGTGAGTATGCTTTCTTTTATATTTTATTAAGCTTCTTTGCAGTAAAAAATATTTAGAATAATGTGTTTTAACAAAAATATCTAAAAAGCTGATTTCAGAATTGGTGTTGTGTAGCCATGGAACACATTAGACTGAAATATTCTGATCATCCAGAGACAGGTTGGCCCACAGAGATTCACACTAGAGTTCTCCTGTTGGTCCAGGCTGTAAGAAAATATAAGGTCCAAGGGAACCAGCAGAAGGCAATTCTATTTGAAGCCCATAGCTTGTCTCTTGAGTCTATTTCATATAGCATAGCTCACAAATAATATATTATTTTCACAATATGTTTTATGTGTTGAAAAAAGCAACTAAAAACAACAAAGATTATAATTGTTACAGTCACTCGCAAAGTAGAACAGGAGACACAGACAGTGGACCCAAGGCTCAACCCCTACTTGCCACGATCTACGGTAAACGACAGTGAGTAATGGGCGACAGTCCCTATGTTGAGTAGGTGTTACACAAAATGTAGACAAGAAAGTGAACAGTCCAGGTTGTTAACAGGCAGTGCAGTACAAAATGATATCCAAATAGCAGGGTCAAAGAAAAAGCAGGAAGGTCAAGACAGGCGGCAAACAGGAATAGTCATAGTACCAAGGCAAGGTCTGAAACACAAGGTAATAGAGAGATGTTCAGTAGAGGGCAAGAGACTAGCTCAATAACCGCTTTTAAAAGCTATGGTGCGGGCCTGTGGTGTCCCTAGTTACCAGAGATGCCTTTGGGTCTCTGTGACATCACATGGCCGGATCTGATGGGGCGGGGACGTACTCCCGCAGGGACCAGCTGCCATAGTGATCCTTTGAGGAGGAGGATGCTGCTGGATCCCGACCAGGTTAGTTCCTGGCAATAATATATTAAAAGTAAAAATGACCATGCGGCACTCACCATATCTTCATAGTCTTTATACGTTCAAACAAACAATCCCAAGTGCTCCACAGGTTACATGGCAGATGCGGGTGTGCTCCACTAGAGCAACTAGAGCTCTAGTGGAGCACAGCCGCATCTGCCATGTAACCCGTGGAGCACTTGGGATTCTTTGTTTAAACTAATAAAGACTATGAAGATATTGTGAGTGCCGCATGTTCGTTTTTCCTTCTATGTGCTGCATTTGAATACTACATTATTCATGCAGAGCACCACACTGGTTATCTTTAATATAGCCCGAAGTGATTCACCACATTATTAATATGGACTGATTATGTTGGAGTAGGACCAAATGTTTCTACTATTCCAATATAATAAAAGTATTTACATGTTCTATAAAGATGGAGGATGCACCTCAGAATCACATGCTAAAATATTCCAGTCCAACATAAACTAAATCCTGAACTGTTTACATGATGGTTACAGTACATATCCTGTCCACCAAAGCGCAATCCTTTTTCCATAAAACAAATGATCTCCACGCCATGCACAATTTTGTGTCCGACACTTTTTAACACAGTTGACTGCTATGACAATAGTCATTTTGCTTCCTTGTCATTTCGCAACATGACCACTGACCGATTCAACAAGCTTTATGGTTTCACTTAGTAAATTCCTGCCCTACTGAAATAAGAGAGACTACCTCATGCAAAGAGATCAATTTATCTCCTTCAATCTGGGCAATTTCCAATAACTTTGCGGATGACTTCTGTCCGCGGTGACTAATCATAACATGGCACTCCATTCCAGCTTGATTCACATCATTGTCCGCATTCCTGATTATACAACCTACATTATTGGAGTCAGTTTAACCACTATCAGCTTAAGGGACAGATAAGAACGCTCAATCATGTGCACTGAACTCTGCCATCTTCTATTTGAGCTTAGAGGGAATCATCCATTGTCTCCTTAAATCAAGGCAAAGTATTGTCATCTATTAGCCTTGCAGTCTTTTTTTTCCCGCTTTTTTTGTGTGTTTTTTTTTTTTTGCCTTTTCACTAAAAGGACAGCGGAATTGTTTATGTGTTATTATGAATACCCAATTCACCCAAATGACAGCTCTCACAATGTACTCATCCGGCTGCCATGTCTACAACAATGGAATATTTTGGCTTTTTATATCTACTTGTTAAAAACCATAAGATGAATAACTATGATTTGGAGAGTGGATTAGTTATCATAACAAAGCCAGAATACTGAAAAGGTTTGTTATTGCCAGTGATCATATTCAGCTTCATTATGTAGTGGAAAAATATGATTTCAGTTTTTTCATCTACAGTGATACAATGCATCCTCCATATAATAGTTATTGTCTATATCTTCCTTGTCACAGTTCCCGGGCATTGGGGAATTTATTAGATAAAAATAAGTTCCAGTTGTTGGGCAGAAAGCTCATTGACACTGAACGGCCTGCCCGAGAAATGAACTCTAGAACCACAAAGTATTGTGTAGGGGCGTATGTTGGTATTAGCTGTGAATTGTGGGAACTACAATTGGGTCCAGATGTATTTGGACAGTGACGTGAATATAATTATTCAGCCTATGTCCACCTACACAATGGGTTGGAAACAAAGCCAATATATGATTGAAGTGAAGGCTTTCAGCTTGAATACAAGGAGAAAATTTGCAAAAATACTGGATTAACTATCTAAGGATTAAAGGACAACTCTTGTGAAACTCTGGATTTTTTAGGGGTGACTGATAAAACTAATAGTAATAAAACTTTGTATGTTCTTTAATAACATATAAATCCCCTTTCCCTTTGTAACCCCCCTCGACACCTTAACCCACTCCCCCACCCCCGATGCGTAGTAAATCCATCAATACCTGATCACTGTCAACCATGAATTCTTCAGCCACCAACATATTGTGTCAATGCCTTCATCTGTGCCTTAGCTAGTCCAACCACCCTCTACGACGTTGTTAGATGACTCACAGCTTATTCAACTCTGATTGGCTGAGCAAGCTGTCAGCAATCAGACAGTTTTCAGTCTCCGAACCAGAAGAAAAGAAAAGAGCCCTGGGGGTTGGCTAATGGCTGCATGATGAAGATGCTTTCAAGAAGGATAGTAAGTGTAAAAATTCAGGGTTTTTTTCATATGCCGAAGTCATCCTTTAAATCCATACATTCCATACACAATTACTAAGTCTACTACAGCAACCATACACATGAAGATTATTTCCTATGTTTGTACAAAATAACTTAGACCTTCAATAACTGATCATTTGTCTGTCAGTTATACTGTATCTCCCACTTTAAAGGAGAGGTCCGACAAAATTTTTTATTAAAGTATTGTATTGCTCCCCAAATGTTATACAAATCCCCAATATACGCTTATTATGGGAAATGCACATAAAGTGCTTTTTCCCTGCACTTACTACTGCATCAAGGCTTCATTTCCTGGATAAAATGGTGATGTCACGACCTGACTCCCAGAGCTGAGCGGGCTTTGGCTGCTGGAGAGGATGATGGCAGAGGGATGCTCAGTGTCCCTTCAGTGCCCTGAGTCCCTAAGTTTCCCCTGCCATCATCCTCTTCAGCAGCCACAGCCCGCACAGCTCTGGGAGTCGGGTCGTGACATCACCATGTTATCCAGGAAGTGACATCACCATGTTATCCAGGAAGTGAAGCCTTGATGCAGTAGTACATGCAGGGAAAAAGCAATTTATGTGCATTTCCCATAATAAGTGTATATTGGGGATTTGTATAACATTTGGGGGGCAATACAATACTTTAATAAAAAGTGTGACCGGACTTCTCCTTTGACCTAATGATTTTTTTATTTTATTCTAATTTTAGTACATTTTGTCCCTTGAAGGGATGTTTATTAAATCTAGTATAGAAAATTTGGGGTTCATACTCAAGTTTGAAAAATGTTCGCCTACAGTAAAAAGTATTTGAGCATTTAAGTGCTTGTTCAACACGTATCTCAAGACAAACCTATTTCCTTAACTTAGCTAAGGGAAAGGTAAGACTGGACAAATCTATCCAATTACCTTTAGTAAAGGCTGAACTTTCCCATAATGTGAAGAGAGTATTCTGAGGACTTCCTTTTCTTTCATCTGTGGGCAAAAGATCTTTCTTGAACTACAGTATTAGACAAAAATGTTAACACAACCAATCTGTTTCCAGATGATAACAGATTGCCATTTGCTGGCTTAAATGATCGCTCACAGTTAAATTTTACCCAATGAAATCATCCATTGTCATCAACTTTAAGGGAAACTTGTCCTTACTTTCATGCTGCCTAAATCAAGAGGCATTTACCACTTTTGTATCAGGATGACAAGTTCTATCCAAAGGATTTTCCAGCAAAGATGACAGTAAATATTAGAAACATGATATCTCCAAGTTTATATGACAGTACCAAAGAAGGAAATAACCGGCTGTCATACAAGGACTGTGCCAGGTGCAGTGTGAGCTGATGCGCCCTATGTCCATTTATGAATAAAGCACCATTGTTTCCACCCAACTCCTCGAAACAGAAATGTTACAGAAATACAAATTTAACCTGCAGACGTATTTTTACAATGTATATTATTCATTGTACCGAATGCAACCTGCAGTACGTGGGCTGCACAATAAGAAAAGACTTGGTTTGTAGAGTGTACAAGATATTCCTTCAAAATTCAATTTGCGAAGAACTATTTAATTATGCAGTCTTCCAAGTTAGGTAGAGATATGTTCGCGTCCCCACTGTATGAATACAGACATAAGAAAAACTAGTAACAAAGTGGTGGACCAACGCTAAGAGTTGTATCAAACTGGTATTTTATTAATGTGCTAAAAACTATGTACAGTGTGAGTTGTCCCGGGTCAGGGACTAACAACAAACAGAGAGAGGGATGAATAGGTCAAGTTAGAGTATATATGCCTATTACACTCTGCCTCAACGCTAGGGAGCCGCTAGGTTAGGGCGTCCCCCTCACCAAGCGGAGCGATACCCTACACTAGTGGTGGAATTGATTCCACTTGTCCATTGACTAGTGTTGATAACACGTCCAGTGGATTTGCCGCTAGGTCTATGGTATTACAATCGGTCAGTATGCACTATGTGTTTGTTTGTGTGAATTAGCTGTTGATGGGTAAATTAAACTTTAATGTCCAAAACGTCATCCGACGCGTTTCCCCCAACAGAGATAGTCGTCTTCTGGGTTCATCAGGGATGATCTTGGATCAAACAGGTCAGTCACAGGAATTCATAGCCCATAGTTGGAGCGTGATCTAGTAAAAGAAGTGCACCTAAGTAAACTATAATGATAAGTGGTTTGTACAAATATGATGGTGTAGATGATGTCTGAACGTCCCAATATCCTACCTCATCTGCAGAGTCTGTACAATAACTGAAGATACTACGAATACTGTGATCGTGTCTAGTTGATCTCCTGGATCTATTCAAGTCGCTTGTGGTGATGCTGCAATGGAGCGGTCTTTAAAAGAGTCACCATCTGTGGGTCAGGGTCTGATCGCCCAGTGGAGGTTACCCACAAATTAGTGTTGGTAGAGTTAGACAGTGAGTATAGTCTGTAGAGAGATAGATGACAGAATCATCTCTAAAATTATTGAACTATGGTACCGGTCAGTGTATCATACATGATTCATCTTATATAAGATGTACCTGCATAGTCCAGATGGTTTGGAATACAGCAGTGTACTGGTGCCTGTTGTGCATCCTGGGAGTACTATGACTCCCTATATATCCCTTATATGAGGAAGCAACAAGGAAGGTGAATAAGCATGGGAACAGATAAACAGGTTCTCTATACACATAGTTCTTAGATATATATCCTATCGAGAGGGGCTACACTAAGTGCTATCACGCTCCAACTATGGGCTATGAATTCCCGTGACTGAGCTGTTTGATCCAAGATTATCCCTGATTAACCCAGAAGACGACTATCTCTGTTGGGGGAAACGCGTCAGCTGACGTTTTGGACATTAAAATTTAATTTACCCATCAACAGCTAATTCACACAAACAAACACATAGTGCATACTGACCGATTGTAATACCATAGACCTAGCGGCAAATCCACTGGACGTGTTATCAACACTAGTCAATGGACAAGTGGAATCAATTCCACCACTAGTGTAGGGTATCGCTCCGCTTGGTGAGGGGGACGCCCTAACCTAGCGGCTCCCTAGAGTTGAGGCAGGGTGTAATAGGCATATATACTCTAACTTGACCTATTCATCCCTCTCTCTGTTTGTTGTTAGTCCCTGACCCGGGACAACTCACACTGTACATAGTTTTTAGCACATTAATAAAATACCTGTTTGATACAACTCTTAGCGTTGGTCCACCACTTTGTTACTAGTTTTTCTTATGTCAAAATTCAATTTGCAAACTATTTTAGAGGGAATTTAGGGACACATATAAAGTGTCCACAGATTTAAAGTTCCCGCCAGCATGTCCGCTAGCGGATCAGCAGTGAATTCCTCTCTTAAAGGGGTTATCCAGTGCTACAAAAACATGGCCACTTTTCCCCCTCTCTTGTCTCCAGATTGGGTGGGGTTTGGAACTCAGTTCTATTGACATAAATGGAGCTTAATTGCAAACCGCACCTTAACTGGAGACGAGAGAGGGGGAAAAGTGGCCATGTTTTTTGTAGCGCTGGATAATCTGGAAGTTTGGGTCTCCATGGATGCTAATACGCAATCAGATTGTAATGCGCATGACCACCATTCAATCAGTATGGGGGTTGTGTGCATTAAGGTCTTATTGCATGTTTGTATCCATAGGGACCCAAACCTCCCGATTAAGAGAGGAATTAATTGGTAATCCAGCAACAGCCTTGCTGACAGGTACACATTAAATCACTAATAATGGATAAAGTGAACCAAGTCAAAAGAAAGGGAGATCGTAGAAGGCTTGTCTTCACATCTTCACAGGGAAGCCTTATTCATTTTTTACTTGAAATAGTCAATTTTCTGTCAAACAACTTTCAATAGCCTATGTGGATTACTACTTAGTAGAGATTAGCGAATATCGACCATGCTCGATTTCGTCCGAAACCCGAACGTTCGGCATTTGATTAGCGGTGGCTGCTGAAGTTGGATAAAGCCCTAAGGTTGTCTGGGAAACATTAATACTTTATCTAACTTCAGCAGCTACTACTAATCAAATGCTGAATTCTTGGGTTCTAACTTCTCTGGATTCTGCTGCCCACTCCTTGTTCTTAAAAGACAACTCCGTCGGGACCTAAAAAAAAAAAAAAAAAAAAAACATAGACACACACATAGTTCTTACTCACCATCCCTCTGGTGACGATCGGCATCCGCAACTCCGTCACCTCTCGACGGCGTCTTCGGAACTCCCTCACTTCCGGGTCCATGTGAAGTGAATAGGAGAGAAAAGGCTGCCGATGCGCATGCGAACCGGCAGCCTTTTTTATTGGCTAGAGCTCAGCCAATCATGTCATGTGGGGACTTGTCTGCTGTATGTAATACACACAATTTCTACAAGATAAAGATAGGTTTGCTTGCTTTGTATCTCTTTTTTACCCATACAGTTCAGGGCGGTTGTCCCTTGCATGATAACAGTGCAACTACCTCCTGCCCCTTTAACTTCTCAAAAATAACAGATCCGTCCTTGGTTTAACGAAGAATAAGCGAATTTTGAGTACGTTCAGGTTTATTTGAACTCACACTCTGCATTTGATTGCTGGTGGCTGAAAAAGTTGAATGCAGCCTTAAGGCTGTCTAAGGCTTCTCCATGTTTTCCAGGACTCTCCAGGCCTGATTCACCGGTAATCAATTGGAGAGAGTTTGTTTTCAGATGAACCTGAACGAACTTTAAGTTCACAAAACGGTAAGTTTGACCCATTTGTTGATGCTGCAATTCTTTTCTTTTTAGTTTACACATCATCTTACAAACCCAATGCATCAGTAACCCATTCTCCCCTCCAAATGCCTTCTATAGTACTATATAGAGATGAGCGAACCTGCCGAAGATCGGGTTCGTATGAACCTGAACTCTCGGCTTCTGACTTCCGCTGTCTGCCCGCTTTGTAGAGAGGGTGGATACAGCTGGAGGACCGCCTGGAAAACTGGAATACAGCCTATGGTTATGGCTGTATCAAAATTTTACAGGCGGTCCTCCGACTGTATCCACCCTCTCCACGGAGCGGGCAGACAGCGGCAGTCAGAAGCTGAGAGTTCAGGTTCATACGAACCCGAACCTTGGCAGGTTCACACATCTCTAGTACTATACTGTGAAAACCATCCTCCAGCACAGAGTTAGACTGTTCAGTGCAGTTTTACCAGCACAACATCATGACATATACGTATAGACTAAATGTTGTGCTGTTTTCTCACCATAAAAAAAAAATTTGAAATGTCAGAGAGGCATGAAACCTCAGACCCTGACCGAGCAATAGAATGAGCAAAGAGGGAACTACGCTGCTGCGTGGTCTGCTCCCAGCTCTGTCAGTGAAGAAGAAGTGCCGCATATACTTACCCTATAAGGCTATCTTGTCACATGACACAGAGCTGGTAGAGAAATGTCCTAAGAACAGCTTCTCTTGCCTCACCATTGGTCAGGGACTGGACTGATCAAAACTCTTGACATGTCTCTCTGACATGTCAAAAGTTGTTTTTTTCGGTGACCATGCCTCTTTACCATCGGTAGGAAGCCTGTTGGGGCTTAAAATGAATAGATAGGATGGTTGCACATGCCCTATGTTTTTAAAGAATTTCAAATAAAGAGGCCTTGCTTTTACCTGTTATACTTAACTTTGAAAATGTAATGCAGGAGCCTTGCATGTACTGTATATGCCATGCATGGACGCTTGGGGGGGGGGGGCTTTCTAGTACATGGAACACCTAAACCATCTATGAAAAGCTGTCTTACATAGTGAAAATATGGTTAAGCTGTTTTAATCTATATGTACATTTTTAAAACTTCTACGAATATTAAAGAAGCACTAATAGATAATAGACACTATCACTATTCCTGCAGTGTCATCTGTTTCATCCCAGCTCTGCTGCGCCAATACATTTAATTATTGTAGCTGGGTCATGTGACCTCTGATCAGATACCATCTTGACTTTCAGATTTCAAACTGTACATTCTCCTTTTTAAATCTGCTTTCAATCCTATGCATCAGCAGAGCATCACATGGGCAGCTAGAGCCAGTACCATCTCTACCTGCTGGGAGCACAATGTAATAAGAGCCAATAACTCAAAAACAGACTATTACAGGCTTAAGATAGAAAAACAGCTTCATACTTTTAAAGTGTTAAGACATTTTTTTTTTTAAATAATGTTTTCATTTGAACTTTATCAAGTTCATGTTGGGAAATATTAGAGTCTACTGTGGCTTCATTGTAACAGCATTTCTATGTAAAAATTGTTTGACTTTATTTTCACATAACCAAATTACCGTAAAATTGGACATTTTACTGTGCCAAGAGACCGTCAGGTGAAGTGAACCAAAATGTTTGCTGCTTCAGAGAAAGCAGACTGGGGACAAATAAAGGCCATATTTTTAGACAGAGAGAGCTCCCAGAGCCTATGGTAGTGGATACTTCAGCATGTTAAAAAGACTACGCAAGTATAAATTGAAATGTTACATTAGCTGTAACATTATTTGTCTTGAGTTCATTGACTCTTCTATTCCAGAAATACAGAAATAATCATTATATATATATATATATATATATATATATATATATATATATAATTATTTACCCCTCTCTATGCCATGAAATAGTGCTATAGTCCCATTGAACGTTCACTGAACACACTTGCACTGTGTTAGACTGATGGTGATTCATTACAGTACACTACTATAGATGACATGTAGGATGAGAAGGGGTTACTGATGCACTGACTTTGCATGGAGCTATATAAGCAGAAATTAAATCAATAGCAGCAGTATGAGAACAAGCAATGGAGCTTTAGCACTGAACAGGCTGCACTGGGCTAAGGGAAAATTTATATAGTACACTATTATAGTTTTTATGCAGGAGAGAAGGGGTTACTTATGCACTAACATCTCAAGGTGTCGTTGGAGCAAAAATTAAATAAAAAGCTGTGGCACATCAAGCAAAGGTTCCAATAAGCCTTGTTGATGTTGTGGTATAAGGGAGTTTCCAGCAATTTTCACACCACCGACCATCATAAACATCTGTGCCATCCCCCTAAAACAGCGCCCAACAGTGCCCAAGAGAGAGATTACATGGAAGCGCCAGAGAGAACTCTGCCCTGTAAAAGCCCTTGTGCCTACCAGAGACCATGACAAGTCAATAAGTAAAGCTGGGGTGCACCACAAGGACAAGCCATCCTACAGGTAATGATACCGCTCCCATTCTGCAGGTAACAGTCCCCTCATTCCAGAGCTCAGTGTTATACACTACACACAGGAGGGAGAGGCCTATCCACTTACAGATTTTATAACTACTACTACTGCCGCCAGGATCCTCTTCTCTACCCCTCTCACTCTCCTCCACACCCTGGCTCGCTGCACCCCCTATCCTGCACAGAGCACAGTATATGCCACATGTAGATTATCTCTAACAGGAAGAGGACAGAAGTAATGGGAAACACCCAATGGCCAAGACTTCTGAGTGGTTTTTCTGGGGTAAGGAGTCAGGTGTATTGATTGTGAGAACAAAGGCTATGGCTTCCATAGGCCATCATGCCTATTCCAACAGAGAGACAGTAGCTGTTGTCTTTGGCACCGTCATTCCGCTGGGGCAAGTGTGGCGAGAGACAGAGCCCCTGCCTGTCCATCAAATTTCAAGGAGCATACATTACCTTATTTAGTGGGCCTAAAGCAAGAAACACCCTAGGTCCCACCTCCTTGACATCCTCCCGGCTGAATTAAAGCCCTTTTCAGTAAAAAGCCTCATAGGAATAGGAATCCCATAGCAGTGCAATTTTTTGGATGCTCCCAATGGCAAGAAGGTTGACGATGAGTAAAGTGAGGTAATCTTTTCCGCCATGTCTTTAAAAATAGATGATCCCTAATAGGGCTGATTTAATAAACCATAAATGTAACATTTTTATTTTTCATACCACTATATTTATTTATACATCTATTTACTTTCATATAGAAGTTCTCAGCAATGTCATTTCGGGGTAATTGCACCAAACATCATGTTTTTTTTTTTTTGTCTGAATGGGTAATTACCAGAAACCATGAACACAACATCTACTCCTTTTGATATGTTCACAATAGTACTAAATGAATAACACTGATTTCTGCTCTTAAAATGTGCGTCTACTTTATGAATGCATTTGTATTTAACATCTCTTTACTGCTTCCAGGATACTTTACTGTTTCTAAAAAATCTTACAATCATACGGTATTCATTCAAGGTCAAGGTATTAAAAATATGGTAAAACACAGCAAGGTATGCATCAGCAAGCAATATTAATAAATAATCCCATCATATTCAATGGATGCCACTATATTTGGCACAGTACAGAAACATTCTAAGACATGTAATAATACTTAAGGGGCAAAAAATAATAATAATTACTAATTCCCTTTAAGAAGCAGCTCATTTGGAATATATTACTTTTTTGCTATGTTAAAAAACAACTGTAAATAGATTATGTCTAAGCATTTCCAATGTAATAGTGTCCAAAGGTCCCTATGTAAACCTAGCTCTACCTATCATTTCTATAAAAAAATGTGCTGAACTGAAGTCAATGTGAAATTGTGCGTCACTGCAAACACCATATGGAACAACAGCTGTAAAATAACAAACATGCCCATATTTTATGGCCATAATTTGACAAAATATGGACATATTTTCACCTCAAAATGAGGACAGTTAAAAATACCGCCTCTATAAACATTATGTGAACGTACCTAAGGCCGGTGTAACAAACTTGCCTTCGCCCGTGGCAGCGCCACCCTCACCTGACATATCAGCGCTGCTTCCCCGGGCTGCGAGGGTAGCGGGCATAGGGAAACGCTGGTCCATTTATCCACATGCTGTGCAGAGTGTGAATGCTGTCAGGAGATTGAGGCCCCGGGTCAGTCAAATCCGGTCCCAGTCTTTCAGATCTCCTTGATCTGGTCTCCCTGAGAGGCTCTATATAAGGCTTCAGCTGCTTATGGGAGTTGCCTGTGAATTGGTTTCAAAGCCTCACTAGCATTTATCTACCTGCTGATACCTGTTGTTCTACTGACCTCTGCCTGTACCTTGGATTTCCCTTTGTCTCTGTGATTTGGTTTTTGACGTGCTTCTCCTGGACTCTCTGACCTCGGCTTGATATCTGACTTTGTCTCTGTTTTGTGATTTTGTTCCTGGCGTGCTCTCCTGGTTTGACCTGGCTAGTCTGACTTTGTTAGTTCTGTCCTTTTCCCTATCCCTCACAATATCTTAGGAAGGGACTGTCGCCCAGTTGGGGGCCACTGTTTAGGGTGGTCGTCAATTAGGTAGGGACAGCAGGGGGGTTTAGTTCCAGGGCTGCACTCACCCTCTACCCCTCCTGACATTACAGATTCACAGGCCCTATATATTTCCACCATGGACTGCATGGAAGCTCAGATACAACACTTGACTCAGTCAGTGCAGGACCTGGTGGAAAGAGTGCATTTAAAGGAGACTACTCCAGTTCAGGCAGTGGCCTCAGGCTTTACTGAGCCAAAGATTAAGATGCCAGACACGTTTTCTGGAGACAGAAAGCTTTTTATTGTCTTTAGAGAGAGTTGCAAGCTTTACATCAGACTCAGACCCCTATCATCTGGTTCAGAAAGTCAGCAAGTAGGGATCATTATGTCCCTGCTCAGAGGAGACCCTCAAGAGTGGGCATTTTCCCTCCCCCCTGAGGCACCGGAGTTACGTACGGTGGATGAGTTCTTTTCAGCCCTAGGGATACTGTATGATGAACCAGATCGGGCAGCTTTAGCAGAATCTAAGCTTCAGTTTTTGCGTCAGGGCTTCAGACCTGTTGAAGAGTATTGTGCAGAATTTAGAAAGTGGTGTGTAGCTTCTGGTTGGAATGATCCAGCACTTAGGTGGCAGTTTAATTAAGGATTGTCTGACCAGTTGAAAGATATGTCGGCGTGTTACCCTCATCCTGAGACATTAGAAGCAGCCAAGACTTTAGCTGTTAGACTGGACCGACGCTTGCAGCAACGCAGGAGAGAAAAGCAGTCCACAATAGCCTCATTTTTCAGCTCTGAGACTGTGCCACAAGTGGAGGTGGAACCCATGCAAGTTGGAATGGTTCTGTCTCCTGCTGCCCGGCGAGAAATCCGCAGAGAGAAAGGGCTTTGCTATTACTGTGGATCTGCTTGTCACTACATACAAGAATGTCCCAAACGTCAGCAAGCTGAAGAACTTCAACGCCTAGGTGGTCACAGGGAAGGCCATATAGGCAAAGAGGTATTTCCCACTGTATCAAAAAAAATTCTGTTGCCAGTTTCGCTTAGTTTTGAAAATAACTCTGTTTGTGGGTCTGCATTAGTTGACAGTGGTGCTGCAGCTAATTTTCTTGATTTAAAGGTAGCTCAACAATTGGGGTTGCCCTTGGTGTCCTTGCTTAACCCTTTAAAGTTGAGAGGGGTAGATGGTACTCCTTTAGGGACTGGTTCAGTCCGCCACTGTACCCCTGAGATCTTGTTACATTTGGGGTTACTGCATTATGAATATTGTTCATTTTATGTTATGGAAGGTCTTTCCTCTGAAATTATTCTGGGGTTACCCTGGTTAGAACTGCATAATCTGGAATTTAACTGGACCACTGGAGAATTGATTAAGTGGGGGTCTGGATGTTTTGACCAATGCTTTTCTGTTTGTCTAACCAATCTCTGCAATGGAGAGAAGGAAATACCTGATTACATTGTTGATTTTGCTGTTGTTTTTTCAGAAACTGGAGTTAATGTTCTTCCCCCTCACCGTCCTTACGATTGTGCAATTGAACTGCTTCCTGGCACCAGGTACCCAAAGGGAAGAATATATAATCTTTCTGGGCCAGAGAGGCAATCCCTAAAAGATTATGTTAATGAAAGTCTTGAAAAGGGGCATATCCGGCCCTCTGTCTCACCTCTAGGAGCTGGTTTCTTCTTTGTTAAAAAGAAAGATGGTGGTCTTCGTCCATGCATAAATTATCGTGGTTTAAATAAAATTACAGTTAAGAACCAGTATCCTCTTCCTTTGATTCCAGACTTGTTCAATCAGATCTTGGGAGCCAAGTGGTTCTCTAAACTAGATTTGAGAGGTGCCTACAATCTCATCCGAATAAGAGAAGGGGATGAGTGGAAAACGGCCTTTAATACCCCAGAAGGACATTATGAGTATTAAGTTATGCCATTTGGTCTCAGTAATGCTCCTGCTGTTTTTCAAAATTTTGTGAATGACCTGTTCAGAGACTGCGTTGGTCAGTTTATGGTTGTCTACTTGGATGACATACTGATTTTTTCTAAAGATAAATCCTCCCATATTCAACATCTCAGGCATGTTCTTCAGGTCCTTAGAGAGAACCATTTGTATGCTAAACTAGAGAAATGTGTGTTTGGGGTCCAGGAGATTCCTTCAATTCCTTTCCTTGGGTATGTTCTGACCCCTGATAAGCTTTGCATGGACCCCGAAAAAGTCAGGGCTATTATCGACTGGGTAAGACCCACATCGTTAAAAGCCCTACAGCGATTTTTAGGGTTTGCAAATTATTATCGTAAGTTTATTAAAAACTTTTCTGTAATTGCCAAGCCATTGACAGATTTAACCAGAAAAGGGGCAGATGTTGAAAATTGGAGCCAGGTTGCTGTTTCTGCCTTTGAGACACTGAAACAGTGTTTTATACAGGCTCCTGTCTTGGTCCAACCAGATCAATCCAAGCCTTTTATTGTAGAGGTTGATGCATCAGAATCTGGTGTTGGGGCAGTCCTGTCCCAAGGCCCCACTACTTTCACAAATTTGCGTCCTTGTGCTTTCTTTTCTAGAAAATTCTCTGTTGCTGAACGAAATTATGATGTGGGTAATAGAGAGTTACTGGCGATTAAGTGGGCATTCGAGGAATGGTGCCACTTCTTAGAAGGTGCATGTCACCAGGTAACTGTCTTAACTGATCATAAGAATTTAACATACCTGGAATCTGCAAAGCGATTGAATCCACGCCAGGCCAGATGGGCACTATTTTTCACTCGTTTTGATTTTGTTGTTACTTTCAGGCCAGGTTCCAAGAATGTGAAGGCTGATGCCTTGTCGCGAAGCTTCCTGGGCAACCACCCCTCTGATCCTGACCCTGAGCCTATTTTACCCCCTGGGGTTATTATCTCTGCTGTTTCCCCTGACCTGGCATCTAGTATTTCATTAAGACAAGATATGGCTCCATTATCTCTTCCTCAGGGGAAATTGTTTGTGCCTCCAAACTTAAGATTGCAACTTCTGAGTGAATACCATGACTCTGTCCTTAGTGGTCATCCAGGGGTGGTTGGTACCAAAAAACTTGTGTCTCGTTACTATTGGTGGCCTACTATAGCTCGAGACATCACTTCATATGTTACTTCTTGTGAGACCTGTGCTAGATCCAAGACTCCTCGTACTCTTCCTGCTGGATTTTATCACTGATTTGCCCCTGTCTGAAGGCAAGTCAGTGGTTTGGGTAGTAGTGGATAGGTTTAGTAAAATGACACACTTTATTCCTTTGTCACAACTACCTAATGCCAAGAAATTGTCTGAACTGTTTATTCTGCATATTGTTAAACTGCATGGTATACCTGAGAATATTGTGTCAGATTGTGGGGTCCAATTTGTCTCTCGGTTTTGGAAGGCCTTTTGTTCTAAATTGGGTACCCAGCTCTCTTTCTCCTCTGCTTTCCATCCTGAGAGCAACGGACAAACTGAGAGACAAAACCAGAACCTGGAACAGTATTTAAGGTGTTTTGTGGCAGATAACCAAGAAAAATGGGTGTCATTTCTGCCACTTGCTGAATTTGCCTTAAATAATCATTTTCACTCGTCAATCGGTACTTCACCCTTTTTCTGCAACTATGGGTATCATCCTCGTAACTCCTCCTTCTCTTCTTCTTTATCAGAAAATCCAGAAGTTGAGATAAAAACTAATGAGCTGTGCACAGCCTGGGCTCAGGTTCAGAAGAACCTGCAAAAATCCCAGAATAAACAGAAACTAGTCGCTGATAAGAAAAGGTCTGCTGGTCCCAGTTATGTTATAGGAGACAAGGTCTGGTTGTCAACCAGGAATATACATCTTAAGGTACCCTCTGGGAAGTTGGCTCCGAGGTTTATTGGTCCTTATGAAATTGCTGACATTATTAATCCTGTCTCCTTCCGTTTGAAATTGCCTGACTCATTCAAGATTCATGATGTGTTTCATAAGTCTCTGCTAAAAAAATATGTTCCTTCTCCTGTGTCTTCCCGAAGCCCTCCTGTTCCAATAGAAGTTCTAGGGGAACTGGAATATGAGGTCTCCAAGATTTTAGATTCTAGAAAGTCTCGGGGAGTACTTCAATACTTGGTTCATTGGAAGGGTTATGGACCTGAGGAGAGGTCGTGGGTTTCAGCCAGGTCTATTCATGCTGACGCCCTGATAAAAAGGTTTCATAGACTCAACCCTTCCAAACCAGGTCCATTTAGTAAGGGTCCGGTGGCCCCTCGTAAAAGGGGGGGGTAATGTAACAAACTTGCCTTCGCCCGTGGCAGCGCCACCCTCACCTGACATATCAGCGCTGCTTCCCCGGGCTGCGAGGGTAGCGGGCATAGGGAAACGCCGGTCCATTTATCCACATGCTGTGCAGAGTGTGAATGCTGTCAGGAGATTGAGGCGCCGGGTCAGTCAAATCCGGTCCCAGTCTTTCAGATCTCCTTGATCTGGTCTCCCTGAGAGGCTCTATATAAGGCTTCAGCTGCTTATGGGAGTTGCCTGTGAATTGGTTTCAAAGCCTCACTAGCATTTATCTACCTGCTGATACCTGTTGTTCTACTGACCTCTGCCTGTACCTTGGATTTCCCTTTGTCTCTGTGATTTGGTTTTTGACGTGCTTCTCCTGGACTCTCTGACCTCGGCTTGATATCTGACTTTGTCTCTGTTTTGTGATTTTGTTCCTGGCGTGTTCTCCTGGTTTGACCTGGCTAGTCTGACTTTGTTAGTTCTGTCCTTTTCCCTATCCCTCACAATATCTTAGGAAGGAACTGTCGCCCAGTCGGGGGCCACTGTTTAGGGTGGTCGTCAATTAGGTAGGGACAGCAGGGGGGTTTAGTTCCAGGGCTGCACTCACCCTCTACCCCTCCTGACATTACAGCCGGGTTCACACTTCGTATAACACCGTCCATTCGTTGACCCGGCCGGGTCACAGAACGGCCGGTGTTACTGAAGATCATCTGGCCAGATGAATCTTCATTTCTGGTGAATTCGGATGCAGGCACCTGCATCCCAGTTCACCACTGCACACAGTGGAGCGTGAGGTTGGAGCCACGCGCTTCATTGTGCAGCCGCAGAAAACTAACATGTCAGTTTTTTGTGCAGCTGGATGGAATCCCTGCCGGAGCTTATACTGTGTTTATACACTCCAGACAGGATTCCATTCATTCACATACAACGTATGTTTTGTATAAATCCCGACCAATGTTGCAAATAGCAAAAACAGCCGTGATTTGTACAAAACATACCTTGTGTGCACATAGCCTTAAAATGTGTGAACCAGGCTTAAGAGTATGTTCATACAATGTAAAATAAGAGCAAAATTTGTCCATAATTTTTTTGGGGAAATGATGGCCATATATTTTCCTAAAAATTACAAATGTATTTTGCCCTAATTTTACATTGTGTAAACATAGCATTAAACTTACATTTTAATATGTCTATTTAAGGCTGGGTTTACTCATAATATTTTGGTCTTTTTTTTTTCAACCAGACATCTTTCCATTAAAATTTTTCTCCATCGGTTTCACTTCTGATTTTGGCTACAAATACTAACAAAAATACTGACAGAAATACTGACTAAAAGACTACTGTGTGAATTCTACTATGAGTTAAAGATTGCATCTTTTGGCACATAGTATTTTTGCCAGTCTTTTAGTCAGTATTTTTGCAACAAAAAACAGGGGTGGAACTGACAGGGCAAAAGTATAATAAAAAGATTTAAACAGTATCTGTGTTTTTAACCCACTCCTGATTTTGGTTGAGAAATGAAATTCCCCACGGTCCCACTCCCGCTGTCCCAACAAACTGCCATCTCTTATAGAGAATAGTAGACATTTGTAAGGACAGTGCAGTTTAATATTCTTCACACAGAGGCAGATGTAGACTGTAAAGGGCCACTGTGCAAAAGAATGCTTGGTCCCTCCATAACTAAACGTAACCCTACCTTCCTTCTCTATATAAGTGATTAAAGTACAGTTACATCCAGTGACTCACAGGAGGCACTACTGTGCCCCCATGTAGTATATAGGCCTCTATAGAGAATATCAACTGTTGCTCCATGTTATTGGGTTGTGCAGGCCATGCCCCTTTTATTCTAACAGTCACTCAATGAGTTCTCTACAGTAATTGGCTAACCCTGGACTGCACAGGCTTCCTCCTCTGTCCTTTCCTGCACATAACGCTGCTAAGAGTGAGAACCCTTTTCCCTATAGCTTCCTTCTCCTGTGGCTGAACCTAAAAACCTATTCATTACTACATTAATATATTGATACAATAATCTGAATATACGTTATATGATACGACTGCTATAAACTGCACCTAATATACAGCATAAAAATCTGAGATGAGCGAGTTCTTAAACAGTATGAACTCTTAATCACCTCATAAGAATAATTAATGACTTCATCTCCTTATGTAAAGTATACAGCAATGAGATCAAGGCAGCGCCTATAGATTTTGGTCTTTTGATTTATATGAAATGAAGGGTTAAGGTCTTTAAGTCATTATTAGTAACAGTTATTAGTTATGATAAGAAAAACTAATGAAGTGCGAGGAGTTAATTACTGTCGGAATTCTGCAAGTTCTTATACAGAGAATGATCATTATATGAGTCACTAGTATGTTTTTCTTCCAGTACTTTCCTGTAACATCTAAATAGCAGAATGTTTTCTGTGTGTGGTAGAGAAATATCCTAGGATGGGAAATCCAGGCTTATGAATAAAACGGTAATAAAAAAACTAATATGCTCATATTTATAGGATTTTATGAAACATGTAAGTTTTCAAATTTAGTGAAATTAGTGAAAAATGACATATATTTAATCTCTTCCGTCCTAATATTCTGATATAGTATCATTGGCTTCCATCTTGCTTTGTTCCTGAACATAGTGCTACACGTTTGTCTTGGTACATTGTTTCCCAGCCTGTGACCCTCTAGCTGTTATAAAATTACTACAAATCCAAAGACAATGCCACAAAAACCATTAACAAAATACTAACAAAATTCACTGAGATAGGGTATATAAAGATAAGATCTAAAATGTAACTTTTAATAATCTCAATATAAAATTGATAACCAAAAATGAAAAGCAGACATTAACAAAAGTACCAATACTAGGAAAATGTTTATCTTACCGCTCAACGGTGACTGCTGAGTCGGAATGACTTGGAGTGGCCGTGGACCATTCACAACGCCGTAGCTGTCCTTAATACTGAATGGATTCCACGTGGGCGGCTGAAATCTCCCGGTAACGTACATAGAAGAAAACACAATGGAGTGCATACAAAAATGGGAGATAGGACAGCCGGTCCCTGACACTGGCCTATTATACCCTAATAAATCTGTCCCTCCAGACAGAGCTCCCGCCCTAAAAAGGGCGACTCCGCCACACTCACTCCTAGGGCCCCTAGTTAAACCCTACTAATACACGTGGCTGTGTCCCAATGCATTTCATCTCCCGTAGGGGGAATCATCAGGGGATCAAAAAGATATTTAAATGCCACTTAGCAAACAAAGAAGAAAAAGAAGGGTAAAGACTGCACATATGGTGCCAGCCGCGTGTATGGCGTCCATACGTGCAGTCTTTACCCTTCTTTTTCTTCTTTGTTTGCTAAATGGCATTTAAATATCTTTTTCATCCCCTGATGATTCCCCCTACGGGAGATTAAATGCATTGGGACACAGCCACGTGTATTAGTAGGGTTTAACTAGGGACCCTAGGAGTGAGTGTGGCGGAGTCACCCTTTTTAGGGCGGGAGCTCTGTCTGGAGGGACAGATTTATTAGGGTATAATAGGCCAGTGTCAGGGACCGGCTGTCCTATCTCCCATTTTTGTATGCACTCCATTGTGTTTTCTCCTATCTACGTTACCAGGAGATTTCAGCCGCCCACATGGAATCCATTCAGGATTAAGGACAGCTATGGCGTTGTGAATGGTCCACGGCCACTCCAAGTCATTCCGACTCAGCAGTCACCGTTGAGCGGTAAGATAAACATTTTCCTAGTATTGGTACTTTTGTTAATGTCTGCTTTTCATTTTTGGTTATCAATTTTATATTGAGATTATTAAAAGTTACATTTTAGATCTTATCTTTATATACCCTATCTCAGTGAATTCTGTTATAAAATTACAACTCTCAGCAAACCGAGTTAGGAATTGCAGTATTGTAATATTTGCAGAGTCACAGTGTAGCAGCAAAAAATATAAAGACTGTCAACTCACCCTTGTGTACAGCAAGACCACATGCCTTTGGTGGAGGAAGGTAAAAGCGGGACAACTCCCATCCAGATACTGTGCTTGACGCAAAAAAAGATATGGAACCAGCTCAAGCAAGTGAGTTAAAAAAGTTAAATTTTTATTTCATAAACAGAGATTAAAAAATATGGATATCTAAGAGACCGCTTACTTGTTTCAGAGCCCAAGCTCCTTAGTCATGGCAAAACTTGGTAAAGGGACCAACACATTATTTATATACACACAACTGCAACACCTCCTCCCTTTTAGAGTGTCTAAGCTGGAAACTCCTCACAGTCTCCATGTGTAAGACATCTACACTTAATTGACAAGTGCAAAGATATACAAGGTATAATTGTGGACCATGTTCACACTTAGTATGAAGTATGAAAAACATAAAAAAAAGCAAAAAAATCCTTTTTTTTCCCCTCCTTTCCTTCCTTCTTCCCTTTCTGTGCAAAATGATGTAATATGGCTAAAATTGCCACATATAAGAAAAAGAAAAGGAGACTCCAAATGCAGCGAGTATATAGAGCATAAAATTGTAATTCTACTACATGGATACTGATCAGTCTCTGCCACAGATAGGTGCAGAAACCCTTTCAATACGACTACGTCCCGGATCCTCAAAGACATGACCCAGCAGCATAACAATGCTAGAGCGCATCCCTGTGCTTTGTTTTGGAGCCACCGGCCGGGTGACGTCAAGGTTACCACCAACATTGTGGGCCAGGGTCACAAGCCAGGGGGCTCGGAGAGCGGCACCTGTTCTGCATTCTAAGTAGGTTTGACTGGCAGGTCATTCTGCCAGTCATGCTTAGGTTTCACATGTTTTCTGTGCAGAGATAAGGTGGCCGGTCAAATCACCTCCTGGACGGGCCTCTGACCTCCTATAAAGTGTATAAGTGCCCTATATCACAGCTGGCTATTAGACTAGAACTTTTAGCATGCTTGGCGTTCTTTATTCTCTTCTGTATTATATGACTATCCTGAATGCAGCTCCTGTTTATTAGACTACACTTTGGGACTGTGCTTTGGTACTTTGTTGCTTGTTCTGGCTATCTTGACCTTGGCTTGTTTACTAGACTGTTTGTTGGATTCTGTTTGAAATTTCGTTGCACGTTTAGTTTGACCACAGCCTTACTGACTACCCCTTCTTTGTAAGTTTGTCTTGTCTGTGTTCTGTGTTCTGTGTTCTAACAAATATCAAGTCAGGGACTGTCGCCCAGTCACCCCCAGGCAAGTAAGCAGGGACAGTGGATGGGGGCTAGTACAGGGTTCACCATCTGTGTCCACCCTGTCCCTTCACTATTCGATCGGTACTTGAGGTATTATGACACACAGGTTGTCCAGAGCAGGAACAAACCTCATAGAAAACCTCTCCTGCTCTGGACAGTTCCTGTCAGGGACAGAGGTGGCACAAGAGAGCACTGTGTAAGACTGGAAAAAATACACCCCTTCCTGCAAGACATACAACATGTAATGATCGGTGTTGTGGATCCACTGTGCCACCACTATCGATGATGTAAGCCGCACCAGGGCCGCTGGCCTTCACTAGTGCCTGCTGCAAGGTGGGATGAGTTGGCTGCGGCAGGCGACTCCCAGGTCGCTACCCCTGGCTTGGCTTGCTAGTGGCGGTGGCGAGGTGCAGCTGGAGACAAGTAGGCAGATAGGCTGGAACTTAACAGAAGGCTCAGCTGGAACTGAGAAAGCAGTCAGATGGCAGGAACCAGGAATGACTGGAACTAGGGATGAGCGAACCGAACTGTTACGAACCAGATTCGTTACGAACTTTGCAAAAGGTTCGGTACCGAACCGAACTTTCAAAAGGTTCGTGACGAAGTTCGTTAAAACCGCAACGGCGTCGCAACACTGTATTGTTTTCACAGAATGGTAGAGGATATAAGGAATTATTACTCCTATAATCCCTTTTATCCTTTTATTATGTGAATATCAAGGTGTGTAACGTCACTACAGGAACAGGAAGTGCCTGAGCGTCCATGCTCTTTCTCATTGTGTGTCTAGATTGCAGAGAGAGAGGAGCTCCGTGCTAGTTAGGGAGGGAAAGCACATAGATAGATATGCAAACAAGTAGATATTTACAGGGAGGTAGAGAGAGGGAGAGATAGGCAGAAATAGGAAGTAAAAAACTTGTGATATCCAGAGAATAGTCAAACACCGATATATCACAAAATATCTTTATTACTTGCTAGAAATAGTATAAAGCACAGGATAGTGGTTGGGGGGGGGGGGGGCAGAGGCTGTGTGACCACTAATCACAATCATTTATGCCAACAACAACCTTAGTATAAGAGGGAGTGCAGGCAGGCCGCCTACAATTTATTCTTTAACGTCAAGCCAGATGTTCGTCTCCCTGCCCAGGCTCAACAGGGCCCTCTTGGCCTCTTGGTGGTGGAGTCATGGTGCGTGCCTTCGTCAGATGAGGTTCTTTATTCTCTTCATCCTATGAGGCCTCTGCTGTTTGTTGAGCTTCTTCATCTCTGCTGACAAATGAACACTGGACAAAATCTGTTATTACAAACATGTTAGCAACATTGTAACAATTCTCAAGAACCAATATGCATCCAATGCAGGATTTTACTTAGGCTTTTTGTGTCCTTTTTTATCCAGTATGTCCAATGTGTTAGCCAGGGGCGTAACTACCACTATAGCAGCCATAGCGGCTGCTATGGGGCCCGCCGCATCAGGGGGCCCCATGGCCTGCTCCTGCAATACACTGGGCCCCCTGAGCCGTCATCATTTGCAGCACCGGGTGGCCCTGCTGGTCTCCTGGGTTTTGCAAATGTCCCTTTAACTGCAAGCACTCCTGACCAGAGCTAGCAGTTATGTAGTTATGACTTCACTTGACCGTTTAGTGGTCAGTCGGGGGGGGGGGGGGGCAATCAAAAGTTTGCTATGGGGCCCAGCCATTTCTAGTTATGCCCCTGGTGTTAGCCTTACCTTTGCGCATAATCTAGACTATTGATCAACATTCTCACACTGCTCCCCAAAAATGATGTTCAGGGAAAATAATATGTCTGTAAAGAAATAGTAATTTATTCTCACATCTTGCGCTAATTAGCCCTTGGCTCCCTAAAAATCTCACTTGAGAAATGAGTGGGACATTGTTAGGTCATATGTAAGAATTGGGGCACATTTGTCGCCATTTATCCTGTCCGTGCTTTGTAGCTAAATCGAACTCTAGTTATTTCTTACATCATCGACTTATTAAAAATTTTTAGTATCCAGTTAGGGCACGCTGCATTTATAAAGAATATTAAGTGTACAGCAGGGGGAGCATTATTGTTAGTAACTTTATTATTATCCAGTTCCAGAAATATATAGGTCCCCCTGCAGGAAGCTCAATGTATATAATCTCTGTCTACGTAACACATGTCTATATGTCTGCACACATAACAGACTGAACTAATACTGACATCATCTGATCCTAGCATGGACAGATGCAATTAAGACACACACTTACTGGCCGTCTGCTGGCATTCAAAATGAAACGCAGCATTGGGGCAAAACGCAAAGAGCCGAGTTCTTCTTGTGAGGCCCCACGCCTCATCAGCTGCCGTCGCTCCCTGATGAATCTGTCTCTCACACTGGACCACCTGGTCTCCACATGTTTGGCTGAAAGCAAAAAACGTACAGACATTAGTAATATATGAGCGTCAGGAGACCATAACAGTAGAGTTTCTTGTTTGACATAGAGGGTAAATAACTTACCAATGATCAACTTCTGTAATCTACTATGCTTGTCCCAATCTGGGTACACAATCCGGGCAACCTCCCTCCATGTGGCACTCCACCTTAGCCGGCTTGTGTACCCAGGCGCAGGGCCGTCCCATAACAGTGGCCGAGCATGGACCTAAAAAGATAAATAAATAATATAAACCTCTTGCAAACAATGCTCGCTTGGTAAGGTAATAGCTAGTCGAGGCTTTTTCCTTGTTAGAGGCAATGTTGCTGACTAAATATGACGTCACTTATGTGGGTGGGTTATGGAGCTTCCCGTGCTGCTAACTCCCTCCCTCCTACCTCTCCCTCCATGATGTCTGCTGCCGGCCCATATCATATACACAGTATACAACTACTCCCATCATGTGGTCATAGTGTAAGCCTCAAATATTTCAAACATAACGTAATAGTGAATTCGACACCACAATCCGGTGGGGGAGGGGGGAGGGGGGAGTGAGTTAGCTGCACGGGCAGCTCGCTAACACAAACCATAAGTCACACCCTTGTTTCTCAGCAACATGTGATCAAACAAAGAAAATTCCTGGAAGAGATATTACACAAACATAGCGAATCAAAAATAATTAGCGGCACATTGGCTACAATTGGAAATACATTGCATTATGTTTCACACAGACACATAGCCTAAGGGTACAAACACACACACCGTATACGCAGCCTATTTACTGCTGTGATACGCAGCAAATACGCAACAAATACGCAGCAAATACGCAACAGATTAGATCTAAATAACTGAACACAGCATCAAATCTGCACCACCAAATCTGCTGCAGATCTGCTGTGTATTTGCTGCGTATATGGCGTGTGTGTTTGTACCCTAACAAATATAAATGTATAGTGCGATTTAGAGCTAACCCTTATGGGCAAGCCATAGGAATTACACACATTCGTAGGGACGTGAACTACTATCAGCAATGTATGGTGACCAAAGTAGTCACACAGGGCAATAGGTGGGGGCAATAATCCATAATAAACATTTAGCTTTGTCATAAATAAAGATCATTCATGACTAACTTGTAATTGATAAATTAGGAAGGAAAGAGCCTTTAACAAAACATATATAAAATGAAGCAATGTAAAGTAGCGGGACAGAATGTAAGCATTATTGAGAACAGATATCTGATATATTCGAAGACCAGACCTGTACATTTAATTTTGACACTAACTCTAAAAAATACATCAAGTGACTGTCACACACATCGCTTCTCAGACTCACAATGATAAGCCAAAAAGCGGTAAGCTGTTAGAACTCCACCTATGTCAACATTTATTAACTCATTAATGGCAAGGCGTTATCAAATACTTTCTTGTAAGATTAGTCCATAAACGTCGATGAGTGATTTATCGATAACCATATCTGCCTCCATCGATTTGCCTTCACAGTTCTAAATAAGCTAATTGAGTGAATTGCTTTCACTCTTCAGATGTGAAAATACAGAAAATGCAGAAATAACCTTGGCATATACAAACAGGAACAAAAAAATTATACATTTGTTATTTTGTTTCTCAAAACAATCACGTGACCCCCTAGATGCAATTGTATCATGGCCAGTGAACCTGCTTCGTAGGAGTAAGTAGATTTAGTTTGTCAGAACTTTGTAAGCCGAGGAACAAAAATAGAAATATAATCATCATTAGCAGTAGTGGATTATAATAGGGGCGTCTCGGGCGGCAGCCCGGGGCCCTGAGCTCCTGGGGGGCCCATGACCACCCAAAAAGACTTATACTTTCAATGGTGTACTGTCTCCTGGCTACACTTCTGCCATGATTTGCAAAAAATCACAGTTTTTTTATGGCAATTTTGCACAAATCAGGACATCATGACATTATCTATCCTCTACTATGAACGCCAGGCTAGTGCTTCCATAGTTACAGTGGGGTGGGGGGGCCTAGGCTTGGTGAACAGCCCGGGGCCTATGGTAAAGTTAATCCGCCCCTGATCACTAGTAGTCTGTTTTTAATTATACTGGCCTGTAATCGATCAACTGCTGCCTTCTCCTCAAGTAGCCTCTCCTCAATAATACTGGACTGAAATCAATCAACTGCTGCCTCCTCCTGCTGCTCAACTTGTCTCTTCTCAACAATACTGGCCTGAGAGGCGAGCAATCAAGTGCTGCCGCATCCTCCTTGTAAACTTTTTTTCCAATATTTTTTTTCACTATTTTGGCACTTTTATTCACTATTATTTATTAATTTTATTCCTATTATTATAATTTTTTTTTTTCCTCAGTATTTTTGGAATTTCCCCCCCACACTTTTTTCATTGTAATAGCAACTGCAACTTAACAAAACTATACCCTATCACACTCCCACTATTGTAGCTGCAATTATTCAGCCGATAGAGCAAGGTTCGTTTTCGGTTCGGTTCGGACCGATATGAAATTCACAAAAGTTCGCCGGATCGAACCGAACCGAACTTTTCAAAAGTTCGCTCATCCCTAGCTGGAACCACTGGGCAGAATACATGGGCAGGAATATATGGGCAGGATACACAGGCGGGAATATATGGAAAGGATACACGAGCAGGATACACGAGCAGGATACATGGGCAGGATACACAGGCGGGATTATATGGACAGGTACATGAGCAGGATACACGGGGAGGATATACAGGCAGGATACACGAGAGCTGGGCCACACACTAATGGGAAGCATGTAGAGGCTCCAACAGTGAATGTAAGGACAGGTGCAGCTTTATATGCAGGTCATTATGGGCACAACCAATTAGAGATGCACTGGCCCTTCAAGTTTAACCCCTTAGCGAACCATGACGTACCTGGTACGTCATGGCGCCGCGGGGGGTGTTCAGAGCGGGGTCCCGCTGGGACCCAGCTCTGAACGGCACCGCTCCCGGCTGCAATCGCCGGCTAATTGAGCACTTCAATGCAGCTGTCAAACCTGACAGCTGCATTGAAGGGCTTCAGACCTCACGTCCCTGGTGTCTAGTGGGACGGATCTTCCCCCCGCGATGCGATTGCGAGGGGGAGATCTGTTCTTCTGGCCGACCCGGGCCTCAGCGTCCCAATGACGCTGATCCCGGCTCGGCAATAGATTGATGTGGCCTGCAGCACATCAGGCCACAGCATTGATCTCTATGAGAGATCAGTGCTATGTATATACAAGTCCCCCAGGGGGACTTCTAGTTTATGTAAAAAAAAAAAAGTAAAAAAGTGTTTTTATTAATAAAAAATTCCCTCCCCTAATAAAAGTCCAAATCACCCCCCTTTTCCCATTTTATAAATATAAATTAATAAATAAACAAATAAATAAACATATTTGGTATTGCCACGCATGTAATCACCCGAACTATTAAATTATCACATTCCTGATCTTGCACGGTAAACGGCATCAGCGCAAAAAAATTCCAAAGTGCAAAGTTGCACATTTTTGGTCGCGTCAAATCCAGAAAAAATGTAATAAAAAGTGATCAAAAAGTTGTGTATGCACAATAGAAGAACACATCATGGCGCAAAAAATTACACCTCACACCTCCCCATAGACCAAAGGATAAAAGCTCTATAAGCCTGGGAATGGAGCGATTTTAAGGAATGTATATTTGTTAACAATGGTTTGAATTTTTTAAAAGCCATCACATAATATAAAAGTTATACATGTTACATATCATTGTAATCGTAACGACTTGAGGAACATGCATAACAAGTCAGTTTTAAAATAGGGCAAATGGCGTAAATGCAAAACTCCCAGAAATCAAAACAAAATTTATTTTTTTTCAATTTGACAGCGCAAATGATTTTTTCCGGTTTTGCTGCATATTTTATGGAAAAATAATGCCTGTAATTGCAAAGTACAATTGGTTTCACAAAAAATAGGCGCTCATATAAGTCTCTAGGTGAAAAAATGCTAATTGGCTTTGACCTTAAGTGGTTAAGCAGAATCGGTGCACGTTCCCTAGGAGACGGGGACGCACATGCTGGACCATGCAGGAGGAGGAGCAGACTGGGGACGTCCGGGACTATGTGCAGCCAGGGAAACGAGTCCTGCTGCCACCAGGGAAGACATGGTCGTGGCTTTTACACAACAGCTGATAAGTGTTGGAAGACAGGAGATTCCTAAATAAAAGTAATTTACAATTCTGTATAAATCCAGTTCATTTAAAAATATTTTAATTCGTTGGAGTACCCCTTTAATTGTATATTCCCTGGTGGTCTTAGTGGATCCTACCCTACGGTAGAGGTACCTGCTTGATTTGGCACACCCAATAACATCTCTGTATACTTGCTTTTTTTTTTATTATTCCACACTATATCCCCTCAAAGATTCATACAAGTCTATTTGTCATATACACTATTACTTAATGTAAGATGTCTAGCACTTACTTGGCTCCTAGCCTCCTTCAGCCTAGTTGTATTTATAATATGTCACGTAAAATGTTAGCTGCATCTCAAGTCATCTAGTGAACAGGGTACAAGGACGTTCAACAGTGTCCATAATAAGTGAAGTGAAATCGCTTGTACTTAGGAGGATAAAAGCCTATTATTACATAAAGACGTACAATTATGGGCTCTATAAAAGAAGTCACATATACTATAAAGTACAATTACCTTGATTTTTTCCCTAAATGTTGCCTATTCTTTATTGAAGACTTAACTTTGTGTCATTTATTTATTACAAGTATAATAAACTTACCAATAAGGGTAAATGACTGTTCTTGGATGTAGTATTATTACTGTCATACATCTTGTTTCTTTAGTTAAGCCTCCCTGACTTCTCTCCTAATGTCTTCTAATAACCAGGTAATGTCAGAAGGCTGGAGAGGTTGTCAGGAAGTCTTCTAGTATCATACAGTACACTGGCTTATACTCCTTATAATGATCCGTACATGTCAGGCTCGGGGTCTTAAAGTGGTCATTAGACGTAATCATAGACATGATAGTGAGAGGTTTATAAATAGTTTCAAGGAGCACGAAGTAAAACAATCACCTGTGATCTATATATACAGAATGTTAACTCTCGACAGCTTTTTTTCTATTTTTATATGGAAATTAGAAACATTGCACTTTACATATCACATTACTGTATATAGCTACTTATATGTTATAAAATTGCATAAGGAACAACCAGTAGCAAGTCGGTACTTACATGTAGGAATATGGAGGTCTCACTGCTGTTCTATAATGTTAATTCTAGGTTACTGATCCTAGTCATGTTATTAAATAAAACGTACTACTTTGCATTCAGTGTCTATATGCCAGTACACCGTATATACAGTTTTGTTGCCACTCTGCGAGCTGATATGGTATCTGCAAGTGGTATCATATACTTCAATGTTTTTACTAGGGTATCCTGTTATGTAACGTGTCACAATTTAGTCATTACAGATTCATAAAAAATATCCATGTCATCAATGTCATCAATGAACTCACAATACAATATGGTCCCATAGATTTGTATATGTATGGTATTACAGACTATGAATCTTTATAGTAGGGATCCATGGACCCATTAATGATACATGGTTGGCATTGGACACTTACATTGACAACCCAGCTAGCCGGTGTGCAGCTATAGCTATGGGACAATGGGAGTATGGGAGAGCATGCTTGGATGACACCTTCCACCCCTTCTTACCTGGCACTATAATAACAGTATTCACTTATTGATGTTTGAACCACATATCTAATGTGGTTAGACAAAGGGGTGAGGCATTTGGTATTAAGTCTGTCACCCAATAAACAACCCCACAGTGAGATCACTGTACGTCTATGGGTTGCTATGGTAGCCAGGGACCATATAAAAAGGCTATGTCTAATAGACTGCCTATTGCTTTTACACTGGTAACCCTGCATAAAGGAAACTTAAAGACTTGGTATTGAATGATGAGGGTGTGGGTGCCTTTAAAAGACAAGGAAAGAGGTGGGTGATCCCAATTCAGGAGGGTATCAATATAGTATTGTGTCTTTATAGTATGTGCAGTGTGTGTACAGTTCAGTGGTTGAGTACTGGTTAAGGGCCAGTTCACACAAAGCAAAAGCAGCCTCAGTGCATCAATAGGAGGGCTTGCGAACCTCCGCTTCCTTTGCCCTCCGCTCTAAAAATTGTCAATTCTTTGGGCAGAGAGCGACGAATGCGGAGGGGTGGTAGCACTCCCATAGAGACACTGTGAGGCACTGAGGTAAGCGGAGTTCCGCCACTTTTGCTCCATACAGTTGTTATGTCCCTTATACCACATGGCATAAAAAGACTAAATCCAAAATGGCCATTTTCAACGCCCTCCCTACCCCCCAAAAAAAAATCAAACAAAAAAAACATTATATGTACAGTATATGTTGTACCTAAAAATAACCTTAAAAACCATTATTTAAAAAAAAGAGAGAGAAAAAACAAGCCCTGATACAGCTATGTCTATGGAAAAAATACACAAGAATTGTCCAGAACCTAATCCACATTCTGGTCTGGTGCACAGAGATTAGAATATTGCCTTCTGTATTTTTTTTGTACCATAGTTAATTTAATATATTGGAAATGTAGAGATGCTACCATAATATATGCAAAAGCACTTTTCAGAAACCCATCATCATTGAGACTTGTACATCTTGTACATTTCATAATTAACTTCTACAAAAACATTTATAATAATTTAATAACACGTAAAGTGGCTTAACAAAGATTGACATTAGTCTTGATGTAATACATTTCAATTCAGTCTTGAAAGAAGTATCAGGTTTTGAAACCTTGTACGCAAATACCTTATTAGGTTTGCTAGATTAAGGTATGGCTATGACGGATATTTCTCACTCTTGTAGGCTTGGAAATGTGGCCATAGACTTTTCAAAAAAGTTGAAGGTTTGGATAACGCTCTAAATCCGGGCCGGACTGGGGCTGAAAAGCAGCCCTGGCACACAAACCCCACCAGCCCACATGTATATTCCCCACACACCTATTGCACTAACTATGTTGAGCAGAATTTTTTTTAGCTTTACTACTATCACATCATTTTCTTACATATGTGAAGTATTACTCCCTGCAGACTATAGAAGAGTATACAGCAGTGATATCCGATAGCAGGTGTACACAGATGCTTCAGAGTATTACACCCTGCAGACTATAGAAGAGTATACAGCAGTGGTCAGACAGTCACAGGTAGAATACAGAGCCATTACAGAGGATCTTTCCCCACTCCTGTCATTGTGCTGTTCCCCTATCCGACTCCTAAATAAATTATCTCAGACTCCTGACTAAATGGAATTCATAGATGCTGAAATAAATTCATAACCTGGACCCCAAAAAATGTATGACACAGGCCTAAAATGCATTTCCCAACATGTAACTTCAGACCCCAGGCCACATTAACTTATACTCCAAACACCAAAGGAAACATAGATCCAAGACTGCCTCTCCCCACACAGCTCAATCCCCTCAACCTCCAATCTCTTGAGTGCACCTCCTCCGTACTCCTCGATTCTCTATAGTGTGCACCTCCTCCGTTCTCCTCCATTCTCTATAGTGTGCAGTGTCGGACTGGGGTCCCTGGGCCCACCAGGGAAATTGATTCTAGGGGCCCACCCTACATACATATACTGTACATAACCGATGCCAAACCTCTCATGTTAGTACAGTGTGCTAATTCTTTTTTACATAAATCTGATAGTACATTTGGATTAAGGAATAATCTGACATTGTACACATGCACACATACTGAGATACACACAGATACACACGCACCTTACATACATACATCTAATCATACACACACAGACACATACTTTAAAGGTTCCCGACCCCCCGTTAGAGACCCCTATACTTACCTCATCGCGCCGGCGCGCGCGCTGAGAGATGAGTCCAACACCCATAGAGAATGACAGGAGAGTCCAGCGCTCCGTCATTCTCTATGAGCGTTGGACTCATCTCTCAGCGCGCGCGCCGGGCTGCAGCGGCTGAGATCTCCGGGACCCGACCATCTTCAGAAGCGGGACCCGGCGCGATGAGGTAAGTATAGGGGTCTCTAACGGGGGGTCGGGAACCTGTCACCCCCGGCACGGGGGGTGACAGGTTCCCTTTAAGGGCACTACTCGGCTCTTAAGGCCCTATTGCACAGAAAGATTATCGGCCGTATTTGACCAATATCGGCCATTACGGCCGACAATCGTCTTGTCTAATAGAAGACAACGATCAGCCGACATGAACCATGTCACCTGATGGTTGCAGTCGTTTGTCTTTAACATGTTGACAAATGACAAATATAGCAGCGATCTGCTGCCGTCGCCCCGTGGAATAGGAGCAGCAGCACACCGATGCTATTTACATTGAAGGTTTCTGGTTTATTATAAATGTATGCAGTGTGCAGGTATAGACCCTACATAGAAGTATATAGAGTATATACACTCTCTCTCATCTATGTGTTACTACATACAGTCTATACGCTTATCTGTACAGTCTACATACACACTGCATACATCTATAATAACATCTATAAGAAACTTCTAGAGAGCTGCCGGCCATTAGTCTCTCTATAAACATCTATAGAACTACATTATATAATATACACTATGGGGGAGATTTATCAAACATGGTGTAAAGTAAAACTGACTCAGTCGCCCCTAGCAACCAATCAGATTCCACCTTTCATTCCTCACAGACTCTTTGGAAAATGAAAGGTGGAATCTGATTGGTTGCCGGGGGCGACTGAGCCAGTTTCACTTTACGCCAGCTCCCCCTATATACATAATAGGTGTGCACACACACACACATAGCCACACTACACACACACACACACACACACACACACACACAGAGCCACACTACACACACAGATAGCCACACTACACACACACAGATAGCTACACTACACACACACACACACACACACACACACAGATAGCTACACTACACACACACACACACACACACAGATAGCCACACTACACACACACACACACACAGATAGCTACACTACACACACACACAGATAGCCACACTACACACACACACAGCCACACTACACACACACAGCCACACTACACACACATATAGCCACACTACACACACAAATAGCCACAGTACATACACACACAGCCACACTACACACACATATAGCCACACTACACACACATATAGCCACACTACACACATACAGATAGCTACACTACACACACACACACACACACACACAGAGATAGCCACACTACACACACACACACACACACACACACACACAGATAGCCACACTACACACACACACACACACACACAAATAGCCACACTACACACACACACAGCCACACTACTCACACATATAGCCACACTACACACACATATAGCCACACTACACACACACACATACACACACACACACACACACACAGATAGCCACACTACACACACACACACACATATAGCCACACATACACACGACAAGGATACACAAATATACAGACACTCACACACACTGACCTACTTATGCACTTACTGACACACTGACTGCTTTATGCAGGAAGCTCCAGGGTCTCCATTAGTCTTCATCTCCACCATCTTCTTCTGTGCAGCCTGCAGCCTCTTCCTCTTCTCCTCGCACCGACAGCACAAAGCAGCCGGAGGGGGGAGACATGACTGCAGGGGGAGGGGGGATGGAGGGGGGAGACATCACTGCAGGGGGATGGAGGGGGGAGACATCACTGCAGGGGGGTGGAGGGGGGAGACATGACTGCAGGGAGAGGGGGGGAGACATCACTGCAGGGGGATGGAGGGGGGAGACATCACTGCAGGGGGATGGAGGGGGGAGACATCACTTCAGGGGGATGGAGGGGGGAGACATCACTTCAGGGGGATGGAGGGGGGAGACATCACTTCAGGGGGATGGAGGGGGGAGACATCACTGCAGGGGGATGGAGGGGGGAGACATCACTGCAGGGGGATGGAGGGGGGAGACATCACTTCAGGGGGATGGAGGGGGGAGACATCACTTCAGGGGGATGGAGGGGGGAGACATCACTGCAGGGGGATGGAGGGGGGAGACATCACTGCAGGGGGATGGAGGGGGGAGACATCACTGCAGGGGGTGGAGGGGGGAGACATGACTGCAGGGAGAGGGGGGATGGAGGGGGCCCTGCTGCTGTGGCTTCTCTGTGCAGCTTTCAGCATGTTCCTGCTGCCACACGAGGGTTTGTTTACTGCAGGGAGGAGGGAGCCTCTAGTGACAGGCAGGAAGAGAGCCAATCAGGAGCTGATTAGGACGGACTGTACCACTTACAGTGCAGGGGGAGAGGGGGCCCATGGCTTTACAGTGGTGGAGTAAAAGAAGGGGCCCTGCTGCCGTTTTTTAATCACTAGAGCATCATGGAAGGCAGCTGAGGGCCCCCTGATCTCCTGATCATAAGGAGAGGCTGAACAGGAGGCCTACCTTCAGCACAAGGCCCTTCAAACGGGGGCGGGTCCACCGGGGGATCCCCCGCCCCCCGGTGGTCCATTCCGACCCTGATAGTGTGCACCACCTCCGTACTCCTCCATTTTCTATAGTGTGCACCACCTCCGTACTCCTCCATTTTCTATAGTGTGCACCACCTCCGTACTCCTCCATTCTCTATAGTGTGCAACACCTCTATACTCCTCCATTCTCTATAGTGCACCACCTCTGTACTCCTCCATTCTCTATAGTGTGCACCACCTCTGTACTTCTCCATTCTCTATAGTGTGCACCTCCTCCGTACACCTCCATTCTCTATAGTGTGTACCACCTCCGTACTCCTCCATTCTCTATAGTGTGCACCACCTCTGTACTCCTCCATTTTCTATAGTGTGCACCACCTCCGTACTCCTCCATTCTCTATAGTGTGCACCACCTCTATACTCCTCCATTCTCTATAGTGTACCACCTCTGTACTCCTCCATTCTCTATAGTGCACCACCTCTGTACTCCTCCATTCTCTATAGTGTGCACCACCTCTGTACTTCTCCATTCTCTATAGTGTGCACCACCTCTGTACTTCTCCATTCTCTATAGTGTGCACCTCCTCCGTACACCTCTATTCTCTATAGTGTGCACCACCTCCGTACTCCTCCATTCTCTATAGTGTGCACCCCCTCCGTACTCCTCCATTCTCTATAGTGTGCACCTCCTCCAGGTAACACAGAGGGGGCACAACCAGAGTGACACTGTGTGACAATGTGTGTGCGATGTGCTGCAGGGCAAATCTTGATAAAAGCAGTGTGTGTATTATGACATGGAGCAATGTAACTCAACCTTTTTCAACTTGAGGCAAAAAAGTCATTCAGTGACTCACAGGTGACGTCTTCTTTGCTCTGAGGCGTCGGTTTCCCTTTTCCTCTCCATCCGGCCCAGGCCTCCATGATGATTTCTTGCAGCTACAATTCATCTCTTCTGAACCTGCCAGACAAACATCTTAGGCTCCGCACTTACAACAACAACCTGAACTATCGGCGTCTGATTCCCGCTGTCTGCCCGCTTCGTGGAGAGGGTGGATACAACCTTGAGGACCGCCTGGAAAACTGGGATACAGCCATAGCCATTGGCTGTATTCTAGTTTTCCAGGTGGTCCTCCGGCTGTATCCACCCTCTCCACGTAGCAGGCAGACAGCGGGAATTAGAAGCCGATAGTTCAGGTTCATACAAACCCGAACCTCAGCCGGTTTGCTCATCTCTACAATAAAGTTAGTAGGTATGTGGGTTGCCCCCTGAATATATGGTCCCCTGCTGTGCTCCCATATATTAATAAGGCCCCCTGTGCAGTGCCCCAATAGTAATAATCCCCCCTGTGCTGTCCCCATAGTAATAATCCCCCTGTGCTCTGTCCCATAGTAGTTATCTCCCCTGTGCTGTCCCCATAGTAATCCCCCTGTTCTGCACCCCCATAGTAATCCCTCCATGCTTCACCCCCACAGTTAATCCCCCCGTGCTCTGCCCCATAATACAGCCCCCCCCCCCCCCACATTGCCAAATACAAACAAAAACATTATACTCATCTTATTCTGGAATACAGCGGGTCTTTCTCTCTTCTGATCTCCTCGCAGGCCGTATCCTCCCAATAAACATGCGGTACTATCGTCAGTCTGAGCATGATGTTTTGGAGGGGCGGGCGGCGACGGGAGCACCCTAATTAAGATCCCCCCTCCACACTCACACACTACCCCACCTGACAAATTCCCCCAAACACGCTCACACTACCCCACCTGACAAATCCCCACACACACGCTAACACTGCCCCACCTGACAAATCCCACAAACGTTCCCACAACCCCACCTGACACTCCACACACACTCACACTACCCCACATGACCCCCACACTCACACACTACCCCACCTGACAAATCCCCCCCACACGCTCACACTACCCCACCTGACAAATCCCACACACACGCTCACACTACCCCACCTGACAAATCCCCCACACACGCTCACACTACCCCACCTGACAAATCCCCCACTCACACTATCCCACCTGACAAATCCCCCACACACACTCACACTACCCCACCTGACAAATCCCCCCCTCCCCTCTCCACTCCTCCCCACTCAAACAATACTCCACCTGAAAATCCCGCCCCTGCCACCGCAGCCCGCTCCCTCCATCCCCTAACCCCCCCCCCCCGCCCGCCTGTCCGAATCGGCGCTTCTGCCACCTCACCACCCCTCCCTGGCCTGCTCCTTCCACCGCAGCCCGCTTTTCTCCGTGCGGCCCGCTCCTTCCACTGAAGCCTGTCCCGTCCTGGCCCGCTCCTTCCACCGCAGCCCGCCCCTGCTCCTAGCGTCCTCAACCAATCAATGTGGAACAGAAGCGTGGGGCCGCTGCGGCTGGCTGTTGTGCACGTACAACGCGTGCGCCACAGCCAGCCGCAGCGGCCCCGCGCTTCTGCTCCGAGTTGATTGGATGAGCACGCCAGGAGTAGGGACGGGCTGCGGTGGAAGGAGTGGGCAAGGACGGGATGGGCTGCGGTGGAAGGAGCGGGCCAGGACGGGATGGGCTGTGGAGGGAGGAGCAGGCCAGGGAGGAGAGGAGCGGGCCGCAGCGGTGATTTTTTTTTTAAATTTTATAATGTTTTTTTTTATTGTGCAACCCAGGCGGCCCACAGACTGGTAATCCGGCCAGCCCAGCGGGCTTTTGCCCGGCTTGCCAGATTACCAGTCCGAGCCTGTCTAAATTATATAGAAGCCTCCTGATTCCTCCATTACAGATTATATCGGAGGAGAGAAGGGTTGGGCATGCTGGATTTTAACTATTGTTCTTGGAGAGATAAGCCACCAGCAGAACTGTCTTACCATTGCTTAACACTAACTCCCACCCCCGTCCCCCTCACCAACAAAAACAATCCAGAAGGGTTAGCTATATTGAATTTCCATGTGTTTGGGGGAAATTGTGATAAATAGCTGTTGACTGAATGACCGCTATAGATTTATTTCCTCTACATAAATCCCGACCGCACAGAGCCTGTCCGTGAGAAAATTTTTAAACCTACGCCAGCTACTAGCTGGCTTAAGTTTCAGTATCATTTTTCCATGCGCCGCACCCCCCGTAACGCTCCCTCTCCGCCCCATTGGCGAAGGTGGAGCAGATGGGGCAGATTCGAAAAAAAATACCATTTGCAAATATTTTACGCCGATTTGCCCCATCTGCACCTAAAAAAGGCAGTTACGTCTTTTCATACATGTCCCCCTTAATGTTTAACATAAAATTGGATTTAAGCAACAGGTCATTTTCTTGTGACACATTCCCTTTATGCAAGGAAGACTCTCTGTACTTATTTTTACCATCTTTTTTTACTCCACTGAAATCAACAGTACTTACACAAAGCCCTAAATAAGAGCCGTCATCTGTTTTTGTAGTCTTCATTGTTTTTAAAGTACACAAGATCAACTATAGATGTCTGGAAACCTCTTCAGGGAATCAGGACCTTATCATCTTCAAGACAGATAAACAAGCCAGGGAGCAAAGGCCGCCAGCCTCATATATATCCCAGCAGCGCCATCCATGTAACCCAGACAGGAAAGTAAATATCTTCGTATGATGGGATAGAAAAATCTAAAAACATAAAATATATTAATATAGCAGTAATGCAATTCATACTTATCCATATATTTAATGTCCGTGTATATTGTAGCACTGTTTTTCTCTTTGTCACTGTGTAGTCACACTGCAGGTTTATTTTGTCCTTAAAGTGACACTGTCACCCCCTTTTGCATTATGACTTCTCTACACAGGTGTTAAGTATAAATTTTTCAGTTTTTATAACTTCTTTTATATCTTACACCATGGTGCTTGCTTCAGTAAAAAGTGATTTTTTTTAAAATCATCTGCGGATTGTGCTACCTGGACGGAGCTTCACGTCCGCATTGCTACTTAGCCCCGCCCACATCACCACCATAGGCTCCACCTCTCCATGACATCATTGCCGCATAGACCTTAAGCCCATCCCGTTCCAATGGCCGCCGAGGGGGCCTAGACGGCTATATCACAGAGAGGCGGGGTCTATGGTGCCTTATGGTTGGGACTAAGTGGTGCTTTGGTTGAGAACCCCCGCCTAGGTGGCACAATACGCGGATGATAACGGGAACAAGCAACACCATCTATGACATAAAATAAGGTATGAAAACTGCAAAATTTACCCTTTATACCTGTGTAGAGAAGTCATAATGAAAAAAGAAGGTGACAGTGTCACTTTAAGCTTCCACATTATAGAAAAAGACACAGGTTTAATTAGTTCAATTAAGTAAAAAAGTGTACACATTTCTGTATAGAAAATTGCAATTGACTATAAACAGACACCATTATCACCTGTAGCTCTTTGGTTTCAGTGATGCAGGGATACAATAACCACCAGAAATCGAATTTCCCACAGGAAGGTCTACTAAAAACATCTATCTTTATTGATGCTAATATAAAAACTCAACAAACTTGCTGATAACTCCCTGCAGCCATGTGCCTTTAACTCCTTAGTCCGGGGAAAATGTTTATTAAAGTATTGTTTTGCCCCCCCCCCCCCCAAAAGTTATAAAAATTACAAATATACAATCATTATGGGAAATGCTTATAAAGTGCTTTTTTCCCTGCACTTACTACTGCATCAAGGCTTCACTTCCTGGATAACATGGTGATGTCACTTCCTGGATAACATGGTGATGTCAGAACCTGAATCCCAGAGCTGTGCGGGCTGTGGCTGCTGGAGAAGATGATGGCAGGGGAAACTGAGGGACACAGGGCACTGAAGGGACACTAAGCATCCCTCTGCCATTATCCTCTCCAGCAGCCACAGCCCGCACAGCTCTGGGAGTTGGGCTGTGACATCCCCATGTTATTCAGGAAGTGACATCACCATGTTATCCAGGAAGTGAAGCAATACATAAAATTTTTCACCAAATTTCTCCTTTAAATTTTCCAGCACTGGTCTTCTTTCCTAAATCGGTCATAACATTTTTGATGACTTTATTGAAACTAAATATGTAAATTAGCATGTTAGGAACACTAGCAGGTGTGCTGCACGTTGGTGTAAATTGTCCTGTTTTTACCATGCCTTAAATTAAGAGAAGTTTTAATGAACATGCTGTATTAATTTTCTTATTTCATGAATGTTCAAGCACATAACCGAAGGTGGATCCGTGCATCCAAGTTAAACTGTGGGTGAGCTGACACTTTTGAACTTTTGCATTTACTACTGCATCAAGGCCTCAATTCCTGGATAAAATGGGGACATCACCATTTTATCCAGGAAGTGAAGCCTTGATTTAGTTGTAAGTGCAGGGGAAAAAGCACTTTATAAGTATTTCCTGTAATAAATGTGTATTGGTGATTTTTTTTTTTTTTTTTTTTGGGGGGGGGATACAATACTATAGTAAAAAATTTTGTCGGACTTCTCCTTTAATTAATAAGTTACATGTCCATAAAAGAAATATAACTTCCGGGTGGGGGAGACCTTCCATTAAATTCACTAAAAGGCAATTCACTAAAAGGTTAAAGGTTTTTACTTGTCTAATAGGAGCCCAGCAGTAGATGGAGTTCCAGTCATGAGCTCGAATGTTTTCCTCTACACAGGTGAATATTTAATAGGGATTTTGCTGTTTACCAGGATGCATTTAATATCTTAACTGCTTTGCTAATTACGGCTATTATTCAGACTTAATGAGGCATATTTTGTAAGATATATTTTCTTCTAAAAGCTCTAAAGCCGTGGCTTAACTAGCTGTGAGCGTTATACCCATGTAATTGTGGAGGGAACATGTGCGTCTAATAATCCTTCTGTGTGGTGTATTGAACTTCCGCACTTGCCAGTCATCTGGAAAATTCCCCATTCGTCCATTGTCAGTGCAGAAGATGTCATATTCTCCGCCGTCTAGGATGGGTTAGATGTAGAATGTAGGTAGACGGGTTCTGGGAAGATCACTGCGGTCACTGAATTACATTATTCAGACAGAAACAATTCCTTTGTGCTCTGGTGATACATAAAAAAGGAAAACAAAACTTTCATGGCTGAGCCACCAGGACGCAGTGGACAAGCAATAAAAGCAGCATTAAGTGTAAGGAAAAAAAAAAAAACAGGCTGTTACACTGATGCCACTACGTTCAAATATGATGGTCCATGAATCGTATACACTGGGTATAGATCAGTGTTTTAGTTTTCTTTTCACTTTTTGCCTATATCGTACACTAGTCATACAGCACTATCTGTTTTATTCCATAGCAGCTGCATCTACTTGTTTTATTACTATAAGTGGGTCATGTGATCACCATTCAACCCCTAATAGGTTAGAGGACTTGTGACTTCCTGTGAATTACAGGATGACATTATCACCTACCAGATCTCTCTGGCTGTCCACAGACCCCTCTTTCGCTGATAATATACACTACCCACAAAATGTTAAGGATATTTAGCTTGCATGTTTACTAAAACAGCACTTTAACCTTTACCGTTGAACAGAATGTGACTTCCTCAAAACTTTTTAGGCACATGTCCAACTGTTTAATGTTTCAGTACTTTTTTCACAACTTTGCTCTCTAACAAGGAACTTGTTAGGTGGTGCTTGGTGGTGGCGTAACAGTTAGGCTTGATCGAACAGCGGAAAAAGCTACACTATCGTTCAAAAGTTTGGGGTTACATTAAAATGTCCTTATTTTTGAAGGAAAAGCACTGTACTTTTCAATGAAGATAACTTTAAATTTGTCCTAACTTTAAACAAATACACTCTATACAGTACATTGCTAATGCGGTAAATGACTATTCTAGCTGCAAATGTCTGGTTTTTGGTGCAATATCTACATAGGTGTATAGAGGCCCATTTCCAGCAACTATCACTCCAGTGTTCTAATGGTACAATGTGTTTGCTCATTGGCTCAGAAGGCTAATTGATGATTAGAAAACCCTTGTGCAATCATGTTCACACATCTGAAAACAGTCTAGCTCGTTACAGAAGCTACAAAACTAACCTTCCTTTGAGCAGATTGTGTTTCTGGAGCATCACATTTGTGGGGTCAATTAAATGCTCAAAATGGCCAGAAAAAGAAAGCTTTCATCTGAAACTCGACAGGCTATTCTTGTTCTTAAAAATGAAGGCTATTCCATGCGAGAAATTGCTAAGAAATTGAAGATTTCCTACAACAGTGTGTACTACTCCCTTTAGAAGACCGCACAAACAGGCTCTAACCAGAGTAAAAAAAGAAGTGGGAGGCCACGTTGCACAACTAAGCAAGAAGATAAGCACATTAGAGTCTCTAGTTTGAGAAACAGACACCTTACAGGTCCACAACTGGCATCTTCTATAAATAGTACCCGCAAAACACCAGTGTCAACACCTACAGTGAAGAGGCGGCTGCGGGATTTTGGGCTTCAGGGCAGAGTGGCAAAGAAAAAGCGATATCTGAGACTGGCCAATAAAAGAAAAAGATTAAGATGGGCAAAAGAACACAGACATTGGACAGAGGACGACGGGAAAAAAGTGTTGTGGACGGATGAATCCAAGTTTAAGGTGTTTGGATCACAAAGAAGAACATTTGTCAGACGCAGAACACATGAAAAGATGCTGGAAGAATGCCTGACGCCATCTGTTAAGCATGGTGGAGGTAAAGTGATGGTCTGGCGTTGCTTTGGTGCTGGTAAGGTGGGAGATTTGTACAGAATAAAAGGGATTCTGAATAAGGAAGGCTATCACTCAATTTTGCAATGCCATGCCATACCCAGTGGACAGAGCTTGATTGGAGCCAATTTCATCCTACAACAGGACAATGACCCTAAACACACCTCCAAATAGTGCAAGAACTATTTACAGCAGAAGCAAGCAGCTGGTATTCTATCGGTAATGGAGTGGCCAGCGCAGTCACCAGATCTGAACCCCATTGAGCTTTTGTGGGAGCAGCTTGACCGTATGGTACGCTAGAAGTGCCCATCCAACCAATCCAACTTGTGGGAGCTGCTTCTAGAAGCGTGGGGTGCAATTTCTCCAGCTTACCTCAACAGATTAATAGCTAGAATGCCAAAGGTGTGCAATGCTGGAATTGCTGCAAAAGAAGGATTCTTTGACGAAAGCAAAGTTTGATTTAAAAACAATGTTATTTCAAATATAAATCATTATTTCTAACCTTGTCAATGTCTTGACTCGATTTTCTATTCATTTCACAACGTATGGTGGTGAATAAGTGTGACTTTTCATGGAAAACACTAAATTATTTTGGTGACCCCAAACTTTTGAACTGTAGTGTAGGTTCGATCGAACATGAACCTAGCCGGACCTGCCGCATTTGATTCCTGATGCCTTCCCGTTCTGTGCAAAAGGAGGAGACATCCCGGGCATCGCGTGGAGTTCCAGGATTCAGTCTAGGTAATAGACTGTATCCCGGAATTCCAGGCGGTCCCTGGGTTGTCTCCTCCTTCCGCACAAACCGGGAAGGCATCAGCAATTAAATGCAGAAGGTCCGAGTTCGATTGAACTTTGCTTTTTCTGCTGTTCGATCAAGCCTAGTTACAGTGTGGGCAAGTGAGTCTAGTCAGCACAAGACTGCCCCACCCTCTGTGAATGGTACAGGGACAAGTCAATATTACTTGAATACCATCACTAATCCAGTCATTGTGCCTCTGTATGAACAACACAGACCTAATTTTATCTTTATGAATGACAATGCTCCAGCTTATCGAGGTATCATCGAGCATCATTAGGAAATGGCTGCTGGAGACTGGAGGACCTCACACGGATTTATCTCGAGATCTTAATCCCATTAAAAACCTGCCATGTAAATGCCCGTAACTTTGTACCCCAGCACCTCAGTGACTTGAGGGCCACCCTTCAAGTAGAGGGGATGCCATGCCTCAGCAGACAATAAGTCAACTTGTGAACAAGGGCACATGAGAAGTTATTGAGACACTAACATTATATGTTGGGGTACATGTTGGTTTTTGTTTCAATAAGTTGGTTTGTTGGTTTTTGTTTCAATAAATAGTTTGAGATACGGAAATGACTAGTACATGCTTTTATTTACTTGCCCCATGATATAATATTACTGGAGCAAGAACTTTATAGTACTCACTAGTATTCATCACTTTAATTTATATTCCAGAATTATTACTATTACAACAGAGAGGGAGGGGGAAAGTGGTCTTGAGATACAATCCATTTTGTTGTGAATTAATGATGTCAGTAGGCTCTGTTATTACTTTATTATCATAGAGATTTTAATATAGGGATTAAATTTGTGAAGAGGGAGGGCTGCAAGAATGGAGAAATGGAGAAGGCAACGAAAATAAAAGATAAAAATGTCAATATTATGAAAGAAATCAGTAAACACATTAACCCCACGACTTTGAATATAAACTAAAAAAAAAAAAAAATAGGACAAGTGAAAAGATAATATAAGAAGGTTTGAAGACTTCTACCTGAGACTGGCACTTCGTGTATCAAAAGTTTTCTGTACTTCTCAGACTGGTGAGACGAAAGTATAATGTTTTATTTTAGAATAAAATGGTAGTTCCTGTGAATATATAAAACATTGTAAAATAATTTATTTAACAAATAGGCCAAGGAGGACCTTGCTTTATAATGAAATGCAAAAAAAAGATCAACTGAACTTCTGAAGTAAAAAGTTACATAGATAACTATGTAACCTGAAAAATGTTCTTTGAACAGAGGAAGCAAACTAGAGCTTTTTGGCAATGAATACCAACTTTATGGTTATAGATGATGAACCCCTATACCCTTACTAGTGAATTGTGGTGGAGCAGCCATAATATTGTGGAGCAGACCTTGCAAAATTTGCTCCTGTATGTAACGAAACTTAGTGGGCATTGAACCAAATGGTCCTAAACACATCAAAAGGAAGCAGCAGTTCTGATGGTGTTGGGTCCCTGCCCCAATTCCTTTGACAATCCTGCATTCCTTAAACCAAGAATCTACAAAAATGTGGTCAATTTTATCCATTATTTTTTTTAACTAGCTGTGATGAACGAACCTCAAGCACACTCTGGTTTTGCCAAACTGAATTGTGCGGCATTTGATTAGTGCTGGCTTCAGAAGTTGGATGCAGCCCTAGGAATGTCTCAAAAACATGTTCTCCAGGCAGCCTTAGGCCTGCATCCAACTTCTTCAGCCAGCAGAACTCAAATGCTAGGTTTACGAATAATTAGAGCGTGCTTGAGGATGAAATCAAGTTATACACCTTGACCTTATTTAAGTAGATTCCTGGTTTGAGGAATACTGGATTAACAGAGAGTACCCAATGGACTTAACAGAGAGTACGAACTGATGTATAATTAATCCGCAGAAGGTCAACCCTCTGATCTCCGCCTATACTTTGGAGACTTCGATCCTTCTGTATATACATTATTTCATCATTATTATACAATTTATGCTGTATCTAGGATGTGCTATCCTGTTTAGTAACACATCCCTGCGTTTCAACATGATTTAACATCTTTATACCTCCTCACAGGTCTGACCCATGCCCGCGCCCGCAACTGACAGTGCATAGCCTGACAGCTCCTTTTGTTATCCTTCTCCCTCTTTTACTTCCGTATATTTCCCAACCCCTCGTCTCCTCTTGTTTCCTCTCCCTCTTCTTACTGACATTATCCTCCTCTTTCCCTACACAGACTACTCATCATCCCACATACATTTGCATGTACATCTCCATCCACCACGCTTCATCCCGCCCTCATCCCCCACACTTAGCTACTATCCTACTCCTTGAGATGCCACTGGACCCTCCTGGCAGCTCACTTCCCCGCCCCTACCATACACATCCTTATTATATTACCCATTCTAGTGCCCCACTTCATTCTAATCCGTCCCGGCCAGCATCACCGTATCCCTCCTCCTATTCCGCCCCATCCCGCCCCCTACACTCACATCACGGAGCGCCATCCAATCACGCTCCTTTTCTGCCCCACGTCACGTAGTTCTGCCCCTGACCCACCACGCATGCGCCCCGCATATATATAGTGGTCTGGCGCATCAGCGCCTACGTCATCATCCCGCGACACAGCCTCGCAGAACCGCCAGCACCACACCGGACCACCGCCTGGGTAACTACCTCTCTTCGCCCACCCTCCCCTGTTACATTGCTCACCTCCTTCTCCCCCTTTTCAGTCTTGCCATCCGGGGCCTCATCCCTCACATAGAGAGTGTGGATACCAACAGCTCACCCGGATACGCTTCTCCAGGGTAAATATTTACCCCAGCTCTACCCACCTATCCATTTTCTTTACCCCCCATCATTAATGATCATACCTCATCTCCCTTAGCAGGCGCAACCTTGCCAGCATATGTCCATCTCCAGTTCTTGTTGACATCCACTTTACAGGTACTCCCCCTACTTCTTCTTCCCTATATTCCTCTCACCTCTCCCCCCTGGACTGTAGAACCTTGACCCTGCACTGTCCTACTCCGTACTAATACTACTATGTAATAATATGTCTGGACATGTACATATTACTAATCTGTAGATATGTTTTCTCTATAGCCATGGATTTCACCACTGCTCTCTCCACTCATCCCCAAGCCTAGAATCACCATTGAGTCCATCTGTTGTATTTATGTCTTTCAAACCCTGTTTATAGACCAAGATATACCTCCCACCTCATTTGTTATGTACCCACGGGGTTCCTCTCCCATATCCCTTGTATTATGTACACTGTTATTATGAATTGTGTATCATATCTACCTTATTCCAGCACCATAACATAATGTTTATCTCTGTATTTCATGTTCATAGACTCCTTGAGAAAGGTGCCTTCACCGAAACGTTGGGATTTGTCTGTGTTTACCATTATTACGCAATAAATGATACACAAAAGCACTTGCAATTGATTACTCGAGACTACCTTGTCCTTAATTTCATATTATGGAATCGGTGGATTACTATCTATACTAGATTTACTCTTTTCCACCTTAATACATTACTGAGTGATACTCCTTCCTCTTACAATTGTTAAAGGGGAACTATCAGCAGGTTAGACAAACAATATTGCACAGAAGAAGCTCAGGATGAATGTATGTCTCTTAGCTTCACTCTGCGCCATTCCCATGCAGAAAATTTAGTTAGGAGCCACGCCCCACATCCATAGTCATCATCTGGGCTTCCCCTGGCTGCCCACTCTATTGGTTATCATTAGAAGGGACAGGCAGGGCAGGAGGCAGATCTGCACTATGGGGGTAAGACAGTGCTCCTAACGGTCTCACTGGACTGAGGAGCAAAAGACAAACTCCAGGATGAAGGTAAGAGACATACCTTCATCCTCGGCGTCTCCTGCACAATAGGGGGCTATCAGCAGGTTAGCTCTGTCTAACCTGCTGATTATTCCCCTTTAAAGGGGTATTCTAGTATTTTGCTGCATGCCTCTGTTCCCTAATTCCTCCCATGGGTCAAACCTGCAAGGCGTTACTGCCCAACCAACTACTGTGGATGATGTGAGTCAACTGCCAGTGACTTAGTAAGTGGGCATTTCCTGCAGATTCAACACATAGATAGAGGATCAGGGCAGGTGAGTATGCTTTGCTAGTTTTAGGGCACCCCAACTCCATAGAAGTAAGAAAATCCAATGCTGTAATACCCCTTTAAGAGCACCTTAAAACATTAATGTAATTTGCAGTCACTTTTGACATACCATCAGACATACAAAAGAATTGTCAAGGAAATCCAGATTAGAACCATTAAAACTACATAAATGAACACTGCCATGGCTAAAATACAAGTACAACCATAAAAAATGCACCAGCAAACTAAAACTGCTAACATATATGATCATATGAACATATGAACAGGTCTGGATATAGTCTGGAAATGATCAGGATATTGGTCAGGCCTGGTATAGCTGTGACGCCTGGAGCTATTACCAACCAATCCTGGGTTGAGAATTCCTTCAGACAATATACAGACTGCTCTAATCATTCATTCAACTGTAAGCAGTTAAAAATCATGACAATATTTCTACGTGTAGAGAAATGCATGTGGGCGAAACCAGACTCCCCAAGATGGGGCGCCTTCAGATTTAGTGCCAAGGGCAGCAGCAGCTGATATTACGGCCCTGATTAGATGTGTTGGCCAATTCTTTTATATTTCTGGGTTATATGTGTGGGAATGGCTGCCACCATCTTGGATCTTGAACTTCACCAATCCCCTAAGGGTCATTTAAAGGGGGTTCTCTTTTCAGTTCAATGGAACTGAGATGTAATACCTCACACAAACTGAGGACAAGAAAGCAGCCATGCTTTGCTAAGCCTGGATAACCCCTTTCAATAACCTAAGGGATGAGTGGAGATACCCCCATATACAGTACAATACAGAAGAATTTTCTAGCACATCCAGTAGAAGTATTATAACTATACAGGCGCACACTGTCAAGGCTGAAATACAGAAGCAAACACCAAAAAAAAAAAACAGCCCACTTCAAATGCAAGGCTCTATGCATAGTCTAGTTGGTTATATTATCGTTATATTGCTCCTCTATTTAAGGGGTATTTGTGAAGCATTTGGGGTTATTGCAAATTGAGATCTGAATCTAAAACAAATCTGATCTGAAATTAGATTTATTCATCTTTTCTTGTAAGCTTAAGGGAATAGTCCGGTGGGGAAAAAATGTTTTTTTTTTTTTTTTTTTTTTTTTTTTAAATCAACAGGTGTAAGAAAGTTATACAGGTTTGTAATTTACTTCTATTTTAAACATTTCAAGTCTTCCAGTCCTTATCAGTTGCTGTATGTCCTGCAGCAAGTGGTGTATTCTTTCCAGTCAGACACAGTGCTCTCTGCTGCCACCTATGTGCAAGTCAGGAACTGTCCAGAGCAGGTTTTCTATTGGGATGGGTTTCGATCTGAACAGCTCCTCTCATGGACAGATGTGACAACAGAGAGCATTGTGACAGACTGGAAAGAATACACCACTTCCAGCAGGACATACAGCAGCTGATAAGTACACTAGTTGATTTTAAAGCCATTTTTTTCCTCTGAAGTACCCTTTAAAAACTCGCAAATAGACCGAGATAAGAGATCAAATCTCCACCGAGGTTACGTCTCACAGCAATTTAAACCTCTGTGTCCATTCCTTGACCAGGAAATTTTATAACTTTTTTTTTTTCCAATGGATAACATTATGTGCCCAGGCCAGAAAACTTCTTGTGCAATGATAAAACTTCATGAAATACTAAACATAAAGTCTCATTTCATGGCCAAAATGTGATATTAGGAAACAAAACAAAACAAACAAAAAAACACACAAAAAAAAATAAACCCAGAACTATTTTTTATTAGTCGGGGTTAAAATGCTGTTGTTCTTTTTGATGAGAAACTGTGAAATCTAATCCATGTGACCACCGCAGTGACCCCGCCGTACAGAGTTCAGGGCTCCATTATATAGGAAGTTATGGCAGCAGAGATTAAAATTTTACGGCAGATATTTGCAGTCTCCCCACTGCTTTGGAAATAGCTTGTGCAGCGATTGTATCTGCGGTGTGTCTTGCTGTATAGTCTCTGCTAAGCAGCCCCTTGCTCTGAGGTTACTGTGACCAGATAGTGTATCTCCACATTACCTGCAACCGGCTCAGACACTTTAGATTATTTTTTTATTTTTTAACAATCTTCCTCCTTTTCGTAGCTTCCAGGCTGGAAATGGCATCAGCTTCTATAAGGAATTACAGTCAATCTCACCAAGGACTGTGAGCTGGCATAGAGCGAGCTTGTTCCTCTATTTAGGGGGCTTTAATAAACTCCAAATGGAGACAGAGAAAAACAAAATAAAACAAAACAAAAAACAATGGACCAGCAGTGATTTATGTATGATGAGCCGATCCGGATACATAATGAACTCGAGACTGAGGGTGTCGCAATTGAAATCTTCTGCAGCGTCGCGGGAGAGATGTCAAATATTCTGCGGTTGTTATAGCAACTAAAGATGCAGAGACTTGTAGCAGATGAGCATTCTCTGCCGGCAGATTATTAACCTGCGGTGTGCCATGCACTTACACCACCGGGCATGCACAGTAAGGAGGGGGCAATAAACATCTTACCCCATATTAAAAGTCAGGTCAACCAATTTTGATTCTTAAACTCTAATTACGTCTATTTTTTCACACTTATTTCCCTTGAAGGGGGGAGAATCAAGTGTTGCAGAATGCCGAGCGTTAGACCTCGAAGGACTGTAGTTGATGAAGCCAGGTCTTCTATACCCAGGGGTCCCCCCATCACAAACAGATGCCGCTCCTGTGTGCTATTGTTTAGCAACATAACAAAGCGTTCAAAGTACGGGATGCATTATTGAAAAGGCTGCCGCGCGCTCTTTTTTCCCAAGACTCCTTTCTTTCGAAGAAAATGGCTTGAGGTTAATTTTCTTATTATCATCTACATCCTGCTGCCTAACAGTAATGACCTCATGTAATGGATTTCGCTATTGTCTAAGCATCCCCGAACCCATGTACATACACATAAATACAAGCCATACCAAGCAAATTGAGCACAGTAATTACACATTTCTGGAGCGCAATCCGCAGAAACATTTTTAGGATTATTTAATAGGAAGCGGTGGTGTAAATCTGGGTGCCGGCCTTATAAATGTATATGGGTAAAGCTGAGGGGGTTGTATGGGCAGAGGTAATGACTTGTGTAAATAAAGTAGAAAACAGAGATACAGAACATTCTATAATTGGGACTTCTGCTAAAAATAAAAAGTTTATTTTAACCCATTATCACCCATGCTCTCAGTTCTCTGCTGATTTGTTGCCTGCAATCACATGTCAGAAAAGTGGATACGATTTAAAAAATTCTCAGACATTATGAAGGGGAAAAAAATGAATGGACACCGACCTGTAGCATGCCAATTTATGTTGCAGATAGTGTGCAGACTTTCTCCATTGACTTATATGGGTGATTGAAAAGTATGTTCTAAAGTGGAGAATATGATACTGATTTGATCGCAGGTTTTAATTTTCCTATTAAAGTTCATTGAAGAAATCTGCAACAAATCTGAACATACGCTAAAGGACCTGGTGTGTGGCTGGCTACAGATGATTTAACCCTGAGAGAACCAAGCCAATTTAAATTTTTGCGTTTTCGTTTTTTCCTCCTTGTGCTTAAAAGGCTACAGCAGTTGCATTTTTTCACCTAGAAACCCACATGAGCCCTTATTTTTTGTGCCACTAATTGTACTTTGCAATGACAGGCTGAATTTTTTCATAAATTACACTGCGAAACCAGAAAAAAATTCAATGTGGGGTGAAATAAAATAAAATAAAGTATTTCTTTTATTTGGAGGGTATTTTTTTTACGCCATTCGCCCTGGGGTAAAACTGACTTGTTATATATATATATTACTCAAGTCGTTACGATTAAAATGATATGTAACATGTATAACTTGTATATTATCTGATGGCTTGTAAAAAATTCAAACCATTGTTAACAAATATATGTTCCTTAAAATCGCTCCATTCCCAGGCTTATAGCGCTTTTATCCTTTGGTCTATGGGGCTGCGTGAGGTGTCATTTTTTGTGCCTTTATTGCGCATATGCGACCATTTTTCTGGATTTAATGCGACCAAAATGCGCAATTTTGCACTTTGGGATTTTTTTTACGCTTACGCCGTTTACTGTGCTGGATCAGGAATGTAATAAATTAATAGTTTGTGCGATAACGCACACGGCAATACCAAACATGTTTATTTATTTATTATTATTTATAACATTCAAACTTTTATTAGGGGAGGGGGCTTTTTATTAATAACAACACTTTTTTTTAACTTTTACACTTATACATGAAGCCCCCCTGTTGGACTTCTAGTATGAGCACTCTGATCTCTCATTGAGATCTATTCTGTATACTTATACAGCATAGATCGATGAGATAGGCACTTTGATTGCTTCTGGCTACTGCAGCCGGAAGCAATCGAGTGCCGAGCCAGGATCAGCACCATTACATCGCTAAGCCCGGCTGGAGCAGGATGTGGGGATCGCTCCCACTAGACACCAGGGATGGCTGCATATAAGTAATCGAATGCAGCTGTAAACTTTGACAGCTGCATCCGATTACTTTATTAGCGGGCATGGCGATCGAACCATCTCTGCTAATAGCCGCGGCCCCAGGCTACATGCGGCACCTGGGACCGCGGAGGTTCAGTGCGGGCCGCCGCGAGGCCCCGCTCTGATCGCACATAGGCGGCCCTGGACGTACAGGTATGTCAAGGGTCGTCTAGGGGTTAAAATCTGAATCAACAGTAGATGTGATATAAAGCAAGTTTGCACATACATTCATTATTTTTGTTGTTGTTATCATGCTGTAAAACAAAGCTGAACTTACCAGAAGTCCAGGTCCAGTCTCCTAAAGGCAGATTCTCTGGTGCTGGTTGAACAAAACAGACTAAACATAGGAATTCCGGACATTACAGCAGTCACGGCTATATGTGTCCGAAAACCACGTGACTGCCTTCTCTCTATGAGCGCTCAGATGGACTGGGATACACAGGACTTCCTGTTTAAGTGCCATGTTTTCCATGATAACAACAACAAAAAAAAAAATAATGATTGTATATTGTAAACTTGCTTTATATCCCATCTACTGTTGATTTAGATTTTAAAAGTAATAACGACAGTGACACTTTACACAAAAAATCAGGGGGGGTATTAGGACCTAGAGACAAAATGAAGCAGTATGGAATTAAGGCAAATGGGAAATGGGAATAACAACAATAACTACAATATACAGAAACAAGAACAACCAAATCATTAACCAACTGATTGACTAAGGGAGCTGGAGGTGACTGAAGACACCAGAGACACAGATGAGGACACTGGAGGAGCATGGACAGGTAAGTATTGCAGCAAAACAGCTAAACCATCAGTTCATAGGTTCGCAAATTTTATGCCAAACATTTGCAAATCTGGCAAACCAGATTTTTTACAACTTTGCTCATCTCTAGCAGTTATTATATGGAAACCTGATTATTTTGCTGTTATGATGTGTCCATTCTATAAGGTACTGTAGATATAGTTATCTGCACTGCCTTTCATCTTCGAATACATAGGTAAATATTAAGCAAATTAACACAGCATTATGTTTATGCGGCTATATGTTTATGCAGCTCTTCTATATTCCTATATAGAGCCATCTATTATTCATTAACTATTGAAGAGGCATGGCTAATTCCATCAGTGATTGACAGGAGTACTCAGCACATTTCTTTAATGAACCAATTATTTTGTGACTCAAAATAAATATCTAAGAAATCCAACTAATCATTAGTCCTGGATTTCTGGAGGTCATTCACCCCGAGGCCTTGGATACATTATTATTATGAGTCAATATTAACTGGGTCATGTTTCAGTGAGCATGCTCCATAGGAGTTTTTGATATGGTGAACTGGCTCAGTAGTTGGCAGTTGCAGCAATGAAAATGGAAAACATATAATATAATTTTTTCCATACTTGGTCATCTCGTACCATCTTGGGATATCATGAACCAACAGGAAACACAGCTGCAAAAATAGAGAGCATGATATACAGATGTGAACAAAAAGAGCGGGCACCACAATAAGTCAAAATAATGAGTGAGGGTGCCACTGTGTACCCTATGGCATAGAACACATGGTTAGGAACAAAAAGGACAGAGAAATATAGGGTATATACACACAGTGCACACCAGTGTATAATTAAAGTAGCTTTATTAAACCGGCTATGCAAAAAAATATTAAAAACACTTAAAAATGTATGCACGGCATCAGCCTACACTACAGGCTGTGCTCACACTGCGGGGGGACTGCTGGGTAAAAGGTTACAGATCAATTATATTGCAAGGATAACTACATCACAAATAATCATAGAAAAAAAAAAAAGAAAATGGTGAATGATAAAGACTATCTATCTATCTATCTATCTATCTATCTATCTATCTATCTATCTATCTATCTATCTATTCATAATATAGCACCTGTAGGTGATATATACCACCCGTCTAAACTTTTCTAGATATACAGATGTCTTTACCCTTTAAAAAAAATAATAATAATCACAACAATAATATAATGCATATAAACAAACCATGACTATACCCATAACCCCCTAACAGTCATACAAAGATGCACAATATACAGTGGTGCCTTGGATCACGAGCATAATTCGTTCCCGGGACCATGCTTGTTATCCAAATCCACTCTTAAACTAAAGCAAACTTTCCTATAAGAAATCACTGATATGCAGACAGATGGTTCCACCCCCCCCAAAATAATGACTTTTATTTTAAATAACATGTAGAACAGATGAAACAAACAATGAAAAACAGCTGAATATGTAGTGTATAATGTATAGTAAGGGCATAAACCTGAAAAACAGCAGCAGTTTGTAGATACAGGATGGAGCTGAAGATCCCTATAATGCAGTAGCATAGTAATAGCATAGCTCTTTGTAGTCTCATGACAGCAATGGGGAAGGGATGTGTTTAGCATGGACCAATCAGGAAGTGAGAATCACAGAGCTGTGCAGGAGAACAGTGACAGAAACTTCTCTATACAGTAGTGTCAGTGGCTGAGTGTGAAGGAACGAGCAGGGCATATGTGGGCACATACATGCAGCACTCTCCGTCCAGGGAGAGAGGTTACAGCTATGAAGAAATTACCTCCACAGTCCTGTCCCTTGATGCAGGCCCCAGCCTGAAGTGGATCTGCTATGATTTGGAGGGTGAGGGAGACTTCCTGGGTCAGAGTACAGGGCTGTAGACCCTGCCATGCAGACCATGCCCCTCCCTAGCTTCCCCTCCCACCCAGTACAGGGAGCTCTTAAACCAAAGCAATGCTCTTAAACCAAGTTACAATTTTGAAAACTAGATCTTGTACATATATATATATATATATATATATATATATATATATATATTAGATCTGTCATGTCAAACTCTGGCTCGTGGTGCCATTATTTGAATTGCATCTGGCCCACAAACATAGCATCAGATTATTTAATGGGTGGTCTGGACAGCCGCTCGGACCACCCATATTATAATCTTGTAGGTCACAGGCAATTTTTAGCCTGCGGCCTAGGAGTATGTGAGCTGTGTCCTGACGCTGGCAGCACTGGCAGCGCAGGGACATCATCACACATGTCCTGTGCTGGTTGCCTCCCGCAGTCTCTGAGGCAACAGAAAAGGATGAGTCCAAGCTATTGGGACATACCCTACCCCTTGATACGTCCCCACATACTTACATGAAAAGCTACTCTCCCTCTCCTCGCATCTTCCCCTCGGCTTTCAAACACTCCATTATCCCTCCATTACTGAAAAAAACCTTCCTAGACCCATCCTGTGCAGCCAACTATCGACCTCTCTCTAATCTTCCTTTTATCTCCAAACTGTTGGAACGCCTGGTCTATTCCCGCCTAACCCGTTACCTCTCTGACAACTCTCTTCTTGACCCCCTTCAGTCCGGTTTCCGTCCTCACCACTCTACCGAAAATGCCCTTAGTAAAGTTTCTAATGATCTCCTCTTTGCCAAATCTAAAGGTGACTATTCTCTCCTCATTCTCCTGGATCTATCTGCAGCTTTTGACACTGTAGACCACCAGCTCCTCCTCTCCACGCTCCGCTCTATTGGCCTCAAGGACTCTGCTCTTTCCTGGTTTTCCTCCTATCTCTCTGACCGCTCCTTTAGTGTATCACTTTCTGGCTCCACGTAATCTTCTCTCCCCCTTACAGTCGGGGTTCCCCAGGGATCAGTCCTGGGCCCTCTCCTTTTCTCACTTTACACTTTACCCATCGGACAAATCATCAGCAGGTTTTCAGTACCATCTCTATGCTGATGATACCCAGCTCTATACCTCCTCCCGTGATATCATCTTCTACAGAACACCAGTAACTATCTGTCTGCCGTCTCTAACGCTATGTCCTCCCTATTCCTAAAACTAAACCTTGCTAAGACTAAGCTTCTTGTCTTCCCTCCCTCTGCTAACTGACCCTCATCTGACTACTCCATCTCCGTCCGTGGTGCGACCATAACCCCTACACAACAAGCCCGCTGCCTTGGGGTTATGTTTGACTCGGATCTCTCCTTCACTCCTCATATTAAATCTCTTTCACGTTCCGGTAACCTGCATCTAAAAAACATCTCTAAAATCCATCCCTTCCTTACTGTTGAATCTGCTAAAACTCTCCATTCCCGTCTTGACTACCGCAATTCCTTACTAATCGGCCTTCCTTCCTCTAAACTCTCCTCTCTCCAGTCCATTCTCAATACAGCGGCCAGGCTCATCTCCATGTCCAGCCGCTATACCGATGCCTCCCCCCTGCGCCAGTCACTACATTGGCTCCCTATTAAACACAGGATACAATACAAAGTCCTCCTGCTCACCCATAAAGCCCTCCACAGTGCTGCACCTCCCTATATCTCCTCCCTAATCTCTGTCTACCGTCCTACCCGTGCCTTACGCTCCTCTAATGACTTTACGACTAACATCCACCTTAATCCGCACCTCTCACTCCCGTCTCCAGGACTTCACCCGAGCTGCACCAGTTCTATGGAATGCACTACCCAAGACTGTCAGACTCACCTCCAATACACAAAGCTTCAAATGTGCCCTCAAAACACATCTGTTCAAGCAGGCTTTCCAGGTTCCCTAATTTTGACTGCTACCCTCAACCCCCCCCCCCCCCCCCGCCACACACACAGACACACACCTCCACCACACACACTCACCTCCACCACACACACAGACAGACACATACACACACACCAAGCATTTAAGCACTTAGACCTGTGCATGCAGGCATTAGCTGGTGACAGGTTCATCCACCCTTACCTGCACTGCCTTATTTATAAAGAACAATGAAGCACTTTGCCCCTCTGCCATTTTGTCTCGCACCCCCTCCTGATAGTATGTAAGCTCATGCATGCGAGCAGGGATCTCACTCCTCATGTATGGATAATTATATGTATATCTCTGTAATGTCTATTTTTTGCCTATGTATGTACCCCCAGAAATGTAAAGTGCTGCGGAATCTGTTGGCGCTATATAAATAAAAATTATTATTATTATTATTATTATTATTATTATTATTGTATAAGACTACGGGGAGGGCTAGCTACTAAATAAGAAACTATGGGGAAAGGGCTGGCTAATATATAAGAGACTATGGGGGAGGGCTGGTTGCTATATAAGAGACTATGAGGGAGGACTGGCTACTATATAAGAGACTATGAGGAGGGCTGGCTACTATATGAGACTATGGGGGAGGGATGTCTACTATATGAGACTATGGGGAGGGGCTGGCAACTATATAGGACACTATGGAGAGGGCTGGCTAATATATAAGAGACTATGGGTGAGGACTGGCTACTATATGAGACTACAGGTGAGGGCTGGCTACAATATAAGAGACTATGGGGGAGGGCTGGCTACTATATAAGAGACTATGAGGGAGGACTGGCTACTATATAAGAGACTATGAGGAAGGGCTAGCTACTATATAGGACTACGGGGGAGGGCTAGATACTATATAAAAGACTATGGGGGGGGGGGCTGGCAACTATATAGGACACTATGGGGAGGGCTGGCTAATATATAAGAGACTATGGGGGAGGACTGGCTACTATATAAGAGACTATTATGGAGGGCTGGCTCCTCTATGAGACTACAGGAGAGGGCTGGCTACTATATAAGAGACAATGGGGGAGGGCTGGCTACTATATAAGACTATGGGGAGGGCTGGCTACTATTTAAGACTACGGGGGAGGGCTGGCTAGTGTATGACACTATTGGGGAGGGCTGGCTACTATTTAAGACTACGGGGGAGGGCTGGCTAGTGTATGACACTATTGGGGAGGGCTGGCTACTATTTGGGACACTTTGGGAGCTGGCTACTATTTGGGAACTATTGGAAGAGCTGGCTAATATGTGGGGCAATTTTGGTTGGGTTGGCTATTACATCGGTTGGGGTTTAATCATGTCATAGCAATGTATCATGTCATTTATGCACACAGCGCTGGGAGATGCACACCACTGACAGTGCCAAGAACACCATATGCTGCTCTGACAGTGCCAGGACCGCCGCATGTGCTCTTCAATAATTATCATGGTTGGCCCTCGATCTTGTCCAATTTTTTAAATTTTGGCCCACTGTGAATTTGAATTTGATACCCCTGTATTAGATTAAAAGAGGAAAAAAAAAAAAAAAACATGAACAAATGTGAACAAATGTATAACTTTTGTACAAGGTACAACAAAAAAAGAAGATAAATTTAATTGAACTATGAAAACCCAAAAAGGAAAAACATTTGAATGAAAAAAGGAACTGAAGGATTGAAATAGTCATTAAAGGAAAGTATATAATGTTATTAGCGAGCAACTAGAAAGGATAACTAGATTTATTGGAGAAGGTAAGAGATTTTAAGCCTTATTCTTTACATTTGTGGTCAGTCCAGAAAGGATTGCGTCTCATATCACCTGAAGTGCTATTGCTCTGCTGAAAATCCTCGGGGATGTTACCATCAGATATGGTGTTAAAGAAAATCTTCACCTTTTAACACTATGCCATTTTAAGGTGTTGACTCGGTTCTTAAAAGTTCTTGAGTTGTAAGTTTTATGTAATAATGAGCCTGGTCTGATGAAAAACACAAAGGAAAACCCCTTAGGGTCCATTTACACAGAAAGATTATCTGACAGATTATATGCCAAAGATTTTAAGCCAAAGCCAGGAACAGACTATAAACAGAGAACAGGTCATAAAGGAAAGCCTGAGATTTCTCCTCTTTTCAAATTCATTCCTGGCTTTGGCTTCAAATCTTTGGCAGATAATCTGTCAGATACTATTTCTGTTTAAATAGACCCTTAGACCTAATTTTCTTGTTCCACATGCTTCTCCCAGAGCCTGTCCTGTTGCATAACTCTTCTAGTGTCAGGGTCAGTACACAGAATTCCCTGTTTAGCCAATCCGTGGCTGCAGATGTGTTTCCCTAGACCTAAATAATACACTTCTTCCTGACTGTAGCTGCCACTAGAGGGAGCTTAGGAGCTATGAATTCTTTTTTTTTCTCATTGAGTTCTACATATGAAGCATGAAGCTCCTTCTAATGGTGACTGCAGGCTAACAAATTTTTATTCATTCGGAGATTTCCTTGACCGTTTTATGTTTTCTCCCTTTTTCCCAATGATCTAAAATGTACCAACCCAAACCATTGGCTTTTGAATCCTGTCATCTACCTGCTCCATGGAGAAGGTAGAGAGACAGCCTGAGTCCCATCTGGAAAACATGGATATAGCCTAGATCATAGGCTGTATGCCTGTTTTCCTGGTGGGACTCTGGCTGTCTCCAGATTCCCAATGGACCTGGAAGATGATTAAAAACCTGAACTTTGTCTTCTATTTCTATTCCTGACCACTCTTCTCCACTCTGAAAGTGGTGGCTTTCACAGCCCGTGATGTGCTCGAGTCCCCGGGATCCTCAAGAGTGGTAAGTATGTGCTTTCACTCCCTCTCCCACTGAGCTTGCACAAGTCCCCTAGCCTTAGATTGTCCTTGAAGACATGTGTATCCTTAGGGGGTGATACAGTGATGATGAGCTGATTTAGCGCAGTGCCATCCTCACTAATTCCCCCTCCGAAAAAGAGTGGTGAAGTGAATTCTCAGCAGTTAGAAATAATTCCTGTAATATCCAGGTCTTGTTCTTTAATTGTAAATAAATATAGAAGGGGTCATTGGATATGGTTAAAATAACTTTTTTTTGCTTCCAACAGCCATTAAATTAAATTATAAGATTTGTTCTGTTTGAAGCAGCCACTAGAGGGAGCTGATTGAATAGGGAATTAGTCAGGCACGTTTCCAAGTTGTGCCTATGAATTCCAGAGGTACATTTAGGAAAAAAGGACTTCATTGCAGTGCTGAGAATAACACACAATTTACTGGTCCTGTTTTCTATTAAGATGTTTTTTGTTTTTCAGCTTATTCTGAGTTGAGGTCTGGGTCAATGTTTCTCCATTTGTTATGACATCAGTATGCAAGGTTCTATGAGAGAAAATAAGCTTTTAATAGGATTATGTTGTTATCCACAATCATGACATGGCCAATAACTAAACTGCTGCAGGTTGCTGAGGTTAATACATGTTTTTTTGGTCTTGTTCTCTGAGGTCATGTTCCGTAGAATGCCCTACCACCGACAAACAAAGAATGAGTGCAATCGGTGTCTGGATTTGTAAAAAAACAAAAAAACAAAAACAAAAAACAAACAAACAAAAAACCTGGTAATCGTTCTCTGAAAGAATTATAATACATAAAAGCCCTGAGATCCGCATGAATTCATGTTCCTTGATATGTATTCAGTATTTTTTTTATTTTAACTCTTAAAGGGGTACGCCAGAGGGAAAAAAAAATTAAAATGAACTAGCGTCAGAAAACTGTATAGATTTGTAAATTACTTCTATTTGAAAATCTCAAGTCTTCCAGTAGTTATCAGCTCATGTATGTCCGGCAGGAAGTGGTGTATTCTCTCCAGTCTGACAAGGTACTCTCTGCAGCCACCTCTGTCCATGTAAGGAACTGTTCAGGACAGGAGAGGTTTTCTATGAGGATTTGCTACTGCTCTGGACAGTTCCTGACATGGACAGAGGTGGCAACAGAGAGCACTGTGTGATAGAATTCACCACTTCCTGCAGGACATTAACAGCTGATAAGTACTTGAAGACCCCCCCCCCCCCTCCCCCCAGTGAGCACCAAACCAATGCATTCTGCATTTTTTTTTACTATACTGCTGCTGGTGAATATAAAATAATAAGGATATTGGGGGAGATTTATCAAACATGGTGTAAAGTGAAACTGGCTCAGTTGCCCCTAGCAACCAATCAGATTCCACTTTTCATTCCTCACAGACTCTTTGGAAAATGAAAGGTGGAATCTGATTGGTTGCTAGGGGCAACTGAGCCAGTTTCACTTTACACCAAGTTTGATAAAAACAAGTTTGATCCCCTATTATCCTTACCTCTCTGCGCTCCCTCAGTGTCCTCCTCTGGTGTCTCCGGTGTCCCCAACTGACTGCAGAGCCTCCACTTCTGAGACTAACTTGTCTCAGGATTGACAGCCCATGGCTGAGCAGGCTGTCACTCCCGAGACAAGTATTGGAAGTAAAGGCTTTGCAGTCAGCAGGAACACCAGTGGCACCAGAGGAGCTCAGAACAGTAAGGATAACATGTTTGTTTTTTGTTGTTTTTCAAACATATATTTGTTAAATGAGTATAACATCTTTGCATACAATTCATGTAAAACAGTAGAGCAGCCAAAAAGGTCACTTTTATGCATATAAGGTTTCATCAGAGGTTCCAGAAACAGCTTCCAAAACTTATGAACATAAAACATTCAAAACAATCAACACCAGCAACAACAGAGGTAGACTCTTGGCCCTCATAAGGTAAGTTAAAGTAACTTAGTGCAAACATTGCCTTCATTGACTCAATCAGGCACTTGTAGCTCTCCCAAAGAACCCGCTATATCTCGCCTCAGGCTGAGTTCACACTACGTATTTTAGTTAGTATTTGGTCAGTATTTTGCAACCTCAACCAGGAGTGGATTGAAAACAAAAGGCTTTTTTCACACAATGGTGAAATTGAGTGGATGGCCGCCATATAACAGTAAATAACTGCTATTATTTCAATACAACAGCCGTTGTTTTGAAATAACAGCAAATACAGTTTTGCCTTTACATAACAGCCATCCAATCAATTTCAACATTGTGTGAACAGATCCTTTCTGTGTTTCCAATCCAATATGAGGTTGCAATATGAGGACTACAATACTGACTGAAATATACTGTGTGTGAACCCAGCCTTAGGCAACAACGGCCGTACTTTTACGCTGTGTGAACATAGCCTTATACTGTATACTAGGATGTACTACCACATGTATTGCTAATGGTTCCAGAAAAGATGTAAGAAACCCTTTCCACTTCTTAAAGTAGGACCCTGGCAAGGTTTAATTACCAACAAAGTTATCACCCTGAATTGTGCAGTCAAAGCTGGTTTCACATGCAGACACAGTAAAGGGTTAGATCTTTAGATCTTTCTGGACTATATGAGAAGGATAAGAGAGTGCCTAAGAGGGAGAGACACCATCATTTTGTAGCTCAGGAACGTTGTGATGTTTGGGTAAAATTACGCTGACCTTCCAGGTGTTGAACAATAGTCCACAAAAGCCCCCCTACCCCAGATTGTGTGTAAAAGCCTTACTTTATAGCTAAGTGGGTGTTAGTGTTTTTGATATCTCTACTTACTTCTTTGTATCTTGTGGTTTCTATTATGTGCTTCATAACACTCTTGTTGCTCCGCTATTAGCTTTACCACTGAAACTAGATCTAGTCACTTAGCTATTGTGTGTGGGCCTATTTATTGGCAAATAACAGTCTATGGAAGGTTACTTCTTTGGAAGTATCAGGCATGCCTTCTTATGTGTAGGGGGTTTGTCTGATAGTGACTATTCTTGCCCATGTACGAAATCGGTATACACAAACAATATAGTGTCATGATTCAGGATGGAACGTGGTCAGAGCAGACATGTCAATTTGTGACTAGATTGGCTACAGTATCTTGTGATGGTGTATCTGTCCTATAGGGAGTCCTGCATGGGAAATGTAAGGGTTGCAGTTCCATGACCCTTTATCATTATTAATGAGCAAACTTGCTGAACATTCTGGCCTATGGCTGTATTCATGTTTTACAGGACTTTTGCAACCAACTTTTCCAGCCACTGGGAGTCAAATGATAAGTGTTGGGGTTTAAAACCCCCCAAATATTTGGCAAGTTGGCTCATTACTATTTATCACCTATTTTTTATTATTCTTTTTTTTATACAAAAAAAAATCTTTCTTTTTTTTCTGCCTAAGCTGTTTTCATTTATTGATTGTAGATGTCTATGTATTTTCTGTAGATGTTTATGGGAACAGTCTTTTTAAAAGCATTCAGATATATGTGTGAAAGCAGTTCTATGGATTGCAGAAACCTGGAGCTGACTCATTACCTTTTAAGGGTGGGTTCACACTACGGAATTCTCGCGGACAATGTCCGCGGAATTCCGTCAGCTGTCCGCCCGCACGGGCCAGCTCCATAGACACCATTCTATGGGCCGGTGTATTCCGCGATCCGCTAAAAGAAGTGACATGACACTTCTTTCAGCGTATAGCGGAATACGCCGGCCCATAGAATGGTGTCGATGGGGCCGGCGGAAAGGCGCCCAGATGTGCAGGCGGACAGCTGACAGAATTCCGTGGACATTGTCCGCGAGAATTCCGTAGTGGGAACCCGCCCTTAGAGAAGATTATTATGGGTATGCTGTATGACCTGTGCAGAGGTCATTTTACAGGAAGGAGGTAAACTGTGATCATCACTTGTTAATGATGAATACTTAGTTATCTATACAGTTGGGAAAATAAGTTTTTGATACATTTTTGTGTAATTTTAACTGTAGGTACACTTTACCTATCTGAAAACCTATAAAAAAAAAAATCACGTTTTTATTTTAAAATAATTAAAAAGCATTTTATTGCATGAAATTGCATGAACACCAGCCAACCAGCAAGAAATCTGGCTCCCAGACCTGTTAGTTTTTCTTTACCTGTATTTACCTCATTACCTGTATTAATTTCACCTGATTAAACTTGTAAACTGTATAAAAAAAAACACCTGTCCACACAATCAATCACACTCTGACCTATCCACCATGGCCAGGACCACAGAGCTGTCTAAGGACAGCAGGAGCAAAATTGTAGACCTGCACAATGCTAGGGTGGCCTATAGGACAATAGCCAAGCAGCTTGGTGAAAAGGCAACAACTGTTGGCGCAATTATTATAAAATGGAAGAAACACAAGACGACTGTCGATCTTCCTTGGTCTCAAGCTCTATGCAAGATCTTGTCTCATAGGGGTAAGGAGGATTCGGAAAAAGGTCAAGAATCAGCCCAGAACTGTATGGCAGGACCTGGTCAATAACCTGAAGAGAGCTGGGAGCATAGTAATAGTAACACACCATGCCATTATGAATTAAAGTCCTGCATACTCATGCTAGCACATGTACATGCCCATTTGAAGTTTTCCAATGACCATCTGGATGATCGAGAGGAGGCATAGGAGGTCATGTGGCCAGATGAGACCAAAATACAGACAACCATACGGATAGGAGGAAAAGATACCGGAACTACAACAAAACAGTCTTTTCACCACCAACACCTGAACATATGTGTGCTGCAGGGGTGCCAGCTAAATCATAGTGCAAGTCCAGTAATAAGCAATAGAAAAAGTAGCAGCACTTACCATTAGCTGCAAAAAAACACAATTTTTTATTTATGGATATATGTCTGCATGTATCCATGTTTTTGCAACAAATTGTGAGTGCAGCTGCTTTTTCTATTGCTTATTAGTGAGACCAAAATAGAACTTTTTGGTATCCACTCGCAATGTTTGGAGGAAGAAGAATAAGTTCAACCGAAGGACACAGCCCCACCCATGAAACATGGGGGTGGAAACATCATACTTTTCTACTAAGGGGACAGGATGACTGCATCGTATTGAAGGGAGAATGGATATTTTTTCTCAAGATTTTGCCAACAGCCTCCTTCCCTCAATAAGAGCATTGAAGATGGGTCATGGCTGGGTCTAGCAGTATGACAACCACCTGTACCAAATATTAAGTTCTGTTTGTTATTGTATCAACTACTTATTTCATGCAATGATTAGAAGGGTAGCAACTGTGATAAAGAATATATCTGGTTGACACAAGCATTTTCTTTTATCCTCTTCTCCTTCTTGATTGAAGTGCAAGACCAGGCTCGGGCTCGGAGGTTTGAGCGCCCAAAAAATCCACGCCTGTTTGAAATTCTTCTGCATCTTTGTACCAGGGAGTTCGGAAGGTGGCCGGCAGTAGTCCTCCCTATATAGCCACAAGAGTACATTAGTGTTGTGCCTAATGTGTACGACCCAAACGGGCGAGCTTGCATTTTTGCATCTCATGCATATGCTTCCTCACAGATGAATTTACCTGCACATGCAGAGTTGTGGTGTTTCTTTTTTCTCTTCACATAATGTTCATGAACATTAATTCCGGCCATTGTTTTACAACAACAGCTATGGTTTAGCATTAAACAATGGCCGTAGTGGGATGTAGTGGGATGTAATGGTATGTAGTGGGATCATAGCCTTAAAAGTCAAACTGTAACTTTATGTAACTTTTTTTTTTAATGGATTCTGTCTCTCACAGGGGGAAGTGTGCTTGTGAAAAAAAAAATACACAGCTCTTGCAACTTTCAAAATTGGCAATGTATAAAATACTTATTCTCCCCATTAGACATACGTTACCTTTCACTGTATTTCTGCCTGTGATACATAATAATATAATAATGATATATAATGTGATTTATAAGAATAGAATAATATACTTGCTGACAATGTCAATGCATATGTTGTAAATGATTTTAATTTTTTTTTGCTATATAAATATAGCAGAGCTGGATTTGTGTGGTGCAACCCCTTATACATGGACACGTTTCCACCATTACGTTTCCTTGAAATTAGGTACCTGGTGAATTCGTAGCGAAATCCACTGCGCATACTTCCCGCTGTGAGTACGTTAAACTCAGCGCCATTAACCCCCGTGGCCCGGGAAGATACTGTTCCGGGTCCCTGCTCCTGCTTGCTTTGGGGCCTCGGTACAGTATATTCCAGGACTGCGGGTGCTAATAGCACTGAGTTTGACATACTTGCAGCGGGATGACAATCCCCCTGTGAGTATGTCAGCCCATTGAAATGAATGGGATTTCGCTGTGAATTCGCAGCAAGAAATCCGCTGCGGATATGTTCTGTGTGTTTGTACACAAAGAGTAAATATTTATAGTTTGTGCCTCTGTCAATATGACCAAGGCACAATCCAGTCCACTATTTAGGTCCATTACGATAGAATTTAACAGTTTAGATGATAATTTTTAAAACCTCTCTTCCATTACTTAAACATACTGTATTTTTTCCCCTGCCAGATGCATGAATCATAGAGCAGCAGAGTCCTTCAGAAAAAGTGTATTTGTTTTCCAAATGCAACATAATGTTCACATATTATAGGATCCCTGGGATGCTGCACCATGGGGAAATTACCACTCACAAAACAACTTTGCAGATAATGTGTCATATCATCTATGTGCAACATCAAATTGGCAACAGAAGGGCACAGAGGATGGGAAAAAAAAGACAAACAGAACTGGAGGATGCTAGGTATAACAGGTAGGCACACAGAGACAATGCATTAAAAGTTTGAGTAAACAAAACTATATAATGATCTCATGCTGAAACAGAGGAAAAAATGTCTCGCCTACACCTGCATAATAGCAGACACCCATTTCTATTATTGTATCCGCTGCATTCAATTGCTTCCCATAGCAATATGATTTTATCATAGTTTATGTCGCTGCAAATGTTGTAAATGATAATAATTATTTTGCTATATAAACGTGGGGTGCAACCCATTATACATTGATACATTTCCACCGCTACTTTTCCTTGAAATTTGTTAAAGTGTAGCTGGAATTTCAATAGGTTTTTTAAAAACCTGCATGTTTAACCCTTCAGGGTGGTGACAAGGTCATGAAAAAAAAAATCTTTATTGAAATGCCATAGAGGCCACACTATAATTATACCACTTAAAAGCACATAATAAACTCATCGCTGGTCCCAATAAGCTCCAGTGATCTTATTGGGACCAGTGATGAGTTTATTATGTGCTTTTAAGTGGTTTAATTGTAGTGTGGTCTCTATGGCATTTCAATAAAGATTTTATTTCTCATTTATAATTGAGGTGCAGCCTGAGTATACTTGCTTATCTTCTATTGACCAATACTTGGGGGCTAGCACTTAGGTGGGCTAGCAGTCATTTGGTTATTTGGTGGTGTCTGCCTTCTTTTATAAAATGCATAGGTGCATAGGTATGTATATTTTCTCAATTTCTAGGGGCTATTTACCAGTAATACAGGGACTCCCTTTTTCTTTTCTGCTATGCCGTGATATGAAATAATGTTTGTGAAACTGCACTAAAAAGAGAGCTGCACTGTGCTGGGGGAGGGTTTACAAAGTAGAGTACTAAACATGACATACAGAGGAAGAAGGTGGTTATTGATGCACTGGTTTTGCAAGGTGTAAGAAACAGAAGAGCAACATTTATGTGACAACAAAATCAAAGAGCTTTCTTGCCTAATTGGGGGGGGGGGGGGTTGTTTGTTTAAGGACATTCCTGCCCACTGGAGTGTTGGGTGACGTCCCCTGTAAGGACCTCTGTATTGGTTGACATAAAGCCTTTCCAAAACCAGGTATAACTAACAGCAATTACAATATACAGACTATGGGTCATAGATCAATAGATTCCTCTGTGCCCAATGACGATACAGAAATCTAAGATTAGTCCATGCAGTTCCATAGCCTAGTGGGCAGGACTGGCACAGATGGTTCTATTCATACTTTGGTTGCTACATGACTGAGGAAAGACAAGGGCTTGTGTATATGCAGCATACAACCTGTTTGGATAGCTGCTGGGCAGCAGAGTACACATTGTGCTATGGCACTCAGGCCAGACTTCTTCATTGTGCTGAACAATGGGCATAAAATGCCGGTGACTGGTTTTGGCAGTTTTACCCCACCAGAGGTGAGTGAGCAGTGGGTAACGTTAGGCTTCCCATGTAATAGTGCATTCAGATGCTCTGGGTGTTCTACATACTCACCTTTCCCGAGTCCTTTGTATTTGTATTATCCTTTGCCCCCAGGCACTGCTGCAGATGGTTAAAGGCTAGTGGCACCAGAGCATTGTCTGGAGCAACTAAAAGCACATCAACGCATTTCCACTCTGTAAAGGGGTCTCTATACACGACAGGGGGTATAACCATATTGAATATCAGATGTGGAAATCAACAAAACAATAGGAGAGGCACCAACACAGTTGTCAATTATAGTCAGGTCTAGCACCTTAGCAGTTTCTATTTAAGGAGCTGTACTCGCACTTCAAGGAGCTGTAAAGCTGCAAGATGGTATACTTAATAACAAGGACCATAAATGGGTTGGTGCAGACAGAGCGGTATCTGTCATGAGACAAGATGAATATCTTGCCTCAGGTTTCATCAAAGTTCCCGGCAGACCTGGGCTAAAAATCTGCCTGTTTATAATTCAGTCCAATCAAAATTAGTTTATAGGCTGAGGACTTTGTGTGTTTGGTGAAACCATTAGATGTTTCTCTGTGGAGCATTGATGTATTATGCATCTTCCCCAGTCCTTGTACCTCTTACTAGAAGCCTGGGACAAGCCCCCCAGGCCACAACAAAACTGCAATGAATTAAGTCTTAGCGAGTCTGGTAGGTTGGTTAACAGGCATTTGATAAAGGATAGGAAGCAACAGTAAGTGATAAAGAATGGGGGTGAGGTGGGGCAAAATATAAGACATGGGAGGAGGGTGCGTGTGGTGGTGAATTATACAAAATGGAAGGGTGCTTTGAATAGCTATAAATCTTAAGTGCCATGCTTTATGGTTCATCATTTCAACATCCCTCATGCTTTATAATTCCTCCCCCATCATAATTCATCTCACCATTCATTTAGAAAAGCTAGACTCTGCCTTGGGTGCAGGATAACCTGGTGATGTGGTGTCCAACCATGGGTGTTTCCTATGTCACACCTGTCACAAAAGCCTTTTTACTCAAAGCCAAGTGGTTATGAAGGTATTTATTGATTTCACCACTAGATGTCAGTGTTTTGTATGTGAACTCTTATATGTTGTACAGCTGTCGTGAACAAAGGGTTACTGCTCTGTCTGCATTATGTATTCTGTTATGTATCCAATAGAGATACTTCTTTCTCTTCTGCCTATCACTATTCTTCTTTCTCTTTGCACACATTCCTTTCCACTACTGACAAGGCCCCTTACATGCCCCTATAGGAGGTAGTCACTTGGTGTGAGGAAGTGTAGCTTCAGTTCCCTTCAGATTCCCATGGGAGGAAGACACACAGAGTAGGCATCCTTGTTAAGCCAGGGCGTGGCTCTGCCAGGACCTCTGTCTGGGACAGTGCAGTTATGTTCAAGAGTCAGTACCCACGTGTACGAAGCAGCTAAAGACTCTCAGTTTCCTTAGTCTATCCATTACTTTCACTATGCAGTGCTAGAAACTACAAGGAGGACAAGTCGGGAATTGAACCCAGCCCACGCCGAGAACCACTCTACAAAGTGCAGGGCAGTATCCTAAGATACAGAGGAACTGACCTTAATAGAGCAAAGCTACTGTAACAAAGGACTACGTACTCTTTCTCGCAGTGCAGGTGAAACCGGAAAATTTTGGACACATAGCTTCACCCAGGTAACCACAACTGGGGCTTGTGTGACCCTAGTAGGACAAGTACCTCAACACTGTATGGCAGAGGGTGGTAAGATAACACAGTCTAAACACAGGCACAAGTATCTCAGTATATATAAAGTTCTGGCAGAGCACAAATACTACATTGGGTTGGGACTCCCTTGACAAACTCCTCTCTTCTTCTCTACACTGCTCAACTCTAAACTCTACAAGAACCGCTACATCTACCGCTTATGTCAGCACTTACAAGTATCTCTTAGCACAAATCCAGTGAAACACTTAAGCCTGTATCCAGATAAGTTATTTACAAGTGTTCTGTATTTCCAAGAGACTGTCTAGTAAAGCTGTTAATATTTATTCTACTGGGACTCATCATTGCACCAGCGCTAGAGATGAGCGAACCTCAGGCATGCTCGAGTCCATCCGAACCCGAACTTTCGGTATTTGCTTAGCGGTGGCTGCTAAAGTTGGATAAAGCCCTAAGGCTATGTGGAAAACATGGATTTAGTCATTGGCTGTATCCATGTTTTCCAGACAACCTTAGAGCTTTATCCAAGTTCAGCAGCCCCCGCTAATTAAATGCCGATCATTCGGGTTCGGATGGACTTGAACCCGATTCGCTCATCTCTAACCAGCACCTATACACATCCACTACACACCTTGGGTCATTTTCCTCTTTCTCTGGATGGCGGAACCGATAGTCCGAGTGGGTCAATTGCCACTCAGGACTACCGTAACAGGAGCCCAAGGGACCCATCACAGCCTGGCAGGTCACTGACTATTGGGGAACAGTACAAACCGGCCATATATAAAACAGGTACCAACATTACACCTGTGTGCTGGACTAACATTGGTGTCACAACATCTCTATCACTGGCAGAGAAGTACAACTTCACAACCAACAACCACAGAAGTGGTGTCACTAGCAACATCCCAACACGTCACCAGTCAAGTAGTAGTACACCACAGTGATGGAGTCTTCAGAGTCCATTGCTCCTCACTCCTAACCCTCACAAGCAGGTGTGAGCTTGTGAAGGATACCCTTCACAAGCAGGTGTGAGCTTGTGAAGGATACCCAAGTTGCAGCTCCAGGATAGTGCCCAAGTGATGGCTAGGCTGCAGATAGAGGTGTAGAATGCAAAAAGGAGAATTTGGCTGGAGTCAGTCATTGGTCATGATGTTTTTCACGGCACACCAAAGAACAGACAAAGGAGAGTGTCAAGGTGACCATCGATGATGGATTATGAAGGACACAACCATATATAAATGTTTTAGCTTTCCAAACCTACATAAATTCTCCCCTGAGCTCCCCCTAGTGGTGACTAAAGACAGTCAAAATTATTTGTGGATTTGTGGATTTGGGACTCTAATATATAAATAATCAGCCGAGAATAATAGCATCATGATCTAAGATGGATATTAACATAAAACTTATCAAACTTTTTTTTTTCTTTTTGGCTTTTGCACAAGACTGGACAATCCCTGGACAATCCCTTGGTGCAGATTAGAAACTTAGAAAGCAAGTACCATGAAAGCAGATTAATCCTCATGTATCACACTACATAACCTGGGGAAGGCATGCACATTGCTATGTCAGGGTTTATTACGTCTAGTTAAGAGAACACACTGTGTTTATAGACTTAGCTCATCCGACGTTCACTTCACGCCGCGACTTTTCATTAGTTGGAGAATTGTTCATTATTTCTTTGATGTGACTAAAAGGATAATAAATCAGAGTTTTCTTATTTAATTTCCTTTATTCTCCAGATCTTCCCTTTGTAACTTTTTTCAAGTACCTTTGACATTTAAAAGTATCTTTGAAGCAACAACCCGCATCCATATTCAAAGGCAATGGAGAGCGGAACGTAATTCACTTGATTTGCAGACTACATTTAAATGGTAAAAAAATAAATGCTGTATAACAACACTCCTACTCCTTGATGTAGGAATAGACTCTGTAGCCTGTGTATAATCCAGGACTTGTTTAATATGTGCTCTCAGCACGAATCACTATCTAATTTCAGCTGTCAGTGGTGTACACTCAAACCCCATTGCAACATAATTTCTTTATGAACATGAAATGTCAACACCGGTTTCTGTTGATCTGATATGCATGCGTTGAGTGAATGTGCTGTGAGTTGTATATTAGCATTTTATTGTGCCTTAGCATACATGAGACTTCCTAAAATGAGGATAAATTAATTAAAAAGAGTCCATTAAATATGCTTTATAGAAAATTCATTCTCATATACCTGATCTGAATTAATAGAACTAAAGGGGTACTCTGACATCAGTTAAAAAAATAAACATGCTGCAGAAGCATATAGCATTGCTTATCTGCCCCAGTTATGAAACCACCAAAAATCCATTTGTTTTAATGGTGTTGGTTCTGTACTTTCTGGTTGAGCAGTTGCTCGGTACTACAATTTCCAGAATACATTGCTTTCCCTCAGCTCTCCATTATTCCTTTTTCGCAGAACTTTGCCAGTTTAACACCCAAAGCTGTTTTAAAACACTTAATATCACTTCAGACTATTGCACAGTGAAGTTGCAGCACCTGCTGCTTTCAGACCCTGCCTGATTTTCTTTAACATACATTATTACAAATGAGTATGTTACATACTCACTGCAATTTAAATGCCAAGTATAGCAGGGGGTAGGGGGTCACCTTTCTTAGGGACCTATTACCCAAAGCAATAATCTGCCGAATGAGCAGATTATCGCTCCATGTAATAAAGACAGCGATCCACCAATAAAATCAGTGGCTGAAGAGAAACAGAAAATAGTCTTTGACACTATGAGGCTAAGTACAGGGAACAATATGAAAACTCCAAACACATAACCTGGACTCCTGATAAACACATTGTGCCCTGTGTCCAGAATACAGATGCTCCAAAAAACATGAATGTGGTCAAAGATACAGATAAAAAGCAATGATTGTTTCGCGCTATGAGCGCATTTCATCAGCTGATCCTGCCTATAAATCATCAGCCGTCGGCACACATAGTTACGTGTAATAACAATGCGCTGCCGGTCGCTGATGAAAGTGTAAAAAAATGTTACCTGACAAGCTCCCTGATATTCTTCTAGCTTCTGCCCAAAGCTGCCGCTGAAATGTCGGAGCCGATCTCAGTGGTTGGGACAGCGCTCAGTGATTGGTTGAGTGGCCTTTCACTTCAGGGACCAGCTCAGAAGTTCCAGCAGTGGCTGTGGGGAGTAGACAGAAGCTAGAAGAACACCTGGAGCGTGGAGAGGTATGTATAACATTTATTATTTTACGCTAAAGGCAAGGGCTACACGGACTGCACAGACATCACTAACTTTATATAGCCCTTGCTGCACGATTATTAAGCTGTGTAATAGGCTCTGTAAACGAGCTCCAATCTAGCAGATCGGCGCTCACTTATCTGGAATATTGAGCTGTGTAATATGGCCCTTACTGTACACCCATGGCACCGAAGGTTTAATCAAAAGCCACTAGCTAAAGAGACTTTACAGTGGCTGCAACTGTTCTTCTCTGATCAAGAGTCAAAACCAGAAAGTTGCATAGCTCTTCTAGAGAGTGTAACAAATATGCTTGTGCACCATGGTTCCAGTTAGAGATGAGCGCTACTCGAACATGCTTGTTTAACATTTAAACACTGCTGGCTAAAGAAGTTAGATTCAGACCTAGGGAGTTTGGCAAAGTATGGATAAAACCTATGGGGGACATTTATTAAGTCCGACGTTTTTTACGCCGGACTTATAAATGTCCCCACATCTCCGGCGCTACGGAGATTTATGTAGAGGCGGACCGCCTCTACATAAATCCTGTGCGCGTCGGTGCGCACAGCCGAAAACCTACGCCACCTGAAAGGTGGAGTAGGTTTTTGGCGTATCTTTCAGTTTAAAAAATTATGAATCGCGCGGACTATGAGTCCGCGCCCCCCCCCCCCGTCCCGCCCCCCGGCTTACACGGCAGAAAGTAGCGATTTGCGAATATTTTATCCGCAAAACGTCCATTTGCGAATAAAATAATACGCAAATCGGCACTTTCCGACGAAAATACACAAACCGCCTCTTGATACATGTCGCCCCATGTCTTAATCCAACTTATTCAGTCACCTGTATTTAAATGCAGAATGATCGTCACAAGCATGCTTGAGTTGTACTCTTCTCTAGTACCTATCTCTGACAACAAGTCAGATTGAGTGGCAAATTAGGGAATGAAGCGAGCAGCCATCCACTTTTCCCAGCTACATCATATCTAGCAGTCAGTGGGGGTCTTACCACTAACCTAAACTTTTCTGTGCGACATGTCAAAGGTCACAGTAACACCTTAATAAAATAAAGAAACATATAGCATTATCAGTTTCTGTGGTTTCACTATATTATTATATTATATTATATTATACTATTGTATATTACTCTATTATATTATTATAAATAGCTTTCTGTTCAATATGCTTAAGATATTTTCCATTAAAAATTGGCTGAAAAATACCAGAACTGGAGCAGGAGTTAGGTAAGCGCAAGAATTTCCTGATAATGGAAAAAAAGTTTAAAAAATGGCCCATAAAATAAGAAAATGACATTGATCATCAAATGTGTGTGACAGACAGACTACAATTTTTTTTCTATAATATTCAGCAAATGCTCAGAAATAACTCGCAAATGAGGTTATTTTAGAGAAAAGTTACAAATGAAAGCAAGTTTTGGCTCGGCGCCATGTCTGGAATGTGATTATGGAAAATGTAAGGCTGGAAAATGTAACAGTCTCTAAGCATTAGTGCGGCGCAAATAAGGCATTTAAAATGAAAAGCCTCATAAACTGTAATACATCATCCATAATTTACATGATTAATTGGAGTTTGTTCTAGTAAACAAAGTGATGGGAGAGCGCCATTTGTGATTACTTAGGGGCTTTGTACTAATATAAAGTAAATGTATCTATGCTCCAGAATAAACTGATTGTCACATAACTCGATAACCAGACGTGAACCTACAAGTAGTAAGAACAAATATATACTGTATGTGTATATATATATATATATATATATATATATATATATATATATATATATATATATATATATATATATTTTTTTTTTTTTTTCCCCCTTTAGGCCATTATCCATCTTATTACAGTACCAGAGCTAAAGTAAAACGCACAAACATTCTGTATCTGTCCCATACATCTAAATAGGGCTTTCAAAAATGTTTGCAAACAAGATGGAAGCACTCCACAAAAGTGATTTTTTTTTTTTTTTTAAAAAGGGGATGTCAGGATCAGCGGACGTGAGCCCACTGTGTCACGTGCCTGTCTATCCCTAAGGGTGTTGTCTAAGCTTATCCTCTGTTCTTTACAAGATAATCCTAAGGGTGGAGCTAGACTTTCCCAGAGGATACGTCAGATCGCTACCTCTTGAGATAGACAAAGCATGTAACAGCTGGTTGGGGCAGATTAGATGGCAAGGGTGGAACAACCTGTGTTGCCAAATGACAGTACAGACAATAATGCACACAGGACACACCGGGTGAAAGTAATGGATGCAGGTTATGGATGCTGAGGACGAAGACACAGGTGCAGTTCACACAAGGCAAATAACCAGATGCAGGAATGGTAGCAGGGGCAAACACGCCTTGGGTCAGGTTCACACACAGGACGCAGGTATGCTGGAAGCAACTAGGAGTGCAGGATCAAACAACAGGAACTCCAGGGAACTAGGACACCTCAGTGGTAACACAGAAACAGGACAGGAACACTGTAACAAGAACACAGGAACCAGGGCAGGAATTACAGGAACACAGGAACCAAGGCAGAGGATACAGGAACACAGGAACCAAGGCAGAGGATACAGGAACACAGGAACCAAGGCAGAGGATACAGGAACACAGGAACCAAGGCAAAGGATACAGGAACACAGGGATGCTTTTTGCAGAGCAAATGCACAAACACCTTTGCAGGACCAAGGACCAAGACGCTCAGGCAGAGCACATATGCAGGAAGCTTCCTTAAATGGCTAAGCCACAGGTGCAGAATAATTAAGGCACAGAGCGGTGTGCACACACCCCCTCTAGTGGCTAGATCCATACTACATGCAGAGGAACATGCAGCTTGACCCAAAGGCCAGAAGGACTAATGGCGGTAAATGTACGCACGGCAGCTGGAGCGCCTGGCCGCCGTTACAGGGGATTAAGAAAATTTTAATCCTGTTGAATTCCTACCTATAATCTAAGCTTGTGTGTTATAGTTTTCTATTAAAGGAACTGGTCCATGTCTGCAGCACATCCTGACTGCCTAGTCCACCTGGTCCATTTTCTGGTCTCCAATTCTCTGTCCCCCCACTCACTTCTGAGACAAAAGTCACATGACCTATCTCTTATGTTGCCAGGAAAGCCGTAACACCTCATCTGTAAATTCCTTTCATATTATCTTAGGATATATTAGATGTGCAGGACCCCCGCCCCCCTACACACACACCCACCCACCTACATCAGTGTGACAAAAACCCCTCCCCTCTGTGACACGGCTCTGTTATAATCAATGGAGCCGCATTATAGAGGGGAGAGGATACGGTCACTCTGGGTGGCGGTGGGCCTGCCTCCAGTTATCTGAGTTGGAATAGTGGTCGGGAAAAGACCTGCACCATCGGGATCACCATGCTGCCACAGATCGACTGAGGTAAAAAAAAAAATATGTACCTGATGGTACATTCACTTTAAGGAGCTTTACTGTATGATTGAGAGATATGTGGTGTTCTGATTTGATGCTAGAGCTGTCACTCATACATAAGAGGCAGAACTTGAGAAGACCTCAACGTTGCTGTCTTGTTCTGTTCCATAACCTTACAGCTTGTTCTTATGTGGAGACGTAGCAAATTTAAAACAAAAAAAAAAACACTAAGCATTAAAAAAAAAATGTACTGTGTATTAAAACTTTGAGGACCAGGCCCAAAATGACCCAGTGGACCGCGCAAATTTTGATCTTTGCGCTTTCGTTTTTCCCTCCTCCCCTTCTAAGTGCTCTAGCACTTTCAGTTTTCTATCTACAAGGCCATCTAATGGCTTATTTGTTACAGGAATAGTTGTACTGTGTAATGGCGGCTTTCATTTTACCATAATATGTATGATGGAATCCCAAATATATTATTTATGAAGATATAAATGGGTGAAATCGTAAAAAAGAATGCAATATGGTAACATTTGGGGGGTTCCTGTCTCTACGTAATACACTATATGGTAACAGCGACATTATACTATTACTCTATAGGTCAGTCCGAACACAACCATATGCAGGTTATACAGATTCTCTAATGTTATATATAATTTTTTAATGATATCCTTTTTTTTTGGCAATTAAATATTAATAAAATGGGCCTATTGTGCCGCTTATAACGGTTTTAGTTTTTTACCTATGGGGCTGTATGGGGTGTCATTTTTTCTGCCATGATCTCTAGTTTTTAATAATACCATATTTGTGAAGATTGGACGTTTTGATCACTTATTATAATTTTTTTTTAATATATATATATATATATATATAATGTAACATAAAATCGGTAATCCGCGCACTTTTTTCCCTCTTTTCGTGTACTCCGTTCGGTTCGCTACGGTATATTATATGTTTATTTATTTATTTTTATATGTTTTATTTATATAATGGGAAATGGGGGTGATTTAAACTTTTATTGGGGGAGGGGTTTTGGGGTAGTGTGTTGGTGTTTTTAACTTTTCTTTTTAATACATTTTCAGTCCCTTTGGGGGACTTGTACATACAGTACTTTTATTTTAGACACTGATGATTACTATGCCATAGGCATAGCATTGATCAGTGTTATCGGCGATCTGCTCAATGAGCCTGCCTGTGCAGGCTTAGTGCAGCAGATCGCCAATCGGACCGCACGGTGGCAAGTGAGAGACCTCCGGCGGTCCGTTTTACCGATCGGGACCCCCGCAGTCACACTGCAGGGGTCCCGATCGGTAAGTGACAGAGGACTCCCCCTGTCACTTACACTTAAACGCTGTGGCCGCACCGCGATCGCGGCGTTTAAGGGGTTAATGACACGCGGCAGCGCGATCGCTGCAGCGTGTCATTACCGGTGAGGTCCTGGCTGCTGAGAAGTGCGCTCTGCTCCAGAGCGAGCTTCATAGCTCAGGACATACCGGTACGTCCAGGGTCGTCTGGGGACAGACTTCCAGGAGGTACCGGTACGTCCTAGGTCGCCTAGGGGTTAAACATAAAGACTTGAATTCAAACAATGTAATTTTCTGAAAAAAAAATTCCTTTTAGAAGCCGTTCACGTTTGAGAGGTTTCCAATGAAAAAGTGTTACAGATGTAGCAGAGCTTTCTAAGTTATTTAATTGTTATTTCTGAACAATGATTGCAAGATTTATCTGTAGTCCTGAGGGAAACCATAGATAATACTTTATTATATCACGCTGAGGTGTGCTGAATGACAATTTAGCTTCACTACATTGGCAAACACATCTTTACATCTGCTACTTATGGTTTATCGGTGCAACAGAGTTTGTCTCAATTCAAAAACGTATCTTGTCATAGCAATATCATTATCCATAGGACTGCAGGTAATCCCGAGTTATTATTACCATGTTACCATGGTGTAAAGCTGGCCATTCACATTAGAACAGTTATCCAGGATTAGCAAAAGCAAAGCTAGTTTCTTGCAAAAATAGCACCTCCCCTGTCTTCAGGCTGTCTATGGTATTACAACTCAGCTCCATTTACTTTAATGCAACTGAGCTACAAAACACCCACCCGAACAAGAGTGGTGCTGTTTCTGGAACAATGCAGCCACACTTTTCTAAGCCTGAACAACTTCTTAAAAGTGTACCTGCCATTTTAAAAATATATTGCTTTCTTCAATGATGCTCTTGGACTGCTGATTGTCTGTGGAGGAAATCTAGACTTCCTACACCATAAATTCACTCTCAGAATGTATTACTCTGCCCTTCACCTCGTCAAACAAGCTTATTTCATCTCCCGCATGTCTTCACTGTCTAAAAACCCTATTTGAAACCTTTAACTCTCTTCTTAAGACCAAAGTTCAGACACCCATCACCAACCTTTGTGCTGAAGACCTGGCCTCCTACTTCCGAACTAAAATTGACACTATCCACTCTGACATCACGTCCCAGTCTCAAAGTCCCATAGATCCTATTCCCTCTCAAACTTTCTCTTCACTCTCGGCTTTTTATCCTGGTGACCCTACTTCCTCACACCTACTCCAGTCAGTCTCTCCTGCTGTCACTACTCACCTCACTAAAATTTTCAACCTTTCCCTCTCCTTTGGTATCTTTCCCTTCTCCTTCAAGCATTCAGAAATAACCCCATTATCGACCTGTCTCTAACCTGCCTTTCATCTTTAAACTCCTAGAATGTCTAGTATATTCCTGCCTAACACGCTATCTCTCCGATAACTCTCTTCTTGACCCCCTACAGTCCGGCTTCTGATCCCTTCACTCCACTAAAACCTCACACCAAGGTGTCAAATGATCTCCTGTAGTCCAAATCACAAGGAAACTACTCCATGTTGATACTTCTGGATCCCTCAGCAGCATTTGACACTACAGACCACCAGCTCCTCCTCTCCATGCTCAGCTCTCCTGGCCTCAAGGACTCTGTTTTTTCCTGGTTCTCTTCCTACCTCTCTGACCGCTCCTCCAGTTTATTCTTCTCTGGCTCCACTTCTTCTCCTTTACCTTTTATGGTTGGGGTTTCCCAGCGATCAGTCATGGGTCCTCTCCTCTTCGCCCTCTATACAGACCCCATCGGACAGACCAGATCAGATCAGCTGGTTTGGCCTCATCTCTACGCTGATGACACCCAGCTATACATCTCTTCCCGTGACATCACCCCCCATTCCTACAAAACACCAGTGACTGTCTATCTGCTCTCTCTAACACTATGACCTCTCTATTTCTCAAACCTAATCTTTCTAAAACTGAAATTCTCGTATTCCCTCCCTCTGACAAACCTAAAACCGACATCTCACTCTCAGTCTGTTGTACTAGCATTACTCCTGTGCATCAAGCTCAATGTCTGGGGGTTATGCTGTACTCGGATCTATTTTACTTCCTATATTTAAGCTCTTGCACACTTCTGTTACCTACATTTCAAAAACATCTCTAGTATCCACCCATTTCTCAACATTGACACCATTCAGACTCTTACTGTCACCCTGATCCAATTTCGTCTTGACTACAGTAACTTCCTACTAATCGGCCTTCCTTTTTCTAAGTCTATCCTGAATGCATCAGCCAGACTCATCTTCCTTTCCAGCCATTACAGTGACCTCTCCCCCTGTGCCAGTGACTGCACTGGTTGCCCATTAAGTACAGAATTCATTTTAAACTCCTCACCCTCACCCATAAAGCTCTCCACAACTCTGCCCCTACATACATCTCCTCCCTCATCTCAACCTATAATCCTACCCGTGCTCTACACTCTGCTAATGATCTTAGACTAATTACTCCCAAAATCAGAACCTCTCACTCCCAACTATCTTAGGTGGAAGTGAGACAAATATCTTAAAGGTGTACTCTGGGAAAACTTAAAAAACAGGGAGGGCAGAGGGTGGTGGAAGCATCAAAATTAAGTTATACTTACCTCCCCTGGTGCCACCGCAGCTGAAGAGCCACTGCTCACTGTCACCCATTGGTCTCCTGTATCTTCGAGTCCTGTGACATCACAGCCCTCCTCAGAAATACCTGCTCAGCTATTTAGTGACTGATGTGAGACACCTCTGCAGTCAATGTTTCAACGAGTGGTTTCTATAGTGCCATGATATTACATGACCCAGGAGATACAGGAGACCTGTGGGTGACAGTGAGCAGTGGCTTTGTGGCTGAGGGGGTACCAAGACAGATAAGTATAACTTAATGGTTATTACCACCATCACCTGCCCCCTATTTTTTATGTTTGCCTGGACTACCCCATAGAATGTTTGGCAAGCTTCAAAGATCCTCATAGGTTTAGTTTCCGATGTTTTACAGTATACTGTAAGGTCTTGATACTTTGTTGGTCCCAGGGCATCAATGTGTTTTAGTACTATATGTACATAACAAATGCATAAATCAAGGAAGGAAAAGCGACGAGGCAGTTGGTTTCTGATGGCAATGGACAGTCTCAAGCAGGTATCAAAACGACACAAATGCTGAACCACTAAAGCATTGCTACAAAGTTTTTTACCAGTTTACATACAAAAGAAGTGGTGAACACTATTAATATTATGGGGTGAACAACTAATAGCAGATACAGGAAAAACATGATACAAATATAGTTTCATGTTATACACTACAAGGCGGGGTTCACACCAGGTAAAACACAGGCGTTCTATGACCTGGCGGGGTCACAGACTGGCCGGTGTTACTAAGGATCATGGCGAACGATTCTGCAGCACCATCTGGATGATCTTCACTTCTGGTGAATTCCGATGCATCACAATTCACCGCTGCACACAATGGAGCGTCTGGCCATTATTGAATGAATAGTGGCCGCAAAAAAATAAACATGTTAGTTTTTCGTGCGGCCGGAAGGAATCCCGTCCGGAGTGTATACTATGCATATAGGCTCCGGCCAGGATCCCATTCATTCCAATACAACATATGTTTTGGCCACAGAGCAAAACTTGTTCTCCTGGACAGTTCCTGACACTGACAGAGGTGGCAGCAGAGAGCACTGTGTCAGATTTAAAAGAACAAAAGAACTCCAGGATTTTTCTTACACTCCAAATATATATATATATATATATATATATATATATATATATATATATATATTCTTTTATTTCAATAACAACTAGAAAATTAGCAAGTGACATTGTAACCTCTATCTAGCGAGGGCTGGAATTATGATGGATGATACCAAGCTTCATTTCTTCGATGTGTTCTACATCTGTATCCATCCCACAGGAGCTACTATGGACCTCCACAAGCTTCACATGTCTCTTTCATCTCTCAACAAGGTCAATGTATCCTATTTTCGATTGTTATTGGTTAGTTCTTGTTTAGTTTTTTTGGTGTAAACATTGATTACGTAATTTTGCTTCCATGATCTTTGTGTGAGGGTTAACTCATAGATTATGAGACAATATAAAACATCCGGGGTTCATAAATAATGTACTTGGTTCTGTAACTAAACTCAGCAGATTGCAGCTTCTTGACACTGTTCTCATTTAGCCGTATCCCCTGTCGAATAAGGTTGTGCGCTGGAAAGCCTGAGCAAGGCATCTCCGTGTACTGTGTATATATAGGTCAGTCCTAATGCTTTTAGTCTGTGGATGTGGAATAAACATCACACTGTGCCTGATTCCATCTCTCCATTCGCAACTATTAATGAAAACTGGAGGTTTTAATTTCTCCTCAATAGACAATTTAATGAGTTACACATTTAGTCGCTCGAGTTGGATATTGTTTAGCACTGTATGTAATTTCTCCGTTATACTCCGAGTGCCGTAATATCAGGTTGTCATTTTAGAAAATGAATGGCTTTCATTGCAGCCTAAAGAAAAAAAACTTTGATTAAAAGCCCGTGGAGGGGTGGAAGCAAATAATATCCTAAAGAAATATAAAAACGTACAGCAAAAACACTTAAAAAGACCATAAAACCTGCAGAAGAGATCCTAGCCTGGAGACATTCCACTTATGGGTTTACACTGAACTTAGAAGAATGAACAGAATACATCAAAAAAGCTTTTTTTTTTTCTCTTCATGAATTGGCATTAGAATTATTCTGAGGGCCACTAGGTGGCAATAATATTCTGTTTTAAAACTTTTTTTTTGTAACTGAACTAAGGTTTTTTTTACTGAACTATTAAATACATTGAGGGTCTTGGCAAAATAACTCGTTATGTGAAAATTCTTTATTTATTTTTTTAATCTGGGTTTTATCTAATAATTTATATATTGTGATAATCAAGCAATTTCTGCCATCACAGAAGGGGGACTTCTGTTATTATAAAATACATATAAATATATTTACATATAATTTTTCCTTATGTAAAATATTTAATTTTATATAAGAAACACACATAAACTGTTGCGATTAGCAGATAATATGAAGGTGGAATTAGATTCAGGTGTTTTCTATCACTGGGCTGACAATCAGGTGTGAGTGAGCGACCTGTTTTATTTAAAAATCTATCTAACCCAGAAGAGGAGTTGTTGATGGAAGTTTAAGGAAAAAAAAAATCTCTAAGGGTGCCTTCACACCTACCGGATCTCACTCCTTGAGTGTTCTTAAGGTTTGTTTATCTCTAGATGTAACCTCCAAGTAAATTAAAGACTTTCTCACATTAGTTCATGGTCATGTGGTGCTCCACCGGTGTGGTGGACGACCAGTGTCTGATGATGCGCGCGCGCATGATGAGCATGCGCGCGTGAAACGGCTGTCACACCCCTCCTGTGATTGTTAGGCGTCCTCGCCGACTGCTACACACTCTGCCTGTTTTTATGTTTTTGGACTGAATAAAGAAGAATTTTATGGTGAGTGCCCTCTCTATTCTCTTACCAGATAGTGGTTGGTTGGGGAATAGCTCAGGCAGGTGTTATGTTGTCTTGCCGCCAGTGCACACAGTTATGATGGCACACCTGTTTTTATTTTAGTGAGGCTGGTTATACCCTTTCCCCTTTGGTAAGTAACCTGCCGGGCTGTTTGTGGGTCCCTTGGGTGCTTATCACGGTGGTCCGGAGTGGAGTTGTGACCCACCCGTACTATCGGTACCACCATCCTGAGACAGGGAGATGACCCAAGGAAGATGCAATTGCTTTGTAGGTGCTTAGAGAATAACCACTGAGTCCAGTTAAATAAATAACTTCTTCTTTACTTTTAGAAATACTTGATACAGTGATATACAGTGGACTTCTGTCTTGACAATATACTTTAGACTTAAAGTATATAAAGCTTATAGAGTAGTGCAGCCGTGCTGGCTGAGTTGCGTGCTGAGAGGTAGAAGAGGTTCAGAGAAGTATAGAGGAGGATGTTGAGAGAGTCCCAACCCAACAAAGTACTGTGCTCTGCCAGAACTTTAGAAGTAGAATAAGTAGAATACTTGAGAGTAGAGAGAATACTTGTGCCCATGATTTGACTTTTTTGTCTTTGCACCAACTATTGCCCCCCAGTGTCGGGCCACCCATCCTAGAGGGTTACACAAGCCCCAGACATTGTTACCTGGGTTGATCCCTGACATGTCCTCTCTGAGAGTACTAAGCACTGCATAGTACGTGGAAGTGCTGCTTTCAATAAAAGCCATATACGTCTGCTTTGCTCAAAGTCTAGACTAAGACTCCCCTTGTCCTCTAACGGGGGACTTGGCATAAGGCAGGGCCCAACTTGACTGCTGTAGGGACTGGCTTGCTTCCTTCCTCTACAGAAACCAAAGTAAGAATCACTAAAGGTGTGGCTACATTTCCTCTCCCCATGTGACAACTTCCTACAGCATATGTAATATGTGCTGTAAGGGGGTGAGAAGAGAGTGCAAGAGAAAGAGAAGGATATAGGTAGATAAGAGGAAGATCTCTCATTGGTGCAAAAATCCCAGAAACACCCTTTAGCTACCTACAGCTTTGCAATACTTAAGCATACAATATGCATACTAGTGACATCTAGTGGCAAAACTTAGGTACTACTTCATCACCACTATTAATTTGAAGTACTTCGTATGTGAGAGGACACAGAAGAATATTGGTGTGCAATGCTGGATTTTAAGAGAAAAGCCACTCATCTTCAAAAAGAACATTGCTGCCCATATGAAGTTTGCTAAAGATCGCTTGGATAAACCAGAAGGGTAGTTTTGTTTAAAATGAGAAGCATTATGTTTGGAAAAAGGGAAGCACCACATTCTGCCATCAAACCTCATATCATCTCTAAAACATAGTGGCAGTATCACAGCTTGCTACATTTGGGCAAAAACAGCTTGCCATCACTGATGGGACAGTGAATTTTGAATTATACCAGAAAATTATAGAGGAAAATAGTAGGATATGTGAGACAAATCTCAGGAGAACGTGGGTCCTGCAACAAGACAATGACTCTAAGCACCCAAGTCTCTCTACCAAAGAATGGTTGAAGATGAAAGAGAGCCAAAGTACTGACTTCAGTCCAAAAGAAATGCTGTGAACAGACCTGAAGCGAACAGTTCATGGGAGGAAACCTACCCCCATAACATGGAGCTGAAGCTGTTCTGTATGAAGAATTGATGGCAAAAAAAGACTATTTGGTCCATCCAGTCCATCCTTATATTATTTCCTTTATCATTTATTATGATAGATATACTGTATGTTTATCCCTGGCAACAAGTTTACATTCACTTACTGTAGATTTACCAACCTCAGTATTGTAATATTTTGTCATATTGCCTTTGATTCCCCCCTCCCCTCCAAAAAATAAATAAATAAATAAATAACCCCTTTGAATATCTTTTTTTAGGTGAAATCTTTAAAACTGGACACAGTATTCCAGAAGTGATGTCACTAGAGCTCTATACAGCGGGATCACAATCTCCCTCTTCCAACTGGTTATACCTCTAGCTATACACCCCAGCATATGATAAGCTTTTCCTACCACCTGGTGCTCCATTTTAAGGCTGTCAGAAATTACTACCCCTAAACCCTTCTCTTCTGAAGTCTTTGACAACACAAGAACTGCTGATATTATACTTAGATAAATGAGATCAATTGATCAGGTCTAATATGTTTGATCCATTTTTATGATTTGATTCCCTTTATCTACTTTTAGTTCTTCCAGTACATGAAAATGTGATATAGTTCTGTAGGTCAAATAAAGAAAACTCTAAAGAGTTCACAAACTTTTAAGCCCCACAATACCTAACAATGCCTTTCAGGTATTTCTATAAAATAAGTAAAAATGATAATAAAACTAACTGGTGATCAATTTAGCCCTGGGCACATGTAATATTAATGAGTCTTAAGGTTCAGGTAGAAAACCATATAAAATAAAACATATAAAATGACATAGAAGTGCACAAGCATCATGTCATTATTCTCCTGTTATTCTGGTCTTTATCTTTCTTTTTGGTAAAGAACACTTTAATCTTATTCTCAAAACTAGGACACAACTTCATAAGATGGTGAAGCTTCTTTGAAGTTATTTTGCTTTGTAAGATAAGATGTGCAGTATCAATAGAAATTCTGTTTTGTGTTATTTGACATATATACAGTATTGTATATACTTGGTATATATACTGGCTATATGATGGCCTTATTATTATAGGACATTTCATGTATATGCTGTCTGCACTGTGTGACAAATTATCAATTTCTTACCTTACAAGAGGATCATTTAGTTTATTGACTAAAAATTATCTTGTAATCAGCACATTATGGTGAAGAGCTAAAGACTCAAAGGCGTTGTTCACCATTTTTTTTCTTTCAAATCAACTGGTGCCAGAAATTTATAATTTACTTCTATTGAAAATCTTAAGTCTTCCAATACTTCCAATCAGCTGCTGTATGTTCTGCAGTAAGTGGTATTTTTCCAGCCTGGAGAGCAGGAGAGGTTTTCTATTGGGATTTGCTACTGCTCTGGACAGTTCCTGACATGGACAGAGGTGGCAGCGGAGAGCACTTTGTCAGACTAGAGAGAATACACCACTTCCTGCAGAACATACAGCAGCTGATAAGTACTGTATGACTCGAGATTTTTAATAGAAGTAAATCATAAATCTCTGGCACTTTCTGGCACCAGTTCATTTAAAAAGAAAAAATGTTGGTGAACAACCACTGCAAGTATTACCGTACATACAGTACCATCACACTGTTATCAAACAAAATCCAGTACACTAATACCAATGTTACCAATAATACCACCAATAATAATGGCACCATATATGACCACCACAAGTAACTGAATAATGCTACCATATGCAGATATTGAATAAAACTACCAATAAAATATGATACCAAATGAAACTCTTTCCAAGACCAATGTGACCAATGATGCATCTATACAGACTACAAGAAAATAGCTACACCATGACCACAAATTACTATGCCCAAATGAGTGGACAGTACTTCTGTTTCTGTATACTGAACAGTGCCCCCTCATTGGCTGATTGTAATAGTCTTGCAGCATGTTATAAAATCATTGGCCGCTTACCATGCATCACTCAGCATAATAGGAACTGCATGGTTGGCGGCCAATCAAAGTATATAGATAATAATGTATAAGATGTAAAGATGTATACTTACCTCTCCACACTCCCTGTTGTCCTTCCGAAGTGATAGGCCACTCACTTAGACAGTCAACTCAGTCAGTCAGTGATTGTCTGAGCTGCATGTCACTTCAGAGAAGGGTGCAGAAGCTTCAGCGGCGGCTCTGGTCAGCTGTGAATAGCTAGAAACACACAGGGGAGAGTGGAGAGGTAAGTATATACACTTTGTTTCCGGTGTATAAGACAACATAAAACGCTTCATGCAATGTTTTCTAATAAAATAAAAGCGTTTAACCTGCCGCGCTTGTGCCCAAAAAGATACTTAATCATAGCATGCACACATGCTAATTACCTCGTAAGTATTAGGCATTGGTATGGTGTTTCAATCTGAACTAGTCATGGCTGGCGGGAAATTTTCTGTAATCACGCCTCCCTGGGTGTGATTACCAATGAGGAGCCTGCAGCGTTGAGGATGATATGGGATGACTGGGATGCAGAGGATGATATGGGATGACTGGGATGCAGAGGATGATATGGGATGACTCCTCTGTGATGCTGCAGACAAAATTATAGCAGAAGTCCCGCCAGCCATGACTAGTTTAATTGAAACACCACCGCAATGCCTAACACTTAACAGATAATCCGCATGAGGTGCAGGTGCATGATTAAGGTATCGTACAAGCGTTTTATCATTAAGCGTTTCCATTGACTTTCTATATATATATATATATATATATATAAATACTTTTATCCTATGACAGATCTGCAGAGTTGTCCTGTGAGTATTATTATTCTCTGTTCAGTAAAGAACTGTTCAGTAAAGTTTCAAGTTTTAAGAATCCTTGTGTTAGAAGTCATTCGCCTGCACTCTGTAGGATTGAAGCAACTCTTTCAAAAGTGTGTGTTAGTGGTACACAAGGTTTGCTAGCATCACCACTCTGCTATGTGAAAACACACTACTGCGCCCACCTAGCCCTGCACTGCACCGCCAGTTGCAGCCCTTGATCCTCACCACATGAATAGGATGTATTTTGTCAACCTTATGAGACCAAAGACCTCTGAACTCACATTGACAGCCTTTAAAGGAAAAATAACAACAGATTAGAAGAATGTAACCTTCTGTTATGTTCCTATACAAGGAGATGCTGAGGAAGAAGATAGCTTTCCTCCGTTTTTCAGCAGTTTGGTGCACTTTGGTGCATCTTGTGACTTCCGCCCTACGGGAACTTGCCGTTGATTTCCCTTTAAAAAAATGATGTGTTTACTTTGCTTCAACTGTTAGTTTTTCCCAGATATCTAAAAAAAGTAATTTCTTTCTCACCAGAATCAGGCTACAATATCAGTTTAAATGCTATGTTAGTCAGTTCTTAAAATTTTTAGCTGTTACTTCAAAATTGATCCATTTATCATCAAGGAAAATCTGCATTAGGTGTAATGAACCTTCAATAGACTCTTGTTCCAATCTCTCAAGAAGACGTAAAGATTGAGCAACAAGGTAATCTCAGAATCCTCAAACCCCTTGGGGCAATTGAATCACTCACCAGGACTTAATTTTATTATGATAACCCTAAAAAAGTCCTTTGAACACAGATTTCTCTCAGAAGACGATATAAAGTCATGTCCGAAAAGATCTCTGTAGCTCTATTATTTAAAAAGGAACTATCAGCAGGTTAGATGTTAGCACCGGGGGCAATGAGGAGGAAGGTATGTGTTTTACCTTCCTTCTCTGTGCTGGGCCCCCACTGTTAGTTGGGGTAATCATTGTCCAGGAACACTGTTAGGAGCATTGCCCTGCCCTGCCCCCACAGCATTATCCAGCCCGCCCACTCCATTGATAATCACTGGTAATGTAAGAAGCTTAAAGGGAACCACTCACCACCAAAATGTCCATGAAGCTATACATATAATGTAATGAAGGCCCCCAGCACTGTTTTTAAACATGTAACTAATACCTATCTGCTTTCCACATACAGTATCCCCTGAAAATTAACTTTGTAAATGTCCTGTGTTGCATGTAAATAACCTTTAGCTAGGCATGTTGGTGGCCCTTAGTGCTGAACTAGACATAGAGGATGGTGCTCCTCAGTTGGCTCTAATCATGCCTGTCTGAACATGATTCTCAGTGCAAGAGCCTACTGCATGCCACAAAGGGCCCATCCTTGAGCGCTGACACCCATAAAGGCGGGATTGCAGCCAAATCAAGTGCACCATCTGTGATTAGTTTGGTTCTGCGGACCGCTCATTTGTTATGAATTGGGATGCGGGCCCATTCTTGTGCGCTTGCATCCCAATTCACCATAGCACACATAGCACGGCCAGAGCTGCACTTTCCATTGTGTGAGCTGTTAGTATTGTACGGCTGCTATTCAATGAATAGTGGCCGCAAAAAACTGTCAGTTTTTCATGCGGCCACTAGGACTGACAGCCAGAGTGTTTACACTCCGGCAGGGATTCCATTGACTGCAGTGCAACATAAATTTTCTATTTATCATGCCGTTGTTGCAAATTGGCACGACAGGCCATGATTAATAGAAAATTTATGTTGTATGAACTTAGCCTAAAGGGCATAAGCAGACAACAACTTGAGCACTAACTCCGATTTATGATGCCAAAAGTTTGGTAAAGGAAGAGAGTCCCTTAGGCTATGTTAACCCTCTTGAGTGGACAATTTATCCTCTCTAAAATAACATAAAAACATAGGAGATTGTCGGCAGAAAAAGACCACTGGGTCCATCTAGTCTGCCCTTTTAGTATTTCCATTCTTATTATCTTAGGATAGGTACAGTATGTTTATCCCAGGCAGGTTTAAATTATGTTATTGAAGATTTGCCAACCACATCTCTCGACATGGACTGTAGGTAATCTTGAGTAATTCTCCTAAACATGATGTAGGAGCTGGAGAACCTAGTAAACACTGACAATAAAATGGCTATAAAAAATAAACATAAATACAGTAGATAAATTTTATTAAAGACCCAACATATCTTTTCTACAGACTTAACTAATAAAACGAAAAACTTTTGTTTCAATAAACCAAATAACTAAAAAGCAAGTTTTTGCAGGACTCGAGGGCCATTGATCGGCATCGATCGCAATCTACTTTTATGTAGGATTTTCTGTTCACAATAGACTTTAGAGGTTGGAATTATCTTTAGGGCTCTCGTAGAGTTTCCCATGCTTCCTGCATCATGCAACAGGGATAATATAGGTCTTGGCTGTAATTTCACTGGCATTGTATTGTGCAATTTCTACCACAAGAGAATTCAATTCTTGCACTCTACAGCAAGTACCTGCGGCAGAAAAGTAAATGAAAATTTAGACATGTAATAAAGATTTTCAAGTGAGCCACTTTGAAATCTATAATATTGTCAGTTGTTAGAATTGTTCCTGCCTCAATAGGATCAGGATTGCAATCAACCCTGATTCATAATAAATGTTCAATTATATTTGTAGAGGAGAATGTGAATAGTTCTTTCTCATGGATTCGGATGAAATTTACTGATACCTCTTAAAACCGGAGGCCATGGAAAAGTTTTGTTAATGATAATTCAATAAGTAATGACTTTCATTGTTTGTTTCCTTTCCAGGATGTTAAAATACAATTTCCTAGAAATTTGTAACCATGTAACCATCACAGTCAGATATACAGCGCTGACTGGAGGAAATTTTCAGCTACATGGAATATGTTTTGGAGGAACTTAGGTCAGTCATTTTCTCTCTTTATTACAGTGGTTATCTGGAGAGCAGAAAACACCCCACGTCTTTTGCTCTCTGGCACTCCACGCCCTTCCTCTCTGGTGATAACTTTCAAATGAGAGGGACTGGGAGGATATTGCAGGCATTGTCCACACAAAATGTCCAATAGCTGCTCAATGTCCCTGCAAGTGAGTGGAGCACCGATGTCCGATCACCAGTGCCCGCCACAAGGTGGGATGGACTTGCTGTGGCAGGCGACCCGCATGTTGCTACCACCGACTGGGTCTGCTAACGGTGGCTGGCGAGGTGCAGCTGGAGACAGGTGGACAGGAAGAAACACAGCAGGCCTCACAGCTGGAACCGCAGGCAGCAGGAACACAGCGGAGCTCAGAAATGAAAGCACTGGCGGCAGGAACCACGGGCAGGAACAAAAGGCAGATAAAACGGCCTGGAACAATGGGCAGGAACAATGGAGAGCTGGGAACACACGTAAAGAGAAGCATGCAGAGGCTTCAACAAGGAAGGTCAGCACAGGTGTGTAGTTTATAGAGGAGGTGATTGGTGCAACTACCAATTAGGGATGTACTGTCCCTTTAAATTGAAGCAGAGACGGCGCACACGCTGCCTAGGAGATGGGGACACATGTGCTGGATCATGCAGGAGGACTGGGGAACATCAAATGCAGCCGGAGACACAAGCACAGCTGCAGCCCGGGGGGACATCTCGGCTGCAGCCAGAATTGACAGCGCAGCTACAGGAGTAGGCATATGCTGTGGCCGCAGCTGTTACATAATGCTAGGCTCTCTCTTCTGCACAAAGCCCATGGTAAGCTCCGGCCCTCACTTACTATAATTTTTCCTCCTCTGTCTGTTATTTTGGACAAATTTCTCATGACAATAAGAAATTGACAGCAGATTGTAGGAAAAGGAGACATCTAGTGGCCAAGACTTTTTATTAGGCCAAGCATTTTTTTAAGGAGTAATTTATGGTAAATGGAAATCTATACAAATACGTTAGGAATGATACTGTCTAGTTAGACACCATCAAATAGAGGGAGTTTATTTAAAATGACAGGGACCATTTAAAGGTACTATTAGAGTTATTTTCACTTGCCCTCTTGTCAAGTCCTCTAGTCATTTTTACTTGTATCCTAGGAGAATTATGAGATTGCGGGGAATCAGACCTTTGAGCCGCCACTTCTTTCATTCTCTATGGAGCTACCAGAGAAAGTCGAGTGCTGCACTTCAATATCTTTATCGGTTCAATAGAGGATGAATGGCTAGTACCGTTAACCGAGCACTAAAAAGGGTCGAGTGCTCATTAATTCAGTAGGGCATTTTTTAATGCTTGAGTGCTCAACTTGAGTAACAAACTCCATTGAAATCAATTTAAAACTCAAGCATTAAACCAGGTGTCCCCTGCTCAACATAGCGGAGGGTCCCTGGTTACCCTTCAAAGCATGTGTAAATGAAATGTACAAAAAGTGGAATGAAGAAATGCAATATGTTACTGCAAGACACATTGGAACTGGTGGTATGATGTTAATTTCAGTAACCTATTGCATTTTTTCATTCTAATTTTTGTATTTTTTATTTGCATGTCCCTTCAAGTGGCAAAATACTCAAAAATGTGAAGGGAAACACATACTGCTGGAGTTCTGTGTCTTGCAGTAACCTTAGCACCACCACTGTGCTTGATAGAGCATGTTCCCTCAACATTATTAGATAGGCACCTGTGGATAGGGGCCAAGAAAAAAATAACCCAACAACCCCTTTACTGTAACAAATAGGGACTGGCCAAAGCAAAAATCCTTTTTATATTGTTTGTCTACAGGTAAACTCTCCAAAGACCCTAAATGTTCTAGATATTTTTGGTACCACGCAAATTCGAACTGTAAAAAGTGAATTATTTTACTATAAAATGCTCCACAGTAATTGATGAATTGAGAAGTGTATTTATACGGCGCCAACAAAATCATGCCATTCTTGCCAAATCTTATATCCATTCTAAGCCACTGAAACAGGTAATTTATATTTCCCTTTCTCCCCCAAAAAATAAATCCTGTATATAAATAATACAGACTTAATTCTGAACTCACAATATAGTCTGTAAAAAAGAATGATGAGGATTAAAGCAATCTACGGCTACGCAGAAAAAAAGCGTTATAGGCCTGGCCAAGAGCCATCGGCAGTCAAGGCTGGTTCTGTTCTTTCTACATTTGGTGTGTTTTGCACGAGACACATAAAGTGTACAGACAGTTTACTATCATGGCACCTCAAAACAAGCTCAATATTTGCTTCTTACTAGAATTCTGCCAAATGGTGTGCCAGGATATGATAACAATGAAAGCAGTCATAGTGTGGAGGATAAAGGATGCTTCTTTTAGGATTTCTTCCAAGCCGTCTGACTTACTTGGAGGCCATTGCATTCATATGCAGAAATGACATTTTCTATCTGAATTTCTGAAATATGAAAGACGAGGCTTATAAATTGGCACGGAAGGTAAAATGTATAAACAACATGGATAAGAGCTCTTATTATCTTAAGACGTAACACAATGAGTCACGTTCCCAATGCTAGAAGTCGGCCAATTAGCGTTTTATCGCTTCGGATTCTGCCATAGGTGACAAAGAACTCCAGGTCAGTCTTGCTGTTTTCCAACACTTTGCAGAGCATGAAAAATGTAATAATCACTTTTTCAAACACATTTATCTTGGTCAGTAATATATGAATAAATCTGCATTATTTCCTATAGAGATAAGAAAATAAAAGAAAATTGGTTAGAAGAGAGATAGATGAAGGTTTATTCACATGCAAGTGCAAACAGCAACGTTTCTGACCACAACAGTGGTCTTTTTTCAAGCTGTATATATGCACTGATGTATATTATGTACTATATACTTGTACCTGACACTTTATTGTGGGTAACCCCTCCTTATCACATGGTCATTCATGTTGTTGTGACATCCCTTTGTTGTCCAGATGAATGCGCTGATTAGCATTTTTTGTACATATATATACCTCTAGGGGGCGCGTTTGTTGTTATAGCTTGAAAAAAGACGACTGTTGTGGTCATAAACGCCACTGTTTGCACTTGGATGTGAATAAACCTTTACAGTTTTTCTGACTACCTGGAGTGCTGCTGCTTTTGTTGATATATTCAGTATGCCTGGAGGCTCCCCTGGCACACATGTTGGCTCCCACTTTTTTACAGTGCAATGACCTTTATTTGTGATAGATAGATAGATAGATAGATAGATAGATAGATGATAGATAGATAGATAGATAGATAGATAGATAGATAGATGATAGATAGATAGATAGATAGATAGATAGAGAGATGCTAGATAGATGCAAAAAGATTGCAGCACTCCGAATGTGATCCAATGACTTATTTAGTCATATGTAGCAGAAAAAGTTGACATTTTAGCCCATTGTGGGTTTTTTGTCGAGACTTTTTTTTTCTTCATACATACGGGGAAATATGTCACTGGAATTGTTGCCATCTTCTTGCATTCTAAATCCATAGGCATTAATTTTGGCTTAGTCGTCGTCTCTGCAATTATAAAACCTTCTACTTACTGGGAAGGGTGTGACCCTCATAGTAAGAATGGGTGAGTGTTGATAAGATTAAAGGTTCTTATATTTTCATATCTAATATTGCCTGAATAATGGTTTATTTTATTGAATCCATGTTTACAATTGTATAGGCACTTTATCAGACTATCCCTTTGCACCCAGTACTTGTGAATCCATTCGTCCTATGTGGTCTGTTTTAAATATATGCAATTTTATCAGTATATGGTTGTTTTTAAATCTATATATCTTGTTTTATTTTATTGTTTCTATCATGTTATCGATACAATCATGGTAAATAAAGAATTTGTGATTCAGACTTCATGCCCATAGTTTGTTGTGTCATTATCGTATTGATGGGTTGTTCTGTTTGTTTGGTAGATTGACACCTAGGGGTACTATTTATTATTGTGCCATACTAATATTGCAGGTTATCTAGTCTCTCTACTGTGAACCTTTTTGTGTATATTTACTGGGAAGCGTGTCTACAAAATGTTGGGGGTATCAGTGGGAATGTTTACCCATTTATCCAGAAGGGCATTAGCGACACTGATGTTGCATAAGAGGTTCTTGCAACCTCCACTTTAGTTAAAGGTGTTTAATGGGTGTTGAGATTAGGTCTATGTGTGGCTATTCAAGTTCTTCCAGACTCGGGCGTGGCCTGGACATGGCGCCGAATGGACGTGCACAGTGAGAGCTCCGTCTTGCCGCCGGCCCTCACCTGCGCCATTAGCGTCTTTAAGCTGCAGAGACGTGCCTCCATGAGGGGGAAGTCCCACACCTGGTCCCCGACTGCTCCAGTACCCACTCCCGGCCGCACTCGCAGCGGCATTCAGCGTTTCTTCACCGGGCAGACTCCACAAGGCCGCACCAAGATGGCCACCTGGTCTGAACAGCGCGGCTCCCCGGATCCGGGGAGAGCCCAATCGGCTTCCACGGTGCTCTCTCAGGACTTTCCTGCACTGCTCCAGGATCAGAGCCCATAACAGCAGGCTGCCGGATTTCTACAAGGCTCAGCTACCCCTCAGGGGACTGAGCTGCAGGTACTGCAGGCACAAATGGCGGCCATCCCCACAAAGGCAGACATGGAGGGGTACATAGGGAGAATGGAAGCAGTATGCAAAGCAGAAATAAGATCTCTGAGGGAGGACTTGGTATCCCTGACTTCCACAGTGCATACACTGGAGCAATCTACTACTGAGCTGCAAACTACCCAGCTTTCCCAGCAGAAACAGTTAGACTTACATGCACAGCAACTACAGATTTTATTTGATATGGCGGATGATGCGGAGAATAGAAACCGCCGCAATAATATACGGGTGAGGGGCATACCAGAGGCAGTGAAGCCTGCAGATATTATTCCTACACTTCAGGGAGTGTTTAACTCGCTTTTGGGCAGACCCCCAACGGCGCCCATGGAAATTGATTGAGCCCATCGGACCCTGGGCCCGCCTAGTACTGATCCGATGAGACCGAGGGACATAGTGTGCCAGATTCATTATTTTCAGCTTAACCCTTAGACGACCCAGGGCGTATAGTTACGCCATGGAAGTCTGTCCCCAGACGACCTAGGGCGTAACTGTACGCCCTGGGTGTTTCTCACGCTATGAAGCGTGCTCCGGAGCGGAGCGCGCTTCATAGCAGGTGGGGGCCGGCTGCAAACAGCAGCCGGGACCTCATCGGTAATGACACGCTGCAGCGATCGCGCTGCCGCGTGTCATTAACTCCTTAAACGCCGCGATCGCGGCGCGACCGCGGCGTTTAAGTGTAAGTGACAGGGGGAGTCCCCTGTCACTTACCGATCGGGACCCCCGCAGTGTGACTGCGGGGGTCCCGATCGGTAAAACGGGCCGCCGGAGGTCTCTCACCTGCCTCCGTGCGGTCCGATCGGCGCTCTGGTCACTGAGCCTACACCCTGCAGGTCACTGAGCCTGCAGAGCGCCCATAACACTGATCAATGCTATGCCTATGGCATAGCATTCATCAGTGTAAAAATCCAAGTAGTGAATGTAAAAGTCCCCCAAAGGGACTTCAAATGTGTAAAAAAAAAAAAGTTAAAAACACTAACACACTACCCCAAAACCCCTCCCCCAATAAAAGTTGAAATCACCCCCCTTTCCCATTATATAAATAAAACATATAAAAATAAATAAATAGATAAACATATAATATACCGTAGCGTGCGTAATTGTCCGATCTATTAAAATATAACAAGCGTCATTGCGACCGGTAAACGGCGTACACGAAAAGAGGGAAAAAAGTGCGCGGATTACCGATTTTATGTTACATTATATATATAAAAAAATTTATAAAAAGTGATCAAAACGTCCGATCTTCACAAATATGGTATTAATAAAAACTAGAGATCATGGCGGAAAAAATGGCACCCCATACAGCCCCGTAGGTGAAAAAATAAAACCGTTATAAGCGTCACAATAGTCCCATTTTATTTATAATTAATTGCCAAAAAAAAGGATTTCATTTAAAATAAATATATAACATTAGAGAATCTGTGTAATTAAACCTGCATATGGTTGTGTTCGTACTGACCTATAGAGTAATGGTATCATGTCGCTTTTACCATATAGTGCATTATGTAGACACAGGAACCCCCCAAACGTTACCATATTGCATTCTTTTTTGCGATTTCACCAATTTATATCTTCATAAATAATATATTTGGAATTCCATCATACATGTTATGGTAAAATGAATGACGCCATTACAAAGTACAACTATTCCTGTAACAAATAAGCCCTTACATGGCCTGTAGATAAAAAACTGAAAGTGCTGGAGCTCTTAGAAGGGGAGGAGGGAAAAACGGAAACACTACGATCAAAATTTGCGCGGTCCACTGGGTCATTTTGGGCCTGGTCCTCAAAGGGTTAAAGAGGACATTAAGCGCAAAGCGCGAGAAGCGGGCTCCATTGATTTTGACGGGGCCAATCTGATGCTTCTTACTGATTTGTCCTGCGCCACGTTAGCAAAACGACGGGCACTCCGCCCCCTGCTCGCTCTCCTGAGGGGGAAAAGTATTCCATATTCGTGGGGATAACTATTTCAGCTACAGATTCGCCATGGTAACCGCACTCTCTACCTACGCACCCCAGAGGATCTACCACATCTACTGGAGGAGCTCCAATTACCCCAGGTCACCATAACTGACTGGCCGCTGCTCCCTCCTCTCATGCAACCCTCCCAGCGCAGAAGGATCTCCGGGCCGCAGCGCCCCGTGCAGAATCGGAGGAGGAGACGGCGCTCTTCAGACCGAGAGCAGGATCCCAGTCGCCCGGGAACTTTGAGAGGCAGCTGTGTGCCAACCTGTTAGCGTATATGTTTATATAGGGATATCCTGCCTAGCTTCAATGCTCTGTGCCCTTGGTTTGATAGTGTGACTGAGGTGTCATTAGATATATGTGGCTGGACTGAGCCTTATGTCACTCCTTACAATGTGCCTGGACATTCTTATCTACAGGGTTGTTTCTCAAGATGTGTGTGTATCGGCCTGTAGGGGGGGTGGTGGGAAGGGTAATGTCAAGAGGATTCTGCGTGGGCCGCTGACTCCCTCACCTTCTCTCCTCCTAATCCCCCCCTTCTCTTTCCTTCCCCCCCCCTTCTCTTTCCCTCCCCCCCCCCTTCTCTTTCCCCCCCCCCCCTCCCTTTCCTCCCCCCCCCCTCCCTTTCCTCCCCCCCTCCCTTCCCTCCCTTCCCCCCCTCCTCCCTCCGAGTTATGACATATCTCTTACACCTGGCCAGGCTTTGCCCGGTGTGGTAATGCAGTTAGTCTCATGCCTTTAGACTTATGAAGGTGACACGTCTCCCTGCAGCACGCAGGTGTTAGGTGCCAAGGCACAAAATGTTTAGTTGTCCTAGTTCCAGTCACCTTTCCACATAGGGTTTCTTTGTTTTTGACGCGTTGACTTAACGCAGTCGTTACTGTTTTCTTCTTTCCTCCATCCTTAATGGATTGAGGCGGACAGATTTCTTTTTCTGTCCTTAGTTTCTGAACTGTTGTTTGTTGGCCATCTCGCCAGAAGGCTTTTTGGTCTCTCTTCCTCTATTTTTTCTTTTCCTACTCTTCCCCTCTTCTTGCTCTCTGCCCCTTTTTCTCTTTCATTCTCTCTCCTGCCCCCTCCCCCCTGTCTTCCCTGCACCATGTCATCTCTAAAACTTACCTCCCTCAATATCAGGGGTTTCAACATACCGGAAAAGCGCTCCCAGTTACTGTATCATATGCATAAGCAAAGAGTTCACATACTCCTATTACAGGAAACACATTTTAAAACAGGGCATGTACCTGTCCTGCCTACCAGATACTATACCCAATGGCATCACAGTACTAACTCAGAGACAAAATCAAAGGGGGTGAGCATAGCGCTGCATAAATTGTTGACGGCCTCTGTGTTGGACTCGCAGGCAGATCCCTCGGGCCACTACCTCTTTCTTAAAATTCGTGTAGCTGAACGTATTTTCACTATTGCTAATTTCTATTTCCCAAACCAGCAGCAAATCCAAGCAGGACGGAAGTTCCTGGGAGAGCTACAAGACTTTGCGGAGGGACTTCTGGTCACGGCAGGTGACTTCAATCTGGTTCTCAACAGGGAACTGGATTCCTCCTCAGGTAGGTCAGCATTGTCAGCATCTCAGTCACGCTCCTTTAAAAAACTACTATTTGACTCTAGACTGGTCGACGTGTGGAGGATCCTGCACCCTAGAGTGAAGAACTACACCTTTTACTCTGCGGTCCATGACTCACATAGTCGAATTGACTTCTTTCTCATAGACCACCACTTGCTGGCCTGGCACCCTCGGGCGTCCATTGATCAGATGATCTGGGCGGTTCATGCCCCTATTACGCTGGTCCTGCCTCTGCCCAATGATGCCCCACGTGAATGGTCCTGGCGCCTCAACCCCAACCTACTAAAAGATGTAGCCTGTCAGGCAGACATTAAGAAAGCCATTGATAATTTTCTTATCGACCACATATCTGATGACACCCCCCTTCCCTTGCAGTGGGAAGCACTTAAATGTGTGATTAGAGGAGTTTTGATACAACATGGGGCTCGACTGAAAAAAGACCACGCAGCCAAAATAAAACTACTCCTGACTAAAATCCACATAGCAGAAACTACCCATAAACAAACACGGGTCCCCCAAGTATTAGCAGAGTTAATTGAGCTTAGGACCCAACTTCAACACCTTTTAAATAAAACGTATGCGCGCTTTCGGGAGCAGATGCACCGTTTTTTCTACAAATTCTCTGACAAATGCGGCTCGGCATTAGCAAAATTCCTGCACCCTAGAGCCTTAAATACATACCTCCCCACGATCACCAAGCCTACTCGAGGTACCTGTCACTCTCCAATGGACATAGTAGAGTCTTTTAGAGATTACTACCACTCCCTGTATAACTTACGAGGCCCGTTGGCAGATATGCCGCCGGCCCTCTTTCAGGAGAGAGTGGAGTCCTATATTTCCTCCACTAAACTTCCATCCCTTGGGGCGGATGTGGCGACTGAATTAGACAGCCCATTCTCAACAACGGAATTGGCGGCAGTCATTAAAGATACCCCTAGTGGGAAAAGTCCGGGGCCGGACCGCTTCACGGCACACTTTTCGTGCCACGGTGGGAGGCGAGAGAAAACTTAAACAAAACTTTGCTCCTAATGTCCCATGTCCAAAAGAAGGCCATACCCTCCTGTTTGGTCTCGGTTGATGCCGAAAAGGCGTTCGACTGGGTCCATTGGTCCTTCATTCGGGCTACTCTGCAACAGATCCGCCTGGGCGAGGGATTGCTGGGAAAGATCATGGCTCTCTACAATGGCCCAACAGCGCGGGTACGAGTCAATGGCCTCTTGTCCACGCCGTTTGCCATAGCGAATGGCACCCGACAAGGGTGTCCGCTGTCGCCCATGTTATACATTCTTGCTATGGAGCACCTGGCTGTAGCTCTACGGGCGTCGGCGGATATCTCTGGTATTCGGCTCCCCCGCTCTCACCACAAACTGGCGTTATACGCCGACGATCTTTTGCTATACGTGACGAACCCCTTGGTCTCTTTCCCATAGATCCTCCGGGAGTTTGATAGGTTTGGCCAAGTCAGTAATTTTAAGGCAAATTATACAAAAACAGAGGCTCTTAACGTCTCTTTTCCCCTCACCATGGTGACGCAGCTACGTGACTCTTTCTCTTTTCGGTAGCAGGACAAGGCTATCAAATATTTGGAGGTGAACGTTCCCTCTGATCTTTCACAGATTTTTGCCCTGAATTTTCTCCCTCTTTTGGCCCGGACGAAGGCTGAGCTGACGTCCTACCTTTGCCAACAGTTATCCTGGTTTGGGCGGATGAATGTAATTAAGATGGACATATTGCCTCGCTTTTTATATTTTTTCCAGTCGATCCCCATACGTATCCCCCTCTCATACCTGAAGCAACTCCAGGGACTCATCAAAAAGTTTGTCTGGGGCTCTCTGAGACCACGTCTAAAGTACAAAACCCTCACACGCCTCAAACAGCAGGGTGGGGCTGGCCTGCCTGATCTCACTCTCTACCACAGGGCTGCAGTTTTGTTACGGGTGGTGGACTGGTTCCATGGTCCCGAGACAAAGCAGTGGGTCAGCATTGAGGCGGAACTGACGCCTTTAGCTTTACGATCGCTACCTTGGGCTATGCCCATACAGAGACCTCCGTTGTCCTCATTTACATTCTTGACTGGTGACTTCCTCAGGGTATGGGACAATGCACTGCCGTGCCTGGGATTGTCACACCGGCCTGGTATCATGAGCCCTTTATTCGATAATCCAGCCTTAGAGCCAGCTTGTGGCCGAGATAGGTTTTTGGTTTGGTCGGCAACTGAGGGTGTCAGGATTCAGCAGGTGCTCGGTGGAGCTACCTCCTTACCGTCATTTTCAGAGCTTCGGCTGACTAGACCCGAGCAGGCCTTATCCTAGTTGGAGTATGCCCAACTTCAGGCCTTCCTTCGACTCCAGTTCCCGGAGGGACTTAGGGTGACGGCCGCCACCGACCTGGAGTCCATACTGCTGCAGTCTTCCCCGCCGTGCAAAACTATCTCTCAACTGTACCTTATCTTACTGGGAGGAGAGGCTGATAGAGATCTCTCTTATATTGCTGCTTGGCAAAAAGAACCGGAGGTCTCCCTAACGGCAGCAGACCAGCTTAAGATCTTCACCCTGACCCACAAGATGCCCACGGCATGTCTGGCGCAGGAGAAAAACTGACGAATTCTGACGAGGTGGTACAGGTGTCCTCAGCTGCTCCATCGCTGCTACCCCGGGGTGTCTGACTTATGCTGGCGTTGCGGCACGGAGGTCGGCACCATGTTGCATATTTGGTGGGACTGCTCAGTCTTGCGTCCATTCTGGCAGGCAGTGTTTGAAATTTACACACAGGTCACGGACAAAGCCATCACACCCTCGCCAAGCTTGGCCTTGCTATCTTTGATAACCGGTCCGGTCTCTGCCGTGAGGAAAAGACTGTTGCGTCATTTTTTGACAGCAGCACGTACAGTCATTCCCCGCCATTGGAAAGACACTGATCCACCCTCTATTACTGAGTGGGTACATGAAATGGATTTTCTGTTCAGAATGGAGTCTCTGATGGCGGAAGACCAGGCCCGGGGCTCTAAGATCGAGAAACAGTGGCTTCCCTGGACTCTGTACAAGGCAAGCCCACTTTTTGCACAAAGATTGGCATGAATGCTTTCACAGAGGCTTTCTCCCCTCTATTGCCCTAGAGATGGCATGGTGCTCTCGTCCCTACCCATTGGATTCTCTCTGCTCCCTCTCCCCCCCTTCTAATCCCCCCGTCTCTCTGTGCTTACCCCTTCTTTTTCTATCTCCGTCTCCGCCTACTGAAAACCCCTCTTGTCCTTTTTTCTACTCTCGTGCAAATGCATATTTCTCTCCCAGGTGTCAGAATGCATAGTTTGCCGACTCAGACCGGAGAGGTCATGGGGTATGAGTATGATGGTCGGTGATGCGACATTTCAGGTCATATATATTGACAAGCCGGCCACTTGTCTCAGTTTTACATTTCTCGTATGTAGACATACTTTGGATGTGCATGTATATGGTTATGTTATTGTCTTTTATTAGTTTTTACCATGTGCCTCCTGGGGACTGTTCCCCGACCATGACATTGCTATTTCTAAATCTTTCTTCTTTTCCTGTTATGATATCTGAAAAATCTTTATAATAAACTTTGATTACAAAAAAAGTTCTTCCAGACTCCCCCTTCATACTTTATAGAGCTTACTTTGTGTACTGAGCATAGTCATACTGGAACCCAAACCATTTCAACAAATTGGAATAAGGGGCCTAGGCCAACCCTTAAAAAATGACCCTATGGTGTTATATTTCCTCCTCCAAATCCAAACTCATCTATAGGACACCAGGTAGAGAAATGTGGTTCCTCACTCCACATAATATGTTATCACTGCTCCAAAGTCCAGTGGCAGCAGCTTTATACCACTCTATCTGGTGCTTTTCATTGTGCTTGGTCATTGCTGCTTGCATGCAGCTGCTTGGTAATGAAATTCAATGCCATGAACCTCTCAACGGCCACATCTTTAGTGCCGATTTTAATTCCACACCCTTTGGAACTCTTGAAATTCTTTGCAGCTCAGCATAACATTAGTGACTTTTAACACACCGGTATCAGTGATTTCTATAGAATGACCCATTCTATCACAAATGTTTATAAAGGCGACTGCATTGTTAAGTTTATATACCTAGGGCAGTGGGACTGAATAAAACACCTACATGTAGTGATGAAAAGGTGGGGCTCATACTTTGTCCATTCCCAAGTTACTGATGCAGAACGCTGGGCCGAATTATAGACACAGGACAGAAGGGTAAAACAAGTAGCCCCTAGAGACCAATGGATAAGAGGAGTCAACTAGCTACTTGGTCTGTAACAGAGACAGGGATAGAATGAAAATCAATAGAGTGGTCGAAGCCAAGGTGAAAAGCCAGGGGACGACATGAGAAACAGTCAGGTATCAGAGGCCAGTAAGAAAGCCAAACCAGGAGTTAGGAGCTACGAGGAACGTCAATGCTAAAAACAGAAGACAAAAGGAGAAGGAACCAGGAAGACAGGAAGGAGATCAAAACACAAAAAGTAATGCAAATGTGGCCATAAGTAACACAAATCACAGACATTTGTGATCATCAGGTTCCTGCTCAATTATCTTGGGCTTCAAGATGGAAATGATGCAGTTCCAAGAGTGATTGTCCCACGTCTCACAGCAAGACTAGTAGCCATGGCAACCAAGTGATGTCTCCAGTGCTACAGAAGTGTGGCTAGGTGAGTATGTGATAGATAGATAGATAGATAGATAGATAGATAGATAGATAGATAGATAGATAGATAGATAGATAGATAATACTAGATTGATAGATAGATAGATAGATAGATAGATAGATAGATAGATAGATAGATAGATGGATGGATGGATGGATGGATGGATGGATGGATGGATGGATGGATGGATGGACGGACAGATAGATAGATATAAAAAAAAATAGATAAATAGTGTTTTTCCACCCCTTCCTACAGCCTGTATTATATAGAGTAAAGGCCTAATAGTTACTTCACTCCATTGTTATGAATGCCTTTACATCAATGTCCTTTTAGATCCAGCAATGTGCGGCAAGGTTTTTTTTGCATATTCTTCTAGAACATATAACAATAGCCCAGAGTATGTGAAGGCAGGCGTCACTCCATTACTGTCACACTAACAGGTTCTCTGAGTGTTACATACATTTATTGAAAAGTTGTACAAAAGTATTATTTTAAATAAAGGTTAGCTCCGGCTAAACACATTATTCCCCAACATGCATCGCCCATGATTCTTCATTCAAAGCCATCATTATATCCACAACACTATCAGGCATTGGGTGCAGGAAAAGCTTTTAGATAAATACAGAAACTCTTTTAGTTTATTTGCAATATAGTATAGAGCAGGCTATGACATTTTTAAGTCTTTGACTCTGACCATCTGCTCTGGAGTATAATGGGGACTGACCCTCTGTTGAACAACTGCAGATATTTTAGTGGGAGGTATAATGAAGTCTTACATGGGTCCCAAATGAGAGGACAGAGCGAGGGCTAGTGACAGCTTTCATTGTACAACAGCTATTTCATCTGGACAGAACATCAATTTAAAACAACTATATATCAAGTGCCGGGACTGACTGAAACGAATGGTATATATATATATATATATATATATATATATATATATATATATATATGCTTTCAAGCAAGGAAGTGTTATTAGTTTTAATAGGGATGTCCAGGATTATAAAAACATGGCCGTTTTCTTGCAGAAATAATGTAGTTATTCTCCTCAGTTTCGGAGTGGGCTTTGTAGCTCCATTCCATTGATGTGAATGGAGCTGAATTGTAATATCACACACAACCTAAGGGCAGGTGTGGCGTTTTTTTTTTTTTTTTTTGCAAGGAAGTAGCTGTGTTTTTTTCCCTTTCTAATCCTGGATAACCCCTTTAATAGTGTTAAAAGTGTATGGTATTGCTTACCTGCCTACCCCAATGCTGAAATTACCAAGAGTTGATTTGTTAGGTTGTTCTGTTGTTTTTCTCCCTATTCCTGAAATCACTATTGCCTGGTTGAAAAGTTGTTCAGTAGTACAAATCCAATATTGAATTGCTTTTACACTGCCCTTTATCATAGTCCTTCCTCCTTGCCTACTCCCTTTCCACACCTCTCCTGCCAGTTCCCCATGCAGAGCTGCTGCAGAACATTGCTTTAGGCAGCAGACTGTCTCTCCACGCACGCAGACAGAGATGCAGCTGTATTCATTCCCTGGCTATATTAACCCCTTTCCGTCAGCAATCTGTATATATACGTTTCTACTGCACATACCCCGTGCAGTAGGAATGTATATATACATTCCTGCACTGACAGGGGCTTTGTGATAAGAGCAAGATCGCTGCAGGGAGTGCGATCCCGCTCACATCAGTGTCCGGAGCTGCAGGTAATGAGAGTCAGCTGCGATCCCACAGTCGACTCTCATTAACCCCTTAAACGCAGTGATCTACAGTGATTGCGGCGTTTAAGGTGCTCAGTGACAGATCAAGCATCTGTCCTGATCGCATGTGCCGACAGGCAGGGGTAAGCTCCTTACCTCCATCCTGTTGGATCGGCAATCTATGTGTAGAGTCTTTAAAAGTATTTGAAAAAAACCTTATAAATCCCCTCCCAATAAAAGTTTAAAAGACCCCCTTGCCCATTATAAAAATATAAATAAATAAACCTATTACAAATCATAGCATGCAGAATTGTCCGATCTATTAAAATATGACTTTATTGTTCCTGCACCAGGATTGCTGATTTTAAATAAAACATATAACAAAAAAATGTATAAAAATCAATCAAAATCTTTCTGTTACACCAATATGATATTAAAACTAGAGATCATGGCACAAAAAATGACTCCCCAGCCAGCCCTGTAGGTGGAAAAATAAAAGGCCATGGCTCTTAGGAGGCGGGGAGGAACATTGCATTTATCTGACCAGCTGCAAAAAAAAAAAAAAAGGAACAGAGCTGGATTTGTGCTGGATTCATAGGAATGTAGGGCATGTATGCATGGTTTTAATTATCTGATGAAGAGGGTTGCACCTCAAAACGTATTACTGTTTTTTACATTATTACAATAAAGAAGTGGGAGAATTTTGTACTATAACTCCTATCCTTCATCTTGAACTCTGTGAACAAGCCGCTCTGCGCCAGGCGTCCGAGTACTCCACACATCCTGCCTCCGATGAGTGAATCTTCTCTTTGATTTATCTGACCAGGCCTTTTGTGCATCAAAGGGCTCTGTCTTGAAGGGGTTAAGTCAATGACAGTGAGACAGCAATGTTTATACACTGTAGGATATGGGTCTTTAAACTGTGGCCCACCAGCTATTGCAATACTACATTTCCCATCATGCCTGGACAGCCAAATACAAAGCTTTAGCTGTCTGGGCATGATGGGAATTGTGGTTTTGCAATAGATGGAGGGCTGCAGTTTGGAAACTTATGCTGTAGGGGCTGGTCAGAGGTGATGGCTTCACTCAGTCGGTGAAGCTTGAGCTCAGATATAACATCCAGCAAGCCTCCTGAGACGGCAAAGGATTATGTGTTGTCTTGGGAGTGAGGAGCCTGGAGGCTACTGAGACAACACCACATTGAAATTGAAAGGACTACACAATTTCCTGTCAGGTATGAGTCAAGCTCTATCAGTAAGTTATATGTCATGAGATGATGAAGGAATATTTATTAGGCTACCCTTTCACTTGTGTATAGTATGACCTGTGTATCTCCTTGGAAACAGACTACAAAGAAACCCTGTGTAGTCTGAGCCTGCAGATATATTTGCTTCTATCTGTCCCCTACTTTGCCTTAACATACATATGGATTAAACTACATAGGGTTTATTAAAAAAAAAGATTATTAGTTTGTTTATCTCATTAAATGGGGCTAGTCCCCATCCAGGCTAAATCCACGGTAATTTTCCACAGAAAATAGTGATGTGATACTTATCCCTACTTACAGAGAGCGATGAGACAGCAGGGTTTCTTTCATTGTGACTGATTGCTACTGAGCCCTTGGGGAAGCATGGCGATGGGCCCTTGATGTGACTGAGTGACAGAGACAGCATTCCCGTGAGAACTTATATGGCTGCCTATAAAAGTTATTAGACTTATAACACAACCATATCTATATCCCATCACTACACATAAGAGTTCATGTGGCTGTCAGGTTTCCCTTTTTGCTGCAGGTACATTTTAAGGAGATTTTCATGATTAAATTATTCTTGTGCCATTAAATAGGAGAGTAAATCAGCCTGCGGAGAAGAGCATCTGCATCACAGCGGGAGATGTTGTTTTAGATCAATGACATTTTGCGGATATGACCAGAAGTGATAATGTTGCTCTATTAATAACTCGACTAAACCTACAACACAGGAGCTAGAACCGCTAAATGGCAAGTGTAAGTTATCAAACTGCATTTAACACTTGTCATAAATTATCTAAGGGTCTTATATCACAAACAGCTTTCTTAGGCCTCGGCGTGAGTCAGGTTAATTCACGTCCACAATACGTATATATACGTTCCTGCTGCAGATGCCCTGTGCAGCAGGGTTATATATGTATATATATATATATACATATATATATATATATATATATATATACAGTATATATATATGTATATATATGTTCCTGACAGTGAGGGTGTGGGTGGGTCTGATGCAGTGTAAACTGTCCCACACGCATCAGTGTGTCCGGGGCCGGTGATAATGACAGGCAGCTGCAATCCCACAGCTGTCTGTTATTAACCCCTAAACTGCTGCAATCTATAGCGATCGCAGCGTTTAGGGAAGTCAATGACAGGTTAAACACCTGTCCCTGACTGATCGGGCAATCTCTTGTACTGATGGGTGGGGGTAAGACATTTACCTCCGTCCTTTCAGATGGGCCAGCTGTGCATAGAGTCTGCTCTCAGGCAGGCTCCATGCATAGATCTCCAAAAACACTGATCAGATCAGTATATGAAATCTAATGATTGCATGTTTTACAGTAAAATTTAAGTGTAAAAAAAAAGTGTAATAAAAAAAAATAACCCCTCTTACCCCCCCCCCCCCCCCATAAAAGTTTAAAATACCTCAGTGGCGTAGCTATGGGGGTCGCAGCGGTCACCATGGTCACCGTGTTTCCCTGTATGGGTATATATGAATAGCTCCCAACTGTCCCGGATCCTGCTGGACAGTCTCGATTTCGGGGTGCAGTCCCACCACTAATAACAGAGGCTGCAGGACACATGCGGAACAGGCAGTGTCTATATACCCTGCTGCCCACGCCGGAGGTTGATGGGAGTGTCCGCTCTGTCGGGAGAGGAGCTGCTGGGATCACTGACAGGTGACTTACTGTTTTGTTGTGTTTTTTTTTGTGAGGTACTATATTAGGGGGATTAGATACTATGTGGGGCACTATATTAGGGGGATTGGATACTATGTGGGGCACTATATTAGGGGGGTTGGATACTATGCGGGACGTTATATTAAGGGGATTGAAAACTATATGGGGCACTATATTAGAGGGATTTGATACTATGTGGGGCACTATATCATGATATTTTATGGGGGCTGGAAGGGTGCTTTGTATGCCAGGGCTGCTTTTTAGTGCCAGTCCAGCCCTGTCTCCCTCCCTGTTCAGTTGTATCCGCAATTGCTTTTACAACTGCCTTCGGGACTCCTGCTCTGTGTAATACAGGCGAAGCGATTAGCTCCGCCATAATACACAGAAGCCAGACCTGACCAGAGGACAGAACCCCAGGGAAGAGCTGGAACCTGGACAGGTGAGATTATTATCCCTAGAACTACAACCCCCATCATGCCCTACTAACAGTCACAATAGGAATTGCCCTGCTGACAGGTTATGATGGGAGTTGTAGTTTTTTGGCTGTCAAAGATTGGGAAACAATGATTAGAGAATGAAACAGTATAGTCCATTCATTATAGGGGACATTAGGAGATGGCATGGGGGGGAGCAAGCTAAAATTTTGCACCAGGGCCCATCAACCTTTGGCTACGCCCCGGCTCTGTGCCCATTATAAAAATATGTAAAAAAAAAAATAAACAAATATATATCATATGGTCATGTGCAGAATTTTTAGATCTATTAAAATATAAGATTATTGTTCCCGCACGGTAAACTGCGTAAATGGGGGGGGGGGGACAGGATTGCTGATTTTTTTAAAATTGTGTATCAGGAAAAATTTTATAAAAAGCAATCCAAATTTTTCTTTTACACCAGTATGATACTAATAAAAACTAGAGATGATGACGGAAAAAAATGACACCCCCAACTAGCCCTGTTGGTGGAAAAATAAAGGAGCTATGGCTCTTAGAAGATGGGGAGGAACATTGCATTAATTTGACCTTGGTCATGAAGGGGTTAATATGTTATATGGTATATGGAACTTGGGGATCAGCTCACCCCACCCGAGTAGAGATGCAAACGTAGCGCGGTTCTCAGGAAAGCTGGAGCACGTGAATAAAGATGCGGGCCGAATCCCGTGTGTGCAGATCCAACATAGGAAAATTCCACAGCTCCTTGTAGTGGTAAGAAAAACTTTTATTGGTACATACAAAAATAAAAACTGATTAAAACCGTGCCGACGCGTTGCGGAGGCAACCCTCCTTAATCATGGCCATGATTAAGGAGGGTTGCCTCCGCAACGCGTCGGCGCGGTTTTAATCAGTTTTTATTTTTGTATGTACCAATAAAAGTTTTTCTTACCACTACAAGGAGCTGTGGAATTTTCCTATGTTGGATCCGTTAATATGTTATGCTTCATTTATCCTGTGGTGGCGCTGCAAGGGAATTGAATGCTTTCTGCTAGGTACTTTTGGTGATTACTGAAGATCATAGCTGCAGGAATTCCTATAGGGAATACTTTTTGCAGCACATTTTTTTTTTGTCCTCCATGACTTAGTTCTGTGGCTATTTCCCCCCATTTTTATATTTATCTATACGTCCATTTAAAAAAAAAATCCTAACCAAAGTTTTGCTGCGGTCATGTCGTGTGATTCTTCGGCCATCCTACAACACCACGCCAGTATGGCTGCTATTATTGCTGTGGTGCTGTGTGGTGCTGGACTACTAGATTGCTCCCTCTATAGGCATTGATGTTGTGGTGATGGTGGTCAACGGCCCATTATTTCTCTTTATAGAATTAAATAACATAATTTATAATGCTATAGAATTGACACCCTCAGGTTTTTTTTTTTAAGTTAAAGAAGAAGTCCAGCAAAAATTTTATTAAACTATTGTATTGCCCCCCAAAAATTATACAAATACACTTATTACAGGAAATGCTTACAAAGTGCTTTTTTCCCTGCACTTATTACTGCATCAAGGCCTCACTTCCTGGATAACATGGTGATGTCACTTCCTGGATAACATGGTGATGTCACTTCCTGGATAACATGGTGATGTCACTTCCTGGATAACATGGTGATGTCACTTCCTGGATAACATGGTGATGTCACTTCCTGGATAACATGGTGATGTCACAGTCCGACTCCCAGAGCTGTGCGGTCTGTGGCTGCTGGAGAGGATGATGGCAGGGGGATGCTCAGTGTCCCTCCAGTGCCCTGTGTCCCTCAGTGTCCATCTGCCATCATCCTCTCCAGCAGCCACAGCCCGCACAGCTCTGGGAGTCGGGGCGTGACATCACCATGTTATCGAGGAAGTGACATCACCATGTTATCGAGGAAGTGACATTGCCATGTTATCCAGGAAGTTAAGCTTTGATGCAGTAGTAAGTGCAGGGAAAAAACACTTTATGTGCATTTCCCGTAATAAGTATATATATATATATATATATATATATATATATATATATATATATATTATATATATATATTTTTTTTTTTTTTTTGGGGGGGGGGGCAATACAATACTTTAATAAAAAAAAAAATTGCCTGACTTTTCCTTTAAATCATCAGTCCCCCCCCTAAGTAAACTAATCAAACTTTTCAGTACATTACATGCACTCCAACATGGTGCTTAAAAATACAACTTTTCTTTTACAAAACGAGATCTCTACATACAGGAAACATAAACATAAACAACAGCTCTAAAAAATAATTAAAAAAAAGAAACACAACAAACAAACAAATGAAATGACATGAATGACTCCTACAGGCTCATAAAGCTGTGATGTGAATGGGTTAAGTGCATCGGAGTGTGACAGTACACGGTTAATTATAATATTTATCCCAGACGTTCTATTTCAGACTCTCATCCTCGACTTTCCTTCTTTTTACAATGCCCTTTCTACTAATCAGCCATTAATAATGATGCATTAACATCGCACTTTCTCATTAGCGTTCGTCTTCCCAGCGTTACCCAATACCAGGTGGCATTTCAAAATAAAGCCGCTTTTACTTAATTGAAAAACAAAAGGACAAAGTTTTCCCTGGCAGCGCAGGTTCCATCGTACTTCTGTTACTATGATTTTCACACCTACAAAAAAACCAAAATAAATCAGTGAGCCCAGGGAGGGCGCGCGCACACACACATACATACACACACACACACACACACACACACACACACACACACATACATACACATCACACACACATACACACACACACACACACACACACAATTGCAGTAACTGTTACCAACCAGCCCAGGATCACATTACATTCATACCTTGTGCGTCTGACAAGCTACATTGACAAACTTGTTGAATCAATTTAGATATTTCACACAGGTTCACAAATTGATATTTGTTTGCTATGCTGGTTCTACATATAGTCACTTAAAAATACCACAAGACATCATGCACATGGAGGTGTTATACAGTAGCTCTGTGTACAGTAAGTAACAGGTTATCTATGAAGCCTAGGAGACTACTAAGAAGTCACAGGCCCCTATAAGTCAACCCTTCAAAAGGCCAAAAACTCTATGTCAAATATTCCACCTTCTACCAGTCAACAGCAACTGTTCGGAATATTGTGCCTGTGAATGTCCTTAATATTGTTAAAGTGTAACTGTTATTCATTTTTTTTTTTTTTTTTGCAGAAATCAGTAGTATAAGCAATTTTAGGGAACTCTATAATAAGTTTTATTAGGCAAAAAAGCCTCTTTCTGTACTTAAAAAGCAATTTCCCAGCCTCACCCCCTTCACTTCTTATCTGTGCATTATCAGGCAAATGCATCTTCACGACAGAGAAGCCAGGTTCTGCTGTGTCCATTATATCCTATGGAGGGGGAGGGGCCAAGGGAGATGAGAAGAGACATGAAGGTCAGCTGTTTGAAGATTGTCTGGGCACCTAAAACACTGGATTCAGAACTCAGAAAGGTCAGTGCTTATCTAGGAACTTGCTGACAGAAGATTGCAGGGTGTTGTGCTGTGCAGGACTGCTCAGTGCTCACTCACTCCTCTCAGCCCCTCCCCTCTCCATAGAGCATAATGGACGCAGAAATCCTGATTCTTCTGAAGTGAGGGGGGAGCTAGGAAAACAGCTTTTCCGGTACAGAAGGAAACTCTTTTGCTAATTAACACATTTAGAGTTTCTTAAAATCGCTTGTGCTATTGATATTTATTGTTTTCAGAAAAATGACCCTGAAATGACAGTGACATTATAATTTTTGTACTTTATGAAAAGGTGTGAATATACACCTGGTGTAAACTGCCCACTGCAACCAACCACAGCTGGTAGAACAAAAGCTGAGCTGTGATTGGTTGCTGTGGGCAGTTTACAACAGGTGTATATTTACACCCTTTTATAAATCTCCCCCTGTACCTCCTGCTGAGGATGAAATAGAAACACGAAGTCGCCTGATGACGTATCTGTGCTCGAAACAGACTGAAAACCTTTAATTTGGACTGAAAAATAGGGTTTGCTCCACTCCACAGAACTCTCGGGCTCAGAAAATGATGTGACTGTGTTCACGTCATTAAACTGAATGGGGCCCATGCCAATCCAAGCACAGATATGTCCACAGACAATTTTAATATTTTCTAGATGTATCTTTGTCCCCGAGGCATAAATGATGATGTGGACCCAAGAAAACTAATAAGCAATCTTGAAGGGGTCTTCTGGGGAAACAAAATAACTCACATTTACATCAACTGATGTTAGAAAGTTATACAGATTTTTACATTACTTTTATTTAAATAAAAATTAAGTCTTCCAGTACTTATCAGCTGCTGTAAGTCTTGCATGAACTGGTGTATTTTTTCCAGTCTAACATGGTGCTGTCTGCCACCACCTCTGTCCTTGTCAGGAACTGTTAGGAGCAGGATTTGCTGCTACTCTGGACAGTTCCTGACATCAAGAGAGAGGTGGCAGCAGAGAGCACCATGTTAGATTTGAAAGAATACACCACTTCCTGCAGGACATACAGCAACTGATAAGTACTGTAAGTACTGGACTTGACTTTTTTTTTTTTAATAGAACCAGTGGTTCTGGAACCATAAAAAAAATTTTCTTCAGAGAATCCATCCCTCTAACTTAGACCATTCTAATGATGTTTCAAAGTCTCAAAGTCTCCAAACCTCTAATACTGAGTGCTAAGGAATCTATAATATTCTTTACAAACTTTTTTTTTTTTTTTTTTTTTTTTTTAATACAGTGTGCCTCTCACATGTAGGGATTTAGACCTTGAAGGGACCTTGAATCTGGTGTGATAGCTGATATAGAGAAGCAGGAGCTGAGGAGAATGATATTAACCTTTATAGAAAAACATCAGCATTGTTTTGATCGATATATATATATATATATATATATATATATATATATATATATATATATATATATATATTCCTGCTGATTATAGGCTTAGGTGTCCAGGGGGTCGTCCCGCTGAGTGATCGAGAGCCTTTCCCTTATAGCTTTCCATACACTGACAGATGCAAGTCACCACTAAGACTGCCCACTGGAATCCCAAGCATAAAAAAGAACAAATGTTGTCAGACATTTAAACAGAATAGTAATTTAATTCAACAATGAGAAGAAAGAAAATCCGGCACTACTCACGGATCAGCTGGGTCAAGTGCGCATGGAGTCTGCAGCCAGCTCAATGGATCTGTATGTCGGTGGACCAATACGGTGCTCTGCCGCAGGAATAGATCTGGTATGCAATACTTGTAGATAAACCAGCGGCACTCGTATATTCATGCAGTGAGGTCCTTTTAATGTAGCATTAACCGACACATCACAGTGGGGTACACACAGTGGGAGCAGAGATATTCCACAGGCGACGGCCCGTTTCGCGCTTCACGCGCTTCTACTGGCCGGATACAACGTCATCACGTACCTGTGCAGGTATTTGTACCTGCGCCGATCACGTGATCCATGCTCATATATATAAAGTGATATTAGTGAAAAACACATACATATACAAAACATGTAAATAATAATAGTAATGCTAGAGGGTTTTACAGGTCTATGCCTTAAATTTAGCAATATAGAGAGTATATATATCTTTATACAAAAACATGCATATCAACACGGTCATTGAGACCAAGCGGGCCCATTGCATCAGTTTTTAATATCCATCAAGATTCACGTAGTAACAATATGCGATGGCGATCTCCGCCTCTTTTTGGAAACGCTACCATTTCCAGCCCTGATAATCGCAACACAGTGTGATCAGCACCATGAATTTGTCTCACGTGCTCAATTAATCTCGGAGCTCCCACACCGGTCTGTATAGACCTGCAATGCTCCCTGTATCTTACATAGAGTGGGCGGATTGTCTTACCTATGTAAAATAATCCACAAGGGCATTGTATCACATAAACCACAAATTTTGTTTTGCAAGGAATGAATTGATGGATTCTATAGTTATCTCCCCCTAATCGTATCCATTTAGAACACATATTGAAATTATACTATTTACATTGCCCACATTTTTGATTGCCTTTTGGTAAGGCGTTTTTTAGCCAGTTATTGGGATCTGTGCAGACCATTGTATTGAATAAGATGTCACTCAGTGTTCTCACTTGGCGATAGGAAAGTAGTGGTTTTTCAAGGGTAATGTCTCAGAGGTCGGGATCGGCTTGTATTATATGCCAGTGTTTCATTATAGCTGATCTGATGGTATCATTCATTACGGTGTGTCTATAAGAAAAATTAAATATTTTATTATTATTCTTAGCTCTGGTGTTGTATACAATAGTGGCGTCCGCCCTATCTCTAGCTTGGTGTAATAGATCCCTAGGGTAACCCCTTTCCCTTAATCTAGATTGGAGTTCTTGCGCTTGTTCTAAATAAGCCTCATATGTATTGTTAATGCGTTTCGCATAAAATGGCCATATGGTAATGATTTCTTTACATGATATGGGTGAAAACTGCAGTAATGAAGGAGTAAGTTAGTGGCTGTAGGCTTTCTATATCCTGTGGTGTTCAGTCTCTCTTTCTGAATGGATACTTTAACATCTAGAAACTCTAGTGTATTTCCCCCCATATTACTCGTAAAAAACATTCCCATATCATTAGCATTAAGATATTGGACAAACTGTGTGAAATGTTCTTTTGTGCCTGTCCAGACTACAAAGATGTCGTCGACAAACCGATGGTAAGTTTTTAAAAATCTGGAAAAGGGATTCCGAGCAGTAAAAATAAAGCATTTTTCAAAATAAGCCAAAAATAAATTTGCGTATGTGCATGAGACAGGAGTGCCCATCGCCGTGTCGGTATTCTGAATATACCATTTATCATTAAATAAAAAAGCGTTATTTTTCAAAATAAGATTAAGGGAATCGCATATGAAATCTTGGTATACTTCAGACTTACCGGCTCCGGCGAGGGCAGTCCTGACTGCATGCACACCTAAATCATGCGGAATTTTGGTAAACAGGCTTTCAACATCGATCGAACACAGAATATCACCATCTTGTATATCTATGTTCCCAACAACGTATATCTACGTTTCCAAAAAGAGGCGGAGATCGCCATCACATATTGTTACAACGTAAATTTCGATGGATATTAAAAACTGATGCAATGGGCCCGCTTGGTCTCAATGACCGTGTTGATATGCATGTTTTTGTAAAAAGATATATATACTCTCTATATTGCTAAATTTAATGCATAGACCTGTAAAACCCTCTAGCATTACTATTATTATTTACATGTTTTGTATATGTATGTGTTTTTCACTAATATCACTTTATATATATGAGCATGGATCACGTGATCGGCGTAGGTACAAATACCTGCACAGGTACGTGATGACGTTGTATCAGGCCAGTAGAAGCGCGTGAAGTGCGAAACGGGCCGTCGCCTGTGGAATATCCCTGCTCTCACTGTGTGTACCCAGGGCCGGATTAAGGAATGGGCACCAGGGGCACGTGCCCCTGGGCCCCCACCACAAAGGGGCCCCCACCAACCTTAATCTGGCCCTGTGTGTACCCCACTGTGATGTGTCGGTTAATGCTACAATAAAAGGACCTCACTGCATGAATATACGAGTGCCGCTGGTTTATCTACAAGTATTGCAGAATAGTAATTTACTTCTATTTAAAAAAATATCAAGTCTTTCAGTACTTATCAGTTGTGGTGCATTCTTTCCAGTCTGACACAGTACTCTCTGTTGCCACCTCTGTCCATGTCAGGAACTGTTCATATCAGTAGCAACTCTCTATAGGAAATCTTTTCTGCTTTGGACAGAGGTGGCAGCAGAAGGCACCGTGTCAGACTGGAAAAAAATACACCACTTCCTGCAGGACATACAGCGACTCATAAGTACTGGAGGACTTGAGATTTTTAAATAGAAGTAAATTACACATCTGTATAACTTTCTGACACCAAATGATTTAAAAGAAAAACATTTTATCAGAATTTCCCCTTTAAGGGTGTGATATGGTTGTAAGCATTGTGATTATTATAGAGACGGCCTCTACTAGAAGCACTGAATAGCTCTGTAATTTAGGAAAATTAAGAACTGGCAGAGGGACAGTAGGACACTACTGAAGCCTATGGAGACCATATCATGTACATAATGTCATTATATTTATTTAAATACAACCTTATAGAGGTGTTATTGGTGAGAATCCATTTACATGACAGCACCTGAGCTAAGCAAATTTAAGTGACTGACACCTTCCTCAACCACTTCAAATTACACAGTGTAAATCACATTTTTATTAGAATGTCCTTTGACAGTTTTAGTTTTATAGACCTAAGTTTGTCATTAGCAGCGTACATGTTTCCAAACGCACTGAAATGACTTGTCAAGCCATTGACTAAAGCATATATAAGGCAGAAGCAGAGCAATTTCAGAGTATCCAAGACCGGACTGATATAGAATACATTAGAGATCTTTTAATATCTATTTAGATTTTTGAAGACAGATTGACGTGAAAAAATATTATATATGGATTTATTTTTTTTTTGCTCAGAGTCTGTCAGCTGAACTGGGAGGTCAACAAACAGGCTGAATTTATTGAGAGTGAGATGCTATGTATAATTATATTGATGGATCTCAGTAACAACCTATCATCAAAGCTAATTTGCAAACTTTAAAATACATTAAAATACATTTGATGCATTGCGCTTATTTTTATACCGTTGATGTACTCGTGTAGAAGTGCTTTAGAAGTATCGTAAAGCACACAAGCTGGGAGGAGGGTGGGAATAAGTTTAGAGAAATAAGAGCAATAAATAGGAGTAATAAATAATTAATGGTTAAAAATACAGTTTACTGTATAGATTTTGTCAGGAGCTATAATGGGGTTAGGATTGAGGGATGAGACACACACTGGCAGGAGCTCTGAGGAGGACTGGTGCAGAGATAGTAGGGGCAGGCATCGGGGAAAGAGGAAAAGACTAGGTGGCGGAGCACTGTATGGGGTGAGGAGGTTCAGTGGTTAATGCTACAGCCTTGCAGAGCTGGGATCCTCAGTTCAAATCCCGCCAAAGGCAACATCTGAAAAGAGTTTGTATGTTCTGTCCCTGTTTCCTTAGGGTAGTCCGGTTCCCTACCAAAACATACAGATAGGTGAATTTTGATTGTGAGTCCTAATGGGACAGGGACTGAAAATGACAAACTATGTAAAGTGCTGTGGAATAAGTTGGTGCTATACAAATAAAAGTATTATTGTTATTACGTGTTTTCTTAAGAGTCTAAGAAGGCAAAATGTAATAACAGTAGTCTTCTTCTGCCAGTATACTACTCATACCAGTGGGCACAGCCATCCAGGTACCTATGCCCCTTGCCATGCAGTCCATATTCTTCTTTGCTCCTGTACACGTACACCCATTGCTTTTGGCAGGTCTTCCTTTAGAATCCACATGTGTTCCCTTCTTATATCGTAAAACCATCCCGCAGTTACACCCTGCTAATTACCAGTGTCCAGCAATACCATTAGCCACCCCCTACCCTAGCAATTAGTTTCCTAGCCTGATAGTACCCTTCTAAGGTGTACTATTGTGTTTGTGTACAGTCTTCTGTTTGACCCCAGCTTGTTCCTGACCATTGAACCTGTGCTACCCGCCTTGACCTAATACTTTATTACTAACCATGCACAAACTATGCTTGCCTTGACTTTGGATTGTACCCTATTCATCTTTTTTCTGTCCCCTTGGTATTTTGCTGCTCACTTTAAAGAGCCCAACTACTTAAATACAAGATACAGTGTTGACTTCTCCTTATGGCTCTAAGCTCTCTAACATACCTGGATTAAATCTTTACCTCTTTATCACATGCAGCACCCATGTCATCTACGCAGTTCAGACCACCAGTCAGACACCTACCATTATTCAAACCCAACAACAGCCATCAATGAATTAAAAGAAACTCCAAACTAGACCCCCAAATCATTTTAAACCCCAGATCAGCCATAATAAATAGTCTAATTAGTGTCCAAAATATTTATTATTCTAAGAACCCTGTTTTATGAAGGTAGACTTACCTGGGAATGGCTGATGCAGACCAGTCACCCGATTGATGGCTGAGCTTGGGATAGTGGTAACATTAGCTCTCTGGACTTGTGACTGTGCTTATGCTTTGGGGGCAGGTAGGAGGACCAGATAGTGCCCATATTTGCCAGATCTCACTTGATCCACTCACAGTCAACTTTTCAGGTCATCAGTGGTCTTTTTTTCTGTGTTCTTTTTTTATCCTATTTTTTTTTCATGTTCTTCCCTTTTTATCTTTCTCAGTCTACCTTGTTAAGAGTGGAAACCACCTTGTTTGCGTCCGAAAAGAAAGAGTGAGCTTGGAAACCTTCCACATCTTTTCAAAATCAGGGTAGGTTCACACAGCGAAAGGTGACGGAATCCGCCTGAACTTATCTGCACGGATTCCGTCACTCATACCCGTTTGCGGCTGCGCGCATATCCGCCTGTGCCAGAGACACCATTCTATGGTCGGACGGATTCTTTCCGGAAAGAACTCTTTCGGCAGAGCGGTTCGCTGCCACGAACGGGTACAATCGAAATAAATCCCCCAGAACTTCTCTGCGCGGATTCCATAGTGTGAACCTACACTGAAGCTGAATACTACAGATTGGGCAAAGGTGAACCCTCTTCTATGTCAATCCAGTAAAGTTTCTTACTTGGCCACTTCTCTCTTTCCTTGGCAAGGCCCCAGCAGTAGATACTTTGGAGAAAGGAAGGGCCAGATTAAATTGGAAGTTAAACTGCAAAGTAACTATCTGCCAGCTCACAGTGCGCGGAGCTTTACCTTGTACATTGTGTAGATAAATCATATGCTGACATCTTACTCTATTATATTACAATTTATTCTAATATATGATGTAAAGTGTAAATAAAATAACAAAAATATAATGAATTTTAAATGATCATTCTCCTGTATCATACCTGACATCACTATACGTGTTACATACAGATCTCACTGAATCGGGGAATATTATTTATAAGATATTTTTTTTCTATATGTAAGCAATATGTAAACAATATATTGTAAAGTTAAAATTGACTGTTGGATGATTAAATAACCTAATGCTGCCTCACGTGGGACATTTGGCTATGTGTACTCTTGTGTGGTGGTTTCTGTTTATAGGAAAAACAATGCAATGCTAAATCCATTGTGCAATGGATGCCAATGATGTCCCACTGACTGTATTGTCTTGTAATATGGTCCATTGTGTTCTGCTGCAGTATCTGTTGTTTTGACAGAAAAAATATCACTGCATGCATCCTATACAATCTGCAACAATAGAAGATAGAGGCTACAAATAAAGCCTCAAACTCTGTTATAAACAGCATTATCATGTAAGTATTATACACAATAATTGGTTTCTATTACCGAACCCGATGTAGACTGTGACAGATATTATTAAAAAAGTCAATTGTTGCCCCCCCCCATTAATCCATGAATTTTCCTGTATATTGAATCCTCTTCCCTACCCTTATTCCCAAGCTCAATGCTTGATGTAACAAGTCTTGATAGATCTGTTGGTATTTGTTTCCTTTAATCTAAAGAAACAAAAAACACATAGGAAAACATAAAAAAATCAAAGCAACTTTTACATTTATAAGAAATATGTAAAATGTGGTCTCCAGCAGACGTTCTCAGCATGTGTTACTCTATGGAGAGGCAACGTGATGGAAGATATGAGAAATGTACAGGCAAAAATAACTGACAGTAATTTTTTAAGTAAACAAGAGAATACAATGTGTATGTCTTCACTGGATTGCCTTATGTTCTCAAAGAATAACATGAATATTTTCTTAACTCTGTCAAAAATAAAGTTAAAAAAAAATGAAAATAGAAAACCTTTTTACAAATTCTATTGTTCTAGTGTTTATTTATTAAAACATAACCTTTTGACGATCAGGATAATTGTGGTTCTAAAGAGGACATATAGAAGATGTTACTATTATAACTATTACTATTATAAAATAGGTTAGGGTGCCACGATTATACCATTTTTACCTTTACCCAGCCCATTTCTCGATAAGCCTTCCTGTTCCTTAGATATATGAATTTATAGTCTGACAATCCAGTTAATAGTCAGCAGAACATAAAATTTTCCTTTATTTTAATAATGGTAGAAAATAGGGATGAGCAAAGCAAATCTGGTGTAAATTCACCCGATAATTTCACCCGATTTTGCAAAAAAAAAAAAAATAATGCTAAAAAGGGTGGGCATGATAGCAGCCATCCATGCTGGCACACAGTTATGTGGTTACTCTATGGGAGAAAGGGATTATTAATAATCCCTTTCTCTCATAGATTAAGCTAAAAATCACTATTGCTACTCTGTATATCCCCCCCCCCTATACAGAAATGTGAGAAATACTCATTTTACGCAGCTGATCCACCAGCGTCCAATGATGCCTGTGAAGAACATTTGGTTTGATGAAGCTCCCAATGTTTATTGTTCTTCAGGGAGAAAGCATCATTTGATGCAGCAAATTTAGCAATGTTCACTGCTGTCCTGGGACAAAAATTAGTTTACACCACTGATCCACCAATGTCCACTGCTGTCCATGGAGGAAATTGAATGATAGGCTGACATTTTAAAGAAATTGACATTTTCCGACTTTTGACACTGTCACAGCAGCAGGGGTAAAAAAAAATGAGTTACTCTGTAAAAGTCTCATTATTGTAGCTACTAGATTTTAACTGTTTTACTGAAATTTGTTTTTATGCGATTCACAAATATTTGCGAACCTAGTGAAACAAATTTTTATATGATTCCCTCATCGCTTGTAGTAAATACCAGATAATGGGTGTGATTGTACAGTTGAGGGTGTGTATTGGGAATTCACATCCCAGTGGAAAAATGATACTAAAACCTACGCCCGCTCTGAGCTGGCGTAGGTTTCAGTATCATTTTTCCATAGAAAAAATGATAAGTGCAGCACACACAGAGGCCACGCCCCCTCTGCATGCTGCCACACACACCCCGTAACGCCCCCTCTCCGCCCCACTGGCGAAGGTGGCGCAGATAGGGCAGATGCGAAAAAAAATATTCACAAAAATACCGTTTGCAAATATTTTTACGCCGATTTGTCCCATCCGTGCCTAAAAAAGGCATTTACGCCTTTTCAAACGTGTCCCTTATGATGTTTACTCCCATTGTTAAAATTAAGTTCACTCCTGTCTGACTATAACTTGTCAGTGTATAAACCCATATCCTAAGCAATTTTAAAGGAACCTGTCACCACCTCCAACCTGTCTGATTCAGCAAATACATGTAATATGAAATAACAATTTTAGAACATCTTCTTTTATAGCTCTGAGATGTGATGATGAAATAACAAAATGGGTGGTACCAGTTGGGGATGGGTCCAAAATAGTTATGATCCAGAGCAGTTCATTTCTGAGCATTGTATATATTTGTGTATATGTGCACGTTTACTTGATGGAGTATGATTGTAATTGATAGCTCAGCCCTTATACTACAAACAATGCTGCAAGGTTCTCTTTATAATCTTACTGCCAGCCCAAATATAACTATTTGCCATTACAGTACAGTTCAGAAAGAAGTATTCAAAATCAAAATTCCCTAATGCAAAAACTAATATATAAATGTATATTTAATGTTTATGATTACATAAACGAATATAATAAAAAAGAACAGATACATTAAAAATTATAGAACTGTAAAATACATTGTATGAATTCCCTAATTCCTAATTATTAGTGATGAGCGAGTACTAAAATGCTCGGGAGCTCGTTACTTGAGACGAATATCTCCCGACACTCGAGTGCTTGTTTCGAGTAACAGAAAACATTGAAGTCAATGGGAGACTCAAGCATTTTTGCAGGGAACCCAAGTTCGGTAGGGGGAAGGTCTTGTGAAAAGCTGTCAACCTCAAAAAATTATGAAAACACAATGGAAATCGACAGGAAACAGCAGGGGCAGCATGTCTTTGAGGCTGCCTAATGGCACCATTATGCCTAATTCTGTGCAACAGCCTGGTTAAAACAGAGGTAGGCATATGGACCACCCAAAAACTCAGCCTGACACAGCATGGCAGTGAGAACACAAGGAACCATTAAAACAAAGGTAGCATTAGCATGAACAAGCCAAAAATTTCAGCCTGACACAGCATGGCGGTGAGGACAGAGTGAACAAGGTAAAAGCGGTAGCCAGTCAGCCTTCCAAAAATCATACAAGACCTAGCATGGCAGTAAAAACCCAGAGAACCATTAAGGCTATGTTCACACTACGTATGAGACCGGCTGTTCCGTGACCCCGGCCGGGTCACGGAACGGCCGGTCTCTGGCCGGATCATCTCGGCCGGTACTTAAGAGCTGATCGCTTCACTGTGTGAACTGACAGGTCTTTCTGCGGCCGGAATTCACTGAAAACTGACCTGTCAGTTATTTGCGGGGCCGCACAGATCCCAGCCGGAGCGTATACAATGTGTGTACGCTCCGGCCGGGATGCCATTGCTTAAAAGGCTGTGTTCCACTGCACAAAAACTACGGCCATTGTTGCCATGTTGTTGCCATGTGAACATAGCCTAAAAGTGAGTGAGGAAGCAAGTGATTCTACCAAAAATTAGGCCAGACACAGAATTGAGCACACAGAGAACTCCCGGGAGCAGCAGTAGCCAACATGGAGGCCAGGCAGGAGCAACAGAAACCAACATGGAGGCCAGGCAGGAGCAACAATAGTCAACATGGAGGCCAGGCAGGATCAGCAGTAGCCAACATGGAGGCAAGGGCAGGTACAGCAGTAGTCAACATGGATGCCAGTGAAGGCCCAGCAGTAGTCAACATGGATGCCAGTTAAGGCCCAGCAGTAGCCAACATGGAGGTAAGGGCAGGCACAGCAGTAGTCAACATGGATGCTAGTTAAGGCCCAGCAGTAGTAAACGTGGATGCCAGTTAAGGCCCAGCAGTAGCCAACAAGGAGGCAAGGGCAGGCACACCAGTATTCAACATGGATGCCAGTTAAGGCCCAGCAGTAGCCAACATGCATGAAATACAGAAATCAGGAAAAATACTTGTGCTCCCACAAGTTTTAGGGGGGCTGTACGGTACAATCTGGTAGTGTCTGGACCTAGACACACGCTGGGATACCCCCTTGCAATGAGCAGTGAAGTTTTATGCAGGTGTACTTCAAATCCCAGCAATACAGTATAGTACCCAGTACTTTAGGGGAGGCTGTACAGTACAATCTGGTAGTGGCTGGACCTAGACACACTCTGACACCCCCGTCCAATGAGCAGTGAAGTTCTATGCAGGTGTACTACAAATCCCAGCAATCCAATGTAGTACAGCAGGACCACCATCCACAAAATCAAAAAGAGTACACTGCGCACTTCTTAGGGGTCTGTATGCAACACCTAATGTCCCCTTTGTGCCAGCAGCCGATCACCACAGTGTGCTGGTTAAATCGTGGTAGCAGCACTGCAAGTCCCAGCCAGCAGTCTGTAGTAATACTATTAAAAAATTATTTGAAAAGGGCTGTTTGTTTGTATTGCTAGCATTCCCTGCTTACTGGAATGCTAAATCCTACACTGACACTCTCCCTGAGAAGCAGCAGCTCTGTCCCTGATCTCTCACAGCATGCGTCTAAAGCGAGCACTGCCGACTGCGCAAATTTTCTCTCTGTGATGGGGGAATTGTCATCTGCCTCACAGGGGTTTTTGCTGTCCCCTGAATCAACACAGTAGGGTTTCCCTAGGTTGAACACGATGGACTCTTGTCTTGGCACCCGTTTCTCCGTACATGAAGTTGGAGCAAGCAGTAAGACAAGGACGGTTCCCAATAGGACCAAGGGAACGGCAAACAGGTCCACCAAAAAGTGTGTAGCGCAGGTAGCCACAACAGAGAGACACAGTGCATCTGCTGTTACAAAACGCAGCAATAAAACCGCATGAGTTTGTAGCGGGACAATGCTGGCTATCCAGGAATACCGCAGAATAATGTTGTAAAAAGTAGGCATACTTTTTAATAAATTTTTCCTGCGGCATTCCTGGATAGCCTGCATTGTCCCGCTATACACTTATGCGGTTTTATTATGGCAGAACAGCAGATGCGCTGTGTCTGTCTGTTAAGGCTACCTGCGCTACGCACTTTTTGGTGGATCCATTTGCCGTTCCCTTGGTCCTATTGTGAACTGTCCTTATCATGGATAGTTCACTGATCTGGAAACCTAAAATAATTTTTCACTACTCCACGTTGGCGCCGATGCCCTGTAACACTTTACTATGAAGGTGCACGTCCCAACAGTGGTCTGGGAAATGTCGTAGGTACGTCATTAAGTCACGTGACACTGTCATTATTTACAGACAGCTTGTCACATGTGGAGACTGGACAGCGTGGAGAGATTTTAAGCTGCTATGGTGAGTGGATGCCTCTTTCCAATTAACAATTTGCAAGCTTGGACTTGGATTTATTTGTAATTTCTTAATATTATGTACTGTACCATGGACCCTTTTCACTATTACACCGATGTACTGTATTTGTTTGATGCACACTTATGAGGTTACACTATTGACACATTGTACACTATGTCTGATGATGTATTTGTTACTTTATTATACAGTATGATAATGAGATGATGTCACTAATAAGGGGTGTATACTGTTGGTGGCACCCTTTGATATATATGCTCAACATTTTGCACTATGTAACAGCTTGAGAAAGACAAAACATTGCACTTGAGTAAGTGGGTGAATAAAAGTCTTTTCTAATACTGGTACCAATTTTTTTGAAAATGCCCGGCGATCGGGTGGGTGGGAAAAAAACAAACATCCACTTACCTTCCAATCTCCAGCGCTTCTGCCTGCATATTGTCCCTCCAGTCTCCAGTCCCTGATCACCTCCTGGTCTGGGACTTGGGATGTGGATGTGGCAGGCCCCCTCAGCCATTCAGCGGCAGAGGTGGGACACAGCTACAGCTGCTGAATGGCTGAGCGAGCTTGCCATATCATAATCCATATCCTGCCACAAGATCAAGAAGTGACCAGTGACCAGAGCGTCAACAGCAGTGGATCCAGAGAGGTAAGTGGATGTTTTTGATTTCACCCACCACCTTCCCGGTTGTTTTTAAAAAATGCGTCTGGGGCAAAGTTCTCCTTTAAAATATATGTTAAATCATACCCCCCTCATAGAGACTACCAGTTTTTTCCATACATGTCATGACCTTATCTGTCTCCTTTCCTCAGTTTTGAGTATGCTGCTTTCTGCTAAAGACATAGAAAACTGTAAGAGAGCTGCTGAGTCATCTCTGCTCTCCCCCTCCCCTCCCTTCCAGATTGCTGATGTAAACAACTGTCAATCTGTAACATTGTAGCAACTTTATAATAAAAGGAGAGATAATCGCAGTGAGTTTATCAGCAACTTGACCTCAGATTAATCAGATCATGTGACCTTTTCATTGACTGCTATTTTGAAAATTCTGCTTACAAATAAGCTCTCAGATGTGATGACCTCTAATCATTCTAATTACTAAGTGTTTGTTTTTTTTAATCGTGAATTTGACTGGATTCAATGAATTTTCAGCAAAGCATTTTTTTTATCAATTCCCTCACTTTTACTTTTGCGAGTGATGTGTTGACGTACCTGCATTACAAAGTGAACTGACATTCGGAAAAAAAGGAGACTGTGACATTTCCTGACAGTAACTTACCTGCAGTTTCACATTTCATAGATCCCCTGACAGCAGTTTTGAGTCAGGGTAATGATTTGGCATGTTTCAGAACTTGTTAATATATACTGCCGGCACATCCTGTTAAACAGATACAAATCATGTAAAAATTATATATATATATATATATATATATATATATATATATATATATATATATTGGAAATGATAAAAAAATTATAATTTAACATCTCTTAGCTAAAGATCTCAAAATAATTCATACGAGTGGTCATCTACAAGACAATGGTCATCAATGTAATATTGGGCCATGTCACAGAACGGCCGGTGTTACTAAGAATCATCCCGGCTGGTGCCACAGATCATCCTGGCCGGTAAGGCAGATGATCTTAATTTCTGCTGAATTGGGATGCACATCCCAATTCATCGTTGCACACAATTGAGCGTGTAGCCAGAACCACACGCTCCATTGTGTGAACTGACAGGTTCTCCGTGACCGCTATTCAATGAATAGCGGCCGCAAAAAACTGACATGTTAGTTTTTCGTGCGGCCGAATGGAATCCCGGCCGGAGCTTATACTATGTCTATACGCTCCGGACGGGATTCTATTCATTCACATAAATTGTATGTGTTGTATAAATAATGCCCGTTGTTTTAAATTGCAGATTTATACAACACATACGTTGTGTGACCATGGCCTTATATTGTATAACCAAGTAACAAACAAATGACTTAATATTTCCATATTTATTTCATTGTGGTCATAAGGAGATCAAGATTATGTTTATGTTTTTCCATTTATATCAAATATGGAAAGGAGAGGCATGTAGAACAGGGAGAGTGAGCAGGCGCCAAGACTGCCAGTGGGATTTTTGAGGCTTATGGATTAAAAAGGCATCATAGTACAGGTGCATTTTGCAACTTGTACCCTAAGCACCAAGAAAGCTTGTGCAACCATGATTTGTTTACAAAAATAATAGCTAAACAATGACCTCTTAAACCAGTTTAATTTTTTTTTGTGATTTGTTGTTAATTTACTTCCTCCTGCCTCTGAGCTTCCACCTACTACATTCTCTGCACCCAACCCAGACACTCAATGTACTGTACTGTAGAGTAGCAGGGAATCCTGACTTTGACAAGAGTCCCTACTACTGTTAAGCCTTTACATAGACAATTGCAGGGCAGTTGGGGCACTTTTGAACATAAAAATGTATTCGTCTTTAGCTAAGATAGTCAAGTGACTTAATAATAAGAACTTTGAGAACGAGAAATTCAGTGTAGAAAATACACATAAATGTCCTATTATCCTATTATTTCGCACAATGCAGTCACCACTGCCTCCAGAGTTGCCAATGGTCAGTAAAATTAACATACATCAGTTTATCTTTCAATATAATTTTTTAATTTGTTCATAAAAAAGTTGACTGTCCATAATTTTTTAATAACTAGTCCAGGGGGAAAAAAATGAAAATTTCAAATTGGCACCCTGCCTTTCTCCGTTTCCTCTGTGTCAGGCTGTAAGGCAAGTTTTTCTCTTTCACTGATCTCTTTGCTATAATATACCCAAAATGTTATGCCCTTACCCTTGATTTAAAAGTTTCTATCATCTAAAAGTCAAAGGAGAAAAAATTAGTATAGTATCCTATGTTTATTTGGAGGTTGCAGACTAACAAACATTTTTTTTTCCTTTTTGTATCATTTGCTTCCAGGTTTTTATAACTTTCTTTATGTGTATCTACTTTTTCAAGGCAAAAAAGTGAATATACTGTAAATATATAGCCAGGGTTAACATGATCCCTGTTACAATTGTGTCAGGAAGCTATGTTAAGTCAATTAGAAAGTTGAGTTAAATGCTTCATTTTGATCAAGTTAATTAAGGCTACATCTTCTCCCCCGCTGCGAATACTGAGTTATTACTAATACCTGATTCAGAGCGAGACCACCCAGCAGCTATAAATGTGATCCACATAGAAGAAATCTTAACCTATTGCTTTCATTTCATTCTACAGTCATTGGAGCATTAAAACAGTAAGTTTTATTTTCAATACACATGGTTAAAAATTGTGTTTTTTTGTTTTTTTTTATCTATTGGAGTTAGACCGATGTGGGTGTGTTTTTATGGGCTGCTTATGTCTCCTGGGGTCTATTTCCTACTTCTGCTGCAATTACACCTGCGGTCACTAGTGCACAAAGGTGGCCATCTGCTCTGCATTTATAGAGCCAGCTTGTCTCCATCTGCTACTGCCATCTGTTAATCCAGAGTCACCTGCACCAACTCCAGCTGCCCCTCCCCTGCCTGAACATTTTTGGATTATAGCATTCCAAGCAATGGTATCTGTCTGCTGTTTTTACTGTATTCATGTGTATCCAGACCCATGCCTGTTCTTTGGGTTAAGCCCTTGCTGGCTTGACCTGTTCCTTGGTGCCTTGCATAGACTATGGTTCTTGGGAGCAAGCTGCTGCTAACACCAGGATCACACTTGTGGAGTGACCTGGTGCCCTCTAGCCGCATTAGTCCAGCTTTAAAATCTGGAGCAGGACCAAGGGTGTAGACCTAGTGGGCACTTAGACTCCACTCCCTGGTGTTGTCGAAAGCCAAACCGGTTGAGTAGCACAGCGGATCCACACTTACTGCCTGTTACACTTACATGCTAGTTTTGGAACTGTGTGACAGGTAAGGCTATGTTCACATATAGTTTTTTTTTAAACAGATTTGTGTGTGTGTGTGTGTGTGTGTGTGTGTGATCAAACATAGCCATTATTAACTGGGCAGGAAATGGATTAAAATATAGGCCAAATGAATATAGCTGCTTCTTGAGCTACAAATATGGCAGCAAAAATGGCTGCAAAAACATTTGAGAAATGGGACAGAAAAAAATTGGCAAAAAAAATAAAAATATAAAGTCTCAAAACAGTGTTCATATTTTTGGCCCTCAAAATGAGCATGCGTGAACCTAGCCTATTTATTCATTTACTCACTTTTAGTCCCGGTTCAGAGCACATGAAACACAAACAGTAGAAATCTAAATTACCGATTAATTGCATAAAAAAATCAATTAAAGCAAGGTTAAAATATTTATTTGGATCGTGTTAACGGTTCTGAGATTTTCCTCCAGTCAAGCCCTCAGTAATTTGCAGTCGATCATTCCTTCTGTCAACATTAATGGTTTATAATGATGTGAAATTGCTTGCAGTTTCCATGTATGATCTCGCTGCATTTACCAGTCCAAATGACCCGCTCGCAAATGATGTGATAAAGAGCTGAGTGTAGCACATAAATTAGTGGAATGAACTCAACCAGAACGGAGAAGAAGTTGGCTTCATCAAAATTTCACATGCCCGTTCTAAGTAATCAGAGATGTTAACAGATTAAGCCTTATGAATAAGAAGCCCATCAAGCATGACTACAGGCGGAATATCTGGATGGTTCAGATGTCACCCACATATATATACTGTATTCATTACCTAAATTACTAAGTAATGATATGGTAGAGATGTGTAGCCATAGAAACAAAAATATTTCGCATAATCAATGTCAGATCTTAGATTCTCTGCAGAACCAGAGAAAAGTAAAAGAGTGGTTGGTGGTTAAAAAGTCTGAAAAGTGCCACTACTTTTCACTAGCTGCGTATAGTATTACAGTCTCACTTCTTTCACTTGAATTAGGCTGATACACAGCACATGGAAAAGAGTGTTGTTGTTCTTGAAAAAAAAAATCTTCAAATTCTTTATAATAGTTTATGGACTCCAGAATTTGATGGCCAAATAGCCAAAATACAGCTCTTCAATGTAGGGTATTTTTTGCATGGATTAAAGCGAATATACTATCAGGTACATTGCTTTAAGTTTTTAACATGGATAGACCGGTGCCGTCGAGGGGATGCCGCTGCTGCAGTCATTTTTTTGAACTGTGACCTGGTTTCCGTGCACGGCGCAGGCCTCATCCCAGGCAACGGCCCAGCTGGAAGCAATGGATACGGGCTTGCCGGCCCCAGTGTGATGATCTCCCCTTCCTTCTGTGAGGCTCCAATAGAATCAATGGAGCCGCGTCACAGAGGGGAGGAGTTTCTTCCCACTGAGGGCAGTGGGTCCGCCTCCACTGCTTCCTGCCAGGCAGTTGCTGGAGAATGGACAACCACAATGTGTGGAAACTGTGCTGCGGTTCACAAAAATTTTTGTGCTGACACCAGTGCATTCATGAAAAAACTAAAAGAAACTTATGTACCTGATGGCACTTTTGCTTTAATTCAGCATTGGTACTTAGGAACATCTTTCCTGTACCTTTACTTCTAGAGAAACCATAAAACTTAAGGGAAAAAAAAATCCTTCTACACCCCCTTGAAAGCTGGCCCATCTCTCACCCTAGTTCCCAGAAAACTAGACGGTTGCATAACGTATGTGGATAAAGTACAGAAAAGTGAAATAAGGCTATAGTGGGAAGTGAATAAGTCCTTAAAGGGGTATTCCTCTCAAACATAACTTTTCATATGTGACTGTGTATGGTGAGACTAACAATTAATTCCATACTTGTTATTATCTATTCAGTCTCCTTTCCCCAGTTCTTAGCTGCTGTTTTCTGCTGAAATGTTAGTCTCACCATGGGCAGCAACATATCAAAAGTTGAATACCCCTTTAAGGGAAGCAGGGGATTTGAAAATCTTTATCAGAAAAGCCGATCTCTAACTAATACATGTAACGACTGAAGTCGTGGATCCGCTGTACCACCACTAGTGATTCCGTTAACTGCTCCAGAGAGCCGAGCCTAAGGGCCAGTACCCACCGCAAGACGGGATGGACTTGCTACGATGGGTCTTCCCCAGGTCACTAACCCGGGCTTGGCATGCTATTGGCAGCGGGTGAGGGGCATCTGGAGACGGGTAGGCAGACAGGAACACAGCAGGACTCACGGCTGGAACCAGGATAGCATTCACAGACAGGAATTGCAGATAGCTGGAACCAGGAACAGCAGGAACCAGAAACGCCTGGAAAAACGTGTAGGAATCACTGGCAGAAAACACAGACAGGAAACAAGCAACAGTTGGGACCACACACTTATGGGAAGCACGCAGAGTCTCTAACAGGGAATGTCAGCACAGGTGTTTCATTTATATGGGAGGTGATTGGTACAAGTAACCACTTAGGGACACACTTTTCTTTTAAATTGAACTGAGCAGGTGCATGCTCACCCTAGGCATCTGGGGGGGGGGTCCGTTCAGGCGGCAGAGGAGAGAGCAGTAGCATGGAGCGGGTGAGACGCCCTGCTGGGCTGAAGAGACAGTGGCTGCTGATTCCTGCACGTGGGGTCTGGCACTTACAAAGAGGGAAGCGCGGGCAGAGCAGGTGTGGGAGCACAGGACACCACCGTGGCCATGAAAATATAATTGAAGGAATGCTTATGAGTTTCTAGACTGCAGAACCAGACTTTAGCTGTCACCTTTCTTGGGTCTTTATATTGGCAACCATTACACAGATACCCCTAGGACTTATGGTAAAACAGAATAATGGGACCACTCAACAGTCGTGCAGAAAATTATTGAAATGTCTTTGACAGGGTTTTAGTTTTACAAGCAGCAGTAGTGCAGCAGTGGAAAAAGAAACACACAACGGTACAACACAGACTGAAGGAACAAAAGCACCATGAAACTCAAAAGACAGAACTATACAAAACACTTAAAATAATTAAATTTGTTCCCACAGCGTATCTTTTCGTAAAAGTACGGCCATTGTTGCAATCAGACATGTCAGTTTTCTGCGGCTGCTATTCAGTGAATAGCAGCCGCAGAAAGCTCTGTCAGTGCACACTATGAAGTGAGCGGCTACACGCTTCATAGTGTGCTGTGGGGAGTTCTAATGCGGGCGTGCTTAGATGCGCCCACATCAGAACTCTGCGGCATGAAAGATCATCTGGCTGGTACTGCATTACCAGCCGGGATGATCTTTTCAGAGACCGGCCGTTCCGTGACCTGGCCGGGTCATGGAATGGCCGGTCTAATACTACATGGAAACATAGCCTAAGGTGTATTTTCATGTTATGGAGAATAATTCTGTGTTTAGACAATAGGGAATGGAAAATTCTAAACTTTTAGACCCTAATTTATATTCAGGGAAATTTGACTGGCTAAGTGAAAGCTCTTCTAAAGACTAAATGAGTCATTTATGCATTAGGCGTTACATAAAACCACAATGGTTTTTGTTCAATTCCTCTTCTTTTCTTTCCATAAACAAGATGGAGAAGCTTCACCAGAGATCCAGATCTGGACTCTTTTTACAAAGATTGTTGGTCTCCAACATCATAATGTTACAAGCATTTGTTGTAGAAACCCGCGTTGATACTGAATACCGTGAATTGAGTGCTACTTTACTGCTTTAATGGACATCCTTGACCTCCGCAGCCTATACTCCACTGCATTAGTGCAAAGTTAAATTATTCCACTACCTATTTATTGGATGTACTCCTCATTCTATTGCAAACACCAATGGTTATTAGAGAGCATTGCTTCTGTATACGACTAGCGATTCAATGGTGCTGAACTGTTCTCCATTTGAACGTCATAATGTAGGTTCACAAATTGACTTTATTTACATAAGTTGCATCTCCAGACACATGTCCTTCAAGCTCAACCAAGAGAGAGGAAAAGATGAGGGGAAGGTTATAAACAATTTTAACACAAAAATGTTATTCTTCTACATACGAGTTAACATTATTTTGCTCTAATATTTTTGTATACTTTCTTTGAAGACATCAACTGTTTCTACCATTACCGGCTCCATGTGAAAGTTATAACATATGCTCAAAAGTAAAAAAAAAATAAACCCAGTCCTAAAAATAGAGAAGTTTCCTACATTGACCCAGCTGCACAGAAGCTTTATCTGAGATTTATTTCCAATAGCCGCACCTTTTACTGAATCAACTGACAGGTGGAATACAGAGAGCTGGCAGTAAAGCGTAAAAGCGAGACGGTCACAAAGCTGTGCCATACTGATGTGTAAATTTCTTCATTTATTGTTTTTAGGTAAAGTTTGTGGAGAATCCTGATGTTACTGTATGAGAAAAAAGGACAATGAAAACCACAAAAAAAACTAACTAATAAGTATACAAAAAAAATAAATAAATAAATAAATAAAAGTATAGTTTTAAGATTAGCATATACATACAATAAGATAGCTGTACGGTGAATGACTGCCTGATTTTTCCAGATCTTTCCACATACATACATGCTCGGCACAGTTTGTGATCATGGAAGACTTCGGAGGCTACAATAAACATTAGTTGATTGTCCGGTCCTACTGAAATAGGAGGGTTCAGCCAACATTATTATTACAGAGTCTTAATGTAGAGATATATATTGGACAGAATACATTAGTGGAATCCTCCGATTTTGTTGAGGCTGGCTGACCATCTAATCTACATAGCGGTGTCACAATTCTCCTCTGAGAGCAGATGTTAGGAAACCAATGGAACTGGTATATTGAGTTTTGACATGCCTGATCCTTTGTTCTGAAGAGAGATATGCCATAGTCTGAGGGGGTCAAAAGTGTTCATACATGGCTTATTTCCCTTTTCTCTATGTGTGCACTTAAGGTAGTTGACTTGATGAGCATTATACATTGTGAAACATTAATATCATGGATGTGCTAAGATCATGGATGTGCAAGGTCCTCCAGTGTTAATTCCTCTCTGCATCTACTCAACAGGACAATAGTCAGAAACAGATGTCTGTAGGTGGGCATTCTTTCATTTTGAAGAGAATTCTGTATTGTTCCCATATCTCCAGTAATGTTCTAAGACTCCTAGTTGGAGAATAACACTGCCTTGAATAAAAATCTACAAGTACCTCGAAAAGGTGGGATTAAAGAGCTGCTTCACATATTCTTTCTTCCCAGAATTCTGAGCGTATCATGTGCCTAGCACTGTGGGTATTTCAATATTGGGATCAATGGGGATCTCAGAAATTGACCTCCACCCCCAATCATAGAGTCATGGGTGTGGTAGGGTGGCTCAGTGGTTGGCACTAAACTCAAGGAATGTTACTGTTCAAATCACATTAAATATTTCCAATTTCCTCCAGATATTTTAGTTTCCTCACATATTTTAAAAACTTTCTTGGGTATTGAAGAGAAAAATTTAGACATTTAAAATAAAAAATAAAAAAAATTGACATCCATTGTATTTCTTCCAGCTTCTCTGGATGGCCATTTTTTCTTTATTTAGAGTCTAATCAGAAAAACTTTCAATCCTTCAGCTTCACACGGCACTAGAAATATCTGTCATTATATCAAATCTACTGCTAATAAGAATTATATTAGAAGTCTACATCTAATATCGCTCTACTAATGGCTGGGGCTTAGAAAGCTTCATAAAAGAACAATGTCATATTATTCAGTTGACACTGACATTGTTGGAAAGTCATTATTGACAAGTTGCTGCTAACAATGATAACATTGACCCCGTGGAGCAGATCTCAATGTTACATTTTATTTCACTCATTAGATTTTCATCATCTAAGTGTTTCCTACTTTTTCCTTTGCAAATGAACTTACTTATTATGCAATTTACTATGCAATGAACATTTGGATCATTGGCTTAAATAAGCTTGTAATATTGTGTCAGTGGTTTTCTTAAAAAATGTATTGACCAGCACTAGGTTTCCCTATGTAGTCTAAGTAACCAAATGAATAAATTAATGAATGAATAAATCATTACCCTCTTGGAGGAATTGTACAGGAATATAAAAAGATAACAACAGTGGCACACTTGTCTTAGGGTTGTTTCTGGTATTGAAGCCCTTTTTACTTAAAGCGTAACTATAATTTCAGTAGCCAAAAAATGAAATTTCTCATATAAAAAGCCCACATGTTACCCTTTAAAAAGAGTGTACGCTCGCTGAGATATCCCCAGTTGTTTGGCTCAGAAGAATAAATGAATTTTTCTTCTGGCTGAGAGAAAGTGGGCGTGGCCTATCCCTCATCTCCCTGGCTGCGTCCCTCTATCCACTGAGCAGCACCTCAGCAGATGTATCACACACAGTGGGATCAGATAGAGCCCCAGCATACAGTATCACAATGTAAGATTAGATACAAAGCACCAGCCGATGGTATCACACACAGTGGGATTAGATACAGTCACCTGCTCTCATTACACTGTAGGATAATGTCAGCCATGAAGGTGGGGGCACCTGCTGCAGATATCTGATAGTGAATGTTATATGTACTATGGAAGGACTACAGCTGTGTTGTACTGGGACTTGTAGTCCTCCCCTCAGTGACTCACCCACTCTCCCTCATGCAGCACATTGGAGTCATGGCTGGGATGTCCCTCCTTGTTGAAGCACTGAGTACTTGTCCCTCCATCCAGCTCTTCCCCTGCGCTGCTCCTCACACACAACACCCTCAGCTCTGCTATGTGATCTCTGTGAGGGGAGGGGGGAGACCGTGCTGCTAGGAGGTGGGGGAGGAGGTTTTGTTTATGTTTCTCTCTGTGTCAGGGCTGTTATCTGATGCTGCTGTCAAAATCTGTACATTAAGTACGGATCTGCAGGGAGGGGGCGTGTCCAGCAGCAATGCAGAAATAACTCAGAGCCAGACAGAGCTGTAAGGGCATAATCAGCCTTATGTATTTAAAAAACTGTTCATTTTAGGTTATTAATGTATAGTGCAAAAATTGTTATCATGCCCTATGCTAACTAAAACTGAAAGGTGAAAATATTTTATGGTTACGCTTAAAAGTGTCACCGTCGTTAAAATTTTTATTGCAGAAATCAATAGTAAAGGCGATTTTAAGAAACTTTGTATTAGGTTTTATTAGCCAAAAAATGAATTTTTATCATGAAAAAGCAGTTTGAAGCTCTCCCCCCTGTCTTTATCGTTTTCCTATGGAGAGAGAAAGTAGAGGAAGTAAAAGAGGGCAACAAAGAGTTAATTTACATTCACATCAGGGGCTCTCTCCTCTGCAGTCACCACTGACCTCTCTGACCTCTGAATAGCACTGTGAATAGTAACATAGTAACATAGTAACATAGTAAATAAGGTTGAAAGAAGACAAGAGTCCATCAGGTTCAACCTAGGAAAATCCTACTGTGTTGATCCAGGAAGGCGAAAAACCCCTATGGGGCAGAAGACAAACGCCCCACCACAGGGAGAAACTCCCCCCCCCCCCCCTCCCCCGACTGCAATGGCAACCAGAACAATCCCCGGATCAACGTATCACCAGAAATCTAATGCCCATAACTTGTAATATTATATTTTTCAAGAAAAGCATCCAGGCCTCCCTTGAACTTATTTACTGAATCAGCCATGACAACATCATGTGGCAGAGAGTTCCACAGTCTTACCGCTCGTACAGTAAAGAACCCGCGTCGATGCTGATGATGAAATCTTCTTTCCTCTAGACGTAGAGGATGCCCCCTTGTCATTGTTACAGACCTAGGAGTAAAAAGACCACTATATAGCTCCCCTGCTGAGCAATCCTTTGTTCTCAGCTCTCAGCTGCCCACTAATCTCGCTCCTCCCCCCTCCCCTCTTCATAGACCAGACAGGATAAGACTGATGAAAAAAGAGTCGAGATTTCCTGATTCTGAGCAGTGGATGGCAGAAAGGAGAGGAGGGGAGGACCTGGAAAAAGGCTTTTTACATGCAGATAATGGCACATTTGGCTAATAAACCCAATTACAAAGTTTCTTAAAATCGCCTGGACTATTTATTTCTGCAAAAAAAAAAAAATTACGACAGTGACTCTTTAAAATGTTCCATTCAAGAAACAGTTATAGGCCATGTCACAGAGATATGTCAACAGCTTTGATTGGTAGAGGTCTCACTGCTAAGACTCGCGCCATTTAGAAGAACAAGAACCAAAGGCTTCTAGTAAAATCAGTGCACAGCATTAGTAAATGCACTAACTCCACCTACTTACATCAGTTCTCTGTGTACCCCATAGAGCAAAAAAATTACTCCCCTTCTCCAGGGTGTTCTGTCCTTCTCTGTTGTGGTTCTATCCATAAGATGGCTGAGCATGGAGGAGCATGTGACCATACCTCCACCCCAGTGTCCTCCACATAAATGGGCTCAGCGATAGACACTGGGGGCAGAGCATGGTCACATGCTCCTCCATGCTCAGCCATCTTATGGATAGAACCACAACAGAGAAGGACAGAACACCCTGGAGAAGGGGAGTAATTTTTTTTTTGGGGGGGGGGTGCTGCTTTTCCTGAAAGAAAGTTGCCATGTTTTTCTAAGCCTGGATAACCCCTTTAAAGAATGCTAATAAGCGGCATAATACTCAATAAGTGGGGTCTCAAGATTTTGACAAAAAATATTAAACGTGGAATGTTTAAAAAAATGGAATATTTCAAAATGGAATAGGATGACCTTATTACCCCTCAACGACTGCGGGCATATATTTACAACCTGCGGTCATTAAGGGAGTTCAGAGCAGGGCCGCGCGCCGTCCCCGCTCTGAACCACCACGGTCCCGGATGCCGCATGTAGCCCGAGACCACGGCTATTATCGGGCACTGCTAATAAGGTAATCAGATGCAGATGTCAAAGATTACAGCTGCATCTGATTATCTGATGCAGCCGTTCCTTGGTTTCTAGTGGCGGAGATCTCCCCCCGGGACGTTGTCTCGGAGGAGCGATCCCCGTGTCTTCACCCGGCCGGGGTCTGCGCCGTAATGGCGTTGATCCTGGCTCGGCACTCAGTTTCTTCCGGCTGCAGCAGCCGGAAGCAATCGAGTGCCTATCTCATTGATCTATGTTGTATCATTTTACAGCATCGATCTCAATGAGAGATCAGTGTACTTATACTAGTCCAGGGGGGCTTCTAGTATAAGTGTAAAAAAAAAAAAGTGTTGTCTATATCATAAAAATCAAAGTCTGTCTGTCTGTCTGTCCTTCTGTCTGTCTGTCCTCTATAGACTTCCAAACGCCTGAACCGTTTGACCCCAAATTTGGCACACAGATACATTGGGTGCCCGGGAAGGTTATTGCGAAGGTCCCGTCCCCGCCAGATGTACAGGAGGGGAGGGGGAGGGGAAAGAGAGGAGCCCCATAGAGATGAATGGGAAAATCTCCTCACTGCACACACAGGTGATATAATTAGCTGCAGCAGACACGGCAGTTGGAGCCTTAGCAACCAATAGGATTACTGCTTTCCTTTTCACAGGGAGCAATGGTTGCTAGGGAAGCTGCCTCACAACATCCACAGTAATAACTGGTAGACCCCCTACTCCATCTATACAGTACATGTATATACAGGGCCCCCTACTCCATCTATACAGTACATGTATATACAGGACCCCCTACTCCATCTATACAGTACATGTATATACAGGACCCCTACTCCATCTATACAGTATATGTATATACAGGGCCCCCTACTCCATCTATACAGTACATGTATATACAGGGCCTCCTAATCCATCTATACAGTACATGTATATACAGGACCCCCTACTCCATCTATACAGTACATGTATATACAGGATCCCCTACTCCATCTATACAGTACATGTATATACAGGGCACAACAGGTATACCAAACTGTGACTGGGTAACACTGCTACACCAGACCTGACCAATACCACCATACTGTGCTGGATAACACTGTCATACCAGACCTGACCAATACCGCCATACTGTGACTGGATAACACTGCCAGACCTGACCAATACCGCCATACTGTGACTGGATAACACCTCCATACCAGACCTGACCAATACCGCCATACTGTGACTGGGTAACACAGCCACACCAGACCTGACCAATACCGCCATACTGTGACTGGATATCACTGCCACACCAGACCTGACCAATACTGCCATACTGTGACTGGATAACACTGCCACACCAGGCCTGACCAATACCGCCATACTGTGACTGGATAACACTGTCATACCAGACCTGACCAATACCGCCATACTGTGACTGGATAACACTGTCATATAAGACCTTACCAATACCGCCATACTGTGAATGGATAACACCGCCACACCAGACCTGACCAATACCGCTATACTGTGCTGGATAACACTGTCATACCAGACCTGACCAATACCGCCATACTGTGACTGGATAACACTGCCATACCAGACCTGACCAATACCGCCATACTGTGCTGGATAACACTGTCATACCAGACCTGACCAATACCGCCATACTGTGACTGGATAACACTGCCATACCAGACCTGACCGATACCAGCAAACTGTGACTGGGTAACACCGCCACACCAGTCCTGACCAATACCACCATACTTTGACTGGATAACACCATCATATCAGACCTGACCAATACTGCCATACTGTGACTGGATAACACCGCTATACCAGACCTGACCAATACCACCATACCGTGACTGGATAATACCGCCACACCAGACCTGACCAATACCGCCATACTGTGACTGGATAACACCCCCATACCAGACATGACCAATACCGACACACTGTGACTGAATAACACTGCCATACGGGTAAATACAACCCTGCAGGTATACAGGACACTACAGGTATACAGGACCCCAAAACTATACACTACAAGTGCACGGGACCTCCACAAAACTATATACTACAGGTATACAGGACCCCAAACTTTACACTACAGGTATACAGGACCTCCACCAACTATATACTTCAGGTATACTGGACCTCCACCAACTATATACTACAGGTATACAGGACCCCAAACTATACACTACAGGTATACAGGAACTCCACCAACTATATACTACAGGTATATAGGGCCACAAACTATACACTACAGGTATACAGGACCTCAAAACCATACACTACAGGTATACAGGACCTACACCAATTCTATAATACAGGTATACAGCACCTTCACCAACTCTACACTACAAGTATACAGGACCCCAAATATACTACAGGTATACAGGAACTCCACCAGCTATATACTACAGGTATATAGGACCCCAAACTATACACTACAGGTATACAGGACCTCCACCAACTCTATACTATAGTTATACAGGACCCTCAAACTATTTACTAGAGGTATACAGGCCCCCCAACTATATACTACAGCTATACAAGACCTCCACCAATTATACACTACAGGTATCCAGGACCCTCAAACTATAAACTACAGGTATACAAGACCTCCACCAACTATACATTACAGGTATACAGCACCAACTATATACTACAGGTATACAGGACCCCCAAACTATACAGTACAGGTATACAGGACCTTCACCAACTGTACACTGCAGGTATACAGGACCTCCCTCAACTATACACTATAGGTATACAGCCCCCCCAACTATGCACTACAGATATGCGAGACCCCTAAAAACTATACATTGTGGGTATACAGAACCCTTCCAACTATGCACTACAGGTATACACTAATTCCACTGATTAACTCAGATGAAACAATACATTTAGCTTGGCCTCCTGGGCACTATAGAACAAATCTAATTAACACACTGACACTTTATACCCGGGCAGCGCCGGGTACATTTTTCAGTTATTAATAAAAAAAAAAACTCCCCTAGTAAAAGTTTGAATTACCCCCCTTTTCCCATGTTATAAACTAAAATAAATAAATAAATAAACATCTTTGTTATCGCCGCGTGCGTAATCGCCCGATCTATCAATTAATCACATTCCTGATCTCGAACAGTAAACAGCGTAAGGGCATAAAAATCCAAAAGTGCAAAATTGTGCATTTTCAGTCGCATCAAATACAGAAAAATTGTAATATAAAGCGATTAAAAAGTCGCATATGTGCAATCAAGGTACTGATAGAAAGAACACATCATGGCGCAATTGTGTAATCGTAACGACTTGAGGAACATATATAACATGTCAGTTTTTCATAGGACACACGAAGCCCCCCCCCCCTCCCCCCAAAGAAAAAGAATTGCATTTCTTTTTTTTTTCAATTTCACCACGCATATCATTTTTTTCTGGTTTTGCAGTATTTTTTATGGAAAAATTCAGCCTGTCACAAGTCAGTTTTACCCCAGGGCGAATTGCGTAAAAAAATACCCCCCAAATAAACAAAATGCTCATTCTTTTTTCAATTTCACCACAGATTTTTTTTTTCTGGTTTTGCAGTGTACTTTATGAAAAAAATTCAGCCTGTCATTTCAAAGTACAATTAGTGGTGCAAAATATAAGGGCTCATGTGGGTTTCTAGGTGAAAAATTGCAAGTGCTATGGTCTTTTAAGCACAAGGAGGAAAAAACGAAAATGCAAAAAACGAAAATTGGCCCGGTACTTAAGGGGTTAATAAGCAATATGTTGGTATAAGGGAGCCTATATGATATTTTTGCTATGGGGTCTCCCACCTTGTAAATATACCACTTCACTACCAAGCATCCATCCATAGAATGTTTTTCCCAAACATGCACTTTTTTGGACAAGAACAAGCCATTGTAGAAACAACCCCCCCCCCTTTCATGTAGTGATCTGGCCCGATATGGTAGTCTTGATTTGTTTACTGACATATTACTTGATGTCTCCCAGTCTTTACCTTTAAAAATTTCCTATTTTTAAAATCCTCTGTTTTTGTACCATTTATTTGGATGTCCGAAGCGAAATATATTATATTAGCTTAATTCCAATAATCCAGCATCGCTTTATGACATAATGCTGAGTTCTGGGCTCAGATAAAAATGTCAGCCTTACATAACTGTCTGAAAAGAAAATAAATGCGGGTTTTACCGAAAGGAATAAAATCTTTCTTCAGTATTTTCCACTAAGCTAAATAAAGTCCCATATCCATCACATAACACATTTGAAAATGTCAGATTACTGTTCCTAAGATTTAAACGTCTTATGATACATTAACTTAGAGAACCACAAGGGGAAATGGTGAGCGTCCTCAGAAATCTCTCCCAGCAATACACACAATCTATCAGAATTCATATGTGTCAAATGGATGATACATTGTGGCTACATTCTGTATACATGTGAATTCTGCCCCCGATAACCTCCGCCTGGTCCAACATAGCCAAGGAGATAAAGAAAGCACAAGACTGAATCACGCGGCCGAGAAGATAATATTGCGGCTGTGAATCAACATTGACAAAATGCCATAAATAGATTTAAACATCATTTGGCGGTGGACTCCGGAGAAAAGCCATTTTTTGTTCTCTGGATTGTTCTGTGTCAGATGTGTGTCCTGTGTGAATTTATTGTAATCACTAATAGAAAAAAATGACTTTGTTTTCAAGATCCGTCTGCGGTGCAAGACCAAAGATTTATCACTTCTATCATCCCTCACCACAGGTAAAATAAGCTCAATCAATGACTTCATCATGGCAGCATTTATTCTATCTATCTATCTATCTATCTATCTATCTATCTATCTATCTATCTATCTATCTATCTATCTATCTATATTCTATCTATTATCTATTTATCATCTATCTAATATCTATCTATCCCCTAATCTATCTATCTATCTATCTATCTATCTATCTATCTATCTATCTATCTCCTATCTATCTATCTATCTATCTATCTATCTATCCATCTATCTATCTCCTATCTGTGCGTCCGTTCATCCATCCTCCCATCTATCTATCTATCTATCTATCTATCTATCTATCTATCTCCTACCTATCTATCTATCTATCTATCTATCTATCTATCTATCTATTATCTATTTATCATCTATCTCATATCTATCTATCCCCTAATCTATCTATCTATCTATCTCCTATCTGTGCGTCCGTTCATCCATCCTCCCATCTATCCATCCATTTGTCTATCTACCTAATATATATCTATTAGAGATTAGCACAATTTGAGCATGCTCGAGTCCAATGGTTCTGCATTTGAATGCGCTCACCTCTGCTCTATCTCTAAATCACATATTTACCGTATTGCAATATGTATGTCTCTATCTTCTAATGAGAGCCCTACATTTTTTTCAAATAAACAAAGGCAATATCTATCTATCTATCTATCTATCTATCTATCTATCTATCTATCTATCTATCTATCTCCTATCTATTTATCTATCTATCTATCTATCTCCTATCTATCTATCTATCTATCTATCTACTATCTACTATCTATCTATCTATCTATCTATCTAATATCTATCTGTCTATCTATCTATCTATCTATCTATCTAATATCTTACAAATCAATTCATCTATTATCTATCTATCTATCTATCTATCTATCTATCTAATATCTATCTATCTATCTATCTGCAGCGAGCTGGAGTAATGGGAAGAGAGTGAGGGGAATGAGGAGTGGATGATGGTGATGGTAGTCTCTCCTGGTAGTGTGGCGCTGAGCTCCTCTGTGAGGGGATGCACTGAGGGCTGCAGGGGGAGAGTGTGCTATACCTGCAGGATGGCTGGAACTTGTCACGGTCACAGGTGGGCCCGAGGGCTTCTGCAGGTACAGGGGGACTCTCTGGCGCTTCCCGGGTATCACTCTCTCTTCTGTGGCTGCTGCAGCGATTTCTGTAGGGGGGCTGCACCCATGTGTAAGGTGGTCAGTGGTGAGGACTTGTAGTTCCCCCTGGGCCAACCCCAAAATACTGCTGCCTGGTAATACGGCCCTTGATGGTGGTGTGGTGCAGGTGGACCAGACAACAGGGAGACAAGGAGGGAGATAGTGTAACAACAACTCCTTTACTGTTAGACTTGCAGATGGTATACAGTCCTTTGGTACACAGCGGTGACTACTGGCGGCTTTGACTGGGTTACTGTACTGATGGAGAGCCTGGTGGTGTGTAGAGGGACGACCTGCCTTAGGTCCTGGTCTGCCAGTACGTGTGGGACGCTGGTGAGCACCGTGATCCTGTGGACTTCTCCCCAATGGCGCTTGAGTCTGTTTCCCCTCCCTTTCTGCTAGGGAGCTTCCTGCTTAGGTTACTGGGCCGGGCCTTAGGCCACAACTTTCGGGTCCCAGAGGTTTCCAGGGGTCCTAGTCAATCCTACCACCCGAATGTCAGGAAGATGGGTGCCGAGGCCTACGTTAACTCGGCTCCCTCCTACAGCCAAGTCTCTCCACTGGGTGTCTGTCTTTAGGATTCCCACTGACTGTATATGTGCTGGCCCTTTCCTGAGGGGGCACCTGACAAACTGTCTCTCAGAGTCTCTCTTTCTCTCTCACCTCCAGCTGTTTGTTCTCTTGCTGCTCTGTTTAAGATCTTTCTCCTTGTTCCCCTCAGCAGCTTTTCTCTCTGTGGTGATCTCCTGAGGTGATGTTTTTCCCTCTACAGCTGGTCACTTGTCTCACTAGTCTCTTGTCTTCTGTCTCAGCTAAGCTCTGCAACAGCCAGCCTTATATAGGGGGCCTATCTGCATAACCACACCCCCTTCTAGCAACTTCCTAAGCTTACCACACTACCTAGAGCAGTTCCCACTAAGGTCAGTAGATGTCGCTGTAGTGTGTTGTGCGCAGTGAAAAGCATGTGACCCATCTCTGCCTGCCAGTTACAGGTACAGAGAAATACACAGAATAGTTGCACATAAAACATGTTAACTCCTAAAATATATAATAACACTTGTTGACAGGTGCCATCCTCAGCCCAGCCACAGGAACCATGCTCTGGTATACTACATATCTATCTATCTATCTATCTATCTATCTATCTATCTATCTATCCTCCCCCAGAATACACATGATAAAAACCTGCTCTATGGATATCAAAAAATGAGGATCTTAGCAAACTATTCGATCAAACAGAGTGTACTATGTCACCACGTTAAGGTGTCCTCAGAGACATGGTCCCTATTCTAGCATTTTCACACAAGCAATGACGTCTACAAGACTAACATTAAGCCTACAACTGGGCAGAAAGGAGCCAAATAATCTCTTTTTATAGCACCCCTTTGTTTGCACTTAAGCAACATGCAGTGTGCAACCTGCAATGTGAACAGAGGCATATTGGTGCTGACATTTTTTTATTTTATCTATCTATCTATCTACTATATCATATTTATTACAGATGAGCGCAATTCGAGCATGCTCAAGTCCGATTGTTCTGCATTTGAATACTGGTGGCTGAGGAAATTGGATGCAGCACTAAGAATGCCTGGAAAATTTGGATAAAGCCATAGGTTGCATCCATGTTTTATCGGATTCTCTAGATCAGTGCTTCTCAATTCCAGTCCTCAGGCCTCACCAACAGGTCATGTTTTGAGGATTTCTTTAGTATTTCACAGGTGATATTATTATACTCAGTCCATCAGGTATTAGAACTGGTGTTCTTTGTATGGAAAATCCTCAAATAATGACCTGTTGGGGAGGCCTGAGGACTGGAATTGAGAAGCACTGCTCTAGAGGTATATCAAACTTCTTTAGCCACCGGATTTCAAAGGCAGAATAATCAGACTTGAATTTGCTCAAGTTGCATGTCTATCTATCTATCTATCTATCTATCTATCTATCTATCTATCTATCTCATAATCCTATATCCTATATATATGCAACAGTATTGCAATATGTATGTCTCTATCTCCTAAATAGAGCCCTACATCTGTGTGAAATAAAAAAAAAAAAACATAATACTTCTCTCTGAAAGAAATAAACTCAGTCCAATACTTCTCTTAAAGGAAATAAAAATGATCCTTCCCTTGAGAGAAAAAAAAATAAAACTCACCCTTACCCTTAAATTAAGCAACAATGATACAGGCTTCAATACCAAAAAGTATACTGTACTTCTGCTAAAGGATATAAAAGTTGATGTTTTTTCTTTTCCTTTGAAAGACCTACATATAATATTTCCCTTAAAGGGGAAACTTTGGTACCTAAAATGTTACTTTATTTAAAGGAAATAGACTTGGAACAAAGTAAATGGTACTTCCATTGAAATACATAAACATAGTACTTGCAATGAAAGACTTAAAGATGGTTCTTTTCTTGAAGGAAATAACAATGTTACTTCTCTCAGGAAGTACAAATTTTAACGCCTCAAAGAATGTAAGACAGTTTATTTATTTATCTGTTTATTCATTTATTTTATCTGAAAATAAAGTTGTTGTTTTTTTTTTCCTTACACCATAGAGTGTATTCTCAGATTTTCCAGCATGGCTCCTCAGCCCGTTACAAGCTAATCCCTCCTGACATATAGATGAATATATTAGATGTATTTGGCAGTTCACCCTTCCCTAACATTACTACTCAGGTGTGAAAATCTCGTCTCTGCCTACACATTACCCAGACATGAGACGCCATGATTGTATTTGACCCTTAAGACTAATGTTGCCAAATACGGTTATTTAATGTGATAATACTTGCATGTTTCTGCTAAAGTTAGTGTGGCCTATATCGGTTTTTGATGAGCCTGATTTTTACTTAACAAATGAAGCACTCTCAGAAATTATCAGATGAAGCATACAATTCTGAATGTCACCCACAGATGAGTGCTTAGATTCAGGCTATCACGGACTAGTCCTCAGCAGGAATGACATTTGTTCTGACATTTTCAAAACAAAAAAAAAATCTTCCCTGCCTGAGAAGGAAATTTGCATCTTATTCTTGTTTAAATAGGAAACATCATCTATTCAGATGCCATTTACCTTTTTTTCTTTTTTCGGATAGGTTATCTCAAAGATTGTACAAATTGTAAAAAGGTATTTTACCTCGAAAGGTTAATTTTCACTGAAAAAAAAAAAAGTAACAAAAATACAGATACGCTTCGTTTTTCTTTGTTTTAAGCCAAAGGTTGAAATGCAATTTTATGTCTTAATAATTACACCCCCCCCCCCTCCTCGCTCATTTATGAATAATATATTCAAAGCAAATGAATAAAATATAATGCTGGAAAAATTCCACCGGTGACCAGAAGCTTTTTCATACATTGGATTAAAGAGATAAAGTACTTAATTGTGCCGGTCTATGTAATGTGCAACATTGCCGGTCACTCCTCGTAGGCTGATTGAATTTGGAATATGTAATCGACTTGTACATTCCAGGAAAGCCAATTCATGAGGCTACAAATATACCGTGACGAGACAACAGATTGTGGTATACAAACATACCTGCATAGCAGGACTGTGCTGAGCCAGAGATTTATTAACCCTGGTTCAGCTCCTAGTAGAATTGCATTACTCTACTAAAACATGGGGCAGTAGCAGGTTTAGTATTCAGTTGGCGGCATATTACATATTACATTGTCTCTAGACATTGTTGGTAGAAATAGTGTCTTCATAACTGACTATGTTCATCCAAAAAAAAAAGTAGCGTGTAAAAATTGTAGGCATATGCATATATACAAAGCGAAGGAGATCTCAAAAAACAGATTGAATGGGAGAAATAGACAGCACTGTTACAATGTGTGCAGCATCTCCATTCAGGTTATTTGGAAATAGTGGTACATTCACTTTTTAGAGTACCCGTCATTAGCATGATCGATTGAAGTGCAATCGCTTCTGCAGCCAGAAGATCAGGTAACTGTGAATACAACCACGCCGGGTGAGTTTCGTTTCGTTTCACAAGCTCTATTCTGATTCAAAATCTACTGTATAATATGCTTTAAGAGCAGAGTGGTGGTCTGTAACCTATACAATGGGCTGTCAACGATAGGAGAGAAAGAGCAGCATTTTGGGAGTAGGAAGAAAGTTTCCTAAATAAATTACATGCCCTAAAAATGTAACTATATTACATGTCACAAATAAAAACTTTAGATAAATCCTAGGGACACTCTAACTCTATCAAAACTGTTCATATGTTTTTGTGACATGTCAAAAGTTTTTTTTAAATGACATGTAAACTTTATTTTTATTATATAACTCTGGCTCTTGACATAATTGTTTTGTGTAATTGCAGGCAACAATCAGAAAATCGTTTGTGTCCTTGATCGTTCATTTAGATCTGACCCTAAAATCATTAGCAGGTGTTCGCTAATCGTTTACTAATTGTTCAGTGTAATTCCACATAATTCATTCTTTTGCTGGTTTCAGATGGAGTAAACCATTGTTACTAACGACTATCGTTCTGTGTAATATGGTAAATAATTTCAGGTTAACGTTAAACATCGTTATCGTTAACCATTAAAAATTGCTTTGTCTAATAGGACCCTAAGTAACAAGGAATGTCACTGATTTGTTACTTCTTTTCCATTCAAAAAACAAAATAAAGAATTCTTAGAGTGCTATGGTCCAACCTGCTAAACTGAATGCACCGATCTGTCTTCTATAGCATGGCTATTATTGAATATAGACAGGAACAATAAGCTCTTTGCAATCCTCCAATTCTCTAAAAACAAGATAGCTGCTTCTACATCAATAGAAAAAAAAAAAATCATAATGCACAATATTATTTATTTGTAGTATCAAATGTAGTAATGAGGGATGGTGAATCAAGTAGGCTAATGACTACTAGGCTCCTTTCTAACCATGGAAAAATGACTTGTCTTTCTGAACAAATGTGATTTTAGCGCCAAATAAATGTCTTCTATCAGCAATGTAGGCCACAAATAATGTTCATGATTATAATTTGCGACCATCATTATCGATAGATGACCGTCTTTTGCCTCTAAAATTATGGCCACCCCGAAAGACAGGCATTAATTTCATTTAGTGGAAAAATAGCCATAGATTAATAATGTTATTAAGTAAAAATCACCTAAACTACCAAACTAGAAAGACCAATATTACCAAAAACTCCACTATTCCTGGCCCAAATAATACCATTGTATCATGACCACTACCAAAAAACTACTATCCAATACTAACCAATTTCATGACCACTACCAAAAAACTACTATCCAATACTAACCAATTTCATGACCACTACCAAAAAACTACTATCCAATACTAACCTATTTCATGACCACTTCCAAAAAACTACTATCCAATACTAACCAATTTCATGACCACTTCCAAAAAACTATTATCCAGTACTAACCAATTTCATGACAACTACTAAAAAACTACTATCTAATACTAACCAATTTCACCAACAATACCATTATACCTGGCCCAACTAACACCACCACACCCTTACCACTATTATTATCTCAGCATAGGGACTCAATAATATTAAGGCTACGTTCACACTACGTATGACACAGGCTGTTCTGTGACCTAGCCGTGTTACAGAACGGCTGGTGTCAGTGAAGTTTATCCTGGCCTAATCCTATTGAATTGGGATGCGGGTGCATCCATGTGTGTCCGCATCCCAATTCACCATTGCACACAATGAAAGGTGTGGCCGGAGCCGCACTCTCCATTGTGCTATTCAATGAATAGCGGCCGCACAAAACTGACATGTCAGTTTTCATTGCAGCCTCTAGGGATCCTGGCTGGGATTCCATAGACTTCAGCACAATGCAAATTTTCTATTAATCACAGCCATTGTTGCAAATTGCCAACCACAGTCGTGATTAAAAGAAACTTTACACTGTGTTAAAGTGGCCTAATAGTGACTCAATAATATGACTCACTAAATAAAAATTATTATGCAAAATAAAATATTACCCCTATTTCAAAAAGGGGCTCTGCAGACTGTATTAGGGAATATAGTACAGATAAAGACATCGATTTATACATTTTTATTGAAAGAAAAAAAAAAAATATGTATAACCTTATTTATCAATAAGGAAATGAAAAAGAAAAAAATAAGGAAGGCAGAGGAGCAAAAAGAAATAGAAGTTTAAAGAGTGCGTTCAAAATGACAACACGACCCCGACAGAGACTGCGGAGAAGCCCATCATCCCTGACACATGGAAGGTCACATAAACTAAGTGGTGCAGCCCTTCACATCCGTGACCTTACATAATAGGATTATAGCAGCTATGAAATATCAGAGGAAGGTAAAAAAAAAAAAAAAACATCGAGAAAAAAATGACTAAATATAAAGTCTATAGAAGCTGGGAAAACAAGTTTGGATCTAGCATTTTTAGATATAGCTGATGAAGATATTACATATAAGAAATCAAATTTCAAATTTCAGATATGGAAGGAGATGCGGAAGATTTCTATGTTTCTTATTACCAGCTGCACAGCAAGAATAAAATGGCTTATATCCATTAAGGACTTGGAGGGAAGGAAGTCGAAAAACAGATGGGTTGAAGATATTCTGAGATTCCATTGAGTGTATACAGGAAGTTACATTTGGCTCATGCACAATATCCCAGGTATAAACCACTCATAAATGCTTTATGCACATTCCAGACTAAACTTATTGGATATGGAGTGGGCAATAACATCACATGTTGTTTATATTCCAGATTAGGAGTGTATAGATGTCTCTTAGTAAAAGTAGGTGGAAGAACTATAACTTTATAAGGAGGGTTGAATGAGGGCAGGTAAAAGATGTCTCAAAATAAATATTAAACTGAGGTAAAAGGGGTTGACCACTTTAGAGTTGCTTTTAAACATAGAACAGGATGGCTCTTGTCTCCATAAAAAGGCTTCTGATGGCGTGGCATGTGGATTACACATCAATCTGCTTCCTACATAGCGGAACATTACAACAGGGAATCTGTTGTAGGTACAGTGGAAGGGACAGAGTGACATGTACTGGCCAAATGCCCCTCCATTTGAAACTGAACCTTCATTGGTATAGGGAGGCTATGTAAAAAGAGAGGTTTGGGTGTACAGTAGTGATGAGCAATTCGGTTTGCCAGGTTCAGGAACCAAACAAAACCTTAGTGAACTGCAACAATTGTTTAGCTGTTTTGGTGCAGTACAGCTTTTCGCTCATCAACACTTAGTTGTCTGTACTCCCCTGGTGTCCTCCTCCGCATCTCCAGTGTCTTCAGCTGTCTCAGGGTCACACAGCCAAATACTGACTGAGGCGGGACATCACCATGGCCAGTGATTGGCTGAGCAAGCTTTTACTCTGGCCAAGGTGATGTCTTATGTTAGTAATTGGCTGAGTGGGCTGGAGACAGCTGAAGACACTGGAGGCACAGAGGAGGACAACGGGGGAACATGGATAGGTGAGCACATTATTATTATTTTTTTTGCACACATTTTTTTTAAAACAAACCTTGCAAAAATGTTCTCATACTTAGTGCATAGCAATGGACAGCACATTTTTGGTGTGGATCTTTAAAATAACTTAAAGTGTTAGGCCTCACTCACACGGTAATAAGTGGTGTACCCCAAGGGTCAGTACTGGGCCCTCTTCTGTTTAACTTGTTTATTAATGATATTGAGAATGGAATTAACAGCAATGTTTCTATCTTTGCAGATGACACCAAGCTTTGTAGTACAGTACAGTCTATGGAGGATGTGCAGATGTTACAGGATGACTTAGACACACTGAGTGTTTGGGCGTCCACTTGGCAAATGAGGTTCAATGTGGATAAATGTAAAGTTATGCACCTATGTACTAATAACCCGCATGCATCATATGTCCTGGGGGGAGTTACTCTGGGAGAGTCGCTGATGGAGAAGGATCTGGGTGTACTTGTAGATTATAGACTACAGAACAGTACACAATGTCAGTCAGCTGCTTCTAAGGCCAGCAGGATATTGTCATGCATTAAAACAGGTATGGACTCTCGGGACAGGGATATAATATTACCGCTTTATAAAGCTTTGGTGCGGCCTCATCTGGAGTATGCATCCAGTTTTGGAACCCGATTCATAAAAAGGATGTTCTAGAGCTGGACAGGGTACAAAGACGGGCAACTAAACTAATAAGGGGAATGGAGCATCTTAGTTATGAGTAGAGATTAAAATAATTAAATTTGTTTAGTCTAGAGAAGAGACGTTTAAGGGGAGATATGATTAACTTATTTAAATATATAAATGGCTCCTACAAGAAATATGGGGAAAAGATGTTCCAGGTAAAACCCCCTCAAAGGACAAGGGGGCACTGCCTCCGCCTGGAGAAAAAAAGGTTCAGCCTCCGGAGGCGACAAGCCTTCTTTACCATGAGAACTGTGAATCTGTGGAACAGTCTACCACAGGATCTGGTCACAGCAAAAACAGTAGAGAGCTTCAAAACAGGGCTAGACAAGTTCTTAGACCAAAATAATATAAATGCATATGTATAGAACCTATCACCCCTCCCCCTTCCCTGTATCCATCCCCTCCTTGGTTGAACTTGATGGACATGTGTCTTTTTTCAACCGTATTAACTATGTAACTATATAACTATGTAAATATGTAACATGTATGTAATGCGGCCCAGATTGGTCAGAATTGGAAAAAAAAAAGTCGGGTTTGGACAAATCATTTTTAAAAAAAAATTCAGACCAAGTTGCTCATCTGTAACACCTATATCCCACAATGAGTAAAGCAGCTAAAGTCTGTCCAACCCAAGTACTGTAGTGCCTGGACATTATATCTCCACTTATTCTGCAAAATGACATCCTGTGCATTGTAGCAATATCTTGCGGAAAAAAAAACAGATAATGTAAAGGTAGGTACTCTAAATTACCTGGGATTCAGTCTATTGCACCAAGACCATAAGCAACTGAGCAAGGATCTGGTTTAGGGTTTACAAAACATTGGCTCTGTTTTAAGGAGGACTACATTTTTTGTTTTTAGAGGGTTTAGGGTTTGTGTTTAGGAGTTCTGAGATTTTTTTTTCCTTTTTGGTGGTCTTATTTAAGGTCAATAGTTCAAGGGTCTTGAAGTGTATATTTATTTAGTTAATGTGGCTGTCTGTATTTTTAGGGAATGAACATTGGGCATGGCCAAATATTCATGTGTTCCCTATAGGAAGGGGTTTGACATTGCCAAATTGCTCTGGTACCGGTGTGGTAAGTTAAAGTCCACAATACCTGACCCCTATTTCTCCATCTGTCGGTGAAAACTTAAGAGGCCTTTCAAATACCATAAATATATGGTTACATTTAGGTACTAGTGCTGTGATATTTTGATGTGATATTTTGATGAGTTTGTTTGTCAAAATCTAACTCATTTCCATGCAGAATAGTCAATGAATATGTCACACGTGACTTAAATAGATATCTCAAGTGACAACTAAAGGTATGTATTCCAGTTGAGAACAATGGGCCCATTATACATACCAAAATGCATTCCCAAATATGACGTATAAACATAACCTAAGGGACATTGTAAAGTGTTGGCAATGTATTCATTATCTAATAATAGAATGGGTAAATTTAACTGAAGTGAAGAAAAAAAAGGCAAATGAAGAAGTAAAGCATATTTTTCATTAAAAATCTTGTCATGTATGTTTGGGTTTAATCACGTAACTGTCATGTTTTTCTCAAGCTAACATCTTTTATCGTCCTGCAGAAAAAGTGAATACATTGACAATATGTATACTTATTAAACAGATCCCAAAGCCATGGTAATAATGTGAAGTGAAGCCAATCAAATCTCCACACTGCCAATGCTTGTCTGTCTCACAATGATACCTGTAGGGATAAGCCATGCATTTCAGGTGGATATCCACCACCACTGAATAACACTCTTATTTTTTTTTAAGGGGACCTATAGCCTTTATAGTTCATGAAATAACAATTCTGGTGTACATTTTCTTACAGCTTACTGTTTTGTTTTATTCGGCTTATCAAAGTATGTTTTCTTTGTTGTTTTATTAAATCTCTTTGGGTGTTACCAGTTGGGGGCATGTCTCTGCCTTGCATGGCGCTGTCAATTTGATTAGATAATATTAGTACGTGTATACACACGTCCCCAGTTAGTAACACCCAGTTGGCTTATTTATTCATAGTAAGAATAACAGAGCAACAACAAAACACAGAGCTCTAGACTCTTTTATAAACGATTACAGACAGATCAGAAGAGAACACATGACTTTTACAAGCCTCCTCTTACATGTTTAGTATTTTTAAATAAAATAAAAATATTGATAATGAACATAGTAAACTTACTCTATAGTAAACTAGCTCAAACGACCATGTGTGAGCATGCTCAGTCGAGCATAGTGCTGGACTGTGCACCTCGTGGTGCAAGGGTAAATGTGGTCATACACCTTCAATAATTGACCATTCGGCCATTAGTTATATCTCCTGTGCACCGTGAACACCTATTACATTTTTTCTTTCTCAGATTTTTGTATATTTCATTCCTTGAAGGATCTGATGAAGCGCCAAGAATCGTATCTTGCCTTGTGACTGATATCTGGCGTCTGTTTGATATGTATGTCTGCATGTGCTGGAAATACTTGTTTGCAATAAAAAAGGGTTTTAAGAAGACATCGATGAGTTGCTATCATGTGTTTCTCTTTTATGGATTAGTTGTTTACAATTGGGTAACTCCTCTACTAGGAGGAGATCCTTGCTTGGAAATTGATTGTAAAAGAAGCTCCTTCCAGCAGGTGGATAAATGAATTGCAGTGTTCTGCAATCCGGCTGCCCCACTTGTGTATCTGCTGAAGGGTAGTAAGATGGCAGACCTACTGTAGGCTCCTTTATTTGGTTCCTGGCTGCCATTTCAAGTACTTAGCATGCCATGAAAGTGTCAAGCGCAGGATGAAGGTTATTGAAAATGAAAGGGTGCCACCACCCAACATGTAACCACTTAGATGCAACAGTCAGTATTGACTTCAGCACTAATGTTACCAAGAAACAGCAAGTTAACAGCACCATGGAACTCAGTCTAATGTAACCACAACATGGAGAACTTGAACAGAAGAGGATCCAACAGCATCCAGAATGTGACCAAATATGAGTTTATGCACATAATCCAATGTTTTGATCCCGAGGGTCTTTGTCAAGCTTACAAGGACATGGTATATATACTTGTAACAAACCTTTGCCAGTAAAGGTCATGGGGTTGGGCATAGAGCCGGTAAAAGCCAGTTCCCCCAATCAGGGACTCATGCTATGCTCCACCAAAGAATGTTGTCATACACACTACAAGCAGAAAAATCCTTTGCCCAGGACCTGGTTCTTAACTAGAACCAGAAAATATGCGGTAGAGTAACCATGAGTAAACGAATGCAAAAATGATGTCAAAAAATTTATTGAAGAAGAGCATATCTGACATCAGAAATGAGAAAAGAAGGAACAGGGTAACAAAAAAAGAAACAAACACTGCGAGGCTCAGTGTATAAAAAAAAAAAAAAACATAATTATTACATTCCCTATGGTTGTTGAAAAATGGACTTGTTTGTGTAAAAGCTATCAACATCATCACAATTTTTTACACCATGTATATTTACATTGTCTCCCTGTGCACTTAATTATATGCTTGACAAGGACCCTCAGGGGTTGAAACTTTGCATTCTCTGTACCCAATTGTGTGAATAAATTTGGATTTGATCACATTCTGGATGCTGTTGGACCCTCTTCTCTTTTAAGTGCATTACTGATGTTGAGAAACAGAAGGGATTGGCATTTTGACTGACTATGGTTGGCAGCTCCAATTCACAGCTGGTAGGCTCGATATACAGTTTGGCTCCTCCATCTTCTCCAAGCTCACTTCATAGTATTACATGAAATGTTGTACTCTCTATACAGTATGGCAACTTGTACTTTCCTAAAGGAAACTTTCAGTTCATGGTTACAATGACTAAGAGTGGTGACAGTTCTAAACGTGTTGGTGTTTCGTTGGCTTTATAATCCATGGAATTTTACTGTGATTAAATAGAGTGTATGTTTTAATAGAGCTGGAGTTCACATTGCTATTTGGCAGTCCCTGGAAGAGACTCTTAAAGGTGCTATCCTGGCTTAGAACAACATGACTGTTGTCTTCCAGATACTGTACATGCAATACTCTTGTCCCCAGTTTAGGTGGGGTTTGTGCAACTTATTTCTATTGAAGTGAATAGAGCTGAATTGTACTACCACACACAACCTAAGGACAGGGGTGGAGCCTTTTTTTATATATAATTAAGTAGCTGTGCCCCCCCCCCCCCCCTCAAATCCTGGATAATCACTTTAATTGCAGTATTGTAAAATAATAAAAACTATATTCCTTTATAACTGAAGTTACAACAGAAGGTCAGTGCAATGAGGGAGAACCAGAGACGTAATCAGAGACAAGCCACGAACAGTAATCCAGAGTAGAGGAAAGAGAAATTGTGCAACAAATTCAGGGATGACATGAAGGATGAGGTCAGGTATAAACCAAGGTCAAAATGCTGTGACACCAGAATGTGATAGAAATTCACTAACAGAGCCTGGAAAAGTATCTACCTCAATCACCAGACAGTGAGTGAGCGATCTGACAGAGCTTAAATAACAAGATTGACAAGATCATCTGCAGTAACTGAGCTCAGAACCAGGAAGAATGAACCATTGTTCTACAGCAGCAGAGCATGACTGTACAGACCTACACATTAATTTGGATAGGTATATAATATGGTAAATAGAAAGATGAGTCCAGCTCCCGGCCAGGTAGATATGAAGTGAGCTTTATTCTTCACCAGAACACCGTGCACACACTGCGGCAGTGTGTGCACGGTGTTCTGGTGAAGAATAAAGCTCACTTCATATCTACCTGGCCGGGAGCTGGACTCATCTTTCTATTTACCGTTCGTATGTGCACCTGTTGGAGTGAGAGTCCGTGCAGCGAGGCTCAGGAAGAGGCAGTAAGCTGGCATACTTTCTTCTGTGCTACATATAGGTATATAATATACCAGATGTGTTTCTTATTTAGTTTTCCCAATGAACTAAATTTTGGAAAGAAAAAAGTTTTTTTCAACTCATTTAAAATTCAAATGTTGATGATAGTTACAACCTGTATATTTTCTTAATTTTTTTTATTTGAAGAATATTGGGCATGAGATCCCCAAAGAAAAGATCATAATAGATAAAAAAAAATATTCACAATAAGTTTCTAAACAAAACATTGGGGGAGATATACTAACAAATCGAAAAACACAATTTTGTCAAAGATGTTTTGGCATAATTTCCAATCTAATGTGTTTAGTCAAATTTATGTAAATTGTCTAATAGCATAGTAAATGTGTCTTAAAAATAATGTTTTTTTAATTAGTCTAATAAATTCACCTGGTTCGGAGCAGACATAGCGATGCGCCAATATATGCGACTTTGTTAATAAATTTAGATAAAAAAGAATTCTGGCGCACTTTCGATCTAATTAACAACAAAAAATCTAATTCAAAAAGTCGCATCTAATTTGGATAGTCTTGTCTAAAAAAGCTTCATTAATTCATATTAGATTTATTTTGCAATTGTTTTACTGATTTTTTATTTTTTTTTAAACTCTGGCATACATTTGTAGCTGTTCTAATCTCATGTCATGGAAAGACATAACATTTCAAGGAAAGCGGAAAAAAAAAAACTAAAATGGAATAAAGCTACAGCAAGTATAAAGTAAAGATAGTATCAACTGTTCAGAAGGAAAACATGCTGCACGTATAATACCAAGTAGAAATACAGTTTTTCAAACCTAGTAGGAACTTTAAGCTTTCATATTTTTTACTGAATAGACTATTTCTTTTGCTACTGTACCAGCGGCGAGGCTTGCCAATGCAATTTCTTTACATAAGCAAGCCCTTAGAACCGGGAAAGCCTATTATATACTCAAGAGATTATTCGCTTCTCCTCCAAACATCCTTTTTTCCCATTATTTTAAGTTATTTCACAGTTGGAGAGTGAAGGTTTTTTTTTTTACTTTTTTCAAGAAATTAGTTTCTCCTAGTTCATCCGACTCAATAGTACAGGCCAATGGAGCAAATTGATATGCTTGGTTACCTTTTATAAAAGAAAATATCTGTTATATTGCTCAAGCTGAAATCAGGTTTTCTGTTCTTTTAATATAGTTTTTCAATAAAGTAATTATTCAGCATATGTCTGGTTTATCTCTTGAAACTACTGTACCTTTTTTTAGACAAAATTACTCAAATTGTTTCGCTACCTTTTCACTAAGAAATGATTACTACTGACTATGCATGAAGAACTCAGTTATATTACGCATTCAGCTAGATGCAACGTGAAGCTGTCATGCAAAATCTGCAGTCCAGCATCTAGAATTTATATTAGTCATGTGGCAAAGGGAACTTTTAGACTTTATATCTATGTATACACATGCATGATGTTGCAGTGTATATGTGTTCTGTTCTTTAATAGGGGTTGCAAGATATTTGGCCACGGTGCCCAATGTTGCTTTAGGGTACAAACACACATGACTGATCCGCAGCGGATTTATCACTGCAAATTCGCAGCGAGATCCGCTGTGCATCCCTGCCCTGTAATCTCTATGGCCAGACATACTGCCAGCAGGATTGACATCCTGCTGCGAGTACTGTATGTTGGGAGACCCCCCCCCCCCCCCCCCCCCCGCCAAAGCATATACATTAACTACTCCTCGATCCGGCTTGCTTCGGGGGTTCACAGGTGGAGGTCCCACTTAGCCAGTGTGCAGCGGCAGGGAAGAACACTGATTGGCTGAGCGGGACGTGGAAGTTTGTTCCAAGCATCTACTACTCTTTCAGAAAAGTAATATTTTCTTATGTTGCTTCTGATCTTTCCTTCAACTAACCTCTCACTGTGTCCTCTTGTTTTTGAGTTAATTTTTTTTTTACTAAAAACACTTCCCTCCTGAACCTTATTTAGTCCTTTAACATGCTTAAAAGTTTCAAACATGTCCCCCCTTTCCCTTCTTTCCTCCAGGCTACACAGATTAAAATCCTTAAGTCTTTTCTTATAAGGTTTATACCTGACACCCTCCAGCATTTTTGTAGTCCATCTTTGGACCCATTCTATTTGATCAATGTCCTTTTTAAGGTCAGGTATTAAGGTGACACAGTATTCCAGATGTGGTCTCACTAGTGCTGTATACAGGGAGATCACAATATCCCTCTATCTACTGGTTATACCTCTAGCTATACACCCCAGCATATGATTTGCTTTCCCCACTGCCTGGTTGCACTGGTGACTCATTTTAAGGCTGTCAGATATCACTACCCCTAAATCCTTCTCTTCTGAGGTCTTTGCCAACACAGAACTGACAATATGATACTTGGATACAGGATTCCTCCTCTCCAAGTGCATTATTTTACATTTGCATTATTTTACATTTGGAAACATTGAACTGCATTGATTGCACAAACAATCTAGTAAAGCTAAATCATTTTCCATATTACTGACACTTCCAACAATATCAACCCTATTGTACACTTTTGTGTCATCAGCAAACAGTCAAACTTTACCTATCAACCCTTCTCCCATGTCAATTACAAACATTTAAAAAAGAATAGGACCCAGAACAGACCAGTGTGGCCATCACTTGTAACCAGTCTCTGCTTGGAATATACACCATTAACCACAACCCTCTGATATCTATCCTTCAGCCAGCCACAAATTCACTGAACTATCCAGGGATTTTTGCCTTTTCCGCTAATAAAATATTAGGAGTGTAATGGCCAGGCAAAAGCTTACGATCTATTCATCTACTTTCAGCTTTTGCAAAGCTACAATTCCCATCATACCTGGACAGCCAAAGGTATAATGTAGTTTTTCAATAGTGGACATTGGAAGTTTGAAAATGTCCGTGATGATAAGGGGACACAATGGGGAAACATTATTCCCTTAATCTTTGTCAGTCTTCTGTACTCTGAAATTAGCCCCATAATATAACACATACCTCAGCAAAACATAACAACTATAATTATGAATACAGTTACATGGAAAGGAAGGATCCTACGAAATGTAAATTTACTTTCTTCTTCGTCTCAAAGGCAGCACAACAGGGTTATTCAGCTCCTCCTTCCATCCTCCTAGGAACGCCCACCTTAAAAAAATTGATTTAACAGCACCAATACGGCAGTAAGGTTCCCCTTAAATCACTCCCACTCACTCACTGACACGTGTTTTTTCATATCCTCCTAGTCCTGGGAGGTAGGCAAGTATATGCCTTAAAGTAGCCCACCATATTTTAACACTATATTGTGTTTGTTTTATTTCAGAGAGGCTGTTATGCCTCAGCACTGCAGCTATATGCTGCTGCAGGTACCCTGCCTTAGGTGCTGGGGTATATTGGGGTACCTGTTGGCATCGGTCAGTAGCTCCTGACCTAGTTGCCAGGAGAGACATACCTTCCCAGAACTGTGTGCGGGATCCGGTTGAGATGCTCTCCTGTCGGCCCTGGGCAGCGTTCGGCGCGTGCGTTCCAGAGGCCGGGACTGCGTTCCACGGTGAGTCTGCCCTTCCCGCGTCACTTCCGGTTTGGGTCAGGTGACCGGACTGAGCCGCGGCGCTAACTGTGATTGGTCCAGCGCGTCAGGTGACTTCCCGGATGGCGTCAGAAGGCTCCCGGTGTCTGCGCATGCGCGAGACTTGGCCGGGTTATTTAAGCAGAGAGAGTCGGCCGGACTCTCTTCTTGATAAGGTTTGTGGAGCAGCTGGTACACATAGGTGGGGGTGGGAACCAGCCACTAACTATGTGTTGTGATTCCCTTTTGCAGATGTCTAGTCATGCTAGGGGAAAGAGGAGGAGCAAGGCAAAGCACAGAATGTGTAAAGTGTGTGAGCAGCCTTTACCAGACGAATATGAGCATTCCATCTGCCAAGTGTGTTCATCTCGTGAGCGGCGTTCTCATAAGCGCAAAAGGAATAAAAGCTGTTCTGCTTGTCAGCAAGATGCGCCATTGGAAGCGTCTGGATTGTGTGCGAGTTGTGCCACCCAAGGTGAAACATCCGTGTTTCTGAAGGATGCCAGATCCTTCTTCAGCTGGTTTAAGGAAAATGTACCAGTAAAATCTTTTTCTAAAAAGAAGAAAAAAACTAGCAAGAGGAAAGAAACATCCTCCTCTGACGCTTCTTCCTCATCTTCTTCTTCTCCAGATAGTTCTGAGTCCTCAGAGCCAGAGGACCCGCCTACAGAGGACTATTATCTCTTTAAAAAAGAGCATGCGGATAAGCTCATTAAGGCGGTCAAGGAAATTGTAGAAGTAAAGAAAGATAAATCTTCGTCACAAGATAAGGATAATCTTTACTATTTTCCACGTAAGAAATCTTGTGTGTTGTCAGGGCACCAAGTGCTTAAGACTATCATGGAGAAGGAATGGAAGAAGCCTGATAAGCGTGTAGTTTTAGGCTCCCGATTTAAAGCTGTCTATCGCCTAGATCCGGTGGAATCGGAAATGTGGGAAGCCCCAGGCAAAGTGGACACTGCGGTGGCCAAGTTATCAAAAAACACGTTGTTTCCTTCTGAAGATTCGTCTATCCTTAAGGATGCAATGGACAGGAAGTCGGACGTGCTGCTAAAAAAGGCTCACTATAATGCCGCAGACCTAAGTAAAGCCGCATTGGCCACAGTTCCAGTTTCCAGGGCCTTACGTGTATGGCTGAGCCAATTAGGCAGACAAATAGAAGACAGAGTACCAAGAGAGGAGCTTTTGGAACAAGTCTCCAGTCTGAAAACCGTGGCTGACTTCTTGTGTGACTTCCCTGTTGACGTCTTAAAAATCTCAGCTAAAACGCTAGCGCTGGTAAATTCGGTCAGAAGAGCTATCTGGCTCAAGCCGTGGCCTGGAGATGCAGCCTCTAAGAATAATTTTGTTGGGCTTCCATTTGAACCTGTGCAACTCATTGGGGATCAGCTGGAGAAGATCCTAGAACCTACAAAAGAGGGTAAAGGAATTGCGTTTCCCATGTCTGGGAAGAAAAGGCCGTTTAAGTTTTTTCGAGGCAAAGGCCGCAACACCTTCAAGCGCAAGAGTTTTCAGTACAGGTCAGACAAGAAAGGAGGCCAAAATAAGTACAAAGGGAGACAAGGCGAAGGGCAATCTAAAAGTGAATTCTGACGCCAACCCCCCTCCTCCGGTAGGCGCAAGGCTTTTAAGCTTTTGGCAAGCTTGGGAAAACATCACCACCGACGAATGGGTCCTAAACATCATAAGAACAGGGTACAGAATAAGTTTTGCCCACAAGCCAAGACCCCGGTTCTTAGTCAACAAGCCAAGCTGCAGCCTTGTACCATCGTTACTAAAAGAATTCCTGATAAAGCATGCTTTAGAGGAGGTACCGGAGGAGGAGAGAGGACGCGGTGTATATTCCAGAGTCTTCCCAGTTCCCAAGCCAGAGGGAAAATCCAGGCTAATTATAGATTTACGATACGTGAACCAGTTCGTTCGGAAAGAAAGATTCAAGATGGAATCGATTCGCTCAGCGATCAGTCTGATACAACAAGACGATGTGATGGTCTCCATAGACCTTATGGATGCTTATCTCCACATTCCAATTCATCCAGCATCCAGGAGATATCTCAGAGTGGCAGTCCAAGTGGGAGCCAAGGTGAAGCATTACCAATTCAGAGCACTGCCGTTTGGTCTAACCTCATCCCCAAGAGTATTCACCAAAGTGGTGGTGGTCCTTGTAGCTCACCTAAGATTACAGGGGGTCCAATTAGTCCCATACTTGGACGATTGGCTGCTCATAGCCACAACATCTCATCTTCTCCTGCATCATCTATCTCTAACACTTCAGCTACTAGAGTCGGCCGGGTTCTTGGTCAATCTCAAAAAATCAGACCTTTCCCCGTCAACGAAGAAGAAATTTTTGGGCTTTCAGATCAATACAGCACGGATGAGCCTTTTTCTTCCCCCAGACAAAATAACGAAGATTCGTGCTCAAGTATCACTTCTGATCAAGACTCCTCGAGTATTGATTCAGCAAGCTATGAGTGCTTTGGGCTTGTTGACGTCAGTCATAGAAGCAGTCCCCTGGGCCAAAGCAAGAATGAGATGTCTGCAGAAAGAGATCCTGTGTGCATGGGACAGGAGAACATCTTCTCTTTCATCAACAATGACGTTGTCCATGAAGGCCAAGGAGGAGTTGCATTGGTGGCTGGTGATGAAAAATCTAACCAGGGGCAACAGTGTTCGTTCCGGCGAGCCGGTGACCGTGACCGCGGATGCCTCAGCGATGGGTTGGGGGGCTCATCTCGGGGATCTGTGGATTCAGGGAACCTGGTCAGCTTTGGACGAGAAATTGTCTTCCAATGCAAAAGAACTCAAAGCAGTGAGGTTGGCTCTGAAGGTTTTTACGCCTCAGCTGAAGAACAAGACAGTCCTGGTGAAGTCGGACAACGCCCCCACGGTATTTTATATCAACAAACAGGGTGGGACCAGAAGTCCGGTTCTAGAGAGAGAATGCAAGATCTTAATGCAGTGGGCGGAAGCTACAGTGATATCCATCTCAGCGCTGCATATAAGAGGATCCAGCAATACTCTAGCCGATCATCTGAGTCGCAGGACTCTGAGCCCCAACGAGTGGCAACTCAATCCAGCCTATTTTTCCCAAATAGTCAGCAAATGGGGCAAGCCGCACTGGGATATGATGGCAACCAGACAAAACCGGAAACTTCACAGGTTCGCTTCACTGAATCCCAAAGACAGACCGGATATCCTCGATGCGTTCGCAGTGTCATGGAGAGGCAAGTTCATTTACGTTTTTCCTCCACCAGCTCTGATTCCCAAAGTCTTGAGGAAAATTCTGATGGACAAACCAGAGGCCATAGTCGTAGCACCATTTTGGCCTCGCAGGGTGTGGTTCCCGTTGCTGCTCCGGTTATCCAAGGGGATCTTCTGGAAACTGCCTCAAGTTCAAGATCTTCTGAACCAGGACGGCCTGCAGCATCCACAGCTCTCCCATCTCCACTTGACTGCGTGGAATATGAGAGGTCTAAATTCAGACAATCAGGTCTCTCAGAGCAAGTTATAGACACGCTCTTATCTGCCAGAAAGCATTCTACCAACAGAGTATATGCCAAGTTGTGGAGAAAATTTACTCTTTGGAGGCAGGAAAAGAGTTTTTCAACTGTGGAAGTGCCTGTGATCTTGCAGTTTCTCCAAGAAGGGTTCCTGAAAGGTTTAAAGGCCAACACACTCCGTGTTCACATGACTGCCATTAACTCCTTCACGGAGGGGCAATTCGCAGGGCATCCACTGATTATCCGATTTTTCAAGGCCTTGAGGAAATTGAGACCTGTAATAAAACCCCCTATATCTTCGTGGGATTTGACTACAGTATTGAATGCCTTAACAGGGCCGCCTTTTGAACCTCTCCAGTCAGCAGACCTAAAGTGGCTGTCGTGTAAAGCTATTTTTTTTTGACAGCAGTAACCTCGGCAAAAAGAGTAGGCGAGTTGCAGGCCTTGTCCTCCGAAGAGGCGTTTCTGAAATTTATTCCAGATGGTGTTCTGTTAAGAACGGTTCCGTCCTTCCTGCCTAAAGTCGCCTCAACCACTAACATAAACAAGGAAGTATTTCTTCAGAAGTTCATGCCTGATCCTACTTCAGAAGAAGAAGAAAGATTACAGACGCTTGATGTAGCCAGAGCCCTGAAAATCTACGTGGAGAGGGTCCACGAGTTCCGCAAAGAGGAAAACCTCTTCCTTCAGTTTGCTGGAGGTAACAAAGGCAGAAAAGCATCGAAAGATACCTTAGCCAGATGGCTGAAAGCAACCATTCAAGAATCCTACAGGATTCAATGGAAATCTCTGCCTCAGGCGCTCCGGGCCCATTCGACAAGATCGATGTCAACTTCCTGGGCGGAGAGGGCACAAGTGCCGATAGCCGACATCTGTAATGCCGCATCCTGGACATCGCCATCTACCTTCATCAGTCATTATAGGCTAGACATGCAAGGTAGAGGTCCAGCCTTTAGCACTGCGGTATTGTGTGCAGCAGTAAGACCCACCCTTTAGTAGCTATTTAGCTCCCTGTTGTGCTGCCTTTGAGACGAAGAAGAAAGTGCAAATTTTTGCATACTTACGTAATTTTACTTTCTTCGAGTCTAAAGGCAGCACAAACATACCCACCCTATTAAATCCTTTGAGCATCTAGAAGGCTATGTTATTACACGTGTCAGTGAGTGAGTGGGAGTGATTTAAGGGGAACCTTACTGCCGTATTGGTGCTGTTAAATCAATTTTTTTAAGGTGGGCGTTCCTAGGAGGATGGAAGGAGGAGCTGAATAACCCTGTTGTGCTGCCTTTAGACTCGAAGAAAGTAAAATTACGTAAGTATGCAAAAATTTGCACTTAGCTATTTTCCATTTCATAAATAATCTAGATTGTTCATGAGATGACCCATTGGCTTCTATGGGAGAGCGCTCTAAAGGACTCTAAAGGCAGCAACCATCTTAATATGGGAATCTCTCAGGAGTATACTGATCATACACTACCCTGCAGGCATCTAATGAATAAGAAATCTCCCATGGCGGCCCTGGAGCTCCATCAATAGGGTAAAAAGTGACATAAAACAGCACTTGTTGCTGATGGATCAGCGGGGGACATACAGCATAAGAGTCTAAAAGACTATTCTTATTTCCCTAATATACTGTTATCAAACAAATTACTTCTGCTTCCGAGTCAAGGAATGTATAAGCAAATTTCCTGGGGTCGCCCTTTTTGCTTGATTCATTGTTAACAAAATCTGCTGGGGAATCACAGGTAATGCAAATTTCCAACATTATCATGATATGTCCATCCATGAAGGCAAATTGTAAGCAGTTTTAATTAATGAGTTATGCCCAGGCAGGTAGAAAATAGGAAATCACATATATTTACCTTTCTCTCTTCTCTGCTGGTCTTTGTGTGGGACTTCGGGGCTGGCATATACTGTTGACTGCTCAGCCAATAAGTGGCTGCAGTGGTGTCCCGCCTCTACCACTGATTGGCTGAGCTGGCAACTGCATGTAGAGACCCCTGTATTGGGAGCTCTGTAGCAGTGGAAGTGGTGGGCCAGAAAGCATGGTAAGTAAATGTTATCTTTTTATTTTCTGATTTCCTGTGCATAGTTTTTGAAATAAAATGGATGTACAGAATAAAATAAAAATTGTAAAATTTTACATTTATAGTCACTATGTAAACCAGTCTATATTGTTACAAAATATACTCGACTATAGTGGACTAAAATATGGATGATGAAGTAACAGAGGGATCCCCCTTTGCTAGTATAGATGCCATAATTGCTATTGATCATGACATCTAAGAGGTAAAATGGCTGGGATTAGAGCTATCCATACTCTATCATATAGAGAATCTCTTAAAGGGGTTGGCCACCTTTTATCTTCTTTAGTGAAAAACTTACTTTCCCCTCTCTGGTCCTATACCCCCTGCCCCTCTGTTTCCTCTATGGTCTCGTACCCCACTGCCCCTCTGTAAATACATGGCTGCCTATGGAGGAGTGTGTGATATTACACATCATTGTGCCTACTCAACAGCATTACATGTGCGTAGGCAAGGAGCACAGATACAGTTCCTCCACTGGCTGAAGTGGAGAGTAAGTGCCTCCCAGTTATCATTGCTGGTTATTTCTATAAAGAAGATATGATAGATTTTTGGGGGGAGTTACATATTGATGATCAATTCTTAAGAAAGAATTGGTGTCTGATGAACACTAATATGAATCATTCTAGCTATTCTGTATTTGTTCTTGTTTACACAGCTTCTATTTTTACTATGCTTTAGCTTGTTTACACAGCTTCTCATCTTTAGGCTATGTTTACACTACGTAAAAGTACAGCTGTTGTTGCCATCGGCAACAACGGCCATACTTTATGCAGCGTGGAACATTGCCTATTCCTCTATGGGATCCTGGCCGGAGCGTATACACATCCCATACGTCCCATCCCAGGATCCCATGCCGGGCCGCAAAGAACTGACAGGTCAGTTTTCTGCGGCCGCAATTCAGTGAATTGCGGCCGTGGGAAACCCAGTCAGTTCACACAATGAAGCGAGCGGCTCCGGCCGCTTGCTTCATTGTGTCCTATGGGGAGTTCTGATGCGGAAGCGTACTGATGCGCCCGCATCAGAACACTACGGCCATAAAGATCAACCAGCCGGTACTTAAGTACCGGCTGGGATGATCTTAGCAGAGACCGGCCGGTCTCTTACAAAGTGTGAACATAGCCTTATTGTGCTTCCATTTTCAGTCCTTATTTTGCTTACGGGCAGTGGTCCTTTGAGTTAGACCCAACCAAATATCCATAGTCTACCTTAAGGATAGGTCATTGAACTAAAACTTCTAAAAAAAACCTCTTCGGAGAAAAATGTTACCTTTTGCCATTGTAAGACTTTGACTTGAGCTCTATTACAAAACAGGGTTAAAAAAAAAAAAAAAGAAGTTGAAACACATTTAAATAAGTGTTTAATATGTTACAAAAGTAACGGCAAAAAGGTAGTGTCAGCCTTTTCAGAGTCAAGACCTGTATAGTGTAATTGAAGCTCTTCCATGCATACAATTGCTATCGAATACAATTTTGATTGTAGTTCTGAAATAACAAGTCTCTTGATTAGGTAAATCAGTCAACTGTATATACCCCATGTCTGCCCGCTACTTGCCTTAAAACGCGGCTCTCCACTAAGAATTTAATACTGTGCATGTGTAATGGAGTGAAATATAAGCTAGGACTCAGTATACTAACACAGTGCAAATGGACCAGTGTGCAGAGCTTATAGCAAACAAACACGGTGATCTTTGACTCGGCTTGTACAAGATAATAGAGGCAAGCAATATGGGATGTCTTATCATTGAGGCTTTTGTAAATGCATTGAATATAATGTAACACATAGAATACAATCAGATCTTTTGTATAGAGGAGAGATTGAGTTTAATAATAAATAAATAAATATTGTTTCCATAGAAGATGCAATCACAATTCACTCATATATCATGTATGAAGCAATATTATTTGTGTCTCAGGATCTGCCGTTTTGGGGTTATTAAGGTTACAGTACCTTTTTTTTTTGTTACTTTTGACAGCGAGATTAGAGCAATCTACAGCGCAATTCTTGCTGTCAAAAAAACCTGAACCTTGATGATCCCCATTAGTCATTGGGATTGGTCAGGATTTGCCAACATCGATTCATAAACCAATCCAACATATAGCTGTCATGGCTCTATTATAAACAAAAGCCATACGTTTCAGGGGAGAAAAAAAAGAGGTAAAAGTTTATCTATTTAGATTTAATTTATCTACAATTGTGTTAGAGACCTAAATGAAGTTACTTTGTATGCGATATACCAGCTAAGTGACTGCAGCTTCGGATATGCTCGTACTCCTCCCTTTTGCCGTTTCTATTTGCTTGTTCGAGTCCTTGTAACTTAGTTTATGGATCGATATGAGATGTCAGCTCGGACCACGGTTCTGTTAACATTTGCTGTTCTTACCTTGCACGCTGGCAGGGTAAGCAGTTAGTAAATTCTTCCATTTATTTACTTTTCAGAATGTGTTTCAATAGGAGCTTGCAAGGACCAATAATGAAGTTAGGATAGAGGTATCAATATGGTTTTTATTGCATTTGTGATCACTCACGATTTGCAAATGATAGGAATATATGCACCTAGGATTTCATTGAGCGCTTAAGCCAGTAGCCGACAGTGTTATCTTTGGCTGGCCTCCCTGAGATCAGCGATCTGTTTCCCAAATGATAGGAGGGAGCAGATGGCTCTATTTCACACATCTCCAATAAGAATGCTTGTCAACAGTTTCAAATCTATAGATGTTTTTGCAGAGAAAAAGATTACTAATTCCCCAACGGTTAAAACTTAACTTTTATGTGATTCACTTTATAGGGCAAAAAGGAGTGTGAAGTGTATATACAGTGCTAGTGTTAAAACTAATAGTGCAACTGAACGAGTCTTAACAGAAGATATAGTGTAGTCACCCTTTTGGAGCGATCAATTTTCTTGATCTCACCATCGGAATCGACCCCGAAGGAAACGTGACTACAGACATATACAGGAAACCCACTGCCACCACGAGTTTTCTTAACTGGAAAAGTTTCCACCCGACCCCCCTAAAACGCGGCATCCCAGTGGGGCAGTACCTCCGGGCCCGGAGAAACTGCTCCACTGAGGTCACTTTCCTCAAGGAGTGTGACACGCTATATAATAAGTTTCGCAGTCGCGGCTATCCAAAAAATATCCTCCATAGAGCCTTTTACAGGGCACAACACACCAGCAGAGAGGAACTACTAAATCGTCAAATAACCAAGCCCCCCCAAAAAATGATCAGATGTATCGGAACCTTTAATGTTGCGCATCACGAGATCCGACAAATTCTCAACCCATTCTGGCCCATACTCCAGGTCGATCCGGATCTCAAAGATGTTATCACACAAACACCATTGATAACCTATCGACGGGGCAAAAACCTAAGGGGTGAACTTGTACACAGCCATTTTGTGGACGCTGAAACAGAATCACCCACAACGTGGTTGAAATCCAACATAAAAGGTTCATATCCTTGCAGTACCTGCACATATTGCAAATACATCCCGAAAATGAAATCCTTCCTCAACCCCATAAACAATCACCAGTACCATATCAAAGAATTTATCAACTGTCAAACTCAGGGAATAGTCTACGCAGCCCAATGCCCCTGTGGACTACTTTACATTGGCAAGACGTTACAACAATTCAAAAACAGAATTGGCTCACACCTGAGCAACATACGTACAAAAACGGATACCAGCATTGCGCGACATATAAATACTGTACATGGCGGAAACCCCAAGGGACTAATATTCTGGGGTATTCAGAAGGTCCAACTCGGACCCAGAAGAGGGAATTTGGATCTGAAATTATTACAAGCAGAAGCTAAATGGATCCATCGACTAAAAACACTGTCACCAAATGGCCTTAATGAAGGGTTCACTTATACTCCTTTCCTGTGAACTTACTTACTCAAGCGAGTCATTGTATATCGGTCTATTTTAGGTCTATCAGTTTATTATGCCAACTGTCATTCCCATTTTTTCAGAATACTACTTTTACAAATACCTTTAACTTACTGTGATCCAAATCGTAACCCATAGTGTAGTAACAAATTCACACATATATCCCTACATTATAATTAATCCAATAGGAGAAGATCTACTATAGAGTCTCCATGTAAGCGCAATGACAACTCACCAGTCAGGCAAACTCTAAGTACGTTGTCATGCGCCGTCCTTATGCTAGCTTGGACATCGGAGACTAAGTGCCGACACATGCGTACTAACAGGTTTTTGCCGTCCAGCAAGAACCTAAGTGCCGGCACATGCACACTGGACACCCCCCGCGAACTTCATCCAAGCTCTAAGTGTCAAGTCATGCGCATCACTACATCTCATAGACCGAACGGTTAAGTCCATTGCCAGGCGCAGAATGCCGCTGCATGGACCAACGACAACTAGGCGGTCCAAGCGCGCTTTTTACAATTCAAAGCAAATGATGTCCTCCAATCAGACAAGCTCTTTTCTCTCATGCTTTCCAAGCCTCGCTCAGAATGACAGGTCCAATAGGTCTAACTGAGACGACCAGGGATGGAACCACAGTAAAGAAAGTATATAAACTGCGATTAGCTCCTCCCCTCTCTAATGCCACTTTGAAAACGCCAGCGCGGCTGGTGAAACTAGTCAGGTCATTGGCATTTGACGTTTTATTATAATAGATGCACTGAACAAATAGTCTATTTTCCATATACCATACAAACAGCGAAAGCTGTAAGGAGTGTAGCCGATTTTATAGGTTCGATTACTATTATTACGAAGCAGCAGCTTGTGATTTAAAATAGCTGAACCTCTATCACCCGATACAATCATTAGCCTCAGTATATCGCTGGGCAGGCTGCACGCTGCCAGTGAGTATCAGGCTTGATTATCCCACTGATAGCCACTGTACGTCGCTGAAGAATTTAGTTTACTGCCAGCGAGTATCAGTCTTAACCACATCACAGGACCCGATCACTTCACACTCCTTTTTGCCCTATAAAGTGAATCAAATAAAAGTTAAGTTTTAACCGTTGGGGAATTAGTAATCTTTTGCTCTGCAAAAACACCTATACGTTTAATTATTACTTCCCAATAGGTATAGGATCTCCTATTCTAACAGTTTCAAATCTAGCAGGACATTGCCTCAAATGAGGCCATAAAAAGGACAGGGTTTAAACAATGTTCAAAGTAAATGTTCTATGGATGTCCCTGGTGAGTTTAGGGATTGGGGGGGGGGGGGGGGGTTAAAGTGGTATTCCAGGAAAAATTACCTTTTCCATAGGATAGGTGAAAAGTAGGAGATCGCCAGGGGGTTCAGGGGTCATACCTGTGGATAGGGGAAAAGTTTATTTTTCCCGGCACATCCCTTTAAATTATGTGTTTTAAAAATTATAGGTCCTGTCATATTAAAAAAGTTATCATGTTAAAGAGCAGGAGGAGCTGGACAGATTAATATTTAGTTTTGAGGAAAAACATTATTTATTCACTTAAATCTCTGCTCATTTTGGGATTAATAGTCAAGTGTGAGGTCCTATTCAGTGACTGAGAGCTATCTCTGTATAAGTGTGCACATAGAAAGAGCTGTCAGCCACCGACTATTACTGCTTACTTACTAATTAGCTCAGAATAAGCCAATATTTATATAAACAAATAATTATTAACTGATCATATTAATCAGATCCTCCTCCTCTGTAACATATTAAATGAAGATTGGGCTGCAATTTTGGGCTATGTTCCTACTGCAGAAGTTTTGTAATAACCACGGTCGTTGTAACAATGGCCGTGATTACTACGGAATTTACGCAGTTGTACCTTCGAAGGAATCCCGGCCGGAGTGTATATACATAGTATACACTCCAGCCGGGATCCCTACGGTACCGCAAGAAACTGACATGTCAGTTTTCTGCCGGCGCTATTCAATGAATAGCGGCCGCAGAAAACCCTGTCTATTGTGTGCAGCAGGGAACTTGCATGCGGGCGCACACGAATGCGCCCGCATCAGAATTCAGCGACAGTGAAGATCTGGCCGGTACTGCAGTCAACGTACAACTGTCTTACAGCGTAGGAACATAGTCTAAATGTGACAGGTTCAGTGTATGTGGTTAAACATATATACATGTTCAGTATGAATTGGAGCCAACATATGTCATGCTTTACAGCGATTACACATTTATAAGACAAGAGATAGACTCACGTTTTGCTGTCTTCACGTATCTTTTATTTTCCTTTCTCAATATGTTCAGGCTGAGGAGGCTTAGGAGGTATGCATCCACGGAGTTGGCGTGGGTCCTGTCTGCCGCCACTTAATATAGTGGTTACCCTTCTGGAACCACCCCCTGGCTGGGCCCTTCCTGGAGGGATATCTGGCTAGTCCTGTGTTTTGAGACTCTTAAGTGAGGCTCCACAGGATCTTTATTGTATATTTGTATTTCCCAGGGAGCAATATACTTAGGATTTCACTGTATTGAGCGCTGACCGTCAGCTGGCAGTGTGATCTTTGGCTGGTCCCCCTGAGATCAGTGATCTGTTTCACGTATGGATACGGAGACACAGTGTACAGATATTCAGATAATCATTCGATCTCTGTATCCACAGAGACCCGACCCTCTGGATTATCACAGGATCTCACTGCTGATCTAGAAGATCCGATTGTGACAGGTATGCTTTATTAAACAGCCTTTCAAAAAGCGGTTTGTTAATGAGCACCCTAGCAGCATGCAGTATTTTCATGTGGCCTGATGGTCAAGCAAATACTATACTCGAGAGTGCTTGCTTATTTCTAGAAGAGACATATACTGTAAATCTACTTCAATGTAAGTTCCATGCTAAACAGCACTTAAACTCTTAACTTCCTGGGAGCATATTTATATAATTTGCATTTGAGGGAAAGTTAGGGTTAACTATAATAAAACCTGAATTTTTAGTTCATTATTTTCAAATGGAAAATGGAAATCTTTATAAAAGTCCCCTTATTATCACATGTAATTTGTATTTCTCTTGTCCTAAATGGAACCCCCCTATCCAGTGTGTGCTTACTCCATCAAACAGCTTAATACCTGTAACAGGAAGAATCAGTCCTTAACTCTCTTCTGCCAACTATGGGCTTATTCCCCTTCTTGGGTAATTGAGATTAGTGAATTTACACTTTTATGCCCCCCCCCAAAAAAAATTAGATTTACTCAACTCCAAACATTTTGTTATTCCTTTTGCCATTAAGGCTGGGTCCAAACTACGTTCTGCTTACCTTGTTGCATACCTGGCTTTTGTCCTCCATTGTTTGGCCCTCTGTTCCTCGCTGCCTTGTTTCTTACCTCTGCCTCTTTTGTTACTCAGTCTAGTCTCCTGCCATTGTACCTTGTTCGCCCTCTGTTACTGTCTCCGCCTTTTGTACTTTGCTCATCTGGTATTCACCTTGGCCTGTTTGTGCTATCTATTTTGTGTCCCGTCCTTTGCCTGTGTTTTGTATGTATTTTGTCTCTCCATGTTTTGCACTTATTTGAATGTAGGGACTGACGCCCAGTTGTGGACATGGGGGGTGCAAGGAATAGGGCCCATTTGTCCTGTGTGTCTTTTCTCATCTGGGCCTTCACAATATGTTTATTATTATTTTAAAGATAATAATAATAAATGTGTTTTATATAACTATTGCACCTATGTTTTGTTTCTATTTTTTTTTACATTACATCCTGAAGAATATCTGAATAAATGTGAACTTCATAACAACTATGGCTACTATATATATCTCACATTTATCTTTATTATCATGAAGAAATGGCAGCAATTATGTTTTCAATAATACATGTAAAATTATTTCTTCTATATAAACGTGCTTTACATCCCTACAATAAGAGCGGTTCCATTAGAAGTTTGCTGTCTATACCTGATAAGAACTTAAATGATTTCCTTATATATATACAGACTGTCAAATAATGAAACAGGCTGCATGTGAAATCTGTCTCGATCTGGTAGTCTTGAATTAAATTCTCAAGAAACGTAAGGAGACGAGAGGTCACTTAATTATATCCTAATGTATAGAGCTGGAAGGCATAGAGAAGTGAGGGGGAATAAATTACATTTACAGTCAGTATCTCTGGCATGGCAGGTCAATAAGTGACCTTAGCTGCTTGCAGAAATATTAGTTCATTTAACTTATGCAGTTTACATAGCGCGGTATATTATATTTAGTCAACTGTGCAGACTTGCATAGGATTAGGTTTGAGTTTCATTAAGGGAAAGCTTAGCCAGAAAATGATTGATCAAGTGTTTATCTTGAACTAATTTTTTTTCCATAACTTCCTGTAATTTTCTTTTTCTAATTTAGTTTTTCCACTTACCGCTGAGCCTTTCAACCAAGAAGATCACAAGTTACAGAGCATGTCCACAACAATCTCACTTAGAAGTCAATGAGTCCTCTCCAAGCTATGTTTAACCCAATAAGGCTCTACACGGTTTATCTTTGTCTTACGATCAATGGGGCTGTATGAAGCGATCTCAAGTCATACTGTATCAGGTATGGTAAAGCTGCTATCAGCTGCTGGCACTCAGCACTAATGACCAACATCAGTGATCATGCTGATGTTGGTCATTTAACCACCTATATGTCACGGTACACAGTGATCTCAGCATTTTAATGGCTCACTAACCTGTCTGGCATGTGTCTGGTGCATGGATAGCACCTCCACAATGTGGTTGTGGTGATGGGGTTTCAGTTAGTTATTTAGGTAGCCAGAGGCCTTTAAAAGACCATCATGCCTGCCATAGTAAGGCTGCATTTACACATCCCGGATGCACGACAATGGCCAATTTTAGGTACCATTAAAGTGAAAGCAGCCATTCACATGATCCGTGCCATAACCTGCATCACGGTCCGCACTGCGAAAAAATAAGACATGTTTTATGGCAGACGGATAGTGGCATGGATCACACACACACTTGTCGCCCGGCAGCAGGGATGACAGGAGAGCATGATGTGCAGAGGAGGATAGCAGCACAGATCCCCTAGCCGGAGCCCGCCAAACGCCTGGCACGGATCTCCCTAGCAGCAGAGATGACAGGTGCACATGATGGGCCCTCTTGTCATCGCATCTAATACTCACCTATTCCCCTGTGCTGACTGTCTTCATGTTCACCAGAAGTGGCCTGCACTATACTGCCTTCTTCTTAGGCAGAGAAGTAGATATAGGTAGTATAGGTGAGTAGTAGATACGATGAAAGGAGGGCCCATCATGCGCACCTGTCATCTCTGCTGCTGGGGTGGGGATCCGTGCCGGGCGGCAGGTGGGCTCCAGCTAGGGGATCCGTGCCGTGATCCTCCTGTGGATCGCGGCACGGATCGTGTGATTTAGGCCTAACTCTGCTGATAGAGACTGATTACGGCAGACTAACTGATATGACTAATCAATGCTATGCAATAGAAGAATAAAAGAATTCCAAAGATTGCATATAATAGGGGACCTTAAAAATGTGGGCTAAAAATATTTTTTTATTGAAAATATATATGTTAAGAAGGTTCATCAGCTTTTTCCATTTTTCACATTAAAAAAAATTAACAACATATTTGGCATCTCCATGTGCAAAATTGACTGAACTATTAAGATGATATTAGTATTAATATCATACAGTATCAATGAAAACAAATCCAAATGCCAAATTTCAGAGTTTTGCCACATTACATATCAGAAAAAAATGTACATAAAATAACCAATACAAACTACATATTAGAGCTCTCATACAGCCCCATTTCTATGTGATGTATCAAATGTTATTTTCAAATGTCTGCAACACTTTAAGGCTATGTTCACACTACATAAAAATATGGCCGTTGTTTCCGATGGCAACAACGGCCGTACTTTTGGCGCGGTGGAACAATGCCTTACTTTCAATGGGATTCTGGCCGGAGCATATACACAACGTATGCGCTCCGGCCGGGATCCCGTACGGGGCCGGAAATAACTGACATGTCAGTTTTCTGTGGCCGCAATTCAATGAATTGAGGCCGTAGGAAACCCTGTCAGTTCACACTATGAAGCGAGCGGCTCCGGCCGCTCGCTCCATAGTGTGCAGGGGGAAGCTCTGATGCGGGCACGCACTGATGCGCCCACATCAGAGCTCTGCGGCCTGACAAATCATCCGGCCGGTACTTAAGTACTGGCCGCGATGATCCGGGCAGAGACCGGCCGTTCCATGACCCAGCTAGGGTCACGGAACGGCCGGATGTTCACTTTGTGTGAACATAGCCTAAAGTAGTATGGATGCCCACATCTTAGGGTGTGAAGGACATTTCCTGCTCCCTATATAAGGATTACAGCCCAATGAAATCAATGCACTTCTCTGTAATGTATGAACAGGGAGGAATGCCTTTAGCATTGTTATAGGGATTCACCGTTTGGCCATTCACAGAGAACTGACAGTACAGTAACATTTGTCTTCTCCTAGTTGACTAGGGACTAGGGGAACTTAAAGGGGTTGTGTCAGGAATCACAACAAGTGAAATAGGAATTATACTGTACTGTTTTCTCCCTCATGGATTTATTTACTCCCTAGTTTTCTTTGTAACCTTGCTGTTGCTCTGCACACACTTTTAGACAATCCCCTTGCTTAAAGAAGTCTGTCAAAATTTTTTATTAAAGTATTGTACTGACCCCAAAAGTTGTACAGATCATCAATATACACTTATTATGGGAAATGCTTATAAAGTTCTTTTTGCCCTGCACTTACTACTGCATCAAGGCTTCACTTCCTGGATAACATGGTGATGTCACTTCCTGGATAACATGGTGATGTCATGACCCGACTCCCAGAGCTGTGGGGGCTGTGGCTGCTGGAGAGGATGATGGCAGGGGGATGCTCAGTGTCCCTCCAGTGCTCTGTGTCCTTCAGCGTCCCCCTGTCATCATCCTCTCCAGCAGCCACAGCCCACACAGCTCTGTGAGTTGGGTTGTGACATCACCATTTTATCCAGGAAGTTACATCACCATATTATCCAGGAAGTGAAGCCTTGATGCAGCAGTAAGTGCAGGGAAAAAAAGCACTTTATAAGCATTTCCCGTAATAATTGTATATTGGTGGTCTGTAAAACTTTTGGGGAGCAATAGAATACTTCAATAAAAATTTTCACCGGACTTCTCCTTTAAGGCTTAGTGGAGACCAACTTTCAGTACTTCCTGGAGATTGCAGTTGAGCTGTGCATGCCTGGCCCACCTTATTATTTTAAGGTGGTTTGGGTTATCAATACAATACAGGTGCATGGGGAATAAGTATGTCTATATCTCTCTAACAGTACATTATCAGAAATCTTAGTACATTTGAAATGTAAAAAAGACAACACAGGGGCACTTCCTGATGTAATAATTTTAGGTAGGTAGTCCGCAAATAGAGAATATGATGAAATTTACTCACCTGAGAGGATTGTTCAAGGAACTAGGCACAACTCTATTGTAGATAGAAGTTAGATGACATTGCAGCTAGTCCAGGGGATACAAAGTGGTCAAGGAGTATGCAGCAGAGATGATCCACAACGGACCAATGGACCAGAAGAATCCCACAGATGGATCAGCGGGATGTCAAGATAAGTAGAGGTAAGCAACCCAAATGACTGGTAATTGTTATACAGTATTTCACAATGATCGGAGAGCCGTGTATAAAGTAGCATCCAGATGTGTGCAAATAAATACACTATCTGGATGCTACTTTATAAATGGTTTTCCGATCATTGTGAAATATAACAGTTATTAGTTGTTGCATTGACTTACCTCTACTTACCTTGACTCCTGCACTGATCCATCTGTGGGATTCTTCTGGTCCATCGGTCTGTTGTGGATCGTTTCTGCTATATTTGAACTATGTTACATTGCACATAATGCACCAGCTTAGACCCCATTTTCTTAATGACATAACCCCTTTAACAATCTAAGAACGCCAATGGAAAGATCCTAGGCTGACAGCACCATCTAATGACAAAAACTACACTAAAGGGCTAAATGGGAAATGTTAGGAAATATTAAACCTTAATGCATAAGATAACAGAGACGCTCTTGTAATGCTGTCAGTCTTAGAGATGCCCACACAACAGCCCTGCCAGCCAGTTTGCATAATTTATCCTAATCCATCTATAAGACCCCATATTCCCACTGTTTTGGTTTACGTCTATGTACTATGTTGGCTATAACTACAGCACTATGGCACAGTCATTAGTATATTCTCCCCATTGAATCCCAGTCTTGCAGACGGCTTCTGTCAATCAATAGTTAAACTCAATCAGTAGCTACAAGAAGTCTCAATGTAACCAGGACCTCAATTATAGAATTACCAGATGTCTGGAGTAATTCTGGATATGTCTCAGTTTTTAATACAAGTAATTTGAATGTTTCATCTAAATCAGCGTGCATGCTGTAGATAATACTATTAAATGTCTGCACATTCATCATAAGGTTTATTGCCAGGGTATGACATATTTGCCTGTAATCACATTGAATGAATGAAATGCTCCATTTGGGAACATATCTACATATAATCCTCCTTTCTTGCATTTTAAGCTCTTGAGCTCTTACCGTTTGTGCTTACAGACCAGAGCCTTAAAACCTAAATCTTGCATGACATTCTACTTCAATCCATATGCAAGGGGCGCATATATCTCTCAGCACTCTTTACCTCCACGTTAAACTGGAACTGACAATGTTTATCTGTTCCAAGCATATCCCGAAGTGAGCTGAAAAACACAACGTTAAAGCTAAGATGTAATAATGGGGGTGGGTGGGTGTTAGCAGTGTTCTCAGCGTAACTAAACTCACAAATAATAATATAAAAAAATAACTACATAAACAAATAATAAATACTTAAACTAATAATAAATTATTAATAAGAAATTATTAAATAGATAATAAATACAAAATTACATAAAACAGTTGGACTTTATAGTCCATGGTGGCCATAACACTAAGACCCCACAAACTAATCCTATTTGATGTAAGTGGAGTTAGGTAAAAGTATATGGGGGGTCTAAGAATTGTGACTATAATACAGTCATAAGAAAGAAGAATTAAGGTGGCTATGCACCACCAACAACTATCTCTCCCAATACATATAAGCTTTCAGCTTAGGGGTTTAAGAAGACATGAGACTGTGTGAGGTTCCATTTTTGCACCATGATTTGTACTTTCTTTTTATAAAATCATTAATTTTAAACTTTGGCATTCTTTTTTTGCACTTATGCCACTTACCTTGCGATACCTGTGTGATAATTTAGTAGTTTGGGTGATTGTGCATGCGGTGATTTCAAATATGTTTATTTATTTTTATTTATAAAATAGGAAAAGGGGTGATTTAAACTGTTATTAGGGGAGGGGATTTTTTTTATTAATGAACTTTTTTTTTTAACTTTAACTTTTAGGGTACCATTACACTAAACGATTTTTAACGATTAACGACTAATGATAAATGATAGCAAACGAGATTGTTTATCGTTATACCTGAAATCGTTCCCCATATTACACAGAACGATAACCGTTAGTTACGAACGCTACTTGAGCGAACAAACGTGGAAATACAGCGACGATAAGCGAATGATTATCGATAATTTTAGGTTCAGATCTATATCAACGATCAACGACATACGAACGATTTTTCGATCGTTGCCTGCAATTACACAGAACAATTATCGCTTAAATTTGAATGATTTAACGATTTTTAGCACGATAATCGTCCATATAATAATAATAGTAATAAGGCCCTAAGTCTCCCTGGGGGAATTTTATTATCACTGCACTGATCTCTCAGAGAGATCAGTGCAGTATACTTGATACAGCACTGATTGAATAGATCAATGCTGGATTGCTTTGAGCTGCTGGAGCCCACTGCAGTCCATTACCGAGCCAGGATTAGCATCATTACAACGCTGGAGTCCGCCAGTTAAGATGAAGAGATTGCACGTGGGGGTGATCACCCCCCACCACTAGAGACCAGGGATGGCTATTTACAGCTGCATCTAAATGGCTAATTAACCAGGCACATCCTTTTGTGGGAAAGTGTTAAAGGGGTTATCAGGTGTTCACATATTTTTTACATATAAGAAAACATCATAAACATTATATGCTTACCTCTCTGCGCTCTCCCAGTCTTCCACTGTCTGTACCCACCCTTTCTTCCGAAATGAGCTTGTCTCAGGAGTAGACATCAGCTACTGCATTAAGACATCAGTGGGAGTGTGAAGAGATAAGCATAACATGTTTGTTATGTTTTCTTATATGGCAGCAAGATGTAAAAAATGTGCTAGCGCTGGATAACCTCTTTACTGCACATATCAAAAGAGGCTCAATATCGCAAGCGCCAGAATTGATTATATTTAAAGGGGTATTCCACTCAAACTTAACGTTTTATATGTTGCTGCCCATGGTGACACTAACAATTCCTTCCATACTTATTATTATCTATTCAGTCTCCTTTCCCCAGTTCTCAGCTGCTGCTTTCTGCTGAAGATACAAAAATCTGTGTGTGAGCTTTTCTTTCTGTCTCCGTCTCCCCCTCCCTTCTAAGACGGCTGATGTAAACAAGTTCTTTCTAATTCCAATTTAAACAGAAGTGCCAAACTAGCCAAACGTGGCAGTTTCTACCAACTTTCAGATGTTTGGACACCTTAGCCACACAATAGAGTTGAGCTATGCCTCAGATGCCATTGTGCCTACCCATAAATATCCAGAATTTATGTATTCTTTAACCCTTTCCAAAGAAGGAAGACATGGTTTGCAGCATTGCAGATACATTCTGTAACTTTGTGCCGTGTATTTGCTTAATTTATGATCTTTCCCTTTGTTCTTTTAAGTTTTCTTGGCCTTATTTACTCGCTGGGTTTTTTCTCTCCAGCCTTTGATTCATAATGCTTGCTCAGTATTTTATTCTTTGTTTACTCATTGTGTCCTGCATCTTATCGCTCCCCATTGAGCTTGACGTTTACTTTATTTGTTAGGTTTTTCATCTTATCGCTCACCATTTAGTTTGCCAAACCTACAGTACATCAGAGCCCCTGGACACATAATACACACCAAGGACAAAATCATGACCTGCATTACATTCACAGCCGAAGCAAAGCTGCAGCGCCACTTAGTTTAATTCTTCGCTGTGTCTTAATCACAGTATTACAGAGATTAGTTCTGCTACCTGATTTGCAATGAATAATACAGTATTTCTAGAAGTGTCAGCTTTTATCAAACCTGTACAGTCTTAAATGTGTGATGGATTTAGTAAGTCTCTATGTACAGTAAATTACCTTAGTAGTGAATTTATATGGAAGCATATTGAGTGTTTTTCTGTTAGATTTATATGGATAGTGGCGGCATGTTCTGCTGGATGTTGTAATAGAGAGGTAATCTCCGACATGGCGGCACCAAAAAGAAGAAGCTCATGAGGTCACACCAATGCTGGCACGAGCATTAAAAATGTCAATGTATAAAATCAGGAGGCTTTAGAGAGGAACAGCACAATTCAAGATTCATCCCAGCATTTAAAAACATGAAAACCACAAGTGACAAATCCTCAGAACAATGGCCTCAGACAAGAGATGGGGGAAAGTGGGCATCAAGAATTCAGTCAATTTCTAAATTTGATAGCAGGAAAAATGGGAATACGTAAGGATTTGATACTGTTAGGCTAAGTTCACGCATCGTTTTTTTTTTTTTTTAAAGAACGAACGCTTATTGCAATGGCCTCAGCGTCCGTTCTTTACTGCAGGGGCGGCAATGCAATGCCACCTGCTGTGTTCACATATCGTTATTCTAATGCCCGATATAATGGCGTACTTACATTGAATTCAAGTGAACAGCTAATTGATTTGCAGGCACACCTAACGGTGCCCGCAAATCAATTGAGAAAAAAAAAATGTTCCTGCAGCCGATACAGAGGTATCGGCTGCAGGATTGGGCAGCCTGGAGTGGCCTGGCAGCCGTCTGTTTAACAGCGTCCGTTGCTATGCAATGTACGCTGTTAAATCATGTGTGCACATAGCCTCACAAAGGTCAAAGCATGTCCGAAACAGCAGGTCTATTAAAAAATAAATAAATTAGGGGAGCAGATTATGGAGCTCCTGGCATCATCATTCATAATAATGAATGATGGTGTTGGACATTTTCAAATTCTGGTTCAAAGCACATTGTCCATTCACAGACCATATTTAGGGAACGTGTGAATGCCCCTCCCCCTTACTGTTTGGCTATGAAAGAAAGGAGTCAGCAGATCACAAGGTATTGCAGCTTTATTGACTGGTTATAGTGCCCATTGTTACTCCTGTCTACCATCAGAACTAGACTGTGAAGAAATGGATGAAGCAGTCTGGTCTGATTTTCTTTAGTTAGGTGCCTGGACAGGTTCATGTGACACAAAATACCTCCCTGAACATTGTAAAGACTAAGTCCCATTCTTGATTACCTAATGGTGATATTAGGTGGACATATACTGTGTTGGACATGTATTCATGTATATTGCTTTAGGCACACCAGTATTATATTAAAATGTCACTGTTAAGTAGAGGCTACTTTAGAATAGAATTACGCTGTCCAGTGTTACACAAGGTTCAGTCATGATAAATGTCATATATACTACAAATTTAAACCAGTAACTAAAAAAAATATATAACCACTTGCTGACAGTCTGTAGACTTTTCCAGGCCTTTGCAGGGATGTTCCTTAACACCTGTGCAGAATAATTGCTTTAGAGTAGAGTTATCAGTGGTGGGTTTCCCACATAGAAGGCAGGGATGGTTTATTACAGTCCCCAATTTTCTAATTTATTCTATGACACAAGAACAAGAAGTAGCATTTAAAAGAAAATATATAAACTGAACACACAAAAAACACAAAGCAAAAAATTCTAGTCCTGTACCATAGAGATTTCCAATATAGAAATTGTATTAATAAAAAGGGGAAACAATGTAGGAAATATATGAATACACAGTTCATATTATTCACTTACTTGGCACTGTAAACTCCTATTGAGTTATACCAATTTACTGGGATCAGTGAATTGAGCGTGTGCCTTACATAATCAGTGGTTGTACTCCACTCCTACTGTGTTCTAAAAATTCATTTTTCCTTATTATTGAAAATGAATTTTGAAAACACAGTAGGAGTGGAGTGCGACTACTGCTTATGTAAGGTGCACTTTCAGTTCACTAGTGAAAACAAACTTGTATACAGTAACACAGTAGGAGTGGAGTGTGACCACTGATTATGGAAGGCGCAAGCTTCGTTTACTAAAGAAAACAAACCTGTGTAACAAAGGGGGAGTGGAGTGCAACCACTGATTATGTAAGCTGCACACTAGGTTCACTAATGAAAACAAACTTGTATAACACAGTAAGGGTGGTATTACACGAAGCGATTATCGTTCGAATAATCGTTCAATCGGTCGTATTTGAACGATTATCTTTAAGTGTAATAGTAGACAACGATTAAACGACGAACGATTGGTCGTTGGTCGTTTAATAGGTTTTGAATCTATTTTTATCGTTTGTCTTTATCGTTCGCACATCGTTCGTTTGAATAAGATGTCGTTAGCCGTTCCCTGTTCATTCGCAAATTGAAAGGGGAGTGTTCTTGAATTTTGTTGCTCCAATATAACCGATAATCTTTCCGTGTAGTAAAACGAACGATTATTAGGCAACCGCTATTGCGATCGTTGGAGATCGTTTATCGTTAATCGTTAATTGAAAAAAATCGCTTCGTGTAATACCACCCTAAGGGTACTATTACACCAACAGATCTGACGAAAGATTGTCTGCCAAAGATTTGAAGCCAAACCCAGGAACAGACTATAAACAGAGAACAGGTCATAAAGGAAAGACTGGATTGCTCCTCTTTTCAAATCAACTCCTGGGTTTGGCTTCAAATCTTTGGCAGATAATCTTTCGTCAGATCTGTTGGTGTAATAGTACCCTTAGAGTGGAGTGCAACTACAGGTTATGTAAATAGGGCTGGTTTCACACTACGTATATTTCAGTCAGTATTGTGGTCCTCATATTGCAACCAAAACCAGGAGTGGATTAAAAAAAACACAGAAAGGATCTGTTCACACAATGTTGAAATTGAGTGGATGGCCATTTAATGGCAAATATTTGCTGTTAGTTTAAAACAACGGCTGTTATATTGAAATAATGGCAGTTATTTACTGTTATATGGCGGCCATCCACTCAATTTCAACATTGTGTGAACAGAGCCTTTCTGTGTTTTTAATCCACTCCTGGTTTTGGTTGCAATATGAGGACCACAATACTGACTGAAATATACATAGTGTAAACCCAGCCTAGGAGTGGAGTGTAAAAACTGATTAGGTAAGGCGCATGCTCAGTTCACTAATCAATTAGTGAACTGAGCATTTGCCTTACATAATTAGTGGTTGCACTCCACTCCTACTGTGTTCTAAATATTCATTTTCATTGGTAATGAATCACTCTATATACATATTAAAATAAAATAAAAACTATTAAAATTTAAATGAAATTGGAATTAATATTGGTGTCACTTAAACTAAATGGGGATACGAAGGGTGCCACACAAGGGGAAGTGAAAGGGTACTTAAAGGGGGATTGGAAAGTGTTAAATGGTTTATTAGAAAGTTTATATATTTTATGCCAGTGTTCCACCAAGGTCCACTTTGTCCATGGCTGAAATTGAATGATTGACTGGTTGATTGACATTTTTTTTTTAAATTGAGTTTTTTTTACACTTTTACAAGAACATATGTTAACAAACCTGTCTTTCTGTAATAGTCCGTGTCAGTGTTGTAGCTACTGTAGTTTGGCTATTTTATTGGAATTCGTTAGAATTTTATCTGCAAATCTTTTATCCGCAAATTTTATCCGCAAAAAATGTATACAAATATTTTAAAAGTTACATATAGTAGGCTGTTTAGCCTTGACTTAAAGAGGACCTGTCATCCCCGATGACGGGGCGACAGGCTCCCGACCCCCCGTTAGAGCCCACTATACTCACCTAATCCCGCCGGGTCCCGCTTCTGGAGATGGTCGGGTCACGGAGATATCGGCGCCCGAAGTCTGGCACGCGCGCTCCTCAGATGAGTCCAACGCTCATAGAGAATGACAGGAGAGTCCAGCGCTTCGTCATTCTCTATGAGCGTTGGACTCATTTGAGGAGCGCGCGCGCCGGGCATCGGGCGCAGATATCTCTGTGACCAGACCATCTCCAGAAGCGGGACCCGGGATTAGGTGAGTATAGGGGGCTCTAACGGGGGGCCGGGAGCCTGTCACCCCGGCACGGGGGGTGACAGGTTCCCTTTAACTACTGTGTGATTGTTTGTTTCTGACAGTTGGTTACTTTCTTGTTTTTTCAAAATATAATTGTTGAATTTTAGGTTAGAAAATTACAACTATTAAATACAAAAACAAACATGAAAGAAACCGCATAAAAGATCTACATTTCAGAAATGTGCTTCACAATGGCCTTTTGTACACTGACTGCTGCCCTATTCTCCCTTGCTACAACCATCTTTTTTGTCACTATCTCATGTGATCAGTCAAGTTATGAACTGTACTGGATCTTGACAGCAGGAAATCAAAGAGTTGAAACCTGAAGAACGGGATCTCATACAGCTTTGCGATTTGTATACCTTATACAGTCGATAGCTTAACAGTACACATTGCACACATTTTCAATAAGATTTTAATAACTTTTTGAAAATAGTTTGTTTCACTGTAAAAAAACAAACAGGTGCTTTAAACATCTATGTGAGTCCTAAACTTAGTTCACACATAGGGACACTTTTGTCAAAATGCACCCGGTTGTATGCCACAGAAAAGGTGTAGATTTCTGTCTATTCTGTGGCGTATGCCAGCCATAACCTCCACTCTCCTATTTGGTGGCAGCGGGGGTGCGGTAAGGGAGGAAGGAGTCATCATGTTTATGCCTAGAAAGCAGGCACAATTTCCCTCGGATTTACTGAGAGATATGCGGCTTTTAGTAAATCCAGCATACTGCAAGGGGCCGTGGCTGTAAGATCACCTAATGAGTAGTGATGACCGAATACTGTTCGATCTAATAGTAAGGTATTCGATCTATCGAATATTATCGAATAGTTCGCCGAATATTCAATAAATATTCGATAAGCGTTCAAATCCCCCAGCTTCCGGTTTTTACCTCCATGTGGTCGAATAGAGGTTTTTCCATAATCGAATACTTGTTCCCATTGACTTTAATAGGATTGAATATTCGATCGAATATTCAGGAGATATTTGTACGAATATCGAATATTCAAATATTTCACTATTCACTCATCACTATTAATGAGTATGAGGGTCTAGTTAAATATCTCCCATAGTAGTTTGGTCAGCATTTGGTTAGTAGTTTAACCAACGTGAAAAAAGGGTCCAAAACCCAGAGAATAGTAGCATTTTATTTTTCTCTCTTTCTCTGTTCCACTCCTGTTTTGTTTTTTGTTTTTTTGCCAAAAGCATGAGGCTTTGATCCCACATAGTAATTTTGACTATTGACGTCCATTGAACTTAAAGCTAACTTGTCACTGGTTTTTAACTTCTTACTACTAATTCTAGGGCTTCTCTTAGCTGTCAAAAGGGCAAGTGCCTGTCAGGTTGCTGGGAGAACCTCATAGAAGTGTACATGCGCTAATCATGGTTTAAAGAGTGGGATTTTATCTCAGAAAGCTAAGTTGAAAGTAAAGCTTTGTCAATCAAGTAGCTGAAGGGGAATAAAAGAGGTCACAGGGGCATTATAGGCCAAAAGTAGGATGTAGATAACTGGGCTTTTATGTCCAAGAGAAACCTCCTAAGATTTGGAGTTCATTTTCAATAAGTCACCCCATTTTGGAAAGTACACCCCTCAGAGAATTCATTTTGTGGTGTGGTGAGCATTTTGACCCCACAGATATTAGAGGAAAGTATTTAGATGGACCCAGTGGTCTTTTTCTGCCGACAATCTTCTATGTTTCTATGTTTAAAGTAGACCGTAAAAATGAAAAACTAAAATTTTTCCAATACTATGTTCCTTTAGTTTGAAATTTCTCAATTTCATGAGGAACAGGAGAGGAAATTAACCCCTAAATCTGTAACACAGGTTCTCCTGAGTAGAATGGTACCCCATATGTTGGCATAAACCACTGTATGGGCACACAGCCAGGCTCAGAAGGAAGGGAGCACCAATTAGCATTTTCAGTGCATGATTTTGCTGAAGAGGTTTCTGAGCCCCAGGTGCGTTTGCAGTGCCCCTGTGGTGCCAGCGGAGTGAAATGCCCCCATAAGTCACCCCATTTTGGAAAGTGCACCCCTCAAAGAATACATCTTGGGGTGTGGTGACCATTTTGACCCCACAGGTGTTAGAGGAAAGTATTCAAAATTGGCCAGTAAAAATAAACAACTCCAATTTTTCCAATAATATGTTGGTTTAGTTTGAAATTTCTCAATTTCACGAGGAACAGGAGAGAAAACGTACCCCAAAATCTGTAACACAGGTTCTCCTGAGTAAAACGGTACCCCATATGTGGGCATAAACCACTGTATGGGCGCATAGAGGGGCTCAGAAGGGAAGGAGTGACAATTTACTGGAGCAAAACCGCAGCAAGTAATAGTTATTAGACTAGCGCAGTTACTAAAATAAAATAAAAAAAATTAGATTACAGGTAATCTGGAGGTGGATACGGGCAACCTGGAGTGGTTACGGGCAACCTGAGGTGGTTACAGGTAATCCGGGGTGGATACGGACAACATGGGGTGGTCACAGGCAACCTGCTGTGGTTAGGGCAACGTGGGGTGGTTACTGGCAACGTAGGGTGGTTACGGATAAACTGAAGTGCTTATAGGTAATCTGGGGCAACGTGCGGTGGTCAGGGGCAACCTGGCGTGGTCAGAGGCAACCTGGCGTGGTCGGAGGCAACCTGACGTGGTCAGTGGCAACGTGGCGTGGTCAGAGGCAATGTGGCATGGTCAGAGGCAACGTGGGGTGGTCAGAGGCAATGTGGGGTGGTCAGAGGCAAAGTGCGGTGGTCAGAGGCAACGTGCGGTGGTTACGTGCAATCTGGGGGGTTACATGTAGTCTGGTGTGATTACGGGCAACCTGGGGAGGTTATGTGCAACCTGGAAGGGTTACAGACAATCTGGGATTGTTACTGATACACTGAAGTGCTTATAGGTCGTCTGGGGTGATTACAGACAATCTGGAGGGGGTCACTGGCAATTTGGGGTGGTTATGTTCAACGTTCGGTGGTTAGAGGCAATGTTCGGTGGTTACGGGCAACGTGGGATGGTTGCAGATAAACTAAAGTGCTTATAGGTAATCTGGGGTGGGTACTTGTAATCTGGCGTGGTTACCGCAATCTGGAGGGGGTCAGAGGCAACGTGTGGTGGTCAAAGGCAACGTGCGGTGGTCAGAGGCAACGTGCGGTGGTCAGAGGCAACGTGCGGTGGTCAGAGGCAACGTGCGGTGGTCAGAGGCAACGTGCGGTAGTCAGAGGCCACGTGCGGTAGTCAGAGGCAACGTAACGTGGTCAGAGGCAACGTGGGGTGGTCAGAGGCAACGTGGGGTGGACAGAGGCAACGTGGGGTGGACAGAGGCAACGTGCGGTGGTCAAAGACAACGTGCGGTGGTCAAAGGCAACGTGTGGTCGTTACGTGCAATCTGGGGGGTTACATGTAATCTGGCGTTATTACAGGCAACCTGGGGGGGGGTTATGTGCAACCTGGAAGGGTTACAGACAATCTGGGATTGTTATTGATAAACTGAAGTGCTTATAGGTTGTCTGGGGTGGGTACATGTAATTTGGGGTGGTTACGGGCAATCTGGGGTGATTGCAGAGAATCTGGAGGGGGTCACTGGCAATTTGGGGTGGTTACGTTCAACGTGCTGTGGTTAGAGGCAATGTTCGGTGGTTACGGGCAATGTGCGGTGGTTACGGCAACGTGTGGTTGTTATGGGCAACGTGCGGTGGTTAGAGGCAATGTTCGGTGGTTACGGGCAACATGCGGTTGTTATGGGCAACGTGCGGTGGTTAGAGGTAATGTTCGGTGGTTTCGGGCAACGTGCGGTTGTTATGGGCAATGTGCGGTGGTTACGGACAATGTTCGGTTGTTATGGGCAACGTGCGGTTGTTATGGGCAACGTGCGGAGGTTATGGGCAATGTGCGGTAGTTATGGGCAACATGCGGTGGTTACGGGTAATTTGGGAGTAAACTGCAATTATTACTATAATAAAAAGTGTGTGTTTTATTTTTTTGTATGTTTTTCACTTTTTATACTTTTACACATTATTTTCACTGTATTACTATGATTACGGTGATATTTTCTATCTAGTAATTTTAAGAGTTGTCTGGTTCTGGAGCGCATGCGCACTTCAGAACCAGCCTGGACGCCGAGGAGGAAGGACCTCCCAGGATCAGGTGAGTATAAGGGGTAGGGGGTGTGTGTGACTGGGGGACGGGGGGGGGGACTGGGGGGGTGGGGGGCGACTTTGGGGTGGACTGACACATAACTTTTTATCCCCTGTCACCAATCATTTATGGTGACAGGGGATAAAAGGCGCTGGGCAGCACATGGTACAAGCGATCAGCGGTATATAGTATATACCGCTGATCACTTGTACCGGGACCCCCCAGAGGGCTTTCATTCATTTTCACTTTTCCATTGCTGTGAACAGACATAAGTCTGGTAACAGCGATGGCGGCGGCCATCTTGGATCTGATGGCCGCCGGGGGAAGGGGGTTAGTTACCGGGGCACTAGGGGGGGCTGATCTGAGGTCTGGGGGACACTTATTTCATCTCCCCCCGCCGTGGATTCACGGTGGGGGGGAGATGAAATGCAGTAGCGGCAGAGGCAATGCCCGTTACCGGCGGCCGCCGCTATAACCTTAATAGCGGCGATCGCCGGTATGGGGGGTGGCCGGGACAGACCCCACACACTGCCCCAACCCCTCAGCTACCTCCGGTAGCTGGGGGGATGGGGTGGGGGCCCCGCTATCTTATTCTCTGCCATCGCCGTAAAAAGCTGATGGCAGCAGAATAAGGCCCCTTAGTGACCGCCGTAAAAAGCCATATCGGCAGTCACTAAGGGGTTAACAAAATAATAATCATCATCATGTTATATTTCTATAGCTATAAAAGTACTTCATGGCTCATTTAGGCTGTATTTACCTATGTGAACACAGCCAACATGTCTTTTACATCATGTGACGTTTTATGTGTTCTAAGTGAAAAAAAAAACAAAAAAAAATCAATACATTGACATAAAATACAATAAATTTCAATGTAGACTCATAAAAATTGTTTAATTAAAATGCTATTGTAAAACATAATGACAGACACCGAAGAAAAAAAGGATTCCTCTTAATTTAATGCTCTATAAAACGCTCCAGTTTTATTTCCCGTAGCCTTTGCTGATATTGATATTGTAGAGTGGGCTGAGAAAACGCTCGGTAAAACAAAACAATGTTGTCATAATGTTACGGCGTTTAAACCTCCTGTCAGAGATGATAAAGCGTGTTTCGGCAGACTTTTGTCTTTTGATTTAATTTGAGATCTATTCGAAAGGACTTTGACTGAAATTGGTTCAATTACTTTAAAGTTGCTGATCAGCACATAAGTGTTTTATGTGGAATCACTAAGCATTGCAACAGATTGTTGCTGTTTTTGTAACCTTCAGGGTTTAATAGCTGTAATTCTAAATCAAACCTAGCTTTGCATCCTATTTGGCACACTGGAAGCTAAATAATTTCAAGCCCATGGGTGTTAAATATTTGTCCTACCGGCGCTGAAAGCACAATTTGTAACCTGGGAAATATACTATCCATCTGAGTTCTAGAAAGTAGTATTTGGCAATAATAACCCAAAGCCTTTCAAAAAAATCTTATCCATAACATATTTCATTTAAACACATTTCCTTCATTTCTTTTATGCCAAACTGTAAAACTTAACAACTTCAGTGTAGAAACATAGATCAGCGACATGGCATTTACAAATACTATTCCATTAAAAAGAATCATTTTTAAAGCTTTTATATCATATTATGGAAGTAACTATTATTTTTTTTACACTGTAGAGGCGTTTGCTTTAGAAGAGGAAAAACAAAACGTGAGGTTAGAGATTTATGTAGCACTTGATGTTAAGTAAGACAGACAGACGTAGGGTTAATTTTTGGGTGCAAAGAATTTGGAATTTCAAAAAGTTTTTATCAGTTGAGGTCTCACTGCTAAGACCCCACTGATCAGGAGAAAGATTCGAAAAACTGTGCAGTACAGTATTTTATTCCCCGAATCTCCATCCAGGCAGCTCCATTATAAGTCTAAGGGACTGTGTCAATGAAAATAATTCATAGCAATAACTTATGTAAAAACCTTTGATTTGTCCCTGTAATATAGCATTTTTTTGATGGAGGTATGCTGTCAGATAGTAAATACTAGAAAATGTACCCGGCGCTGCCCGGGTATAAAGTGAGTGTGTGTTAATTAGATTTATTCTAAGGTGCCCAGGAGGCCAATCTATGTCCTTGTTTTTTTTTTTTGTTTTGTTTTTTTTGTTGAAGGGAAAATCGCTAGTAGCCCTATATGCCCCTATATACCCGACAGTTCTGCACTGTTTATGTAAATTGTAGCTTATGCACATTAGAAATAAACTAAAAACTTCAAACATCCGTCCTGTATACCTGTAGTGTATAGTTGGGGTGAGGGAGTGGGGGACTGTATACCTGTAGTGTATAGTTGAGGGGGTCCGGTATACCTGTAGTGTGTAATTGGGGGGGGCTGTATACCTGTAGTGTATAGTTGAGAGGGTCCTTTATACCTGTAGTGTGTAGTTGGGGGGGGCTGTATACCTGTACTGTATAGTTTGGGAAGTACTGTCTATCTGCAGTGTATAGCTGGTAGATGTCCTGTATACCTGTACTGTATAGTTGGGGGTCCTGTATACCTGTAATATATAGTTGGTGAAGGTGCTGTATTCCTATAATGTATAGTTGGTGGAGGACTTCTATACCTGTAGATTATAGTTTGAGGGTCCTGGATACCTGTAGTATATAGTTGGTGGAGGTCTTGTATACCTGTAGTATATAGTTCGGGGGGTCCTGTATACCTGTAGTGTATAGTTTGGGGGTCCTGTGTACCTGTAGTTTATAGTTGGTAGAGGTCTTGTATACCTGTAGTGTAAAGTTTGGGGGTCCTGTATAGCTGTAGTATAAAGTTGGTGGAGGTGCTGTATACCTGTAGTATATAGTTGGTGGAGGTCCTGTATATTTGAAGTGTATAGTTTGGGGTCCTGTATACCTGTAGTATAGAGTTGGTGGAGGTGCTGTATACCTGTAGTATAAAGTTGGTGGAGATCTTGTATACCTGAAATATATAGTTCGGGGGTCCTATATACCTGTAGTGTATAGTTTGAGGGTCCTGTATACCTGTAGTATATAGTTGGTGGAGTTCCTGTATACCTATATTGTTTAGTTTTGGGGTCCTGTATACCTGTAGTGTATAGTTTGGGGACCTGTATACCTGTAGTATATAGTTGATGGAGGTCCTGTATACCTGTAGTGTATACATTTGGGTTCCTGTATACCTGTAGTGTATAGTTGGTGGAGGTCCTGTATACCTGTAGTGTATAGTTTTGGGGTGCTGTATACCTGTAGTGTTCTGTAGTTTTTAGTTGGGGGTCCTGTATACCTGTACTGTATAGTTTTGGGGTCCTGTATACCTGTAGTATAGAGTTGGTGGAGGTGCTGTATACATGTAGTATAGAGTTGGTGGAGGTCATGTATACCTGTAGTGTATAGTTTTGGGGTCCTGTATGCCTGTAGTATATAGTTGGTGGAGTTCCTGTATACCTGTAGAGTATAGTTTTGGGTCCTGTATATCTGTAGTATAGAGTTGGTGGGGGTGCTGTATACCTGTAGTATATAGTTGGTGGAGGTCCTGTATACCTGTAGTGTATAGTTTGGGGTCCTATATACCTGTAGTATATAGTCGGTGGAGGTCCTGTATACCTGTAGTATAGAGTTGGTGGAGGTCCTGTATACCTGTAGTGTATAGTTTGGGGTCCTGTATACCTGTAGTGTCCTGTATACCTGCAGGGTCGTATTTACCATTAGGCACTTGTGGTCTGCCTAGGGCAGCACCTTGCATGGGAGCAGCACCAGGGAGCAGGGGGAAGGAAAAAACTTAATTTTTTTTTTATTTTTCAAGTCTTCCACCTCCTGTTCAGACTTGCCAGAAAATCTAGTGTCTTTTCGAAGTAGTATGGGTCAGGTCTGGTGTGGCGGTGTTATCCAGTAACAGTATGGCGGTATTGGTCAGGTCTGGTATGACAGTGTTATCCAGTCACAGTATGGCGGTATTGGTTAGGTCTGGTATGGCTGTGTTATCCAGTCACAGTATGGTGGTATTGGTCAGGTCTGGTATGGCTGATATCCAGTCACAGTATGGTGGTATTGGTCAGGTCTGGTATGGCTGATATCCAGTCACAGTATGGTGATATTGGTCAGGTCTGGTATGGCAGCGTTATCCAGTCAGAGTAAGGCGGTATTGGTCAGGTCTGGTATGGCTGTGTTATCCAGTCACAGTGTGTCGGTATTGGTCAAGTCTGGTATAGTGGTGTTATCCAGTCCCAGTATGGTGATATTGGTCAGGTCTGGTCTGGCGGTGTTATCCAGTCACAGTGTGTCGGTACTGGTCAGGTCTGATATGGCAGTATTGGTCAGGTCTGATATGGTGGTGTTAAAAGGGGGTCTACCAGTTATTACTGTGGATGTTGTGAGGCAGCTGCCCTAGCAACCACAGCTCCCTGTGAAAATGAAATTAGTAATCCTATTGGTTGCTAAGGCTCCCAACTGCCATTTCTGCTGGCAAGCTGCTGCAGCTAATTATATCAGCTTTGTGTGCAGTGTGGAAATTTTCCCATTCATTTCTATGGGGCACTCTTCCCCCTCTCCTCCTGTACATCTGGCGGGGATGGGACCTTTCCTATAACCTTCCCGGGCACCTAATGTATCTGCCTGCCAAATTTGGGGTCAAACAGTTCAGGCGTTTGGAAGTCTATATGGGACAGACAGACAGACAGACTTTCATTTTTATGATATAGATTACAGAGGTTTCCTGATGAAGAAGAGGCCATGGTAGACATTCTAGGTAGGGTAGGGCAGGGACAAGGCCTTGGCTGAGGACTCTCCACTCAACTCCCTACTTTCAATTTGTCAATCATATCATCCTCTCTTACATCAGAAACAGGTTACATCAAGGCTGCATCTACCAGGAAGCAAGATGCGCTTCTTACCTCTGACAATAACCTGCAACCTTTCTAGGGAGTGGAGGACATGTACAGTATGATTATGCCCCCATTCAACAGATTGAAGCCAAAGGGTATCTGGCAGGTATACTTTTATTTTACTATTTTTGCTATACTTTAAAGTGTAGTCTTTATACAATGATATCCAGTAAATTTCCATAGGAGCCTATGACAATTACCGCTTTAAGCCTATGTCTATACAGTTACCAAATTCAAAGTCCATAAGGAAACTTCTGATGAACTTTGCAAACCACAGTTTGTAAAAAGTAGAGATAAGTGAACCGCGAGCATGCTCGAGTCCATCCGAACCCGAACTTTCGGCATTTGATTAGCGGTGGCTGCTGAAGTTGGATAAAGCCCTCAGGCTATGTGGGAAAACATGGATATAGTCATTGGCTGTATCCATGTTTTCCAGACAACCTTAGAGCTTTATCCAAGTTCAGCAGCCACCGCTAATCAAATGCCGAAAGTTTAGGTTCGGATGGACTCGAACCCGAACCCGGTTCGCTCATCTCTAGTAAAAAGCTTTATTAATCTTTTTATTTTCTTGTACATTTACTACAGCATGTTGAGTGTTTATTAATTGCAGCTTTATTGTACTGCTGGATGACTAAATAAAGTAAAATAGTAGTGCTATACACATACAATAGGGAAGGGAGATTTGTGTTTTACATGTCAATCTATAGCTAATCTGCAGTGGAGTACTGCACTCTAAAATCCATTAAGATGTGCAAGTCTCTTCATAAATTTGCTTTATGGCAAGCCTCATGGACATACACAGAATGAAAATCTCCAAACCTTATTCTTTGTATAGGAAACACTTGTTTGTGACTTGTGGAAAGACATTTATCTACGGGTGTCACCTTTACTTTAAGGCTATATTTACACATTGTATTGACAATTGCCTTTGTTTGAAACGGCTGTTAGCTTTGTCAAACAACAGAAACTGTTTTGCATGTTCACCTGGCCGATACTGCAGTATCGGACTGATGAACATTATTTTATTTCTATTTAATTTAGATTTTATTTCTATTTGCACACAATGTAAAGTACGGCCAGCATCCATACTTTACATTGTGTGCACAGCTATTTTCTATGCCCATTGTTTACCAATAAAGATGATAAAATAAAAAAATAGATATTTATTTAAAAAAAAATCATTAAAAGTACTTGGAAAAAAAAAATTAAACAATTTTAATTTTATGAAGACACATTCTCTTAAAAGAAAAGGTCTCCAGGATGGCTAAATAAAGTATAAAGAACATTTTTAACCAACATTATTTTATTTTTTTATTATTTCACAGTGCATTTCAAGGTAAAATGAAAGGTGTCAATACAAAGCCTAGTATAATTGGCTCTGCAAAACACAAGTCTTCAAACAGCTCTGTAGGTGGAAAAATAAGAGATATGAATCTTAGGAAGCGAGAAGGAAAAAAAAAGAAAAACATATAAAAATTGGCTGCATCCATAAAGGGTTAAGACTTATTAGTCTATTGAAAACTAATTAACAATTGACACCTGTATTTTACGTCTTCCACTTTAAAATGCCCTTTGATTTTATTATGCTAATATCCAGATATTCGTTACTTCCATAAATATGCCCAACATATTGTAATGTAACTAGTAATGTTTCTTTCTCTTTACTAATTGAGACCATGGGTTCATAGTTATTGCTTCTACTTAAATGCTTTATTTTCTGTTAATATTATTTTATTCTCTTTTCTGTACATAATGTTGGAGCCGTCTTCGCCTGAGCTAGATCTATTGACTTTAAAACATTCTTGTAATCTTGTCATTAAGGAAAACAATTGGATTTATGAAGAAAAAGAGACATAGAACCTAATGAAAAAATTGACCCACCCTAAAATGCAAGTTCAAATTAAAATGAACCCTGAGGCTATGTTCACACAACCTATCCTTTTTTGTGGCCGCCATTTAGGGAGGTCATCGTTTTGATGGCAATCTTTTCATAATTACGGCTGCAAATTACCATGATCATTACTTATAGGCATAATTACAAAAAAATGGTCATGTTTAGAAGACAAAATACAGCCGTCCAAAATGGCAGCCGCAAAGCAACGTTGCTTGAACAAAGCATAAAGAGGTACGAGATTAGCAAAATATGGGTGGTTTCATGAAATAAAAAGACTGTGCCAGTGACAGTACTGTGCAAAAGTTTTTGGCAATGCTGCAAATGCTTTCAATAATAAAGTTTATATTAATTTATTGTTATAAAATAACATAATACAAAGTGTATGAACTGTGGAGGAATCCAGATCACATAAATATTATTATACTTTTAAAATGATTTACACACCATATAATCTGTATGTTCACTGGCGTTATGCATACTGCAGCCTATTGGTGAGTGTGGCATCAGATGTGGTATATCTATACACATAGGCTTTTCCAACTTAGATGACCACAACCAAGATGGCCGCCACAAGTGTTATTGTGCATGCTCTTGCCGGGACAATGTCTGATGCTGTAAAGTGCCCATGATTATAATGATCTATACTAGTGAAGCATCATGATTGGTGTGGGTATCCCATACATTGCTGTATTGGATCGTTTAGTGATTCTGCCGATAAGACGCAAGCGCATGCCGCGATTATGTCCAAGGTGGACTAATGGCAGAAAATGGAGTGTTCATGTAGTCAGTCTTGTGGAATCTACATGTGATTATGGATTCAGCACAGTATTTATTTATGATTAGGCTCATTTATGGGCAAAAGGGGTTTTATACCACATCAAATATGGCGCAGATTGAGTAATCCTATTTGGGCGCATGACAGGAAGTGGGATGTGTTCATCACAACGTATACATCTAGCCGGTTGCCATCTTGGCATATTTACTTGCTGACACATGGATGCTAACAGTTATTAGGTCATTTTGTATACATACATATGTATGTGTTATGTAATTAGTGTTTCCTTATAAATGTTTCTCCCCTTCACCCCATCTCAGTATCTACCAAGAAAGCTGATGAGGGGAAACGTATGTCGAGGTCTGAGAAGGGTTTCAACTTGTCCACTGTTCACATGCTCCAGCTAGCAACTATAAGCGCAATATATATTCTGCATTTTACATTTATGCGATGGTGACCACTATTATAGTTTGATCAATTGAAATTGTGTTACTTTTTGGCATTTAGTATTACCTATATATTTTCTTGCACCGTCTGCACTTTATATTTATACATATTTTTATTCTTTCTTGCCTCTAATAGTATTAGATATATACTTGCTGGCTGTATTATTTCATGTACTATACTATTATCATGCGGATGAGCTGGACCTGACATCTTTATGTTATTTTTAGAGATGAGCGAACTTTTCAAAAGTTCGGTCCGACCGGACTTTAGGATTTTTCGGTTTAAAGCATCTATATGATACGGGGGTAGTGTATTTGGTTGAATTTAGGGCTCTGCATGTCAGTAACATTATTATCTTTGCGATATCTCAAAGCCAATTTTTTTTTTTTTTTTTTTAGACTTCAATATTCACCATTACAGGGTCTATGCAGGAAAAAGGTCACAAATGCAGTGAAGGAGCAGCAGTAGTCATTGAAGGCCAGTGGAGGTCCAGCAATAGTCATTTGAGGCCAGTACAGGAGAAGCAGTAGTCAACATGGAGGCCAGGCAGGAGCAGCAGTAGCCAACATGGAGGCCAGGCAGGATTAACAGTAGCCAACATGGAGACCAGGCAGGATTAGCAGTAGCCAACATGGAGGCCAGGCAGATGCAATGCTATACACCTGAACCAGGTATTTTTGTCTCTCAGGATAAGACAGATGTGATATACACACTATCAGAAGTATAGGACTTGTATATCTGTACTGCACGTTGTGGTTCCGTGCACCCTTTTTCAATGCCTAATCTATCTATTTTTCGCCCTCTCTATATTTCTCTCTCAATCACTAGATGTTTCTCTTCTCCGCTTTCCTAATCTTTCCTTTCCTTTCCCACAATATCTTCTCAGTAGTCTGTAGTACACAACAGCAGGTTGCTTCCTCTCTCTCTCTCTCCCTCTACACACTGCGTGGTGCGGTCATGTGACCGCTCCTTTTAAAGCAATACCGACGTCACACAGGGGGTGGGCTAGTACAAGATCCCTGCTGATTGGATGTGTTCCGGGCATCATGGGAAAGTGCTTTTCCCGCCCGGAACACTTCCTGCTTTCTAGAATAGCAGATTTCCAAAAATCCGAATCCGATCAGACTCGGATTTTTGGGAAAATCCGAACCGGATCCCATACCGGCCGAACCGGTTCGCTCATCTATAGTTATTTTTTTTTTTTTAGGGGTTATGTTGATTTTTAATTTTCTGTGTTAGGATCGACTTTGCAAATAAAGTATATATGATTTCATCACAATGGTGTAGTGCATTTGTTATTGGGAGGGTTGAAGGTGTTTAATTTTCACATTTATATTTGGTATGAGCACCCTCTGTCTCCAGAACTTAATCCTTCTTCTTGATACTTGGACACAGTATATGAAGGAAATCAGCAGGAAGGTTATTCCAGACCAATTGGAGTACTAATTACAGATCTTAACCCCTTAACGACTGCGGGCGTATATTTACGTCCTGTGGTCGTTAAGGGTGTTCAGAGCGGGGCCACGCAGCGACCCCGCTCTGAACCGCCGTGGTCCTGGGTGCGGCATGTAGCCCAGGGCCGCGGCTATTAGCGGAAACAGTCTGATCGCCGTGGCCGCTAATAAGGTAATCGGATGCAGCTGTCAAAGATGACAGTTGCATCTGATTACCTGATGGAGCCATTCCCTGGTGTCTAGTGGCGGAGATTGCACCCCTGGAAAATTGTTCCACACCTGCTAAAACTGCACTTTACTGTATACGGTATTGTAGCTCTATCTCTATTGAATTTGTCCAAATCTGATTGGTGAACTGCTTTAGGTGAATCCATAAAAGGGCAGGGATTCCTGTCAGAGAGACCCTTCTCCTATTCTTACTGAGAAGAGAAGCATACATTGTATGGTTGCTGTTCAGTTCATATTTACTGGGCCAGTTGCAGAGAAAAAATAAATCTCAGAGACCCTTAAAAAAAAAAAAAAATGGCTGCCAATATGACGTTATTGTTTATTTCAATTTGTTTAACCTTATTTGTAAGAACGCGATGTTTCAATGGCGGTTCAGCTTTCTGTGCTACGTGATGGATGGTTCAACAGTTTCTCTTGACTCATTTTACTTTTGTGTGATTTGATCCATGAGACTTTCTTTTCCTCACCCTAGAAGTTGATAGAATATTTTTTACTAGGAAGCTTTGAATTAATCCGCCCACGGTATGTCTCACATGTTAAAGAAATAAAAATAAATCATACTGTTTTTTATTAAGGAGGAATGTCAGGACCAGAAAATAAGAAGTAGATGTGTCCTCAAATAGCAAAATATTCCGCTAAGTAAAGTACATCTTACCTTCCAGGCTAAATTAACAGGCAAACACTTGCTGACCCAAAAAATGACCTGGCCTTTTCTAATTTACTCTGGTTCTGCAGCTTCTTTAGTTTTTTTTCCCGTCAGGATATGGCATATATTGCAGATCTGACATGTACCATATTTTACTGCAAGATCTACAGCAGATATCTAAGTCTGAGAGTTAGATTTAAAGTGCCATGAATGTGCATAAGCATTAGTACAGATTCAGTGCAGAATCTATACTAAAATCAATGTCAAACAAACGAGTGTGATCAAGCTCCAAAATAAGGACTTGTGCTATAGCGAGACTTATTCACAAATTTTTGGCCAAGAACATTCCTAACAATTGGCACATGTAAAAGTGCCAATGATTAATCGATGCACAATAAAACTGTCATTTATGAGGCCAATAAAATCATTGTTATTGTGTGTAAACAGGGGATGTGTAAATGGAAGCAATAAGGTTACTGGCCGTACAAATAATCAAGGGGTCAACCATCCCGCCAGGCCACTTGATTGACTGCTGCGAGTAAAGGCTGTAAAAGTAAATGCTGATTCCTGTGATCTGGAACAAGTTGGACTACGTAAAAGGGCCCTTTGTCTCAATAGGTTTTAAAGGGATATTGAAGGATTCGGATATTAAAGAGAGCTTAACATTAATACAGACTCCTGTAGGCAAAAAAAAATCCTTTTAGGATGGATGGGTAGTGTTATGAAAGAGGGAATATTATCCATTGTGCCCGTCATCCTGCTTTAGTCTATTGCTGAAAATTATATGCCCCACTTCCATGATAAAATTATATCTTTTGCCTAAGCCAGCACACGGATACAGATATATTTGTATTTCATAATAAATAACAGTATAGTGCAAAGGAAAAGGCCAGTGAAGTGGAAAGGGGCTTGTATAACATTATTGTGTCAGAATCAGAAGAGGCCGGAGAAGCACAAGGGGGGGGGGGGTATAATTGGAAGAGGCAAATGTGGGTCAAAGGGGGCTTGTATAACATCATGGTGTCAGTATCAGCACAGGCTGGAGAGGCACGAAGGGGGGGGGGGGGGTTGTACAATTAGGAGCGACAAGTGTGGGTGGACAGTATCACTGTAAGATACTTTCATGGGAACAATCTTCTCGCTTTATACATTTGGTTTGTGCATTCCTCCAGTTTCCAGATATTACATCTAAAACACTAAGTCAGCACTAAGACTCATCGTGTCAATGTTAATTTTGAATGATGTCCATGAGTGACACCGTTTCCATTCTTACCTTACTGAGTACTGAAAATTCAAAAGGTCAGTTAAAAAATTAAGTATTTAGTAACAACTGGCCAAATTATATGGGCTAATATTACTGCGAGCGATGACACTGTGCTCGAGGAGATGCTTAGTTTTGAAATTCAAATTCTAGTAACTACTTTACTATGAATTATTCTGCTTTATGTCTTGTATTTTGTGAACAGCCTAGAAGAGGTCAGATCATTATAGATCATATCTTAATATGTAAATGAGAAAGATGTTCTTTGATAATGAGTCTGCTTCTTTACAGCTTCATGAGCAAAAAAAAAAAAAAAATACTCCGGGCTCTGTCTACAGCCATGAATCCAATATGTAAATGGAAGCAATTGTAAAAATCTATATTGGAAAGAGTTATGCATTTTCCTATAAAGAATTTGCTAATGCCTCCAATTTTCGAATACATGACTATTGACATGAAATGGGGATTGTCGCCGAACATTTGTCACCTAGATATGTCTTAGGTCACGTCGGTACCGACAATCTCTCATTTTGTTTTAGATGTTTCAGATCAATGCTGTAGGATAACAATTATCTCGCATTTTATTGAAGTTAAGTCATAAAAGGATTATTAAAATATCATCCATGCTAGGAAAAGAAAGGTCAACATTTTTCTATTAGGCTTCTAAGATTTTTTTTTCCCTGCTGGTATAAGAAGCATTGGGAGACATGATCTGAGATAAGGGATGAGGCTTCTGAGTCGCCAAGTAACAAGATGTGAATAATTTCCTCTATAAAACACATACAGTAAAATGCAATTTTAGTTGTGTGTAAAGACACTATAACGGCTTGTATGGTTTCATATCCTGCCCCGCCCTTTTCTTCATCATTTTTCAAGATATTAATAAAATACTAAGCTGTATTTGCACCAGATCCTTGGACTGCAACAGTCCTCCTGCTGCAGAGTATCAACACTTTGCAGCTCTTCAATGCGTCACACAGTGAATGGGGCCAGAAGGGGTTGGATCTCTTCCTTGGGTAGTAGAAGTACCTTATAACTGCTCAGCTCTAATGTATGAAGCCAACTGGTTTCAGTCCTCTATACTCTGTGGTGCAGTGGAGGATGAATAGGCCAATAATTATATTAGCTCAGAAAGTCCCTATAAACAGTAAAAAAAAAAAACAAAACATTCTTTTAAATACATATGGCAAATGGTACAGACCAACAATGTCTAATAATAATAATAATAATAATAATAATAATAATAATAATAATAATAATAATTTCTTTATTTATATAGCTCTAACTTATTCTGCAGCACTTTAAATTTTGTCATTATTCCCATTATCTACTATACGTTGAGATGACCCTTTCAAAGATCCAAAGATCCAAAAAAAGAGTCCAAAATAATTGAGATTTAATGTCACCCTGTAGCCACTTGTATCCTGATTCTAACAGTGGTTTTACACACAAGTTTTAGCATTGACTTGACTGTACATAAAATGAATGGGGACTTTATTATCAAGCATCTAGTCAAACCCTCTGAGTCTAGCATTTACCCCACCCCATAAGTGAAATTTGGGGGGTGCAGGGGGGGCAGTGGCTCCTGGGCCCACACTGGCAGGGGCCCACTGAGGTCTCAGAGGCTTAATGCTGTCTGCAAAAGCTAATTCTTTTGCAGACAGCCTGCAAAGCGATGAGGAAGGACCTGTGGTGATGTCATAAGGGGGCGGGGCTGAGAACTGGAGAGGATTCTTGTAGATGAAGGACCTGTGGTGATGTCATGAGGGGGCGGGGCTGAGAAAATGCTGGTGCATGAAGGACATGTGATCATTGTCCTCTTATATCTCCTCCTGTAATGTGATAGATAGATAGATAGATAGATAGATAGATAGATAGATAGATAGATAGATAGATAGGAAATGGATATCTAGCAGCTCATCACGTCTTGGATTGTACATGTATGATCACAACCAGTTCACCCCTTTGAGGCTATGTTCACACTGCGTATGTTTCTGCACGTAGTTTTGAGGTTGATGCGTTCGCTTGAAAGTATACGATATACGGCCGCACAATGCACACTACGTATGAGCTTACGGCCGGATCGTACACGGCGCCGTGAAAAATGAACAAGACCATTGTTTGAGGACGGAAATGTTGACACTCACGGCCGTGGATTTCCATGCGGTCCCGTACGGAGTACTTATTTCAGCCAAATTGAACTTGATTTTTCGATCCAAAAGGTTCTGTGAGTTTTATTGGGCTGGGCGAAGATTTCCAAGTAAATGACCTGCCTCAGATCGCTACGGAAAAAGCTAGGGAAGCATAACTGTACTACGGGCGTATGTTAGCGGTTCTTATGCATCCGGCGCATGTCGATTTTTCCCACGCCCGTAGTTTCAGCCGCACATGTACGCCGGCGTATGAAATGCGGCCGGACTCATACGCAGTGTGAACATAGCCTTAATGTCTAAAAACATATTACCTATACCACTATTATTTTTAGGCAAAGATAATCTGGTTAAAAGGGTTCTCCAGAATTAAGAAAAAAAAACATAGTTGCTTTTTTCCAAAACAGCGCCACCCCTGCTCTTAGGTTGTGTGTGGTATCACAGCTTGGCACTATTCACTTCAGTCGAATACCACACACAAACTGAGGACAAGAGTGGTGGAGTGGTGCTGTCTGTGGAAGAAGGCAGCTATATTTTTCTAATTTTAAGCACTTTAAATTTTTTTGTGGTTCTATATGTGAAATGTACAGAAGCCTCTTACACTGCTCTTTATCCTTATCCACTATGAGTAATGTAGAAGAATATTCCCTTTATTATTCAGAAATCCTTGTCACCTGCTGAGGTTCCCTATGGGTAAGGTTGGTTGGGGGCCCACTCAGACTCACTCGCCCCCCCCCCCCCTAGGCTGAACCCCTAGCTACGCCCCTGCCCCACCCCCTTCTACAATTTTCAACCAAATAGTAAAATTCCCTAAATCTCAGGAACTGGGGTGCCTAGTTATAAAGTGTCTAGAATCTACAATATTATGTAGTAGAACTAGGTACTAGAAGCTACAAAACTATCTATTTTTTTTTTTTAGACTGACCACAGTTCTTGATGGGGAACTTGTCATCACTTTCAAGCTGGCTGAACCAGCAGTCATCAGCGTAGTCCCTGGCAGATTTTCCTCACCAGACCAGTCTTAATAGCTGGATATAGGAAAAGATCAATCAAGGCTGGTGGGGCTGGGAGAAGCTACTGGGGCCCACATTGGTGACTCATGGTTAACGGTACATGAAGGTTATGACAGGTTCTCTTTAAGCTATGGATGTGATAGCATATCCTAGATGTACTGCATGCCACCAGTGTATACAGGCTACAAACAACCATTCTTAAAGGGGTTGGCCATTTTCAGATAAAAGTGTTCAGTGCACACTATTTGTAGGTGATACACTGCACTTACTGACAGCAACTCCCTGTCTCATTGAGCTAAAATCAGAAATCCCTCCTCCAGGCTGTGTTGTCCTGTTCTGTGGTGATTCTGTCCATAAGATGGCCGACGTGGAAGAGCATATGACCACACCCCTTAACCAGTGTCCTCTTTAGGCAGATACAGGCTCAGTGGTGGACACTGGAGGGGGGGCAAGATCACATGGTCCTCCATGTCGGCCATCTTTTGGACATAATCATCACAAAGCAGGACAGCACAGCCTGGAATAAGGGAGTCTGATTATAGCTCTATGAAGTACACTGGTACTTGCTGTCAGTAAGGGTATGTTCACATCTCGTTTTTGGTCGCACGTTGGGCTACACGTCAGGAATCAGTGAAAAAAGGATGCCGACGTGCAGCCCGGCGTGCAGCCGACGGCCACATTGACTTAAATGAGCAGGACGGAGTCATTATGTGACTACGTTCTGCTCATTTGCCGGACGTACACTGCTTTTGTGCAGGACTCAAAAGCGTGGTCGACCACGCTTTTGAGTCCTGCACAAAAGCAGTGTACGTCCAGCAAATGAGCAGAACGTAGTGACATTCATCCTTTTCATTTAAGTCAATGTGGCCGTCGGCCGAACGCCGGGCTGCACGTCCGCATCCTTTTTTTCACTGATTACTGATGTGTAGCCTGACGTGCGGTCAAAAACGAGATGTGAACATACCCTAAGTGCAGTGCATACACTTACTAATACTGTACATTGAATAATTTTACTGTTAATGCCTATATACCAGTCTTGTTAGAGTTTTTTTTGCTCTCAAGGGTCACTAAGTTTAGTAACTCTCAGCTGCCACAAAACTCAATGCAGATAATATAGAATCTAGGTTTAATTAAATTCCCTAAAAAGTGCCCAATAAACTCAGTTCAGCAGATTTCCCTTTCTCTCAAAAACACGTAGGTCACTGTAGCTCTATTAAGCTGAAATATCGTCTCAGCTCTGTAAAAGTAATTGACTTCTATAGAGATAAAATGAAGGTCGCCAAAGATATTGAAAATTGTATTTACAAATGTTAGGCCTCTTGGATTATGAAATGACTCATCCATTTTACATGATGTTGACTTCTGGGGATAATGGTGATTTTTTATCATATGTGGTTGCAGTTATAACAGGCTGGAAACAATAAGCTAAGAGGACAAGCACTCCTCTAAAAGAGTATCATTACCTTTCATCAACAAACACATTGCACAATTATGGAGCTTTCCATTCAGGGGCCGTAATATACAATAACTATGTAGGAAGCATATTTTAACAATCCCAAATGTAAAAGCAATAGAAGTTGAGATGTAACACAAAATAGAAATAGTGTAAAATAACATGGTGTTGCTCAAACAAGGGACCTGTCTCTTTATCGGATTGGAGCAGATTCTGAGGTTTAATTTGTATTCTGGCACATAAAATAATATACATGACAGACAGGCTTTTCTGCAGCTATTTTCTGTTTCAGCATATTCTATAAAAAGAATAGAAAATGAGTAAAAAGTCGAATAATAGCCCATTTCATTACCAACACTGTCTTCATATAGCCTTGGAAATAAAAATACTTCTTACAAAGTTTTCACATGTCAATAGAAGAAGCTTACCAGCTGGTCTATACTAGTTGTGTCTGTTTGTACCTTGCGTGAGATAACTGTCCTTGAGAAGAGAGAAAACTGTCTCTAGTGCCACCTATGGCTCAAAAGGTAATAAGTAGACATAAGCAAACCAGAACAAAGTTTGTAAAATTTGTTAAAAAAATGATGCAGAGGAAGGTTCATAGTAAAATAATAAAGTCGTATACTGTATTTAACTGTCCACAGTGCCCAGTGTCCTTCCAGCTTCTTCTCACTCACCGCAGCTGCCGCGGGCACTTCTGAGCAGGTCTTTTGAAGTGACAGGCCATTCAGCCAATCACTGGCTGCAGGGCTGTCCCATTTCGGTCAGTAGTTGGCTGAGAGGCCTTTCACTTTAGAGACGGGACCAGAATAGGGACAAACCACAGACAAGGTTGGAGGACACCGAAGTTATGTGGAAAGGTAAGCATTCTCTTCTTTTTTACACCAAAGAGCCATACCACATGGTTTATCGAGCCGTGTATTGGCTCTGTAAGCGAGCGCCGATCTAGCAGATAGATGCTTGCTTACTTAGTGTCAAGTTCAGTTACATGTCAAGACTTTACAAAGGATCATGTGTGATCGACCTTGATCACTTCATGTAGGAAGTACAGACACCCTTTGTACTTCGCTCTGGCCTGATAGAAACCTCTTTTTTGCCGCAACTTTAGCCAACCTGTGTTACAGCACAGGTTAAATCTTCTTTGCCAGCCAACCTGGCAACACTGGTAACAACTTTTGGACATGAATAAGGTTCTATCATTTAGTAAGGTCACATGTTTGCAATACCTAACTCCACAAGTTCTCAAGTCCACACGCAAACTGCAATTGCGAGGATAACATAAACCAAGGTGTGCTCCAGAAGACTAAATACCACTCTATTAGTGCAGCCTTTCTTTTTATTTTACTGTGGTAATCTTCAGGGTGATGTTCAGTGTCAAAGGTCCACTACTACTAAGTTGATACTATCCTGCTGTTCTCGTGAAAATACTCCATGGCCCAACTAACAGTTTGTAAAAGGCCAGTTTGTGCTAAATGCTTGTTACCTCAGCCATTGACTAAGTCAGCCTTGGCCTTGGCCTTAATGGACTCTTCTTCCGTTATCCCGGTTCCTATTATTTGGATCATCTAATCTGCAAAGGTTCCTGCTTCTTCTGATTAACACTTCTGATTGACCACTGTTTATATTTTGACTTTATTTGCCTCGACCTATGTACTGCCTACAATTTCTGGCTGCCTTCTGAGTGCCACATCTTGGTGGTCTATGCTTCATCTACACACCAGCCATTGCGGAAAAATTCACAATCCTTTAGCCTCTTCATCCTGGTTTAGCCCTTATTAACTTGTGTTGGTGATCCAATAGCTCCTCCTCAACTGCTGTCCTTTTTGTGCCGTGGTAGCAAAGTAAAAATGTTTGTTCAAATGTGTTCATCCTTATCGTTCCTTAAATTTAGTTAATTTACTCTTCTATGAAACAAATAAAAACAATATTGCAACAGGGGAGCTAAACACTTACCATACTGCAACTCACTGGATGGCCACACCATAGACAAATTAAGTATTAACATCTCCTGACAGAATATCCCAAAATCAACTGGGTCTCTCTGTCTGTAATGAAATTACGAGCAGGACCTTCTAATGCCTGTGTTTAAGAGTGTGGCGGTTTTTCATCTATTCTCCATTATCCCTTGACAAAACCACGGATGTGGTAAAACATTGGGTAGGGGGAAAGCTGAGATTTTAATATCCTCTGTTGGCAATCTTTATACTGGGGTGCAATGACAACAATAGTTAGGATAGAGATAGAGATATCAGGTACTGCTGGCCAGTCAGTGGACTGCATATCTGTATATACTATATCCATACTCACAGCAGCATATGTTTTTTTTTTTTTTTAATGTCTGCAATAAAGATTAAAGGAAAAAGGAAAAAAAAAACTGTCAAAACATTTACCTGAAAAAGGTTACTAGCTAAATGTTGCACTGTGGAATAAAGGCTCATGTTTGTATGGTACATTGAGTACTAACTTGGATATTGTTTTGGACTTTAAGGACCAGGCCAATTTTAATTTTTGCATTTTCTTTTCTTCCTTCTCACCTTCTAAAGCCATTACTCTTTTATTTCTCCATCTACATGGAGTTATGTAAGGGCTTGTTTTTTTTCAGGAACAAGTGTATTTTGTAATGAAACCTTTCAACCTACCATACAATGCATGCAGAAACCCCCAAATAATTAGTTATGGGGTGTAATTGGTAAAAAAAAACAAAAAAAACAATCTTATCTTTATCTTATCAGATCTTATCAGTCTGAAAGTGATGGCTCCTGTCCTTTGTGATCACGGCATTTAAGGGGTTCATTGCAGATGGCCATGCAATCGTGGCAACTGTCATTGACTGTGAGAACCCAGCTGCTGATAGCAGCTGCTCCTCACCTGTCATGAAGCAAGCTCAGCTCTTGAGCTAACTTCGTAGCTTTAAACCCCGGGATTACCTACATGTACACACTGTCGGTAAAAACCTAGACGTTTAGGGAGTACTTGTACTTCTTTGGTTGTTAAGGGGTTAACACAATCATTATTATTATTTTTTTTTTCCTACTTAGGTGTTTTTACTCTTAAACCCTTCAGGACTGTGCTAATTTTGGCTTTCAGGACCAGAGCCCATTTTTTAAATCCAACCTATCACACTTTATGTGGTTTTAGCTACGTAATGCTATGATTTTTCTTTCTGATTCTGAGATTGATTTTTTGTGACATAGTGTTCTTTAGGTTAGTGGTAAATTTTGGTCGATATGCAAAAAAAAAAAAAAAAAAAAAAGGGGGGGGGGGCAGAAGGGTTAAAAATTAAATTTTTTTAATAAAATTTTTTCTTCAAAATTAACATTTTTCTCATTTTAAATTTTCTGCGGTCACCGTGCAGGTTTAATCATGTAATAATGTTATTGCCAGCATCATTACGCACTCAGCGATACTAAATATGTGTACTTTTTTTTTTAGTTTTTTCCAAACATGTATTTTTGTATAGGGGGCTATGGGGATTATATGTGAATTGCATTGCAGTACTGATCTGCACTGCAATTCAATGTGACTATAATAGGCAAAGCTAACCAGACCCTAATCAGCCACCGTAGCTATGACCAGAAGCCTCCTCCTGTCACAGCAACCATCGGGGCTGTGCGATCACCAAGATCCGGCGGGTGTCTGGCTATCACTGATAAACGCTCCCCCCCCCCCCCCCTTAAAGCTCCTGCGCCCATGTCATACCTGTGATGTACCGGCACGTCTATCTGCCAGAACGTTATGCAGAATAGGACATGCCGGTACATGATTTGGTGAGAAAGAGTAAATACACTTTAAAAGAATAGGGAAAATAATAAATAAAAATTACCAATTGAAATAATAGAGAATCTGACACTGGGGAGAACTACCTAATTGTTACTTACGGTATTATTATAGACATGGTAGCTAACACCATGGAAGCATATAAAAAATAATCATCATAATTGTTTTCAATAGAAATGATAAAAAAAGCATGTTAATAAACCCAGCTCTTTGTAGTATTACTCCAGCTGTTGATTTGCAGCACATACGGTGCAGAATTATATTAATTTGGGAGGTTCACAGTAAGACATTGTGAAAAAAAAAAAATATCAATCATCGCTAATGTGTGATATCATGAAACACACATGCAGTGTCATTTACAGTCACAAGGTGTGTTTTCTTCCCTTTGGGAGACTATGTGTTATCACCTCGGAGAGTTGTTGTGGCAGACTGGCAATCATTATGAATAATCAGCCATACTGACATATTGGTCTCTGCTCACTAGAGCTTATAATCTAATTGTCTATCTCTGGGAAGTATACAAATACTACTGGGATTGCAGCAATGTCTCCAGTAAGTCATTCTTACACTTATTGTCCATAACCTCTAAGCCAAACTCTTTCTCATTGACACAATGTTAATTGCGAGAGAAATTTAACTAGACGTTCTTAATATCACTCAAAACTAGACTGAGAAAAAAATAATCTCATTTTGTCCAGTCAATTGCATAAGTCGTAGGTTAATTTAAAGCTTCTCGATAGTTAAGTGTTAGCTGCAGAGCATCTCGAATGCCACTCCACCTACAGTGGACTAGTATAAAAGATTCAATATTCAGACCTAAGAGGCTGAGCAAGACAAATAACTTCTTGGAATGAGAAGTAATTGAGGCCATTTGTAATGATATTAAACAGACAGGTATATAAGACAAGCATACTTAGCTTTGTAATCTTATCTGCAAGGCCAGGTTAACATATAGAAGTGACTAAGCCAGTGTTTTTTAACAAGTGTTCATCAAGACTTGTACAAGAAGATGGCAACAGCAAGACGTATTACATTTATTGCAGATGCGACAAAGAGTTCTTTTACACAGGCTGACTATTGGCAGACAGGAACTCTAAGTGCCAGCGAAAAGGGTCGGCGATCAGCCTATGAACTAGTAGAACTCTCTTGTCATCTTTGGCCCAGTCATTAAAATACTGTAATAAGTAGTCATATCTTCCCAAATACTCAGTCTTCCAAAAGATATTTATCGTGATGATAGGCAGGAGGGAATTAAAGCTGGTAGAAATCCTTGTGCCTCCTTTGTGATCCAAACCTCATCTGACTCCTGCTGATACCATGTATAAGAGAAGTGATCCATGTCCAATATGCTCATGGTTCTCCACGATGGCTTTTGAAAGTTACGAAGACAGCCACACAACGACCTTATGTCTATACGTACAGTATCGGATAGCCATTGGCCAAACTTTAAGTTGGCCTATAGCCAGCTCTTACAGATCCACTAAAATGTTTAATTGATAAAGGTAAGAGAGCCACTGACAGATTTGTTTGATAGTATATCTCACCATTAGGGATGAGCGAGCATGCTCGTCCGAGCTTGGTACTCGTTCGAGCATTAGGGTACTCGATGGTACTCGTTACTCGGACGAGCATCTCGCAAAGATTCGGGTTTGAGTTCTATAAAACAGCTAAACAATTGTTTGTTTAGCTGTTTTAATAAAGTTAAAGCTCCCTGGGAAGCAGGGAATCAGTAATTCAGGGATCGGCATTACGGGGGTTAGCGATCCTCTGCAATAATGCCGATCCCTGAATTGGTTAATATAATTAATTAATAAAACACATTTTCGTTGTAATAAAGTAACTTTCGTTGTTCAATAATTTAATTAAAACAAAATCCATACTTGTGCAATTAAATATACTGTTAAAATATATATATATATATATATATATATATATATATATATATATATAAATAAATGTATATTTATATATATATATATATATATATATATATATATATATATTTATTTACAGTATATTTAATTGCAAAAGTATGGATTCGTTTTAATTAAATTATTGAACAGCGAAAGTGACATTATTACAACGAAAATGTGTTTTATTAATTAAATATTAACTATTACAGGAAACTCTATTAAAGCCGTTAATTTATATTGCCGGCAATAGAGCTCACGGTAATAATTAATACTTTACTTTAATTAAAACATCAAATGTTTCTTTTAATTATGCTATCACAATTGCATTATTAGAAGAAACATTTTGCTTTATATGTGCGCTCAGCTGATTGGCTGATCGGCTGAGCGCACATATAATTAGCGGGTCCTCAGCACAGTGACTTCATTGTGCCGGGACCGGCGAAGAGAGAAGATAGAAGATCAAGACATCAGAGGGTGAGTATAAAGCTCTCCCCACCCCCTCCCCTGCACTGCACCCATCCCAACAAGGAAGGGGGGTCACTTAACCCCTTCCTTGCTGGTATGGGTGTGGTCTAACATCAGTCTGGCCCCCAAGGGGTTAGGTGGGGACCCTTACTTCACCCCCTGGGGGCCAGATCGTTCAGTATGGCACCCAAAGGGTTAAGGGGGATGCAATGTATCCTCCCTTAACCCCTTGGGTGCCAGACTGTTAGCAGCGATCTGTAAAAATGCTGCATACTGTAAGGTGCACAACACCGCTTACAATGATGGGTGTTGTGCTCCTGTTTGTGTGTTTTTTTGTGTGTTTCTCCTTTATTGTTTTTCATATATCAGTATCCTGTGGATTACGTCGTATTCGCTGGACTACGTTGATGACCAGCGGTTGTTTGGATTTTATTTTAAACAAAATGGTCAACAAGGGGTGTGGGGGTGTTTTTATTTGAATAAAAAAAAATGTTTCACTTGTGTCTTGTCTTTATTTCTTTACTATATAGACTTAGTAGTGGAAGCCGTCTAATAGACAGAATCCATTACTAAGTCAGGGCCTAGTGTTAGCCGGTATAAAATGGCCCCATTATTACCCCAGTACCTTATGCCACCAGGGGTACTGGGAAGAGCCGGGTGCCAGTGGTCCCGAAGCGTCAAAATTGGCGCTCCTGGACTGGGGCGGCAGCAGGCTGGTAATATTTAGGCTGGGGAGGGCCTAAACCAATGGCTCTTCCCACCCTGATGTTACTAGCCTGCTGACGCTTGGTTTTTAACCCAGCTGGTTAAGAAAATAAGGGGGACCCTATGCATTTTTTTTTAATTATTTATTTATTTAAAAAAAAAACACCCATCATTGTGAGCGGTGTTGTGCTCCTTACAGTATGCAGCATCTTTACAGATCACTGCTTACAGTCTGGCCCCCAAGGGGTTAAGGGAGGATGCATTGCACCCCCCTTAACCCCTTGGGGGCCAGACTGATGTCAGACTGCACCCATACCAGCAAGGAAGGGATTAAGTGACCCCCCTTTCTTGCTGGGATGGGTGCAGTGCAGGGGAGGGGGTGGGGAGAGCTTTATACTCACTCTCCGATGTCTTGATCTTCTCTCTTCTATCTTCCATCTTTTCTCTTCGCCGTCCGCGGCACAATTAAGTCACTGTGCTGCGGACCGGCTCATTATATGTGCGCTCAGCCAATCGGCTGAGCGCACATATAAAGCAAAATGTTTCTTCTAATAATGCAATTGTGATAGCATAATAAGAAGAAACATTTGATGTTTTGATTAAAGTAAAGTATTAATTATTACAGTGAGCTCTATTGTCGGCAATATGAATTAATGGCTTTAATAGAGCTTCCTGTAACAGTTAATATTTAATTAATAAAACACATTTTCGTTCTAATAAAGTCACTTTCTTTGTTAAATAATTTAATTCTAACGAATCCATGCAATTGTGCAATTGTATATAGATATATATACATTTATTTTTATATATACATATATATATATATATATATATATATATATATATATATATATTTATTTTAACAGTATATTTAATTGCACAAGTATGGATTCGTTAGAATTAAATTATCGAACAAGGGAAATAACTTTATTAGAACAAAAATGTGTTTTATTAATTAAATATTTTATTAACCAATACAGGGATCAGCATTATTGCAGAGGATCGCTAAACCCCGTAATGCCGATCCCTGTATTACTGCTGTTTCTTGTCCATTTCCGTGGTGTTTCCATCATTTACTGAGGTTGACAGGTTTTCACACGACCTTCCCTCTACCGAGTCTCCCTTTGACTTCAATGGGGTTCGTTACTCGAAACGAGTACTCGAGTATCAGGAAATACTCGTCTCGAGTAACGAGCACTCGAGCATTTTAGTACTCGCTCATCACACCTCATCATACAAAAGTTTAAAACCCAACATAAGCAAGTATGGGAGTATGGGGGTCCCCATACTTAACCAGCACACTATTCATTCTTTTTGGGACCTAACATTGCTGAGTGCTGAGCTTGGCAATGATCGGAAACCCCTAGGGAGTAACAACGTCTTGACAGCACATGCACGCAGGCAATTCTTCCATCTAAAGGGGAATTGTTCTCTGTTCTTATCATTCTTGTTTCTTGTTCTTGTTTTTTTTACGGGACAGTAGCTCCCTATGCTCTGGATCAGTGGCAGTCCCAGTGGTTGGAACCCCACTGACTAGCTAGTCATCCCCTATCCTATATTTATGGAATAACCCTTTAAGTCCAAGGAAAAGTAGGGTTTGACAAATATATATTTAAGGGGCAATGGAACCCTGGTAGAGCTCAGTATCTGTTTGACACCCAACCACTGGCCCTGCAGAAATCACAGTGGGACACTGCAGAAGGATATAGAGAAAAAAAATAATAACAATAACATGCATTTTGTCTCCAAGCGGTTGTGTGGTGCATGTGCAAGGTCAATGTATCTACAATTGGCAGTGATAGCTCTTACAACTAGGGCCTGGCTATTAGAAGGTCATTGTTGAACTGGAATCGAGAGTTGTATTGTTATTCAGGGAGCATTGGTGGTCTTGATACTCCATTGTGAGAGTGACAATGGTCTGAAGGTCCAGAGTAACCTTAATAACTGAGGAAAATTAGGGTAACTGGGTTTGTTTTAAAGGAGAAAGAATGCTCACTCGAAGCACCAGTGTACAGAAAACTCAAAACCTCTAACTTGCACTTCCTAATGATTAAGCACAACCGGTCAAGTAATGCAATAAAAACATCCTTTCATTGTAGCAAATCTACATTATTTATTACTTCTACTTGGGCTTTCATTGTGGTCTGAATGGACTTTACCAATATCAGAGTAGGATGTTTAATTTCCCCCAGTACAATTGACTCCAACTCCATCTGTTTGCTGTTTTAACCATTTTTAGACCCTCAGTTGCATCTAAACAACACAAGTTTACCACTACAAAGGCGGTAGGCTTTTTCTTCCATGATTGTGTTGGAAATCACAGCAAAATATAGACTCAGTGTAATAGGCCCAAAATTACTAATAGACACAAAAAAGAGAATAGAGGGAAGATTTCTGAAGGGTCCCTCGTCTTCGGTAAAACTGACCCCTACTAAACATACTGTACATTGATGGCCAATGATAAAAATGAGCTGTGAACAAAATAAGCTTGGAAACTCCACAAAAAGAAATAGGTTTCATACGGAGAAATCTAAGAAATTCTTTATAGACTGTGCTGGTTTATTGCCATAAGTTCAACGCAGGAAAGTTTCCAAGTTCTATCACCAGTGGAAATAATTGCTTCTTCTGATCAACTACCTCAGTCTCACTAGACTGGATAGGTTCTGTTTATAGTGAGTAACTGGGGTAATCTTCCAGGGCTCATTTTGTTTCTTTGTGTACAGTAGATGAGGCTGATGGCAATCAAGGGCAGCAATTCTCTTGATAAGCCAGCCAAAGAAAAGATCTTTCCAAAGCTGAATTTGATAATATTGATAGGATACGGAGCAGGATGAATGAAATTGATTGTACCCATGGGGTGTTCTCGACACCAGCTGAGAATAAACACATTCAACAAAATATCCTTTTTTCTACAAAGATATTTATGTATTATTGACACCATTTTACATGACAAAGTATCTGCAGAATGGCTGTGTTTCACATTTGTGTTATTTATGTGTTATTTAGCCTATGAAAGAAATTAGGTCAGTACAGTTGCTTGACGTTTAGATAGAGTTGATAAAATGGTTGGCTAATAGGGAAAAACATGAATATATATATTTTCTTCTCATGTTAGGTTGTATTAGTTTTTTTTTTATTGTGTGCATTTTTTTTTATTAAAAACTTTCCTCCTAAACCTTAGGCCTTTTGATATATTTAAAAATGTATTTCCTCCAGACGATATAAATAAAGGGGGAGATTTATCAAACATGGTGTAAAGTGATACTGTCTCAGTTGCCCCTAGCAACCAATCAGATTCCACCTTTCATTTTCCATAGAGTCTGTGAGGAATAAAAGGTGGAATCTGATTGGTTGCTAGGGACAACTGAGCCAGTTTCACTTTACACCATGTTTAATGAATCTCCCTAATAGATCCTTAAGTCTTTCCTAATATGTTTTATGCTTCACACCCTCCACCATTTTTTTGCCTGTCTTTGGACCTTTTCTTTATTAAATTTTATCTTTATTATAGGTGAGGTCTCCAGAACTAAACAGTATTCCAGATGTGATGTCACTAGAGCTCTATACAGCGAGATTACAATCTCCCTCTTCCTACTGGTTATACCTCTATCTATACAGCCCAGCATACAATTTGTTTTCCCTACAGCCTGGCTGCACTGGTGACTTATTTTAAGGCTGTCAGAAATCACTGACCCTAAATCATTCTCTTCTGAAGTCTTTGCCAACACAGAACTGCCAGTATTATACTCAGATAGAGGATTCCTCCTCCCCAAGTGCATTATTCTACATTTGGGAACCTTGAACTGCAATTTCCATTGTTTGGACCACTTATCTAGTAAAGGTAAATCATTTTCCATATTACACACACCTCCAGGAATATCCTCATTAATTTTAAAAGACAGATGTTAAGATGTATTGTTTTCTTATAATAACATTCTTTCTGTTGCCCAAAACAACCAATCATAGCTCAGCTTTCATTTTACTAGCGCAATATTAGAAATGAGCCCTGATTGGTTGCAATTAGGAACAAAAAAATCTTATTATAATACAGCTTGGTATACTTTCTACAGAATGTCTAAAAAAATGGAATAAAAACAAATCTGAACAAAATCCTAATTAAAACTCGGACACGTACGGGCACCCTAAGTAGTATTTAATCTTCTCTTACAAACTTCAGATAATTATTTTCCACCTCTGAGTTTCATTGGTCAAGTGATTAAGATTTTAGTCGATAACTGACTGAAAAAATAATCTTAACTAGAGAACATAGATATGCGCTTTTTCTTCAAGTGCTTCATGTTATCAGATAAAGAATACAAAGACGCATTGATCTCTGCTGTGCTTTCTGTGAGTTCGTATGACATGTACCATTCCAAAATCAATAATCTATAAAGCTGGCATGGTAAAAGCCTAAGATTATATTATTATATTGTGGAGGAAAGGACAGAATCTAGAACTTTGCTCCACTTTTTATGTTATAATACTGGGTGTCTTGCATTGGCTGAAGATGCTGTGATATCGGATTCATGAAATCACTAGACACAGTCAATAGTATATTGGCTAATATTATAGTAAAATACAAAAAAGTTATAGCCACTTTTCGGGACAACCCCTGCAGGGACAATTTTCTATTAAAATCAATGACTTAGTAATTCATGGATAATTCCAGTTCACAAGAGCAAATAGATCTACAACTAGCTGCAAATCTCTATGATATTCTCTATGATATAGAGATTTATATTCATGTACATTAAATATCTATAGGGAGGATGGGAGGGATAACCATCAGAAAATAAACAGTTATAGAATTTTGTGGACACCTTTACAGGGTTTGCCTTTTTTTTTTCAGATGTAAAAAAAGTTAGGGCACTTAAAATGAAACATGCTTAGTACATTATCAAAGAGTCAGGAGGCCCCCTATACAAATTAGATGGTTGGTCCTATTAAAATTAAAGGGTTATGCAAACAACGTATATCTAATGTACACAGATAACGACTACATCCAATTTTCAACATTAGCAGCGCCTAGCTCATGAAAGAAGTGTTATGAGTTGGCTTTATGGGTATAAAGGGTGTGTAATTATTTCCTCTTAGGCCAAAGGTGTCCATATTTTAGAAACTATGCAGTGAAGTATCGGAATTTGACCTTCACTGTTTGGCACTGTCTGTCTTAAAGGGTTACGTATCTGCTTTGTCAAACAAATTGACGTTGGTGTTTCAGGTGAGAAACATCGTCGAACAAACACCCTGCAGCCATTGCTGGAAGAACACAAGTTGGGGGTGGGTATGAATCCACTGGGATCTTCCAGTAAGATAATACATCATGTCACACAGGTATACGTTTCTGAAATTTGTTTGGAAGAGCCTGAAAAGGCCTTCAAATTACCAAGTTGGCCCCATAAATACCCAATTGAGCATCTATGTGATGACCTTGAACATATATTGGTCCCCCTTGAGCATTTGTGATACCACCTTGAGCAGCCATGGGATGCATTGCAGCCAGCATTGCTCCAGATGCCAGTGACATCTACGAGGACCCTATTAAGTCACTGCCTGCCCATCTAGCTGCTGTCTGTGCTGTACACAGCAGTTATTCTGGATATAAGCTAGTGGTCATAATTAGAGATGAGCGAGCAATACTTGATCGAGTAGCTATTCGATCGAGTATTGCACTACTCAAATGATTCATTTTCGATTGAGTATCCATTAAAAAATTCAAATCTAAACAATTGTTAAGCTGTTTTAGTAAAGTATACCATAGTAATCTGTTCACGTTCCCCTGGCGTCCTCTTAATTAAAATTAAGCTATTACAGGGTGTGGTATTAGCAGTATAAGCTATTAGAGCTCCCTTTAACAGTTAATGTTTAATTAAAACAGCAAATTTTCATTTTCACATTGCTATTTTTTTGTGAACAATTGCAAAACTGAAACGAAAAAAATGCTGTTTCAATTAATTTTACCGTAAATAAATAAATATGCATAATATATTTATTTTTTAACAATATATTTAATTGAAACAGCATTTTTTTATTCAGTTTTTCTAATGTCCCTGTTGCCTTCCAGATGATTTTCTAAAGGTGTTATTATGGACTTGGGGACCTCCAAGCGCACAAATTTAGGTTTCCAAGAAACAAGCATTTTTTACCCATTGACTTTTATGGGGTTTAATATTCGATCAAATAGTCAATAGAGATGAGCGAACTAATGGTTCGAAAGCAGTTTGCTCTCTCGTCGTGCCTGTGATCCCGGCCGCATAGTTGCACTCCGGGGAATATGCAGCTAGGATATTCCAGGGAATCTATGTTGAAATCCCTGGAATATCCTGGCCGCATATTCGCGGGATGACAACTATGCGGCCGGGTTCACAGGCATGACGAGAGAGCGTTGATGCCGTCGGACCAAAAGTCCGAAGGTCCACTCATCTCTAATAGTCAAGTATTGAGGTATATTCGAATCGAATTTCGAATTTTTAAATAGTTCACTACTTGCTCATTGCTAGTCATAATATTGTGACTCCACTGTGTACATGACCAGCTTTAGCCATGCACTCAGGGCTTTGATGTGGTTAAAACAATCTGACTCAAACAATTACTGGGCTTGTTCACCTCATTAAGGATATGTTAAACACATTGCCTATATGTTGTAGGATTCAGTGTGTTATTGGCATTTTTTATTCACTTTACCCTTCTTTCAGTATTTGGTCAATATTATTTAATGGGTGCAGATTTTATTTATAAATATTTGTTGATTCCACGCTGTGAATTTCATAGCTAGGTGAGCATACCTTCATACCTTTCCACGTAACAAAATCTAGTAGGAGTAATGATACCAGAGAGTAAACTCTCTTTACTGGCATTGTAAACATAAGAAATTGTGAAATGGAAAAATTTTGCTCTGTTGTATCTCTAATTCTAGTTACAGTATGATAACACTTTGCATAAGGTCTCTACATCTCCACATGCTGTGACAAATACAGATAAGCATTATCCATCATGGTTTCTCAGGGGCAGCCATCGTACATACTCCTCATTGTAGACATTTTGATTAAATGGATTGCAAAATTCAATATCGTTATCAAAATCAATACAAGCAAAAGGTGCACTATTAATACACTCTAACATATTGGGGCTGCACTAAGAGCAGGGCCCCCCAGGCTCCTCTAGCGCTTGCTTTGACCATGAAGAATATTAACAAGAGCCCATTTAATCTGATTAATGAGAAATGATAAAAACGAATAGTCATAGGCCTGGCAGCTGAATGAGCTGCAAGCTTCACCTGTTGTTCTTTAGGGTGTAAGTGATCAATGGCTTAGAATAACAATAACATTGGACTTGGAAGGTCATTATACCAACTCTGAATTCATGACGTGTATACTTATAAGTGATTGTGCTGGGATTAAAATGTTACCCTTTATGTGTGGTCCTTGAAGCTGGTTAAAGAATTGCTCCTCCCTACTAAATCCTAATATCTATACTTTTTTTTTTAATAATAAATCCTCTCTACCTTGGTTCCCCATCCCATACATGTAAAGGGACAGCTGACAACTCTATCAATTGAAAAGTATGACATTTCTCGTTCACTTTCTAAATTAAATGGAAACTTTTTATCTTGCATATCAAATGTATATAGTAACCTGGAACTAAGTGCCCAGCTAAGAAAATGTTGAAGGGGTATTGTAATTTTTTTAATAATATTATTATTATTAATAATAATATTATTTTATGATCCTGGGGAAAGAAGAGATATCAGAGCAATAATTAATACTATTACCTGCCTTATTTACGCCATATATTTATCTAAATGACACAAGACTAATGACACTTGTGATGGGAAAGACCAACACAACCCTAGTGTAGGGTCAGTCCCTCCTGGTGTTTGGGGACGGCTAAACCAGGGGGTCCCACCTCAGCATTAGGCAGGGCCAAACAGGGGAGATCTATTTCTCATCCCTAACCCTTGTCAAAAATCTTTGTAGTTTGTTACATACCTTTTTGTGTTTAATGTCTACACGTTTTTATGTGTCAATAAGACGCATTATAGCAATTCTATGTCAATAAGACGCATTATAGCAATGCTGATGTCTTCACGGTCCGTGCAAAAGGAGGAGCGTGCCCTTGGACCGCCTGGAATTCCAGGTGATCCCTGGGCATTCTCCTCCTTCCCCACGGATCGGGAAGGCATCAGCAATCTAATGCGGAAGGTTCGGGAATGTTTGAGTTCGATCTAACCTAAGATTTTCCGAGGTTCGATCAACTCTACTGAGGGGTTGTATAGAAAGTAGGAAAAGACCAAGGGACTGGACAGAGGTGAGCGGAAGCTGCAAATGAACAGTGGGGAATAATGGTTAGATAAGATTTTTTTTTTTTTTTTCCATTTTAATTTTTCATTGTACACTAGGTTTAGAATACCCTTTGGTCAGTGGTGAGCCATATAGTACAGTACGCTTTGCAACAGTGTATAGTACAGTACAGTAACGGGGAGTCCGGCCTTTGACAAGAGTCTCTGTTCCTATATGTACATTGCATTACTTGCTTTATTGAGTAACAGGCCTTTCGAAAAGAGTAGCGTGCAGTCAATCAAATTGGTGGCAGCTACATCCTTAAAATTGTGCTGTAAGGAATATATCTGTTTACTAAAACAGACATGAAGGGTCCTCTTTAAATACATTATGAGAACACGGTAGCCTTACATTTGGCTCACAAAACCAATGCAATCTTTTCTGGAGACCTAAATGTAAGATAAATCCAATTTCTAGTTAAAATTCGCAAAATAAATTCAGCGTCTTTGCTTGAAATAGAAAATATTATCACAAACATAAAAGAAATTATGAGAATATTCAATAAAATAAATATTTTACAATCCAAATCAATATGGTAGGATGACCTACTTGCTTACATTTCTACAACTGTATTTGACAATCTAAACCGACTCATAAATCTAAACCCATAAATGCATTTGAATACCTTATTAAATTTAAGTATCCAGGCATTGCCATCACTGGCAGGATATTATATTTGTATGTAAAACCTGCCAAAGGGGGTTCTTTATTATTCAATAAAGAGCGCATAGCAAAGCTCTATTCTGTGTGCTAGAGCTCTCGGAATAATCCTCAGGAATACTTCTCTTAATAGGTTTATGAAGTAACAGCATCGAGATGCATTTTGTTTTAAATACATATACAGAAATGTTATGGTGGGTCATTTTCCCTGCTAAGTTACATATAAAGCAGATTTAAAGCCTAGAAGAACACATTCTAGAATTACATTATTTCTCAATTCTTCTCATATATTTTTTCAGTTTCTACTGTGGTTCATGCAATTCTGAATTTGGCATTAGGCAGTGATTTATCTTAGATAGCTAGATGAATTTCAAAATTTATTTCTGTAGGTGAGCTTCCCTAGGTTATAGTGCCCTCAAATTGTTTCCTTGAAATAGTTTGGGCTTCCTGGTGCTATCATGCTGCTTTATTGTATTCCACTCTTGCCTGTTTTTTGTCCAGTTCAGCTCTAATTTTAGTCCTGGGGGTATCTGAGTACTATGAGCCATTGTTAGTTCCCAGGTGAGGAGGGAAATCAAGTTTTGTGACTAATCAGCATTGTTACAAAGGCATCCCATGTCAAATTTTATTATTCACTTGACTATCTGTACTAAAATACTGAATTGTCAAGTGGGTGGGAATTTTATTTTAAAATAGGGAAATAGGGAATTTGAATGCTAGGCTAAAGGTTTATGAATAAGAGCCTTATAATTCCCTTATAATTTATTCCACTGGCATTGCTCACAAACACCTCTTCTAAAATCCTAAATCTTATTCCTACATTTATGGAGCTGACGTGTCACAGAAGTTTCCCTGAAGCTCTTCCGGTCCTTCCCTCTATGTCACTAGTGTCCAGACTCAACCTCCATGAATACAACTAAATCGGGGAATGATAAAGATAGAATCCAAAGCACAGAAATGATACAAAAGATTTGTAATAGAGGGTACAGGAGATAAGATGGAGTCAGTAGCAGATGAAGTTGGAATAATTCCAAGTATAGGATTATATAAAAAACAGGAGAAATGAGAGAAGGAGAGACCTATCAAGTTTATCTCTAAGTTTAATCGGAATGCAAATATTATTAAAAAAAAAATATATATATATTTTGAAATATTGGTCCATGTTGAAACATGATAACAAATATAGGAATTTGTTTTTAGACACACCCATGTTACATACATGTAGGGTAGATCCATTGCTAATATGGTTATAAGATCTGACATAGTCACAAGTGTAAAATTTAAACTGACTAAACTGAGGTCATGCCGCAATGGTAAAGTCTGATGCCTTTTGTGCCAAAACTGTACAACATCATTAAAGGGGAAGAGGTTGTATATGCTCATAGTGGACAAAAGTTGCTCATTAAAGGAATGCACACTTGTAATGCCACCATCGTGGTTTATATATTAAAATGCCAACTTATGTGGGCCAGACCACAAGGGCAGTGAAAATAAGACTTAATGATCACTGTTCTGCAATTTGATTGTATTCACAGGGGTTGAGCCAGAAGACTGGTGACATAGGGTGAAGGATCATAAGGATTTCTAGAAAACTTTGTAATTTCCAAATAATGTAGGAATAAGGTTTGTGATTGGAAATGGCTGATCTGAGAAGAGGTGTTTGAGAGCAAAGCCAGTGGAAGGAAACATAAGCTGCTAAAATGAGACATTTTGGATTTAAAGGGCGACATTTACTAAGAAGTCTAACGGGTGTGACTCTTCTAATAAGGATTGGTGTATATTTTGTTACAAGATCTTATTATTGACTTATTAAAATGTAGCACTGCCATAGAGAATGCATCTAAGTCAGAAGTCTCAAAAAAGTAAAAATTGTGCAATCACATTGTGACAAATGACAAATGACATTCTGGTCCTGACAAATGTAGGCCTGCACCAGTTTGTGTGAATTATTAAAAAGAAGCATATGATAAATTGGGAGCTAATCTCGAACTTTTAAGTGAATACTCCAAACAGGCAGATTAAAAAAAAAGTTGCATCAAAAAATATTCATCCATAACATACTGGTTCATAGAGTTTAGCCCAAAAATGGGAGACACTTGATTGGTTGAAGCAGTAGGTTTCACAGGCCATGTAACCAATGAGTGCTTCTTCTGAGGCAACACACACTGTCTATATTTAGACTATGTTCACACAAGGTATTAATTTCATTAACAGCGGCTCTTCTTATCAGTGAAAAGAGCGTCCATTGGTAATGAAATGAATACATTTGCATTGATTTAAATGCAAAAACAGCCATAGCGTATACACACAGTATACACTATGGCCAGTATTGAACTGGGGCCCTAGAAAATAATGAGCATGTCTATTTTCTACTGCCGCAGTTTGGCAAACAAAAAACAAAAAATAGTTGTGCACACATTGTAAAGTACGGCTGCCGGTGGTACTTTACATTGTGTGCATTACTTAATTGGATTACGTGGTGCCCGCAATCCAAAGGTGCCCGCAATCCAAATAGAAAAAGATAATGTTCCTGCACCTAATATAGCAGTATCCGTAGTTGGTTGCTGAATACAGAGGTCATAGTAAACTATGGCCTCTGTTTTACAGTGTGAAGCTGCTCAGTTATAGTGCTAAGTGGCTGGAGTAAAAATGTAATGAAGAATTGTATTCCCCCACATTTAAAATTAAATAGCGCTCTAGGCACGTGCCTTCTCATCCCATCCCTGCTGTAAACTATACCCATACAACTTAAGACCATCTTCACACTACATAAGCTACGTAGTAATCACGGCTGTTGTTGCATATTTGCAACAACGGCCATGAGTGCTACGTAGCTTACGTAGTGCTGCCTTCTATGTAATCCCGTCCGGAGTGTAAACACATAGTGTACACTTTGGCCGGTATCCCCAATAGTGCCGCAAGACACTGGCAGTATCAGTTGGCAGAATGGAGCGTGCGTCCCCGGCTGCATGTTCCATTGTGTGCAGCGGGGAATTCGGATGCGGGCGCGCATGGATGCTACCGCATCCGAATTCAGTGGTAGTAAAGATCATCCAGCCAGGACTGCAGTACCATCCGGGATGATCTTTTTTTTACAACGGCCATACCGTGACCCGGCCGGGTCACAGAGCGGCCTGTGTTTTACAGCGTGCCCTAAGGCCAGGTTCACACAGCGTAAGGCATTGGCTGTTGTGTGACCCGGCCTTACGACAGAACGGCCGGTGTCAGTAAAGATCATCCCAGCAGGTACTGCAGTACCGGCGAGATGAACTTCATTTATTTTGAATAGGGATCCCAATTCACCATTGCACACAATGGAGAGTGCATCCAGAGCCGCACACCCATTGTGTGAACTGACAGTTCAATGAAAAGCAGCTGCACAAAACTGACGTGTCAGTTTTTCTTGCAGCCGCTAGGAATCCTGGCCGGAGTGTATACTATGGGGGAGATTTATCAAACTGGTTTAAAGTGAAACTGTCTCAGTTGCCCCTAGCAACCAATTAGATTCCACCTTTCATTCCTCACAGATTCTTTGAAAAATGAAAGGTGGAAGCTGATTGGTTGTCGGAGGCAACTGAGACAATTATACTTTTCACCAGTTTGATAAATCTCCCTCTATGTGTATACACTCTGGCCGGGATTCCATTGATTTCAGCTCAATGCATATTTTGAATTAAAGGGGTTATCCAGTGCTACAAAAACATGGCCACTATTTCCCCTACTGATGTCTCCAGTTCAGGTGCAGTTTGCAATTAAGCTCCATTTACTTCAATGGAATGGAGTTTCAAAACCCCACCCAATCTGGAGACAACAGTAGGGGGAAATTGGCCATGTTTTTGTATCACCTTTAATCACAGACGTTGTTGCAAATCACCAGAATATACGTTGTGCGAATGTGGCCTAAATTAGTGAAGGCTTCTGCATGGATTTATAGTAATTTTGAACGCTACTACGACAACTACTAAAAACAAATACTATACGTAAATAGCAAATATTATTATTATTTTTTTATGTACAGTTCGCAGTTCTATCCTATTGTACCTCCTGATCTAAGTTGATGAATCAGTATAACAAAAGTTGAGTTGGAAATAAATGTTCCCAGCATAGTGTCCAGACAGTTCACATTTTAAGAGTGAATTATGATATTATGATATTTTTGCGAGGATAGAATAAATGTTAAATGTCCTTCCACATATTCCTAGTATACAAGATAAAAAACACTCAATTTTCCCTGGTTTTCATTCTGACACATTATGTGGATATCCATCAGGTATAAGTGACCTCTAGAATAGTCGGCCGAGATGTAACCTTCACTTTAAATGCTTACACAAAGCTGCAGTACTTACCTCCTCTCCTGAAACATTTCCACACACTCCAAGTGCAATTTCATTGTCCGCAGGTCTGCTCCGCCATCAGATGCAGGATTGTATATGTGCACACTGTAATTATCACTATTGTATGGGCAATGTCAAAATACTTACCATAATTATTATTATTACTTTTTTTTATATCTTTAAAGGTAAAAGATAAATTTGACTTTCTTAAAGGCACAATGCAAGACATTTCTACCCTTTTAAAAATCTGTCAATAAGAATAAAAAGAACAGTTAGGATTTTTTAATGGATTTATATAAATTATAACATGCTTTATGTGGTATTATGGAGCTTCTATTATATTGCTTCTATAGGAGAATCCATCACTTATAAAGGCACTGAGTGCCTGAGGATTTATTGTACAGAACCATAGGGATTCTGTATGTGAATGTATAGTATAGGCTATGTGCACACAGCTTAGAGCAACTGTATGAAGTATTTGTATTCGAAAGTATTTGAAAGTATTTGAAATGCTTGTATTCCCCATGAAATACCAAGTCTAAAACATTGTACTGTTCTGATATTCCTCCTGAAAATGAATAAGGACATTGGCAACAGGTACTCACCCTGCCCCGATTGGTTCTAATGCTGGCTTGCTGCCAACTGCTGACTGCCATGGGGTTTCAAAAAGTAAGAAATCAACCTGATTGTGGCACACAGTCCTCTCCATGGGGATCACTCACCAAATGTAATACAGTTTCCTCTTCTGCCCATTTAGCTGTGGCAGTTAGCAGAGACACAAAGCTAAGGAGGAAACTTAATTATGGGGGGAGATTTATCAAACTGGTATAAAGTAGAACAGGCTCAGTTGTCCCTAGCAACCAATCAGATTCCACTTTCATTCTTCAAAGATTCCTTTGGAAAATAAAAGGTGGAATTTATTTGGTTGATATTCATGAGCACCATCTCCCTCTGCCCACTAGCTTCTCATTTGAAGTTGTTTATGTATAATATGTATACTGTACATACTGTGTATAGGCAGGAAGGTGTCAATCTGCATCTGGAGGGTTGAGAGAGTGACATGGCACAAAACCAATTCTCCTGCATATCAGGAAATAGCAGAATCTTTTCTTTTTTTTTATTTTCTTTTCCATGCAAGATGTAGTGTTTTTTTTTTTCTATTAAATTTGTAATATATGAACACAACTTTGTTTCTCCCCTACTCACTACAGAATCCTTCAGATTTCACACTACGTAAAATAACGGCCGTTGTCCGCGCCGCAAAACTACGGCCGTTGTTTTGAGGTTCCCTATAATGACTGTAATGCAATGTAACTACGGCCGTTGAATTCACACTACGTATCAGATTACGGCCGTTGTTTATACGGCCCCGTGAAAAATGAACATTTATTTCCTGCAGGTAATACTGCAACAACGGCCGTGGATTTCAATGTGGCCGCGAACGTAAAACTTATATCTGCCGAATTAAACTTGATTTTGATGTAAAAAAAATTCTGAGTGGTTTCTCGGGCTGGGCGCAGTATTTAATGTAAATGAACAGTTTCATCCCATTTCTAAACATGCTAGGAATCAAAAATAAACAACCGTAATTTCACGACCAGCCCGTACGTTTGTAATTCTACAGCCGTTGTTTTGGCCTCAAAATAACGGCCGTTATTTTACGTAGTGTGAACATAGCCTAATAATGTATGTTTAATAATAATAAAAAAAAATAAAAATAATAATAATAATAATAATAATAATAATAATAATTAACCAAGCCTCCCCCCCAATATATTTTATGCAATACATTATTTTTTTTTTATTCAATCAATTTTTATTGAAGCTGAGAGAACAGTTAACAACCATTGCAGCGTCGCAGCACCCATTTTTCATTTTATCGTCGTGAGGACATTGGCTAAATATCCAACAAAAAGTTACAATAAAACAGAAGTATGATAACATGTCGGTATAACCATTTCAATTTAGTATTACCGGCTGCTAAAACAGAGAGCAGCCATGAAAATCAAAAGGAAGAAGAGAAGAAAAGGAAGAGTAGGATATGAAAAGGGTGATGAGCAGAGTGGAATTGAGGTGCAAGGCTACCACACAACTAGCCAACAGAAATAAAGAAGGTCAAGTCAAACAAGACAAAACAAAATATACAAAAAAAAAAAGGGGGGGGGGAGGGAAGGGGGAAAAGGGAAGAAAAAGGGGGGGGGGGAGAGGAAAGCCTCTGTAACCATTCTGAAGGTGGTCCCTGGAACTATCTATCTGGCTGTAAGGCACCTTCTGCCGGCCGTGGCCCTCCAGCCGGAAGCCTCAAACCTCCCAACTGTCCCGCTATGTCCCCCTTGAGATACCAGTCGGAGTGCCTGCATGGTCTCACAAAGGCGTGTACCTCCTCGGTCGTAAAGTGTGTCAATAAAAAGATTTTCCATTTACTGAAAAACCACTTAGCATGTTTTTCTGTATTCCGGTCAGCCTCTAGCCTATCAGCGGCCAAGAACAATTTCAGATCCTCAATGAGCTCTGGCACAGATGGCGCCTCGGGGCGAAGCCATTCTCGCAATAGGACTCTTCTGGCTATCCGCAAAATTGCGAGGACAAGAGCCGGGACCGATTTCAGGCCAGAGGCATTAACTATTGATGTGTCAATACATTGGAAGACCAAGGGCAAAGGCTCCAACGGCAACTTGAGCTTTCAATGCCTGCCAACATAATTCACCACTTCCTGCCAGAAGGTTTGGGAATGGGTACAGGACCACATGCCGTGCCAAAAGTCGGTCGCCTGCGCTTACACTTGGGACAGTGCAGTATCCTATCTGGGAACAAAGGTGTGGCCGGCAGATCAAATCCGAAGTATGCTAAGTGCATGACCTTAAAAAAAGTCTCCCTCCATACTTCGCACACAACATGTTTCCTGACCCTGTCCCAGTCTTTTAAAATTTGATCTCTGGGGTCGCCTACCCCCAATCTGTCTGCCCATCTAGAGGCGATCTTTTTCTTGTCAACAGTCAAAAAGGTATCAATGAGGGCTCTATAGGTATCCAATAAGGTCACCCTGCGAGGGCTTGATCCTTCAAAGTTATCAAAGCCACTGGAAGACAATTCCTTGGAGAGATTATTCAATCTTTTCTTGCAGAAGGACATGATCTGTTTTATCGCTAAGAAATGTCGCTGATCTAAGTTGTATTTTGTCTGGACCTCAAGTTCAGTAAGCCATCTCTTGTCAGTATCATGCATGAGGTCCTTGGCTGACATTACCCCCCTAGCCCTCCAATCAGAAGAGGGCATTCTCTCTCCCCTGAGGGAACTCTGGATGCCCCCAAGGCACCAATCTTTTGGACATGAGAAAAGATAGTCCAAAGAATTTCCGCACCGCCTTCCATGCCAACACCGTGTCACGAATGATCAAGGATTTCCGGAGAAGGGGACGTAGTAGGGGGACCTTAGTATGTAACAAGAGACTAGGTTCCAGGGCGCCACCAATTCTGATTCCAACAGTAGATTAGAAAAGTTGCTATTATTATGGACCCAATCAGGGACGTGTCTCAGCAGGCACGCTAGATTGTATCCCCTAACACTCAGGATGTTGACCCCCCCCATCAAAGCGGGGTAACATTAGTTTCTGAAAGGCTATGCGTGGCCGTTTGCCACACCATATGTATCTAGAAAAAGTGGAATTAAGTCTTTTTATGTCATTGTGCTTGAGCAAAAGGGGGATGGTTTGCCACTGATACAGTAGCTTAGAAAAACTTAACATTTTCACCAAATGACATCTGCCCAAGACGAAATAGGCAAATGGAACCATCTCTTTAGCTCACCACAAATCTTTTCAATCAGAGGAGGATAGTTCAGATTATATAGGGAGTGGGGATCTGCCCCTATTTTGATACCTAGGTAGGTGACTGTGGCTTCACTGCTCCCACCAGACCAACTGACGTCCAAAAGGCAACAGGTAGTTTTTTTCCTAGTTGTAATATTTCGCTTTTAGAGGTGTTGATTTTGTATCCAGAACACTCCAAATTTAGTGATAGCCTCAAGAAGCAGTCCCAGCTGCTCTCTAGGCCTAGCCAGGAATAATAGGGCATCATCTGCAAACAATACCAGTTTGGTAACTGTTTTCCCCACCGCTGTACCCTGATATAGGGAGGAGCCGAGAAGAAACCGTGCCAGTGGTTCTAACGCCAGGTTGAACAACAGGGGCGATAAAGGGCATCCCTGACGTGTTCCCCTGCGTAGGGAAAAACTAGAGGACAGCTGGGAAGGCAAGGCAATACAGGCTTTAGGGTCGGTATACAGACCTCCCAAGAATGTCCTAAACGACCCAGTGATCCCCACTTTGTCAAGCACCATCCCGAGCCAGTCCCACCTAACGCTATCAAATGCTTTCTCTGTGTCAAGAGCCAGAAGTATTGGAGATTCCTCTGGTTCGGGATGGTGCTTCACCCTATCAAGTATTGTCAGGACTTTACGTATATTGTACACGGCTGACCTGCCTTTAATGAATCCTACCTGCGTTGGGTTGATGAGCTCAGGAAGTAGGACACTAAGCCTATCAGCGAGTATTTTGGATGGTATTTTAAGATCCGTGTTGATTAAGGAGATCGGCTGGTAGGAGGAGGGCAACAAGGGGTCTTTGTTAGGTTTGAGCAAGAGTTTCACATGGGCGGTGTTGGCATGAAGCGGTACAATACCTGTGTGTAGTAGACAGTTAGAATGGGCCGTCAAGGGCAAGACCACCTCCTTTAGCAATGCCTTGAAGAATTCTCCCGTGAACCCATCCGGTCCCGGTGCCTTGTTATTAGCCATACCCTTGACGGCCCGTCCAACCTACTCTTCAGTTAAATCCGCGTTAAGGGCCTGCCTTTGTCCTGGGGAGAGAGAGGGCATAGGAATAGAATCAAGAAATGATCTGCTGTCCTCCCCCACTTCCGGGGGTTCCTTGTAAAGATCTGTATAGTATGTTACCAAAAGCTTTAGTATCTTTGCAGGATCGGTATGTAGCTGCCCCCCGTTATCAGTCAGTGTGGCTATGAATTGTGGGAAAAACTGGCCCTTAGCTAGTTTTGCCAGAAGGCGTCCGGATTTGTTACCGTACCTAAGGTACTCAGATTTCAGCCTATCCGCTGACGCCTTAACCTTATGGTCTGACCATAGGTCAAATTCCGACTTGGCCAGTTTCCACGCGTCACAATGTACTGCGGTTGGAGTTGTCAGGTAAGTAGAGTACGCTCCCCTCAGTTTGTCACTAGCAAGTTTATATTCGGTTAAAGTGCATTTTTTAAAGGTCGCCATATATCACATAAGTCTACCCCGGAGTACCGCTTTCGCTGTTTCCCAATAAAGGGACGGATCCCCCAGATGCTGTTGGTTAGCGGCCATAAATTCCGCCCACCACCCTTTAAGAGTCTTCACAAATTGTTCGTCTCGAGTCATGTAACTAGGGAATCTCCAGACAAATTCCTGGATTTTCCTATAGTGACTGGACACCGCAATGGATATGGGCGAGTGGTCTGAGATCACCAGGTCGTGTATTGTGGACCCTTCCACCTTGTCAACCAGTTGGTCATTCACACAGAGGTAGTCTATACGAGACCACGCTGAGTGGGAATGTGAGGTGCGGGTCGCACGCAAAGCACCTGCAGGGCCCTTCTTATCCTCGCCCACCTTCAATACGGTGTTCAAGTCACCTCACACAATTTTGTTGGTGACAGGATCCTGCATGATATTGTCTCTAAGAGTGTCATAGAACTGTCTATTCTCGCCATTGGGTCTGTATACGTTGTGTATGCTATAGTCAATGCCTTCAACCTGGATAGTCGTTCGTACCCATCTGCCCTCTGCATCGTGCTCATGAGAAAGTACTATACAGCTAAAATTTTTGTTGAATAAGGTGAGTACACCTGCTTTACCACCAATAGCCGGAGAACCATAGACGTTACCAACCCAGAGCTTTTTCATGCGCGCGATGTCTTCTTCTGCAAGGTGGAATTCCTGCAGGAGTGCCACGTCAGCATGCAGTCGTTTCAGATGCCGCAACACTTGTATCCGTTTACCTGGGGACTTTAGCCCCTTCACGTTCCACGACACCACCTTCATGACAGAAACCTGGAAGGTCTAGATGGGAAATATGAAGGGTAAGAGGCTGAGGGGGAGCAAGGGGAAGGTGGAAGGAAAAATAAACAAATATAAAACAAACAGAAAGAAACGAAAAAAGAAAAGAAAAAAAACACGAGATAAATGAAGAAGTAGGAAGACAAGAAAAAAGAGGCCAAGAAGCAGAGAAAGAAGAACCCCTACTCCGTAGGAGGTAAGGGTTGCACCAGGCTAAATAATGCCTACCAGTCCACTTAAGTGCTCGTAATAGAGGGAGAGATGAAAACCCTCGGCACAGTGGTTTCTGACTTCCTTTTTTCTGGCATAAGAAACCCTGCGCGCCTCCCTAGTCCCATCAACTGAACATTAAGAAGCCCAAGTGATTGAAAAGGTCCCAGCCCAATCTCGGCATAGGCCAAATTGTAAACAATAACAGAAAGACAAACAGACAAACATTACACAGGAATCATCACTCACACAATATAGTCTGGGGGAGTGAGTGCAAAGATATAAAATAAAACTCTTTTTCACTCACAGGAGAGGAATCCCGCAGCTCAGAACTCACACACAGAGTTACAGTACATTCAAACAAACACTTGAATTGCAGTGCTCTATTTTCCTTCTATAATGTTTCCTAACTATAACGTCCCAGAACTAACAGGAAGAACAAGGAACATCAATCGCTGCCTATGGTGCTACTATTACCATCCCCTCTGCAAACTGAGCCCAGGTTAGGGATTAGTGAGCGCCACACCACATAGGAGAAGCGGCCCCCTACTGGGACCACATATGTATGTCCTCCGTCTGGCAGAGAGTATAAAGGGAGAGACACAATTCCCCCAGGCTTAGCTTCAAACTTAACTAGGAACCCCCATCAACATGAATATCAAGATTGGGGAGCTACCCCTCAGTTAAGTTCATCCTGCTCCCTCAAAGCCCTGGCAGTAAGAAGGCTCTCCCCGTGGACAGTCCCGGTCATCCCTCTGGGTTAAGCGTCGTGAGGGGCTGCTCCGAAAAAAGGTGTCCATGGATGACTCCGCTTCCCCCGGGGTACGACAAGTCAGGGTCGATCCATCTTCAGCGTTGATTCTAAGGATAGCTGGATATGCCAATTGAAAGCGTACCTTGCGCCTGTACAGTTCCGAGCACACCTTGCTAAAGGCTCGTTGACGTTGTGCCACATCTGTGGAGAAATCTTCAAAAAGGAGCACTCTACAACCCCTAATCAGCAAAGCGTTGTTGCGCCTTCTAAAAGCACGTATCAGTTCCTGTTTGTCATTGTAATCCAAGAGCTTCATAATGACCTGCCTCGGCCTCATCGCTGCTGGTGGTTGTGCTGGTAATTGCAAATGCTGGGGATCCGGACCTATCCTGTGAGCTTGTTCCACTCTACAGAAGTGGGTCAGTCCCAACGCCTCAGGGAGCTCCCTCTCACATATAGTATGCAGGTCGGCCATTTTAACTGCCTTATTAAGTCCTACCATGCGTAGGTTGTTCCGCCACGTACAGTTCTCAATATCCTCTACTTTTTGCCACAATCTCCCGTTCTCCTGTTGCAATGCCCGGATAGTCCCCGCTGCCGTATCCTGTGCCTCTTCCAGCTGCACCACTCGGTGGTCAGTGGATTCAACTCTTGCCGCCGTGGCCTGAAGTGCGGTCCGCCTGCAGTTTGGCCAGAGTGGCCTGTATGGCCGTCTCCACTGCCTGTTGTATATCAGGTACTAGCTTCAGGAAAACCTCCACTGCCAATCTGGAGTAGTCAAAATGTACGACCTGTGATTGACCGCAGGCAAACATATCCTGCTGGGTGGGAGTCCCCTCCACATTGTCTGAGTCTCCAGCCATGTTACTAGTTGGAAGTGGGGATGGCATCGAGGTATGGCGGGTGTTGGGTTCAGACTCAGGGTCAAGAAGGCGCTGGCTGCTCCTAAGGACGTACCGGTCCATGGGGGTGGCACTGTGCTGGGTCTAGCTCTCTCTCAGTATGTAGCCTGTGCCTGATGATCAGTTTGCAGGGAGGTGCGGATCGTTTAATATAGAGGATCTATATTAAAGTTATAATATAGAGGATCTAATATGAGCACACTGGGCTGAAGTGGGGCTCAACGTTCAGCAGAGTTCAGTATTCTTTATGCAATAGTGAAATAGATTGGTGGGCAGTTAGTTGAGGTGCTGGGCAAGGGTTGATGGCAGACAGTCAATCACCGGATATGGGGGTCCACACCAGGGATAACGTCCAGGGAGAGGAATGGGGGTCCCCACAGTACTCACAGACCCAGTAGCTGCGTCCCCGACTCCACAACTGAGCCTCCAATCGGTGCTGCGAGCTCCCGTATGCAGCCGCGCTCCTTAGTGCTGGGGTCTCTGAGGGTGGCAAGATGGCGGCAGTCCGTCGCCCCAAAGGCGCCGCTTCAGTCCTCCTCCCTCGGCAGGCTCCGTGCCCTGGATGGCGATGCTACCGCTGCCCGCTTCAGACCCAGCAGCCGGCCCCCAGCCGCTACAGACGTGCGCTTGGGTAATGCCACCGAGGCCCAGTGTGTGCGGCCGTGCTTCTCCTCACAGGGGTTTCCGAGAGCGGCAAGATGGCGGCGGGCTGTGAAACATGTGGCGCTGCAGCAGTCCCCTCTCAGTCGGCTCCGCACCTCGGAGGACAGCACAGCAGCCGTCTGTTACCTATCGGGCACACGAGGGACCGATACCACTCAGCTCCGGTACGTTAATTGCGATCCGGAAGCAGGCGGGTGCAAGAGAGCTTTCACCCACGTCCGCTCATGCCAGCGCCGGAACCAGAAACCCTTATGCAATACATTTTATGCAAGCTTCAATTTTGTTGGGTACCAAGAATTTCTGTTTGCGAGATAAAATATAGCATTTATACATAAACCAAATACACATATTACTATATTTAAAAACTTCAAGAAAAAGGTCAAAAAGTATATGTTTCTAAACTTCAAGCCAATCACATTTTTTTTATTTTATGAACATGTTTTTCTCATGGTGAACAGTAAGCTTTCCAAGGACGCCTACACTGTTCAAGAAAACAATTAAATGAATAAAAGACCCCACAAAAATACATACTTTAGCATGGACGTATCACTACAGATAACTTGAAGTAATGTGCTGATGTGTTTCTTCCCTACATGAAAACACTTTTAAGTGCCTTTTGTCAACAAAACATCAATGTCATTTAATAGCATGCTTTATACAACAGTTTTACCCATAGAATTACTGGTGGATTGTTACCAAAGGAATTGCTTGACCTTTCTGAGTCCTGGATCTTTTACGGTTTTGTTTGTAGAGTTATCACAATTTTAAAATATGACAAAAATTAACTCTATCGATATATATTTATACATTTTACCCTTTCCTCGTCACCAAATGTTTCTCCTTCCTCAACTTCTAAGACCCATAACATTTTTACTTTTCCATCAACAGGGTTTTTTTTTTTTTTTCCTGTGTGTGGGACAAGTTGTACTGTTTGCTGGTACCTTTCATTTTACTACCCTTCATTAATTTATTATTCTTACAGGAAATTGGTAAGTTTAGTATTACCTTTTGGGTTATTTTTGATTATTTTAAGTGGTCAAACAATCCCCTTTTAAAGTAGCTTCACACACACTGTATTGCAGCGGATTTTATCTACAGTATATAACTGAACACAGCATCAAATCTGCACCATCAAATCGTCTGCGGGTCTGCTGCGGATCTTGTATGTGTGAATGCACCCTTAAGAAATATTATTCAATGAACAAATTACTAGATCATAGGAAAGAATATATATATATATATATATATATATATATATATATATATATATATATATATATATATATATTTCCTGTTTTTGAGGATTTTCCACAAATAAGACTTCTAGATATCTGCTCCAATTTCGATCAATAAATAAGTAAGGCTGGGTTCACACTGTGTTTGTGTCCATGGATCCAGTAATGGATCTGTTTTTAACCCCTTAAAGTCAAAGACAATTTTCATTTTTCCACTTTTGCTTTTTCCACTTTATGTTTAAAAGTCCATAGCGCTTGCATTTTTTCACCTAGGGACCCATATGAGCCCTTATTTTTTGTGAAACCAATGGTACTTTGCAATGACAGGCATTATTTTTCCATAAAATATGCTGCGAAACCGGAAAAAAATCATTTGCGCTGTCAAATTGAAAAAAAAAAAAAAGAATTTGTTTTAATTTCGGGGAGTTTTGCATTTAAAACTGGTAAACTGGTAAAACTGCCTCGTTATATATATGTTCCTCAAGTCATTACGATTACAATGATATGTAACATGTATAACTTTTATATTATCTGATGGCTTGTAAAAAATTCAAACCATTGTTAACAAATATATGTTCCTTAAAATCGAACTCTTCCCAGGCTTATAGCTCTTTTACCTTGGGGCTGATTGAGGTGTAATTTTTTGTGCCATGACATGTACTTTCTATCAGTACCTTGATTGCACATATGCGACTTTTTGATCGCTTTTTATTACATTTTTTTCTGGATTTGATGCGACCAAAAATGCACAATTTTGCACTTTGGAATCTTTTTTTTGCGCTGACGCCGTTTACATGTTTATTTATTTATTTGTTTATTTATATTTATAAAATGGGAAAAGGGGGGTGATTTGGATTTTTAATAGGGGAGGGGATTTTTTATTAATAAAAAAACATTTTTACTTTTATTTTTACATTATTTAGAAGTCCCCCTGGGGGACTTGTATATACACATCACTGATCTCTCATAGAGATCAATGTTGTGTATATACACAGCAAAGATCCATCAGATCTGTGATCCATTGCTATGGCCTGCTGCAGGCCATAGCAATGTATTGCCGAAGCGGGATCAGCGTCATTGCAACACTGAGGCCTGGCACGGGCAGAAGAACGGATCTCCCCCCCCCCCCCCCCCCCGTGATCGCATCGCAGGGGGGGGGGGAATCCGTCCCACTAGACACCAGGGAAGTGAGGAGCAAAGACTCTAAATGCAGCTGTCAGGTTTCACAGCTGCATTTAGAGGCTTATTTAGCCGGTGCGGTAACAAGACCCGCGCTGGCTAATAGAGGCGCTCCCCGGCTGTACATATCAGCCATGAGCGGCGCCGTTCAGAGCGGGGTCCCGGCGGGACCCCTCTCTGAGCACCCCCCGTGGCACCATGACGTATCAGATACGTCATGGCTCGCTAAGGGGTTAAGGTGTCACTGGCGTTATAACTTTCAAAGTCTAAATCAGCATTAGATGTGATATAAAGCAAGTTTGCAATATACATTCATTATCTTTTTTTGTTGTTATCGTGCTGTAAAACAAAGCTGAACTTACCTGAAATTCAGGTCCAGTCTCCTGAAGGCATATGTTCTGACTTGTGCAGGTTGAAAAAAAAAACGAAAAAAAAAAACAACATCTACTGCTTATTTAGATTTTGAACGGTACATTGACACTGAACCTTTAACTGGTCAGCCATGTTTTTGTATACCCCCCCCCCCCCAAAAAAAAAAAAAAAAAAAAGGTAAATTTTGATCTGCCCGGGTATAAAGTGTCAGTGTGTTACTTAGATTTGTTCTAATGTGCCCAGGAGGCCAAGCTAAAGGTATTGATTCATCTGAGTTAATCAGTGGAATTAGTGTATACCTGTAGTGCATACTGTAGTTTGAGGGGTTCTGTATACCCACAATGTATAGTTTTTAGGGGTCTCGCATATCTGTAGTGCATAGTTGGGGGGCTGTATACCTATAGTGTATAGTTGCGGGGGTCCTGTATATCTGTAGTGTATAGTTGAGGGAGGTCCTGTATACCTGCAGTGTACAGCTGGTGAAGGTCCTGTATACCTGTGCTGAATAGTTCGGGGGTCCTGTATACCTGTAGTATATAGTTGGTGCTGTATACCTGTAATGTATAATTGGTGGAGGTCTTGTATACCTGTAGTTTATAGTTTGATGGCCCTGGATACCTGTAGTGTATAATTGGTGGAGGTCTTGCATACCTGTAGTATATAGTTCGGAGGTCCTGTATACCTGTAGTGCATAGTTTAGGGTCCTGTATAACTGTAGTATAGAGTTGGTGGAGGTCCTGTAAACCTGTAGTGTATAGTTTGGGGTCCTGTATACCTGTATTATATAGTTGGTGGAGGTCCTGTATACCTGTAGTGTAAAGTTTGGGGGTCCTGTATACCTGTAGTAAAGAGTTGGTGAAGGTGCTGTATACCTGTAGTATAGAGTTGGTGGAGGTCCTGTATAAGTGTAGTGTATAGTTTGGGGTCCTATATACATGTAGTATATAGTTGGTGGAGTTCCTGTATACCTGTAATGTATAGTTTGGGGTCCTGTATACCTGTAGTATATAGTTGGTGGAGGTCCTGTATACCTGAAGTATATAGTTGGTAGAGGTCCTATATACCTGTATTGTATAGTTTTGGGGTCCTGTATACCTGTAGTGTAAAGTTTGGGGTCCTGTATACCTGTAGTATATAGTTGGTGGAGGCCCCGTGCACCTGTAGTGTATAGTTTTGGGGTCCTGTATACCTGTAGTGTCCTGTATACCTGCAGGGTCGTATTTACCATTAGGCACCCATGGTCTGGTCCGTAGGGTAGCACCTTGCAGAGGGGCAGTACCCTCCCATTCAGACTTGCCAGAAAATCTGCTGTCTTTTCGAGGGGGGTATGCCGGTGTTGGTCAGGTCTGGTATGGCAGTGTTATCCAGTCATAGTATGGTGGTATTGGTCAGGTCTGGTGTGGCAGTGTTATCCAGTCACAGTATGGTGGTATTGGTCAGGTCTGGTATAGTGGTGTTATCCAATCACAGTATGGCGATATTGGTCAGGTCTGGTATAGTGGTGTTACCCAAAGTATGGTAGTATTGGTCAGGTCTAATGTGGCAGTGTTATCCAGTCACTATATTGTGGTATTGGTCAGGTGTGGTATGACAGTGTTATCCAGTCACAGTATGGCGGTATTGGTCAGGTGTGGTATGATAGTGTTATCCAGCACTCTATGGCGGTATTGTTCAGGTCTGGTATGGCAGTGTTTTCCAGTCACAGTATGGTGGTATTGGTCAGGTCTGGTGTGGCGGTGTTTTCCAGTCACTATATGGCGGTATTGGTCAGGTGTGGTATGACAGTGTTATCCAGTCACAGTATGGCGGTATTGGTCAGGTCTGGTATGGCAGTGTTATCTACCAGTTATTTCTGTGGATGTGTAGCTGCCCTAGCAACCATTCACATTCCAGCTCCCTGTGAAAGCAGTAATCCTATTGGTTGCTAAGGCACCCAACTGCCGTTCACTGCTGGAGACATGCAGCTAATTATATCACCTGTGTTTGCAGTGTGGAAATTTTCCCATTCATCTCTATGGGGCGCCGCTCTTCCCCCTCCTCTCCTGTACATCTGGCGGGACGGGACCTTCGCAATAACCTTCCCGGGCACCCAATGTATCTGTGTGCCAAATTTAGGGTCAAACGGTTCAGGCGTTTGGAAGTCTATATGGGACAGACAGACAGACTTTAATTTTTAATATATATATATATATATATATATATATATATATATATATATATATATATGAAGTAAAGTCCACAGCACTCCAGATGTATGCCAGAATTGTGAGGTGATTTATTCAGAAGAACATGTGAAAAATAACAGCAAGCACAAGCGCTACGTTTCGGTGGCCCCTGCCACCATTTTCAAGCGTGCAAAGTGAAACACAAAGCAAACATTTATACATTCCAGTCGCAAGTGATAGGTGATTACAAATTAAACAATTAGTATCATCTGTGAGGTTAGGTCACGAGGGGTGCTGAATCCACCCCCAGTGATTTACATATGGTGATGTCAGAGTGTTGTTATAAAACACATGTGAACTGGGCTGTATGTGAGACAACTATAAAACCCATGTGAACAGTGCTGTATGTGAGACAGCTATAAAACCCATGTGAACAGTGCTGTATGTGAGTCAGCTTGAAACATTTGGCCATTAGCCACACTGTATAAAGTTCTATAAGAGTCTCTGTAAGTAAGTCCAGGTAAGTAAGCATAGTAGTACAAGATTAACAGGATGAGGATGCTCACCATTCCTCTCTACTCTGGAGTCCGATTACAAGGAAGGCAGGATAGTCACGTGATGACTCATGTGCAGGTAGCTGTAGTAACCTGCTGACGCTCTCACATCCACCCTAGGAACACACTTGGCTGAGTAACCATTTACGGTCCGGACTCGGCTGTGTCAATGACTCTCCTGGACAGGACAGTCAGACGACTTGTCCTGCTGTTTGCTCATCCCCCCACCTTCAGGAAGGAGGAGTTCTGCAAGTAGCTTGGACTTGGCTCTGTCATGGCCAACCACTCCTGGTTCCAACTGATCACTCCAATGTAGAATTTAAGATGTTATGGATGGAGAACTCACCATGTCCCACTGGAGTCCACGGTAAATATTTTTGCTTATATACTACCTTGACCGGATATCAAGGCTCAATGAGGATCTTCACCTGTATATTGGAATTCACACTGTGCAGCTTTTGTAGTGATCAGTTGGAACCAGGAGTGGTTGGCCGTGACAGAACCAAGTCCAAGCTGCTTGCAGAACTCCTCCTTCCTTAAGGTGGGGGATGAGCAAACAGCAGGACAAGTCGTCTGACTGTCCTGTCCAGGAGAGTCATTGACACAGCCGAGTCCGGACTGTAAAGGGTTACTCAGCCAAGTGTGTTCCTAGGGTGAATGGAAGAGCATCAGCAGGTTACTATACCTGCACAGTCATCACGTGACTATCCTGCCTTCCTTGTAATCAGACTCCAGAGTGCAGAGGAATGGTGAGCGTCCTCATCCTGTGAATCTTGTACTACTATGCTTATCTGGACTTACTTACAGAGACTCTTATAGGACTTTATACAGTGTGGCTAATGGCCAAATGTTTCAAGCTGTCTCACATACAGCACTGTTCACATGGGTTTTATAGTTGTCTCACATACAGCCCAGTTCACATGTGTTTTATAACAACACTCTGACATCACCATATGTAAATCACTGGTAGTGGATTCAGCACCCCTCGTGACCTGACCTCACAGATGATACTAATTGTTTAATTTGTAACCACCTATCACTTGCAACTTGATTGTATAAATGTTTGCTTTGTGTTTCACTTTGGATCTGCCGAGGCAGAAAGTTACCTTCTTTCCCCATAGGGGTAAAACTTAACTTTTATTGAGCAACTTAAACTGAAAAAGTAACACGTGCTAGTGTATATACAATGCTATATTAAAAGATAATCAGTATGGTTGTTGTGGTCCGTGTTGGTATGTGAGCTTGCTATATTCGATAGGCTTGTTACAGTATATCGCTGGGCTGCGATAAGTATACTGTATTTAATATGTAATAGTATGCGCTATACAACACTAAACAGTTGACTGTTTTCATCTAATACGGGGTAAGCGATTGCCGGCTAATCGCATATGTCTCCGATTCACTTGTTTAATATGAATAAAGAGCTATTATAACAAGTATGCTCTGCTTGTTACGTAGTTTGAGACTGGTACTGTTAGTGTCACTGCTGCAGTTGTTGATAGGCGGGTGATTCCAACCACCCTTTGTTCTTTCTTTTAGATTTAAAGTTAGCGCTATTCTGTGAACTGTGTGGGTTACCGCGTATTTGACAGCGCTACGGCTTGTCACTTTGAGCACTGCGGTGTCTCCCTTTCAGTTGTCCGTAGAGGTCCTACTCTTGCGGTCAGCGGGTCTGTGCCTCGCTGCACCTGAGTACGGGTTTGGTTATTCTAATCAGCTATGTTCACATATCGCTGTATCTTTCTTTAATACCAGAAATAGAGCTACTTTACGAGCTATCCTTGGACATAAAATCACAAAAGATACCACCAAGATAATAAGATGCATTGGCACTTACGACGTGGCCCATCATGAAGTCCGCAAGATTCTAACTAAATATTGGCCTATCCTCCAAGCGGACCCGGATCTGAAAGATGTCATTACCACCAATCCCACAATAACCTACAGACGAGGAAAAAACCTTAAAGACCAATTAGTTCACAGTCACTATGAGGAAAAAATTGACATACCAACAACATGGTTGAAATCTAACCTAAAAGGATCGTACTCATGTGGCAGCTGTACATACTGCAAATATATGCCTAAGACCAAAACATTCGTAAATCCAGCAGATAATCACAAATACACCATAAAGGAATTCATCAACTGCCAGACTAAAGGCATCGTGTATGCCGCAAGGTGCCCTTGTGGCCTACTGTACATAGGCAAAACCATCCAGCCTTTCAAAAACAGAATTGGATCGCACTTAAGCAATATTCGGACTAAAACAGAAAGGAGCATCGCTCGACATATTAACGCCCAACATGGTGGTAACCCCAAAGGTCTAACTTTCTGGGGAATCCAACAAGTTAAACTTGGCCCCAGAAGAGGAAACCTGGACCTTAAACTTCTGCAAGAGGAAGCCAAATGGATACATAGATTGAAGACTTTGTCACCAGGCGGCCTAAACGAAGGCTTTACTTACACCCCTTTCTTATAGAGACACCACGTTGCATAGATATATAGTACTATTTTTAGTTCACTATGGGTGGACAAAACAAATTTTCTACACATAACAAGTAACGCTCGTTTTCCAACTAAGCGATACTCATCAAACCAAACCCATCAAGATAAAAGAACCATATAAATATAGGTAAGACAACAAGATCGTCGAATATGTAAAGCTACCAATAATCATAGTACTACTACACGTATCTCCAACAGATTATAAGCCTGGGCAGTATAAAACATCATAAATCATAAATATAGTATTGGATAATAATTACACCAACGCATACAATAGTTATCATCTAATGATTATAATACATACATTGTATGGTTAATCTTTGGTTCCCCACCAAGTGCGATCTTACCCACAGCAAAGTCCAGAAACATGCGCAGATCGCATCTCTAAGTTACTTACAATTAAGCCCAGAGACATACACGCATCCCAAACCCAAGTGTCGTGACAGGCGCAGAATGAAGTACAAACCCGAATTGTTCTAAGTATCACGACATGCGCAATAGCTCTACCCTCCAAAAAATCTAAGTGCCACGACATGCGCAGTTCAAGCAGCATCAGTCAATAATTTTTCCAAGTCCTCTGACATGCGCATTAGCTCGGTGAATGTCAGAAACTCCAAGGAGGCGTTTCAAATATTTGGCGCCCGTTTCAAACCAAGAGCGTTAAGTGTAGAAGCCCCAATCAGAAACATACTACCACGTACCATCCAAGCCTCATTGTCAAATTAAAACATCATAGGTCCACCTACTAGTGACCGGGGGTGAAGTCTCATCACAAATGGCATAAAAGCCGCACCTAGCTCCACCCCCTCCCCAGTGCCTCCTTTGAGAAAGCCAGAGAATTTCTGGCGAAACTAGTCAGGAACTTCTAGGCATTGAATTTTAATGACAGTCAGATAAGTTGTATCTAGTCCGGTGTTCGAAGTACAGTGTATTACTGACATAGGTATATGTGAGCATTGCAGACAGTGAAGCCCGTACTCAAGGACAGCGAGGCACCTTGCCCGCTGACCATACGAGTAGGATCTCCACTGCAACCGCAAGAAATACGCCGCACATATAAAAGTGACAAGCCGTATGCTGTCAACACGCGGCAACTCTGATAGCTCGTAAAGTAGCTCTATTTCTGATATTAAAGAAAGATACAGCGATATGTGAACATAGCTGATTAGAATAACCAAACCCGTACTCAGGTGCAGCGAGGCACAGACCCGCTTACCGCAAGAGTAGGACCTCTACGGACAACTGAAAGGGAGACACCGCAGTGCTCAAAGTGACAAGCCGCAGCGCTGTCAAATACGCGGTAACCCACACAGTTCACAGAATAGCGCTAACTTTAAATCTAAAAGAAAGAACAAAGGGCGGTTGGAATCACCCGCCTATCAACAACTGCAGCAGTGACACTAACAGTATCAGTCTCAAACTACGTAACACGCAGAGCATACTTGTTATAATAGCTCTTTATTCATATTAAACAAGTAAATCGGAGACATATGCGATTAGCCGTTTAGTGTTGTATAGCGCATACTATTACATATTAAATGCAGTATACTTATCGCAGCCCAGCGATATACTGTAACAAGCCTATCGAATATAGCAAGCTCACATACCAACACGGACCGCAACAACCATACTGATTATCTTTTAATATAGCACTGTATATACACTAGCACGTGTTACTTTTCAGTTTAAGTTGCTCAATAAAAGTTAAGTTTTACCCCTATGGGGAAAGAAGGTAACTTTCTGCCTCGGCAGATCCAATTTCTCTGTTAAGTTATTACCTCCCAATAGGTGACGGATCAAAACATCCTCTTGTGTTTCACTTTGCACGCTTGAAAATGGTGGCAGGGGCCACCGAAACGTCGCGCTTGTACTTGCTGTCATTTTTTACATGTTCTTTTGAATAAATCACATCATGACTTTGGCATACATCTGGAGTGCTGTGGACTTAACTTCATTTATCTACGCTTGGTCAGTGGTCTCTGACCTGGATCTGCTGGCACCTGCTACCACCTTCAGGCAAAGTACTGCTGGAACTTTTTTATTTGGATATATATATATATATATATATATATATATATATATATATATATATATTTTTTTTTTTATATATATATTTAATGGGAGTCAATGGGAAAACTGATCCAAATGGATGCACACAATTGCATCCGTTGTTTTCCATAAAATGGATATGTTGAAGCCTAAGCTCTAGCAGGAACATTTATCAAAACCGGCATTCTCGATCTTAAACAAACGCACAAACCACCACTTGTCATTAGAAAGGTGATAGCACATGTAACGTGTAAAAATTCAAACAACAACTGACAAAAAGTTTTTTTGTTTTTTTTTCAAGATTGGTCTAATATCCTGGCATTATCTCCCAGCATTAACTTTACTGCATTGAATACTTGTCTTTTTGAAAAGTGTTTTGGTCATTAATCGGCAAACCATAGTAACACAAAGTAAAGATATCCTTAGGGAAATAATAAGGTAATACATTCTGCTTCCTCATGAACGGTAATAATTAGAAGAGCAGTCCAGGATTGACAAGCAGACTAATGCACGGTAAGCAATCAGCAGGGAAGTGTCAGTCTCCCTCTAAGGAGGTGGATGGGGTTAAAGCAGAAGACAGAGGCAACCGACTCCTGATAGCGTTCACCAATGAAAAGTGACAGCATGGAGCATAGCTGCCCCAAAGATGCTGCTGAATAAAAATAAGGAGACAGAATTGTTTAGTTAGAAAGCAGAAAGCCTGGGATTGGGTCGGATTGGAAATAGGTATATTTGTATTTGCATGGTATACGTAAAACAAGAGAAGAGCTGGAACAGCAGTTCTGGAAATACTCAGGAGACTAAAGGTACAAGGAAGTCTATGACACGTAGAAAATAGAAGTGACATTAGACAATAGTGCTGAACAAGCAGCAGCAGAAAATAAAGAGATATGCTCTTTCATTTGACATGAATTGGAATATTAGGAGGGAATGTAATGATCTGCACTGGGAGATAAGACTTTAATTATTATGTCTGTTGCTGAAAAATAAGAAATGGGATGTGCTGCCGGCAAGAATGTGTTTTAAGAAAGTAACATTTTATTATAACGTAAGAGATGGTCATAGGAAATAAGAAATAAGTATTACAGGATACTCCTCAAAATTACTTGTTCCCCATGGGGCAAAACAACATTCTGTTATATAGTGTGGGTTACAAATATTTCAATATCTCCTAGAACTTAAAACATAATAATATTACCCTTGGCAAAAGGTCTATTGAAACAGAAGACTATAGGTTCTATTATAAACCAGCTGAGCAGGCTATATTACCCTATGTAACATAACCAGCAATCAGCTGATCGAGTCATATTGCTCATAAGCTGCATATCTCCTCATGCAATAGGGCATATGTAGCTTACCAATGATGCAAAGGCCGACACAAACAATCAAGCGAAAGTTTGTGCCTTGTAATAGGCTCTGTAATAGAGGGCCAATCCATTGGCTATAGGACATGTTAAAGGGCTCTAAAGGTAATCCAAGGCATCACTGTACTTTCTGTTTAAAAAAAAAAAAAAAGGATGGTGTGAATGGCCGTTTTGTGTGTACTTCGTATACACTGATCTCAATAATAACATAGTTTGTAGTAAAGGATTTTGTGGTTGGCATAAGCAAATACCTCTGCACAAAACTTTAAATCTAATGAGAATATTGTATTGAAGGCTGGATATTCATAGTGTGCTTGCCTTAACCTTTACACTTATATTAAATTTACCTGATTTACCTGAAGTGTTTTCATGAATATTTCCCAGGGTCTTGTGCTGGGAATAAACACAGGTGCACATTATAAAATTATCCACTGCATGGAATCTTCAGGTGGAAAATTAACCCAATTTTCAGCAAACCTAGAACCTTGGGATTTGTTATCTTACATAGATGAGTTATAAATGAATACACAAAATTCTTTGCTCGCATGATTCTATCAGATGCGGTTTCACTAATTTTAGATCTGAAGAGTTTGTGCTGGAAATGAAGGTACCACACTTTCTGGTTAGAAAAGCAGAGAAACGATTACTTACTTTATACAGGTCTATGACAAGAAACAGAAAGTTGATACCATGTATCAATTTAAAGCAGAACAATAGAGAAAGATTGATGACCTCCTTCGAGATGATTTCGAAAGCTCTCGATTCATTTGTAATTGTGTCACACTGTTGTTCAACCATTGATCTATGTTTCTTAAAACATCTGTTTCAGAGTTCTCCCCGTCCTTCCATGTTTTATATATGCCATTTAAAAAACCAAGAAGAATCTGTACATAGACTTAATTGGTTTTGATACGTTAATTGCATTTTACATTACTTTGACATCTGGAAAGAATGCAATAATAATTTATGCCACTAAGCAAGGCAAGCTGTCTAATAACACTTATTTTTAAAGTCTTATTCCCACATGTAAATGTAATGAGCATAGCATACCACAACCCTCTAGATCATGGGTCTCCAAACTGCCGGCCTCCAGCTGTTGCAATACTACATTTCCCATCATGCTTGGACAGACAAATACAAAGCTTTAGCTGTCCAGGCATGATGGGAATTGGGGTTGTGAAACAGCTGGAGGCCCGAAGTTTGGAGACCCATGCACTAGATCAATGTACGTTACCTCATACATTTTTTGCTTTCCTTCCTAGAGTCCAAACACCATTGTTCAAGTTCTCCTAGATTAACCATAGTCCTTTGAGTCATCTGCCTAAATGAACTGAACTTTATGGTGGAGTCTTCCTTCTTTGGTCAACAGGTATTTAATAGTAATAGATTTAAAAAAAAATGTGGTTGGCGGTGATCCCCGGGACTGAACAGTAACAAACAAAAACACAGAGTGTGCTTGCTCAAAGTGTCAAATAATAGCTTAAATTTGATTGATCAAAACTAATGTTGAGCGAGTATGCTCAGTTGAGCATAGTGCTCAGTAGAGCATCAGGGGGGGGGGGGGGGGTTGATTGAGCTAAATATTCGAGCGGCTGCTCGGGATGCGGTTTAAATGTTCCATCTATACAGTGAATATTTAAACAGTTTCGGAGCTCTAAGCATTATCATTTATTATGATACCAGGAGCTCTGAAACTGTTTAACAACTAATTTACATTTTTGCATATTTAATTTACACATGCCTTGAGGGATAAAATATACCAAATTTAGAAAGAAAAAAATGCAATAGGTGAACCAGGCACCCCCTGCTCTGCCGAGGAGTTGGCACCTGGTTAAATGCTTCAGTCTCTCAATTTCAATGGGGTTCCTTGCTCGAGTTGAACGTTTAAGCATTGGAAAATGCTTGACACAAGTAATGAGCACTCAAGCATTTTAGTGCTCACTCAGAACTAATCATGACATACATTCTTTTAGTGCTTTTCTACGAACAGGCGCATTGGCAAGCTATAGCAATAGAGAAATCTCGGCAGCCATGACGCCTTCATAGATGTCTTGGTTTGCCATAACAATGGATTGGCTCCCTGCGACCGTTTTGCGGGCAATCAGTTCATGCCACTATACCACCAATAACAAAACTTTTTACCCCTAAACCCCCCTTATACACCCCTTATAGGCTTATGATATACTGGGACATCATGATGGCCTAAGGAGTTAAGTAGCAAACACCTTAACACCTGAATGTCTAGACAAGAAGATTGCATTAGGTCTATGTACACCTTGATATTAGAGATAAGTGAGTACTGCTCGTTCGAGTAGGTATTTGAAATTCTCGTTTCAAACAAAAATGCAGTAAAAATTTGATTCCCCTGCAACCTTTCCTGGCACTTTTTTTTTTACCAAAAACTATGCAGGAGGTGGATGGGGCAGGCACTAGGAGCATACAGGCAGTGAAAAAAAAGGATCTACATTAATTGGCTGGCTAAACCATGTGACCTTCAGGTTACAAGAATAGTGTATTCGTATTCAGATGCTACTTAGAGCTAGACAGGGAGACTATTTTAGGCAGGAGGGACCCCCAAAGCCCTTGTTAGAGCTAAAATTCTAGATAGCAGAGCTTCATCACACATATATACAGCCAATAAACTGGCTGGCATCACATCAGTGTGTTCAGATAGGCAGGTGGCTGGAGTGCACTGTGAGGAATAGGCTGCAGCGTATCTACTTGGTGAAAACCTAAGATATAGGGTATACAGGTGTATACTGAGAGTGTGCAAAAAAAAAAAAAAAAGGAAATCATAATTTGGTACTACTATTATGCTTTCTGTGCATAACATTAACCTTTGGAACGCCTGTTGCTTGAAGGCATTTCTAATTCATATATATTGGGTATACGGCTGTATACTGAGAGTGTTTGGAGTGTATTGTTGAGAGTCTGTTAAAGTAGCATAATGCCGGGACTTTGGCATGTTAGATAAACCCATGCATACTTCCCCTGCTGTCCCAGTTGCATTCCAGGGGTGTTTGCATCATTTTCTGAGGTGTCATGGTGGACTTGGAAATATAAATTCGACCACTTGGAGATCACCAAGTCACAAGCATTTTTTCCCAAAGACTTTAATAGGATTCAATATTCGATCGAATAGTCGAGCATTGCGGTCTACTGGAATCGAATTTCGAACTTTTGAATATTTCACTACTCACTCATCTCTACTTGATATGATATGTATATATGATAATGACATGTTATGAAGATAAACTTTTCGTTTTTTCTTCACTGTGGTATTGTCCTTGGCAGTGAGATAAACTCAAAAATATGTGAGGGTTTATACAAACATGCGAATGACTAGAGGGCAAAAGATTCCTAATAGCTGTTTGCTCCTAAGTTTTTCACCATTAAGGAAAATGTAAGGCACTAAAAGAGTAGAAATTGCAGAAAAACAGCTGCACTTGCATACCAATGCACTTACAGTATGCTTTGTGAATTATACTGATTGCCCAATTTAGTATAAGATGCACTCTTATAGCTTTTACAGTAGCCATTATCATAAACAGAATATAAGTTATGTATTCTCTATATATACGTAACAAAACACACGTAACCTTGAGCACTGTGCCTAAAGTAAGGAAATAACTGAAAATGTTAACAAATAAAATAAAGTTCTATTCATCCAAGATCAATGGGACCTAACAGGTATTGGGATTATTAGACACTTATATAATATATAAGTAATTATTGCTGGTTATTGTTTTAGGCAACAATCAAATGACTTTAGGACTTTAGGAATGGGCTGACCCCCATTAACCCCTTAGTGACCGCCGAAACGGCGGTCACTAATGGGCCGGTGCCGCCGCTGTATTTCATCTCCACCCACCGTGAAATCACGTTGGGGGGAGATGAAATAGGTAGAAATCAGACCCCAGATCAGCCCCTAGTGCCCCAGTCACTAACTTCCCCTCCCGCGGTGGCCATCGGATCCAAGATGGCCGCCGCGATCACTGTGAACAGACTAATGTCTGTTCACAGTGATCAAAAAAGAAAAATGAATGAAAGCCCCATGCTCTCCGCCACCGGAGGTAGCGGAGAGCATAGGGCAGTCATCGGGACCCCCCCCTGTGGGGTCCCGTTACAAGCGATCAGCGGTATATACTATATACCGCTGATCGCTTGTGCTATGTGCCGCCGGCAATTTTTATCCCCTGTCACCATGAATGATTGGTGACAGGGGATAAAAAGTGATGTCCCCCCACCCCCCAAGTCGCCCCCCACCCCCCTGTCACCCCCGTCCCCCAGTCACCCCCCCCCTTCCCCATATACTCACCTGCTCCTGGAGCTCCTTCCTCTTCCGTGTCCTGGGTGGTTATGAAGTGCGCATGCGCTCCACAACCAGCCAAGCTCTGAAAATTTAAAGTGACAGAGACCAATTTGGTCTCTGTCACTGAACTATGATTACTGTGATAGAAAATATCACAGTAATCATAGTAATACAGTGAAAATAAATGTATAAAGTACAAAAAGTGACAAACATACAAAAAAAAAAAAAACACACTTTTTATTATAGTAATAATTGCAGTTTACTCCCAAATTACCCCTAACCCCCAGATTACCCGTAACCACCGCAGGTTGCCCGTAACCACCGCACGTTGCCCGTAACCACCGCACGTTGCCCATAACCACCCCAGGTTGTCCGTAATCACGTCAGATTGCACGTAACCCCCCAGATTACCCGTAACCACCGCACGTTGCCCATAACCACCGCACGTTGCCCGTAACCACCGCACGTTGCCCATAACCACCACACGTTGCCAGTGACCCCCTCCAGATTGTCCGTAATCACCCCAGATTGCCTGTAACCACCCCAAATTACATGTAACCACCCCAGATTAGCTATAAGCACTTCACTCTATCCGTAACAATTCTAGATTGTCTGTAACCCCTCCAGGTTGCCCGTAACCACCGCAGGTTGGGCATAACCACCCCAGATTGCCCGTAATCATGCCAGATTACATGTAATCCCCCAGATTGCACGCAACCACCACAGGTTGCCTCTGACCACCGCACCTTGCCTCTGACCACCGCACGTCGCCTCTGACCACCGCACGTCGCCTATGACCACCGCACGTCGCCTATGACCACCGCACGTCGCCTATGACCACCGCACCTTGCCTCTGACCACTGCCTTTGAACACTGCACCTTGCCTCTAACCACCCCAAATTGCCAGTGACCCCCTCCAGATTGCCCGTAACCACGCCAGATTACAGGTACCCACCTCAGATTACCTATTAGCACTTCAGTTTATCCGTAACCACAGCAGGTTGCCTGTAACCACCCCAGATTGTCCGTAACCACCCCAGATTGTCCGTAACCACCCCAGATTGTCCGTAACCACCCCAGGTTGTCCGTAACCACCCCACGTTGCCCGTAACCACCCCACGTTGCCCGTAACCACAGCAGGTTGCCTGTAACCACCCTAGATTGTCTGTAACCACCCCAGGTTGCCCGTAACCACCCCAGGTTGCCCGTAACCACCCCAGATTGTCCGTAACCACCCCAGATTGTCTGCAACCACCCCAGATTGTCCGTAACCACAGCAGGTTGCCTGTAACCATACCAGATTGTCTGTAACCACAGCAGGTTGTCCGTATTCACCCCACGTTGCCCATAACCACCCCAGGTTGCCTGTAAGCACCCCAGGTTGCCTCTAACCACACCAGGTTGCCTGTAACCACCCCAGGTTGCCGTAACCACAGCAGGTTGCCTGTGACCACCCCATGTTGACCGTATCCACCCCAGATTATCCGTAACCACCCCAGATTACTCGTAACCACCTCAGACTGCCCGTAACCACCCCAGACTGCCCGTAACCACCCCAGACTGCCCGTAACCACCTCAGACTGCCCGTAACCACCCCAGACTGCCCGTAACCACCTCTAGATTACCCGGAACCCCCCCAGACTGTCCGTAACCACCCCACATTACCTGTAATCTAATTTTTTTTATTGTATTTTAGTAACTGCGCTATTCTAATAACTGTTACTAGCTGCGGTTTTGCTCCAGCAAATTGGCGCTCCTTCCCTTCTGAGCCCTGCTGTGTGCCCATACAGTGGTTTATGCCCACATATGGGGTACCGTTGTACTCAGGAGAACCTGCGTTACAGATTTTGGGGTACATTTTTTCTCCTGTTCCTTGTGAAATTTAGAAATTTCAAACTAAACCAACATATTATTGGAAAAATTCAAGTTTTTCATTTTTACTGGCCAATTTTGAATACTTTCCTCTAATACCTGTGGGGTCAAAATGCTCACCACATCCCAAAATGAATTATTTGAGGGGTGTACTTTCCGAAATGGGGTGACTTTTGGGGGGATTCTATTCTGTAGACATTACAGGGGCTCTGCAAACGCACCTGGTGCTCAGAAACTTCTTCAGAAAAATCTGCAGAGAAAATGCTAATTGGCGCTCCTTCCCTTCTGAGCCCGGCTGTGTGCCCATACAGTGGTTTATGCCCACATGTGGGGTACCGTTCTACTCAGGAGACCCTGCGTTACAGATTTTGGGGTGAATTTTCTCTCCTGTTTCGCGTGAAATTGAGAAATTTCAAACTAAAGGAACATATTATTGGAAAAATTCGAGTTTTTCATTTTTACTGTCTACTTTTGAATACTTTCCTCTAATACCTGTGGGGTCAAAATGCTCACCACACACCAAGATGAATTCTTTGAGGGGTGCACTTCCAAAATGGGGTGACTTATGGCGAGATTTTACTCCGTTGGCACTACAGGGGCACTGCAAACCCACCTGGCGCTCAGAAACTTCTTCATCAAAATCTGCATTAAAAAGCTAATTGGCACTCCTTCCCTTCTGAGCCCTGATGTGTGCCCATACAGTGGTTTATACCGACATATGAGGTACCATTTTACTCAGGAGAACCTGCGTTACAAATTTTGGGGTACTTTTTTTCTCTTGTTCCTCGTGAAATTGAGAAATTTCAAACTAAACGAACATATTATTGGAAAAAATCCAGTTTTTCATTTTTACTGTCTACTTTTGAATACTTTCCTCTAATACCTGTGGGGTCAAAATGCTCACCACACCCCAAAATGAATTCTTTGAGGGGTGCAATTTCCAAACTGGGGTGACTTATGGCGAGATTTTACTCCGCTGGCACTACAGGGGCTCTGCAAACACACCTGGCGCTCAGAAACTTCTTTAGCAAAATCTGCATTGAAAAAGCTAATTGGCGCTCCTTCCCTTCTGAGCCCCGCTGTGTGCCCATGCAGTGGTTTATGCTCACATATGAGGTACCGTTGTACTCATGAGAACCTGCGTTAAAAATTTTGGGGTACTTTTTTTCTCTTGTTCCTCGTGAAATTTAAAAATTTCAAACTAAAGGAACATGTTATTTGAAAAAATTTGAGTTTTTCATTTTTACTGTCTAATTTTGAATACTTTCCTCTAACACCTGTGGGGTCAAATTGCTCATCCTACCCCAAGATGAATTCTTTGAGGGGTGTACTTTCCAAATTGGGGTGACTTATGGTTTTTTTTCTCTCTGCTGACACTACAGGGGCACTGCAAATGCACCTGGCGCTCGGAAACTTCTTCAGCAAAATCTGCAATGGAAAAGCTAATTGGCGCTCCTTCCCTTCTGAGCCCCGCTGTGTGTCCATGCAGTGGTTTACGCCCACATTTGGGGTACCGTAGTACTCAAGAGAACATGTGTTACAAATTTTGAAGTGCTTTTTCTCTCATGTTCCTTTTGAAAATGAGAAACTTTAATCTAAATGTATATATTATTGGAAAATTTTAATTTTCCATTTTTTTACTGCCTAATGGTGAATACTTTCCTCCAGCCCCTGTAGGGTTAAAATGCTCATTATACCCCTAGATTAATTCTTTAAGGTGTCTAGTTTCCAAAATGAGGTCACTTATGGGGGTTTCCAGTATACAATCCTCCTAAATCAACTTAAAATAAGAACTGGTCCCTAAAAAAATCAGTTTTGGAAACTTTCACGAAAATGTGGTAATTTGCTGATACATTTCTAACCCCCGTAACACCCTAAAAAAGTAAAATATGTTTATGAAATGAAGCCAGAATAAAGAGGACATATTGGTAATGTAACTTAGTAACTAATTTATGTAATACAACTTTCTTTTTTTAGAAGCAGAGAATTTCAAAGTTCATAAAATGCTAATTTTTTAAATTTTTCATGATATTTTGATGTTTTTCACAAAAAACACACAAAGTAGTGACCAAATTTTGCCACTAATATAAAGTGCCATATGTGACGAAAAAACAATCTCAGAATCGCTAGCATACGTTAAAGCATCACTGAGCTATAAGCGCATAAAGTGAGACAGGTCAGATTTTGAAAAATGAGCCTGGTCTTTTAGGTGCAAATAGGCTTGGTCTTGAAGGGGTTAAGGGTTGTACATGGAATTACATGGTAGTTATAGTTACCTATAGATGACACTGGAGTGAAATATTTTATTTTTGTAGGAAAAAAAAAGTGTACATGTATTCACAGATTCCATTAATTTAAAAACTAACTACAAGCTAGATCTCCACGTCAGTACTGTTCAAACAAAATGTTTCTCTCTTCATGGAGGTCATATACCTACTGTATGACTGTATGACTGTATGTTTTTTTACACACACACACACACACACACACACACACACATATATATATATATATATATATATATATATATATATATTTATTTATTTATTTATTTATTCCTTCCAAAATGCACCTTCTTGCTTTTCTGCCACAAAAAAAAAATTTGGAAATTTGCATATACATAATTATGCAGAAACATCACAGTGCAATCTGTATTTGGTACTGATTCTATGTAGACTAGCCACCTTTGACCGGATTATTGGCAGTCATATGCTACCGCTAATAAAAGTATCAAAGATATCATAAATAGCTGCCAATATAACCTTTGACACCAGTATTCTTCCCCCAACTGGCACATTATAGAAAAGCCTAATGAAAAAAGTGTCACTGCCATTACAACTTTTAAAATCAAAATTAACAGTATAACAGTGAAATAAAGCAAGTTTGTAGTTTACATTCATTATTTTTGTTGCCATACTGTATAACAAAGCTGAACTTACCAGAAATCCTGGTCCAGTCTCCTGAAGGCAGATCTTCTGATTTGTGCTGATTGGGAAAAAAAAAAAAGACTAAACACAATATCATTGCTTCAACATATTATTTCCTAGGAGCATGTCAGTCAAGGTCATCCAGTACCTAATAATTTATCCCCCATCCAATAAGTGTCTGATTAAGGGCGGGGGAATGGGGGGAGGTGCTCCTACATTAGATTCTTTATAGAGCCACTGGAAATAGAAAAGCTTTATATTTGGCTATCTTTGGTGGCTTCACTGAGAATGAAAACATCAGCAGTTTGAAGGTGGGTCTCATCACTATAATCAGCCAGTAGAGCTGAAACACCATTCAAACAACTATGGGGGTCACATAATTGGATGTACATTTTTGCACTGTATCACGTACTTAAAGTGTCACTGTCGATATAACTTTGAAAATCTAAATCAACAGTTGATGTGACGTAAAGCAAGTTTGCTTACCAGAAATCCAGGTCCAGTCTCCTGAAGGCAGATTTCCTGGTTGGAAAAAAAAAAAAAAAAAACGGACTAAATACTAGAATTCCAGCCAGTACAGAGTGTCACAGCCCAATGTATCCATCAATCACATAACTGCCTTCTCTGTCAATGCTCAGATGGCCTGGGAAACACTGGACTTCCTGTTTTCTGACTGTTTGAGAGAAGAAAGAGTCAGAAAACAGGAAGTTCCATGTTTTCCATGAAAACTTAAAAAAAAATAAAAATAAATAAAAAGATTGTAAATTGCAAACTCGCTTTATATCACATCTACTGTTGATTTAGATTTTGCAAGTTGAAGCGAAATTGACACTTTAAGGCTATGTTCACACTGCGTACGAATCCATACGCAGGTCTTATGCTGCCGTACATGTGCGGCTGAAACTACGGGCGTGCAAAAAATCGACACGCGGCTGGATGCATACGAACCGCGAACATACGCCCGTAGTACAGTTATGCTTCCCTAGCTTGTTTCAAAGCGATCTGAGGCAGGTCATTTACTTGGAAATCTTCGCCCAGCCCCGTAAACCAAACAGAACCTTTTGGATCGAAAAATAAAGTTCAATTTGTCTGAAATAAGTACTTCGTATGGGACCGCATGGAAATCCACGGCCGTGAGTTTCAACATTTCTGTCCTCAAACAATGGTCTTGTTCATTTGTCACGGCGCCGTATACGATCCGGCCGTAAGCTCATACGTAGTGTGCACTGTGCAGGCGTATATTGTATACTTTCAGGCGAACGCATCAACCTCAAAACTAGTGCGTATATTCGCGGTTCGCACTACGGACGGATTCATACACAGTGTGAACATAGCCTAAGGTCCATTTATATGTAATGGAACTAAAGCAGATTTGATGTTGCAGATCTTATGCTTTGTTCTATCGTTTAGTTAAATAGCTAAAATCTGAAGCTTCAATTCTGCTGCAGATCCTGTGTGAATGGACACTAAAGTCCGAATGTAATACTCACAGCACCTTTAAGTGCCATTGGGTATTGGGTATAATAGCAGTGCTGGAATCTTATGGCAGATCTAGGGACCAGGGGTTCAATCTACAAGCAACAAAGAATAAGGGGCATCAGATGTAGTAGGAGGGCCTAATTAGTTATTAAATAAAAATCAGCCTCCTAAAACATAAACATAAGGCCCTGTTCACACTACGGAATCGGCTTTGAGGTTCCGGGCGGAACTCCTCCAAGTGGACTTGGCGCCAACTCCTGCCTTCTATCAATTACAATGGGAGGATGTGTGTGCCTTGGCTCTACGCTCTTCTCAGCTCAAAGAATTGACACATCAATTCTTTGAGCGGAGGCGCGCACACTCTCCCATTGTAATTGATAGAAGGAAGCAGTTGGCGCCGAGTCCACTCGGAGGAGTTCTGCCCGGAATCTTTGAGCCGATTCCACAATGTGAATGGGGCCTTATGAGTAAATTATTTAAACTTATTTACTATTGATGCATTCATATGTAATTGATACAAGGCATGAGTTGGCACCGATTCCACGAGGAGGAGTTCCGCCCTGAATCTTGGCGCGGATTCTGTAGTGTGAACAGAGCCTTACTGTACTTGATGCAATGAAGTACAGGATCAAAGGATAAAGTATAATCAAAACGTAAGCTATAAATAGTTCAATCAAGGGTGTCTACTGTATAGAGAATCGGTATAATATACGGGTCTCTGTGGTGTTTTAATGTTTACTTTGGTTTCACATTATGGGGCAGATTTATTAACAGTGCCTCTGGCATAAGCCATTGAAAAGGCACCGATTTTTGCACAAACCCGTTTTCTCTGTGGCATATGGACCACTCAAAAATGGGCAGGCAGGGGAGTGTTGCAAGGTAGCAACCGCCACCCATGATTTACCTGCTAGCAAGCGTAAATCATTCATCAGTGTAGTGAATCAGGTGGATGGATTTGGGGCAAGGCCTAATTTAATAAATGTCTCCTCATAGAGAACTGAGAGTTTGAGAACAGACAAACAAATAAATAAATAAATAAATAAATAAATAAAGGTGCAGTTATTCCTATACTTCTCCTTCTTGCTGGATCTCAAAAACTGTAATGGTGTTAAAAAAAAAAAAAAAAAACTAAACAAAACCATAGTGGTTGGAATCCTTCTACCTGTAATATTAAAGTAATCAATATAAAAATATAATCAAAAATGTATCTGAAATATAAAGTTTCAGAAATTGATGATCAAACAATGCAATAATAAAAACTGTGTGAATAGTCAATAGGCAGTGTATTTCTTGCACTGTGACCTCCAGCAATCTTCATGATTTTAAATAATCATTACAATATAATTTTATTCCCGACATATGATTAGATTTGATTTTTATTTGACATAATTGAGATGAAAAAGCAGTAAAAATGTGTGATGGGGCATAATCCAGAAGCCATAGAGAAATATGGATTGACAGGTTTTCCTTGTGAGACATTAGAGTAATTTATGGGTGAAGGAAAGTAAAAGTTGACTTTTGCTTTAGGAAATCTTATTTCATTATTTCTGCATTTAAACTGGTTTAGAATAACTAATAATCTCTACTGATATGCTGTCAAACGTTGTGGGTTAGAAAGTCATAATAGACTTGCAAATGGCGGGAAGGTCATGATTAAATTGACTGGAGCTCCGTGCATGAGTAATACGTGCAAACGCGGAAGGATAGACATAAACATGGTTCACTGAAACAAAAATACCTAAAATAAATCATACATATTTACTATACACGTTATGTTGCATGTATTGCTAAACTGAAGCACTGATGGGTTATCAACGTAAAAAGTTATATTTTTTGGCGTAAAACATGCGAATGAATTTATTCGCAAAAGCCTGTTTTGTGAATAAAATCTTTGCATCAGCCCAGTTTACATTGCTTGCACCAAGAGGGGGGGGGGAGCGAGGAAGGAGTAGGGAGGGGGCAGAACGGGGGACTCTAGGTCCACTGAATTTATGATTTTGCTCACGGAAAAATGATAAGGAAACCTACGCAAGCTCAGAGCTAGCGTAGGTTTCCCTTTTTTAAGCCCGGCGCAAAAAAAACGTCAGACTTAATAAATGTCCCCCTTGGAGCTTAAATCGACTCTGTACCCGCAATCTGACCCCCCCCCCCCCCAAATCGCTTGTACTGTCAGATAGCTCCTTTTAATCCAAGATCTGTCCTGGGGTCCATTCGGCAGGTTATGCAGTTATTGTCCTAAAAAGCAACTTTTAAATTGGCAGCCCTGTGCCCAGTGGCCGTGGCCTAGATTGTGTATGCATTAGGCTGGCACACCCTCTCTGTCCCTCCTTCCCACCCTTCTTATCATTAGGAATGCTCCAGGCAGATTTTCTTCTATTCGTCAGCTGTGTTAGCACGGCACATGGGCTGGATCGTTAAGGCACCTGTGCAATGTTCAGACTGGAGAAAATGTTCTAGGGGCATTCCTAATGATGAAGAGGGTGGGGAGGAGGGACGGGGAGGGTGTGCCAGCCTAATGCATACACAATCTAGGCCATGGCCGTTGGGCACAGGGCTACGAGTTTAAAAGTTGTTTTTAGGACAATAACTGCATCACCTGCCGAACGGACCCCAGGACAGATCTTGGAGTAAAAGCAGCTATCCGAAGGTACAAGTGGTTTGGGGGAGTCAGATTGTGGGTACAGAGTCGCTTTAATAAATGCTACAAAAGTCTTAATGCATTTTTTAAGTAGCACCCTATAAGGCTCTATGTGCTCAGATATAAACTAACTTCAGGCATCCTGAAAGATTGATTTTGTATCTGTCATTTTTCATTTTATAGTGCACAAGATGATGCTTATTATGCCCCCTAAAAAAGCTACAGATAGAAAAAGCTAAGAGTGTTCTCCAACCAGCTCCCCAGCATGAAAAGTTGGCTTCTGTGTTTTACTCTTTAGTCTTTACATCTATAGATTCTGTTGTGTTCCATTGGCACCAGATCTATCAAAGCATTAACCAAACTTGGCATTACAGTCACATCCATATTATTGGCAGTTGCCACCAAGCTAGAAAAAGGCAAAAACAAAACCCATATGCATTGCTCAAGATCATGTTACAAGCACTCTTCACGATTTCAACAATGTGGAACAAGGATTTGGACACATTTATGCACTGATAGTTTTGTATGCTTGTTTCTTTTATTTGGTATTAGTACTTTATGGCTTGGTGGTGCATTGTGTTCTGCAGCTATTTTGATGTATAATGTGATGTTTGATGAGGGCATTTAATTTTTGGAAATAAACCATCTGATTAAAAAACAAAAGATATAAACCAAACTGTAAAGGGAACTCATCATCATTTTATGCTACCTAAATCACCAGTTATCAGGGGGGTCCAAAGCGGCGTTGCTCTGCCGTTAAGTTTTAAAATGACGGATGTAATTTCGCTGTTTGTTTGCCCATAAGTGCAATGATACACTATTAGTACATTGGTACATTATTTGGGTTTAGTAATTGGCCTTTGGGTGTGTCTTTACTAGAAAAGTCCATTGAATTTAATAGTAAAAAAGCACGGTGACAAAAGAAAAACTAAAAATTACCGTCTGCTGTTTGCAATAGAGGTCCTAAAATAATTGACATAATCATTATTTTGACATCTGCACAGACAATATACATCATTTTATCCACTTTAACCCCTTTCAAGACCAAGCCTATTTGCACCTAAAAGACCAGGCTCATTTTTCAAAATCTGACCTGTCTCACTTTATGCACTTATAGCTCAGTGATGCTTTAACATATGCTAGCAATTCTGATGTTTTTTCGTCACATATCGCACTTTATATAAAGTGGCAAAATTTGTTCACTACTTTGTGTGTTTTTTGTGAAAAACTTTAAAATATCATGAAAATTTTAAATTAGCATTTTATGAACTTTGAAATTCTCTGCTTCTAAAAAAAGAAAGTCATAAATTAGTTACTAAGTCACATTACCGATATGTCCTCTTTATTCTGCCTTCATTTCATAAACATATTTTACTTTTTTAGGGTGTTACGGAGCTTAGAAATTTATCAGCAAATTACCACATTTTCGTGAAAGTTTCCAAAACTGATTTTTTTTTTAGGGACCAGTTTTTTTTTTAAGTTGATTTAGGAGGTTTGTATACTGGAAGCCCCCATAAGTGACCCCATTTTGGAAACTACAAACCTTAAAGAATTAATCTAGGGGTATAATGAGCATTTTAACCCAACAGGGGCTGGAGGAAAGTATTCACCATTAGGCTGGGTTCACACTATGTATATTTGAGGCTGTATTTGTGAGGCTGTATAGCAACCAAAACCAGGAGTGGATTGAAAACACAGAAAGGCTCTGTTCACATAATGTTGTAATTGAGTGGATGGCCATCATTTAATGGCAAATATTTGCTGTTATTTTAAAACAACGGCTGTGGTATTGAAATAATGGCCGTTATTTACTGTTATATGGCGGCCATCCACTCAATTTCAACATTGTGTGAACAGATCCTTTCTGTGTTTTCAATCCACTCCTGGTTTTGGTTGCTATGAGGACCTGACATGAGGACCAAATACAGCCTCAAATATACATAGTGTGAACCCAGCCTTAGGCCGTAAAAAAATGAAAAATTAACATTTTCCAATAATATATATGTTTAGATTAAAGTTTCTCATTTTCAAAAGGAACATGAGAGAAAAAGCACCCCAAAATTTGTAACACAGGTTCTCTTGAGTACTACGGTACCCCATATGTGGGCGTAAACCACTGTATGGGCACACAGCAGGGCTCAGAAGGAAGGGAGTGCCAATTAGCTTTTCCATTGCAGATTTTGCTGAATCCACGGATTCACGGTGGGGGGAGATGAAATACAGCTGCGGCAGCGGCCCATTAGTGACCGCCGTTTCGGCAGTCACTAAGGGGTTAATGGGGGTCAGCTGCGGGATTCCAGATGATTCTCATTATCTCCGGTGTTTTACTCTATCTCTGTACGCTATCTCTGCAGCGATCCCGCTCTCATCATTAACCCCGTCAGTAACAGGAACGTATATATACATTCCTACTGCACGGGGTATGTGCAATAGGAACGTATATATACATGTTACTGACGTGAAGGGGTTAATAATGGATGTCTTTTTAAATAGAAAAAGCGGACGCCTTTTCGCTTTTTTGAACATATTGTTATCATAGCTTATAAGGGCCAAAGTCAGAGTAACATGTGGACAAACACAGAAGGCAAAAGATATAACCAGAAAATAACCAGGTACAATGTCCAAGGAGTTAGACTTTAGAGCCGGGATATTACATGCATTATTGGCACATACATTCAGTAAAGTGTAGTATAGCAGGATGGTGCCAAGCCTGAGCTCTGAATGACTTGAAGTCCTGGTTTACTGGTTGGCTAATTAGCCTTCACACAAATGGGCTGGTGGCCATTGCAACAGCATGACACTGCTACGTGATCGTTCGGACCATCTGATCAAAATATCATCCATTTAAGGATTCCTTTTGAATGGAATGGTGATGAAAAAAAAAAAAAGACAGACAAAAGAAAAGGTAATTACAAAGATGCATCTTCCGCTGAAAAACTACAGATCATGTTGCAAACAAATGAGCCCCCACACAGCCCCATAGATAAAAAAATGAAAAAAGTTATAGTAGGTCAGAAGATGGTGATGTAAAAAAATAATTACATATTTTTTATTTTAATTTTTTTACAAGAATGTCATTAACTACGATTGGTTATGCAAAAAACAAGCTTGAAAAAAAAAACTTAAAAAAATAAACTCGTAGAAGGAAAGTAGGAAGAAAAGAAAAGGCAAAATGAGCTATAAAGGGTTAACTATTGTTAACTTTTAACTACTCATAATATTTACAAATGTCACACAAGCAAATTGGATTTCTTTTAGCTACGGTTATTTTTAATATATTATTTGAGGATCAATGATTTTGCTTGATGAGTTGGTTTATGTTTCCTCAGTTAACATCTAGAACTGAATAAATTAATGTGTTAGGAGGCTTGTTGTCAAAACCAATATATAAGGTCACTAATGGTAGAATGAAATGTATAGTGTCAGGTTAGACACAGCACATTTGCTGAGGATCTTATGCTGTCTATAGTAAAATGTAACTGAATAAGATTTCCTGAAAATTCCAAAAGGAAATTAGAGCACCTTGCACATTTTTAAATCTGTGCAATGTTTCTTTTGTTGTGGAAATACCATTTCCATCACTGGTTTAACAGCCTGGAACATCACCAGACAGGCTAATTAAACAATATTGTAAAGCAGAATCACATTCACAAATGAAAACTAAATTCTATCTATCTATCTATCTATCTATCTATCTATCTATCTATCTATCTATCTATCTATCTATCTATCTATCTATGACCCCTTCACAAAGATATCTACCAAAATCTCAAAATGACCTTAAATGTTGAATATTGGGTGGGCTTTGCATAAAACTCCAGCATTTGCAATATAGCTGGATGGATTTTACCATTAAAATTGGGGCTGTTGGTTAGTTACGATGAAAGAAAAGTGGTTTGTTTTTCACTGAGTTTGAGTGACTTTTTGCGATTCTGAGCCCCATTTGCCATGTGGTCGGGGTGGGACACAGCATTGCATTTATTATAATTTTCACCTCAATCCGGTGAACATTAGGCATAAAATCGATGCCAGCTTGCAGCAGCCTCTGAGAAGGATTTAATAAGAGATTTGTTTCTTTAAATAAATTCAGTGGTGTGAACACAGGGCAAATTCAATATTAGAGTGGCTTCAAAAACATGGCTCTTGTACATTCTTCAGCAATCATTAATGAGATCTCTTGGCCGTGATCAGTGGACAACACCAATAGGACTAGGACCAAGCAAACACAATGACTAGTTAAAGCTGTGCAACAGAGACTGTTATGCATGTATACAGTTTTTTGTGGTACACTAATTGCTGTTAAAAAGCAGTATACAGTATACAGGGTTGGTTGTTGAAACAATTTTGTGATGGCACATGAAAACCCATTCCTTGTTCACTTTCCTACTTCTTCCAATATTGCTGTGTACGTATATATACTGTCAGATATCTGCCACCAAAAAAAGGGATTTTTGTACTTTTTTTAATTCTAAAAAGCATCTGTTTGTGCAGTCTGTTTTTAGGCAAATTGTTAGTTACCACTGAATACCATTCTCTTTCTTATACATGCTGCCATAACTTTGACATTGAAGGGGTACTCCTTTACTTATCAGCTACTATTTGCAGTACAAGAAGTGGTGTAGTCTGACACAGTGCTCTCTGCTGCCCCTTCTGTCAATGACAGGAACTATCCAGAACAGGAGAGGTTTTCTATGGGTATTTTCTACTGCTTGGGACAGTTCCTGTCACAGACAAAGATTGCAGAAAAGAGCCCAGTGTCAGACTGGAAAGAAAATGTCACTTCCTGCAGGACATAAAGTAGCTGATAAGTACTGGTAGACCTGATGTTTTTAAATAGAAGTGAATAACAAATCTATATAACTTTCTAACACTCGTTGATTTGAAAGAAGAAAAAAAGGTTGGGGTTAAAAATTATTTCAAGTACTCAAGTACACTCAAAGGTTACATAACATTGTTATACAGGCCTTTTGGGGCTTTTAGAGAATGTCAGACACATGTTTTACCACTAACCGTAAGCTTTGGTTTCAGATCAAACTATTTTGGTCTGAACCAAACTTTTTGTTAAAGTGTAACAGGTTGGCTAAACTAAACTGAAAAGTTTGGTCATTTTTATTGGCACCATGAAATTCTTGTTTTTCATATAGAAAGGTATGTCTGGAGCCGTTAAAAAAAAAAAAAAAAAGATATTCAGTATAAGGAGATTTGACATTAAAATCTGTATTTTAAAAGTCAACCATATTTTATGCTCAGTTTCTGTATTAAAATAATGGAGATGTTGAAATCCATGAAAATGATTAGCCATCCTCCATGTCAAAGTTGAAACAAAAAGAAAGGCAAAATCTGTCAAGTTTCAATCCTCACAAAATATTTCTATTACGATTAAGAGAATACATGTACCCCAGACTGACCTATCAACTTAATATGCTCAGTCTGGAATTGCGGTTTTTTTTTTTTTCCTATTACCTGCTTAAGTAAAATGTCAAACATAGCAATAGCATTTGGTTATTTCTGACTTTTTAGATTTTTTTTTTCCCCTGAACAGTAATTGAACAATACTATGAATAATAAGTAACAGTAGCATGATAATACAATTCCAAAGAATAAAATTATTGTAATTATTAACACGTAAAGAAACAGGTTTTATCTGCATACTGTGCATTGAGTTTAAGCTGTTTCCAGGACTCAAGCTGATATCATTTGACTGCATATTAAAGCGCGGGGAGCTCAGCATGACTGTAAATAAGGTAATTTGGTTGTAAATTATTTTGCACCTACAGAGTTGAAATTGAAGACATATATTTTATAGAATGCAATTATTTATTAACCTTTTAGTCAATGTGCTGTGATATTATATTAATGGCAGTGAGCTCCTGTGGAGGAAAGAATGGCAACTACAATCCTCTGGGAATTAATTGTGCCATTGTCACCGGAGAAAATAGGGTAAATGTAATCCTAAAATGTTAGTAGCAATGCAAGAATCTCCACAGGAGGGCTTTGCAGACCAAAGACACATTTTCTTGACAGTGATTCATGTCTTGGAGTATTGACACGGTTTGGTCTTGGCATTGTAAATCAACAGAGCTCAACCTAGAATATTTTCAAGATTTAAAGATTCGAAAGTGGACTTGTTACTAGTGTTGATTGAACTGTTCGAGAAAAGTTAAGTTCGAGTCAAACATCTCGATTTTCTCAAACTGAACTCTTTACTGTTCGTTCGAGTTAGTGTTCGAGTTCAAGTTCAAGCACCTTTTTGCAAGCCAATCAGTGCAAAGCACATAGAAGTGTCAGAAACGTCATTGCTAAGGTGTACAGGTCTCATTGGCTGCTAAAATCACATGATCATCTCATATATATCACTGTGATGTGTTCTGGACGCCATTTTCTGCTCACTCACTGTGCTGTACAGACTGCTGTCTGTCTCTCTGCTTGCATGATGCTATTTAGCTTAGTTAGTTAATTAGTGTTTTAGCAAGCTCAGGGACTTAGGGACAAGCTTAGGGACTTAGGGAGAAGCGTAGACTTAGTTAGATAGCATTTCCCTCTCCATAGACAGCAGTACTTGGTTTGGTAAAGCTGGGCTACCTCCATTGTTTTCTTATTCATATACTGTGTAATGTAATATTGTCATACAGATATACTGTATGTCCAGGAAATAGAGTTCTCTCTGTTGCTAAATCTTTCTCAATGACAAAAAGTGTAATTTTCACAGGGGTATCCCCCAAAAAATTGTTTTTAGCATTAATAGCCTATCCATAGCTTTCCATCTTTCCAATATCAAAGCTGGGTGACCTCCATTATACTGACTACTATACAAGATACTAGGAAAGCTGGATGACCGGCATTATACCACTATGCAAGATGCTTGTAAAGCTGGGTGGCTTCCATTATACTGACTACTATACAAGATGCTAGCAAAGCTGAGTGACCTCCCTTATACTGACTACTATACAGGATGCTGGGAAAGCTGGGTGACCACCATTATACTGACTACTATCCAAGATGCAAGGAATGCTGGGTGACCGGCATTATACAAGATGCTAGGAGAGCTGGGTGACCGCAATTATACTGACTACTATCCAAGATGCAAGGAAAGCTGGGTGACTGCCATTATACTGACTACTATACAAGATGCTAGGAAAGCTGGATGACCGCCATATACTGACTACTATACAAGATGCTAGCAAGGCTGGGTGACAGCCATTATAAAAGATGCTAGGAAAGCTGTGTGACCGCGATTATACTGACTACTAGACAAGATGCTAAGGAAACTGGGTGTCCTCCATTATACTGACTATTATACAAGCTGTAGGGAAAGCTGGGTGACCTCCATTATACTGCCTACTACACAAGATGTTAGGAAAGCTGGGTGACCTCCATTATATTGCATACTATACAAGATGCTGGGAAAGCTGGGTGACCTCCAATATACAAGATAATAGGAAAGCTGAGTGACATCTATTATACTGACTACTATACAACATGCTAGGAAAGCTGAGTGACGTACAACTGCCAACTCAACTCTACTATGTCACTACTGCCTCAACTCTGCTGTCACTGCTGCCTCAAGTCTGCTACCTCACTACCTTACTACCTTAACTCTGCTACATCACTACCTTACTACCTCAACTCTGCTACATCACTATCTTACTACCTCAACTCTGCTATGTCACTATCTCAACTCTGATACCTCAGTTATCCATTGAAAGGAATGAAGTTTTTTTTTTTTTTTCTGTCATTCTTAGAGCCAAATTGTCTTCACTAAGTTGTTCCATGTATCCAGTTTACCCTTTTGGATTGTAATTCTAGCTTCTCCTCACGTGTATAGGTATAAAAATTAACCCGAACATCTCCCATTGACTTAATGGAGTTTGAGTTCGAACATTTTACTTTTTGATCATAACTACTTGTTACCTGAAAAAAAATGGAATTGCTAGGAATTGTGTATCTCAGCTTGATGCTCCTCTGCTGTGCTCCATGTTTCTCCTGGGGTAGCCCAACCTGCTATATCCCACTTGAGCATTGTTGGCTTCTAGCATTTCAAGCAAAGATGTCTGTCTGCTGTTTTATTCCCAAGTATGCTGACCTGTTCCTGTTCTGTGGATTATTCTTTCTGCCTGACCCTCGTCTGTACTGCCTGCCTCTCCCATTGCTGACTAGAATTGTCTGACCTGCTTCTGAGACCTCCTGTCCTGACCTTTGCCTGTCAGACTACGATGTCCATCTTATTCCTAGTACTGCTCTGACTCTTCTGCTTATAACCCAGCTTGCTGGTCACATAAACTCAGCCAGTTTCATGGTGCCTTGCAGTGACGGAACCAGCTGCTACTCACGGCGTTTAAGTGTAAGTGACAGGGGGAGTCCCCTGTCACTTACCGATCGGGGGGGGTCCCGATCATTAAAACGGACCGCCAGAGGTCTCTCACCTGCCTCTGCACGGTCCGATCAGCGCTCTGGTCACTGAGCCTGTACAGGCAGGCTCAATGAGCAGAGTGCCGATAACACTAATCAATGCTATGCCTATGGCATAGCAATGATCGTTGTGAATAATGAAAGTAATCAATATACAAGTCCCCCAAAGGGACTTAAAAATGCATAAAAAAGTTAAAATCACTAACACACTACCCCAAAACCCCTCCCCAAATAAAAGTTTAAATCACCCCCATTTCCCATTATATAAATAAAACATATAAAAATAAATAAACATATAATATACCATAGCATGCGTAATTGTCCGATCTATTAAAATATAACAAGCGTCATTGCGAACGGCGTACACAAAAAGAGGGAAAAAAGTGCGCGGATTACCGATTTTGTTACATTATATATATAAAAAAATAATAAAAAGTGATCAAAACGTCCGATCTTCACAAATATGGTATTATTAAAAACTAGAGATCATGGCGGAAAAAATGACGCCCCATACAGCCCCGTAGGTGAAAAAATAAAACTGTTATAAGCGTCACAATAGGCCCATTTTATTAATATTTGCCAAAAAAAAGTATTTCAATAAAAAATATATATAACATTAGAGAATCTGTGTAAACCTGCATATGGTTGTGTTCGGACTGACCTATAGAGTAATAGTATCATGTCGCTTTTACCATATAGTGCATTACGTAGACACAGGAACCCCCCAAACGTTACCATATTGCATTATTTTTTACGATTTCACCTATTTATATCTTCATAAATAATATATTTGGGATTCCGTCATACATGTTATGGTAAAATGAAAGGCGTCATTACAAAGTACAACTATTCCTGTAACAAACAAGCCATTACTTGGCCTTGTAGATAAAAAACTGAAAGTGCTTGAGCTCTTAGAAGGGGAGGAGGGAAAAACAAAAGGGCAAAGATCAAAATTTGCGCGGTCCACTGGGTCATTTTGGGCCTGGTCCTCAAAGGGTTAACATGGTGAGATGGTACTCTCTCTTTGATCAAATGTTTTGCTTAGAATCTTGTTTTTAAAAAAAAAATCTTTAGAACAGGTTTTTATTGTGGGTACAACGTATATATATATAAGTAAGTCCTAACGCTTGCAGGTTGCTGCAACATTTTTCTATTTTTGGATGTCTCTGTGACACATCAAAAGTTTTTTTTTTTTAGTAAAGCTATGGTCACACTACAGTATGTTTAACCATGTTAAATTGTCGGGTGCCGGGCTGCATTAAGGACCTCTGTATCAACTGCAGGAACGCTCCTTTTTTAGTTTTGATTTGCGGGCATCGTCGGGTGTTCCCGCAAATCAATTAACCAATTACTTTAATGTCAAGTGTGGCCGCTGCCACACATTACATTGAGTGAACAGCTTTTATTTCCAGACACTGTTCACTGAACAGCGTCCGGAAATAATTGGAAGGTACATAATTTTAACGCCCGTTCTAAAGAACAAGTGTCAGCATAACGCTGTGTGAACACAGCAGGCGGCATTACATTGACTTCAATGCAATGCCGCCCCTGCAGTAAAGAATGCACACCGATTTCATTGCAATCTGCATCCGTTCTTTACTGAAAAATTACGTAGTGTGAACCTAGCCTAATATGTACTCTTCAATCCTTAATGTTCATTAAGCAATCTATAAAATTACAGCTTTTAAAACTTATCCAATTCCTGATAACCCCACTAATTATGGTCATATGGTATGGCAAACAATAGTAGAAAAAAAGTGTATACAAATACCAACATACTACAATTCATTCAATCAATCAAACACAAATCTGCAATTGGATTTCTAACAGTATACTTTATCCCTATTAGTCATGTACACACAATAAGGAACACTCCTGCTGATATCAATATAATGTTTCAATAAGAAAATTTCCAAATCGAAGAGTTTTTCAATTGTTCCCATACCTGTCGTAGAAATGCTTTCTACAGCCGTGCTAGCCATGCAGATAATGACTAAATTAAAAAAGCTGAAATTAAAATGCATTCCAAATGCAGGTGCCCTTTTATGTAAAATATTTTGCTAGAATGCTACAATACTTAATGGAAATGTGTGTATGATATTGCCAGAAGCTACATATAATTAACTGTTCATTTTGTAATTCCTCTTGACTTTGTGGATGGCCTAAGGTAAGAAAGCTGTTGCATATCTTAGAATTAATTATTCTTTGACTGGAATGATAAAGTGCACATAATTCGGCAGGTTAAAGCCTAGAAATATTCACTGTATCTCTGGATGAGCATACACACTTTGTAAATTTGTAAGTAGTGAGTGGTCCCGCCATATATACTCAACTTTACGGCAAAGATAGGTAAACTTATTTTTCTCGTACTGCTTTAGTTTAGTTAGTTTAGTATGAAAAGCTCAGTCTTCGTAATAAATGGAATTATTAGTGAGTAACATATGGTATATCGTGTCCATAGGTGCTCAATTATGTTGTTGCTCCGATAACAAGATCTAGGGCTCGGGGCGATTGTTGCATCTTGGGGGCAAACTCATTTTAATGTGTTTTATCAGCTGGAAAATGTTTCTGGCCAGCTTGAAATTAATTTTTCAATTTTTCAATTTTCAACATTACAATATGTTCTACTATTACTATGCACTCATGCACATAGACAAAAAAAATGACTTCCATGAAGATGTATGTGTGTTCAGTATGCAGGTCGTGTTCCTATATATGAAGCTATTTTCCCCTTAAAAACTATATACTCAGAAATCAATGGAGCCTGTAAAGCTGTGTATGGAGCCTTTGTCATGTGCATGAATGCTAATTTATTTGTTAAACTAGGATTAATTTAGGATTAACTGGGATCACTGGGACCACTTTTCTATTGAATAATTATTCTACAATAAAATATTGTAGAGAAGCAGGCTTTTAAATGTTTTAAAGGTCAAATTAAGGATGTACAGTAGTTCCAGCTCTTAAAAAATGCTCGTCAGCTTGATTTAGCCCATGTGTGGCTAGTGGTTGGAAAGCCAAAAACAGCTGAACCAACTGTTTTACAACTGTTTTGACTTTGATGGGTGTTGCATGAACAGTATAGCACCACAAGCAAAAAAAGTTTACACAGCTTCAGGTATTAGGAATGTTTAGACACTCGAGATGAGCGAGCATGCTCGTCTGAGCTTAATACTTGTTTGAGTATTAGGGTACTCGATGGTGCTCGTAACTCGGACGAGCATCTTGTGATACTCGAGACAATGTCATCTTCCTCTTCCTGCATGTTTGGCAGATTTTTTTTTCAGCCAATCATCATGCAGGAGTCTTTGGGAGCTCGTAGCATCACGTGGGAAACCTACATGTCCATAGCAGCAATCGGCTGGCCAGATCAGATGACCTGGGCATATAAGAATCAGGTACCACGATGCTCGCTTCAGACGCAGGCTGGATGAGCATAGGGAGAGAGCTACTGTCTGTCAGGGGGAGTGTTAGGCAGGGAATTAGTGTGTGGTTAGGCAGGAATCGAACACAAAGAACCCAACAGTCCTTCAAAGGACTTAACATTTTTAAAACATATATATTTTTTGCTACTCTTGGCTGCTGGCTTGGACTTGTAGTGCAGCTGTCAATAGTCAATTTGTCCTGTTGCTGACATTCTCTTGGCTGGCTGGGATCTGTTGTTTAGCTATACCTATCCTCACTGTGCAGTTTCCTGTGCAACGGGTGCCTTAAAAAAAGAACCATAACCAGTTACACACATACTCTATATGTCTACCCCCAAAATTGCTGTCGGTAGTCAATTTGTCCTGTTGCTGGCATTCTTTTGGCTGGCTGGAGCCTATCCCAGAGGCGTCCATGCATGCTACCCCTGCTGTTTCCTGTCCATTTCCATGTTGTTTTCAACATTTTCTGTGGCTTATCACAAATATAAAAAAATGGTAACTAATCCTCTAGAGTATATAAGAGTATATATATATGCATACACAAACATACACACATAAAAATGTTGTAATCAATGTAGTTAAAAGATTGTTAAACAGCCCATAATTAAAAGATCATGAATTGTTGGAGCCACTAGGTATATACCTGTGTTGAACTTAGAAGATAAGCATATATTCACACGATGCGTTAATGTTCAACAATGTCTATTAGAGGTGATATAGCAATGATAAAATATGGAGGTATCGATAGCTCCTTAAAAGTGCAATAGTGCTGAAAAAAAGGGTTGGCGTGGTACGCCTCTCACCGGATCGATGTTATCTCAGCCGTATCATAGATACTGTGTGGCTTGTAGTGCGCCGGAGGATCCTCCGCTCCGCATTGGAGACCGCTGCTATCGGATAGAGCTGTATCGGCTTTAGATGTATGGCTGCCGGATCAGCGTGCAGCGTCTTCAATCCTGTTTAGCTGCTGTGGATTGAGCTGGAGTATGCAGAGTGGCGCTAACAGGTTTGTTGTTTCGCGGGAATCGGCCTGTCAATCATCCGTGCCGTTCTTGTTGTGTTTGTCAGGCTTGCGACATTAGATATACATGTAACAAGTTGACTTGTAGTGATTTGTTAGTTAGCTAGACGCATTTCAAGGCAAAACCAGGGCCTCTTCCTCAGTAGCTACTGACAGCAGCCAATCATAGATCAGTTTTCAGCTCTGGTAAAATGAAAGCTGAGCTGTGACTGGTTGCTGTGGTCAGTTTACACCAGTGTTTTATACCCTATGATAAATATATTAGCAATTGCAGCATTTAAGGTATTAATGACATGATGATGGCAGGGGGACACTGAGGGACACTGGGCACTGGAGGGACACTAAACATCCCCCTGCCATCATCCTCTCCAGCAACCACAGCCAGCACAGCTCTGGGATTGGGGTCATGACATCACCTTGTTATCCAGGAAGTGACATCAGCAGGAAGTGAAGACTTGATGCAGTAGTAAGTGCAGGGAAAAAAGCACTTTATGTGAATTTCCTGTAATAAGTGTATATTGGGGATTTGTATAACTTTTAGGGGGCAATACAATACTTTAATAAAAATTTTCAACGGACTTCTCCTTTAAGGAAAAAAAATTCTATAATGATCTGAATAATCAAACTTTTAAGAAATGTTATAGCTTTAAAATGTGCCAAAAATGACAGGTCATGACACGGGGACAGATGTCCCATCTTACGTTTATTTAAAGGAAAACCCCTCCACAATCACAGTGATCTATGGATTAGTCGTTGCAAGCTTATTAAGGGGATGCATAATTTTGTTATTTTCAGAAAATTATTGTTTTCATTCCTTTGTTTTTATTTTTCAGTTTCTAGGATACTGAGAATAGCAGAACTAAACCCAAGCCAGTGACATCCTCTCAGATCTACTCAGCATGCTTTTTGTGATAATATAATAATTACAGCTAATGCCATTCATTATTGCATCAACCATTACTTCTTTGTGAGTAAATTAACAGATGCGGCATATGTCTGTACTGATAACACGCTATACATTTAAGAGATTTTACTCATATTTTGTAAGCTTTAGATTCCCAGGAGGTTTATCCCAAACGTAATGTGGATGGACTGTGCATTTTGTATATAAGATGATGAAGAACTGATAATATATATATTTAATCTAGTAAGGTATAAAAAGAAAAATCATATTGTGTTATTAGCCAAATGCAAAATAAAGCAGCATTCTGGACATGTGTCAACTATTCTGCGATCCGTTTGGCAGGTGATGCAGTTAATGTAATAAAAAAACAACTTTTAAACTGGCAGCCCCGTGCCCTTTGGCCGTAGCTTACATTGTGTATGCATTAGGCTGGCACAACCTCTCTGTCCCTCCTCCCCACCCTCCTCATCATTAGGAATGCTTCAGGCAGATTGCCTCCTATTCATCAGCTGTGAGAGGATGGCACATGGGCTGGATTGTTAAGGCACCTGTGTAGTTTTCACTTCAGAGGAATAGGAAATATCTTGCCAAAGGCATTCCTAATGATGAAGAGGGTGGGGAGGAAGGACAGAGGGGTGGTGCCAGCCTAATGCATATACAAACTAAGCCACGGCCAAAGGGCATGGGCAGCCAGTTTAAAAGTGGACCACAGGACAAATCTTGGATTAAAAACAGCTTTTCGAAGGTACAAGCAGTTTGAGGGGTGCAGATTGTGGGTACAAAGTCACTTTAAAGGGATCTCCAGTGACCCCATAAAAAATATAATGCACAAAAAGCATATTGGTGCACTCACCGATCCCTCACTGATTGACACATTTCCTGCTTGTCTACACTACTCCTATCCCCAGATTCAAACTTCTACAAATGATATCAGTTTTAGGCTATGTTCACCAGCTGTGAATGACCGGCCGTTCTGTGACCCCAGTCGGGTCACAGAACGGCCAGTCTCTGCCCGATCATCCCGGCTGGTACTTAAGTACTGGCTGGATGATCTTTCCGGCTGCAGGGTTATGATGCATTAGAACCTCCCACAGCACACAATGAAGCAAGCGGCCGGAGCCGCTCGCTTCATTGAGTGAACTGACAGGGTTTCCTACGGCCGCAATTCATTGAATTACGGCCGCAGAAAACTGACATGTCAATTATTTGCGGCGCCGCACGGGATCCCGGCCGGAGCGTATACAATGTGTATATGCTGCAGCCGGGATCCCATAGATCAATAGGCAGTGTTCACAAGCGCATAAAGTACGGCCGTTGTTGCCGATGGCAACAACGGCCGTACTTATAGGTAGTGTGAACATAGCCTCCCATTGTGAAACTTCATCTTCCAGCATGCATTGTACCTCAGAATCAACTGCCAGTCACCTGCCGTTTCTTGTAATATCATGCCCACCACTGACTTGGTCAGCTTCTACTTTGCCCAGTAAACACAGTATCTATCTATCTATTTATCTATGCCAGAAAAACAGAGAGAATAAACAACAGTGTCTCCTTTCCCTTATATTACTAATGAAAGGCTGTTGTTTTCTCACCCAAAGCTACTGTGTGATGTCAGATGAGGTTCAGTATTACAGCTTGCCTGGCAACAAAAGAGAAGGAGATCGTGTGACCTCTGCCTAAGATGGGAGGGGGCGAACAGAGCATTGGAGACAGTGTGGACCAGGAAGTAAGGAATTCCAGCAGCTTCAGGGAGTCAAGATGTGCTGCAGGCGAATGGACCAATGCATGTACATGGTTATATCTTTCTTAATTGGAGTTCCCTTTTAACCCCTTAATGACACACCAAATTTTTATTTTTGAAGTTAAATTTTTTTCCCTCCCACCTTATAGATACTATGAATATTTTAATTTTCCATCTACAGACCCTATATGAGGATTTTGTTGTAGGTCCAATTGTAATTTGTTGCAACACATTTAATTTAACCTAAAAATGGACAAATAAATAAAATAAAATAATGAGCACCACCAGGTGCTGATGCAGAAAGTGCTGCCAGCTGCTGACGCTTACCCTTTAACTGTTTGCACTCATAATCAGGAGCCCATACAGTTAAATGTGATGCTTTGATTGACTGATTGGGCCAGAGGCCATTGGCAGCACAGCTGTGTGTGTGTGTGTGGGGGGGGGGGGGGGGGATATGTGGGACATGAGTGATGTAAGTTGGATGCTGCCCAAGGGAGTCTTGGTAAAAATAGACACAGGCTGTATCCATGTTTTCATGGCAAACCTAGGGTAAAATCCAACCTGTCCAGCAATCAGGAGTCAAATATTAAAGGGGTTATCCAGTGCTACAAAAACATGGCCACTTTCTTTCAAAAACAACACAACTCTTGTGTCCAGTTCAGGTGCAGTTTGCAATTAAGCTCAATTCACTTCAATGGAACTGAGCAGTAAAACCCCATCCAAGCTGGAGACAAGAGTGGGGCCGTCTCTGGAAGAAAGTGGCCATGTTTTTGTAGCGCTGGATAACCCCTTCAGGTGAACAGTTTGCCAAGTTCTCTAAACACTAGTGAAAAAATGTCATGAAAAATTATTTTCCTTAACTTTTCTTAGAGTAAGGTAAGGCTACACAATTGTACAAGAGCAGGGGCTCCTCTTTTTTTGACAGGAATCCTGTAGAGTGGGCAGCAATGGCCTAGGCTTACTGTATGACCAAAGCAGGTAAGAGTACATTTGATGGATAATGGGTTTTCCCTTAGTCCCATCAGCAATAATGGGGTATTATTGTTCCTGTGAGCTTAGGCAGGACAAACGGAATTTTAATAGTAAAATAAAACTTTAATGATATACACGGAATAGGCCCCTCCTCCCTCAGTATAATAGGAGGCCGAACCCCATACACCATGAGTTAATTATAAAGAAAAAATCTAATTATCCAGTAGGGAGGGAAAGTTGTGCCGCTGATGGGACGCTTACGTCTATCAACGACACAATAATGGGGATTTAGCACTACAGTTAATCCCTAGGGTGGGATTCTAAAAAAGCCTGGCTGACCACCGAAGAGGCAAACCCTGCAGTGGAAGGTTCAGAGGCTCTAATATGATAGTGTTTAAAAAAGGTTCTAGGAGTGGACCAGGAGGCTGACTGGCAAATCTGCTCCAGTGGGATACCAGCTTTCTCTGCCCAAGACGAGGTAACTGCCCTGGTAGAGGGAGCCTTGGTGAATTCAGGCAGATCCTTCTCATTAATCTGGTAGGAAATATTTATGCACTCAGAAATCCATCAGGATATTGAAGGTTTGGATGCCTTCAGTCCCTTATTCTTCCCAGAAAAGGATATAAATAGATTTTCAGACCTCCTGAATTCCTGGGTTCTCTGTAAGTATGTTCTTAAGCATCTTACAACATCCAATCTACCTAGTTCAGCCTCTCCAGATGTTAGATCCGATGGCAGTACTGGTATTGTTACCAGCTAATTTAGGTTGGAAAATGAGGGACATTTTGGAGAAAACGTGGGAAGAAATTTTAAAAGAACCTTGTCCTCAAGAAAGGTAGGAAAATGCCTGTACGCTTAGCAGAAGTTATTGCCATCAAAAACACCGTCTTTAGAGTCAATTGCTTGTTCTAGAGGTTCAAAGGGTTCTTTACTTAATGTCCTCAAGACTAGGAAGAGGTCCCAGGGACTGACCGGTCTGCAAATCCTGGGGCGAAGTCTAGAGACTGCTCTAACAAAATCCTTTACCTCCTGGATCTGAAGGAGTTTCTGATGTAGAGACACTGATAAGGCGGCCAGTTGAACCCTCAGTGTACTAAGGGATAGTCCCTTATCCTACCCATCCTGCATAAATTCCAATATTTGAGGAACAGATGGGGTACTAGGGTATATTTGGTGTTGGGAACACCAGGAACTGAAGATTCTTAGAATTCTTGCATAAGATCTGTTCATAGCGTCACTCCTTGGGCTTTTAATGGGGGTAGGTTAGATTCCAAGACGTTAGATGAAGGGACCCCAGGCTGTAACAGAGCTGCGTGCCCTGAGACACAAGGTTCAGCCAAGGTGACAGCCTTCAGTACCTCCCCTGACTCAAAACATGAGAAGGGAGAACCAGGACCTCTTCGGCCAAAAAGGAATAATTGCAATTACCGAAGTCTTGTCCTGTTTGATCTTCAGTAGGATCCTGGGAATCATGGCTGTTGGTGGAAATATGTAGGAAAGTCTGAAGTTCCACTTTATTGACATTTCATCCATCACCTCCTGGTTGTCCTCCTGGTACAGTGAGCAGAATCTTGGAACTTTCGTATTCCAATGGGTCGCCATCAAATCTATCTCCAGGACGCCTCACCAGGCTGTTATCTGGCTGAATATAACAGGGTTCAGAGACCATTCACCTGGAATTGCCAAGTGCCGACTCAGACTGTCTGCCAGAACATTCAGAGTCACCTTGATATGGACAGCTGTAATGTTGGCGAGATTTGATTCTGCCCACCTCAAGATCCTCCCTACCTCTTTTAGCAGGGGTTTAAATCTGGTGCCACCTTGTTTTCTCAGGTAATAAACAGAAGCAATGTTGTCTGTTCTTACCTTTACCGTTTGACCGTGGAGAAGATCCGAGAAGTGAACTAGGGCGTGGAAGATGGCTCTTAACTCCAGCTCGTTTGAAGAAAGGCTTCTTTCTGACGAAGTCCAAACTCCCTGTATCATCCTCTGAGCTAGATGAGCTCCCCATCCTTGTCCTGACGCGTCTGTAGTAAGGGTGATCCAACCTGGTTCCTCTATCGCTGCTCCGTCCTTTATGTGTGACCACCATCGTAGAGATTGTCTTACAGCTAACGAAAGTTTGATCATCTTGTCTAGGCCTGAGGTCTTTCCGTTCCATTGTTGGAGAACCTCCGCCTGAAGAGGTCTCATATGGAACAAAGCCCATGGAACTTCCTCTGTGGCTGATATTAGAAGCCCTAGAAACTTCATCAGGGTCCTTAGAGAGACCAGACAAGGAGCTCTCAGAAAGCGGTATCCATTCAGAATTCTCTTCTTCCTCTCTGGAGTGAGGAATAGTCTCCTGGGAGTCTATGACAAACCCCAGGTAAGTATTTCTTGTAGAGGGAGTTAGATCTGAGTTCTCCCAGTTGACCAGCCATCCGAGTTTGGAGATTAAATCCAGAGTTGTAAAGACTCCCTGATTGAGAAGGTCTTGGGAAATTGAGAAGGTCTCGTCTAGGTAGGGGATTATGGTTATGCCTTGTAACCTTAGAACTGCCACCACTGAAGCTACTACTTTTGTAAAGATGAAAGGTGCTGAACATATTCCGAACGGGAGGACCTTAAATTGTAGATGAATGACATGTTTTCCCACGTGTACTGCAATACATAGAAACCTCCTGTGACCCTGGAAGACTGGAATGTGAAAATACGCATCCTTCAGATCTAGTGATGCAAAAAAATCTTCACAGATTTTATCGTCTCCATCCAAAACTTGTTCTTTACCATAAAGCGATTTAGGAAACAAAGGTCTATTATTAATCTGTATTTCCTCTATGGTTTGGGGACTAGGAACACAGGTGAATAGACTCCCTGTCCTATCTCTTCTATCGGTACCGATTCCAGCGCGGAGATCTTGACTAGATCTAGGATCTTCTGTTTCTCTGGAGAGAGACGAGATGAAATCTTAAACCTTTCTGGTGGCCTTTGCTCTAAGTATAGCGCATAACCCCTCCTGACGATGTTTAGGACCCATGAGTCCCTGATCCACCTCTCCCAAGCTGGCAAGAAATGCGAGAGGCAACCTTCTACCGGGAGTCTGGCATCAGAAGTCCTTATTTCTAGGGGGGGACTTCCCTCTTTTAGTCGCACCCCCTATTCTGTAACCTCAAGATCCTCTACCTCTACCTCTGTATTAGTATTGTTTCTCTCTTTGAGAAGGACTTTTTTGCGACCGGAAAAGATTTCCCTTTGCCGTCAGAGAGCTCCTTCATTAAGGAATCCAGTTCTTTACCGAACAGCTTCCCAGGAGTGTAGGGGATATTGCATAAATAAAATTTAGATGGATTGTCCCCCAACCAACCAGTCGACAAGGCCAGCAGTCGACAAGGCCAAAGACCTAGCTGCTAACCTGGTCTGATGAGTGGCCAAATCAGATATGTAATCCATGGCTAGATTGATTTCCTTAATGGAATCTAAGATCTCATCCAGTCTAACCTCAGAATCAATATCCTCGTACATCTTCTTGAGCCACCTCCTCATTGCCTTAGAGACCTCGTGGTTAGAAATGGTGATGGACCCCTGTCCAGCTGCTGTGGTGTAGGTTCTCTTTAATGATGCCTCAATACAGAACGATTAGTAATCTAGTTGTTTATAGAAAGCAAAAAAGCCTCCTGTGAGAATACACACCACACTCTCTGCAGGTTAGTCGGTGTCTTTTGGCTCCAGACTTGCGCCCTGAGGAATACATGGACATGACTATCAAATGCACTGGACCGCATCTAGCTAAACACTAGCGAAGAATCCAGCAGCTGGCTCCAAATAGAGACAGCAAGCGCCTGCTGTAACTACCAGGCTTTTAAATCCTTACTGGCGCCAAATAGCCCGGAACACCCCCCCTTCCCCCCCGGGGGAGGAGCGCTGAGTCTGCTGCATACCTGGGTATTGCTGTGAGATCGGAAGATAGGGGTGACGTGATCTGCGTCACTTCCAGGCACCGGGGAAGGTGGAACACAGTGCGCTCCAATGCCGATACATAACTTCCGGTCCGGCCGTGAAACGCAAACCGCGTTCCACCCGCCGGCGAGGCAAAGCCTGGTAACAAAGCTGAAAAAAGAAGGGGAATGAAGCCCTATCACAAAAAGAAGTCCCAGCGAGGGGACCGAAGACCAGAAACAGACAGAAAGGGTGAGAAAAAGAAATACAATGCAACACATGGGAGGGAGGAAGGAGTCCTGCCTTTACTCCAGGTCAAATAAAAACTCATGGTGTATGGGGGCTGGCCTCCTCTTATACTGAGGGAGGAGGGGCCTATTCTGTGTATTTCATTTTAGTTTTATTTTACTATTAAAATTCCATTTGTCCCGCCTAAGCTCACAGGGGCAATAATACCCCGCTGATGGACGTAGGGGAAGCAATGATGCTGGGCATTAGATTTATGAGGGTACAGTGGGAAAATCAATTTTTTTAAAATCAACTGGTGTCAAAAAGTTAAACTGATTTGTTAATTATTTCTATAAAGAAAAAAAAAAAAGAACTCCAGTACCTTCTAGTACTTCCAGCACCTTTCAGCTGCTGTATGTCCTGCAGGAAGTTTTGTATTTTTTTCAAGTATGACACAGTGCTCTCTGCTGGCACCTCTGTCCATGTCAGGAACTGTCCATATAAAGATACATATTCTATGTGGATTTGCTACTGCTTTCTTTGTACTGTTTTTTTTTTTTTTTTTTTAATCAAGTACTTTTTGTTGACAGTTTTCACTAAGTTTTACACCAACAAAACAATTTACTAGTCTAATACAAGAGGAGCTGAATAGAGCTTATAAACAGGTCAGTACTGGTTTTTGTTGCAGAAGACGACAGTTTTTGTGTGCATGTAGATGAAGTAAAGCTATACACCATGTGGTTAAAACTAATATGGTAGAGAATTTAATATTTTACGTTACAGTGCATGCAGTCTTACACATTGTGTAGACTATTCTTTTCCGATTTTTAGAATGTGAAGAAATTCTACAAGTATAGAGCAATACAGTTTTCTCTAAATGTCAAATCCATACTTCTTACAATATCATATATTAGACTGAACTTTTAGAACAAGCATTTCAGCCGTGATTTGCCTAGACCTGTATGTTACTAATGTCCGCTGTAAAGGTTTGAGGGCTCATTTCAGCTCAAATAACAGGTGTGTAAATGAAATGCAGAACAAAAATTCTGTTTTAATCATTTGTCTTTCCAGTGATTTTTAGGCTTTGAGCTTCACTTTAAGCGTCCACAATAAAATTCTGCCTGACCGCAGATGCCACTAGGTGTTGCCTAAGAGATTACTGCATACTGTTTTATTAGTTAGTTCAATGCATAAATTGTATGCAGTAAGCTTCTGAGCATCCCCTAGTGGTGTCTGAAGGCAGGTAGAATTTTATCATTTATTTATACATGTGATTTTTTTTTTTTTTTATAAACTCTGTTAGAGAGAAACATCAATCCCTATATAAAAAAAATAATATTAAACCAGTAGGCGAAGACCTGATTTGGTTTCTCTATGGACAACAGAGCAACTTTCATCTACAGGCAACTAATATTCACAGCTATGCCTCTAGCAACTATGGTAGGAAAACGACAGTAAATTGAATTTATTGCATTTGGTATCTTTTTTTTTTTTTAAACTAAGAAATAGAATTCATGTTTCATGATTTTTGTGACAGTTACAGATGTAGCCACAATAATCACAATTCCATGCTGTGATATCTAATAGTCTAATTCAATTATTAGGAGATAAAGCTGGCTCAGGAGCAGCACTACTCATTTTACGATAATCATATCTTCTTTTTGTACATAAAAAAGAAAGGTCATCTAATAAAGCATTGTAAGGTAATAAAAAAAGGACCAAATGATAATAAACAGGATGCCCTGTTGTATTGATTGTCCTTCTCAAAAAATATATAGGGAATTGCTCTTTGGTAACTATGAGTGAATTGATTTGGAATTGGATTTTTTCCGATTCAATCATACAGAAGCAGAGTCCCTGCTTCTCAGCCCCTCTACGGCTCCTGTAAGGGTAGTTTTGTTGGTGCAAACATGGTCACTAGGGATGGTCCGAACCCTCCGAGGTTCGGGTTCGTATGAACCCGAACTCTCGGCATCAGATTCCCGCTGTCTGCCCGTTCAGTGGAGTGGGTGGATACAGCGGGAGGACCGCCTGGAAAACTGGGATACAGATTATGGCTATGTCTGTATCCCAGTTTTCCAGGCGGTCCTCCCGCTGCACAGAGCGGGCAGACGGCGGGAATCATTACCGAGAGTTTGGGTTCGGACCATCCCTAATTGTCACTTCTCAGGTGCATGTAATCTGCTTTGGAACTGATAAGTAAACACAAAATTATACTTGCAAGCTCCACATGGGCATTTGGAACTGGCCAGAACTCTGGATGCATTGCTAGGTACCCAAGGCCATTGTCAGCATCCAGGCAAGTACTGTAAATGCTGTGTTTGACAGGACAGGGAGTCACTGGCTGCCCGCTCTGTCAATCAGTCTTGGCAGAGAACAGCATTCTACCTCTGGCCAGAAGAAGCTGCTCTCTCCCTCAGAGAAGCTGGAGAGCAGTGCTGCAGTCTTTTATACAGTGCCTAAGGCAAGAAATTTAGTGGGCACAAAAATGTTGTAGAATTTGGGAGGCCAGGTGCCTCGTGGCACCTGCTCAGCAAATTCAGTGCCTGGGTCCAGAAGCTGCTGCGGGGAATGTATTGCACTTATATGATATATTTACTTGCCTTGAATGATATATAGAACGAGAAGGCTTCTGCTCATTCACATCTCATTACTGGGCCTGGTTTGGTGTCGGTGATTTAGGTTTCTGCTCAGCCTTGTTTTTGATTCTGGGTCCTAGGGTTTACTATGGCTAGATGATGCATGGTAGATGATGCATTAGGTTAATCTCTGCATTTAAAATTTTACCTTACCTGACTGTCCGATGCAGTAGTTTAGTTAGGCTTTGGCCAACTCCATCATCATCCCACTAAGACTCTCTTTCTTCAACTTTTATTACTATTTATTTTATTTGAGATCATTGTATTGGTTGGTTCAGGTAATACCTACTCTAAGTCTTAATACACCCAGTAGAGCCAATAGAGGAAGATAATGGTAGTGCCACCCCACTAGGACCCCGCAGAAGGATGACCAAAATTGTGATACAGAAACCCCAGTTGTGCCTTAAGTGTCTTTGTTAAAGCAAAGATTTCATCAGGTTTCAAGCAATCCAGGTGCCTGACTCTTATTACAGTATTTTCCTGTTACATTCCTTTGTGGGGCATTCACTGTTAGACCCCCTTTCTTTCCAGCCCCTACAATAATGCATTATAGATACACTATACAATTTTTTATATCACCTTAAACCATATCCTTCCATGGTGCAATACAAAAGTCATTCTCATTAATCACCGGACCATCTGCTGTCTCTCTTTATTCTCTAGCTTTTGCTGCAGGGGACTTTTCTCCTAACCCTAGTCTACTGTCTTTTTCTGTGAACATCGTCTTTTTTTACCTTACACACAAAGAAATCCTGCATATCTGATTAACATTCATTGTGTGTTTACTCCGTTCTCCTATTGCTGTGTGCTCTGGAACTTTCGGTCAGTGTGAAACTCTGAAAGGTATCAGTTCTCATTGCGGAGATCCAGCTGTGCAACAAACTCACCTTTATTCATGACTTATTCATTTCAAACTGTCTGACTAATGGCTGACTACTGCGATGAATATTCAGAGATTCAGGAACTATTGCATTCATTCTTTAGGAGCCTTTTGTGTTGTGTTTTTGTGTTGTTATAGTTTCATCTCTGCTAGTAACCTCATGTATCATATGGACCATGCAGATACAAGATATATATATATATATATATATACATATATATATATATATATATATATATATATATATATATATATATATATATATATAATCTTCCCCTGGATCAGAATAAAAAAGAAAATAAACTTCCCATAAGCTAAGTTATGTTAGTGTTAGAATATGTATATTACAATATACTTACACATTTTTATTATCTAATAAGTCTCCTTCTCCCAGTTCTGAGCTGCTGTTTTATGCTGAAGACACGAAAATCTATGCCCTTCCCCCCCTCCTTCGGTGACGGCTGATATAAACAACTCCTGGTACAAGTTCCTTTAGCTACAATATTGTAGCTTCTTTGTAAAGCTGGGAGAATTAATCTGAGGTCAAGTTGCTGATAAACTTACTGTGATTATCCCTTCCTGCATTACAATGTTGCAGATAGGACTTGTATAAATGAATTGTTAGTCTCTAGAATTTTACCTAAACTCATAACCCCTTAAAGTTAAAGCATTAATGAATAACTTTTACATGTTGTCATGCCATGTTCAATCAAAAACCACAGCACTTAAAGTGGTTTTCTATTTGTCAATTGTCAATTACTGACTAACTGAGAAGGGACAGCATTGTGGCCAGTGATTGGCTTAGTGGGCAGTCATTCTTGTGTCTCCAGAGTGACAGCCCACTCAGCCACGCACTGGCCACTGCAATGTCCCTCAGTCAGAGATTGCCTTAGTGGGCTGAAGGCGGCTGAAAAGGACATCGGGCGAGCACAGAGCACAGACAGATGAGCAAACCATTATTTTTTTTTAAACAAATTTGAAGCTTCCAAAAATTAGCTTTGTCAACTAAGCTATCTTATTGCAAACTTATTGCAAACTCCAGAGGTGAGACCCTGATAGATCAAAACTTTTGACATGTTCCTGTGATATGTCAAAAGTTTTTCTTTAAAGTGCATTACTTCTACAAAGTTCTAACATTTCATAGGTTCTAATGCTGAAGTCCCTTCGTTCCTGCTCACCGGGACATGTTAACCCCTTAAGGACCGGGCCTGAAATGGCCTTAAGGACCGGAGCAAATTTTATGAATTTGACCAGTGTCACTTTATTCATTAATTACTTCGGGATGCTTTTACCTATCCGGCTGATTCTGAGATTGTTTTCTCGTGACATATTGTACTTCACATTTCTTGTAAATTGGAGTCGATACTTATAACGAATCTTTATGAAAAAACCCAAAATAGCGTGAAAAATTGTGAAAAAATGCATTTTTCCAACTTTAAAACTTTTCTGCTTATACAGAAAATGGTTATATCACATAAATTATATATTAAATAGCATTAGCAACATGTCTACTTTATGTTGGCGGCATTTATTAAACTATATTTCATTATTTTTAGACAATAGGAAGCTTAAAACATTAGCAGCAAATTTCCAAATTTTCAGTAAAATTTCAAAATCAGATATTTTTAGGGAACTGTTCAGGTTTAAAGTGTATTTGAGGGGACTGTGTGTTAGAAAGCCTCACGAAGCACCCCATTTCAGAAACTGCACCCCCTAAACTCTGCAAAAGCACATCCAGAAAGTTTTTTAACCCTTTAGGGGAGTCACAGAAATAAAAGCTAAGTGTGTAAGAAATTTGAAAATTTTAATTTTCTGTGCAGAGATTTTATTGTAATCCAATATTTTTCATAATTATAAACCTATTACCAGAGAAATGCACCCCAATATTGATTGCCCCGTTTCTGCAGTTTATAGAAATACCCCATATGTGGCCCTATTGCGCTATTTGACGCAACCACAAGCCTCAGATATAAGGGAGCGCCTAGTGAATTTCAATGGCTCCGTTATTTTTGGTCATTTTTGACTGTACCACTTCAGGTTGGCAGAGGCTCTGGGGTGCCAAAACCTAAAAAACACCCCTAAAGGGACACCATTTAGAAAACTACACCCCTCAAGGAATGTAACAAGGGGTGCGTTGAGGATCTGGACCCCACAGGTGCTTCACAGATTTTCCAAACAATATGGCTTGAAAAAAGACTAAAGTATTTTTTACACTAAAATGTTGTTCTAGCCTTCAATTTTTCATTTTCACAAAGGGATAAAAGGAAAAAAAAAACACAAAACATGTAGCACAGTTTCTCCCAAATACGGAAATACCCCACATGTGGACATAAAGTGCCAAGCGGGCGCAGGACGAGCCTCCAAAGGGAAGGAGCGCCAATTGGCTTTTGGAAGCTGGATTTCACTGGAATGGATTTCAAGGGCCATGTCGCATTTACAGAGCCCTCGTGCTGCCAAGACACTGGAAACCCCCCACAAGTGACCCCATTCTGGAAACTACACCCCTCAAGGAATCTAACAAGGGGTGCAGTGAGCATATGGACCCCACTGGTGACGGGCACAAATGTGGAAAAATGTGACGTGAAAGTGAAAATTTTCATTTTTTCACTTTCATGGCACAAATGTGCCCGTCATCCAGGGGTCCATATCCTCATTGCACCCCTTGTTAGATTCCTTGAGGGGTGTAGTTTCCAGAATGGGGTCACTTGTGGGGGGTTTCCAGTGTTTTGGCAGCACGAGGGCTCTGTAAATGCGACATGGCGTTCATCATCCATTCTAGCCAAATCCAACCTCTAAAATCCAAATGGCTCTCCTTCCCTTCGGAGGCTTGCCCTGCGCCCACATGGCGCTTTATGTCCACATGTGGGGTATTTACGGACTCGGGGGAAATTGCTCTACACATTTTGTGTTTTTTTTTCTCTTTTAACCCCTTGTGAAAATGATAAATTCAAGGCTAGACCAACATTATAGTGTAAAAAATTTAATATTTCATTTTCACGCCACAATGTTCCACATTTGTGCCCGTCACCAGTGGGGTCCATATGCTCACTACACCCCTTGTTACATTCCTTGAGGGGTGTAGTTTCCATAATAGGGTCACTTGTGGGGGGTTTAACTGTCTTGGCAACACAGGGGCCTTTTGAATGCAACATGGCCCCTCGAAATCCATTCCATCCAAATCCAGCCTTCAAATGGCGCACCTTCCCTTTGGAGGCTTACCCTGCACCCGCATGGCGCTTTATGTCCACATGTGGGGTATTTCCGTACTCAGGGGAAATTGCTCTACACATTGTGTTTTTTTTTATCTTTTAACCCCTTGTGAAAATGAAAAAATCAAGACAAGATCAATGATTTAGAGTAAAAATTAAAAAAAAATTACACTAAATGTTGGTCTAGCCTTGATTTTTTTCCATTTCCACAAGGGGTTAAAAAAGAAAATGAACACAAAACGTGTAGGGTAGTTTCCCCTGAGTACGAAAATACCCCACATGTGGACATAATTTGCCATATGGGCACAGGGCAAGTCACCAAAAGGACAGAGCGCCATTTAGAGGCTGGAATGGGGGATGGAGGCCATGTCGTAATTACAAAGCTCCTGTGCTGCCAGAACAGTAGAAACCCCCGACAAGTGACCCAATTCTGGAAACTACACCCCATAAGGAATCTAACAAGGGGTGCAGTGAGCATATAGACCCCACTAGTGATGGGCACATGTGTAGAACATGTGCCGTGAAAATAAAAAATACCATTTTTTTCATTTTCACGTCCCAAATGTGGCCGTCACCAGGGGGCCATATACCCGCTGCCCCACTTGTTAGATTCCTTATGGGGTGTAGTTTCCAGAATGGGGTCACTTGTGGGGGGTTTCTACTGTCCTGGCCGCACAGAGGCTTTGTAATTGCATCATGGCATTTTCTAATGGGAATGGCGGCCATACCTACTTAGCTGGGGAAAAGGGACAATTCTAATTTATTTGGGGGTATTAGGCCAATTATTAGTTTATAAGGTTGGAAATGACAGGTGTCCATCAAATTCAACCTGTGTTGATCCAGAGGAAGGCAAAAAACCCTCGTGAGGCAGACGACAGTCGCCTCATCACAGGGGAAAAATTCCTTCCCGACTCCATAATGGCGATCAGAATAATCCCTGGATCAACGTGACCCCTGAAATAGGAATAAGGGACAGAATTTAGATAATGTAGAACCCCAGTGACGTGTGGTGCGCCTTGGAGCGATCCAGTATACAGAGGCCGGGGGGATCAGGACAGGTGTCACACGGGAAAATGGTGTCCTTCCTGATCCCCCTGTTACGCCACACTCTGCACTTCTTCTGGGGTCTCCCTTTCTCCTGTGTGGGGGACGTCACCTGGAGAATGTTGCCCTGGTGCGATTGGGGGTCCTTCATATCCAGAAGCGCTGGGTCCGCTCCATGGCTGCTAAATATTAGGGCGCTATTACTACTTCTGATATGTTCGGATCGTGCCGCAAGCTACAGGGCAGCGAGGGACCGGAAGAGGGGGGTGCTGGTATAAAAGTTATCCCCGTACAGGTGGTGGTGACCTTTATCCAGCAGTGGGAAGATCAGTTCCCGGACGATGTCCCCACTAACTCCGAGGATGGGGGGGGAGGGGGCATCTGGGGGCTGGATTCGAGTGTCCCTTCCTTCATACACTCTAAGGGTACGTGCACACTGCGGAATCGCGAAGGATAACCCTTTGTGCATTCCGCAGTTGGCACCCGCCGGCGGACTGATGCAAGCGCACGTCTCCGTCCGTGTCGTAGACTCCATTCTATGCACGGGCGGATTCCGCTCTGCGTCCAACGTGTTGATGGAATGACGGATGATGGAATCCGCCCATGCATAGGATAGAGTCTATGACACGGGCGGAGACGCGCCCCTGCATCAGTCCGCCGGCGAGTGCCAGCTGCGGAATGCACAAAGGGTTATCCTTCGCCATTCCGCAGTGTGCATGTACCCTAAATCTGTAAGTGTACCCTGAGGTACTCTCACAGAGTTTGTAGAATTTCACGCCATACCGTCATCTCTTATTGGGACGGTACTGGTGGAAAAGACGTGTCTGGGGGGCAGCGTACGCTACGCTACCCCCAGACACGTCACTGGATGATGAGGAGGATGAGGATGAATGGAGGAACAAAGGACCCCCCATTCATCCTCACTGGCTGTTTCGGTGTCGGAGGCAATAACGTATCCCTCTGACGCCGAAAACACCCTGGGGGCCATCTTTATATGGGGATTGGTATATGGGGTATGTAGTGGTGTAGTGTCAAACTTTATTCAATGTAGTGTGGTGTAATGTAGTGTTTTTTTACGTGTTTTTTACAGTAAGTATACAAAAAAAACCTACGCCAAAAATGGTGTTGCTGATGAATGCCGCACTTATGTTCGGCACTTATCAGCAGACCGTGGCAGTAGGATATAAAAAAAAACACCCTACGCCAAAAAGGAGGAGTTGCTGATTAGCAGCGCACTTTCGTGCGATGCTGATCAACACTCAGCGGCGATAGGGTGCGGAAAATAGAAAAAAAAAAAATTGGGAAAAAAAATTTTTTTTTTACTACATTCTGAACATCCCTGTAGTGGCTGATACGTGTATTACACTTATCAGCCGCTAGGGGGCAGCAGAGCGCAAGATCCGAAAATAGACGACGCTGGAGCCGGAAAAATACGAAAAAAGACGACGCTGGAGCCGGAAACAGACGATCGGGACTCACGGAAGAAGCCGAAGTCCCGACAAGATGAAGAGGACGCCGGGAACCCGGAAGACGCCGATCAGGACCCCGGGACAGGTGAGTAATGTACAAATACCTGCTCCGGACCCCTCAGCTACCTAGCTGAGGGGTCCGGAGCAGGTATTTATTACTTGTGGGGACTTTGATCGCCGTGAACGGCCGGCCGGCTGGCCGGCCGTTCACGGCGATCGGGACGGTGGTACCGTGACCACCATTACTTTTTACAGTAATGGCGGTTGGTGCCGTCCTCGGACAGCACCGACCGCCATTTTTTTCCGGGTCATCGGGCCACCGATGGCCCGGAAAGGTTCCGATCGCCGCTATGGGCTTATCAGCCAATAGCGGCGATCGTCGGCATGGGGGGGGTTAACAACCCTCCATGCCGACAGGGAGAGATGGCCTGCTATGTATTATAGCAGGCTATCTCCCCCGATCGGGACCCGGCCGGCCGCGGCGCCCGTTTAAAGGGCTGACGTACCGGTACGTCATGGGTCCTTAAGTGACAGTGATCCATGACGTGCCGGTACGTCATGGGTCCTTAAGAGGTTAAAGAGTAACTGTCATATTTTTTTTTATTGCAGAAATCAGTAGTATAAGCGTTTTTAAGAAACTATGTAATAGGTTTTATCAGCCAAAAAAGCCTCCTTCTGTCCTCAAGAAGCAATTTCCCAGCCTCCCCCCGTGACTTCTTATCTGTGCATTATCAGGCAAACACGTCTTCATTACAGAGAAGCCAGTGAAGACGGGTTCTGCTCTCTCCATTGTTAGCCTATGAAGGGGGAAGGGGCTGAGGGAGATGAGGGAGCAGGAAGAGGTGACATGAAGGTCAGCTGTTTATAGACTGTCTGGGCAGCTAAAACGCTAAATTCAGGTGTCAGAAAGGTGAGTGCTTATCTATGAACTTACTGAGAGAAGATTGCAGGGTGTTGTGCTGTCCAGGACTGCTCCGTGCTCAGTCACTCCTAACAGCCCCTCCCACCTCCATAGCCACATAATGGAGACAGAAATCCTGCTTCTGCAACCAGGGGGGAGGCTGGGAGATTGCTTTTTCAGTCCAGAAGGAAACTCTTTTAGTACATAAAACCTATTACAGAGTTTCTTAAAATCGCTTGTACTATAGATATTTAATGTTTTCAGAATGACCCTGAAATGACAGTTACGCTTTAAGTACTTTCTAGCCAGTTAAGTGCTCAAGATCCTATTGAAATTGATAGGAGTATCAAGGCTTGTCCCACCTGTCCCACAAGGCTTGTCCCACCTAGGCTCGGATTATGTCCTTATGTGGTCTTTTTTTCTGTTCTGAGCTCTTTGCTACACCTCTGGATATGTCAGAATTAGAGATGAGGGAACCTGGAGCATGCTCGAGTCCATCCGAACTCGAACTTTCGGCATTTGATTTGCGGTGGCTGCTGAAGTTGGATAAAGCCCTAAGGCTCTGTGGAAAACATGGATATAGTCATTGGCTGTATCCATTGGCCGTTTTCCAGACAACCTTAGAGCTTTATCCAAGTTCAGCAGCCATAGCTAATCAAATACCGAACGTTCGGGTTCGGATGGACTCGAACCCGAACCTGGTTCGCTCATCTCTAGTCAGAATGATAACTAATGATAACAAGAATATAATATCTTATTCTTTAATTCATTTATTAAACCACACTGAAAAGTGAGCAAATTTTGGTTGGATAAGATTTGAATGGATATGCTTCCAATGATTTGAAGTTATAAGAAGTGTAAACATTTGAAGATGAGTGGATCTTTTAATGTTATCTCACCAAACATGTACTATACAAAGACGCCTATTCTTCCGTCACTCTTTTGTTTATATCATATGCACAGAGATGTGTGTATCTTTTATTGATGAGTTGTTTGAGAGAGCGCAATAGTTAAGAAAGTAATTTGCAATCTCAATAGGTTTATTCTTTTGTGTGGTGTCTGGGACCTCAATTTCAATCAGTGCTTCTTAGCTGAGACAGAGAACCGTAGGCCACCACCAGAACTGACAAGTGAAAAGAGATTAGGTACTTAACAGCTCAGTTGCTTGGTAGCTGGATCCCAGAGTGAATCGAAAAAGAATAGGAATAAAAAGCTTCAGGGGGATAGCAAGTCTGAAAAAAAAGGAAATCTCCTATTTGCAGCTGCTGATGAATATAGCGCTGCCAGCTCTTTTCAAAGAAAGCCTAATTTCACCAACACTTTTTTTTTTTTTTAACTTTTATGTGCTTAGCATATTTATTTTTATTTTTTTATTCTTCAATCCTTTTCCAAGTCTGTCCATATCCCCTATTTACTTCTCTTCCATTACTTTGTATGATTTGGCTCTACCTTAATTTCTGTGCCCGCCTTAGTTACAATCTGCTGAAAGGAAACAAGCCGGGCGGGGGGAATTGCACCTATTACTGTTCTTCTCCTATTTTTTTTTCCCCTGAGTACTTTCAGATTCCGAAAGATTGAAATAATCAATATATATTTTATGTAAAACACAGCTCTTTGGTTCAGAACTCTTCCAGTGTATATTTCCCTTTTCTTTTTTACTTATGACAATCACAAGCGCAACAACTATAATTTCTTCCAGGAGGGCAGGCAAAATTGTATTTCTCTTGAGTGGGAAACAGGAAAAAAAAAAGATGAGGATGGCTTATGAACAATTGTTTTAGGGGAAAAAAAATCATATATTTTTTTTTCCTTTCTCATAAATGCTAATCTTTTTACTAACTTTTTTATGTCACTGTTTTATAACATTTCTTTTTAAATATTAGTTTCCTGGAGCTAGACCATTAAACTATCATTGAGTCATTTCATTTTATAAGGTGTATGCATGTTATACGAACATGGAGAGAAAGGAGCACTGCACATCACACCTATGGCTAGCATTAATGCCTCTCGGCTACAATTAAAAACCAACGCCAGGATGTTGGTTTACAATTTGATCAAACCATATTGCATCATGTACCATGTGCAGGTCCCCTGGTTCACATACACAACTAACTCAACACTGTGTCAGTCAGCGGCCGCTAACCCCTCAAAGCGAGCGCAAGCAGGGAAGGGAGGCCATAGAATCGCCCTGCAACCCCAATGTCACAGGACCAAAGCCCAAGGGTCCCCGAAATCCAGCAGGCACCACTTGCGCTCGCTTTGCGGGGTTTGCAGTTGCTGACCGACACAGTGTTGAATGGGTGTAGGGACTCATGTGAACCAGGAGACCTGCACGTGGTACATAAGACAATATGGTTTGATCAAATTATATACCAACATCCTGGCATTGGTTTTTAATCGTAGCCGAGAGGCATTAGTGTGTGAGGTGCAGCAGCTCATAGGTGTGAGGTGCAGCAGCTCCTTTCTCTTGTTGTCTGTATTTTATTTCTCTCTGTTCTGAGTGCTAGTAATCCTCCTTGTAAGACCCATGTGACCCCAATTAGCAGGAAGCACCTGTGCACACATGGCAAGTACCTCTTGTTCTTCCCATTCTACCTGCAGGACCAATGGTAAGTAGTAAGATCTTGTTCACACTTGTGTTGCTTAGCGGCCACTTTCTCTGCAGGCGGCGCCTGCTGGGTTTTGGGGTGGGCCCTTGGGGTTTGGTCCTGTGACATTGGGGTTTCAGGGCCATTCTATGGCCTCCCTTCCCTGCTTGCGCTCGCTTTGCGGGGTTAGCGGTCGCTGACCGACACAGTGTTGAGTTAGTGTAGGGACTCATGTGAATCAGGGGACCTGGCTGTTATTATTATGATATCCAGGATTAGAAAAAATATATTTACTCCGAAAATAGCACTACTCCTGTCCTCAGGTTTTTTACGGTATTACAACTCAGCTTGATTCACTTCAAAGGAATTGAACTTCAATATTACACATAAGCATAAGCTAAGCATAACATAAGCATAAGCATAACCTAAGCATAAGAGTGGAGCTGTTTTGAAAATAAATCATCTGTGTTCTTTACATAGCCAGTTTTCAGTCCTTTGCCTCACACTATTTGCAACTTAGAAAATTACATAAAAGGAAATTAAAAAGAGAATAAAAAGAACATTTAAAAATATTTACTAATTTACTGTTTATTATTTTTGAATTTCAGATAAAATAATGTTATTGGAAATAAATTTGTAATCAGTAAGTAACCTTATTTTAAAAGGAAAGGGCATTCCTGGGAGATTTACTATAGTTTACACATAAAACTATGCTAGGTCTGAGCTAGTGTAGATTTCTTCATGCTGTGTAGGATCTGCAGATTTTGCCACATTCATTAAAAAGCACATAAATTGGCTGAATTTAATGGTTGTGGCATTTTACCTAAAGGGAATCTGTCAGCCCTCAGATCTGACCCTGGGTCTCCTACTATAAAGAGGAGTCAAGGAGGAGTTGTGATTTGGCATTTGTGATGTGCTCTGTAATGCCTCACCACTCCTTTCTCCTCTCTCTACTTCATGAATAATCTTGCTTGCTCCATCTTCACATTTTACGAATGTGCCACTGCTTTCAAGGCAACAAATGCCATCTGTCAGTTTCCACGTGCACCACTCCTGCTGGCGTCATTTAATCCTACCCCCTAACTTTGTCATCAAATAAGCATTTAAACTCCCTGTGTGTGCCAAAAAGATCTGTGGCATACATAAGCACTAAGATCTCTACATCATCCACCTGGGACATGAGCAATCTATAATCAAGAGGCAGTAAATTAACAATCAAGTTCTATAGGAAGAACAAACAGACGTAGCCACATATCTATAAACATATTACTGATCCTTAGCTTCTCACCACAATACTTACTAACACGAGGAGTTAATTTACAATTTGATCATCAAGTGTATAAGCCCATTCATCGCTTCATGGTTTCTGATTTATGTGGGGCCCCTAACCAAAAAATGGTGCAGCGCCACACCACCGCCACAACAACAGCACTCAAGGAAGGAGTGACCTAGTTGCCTAGCAACCCTATTGCTGCCAGAAATTTCCCCCTTTGGGATCTGGGCCACCCCCTTTTAATGTGCTGTTGTTGTGGCTGTGGTGGTCGCCGAGTGGTGCTGTACCATTTTTTTTGGCTTGGGAACCACATGAATAAGGAATTTTGAAGTGATGTGTGGGCCTATACATTTTTATCAAATTGGGCGGAAGTCTCCCCTACATTGCCGTGCACACAGAAAAACAAACAGAAACAAACACATCAAGGGATGGTCAAGCAGAAAAAAAGTCAAAACCAGGGACAACAAAAACTGTACCAAATCAGCGAGCAAGAGCAAAGTCAGAGAAGGGATAAGCCAAAGGTCAGAGGATAAAAAGAAAACAAGTAAACAGCTAGCTGTATCAAGATAAACTTATAGCACACACAGAAATTGAGTCAGAGGAACACCTATATGATGTCAAGTCCTGGTCCAGTGTGTGATTGGACCAAATTTCTGGCATTCAGACCATGCAGATAACAGGGTAGTGGAAAGGAATGAGAGTGGTGAGGGGATCTATCAATCATACCTTCTTCAGGTCAGCAAACAGACAGATGTGGTAGAATTGAGTCAACACTACAAGAAATGAATAGAGCAATGTTCAGACCACAATCAATAAGTGCACAAATTGGAATCCTCCTGCGCACACCACCGATGTAGGCTGGCACTGAAACTCGCATTGGGTATGGACGTTACGTACAGTATATTCAACATTGTATTTATGTACTAATACTCTACCCTATAAAAAGTAGGACAGGGACCAGGGGAGTTGTAAATTATAAAAAATAAAATAAACCAAATCTGGAACAGACAAATCATTAATTCAACCTTAAATAAATGGTAAAGGATTGTATACTATTAGGCCATTAGGATATCTTACATCAATTCCATACTGTGCATTTATCTACAAACAATTTTTTATTTGTATTTTTTCTTGATATAAATTTGAATTATATATATATATTTTTTTCCTTTAAAATATATAACAAGTAACTTGTCCTTAAAATAATGCATATGAGCAGAATTCACAAATGTAGGTTTCTTTTTGATGTTATTTAGAAGTCTCTGCAATTTCTAATAAATTCTCATTTTATCTTGCCCTTTATTAAGTAATGAATGAGATTTTTTTCCCTCTGTTGCATAGTAATGAGGAAAACAGCAGGTTGCGAGGCATTTTTGTTTGGATCTGGATATCTGAAACGCTAACATTTCTGGTCCAGTGTCTAGAGGAAGCAAGATGGAAAGCATTCTCCGGGAAAATAATTGTTTTCACTTTTTTAACATTGAACTTCTGAAGGAGAATGCAGTGAGACAGGCAGTGAAGGTGAGCTGCTGACTTCCAACTTTATCAAGCTCAATCCAACTATAAGACTCATTTTTCAGCAAATTCAATCATACACACATTTGTTAGACATTTTGAGGGACATTTATAAAGACGTATGTACTTGTATGCCAATATTAAATTAAACCCTACCTCCATTCACTCCCCCAGAGATACACAGTGGTATCTATGGTGTGACCTTCAGCCACCACTGAGCAGGTGTACACTTCTTCCATGCCAGCAAGCGTAAATCATATTAAATAATGTGCAGGAGGAAGCCACGCCTTCTCCCTGCCTTGCTAAGACTCCCCCACCCCCCAAATAAGGTGAACGACTGCAGAGACCTCGCAGCTGGGTCTTCTATGGTGTCAGGGGTTTCGGGCTCCATAGGCTTCATGTAAGTTAAAATGCTTTCAAATGCTGCATGTGAGGCAAGCGTGAAAACCGTGAACTAGTCAAATGGGCTATGAGTAGTCAAGGCTCTCTGTTCTGTCAGAGCACTCTGCAGGCAGAATTACAACACTTTAACTGACCGACAATATTGCGCACCCACCCCAAAATAAAGTCCAACTTAAAGTGGGGGGAAAGTTAGGAAACACTCTTTCCTATATATTTACTTGTGGAGTAAAAAAAAAAAAAAAAAGGGGGGGGGGGGAATCCATCTACACCCCTTAAAAGCTGGTTTATCTCTCACCTTAGTTCCTGTCATCTCTGACAACCAAATATGCCATAGACAATTTGGGCTACTGCAGTTTGTTCTACTACTCCTATCTCTAAGTCATCTACATATCCTAACATATAAACCAATGGGGATTGCTGCAGCTCCACCGAATAGACTTTGTGTATAGCTGACCCCACCCCTCTCCAATAGCGGAACAACTTGGGACAGCGCCAGAACATGTGTAAGAGACTCCCTTCATTAACATGACACCTTGGGCACATGGGTGTATCCCGGACATTGATACGGAAAAGAAACTGTGGTGTGCGATACACACGGTGTAACAGGTAGAGATGTGAGAGACGATGTTGTTCCCCCAGCGATAATTTAGGTGTCATTTCTAGTATCTACTTCCATTGACCTTCCTCAGTAGGACCAATGTCCGCCTCCCATTTTTCCCTCAGTGTAAGTGGGAACCTGTCTAGGTGTTTGAAAATAATATGCCGGTATAGACAAGAGATAAGTCCCTTAGTGAAGTCTCATTCCCCGGTAATATTCATTGTGACCAAGTATTGTACTCCTGATGTAATTATCTCTCCTTCCACTTCACATGCATGACGTAGTTGCAGATATTTGTAGAATTGAGTGTGGGGTAGGGCGAACTGGCTTTGTAATTGTTCAAAACGTTTTATCTGCCTGCCATTATACAATTGCGTAATTTTCCGGCGTTACGCATCTCTCCAGGCAGAGATCCCCTCCAAGAAGTGTAATTCTCCCAACCATGGGGTGTCCCAAATGGATGTCTAAGGTGTATATACTGCAATGCCATATAGGTCTCTAAATTTCCACCACACCTTGTGAATGAGCCATAATATTGGTATTTGTGGGGTGAGGAGTAGTATTCTTTTAGCTTCTAAAATTTCAAAGAGAAAATCTGACTGTAAATGGTGTCCAATAAGTGCCTTGTTTTGGTCTCCCCCGTCGCCCACATTCCATCCCCTAAGATGTTGTAATTGGGCCGCTAAGAAGTACATGGCTGCATTAGGGATTGCTAGACCCCCGTCGTCCTTCGCTCTTTGCAATGTTTCTAGTCAAATGCAGGGATGTTGGGAACAGGGATCAGTGAACGGAAGAGAGCATGAATCTCGTGAAAAAGACAGGAGGGAAGCAATACCGGAGAGTTATGTAAGATGTACAGCAATTGTGGCATCCAAATCATTTTCACAAGGTATGCTCTGCCCACCACCGACAAAGGTAATTTACGCCAAACGGCTAGTTTCTGCTGAAATTTACAGATCAAAGGCATCATATTTAATTTTTTTTAAGCTCTAATGTCCCTATAAATGAATACTCCTAAATACTTGAAGGTGTCGACACTCCTCAGCAGAATGGACGGGTCTAATTGCAGATTGTCTACCATGTCTATGGGCATAAAGACTGATTAGTCCCAATTCACCGTAAGGCCCAAATAGGTTCCAAATTTATTTATTATGGTCATTGTAGTAGAAAGGGAGGAGGAGGAATCACTGAGATAAAGTAATAAATTATCGGCGTATAGCGCCAGTTTGTCTTCTCTTGTACCTCTCCTGAAACCCACCACCCCAGGGTGGAAGCGCAGCAGGGACGCCAGAGGCTCTATAGCCAGTGCAAATAACAACGGAGATATTGACTGAGTACATCTCTACATTATATATATCTCTCTAATATATATATATATATATATATATATATTAGAGAGAGGTAAAGCAGCACCGCTCCGGGATGCAGTGGGTGCCAGCAGAAGTCTTGACCACAGACCGAGATAATTAGCAGCGAGATAGTCCACGGCACTCCAGGGTTAAAGGTGAATCCAGTGATTTATTCAGATATACATGATACAGCAGTCCAACACACACGTGTGTTGGAGCGCTGTATCATGTATATCTGAATAAATCACTGGATTCACCTTTAACCCTGGAGTGCCGTGGACTATCTTACTGCTATACATATATATATATATATGTATATATATGAGATTATATTCCTTTCACAATAACATGTTCTTCTGATACTCTGTCACAAGATATATATTCGTGTGTTTGTAGGCACCCCGCAATTATTATGTAAATCAATCCTTTTAAAGAGAACCTTTAGTCAAGCCCCCAAAATTACATGTTTCTATCACAAAATAGGTTACTATGCCCCGTTCACACATCTTTTCACAGTTTCTTGTTACGCCCTTCCGTTTCCAAGATGGGTTTATAGTTTATCAGATAATTCAGTTAATAGATGGGCATAAACTAAGTTTTTAATAATGGGAACGCATATGAGATGACGGGCTAGATTACACAGTCAGGTGTATGAATGTACTTCTTCAGGTCTTATAAGCCAGTCAGCCTCCTACTGAAGCAAGGAGGTATGCCTGCCTATAGAATTAATTCTCTTCAATGTTCACTTTCTCTAGAGAACTTTTAGATCTACTGTTCCCCTCTGGGAAGCTTATTGTAAGTTTACTCGTAATAACTAGGGGCAGTAGGTCTGGCCCCTAGTGTAAATGACTGTAGTAATGTAAGCTCATAGCTGTGATCATTTGGAAACTGATAAGGTAGTAAATATGTGCTACAGTTTCTTTTATTGCTGTGATTGGTAATTGTACTGCTTCAATTTCTAGTAACAATACATACATAACATTTATTTGAAATGGTGTTTTTCTGTTGTTGTTTTTTTTTTTTTTTTTTTTAATTCAAGCCTGTTCTAGTTACAGGATTGTTTTTTTTTCAATTTCCCCCTAGGTAGCGATCTACTAAGGTTTATTTTTGTGTGTGTGTGTGTGTGTGCCCAACTGTGCAAATCTGACCATAAAGCCTATTCCCTGGGATTGATCACACAAAGTATGTACAGTAGCAGGGACTCCTTTCTAGTGCCTGGTTGCAGTACCCAATCCAGTGAGTACATGCACACAACAAGTGACCCACCCATGACAACTAATTTACAGAAGCAGGGGTTCCTGAAATATAGGTCAAAAAAGTTTTATCTAAGGAACTTGAAAAACACAAGAAAAAAAAACCTTGATTTATGTGTTTAAAAAAGGTAAAAACACACTTTTACAAGCTGAATAAAAAGCTTCCCTCCCCCCCACCCAAATAAATAAATTGTAGATTGTAAGCCCTTGCGGACAGGGTTCTCTATCCCTATGATCAATATGTACCAGTCCACTATTTACCTTATTCATGTAATGTGTTTTGATCTTGTAATGTTCTTGTTTGTCACCCCCTATCACTTGTATAGCGCTCTGGAATCAAGGATGTTTTAAAAATCAATAAAAATAGTAATAATAACAACAATAATAATAATAATAATAAAGCTTATCTGCAAGCAGCTGTTACTTGAGATCTGTTGTGTTTTTTGGTGACTATACCAACAAGGCAATTTTAAAAAGTGAGTGTATGTATAGTGTGAATCCGCTGTTGCAGTAGCAGAACTGAGATACAGTACTTTGTATTGCTCAAAAGGTTACTGCTTATACAAATGATTTTGTACGTTATGCTTGCACAGCAGGATAACTCCAAAAACTTCTGCAGGTATGGAGTCTGATTCCAAAGCGACCAGTATAAGGAACTTCAGGTAGCATTGTAGACCTCATTGAAAGGATATTACAATGTATTCTATGTCATTTTCTGTACACTGCTCGGCTTAGGAGTGGACAGCGTACCTGCCAGAGTATTGTCGTACAAGCGAAATGATTAGTACTCACTAAAGGGGTTGTCCTGGCTATGTTCACACAACGGCTTTTGAGCTCCATTTAAAATGAGGTCCGTTATTTTGAGTCTAAAATAACGGATGTCATTCCGCTGTCTAGCCTTCCCTAAGTAAAATGACGACTGTTGGTACATTATTCTAGTTTGGGATTACTAATTGGCCTTTGGGTGTGTCTTAATTGAAAAGTCAACTGAATTAAATAGTAAAAATGGAGAAAGAACGGTGGAAAAAGAAAAACTGTGTGTAAACAACTAATAAAAAACGTCCGCTGTTTGCAAAAGACTTCCGATAATAATCATTATGTTTATTATTTTGAGGTCCACGGTAAAAATGTCCATTATTTAATCCATTGTGTGCATTGTACTTCCGTCTTCCCATTGACTTCAATGCATTGCCATTGCAGTCAGTTAAATCGCGGCAAGAACAGATGTTGTTTTAAATATCAAAATCAACCACATTTTCTCTATTTTTGACTGTTGTGTGACCATAGCCTTAGAAAAACATGTCCGCTTTCTTCCAGAAATAGCACCACTCTTGTCCTTAGGTGGAGTCTGGGTTTTGCAGCTCAATTCCACTGAAAAGAATAGTGTTGAATTGTAATACCACACAGGGGTGGCACTGTTTTTGTAAGAAAGTAGCTGTGTTTTTTTTTCTGATCCTGGTTTTCTTACTTTTTGCATACAACATGCTACTTACAAGGTTTTGCTCTGTAAAAAGAACTTTATGTGCACTGGTGGAATTTTGGAATAGGAGGGGGTGTTTTATAAATGTTGCCACAGAAGGTTGGTCTTACCATGCTACGTTTTAAATGGAATAAATAATTGGATGACAATCTCTGCACAACGTCGCCTTTTCCAACACATGTCATATTTTATCCTCATATTAAGCATAAGCAGAATTGATGCATTCATACAATGCCATTCATATTTTATCCTCATATTAAGCATAAGCAGAATTGATGCATATACAATGCCATTCATTGCTTTGAAACCTCTTTTTACCTTATTTTGGTCTTTTTGAATGCCTTTTTAAAAAATAACAGCTATAATAATAACCTGAGCGGGTTATATTGTACACAGCTGCTTTTTATTGCCTTCCAGCATGGCAATGTAAGAATATATATGCGTTTGACAAATACCTGCTAGCAGTTTATGAGACCGAAATTAAAATATTTTTTTTGTTTAATTAAAGTGGACTTATTCTGCCAGGATGAGGATTATGTTTTCATTATTGCAGATTTGTTCCACTGTAAATTGTTCCTTTATATTATATATTTTATTTTCAGAAAATAACAAAAACCCACACTTTCATATATATATATATATATATATATATATATATATATATATATATATATCATTTTTTCTTTATATACTGCCATGAGCGTTATAACTTATTTTATTACTGTAGGATTATTGCCTAATAAACACTACATTCTCCAAATCAGTATTCCAGTGGAAATATCTTTATTAACTTTCAACTCTGCGAGTATGTTATCTAAAGTATTATTCTAAGTAGAATTACTGCACAGTGTACGATTGGTGCTGAAGTAAGATCCCACTCTATATGAAGGAATACGGAAAGCCTTCACACTTTACCGCAATGCAAAACAAAGTGGTTGTTTGCTTAAAGGGAAAGTCCAGTAAAAATATTGTTCTTTTAAGTCAATTAAGAGTCAGAAAGTTATACAGTTTTGTGATTTACTTATATTTAAAAATCTCCAGTCTTCCATTATTTATTCACTGCTGTATGTCCTGCAGAAAGTGGTGGATTCTCTCCAGTCTCTGACACAGTGCTCTCTGCTGCCACCTCTGCCCATGTTAGGAACTGTCCAGAGCAGCAGCACATCCCCATAGAAAACCTTTTCTGCTCTGAACATTTTCTGACATAAACAGTGATGGCAGAAGAGAGCACTGTGTCAGACTGTAAAGAATACACCACTTCCTGCAGGACCTATAGCAGCTGATAAGTACTGGAAGACTGGACAAATTACAAATGTATCTAACTTTCTGAAACCAGTTGATTTGAAAATAACAGATTTTTGCTTGAGTACCACTTTAAAGTAACCAAGACAGTGTTTCTCTACAATCAGATTATTTTATTAAAACGAACATGTCCACAGGCAGTCTAATCTGCAGGCATCATATTCTTGAGCAGCAGGATCTGAACAGATTAATATAGTTTGGTGGGAAAAGTTCCAGGAAAAGTTGTAATTTATTCAGGTAAACCTGTGCTTCTAGGCTAAGTAGTCAAGTGGGTGGTGCTGAAATGGATTGACAGTTATCCTCCCCTCCCTTGTGTGTCAGTCACCACACCACTTACCCCTCAAATTCAGAATACAATACAAAATCCTCACACTCACACATCTCTTCGCAATTTTTTTTCTAACAATATAAAATCTAAAATCTCCAAAATCCAAACCTCTCAACTCAAAGACTTTGTTTGTGCTGCCCCCATAACTGTAAAGTGCTGCGGAATTTGTTTGCGCTATATACACAACCGTTCAATAGTTTGGGGTCACATTGAAATGTCCTTATTTTTTAAGGAAAAGCACTGTACTTTTCAATGAAGGTAACTTTAAACTAGTCCCAACTTTAAAGAAATACATTCTATACATTGCTAATGTGGTAAATGACTATTCTAGCTGCAAATGTCTGGTTTTTGGTGCAATATCTACATAGGTGTATAGAGGCCCATTTCCAGCAACTATCACTCCAGTGTACAAATGGTACAATGTGTTTGCTCATTGGCTCAGAAGGCTAATTGATGATTAGAAAACCCTTGTGCAATTATGTTCACACATCTGAAAACAGTCTATCTCTTTACAGAAGCTACAAAACTGACCTTCCTTTGAGCAGATTGTGTTTCTGGAGCATCACATTTGTGGGGTCAATTAAACGCTCAAAATGGCCAGAAATACAGAACTTTAATCTGAAACTCGACAGTTTATTCTTGTTCTTAGAAATGAAGGCTATTCCATGCGAGAAATTGCTAAGAAAATGAAGATTTCCTACAACGGTGTGTTCTACTCCCACAAACAGGCTCTAACCAGAGTAGAAAAAGAAGTGGGAGGCCACGTTGCACAACTAAGCAAAAAGATAAGCACATTAGAGTCTCTAGTTTGAGAAACAGACGCCTCACAGGCATCTTCATTAAATAATACCCGCAAAACACCAGTGTCAAAATCTACATCTTAACACCATTGTCAACGTCACAAAAAAGAACGTTTGTGAGATGCAGAACAAATGAAAAGATGCTGGAAGAATGCCTGACGCCATCTATTAAGCATGGTGGAGATAATGTGATGGTCTGGGGTTGCTTTGGTGCTGATAAGGTGGGAGATTTGTACAGGGTAAAAAGGATTCTGAATAAGGAAGGCTATCACTCAATTTTGCAACGCCATGCCATACCCAGTGGACAGCGCTTGATTGGAGCCAATTTCATCCTACAACAGGACAATGACCCTAAACACACCTCCAAATTGTGTAAGAACTATTTACAGCAGAAGCAGCAGCTGGTATTCTATCGGTAATGGAGTGGCCAGCGCAGTCACCAGATCTGAACCCCATTGAGCTGTTGTGGGAGCAACTTGACCGTATGGTACGCCAGAAGTGCCCATCCAACCAATCCAACTTGTGGGAGCTGCTTCTAGAAGCGTGGGGTGCAATTTCTCCAGCTTACCTCAACAGATTAATAGCTAGAATGCCAAATTGCTGCAAAAGAAGGATTCTTTGACGAAAGCAAAGTTTGATGTAAAAACAATGTTATTTCAAATACAAATCATTATTTCTAACCTTGTCAATGTCTTGACTCTATTTTCTTTTCATTTCACAACATATGGTGGTGAATAAGTGTGACTTTTCATGGAAAACACAAAATTGTTTGGGTGACCCCAAACTTTTGAACGGTAGTGTAAATAAATTATATTTTATAAATTATTATAATTATTATTATTATTATTATTATTATTATTATTATTATTATTATTAGGCATACAGAGAGCTGTCAATCACTGAGTAGGACCGTCCACTTAGGCTAACCAAGATTTAGCTATTCTTAGATTTTTCCAGCAAACGACATATCTGTGCGCTACATCTTCAATGTGACAGGTTTTATTTAGGTCTGTGTGGAGGGCAGAAATACTACATTTTGTCTGGATTGCTTTTAAGTGGAGAATAAAATACTACAGAAAACAAGCTAGAATTCTGGCACAATATGGATATTGTCCAATTAAGCAAAGCTCACAGCATCACTATGCAGACATAAGAAAAAATTATAGTAAGCATACAATCTGCCTTTTACCCACCAAACTCACCACATGTTTCACCAACAGCTTCATCAGGGTATCATTTGGGTAAAAGGGGCATGGCTTAAACTCCAATGACATGAAAAGTATGATAAGCCTTTAGACTGTATAATCTAGTTTTAGAAAATCTGATGACCATTACAGCATGTTTGTTCATAGTTTCAGCCTTTTTCTCAGATGAATGCTCAGAGTAGTCACTAGCCCCAGTGGTGTCTCATCTTAGCCAATGATTGGATGAGTGGGCAGGTCCGGCTCTTAGTGCATGTTAAAGGCAGACAGGGGAGATAAGCAGTGAGAGACCAGAAGCTGAAGAACCGGAGCTGTGTGTGTGTGTGTGTGTGTGTGGGGGGGGGGGGGTCAGAAGCTGCAAAGCAGGAGCTACAGCTAGTCCAGCAATATACAAAGGCTAGATAATATATTATTTTTTATTTTACCATTAGTGCAGCATTATAATATTATTTTTAAAAGAAGATTGTCAGCTAAAAAGCATTTAGAAAACATAAAAATAGTAGAAGTGGTAATGGTAGCAATAACAATTACACCTGTAGTCATCTTGTCTGTAGCGGCAAAAATGTACTCAAAAGCTTTTGTTTGCCAGGCTTAGGGTCAAAGAAGAATGGCAATGGCACTGAAGTTCCTTAGGCTCCTATGCCACATGCGCAGACACTGACAGTACAGTGTTCCCCAAGAATAAGACTGTGTCTTATATTAATTTTTGCTCCTAAAGATTTGCTAGTTCTTATTTTCAGGGATGTCATATTTTTCAATGAAGAATTCACTACCGTACAGTACTTGTCATCACTAACCAGATATAACCCTAGTAGGAGTAAGGGGTCTTACTTTCGAGGAATGCCTTATTTTAAGCTATCCTGTACATCCTCCACCATGTCTTATTTTCAGAGGATGTCTTATTTATGGGGAAACAGGGTAGTAGTCAGGGAAACCATGGTGACCTGCGTGTGTGTCATCAGTGAGAGTGCTGGAGCTCAGGCTTTCTCCACTACTTACTGTCAGGGACTGTGCACGTGGCAAAAGACAGGGAAAGGCATTGCAGCCTAAGGGTCCTATTACACAGTGTGATTTTTAACGATTAACGACTAATGATAAACAATCGAAACAAGATTGTTTATTGTTAATCTAAAATCGTTCATCATATTACCTAGAACGATGGTCGTTAGTTATGATCGTTACTATGATCGTTATTCCTTCTGATCCCAGCAAAACAATGAACAATCTGCAATTACACTGAACAATTAATTAAAAAAGGCGAAACCTGAGCGAAGAAATGTGGAATTACAGCGAGCGATTATTGAACGATTAACAATGATCTTAGGTTCAGATCTAAATTAATGATCAATGACATACGAACAATTTTTCGATCGTTGCCTACAATTACACAGAACAATTATTGTTTAAATTCGAACAATATATCAATTTTTCGCTCGATAATCGTCCCGTGTAATAGGGCCCTTCGTCATTTCAGTGTCCCATTCATGCTTCTTTGAGAATTCAGCCTGGCAAATAAAATAATTTTTTACATTATTGCAACCATGAACATCCTATACTAAGGTATCATTATGGTATCATAATTTTGCATGACTTATTTTAACTCTTGACTATTCTTCATTATTTGAAGTGACTAGTGCAGTTTAAATATCATATTAACACATACAAAGCATTGTCCATGCTAAGCAATCCTGCCTATGCAATCCTGCCTATCAATATGCTGTACAGACTGTTCTACTTACAGTGTTCGTGTTTACAGAACTCATGCCGGCTACTAATTTACTTATAATGCTTTTCTTTATTAAAGTGCATTCATCCATACGTTAAAAGAAAAGGCTTCTGTTTTGGCTTTATTTTTATATATATAGTATTTTTTGCAATTTCATTATTCAGTCACTGTGATTTCATTGGTTCACTGGATTTAATAATTTCACTTACTAGGTTGGGCTAATAGTATTTCTTCCCCATCTACCTTCTGCAATTCTATGCAAAGGTGAGTAACTCACTAATGTTTCGAACATTTTAATGTAGTAGGAAAATGATGGATTAAGTTTATGTGTGGCATTTGAAAATTTAAAAATAAATAAATAAAAAATCGTCCTAAGGTAATTTTGCACAGCTTGTTCTCATATTTTTCGATTTCAAATGGAAATTTTATTTTACTTTGGGCCAATCTAAAACGCACATTCCTTTGTGTGACCGCCAATGCATTAAAAAAAAAAAAAAAATAAATAAAACATACATGGACAAACTATAATAAGCATGAATAAATAATTTGTAAGAGCTCAAAATTAACAATTACAATCAAAAACCTCAGTACACACAGTTCCAGAGCTACAAACAACAGAAACACGTATTACTCCTACATACAAACTGGGGCTTTGTGACCTCCAGCTGAAGCTTTCTGGTCACAATGTGTTTACTTTATGGTGCATTCACACAGAGAGATTTAGCTGACATATTTTTGAAGCCAAAGCCAGGAATGGATTTGAAAAGAGAAGAAATCTCATCTGTTCTCTGTTTATAGTCTGTTCCTGGCTTTGGCTTAAAAGATCTCTCAAATAAGTCTCTCTGTGTAAACACACAATTAGCCCAAGGCATCTGAAATCATATGTAGGCTCAGGTGAAATGTAATTATGGGGTGTGACACCACCCCAGCCACCAAAAAAAGTAACCTAGTTAATTGATAAAGAGAATGAGGGTTGATCCTGAAGGAGAAAAAAAAACAAGGTGAATAAACAATAAAAATGTAAACATAAAAAACAAGATGAATAAACAAAAGAATATTCTTTAAAAACACTTAAAATAACAAAAGTGGTCTATATAAAGAGACTTGCCCCTTTGGGGTTATTGGAAGAGTCCTTTACTGATCGCAAAGTGTACAGATAAGGACCCCAATAGCTCGGGGGTAAGGTATAAGAAGCAAGAATTTATTCCCTTGCAGTGTCCAGGAAAAATTAAGGAAAAATTTGGTCTATTGGCTATCCATGTAATTCAAACTAGCCTTATTTTGCTCAGAATAACGCATGCAAGAGAAATTTGAACAGCGCTCCATAGCACAGATCAGTGGTGTATGCGGTTAGTGTGAGAAATAATTAAACAACTCTCACCTGATAGGGTTGTGCAAATGGAGGCACAACACTCTAAAACCACATGTAGGATTGCTGCCACTCCCAGGTGAATACCATACAAGATGGTAAGCACTGAACAGAAAAAAAGACCTCCCTCCAACCAAAGTATAAAATTAGGCGCGGATCCAACGGAGATAAAAGATATATTTTAAAATTTAATATTTAAAACATTCATGGCGACACAACGCGTTTCTAAACCGAACCGGTTTCTTTCTCAATCGTCACTTGAGACAGAAAACGGTTCGGTTAAGAAACGCGTTGTGTCGCCATGAATGTTTTAAATATTACATTTTAAAATATATCTTTTATCTCCGTTGGATCCGCACCTGATTTTCTACCCTGGTTGGAGGGAGGTCTTTTTTCTGTTCAGAATAACGCATGGGTAAAGATGAGCCAACTGTTCAAAAAGTCAGCTCAGCTGGTTTGCAGTAGTGCTAAAACTCATGTATACATCTGTCTAAGAGCTGTAAAGACCCTGTATAACTTGGTTAAGTAACCTAGGAGTGTATCTACATTCTTTTGGGTTGCTTGTGAGGCAAAGGTCCTACCTGTTCTGCCCATCAGAGCTGCACTTCCTCTGACTGTCTCAGATAATAATTCCGAGATAAGAAGGGGATTGATGCATGTGATGTTCAATAGCTGCCCGATATTGCCATTACATAGTTAACATTCAATAACTATTAAATTGCCTGCAACATAGGCCCACCCCCTCTCATGTCTGAAGGTAGGAGACAGCCTGAGGGAGATAGTAGAGCACTGGAGAGCATAACAGGTAGAACCTTTATTGCTCTCCGGATGAGCCTTTAGGGTGCTGTGATTATTTTTTATCCTGGCACTGAATGGGGTTAAATGAAGGACATTAGATTGATCGCTGATGTCCAGCATGGACTGTGTACTGGCTGCTGATAACAGTAATTTGTTTCATAGACTATCTGTACCACTATGGTAAACCTGTATTACTTATGTCATTAAGGCCCCTGTGGCTGCACTGTACATATACGTCACATGTCACCAAGGGGTTAAAAGCAGTACTTTGTGTTTCCTTTCTTTTATATTATAATAAAAGTAATTTGATAATTTATATGCAAATAAAAAAAATCACTGCACTGTATATATTGTTTTCCTTTAAATACAATAAGAATTTCTAGCATTGAGGAAACATTGATGTCGTAATTTCTGTGCCGGAACAACTAACATTCCTATTAGCAGTTTCCATCCTGTTCTGTCTATATGAAAGATAATATCTAATTGGTTGCTAAGGGCAACTCTGATGCCTTTTGTCGGAACAATATTTTGTCGTTGTACTTGATATATGAGATCACAGAGTGCACTAAGTCATGGTTATCTTGCACTGGCTTCTTGTTTAATCTTGTTTATTTTAATCTTGCTACTATTACTTTATAATCCCAGATCTGTAAGAGAAGGATTACAGAGATTGTGATAGTATTCATCCTGTGATTACATTACGTCAGGTGCTCCTGGCATTGGAAGGTGGATTTAGGTAACAATCCATAGATAATTTGTTATTTTCTGTTGGGAAGATTACACACTATATATCTTTAGCAAGTACACAAAGTAACTGTATGTGTTCTTCATAAAATTCCGACATATGTTCTATAAAGTGAGTTCCCCTCCAATTCCAAACATATAGATATTATTAATAGGTGAAGCCTCTGCTTGACATGAATAAAATTATAAATGCTCTTCTTCATTATGTTACATTGAAGTAAGCTACAGTATACTACTTTTCGCTCTTAAGGAGTCGAACTAAATATTCTAAATAATCTTCCCGATAGCTCATGCTCATACTATACCTTGGAGGCTGCTTAGCCTTCGAGCAACTCCATTAGCAATACAAGGATTACCATCTAAACTTCGAAACTTCTAAGATAAAGTTAAGAAGACAGATTTTTCCATTAGAAAAATCCACCATGGCATAATCTAAAACTTCTGCCAGTGTTTTCTGTGGATTAGAGATACTCGAATGCTTGTTACTTGAGCCAAGTATTTTTCAATGCTCGAGTGCTTGACTTGAGTAATGTGCTCTATTAAAAACAATGGGATACTTAAATCGACTCTGTACCCACAATCTGACCCCCCCAAACCACTTATACCCTCTGATTAGGGATGGTCCGAACCCTCCGAGGTTCGGGTTCGTATGAACCCGAACGCTCGGCATCAAATTCCCGCTGTCTGCCTGCTCCGTGGAGCGGGTGGATACAGCGGGAAGACCGCCTGGAAAACTGGGATACAGCCTATGGCTATATCCCAGTTTTCCAGGCAGTCCTCCCTCTGGATCCACCCGCTCCACGGAGCGGGCAGATAGCGGGAATCATTACTGAGAGTTTGGGTTCGAACACAAGCCAAACTCGGTTCGGACCATCCCTACTTCTGATACTTCTGCTTTTAATCCAAGATCTGTCCTGCAGTCCGTTTGGCAGGTGATGCAGTTATTGTCATAAAAAAGTAATTTTAAAATTGTTGTGTTGTCAATAATAGGTTAGGTAATATCCTTATTGTAGGTGACATAAGTTCCATCACATCACACTGAATCTTCTTTCTTCCTCAAAGCAAATGTACCATCAGGTAAATTAACTTTAAGTATTACCCATTATAGCATGGCTCTATTAGAATCAAGTGAATAGAACGGCGCAGTACATGGGAAGTGGGACGCAGTTCAAAAAAAGGACAGCTGCACCGGCTTCCCTGCGCTGGTGCCATTCTATACATGGGTAATACATAAAGCAAATGTACCTGATGGTGCATTCGCTTTAAGGCTTCCAATGAAGGCAATTACAGAGGTGTCCTTTCTTCTCGTGTCTATACTCCAGATATCCTGAGGATTGTGGTGTGAGATTACCAGCTCCTCACAATAACATGAGTTTATGATAATTTATCACTAAGTGCACACACTATATTTTTCTTTGTGTTATCATGCAGTAATTGTTATGTAAAATAGGTCTTACAGTTCTCTAATAGCATGTCCTGATACCATGTTCAGTTGGTTTCATGAAATATTGGTGTCCCTAACTTAACTAATGGAAAGGTAAGTGTGGACACATCTGTGTTGCCACAGCAAGTTCAAATGTTTGGTATTTTGAATATTCGTAAACTTTGTATTAGGTACTAGAGTTTGTAGTGTGTTGGGGATGTTCATTATTATTATTGTTTAGCCAGGTATTCACTATAGTAGATCATTAGCTGCTTAACACGCAGCTACACATTCTAAGATTGCACCTAGTGTATTTGCCTTCTTTTAATATCAACTCTCCAAAATTAAAATGAACAGGAAAAGAATCTGTAATACTACAGAGCGTGAAACACGAATAGCTATATCAGAGAGGAAGATGAAAGTCTTAGGTTTTCCTATTATAGAAAGGACACATTTACAGCAAAACACACAGAAATTATTTAAACTCATTTACCTAAGAGCATATAATTCTGCTGGGGGACTTCCATCTGTTGGCAATGGTAATCAGCTGCCACCTGGTTCTAGGAAAGGACAATATAAGATTATGGCCCTGAAAATGTCAAAATTTCCATTTAAAAATATCATCAAATGTCTATTTCTTTACCTCCTAAATAATAACTGTTATTGTGCAGAGGTGAGTCATCGAGGTCTGGCTCACAAAGGAATAAAAAGGGCAAACAGATAGATGTAATTAAGAATTTTGGGTTTAACTTTACAGAGTTAGAGATGTGGATTTATTATTGTCTTTCTTCATGTGCTAAAAGGGCATTCAAGGGAAATAAAATAATTGCTCAAACATCTCAAACATTGCTTTTGTAAGTAATAGACTTGCAGTAAAAAAAAAACATAAAATACAGGCCATTCCTATAAAATAACATATGTGCCATTCCTATAATCCTTCTTACCCCACTACCCTACTTACCCCTCCCATGAAAGCTGTATACCCATAGGGGGAGATTTATCAAACATGGTGTAAAGTGAAACTGGCTCAGTTGCCCCTAGCAACCAATCAGATTCCATCTTTCATTTTTCAAAGAGTCTGTGAGGAATGAAAAGTGGAATCTGATTCGTTGCCAGGGGCAACTGAGCCAGTTTCACTTTACACCATGTTTGATAAATCTCCCCCATAGTTTTGTGTCCACTCCTCCTCCCAGTGAGTCGAGCAAGACACACATTTGATTAGCTCTGGAGACTTTGCTAAAATAGCTAGAACGCTTTAAGCCAGCCCCCTGAGTTGATGAAATGCATGATATGCTCTCTCGGATGGAGTAGCACTTGATTAAGTAGCACTTGACATGGGATTTATTAAGCAACATTTTTATTTCCTTTTTATTAGGGTTGGTCCGAATCTGCTTCGGTTTGGGTTTGTATGAACCCGAACGCTCGGCATCAGATTCCCGCTGTCTCCCCGCTCCATGCAGCGGGTGGATACAGTGGGAGGACCGCCTGGAAAACCGGGATACAGCCTATGGTTATGGCTGTATCCCAGTTTTCCAGGCGGTTTTCCCGCTGTATCCACCCGCTGCACGGAGCGGGCAGACAGCGGAAATTATTTCCGAGAGTTCGGGTTCGTACGAACCCGAACCAGAGCAGGTTCGGACCATCCCTACTTTTTATAATATTTTCCTGGTTTATTTCCAGTATAGATGAAATCATTTAGTATCTAAAATTTCTCAGTAGAGTAATGCCTTTATACAGTTCCCTAACTCAACAATACCCCTGCAACAACCCCTGAGAAAACTGCAGCAAGGGTTCCCATAAACAAAGCCAGAGAGTCCATGCTTCACACCTCTCATTCCTCTCAAGTCCCTGCTACTCAACTATAATTCTAGTAAAAATTACACATGAAAAGTCATACCTCAGTCCCTTAAAGTGTCACTTTCGTTCTAACTTTCAAAATCAAAATCAACAGATGTGAAATAAAGCAAATTTGCAATTTCCATTCATTATTCATAATTTTTTTTCTTACCAGAAATCCAGGTCCAGTCAAATTGTCTGACTTGTGCTGGTTGAGAAACCCAGACTAAACACAGGTATTCCAGCCAGTAAAGAAAATTTCTGTCAATCACATGATTGCCTTCTCTCTGTCAGAGTTCAGATGGCCTGTGATACACACAACTTCCTGTTTTCTGACTGTTTCCTGTTTTTTGAGAGAGAAAAAAAAAGATTCAGAAAACAGGAAGTGCCGTGTTAAGAGGTCCAGTCACTGCACCATCCATATAGTATGCCTCTTATAGGACTCATCTAATATTTACCTGCACCTCTAATTCCTGTGCCATTTAGAGAAAAACTAAATGAATGGATAGCCCGTCATGCTCACAAATCCCTTCCTGCCCTTGCATTACCTTGACTGATTACTCAAGCCATAGCCAACTAGAAAACTTATACAAAAAATCTGAAAGAACGGAAAACAACAAGTGCACATTATTATTTGACTTTTATAATATGCATGCAGACATTGCATTTCTATATGCCATTTATTGGATGTACTTTGGTGACCCTTTAACAAGCCTTTTAATATGATCAGGGATGTTAGTTAAAGGGGTGGTCAGGTTTAAAATAAATTATAGCCTATCCACAAAATTCCAAAAATTCAAAATTCAAAAAATCCAAAAAAGTTATCAGCAGCTGACTGGTGGGGTCCTGACACTCTTCACCTGCACATTCAGTTGATTGGCACCCCCCAATATAGTGAATACTAAGCTGGAAGCATTTGGTTCTGTTCCCTGCATAGCCCAGGCACTGGTGTACTGCAACCTCAGCTTTTATTGAAGCCAAGGCTGCACTGGTGTAGAAGTAGAGTTTGCTTGACTGTTTTGGACACACATCTAGTAGCCCCTGGGCCATTTTGGTGGTATTTTTGCTATAATTCTGGTGCATTGTCAATGGTAGTAGTAGTTCAAAATAAATTATATAGTTAGATATGCTGTTTTTATTATGCAAACCTATATTTCTGCCATAGCCCATGAATGTGACACATTTATTTTTAATTCAGCAGCATATGTCTCAGGATCAACAAGATTAATGACAATTTTTACATTTTTCCCAAGAACTTTTTTTTCTTTCCTTAGACAATCTTGATTAATTTCCGTCATTGTTTCTAGGCAACACTGCATATTCAGGCACAGGAATCTGTTTTTCAAAATAATGGAATTAATAAATAGGAATTTTCAGAAACAGATAATTAAAGGGCCAAGGTCATTAGAATGATAAATTCATTGGTATTGTCCTTTCATGGTCCTTGTATAACCCAGGAAAACGGAAAAAAAAAAAAAAAAAAGAATTAAAGGTGAATTAGGTGAATTTGAAAAAGTTGCTAATTACAGGCAAGGTGAACAGGCAGGCAGTTTATTAAAATGAATGTATAGCTCTTTTGCTTAAATTACTAATCAAAGTCTTTACTTAATTTTGTGTAACATTTAATATTATTATTTTATTGGGGCCATGTTATTAAAAGGGAACTATCAGCAGGTTAGAAAAATCTCCTGATATCTTCCTTGTGTGCCGGGGATGCTGAGCAGGAAGGTATGTGTCTTACCTTCCTCCTCTGCGTCTGTCCTGCACTGTTAGTCGGGGTAAACTCCACTTTAGAGCCCTGTTAGGACCATTGCCGTGTCATTTGGCCCGCCTTTTCTAATGATAATCAATGGAGAGAGCCGGACGGATGATGCAGCAGTGCTTCTAATAGCGGAGTTTACCCAGACTAACAGTGTAGAACCAGTGGCGAGGAGAAAGTTAAGACACATACCTTCCTCCTCAGCGTCAATAAGGTGGTCAGTTACTCATGCTCAGTTCAACTGCAGTCTGTCCCATAATTGGCAGTTAACAGTCACTGCACATTCAAGGAATTGGGATTGTGGGAAAGTGTGTGCATTGCTGTATGACAACAGCAGGGTCAAAGTCCAAAGAGGAAACCAGGAAGTGATTAGCTCCATGAGGAATATAAACTGTCCAGAAATGCAAGTTGCTATATTGCTATACTACAGGATTTAAAAAGTGTCTTAAAGTTATACTGTATCCACCAATCCCCCCCCCACCCCCCCACCCCAAACCACTGGTACCATCCGTCTGACGAGAGTAAGTCCTTCCCGGCCATATCTTTTAAAATGCACCCAGTGGCTTGGTTAGGGTAAAAAATAATCTTTTAATCTGCAGCAGCTGAGTCAATGTGAATTGGCCTAGAATGTCTGGCCTAGAATAGGCCTGCCCTATTCATTGCTTGTCTAAACCATGCACATGTGCTCCTTTGGATCTTTAAGGCACATGTGCACTGTTTAGACAAGCAATGAATAGGAGAAATCCTGCCCCGAGGTGTTCCTAACGATGACTCAGCTGCTGTAGATTGACAGATCATTTTTTACCCTAATCAAGGCACCGGGCGCAATCAAATGGATGGTACCAGTGGTTTGGGGGAGTGGGTTGATGGATACCCTTTAATAAAGGTGTGCCTTGCCTCTTTTTTTCTGTGTACAGTGTCCTTCATAACTTAAGGCACAGTTTGGTTATCACTAGAGATGAGCGAATACAATTTGATCGAGATGGTATTCGATCGAATATTGTGATATTCAAAAGATTTGAATTCAATCGAGTAGTGAGGCGAATACGCGGGAAACATTCGAAAGCCCTCCCATCGCGGTTGGCACTTTTTTTTAAACCAATCACCATGCAGGGAGGCTGTGAGGGACCCTGGGAGTACGCATTGGATGGCTGAACCACATGACCTCGAATCTTAAATACTTGGCTCCCACCTCTCTACTGCACATGCGTTTTCAACCTAGCCAGGGAAAGATCTTGCAGCAGGGAGAAATAGATTTTAGTAGCGTTTTGGTTAGACAGGCTTACTACAGAACCCAAAAGTCCCTTTCAGGGCTAAGATCCAGCAAAAAAGTCATCTCTGAATCCAAAGCTCTTCTCAGTGCTAAGAAATAGATGATAACAACAGAAGCATCAGCATTAGCAGCATCAGAAAGTGTTTTCATTCCAGTACCCTGTGTGTACGAGTGACTTATAGTGTCCCTGGTTTAGGCCACTAAGGGCACGTTATACATACTGTTCCAGTAGCCCACTAAGGGCATCTGATAAATACTGTTCCAGTAGCCCCATAAAAGGTATGTTATACATACTGTTCCAGTAGGCCACTAAGGGCACCTGATATATACTGTTCCAGTAGCCCAGTAAAAGGCACATCATACATACTGTTCCAGTAGCCCAGTAAAAGGCACGTCATACATATTGCTCCAGTAGCCCATTAAGGGCACCTGATATATACTGTTCCAGTAGCCCAGAAAAAGGCCCAGAAAAAGGCACATCATACATACTGTTCTAGTAATGTTCGTACAGCATGACGCGTCATCCGCGCAAATAACATGGCGCTCTACGGACGCACATTGGAATCATGTATATAACGCTGCACAAGAAATACGAAGGAAATGTGTAAATGTTGCCGTAAATGTTCGCAAAGCGTTCGCAAATATTTTTCCTTTGCAACTGAGGAGAGTGGCATTATACTGCGATTTTGGGGTGTTGGGTGCACCCAGGCATGCTCCCCCTAATGTCCCAGTGTCACTCCGGAGGTGTTGGCGTCGGTTAGGAAGGTTCCATGGCGGACTTGGTGACCTCCAAGTGGTCGAATTTGGATTTCCAAGTGCAGCAAATTTTTTCCCCATAGACTATAATGGGATTAAATATTCGTTCGAATAGTCGAATCTCGATGACTACTCGATTCGAATTCTCAAAAGTCGAATATTTCACTAATTGCTCATCTCTAGTTTTCACCTTATCCACCTTTAGCTATCACCTTATCGACCTTCTCCAATCTTCTGTGCCCCCCGCAGTGCAAAGTCACAGATCCCTGCCAGCGTCCTGTAGCTTCCAGTTACACAAAGTCGTGACCCAGTTCAGAAATGCATGCCAGTCAGTGACTGAGGTAGGACATCTGTGCAGTTACTGACTGTCTCAGTGGTACCTTCTGTCTGGTTGTGATGACAATGAGAAAGTCAAGACCAAAGTTTGAGATCGAGTAGGTGGTGCTGTGGCTGCGAGGGCGCAGGGACAGGCAAGTATGACTTCTTCATTATGTTCTGAACTCCCCTGCCAGCCCTGGATTTTTAGTTTTAGGCCGGGTTCACACATACCGTGTTCGTAGCCGATTTTAGGTTGCGAGTTCACAGCTAAATCCGCTGTGAGTATGTCAAAGTCAGCATCCTAAACCCCCGCTGCCTGGGTACATACTTTACCGGGTCCCCGCTATGGCTTGCTTTGGGGGCTCCTGGCACTCAGCCAATCAGTGCAATGCCCTGCCGCAGCTCACTGACTGTGTGTTCCCGACTGAGTGTAGGGAACCTCCAGGAGCCCCCGAAGCAAGCTGGAGCAGGGACCCGGTAAAGTATGTACCTGGGACCCGGTAAAGTATGTACCTGGGACACTGGGGTTAAGGGCGCTGACTTTGACATACTCGCAGCAGAATGACAGTCCTGCTGCGAGTACAGATGTAGCCAGAGTTAACATGATCCCTGACTCAACAATTGTGTCAGGGAGCTATGCTAAGTCGATTAGAGTGTCGAGTTAAATGCGTCATTGTGATCAAGTCAACCCTGGCTACATCTGTATGTTATCCCATTGAAGTGAATGGGAAGATATCCGCAGCGGATACAGTACATGTGAACCCGGCCTTATGCAAAGTTCTCCAACTTAATAAATTTTGAGAGTTTTTCTTCAACTTAGTTCAGACGTCATTCCGTATTTCATAGTTGTAGCTAGAGACCACAATGAATAAATGAAGAATTAAAGGGTTTTTCCTCAAGTACTTGAAATCAATTTATTTTGACCCAGAGGCAAGGGTTTCAGCAGCAGGCATTTTAGCTTAAGCTTTTAATATTGTAAGGGTATGAAACAGGGATGCCCTCCCTTTTTATCCTTTTGTTTGATCATGTAACAGAACCAATTGCAAGCTATCTAACAGCCTATGACTTGAATGGATGAATTATCATCAAGGAGAAGGAGGTGACATTGACATCCTTTGCTGATGTAAATTTTTAAGGTTCAATGAGACAAATTTAATATTTGATGTTGCACAATCTTCTAGGGAGAGATCTCAGGTTATTAAACCAGTGCTCAGAAAAGTCTTTATGGAGCCACTGGAAATAGCTTTGTATTCAGCTATCGTCGGTGGCTTCACAGTGGATGAAAAGATCAGCAGTGTGAATGTGCGTCTCATCACTATATTCAGCCAGGAGAGCTGGAACATAAATCAAGAAACTATGGGGGTCCCAGTAGCCCCCCCCCCCCTCAATAATCACATACTTATAAGTAATTGGATGTAAATTTTTACACTGTATCAGGTACTTAATCTAAAAACATTATGAACACTCAATGACTCATTGATTTGAGTCATTGAGATTTGGTATTGTTTTGGTATTATCTCTGGTTAAAAATACAGCCGGATACCTTACCTGTGTTTCTGTAGGTCATCAAAGGACAAATTCTATCATCGCATTCACCACCTATAGGCTTGCAATGCTTTCCCGAAACATAAGATGTATCCTTGGAGGTGAGGTCAGCTGTTGACTGGAAGTAGGGATACTGTGCAAAAGTTTTAGACAGGTGTGTAAAAAAATCTTCCCATCAATATTTAAACTATTAAAATATCTATGTGTATTAATATGATGTGGGCATATAATAAAGGTGGGGTTGACTACAGAAAAAAAGTGCTTTGTGTTATTTGCTTACATTTGGAAGACAGAATGGCTTGTCTTCAAATTGACAATCATACAGTACATAGTCTTTTGTATTGTTAATTCATTAGAAATGTATAGACATTTATGATTTTTAAAAGGAATGTGGTCCAATCTGAAGGCATTGTGTTATAGATCAGGAGTAGCTGAGCAAATTGATACATAGTTTGTGAGAAAAGGTTCAGGGTACCTTGTAATTTATTCATATAAACTTTTGTTTACAAGTAGTCAAGTGGGCGTTGTTACTCAGTGATTGCCTGCTCCATCTACATACACACTTAGCCACATACAGCCATCAGTCGCTGAGTAGGAAAGCCCACGGGACTACTTAGAGCAATCATTTACATGAATAAATGAAAATTTATCCTAGAACTTTTTCCTACAAACTATATATCAATCTGCTTAGCCCCTCCTGCTCTATAACATGCTGCCTTTAAATGCATTTTCAATATGAACAGGTCCCTTTATGGCAAACTCTGTTCTTAAGTACAGATAATGTGCTTGTCAATACAACCACCTCTACGGATGAGCTCCTTATAATGATATCAATAAATAGAATGTTGTCTTGAGTTCAAAGGGAAAATCCATTATGGAGACAAAGAGAAGTGGAACTAGAAGATGGACAATATAGAGTAATATTTTATTGAACACAACCAAGAAAAAAGACAGACAATATAAAACCATTTAAAACATATAAGACAGAAAACTACACAGAGCCTTGTTAGGTTTAATGTGTACCATATAACCTCCTAAAGAAATATTATAACCAGGGAGCCCAAATTAATCCATAGCACAAATGAAATAAAATCAGATGACCAATGCACATAAATAAAAGCTAACAGGCAACAAACGTGTAAATTTAATAAGATAATAAAGTGACCTGTGTCAAAAAATTTATAGTACAAAATATACAAATAGAATAAAAGGGTATATATGACCTTTAGCAATGTAAAGGCTATATCACATGAAAGCCGACTCCCTCTTTAGGAGGTTATATGGTACACATTGAACCTTACAAGGCTCTTTGTAGTTTTCTGTCTTATATGTTTTTAAATGGTTTATATTGTCTGTCTGTTTCCTTGGTTGTGTTCAATAAAATATTATTATTATAATTATTATTACTCTATATTGTTCTTGAGGTGCAGTCCATCTTCTATTTCCCCTTCTCTTTGTCTCCATAACTTACTTGTCTTTGGATCTAGGGGCTAGCACTTGAGCAAAAGTATTATTCATACATAGATGGTGCCTGCTTTGGTGACTTTCTTGGTGTAAAGGGGAAGTCCGGGCAAAATAATTTTAAGAAATGTTATTGCGCAACAAGACTTATGAAAATTACTAATAAACACTTATAGGAAATGCTCCTATAATGCATTTTTCTTGCACTTACTAGAAACATGGCATGTTCAGGTCTCTGTAAAGTTGGTAATGTCACGTCACATAAATTGACGACTCCTGCTGCAGTGGTGGGAGAGACTGTAGCAGCAGGTATCAGCAGTTTACATGACGTGACATCACCAACTTTACAGAGACCTGAACACGCCATGCTGTAGTAAGTGCAGAAAAATGCACGATGGATGCGTTTCCCATAATAAGTGTCTATTAGTAATTTTCATAACTTTTGTTGGGCAATAACATATCTTAAAATTATTTTGCCCGGACTTCCCCTTTACGGATAACTTTCTGACCACCATGGAAGCACAGGAGCTCACTGCATGCTGTATACACGTTGAACATATTTCTGCCCAGACCATTTTGCAGGAGAAGATTGCTGATGCTTGAACTTGGATTGGGAAAAAGGGAGTCGCTGATTATTAATTCCCTGTTGGAAAATGTCTTTTACTTTGCAAACATGTAATTCATACCATTAGGAGTTTAAGCAAATAATGCTAAAAACACTAACGTGCTAAAGAGCTCTGCTATATTATTTATTCACTACACCCCATGGCACTGCAAAGTTAACTACTAGAATAACAATGAACTGAAATTTGTATAGGTGTGATCTCTTCTCTAATATGAAATTTGCTGTCAGAAAGTTCTATTTTTTTATTTTATTAAGTGTATCTGTCATTTAAATGTAATTTTTCTGAAATGAATAAATATCAATAGTACAAGCAATTTTAAAAAACACTGTTATATATTTTATTAAGCAAAAGAGTTTCCCCCTTCAATTCAGAAGAGACAGAATTTCTGTGTTTTTATGCTCTATGGAGGGGGGAGAGGGGGGGATAAGTGAGCATGAAGAGGAAAAAAGGAAACCCTGTACAACACAACATTGCAATCTTATCTTACTATGTTCCCAGACCAGTACTGAGTAGTCTGACCTGTAAATCCAGTGTTTCATGTGCCCAGTCTACAAACTGCAGGGACATTTGTCTCCTCTTCCTGCTCACTTGTCCCCCTCATCCCCTCCCCTCCTACACTTTGCTTCTCTGCAATGAAGACGGCTTTGCCTAATAATGCACAGATAAGAAGTAGGGTGGGGGTTGTGGCTGCAAAATTGCATCTTGAGTGAAGAAGGAGGCTTTTTTGCCTAATATAACCTATTTATAAACTGTAATTGTTTCATGTCATAGGCTGGCACTTGTAAACATCAATGTTCTGTATGTACTTACAGGTATAATTTTTTTTCCCCAATACCATGGTCCACATATGGTATAAGTATAGTGGATGCTACTGTACATTCTGGAATCTGTTGTATCAATACAGTAGAGAGATACATCCCATATGTATACTGCTGCCAGATTCCACAAAATATGATGTGAAAAAAGCTCTTAATAGGGCCTTAGTAAGAGAATGCAAGACATCCAACCGCTGGAGTCTCAAGTTTTGGTCTATCCCATAGATACTATGAATGTGGCATAAACTGGTCACATGGGAATACATCTTTTAAAAGATTTTCTGTATCCACAAAAAAAGTCATCTTTCACTGATCGGCAGGTTGACAACACCCAACACCCCTGCCAATCAGCTGATCCGATCCCACACTACATAGCCCTGCCCTGTTTACTCTATAGTGCAAGCAATCAACGGGGCTGGCTGGTGTGGACACCAAACTGAACAGTGATTGAAAAAATCCTGGGAATAACGCTTAGTCTGTTTTGCACAGAAAACCTCCACGATGAATCAATTTGAAATTACTAAATTAATTTGTTTATAAATCCTAACTACTATCCCCGTTCCCATCTCCCTGTTCCTGTCACCCGCTCCCATCTGCCCCGCTCCTGTCACCACTCCCGTCTCTTCCGCTTCTGTCACCTGCTCACATCTCCCCCCGCTCCTGTCACTCCCCAACTCCCCAAAGAATGTTACAGCAGCAGCCGTGGCACATACCTTGTGGCTGCAATGTTAATCCCAACCACTGCCACGTGTTCACTTGTCCTGCTCCCAGCTGTTCCCTCGGGCTCCTGCTATTTCCTTACCAGCAGTCTATGTCTTTCTTGGCCCGTCGCGCATTTCCCTGTCTCCTGTCTCCCTGCCTTTATTGGAGTCTCTGCATGCTTCCTTGTGTGTGGTCCCAGCTCATCCATGTTTCCTGCTAGTGATTCCTGCCCATGATTCCTGGCTGTGGTTCCTGACCGGGTTCCTGCCATTCCTGATTCCTGCCGTTCCTGGTTCCAACTATCTCTGGTTCCTGCCTGTGACTGCTATCCCATTTCCAACCATGAGTCTTGCTGTGTGCCATCCTGCCTGCTTATCAGTCTCCAACTGCACCTTGCCCACCGCCACTAGCAAGCCAAGCCAGGGGTAGCAACCTGGGGGTCACCAGCTGCAGCAAGTCCATCCTGCATGCGGTGGGCCCTGGTGAAGACTAGAGATGATCGAACAGCAGAAAATCTTAGATTCTATTGAACTCGAACCTTGCCGAACCATCCGCATTTGATTCCCAAAGCCTTCCCGGTCCATGGGAAAGGAGGAGACAGCCCGGGTACTGCCTGGAATTCCGGGATACAGCCTATTACCTAGGCTGAATCACGGAATTCAAGGCGGTACCGGGGCTGTCTCCTCCTTCCCCACGGATCTGGAAGGCATCGGGAATCAAATGTGGAAGGTTTGGCAAGGTTCGAGTTCGATAGAATCTAAGATTTTCTGCTGTTCGATCATCTCTAGTAAAGACTAGCGGCCCCTTAGACTCTACTCCCTGGTGTGGGGTACACCCTTGCTAGCGGTGGTACAGCGGATCCACGACTCCAGTTGTGACCGAGATTTCCATTGTGTTTAAGGTATATAAGGAAATAAAATACAAGAAAAGAAATCTGTTGATAATAATCACAGAGTCTGAAGATTTATTCAGTTCATTCACAAGGGCAACATATATATGAACTGTCTTGCAGCCTAGAGTTGTTGTATAAATGGCTCATTAAGTGCAGTTTATATCATATCACAATATATTCTTCCATCTTGCCCTCAGCAGCTCTCTGGTGCCTGTGGTTTGCTAGTCCATCTGTGGTAGACCTCTTAGCTTTTTGACATTTAATCAGAATTTCTTATCTTTCTCCCAGTGTCATTGTGTGACTAAGTAAGGCAATTGTGTAATTTCAGGACAAAAGTAAAAATAAAAATAAAGAAGATAAATTGCTATATGGCGAGTTCTCAGCGTACACAGTGTTATTGCGTCCTACCAATGTGTTATCATCAGATGGGACATGAACTGGTACTTATAAATAATGTCCGGAAGCAAAAGTCTCTCTTGTTGAAATGTGTTAATGAGGAAAATTCATGGTTTGCTAAATATAAAAAGGAAAAAAATCTACAAACTAAGGACTTCAGCGATCACATAATCTTAATGAGGTCTCCGCTAGTTAGAGACTCAGAGTTAGAGTTCAGCAAAATTTGACTTGTAGCATATTTCTAAAGATTCTCTTTAATAGAGCTCTATTTCCTGCTTCTGTGTGGATGGAGGCTGACATTCTCTAATGACATCTTCATCTCCATCTCTGCCCCCCAACGTTGTACATAAGGAAAACATGAATCTATTATTAAAAAGTTTATTTGAAGTCATAGTTGACACTTCGTTTTTTTTCCTTTACATACACTACCGTTCAAAAGTTTGGGGTCACATTGAAATGTCCTTATTTTTGAAAGAAAAGCACTGCACTTTTCAATAAAGATAAATTTAAACTAGTCCTAACTTTAAACAAATACACTCTATACATTGCTAATGTGGTAAATGACTATTCTAGCTGCAAATGTCTGGTTTTTGGTGCAATATCTACATAGGTGTATAGAGGCCCATTTCCAGTAACTATCACTCCAGTGTTCTAATGGTACAATGTGTTTGCTCATTGGCTCAGAAGGCTAATTGATGATTAGAAAACCCTTGTGCAATTATGTTCACACATCTGAAAACAGTCTAGCTTGTTACAGAAGCTACAAAACTGACCTTCCTTTGAGCAGATTGTGTTTCTGGAGCATCACATTTGTGGGGTCAATTAAACGCTCAAAATGGCCAGAAAAAGAGAACTTTCATCTGAAACTGACAGTCTATTCTTGTTTTTAGAAATGAAGGCTATTCCATGCGAGAAATTGCTAAGAATTTGAAGATTTCCTACAACGATGTATACTACTTCCTTCAGAGGACAACACAAACAGGCTCTAACCAGAGTAGAAAAAGAAGTGGGAGGCCTCGTTGCACAACTAAGCAAGAAGATAAGCGCATTAGAGTCTCTAGTTTGAGAAACAGACGCCTCACAGGTCCCCAACTGGCATCTTCATTAAATAGTACCCGCAAAACACCAGTGTCAACATCTACAGTGAAGAGGCGGCTGTGGGATTTTGGGCTTCAGTGCAGAGTGGCAAAGAAAAAGCCATATCTGAGTCCAATAAAAGAAAAAGATTAAGATGGGCAAAAGAACACAGACATTGGACAGAGGAAGACTGGAAAAAAGTTTTGTGGACAGATGAATCCAAGTTTGAGGTGTTTGGATCACAAAGAAGAACATTTGTGAGACGCAGAACAAATGAAAAGATGCTGGAAGAATGCCTTACGCCATCTGTTAAGCATGGTGGAGGTAATGTGATGGTCTGGGGTCAATGGCGGATCATAATGTGGGCGGTTTGGGCGGCCGCCCGGGGCCCGAGGCTCCGGGGGGCCCATGCCACGCCGCCCACATTATAATGCCGCTGCGGCCTGGCCCCCCTCGCCACTGCAGGCTCTTGTGACCGCAAGCATTGTTTTGCTTGAGGTCACAAGAGTCCTGCTCTTACTGTCCCCCGGCTGTTACGCAGCTGCCGGAGGTGTCCCGTCCTATCCCCCGGCAGCGCGCACATCAGACAGCTCCCCGTGCGCCTGTGGCTGTGACTTCCGGCGCACGGGGAGCTCTGTGATGCGCGCGCTGCCGGGGGATAGGACGGGACACCTCCGGCAGCTGCACAACAGCCGGGGGACAGACGGAGCCTGCAGGACAGGAGAGGATCAACGGGGGAACGGGTTGTAAGGTGAGTTTTCTTTGTTTGTTTTTTTTTGTTTGTTTTGTTTTTTTAAATCTGCCTGCACGGGGGAAAGGGGGGGGGGGGGGGAGAGGGGGACCATCTATAAGAGAGGGGGGAGGGGGACCATCTATAAGGGGGGACCAGCTATAAGGGGGGGAAGAGGGGGACCATCTAGAAGGGGGGAAAAGGGGGACCATCTAGAAAGGGGGGCCATCTAGAAGGGGGGAAGAGGGGGACCATCTATAAGGGGGAAGAGGGGGACCATCTATAAGGGGGGGAAGAGGGGTACGATCTATAAGGGGGGGGAAGAGGGGTACCATCTATAAGGGGGGGAAGAGGGATACCATCTATAAGGGGGGGGAGCGGGGTACCATCTATAAGGGGGAAAGAGGATGACCATCTATAAGGGGGGAAGAGGGGAGCCATCTCCTATAGGATTAGCACCCTCCTTTCCTGACATCCTCTGTGCTGCTGTGACCTCCCCAATAAGATCAGCACCCTCCTCTCCTGACATTCTCTGTGCTGCTGGGACGCTGAGACCTCCCCTATAAGATCAGCCCCTCCTCTCCTGACATCCTCTGAGCTGCTGTGACCTTCCCTATTAGATCAGCACCCTCCTCTCCTGACATCCTCTGTGCTGCTCGGACCTCTTCTATAGATCAGCCACCTCCTCTCCTGACATCCTCTGTGCTGCTCGGACCTCTCCTATAGATCAGCACCCTCCTCTCCTGACATCCTCTGTGCTGCTGGGACCTCTCATATAGGATTAGCACCCTCCTCTCCTGACATCCTCTTTGCTGCTAGGACTCTCCTATATGATTAGCACCCTCATCTCCTGACATCCTCTGTGCTGCTGTGACCTCCCCTATAAGATCAGCACCCTCCACTCCTGACATCCTCTGTGCTGCTGTGACCCTGCGACCTCCCCTATAAGATCAGCTCCCTCCTCTCCTGAAACCAGGTGGCAATATGTTTATTGGGGGCAGTGGAGGTGGGGTGGACAATGCTTACTGGGAGCAGCAAGAGACCAAACATTATGTTTATTGGGGCCAGCAGGGAGGGGAGACAGGCAGTGTTTATTGGGGACAGTGTGTGTGTGTGGGGGGGGGGCAGTAGCGGAGTATAATGTGCGCGGATTGACGGGGGGGGGGGGGCGGTTGGGTGGACAGCCCGGGGCCCAGGGTACATTTAATACGCCACTGTCTGGGGTTGCTTTGGTGCTGGTAAGGTGGGAGATTTGTACAGGGTAAAGGGGATTCTAAATAAGGAAGGCTATCACTCAATTTTGCAACGCCATGCCATACCCAGTGGACAGCGCTTGATTGGAGCCAATTTCATCCTACTACAGGACAATGACCCTAAACACACCTCCAAATTGTGCAAGAACTATTTACAGCAGAAGCAGGCAGCTGGTATTCTATCGGTAATGGAGTGGCCAGCGCAGTCACCAGATCTGAACCCCATTGAGCTGTTGTGGGAGCAGCTTGATTGATGATACACCAGAAGTGCCCATCCAACCAATCCAACTTGTGGGAGCTGCTTCTAGAAGCGTGGGGTGCAATTTCTCCAGCTTACCTCAACAGATTAATAGCTAGAATGCCAAAGGTGTGCAATGCTGCAATTGCTGCAAAAGGAGGATTATTTGACGAAAGTAAAGTTTGATGTAAAAACAATGTTATTTCAAGTACAAATCATTATTTCTAACCTTGTCAATGTCTTGACTCTTTTTTTCTATTCATTTAACAACGTATGGTGGTGAATAAGTGTGACTTTTCATGGAAAACACTAAATTGTTTGGGTGACCCCAAACTTTTGAACGGTAGTGTAAATAGTTGAATTTGAATTTTAAAAAAATCTAGAAAATTTGTCACTTTAATTTAAAATATTTTGAATTCAAATATTCCATTATATGTTCATATAAGAGGCAGAAATTCTTAATTAAAAATTCCTATTCAAACCTCTATTGTTAGCCCTCTAGCAGCAAGTTCCATAATCTCCATGCCCTTCCACTGAAATAAAAATCCCTTTTTGTGCTGGTGTAGAAATTTTTACATTGTACATTACACCATGAAAAAGAGTGATGATGGAACGAATCAAAATGTGACCGAATCTAAGGCACAATTTGAAACTTTCGAGGCCTTTAAGAAATTTTTTCTTTGGGTCTCTTACCTGCAATTATTGTGACAGCTAGATTTAAATGGCTGTTTTCCCCCATCCATGGTGGTCTAGTGGTGGTCCACCTCCTCCCAGGCCAGATCCCAAAATCAACCCCCCCCCCCCCCCCGCTGGAGTACCCCTTTAAGCAGCAGTGCCAAGCCCCTGGACGTGGACTCCAGCGTCTGCACAAGACAGCCGGGAAGAAAGCGGGTTTGGCGGTGGCTGGAGCATGGGACGCTGCCACAGTCCTAACAGTCTGTAGTGATCCTTTATAGATAATAAAGAAGGTGGCACTCATCGCATCTTCTGGTGATTTGTTCTTTTTTGAATCATAAAACTACATTGAGAGGTAGAGCAGCTGTATGTGGTTGCAGCCGCTCTCCCTCCCCTGATTTAGTTTTATGATTCGATAAAAGTACGAAGCACCAGAAGATGCAGTGAGTGCTACCTTTTTAATTATCTACTGTATAAAGGATCACTACAGACTGTTACTATTTTTAGGTGTAGCAACTCACCGGTGTACTTGTTATAGTCCGTGATTGGGACTTTTCAGGGGAATATCCACACCTGACGGTAGTGCCAGACCGAGCTCTCTTGTATACAGTCCTAACACTGGTGACAAAAAATAAAAATAAAATTAAAGATAAAGATATAACAGTTCCTTTATAATGTCTTAATCCAAATTTGTCAGTGGACCAGATGAATTAGTTTACATGAATGCATTTTTAAATACTTGTCTAAAACCTACCCCCACCCTACTGCTCTGAACAAATAAGCCCTTGGGTCTACATTCAGCTTTTAGGGTATGTTCACACTGAGCAAATGTGGAAGAATCCCACCTGCCTCAGTGTGACACTGTTTTTGTATATGGGAGGGCTTGTGCACATCCGCTCTCCACTCAAAGAATTTACATGTTAATTCTTTGAGAGGAGAGCAGAGGCACCCGAGCCCTCCCATATAGAAACAGTGTAACACTGAGACAGATGGGATTTCAAGGCAGAGAGCTCCATCGCGGTATTCCGCCACATTTTCTCAGTGTGAACAAATCCTTATTGATATGTTCTATGTTAAACTCCCATCTTTTTGCATTAGGCAAGAAGAAGAAACAAAGAACAGACCCATCAATGTCACCTTTTTTACCCCCTACCTTTCTGGCTGGTTAATCTTAATGTTTTCCTGGGAAATTGTAATACCTAAATGAAAATCCGATGGCAATGATCCTAGAAATTCATCAATTTTAAAGTTTCAACAAACTGTAACATAGATTAAGAATGTTAATTTGAAGTCTAGCGGTAATGCTTTAATTTGTCAAATAATTAAAGTTAAATGTTATACCACAGATCAGGATAGCGACTAAATGAAGGTTTAGGCACAGGTAATTAGAGGTGCCATGTTTAACTTCTCCTTAATTTTCTAATATTCGGCCAATCAAGAGATTTTAAATGAGAGCAACTGTAAAGCACAGAGCTGGACTTCAAATCATCTCCAACACATTGCATTTTATCCCTTTTAATAGTGTCAAGACATCTCACAGTAGGGTTTACATTGGGTTTTGACATGTAATAGACTATTCCTAAGGCAAGCCATAATTTCAATCCATTAGACTAATGTACTGCAGCTGCTGTTAGCCGAGGCTATGTCATCTTTAAGCATAATGAGGCCTTGAAAGCATATCAAACTGAATAAACCAAAAAATAGCACAATTTGTCACACAATAAAGAAGAGTTACTTCATATGAGAGTAAAAAGGATACTTCGCTATCACAAAATTTGACACAGAATTGATTTTTTTCTATATAAGAATTTTTGTTAAACACTGGCTGTAATTTAACCCTTTCACACCCTGTAACAAAATTCCATGTCAGAGATTGTTAGGTATATACACACACACACACACACACACACACACACACAATAAAACTGTAATTTAACACGTTCAATACCAATATGGTTCTATATTATAGGATTATAATATAAATTCTAAAAAATTTTCGTTCAGCACCTTAACCCCTTCCTTACATTTTCTTTTGTTCTTTCATCTTTGAAGATCCATTATAATGTATTAAAGCCAAATGGAGAAAACAAGCAAATGAAACAATTTAATGCATTTGTATTTTACTGATCTGTTAGATTGCGCTTGTGCTAGTAGAGTTTGCTACAGGCAGACTTTAATAGCAGTATTATCATGCCAAGACCCAGTGCCGATTGACTCAATGGACACTACTGACATAAGTAAAAACTGTTAAGATGGCATGATTATTACTAATCATAGGCATCCAAATAGTTAAATGACTAACATCAGAGTGATTTATGATTATATATATATATATATATATATATATATATATATATATATATATATATATATATACACACACCAGAGGCTCCCAGGTGAAGGTTCCCAGGTGATGACTCCAAGGGTGGGAGGACACAGGCAGAGCTAGGCCACAGAGCCTCAGCCAAGAAGTCTTGGTAAGACCAGTGCTGGTGATATTGAGCAGAAAGCTCAGAAAGGACAGTTAGAAAAGCTATAATATGTAGCTATTAGCTAGATGGTCTAGGTTTAATTTTATGTGCACAGTGTTGCCTACACTGTATATGTTTTGCCGTGGGTGGTTTAAAACACGCAGCACAGTGTGAACTAAAATTTGTGGTGTGCCAACCATCTCAGACCTGGGAGATGGTGTTCTTAGTACCCCCAGACTGTCACCTTATATGTCACTTTATTTGTGTATATACTCCCAGCTTATCCAATCACTGAGAACAGCCAATGACTGGCTGAGCTGAAAGTTGCTGTGGGAACATCATGTCACAATGCAGAACCTTCCTAAAGATTATGCTCAGTGGGGGTAAGAGAATCCACCGAACATCAACACTGAAACATTAAAGATTGATCATCTGCTACAGCAGCTTCCCAGGAGAAAGTCACTTGCCTATCACTGTCAACCCCATAGACATTGAATGAAACAATGATTATGCAGATATACTACAGCTTTATTCGCACAGAGACCTTTATTTTCTTGACTAGTGGGTGGCTATGCAGTCAGACTCTCAGTAATGATTCACTTGAAATATTGCTGTCTCAGATATGAAAAAAAAAAAAAAAAAAAAAAGGTGAATATGGGAAAAAAAAGGAAAACTCATTTAAGAGCCTCGAAACACAGGACTAGCCAGATATCTATCCAGGAAGGACCCAGCCAAGGGGTGGCTCCTGTAAGTAAACCACCATATTAAGTGGCCCTATAAGTCAATGTAATGACAACGGAAAAACCAAAAGTCATTGTAATGTGAACTGTGTACCCAGGGGCGGATTAACTTTACCATAGGCCCCTGGCTGTTCACCAAGCCTGCCCCCCCCCCCCCAACCCACTGTAACAATAGCAGCATTAGCGTGGTGTTTATAATTCAGGATAGACAAGATTATGATGCCTTGATCTGTGCAAAACTGCGGTAAAAAAGCAGTAGCCAGTAGACAATACACCACTGAAAGTATAGGTCTTTTTGGCTGGCCATGGGCCCCCCAGGAGCTCAGGGCCCCAGGCTACCGCCCGAAAAGGACCTGTTATAATCCGCTGCTATGTGTACCCTGTGTAAGCTAAAAAGAATCAGGTTTATCTTTTCAAGTCCATCCTTTTCTGAGCAAACCACTCCACTTTGGACCAGATTTTTCTTTGGGAAATTTTGAACTCAATTTTTTATGCGAGAGGACCACACCTAGAAGAACATTTTTTATGGCAATTATACATGGTTTCACCCAATAAGTTTTTACTGCACCTGCAAAATGTTGCAAATCCATAAAGTAAAGCATTATACTCCATCTATGTTTTTCTAGCATCATTCGGAGTGGTTTATTATACCCAAGACAACAAGTATATTAGACATAACCTACAAATTAGTGACTTCACATGCAGAAAATTCACTTTGATGAGCAAAAGCGAAAATGAAATGTGTATAACGCCGCATATTTTCAACCTTTTGATGTATGTGAGATCAATCGTAATAACTATTTACTTTTTATGACCATCCAACATTGCAGATTTCAATATATTTGATGGTGAATTTTTCTTGCACATTATATTTAGAGTTCAGCATTAACCGTTCCAGGTGGAATTATTTATTGCCTCTTCACAGTTTAACTGCCGAGAACTAGAAGTTCAGTTGAGCTGATTGGAATTCTATTTATAATTGGAAAAAAAACATATATTTAATTTAGGGTAAAAAGATATTTGCTCTCAGTAAAGTTTTATGAAGTCATTGTATTGCTGGCAATGAGCTTTCATAGCCTTAATACCCAATAAGACAATTAGCAATTACATGGTGCTGCAAACTCAAGGCTATAAGAATTAAATATATTACCTACACTGCCTGATGTCAATTCCCTTAATTGTGATTGTTGTTGAATAGAGCTAAAGTATGCTTATTACCGGCTCTAATGTTTTAGTGTATTGCTCTCGTCGCTACTTTACTTTGTCTCTGTGATCAAGAAGTACACATTTTAATTATTTTCAGTCTTATTCACAGCGTGTCTCAAGCAAAAAGGAATGCAAAGTCTTATTTTTAATATAACCTTGAACTTAAACTATTTCTTTTGTTCTCTCTCTAATGATGTGGTTTTGTGCAATATGTAAAATTAGTCATTCTCACCATGGTTTGTTGGCAAAATTCCAGTAATTGGAAGATTTAAAGGGGTACCCCCCCCCCCTCCCTGCCCAGTCCTATTACACTTGCTGCAGTAGGATGAGCACTAGTGATGAGCGAATAGTGAAATAGTGAAATATTCGATATTCGTACGCATATCTCCCTGACATTCGCCTATTCGATCGAATATTCAATCCCATTAAAGTCTATGGGAACAAGTATTCGATTATTGAAAAACATCTATTCGACCACTTGGGAGGTTCACCAAGTCCACAATGACACCTCAGGGAAAGGGAAGGGAGATTAGAAAGCTTATTGAATATTTATCAAATATTCAGCATACTATTCGATAATATTCCATACTATCGAATACCTTACTACTCGATCAAACAGTATTCGCTCATCACTAGGGGTGAGTGCTCCTGCACCTACCCCAAACTTGCTGCCCCTCATCTGAACCCTCCTCCTGGTCCCCAGCACGAGCGCTCACCCACCGCCCGGTCCCATCGGGGTGAGCGCTCATGCACCTCCTCCCAATCTGCCCCTTTTCATCAGAGCCTGCCGCCCGGTCCTGTACACGAACTCTCACCTGCCGCCCGCTCCCGTCAGGATGAGCGCTCATGCACCTTCTCCCAAGCAGCTTGATTCATTGTGCACAGGACCAGGCAGCGGGGTGACAGTCTCAGCGCTCACCCTTTTGCCTAGTCCTATGCACGATGAAGCAAGCTGCTTGGGAAAAGGTGCAGCAGCAAGGGAGGAGGTGCATGAGCGTGTATGGGACCAGGCGGCAGGCTCTGATGAAGGGGGGCTGATTGGGAGGAGGTGTATGACCGCTCACCCCGACGGAACCGGGTCGCGGGTGAGTGCTCGATCAGGAGATCAGGCGGTGGGCTCAGATGAGGGGCAGCAAGTTGGTGGTAGGTGCAGGAGAACTCATCCATTTGACCCAATCTGACTGATAGTAAGAAGCCATACACAAAAATGGATTTGAAATTTAAATATATTTTTGTACTGGAAATAGTCAGTTTTGTAGATAATACCATTCTTATGTATTGCAGGATAAGAATTTTTATCATCCAGTAGAGGAGGAGCATCAATAGTTTGTTTTGATTCTGAAAGCATGATGACATAGAAGTCAATGTCATGCATGAGCCCATGAGTGCTAACCCCGGCGGGACCGGGTGGCGGGTGAGCGCTCGTGCAGGGGCTCAGATGAGGGGCGGCAAGTTGGGGGTAGGTGCAGGAGAACTCAACCATCCGAGGGTGAGCACTCCTGCACGGGACCGGGCAGGGGGGAGACGGGCTCAAAGGTGGCGGCTAGTTGGGATGAGCGTCAGATAAAGGAGTGCTCACCTCACTGCAGCAAGTGCAATAGGACCGGGCAGGGAGGTGGGACATTTCCAGCACAGTGTATAGAGAGAGTGGGGGCCTGCACTACCAAATCATGAAAAAAATGGGGTGCTTCCTAAGACAAACCAAAAAGCATAAACTACAGAAGAGAACAGAGATATGTCATATATAGGAGCACACAAACAAATATAGAGAAAATACAAAAAATAAGTTTATTAATTTAAGCCAATGACAAAAAACATGGCAAAGGAAAGAACAAATCCCTGCACATTAAAAACATTTAAAAACCCCAAAAGGGAAAAACACAGTGGGACCCACACATTACAGGGGACCACCAGGCCAGCATACAGTCATCTAATGTAGCTCCATAACCCTCAAACACATGAAAAGTAGGTAGACACCATGAACAATGAACAAAAAATATCTGAATCCAAGCCAACAGTGTACAACTGTAATATAAGGTGACTAAAATATGAAATAATAAACAGTGAATCATAATACATATCACTCAACACAGAGGGAGAGGAGCGACTCGTTGCGGCGCATGATGCCCCTACGCGTTACATTCCACCGGAACTTCGTCAGGGAGGGGGCACAGGGAGAGAGGGAGAATAGACGTCTATTCTAATTCTATACTTTTACCTGCGGCCCATTTTTTTTTAGGAAGTGAGACTGTCTGATCTACTAAATTGAGGGAAATAGCACTATATGTTTTCTAATCCAGTAGAGGAGGAGCATCAATAGTTTGTTATGATTCTGAAAGCATGATGTCATGGAAGTCAATGTCACAGTCAATGATGTCATTTGTTAAAGACAATGCATGCAACATTACATAGTTTCATAGTATGGTTAAAAAAAGACACGTCTGTCAAGTTTAAAGCAACTCTGTACCCACAATCTGAACCCCCCCCCGAAACCTGCTTGTACCTTCGGATAGCTAATTTTAATCCAGGATCCATCCTAGGGTCCTTTCAGCAAGTGATGCAGTTATTGTCCTAAAAAAAAAAACGTTTAAACTGGCAGCCCTGTGTAAAATTGCTGTGGCCTAGAGTGTGTTTCCACCCTAGGATCGCACCGCCTTTCCGTCCCTCCTCCTCGCCCTCCTCATTTCTAGGAATTCCACCGGGCAGGATTTTTCCTATTCATCACCTGTCTGAACACTGCACAGGTGCCTTAACGATCCAGGTCATGTGCTGTGTTTACACAAGTGATGAATAGGAGAAATTGTTGATAATGGTGAGGAGGGTGGGGAGGAGGGACGGAGAGGCGGTTCAAGCCATGGGTACAGGCACTCAAGGCCATACCAATTTGATACAGGGCTGAAAATTTAAAAGTCGTTTTTTTATGACAATAACTGCATCACCTGCCGAACAGACCCCAGGACAGATATTGGATTTAACCTCCTAAGGACCCATGACGTACCGATACGTCATGGATCACTGTCACTTAAGGACCCATGACGTACCGGTACGCGGGCCCTTTAAACGGGCGCCGCAGCGAAATCGCGCGGCGCTCCGGTGAAGATGGCTGCTGATTCTATCAGCAGCCATCTTCCTTTGTCACGTAGGGGGCAGTTTCCCTGCCCCCCTTGACAACGATCGCTGTGATTGGCTGATGACTTGTCATCAGCCAATCACAGCGATTTGCTTAGTTTTCGGGACAGGACCCCGGCACAGAGCTGTGATTGATGCTGTACGAGACAGCACCAATCACAGCTGTCCCTGGGCATCATCTGCCCGTAGGTACTGGCCCCCGATCGCCCGTGAATTGCCGGCTGGCGGCAGCCGGCCAATCACAGGCGATCCATACTATTCCCCCCATCATCACCTTCTCTGCTTGCCGAGAATCAGCAGCAGAGAAGGTGATGATGGAAGTGTTGAGTGGTGTGGCCGGCGCCCGGTGCAGGTCCTGCAGTGCCGTCGGGTGTCGGGTGCCTTCTCCCCCTGTGCTTCCTCTTCCTCCCGGACCCACCACCCGTGCGTCCTCAGACACAGGCAGACAGCTAGGAGCTGATCTCCCTGTGCTCTCTTCTCCTCCCCCTCACCGGTACTTCCTCCTCCCCTGTGTGTTACCTGCTCCCCGTTCCGCCGCCGCTGACACCCTTCCTGGTGCCCCTGCTGGCAGCCGAACACCCACCCTCCCACCACCCTGCTGCAAGCAGGGCACCAGGAAGGGTGTCAGCGGTGGAGGAACGGGGAGCAGGTAACACACGGAGAAGGAGGAAGTACCAGGGAGATGGAAGAGAAGAGAGCACAGGGAGATCAACTTCTAGCTGTCTCCCTGTAGCCACCTTCCCTCCCACCCTGCCATCAGCCAGCCACCCACCCACCCTGCCATCAGCCAGCTACCCACCTACCCACCCTGCCATCAGCCAGCCATCCACCCACCCACCCAATCAGCCACCCACCCTGCCATCAGCCTCCCTCTCACCCACCCTGCCATCAGCCTCCCACCCACCCTGCCATCAGCCTCCCTCCCACCCACCCTGCCATCAATATCCCACCCTCCCTGCCATTAGCCTTCCACCCTGCCATCACCCTCCCTCCTTGCTGCAACCGCCACCCACCCTCCCTGCCATCACCCTCCCTGCCGCAACCCCCACCCACCCTCCCTGCCATCACCCTCCCTGCCGCAACCCCCACCCACCCTCCCTGCCAAAGCCACACACACACACCCTCCCACCACCCTGCTGCCAAAGCCACCCAGCCACCCTGCCTTTCACCACCCTGCTACCAAAGTCACCCACCCTCCCTTTTACCATCCCTGCTGCCAAGCCACCCACCCTCCCTTCACCCTGCTGCCAAGCCACTTACCCTGCAGCAATGCCAACCACCCTCCCTCGCACCACCCTGCTGCCATCCAACCACCCTCCCTTCCACCACCCTGCTGCCATCCAACCACCCTCCCTCCACCACCCTGCTGCCATCCAACCACCCTCCCTCCTCCCACCCTGCTGCCAGTCACCCACTTTGCTGCCAATCATCCTGCCACCCACCCAGCGTCCCTGCTGCCACCCACCCTCCTGCCACCAATCCTCTGTCCTGCCACCCACCCTCTCCCTGCTGCCACCCTCTTACCCTCTCCTCTGTCCTGCCACCCTCCCTGCTTCCACCCACCCTCTCTCCTGCCACCCACCCTCCTGCCACCCTCCCTGCTTCCACCCACCCTCTCTCCTGCCACCCTCCCTGCTTCCACCCACCCTCTCTCCTGCCACCCACCCTCTCTCCTGCCACCCACCCTCTCTCCTGCCACCCTCCCTCCCCTCTGTCCTGCCACCCTCCCTCCCCTCTGTCCTTCCACCCTCTCCCCTCTCTGCTGCCACCTTCTTTTCTTACCCTCTCTCCTCTCCCCTGCCATCTTCCGTCCTGCCACCCTTATTTTTTCCTGCCCTCATCATCCCCCCTGTGTGCCCCCCAAGTAAAAACAATACATAAAACACACACACTTACACGTGTAAAAGCATAACGCTTACACACCCCTCTAAGGATGCCTTCACACACACACCGGATTCGCAGCGAAATCCGGATGTGGATCCTGTGTCAGTGCATCCCTATGAGAATGCATACTCGCAGCGAGAATGACATCCCACTGCGTGTATGTAACTTAACCCCCCGGCGTCCAGAGCATACATCACCTCCTCCCCGCTCCGACTTGCCTCAGATGTTCTCAGCAGAACGTCCCGCTCAGCCAATCAGTGGCTGCGGCGGGGCAGCTCACTGATTGGCTGGGTGGGATGAGCAGATGCCGGGAGCCCTGAAGCAAGGCAGAGCGGGAAGGAGGCAAAGCATGCTTTGGGCAGCGGGCGTTAACTTACATATAGGCAGAGGGATGTCAATCATAGGGATGCACTGACGCTGGATCCGCAGTGTGCGGATCCGGTGTGTGTGAAGGCATCCTAAAGAAATAAAAAAAATGGCCCACAGGTTGTTCTCGGCTGAAGAGGCATTCGCCTGGATTGCCTCTGATACTGAGACAACCAGTGAGGGAGAAGAGGAAGATCCCTTCCTTCCTCTTCTTCCTCATCGTCATCACCATTTAGTGATGACAAGCCCCCAAGGGGCTGCCCAGGACTAGGCCCCAGGAATTCCCACAAGCCCCCTCAAGTGACCCCACCCCGTACGAACCACAGATTCCTGAGTTCGTTGGGGTCACTTGTGGGGGGTTTCCTCTGTCTTGGCAGCACGGGGGCTCTGAGAGCCCTTCGTCCTCCATTCTGGCCAAATCCAGCTTCCAAAATCCAAATTGCACTCCTTCCCTTTGGAGGCTTTCTGTGCAGGTTACTTTGCACTTTGTGTCCCCAAGTGTGGTACTCTTGTAATCGGAGGAAATTGCGCTACGTAATTAGGCATTTATTTTTTCTTTTAACCCCTTTAAAGTTCAAAATTACACCAACGTTTTAGTGTAAAAAAATTACATTTTTCATTTTCACAGCACATTGTTCCACATTTGTGCCTGTCACCAGTGGGGTTCATATGCTCACTATACGCTTTTTACATTCCTTGAGGGGTTTAGTTTCCATAATGGGGTCACTTGTGGGGGGTTTTCAATGTTTTGGCAGCACGGGCACTCTGCGAACCCGACATGGCCTTCGTCCTCCATTCCAGCCTCTAAATGGCGCTCTTGTCCCTTTGGTGGCTTGCCCTGTGCCCACATGGCACATTATGTCCACATGTGGAGTATTTTTGTACTCAGTAGAAATTACCCTACACGTTTTGTGTTTATTTTCTCTTTTAACCCCTTTTGGAAATGAAAAAAAAATCAAGGCTAGACCAACATTTAGTGTAAAAAAAATTTAAATTTTTACACTAAATCATTGATCTAGTCTTTATTTTTTAACATGGGGTTAAAAGATAAAAAAAAAAAAAACACGAAAAGTGTAGAACAATTTCCCCTGAGTACGTAATTACCTCACATGTGAACATAAAGCGTCATGCGGGTGCAGGGCAAGCCTCCGAAGGAAGGAGCGCCATTTGGCTAGAATGGATGGTGAATGCCATGTCGCATTTACAAAGGCACTGTGTTGCCAAGACATTAAAACCCCCCCAAAGTGACCCCATTCTGGAAACTACACCCCTCAGGAATCTAATAAGGGGTGCAGTGAGGATATGGACCCCTTGATGACGGGCACATTTGTGCTGTGAAAATTAAAAAACGAAATTTTTCACTATCACGTCACATTGCTCCACATTTGTGCCTGTCACCAGTGGGGTCCATATGCTCACTACACCCCTTGTTAGATTCCATGAGGGGTGTAGTTTCCAGAATGGGGTCACTTGTGGGGGTTTATCACTGTCCTGGCAGCATAGGGTCTTTTTAAATGCAACATGGCCCTTAAAATCCATTCCATCCAAATCCAGCCTCCAAAAGCCAAATGGCGCTCCTTCCCTTTAGAGGCTCGTCTTGCGGCCGCATGGCACTTTATGTCCACATGTGAGGTATTTTCGTACTCTGGACAAACTGCTCTACACGTTTTTTGTTTTTTTTTCCTTTTAAACCCTTGTGAAAATAAAAAATTCACGGCTAGGCCACTGTTTTAAGTGTAAAAAATGTTATTTTTACACATCATTGATCTAGTTTTGACGTTTCTCATTTGCACAAGGGGTTCAAAGAGAAGAAAAAACAAAACATGTAGAGAAATTTCCCCCGAGTACAGAAATACCCCACATGTGGACTTAAGGTGCTATGCGGCCGCAAGAAGAGCCTCTAAAGGGAAGGAACGCCATTTAGATTTTCGGGGCTGGATTTGGGTAGAATGGATTTCGAGGGCCATGTTGCATTTAAAAACTCCCTGTGCTGCCAAGGCAGTAAAAGCCCCCACAAATGGCCCCATTCTGGAAACTACACCCCTCAGGGAATGTAACAAGGGGTCTAGTGAGCATATGGATCCCACTGGTGACGGGCATAAATGTGGAACAATGTGGCGTGAAAATGAAATATAAAATTTTTTTACACTATAATGTTGGTTAAGTCATGAATTTTTCATTTTCACTAGGGGTTAAAAGAGAAAAAAAAAAACACAAAATGTGTAGAGCAATTTCCCCCCAGTCCGTAAATTCCCCACATGTGGACATAAAGCGCCATGTGGGCGCAGGGCAAGCCTCCGAAGGGAAGAAGCGCCATTTGGCTTTTGAAGGCTGGATTTGGCCAGAATGGATGATGAAGGCCATGTCGCATTTACAGAGCCAAGACAATGAAAACTCCCCAGAAGTGACCCCATTCTGGAAACAACACCCCTCAAAGAATCTAACAAGGGGTGCAGTGAGGATATGGACCCCTTGATGATGGGCACATTTGTGCCTTGAAAGTGAAAAAATTTAATTTTTCACTTTAACGTCAAATTGTTCCACATTTGTGCCCGTCACCAGTGGGGTCTATATGCTCACTGCACCCCTTGTTAGATTCCTTGAAGGGTTTAGTTTTTAGAATGGGGTCACTTGTGGGGGGTTTCCAGTGTTTTGGCAGCACGAGGGCTCTGTAAATGCGACATGACCCTTGAAATCCATTTCAGTGAAATCCAGCTTCCAAAGTCCAATTGGCGCTCCTTCCCTTTGGAGGCTCGTACTGCACCCGCTTGGCCAGAATGGATGATGAAGGCCATGTTGCATTTACAGAGCCCTTGTGCTGCCAAAACAATGAAAACTCCCCACAAGTGACCCCATTCTGGAAATGACAACCCTTAAGGAATCTAACAAGGAGTGCAGTGAGGATATGGACCCCTTGATGATGGGCACATTTGTGCCTTGAAAGTGAAAAAATTTCATTTTTCACTTTAACGTCAAATTGTTCCACATTTGTGCCCATCACCAGTGGGGTCTATATGCTCACTGCACCCCTTGTTAGATTCCTTGAGGGGTTAAGTTTTTAGAATGGGGTAACTTGTGGGGGGTTTCCGGTGTTTTCGCAGCACGAGGGCTCTGTAAATGCGACATGACCCTTGAAATCCATTCCAGTGAAATCCAGCTTCCAAAGTCCAATTGGCGCTCCTTCCCTTTGGAGGCTCGTCCTGCACCCGCTTGGCACTTTATGTCCACATGTGGGGTATTTCCGTACTCGGAAGAAACTTTGCTACATGTTTTGTGTTTTTTTTTCTTTTATCCCTTTGTGGAAATAAAAAATTGAAGGCTAGAACAACAGTTCAGTATAAAAAATTATTTTTTTTTTCACGCCACATTGTTCTGAAAATCTGTGAAGCACCTGTGCGGTCCAAATGCTCACACCACCCCTTGTTACATTCCTTGAGGGGTGTAGTTTTCTAAATGGTGTCCCTTTAGGGGTGTTTTTTGTGTTTTGGCACCCCAGAGCCTCTACCAACCTGAAGTGGTACAGTCAAAAATGACCAAATATAACGGAGGCGTTGAAATTCACTAGGCGCTCCTTTATATCTGAGGCTTGTGGTTGCGTCAAATAGCGCATTAGGGCCACATGTGGGGTATTTTTATAAACTGCAGAAACAGGGCAATCAGTATTGGGGTGCATTTCTCTGGTAATAGGTTTATAATTATGAAATATATTGGATTACAAGTAAATCTCTGCACAGAAAATTTAAATTTTCAAATTTCTTACACACTTAGCTTTTATTTCTGTGACTCCCCTTAAAGGTTAAAAAAACTTTCTGGATGTGCTTTTGCAGAGTTTGGGGGGTGCAGTTTCTGAAATGGGGTGCTTTGTGGGGCTTTCTAACATACAGTCCCCTCAAATACACTTTAAACCTGAACAGGTCCCTAAAAATATCTGATTTTGAAATTTTACTGAAAATGTTTTACGCTAATGCTAATGTTTTACGCTTTCTATTGTCTAAAAAAAAATGAAATATAGTTTAATAAATGCCGCCAACATAAAGTAGACATGTTGCTAATGCTATTTAATATATAATTTATGTGGCATAACCATTTTCTGTATAAGCAGAAAAGTTTCAAAGTTGGAAAAATGCATTTTTTCACAAATTTTCACGTTATTTGGATTTTTTCATAAAGATTAGTTATAAGTATCGACTCCAATTTACCAGAAATGTAAAGTACAATATGTCACGAGAAAACACTCAGAATCAGCCGGATAGGTAAAAGCATCCCGAAGTTATTAATGAATAAAGTGACACAGTTCATATTCATAAAATTTGCTCCGGTCCTTAAGGCCATTTCAGGCTCTGTCCTTAAGGGGTTAAATCAGTTATCCAAAGGTACAAGCAGTTTGGGTGGGGGGTCAGATTGTGGGTACAGAGTCGCTTTAACCAATGAAGTGGTTAAATGAAGATAAGAGGTATCAGTGGATGGGTAAATGGGAAAAGCATAAGATATAAAGGACACAACAAAGGGTAAATACAACTCCACAGCTAAATCTTACACTTAGGCTGCATTACCCACGTTCCGTGATCCTGACGGATCACAGACGTAGAATGAATGTACCAGAGTCCCCCTGTGCCCGGACAGCATCTGTAATTAGATGCTGGGAGCGGGGGAGACTGTATTTATAAGCGCCGCGCTGTAATGAATCAGCCGCGTGGTGCTGTTACTACAGCGCGGCGCTTATGAATACAGTCTCCCCCGCTCCCAGCATCTAATTACAGATGCTGTCCGGGCACAGGGGGACTCCTGTACATGCATTCCACGTCCGTGATCCGTCAGGATCACGGAACGTGGGAATGCAGCCTTACCCCTTACTAAAGATCACCCCCTAAAAAAAATAAAAAAAATAAAAAAAAATAGCCCTAACATCCAGAAACATCAATGCTGCCACTAATTAAATACAGGTAATAAGTCCCAACACCACGTACGGATTGTGATAACAAGTACTGCAGCTAATACAGATAATAAAATCAAACAAAAATACAGCCAAAATTTTGAGCAAATATAAAACAATGTGAGAATGGTTTAAAAACTGCAGTTTATTTTGTTTTTTTTTAGGCTGTTAGTAAATTATGATCATGTTGAATATTTTGATGGTAAATTGCAATATTACATAAAAATACGGCTGTGTTTTACTCAAAATTATGCCCATAAGTTGGTATGATCTTTTTATGTGTGGACAGAGCTCAATATGAAGACAGAGTTCTGAAAGAAACGGGGGGGGGGGGGGGGGGGAGGGGGAGAAAAAAGTATAATACTTGATTGATTTTATTTGGTGCATTGTCTGCTTCTTAGGACAGAAGTACTTCTATCCAAAATGCTTGGGTCCCAAAATTGTGTCACAGGGAGGGCACATCATTCTTCATACTCAGTGACCCTCAGTTGTCTTGGTTCCCCACCACCTTTCTGTGTTACAATTCAAGCAATGGAAAAGACCGGTATAGTTATCGCAGAAATAAATAGGAGAGTGCACACCTCACCGAAACGGGACCCAGCCGTCTGGACACAATCCAACAGAGTAGGATGTGAATAAATGTACACATTTGTTTTCATTTCAAGTACTGTCTCTACTGTGTTTGTATCACCTTTCTGTGTTATCAGCTGTCTCTTACTTCCTCACTTCTCTGAAGAGAGTGTGTGTGTGTGTGGGGGGGGGGGGAGGGATCTGATCTCTAAGCACACATCAGTGAATCCATCTTCACACTGACAACTTCTAGCCCAGTGGAGCTGTCAGAGTGGGACCTGGAATAGTAGAGCTCAACACAGAACAGTAAAGTGCACAGCAGAGGAGCACAGTGCTGCTGGCCAGTGACTGGGGAGGTGCCCGTCCTCCACCAAAACAGGAAGTGAAAGGAACATCCTTCATCCTTTTGGAAGCTGCGCCCCTGCGCCAGACATGATGGAGGAAGGAAGGAGGCTGTGGACGTCTTAGTTTGGGGACTGGTTCTGTCCAGTGTTGGACTGGGGTACCTGGAGCCCACCAATATACAACCAGTGAGACACGACATGCTGACCCGCTTCTTTCCTGAATTCATCTGTATCAAATCTCAGAACACCCTCCATTTATACAGCTCTCAGGGCTATGCTGGGAGTTGTAGTCTCTGAGAGGACAACCCTGTAATAAATCGACTGTATGCAGAGGCTCCTGGTGGCTGCAATCTGTGGGTGACAACCATCAGTCCCTGAAGGTCCAGCAACACATCTGTCTACAGCGGCAGTTATCATAGGATTGTACTACTTTACTACAACTACCAGCATATCCTGAGGGCTGCAGACTTCAGTACATGCTGGGAGTTGTAGTGCCTGCAGCTGTTGTTGTTGGGTTCCTATACACTGAATGCTTTGTGGTATATAAGAATACATAGATCTGTGGGGGCTCAGTGCAGGGAAGTGACCCCAGAACAGCACTAATAGGGGATAGAACAAAAACATCTCCCTCTATCCCCTATTTGTGATGTTCTGGGGTCACTTCCCTGCACTGAGCCCCCACAGATCTATGTATTCTTATATGCCACAAAGCATTCAGTGTATAGGACCCAACAACAACAGCTGCAGGCACTACAACTCCCAGCATATCCTAAGGCCAGGAGCAGGATAGGCAGGCAGGCTGGTTCCCTCCCCCCATGCAGCGCCGAGGTCCGTTATCGCCGAGCAGGAGAGAAGATTCAGGACTGCGGGGCTGCAGCTGTGAGCTTCCGGCCTCTGTCAGACTGTGTGTGCCGGAAGCTCACCCCCTGCCTCGCACCCTGGACCTCGGCGCTGCAATGGGGGGAGGGAACCAGCCTGCCTGCCCATCCTGCTCCTGCTCCCGGCCGCTCCGTCACCCACCCCCGGCGCGGACTAGGCACCCGTGGGCTGCTGCCTACGGAGTTTTTTTTTTTTTTATAATAAAAAAAGGTGTTCCCTGCGGGTGCCGCCCCCGCAGGGCGCTGCCCAAGGCACCGGACCACGGGTGCCTAGTGGCAAATACGGCCCTGTCTATTGTCTAGTACTTTCTTAAATATATCTTCAATGAAGCATGGTGACCCTTACCCTGATGTAGCCCTTCTGCCTTTGGGGTCTAAATACTTAGTACTAATTTATCACCATGGCACCTATAAAATGCAGATTAAATGGTGATTTACACCTTCATTTATGAACTGTGAATATAATCACCTTGGTTACTAGAATGTCATTTTTTGTTAATTTTTTCACAACGTAAATCCATGTAATTTAGACATTTAACACCTGCCTACAAAAATTTCATGGCATTCTGGTGACTGGCTTAAGGATAATTAAGAAAGTTTTCTATCATAGAATTGAAATGTAAAAACCCTAGTATATTTTATTTACCAACCCTAGGTGAACTCACAACCTGCTTTGTATTTAGAAGTAAGAGGTCATCTGACCTTGTATTGGTGGTGATCAATAAGACCCCACACAGGGTACCTGCATAGTGGTATAGGTCAAGTGTTTACCAAAATTAGTAGTACTTGTTTAATTAAAAAGGAATATTCCATCATATATTTACAGGGAACATCCATGTCTACCTATTTTTGTTTCTATTTTAATCTTAAAAAAAAGTAGAATAGTGAAGAAATCAGGCTGATACCTTTTAGATGGTAACTGAGTATATTGTTAACTGAGTATATGTTATTGCAAAAGTTTCCAAAATCCTTGGTGTCAGCTTGATGCATCACTCAGCTCGTGCCGTGTGGCCAAGAAGGCGCTGATTTTCTTGAATTTATTCTGTTTCTGTGTTTTGTTTTGCATTAGTCTGAACACTGGTTTATTTCATGGACACACCCGACTTCACCTGTTGAATTCTGTCTGACCATGTCATGGTTAATCTTTGTTTTGGTTCTTTCTGTGACTGGCAGGTCTTCCTGCCAGTGGATCTGTTTTGTTGTCAGGTGTCTGTGCTTGAAGATCAGGGGGATGGTCCAATTCTGTTCTGGACCAGAACCCTGGCCTCCTATATAACAACCCCAGTCTGTATACCCCTTGCTGGTTATTGAGCTTGTCTCTGCCTGCTTCTGACTTTGCTACCTGCCCCTGAATCATATTGCCTGTTTTTTGGCTACGCTGGATTCTGATTTTGTACTTTTGCTGCCCGACTGTTGCTGATCCAGATTGTCTCCTCTGGCCATTGTGTTTGTTTTGTCTGTCACTGTTCTGTGTTACACTTCATTCAGTGTAGGGACTGCCATGGTGGTTGTCCGCAGCAGCCTAGCAGGCCTGGCAGTCCATGGCAAGCAGACAAGGACAGTGGGCAGTTTCAGCTAGGGTTCACTGTCTGTGTCCTGTCTGACTGCCTTTTGCCATACCTGACGCTAACACGTGGATCATCTCTGTCTAGTGTGTATATAAGTCTGTGAATTTTTCAGTTTTGTATAACATCATGTCTAACGAAGGGAGCTAGACTCTCAAAAGCTTACAATCAAATATACTCAGTTAGCCTCTAAAAGGTATCGCCTGATTTTTTCTCTATTCCACTGCTTTCTATGGCTAATACGGTACAACATTACTAATCTTCAAAAAACAGTAAGCCAGGAAGGGCCGCATCTGCCATGAGGCGGAATGAGTATTCCGCCTCAGGTGGCAGATTATGCAGTCCTGCAGGGGGCAGCATAACTGTCCCCCTGCTGTAATTTTTGTTAAGTTTCACTTAACAAAAATGACAGCAGCCCTGCAGCCACTCACCTGTCCCGCCACCCACGCTTACCGTTGTCCCACCTAGCAGCTCTCCTCGCCGTTCTGGCTGTGGTGAGTGCCTGGGGTCGGAGGAGGTCGAGCTGTGGCGATCAGGTTTCCAGGGTGGGTTAGGCTAGCTGTGGGGGGGAAGGTTAGGTGTTTGGGCACTAGTGAGGGGGTGGCCGCCTGAGGTTTACCTCAGGCGGCAGAGACCCCAGAATAAGCCCTGAAGCCAGGAATTCTGTACTGTGGCCACAAAGCCCCCTAACCAATTTAAAAACAATTAAAAAAAGACAACAAAGGCACCTATAAAATATAAAGGTACCCAGGGACTCAACAATCTATAGGATATACCTGCTCCGGATGTAAATATAAGATGAAAATCAACAGAAATGATACACGTGTGCCATGTGATACTGTCATACCCTGTAATAGATCACTGCTGATCATACAAGAAATAAGTGAGAAAAAAATATAATAATAATCACCAGAATTGTAAACTCCATCAATAAACACAAGTAAATCAGCACTGATTGGTTTAAAAGGAGCCGTTTGAAATTCCCGGCTCCCCTCTTCAGCCAATCAATGCAAGGCAGCACTGATTGGCTGAAGAGGGGAGCCCGACGGGGGCGGTCGGAGCAGCGGTGGCGGGGGGGGGTTGCGATCGGAGCGACGGGGGCGATCGAGCCGACGCAGGGGGCTGCGGAGGAGCAAAGGGGGGGGAGCGGGCGGGGTGCCGAGCTGCAAGCAGGGGGGCGGGCTGCGGGCGGGCCGGGCTGCGGGCGCGCAATCGCAAAACGCTTTTTCCGTATGATATATCGTACCGTCTAAACGCTGATCGTTATGAAAAAAAAATGTTACTCCGACATCGTTAATCGAGCCAATTATCGTTTCGTGTAAACACACCATAACACTGCTTTCTTCTCTGGTCTCTAGCAGCTGAGAGTGGGAGCTATGACAGTGACAGCACAGAATTACCCTGAGGTGGGGGCAGCAGTCCTGTCATGGCCCTGGATTTGGGGGGGGGGGGCTGTTCTCTGGCTGCTCCTGTCTAATCTCCTGTATCCTCATCTGTAACCAAACAGGCCAGGTTTAACCTTTCTTCAGCTGCTGCTAATGTAATAGGGATATCTGGAGGAAAGTAGGGAAAGGGTTAAACCTGACTTGCTGTCATAAAAACCATAGATACGGATACATTGTTATATACTAATTTACCTGGACTCAGTAGTGTGGTATACTTTGCTATTGTGTCCTGATACATCAGTGTATATAAGCCGTTATCAGAGGGCATTAATACTATATGGAGTAAACAGCAGGAGCATTATTACTATATGGAGGGGCACAGCAGGGGGCATTATTACTATAAGGCGGGACAGCAGGGGACATTACTATATGAAGGCACAGCAGGGGTCATTATTAGTATATGGGGGGACAGCAGGGCACATTATTACTATATGAGGGTACAGCAGGGCAGGGGGCTTTATTACTATATGGAGACACAGCAGGGGATGCTATATAGGGGGCAACCTACCTACTAACTTTACTGCATATGACACCAAACAGCAGAATTACAGAATTGTAGAGGACCCTGTAGGTGAGAAAAAGGGAAGGAAGTTGCTAGAAATGTGTGGAGCCTAATATGTTTGTCTGGCTAGTTCTGAAGAGATGAATTGTAGCTACAAGAAATCATCATGGTGGTCTGGGCCAAATGGAGAGGAAAAGGAAAGGGATTCCTCAGATAAAAGACAACGTTACCTGTGAGTAACTGGTTGATGTTTTTTTGGTAAGGGGTGCCTCGGGGTGGAAAAGGTTGGACAACACTGTGTTTACACAGACAGATTTATCTGACCGATTTTTTAAGCCAAAGCCAGGAACAGACTATACACAGAGAACAGATCCTAAAGGAAAGACTGAGATTTCTCCTCTTTTCAGATCTATTCCTTGCATTTGGTTTAAAAAAAATCTGTCAGATAAATCTCTTTGTGTAAACGCACCCTAAGCCATTATACACACACTGCTTCTTCCTAGCAACTGCCCCCTGGTCTGATGGTATATGTATACTGAGTATTTTTTTCCCTGTATACTGGGGAGGGGGGGTCGGTGCACCATGTCATTCCTTGGTTTATGGTTTATGTTGTGAGTGTATTTGTTCCCGGTTTACTTCTATTATTTGGTAACTGTATGACTATAAGATAGAGGTACAGGGAGTTTCAGTTTTTGCCTCAGACAACAAAAAAGCTGGAAGCAGTCCTGCGTACACTATCATTCCTAAATTATCACATTTCTGAGTGTGGGGTGGGGGTCAGGTAGCAGTTTTGGAATCGTATGGCACTGCGTGTGTGCGCGTGTGTGTGCGGTGTGTGTGTGGGGGGGCAAGTTAACCTCTTGCACCAGGGCCCATGAGACATTAGCTACGTCCCTGTATATATATACAGTGGTACCTTGGTTACAAGCATAATCTGTTCCAGGACCATACTTGTAATCCAAATCCACTCTTAAAGAGGATGTACCACCAGGTACATCCTCTTTAACCTGAAGTCACGGATCAAACAGAGCCGGCACAGGAAAGCCGGTGCCGTGGTCCGTTTTCTGGACTGAGGCCCGGTTTCCGTGCACGGCGCCGTTCTTTGCACCGGAACCGGACGGTGCTCAAGCACTGGAGGCCGGCCGGGCCGCCCCCGATGCGGCTCCATTCATTCTAAGGGAAGCCGCGTCATGGAGTGGAGGGAATTCCCTCCCTACAGGGGGCAGGCCGGCAGGCCTCTAGTGCTTGAGCACCCGCCGGTTCCGGTGCATAGAACGTCGCCGTGCACGGGAACCGGGCCTCAGTCCAGAAAACGGACCACGGCACCGGCTTTCCCGTGCCGGCTCTGTTTGATCCGTGACTTCAGGTTAAAGAGGATGTACCTGGTGGTACATCCTCTTTAAACCAAAGCAAATTTTCCCCTAAGAGATCATAGAAATCCAGACAATTGGTTCAACACCCCAAAAATAATGATTTATTATTCTGAATAACATGTAAAATAAATGAAACAAACATTTAGAAACAGCAGAATATGTCATACTATAAGTTACTGTACAGTGATGGAGAGCATAGGAAACACGAGGGCTGACAGGGACTGCAGGGAGCATGAAGAAATGAGCAGGACAGATGTGGGCACAGTATAGCAGCACCCTCTCTCTGCGGGGAGAGAGGGGTTACAGCTATGAAGAGATTACCTCCTCAGTCTTGTCCCCAGATGCATGCCCCAGCCTGAAGTGGATCTGCCATGATTTGGAAGGTGAGGGAGACTTCCTGGGTCAGAGTACACTGCTGTAGACCATGCCCCTCCCCCACTTGCGCTCCCACCCAGTACAGGGATCTCTTAAACCAAAACAATTTTAAAAAACTGTGAGCTCTTAAACCAAAGTGCTCTTAAACCGAAGGTACCATTGTAAATAGTGTCTGGCTATACCAGCTTTGCTGCATGGGACAATCTCTTTAAGGCTATGTTCACACAATGTCAAAAAAAGAGAAAAGGCGTTTTTTTTTCCCATTTCAACGCACACAATGTATAAAATGACGGACGTTATCTGCGCGAAGGTCAACATAATGATTATGTCAATTATTTTCAGACGTCTTTTGCAAACCACATTATTTTTTAGTTTTTCATATAAAGTTTTTCTATTTTACTGTCCCCTCTCAGTTTTTCCACTAAATTCCACTTTATTGGACTTTTCAATAAAGACACAAGACACAGGTGGCCAATTCTCAAAATAACGGACAAAATTTTGGACTCAATATGACAGACATCATTTTAAAAATTATAAAATGGACACAAAAAAACGCTGTGGGAACATAGCCTGACATAAAAAATTGTGACTATTCACTCTTTAATGCGTGTTGTAAAAGCACATATAACCAGAAGGCATTAACATACAAAATACTGGGTACACAATTAATAATGTTATTTTCCAATATAAATTACAATAATGAAAACCTTCTTAGTCGTAATTATTTCAAGTGACTAAAAGATAAGCTTTGTACCAAACCAGCGGGAGGAACCAGCAGGAAGCCAAATCATAAAAACTAGGCATTAGCTGCGATGAGCGTGTTGATTGTATACAGCACTGCTGAAGCAATTAAGTAATGGGCATCATACTCCTTGAGTTTTTTTCTGACTAACCACTGTAATTGTATGCTTTCACATGTACCGTATGATCAAGATGCATTTTCTTATTTACGCTATGCAGACATTAAGCTGCAAGGGTTGAAGTTAACTATAGGGCAGGAAACCAAGAAGGTTAGCATGTAAATATTGGCGCAGATACTGTACGCTTCAGTTTATTATTTAAGTTTATGTAAATGCTATTAAGTGCTTGTGTTATCCTCAGTGCTTGATGAATAGTATTCATTTACTTCGGTAACTGTTCCCGGAGGTGCTTACAATCCAATCTTGTAATCTCACACACTACAAGGGCCATTTTTATTGTAGTCAAGTGACCTATTAGTATCTCTCCCCATGTACAAAATTTATCAACAGGGTTTACACCTCATTGATGAATGTAGAGTATTATGTAAAGGCCAAGGTCAACATGCTGCCTCACTTTATCACAAAAAAAAAAGGTTCTGGTGTGCTTATTTCCCATCACTCCCTTTTTATTACCCAAAGGCCAATTGTCCATCCCTAGCCCCTCTAACTAAGTGTAACCCTACACCAAATTCTTGTTACCCTCTAAAAGAGATGGGAAAAACGAGAGAGAAAGAGCGCTCCCTAGCATAATAACCTCCAAAATTATGCAGAGAGGTGAAGAGTAGAGATGAGCAAATTTGCCAAAGTTCGGGTTCGTATGAACCTGAACTTTTGACTTCTGATTTCCACTGTCTGCAGCCTCCGTAAACAGGGTGGCTACAGCGTAAGGACCGCCTGGAAAACTGGGATACAGACATTGCCAATGCCTATGCCAATGTCTGTATCCCAGTTTTCCGGGCGGTCCGTAAGGCTGTATCCACCCTGTTCACAGAGGCTGCAGACAGCGAGAATCAGAAGCCGATAGTTCAGGTTCATAGGAACCCGGACTTCGGCAAATTCACTCATCTCTAGTGAAGAGCCCCCAGACAGGAGCGGATTAACTTTACCATAGGACCCAGGCTGTTCTCCAAGCCTGGGCCCTCCAACCACTGTAACTAAGGCAGCACAAGCCTGGCGTTCAGAGTACAGGATAGATAATGTCATGATGACGTGATTTGTGCAAAATTGTGGTAAAAAAGCAGAGATTTTTTTTGCAAATCATAGCAGAACTGTAGCCAGGAAATACAACACTGAAAGTATACATCTGTTTGGGTGGCCATGGGCCCCCCAGGAGCTCAGGGACCCCGGCTACTGCCCAAAACGGACCTTTTATAATTTTCTACTGCCCCCAGACCCTAAGGGATAATCTCCTTACCCTCCAGGGCTGTGCATCAGGCAGGCAAAACTCTGGAAAATGGCATAAAGAATCAGAGAGGGTCCGAGGGATTTGGCCGCCGCTGCTCACCTACGCTCCTGAATGGGTGAAATGCAGACAAGTTTGAATTTTGCAAGTTTTTTCTGGGAGCGCAGGTCATCCTGAAGATTCCAAGGCTCATGAGGTATGTTCAATATAGTTTTAGAAGTACATATGCTACTAGAGATGAGCAAACCTAGTTAGTGGCTGCTGAACTTGGATAAAGCCCTAAGGCTATGTGGAATCATAGATAGTCATTGGCTTATCCATGTTTTCAGACAACCTTAGAGCTTTTATCCAAGTTCAGCAGCCCCAGCTAATCAAATACCGAATGGTTGGGTTCGTATCGACTCGAACCCGAACCGGGTTCGCTCATCTCTATATGCTACATATGTACTAATAAAGCTATATTGAAAATATCTCTGAGCCTCAGGAATCTTTGGCTGTATAGGCATAATGAGAAATGTAGTTTTGCAATAGCTGGTAGGCCAAGGGTTCCTCATCTCTGCCCTATAACAAAGGGTATGTCTCCAGCCAAGGCAGAATAGTCAAACTTTATATTATATATATCCTTGGAGGAGAAGAAATCAGCACCATGTCGGACTTGCCATTGTTATCTTCCACCTGTAGAATATCTACAATTGAAAGAGATTGCAAGTAAATTCACTTTTTTTTTTTTTTTTGCTAGTGTTGAGTTCTGTGCCATCAAAATGCCATATATTCATGTATGTCAATGTCTCTAGGCAGACATATATTGATACATATGTCTGGCTGTCATTGATTTCACATTTTTTGTACAATAAAATGTATAGATTGTCAAAATAATACGTGAAATTATCAGTTATAGAAGAGAGCAATGTGACAATGTGACATGTGAATCTTAAACATTTGTACTTGCGGTAAATGCTTCAAGTATTAGGTTGACTATGTTTATATGTATTGTATCACATAACCAATCATAAGCAAAAGGAAATCAATCAAGAAGAATAACACTAGGAAACAATATTCCCCTGTGTCCTGCACATCTCCCAGAAATAAGAGTATTGAGTCTACACATTAAGGGTAGGTTCACACTACGGAATTCTTGCGGATAAACTCAGCGGAATTCCGTTGTCTGTCCGCGCGCATGGCTGCGCGCCTTTCCGACGGCTCCATGGACACCAAAAAAGGATTTGAATACAATGCAATCAGCCATCTTCCGCACATCCTATGCAGCCAACTGGTGATCATTTTTGAAGGATCAGAACGACCAGATTATCTGACAAACAAACATTTGCACACAACTAGCCCTGTAACATAGGGGGGGGGATATTGGCCAAAAATTGACCCGCATAACAAGAGCTCTGAGAGTGAACTAGCGATGAGCGAACATGTTTGTAAATGTTCGTATGTTTGTACGAACATGACACTAATTGATCGTGTTTGCCTATCACGAACAACTTATTCATTGATCAGAATGGTTATAATGATAATTTCCGAACATATTTAAACTTACGAAAGTACGCCGCTGGGTAATTTACTCTTTGCGTCTGATAATCTGTACGTATGTGTGTAACTCTAGACCGAAACTTATGAAATCTGTGCGCAAATGAATACAATAAAATGCGTACGCAACTGCGTAATTTACGCTTTGCATCTGATAATCTGTACGCATGTGCGTAGACCGAAACATATGCTTCTACTGTATGTTTGTTATTTGTTCGTAAATGATGGACGAACACGAACCGATCACAAGAATTTTTTTTCATGTTCGTGTTCGGGATCCAAATTGAACATCGGGCTGTTCGCTCATCACTAGTCTGAACAGAGTCACTGAGGAAATTATAGGATCATAAGCAACCGGTAGTGGGGCACCACCTTAATTATACATTGGGGGACATGTAAGAAGCAGCATATGTAGTGCGGATTGTCATTTTCTGGCGCATTATGTATGTACGCCGGTGTTTGTGTTATTTATCAACTGATTTATACCAGAGCAAATGACCTTTTCGCGTGCTTTGCATTTTCCTGGCTCAGTCCACAAGTGTGGGCGTGGCCAAGGGGTGTGTCAGTCTTGCGCCAGCATTTATCAAGTGCAAACTTAAATTTTTTGCCCATTTCTTTGCAAATCCGCACCAACCAGGACCAGGCGTACTATCTGAACTTCTCCGCTTCGTAAATGTGGCCTCAGCAAACATTTGGTCATGCACTATCCTTTGCTTTTGTGGCAGACATTTGCAGAGTGTTCGCAAACCGTCGTCATGCTTGCACCAGTGCACATTTTGACGGCCGTGTTTTCTCTTAAATATGTGCAAGCGTACCGGAAATTGGTTGCTTGTTTGCCCCAGTATGATAGATAGAGATGAGCGAACCGGGTTTGGGTTCGAGTCTATCCGAACCCGAATGTTCGGCATTTGATTAGCTGGGGCTGCTGAACTTGGATAAAGCTCTAAGGTTGTCTGGAAAACGTGGATACAGCCAATGACTATATCCATGTTTTCCACATAGCCTTAGGGCTTTATCCTAGTTCAGCAGTCACCGCTAATCAAATGCCGAAATTTCGGGTTCGGATGGACTCGAGCATGTTCAAAGTTCGCTCATCTCTAATGATAAACCTTTCCTGGGTATTGTTGGTGTTTGGAGATACCATTACCGATGAGAACATTTGACCATACAGTATTCTCATTGAGTTTTTGTAACAATATTGTAGTTGCCCTAAAATCCCAGAAGAAAGAAGCGGCAACACATGAGTGCTGGGCTCCATTTATTCTCTATGAAGCTGCTCAATGTAGCTTTTGGGTCGTTTCGCTGGCAGGGCTGATCCTAGCTTTTCTGCAGCTTGAGGCGAGAATTGACATGACGCCTCGCTCCCACACTGAAGATCGTAGATAAGTAGACCAGATCCTCTGCAGATGTTGCTGACCTGCCGCAGATCTACTGTACGGTATTTTTGCACCAAAACAAAATCCGGCTCATGTACAACAGTACCAGCAAAGTGTATGGTCTGTATAGTATACAAAAAAAACAAAAAAACTAAAACAAATTGCCACTATACTTATTGGTAAATACAGTATCCTAAGAGCAATGTCATATACAGAACAAATAATACCACAACACCATTAACATGTATTACTACCACATTGTGCTGGTTATCATTGTAATGTTATAAAAAGCATAAAAAGCATAAAGCATAAAACTTAGTGATGAGCGAGTACTAAAATGCTCGAGTGCTCATTACTCGAGCCGAGTATTTCCTGATACTCGAGTGCTCGTTTTGAGTAACAAACCCTATTGAAGTCAATGGGAGACTCAAGCATTTTTTGAGGGGACTCAATTTCGGTAGAGAGAAGGTCGTGTGAAAACCTGTCAACTTCAGAAATTGATGGAAACACAATGGAAATGGACAGGAAACAGCAGGGGCAGCATGTATGCATGCCTCTGAGGCTGCCTAATGGCACCATTATGCCTAATTCTGTGCAACAGCCTGGTTAAAACAGAGGTAGGCATGGGGACCACCCAAAAACTCAGCCTGACACAGCATGGCATTGAGAACACAGGGAAGCATTAAAACAGAGGTAGCATATCATGAACCACCCAAAAATTCAGCCTGACACAACATCGCGGTGAGAACAGAGTGAACAAGGTAGAAGCGGTAGCCAGTTAGCCTTCCAAAAATTATACCAGACCTAGCATGGCATTGAGCACACAGATAACCATTACAAGTCAGTGAGGAAGCAAGTGAGCCTCCCAAAAATTAGGCCAGGCACAGTAAGGCCTTGAACATACAGATAACCATTACAAGTCAGTGAGGAAGCAAGTGAGCCTCCCAAAAATTAGAGTGAGTCCAGGGACTGGGATATGTAGTGTACATGAACCCGGGTGCTGACAGCTAATTGGTTAGGCCAGTTGTCAGTCAGCAATCACCATCAAGGGTACACTTGATGCCTTTCGCCCGGGGGTGGTGAGGCCCCGGCCATGGCTAGACAAAAAAAAAAAAAAAGCCCCTGTCAACCAGTTCTGCTCCTCCGCATACGTAGTGTGACGTCAGAGCATGGCAGTGAGGACACAGAGAACAATACAGGCTGCTTAGGAGGCCACGGAATTTGATCAAATACACTTTCAGGCTGCGTTCACACTACAAATATTTTAGTCAGTATATGTATATTTCAGTAAGTATATTTCAGTCAGTATTGCAACCAAAACCAGGAGTCGATTAAAAACACAGAAAGGATCTGTTCACACAATGTTGAAATTGAGTGGATGGCTGCCATTTAATGGCAAATATTTGCTGTTATTTTAGAACAATGGCTGTTACAGTATATTGAAATAATGGCAGTTATTTACTGTTATATGGCGGCCATCCACTCAATTTCACCATTGTGTAAACAGATCCTTTCTGTGTTTTTAATCCACTCCCTGTTTTGGTTGCAATACTGACTGAAATATACGTAGTGTGAACGCAGCCTCAATCCTTTAAAGAGTCTCTAAGAGACGGCAAGTGCGGTAGCCTGTGTATTAAAAAGACCTGGTCAATCCTGCCTTCAAAAAGGCTACTACCTGGCACCCAAAACGGCTAAAACATCCAAGAAAGGTAGAAGGTGCTGTTCAGCAGTTTGAGCACCGCCTATTGGCGCTTACCCACGGCAGTGCGGCTGCGCCTAAAAATAAAATAGCTGTATTATGGAAGGATTTAGCCTCACATCCTCATGCAGTTGTGCGTGATAGGCATCTCTTTGGAAGTAGGGACGAAGAATAACAATACAGTATTCTTAAGAGGCCCAGAGCTAAAAAATGAAAGGACAGCAGAGAATCCCTGCAAGTTCAGATCCACAGGTCATATGGTTTGAAATGGATAACACAAGGATGCTAAATTAGGATCCACCATTATCACTGTCTGTTCCTTTGAACAGTGAAAATTGCACTTTAATTGAAGTTGATTTGATTTTAAAATTTAAATTGAAGGTTAGAAAATAAAAAAAAAACTTAAGTGGCCATTACCGGCAAGGGCAGGCACACCAGTAGTCTACATGGTTGCCAGTTAAGGCCCAGCAACAATAAGGCAAGGGCAGGCACACCAGTAGGCTACATGGGTGCCAGTTAAGGCCCAGCAACAACAAGGCAAGGGCAGGCACACCAGTAGGCTGCATGGGTGCCAGTTAAGGCCCAGCAACAGCGAGGCAAGGGCAGGCACACCAGTAGTCTACATGGGTGCCAGTTAAGGCCCAGCAACAACGAGGCAAGGGCAGGCACACCAGTAGTCTACATGGGTGCCAGTTAAGGCCCAGCAACAATGAGGCTAGGGCAGGCACACCAGTAGGCTACATGGGTGCCAGTTAAGGCCCAGCAACAACGAGGCATGGGCAGGCACACTAGTAGTCTACATGGGTGCCAGTTAAGGCCCAGCAACAACGAGGCAAGGGCAGGCACACCAGTAGGCTACATGGGTGCCAGTTAAGGCCCAGCAACAACAAGGCAAGGGCAGGCACACCAGTAGGCTACATGGGTGCCAGTTAAGGCCCAGCAACAACGAGGCAAGGGCAGGCACACCAGTAGGCTACATGGGTGCCAGTTAAGGCCCAGCAACAGCGAGGCAAGGGCAGGCACACCAGTAGTCTACACGGGTGCCAGTTAAGGCCCAGCAACAACGAGGCAAGGGCAGGCACACCAGTAGTCTACATGGGTGCCAGTTAAGGCCCAGCAACAATGAGGCAAGGGCAGGCACACCAGTAGGCTACATGGGTGCCAGTTAAGGCCCAGCAACAACGAGGCAAGGGCAGGCACACCAGTAGGCTACATGGGTGCCAGTTAAGGCCCAGCAGTAGCCAACAAGTAGCCAACAACCCCCAGCACCCTTTCAATTTTCAATTTGACTGTAGCAGTTGGGGTAACATTCCCTGCATAATGTAACTACAGACTTCTACCCCCGCTACCACCCTTTCGATTTTCAATTTGACTGCATTCCCTGCATAATGTGACTCACCACCTCTCCCCCCCCCCCCCCCCCCCCCGCTGTTTTGATTTTGAATTTGACTTTCGTCCTTGAGGATCTGGCAATCTCATGCAAAGGGATCATCACTTGAGGGGTAGTGTACTACAAATCTCAGCAAAACAGTGTAGTACCCACTAGTTTAGGGGGGGCTGTATGGTACAATCTGGTAGTGGCTGGACCTAGACACACGCTGGGATATCCCCTTACAATGAGCAGTGAAGTTTTATGCAGGTGTACTACAAATCCCAGCAATACAGTGTAGTACCCACTAGTTTAGAGGGGCCGTACAGTACAATCTGATATTGGCCGGAACTATACACACACGCTGTGAAACCACCTTACAATGAGCAGTGAAGTTCTATGCAGGATGCACTACATATCCCAGCTATACAGTGCAGTACACACTAGTTTAGGGGGGGCTTGACAGTGCTATCTGGTATGGGCAACAACTGTACACATTTTGTCACCCCAATACAATGAGCAGTGAAGTAAGTTCTATGCAGGATGCACTACATATCCCAGCTATACAGTGCAGTACACACTAGTTTAGGGGGGGCTTGACGGTGCTATTTGGTATGGGCAACACCTGTACCCATTTTGTCACCCCAATACAATGAGCAGTGAAGTTCTATGCACTACAACTCCCAGCTATACAGTGCAATACACACTAGTTTAGGTGGTGCTATCTTGTATGGGCAACAAATGTACACACGCTTTGTCACCACAATACAATATGAGCAGTGAAGTTCTATGCGAGATGCACTACAACTCCCAGCTAAACACTGCAGTACACCAGGACCACCAGCCCCAAAATCAAAAAGGAGTACACTGAGCACTTCTTAGGGGTGTGTATGCAACACCTAATGCCCCCTTTCTGCCAGCAGCCGGTCACCACAGTGTGCTGGTTAAATCTCGGTAGCAGCACTACAACTCCCAGCCAGCAGTCTGGAGTAATAGTATTAATAAAAGCTTTTAAGCCCTGAAAAGAGCTGTTTGTTTGTATTGCTAGTATATACCCTGCCTACTGGAACGCTAAATCCTACACTGACACTCTCCCTGACCAGCAGCAGCTCTGTCCCTGATCTCTCACAGCATGCGTCTGAAGCGAGCACTGCCGGCGCTGAGTTTTGTATGGCAGGGTCATCTGATCTGGCCAACCAATGGCTGCTATCGACATGTATGGGTCCCACGTGATCGCAGAATGTACCAAAGTGTCTCCTGCATGTTTATTGGCTGCGAAAAAGCGCCCAAACTTACAGGAAACGGATGTTGAGATTTCCTCAAGTATTGCGAGTGTACCATCGAGTACCCTAATACTCGATAGAGTACCAAGCTCGGACGAGCACATTCGCTCATCTCTAATAAAACTCAGTCAACCCATGTCAAAAACATTACACAAGGGACAGATCTGATTGCTAAATCCTAACCACATATTACCACTGTCTAATGATTTCACACCACCAAATTGTTACTGAATAAAAAATGCATGCATGAGTGCTATGCTTGGGTTTTGTGGCATTTTCTATCTGCCAAGTTTGTTCTATATGTATGAAAAGCCGACCATACACAGTCTCATATATAAAGACACATAGTCACACGTATAAAAATATACAAGCACATAAATTCAGGCACATACAGTATATACACCCCGGCACATATATACATACATACAGAAAGACACATACAATTACATATACACAGGTACATACAATCTCATATACACATACAGTTAGACACAAAAACCCACACAAAAACCCATACACACACACACACACACACACACACAGTCACATATACACATACATGCAAAAGAACACTGCAAAGACACCATCACGAGTCTCGATGTCAGTGAACTAGCCAGACCTTCCTCTGGGAAGGAACAACCAGGCCAAGGAATGTCTCCAATCAAGGAAACCACCTGAGCAAGGTCTCCATCCACAGACAGCTGTTTCAGGGTATTTGCCCCTCATCAGTGTGGAGTAGGTTTCTGGCTAGTGGGAGCAATGACTAGTAAGTGCATTCAAAAGGACGCTGGTTCGACCTCAGGGAGATCAATCAAAACATGCAAAGACACCATCACATGTCTCAATCTCCTGTTTGCTTTATCCTCGTCCTCTCTTCACCGATTAGCATCCTAAAACCGGAAGAAGACCAACCTTGTGTAGCAGATCTCCTCCTGGAGCATTTTAATGCGGTTGGACCGTCAGCACTCACAGCACAACATTACTTGCACACAGCCAGTTCGGGTATGCTGTGCGTTCATGCGTTTGATATAAGCATGGAAGCTCAAGGGGCCCCTCAAGGGCTGTGTGATCTGCTGCCTTAGGAAAAGTTTTCAATTCGCTTCATGACAGATGTGGCCCAGTTCAGTTGCTGCATTGAGAGAGATGTAGCAATGGTGCATATGCACATCCCACAGCTCCATTCAGCTAGGATTTGAGGAATCCATACTCAAGATTGTGGGGGCCCTCAGTAGTCAGACTTCATTATGCTGTGTCCTCTAGGCACTGTGGATAGGTCATAATTATATGCCCTATTATACATTAATTTACATTTTTTACTCTGAGTGTTAACTCACTGCAACCAATGGCAGTGTGGGGAACTGCATTAGTTCTCATGCCCTTATATGAGAAGATTTATATACCACTAGAGCTGCTGCATACTGCTGAACCTTCTATGATGTCTACTCCAAATGTTAGCATTTTAACCCCTTCGTGCTGCAGCTAGTTTGGGCCTTAATGACCAGGCTAATTTTTCAAAATCTGACCTGTCTCACTTTATGCTCTTATAGCTCAGTGATGCTTTAACGTATGCTAGCGATTCTGAGATTGTTTTTTCGTGACATATGGCACTTTATGTTAGTGGCAAAATTTGGTCACTATTTTGTGTGTTTTTTGTGAAAAACATCAAAATATCATGAAAAATTTAAAAAATTTGCATTTTATGAACTTTGAAATTCTCTGCTTCTAAAAAAAGAAAGTCGTAGCACATAAATTAGTTACTAAGTCACATTACCAATATGTCTTCTTTATTCTGGCATAATTTGGTAAACATATTTTACTTTTTTAGGGTGTTATGGGGCTTAGAAATTTATCAGCAAATTATCACATTTTCGTGAAACGGATTTTTTTAGGGACCAGTTCTTTTTTTAAATGGATTTAGAAGTCTGGTATCCTGAAAACCCCCATAAGTGACCCCATTTTGGAAACTACACACCTTAAAGAATTAATCTAGGGGTATAATGAGCATTTTAACCCTACAGGGGCTGGAGGAAAGTATTCACAATTAGGCAGTAAAAAAATTGAAAATTTTAATTTTCCAATAATATATAAGTTTGGATTAAAGTTTCTCATTTTCAAAAGGAATATGAGACAAAAAGCACCCCAAAATTTGTAATGCAGGTTCTCTTGAGTACAACGGTACCCCATATGTGGGCGTAAACCACTGTATGGGCACACAGCCGGGCTCAGAAGGAAGGGAGCGCCAATTAGCTTTTCCAATGCAGATTTTGCTGAAGAAGTTTCTGAGCGCCAGGTGCGTTTGTAGTGCCCCTGTAGTGTCAGCAGAGAGAAAACCCCCCATAAGTCACCCCATTTTGGAAAGTACACCCCTCAAAGAATTCATCTTGGTGTGTGGTGACCATTTTGACCCCACAGGTATTACAGGAAAGTATTCAAAAGAAGATAGTAAAAATAAAAAAATTGAATTCTTCCAATAATATGTTCGTTTAGTTTGAAATTTCTCAATTTCACGAGGAACAAGAGGAAAAAAGTACCCCAAAATTTGTAACGCAGGTTCTCCTGAGTACAATGGTACCCCATATGTGGGCATAAATCACTGCATGGGCACACAGGAGGGCTCAGAAGGGAAGGAGCGCCAATTAGCTTTTTCAATGCAGATTTTGCTGCAGAAGTTTCCGAGCGCCAGGTGCGTTTGCAGAGCCCCTGTAGTGTCCGTAGAAGAGAACCCCCCCAAAAGTCACTCCATTTTGGAAAGTGCACCCCTCAAAGTATTCATCTTGGTGTGTGGTGACCATTTTGACCCCACAGGTATTAGAGGAAAGTATTCAAAAGTAGACAGTAAAAATGAAAAACTCAAATTTTTCCAATATTATGTTCTTTTAGTTTGAAATTTCTCAATTTCACGAGGAACAAGAGGAAAAAAGTACCACAAAATTTGTAACGCAGGTTCTCTTGAGTACAATGGTACCCCATATGTGGGCGTAAACCACTGTATGGGCACACAGGAGGGCTCAAAAGGGAAGGAGCGCCAATTAGCTTTTCCAATGCAGATTTTGCTGAAGAAGTTTCTGAGCGCCAGGTGCGTTTGCAGCGCCCCTGTTGTGCTAGCGGAGTAAAATCTCGCCATAAGTCACTCCATTTTGGAAAGTGCACCCCTCATAGAATTTATTTTGGGGTGTGGTGAGCATTTTGACCCCACAGGTATTTGAGGAAAGTATTCAAAAGTAGACAGTAAAAATGAAAAACTCGAATTTTTCCAATAATATGTTCCTTTAGTTTGAAATTTCTCAATTTCACGAGGAACAGGAGAGAAATGTCACCCCAATATATGTAAAGCAGGTTCTCCTGAGTAGAACGGTACCCCATATGTGGGCATAAACCACTGCATGGGCACACAGCCGGGTTCAGAAGGGAAGGAGCGCCAATTAGCATTTTCAGTGCAGATTTTTCTGAAGAAGTTTCTGAGCGCCAGGTGCGTTTGCAGAGCCCCTGTAGTGTCAGCAGAATAGATTCCCCCCAAAAGTCACCACATCTTGGAAAGAGCACCCCTCAAAGAATTCATCTTGGGGTGTGGTGACCATTTTTACCCCACAGGTATTAGAGGAAAGTATTCAAAATTGGCCAGTAAAAATGAAAAACTCGAATTTTTCCAATAATATGTTGGTTTAGTTTGAAATTTCTCAATTTGACGAGGAACAGGAGAGAAAATGTACCCCAAAATCTGTAACGCAGGTTCTCCTGAGTAAAACGGTACCTCATATATGGGCATAAACCACTGTATGGGCACACAGCAGGGCTCAGAAGGGAAGGAGCGCCAATTTACAGGAGCAAAACCGCAGCTAGTAATGGTTATAAGAATAGCGCAATTACTAAAATAAAATAAAAAAAATGAGATTACAGGTAATGTGGGGTGGTTACGGGCAACCAGGGGTGGTTATGGGCAACCTGAGGTGGTTATAGGTAATCTGGGGTGGTTACGGACAACATGGGGTGGTCACGGGCAACCTGCTGTGGTTACAGGCAACGTGGGGTGGTTACAGGCAACACGGGGTGGTTACGGGCAACGTGTGGTGGTTATGGGCAATGTGTGGTGGTCACGGGCAACCTGCTGTGGTTACGGCAACGTGGGGTGGTTACAGGCAACGTGGGCTGGTTACAGGCAACGTGGGCTGGTTACAGGCAACGTGGGCTGGTAACGGGCAACGTGGGCTGGTTACGGGCAACCTGCAGTGCTTACAGACAATCTGGGGTGGATACGGGCAACGTGGGGTGGTTACGAGCAACCTGCAATGCTTACAGACAATCTGGGGTGGTTACAGGCAACGTTGGCTGGTTACAGGCAACCTGCAGTGCTTACAGACAATCTGAGGTGGATACGGGCAATGTGGGGTGGTTACGCGCAACCTGCAGTGCTTACTGACAATCTGGGGTGGTTACGGGCAACGTGGGGTGGTTACGGGCAATGTGGGGTGGTTATGGATAAACTGAAGTTCTTATAGGCAATCTGGGGTGGGTACCTGTAATCTGACATGGGCACCGCAATCTGGAGGGGGTCATTGGCAATTTGGGGTGGTCAGAGGCAAGGTGCGGTGGTCAGAGGCAACGTGCGGTGGTCAGAGGCGACGTGCGGTGGTCAGAGGCGACGTGTGGTGGTCAGAGGCGACGTGCGGTGGTCAGAGGCGACGTGCGGTGGCAGAGGCATTGTGGCGTGGACAGAGGCATCGTGGCGTGGTCAGAGGCATCGTGGCGTGGTCAGAGGCAACGCGCAGTGGTTACGTGCAATCTGGGGGGGGTTACATGTAATCTGGCATGATTACGGGGAACCTGGGGGGGTTATGTGCAACCTGGAAGGGTTACAGACAATCTGGGATTGTTACTGATAAACTGAAGTGCTTATAGGTAATCTGGGGTGGGTACATGTAATTTGGGGTGGTTACGGGCAATCTGGAGGGGGTCACTGGCAATTTGCGGTGGTTACGGGCAACGTGCGGTGGTTACGGGCAACGTGCGGTGGTTACGGGCAACGTGCGGTGGTTATGGACAACGTGCGGTGGTTACAGGCAACGTGCGGTGGTAACGGGCAACGTGCGGTGGTTACGGGCAACGTGCGGTGGTTACGGGCAACGTGCGGTGGTTACGGGTAATCTGGGGAGGGGTTAGGGGTAATTTGGGAGTAAACTGCAATTATTACTATAATAAAAAGTGTGTGTTTTATTTTTTGTATGTTTGTCACTTTTTGTACTTTACATATTCATTTTCACTGTATTACTATGATTACTGTGATATTTTCTATCTCAGTAATCATAGTTCAGTGACAGAGACCAAATTGGTCTCTGTCACTTTAAATTTTCAGAGTTGGCTGGTTGTGAAGCGCATGCGCACTTCATAACCAGCCAGGACGTCGAGGAGGAAGGAGCTCCGTGGATCCGGTGAGTATATGGGGAAGGGGGGGTGACTGGGGGACGGGGGTGACAGGGGGGGTGGGGGGCGACTTGGGGGGTGGGGGGACATCACTTTTTATCCCCTGTCACCAATCATTTATGGTGACAGGGGATAAAAAGTGCCGGGAGCACATGGTATAAGCGATCAGCGGTATATAGTATATACCGCTGATCGCTTGTACCGGGACCCCACAGGGGGGTCCCCGATGACTGCCCCATGCTCTCCGCTACCTCCGGTGGCGGAGAGCATGGGGCTTTCATTCATTTTAACTTTTTAATCGCTGTGAACCGACGTTAGTCGGTTCACAGCGATGGCGGCGGCCATCTTGGAAATGATGGCCGCCGGGGGAGGGGGGTTAGTTATCGGGGCACTAGGGGGGTCTGATCTGGGGTCTGATATACACTTATTTCATCTCCCCCCGCCGTAGATTCACGGCGGGGGGAGATGAAAGGCGGCGGCGGCACCGGTAATCCCCTTTACCGACGGCCGCCGCTATAACGTTAATAACGGCGCTCGTCGGTAAGGGGGGGGGGGGCCGGGACGGACCTCACACACTGCCTCCAACCCCTCAGCTACCTCCGGTAGCCGGGGGGATGGGGTGGGGGCCGTCCCGGCCCCGCAGCCTTATTCTCTGCCATCGCCGTAAAAAGCTGATGGCAGCAGAATAAGGACCATTAGTGACCGCCGTAGAAAGCCGTATCGGCGGTCACTAAGGGGTTAATAGACTTTTTAAGGTTTATTTTCCCTTCCATTTTTATTATTTATTTTTTTGAAATAAAGATATGTAAAAATTTTTAATATAAGATATGTTAAAAAATTTGTTTTTTTCACCGGAATGATTACTTTAACTTATCATGAGACTTGCTCTGTACAAGTACTTCCTGTTCTAGCAGGTACAAGATATTCATCTTAATAGCCGCCATGCACGGAAAGTACCACATTTCCCAGCATTCTAACTGATTTTAATTTCTGTGTTTTATAGTTTGACCTAATTGTGTAACTAGCTCTTCAGCTCACGTCTGATTTATAAACAGTGGATATGTAAGGCATATGGCTTATATTGGGCTTGATTTAGTAAAATTAAGTCATTTTACCAAATAACCACTGTCACATTATATACTTTTGATGTGTTAGATATAACCCATTGTTATGCAAAAGCAAACCACAGGAGCCAAATCATATTAAAGTCTAAATTGTCAAATCTCTCCCATATTGACATAAAGTACAAATGCTATTTGTACTGATGCTATTTTAAAGCCATCCAAATGCAAATATGAAATGTATTACATTATTTTTCCATGTATTCATTTAAATCTCGCCATATATAATGGGCAAATTTACTTAATATTTTGCACATTTATTGCATTATCCAAGTATCCCCCCCCCCCTTCCCCGAGGGCCTGTCTATTAAAAAGAACTGGTCAATCTTGCCTTTAAAAAGGCTACTACAAAATCCAAGGAAGGATAGAAGCTACTGGTAAAAGACCTGGTCAATCCTGCCTTCAAAACGGCTAATACAACATCCAAGGAAGGATAGAAGCTACTGTTAAAAGGCCTGGTCAATCCTGCCTTCAAAACGGCTAAAACATCCAAGGAAGGTAGAAGGTGCTGTTCAGCAGTTTGAGCCTCGCCTGTTGGTGCTTACCAACGGCACTGCTGCTGCGCCTAAAACTAAAATAACCGGATTGTGGCTAGATATAGCCTCCCCCCTCATGTTCTGTTAGCGTGAGACCTTAAATTAGTCTCCTCAGATACACCTGCATGCTGCCTAATCAAAAATGTAATGTGACAGCTGTCTGAGTATCAACCAAGACATATGAAAGCAACTTTAGTGTTCAAGCTGATCTACTTTATTCAGTGAAAATCTCAGTTCATATCTTTACAATAAAGGTTCAAAAAATAGGAGAACCCCGTTTAGCCCCAAAAATAAATAAAAATATAAAAAAAACAGCATTCCAAAAAAGTTCCATCACTGTCCCAGGAAAAAAAAAGTCCCATCAGCTGTCCCATCACTGCACAGTTGTGAAGAAAAATGATGGCGACTTTTTGGGATTCTTGGTGTCCAAGACTGTGCACTTCAGTGCGGATGTCTGGTCCTTTAATTATGGGCAAGGGCAGTACATGTCTGTTACTGCCCATTCGGTCAACATTCCCCCAGAAGACCATCAGAAAGTTAGCCCATTCTTGCCACTGTCACCTTCCCGGTGCTTTATGGGGCCAGTTCTGCAAAAGTTCTGCCTCCACCAGCTTGCAACCATCCACCGCTTTGATTGCAGTCCAACCTGCCCCGGTGTCTTATCAGCGATGTCAGGCCCGGTGCTCTCAGGCTGTCCTCCATTTTGTGAGCCTGGGTAAATGGAGCCACAGTGGGCAGGAGCTCCTTCAGACCATCGGAGAGGAGATATATGAATGGCTGACCCCACGTCAACTAACGGTGGAAAGTGTTTTAGCCCACAATCGGAGGAACATAGTCTCTGCAGTGCAGCAGGGAGGGCTAAGTCATACACTTTGTATGGCACATATGATAAACCTCATAGTGCACAGGTTTCTTCGAACATTTCCTGCCAAATGTTGATCCCTTTTGAAGACGTAACTCTGTTTGTGAGCAGGCATGACTATGGATTTAACGACAGCATCCCACTCGGCCATGTTCTGGAAAGTGAACATCATCAGGGAGGATTCCCAGGCCACCACTCCAAGGCTGAACATCCTCCTCCGTCAATTGTCTGTTCTCAACCATACTGGGCTGGGTGCAATCAAGTGGTGCCGCCTCCTCCAATAGTCTCTTCTCAACCATACTTGGCTGGGTGCAATCAAGTGCTGCTGCGTCCTCCATCAATTGTATGTTCTCAACCATACTGGGTCCAATACAGTATTATTATTGGCACTGGTTCCACTGTCAAATGTCTGTTTTCAACTTTACTGGGTCCAAGGAACTTTGTGTCCTATGTCCCGTGTAATCACTTACACCTTGGCTAATTTTCTTTCACTATCTTTGCACTTTGATTTTTTTTCCCCTTTTTTTCATTTTAATAGCAACTGCAACTAAACGAAACTATACCCTATTAGACTCCCACTATTGTAGCTGCAATTATTCAGCCATTATAGCAAGGTTTGTTTTAGGTTCGATTTGTACGATTCCGAATTTCACGAAAGTTCGCTGAATCGAACTTTTCAAAAGTTCGCTCATTCCTATTTTTGACGTTTTTTTCTTTTCATCCTTACATTGTTTCTTAAATTCCTCAAATCTCTACATTTTCTTAACCTTTATTCTTCCTCCTCCTTCTTTCTTACCCATGTCTTCTCTCTTGACTAATTATTCTCATGCTTGCATTCACTCACTCTCATCCTCCTCTTCCTTCCCTCCCTCCCTCATCCTTTTTCATCACCTCAGGTTGAGTTTTTTCTGGTCACATTGATTAGTACACAAAGTCAGCATTAACACCTCTATGGAAAGCGTGTATGTCTAACAAAAGTGTCATCTAAAAACATAGCCATTAAACTTTAGCAACCGCATTGTCTCAGTAAATGTTCACTGTCTTCTGGTCCCCCAGACTAATTACATTTTCATTTCTTTAATTAGTCAGCACACTGGTTTAATAGAATTTTTTTTGTCTGCATTAACAAGAAAAGTTTGTTTTTAATCTTTTTTCTTTTGTTCTTCTATTTGGAAGAAAAATAAACAAATTGATTAAATGCTTATACAAACTTACAGTAAGAGGCTGATTAAACAGTTGTTTTGCATACAGATCACTTTACATTGGCCTTGTTCTATTGGGAAATCAAACCGTGCTGGGCTGAATGAGCAGTGACACATCTATTTCTTCCTTATGCAAATGAAAGGACAGAAGACACAAACTGTTTAACTAATTATGATGTTAATAAAACTGTAGAAAGATGGATAAGCTCCCCTTCTTCCAGGTCAATATATGCAATACTTAGATCTGCATTGTAGAAAATTGAATGTCAAAATGGGAAAAGGATAAAGCAACCCCATTCCCTTCTCTACGTCCATAAATTTAATGTCTACCCTCCATAATTTTATTGTTTACCCTACAAAGAACATTATTATAAAAAGAAAAATCAAGATGAGTTAGTACAAAAAAAAGGGGGTGGGGTGGGGGTGGGGAGAAGGGATACTCTGCATATGTACAGATCTGCATAGGTACAGATGTAGCACCCACCCGAATAAACACAGTGATGCTACATAATGGTATAATGGTATAGCAGTGAAAACTAGATAAGTGTGCATGAACAGCAATGTATGCAGTAAACTGTATGCATCACTCCTCACATTACATTGGCCTGGCACAAGAATGTGTGAGAAAACGTACAGTACACAGAGCAGTCATTAAAGATTTGCAAATTTACAGTAAGTTTAGGTTTGCAAAAAACCTGAATGCTTGGCATTTCACGCACGTTGTCTGGAGAGAATGGATGCAGTCTAAGGGCTTCCTGTAAAACATGAGTACAAACCTATAGCTGCATCAATCTTCTTAACCTATTAAGGACGCATGATGTACCAGTACGTCATGCGTCCGCAAGAGGTGTTCAGAGCGACCCCGCTCTGAACCGCCGCGATCCCGGGTGCTGCGTGTAGCCCGGGACCATGGCCATTAGCGGGAACAGTCCGATCACCGTGCCCGCTAATCAGGTAATCAGATGCAGCTGTCAAAGTTGACAGCTGCATCTGATTACCTTCTGCAGCTCTTCCCTGGTGTCTAGTGGCGGACATCGCTCTCCCCCCCGGGAACTTGTCCCGGAGGAGCGATCTCCGTGTCTGGTGCCAGCCGGGGTCTCCGCCAAGATGGCGCTGATCCCGGCTCGGCACTCGTTTGTTTTCGGCTGAAAATGAGCCGGAAGCAAACGAGTGCCGATCTTAGTGATCTTTGCTGTATAAGTATACAGTAAAGATCTCAATGAGAGATCAGTGTGTATATACTAGAAGTCCCCCAGGGGGGCTTCTAGTATAAGTGTAAAAAAAAAAAAAAAAAGTGTTATTAGTAAAAAGCCCCCTTCCCTAATAAAACTTTGAATCACTCCCCCTTTTCCCATGTTTTAAATAAAAATAAGTAAAACAAAACATGTTTGGTATCGCCGCGTACGCAATTGCCTGAACTATTAATTAATCACATGGTTAAAGGCGTAAGCACAAAAAAATACCAAAGTGCAAAATTGCGCATTTTTGGTCGCATCAAATCCAGAAAAAAATTTAATAAAAAAGTATATATATCGTATATGCGCAATCAAGGTACCGATAGAAAGAACACATCATGGCACAATGACACCTGACACAGCCCCATAGACTAAAGGATAAAAGCACTATTAGCCTGGGAATGGAGCGATTTTAAGGGTATAAACACACACACCGTATACACAGCGTATTTACTGCTGCGATACGCAGCAAATACGCAACAAATACGCAACAGATTAGATCTAAATAACTGAATGCAGCATTAAATCTGCACCATCAAATCTGCTGCAGATCTGCTGCGTATTTGCTGCGTATCTGTTGCGTATACAGTGTGTGTGTGTGTTTGTACCCTTAGGGTATAAACCCACACACCGTATATGCAGCATATTTACTGCTGCGATACGCAGCAAACTCGCAGCAAACTCGCAGCAGATTAGATCTAAATAACTGAACACAGCATCAAATCTGTACCAACAAATCTGCTGCGTATTTGTTGCATATCTGCTGCGTATACGGTGTGTGGGTTTATACCCTTAGGAACATATATTTGTTAACAATGGTTTGAATTTTTCACAGGCCATCAGATACAATAAAAGTTATACATGTTATATATCATTGTAATCGTAACGACTTGAGGAATATGCATAACAAGTCAGTTTTTACCCCAGGGCGAATGGCATAAAAACAAAATACCTCCCAAATAAAAGAAATGCATTTTTCTGTTCGATTTCACCACACATTGAATTTTTTCCTGGTTTCGCAGTGTACTTTATGCAAAAATTCAGCCTGTCATTGCAAAGTACAATTAGTGACGCAAAAAATAAGGGCTCATGTAGGTTTCTAGGTGGAAAAATGCAAGTTCTATGGCCTTTTAAACAGGAGGAAAAAATGAAACCGCAAAAACGAAAATTGGCTCCGTGCTTAAGAGGTTAAGCAACCAGCAGTCAAATGGCATTTGTTTGGGGTTGTGCATACCCGAACATAAAGAAAATTTGCTCATCTCTATGAGTGTTGCATATATTGCTGTGTAAATCGGTGATCAATACTTACAGAAGAAGTCCCTAAACAAAAGTTTTAGCTCCTGTCATCAATAAAATGTAAAATATAAAACAAAAACAAAAAAGTTCCATAGGAATGGATAAGAAAGATAATGTTGTAAATCACAAATGCTATAACTATTTATACCTATGGCAAGTACATAACAGAAAGGTGTACATAATAAAAAAGGAAGGTCACAAATGGAGTACAAAAAGAAAGGTCAAAAGTCATATTCTAGTCTATTATATCCTATTATTGAATGTGTGGGTGTTGTTACAATCTAGGTGTTACATACTCGCTGGGATTGCCATCTCCTGGGTCTGAGACGGTTGGCACATCACAAATTGCAGTCCAGTCAGTGCCGTATGCTTTATACTGACCACAGTCAGCTTTATTTATCCGTTCAAAACAAAGACAAAAGCAACACTTTGCAAATAAAATAAAACTAGGCCGTCTAGCCACTGACTAGACATTGCAGCTTCCCTAGCTGTCCTTCTGAGCCTACTGCTCAACATCACCAGTTCTACTTACTGGTTTTACCAAGACTCTTTGGCTGCAGCTTCCACAGGCCTAGCACTACCCTGGGAGTCTTCATCTGGGAGCCATCACCTGGGAAGCTCTGAGGTCTCTAATAGAGCTCAACCAGGTGGGATTCAGAGCCTCATCAGCTCTAAGGTTGGAGTGGAGTATAGGTCCAGGGGCTCCACCTGAACTCCAATTTCCATTCCAGAGGCACAGAACTGCCTCTTACAGCCCCACCATGCCACAGTGTGAATGTGTTTTTACGCCGTTTACTCTGGGGTAAAACTGTCTTGTTATATATGTTCCTTAAGTCGGTACAATTACAACGATATGTAACTTGTACAACTTTTATTTGATGGCTTTAAAAAAAAAAAAAGATATATATATATATATATATATATATATATATGTTGCTTCAAGAGTCACTGTCGTATTTTTTTTTTTTGCAGAAATCAATAGTCCAGGCGATTTTAAGAAACTTTGTAATTGGGTTTAGTAGCCAAATCTGCCATTATCTGCATGTAAAAAGCCTTTTCCCAGGTCCCCCCCCTCCTTCCTCTTTTTCATCCACTCTGAAAAATCTGAAAACTGTGACTTGTTGCAGGAGACGTACCCTGTCTGCTCTATGGAGAGGGGAGGGGGGAGGAGGAAGGAGGGAGTTAGCCGGCAGCAGAAAGCAGATAACAGAGGATTACAGGCACTGAGCTGGGTGACAGCTGTAATCCGAGCTCAGACAGGTCACTGGTGATGGTCAGAACAGATAACGGGTGAGGGATTTGTAGATTAACTCTTTGTTGTCCTGTTTTGGTCTTTTCTTTGGCTCTCTCCATAGGAGAACAATGAAGACAGGGGGGAGAGCTTCAAACTGCTTTTTAATGATAAAAATGCATTTTTCGGATAATAAACCCAATTACAAAGTTTCTTAAAATCGCATGGACTATTGATTTCTGCAAAAAAAAATTTCACGACAGTGACACTTTAAAATCGCTCTATTATCATGCTTATAGCGCTTTTATCCTTTGGTCTATGGGGAGTGAGTGAGGTGTCATTTTTTGGGCCATGATCTGTACTTTTTATTAGTACCTTGATTGCGCATATTCGACTTTTTGATCGCTTTTTATTAAAATTTTTCTGGATTTGATGCGACCAAAAAGGTGCAATTTTGCACTTTGGATTTTTTGGGGTGCTTACGCTGTTTACTGTGCAAGATCAGGAATGAAATAAATTAATAGTTTGGGCGATTACGCACGCGGCGGTACCAAACATGTTTATTTATTTATTTTTATTTATAAAATGGAAAAAGGGGGGGGAATATAAAACTTTAATTAGGGGAGGGGATTATTTATTAATAATAAAACATTTTCTTTTTTTTACACTTATACAAGAAGCCCCCCTGGGGGACTTCTAGTATAGCCACACTGATCTCTCATTGAGATCTATGCAGTATAGTTATACTGCATAGATCCATGACATAGGCACTCTATTGCTTTCGGCTGCTGCAGCCAAAAGCAATAGAGTGCCGAGCCGAGATCAGTGCCATTATGGTGCAGACCCCGGCCCGGCTCAGATGCGGGGATCGCTCCTCCGCAACCATGATTTTGGGGGGGGGGGGGGGTCGGTCCCCCCCCACTAGACACCACGGAAGTGAAAACCCTGCATTTTAAATGCAGCTGCATTTAAAAAGCTAATTAGCGGGCACGGCGATTTGACTATGCCATGGTCCCGGGCTGCATAAAGCATTGGGGTTTGCGGCGGTTGAGTGCTGGGTCGCCACATGGCCCCTTCTGAACTCCCTTAACAACCTCAGGGCGTAAATATAAGCCCGTGGTCATTAAGGGGTTAATCAGAGATGTGCTGTTCTTCCCGCTGTAAAAATGTCTATAAGCATCAAGTTAGTTTCAACCACTGATTCACCAGCCTTAAATACAGTTCCCCATAAAAGCTGATAGAGTGATAAAAAGAGCATGAGGGAATGCAAAATACTTCAGTGGTAGAGTTTGAAATGGGCAGAACCTTCTCAGAGATACCTACAGAGTCTGTCTGAGCAAGCTTTGCCCCTTTCAAACTCTGCCACTGCAGAACACAGATTCAATTGTGCTCTCTATAACTTCTCTACCATAGGTAGCTTGGTCTGTGCAAGCGCTGTCCCTTTTAAACCCTGCCCCTTTAAAACTCACTGCTGTATGGGAATTCACTCATGGTCCATACAGTTTCCCCATCTTACACTTGCCTTCCCCACCCCCCCAAGGGTGGGATTAACACTCCCGTCCAGTAATGCAACCCTGTGAGGTCATGTCTCAAGATGGCACCTGCTGCAAAGGCATGAGATGTGGCAGAAATAATTTCTTATGGACTAAAAAATTTCCAGTGGGGGAGGCACAGTAGGAATCCAACTTTAATGCCACCTGAAATAACCCAGTGTGCGCTAAATCGTGATCTTGACCGGAAAAAGTAGATAGTAGATGCAGTAGATTACCATCATTTCTGCCACTTTATACCAATCTTTGGGGCTCACAGTGCTTAAAGCCCTGTTAGTTGAAAGCAATTATATGTCTTGTCAACAGGGGTCTAATCAGCAACAGTCTATCCTTAACCTTGTCTGGACCGGGCTAATTTTCATTTTTGCGTTTTTGTTTTTTCCTCCTTGTGCTTAAAAGGCCATAGCAGTTGCATTTTTTCACCTAGAAACCCACATGAGCCCTTATTTTTTGCGTCACTAATTGTACTTTGCAATGACAGGCTGAATTTTTGCATAAAATATGCTGCAAAACTAGAAAAAAAATTATATGCACCGTGAAAAAAAATAAAAAATTGGGGGGGGGGGGGGGGGGCTTCGTTTTTATGCCGTGTGTCCTATAGAAATGCCTTGCCGGGATCAGCACCATTACAGCGCAGACCCCGGCCGGCACCAGACGCGGGTGCAGTAAGTCTTTAGATGCAGCTGTCAAGTTTGACAGCTGCATTTGAAGACTTAATTAGCAGGCACGGTGATTGGACCGTTCCCGCTAATAGCCACGGTCCAGGGTTATGTGCCTCACCCGGGATCGCGGTGGTTCAGAGCAGGGTCATCGCGCGGCCCCGCTCTGAACTCCCCCACCTGCGCGAGGACGTACAGTTACGCCCTTGTGCGGGAAGGGGTTAAACAATTCCAAAAATGTTCAGATTGTTAACACCACTCTTTAAGTCTATGCCAAGACAAGAACATCACAGCCAAACAAATGTTTTCAAACAAGCTTCTAACCTGAAGCAAAAAGAAGACCATTTGGTGGATTTTTAAAATTGTTTTATCTGAAATGGAATAATTTTCCAGTACGGTTTTCAGACAGTACTTAGCACAATTAACAAACCCTCAGTCCATTATGGTGATCAAATACTAAATAGGTCATGTAGTAATTAATAATCCATCGCTTTCACATGAAAATTCCATTAAAATGATGTTTTATTAAAATGTGCAGAATAAATCTGTAATGAACATTTTTTTAAATACATAAAATGCACATAGATAATGGAGCAGTAACTATACACCTGCTGCCTTAATGGTCATGGAAATTGTTATATTGCGCTACTAGTGTCATCCAGTGCATGGAATGCAAACTAGGCAGAGGCTTTTTATAGGATGTAAATTATTATTATTATAATTACAACTATTAACGTACAAAAACTATCCATTGTGCATATCAGTCATATGAAAAACCATTTGCCCCTTATCACTCTGTTCCAATAATGAGGATACATAATAATGTTTTTTTTAGAGAGACTGTCTTATGAAAATATAATAATAAATACTAATAGTGTTTATTTATGTAGACTCAAAATATCACACATCACTGGCGATTTTACATAACAATTAGAGATGAGCAAACCAAATCTTTAAAATTGAGATACGTTTCGAACTTTGCAAAAAGTTCGATTCAGTACAGAATTCATAAAAAAACAAAAACGAGGGTTTGCTTATCTGTCCACACTCACCCGGTGTCTTCCTTCAGGTCCAGTGATCATCAGTGATCGTAGCCACCTCGAGCCTGTTAAACCAAAAATTGACTGAGACGTAACAGCTCCATGGCCAGTGGTTGTTTTAGTAGGCTGTCACTCTCAAGATAAAAGTGAAAGATAAAACTGTCCAATCGAGGTTTGCTCATCTCTATTACTTATTAACATATAATATAATGCTTCACATTGCTGATGTCTGACTTGCAGAGATGGGGCTGTGATGGTAACTGCAGCTGTTGGTGGCTACGGGCAAGAAATGGCATGGGGGTCCCAGTTTTCTCTTACAGCCAGTCAGTCTGTGGCACTTTAGGTGCTGCTGCACAGAAGTCCTATCTGATCACAGATGCAAAAGATATGCTACAATCATGTTTTTTTTTTACACCACAGATAAGGAAAAACTGCCACACTACTGATAGCAGTGGGCGGTTCTTCGGGGTAGCCCTCAAGTGCCTGTGACTTCCTGAACACCAGTCTGTTGACTAGCTAACGATGTAGCCCTCCCACTTTTGCCTCTGGAATGATGAGCCAAACGACAACACTGCCGGCTGCTAGTGAAAGCGCTCAATGCAGTGAAGTCCTAGGTGCATTGCCCCCTGGGAAACATGAATATGCAAAAGAGGAGCCCAGGGAGCCTCATTGAAGAGTCTCAAAACACGGAACTTGCCAGATATCCCTCCGGGATTCTCTTATGGCTCTACTAGGCATTGCTCCCACCTAGCCAGAATCCTGCTCCACACTGATTAGGGGCAACACCCCGAAACAGCTGTATGTGGATGGTTACCTAGCCTTGGTTTATCCCTTGTCATTACATTGACTTATAGAGCCACTTAATATGGTGGTTTTGGTGGTTTCCTAACAGGAGCTACCCCTTGGCTGGGTCCTTCTTTTGCATATTCCTCCAGAAGATTGGGGTAAAGCAGCTGACAGTATGGGGGGAGTGCTAGGCTTGACAGAAGATTTCTTGCTGATGTTCCTTGAAAGCCGACTTGCTGCCAAGACATGACAAGACACACGGCAGAGGAAACGACCTGCCCATGGCATGAATTGGTGTTGGCACTACTACATGAGGACCTTTCTGATGAGTGCTTGCTCCTGAATTTACTACTGACTGCCGTGGATCTTGAACATTGAACAATCTTTTCCACAATACCAGCCTGGCTAGTATTCACCTGACCACTGGGTCTTGCTGGGAGCTGTAACTTTCATACAAGCCTGTTGGGATCACCACTACCACAACCCCTGAGTCATTCCTGTAGGCTGTTAGTGATGTTGGCCCATCAGTTGAACTGTTACCAGACTGCAACTTAAATCAATTGAAATCAAAACTTAATTGACACTTATATTGGTGACACTTAAACTAACGGGAAACAAAGGGTGCCACACAAGGGGAGGGGAAAGGGTACTTTAAGGGGGATTGGAATGTGTTAAATGGTTAAGTAGAATGTTTATATTTTTTTTGCCACTGTTCCAACAAGGTCAACTGCTGTCCATGGTTGAAACTGAATGATTGGATTGTCATTTCTTTTAAATTGTCATTTTCCAATTTTTAACACTGTAACAGCAACTGTTGAAAAACAACAATCTGTTAAAAAACAAATCACTACTTTGTAAAAGTCCCAGTATTATAGCTACTATAGTTTTGCTGTTTTATTTAAATTCCTTTGCATTCGATTTGCCAATCTTAACAATTTTGCCTCAAATTTTGCTAACCTTCCGAAAAAAACATTTTCATCTGCTTCACTCATCTCTAGTCTCCATTATACAGGGAGAATGCTACAACCCCTAAATAACCATATAAATATACATAGACACAATACTAATAAGGGTTACTTAAAACACAATGTTTTACGCCATTTATTGCATAACCATCATAAAAGTTTTGATAAAATCAAAATCTATCCTAAGAACACTTTGGTGAGGGAATAACTGACAGACGGTCCACTCTTAACAAGAGAGAATCGTACTGGATCTACAAATGCAAAGTTTAATTCCTCGAGGTCTCAATGTAATGAAAAAAACATATGCAATAGTGACAATCTTTATATACAGTAGGATACTTACATTTTATGTAGAATATTCATATTATCGGTGTAAAGTACCAAATTCCAGCTGAATAGAGGGGAGAATAAAGCGGAGAAAGCCCTAGCTTTTAAACTTTTTTTAATCTTTGCAATCTATAATAATTCTATAAAGCTAACAAACAAAGTTGCCCTTTTTGTAAGTGTTTACAAGTTTGTATCCCCTGCTAATGTGAACTGCAATTACAAAAGCACATTTGTCAATACAGCATGGGTTGGGAATATATTATTTCTTAATTATGTGGGAATTAAATTACCTTGCCTCTACTGTGCTAGTGAGTAAAAAGGTAGACCTTTTGTTCCCATCTTAGCACAATGAAACAACAACAACAAGAATGATTGAAAAAACACTATAATTTGATAACTAAGCACACATCTTTATTAATGCCGCTCTTAGCTGTTATTAACGACAGTTTAACAATTAACTGCTCAAAATGGAAATTATAGGGAAGGTCAGTGCATGAAATACATCAATTAATTTATAAAAATAATGCTAAGAGTGAGGAAATTATGCAGATGAAATAAAAGGGGATTATATGGTTCATTTGTCCTATGTGACACAGGGAATATATCTGTAAATCCTAAAGCCCATAAAAAAAATAGATTGAATAATAATATATATTTTTTTATTTATAGAGCGCCAAGTTATTCCACAGCACTTCACATGACTTTTAATTACTTAGATCGGTCTCTATTCCCATTAGGGCTTACAATCTACTGTAAATTACAAATTCATGTATCTATTTTAGAAATGAGAGAATTTATGAAAAATTCTGTTTGGTCCACAAACTTTTGAATCAAATATTTGGTTTGACCCAAACCAGTTCAAAACAAACCAGTCCCCCCCCCCCCCCCACACACTTAAATGGCCTACAATGCGTTAAAGGAGAAGTTTGGTGACAATTTTCTATTAAAAAAGTGTTTTTTCTTTTTCTTTTTCTTTTTTTTTTCCCTGCACTTACTGCAGCATCAAGGCTTCACTTCCTGGATAAAATGATGATGTCATGACCCGATTTCCAGAGCTGTGCGGGCTGTGGCTGTTAGAGAGGATGATGGCAGAGGGATTCTCAGTGTCCCTCCAATGCCTTGTGTCTCTCAGTGTCCCCCTGCCATCATCCTCTCCAGCAGCCACAGCCAGCACAGCTCTGGGAGTCGGGTCGTGACATCACCATTATATCCAGGAAGTGAAGCCTTGATGCAGTAGTAAGTGCAGGGAAAGAAGCACTTTATAAGCACTTCCCGTAATAAGTATACATTGGTGATTTGTATAACTTTGGGGGGGGGGCAATACAATACTTTTTTAATAAACATTTTCTCAAAACTTCTGCGTATGTGCAGCTAGACTCGCTGCGGATCTGGCCCCTATTCTTTCAATTTAAGGCAAAATCCCCTATACCATCAATAGCAGAGAAACTCGCAGCAGGGATGTACATCCCTTCTGCGATTTTGTCTGCAGCTTGCCCCATTAACCCCCCGGCCACCAGACATTATACATTTCCGGGTCCTCGTTCCTGCTTGCTTTGGGGCTCCCGGTATCCTCACGGCCCGCCCGGCCAATCAGTGCGCTGCGGCGGGGCAGCGCACTAATTAGCCGGGCGGGACGTGCCGGGAGCCGCCGAAGCAAGCAGAAGCAGGGACCTGGTAATGTACACTGTATCCTGCCCGCCTACCTGCAGCCCTGATCGCCCGCAGCCCCACCATTGCCCCCAGCCCCTGGCCGCAGGATTGCCCCCAGCCCCCGGCCGCACGATCGCCCGCAGCAGCACGATTGCCCCCAGACCCCACGATTGCCCCCAGACCCCAGCCGCACCATTGCCCCCAGTCCCCGGCCGCACGATCGCCCCCAGCCCCACCATTGTCCGTAGCCCCCGGCCGCCCCCCCCCGCCGAGTGATCGTGCGGCTGGGGGCTGCGGGGCGATCGTGCGGCTGGGGGCAATGGTGCGGCCGGGGGCTGGTGGCAATGATGGGGCTGGGGGCGATTGAGGCAGCAGGGGGGCGGGCAGGATATACTTTACCAGGATATACATTACCTGCCCCGCCGCAGCGCACTGATTGGCCGGGCGGGCCGTGAAGACACCGGGAGCCCCGAAGCAAGCAGGAACGGGGACCCGATAATGTATAATGTCTGGCGGCCGGGGGGTTAATGGGGCGGCTGCAGACAAAATCGCAGAAGGGATGTACATCCCTGCTGCGAGTTTCTCTGCTATTGAAAGTATAGGGGCCGGATCCGCAGCGAGGAGACTCCCTGCAGATGTGGCAAGTGGGTTTGAACCCTTACTGTGTTTTACACTCAAATAAGCAAAAACTTTTTTTGATAGTCTACAAGTTTTTTTTTTTTTTTTTTGAATGTCATTGAAGAAATACTGTATGTAAGGCATGTGGAAAAACAGATGGAAAACAGATGGCCCACTGATAAACACCCCAAAAATAGCCTAAATAAGGGAATGGCAACTACTAAATCTGATGAACTGGTGATAAGACAGTGAGATAAGACTCAGCTGTCTGACTGCTGGTATAAAATAGTCACTTAATGCTGTTGATTAGCATTGCAGACTTACTGCACATAATCCTTGTCCCTCTATGCCAGTTTAATTCTGTCCCTTGTCATGTGCTGCTGAATCTGATATACTAGTGATGAGTAGTGATAAGCGAACATCCTGATCTTGGGTTTGGATTCCGAACAAAAAATTATTGCGATCAGTTAGTGCTCGCAGAACATTTACGAACAAATAACGAACATCCAGTAGAAGCGTACAATTTGGTGCGTACAGATTATCAGGTGCAAAGCATAAATGACGCAGTTGCATACGCATATGTATTTAATTTGCATTTATTTATGTACACAGTTGCGTACGATTCGGCCTAGAGTTACACACATGCGTACAGATTATATGTCGCAGAGCATAAATTATGCAGTTGCGAGTGTTCGCAAGTTCAAGTATGTTCGAAAATGATTGTTATAACCATTCCGATCATCAAATTGTTGGTGATTGGCAAAAACGAACAATTAGCGTTTTGTTCGTATGAACATACGAACATTAACAAACATGTTTGCTCATCACTAGTGAGTAAAGATGAGCGAACCGGGTTCGGGGCCATTCAAACCCAAACGTTTGGCATTTGATTAGCTGGGGCTGCTGAAGTTGGATAAAGCTCTAAGGTTGTCTGGAAAACATGGATACAGCCAATGACTATATCCATGATTTCCACATAGCCTTAGGGCTTTATCCAACTTCAGCAGCCACCGCTAATCAAATGTCGAAAGTTCGGGTTCGGATGGACTCGAGCATGCTCCAGGTTTGCTCATCTCTACTAGTGAGACAATAATAATGCTTTTATTTGTATAGCGCACACAGATTCCGCAGCACTTCACATAGTTTTGCCAATTATATAACTGCCTAAAAAACATGTAAAATAGTTACAGTAGATCAGCTGCACAGCAGACAATATACACACACAAAAAATAAAAATAAACATTAAATAGAAACTCCCAAACTATTAATAGTCCAGTCCAGATTTATCAAAGTGAAAACATAGAAGCTGATGTAAACTGCCCATTACAGCAGCCAATTACAGCTCATCTTTCATTTCCAATCACAGCTCAAAACTGGAAGCTGAGCTGTGATTGGTTGCATTGGGCAGTTTATACCAGTTTGCATTTGCATTTTACAACTACACACTGGTATAGTTTTCAGCAACTATATGGAAACTACATTTGGGTTCACACTAGTGTTACTGAAATTGTTAAAGGAGTTATTCAAGAAAAACATGGCCGCTTTCTCCCAGGAATGGCACCACTCTTGCCTACAGTTTAGGTGTCGATTTACAGCTCAGTTCTATTAAAGTAAATAAGCCTGACTGCAGCTGGAAACAAGAGTCATGCTGTTGCAGAAAGAAAGCGGACATGTTCTTCTAATCCTGGATAACCCTTTTAAAAATAGGAAAGTAAAGTGTTTCAGGTATGTTTCTGTTACTGTGGTAGACACTGAAAATTGCATAATTGTGACCCTATTAAGTGTCCTTTTCATTAATAGCAGGCACATGTAGTATTAGGATTGTGTTTTTCCGACGTTAGTAACAACCTGGCTCTTTAAAATGTATATGTGACTACTGGGACTTGAAGTAAAGGTGATAATTGCTAGTCATCTGGCTGAAGAAGGTTAATTAGACCTCTTAATCATCGCTTTCAAGAAGAACTTGTGTGCAGTGAGTAAGGAGATATTTAACTACAGTCTAAACTTCATTTACATTCTGGATGTATCCCTAAAAGACAATATCAATTATGAAAATGTTTTCCAGCACAGTTAGATTGTTGTGGTGCAGAAAATGCATAGTGGTTTTACAAGAACAATAACAAGCACATCTAATTCTTTGTTTGTGATTCAGATGGAGGAAGTTTGCTCAAAAAGCATTTTAGGGTAAACAAGTTGTTTAGAAAAGAGCAAGTCATGCGCTAGGACACTATCTTACAATACATGACAACACATAGTAACTCTTTCCTGCTTAATGTAGTACTTCAGAGAAATAAAAAGAAAGGTTTCTGATCAACTGGTATCAGATAGGGATGAGCGAACTTTTGAAAAGTTCGGTTCGGTTTGATCCGGCGAACTTTCGTGAAGTTCGGATTAATTGCAGCTACAATAGTGGGAGTGTGATAGGGTATAGTTTCGTTTAGTTGCAGTTGATATTACAATGAAAAAAGTGTGTGTGTGGGGGGGGGGGAGTGCAAAAATAATGAGAAAAAAAAATAATAATACTATTAGGAAGAATTTTAATAAAATAGTGAATAAAAGTGCCAAAATAGTGACAAAAAATATTTAAAAAAAAAAAAGTTTACAAGGAGGATGCGGCAGCACTTGATTGCACCCAGGCCAGTATTGTTGAGAAGAGACAAGTTGAGCAGCAGGAGGAGGCAGCAGTTGTGCTCGCCTCTCAGGCAAGTATTGTTGAGAAGAGACAAGTCGAGGAACAGGAGGAGGCAGAAGTAGATTGCTCGCCTCTCAGGCCAGTATTGTTGAGAAGAGACAGGTTGAGCAGCAGGAGGAGGCATCAGTTGATTGCACGCCTCTCAGCAGCGAAGGCAGCAATAGATGTCTCTTCTCAACAATACTGGCCTTAGAGGCGAGCAATCTACTGCTGCCCCCTCATGTTCCTCGACTTGTCTCTTCTTAACAATACTGGCCTGAGAGACGAGCAATCAACTGCTGCCTCCTCCTGCTGCTCAACTTGTCTCTTCTCAACAATACTGGCCTGAGAGGCGAGCAATACACTGCTGCCTCCTCCTGCTGCTCAACTTGTCTCTTCTCAACAATACTGGCCTGAGAGGCGAGCAAAGTTGAGCAGCAAGAGGAGGCAGCAGTTGATTGCTCGCCTCTCAGGCCTGTATTGTTGAGTAGAGACAAGTTGAGCAGCAGGAGGAGGCAGCAGTCGATTGCTCGCCTCTCGGGCCAGTATTGTTGAGAAGAGACAAGTCGAGGAACAGGAGGAGGCAGCAGTAGATTGCTCGCCTCTCAGGCCAGTATTGTTGAGAAGAGACATCTACTGCTGCCTTCTCCTGTTTCTCGACTTGTCTCTTCTCAACAATACTGGCCTGAGAGGCGAGCAATCAACTGATGCCTCCTCCTGCTGCTCAACTTGTCTCTTCTCAACAATACTGGCCTGAGAGGCGAGCAATCAACTGCTGCCTCCTCTTGCTGCTCAACTTTGCTCGCCTCTCAGGCCAGTATTGTTGAGAAGAGACAAGTTGAGCAGCAGGAGGAGACAGCAGTTGATTGATTCCAGTCCAGTATTATTGAGGAGAGGCTACTTGAGGAGGAGGCAGCAGTTGATCGATTAAAGACCAGTATTATCGAGAAGAGGCTACTTGAGGAGAAGGGAACAGTTGATTGATTCCAGGCCAGTATTATCGAGGAGAGGCTAATTGAGGAGGAGGAGGCAGCAGTTGATTGATTCAAGGCCAGTATTATCGAGGAGAAGCTACTTGAGGAGAAGGAGGAGGCAGCAGTTGATTGATTCCAGGCCAGTATTATTGAGGAGAGGCTAATTGAGGAGGATGAGGCAGCAGTTGATTGATGCAATGTCAGTATTATTAAAAACAGACCAGTTGAGAAGCAGAAGAAGGCAGCAGTTGATGGCTCCGAGGCCAGTATTGTTAAAAACAGACAAGTTGAGATGGCAGCTTTCGCAGCTCTTGATTCCACCCAGTATGTTTCCAAATAGACAATTGATGGTGGGGGCATTAGTAGGAGTAGTATTCTTTTGGACCCAGAAGGACCTAGTACAGACAACTGAAGTCATTCTTTAAACTTGACAACATGTTGATGTAGAGTTTACACTTTGTGGGTTGCAGTTACACGGGGTTGACAGCACCCAACAAAGCAGCAATGTACAGGTTATCACAAACGAACAAACAACCTGTTTTTTGTTTTGTTTTTTACAACTTTTTGAGTTGCAGCTATACGGGGTTGACAGCACCCAGCAAAGCAGCAATGTACAGGTTATCACAAACGAACAAACAAACAACCTTTTTTTTAAGTTTTTTAGTTTTTTTTTTTTAATAACTAACTTTGCGGGTTGCAGCTATAGGGGGTTGACAGCACCCAGCAAAGCAGCAATGCACAGGGTATCACAAACAAACAATTTTATTTATTTTATTTTTAAGTTTTTTTTTTTTAACGAACTTTTTTGGTTGCAGCTATACGGGGTTGACGGCACCCACCACAGCAGCAACAACTAGCGTCTCCTCTCAGTCACAGAATGGTAGCTGTTTCTGACTCTTCTCACTTTTCTCTGTCTTTTTTTTTATCTCCCTATCTCTGCCTGGATATCACAAGTTTTTACTTCCTATCTCTGCCTATCTCTCCCTCTCTCTACCTCCCTGTAGCTATCTACTTGTTTGCCTATATATCTATGTGCTTTCCCTCCCTAACTAGCACGGAGCTCCTCTCTCTCTGCAGTCTAGACACACAATGAGAAAGAGTATGGACGCTCAGGCACTTCCTGTTCCTGTAGTGACGTCACACACCTCGATATTCACATAATAACAGGATAAAAGGGATTATAGGAGTAATAATTCCTTATATCCTCTTCCATTCTGTGAAAACAATACAGTTTTGCGACGCCGTTGCGGTTTTGACGAACTTCGTAACAAACCTTTTGAAAGTTCGGTTCGGTACCGAACCGAACTTTTTGCAAAGTTCGTAACGAATCTGGTTCGTAACTGTTCGGTTCGCTCATCCCTCAGTATCAGAAAGTTATACAAATTTGTAAATTACTTAAAAAAAAAAAATTCTTCTTTAATTCATCTAGTACTTATCAGCTGCTGTATGTCCCAATGGAACTGGTTTATTCTTTACAGTCTGACATAGTGCTCTCTGCTACCACCTTTGTCCACGTCAGGAGGAACTGTCCAGAGCAGTAGTGAATCCCCTTAGAAAACCTTTCCTGCTCTGGACAGTTCCGGACATGGACAGAGGTGGCAGCAGAGAGCACTGTGTCAGATTAGAAAGACTAAGTACTTGAAAGCTTAAAGTTGATTTGAATTTTTTTTCCCCTCCAGAGTACCGCTTTCCACCACACATTTTTAGTGTACAGGCTTTTGTGAATGACAGCAACCTGCTGCAGGGGCTGGAATTGGGAAAAAATCTGATTCCATCTTATTGAAATGCATTCTATTTCTTAAAGTGTTAAATTTTTTTTGTTCATGAAGATAGCCCCTGTTTATGTTCACTATCCTTTAAGAGCATATGAACCTTATAGAGGGGATTTCTTTACTTTAGTACCTCTACTGTAAGCTAGAGATGAAAGCCTCTAGCTGGGAGGTAAGAGTTGCTTGGGTACCATAGCCTGCCATGCTTCCTTGCTTGTCCTTGACTAATGTAAAGAACCAATGTCAGACAAGGTGGGAGGATCGCCAGGCTGTGGCCCCTCCTCCTTGACAGTTGACTAAGACATAAAAAATATGTTTATAAATAAATTCTGCAACCACCATAAAACCATTAGTTAGTTTCATACCCTAACAGCTCTGTATAAGTTAGCAGTTCATAGCAGCTGACAGATTTCCCTTAAAGTCTTCATTTAGATTTGTACCTCTTTGAAAGATACGTTATCCTTTATAAGCTAGGACAGAGAGACAGTTTGTACGAGTGGAACCCATTCTTGTGAACTCAAACATGTAATACATCAGTAGTTTATCATCTGAATTGCCACCATATAATACTGCGTTTCACTTGCAGTGGCTAAGGCCATATCCAATTCCATTGGTTGCCAGAGATGTAAAGAGGCCTCAACTGGACCTTTGTATGATCACCAAATTTGAATGTAATCCAACACAAAAAAAACTGAATTTTATTTTATATCATATGAAAGCAACTCTGTACTTACAATCTGCCCCCCCAACTGTTTGTATCATTGTATAACTGCTTGTAATCCAAGATCTGTCCTGGGGTCCATTCGGCAGGTGATGCAGTTATTGTCCTAAAAAACAACTTTTAAACTTGCAGTGCTGTGTAAACTTGGCATGGCCTAGAGTGTCTGTGCCCTAGGCCCGCACCGCCTCTCCGTCCTCTCTCCCCACCCTCCATATCATTAGGAATGCCCCAGGCAGGATCTCTCCTAATCATTACCTGTTTAAACATTGCATAGGTACCTTGATGGCGGGGAGGAGGGACAGAGAGGCGGTGCAAGCCTAGGACACAGACACACTGTGCACTTTAGTACCACCCACAGTGCACTTAACCGCCTAATAAGCATATTATAAGAAAGATTTCAGTTAAGAAGCCCTGCCTATGAAGGTAAGGAATCTACCATCTTTTTCAGCATCCCCAGCCGTAGGAACCCATAACAGCAGGTTACATTCTTCTAATCTGCTGTTATTTTCCTTGAAATCATGCAGTTCTTTTTCTGGCCATTGGACTGCCCGGGACTTCCCGTTCTGTCTTTGACGATTACACTATTGCAGCAAAACGAGAAACCAGTAGACAGAGAATACAATTGCAGCTGAGGTTACAGAGAATGGCTATGAGGTTTGTCCTAAAGCAGGGAACTAAATGCTGTTAAAAACAACTTAATAAAGTATTAAAAAAATAATAATAAAATTATAATCAGACGCAAATCAGAAAGAAGAACATGTTTTAGTATCTAATCAGTAAAAACAAACCTAAGCAATATATTTCCCTTAACGCTAAGACTTCACAGCTGTACTCATTTTACCAATTCGATTATTTCCAGCCTTTACTATAGTCTATTTCAATAAATAGCTGTGCATTCACAGCCCTGCAAGCTAATGAGGTCATCTCTTGCTGGTTAAGCATCTGGATAGACCTTGTTCTGGACATTTTACTTTCTGGGAAGTCTTTACACCTGGAACAGTTACAGTAGCCTGTAAAACAACCTTCCAAGAATGAAGAGTGCAGCAGGGAGTATTCCTGCTGAGCCAAGCTATTAGGGAGTATACGGTACATCTTAATGCAGCTCTGTGCTGTAAACCTGTCTGTTATACAGGGCTAGTGCATTATCAGTAAATGTTTTGCATGGTCAATTTTTATATGGATTATATATATAAAAAAAAAAAAAATTAAATGGTGTTAAATATAGATCATATACCTTATACCTACTGAGTGCTTAAGACAACCACCTCTAGTTTTTCCTGTATTTTAATAAGGAAACTTTAAAATCCTGATTATTTGTAACGCTAACAGCGACAGATGTAAATCTAATTAGACCAAAACACTGAATTAAGATTTCTCAACCAAATTATTCTGGTATTATAAGCATAAAATTGTGATAGGTCCTGCAATTTCTTGCCTTGAAAATGTGGAATTTTTTTTTTATTAAGCATGAAAAAAGCACGTGTTTTTAGAGGTTTATTAAATGTAATACCTGAAGAAGCGTAACATTTACTTGAATCAGAATACAAATGGAATTGTGAATCTAAACTCCCCAAAATATATTGCTAAGCAACCTATATGATGTATACTGTACATTTTTCAGTATTCTGTGTTTCATGGAATAGACATTGCCTGCATTCTATTATGTTACCATCTTTAGCATTTATTAGCTGTGAAATGTTTCATGTAATGAAGATGCCTGAAGCAGAGATATATTTAACTGCAGAAGGACCAGTTCTTGCACTTTGTAAAGAAGCGTCATTAATCCACGCAGAGTCTATGACCTATTTATTAAAATTTTCTATGGCTCATTACAAATATCTTCATGTTACAGACAACATTTATGAGTGCAGAACTCATGAAACCAAGGATTTCTGGGCCACATATTAAATACATTTTTAACCACTTCTTAACAGTCCAGCCTCCTCTACTATTTAGTTATTTTAGTTTTGTTTCTTTTGATACATAGCTACATTTTTGTCATTTTTAAATTAGCAATTTGTTTTTATTTTACATTTTTTGCTTTCTACATTGGGAAAAGTGCAAAAAAAGTGCATGAAAAAAAAAGGTTATTCACTTCTTTATTTATATAATTTTTAATGGCACAAAGAAAAGTAAAAAACTTAAACTCTTAGGGACATATGACGTACCCGTACGTCATATGACCCCAAGAGGTGTTCAGAGCGGGGCCGTGCGGCCCCACTCTGAACCTCCGCGGTCCCGGGTGGCGCGTGGAGCCCGGGACCGCGGCTATTAGCGGGCAAAATGGTCCAAAATGGCGTTGACCCCGGCTCGGCACTTGGTTGTTTTCGGCTGCAGCAGCCGAAAGCAATCAAGTGCCAATCTCATCGATCTAGGCTGTATAACTATATACAGCATAGATCAATGGGAGATCAGAGTGCATATACTAGAAGTCCCCCAGGAGGGGCTTCTTGTATACGTGTAAAAAAAAAAATGTTGTTAATAAAAAAAACCCTTAATAAAAGTTTGAATCCACCCCCTTTCCCCATGTTAAAAATAAAAATAAATAAACATGTTTGGTATCGTTGCATGCGTAATCGCCCAAACTATTAATTTATCACATTCCTGATCTTGCACAGTAAACGGCGTAATAAAAAGTGATCAAAAAGTTGTATATATGCAATCAAGGTACCGATAGAAAGAACACATCATGGCGCAAAGATGACACCTGACACAGCCCAATAGACCAAAGGATAAAAGAGCTATAAGCCTGGGAAGGGAGTGATTTTAAGGAACATAAATTTGTTAACAATGGTTTACATTTTTTACAGGCCATCAGATAATATAAAGTTATACATGTTATATATCGTTGTAATCAAAACGACTTGAGGAACATGCATAACAAGTCAGTTTTACCCCCAGGGCGAATGGCGTAATAACAAATACCCCCCAATTAAAAGAAATGCATTTTTTTTTTTTTTTTTGTTCAATTTCACCACACATTGAATTTATTCCTGTTTCGCAGTGTACTTTATGCAAAACTTCAGCCTGTCATTGCAAAGTACAATTAGTGAAGAAAAAAATAAGGGCTCATGTGGGTCTCTAGGTGGAAAAATGCAAGTGCTATGGCCTTTTAAACACAAGGAGGAAAAAACAAAAACGCAAAAAACGAAAATTGGCTCCGTCCTTAAGGGGTTAAAGGACAACTCCGGCCAAAAGTATTTTTTAATATGTTATTTCTTATGGAAAGTTAGACAAATTCCTAATGTACATTAATTATGGGAAATACATATATAGGGCTATTTCCCTTAATTTAATAGATCATGGAGACTTCAAATTCTATTAAAAATCATGCCGTCACGAATCAGGGTGTAATTCCTGTAGAGTGTCCAGCAGGGGGCGCAGTATATATAGTAGCCTATGGACTTTATAGAAGTTTATGGGAGATGTAATGTGCAATGTAATGTAATTTACAATTTATTGGTAGACTTTGTTTATGGGATAATTTAGGGAGCAAGGACATTTGCTCCCTTAATGGAGTGCAGTGGGACAGATAGGCACTTCTTCTCCTCCCATCATCTGCTCATAGTATGAGCAGATGATGGGAGGAGTAGTGCCAGGGAGATCCCCAGCACCAAGCCCCCCTTCAGCAGACATAACTCCCACCACCGACCCCACACCCACCGCACAACTCACTTCCCTGGTCCTGGATGAGGAGAGCTGCTGGGGTGACATCCAGGACCAAATTATCCCATAAACATAGTCTACCAATAAAGTGTAAATTACATTACCACCATAAACATAGTCTATCAATAAAGTTTAAATGCCATTACCACCTCATACTAACTAATACCACCACACCATAACTGAAATCCAGTATACCAAGACCAATAATACCAGTATAAAAGAAACAAATATCACAACCCCTTCACCAACGCCATTACTAACTAACATCCACTGTACAAATACCAGGATCATCCCCATAGAAGGTTCTCATTATTAAAATGTGTCTGCTGGTTGTGATCTCATGTGTAATCAAAGATACATAATGAACTGCTAGATAGCTATATCCTACTATATCCTCGTAGCTATATCCTACTGGATATCTATCTATCTATCTATCCATCTATCTATGGTATAAATAGGGCCCAAATTGTGGATATATAATGGTAACACGAGTAACAATTTTCTGTGCATGATAATACTGTCATAGTTACCAAATAACACCAGTATACAGGAAGGAAATATTTACACATTACTCCCATACTGTTACTAAGCAAACCCACCAATATTGCCAATACTGCTAGTATATAAGTAACAAATAATATCACCACACCATGAGCCATTATCACCACATAATGACTAATACCGCTACAATGTGACTGAATGCAGTCCATTATATAAAACACTAATATTACCAATTATACCAGAATACACAGGACGAGTAATACCATCACACCATGCTCACTACTCTCACCATACGGTGACTGGATAATACCACTATACTGTCAATAAATAACAGCCACTATATAAAGGCCCAAATTCTCCCAGAACAGTGATAATAGAACACAGGTGTCACACTCCGGCTCTCCAGCTGTTATAAAACTACAAATCCCATCATGCCTGGACAGCATGACGGGAATTGTAGTTTTGCAGCACCTGGAGAGCCGGAGTGTAACACCCCTGATAAGTAGATAGATTTCAGCTACAGGGTCGGGCTGGGGCTGAAAATCTGCCCTGGCATTTCAAAGCACACAGGCCCACTTAACGTAAGGGGGAAATTTTATGATAAAATGTCATTGCAGCACAGACACCACAAAAGGTCCCCATATACCATGTAATTTTGTTGGAACAGGAGCTACAACTCTCAGCAGATCCTGAAGGTCTATAGTTGTCAGGGCATGATGGGAGTTGTATTTTATAATCTATGGGTTTGGGCGTTACTTTTTTCTTCTATTCATGTAATACACAAAATACTTTTTTTTTTTTTTTTGTAGGGAGAACAACAACTCCCAACAGTTCCTGAAGGTTTATAGACGCTAGGGCATGCTGGGACTGGGAGGTGTAGTTCACAACTTCATATGTTATGTTATTTCTCAATTCTAGGGGCCAAGCTTCCCTGCTTCACTTTAGTAATATGATCATTTTATTTTTAATTTAATTTTTTAAACATTTCCTACTTGCTCCTAACTAGTAGTACTGCGTGCACTGCTTTTGATCAGGGGTGTGGATTAATGTGGGTGTGGTCTCGGTGGGGTGTGGCCTATTGTGGGTGTGGCTTGTTGTCATTTTTTTTCTTCATCTGAATTTACACCCCCCAGTTTCAGGTCCCCAGCATATTACACACCCCAGTATCAGGTCCCCAGTATAAGGTCCCCAGTATATATTACACACCTCAGTATCAGGTCCCCAGCATATTAAACACCCCAGTGTCAGTTATAGAGACTGATACTACCAATAATACCAGTATACAAGTAACAGATAACTTTTCAACACCATGACTAGAGATGAGCGAAGCAGATTCGTTTTGCTTTGTACAAAGAAAACTGATCTGCACTCATCTCCCTCAGGCTGCCGGCTAAGTGCAGAGAAAAGAAAAGATGGATACAGCTATGGCTGTATCCAAGTTTTCCAGGCATTTTCCTTGCAGTCTTTAGGTGGTATCCTCCCTTTTCCATCTCTAACCATGACCTCTACCATCATAACAACATAACAAATAATACAATTATACCAAGGAGATCAAACTCACTGCCTTCCAGCTGTTACACAACTACAATCCCCATCATGATGCTAACAGCTGGGGGGCTGCAGTGTGACACCTGTGCGCTATATGGTAACTGAATAATATTACTAATAATACCAGCATATACTAGTGCAGTTACATCCAAGGTGTCTTCTCTGTGTGAACTGCAGGTGATGTTTCTGCTAAGCAAGTCGTTTCTCTTTTCATTTTCTTCTCCATCTGGCCCAGCCGTCATGAAGACTTCTCCAGTCCATACATTGCCTATGCAGAGTCTACCAGACAAACATTATAGACTCTTAGCTCCAGCACCATCAGCACTTCTATACAAACTCCCCATCTGTATTGCTCCAGGTTTTAACAGCGCCCACGTTATGCCCCTTATAGTATTTAGAGCCAGGTTCCCTCTATGTCCTCATATAATAGAAAGCCCCCCTGTGACCCTCCTATACAAAACATCAAATAAAAAGGGATCAGAAAACCTTCTCTACCCCATTATGGTATTGATAGGAACTATACTAGAGAACATAAATACATAGTATCCAAAATATACAGAAATATACATATACTCTGCACACAGCTCTGTACACAGACACATACAACATATACACTGCACACAGCTCTGTAAACAGCAATATACACTGCACACAGCTCTGTACACACACATATACAACATATACACTGCACACAGCTCTGTACACAGACATATACACTGCACACAGCTCTGTACACACACATATACAACATATACACTGCACACAGCTCTGTACACAGACACATACAACATATACACTGCACACAGCTCTGTAAACAGCAATATACACTGCACACAGCTCTGTACACACACATATACCACATATACACTGCACACAGCTCTGTACACAGACATATACAACATACACACTGCACACAGCTCTGTACACAGACATATACACTGCACACAGCTCTGTACACACACATATACAACATATACACCGCACACAGCTCTGTACACAGACATATACACCGCACACAGCTCTGTACACAGACATATACACCGCACACAGCTCTGTACACAGACATATACACCGCACACAGCTCTGTACACAAACATATATACTGCACACAGCTCATGTGTAATGTGTGTGGTAGGAAGGGAATAGTGTATTTAAAGTGGAAAAGTGGATTTATGCTGTGAATTCACATAGCAGTAGCTGAGTAGTAGTAGCAGCCATTTTTATCTACGGAAACTTTCAGCTCGCTGTCACCTCGTGTGTGTGTGTGTGTTCCAACGAGTCAGAGCTGACAACGATACATAACACCTCCCCCAGTCCCTCCATTACTCACACACTCTGCTGCTGATGATTCCTCCTCTGTCCCGACTGAGGGGAGTCACACACAGGCACTGCCCCGGCTCCAGGCCTTCAGCGAGGGAGGTCATGTGATCTCTGCAGGGGAGGTCATGTGATCTGGTAATGTGATTTCTGCAGGACCCATAAATTATATGTAATTGATCAGGCCCAATGCCTGCTCATTCTGCATGTCAATGAAGGTTGTGCAGTAGTACAGGGCTGACAGGGGGCGGGTCTGCCCGGGATAGGAAGAAGAGGTGGCCAAACTGCAATGTGAGTGGGACCAACAGCCTGTAAACTCCTGATGCTGCACGGTCGTGTGATTGGTTGTGCAGCATCAGGAGTTTACAGGAGTTGGGGAGGAAGTAGCTGGGTATGTAGCTCTCTTCTACATTACCATCCCCCCATACAGAATACCCCCCCCTTCTGTGCATCCCACCTTTTAGAATAGGCCCCCTGCTGTAGATCCCCCATACAGAATAGCCCCCCCTGCTGTGCATCCCCCCATATAGAATAGCCCCCTGCTGTACATCCCCCATATAGAATAGCCCCCCCCCGCTGTACATCCCCCATATAGAATAGCCTCCCTATGCTGTTTATCTCCATATAGAATAGCCCCATTGCTGTACATGTACATCCCACTATATAGAATAACCCCCCCGTGTACATTCCCCCACATAGAACAGTCCCCCGTGCACCTCCTATGTATAATAACCCCCCATATAGAATAGCCCCCCGTTCATCCCCCATATAGAATAGACCCCCCCTGTGTTTCCCTGCAAATAGAAAAGCCCCCCCTGTGCATACCCCCATATAGACTAGCCCCCCTGCATACCCTCATGTAGAATAGCCACCATGCATCCCCACATATAGAATAGCTCCTGTGCATCCCTACATATAGAAAAGCCCCCCTGCAAACCCCACATAGAATAGCCCCTCCCCCGTATCCCCACATTTAGAATAGCCTCCCCGTGCATACCCCATATAGAATAGCCCCTGTTCATCCCCCCCATATAGAATAGCCCCCCCTGTATACCCCATATAGAATAGCCCCCGTGCATCCACCCATATAGAATAGCCCCCCGTGCATCCCCTCATATAGAATAGCCCCCTGTGCATACCCCCATATAGAATAGCCCCCCTTCATACCCTCATGTACAATAGCCCCCGTACATCCCCACATATAGAATAGCCCATATGCATACCCCCATATAGAATACCCCGCTGCATACCCCATATAGAATAGCCCCTCCGTATCCCCACATATAGAATAGCCCCCAGTGCTTCCCCCATATGGAATATCCCCCGTGCATCCCCCCATATAGAATAGCCCCCCTGTGCATACCCCATATAGAATAGCCCCCCGTGCATCCCTCCATATAGAATAGTCCCCTGCTGTGCATCCCCATATAGAACCCCTAGACAGCCATCTCCCCCCCCCCACACACACACACACACCCTTGCCGCTGTGTGACCACATGTGAAGTTTTTTTTTTTTTTTTAACACATTCTCACCTCGTTCCCCAGCAGCTTCTTCCTCAGGCTGGATCTTCAGTCTGCAGCAGTTTCTCCCTGCTGCAGCGCTGCGGCACCACCTCTCCTCTCTCTCTTCCCAGGTCCTCAGTGAAGAGCCTGAGTGAATAGCGCAGCGGTCGGCTGCGCTATTCTCTCAGTCTCAACCACCGCAGAGGGTCGGCCGCTCACTAATTGGTGGGAAAGACTGGCCCGGGGGGGCAAATGCCCCCCGGCCCAGCCCGCCCCTGTCTATGGCTCTACATTCTCAGCAGATTTGATTCCGCTATGAGAATGTAGCCCTTGCCCACTTAACCCACTGCTGCCGGGCTAATACATTACCTGCCTGAACTCCAGCTTTCTTCTCCGACTCCTGGTATCCCCATCAGCCAATCAGTGCACTATCCCACCACAGCCACTGATTGGCTAAGTTGGACATCAGGGAGCTGGGAACTGGAGAAGCAGGCTGGAGCATGGCAGATAATGTATTTTACCAGCAGTGGTGGGCAGGGGCTACATAGAAAGAAAATCTGATGCAAGAATGCAGAGCCATAGGGAATGATCCTACAGAGTGTTGCTTTTGGATTTTGCTTTGGAACTTGCAGCATGAAATCTGTTGTGAGTGCAGTAAGTGTGAAACTGGACTTACTTTGGAAATTAATGAGGGACAAGCGGGCACTGACCTAACTTGCTTCCCCCTTGGTTCCTACTCACTGCCTGTTACACACACAGACGACGAGTTGAGAACAGAGGGATTCGACATATTTTAGCAATGTCTTTTAACATGCACTTTTACACCAAACGTCCGAAACAGCTGGTATGGCCAATAATTTAGTTTAAAAGGGCCTTTACATTGTGTCCACAGTAGTTTGCTCAAAGATGTGCTTTGGAATGTTTATTTATTTATTTAAAGGCGTATTCCATGGAAAATTTACTGATCAGCAGGGTGCCAACAACCGCACTGATCGGGGGTTGCCTCTGTTCATTGTGTGGTAGTGGCAACTACAGCTCAGCTCCTGTTTAAGTGAATAGGGGCTGAGCTGCAGTGGCACATCTCAACTGTTACACAATGAACAAAGACAAATTTCATTCACTGTGTAGAGAGCAGATGAACACCGCAGGTGCCAGTAAATTTTTCCCAGAATACTACTTAAATTTGTTGGACTGTTTAGTTGTTTATTTTTTTTCTTTTATTTCTGTATCTATGTTTAAATTATTTATTTTGTCAGCATCTTCAGTCTTTTTTTTTTTTTACAAAAATGACTTGGTGGCATTTTTGCATTAAAGCAATTATTATTTATTAGTAAAGTATTTATCCTTTAATTATTTTGTGTTCATTTTTTAAAAAATTTCTCTTGTAATCAGCCCAATTCGGACAATTATTGTTCTGAGCAATAGAGACAACGATCAGCCGATGAGACGATCATCGCTACATGTAGTAGTGATGAGTGGCCGGCGGCTGACGATTCAACAAACAGTATACAATACCTATGTTCACAGTCTCCTTCTGCACTCTCCATGCTTCCTCCCTGGTCCCATGCAGCTTTAGAGCGGCCTATCAGCACTGATGGGCCACTCTGAAGCTGTAGCGCGTGGAAGCTAGGAGGAAGCATACAAAAAAAAAGTACAGGAGGAGACTGGGATCAGGGATAGGTAATGTAAAAAACTGTTTAGGCAAAGGCTGCATGGATAATCACTAATGATATCTGTGCAGCCACTGCTAGACTATTATTGGGCCGTGTAATAGGCCCAGTAAATGAGCACCTGTCTAGCAGATAGGCGCTCATTTACAGTATTGATCGGGCCACCATAGGCCCATGTACTAGCACCCTTAAGTGGACATATTGTCCCCAATTACAGGGAGATTACAGAATCAACAGCTCCTGCAGCTGTCCAGTATGGGAAATAGACATTTTTTTTTATTGCCTGTTGGGCTGTGAACACAATGCTTATTCAGTGTTTTGTATACAATGATTGGGAAGACAGAGGTTTTAATAAATATTCTCAGTCTTCTCTGGGAAGAGATCAGTGGTCACTAATATCTTGCTTCACTCCTAGAGTTGACCAATTTCCATGAAGCAGCAGACTTCTCAAGAAAGTTTAGGAATACTCTTCCAGAGTCACTTGCAAATCAGATCGTCATTTTATGTTATTTTGCTATCCACAAGTGGTTTGAAATAGGCATGGACAGTATCTATATTCTAAGTTTTGAGGGGACATTTGAACTGTGACATTTTTCTAAAATATGGGGGGGGGGGGGGGGGCTGTATCTTATAGATGTGCCCAGTCTTACCTTTCCCTTAGTTAACTGATGCAATGCAGTTTCTCATAAATGATTTTCAAAACCATACCACAACATGCTATTAGAGAGCTCAAAAGGCTTAGTTTAACAATTTAACAATCCCTGTTTCTTCTCCTATAGACTTACACATTTTTTACCATTTACAAAAGAGGGCAGTGACCTCAAGTTGCAATGAATAGCTGACCAAGTTGCAACTTGTATCACTGACCATATTGCAATACAGACAAATTTGTAAATAAAATCATATGTTGACTTGAACCTTTACCGCAATGCAGTGTGTAGACAGACCAGGATATTAGTGTCTTACTTCACAAAATAATAATTAGTCCATAAAATAAAAGGAGAGCAGTGCTAAAAATGGCTCTTTGTTATTGGTAGGCCTGCCACAGACTTTGCATGAAGGCCTAAGTACATTAAAGAGTACTTGTCATAAAAAAAAAACTTTTGGCATGTCAAACGTTATTGATTGCAGTGTGTCTAACTCCTGAGATTTGCTACGATTAGGATATATAGCTGGGAAGAGAGCATGGTGGGAGTATTATCCACCCACTAACTGTATCTCTTGATCTGCTGATTCCGATAATGTAAGCCTACGAGAATACATTGGCAGAATTAGCGAGTGGCCAGGGAGTGGATGGCATGGCCAATGCACTCTTCCCTTGTTTTTTTGTTCTGCTCGCAGCAGGTCTCAGCAGGGACTCACTGTGATCAATAACTTTTGACATGTTTAATGACAAGTACTATATTTAAAACAATACTATCATTCCCAGTATTCCTTAGACATGTCGAAAAGTTACTGATTGCATTGGATCTCACTCCTGATGCCTGCTTAAATCCTGAGATACAGCCAGGGGGAGTGCATGACAGCATACTTCCTTCTCCAGCTGTCAATCAAATCTTCATTAGAGTCTATAGAGAGAATGGGTTGGATATTCATGCCAGCCAGTGACTGCATTCCCTTTACCTGTTTTTCAAAGTGAAGTAGGTGTCAGGTGAGACCAGGTGCAATCAGTAACTTGACATTTCTGAGGACATAACCACAAAGAAACAAAGCTCAACAGCACCAGGGAACACAATCCCAAATAAGCTGAAGTGGTATGGGGATGCACGCCAAGATGCTCACAATTCTAAATGTGAGCAGTGGGTAACTTTAAAACGAGAGAATCCGCATTCGTAAGACCAATTTGTTTGACAGAAACAGCAATGTTTCGACCCAACATGTTGAATCCTCCTGTTTTCAAATTTCTGGGGACATGTCAAAAGTTACTAATAAAGACAGTAAGTCTGGGTTCACACTGCGTTTTTGAAATCCATTTAACATACTGTATACATGGAAAAACCGGATGCAAAAACAGATGCAATTGTGTGTCACCCGTTTGGATCCATTTTTCTATTGACTTCCATTATAAAAAAAACAAAAAAAACACACAGATCAAAACGGATGCGTTTTTTTTTTATGTACACAAAAGTAGTGTTGACTACGTATTTCTGTCCGTTAAAAGTACCCAGTTAAAAATGGATTGCCAAATGCAGTGCGAACCCAGCCTTACACTTTAACCTCTTCCTGCACGAGAGCGCAACTGAACGCTCTGAACCGCCGCGGTCCCGGGTGCGGCATTTAGCTTGGGACCACGGCTATTAGTGGGCACGGTCCGATCGCTGTGCCCGCTAATTAAGTCTTCAGATTCAGCTGTCAAACTTGACAGCTGCATCTGAAGACTTAGTGCAGCCGTTCCCTGGTGTCTAGTGGGGAGATCGCCTCCCGTGACCTTGTCACGGAGGAGCGATCTCCGCGTCTGGTGTCGGCCGGGTCTGCGCCGTAAAGGCGATGATCCCGGCTCGGCATTCTATTGCCTTTGGCTGCAGCAAAAAGCAATAGAACACTGATCTCATCGATCTATGCTGTATAATTATACAGCATAGATCTCAATAAGTGATCAGTGTGCATATACTAGAAGTCCCAAAAGGGGGGCTTCTAGTATATGTGTAAAAAAAAAAAGTTGTATAATTAATAAATAATCCCCTCCCTAATAAAAGTTTGAATAACCCCCCCCCATTTCCCATTTTACAAATAAAACAAAATAAATAAATAAACATGTTTGGTATCGCCGGGTGCGTAATTGCCCACACTATTAATTTATCTCATTCCTAATCTCGCACGGTAAACGGCGTAAGCGGAAAAAAAATTCAAAAGTGCAAAATTGTGCATTTTTGGTTGCATCAAATCCAGAAAAATTGTAATAAAAAGTGATCAAAAAGTCACAAATGCGCAATAAAGATACAGATAGAAAGAACACATCATGGCGAAAATAATGACACCTCACACAGCCCCATAGACTAAAGGATAAAAGCGTTATAAGCCTGGGAATGGAGCAATTTTAAGGAACATATATTAGTTAACAATGGTCTAAATTTTTTGCAAGCCATCAAATACAATAAAAGTTATGCAAGTTGCATATCGTTTTAATCGTACCGACTTGAGGAACATAACATGTCAGTTTTTCCATAGGACACACGGTGTAAAAACGAACCCCCCCCCCCAAAAAAAACTTGCCGTTTTCTTTTTTTTTTTTTTTATTTCACCGCACATATAATTTTTTTATGGTTTTGCAGCATATTTTATGCAAAATTCAGCATGTCATTGCAAAGTACACTTAGTGACGCAAAAAATAAGGGCTCATGTGGGTCCGTAGGTGTAAAAATGCAAGTGCTATGGCATTTTAAGCACAAGGAGGAAAACGCAAAAACAAAAATTAGCCCGGTCCAGAAGGGGTTAAACATTGCTTGGAACCAGGGTCTTAACAGTACTAGGTTTTATTGACTAAAACCCATTTTATTTGGTTCTCCCAAACACGATTTGGTTAAAACATTATGTAAGGTATACAACCAGTAGAGACAGATGACCTGCAGCCGTAGCTAATTATAGTACACCAAGTCCAATATATATTTACAAGGATCCCTGGAGTTGCGGTATCAGTCACATGAGCAGTAAAATGAACAGTATCAAATGTGTATTTAAGATGATGTCTGTGATTTTGAGTCTAAAATAACGGACGCCATTTAGCTGTCTAGCATTCCTTTAGTGTAATGACGGCTGCTGGTACATTATTCTAGTTTGGGGTTAATAATTGGAGTTTGGTTGCGGCTTGATTGAAAAGTCCATTGAATTTAATAGTAAAAACGGAGAAAGAACGGTGACAAAAGAAAAACTGTGTGTGAACAACTAATAAAAAATGACCGCTGTTTGCAAAAGGCATCCAAAAATAATAATCATGATCATTATTTTGACGTCCGGGGTAAAAACATCTGTTATTCAATACATTGTGTGTATTGGACATCCTTCTTTCCATTGACTTCAATACATTGCATAGCAGTCAGTTAAATAACAGACGTTATTTTAGACTGCAAATTCGGGCGCTTTTCTCTATTTTTGACGTTGTATGAACATAGCCAGACACACACTATATCACGTATAATACGTTAAGGGAAAAGTATTCTATCTTCCTATTTAAATTAATAAACCATGTATACACCACACTGATTGGCTTAGCCCCCCCATAATGTTTTTTTAACTCAATATCTACTTTAATAGCCAAGGCCCTTAAACAGATGGTTGGCTCTGTTAACTTAGATTTTTATCATATTAAATTTGAAAATTATTGAAGACTAATAGCCCCCCTTTAGCATGTTTATAGGTCTGGGTAACAATTGTATTCCCTATTATATAAACCCATGACAGGCTATTTTTATACATAGTCTTCTGTTTTCCGAACAAATCATTATAATAATTTCCGACTGGTTTCCTAGAAATAACTGAGCTGCATTCTAATGTTACCTATTGTGTTATTGTGTTTTTGCTGTATGCCTACAACCTTTAGAATTCTTAGATACAGTATACGTTCTCTGCTTTTTCTATAATTCACCATGAGAATACTTCAATCCAAAATGTTCTGTTTGGAGGCACTCTCTTTTCATGGTAAAAATGTTCATGAGCCAAAGATAAAAACTGAACTTTGTGTGTAAAATTAATTAACAGAAGTAAAAAAAAAAAAAAAAACACACACTTGTCTTCCAAAATGAATCATTGTTCTTTCTATTGTATTTCTTCCACCAGATTTGATAGCCCTCTGAAATCTTGCTATCAATTTACAATGCATTTTGTCTGAAAATACATTTGATATGACTCATGTTTCACAAAAGATAAGATTGTTTGCGTTTGGCAGGTAATATTCTAAAATTTACAGTCTATAATAAGCGAAACAAAAAGAAAAAAGAAAACACAGGACTGATGGGAGGATTTAATTAAAACACTGAAAATATGAGTACTCACATTATTATGCAGCATTATGTTCATTATTCATTATTTTAGGCTACATTTCGACTAGGAAATGCAAATATTAAAGTTTAAATAATTTTTGATTGACTATTGAGATAGAATAGGTTTTTCAGCTATTTCAGTTTAATTTATTGGAAACATTTGTTCTATTAGGGCCCTATTACATGGCCCGACACACTGTGTAAAGTCATAGGTTGGGGCTTATTTACTAAGCCTATTACAAGGCTTGACTACCATGTTAGTAGGGTAACACAAACAATCTCTTCATCATTAATATGGTCCTCTGCAAGGGAAAAATAGATCAACCCAATGCCTGACGAAGAAGACTATGGGGCCTTTTTAAACGGGCAAATGTAGCGCTACCAACAAGCGCTAATCAGCAAGATCAGGGCTTGACTGGGCCGCATCAATGATCTCTGTATGATTTGTATGGCTTATTAACTTCATAAGAGTTGCCTGCACTCTTCTGTTTAAAGAGCAATATATGCGGTCAACTACCAGGGATTTTAATCCCCAGACAAAAGATGTGATCAGATGATGAACAGGGGATTTCTTGTTTGTTGGCTAATTGCTGGCCCTTTTTACACAAGGGGTGATTATCAACAGTGAAGGTTCTTGCATGACGATATTGGCACATGTAAAAAGACCATTAGCCACTTCTTTGCTGCAAAGTCTTGATGGGCATAGTAGTGCATAGATAGATAGATAGATAGATAGATAGATAGATAGATAGATAGATAGATAGATCAAATGTAGCAGCACACATCTGTGCTGGAATCTGGAAAACCCCGACCAGGATTCCAATAATATATAAAAGAAGTCTAACAACACTCCAGACTTTTAAAAGCAAAACTTAGTGATTTATTCCATATGAGAAAAAGTGTCGGGCACATACCTGAACCTGTTGTGCTGTTTTGCTTTTTTTCCCCCCTATGGAATAAATCACTAATGCTGCGTTTACGCGGAGCGATAATTCGCCCGATCGTATGATTAATGATTTCGAAGTAACAATTTTTTTTATAACGATCAACGTTTAGATGGAACGATATATCGTATGGAAAAATCGTTTTATGATCGCTTAAGCCTATCTCGCATTTAGGTTAAATCAGTGAACAACTGTTTACACGGAACCATTTGCGAATTTTTTGCGAACGACGATTTAAGAACATGTTGTAAGATCAAAATGAACGATTTCTCACTCGTCGTTTGATCGTTTGCTGCGTTTACACATACGATTGTCGATCGAATTCGATCGTTATTGTGCAAATTCGAACGATAATCGTTCCGTGTAAACGCAGCATAAGTTTTGCCTTTCAAATCCTGGAGTGCTGTGTGACTTCTGTGATAGATAGATAGATAGATAGATAGATAGATAGATAGATAGATAGATAGAACGGGAGAGTCCACGGCACACAGGATTAACGTGAAGAAAAAAAACTGTGTTTTATTTAATTCATGCAGAAATCCAGAATGCAACGTTTCGGTAACTTCACGCCACCATTTTCACGTGGCGTGAGTCATCAGCTAGAGGAAGTGTTCTGTTGAACACGAAACGTGCGTCGCTGTGACCCATGTGCCGTGCTCCCTCTCCCTGCGGCTTTTAAAGTTGTTTATGCTTTGAAATAAAAAGAGGAAGATACACGCCTTTACCTTTTTTCTCTATATGAATTTATGTGGACTATATGCTCGTCTGTAATAGAGCACCACCCGAATGTATCCCTAGTGTGTCTAGCGTTTTCCAACTACTACAGAATCAGGAGTTAGTGGTGCTGGGTCTACATTTCTAATTGAGTTGCGTTATCCAGATAAGTACATAGGTCCTAGATAATAAAATATTCATTATTTTGCAATAATAATAATAATAATAATTTATTATTATTATTATTTTTATTATGCTTTTGCTCCTGCCTCTGTTATATACCAGATATGTGTTTTGTTCTATAATGCTGTGTTTACACAGAACGATTATGGTGGAAATTTGCACGGTAACAATCGAATTCAAACGATAATCGTACGTGTACACACAGCGAACGATCAAGCGACAAGCGAGAAATCGTTCATTTTGATCTTACAACATGTTCTAAAATCATCGTTCGTCTTTCGCAAAAACTTTGCAGACCGTTTTTTGTAAACAGTCGTTCACCGATTTTTCCGTATGATATATCGTTTCATTTAAACGCTGATTTTTATATAAAAAAAAATCGCTACTTCAAAATCGTTAATCGTACATTTGGGCGAATTATCATTCCGTGTAAATGCAGCATAAGTAATAGTGCTAAACTGTAACAATATACAAATGATTAGATGCTGGATTCATTAAGGAAAAAAAAATTGACATGCAAAAAAAGTTCCTTTAATGTTTCTCTTAGCCTGAGCCAACAATTTTTATAGGTGTGACCATGGTGTGCTCACAGGTAACTTAATTTGCTGCTTCACTGAGACAGCTGGAATTTTATTTTTTCAAAAATTATGAATATTCATTGCATTAAGCCTTAAGAGTCTTCCTCACTAGATATTCGAAATTTTAAAACAACAATGAATATTAGCACAAGCTGATTGCTTAATGAAATTTCTAATTACATTTTCCAAATGTTAATTTTTGAATCTATCAGTAAAGTAACTGAAAGCACAGCTGGAATAGAGATGCATGGAAATACATATTACCAAACACGCGTAACTTGTTCTATTTTAATGTTGCAAACTCAGTTTTCTGTTTTAACACAGACAAAACCAAAAAAGGTATGGGGGGAAAGATGTAAAGAATAACCCCCCATCAAACAGACAAATGCAAGACCAAATATAAGAAAATTATTATTCTTTAATAAATATATTTAAAAAATGAACATTAGTAAAATACATATAATAGGAGCTGGAGCCTATACAAATTCCGAACAATAGGGTGGATAGGAGTGAATTACGTTACATGATAAACCAGAAACTAAATAAAGATCAATGGGTAATTTACATACATGTATACTGGGCACTGGGCATATATAGGACAAGTAGTATACCTCACAGTGGATAAGGGTAAATAAATCCCATAAAAAAAATCTATATACATTACCACATAGCGTGTCCCTAGCACATGTAACCACCGCACCACTAATCCAACGCATGTTTCGCGTGTTGCTTTATCAAGGGTGATGACCTCCGATAAAGCAACACGCAAAACACGCGTCAAGTTAAAGGTGCGGTATAGACCTTGCATGTTAGAGCCTTTAATAGGAATATTAAATGAATACAGACAAGAGATTGTACAGAATTAGGCTTTGTTCACACTATGTATGTGTGCGGCTGTATTTTTTATGCGGCTGTAAATGTGCGGATGAAACTAAGGCCGTGGGAAAAAATAGACATGGGGCTGAAAACATACGGTCATTTACTTGGAAATCTGGTTCAACTAAAAATAACAAATAAAATCTTAAGAAAGTGATGCAAACACCTCTGGAATGCATCTGGGAAAGCAGGGAAACAGTTTACATGAATCGCTATTACCGGGGTTTGCGATCCTCTGCAGTATGCCCATGCCGATGCCTCTCATGTTTAATATATTGAATTAATAAAACACATTTTCGTTGTAATAAAGTCCCTTTCATTGTTCAATAATTAAATTTAAACGATTCCATCATTTTGCAATTAAATATACTGTTAAAATAAATATATATATAAATAAATGTATATTTATATATATATTTATTTTTTGACAGTATATTAAATTGCACAATGATGAATTTGTTTAAATTAAATTATTGAACAACGAAACTGATTTTATTTCAACGAAAATGTGTTTTATTATTAAATATTAATTAGTATAGGAAGCTCCAGTAAGCCGTTAATTCATATTGCCGGCAATAGAGCATTCTGTACTAATCATCACTTTACTTTAATTAAAACATCAAATGTTTCTTCTAATTATTTTATCACAATATCATTATTAGAAGAAACATTTAGAATTATATGTGCGCTCAGCTGATTGGCTGATCGGCTGAGCGCACATATAATTAGCGGGTCCGCAGCACAGTGACTTCATTGTGCTGCGGACCAGCGAAGAGGACACATTGGGGTGAGTATAGAGCTCTCCCCACCCCCTCCCCAGCACTGCACCCCTCCCAGCAAGGAAGGGGGGTCACTTAACCCCTTTGTTGCTGGGATGGGTGCAGTCTGACATCAGTCTGGCCCCCAAGGGGTTAAGGGGGATACAATACATCCTCCCTTAACCGCTTGGGGGCCAGACTGTAAGCAGCGATCTGTAAAGATGCTGCATACTGTAAGGAGCACAACACCGCTCACAATGATGGGTGTTGTGCTCCTGTTTTTGTTTTTTTTGTGTGTTTCTCCCTTTTTGTTTTTCAGATATCGGTATCCTGGGGATTACGTCGGATTCGGTGGACTACGTCGATGACCAGCGGTTGTTTTTTTTTTTTTTTTTTTTTATAAAATGGTCAATGAGGGGTGTGGGGATGTTTTTATTTGAATAAAAAATTTTTTTAACTTGTGTCTTGTCTTTATTTCTTTACTTTATAGACTTAGTAGTGGAAGCCGTCTAATAGACGGAATCCATTACTAAGTTGGGGCCTAGTGTTAGCCGGTATAAAATGGCTAACACTAACCCCCTATTATTACCCCAGTACCCAATGCCACCAGGGGTACTGGGAAGAGCCGGGTGCCAGTGGTCCCGGAGCGTCAAAATTGGCGCTCCTGGACTGGGCGGCAGCAGGCTGGTAAGATTTAGGCTGGGGAGGGCCTAAACCAATGGCTTTTCCCACCCTGGTGTTACCAGGCTGCTGTTGTTTGGTTTTTAACCCGGCTGGTTATAAAAATAGGGGGGACCCTAAGCATTTTTTTTTTAAATAAATAAATAATTAAAAAAAACTGCATAGGGTCCCCCCTATTTTTATAACCAGCCGGGTTAAAAACCAAACAACAGCAGCCTGGTAACACCAGGGTGGGAAGAGCCATTGGTTTAGGCCCTCCCAAGCCTAAATCTTACCAGCCTGCTGCCGCCCGGTCCAGGAGCGCCAATTTTGACGCTCCGGGACCACTGGCACCCGGCTCTTCCCAGTACCCCTGGTGGCATTGGGTACTGGGGTAATAATAGGGGGTTAGTGTTAGCCATTTTATACCGTCTAATTCTCGGCCCCAACTTAGTAATGGATTCCGTCTATTAGACGGCTTCCACTACTAAGCCTATAAAGTAAAGAAATAAAGACAAGACACAAGTTAAAAAAAATTTTATTCAAATAAAAACACCCCCACACCCCTCATTGACCATTTTATTAAAAAAACAACAACAAACAACCGCTGGTCATCGACGTAGTCCACCGAATCCGACGTAATCCCCTGGATACCGATATCTGAAAAACAAAAAGGGAGAAACACACAAAAAAACACACAAACAGGAGCACAACACCCATCATTGTGAGCGGTGTTGTGCTCCTTACAGTATGCAGCATCTTTACAGATCGCTGCTTACAGTCCGGCCCCCAAGGGGTTAAGGGAGGATGTATTGTATCCCCCTTAAGCCCTTGGGGGCCAGACTGATGTCAGACTGCACCCATCCCAGCAAGGAAGGGTTAAGTGACCCCCCTTCCTTGCTGGGAGGGGTGCAGTGCTGGGGAGGGGGTGGGGAGAGCTCTATACTCACCCCAATGTGTCCTCTTCGCTGGTCCGCAGCACAATGAAGTCACTGTGCTGCGGACCCGCTAATTATATGTGCGCTCAGCCGATCAGCCAATCAGCTGAGCGCACATATAATTCTAAATATTTCTTCTAATAATGCTATTGTGATAACATAATTAGAAGAAACATTTGATGTTTTAATTAAAGTAAAGTGATGATTAGTACAGAATGCTCTATTGCCGGCAATATGAATTAACGGCTTACTGGAGCTTCCTGTACTAATTAATATTTAATTAATAAAACACATTTTCGTTGAAATAAAATCAGTTTCGTTGTTCATCAATTTAACTTAAACAAATCCATCATTGTGCAATTAAATATAGTGTCAAAAAATAAATATATATATATATATATATAAATATACATTTATTTATATATTTATTTTAACAGTATATTTAATTGCACAATGATGGATTCGTTAGAATTAAATTATTGAACAACGAAAGGGACTTTATTACAAAGAAAATGTGTTTTATTAATTTAATATATTAACTATTAGAGGCATCGGCATTCGGCATCATTGCCGGCTATTTTTGAAGTACTCCGTACGGACCGCCTGTCAATCCACGGCCGCATTTCCAGCTGCAAACAATGGTCTTGTTCATTTTTTACGGGTCCATTTACGATCGGGCCGTAGATTCATACATAGTGTGCACTGTGCAGCTGTATATCGTATACTTTCCAGCGTACGCATGAACCACCAAAATACCGCTGCACAATTACAGCCGCAAATACAGTGGCACAGTTACATAGTGTGAACCTAGCCTTAGACTGTCCCTGTCTACTTGACGTACTGCTCTAATTGGCCGAACACTAGGGTGAATAGAAGGGTAATATTGGTCTGAGGCCAACTATGTACATGAAGGCACTTATCTAATTTAAGCAAACTATATTGCTACTGTGAAACTGGCACTAGCGCGCACCAACCAGAGTCATCTTTAGAGGAGTAATGGAGTATTTAGAATAAACCATGCTGGTTGGTTAGTATTCCCCAGGGAGAGTGATTGATTTAAGGCAGCAGGAGGAGTGGGGTGCCCATGAAAACAAGAATCCCCTACTATGAGTCAGTGTTTTTTTTCCAAATGTTCTACAGTAGGACCAGATCTTGCAGGAACAAAAAATGGTTTCTGTTCTCCCAAATGGCTAATTCTTCCATTCTTCATATGGCATTGATTTTTTTCCCCTGCCGGCTAACAAATGGGGAAGGAGGCTGTAGATCTCAAATGTTTGGGTATAAGTAGCTTTGTAGATGTAAGTAGCTAGGTTGTGTTTTATTGGCGGGAAAGAGGGGAGGGGGGCAAGATCAGGGATTTGGAGAAGGGGTGTGCTTTATGTTACTCATTTAATAGAGAATAATACAGAAAGCTTTTGTATAGGCCAAGTAGGAATGCATTTTTAACCCCTTCAAGACTAAGCCTATTTGGGCCTTAATGACCAGGCTCATTTTTCAAAATTTGACCTGTCTCACTTTATGCGCTCATAGCTCAGTGATGCTTTAACATATGCTAGCGATTCTGAGATTATTTTTTTGTCACATATGGCACTTTATATTAGTGGCAAAATTTGGTCACTACTTTGTGTGTTTTTTGTGAAAAACATCAAAATATCATGAAAAATTAAAAAAAAATTAGCATTTTATGAACTTTGAAATTCTCTGCTTCTAAAAAAGAAAGTCGTAGCACATAAATTAGTTACTAAGTCACATTACCGATATGTCCTCTTTATTCTGGCTTCATTTCATAAACATATTTTAATTTTTTAGGGTGTTACGGGGCTTAGAAATTTATCAGCAAATTACCACATTTTCGTGAAAGTTTCCAAAACTGATTTTTTTTAGGGACCAGTTCTTATCTTAAGTTTATTTAGGAGGCTTGTATACTGGAAACCCCAATAAGTGACCCCATTTTGGAAACTTCACACCTTAAAGAATTAATCTAGGGGTATAATGAGCATTTTAACCCTACAGGGGTTGGAGCAAAGTATTCACTATTAGGCCATAAAAAAATGGAAAATTAAAATTTTCCAATAATATATACGTTTAGAGTAAAGTTTCTAATTTTCAAAAGGAACATGAGAGAAAAAGCACCCCAAAATTTGTAACACAGGTTCTCATGAGTACAACGGTACCCCATATGTTGGCGTAAACCACTGTATGGGCACCACAGCGGGGCTCAGAAGGAAGGGAGCGCCAATTAGCTTTTCCAATGCAGATTTTGCTGAAGAAGTTTCTGAGCACCAGGTGCGTTTGCAGCGCCCCTGTAGTGTCAGCAGAATAGAACCCCCCCAAAAGTCACCCCATTTTGGAAAGTACACCCCTCAAAGAATTCATCTTGGGGTAGGATGAGCATTTTGACCCCACAGGTGTTAGAGGAAAGTATTCAAAATTAGACCGTAAAAATGAAAAACTCGAATTTTTCCAATAATATGTTCGTTTAGTTTGAAATTTCTCAATTTCACGAGGAACAAGAGAAAAAATTACCCCAAAATTTATAAAGCAGATTCTCTTGAGTACAACGGTACCACATATGTGGGCGTAAACCACTGTATGGGCACACAGCGAGGATCAGAAGGAAGGGAGCGCCAATTAGCTTTTTCAATGCAGATTTTGCTGTAGAAGTTTCTGAGCGCCAGGTGCGTTTGCAGTGCCCCTGTAGTGCCAGCGGAGTAAAATCCCGCCATAAGTCACCCCATTTTGGAAAGTGCACCCCTCAGAGAATTCATCTTGGGGTAAGATGAGCATTTTGACCCCACATGTATTAGAGGAAAGTATTCAAAATTAGACTGTAAAAATGAAAAACTCAAATTTTTCCAATAATATGTTCGTTTAGTTTGAAATTTCTCAATTTCACGAGGAACAAGAGAAAAAAATTACCCCAAAATTTATAAGGCAGATTCTCTTGAGTACAAAGGTACCCCATATGTGGGCGTAAACCACTGTATGGGCACACAGCGGGGCTCAGAAGAAAGGGAGCGCCAATTAGCATTTTCAATGCAGATTTTGCTGAAGAAGTTTCTGAGCGCCAGGTGCATTTGCAGTTCCCCTGTAGTGGCAGCGAAGTAAAATCTCCCCATAAGTCACCCCATTTTAGAAAGTGCACCCCTAAGAGAATTCATCTTGGGGTGTGGTGACCATTTTGACCCAACAGGTATTAGAGGAAAGTATTCAAAAGTAGACAGTAAAAATGAAAAACGCGAATTTTTCCAATAATGTGTTCCTTTAGTTTGAAATTTCTAAATTTCTTGAGGAACAGGAGAGAAAGTTCACCGCAAAATCTGTAACGCAGGTTCTCCTGAGTAGAACGGTACCCCATATGTTGGTATAAACCACTGTATGGGCACACAGCAGGGCTCAGAACGGAAGGAGCGCCAATTAGCATTTTTCAGTGCAGATTTTTCTGAAGAAGTTTCTGAGCACCAGGTGCGTTTGCAGAGCCCCTGTAGTGCCAGTGGAGTGAACCCACCCCATAAGTCACCCCATTTTGGAAAGTGCACCCCTTAAAGAATTCATCTTGGTGTGTGGTGAGCATTTTGACCCAACAGGTATTGGAGGAAAGTATTCAAAATTGGCCAGTAAAAATGAAAAACTCGAATTTTTCCAATAATATGTTCATTTAGTTTAAAATTTCTAAATTTCACAAGAAACAGGAGAAAAAACGTACCACAAAATCTGTAACGCAGGTTATCCTGAGTACAACGATACCCCATATGTGGGCGTAAACCACTGTATGGGCACACAGCAGGGCTCAGAAGGGAAGGAGCGCCAATTTGCTGGAGCAAAACCGCAGCTAGTATCGGTTATTAGAATAGCGCAGTTACTAAAATACAATAAAAAAATGAGATTACAGGTAACGTGGGGTGGTTACGGACAGTCTGGGGTGGTTCCAGGTAATCTGGGGGTGGTTACGGGCAACCTGGGGTGCTTATGGGTAATCTGGGGTGGATACGGACAACCTGGGGTGGTTACTGGTAGTCTGGGGTGGATGCGGACAACCTAGGGTGGATACGGTGAACATGGGGTGGTCACAAGCAACCTGGGGTGGTTACAAGCAACCTGGGGTGGTTACGGGTAATCTGGGGTGGATACGGTGAACATGGGGTGGTCACAGGCAACCTGGGGTGATTACCGGCAACCTGGGGTGGTTACTGGCAACGTGGGGTGGATACGGACAACCTGCTGTGGTTACAGACAACCTGGGGTGGTTATGGGTAATCTGGGGTGGATACGGTCAACATGAGGTGGATACGGTCAACATGGGGTGGTCGCGGAAACCTGGGGTGGTTACAGGCAACCTGGGGTTGTTACGGGCAACCTGGGGTGGTTACGGGCAACCTGGGGTGGTAACTGGCAACCTGGGGTGGTTACGGGCAATGTGACATGGATACGGACAACCTGCTGTGGTTACAGGCAACCTGGGGTGGTTACAGGCAACCTCGGGTGGTTACGGCAACCTGGGGTGGTTACGGGCAACATGACATGGATACGGACAACCTGCTGTGGTTACAGGCAACCTGGGGTGGTTACAGGCAACCTGGGGTGGTTACGGGCAACCTGGGGTGGTTACGGCAACCTGGGGTGGTTACGGGCAACGTGACATGGATACGGACAACCTGCTGTGGTTACAGACAACCTGGGGTGGTTACGGGTATTCTAGGGTGGTTACAGGCAACCTGCTGTGGTTACGGGCAACGTGGGGTGGTTACGGGCAACGTGGGGTGGTTACGGACAATCTGGGGTGGTTACGGGCAATCTGGGGTGGTTACGGATAAACTGAAGTGCTCATAGGTAATCTGAGGTGGGTACCTGTAATCTGGCGTGGTTACGGGCAATCTGGAGGCGGTCATTGGCAATTTGGGGTGGTTAGAGGCAAGGTGAAGTGGTCAGTGGCAACGTGCGGTGGTCAGTGGCAACGTGCGGTGGTCAGAGGCGACGTGCGGTGGTCAGAGGCATCCTGCGGTGTTCAGAGGCAACCTGCTGTGGTTGCGTGCAATCTGGGGGGGTTACATGTAATCTGGCATGATTACAGCAACCTGGGGTGGTCACAGGAAACCTGGGGGGGGGGGGGGTTACAGACAATCTGGCATTGTTATGGATAAACTGAAGTGTTTATAGGTAATCTGGGGTGGGTACATGTAATTTGGGGTGATTATGGACAATATGGAGGGGGTCACTGGCAACGTGCGGTAGTTACGGGCAACGTGCGGTGGTTACGGGCAACATGCGGTGGTTACGTGTAATCTGGGGGGTTACGTGCAATCTGGCGTGATTACGGACAACCTGGGGCGGTTACGGGTAATCTGGGGGGGTTAAGGGTAATTTGGGAGTAAACTGCAATTATTACTATAATAAGTGTGTGTTTTATTTTTTTGTATGTTTGTCACTTTTTGTATTTTATACATTCATTTTCACTGTATTACTATGATTACTGTGATATTTTCTATCACAGTAATCATAGTTCAGTGACAGAGACCAAATTGGTCTCTGTCACTTTAAATTTTCAGAGTTTGGCTGGTTGTGGAGCGCATGCGCACTTCATAACCAGCCTGGACGTCGAGGAGGAAGGAGCTCCAGGAGCAGGTGAGTATATGGGGAAGGGGGGGGGGTGACGAGGGTGACAGGGGGGGTGGGGGGGCGACTTGGGGGGGGGGCACGGTGACACTTTTTATCCCCTGTCACCAATCATTGATGGTGACAGGGGATAAAAAGTGCCGGGTTCCACATGGCACAAGCGATCAGCGGTATATAGTATATACCGCTGATCGCTTGTACCGGGACCCCACAGGGGGGGTCCCGATGACTGCCCCATGCTCTCCGCTACCTCCGTATCGGCGGCCACTAAGGGGTTAACTGCCAGGATCCGGGCACGGCATGGATCTCGGCAGTTGCGGCGGGTGCCCGGCTATCACTGACAGCCGGGCCCCGCCGAGGATGACAGGAGTGCAGCTCCTGCGCCCCTGTCATCCCGTGGACGTACCGGCACGTCCATCTGCAGGAACTGTATGCAGATTTGGACGTGCCGGTACGTCCATATGCGGGAAAGGGTTAAAGTCTGACAAGATTTTGTGTAGTTGGCAGGGAGTCCCAGTTAGAAAGGTTATTTGTTTAAAGTGGCAAGGGGGAGGGGTGGGGTACTGTCCAGTTGTTCCCTGTCATCGTTCCGTCCTTTGTGCAGCATTCTCTGTTTGTTCTGGCATGCTTTTGCATATCTGGGTGTGAACAATATATAGGGCCAGTGCTCACATCACTAATCAATCCCCACCTGTTTATTGATGAAAACTTTTGTTCTGCCTTCTATGCTTGAGCATTGTTGGTTCTTTGTGTCCACTTTGAAGATGTGCTACTTTGCTATCACATGTATTGTCTCCTGCATGTTTCTTGGATTCCAATTTTGACTAAAAATGTATGTACCATACTGTCCCTCCTATTGCCAACCAGATTGCTGACCTAAACTTGTACTACCTGCCTCCACCATGTGACCATATTAGATTATATCTCTGTCTTACCCTGGACACTGTTTTAAAACTTCAGTTTACAGTATTGCCTACTGATGTTGCTTACCTGTCTTAGCCTTGAGTGCCATGCATAGCCACCATCTTTCCCATTGGGCCAGTCAATACTCATACCGGAACCTTGCTTGTGGGGATACCACAAACCCTCTAGTAGCAGAAGTCCAGCTTTTGCATCATGGAGTAAAAACCTAAAGGCTACTTACACTTTGCTCCTGGGTGTGACCAAACCCAAACAGCTAGGTCGTTCAATGGGTCCAAATCTGTTGCCTTTTTTTTATATAATTTAGTTCTTGAGGGGTAAGAAATATCTGTTTAGGAACATTGTTTAAAACATAAGATAGGTGAGCAAAATACCAGAAAAACAATGGGGAACAAATGGATCCATTTAATAAATATTAGGGATATACTGGAAATCCTTAGATGTATTATACAAATCATATTTTGAATCTCATTTTGCCCCTAGAGTACACAACACTTTGCCTACTGTATGTAGATTTTATATTCCCTTTAGCCAGAAGGTTTACTTGGAAATTGTAATCAAAAGTTGGCTTGAGCTCATAGTTTCTCTATTGAAAGACTTGCAAGGTAAGACATTGCACCATATATTATAAATATTTATGTTGAAGTAATACATTATAGACATTGCAAAAATGCGGAATAAATAAAAAGGGTAAAATGTAATAAAAATTCCTCTTGTACAAAAAGATTTGGCAGACTTAAAGTTCATGCTCATTATATAGTAATTTCTAGGCCAGCTCCAAGACTGGAATGTAGTAATTATCTGTAGTATATTCAATGCTTGTGTTATGTAATGAGGTGAATGAATAATAAATGTGTTCCTACTGATGAGTGTGTTATAATATCTATAATGACTATTTACCGCTTGTTAAAAAATTTTGATATCAAAGTGAACTCTACTGAGTTATGAGACAAGGATGATGGATATCATGTAGTACTAAAGTAAATTATACTACCATGGTGTTTAAAAGATCCTAGTCAGTTATTTATTGAGTTAAAGTGACTGCTTCAATCCAAAGGTAGAAATAAAAAGGAAATATTAGAGCGGAATAAAGGGAGCATAAGTTCTATTTCTGCTATTAATCTTCGATATTTCTAGTGTTAATTTATTTCATATTTGTATATCTTTGATTCTATCAAGATTGAGTCTATGGGATGGGCAGATATGCGTGCCACTGTGAGCAGGTACGAGCAGCGGAATCTGCCCAACTTATCCGCGTGGATTCTGTAGTGTGAACCCTCCCTTATGTGTTCAGTTATTCTGATATTATTAGTAATATTGGTCTTGGTTTACTGGATTTGGTCATGAATGTGTGAAGGTATGGTATGGTCATATGATGTATGGTTTAAATATGGTAAAGAAATAATCTATCTATCTATTTATCATCCCCAATTAGTGCTGTTTTGGGGTCAGTTCCAGACACTGATCCTCCACAGAACTATGGGGGAGTTTTTTCAAACTGGTGTAAAGAAGAATTGTCTCAGTTGCCCCTAGCAACCAATCAGATTCCACTTTTTATTCCTCACAGACTCTTTGGAAAATGAAAGGTGGGATCTGATTGGTTGCTAGGGGCAATTGAGACAACTCCAACTTTACACCAGTTACACCAGGAGTTGATAAATCTCCCCCTGTGTGTTCTAATTTCCCACAAAGCATCCAGTGTACACTGCACCTATTACCAAACAACTACCACAGCTACAAACACTACAACTCCCAGCTTTAACTGATAGCTTGCGGCCCTCATGATATGCTGGTAGTTGTAGTACAGTTAGCAGACAATTCTCTGATAACTGCTGAAGTTGTAGAAGGATGTTTTGCTGAAGATTCAGTGTCCCACAGATTGCAGCCACCAGGATTCTCATTCATACATATTACACACTACATGTGCAGAATACTTACTCCCTCTAGCATGCTGGGTGTAGTGGTGCATCCCCCTCATGTTTCTTGCAGCAGCAGTAGGCTGTCATCCTCACCCTGCAGCCCTCTCTTTCCCTCGTCCCGACAGCTCCACACCAGAGGAGAAAGTCACGTGCAGTGAGAGGAGCTGGAGGGAGGGGGAGCAGACACCGAGCAGCATCCTGCAGCCTCTGCGTGACCCCTGATAGCAGCAGCCGGGGATCACTCCCAGACGCTGCAGGACGCTGTCTGTGCTCTCCTCTCCTACTGGAACTACGGTAGGGGGCCCCTGGGGGATGGGGGGCCCTGGGCATTTGCCCTGCTTGCCCCCCCTAACGCCGGGCCCTGACTGCAGGGTTAGAAGGCTGAACATTGGAAGACAGAAGAGATGGAGTAGCACATGCAGGACATGCAGGAACTGAGAGACATGAGAGAGAAAATGCTGAAGGACCTGATCACATGACCCAAAGGTCCTTAACCTTATAGTGTTGACAGACTGACAGAGAGGAAAAGGGAGAAGACTGAGCTGTAAGTGCTGGGTGTCAGTGTCTGAGTGTGTCAGTGTCTGTGTCAGTATGGAAAACAGGAGGAGGTTCCAACAGCACCAGATAGACAAAGTCTTATGCGTAGGGGATGCATGCTGGTACAGCTACAATTCCAGTAGTAGTCGGTAAACAGAGTTCAGAGAAAGCAAAGTCCAGAAGCATCCACACAGGTTCAGTAATCTTCACAAATTTATTGAAGCATCCAGGTAAAGATACCTGGATCTTACTTGGATGCTTCAATAAATTTGTGAAGATAACTGAACCTGTGTGGATGCTGCTGGACTTTGCCTTCTCTGAACAGTGTCTGTGTCAGTGTCTGTGACATTCAGTTAGTGTGTCAGTCAGTGTCTGTGTCTTTCAGTGTCAGTCAGTCAGAGTCTGTGTCAGTCATTCAGCGTCAGTCAGTGTTTGTGTCAAAAATGTGTGTTTGTGTATGTTATTGGTGTCTTGTTATGTATGTTATTGTGTATGTTATAAGTGATCGTGCATAGTTGTGTGGATGGATGAGTACTATGCCCCCCCCCCCCCCCCCCCCCCCCCCCCCCCCCCCCCCCCCCCCCCCCCCCCCCCCCCCCCCCCCCCCCCCCCCCCCCCCCCCCCCCCCCCCCCCCCCCCCCCCCCCCCCCCCCCCCCCCCCCCCCCCCCCCCCCCCCCCCCCCCCCCCACCCCCCCCCCCCCCCCCCCCCCCCCCCCCCCCCCCCCCCCCCCCCCCCCCCCCCCCCCCCCCCCCCCCCCCCCCCCCCCCCCCCCCCCCCCCCCCCCCCCCCCCCCCCCCCCCCCCCCCCCCCCCCCCCCCCCCCCCCCCCCCCCCCCCCCCCCCCCCCCCCCCCCCCCCCCCCCCCCCCCCCCCCCCCCCCCCCCCACCCCCCCCCCCCCCCCCCCCCCCCCCCCCCCCCCCCCCCCCCCCCCCCCCCCCCCCCCCCCCCCCCCCCACCCCCCCCCCCCCCCCCCCCCCCCCCCCCCCCCCCCACCCCCCCCCCCCCCCCCCCCCCCCCCCCCCCCCCCCCCCCCCCCCCCCCCCCCCCCACCCCCCCCCCCCCCCCCCCCCCCCCCCCCCCCCCCCCCCCCCCCCCCCCCCCCCCCCCCCCCCCCCCCCACCCCCCCCCCCCCCCCCCCCCCCCCCCCCCCCCCCCCCCCCCCCCCCCCCCCCCCCCCCCCCCCCCCCCCCCCCCACCCCCCCCCCCCCCCCCCCCCCCCCCCCCCCCCCCCCCCCCCCCCCCCCCCCCCCCCCCACCCCCCCCCCCCCCCCCCCCCCCCCCCCCCCCCCCCCCCCCCCCCCCCCCACCCCCCCCCCCCCCCCCCCCCCCCCCCCCCCCCCCCCCACCCCCCCCCCCCCCCCCCCCCCCCCCCCCCCCCCCCCCCCCCCCCCCCCCCCCCCCCCCCCCCCCCCCCCCCCCCCCCCCCCCCCCCCCCCCCCCCCCCCCCCCCCCCCCCCCCCCCCCCCCCCCCCCCCCCCCCCCCCCCCCCCCCCCCCCCCCCCCCCCCCCCCCCCCCCCCCCCCCCCCCCCCCCCCCCCCCCCCCCCCCCCCCCCCCCCCCCCCCCCCCCCCCCACCCCCCCCCCCCCCCCCCCCCCCCCCCCCCCCCCCCCCCCCCCCCCCCCCCCCCCCACCCCCCCCCCCCCCCCCCCCCCCCCCCCCCCCCCCCCCCCCCCCCCCCCACCCCCCCCCCCCCCCCCCCCCCCCCCCCCCCCCCCCCCACCCCCCCCCCCCCCCCCCCCCCCCCCCCCACCCCCCCCCCCCCCCCCCCCCCCCCCCCCCCCCCCCCCCCCCCCCCCCCCCCACCCCCCCCCCCCCCCCCCCCCCCCCCACCCCCCCCCCCCCCCCCCCCCCCCCCCCCCCCCCCCCCCCCCCCCCCCCCCCCCCCCCCCCCCCACCCCCCCCCCCCCCCCCCCCCCCCCCCCCCCCCCCCCCCCCCCCCCCCCCCCCCCCCCCCCCCCCCCCCCCCCCCACCCCCCCCCCCCCCCCCCCCCCCCCCCCCCCCACCCCCCCCCCCCCCCCCCCCCCCCCCCCCCCCCCCCCCCCCCCCCCCCCCCCCCCCCCCCCCCCCCCCCCCCCCCCCCCCCCCCCCCCCACCCCCCCCCCCCCCCCCCCCCCCACCCCCCCCCCCCCCCCCCCCCCCCCCCCCCCCCCCCCCCCCCCCCCCCCCCCCCCCCCCCCCCCCCCCCCCCCCCACCCCCCCCCCCCCCCCCCCCCCCCCCCCCCCCCCCCCCCATTCATATCGGAGGATGAAGCTCTTAGCCAAGGGCTGTGCCCATTCACATCGGAGGAAGCAGCACTTAGCTCAGGGCTATGCTCCTTCACATAAGAGGAAGAAGCACTTAGCCGAGGGCCATGCCATTCAGAACGGAAGGAGGAGTACTCAGCTCAGGGCTATGCCTATTCACATCAGAGGAAGAAGCCCTCAGCTAAGGGCTATGACCATTCACATCAGAGGAAGAAGCATTCAGCTCAGGGCTATGCCCATTCACATCAGGTGAAGAAGCACTCAGCTCAGGGCTATGCCCATTCACATCAGGTGAAGAAGCACTCAGCTCAGGGCTATGCCCATTCACATCGAAGGAAGAAGCACTTAGCCGAAGGATGTACCTTTCGGATTGGAGTGAGGAATACTCAGTTTAGAACCATGCCTGCTCACATCGGAGGGAGAAGCACTCAGCTCAGAGCTGTGCCTGTTCACATCAGAGTGAATTGTGTAAAGATTATAAAAAAAGACTGAAATTTATCTATATATCACACTCCAGGCTGAGAAGAGATAACTGGTAAGAGATGACTGGTACAGGGCTCAGATAAGCACATCTACTCCTTTGTTTTAGCTATTGTCAGGAGTCGCTGCATTTGAGCCTCCACCGACCTAAACCTGTGACAAGTCACTTTGACATCCCTCACAGAAGTCTTTCAAAATAATAATCACCCTTTAAATAATAAATGCCCACATTGATTTATTAGCAACTTAGCATTAAAGACCAACCCAAGTGCATTTAATGCCTGAACTTTTTGGCTCTAGGTAGAAATTTTCTTTAATATATATGTAGAAATATATTTCAGGGTATTATTATTACAATTTCTAAAAGCCATGCTATTTAAAGACCGCATTGAACATTTTCTCATTTTTTTCCCTTTGTGGTGCAATTCATAAAAGAAACAAATTATTGAGATTTTCAGTTTTGCTATTCTTTATCTAATGAGACTAAAATGCTTAATGTGTCTAAAACTTAAAAGCAGAATTCTAGAGAGGCTGGTGACTAAGCAAATCGATGCATGGTCCATTGCAACCAGCAGGCGGAATATCTGTTTTGCATAGAATTATCTTTAACACAAAGAGACTAATTCATGCTCAGGGCAGACTTTATTTTTTTTCTTTTAAACACCCATGGATTTAATTAATCCGATGTCAGTGTTTATTGCAGTCTCTGAATCTATAGCTTACTTGCCAACAACTTTGACATTTTTTTAGTCATATTTGGGATCACAAGAAAACAAGTTTTTACATAAGATTGTAATTGTAGTAATAATAATAATAATAACTTTTTTTTTTTTTCTATAGATGAGCAAATCACAATTTGCTGTGAATCGTGCTGTCAATTCTTTTTGTTCTGTAAAGCAAATTCCCACCCATTTGTTAAGGAAAAAAAAACAAAACAAAATGGTGGCCGCAAATGCTGTCTTGAGCCTCACTGGGTGGGAGAAAGGGATTAACAATATTCCCTAGCGCCCGTCCAATCAGCTGCAGGCCCCTCTGTGATCTCAGCACCTCCCCCTCTATATAAGGCGGTTTATTTACGGAGGTGACCAGTCGGCGGTGTGTAGAAGAGAGAGCAGGATGGCAGCAGGCAGTTACAACAGAGCAGGGAGAGACTAACAGTGATATAGGAACAGAGAGTAACGGATAGGATGATTGTGGGTGATTGTTTTTTTGTTGTGGTCAACCAACTGTCCAGGTTAAAAAGTAACTGGGTGTCTAAAGAAATTCACTGGGACCAGTGAATAAACAGTCCATATTATTCACGCACTGGGTACTGTAACCTCCTGGAAACTAATGAGTTATACCTATTTACTGAGATCAATGAATGGAGCATGAGCCTTACTTATTACGCTGCTGATCGGCCAATGTCCACTGAGTGGCTGATTGACTTTTTTTTTTTTTTTAATAATGATTTTCCGATTTTTTTTTTTTTACACTTTTACAACAACATGCTTTAACAAATTCCTCCTTCTGTAATAGTCCCAGTATTGTAGCTACTGTAGTTTGGGATATTTTAATGAAATTCCCTAAGCTCTCAAAACAAATTTCTAGCTGCTCTCATTATTGTCTAAAGTATTAAAAAATATTGAATGAATATTTGCATCTTGTAAAATAATGTCATATTGCTTGGATGTGCCATGTCTTGACCTTTGTGACCCCCACTATTTTTGAAAAGGGAGGGACTGAATCAGCACTGCTTCCTGCTCAGTATTGTACATGGCCACTGCAGTACAGCTATGTTCAAGTGAATGGGTTGGTTGAAGTTATTTGCACAGGTGGGTAGTTGGGCAATCACTACGCAGGAAAAACTGTAAGAAAGCTACAGGCTTGACGCAGGGCTATCATCCTTTTTAGGATCATAAAGTATTGCCATATCTGAAGGATTTCCCGATACCCGACAAGATAGATATACCCATTCAGCGCAACACTCTAAATTGCACACATATTTAACCCCTTAGTGATGGGCCTATTTTGGGCACTGGTAACCAATCTATTTTCTTACTTTTTTTCTAAGCCAGACCTCGCCACTGGACTAAGTATAACACTACCAGGATCCATTTCATGCTGCTGTCATGATTTCACTGCAGCATGTAACAGGTTAAACAACATGGACGTTTCTCCTGTCCAGCTGACCCCCTGCAATGCCGACACAGGAGCATGGCAAATGCTTATTCTTATCCTGCGGCAAAGTCCAGGAACCATATTCCTAATTGCATCCCATGTCTTATTTGCTATACAAGGTTGCATTTCAGACCATTTCCTTAAAGGAGAATAGACAATTATGACGGGAAATGCTTATAAAGTGCTTTTCCCCCTGCACTTACTACTGCATTAAGGCTTTACTTCCTGGATAAAATGGTGATGTCACGACCCGACTCCCAGAGCTGTGCGCGTTGTGGCTGCTGGAAAGGATGATGGCAGGGGGACACTGAGGGACACAGGGCACTGGAGAAACACTGAGCACCCCCCTGCCATCATCCTCTCCAGCAGTCAAAGCCTGCACAGCTCTGGGAGTCGGGTCGTGACATCACCATTTTATCCAGGAAGTGAAGCCTTGATGCAGTAGTAAATGCATTTCATGTGCCTTTTTCCGTAATGAGTCTAGATTTGTATAACTTTTGGGGGGCAATACAATACTTTAATAAAAAATATTTTTCCAGACTTCTCCTTTAAGCTTTGCCATTTATGTTTCCACTAAGCCACACTTGTGTTTGAAGTAAGGTGCTAAAAGTGTCTAAAACACATACAGTATATTCGAAGCAAGTCATGTACGCCAGTTTAAAAAAATAAAATCAAAACAAGATTCCATGCGTAAGTAAATCTTTCCCATTGAGTTTTGTTCTAGATGGAATGTGGAATGTAATCTCTCTTCAGAACCTAAAATATGCAATTCACTGCACAATATGCATTTGTTTTTCATGCTATGTTAAAAGACACAGGGAATGTATGATAGTACTATGTCTCATCATCCCCCTCATTGTTTACCTGCACTGGAAAAAAAAAAATGACATTTACCACAAGAATTTCAACAAGGTAGGAATGTTTTTATTAACAATTGTAACAGTTTTAACCATTTAATGACCAATACAACTTTTTAATGCAGTCATTAACCCCTTAACGACACAGGGCGTATATTTACGCCCTGTGGTCGCCTCGGGGACTTTAGAGGGGGCAGTTGCGGCGACTACCCGGGTGCGGCATGTAGCCCGGGACTACGGCTATTAGCAGGCACGGTCCGATCGCCCTGCCCGCTAATCAAGCAATCAGATGCAGCTGTCAAAGTTGACAGCTGCATCTGATTGCTTGCTGTCCCTCAAACCTAGTGGTCTGGTGGGGTGGATCGCCCCCCGGGACATTGTCCCGGAGGAGCGATCCACACATTCTCTGCCTGACGGGGTCAGTGCCGTAATGGCGCTGATCCCAGTTCGGCAGTCGGTTGTTTTCGGCTGCAGCAGCGGAAAGCAATCGAGTGCCTATCTCATTGATCTATGCTGTATAACTCTACAATATATTCCTACAAAAATTGATAGCTCGCACAGCCATGTGGTCACCCTGTGATCAAGCTAACGTGAAACGTGCGTTGGGGGAGGAGGAGGACCACGCTGTCATCAGATCTAAGGTACACTTGCACTGTGCATACTTACTGCTTGGAAGCTGGCCCGGCACTTACCTGGTTCTTGTGGATATGTTTACAACTTACATTGCTGCTATTGTGTTGGGGATTTTTTGATTTAGTATTTATTTAACACTGTGCACTTTAGTCCGGACCTCGGTTGCTGCTATATCACATAGATTAGACACTAGTCCTGCGGCACTGTGCACTTTATTTACTATTTATTTATGTCCTGTTTGGCTATTAAAGCCATTATACCATGCTTCCTTAGAAACTGTCTACATATGCTCTGGTGATCTCTGTGTCCTGCCTGTGTTATCCGTTCAAATCTGTAAAACCACTCTAGATTTTTAATCAAAGTATGTGTTTTTGTGTTTGTTATGTCATGTTTCAATAAAATTTACATTATTATTTAATGGCTGTGCGAGCTATCAATTTTTGTAGGAATATAGTGTTGTATAGATAGCTCTATATCATCATAGTGGTCTATATAGGAGAAATAATGTATAATGGTGCGTTCACACCTACAGGATCTGCAGCTGATTTTCTGCAGCAGATTTCATTTAAATAACTGAACACAGCATCAAATCTGCTGCAGATCTGCTGCAGATCCTGTAGGTGTGAACGCACCCTAACTCTACAGCATAGATCTCAATGAGAGATCAGTGTGCATATACTAAAATTCCCCCAGCGGGGCTTCTAGTATATGAAATAAGTAAATAAAGTGTCAATATTGATAAAAAAAAAAAAAAACTCCCCTAAAAAAAGTCAAAATCACCCCCCTTTTCCCATGTTATAAATAAAAATAAATAAATAAATAAACAAACATGTTTGGCATCACCACATGCGTAATCACCCAAATTATTAATTTATTTTACTCCTGATTTTGCATGGTAAACAGCGTAAGCGCAAAAAAAAAACTAAAGTGGAAAATTGCGCATTTTTGGTTGCATTAAATCCAGAAAAATTGTAATAAAAAGCAATCAAAAAGTCGTATATGCGCAATCAAGGTACCGATAGAAAGAACACATCATGGCGCAAAAGAATTTACACCTAACTAAGCCCCATAGACCAAAGGAAAAAACGCTATAAGCCTGGGAATAGAGCTATTTTAAGGAACATGTTTATGTTAACAATGGTTTGAATTTTTCACATGCCATCAAATAAAAGAAAAGTTATACATGTTACATATCATTGTAATCCCAATGACTTGAGGAACATATATAACAAGTCAGCTTTACCCCGGCATAAAAACAAATACCCCCCCCCCCCCCCCCCCCAAATAAACAAAATGCGTTTTTTTGTTTTTTTGTTTGTTTTTTTTTTCAATTTCACCACACATTTATTTATTTTTTCTGGTTTTGCAGTGTTTATTTTTTTTTTATTAAAAAAAGTTAGCCTGTCATTGCAAAGTACAATTAGTGGTGCAAAAAACAAGGGCTCATGTGGGGTTCTAGGTGAAAAAAATGCAACTGCTATGGCCTTTTAAGCACAAGGAAGAAAAAAACGGAAGTGCAAAAATTGAAATTGCGTCTGTCTTTAAGGGGTTAAGGAAACCTATTCTAGGCTGCCACCTTTTTACAGCAGACCTACAATAAAGATAAAGAAATGTCTCTCATTGGGGATCACAGAAGCCCTACTGTCTATATCTACCAGGAATGGAGAAACCTCAGGTTCTGGTAGATTAATCCCTCACATGCCAGAGTCAGAGTCTCATTGGCAGCCAGGGGTCCTTGTAAAGGTGCCATGGATGCCTGAGTACCTGGCCATGTCTGCAGCACATTTACTGATCACTTTAGAAGTCCCCTTGTGGGACAAGAAAGTAGTAACAAAAGACAAAAATGTATAGAAAATAATATGCAATTAAAAACCTTTCCCCCTTCCCTCCCAAAAGAAATAATACATTTTCCCTTTACATTCCTGTTTTCTACATAAAACATGATCAATAAATAAATATATTAGATATTGCCAAGTCCATAATGATGCAAACAATAAAGAAATTACTGGTGAATTTAATTAAGAATTTAATTATCCTGCGCAGCAAACATAGTAGAAAATACAAAAAAAAAAGTGGGATTGCTGTATTTTGTTAATCTGCCTCCCAAAAAACAGTAAAAGTAATAAAAGTCATGTTCCAAAATAGTACCAATAAAAAACCCAGCTTGCCATGCAACTAATATGCTCTCATGAGGCTATGTTAATGGGGAAAAAAGTACACTGGGAGGCACCCATGGAAAAAGAAAAAAAAAATATGTGGGCCTTATGGCCCAGAATGTATGCTGGGTAAAAACTTACTGCAATTTAACAAAACAAAAACAAAACAAATAAACAGCATGAGAAGAAAAATAAATACTTCCAAAAAGTTGGACTACACCGAAATAAAACTTTAGGTAAAGGCACTAGGGGAAACATTCCCCCAAAGACTGCATATGTGATACTCCATGATGCAAGCCTTCATATGCAGAAGATGAATCCATGACTTTGTTCTTGGTTTAATGTATGGTATGGTCGTGCTCGATTTCTTGAATGCATTGATTCCTTTTTAGCATCCCAATGTCTGGACTATTAAATAACAATATGATTCGAACTAGAGAAAGAAGCCTTTACTTTCCAGTGACAGGACTAAAAGATAGAGCTCTCTCCATGCCGTCAGCTAGTTAATAATGGTGGCTGCATAAGGTAGACACGGCCAGGATAGATGAGCACTTATTGATTTCGATAGAGAAACTAACCAAACAAATTTGGAGCCATAACAGATGAGTGGAGGATGAAGGCCGTATTCTCAACAGATAAACATTAAATGGGAAATAACCCAGATTTTATGTATACTGTATATTTACACTCACTTAATTACATCCAGAAGGCATGGGAGTAAATAAAGCTATTGACATACAGTAAATATAAAGATCCTGCAGTGTCAGTAGGAAATAAAATGTGTTTCTATAGGGAATTCAATAGATTAAAAATGGAGACTATGTGTAATCCCTGTGTATAGGTGGCTTTTAAATTCAGTTACATTTAATTGTTTGTATACCCAATTTAGCTGTTGCAGCTATATGAGTATTGTTACTTTTTTTTTTTATTACATTAAAGATGGCAGTACACAAGGGATGTTGCTTACTAACCTGACTTTATTTCAGCAGAAAAGGGTGACCATGGGGTGTAGTGTGATTAATTTTCAGTGCTGAACCCTATTGTTCTCAGAGGAATAAACTGCCACCAGTAATTTGGCTGGGGATTACCTCTGCCTATAGACAACACATGAACGTCCAGTCATGCCCTAACTTCCTTTTTATAAGAAAATAAGCCAAAGTTTGATAATCTGTTTAAGTACTGCAGTCATAATCTTACTCGACATAGCAGCAACTGTCTGACAGTGTTTAACACAGGTGCCAGGTAAAAAAATAATAAATATTCTGTGTCATCACTCAGGGCCAGGGATTGAGACAGCAGTTGAGCAGTTGGTTGGCATTAGCACACTTTTAAACAACACTATATTGGTAAGTCACACATTAGACACATTAGAACTCCGATGGTATGCCAGCTATTGCCTTCAAAAGATGAAAAATACAAAAATTGGAATGGAAAAAGTTAAAAGGTAAAACTGACAACTGGTAATCTTTTGGCCATCAGTTATTAAAGGTGCATAGCCTCCTTTACCTAAGCACCAAGACGTGCTCAGTTGAGCATCAAGCTGGATCAAAAACCCTAATGTTTGATCGAGCTCTATGCCTGACCAAGCATGCTCACTCTACACTACGCAGAAAACCTTAGCCCCTTAGGGACAAAGCCTATTTGGGCCTTAATGACCAGGCTCATTTTTAAAAATCTGACCTGTCTCACTTTATGCGCTTATAGCTCAGTGATGCTTTAACGTATGCTAGCGATTCTGAGATTGTTTTTTTTTGTAACATATGGTACTTTATGTTAGTGGCAAAATTTGGTCGCTGTCTTGTGTGTTTTTTGTTAAAAACATCAAAATATAATGAAAAATTTGAAAATTTTGCACTTTACGAACCTTGAAATTCTTTGCTTCTAAAAAAAGAAAGTCACATGACAAAAATTAGTTAGTAAGTCACATTATCAATATGTCCTCTTTATTCTGGCTTAATTTCGTGAACATATTTCACTTTTTTAGGGTGTTACGGGGCTTAGAAATGTATCAGCAAATTATCAAATTTTCAAAAAAATTTCCAAAACTGTTTTTTTTTTAGGGACCAGTTCTTTTTTTAAGTTGATTTAGGAGGCTTGTATACTGAAAACCCCCATAAGTGACCACATTTTGAAAACTAGACACCTTAAAGAATTAATCTAGGGGTATAAGGAACATTTTAACCCTACAGGGGCTGGAGGAAAGTATTCACAATTAGGCCGGAAAAAAATGGAAAATAGAAATTTTTCAATACTATATTTGTTAAGATTAAAGTATCTCATTTTCATAATAAACATGAGAGAAAATGTACCCCAAATTTTGTAACACAGGTTCTCCTGAGTGCAATGGTACCTTATATGTGGGGATAAACCACTGTCTGGGCACACAGCGGGGCTCAGAAGGTCCCTATTAGCATTTCCAGTTCAGATTTTGCTGAAGAAGTTTCTGAGCGCCAGGTGCGTTTGCAGAGCCCCTGTAGTGTCCGCAGAATAGAACTTCCCCAAAAGTCACCTCATTTTGGAAAGTACATCCCTCAAAGAATACATCTTGGAGTGTGGTGACCATTTTGACCCCACAGGTATTAGAGGAAACTATTCAAAAGAAGACAGTAAAAATGAAATAGAATTTTTCCAATAATATGTTTGTTTAGTTTGAAATTTCTCAATTTCACGAGGAACAGGGGAGAAAACTCACCACAGTATATGTAACGCAGGTTCTCCTGAGTAGAACGGTACCCCATACGTGGGCATAAACCACTGTGTGGGCACACAGCGGGGCTCAGAAGGGAAGGAGCGCCAATTAGCCAATTAGCTGAAGATCGGAAGTACATAAAGTTTTTTTAGTCCTCTAAACCACAACAGTCCTATCTTACCAGTTAAAATGGTTACCTGTACAGGTCGTAATCATATACTAATCTGGCCAAGATTTGGACAGTAATAAATTAATTTAATATAATCATAAATAGCGCATGATATAAATATTCATCAACAAAAGATAAAAACATTTCCCTTACGTCCTCAGCAGCAGCACAAATGGGGAAGATCCTATCTTCCTGCAATGGTAGGACAGATGGTACTAATAAAAGATTGATTAGGAGCCCTATAAGAAGGCCATACAGACCCCTCCTCCTTGTGTTTTTTTCTGTCCTCCTGTGGGACAGGTGGTAGGAGAGGGAAGCAGGCTCAGGCCTATGTTTGTGTCTGACTTTCCTTTCCAAAGATTCTTCCTTTCCACATGGTCGTGTGGAGAGGGGAAATTTATAGAAATGTTGTTTTTCCTGCTCTGCTGTATCAGAGAGGAGATTATTTACTTTTTAGTAGAGTTATCGCTCAGCTTCTCTGCTGTATGGAGCCGCTGTGTGAGGGAAGCCATGAAGCTGCTGCAGTAAGTATCATGGTGCTGCCAGACCTGTGTCCTCACCTGGGCGGCTGCTAATGTTTCTTGATACTTCAGCAAGGTAAGATATGCTGTTTTTTCTTTTGAGCTGGAAGCCTGGCATGTGTATCAGGAGGATTATTGGATATATATATATATATGTTGTATGAGGCTTTTATGCCTCAAATGTTTCGTTTCAATGTTTTTCACTTTTTTTTTTTTTAACATTGGTTGTGCAAGTCCTGTTAGACTGCTTCACTATATGAGTGACCTATGTAACTATAGTGAGTATACATGAACACAGCTTTAAAGCTGCTAGTTGGGTATTTAGTACACCTGCTGTCTCATAATTTTCTCCAGTACTGCTACAATGAAACTGTGTATGTGTGTGAACACAGCCCTAGAGCTGCTAATTGTGTACACCTGTTGCCTCATTACTTTCTATAGTACTGCCATCGGATGATGCAGTGAAGCTATAAAACTGTGTGTTTGTGTGTGCACACAACCCTAGAGCTGTTAGTTGTGCAGTGTGCACACCTACTGCCTGATTACTTTCTATAGCACTGCTACCAGATGATGCAGTGAAGCTCTGAAACTGTATGTGAACACAGCCCTAGAGCTGCTAATTGTGCACACCTACTGCCTCATTACTTTCTATAGCACTGCTACCAGATGATGCAATGAAGCTATAAAACTGTGTGCACACAACCCTAGAGCTGCTAGTTGTGCAGTGTGCACACCTGCTGCCTGATTACTTGCTATAGTACTGCTACCAGATGATGCAGTGAAGCTCTGAAACTGTATGTGAACACAGCCCTAGAGCTGCTAATTGTGTACACCTGTTGCCTCATTACTTTCTATAGTACTGCCATCGGATGATGCAGTGAAGCTATAAAACTGTGTGTTTGTGTGTGCACACAACCCTAGAGCTGCTATTTGTGCATTGTGAACACCTGCTGACTAATTACTTTCTATAGTACTGCTACCAGATGATGCAGTGAAATTGTGTGTGTGAACACAGCCTTAGAATTGTAGTTGTGTAGTGTGTATACCTGCGGTCTGATTACTTTTCCAGTATTTCTATCAGATGATACAATGAAGCTATAAAACTGTGTATGAACACAGCCTTAGAGTTATCGTGTAGTGGTAGATACACCTCCTGTCTAATAACTTTCACTAATACTGCTAACAGATGACGCAGTCACCCTATGTAGCGTCTGTGTGCTACTCCAGTGCTGCCATTTAAGAATGCAGTGAAGCTACTGTGTATGAACACGGCCTTAGAATTGTTAGTTGTATACTATACACCTGCTGTCTATTTACTTTCACTATACTGCTATCAGATGATACAGTGATCATGTGGACCTTCTGTGTGCTGACATTTAAGAATGCAGTGAAGCTACTGTGTGTGAACACTGCCTTAGAATTTAGTCGTGTACTATGGACACCTGCTGTTTAATTACCTTCACTAATACTGCTATCAGATGATGGTTATCATGTGGACCTTCTGTGTGCTGCTATTTAAGAATGCAGTGAAGTTATGAAGCCACTATGTGTGAACATTGCCTTAGAATTGTAGTGTACTGTGTAACACCTGCTGTCTGATTTCTTTCACTATACTGCTATCAGATGATGCAGTGCCCTGTGAAGCTGCTGTGTGTGAACACAGCCTTAGAGTTGCTAGTTGTGTACTGGATACATCTATCTAATTACTTTCCCTAATACTGCTATCAGATCATATAGTGACCATATGGAGCTATGTGTGTGAGCACATGCTTAGAGCTGCTGGATGTGTACTGGATACACCTGCTATCTGATTACTTTCCCTAATACCGCCATCAGATGATGCAGTGATTCTATGGAGCTTTTTTGCGCTGCTCCAGTGCTGCTATTTAAGAATGCAGTAAAGCTACTGTGTGTGAACATGGCCTTAGGATTGTAGATGTGTACTATCTGATTAGTACTGTTATCAGATAATGCAGTGACCTATGAAGCTACATTCTTAGAGATGCTGGATGTGTACTGTATATACCTACAGTCTAATTACTCTGTAATACTGTGTACACCTGCTGTCTAGTTACTCTCTGTAATACTGATATCAGATGATGCAGTGACCCTATGGAGCCTCTGTGTACTGAAGGATGCAGTAAAACTATGAAGCTGCTATGTGTGAACACTGCTTTAGGATTGCTGGTTGCATATTCAGTGCACCTGTGTGTCTGATTCCAGGCACTCTGCACTAGTCTGTTAGTCGGCCGGTCAGTCTGGCACAACTTCCATCCTTGGATGTAGCAGGATTCTGGTAACAGAACTTCTGGGGAAAAAGCTTTCTTGGCGTACAGATCCTGCAAGATTCCACTTTAAAGTGGCAGAGAATTCATTTGTGGATTGCAACTTTTTCTCAGAAGAGACAATGACTGCTTAAGATTTTACATCTGAATGATAATCTACAGGCTGAACTGGATGGAGTCCGAGGTCATGGCTCCTTCAGACGCACAAAGTCCTTGTTCAAAAAAAAAAAAAAAAAATTTCTTAGTAATTTAAAAAAAAAAAAAAAAAAAAAATAATAATAAATAAATAAATAAATAAATAAAATAAATGTCTATATTGCTATAGGTGAGCAGTATACTTGGCTGCCCGATCCCCACAGTTTGGAGACTGGTCCTTCGTTGTAAGGGGGCAGATGTTCACTCCAATATAAAGATAGTTGGATCTGTATTGGACATTCTCATGAAAGTCTAATAAGAGAAGGAACTTCTACTTTGTTCCACATTCCGTAGGAATTCTAGTATGGAAGGTAAAGGAAAGAATCCTGCACAAGAAGGACCAGACGTCTCGGAGGCCTTGGGGATGGGGACAAGAACTTGTGACTACGTCTTTTCTGACAATTTATTTCCATAATGAGAGAGGTCTGTACCAGTGTTATATGATAGGAAAGGCTACCATATTGAATTTTGATCTGTGGGTCCCTCCTAGAGGGATGTTATCTGACCGTGTATACCTGTATACGGCCTCCTCTGAGGAAGGTGCTGTATGTGGGATCTATGATCTGTAGGTCCCTCCTAGAAGAAGGATGTTATCTGACCAGGTATACCTGCATGTACCTGTATACGGCCTCCTCTGAGAAGGCAGTTGTATGGAGGATTTATGCTCTGTAGTTCCCTCCTAGAAGAAGGACGTTATCTGGCCATGTATACCCGCATGTACCTGTATGGAGGATATATGATCACCTGACCATGTATACCCGCATGTACCTGTCTACAGACAAAAGCTGCATATTCCTTTACATCAAGACCCTTTGTACAAGGCAATTGGAATTATTTTCAATTTACAGCCCTTCTATCTGGAATAATCTTGGCTCCATCTACAGTCACCAAGGTGATGTCTATTGTACTTTGACTGTTTGAGAAAATTGAAGCTCATCATTGTTTTCTGGCATCGAACAATTCCTAAGGAGGAGAATAGATCCCCAGTCTGTGACTTTCTTCCTCCAGAGAGATTACAGAAGTTGACACAAGTCGGGGTTCTCAGCACTCCCCAGTTGCTGTCACTTCATCTGATACCCTTGGGTCTTATGTCTACACTGGAAATAACACCCAGAGACAAGGATAGCTTTTCCTGCTCAATGGCAGCAGTCTCCCAATGAAGTGGGTAGAGAAAACCATTGATATATCAAGCAGTGGGGCGCTTGTATGAGCAACTGGCAAGGAAGCCTTAATCCCCATCAGAAATGTTGCTGGCATCCAACATATGAAGGGAATACTAGTCCACTCCAGCACACCAATCTATGGTAAGCTATCAGTATAAGATCAAAACCGCATCTAGGATGGTGCATATCGATCTTTATAGGGGCACTAACTCTGTATTATTACTACTGGAGGCAGGGGCATTTTGTCTGCTGGCAATCTATGCTGCGATGTAACCCTGTCGGAGGAACGGTCTCTGGACCAGAAGCTTTCTGGAAAATCGCATGGAGGATAGACCTATTCCTATTCAAGGTTCAAATTGGAAAACCTTTTTTCCTCACTCCTAAAAAGCCCAGAGTCTTGCAGAATCTGAGACAAGGTTGGGCCTTGGTCAGCCTCATTTGCCCCTATTGACCCAAGAGGGCATGGTTCACAATGGTGAGCCCCCTGCCTAAGAATCTTCTGGGAACTCTCCCAGTCTCCCCAGCTACTGACTCACAGTAGCAGAGATTACTCCCAGCGTCCCTGCCAGGTGTGGGCAGAGTCTAAAAATCTTGCAAGTAGCAAGTCTCTGGTTTCATGATGGCCTCTTATTATCTAAAAGCATGGCGCTAATTCCATAGGAATAATCTGGAGGCTTCTGTATACCCTCAGTTAATAACTCAAGAGGGCAGGCTTGTCCGAAGCTTGACTGCCGTCAACAAGGTGGGAATTGATATGCTGTCAAAGTGGTGACCACTCTTCTGTAGTCCAGAGCCACAACTGCCTACAGAACCTACCTGAAGGTAAAGAAGATGAAGCCTGGTGGGTGAAAGTCTCTTCCACATCTCCATTGTTACAATCCATTACTCCTGCCAACACGGGAGAGAAGGAGCTTCATCCCTTAGATGTGGGAAGGGCTTGGAGCATGTATATTGAACGGGCAAACTCCTTCAGGAAATCTAACCACTTGTTTTTATCCTTTGCAGGGAAAAACAAAGGATGCAAGTCATCCAAAGCTTCTCTGTCCAGATGGATAAGGGAAGTCATCTCCATATGCTAACAAGAAGCTGGATTACAGGTACCTGGTGCAATCAAGGCACATTCAATGAGGGCAATATCATCCACATGGGCTGAAAAAAGATCTGTACCCTTGGAACAAATATGCAGGACTGCTTCATGGTCGTCCGTCAATACCTTTTGTCAAGCACTATAGACTAGATATTCACGAGTCAACCAGTTTTTGGCTCAGCCATTCTGTCTTCTGTAATGTAATGGCCCTCCCTAGTCTGTTTTCATAGCTTGCTATATCCCCATTTGTGCTGCTGCTGAGGACGTAAGGGAAAGGATAATTTTTTACTCACCGTAAATTTTCTTTCCTGTAGTCCGAAGCAGCAGCACAGACTTCCCGCCCTGATTTAAACAAACTATTATTTATGCAGCATACCTTGATTGTTTTAATGCCTTATTAACTAAGATTTTATTATGAATTTTAATTTTTTTTCGTCGTTAGAATTAACACAAGGAGGAGGGGTCTGTATGGCCTTCTTATAGGGCTCCTAATCAATCTTTTATTAGTACCATCTGTCCTACCATTGCAGGAAGATAGGATCTTCCCCATTTGTGCTGCTGCTTCGGACTACAGGAAAGAAAATTTACGGTGAGTAAAAAATTATCCTATATACGCATTCCTATAGTTATCAAAAATGAGGATTAATACATGGAACATTAAATAAATGCACATAAAGGTTCAATACACAGATAAATAAATAAATAGAAATAAAAATAAAAAATAAACAATAGAAAAATGAGTCAAAAAAAAAAAAAAAAAAAAAAAAAGTCTCTTTAAAATGAGCGGTACCGCTGGGTGCCGGCCGGTTGCGAAGTAATATTGCTTATACCTTTAATTGTAAGCTACTAATTCCACTCTAGTTGCAGTTCAGTTTAGAGGGTGGTCTTGGACTTGTAGTCCTTCCAGGTACATATCAAGACTCGGACTGATAGTCTTTTTTAACGTGTTTTACAGACACCCTTTTTAGACTAATAGTCCTCCCGAGTCATCAAAGTGTGGTCTGCTTTGTTAGATCAGTAATGATATTTTACGCAAACAGTGATATCAGACACAAACTTATGGCGTTTGTAGCACCTCTCACCCGTCCCGAGGTGGCTGGTGGTATCGCTTCTTCCCTCTCTGCTATCAGCTCGCAACGGCCATATGAGGTTAGCGGCTAGTGTAGCGATCCCGCAGCGCGTCCTCGTGGTTCTGAGGATACCTTCGCGGGCAATGGTACAGCCTCGATCTCGTCACAGATGACTCCGTCCGGGACAGGGTTGTAAAGATGGTTGTGGTATTCCAAATGGCAAGTGTCCAGATGGTACAATACAATCGGGGGGGCCCCCAGAGGGACAATGGGTCAAGAGTAGGTCCCAAAAAAAAAAAAAAAAAAAAAAAAGGAAAAAATAATGTTCGGTTTAAAATCACAATAACTAATCTGATGTAGCATTAGTCTGTATAATTGCCATACGCGTTTCAAGGTTCTCAATGTTTAACCTCTTCGTCAGTGGCGATGATGCTAGTCTTTGCAGGCCCATTTAGTGGGATATTTGTAGTCAGTTACTGATTGATCATGTGATCATGTGATTGATCATGTGATTGATCATGTGATATCCAGAAGAAACTCAGGACTGGATTTGGGTATTTCAGACCATCAGTTACTGATTGATCATGTGATATCCAGAAGAAACTCAGGACTGGATTTGGGTATTTCAGACCATCTTTTGCGATCCGCATAGAAACCCATTTTCCGTATATTCTATGCATACTCAAGAGTTCTTCTGACATATATTCTTATGAACGTTGTAAACTGCAGGTTACAAGGGTGCAATGGTAAAACACTCAGCAGCGTCTGGTTGTATTGTTATTATTGCTGTATTAATACATTCTAGAAAACGCATTACAAACGCAGCATGTGTGAACAGGGTCAATTTAGGCGACTAAAAAGAAATTGTACAAGAACTGAGCAGTTTGAGATAGAAGCCAAGCAAATGACAGCACGATTCCAAGAAAAGAATTATCCAGCTAATATCCTATCTAATTCATTATCTAAAGTCAGAGAACTAGATAGACAATCATTCTTTGATCCCATTGACAGAATCCCTACAGAAAGAACAGACTCCATTATCCTTCCCTTCAACACTGACCATAAGAAAATTGTAAGACTCTTATCCAAAAGCTGGCATCTAATCCAAAGAGACAAAACAGTAGGACCCCTTCTCCCATCAAGACCCCCAGTAGTTTACACTAGAGCCCCGAACCTAGGGATTCAGGTGGCACCAACCGTATCTAGGACAGCATCTCAAACAACATCTAGCAGAACTTGGTTGGAAACCCCGGGATTTCATAAATGTGGCACCTGTTTGGGCTGTAAAAGTACTAATACTCCCAGACATACTTTGAGGGTCAACTCCACTTCGAATGAATTTGGAGTTGATATTAAAGAACTTCTGACCTGTAACTCTAGGGGTGTCATCTACATTATTCAGTGTAACTGCCCGAAGCAATATATAGGTCGCACGAAAAGACAGTTGAAGACTAGGATCACCGAGCACATCAGAAACATCAAAAAAGGAGAACTGACTCACCCTCTATCATCCCATTTTAAAGAGGTCCATAATTGTGACCCCTCCCAACTATCCTTCACAGCAATCCAAAGTGTTAGAAAAGATTGGAGAGGGGGTGACCATATAAGTAAGATGTCGAGAATAGAATCACAAAGGATATTTGAGTTTGATAGCCTTGAACCCAGAGGCTTGAATGCAGAAATGGAGCTCTTTGGCTTTCTGTGACTGGTGTTGTGTGATTGTCCCCTTCCATCCCTTTGTGACCGGTGTCCCTGTCCTGGCGGCCTCTGTGTCATGGCCGGCTACGTGCCAGGCCGTTTTTCACGGCGCCGGAGCCGTCCCTGCCACTTGGGCCACGGATCCTGAGATACCCGGGCCACTGATTACTATTCACGATATATGAAATATACCCTATGGAGTGGGTATTTATGAGTAAATTTATTATGATTTACGGTCACATGTAGTGGTCTAACTTGCCCACGTTATGCGAGGATGAGGATACTTATATCAGAAAATTTTGGTAAACATTGCATGGGTTAGTTACTCTCTACAGCATAACAATATTGCATACTCTCATTCACTTAATCGGTCTTTTACTTCAAATCTTTCTCTTTTGTATATTTATCCCTATACCCCGATCTTTTACCTTTTGTATCTCTCCCTTTTCGTGTTTTTTTTTTTTTTTTTTTTTTGTGTTTGGCCCCTGTTCACACATGCTGCGTTTGTAATGCGTTTTCTAGAATGTATTAATAAAGCAATAATAACAATACAACCAGACGCTGCTGAGTGTTTTACCATTGCACCCTTGTAACCTGCAGTTTACAACGTTCATAAGAATATATGTCAGAAGAACTCTTGAGTATGCATAGAATATACGGAAAATGGGTTTCTATGCGGATCGCAAAAGATGGTCTGAAATACCCAAATCCAGTCCTGAGTTTCTTCTGGATATCACATGATCAATCAGTAACTGATGGTCTGAAATACCCAAATCCAGTCCTGAGTTTCTTCTGGATATCACATGATCAATCACATGATCAATCACATGATCACATGATCAATCAGTAACTGACTACAAATATCCCACTAAATGGGCCTGCAAAGACTAGCATCATCGCCACTGACGAAGAGGTTAAACATTGAGAACCTTGAAACGCGTATGGCAATTATACAGACTAATGCTACATCAGATTAGTTATTGTGATTTTAAACCGAACATTATTTTTTCCTTTTTTTTTTTTTTTTTTTTTTTTTTTTGGGACCTACTCTTGACCCATTGTCCCTCTGGGGGGCCCCCCGATTGTATTGTACCATCTGGACACTTGCCATTTGGAATACCACAACCATCTTTACAACCCTGTCCCGGACGGAGTCATCTGTGACGAGATCGAGGCTGTACCATTGCCCGCGAAGGTATCCTCAGAACCACGAGGACGCGCTGCGGGATCGCTACACTAGCCGCTAACCTCATATGGCCGTTGCGAGCTGATAGCAGAGAGGGAAGAAGCGATACCACCAGCCACCTCGGGACGGGTGAGAGGTGCTACAAACGCCATAAGTTTGTGTCTGATATCACTGTTTGCGTAAAATATCATTACTGATCTAACAAAGCAGACCACACTTTGATGACTCGGGAGGACTATTAGTCTAAAAAGGGTGTCTGTAAAACACGTTAAAAAAGACTATCAGTCCGAGTCTTGATATGTACCTGGAAGGACTACAAGTCCAAGACCACCCTCTAAACTGAACTGCAACTAGAGTGGAATTAGTAGCTTACAATTAAAGGTATAAGCAATATTACTTCGCAACCGGCCGGCACCCAGCGGTACCGCTCATTTTAAAGAGACTTTTTTTTTTTTTTTTTTTTTGACTCATTTTTCTATTGTTTATTTTTTATTTTTATTTCTATTTATTTATTTATCTGTGTATTGAACCTTTATGTGCATTTATTTAATGTTCCATGTATTAATCCTCATTTTTGATAACTATAGGAATGCGTATATATGTTTTTATCTTTTGTTGATGAATATTTATATCATGCGCTATTTATGATTATATTAAATTAATTTATTACTGTCCAAATCTTGGCCAGATTAGTATATGATTACGACCTGTACAGGTAACCATTTTAACTGGTAAGATAGGACTGTTGTGGTTTAGAGGACTAAAAAAACTTTATGTACTTCCGATTTCCTCACTCGCTCCTTTCTAGGTAAGGGCATTTTTTAGTTTAACCTCGACCTATACAGCGATAATTGTGAGCTGCACCAATATATTATACTATTCTTTCTAATTAGCTGAAGATGTTTCTGAGCGTCAGGTGCGTTTGCAGTGCCCCTGTATTGTCAGCAGAATAGAACCCCCCCAAAAGTCACCCCATTTTGGAAAGTACACCCCTCAAGGAATTCATATTGGGGTGTGGTGAGAATTTTGACCCCACAGGTATTGGAGGAAAGTATTCAAAACTAGACCAGAAAAATGAAAAAAAAAATGAATTTTTCCAATAACATGTTTGTTTAGTTTTAAATTTCTCAATTTCACTAGGAACAGGGGAGAAAAAGCACCCCAAAATTTGTCGCGGAGGTTTTCTTGAGTACAATGGTACCCCATATGTGGGCATTAACCACTGTATGGGCACACAGCAGCCAACCGGGGTCAGAAGAGAAGGAGTGTCATTTTAGTTACAGGCAATATGTGGGTGTTTACTGGTTATCTGGGGTGGTAATGGACAATCTTGGGGTGTTTACTGGCTATATGAGCTGGCAACGGGCAATTTGGTGGGGTTATGGGCAATCTGGGGTGGTTACGAGCAGTCTGTGCCAATATGGCGTGGTTACGGTCAATCTGGGGTGGTTACGAGCAATCTGAGGTGCTCACGGGCAATATGGGGTGTTTACTGGCTGTATGGGGTGGTTATGGGCAATCTTGGGATGTTTACTGGCTATATGGGGTGGTTATGGGCAATCTTGGGGTGTTTACTGGCTATCTGGGGTGGTTATGGGCAATCTGGGGGTGTTAACTGACTATCTGGGGTTGCAACGGGCAATCTGGGATGGTGACGGGAAATCTGGGGTGGTGACGGGCAATCTGGGGTGGTTGCGAGCAATCTGGGGTGGTTACAGGCAATTTGGGGTAGTTACAGGCAGTCTGTGGCAATCTGTGGTGGTTACGGGCTGTCTGGAATGGTTATGGGCTATCTAGGGTGGTTAAAGGCAATCTGGGGTGGGTACGGGCAATCTGGGGTGGATACGGGCAATCTGGGGTGGATACGGGCAATCTGGGGAGATTACGGGCAATCTGGGGAGATTACGGGCAATCTGGGGAGATTACGGGCAATCTGGGGAGATTACGGGCAATCTGGGGAGATTACGGGCAATCTGGGGAGATGACAGGCAATCTGGGGTAGTGACAGGCAATCTGGGGTAGTGACAGGCAATCTGGGGTGTTGACGGGCAATCTGGGGTGGTGACGGGCAATCCGGGGTGGTTATGGGCTGTCTGGGATGGTTATGGGCTATCTGGGGTGTATACGGACAATCTGGGGTGTATACGGGCAATTTGGGGAGATTATGGGCAATCTGGGGAGATTACAGGCAATCTAGGGTGGTTACAGGCAATCTAGGGGGGTGACTTGCAATCTGGGGTTGTGACGGACAATCTGGGGTGGTGACCAGCAATCTGGGGTGGTTACAAGTAATCCAGGGTGGTTATGGGTAATCCAGGGCATTTGACTTTGGTGACAGGTGTAAAAAAGTGCCGGCACCATTTGGAACAAGCGATCAGTTGTATATAGTCTATACCGCTGATCACTTGTACTGGAACCACACCGGGTGGTCACTGATCATTGCCTCATGCTCTCCGCCACCTCCGGTGGTGGAAAGAATGAAGCTTTGATCATTTTTAGGAATCCATCACTGTGAACAGAGTCTGTTCACAGTGATGGCGGTGACCATCTTGGATCAGATGGCCGCCCTGGGAGGGGAGGGTCAGTTACCAGGTCACTAGGGTTAATTCTGGGGACAGGGGGGGAGACATGTTCTCATCTCCTCTCACTGTGGATTCACGGTGAGAGGAGATGAAAGCGTTCAGCTGCGCTGGCAATGTCTGTTACCGGTGGCCACAGTTATACTGATAATGCCGGTGAGGGGACTTGCCGGGACTTACCCCACACTCTGCCCCAACCCCTCAGCTACCTCCGGTAGCTGAGAGGAGAGGCTGCGGGCATTACCGGCGCTGCTGCACTATTCTGCACCATCGCCATAAGGAGCTGATGGCAGCAGTATAGAGCCCATTAGTGATCACCGTAAAAATCTGTATCGGCAGTCACTAATAACATATTACATGTATTCTCTGGGTTACTACGGTTATGGCGATACCCCATTTGTGTAGTTTTTTTTTAACTATTACCGCTTTGGAGCAATAGAAACTCTCTTCCTAGCCAAAACCCACAAAAACTGTCGCCACATTGCAAGATCCATAGCGTTCTTATCTTTTGCGCGACAGAGCTGGTTTTAGTCTTATTTTTTGCGGGAAGATCTGTAGTTTCTATTGATAGCAAGTTTTATATGTATATGACTTTTTGATCTCTTTTATGACATATTTTCTAAAGTAGATTGATAAAATACAGCTATTCTGGTACGTTTTTTTAATTATTTTTTTTACAGCGTGTGTTGTGCGGTATATTTATTGATATAGTTTTATAGATTGGGTCGTTACGGACGTGGCAATACCAAATATGTATAGGTTTGTGTTTTTGATCACTTTTATGTAACGTTTTATAGTGTATGGGGAATGTAATGCATTTTTATTATTGGGGGGGGCTGGGGGATGTTTTGTGTGTTTGGTGCACTTTTTTTTTTCACTTTTACACTAGTGTACATTACTGTACACTAGTGTAATAGTGATCAGTGATCATTGATCACTGATACTCAATACACTGCATTACTATTGTAATGCAGTGTATTGAGTATGTGTCAGCTACTTGCTGACAGGCATCTGTTCGGCCATACCTCTGTATAGCTGAGCAGAGGCATCTTCATGGTGAGCCCGGGGGCCTTCATTAGGACCCCAGGATCACCCTGTAGACCTTCAGGGACCGGACCTCGCCGCGGGACTTCTGATCAGGTCAGTATACCCGCGGCACCGACCGGAACCCATTAGATGCCGCTGTCATGCTTTGAAAGCGACATTTAATGGGTTAAACTGCCCAGAGCGGAGAATCCTCCGCTCCGGACAGTTACAGGAGAGAGTCAGCTGTCACACTGACAGCTGATCCCCTGCACCGCTGCCGCCGCCAGGCGGCAATTCATTCCGATGCGTACGCCGTTAAAAGGTGTACGCATCGGAATAAAGCCATGAAAAGGCAGCATGGCGGTCACTAAGGGGTTAAAGGGATTGTCCAGCGAAAAATCTTTTTCTTTCAAATCAACTGATATAAAATTATACAGACTTGTAATTTACTTGTATTAAAAAATCTCTTGTCTTCCCATACTTATCAGCTGCTGTATGTCCTGCATGAAATGTTTTATTTTCAGACTGACACAGTGCTCTCTGCTGACATCTCTGGCCGAGACAGTAACTCTGTCTCGGTTTTCTATCAATCCCCATAGAAAACAGAGAGCACTGTGTCAGACTGAAAATAAAACAAAACTTCCTGTATGACATAGTAGCTGATAAGTATGGGAAGACTTGAGATTTAATAGAAGTAAATTACAAATTTAATATAATAATTTTGAATATAGAATATAATAATTTTTACACCAGTTGATATGAAAGAAAAAGATTTTCACTGGACAAACCCTTTTAAAGTTTCCTTCCACCAATAATCCCAGAACATGTAGATTACAGGCTATTGCTGCTCACCAGTTTCTTTGCCATCTTCATGGTTCCACTTCAGTGCATGGCAAGCATTGTTAACAGAAGAACTAAAACATATGACACGAGAGCAACTCACAGATAAAATATTTTCCCATCTTAAAACAGACACACACTCAAAGCTTTATTCTTAATCTTCCGAAGATTCTTACGTTAGTTTTATCACACTTACAATATGTACTCTGTTATAGTATTATTTTACTGCATGAATAATTCATATTCATCTGATACTGACCACTTTTTATGACAATAAAGATAAACATATGAAGCTTTCCTCCGGCTGATAAAACATTTCAATAGACGCTGAGATCTGTTAGAATTGATCTCTGTTTTGAGATACGGTGACTTCTCAAAGCCTCTTCTGTATGATCTGCACTAGCTTTATAGATCTTATGTTTGATCTTGTGTCGAATCAGAATCTTCTTAAATATTTGACTTTTACAATCCATGCGTACTTCTTTTTTACTGTGTATGTATAAACACAGACAGTTCTATTTTTTGAGTATGACTGAACAGCTACAAAGTAGTCGTTGTTATTACTGGACGGAAGGATATGCAAAATAGCTCTCACACCTCTTGAGCAAAGAGATGTCCTTTCAAGTCAAGTCTCACTCAGTCAAGGAGCCTTAGAACATTGACTGGGGATTTTATGCCAAGCCAAACAATCTCTCCCAAAGTAAAGATTTCCCATCTGCAGATAGCTATTTCGGGGTTATTGCCTCTCATCAGTGCAGGCATAAAATCCCCAGACAATGTTCTAAGGCTCCTTGACTGAGCGAGACTTGACTTGACCTTCCAGTCTCCGAAATGGCATTCAGAATAATCCCTGGATGAACGTTCTATCACATGTAATCTAGTGTCCATAACTTGTAATATTATATTTTGCAAGAAAAGCATCCAGACCTCCCGTCAACTTATTTTATGAATTCACCATGACAACATTATGTGGTAGGGAGTTTCAATGTCTGACTACCCTTACAGTAGAGAATCCGCATCTGTGCTGGTGGTGAAACCTTCTTTCCTCTAGACATAGAGGATGCCCCCTAGTGATGGTTACAGACCTAGGAGTAAGAAGATCACTATAAAAAGATCTCTGTACTGTCCTTCAAAAACCTTAAGGAACTGATCCTGAAGGCAAAGAGCAATCACACCAAATACGGATGGGACTTAAGGTCCTATTCCACGGGCCGACTGTGAGAAGCAAACGAGCCCTGTCAGCGCTTGTTTGCTCCTCGTTCTCCGCTCACTGCCACCGCTATTACACTTGGTGGCAGCGAGCAGGTGAGTGCGGGAGGGGTCGAAGGGAGCTGCCCAGGTGATTGCCAGATCATCCAGGCAGCCCATAGAGGGTAGTGGCGGTCTGCTGCCACCGCTCCTATTCCACAGGGCGATGGCAGCAGATCGCTGCTATTACAGCCGTTTGTTTTTCAACATGGTTGAAAGATAAACAACTGCAATGATCAGCCAACATGAACGATGTCTGCTGATAGTTGGCTTCTATTCCACGGGACAATTATTGGCCGTAAGGATCGTTCCGTAGCCATAATCGTTCCGTGGAATAGGGCCTTTAGATTTACTTTTTGTTCATTTTGTAGCTCTTTTCCACACTTGCTAACAATTTTTGCACAGTACTATACATCTCAGAAAATATACAGTTTAGAGATAAGAAAGGACGTTCCTACCCATACCATTATACTACTTATATCACTTTCTATTCATGTTCACTCCTATAATAAGTAAACATTTCATTATTTATTGGAATAGTAAGCATTTTAATTTTTTCTGGTTCTCTTCCTTCCCCACCACATAGAAACATACACACACACACACACACACACACACACACACACACACAGCTTTATGGTATAGATTCAATTAAGAAGTTTTCTTTACACTACTTTTTCATATCACAAATTATCTAAGCTCAACTTATATTTATTTTTTTCTCAATTTGCATAACAAGAGCAATCCCCCACTTACACTGCAATTAAACTGTTATTTGTAGCTGTAAAGTTCAAGAATTTTGCATATAAAAACTGAAGTGAGATAGACACCAAAGGTCATGATAGAAACTGTGAATACACTTGGTGCCTGTCGACATCTAATTAACATGGTGCTGAAGAGTTTTAATGTGAAGCACCGGAAAGCAATGACAATTGAAGAACAATGTGGGAAACACGTTGTTTCACATGGAAACTACAATTAAACAGCACGACAAAAGAAAACACTAAATAGCAATTACATTTAACTCAATGTATCTAATCTATTGCCATCACATTGTATGAAACCTTTGTGGCATAACGTGTTGTTTTTCATGTAGGTAGCAGTCATCAAAATAATAACATGTAACAAGGGGCCGTGTAAAATTTCAGCTTTTACAACATAGAAATCATATTCCATCTGTTAGGCAGCTACTAATAAACTTGTATTTTTTTAGCACTTTCGTTTGAATAGCAGTGATGTCATATTTTAAATTCAATGTAGAACAGGAAGCCCTGCGATTCAAGAGTCATTGTATTTGGCAGGAAGTCCAATGATGAGGATCAACTTGACGGCTAATGTGATGAATTTGGGTCATCATTGCAGTGATTTGATTATAACACAGAATATAAATTTTTGCTGCAACGCTTTTCTGTACATTTTTCAGCTAATCATAAAAGACGTGAAAGCTCTTTTACATGGGCCGATTATCAGTTGAATAATAGTTCAGAGAAACATTGTTTCCAACATTAGGCCCATGTAAAAGGATCAGTGATCTGCCAACAAACAAGAAACACAACCAAAAATATGTAATGCATAGTGTGAAAACAGGGGATTTCCAGACAATGATGGGAGGTTAAAGGAGAAGTCTGGTGAAAATTTTTATTAAAGTATTGTATTGCCCACTAAAAGTTATAAAAATAAACAATATACACTAATTACAGGAAATGCTTATAAAGTGTTTTTTTCCCTGCATTACTACTGCATCAAGGCTTCACTTCCTGGATAACTTGGTGATGTCACTTCCTGGATAACTTGGTGATGTCACTTCCTGGATAATATGGTGATGTCACTTCCTGGATAATATGGTGATGTCACTTCCTGGATAATATGGTGATGTCACAACCCAACTCCCAGAGCTGTACAGGCTTTGGCTGCTGGAGAGGAAAATGGCAGAGGGATGCTCAGTGTCCCTCCAGTGCCCAGTGTCCCTCAGCCATCATCCTCTCCAGCAGCCACAGCCCGCACACCTCTGGGAGTTGGGTTTTGACATCACCATTTTATCCAGGAAGTGAAGCCTTGATGCAGGGAAAAAAGCACTTTATAAGCATTTCCTGTAATAAGTGTAAATTGGGGATTTGTATAACTTTTGGGGTGGGGAGTAATACAATACTTTAATAAAAAAAATGTTGCTGGACTTCTCCTTTAATGGCCACATTATTAATCATGTGATCATATAAAGGATCTACAACGAGCACCAATCACAGAAACCTATTGATCTGTGTAAAAGAGCCTTAACTATTCTTATTGCATATAGCCAGAACTGTTCTGTAACTCAGATGTTTCCAGGGTAGGTAGGATATGGTAGATCTTGGGGAATAGAGGATAAAGATGGAGAGATCAGAGTGTCAAAAAGAGGTTCATAACAGGGAGTTAATACAGAGAGTTACATAGGGAGTTGAAATGTCCATGAAAAAAAATAAAACTCCATCATAGCGATGACTTCAGGGTGTTCACGTCAAATTTACCCCCTAATATGTTTTAAACAGAAGCTGTGATGGATGGTTAACAGCAACAACCATCACCGGTAGCGTAAGACTAGATGAATTTAATGGATACATTGTAAGCTCTTTATGATATATCTATTAAACAGATAGCCAATGGGTGACAGATGCCACTGTTAGGTATACTTTTAAAAAATCCATCAGCCATAGGGTAGAATGGCATTTGGTTTAATAGATACGTCATGAAAAGCTATTGAACAGTTCAAGGCATATCCGTTTAATGAATGTCATACAGTACATTCTTCCCTCAGAGGCTCATATGGTATTCATTTAACAAAGATATTTTTAAAACATCCATTGGAAGGAATAGTGTATCACAACATACATAAGCCAGTATGAGGCCAAGAAGTAACTATCATTGTCTTGTGCCTAAAATGGACCCTTATACAGACATTTGATATGTACATAAGGAGCTTTTCTAATGTGCATGGTAACAGTTGAGGAAAAACTGGATGTGGACACCCCCTAGGTCTTTAATGCTTTAATAACAGATAAGGATAAGCTTATTATTATTATTATTATTATTATTATTTTAATTAAAGGACTCTTTATAATTACAGAGCCCTTTGATGCCCAGAAGTCCGGGTAAAATTAATGCAAATTTCCTCCTTACCTTCTAAAAGCCATAGCACTTTTATTTTTCCACCAACAGGGCTGGTTGGGGTGTAATTTTTTGCGCCATAATCTCTAGTTTTTATTAATATAATATTGATATAACAGAAACATTTTTATTGCTTTTTATAATTTTTTTTTTATATTTATTTTATTTTCAAAATTTCAAAGATACAAGCATGGTGGACAACAAACCCACCAGAAAGAAAGTATAAGATAAATAGCCGACTGGCCCAGCAGTAACCAGAGGCCGACGTTTGACATATACAAATAAGAAAAGGCAACATATAACATCCCCAACCCTCCCCACCCCCACTCACAGTCTGAAACATGGTGGATCAGGAACTAGGGAGCAGCAGGAAGTGGCACATATGGACAGACCTAACCAGAAATCTTCAATTTACCCAGTGTACCTGCCACATCTTTCCTAAGATACCAAGTCGTATCCTTGAAGTGCACCATTAACTGCCAAATTTCTTCATTGGATAAAAAGCAACAAATAAAAGTCTTCCATTTCTTAAAGAAGCCATTTGTCAGTTTCTCAATGGATCGTGAGACTTCCATTTGGTCAAAGTGCATATATTTCTTAACTTATTGAATTACTTCATCAACCTGTGGCATTTGGGGTATTAGCCACTTAGCAAGCAAACACCTCTTTGCGACCAAAATGAACACGTGACAGAGTGAGGATAATTTATCTTCATCAGACGATATATGAAACAAAAGTGTCAATGGATCCAAGGGAATAGATATCTTGAGTTTGTCTAGCAACACTTCTTTCAGAATAACCTAAAAAAAGTCTTGATAAGGGACATGTAACTAGGCCATGGACTAGATCTATCTGTCTGGCGTTGCTTTTGGGGCAGGCCTCAATACGATCCGGAGACGCAGGAGTTTTCGGGAGCGTAAAACCATACGTGGCATGATGGATTAGTTTGTATTGGATCTCCCTCCAAGTTTCACTTATCACTGCCTTGCGTATTATCACTGCCTTGCGTATTAATAGCCACCCATCCAAATTTAAAACAAAATTTTATAAAATCAGCAATTCTGATGTTTTTTTGTTTGTTTACGCCGTTCACCGCGTGGGAACAATAATGTTATATATTTAATAGATCGTACAATTCCGCATACTAGGATATGTAAATATATATATATATATATATATATATATATATAAATAGTGATGAGCGAATAGTGAAATTCAGATGCACAGATCTGCACAGATCACCGAGCCCACAGGTCGGAGGTAAGAAGCCTACCCCCACCCGTCGGTACATATGATTGCTTGTTCTGTCACTGAGTACTTTAAATGATGGGGTATGTGCAGTAGTAATGTATATAGGGGAATTTTATACTCACCGTAAATTCTCTTTCCTGTAGTCCGAAGCAGCAGCACATAATGGAGAAGATTCTATCATCCTGCAATGATAGGACAGATGGTAACAAGCAATAAAGAGTTAATTGCCCCGCCTATAAGGCCCTATGCTGACCCAGTCTCCTTGTGTACTTCTAACGATCTAGGAAAACATAACCCAAAACACTAAAGGTATGCTGCATAAACTTTTATAGGGAGGGTTAGTTTGTGCTGCTTCGGACTACAGGAAAGAGAATTTACGGTGAGTATAAAATTCCCCTTTCCCTTACGTCCTAAGCAGCAGCACATAATGGGGATATAGCAAGATCACATAAAGCGTGGGAGAATCATACAGCAGCCATGAGAACGGGTTTACCAAGATTGGTTGCCCGGAGGTTCTAATGTCCAAAAGTATAAGAAGACCACAATGCAGTTCTGCATAACTGATCAATGAGAATGCACATCTCCTCCACCCAGGATGTAGACATTGCCCTTGTGGTAAGTGCCTTAATGGATTCAGGTACTTGGACTCTCACTTTTTGGTAACACACAGAGTCTGCCGTATCCATCTGGATAAAGTGGCTTTTGAGGACTTCAAATCACTGTTCCTTCCTGAAAAAGATACAGATAAAATCTTCTGACTTCTCTGGTTCTCACTAAATAAACTGTCAAGGCCCCGCCCACAACCAGAGAGCGCAGGCTCAAGGCTCCGCCCACAACCAGAGAGTGTGGTTGTAAAGCTTCCTCATTGGAGGAATTTAGGCAAAAACAGGTAACTCAATCTGCTGAGTAATGTTGGATAAGGAAGGAACCTTAAGGGTAAAAGACAAAGTCCTGAAGGATAACAAGATATGGTTCAGTGGCTCCTAATGTCTGAACACACTCCTGAGTTTAGCAGATGTAATAGCTACTAGGTAGCATACCTTAAGGGTGAGGTATTTTAATTCAACTAAAGATAAGAACTCAAAACGGAGCCGTGCAAGGTGATGAAGGACGAGTCCTGGATACCACCTGGGAGTTGGATCCATTAGAGTTGCTTTAATCCTCTGCGTAGCTTTAATAAATCTCTGTATTAGGGATTTATGGGACAGTCAGCTGTCTGGAAGAGCTTAAAGAGCATAGACATGTACTTTGACGGTCGCAGCTTCAGCCCATTCTCAAACCCATCCTGGAGAAATCGAAGGATCGCCTTGATAGACAGTGATATGGGAGAAGTCCGATTCTTCTCACACCAGGATAAAAAAAACCTCCTTAATCCTCAGGGAGGTTCTCTTTGTGGGTTCTGCTCTTAATAGCAGAATCATGTTTACCACCAATTCTAAAAAGCCTCAGCTCATCAGGCCTGTCAATCTTCAGGCCGTCAATCATAGGTGGTCCAGACCCAGACACAATCTGCCCTTCTGTGACAGTAAGTGAGGATTCTGAGGAAGTCTCCAAAATGTCCTTTTGGACACATGCATCAGGAGAGAACAACCATGCCTTCTTGAGCTATTAGGAGTAATGAGGCATGATTCTGCCTTGTCCTTACAAGACTACTACGGGTTGTTGTCCCTAGCAGTTTAAGGGAGTAAAAACCACGTATTCTGGCGTAATCCGAAATGGCCATTAGGTCCACGTAAGGGTCGCCATAATATCTGGTGATTGGCCAGACACAATCTGTCCTCATGGGGCAGTAGGTGAGGAATCTGGGGAAGTCTCCAAAATGTAACATAGTAACATAGTAAATAAGGTTGAAAGAAGACAAGAGTCCATCAGGTTCAACCTAGGAAAATCCTACTGTGTTGATCCAGGAAGGCGAAAAACCCCTATGGGGCAGAAGACAAACGCCCCACCACAGGGAGAAACTCCCCCCCCTCCCCCGACTGCAATGGCAACCAGAACAATCCCCGGATCAACGTATCACCAGAAATCTAATGCCCATAACTTGTAATATTATATTTTTCAAGAAAATCATCCAGGCCTCCCTTGAACTTATTTAATGAATCAGCCATGACAACATCATGTGGCAGAGAGTTCCACAGTCTTACCGCTCGTACAGTAAAGAACCCGCGTCGATGCTGATGATGAAATCTTCTTTCCTCTAGACGTAGAGGATGCCCCCTTGTCATTGTTACAGACCTAGGAGTAAAAAGACCACTACAAAGATCTCTGTACTGTCCCTTCATATATTTGTACATTGTGATCAGATCGCCCCTCAGACGTCTTTTTTCTAGCGTAAATAACCCCAAGCGTGATAACCTGTCCTGGTACTGTAACCCACCCATTCCCTTAATGACCTTTGTTGCCCTCCTCTGCACCCGCTCTAGTTCAGCTGTGTCCTTCTTATATACCGGTGCCCAAAACTGTACACAGTATTCCATGTGTGGTCTGACCAGTGATTTATAAAGAGGCAAAACTATGTTCTCATCTTTAGCATCTATACCTCTTTTGATGCACCCCATTATTTTATTAGCCTTGGCAGCTGCTGCCTGGCACTGATCACTAAAGTTGAGTTTACTGTCCACCAATACCCCCAGGTCCTTTTCGGAAGTAGTTTTACCCAGTGTTTTATTATTTAGCACATAACTGTACTTATTATTTCTATGGCCCAAATGCATAACCTTACATTTATCCACATTAAACTTCATTTGCCATTTCTCCGCCCAAGCCTCTAGCTTCTCCAAATCCCTCTGTAATAGGATATTATCCTCCTCTGTACTGATTACTTTACCCAGTTTAGTATCATCTGCAAAAATGGAGAGTCTACTCTGTAGCCCCTCTACAAGATCATTAATAAAAATATTAAAAAGAAGTGGACCCAACACTGACCCCTGTGGTACCCCACTAGTAACTAAAAACCCAATCTGAATATGTTCCATCAATGACCACCCTCTGTTTTCTATCACACAACCAGTTACTTACCCATTTGCATACGTTTTCCCCGAGTCCCAGTATCCTCATTTTGTAGACCAACCTTTCATGCGGCACAGTATCAAATGCCTTTGAAAAGTCCAGATACACAACATCCACAGCCTCCCCCAGGTCCAGTCTATAACTTACCTCTTCATAGAAGCCGATCAGATTAGTCTGACAGGACCGATCCCTCATAAATCCATGCTGGTGCTGCGTCATAAGATTATTTTCATTAAGATACTCCAGTATAGCATCTCTTACAATCCCCTCAAATACTTTACCTACTATAGATGTTAGACTTACAGGCCTGTAGTTTCCAGGATCACTCCTTGACCCCTTCTTGAATATTGGTACCACATTAGCTATGCGCCAGTCCTGTGGAAGAATCCCTGTCGTAATAGAATCTTTAAATAATAGGAATAACGGTCTGTCCAACACAGTATTTAATTCTTGCAAAACTCTAGGATGGATACCTTCTGGGCCCGGTGACTTATGGATTTTAATGTTTTTAAGGCGTTTCCCCACTTCTTGTTGTGTTAGGCAGGTGAGATTTATGGGAGGATTAACATTATCCCTAGTCATGTCGTCTGTTATGGGATTCTCCTCTGTGAATACAGTAGAGAAGAATGTATTTAGTAGATTGGCCTTTTCCTCTTCCCCCTCCACCATTACACCCAGATTATTTTTGAGGGGACCAACATTTTCGGTTTTAAGTCTTTTGTTATTTATATAGGTGAAGAACATTTTGGGATTTGTTTTACTTTCTGTGGCTATCCTTCTTTCTGTTGCTATTTTTGCTTCTTTTATTTGCGTTTTACACATTCTATTCTTCTGTCTATAGTTGCTCAATGCTTCCCCACTACCTTCTTGTTTTAGTAGTCTGAATGCTTGTTTCTTATCATTTATTGCACCCCTTACAGCTGTAGTTAACCACATTGGATTTCTCTTATTTCTACTACGTTTATTCCCATATGGTATGTGTCGTTCACACGATTTACCCAGGATGCTCTTAAATATGTCCCATTTCTCTTGTGTACTTTTATTTCTGAAGGCATTGTCCCAGTCTATGTTCCCAAGGTCCTCTCTTAGTTTTTGGAAATTAGCCTTCCTGAAATTTAATGTTTTTGTAGCCCCTCTGCTAATCATTTTATTGAAGGATAATTGAAAACTTACTATGTTATGGTCACTATTACCTAGGTGACCCCCCACCTCTATTTTTGATATTCTGTCGGGCCTATTGGTTAAGATCAGGTCCAGAAGGGCCCCCCCTCTTGTTGGTTCCTCTACTAGTTGGGAAAGGTAATTATCTTTTACTATTTCCAAAAACACGCTTCCCTTCCTGGAGCTGCAGGTTTCTGCTTTCCAGTTGATATTTGGGTAGTTAAAGTCCCCCATAATAATGACTTCCCCCTGCTTCGCTGCCGCATCTATTTGTCTTATAAGAAGATTTTCTGATTCTTCCACTATACTTGGAGGTTTATAACTCACTCCTATAAGAATTTTATTATTCTTTGTCCCTCCCCTTATTTCTACCCAAAGAGATTCCACATTATCATCACATATATCCTCCCGCAGAATAGGCTTAAGGCATGATTTAACATATAGACAGACCCCTCCCCCTTTCTTATTTTTACGGTCATTTCTGAATAGACTATAACCCTGGATATTAACGGCCCAGTCATAGGTCTCGTCCAGCCATGTCTCGCTTATCCCCACTATATCATATTTCTCTTCAACCATTATGAGTTCTAATTCCTCAGCTTTATTAGTGAGGCTTCGAGCATTAGTATACATACATTTAATATATTTCTCCATATTCCCTTTCCTTTTATCACTAGTGACTGTTCTAACCCCTCCCGCCGCTCCACCCCCAGTTCCATAATCTAGGCCCAGCTCTCCATCTACTCTGTCTTCACTTACTATATTGTAGTTGCCCTCCCCCCCGGTCCCTAGTTTAAACACTCCTCCAACCTCTTAGCCATCTTCTCCCCCAGCACGGCTGCACCCTCCCCATTGAGATGCAGCCTGTCCCTACCGTAGAGCCTGTAACCGACCGAGAAGTCGGCCCAGTTCTCCATGAACCCAAACCCCTCTATCCTACACCAGCTCTTGAGCCACTTATTTACCTCCCTAATCTCCCGCTGTCTCTCAGGTGTGGCTCGTGGTACAGGTAATATTTCGGAAAAAATCACCTTGGAGGTCCTAGTTTTAAGCTTCCTGCCTAAGTCCCTGAAATCATTTTTAAGGACCCGCCACCTACCTCTAACTTTATCATTGGTGCCAATGTGCACCATGACTGCTGGGTCATCGCCAGCCCCTCCCAGTAATCTGTCAGCCCGATCCGCGATGTGACGAACTCGAGCGCCAGGAAGGCAACACACTGTTCGACGATCCCGGTCTTTGTGACAGATTGCCCTGTCTGTCCCCCTAATAATTGAGTCCCCCACTACCAGTACCTGCCTGGCCTGCCCTGAACTCCTGTTTCCCACCTTACTGGAGCAGACACCCCCCTGGCTTTCAGAGGCAGTGTCCTGCTGCAGCAATGCCACCCCTGAATCAACATCCCCCTCATCCGCCAATTTGGCAAACTTGTTGGGGTGTGCCAGATCAGGACTGGCCTCCCTCACACTCTTCCCTCTACCCCTTTTTCTAACTGTGACCCAACTAGCTGCCTCTTCCTCCTGTACCTCCATGCTATCACACTCTCCCCCATCTACCCCTTGGAGTGCTTGCTCAGTGAGAAGCAGACCCCTTTCCAGTTTGCCAATGCATCTCAATCGTTGCAGCTGCTCATTTAGATCCAGGATCTGGGCTTCCAAACCAGCAACATGCACACATCTCCCACAATGGTATGCACCCTCGATCGGTTGGTCAAGGATTGCATACATCGCACAAGATGTACATTGGGCCGCATTGTCAAACATGGCGCTCATTTATATGGGGATATTATGAATATGTTCTCTTTTGGACATATTCATCAGGAGAGAACAACAATTACCACAATGACCTCTTGGGCCAATCTGTGGTTATCAGGATTAATGAGACTTGATCCTGTATTGTCTTTTTACAAGACTTTTACTGATTGGTGTCCCCAGTAGTTTTTAGGGAGTTAAAACCACGCATCCTGGTTTTACCCGAAATGGCCATGGGACCAATGGGTCGCTGTAATATCTGGCGATTCACTAGAACATCTCTTGGTCCTGAGACCATTCTTCTGTTAGGGTAATATAATGTTTTTAGCCTTTTACATTAAGGTATTGTGACTTCCCTTGTTGCTGGATAGATCTCTTGGTCCATGCAAAAACAGCTTCTGCTTTTAACAGTAATGCTACTGATCACATGCAGCTCTGAAGATCGATATGCACCACTGTAGATGCATTCTTGAGCTTACTCCGATAGCTTCCCCATAGATTGATGTGCTGAAGTGGACTGGAGCTCACTTACCGCACTCATCTCTCACATGTTGGATGACAGCCACTTCTGTTAGGAACAAAGTCTTCTTCGCCTGTCTCACCCTTTGTTAGATGGATCGGTGGTTGCCTCCACCCACTTTGAGGGCGAGATTGGTCTGCCACTGACTGAAGAAAATGTTGAGGCCCTTTTATCTGTGGGTATAAACCATAACCCAATGTAGGCTGTTTATTCTTTGGTCCCATACTGACAGCATCTGCTGCAAGGGGATACATATGCCAACCTGCCTATTCAATTCGTTGCTTGCAGACGTTATGAGACCTGACATAATCATCATTGGGTGAAGGGACACCAATTGGGGAGTTCTAGGAATCCTGACCCAGGAATGGTTATGGGTAGGTGAAAATATAGTACTGTAAGTTTTTGACAATTAATCACTCGTGCAGGAAGGAGACAATGGTGATCTTGGATTCTCTCCAGATGGTGACTACAGCTGACATAACATAGAAGAGTGTCCCATCTACTTCCCTTTTTATCTTAGGATAGATAGGCCCAGCAGGTAACCTTAGTGAATGTAAAGGGAGCTAAGGTGATTTCAGAAAGATACAAAGGAATATGCAGTCTTCTCTGTAGCCAGGTATATACATGTATATGCAGTCTTCTCTGTAGCCAGGTACATGCAGGTGTATGCAGTCTTCTCTGTAGCCAGGTACATGTAGATATGTGTCTCTCACAACTAGCATGGTTAGTCTCCTTTAGGAGGGGGAGCACAGAGCATATGTTCTCCATATAGAACCTTCTTTGCTTAGAACTGTAGATCTATGGACGTTCACCAACAATTTACCTTCTTTGGATCGGAAACTGTCAAGAATATGGCATCATAAGGTAAACCCACGGTTGCTGCCAGAGGAGCTTTTGTCACAAGCTTCTTTGTCCACATCCACAAGACCTCTGAGATGGATGATCCCTTTTAGTGACGGATCCATTATTTCTTCCAGTACCTTCCATGCTGGAAACTTCTATAGAATGGGGAACAAGGGAGGATTTCTTTCTCCTTTTCAGACTGGGGCAGAGATTGTACCTTTCTGTAAGGAAGAGTCCTTCCTCAGAGTGTCCCCAATCCATTCAGGTGGATTCTCATGGTACACAGAGTTTTATTAGAAAGAACATCCATCTCTAACAAAGTCTAATGCTCCTCTCCAAGTATGGAGGGGCCACGGACCAGGCAGCCAACTGTGGAGGGGCCATGGATCGGGAAGCCAAATGTGGAATGACACGCATACTCAGAAGTAAGCACTATCTGCTTAAGATATAGCATCTTCTGTAATGGGTTACAATGAAGATACAATCTACAAACAAAAATAAATTCCACTGCCATCTGGATGTGGAATATTGCAGGATACACATACATAAGTGACTGAGCTTTCCCAAAGGTTTTCTCACCCTGAAACTTTGGACATTAGATTCCTGCATTAATTGAGATAAAATAATAATAAACCTGTGCCAGGTAAAGAGGCAACAGACTGCTGTGTAGTGCAAGAAAACCAGATACCTCAGAGCAGCTGATACACAACTAGCAATTCTAAGGCTGTGTTCACACAATGCAGCCTCATTGTTTCAATGGATAATTGTTTCAATAGCAGAACTAATGTAAGACAGCTACCAGGTATACTCGGTACACAACTAGAAACTCTAAAGTTGTGATCATACCCTGCAATATCTTCGTTTTACTTATTTTTAAAAATAGCAATACTATACATGTAGCAACTCTAGGCGTGTGTACACACAATGCTGTTTCATAGCTTCAATGCAACATTAAATATCAATAACCGTGCTAGAAAAGACCCCAGATGCACTCAATACACAACCAAGAACTTTAAGGTTGTGTTCATACAATGCAGTCTCATAACTTCACTGCATCATACAAAAGCAGAGCTATAGATGACATGCAAGGTGCAATCAATACACCACTAGCAATCCTAGGGTTGTGTTTACACAACAAAGTTTCATAACTTTACTGCCTCATTCAATAGCAGTACTAAATGAAACATCAGGTGTAATAAAAAATAGCAACTCTAGGCTTGTGTTCACACAATGCATCTTTCACAGCAGAGCTAGAGCAAGGAATCAGACATCAGGTGCAATAAATAGCAACTCTAGGCTTGTGTTCACACAATGCATCCTTCCACAGCAGAACTGGAGCAAGGAATCAATATTCACCTAGCAACTCTGGGCTTGTGTTCACACACTGCAGTCTCACAGCTTCACTGCATCCTTCAATCGCAGTACTAGAGCCAGGAATCACACTCAGGTGTAATGAATCACTCATCAGGTGTGACCAATACACACCTAGCAAATCTAGGTTTGTGTACACACAATGCAGTTTCATAGCTTCAATCAGGGCCGCTTTAACCAGAGGGCACATGGTGCACGTGCACCGGGCCCGCTGGTTAAAGGGGCCCCCCCGAGCAGGCCGGCCGTTGCTATGTGCGACCAATGCGGTCGCACAGGGCTCCGGCCACCAGCCTGTCAGGGCGGAGCGCCATGGATGGGTAATCTACTTACCCCTCCATGGCGCCCCCTGCAGGGCCCCCTCGGCGTTCGCCGCTGCCCCCGCCCGCTGCTGCGGCGCTTCAGCCCTGCAGCAGCAGCGACACTGACAGAGAGAGAGCCATTGGCTCCCTCCCTGTCAGTCCCTCTTGTGGCCGCACTCTCCCTCTAGCGCCCGACGTCACTGGAGCGTCGGCGCGAGGGTAAGGGGAGAGCAGCCTCTTGTGACTGCAGGAAGTGCGGCCACAAGAGGGAAGAGAAGAGGAACGCGAGGACCTAGGTGAGTAACAGTGTTTGTTTTTTTCAATGTTATATGGGAGGGGGAGCTATATACTATGGGGGGGGGGGCACAGGGGGCTATATACTATGGGGGGGGGCACAGGGGACTATATACTATGGGGGAGGACAGGGGAGCTATATACTATGGGGGAGCACAGGGGGCTATATACTACTGGGGAGCACAGGGGAGCTACATACTATGGGGGAGCACAAGGGGCTATATACTATGGGGGAGCACAGGGGGCTATATACTACTGGGGAGCACAGGGGGCTATATACTACTGGGGAGCACAGGGGAGCTATATACTATGGGGGAGCACAGGGGGCTATATACTATGGGGGAGCACAGGGGGCTATATACTACTGGGGAGCACAGGGAGCTATATACAATGGGGAGCTTAGGGGGCTATATACTATGGGGGAGCACAGGGAAGCTATATACTATGGGGGAGCACAGGGGGCTATATACTATGGGGAGCACAGGGGGCTATATACTACTGGGGAGCACAGGGGGCTATATACTACTGGGGAGCACAGGGGAGCTATATACTATGGGGGAGCACAGGGGGCTATATACTATGGGGGAGCACAGGGGGCTATATACTACTGGGGAGCACAGGGAGCTATATACAATGGGGAGCTTAGGGGGCTATATACTATGGGGGAGCACAGGGAAGCTATATACTATGGGGGAGCACAGGGGGCTATATACTATGGGGAGCACAGGGGAGCTATATACTATGGGGGAGCACAGGGGAGCTATATACTATGGGGGAGCACAGGGGAGCTATATACTATGGGGGAGCACAGGGGAGCTATATACTATGGGGGAGCTATATACTATGGGGGAGCACAAGGGAGCTATATACTATGGGGGAGCACAGGGGAGCTATATACTATGGGGGAGCACAGGGGGCTATATACTATGGGGGAGCACAGGGGGCTATATACTATGGGGGAGCACAGGGGAGCTATATACTATGGGGGAGCACAGGGGACTATATACTATGGGGGAGCACAGGGGAGCTATATACTACTGAGGAGCACAGGGGTCTATATACTATGGGGAGCACATGGGTCTATATACTATGGGGAGCACAGGGGAGCTATATACTATGGGGAGCACAGGGGAGCTATATACTATGGGGGAGCACAGGGGAGCTATATACTACTGGGGAGCACAGGGGAGCTATATACTACTGGGGAGCACAGGGGGCTATATACTACTGGGGAGCACAGGGGTCTATATACTATGGGGAGCACAGGGGTCTATATACTATGGGGAGCACAGGGGAGCTATATACTATGGGGGAGCACAGGGGAGCTATATACTACTGGGGAGCACAGGGGAGCTATATACTACTGGGGAGCACAGGGGGCTATATACTACTGGGGAGCACAGGGGGCTATATACTATGGGGGAGCACAGGGGGCTATATACTATGGGGGAGCACTGGGGAGCTATATACTATTGGGGAGCACAGGGGGCTATATACTATTGGGGAGCACAGGGAGCTATATACTATTGAGGAGCACAGGGGTCTATATACTATGGGGGAGAGCACAGGGGGGCTATATATTATGGAGAGCACAGGGGGGTTATATACTATTGGGGAGAGCACAGGGGGCTATATACTATTGGGGGGTAGCACAGGGGGTCTATATACTATTGGGGGAGAGCACAGGGGACTATATACTATTGTGGGAGAGCATAGGGGTCTATATACTATTGGAGAGCACAGGGGGGCTATATACTATTGGGGGAGAGCACAGGGGGGCTATATACTATTGTGGGAGAGCACAGGGGGGCTATATACTATTGTGGGAGAGCACAGGGGTCTATATACTATGGGGGAGAGCACAGGGGGGCTATATATTATGGAGAGCACAGGTGGGCTATATACTATTGAGGGGAGCACAGGGGGCTATATACTAATGGGGGGAGCACAGGGGGGCTATATACTATTGGGGGAGAGCACAGGGGGGCTATATACTGTTGTGGGAGAGCATAGGGGGGCTATATACTATTGGGGGAGAGCACAGGGGGGCTATATACTATTGTGGGAGAGCACAGGGGGGATATATACTATTGTGGGAGAGCACAGGGGGCTATATACTACTGGGGAGAGTGCACAGGGGCGCTATATACTAATGGGGGAGCGCACAGGAGGGCTGTATATAACTGGAGGAGCACATGAGGGGCTATATACTACAGGGACACCTTAAAACTATGGAGGCACAGAGGGGTGTAACTATGTAGGGGTACAGAGGGGTGTAACTACTGTATAGGGGTAGAAGGGACCTAACTACTGTATGTGTTGGAGCCTAAAATATTTGTCTGGCAGATTCTGGAGAGAAGATTCACAGCCAGGAGAAGACTTCAAGGTGGCCCAGGCTGGATGGAGAGAAAAAGAAAAGGTGACAGACTCTGATCGGAGAAGACGCCCCCGGTGAGTCACTGGATGTAACTACACTCTGTTATAGGGTTGTAGTGTTAGGGGTCATGATGTGGCGGTATTATGTAATGGTATAATTGGTGATATCTTTCTGTTTTGTTTAGTGCAGTTTTTATGTAATATGTAATCACTGTATGGTGGTAGGAGTGTTATAAGGTAACTACTGTATGTATTGGGGCTCTTGATACAGTGTGGGGGCAAATTCAGTACATTATACAATGTGCCGAAAGGGAAGGGGGGGGGCCCACTCTTGAGGGCTGTGCACTGGGCCCACCAATGTATTAAAACGGCTCTGGCTTTAATGCAACAAGAAAAAGCAGTGCCAGTGTAAGAAAGATACCAGGTGCAATCAATACACAACCAGCAACTAGTGCAAGAAATCAGCAACCAGGTGCACAAACAGCTCAGTGACCGCACAACTAACAGCTCTTATCTAAGGCTGCATACACATATAGCAGATCCATAGTTTTCACTGTATTATAGCAGGACCCATACCACATGATCACATAGCGTAACTGTCTCACAGAGCTCGCACAGGCAAAAAAAAATAAAAATAAATCAATTATAAACTATTATAAATCTCATGAAATTTATATCCATTAGCCTGCACACAGGCCTCCTGCAATACAGGTCAGGCTTCCAGGCAGAGAGCCTGCACAGGCACCATACAATTCCTCACAAAAAAGGCCGGAGGACTTACCTCTCTGAAGAGTGAGGACAGACACCAGGAAGCGGCGTCCTGACTGAGCAGCGCCATGGTTAGCAGCCACATGCAGCCCGGCAGCGGATGGCGTCATAATACTTACTGACCAGAGCATAGAAGCTGAGCGATCACTGAGATGGTGGCTGCTTCCATAAGAAAAATAAAATCTTTGATCTGTACACAACAGAGCAGGATAGAAAACAAAATACATATACAAAAAAACTCTCCCTCTCCACACGACCATGTGGAAAAGAAGAATTATTGGCAGGAGAGCAGAGAAACACACATATGCCTGCTCCCTGCTCTCCTCCTGCCACCTGTCCCACAGAAAAAAACACAAGGAGGCTAGGTCAGCATAGGGCCTTATAGGCGGGGCAATTAACTCTTTATTGCTTGTTACCATCTGTCCTATTATTGCAGGAAGATAGAATCTTCCCCATTATGTGCTGCTGCTTAGGACGTAAGGGAAATATACAGTATATATATATATATATATATATGATGGGAAGGGGATAATGAGGCCACATATTCTACTTAGCTTGATCCCTGTGTGGACTGATAGCACTTGAGATAATCAGTTAAAAAGGACCTATAACAACACCCCCCAAATAAAATAAATAAAATAAATAAATATGACATGTTGTGATGTTACTATAAATAATGTGTGCTGTGCTTTGATTAGACATCAGTTCTTTCATATGCCCTCCTGTTTCCAAGATATGTGCATTTTTAATTTAACAATTTAGGGACTAGTCACATGGATATGAAGTTAATTTTAATAACGGGAGTGAATATTAGGTGATGGGCGTGATTATACATTTAAGGGGTGTTCTATATTAATAGGAAGTTATGCCAAATGCAACCCATCTGATCAATAAGTGAACTGTTAAACAAATTATACACCCCCTTATTAAAGGAACAGGAGGGCATATAAAGAAAATATAAAAAGGTTTGCTATCAGGTCACTCTATGCTACTTTTTAATGAAAGCAACATCTCTTTTTTGTGTTGTGTGCAGGTCCTCCTTAATATTCTCTCATTCTCACCAGAGATTACACCTTGCAGTTAAGGGTGATGTCTCACTTGGACATCATCATCATCTCTGCACTATGTACAAAGGGGTCATATGTCTTCCCAACAGGGAAAACATGACCACTCCAACAAAAAAGGTGTAGGAACAAACTTTTCAGTACTCTTTCTGTATTCCGGATATTAAGCAGGGATCTACAGGAAATACACAGATCTTCAAAGCTGTTTTGACTGTAGATTATATCATGTTTTTTCCCCCCCTGGACATTTTTAGGCAGATTTGACCTAAACAAGGTTAGATATTGATTGGTCATTTATCTGACCATTAAGAGCCTGATTGTATAGCTAGGCCACATGCATGATCACTGGATCCTTCATGTGTAAAACATAAAATGCATCACTCTTGGCCACATATCACCTATATACAGAATGCAGATCGATAACTTATATGGCTGCAAAAAGTATTAAATTTGTAGAAGAAGGGTCTCATTCCTTGGCTCATTTCTAGCCCTTTGGAACAAGCATCCATTTGCTCAATAATAAACTATGTAAAATGGCCAGTAGTTCTTAATGCTGGGTGTGAAGGTTTCTTTGCCCCCTAAAACAGTGAGTTATCAGAAACTTTTAAAACCCATGTAACATTCTCTATGTATCTAATTTGTAGCTTGAAGGTCATCTCAACTTCTTTAACCCTTGGAGAAATAATACAAAGAATCACAAAGACAAAGACATCATCACTGCCTTTATGTAAGACCAGGGATAGGATTCATGGGGCCCCATAGCAAAAAACTGTAAGGGCCCCCCTCCCCTATGCACATCACAAAGCACTGTCTCTGTGATGTGGCCAAAAAACAAAATCACTTGTGACAAGAGGCAGAATCTTGCCTGCAGCCACAAGAGTGACTGGCAGAGCAGAGAGCCATTGGCTGCTTGCTCTGTCAGTACACTGTTTTTAAGTATAAGGGCCCATTAGGAGCCCTTATGGTTAAATACGTGGGTACAGGAGCAGACTACCTTTTGCTTAACCCCTTATGAACTGCAGTGTGTATGTGACTAGGGATGAGCAAACTTTTGAACCTTGCTAATAGTGATGAGCGAATAGTGAAATATTTGAATGTTCGATATGCATACGCATATCTCTTAATATTCGAATATTCGATCCCATTAGAGTCTATGGGAACAAGTATTCTATTATTGAAAAACACCCATTTGACCACTTGGAGGTCCCCAAGTCCCCAATGACACCTCAGGAAAATTATACCAACACCACTGGAATGCAACTGGGACAGCAGGAGAAGCATCTAACACCCCAAAATCGCTGGTAATAAAGTCACAAGTCGATGTTATACAGGTGAATTACCTGGTTATTAGAGATGAGTGAATAGTGAAATATTTGATTCGAATGGATTAGATTCACATAGCTCCCGATATTCGACTATTCGAACGAATATCGAACCATTAAAAACAGAGGTAGCATATAAATCATCCCAAAATTGGTGACAGCAACCAAGGTTACTGTGTTTTTCCATTCAGTGACAGAAAACAAGGCTACTGGGTGTTTCCATTCATTGACAGTACACAAAAGTACTGGGTGTTTCCATTCATTGCAGCAAACAAGGACACTGGGTGTTTCTATTCATTGACAGCCAACAAGAGTACTGGATGTTTCCATTAATTGACAGCAAGCAAGGTTACTGGGTGTTTCCATTCAATGACAGCAAACAAGGTCGCTGGGTGTTTCCACTCAGTGACAGCAAACAAGGTTACTGGGTGTTTCCATTCAAATATGTAGTACCAAATCTACAAAGGGTAGTGCAAGCACTCTGCTGACCAAGTGCTTTGCGCTGCTGATACGTGCTAGACTGCTCAATCTAAAAGAAAGAGTAGTACGTGTGTTCATCCAGTGCTATGTGCTGCTATGTCATACATATATACACAGGGTGGTACAAGAAGGCTGCTGTGCTACTATAATGCACTCTGTTTACCAAGTGCTACGTGCTACGTAATACAGCCGTACAGCTGTACCTATAAAATATTCATACACCCTTTAATAACCAGGTAATTCACCTGTATAACATTGACTTGTGACTTTATTACCGGCAATTTTGGGGTTTCAGATGCTTCCCCTGCTGTCCCAGTTGCATTCCAGTGGTGTTGGCATCATTTCCTGAGGTGTCATTGTGGACTTGGTGAACCTCCAAGTGGTCGAATAGATGTTTTTCAATAATCGAATACTTGTTCCCATAGACTTTAATGCGATTGAATATTCAATCAAATATTCGAATATCAGGAGATATGCGTACGAATATCGAATATTCCAGATTCATTACGAACTTTCTCAAAGTTCGGTTCGCTGACAAGGAGATATTTGTTTTACAGCTGGTGCACTAATAACCCTTGACCTCTGCAGGGAGCTCTGCACATTTTTACTACTTGATAGATCAGGGGTTATCAGTGAAGTGAAGCAGAGATCTCTTTGTCTTCTGCTTATTAACCCTTTTTTTGTGTTGCAGTATGAAAGTAAACATTAGGTTACTTACACACTGTCGTACATAAGGGATTCAGTAGAAAGGATGGGTCTTATCTTCTCCATGGGCCCCCCTCCTGCATGGGCCCCAAAACAGCTGCCGGCCCTGCCTCTATGGTAGCTACGCCACTGTGTAAGACAATTCATGAGTAGACTGTCCATTGATGGTTAAAGGTTATGGATGAACTACTTATGTTTTGGTAATATTTTATGTAAAGTTGCTATATTGCTATATATATTTTTTTATTTAAAATAGTTTAAACAAGTTTAAAATAAAATAAGCTTAAAATATTTAAAATAAATTCCTAGACATATTTTCTGTGAACGCTCACATTGCACTTCCAGGGAAATTACCTGCAGGTACAATGTAGAAAAAAAAATAGTGTCCCCCTTCATGGAGAGTCCCATTTCCCCAGGCATTGTCTTCATATTGTAACACATTTTCAGTACATCTGTATTTTCAGCATCATTAGCGCTATTACAAATCATAGTAGCCTCATTTAATCATTACAAGCAGCTACTATGCTTTGTAATGGTGCTGATCTCGCTGCAGCTACAGTAGTGCAAGTGGATTGTTATATTATACTAATCTAATGCACTGAATATTTCATATACAAGAGCCCCTGAGGTGCAGTGCATTAGATTAGTTCAGCTAACTGCACAGCGGTTTAGAGTGTTCTTAGTGCCTCTTAGTGTATGCATATATACTAGATATTGCTGACACACTCTATGGAGATAGGAAAACCGCTGTGCATGATTCCATGGCAGACTCGCCATACTGACAATAAAACTTTCTAATGTCAACCCTTTAACCTGTACAGAATTTATTTAGTATTTTTACCAAACTAAGGAGTGGGTCCAAAACCGAAAAAGTGCAATTTTGTCTATTATATATTTTTCTCTGTTTTGATTCCACCTTTGGTTTTAGTTAAAATTGTGACTAAAATCAGCACAAAATTGGTTCCAAATACAGACCTAAACACCACATGTGAACCTAGCCTAATGGTAAAGTCACACACAGAAAATTATATTGCAGATATTTCTTCAACTTAAAAATTGTCACAGCCACGGCAGCATCCTGTGCTCCGGGCTGCCGCTCTGTCGTGTTCTGGCAGTGGATGCCAAAGCCTATGTGCTGGGGTCAGCGCCACTTCGGCTCGCCTGAGCACCTTATCTGTCCGTGCTCCTGCTCCCTGCTGTCACGGTCTGTGAGTGTCCTTGCCTCCTAGGGTGCGCTCGTCGACTGATTTAAAGGGGCAGTGCGCCCCCAATTGGTTAGTGCACCAATCACCTGCTCCTATAAATAAAGCACCTGTCCTGACATTTCCTGTTGAAGCATCTGCATGCTTCCCTTTGCATGTGGTCCTATTTCTCTGTTGTTCCTGCCTGTTGTACCCACCGCCACTGCTTTCAGTTCAGAGCCCCGCTGTATTCCTGCTGCCTGTGATCACAGTCGCGAGTCCTGCTGTGTTCCTGCCTTCCCACCTGCCTCTAGCTGCACTTCTCCCACTGCCGTTAGCAAGTCTAGCCAGGAGTAGCGACCTGGGGGTCACCTGCCTCAGCAAGTCCATCCAGCCTTGCGGCAAGCACTGATGAAGACCAGCGGTCCCTCAGACTCTGCTTCCTGATGCGGCTTATGCCATCGGTATTGGTAGTACAGCGGATCCAAAACTCCAGTCATTATAAAAATCACTTCTTAATGGGGTTGTATTGGTGGCAAGCACATGTCTTTCTATTAGCTTCATTAAAATGAATGTCAAAGTCACAAAATCTGCCTTGTGTGACTTCACATAGAAGATTTTTTTTGTTTATAAGTGTCAGGCTTTATGCTTGATTTATTTTTTTAAAGGTGTCTTTCCTTTATTGCCACACGTCTATTGTATGCAGGTATAAGAATGCATACAAGCAGCAGACTCCTTGCACTTCATGGCGGTGACAGCGTTGTTTATTGTACAAGAACAAACAAGTCACTTTATACTGTAGTCTGCAGAGAGAAAGAAGCTGACACTGTAGTCTATGAAGGGTCAGAGGCCTTTTGAATAACATTCCAACACTGCTGTGTTTGTGCATATTGGTATTGTTATCAGGAAAGAAACACTCAAACAGAAGAACAATATGAAAAACACAACACTACTTGATTTTATAATACATACAATTGCTACTAATGATTCTAAATGTGATGCTAGAAAAAGCTAGCTCCATCTACTGCTGTTTCTATATTTGTCGCATTTCACTTCCTAATACATTGCTTTCTTCTTCTTCTTAATTTTTTTCCACTTGTTGTTGCCCGATCTGTCTAGGCAATGTTTATCTAGGCATATCAGGAGAACAACAGAGCTGTCATTCTGTCATTCCATCCTCCACCTACTATTATAATGAGATTACCTTGCAGATAACCTCTCCCCCTTACAGCAGCAATAAACTGACAATAGTCTGCTGTGCTATTCTGGAGTTTTAGGCATTTGTATTGACTTCCACAGAAGAAAAATATTTAGAATTTAAAAGGATTTTCTTAAATAGGTACACTCTTTAAAATTACACATGAATCAAATGGCGCCGGCACACATAAAGCACCCTTCTTTTCATGGTTACCGGGCCGAGGGTAGAGCACTGGAGGCGGGCTGGCCTGCCCCCAGTTGGAGGAAACTTCTGCCCCTCCATGATGCGGCTCTATTAAAATCAATACATCTATTAGAATTAATAGGGCTGCGTCATGGAGGGGCGGGGGTTTCCTCTCCGGCCCGCCTCCAGTGCTTCACCGCCAGCCCAGAAACCATGAATAGAGCGGCGCCATATGCGGGAACCGGACCGCAGTTCAAAAAAAGGACGACGGCATTGGCTTCTCCGTGCTTGCACTGTTTCGTTCGTGTGTAATTTTTTATGGTACATCCTCTTTAAAAAAAAAAAAAGTACGGACTAAAATTGGTCTAAAAAAAATAAATAGATAAAAATTTACCCTAAGGCCACACTTACACGTCCGTAATTTGTCAGCACGCAGAGGGGGTATGGCCACTGCATGCGCCACATTTATCACTTTTCCCGTGGATAAATGTCAGTGAAACCTATGGCCATAGCACTTGCATTTTCTCACCTAGAGACCTATATGAGCCCTTACTTTTTGCAACACCAGTTGTACTTTGCAATGACAGACTTTATTTTCACATAAAATATGCTGCAAAACCAGAAAAAAATCATTTGTGCTGTCAAATTGAAAAAAAAAAGCAATTTGTTTTCATTTCAGGGAGTTTTGTGTTTACTCCATTCGCCCTATGGTAAAACTAACATGACTTATCTATGTTTGTCACATCAGTACAATTACAATAATATGCAACTTGTAAAACTTTTATTTTATTTGACGGCTTTTAAAAAATTAAAACCTGTTTTAAAAAACTAAATGTGTTTAAATTGCATATAACGCTTTTATTTTTTTGTCCATAGGGCTAAGTGAGGTGTCCTTTTTTTGCGCCATGATCTGTACTTTCTGTCGGTACTCGATTTGCGTATATGCGACTTTTTGATAGCTTCTTATTACATTTTTTCTGGATTTTATGCAACCAAAAATGCGCAACTTTGCACTTTGGAATTTTTTTGCGCTTGTTATAATTTAATATTTCAGGCAATTACGCACGCAGCGATACCAAATATGTTTGTTTATATTTATATAATGGGAAAAGGGGGTGATTTGGACTTTTATTTGGGGAGAGGATTTTTTATTCATAAAAAAAATCTTTACTTTTTTTTACTTTAACTAGAAGTCCCCCTGGGGGACTTCTATATACACAGCAATTATCCATTAGATCGGTGATACATTGCTCTGGCCTGCTGCAGACCACAGCAATGTATTGCCGAGCCGGGATCAGCGTCATTGGCTGAGGCCCGGCCAGAAAAACTGATCTCCCCCCTGCCCCCCTGAACAAAGCCCCCCCCTCCCCCGATCGCATCACAGGGGGGAGATCCATCCCACTAGACACCAGGGTCACTGGGAGCAGAGCACTTAAATGCAGCTGTCAGGTTTGACAGCTGCATTGAAGTGCTTAATTAGACGGCGCAGCAATAGAACCCGCGCCGGCTAATAGAGGAGCTCCCTGGCTGAGCCAGGAGCGGAGTTGTTCTGAACATGTCATGGGATGCTAAGGGGTTAAACAATGTCATTTTCAGATGAAGCATTCCTTTTTAAGCTGTCTGTTTGCATGTACTGTACTACACATGACCACTGGGGGCAGGGCTGCAGAATTAAGTGAACAATATACATTACCTGATTACAGCTGGCTTAGCAGACAATGTAAGAGCAGAAGCAGTAGCAGATTTATTTAGATTTTTTTTCTATTCAGGCCAAAGCCAAATGTACATCCTTTACATTTTGTAATTTTTTTTATATAAAATAGGTAAATAAAAAGTGTTTACCATAAATATGGAGGATAAAAAAAAAAAAAAAAAAATTCTGATGGAAAATCACCATACCTACTTGACCTTTCAAGTTACACTAAGGCATAGTGGCCCCAGAAGCTTTCTCACATAAAATCATGCATCATGCACCTCATTGAGTAAAAGGTTTCTTTCATTTTGTCTTATTTCTTTCCGCACATACTGTATGAAGGATTAACCTTATTTTCTAACCTTAAAATGTCATACTGGTACATACTGTATTGTTAGTCCCTCATCTCCCTAATTGTTGAAAAACATCCACTGTAACCTATTAGATAAAAAAAAAATACTAATAAAAATGAATTATCTTATTATAGCTAAAAAATAAACTACATGAGACTCTCCTGCTTTTGGTCATCACAATAAAATGTTTTTGTATTTTAAAGAGGAACTATCAGCAGGTTAGACAAATCTAACCTGCTGATAGCTCCCTATGTACAGGGAGCTGAGGATGTAGGTATGTCTGTTACCTTCATTCTTAGTGCTGTTCACCTGCAGTTTTAATGTAGTGCTCTCTCCCATGAGGCCATTATTATCACTAAATAAACTGCCCATACAATACCTCCTTTTCTAAGCCCCTTAAAGGGGTATTCCAGAGAAGAAAACCTTATTTTTCAATGCGTTCGATTTGTAAATTACTTCAATACAGAAAAAGAAAATGGAGAATATGGAGGTAATGAGAGCTAAATGGAATCTGATTTCCATGCACTTTTTTGAATGCTTTGGCTACTAAGCCTAGTTCCATTTTTAAGAGAGAAAACCTGTGATATATACATGATCAAAGGGGCAAGAATATAAGACTTTAACCCTTTAAGGACATGGCCCATTTTCGTTTTTACGTTTTCGGTTTTTCCTCCTTGTGTTTAAAAGGTCATAGCACTTGCATTTTTCCACCTAGAAACCCACATGACCCCTTATTTTTTGCGTCACTAATTGTACTTTGCAATTACAGGCTGAATTTTTGCATAAAGTACACTGCGAAACCAGAAAAAAATTCGAAGTGTGGTGAAATTGAAAAAAAAAACGCATTTCTTTTATTTGGGGGAAATGTGTTTTTACGCCATTCACCCTGGGGTAAAACTGACTTGTTATGCATGTTCCTCAAGTCGTTACGATTAAAACGATATATAACATGTATAACTTATATTGTATCTGATGGCCTGTAAAAAATTCAAACCGTTGTTAACCAATATACGTTCCTTAAAATCGCTCCATTCCCAGGCTTATAGCGCTTTTATCCTTTGGTCTATGGGGCTGTGCGAGGTGTCATTTTTTGCGCCATGATTTGATCTTTCTATCGGTACCTTGATTGCCCATATACGTCTTTTTGATCGCTTTTTATTACATTTTTTCTGGATTTGATGCGACCAAAAATGCGCAATTTTGCACTTTGGGATTTTTTTTGCGCTGACGCCGTTTACCGTACGAGATCAGGAATGTGATTAATTAATAGTTCGGGCGATTACGCACGCGGCGATAGCAAACATGTTTATTTATTTATTTATTTGTTTACTTTTATTTAAAACCTGGGAAAAGGGGGGTGATTCAGACTTTTATTAGGGGAGGGGGCTTTTTACTATTAACAACACTTTTTTTTTTTTTTTTTACACATATACTAGAAGCCCCCCTGGGGGACTTCTAGTATATACACTTGGATCTCTCATTGAGATCTCTGCAGCATAGATATGCTGCAGAGATCCATGAGATCGGCACTCGTTTGCTTTCGGCTGCTGCAGCCGGAAGTAAACGAGTGCTGAGCCGAGGACGGCGCCATCTTGGACGCGTCCCCGGCCGGCATCAGTAACGGAGATCGCTCCTCCGGGAAAAGGTCCCGGAGGAGCGATCTCCCCCACTAGACCCCAGGGAAACGTTGCCTCCGGTAATCGGAGGCAGCTGTCAACTTTGACAGCTGCCTCCGATTAGCTAATTAGCGGGCACGGCGATCAGACCGTGCCCGCTAATAGCGGCGGTCCCGGGCTACACGCGGCACCCGGGATCGCGGCACTTCAAAGCGGGGCCGCCGCGCGGCCCCGCTTTGAAGTGCAAGTGAGGACATAGGACGTACCGGTACATCCTATGTCCTTAAGAGGTTAAAAGCTGAAACATTTTTCAAAGCCAATATGTTCAACACACTAATAACCCCCAGTGAACCTTATCAAACGTCTACTCCGCATCCAACTCAAGAAGCACAGAAGGAGTTCAGTTGATGCTAACATGTTGAACTAGAGTAAGTGTATAAAGCGGTGGGTTACATCTGGAGCTTCACGGCCAGATACGACCCGGTCAGGGTTGTAATTATTGCATTTAGCATTTCTATTGGGAAAGATCCTATGAATGCTTCTTTTTTAAATATTCATTGTAAGTATGAGGTTAAAACAGTAACATATTGCTTTTAATATCTATTCAATATCCCATCTGGACTGTGAGATTTCCTTAATTTAAATGGCTATATTGCTTTTTACAGTCTCTACCTCTGAAATCTGGGCAGTAATAGAATGCAAATGATCCGCTGAGATCTTGGGAAGATTTAATGTATTCAAAAAGGCCCGAATTTCACTTTGTAGAGGTTAAACTACAGATGTCATTTCTTTCAAGTTTAAAAGGGAGATGAAATATTTCCTAAAACCGGCTGCGATTTTCTGAGGACTGAGGCTCTTTTGATTTTTAGTCCAGAAATAAAGCAATTGTTTGAGTTAACTTGTCTAATTTTTACCTATCTGGCTACAATTTTTTTGTTTTTTTTTTAAGATTTGTTGTTGTTACAAAAGTTTAGTTGTGATAGGAGTTATGTCACAAAAGTTCTTACTTATCCTTGTTTTTTTTTTTTTTTATGGATTTTTCTTTTTCTTTTAGATATTGAAGCGTGAATGACAAGGTTTTAATTTATTTATTATTTTAGGGGGGCTTTTAGTTGTTTTTTTTGTTTTTTTTTTTAAGGTTAGAAACAGGTTGTTGGAGGATTTTAAACGTATGTGAAAGTCTTCCCGTATATCAGATTCTAGTCTATCCTGATGTTCAGGATGACTAAGAATGTATTCATTTAGTTTCCAAATGGGAGAAGGAATATGGCTGTATTGCTCATGGATTTGTGTAGAGATGGGGGTCAGATTTGACCAGGTTATTAACCCTATCTAAGGGAGCACTGTGTATTTATTATAAAGAAAATGTATTCTAGAACAGGATCTATGCACCTGAGAATAGATGTTGGCACCTCCACATGTCAATCAATTCTTCTATTGTGAGTAGACTTTGAATGAGGGAAGGTTTCAGGGTATACTGTATCTAATTCTGGATATAACGTTGCATTGATGTTGCCAATAACAGAACCAGATTCATTGCCACCATCCAAAGCCTTGAGAGTATTTTAGTCAGATTTTGTTTTGTTCAGAATTAGGAGAATATACTGTATTTGAACGAAAGTATATTGATAAATCTAGCAGAAAAGTATTAAAAAAATAGCTTTGTAAGTTATAGGTAATATGTACAATATATTGCAAAATATAATAGTGTCCTTGCTTCAATAGTGTTTTCTTTTCATCTTTATTTCTATCAGTGTAAAAGAGACTGGAAAAATGCTGTGTGAACATTTCATACATATTTGCTGAAGCCTTTTTACAATGTTCCTGTCTGATTCAGTTATGCACAATCGTGTTGCAAACATTGAGGGCGTTACAGAATCTACAGCCAATTTCCATTTTTGGAGGCTGTTCATTTCTTCATCCATCATGGCTACAATGTTCCATTTCTGGAGATGCATAGCTTTGTGGAGAAGCCCCATACCTATATGGTCTCTAGGCTAAGGCCACTTCAGAGTTGCAGTCTTACCGGTGATCTGTTGTTTAGAGAGTAATCCCGCATGAGAGTAACCTACATAGATATACTGCATAAAACCATAGTTTCAACGGTAAGGTGCTGTTTATGTGAACAGAAAAAAAAAACTATAAAGGCTCTGACTGAAGACTTTTCTTGCACATTATTTTGGCTCCTGTCATGCCCTGAAGTCAACAGCTGAACAAGATCAGCATGTCTCAAGCTTAATATGTTCAGTTTCTCTTCCTTGTCTGAATTGGTCATATGGACTCCACAAAAAAGTCAGCTAAGACACTGAGGAGAAAAAAAATCTACTAAAAACTAAAGGGCTGCCTTTAGAAATAACACCAGTGGAATAATATGGTGGCAAGAAGTAAAGGCTCAGACACATAATCAATGAATGTCAAGATTTTTAGGGTCTAAATCAGCTACCTTTAGGAGAACAGGTGATACAAGAGCCAGACATGCTGAGTTAAAAAAAAAAAAAAAAAAAACATTTTCCGTGCAAAATTTTATTTTGAGCTATCTACAGGATAGCTCATCAGTAACTGATCGTCAGGGACACCTTGCACCTGTGACAGTCAGCTGTTCCGCACTGCACTACACAGTAAACAAAGTTTGCCTCTGTTCTTTGTGTAGTTTTTGCAATGTGTAACTGCAGTTCGAGTCCTACTTACTTGAACACAGTTGAATTGCAGTTACACATCACAACCACTACACAGTGAACAAAGACAAACTCCTTCACCGTGTAGTGCAGTGCCAAACAGCCGATCGGCGTGGATGCCAAGTGTATTTTGACCAGAATATCCCTTCAAATGTGAAACAAGAAAAAAGTAAATGCGAGACTTAATGGAATGTACTAGGCAATGGTATGTGAACTCTTGCTCAATAAGATGTTGAATACACCAAGAAGCAAAAAGACCCATTAATACTAGAATATTTTTCAGTTTATCCTTCTTTTGGTTTGCACTATATACCCATCCACCATTGATTATGGAAGCCTATTGAAAGCGCCCTCACTTTTTCCACATAAAACAGGTGTGTTCACCTCACTTGGCCAGTAGAGGCAGTAAAAGCTATGACTCTCAATCTGGTCCTCTAGAAGGACTTTTAAAAAAATGTCTCACTGATCTAAGCAATTAGAAACCAGGGACCAAAGAAGCCGTGAGGCGAGACATACGTGTCAGAGGTGGGATTTGCCACTGTGCCAAACCAACCAGGAGTCAGTAGTTCTTTTTAATCTTTTTCATACTTTCCTATATGTAACCTTCTAGATTATAAGGGGGAGATTTATCAAACATGGCGTAAAATGAAACTGGCTCAGTTGCCCCTGGCAACCAATCAGATTCCACCTCTCATTTTCCAAAGAGTCTGTGAGAAATGAAAAATGGAATCTGATTGGTTGCTAGGGGCAACTAAGCCAGTTTCACTTTACATCATGTTTAATAAATTTCCCCCTTTATTTTTACAATGACCAAATGTATTGGAGGCTGTAGCAGGTTTTCATGTAGCAGTTGTTTGCACTATTTCCACAGAAAAGAATAAATATATTCAAATACATACCTTTCCGGTGGATGCTGAAAGGATATTATTAGGCTTAGCTAAGGCTGTTCACACTAAGGCTATGTTCACACGCAGTATAAAAATAATAGCCTTTGTTTAACGCTACCTACGGCAGGATTAATGATCATGTTCATTAATTTCAGCTATAGGTAGCATTAAACAATCACCGTTCATGCGGAAAGGCTGTTGTTTATACAGCATGAGAACATAGCCTAAATAATATTTTTAAATCTAGCTGGATATTTTCATTATTTCATTGTCAATATCTTGTCAATGCTAAATCTCTACTGTAAACATATAGAAATTCAATATGTGGAGCCAGGAACGTGGTGACAGACGCATTTACAATACTTAAGAATTTCATGAAGTCGAGTATAATCAAGACATACCTCTGGGATACATGTAAGGTTACAATGTGAGAGAAGGTCAGAAATGACATTATCGATTCTGAATTCCATAGAAAGCCTTATTGATCTAACACTGTATAGAAAACATTTAAGTATGACATTCAGTTCATTTGGGCTTAACTTTTTTTTTTCTTTTCAGAACTTTATATTTGGAAGTAAGTGGAAAAATTGGAACGTTTAGTTGTCAATATACTTAAGGGAAAACCAGACCGATCCTATCCTTGTGACTGATATCTACTGTATCTGCATGGGCATGAGAAGTAGATACTATATAACTAGGGAATGATGGGCAAGGTTATAGTATGAGATAAGTAAAACATATAATTTGTCCAATTTTTTTGTGACCTTCTTCCGGTACTGGAGCAGTAATGCATACATTGTATTTTGTAAATTCAGAAGAACAAAGGCAGCAGCTCTCAACAAAATGGATACTTGTCATCCTTCTGACAACAATGCAGGAAGAAAGGACAAACAGCCTGAGGCATTCCAGTGGGTGGGACAGACAAAGCTGCATCCCTGCAAAACTGTTGTTGCCTATTCATCCTTTGTTCCTCCATCAGATAGGTGTCCTTGCTTCTCTGCAGTAAGGAGCAATGCTCTGTGCTTACTGTTCTTGAGCAAAAAGAGCAGTAAGGGCTATACTTTAGATGTTCCATAGATAATATATGAAGTGGCAACAGGCAAACTACACTACTGATCCATTCAGTACCCCTACCACCTGTAATCATGTATTATGGATGGTAAAGAGCATGACTAAACCCCTTTAAATACCACTTGGGGACTGGTTGTGGGCTGTATCCTACAATGAACTACAATTCTTGTTTTTGTTTACCAGAGGACATGATTATAAAGCTTTAACCTCTATCTGTTCCATACATTGCCTTTTAATCAGTTGGTAAGTTTAGGAAATCACACCCGCAGCAATGTTCACTAGCTATATCGGTATACACGCAATGCTCTCAATATGATCCCGCCCTTGTCTCAGGAGGTATGGTTCATAAACATAAACCATTAATACCACCTACTAGTTGACGATATGCTCTTTAATCAAAAACTATAATATGTTATACAGTAGTTAGCAGTCATTTTATCATACATTTATTAGGACTAAATAAAAACCTACTTTACCCCTTAAATAGAGAGTTGTCATGATGTATACACGGTGTAGGTAAATGATCTTCTCTGACTACTATTCAATTTCTATAGTGATTTAAGCTAATAATCATTTTAGGCATCAAAATTTATAGCTCATTTACAGCACTATCCCTCTCCAGAGCATTATCCATAAGTTGTGTAGTATAAACATCATATGTTATGAGTCATGCATTGGTTGGTTTACTTATCTAAATCCAATCTGCATGTGCATGCAGGCATGAAGCCAAAGACAATCTGGCAAATCATTTTCTGATATTCTTGGATATCGTTTTACAATATACTAATGACTTGGAGAGTTTCATTATGCCTGATGACAGCAGAATGACCTCTACTGTAGAAAGGTCAAGTCAAGTGACTGCTATTTAAATATTTTGGACTGATATGGGCCTAATGAAAATTGTCAATATAGAAGCATCATAAAATGTATTAAATACATCCAATACTCAAAAAAAAAAATATATAATTTTGCACTTTATTCTAGTACAAAACTGCAGTATAAAACTGAATTTTCTAAATTCAGGACTAGAAGATTAACCTAGATTGGACCTATTCAATAGAAAATAGTGATCCCTGCCGCAGTTAGGGTTCTTTTGTGGCACAAATCATAGCCCTGTAACACGTATGGATGTGTGAATGGGATAATTCAAATGTATGGATCCGTAGTCCAGTCCACAATTGTGAACAGCCTACAGAACATTTGAATGAGGCCTTAGAGCTGACACTCTTGCGGCTCTGGGGCTTCAGGCTGGATCCTTCTTTAAAGTTACTCTGTACCCACAATCTGTCCCCCCCCAAACCGCTTTTATTTTCAGATAGCTGCTTTTAATCCAAAATCTGTCCTGGGGTCCGTTCAGCAGGTGATGCAGTTATTGTCCTGAAAAACAACTTTTAAACTTTTTGGCAGCTCTGTGCCAAACTGGTGGGGCCTAGATTGTGTATGCATTAGGCTGGAACAACCTCTCTGTCCTTCCTCCTCACCCTCCTCATCATTTGGAATGCTCCAGGCACATTTTCTACTACTCATCCCCTGTGTGAGCACGGCACATGGGCTAGATCGTTAAGGCACCTGTGCAGTGTTCAGACAAGTGAGGAATAGGAGAATAACTGGCTGGAGCATTCCTAATAATGAAGAGGGTGGGGAGGAGGGACAGAGAGGTTGTGCCAGCCTAATGCACAGACACTCTAGGCCACGCCAGTTTGACACAGGGCTGCAAGTTTAAAAGTGCATCTGCATCACCTGCCGAACAGACCCCAGGACAGATCATGGACTAAAAGTCACTATCCGAAGGTACAAGTGGTTTAGAGGTGACAGATTGTGGGTACAGAGTCACTTTAAGAGTAAAGTTAAAACTGCACTGACCTCTCTCAAAGGCCCATCTTTAGAGAGACACTTTTCTCTATACTATCCTCTATTTGTGTCTAGACAGTCCTTATGACCAGATTATATATATATATATATATATATATATATATATATATATATATATATATATATATATATGAAAAAATACATATCCTAGCTGAAGCTTTTCCAGTTTCTCGGATTTTCTGGTTGTTCTGCTAGCATATATTTCATCACGTCGTGAAAAGCTTGTAATCACACACCATACCATATACAAAATTTACAGATAAGTTTAGAAAGGGCCCTTCTGTAGGTTCTGTTATGTGTTATGTGGTGGTACATACAACTCTATATTATGGAGAAAATCAACCATAAAACAATGCTTCTATGGGAAAATAAATCTGTAATATAGTATAAAAAAGTATGTGCAATGATATGTTTTAGAAAGATTTATTAGAAATGTAATAGCGAGTGCTTTATGTGCCTCCTCCATACGGCTTGTATGTAGCTGTAATACGGTTCACATCTCTTCTCTTCTAATGCACATATGACACCATATTCAGAAAATCAACCATAAAAACAATGCTTCTTTTGGAAGAATATATCAATAATATGGCATACAAAGATACATGCAACTATTTTTTATTTATACAATTTAAAAAAATTACTACTTTATAATCTTATGACTTTGCAGAAAGAAATCCCATACAAAACTTTGCACCATCCAAACATTGGGCTAATGGAAATATAAGTCACATAAAACCATAACTATTGCACCACAGATTACAGCAAGTATTGAATACTTATAATTGACTCACATCATACCAAGCTGTATCCTTAGTCATAAGTATAAACTGTTTATAGTTACAGTAAGTAAATGGATATGAGCAGTAAAAAGAACCAATCAATGTAATAACCCATAGTGCACGTAAGTAAATATCCCATTAGAAAATACACATGATCAATGCCAAAGCGGCAACAAACCTGTGCATTTTACATGTAGATTCTTCCTCAATCAACTTGGTGCTTGTATAGAACTGTAATACAAGTGGGTACATTAGCCCCTGCAAGTGACTGTTTTTTACAGATATAGCTGAGTTCACACTACGTATATTTCAGTCAGTATTGTGGTCCTCATATTGCAACCAAAACCAGGAGTGGATTAAAAACATAGAAAGGATCTGTTCACACAATGTTGAAATTGAGTGGATGGCCGCCATTTAATCGCAAATATTTGCTGTTATTTAAAAAAAACGGCTGTTGTATTGAAATAATGGCAGTTATTTACTGTTATATGGCGCCATCCACTCAATTTCACCATTGTGTGAACAGATCCTTTCTGTGTTTTTAATCCACTCCTGGTTTTGGTTGCAATATGAGGACCACAATACTGACTGAAATATACGTAGTGTGAACCCAGCATAGCCAGTACAAAATGCACATTTGTCATGCTACATGCTATCAGAAAAGTACATTTCTCAAAGAGGAGGGACACATATCTTTAAAAGGTGTTCCTGAACCCCTTTCATAGAACCCTACACTATTAGAAAAGGGAACCATTTAAAAAGGAGCAAGAATGTTGGTAGTCTCTGCTCCACATAAAAAAGTAAGACAGGACTGTATCTCTGGCTTATTTTTAGTAGATTCCCTGCACAAAATTAAGCCAGCACTGGTTTATAAAGTGCTACCTTGCTGTTTCTGCTGAATGCCACAGGGATTCCTAATTGTGACACACCATTTACTCTTGCCTAGAAAACCCTGTGGTAGTAAGCAGATATTGAAAGACAGAACTGTATAAAAATAGCAGAGAGGGGATTGTGAGCCACAATCTGTATATTTTCTGCTTTTGCCAAAGAAGACCCTATGGTATTCAGCAGATATGGTAAGTCGGCACTGTATAAACCAATTGTGATTCACTTTTATGCAAAGCAGAGGTTCCCTGGGCTGTGCACAAAGCATACAGCTCGGGGAATCTATTAATGGTAAGCCACAGATATATAACGTAGTCCTAGCTTATTGTATTATAAGTGTAAAGTAAAGTGTAAAGTGTTAAGTAGAATTGTGTCAGTCGCCCCTAGCAACCAATCAGATTTCACTTTTCATTCTTCACAGATTCTTTGAAAAATGAAAGGTGGAATCTGATTGGTTGCTAGGGGCAACTAAGACAATTCTACTTTACACCAGTTTGATTAATCTCCCCCAAAGATAAAAAAGATAAAAAAAAAAACTCTGTATTTTAAAAAAGCAGTTTGGTAATAATTAATGTGTTCATTATTTGGACGTTCATAATCAACTACTGCTATTATTCTATATGGTGTGTGCACTGTCAGCAAATTTCCCATTAACTTTAATGGAATGCATTATTATATTAAAAAAATACAGCCGGATTTTGACCTTAAAATTACAGCCATATTTTTATTGTGTTTTCCATTGTGAGAGCCTAGCCTAAGGCCTTATGCACACGTTCCGTAATTTACGGATCGGTATTTACGGATCTGAGTTAGTGCACATTGATGTCTATTGGGCTATTCACACTATCAGTAGCAGAAATGGATGAAAATCAATCCTGAAAAAAAAGGACATGTCCTAGTACAGACCCGGTGCGGACCCTGATTTTTTTACGGATCCTCTCATTTAAAATCAATTTTTTACAGATTGTTTACGGATTGTAACATATTGGCATCCGTATTTCCGTAAAAAATTACGGATGAAGTGCATTGAAAAGCATTGGAATAGCAAAAAATGGATTTACGGAAATACGGTTGCAATACGGATGCAATATGGATGTCCGATCCGTAAATTTTAGCGGGTTGTTTCAGGACCAGAAAAAATTACTGAACGTGTGCATAAGGCCTAAGGGTTCAGAATCCCTTAAGGATGCAGAAATCATAAAACAAATATCAAACCTGTTTATATTGAAAAGACAAAACTGAGATAGCAGAGTAAAAAATGGGGCAATTTACTAAGGTCTCTGATTACGAGAGAAAACTTTGAACTTACCAGACCCTGTTGTTTCCTGGTGTGGTATAAATTTATTTATTTTTTACTATGTTAGGCTATGTTCACACTACGTAAAAGTACGGCTGTTGTTGCCATCAGCAAAAACGGACATACTTTGTATGGTGTGGAACACTGCCTTATGTGCTATGGGATTCCGGCCGGAGCGTACAGTATACACATAGTTTACGCTCTGGCCGGGATCCCATACGGCGCCGCAAAGAACTGACATGTGAATTGCGGCCGCAGAAAGCCCTGTCAGTTCACACAATGAAGCGTGCAGCTCCGGCCGGTCACGGAACAGCCGGTCTCTCACGTAGTGTGCACATAACCTTATGCCAAAACATGTTTTATTTCACCTGTGAGGTGTCAAAGAGGCGTGGATGAGGCACTGAAATACCCCAACCTGCAATGCCTCTCTATGGCCTTATGCACATGTTCAGTATTTTTTTTCGTCCGTAGATTCTGTCCGTAGATTCCTCCCGCTATCCATGCTAAAAGTTACGAATTGAAAATAATTAGTGCATCCGTAGTGCTTCTGTATTTCTGTAAAAAAAAAAAAAAAACAACATGTCAATTATAACTCATCCATTTTTTTTTTTTTTTTACAGAAATTCAGAAGTACGAATACCAAACATATTACCATCCATAAAAAATTGTAAAAATAGAGGAGAGTGTAAAGATGAGAGTGAAAAACCTGAGGTGTTACAGACCAGGACACTTCACTTCCTCGGCCACGCCTCTTTATTACTTCATAGGTGGATTAAAAAGCTTTTTCTCTGGATAATGTGGTCACAGACAGCAATGTACCCCCAGCTTTATAATATCCGTAGCAGAATAGCTTTGATGTCGGTTTAGTAGCAGTTTTGAAGTGACAGATCCCCTTTAAGAGGTACTCTTGTCTGTAAACCAGAAAAGCAAATCTATACCAGCTATATCTGCTATGAGCTGGCACAGATTTGTGCCCTGATTTACACCTTTTTCAGAGTAGGCTGAATCCGTCAACTCATGGTGGATACAAACCAGTTAAACCTCTGGCCTCTTCTCCTGTAGAAAAAGTTACAAACTTTTGCTCAAATGTGTCTTAAATCAAAATCTGCTACTTTATATACACAAGAAAACTTGTCATAAATGGGTAAGTAAATGCTCGCAAGACATAAAAGACAAACTATACAGGCAAAAATGTTGATTTTTTTTTTTTCTGTGTACAAGTTGATGGACAATAAGTATATGGTACAAATAAAAATACTTAGCCAGTCCATTTAAGAGAATGACAAGTGACATGAACAGAAATTAGTTGCAGGTGCCAGATCGTAAAGAAAAAATAAAGCTTTTACAGTATACTTTTGTACACTAAAGTTGGAGCTTTTTAAAATATGGAACTGCTTGACCTATTAATAGGAAATAAAATAAACCCTTTTAAGGCTAAAATAATAGACTTTTCAAAGTAGCAACTTTATTTTTTAGGTTTCATAAACCAATAGTCTTATGTTATATTGTTAACATAAATGTAGAAATAGAAAAAAAAAAAAAGTTACCTACAAGACTTAATAGCAACTCAACATTGACAGCATAGGTCCACCAACCATCATTCTCAATCATGAGGTTGAGAAAAAGTGGAAAAGTAGCAGCTCAGTCCATTTTGCTCAACGGAAATTGTAAACAAATATTCCAATTTTGTATGCATTTAGACCCATTATGATACAGTATGGTACTTAGGGGTTGGGGGGTAAAAGAAGTAGAAAGTCCCTATTTTGTTCAAACAACACCTTTTTTGAGCATATTTTTGGATGGCTGTCATTTTGAGGCAAAATTTTGCCTTGAAATGAAGCCTGTTCAAACATACACCTGAAAAAAGACATTGGGTGAAATTGAAGATGTGTTTATTTGTTTTAGGGGTGTATTATTTTGAACCTGACAGAGTTTAAAAGGGGAAAGATTGTTGGTGAGTGTCGAGTAGGGGTGCTTATCTCTAGTTAACACTAATAGTACTGGATTCTGTGTGTTTTATTGTTCCTCATCAGCAGACATGGAATGATGCAGCAGGTGCTGCAACCTCATTGCGCAATAGTTTGCAGTGTTCTGCAACAGTTTTGCCCCAGGAACTGTCAGGAGTGCTTCAATGGTAAGGCAGGGTGGGAGAGTTGTGCTGAAGAGCTGATTGAAAGCAATGTATTCTGGGAATTGTAGTGCTGAGCTTGGCTCAATTAGGAAGCACAGTGATTTTCTGACAGAGATACTGTAGACCCGCAAACAAACAAAACTAATGGATTTTCGAAGGTTTCAGAATTGGGGCAGACAAGTTAGAAAAGTTATATGGCACTGCATCATTTTTTTGTGTGCTTATTTAAGAGTCCTCCTTAAATCTTAGGGGATGGTAGTCTGTGCTTTTTGCTCTCTTGTTGGCTATATTCGAAAGCCCAAAAAAGAATGAATGGAGCTCCATTATTGCCGCACCTGATGTGTAGATAGTTGACATCATGTTGCCTGCTGTCGCAGATGGGCAGCCAGTGAAGAATTGAAGGCCTGTGTCTCTGGCCATGGCAGGACTAGTTGCCCTTTCAGGAGAGCCGGTGGTCTACGCCTATCACTAATGGTCCCTGCTAGAGATGAGTTAAGCGAATCGGACAAATTCCAATTTGCAGTGAATCAGGCAGTAAATTTGCTTTGTGGCGATTTGCAAATTTGCCAGATTCGATTCGCAAATTCGCTAATCATGGTGGCCGCACACATTAGCTTAAAGAACTGTCTTTTGGCAGGAGCAAGGGGTTATCCATGATCCCTTTGCGCCTGTCCAATCATCTGCAACCCCCCCCCTCCAGGCTTTATATATAGGTGATTGTTTTCCTGGAGGCGGTCAGTCGGCAGTGTATAGAGGAGAGGAGGGTGGGTTGTGGGTGGTTTTCTGTGGGAGCAGTGAAGCCATTGTCCAGTATAGACTGTTGTTCATTATACCAAGTCACTGGGTGACTGGGTGCTGGGTGTGCATTATAGAAAGTCACAGTGATCACAGTGTCCATCTTAATAACTCACTGGGTACTCATTTACCAATGTCAACTGCTGTCCTGGGAGAACATTGATATTACTCCGCTGATCCACCCACAACCACTACTGTCCATGGCGGAAATCGACTGATTGACATTTTATTAAAAAAATTGACATTTTCTAATTTTGACACAGTCACAGCAACATCTGTAAAAAAAAAACTGCTACTCTTTAATAGTCCCACTATGGTAGCTACTATAGTTCGCTTGTTTTAATAAAAATTTATTTTGATGCAATTTGCAAATATTCGCAAACTTTGCAAAACAAATTTCCAAGTGATTTCTAGTCCCGGCACTTAATGCTGACAAGCTCACTGTTCCCCTAAGGACATGACAATATGTAAAACCCCTTTTACTGAATATCACAGCTACTTTGAAATGACAATAACATTTTATTAAGAAAATGGGCGAGTACAATTAAAATCAGTAATGTTAAATAATATAAGATCGATTGAAACCCGTCCTGCCTGTTAATTTTCGAGAATTGTATCATTATTCTCACGGCGTCCGTGCCTAAAATAAATTATGCACAGCTTTGCAAAAGGCAGAACTCTCCTTTTGCTGTGTTAAATGGTATTACAACCTATGACAAATCTAATCTCTCAGCTGTCAGCTTAGATTTATTTCACTTATGAAATTCAAGTGTCCAGCCTTATTTACTGTATATACATCATATTGTGTTTGCAATTTACAATCTGCCGAAGTCATGAATCACATACTCTCCTGTGAAAGAAAAGCCATTTAACTTTGATATATTTTTTCTTTTCTTTTTTGTAATGATTTCATTTAGATCAGGAAATCTTTGGTCGAGCGGAGAACTCTGAACTGTGTGTATATTAAATAGTGAATATTTTTCGCTCCAGGTCCCTGATTGTAATTGCTATTTGATTTTTTTTTCAACCATTCATAAAAAAACATTTTTATTTATTTATTTATTTTTTATTTATTTTTTTTCCAGTTTATAACTTTGAAGACTGGACAATATTTGTCATTGCTCTCATAATGTGTGTGATGAATATCCAGGCCTGCGTCCAGTGACCCTCCATGTATTTCTGTGATTTATATCTTTGGATGTAGAGCAAATGTGATGGTAAATGAAATTGCAGTGATTCAAACATTTGGGCTGCTGGGACCTGGAATGTGTAGATTTGTTTGTCCTACTCCCAGCTGGACTGAACAGTTTGACATGTACTGCCATGTGCCATGATATCACTATTTGATATTTGTAATGTTCCATAAGGCAGCAGGTAGTCTAGAGCATAGTTTAACTCCTTGTGTACACAGGCGAGAACAAAAAGAAAATATTTTTTTTTTAGCGGTGCTGGAAAGTTATATAGATTTGTAAATTCCTTCTATTTAAAAATCCTCAGTCTTCCAGTACTTATCAGCTGCTGTATGTGGTGTATTTTATCCAGTCTGACATAGTGGACTCTGCTGCCACCTCTGTCTATGATAGAAACTGCCCAGAGCTGTAGCAAATCCTTATAGAAAACCCTGGCTCAAAAAACTGCCTGAGAAGTGCTCTGACGCAGTTGTCTAGCTGTCATCATTTGGCCCTTGTTAGAAGTCTCTTAAATTATTATTATTATTATTTATTATTATTATTATTATTATTATTATTATTATTATTATTATTATTATTATTATTATTATTTTTGCTTCCAAAAAAAATCCAGGTTAAAGGGGAACTACAAAACAGGTTAGATGAATGTAACCTGCTTATAGCCACCTATAGTGCCAGGGACACTGAGGAGGTAGGTATGTGTCTTACTTTCCTTCTCAGTGCTGGTCCCAAACTGTTTGTTAGGATAAACTTTGATCCGGAGCACTGTTTGGAGCGCTGCCGCATCATCCGACACACCCCTTCCTTTTATTATCATTAGAAGGGGGCAGGCTGTATGACATGGCAATGCTCCTAATGGTGCTCCGGAGTAGAGTTTACCCCGCACCAAGGAGGAAGGTTAGAAACATACATTCTTCCTCAGTGTCCCCGGTGCTATAGGGGGCTATCAGCCGGGTCGATTTGTCTAACCTGCTGATAGTTCCCCTTTAAAGCTCCTACTCTGCCTTTCTACATCCAGATGACTTAGGTGCAGTGAATGGAGTTATCAGATAATCTGGGGCAGTGTGCTACAAATCCGGTGGTTGTGTCTCAAAGATGCAGTGCTAGTGACTGTCCAGATCTCTGGCGTCCTGTCACAGATGTTAGAGTGAGTCCCCAGTTTTAGTACTAACCAATGTCCATGGCTATCAAAGATTGTCCATAAGTATCAAACAATACATACAATACATAAGACATGTGGCGCCTATTTATGGTCTCTGTGTAGCACACATTCACCCCATAGTGTCATACAATTGTTACAGGCTACAGACCTACTCCATTTTAGGACACCTGTCTAGAGACGCAGGTTGGGACTTGTATAGAAGCAAAGAAATTCTTACTTTTAAAGGGGACCGGTCACCACTCCTGACCTATTTAACTAGTCTTCTCTATGTATTCTCTCTCTTTTGCTGTAGCTATCTGTTATGTCATTCCTCTGTTATTCCTCCTAGAAATGTATGACTTACCTGTTGGGGACTTGTCCTTACACTGTCTGGTACTATAAGCTTTGATTGGACGGTTTGAGATGAAAGACAGAACAGGATCACAATATCAGCCAATGCCACTTACAACTAGGTGGTCTGGACTATTATTGGGGCGGTGTCCCCCTCATCATTGCTTTTTGCCTTCAAGGTTGCATGATTATATGCTTCCTCCTTATACCCTGTAACAAATTGCCCCACCAGGAGGAATAGTGCTAGAATCCTAACCCTCTAATCCACACTACTCTTCCAGGCTAGATAGGGTCATGTCCGAACTAAGTGGTCCCTAATTCATAGGCAGGGTTTCAGCAGGGCCTAGTATATTACATTATATACTTACTTGCTTTGGTCCGATACAGGAAGTAGCTGAGGCTGTGGTGATTTTTTTTTTTTTTTGAACAATCCAGTTTATTGTCCTATGTTTTTGTTGATATTCATTAAAAGTTTTATGTAAATTTTGTAGTCAACCATGACTGTCAATTACTATACTTTTAACTTTACAACTCCCCATTAACAAACATATTAAGGATAATCAGTGCTGTATACTCCGTACCTGTAATTGTAAACACTGTTTTCTTTCATTAGTTTATTTTCCTTCTCCAGTGGTTACTTTGAGGAGATTTGGGAGAATCAACCATCCATGACTACTTATATTACCCCTCTATTTTTGCAATCTTCTTTAGCTTTTCCCATTTACTGCAGAAGCACAGACTTATTGTGCAGACTAGCTGATAAATGACAAGTTGTTGTTTTTTTTCTCCTTCTTTCTCCTTTCCCAACTCTACAGCATATTAGTATGATTCTGGCCCCTTCCTGCAAAGATCATTCCAATGGATGTCTGCCTCAAGGGTTTACATTTTTAGTATTTTATAGTTTCTAATATTTCATCTGATCTCTTTTGTTTATACGTTGAAAAAATGCTACTTTTTTTTGCACCTTATCAAACATGATGTAAAGTGAAACTGGCTTATTTGCCTCTGGCAACCAATCAGATTCCACTTTTCATTCCTCACAGACGCTTTGGAAAATGAGAGGCGTAATCTGATTGGTTGCTAGGGGCAACTGAGACAGTTTCCCTTTACACCATGTTTGATAAATCTCCCCCTGCGTGTTTTACAGAGAATCTGACACAGAATTAACAGAAATAATTATTTAACCCCTAGACGACCAAGGACGTACCATTGAGCCCTGGCCGCCTCTCACCAGACGACCCTTGGCGTAAAGGTATGTCCTGGGTTATAAAGCGTGCTCTGGATTTTGCTGCAAAATGTCATTAACCCCTTAAATACTGCGATCGCGTCTAAGTGACAGGAGCAGCTCCTGTCACTTACCGATCGTTATACTGCGGGGTCCCGATCGCTGTGTCAGACCGCCGGAGGTCTCTTATCTTCCTCCATGCGGTCCGATCGGTGCTCTGCTCATTGAGTCTGCCACAGGCCTATGGCATAGCAATGATCAGTGTATGCAATCTGAAGATTGCATGTAAAACTCCCCCAAGGGAACTTCAAGTGTGTAAAAAAAAAAAAGTAAAAATGTTTTTAAAAATACCCCAAAGCCCCTCCGCTAATAATAGTTAAAATCACCCCCCTAACCCATAATATAAATAAAACATATAAAAATAAATAAAAAAAAGTGATCACAACGTCTGAGCTACACAAACATGGTATTAATAAAAAATAGAGATCATAGCACAAAAAAAGACACCCTATACAGCCTCATAGGTAGAAATAAAAAAATAAAACCTTTATAGGATTCACAAAAGGGCCATTTTATTACTAATTAATTGCAAGATTTAATAAAAAAAAATAAAACATTAGAAAATCTGTGTAAACCTGCATATGGTTGTGTTCGGACTGACCTATAGAATAATGTTATCATGTTGCTTAAAGGACAACTCCCACGAAATTTTTAGCTTATTTAACACACATTACAAAGTTATATAACTTTGTAATGTGGTTAAATACCCGGTCTGGCCCCCTTCCCCCACTTTCGGACCCCCGACCCCCCCGCCCGGAAGTTAAAGAATATATACATTACCTATTACGATCGTCACGGTCCTCTTCTCCCGGGCGGCATCTGGTGACGACGACGTCAGAGCCGGGGGGCGGTCCGGGTCTTCTTCCTCCTCGGCGTCTTCATAGAGAGTGAATGGGACGGAAAAGGCTGCTGGTGCACATGCGCACCAGCAGCCTTTTCATTGGCTGGAGCGCATCACATGGCTTCCAGCTTCGTCAGCCCTGATTGGCTGAGGTTGCTGGAAGCCATGTGATGCGCTCCAGCCAATGAGAAGGCTTCCGGTGCGCAAGCGCACTGGCAGCCTTTTCCATTCCCAGGACCCGGAAATCAGAGACATCGCTGGACGGTGGTGACGGTGAGGCGGACGGCGGGCGAATGGAGTGGCGATCGTCACCAGAGGGATGGTGAGTATGGTGTCTGTGTGTGTCTGTGTTTTTTTTTTGGAGGGGGGGGTCCCGCGGGAGTCCTTTAAACCATATAGTGCATTACATAGACACAGGAACCCTCCAAAAGTTAACATAATTCTTTTTTCCAATTTCACCAATTTATATTTTCATAAATAATATTTTGGGGTTCTGTCATACATTTTATGGTAGAATGAAAGCCGCCAATACAAAGTACACCTGTTCCTGAAAAAAAAACAAGCCCTAACATGGCCCTGTATATACAGAAGAAACATGAAAGTGCTAGAGCTCTAGAAGGGGAGGAGGAAAAAACGAAAGCGCAAAAATGAAAATTGGCGCGGTCCACAGGGGCATTTTGGGCTTGGTCCTCAAAGGGTTAAACGTTACCTGTCATTAAAAATAAATAAATAAATAACCTTTTGATGTTTCACAGATGCAGAAGAGAGAAGAATGAGTGGTGAGAGAGGCAGTGTAGCATGTACCTTTCTTCCTGCTCTGTGTCTTTGGGAGGAAGATGGCCCCAAAGATTTACATTATACGAATATCTCGAAGAGGGGATGCAGTGGAGAGAGAACTGAGCATGGATTTCTCCTGGCTGTGACTGTTCAGTTGGTCCTCCATGGGGTTACTTAACCCTTTCCTTGCTGAGGCGAGTGCAGTGTGCTCAGTATGGCAGATACAGCAAAGTTTGGCTCCCAGGCGGTTTGGCGGGCATTCCCACTTAACCCCATGAGGGCCAGACTTGACAAAGGTAGGGGGAAGGGGGGTATATACTTACCTTCTCAATGTCTTCTGTTTTCAGCAGACCCAACCAGGGGTGTAACTAGGATTCATGGGACCCCATAGCAAAAAACTTTATGCCCCCCCCCCATCTCAGCATGCTCCACATAGCCGCTAGTGTACTGTGTCATCTCCCCCTTGTGTACCCTGTCATCATCTTATCTGTTGCAGAACTACAGCTCCTATTATGTAATGTAGTCCTGCATATTACCCTACACAACATGCTGGGAGATGTAGTTCTACATCCTACCCTATACACCATGGTGATAGATGTAGCCCTGTATATTACCACACACAGCATGCTGGGATATGTAGTCATGTATATTACCTCACACACCATGCTGGGAGATGTAGTCCTGTATATTACCACACACCATGCTGGGAGATGTAGTCCTGTATATTACCACACACACCATGCTGGGAGATGTAGTCCTGTATATTACCACACACACCATGCTTTGAGATGTAGTCCTGTATATTACCACACACAACATGCTGGGATATGTAGTCCTGTATATTACCACACACCATGCTGGGAGATGTAGTCTTGCATATTACCACACAGCATGATGGGAGATGTAGTTCTACTGTGCCACTGCCTCCCCCCTCCTATACTATATCAACCTCTTATGCGTTGCAGAACTTCACTCCCACTATGAACCGTCAATAGGACATGATGGGGGTTGTAGTTCTCTAGGGGTAATCTCACCTGTCCTGGTTCCTGCTCTGTCCTCTGGTCCTGTGTGGCTTCTGTGCCTGCCTCCCTCTTCTCTCTGGTCTGTGGGGGTCAGTGATGGTGATGAGGGTGATGGTTGTTCTTTACCACTGAGGTAGGGGACTCTATATGGGGGGCTGCTGGGGACACTATATGGGGGGCTGCTGCTGGGGACACTGTGGAGGGCGGCTTCTGGGGACACTATATCAGGGGGCTGCTGGGGACACTGTATGGGTGGGGGGCTGCTGGGGACACTATATGGGGAGGGGGGCTGCTGGGGACACTATATGGGGGGGGGGGCTGCTGGGGACACTATATCAGGGGGCTGCTGGGGACACTATATGGGGAGGGGGGCTGCTGGGGACACTATATCAGGGGGCTGTTGGGGACACTATGGGGGGGCTACTGCTGGGGACACTATATCAGGAGACTGCTGGGGACACTATGTCAGGGGGCTGCTGGGGACACTATATCAGGGGCCTTCTGGGGACACTATGGGGGGCTACTTCTGGGGAAACTATATGGGGGCTGCTGGGGACGCTATATGGGGGGCTGCTGGTGACACTATATCAGGGGGCTGCTGAGGACACTATGGGGGGCTACTGCTGGGGACACTATATCAGGGGGGGCTACTGCTGGGGACACTATGGGTAGGGGGGATTCTGGGGACACTTTATGGGGAGGGAGGCTGCTGGGGACACTATATAGGGGGGGCGGCTGGGGACACTGCATGGGACACTATGGGGGGGGCCACAGGGAGACACAGGACTGGGACAGTGGCCGCAGGGGGAGACAGGACGGGGGCCGCAGCGGGACACAGGACAGGAGCAGGGGCGCAGGGGGAGACAGGAGCAGGGGCCGCAGGGGGAGACAGGACGGGGGCCACAGGGGGAGACAGTATGCGGGCTGCAGGGGGACATAGGACGGGAGCGAGAGCCGCAGAGGGAAACAGGACGGGAGCGAGAGCCGCAGAGGGACACAGCTTACTTGAAGATGTACTCCTAAGCCTCAGCTGGGAGGAGGAGTGTGTGGAAGAACTTCTGGTCAGTAGGGGAATGGGCTTTAATGAAGAAAAGCTGCCAGCCGGGTGAGGTGACGCGCGGGCGGGACGGCTACCCACGCAACTAGGAAGTTACGCTGTCTGGCGCACGGCGCAATGTCTCACGGGGGGGGGGGTTACTGGCGAACTGCTACCACACTCAGCACTTTTAGCACCCACCATGGATTGAATGCAATCATGCAGGCCACATGTTTCAACGCGGGGGCCCGGGCCCCCTGCCCCCCCCCCCGGGCCCCATAACAACGGCGTAACCTGCCCCAATAGTAGCTACGCCAGTGGACCCAGCATATAGGGCTTAGTGTGTGCTGGCTCTGCTCTTTCAGTCTGCCCTTATCAGTGGCTAAATACGGACACCACTGCTGCAGCTGATTTGCTGAGTGGAGACTTCTGCAGTTTTTCCCCTCAACCAACTCAGCTGTTGATTGACTGAGCACAGAATGAAAGTGCCGACCCAGCACAAAGTAAAGTCTGGTGAACATAGAACATACCAGGACCCCCCGTTTCCCCCCATCTATAGATGTGCACTGTCCCCTGCCCAGCAATAAAGTGGGTTATTTAAAGCGACTCTGTACCCACAATCTCACCCCCCCCCCCCCAAACCACTTATACCTTCGGATAGCTGCTTTTAATCCAAGATCTGTCCTGTGGTCCATTCGGCAGGTGATGCAGTTATTGTCCTAAAAAAATACTTTTACATTTGAAGCCCCTGCCCAACGGGAGTATCTGTACCCTAACTTTGCACTCCCCCCCTCCTCCCCACCCTCTTCATCATTAGGAATGCCACTGGAACATTTTCTACATGCTGAACACTGCACAGGTCCTTAACGATCCAGCCCATGAGCCGGGCTAAACAGGTGAGGAATAGGAGGCAATCTGCCTGAAGCATTCCTAATGAGGAAGAGGGACAGGAGGAGGAGGGACAGAGAGGTTGGGAGGAGGGACAGAGAGGTTGTGCAAAGTTAGGGCACAGATACTCCCGTTTGGCACGGGCTTCAAGTTTAAAAGTATTTTTCAGGACAATAATGGACCGCAGGACAGATCTTGGCTTAAAAGCAGCTATCCGAAGGTACAAGTGGTTTGGGGGGGGGGGGGGGGGGGTCAGATGCAGTAGAGGCTGGGGGAGGTGCAGTAGAGAACCGTGTAAACCAGACCGCAAATGCTGGCTTGTTCCAAACTGATTTGGGTCAAACCAAATTGTTGACCCAAACGGACTAACCAAACTTTTTGAAAATTGACTCATCTCTAATTGCTGTCTGTCAGAGATAAAATATGTCAGATTTTAGTCTCAGATTGATATATCTGTGCCAATGTTCAAAATCATGCTCATGTTTATGCGTCATGCAAGGAGAGTCAGATACACAGGAGACAAGGCAGGGCAACTTCAGTAAACAGGCGCAAGTCAGGTAGGTTTTAGGACAGGGACACAAACCTTTACAACGGTAAGGTGTATAGCAGCCAGAGGGTACAGTGGGGGACTAGATGTATGTGTTTGTTTCATTGCAACCCTTACACAATTTAATAAAAGTTTCTGTTATACAGAATAGCCCTTTAATTTATACTTTTTATTACATTTGTCATTAGATTTTTTTTCCCCCCTTTTTTCTCCAGTCATATTAGAATACCATTAGATTTGAACAATTTTCATTAAGAAAGCTTCAGACTAATTAACAATTTAATATAATGACTTTGTAATGAAATGTAAATGGCTACAATACTAGCGATATCTAATTATCATAAAAAATAAATGGCTGTCTTATAATTAAGATTTCTTGGTAGATAAAAAAACCATACTTAAATCCTGAGGACAAATAGTTTTACAAAGAATTTTTGATGGCCCTAAATTTGCATCTGCCAGATTCTGTAAATAGTTATAACTACATCATTGGGTATAATATTGTACTGTAATAAAAGCTGTGCTTCTGAAATCTTAACGCCTGTCAATTTGTTTTATATTTCAATGAAACAATTTTTTGCATAATGTAATTCATCTGATACATTCAAATGGAACCGACTGGAAACAAAGTTGTTTGCCTCTTTTCTACTATTGCTGCTACTGTATGTTTCACCCCTCATATTTTACATTGATGGCATTGGTCCCCATGCACCTTTTACTTTTGTTGGCCATAACCATCATTCGTAATGGGTTCAGTCATCAGTATAAGGTGTGTAGACAGATGATGTTGGTGGTGATAGTGGTTGGATGTGATGGGAAATCTTCTGCTTGACCCCTTTGTTCTGGGAGAGATAATCGCTCTGGCTGCCGCTTACTCCTCCCCTACCCATAAAGAACACAGAAGTGCTTGGCCGTGTGAATGTACCTGTGTATGAGGATAACAGATAAGAAGGATCACTGACGATGTATGAGGGCCTTAAAGAGACTCTGTCGCCTCCAAAACACCTGCTAAACTTGTTATCAGTAGAGTATACAATACTGATTCTGAAACTGCAATTTTTATCTTTATACTTTCTTTTGTTCCTTTGCTATAAGCCCACAAATGAAGGAGTCTAGGTAGTCCCCTACATTATATTCTGGACCTAAGTAGTCCTCTCTATGCATTAACATGCCCAGATTGTAGGCTTGCAGCGGAGAAAGGTAAAGGAGTACAAAGCTACAAGTTACAGATTACCTATCAGCGTCCTTTATCCTACTTACAGATGACTATAGTTTAGGGTTTTGAGGAGAGTGGGTTGGAGGTGATAGAGTCCCTTTAAGTTAAACCAATGCACTGCACTTTGTATTGAGGTTACCATAATTCCACACTTGTGTAAGGAGTCCACCACAGTTGCTATCAGTATACTAGCAATAACTGCAACCAACAATAGACATTATTCCATCCATTTTGTAGCTGAAACATTTACAATCAATTTATTCGGGTGAGTCAAGAAACAGGCTGTGTGTGTCACTATTTTACAAACCAGAGATGTGATGTTTTGGGTTTTGATTGAACTCAGCTCAGCTGCAATTCCACACACAATGCACAAGCCTGGAGAACACAGAAATGGCTGCACATTGCACCCTTGGTTGATACTACAGTTTGTTCAGCTACATTAAAAACCAACATCAGAAGTTAGTATATAATTTGATCAAACCATATTGCCTCATGTACCAGGTGCAGCTTTTCTGATCCACAGGAGTCCCTTCTCTAGCCATGGTACAGCGTTCGCCAGCGCCCACCACTGCCGCAAAGCCAGTGCCACAGGGAGGAGCAGCCCAGCGGTCCAGCAACCTTACTGTCACAGAACCAAACCCCCCAGGGCCAGAGCTGCACCACCCCGCAGGCACAGCCGGCAGAGGCAATGGCCGGCAGCCAACATCTATTGTGAAAAGATCTAAAAGCCTGCTCCATGTGCTTCAGGCTAGACTAGGAAAGAGGAGGTACCATGCACATAACATATGGGTCTTACAGGGAAGAGTGCAAAAACCACAAAGAAAAGGGATAACAGAGAAATGGCTGTACATCACACCCATGGTTGATACTAAAGCTTGTTCAGCTGCATTAAAAAACAACATCAGAAGGTAGTATATAATTTTATCAACCATATTGCCTCATGTACCACGTGCCTACTCTAGCAATGGTAAAACATTCACCAGCATAGCATTCACCAGCGACCACCACTTGCTCAAAGCCATTGTCCACAGGGGAAAGTAGCCCAGCAGTCCAGCGACCCTACTGTTGCAGAACCTGTGAACAAGAATGGTGCTGTTTCGGGAAGAAAGCAGCTATGTCCTGTTATCTTTTTGCATTAGTTTATGATAGATATATGTCCATTTAGTACCACAAAACAAATTGGGATGGGCTATTATAGAACTAATCATAAGGATCCTGATAGATCCCATGACTTCAATGGGGCCCATTGATTTTCTGTCTGGTGTCCATGTATTCTGCCCAATTTAAGTGTCAATAATGGCTGCATGCACATCCTGCAAAATAAAAGTGTGGCAAAGCTCCTTGTAAACTCTTAAATGATGAAGACAGAGTTTATTGTAAAGAAAGAAATAATATAAGTAAGCATATAATGGAATGAAGAAAATCATCATACCACTATATTACATCATTTAAATGTCTCCATATATCAGAGGCCTCTGGTATATCACTTATTGTTCCCCTTTAATAAGACTAATAACCTAAAAGCTATTGAACTTCACATCTAAACAGCAAATATGATACAAAATAATACCTGAGCCTCCTGCCAAATCCTGGTGTATTATATAAACAGTAACAAACAGATTTATCAACTGTCTACAGAAATCAATGCAAGAGCAGGGAAATGAGATGACATTTTGGATTAATTTAGCTAAAAGTGTTCAGTTTTTTAGCTTTCCTGTCATTGCATCAATTATTATTGTTTCTAAACTTTGGCAGAGATATTTGACTTAAAGCCTCCACTCCTCATTGATGGCAACGCTGCTAGTAAAGATGGATTGAGTGAATATATTGATCCCAGTGCATCAAAGTTTCTGACGGTAAAACCTATTTTCAACAGCAAACATTTATTAGTAAATCAAGTTTTTTCTCTTTATGTGGTCTTTTATGTTTTACTTCTGTTTTTGAGGCAAACTAAACTTTTGTCTTCACTGTCCCACTTCCTATCTTCCTGTCTGATATCCTGTTCCTGCTGAACAATCTAACTCGGAATTCAGCCTATGTTGGTCATCTGCTACTGCCTTCTTACAATCCAGAGCCACCTTTATCTATTTAACCCCTTAGTGACCGCCGATACGGCTTTTTACGGCGGTCACTAAGGGTCTTTATTCTGCTGCCATCAGCTTTTTACGGCGATGGCAGAGAATAAGATAGCGGGGCCGGGACGGCCCCCACCCCATCCCCCCAGCTACCGGAGGTAGCTGAGGGGTTGGGGCAGTGTGTGGGGTCCGTCCCGCCCCCCCCCTACCGCCGATCGTCGCTATTAATGTTATAGCGGCGGACGTCGGTAAAGGGGATTACCGGTGCCGCCGCCTTTCATCTCCCCCCGCCGTGAATCTACGGCAGGGGGAGATGAAATAAGCGTCCCCCAGACCTCAGATCAGCACCCCCTAGTAGGGCGAACACTAACCCCCCTCCCCCGGCGGCCGTCAGATCCAAGATGGCCGCCGCCATCGCTGTAAACAGACTAATGTCTGTTCACAGCGATGGAAAAGTTAAAATGAATGAAAACCCCATGCTCTCCACCACCGGAGGTAGCGGAGAGCATGGGGCAGTGATCGGGGACCCCCCTGTGGGGTCCCGGTACAGGGGATCAGCGGTATATACTATATACCGCTGATCGCTTGTGCCACGTGCATCCTGGCACTTTTTATCCCCTGTCACCATGAATGATTGGTGACAGGGGATAAAAAGTGATGCCCCCCACCCCCCAAGTCGCCCCCCACCACCCTGTCACCCCCGTCCCCCAGTCACCCCCCCTACCCCATACAAGTTTCCTGATCCTGGAGCTCCTTCCTCTTCAGCGTCCTGGCTGGTTGTGAAGTGCACATGCGCTCCACAACCAGCCAGCTCTGAAAATTTAAAGTGACAGAGACCAATTTGGTCTCTGTCACTGAACTATGATTACTGTGTTAGAAAATATCACAGTAATCATAGTAATACAGTGAAAATGAATGTATAAAGTACAAAAAGTGACAAACATACAAAAAAATAAAACACACACTTTTTATTATAGTAATAATTGCAGTTTACTCCCAAATTACCCCTAACCCCCCCAGATTACCCGTAACCACTGCACGTTGCCCATAACAACCGCACGTTGCCCGTAACCACCGCACGTTGCCCGTAACCACCGCACGTTGTCCGTAGCCACCCCAAATTGCCAGTGACCCCCTCCAGATTGCCCGTAACCACCCCAAATTACATGTACCCACCCCAGATTACCTAAAAGCACTTCAATTTATCAGTAACAATCCCAGATTGTCTGTAACCCTTCCAGGTTGCCCATAACCCCCCCAGGTTCCCCGTAATCACGCCAGATGACATGTAACACCCCAGATTGCACGTAAACACCGCACGTTGCCTCTGACCACCGCACGTTGCTTCTGACCACTGCACATTGCCTCTGACCACCAAACGTCGCCTCTGACCACGCCATGTCGCCTCTGACCACGCCACGGCGCCTCTGACCACTCCACGGTGCCTCTGACCACCCCAAATTGCCAATGACCCCCTCCAGATTGCAGTGCCCATGCCAGATTACATGTACTCATGCCAGATTGCCTATAAGAACTTCAGTTTATCCGTAACCACCCCACGTTGCCCGTAACCACCCCAGATTGTCTGTAAGCACTGCAGCTTGCCCGTAACCACCCCACGTTGCCTGTATCCACTCCAGATTGTCTGTAAGCACTGCAGGTTGCCCATAACCATCCCACGTTGCCCGTAACCACCCAAGATTGCCTGTAAGCACTGCAGGTTGCCCGTAACCACCCCACGTTGCCCGTATCCACCCCAGATTGTCTGTAAGCACAGCAGGTTGCCCGTAACCAGCCCAATTTGCCTGTAACCACCCCACGTTGCCTGTAACCACCGCACGTTGCCTGTAACCACAGCAGGTTGCCGTTACCACCGCACGTCGCCTCTGACCACCGCACGTCGTCTCTGACCACGCCACGTCGCCTCTGATTACCGCAGGTTGCCTCTGACCACCGCAGGTTGCCTCTGACCACCGCACGTTGCCTCTGACCACCGCACGTTGCCTCTGACCACCGCACGTTGCCTCTGACCACCCTGAATTGCCAATGACCCCCTCCAGATTGCAGTAACCATGCCAGATTACAGGTACCCACCCGAGATTACCTACTGTATAAGCACTTCAGTTTATCCGTAACCACCCCACATTGCCCATAACCACCCCACGTTGCCCATAACCACCCCAGATTGTCTGTAAGCACTGCAGGTTGCCCGTAACCACCACACATTGCCCATAACCACCACACGTTGCCCGTAACCACCCCACGTTGCCTGTAACCACCCCAGATTGTCTTTAAGCACTGCAGGTTGCCCGTAACCACCACACGTTGCCCATAACCACCCCACGTTGCCTGTAACCACTGCAGGTTGCCGTAACCACAGCAGGTTGTCCGTAACCACCCCAGATTACCTGTAACTACCTCACGTTGCCCATAACCACCCCAGACTGTCCGTAACCACCCCACATTACTTGTAATCTCATTTTTTTTATTTTATTTTAGTAACTGCGCTATTCTAATAACCATTACTAGCTGCGGTTTTGTTCCAGTAAATTGGTGCTCCTTCCCTTCTGAGCCCTGCTGTGTGCCCATACAGTGGTTTATGCCCACATATGAGGTACCGTTTTACTCAGAAGAACCTGCATTACAGATTTTGTGGTACGTTTTCTCTCCTGTTCCTCGTCAAATTGAGAAATTTCAAACTAAACCAACATATTCTTGGAAAAATTCGAGTTTTTCATTTTTACTGGCCAATTTTGAATACTTTCCTCTAATACCTGTGGGGTAAAAATGGTCACCACACCCCAAGATGAATTCTTTGAGAGGTGCACTTTCCAAAATGGGGTGACTTTTGGGGGGAATCTATTCTACTGACACTACAGGGGCTCTGCAAACGCACCTGGCGCTCAGAAACTTCTTCAGAAAAATCTGCACTGAAAATGCTAATTGGCGCTCCTTCCCTTCTGAGCCCGGCTGTGTGCCCATGCAGTGGTTAATGCCCACATACGGGGTACCGTTCTACTCAGGAGAACCTGCGTTACATATATTGGGGTGACATTTCTCTCCTGTTCCTCGTGAAATTGAGAAATTTCAAACTAAAGGAACATATTATTGGAAAAATTTGAGTTTTTCATTTTTACTGTCTAAGTTTGAATACTTTCCTCTAATACATGTGGGGTCAAAATGGTCACCACACACCAAGATGAATTCATTGAGGGGTGCACTTTCCAAAATAGGGTGACTTATGGCGAGATTTTACTCTGATGGCACTACAGAGGCACTGCAAATGCACCTGGCGCTCAGAAACTTCTGCAGCAAAATCTGCATTGAAAAAGCTAATTGGCGCTCCTTCCCTTCTGAGCCCTCCTGTGTGCCCATACAGTGGTTTACGCCCACATATGGGGTACCATTGTACTCAGGAGAACCTGCGTTACAAATTTTGGGGTACTTTTTTCCTCTTGTTCCTCTTGAAATTGAGAAATTTTAAACTAAACAAACATATTATTGGAAGAATTCGAGTTTTTCATTTTTACTGTCTTATTTTGAATACTTTCCTGTAATACCTGTGAGGTCAAAATGGTCACCACACACAAAGATGAATTCTTTGAGGGGTGCACTTTCCAAAATGGGGTGACTTATGGGGGGGTTTCCTCTCTGCTGACACTACAGGGGCACTGCAAATGCATCTGGCGCTCAGAAACTTCTTCAGCAAAATCTGCATAGGAAAAGCTAATTGGCGCTCCCTTCCTTCTGAGCCTGGATGTGTGCCCATACAGTGGTTTACGCCCAGATATGGGGTACCGTTGTACTCAAGAAAACCTGCGTTACAAATTTTGGGGTGCATTTTCTCTCATGTTCCTTTTGAAAATGAGAAACTTTAATCTAAACGTATATACTATTGGAAAATTTTAATTTTCCATTTTTTTACTGCCTAATTGTGAATACTTTCCTCCAGCCCCTGTAGGGTTAAAATGCTCATTATACCCCTAGATTAATTCTTTAAGGTGTGTAGTTTCCAAAATGGGGTCACTTATGGGGGTTTTCAGGATACCAGACTTTTAAATTCATTTAAAAAAAGAACTGGTCCCTAAAAAAAAATCAGTTTTGGAAACTTTCATGAAAATGTGATAATTTGCTGATAAATTTCTAAGACCCATAACACCCTAAAAAAGTAAAATATGTTTACCAAATTATGCCAGAATAAAGAAGACATATTGGTAATGTGACTTAGTAACTAATTTATGTGCTACGACGTTCGTTTTTTAGAAGCAGAGAATTTCAAAGTTCGTAAAATGCAATTTTTTTTTATTTTTCATGATATTTTGATGTTTTTCACAAAAAAACACACAGTAGTGACCAAATTTTGCCCCTAACATAAAGTGCCATATGTGACAAAAAAAACTATCTCAGAATCGCTAGCATACGTTAAAGCATCACTGAGCTATAAGAGCATAAAGTGAGACAGGTCAGATTTTGAAAAATTAGCCTGGTCATTAAGGCCCAAACTAGCTGTAGCACAAAGGGGTTAAATTAGGTTCACTTGCTCCTCCTTACCTGAATGTTGTTGCATTTATGCATTTCAAGCGACAATGCCTCTCTGTCATTCTGTGATTGTTCATATATCCTGTCCACTGCAAGTTTCTTGGTTTTCCGCTTTCTGCCTGATCCTCATCTGTATCAGATGCCCCTTCTGTTGTCATCTTGGACTGCCTGTTTTAAAAGGGTACTCCGTCGGGGGGCTATTTTGGGATTTGGCCGGGGAGGAGGTGGCTGAGGGAAACGACATCCACTCACCTCCCAGGTTCCAGCGGCCCGGACGCTTCCTGGTGTCTGACGCAGGCTCTAGATGTGATGTCTCAAGTCCGCTCAGCCAGTCAGTGACAGAGGCGGGATCCATCTCAAGTCCGCTCAGCCAGTTAGTGAGGCTGGATCTGAGCAGACTTGAGACGGATCCCGCCTCTGTCATGTCTCGAGCCTGCGTCAGACACCAGGAAGCGACCGGCACTGGGGACCGAAGCGCGGCGACACAAGACCCACTGCTAGAACCGGGGAAGTGTGTTAACGTTGTTTCCCTCAGCCACCTCCTCCCAGACCCCAAAATAGCCTCCACGCCGGAGTACCCCTTTAAAGCTGCTTGCCTTGATCATTAGCCTGCCTCGCCTATAACTATGATTCTTACACCTGGTGCTGTGCTGACTCTCTCTCTCTCGTTGATGACTCAGCCTGCTGACAAAGTATACTTCCTTTATTCCCCGGTGCCTTGCAAGGACTCTGTCTTGTCCTTGGGGATCATCTGCTGCTCCCTCTGGGGACACCCTTGTGGAATGACTTGGTGTTTTCTAGATGCAGAAGTTCAGCTTCCACATTCTGAAGCAGGATATTATAGGGAAAACCTAAAGGGGAATTAGACTCCAAAAGCCAAAAGCCAAAGCCAAAGCCAAAGCCAAACCAATTGAGTAGGACAGCGTGTATACACTCACTGTCTGTAACAGTGGATAAAATTGCAGTCAAGAAGGTGTAGTTTGAGGGAGATAAAGTTGGCTGAATTCTTGTCTGGAATGTACAGCAGAAACATAATGTCCATTACAGGAGTACGCTAAATAGGAAAAAGTCTTAACCCCTAGACGACCCTGGACGTAGGGTTACGTCATGGAAGTCTGTCCCCAGACGACCCATGACGTAACCTTACGTCATGGGTGTTATTCCCGCTATGAAGCGCGCTCCGGAGCGGAGCGCGCTTCATAGGAGGTGGGGGCCGGCTGCAGTGAGCAGCCGGGACCTCACCGGTAATGACACGCTGCAGCGATCGCGCTGCCGCGTGTCATTAACCCCTTAAACGCCGCGATCGCGGCGCGACCGCAGCGTTTAAGTGTAAGTGACAGGGGGAGTCCCCTGTCACTTACCGATCGGGACCCCCGCAGTCACACACGCAGTCACACGCAGTCCCGATCGGTAAAACGGACTGCTGGAGGTCTCTTACCTGCCTCCGTGCGGTCCGATCGGCGCTCTGCTGCACTGAGCCTGCACAGGCAGGCTCAATGAGCAGAGCGCCGATAACACTGATCAATGCTATGCCTATGGCATAGCATTCATCAGTGTAAAAATCAAACTAGTGAATGTAGAAGTCCCCCAAAGGGACTTCAAATGTGTAAAAAAAAAAAGTTCAAAACACTAACACACTACCCCAAAACCCCTCCCCCAATAAAAGTTGAAATCACCCCCCTTTCCCATTATATAAATAAAACATATAAAAATGAATAAATAGATAAACATATAATATACCGTAGCGTGCGTAATTGTCCGATCTATTAAAATATAACAAGCGTCATTGCGACCGGTAAACGGCGTACACGAAAAGAGGGGAAAAAGTGCGCAGATTACCGATTTTATGTTACATTATATATTAAAAAAAATCAATAAAAAGTGATCAAAACGTCCGATCTTCACAAATATGGTATTAATAAAAACTAGAGATCATGGCGGAAAAAATGACACCCCATACAGCCCCATAGGTGAAAAAATAAAACCGTTATAAGCGTCACAATAGGCCCATTTTATTAATATTTAATTGGCAAAAAAAACGGATTTCATAAAAAAAAAAATATATAACATTAGAGAATCTGTGTAACCTGCATATGGTTGTGTTCGGACTGACCTATAGAATAATTGTATCATGTCGCTTTTACCATATAGTGCATTACGTAGACACAGGAACCCCCCAAACGTTACCATATTGCATTCTTTTTTGCGATTTCACCAATTTATATCTTCATAAATAATATATTTGGAATTCCATCGTACATGTTATGGTAAAATGAATGACGCCATTACAAAGTACAACTATTCCTGTAAAAAACAAGCACTTACATGGCTTGTAGATAGAAAACTGAGAGTGCTAGAGCTCTTAGAAGGGGAGGAGGGAAAAAACGGAAACACTAAGATCAAAATTTGCGCGGTCCACTGGGTCATTTTGGGCCTGGTCCTCAAAGGGTTAAAGGGGTTTTCTCATAACAAAAATGTATCACATATGCGTAAGATAAATGTTCATAGTTTGATTAGATATCACTTTAGGTCGATCAAGATGCCATGATACCATTTGAAAGAAGTGTAATGCTTTTTGCGGGAGCTATTGCATACCGTTCTGATAATATTTATCCCTCACAAGTGCATCATTATATGAGACACGTCTGCATGTAGCTTCAAATATCCAAGACCTTGAAATAAACGTGATAGGGTTGGGTTCAAACAAAGCAGCAATGGTATGTCAAGGAAAACCCCTTCTAATATTGCCATACTTCTAACAAAAAGGTTATTGAGCATTATAAAGCATATAACATACATTCGAGTAGGAACCTATATCATCCAGTTCTTCTTATTTCTACCCATTAGTGACCTGTCAGCTACAATCCTCTCTCCCTGTGAAAATAGATTGCTGTTAAAGCTTCATGGCAGGGACTGTTCGTACAGTTCATCACGGATACTTGTGAATTCAGAATTGTATTTAAAAATCTTTATTCAGGCAATCAATGTACTATTACAGTCTCTTGTCATTTATCATACTCATTATTCATCATTGTGTGGACACAGCAGTGAAGATATCAGAAGTGGTAATGGAAACTTCTTATACATCAAGTAAGCTTTATATATATTTTTTTTAAAAAAGAGTGTGCATTAAAGGGGAACTCCGGAGAAAATAAAAGTGTGTTTTAAATCAGCTGCGGTGTCAGATAGTTATAAAGACTTATAAAATTAAAGGGGTTGTCCAGCGAAAAACCTTTTATCTTTCAAATCAACTGATATCAGAAAGTTATGTAGATTTGTAATTTACTTCTATTAAAAAAATCTTGTCTTCCCATACTTACTAGCTGCTGTATGTCATGCAGGAAATGTTTTCTTTTCAGTCTGACACAGTGCTCTCTGCTGACATCTCTGGAAGGCTATGGTCACACAACGTTTTTTCAGCTCCGTTTAAAATGACATCCGTTATTTTGAGGCTAAAAAGAAAAAGGACGTTATTTAGCAGCCTGGCCTCCCCTTAGTGCAATGACTGGTGTTTGTACATTACGTCCGTTATTCAATACACTGTGCGCATTGAACGTCCATCTTCCCATTGACTTCAATGCATTGCCATTGCAGTCAGTTAAATTGCGGCAAAACGGACGTTACTTTAAATATGAAAATCGGCTGCTTTTTCTCTATTTGTGATGTTGTGTGAACATAGCCGAACTCTGTCTTGGTTTTCTATGAATCCCCATAGGAAACCTCTCCTGCTCTGGACAGTTCCTCTCTCGGCCAGAGATGTCAGCAGAGAGCACTATGTCAAAATTTCCTGCATGACATACAGTAGCTAATAAGTATTGGAAGACCAGATTCTTTTTAATAGAAGTAGAGAACAGTAGGTTATTAGTAAATCTATATAACTTTCTGACACCAGTTGATTTTAAAGAAAAAGATTTTCGTGGGACAACCCCTTTAAGTCTATTAAAAAAGAAAATCTGGTCTTTCAGTATTTATGAGCTGTTATGATTATTTATTATATCGTTATTTGGTTTATTATATAATTTCTCAAAAAATAAATTTCAGTAACTCTGTAAAACAAATTTGGTTTCTAAAATGAAAGGTTCCAATTATTTTAATTCCTATGTAAAAATCCAAATATCATTTTATTTTTTTTATGTTTTATTTAATATATTTCAAGTGTAGATTAAATCCTGTTGTAAAATTTATGAATTCATTGCTTTGCATATCTTTTTTGCAGAAACTTTAGTTTACTGTAAGGTTCACTATAATACGAGATGACATTAAGCTCCAGTAATTATCAACAATTAACCTAGTACAAGTAAGTTCATTCTGAACTGACACAAGTCATCTTTCAATTATAAATATCTTATTATATCGCACTTGAGGTAAATTAAAAGGCAAACCTAATTTGCTAATATTGTTGTTAAACGCCAACTCAAGGATCAAAAATGTCCTTGACACGTAAGGAAAAAAAAAAACAAAGTCGAATTTTTCTCTGCAAGGTCAACGATTGTTAAGTGCGCTGGATACTTTAGAAATAGCCTATTTTGCAGTACTAATTATTATTATATTTTTTTCTATTTTTTACCATATTAACATATATAATTTTAAGAGATCCGGCCCTTTTTTCCATTCTTAATGACTGTGAATAATTTCAAATTTGAAAGCCATTTTTTTATTATTCAGAAATGAAAACATTTAGTTTCTTTGTGCCAATTTTAAAATGTAGCTTTTTCAAAATTTTACATTTTCGAGATGAACAAACTTTTCAAAAGTTCGGTTTGACAGGTTTGACAAACTTCGATGAAAAGTTTGGGTTTGTGTGACCCCCTAAACAAACTGCCCTAAAATGGCTATGGCAGTTACTATAGTGTGTTTCTGTGAGTGTATATGCTTGCGATTTTGCAGGCGAAAAATGCATCAAAACCTGAAGCAGAAATGCGTGGTTAACACTAATAGGAAGGAGCAGCTGCTTTCCTGTGTTTACACCCCCCACCGCACCGCCCAGGACTTGCATCTCTGCCCCTGTGTTTCTGCCCTTGTATAAAAATAAAAGTACTCCAAGAAAATATAGCAAACAGCAGCTTGGAGCAGTTGGTCCAGTTAGAGCCTCTTGCCTTAAGTTTGCCCATTAGCTGATGCCTTTGGAGGGGCCTGAGGAAGAGAGAGAGTAATTGTAAGTGGCTCCCTATTTTCTAGCGCCCAGCTAAAGGGCACTAGGTTCAGAGGATCCACCATCATCATATTAGGAGGCAGCAAGGAGCATAGACACTGATGTAAGTGATGTTCCACATAATCAGTGTGTAGCATTCCCACTGAGGCCGTCTTGCTATGAGCATGTAGCATTCCCACTGAACCGTCAGGCTTTCCTGAGCCCCCTCCAAAAACATTTAGTGGCCAATTCTCATGTGGGCTAGGATGAGCATAGTCACCCAGGGGCGTAGCTAAAGGCTGATGGGCCCTGGTGCAAAATTTTAGCTTGGGGCCCCCCCATCTCCCCCCGATCAGGCAAAGTCCTATCTAACGTTATATCCAATTACTCTAATGTGCCACCATGTTCTAATGCCCTGTCACTGCCTCCACCTCATGTACTGCACTACTGCCCCCTATAATTAATGGACTGTACTGTGTCATTGTCTAATCATTGTATTCCAATCTTTGACTCTACAGCTGAAAAACTACAACTCTCATCATGAACTGCCAGTTGGAAACGATGGGGGTTGTAGTGCTGCAACCTGAAGAGCCACATGCTGCAAAACTACAACTCCCATTATAAACTGTCAGCAGGGCATGAGGAAGTTTGAACTTCTGCAACCTGGAGAAGTCACCTGATATCACCTGCAGTCCTATGTAACACCACATATAACGCAGTGATATCTCTGAGTACAGATCATGTAGTAGATGTCCCCTGCAGTCCTATGTAACACCACAGATAACACAGTGATATCTCTGAGTACAGATAATGTAGATGCAGCACAAGCTGGAGCTCAACGCGGTAAAGATACGGCCATAGGACATAGCTTGGGCCGCCAAGGCAGATGTCTGGAGGAGGGGGCGCTGGTACTTGCTGTCATCTGATTAGGTAAGAGGCCCAATCAGATGACAGCATGTGCCAGCGGGCGCAGCGGGACAGATTAGCGCAGTGCTTCCCAACCTTTTCCACCTCGGGGCACCCCTACTAAATGATGTTCTACAAAATAAGAAAACCGTCATACAGTGACTCACCGGTGACGTCTTCTTTGATCTGAGGCGTCACTTTCCCTTTTCCTCTCCATCCGGCCCAGTCCTCCAAGATGATTCCTTCCAGATACGTTTCATCCCCTTAGAACCTGCGAGACAAACAATTTAGGCTCCGCACATTTCTAGCAACTTCCTTCCCTTCCTCCCTCCTGTAGGCTCCCATAGTAACTGCACTGTTTGGTGTAATGTGCAGTAAAGTGAGTAGGAATGTGGGATGCCCCCTGTATGTAGGATTCCCTGCTGTGCCCCCATGAGCTAATAATGCCCCCAGAGGTGCCCCCATACAATAATAATGCCCCCAGAGGTGCCCTCATGAGCTAATTATGCCCCCAGAGGTGCCCCCATGAACAAATAATGGCCCCAGAGGTGCCCTCATGAGCTAATAATGCCCCCAGAGGTGCCCTCATGAGCTAATACTGCCCCCAGAGGTGCCCCCATGGACTAATAATGCCCCCAGAGGTGCCCCCATGAACTAATAATTCTCCCAGAGGTGCCCCCATCAACTAATAATGCCCCCAGAGGTGCCCCCATGTGCTAATAATGCCCCCAGAGGTGCCCCCATGAGCTAAAAATGCCCCCAGAGGTGCCCCCATGAACTAATAATGCCCCCAGAGGTGCCCCCATGAACTAATAATGCCTCTAGAGGTGCCCCCATGAACTAATAATGCCCCCAGAGTTGCCCCCTATGAACTAATAACGCCCCCAGAGGTGCCCCCATGAGCTAATAGTGCCCCCAGAGGTGCCCCCATGAACTAATAATGCCCCCAGAGGTGCCCCCATGAGCTAATAGTGCCCCGAGAGGTGCCCCCATGAACTAATAACGCCCACAGAGTTGCCCCCATGAACTAATAATGCCCCCAGAGGTGCCTACATACAATAATAATGCCCCCAGAGGTACCCCCATATACTAATAATGCCCCCAGAGGTGCCCCCATACAATAATGATGCCCCCAGAGGTGCCCACATGAGCTAATAATGCCCCCAGAGGTGCCCCCATACAATAATAATGCCCCCAGAGGTGCCCCCATACAATAATAATGCCCCCAGAGGTGCCCCCAAGAACTAATAATGCCCTCAGAGGTGCCCCCATATACTAATAATGCCCCCAGAGGTGCCCCTAAAAAACAAACATCCTACTCACCTAATCTGCGCTTTGTAGCTGCAGGCAGCAGCTCTCCTCCTCCTCTTCGGGCTCCATCTTGCGAGCCGCAGGGACGGGACTTCCGGCAGACGTGATGACGTCACATCCTCACGCCTGCCGGAGAGGTCACGGCCCGGCCTCCCATAGGCTGCTGGTATGAAGTGCCGGCAGCATATGGAAGAGAATACAGGAGGAGGACACTGACAGGTCCTTCTCCTGTATTCTGATCGCTTTAATGTTCCGCCCGCTCACTGTGCGGGCGGAACATCAAAGCGATCTGTGCATCCCGAGAAGCTGCTGCGGCCGCGCAGCTTCTCGGGATGCTTAAAGTGACACTGTCACAAGTGGCAAGGGGGGCCGTGCGGGCCCTCCAAGCGTAGGGGCCCGGTCGCCATGGCGACCCTGGCGACCCCTATAGCTACGCCACTGCCTTCCTGCACAAGTGGAACATCAGAAGACACCTGGAGCATCCAGATCAAGGTAAAGCATACCCTGAGGAGAGACTAGCTGCTATTCTGGAGTTCAGCCGATTGCCCAGCTGCAAGGCATAATGGATAATGATACAGGCGATAATGGATAATAGTACAGGCGATTTTAAGAAACTTTGTAATTGGGTTTATTAGCCGAAAAATGAATTTTTGTCATGAAAAAGCAGTTTGAAGCTCTTCCCCTGTCTTCATAGTTTTCCTATGGAGAGAGTGAGACAAGGCACCAAAACAGGACAACAAAGAGTTAAGTTACAGCTACATGACCAGGCTCTCTCCTCTGATGTCACCACTGACCTCTCTGACCTCTGAATAGCACTCTGAATAGCCCCTGCTCTCTGCTGCCGACTAATCTCGCGCCAAACAGGATCCGACTGATAAAAAAACAGTTGAGATTTCCGGATTCTGAGCAGTGGATGATAGACAGGAGAGGAGGGGGGACCTGGGAAAAGGCTTTTTAAATGCAGATAACGGCATATTTGCCTAATAAACCCAGTTACAACGTTTCTTAAAATCGCATAGACTATTGATTTCTGCAAAAAAAAATAAAAAAAATTACTTTAAGGTAAGAGTTGCCCTTTACAGACACACTTCATAAACTGTCCAACCAACTATAAGTTTGACTTACATACATATGATTAAGCCTTACATAAGCTCAAAGCCAAGTATTATTGGCAGGGAAATAAAACTGGTGCTCTTTTAGCCTTGCAACTTAAATCTCAAGCAGCTATAAAACCATACATAGTAAATAATAGAAAATGAAAAAGTTTTTGGCCCTTAAGCTATAGCAGATGTCAGAGCAGATTTTTATGATTCACTTTGTAGTTTTCATACAGATTCTATAATGCATCAATCTACCAATACCTAAATGTCATTTTCTCCTTCCCCTACATATTTATACTACTCTTAGCCCTCCACTTTTCTAGATATTTAGCTTACCATTTGTACATGTAAATCTCATAAAGTCTCTAAGGCTATGTTCACACTACATAACAACCGAAACGGCTGTCTGTGGATGGAGGCCTGCCTTGGCAAGCCCTTGTCATGATCGCAATACTCGTATCTTGAGTTAGACATTGACAAAAAGGGGCCACCCTGGTATTTTCCTGTTTGTGTTCCCATACTCGCAACCGAGTGGGACTTAAGGGGCTATTTATCAGGGTGGTGTGGTGCTCTCTTCATCATAGAGGCACCCTGTGGCAACAGGCTAGAGATATCTGGCTAGCCTGTGTTTTAAGACTCGCAACCAAGACTCCACGGACTCTTGTTTTGAATATTTAAATTTTGGGGGGCATCAGTGGAGACTCTTGAGTTATTTCATTTGACTTTTTTTCACTGTTCTCCTTGAGTTCAGTGATTACTGTGTTTTGTTGGTTGATTTGTTATCTCCCCAACTAGCCAGAATCCTACTCCACACTGACGAGGGGCAAATACCCCGAAATGGCTGTCTGTGGATGGAGGCCTGCCTTGGCAAGCCCTTGTCATGATCGCAATACTCGTATCTTGAGTTAGACATTGACAAAAAGGGGCCACCCTGGTATTTTCCTGTTTGTGTTCCAATACTCGCAACCGAGTGGGACTTAAGGGGCTATTTATCAGGGTGGTGTGGTGCTCTCCCCATCATGGAGGCACCCCGTGGCAACAGGCTAGAGATATCTGGATAGCACGTGTTTTGAGACTCGCAACCGAGACTCCATGGACTCTTGTTTTGCATATTTAAATTTTTTGGGGCATCAGTGGAGACTCTTGATTGAGTACTTCATTGGAGTTTTTTTCACTGTTCTCCTTGAGTTCAGTGATTACTGTGTTTTGTTGGTTGATTTGTTCCTACCCAATTGCCACAACAGCCCTAAGCAGCTGTGGAAAACTGGGCGGCGTTCCCCATACTGCAGCAAGTGGAAACACAAAACAAGACAAGACAAACCCACACAATAATAGAAAGGTCAGTGGTTCTAGTTGGCAATGTGCGGGAGCTAAAGTACAAAATCAGAGTCCGGGAGAGGTAACAAAAAAACCAAAGGTCAAATAACATACAGAATAGTTAGATCAGAGACACTAGATCAATGCACTAGAAACTAGGCGCTATTACAGGCAGAGAACTTGAGACAAAGTAAAAGACTTATAGGACTAGAAGTCCCAGCAGGTGGAGTGCAACACTGGACACTGCTACAACCAGGAGCAGCAGAGCAGAGTATAGCAAAAACATAAGCACTCTTTTTGCTATGGACGCCGAGTTGAATGCAAGACCCGAGCCCTAACAGCTATCCTGTGCTAGTCAGCCAGTGATTGGCTGAGCAGGCTGTCACTCTGTGGCTCAGCTAATCACTCACTGACAGAGATGGGCCAGCCTATCTTAACAGTAACAGCCCTTTTGGACAATCACTTGCTATGGTGCTCTCTTATCTTAGTCAGTGATTGGCTGAATGGACTGGAGACAGCTGAAGACACTGAAGACCCAGGGTAGGATACTGGGGGAGCGCTGACAAGCAAGATTTCTTTTTTTCCTTTTTTAGATGTGAGAACTCCATCTTTCCAAACTTGTTCTGGATTTTTAAAAAATTCAGTTTGGTACCAAAGCAAAATATTTGAAAAGTTTGTTTTTCTCATCTCTAATCATATTATAAATGGTACTCACCAGGGATCTCCACTACTACCATTTATACTCACCTTTATAATTAAACCTGTGTCAAGCCTTCTTTGCTCCTCCCTACCATTAAAGGAAACACAATAGGTTACATAGGGTATAAAATCTAAATTTTGATTTAGAATGCCATCGTCATCCTTACTCATCTGTAGATTTTTGCATCCTGAAATAATGGCTGCTAATAAAATTTACATGAGCAGACATGTCATCCATTAGTGCCCTCCACTGAAAAACTCTGTGCAAGGAAAACTATCACATGCTCAGTGTTCTTCCTATGAAATAAGCTGATAAATATGTGACCCTGTCCATTAAGATGGTAGTGATGTGTGAGCTGTGGAGACATCTTTAAAGTGATGAACTGCTAATATGTTTCTGCTATAAACGTAAAGTGGGGGCTTGGGAGAAGGCTTGGCCTCAAGAGGGTGACACTTCACAGTTTAATAGGTTTATGTTATTACAGTGACCTGTGGGGAGAAGGCTTTGGTGTCAAGGAGGTCGACACTTTACAATGTTATAAGTTAATCATAGTGAAGTGATGGCTGGGGAGAAGACTTTGGTTTCAAAAGGGTAACACTTCACAAGCTAAGGAATTGATGCTGTAAGTTGCATATATTGCTTTTTCCAACTAATTGATTAAAATAAATCTAAAATAGCTGACCCATTAAAGCTAACTCACCTTTTCTCTAATTTTTAACTACCTATATTTATCAAATACTATTAAAACATAATAATTAATTTTTTAATAATTTCTAAACTTGCTATGTTTAAGTATTCACCAAGGCTTCTAACTATTCCCCTAGCTGCTTAGTCCTTTAAATAACTTATATTTCTACATCTTAAACATAATTAAACACATTGTAGACCAAATTTGTCTGCATACACATATAGCCTCACACGTATTCAGGAGTACAGTACAATAGGATAACGCATTTCACAACCCTGAGTGTAACATTACTCCTCTATTACTGGCCTTACCTTGATCCCTAGTGCATTAGAAGACCTCAATATAATACATTGTTGTGTAAGGTTAATCCACTCAAGATAACCATAGCCACATCTGTATACCATGTATTATCCTGTTCACAAAGAAGGCTTACAGTAGGTTTTCTCGATGCTTTCCATTATCATCATGCCATTATTTTGGAGCAGGGAGTAGAGCATGGTGAAGTATTTAAGTAATCATACATGTAAATTTACTGATGCAAAAGTAAGGATGAACACATATGTAGGTAAATGATGATCAATATGATAAATACTATTCTGTATTGTCTATTCATATATTTGTACATAGTAATTATTTCAGTCCGACATCACATCACACCTATGGCTGATACTATATATGAGTGTAATACCATATCCATACTTGTGTTGTTTGGGGGCAGCCTTCCCCGCCGATGGTGCTGGCTGGGACTTTGGGGGGGCACTTTGGATTTGGTCCTGTGACATGGGGGTTGCAGGGCCATTCCATGGCCTCCCTTCCCTGCATGTGCACGCTTTGCGGGGTGGCGGTCGCTGACTGACAGTGTGGAGTTAGCGTAGGGACCCGTGTGAACCAGGAGACCTGCACGTTTGTACACGGGGCGATATGGCTTGATCAATTCATATTCCAACATCCTGAAGTTGGTTTTTTACAATAGGCCTAGCAGAATTAGTATCAGCAATAGGTGTGATGTGCAGCCGCTCCTCTCTCTCCATGTCTAATTATATCAGTGCTAGGCTATGTTCACACAACTTTTTTTCCTCTGCGTTTAAAATGACGGCCATCATTTGGGGTTAAAATGACGTCTGTCATTTTGCTGTTTGGCCGCTCATCAGTGCAATGACAGCTGTTGCTACATTATTCTAGTCTAGATGGACTGATTGCCCTTTGGCTGTGTCTTTAATTGAAAAGCCATCAAATTTAGTAAAACCAGTGAAAGGACGGTAAAAAGAGAAAAATGTGTGTAGACAACTAAAAATTAACATCCACTGTTTGCAAAAAAACGGCCAAAAATAATTGACATGATCATTATTTTGACGTCCGCACAGACAATGTCTGTTATTTTATACACTGTGCACATTGGACGACTGTCATTCCATCGATTTCAATACATTGTATAAAAAAAGTCAATAAAATCACAGCAATAATGAACGTCTTTTTAAATAGCAAAGGTGGCTGCCTTTTCTCTCTTTTTTTAATGTTGTGTGAACATAGCCCTAAGTTGCCTTTTTTTAAACTCAATGACCTAAAGTTTACCATGTCCCTTGGTCCTGCAGTCCATTTATTTTCTCTTTTATTTTTTTTTTTTTTACCTTAACCAGGCTTACCATTTGTAGTATGAAACCATATTTCGAAGAAAACATATTTGTAGTCCTAACATTTCTTCTCTTGTATTCTTTAAATTAAAAACAAAAAAAACTACAAAGAAATATGTCTGAAATATAAATTATACATTGTGTTGAAAAGTTTTGTTTCCTTGTATCCTGAGAAATCTTTTCATCTTTGTAACTGCTTCATTTTGATTGCACGTTGCACTGTGAAGATATATTACACTCCGTAATGGTTTGTGCAGTAGCTTTCACTTGTATGCAGACTATAAATTATTTTCATTAAATCTGGTACACTTTTGATGTGGTTTTGGTCTAACTTTAGTTTTTAACACTCGGTGAGCTTGTATTTTTGGACAATACAACCTAAATGGCCCATTCAAAACAGAAATCAATACTGTCTTGTAAAATTGATTGTCTTGAATCAACAAGTTTAATGGAAATGTCAGTAGAAGATTGATCATCTGTGATCATTGGTGGTGAATTTGAAATAGAACAACTTGGAATCTGGAGTTGTTGTGATGCTATTAAAATGTGAGCTCTTTCCATTGAAAGTTGACAAGGTTCGGGCATATTTGTGTTCAGATGAAGTGCCTATTTGTGATTAATTTTAGTATTTTAATTAACTAATTATTTTACTGTTTTTTTTTTTCAGGATAAGGTGCAATGTGTGTACATGCGGTGTTGCATGATATACTTGTATATGGTATTTTTTACCTCCTCTGTATGTTTTCTCTCTAATTTTCAGTTGTCTCTTATTTAATGGATGGACACTAGCTGTTTCGATGTCTCCCATCTCCACAGCACATCCTCAGAAGAAGCAACAGCATGGAGGATGTTACGGAGCTGTACCACAAAGTTTAAAATATCTGGTTGTACTAACAAGGAGAAATAATGTCCCTTTACACAGAGAGATGAAGCCGATAAAAATTAATTTTATGGCCGCACAGATGATCAAGTTAGCTGTCGAGCAGAAGTTTACTTGCTTGTCAGCTGATCTCTGGCACTATTACATTGGTAGCGGCTAATCAGAAGGTGCTGCTCATTATTCTTTTCTAAAGATGTACTGTGGGTCTTTGTGGCCAACCAGAGGTTGTGCTATGGCTTGTGGTCATTTAAAGAGGTTGTCTGATCTGACTTTTTTCCCTCAGAAATCTCACTTACAGTACCTTCATGAAATTCAAGGGTCCAATAAATTTGGCAGAATTTTATTTAGTTCCCTGCATAGTACCTTGATGGGAGTTTCACTGTACAGTGGTCTCAATCTCTTTGTTCTAATAAATATTGAAGGACATTGAAGCTTGACCCTTGAATTTCAGGTGATTAAGTGAAATTTCTTTGGGGAGGGGGAGAGTCTGACTGGACAAATCATTTTAATAGTTATAAGCCATATCACAACCACTGGTTTGCCAGAAAGACCCATAGAACATATATAGAAAAGAGGGGGAGCAGTACCTTCTTATGGTATACATATCTGGGGTGGCTTGATCCATCTTGCCTTCACTAAAATTGTTACACAATTCTGAATGGAAAAAGCTTCATGACTCTGTAGTATTTGCAAAGTGGTTATTTACCCATACATGAATGAATAAACACTATGCTAATACTAGAGAGCCATAGAGCAGTATCACACAATCATGTTTGTTTTTATATTATTATTATTATTATTATTATTATTATTATTATTATTATTATTATTATTATTATTATTATTATTATTATTGTTGTTATTATCAGTAATAATTACTTATGCAAAGTTGTAAGATACAAAAGATGTCTTAGACCTAAATTGCAGGAGAATACAGGGGTCTATATGTATTCACCATTGGGTACTTATTTTGCCCTTAACATAGCTTTTTATGGAATAAAAATTCACTAGATTCAAAGCAGCTTGTGGAAAGTGCTAAAAATCCCATAATGAATCAGGTTGGCTTCTACCATTGTTTATATGTATAAAGCTTAATCAGGTGTGAATAACAGAGGTTGCTACAAGAAGCCTTTAATCTTCAGTGTCTTCAGTATTCCCGTGCACAGTTGAAAGACTCTCCGTTAGTTAACTCTTGATTTGGTTCATGTCTTATCCTGACGCTAGTCAATATGTAACAATTTCTTGTCACTCACTTGCTAACTTCGCTTATTCCCAATAATACCTACTACTGAGAATTCATTAGTTCCATTGCTGTCTACATGTCAGTTTCTGTAATGCGCTTGCTTTCAGCATTCTTCTCTTAACAATCCCCTGTTCGCTTTTATCCATGTTACACTACATCTAATTCCCCAAGCTTAATTTACTGCATATGCCAGCTAACATATAAGACAGGCTAGATCTACATGCAACTAGCAGTGTGTCTCAATGCCCCGCTATGGGACTGCTCATTATTCTATATAGGGACACATAAGGCATAACATGGATACTTCTTTTCTTATGGGTACAGTATGACAATATCTGGGTGATGGACACTGATTACCCCATAATATTAAAGTCACTAACAGGCAAAGTGATTATAATGTGACAAAGGTGCCTATCAAGAAGAAGAATACTGTATATGAGACAGCGAATGAGCAGGTAGTTTTTCAAGTTAATGTGTTATAAGCAGAAGAAGTGGGCAAGTGTAGGGATCTGAGCAACTTTGACAAGGGCTAAATTGTGATGGGTGGAAGACTGTGTCAGAAAATCAGAGTAGCCGCACAAATCAATACTTGATCTTGGTAGGGGAGTGTAAAGCAGTCAGTATAAAATATAGCACTCAAAGATAACCTTGGAAAAGTGGTGTTATTGCTACAATGTTACATATGCTGTTTAGCCATTAACAAACAATACAAGCCCTAGGGGACTTGTACAAGCGGTAGATTGCTTGTATAGAAGACTACAATAGTAATGTATTTCAGTGACATACTCACTGAAGCATGATCATGGCCACCTATGGTCTTTGAAAAGGTCAATGGCTGACATATCAACCAATCTGAAACTTGGCATTTTTGTTATAGGGGAGCAATGGGGGAGGGGGTACCTTCACCTGACCTTAACTGCCTAGAGTCTATGAAATCTACAGGGTCAACTGGCCAGGACTTGAGGCAATCAGTCAGCACCCACCATGCGTCACATGGACTCACATGCAAGTGGCGGGCCCACTCCAAGTTAGTCATGTCATAACTTTTTATCTAGGGGGTCTCAATGCAAGCAGGGAAATGTTTGCAGTGGCACAGCTCTCATCTCCCTCCAGGGACTGCCATTATAAATTTTTGGGACAGCCTAGATAAAGATGATAGACAGCAGGTAAGTACAGCTCATTCTCATGATCAGTGGGGCCATTGAGACCCCAACCTTTCAAAAATTTTTACATGTCCTAGTGAAATGTAATTTTTTTAATTCATTTTTTTTTTATGATGGGTGCACTTTAAACACACTGCTATTTCTTTAACTCCCAAGAACTGCAAAAAATATATCCACAAGCATATTCAAATATTGGCCCAGATTTATCAAACTTTATTAAAGGGAAACTATCAGCAGGTTAGCTAAATCTTACCTGCTGATATTCCCCTATAGGGCACAGGGTGTTGAAAATGAAGGCACGCTTCTGTGTTTGCAGAACAGCATTGAGGATGAAGGTAAGAAAATTACCTTCATTCTCAGTGCCCTCTGCCCTATAGGGAGATATCAGCAAGTTAGATTATTTTAACCTGCTGATAGTTTCCCTTTAAACAGAAACTGGTCTAAACTGCCCCCACCCCCTACAACCAATCAATCGACCATAGCTGAAAGCTGAGATGTGACTTGCACTTTGATAAATCTGGGCCATTCTTTTCTTTGTAGTGGGGAACATAAACCCTTGGTCTTCTAGTTGGTGAGCTTTCCAGAACTAGGATCCTTCTACAGACATTACTGAAACATATCTTCAGTGTGCACAAATGTCCCAGATGAAAATGCTTCTATATGTTTTATTGTGGCACTTAGGAGGAATCCAGTCTAACAATGTGGGTTGTGTACCCCTGGGCTATGGGTGTTTGTTATTAAATTCTTGCCCCTTGATTAAGTTCTGAAACGCCCCTTAAACCATAGGGGACACAGCCAGTTTTGGCTTTTATGAAACGGCCAAATTTTTCAAATATGACATGTGTCACTTTAAGAAACTCTGTAATAGGTTTTATGTACTAAAAGAGTTTCCTTCTGTACTGAAAAAGCAATCTCCCAGCCTCCCCCCTCACATCAAATGAAGCAGGATTTCTGTCTCCATTATGTGGCTATGGAGAGGGGAGGGGCTGTTAGGAGTGACTGAGCATGGAGGATTTCTGCAAAGCACAACACCCTGCAATCTTCTCTCCGTAAATTCATAGATAAGCACTGACCTTTCTGACACCTGAATTTAGCGTTTTAGGTGCCCAGAGAGTCTACAAACAGCTGACCTTCATGTCACCTCTTCCTGCTCCCTCATCTCCCTCAGCCCCTCCCCCCTTCATAGGCTTACAATGGAGAGAGCAGAACCCGTCTTCACTGGCTTCTGTGTAATGAAGACGTGTTTGCCTGATAATGCACAGATAAGAAGTCAGGGGGGGGAGGCTGGGAAATTGCTTCTTGAGTACAGAAGGAGGCTTTTTTGGCTAATGAAACCTATTACAGAGTTTCTTAAAATCGCTTATACTACTGACTTATGCAATAAAAAAAAAAACCATGACAGTTACTCTTTAAGCATCAATAACTTTGGAATGCTTTAACCAATCCTTGTAATTCCAAGATTTTTTTTTTTCGTGACATATTCTACTTTATGTTAGTGGTAAATTTGGGTTTTTAACTTTAGAAATTTTTTGTGAAAAAACTCCAAAATGTTGTGAAAAATTGAAAAAATTGCATTTCTCTACATTTGAAAGTCTCTGCCAATAAGAAAAATAGTAATACTACATAAATTATTTATTAATTCATATCTAAAACATGTCTACTTTATAATAACAGCATTTGGTGAACATGCTTTTACTTGTTTAGGATGATAGAGGCCGTTAATGTTTAGTTGCAATTTTCAAATTTTTCTTTAGGCACCAGTTCAGTTTTGGAGTATATTTTGGAGGCCTGTATACTAGAACCCCCCATAATTTACCCCATTTTGAAATCTTCACCCTTTCAAGTATTCAAATCTACAATCACACAGTTTTTTTTAAACCTTTGGGCATTTCACAGGAATAGCTGCAAAGTAAGAGTGAAAAGTTAAAATTAGCGTTTTCTTTGCAGAGATTCCAATGTAATCCTATGTATTTTTTAACACACCAATTACCGTTACCGATCCACCAATGCCGGCAATTGCCGATGCTGAAACTCTTTTGGGGGTCCAGTGGCAGTTTCTCTAGACTGTCAGCTATCAGCTGACAGTTTAGTTGCGGCTCCCGGTCACCGTTTGTGTAAACAGCAAGCATCTGAAGCTGTGCAGTTATAATACGTCATCGTGCTGAAACGAACCTTCTACCATGACGTATTATAACTGCATGGTGCGGCTAGGGGTTAATGACTAGTTCTGATGTTAGATTTTAATTTTCATTGTCCGTTTCAAAGCTCACTTGCTGCTTAAACCATCAGGGTAGTCCCCAGCAACTTGTGCCTTCCCCACAAGCCTTGATTGATAAGTGTCTCCAGAGTGACCAGTCAATCTCACTGGTTGGGTGAAGAGAAGTGTCCGTTTACCCTAGTTACTTATGGTTTATGAAGCAAGAAAGATAGAACAGTTTCCCTTTAAAAGCTCAGCACTGTGTAATACAAAGACAACACGACAAGACATTTAGAGCACATCAGAGCAAAGTTAAATGTTGCTTCTCTTACATTATGCCTATATTCTTGCTGTACACTTTCACTGACAAATATATATAGCCCATATTTAAGGTAAAATTGCAATAATGAAGTGCACCATTACTACATTTGCATATCTTCAATCTGCACTCCTTTTATCACAATGAATCATAATTTTCCGTTACAGTACCAGCCTGGCAATGCAACTGGGGGCAGATAGACCAATTAGTCAAAACTGAAAAGATACTGACAGGAGAAGTGAATATCATTGATTGTCTCATGCTAATGGCACCGGTTATCATGTGAAGATAATGTGTTGCAAGCTGAAAGAATGGGCAGGCGTAAGGATCAGAATAACTTAAAAAATGACTATATTGTAATGATTAGATAACTATGCAGTGGTTTGTACCTACCATAACTGATCCAGAGAAGGACAGCTAGTGAGCCAGGGTCATGGGTGTCCAAGGCATATTGGTGTGTGTGGTAAAAGATAGCTAAAAATCACTGAAAAGTTAATACTGGTTAAAATGCAAAGGTGTTAGAACTAGTGTTGAGCAAGCACTTAAATGCTTGAGCGCTCGTTATTTGAGTCGAGCATTTTTGAATGCTCGACTTGAGCAAGGAACCCATGTGAAATCAATGGGAGACTTGAGCATTTAACCAGGTACTCTTTGTTTAGAGGAGCAGAGGGTCCCTGGTTAACCTATCACATTTTTTTTTTAATGTCCCTTGAAGGGATGTTTAAATAAAATATTCAACAAATAGAAGAAAAAAATATATTAGGTTTCTGCAAAACAAATTAGAACCAAGGTGGCATTGCTTTAGAGTTCTAATGTGTCTTGCAGAAAAATATAATTTGTTGTTGTAATTGTTGCATATTTCATTTAAACATCCCTTCAAGGGATGCGGCAGGAGGGAGATATAACTGCGGCAGGAGGGAGATATAACTGCGGCAGGAGGGAGAAATATCTGCGGCAGGAGGGAGATATAACTAAAGGCCAAATGATTGTCTGTCAGTTATTGAAGGTGTAGGACCACCTTTATCCAAGCTCTATGAGGAGCTCGGTCTAGCATTGAGCTCGATTGAGCACTTTAATGTTTAATTTAGCATTATGTTCGCCTGAGCATGCTCGATCAACACTAGTTAAAACACTAATTAATCCAGTCATGAAGATTTTATCCTTTCAAATACTTTTCTATACTTTCAAATACTGTAACTTCAAATAAATTTCTTCAAAAATTACAACACTGCTGGATTTTTTACTAACAACTTTTAAAAATGTCATTCATTCTGAATATATATGAAAAAATTACTAATTAGGTGTTATTGTTGAGTTAAACTGCAGATGTGTCCTTTTCTAACTAAGAGTTAACCCAGTAGCCCAGACAAAAAATTTATGTGCAACATTAAGCCATGTTCACACAATGTATCTTTTGCCTAAATCACAGCCGTTGTTGAAATTTGTAACAATGCCTGTGATTTATGAAAAAGATATTTGTTGTATGTGAATGAACGGAGTGGATTCCAACCGGTCGCATGCTCCATTGTGTGCAATGGTGAATTGTGATGCAGGATTTATTATCGTTGGCCCCTGGTGCAGGTTCTCGCTTTCTCCCTGTGTACGCCAGCCGGGGATATAGCAAGGCAGAAAGGAGGCGTGGTTTCCTCCCACACCAGATTTATTAAGGTTTACGCCTAGAAACCAGGCTCCATTTGTATGAAACCCATGCCCCTATTTTTAACCCCATGGAAAAGTGTCTCTAAAGTGTCAAAAATGCTAAATCAATATAGAGAGATCCACGTAGCACATTTTATGACAGAATTCTGGCACAGTACATGTATTGTGGCCAATGTATTCAGAAATGAAGGATGTAAAAAGTAACAGCTTTTCACAACATGATTTCATGAAACATATTAAATGGCCTGAGCTGCATTATAAATGAGACCCAATCTCACTGATCATGACTCCGTATTCGTGATGGGAAAGCTGCATGAGCAATTGGCGGGTGGTTTGTGAGGTTCTTTGATGTATTCAGCTATCGCTCAGTCCTTATTACAAGGAAAGATTTGAGGTTAATGGTTGATGATTTTTTTTAACCTGTCAAAAACCCAATCAGCCGACAAATAAGTTTTTTCTCATTTGTCGCTTATAGCTGGCCTTATAACATCTACGGGCCCAAGAAGTATTCAAGTACCTTCAAAATAATAAGAAAAATAACTTTTTTTTTTTTTGATAATTCTAGGAATTTACTCAAACAGACACGTCATAAAGCTGTTTATGTACATTACAGTAAGAAAATAAGTTATAAAACAACAAAATTATTCTTATTCTTAGTAGTAGTATTCCTGTTTATCTGCTGAAATTATTGTTAATTATATAATCTTCACAGACATTAGCAGCAGCTTTGATTGCTTCCTGTCCACTCAACCATTAAACTCAATTTTACTCATGCAAGAAGCGGGCAACATCTCAAAGTCGAAAAAATATATACAATATATACTATAGTGGCTGCAGTTTAAAAGGAAAAAAATAACATTAATTTTCTAGTTCAACAGGTTTTATTGCTACATATGCATCATCCAGAAATATTATGCCATGTTTAATATATTAAGGTGCTAAAATGTAAACATTTGCTCCCAACTTTGAACAAGCCAGTCATTTGTTATAAATTAATTTTTAAATTTTTCACATAAAAAAAAAGAAAAGAAAAAAAAAAAAGAGCTATATTTTGACTACCACAATCTTGGGCAAATACTTTTAGGACACCACTAAACACCATCTATCCATCCTTATCTACTTCCTTCCTTCCTTCCTCCCCCCTCCCTTCCCTTTATCCATCCATCCATCCATCCATTCATCCTTCTTTTTTCTTTTTTTCCTCCTACCTATTCCCCATACCATCCTTCCTATCACAGTCATTCAAATTGTGGCTGATAATTCAGTAGAAATGATGCTTTAACTAACATACAGCATGAAGCCCCAACTTGTCATTTCTGTAACATAGACGATCAATACTGTCTAAGGTAAGCAAAATAAGACACCAGTGGACAACAGAGCCCCCCCCCCCCCCCAAAAAAAAGGAGGTACTGCAATAATAATAATAATAATAATAATAATAATAATAATAATAATAATAATAATAATAATATTTTTAAAAAAGTCACACTTACCAATCCAGGTCCAAAAGAGTAGCTTCTCCTCCCGTCAGCCTTCTGTACCTCCCAGTTGCTTAAAAGTCACAGCCCCACAGCCTGCTCAGCCAATCGATGGTTTGTAGGTGTTTACCCTATGGCTAAAGGACACTTTTTGCAAGACAAAAGAAAAGAGGCCAACATCTAGGTATTCACTTAAAGCTGCTTTATTTATTAAATATTAAAATCCATGAAACTTTAAAAAGTCCATATGCCCTAAAACTATAAAAACAGATATCAACTCAGAATTGGAAAACCAGTTACTAACAGTATTTTGCCATTAATTAAGGGGGGGGGGGGGGGACTAATTTCTCTCTTTTAGAACTAGAGTTCCAAAAAGACAAAATACTTTTGATTATGACTATTTATAGCAATAGTATTTTGTGAGAGTTCTATATGCTAGGGATTTGAAATGAGGTCATTTTCACAACCACTAGAAGCAGCTTTTGTTTGGTTCCTGTCCATTCAACCATTAAACTCAAAATCATTTATACAATAAGCAGTAAACATTTACAGGAAAAAAAAGTAAAACAAAAAGTATTGACCAATTGACCCGGTATTTATTTTCCCACATCCATTTTACATCCACTGCATTTTCAGCATTTTATTTTGTTTATACTGAAATCTTAAACATATTGTTGTCTTTTCATTGAACCAGAATAAATTTATATACATGTAGGAGGTCACAAAACTGCAGTTCTGATCATGCCAGGGCAGAAAATAGTTTTTAAATAGCCAATAGCTTTGCAACAGCTGGAAGGCTGCAGGTACCCCCACTGACTCCTTCAATGCTTTAAAAGAAGCTTGTTTAGAAGCTGACCGCTGACCCCACCTCCTCAACTAAGTGGTCAATAACCTTCTTAACTGTTTTAAAGGGAGACTTTTAGCAGATAAGAAGAATCTAACCTGCTGATATGTCCCTATTGCACATGGGGCGCTGAGGAAGTTTCTTACCTTCATCCTCAGCACCCGTGCACTATAGGAAAATAGGGGGAGATTTATCAAACATGATGTAAAGTGAAACTGGCTCAGTTGCCCCTAGCAACCAATCAGATTCCACTTTTCATTTTCCAAAGAGTCTGTGAGGAGTTAAAAATGGAATCTGATTGGTTGCTAGGGGCAACTGAGCCAGTTTCACTTTTACACCATGTTTGATAAATCTCCCCCATAGTTTATATTCTTTTAACCTGCTAAAAGTTTCCCTTTAAACTTGCATGCATGTCTCCGATAATACAGTACTTTCAAAACACTACACAACTCTCAATGTCATAAAATTGATCAAGGCCTATCCTCAGGATAGGTCTGCAATCATTGATCAAAGGGGTATCAATACCATGAGCCTCTGACTTGATAAGGCTGAACCCAACCATGGTGGTGGTCTCCAGGATTCTACCAAACAGTCCAAAGGTCCTATAGCCAGTAGGTTAGATAGGAGAGACACAGCTAACGGGGTTCAATGTACAGATAATTAAGAGCGGCTGATCGAATAATGTCAGCTGTGTATCTTCTGCATGAAGTCTGTTTTATGCAATAAACTTTTGGACCATTCCCTGGACTCCTGGCTTACTTTTTTCCTGTTCATAGGCTGATGCTTGTTTAAAAAAAAAATAGTCTGTAAGAGCATCAGGCATCGCAGACAATGGGGAGCAGAGGACACAGCGCTCAGCACTAGAGCATTGCACGGTAAATATAATAGAAATACAATTTGGATTGATACCGAGACATCAATAGCAAAGAAACATGAACACTTCCTAGCAGTAAGGAAGTATATAATTTCTTGGCAAAGCCATGAACACCAGGCTTGTACAATGGGGATATGAAGTCCTTATGGTTCTGTAATGTTTGTGCTCCCATATTCTAGGCTAGAAGTAACAATTCTAGAAAAGAATAACTTTGTCATGAGTTGTGTGATGGAAGATACCAAAGTTTACGCACATATTACATAATGTATCAAAAACACAATATGGCTTTATGCAAAACTGGAGATGTAAAAAGGTTCAGTATGGATCCAAAGCACCATATATCGAAGCATAAAACACTAACTTATGACATGACTGTGTGCATGTTTGTAAAGCAGTGCTTCTCACTGGTGTAAAGGAAGGAATATAGTCATTCAATGAAATAAACTTGTCAATGATGTGTCCCAGTTGTATTTACATTTACAGCTTTTCAGCATGGTTTATGCAGTTTTCATATTTCAACACCTTCAATTAGAATGAGTAAAATCCATAGGTTCAGATAACGTCTAATTATATTTTGACTACACTGAGTAGAAAGAGATCTGTATGAAATGTATTTTATGGATGTGTAAGATTGAATTCAATTTTCTTTGTAAAGAATGATGGTAAATAATGACGCCTGTGACAAATACAATATACAAACATGGAAAAGATTGTACATTTTATGTATGGTATTGTCTCTGGAGCAAAAGCTCATTTGTCTGTCACTTGTTAACCATCTGACTCTACTGCTTTAAAATAATGGGGCGCCAAATAAGGCTCCAGCTCTGTTTATATTCTTACAAGAAGACCCACACAATCAGACTCATTGTAGATCATGCTTAAACAAGACAAGGGCATATATGTAAGTTTGTTTTTGTACTACCCATTTACATTTTCCCTAAAAAAAAAAGTGAATTTTTTTCAAGTGGCACGTGAAGATTAGCATCTACCTTATGAGGGTTTTCTGACTTCCTCTGAATCAACATATTAAGGTTATAGGTTGAACCTGATGAACCCTAGTCTTTTTTCTAACCTTAACCTTACCTAACATTATGTAACTTTGTAATAAATAGATAAATGAAGATATGTTATTCCCAGAACCATAAATCACAAAAAATCTATAACAATTTCTAAATAAATAAAACTTATGAAGTAAAGCTAATGAAGTAACACCCCCTTAATAAATAAATAAATAAAATAAAATGCTTAACAAAGACACAAAACATTCTTCTTGTCCTTAAGTCCAAATTTGTCCTAGTACCCAAGGGAGTTTTTTTTATTTATAAATAAAGGAATACATTACTTACAAAATAAACACAGAAAAAATATCCGGATGATTAGAGGTCAAAAGTTTCCAACATTATGCAGAAATGTGAATCAGAAAACAGGATTGATCCAGAAGTGACTTATTTAGTTGAAAATTCTGTTTCTGATTAAGGCAATTTGTTGTACCTGAGCTAATTTGGTTTCACCATGGAAACAAGGTGAGTTATTTTGAAATCAAGAGAATTTCTTACTTTTTTAATCAATATTATTTCACACATATAAATAAGACTTAAACATAAACACTAAACTTTAAAATTTTAAAGGATTTATTTGCAGCATAAATTATCTATCTATCTATCTATCTATCTACTTTCTATGTATTATCTATCTATCTATCTATCTATCTATCTATCTATCTATTCTATCTATCTATCTATCTACTTTCTATGTATTATCTATCTATCTATCTATCTATCTATCTATCTATCTATCTATCCCCTATCAACTTACCTACTGTCTATCTATCTATCTATCTATCTATCTATCTATCTATCTAGGTATTATCTATCTATCCCCTATCTACTTACCTACTGTGTATCTATCTATCTATCTATCTATCTATCTATCTATCTATCTACTTTCTATCTATCTATCTATCTATCTATCTATCTACTTTCTAGGTATTATCTATCTATCTATCTACTTTCTAGGTATTATCTACCTATCTATCTACTTACCTACTGTGCATCTATTATCTATCTATCTACTGTATCTATCTACTGTATCTATCTACTGTATCTATCTATCGTATCTATCTATCTATCTATCTATCTACTTTCTAGGTATTATCTATCTATCTATCTATCTATCTATCTATCTACTTTCTAGGTATTATCTACCTATCTATCTATCTATCTACTATCTATCTATCCCCTATCAACTTACCTACTGTCTGTCTATCTATCTACTTTCTAGGTATTATCTATCTATCTATCTATCTATCTATCTATCTATCTATCTATCTATCTATCCCCTATCTACTTACCTACTGTGTATCTATCTATCTATCTATCTATCTATCTATCTATCTATCTATCTATCTATCTATCTACTTTCTAGGTATTATCTATCTATCTATCTATCTACTTACCTACTGTGTATCTATTATCTATCTATCTATCTATCTATCTATCTATCTATCTATCTATCTACTGTATCTATCTATCTATCTATTAAACAAGCTTAATGGCAAGACCAAATACATAATAAGATTAGCAAATCAAGTAAAGAATGATTGGGTAGGAATGGAGATAGTGGACACTAGGTGAGATAGAAGTCCATGGCATATCATGCTTTTCTCAGTCTGTGGCAGACACTGAAATGCATACATACAAACATACAAAACATATATGTTTACATATTACAGATATGCCCACCTTTACCATTCCAGACATTTCATATAAGACCCCAATTTCTGACATTACAAATTTAACAGATTACTGCTATAACAGATTTTGCTATAATCATTGATTATAGCAAAGTCTATTATAGAAGTCATCTGTTAAATTTGATTATTAATCAATCATCAAATATGTTTCAGCCTGGTTTACTGTACATTCAGCCTATACTCCCTGAAAAAGGGACACAATGCCCAGCCCATGCAGTATAAGGAGCTGTGTTCCCACTAGTAGCCATATAGTGATTACCAGGGGTAACAGAGAAAAACCCAGTAAAAACTCCAGTAATTACTAAAAGGTCACTAGAGGCCGCACAGAAAGAGACTATTGGGAGCCGACAGAAGTGTGGCACACTAGTCAAATCAACTAGGGCATGAGCAACCTAGCATACAGTGTATTTCAGTATAAAACAGATGAAGATAAGGGCAGTAATTCATAAATTTGGGCTTAGCTGTTAGGAGTACAACATCTTAACACACCAGTGATTTTAGAGTTAAACTTTTGATAAGTGTTCAAGATTGTCATAATGCAAGAAATGATTGTCTAAATGGGGATTCCCAATGGGAGGTTTCTTCACTGCAGTATTTTTGGTAAGTTTTGGCCATCCAGTGTTGAAGGTATTTTAAGGAAGTAGGAATCCAATTTTAAGAAATTACGGTATAAGTCTAAGGCTATGTTCACACAATGTTTTTTCAACCCCTTTTAAAATGACGTCCGTCATTTTGAGTCTAAAATAAAAGACGTCATTTAGCAGCCTGGCCTCCGCTTAGTTCAATGACTGGTGTTTGCACATTATTCTAGTTTGGGGTTACTAATTGCCCTTTGGATGCGGTTTAATTGAGAAGTACATTGAATTTAATAGTAAAAATGGAGAGAGAACGGTGGAAAAAAGAAAAACTGTGTAGTGAACAACTAATAAAGAACGTCCGCTGTTTACAAAAGACGTCCGAAAATAATGATCATGTTCATTATTTTGACGTCCGCGGCAAAAACATCCGTTATTAAATACACGGTGTGCATTGAACGTCTGTCTTACCATTGACTTTAATGCATTGCCATTGCTGAGAGTTAAATTGCGGCAAAAACTGACTTTTTTTTTTAATTTTCAATATTTTTGTTGTGTGAACATAGCCTAATTGTGGGGAGGAGATGTTGGAATAGAAGGGTTATATAGAATGAAACAAATGTCAGGGGAGGGTGACAAGGACATGTCTTAACCCCTTAAGGACAGAGCCAATTTCGATTTTCGTGTTTTCGTTTTTTCCTCCTTGTGCTTAAAAGGCCATAGCAGTTGCATTTTTCCACCTAGAAACCCACATGAGCCCTTATTTTTTTGCGCCACTAATTGTACTTTGCAATGACAGGCTGAATTTTTTCATAAAGTACACTGCGAAACCAGAAAAAAATAAACGTGTTGTGAAATTGGGAAAAAAAATGCATTTTGTTTATTTGGGGGGTATTTGTTTTTACGTCATTTGCCCTGGGGTAAAACTGACTTGTTATTTATTTTCCTCAAGTCGTTACAATTACAACGATATATAACGATATGTATAACTTTTCTTTTATCTGATGGCTTGTAAAAAAATTCAAACCATTGTTAACAAATATATGTTCCTTAAAATCGCTCCATTCTCAGGCTTATAGCGCTTTTATCCTTTGGTCTATAGGGCTGTGTGAGGTGTCATTTTTTGCGCCATGTGGTTTACTTTCTATGGGCACCTTGATTGTACATATGCGACTTTTTAATCGCTTTTTATTACAATTTTTCTGGATGTAATGCGACCAGAATTGCACAATTTTTCATTTTGGGATTTTTTTTGCACTTATGCCATTTACCGTACGAGATCAGGAATGTGCTAAATTAAAAGTATGGGCGATTACGCATGCGGCAATACTAAATATGTTTATTTATTTATTTATTTGTATTTATAACCTGGGAAAAGGGGGGTGATTCAAACTTTTATTAGGGGAGGGGGCTTTTTATTGACAACACTTTTTTTTTTTTTAACACTTATACTAGAAGCCCCCCCGGGGGACTTCTAGTATATACACTCTGATCTCTCATTGAGATCTATGCTGTATACTTATACAGCATAGATCCATGAAATAGGCACTTGTTTGCTTTCGGCTGCTGCAGCCGAAACCAAACGAGTGACGAGCCAAGATCAGCGCCATTTTGGCGAAGACCCCAGCTGGCAGGAGATATGGAGATCGCTCCTCCAGGACAACGCCGATCGGACTCGCTAGCGGCTACATGTGGCACCCAGGATCACGGCGGTTCAGAGCGGGGTCGCCGCACGGCCCCGTTCTGAATGCCCTGACAAACAGTAGGGCAGAAATATACACCCTTTGTCGATAAGAGGTTAAAAAAAAAGTCAAATGTTTTTTTTTTTTTTTTAAAGAGACACATCTGTAGAAAGAGATACTGTAGATAGATAGATAAATAGATAGATAGATAGATAGATAGATAGATACTGTAGAGAACAGAAGTAGAGATAAGCGAACCGGGTTCGTGTTCAAGTCCATTCGAACCCGAATGTTCGGCATTTGATTAGCTGGGGCTGCTGAACTTGTATAAGGCTCTAAGGTTGTCTGGAAAACATGGATACAGCCAATGACTATATCCATGTTTTCCACATAGCCTTAGGGCTTTATTCAAGGTCAGCAGCCACCGCTAATCAAATGCCGATCGTTCAGGTTCAGATGGACTCGAACCAGAACCCGGTTCGCTGATCTCTAAACAGAAGTCTTACAGCACTCCAAAGTTCCATGGTTTCGATGGTGTTTATTTAAGGTAAAGTTTCACATATGTGTGACTTTTCGACATTTCAATGTTGTCTTTCTCAAGCATGAGAAAGATGTCATAGAGACGTCGAAACGTTGCACGTATGTGAAATTTTACCTTGTTTTTTCTTTTGTGCAACTAATTGTAATTTGCAATGGCAGACTTAATTTTTCCATACAATATGCTCTAAATTCGGAAAAAAAAATTATTTGTGCAGTGAAATTTAAAAAGAAAAGGAATTTGTTTTAATTTTGGGGGTTTCGTATTTACGCAATTTGTTCTACAGTAAAACTGGAATGTTATGTATGTTATGTTCCTCAAGTCAGTAAGATAACAACGATATGTAATTTACAGTCATAGCCGAAAGTTTTGGCACCCCTGAACTCTATCCAGAAAAGGAAGTGTTCCTCCCAGAAAATTATTGCAATTACACATGTGCTATTATACACATGTTTATTTCCTTTGTGTGTATTAGAAGAACCCCAAAAAAACAGAGGAAAAAAGGCAAATTGGACATAATTTCACACAAAACTCCAAAAATGGGGCGGCCAAAATTATTGGCACCCTCAACTTTATATTTAGTTGCACACCCTTAGGAAAAAAAATACTGAAATCAAGAAATCAATGGCTTTCTATCAACCATCAACAAGCTTCTTACACCTCTCAGCTGGAATTCTGGACTGATCGTCTTTTGCAAACTGCTCCAAGTCTCTCATATTTAAAGGGTGCATTCTCCCAACAGCAATTATAATATCTTTCCACAGGTGTTCAATGGGATTTAGATCCGGACTCATTGCTGTCAACGTTAGAACTCTCCAGTGCTTTGTTTCAATCCATTTCTGGGTGCTTTTTAAAGTATGTTTGGGGTCATTGTCCTGCTGGAAGACCCATGACCTCAGATGCAAACCCAGCTTTCTGACACTGGGCCCTACATTGTCACCCAAAATCCTTTGGTAGTTTTCAGATTTCATGATGTCTTGCACACAGTCAACCCTAAAACATTTTTGAACCTCCACCCTATGTGACTGTAGGTACTGTGTTCTTTTCTTTGTATGCAAAAGAACACTGCAGAGACACCATCACGTGTTACAACGTCAGTGAACCTAGCCAGACCTTCCTCTGGGAGAGGAACAACCAAGCCAAGGAATGTCTCCAATTAAGGAAACCACCTAAGCAAGGTATCCATCCACAGACAGCTGTTTCAGGGTTTTTGCCCCTCATTAGTGAGTAGTAGGTTTCTGGCTAGTGGGAGCAATGACCAGTAAGTGCATGCAAAAGGACGCTGGTTGACCTCTTCTTTTCTTTGTAGGCCTAATTCCGTATTCGGTAAACAGTACAATGATGTACTTTACCAAAAAGCTCTATCTTGGCCTCATCTGTGCAAAAATGTTTTCCCTGAAGGATTTTGGCTTACTTACATACATTTTGGCAAACTGCAGTCTAGTTTTTTTTATGTCTCTGTGTCAGCAGGGACGTCCTACTGGGTCTCCTGCCATAGCGTTTCATTTCATTTAAATGTCGACGGATAGTTCGAGCTTACACTGATGCACCCTGCGCCTACAGGACAGCCTTAATTTCTTTAGAATTTGATTGGGGCTTCTTATCCACCATCCGGACTATCCTGCGTTGCAACCTTTCATAAATTTTTGTCCTCCATCCATGTTCTGGGAGATTAGCTACAGTACCATGGATTGTAAACTTCTCGATTATGTTGTGCACGGTGGACAAAGGAACATCAAGATCTCTCGAGATGGAACTTGAGATTGTTGATATTTTTTCCACAATTTTGGTTCTCAAGTCCTCAGACAGTTCTCTTCTCCTTTTTCTGTTCTCCATGCTTAGTGTGGCACACACAGACACACAATATAAAGATTGAGTCAACTTCTCTCCTTTTTATCTGCTTTCCGGTGTGATTTTTAAATTGCCCACAACTGTTACTTGTCATAAGTGAGTTTTGAATGAGCATCACATGCTTGAAACAAAGTTATTTACCCTCAATTTTCAAAAAGTTGCCAATAATTTTGTCCGGACCATATTTGGAGTCTTGTGTGAAATTATGTCAAATTTGCCTATTTTTCCTCATTTTTTTTTGATCGGACAGTGCCCGCTAATAGCCACAGTCCCGGGCTACAAATAGTACCTGGGATTGTTGCGGTTCAGAGCGGGGTCGCTAGTTCTGATGCAGGAAGGGGTTAAAATTTCATTCAAAGCAATTAAAGCCAATTAATATCCTGTAAATGGCCTGTTCAAAACAACTGTTTTTAAACTCTAGGTTATAATCAATACAGCAGCAAGAAAAGATTAGCAAAGTCTGCAGTACAATAGAAAATATTAGCAGAAAGACATGTAGAATCAATATCCTAAAAATGACTAGTTAAATTGCAGCTTTAAAAACTATGTGTTACTAATGTGTTTATTTTTTCTGAATGTGCTCCACTTATTTTGATCAATGAGAAGCTTTTATAGTGTTAAATCTAGAAGTTAGCAAGGTTGCTTCAAATGAGCTGATAATCACAGTACATCAAAGTGCTCTGATTCTGGCATAAGAGCTGTGATGCTTGAGTGCATTATTCATGGTGTTATTAATAGGTACAGTAGCATAAATACCATGTTGTAACTGCATGCTGGGAGAAAAACAGAATATTATTCGACTTTTCAAAAACTGAGTTGATTGTTTGAAATATAACTCTTATTTTTAAAGATCTTAGAACATTTACAAAGTAAGTGAACGGCAACCAAAATGAGACCTGGGAATTGGGAATACAACAAGAGGTATAGTGTCCTTAATGGCATTGTATACAATTTCAAGTTACCCAGGGTTATTAGAGGGTTTTGGGGGAGGGGGGCAGCACTTAGGACCCTCATCTATTAGTTAAATGCAGGATAATTATAAAAATGTAGTTAGTTCTGGAGGGATAGCATATCCATGTACAGCGTGTGTGCTTCAATGGGTTGTCTGTAAGGCTTCACTGACCCTATAGTAGCTCTGTAGAAGACTTGAATATTTACAACATTTTGGTGGTAACATAGATGGTAACTCAAAACCTTAAAGGGAAACTACTGCTATGTCCCTATAGTGCACTGGACAATGAGAATGTAGGTAAAGGTCCTATTACACTAAACGATTATTAGCTGTATTCTAAATAGAAGACAAAGATCAGCCAACATGCACGATTTCAGCTGATCATTGTCTTTCAACAGGCTGAAACACCAATGATCACCCTGTTAACAATCTGCTGCCGTCGCTTTGTGAAATAGGAGTGGCGGCAGCAGACCGCCACTGTTTCCTATAGGCTTACCAAACAATCTGACGATCACTCGGGCAACCCCCCCCCCCTTGTTGCTACCTGCACCCCCCTCCTCCTTGATTAATGTCAGCACATGTACTGTAATAGTGCCACCAGCAGCCGTGGGAACGAGGAGCAAGCGAGCGCTGGCCTGACTGCAATTGCTTGCTCTCCACATTGCCCCATGTAATAGGGTTTCTTAGCTTAAAGCCCCATGCCGGGGTGACAGGCTCCCGACCCCCAGCTAGATCCCCTTATACTGACCTCATCTTGCCGAGTCCCGCTCCCGGAGCTGGTCTGGGGGTGGAGATATTATTGTCAGAAGCTGGCGCGCGCACAGTGGAGATAGAATAGGCATCCATAGAGAATGAATGGAGCCGTGCGCACGCTGCAGAGATGAGTCCGGCTCCATTCATTCTCTATGGACGCCGAACTTTTCTCCACAGCTTCCACGCTGTCTTTTGACCAGGATATCTCCGTCCCGGGACCAGCTCCGGGAGCAGGACTCGGCGAGATGAGGTCAGTACAAGGAGATCTAGCTTGGGTCGCGAGCCTGTCACCCCGGCACGGGGGTGGGTGGGGGGCGGGGGTTCCTGGGTCTATGTAATGCAATATATGGTAAAAGCAACATTATACAATTATTCTATAGGTCAGTCCGAACACAACCATATGCAGGTTTACACAGATTCTCTAATGTTATATATCTTTTTTAAATGAAATCCTTTTTTTTTGGCAATTAATTATAAATAAAATAGGCCTATTGTGACGCTTATAACAGTTTTATTTTTTCACCTACGGGGCTGTATGGGGTGTCATTTTTTCCGCCATGATGTCTAGTTTTTATTAATACCATATTTGTGAAGATCGGACGTTTTGATCACTTTTTATAAAATTTTTTTTATATATAATGTAACATAAAATCGGTAATCCGCGCACTTTTTTCCCTTTCCGTGTACGTCGTTTACCGTTCGCAATGACTCTTGTTAAATTTTAATAGATTGGACAATTACGCACGCTATGGTATATTATATGTTTATCTATTTATTTATTTTTATATGTTTTATTTATATAATGGGAAAGGGGAGTGATTTCAACTTTTATTGGGGGAGGGGTTTTGGGTTAGTGTGTTAGTGTTTTTAACTTTTTTTTTTTACACAATTGAAGTCCCTTTGGGGGACTTTTACATACACTAGTGTGATTACACACACACTGATCATTGCTATGCCATAGGCATAGCATTGATCAGTGTTATCGGCGATCTGCTCATTGAGCCTGTGCAGGCTTAGTGCAGCAGATCGCCGATCAGACCGCACGGAGGCAGGTGAGAGATCTCCGGCAGTCCGTTTTACCGATCGAGACCCCCGCAGTCACACTGCGGGGGTCCCGATCGGTAAGTGACAGGGGACTCCCCCTGTCACTTACACTTAAACGCCGCGGTCGCACCGCGATTGCGGCGTTTAAGGAGTTAGTGACACGCGGCAGCGGGGCGATCGCTGCAGCGTGTCATTACCGGTGAGGTCCCGGCTGCTGATTGCAGCCGGCCCCCACCTGCTATGAAGCGCGCATCCGCTCCGGAGCACGCTTCATAGCCGGAGAAAACACCCAGGGCTACAGTTACGCCCTAGGTCGTCTGGGGACAGACTTCCATGGCGTAACTATACACCCTGGGTCATCTAAGGGTTAAGAATCATGATCAGGAAATGGGGAAACATGCACCCAATTCTTCTGTTCTTCAGACGTTTATAGAGTATAGTGGTGTAAACCAGCACCATGTATGGGCCCTTATTGTTGTTCTATGTACACTCTTGAGGTTGAGTAGACTTTAATTTAAATGTAGATAGTAATAATGATTAACCCCATAAGGACAGAGCCTGAAATGACCTTAAGGACAGAGACAAATTTTATGAATATGACCTGTGGGAATGCTTTTACCTATCCGGCTGATTCTAAGATTGTTTTCTCGTGACATATTGTACTTTACAATTCTGGTAAAATAGAGTCAATACTTATAACGAATCTTTATGAAAAAAAAACAAAATAACGTGAAAAAAATGCGAAAAAATGCATTTTTCCAACTTTGGAACTTTTTTGCCACATAAATTATATATTAAATAGCATCAGCAATATGTCTACTTTGTGTTGGCGGCATTTATTAAACTATCTTTAATTTTTTTAGACAATAGGAAGCTTAAAACATTAGCATCAAATTTCCAATTTTCAGTAAATTTCAAAATCAGACATTTTTAGGACCTGTTCAGGTTGAAAGAGTAATTTAAGGGGACTGTATGTTAGAAAGCCCCACAAAGCACTCCATTTCAGAAACTGCACCTCCCAAACTCTGCAAAAGCACATACAGAAAGTTTTTTAACCCTTTAGGGAGTCACAGAAATAAAAGCGTGTAAGAAATTTGAAAATTTTAATTTTCTGTGCAGAGATTTTATTGTAATCCTATTTCCAGAGAAATGCACCCCAATAGTGATTTCCCCTGTTTCTGCAGTTTATAGAAATACCCCATATGTGGCCCTAATGCGCTATTTGATGCAACCACAAGCCTCAGAGCGCCTAGTGAATTTCAATGCCTCCGTTTTATTTGGTCATTTTTGACTGTACCACTTCAGGTGGCAGAGGCTCTGGGGTTCCAAAACCTAAAAAACACCCCTAAAGGGACATCATTTAGAAAAATACACCCCTCAAGGAATGTAAGCACAGTTTCTACTGAGTACGGAAATACCCCACATGTGGACATAAAGTGCCAAGCGGGCGCAGGACGAGCCTCCAAAGGGAAGGAGTGCTAAATGGCCTTTGGAAGGTGGATTTTACTGGAATGGATTTTAAGGGCCATGTCGCATTTACAGAGCCCTCGTGCTGCCAAAACACTGGAAACCCCCCACAAGTGACCCCATTCTGGAAATTACACCCTCAAGGAATATAACAAGGGGTGCAGTGAGCAAATGGACCTCACTGGTGATGGGAACAAATGTGGAGCAATGTGACGTTAAAGGGAAATTTTTCATTTTTTCACATTCACGGTACAAATGTGCCTGTCATCAGGGGTCCATATCCTCATTGCACCCCTTTTTAGATTCCTTAAGGGGTGTAGTTTCCAGAATGGGGTCACTTGTGGGGGGTTTTCACTGTCTTGGCAGCACGACGGCTCTGTAAATGCGACATGGTGTTCATCATTCATTCTGGCCAAACATGGCACTTATGTCATTCTGGCCTGCGCCCACATGGCATGCGCCCACATGGCCCTTTATGTCCACATGTGGGGTATTTACAGACTCAGGGGAATTGCTCTACACATTTTGTGTGTTTTTTTTCTCTTTTAACCCATTGGTGAAAATGAAAAATTTAAGGCTAAACCAACATTATAGTGTAAAAAATGTAATATTTCATTTTCACGCCACATTGTTCCACATTTGTGCCTGTCACCAGTGGGGTCCATATGCTCACTGCACCCCTTGTTACATTTCATGAGGGGTGCAGTTTCCATAATGGGGTCACTTGTGGGGGGGTTCAACTGTGTTGGCAACACAGAGTCCTTTCAAATGCAACATGGCCCCTCGAAATCCATTCCAGCCAATCCAGCCTCCAAAAACCAAAAGGCGCTCCTTCCCTTTGGGAGGCTTACCCTTGCACCCGCATGGCGCTTTAAGTCCACATGTGGGGTATTTATGGACTCTACAATTTGCTCTACACATTTTTGTGTTTTATTCAATCTTTTAACACCTTGTGAAAATGAAAAATCAATGATTTAGTGTAAAAATTAAACATTTTTTACACTAAATGTTGGTCTAGCCTTGATTTTTTTCCATTTCCACAAGGGGTTAAAAAATAAATCGAATGCAAGACGTGTAGGGTAATTTCCCCTGAGTATGAAAATACCCTACATGTGGACATAATGTGCCAAATGGGCATAGGGCAAGCCACCAAAGGGACAGAGCGCCATTTAGAGTCTGGAATGGAGGATGGAGGCCATGTCGCAATTACAAAGCTCCTGTGCTGCCAGGACAGTAAAAACCCTCCACATTGACCCCATTCTGGAAACTACACCCCATAAGGAATCTAACAAGGGATGCAGTGAGCATATGGACCCCACTGGTGACGGGCACATATGTAGAACATGTGCGGTGAGAAAATAAAAAATCCCATTTTTTTTTAAATTTCACGGCACAAATGTGACCGTCACCAGGGAGTCATATCCCGGTTGCCCCCCTTGTTAGATTCCTTATGGGGTGTAGTTTCCAGAATGGGGTCACTTTGTCCTTCCTGATCTCCCTGATACGCCACACTCTGCACTTCTTCTGGGGTCCCCTGTTTTCCAGTGTGGGGGACGTCACCTGGAAAATGTTTCCCTGGTGCGATACGGGGTCCCACATACCCAGAAGCGCTGGGTCCGCTCCATGGCTGCTAAATATTAGGGCTCTATTACTCGCTTCTTGATATGTTCGGATTGTGCCGCAAGCTAAAGTAGCTTGGCAGCGAGGGACCGGAAGAGGGGGGTGCTGGTATAAAAGTTATCCCCATACAGGTGGTAACCTTTATCCAGCAGTGGGAAGATCAGTTCCCGAAATGATCTTCCCACTAATTCCGAGGATGGGGGGGGGGGGGGGCATCTGGGGGCTGGATTCGGGTGTCCCTTCCTTCATACACTCTAAGGGTACGTGCACACTTGTGGAATGGCGAAGGATAACCCTGTGTGCATTCCGCAGCATGCACCCACCGGCGGACTGATGCAGGCGCGCGTCTCCGTCCGTGTCACACTCCATTCTATGCATGGGCAGATTCCATCAGCTGTCCAAAGAATGAACGTGTTCATTCTTTGGACAGACTACGGAATCCGCCTGTGCATAGGATGGAGTCTATGACACGGGTGGAGACGCGCCTGCATCAGTCCGCCGGTTGTTGCCAGCTGCACAAAGGGTTATCCTTCGCCATTCCACAGTGTTCACGCACCTAAGGCTATGTTCACACTGCGTACGAATCCGTACGCAGGTCTTACGCTGCCGTACATGTGCGGCTGAAACTACGGGCGTGCGAAAAATCGACATGCGCCGGATGCGTACGCACCCCGAACATACGCCAGTAGTACAGTTATGCTTCCCTAGCTTGTTTCGAAGTGATCTGAGGCAGGTCATTTACTTGGAAATCTTCGCCCAGCCCCGTAAAACCACACAGAACATTTTGGATCTAAAAATCAAGTTCAATTTGGCTGGAATAAGTACTTCGTCGGGACCGCATGTAAATCCACCGCCGTGAGTTTCAACATTTCCGTCCTTAAACAATGGTCTTGTTCATTTTTCACGGCACCGTATACGATCCGGCCATAAGCTCATACGTAGTGTGCACTTGTGCGGGCGTATATCGTATACTTTCAAGCGAATGCATCAACCTCAAAACTACGTGCGTATATTCGCGGTTCGCACTACGGATGGATTCATACACAGTGTGAACATAGCCTAAATCTGTAAGTGTACCCTGAGGTACTCTCACAGAGTTTGTAGAATTTCACGCCATACCATTATCTCTTATTGGGACAGTACTGGCGGAAAAGACGTGTCTGGGGGGCAGCGAACGCTACGCTACCCTCAGACACGTCACTGGATGATGAGGATGAGGATAAATGGAGAAAAGAAGGATCCTCACTGGCTTTTTCGGTGTCGGAGGCAATAATCGCGTATGAGTCTGACGTCGAAAACACCCTGGAGGCTATCTTTATACGGGGACTAGTATATGGGGTATGTAAATTTGTACTGGTGTAGTGTAAAACTTTATTTCATGTAATGTGGTGTAATGTAATGTTTTTTACGGGGGTTTTTTGACAGTAAGAAAAAAATATACCTACGCCAAGAAAGGAGCTGCTAATAAATGCCGCACTTATGTGCGGCACTTATCAACAGCCAGTGGCATTAGAATATAGGGGGGAAAAATGCCCTACGCCAAAAGGAGGAGTTGCTGATCAGCGGCGCACTTACGTGCGATGCTGATCAGCACTCAGCACTCAGCACTCAGCACTCAGCGTTAAGGCGCATAAAAAGGAAAAAAAAGAAATTGAAAAAAAAAAAAAAAATCTTTTAACTCAAAGCAACTGATCAGTGAATAATATTCACTGATCAGCCGCTAGGGGGCAGTAGAATGGAGCTGCTGGAGAGGGCCGAGGCCTGCCGAAGCCCGAAGACCCGAGTACTTCGAAGATTCCCGACGCAAGCCGATCGAACCCGTAAGCAAGCCGACGAAGACGCAAGGACAGCGCGGACCGCCGAACGTCGCTCCGGACGCTGGGATCAGGTGAGTATGGTGCACCTACACCACACACAACTGTTCTGCACCCCTCAGCTACCTAGCTGAGGGGTGCAGAACCCAGGGAGACACTTTTTTGGCTGTTTGACCGCCGTGATGGGCCGGCCGGTGCTGGCCGGCCTATCATGGCGATCGTGGGGGTGGCATCGGCGATCGGGGAAACATGGGGCGTAAGTGTTGTTAAGGAGTTAAAGCAAAAACAGGTAGTCCAGATTGTGTTCATCTCATTCATAAACCTTTTTTTAAGTTCATATTGCATTTTTGTCTTCTTGCCATTATACACCTCTATTGGGAGTGACAGTCAACTATGAAATTACTTTTCCACCAAATGCAGACAATCTATTATGACAGCAACGGACAATGAACAAAGATTGATTTTATTTCTTCAATATTGACTACTCTCATGTCCCCAGAAGAAGTGACTTCATTTGTTTGACCTTGTAGAACCCTTCCTTGACATGAGGCCATGTCTCTCTAACTCTGTTTTTTCAGGACAGAAAATAATAGTATGTATTTGAAACTAACAATGACAATGATCTAAAAATAAAAGAAACCCTAAATTCTTATATAGTCTGGTCTAGCTTGGCAAAACGCTTATACTGAACAAACAATTTGCACAAATGGGTTTCACCTTTCCAGCTAGGACATAGACAACGGTTGGTTTGTGTCATCTGGAGCGGCATTGGCGTCATAACCATTACGTGTGAGATTGAGATATAAGGTTAAAAAAAAGCCTGTTTGCTTCTCCCATTGATAGCATTAGCCACAGCAACATACAGCAAAAAGAGTTGTAATTTCCATAAGTTATATGCATTTTACATTTTGAGAAAGAGATTTGCAAAATTTGTTCTAGTGGAAAAACATGTAAGTAAACCACGATCATACAAGAAACTGAAGACACACTAAAGGGGTATTCCAGGAAAAAAAATCACTTTTCCCCTATTTACAGGATAAGGGAAAAGTAGAAGATAGCGGTCTGTCCAACCCCTGAACCCCCACAGCCATCTCTGTATCGGACCACACCGGCTCAGTTATGAATAGAGCCTCGGGTAGGCAAGTGACCTGCAGCTCTATTCATGCCTATTAAGTGACAAAAAGACCTGAGTGTGACAACCCCCCCCCCCCACCCCGGGATCTCCTATCACAGGATAGGGGGAAAGTGATTTTTTCCCAGAATACCCCTTTAAATGAGCACACCAAACAATACAATTATCCTAAATATATTTTATCAGTTTTTAATCAGTTGGAGTCTGAGTGTTTAGATTTCAACAAATCAGGGGATAGACTCAAGAGAAGTTATTTCCTGGCACTTTGTTTTCTGGTCACTTGGATGGCTGCATAATGAGAGTCTATAGGGCCGTCACGGTGAGACAGACTTCTGATCGGCCACTTTGACATATCAATAGCTTCTTCTAATGACTGGTATTCTTTATTCATCCTTTTGAAACTTGTTTTGTCATATATTTTATCAGGTTGGATTCTCATGAGTTTTCCATTGTTATAATATATCTATAGACTGTCATTGATCCAGAGACAATAAAGAAAATGGTTGCTTATAGAAAGAGGCGTGATTAGGTGGTTACATATATGAAATTGTGGGGAATTGAAAGGAGCTAGTAAGTGGTAATCAGGTGTAGGGAAGTGGCTGTTATTGACAAGATAGTGTGATAAATCAAAAGGCATATTGTTGAGTCCCGAAGGAAAGTTGGCATTAAAGGAGGTTTTAGAACTCAAGGGACTAGAATAGGAAGAAGCCAAACTGACCAATATGGTGGTAATCCTGCTCGGGAGCATTGTGTTCATATTGCTGGTTTATCAATATATACCAATAATTTAGTTTTCAGCATGCTTGTCACATATATGTTGACTTATACATTGTTCAAATAATAGGAAAAGCCTGGCTCACTCACTTAAAGGGGTTATCTGATGCTACAAAAACATGGCCACTTTCCCCCCTCGCTTATATCCAGTTAAGATGTTGTTTGCAATTAAGCTTCATTTACTTCAATGGAACCGAGTTTGAAACCCTACCCAATCTGGAGACAAGAGGGGGGGAAAGTTTTCTATGTTTTTGTAGCACGGGATAACCCATTTAAGACAATCTTAGATATCTTAAATGGAGAGGAGTTTTCACGCAGGATTTGATTTATTGGCACATTAGTTTTAAAGGGAATGCACACATCTAAAACAATAATTGCACATTTCCTAACATTGTCAAACAAATCCGGGTCCCCATCTTCAGGACAGGGGTCCCTGTCAGATTAGGCAGATGCTGAATCTAAATTGGGGATACTAGAGAGGTGACCTTGCACGCTTGATTGGCTGTTTCAGAAACTTATTTTGAAATGAGAGAGACGCTCAGGTGCATGCACATCTCCTTCGCTGTTAATTTCCTGATTGTATACAGTAGCCGACTGCCACTTCACCAGACACACAGAGTTTAAAAGACATATGTTTAGGAAATAAATGTTGGTCCCAGAAGTGGGATCTCCGTTTATCAAACATTTACAGAATACCCATTGGACCTGTCATTAAATTCTTGGGAGGTAATACTATAAGGTATGAAATAGTGGACTATAGGGGTCACTAGTAGCCACCCATTTTGGTGCAAGTTATATTGATGCTCACATTGAGGAGGATCAATTATCTTTTGCTAAATTAACAAACACTTTTAAAGAAAAAGATCTTTAGCAAGCGCAGTATCACTTAGTCTTTCAGCCACCCAAGCCAAGTCAAGTTATTAGTTGGTGAACATGCAAACTTAAAGTCCTTGAATAGTCGAGCAAGCGTTTGCTCATTCATCAACTAATCGAGGGGTTTTTTACAACTTTAAAAAATCGCTCTTTGTTGGTCACATATCTCCCTAATGATAGGACATGTCGACCTATGGCAAAACAAAGGACCGCGGTGATCAGTATTGTGGCTAAGCCTGGCAAATATTAAGCCATGTAATAAGTCTTGGTAAATAAAACTTAAATGCTTTTGCTCATAGGGTTCTTAACGGATTCGTGAACTAAAGCACACAAGAGGTGAAATGATCCCTACTAAACCTCTCTATGCCTCTGATATCATCGGATGTTGAAGTTTTGCTTTACGGAGAAAATAGCTCTGACATACAGCACCCAACGGAGCAGCATTTGGCAACACGCAGAGTTTCTGTGGCTCCTAGCAATAAGCCGCAGAGAACTTCTTGTACCCCCGTACAACCTATGGCGCATGGCTCTGCCATGTGCATGATGCCCTACTTGCTGGACATTTTATCTTAAAACAACATCCTTAAAAAAGAACTTTCAAAAAATATTAAATCTCTAACTCTTCTCAAAAACTGAAATAATTAAAAGCAAAACTCTTAAGCCATTTTTTAAAGGTATTTCAATAGTTTCAGCCTAAAATGTCCAGAGGCTTCAACATTTTTCTATTTGGTTTTGAAGCATAAAAATATTGACCTCCTGTCATCGTTCTCACCTTTCTTCTCAGTGTTTCATGGTGACTTCTCACCTCACCCAGTGAGAGATCGGTTATTACTGCAAGTGATTTATAGAAACTGGTCTCTGGTTTCTTTGTGAATTTATTACGAAAGCCATATAAGAGCTTTTCCGGGCCAGGCACTGTGGCCTTCACAAACCTTCTAACATTTATTATTAACAATGTCTACTGTAAATTCTGTACTTATTCTAATATGACATCTATTTAGCATGCAGAGACACGTAGACCTTCCTTTTTAAGTGTTCTGTTTTGTTTTTTTTAATTCTCAAATTACTGTACCCAAGTCAGAATAGTAACTGAAAACACCTTCCCATTCTGATCTGTTGGCATGTCATTTAGGGAGATAGTCAATGTTTTATGTAATTAAAAAAGATTAGTTTTGTTTGTTCTTTTACTTAATTAATTTATTATTTGTTTCATTCTGTTTTGTATGTTTTAGGCAATTTACTTGAATTCACAAAATAGATGTGTTGTTAATTTTGGTACTTTCCTTCCAAAAATGCTATCAAAAATAGAGAGCTTATATGCTTTCCTTTTTTTCCTAGCAGCTGTTTATTTTTAGTTATTATTGGAATTGTTTATGTTTCATGGTAATTTGCTCATTGAATTTAAAATTAAAAGGAAAAAAAAAGTTCTCATACCTGAATTACACATTATGCAGTAAAATGTGACTCTCAGGTATCAGTTACCGATTTCCACCAATAATACCAATTTTAAAATGTGCTAAATCTTCCTTAAATCTTCACTGATGCTAAAATAGTGCTCCCAGTATTCTGCAGATGACTTTGCATCAAAAACAACATAGAAGGTAAATAGCTGAGATTGCTCTCTTGACACGTGTATGAAACAGGACAGAAACTTAACTGAATAAGGAAACATTAGTTTGCCTAGAAGAATTAAATTAGTCCTCAATCCCAAATAAATACTAAAAACAAAGCAATAGCAATAACAAAAGTGACCCTATGACAGAAGTCCCTCTCTATGATGATTTACAGGGCCACTGGGAACTTAAAGGAAAAGTAAAGAAAGTCAGTACTTAAAGGTCATGTAGTATCTTAAAGAAGCTGTCTGGGGAGCAGAGGACGGTGGTAATCCTTCAAAGATGTAGATGGGTAAGCACATATCCCAATCATTTTGTGCAGTTCAAACCGCACCTGTAAACAATTTTCAATAGCTGCACAATGTGCCTGTTATGTATGCACATAAGGGTTTTGGGGCAGTCCTTGGTGCGTAAGGTACAGACAAGACTGCGCTTTTGACCATAATTTCTACCTATTCTGTGTCTTGTTTGCCTTTTCTGTGCCTAGTCTGAATATTGTATTTATTCCTCTGTTGGTTGTGATCTGTCACACCTATGTCATCTCTGCCATGGGTCAGACCCCCCCCCCCCCCACACACACACACACACACAGTCATACCCTATCCTTTGCATACTATGGACTGGGCATAAGTTGTATAGATGGGAATGCCCCTTTAAGAAAGGCCTTTGAAAAATATCAAAAATTACAAATTTGCTACAGGGAAAGGTTACAGCGGTATTGGGTAAGTTACTTGATTTGGAAAAATAATCTTTCCTTTCTTATATAAGTTGTCATACTGTAAAGTACAGAATATTTCAAACTCAAACTTTTATTGTGCTCATGTTACATTTGCCGAGTCTGCCATCCTTCAGGACTTACTGGGAAACCAAGTGAATAATTTCTTGTAGGAAATTACTTTGTACAACGTTATTGATTTTCTATTTAAAACATAACTTTCCCTTTTCATACTGAAATGTCATAAACCTGATATTGATTACCTTATAAATGAAAGAATTTTCTTTTTCAGGTGCCCCATTATGTTATAGGATTCAATCAGCATGGTATAATGCACATTCACTCTGGGCAGCACACGTAGCTGGGCTGTAAAAACCAAAAACTAACAGGTGCTTCTCAGGCTTCCTTCAGATCACCTCACCACAAAGCGGAATTTATTTGTTGAGTAAATTGAATATGTGAGATTATTTTGCAGTCTTAATTTCCGGATATAGAACATTAGCAATAAAACAGCTGAGATTTACCACTTTAAAAATTGTCATTCTGTGTTGCAGATATTTCCCGTCTGAAAAAAAATCACCAAAGTGCAAATCTTTCCATTGTTTCTTACTTTTTTTTAACTCTTATTTTATATTTTGCTATCAGTATATATTCTATTATTTCTTTCTTTTTTCTTTTTTTGCTTTAGGATTGGACAGTTAGCCTTTTGGTTTCAATACAGGTTGATTTGTCTGTAGTCTATTCTTTATGTTTTACTGTATGTTGAAGCCTTTTAAAGGGATATCACCATCTGAACTTCTTATCCTCTATCAATAGGATATGGGATAGCAAGCTGATTGGTGGGGATCTGACCACTGGGACCCCAACTAATCCTGAGAATAGGGGGTGCAATCAGTGTTTTGTTTTTGTTTTTTTAGGGGGGATTGTCTAATCATATCATTTCAAACTAAAGGAAGTAAAAAAAAAAAAAAAAAACTAAAACACATAAAATGCACTTGCAAATGAACATCAGCATGCTTGCCTGAGCATATACACTAAATAAACACATAAACACATATGTCTCAGTAACAGTCACTTTTATCTCCTTGCATAAAGTGGTAAAAGGTTATATGTAAGTATCCTAAGGTTAAGGTTTTATTCACATGGCTGAAATGGTCTGATCACCACTCTAATGACCCAAACTAACAGTATAATAGGGAACAATGACGCTGTTTATTCAGGTCATTAGGCACACAGTCACACCATGACTTGTAGCCTCATGACAGTTGTTTATATTAGGTCTGAGCCAGTAAAAGTGACTATGTTTGTTATACACAGTATTTGTTTATTTTTTGTATATTTTTTTTTTTGCTAAATGTTACTTTTTGACCCTACATTTAAATTCATCCTAAATTATTTTGCATGTCTACACGTGAGACAATAACATTAAGAAGTCTCCGATCAAGGGCTTAACCCATTTGTGTTGCAGATAGTTTGGGCCTTAATGACCAAGCTCATTTTTCTAAATCTGACCTGTCTCACTTTATGTAGTTATAGCTCTGGAATGCTTTAACATATGGTAGCAATTCTGAGATTATTATTTTTTTTGTGACGTATTGTACTTTATGTTAGTTGCAAAATTTGGTTACTATGTCTATATATTTGGTCACTATATCAAAGTATCATGAAAAATGTGAAAAATTATGATTTTTCTTTTTTAAAATATTAAACTTACACTATTCAGCAATATGCAAAGCAGTAAATTATGCATAAGAAATGTATTTTCCGGGTAAGTACAATAACAGTGATAACAAATTTTTAAACTATTACCATTTATAAAAACTAGTACACAACAGAAACTACCTCAGCCATGGCTTTATAGAGGCATATCCATGACAGACCCGGGGTCTGTCATGGATATGTCTGCCATAGAGACTGCTTAGAAGCCAGACGACATCGGTGGACTTCTGATTAGGTGAGCATACCTCGCCAGAATCTGTTACATGCCGCTGTCATGATTTGAAACAGCATGTAATGAGTTAAACCAGTGCTTCTCAATTCCAGTCCTCATAGCCCACCAACAGGTCATGTTGTCAGGATTTCCATAGAACACTATTTGGCTATGTTCACACAACATCAAAAATATTAAAAAGGCGGCCTATTTTCATATTTAAAATAACGTCCGTTTTTGCCGAGATTTATGCAATGCATTGAAGTCAATGGGAAGACGGACGTCCAAGGCTCGCAGCGTATTGAATAACGGATGTTTTTGCCACGGACGTCAAAATAATGAACATTATTTTTATTTTCGGGCGTCTTTTGCAAACAGCGGACGTTTTTTATTTGTAGTTCCCACACAGTTTTTCTTATGTCCCCGTTCTGTCTGTTTTTACTGTTAAATTCTATGGACTTTTCAATTAAGCCACATCCAAAGTAGAATTAGCAACCCCAAACTAGAATAATGTACAAACACCCGTCAGTGCACTAAGGGGAGGTCAGGCTGCTAAATAATGTCTGTTATGTTAGACCCAAAATGACGGACGTGATTTTAAACAGAGATAAAAAGACGTTGTGTAAACATAGCCTTTTACAGGTGATATAATTTTGCATCAGGTGTTCTGTGTATGGCTATGTTCACACAACATTTTTTTTAGCTCTGTTTAAAATAATTTTGAGTCTAAAACAACAGACATCATTTAGCAGCCTGGCCTGCGCTGGTGTTTGTACACTATTCTAGTTTGGTTCACTAATTGGCCTTTGGGTGTGGCTGAATTGAAAAGTCCATTGATTTAATGGGGGGGGGACTGTGTGAACAACTAATTATTAATATTATTATTATTATTATTATTATTATTATTATTATTATTTATTCATAAAGTGTCCTTAATTCCAGAGCGCTACACAAGCTATGGGGGTAACAAACAGGAACAATACAAGATCAAAACACGTTACATGTAGGCAAATGGGAGACTGGTACAAGGGGGAAGAGGACCTTGCTTACAATCTATAAGGTAATGGGAGAGAAACACGAGGTAAAGTGTAGCCAGTCAAGTGTGATGCAGAATTGTTATAGGTTGTAGCCTACTTTCACAAGATGGGTTTTCAGGTTACTTTTGAAGGACTTGATGGTGGGTGAGAGCCGGATGTGTCGGGGTAAAGAATTCCAAAGTATGGGGGAGGCTTGGGCAAAGTCTTGGAGGCGGTTGTGCGAGGAAGGGGAGGGGGGAGTGCAGAAGGAGGTCACTAGAGGATCGAAGGTTGCGTGAGGGACTGTAGCGGGATATCAGGTCAGAGATGTAAGGAGGGGACGGGTTGTGGATGGCCTTGTACGTCATGGTCAACAATTTAAAGTTAATCCGTTGGGCAATAGGGAGCCAGTGAAAGAATTGGCAGAGGGGAGAGGCAGAGGCAAAGCGAGGGGAAAGGTGGATTATTCGGGCAGCAGAGTTAAGGATAGACTGGAGAGGAGCCAGGGAGTTATATGGAAGGCCAGAGAGGAGGATACAGTAGTCCAAGCGGGAGATAATGAGAGCATGTACCAGCTGTTTTGTGGAGTCAGGGGTGAGAAAAGAGCAGATTCTGGAAATGTTTTTGAGGTGAAGGCGGCAGGAGGTGGTCAGGGCCTGAATATGTGGTTTAAAAGACAGGCCAGAATCAAAGATGACCCCAAGGCTGGGACTTGGGGGACAGGGGAAAGAGTGCAGCCATTGATAGTGAATGACAGATTAGACGGCGGGGTAGAGCGAGGTGGGGGAAAGATAATTAGTTCTGTTTTGTCCATGTTGAGCTTTAAAAAGTGATAGGAGAAGAAGGAAGATATGGCCGATAGACACTCTGAAATCCTAGATAGCAAAGAGGTGACATCTGGAGTGTCATCGGCGTAGAGATGGTACCTGAAGCCGTGGGATTCTATGATGTCCCAAGCCAGAGGTTTAGATAAAAAACTAATAAAAAACACCCGCTGTTTGCAAAAGATGTTCCGAAAATAATGATCATGTTCATTATTTTGACGTCCGTGGTAAAAATGTCCGTTATTCAACACAGTGTGCATTGGACGTCCATCTTTCCATTGACTTCAATGCATTGCAATTGCAGTCAGTTAAATCACGGCAATGACGGACTTTTTTACATTTTGTGAACATAGCCTATGGGATATCCTCAAAACCTGTTGGTTGGCCATGAACACTGGAATTGAAAATCACTGGGTTAAACTTCCCCAAATGGAGGATTTTCCGCTCTGGGTAATTACAGCAGGAGATCAGCTGTCCCACTGACCGCTGATCTCCTGCAATGTTGGCGTAGGAGTAAGGCAAACACTTTTTCAAATCCCTTTGTAAAAATTCGCCAGGACCTGAATAGGGCCCAGTAGTGACCGCTGTAGAAAGCAGTATTGGTTTTGAATAAGGGGTTAACAAAGAGTGGAAAGTGATTATATACCTTTAAAAGCCAGTGGTATCAGAATAAGGGCCAGCAGTGACCGCCGTAGGAAGCCATATTGGTGGTCAATAAAGGGTTATCAAAGAGTCCAAAGTGATTCTATACCTTTAAGAGAATGCCCTTAAAATGGAAAGTCCCACCTCAGCTTGTTAAAAAGCAGATCTCTGGTGGTCTGATGATTGAGAACGGAGACACCCACTATCATCCCCACAATGAATGAAGTCCCGATTGCATCTGTGCAGCCATAGCTAAATGTGCTCCAATCACTGCCATAAAACATTTCTAAATCACAGCCTATCTCTCATTTTACCAAAGCAATTTGAAAAATGAAAGCTGAGATATGATTGGTTATCTTTATTAAACATAAATTAGACACACTGGAAAAAAAAACTCGACTCAGGTCCCGTATCTGTAATTCTAAGCCACAAAAGATTACCATAATAAAAAGGCTTTATACAGTAGAAAAATTAAAGCAGTATGTTATCTTTGAACATGCTAAAAATTTTTACTAAGCAATATGAGAAGATAGCAAACAATACTGACAGATTGCTAAATCTGCATCATGACTTCCCGTACAGGGTGTCAAAGCATCAACATAGATTTCCTAAAGGGTGCTCTGAAGTAAATAAAAATGTTTGCAAATCAATTGGTGTATAATTTACTCCCATGGCCGCACTTGCTCCCTCCTATGTTCCTCTGTGACAAAGCCCATGTGCCAGGGCCCAGCACAGCCTTTCCTCCGGCTCCTCAGGGCACCTCACCTCTTCCTGTCTTCAGGTCTTCTGCCTGGCGAGTGTCCCCACTAGAGATGAGCGAACTTTTCAAAAGTTCGTTCTGGCTGGACTTCCGGATTTTTTTGAAAAGTTTGGTTCCACCGAATTTCGGATTTCTTCGGATTTCATAGTTTAAAGCACCTATATCATACGGACGTAGTGTATTTGGTTGAATTTAGTTATATCACTATCTTTTCAATATCTCAAAGTCAATTTATTTTTTAAACTTCAATATTCACCATTACAGGGTCTATGAAGGAAATTCACCATTGCAGGGTCTAAGATTTTATTCTACACACATGCACAAGGTATATATTTGTGCCTCAGGAAAACACCTATGTCATATACACTCTCACAAGGGTCAAACTATAGTACTTGTATATCTGTATAGTACTTTTTTTTTAGAGTTTTATTCTACACACATGCACAATGTATCTATTTGTGCCTCAGGAAAACACCTATGTCATATACACTCTCGCAAGGGTAACAGTATAGTACTTGGATATCTTTATGGCACATTTTTGTTCTGTGCACCCTTTGCTCTCCTATGCCTAATCTATCTACCTATCTATATTTCGCCCTATCTATTTTTCTCTCTCAATCACTATATGTTTCTCCTCTCCTCTTTCCTAATAATATTTTTGTCTTTGCTTTTGTACAATATTTTCTCAGTACAGCAGCGTGCAGCAGCAGCGTTTTGTCACTGACAAGCTCTGTGCACTGCTAACAGTCTACTTCCTCTCTCTGTGCAGACTGCCTCATGCGGTCATGTGACCGCTCCTCTTAAAGCAATACCGACATCATACAGGGGGTGGGCTAGTGCAACATCCTTGCTGATTGGATCTGTTCCGGGCATCATGGGAAAGCACTTTTCCCACCCAGAACACTTCCTGCTTTCTAAAATGGCGGCTGCCATTTTAAAAAGCGAGAAAAAAAAATTTGGAGCGAACTCGGACTTTTGGAAAAATCCAAACCGGATCCCATACCGGCCGAACCGGTTCGCTCATCTCTAGTCCCCACCTCCTAGAGACTTGTGTGCTGGGTTCTGTATATTTAAAGGACCACTATGCCCTCAATTGGCTGCAGCCAGCAGCCTTCCATGTAGAAAATTGCAACAACAGATGTGATAAACACAAAAGATAGATTGCAATAGAAATCAGAGGGAATACTGGCCGGAGTGTATACACATCAGTTTTGTGCGGCTGCTATTCATTGAATAGCAGACGCACAAACATGTCAGTTTCATACAATGAAAAATGCGGCTCAATTCAATAGAAATTAAGTCTAACCAGTACTGCAGCACTGCAGTACCGGCCAGGATAAACTTCACAGACACCAGCCGCTCTGTGACATGGTCGGGTCACAGAACGGCCAGTGCCATATGCTGTGTAAACCCAGTTGTAGAAGGCGAGGAGGAAAAAACAAATGCAAAATGCATAAAAGAAAATTGGTCCGATCCTCAAAGCAAAAATATACTGTGTATTTAAGGGGTTAATATGGAACTTAAATTGTGAGCCCCAATGAGGGTAGTGACCAATGTGAGGAAAGAAAACTGAGTACAGTGCTGAGGAATATGTTAGTATTATTTAAATGAATAATATTCATTGAACTATTTTCTTAATACTTACCACAATAAATTATTATTTTAAATGTTACTTATTTAACTTTCTTTAAAAGAAGTTTTTTCTTTTTAAGACTTTTACAAGATCATTTCCTGATCATTCCTCCTTTGTAAACTACCTTCTGCAGTAATTAAAGGGACTTCTAAATTAGAGTCACATTAGATCTTAACATCCGCTGCCAGCTTGACAAAACACAGACAAAATGTTCTTGGCAGTATTATAATGATATAATCTACAAAAGCTACTAAATAAAAAAAAAAAAAAAAAAAATATATATATATATATATATATATATATATATATATATATATATATTAGTTAATGGTGATCACATCATGAAAATAGAAAAAGAAGGAAGCTTACACAGCTTCAATTTGCTGTAGATAATTCAATGGAAAATTAAACAGGTATTTGATAAATTTTGCTGAGAATGAAACTGATGTAAAAAATACATCAATAAAAATGCTGCTATTTTCTCTGTGTTAACTTAGCCTAAAGATTAAAGAGAAGACAAAACATGATTGGTGTAGTATAGAGTAACTACAGATTTATTAAAAGGGTATGCCGGGGAAAAAAAAAAAAATCAGCTGGTGCCGCAAAGTTATACAACTTTGTAAATCATTATTAATAAAATATCTCAAGCCTTCCAGTAAACAAAATAAAGAATAAAATAAAGTACTTATCATCTGCTGTTTGCCTTGCCCGACCTGTCACAGATCCGGAACGCCTGTCTCAAATAAGATCAGCCTGGCAGGCACATCAGAACTCCCCACTGCACACAATGGAGCGTGCGGCCGGAGCTGCGAGCTTCATTGTGTGCCCTGACAGGTTCTCTGCTGCCGCTATTCAATGAATGAGAAAATTGACATGTCAGTTTTTTGCGGCGCTGCTAGAGATCCCGGCCGGAGCGAATACTATGTGTATACGCTCCGGTCGGGATTCCATAGACGGCAACGTAATGCATATTTTCGTATTAATCACAGCCGTTGTTGCAGTCGGCAACATTGTTTGTACTTTTACGAAAATATACATTGTGTGAACATAGCCTTAGGCTGCATTTAAACGTCCCATGTTCTGTCCCTGAAACACAGACGACACAGGCGTTGGATGCAAGTCCTGGGCTGTTTCCAACATGAGATTATCATCATCCTTTAATTATCTAATTATTTATCACCCATCATCACCATTATGATTATTAACCTTATTAGGAAAGGGTTAACTATTTATCAATTTAGATATATAATATTGTATCTGGGATACATCAAAACAAAATATGATTGATTTTTTAAATGTATTTTTTATTGATTCAAACATTAGTTTAATTTTATTTATTTATAATTTATGTCCTTTCTTTGATGGATTCTATTGTGATGTGCCCTAAATTTTATTATTTTTTTCCCTTTGTTCCACTGAGAGAGTCATCATCCACAACATCTCTGTTTGACAGAATTCTTCTGATAGCCGCTTCCCCACTCGTATAATGTTTAAATACTTTGTTCTTATTGCTGGAACTGAATTCTGCTGAGAAGCGTGCATCCAATAGGCTGTGTGCAGACCCTCTAGTAAAAAGCTATGTGTTCCACAGTTGGAGCGCACTAACTGTGTGTTCCTTATAGAGCCTCTTAAGAAACGCTATGCGTTCCATAGGTGGAAAGCACTGATGTAATTTCTGCTTCTGCCGAGAGCGCTGTTTCCGGCCTCACCGCGAGGAGGACAGTGTTATTTCACAGTGGAATGTAAGTTGTTTAATTTAGTTAATAGAATATATACTACTCAAAACTGTATGATTTATGGTATTTGGCTGGAGAAAGGTGGATTGTGACCCACCGAAACGCGTCGCCTTTTATACTCCTGTATTGTCTGTAAGGAATAAATGATCATGCTGCAATTCACTAGTGATGAGCGAACATGTTCGTAAATGTTCGTATGTTCGTATGACGCTAATTGTTCGTGTTTTGCCGATCACTTGCCGATCAATTTGTTCAATGATCGGAATGGTTATAACGATCATTTTCGAACATATTTGAATTTGAAACATATGCAATTGCGTAATTTACGTTTTACGTCTGATAATCTGTATGTATGTGCATCACTGTAAACCAAAACGTGGGCAATCTGTACACAAATTAATGCAAATAAAATGGCTAGCAAATGCGTACGCAACTGCGTAATTTACTATTTGCACCTGATAATATGTACGCATGTCCGTAGTCCAAAATGTATGCTTCTACTGTATGTTTGTTATGAATGTTTAGTGAATACGAATATGAACCGATCTCGATTGTGTTTGTGTTCGGGACCGAACATCTAGATTTTCGCTCATCACTACAATTCATTGACAGGCATCAGTATTATTTTCCTGTGTACCTGGAGGGGGTTTCAATCTATCAGCCGATCTTCTCCCCCATATCAAAGTAAGTTCTTCCTATTCTTCTCATTTATATACTGTACTACCTTATTTTTGCTGTGAGTTACCTTTGGATCGCCTTTTTTCTCCCTATATAGATGAATACATGTGTGTGTGTGTGTGTGTCTATGTATAGCCACCTAGTGGTTGTAATTTGATTGCTTTCAATTTGTACTACGAAAGGTGGGAAGCTCCTACATTATTACCTAGCAGTCTGTCAATCACTGCTGGGGGCTGCAGGGAGGGGGATGTGTTTTCCTTAAGAGAAAACAAGACTCTTCATTATGAATCTGCTGCATACATTAGTCGCCCATACTAAAAAAACTGAACAATATTTTTGTGCCACTTTACCTTTAAGGAAAATAGAGCTGTCAGTGTAATTTGCTGCCCTTACATAGGCCAGTACATTAATGTGACAGATCCACAGAAAGTGCAAGTCATTGATTCACATACACATGTAGCATTTTCATTGTACAAGGTATCTTAATTACACATCGGTTACTTGAAAAGAACATGATAAATATCAACTAGGACAGATTTAAAGTTATAAATATCATCCATTGCCAACAGCTTTGTACCTATCAATCTATTATTATTATTATTATTATTATTATTATTATTATTATTATTATTATCATCAGTAGTAGTAGTAGTAGTAGTAGTATCATCATCTTTTTTAAGTGCTTTAAGACTATAAGAACTACAAGTACTTTAAACATGACCAACAGACTTGTAGTGAAGGAGTAAAGAAACTGCCCCACAAAGTATGTGGGGGTAAAAGCTGCTAATAATATAGTGCAATGGCAGTGGGCTTATATTTGTACGCTTTTCTAAAGCAGCAGGATTTCACGTTGCTTTTGAAGGTTTTAATAGTTGGAGACAGTTTGGAGTATTGGGGCAATGAGTTCCAGAATGTTGGGGATGCATCTTGGGGGAAATCGTGTGGACAGCGGGTTAACCAAGCAGCACAATTAGAGGTAGATCAGAGGGGTACAATATTGTTTGCACTGGGGAATTATAATAGTATATAAATCTTGTGATGTAAAAATGATGAATCCCTCTTATATGTGCTTTACATGGGTACTGTTTAGTTTACAGTAGCAAATTAAATATTTATTAATAAACATATATATTATATCATATAAAACCCCCTAAAAAAGAACCAAAAATGGTGGCCATAACATAAGAATGTTACTTATATTATTAACATATCACATATCAGCAAATCCCAAAGACTGTTGTCAGACAAAGTGCATCTGCTTACAGCTATTACATGTTAATGTAGAAATTACCAAACAATATAAACTCCCCAAAACAGTATACAAAATGAAGTGCTAGTGCATTGATCAAGGCTCTGTGGAATCACACGTCAATTGTCTTTGGGATATGCTGCCATGTGATATATTGATAATATAAGTAACATCCTCCTTTCAATGCTTATCTCCTTTTGGGTATGTGCACACTACGGAATCTCCGCTCCTGGCCGCGCGCATTTCCGCCCGTGCCATAGACCCCAATCTATTCACGGGCGGGTTTCTCCATCCGTCCAAAGAATGAACCTGTTCATTCTTTGGACAGACGGCGAAATACGCCTGAACATAGAAGGGAGTCTATGTCACGGGCAAATGTGCGCGGCCGTGAGCGGGGCTGAGCTGCGGAATTCGCTGCTGGTGATACACATGGATTCTGTAGTGTGCATATACCCTTACCCTTCTTTTCTCCAGATTATACAGATTTAGATAATAATAATAATAATAATAATAATAATAATAATAATAATAATAATACTTTTATTTGTATAGCGCACACAGATGTAGATCTTAAGTCTTTCCTGATTTCCTAATTTTATGCTTCAGTCTGGCCACCATTTTTGTAGCCCGTCTTTGGAACCATTCTATTTTATAAATATCTTTTTGTCAGTGAGGTCTCCAGAACTGGATACAGTATTCCAGATGTGATGTCACTAGAGTTCTATACAATTGGATCACAATCTCTTCCTACTGGTTATACTGTACCTCTAGCTATACAGCCCAGCATAGGATTAAGCATTAGGAGTGAACATGCTCGCTCAAGCTAACTATTTGTTCAAGTATCGGGGTACCCGGAAGTACTCAATACTCGAAGAAATTCTGTGTGACGCTCAAATAAAATTGATAGTCTCCTTACTGCATCTTTGGTGGCTTTATATAGCCAATAAACATGCAGGAAAGAAGCTGAACGATTCTGCTATGTGGCAGCTATGTAGGCTGCTGGCATAGCAGTTATTAGCCAGCTGCATCAGGTGACCTGGGTGTGTATAGGCCCAGGTCTCCAGATGCTCAACTTGTTTCCTGTTAGCTAACTGGGAAAGCTGCTGGAGCAGCGACAGAGGTAGTGTAGGCTTAGTGTGGTTAGTCAGGCAGGTGATGAGGTTAAACAAACACCCATCAGTGGTTTTAACTCCTTGCCGCAAAATGACGTTTGGGGAACGTCATGTAAAGCAGGTAGTTCCTGCAACATGACGTTCCCCAAACGTCATGCTTTCCCTGCCTCCCCCCACTGTCCCTATGTGAGATCGGGCAGCAGGAGGAGGCTGTATCACACAGCATCCTCCCGCTGCCTCTGCTCGGAGGGGAGCCGCGCTCCCCCCGGGCAGTTAACCCCAAAAACGCTGCGGTCAATGTGACCGCAGCATCTATGGGGGAGATGTGATATTTGCCGTTGATCGGGTGGCGGGAGGAGGCTGCGGCACGTTGCCTCCTCCCGCCGTCACTGTCACTGTGTCCCCCGGCCCCCCTTCCACTGTCCCCAAATATCGGAGATCGCCGCTATTACCGTTAAAGCGGCAATCTCCGGTACCAACGCCACCGATAGCTTTCATCTCCCCCCACCGTAAATCCACGGTGGGGGGAGATGAAAACGTATCCCTCAGACCCCAGATCAGCCCCACGAGTGCCCCGATCACTAAACCGCTCCCTCCCATGGCGGCCATCAGATTCAGGATGGCCGCCCCCATCCCTGTGAACAGACAGTATGTTCACAGGGATGGAAATTAATAAATGATCAAAGCCCCATGCTCTCCGCTACCTCCGTGATCGGGGACCCCCCTGTGTGGTCCCGGAGCAGGCGATCGGCGGTATATACTATATACCACTGATAGCCTGTTCCCAGTGCAAGCTGGCGCTTTTTATCCTCCATCACCATAAATGATTGGTGACAGGGGATAAAAAGTGTCAGTGTGTCCCCCCCACCAAGTCGCCCCCCACCTCCCCAGTCACCCCCCTTCCCCATATACAGTACATTACCTGATCCAGGAAGGTCCTTCCTCCTCGGCGTCCAGGCTGGTTATTAAGAGCACATGCGCTCCGGAACCAGCCAACTCTGAAAATTTAAAGTGACAGAGACCAATTTGGTCTCTGTCACTGAACTATGATTACTGTGTTAGAAAATATCACAGTAATCATAGTAATACAGTGAAAATGACTGTGTAAAGTACAAAAAGTGAAAAACATACAAAAAAATAAAACACACACTTATTATTATAGTAATAATTGCAGTTTACTCCCAGTTTACCCATAACCTCCCCAGATTACCCGTAACCACCGCAGGTTGCCCGTAATCACACCAGATTACACGTAACCACCGCACGTCGCCTCTAACCACCGCACATCGCCTCTGACCACTGCACGTCGCATCTGACCATCGCACGTCGCCTCTGACCACCGCACGTCGACACTGACCATCGCACGTCAACTCTGACCACCGCACGTCGCCACTGACCACTGCACGTCGCCACTGACGGGGTACCGTTCTACTCAGAAGAACCTGCGTTACAGATTTTGGAGTGAATTTTTTCTCTTCTTCCTCATGAAATTTAGAAATTTCAAATTTAACGAACATATTATTGGAAAAATTCGAGTTTTTCATTTTTAATGGCCAATTTTGAATACTTTCCTCTAATACCTGTGGGGTCAAAATGCTCACCACACCGCAAGATGAATTCTTTGAAAAGTTTAATTTCTAAAATGGGGTGACTTATGTTTTTTTTTTATTCTGCTTGCGCTACAGGGGCAATATCTGCACTGAAAATGCTAATTGGCGTTCATAAAATTTGCATTTTATGAATTTAGAAATTCTCTGCTTCTAAAAAAAGAAAGTTATATCACAAATTAGTTACTAAGTCACATTATCAATATGTCCTCTTTATTCTGGCATAATTTCATAAACATATTTTACTTTTTTAGGGTGTTACGGGGCTTAGAAATTTATCAGCAAATTATCACATTTTCGTGAAAGTTTCCAAAACTGATTTTTTTAGGGACGAGTTCTTATTTTAAGTTGATTTAGGAGGCTTGTATTCTGAAAACCCCCATAAGTGACCCCATTTTGGAAACTAGACACCGTAAAGAATAAATCTAGGGGTATAATGAGAATTTTAAACCTACAGGGGCTGGAGGAAAGTATTCACCATTAGGCTGTAAAAAAATGAAAAATTTAAATTTTCCAATAACATATACATTTAGATTAAAGTTTCTCATTTTCAAAAGGAAAATGAGAGAAAAAAACCCATAATTTGTAACGCAGTTTCCCTTCAGTACAACGGTACCCCATATGTGGGCGTAAACCACTGTTTGGGCACACAGCGGGGGTCAGAAGGGAAAGAGCGCCAATTAGCTTTTTCAATGCAGATTTTGCTGAAGAAGTTTCTGAGCGCCAGGTTCGTTTGCAGAGCCCCTGTAGTGTCAGCAGAGAGAGAAACCACCACAAGTCATTTTGGAAAGTACACCCCTCAAAGAATTCATTTTGAGGTGTGGTGAGCATTTTGACCCCGCAGGTATTAGAGGAAAGTATTCAAAAGTAGACAGTAAAAATGAAAAACTCGAATTTTTCCAATAATATGTTCCTTTAGTTTGAAATTTCTCAATTTCACGAGGAACAGGAGAGAAAATTCACCCCAAAATCTGTAACGTAGGTTCTACTGAGTAGAACGGTACCCCATATGTAGGCATAAACCACTGCATGGGCACACAGGAGGGCTCAGAAGGAAAGGAGCACCAATTAGCTTTTTCAATGCAGATTTTGCTGTAGAAGTTTCTGAGCGCCAGGTGCGTTTGCAGTGCCCCTTTAGTGCCAGCGGAGTAAAATCTCACCATAAGTCACCCCATTTTGGAAAGTGCACCCCTCAAAGAATTCATTTTGGGGTGTGGTGAGCATTTTGACCCCACAGGTATTGGAGGAAAGTATTCAAAAGTAGACAGTAGACAGTATTGGAATTTTTCCAATAATATGTTAATTTAGTTTGAATTTTCTCAATTTCACGAGGAACAGGAGAGAATATTCACCTCAAAATCTGTAACGCAGGTTCTTCTGAGTAGAACGGTACCCCATATGTGGGCATAAACTACTGTATGGGCACACAGGAGGGCTCAGAAGGGAAGGAGCGCCAATTAGCATTTTCAGTGCATGATTTATCTGAAGAATTTTCTGAGCACCAGGTGCGTTTGCAGCGCCTCTGTAGTGTCAGCAGAATAGAACTCCCCCAAAAGTCACCCCATTTTGGAAAGTGCACCCCTCAATGAATACACCTTGGGGTGTGGTGAGCATTTTTGCCCCACAGGTATTAGAGGAAAGTATTCAAAATTGGGCAGTAAAAATGAAAAACTCGAATTTTTCCAATAATATGTTAATTTAGTTTGAATTTTCTCAATTTCACGAGGAACAGGAGAGAAAATTCACCCCAAAATCTGTAATACAGGTTCTTCTGAGTATAACGGTACCCCATATGTGGGTATAAACCACTGTATGGGCACACAGGAGGGCTCAGAAGGAAGAGAGCGCCAATTAGAATTTTCAGTGCATGATTTATCTAAAGAATTTTCTGAGCACCAGGTGCATTCGCAGAGCCTCTGTAGTATCAGCAGAATAGAACCCCCCCAAAAGTCACCCCATTTAGGACAGTGTACCCCTCAAAGAATACATCTTGGGGTTTGGTGAGCATTTTGACCCCACAGGTATTAGAGGAAAGTATTCAAAATTGGCCAGTAAAAATAAAAAACTCAAATTTTTCCAATAATATGTTGGTTTAGTTTGAAATTTCTAAATTTCACAAGGAACAGGAGAAAAAAATGTACCTCAAAATCTGTAACACAGGTTTTCCTGAGTACAATGGTACCCCATATGTGGGCATAAACCACTGTATGGGCACGCAGCAGGGCTCAGAAGGGAAGGAGCGCCAATTTGCTGGAGCAAAACCGCAGCTAGTAATAGTTATTAGAATAGCGCAGTTACTAAAATACAATTTAAAAAAATGAGACTACAGGTAATGCGGGGTTGTTACGGGCAACGTAGGGTGGTTACAGGTAATCTGGAGGTGGTTACGGGTAATCTGGGGTGGATACCGACAACCTGGTGTGGTTACGGGTAATCTGGAGTGTATACGGACAACCAGGGGTGGTTACGGATAATCTGGGGTGGATATGGTCAACATGGGGTAGTCATGGGCAACCTGCTGTGGTTACGGCAACCTGGGGTGGTTATAGGCAACGTGGGGTGGTTACAGGCAACGTGGGGTGGTTACGGATAAACTAAAGTGCTTATAGGTAATCTGAGGTGGGTACCTGTAATCTGGCGTGGTTACGGGCAATCTGGATGGGGTCATTGGCAATTTGTGTTGGTTAGAGGCAACATGTGGTGGTTATAGGCAACGTGCAGTGGTCAGAGGAAACCTGCGGTGGTTAGAGGCAATGTGCTGTGGTCAGTGGCGACGTGCGGTGGTCAGTGGCAACTTGCGGTGGTCAGAGGCAACGTGCGGTGCTCAGAGGCAATGTGCGATGGTCAGAGGCAACGTGCGGTGGTCAGAGGCAACGTGCGGTGGTCGGAGGCAAGTTGCGGTGGTCAGAGGCAACGTGAGGTGGTAAGTGGCAACGTGCGGGGGTTAGAGGCGACGTGCAGTTGTCAGAGGCGACATGCGGTTGTCAGAGGCGGCGTTCGGTGGTTAGAGGCAACGTGCGGTGGTTACGGGCAACCTGCAGTGGTTACGGGTAATCTGGGGGGGTTAGGGGTTATTTGGGAGTAAACTGTATTTATTACTATAATAAAAGGTGTATGGTTTTTTTTTGTGTATGTTTTTCACTTTTTGTACTTTACACATTCATTTTTACTGTATTACTATGATTACTGTGATATTTTCTATCACAGTAATCATAGTTCAGTGACAGAGACCAAATTGGTCTCTGTCACTTTAAATTTTCAGAGTTGGCTGCTTCTGGAGCGCATGCGCACTTCAGAAGCAGCCTGGACACCGAGGAGGAAGGACCTCCCAGGATCAGGTAAGTATAATGGGAAGGGGGGGGGGTGACTGGGGGGGGGGGGCGACTTGGGGGACGGAGACTAACACTTTTTATCCCCTGTCACCAATCATTTATGGTGACAGGGAATAAAAAGTGCATCCCTGCACATGGCACAAGCGATCAGCGGTATATAGTATATACCGGAGATCGCTTGTACCGAGACCCCACAGGGGGGTCTCCGATCACTGCCCCATGCTCTCCGCTACCTCCGGTGGCGGAGAGCAAGGGGCTTTGATTATTTATTTATTTTCCATCGCTGTGAACAGACATAAGTCTGTTCACAGCAATGGCTGCGGCCATCTTGGATCCGATGGCCGTCGGGGGAGGGAGAGGGTTAATGACCAGCCTACTAGGGGGGCTGATCTGGGGTCTGATTGATTTATTTCTTCTCCCCCCACCGTGGATTCACGGTGGGGGGAGATGAAAGGTAGTGCAGCGCCAGCCCATTAGTGACCGCCGTATTAGCGGTCATTGAGGGGTTAACTGTCGAGATCCGGGCACGGCCCAGATCTCGGCAGTTGTGGCAGGGGCCCGGCTATCACTGACAGCCGGGCCTTGCCGGGGATGACAGGAGTGCAGCTCCTGCGCCCCTGTCATCACGACGTACCGGCATGTCCATCTGCAGGAACGGGCTGCAGATTTGCACGTGCCGGTACGTCCTTATGCGGCAAGGGGTTAAGGCCAAAACAGGCTTTAGAGGCAAGGGGTTAAGGACTAGTAGTATGGCTAATTCCATACAATATACCAGTGCTGTATGGAATAGTATACTGGTATATAGCTAGTAATTCTCAGTTATATCCCAAAGTGTCCAAAAGTCCTTTTTTATGATTAGTAGTCTGAGTGTATATTTAAAAAAAAAAAAGCTAATTACATATAATATACCAGTATTATACAGAATACTATACTGAAAACTCCTATATTGACCAATACCAGCCGGTCCCTGGCTGAAACACTACAAATCCTACAAAGACGGACAACACTATATATTAATTCATATAAACATCTTTATTATTCAGAAATTCATAAAAATACATATTATAGATGAACTGGTTAAAAGGAGCCAATGGCTGCATACACAAAAAACAACCACCCACAGGACAAGTAAATCTATAGATGAGAAGACAATATGATATGAAATGTAAACAATGGGTCTAAGATAAATGATACCCAGTGGACTATTTTCCAAAAGACACATTGCAACACCCCCAGGCCTATAAAGTGCCAATAGTAATTGCATAATGCCCAGGTCCTCAATTATGGCCAAACTGGAGGTGAAAAAAAGTAAGTCATACTAGTATTACCTGTGGTATGGAAGTGTGCACGTCCCCCTCCAACGGATGTTTCGCGCTGAGCTTTTTCCAGGAGGTGTGGAAGCGCTGTGCTGGATTGCGATCACTTGACCGGCGTCGGGGAGGCGTCAGGGGGGCTGGACTCCAGCAATAATACACATATAAAAGGGCAGTAAGCAGGGGCTTCCACACCTCCTGGAAAAAGCTCAGCGCAAAACGTGCGTTGGAGGGGGACGTGCACACTTCCATACCACAGGTAATAGTAGTATTACTTACTTTTTTTCACCTCCAGTTTGGCCATAATTGAGGACCTGGGCATTATGCAATTACTATTGGCACTTTATAGGCCTGGGGGTGTTGCAATGTGTCATTTAACTTATCATTTAACTTAGACCCATTGTTTACATTTCATATCATATTGTCTTCTCATCTATAGATTTACTTGTCCTGTGGGTGGTTGTTTTTTGTGTATGCAGCCATTAGCTCCTTTTAACCAGTTCATCTATAATATGTATTTTATGAATTTCTGAATAATAAAGATGTTTATATGAATTAATATATAGTGTTGTCAGTCTTTGTAGGATTTGTAGAATACTATACTGATATACATCTTGTACAAGTCAATTATATCCACAACTATCAAATGCTAAATTCACACAGTGTCTAACACCGTCCGTTGTGAGTCATTCCTGCAGCTGATACTGTGCCCACAAATCAATGAATCATTCTCGAGCTCTTAAGCATTAGAAATTACTCGACTCGAGAAACTCCATTTAACTGTAGGTGTTGAACTTTACAGATCTGATCCTCTATCAATTTTTAACATTTGAACATTTTAATGCATTAAAATTCTAATAAAAAAACATATTACTTATTGGTCGTTACAGTTTCCTGAATGTTTCTATTTTGGAACTTTTTTCTATTTCACACCTAAATGCAATATTTTTATCCTTTTGGTCACGATTGTCACCTTCATATCATAATGGACCAAATGTCAGAAATAATCTGCCAGTTTTTGATATTGTGTTACTCATTAACAGTTGAATTTTTAGTATCTCTCTGTATGTGTAAATTGTGTAAAGTGAGATGGTATAATAAGTGTAAACCAATTAAGTATTATGTATCCTCTTAAGTTCATTAAGATTTATTATTGTCCTCTACTAGATTACAGCCAAGACCTGTGTTATTTAGTGGGGATGAGCAAACTGACTTTATATTTCACAAAGAGAGTGTTTTTGTTTTGATGCTTTTGTTTTTCTCTCCTCGTGCTTAAAAGACTATAGAGCATTTTTTCCCCTACAGAACCACAGGAGCCCTTATTTTTTGCGCCACTAATTATACTTTGCAATGACAGACTTTATTTTTCCAAACAATATGCTGTGAAACCAGAAAAAAAAATATATTGGTGCAGTTAAATTGAAAAAAAAGAAAAAGAAAAAGGAATTTGTTTTTTTTTTCTTTCTTTCTTTTTTCTTTTTTTTTTTTTTTTTGGGGGGGGGGGGGGGTGTTCGTGTTTACGCCATTCATTTTATAGTAAAATTGACATGTTATGTTTGTTCCTCAAGTTAGTAAGATTACAAAGATGTGTAATTTATACGACTTTTATTTTATCTGACTGCCTTTAAAAAAATTAAAACCTTTTACAACTAGAGATGAAAGAACAGGGTTCGGGTTCGAGTCCATCCGATCCAGAACGATCGCCATTTGATTAGAGGGGGCTGCTAAAGTTGAATAAAGCTCTAAGGCTGTCTGGAAAACATGGATACAGCCAATGACTATATCCATGATTTCCACATAGCCTTAGGACTTTATCCAACTTCAGCAGCCACCGCTAATCAAATGCTGAAAGTTCAGGTTCGGATGGACTCGAGCATGCTCGAGGTTCGCTCATCCCTATTTACAACGTCCGAATGTGTTTAAAATTGCTCTATTCCCAACCTTATAATGCTTTTATCCTTGGATCTATGAGGTTAAGTGAGGTAACATTTTTTGCGCCATGATCTGTTCTTTCTATCGGTACCTTGATTGCGCTTATGTAACTTTTTAATCACTTTTTATTACAATTTTTCTGGATTTGATGTGCACAATTTTGCACTTAGGTGGGTTTCTGCGCTTTTGCGTTTACCGTACAAGATCAGAATTGTGATAATTTAATAGTATGGGTGATTACACATGCGGCAATACTAAACATGTCTATTTATTTATTTATTTACTTTTATTTGTAAAATGGAAAAAGGGGGTGATTTAAACTTTTATTAGGGGAGAGTTTTTTTATTTATAAAAACACTTTTATAATTACTGCAGTGATCTCCAATAGAGTACAGTATACTACCGTATACTTAATACAGCAAAGATCAATTAAATCATTGCTGTATTGCTCTGGTCTGCAGCACACCAGACACATGGCTTGCCGAGATGGGCTCAGTGTCATTGCGATGCTGAGCCCAGGCCGGCTCAGTAGAAGGGATCTCCCCTCCGCTAATAGCCACGGTCCCGGTCTACAGATAGCACCCAGGATTGCAGCGGTTTAGAGCGGGGTCACCTTGCCGCCCCACTCTGAACCACCCCTCTAGCATCTGGACGTACAGCTATGTTCTGATGTAGAAAGGATGAGTGATCACTTTTGCCTTTCATAGATGGTGATGAGCCAGCTGCTGATAGCAGCTGGTCCTCACTCTCTATGAAGCGAGCGCAGCTCTTGAGCTTGTTTCATAGAGGCCATGTACTTAATGGTATAACAGTATGCCATGGTTCCTTAAGGTGTTTAAGGAACTCTCGCCTAGATTTTGTTGGTCTCTTTACTGGAGCCACCCCTTTGCTAGGTTTTTCCTTACCTTGAGGAATATATTGATGGTCCTGTATACTGAGACACTTAAATGCAGCCATGCTGAACCATTTGCATATTTAGGCTATGTTCACACTACGTATATTGCATTAGCTAGCTATCAATAGTTTAAGGGGCACGCCAGGTGAAATGCTTTTCTTTTAAATCAACTGGTTCGATAAAATTATACAGATTTGTAATTTGCTTCTACTTAAAAATGTTCCATCTTCCAGTATGCTTATCGGCTGCTGCTCTGGACAGTTCGTAAGTCTGGGTTCACACTACGTATATTTCAGTCAGTATTGTGGTCCTCATATTGCAACCAAAACCAGGAGTGGATTGAAAACACAGAAAGGCTCTGTTCACACAATGTTGAAATTGAGTGGATGGCCGCCATTTAATGGCAAATATTTGCTGTTATTTTAAAACAACGGCTGTTATATTGAAATAATGGCAGTTATTTACTGTTATATGGCGGCCATCCACTCAATTTTAACATTGTGTGGACAGATCCTTTCTGTGTTTTTAATCCACTCCAGGTTTTGGTTGCGATATGAGGACCACAATACTGACTGAAATATACGTAGTGTGAACCCAGACTTACGAACTGTCCAGAGCAGCAGCTGATAAGCATACTGGAAGACTGAACATTTTTAAGTAGAAGCAAATTACAAATCTGTATAATTTTATCGAACCAGTTGATTTAAAAAAAAAAGCATTTCCCTGGAGTGCCCCTTAAACTATTGATAGCTAGCTAATGCAATATACAGTATAGACTATCAATAGTTTTTCCTGGAATACTCTTTGAGTACATCTTTAAAACTGATGGTCCCCAGCACTGCCTATGTTCTAATCTACCCCCACATCAGGATACCATGTTAGTGTCAGTGTGCGGGTGGTTCTGAGTATTTGAGGGATTTAGTGGCTGCAGCTCAGCTTTTAAGAGAAGTGCTTAGATATAATGATTGCTCAACCTTGTTACTATGTTGCCTGATATTATAATTCATCTTATCTTACATTGTATTTGTTATTTGGTCCTGACACAGTTATCTTATTCATACATAAAATATAAAGACTTATCGCTTTTGCGCGATCCTGACAGAAGGAAATCACATTTCAGACTGTATCTTATATCTATTGTTTAGCTACAAAAGGATTCTCTTTATTTGCATTCTCTGTGTTATTCCCACATCTCGGTTTCTGTTCAAAAGGACATTATGCAGGTGCTTTATTGAAAAGAAATAAGGAATATGAAGAGGGGAGAATATTAATGAATGAGAAATATCCAGTATTTTTTCTATGTGGAAGAAAATGGAGGTACAACCACATTTACCTCTCATGATGGCATATAGAGAATTTTACCTAAAAATAAATAAATAAATAAATAATAATAATAATAAATAATAAATGTTCAGATATTAAAAACCTGGACAGAGGTCCACTCCAACAACAGGATGCCAGGTACAGGTTCAGGTAGCCAGGAATAGATAGTGAATAGAGATGAGCGAACCGGGTTCGGGTTCAAGTCGATCCGAACCCAAATATTCGGCATTGGATTAGCTGGGGCTGCTGAACTTGGATAAAGCTCTAAGGTTGTCTGGAAAACATGGATGAAGGGTGTATGGTGAGGTGGACTCGTATACCAAGGACATGTATGGGTAGTATTTACTACATTTAAATGGGGTTTTTCTCTATGTACTCACTTTGAGTTGTATTTATATATTATATGTAGTACCAACCCAGTGCCCAGTATACGTGTATGTATATATAGGTTCTCTATTTTACTGTTATTTATTCTGTGATATAGCATCTTATGTATAAGAACCTAGTTTATCCACCGTTTTTATGGGGATTTGTATTTGCTCCAGCCCCTTTGTTATGTATTATGTATTTTTTAACTGAAATAATTATTCTTTGATATTCTAAATAAAAATAAGTACTTATATATATATTGGTCTTGCATCTGTAATTTCTTTTTTTTTGGTTTTTATGTTGGATAGCTTTGGGTGCGCATAGACCGCACTATTTTGGCCTTATATAGGATTATGGAAAACATGGATACAGCCAATGACTATATTCATGTTTTCCACATTGCCTTAGGGCTTTATCCAAGTTCAGCAGCCACCGCTAATCAAATGCCGAAAGTTTGGGTTCGAATCGACTTGAGCATGCTCGAGGTTCGCTCATCTCTAATAGTGAACATTAAAATTATTTATTAAAACATATGGTACGAGACACAGCACGTTTTGAGACCGGTCCAGTCTCTTTCTCATTGAGACCGCACAAAAGCAACAATGTCAGTAAATAGATGAGGACCATAATGCTGGCCTTTTAGTCCCTTGTAATTACTCGTTTAGTTTTTATTATTTTGGCAATTTTTTGCACTGAACCTGGAACAACTGAAACACCCGGTCAATGCCTGGAAAGGTCAGAGCAAGCTCCTTCTCTATCTCCCTGCTGCAAAAATCCACTCTGTATTTTTCCTAGATGGGGGATGTATCAGATATTAAACTGATAAGTACAGATCTTACACCTGATGTGTAGCTTTCTAATGTCATGCATACTAGGTTTAAACCTGCATCTGTGTTACTTGCATTGTACCTGAAAATGGTGATGTGAGATCACCCGAACATCATGTGATTGTTTCCTGTACACGTTTTTTGCTGTGATGAAATAAACCATGCTGGCATTTTGGACTATTAGAGTGCCATAGAGGATTTACTACATGCTGTATATACAGTACATTGCTTGCGGTGTACTTGATCTGCTGCCTTCAAAGAGGACACATAGGGTTAAGTGATGAGCGAACAGTAAAAGTAAAAAATAAGTTGAACTTCGAATAATCGTCTGTTCAGTTTAAGGTTTAATTCGAACTCAAACTCGAACCCCATTAAAGGCAACGGGACACTTCGGGTTAATTTTTAGACCTATACAGTCGAGAAGAAGCTGAAATTACCACCAAGAAGAGTAAACTGGATACATGGTAGTGAGGTAGCAGAGTTGAGGTAGTGAAGTAGCAGAGTTGAGGTAATGACATAGCAGAGTTGAGGCAGTGATGTAACACAGTTGAGGTAGTGACATAGCAGATTTGAGGTAGTGAAGTATCAGAGTTGAGGTCCCGCCGGGACCCCGCTCTGAACGGCACCGCTCCCGGCTGCAATCTGCAGCCGGGCAGTGCCTCTATTAGCCGTCGCGGGTCCCGTTGCCGCGCCGGCTAATTAAGCACTTCAATGCAGCTGTCAAACCTGACAGCTGCATTGAAGTGCTTTGTACACAGCATCCCTTGTGTCTAGTGGGACGGATCCATTCTTCTGCCTGTGCCGGGGCTCAGCGTCACGATGACGCTGATCCCGGCTCGGCAATAGATTGCTGTGGCCTGCAGTAGGCCACAGCAATCTATCACCGATTACAATGATCTTTGCTGTGTATATACACAGCATTGATCTCTATGAGGCCAGGGGGGCTTCTAGTTTATGTAAAAAAAAAAGTAAAAATGTACTTTTATTAATAAAAAATCCCCTCCTCTAATAAAAGTACAAATCCAGCCCTTTTCCTATTTTATAAATATAAATTAATAAATAAACAAATAAATAAACATATTTGGTATCGCCGCGCACGTAATCGCCCAAACTATTAATTAATTACATTCCTGATCTCGCACGGTAAACAGCGTCAGCGCAAAAAAATTCCAAAGTGAAAAATTGGCCATTTTTGGTCGCATGAAATCCAGAAAAAATGTAATAAAAAGTGATCAAGAAGTCGTATTTGCGCAATCAAGGTACCAATAGAAAGTAAACATCATGGTGCAAAAAATGACACCTGACACAGCCCCATAGACCCAAGGATAAAAGCACTATAAGCCTGGGAATAGAGCGATTTTAAGGAACATATATTTGTTAACAATGGTTTGAATTTTTTAAAAGCCATCAGATAATAAAAAAGTTATACATGTTACATATCGTTGTAATCTTAACAACTTGAGGAACATGCATAACAAGTCAGTTTTACCATAGGGCGAACGGCCTAAATGCAAAACTCCCCGAAATCAAAACAAATTCGTTTTTTTTTTTTTTTTTTTTTTTTTTTTTCAATTTGACAGGGCAAATGATTTTTTTCCGGTTTCGCAGCATATGTTATGGAAAAATAATGCCTGTCACTGCAAAGCACAATTGGTTTCGCAAAAAATAAGCGCTCATATAAGTCTCTAAGTGAAAAAATGCAAGCGCTATGGACATCATCTATCTACTTTTTACTTGATCATACAAACCTCTATTTTTAGTAGTTTCAATAAATATCAAAACATTGCTCGAAACATCTTTTCACCTTAGAAACAATTTACCTTTTGGGAAAAAACAAAAAAACAAAAACAATAATAATAGTTTTCCTGCAATTTAATTTCTGACCCCAGCTTGAAGCTGGAATTTTTGGCAAGCCGTTCATGTCTCGTAAACTTATTTCCATTTGTTATGCACACCTCTAACGCTTAGAAAGTTCCTTTTATGTGTTGTTATATTGTGCAACACATTAAATTACAATTAACCAGACACCAAGAAGTTGGAGATAATTAATCAGGTATTGTTGGAAACATAAGCCACGGGTTTAAGGCATTAGTACTTCTAATACATTTTATTGCAATATGATTCCCTTTCTGGATCAGTTAGTAGAATGATTTCATATCTGTTTATAACATGTAATGTACCGTGGCTTAGGGAATGTTCTAAGGTTTGCACAGTAAGATGTGATAATGTTCTTTTCAAAGCTTCTAAAAATTATTCAGTTAATCGATAACACATTTTGCTTTCCAAAGTTTTCTTGTACTTGATTTTTTTTTAAGTACAATTATTGTTAAATATTGTTATAAATGTATAATTTTACAATATTAATTTTAAAATAAGATCATTCTCAACTGGACATTCTTGACTACAAAATTACACTGCATGCATATTTACCATTGCTGTAAAAAAAAAAAAAAATGTATAAAATCCCCAATGGAACTTTGACAGACCTCAAATAGGTATTCAAAAGTATATGCCATGAAGGTCTGGTTGATCTGGGTCCTACCTAACAATTATATAGAAATTTAGCTCTGATCTCTTTCCTGCGGTGTAACTATGAGGTCCTGCTGAATTGCTATGACAGCCTAATATATCATGAATGTGCAGGTTGCCAACACCCAGCACCACTGCCAATCAATTGTGTAATAGGGGTGCTATGACCATATCTATGCACTGAATGGAGACAGAAACAGTTGGCTTGACTGAATAGTTGCTAAGTGTGGTTACTGCAGAAGTAAATGAAAATTGAGCTGCAGTAACCAGGCTCCTCCACTACTCATTGGATGGAACCAACTATTTTCATCCCTGATCACGGCATGGAAATGACTAGCTGGGGTGAAGTGTGTCAACACCCTGCTAATCAGCAATTGATATAGGCAGAGCAGAAAAATATTGAGTGTTGCATCTATTGTATTATCTTTAATAGCTTGGTGAACAACTTCCTTGAAGATCAACCTTTAACCCCTTAACCCCTAGGCGACCCTGGGAGTACCCCATGTCCAGGATCGCCTACGGGGAGTTGAGAGCGGGGCCGCGCGGAGGGGCACTCCTTGCTTCCGGGACTGAACGGGGTCTGCGCCGTAATGGCGTGGATCCCGCCTGATCCCGGCTTGGCACTCCATTGTTTCCGGCTGCAGCAGCCGAAAGCAATCAAGTGCCTATCTCATTGATCTATGCATTACAACTATACTGCATAGATCTCAATGAGAGATCAGAGTACTTATACTAGAAGTCCCCCAGGGGGAATAACCCTAACCCCACTGGCGCTTCTAGTATAAGTGTAAAAAAATAAAAATAAAGTGTTATTATTAATGGAAAAAAAACCTCCCCTAGTAAAAAATTTGAATCACCCCCCTTTTCCCATGTTATAAATAAAAATAAATAAATAAACATGTTTGCTATTGACGCGTGCGTAATCGCCTGAACTATTATTTTATCATATTCATGATCTCGCACGGTAAACCACGTAAGCGCCAAACAATCCCAAAGTGCAAAATTGCACATTTTTGGTCACATCAGGTCACATCCCGAAAATTTGTAATAAAAAGCAATTAAAAAATCGTATATGTGCAATCAAGGTACCGATAGAAAGTACAGATTATGGCGCAAAAAATGACACCTCACACAGCCCCATAGACCAAAAAATAAAGCGCTATAAGCCTTGGAATAGAACGAAGGAACATATCTTTGTTAACAATGGTTTGAATTTTTTACAAGCCATTACATAAAAAAAAAGTTATACATGTTACATATCGTTTTAATGATAACAACTAGAGGAACATATATAACAGTTTTACCCCAGGGTGAATGGCGTAAATACAAATACCCCCCAAATAAAAAAAAAAAAAATTGTTTGTTTTTTTCAATTTCACCACACGTTGAACTTTTCCCTGGTTATGCAGTGTACTTTATGTAAAAAATCAGCCTATCATTGGTGGCGCAAACGTGCTATGGCCTTTTAAACACAAGGAAGAAAAAAACAGAAGTGCAAAAATTCTAATTGGCCCGGTCCTCTAAGGGTTAAGAACAAAGCCAATTATCGTTTTTACACTTTTGCTTTTTCCTCTTAATGTTTAAAAAGCCATACCACTTGCATTGTTTCACCTACAGACCCACCTGACCCTTATTTTTTTGCCCCACTAATTGTACTTGCAACTTTTTAATCACTTTTTAATACAATTTTTCTAAATTTGATGAAACAAATTGCACTTTGCAATTTTTGTGCACTTATGTTGTTTTCTGTGCAAGATCAAAAATTTGATAATTTAATATGTTTTTATTTATTTATATAAAGTGGGAAAATGGGGTAATTTAAACATTTATTAGGGGATGGAATCTTTTTTCATAAATATATATATATATATATATATATATATATATACACACACACACACACACACACACAGTGGCACCTTGGTTTAAGAGTAACTTGGTTTAAGAGCGTTTTGGTTTAAGAGCTAACAGTTTTTCAAAATTGTGACTTGGTTTGAGAGCATTGCTTTGATTTAAAAGCTCCCTGTGCTGGATGGTAGCAGGAGGGGAGAGAGGCATGTTCTGCATAGCGTGGTCTACAGCAGTGTACTCTGACACAGGAAGTCTCCATCACCTTCCAAATCATAGCAGATCTACTTCAGGCTGGGGCCTACATCAGGGGACAGGACTGGGGAAGTAATCTCTTCATAGTTGTAACCCATCTCTCCCCGGACAGAAAGCGATGCTATACTGTGCCTACATATGTCCTGCTCAATCCTTCATGCTCCCTGCAGTCTCTGTCAGTCCTGATTGGTCCATATTGAACACACATCCCTTCCCCATTGCTGTCATGTGACCACACAGACCTTTGACAGCAGCCCTGCTTCTCTATTCTAGCCTGTTGTACTACGCTACTGCAATATGGGGATCTGCAGCTCCAACCTGTATCTACAAACTGCTGCTGTTTTTCAGGTTTATGCAGTTACTATACATTATACTTCACATGCTAATTACTATACTGTACAGTAACTTATAATATCACATATTCAGCTGTTTCTAAATGTTTGTTTCATTTGTTTTACATGTTATTCAGAATATAAAATCATTATTTTTGGGGTGTGGAATCAATTGTTTGCATTTCAATGATTTCTTATGGGAAAATTTACTTTGGTTTAAGAGTGGATTTGGATTACAAGCACAGTTCTGGAACAGTTTATGCTCGTAATCCAAGGCACTACTGTATTAACTAGAAGTCCCTTTGGGACTTCTAAGCAGTGATCTCTCATAACGATCAATGCTGTATATACAGTATATACAGCTCTGATCAATAAGGTCAGTGCTGTATTGCTCTTGGCTGCTGCAGCCCAGAGCTATGCATTGCTAAGCCTAGATCAGCATCAGTGCAAAGCTGAGGCCTGACCAGGTAAGTTGAAGGGATCTCTCCTCCAGGATCACGATACTGGGAAGATGCTGCAGAATCTGTTGGCGCTATACAAATAAATGTATTATTTATTTATTAGATCACCCCCCAACTAGACACCAGGGATGTTCTCTTTACAGCATTTAAATGCAACTGTCAGGTTTGATAGCTGCATTTAAATGCTTAATCAGCCGTTGTAGCTAGAGGTGCTCCCCAGCTGCTGATTGCAGTCGTTAGCGGTGCTGTTTAGAGCGGGTCCTGGTGCGACTCTCTGAACCCTTCAAGCAGCTCCATGACAAACCAGACATGTCATGGGATGCCCAGGGGTTAAAGTCATCTTGTTAGTTTGTGCCAACACCAATGCCGGTTCCTTTCTTTCTTCTATACATTCTGTAATCTACGATTGAGGGTCTGTCTTAAAGATGAGCCATCAATCATGTTAGCATAGGAAAAACCCATTCTTAGTTGGGATTCTATTCATTACCTCAATTGCTCTTAATGCACTAAAATAATATTTGAAAATAGTGTTTTTCATTCACTGAATAGAGCCACCCGCTGAAACCATTAACATAAAGTTAGCAGGGATACATTATATAGTAAATGAAGATATGCCAGTACTGAATACTAATTCTTTTCCTACACAGCCATACAGTATATGCTGAGCTGTAACATGTTGCCTGCAGGTAGAGCAGCATGTTCTATGTGACAGGTTCTCTTTCATTGTTTTTGAAATACTGAACCTAACAAACTCATTTTCCTGATCACCATCTGGATAAAACCCTTTATGAGGTCTTCAGTGGCCCTACTGCCTTGCATCATTAAAATACAGGTGAAAGCGCAACTCGTCTCACAACCTCTGTTGATAGATGTCAAATTCAATTACACCACTCTATGGCATCCTTTTTTCACAATTTCACATTTCACTACCCTTTTCTTTTATTAAATGTCTCCTGTTTTGCACACAATATGGGGCATTCTGATTAATATTAAAATCCAAAAATGACAATATCTTAACCCTTAAACATCCAAACCATTTTTGCTATTGTTAAAGGGGTTTTCCAATTTAATATAACATGTCCCCCATCCAAAGGATCCACAGGATATCCAGAGCTTTTCTGAAAGTTCAGTTCACTACCCAACCAAATTGGAACAAATTTTGGTTCTGTAAGTTCAATTTGCTGCTCTCTAGTAATAATAGTAACTATTGCTCAAAGGCTGAGGATGTGTTTCTGTGGATTTTTTTCTCTTTCTTGATCGCAAAATGAAGAAAATGTGTAAGGTTTGTTTATTAGAAAATTACTATTTAGCTGCTACTCAAATGGACTTTCTGCTTTATAAATATTAGAGATTGCAGTGGGGAAAGGGAGGGACTAAAACTGCAGCTTAGACTATGGGCAAGGGAAGATAAACCATGGAGGACCGCTCGAGCAGGCTGTAGTAAGAAAGTACATAAAGGACCATTTATATTGAAGACTCATAGAGGCTGTGTACAAGTGTAGGGAGAAAGAAGAACTTGTGCAACAAACAGTGCAAGCTGTCGAAAAGAAACTAAGTAATCTTTTAAAACCCTATGGAGATAATTGTTTTTGCACCATCATATGTACAAATGAAAAAAAAAATAAAAAAATTAGGTAATAAAAAAATTAAAGGTTATTTTCAACTACTTCCTTCAACTAATTGCTTGGTTGGGGAATTTTCAAATGTGTAGACAGCTTTTATGAAAACATATGTGCAAAGAAAAAAAAACACACAAACGACGCTGCAGGTCAAAACACACTTTGGAAGAACATGCATGTGTGTGCAAATACACATTCACCTGAGTGGTTTATACACAATTAGGCATGACTCTAATATGTGCTCTGGATCCACCGGGGAGGCTTCCTACCACTGTCGGATTATCCAGGGTGTATCCTCTGTGTCAATCACAGTAGCATTATAGGAAAGAAGTTGGTGAAAATCATTTGGCGCAAGCACCCCTTCTTGGACACTGGTCACATTCCCCTGTGCTTTATCTGAATGGAAATAACTCCTGGCACTGATGTAGAATCAAGTTTAGGCTTTTGTTCAATGCAACGCGTTTCAAGGGTACAATCTCCTTTTCATCAGGCATCAGATTAAGCACAAGGGAACTTGGCAGGTGTTCCAGAAGGGTTGTTTGTGCCACCAACTTCTTTCCTGTACTGCTACTTTATTAAAACATAATAATATTTTCAATTATTGGAGAATATAAGTAGTGTTTACAGGAAAGAAAAAAATATTAATTTGCATTCTTAAGGATTGAGGATAAATCCTGTGGTATAGCGCATACTGCGCTTAGCCAAGACTTGTTTTGTTCAAATTGCTTTAATGCTGTTTGTTAATAGCCCCTCTCAGTGGTGCATAATCTAAAAGGAGAGCGGCTTTATGCTGCTAATCACACTCTTGGTGCCCACATTTAAATCCTAACAGCAGTCTTCTTGTCGAAGTAACCAGTGATTTGATATACATTTAAAAGGGGAAATAGCTGAAGTAAACATAAATGAAACTACTAAAAAACAAATGCAAACTATGTAACCCTCATAACCCTCTCCAAATCATAAGAGACAGTAAGATTTGGGAGGTGACTAGAGGTATGTTTTCCTGCATCTTGATAAACACAAAGATAGGTTATTACCAATGTTTTAAATGAATATTAGATTCACATCAGTATTGTAATCTTAATACTTACCTCTCGCAATATATAATGAGTATTGTTATTATTCAATTTAAATGTATTTGCAACTACCCTATTGCTGTTTACCAAGAACCCCAGTAAATATTATTACATAGATAGATAGATAGATAGATAGATAGATAGATAGATAGATAGATACTGTAGATAGTCATAGCCACTGAGACATTTCAAAAGTTTTGATCGTTCTGGGTCTGGTTGTTCATGCCACCCAAATAGTTAGAACGAGCAGAAGAGCTTCTCTTCCCAGATCACTGCAGGGTGTAAGAACCCTTTTACATGGAGCAATAAACTGCCAAGTATTGCCAATTCGGGCAGATAGCGCTCTGTGTATTAAAGATAACGATCCGCTGAAGAGCCGCTTTGTTATGCAATGTGTAAAGGAAAATAATAAACATTACACTTGCCTGTCCATGTTCCTCAGTGTCTTTCTGCCTGTTCCTAGCTCACTGCAGCCACCTCTGAAGCTTCTGAAGTCGTCTCTGAAGCGACAGGACGCTCCGCCAATCATTGCTTGGGATGCTATCCCATCTGTTTTGGTCAGTGATTGGCTGAGTGGCCTCTCACTGTACAGAAAAGACAAACACCGCTCCATGGTTTAGATAGTATGAATTGTTTTTGTTGAAAGTGGAATGGAAACTCTTACCTGGTTAGGTTGTGCAAAAACGAGGCACAACACTCTTAAGAGTGTATACCAAAAATACTTAACCACAGTCTTTCCCTTACGATATAAACAACAGACAGCTTTTCCTCCATTCCAGTACAGGAATAACGGGCGCAGGTCCAAGGGAGAAGCAATTGGTGAAGTTAAAAATATTTTATTATAATAGAGACAAAGCGTTTCGAAGTCGGTCTGACTTCTTTATCAAGTTTCATACCTTGATAACTTGATGACACTTGATAAAGAAGTCAGACCAACTTCGAAACGCGTTGTGTCTGTTATAATAAAATATTTTTAACTTTACCTATTGCTTCTCCCTTGGACCTGCACCCATTATTCCTGTACTGGAGTGGAGGAAAAGCTGTCTGATGTTCATTAAAAATTATCATGATCATTTTATCCAAAAAGATGTTGTGGGAACATACAATAGCCTATAAGCTTTTTGCACCTATTTTAAACACAGGTCTTATACATATGTATACTGTATGTACCCAGGTTCATGTGACCAATGTATTAAATTAGGGCTGGGTTTAAATTTATCAGGTAAATAGTTACCATCTTAAATGCCTGATCCAGGACACACACACAAAAGAAAAACAACATATTGCATGCAGTATTTTGATGTTGCACAACCATGCCAAAGGCCAACTATTCCGGATTATATCCAGGTCTAGTGCCATTCAGCCTATTCAAATTGCATGTGATGCCAAGAAAAAAAGGATCCAATGTGTTGCATTTGCTATTTCAGGCTATGTTCACACTACGTACATGTGCGGCTGAAACTACGGCCGTGGGAAAAATAGACATGCGGCCGGATTGCGAACATGCGGGCGAACCGCGAACATACGCCCATAGTACAGTTATGCTTCCTAGCTTGTTTTGAAGCGGTCTGAAGCAGGTCATTTACTTGAAAATCTTCGCCCAGCCCAATAAACCACACACCTTTTTAATATAAAAATCAAGTTCGATTTGGCTGAAAAAAGTATTCCGTACGGGGCCGCATTGAAATCCGCGTCCGGATATCGTATACTTTCAAAAGTACGCATCAACCTCAAAACTACGGGCGTATATTCGTGGTTCGCACTATGGCCGGAAATATATGTAGTCTGAAAATAGCCTCAAACTGTGATGACAAAAGAATGACTAACTTCCTGAACTGGCCTTAGTGAGTTTTACATTATCATAGATTTTATGAAGGAAACATTGCTTACACACCACACAAATGCAGCAAATTACAACCATTAGAGTTATTTCATATGAGAAACTTAAAATAGTATCAAATTAGTATAGTCCTGTTAGGTCAAATATTATGTATTTCTATAAGAAAAAAATATGTTGATTTCGACAAAGTAAAGGGGAATTATATTGTCTATAATTTCCTATAATTTACACTTTAATTTGTCTCCTTGTAAAAGTCTTGTTAGAAGTCTTTATGGTGAACTATATGGGAACACAAAAATTGCTATCCTAAAGTGAATGGCACCATTTATTGCTATGTCACTAGAGATGAGCGAATAGTGAAATATTCGATTCAGTTGTATTAGATTCGAAAAGCTCCCGATATTCGACTATTTGATCGAATATCGAATATCATTATAGTTTATGGGAGAAAAATTCTTGTGACCTGGAAATTAAGATTTGACGAATTGGAGGTTGCCAAGTCCAAGACATCTTTAGAAACTGTAAACACCTCTGAAATGCATCTGGGAAAGCAGGGAAGCAGTATTACAGGGAACGGTATTACCAGCAATTAGCAATTGCCGGCAATAATGCAGATCCCTGTAATAGTTAATATTTAATTATTAAAACTAAGTTTTGTTCTAAAAAAGTTATTATTATTCCTCTTCTTCCCATACATATGAATGTCAATTAAGGCAGAATGTATATATGTTTTCTATGGGGAGGATAAGCCACAATTAGACTGCTCTGAGATTGGGTTAATACTCCCAGAACAGAAGGATCAAGGATATAGTTTTTCACTTCCATCATCTGTCAGTGTTGCATACAACTTTTACTGTCATTTGAACCTTCCACCAGTGGTGGTTTAGCCGCCTTTAGTATAAAGTGGATGAGCACCGTTAAAAAATCAAGCAAAATTTACCTGCTACAGGTAGGTTGATAGTAGGTAAAGCAATAGCAAAATATTTTTGTGTAAAATGAGGCTTTAGAAGAATGTGCAACTCTCGTACACCAACCATTAGTGTACAAAACTTGTTAAATTCTCCCCAGTCTTGAGCAAGTCAGAACCACCAATGGCATTATATGTACCAGGTGCAGAATTCATTGTTTAAAGAAGGAACATACTCAACTTTAGCTAGGAGTTAGGATAAGTAGTACTGTAATTTCCAGATTTGGTGTTCAAAGGGCAGGCCGTAATCAAAGCATAATCAAAAAAGGTTAGGCAAAATAGCAAAAGTAAGCAAACGTCCCAGGAACTGGGCAATGAGTGTGAAATCTGTCTGGGTTTAACCCCCTATACGACCCTGGACCTATTTACGCCCTGGAAGTCTGTCAGCAGATGACCCTGGACGTAACTGTACGTCCTGGGTGTTTATCCCGCTATAAAGCGCGCTCCGGACCAGATTGAGTTTCATAGCAGGTGGGGGCCGGTCGCAGTAAGCAGCCAGGCCCTCACCATTAATGACAGGGTGCAGCATGACATTAACCCCTTAAACGCCACAATCACAGAGAGATAGCGGCGTTTAAGTGTAAGTGACAACAGCATCTCCTGTCACTTACCGATCACTTTCACGGACCACCGGAGGTCTTTTACCTTCCTCCATGCGGTCCGATTGGTGCTCTGCAGATTAAGTCTGCCACAAGCAGGCTCAATCAGCAGAGCGTCTATTACACTGATCAATGATTGCATGTAGAGTACCCCAGGGGGACTTAAAGTGTGCAAAAAATATATATATATATATGTTTTTAAAAATACCCCAAAGCCCCTCCCCCAATAAAAGTTAAAATCCCCCCTATCCCATTTTATAAATAAAACATATAAAAAATAATTAATTAATTAAATATTATATATCGTAGTGTGCATAATTGTCTAATCTATTAAAATATAACAATCATCATTGCATATGGTGAATGGGGGGGGGGGGAAAGAGGGAGAAAAACACCAGGATTGATGATTTTTTGGTTATATATATATATATATATATATATATATATATATATATCATAATAAAAACGTTCGAGCTACACAAATATGGTATTAATAAAAAGTAGAGATCATGGCACAAAAAATTACACCCCAACCAGCCCCGTGGGTGGAAAGCTAAAACCGATAAAGAAGTCACAATAGGACCATTTTATTAATAATTAATTAACCCCCCCCCCCCCCCCCAAAAAAAAAAAGGATTGCATTAGAAAACATTTATAACATTAGGGAATCTGTGTAAACCTATGGTTGTGTTCAGACTGACCTATAGAATAATAGTATCATGTCACTTTTACTGTATAGTGCATTACATAGACACAGACTCCCCCCCCCCCAAAAGTTACCACAATGAAAGATGCCATTACAAAGTACATCTAGTCCTAAAAAAACAAGCCCTTACATGGCCTTGTAGATATAAAAATGAAAGTGCTAGAGCTCTTAGAAGGGGAGGAAGAAAAAACAAAAACGCAAAAATTTAAATTGATGCGGTCTACTTGGTTATTTTGAGCTTGGTCCTCAAAGGGTTAAAGGACTGGCCAGGGGATTTTTTTTTGTAGATCTCTCAGGGGAGGTAGATGATGTAAGAAATGGTATGCACTTACCTCCCTAGCACTGATGTCCATATACCGCCGTTCCGGTCCCTGGCCACTTCCTGGTTGGAGTGGGGACCTGGGACGTTAAAGTCTAGGCTCACCCAGCCAGTCAGCGGTCGAATCAAGGTCCCACCTCAACAGTGGGCTAGCTGAGAGGGCCTGGAACATCACGTCCCTGGTCCCCCCTCTATCCAAGAAGCGACCAGAAACTGGTGGACTGAACCACTGTAATAAGGCCATCAGCACTGGAGCTGTGGAGGTAACTGCACATTATTTCTTCCATCCTTCCCCTCCTCTGGAGTTCTGCTAAAAATTCCCATTCCTGGAATTGTCTTTTAAATAGAAAGCCTTGATGATATTATAGAAGCTACTAAGAAGTTTTACAGTTAAACATCTAAAAAGAAAGGGTTTTTATTTTGTTAAGCAAGGGGGTACCAACATTTCTGCTCTCATTTTTATCTTCTGTATTGCATATTGATTGATACCACAAAGATCATAAATCCCTACAAAAAGGGGAAAGACAAATTGATGGTTGACATATCTTATCTCCAATATATAGACATCTTTATGCAACTGTTTTCAATCACTAATACTTATTCTCCTCCTGACACCCCAACCTTAGTCATGTACAGAAACTTATGTGCCATCAACACCCAACAACTTACAGAGTCTGTACAGTCATCACTGCCTCCTATCTCTTCGCTCTCCTGTCCCAATCTGGCTGCCAAATGCTATCACGACACCCTTAAAACAAGACTTGACAAAATGGCACCCCCTCACACCTCAATCAGCAAAACGCAGACGACCACAACCTTGGCACACACCTTCAACTCATTTTCTTAGACGGTGTTCTAGGTGTCCTGAACGTTTGTGGAGGAAGTCTAAAACTGATGCAAACCTCCTACATTACAAATTTGTGCTTAGAAGCTACTACTCCGCTCTTCATTCTGCTAAACAATCTTACTTTACCTCTCTCATCTCTTCTCTATCCCATAACCCAAAACGTCTCTTTGATACCCTCAACTCCCTCCTCAAACCCAAAGTTCAGACACCCGTAACTAACCTCTGTACTGAAGACCTAGAATCCTACTTCAAGAAAAAGATACTATCCGTCAGGAGATCACCTCCCAGTCTCCAAGTAGTGTTGATCCCATTCCCTCTTGTATTTCTTCCTCTTCCCTCTCAGTATTTGAACCTGTAACAGAAGAGGAAGTCTCCAGACTCCTCTCCTCCTCTTGTCCCACCACCTGCCCTAGTGACCCTATTCCCTCACACCTTGTCCAGTCTCTCTCTCCTGTTGTCACTACCTACCTTACTAAAATCTTCAACCTCTCTAGACCCCTCCCTAGACCCCTCCTGTGCTGCCAACTATCGACCTGTCTCTAATCTTCCTTTTATCTCCAAACTGTTAGAACGCCTGGTCTATTCCCGCCTAACCCGCTACCTCTCTGAAAACTCCCTCCTTGACCCCCTTCAGTCCGGTTTCCGTCCTCACCACTCTACCGAAACTGCCCCTACTAAAGTCGCTAATAATCTCCTGTCCGCCAAATCTAAAGGTGACTATTCTCTCCTCATTCTCCTGGATCTATCTGCAGCTTTTGACACTGTAGACCACCAGCTCCTCCTCTCCACGCTCCGCTCTAACGGCCTCAAGGACTCTGCTCTTTCCTGGTTTTCCTCTTATCTCTCTGACCGCTCCTTTAGTGTATCACTTTCTGGCTCCACGTCATCTTCTCTTCCCCTTACAGTCGGGGTTCCCCAGGGATCAGTCCTGGGCCCTCTCCTTTTCTCACTTTACACTTTACCCATCGGACAAATCATTAGCAAATTTGGTTTTCAGTACCATCTCTATGCTGATGATACCCAGCTCTATACCTCCTCCCGTGATATCACCCCTGCTCTTCTACAGAACACCAGTAACTGTCTGTCTGCCGTCTCTAACGCTATGTCCTCCCTATTCCTAAAACTAAACCTTTCTAAGACTGAGCTTCTTGTATTCCCTCCCTCTTCTAACCGCCCCCCACCTGACATCTCCATCTCTGTCTGTGGTGCAACCATAGCCCCTGCTCAGCAAGCCCGCTGCCTTGGGGTTATGTGTGACTCGGATCTCTCCTTCACTCCTCATATTAAATCTCTTTCACGTTCCTGTAACCTGCATCTAAAAAACATCTCTAAAATCTGTCCCTTACTTACTGTTGAATCTGCTAAAACTCTTATTGTTGCTCTGATCCATTCCCGGCTTGACTACTGTAATTCCTTACTAATCGGCCTTCCTTCCTCTAAACTCTCCTCTCTCCAGTCCATTCTCAACACAGTGGCCAGGCTCATCTCCATGTCCAGCCGCTATACCGATGCCTCCCCCCCTGCGCCAGTCACTACATTAAACACAGAATACAATACAAAGTCCTCCTGCTCACCCATAAAGCCCTCCACAGTGCTGCACCTCCCTATATCTCCTCCCTCATCTTTGTCTACCGTCCTACCCATGCCTTACGCTCCTCTAATGACTTACGACTTACATCCACCTTGATCCGCACCTCTCACTCCCGTCTCCAGGACTTCACCCGAGCTGCACCAGTTCTATGGAATACATTACCCAAGACTGTCAGACTCACCTCTAATACACAAAGCTTTAAACGTGCCCTCAAAACACATCTGTTCAAACAGGCTTACCAGGTTCCCTAATTTGAAACTGCTACCCTCAACGCCCCCCCCCCCCCCCCCCCACACACACACACCTCCACCACGAGCACACACACACAGACACATACATATACACACACCAAGCATTTAAGCATTTAGACCTGTGCATGCAGGAATTGGCTGGTGACAGGTTCACCCACCCTTACCTGCATTGCCTTATTTATAAAGATGGCCGGACCATAAGAACAATGATGCACTTTGCCCCTCTGCCATTCTGTCTCACACCCCCTCCTGATAGTATATAAGCTCATGCATGCGAGCAGGGACCTTACTCCTCATGTATGGATAATTATATGTATATCTCTGTAACGTCTATTTTTTGTCTACGTATGTACCCCCAGAATTGTAAAGTGCTGCGGAATCTGTTGGCGCTATATAAATAAAAATTATTATTATTACTACTATTATTATTAACTGTTAACCTTAAAAATGTTTTGGTGCCCCAATGGACACTTGTATCTACCCCTACTTGGTACACCAGTTGGTGTGCCCAGTTGGTACACCCTCTGCTGATAATTTTCTATTTCTTCTTCTAATTCGTAAGATTTTTTTTTTACTTTACCACAATGTATAGTATACGTTCCTCTTAAACAACTGATAAAGGCAATAATACTTTGCAAGTGCAACTTTTCAAGACTCTCATTCTAAGAACCTACGGCATACTGTACAACACCATCCCTATTAATCAAAGTTAAGTACTTGCTGTAATGAGTTGGAAACTCTGGAGCAAAGAAACCAGAGCTTTTCAAGATGGATACACAAGTTGCCTAGGGACAGATCATTCAAAGGTTACATTTTATTTCTTATATAATGAATTCGGGTACAGTAGATAGCTTCTAAATAATGAATTCAAATTACCGTCTAAAATCAAAGGTAAGCCAATTTATAGATTTTTTTCTAACGCTTGTTAATACTATAAATCGTAATAAATCAATGCATACTGGGAAATTAACATTGTCTATGTAAAGGATCAATTGTAGAATGACAAGGGAAAACTGTTTGAAACAGTTTTATTTCCCTTAATATCGCAACCCTTTAATTATTTACTTGTAAGTCCCACTGGTAAAATGTATAGATGCCGGGGGGGCGTGTCCTGCTGCGGATGGAGTAGGAAGCAAGAGAGAGGAGCTCCCGCTTACCACAGCCCAAAACCTGCTAAAAGCAACTGTTTAGAGCGCTGATACTCAGGCTAAAACACCATTATCTGATGCCTGAACCTACAAAGCAACCGAAGAACCAAACTGCGATGGGGAAACATAAACGTAAGAACCCGCAGAAGCTTACCAAGTTCTTCACAGTGCCGGAGCGCGGGCAAGATGGCGCCGATGGCCGGCAGCACGAGGTGAGACGGACCGCCCGATCGGATGCTGACGAGGAATACCCAGCCTTGCCATCACCACAGCGGCCTGAGGTTAGTGGCGGAATGTCACTGAACGGCCCACTTCTATCCTTGCCCTCATCGGAGAGCAGCTGTACCTCAGACGACTCGGAGTCTGCAGCCAACATGGCGACCGGAGGTAATGTTGCAGCTGAGCACCATACCCTGCTAGACACACTAGTAGACTTTGATATTCCATCGCTTCCACCTACACCCCTCTCATGGAAAGGGACTCCCATACGAAATAAATCTGGGCCCCCTATTCCAGCTATTGCTATCGGCAATACCATGCATGATGGAGAAGCCCCTATTACGGTCTCCATAATGAAGTCCCTCATTGAGGACTTGAAAAGCTCGTTGCAGGCTGACATGAAAGAAATGTGTGCCAACATGCAGAAAGAAATGAACTCCCTAGGAGACCGAACATCGCACATAGAGAACAAAATGGGAGAATATGCTAATGCACATAATGAAGTGGTGAACATTACTAATGATTTAGAGGACGAGGTGGAACAACTAAAGATGAAATTGGCTGATATAGAAGATAGATCTCGCAGAAATAACCTGAGGCTGAGGGGCGTACCTGAAACCGTTAAACAGGATGCTCTCCTGGATTTTGTGGTTGATTACTTTTCGTGCCTCCTGCCTCATGCATCCAACACAGATCTCATAATTGATAGGGTGCACCGCTTGCCCAAACCTAAGAACCTAGCCAGAGACATTCCGAGGGATGTTATTCTGAGAATCCACTTTTTCCACGTTAAAGAGCAAATTATGATGGCCTCTAGGAAGGAGCCGGCACTCCCAGACAAGTACAAACCTATCTCCATCTTTGCAGATCTCTCTGCGGCCACCTTGGCTAAACGCAGGCAATTTACTCAGAGCACCAGGATCCTTCGGGACAATTCCATCTCTTATAAATGGGGGTTCCCAGTCAAACTCCTCATTACATACAAGGGGTCCATAAGGGTGGCCCTAACACCTGAAGCGGCCATGAAGCTTTGTAAGGAATGGGACTTGGTCTCAGCCGCAACTACTGACCCTTTATCATTTCCTGCTTCATCTTCATCCTCGATGATACAGGAGAAGAGGTCCCGCCCGACAACTTTGACCCAGGAGTGGATCTCAGTACCTGCAAGAAAGTAAAAATCCTAATTGCATATACTCCGAGGCCTGTCCCTTTCTATACTGGACACATGTCTGAGTCTATATTTGTTGAAGGCCTCTTAGAACCCTAAAACCCCATAAGTCACTGGAGGTTAACTACATATTTACCCATATGTTACTCAGAGCTCCTATTACTTACTTACAGCTCTGACAGTGTTTTCAGTATTATTACTGTCTTTTCTACATTTACAGGCTGTGAGGGACATGTAACCTAGCTGTTATTGGTTATGATGACCTTTCCCCCACAGGATAGACATATTGTCTATATCACAAACTGTTTTTTCTTTTCTGGTTTTGTTTCTTATGCTTTTCTTGTTTGGTTATTTATTTGCAGCCTTGCACTAATAGACGAATGTCCTCCCTATCTGTCCAGGATTCAAGTGGCTTCCCACGTGACAGACCTCGATTTTCCCGGCCGCTGCATTGAGCGCACCCACCATCTTCTAAAATGGGTATTAAAATATTGTCCTTAAACACTAAGGGATTGAACTCCCCTTATAAGAGATCCATGTTGTGGAGAGAGGCCAGATCTCAAAATGCGGATGTCTTGTTTATACAAGAGACGCACCTGGATAAGGCCGACATCCATCGCCTGAAACATAATCACTTTCCCCACATATACTCTGCTGCAGCCTCCGGGAAAAAAGGGGGAGTTACTATTGCCATTAGGGATACAGTAGCAGTAACAGTTATACATAGTGCGTTAGACCCTAACGGACGTTACGTTATGTTAGTCTGTTCACTCAACAATACAATATATACGCTCTCAGCAATTTATGCCCCGAATAAGCGACAACACAGGTTTTTATTGAACACATTAGCGGTCATGAATAAAATTAAAAAAGGATATGTAGTTATGGGGGGAGATTACAATAAAACTATATGGCCATCCATGGACTCTACGTCCTCGGCTGTCTCTAAAGAACCTACGATATTCGCCCAAACCTTACATAAAAATAGGCTGTATGACATCTGGCGGTTACAAAACCCTTCTACTAATAATTATACCTTTTTTTCCCACCCGAGGAAAACATATTCCCGCATAGATTATTTTTTAGTTGATCACTTGCTCATACCCAATATAGCAACCTCCCATATCGGAGATATAACGTGGTCAGACCACGCCCCAATAAGCATAGAAATCTCTGAACAATTTGGGGCCCCTAAAAGTAATGTATGGAGGCTCAATACCTTTATTTTAAACCATCCACAATACTGTGCAGATATAAAAAACTCCCTAGTGGAATATTTTACCATCAATGATAATGGAGAGGTGAGTGATCTATCTATCTGGTGTGCTCATAAGGCAACCATTCGAGGCCAATTTATAAAGCAGGCAGTTCATGACAAACGCCAGAGATCTGGAAAATTGGTGGCATTACAAACCCGCCTATCTGATTTACACAGACTTAACAAACAACGATTTAATAAGGAGGTGGCGAAGGAGATCACAAAGGTTTCTGGCGAGCTTCATGAACTCAATGCTCATAATTATGAAATTACATTAAAAAGGATGAAATCCCATTATTACTGGCAGGGGAATAGGCCTTCTGCCTCACTTGCCAGACAACTTAAAGAGAAAGCCGCTAAAGCGAGAATACCATTTATATACAATAAACTAAACACTAAAATTATGGACCCCCAGGGGATTGCGGATGTCCTAGCTGACTATTACAAGGCCTTGTACAACCTAAAAGATGATCACTCCACTCCTCAGCCCACTCAGAGCCTTATTGATGATTTTCTGCAAAGTATTAAGTTACCCTCCTTGTCCCCTACCCAACTAGATGAGGTGTCCCAACCCATAACAGCTACTGAAGTGCATTCTGTAATCAAATCACTTAAGAACAATAAATCTCCTGGGCCGGACGGCTTAGCTAATGAATATTTTAAAACACATAGCACTATTCTAATCCCGTACCTGGTAAGAGTATTTAACTACATAATGCAAAATGGCACAATTCCCCCAGAAATGCTGCAAGCTTTAATTGTTACCCTGCCTAAGCCGGGGAAATCCCCGGATTTGGCGGCTAACTTCAGGCCTATTTCACTCCTAAACGGAGACCTGAAGATATTCGCCAAACTCTTGGCGCTTAGGTTGTCAGATGTGATCCCTGGGCTGGTTTCCAATGACCAAGTTGGATTTATTAAAGGGCGCCAAACGAGTGATGGCACTCGGAGATTCATTAATTTGATGGCGGCGGTGGAGAGATGGCAAACGCCTTCTCTGCTCCTCACATTGGATGCGGAGAAGGCGTTTGACAGGGTCCACTGGGGCTATTTGCGATCTGTACTAGATAAGTTTGGTTTTAAGGGCCCGATACTACAAGCCATTATGGCACTATACTCCTCCCCTTCGGCCCAAATATATTCCTCCGGGACCCTGTCTTCTTCTCCTTTCCAAATCTCCAATGGGACCAGGCAGGGGTGCCCACTCTCCCCGTCCATTTTTGTTTTGGCTATAGAACCCCTTGCCCAACGTATTAGAAGCGAAAAAGGAATATCTGGGATAACAGTGGGCGAACAGGATCACCGAATCGGCCTTTTCGCCGACGACATTATCCTGGCCCTCTCTTCCCCGGCATCATCATTACAAGCAGTTTCCAATATACTAAACCACTTTGGAGAAGTAAGCTTCTATAAAGTCAACCCCTCCAAATCGCTTATCCTTAACATGGGCTTGAAGGATTCCTTAAAATCCCACCTGCAACAAACATACCCCTATATATGGTCAGAGGGAAAGATACCTTACCTGGGGATCACTCTGACGTATCCCACTAACACCCTATCTACAGTTAACTCCAATCTCCTTCTGGAGACTTTAAATAAAGACATTAAAAAATATTTAAAGTTACCCGTCTCCTGGATAGGCAGAGTATCGGCTGCAAAAATGATGCTCCTCCCTAAAGTACTGTATCTCTTCCGAAACCTCCCAATCCCTATTACATTGACGGTACTACACAGGATACAAAAACTTATTAATAAATTTGTTTGGGGAGGGCAGAGGGCGAGAGTGTCAGAGAAGGTGCTCTGTCAGCCTGTTGACCAAGGGGGGTTGGGATGCCCCAATATAGTCTTATACTATTACGCCTCCATTCTTGATCAGCTGCGATACTGGTTCGCAGGAGATACTACCAAACTATGGGTGGGAATAGAATCGGCCCTCCTGAACAGCACAGACTTGGGCGTAACATTATGGGCTTCTAGGCTATCACCTACCCTACCTGTGGGAATCCCGCCTACAATATTAGCAGGACTTAAGGTGTGGAACAAGGAATTAGTTAAAATGGAATTACTCCCTCTGCACCCAATTTCTCTTCCGCTGAAGGTCTTAGAACATCTCATCCCACACTCTAATTTTCAGTCCTGGATAGATAAAGGTCTTACATCACTGGGAGAACTATACGAGGATGGGAACCTGGTTTCCTATGAGAATTTAGTTGTAAAGTATAATATCCCCAATAAGGATTTTTATAAATACCTGCAGGTACGGCACTGTGTGCGGGATATTGATATCAGTAATGTTTCTAGAAAAACTCGCTATGAAAGCTTTTTTTTTAACCAGACACTTCCCCCTAAAGGGATATCACTAGCGTATAAAGCTTTACAACCCAGACTTGACACCTTACCATTTATAGCTAAATGGGACCGAGACCTAAACACTTCACTTGACGAGGAGAGTTGGTACCGCATGTTTAACACGGTCTCCAGGGTCTCACACTGTATAGGCCATTTAGAGGCCTCTAGGAAATTGGTGTACCGCTGGTATCTAACCCCTTACCGCCTATCAAAAATTTACCCTGACTCCTCACCTACATGTTGGCGATGCAATAGGGAAGTGGGGAACTTACTCCATATATGGTGGGAGTGCCCGATTTTAACTCCTTTTTGGAGCAAAGTCCAAACATTTGTAAATAAGGTACTCATGTTTCCAGTGAACTGGACCCCAGGCTTAGCCCTCTTGTCTTTGACTGCTGACGACCTCCTAGTCTCAGACATGACGATAATGGTACACATACTAATGGCAACCAGAACAGCTATTGCTAGACGGTGGAAGTCTGTGGAGGTCCCCAGCATTACAGAGATAGAGACAGCTGTGAACTTCAACTACAATATGGAACTCGCCATAGCAATGCGAACTGATAGACACATAGTGGTAAGGGAAATATGGGGTAAGTGGACAGACCATATGCACCACTCACGGGACGACACGAAAATATTACCATAAGTGTTTAATATAAATAATATATAACCTGGATGTTAAGGGACGTCATTAGGATTAGGATTTCTGTATACATTTGTAAATGTTTTATGGTATCTTATTAGGCAACTGCTGCAATGTTGTTTGTTTATCTATTTGTTTACCTTGATTCAGTTTATTCTTTACTTTGCTCTCTGTTTGCGAGCTATGTGAGACCTTGTGGTCTCTTCGTTGCTAACTCTGTTGACTTTACTGTCATTGTTTATCTTGCAATTTCAAATAAAATATAAGTCATAAAAAAAAAAAAAAAAAAATGTATAGATGCCATAAATATTTAAATACCATAGAAAACCATATCATAGTTAAAATTCTCTCTAAGTTTCTGTATTCAAGCAGTCATAGCAGCATGATCCAGCTTGATTACATTTTGATATTGCTGGATAAAGGCTTTTGAATATTGCTGTTATTAGATACTGTATACATCTCACATTATTAGTGTTTTTTTTTTCCTTTTCCTTTTTTGTTGAGCTTTTCAAAATTGCTTTTGTGCCGTCTTGCTATATTATTTAGACACAGTGAAATACAAATACTTTCTTTCATGCTATTAAAAAGTTAGGTGCAACATTGTAGAGAAAACGTGATAAAACTACAAATACAGTTGGTAGCCTAAAGTCAGAGTAAATTCATTGTATAATCGTAGAATTAGTTATCAATAGAAAATAAACAGATAGTGCCTGAAGTTGAAAATGTTTTTCTCTTAAAGGTGGCCCCCTTAGCCAGCGCAGCCTGCCCCCTCCCGGCCCGCCAACTATGCAATGTCATATATGCATAGTGATGCCTCTATTTATTGTGCCTGCGCAGGGAAGATGTTCTGTCGATGACGGGTTGCTTCCCGCACTTGCACAATTTGGCCTGGCCTCCTAACTCACTCTGTGAGAACAATCCTGCAGCTTCAACATTTTCATCATCCCAGATGACACTGAAAACCTTGAAACTGCAGGATTGTTCTTACGCAGCGATTCAGGAGGCCAGGCCGCATTGCGCATGCGCAGTAAGCAGCTTCAACGTTTTCAGTGTCCTTTGGGATGATGAAAACGTTAAAGCTGCAGGATTGTTCTCACGGAGTGAGTGAGGAGGCCAGGCCAAATCACGCATGTGCGGGAAGCAACCCGTCTCTGACGGGATACAGTATCTTTCCTGTGCAGGCACAATAAATAGAGGCCTCACTATGCATATATGAATCTGCATAGTGGGCAGCCTGGGAGGGGGAAGGCTGGGCAGGTCAAGGGGATGCTCCAAAGCTGGTCAATAGCATAGGGGAAGCTAGGGACTGTGGACAGAATGTGGAGGAGTTGAAAGGAATTGTTAACGGCAAATGAATTATACGGTACAGAGCTGCTGATGCATATTAGCAGGTTCACTGGGCAGAACCACTTTAAGAAATAGAATCATTAAGGAGGTGAATAATCCCATCCAGCAACATGTTACAATTGGCAGAAGAATTTTGGCATATTAACCTTGTGCATTGTCGCAGAGCAGATGTGGCCCCTGGTCACCACACTGGCCTTTAAGTGTCACTGTTACAAAAAAAAAAAAAATCATATATCATAGAGACATGTCAAATGTATGGTCCAGTCTGCAGGGAATTTATCAAACAGGTATACTTATGCAGCCAGCTCCACTGCAATATTTACCACCCGGTCTCCATTACAGTCCTTTTATTTCGTGCTTTTGCTGATAGGCTATTAGGAAAGGCAATGCCTGTTAAGGACCATGGCAGAGACTGGATGATTGGGAAGTGTCCTTTAGAAATGACTGATAAATCGCTTCTGTCTGTATATCAGTAACTGGCATGGGAGACATTTTTGATGCTAGTTTTTTTTTACATTGAGATGCCATGGTCAATAGTGTATGCAAAAGAACACTGCAGAGACACCATCACATGTCTCGACGTCAGTGAACTAGCCAGACCTTCTCTCCGTCAATAGTCAATAGTGACCTCAGCGACTAGGCAATTATATGACAGGTGCTGATCCCATTAAGGATGCATGCACATTACGCAATTGCGACGCAAACCCTTTGCGGATTCTGCAGCTCGCACCCGCTCACGGACTCTGGCGTCCGCGCATTCTTTGGACAGATGGCAGAATCCATCCGTGCATAGAATGGAGTCTATGGTACAGGCGGAGACGTGCGGCCGCCAGAGTCACTGAACGGGCGCAAGCTGCGGAAACCACAACAGGTTTTACATCGCGATTCTGTAGTGTGCACGTATCCTAAGGCTCTTATTGTCACTCCAACAACGGAGACACAATTTGCTGGTCAGCTGTCTATTGTTGATTATTATGTTTAACTTCCATAAGCAGGTAGTGCTTGGAAATACATTGTAGTACTAGGAATACATTAAAACACATTTATATGACTGCTACTATCTTTGAGGTTTTTACCACTTAAACAGGCTGTCTAAAGATGAGTAACTATTAGAGATGAGCGAACCGGGTTCAGGTTCGAGTTCGAGTCGATCCGAACCCCAACGTTCGGTATTTGATTAGCTGGGGCTGCTTAACTTGGATAATCTAAGGTTGTCTGGAAAACATGGATACAGCCAATGACTATGTCCATGTTTTCCACATAGCCTTAGGGCTTTATCCAACTTCAGTAGCCACCGCTAGTCAAATGCCGAAAGTTCGGGTTCAGATCGACTCAAACATGCTTGAGGTTCGCTCATCTCTAGTAACTATGCCTTATTGAAGAAAGATATCCTGGCTCAAGTCATATTTCCAGTCACATCTCAAGGCTTTAATGTGTAGAATAATGATTTGATGGGATTAGTATTGAGTAGACCTATTAAAATGTTCAGGTTCGGCAACATTCTCTGAACCGGTATGCATGGCATTTAATTACCCTTGGCTTCAGACGTTGGATGCTGGAAGCTGTATCCATGCTTTCCTGGAAGCTCTAAGGCTTTATCCAACTTCTCCACTCGAAAGGAATCAGTTTGGAGAATGATGCCAAACCCAAACAGTTTTACAGATCCGGTCAACACTAGGAGGGATGCTACCTTTAGAAGTACACTTAATACTTGATGGAATCGAGAGTCAAGCTTAAAAAAAAAATTGGGTTGTAAAGGGTTTAAAATGTTGTTTTCAGCTAAATTTATATATATTTTTTTTACATTCTGTGCAGTATATAAGTTGAAAGTGCAATTTTTAAATTTAAAATTAAAAGATAAATTAAATTAAAGTGTGACTCATGTAGAAATACTCTCCAATAAATAGAAGCTACACATTGTTATTACAAGGACTTTATTGTCGACATATTTGTACTATTTCCTACTCAATTTAAAAGATGTTCCATGGTTGGCAAAGTACATCTCAATATGTTTTAAAGATAATATGCCCTTTCAGGGAAACAAATTGCAGGTATTTAATCCCATTTGAGTACAAAAGTGACAAGTGTTTTCAAGCAGTTTTATCTCTTCGGGATATGGACTTATCAGATATACGCCCACAGCTTTTGACAGTAATTGCATATTTAGAGCATTTAGTTGTTACTATATAGGAGTACTATGGAAAGTGTACAGCACTTCTTTACTTTAAAGATCAATGTCAATTTGTTCTCCTTATCAGTGTCTGCAGATGGAACTGAGAAAAAAAAGGTCTAAAATAATCAAGGAAATGAACAGCATGGCCGTCCTTTTTATCTTGTACACTGATTGGGCTAATTCTAATATTCATGAATGTAAATTAACACGTTTCATCTAATTGAAAAGCATTATTCTATACTTTAGATAAGTAGGATAGAGGAAAAAGAAAATGGCCTCTGTACTTTTAATTCTTTTTAGACCATGTTACATTAAACACTTTGTACAATAAGGCATTTATTTGTTTTATATTTTTGTATTTTTTTATGTATATGCTTGCATTTGTTTATTACATACAGTAGATGTAGCAAATCTGAATTTTTTATAATATAGCTATTTATTGTTTTACATAGAACTAAAGGTGCCCAAACACATTAGGGTGAAAAAAACAAAAACAAACAGAGGGTGCTGCAATTCTTTCTTGACAAATGTTATCAATGGAGAAAGTATCAGGCAAGTCGAATTTCTAAACCTTGGATTTTTTTGAGCATTTAGATCAAGTCAATGAAGCAGCAGAGCTCCAGGAATGGTGTCCAGGAAATGGATAGTGTACCATATGTCCAACTGTATGAAAATTTGTCATATACATTAGACTATTGTTTTCTAAACAGGTCAAATTTGGCAATGGCTTAATAATCTCTCCACATTTAGAACACATGCACGCAAGTGTATGAGGAGGTCAGTAGAGATATCAGTGAGCTGATTGACATGATGGTGATCTAATACCTGTAAATTAGGTTATCTGATACCTGTCAAAAAGGGCAAATAAGGCTGGGTTTACACTACGTTTTTTCAATCCGTTTTTTCATCCATTTCTTTTTCAAAGAAAAAAAACTGAAGAAAAAATCTAATGCATGTGTGTGCATCTGTTTTGATCCGTTTTTTCATTGAATTCCATTATTAAAAAAAAAAATGGATCAAACGGATCAGTTTTTGTAACGAACGTTAGTTTTTGTGTACGTTAAAAAAAACGATTGTTTTTATTATAATGGAAGTTAGGGAAAATATAGACACATATGCATCCGTTTTTTTTCCATCTTTTTTTTTTTTTTCAAAAACAGATTGCAAAAACGTAGTGTAAACACAGCTTAACACTCCAGAAGTTATTAATACCACTTCACAGTCTCTCTATTTGCAAATCTCAATGTTCTGTGGTATCATCAAATACTACCAGTTCAAGTGTTTTCTTTTCCCCAGCTCAGTGCACTGTAGCCTTTCTACCCTGCCTAAACCCTTCTCATATCAGCTCAGCATAATATCCCCCCACACTCTTTGCTACAGCATATACAAGCTGGCCAGAGGGTGGTAACATAACTTTTGGAGTTGGACAGTGGGTGGTAACATGGCTGTTGGGGCTGGTCAGAGGGTGGTAACATAACTTTTTGGGTTGGGCAGTCGGTGGTAACATGGCTGCTGGGTTTGGCCAGTGGGAAGTAACATGGCATGTAGGGGCTGGAAGACTACTGTGATGATCAATCTTGCATTGTCTTGCAGACATCCCATGGAATCCCTATGCTTCCATACTACACAGCTGTAAGCACTTTATGGGATTTTATTTGATTATGTGTGCTATATTTTTATTTATTTTTTTCAGGTGTTTAAAATATTTTCTCTTTAAAATAACAGCAATCAATATTCCCACTGCCATCCATGATATGTGGTATTAAAGGTGAAGGTGAACATTTTTATTAAAGTACTGTATTACCCCTTAAAAGTTATACTAAACACCAATATACACTTATTACCGAAATTGCTTTTTTCCCCTGCACTTACTACTGTATCAAGGCTTCACTTCCTTGATAACATGGTGATGTCACTTCCCGGATAACATGGTGATGTCACGACCCAACTCCCAGAGCTGTGCGACTGTGGTTGCTGGAGAGGATGATGGCAGGGGGACACTGAGGGACACAGGGCACTGGAGGGACATGGAGAATCCCTCTGCCATCATCCTTTCCAGCAGCCACAGTCCGCACAGCTCTGGGAGTCGGGTCGTGACTTGTGACATCCCCATTTTATCCAGGAAGCAAAGCCTTGATGCAGTAGTAAGTGCAGGGAAAAAAGCACTTTATAAGCATTTCCCATAATAAGTGTATATTGGGGATTAGTATAAGTTTTGGGAAGCAATACAATACTTAAATAAAAAATTAAAAAACCTCAAAATTGTTGCAGATGTGTTTATAAACTCCTATAATAATTTTTATTGCTACATTAAAATAGCTTTTTCTTCTTCATATTCGTTCTATTTTAAACAATTTTAGGCTATGTTTACATGCTGTAGAAACAACAGCCGATCCCCATAGATCATAGATGGCCATAGTTTAACACTACCTACAGCCGGAATTAATAAACATGATTTTGACCAGCCATTGTTTATACATCGTGTGAATATAGCCTTAAAGAAAATGAATAATAGTAAACGTTGTTGATACCTACATTGTGCAGAGTGGTTTGCAATTTTTTTTATTTTTTTTTGTGAGAAAACAATTCTTTAGAAAAGCAAGGTGACAAATTGTTTAAGGATTTGCAAAATCACTCTTTCCACTTTTACATTTGTAGCCAGCTGTATATGGAATTGAATGCGACAAGAAACATAAATATTGTGTTTTTTATGTTTGTTTTTAAAGCTGACAATACACAGAACATCCAGGTCTATGTTATAAGCCTTTCTTCATCTATAAAGTGCCCCTACTGGTGCTGCTACTTTCAGGTGTATATGTTAGGGGTTCTAGGTCTAACACAATGCCCCTTATGCTGCTGCCACTTTAGAATTTCTTCTATTGTCCTGGGAGAAAGCGTAATTTTACGCCGATGATCCACTGGTGTCCAATGCTGTCCATGGATTTTACTCCCACTGTGCACTAACCTCCACTGCTGATCAGGGTGAAAATGTAATGCTTGACTGACTGAAAATTTTCCATTTTTCATAGCTGTTGTACAAAACATTACTGTTGTAATAGTCCCACTAGTAAAGCTACAATGATTTGGCTGTTTTATTGAGATTTGTTTAATAATAATATTTAATAATAATATTTATTTGTATAGCACCAACAGATTCTGCAGCGCTTTTTTTTAAATATATAAATACATATATAAATACAGGTTATATATTAAACTATACAATGAATAAATTAAAATACAGGATCAGATCAGCATGAGATTCACAAATATTCTTCAATCCGATCAAATATTCACAAATCTCCCAAAATGAATTTTTGACTGCTTCGCTCATCTCTAATAATGATTGTAAATAATATATTTTTTTTATTTTGAACTGGATTTTTTCTCCCTGTTTGTTACTATTGTTTCACCTGAAACTTCTAATTCGCTTATCATTGCCTACAGACTGATAAGTGATGAGAGTTCATGTGAAGGAAGCCAATGGCAAGTAGATGCTGTCAAGTCAATTAGAAAGGTTGTCTTCAAAACTACAGTAAGAATTCAAAGTAGGTGAAAACTTACCTAGATTTAGGTATTACTAATCAGGAATGCATAAAACAAGACCCAAAATAAACCCAGGATGTTTTGTAGTACAAACACACAGTCTAATAGAAATTATTATAGACACACAGACAGGTAGGAAGAAAATATTGTCAATCTTGTACACGGGTCTGCTTAGAAACATAGCAAAGAAACGGCACTTAAAGAGTAAGAATTAGTGGGACAATAATATTGGAGTAATTTCACAGTAAGATTGGGATATCATCTTAGAAAGTTTCCCTAGGTCCTCCATTAATCTCAACCATTGGATATTTCAGTTTAAAATTATGTGTGGTCTTCATTTCCTGGAATTTGATATTGATAATTTTAGAAAATGTGCCAATGTTTATGGAAAATAGAGATCTTATTGGGAATTGTCACTTACTAGAATTATAATACTGAGATTTTGGGTTTAAATAATGTATCTCCTATCACTTTGTGAGAGAACTTGGCAGAACAAGTTAGAAAATTAATTGAATTATTATTCTAAAATAGAAATAAGAAATACGAACAACAAAAAAAAATTACGGTAGGAAAAGATGTAAGCACAAAAATTAAAGGTCATATAGCACCAGTTTATATTGAACTGTTGATCCCATAGTGAAAACATTAGTAAATGGTTTTTTTTGTTTGTTTTTCTTTTTTCTTTCTCCTCCTCCTTCTCTTAGGGGTGGGTACAAGGGTTAGGTGAAATATAAGTTATGTATGTATGCAGTGGCGTAGCTATCGTGGTCGCAGCGGTCACCGCTGCAACAGGGCCGCTACCCCCCTTGCCACTGCACTACCCCCCTCCCACTCCCTCTTGTGACAGCAAGCAGTGTTTAGCTTGCGATCACAAGAGGCAGTCCAGTCTGGCCCCATCCCCGGCAGCACACACACCAGTGAGCTTTGTGTGCTTTGGGAAATACGGCACCACGGGGGAGCAAGTTGTCAGATGAGTTGTGTTTTTTTTTAATTTAATGTGCTTTGCATAGATGGGGGCATCTATGAGGGGGATATCATGGGGGCATCTATGAGGGGATGTCATGGGAGGCATCTATGGGGGGAATATTGTGGGGCATCTATGAGGGGGATATCATGAGGGACATCTATACGGGGGATAACATGGGGGCATCTATAAGGGGATAACAGGGGCCATCTATAAGGGGGCTAACATGGGGAGCATCTATAATGGGGATAACATGGGGGGCCATCTAAAAGGAGGATAACATGGGGGCATCTATAAGAGGGACAAAACAGTGGGCTACCTATAAGGGGGAAACATTGGGGGGCATCTATAATGGGGACAACACGAAGGGGTGGATATAATAGGCCAGGCACAGAGTGATGCATATACTATAAGGCGGTCACATATTGTCAATCTACCCACTAAATGAGGGTGTAAAGGGGCCAGTACAGATGTGCAGTTTGTAGAGAGATAAGGATGGTGCCAGAGTGTGAAGCCTAATATGTTTCTCTGGCAGATTATGTGGATTCGTGGCTCAGAGAAGTTCTCATAATGGCCCAGAGCAGATGGAGAAGAAGATGAAAAGGGAAAAACTCTGATAAAAGAAGACGTCCCCTGTGAGTCACTTCATATAACTGCAGTGTAATGTATATCCTGTACAGAGCCTGTGTGGAGCTGGGGCGACCTCTATATGACTGGATGAGGTGATAGTGATCTGTGTACAGTGGATTTTATTCAGTAGCAGTGGTGGTGTTAGTCAGTATGTTGTGTATTAGTCAGAATGTGGCGGTGTTAAAGCGACTCTGTACCAACAATCTGACCCCCCCCCCCCCCAAACAACTTCGGATAGCTGCTTTTAATTCAAGATATGTCCTGTCCGTTCGGCAGGTGATGCAGTTAATGTCCTAAAAAATACTTTTAAACTTAAAGCCCGTGCTAAAGTGGAGTATCTGTGCCCTAACTTTGCACCACCCCTCCGTCCCTCCTCCTTACCCTCTTCATTATTAGGAATGCCACTGAAACATTTCCTCCATGCTGAACATTGCACAGGTCCTTAACGATCCAGCCCATGTGCCGGCCTGCTACAGGTTGGGAATAGGAGGCAATCTGCCTGGAGCATTCCTAATGATGAAGAGGGTGGGGAGGAGGGACAGAGAGGTTGTACAAAGTTAGGGCACAGATACTCCCGTTTGGCACGGGCTTCAAGTTTAAAAGTATTTTTTAGGACAATGACTGCATCACCTGCCGAACGGACCGCAGGACAGATCTTGGATTAAAAGCAGGTATCCGAAGGTACAAGTGGTTTGGGGGTGGAGGGCGTCAGATTGTGGGTACAGAGTCGCTTTAAGCAGTATGTTGTGGTGATATTTGTTACTTGAAATCTGATACTGTGTTTTATTAGATTTAGTATACTAGATTTGGTCAGTAACAATATTGTGGAGTTGGTAGTAGTTGTGGTGGTAATATTTGCCCCTTGTATACTGGTATTATTGGCAATATTGGTCTCAGTATACAGAATTTGGTTAGTAACAGTATGGCGGTAATATTTATGGTGATTATATTTCCTATATACTGGTATTATTGGTAATATCGGTTTTGATATAGATATACACACCAATAGCATTGAGGAAGGGGGGCCCAAGTTGACCTCTTGCACCAGGGCCCAAGAGACATTAGCTATGCCCCTGTATGTATGGATTATGTAACAGGTTATTTCTGTTCTTTTTTACTGTATGTTACATGGAAATTGGAATATGAAAATTATGGAGCACCACCACCTTTCAGCAAAATCCTTCACACTTGCTGTGCAATGAACTGATCATATATTTGATGGATGACATTTTACCTGTAACACATTCATACAATAGTACATTTTCCTTTTAAAACCTCTGGTTTCCCTGGAAAAAAAATCCTCGCTTATTGTATACAACAAGAGTGATAAAATTACTTGTGACACTTAACATCTTCGTATAATTGCTTTATTCCATCAACAGATGTGGGATGTGGATAGCGCTAAGGCGCTAGTTCAATACACATCCCACGAGATGGCTAGTGCCGCAAGCCATTTGTTTCTCTCTTGTTGTGTGAATTGGCTGCTATGAATTCTGAACCATTGCAGAGCACCATCACCACCATCATCATTATGAGCCTATGGCGTTACGTATCAGCGGTAGTTCTGGGGAGTCAGATTTGAGTGCATATACATGTAGGGGTAGTGCCGGGATGACTACCTGCTCTGATTGAATAGTTGCTTATTGTATGCCTCATATTTTGAAAGAAAGCAAATAAGGAAGTCAAACAAAAGTTGCATACTCCACCATGGTTTTATCGTCATCAAGTGCCTAAGACTGTATCATATGCATGAGCCTTAATGTAGTCTATGAGCAGCCTATGGAATTGGCCGTCGTAGTTTCATGGATTATAAATTCACTCAAGTTAAAGAGTGTTTGTATGTCTATCTCATAAAAAACGACAGAAGTAAGGGGCTTTAGATGTCTTATGATGGACAATTGATCCAGGGATTACTTCTGATTGTTGTATTTGAAGACAGGAAGGCTTACGGTTTATTGGCCTCCACCTTACTTTGGCTTTATTTTTGCTTCATGTGGATTAACACAGGAAGAAAATAATAGGTTACAGGTGATTGCTTTGTGTTTTTTTTTCAACCTATTCAACTATTACGTTATCACAAAGAAAAGAAATAGAAAAAAAATATATATATTACTAGAACATCTGATAAAGGTAGAGCACAAGAGCAAAATAAGAGGTAAAATGTAAAAGTTGGTGGTGCACAGAACAGTTTAATTTTTTAAATACTTCCAAGAACAATATTTAAAAAAAATCCTTTCTACCCACACATGTGCACCTGGAAATTATTTTTTGAAAGGTACAATTATGAATAATTTCCAGTACACTACTTCAAATATTAATACAGAATATTTTAGACTTGTGAAAATTCAGTTCTGCGTGAAGCTTATGTTTTTCTCTTGTTAATTTTAAACCTGTGAGAAAATAGCCGGCAGGGGATATAGCCATCTGTATCCATTAAACAGGTCACAGTCACTCAGAAGTCCGTTAAATTACAAATGATTGTCTTCTTCCCGTTCAGCTGACTGGGTTCACCAAAGTAATAATACACTGTACTAGCCATGTGTTACACATTGTGAGATTTGAACTTATTTTTGTGTATTTTTATACATACAAAACTCCATTCCTCACTGTTGTCTATCCCTAACATTGAATGTCTTTTGTGTCGGCATCAGGCTTCTCTTTGGCCTGGTGTTGGTACCACTTCTTTCAGCTAAAAGACATTTTTTTTTAGTAACTGACAGTTATTATAACAGGACATTTATACCCACAAGAAGAAAGCACAAACGAATAGCGGCACTCACCATGTACTCACCATGTATCTTTATTATTGCTTCTAGAAAGCAGATATAGCGAGGAATACATGGACCAGATGCTTTCCACCAGGAAAGCTTGTTTTGTGCAGGTGCGCTTCTTCCAGCCCTGTGGTACTAGAATATTATAACAGGACATGATGGCACCACTAACTGCTGCAGGACACCAATTCCTAGGCCAAGCATAAGCTTTGTACATAACATAATAAAAACATAATGTATTGACATTAATAAAGCAAAAAAAGGCATTCTCTCAAAGTGAATCAATCCAATGAATCAAGCTTCCTCTATCTGAATGTCTAGTCAATATATTATTATCCCTAGTTTAATTAAAACAATGGCTTGAAAAGTGTGAGTTTTTTTTTTTTTTTATATATATGCTTTCTTCCCAGAGTGGGATGACCTTGTAATGGCCTTTAAATCTCCACACATTTTCATAATACTCTTCTAAACAATAATTAGCATCTCTTTGGTCACAAGAATATTATAATTAAGGCTCCATTTACACAGGTAGACGAATGCCTGATACAAGGTCTAATGGACTATGTACAAATTGATTGGTTCACAAAGAAGCCTTCACGCTTTGGGAGTCAACGGCAACACAAATGATTATTGGATAATTTGCACAAGTGTTCTCTTCGATTGTTGGGAGTACATGTCCTGGAAAGTGTGCTGCTCACTAACTATATTGCAGCTGATTGAAAAGGCACTAAGGATTATGGTTAATCCCTTTCTCCCACCCAGTGATGCTTCAGACAGCATGTGGGGCCGCCATTTTTTAACCCCTTAATGTCAAAGCCAATTCACATTTTTGCACTTTTGCTTTTTCCACTTTATGTTTAAGGGTATAAACCCACACACCGTATAAGCAGCGTATTTACTGCTGCGATACGCAGAAAACACGCAGCAAATACGCAGCAGATTAGATCTAAATAACTGAACACAGCATGAAATCTGTACCAACAAATCTGCTGCATATTTGCTGCTTATTTGTTGCGTATCTGCTGTGTATACGGTGTGTGGGTTTGTACCCTAAAAGGCCATTGCACTTGCATTTTTTCCCCTAGAGACCCACATGAGCCCTTATTTTTTGCAAAACCAATTGTACTTTGCAATGACAGACTTTATTTTACCATAAAATATGCTGCAAAACCGGGAAAAAATCATTTGCGCTGTCAAATTGAAAAAAAAAAAAGGAATTTGTTTTCATATCAGGGAGTTTCGTGTTTACTCCTTTCACCCTGGGGTAAAACTGACTTGTTATATATGTTCCACGAGTTGTTACTATTACAACGATATGTAACATGTATAACCTTTCTTTTATGTGATGGCTTGTAAAAAATTTAAACCAATGTTAACAAATATATGTTCCTTAAAATCGCTCTATTCCCAGGCTTATAGCACTTTTATCCTTTGGTCTATGGGGCTGTGTCAGGTGTCATTTTTTGCGCCATGATGTGTTCTTTCTATCTGTTCCTTGATTGCACACATGCAACTTTTTGATCGCTTTTCATTACATTTGAAATCTGGATTTGATGTGGCCAAAAATGCACAATTTTGCACTTTGGAATTTTTTTGCGCTTATGCTGTTTACCGTGCGAGATCAGGAATGTGATAAATTAATAGTACGGGCGATTACGTGGGCGGTGATACCAAATATGTTTATTTATTTATATTTTTAAAATGGGAAAAGGAGGGTGATTTGGACTTTTGTTAGGGGAGGGGATAATAAAAAAAATAATAAAAAAAATTTAACTTTTTTTTTACATTATCAAGAACTCCCCCTGGGGGATTTGTATATACACAGCACTGATCTCTCATAGAGATCAATGCTGTGTATATACACAGCAAAGATCGATTAGATTGGTGATAGATTGCTTTGTCCTTCTGCAGGTCACAGCAATCTATTGCCGAGCCATTGCAACGCTGAGGCCGGCACGGGCAGAAGGATGGATCTCCCCCCAGCGATCGCATCGCAGGGGAGATCCGACCCACTAGACACCAGGGATGTACGGAGCTAAGCATCTAAATGCAGCTGTCAGGTTTGACAGCTGCATTTAGAGGCTTAAGTAGCCGACGCGGCAACAGTACCCATGCCGCCTAATAGAGGCGCTCCCCGGCTGCAGATAACAGCTGGGAGCAGCGCCGTTCAGAGCAGTGGGCGCGGAGGGACCCCTCTCTGAACTCCCCCCGCGGCACCATAACGTATCAGATACGTCATGGGTCGCTAAGGGGTTAAATTTGTTTTTTAGCAAATTTCCTTAAAGAGGTTGGCTACTTCATAGTAAAATAGTTCAGTGTACAGTATTAGTAGGTGTATTCATAGCCCTTACTGACAGCTGCTCCCTGTATACCCATAGAACTAAAATCAGACTTCCCTCCTCTGGGCGGTGCTTCTCTGCTCTGTGGTGTGTCTGTCCACAAAATGACTGATATAGAGGAGCATGTGAACATGCCCCAAACTCCAAGTGCCCACCACTGAGCCTGTATATGCCTATGGAGGACACGGGGGGCAGAGCATGGTAACATCCTTTTCTATGTCATCCATCTTATGGACAGACTCACTACAGAGCTGGGCAGCACAGTCTGGAAGAGGGGAGTCTGATTTTAGCTCTATGAGGTACACAGGGAGCTGCTGTCAGTATATACAGTGAGCACACTTACTAATACTATACACTGAACTACTGTAACTATTCTTAATCTTAACTATTTTACTATAAAGTTGCCAACCCCTTTAACGAATTGGCTTGCATTCGCTTCGCAGAACGAAGCAAATTGACAGCGTTATTTGCAGTGAATCTTAATTCGCCAGATTCGTTTCGCTCATTTTTAGTTATAATGGTTTTTTAGTGAGTGTACAGTCAGTTACAGATAATGCAATATTCAGGTGTGGGGAAAAGAAATATTAAAGTGGAGAAAAAAGAGTGGAAAAAATATAAGAACTATCATAACGTTTGTAATCTTTGTATAAACATCTATTGAAAAATAGAAATAATTTAGAGGTGCACTCTGATATCATTTATTATTATTTATTTTAAATTCTTCTGTTTTTCCCTCTGAGATTGTATAGAATAGCAACCTTAAGATACTTTATTTGTTTTTTGATTGCACCCCATTATCATAGGAAATTGAATGTAAAATTATTCATACATTTGTTTAAGTAGATAAGTCTCTAAAAGCTATTACATTATAAATGGGCATCCATTAGTAATGCAAAATGTCATTTTTGATTGAAGAAAACTGTTAAATTGCATGCATTTTCTCTAAAATGTATGGCAAGCAGAATGTATAAGGCAAGACACTTCTGTAAATAATCACTTCCTAGCTATAGCTTATTCCAATATATAATAAACATTGACAAAATGTATATTGCTTCTTCCCGCAGCATTTAAAGGGGACTGATTACATTTTGCAATCATTAATGAAGAATTCTTTAAATTAGCAATTGATTAGCAACATACATTAAAGGATAGGTCTGGCAGAAAAAAAACAAAAACAGTGCGGGCAAGGGGTGGGATAAACATAATAAAGAATGCCTACTTATTAATCCCTGTGCCCCTCAGCACCACATCCCCCCTCCTAGACCTCCAACGGCATCCTTCTGCTCTCCCTGGTGCAACACCATGACCCAACTGATGAATTGCCCACTTAGTAAGTCACTGACTGGGGTGGAACATCGCTACAGTCACTGACTGGCTGAGTGGGCAGCCAATTAGCCTGGTCAGGTGATTTCATGAGTGATGATGTACCAGAAAGCGGGTAGAAAATGACATCCAATGGAAGTCCGGGTGCCGTTTTAATCAGGCCGGGTTTCTTTATTCTCTGGTGAGCAACTTTTTAAATATGTTTTAATTAAATGCAGTTAAGATGTGAATTGTATTTTTTTTATTCCTTTTTTATGTTTGCTGATATAATTGTATCTAATGTAAACATTTACTTCTAGCCTTAAAACACAATTATAAATAATAAAAAGTGTAAATTTAAAATTTTAACCAACTTCAAGAAAATGCACTGTTTACCTTCATTGGTTAAAAAAACCATTTAATAAAGTAGAAGGTTATATGGGAGGCTGTTTGTGACTCTATTCAGATCTTTTGAATGACAGCTGCTAATGCAAAAGTCTAAATGCTCTTAAAGTTATTATGCACACTGTCTTAAAAGTATAAACTAATTGAATAAATGACTTCTGAAAAAACATGAAGATTGACTAGAAAGCATTACTGCTAATTGCTAACCTGAATGATTGTTCTCATCTACTGAAATTTCGTTCCGACCTCCGCAATTTATGTGCATTTAATGGTGGGCGATAGATAGATACAGTAGATAGATAGATAGATAGATAGATAGATAGATTCAAACCTCCCTGGAACAAATAAGAATTTATTGATTTTGCATCTATTTTATACATATTTGGGGATAGACACATATGTAAATTTGCAATTTCTCAATTAATTTATGCTGCATTCATCACTTTTTAAAAAGAGGGAAAAGTATGGCATAAAAGGGGTGTGGTCGCAACAGCCCACTAGTGACACACCTGTCCTGTATTGCAATTCAGTCAGTGCCTTTCACTTCCATAAAACTGCAATACCCTGCAAAAAGGACAGATGTGACTAAGTTACTGGAAGAAAGCAGCCATGCTTTTGTTGTTGTTTTGTTTAATTCTAAACCTGGATTACCGCTTAACAAAAAATGGCAAAAAAAGAGAGACCTCTTTGTGATTCTATTCTTCAGTAGATTCAGTCCCCCTGAAGGTTAGGGGGTAAATTCAGTCATTCTTTGCTTTTGTTTTTTTCTTGATGCATTTGATCTTTCTTATGTCAACACTTTATTGGCTCCTTAATTAGTCACTTCTGCTTGGGATTCTTGAAAAGTTTACAACTTGGCAATGTCTAGTGTTGAGTGAGCATACTCGGTCCAGTATATTGCTCGTTCAAGCATCGGAACGCTCGATCGGCTTGATACTCAACTGAGTACCTTGTAGTGCTTGGTTAAAGGTTATCATACACTTTTAACTGACAGACAAACAATCAGCCAGTAAACTTTCCCGACATACCACCGGCGTTATAAAGTGTCTTGCAGAAACGTGTTGCATTTTTTTTATTTAAAATTTTGTATATCTTATTTAAACATCCCTTAAAGGGACAAAATATACAAAAAAACCTAGAAATAAAAAATAAAATAGGTTAACCAGGCACTGTCTGCTCTTCCAAGCAGGGGGCACCTTATTAAATGCTTGAGTCTCCCACTGATTTCAATGGGGTTCATTACTCGAGTTAAGCACTTGAGCATTGAAAACTTGAATAATGAGCACTCATGCAATTTAGTTTAGCCGTGTCCCCAAGACCCTTCACCTCTCTGCTGAGTACCATCATAGAGCAGCGTATGTTTTACATTGTTTTTCCAGTTATACATATCCTAAGGATTTCTTATGAATATCTGATTGGTGGGGTGCTTACACTGATTAGCCATTTTGCAAAACCATGGCTGCCATATCTACAATGTATATGGAAAGAGAAGGATAGGACTTTATTTATTGAGTAGTGGCTATGTTTGGATACTGCAGCTCAGCTTCAATTAAAATGAAAAGCCCAACACAGCCACAACACAATGTATATCAGGCCATTACAGTTTTTAAATTGTTCTGATTTTGTTATTTTCCCCTTTCCTTTCTTCCCTAGCCCCTGCTTGTTTTCTTCCATGTACTGAATTGTACCACAGTGTATTAAAGGGTTATTACAAGAAAAATTAACTGTAGGTAGGGGAAAAGTAAGAGATCATGGGGAGTCCGACCTCCGAATCCCCTGGCGATCTATGTATTGGCCCCTGGACTTTGTGTTATGAATAGAGCCTTGGGTATGGCACGCGACCCTCTATTCATTCCTATGGAAGTGCCAGAGAAAGCCAAGTAAGCACTCTTCCGGATCACTTGAAAAGACATAATTCTGCTCTTACCTTATAAAATATGATATTTACTTGATGTAGAGTACTGTATAATAATAAAAATAATAAAAAAAAAAAAATACTGTGACACATTTAGCTTTTACTTTGTAAATATCCAGTTAAAAAAGAAATCTGCATATCTACATTTTGGGGAGAATTGATGATTTTTGTTTAGTCCTATGGTTTCTGTTGTGAAATTGTACAAGGAACAGACTTTAAATGATAGCAGTACAATGGTAAAGTAGCCACTGTGATTGACAGAACTGTCATTAAAGGCTAATGGCTTTTTAATACAGATGGAATATTGTAGTTACACGGAGACAAAGATGTGACTGGCAGGAACAATTGTACCTTTCACTAATATCCCCCAGCTCTAAAGTGGAGGGGCAGGAAAAAGCTTTTCTTTTCACATTGAATTCCTTCACATGCATTTGCCTGTCATTGCTCACATTGTATTACATTATTGTGAATGTATTGCATATGGAAATGTAAATGTATACTCCGAGCCACTTTGCAACTTCATAATTCGACATGTTGTGACAAATACAGAAACTCCACCAAACTTGTTGGCTTTTTTTCCCTTTCTCTATTCCTATAAATGGTTTAGTAACAGCGTTAGTAAAGCTCATCTCTAGTCAGGTATTAAAGTTTCTTTCTCCAGTCAGGTCTGCACTTTGAAAGTGTTAGTATTAACAATAGCGCACTCTATTTACAAGAAAAAAAAATATTCACATTAAAAAACATCAACACCTGTAAGTCTGCCTACAGTGCACATAATGACCTAATGCCTGTAACCACTTGGTGAGGCATGCTGTATGTTTATGGCATAGTTACCTGGGCTTTAAGTAAGGGGTACTGAGTATGTATGTAGTAGACAGTACCAGCTGATAGATAGTAGATAGCAGTATTTACAGTCAGTGATGGATACCAGTGATCATGCTGATATCAACCATTAACCACTTAAATGCTACAATGTATAACAATTGCTGCATTTAATTTTGTCAGTGACAGGAGTGGAAGTGTCATTTCATTTCCAGGACATTCAGGGGTCTTCTGTTTACTTCTGTGCAGTCCAATTGGTGATCTGATGCTAGATTTTATTTCTTCTTTTAACTCTTCTAGCAGAGTGCCAATCTCACTGTTCAATGCTAATTAGTAACATAGCATTGACTAGTATAAGCAATTTGATGATTGCTTATAAAAGTCCCCTGGTGGAGATACAATTTGTAAAAAAGTATTTTTTAAAAAATCTATATTACAAAGCCCCTTCTCCCATAAACATTGAAATCACCCCTCTTTTTTATAATTTTTACATAAAAATATAAAAAATTAAAATATTTTTTTATCATAGTGTGCAGAACTATCAGAAATATTAAATTATTATTATATTGATCCCGCATGGTTAACAACATAAGGCTATGTTCACACGTTTTATGAGACCGGCTGTTCCGTGATGGATTTACAGCATTGAAGGGCGGGAGAAAGACCGCATCGCAGTGTGCGCTATACGGCGGCTGCTGTGTGGGTACAAACAGGATGACAGCTTCGGCATTAGGAGCCGTCTGGAGCAGCCCCACACAACCAAGCAGCCTGATTACAGCAGTGGGAGGAGGCTGTGGCTCACTCTAGACTCCAGTACCGGCAAGCAGACGGGATGGGGACAAAGGTCATGATGTTAAACAGGCTGCTGTGATTGCACACACCACAGCCGCCGCCGCTGCACAGCCCAGCCAGCACATCAGGGACTTATACAGTGTGTTGTGACTTCACCATTTTATCAAGGATTTTAAAGACTTGATTCAGTAGTAAGTGGAAGGAAAAAAACACTATGGGGGAGATTTATCAAACATGGTGTAAAGTGAAACTGTCTCAGTTGCCCCTAGCAACCAATCAGATTCCACCTTTCATTTTCCAAAGAGTCTGTGAGAAATCAAAAGTGTAATCTGATTGGTTGCTAGGGGAAATTGAGACAGTTTCACTTTACACCATGTTTGATAAATCTCCCCCTAAATGTGTATATCCCAAAATAAGTGTCTATTGTATAATTTGTATAACTTTTATGTTGCAAAAACATACTTTAATTTATATTTTAAATGAATCATGGACTCTATTATAATTTTCAAAAATGTCTATTCTTCCCTTTAAACCCTTCCACCATGCAAGGGGGGGATTTTTGGCAACTCCTCATAAGTCATATTGTAAATAAAAACTGCAATTCTGGAACTACTTAAGGATATTGCTCCTAATTTGTTAACTTTTTTTTTTTTATTACATTTTTTTTTTTGTACTTTAAAAAAAAAAAAAATTTTTTTTTTTAATACTTTTTAAGTTTCCTTAAGGGACTATAATATGCAATCATTAAGACCATCAAAACCATATTAAGAAAATCAAGCAGCAAGATTTCACAGTGAAGAGTGCTTTAACTAGCAGCTGACAGTGTCTTCTTTGGCTGGTCTTCCTGTGATCAGTAATCTGTTGACCATATTTGTATACTAGGCATTGCTCCCACCTAGCCAGAACCCTACTCCAAACTGATGGGTGGCAACACCCTGAAACATCTGTCTGTGGATGGATACTTGGCTTGGAATTTCACTTGTAATATCCTCAGACTTGTAATTGAGTCAGATATTGACTGAAAGTGCTGTTTTCATATGATGGTTTTGGTGGTCTCCTTACAGGTAGGTCCTTTCCTAGAGGAATATCTGGCTTACCCCGTGTTTTTTTACTTGTAACTTAGGCTCCGCTGACTTTTTAGCAGTTCTGGCACCTGTCAGGTTACTTTGCACACGCTGCGTTCAATATTTATCTCTGCATGCACAGGGTTAAACTCCTGTGATTGGACTGAAGTCTGCCCCTGGTAGTTGGAGACATGTGTGACACCCACTGCATATAGTGTGGATTAAGCTTCTGAGCCTGCACTATATGCAACGATCACCAGGACAACGTAAGGCCATGTTCACACAACGTATGTTCCGTACTAATCATGGCCATTGTTGCAACGGCCGTGATTAGTATGTTACTTACGTTGTGCTGCAGGCCGAGGGAATCCTGGCCAGAGTGTATACACATGGCATACACTCCGGCGGAGATCTCTAGCGGCACCATAGAAAACAGACATGTCAGTTTTCTGCGGCCGCAATTCATTGAATAGCGTCCGCAGAAAACCCTGTCAGTGCACACTATGGAGCACGCTCCATAGTGTACAGTGGGGAGTTCTAAAGCAGGCGCGCACGGATGCACCCGCATCAGAACTCTGCGGTGCTAAAGATCATCCGGCTGGTACTGCAGTTACAGCCAGGATGATCTTTTCTGAGACCGGCCGTTCCGTAACCCAACCAGGTCACGGAACAGTCGGTCTCATACTAAGTGTGCACATAACCTAAAAAAGAGTATTGGTGGTAGTTAAGAGGTAATTTTTTTTTTAGTTAGCAGGTTTACCCTACATCTCCAGTATGTGTAGAATATATACCAATCTGTTGTTTTCAAATTGTTTAACATAGTAAAATGTATACACCGTATACCTAGCTAGCATTTCTTCAACTTGGCTAAATGTATCTCACTCCAAAGACACAATGCCTCCACACATCAAGCCATCTAATTAACATGCAAGGGGTTAATGGTTGCTTGCCCTGGCATTCTTATCTGTAACATTAGTTGCAATATTTGAAAACCATTGCAGAATTGAATTTGTAAAGGAATATAATAGTGACATTTTACTATAGAAGATTATTGTGTCCAGTGGCATTTAGACCACAGACAGTTTGTACTTGCTTGTTTTATTATTAGAGATGAGCGAACCGGGTTTGGGTTCGAGTCTATCTGAACCCGAACGTTCGGTATTTGATTAGCTGGGGCTGCTGAACTTGGATAAAGCTCTAAAGTTGTCTGGAAAACATGGATACTGCCAATGACTATATCCATGTTTTCCACATAGCCTTAGAGCTTTATCCAAGTTCAGCAGCTAATCAAATGCCGAAAGTTTGGGTTCGGATGGACTCGAGCATGCTCCAGGTTCGCTCAGCTCTATTTATTATATTTGGGAAATTAATTTAAATAGGTACTCTATATTTATTTATTTATTTTTGTCATTAGTTATCAGCTGCTGTATGCCCTGCAGGAAGTGGTCTATTTTTTCCAGTCTGATACAGTGCTCTCTGCTGCCACCTCTGTCCATGTAAGGAACTGCCCAGAGCAGTAGAGGTTTTCTAAGGGGATTTGCTACTGCTCTGGACAGTTCTTGACATGGACAGAGGTGGAAGCAGAGAGCATTGTGTCAGACTGGAAAAAATACATGACTCCCTTTAGGGCATACAAAAGATGATAAGTACTGGAAGTCTTGAGTTTTTTAAACTGAAGTCATTTAGAATCCTTTATAACAGGGGTACTCAACAACTTTTAGTGAGGGTCCACTTACCGGGGTCTATTGTCAGGTGAAGGTCCGAGCTGAACATCAGTAGGAAACGTGTTTTGTTACTTTGTCACAAACGTTCAACTATTTATATACAGAATTGCTGCTTATTAGCGGGAAAATTGGCATTTTTTTCTCTCTCACCAGGCCTTTGATATTAGGTACAAAGGGGGTGACTGCCCTGGTAGTATATAGCCCCCCTGTTGCTCCCCCAGTAGTGTATAGCCCCCCCTGTGCGCTCTCCTTCAGTAGTATATAGCCCCCTGTTGCTCCCCCAGTAGTATATAGCCCCCCTGTGCGCTCTCCCCCTGTAGTATATAGCCCCCTGTGAGCTCCCCCCAGTAGTATATAGCCTCCCCGTGCGCTCTCCCCCTGTAGAATATAGCCCCCTGTGAGCTCCCCCCAGTAGTATATAGCCCCCCCTGTGCGCTCTTCCCCTGTAGTATATAGCCCCCTGTGCGCTGTCCCCCAGTAGTATATAGCCCCCTGTGAGCTCCCCCCAGTAGTATATAGCCCCCCTGTGCTCTCCCCCTGTAGTATATAGCCCCCTGTGAGCTCCCCCCAGTAGTATATAGCCCCCGTGAGCTCCCCCCAAGTAGTATATAGCACCCCTGTGAGCTCCCCCCTGTAGTATATAGCCCCCTGTGAGCTCCCCCTGTAGTATATAGCCCCCCCATGCGCTGTCCCCCTGTAGTATATAGCCCCCTGTGAGCTCCCCCCAGTAGTATATAGCGCCCCTGTGCTCTCCCCCCAGTAGTATATAGCCCCCCTTGTGCTTTCCCCCTGTAGTATATAGCCCCCTCAGTAGAATTTAGCCCCCTGTGAGGTCCCCCTGTAGTATATAGCCCCCTGTGCGCTCCCCCCAGTAGTATATAGCACCCTCAGTAGTATATAGCCCCCTGTGAGGTCCCCCTGTAGTATATAGTCCACCTGTGCGCTCTCCCCTTGTAGATGCCCCCCAAACAGAAAAAAAAAAATAACAAAAACAACTCACCTAGCACCTCGTTCCCCGCTGCGGCTGTCTTCTTCTCTTCCCGTCGGTCCGGCCCCCGGCTGATACGCGCTCTGTAGGGATGTCCCGGGGATTCCCCAGCAGAGCGCGCATCAGTGACCTCAGCGTACGCCGCCAGCCTGCACTTCCGGGAAGGACAGGCCGGCAGCGTACACTGAGGTCTGTGGTGCGCGCTCTGCTGGGGAATCCCCGGGACATCCCTACAGAGCGCGTATCAGCCGGGGGCCGGACAGACACTGCCCCCAGCCCCACAGGCGTACTGACATCTAAGGACAGTACGCCTATGGGGCGGGAGGCAGTGCGGTGGGGAGCGGGACGGACCGGATCCGGGGCGGTTAGGTCGTCTGACCAGGGGTCCGGACAGCTGGCCTCCGCGGTCCGGGTTCGGACCGCGGTCCGCCAGTTGAGGACCCCTGCTTTATAACATTCTAAAACCAGTTAATTTGAAAATATTTTTTCCCAGAATATTACATTAATGTAAGCTCTACTAGGCTTTCAGTCCATTATTCTCAATGGCTTAATTTATCCTTTTTTTTTTCTTTTTCTGTCTTTCTGTAAAACTGTTCTCATTTTCAACACTTATTATTCTAGTGCACATCACTTAGTAAATCTGTCCTATTCTCTCTTTAGAGGTCTTGTGCCAGAATTTTGTATATCATGTGCCAGAATTTTGTATATCATGTGCCAGATATCTGTCCCTTGTGTGTAACAATTCTGTCAAATTGTACAAACTGTTTAGAGTATTTTCATTACGGTCTACTTCGAGAGCAAAATTTAAAAGAGAATCAAGCTTTAAATGGATGATACACTTTTCAGTATAGAGACATATTTCTGGTATAAAACAACATGTAACAATATATGTCTATATTTTGTCGTAAACTGATAAATTTTCCCCTATGTGTACTCAATAAATATTCCTTTACGGTGCCACATCTTAGGTTTCCCTATTTGTACCGGAGACATTCAAAAAGGAAGAAAAAAGTGGGAATAGCACCAAAGACATCTATTTGACTAGCATTCTCCCTAAAATAAATAAATAAAATGCCTTGTAAAACTAACAATCAATCAATTTAATTATACCATAGAGTTTGCCATTGCCCTCAGGACAAATAGTGTGTCAAGATTTGACAAATGCTGGGATAAGTGGCGGGAGATCAAATCATAGGATCCTCCGGTATGTGAACCTACATCTAGGCCCATGTTGAAAAGTATTTACGTATTGGTTGTCTAATGTAAACATTAGTACATTTACCTATGTAAATTTTTTCATGAGCATGCAATAAATACTGGACTGTGCATCAGTTTCTGTTTTTGGTTTTTAATGTTAAAGCCAATTGTTCAGTCTGCCGGTTATTGTTTATGTAAAAATGAAAATTCAGTACAGTGATCCCTCAACTTACAATGGCCTCAAGATGCAATATTTCCAACATACAATGGTCCTTTCTGGACCATCATAAATTGAGACCAGACTCAACATACAATGCTATGAACAGTCAGGATCTGCGGCACATATGATTAACTAGATGATCAACTAATAAAACTGGGCATTTTACTGATACAACCCCAGTATTAGTGAAGTGCCTGCACTGGTTAGCTGTCTAGTAGTGATTCTCCAGAGTATAGTGTGATATTACATGTCCTCTGCTGCATAGAATTTTGGTGTCAACATTTTCAACATACAATGGTTGTCATGGAACCAATTAATATTGTAGGTTTAGGAATCACTGTATTAGTAATATGGTAATGAGAATGCTGGGTGTACTAGCGGCTATACCTACTCTGCAGTGTAACAATATGGTCATAATAATGCTTTTATAATAATGCTTTTATTTGTATAGCGCACACAGATTCTGCAGCACTTTACATACATAGTTATTGCCAATTATTGCTCCCTGTCCCCATTAGGGCTCATAATCTAAATCCACATAAACCCACATGTTTTTGGGTGTGGGAGGAAACCGGAGTACCCGGAGGAAACCCACGCAAACACGGAGAGAACATACAAACTCTTTGCAGATGTTGCCCTTGGTGGGATTTGAACCCATCACCCCAGTGCTGCAAGACTACAGTGCCAACCACTGAGCCACCGTGCTTCCCATCCACCTTTTTAACCACTCCCCTAATTAATACTGAGCCCCCCCCCTCCATGCAGTGACAACCACTGCAGAAAGAAGGCTCAGTATTCATTAGGGTCATGCTGGTAGCTGCCTGTGTACCAAATGACCTAATCAGATTAATAAAATGTAAAAGTGGATCCTGCAAGAGGATCAATATACCACCTTGAGTTTAATGGGGATAATGGACAATCTCTGGTGTATCATATCACAACAATGGTAAGGGCCCGTTCACACTACGTGATTCAGCGTAAAGATTCCACCAGGAAACCTCCGCCTATGGTCTCCAAGCCGAATCTCTACTGTTGTGTCTTTGAATGGAAGGGCTCTCCGCGTCAATTCTTTGAGCGAACCTGTCAATTCTTCGAGCAGAGAGTGTAAGCGTGCAATTCCCTCCCATTCATAGAAATAGCAGGAGATATTCGGTGCGGAGACCACAGGCGGAGGTTCCCGGCGGAATCTCTGTGTTGAATCCTTAGTGTGAACGGGCCCTTAGAGTGTAAAAATGAATGTATTGGTGCACCTGGGGAAATTAACCGGCTCCAGTCTACCGGGGGGTTATGTACCACCTCCAGTGTTTCAAATTATTAATATGCTAATGAGGTCATTTAGTACACTGGATGTGGTACAATACCCCTGGTGCAGCCATTTTTACACTTTTTAAATATTTTTTTATTTTATGCTAATTAACAATATGCTAATTACAAAAAAAAAACATATTTTAAAAGTGTAAAAATGGCTGCACCAGAGGTAATGAACCATATCCAGTGTACCAAATGACCTCATTAGCATAATAATAATAGTATATAAATGACACCAGAGCACCAAATTAAAGATGACATCTGCTGCTGGGTAACATCCCCTATTAGGCTCGATTAGCAGGTTATGCCCTCATTGATCCCATTTAACTGGATTGATTGTTTAGTTTGACACATATAATCTTGATTTCCCCCCCCCCCCCCTTTTTTATTTTATTTTTTTTTATTTCCAGTTCACACTAACGCTTACAAAGTGTTTGGAGATAATAAGAATTCTTTAAATTATTTTTCAGAAGTCATGAGAGATTTTTTTCTTAAGCAGATCCATGTCCACTCTTGCATACAAAAGATGATTTCCTTTCAGGGCAATTTAATGTGACAATCATCTTTGCCTTACATAACACAGGCACGCTATATACACAGAGGAGAATAGGAATTGACAGACTCATTGAATTACTACTCCGATGATTCTCTAATCTAATCGAAATTTTTAAGGCGATAATGTGCTTTACTGTGGTCAGAAATAGCGGGCCAAGTATATTACATTGATTATTCTTCATATTAAGAATTGTTTTACCACGAGGCTGCATTCTTAAATGCCATCTTGTAATTGCTTTTTTGTCTAAGAACATGATCCGTGTTCATCTAGAAAAATAATGTAATAATTAAGATCTAAGAAGAATTAATAACTCTACAGGATGTTTTCTCTTCTCGTCTAGACATTTCTATACAACAAACCTGCAAAGAATAATCTTCTTGTATGAACTAAATGAGGCAAATATAAACAATGGAAAAAAAGCGATAGTAAAAAAATACAAATAAAATAAAAAGAATAAAAACGGACTAGCTGTAAAATATTGAAAAAATAATGTGTCTTACCTAGTACTGTTTGAGCAGAACATAATAATATTGTCAGGACAGTTCAGGGCACACAAGGAAATACTCACACAGACAGGTGAAGCCCTGACACTGTCCCACTCCCACTGTCCCTACCTACTTTCCACTAGACCACCCTAAATTATGGCGGACAACTAGGTGACGTTCCCTGCACTGGAATAGGGTGAATTGTGAGACGAGACAAAAGACGATAACAAAGACAGACAAAACACAATGGCGGGTAGTCAGGCAAAAACCGATAAGAACCAGGAGAATCAAAATATAGATCAGAATCACAGAGCCAAAGAATAGTCAAAAGCAAGCAGAGGTCAGGTATAACAGGAGTTCACAGGAATACACAGGAGCAGAAAGCCAGAGACAGGTACAACAAGTGTAAACCTATACCAGGCATCAGGCTTAGGAAATGACTGAGCTTTATCTGAAACCAGGTCCCGGTCTCAGAGATGATTGGAGCAGCAAAACAAGATTGCACAGGCGGACCAGGCTGTCAGTCATTATCCAAGGCAAGGTGTTAACTGTATACCTGCTGGAAGAAATCTTCCCAGACAATGAGTAGGAAGTTAACCTAAATCAATATAAATGCCAAAGCAGAATCACACCGTGTTCACAGTAATAATATGAAAAAGAATAAATACATTTTGCACATACATTTTGCCGCCATGATCTTAACCGGCGACCAGAGCTCACGAGCATGGTTTTACCAGGTGCAATCCTGACAAATATTAACAGTTATAATTATAGATGAGAAAAGCACGTCGTCAATTCAGTTTGTTCTGCTAACCAAATTCTCAACGATTCATTACCAAATTTGTTAAACATGGTGGCTGCACATGTTAGCTTACTGTCACTCGGTAAGAGCAAGGGGTTATCCATAATCCCTTGTGCCCGTCCAATTACCTGCAAGCCCCTCTGTAATGTCAGTGCCTCCCCCTCTATATAGGTTCACTTCCTGAAGGTGGGCAGTCAGCTCTGTGTAGTGGAGAGTAGGTTGCAGCATTTAGTTAAAGCAAAGTCGGGAGAGAAATACCGAGACAGGGACAGAGAGGAGAGGGTAGGGGGTTGGATCGCGAGTTGATTGTGGGTAAATTGTGGGTGGTTTCTTGTGGGAGCCTTGCACAAAGTAACTGGGTGCTTGTTGTGTGCATTATAGCAAGTCACTGGATGTGCATAACAAGTGACAAGGTAATGTGAAGACATTGTGTTTCACCTAATAAATCCAAGAAAACTGTAAATACATTTGCATTATCAGAAAAATATTTATTTTGTTCCTTTTAAAAATAAATACACAAGGTCCAAGTGTGTCATAAAATCTGGCCCTTATCAGGGTACGGCCAGTGTCACAGAAGGTGGTCCCAGTCAAACACAGACTCATGGGAGTGGTGATTGGGTAGCTGAGACCCAATTGCAATAGCCAGTGCCATCAGCAAGAGAGCTGCTGCTGAGCTTAGTAGCTTTCCTAGACCCTGAGACTCTGAATTTGAAGGACCTTTTTGAGGAATCATCTGAGAGGAAACAAGTTGAATGAAGCATTAAGACTCCCCAGAGCAGTGAGGAGAGCAAGGCAGGGCTAGCTTCTGGCTGCAATACGGGATTGTACTGCATGGCTATTGAGGAAGAAAGCTTCGGAGAGACAGGTTTTGCCAAAATGATGAAGTGGCAGACCCCCCATGGAATCTATGTCCACAAATGACATCATCTGCATCATCATCAGAGGATGAAGCTGTTTCTCTGCCACTGACTTAGAGTCAGGTCCCATCCAAAGATTCTGGGTCAGGAGGTAAAAGAGTTACGTATAGAGCGTAGACGTAGAGCATCAGCCAAAAGTGATTTGGGTCCATCAGCATAGGGAGCGCCACCACCCCACTGACTAGAAGAACCGGTACTCCAAGGGCACATGCCAGTCTCCATCAAAGTAAAGTCCCCAATAAAATGTTCACCCACCTTTACCCCTGTATCAGCTTTTTACGGCAGTCACTACTGGGCTTTATTCTGTCCCCTTTGGCTTTTTACGGCGGGGACAGAATAATTGCTTTTGGTGCAGGAGCGTCAATACCGCAGGAAGTCAGCTGTCATCATGACAACTGATCTTCTGCTGCAATGAATTTATTATTCCAGGTAGTTTTAACCTGTTATATGCCACTGTCAAGTCATGACAGTGGCATGTAATGGGTTCCAGTCAGGTGTGGTACTAAACACACCCAATCAGGAGTCCCACGTTGAGGTCCAGGTGTCCGATCCACGTCATGGCAATTCCAGGGGCGATCCAGAGCTGCCCTTGACAAAATCTAGGTCTTCAATGTTTGGGTAGATCAAACTGCAGTTTATTGAAATAAAGTGTGGTACTATACACACCTGATCAGGAGTCCCATGCTGAGGTCCAGGTGTCTGATTTGCGTCATGGCAATTCCGGGGGCGATCCAGCGCTGCCCTTGACATTTTTTTTTTTTATTGATCATTGATCATTCTCCATTACATGGTTCATGATTTTTCGGTTTCCGGTCTAATTAAATGCATCCCAATTGACTATTTTTTTATTTATATTTTTTGCCAGTTGGATGGCCGAATCAGCTCAACTATCGGATCACAGTAATGTTACTTGACGTGTGTGCCTCTTCATTGCAGCAGCCAGAAGCAATCCAGTGCCTATGTCATTGATCTATGCTGTATAACTATACAGCATAGATCTCAATGAGAGAACAGTGTGCATATACTAGAAGTCCCCCAGGGGGAATAACCCTAACTTCAGGGGGGCTTCTAGTATAAGTGTAAAAAAAAAAAGTGTCAATTATTTCTTGTCATTTTTTTAAAACAATGGTGGGCACTAATTGACAGTTCACACTCAGTGTGGTTATCATGTCGGCCGTAGTGCATGGAAATCAATGGTTACTTCCAACAGGCTTTAACCCCTTAGCGACCCATGACGTATCTAATACGTCATGGCGCCGCGGGGGGTGTTCAGAGCGGGGTCCCGCCGGGACCCCGCTCTGAACGGCGCTGATCCCGGCTGACACGTGTAGCCGGGCAGTGCCTCTGTTAGCCGGCGCGGGTCCCGTTGCCGCGCCGGCTAATTAAGCACTTCAATGCAGCTGTCAAACCTGACAGCTGCATTGAAGGGCTTCAGACATCACATCCCTGGTGTCTAGTGGGTCGGATCTCCCGATCCGTTCTTCTGCCCGTGCCGGGCCTCAGCGTCGGAATGACGCTGATCCCGGCTTGGCAGTAGATTGCTATGGCCTGCAGCAGGCCATAGCAATCTATGACCGATCTCATGGATCTTTGCTGTGTATATACACAGCAATGATCTCTATGAGAGATCATTGCTGTGTATATACAAGCCCCCCAGGGGGGCTTCTAGTGTATGTAAAAAAAAAGTAAAAAAGTGTTTTTATTAATAAAAAATCCCCTCCCCTAATAAAAGTCCAAATCACCCCCCTTTTCCCATTTTATAAATATAAATTAATAAATAAATAAATAAACATATTTAGTATCGCCGCGCGCGTAATCGCCCGAACTATTAATTAATCACATTCCTGATCTCGCACGGTAAACGGCGTCAGCGCAAAAAAATCCCAAAGTGCAAAATTGCGCATTTTTGGTCGCATCAAATCCAGAAAAAATGTAATAAAAAGCGATCAAAAAGTCGTATATGCGCAATCAAGGTACCGGTAGAAAGAACGCATCATGGCGCAAAAACTGACACCTCACACAGCCCCATAGACCAAAGGATAAAAGCGCTATAAGCCTGGGAATGGAGCGATTTTAAGTGACATATATTTGTTAACAATGGTTTGAATTTTTTACAGGCCATCAGATACAATATAAGTTATACATGTTATATATCATAGTAATCGTAACGACTTGAGGAACATGCATAACAAGTCAGTTTTACCATAGGGCGAACGGCGTAAATGCAAAACTCCCCGAAATCAAAACAAATTCGTTTTTTTTTTAATTTGACAGCGCAAATGATTTTTTTCCGGTTTCACAACATATTTTATGGAAAAATTATGCCTGTAATTGCAAAGTACAATTGGTTTCGCAAAAAATAAGCGCTCATATACGTCTCTAGGTGAAAAAATGCAAGCGCTATGGACTTTTAAACATAAAATGGAAAAAGCAAAAGCGCAAAAACGAAAATTGGCTTGGACCTTAAGGGGTTAAAGAGAACCAATCATGGACGAAAGTTAAAAAATTTTTATTCCTTAATTAGATGCAAATCATAATTTAATTGACATTTGCAAATATAATTAATTATTTTTATTGTCACGTTTTTGAATTATTCCCTTTTTACTTTCCTGTCTCGAGCCGGCTCTTTTCAAAAGAGCCGGCGCGAGACAGGAAACTCCCGTCATGCAGAGTGGCAGGAAAGGTTCCCATGATCCTTTGCCGGCCGCTCTGTTAACACACAGTGATCTCGCGCTATACAGCGTAAGATCGCTGTGTATTATCTAAAATCCCTCTTCTCTAATCTATTTATGAAGATACAGACTGCCTCTGCAGTCTGTATCTTTATACTTTACCTAATCCTCTTCTTCGGTGCAGCAAGGCCGGCGGCGCCATCTTGATTATGTCACTTGCATTCCAGCTTGCAATCAAGATGGCGGTGCCCGGCCTTGCGGCACTGAAGCAGAGGATAGGTAAAGTATAAAGCTACAGACTGCAAATGCAGTCTGTATCCTCATGAAGTCTATCTATGAAGATACAGACTGCCTTTGCAGTCTGTATCTTTATACTTTACCAGATCCTCTGTTCCCTGGCTGTTCCGGCGGCGCCGCCATCTTGATGACCTCACGCTGGCGGCGCTCACCGGAACAGCCAGGGAACAGAGGATCAGGTAAAGTATAAAGATACAGACTGCAAAGGCAGTCTGTATCTTCATGAATAGACTTAGGGAGAGATGTACTGTCATAATAGGGACAGTTATACTTAGGTGATTGGTTCTCTTTAAATAATGTTCCTGCAGCCAATATGACAGTATTGGTCACATCGTTTAAAACAATGGCCGTTGTTTGACACCATAAATAACGTCGGCTGTTTTACACAATGAGAACATAGACCATAACTGAAGAAAAATCATAGATAGTGTAGGGATCTTCCCGGGGGATGGTGTGGTTTGACACAGTTCACAGCAGACTTGGCTTTGAAAATAATAGCTTGGCGTTTATTTGCAGCATAAACAGTCCAGTAAACAGAAATACAGCAACATCATGCTTTTAAAAACAAAACAAAAAGGTCTTGCCCGTCTGGGCGCTTACTAACCAACAGGTTACCTATCTGACACTTCGACCAGCAGTATCGCACGGTATAAATCAGCCCCAACAGTGGCAGTATTCTTTTGCTTCCAGGAAACACAGCATGCAGGCTGTTCACTCCTGGCTGAGAGCAATCCCCTGTAGCTCTGTGGAGCTTTTAACTTGTTGCAGGCTCATCAGGGCACACCTGACTGCAACACCCGAACTGGATCGGGGGGAAGGGAATGGCAGGTCCCACTACCAACCTACCCACCATTCCAGTAAATCCGGCCCGGAAAATGTAAAGAACAACTCAGCAGCATAACACTGCTGAGTAACAGATCTCTCACGAATTTACCACCTCACCATATGCAGTAGCCTGGGTGAGATGTACCTCCCCTCGAACACTTTCCCAGTGACACTTCTACAATAGACAATATATATATATATATTTTTTTTTAAATTAATTAAATAATGCCGTGTGCAACAGCTGTGAACAGTTCTTTATATATATATATATATATATGTACACAGCTGGTGCATACTGTATCACTTAATTAATTTTATTAGGGAATGTAGATTATAAGGGAAGCATATAGTCATTAAATTCATATTATATAATATTATTATATAATATTATATAATTTAAAATATTACATATAATAGAAGTATCTTCTTTATACAATCTGCCATTAGTAATATGTTAACAATGTAGTAGGGATTTGTGGAATAAAAACATGTTCTTAAAACGCTCTTTAATCTGTAGTCTATAGTCAAAATCTTACATCTAATGGGAATATAAAAGCTTCTTCTTCTTCTTTGATCTGGTTGTTAGCTTATGGCAAGAGAAGATTTTGATTGTAACATGGGAAATCCACCTTATCAGATCTGTTAAAATACAATATGATCAAATACAGTAATTTTATTGCCACCAAGTGTGAACATATTTCTATGCTTCTGAAATCCTGGTATTATTAGTAATGATATACACCTGTCATATCATAAACATTTAGAAAGTCTTGTTTGTGTGTAGCCATAGATGAAGCTATAGGGATACAGAGGTAACAGCCACCCCCAGCCTCAGGTCCTTTCAGCGGTTCAAAGATCCCCCTGCCAGATAAGAAAACAGTAGTATGGAGGAACGAACCTGCTTCAGATTCTTCATTGAAGCACTGTAGGTTCAAGCTGTTCTTTTATGTATTTTGTATTAATTAAACTAACCTATGATTAGATGATTAAAGATTACCTGTCATTTCAAAGCATTTTTACTGACTTTGCATGATTTGGTTAGACTTAAGCGTCAGAATGGTGACACAACGATTTTATTCCCCCTCCCTGGTGCACAGCTATTTCTCATTGTCTCCATTCCAGAGAGTTGGGTCAGTGCTGAGACAGTTCCCAGTAGTACTCACACAGGACTTCCTTTCCCTTACTTCTCTGCCCATTCCCAGCACAGCAGATCCTTCTCTCTACTATGCTATGACACAGAGATATTGAAAGTGAACAGAACATTCTGGCACCGTGCTCAGGGCAGATAATATTGACCAGTAGACTAGTAATCTAGTAACCAGTTTCAAGCAGCTGCTGACAAATCTAATTAAATCACGGGAAGCATCAAAAAGTTACAGTACATATGCTCATGACAAGAACAAATCCATAGTCAGACCACATATGGAGTATATGTATATAAATTAAGGCATCTGTACATAAGGATATTGCCGAAATGGATTTGGTGCCGAGGAGGATGCCCAATGTAATGAAAAGAATGTATCATTTACAGGACCAAGACAGGCTATCAAAGTTATTTAGTGTAAAAATTAAATGTTTAGCGACAATCTGATCACAATGTACTGTACAAATATAGGGGGAGATTTATCATACATGGTGCAAAATGAAACTGGCTCAGTTGCCCCTAGCAACCAATCAGATTCCACTTTTCATTCCTCACAGACTCTTTGGAAAATGAAAGGTAGAATCTGATTGGTTGCTAGGGGCAACTGAGCCAGTTTCACTTTAAACCATGTTTGATAAATCTCCCCAATAAATTCTTTCTAAAGATCTATTTACATCTAAGCCTGCAATCATGGAACAGAGCAAGTCATTTGGTCTAGTGGAGAGTTTTCCTTCCCATAACCTCAGATGGGCGTTCTTCACTAGTGATGAGCAAATATCCGGTTCGTGTTTGCCGAACATTCACGAATGAATAACGAACATACAGTAGAATTTACACTCACTTGCGTTCGCATTTTCATACAGATTGCGTACGTTTCGGTTTAGAGCTACACACATGAGCACAGATTATTCAGTACAAAGTGTAAATTAAGCAGTGGCATACACTCGCAAGTTCAAATATGTTAAAAAATGATCGCTATAACCATTCCAATCATTAAACTAACTGTTCATGATTGGCGAACAGGAACAATTAGCGTCATGTTCGTAAAAACATTTCGCTCATCACTATTCTTCACTGTCAGTTTACACTGCTTTTTTGCAATCTATTCAACGTAGCCGTTTTTAATTTGTCACTTTTAACTGACAGAAAAACATGGTCAACATTATTTTTGTGTCTGTTTTTTTTGCATCTGTTTTTTTAAATAAAGGAAGTCAATGGAAAAATGGATCCAAACGGATAACACACAATTGCATTTGTTTTTGCATCCATTTTTTCCATAAAACCTATACGTTAAACGGATTGCCAAAATGCAGTTTGAACCCAGTCTAAGGAGTAAGACTATGTAACTCTATGCCACATGATGTTGTGAGGGTTGATTCACTTAACATGTGCAAGAGGGGCCTGTTCGGCATCCCGCTTATACTGTAGGTTCTGGATCAACAGAGTAGTGTTATAGCTTGGACTTAATGTATTTGTGACCTTTTTAACATTAGGAACTATGGGGGAGATTGATCAAACATGGTGTGAAGTGAACCAACCAATCACATTCCACCTTTCATTTTCCAAAGAGTGTGTGAGGAATAAAAGGGGGAATCTGATTGGTTGCTTGGGGCAACTGAGCCAGTTTTACTTTACACCATGTTTGATAAGTCTCCACTTATGTTCCTTTGGTGGTATAGGTCAATTTGGCCTCAAGATAGTCCTGATTTGCAATAAATATACTTTACTTCCCAATTTTGCACAGGACCTCTTCCCTGGTATGTCCCTTATTATTCCCTGACCATGGTGGCCAAACTCTGTTCATAGTAGAGATGACTATACAATGAATTCCAATGTTGTAGACAAATGTGTTGCCCTATCCGTATGAATGAAGAATGGTTAACGGAAAGCTAACAGAAGATTAGAAGACCAGTCTCACCAAAACACACAGAGACAGTGCGCCCTAAGCTCAGCCCCGCCCACTGTCCCTACCTACTTGTCACAATCTGCCCTAAAATGGCAGCGAGCAACTGGGCGGCGATCCCTGGCCTGGATCCGCCCGCTGCACGGAGACAGACAGGCAGACAGCGGTAATCATTGCGGATGGTTCGGGTTCGTACGAACTCCGTACGAACTCGGTTCGGACCATCCCTAAAAGGCAGGTTAAGTGTTACATGACCAGAATAAACTTAGCAGAACAGATACGGGTGGGGCAGGGAAAACAATTAGCAAAACAGAAGGCATAAGACACAGTTCAGACAGGGCACAAACAAAGGCAACCAAAACACAGAATAAATGGAAGATTATGGCCAAAATCACAGTCTCGGTCGTACCTTACGCACCAAGGACTGCGCCAAAGTTGCATTTATGACACTAAGCTTCTGGTAAATTCCCATAAAGGCGATAGTCCTTTATCCTCACCCTTGTGTTCCGTAATTCCTTTTATGTATTAGTATGTTAATTAGGTGGTTTGGAGCACTGGGAGCGAGACCATTCACCTGTCTGTAACTCTTCATAAATTTTCATACAGTGCTGAAGATAATGGTAAGAAAACTATTTTAATATCTCCTGCTCTATGGGAACATAACTGCAGGTGCTTTTAGTTTCCCTGAAATGCGAGAAAAGGATTGACCATAGGATTCAATGGCAGCTGAGGGACTAACAAAAGTCCCAAGGTCTTCCATATTTACATTCAGTATCTAAGACATGGTATAGTAGGTTGCCTGTCAGTTTAATACTAACAGACATAATCCCTTAGAATGCAGTCACTAAAGCGTCACTATCAGCAGATTCTGCCCAATGAACCTGCTAATATGCTTCAGAAGCTTTTTACCTTCTAACTGCAGGGTTGTTACTGATTCTTCTCTTCTCTTCGACATTGTGCAGAAAGCCCCTAATTGCCCCTATGCTAATCTGGGGCTGCCCACTATGTATGAATATGTATAGTGAGTGGCACGAGAGGGGGCAGGCTGGGCGGGCTGAAGGTGTGCTCCGGGCTGACGGGCAACGCCCCACATGCTCCTAAGCTCCAGATTAGCATTGGGGCAATTAGGGGCTCTCTGCACAATGCTGAAGAGGAGAATCATTAGCAGCCATGCAGTTGGAAGGTAAAGAGCTACTAGGGCATATCAGCATGTTTATTGGGCAGAACCTGCAGATAGTGCTGCTTTAAGGGTACAAACCCACTTGACGTATTTGCTGCGTGAATCAGTCTTAAAAATAAGCAGGCAAAACGGAGGTTGGCTTTATACGATTGTTCTGCGTTAAAATACGCAATTGCGTATTTTTGAAGCGTGAAGCTTGTTGTTAGCAAAGCATCAGTTGTTAACAACCTGTGCGAAAAAGGCATGTAGCTTCACGCTTCAAAAATACGCAATTGCGTATTTTAACAACTGATGCTTTGCTAACAACAAGCTTCACGCTTCAAAAATACGCAATTGCGTATTTTAACGCAGAACAATTGTATAAAGCCAACCTGCGTTTTGCATGCTTATTTTTAAGACTGATTCACGCAGCAAATACGTCAAGTGGGTTTGTACCCTAAAAGTGATTATAAACAAAAATAATTCCACATTCAAGTAAAAAAAATAAATAAATTAAACGTTTATAAAAGCTTATTGAAAAATGTAAAAACCCAAAAGATGCTTTTATTTGATGAAATTTGAGATACTATTCCACCCCTTCACACTTATATTTTAGGGGTCTAGGACAGTTAATGCTTCATATCAACACACCGTTGACATGCTCAACCTGAAACTTGGTGTTTTGACTTATTTTAATTTGTTTGTTCTGTATGTGTTGGCAGATTGTATCATGTTTTTAAGCCTTTTATTCTAATCATGACTTGTGTAAATACCAAGGGCAGTCAGGTTTATTAACAAAAATGGTGTACTTAAGGGCTCATTAACACATAAATACTCAAGTGGGCTGACGAATCTATGAATACAACATATCTGAATTAGATTCAATTTGCTGAAGTTATTAAGGTATTTAAAGCGTAACTATAATTTCAGTAGCCAAAAAAATTAAATTCATCAAATAAAAAGCCCACGTGTTACCCTTTAAAAAGAGCCCTAAACTGCTTTGATAGTGTGTGCGCTTGCTGAGATATCACCAGTTGTTTGGCTCAAAAGACTAAATGAATTTTACTTCTGGCTGAATGAAAGTGGGTGTGGCCTATCCCTCATCTCCCTGGCTGCGTCCCTCTATCCACTGAGCAGCAACTTAGCAGATGTATCACACATAGCAGGATTAGATACAGCCCCAACATACTGTATCACAATGTAAGATTAGATACAAAGCCCCAGCAGATGGTATCACACACAGTGGGATTAGATACAGTCATCTGCTCTCATTACACTGTAGGATAATGTCAGCCATGGAGGTGGGGGCACCTGCTGCAGACCTCTGATAGTGAATGTTATTATGTACTATGGAAGGACTACAGCTGTGTTGTGCTGGGACTTGTAGTCCTCCCCTCAGTGACTCACCCACTCTCCCTCATGCAGTACATTGGAGTGATGGTGACACTGGAAACACTTGTTCCTCCATCCAGCTCTTCCCCTGCGCTGCGCCTCACAGACATCAGTTCTGCTTAGTGAGCTCTGTGAGGGGAGGGGGGGGGGGACGTGCTGCTAGGAGGGGGGGGGAGGTTTTGTTTATGTTTCTCTCTGTGTCAGGGCTGTTATCTGATCCTCCTGTCAGAGTCCGTACACTCAGGACGGATCTGCAGGGAGGGGGCGTGTCCAGCAGGAATGCAGAAATAAGTCACAGCCAGAGAGGGCTATAAGGACATAATCAGCCTTGTATATTTAAAAAACTGTTCATTTTAGGTTATTAATGTATATTGCAAAAATTCTTATCATGACCTAAGCTAACTAATACTGAATGGTCAAAATATTTTATAGTTACGCTTTAAGGCTGGGTTCACACTATGTATATTTGAGGCTGTATTTGTGAGGCTGTATAGCAACCAAAACCAGGAGTGGATTGAAAACACAGAAAGGCTCTGTTCACATAATGTTGTAATTGAGTGGATGGCCATCATTTAATGGCAAATATTTGCTGTTATTTTAAAACAACGGCTGTGGTATTGAAATAATGGCCGTTATTTACTGTTATATGGCGGCCATCCACTCAATTTCAACATTGTGTGAACAGATCCTTTCTGTGTTTTCAATCCACTCCTGGTTTTGGTTGCTATGAGGACCTGACATGAGGACCAAATACTGCCTGAAATATACATAGTGTGAACCCAGCCTTAAGGTCAGAAAGCTCATTCAAAATAATATACAAATGTGTACTGAAAGCAATAAATGTAATAATAACAACAGTGCAAAACAAAAGATCTGTCGACAATGGCTTGATAGCTGTTTCAATATAGTTAAATATATTTTACTCTGCTCAGAGTAAAAATAATCTGAAAAATTGAAAGTGTTGCAAAGTGGCCATGACATCTTTTCTTGTGTTTTCTGTTAAGAATGACTGTTTTTAGGGGTTTTGTTGGCATATTGGAACAAGTAATTGTATTTAAGCTACAGCCCACAGGATTTACCCAACCAGACCAAACCCTCACCCACTTTTAAGTATGTCATGTCTTCTTGAGTAGAATTACACCAAATTTTATGAGTTCGCTAGGTAACTGGGGTTCTCTCACATTCCAAAAATTGCCAGTGAATAGATCCCAGGGCATCTGTGCATGCAATTTGGAAGTAATATTAGATGGATTTCATGTTATAACAAAAATTAACACGATATTTGAGTAGATCGGACATTTTGACCACTTTTTATTCATTTTTTAAAATATATAATGTAACAAAAAAAATCAGTAATGCTGGTGGTTTTTTTCCACTTTTCTTTTATGCCCTTTGCCGTACGGGATTAAGATTGATATATTTCAATAGATCTGATAATTATGCACGGTGCAGTATATAATATGTTCATTCATTTATTTATTTTTATATGTTTTATTTATATAATGGGATAGGGGGGAGATTTTTTATTTTTATTGGGGAGGGGCTTTGGGATATTTTTAAAAACATTTTTACTTTTTTTTTACACTTTTTAAATCCCCCAGGGGGAGTTTTACATGCAATCATTAGATTGCATACACTGATAATTTCTAGGCCTTAGAAATAGCATTGATCAGTGTTATCGGCGCGCTGCTCATTGAGCCTGCCTGTGGCAGACTCAATGAGCGGAGCACCAATTGGACCGCATGAAAGAAGGTAAGAGACAGCGATGGGGACCCCCGAAGTCACACTGCGGGGGTCCCGATCGGTAAGTGACAGGAGCTGCTACTGTCACTTACATTGAAACACAGTTATTGTATCGCAAACGCAGCATTTAAGGGGTTAATGACAGGCTGCAGCACGATCAGTGCAGCCTGTCATTAATAGTGAGGGCCTGGCTGCTGATTGCAGCCGGCCCCCACCTGCTCTGAAGCGCACTCTGCTCCGAAGTGCACTTCATAGCACATTAAACACCCATGCCGTGCATATACGGCACAGGTTGTCTGGTGACAGGCATGTTTGCTTTGCACGTACGACATGGATCGTCTAGGGGTTAATATGGAGATGCTTTAGTTAATCTAATTTACTCCTTCAGACTGCAATGTCTTTAAAATTAGGCCTTATTAAATGTCATAAAACACTGTTGGAAACAACCAATAATACTAAACTCAGATGCAATTTCATATGTGATTGAAAATCAATCCAGCATAAACAGATCAGCTATCCACCTTAATAATATTGGTAACATAGATTTCGAAATGGCACTGGAACATCAGTAAGCATGGTTGAATAGCTATACAATTGAGTATCTTATCGGAACCCTGCCTCACCTGCTTTGGATTGGAGGTTGGGTCTTTTACCAGGTGTCCATTGCAACTAAAATAGTTATACATGTAGGATACAGTTATAAAGTAGGATTTGTTAAAGGGGTAGTGCGGCGCTAAGAAATTATTCACAAAATAACACACATTACAAAGTTAAACAACTTTGTAATGTATGTTATCTATGTGAAAGGCCCCCTTCCCTTGTTCCCCGCCCCCCGCCCATGTACCCGGAACCGTAGTGCAGTATACATACCTGATCCGTGTCGACCAACTCCATCTGTAATCTTGTCAAAGACGTAATCTTCGGGAGGCCGGCCAACCCGCTCCTGCCGTCCCTCATGCCGGCCCCCCTCTGCCGCGTCATAACTGTGCTCAGCTGCGATTAGCTGAGCACAGTTATGCTCAGCCAATCGGGGCTGAGCAGCTGATGGCGCGTCGGCCGGCCTCCCGAAGATGACGTCTTTGACAAGATTACAGACGGGGTCGGTCAACACGGATCAGGTATGTATAATGCACTACACTTCCGGGTACACGGGCGGGGGGCGGGGAACACAGGAAGGGGGACTTTCACATAGATAACATACATTACAAAGTTGTTTAACTTTGTAATGTGTGTTATTTTGTGAATAATTTCTTAGCGCCGCACTACCCCTTTAAGTTAAATATTTTTGTGAATACAATCATTCAGCAAACTTGAGTCCATCATTTGATATGCTGCTCTTTCATCCCAATGTTGAGAGCTCATTTGGTACGTTACTGGCCACCACTCTGCTCTAAAATCATTGGTCGGATTGATATGTATAATGTACATTACAATAATGTGGACAAAACAAAGAAGAATGAGTACTAGAAATGAGCGAACCTTGAATGCAGCCCTAAGAATTCAGGGAAAAATGAATATAGCCCTAGGCTCTATTCATGTTTTTCAAGACTTTCCAAGGCTGCATCCAACTTCTCCAGCCACCGCTATTCAAATGCTGAGAATTCAGTTTTAGACGAACCCAAGCATGTTCAAGGTTCGATCATACAGATAACAAATAACAGTATTTCAGACTACAGAGTTTCTTGAATGGTCATCAGCAGTTAAGATGTTTGGGTGCAGCCTTAGGAATCAATTATTTCTTTAGATGGTAAAGATGTTAAAGTATACCTGTTGTTATAACCTTTAGAATCTAAATCTACAGTAGATGTGATATAAAGCATGTTTGCAGTATACATTCATTATTGTTTTTTTATTGTTGTTATGCTGTAAAACAAAGCTGAACTTACCAGAAATCCAGGTCCAGTCTCCTGAAGGAAGATTTTCTGGCTTTTGCTGTTTGAAAAAAAAAAAAACTAAACAAAGGAATTCCGGCAAGTACAGAGAGTCACGGCTCAATGTGTTCATCAATCACATGGCTGCCTTCTCTCTGTGAATGCTCAGATGACCAGGAAACACAAGACTTCCTGTTTTCTGTTTTTTTCTCCCTAGAAAACAAGAAGAGCCTTGTTTTCCATGATAACTAAAAAATAATGAATATAAATTTCAAATGTACATTAGATCACATCTACTGTTGTTTTAGATTTTGAAAGTTATAACAACAGAGACACTTTAACCCTTTGAGGACCAGGCCCAAAATGACCCAGTGGACCGTGCAAATTTTGATCTTTGCGCTTTCAGTTTTCCCTCCCCCCCTTCTAAGAGTTCTAGCACTTTCAGTTTTCTATCTACAAGGCCATGTAATGGCTTGTTTGTTACAGGACTAGTTGTACTGTGTAATGGCATCTTTCATTTGTACTGTGTAATGGCGTCTTTCTCAACATGTATGACGAATCCCAAATATATTATTTATGAAGATATAAATAGGTGAAATTGTAAAAAAGAATGCAATATGGTAATGTTTGGGGGGTAATGCACTATATGGTAAAAGCGACATGATACTATTACTCTATAGGTCAGCCGGAACACAACCATATGCAGGTTACACAGATTCTCTAATGTTATATATTTTTTTTTATGAAATCCTTTTTTTGGCAATTAATTATTATTAAAATGGGCCTATTGTGCCGCTTATAACAGTTTTATTTTTTCACATATGGGGCTGTATGGGGTGTCATTTTTTACGCCATAATCTCTAGTTTTTATTAATACCATATTTGTGAAGATCGGATGTTTTGATCACTTTTTATTATTTTTTTTTATATAATGTAACATAAAATCGGTAATCCGTGCACTTTTTTCCCTCTTTTCGTCTACATGAGCCTGCCTGTGCAGGCTTAGTTAACAGATCGCAAATCAGACCCCACGGAGGCAGGTGAGAGACCTCTAGCGGTTCGTTTTAACGATCCGGACCCCCACAGTCACGGCATTTAAGGAGTTAATGTTACGCCGTCATTAAGGGTGAGGTGCCGGCTGCTGATTGTAGCCGGCCCCCACCTGCTATGAAGTGCGCTCCGCTCCGGAGCGCGCTTCATAGCTCAGGACGTACCAGTACATCCAGGGTCGTCTGGGCACAGACTTCCATGACGTACCGGTACGTCCTAGGTCGTTTAGGGGTTAAGCAAAAAACAACAACAAAAACATAAATAATTTGCATGACATAGCAAAGTAGTATTGTGAGTACTTTTCATTAAAGCTTGTCTAGAAAAGCCCAATGATCAATCTTTTATGTGGTGTATTGCTGTGGACTTAAGAAGTATAGTGGGGCATTTTAGAGCCTCTACATGGAATTGCATCTGAAAGTAATTACATGGTGCCACATTGAAGCCTGCAATTTCAAATGCACATGCCTGTTTTCTAGCCATCACAGTTTGGACCTTGTCAATGACGTCCAGGTTCTTACGGCTGCTCATTCTTTGAGCTTTTAGCACATCATCTTTAAAAACAGACAATTAACTATCTGATACATTCCAGCTCTTGACAGGCACCATTGTCACAAGATAATCAGTGTTATTCACATTTCCTGTCAATGATTTTAATGTGATGCCTGATCGGTGTGAGTTCACTTTCCTTGATTAAATTTGATTTTTCATCCCTTCTACTGCAGGAAGATGTCATCCATACAGTAGTTATTGTTCATTAAATTTCCAATTTAATATAATAAAAAGAGATTGTAATGAGAAGCACTTTTGTAATTCTTAGTTGGGGTATTTTCATACTGTATAGTGATTATTCATTGCCTCTGTGGTGCCACCGCTTCTTGCCAGAAGAGCCAGGTGTTGGCACCCAACTATTGATAGCTAATTTTGTGGATAGGTTATCAATTGTTTGTTGTTTTTTTTTCTGGAAAACCTCTTTAAAAAGTTATTTTTTTTTTTCTTTTTCTACAATGAAATTACATTTCTCTGGTAGATCACACAAAACATAACAATTTGTTAACATTACACTGGCTATGTTCACACAACGTATGAGATCGGCCGTTCCGTGACCCGGCCGGGTCAGGGAACGGACGGTCTCTGCCCAGATCATCCCAGCTGGTACTTAAGGCGTGCGCCTGCATCAGAGCCTCCCACAGCACACAATGAAGCAAGCAGCCGGAGCCGCTCGCTTCATTGTGTGAACTGACAGGTCTTTCTGCGGCCCCAATTTACTGAATTGCGGCCACAGAAAACTGATGGCGGATGTCAACAATGGCCGTACTTTTACATAGTGTGAACATAGCCTCATAGTGCAATCCCTTCTGTTGTTTTGATATTATTTACGAACATTCACCAGTGCTATTCAGAACTGTACATGTTTTGTTGTTATTGGCTGGCCTTCAATATTGCAGAAATCACCACATTTCCTGCACACGTGAAGGTTTGGATGAGGGAATAAAATACTGAGCATGGCCGTAAGATGTAAACATGTTAAAAGGGTTGTCCAGTAGTCAATCTTTTTTAATAAATTACTGCTGGTGCATATAAAACAATAAACATGTTATCCTTACCTGTCTGTACTACCTCTTTTCCTCCTCTGATGTCGCCGGTTTATCCCCCCCCACGACTGCAGAGCCTTCAATTCTGAGATGGACTAGTCTTGAGAGTGATAGCCCACTTAGCCAAACACTGACTGATATCGGGAAATCCCCGTGGGCCATGATTGGCTGAACAGGCTGTCACTCCCAAGACAAATTTGTCTCAGAAATGGAGACAGGTAAGGATAACATGTTTATTGTTTTATATGCACCAGCAGCAATATATATATTTTTTAAATTCTGATGGCTAAAGAATCCCTTTAAGTGGACATTCTGAAACAGATTCAAAATACAAAGGGAAGTCATAGCAATTATGTAATAGCAATTAATTGATGAATTAACTTTTTTTTTTTTAACTGTAATTTACCGGAGTGCTCGGGGAAGGGGCCTTTTTGTCATATGCTTTGGAATAGTTTATATAAAAAAATAAAGTACACTTACTCCCTATCTCCCATGCTGCCGTCGGTTCATTACTGATTTATCCCTCTGTGCGACTCCTTCCGGGATCTTTTGTTGTGATGTTGCAGTATAGCAGTAATACAGAAGCCAGAGAAGTAGGTTTACTTTACTGTTTTTAAACCACCTATCCCCTAATAAATCACAAAAAAGGCCCATGCCAAGATCACCCCTTTAATTTTTATTTAAATTAGAAATGTATGTTTAACATAATTAAAAATATTAGATTTATATATGGGACAACCTATTAAAAAGACAGAAAAAAATGCAAAATAACAATTGTTTAACATTTGGAATTAGAGATGAGCGAACCTTGAGCATGCTCGAGTCGATCCGAACCCGATCGTTCGGCATTTTATTATTGGGGGCTGCTGAACTTGGATAAAGCTCTAAGGTTGTCTGGAAAACATGGATACAGCCAGTGACTATATCCATGTTTTTCACATAGCCTTAGGGCTTTATCCAACTTCAGCAGCCACCGCTAATCAAATGCCAAACGATCGGGCTCTGATCGACTCGAGCATGCTCGAGGTTCGCTCATCTCAATTTTTAATGTATTTTAAGTATTTGTTTATTTTATCAAATATTTCCTATATTTCTTCTTCTTTCTCATTTTCTTTTTCCTCTTCTTCCACACATTTTTCCTATGCTTTATCCCCACTCTTCTGTTTTTCTTCTTTCATTTCTTCCTTCTCGTCTTCACTTCATTTGCATCTTTTAATTTCCTTTTCTTTCTTTGTCTACCTTCCACTTCCACTTTTACTGCTTCCTTTTCCTGCCCCTTTCTCTCTCCTTTCGGTTTTCTGTTTAAAGCATGTAAAAAAATAATCTGCTCAACCCCCTCTCCTCATCTTTTTTTACTACTTAATTATAAATATAAAAGATCATCAAACCTCCGAGATGTGACAGATCAGTGTGACTATTCAGAAAACACATCATTTGTATTTACATATTTCTTTCCTTAAAAGACATGAATAATCTTTACCTAGAGTTTTAATGTAGTCGCTTTAATCCTATTTGTTCCATTCATTTTTAAATAAGACAATCTCAGCAGATGAGATGGAAAAATTTATGTTTTCTGTCATCGATTCTGGCAAAATGGTTTCATATTCATGTTTTTAATCCTTTGCTTGATTAGTCTTCTATTTTCTGACTATTTATTAAGCTTGTCTGCATGAAAAAAGAAATGCAACGAGTAGATACCATGAGTGTTGCTGCAACTTTCAAAAACAATTTCTTATAATGATAGATGATGACCACAAAACCCATTTACTAGCAGGAGAAAAAAAACGTCATTTATTGGATTATAGAAGCAAAATCTGTAGCACTTATATCCTTAAGGTTAGGAAGAAAAATGACTCCATTGCACAGCAAGCAAACTCAACAAGTAATCAGAAAACATTATTTGTGTGAGAAAGTTTATAAATCCAGCTTCATATATCATTTGAGCAAATGAGAAGAACATGCCATTAAAACGGTGAGGATGTTCAGAACAACTTTCAAATGCTCTTCTGAAATTTAAATATATATTCCTGGCTGAGAAAGTAAATATTCTTACCTTTAAGCTGAAATAGACAGCAATAGTGGAAGCTATACACTACTGGAAAATATCAAAATATAAATTAAAGGGAAAAATGGTCTATAAAGTACATTTTTTTTAAGTTTTTAAAAATCTTGATCAAAAAGATAAAGTGTATGTACAGTATTTGCATTATTTGTTTTAAAAAAAATCCATCCTGGGGTATAATAATCATAACAATTTGTTTATATAGTGCCAACAGATTCCGCAGCACTTTACAATTCAGGAGGTACATACATAGATAAAAATAGACATTACAGAGATACTGTATACATATAATTATCCATGAGGAGTGAAGAGTGAGGAGTGAGCTCGCATGCATGAGCTTACATACTATCAGGAGGGGGAAGGAGACAAAATGGCAGAGGGGCAAAGTGCTTCATTGTTCTTATGGTCCGGCCATCTTTATAAATAAGGCAGTGCAGGTAAGGGTGGGTGAACCTGTCAACAGCCAATTCCTGCATGCACAGGTCTAAGTGCTTAAATGCTTGGCGTGTGTGTGTGTGTGTGTATGTGTCTGTGTGTGCATGTATGTATGTATGTGTCTGTGTGTGTGGTGGTGGTAGTGGTGGTGTGGGGGTAGAGTGTAGGAGTCAAATTAGGAAATCTGGTAAGCCTGCTTGAACAGATGTGTTTTTAGGGCACATTTGAAGCTTTGGGTATTGGAGGTTAGTCTGACAGTCTTGGGTAGTGCATTCCATAGAACTGGTGCAGCTCGGGTGAAGTCCTGGAGATGGGAATGAGAGGGGCGGATAAAGGTGGATGTTAGTCTTAATTCATTAGAGGAGCGTAAGGCACGGGTAGGATGGTAGACAGAGATGAGGGAGGAGATATAGGGAGGTGCAGCACTGAAGAGCGCTTTGTGGGTGAGCAGGCGGAGTTTGTATTGTATCCTGTGTTTAATAGGGAGCCAATGTAGTGACTGGCACAGGGGGGAGGCATTGGTATAGCGGCTGGACAGGGAGACTAGCCTGGCCGCTTTATTAAGAATGGACTGGAGAGGGGAGAGTTTAGAGGAAGGAAGGACGATTAGTAGGGAATTGCGGTAGTCTAGACGGGAATGAATCTGGGAGATGATCTCCTGACGGATTGTGTCTATTTGTTATCATAAAGAAAAGGAACTTGTGGTCTGAGAGCTCAGTGGTAAAGTTAGTAAAGTGGGAAACTGGGCAAAGTCTGGAGAAGACAAACTGATAAGATTTCATGCAGCATTGCCTATGTTTTCTGCCACAGGGTTTTCTGAGCAGAAGCAGAAAGTTTTGGGCCATAGTTTGGTGCATTGTGTGCCAAAACTTTGTATTTCTACACAGCATTCCAATGGCAGTAAGTAGTTGGCATCAAGCCAATGATGATTCCAGCACCGTTGGCTTAAACATAGAAGATTTTCAACAGAAAAAGACCACTAGGTTACTGTTTTCCCTAAGTTACAGTGTGCCATAGGGGTTGTACAGTACACAGTACAACACAAAGTACTATACATAGAGCTGTGTACTGTATCTGTGCTGGGCAAGTTGCATCACAATTACCTGCCTAAGTTTGGTTACATTTGTATGGTACTGTATAGATACATGTCCTTATGCTACAGATGAGCAAATGCTGCTACTGTGGTTCAGTACACACAAATAAATGTCAGCGACCAGCTCATCCTAAGACTCCACATCAGCAATGTTTGTAGTCTATGTGGGACTCGGAAATGCTGTGTCATAAGATTCAGAATTCGAGAAAAATATTCTTGGGTACTTTCCATCTGAATTTGAATATGTTTGGTCCAAGGAATCCATTGACAGCAAAATATGCATAAGCCATTGGTAGTATACCTCTGGGTAGTAGTAGAGACTCCCTGGCTAAAGCATAGAGTGTCCATCCCAGAGTGTCTTATAGTGTCCCTGTTTCTTTTTCTATAGTGCCCTACACTAATAGTATAAGAAGCCATGTAAATTACGTAAGGTAAGTCCTTGCTTAGGGCCCTATTCCACCGGACGATTATCGTTCGCATAATCGTTAACGATTAACGATCCAAACGACCGCTATTACGAAAGACCCGAAATCGCTCGCCCATTTACATGGAAAGATAATCGTTACTTATGATCGTTCTTGCAGTCGTTTTGTCATCGTTATTGCGTTCGTCACTACTGGGAACGACCGAACGTCTTCTTATTCAATGCAAATGATTTGCGAACGAGCTACAATAAAAATAAGTCCAGGTCTTATTAAACGATCAACGATTTCTCGTTCGGTTGTTAGTCGTTAACTGCTATTCAAACGAACAATTACACAGGGCACTAGCTCTATCTATCTATCTATCTATCTATCATATATATCTCAGTGGAATAAAACTATGCATCCTTTAGAAAAGGAGGTCTAGCTACTGCACGTTGTAATAAAATCAATGACATGTAGCTAGGTAATTTGCCTTCAGGCTACATCAATTAAAATGATTTCAATTACGTTTAAATTGTAACTATAGGATTTACGTCACTGCTTCTTTGGCTGCAGGAGAGACAGAAGTAAAAAGTTCTAATTTTTTAAAGACATTTCTCAAGAGAAGAGGATAATAGATTTCAAGTATATTGTACCATAGACACTACAAGAACTGTTATTAAAAGGGAAAAACTGTTTACAATAAATGGGGACGTTAAAATATTTAGAAGACACTGCATAATGTTTAGAGCTATCAACTGTATTGTGTAAACTCTTTTGGCTACAAAGGTTATTAAACAAAATGGGCCATGTTTATTTAAAGGGAGTATCCAGGCTTAGAAAAAAATGGCTGCTTGCTTCCAGAAACAGCACCACTCGTGTCCCTTTGGTGCAGATTGGCAGCTCAGTTTCATTGAAGTGAATGGACCTGAATTTCAAAAGCACACACAACCTAGGCACAGGAATGGTGCTGTTTTTGCAAGAAAGTAGCTGTGCCTTTTCTAATCTTGGATAATCTATGGAGAAAAAAAAATGTTCTTAGTATGCACCGCAAAGACTACTGTTATACTGTATGTAGTCTGATTGCAGTGCAAGGGAAGAGAAACAGAGCAGGCAGAAAACTGCATCAGAGGACTGGGACTACTGTAAAACCACATAAAGAGTGTAAGGGTGAACCTAGGTTACAACCTTACATTGTTTACAACATTGCACCAAGTACACCATAATTTTGGTGCAATTTTTTGACCCAGTTTTGACCCAACTAAAGGCCCTATTCCACGGAACGATTATCATTCGTATTCGGCGGATATCAGCCGCTACGGACGATAATCGTCCGGTGGAATACAGTGCAACGATCAGCCGACATCGTTCATGTCGGCTGATCGTTGCAGTCACTTGTTTTTCAACATGTTGAAAAACAAGCGACTGATATAGCAGCGATCTGCTGCCGTCGCTCCGTTGAATAGGAGCATCGGCAGCAGACGCTGCTGTATCCTATGGGCTGCCCGGACGATCAGCGATCCCCCGTGCAGCCCCCCCGCAGCTCCCCGCCGCCCCCTCCCGCACTCACCCGCTCGCTGCAGCCGCGTTGAATAGCGGTGGCAGCGAGCGGCGAACGAGGAGCAAACGAGCGCTGAGAGCGCTCGTTTGCTCCTCTAAACGACCTGTGGAATAGGGGCATAATACTGTAGTTGTTCTAAATGGAAACTAGACAGCTACTGTATAGGCTATGTTAACACCTTGGGAACATATCAGAAGGGAATGTGGACATCTTTTTAAATAGGTGGACGCTAATAAAGATCATTATCATTATTAGTGGTCTTCTATTTAAGGGGATGGCTGCCTTCTTCCAATATGTTATTGAAGTGGGAACATAGCCAAATACTTATTTAGGTTATGTGCACACTTAGTATGAGAGCGGCCGTTCCGTGACCCAGCTGGGTCATGGAACGGCCAGTCTCAGAAAAGATCATCTGATCTTTAGAGCCGCAGAGTTCTGATGCGGGCGCTTGCACGTGCGCCTGCATCAGAACTTCCCACTGTACACTATGGAGCGTGCGGTTGGAGCTGCACGCTCTATAATGTGCACTGACCGGGTTTTCTGCAGCCGCAGAAAACTGACATGTCAGTTTTCTACGGCACCACTAGGGATCCTGGCCGAAGTGTATACCATGTGTATACACTCTGTCCGAGATTCCCTCGGCCTGCAGCAAAACGTAAGTTCCGGACCAATCACGGCCATTACAGCAACGGCAGTGATTAGTACGGAACTTACATTGTGTGAACATTGCCTTAACCCCTTGCCTCCGCAGCCTGTTTTGGCTTTAATGACCAGGCTCATTTTTCAAAATCTGACCTGTCTCACTTTATGCGCTTATAGCTCAGTGATGCTTTAACGTATGCTAGCGATTCTGAGACTGTTTTTTCGTCACATATGGCACTTTATATTAGTGGCAAAATTTGGTCATTACTTTGTGTGTTTTTTGTGAAAAACATCAAAATATCATGAAAAATTTGAAAATTTAGCATTTTATGAACTTCTGAAATTCTCTGCTTCTAAAAAAGGAAGTCATAGCACATAAATTAGTTACTAAATCACATTACCAATATGTCCTCTTTATTCTGGCATAATTTGGGAAACATATTTTACTTTTTTAGGCTGTTATGGGGCTTAGAAATTTATTAGCAAATTATCACATTTTGTGAAAGTTTCCAAAACTGATTTTTTTTAGGGACCAGTTCTTTTTTTAAATGGATTTAGAAGGCTTGTATACACCATTTTGGAAACTAGACACCTTAAAGAATTAATCTAGGGGTATAATGAGCAATTTAACCCTACAGGGGCTGGAGGAAAGTATTCACAATTAGGCCGTAAAAAAAAAAAATCAAAAATTTTAATTTTCCAATAATATATATGTTTAGATTAAAGTTTCTCCTTTCCAAAAGGAACATGAGAGAATCTGCACCCCAAAATTTGTAACACAGGTTCTCTTGAGTACAACGGTACCCCATATGTGGGCGTAAACCACTGTATGGGCACACAGCCGGGCTCAGAAGGGAAGGAGCGCCAATTAGCTTTTTTAATGCAGATTTTTCTGAAAAAGTTTCTGAGCGCCAGGTGCGTTTGCAGTGCCCCTGTAGTGTCAGCAGAAAAGAACCCCCCAAAAGTCACCCCATTTTGGAAAGTACACCCCTCAAAGAATTCATCTTGGTGTGTGGTGACCATTTTGACCCCACAAATATTAGAGGAAAGTATTTAAAATTAGACAGTAAAAGTGAAAAACTCGAATTTTTCCAATAATATGTTCGTTTAGTTTAAAATTTCTCAATTTCACAAGGAACATGAGAGAATACACACCCCAAAATTTGTAACGCAGGTTCTCCTGAGTACAACGGTACCCCATATGGGGGCATAAACCACTGTATGGGCACACAGCGGGGCTCAGAAGGGAAGGAGCGCCAATTAGCATTTTTAGTTCAGATTTTGCTGAAGAAGTTTCTGAGCCCCAGGTGCGTTTGCAGTGCCCCTGTAGTGTCCGCAGAAGAGAAACCCGCCAAAAGTCACCCCATTTTGGAAAGTGCACCCCTCAAAGAATTCATCTTGGGGTATGGTGACCATTTTGACCCGACAGGTATTAGAGGAAAGTATTCAAAATAAGACAGTAAAATTGAAAAACTAGAATTTTTCCAATAATATGTTTGTTTAGTTTGAAATTTCTCAATTTCACGAGGAACAGGAGAGAAGCTGCATGCCAAAATCTGTAACGCAGGTTCTCCTGAGTAGAATGGTACTGCATACGTGGGCATAAACCACTGTATGGGCACACAGCTGGGCTCAGAAGGGAAGGAGCGCCAATTAGCATTTTCAGTGCAGATTTTTCCGAAGAAGTTTCTGAGCGCCAGGTGCGTTTGCAGTGCCCCTGTAGTGTCAGCAGAAGAGAACCCCCCCAAAAGTCACCACATTTAGGAAAGTACACCCCTCAGAGAACTCATCTTGGGGTGCAGTGAGCGGTTTGACCCCACAGGTATTAGAGGAAAGTATTCAAAATAAGACAGTAAAAATGAAAAACTCGAATTTTTCCAATATATGTTCGTTTAGTTTAAAATTTCTCAATTTCACGAGGAATGGGATAAAAAACGTACCCCAAAATCTGTAATGCAGCTTCTTCTGAGTAGAACGGTACCCCATATGTGGGCATAAACCACTGTATGGGCACACAGCAGGGCTCAGAAGGAAGGGAGCGCCAAAATTGCTGGAGCAAAACCGCAGCTATTAATGGTTATTAGAATAGCGCAGTAACTAAAATACAATAAAAAAATGAGATTACAGGTAATGTGGGGTGGTTACGGGTAATCTGGGGTGGTTATGGGCAACCTGCGGTGGTAACGGGTAACGTGGGGTGGTAACGGGCAACGTGGGGTGGTTACGGATAAACTGAAGTGCTTATAGGTAATCTGGGATGGGAACCTGTAATTTGGGGTGGTTACGGGCAATCTGGAGAGGGTCACTGGCAATTTGGGGTGGTCGGGGGCAACGTGCGGTGGTCGGAGGCAACGTGCGGTGGTCGGGGGCAACGTGCGGTGGTCGGGGGCAACGTGCGGTGGTCGGGGGCAACGTGCGGGGGTCGGGGGAAACGGCGGGGGTCGGGGGAAACGTGCGGTGGTCAGAGGCAACGTGCGGTGGTCAGAGGCAACGTGCGGTGGTCAGAGGCAACGTGCGGTGGTCAGAGGCAATCTGGGGGGAATTACATGTGATTAGGGGCAACCTGGGGGGGTTACAGACATTCTGCGGTGGTTATGGTCAACATGGGGTGGTTACAGACAATCTGCGGTGGTTACGGGCAACATGGGGTGGTTACAGACAATCTGGGGTGGTTACGGATAAACGGAAGTGCTTATAGGTAATCAGGGGTGGGTACATGTAATTTTGGGTTGTTACGGCAATCTGGTGTGGTTACGGGCAATCTGGAGGGGGTCACTGGCAACGTGTGTGAGTTAGAGGCAATGTGCAGTGGTTAGAGGTAACGTGCAGTGGTTACGTGCAATATGGGGGATTACGGGCTATTGGGGCTGATTACGGACCATCTGGAGGGGGTCACTGGCAATTTGGGGTGGTTATAGGCAACTTGCGGTGGTTATGGGCAACGTGCGTCGGTTATGGGCAACGTGCGGTGGTTATGGGCAACGTGCGGTGGTTATAGGCAATGTGTGGTGGTTATAGGCAACGTGCGGTGGTTATAGGCAACGTGCGGTGGTCAGAGGCAATCTGGTAGGAATTACATGTGATTAGGGGCAACCTGGGGGGGTTACAGACAATCTGCGGTGGTTCTGGGCAACATGGGGTGGTTACAGACAATCTGCGGTGGTTACGGGCAACATGGGGTGGTTACAGACAATCTGGGGTGGTTACGGATAAACTGAAGTGCTTATAGGTAATTAGGGGTGGGTACATGTAATTTTGGGTGGTTACGGCAATCTGGTGTGGTTACGGGCAATCTGGAGGGGGTCACTGGCAACGTGTGCGAGTTAGAGGCAACGTGCAGTGGTTATGTGCAATATGGGGGTTTACGGGCAATCGGGGCTGATTACGGACCATCTGGAGGGGCTCACTGGCAATTTGGGGTGGTTACAGGCAATGTGGGCTGGTTATGGGCAACGTGCGGTGGTTATGGGCAATGTGTGGTGGTTATAGGCAACGTGCGGTGGTTATGGGCAACGTGCGGTGGTTATGGGCAATGTGTGGTGGTTATAGACATGTGTGGTGGTTAGTGGCAACGTGCGGTGGTTAGTGGCAACGTGCGGTGGTTAGTGGCAACGTGCGGTGGTTAGTGGCAACGTGCGGTGGTTATGGGCAGCGTGCGGTGGTTATGGGCAACGTGCGGTGGTTAGTGGTAACGTGCGGTGGTTAGTGGCAACGTGCGGTGGTTATGGGCAACGTGCGGTGGTTATGGGCAACGTACGGTGGTTATGGGCAACGTGCGGTGATTACGTGCAATCTGGGGCGGATACGGGCAATCTGGGGCAATATGGGCAACCTGCGGTGGTTACGGGTAATTTGGGGGGGCTAGGGGTGATCTGGGTGTAAACTTCAATTATTACTATAATAAAAAGTGTGTGTTTTATTTTTTTGTATGTTTTTCACTTTTTGTACTTTATACATAAATTTTCACTGTATTACTATGATTACCGTGATATTTTCTATCACAGTAATCATAGTTCAGTGACAGAGACCAAATTGGTCTCTGTCACTTAAAATTTTCTGAGATAACTGATTCTGGAGCGCATGCGCACTTCAGAATCAGCCTGGACGTCGAGGAGGACGGACCTCCCTGGATCAGGTAACGTATGTGGGGAAGGGGGGGTGACTGGGGGACGGGGGTGACTGGGGGGTGGGGGGCGACTTGGGGGGGGGGGGCACAGTGACACTTTTTATCCCCTGTCACCAATGATTTATGGTGACAGGGGATAAAAAGTGCTGATCAGCACTGGGAGCAGGCAATCGGCGGTATATAGTATATACCGCCGATTGCCTGCTCCGGGACCACACGGGGGGTCCCCGATCACTGCCCCATGCTCTCCGCTACCTCCGGTGGCGGAGAGCATGGGGCTTTGATCCCTAATTCATTTCCATCCCTGCAAACAAACATAGTTTGTTCGCAGGGATGGGGGCGGCCATCTTGGATCTGATGGCCGCCCGGGTAGGGTGATCGTGGGGCTGATCTGGGGTCTGAGGGGACATTTTTCATCTCCCCCCACGGTGGCCGGAGATGAAATCTATCGGCGGCGCCGGTAATGCTGGTACCGGCGGATCGCCGCTAAAACGGCAGTAGCGGCGATCCACCGGTATCGGGGGACGAGGGGAGGGGGCCGGGGAACACATATTGAGTGGCGGTGGGGGGAGGCAGCGTTCTGCAGCCTCACCCCGCCGCCCGATCGGCGGGGGACACTGAATCTCCCCATAGACGCTGCGGTCGCATTGACCGCAGCGTTTATGGGGTTAACTGCCCGGGAGGGAGCGCGGCTCCCCTCCGGGCAGTGGCAGCAGGAGGATGCTGTGTGACATAGCCTCCTCCTGCTGCCCGATCTCACCTAGGGACAGAGGGGGGATGCGTTCTGCCACTGCTTTTGATGACGTCCCTGGACGTCATATTGGGGGAAGGGGTTAATATGCAGTATGATGGACTTTGATAAATGTGGTCAACTCTGTGTGCAGACACAGAAAAAAAATATAAAAATACGGCCATAATTTTGAGTAAAAATAACAGAGTGTTAATGTAGACAAAAAAATGTTTTTTTTTATTTTATTTTATTTAAAAGCAGGTTGTAAATAATGAGAATGTTAATTTTTTTATGGTTGTATTCAATACCAGCTATTATTATGTATGGTGTGTGCACTGCTGGGTAGATTCCCCATTGACTTCAATGGAGCACATTTCTACATTAAAAATTCTGTTCGGTATTAGTTTATTGAGTGTGAACATAGTTATTGTCTTGTCTTGTGTGGAGAAGACCGAAGCAAATCTGGCGAATCCAAATGTGCTGTGAATGAGGCCGTCAATTCGCTTCGTTCTGAAAAGCGAAATGCCGACAATTTGTTAGGGGAATTTGCAAAATAGATCTGATCAAGTGCTTTTGGGATCTAGTAAGTTTGGCTACTGTTGCATATACACTGCCTAATATAATCATGACCCTAGAGCAGTGCTTCCCAACGTTTTCCACCTCGGGGCACCCCTTGGAAAAAAAAAATTCTGGGGGCACCCCTACTAAATAATGTTCTACAAAATAAGAAAACCGTCATACAGTGACTCACAGGTGACGTCTTCTTTGATCTGAGGCGTCACTCCCTTTTCCTCTCCATCCAGTCCAGTCCTTCATGATGATTCCTTCCAGCTACGTTTCATCTCTTCAGAACCTGAGAGACAAACAATTTAGGCTCCGCACATTTCTAGCAACTTCCTATACTTTCTCCCTCCTGTAGGCTCCCAAAGTAACTGCGCTGTTTGGTGTTATGTGCAGTAAAGCGAGTAGGAATTTGGGATGCCCCCTGTATGTAGGATCCCCTGCTGTGCCCCTATGAGCTAATAATGCCCCCAGAGGTGCCCCCATGAACTAATAATGCCTCCAGAGATGCCCCCCATTAATTAATAATGCCCCCAGAGGTGCCCCCATATACTAATAATGCCCCCAGAGGTGCCCCCCATGAACTAATAATGCCCCCTGAGGTGCCCCCCATGAACTAATAATGCCCCCAGAGGTGCCCTCATGAACTAATTATGCCCCCAGAGGTGCCCCCTATGAACTAATAATGCTTCCAGAGGTGCCCCCTATGAACTAGTTATGCCCCCAGAGGTGCCCCCATATACTAATAATGCCCCCAGAGGTGCCCGCATATACTAATAATGCCCCCAGAGGTAAACCTCATGAACTAATAATGTCCCCAGAGGTGCCCCTATATACTAATAATGCCCCCAGAGGTGCCCCCATGAACTAATAATGCCCCCAGAGATGCCCCCATAAGCTAATAATGCCCCCAGAGGTGCCCCCCATGAACTAATATATAACTACAATAGTGGACTCCAGATTTGTGTCACTTGCCAGTGGGAGCAAGAAAGGGACAGACTGTTTACTAGAGAGAGAAAGCTTTTAGGTGACATTAGGTAGGAAGGGACCCCAAAAAAGTATAAAAACCATATATTTAGAAGCTGTTGTGAGACAGGCAGTGAGTTCAGACATCTACTGTTAGTGTATACGGCTGTATACTGTGATTGTGGGATAATACCTGTTATCTTGCTATTACTGATTTGGGCAGTCTGCATCCTGTAAAGGAGTTGAATAGCTCTTTTATTTTAATTTATATAATATTATATCTATAAATAATATATACGCTAATATTACGCAAGGGCGTACTGCTAGACCAAAACATACGTTCTACTTTGCGTTCATCACTAGTGTTAGATGCAGCCAGGCATGCTTCCCCTGCTGTCCAATATGCATTCCAGTGATGACCTCCTAGTGGTCGAATATTGATTTCCAGGTCCCAAGTATTTTTCTCCCATAGACTATAATGGGAGCTATTAGAATCGAATTTCGAATTATCAAATATTTAATTATTCACTTATCTCTAGTCATAACTCTATAAAATGTAGCTGTCCCTAAGGACAAATGGAAACTAATAAAGTTATTAGGATTTTGCTGTTGCCCAAGTGTATTTCTTGGGGTGATTTTTTCTTTTGTTTTAAAGATCAGAACAAGACTGTTAAGATTAGGACATCTTTCTTCTTTCAGTTCAGTCCTTGCACATTATAAGATTTAATATTCCATTACGTATAGAAGTGGAAGTAACTTTTAGTGTTGTTATTAATCACCTTCAGGAAGGTTGAGCATTGTGAGAAAAGTTCAAGCCCTTAAGGCAATAGAAAATTTGAACTGTATACTGTTACTCATTGTCTGGCCACAGGGTAGAACGTTTTACAAGATAGAAATGAAGATGGACAGGATATATGGTTAATATTTGTTGTTTTGGGCTGTTTGGGGTTAGGGATATCTCCCATAATGGTGGATTAGGAGTTGTTGGAAATTCTTTAGATAATAATCGTAATAGAATATTAAATCAGTTTATTCAGCTCTCTGCTCAGCACCTGTAAATATGCATTTCCATGAGACGTAATTGATAATGCTATTAACATTTATTAGTGATTGTGTCTAAAAACAACAGTAAAAGGGTAAAAGTATCATTTCTATAATAAACCATAAGTAAAGATTGTCATTAGAGATGAGCAAATCGGCTTCGGGTTCGAGTCGATCCAAACCAAAACGTTCGGTATTTGATTAGCGGTGGCTGCTGAACTTGGATAAAGCTCTAAAGCTTGTCTGGAAAACATGGATACAGCCAATGACTATATCCATGATTTCCACATAGCCTTAGGGCTTTATCCAAGTTCAGCAGCCAACGCTAATCAAATGACGAAAGTTCGGGTTCGGATGTTTTAGACCACAGCTCTGATCCTATTCACGTAAATGATATCTGAGCTGGAGTTACCCATCATTCACTTTGTGCTGAGACTCTGATGAACAGCCAATAGGTGGAGGTTCTGGGAGCACTCCCTCATTTTAATATTGAGGGCTGAGGTTATGCTCCCTGTACGGGAATGTGTCATCCTATATCTGGGAAAGGCAGCCATTGATTAATAATGACAGCTGCCAATAATGATCATTATTACTGGCCATCAATATTAAGAGATGGCTGCCTTTCCCCCCTAAGATCAATATTTTTTATTACTTAGATACAAAGAAATAACATTGCACAAAAAAACATTACAGACTTGCTCATTTTTGTTTCTTTGTTTACTTTAGTTTCTCTTTGTTTTGCTTTGTAGGGGAGATTTCTGTTTTTATTTGTGTTCCATCTGTTGTAGTCTTAGCTCTGGCAGTTAAAAGATATAACAATTTGTGACCCCTGTGGATAGCGTTATATTCTGTCGGTTGAAGAACTAGAAGTTGCTCAAGTATTTTATATGATAATGGAGGCTAATGATGAGGTGGTGAAGCAGAATCTGTCTGATCAGTCCTGACTCGTGCTTGTAACATACAGGGTATTTCAATAATGTTTTTTTCTTAGTATGGGATACAATAGCTCAGGGATAAATGAGGTGGTATGTTTTTCTCATCCAGAAGCTAGTACTATTACTATGCTGCTTTCAGAATGTACCATTGTGTAGTTTTAGAGAGTACATTACCTTACCTATAGCAACAAGTCTTAGGAATAATGAAGATTGGACATATAGAATAATAATATTAAAAGATCCAATCTGCTTTATCACAATGGAAATATTTGGCATCTTTTCAATCAGACGCCTCGTAAGAAACACTTGAGCAACTATAGTATATATTTTCTGACTACAAATTGATTGAAATCTTTGTGAACCTTATATTTACAAATGGTATGAGGGCTATTTAAAATTGACATTGCTTCATTTGTTAAGGACTCATGTGGAATATTAATCTCAGAAATAGAGATACAAGGGTTTTAACTTATGGTCATCTAACGTCAAGATGGAGAGCAAATTTATGCAGCTGTCTAATTCCTATGGTGTGTGCTAGAATGCCTAAGGCTAACTGCTTCCAGGTATCAATTACCCCAAATGTGGCTGTCTATCAGTCTTTTATGATAAAATGTCAAGAAGACACAACCACAGGAGTGGTGCTCTGTACACGGTATGGAGCAGAAATGACTCACTAATGATTGACAAGACCAGGTAGATCATACATTCAGTAGACTTCAGAGACGTTGCACCTGTTTGGGAAATGTTTGTGTTAATTTTTCCTATCAACTCTTTATTGAAACAAATTATTATTATTTTTTTTGCTAAACAACACTAAGGGGGACATTTTTTACGTTTGCGTTTTTTACGGCGGGGAGTAAAAATGTCCCTGCAGCTCCGGAGTTCAGGGGATTTATGTAGAGACGCATTGCCTCTACATAAAACCCGATTTTGCGGAGCCTCTCAATGCGAAAATTTTGAATCCTACGCCAGCTCAGAGCTGGCATAGGTTTCAGTATTATTTTTCATCGCGAAAAATTATAAATGCATACTTTTTTTTTTCTCTGCTGATTTATAAAACATTTGGTTTACAACATTTGAAACTGTTTGGTGACTCAATCATTATAAAAGTACATATTTTTAAATCAGAAACATTTAAATGTAGACTCTTACAGTTTACTGACACAAATTTTAAGCAATGTTTAATTTAAAAAGCTCTGTTTGCACTATGGGCTCAATCAGTGGTAATTTTGCCCCAGCTTCCTTATTGGTAAAATGGCAGAAATTTTTACATAACAAACTCAGTTGACATAAATTTGTCCATTTTTTGTCCCCATTGGTCCAATTTTTTTGTCCCCAGTGCTTTTTTTTTTTTTTTACAAAGAGGGGTGTTGTGTGTGCACAAGGTTTGCCCACATGCAATGTCAGATAGTGGCTTTGTGTTGTCTGTGAAGTTGTGTAACTAATGGACATTGTGTGTAAGTGCATTTTTGTCAGCACTTAATACTAACAACATGCACTCACCTCCTTGTATACTTCTGAAGCAGCCAAGGGTAGAAAGTAAAAGTTAAAGGGGAACTCCGGATAAGAAAAACTTGTTTTCTATTAAAAGTACATTAAAAGTTATATAGATGTGTCTGTACAATGTATTACTGTATCTGTACAGTTCTGCCACCCTGGTAGCTGATAGAAATCCAGGAAGTAAAAAAAAATATAAAAATCTCCTGCTCCTTCTGCTATCCCCCCCTAGGAGACAAATCTTACATACCTCTGTCTCACATTGTGTGTGTTTGCTGATGATGCATACAGGGGGCAGGGCGTAATGTCACAGGAGGCTTGGCTGGATAACCCAATCCCCTGACTGATTCACCATCTCTGACCAAACAGAAGCAGCTGCTGCACTAATTTTACTGATTGTAATTGGTGGGGGCTGTGATGATCACATGAGGAAAAGCATTACATTCTGGGAAATGCCAAACCAGGAAGAACAGAAACAAAACAGAGCAAAAAAAAATCCAAACAAATTGATTTTTGGTGGTTTCAAAACTGGGATAGACAGGTAAGTAATGCGTTATGCTTCTGCAGAAGTTTCATTTTTTTAAACTTCTACCTGGAGTTCCCCGTTAAGACATTTTCTGCTCTCAGAACTTTACCACTAATGGAATTATGTAAATTTTGTGAAAGTATTAACATTTATAAAACCAATCTACAATGTACCACTTGTTTGACCTCACCCCTTGTTTGTCATATGAGCCACATTATGAAGCCAAGCATGATAAATATATTTTCAACTATTCTGATATGTTATTTACTATTGAAAAGGCATCATTTTTTCGGTACAATTTAAACCAAAAACTGGTGTACATGACCCCATTTATTATTACATTTCATTGAGACTTTTACACTTGGAAAATGGGTATTTAAAAAGAGTCTCCAGTTAAAGGCTTTAAATATACAATAGGCTCCTATAGAGAACAAATGTAATGGTGGAGCACATGCGCTGCTTTATTCTAACGGGAGACTCAGGTCCACATTGCTGAGATCACAGGGTCTGACAGTGATTAGACTATAAATATGGAATAATGTTGTAAGATGGGAAATGCCTTTAAATTCATTCACCTTTCTGAGTAATATTTTCTCTCTACTCAGTGTAGTCCGTCTCAAGTGAGAAATTAAAGTTGAAAGTGTCACAGTCACTAACTTTCAAAATCTAAATCAACAGTTGATGTTATGTAAAGCAAGTTTGCAATATACATTTCTCTAAGTACAGCTTGTATACTTTCAGGTATAATTCCCCCAGTTATACATGCTGGAAGTGGGGTCTCTGTACTCTGGAGTTTAGAGCCTGCCATGTGTCATCTGTTATTCCTCTATATTGTACTACCCTGCAAACTGCCTTTTGTGTGCTTTTCTTCCTATGTACAGCCTGTGTGAGCTGGCCTCTATGCATGGTCTCCCCACTATCACTAACTCAAATAAAGGAGGGTGAGAGCAGAAAAAACATCTAATCGATTTTTCTTATTTTTAGCCGAATGTATTACCTACACTTACCCAACAGCAGTTGAAAAAATCAGTTGAAAGGTGTCCATAACTTTTAATTTGAATGAGGACTTTTGAATTCTTTTTTTCACATGTAATTCTTTTGGGCTTTACATATGATACACTGCATATTATCAGTTAAAAAATATTGACCCTTCAAAGAAAGTCCATCATGTCTCATAAGAGGGGGAACCGACTAATTGAAAGGTACTTAATTAGAAGTATATCTATAGCTACTCATTTAGACAATTTTAATGAGAATAACTAGTAAGCTTTACCAGTAAAGATCAAACAAAATACTAGGCCTATTGAATTGTGACTGTGGACAGTACAGTACAGTAATTTTCTTGCTAATTTGAAGGTACATCACTGTAATTTACTTGCTAGCTTGAAAGTTTTGCAAAAACTAAAATAAAATATTTAACAATCATTAGTGAAAATTTGCAATGAGCACGTAACAAGAAAAGAAAAGGCTCTATATATAAGTAAAAAGCCTAACTGAATATCGGTTTATGTTACTGGAAAAGAGTATGAATATATTATAAACTTATTATAAGCCAATGACACTTTTGATCATCTGCATTTTAATGTAATGAAATTTAAGGTTTAACATTTTGTTACTAATATTTTATCAAGTAAACGGAACCCTTCAAACTCAGGTTTCGGTCCAAATGTTTGTTAAACCCACCAAGACAGCGTTGTCCACATACACATTTAGTTTTTCTTTTTTGTGAAAATTTCATGGAGGTTTTTTTCAAATGTAAAAGAATTTTCTGAAAATTTATTGTTTGAGAGATAAAGATTAACTAATCCTCAATATACCTGCTTTGTTTTTATAATCTGCTGCCCTTTACTATCACTCACTGGGTCAGGCAAGCTCAGTTCCACTGAAATCTCTAGAGATTACTGACAGTTGGTCTCCACTGAGCATGCAAACAAAGGGGATTTCCTTAGGGACGGCCTTAGAGGTGTGCGAGCAGTGGGCCGCAAAGGGTGCTAAGCACTCCCAGCAGGAAGGGGGCGACACCTGTGGCCCCCTGAGCCCATATATCCGGCCCCTGCCTCAGCACAGTAGCCCTGCAGAGAGACAGCAAGAGAAAGCTTTTCTCCCCCGATATGTGATTGCAGCCTAGCCCCATCCTCCACCCTCACAGTGTCTCCCAGCTCACAGATGCTCCAACCCCTGCCCCCCCCCCTCCGAACAGAGACAGATCAGCAGTGTGATTCTCTGCTCTTCCTCCTTCTCCTCCTCCTCATTGACAGAGAAGTCCTCCCCTGCTATTTCTGTGTGGGGGGAGTACAGTATATGTATGTATCTGTCTATGTGTCTGTGTGTTAGTGGAGTGTGTGTGTGTTAATGCTCTGTGTGACTGAGGTAGGGCAACAGCTCTGAGCATGTTCCTGTGTGGCTGTGGTAGGACAACAACAACAACTCCTAGCATGCTCCTGTGTGGCTGTGGTAGAAAAACAACCCCCAGAATGCTCCCGTGAGGCTCTGGCAGAACAACAACCCCCAGCATGCTCCTGTGTGGCTGTGGTAGGACAACAACAATTCCCAACATGCCCTCGTTTGGCTGTGTTAGAACTACAACTCCCAGCATATTCCTTTGTGGCTGTGTTAGAACTACAACTCCCAGCATGCTCCTGTGTGGCTGTGGTAGAACTACAACTCCCAGCATGCTCCTGAGTGGCTGTGGTAGAAATATAATTCCATCATCCTAAGCCATCCCTAATGCTCCTCCCCTGGACCAGAGACAGATGAGCATGTGCCTACTTCTATGTGTATATGTGACACTATGTGTGTCTACGTTAGCAAGATATATATATATATATATATATATAATGTGTGCCTGTATGTGTCTGTGTAAGCAGTATATACACTGTGGTGGAAATTTATTAACAAGGGATTCTTCTAGGTGTGGTCTATTTCTGCTTTGGCATGAATAGACATCGCAGGGGCGAAGCTTACCAGGACATTCCAGGACTACTAGCAACTCTGAATGAAGCAGCAGCAGATAACCCTCCAGCCCCTACCATCACCCCCCATGGAGAGTGCACTGCATCTGCCCCAGCATGGAGGGGGCCCTTAACCCCCTCCTTGCTGGTGCAGATGCAGTGTCAGAACAGTGTGACTCCCAGGGGGTTAAGTCCCTGGGAGCCAAACTGTAACTCCCATGCCCATGCTGAAAGTCACCCAGCTTTCCCAGGATCATGTAAGGGTTAACCTTACAGGATTCTGGGAAAGCTGGGTGACCTTCAGCATGGGCATATGAGTTACAGTCTGGCTCCCAGGGGACTAAGTTCCTGGGAGCAAGACTTTAACTCCCATACCTGGGATTTTAAATATCCCACTCAAAAGCAGACTGCTTTCTGCTTCTGGGTGGGAAAACCCATAGGGCAGGGAATCCTGGCTTAATGAGGGGATTCCCTGCTCCTGTACTGTAAGGAGGGGTGCAGTATGCACCCCTCCTTACTGTACAGCCCCAGAGGGGCTACTTAACCCCTTACACTCCGTGGACTGGGTGCACTGCACCCGACCCACGGAGCATACCGACACCACATTAGGTGGTGAAATACACCACCTCTAGTGTGGAGTTAGTCTGGGACCCATGTGCGACTATTTAAGTTAGTCGCACATGATGAATCATGCCTACTTTCAGCCTGAGCTGAAGTAGACATGATCAGTGTATGTCGGTGACTTTTCCATTACCAAAAATAGGCATACATTTTTTTAAATTTTCCCTGTGTTTCTGTATGTGTATATGTATATGTGACTGTATGTGCCTGTGTAGGCAGAAATCTACTTGGATGTAAGTTATTTTACATTAAAAAGCACATATGTTTCCTTGTCATGTATGTGCTACAGATCTGATTTTACCCACTTTGCTTGTGAAACTTTTCAACACAGGTGTAAAGTGTAAATTTTGCAGTTTTCATACCTTATTTTGTATCATACCTGGGGATTGTGCTATCTGGGCGGGGCTTCTTGACCAAAGCCACTTAGCTCCATCCACAGTGGTGCTATAGACCCCCGCCCCTCTGTGATTTCATTGTCATCTAGGCACGTCCCCTCGATGGCCATTGGAACAGGCTGGCCTAAAGGTCTAGGCCCCACCCCCTCTAGGTAAGCCCATACCAATGGCAGATGAGGGGTCAGGGCCTATGTGCTGATGATGTCACAAAGGGGCCCACGGTGGTGATGTGGACGGGGCTAAGTGGTGCTGCAGCCGTGAAGCCCCGCCCGGGTAGCACAATCCGCAGATGATAAAAGATTGTTTTTGACTGGAACAAGCACCATGACTTATGATATAAAATAAAGATGAATACTGCAAAATTTACCCTTTACACCTGTGTAGAGAAGTCAGAATGCAAAAAGGGGGTTGACAGTGTCACTTTAAAGGGATTCTGTCAGCAGGTTTAGGCTGCCCCATCTGCCCACCAGCTGCTGATTCGCAGTTATCTATCCATGATGTGTATAGGCAGTCACTTGTCAATCAGCAGCTGGAGGGCTGGGGGAGGGGTGCAGCACAAATCCTATTCTCCTGCAAATTAGGAGAACGGCTGAACAAAATGATGTAAGTAATACACCGATCTGTTCATCATTTTTGTCACTAGTTTATGCTGCTGTCATTCAAAGCAGAATGAAGCTCAACAAGTACCTAAATATACCTCTCAGTACCAATTGTACAAGGCTTTTAAATGTAAAAACTACTTTTATATTCTTTCTATTCTTTAAAAAAAAAAATATATATATATATATATATATATATATAATCAAATTTTCTTATTAAAACTATGTCAGTAGAGGGGATTTGGTGCTCTCTATCAGAGGGAATGAAACCATGTGGGCTATAAACATATATAAGAACTAATGAATTAGCTCTGAAAAGTGTGGTAATAAACACATGCTAGTGATAAAGCTTATCCACCAGATTATCTAAGGAAAAATCTTGATCAAAAACAAATTAAGGTTTCCCATTCTGAATTCCATTTAACTTTGCATTAGTTTGAACAACACACAGAATATAAATTAGCTCTAGATCTATGTCACTACCACATTTATTGGCTCCAATATCTATTGCTGTTATTTTAAAACAGCAGTTGTTTTCAAATAATGGCCGTTATTTGCTATTAAAGGGAGCCCATTCACTAAATTTGAACAGCATGTGAACATAGGTTTTCTATGTTTTCAATCCACTCCTGGTTTTGGTTGCAAAAAACAGAACAAAAAACTAAGCAAAAATACTGCGTGTGAACATAGCTTTAGGGTAGCTTCACACATACCACATCGCAACGGATTTTATGCTGTGAATCCGCAGCAGATTTGAATAACTGAACACAGCATCAAATCTGCTGCGGATCCTGTATGTGTGAATGCACCCTTAGGCCATTCTGTGACCCAGCCGGGTCACGTCACCGAACGGTTTATGTCAAAGATCATCCTGGCCGGTACTGCAGTACCGTTTGGGTGATCTTCACTGCCTCTGAATTTGGATCAGTGTGCCCCCGCATGCGAATTCTCAGCTGACAGGTTTTCTGCGGCCGATATTCATTGAAAAGCGGCAGCAGAAAACTGACATGTCCGCTATTGATTTCGACTGGAGTGTATGCTATGTGGATGCACTCCAACTGGGATTCCCTCATCTGCAGCACAGGGTAGTAATCACAGCCATTGTTGCAAATCGGCACTTACATAGTGTGAGCATAGGCTTAATGTGTTTATACTTATCATTCTGAGGACAGATATTCTTTATGCGACAGGAGTTCTATTTACTTGAAAAATCTAGTCTTCTAAAATCAACTTAATGCTTGTTGTAATCATTGTTGTTTTTTTTTTTTTTTTTTTACAAACTAAGCTTATAAATATATATATATATATATATATATATATATATATATATATATATATACTTAGTTTGTAAAAAAAAAAAAAATCAATGATTACAACAACCATTAAGTTGATTTTAGAGGCAGTAAAGATCACCCGGCCAGGATGATCTTTGACATCGGCCGTTCGGCGACGTGACCCGGCTGGGTCACAGAATGGCTGGTGTCTTATGCCATGTAAACATGGTGTGAAAACATAAAAAAAAAATTCTGAGGTGGATACTGGTCGACTTAATATACTTATTTTACCATTGCTGTAATTGCAATTACAAGTGTTGCAAAAATATTATTAAAAGGAAGATGTATGAGTGTAACATAACTAAATACTGCTCTCTCCTTTCCCCCCGTTGCAGGCAAGATACATTCACTAATGTGTGTCTGAATTTATTGCAAGGTGCTAAAAGCTTTCTGACAGAAAGTTGGAATTTTGTCTCAACAAAATCTTAAAATATATAATAAAAAAAATTATTTACATTCACACATACTGCAGTTGAAATGTGTTTTTTTGTTTGTTTGTTTTTTTACCCAAGAAGATTTGTTATTGGACTTCAGTAATTGAAATACTAATTTTGAGAAATGAGATCACAAATTTATTTTAGTGGAATATGAGGTAAACAGGATTCAGGGCAGTAAAATGTTAGCAATATTAGACTGTGTTTGCTGCCTTATGTCAGTGATTATTTAATAATTTTATTAATTACTATAAATTATGTCATTTTGGCAACATATATTATATGCTTTAAGCTGGAATCACGTTACTCCCCATTTCTGCATATGTCAGGAAATGTTCTTAATGTGTGTATGTGTAAAGTATCTGCGGTCTATCATACTGTAAGTCAAACATGTCAAAATAGTCTAAAAGAAATATTGAGTTGGTACATGAGATATGTGTTGCCAAGTAAGTTGGTTATAGTTTACATCAAGTACATGTGCTTTCCGTAGCGCATGTCTGACACATTATTTGGCTACTTCACAGTCCCTGTACCTGGTCTAATTTCCACTGTTTGTTTTTGGCACATAGGATAGTCTAAAGACTTATTTACACGAGTGCAACACTATAGAGTTTGGAGCTACCCAGCAACATGTATCATTATGATGCCGGAAGCTCCGAAGCTGTGTAAATGTTCCCAATACTGTACTGATACAGCTGTGCAGGATTTTTTGAGTGGTCTTTTAATATAAGTCCTATTTCTAAAATAAGCCCTAGTTGCAGTCAGCGCTTTCAGCCCTAGGCATACCATAGCTCCAAACTCCCCAGTACCCTTCTATGTCCTCACCCAGGGCAGGGTGAAATCCGCTCACCCACTTCAGACTCCTGCCTCCTGAGTGCATAGTCTTAGGCCAAATCTACAAATAGATTTGATCATTTCTAACTGGTATATTGTATAGGTAATGGTTCATTTTACTCCTAGACAACATGAGTTCAAAAAGAAAACAGACGCTCAGAGGAATACAAGAAAGAAATCGAGGAGGACTCTGAGGACAAAAATATTACTGCTTTTTGCAGTTCACACGTATGTTTTACATAAATCACGGCCATTGTTGCAATTTGCAACAACGGCGATGATTTATGCAAAACATTTGTTGCATTTGAATTAATGGAATCCAGGCCAGAACGTATACACATAGTATGTGCTCCGGCCAGGATTCCATCCGGCCACACGAAAAACTGACATGTCAGTTTTCTGCAGCTGCTATTCATTGAATAGTGGCTGCACAAGACATATCAGTTGACACAATGGAGCTGGGATGTGATGATCTTCTCTGACACCGGACGTTCCATGATCACAGAATGGCCAGTGTCTGACGCCATGTGAACGTTGCCTAATATGGAACTTACCCTAGAGTAAGAAATAAAATAAGACCCTGTCTTATTTTTGGCAAAACACAGTAGGCATTACATCATTTACATATAGAACGTTTATTTGATGGAACTTGATTTACAAAGTTGATGTGAACCCTGACTTAGCAACAAGTAGTGCTCAATTATCTTAGATCGATGAGTCAGGATTCACACTTTACTTCTTGTGTCTGTTTTTTTTCCTGCAATTTCTTGCATTCAGTCTTTTCATCTAAAACCAAAAATGGATCCAGCAAAGAGGAAACATCTCCTATTCCTTTTGAATGCAGTTCTAGCTTTAAGTTAAAAATGCCTTGTGTGACGGAAACCAAATTCATAACCAATTTCTACAGCTTTGCTTTTGTAGAAAAGAATACAGAGCTTGAACAAGTCCTGGAAAATATAGAAATCAGTATGTGGAGTATGATGTATAGTAAGGGCATAAACCTGAAAAAACAGCAGCAGTTTGTAGATACAGGAGGGAACTGCAAATCATTATGTAGTAGTGTAGTACAACAGGCTAGAATAGAGAAGCAGGGCTGCTGTCAGAGGTTTGTGTGGTCACATGAAAGCAGTGTGGCAGGGGATGTGTTTAGCATCGACCAATCAGAAAGTGAGAATCACTGAGCTGTGCAGTAGGACAGTGACAAAAACTTTTCTATACAGCAGGTGGAAGGTGAGAAAGACTTCCTGGGTCAGATTACAGGGCTGTAGACCCCGCTATGCAGACCATGCCTCTCCCCCACTCCCCCTCCCACCGAGAACAGGGAACTGTTAAACCAAAGCAATGCTCTTAAACCAAGTTACAATTTTGAAAAAACTGTGAACTCCTCTTGCAAAGCACTCTCAAAAGTTACTTTTAAAGCAAGGTACCACTGTACTTCTATTTGGCTGGCACAAGCATTTAGAGATATTTGATATTTTTGCACATGTCAGGTTTGATGTATGTTCATCTTGGAAAAATTGTGTAGCAAATGTAACATAGCAGTATTGTTTTCAATATTAAAATATTCATAGCAGGAAGTTATGTAAGGGTGTTTATAATGGATCCAACTGGAAGTATGTCTATATCAGAGATGGGGAACATGTTGCCCTCCGGCTGCTGTAAACTGCAATTCTAATCATGTCTGGACAGACAAAGCTGTCCGGAGGAGCAATCCACACGTCCGGCTCGGGCCGGTGTCTGCACCGTTATGGCGCTGATCCTCGCTCGGCACTCGATTGCTTCCTATCTCATTGATCTATGCTGTATAACTATACAGCATAGATCTCAATGAGAGATCAGTGTGCTTATACTAGAAGTCCCCCAGAGGGGCTTCTAGTATAAGTGTAAAAGAAAAAAAAAAGTGTTGCTGTTAATAAAAAAAACCTCCCCTAATAAAAGTTCGAATCACCCCCCCCCCTTTTCCCATGTTATAAATAAAAATAAATTAACATGTTTTGCATTGCATGTGTGTATTTACCCAAAATATTAATTAATCCCATTCCTAATCCCGCACGGTAAACAGCACAAGTGCAAAAAAATCCCAAAGTGCAAAATTGCGCATTTTTGGTCGCTTCAAATCCAGAAAAAATGTAATAAGTCATCAAAAAGTCACATACATGTGCAATCAAGGTACCGATAGAACACATCATGGCGCAAAAAATGACACCACACACAGCCCCATAGACCAAAGGATAAAAGCGCTATAAGCCTGGGAAGGGAGCGATTTTAAGGAACAAATATTTGTATACAATGGTTTGAATTTTTTACAAGCCATCACATAATATAAAAATTTGACATGTTACATATCGATGTAATCGTAACAACTTGAGGAACATATAAAACAAGTCAGTTTTACCCTCCAAATAAAAGAGATGCTTTTTTTTAATTGAGCTAATACTAACCTTGGCTTGGCCCCACTTGACATCCACTCCATTTTTCTCCAACTGTGCTCTCCTCTTGTGTTTGTCTCCTTACTGCTCACTAGAGATGATTGAATACAATTCGATCGAGATGGTATTCAATCGAATATTGCAGTATTCTAAAGATTCAAATTCAATCGAGTAATGTGGCAAATACGTGGGAAACATTCAAAAGCCCTCCCATCGCAGTTGGCGCTTTTCTTAATCCAATCACAATGCAGGGAGGCTGTGAGGGACGCTGGGAGTATGTATCACCAGAACGGCATCTCCCCTCATTGGATGGCTGAACCACATGACCTTGAATCTTAAAGAGGAACTCCGGATAAGAAAGACTTGTTTTCTATTAAAAGTACATTAAAAGTTATATAGATGTGTCTATATAATGTATTACCGTATCTGTGCGGTTCTGCCACACTGGTAGCTGATAAAAATCCAGGAAGTGAAAAAAGTTGGCCCCTGTACAAATCCACATTGTCTCCTTCTCCCACTGCTCTCCCACCTTAGGAGACAAATATTCCATGTCTGTGTCTCACATTGTGTGTGTTTACTAGGCACAGGCTGATGATGCAGAGAGGGGGCAGGGCGTGTTTCACCATCTCAGACTGGCCAGAAGCAGGTGTTCCAGCTTCACTGATTTGCAAAGTCTACAGAGAAATTAGGGCTGTGTTCACACATGTTGGAGTGTCATTGCAGTACTGCAGCATCTGCACAAAAAAATTATGCAGTAAGGGTGCGTGCACACTACGGAATTGCCGCGTATAACCCGCGGCGTATTCCGTCGCTCGTCCCCGCACGCGGCGGCGCGCATTTCCGTCCGTGCCATAGACACTATTCTATGCACGGGCGGATTCCGCGTTCCGCCAAAAGAATTGACATGTCAATTCTTTCAACGGAACGCGTAATCCGCCCGTGCACAGAACAGTGTCTATGGCACCGGCGGAAAAGCGCGCCACCGCGTGCGGGGACGAGCGACGGAGTACGCCGCGGGTTATACGCGGCAATTCCGTAGTGTGCACGCACCCTAACACAAACAAAGAGGATAAGAGGCGGCACTGCCAATCCCACCTGCACAAAAAACAAGGCATAAACAGTATATCCCATGTAAGATAATATCGGATAAAGTCCTTTTGTGGAAATCAACTTCAAAAGATAAAAGATGCTTGATCATAATATGTGCATGGCGATGAAAAGAAAAAAAAAAAGAATTTAAAAGTTCTTTGCTTTATTGAAATATCAGCATTACAGGTAGAGAATACAGCGTGCTGTGCGGGTGAGACCACAATTAAATGATGAAGTACTGCAAATAATTCAGTAACACAATGAAACTGCAATGTGTGAACACAGCCTAGATGTTCTGCAACAGCTTTGGGCGGGGAATAGGCAGGGTGGGGGGGCTGTGATGGAACAGCTGAGGGAAAGCATTACATTCTGGAACCTGTAGTACTGAGTACATCTGCTCAACCAGGAAATACAGAAACACAAAACAGAACAAACCCCCCAAAACAAATGGATTTTTGGTAGTTTCAAAACTGGGATAGATAGGTAAGTATTGTTATATGCTTCTGCAGAGGTTTCATTTTTTTTTACCTCTACCCGGAGTTCCCCTTTAAATACTTGGCTCTCGCCAAATACTATGATGGGATCGAATATTCATTCGAGTAGTCGAGTCTGGGTGACTATTCGATTTAAAGGACAACTCCCACAAGATTTTTTTTAGCTTATTCAACACACATTACAAAGTTATATAACTTTGTAATGTGGTTAAATAACCGGTCTGGCCCCCTTCCCCCACTTTCGGAGAATAATGTATAAATGTATAAAGAATTTATACATTACCTATTACGATCGTCACGGTCCTCTCCTCCCGGGCGGCATCTGGTGACGACGACGTCAAAGCCGGGGGGCGGTCCGAGTCTTCTTCCTCCTCGGCTTCTTCATAGAAAGTGAATGGGACGGAAAAGGCTGCTGGTGCACATGCGGACCAGCAGCCTTTTCATTGGCTGGAGCGCATCACATGGCTTCCAGCTTGCTCAGCCCTGATTGGCTGAGGTTGGCTGAAGCCATGTGATGCGCTCCAGCCAATGAAAAGGATGCCGGTGCGCAAGCGCACTGGCAGCCTTTTCTCTCCGATGGACCCGGAAGTGAGAAACATCGCTGGACAGCGGACAATCAGAATGCAATAAGAAGCCAGGCCCTCACCGTTAATGGCAGGCTGCACCGATCGCACTGCAGCCTGTCATTAACCCCTTAAACGCTGCTGTCCCCGTCCCTTACCGACTGGCACGCCCGCAGTTTGAGAAATATGGTGTTAATAAAAACTAGAGATCATGGTGCAAAAAAATTACACCCCATACAGCCCCGTAGTGGGGGCTGTGTTCACACTACGTATATTTCAGTCAGTATTGTGGTCCTCATGTTGCAACCAAAACCAGGAGTGGATTAAAAACACAGAAAGCATCTGTTCACACAATGTTGAAATTGAGTGGATGACTGCCATTATTTCAATATAACAGCCGTTGTTCTAAAATAACAGCAAATATTTGCCATTAAATGGTGGCCATCCACTCAATTTCAACATTGTGTGAACAGATCCTCCTGGTTTTGGTTGCAATACTGACTGAAATATGCTGACTGAAATATACTGACTCTGATATATACGTAGTGTGAACCCAGCCTGAAAAACTAAAACCGTTACAAGAGTCACATTAGGGCCGTTTTTGTTCAGGCTGACCAATAGAATAATGGTATCATGTCGCTTTTACTGTGTAGTACATTATAGACATTATAGATACATTATAGACACATAGTCACAGGAACTCCCAAAAAGTTACAATACTGCATTCTTTTTTCCAATTTCCCCAGTTTATATTTTCATAAATAATATATTTGGGATTAAATCATACATGTTATGGTAGAATGAAAGCTTCCATTACAAAGTACAACTATTCCTGAAGATGAAAAGAAAAATGAATGTGCTAGAACTCTTAGAGGAGAGGAGAGGAGGGGAGGAGAAAAAAACGAAAATGCAAAAATGAAAATTGGTGCGGTCCACTGGATCATTTTGGGCTTGGTCCTCAAAGGGTTAACCTACTGAAAACACTGGTATAATAAAATACACACAATGTATACAATTAAATTAATATTAACTCATCCTATAGTAATAAATAAACAACAGTAATTTAACAATCAGGCTTGATTCTAGCCTTAGCCTCACAGACTTAACTGTGGTACATTTCAAGTGTTGTGTATAGTAATGTGTTATTTACCATGTATTACCCGAGCCCTGTTTCTACCTTTTCTGTATAAATGTATAAATGTATGTACCTTTTCTGTATTGCATGTCGGCCATCTTATGGACAGAAACACCACAGAGCAGGGCAGCCCAGCCTGGAGGAGGGGAGTCTGATTTTAGTTCTATGTGGTACACAGGAAGCTGCTGTCAGTAATTGCTGTGAGTACACTTACTAATACTGTACACTGAGCAATTTTACTATAAAATGGCCAACCCCTTTAAGAATTTAATATTAGTCTTAGGGCCATATTACACATCTGCTAGATTGGGGCTCGTTTATTGAGTCTATTACTCTGCTTGACTATCGTGCAGCAAGGGATGCACAGACATTATTACCGATGTCTGTGCAGCCCTTTCTTTAAAAGTATAGAATAATAATAGATACCTGTCCATGCTCCCCGATGCTATTACCCGCTCCCCGGTAACTTTCTCTCTTCTGTTCACTCCTAAGAACTTCAAAGCCAGTCTCTGAAGTGATAGGCTGCTCAGCCAAACACTGGCCATGGTTGGTTGGCCAGTGATTGGCTGAGCGACCTGTCACTTCAGAGACTGGCTCTAAAGTTCTACTTGACGCTGAGGGGACGCAGACAGAAGTGAGGAAGATATCAGGGAGTAAGCAGAAGGACCGCAAAGTTTGGACAAGTGTGAACTTTTTCTTACCTTTACACATTCATCAGCCGTAGGCTGCACATTGCTATTACATGTAGTGATGCATGCCAGGCGGCCGATGATTTTGGGTCAGGACTAGGGATGATCTGGACCTGCCGAGGTTCAGGTTTGTACGAACCCGAACTCTCGGCAATGATTCCTACTGTCTGTCCGCTCCGTGGAGTGGGTGGATACAGCGGGAGGACCGCCTGGAAAACTGGGATACAGCCATAACCATAGCCATAGGCTCGATAGATATTCGATCGAATAGTGAGATATTCGAATATTCGATAGACGTACGAATATCCCGCGAATATTCGATAAATATTCGATAAGTGTTCAAATCCCCCAGCTTCCGGTTTTACCCTCCAAATGGTCAAATAGATGCTTTTCACTAATCGAATACTTGTTCCCATAGACTTTACTGGGATCAAATATTCGATCGAATATTCGAATATTCGCGGGATATTCGTACGAATATCGAATATTCGAATATCTCACTATTCGCTCATCACTAATTGAGTGATGCTCTGCCAAGTCGGCCTGATTCAGCAGGTTATCACTCTGAATAATAGGGCCCTTAGAGCACCCTCATAAATAATCACTGGGATCCCATGTGCTCAGCTTTCAAAAAGCGATCCTTCAAATGAAAGAGATTGTCCATAACGGACAAAGCCTTTAATACTAGCTGCGTTGTATAGATTCTGCAATTTTATCTCTCTCTCTCTCTCTCTCTCTCTCTCTCTCTATATATATATATATATATATATATATATATAGCAAAAATATAGCACTGCAGCACTCCGGTAAAGGTGAACAAACGATGAGTAGTTTATTAAAGCATCACACGGTACAGCAGCGACGTTTCGGTCATAAAATTCCGACCATTTTCAAGCTAGTGATCACACCACACTCAAGTGAGTTATATACATGTGTCTATACATCAGCAATCAGTGAATCATCAAAGTAATCAAGTGAATATACAGGTAAGTATTCATCACATCCATATCTACAGTGTAATTATACATATGAGGGTCCACATTTGGCCCATACAGTAAAAAGGTAAGAGTGATCAGTGTATACATTATGAAATATTAAGCAAATACAGTTAATGAACAAATTGGAACAAGCTGGGTTCACTCACAGTTCTTGACTATCAGCATCACACGTATTGTTGAGACCAATGACTTCCGTCCTTTGAACTGCACGCTAGTATGGAACGCACAATGTTACGCGCATGCGTGGGTCCCGGACCAATGAACAAAGACAACGTCATCCGTGACGATAACGCTACAAGTGATCATGTGAGCACATTTACAATACGTGTGATGCTGATAGTCAAGAACTGTGAGTGAACCCAGCTTGTTCCAATTTGTTCATTAACTGTATTTGCTTAATATTTCATAATGTATACACTGATCACTCTTACCTTTTTACTGTATGGGCCAATTGCGGACCCTCATATGTATAATTACACTGTAGATATTGATGTGATGAATACTTACCTGTATATTCACTTGATTACTTTGATGACTCACTGATTGCTGATGTATAGACACATGTATATAACTCACTTGAGTGTGGTGTGATCACTAGCTTGAAAATGGTCGGAATTGTACGACCGAAACGTCGCTGCTGTACCGTGTGATGCTTTAATAAACTACTCATCGTTTGTTCACCTTTACCGGAGTGCTGCAGTGCTATATTTTTGCTGTATTAATACCAGGGGATCTGGTGATACTGCAGGCACCCATCTTCAACCCTTGCATCGAGTGCCACGTCATTTTGTATTTCTCTCTCTCTCTCTCTCTCTATATATATATATATATATATATATATACACACACATTAACGTTCAAAAGTTTATTGTCACATTGAAATGTCCTTATTTTTGAAGGAAAAGCACTGTACTTTTCAATGAAGATAACTTTAAACTAGTCCTAACATTAAACAAATACCCTCTATACATTGCTAATGTGGTAAATGACTATTCTAGCTGCAAATGTCTGGTTTTTGGTGCAATATCTACATAGGTGTATAGAGGCCCATTTCCAGCAACTATCACTCCAGTGTTCTAATGGTACAATGTGTTTGCTCATTGGCTCAGAAGGCTAATTGATGATTAGAAAACCCTTGTGCAATCATGTTTACACATCTGAAAACAGTCTAGCTCATTACAGAAGCTACAAAACTGACCTTCCTTTGAGCAGATTGTGTTTCTGGAGCATCACATTTGTGGGGTCAATTAAACGCTCAAATTGGCCAGAAAAAGAGAACTTTCATCTGAAACTCGACAGTCTATTCTTGTTGTTAGAAATGAAGGCTATTCCATGCGAAAAATTGCTAAAAAATTTAAGATTTCCTACAACGGTGTGTACTACTCCCTTCAGAGGACAGCACAAACAGGCTCTAAACAGAGTAGAAAAAGAAGTCGGAGGCCGCGTTGCACAACTAAGCAAGAAGATAAGCACATTAGAGTCTCTAGTTTGAGAAACAGACGCCTCACAGGTCCCCAACTGTCATCTTCATTAAATAGTACCTGCAAAACATCAGTGTCAACATCTACAGTGAAGAGGCGGCTGCGGGATTTTGGCCTTCAGGGCAGAGTGGCAAAGAAAAAGCCATATCTGAGACTGGCCAATAAAAGAAAAAGGTTAAGATGGGCAAAAGAACACAGACATTGGACAAAGGAAAACTGGAAAAAAGTGTTGTGGTTGGATGAATCCAAGTTTGAGGTGTTTGGATCACAAAGAAGGTTTGTGAGACGCAGAACAAATGAAAAGATGCTGGAAGAATGCCTGACGCCATCTGTTAAGCATGGTGGAGGTAATGTAATGGTCTGGGGTTGCTTTGGTAAGGTGGGAGATTTGTACAGGGTAAAAGGGATTCTGAATAAGGAAGGCTATCACTCAATTTTGCAACGCCATGCCATACCCAGTGGACAGAGCTTTATTGGAGCCAATTTCATCCTACAACAGGACAATGACCCTAAACACACCTCCAAATTGTGCAAGAACTATTTACAGCAAAAACAGGCAGCTGATATTCTATCGTTAATGGAGTGGCCAGCGCAGTCACTAGATCTGAACCCCATTGATCTATTGTGGGAGCAGCTTGACCGTATGGTACGCCAGAAGTGCCCATCCAACCAATCTAACTTGTGGGAGCTGCTTCTAGAAGAGTGGGGTGCAATTTCTCCAGCTTACCTCAACAGATTAACAGCTAGAATGCCAAAGGTGTGCAATGCTGTAATTGCTGCAAAAGGTGGATTCTTTGACGAAAGCAAAGTTTGATGTAAAAAAAATGTTATTTCTAATACAAATCATTATTTCTAACCTTGTCAATGTCTTGACTCTATTTTCTATTCATTTCCCAATGTATGGTGGTGAATAAGTGTGACTTTTCATGGAAAACACAAAATTGTTTGGGTGACCCCAAACTTTTGAAGTATATATGCATTCACATTTGTGTGCATAAAATAAATAAATTACTAGGGCCCTTAAAACAAAGAGAAAATATAATTTGTGTTGTGATTCCAGTGCTGTTCCACAGCATTAATTAAATCAAATAGAATGATATAATGATTTGACGCCTGGTATATTGGTGTAGTGTTATTAATTTTCAGCTGTTGGTTTATTTATTCATTTTTAACACTTTTAATAAATATGTAAATAAATAGATTATATGTCCCTATAGTTCACATAAATATAGCACTGTATACCATAGAGTACAAAAAAATACAATTGCAAATTGTAATTTATGTACTGATAAGACATTTTTAACAGAAGAAGAATGATATAAAAAATATAATTAGGTCTCAGATGTATTTTATGAAAGGCAAAAAAATAACTATTAATCTTATGTCATTGCTGAGTAATATCATAATATGTATTGTTACTTTCAGTTTAATTCTGTGGAAGTGACTGGGCTGTAAAACCAACAGTTCATAAACACAACATTTTTTATCTAATAATTAACATAAACAAAACTAGTAATTAAACACTCGGTAGATCACCAACATAAAACAAATATGCTTCAGTCAAATACAATGGAAAAAGATCCACACAATATAAGTATTGGCTTCTAGCAAGAAATTAAATTTAACAAAACCTTATTATGAAAGGCATAAATTTAATTCCAAAGTGTCTGTTATAGCATAGAAGGTGACTAAAGCCCAATTACTTCATCTCCTTGTTTCCTCAGCTGGCGCCTTGCATCCCAAAAAGCAGCTAAAACTCTACCCAATTGCCACATTATTCAAGGTATTTGAATACTGTTCATCTCCTACTCATCTTCTCCTTCTTCTCCTCATCACTCCCCTGTCGAAGTGATGTCTGGAGGTATCATGCCTTAAAAGACAAAATCAGGCCTTTTTAAAATGACCTTGTTCTACACTCTATTACCTGATTATTAAAGCGAATGTACCTTCAGGTACATTTGCGCTAAATGTTTCATATGAATAGAACGGCGCCGGTGTGTCGGGAGGTGAACCAGCTCATCCCCAGTTGGAGGAAACCCCCTTCCCTCAATGACACGGCTCCATTAGAATCAATGGGGCTGTGCCATATAGGGGCAGGGGTTTCCTCCCACTGGGGGCGGGTAGGCCTGCTTCCAGTGCTTCAGCCCGGGCCAGTGCTTGGTATTAGGCCGTGTTTCAAAAAAAGGGCCATGGCATCGGCTTCCCTATGCCGGTGCCATTTTATTCATAGCCGGTGCCATTTTATTCATATGCAACACTTAAAGCAAATGTACCTGATGGTGAGCCAACCGTAAGGTGGATTGGATTTGGTGTGGCAGGTAACCCCCAGTTCGCTACCCCTGGCTTGGCTTACTACTGGTGGTAAGCGAGGTGTAGCTGTAGATGTAGGCAGGACAGTAGGCAGGAACATAGCGGGACTCATGGATAGAAATTAGGAGTCACAGGCTGCAATAATAGGCAGGAATCAGATAGGAAGCAGCTGCTGCAGCTGTGGCAATTTTGGCCATTTTGGCTGTTTCATTAAAAGGGTTCATGCTTTTTCTTGTGCATTGATATTAGCCACTTATGTCTCTAATCCTGACCTTTGCTTTGTTCCTGACCTTCTTCTTGTATTCTTTGGATTGTCTGCCTGTTACCTGTTGTGCTACACTTAGCTTTATCCTTGCCCCTATGTTCTTATTTGGCCTGATGTACTGTACCCTGACTTTTATTCTGGTGACTACATTTCTGACTACAGTTTTTTCATGCTAATGATGTCAATCAGGGGACTGAGTTATGGTGTTCTTCCTGCAGCAAAGTCTACACCTCATTGGTGATAAGAAAGCTAGGGGATCCAATAGACTTCACAAAAAGTATTGAAGCATTCATTTTTTTTTTATAAAATATAGATTTTATTAGAGATGAGCGAACTTTTGAAAAGTTCGGATTCGTACGAACCGAACCAAAAACAAACCTTGCTATAACGGCTGAATAATTGCAGCTACAATAGTGGGAGTCTGATAGGGTATAGTTTTGTTTCGTTGCAGTTGCTATTACAATGAAAAAAGTGGAAAAAATACACGGGACATAGGACACAAAGTTCCTTGGACCCAGTAGGGTAGAAAACGGACATTTGACAGTGGAACCAGCAGCAGTAATAGTACTGTATTGGGCCATTTTTTCCACACAACTGTGCAGTAATGGGACAGCTGATTTTTTTTGGGACAGTGATGGGACTTTTTTTTTTTTTTGGAATGTTTATTTATTTATTTTAACTTTTTTGGTTGCGGCTAAACGGGGTTCTCCTATTATTTTTTTGAATCTTGTAAAGATATAAACTGAGATTTTCACTTAAAGGGGTAGTGCGGCGGTAAAAAATTATTCACAGAATAACACACATTACAAAGTTATACAACTTTGTAATGTATGTTATGTCTGTGAATGGCCCCTTTCCCCGTGTCCCACCACCCCCACCCGTGTACCCGGAAGTGTAGTGCTTTATACATACCTGATCCGTGCCGACACGCGTCCGCCATCTTGTGCCAAACGTCATCTTCGGCCGGCCGGCCCGAACACCTTCGATCTTCCAGAGTGCCGGCCGCGTCATCAGCTGCTCAGCCGCGATTGGCTGAGCATAACTGTGCTCGGCCAATCGCGGCTCAGCGGCTGATGACGCGGCCGGCTTCAGTAACGGAGATCGCTCCTCCAGGACAACGTCCCGGAGGAGCAATCTCTCCCAATAGACCCCAGGGAAAGGTTGCCTCCGGTAATCGGAGGCAGCTGTCAACTTTGACAGCTGCCTCCGATTAGCTAATTAGCGGGCACGGCGATCAGACCGTGCCCGCTAACAGCGGCGGTCCCGGGCTACACGCGGCACCAGGGACCGCGGTGCTTCAAAGCAGGGTCGCCGCGCGTCCCCGCTTTGAAGTGCTAATGAGGACATATGACGTACCGGTACGTCATATGTCCTTAACAGGTTAATAAAGTAGATCAGCTTGAACACTGAAATTGCTTTTATGTGTCTTAGTTGATACTCACAGACAGCTGTCACATTACGTTTTTTATTAGGCAGCACCCAAGTATATCTGAGGAGACTAATTTGAGGTCTCAGCCTAACATGGGTGACGTCGCACATCTTGATATTCACAGAAAACCAGGATACAAGGGATTATAGGAGTAATAATCCCTTGTATCCTTGTCTATTCTATGATTTTATTTTTGTTGTTGTTTTAACTAGATTCGTTGCAAACTTTCTCAAAGTTCGGCTCGGTGATGAACAAAACTTTTTGTAAAGTTCATATTAAATCTGGTTCGTTATGGTTCGGTTCATTCATCCCAAGATTTTATCCATAATTAGTAAATATTTTTGCCCACAGCAACCACACATTGTGTTGACTTCATCTACACACTAAGTCCCCTGGACACTGGCTTAACGCTGTGTTAACTTTACCCACAGCAACCACACTGGTTTTACTGGGCACTGGCTTAACACTGGGTCAACTTCACCCACAGCACCCACACTGGGTTAGTTGGACACTGACTTAACACTTTAACTTCACCCACACACTGGGTTAACTTTACACTGGCTTAACAATGGATTAACTTCACCCACACACTGGGTTAACTGGACACTGGCTTGATGTTGGGTTACCTGGACACTGACTTAACACTTGGTTAACTTAACCCACACACTGGGTTAACTGGACAGTAGCTTAACACTATGTTAACAGAGAGAGAACATAGACAGTGATCCTTGGTGTAGGATCATTAGGAGAATCAGTGAATTCATCAGGACTCTAACAGTGGATTCCCTCACCCGACGGAGTTATGCAAGACTGAGACACAAATCTCTAAGCTTATTGAGAGGAAAAATACCAATGTGCAGCCTTTTCTGTGTACCCATGCTGGGGATATGAAGAGATGCAGACCTCCACTACTCAAATACACAGCAATCTGAGCCAATAAAAGATAGTCTGTGAGTAGAATAATTAAAAATGTATTAAAACAATGAAATTAATTGACATACAGCACAACATGTTTCCAGGAGGTTTTGGCCTCTTCCTCAGGGGCTGAGGAAGAGGCCGGACCGGCCTGGAAACACATTAACAGTTTGCTTCGCTTCCTGTTAGAGATGTTTATTTGACTGTGGAGTTTACAGAGTAATTTACCTATACCTGAATTATTCTTGCTATGACAGTAGATCACTGTACCATAAAAATGTGAGAACTCCCACTGTAATGATAAGTCAATTAACAGTTTCCAGGTGACCTGTCTTTTTACCTAGAACTTTTAAAAAAGGTAATTATTCGCAAATGAATTTTCTTATTTTGGGTACTGTATCTAAGAATCAATGAATTACAATAGAAATAGACAGAAATATTATCTTATGTTGTTTCTGATCTTTCCCCGAACTAGCCTCAGATTGTGGCCCCTTGTTCTTGTGTTCAGTTTCTTAGTAAAAATGTTTCCTTCCTCCAACTTATTTAGTGTTTTAATTTACTTAAAGGTTTCGATCATGTCCACTCTTCCCTTTTTTCCTCTGGACTAAATAGATTTGATTTTTTAAGGATGGGGATCCAGGTAAAATTAAAAAAAGGAGGATGGGAGGGGATAAGTGAAAAACATAATAAACAAGTTATACTTACCCCTCCAAGTCCCCTGCATCACTTTCCAATCCCCCACTGGGCTCTTCTTTCATCTAGTTACTGTGATTTAATGGCCCCACAAAAACTGTTCACTATCAGTGACTGCAGTGGTCTTCCACTTGAATTATTGATTGGTTTGGCAGGTAGAAAGTTGGCAAAATTCCTCCTTCAGAACCAGTTCGTCCCCAATGAACATATAGTAAGATACCTAATCAGTGTCTTCTGACAGTTCTTTATGTCGGGGTGTCCCAACACACATTACCAGTTCCCACCCGTCGTTCAACCAATACCAAATAAAGAACATGTCTCATAAATTCACACACAACAGATAGCTATAAAAAGATCTATCTATTAAGGCTTATAGGAGGCCAAAGCCAGTGGGGACCACTCTATGCATGATGTTTATTGATAGATTTGACACTGTCTATACTGTTTCCATCTGTATGGTATGCTGTTGTGTGTCTATCAGTAACACAGAGTAAAAAGCAGTTCCATTCAGGTTCATACAAATAAAGTAGACCACTACCTGAGGGAAGAGCCATGGAAAGCAGAAATTATATAGATTCTGCTTGTCAAAACCCAAATGACTTGACTGTTGTTTGAACCTCTCTTTTTGTGAGTGTTGGATTTAGAGGTTTATGAAATGGATGAAGCTGATTAACTTTTATGCTTTATAGTTTTCTCCCATTCATTCTGTGGTGTAAAAAAAAAGAATAATTAAATCCTTCAAGACTTCATTTGCCTGATGTTAAGCTAATGAGTTCACATAGCGACCTTTTATTTCCAGTCTTGAGAAGCCAATTGGTTTTAATTCTGCAACTTTTTTTTTCTTGGTCAGAACATAGATAACTAAGCGCACATTCCGTTATATTAACTACTTCACAAGATGATCTGAATTTGTATTTTACCAATTACCTGTTTATTAATCAAAATGACTTTGACCACTGCAAAACTTATAAAATTCCTCTTTCAAAATTCCTCTTTTGACATACAACAATAAAGGCTAAACACTAAAAGAGAAAAATATATTTTACCTAAATCATACCTGCATGATCCCTAGTACATTGTGAAATTTTCACTCTGTACCGAAAATGGCTTAATTTTTTTTTTCCTATAATATATCTTTTTAGAGAATAGTACCTCTTTCTCCACTTATCAGACTTCTCTTCCTTGTCTCCTCTTAAACACATCATTTACTAAAATTGCTAAAGTTGGTCTAGGGATAGGCCAGCTTAGTGAAGTATCATGGTAAAGCTAACCGTAGAAGGGAGCATCCTGCTTCATAGCTTACGCTACCCTTAGCTACTGTTAATTGCTTGTGGTTCAAAATGTATCACTACGGAAAGTTGAAAAAATAACCAGAAAAATTCCTTGTGATGCACATCTATTTGGCGTACTTTCCATGGTGCTAAACAGAGAGTCAAAGGCACTGGATCCAAACACTGGAAGGCCATGTTCACATTATGTATAACACCGGTCGTTCTGTGACCTGGCCGGAACACAAAACCACCGGTGTTACTGAAGATCATCCTGGCCGTTACTTCAGTACCAGCCGGATGATTTTAATTTCTGCTGAATTCGGATACGGGCGCATCACCCAATGGAGTCGCATGCTCCATTGTGTGAAATGACAGGTTCTCAGCGGCCGCTATTCAATTAAAAGCGGCCTCGGGAAACTAACATGTCAGTTTTTTTGCATGGCCACTGGTGATCCGGGCTCGAGTGTATCCTGTGTGTATACACTCTGGCCGGAAATTCCTCTAGCTGCAGCACAATGTAAGTCAAGTATTAATCAGTCTGTGTTGCAAATTACGTGTGAACATGGCCTAAACTTTTTGAGACCTTTTTCATGCTGATAACTTTTGAGCTACAGGATATATTGCAAATCTGGCTATGGCCATCTATTTCTGGGATAATGTTGGTCTTTTTTAAGGCTAGGTTCACACTAAGTATATTTCAGTCAGTATTGTGGTCCTCATATTGCAACCAAAACCAGGAGTGGATTGAAAACACAGAATGGCTCTGTCCACACAATATTGAAATTGAGTGGATGGCCGCCATATAACAGTAAATAACGGCCATTATTTCAATACAACAGCCGTTGTTTTAAAATACCAGCAAATATTTGCCATTATATGACGGCCATCCACTCAATTTCAACATTGTGTGAACAGAGCCTTTCTGTGTATTCAATCCACTCCTGGTTTTGGTTGCAATATGAGGACCACAATACTGACTGAAATATACATAGTGTGAACGCAGCCTCCATACAGTACATATTGGAAAAGCTTTCCCTCAATCCAACATAGCAGCTTTATGGTAGTCGATGTTCTGGACATACTCCAAAAGTTTTTCCCCCTCGCCCATTCCTTGCTGGGATAGTCAGATATGTTATTTCCTCTTTCTATTCCAAAGAGTGACCTGAGACTTTTGACTCACCCTGTAGAATGTGGTGAGTTTTTTTTTTTTTAGTTTTTTTTATTTACAAATTATTTTTCTATTTTTCCATTTGTAAAAAATTTCACCCCTATAAAAATATGTCCTTGAATATATACGCTTTAGATAATAAATGGTTTCCTTTGATTAAACACATCAGTTTTGTTTAATGTAAGCTCAGAAAGTGATGGCAGATTGCAATAGAAAATGTTTTTAGAAAATTGTAAAGTAAAGAGTCGGCGTCTGGCTATGTTTCCACAATGTCGTTGTTTGACAATGACGGCCTTTAATAATGACCATAATAATTATTTACTGCCTCCGTTATACAATGCCCATAATTTTAAAAACAACGGCCCTTACTTTACTTAAGACATCCTGTAGTGAGAAAATAGCCTCAAGCCTCACAAAAGAACTCTCCTAAATGTCCTTTCTCTAAGTTATAAATATCCACATGTGAAAGAAGAAAGGAAGAGTTTCTGATTACTGGTGATTAAGCACTGAAATGCTTTAATGCTGGTTACTCAAGTTGAGCATTCTTCAGTGCTTGAGTGCTTGACTCGAAAAACGAAACCCTTTGAAATTAAAAGGGGTCTTGAGAATTTAACCACACGCATTTAACCAGATGTGCCTGGTTCACCATCAAGACATATGTAAAGGAAATATACAAAAATTAGAACTAAAAAATGCAAAATGTATTGCATTGTATTGTAAATTGTAATGCATCTTGCAGTAATGTGTATTACTTTTTTGTAATTTTTGTATGTACACACAGTACCAGTGTGTGATGTGGATGCCACTGCAGGGGGTTAATCTATTTCCACTTGCTCAATTTTGCACTCACCTTCCACTCAGGTGGCAAATTAAGGATGCTCTATATCACACCCCAACGCACAACCTCACAACACACGCTGCCACCACCTTTCAAAGTGAAAGGACACTGTCACCCCAAAATACTGATTACCAGCACTGACAGGGTTAAAACACCACAACCAAAGGCTATGGATTCTTAGAGCATACAAGGACAAAACTTATTAAAGTTTTAAGCTTTAATATATAGAAGGTATATTAAAGAAGATACAATAAGATTACATACATACATGAAATAACAGTTATAAAATAAAAGGGAGAAATAAGCAGAAACTATCTACCACTTACAATAGTTGTTTGCCTTCTCAGGGGGTGGGAGAAAAACATGAATCTAACTCAGTCAGACTGTCTCCTGTACAGTTTTTTCTCTTGCAGCCATATTGTATAGAGTCAAAACTCAGTTGCCCATCAATTCATTACTGTAATTGTCCCTGATTGGTTGATTAGGTGATAATGAGGCCAGACCAGGGACTCTTCATTGTATAAGTGCTTTGATCGAACTAATGTACTTTGGTTGGGTGATTGGGTGGGTGGGGGTTTGTTGGGGTTGAATGAATCTATCCCTCCTTTGAAGTGTACAAAACTCCAGGCTCCATGTCATAAGTCACACTTGGAGATAACTTGTTACCCCCACCCTCTATAAACCAGACCTAGTGTGTCCTGACCAGAGACCCCTAATAAAACAGGCATCCTGAGTTTATGATGTTTAGTGTAGTGAGAGGAATACACATAACAGTCCACAGTTATTGACATATACAAAATACACTTTCATAACAATTTCTTTTACACATCCCTTCCTTTACCCTAGTACCACAAGGTGCTTTATAGAGAATGCTCGCTCAATACTATTTCTGATTTTAAAAAATTTGAACTTTAGGGCCAGTTCACATGAAGTAAAACTGGCTTATTTCTGTGGCGGAATCCCTCCAGTGTCATACTGGCCATCTATGGGAGGCTTGGGCGCCTCCTCTCTCCATGCGGAAGAATGGACATCTCAATTCTTCCGGGCGGAGGGGGCGCGGAGAGAGGAGGTGCGCGAGCCTCCAGTAGTCTGCCATTCCACCAGTCGGCCATTCCACCAGTTTTGTTCCATGTCGTCTCCTTCATAGTTAAATACTTCAAGAGAAGGACAGGTTCACCCTTGCCTTGAGCAAATTGTAGTCCATTGTCCATTGTAGTAAAAGAAGCCCTCATGTATGCTGTTGTCTCTAATTGATGTCAGCTGCAGCCTTAAATTGAAAATAAATACATAAATGCTTCTTCATCAGGAATAACAGATACATTTGGCGTGAGCATTCGATAGAATACCAAAAATTCTGGTTTTATCAAAATTCTTGCTTCACTCATCTAAGGGAACATGGTGTCAAAAGGAAAGTTAACAAGGGGCCCAACATTTTACATTGGTGGCTATAGGTGACACGTCATTCTAGAGATATATGACCTACTGTTTGTTGATGTATATGCAGGTCTTCTTGAATACCTCTCATGAAAATTCAAAACACAATGAGAACAGACCCTTAATCTGAATTTTTTTTCAATGAATTTACAGTAAGATAAAGCTGACAAGATGTGTGATTACTAATTCTAGAGGCGGTAGCAAGTAGCGGGGCTGAGAAACCTACAAAAATCTAATGCCCCTATTCCACGAGTCGTTTGGAGGAGCAAACAAGCGCTATTAGCCCATAGGATACAGCAGCGTCTGCTGCCGATGCTCCTATTCAATGGAGCGATGGCAGCAGATCGCTGCTATATCAGTCGCTTGTTTTTCAACATGTTGAAAAACAATCGACTGCAACGATCAGCCGACATGAACGATGTCGGCTGATCGTTGCACTCTATTCCACTGGACGAATATCGTTCCGGCCGATATCGGCCGAATACGAACGATATTGCTCCTCTAAATGACCCGTGGAATAGGGCCTTTAGAGTTCTGTAGCTATGGTAAATTTTAAGAGCCTAGGTAAAAAGGATTGCTATGGTATCCAGAAGCAGTACAGTCATCACCATGTATATTGCTTCTAGCTTAAAGGAGAACTCTCGCCATGTAATGTTTTTTTTTTTCCCCCTTCAAAATGCAGAGGCATGGGAGAACAAAAAAAACCTTACAAATTACCTCTCCCCATGCCCCTCCAGTGTTGGATCACCGTTACGGGCCCCAGGATCTTCACCAGAGCTGACGTCACGACCAGGTTGATGGTTTGGCCACTCAGCCAGTCAGTCACTGGGGTGGGACGCCACTGCAGTCACTGATTGGTTGAGTGAGGGAGAGGTAAGTATAGTTTTTTATGTTCATCCTTGCCGTCTTTCAGATTTCAGCCAGGTGGGACTTTAAAGACAAGAACCTATGAAATGTTTTTTGTTTTTTTTTCCCCTGAGAATCTAAAGCAAGTGTCAAACTTTGGCCCTCCAGCTGTTACAAAACTACAATTACCATCATGCCTGGACATCCAAAGCTAAACCTGGCTGACCAGTCATGATGGGAATTGCAGTTTTGCAACAGCTGGAGGAAATGAGTTTGACACCCATGATCTAAAGCCTTCTAAAACCTAAAGCCATAATGATCATTTGTTATATAGGAAAATGTTAAGTTAACAAGCACTGAATATTATTGTTTTCGATCACTGTAAAGTTACAAAGTAGGTTGGTAAAGTACTTACCTGTCCATGTTGCTGGTCAGGTACACTTATCCATTCAGGGATCTGGCTTGATTTCTCACAATTTTTCCCACGATTCTACATTTAATAACCAAGACGATCTTACCACTACTACACTGGCATATTTGTATAAAGGTTTGATGATGATAACAGCAGAAAAAACTAGACCTAAAAATAAAAAGTATTGGGAAGAGAAACTGGGGGTAATCTCAGAAGAAATGTGGAAATCCATTTTTAGAAATATTACAAAAATCTCGGTAAATGTGAACCATAGATTAACTCAGCTAAAGTTGGTTTATGGTTTGTATTATACACCTAAGAAACTAAATAAGATGAGGCAAGGAGATCTAGACATGAAGTGTTGCCTAAGATGTGGCATGGAAGATGTAGACCTTTATCATATAATGTGGGAGTGTTCCCTGACGCTGGACTTTTGGCGGGGAGTTATAGATACTATTCAGAACAGAATCTCAGCAAATATAGCTTGGAACCCATTGTTCTTAATATTGGGGTACACAGAGACAATTGCGAAGGAGGAAAATAAAATGTTAATAGTTAAATTGATACACTTGGCAAGGGTAGAAATAGTGAGAGGTTGGATGGATACCTCCCCGCCACAGGTTTCGCGTTGGGAAAAAGTTGTTATGAAAATTGGGAGGTATGAAATTTTTTATTTTAAGGGGAGGAAGGTTTGGTAATCTGTGGTTAAAGGCTGGCAGTTATGGCTAAAAGACGGCTAATGAATTTGGGGGTGAATTTTTATTTGGGTTTGGCTTGAGGTGGGAGGTAGGGTGGGTAAGTGGGTGTTAATGATTTGAATATTGTAATTTTATTTGTGGGTTGAGTCCCAAGGGGAAAATTGTACTTGGGTTTATTTTTGATTGATATAATAAAAATTTTCTAAATGAAAAAAAAAAGTAGGTTGGTAAAGTACTTACCTGTCCATGTTGCTGGTCAGGTACACTTATCCATTCAGGGATCTGGCTTGATTTCTCACAATTTTTCCCACGATTCTACATTTAATAACCAAGACGATCTTACCACTACAATAGAGTACATCAATTATTGATGAAATATGAACTGCCTGATATGAAATTCCTGAATATATGAAATACATTATTTTCTCACTCATTTTTACATTTTGTACGGTACCTAAATGTTTTTTTCTATATGTTTTTTATATTTTGCTGAATTTGTATATATTTTTTTACATTTTCTTTGAATAAGGTTTTTGTCTATGTTCTTTCATGTTGGGTTGGATTAATTTATATTAAATGCATCTTATCTATAAGTTTACTTTACTTATACTTTGATCTCTGATCACTACCTACAATAACCAATACTATATAACTCATCTTTTTACCTTGACTAGAGGACCTTAAGGTTTTTTTTTACCCCCTTTATTTTCTTACTATGTGCTGATATCCTGTAACCCTAGGATTTCAATAAAGAATCATTTTTGAATTGCAGATTTTTTTTTGTGTGTGTGTGTGCATGTGTTAATTACATTTTTATAGGTCTCAATTTTTTTTAGCAGAATGAAATAAAAAATAGCATTGCTTTCATGTCGAACATTAAAGAACAGATAATGATTAATTTGTTTATTTAATGGATGAGAAATCCTAAGAAATAAAAGCTGGAACTGTCTTGTTATTTCTGCCTAATTGCCATTTTCAGTATGTCAAAAGAAAATCAGTGCTTATGCCGTAATTATTTGTGACCTAAAATGATGAGATAATGTGCTAAGCTCTTAAGGCCATTAGAGAAAAATGCCCTCTTTTAGTTATAATGTACAGTGCACAGAGATAAATTATGTTGGCTTGGGATCTTTAACAGTTATAAATAGTTTTTTGTGGTTGGTAGCATTTTTTTAACTACTGTATGTAATATGGAAAAAAAATCCACTGTGCTATTGATCATGTGGTTTTATTGATATTTAATCAAACAGTAAAATATTGAAGAGGAACATGAAGAGCAAACAGGATGGTATCACCGTCAGGGAGTCTTATCTGGCAGCAATACACTTGTATTGTTATAATGTGGGAACAGTGAGCGATAAGCTTATATCAGCCCTCGCTGCCTGCTAGAGGTGCTGCCCTAAATGGCAGACCCTATCTGGGTAAAAAAAAAAGAAAAAACGTATAAGACTACTTTTTAACCGCAAAAAATCTTGTTAGAAGTCGGGGTTGTCTTATACGCTGGGTATGGTCGCCCCTATGCGGTGGGGGAGCTAAAAAATGGCCCGCATCCCCACCATATGGGGGGACCATTTAAAAAAACCAAACAGTTAACTCACCCGGGCCCTTTACAAGCCTCCGTGTGTATTCCCCTTCGCTCCCATTGCCGGCGCAGCCAGTGTGACGTACACTGACTGCGCCGGGAATGCCCAAAGCTCTCCCGAGCAGCCGAGCGTCTAATCAGAGACGCTCGGCTGCTCGGGAGAGCTTTGGAAGAATGACAGAGGCTTCGGGAGGCTCCGGAAGTACCCAAAGCCTCTGTCATTTTTCCGAAGCTCTCCCGAGCGTCTCCGATTAGACGCTTGGCTGCTGGGGAGAGTTTTGGGCATCCCCGGCGCAGAAAGTGTACGTCACATTGTCTGCGCCAGCAACAGGAGCAAAGGAGAAAACGCGCGGAGGCTGGGAACAGTCCCGGGTGAGTTAACCGTTTGTTTTTTCATTAGTTTAGCTGCAGTTTACCCCCGCCTGACCGCAGCAGGGCTGTGGTCAGGCAGGGGTTAACATTTTCTGGTGTATAAAGCAAATCTCTGACAATCTGATTAAAAGTCAGGGGTCGTCTTATACGCCCAGTTGCCTTATACGCCGGAAAATACGGTAATACTACTACTACTACTACTACTACTAATAATAATAATAATAATAATAATAATAATAATAATAATAATAATAAATAGAAGTAGGAGGGGGGAGTAGAAGAAAATGAAGAAACATATACTACTTCTATTACCACTACCAAAAGATACCACTTATCTTTATCATCATCATCATCATCATCATCACCACCATCACCATCTATACTGCTGCTACTAATAGAAGAAAAAAATACTATTAAAGGGGTTATCCAGTGCTACAAAAACATGGCCACTTTCTTTCAGAGACAACATGAATCTTTTCTCCAGTTCAGGTGCGGTTTGCAATTAAGCTCCATTCACTTCAATGAAACTGAATTGCAAAACTCCACCCAAACTGGAGACAAGAGTGAAGCTATCTATGGAGGAAAGTGGCCATATTTTTGTAGCACTGGATAACCCCTTTAATGCTACTTATAGAAGAAATAGTTACTACTACAACTTCTTTTACTACTTGTACTATTACTACTACTACTACTACCACCACCACCACCACCACCACCACCACTAACAGAAGTGGAAGAGATACTACAACAACAACAACAACAACAATGTTGTGAAAAATAAATAAATATGCAATAATATTATGTTTTGACCAAAAATGTGTTCATATTGGTAGGCACCTTGAAATTTTGGGTATAACATAAGCCAGAGCATTAGACTCAAATTACGATCAAGGGGGGATATTTATCAAACATGGTGTAAAGAGAAACTGGCTCAGTTGCCCCTAGCAACCAGATTCCACTTTTCATTTTCCAAAGACTGAGAGGAATGAAAAGGTAGAATCTGATTGGTTGCTAGGGGCAACTAAGCCAGTTTCACTTTACACCATGTTTGATAAATCTCCCTCACAGTTTCCATTCATATCAGATTAAGGACAGGTGTAACGGATCCATGTAAAACCAAACATAAATTAATCCTGATCTATGTTCCTTATATTGGGATTCACCAGTTTTCTGTCAGGGCTCCTGTATTTTTTAAACAAAGAATACAGCCACACACTATATTATTCTAGTTAAAAAACAAAAACAAAACAGAATTGTTGATGGAAGCAGGAAACAGAAATTACATTTCTCTCTCTTGATATCAAGTGCTCCCTGTCAGTATTTCAAACCATTTAGAGAAAGTGAGAATGTTCAAGCCTTCCTGCAAACACTGATATTGCTTTGACATTTGCCATTGGCCATATTGGCATAATATCACAGTGTGACATAATGTGATGGATGACACAGGCAGTAATATTTACTTTTACAAACCATCTGTGATACGTTTTAATACATTGCAATACAATGCAATAAAATGATGGCCACTGGCACAGAAGCATAGATGTGCATTTCTAAAACTTGTGCTCAGAAAGCTGAAGTCATAATAGTAATAAAAAGCAAAACGGGTAAAATTAGATGATTAAGTAATTTTTAGCATTTTGTTCTGGAAAGCCTATATACTGTTTTTCTGTTGCCCTCATCTATTCTTTTAATCTTTTAGTCGATCAATAAAATCAGCATTAGCTGTGACTAAACACAAATGTGTCTTTCTCTACCTTTCACCTTGACTCAACATGTCCAGTATTGAGTGGAGCTAGATGACCGGCTTTGAATAAATGTGGGATTCCACAATACTCTTTTGGGAGATATACTGTATGTATGTGGACCATGGAACAAAGTATTGCCAAAACTGCACCATGGAAGCCATAGAATTTTCTACTGGAAGACCATAGGTGGTAAATGCTTAAAGGAGAAGTATTGTATTGCCTCCAAAAAGTTATACAAATCACCAATATACACTTATTACAGAGGATTATGGCTGAGGGATGCTCAGTGTCCCTAGAGGGCACCTGTGTCCCCCAGTGTCCCCCTGCCATCATCCTCTCCAGCAGCCACAGCCTGCACAGCTCTGGGAGTCGAGTCGTGACATCACCATTTTATCCAGGAAGTGACATCACCATGTTATTCAGGAAGTGAAGCCTTGATACAGTAGTAAGTGCAGAGAAAGAAGCACTTTATAAGCATTTCCCGTAATACGTGTATAATGGTAATTTGTATAACTTTTGGGGGACAATACAATACTTTAAAAAAAAAAAGAAATTGCCAGAATTTTCCTTTAAGAGGTCTTGAAAGAGTCCTACTTTACTCTCAGAAGTATTAAGAAAAAGTCCTCTCTTAGTTTAACTTGATGGACATGTGTCAACCTTACTATCTAACTATTAGAGCTGAGCAAACTTTGAGCATGTTCGGGTTCATGGGAACCCGAGCAAGTGTCATTCAATTAGCACTGGCTGACAAAGAGAGTTCTGGAAAACATGGGCTTGAAGCTCATCTCTACTCAATAGTATTTAGACGATTTAGTGGATACTCACTCTCTTTTTATTAGTGTTATATCCCTAAATCATTTCAGAATAAATCAGATTGTTGTCAGCTCCTGTTTATAGCCAGACTCAGGCAAATATTCTTTTCTTGGTCCATTAGTGACTATTTAGTAACCAGTAGAGCATTTTTCTCTGACAGTCAATATGAGAAGACATTTCAACATGATTGATTTAGCATTTTGATGGGAGATAACCCACTACCTATCTGCTATGGAATACACATGAACACACAACTGACACTAGTTTGGCTGGCTGTATAAGCAATATATCTAATGCAATTTTCAAGAAAATGTGACATACAATTTCCCATTTGTACATACTGTACTAAAGAAGCCAAAATATAGAAAATGTGACAACAGGTACCCAAGACAATAAAGGAAAAGTGAGGCAAATTAAGGTATTTTTATTAAGGTATTGTATTGCCCCTGAAAAGTTATACAAATCCCCATAATGCATGGAAATGCACATAAAGTGCTTTTCCCTGCACTTACTACTGCATTAAGGCTTTACTTCCTGGATAAAATATTTATGTCACGCCCGACTCCCAGAGCTATGCTGGCTGTGGCTGCTGGAGAGGATGATGGCAGGGGGATGCTCAGTGTCCCTCCAGTGCCATGTGTCCCTCAGTGTCCCCCGGGCCATCATCCTCTCCAGCAGCCACAGCCCGCACAGCTCTGGGAGTCGGGTCGTGACATCGACATGTTATCCAGGAAGTGACATCACCATGTTATCCAGGAAGTGACATCACCATGTTATCCAGAAAGTGAAGCCTTGATGCACTAGTAAGTACAGGAAAAAATCACTTTATGTGCATTTTCCATAATAAGTTTATATTGGTAATTTATATAAGTTTTGGGGGGCAATACAATAAAAATTTTGCCGGACTAAAGAGGGAAAGATCATCCTGCCAAGCACTTACAACCTATAAGAGAAGAAGGCAGTGATCATATAGCAGTTCGGCAGCAGGTTTCCATTTGAACACACAATATAGAACAGTACAGCTAATAAAGCTGACATCTAGAATTTATTAATTCATTTTCCCACCATTTAAATTTAACTACAGGATGCAGTCAGCTCTGGAGTGTCACCTACTGGTGGCATAAGGAAGCCAAGATTTTATAATTTAGCTTTGTACCATAGAATGAATCCGCACAGAATACTGATACTAAAAACTTAAAGTTGGTAGAATTGTTTTAAAGTTATTTACTTTGTATAACAACCAAAGCAAACTCAGGAAGTTATGACTATATACAATCAACTGGGGTCATCGCAACATATAGAGCAGAAAATAAATGCATGGAAAAACAGCGGGTGATGACATACATATTTTCGATCTCATTTAGAGAATTTGATGTGTTTTGACGCACTAGCGAAAAACCTCATACCACTCTATATCCTGAACATCCTCGGCTGAGTGATATTACGTCTTTATGTAGCATTTAATTGTAGTTATACTGTCATAAAATATATTCAACATAATAATAAAAAAAATTGCATGACTTAAGCTGTAAACTGTAACAACAGGGGCCATACTCCTTGCTGTTAAGTTGTGTAATGCACCACTCTGGTAAAATAGCTTTGTGAGAATAGAGCGCTACAAGATACATAAAGGTCAACAGTTGCATGTATTTATTTTGACATTCAATCCGACTCAAACTGTCAAGCAGAAGTATCTCAAGCTGGATGCTTAGAAATGAGTTTTGCTTTGCGACTTTGAGATAAGACCTAGCCAGGTAAACACGACGCTTTGGTAATTTTTTCCAATAGCGATTCTTCATGATAATGCATGTTTACCAAACAAAAAAAAAACAATGTTCTCGAAATTTATATCTTCTCTTGTTCTTATGTATCAAGGTAGACATGGTAAATCCTGAGACAAAGAAATAATAACTTATTTTATCAGCGAAAAACATTCTGCTTATTTCCTGGGAACCATTTTCCCTGATAAATTCGGACCATTTAGAGTACTTTGTCCATGAATTGCTGCAATTTAGTTTGACGAATTTGCCTGAATGTTACAGAATGTGTCTTGTGAAATTAAGACGAGGCTTTTGGTTTCGCTACATTTTAAGTCAAGCTGATAACGTAGACGGGAAGAATGTGTAAAGTTATTTCTTCACATTGAGAGGTGAGAGCATTTAATAGCTATTGCCTTTGTTGTATAAACAGGGGTGTCTGAACTTTGATATATGTTGTCTTCAAGACTCCTACGACATACAAAACATTCTCTTTGTCCATATTATTATTATTGTAGGAGGGTTAAAGTAGTGCTATAATTTCTTTAACCCCTTCATCACACAGGCAATTTTTGCACTTTAGTTTTTCCCTCCTCTTGTTTCAAAGTCATAGCACTTTCATCCTTTCATCCACAGACGCATATGAGGAGTTTTTTTTTCAATGACAACACTTGTACTTTGCAGCAGTCTTCATTTGTTTATAAAATATAGGGATGGTCCGAACCGAGTTCAGTTCGTGTTCGTACGAACCCGAACTCTCGGTAATGATTCCCGCTGTCTGCCCGCTCCGTGCAGCGGGCGGATTCAGCGGGAGGACCGCCTGGAAAACTGGGATACAGCCATAGCCATAGGCTGTATCCCAGTTTTCCAGGCGGTCCTCCCGCTGTATCCACCTGCTCCACGGAGCGGGCAGACAGCGGGAATCTGATGCAGAGCGTTTGGGTTCATACGAACCCGAACCTCAGAGAGTTCGGACCATCCCTAATAAAATATTCAGCAAAACCTAAATATATATATATATATATATATATATATATATATATATATATTATACATAATATATATTATTTATATATATATATATATATATATATATATATATATATATATATATATACACACACATACACAGTACTTATTTGTGAGGTGAAATTAAAGGGACTCTGTACCCACAATCTGACCCCCCCACTCCCAACTGCTTGTACCATCAGATATCTGCATTTAATCCGTTGGGCAGCTTATGCAGGTATTGTCCTAAAAAACTACTTTTAAACTAGCAGTCAAATTGGTGTGGCCTAGAGTGTCTATGCCAGTGGTCCCGGAGCGTCAAAATTGGCGCTCCTGGACTGGGGCGGCAGCAGGCTGGTAATATTTAGGCTGGGGAGGGCCTAAACCAATGGCTCTTCCCACCCTGGTGTTACCAGACTGCTGTCGCTTGGTTTTTAACCCGGCTGGTTATGAAAATAGGGGGAACCCTACTAGTTTTTTTTTTTTAAAATAAATAAATAAATAATTAAAAAAAAACGCAAAGGGTCTCCCCTATTTTCATAACCAGCCTGGTAAAAAATCTAAACAACCGCTGGTCATCGTCGTAGTCCACTGAATCCATTGATGCGTTGCTTCCCCCTTAACCCCTTGGGGGCCAGACTGATGTCAGACTGCACCCATCCCAGCAAGGAAGGGGTTAAGTGACCCCCCCTTCCTTGCTGGGAGGGGTGCAGTGCAGGGGAGGGGGTGGAGAGAGCTGTATACTCACCCCCATGTGTCCTCTGATCAGCTGATCAGCTGAGCGCACATATGATTCAAAATGTTTCTTCTAATAATGCTATTGTGATAGCATAATTAGAAGAAACATTTGATGTTTTAATTAAAGTAAAGTATTAATTATTACAGTGAGCTCTTTTTACCGAGTATATGAATTAACGGCTTTGAAAGAGCTTCCTGTAATTAATATTTAATTAATAAAACACATTTTCGTTGTAATAAAATGAATTTCGTTGTTCAATAATTTAATTTAAACGAATCCATACTTGTGCAATTAAATATACTGTAAAAAAAAAAAAAAAAAAAAAAAAAAAAAAAATATATATATATATATATATATATATATATATATATATATATATTACCAGTATATTTAATTGCACAATGATAGAATCATTTTAATTAAATTATTGAACAACGAAAGTGACTTTATTACATCGAAAATATGTTCTATTAATTAAATATATTAACCATTAGAGGCATCGGCATTATTGCAGAGGATCGCTAACCCCGTAATGCCGGTTCCTCTAATACTGTTTCCCTGCTTTCCCAGATGCATTCAAGAGGTGTTTGCATCACTTTTTAACCCTTTGAGGACCAGGCCCAAAATGACCCAGTGGACCGGGCAAATTTTGATCTTAGTGCTTTCGTTTTTCCCTCCTCCCCTTCTAAGAGCTCTAGCACTCTCAGTTTTCTATCTACAAGCCATGTAAGTACTTGTTTTTTACAGGAATAGTTGTACTGTGTAATAGCGTCTTTCATTTTACCAAAACCTGTATGATGGAATTCCAAATATATTATTTATGAAGATATAAATAGGTGAAATCGTAAAAAAGAATGCAATATGATAATGTTTGGGGGGTAATGCACTATATGGTAACAGCGACATGACACTATTATTCTATAGGTCAGTCCGAACACAACCATATGCAGGTTACACAGATTCTCTAATGTTATATATTTTTTTTTTTTATGAAATCCTTTTTTTTGGCAATTAAATATTAATAAAATGGGCCTATTGTGACGCTTATAACGGTTTTATTTTTTCACCTACGGGGCTGTATGGGGTGTCATTTTTTCTGCCATGATCTCTAGTTTTTATTAATACCATATTTGTGAAGATCGGACGTTTTGATCACTTTTTATTGATTTTTTTAAATATATAATGTAACATAAAATCGGTAATCCGTGCACTTTTTCCCCTCTTTTCGTCTACGCCGTTTACCGGTCGCAATGACGCTTGTTATATTTTAATAGATCGGACAATTACGCACGCTACGGTATATTATATGTTTATCTATTTATTCATTTTTATATGTTTTATTTATATAATGGGAAAGGGGGGTGATTTAGACTTTTATTGGGGGAGGGGTTTTGGGGTAGTGTGTTAGTGTTTTGAACTTTTTTTTTTTTACACTTTTGAAGTCCCTTTGGGGGACTTCTACATACAGTACTTTGATTTCTACACTGATGAATGCTATGCCATAGGCATAGCATTGATCAGTGTTATCGGCGATCTGCTCATTGAGCCTGCCTGTGCAGGCTCAGTGTAGCAGATCGCCGATCAGACCGCACGGAGGCAGGTAAGAGACCTCCGGCAGTCCGTTTCAACGATCGGGACCCCCGCAGTCACACTGCGGGGGTCCCGATCGGTAAGTGACAGGGGACTCCCCCTGTCACTTATAAACGCCGCGGTCGCGCCGCGTTCGCGGCGTTTAAGGGGTTAATGACACGCGGCAGCGCGATCGCTGCGGCGTGTCATTACCGGTGAGGTCCCGGCTGCTGATTGCAGCCGGCCCCCACCTGCTATGAAGCGCGCTCCGCTCCGGAGCGCGCTTCATAGCGGGAAAAAAAAACAGGACGTAAGGTTACGTCATGGGTCGTCTGGGGACAGACTTCCATGACGTAACCCTACGTCCAGGGTCGTCTAGGGGTTAAAGATGTCTTTGATTCTATTTGTTATTGTTACTTTAACCAGATTTTAACCGAACTTTTTGCAAAGTTCGTAACGAATGTGGTTCGTTACGGTTCGGTTCGCTCATCCCTAATATACACACACACAGTATATATATATATATATATATATATATATATATATATATATATATATATATATATATACACACATCTATATCATAAAAATGAAAGTCTGTCTGTCTGTCTATCCTTCTGTCTGTCCGTCTGTCCCGTATAGACTTCCACCTGAACCGTTTGACCCCAAATTTGGCACACAGATACATTGGGTGCCCGGGAAGGTTATTGCGAAGGTCCCGTCCCCGCCAGATGTACAGGAGAGGAGGGGGAGGGGGAAGAGCGGCGCCCCAGAGAGATGAATGGGAAAATCTCTTCACTGCAAACACAGGTGATATATTTAGTTTCAGCTGCGCAGAGAAAACAGCAGTTTGGAGCCTTAGCAACCAATAGGATTACTGCTTTCATTTTCACAGGGAGCAATGGTTGCTAGGGCAGCTGCCTCACAACAGATCCACAGTAATAACTGGTAGATAACACTGTCTTACCAGACCTGACCAATACCGCCATACTGTGACTGGATAACACTGTCATAACACACCTGACCAATACCACCATACTGTGACTGGGTAACACTGCCATACCAGACCTAACCAATACCGCCATACTGTGACTGGATAACACTGTCATACCAGACGTGACCAATACCGCCACACTGTGACTGGATAACACCGCCACACCAGACCTGACCAATACTGCCATACTGTGACTGGATAACACCGCCACACCAGACCTGACTAATACCGCCACACTGTGACTGAATAACACCGCCACACCAGACCTGACCAATACTGCCATACTGTGACTGGATAACACCGCCATACCAGACCTGACCAATACCGCCACACTGTGACTGGATAACACCGCCGTACCAGACCTGACCAATACTGCCATACTGTGACTGGATAACACTGCCATACCAGACCTGACCAATACCACCATACTATGACTGGAAAAAACTGCTATACCAGACCTGACCAATACCGCCATACTGTAACTGGATAACACCACCACACCACACCTGACCAATACCACCATACTGTGACTGGATAACACTGTCATACCATGCAAAAGAACACTGCAGAGACACCATCACATGTCTCGACGTCAGTGAACTAGCCAGACCTTCCCTCCGGGAAGGAACAACCAAGCCAAAGGCGTTCTCCAGTTAAGGAGACCACCTCAGCAAGGTATCCATCCACAGACAGCTGTTTCGGGGTTTTTGCCCCTCATCAGTGTGGAGTAGGTTTCTGGCTAGTGGGAGCAATGACTAGTAGGTGCATGCAAAAAGACGCTGGTTGACCTCAGGGAGATCCTGAGGTCAACCAGCGTCTTTTTGCATGCACCTACTAGTCATTGCTCCCACTAGCCAGAAACCTACTCCACACTGATGAGGGGCAAAAACCCCGAAAACAGCTGTCTGTGGATGGATACCTTGCTGAGGTGGTCTCCTTAACTGGAGAACGCCTTTGGCTTGGTTGTTCCTTCCCGGAGGGAAGGTCTGGCTAGTTCACTGACGTCGAGACATGTGATGGTGTCTCTGCAGTGTTCTTTTGCATATTTGATTTCCCAGGGGGCAATGTTCTAGAATACACTGACGTTGAGACACGTGATGGTGTCTCTGCGGTGTTTTGGTTGATCTCCCTGAGGTCAACCAGCGTCTTTTTGCATGCACCTACTAGTCATTGCTCCCACTAGCCAGAAACCTACTCCACACTGATGAGGGGCAAAAACCCCGAAACAGCTGTCTGTGGATGGATACCTTGCTGAGGTGGTCTCCTTAACTGGAGAACGCCTTTGGCTTGGTTGTTCCTTCCCGGAGGGAAGGTCTGGCTAGTTCACTGACGTCGAGACATGTGATGGTGTCTCTGCAGTGTTCTTTTGCATATTTGATTTCCCAGGGGGCAATGTTCTAGAATACACTGACGTTGAGACACGTGATGGTGTCTCTGCGGTGTTTTGGTTGATCTCCCTGAGGTCAACCAGCGTCTTTTTGCATGCACCTACTAGTCATTGCTCCCACTAGCCAGAAACCTACTCCACACTGATGAGGGGCAAAAACCCCGAAACAGCTGTCTGTGGATGGATACCTTGCTGAGGTGGTCTCCTTAACTGGAGAACGCCTTTGGCTTGGTTGTTCCTTCCCGGAGGGAAGGTCTGGCTAGTTCACTGACGTCGAGACATGTGATGGTGTCTCTGCAGTGTTCTTTTGCATATTTGATTTCCCAGGGGGCAATGTTCTAGAATACACTGACGTTGAGACACGTGATGGTGTCTCTGCGGTGTTTTGGTTGATCTCCCTGAGGTCAACCAGCGTCTTTTTGCATGCACCTACTAGTCATTGCTCCCACTAGCCAGAAACCTACTCCACACTGATGAGGGGCAAAAACCCCGAAACAGCTGTCTGTGGATGGATTCCTTGCTGAGGTGGTCTCCTTAACTGGAGAACGCCTTTGGCTTGGTTGTTCCTTCCCGGAGGGAAGGTCTGGCTAGTTCACTGACGTCGAGACATGTGATGGTGTCTCTGCAGTGTTCTTTTGCATATTTGATTTCCCAGGGGGCAATGTTCTAGAATACACTGACGTTGAGACACGTGATGGTGTCTCTGCGGTGTTTTGGTTGATCTCCCTGAGGTCAACCAGCGTCTTTTTGCATGCACCTACTAGTCATTGCTCCCACTAGCCAGAAACCTACTCCACACTGATGAGGGGCAAAAACCCCGAAAACAGCTGTCTGTGGATGGATACCTTGCTGAGGTGGTCTCCTTAACTGGAGAACGCCTTTGGCTTGGTTGTTCCTTCCCGGAGGGAAGGTCTGGCTAGTTCACTGACGTCGAGACATGTGATGGTGTCTCTGCAGTGTTCTTTTGCATATTTGATTTCCCAGGGGGCAATGTTCTAGAATACACTGACGTTGAGACACGTGATGGTGTCTCTGCGGTGTTTTGGTTGATCTCCCTGAGGTCAACCAGCGTCTTTTTGCAAACACTGTCATACCAGACCAGACCAATACCGCCATACTATGACTGGATAACACTGCCATACCAGACCTGTTCAATACCGCCATACTGTGACTGGATAACACCGCTATACTAGACCTGACCAATACCGCCATACCCCCCTCGAAAAGACACCAGATTTTCTGGCAACGGGAGGGTACTGCCCCTCTGGGATGGTAAATACGACCCTGCAGGTATACAGGACCCCAAAACTATACACTACAGGTGCATGGGACCTCCACCAACTATATTCTACAGGTATACAGGACCCCAAACTTTACACTACAGGTATACAGGACCCAAAAACTATACACTACAGGTATACAGGACCTCCACCAACTATACACTTAAGGTATACAGGACCTCCACCAACTATATACTACAGGTATACAGAACCCCAAACTATACACCACAGGTATACAGGACCTCCACCAACTCTATACTACAGGTATACAGCACCTTCACCAACTCTATACTACAGGTATACAGGACCTCCACCAACTATATACTACAGGTATACAGGACCCCAAACTATACACTACAGGTTTACAGGAACCCAAAACTATACACTTCAGGTATACAGGACCTTCACCAACTATATAATACATGTATACAGCACCCCCACCAACTCTATACTATAGGTATACATAACCCCAAAGCTATACCTTACAGGTATACAGGAACTCCACCAACTATATACTACAGGTATATAGGACCCCAAACTATACACTACAGGTATACAGGACCTAAAAACTATACACTACAGGTATACAGGACCTCCACCAACTCTATACTACAGTTATACAGGACCCTCAAACTATGCACTACAGGTATACAGGACCCCCGAACTATATACTACAGGTATACAAGACCTCCACCAACTATACATTACAGATATACAGCACCAACTATATATTACAGGTATACAGGACCTTCACCAACTGTACACTGCAGATATACAGGACCTCCCTCAACTATACACTACAGGTATACAGCCCCCCAACTACACACTACAGGTATACAGGACCCCCCCAACTATACAATATAGGTATACAGCCCCCCCAACTATGCACTACAGATATGTGAGACCCCTAAAAACTATACATTGTGGGTATACAGAACCCCTCCAACTATGCACTACAGGTATACACTAATTCCACTGATTAACTCAGATGAAACAATACCTTTAGCTTGGCCTCCTGGGCACCTTACAACAAATCTAATTAACACACTGACACTTTATACCCGGGCAGCGCCGGGTACATTTTGTAGTATGATCATCAAAATGAAAGTCTGTCTGTCCTTCTGTCTGTCTGTCCGTCTGTCCCATATAGACTTCCAAACGCCTGAACCGTTTGAACCCAAATTTGGCACACGGACACATTGGGTGCCCGGGAAGGTTTTAGCCAAGGTCAAGTCCCCGCCAGATGTACAGGAGGGGAGGGGGAAGAGTAGCGCCCCATAGAGAGGAATTGGAAAAACTCCACACTGCACACACATAATTAGCTGCAGCTGGAAAACGGCAGTTGAGAGCCTTAGCAACCAATAGGATTACTGCTTTCATTTTCACAGGGAGTTGTGGTTGCTAGGGCAGCTGCCTCACAATAGATCCACAGAAATAAGTGGTAGACCCCCTACTTCATCTGTACAGTACATGTATACAGGACCCCCTACTCCATCTATACAGTACATGTATACAGGACCCCCTACTCCATCTATACAGTACATGTATACAGGACCCCCTACTCCATCTATACAGTACATGTATACAGGACCCCCTACTCCATCTATACAGTACATGTATACAGGGTCCCCTACTCCATCTATACAGTACATGTATACAGGGTCCCCTACTCCATCTATACAGTACATGTATACAGGACCTCCTACTCCATCTAAACAGTACATGTATACAGTGCCCCCTACTCCATCAATACAGTACATGTATACAGGACCCCCTACTCCATCTATACAGTACATGTATATAGGGCAGTATTACCAGCTGCTGCCCAAAGCGCTAAACCTAAGGACACCCCATCTTCACTCACCAATTAGCATTAGGATTGGTAGGTAATAGTTCCAGACATCACATTTAACACCGCCACACCAGACTTGAAGAATACCGCCATACTGTGACTGGATGACACTGCCATACCAGAACTGACCAATACCGCCATACTGTGACTGGGTAACACCTCCAGACCTGACCAATACCACCATACTGTGACTGGATAACACCGCCATACCAGACCTGGCCAATACCGTCATACTGTGAATAGGTAACACCTCCATACCATACCAGACCTGAACAATACCACCATACTGTGACTGGATAACACCGCCACACCAGACCTGACAAATACCACCATACTGTGACTGGATAACACCGCCACACCAGACCTGACAAATACCACCATACTGTGACTGGATAACAACGCCATACCAGACCTGACCAATTCCACCATATTGTGACTGGGTAACACCTCCATACCAGATCTGACCAATACCGCCACACTGTGATTGGATAACACTGCCACACCAGACCTGACCAATACCACCATACTGTGACTGGATAAAACTGCCAAAGCACCTCTACTAACTCTATATTACAGGTATACAAAACCCCAAACTATACACTACATTTATTCAGGACCCCAAAACTATACACTACAGGTATACAGGAACTTCACCAACTATATACTACAGGTATACAGGACCCTCAAACTATACACTACAGGTATACAGAACCCTTAAACTATATACTTCAGGTGTACAAGAGCTCCACCAACTCTATACAACAGGTATACAGCACCTCCACCAACTCTATACTACAGGTATACAGGACCCCCCATACACACTGACACTTTATACCCAGGCAGCGCCGGGTACATTTTCTAGTATATATATATATATTTTTAAACTTGATTATTGCTGTAAATAGTGCCAAAGAGGCAGAGCCTATCTTTTTTGTGGCCCTAGCACTGCTATGTCTCACTGTATCAGAGACGTACACTATGTACAAAGCACAATCAGGCATAGTGATGTTAAGGCCTAAGGAAAGATACACCCGCCTCTTTGACACTATTCACAGCCATGTGAAGCTGTCCCCCCCCCCCAATTAAAAAAAAACAAAACATAGACAGGTAAGCCTGCCTCCTGCTCTATTTATTTTTAGTGCAGACACTGAATGGCTGATCATGGGGGGGGGGGTCAGTATCAGCACCCTAATGATCAGTGATTGGTAACTTATACTGTGATTAATTACTATTTGTTTGATGCCCTATGAGTTTTGCCCAGAAACCTCCAATAATTTAGTAGTTTACAGATTTACATATTATTTACAGATTTTTTGGGACACCACTTGAATCCAATGGATTCACAATCCCATATTACTCAATATCTTCCTTCAGGCTTAATTTATCCATAAACATAGAGAAATGTGTCAAATATATTCATTGTCAATCGTGACAGGAAAATAAATTTAACACTTTCTCTCTCTCTTTTTTTTCATTACCATTTTACAAGTGGTTCCCAGGCAGGATTATCCTCATTTCAATACTGCACGTAGCTTTACACACCTGCGGATGTGTACAATTTGCTTTGTCAAAACAGTAGGTGGTATTTTCTTGTTGGTTTGTTGGCTTTACAAGAGAGACGATAATTATGGTAACTGAGAATCTCAGTCTGTTCTCAAAAGACTCCACAAATGAGTCTGTAGAACATTTAAAGATATAATACCTCAAAGCAGTACTCCTTATAGTCTATATATAAATGTATGCATTTATATTTATTTAGATTTTTCTTTAATCCAAATATTGAACATCATAAATGATCTACTTAAACAATGAAATTAAAAAACAAAAATTGCACTGAAAAAAATCTTTGTACTAGGCATAATCAGTTATGAGTGGAGCAATAACCTGCGGTATACTGAGAGATTCAGTAACAGTTCATGGCCTCTCACAAGTACAAATATGAAAATATAACATGATCATGGAGTTGGTTACTACAGTACAACATTGTTGCCAAGCAATAACAAATAATCACAGAGGCAAGAATTATGAAATATGTATTCAAGTCTAATCTCCAAAATACTGGTAATGAAGTGATAAATGGATTGATGATAGTAATAACAGGATGATAACATGAAATTAGAAGGAAAATTCTTCAAAAAATATGTGTTGTTCAGTCATTGCCGTGGGGAACATAAAGGCAATGTGTGTGTATTATGAAAAAAGATAACATTTGGATGCCGGTGAGAAAATCTCTATACTATACTACTATATTGAGCATACAAAACATGCTTTTTTTTTTTTTATATCTCCCTCTTAGATAGCAAAATTCCTTACTTGTTCTTGGGTGGCACCTAGAGATGACCGAACTGAACATCAATAATGAAGATTTGTTACAAACTTTGTTACTGAACCAATTCTTTTGCAGTTCATAACCAGTGCGTAAATATGATGGCCAAACTATTTTATTAATGTACAAAAAAAAAAAAAAAAAAAAAAAAAAAGAGCCTATGCTTATCCTTTTTTGTTCTCCACTGGTGCCCTCCTACGAGTCTCCAGTGTCCCCTGCCAGCTTGTTTTGTGTATATTTACTTATTACAGTATGTTTTTGTTTCAATGTTGCTGTTGAAAACAGCATCATGGAACAAAAACATGATGTGATAAGTAAATATACATAAAACAAAGTGGCAGGGTATAGATGCGATCCCCGTGTATCATGATTGCCTTTTACTTCAACAGCTTGTTTTGTGTATATTTACTTATGACAGCATGTTTTTGTTCCAATGTTGCTGATTTTTGTTTCCAACAGCAACACTGGAACAAAAAAATGTCATACTGAATCGATAACGATTCAGTATCACTATTTCAACCAATCAATGAACAGTGTGAATGAGTAATATCCAGAAGGGATTAGTCAATATAGTTGTTAGATAGGGTTTGTCCTCATAAGGTCCTTAAACCTGCACACCACCTGTGTATAAGTGTTAAATTCAACAGATTCTTAGTAATGATTTGAACAAAGCTACGCTTGTAGTTCCCTTGGGGTGCTTGTTTTCAGGGGGCGCAAGGCACAAAACAGTTGATGCTATTGGTCTTCTCACCATTCCAGCATTACAGGAGGAGCCCCTCCATGCTCAATGTTTCTGGTATCCCAGACTGGTCTTACGATACAAGGAGATGATGAGAAAAAGGTTGACAGCCTTGTACAATTGTTGACACAGGCCCAGACTGGGATGCCAGAGACATTGAAGATGAATGTTCATCCTCTGTAATGGAGTGATGAGAGATGCACAAGCACAAACTGTTTCTTAAAGACAATGAGCACCCACCGGGGACACCGAGCATAACTTTTATCAACAGCACTATTCATTCATTGGTTAAATTCAGTTTATCGAACCTTTATTGATTCATTATGACAGCATGTTTTTGCTTCAATGTTTTTGTTGGAAGGAAAAAAAAAACAGCAACATTGGAACGAAAATATGCCATCATAAGTAAATATACACAAAACAAGCAGGCAGGATAGAAAGCAATCAGTATACACAGGGATCACATTTATACAAAGCTAGCATACAGAAAACTAACTGTATGCAACTGCATAATCCACTAAAATAGTAATAATTATATTATCTTAGGGAAACATGATAAGTTCAGATCTATCCAGATCCAAACCCAAACTTTGTTTCAAAGTATGGCAAACCTGTCAAACTGAATTGTTGAAAAGTTATTTATCTTTAGTGGCACCCAAACCTGCCCTCAGCCATCTACCTTCTTGTATCATGTATTTAAGGGACATAATCCCCTTTGCCCAAACATTAGGTTTTAGGAGTCCTATAGTGTGCAATATCCTGGGTTTGACCACTGCTTGTGCTCCCATCTTTATTTCTGCCAGATCCTATACATTGTTATCTCTCTAGTCTATGGCCTGGACTGGTGAACAAGAATGTAAGTTGCCTACCCAGACCATTTTGCTTGTCTCTGACCTTGCTACAATGCTGACAATTAAAAGGGTGGTTAAATCCAAACTGGTTTGGTTGCAAAACCCATTGCCCTTATGAGTATATTTGGATGAATATTGCAAATTAAATAGCATTATGAATATATACTTACATGTTTAGGCCGGGTTCACACAGCGTAAGACACCGGCCATTCCGCGACCTGGCTGGGTCACAGAATGGCAGGTATAAGTAAAGATCATCCAGTCAGATGAGCTTCATTTACATTAAAGTGGGACCTCCATTATAATTCAGCATTGCACACAAGTAAGGGCCGCGTTTTCCACTGTGTGAACTGACAGTTCTTTGTGTCCGCTATTCAATGAACAGCGGCCGAACAAAACTGACACGTCAGTTTTTCTTACAGCCGCTAAGGATCCCGGCCGGAGTGTATACTATGGGGGACATGTTTGAAAAGGCATAAATGCCCTTTTTGGCGCAGATGGGGCAAATCGGTGTAAAAATATTTGCTAAAATTTTTGCGAATATTTTTTCTCATCTGCCCCATCTTTGCCAGTGGGGCGGAGAGGAGGGCATTACCGGTGGTGTGGCAGCATCCGCCACATTTATAATTTTTTCTGTGAAAAAATGATACTGAAACCTACGCCAGCTCCGAGATAGCGTAGGTTTAAAAATTTTCATACGGACAGGCTCAGCTTGATCAGGATTTATGTAGAGGCAAAGCGCCTCTACATAAATCCCTTGAGTTTCGGAGCTTTGGGGTCATTTGTAAGCCCGGCGTGAAAAACACCGAACTTCATAAATCCCCCCCTATGTGTATACACTCCGATCGGGATTCCATAGATTTCAGCGCAATGCATATTTTAAATTTATCACGGCTGTTGTTGTAAATCGCGACAAAGGCCATGATTAATTCAAAATATACGTTGTGGGAACGTAGCCTTATGTTTTATTCAAGAAATCTAACATAATCTGCCTCTACCTTAATATACAAATATATAGTTAAAAGGTTATTGAAGCTTTACTCTCCACCTGTGCCAATCACTTGTGCAGCACTCCTGCAAGCCCTGTATTCTCTTCAGTGTTTATATGTGCCCATTCTTGTAGTCAGAGACAATGCTGCAGTGTCTGGCTCCACTGTTACAAATTCATTAACATGCAATCGCAAGAACAAGCACACTTAACAGTAAGGATACTTGCATGAGTCTCACAGCTCATTGAAATAGCTCATCTTTAGGATCCCTTGTTGATGTACAATCATATCTGCACTCATAATGTCAACAGAAAAGCTGCTTATTTCTATGTTATGGAGGGACAGATCTCCATTCACTATAAAGATGTGGCTTTCAAAATTGCATATAAAAAATGACAGAATAAAGCATCTTTACCTAATTATGTGACAGCTATGACTACATTACTTTAATAACAATTCTCCTTAGATTACCAATTCCTCTCTCCTTATTCTTCTGTATTCCAACCCATTGGCATTTCTTATTTTTATCTGACATAAAACTGAATGTTATACCTTCAAGTGGGCAAACTAACCTCCTCATAGATCTTTACTAAATTATAGCTCCTCATATCATGACATCACTAGCATTTAACATTTCCAACTGTTATTTTTCCTTGTTACTTTTTCTTCATGAAGATGTGCATATCATTTTTTTCTATGTGTTTTATTTAAAGAAGAAAACACTAAAATCTCTTATAACCTATGTCTTATATTTGGCTTTGTGCATGAATAGTATTTTTTAAAGATTTCCTAAACTGGTGTTTCTGTTTTTTTTTTTAACTCCTGTCCTCCAGGGTTCCCAACAGATCATGCTTCCAATATTTCCCTAGTATTTTGAAGACTGAGGTTTAGAATCACTGCACCAGATTACAAGTACATATATACTTGCCATTATGAGTGTGGCAGTGTTATAGCTTATGAGTGCTGACTAGAACCTGGCTTGAAGTAGAAGGTCCAGTACTCTGCGCATCACCACTCAATATACAGTATCTGCTAGGCTGTGTCACTGTTTAATGCACAGAAGCTAGGAGCCCAGTGATAAACAGTAGTCCCTGCTCGTCTAAATACATTCTTGTAAACAGTATCAGGCCATGTTCACACAACCTATGTTTTGCAAACATCACTGCCGTTGTTGCAATTTGCAACGATGGCCATGATTTATGCAAACATATGTTGTATATTAATGAATGGGATCCCAGCCGGAGTGTATATACATAGTATATGCTCCAGGTAGGATTTCAACTGGCCACATGGAAAACTAACATGTTAGTTTTGTGCTGTTACTATTCATTGAATAGCAGCCGCAAAGACATGTCAGCTCACACAATGGCTCCGCCCGCACTCTCCATTGTGTGCAATTGTGTAATCGGATGTGGGCGCATGCATCCAAATTCAACAGAAATAAAAATAATCTGGACGGTACTGCAGATGGTACTGGGATGATCTTTACTAACACCAGCTGTTCTGTGACCAAGCTGGTGTTTCACACTGTGTGAACCCGGCCTTGATGTGAAGATGTTAGTGGCCACTGCATCTCTATGAAACCCTACATTTGTTAAGCAAATATTGATCCCCTTTCCTACCTTAAGATACCAAGAAAAGAGACACCAGAAAAGTTTAAATACATATTTTTTAAATCCATTTTCTTTGTGCATCCAAATTTTACTTGTATATTGTAGGGTAATAAAAAGTCTGTTCTGTATATTTCTATTTAACAGGAGATAAATATATATATTTTTTTTCCTTTCATTTTTCCAAAGACACAGGCTGAATAATTAACGCAATTAACACATTTGGTCTAAATGCAGAACAAAATTTCACTCCTCATCGCTAATTATTATTGCTCCGCTAATGAGATTTTGCACTTGAGAAGTTTCGTGCAGGATACAAACCACCAAAATATAACTCAATACGACTTGGGCATCCTTAAAATAAAATAGGTCTACAAATGTTTTGTTTGTGTAATTATCACCAGTTGTATGGCGGAGCAGCACGAAACCTTAAGAGAGCTTGTCAGTCGCTTCAGCTCTCCCCCCGGTGAGCTTAACTGGAGTGCGCATTGGCATGAGTCATTGATTGACTACTAATATGAAAATGATCAAAGCAACAATTTTATGAGGATGTGAATGAGTTCATATCATCTCTGCATGCTGCTGCAATGTGTAGGAAATAAACAAAAAGGAGTAAAAGGAACATTAGAATTGAATTTCTAATGTAAAAGTCAATGAAGATTTCTTTATGTTCTACATAAAGCAGAGAACGTTATTTAAATGTGCTGTTCAATGCGGGGCTTTATCTTGGCAATAGTCAATGATGGAGTTAAGGTTACAGCAGAAAGCCATCAGGACCATAACTTATATGAATTCACAGTTACAGTGCAGCTATGGATTTTACGATTAATATATGTAAGAAGATGGCTCAATTTTTTTTTATAAAACTACTTTATATTTAAAAAGGGTCAGGCTGTGGATTTGACAATGTCTAGATGTCTAGCATCTGCAACAGAGCTTTTATAATGTGTGAATGGAGTTTGTTAAAACCTCAATTCAAAATTCAAAACAAAATTATAAAAAACAACAACAACAACATACAAACAATGTAAAGGCACACACAAAACCTTCAGCTTTCTGTTTATTCGCCTAGTTTAAGGGTTATTCTTAGCCCAGGAGAGGCCATTGCTAGTGTGGGAATGCTAGAGTGGGACCAAGTCTCTAAGGACACCTTAACGTGGTGACATGGTACACTCTGATGAAATAGTTTGCTAAGATCCTAATTTTTTAATATCTAAAGAGCAGGTTTTAATTGTATGCCGGGGGAAGTATGTACGGTAAATACTTGTAGGATGCTGTTGCAGTTTCTGTTCTTTGTCTGCACATGGGCCCTAATGACCGTAGGCATATATTTACACCCTGCGGCTGTATATTTACGCCCTGTGGCCACCTTAGGGACTTCAGAGTGGGGCTGCGCAGTGACCCCGCACTGTACCGCCGCGGTCCAATGTGCCACATATTGCCCGAGACCACGGAAATTAGCGGGCTTACTCTTTTGGCCTCCCCTGCAGCACAGTCTCCATGTGATGGGCTTCCATGGCAGGAAGGATGTAATGGAAGTACCCCGGTCTGCCACGTCAGTGTGTGAGTGTGCCTACATGGCCAAGCTGAATATCATAATACACTGCAATATAATATAGGGGAAGTGTATTATAGCTATGGTCAAGAACTTTTATGTCAAAGTCTCTTTGTAGAACAAACATTTTACCAGAGCTAAGAGCTGAGCTGTGATCTGCTATTGTAGGCAGTCTGCACCACATTTGTTTTACACACTTATATATATCATGGCCAAAGTGTTTACAGTACAAAAATACTGTTTTTTTTTTTAGTTCCCATGAGGTGCTATCTAAAAATAAATTTCAATCGCAAACTCTATTGGATCCAACGGAGGTCATGCATATTATTATTATTATTATTATTATTATTATTATTATTGTGTCTCTGTTTCAATTAAGACCCGAACTTCAAGATTAGAAGCCACTGATCCAGAACAACTTTGTGGCACCTATTATCATGACTAATGGTAAACTAATCTCTTGAAATTTATCTTTGGAGATTTTAATCAAATTGGGCATTGTATTAGTTTAACCATGGTACTACATACTGAGGAGGCATACATTGTGTGGGACCAATAGACATACAGTACATATAAACTTATGTGACATTTAGTATAAATGTTTGAATATCTTTTTTTTTCTATTGGAAATGTTAATAAACACATAATGATACTTTATTTTCAACTGTTATGTAAATCATTTAATCAAGATATTAGAAAGGAAGAGTTTGCCCTCATTTTCTTTTTCAAGAACATTAGACCGGCACCTTTTACTGTGAGAAAATGTTAATCTGAGCTTTCATTATCAAAGCCTTTTATATCCGTCTCTTTGAAAGTACCAACAACTGCATCAAAATATTTGAATATTAAGTTTCAAATATTCTTCATTTGCTCTTTTTTTGAAGATTGTGCGCTTTGCTTGTGCTTGGAATCACTCCCACAGATCTACATGGGACCAATTTGTGCATCCCTAATGGAAAGTGAGCTATAAATGTTTTCATGCAGAGGGAGTTAGCAGAGATATTTAAAGGTACTTACAGTTTATGGTTGCATAATAAAGCTCTTAGAAATTAATATGTGTACTAAAGCAAAGTCAAAAGAGGATTTGACATTAAATGAACTTGGACCAAGGGACATTTATTAAATTTTGCATTTAAATTTGACCTGTTATTTGAAATTATTATGATGTTCGTAGTGTCAAATAAGGAAAGGATATTACTTTTATTTATGGCTTATTAAGTCTCTAAGAAGATATATTTAACACTAAGGGGGAGAGTCAAACAAGCCAATTTGGAAATTACTAATAAAGGGGGTTAATGGGGTTTTCTGAGGTCAGGGGGAAAAAAAAAAAAAAAAAATCGCCTGGGAAGTGGGGTTACTATAAAATTATAAAAGACCCATTACTCACCTGTTAAATCACTGCTCTCATGCTACTGTTTTAGCATCTCTGAACCAGGCATTAGCATTGGTGATGAACAAATCTACCGAACGCTTGGGTTTGCCCGAACCCGAATGCTCAATATGCAGCTCTAGAGAGCACTGGAAATTTTCATTATAAAAGCATAATTAAAGTTTTTCTAACTATTTACAGACTACACTGGCTATTGTATATATTTTGACATATGGCATAGCCTCCGATTTTATGGATTAAGTAAATACTACAGGCACAACTCTGAAGTTTGGAGCGGATAGGTAGGTAGGAACAGGGATTGTGGGTGAGAGTAGGGTGGCATTATCCCTATCTACCCATGAATATAATTCCTATGAGTTAATTGCTTGATTGGCTGTACTTCTGTGGGTAGTTCCTTATTAAATCTGCAGATATATTAATATATTCATAAGCTTTTTATGCATTGTTTTTAGAAGAAACTTTAAATAGTAAAGTAAAATCAGATGGTTTTAGTGAGTAGCCATGAATGAAATGTATATGAAAGAGGTAAATGTGTTCTTACTTTGTTCATACTAGACTTTCTCCAAGGTTCCAATTTTTGTCTTCCCTTTTATTTTAGTCTAATAATTATCTTAGTTGTCTTAGTTGCTGAATATTTTATCACTTGGGAATCAACTGGAAAGTGTTTATTGGATGGTTTATAACTTGTACCAGTTGGTGGTTGAGGATCCACATTCAGATCTAAATGGGGGAGGTGTAGACTCTTTCTGGAAAGTTTGAGAAAGGGTGGAGATAAAGGGGGACATTTATCAAACTAGTTGCACCGGTTTTTAGTCTAATATATCTAGTTTGCACTCAAAATAAATCTAATATGAATTTATGACGCTTTTTTAGACAAGACTATCCAAATTAGATGCGACTTTTTGAATTAGATTTTTTGTTGTTAATTAGAACGAAAGTGCGCCAGAATTCTTTTTTAGCTAACTCTATTAACGGCTCAATTTTTTAAAAAGTTGCATATATTGGCGCATCGCTACGTCTGCTCCGAACCAGGTGAATTTATTAGACTAATTATAAGAACATTATTTTTTAAGACACATTTACTATGCTATTAGACAATTTACATAAATTTGACTAAACACATTAGATTGGAAATTATGCCAAAACATCTTTGACAAAATCGTGCTTTTAGATTTGTTAGTAAATATCCCCCAAAGTGTTTAAAATCCAGGTGCAGGGATCACAATGTGGGCCTTTTGGAGCTACATAGTTCATGTGTGACATTGCTGCTCAAGTGCAACTACCCTCTAACTATGAATGTGTTGGATAGTCAATGTAGGGCCTCCCTCTGAACAGCCATCATCTTTATCCATAGCTACGTATATCCTGTTATTTACTTATTTGTGTAACCTCTTGCTTTGTCTATGTATTTGTCTTTATCTTCATTAGTCCAGGAAACTGTTTTTTTTTTTTGTTTTTTTTTAGCTATTCCAGACCTATTTATTTATGCATCTTAGAATCCTTTGCAAACAATCCTCTCTTGCTAGCAGTTACTGTATCACCTGTATTGATGATATTTATTACATTTGGCATATACCATTGGTGGTAGGACTTCATTATTTCCACAGAGTTGTGCCTGAGTATAGTATTGAGTCTGTGGGACAGGAGTGTATTAATTTATATTAATGTGCAGTATGATTTGCCACTGTTTGCATTGTGGGCCAAACTTGCTTTGCTATCGAATCTGGCATCTGCTAAAATATCATGATTTGATTTGAATATCACAACTTTCTAAGTTGAAATTGACATCAGAAATCACAAGCTTCATGTATACAAAAATAAATATCCTTTATAATAAATTACAGTACTTGACCCAGTTTTTAAAAAAAAATACTGACAAACTTTAAAAGTTTTCCTTTTTTTTTAGACTATATTCTCCAATTTCACTGGCAGCTGTTAGTTTATCAAGAACATTGCACTTAAAATGCCAGTTTATTTATTTATTTATCATCATTTTAACATGTACACTTTAAATAATGATCGCTTTTCAAAATAAATTAGCATTACTTCAAAAGGTCAATACATCTCTGTACTGCATTATTATTGTACTCCTATCTCTGCACAGCTTTTGTTATGTCGGGTGAAAGGAACATTCATTTTATGGGGCCGATGGTAAATTAGTTTCCTTTTTTAAATAAAATAACAGATAAAGAAAATAATTACATTTGGTGGAATACCTTACTGAGAAAATACACTGTGTATGCTTTATAACATTTAGAAACTTTATACTGTATGTCTTTTTTAATACTTTGTTTTTTTCTTCTTCTCTTATTATAGAAAAGTGCTAACAAACTAATACAGTCAGTATATTATTTATGTACTACTATACATATTGCAATTTTATAGATGCCTACAAGTGGAAAAAAACACTAAATGTGTACCTTTAAATGTACCCTACCTATGTACCCACTTACTGTATGTGACACTATCCTTCTTGAATGGGTAATCCAGCTCTTAACATCTTTTGATATAGTGCTGCCCTTACATAAAACATAATAAACATCTTATGCTTACCTTTCCATTGTTTCCTCCTGTGGTGTCTCAGAGTCCCCCGCTAACCGCAGTCTCTGTTATTTCCGCAGATGAACTCATCTTAGCAGTGAGAGCCAACATGACATGAGATTTAACAACACACATTTTAGACCATTATTTATTAGCTACAATTACTTTGCCATAATTTTACATGTATGAAATAGTTTTATTGGTTTCTATGGCCCAAACTTCTCTCCACCATTCAATATGAAGACTCAGCTGACACCAGAAGATTGGGTTCCCTCAGCAACCTGTTCTTCCAGCATCAGCTGCCTAGCAAAAGGTCATTCTTAGCAGCAAAACTGTGACCCAATCCTAAACCTATATGAATTTAGTCATGCCGGTGCCTGTTTGGAGCTTGTCGTGGCCCTCGGCTTGTGGTATGCAGCCAAGGCTACACCTGTAGTCATGTTTTGTATTTGAATTATATGTTTTTGTATTTGTCTGAGCTCTGTCTGAACACTATCCTACTCCTTTTGCTCTGCTCCTTCTGATTTCCTGCTAAGTTCCTTCTAAGTTTCCTAAGTTTCTTCAGTGTCATCACCTTACCACAAAAAAATGACTGTCTTTGTGGTTGTCCGCAAGGCACCTAGGACTGTTGAGGCAAATAGGCAGAGTCAGTTGGCGGGACCAGATTTGGACACACTGTGTCCTTCCCTGCATCTGCTCAGGCTATAACCTACCTACAGACAAAGTTATAGTATTTACCATGTGGATTTGTACATTTGCAAACATTTGTGGTTTCACATTTGACAGATTTGTTGAAGAAATATGTGCAGCTAAAAATAATTTCTATACATATGAGAGTTTGGCAGCAAATACATGGATTTATCCATGCTTCAATTAGATGAATGGGGCGGTGGCAGAAAATTCTGCCAAAAAAATCTGTATCATGTATAAATATCTTCCTTGAATAGCTTCCAATTAGTCTTTATTGCCATACCATAATAAATTACTGCCAAATATTGTACTAGTACAGTGGGAAAGTAAGTGATAATGCTTATAGGTCAAGGGTTTAAGCCTCAAGTTCAGAGTTTACACTGAAGTAGCCTTGAAGAAAGTAATGCTCAATTCAGTTGTCTTCCTCCAGGTACCAGGTGAAAGAATGCAAACCATACACTAATGTCAAATACACTACTGGGTATACAAATTTAAATTTTTGTAGTGCTTTCAAACTTTTTTACATTTACATTTTTGTTTTACTCAAATAAGTTACTTTTATTTTACGTTAAAAAAGAATTAACCCTGCGGGATGCAGCAACAGATTTTGAATAAGAGAACGCCAACAATAACTTTGACATTTTATTGAAAAGCAGGAGAAAAGACCATGTTCTACTCTTTGACAAATTCATTTTTTTTTTAAAAAGGAACAATAAAAAAAATCAAACATTGTGTTTTATATACATTTAGAAATGTAACAAAGACAATCTGACTCCTTTTTTAGGGTAATGCTGGTTATTTCCCTTTTTCTTTATAACAACAGCAATGGTCCTGTATACACTAATCATTCAAAACTCAAAAATGTAATATTATAATTATTATTATTTATTTTTAGAGCACCTTTGATTCCAGAGTGCTATACAAGCAACGGGAGTCAACAAATAAGAACATTACAAGATCAAAAACACATTAAATTAAGAAGATAAAGGGCAGACTGGTACATGGGGAGAGAGAACCATGCCTGCAAGGGCTTACAGAATCTATAAGGTAAGGGGAGGGGAGATAAAGTGCAGCCTGTCAAAGTGTGGTGCAGAGTTATTATAGGTTGTAGCCTAGTTTAAAGAGATGGGTTTTCAGGTTAATTTTGAAAGTCTTAATGGTGGATGAGAGACAGATTTATAGGGCTTGGATTATTTAATCCACATTCATATTTTAGGAATACTTATTGGTGTCAAACATTGACTTGAAGGCAAAGCTACCCCCATGATGTGGAGTCAGAGAGCTGTTTTGCATACATTCTTCCCAGAATTCCCAGTGCAGTATGCATGGCATATAAGTCTTTATGAAACTCCAACTCTTCTAATGTAATTTATAAGGCGAGTGAGAAAGCGGAAGTATTTTCTCTCCCCACAAAGTTGAACACTCAGACCACGACTTTAAAAATGTCTTTATGTCATTAACACTTTAAGGCCATGTTCACACAACATAAGTAAAGTATTATTCACAGCCATTGTTGGCCATTTGCAACACGGCAGTGATTGATGATTTACTTACATTGTGCTGCAGCTGAGGGAATCCCGGCCAAAGTATACACTAATAGTATACACTCCGTCCGGGATCGCTAGCGGCGCCGCAAAAACTCACATGTCAGTTTTCTGCGGACTCTATTTATTGAATAGTGGCCGCAGAGCCCCTGTCAGTTCACACAATGGAGCATGCGGCTTCAGCTGCACGCTCCATTAATTGCAGCAGGAAATTAGGATGCGGGCACGCACTGATGCATCCACATCTGTATTCATTAGTTGTGAAGATCATCCGGCCGGTACTGCAGTACCAGCCGGGATGATCCTCAGTACCACCGGCCGTTATGTGATCCGGCCGGGTCACAGAATGGCTGGTGTTATACGCCATGTGAACATGGCCTAAGGGTACTTTCACATGTACCAGTCTGCAGTGGATTTCACGCTGAGAATTCAGAACTAAAATCCGCTGTGATACTCTGTCTATAGCTCTACATTCTCGCAGTAGATTTTTATTTTGCTATGAGAATGTAGCCACTGCCCACTTAACCCACCAGATGCTAGTACTTTACCTGCCCACACTCCAACCTACTTCTCCGGCTTCCTGGTAACTCATGTCCCAATTAGCCAATTAGTGCGCTGTCCCATCGCAGCCACTGACTGGCTGAGTGGGACATCAGTAACCTCGGAGCCAGAGAAGCAGGTGGGAGCGTGGGCAGTTACTGTATTAGCCAACCAGCTGGTAGGTTAAGTGGACAGAAGCTACACTTTCACAGTGGAAAAAAACAGGTAATAGGAAAACAGGCAATGACAATTCAGAGTATGGCAGCGGATGTCCCTGCTTAAATTACAGCGTGAAATCCACTGCGAACTCGGTACATGTTAATATACATTAATAAAGTAAAATTAAATACATACAAATTAATGTACGATTGAAAAGATATGTAATATATGTTTTAAACTAGTTTTTTATAGACTGTAAAATTTCATTAATGTGTACAGTAGTATTATACTAAACTTCACTGATCCATGTCAAACATCTGAAGTGACTCTGTAAAGTCCTCGTGACCTTAAAGTACTTTGGCATTTGAAATCTTGAGTACTTCTTTTACTTTACTTTTTTGTACTAATATTTCTCATGCGCAAAATAGAAAATAGCGTAAACTCTTAAAATATGCCTGTCATTGCCTTGACATTGATGATGATTTTTGCAGTTTATGTAATCATTGTAAACAGTTTTTGAGTGACTGTAATAATGGCAGCTCTAAGATCTGCTCAGTTATACATTACAAGGAGCAGTGACAGAGATTAGTACATTTTCATGTTGACGAAAAATTGCAGATAAGTACATATCCTAAAACTTTTTAAAGAAGCATATTACTTCCAGCTGAATTATTTGTAACTAAAACTTTTTGTTTCTGTGGATTAATAGGCAGCACTTTACTTTAGAACAATAATTATTTCTCCCAGCAATGGGACAAGTTACTATGGTAAAGAAAGTAGTCTTCATTTTTACTCATTGGTATGTTGGAGTTGTGTAGCCATTGAATGACTGGGTTGTATTGGCAAGGGTGGGAAGTGTGACACGCTGTCAAGAACCCCATAAAAACTCACACACACACAACTTCACCATATTCCTTACATGTGTAACATGTTAAGATACCTGAAATAGTTTTAAACATAGATCAATATTAGTGATGAGCGAATACTCTTCGATCGAATAGATATTCGATCTAATAGTAAGGTATTTGATCTATTGAATATTATCAAATAGTTTGCCGAATATTCGATAAATATTCGATAAGCGTTCAAATCCCCCAGCTTCCGGTTTTTACTTCAAAGTGGTTGAATAGATGTTTTTCAATAATTAAATACTTGTTCCCATAGACTTTAATGGGTTCAAATATTCGAATATTTCACTATTCGCTCATCACTAATCAATATAGATAAAATATTTTTGCCATATATATATTTTTGGCCACGTTCACACAACTTATTACAGCAGCTGTTCTGTGACCCGACCTTATCCCGTTGTTAGTGAAGTTTATCCCAGCTTCCTTTCTATTAAATTGGGATGCAGGTCCTTATTGCACACAATGGAAAGTGTGACTGGAGCTGCACTCTCCATTATGTACACTGTCAGGATTGTGCAGTCACTATTTAATGAATAGCGGCTGCACAAAACTGACATGTCAGTTTTTGTTGTGGCTGCTTGCAATTCCGGAAGAAGCGTTTACTATAGGGGAGATTTATCAAAGGGTGTAAAATTTAGACTGGTGCAAACTGGCCACAGCAACCAATTACAGCTCAGCTACTATCTCTGGTGAAAGGAAATTCCATGTCTGCAGCACAATATAAATTTAGCAAATCAGCAACAACGGCTGTGATTAATAGAAAATTTAAGTTGTGTGAACATAGCCTTACAGATAAGAACCAAGTACTGTATCATAAATACACACACCCTGTTTCTCCAAAAATAAGCTTTACCCCTAACATGTAGCTTTATTTTTGGAATTGCTTTTTGGAATAGGATTTAAATATAAGTCCAAAAATAAGTCCTCCTTAAAGTCAGGTGACCATATCTCTGCCAGACTTGTTATGCCCCACCCTATCCTGCCCAACACAAGCTGCAGGGGAGGCAGGAGTGGTAAGAAGTGGGGAAAGGGGCATACAGTATGAAGGCCTACTATAATGGAAGCTACAGTATAGGAGCCTAACAACAATAGGACAGACAGTATGGTGGCTAAATAACATATAGAGTGGGGAAACAGTGTAGGGGCATACTCCCACACACACACACACACACACACACTTTGCTTTCTGCACAGAATTTAGAGATATAGAGGACATGGGTAATAATTAGAGATGAGCGAATATTGCGGTATTCGAAAGATTTGAATTCAATCGAGTAGTGTGACGAATACGCAGGAAACATTCGAAAGCCCTCCCATCGCAGTTGGCGCTTTTTTAAATCCAATCACCATGCGATGAGGCCGTGAGGGACCCTGGGAGTACGCACACAGCGCGAAAACGGTCTCTACCCTCATTGGATGGCTGAACCACATGACCTTGAATGTTTAATAATTGACTTCTGCCTCTCGACCGCAGATGCGCTTTCAACCTAACCAGGGAGAGGTCTTGGAGCAGGGAGAGATAGGTTTTAGTAGAGTTTTGGTTAGGCAGGCTTACTACTGAACCCAAAAGTCCTTTTCAGGGCTAAGATCCAGCAAAAAAGCCATCTTTGAATCCAACTATATGACAATACACCTCCTCTCCAAGTATGGCTCAGCTGGGCGCAGGTCCATTGGACCTGCGCCCAGCTGACCCATACTTGGAGAGGAGGTGTATTGTCATATGCTTGTTCCTATGAGGATCACATGGGAGTGGCAGCGGTCCTGTTTGCATGCTTACTCAAGAGTTGTGAATTGCAGTTAGCACAACTTCACTAGGTGAGAACCTCCATTACTGACTCACCATTGTTACCTGTCAGAATTATGCTATGGAGCGCTGTCTTTTATTGTTTGTAGCATCTTTGAATCCAAAGCACTTCTCAGTGCTAAGACATAGATGATATAACAGCAGCAGCATCAGCAGCTGTATTTATTCCAGTACCCTGTGAGTACAAGTGACTTATAGTGTCCCTGGTTTAGCCCACTAAGGGCACGTAAACATTATACCTATTGTACCAGTTGCCCAGTAAAAGGCACGTGATACCTATTGTTCTAGTAGCCCAGTAAAAGGCACGTGTAGCTATTGTTCCAGTAGCCTAGTAAAAGGCACGTCATACATACTGTTCCAGTAACATTTGTACAGCATGATGTGTGATACGCGCAAATAACGAGACGCTCTACGGACGCACATTGGAATCATGTATGTAACGCTGCACAAGAATTACGAAGGAAATGTGTGAACATTGCCGTAAACATTTGTAAAGCGTTCGCAAATATTTTTCATTCGCAACTGCGGAGAGTGGCAATATACTGCAATTTTGGGGTGTTGGGTGCACTCAGGCATGCTCCCCCTGATGTCACAGTGTCATTCCGGAGGTGTTTGCAGCATTTAGGGAGGTTTCATGGGGGACTTGGTGACCTCCAAGTGGTCAAATTTGGATTTCCAAGTGCCGAGAATTTTTTTCCCATAGACTATAATGGGATCAAATATTCGTTCGAATAGTCGAATGTTGGTGCCTATTTGATTCGAATTTTCGAAAGTCGGATATTTCACTACTCGCTCATCTCTAGTAATGATAGACTGCTACCAGGCCTATTGACTTCTAATGAAGTTTGTGAGAAAAAGTTCCTATGCAAAAGTCATGCAAGGAACAGGCAAGATTGAGCTCTGATCATTGGCTATCATGAACACTGCAGTCATTGTTTACTGTTATAATAATAAGCACACTACTGAAAAGTGATAGAACAAGACGTTTCAGCTAATCATTGGGCTTAGGGGGCAGAATGAAACAGCAAGGTTTTAAAATTTATCTTAAATTATATATAGCAAAATAAATTATCTGACTACAATTTTCACCTCAACCCTGGTACCATGATGGCTCTATAGCTGTCAACCTGGGCTCCTGACTACGATTACTTGGCCTATTTCCTGGTGCTTTGCTGGGGACCAGCTGCAGCTCACACTGGGACCACATTTATGGGTAATCTGTAGTGGTAACCGCAGAAGTCCAGCTTCAGTGTCTTAGAGCAGGATAAAGGGTGAAGACCTAGAGGACACTTAGACTCGGTTCTAAGCATCATAGAAGTCAATGGGTAAGCTCCACATTACATTTCCATGTGGGCGATATAAAGCATATTTCTAAGGGCCATGGAAAGAAGCTTATGCAAAATGGCAAACCTTTTCCCTTAAAAGCACATAAAATGGAATTAAAAGGAGTACATTCTGAAAATAAAAACAAATAAGAAAAAATTTATCAGCATATGGTTTTAAATTAGTAAAACTTGTTAGGTGATACACTCCCCTTCCCGCCTTACAATATAAATTGAATTCTAATTTTAATTAGTTTTTTAGTGTTACCCCCACTTATCACCAATTTTACCTGTTTCTGTGTATGACACCCAGACGCTGAATCCAGACAGCCAGATAGGTACCAGGGGTGTAACACTGGGGCTGGTCATCAAAGGCATCAGTCAACTCAATAATAGTCGGCCCTCAGCCTGAATCCAATGCAATTAGTTTTTTGATGTGCACTCTTAGTTTCAACAGGTCTAGTGAAGTTGCTACCCCTAAATAGCCATGCATCTGGTAAGACTAGAGAATGTCTCCCAGTTGGGGTCTGCTGTCTAGTGTAGATTGTCCAAGTGGACAGGGACAGTGGGCAGGGCTCAGTTCCAAACTTACTGTTTTCCCCGGGGACAGGACCGCATGTTTAGGCTGGGTTCACACTACGTATATTTCAGTCAGTATTGTGGTCCTCATATTGCAACCAAAACCAGGAGTGGATTAAAAACACAGAAAGGATCTGTTCCCACAATGTTGAAATTGAGTGGATGGCCGTCATTTAATGGCAAATATTTGCTGTTATTTTAAAACAACAGCTGTTGTATTGAAATAATGGCAGTTATTTACTGTTATATGGCGGCCATCCACTCAATTTCAACAATTGTGTGAACAGAGCCTTTCTGTGTTTTTAATCCACTCCTGGTTTTGGTTGCAATATGAGGACCACAATACTGACTGAAATATATGTAGTGTGAACCCAGCCTCTGATAAGGTATCAGTAAAAATCTAAACATAAAGCAAGAATGAATATATCCCTTACCATACCTTTACACCACAAATGTTCAAATTTTAATTGAAAAGTAAGGCAATTTTATTCACTTGTTTGTATGTTTTTTTCCCCCTATAATAAAATCAAACATAAATCTTATATAACAACAAGAGCTGTAACCACTTTATACTAACTGAGATGTATTGACATTGTGTTCTATCTAAAGCAATAATGGGGCAGGTTATGTTTGCTCTGATTTTATTGGTAAAAGCCAACACACAGATACAATCCAAACACTTGAACAAATGATGAGTACAGCGGTATAAAATATTACCGTGATACATAGCACATCACATTTTTTATATTGAACATGAAGCGGAACAATGACTCAACTTGAGACCCAAGATGGCTATGCATCAGCCTTTATGAAACTATATATAATCTAGCACCAAGAGGTGCTATAATTTTTGAAGGAAATAGGATATAACAAGAGCCCTCCAATGACCCCTGAGCAAAAGGGCTAACAAGAAAAAAAGCCCAATCACAATGAAAAGAGGGCCCTAAAAGAAAGATTGAAAGAAAAGAAAAAGGAAGAGATCAGAAGACAAATAACGGACAAAGAAGGAAAAGGGGGAAGGGGAAAGGAAGGGAGGGGGTGGGGGGGGGGGGCAGAGAGCACAGACCTGTGGCACCACGGACCTGCCTCATTTCCACAACGCCTCTATAGAAAGTTAGTGAAATCTGGCGTCTCAACAAAGAGCGTCCACGCCGTCCAGACCCTGCGGTACGCCTCCGATTGGCCCTGCACCTCGGCTACGAACTCCTCTGCCCTCTGGATTCCCTGCATCTCGGTGAACCACTCCCGCAGTGCAGGGGTCTCAAGCGTCTTCCAATATCTTGTGAAGCGACATCGAGCCAGGTAACAGAGAAAGGAGCATGGCAATCGGGGTATTGGTTACATGTTTGCCTGAGTATGCCTCATACACTCTGAGAACTCCTTCCCAGAACCCTTTGATAATGGGGCAAGTTAATCAATACTGCTGTAGGAACAGAAAGTCCTGGCACTATGTGTAAACTGTCATTTGAGTACTTTGTGCTTTTATTAACATGCTGCAAAAATCTGAATAAACATCTAAAAAGCATCTTTATAACCTGATTCCAACTCTGTTTCCATTATTTATATACAAGGGTAGAAAAAGATCACTAAAGTGCTGGAGAGATGATCCTCCATGCTGTTCGACATGTTCACATCAGGATATTTGTGTTCAATTAAAATTACCTTGTGTACACGGGTGGCACTTTTATTTAGGGCAATTCTGTTGAGTATATATGCATAAATATATTACCCAGACTGTAACAGTGTGTAACTGTAATCTTGATTGCCTGTAATGTGCTATCTGTGATATGATGCATAGATCTATTATATGGCAGGTGTGGAACCACTTAGGGATTATAATGAGCTTCACGTTGTGCAGATGTTTACGCATTAATTCATCAATTTTTCTCCTTTTTTTTTTCTTTTTTTTTTTTTTTACTGTGGTCGAAAACTGACATAGGATATGTTCACACAACATAAGTTCCGCAGTAATCACGGCTGTTTTTGTAATGGCTGTGATTACTGCGGACCTTACGTTATGTCGAGGACAGAGGGAATCCCGGCGGGAGTGTATACACATGGGGGGGGGATTCATGAAAGGGTGTAAATATACACCTGGTGTAAACTGCCCACAGCAACCAATCACAGCTCAGCCTTCAGCTCTGGTAAAATATAAGAGGAGTTGTGATTGATTGCTGTGGGCAGTTTACACCAGGTGTATATTTACACCCTTTTATAAATCTCCCTAATAGTATTTACTCCGGCCAGGATCCCTAGCGGCACCGCAAGAAACTGACATGTCAGTTTTCTGCAGGCCGCTATTCAATGAATAGTGGCCGCAGAAAACCCTGTCAGCTCACACAATGGAGCGTGCTGCTCTGGCCACACTCTCCACACAAGTGTGCCGACAACCAGACTTTATCACCTGGATTGAAAGTTATGGCAGGTCTCCTCTTCTTCTCTGCCTGCACTTTCATTCGACTGGTTGCATGTATCAGGGATTGGCGTGTCTGCTCCCAGATGGACTTTAAGTCTCTTACTAGTTCCTCCACAGCTGGTACCTCAGTAGATGTGGATAGAGGTAGCGGGGGAATAGGGTGACGACTGTAGACGATAAAGAACGATGACTTGCCGGTGAAACTTGAGTCTAGGTGGTTATAGGAGAACTCTGTCAAGGGAAGTAGGTTAGCCCAGTTGTCCTTGCGAGCAGAAACAAAATGCCCTAGGTAGTTCCTTAGAACTTGATTGATCCTCTCAACCTGCCCGTTGGACTCCGGGTGATAGGCCGAAGAAAAGTCCAACTTGACCTGGAGCTGGGAACAGAGAGCACACCAAAACCGGGAGATGAATTGAGGTCCTCTGTCAGACACAATTGTTGTGGTAGACCATGCAACCGGAAGATGTGTTGGAAAAACAGGTTGGCCAGGCAAGGGGAAGAAAGCAGACCAGACAGAGGCACGAAATGCGACATTTTGGAGAACCGATCGTTAACCACCCAGATCACAGAGTTTCCCTCAGAAGGCGGGAGATCGGTAATGAATTCCATAGCAATATGTGCCCACGGATGCTCTGGAATGGGCAAAGGCTGCAGCAGGCCGGCTGGTCTCTGACGAGGGGACTTGTTTTGGGCACACATGGTGCAGGAAGCCACAAAGTCCTTGATGTCCTTGGACAGACTTGGCCACCAGTAGTGGCGGGAGAACAGTTGCCTTAGGGGCTCCAGGATGCCCAGTGATCAACGAAGAGTGTCCCCATTTCAGAATTCTTCTTCGGAGCGCTGGGCGAACATAGGTTTTGCCGGCAGGAACATTCTGGAGAACAGAGGTGGCGACCGGCATCAGCCCTTCTGGTGGTATGATGTGGAAGGGAGTGTCCTCTTGTCCAAGGACATCGGAAGCCCGCAAGAGAGCATCAGCTTTCACGTTCTTCTCCGCTGGATGAAAATGAATAACAAAGTTAAAGCGGGAGAATAAAATGGACCACCTGGCTTGCCTTGGGGTTAAGTCGTTGTACCAACTGGAGGTACAGGAGGTTCTTGTGGTCTGTGAAGATGTTTATTGGGTGTCTTGTCCCCTCTAATCACCAGTAACTCACGGTCTACGATGGTATAGTTTCTTTCAGACGGGGAAAAGGTCTTAGAGAAGAAGCCACAGGTCCTTCTGAGTGAGATCAGCTCCGGCGCCCACAGAGGAGGTATCCACCTCCAACAAAAATGACCTGGCAGGATCTGGACGAGAGAGGACTGGAGCAGAACCGAAGGCTGACTTCAAATTTGGAAAACGCTTGTTCAGCCTCGGGTGGCCACCGCTTGGGGTCAGCTTTCTTCTTGGTAAGAGCCACGATTGGCGCAACCAAGGTGGAGAAATGTGTAATGAACTGTCTATAATAATTGGCGAACCCCAGGAAGCGTTGTATGGCTCTGAGCCCAACGGGGCGTGGCCATTGAAGGACTGCCGAGAGTTTTAGTTGGATCCATCTGTAGACCATGGTCTGAGATTATGTACCCAAGAAAGGGAAGGCTGGACTGGTGGAACATGCACTTCTCCAATTTGGCATACAGACGGTTGGCCCTTAGCCATCGCAGTACTTGGCGTACTTGAGTCACATGGGTCTGCATATCAGGGGAGTAGATCAGGATGTCATCCAAGTACACAATGACACAAATGTAGAGGAGATCCCAGAACATGTCATTGCCGAACTCCTGGAAGACCGCTGGGGCGTAGGTTCGGACCAAAAGGTGATGTTACTGGCACCGAAGGCGGTGGAGTTGCTGGAGGAGCCCGTTGTGTTGATGCACGCTGCTTTAGGGCAGTAGCCAATTGCTGTATCTGCTGAGATTGCTGCTGGATTTGTTGAGATTGCTGGGTGACCACTCTTGCAATCTCACGGATATCAGGCACCGCGCTGGGATCCATGGTTGGAGCCTACTGTAACGCTAGGAGTTGTGGTTCCCCTGTGCCACCACTAGCGATGACGTAAGCCGCACCAGGGAGCGGAGTCTAAAGGGGCCGCTGGTCTTCAACAGAGCACGGCGCAAGGCAGGATGGATTTGCTGCGGCAGGCGACCCCAAGGTCGCTACCCCTGGCTTGGCTTGCTACTGGTGGTGGCGAGGTGCAGCAGGAGACCGCAGTCAGATGGCAGGAACCAGGAATGGCTGGAACCGCTAGACAGGATACAAGAGCAGGATACACAGGCAGGAGTATACAGCTAGGATACACAGGCTGGATACAGGAGAGCTGGGACTACACACTAAGGAAAGCATGCAGAGGCTCCAAAACCTGTGGTGGGGCAGGGCTGCAATTTATAGGAGAGCTGCCGAGCAGCAGCCAATTAAAGGCACACTGACCCTTTAAATTAAAGCAGAGCACGCGCACGTGCTGCCTAGGAGACAGGGACGCGCCTGTCAAGCTGACAGGGAGCTGGAGGAGGAGGAACCCCGGCACAGAGCAGGAGATGGGGCAGCAGCGGCACGGCGAGAGGTATGTGCCACGGCCGCGGATGTGACACTACCGAACTACTCTGAAAACAAAGAGAGCTGTGCAGGCTGTGACTGCTGGAGAGGATGATGGCAGGGGGACACTGAGAGACACAGGGCACTGGAGGAACTCTGAGCATCCCTCTGCCATCATCCTCTCCAGCAGCCACAGCCTGCACAGCTCTGGGAGTCAGGTCATGACATCAACATTTTATCCATGAAGTAAAGCCTTGATGCAGTAGTAAGTGCAGGAAAAAAAAAAACACTTAATGTGCATTTCCCGTAATAAGTGTTTATTGGTGATTTGTAAAACTTTTGGGGGTCAATACAATACTTTAATAAAAATTTTCCCTGGACTTCTCCTTTAACCCTTAAAATTTTTGCATTTCCGTTTTTTTTCCCTTGTGCTTAAAAGGCCTAGCACTTGCATTTTTTCACCTAGAAGCCCAAATGAGCCCTTATTTTTTGGGCCACTAATTGTAATTTGCAATTACAGGCTGAATTTTTTCATAAAGGACACTACAAAACCAGAAAAAAATTCAATGTGTGGTGAAATGAAAAAATAAAAACAAAAAACATTTTTGTTTTTGTTTTGTTTTTACACCGCTCGCCCTGGGGTAAAAATGGCTTGTTATATATGTTTGTCAAGTTGTTACGATTACAATGATATGTAACATGTATAACTTATTGTATCTGATGGCCTGAAAAAAATGCAAACCATTGTTAAAAAAGATATGTTCCTTAAAATCGCTCTATTACAAGGCTTATAGCACTTTTACTTTGCGCCATGATGTGTTTTTTTATCGGTACCTTGATTGCACATATGCAACTTTTTGATCGCTTTTTATTACAATTTTTCCGGATTTGATGCGACCAAAAATGTGCAATTTTGCACTTTGGAATTTTTTTGGGCGCTTACGCAGTTTACCGTTCGAGGTCAGGAATGTGATAAATTAATAGATTGGGCTATTACGCACGTGGCAATACCAAATATGTTTATTTATTTATTATTATTTATAGCATGGGAAAGGGTAATTCAAACTTTTATTAGGGAAGAGTACTTTTTATTAATAACACTTTTTTTTTTTACTTTTACATTTATACTAGAAGCCCCCTGGGGGACTTCTAGTATAAGCACTCTGATCTCTCATTGAGATCTATCCTGTATACTAATACAGGATAGATCGATGAGATAGGCACTTTGATTGCTTCTGGCTGCTGCAGCCGGAAGCAATCGAGTGCCGAGCTGGGATTAGCGCCATTATAGCACTGAGCCCGGCCGGAGCAGGATGTGTGGATCGCTCCTCCAGGATAGTTAATGGGGTTAGAAGGGTAATTAAAGCACATTACAAAGTTAGATAACTATGTAATGTGTTTTAACAACTGCAAGGAAAAAAACGTCTTTTTACATTGGCCGCTTATTAGCCAGGAACGTTGTTTGATAAGCTCTTTTGGCCAATAATTGGCACCTGTAAAGGTGTCAACAGTCAGCAGAGAAATTGGAAAATGCCCACCCAACAGCTGATCACATGTATTGTGCAGGCAGTCTAATGTATCGCTATTAGTCATGAGCGAGTACTAAAATGCTTGGATGTTCGGTACTCGAAACAAATATTTCCCGATGCTCGGGTGCTCGGTTCAAGTAACGAACCCCATTGTAGTCAATGTGAAACTCAAGCATTTTTGCAGAGGACCCAAGCTCGGCCCAGGGAAGGTTGCGTAAAAACCCGTCAACCTTAGAAAATGGAAACACCACGGAAATGGACATGAAACAGCAGGGGCAGCATGCATGGATGGTCGTATAGAGTCTGTGTGTAAGTGGTGCTTTATGGTGTATACCACCTCTTAAACAGGACAATGAGCAGTGAGGTTCTATGCAGTTGTACTACACATCACAGCAATACAATGTACAGCAGCAGCACCAGCCACAAAAAAAAAATAAAAATAAAATAGTACTGAGGACTTCTTTGGGGTCTGTGTGCACCACCTGCTGTAATTTCTGCCAGCAGCCACAGTGTGCAGATAAGATCGGGGTAGCTGCACTGCAAGTCCCAGCCAGCCGCCTGGAGTAGTCCAAAAAAAAAAATGTAAGCCCTTACAAGGGCTGTTGTGTTCTTTGTCTAGTATCCCTGCCTACAGGAATGCTAATTCCCTTCCTAACACTGTTTCTGGCAGCAGTCGATCACCACAGTGTGCAGCTAAGATCGTAGTAGCTGCACTGCAAGTCCCAGCCAGCAGTCTGGAGTACTCCTAAAAAAAGGGCAAGGGCTGTTATTTTCTTTGTCTAGTATCCCTGCCTATTGGAACGCTAATTCCCTCCCTAACGTTCTCCCTGACAATCAGCATCTCTGTCCCTAATCTCTTCCAGCATGCATGTAAGGCGAGCGCCGCTAGCCCAGATGATGAGATTTTCTCGAGTATCGCGAGATGCTTGTTGGAGTACAGAGTACCATCGAGTACCCCAATATTCGAACGAGTACCAAGCTTGGACGAGCATGCTCGCTAATCAATAATCACTATCGGCCTGTTGGGAATGAGGGGCAAGATGAAAAAAGGACAAGTAAGCCCTAAAGCTGGCCCCCACCCCACTGTCCCTGCCTACTTGTCTCAGAAGCCCTAAATTGCATCGGACAACTAGACGGCAAAACCCTGTACTCAGCTAGGTGCAACACAGAACAAAACAAGACAAAAACACACAATAAGGCAATATCAGAGGTTTGAGTCAATAACACAGGAGCAGCACAGTACAATACAGAATCTAAGAGGGTAGTCGAACAGTCAAGACCCAGTAGTGAGATAACATGAAAATCAGTGCAGGAAATAATCCTAGATCAAGATACACTACTAAACTAGGCACTATGGAAGGAAAGGTCTGAGGTAGAGGGGAAGATACCTCCCAGCCCCAGAAGCGATTGGGGCTGAGACTCCAGGTCCCGCCCAGGTGCTGACAGCTGACTGATGTGTCAGCTGTCAGTCATCCAAAACACATTGCAAACACCTTATGCCGATCGGCCCACAGCACCGCCACAGCTACATCAAAACAAAGTGCCACAGCTCTATGTAGAAACAGGCTTCCTGCACGCCCCACAACCGGCCTGAGTGGTTACCAAGGATGCCGTCGGTGTCTCCACAAGCCTGACCGTGCGATCCGGCAGAGCCAGGAGCCGCACACACGGCTCAAGCTCTAACATAGCCACACATTTCCCTGTGTAATGTAAGGCCAATAGCGATACATTTAAACGACCACACAATGTAGTTATCATTCGCACGGCCCGGCCACTTGATCAGTCGCGCCTTCTAAAGGCACTGCAAACAAGCACCGATCGCATTCATGCGCACTCGGTTGCATCCTTGCACAGCCCCTTATCGAGCCAAGTATTAGCACTTTTGCATCTATAATTACTATACTTACTATAATTACTATAATTACTATAATCAGCGCTCTATGACAAAATCACCGATCAGACTGCACGTAGGTAAGTTGAACTCCTCTAGCAGTCCAGGAAAGCGATCTGGACTTCCACAATCACACTGCAGGGGTGCCAATTGGTGACAGGACATGTAAGCGCTGCAATCATGCCGCAATCTCTGCTTTTAAGGAGTTAATGAAAGGCTGCAGCGGGATTGCTGTTGCCTCTAATTAAGGGTGAGTGCCCTGGTGGCCTAATTTAAAGAGGGGTCAATAGATAAATAGGTAAAAGGCAATGAGGGAGTTAATATTACAATCTTTGGTAGTCTGCTGAGTGGGAGCTGTCAAAAGGGCAGGGGATTAGGGTGAGTGAGTATCGTTTAGTATTATTAAAGCACCTCCACTAATAAATATATATATATATATATATATATATATCCTGTCACAATACAGACTACAACCTTTACGTCTTTCACATTGAGAGAGATGTCTTTTATAGCTAATTTTATCATCTATCTATCCATCTATCTATCTATCTATCTATCTATCTATCTATCTATCTATCTATCTATCTATCTATCTATCTATCATATTGATAACAATAAATGAAAATATAAATTACTACTATTCATCTAGCTTTTAGTAAACAGAGTACATTTCATTAAACTCATTGTGTAATCTATAGTCACTATTTTGTTAAGATGTAGAGATTAAAAAAAAATATTAAAAATGTCACACTGAGTTCTCAGCTTTCAAAAGTTTAAGAGAGATGGATAAATGATTGTATTATGCTACTTAAGAGTGTTCACAATGTATTATGGATTTAATTACTAAAATAGAAATCAATGTACATTGTATTTACATACCCTTTGTTCATGATGAAGGTCACTTGACTGCCAGTAATTTTCAGACTCTTTCACTGTTGTTTGACTGTCAATTAATGTAAAAATTGTCAATTAGTTGATCCAGAACATGCACTGGGCTAATTTGGCATACAAGGATAAGTCACTTGTAATATTATAAGAACACTTTAGGAAAAAAAAAAAAGTCACATCAGCATACCACTCTTTTTCAAGGTCATTGTATTAACTCTTTACTTTTAAAAGGAATTTACTATCTATAAGAGATTAGTGAATCTACAGTAGGACAGAAGCAAATCACTTTGTTCCTATCTACATTCTGCTGCTCAGGCTGAAGGCCATGAAGTCTGCTCTGTTCGATGCCCCTCCTCCCCAGGTGCTAGGAAAAGATGGATCCAGTTCTGGGAAACTTCTCCCAATTTCCCAGGACTGAATTAATCTTTTTCTGGGGAGGAGCTGCACGGAGCGGAGCAGACTTCAAAGCCCACAGCCTGATCAACAGAATGCAGATAGGAATGAAGCGTTTCACTCATCTGTAGAATCACTCATCTCTACTATCTATCTATCTATCTATCTATCTATCTATCTATCTATCTATCTACTATATACCCCAGAATTTTTGCTTTCTTGTCCTTTTTTCAGAGAATGTGAATGATAACACAAAATACGTTTTTTCCATTCATGATTAGTGGTTATTGTTTTCTCTTTTTAAAATCACAATGATAACTAAAAACATCCAAATGACTTGTTCAAAAGTTCACATAGCAGAGCAGAGTAGAACAAAAACATGAGAAGCATTCTGGCTTCTATGGACGCTGTTGTCGCGCGCCCCTAACAACTGGCCTGAGCGGTTATATACGATTTGGCCGCACGCATCGGTTACGCCAGGAGCTGAACGCACATCCCAAGTCCCAACACCTGCTTAAATAGTAGAGGGTTATAGGCAGCAGGAGTTTCTGTTTTAGGAACCCCACATTGCCTGTTAATGACATCAGAGAGTGGGGTGTAGTGAAAATAGCATTGGCCACATAAAAAAGAGAAAGTAGGAAGGACATTTAGAGATAGTTGGTTACCACCCAGTACCACTTGTTCCCCCAAAGCTATACACATTGTAACTTTGATATTGTCTTTGCTTTAAAAATAGTTCAAAGAGCTTTGATATACCTCTATGTGACCCATCCATGAACAGTAAGCTTTTAGGTCTGTTAGTGTTATACACAAGTTTAGTAGGGCTTCAAGGCTATTAGGACTTTTTCCAAAGTTGAAAGTTTACCCATCTCTAAAAGGGAGTGTAAAAATAGTAATTGCCCATAAGCTCCTGCATTTTACCAGATGCCTCTTGTAAATTAAATGATACATGGTAGATGAGGGGAATGACTATTACAGATTTTGTATAGACGCCCAAATGGTTTCGCTTTTTTTTTTTTTCAACTAAACTTTTTTTTTATCTTGATAGTTTGAACTGGCGTAGGAATATCTACCTTTTTATTAATATGTAAATGAGTCTCAAAAGCTAGGGGGTGATCCTTGTTGCAGCTCAGGTAAGTCCAGCCTACATTGTCCTATCCATTGACTCACCTGTCACTGGTTAGTGCAGTGAATGTACACAACATCAGCTACTCAATACACAATGAACAGTGCCGGAATTCATCGGTTCCATTCACTGGGTAGCGGTGTTGACGCATAACTGCAGCTCAGCTCTCGTTTAAGTTAAGGGCAGCTGAGCTTTAATAACCAGGTATGGCCACAACACAGTGAATGGAGATTTCTGCTACTGGCCCTGTTCAAAGTGTAGTGTGGTCACTGAACAGCTCATCAGCTAGAATTTTGGGCTGTCTTGCATGAACTGCATGCTTGAGATCTCTCTAGAGTGGCTCAATGATATTGAGGTCAGGAAACTGAGATGGCCCCTCCAGAACCTTCACTTTGTTCTGCTGCAGCCAATGACAGGATGACTTGGACTTGTGTTTTGGATCATATCATGTTGGAATGTCTAATTACGTCCCATGCTCAGCTTCTGAGCTGATGAGTGCAAATTTGCCTCCAGCATTTGTCTCCAGAACCACAAGTCATTGGTGCCATTCACTGGGTATCGGTGGTGACTAGAGATGAGCGAACCACGAGCTTGCTCGAGTCCATCCGAACCCGATCAGTCGGCATTTGATTAGCGGTGACTGCTGAAGTTGGATAAAGCTCTAAGGTTGTCTGGAAAACATGGATACAGCCAATGGCTATATCCATGTTTTCCACATAGCCTTAGGGCTTAATCCAACTTCAGCAGCCACCGCTAATCAAATGCTCGAGGTTCGCTCATCTCTAGTGGTGACGTATAATTGACGCTCAGCTCTCGTTTATGTGAAGGGCAGCTGAGCTTTAATAGGGCCAATACATAGTGGATGGAAATATCTGCTTCCGGCCCTGTTCACAGTGTAGTGTGGTCGCTTAAGAGCTGATCAGCTAGAATTCTGGGTGTCTGCACCTTCATTTAGCACCAGTGACTGATGGCCTATTCTGCATATAGCTCATCAGTTTATGTTGCACAAAAAAATCCATTAAGGGAGAAAAGTTTCTGTCTGCAAAAGATGGCAATCTTTCCAATTTTTTTTCCAATGAGTTTATTAGTGTATAACTATTACATTTTCAGCTAAAATTAAATGTCAATCAATAACGTACAAAATGATGGCACACATCAAACTGCAACCTTACTCACCTAAAAATTACAAAAATGCTAAATGTGACTTGAATAACTATATTGGAAGGAACACACCACAAAATAGATTTGTAAGGGCTCCGAAACTAGCACAATGTGAAACGTCACATAGGTGAAGTAATCAAACCATGATTGGTGCATGTATAGTGTGCAGTCATGGCTGCCAATTTGTCTGGCCTTAACTCCTAGTCCCCAAACCCACCCTCTCCAGGCAATACCTGGGTGCCTTGGAACGCTTGTTGATCGAGACAGTCGATGGCAGTTAATAGTCCTGAGTTTAGATCAGTAATTGGGTGTGTTCATGAACTTGAAATATTAAAGGATAAACCATATAGGCATTTGAATGGAGGACTGCTAATACCTGTAGTACGTCGTCCTGTCACCAGGCTCATCTTACTATCCACCACTCAGTCTAGCATATACTGTATTCCGGTGCCTCAATAATTTTGAATTTTTAAAGCTAAGAATACAGTTTTTGCAGCCAACATGTTTCACATGTTTCAGGGTTGGGCATAACTGCTAACAAAGACTTGATTTCTCTTTGCTGAAGCTTAAAAGGATGAAATAATCTCTTTTTAAATGTCAGGGAAGAAAGGATATGCAAAATAGCTCTCACACCTCTTGAACAAAGAGATGTCCTTTAAAGTCAAGTCTCACTCAGTCAAGGAGCCTTAGAACATTGACTGGGGATTTTATGCCAAGCCAAACAATCTCTCAAAAAAGGATTTCCCATCTGAATACAGCTGTTTCGGGGGAATTTGCCCCTCATCAGTTCAGAGCAGGGGGTTGGCTGGCTAGTGAGAGGTCTATAAACGTGGGTCAAAGAGATAGTGATTCTCCTTAAGGAGAGCCCGTCATAAAGACGTGTGGAGACTTACGTAAAAAATGTTAGATTTAACTTTAACAATGCTTCTCTGAGGCCCTGACGACTTTAACCCCTAACAACAAAGGACATACATTTACACCTTTATGTCATTAAATAGTCTCACAACATGAGGCCTCTCTATACTAGTTGGCCACTATCTATCGGTAGCTGGGAGTTGCCTCTAACAGCCCCATGGAGGCATTGCTCTGTGCAGCTATTTAATAAAATAAAGGCATCTCACAGCATTCTTGGCCTCTTTGCAAGTCTCTACCACTGCGCCCTGCTTTCTGATACCATACCAACCATCTCTACCTATGCTTTCACCAGAATAATAATAATAATAATAATAATAATAATAATAATAATAATAAATTATTATTATTATTTCTTGAAGAACAAGCTATGTTAGCATAATTTCACTGACCTTTGCTCATGCATAGATGTTAGATCTCATATTGCATTAATTAATCATGTGTGTTATTTTCATAAAAAATAATGTACACCCTTAAAGACTCAGACATTTATTTTTTTATCCATGCTGTTCAAGTGCCATCATCCTCTCAAGCAGCCACAGTCCGCACAGCTCTGGGAGTCGGGTCATGACATCACCATGTTTTCCAGGAAGTGAAGCCTTGATGCAGTAGTAAGTGCAGGGAAAATAAATCACTTTATAAGCATTTCATGTAATAAGTGTATATTGGTGATTTGTATAACTTTTAGGGGGCAATACAATACAAATAAATTTTCACCAGACTTCTCCTTTAATGATGCACTAACATGACTTCTGGCGCGCTGCATCTGATGCAATTGCTATACTGTCCATATTCTGTTTCATAGTTTTTATTGTGCCAACAGTTTCCCCATTACAACAAACTTGGTGCCAACTATTAATAGTCACAAAGTTCTTTGGGTATAAGGACGAAGTTTTGGACACATGGTTCCCTCTATATGGATTGTATGCCAATTTTGGGACTGATTTGGAGTATATAAACTTATTTTAGCTTAGTAGTGGCAACCATATGAAAGAACTCAACCACTGCAAAGTAGGGGCTTAACATTAGCCCTTAAAATGGCCCCTTCTAAGTGTGGGGGTATTTTAGGGGTTCAAAGATGCCATTACAAAGTACACCTGTTCCTAAAAAATAAGCCCTTACATGGCCCAGTAACTGGACAAAATGACAGAGTTATAGCTCTTAGGTTATAGATCTTAGAAGGTGAGGAGGAAAAAACAAAAATACTAAACTGTAAATTGGCCTGGTCCCTAGGGTAATTTTGGGCTCTGTCCATAAGGGGTTAAAGGGATGTCTAAATGAAATAAAAATGTAAAAATAAATAAATATAACTGGTTTTTGCAAGACTAGCATTAGAAATTCAGCAGAATATAGTCAAATACCACCAGAGTTCTAATGTTTCCTGCAGAAACCTATTACATTTTTTTGCTCAAATTTTTGTACATTTTGTTAAAACCATTCTTTTAAGGTAAAAAAAATAACAATGCAACCTCTGCTCTGCCGAGTAAGGAGCACCTGGTTAAATGCTAGAGTCTCCCATCAACTTAAAGGGGTTATCCACCTAAGAGAGAAAAATGAAATGCTAGCTGCTCTTACTCACCAAGTTCTGTCTTTCTAGCTGCTGCCATTCCTAAGTTTTTCTAAAAGCCGTTCTATATCCAAGATACTGTAGGAAACTACATTTACCATAATGCATTTCCCTGATTGGTCCATTTGTGTACTCGCCCCCTTAGCTTTCTTTCCTGCCCACTGCTGTAATTACTATTGCACAGTAAACACAGGACTGTTACTTTCATTGATTTTACATCACATCACCCCAGTATGTATTCCATACTAACTAATGATATAGCAGAGCTTATGCACACGGTGTAGCTATTTGCTGCATAACAGGCATTTGGGGGGTGTAGTGTAGGTTTAGATCTCTGCTTGCTGACTGTGAATGAAAACATTCTAGTTCCATCCAGACTCTAAGAACATCGGTAAGACTTAAAATATACAGAGTTGAGACACAAAGACAGGTACATATGCCTGCATTTACTGACAGCAAGCAGATATAGAACTAGAACTTTTCATATTACAGAAACTTAGGCTCAGGGACATATGTAAGTCTATGGAAGCAGCACAGGGGCATAGAGATTATCCATATAATGTCTCCTAGGGGTTGGGTTATCAAATCAATAGACAGCTAACCTGGCCCCCAAAGAGAATATCACATGTCCTGTGACCACAAAGGGAGGGGGGGGGGGGAGAGGGAGCTGAGCGTGGTCTGATTGGACCGAGAGTAGAAGATTTTAGACAACAAGAGTAAATAAGAATGATTAAAAAAACATGGAAAAAGGTGCAAGATAGGTTATACATGTATATTAGGCATAGGGTGGCATTGGGAAGGGGGATTGATTAGAATCATCTTTTTGTTACCAGGATAACCCCTTTAAGTGGAACTCGTTACTTGAGTCAAGCACTTAAGCATAAAAAAAAAAAATGTTTGACTTCAGTAACGAGCACTTGAGCATTTTAGTGCCGGCTCAGCACTACAGATGACATGTCAAAGTTACTCCAAATGCCATAATTTTTTGATAACAAGTCTTTTCTTCTTATCCCTTTAATGTAATGTACAGTTTAAATTTTTTAGAATGAAATGCAAAGCTGAATTACATCCATCAATGATGCATCCGGTATAGATAGTGACAGCCACATTAGTGCACCTGCTATATATGACACAATATTGGATTGCCTACATTGGAATTTTTTACTATGATGAATATATTACAGGTATGTATACCGCTTTTAATCACATCCGTTCAGCTCCTGTTTATTATTCAGAATTTCAGCCAGAAATGTTTCAGGTAAAACCTGATTACTGTAAGTGTCCTTGTATTAGAAAGGAAATCATTTTGTTCTGAGAAACAACGCTCCGCTAGTTTTCTTGTCGAGCTTTATAAGCTAAATTCCAACACTGGGTATCATTAAGTACTCCCCCGGTGATCATGATGATGTTTCAAAATGTTAGGCAGTACCCAAGGGGATAGATGCAGCCATTGCTTTTGCACATACATTATGTACGGAAAGTGTACATTTGGCAAAAGTGACATTTAATGTTTTCCAGAGATAAAGTCGATTTGCTTTTTATTTTCCCTTGCAACAGAAATGAGATAATTCTTCAGAGTAAACTCCTATTTTTGCTTAGCCTAGTGTCATTACCATGTAAATTGTAAATAGCATCTGTCTAAACTGCAGACTTTCCTAAAATGTAAAATATTTTGGCACAGCTGTTAGGTGTTAAGAATTGGGGAGAAAGGAGAGAGAGAGAGAGAGAGAGAGAGAGAGAGAGAGAAGGCAAATGAATACTTTTTGTCAGCTGCAGATTATTGAGTCTCGAAAATATTTCTAATAAAAGGAATGTGACAATGAGACTTGGAAGTGAAGAAATATATGCAAATAAATGTGGCGCTTTTATTCATTCATACGGTGCCAAATTCAATTTTAAAAATAAATATTCTGAAGGAGTTACGAGTGAGAAGAATACACTGTAAATATACTGACTGCTACAGGAAACCGATTTCTAATATAAAATAGCAGGTGGTGGAGATGAATCCGTCACAACATGTGTAATAAGCTCATATTGGTGCTTTTACTCTACTGTACAAAACTCTATCCATATAGTTACATTTTCCATTATTTGTAGAGCAAAATCTGTTACTGTTAGGAAAAAAAAAGTAGGGATCCGTACTTGTGAGATGTGCACATGAAGGCCCTCTTAAAGTCTAAGGGGGGAATTTATCAAACTGGTGCAAAGAAGAATTGTCTTAGTTGCCCCTAGCAACCAATCAGATTCCACCTTTCATTCCTCACAGACTCTTTGAAAAATGAAAGGTGGAATCAGATTGGTTGCTAGGGGCAACTAAGACAATTCTTCTTTACACTAGTTTAATAAAGCTCCCCCTTAGAGATCATATCATAATAATAATATGGATAATATTTATTCGTATAGCCTCAACAGATTCTTCAACGCTTCTGTAGCAAAAGAAATCCATGACACTTCTTATAACTTTGCATAACCTTAGGCTATGTTCACATTTGGTGTGAGACCGGCCACTCCGTGCAAAATATGAATGTGTTTTTAACCCCTTGCCGCAAAATGACGTTTCGGGAACGTCATGTATTTCAGGTAGTTAATGCTAAATTACTGCTCTTAAAATATGTAAGACACAAACAGTTTTTATAGCATAAATTCCATAAACTAAAACAAAAGCTATATAAAATGGATATCACTGTAATCGTACCGACCTGACGGATAACGGTAACATGTCATATGTAACGTTCAGTAAACAGCGCGCAAAAAATGGTGAAAATCTGCTTCTAAATTGTGTTTTTTATTCATACCACCTCATAAAATATTTAATAAAAATGATTAGGGTGTCACATGTCCCTCAGAATGGTACCGATGGAAACGTCAACTCGTCTTACACAAATATTTTGGCACCCCGAGCCCTCTGTGACATGGTATATTGGCTAAACAAAAACCCTGAAATTATAAAAGGCCCCAAAATTCACCAGGTTTCTGTCATGTCTGCGGCCTGTAGTTGAGTTAGGTGACGCACTGCGGCCACATATGGGGGATTTCTAGAATCACTGGAATAAGGGGAATAAATAGTGATTGGTATTTCTCAGTTAGTATTTGCTGTGGAAAAAAATTATTAAAATATAATATCTGCCAAAAAAAATTAAAATTTTAGATTTCCCCACCAATTTTTTTTAAATTTCTATGAAACACCTAAAGGGTTAATAAAGTTATGAAATGTTACTTTGAATACTTTCAGGGGTGCAGTTTTTACAGTGGGGGATAACTAACATACAGGCCCCACAAATCCACTTCAGAACTGAACTGGTCCCTGATAAAATCAGAGCTGATATTTTCATGAAAATTTGAAAAAGCGCTGCAAAATTTCGAAGCCCTCTAACATCCTAACAAGTAAAAGGACATTCACCAAATGACGTCACCATAAAAGCAGACATGTTGTAGATGTTGCATTAATAATTAGTTCATGTGGCATGACTATCTTTCTTAGGAAAAGAGAGTTTAATATAAAGAAATGAAAATCTTTTCAAATTTTTACTAAAAACTGAGTGTATCAACTAAAATAAACCACAAACATAAAGAGGAATATGTCACGAAAAAAAAAAACTTACTCAGAATAACCACGATAGTTAACCCCTAGACGACCCAGGGCGTATAGTTACGCCATGGAAGTCTGTCCCCAGACGACCTAGGGCCTAACTGTACGCCCTGGGTGTTTCTCCCGCTATGAAGCGTGCTCCGGAGTGGAGCGCGCTTCATAGCAGGTGGGGGCCGGCTGCAGTGAGCAGCCGGGACCTCACCGGTAATGACACGCTGCAGCGATCGCGCTGCCGCATGTCATTAACCCCTTAAACGCCGCGATCGCGGCGCGACCGCGGCGTTTAAGTGTAAGTGACAGGGGGAGTCCCCTGTCACTTACCGATCGGGACCCCCGCAGTGTGACTGCGGGGGTCCCGATCGGTAAAACGGACTGCCGGAGGTCTCTCACCTGCCTCCATGCGGTCCGATCGGCGATCTGCTACTCTAAGCCTGCACAGGCAGGCTCAATGAGCAGATCGCCGATAACACTGATCAATGCTATGCCTATGGCATAGCATTCATCAGTGTAGAAATCAGACTAATGTATGTACAAGTCACCCAAAGGGACTTCAAATGTGTAAAAAAAAAAAGTTAAAAACACTAACACACAACCCCAAAACCCCTCCCCCAATAAAAGTTGAAATCACCCCCCTTTCCCATTATATAAATAAAACATATAAAAATAAATAAATAGATAAACATATAATATACCGTAGCGTGCGTAATTGTCCGATCTATTAAAATATAACAAGTGTCATTGCGAATGGTAAACGGCGTACACGAAAAGAGGGGAAAAAGTGCGCGGATTACCGATTTTATGTTACATTATATATATAAAAAAATTAATAAAAAGTGATCAAAACGTCCGATCTTCACAAATATGGTATTAATAAAAACTAGAGATCATGGCAGAAAAAATGACACCCCATACAGCCCCGTAGGTGAAAAAATAAAAACGTTATAAGCGTCAAAATAGTCCCATTTTATTTATAATTAATTGCCAAAAAAAAAGGATTTCATTTAAAAAAAATATATAACATTAGAGAATCTGTGTAACCTGCATATGGTTGTGTTCGGACTGACCTATAGAATAATTGTATCATGTCGCTGTTACCATATAGTGCATTACGTAGACACAGGAACCCCCCAAACGTTACCATATTGCATTCTTTTTTGCGATTTCACCTATTTATATCTTCATAAATAATATATTTGGGATTCCATCATACATGTTATGGTAAAATGAATGACGCCATTACAAAGTACAACTATTCCTGTAACAAATAAGCCCTTACATGGCCTGTAGATAAAAAACTGAAAGTGCTGGAGCTCTTAGAAGGGGAGGAGGGAAAAACGGAAACACTAAGATCAAAATTTGCGCGGTCCACTGGGTCATTTTGGGCCTGGTCCTCAAAGGGTTAAAATAGTTACAATTGTCTATAAATCCCTGAATCATCGAGCTACAGTACATACTGGCCTGGGAACAGGAACTGGGTGTTAAACTGAACCGGAAAGAGAAGTCCTTTATACTAGCCAACTCCCACCGATTCTCGAGGTGTGTAAGAGTGCAAGAAAACTCTTTTAAACTGTTGACACACTGGTACAGAACCCCTGATTGGCTCTTCCAGATAAATCTTATACAAGGCACATATATACACATATACAAGACATATGCTGGAGGTGTGTGTGTGTGTGGGGGGGGGGGGGGACCTGGGTCCCCTCTGGCATATCATGTCCACTCTTACAAGCCTTTTCGGAAAAGATTTTTTCCACCATTAAGAAGGTGCTTGGCCTCACTATACTTCTCCACGCTCCACTCATACTGATCTGGGCTCCTCACCAATCTTTCAATCCGAAGAAATATGACTTAGCCACACAGTAACTCCCTGTAGCAAAATTATTGATTCCGACGCTGTGGATGTCTAAAGACCCTCGTTGCCTGAAGCTTGGCTTACTAAAGGGGACAACCTTTGCCAAATGGAAGAATTGCTGAGTTGGGAAAAGAAATCTCATCCTAAGTATTCACTTCTATGGACCCCTTGGAAAAATTTCAGGGCACCTTCCATGGCGCTGAGTTAGGTCTAAGACGTGACAAAGTTAAGATACATGCCCCTCCTCCTCATCCGTCTACCCTCACTGGTAGCTTTGAGCATACATATACTCTTTCCCTTTCTGTCCCGCCTCTACCACTGAATGCCTGAGCGGGCCTGTGATGTCACATCTCAAGACCATGTAGCAACCGCAGACTGGGAAATCAGAGCAGCAGAATGTGGGTGGCAGTGCTGAAGCCAGAGAAGTAAATGGATGTAATTGCTTTCAACCACCCCTCCCCAAGCATTGAAAAAGAAGTGGTCCTGGCTAGGCATGGTCTAATTAATAGATAGCCTAAACTAAAGGAATTGTCTAGAAGCAGATAAAAAACGACAATAGACCCAGATTGCCCTGCCAGTTGCCACTGCTGGGCATGGAGCCATTACTAATGTCAGGGGCCACGGAGAAGCAGCTGTATTATTTGTACATTTTTTGGAGGTGGCAGACAACCCCTTTAAGTCTTTAAAGTAGATAAGTATATAGTAGTGAGTAGATTAGCTATCATTGTTATTTTTACTGCAAAAAACAACTAACAAAGTAAAGAGATCACAACGTAAACTCATATATGTGCAAATAAAGTTGCTTTAGAAACATATAAGGACACCATGCTGACATCTATTTATATTATCAGCACATGTACAGTAACCTGAGGCTATAGAACAGCACTGCACATGTCCTGGAGAGGATACTAGCATCAGAAGAACATCAGGATGTACTGGGTATGGTTAAGAGATGCTGAAAATCGATCAATCAAGTAGTTCTAATGCTAGAAGATGAAATATACAGGCACATTAGTGTATGTACTGTAGGTAATAGGTGGAAACTGATTAAGAGAATCAGGACATCAGGCTTAAATCATATAATAGCTTCCCCTAGTGAATTTAAAAGCCCAATTATATAAATGAAGAAATACATGGCACACAGTGGCATTTAGGTAACCTACTCCAGAGAGTAAACATTAATGAAGATTGAGTAACATTAGTAAATGATATTTAATATAATAAAGATAATGTCTCCATAGATATAAACTAATTACAAAAGTGGTTGTTCAGCAGATCTGTAAATGTAAAAATGTAGAGAATTACAGAACAAGAACTATATCCTATTATAAGAATAATGCAATAATGAAAACACTGCACTCCTGATTCATTTTATGGGGTAATAGTAAATGTAGCCATTGGATCCAAAGAGTTACTTTAAATGTACCCTATTGCCACCTCTTTAGTAGGAGGCCTAAAATCTAATTTTAAATACCACAGAAAATAATAGTCCTACTAGTGGAGCTGCCGTAATTTAGCTGTTTTAGTGTGGTTTGTCTCTTGTGACTTGTCTCTACAATAATGACTGGTAGTGGAGGCGGGAGGTACAGCAGTAGCTACAGTAACCGCATGATGAATGACCTCCTCAAGCCACCAGCTGAAGAATCCAAGCATCAACAAACTCAAATGTCTATGAGGCAGCAGCTGAAGTTCCAGGTGAAGTCATACTTTAACTCACCCTTGCCCCTGAATATTTCCAACCTGGTGAAATTCTGGGCAGAAAAGTTGAACATCTGGCCGCAGCTGTTGGAGTTCGCTATCACCCTGCTCTCATGTCCAGTCAGCAGCGTTGCATCAGAGAGGCAATTTAGTGCGACAGGGGCCATTGTGACTCCCAGGAGGACAAGGCTGTCTTGCCTTAGTGTGGAGAGGCTCACATTCTTGTAGATGAACCAAGCCTGCACCACCAAGCCTGATAATTGAAACATCAGCCGTCAGTCGGCACTCTTTCCAAGTAAAGTAAAGTTTTTTTTTTTTTGTTTTTTTTTAAATATCAAGCAATCTTACCCTTTACACCCAAAATTACTACAATACTCCTGTAACAAATATCCATAGTCAGTTTGGATATATTTAAACAACCCCATCTTTAAATTTAGTGCCCATGCCAAAACATTTCCAACAAAGGCTTACATTATCTACAACCCATGCCCTAAGAACAGGATTATCCAGACACAAATCCCCATGATAATAGTTAATAGCCATGGGGTGTCAACCCTGGCCAAGGAATCTTACCATTCAGGTTCCTGATATGCGTAACAACTGGACAATAACTTTTCTTGGGGTTTTTAAGATATTAAGAGGGTACTTAGAACCCGCACAATGTTTCCTAATAGGATATTTGTTGTGTGATGTTTTAATGGATCTGGTGTTTTATAGAGTGGTGTAAAGCTATAGGAAGGGTTCTTGATGGGGTATATATCACAGAGGATGATGTCCTTCTAAATGTGATATAAGAAATTTCTAAAGCTACTGCCAGCAGCTATCTGTTGCTAAGAGGCAGGTTACCTTTCCTTATTAATAGTGCATTCATCTGTGAATGGTTGCTTTGTGGTTTCTGCTGCCTAAAACCACAGCGGATGCACAGCTGTTTTTAGTCCACCATCAGTACTATAGGGTGGGCGGATAATACAAAGTTAATTGTGACACTACCTGATTTAACACTTAAACTGTGGACTTCAAAATTCTACATAGTACTGACCGGCATAAAGATTCAATGATGGTTTTACGCAGCAGCCCTGGAGTGACAAGTGAATGCGTCATTAGGGTAAGGTTTTTTTGGGAGTGACTAAAGTGAGGGTGGGAAGGTCACTCTCATACCCCATCGAGGGTGACCGCCTTCCCTGCTCATTTCAGATGGAGACAGCTTAAACACTCAGATGTGTGCATGGGTTGCTTCTTTGTTGAATCATTAACCTGTTATTGACATGTATGCATGTCTTTGAAAAAGCCGGAGGCCCAGATTCAGAAAGGTTTATAAACACATTACGGACAGGGAGAAAAAAAGAGCTCTGCACCTCACACATTGAACACATTATTTGTGCCATATTTCTTTTTTTTTAAAGTTACAGTACAGTGGGAAAATGTTCACCAACTTTTGTTGTCGTAAAATCTGGCACTCTTTTATTTAATACAATCAGTGTACAGCTTTCTTGAATCTGTGCTTTTCTCTATTCTATTCTCCATCGCTTGGTACTTGCTTTTGTAAGTGAGGTTTTATGGTGTATTCTAATTGTCTAGGTGTTCATTTCCATTTTTTGGCAGTTGGATGGCCCATTCAGCTCAACTGTTAAAATATTGTAAATTTCCCCCTCAGGGTGAGAGTCCAAGTGCTGCCACTGCCACCTCCAGGTATCTGTTATAGGCCCCACAGGGTCGAAGAGAGTCAGGGTGATGCTGTTGCCACCTTAAGGTTTCTGTTCTAGGTTCATTTCTGGGTCTATACTTCTGATGATGCTGCTTCCAGCTGTCTGCTCTATGGAATTTTAGGTATAGGACATTCCGCTTATGGTGCTGCCACTTTAGAATGTCTACTGATATACTGGGAGAAAGAGTCATTTTATGTCTATGGAAACTACTGTAGGTAAGTATACACCACTGATCCACCAATGCCCCCTGCTGTTCTGGGAGAAAGCATAATTTTAGGCTGATACACCAATGTCCAATGCTTCCCAGGGAGGAGAGGTAAGTATACACCACTGATGCACCAACAAACATTGCTGTCCTAGGAAAAAAAAACTTGATTTGATGCAGATGAGCTACTAATGTCCACTGCTATTGTGGTAGAAAGCGTCATTTTACACTGCTGATCCACCAATGTTTACTGTCCTTGGAGAAAAAAATTTTTATGCCGCTGATCCATCAACATCGACTGCTCTCCAGGGTGAAAATTTATTGATTGATTGGCTGACATTTTTTTAAAATTTACATTTTCCAATTTTGTGTTAAAACAGACCATGCATAAAACACACAGCCTAGAGAAACAATAGTGGAACAAGAAAAAAAATATACAAACCACCTGTGTAAAAGTGTTTCTGCTATAAACAGATTTTCTATCCTCTTAGCTCAACACATCCAGAGATCAGTCATGAAAGGCAGCCAGGATTTAGGGGGAAAAAACAAACAAACAAACAGTGGTATCCAATAGTTGTGATAGTCTTTAGTTTCTCAAGCATTTTGCTAGCATGTCGTGATAATGTATCAAATCTTGAAAGGGATCAATTGGGGTCCTTGATAAAATTTGTGAAAAGGTAAGGGTGGACACATCTGTATCTTTATGGACATATTGACGAGTATTGTGTAGAGGATTGCTTCATTTGCATCTATATTGAGAACCTGCATTGTACAGCATGGGATGATCTCATCAGACAGATAATGTGTGCAGCTTGTTGATATTATTTTGATAATTCTGCAGAATTCTCTCTGTGTGAAATAGCTCTATCCATTTCTTCATGGAAGCAGCATGAAAGCTGTATTTTACCAGAAAGGAATTATAATGATGAATAACTCCTGTGGTGTTTATATTATCTGATTTCTAACATAACCTGTCCAGATAAAATGGAATCTAAAAGCCGCCTTGTATGACTCATTTGTATTAACATGCCATCTGCTGCCTCAACTAATTTATTTCAAATGAACATATAAGTTTTCCTAGAAACTAAAATCTAAACATGAAAAATGTCAATTATTTGCTAAGAAAACCGTAGGCTATTCGCTGAATTCATGTTGCTTCCAAGGCTATTACGTATGTCTTCTCTGCCTTTGTTTACTGCAGTACTTGAACACAGTGGTTTCCTTCCTTTTGTTCGTCAATGTCTCCAAGTGAAGGTAAAATGGTAAACCGCATTACCCTGTAATATAGATATAATGACTTATTTACATTGTGAATCCTCTATAAACAAGCTGATTACTGTGCTTCCTATTGCTCCGTCTCCTGGGGGAAGAGAACAAGAAAGTCCCAACAACTTCAGGGAACATAAAATATTATGATTAATGTATCTATTAATTCGATAGATGATGGTGGATCTCTCATTATCGTCAAATGTGATGCCTTTCTCAGATATGGATAATTGATGAAGTTATGGAGATGTATGGCAGATCCATTGGATAATCTAGAGGGCAACTACTGGAATACATGGAAAGTGGACATATTGGTCATGTCTCATCTTCTCTCAAAGCAAAATACATTTAGTAATATATGTTCTGCGATTGCCAACCAAAGGTAAGTCAGTGAGAAAAGATGCAGACATTGTCATCTGAATGAGGCCTTTTGAGTACGCTAAAAATATGTCACTATACTGTAGTAAAAGGTTATTGTAAAAAACTTTCCTTAAAAGAGGAACTAGACCTCTCGGCTTCTCTTGATTGGTCTAAGTCTAAACACTCAGGGGGAGATTTATTAAACATTGTGTTAAGTGAAACTGGCTCAGTTTCCCCTAGCAACCAATCAGAATCCACTTTTCATTCCTCACAGACTCTTTGGAAAATGAAAGGTGAAATCTGATTGGTTGCTAGGGGCAACTGAGCCAGTTTCACTTTACTCCATGTTTGATAAATCTCCCTCTCAGACTCAGACATGTTAAAACTTTTTTTTTGTCTAATGACAGGTATGCTTTAACTTACCTAAGGGAAAGGTAAGGTTGGACATATGTGTATTGCCCAAGATGTAGCTAAAAAGCTGTAGCCCCATTGTAAATGTGTTTCTTCTATACCTAATTGCTTATTGTATTGCCCCCCAAAAGTTATACAAATAACCAATATACACATAAAGTGCTTTTTTTTCTCGCAATTACTACTGCATTAAGGCTTCACTTCCTGGATATAATAGTGATGTCACGACCTGACTCCCAGAGCTGTGTGGGCTTTAGCTGCTGGAGAGGATGATGGCTGGAGAACACTGAGGGACACAGGACACTGGAGGCACACTGAGCATCCCTCTGCCATCATCCTCTCCAGCAGCCACAGCCCACACAGCTCTGAGAGTCAGGTAGTGACATCACAATTTTATCCATGAAGTGAAGCCTTGATGCAGTAGTAAGTGCAGGAGAAAAAGAGCACTTAATGTGCATTTCCTTTAATAAGTATATATCAGTAATTTGTATAACTTTTGGTGGGAAATACAATACTTTAATAAAATGTTTTGCCAAACTTCTCCTTTAAGCCCTTGTCTGATGTGTGTAACATAGATATAGGAAAGTTAACAATCATAGTCATGGTGCAATATCCAGATATCATGGTGCACCACGGAATTGGAACCATTTCTAATAACCCAGAAAGTTTTCAATATAAACTGTGATTGTTACTCTTTCCATCTGCTTTGTGTGCCACATACATTTGTTGTACTATATGAGTTACTTAAAAGGAAAGTGGCCAAAGATAAGAGTTGTACAGGGACCTTTTGCTCTTAGTATCCACCCAAGTGCAAGAATTTTGTTTGACTGTGGGGTGATAACCTTTCAGCATGCAGACTCACATCAAAAAGGTCTAACATCTATATAATAAAAATGTCCCAAATAGACTTCCAAACGCCTGAACCGTTTGACCCCATATTTAAAACACAGATACATTGGGTGCCCAGGAAGGTTATTGCGAAGGTCCCGTTCCCAGCAGATGTACAGGAGGGGAGGGGGAGGGGGTAAGAGCATGCCCATAGAGATGAATTGGAAAATCTCCACACTGCAAACACAGGTGATATAATTAGCTGCATGTCTCCAGCAGTAAACGGCAGTTAGGAGCCTTAGCAACCAATAGGATTACTGCTTTCATTTTCACAGGGAGCAATGGTTACTAGGGCAGCTGCCTCAACATCCACAGAAATAACTGGTAGACCCCCTACTTCATCTATACAGTACATGTATACAGGGCCCCCTACTCCATCTATACCTATACAGTACATGTATACAGGACAGTATTACCAGCTGTTGCTGCCCTAAGCACTAAACCTGAAGGTGCCCCATCCTCACTCACCAATTAGCATCAGGATAGGTAGGTAATAGCTCCAGACGTCACATTCAACAACGCCACACCAAGCCTGACCAATACCGCCATACTGTGACTGGATAACACTGCCATACTAGACTTGACCAATACCGCCATAATGTGACTGGATAACACTGTCATACCAGACCTGACCAATACCATCATACTATGACTGGAAAAAACTGCTATACCAGACCTGACCAATACCGCCATACTGTGCCTGGATAACACTGTGATACCACACCTGACCAATACCGCCATACTATGACTGGATAACACTGCCATACCAGACCTGACCAATACCACCATACTGTGACTGGATAACACCTCTATACCAGACCTGACCAATACCGTCACCCCCCCCCCCCACACCTCAAAAAGACACCAGATTTTCTGGCAAGTCTGAACGGGAGGGTACTGCCCCTCTGCAAGGTGCTACCCTACGCACCAGAGCATGGGTGCCTAAATGGTAAATACGACCCTGCAGGTATACAGGACACTACAAGTATACAGGACCTTAAAACTATACACTGCAGGTGCAAAGGACCTCCACCAACTATATACTACAGGTATACAGGACCCCAAAACTATACACTACAGGTATACAGGACCTCCACCAACTATATACTTCAGGTATACAGGACCTCCAACTATATACTACAGGTATACAGGACCCCAAACTATACACTACAGGTTTACAGGAACCCAAAACTATACACTACAGGTATACAGGACCTCCACCAACTCTATACTACAGGTATACAGGACCCCAAACTATACACTACAGGTATACAGGAACTCCACCAACTATATACTACAGGTATATAGGACCCCAAACTATATACTACAGGCATACAGGACCTCCACCAACTCTATACTACAGTTATACAGGACCCTCAAACTATGCACTACAGGTATACAGGACCCCCGAACTATATACTACAGGTATACAAGACCTCCACCAACTATACATTACAGGATAAAGCACTAACTATATACACTACAGGTATACAGGACCCCCGAACTATACAGTACAGGTATACAGGACCTTCACCAACTATACACTGCAGGTATACAGGACCCCCACAACTATACAATATAGGTATACAGCCCCCCCAACTATGCACTACAGATATGCGAGAGCCCTAAAAACTATACATTGTGGGTATACAGAACCCCTCCAACTATGCACTACAGGTATACACTAATTCCACTGATTAACTCAGATGAAACAATACCTTTAGCTTGGCCTCCTGGGCACCTTACAACAAATCTAATTAACACAATGACACTTTATACCCGGGCAGCGCCGGATACATTTTCTAGTGAACTCTATATGACACACATTTCTACTTATGTGATATCTGAATACCTTATTTACAAATGCTTAATATTTGCTTTCCACTAAATATTGTATTCAAACTTTTACCTCTAAATCTTTTTGAGCTACTTGAGATTACACTCTGGTTATAACTTCCCTAACTTTTAACATTCAAATTTTAATTGTAGGTACTAATGTTGAGCGAGCATGCTGAGTCGAGAAAAGTGTATTAAACTATGGACCATTCTCGACTCAGGGAGCTCAGAATGCTTTTAAAATGTTTGCGCTACTGTGTCAGTACAGTTGCACAAATATTTAAACAGTTTAATATATTAGGGTATTGTCACCGATTCAGACAATACCCTAATATATATTTATATATATACACATACAGAGAGAGAGAGAGAGAGAGGATAGAGATAAGGCGGCACTCCATAATTCAGTGAATAAGACAGTTAATTTATTCACCCATCATGTGCAATACAACGTTTCAGTTTCCCAATGAAACCTTTTTCAAGCAACACATACACAAGTTTGAGAGGGGGCTGGTATTTAAAGTCCCTAAGCTCAGCCCATAATTACATATAAAATAAACAATATATGAAAAACAGTGTTATACAATATATATCTCTTAGTGCATCATGGCTGTGTATAAACAGTGACATTATCATAGTGATGCATGTGTCCGATCTACAGTATTTCGAAGGGGGCCGTAGCTCACCAGGTGTTCATGAATAAACTATATATATATATATATATACAAACAAGGCAAGAGGCGGCACTCCAATTTAAAGTGAACAAAAAGTGATGTTTATTCACCCAGTATGCAACGTTTCAATCTACTCGTTGAGATCTTTGTGCCGCCTCTTGCCTTGTTTGTGAATTACCTTGGAACCTGGGTCTGGAACCTTGGGGCAGAGCACCCGACTTGAGCCTTGAGCCCACAGTGCCGTTTAGCAACTCTACAGATTTCTATATATATATATATATATATATATATATATATATATATATATATATATATATATAGGTGCCTTGGATTACGGGCATAATTTGTTCCGGGACTGTGCTTGTAATCCAAATCCACTCTTAAACCAAAGCAAATTTTCTCATAAGAAAATCACTTAAAATGCAGACAATTGTTCCACACCCCAAAAATAATGATTTTATATTCTAAAAAACATGTAAAACAGATGAAACATTTAAAAACAGCTGAATATGTGATATTATCAGTTACTGTACAGTATAGCAATCAGCATGTGGAGTATAATGTATTGTAAGTGCAGAAATGTGAAAAACAGCAGCAATTTGTAGACACAGGATGAAACTGTAGATCCCCATAATGCAGTAGCGTAGTACAACGGGCTCGAAAAGAGAAGCAGGGCTGCTGTCAGAGGTCTGTGTGGTCACATGACAGCAATGGGACGGGGGGGGGGTGTTAAACATGGACCAATCAGGACTGTCAGAGACTGAAGAGAACATGAAGAAATGAGCAGAACATATGTGGGCACATACATGCAGTGCTCTCTGTCCAGGGAGAGAGGGGTTACAGCTATAGAGAGATTACCTCCACAGTCCTGTCCCCTGATGCAAGCCCCAGCCTGGATCTGCTATGATTTGGAAGGTAAGGGAGACTTTCTGGATCAGAGTACAGGGCTGTAGACCCCGCTATGCAGACCATGGCCCTCCCCCACTCGCCCCTTCCAGTACAGGGAGCTCTTAAACCAAAACAATGCTCTTAAACCAAGTCACAATTTTGAAAAACTGTGAGCTCTTAAACCAAAACGCTCTTAAACCAAGGTAACACTGTATATAATATTTCTGCCCCCTCATGAGGTGTGCCCCTGTCTGCCCCCCGGTAGTGTGCCATTGTCTGTCCCCTCCATGTAGTGTGACCCTATCTGCTCCTCCATTTAGTATGCCTCTGTCTGCCTCCTCCATGTAGTGTGCCACTGTCTCCCCCTTCATGTATTGGGGCCCGGTCTGCCCCCTCATGCAGTGTGTCCCTGTCTGCCCCATAATGCACTGTTCCCCTGTTTGCCTCCATGTAGTGTGCCCTTGTCTGCCCTTTATGTAATGTGCCCCTGCCTGCACCCTCATGTACTGTACCAGTCTTACCCCTCAGGTAGCGTGCCCCTGTCTGTTCCATCCATGTAGTGTGCCCCTGTCTTACCCTTCATGTAGTTCACCACTGTATGCCCTCACCTGTTCTTGCTCTCCTCTGGTGCTCTGGGTTCCTCTGGCAAGGTGTAGCTGCTGTGTATGGGGGAGGAGCTAATCACTCTGCTCCTCGCTACACAAAGCAGGAGAAAAAACAGAGGGCTCCTGCCAGCAGTGTATTTAGTTGTATCAGTAATTGCTGATACAACTAAATAGGGAGAGAGAGCAGCCTGCAGGCTTGCTCAGTGCTGTTCTTTCCAGCTCTAGGACATGCTCTCTATTAATCAGGTTCCAAAACTGGACAGCATACTCCAGATTAAGGATGGTCCGAACCTGCCGAGGTTAGGGTTCGTATGAACCCGAACGCTCGGCATCAGATTTCCCCCTGTCTGGCCGCTCCGTGCAGTGGGTGGATACAGCGGGAGGACCGCCTGGAAAACTGGGATACAGCCTATGGCTATGGCTGTATCCCAGTTTTCCAGGCAGTCCTCCTGCTGTATCCACCCTCTCCACGGAGGAAGAACACAGCGGGAATCATTGCCGAGAGTTCGGGTTCGTACGAACCCGAACCTCGGCAGGTTCGGACCATCCCTACTCCAGATGAGGTAATATTATATTCCTGTCCCGAGAGTCCATGTCTGTTTTAATGCATGACAATATCCTGCTGGCCTTAGAAGCAGCCGACTGACATTGTGTGCTGTTCTGTAGTCTAGTATCTACCAGTACATCTATATCCTTCTCTACCAGTGACTCTCTCAGTGTAACTTTACATTTATCCACATGGAACCTAGTTTGCCAAGTGGACGCCCAAACACTCAATGGGGGAAACTTATCAAACATGGTGTAAAGTGAAACTGGCTTAGTAGAAAGAAAGAAGATGAGGGCACTCTCCCGTATGTGGCAAAATACTTCCTTATTCACATAGCGTGCAGTTTAAAAGTCCATGAAAAACATCTCTCATGCGGGCAGACGCCATACCGCCTTCACAGCGTTAACACGATGGCCATTTCGCGCACATGCGTGCTTCATCGGATGACACCTTTCCCATAGGTCTCAGCTGAAATACCTGTTTTGACGTACTAGGAGTGGGCATTACAAAACTGAGGTAAGGAAAACCTTCTTACATAAAAACAAACATAATACACTCTAAATACCAGAAGTGATCTATATAAACATGTTGAGTTCTATCTTGTCATTTAGACCGCACTTTTCTTGTGCTCCCGTAGCTAAAATACAGCATGCTTCTACCTTCAGTAGTTGTGTGTTCACATCTTGTCCCGGTTTACAAAATACTCTTTTTAGACCTGTGAAGGTGAGGCAGTTAGTGTCTCCACTGTGTTGTGTGTTGACATGTTCTATTATTCTTGTTTTTTTTTTTTTTTTTTTATGGCATATATATGTTCATAAAACCTGCGGTTGAGGGGCTGCAGGGTTTTCCCAATGTAGAACATGCCGCACATACACATAATAGCGTAGACTAAGCCTTTTGTTTTGCAACAAATTAATTCATTTATGTCATATCTAATTCCACCCAGAGTCACAGTTTGTTACTAGGGATTGTTCACAACAGGAACAATTTCCACATCTGAACATGCCTTTAGGTGACATTGACTTAATCCACATCGGTTCTTTATTTTTGTTACTTAATATACTGTGGACTAATATGTCTTTCATGTTTTTACATCTTTTAAATACTATGGTTGGTTTTTCTGTGATTAATGGTTTGATTGGTTTTTTTTCCGTTTTTTCTATCTTTGGAAAACGCCCTTTCCTCTGCTCTGCGGAGTTCTTCCACTGGATAACCCCGCTGTACCAACCTGCAGGTAAGTTATTTAGCTTTTTCTCTAAAGGCTGTATCTGTGCTGTTAATGAGTGTTAGACGCAAATACTGCCCGTATGGTAAGGCGAGCTTTACATGTGGGGGCTGATAGCTATTGTGGTGCAACAAGGAGTTACAAGCCGTAGATTTTCGGTAGCTTACTACTGAGAGCTCATTGTTAATGATTTTTACTGAGGTATGTAGGAATTCTAGTTCAGATGTGCTTATTTTACTTGTGAAAGCCATATTAAATTCATTTTTAATGTGTGCTGTGAAGTCGCTAAATGCCTCTGGAGTATCATTCCAAATAATAAAGATGTCGTCCACGAATCGATAATAAACACTTATATCCTTCATGAATGGATTCTTCTCACTGGTTATCATAACTCTCTCAAATTCTGCCAAAAATAAATTAGCTAGGGTACATATAACTGGCGTACCCATAGTGGTACCATACATTATTAAATAAAAAGGCATTATTCTCCAGAATGAAACTTAGGGCTTCACAAACAAAAATCGGTACTTTTACCTATTCTCCTAAGGAGGGATCCAAGTATCTCTACTCCCAAAGACTGAGGGATTCTTGTATAAAGGCTTTCTACGTCAATTGACGTTAAGAAAGCACCTTCTGGCCATACACATGTGTCTATAGCTCTTAAAAAAAAAAAATAATTCGTATTTTTTATCAGTGCTGGTACCTTGTCCAGAAGTGGCCGCAAAAGCCAGTCAATATACTGTGAGAGGGGCTCAGTTATACTGCCTATCCCGGAAACAATAGGCCTTCTGGGCGGGCAAATTAAACATTTATGAATTTTCGGGACGAGGTACCAGCACGGATGTTTTGGCTTAGTGGGTAGCAGTTTTTCTGCTCTGTTTTGTGAGATAACACCTCTCTCTAATTGTACATAGTTTGTCTTTGAATTTTTCCATTGAATTCTTTGGGAGTCTAGTGTATGTGGATGTGTCTCCTAGTTGACGCTCTTCCACATAGTAATGTCTACTCCTAATTAACACGTTACCCCCCTTGTCGGCCTTTTTCATTTCTTAGGGTTTTCTCAGGGCTTCTTGTGCTTTATCAGTTAGATTTTTGGGAGGTTTTGGATAGACCAAGGCTCTTATATCTTCCATAACTTATACAACATAAATCGATATTACTACCTGGCACGACCGGGGGGGGGGGGGGGGGGGGGGGGGGGGGTAAATGTGGACTTCACACCTCCTGTGAAAAAAGAAGGAGAATAGTTACATGTAGATACATCATTGTTAGTTTTTTGACCATCTGCTAATTCCAATAATGTTTTTAGGCAGTTAACTTCCTCTTCGGAGGTAGCACCCACTAAACAAAATCCCAAACCATTTGACTCAACAGGTGTCTCACCTTCTCTGAGCTCGGAGCTGCCACCACCTTTCTGTGAAAATAACTTTTTCAAATTAAGCTTTTGTATTTTTAAACAAACCGATCTCAAATTCAGCTAGATTGAATGGCTCAGTTACGCAGAAATTTAAACCCTTATTTAGTACGCTTATCATGTCTTCATCAAGTTAGACATCTGTCAGGTTGACTACGACAGGAGGGTCATGTGGATCGTTGTCTTTATCTTTACTCAGTGTAGTTTCCAAGTTGCTTCCTCCTTGCTTCTTCTCTCTGTTCTTGCTCTTTTCCTTCCCCTTCCTCTTCTGATTTTCTTTCTAAAGGGACGTCTTTTCCATACCTTTCTTTTGCATTAGTTGTTTCTTTAGGTTGATTAAATGGCGTCCCAAGATTTTTTTCTGTTTCCATCAATCTTGCCTCATCAAGTGGGTATTTGTGTTTTTCTCTAAGTTTTTCCTGTTGATTTTTTTTTTTTTTTTTTGGCAGTATCTCATCTGTATTGGATGAGGAATCGGACTCTGTTGTCCAAAAATCTGATGTTTTCTTTCGTTTAGTGATATTTTGTCCCTTAGTTGTTTTTGTCTGCGGTTTTTGCCATCTCTTCCTTTTTTTCGTCAGAAAAGGGTTTTTTAGATGTTTTAGTTGCGAATGCCTTTCCTGTGTCATAATCTATTTTGTCCCGTATAAACTTATCTTTTTTTTGTTCTTTTATTTCCACTTGTAATCTCACTGGTTTTGTGTCTAATTTTTTTGTGAAAACTTTGAAGTCTTTTTCTTGTGATCTTGTTCGCAATTCAAGTTTAGCTCGGCACAAATCTTCAGTAACTTTTTCAAATTCTTTTTCGTTTTGTTTTAACACCAGTTGTAACAAATTAAACGCATGTTGCTGATGTAATTGATCCCACTCTTGTTTGAATTCAATATTGTCTATGAATTGTGAAACATCTTTTATATTGTCGCAGGCCTCTTGGGACACGTTCACACATAATATAGAATTTAAGCGAACTAACGGTCCAGAACAGTCTTAGTTCTTTCTCGGCTAGTTGTTGCACTTTGTATTCCAGGTTTTTGCTACTCATAACTTGGATAGAATCTTTATGGTCACAATTAGGGATGGTCCGAGCAGAGTTCGGTAATGAGTAATCAGTAATGATTCCCGATGTCTGTCCGCTCCGTGCAGCGGGTGGATCCAGCGGGAGGACCGCCTGGAAAACTGGGATACAGCCATAGCCATAGGCTGTATCCCAGTTTTCCAGGCGGTCCTCCTGCTGTATCCACCTGCTCCACGGAGCGGGAAGACAGCGGGAATCTGATGCCGAGCGTTCGGGTTCATACAAACCCGAACCTCGGAGGGTTCAGACCATCCCTAGTCACAATTAGTAAAAAATGTATTGGCGTCTGCCCGCCCTGATTTCAAAAGTAAAATAAGCCCATCTGAACTAGAATTCCTAGATACCTCAGTAAAAATTGTTCACAATGAGCTCTCAGTAGTAAGCTACCAAAAATCTACGGCTTGTAATTCCTTGTTGCACCACAATAGCTATCACCCCCCAGATGTAAAGCTTGCCTTACCATATGAGCAGTATTTGTGTCTAAGACGCACTGACAGCACAGATACAGCCTTTTGAGAAAAAGCTAAAGAACTTACCTGCAGGTTGGTACAGCGGGGTTATCCAGTGGAGGAACTCCGCAGTGCAGAGGAAAGGGCGTTTTCCAAAGATATAATTTTTACTATACAACAAAAAACGGAAAAAAAACTTCTGACATTAGCCATAAAAAAAAAAAAAAAGCAAAAATTTACATTAGCTTTCAAATATAGCCCCATGGCAACAACTATTAAAGACGTAATCATTAAAAACTGGTATCTAATAAATATAGACCCAATCTTGTCTGAATTATTCACAGAAAAACCAACCATAGCATTTAAATGATGTAAAAACCTGAAAGACATTTTAGTCCACAGTATATTCAGTAACAAAAATAAAGAAGAATCCATGTGGATTAAGTCAATGTCACCTAAAGGCATGTTCAGATGTGTTCCTGGTGTGAACAGGCCCGAGTAACAAAAACTGTGACTCTGGATGGGATTAGATATGACATAAATGAATTCAAGTGTTGCAAAACAAAAGGCTTAGTCTACGCTATTATGTGTATGAGCAGCATGTTCTACATTGGGAAAACCCCTAAACCGCAGATTTTATAAACATATATATGCCATAAAAAACAAAAAAGCAGCAAGAATAGAACATGTCAACACACAACACAGTGGAGACAGTAACTGCCTCACCTTCACAGGTCTAAAAAGAGTATTTTGTAAAACGGGGCAAGATGTGAACACACAACTACTGAAGATAGAAGCACGCTGTATTTTAGCTATGGGAGCACAAGGAAAGTGCGGTCTTAATGACAAGATAGAACTCAACATGTTTATATAGATCACTCCTGGTATTTAGAGTGTATTATTTTTCTCTTTATGTAAGAAGGTTTTCCTTACCTCACTTTTGTAACGCCCACTCCTAGTACGTCAGAACAAGTATTTCACCTTAGACCTACGGGAAAGGCGTCATCCGATGAAGCACGCATGTGCGCGAAATGGTCATCATGTTAACGCTGTGAAGGCGGTATGACGTCTGCCCGCATGAGAGATGTTTTTCATGGACTTTTAAACTGCACGCTATGTGAATTAAGAATTATTTTGCCACATACGGGTGAGTGCCCTCATCATCTTCTTTTCGTTTCCATATTTATTACTTATGAGGAGCACCCCGAGGGCAAACCAGTTATAGTCGTCATTATATGTCAGCATACAATGTACAAGCCACAAAATAGAGAGTAGTGCCGATGATTTCTACCTTTAATTCCATAAAATCATTATATCCTTTTACACCGCCATAGCATTTTTCAACTTTTTTTGTATGAAACGATTTTATGGAATTAACACAATAAATACCGGATTTTATTGGACTGCTGGAATACGTTACCTTTTATCCATGTTGCAACGCTCAATCACCCAGAGGTGAGGTCCTCTGCACTCCTATTCCAGGTAAGAGAATAGCTAGCTACTGTATATTGCAGCAAGTAAAGTATATACGGAGTAGCAGCGGAAAAACTTTTCCTTTAACCCCTGTTTGGGTCTTTCTTCAAGCACCATTCTCCCTAAATGCAATGATTTTGCAACTCTTGCAATAACTACAGCAAAACTGTTTATGAGTCTATTCTGTAAAACCCGACATCTTCTAACATCCACGCTACATAAATCCTAGAAATGAACTTTATGATGTAAGAAGAGTTGGAAGCTTGGTTTTCTTTCTGCTTTTATAGGGTGACATGCTTACCTTTACCGAGGCTAAATAATTGTATCTAACTTTAAACAGAGTAAACAGTAGACCACCTTTCTACTTTTCCCTCACATACTGTATGGTAAGCAAATGAATAACTGGCTTGTGTATGTGAATTAACCATCTGCCGAAGTAACCTGCTCATGTTTAATTACCATTGATTTTTGTTGTGCATAACTTTCTACTGTGATTATTTGTCTATGTAATTGTGGAAACAGTGTACATAGTTACTGTTTCATTAAGTTCTCTCTCTGTGTTATCATTCCAACTAATTATCCTTATATACAGTCTTCTGGGGTTTGTTTGCCCTAATATTCTCCTTCACAGAAATCTAAGTGTAGAGATGTTAACTCATCTGTGTTTTATCTTTTTTAATTAAAATATATTTGAAAAAAAAAAAAAAAAAACACCAAACAAGAGAAGCAAACACATCACATGCTTACCTCCCAGATAGCAGACAAGAATTGCCCCCTCCTTTCACAGCAGAATTCCTGATCATGCACATTTAGGCCAAGTTAATGGTATAATTAATGGTATATTGGATTGCTGACAGACCCGAATGTGCCCTTATTTCAAAATTAAATGATGTTCATCCGGTCGATACTGCAGTATCGGCCAGGTGAACATAAAGTCATTGGCCATTGTTTGTGAACATTGAATATGAGTCTATAAATATAACTTAAGAGGAATGTACACCTTTAACACATATATTGAAGGAAAAGTCTGGGCACAGGGAGGAGGTGGGTGAACAAAACAATTACCTCCCTGGATGATCTTTAGCACCCGCATCAGAACTCCCCACAGCACACAATGGAGCGTGTGGCCAGAGCCGCTCGTTCCATTGTGGGAACTGACAGGGTTTTCTGCGGCCTCTATTCACTGAATAGTGACCGCAAAAAACGGACATCTCAGTTTTCTACGGCACTGCTAGGGATCCCTCAGCCTGCAGCACTACGTAAGTACTGCAGAAATCACGGCCTTTGTAAAAAGGGCCGTGATTTCTGCGGAACTTACGTAGCGTGAACATAGCCATAGTATTCAATATGTGGGCCGCACCGTTCAGGTGGTGCAGTGCTGCATGAATAAGTATTGTTTCAACATTAAAAAAAGCAATCCTTTTACATAGTGTCCAAACACTTTTTTTTTTTTATAAAACACCAGTGTGACCCAGTGGATTTTACCTTGACAGTGCTAGAGCAGATCCCAGAGGATCGATCTGATGGATATAGACAACTGATTAATCATGAATGATTTTGGATTTTTAAATTGTTCACACTACATATGAGACCAGCCGTTCCGCGGCCATTACTTTTAAATGGGCAGGTAAGGCATCAAGAGGTCCATCCCTGTTTTGCATGCAATTCTTCTTCATGGAAAAATAAGACCTAGCGCATATTTGGGCGCAAAAATTAATATGCTGTCCTATTTTCAGGGAAACACACTATACAAAAAAATATAATCTTACAATATACAGTATATAGTTAAAGAAATGCAAAAGTTATTTTGGTTTAAATAAGCCTAGTATTCAGCTGGTGAATGGACTCTTAGGAAGTTGTGATTACAATAATACTAACCAATTAAGAAACTTTTGAGAAAATTTTGGTGAGGTATTCTTACATGTCTTCAGGTTTTTCCAAAGTGTAAATCTCACTTATGGTATGAATGCATAATAAAGATGCAAACAATGTACAATTTCTGCTAGATCTGTCATGGTAATGAAGGCTCCATTTAGGTACAGGTATCGCTGATAGGCCCTTGTTACATGCAGTTTGTCAATGGCCCCTAAAGCCACCAGATAGCATTGCTGAATTTCCATGTTCCTCTGGAGATGTTGCTTGTCTTGGTGTTGATGGCATCAGATGTGGTGATAATGGGTATGGACCCACTGTGCTACGCAACTGGTTTGACTTTGGACTAAAATCCACAATGAAAACTACACATATCCCCTTATCACTCTTCAGCATAAGGAAGCTGGACCTAAATGCAGAGGGCTACCAGGTCTGGTCCAAAACACCAGACAACACCAGGGCAAGGCACCAAGGGTGAAACATGAGGCAAGTCGGGGTCTAGGCATAGGTCAGAGTTGGGTTAGTATAGTCATTGACAGGCAGATTGGTTGTGGCAGATGACATTTAGGGACCGCACACAGAAAAAACTAAATGATAAAGGAAGAGTTCAGGTGGAAAATCTAGCGGAGGTCCTACACAGTACTAAACACGCAAATGAACACCACTATGGACTCTAAGAAACCATGTTACTCAAAAGTGGAGCTTGCACTGTCTATAGCACATTGCCCAACAAAACACACCAATCATTGAACTGGCATATAGCACATTGCCAACCCAGTCCACCAGTAATCTCTCCTCCGTCACACTACTATTATAGTAATGTACTGTGCAAATCATCCCCAAAACAGTGCAGCCTGTTAATTACTTAAAGGGGTTGGCCGCTGTATAGTAATATTTCTCAGTGTACAGTATTATAAACTGTACTCACTGTATATACTGACAGCAGCTCCCTGTGTACCTCATAGAGCTAAAATCAGTGTAATGATATTAATACGATTGCTCACCTGGTATAGTGGAATCGTCAAAGTCTGGAAGGCAAGGTGGGAGTCCAGTGGCTGACAATCCAGATGACTGTGGTTATAGCAGCAAGTGTGGTCAAACTGTCCAAGTTCGGTACACAGGAGAATAGCAGAAGTTGTAGGTTAAGGCAGAGGCGTAGTCAAATAACAGTCCAGGTTCGGTACACAGGAGAATAGCAGAAGTTGTAGGTTAAGGCAGAGGCGTAGTCAAATAACAGTCCAGGTTCGGTACACAGGAGAATAGCAGAAGTTGTAGGTTAAGGCAGAGGCGTAGTCAAATAACAGTCCAGGTACGGTACACAGGAGAATAGCAGAAGTTGTAGGTTAAGGCAGAGGCGTAGTCAAATAACAGTCCAGGTTCGGTACACAGGAGAATAGCAGAAGTTGTAGGTTAAGGCAGAGGCGTAGTCAAATAACAGTCCAGGTTCGGTACACAGGAGAATAGCAGAAGTTGTAGGTTAAGGCAGAGGCGTAGTCAAATAACAGTCCAGGTTCGGTACACAGGAGAATAGCAGAAGTTGTAGGTTAAGGCAGAGGTAGTCAAATAACAGTCCAAGTTCGGTACACAGGAGAATAGCAGAAGTTGTAGGTTAAGGCAGAGGTAGTCAAATAACAGTCCAGGTTCGGTACACAGGAGAATAGCAGAAGTTGTAGGTTAAGGCAGAGGCGTAGTCAAATAACAGTCCAGGTTCGGTACACAGGAGAATAGCAGAAGTTGTAGGTTAAGGCAGAGGCGTAGTCAAATAACAGTCCAGGTTCGGTACACAGGAGAATAGCAGTTGTAGGTTAAGGCAGAGGCGTAGTCAAATAACAGTCCAAGTTCAGTACACAGAAGGGAGCTCAGGAGAAAATGCTGGACTATAGGCTGGGAAGCACAATAATCTGGCAAGGAGGAAGTGGCAAGGCTTGACTTAAATAGGAAGTCCAAGGATGAAGCTAATTAGGCAATCAAGGCAAGATTCTCAAGGAATAAGAAACTGTCCAACAGATTCAGGAAAGGCAGTGTCCAGAATTGCTAGTAGCTCAGTGAGGAGAGCTGCTGCCTGGGACACTGGAGGTTCTGGGTTCAAGTCCTGACAATCAGACTACCCTGCTGCAGACTGAGCCGTCCTTCTTTTTGGCAATTCTGTCCATAAAATGGCCAACATGGAGGAGCATGTTACCATGCCCCGCCCCTGGTGTCCTCTATAGGTATATACAGGCTCAGTGGTGGACACTGGGGGACGTGGCATGGTCACATGCTCCTTCATGTCGGCCATCTTATGGAGAGACTCACCACAGAGAAGGACAGCACAGCCTGGAGGAGGGGAGTCTGATATTAGTTCTATGAGGTACCCAGGGAGGTGCTGTCAGTATATACAGTGAGTACACTTACTAATACTGTATACATAACTATTTTACTATAAAGTGACCAACCCCTTTAAGGTTGTTGTGGTGACACTGCTGCTATTACTTGTATTTCTTTTTACATAGCACCTTGTGAATGCACTGCACCAATAACCGCTTCTCTGTCCACATGTCACCTATAGTATTGTACAGTATGAAGCACTATCCTAACAAAATGCAAGCCTATTTACTGTACGCTTACCAGTGCTAAGTCATGGAATAGCAAAAAGGAGTACATTGTGCTTTGACTGGTTAGAGAAGTCAGGGAAAGGAAGAACCTGTGTGTGTACTGCTGGCAAACATAGTCACCTGCTCTCACAGCACTGTCAGCCATTTAGGAGGAGTCACCTGCTGCAGTACTATATGCACAGTGAGTGTTTAGTGGGAGTTGTAGTCCTCCAATCAGGTGACATACATGCAGTGACAGTCACCTGCTTTCATAACACTGCAGGATTGGGGGGGGGGCAGCTGCAGATTGATGGTGAGTGCTGTATGTAATATGGAAGGACTAGAGATGTGTTGTGCTGGGAAGTGTAGTCCTCAATTCAGTGACACTCACCTCCTGGCCTGGCTAAAGACCATATTGGGGTCATGGCCTGCATGTTTCTTCAGGTTGAAGTGCCCAGCCCACTGTCTTGACATAAGTCCTGGAACCCAATGCTGCTCACACAACAGTGTGAAAGCTGTCTGTCATCTAGCTGCCTGTTATCTGTTGCTGTCTGAGAATTTGTCCCAAGTTCAGCCAGAGTACAGATTTTTCAAGGGGGGGGGGGGGGGGGTAAACAAGAATTGACAAGTAACCCAGAGGCAGACATAGGGTTAAGGTAAAAAATGTTATATACAAGTTATACACACTGAAATGAAAGATATTCTTTAATTTGATCAACAGATGCTTTTCTGGGGATAAATTCCATGATCCTCAAAAAAGGTTGAGTACATTTATAAAAAAAATTCAAGATGTTTAACCAATGGTGGAATTTCTCATAGTCAGATTTTCTATTTGAAAAAATAAAGATTCATATTTCAGTATATGTTCCTCCATTGTCTTTTATGTGGCATACAGCATGTGGCACCACAATTGGAGATTTACTGCTGATACCATGTTTCCTCATCTTTATTCTGAAGTGCCTTACTATAATATATGTTCAAATAAGAAAATTGTTTTTCCATTGGGATGCAAACTCTCTACTATTTTACTAAGAGAACTAAATAAAATAAACTGCGATCATATAAAGTGTGTGTGTACTTCAGTGACTCAATGATATGGTTGATAAAGCCTAAATATGATATACTGATCAATTCTCTCCATCCGAACCCACATTTCAAAGTGCAGAAGGAGTCGTATTAACCTCCTGAATCTCGTTTTTCTGGCTCAGTTCTGAAACAATTAGAAGCTCCATTGTGCACTTTCAAACCGACCGGAGACGTGTGAGTTAGTGTAAAATCAATCATTCAATATCATTTGCATATTAACAAAAATAATTTGCATTTTTATTAAACAGCTCACAAATATAAATGGAAGATTGTCACCGTTATTCTGCCCCATCGGAAACCTGCTGTTTCTAATTCTTACAATCTATTATGGGACGTATAAATTGTTGTATTTTTAGGGGAATAAATTAACAAAACCGAGGTCAGATGATAAATATTCTAGAAGCGTAGAATGAAATGTTCAGTGTTTGATAAAAATATTACAATTGTCAAAAATGTTTGATATCAGCAAGGCACTGATTAATGGAAAATGGCGAATGGCAATGGAATAGGCTCAGTGTTGGAATATATATTAAAGGGGTACTCCGGAGGAAATAGTTAATAAATCAGCTATAGCCAGAAAGTTATGCAGATGTGTAAATTACTTCTATTTTAAAACATCAAGGGGGAGATTTATCAAAGGGTGTAAAATTTAGACTGGTGCAAACTACCCACAGCAACCAATCACAGCTCAGCTTTAGGCAGTGCTGAAAGGAAAGCTGAGCTTTGATTGGTTGCTGTAGGCAGTTCGCGCCAGTCTAAATTTTACACCCTTTGATAAATCTCCCCCCAAGTCTTCCAGTAATTATCAGCTTCTGTATGATCTGCAGGAAGTGGTGTACTCTTTCCAGTCTGAAGCAGTGCTCTCTGCTGCCACATTTGTCTCTGACAGGAGCTGTCCAAAGCAGATATATATATATATATATATATTTTTTTTTTTTATGGAAATTTGCTCCTCCTGCTCTGGACAGTTCCTGACACAGACAGAGGTGGCAGTAGAGAACACTGTATCAGACTGGAAAGAATACTGTTATACATGCACCTTCCAGTACTCCAGTGTCATCCTCCTCTGTGGCTGGAGCACTACCCCAGGAAAGTAGGAGCGCGCTCCAGCAGCCACACAGTGAACTAGCTGCAGGAGCATGCTCTATACATTGATCCCTTGCAGGTGGTGTCACAGATACTTGTTGGCATCTTTAGCAACCTGGGACACTGGGGGTCTGTGTCACAGGCAGGAGATTTATACTTCAAAGGCTGTGAAGCATCATATTAGTGTGTGACTGGCAGGTGCTCACCTTTTGGACCGGGTCCCTGGTCTCCTATAAAATTTTTGTTTTTTTCTAGTATGTGTTCTGTGTTGTCACGCCACTGCGGGGACTGTTGCCCAGTTTCCTGCAGTCACCTAGGGCTATCCGAGGCAAGTAGGCAGGAACAGTGGGCGGGGACAGGGTTCAGGGTTCATTGTCTGTGTCCACCATGTCCCTTCCCTGACGGAAAACTCCTGCAGTGTCATAACAAATACTTCCTGCAGGGCATACAGCAGCTGATTCCATGAGTTTTTTTGTAAAATAAGTCATTTACAAATCTATATAACTATGTACAAAAAAAAACAAACTGTGTTGAATCCTATAAAAAACAGCAGCCGCTGTGCACACAATGTATTGCATAATTGCCGCTGTTTCCCTATGGCCGTGGAAATAATTGACTTGTCAATTATTTTCGGCCAGTAGACTGAACATTGCTCACAATCTGTTCACACAACGTATGGTTGTTTTCATGGCCGTACATTGTATTGAGGTCAATGGTTAGTTGAACTGCAGGCACACTCAAAGGTGCCCGGAATTCAAGTAACCATTCAGTAATGTTCCTTCAGCCGATATTACAGTATCAGCTACAGGAAAGCGTAAAAATGTGGACGATACTGCGCTGTAATACAACAGACTTTGTTAAACAACAGCCATTGTATTACAGTATGTCAACATGGCCTCAAACCAACTGGAGACTAGTCATGAGCGAACATGCCCGTCCAAGCTTGGTACTTGTTCAAGTATTAGGGTACTCAATGGTACACGTTACTCGGACGAGTATCTTGTGATACTCGAGAAAATCTCATCATCCGTTTCCTGAAAGTTTGGGTGCAATTTCTAAGCCAATCAACATGCAAGAGACTCTTTGGTACTGTACATCCTGTGATCACGTGGAACCCATACATGTCAATAGCAGCGATTTGTTGGTCAGATCAGATGACCCTGTCATATAAAAATCTCGGCTGCGGACGCTTGGTTCACATGCATGCTGGAAGAGATAAGGGACAGAGCTGCTGCTTGTCAGGGAGAGCGTTAGGGAGGGAATTAGCGTTCCAGAAGCAGGGATTATTAGCAAAAGAACCAAACAGCCATTGTAAGGGCTTATAATCGTTTTTTTATTTGTAGTAATTCAGACTGCTGGCTAGAACTTGCAGTGCAGCTACCCTGATTTCAGCAGCACACTGTGGTGATCGGCTGGTGGCAGAAAGGGTACATTAGGTGCTATTTTCTGTACTATTTTATGATTTTGTGGCTGGTGGTGCTGCTGTCGTAGATTGTATTGCTGTGATTTGTAGTACACCTGCATAGAACTTCACTGCTCATTGTCCTGTGTAACAGGGCCATAGACCACAGACCATGACTTACACACAGACTCTATACGATAGCCTCCAAATACTAGTGTGACAGAGCCCCTGTGTGATTATCAGTGAGCTTGGTGGCGTGTGACAACGGGCGGAACCTGGTGGTGGCTCTGCAACTCGGCAGCCTCACACATGTACCATGCCTAGCCCACGTCTTCAACCTAGTGTTGTTACGGTTCCTTAAAACCTACCCCAGGAAAAGTTACCCCAACTGCTACAGTCAAATTCAAAGTCAAATTCAAACTCAAAACAGCGGTGCAAGAAGTGGTGAGTCACATGATGCAGGGAATGTTACCCCAACTGCTACAGTCAAATTCAAAGCCAAATTCAATTAAGCATGCTTGTCTTGTCCATTTCGAACCATATTATGTGTGGATGTCATCTTACGGGTGTCTTCTGCCGTCCTTTCACCAGTACCTTCTACCTTCTTTGGATGTTGTAGCTGTTCTGAAGGCAGAATTGGCCAGGTCTCTACCTCCAAAGATATGGCTCTCACGCACAACTGCATGAGAGTGTGAGGCTAAAACTAGCTATAATCCTTTTTTTGCTATTGGATGATTGTATTGTCCATCTTGGTCTGGGTCAGTGGTGTCAGGCTAAGTTTTTTGGTGGTTCATATGCTACCTGTGTTTTAATGATTCTCTGTGTCCTCACTGCCATGCTGTGTTAGGCTCAATTTTGGGGTGGTTCATATGCTACCTCTGTTTTAATGGCTCTCTGTGTCCTCAACACCATGCTGTGTCAGGCAAATTGTTTGGGTGGTTCATATGCTACCTGTGTTTGAATGGTTCCCTGAGTTCTCACCGCTATGCTTTGTCAGGCTAAATTTTTTAGCACGTTGCCTTCAGTCGGTAGCTTTAGACGCAGCAGCACTTCCATGGGTAGGCGCCAACAGGCGGTGCTCAAACTGCTGAGCAGCACCTTCTACCTTCCTTGGATGTTTTAGCCATTTTGAAGGCAGGATTGACCAGGCCTTTCACCAGTACCTTCTATCTTCCTTGGATGTTGTAGCCCTTTTGAAGGCAGGATTGACCAGGCCTTTCACCAGTACCTTTTACTTTGCTTGGCTGTTGTAGCCTTTTTGAAGGCAGGATTGACCCGGCCTTTCACCAGTACACAGAAAAAAAAAGGACAATTTGGTCAGCTCTCCTAGAACACCATTCACTCTAGGCAGGAGCACGTTGCTATGGCTAAAGTTGCAAACACACAAAAACACAAAAAAATGCAACAGCTCACTGCAATGGCAAGATACAGACCCACTACAGATATGAAAATAGTTAAAAGCAGCCCTCCCAACTGCCAAAAAAAAAAGCTGACCAAATTTGTCCTTTTCTTCTGTGTTCCAGATGGGGGAGTGGCTGCCTCTACTTGGTCGTGCACTCCACCTACCCCACCCAGGTGGTGTAATTACTTGTGCCGGTATAAGACAGATCTTGCATGCCCAGAGCATAGGAATAGGATTGCTTCGTGTATGAGGCCACCATAACATGGTGCGGTAGTTTACACCATTTTCAAATGGTAACCAAGAGCCTCATTATTTTTGTGGAAGTTTTTTTTGGCAGTTGGGAGGGCTGCTTTTAACTATTTTCATGTCTGTAGTGGGTCTGTATCTTGCCATTCCGGTGAGCTGTTGCATTTTTTTGTGTTTTTGTGTTTGCAACTTCAGCCGTAGCAACGTGCTCCTGCCTAGTGTGAATGGTGTTCTAGGAGAGCTGACCAAATTTGTCCTTTTTTCTGTGTTTCAGATGGGGTAGTGGCTGCCTCTACTTGGTCGTGCACTCCACCTATCCCACCCAGGTGGTGTAATTACCTGTGCTGGTATAAGACCATTTTCAAATGGTAGCCAAGAGCCTCATTATTTTTGTATAAGTTTTTTTTGGCAGTTGGGAGGGCTACTTTTAAATATTTTCATGTCTGTAGTGGGTCTGTATCTTGCTATTATGGTGAGCTGTTGAATTTTTTTGTGTTTTTGTGTCTTTCACCATTACCTTCTACCTTCCTTGGATGTTGTAGCCTTTTTGAACGCAGGATTGACAAGGTCTTTTTAGACAGGCTACCGCACTTGTCCTCTTTTAGATACTCTTTAAGGCTAGGTTCACACTATGTAACTGTGCGGCTGTATTTTTTATGCGGCTGTAAATGTGCGGATGAAAAAATAGACATGCGGCTCAAAACATACGGTCATTTACTTGGAAATCTGGTTCAACTAAAAATAACAAATAAAATCTTAAGAAACTGATGCAAACACCTCTGGATGCATCTGGGAAAGCAGGGAACACAGTTTACATGAATTGCTATTACCGGGGTTTGCGATCCTCTGCAGTATGCCGATGTCTCTCATGGTTAATCTATTAAAATAATAAAACACATTTTCGTTGTAATAAAGTGCCTTTCGTTGTTCACTAATTAAATTTAAACTAATCCATCATTTTGCAATTAAATATACTGTTAAAATAAATAGATATATAAATAAATGTATATTTATATATATATTTATTTTTTGACAGTTTATTTAATTGCACAATGATGGATTCGTTAGAATTAAATTATTGACCAACGAAACTGAATTTATTTCATCGAAAATGTGTTTTATTAATTAAATATTAATTAGTACAGGAAGCTCCATAAACCGTTAATTCATATTGTCGGCAATAGAGCTTTCTGTACTAATCATCACTTTACTTTAATGAAAACATCAAATGTTTCTTCTAATTATGTTATCACAATAGCATTATTAGAAGAAACATTTAGAATTATATGTGCGCTCAGCTGATTGGCTGATCGGCTCAGCGCACATATAATGAGCCGGTCCGCAGTACAGTGACTTCATTGTGCTGTGGACCAGCGAAGAGACAACATCGGGGTGAGTATAGAGCTCTCCCCACCCCCTCCCCAGCACTGCACCCCTCCCAGCAAGGAAGGGGGGGGTCAGTTAACCCCTTCCTTGCTGGGATGGGTGCAGTCTGACATCAGTCTGGCCCCCAAGGGGTTAAGGGGGATGCAATACATCCTCCCTTAACCCCTTGGGGGCCAGACTGTAAGCAGCGATCTGTAAAGATGCTGCATACTGTAAGGTGCACAACACAGCTCACAATGATGGGTGTTGTGCTCCTGTTTGTGTGTTTTTTGTGTGTTTCTCCCTTTTTGTTTTTCAGATATCGGTATCCTGGGGATTACGTCGGATTCCGTGGACTACGTCGATGACCAACCTTTTTTTTTTTTATAAAATGGTCAATGAGGGGTGTGGGGGTGTTTTTATTTGAATAATTTTTTTTTTTAACTTGTGTCTTGTCTTTATTTCTTTACTTTATAGACTTAGTAGTGGAAGCCGTCTAATAGACGGAAACCATTACTAAGTTGGGGCCTAGTGTTAGCCGGTATAAAATGGCTAACACTAACCCCCTATTATTACCCCAGTACCCAATGCCACCAGGGGTACTGGGAAGAGCCGGACCCTATGCGTTTTTTTTTAAAATAAATAAATAATAAAAAAAAACGCATAGGGTCCCCCCTATTTTTATAACCAGCCGGGTTAAAAAACCAAACGACAGCAGCCTGGTAACACCAGGGTGGGAAGAGCCATTGGTTTAGGCCCTCCCCAGCCTAAATCTTACCAGCCTGCTGCCGCCCGGTCCAGGAGCGCCAATTTTGACGCTCCGGGACCACTGGCACCCGGCTCTTCCCAGTACCCCTGGTGGCATTGGGTACTGGGGTAATAATAGGGGGTTAGTGTTAGCCATTTTATACCGGCTAACACTAGGCCCCAACTTAGTAATGGATTCCGTCTATTAGACGGCTTCCACTACTAAGTCTATAAAGTAAAGAAATAAAGACAAGACACAAGTTAAAACATTTTTTTATTCAGATAAAAACACCCCCACACCCCTCATTGACCATTTTATTAAAAAAAACATTAAAAAAACGCTGGTCATCGACGTAGTCCACGGAATCCGATGTAATCCACAGGATACCGATATCTGAAAAACAAAAAGGGAGAAACACACAAAAAACACACAAACAGGAGCACAACACCCATCATTGTGAGTATGTGTATGGTGTAGGTGTATGCAGCATCTTTACAGATCGCTGCTTACAGTCTGGCCCCCAAGGGGTTAAGGGAGGATGTATTGCATCCCCCTTAACCCCTTGGGGGCCAGACTGATGTCAGACTGCACCCATCCCAGCAAGGAAGGGGTTAACTGACCCCCCCTTCCTTGCTGGGAGGGGTGCAGTGCTGGGGAGGGGGTGGGGAGAGCTCTATACTCACCCCGATGTTGTCTCTTCGCTGGTCCGCAGCACAATGAAGTCACTGTACTGCGGACCGGCTCATTATATGTGCGCTGAGCCGATCAGCCAATCAGCTGAGCGCACATATAATTCTAAATGTTTCTTCTAATAATGCTATTGTGATAACATAATTAGAAGAAACATTTGATGTTTTCATTAAAGTAAAGTGATGATTAGTACAGAAAGCTCTATTGCCGACAATATGAATTAACGGCTTATGGAGCTTCCTGTACTAATTAATATTTAATTAATAAAACACATTTTCGATTAAATAAATTCAGTTTCGTTGGTCAATAATTTAATTCTAACGAATCCATCATTGTGCAATTAAATATACTGTCAAAAAATAAATATATATATAAATATACATTTATTTATATATCTATTTATTTTAACAGTATATTTAATTGCCAAATGATGGATTCGTTAGAATTAAATTATTGACCAACGAAAGGGACTTTATTACAAAGAAAATGTGTTTTATTAATTTAATATCTTAACTATTAGAGGCATCAGCATTCGGCATCATTGCCGGCTATTTTTTAAGTAATCCGTACGGACCGCCTGTCAATCCACGGCCGCATGTCCAGCCGCAAACAATGGTCTTGTTCTTTTTTTACGGGTCTGTTTACGATCGGGCCGTAGATTCATACATAGTGTGCACTGTGCAGCCGTATATCCTATACTTTCCAGCGTACGCATGAACCACCAAAAATACCGCCGCACAATTACAGCCGCACACTTACATAGTCTGAACCTGGCCTAAAGGATTAAAAGTGTATTCGTTCAAATTCCGGCGCCTCTTAAGAAGACTATATTGGTATTCTTCTTTTCTACCTCCAATGATATGCCTCTCACACACAACTGCATGAGGGTGCTAGGCTAAATCTAGCCATAATCCAGCTATTTTAATTGGATAATTGTATTGTCCATCTTGGTCTGGGTCAGTGGTGTCAGGCTAAGTTTTTGGGTGATCCATATGCTACCTGTGTTTGAACGGTTCCCTGTGTCCTCACTGCCATGCTGTGTTAGGCTCAATTTTGGGGTGGTTCATATGTTACCTCTGTTTTAATGGTTCTCTGTGTCCTCCCAACCATGCTGTGTCATGCAAAGCGTTTGGGTGGTTCATATGCTACCCGTATTCGAATGGTTCCCTGTGTCCTCACCGCCATGCTGTGTCTGGCTAAATTTTGTGGTGGTTCATATGCTACCTCTGTTTTAATGGTTCTCTGTGTCCTCACCGTCATGCTGTGTAAGGCAAAGTCTTTGGGTGGTTCATCATATGCTACTTCTGTTTTAATGGTTCCCTATGTTCTCATCGCCATGCAGTGTCAGGCTAAATTTTTGGGTAGTTCATATGCTACCTCTGTTTTAATCCTTCACTGTGTGATCACTGCCATACAATTGCCCATAATTTGGCGTAATAGTGCGATTAGGCAGCCTCAGGGGCATCCATGCATGCTACCCCTGCTGTTTCCTGTCCACTTCCGTGGTGTTTCCATCATTTTCTGAGGTTGACAGGTTTTCACACAACCTTCCCTCTACCGAACTTTGGCCCCTGCAAAAATGCTCGAGTTTCCCATTGACTTCAATGGGGTTCGTTACTCGAAACGAGCACCAGAGTGTCAGGAAATATTTTTCTTGAGTAACGAGCACCCAAGCATTTTATTACTTGCTCATTACTATTGGAGATGTATTGTATGCAAAAAAGAAGATAAAGGTACCACGCACTGCAGCATGACAACAAATTCACAGTCACCATTTTGAAAGAAAATGTTGACTATCCAAAATTATGAATGTAATTTTTAATTTTATATGAAATGCTCTTCATGTTCGACTGTTGTAGTAAGATTTTCTATTTCCTTTTTAAATCATTATATTTTTGTATACTCCATAAATTGCAGCCAGTGTGTTTACCACATTACATATTAAACAAAGTGCAGTGGAGGAGAGCCAAGCGACGCCTCAACTATAGATTTAAATTTGTCAAGTGAATATACTTCATGACAAAATGTAAAAAGCCATTACTGTAGACATTAATGCTACTTAATTGTTGCCTCCATTAAATTGGATTGACATGGCATAACATAAAATAACCCTTAGGTCTTTAAAGCATCACATATATAATGAAATTTATGGTATAGTCAAAGGTTAATTGACCACTACTGAAAAACTTTCAATTTTAAATGGATACCACTGCATATTACTATTTAAAATTGTTCCATTATATGATTTATTTTGGGATTTAAAAGCATCTAACTGAAAAGAAAAAAAAAATAGCATTTTTTTAAGTCAACTACGCTCATTTCAATTATGACTCATGGTTTTGTTTAGAGATGAGCGAACAGGGTTCGGGTTTGAGTCCATCCGAACCCGAATGTTTGGTATTTGATTAGCGGGGGCTGCTGAACTTCAGCGGGGGGCTGCTCCAACTACCGCTAATCAAATGCCGAAAGTTCGGGTTCGGATCGACTCGAGCATGCTCGAGGTTTGCTCATCTCTAGTTTTGTTTACTAAGCTTAAAGCGTAACTGTCATTTCAGGGCCATTTTTCTGAAAACATTAAATATCAACAGTAAAAGCGATTTTAAGAAACTCTGTAATAGGTTTTATGTACTAAAAGAGTTTACTTCTGTACTGAAAAAGCAATCTCCCAGCCTCCCCCCTCACATCAGATGAAGCAGGATTTCTGTCTCCATTATGTGTTTATGGAGAGGGGAGGGGCTGTTAGGAGTGACTGAGCACGGATCAGTCTTGCAAAGCACAACACCCTGCAATCTTCTCTCAGTAAGTTCATAGATAAGCACTGACCTTTCTGACCCCAGAATCCTGCGTATTAGGTGCCCAGTCTACAAACAGCTGACCTTCATGTCACCTCTTCCTGCTCCCTCATCTCCCTCAGCCCCTCCCCCCTTCATAGGCTTAAAATGGAGAGAGCAGAACCCGTCTTCACTGGCTTCTCTGTAATGAAGACGTGTTTGCCTGATAATGCACAGATAAGAAGTCAGGGGGGGAGGCTGGGAGATTGCTTCTTGAGTACAGAAGGAGGCTTTTTTGGCTGATGAAACCTATTACAGAGTTTCTTAAAATCGCATATACTACTGATTTCTGCAATAAAAAAAAACATGACAGTTACGCTTTAAGGGTCCATTTACACAGAAAGAGTATCTGACAGATTATCTGCCAAAGATTTGAAGCCAAAGCCAGAAACACACTATAAACAGAGATCAGGTCATAAAGGAAAGCCTGAGATATCTCCTCTTTTCAAATCCATTCCTGGCTTTGGCTTCAAATCTTTGGCAGATAATCTGTCAGATAATCTTTCTGTGTAAATGGACCCTATAGGGACCTTATTACTAAATTAAGAGCAATTGTTTGATCAAATTTACATAAATTATATTTTATATAATTTACGCCTTCCATTTAGTAGAGATTGCTTTTCAGCTTGTTTTATTGCAGCAGGGTAAAGAGTCGTCTTATTATCATACCTGAACAGAAATTCAGTTTTACACAAATCTCTATAACAATAAAAATTAGCAATTTTCTGTCCTGTAATAATACCCAATGGTCAAATGACAAACAAAAATGGTTCATTTTTGTCTTTCAACATGTTGAAAAATTATGGTTGGTAGTTTACTGATTATTTGCATATCTGTTTGTGTAATACATTGTTTGCCGATAAACTATGTTGTGTGGGCTGTCCTGAGGAACCATTTACCGCGGTTTAATGTAATGTAAAAATGATAGTTCATAACAGTAATCGGTTAAATGTAATAACCTCAGAATCGTTCGCTACAAAACAATTTTTAACAATAATCTCTATGTGTAACGGGCCTTCTGTTCCACAGCTGGAATCAGACAACACAGGATCCCTTGTAGACAATAATTGATGTATAGTGTTGATCGAACTGTTCGAGAAAAGTTAAGTTCAAGTCGAACATCTCGATTTTCTCGAACTCGAACTGAACCGAACATTTTACTGTTTGTTCGAGTTTGTTCGTTAGAAGTGTCAGAAATGTCATTGCTGAGGTGTAGGGGTCTCATTGTCTGCTAAAATCACATGACCATCTCATATAAAAGTCACTGTGCTGCGTTCTGGACGCCATTTTCTCCTCATTCACTGTGCATCTACTACTCTTTCCGTAAAGTAATATTTTCTCAAGTTGCTTCAGATTTTTCCCCCAACTTACCTCTTGTTTTTGAATTCAGTTGTTTCCTAAAAAAAACATCCCTCTTGAACCTCATTTACTCCTTTAACATACAGTATATAAAGATTTCATATCATGTTGCCCCTTTCCCTTCTTTCCTCCAGACGATATAGATTCACGTCCTTAAGTTTTTCCTGGTTGGTGTTATGCCTGACACCCTCCACCATTTTTGTTGTTCATCTTTGGACCCGTTCTATTTTATCAATATCCTTGTTTAGGTGAGTTCTCAAGAACTGGGCACAGTACTCCAGATGTGGTCTCACTAGAGCTCTATACAGCTTAATCACAATCTCCCTCTTTCTACTGGTTAAGAACAAAGTCAACCGCTGGAATTCCCAGTCAGTCTCCCATGCCGGTACTTACCAGGCCTTAGAGGGGTACTCAGGGCGGTGGTTACTTTTAAAGTATGGCCGGGGAAGGGGTGGAAATAGAGGCCGCTGGTCACTTTCCTCCCCAATCACTTTGTCGGGTCCTGGATTGCACCACCCCGTTCTCCCGTACAGCCGCTACTTGAGACGGCCGAGATGGGACTCTGCTCCAACCGCTGAATGGCTGAGCTGCCTTGAGACATCACGTCTCAAGCCGCAGCTCAGACCAGGACATCTATAATGGCTGATTTTGGAATGGCCAAGGTGAAAATTCCCCTGGAGACTCCATGACGATTGGAGCTGAAAAATAAAACAGAGCAAATTAGCATATAAATTGTAGAAGGAAGTTCCATCTGTAGCACAATGGTCAGTGTCCCAGAGCAGGCTTGGTCCCTGCTATGTTATTGCCCAACTGTAAGGTACCTACCATTATGGTCTACGTTTATCACTTGAGGTGAATTGGGAGGGCCTGGGCTCCTTGCTGGAGATGGTGTCCTCTGTGGTGCAGCAGCTATATTTAAAAAACAAGGCATTTCATTTATCTGTAATCAATATATATATATATATATATACAGTGGTGCCTTGGATTACGGGCATAATTCATTCTGGGACCGTGCTTGCAATCCAAATCCACTCTTAAACCAAAGCAAAACTTCCCATAAGAAATCACTGAGATGCAGACAATTGGTTCCACACCCCAAAAATAATGATTTATTATTCTGAATAACATGTAAAACAAATGAAACAAAGAATTACAGCTGGATATGTGATATTATAAGTTACTGCAGAGTATAGCAATCAGTGTGTGGTGTATAATGTATACAATGTGCATAAACCTGAAAACACAGCAGCAGTTTTTATATACAGGATGGAGCTGCAGATCCCCATAATGGAAAGGATGAAAAACACAAGGACTGACAGAGACTGCAGGGAGTATGAAGGAATGAGCATGACATATGTGGGCACAGTATAGCAGTATTCTCCTAGCATTCCACAGTCCTGTCCCCTGATGTGAGCCCCAGCCTGAAGTGCATCTGCTATGATTTGGAAGGTGAGGGAGACTTTCTGGGTCAGAATACAGTGCTGTAGACCCTCTATGCAGGCCATTCCCATCCCCCACTCGCTCTCCCACCCAGCACAGGGAGCTCTTAAACCAAAGCAATGCTCTTAAACCAAGTTACAATTTTGAAAAACTGTGAGCTCTTAAACCAAAACGCTATTAATCTAAGTTACTCTTAAACCAAGGTACCACTGTATATATATATATATATATATATATATATATATATATATATAGTGGACATGTGACGTGAAAAGTGCTCGAGGGGATGTACATCTCACCCAGGTTGATACATAGTGTGAGATGGTGAGTCCAGGAGGCATCGGTGCTCAGCAGTGTTATGCTGCTGAGCTATTATTTATTATTACCGGGCCTGGATTTACATGGAATGGCAGGTAGGTTTTGGTAGTGGGACTTGCCATTCCCTCCCCCTCGATCCAGTATGGGTTTTGGGATCAGGTGAGCTCTGATCCCAATCAGCCTGAGAAGGCAAAAGGTGTGCTCAGTGTACAGGTCCTTGCTCTTTGCCAGGAGTGATCAGCCTGGGTGTCTGTTTGGGAGCAACCTGGGAATAAAGCCTCTGCTGGAGCTTGTGTACACCCTGCGGTATCCAGGTGAAAGACGCACTGTGATAAGTGTCAGATAGGTGAGCTAACCTGTTAGTAAGCGCCTAGACGGGCAAGACCTTTTTGTTTGTTTTATTCTTAAAGCACGGTGCTGCTGTATTTTGTTTGATGGACTGTTTATGCTGCAAATAAACGCCAAGCTGTTATTTTACAAGTCCAAGTCTGCTGTGAACTGTGTCCAAACACACCATCCCCCGGGAAGATCCCTACAATATATATATATATATATATATATAATCTTATATAGGTTATATAATGTAGTCTAGGGTTCATTTTAATTTTTTTTTTATTGCCATTATATTTATATTTATTGCCAAAAAATTGCCATTTTATTTATCTGCCATCCGGTTCCAGTGTTGTTACTGTTAGTAGTACAATAGCTTTTAGGAGGGGGTTTTTCTCAGTATGAAGCACTTTTCATGTGGGGAGGGAATGGGGGAAACAATTTTTTGCCGCACTACTCCTTTAAGCCCATTTTACAACTGGTCATTAGGGGTTTAATATACATATCTTTACACTTACTAGAAGGTGTGGGCAGAGGATCCGCCTGTCTTGGACGCTGCCTGCATTGTTGGGGTTGCTCTGCCAAATAAATCAGTACCCACATGTCAGAAGCTGTTTTATTACAAACCCCGGTATGAGGTCCCCAGCATATGACACACCCCAGTATGAGGTCCCCAGCTTATTATTCACCCCAGTATGAGGAACACAGCATATTACACACCCCGGTATGAGGTCCCCACCCGCCTTTATGCAGTTAGTCCCCTGCTGAGAGGCCTGCAACTTGAGCTTGCAGAAATGCAGGCAATGCTGGCCAAAGGCAGAGTTAATTTTTTTTTCTTAAAAATTCTTATTTTATTGTTAATAAAAATGTTATTTGTGTATGCAGTGTTGGTCTTTATTTTTTTGCATTCCTTTTTATCATCTACCTTGCTGCATGTTTTTCTCTATAGCCCTCCCCAGTATATTTCACACTCCAGTATTAGGCTCTAAGCTTATTACTCACCACAGCGTATCTCAGAACGGATCTGCCAATACTTGGGTGCCTTGCATTCATTGTGCATATTGCATCATACATACAAGTGCGTAATCTACACCCTAATATTACGCACCCCCTAGTACGTAGGCAGGTACCGCTATACCAAAACGTACACTTCTACTTTACGTTCATGCACCCAGGCATGCTTCCCCTGCTGTCCCATATGCATTCCAGAGCTGTTGGCATCATTTCATGAGGTTCCATTGGGCATTTGGTGACCTCCTAGTGGTCAAATGTTGATTTCCAGGTCCCAAGTATTTTTCTCCCATAGACTATAATGGGATTTAATATGCGTACCAATATCGGGAGCCATTCAATCCGAATTATCGAATATTTCACTATTCACCCATCTCTTTCATTCTTAAAGCCACATTTCAGGCTATAAGTTGTTCCATGTTTCCAGTTTACTGGAAGATAATTACAGTTTCTCCTACTACATATAGGTGTCAAAATTAACCTGAACATCTCCCATTGACTTTAATGGGGTTCGAGTTCAAGTTCGAGTTCGAGTCGAACTTTGAACTGAATTTCACTACTGTTCGAGGTTCGACTCGAACTCGAACATTTTACTGTTCGACTATCATTATTGATGTACAGAAGGCACCTTGGCTTCTCCTCTCTCTGTCATGTCTCTTTACAGTGAAATAACAGGAAAGGTTTAAAATGTCTTTTGCGTGGTATTACAATTCAGCTCCATTCACTTTAGCATGAATAAAATGTCACCATAATAATGATTGGTAGTGATATTATGTCATCCTTGCCACAAAGAGTCAGAGAGGATAGCCACTAACAAAAATCATTAAAAGGAAAATCTGTCATGGGTTGGTGGTAATAGCTCATCATCCCATTATCTGAGCCTCAGAAGCAGGACCGGTGATCAGTTGATTGTTGAACTGGCTTCAATTGGAAATGGACTTGTTGAGATAGGACAACCCCCTTATTTCTGTACCAACACTGGTGTATTACTAATACATATTGCCTTTTTTACAGCATTTTTGTCAGATTCCATGTCCAGCATTTGATTTAGGGTCCATTTACACAGAAAGATTATCTGCCAGATTATCTGCAAAAGATTTGAAGCCAAAGCCAGAAACAGACTATAAACAGAGATCAGGTGATAAAGGAAAGCCTGAGATTTTTCCTCTTTTCAAATCGATTCCTGGCTTTGGCTTCAAATCTTTGGCAGATAATCTGTCAAATAATCTTTCTGTGTAAATGGACCCTTAGCCTTAGGGCCCTATTACACCAACAGATTATCTGACAGATTTTTTTTTGAGCCAAAGCAAGGAACAGACTATAAACAGAGATCGGGTAACAAAGGAAAGACTGAGATTTTTCCTCTTTTCAAATCCATTCCTGGCTTTGGCTTGAAAAAAAAATATGTTGTATAATCTGCTGGTGTAATAGGGCCCTTAGTCATGGTTCTACCAATTCTAAACAACAATGCATAAATTGGAAATCGTGAGAATATATATAGAACGGTTACATATTTGTGGTTAATAAAGCTATCAAAATGCTTCATTTACCATGTATTAGGTGTTGTGATTGCTATAAATAAATAGTTGTCAGCTTTATTGTGAAATTAGATATTTGCTAAAATAATTTGACATCTTAAGAAAATTGTTGATGTTTGAATTACATCAGCCACCTGGTAAATGCAATTATCGTGCAGCTACCTTGCATTAATAACAGGGTGTCAAACTATACAAGCCGGTGATCATTCCTTATGGTTCATAAAAAGGTTAAAGCCTAGATGCCAAAAAAAAAAAACTTCCCATTTTTATCTCGACACAAAAGGATTAAAAATAAATAAATAAATTAGATTAATCATTGGATAAATTAGATCCAATCATATATTATCAAATTAAGTATAGTTAGTCATTTTTAGTTTTTTTTTTTTTTTTTTTTATAATTCTGGGCTTAGGAGCCAAGCGGATGACATCAGTCAATGATTCACAGCTTTGCCTGAATGTGTGCAGCTGTCAATCACTGATATAACCCCCCTACTGGATTCCTAAGCCTAGAAAGAGTGGGTTATGGAAAAAGATTTTTTTCTGAATGAAAAATTAAGCAGCTTCAACAGTCTTCAGGTCCGCAGCATACCTGAGAAGACTTGATGCTGTGTTCAGTCATTTAGTTACATTAATAACTGCAGCATCAAATCTGCTGTGGATCAAAGCAGATCCTGTATGTGTGAACAAACCCTAAGGCAATGTTCCCACAATGGGGTTTTGCTTCCTGGACTGCCATAAAAAACAGCCACTAGTGTTGAACAAGCATGGTTGGTCGAGCATAGTGCTTGATCAAGGATTGGAGCACTTAATCGAGCTTGACGCTCAACCGAGCACTTTGTGGTGCTTGGGTAAATGTGACCATGCACCTTCAATAATTGACATGGTGAGAACATGGCCTTTTTAGTTTTTACATACAAAAAGTACAAAGCAAAAAAAAAAAAAAAAAAAAAGGGGGGGGGGGTTTCAGAGGTCTACATTGCCTTAAAGCCTATCAATGGAGGAACCAATATGATATATTTTGGGGGGAAATTCATCTCTAGACAGCAACACTATTGTCTGCAGTTAGGGTGTGGTTTTGCAACTTGGTACTATTGAAGTTAATAGAGTTTAAAGGAGAGGTCTGGGCTTGGACTTTTTTTTTCCCCCAAAAGAGTCAGGGAAGAGGTGGCAAAACATATCAACATGCACCTACCTCCCCACCTCCAACACTGGGGTCCACTGTCTTCTGCTCTGATTCCCAGTCCTCCAGAAGCTTCCTGGTCTGAGCAGGGACCCGGGTCATGACATGTCAGCCCCACTGAGCTGAATGGACATGTCATGACCCAGGTCTCTACTCTACAGGAAGCCTCCAGGGCAAAGTCACTGAGTTACTCTGTATAGTATTCAAATATATAGTACAACATACATCCAAATCCAAGGTCAATGTTATAAAAGGCTGTATTGAGTTCCCCAGGGCAGGAGTTACTTAGATGAAGGTCATAACTTACAAACCCCATACAGAATGCAAAGGGATGTTCCAGTTGGGACATGCCCTTTAATGTCTCTGTCTAGTTGCTAGTGACAAATGCATTTTAAAGAGTTCTATTAAAGTTTGATGCCCAGATCAAGCAACTATTTTCTTTGGCACATTGATAATTAAGTAGGACTTGGCAGAACATCCAGTGTCTGCTGGTATCCGTAATGATTTGTGATGCTTCAAATAAATACATGCCAACACAATGCAATGTGATGTGTTACACTATAGTAGCTTATGAATAATGTCTACGCCATCTGTTAAGGTTCATGTATAAATAGTATTGTTTGTTTAGAATATTTATTTTTTATGGCACCAAAAATGACATAAATAAATAAATAAATAAATAATTGCTGTGTAGCCTCTATTAGCTTTTTCTTAGCTGGCGTACCAAGGCGTATAAGCAGTTATGCACATTCTTATGTTCTCAGCACTTCCTATAGGTGACTACCCTGTACAAATGGTGCCAGCCTTACTTTTTATTAGATAGAATGGGATTTCTCATGCTTTTACCACACAAAATGTATACAGTTAACAAGGAATTCTTCATTAGGATTCTTATTTTATGATCAAACTACTGTACACTACGACATTGAGTTTTGTGGTTTATTTATTTTTGAAAAAAGGGTTTGCCCCTCATTTGTGTTAGCCATTTTTTTAAGCTAAATTTAGGTTGCAGCTAGAAACAACTTTGTATCGTCACGTTGCCGCCTCCAAACGTCCGGCACTACATTGTAGAGCTCAGTTCGGGGGTCGGCCTTTCTCCCGTTGCTGGTATTTAGAAGAAAAACTACTTTTATCATTGCGGTGAGACGGGCAGTGAAAATGGCGTGGCCTAGAGCGTCAGTGTCCTAAGCCTGCAGCACCTCTCTCCCCACCTCATCGAGCCCAAGGGCGTTCTGAAAGTGAAGGGAAGCAGGGAGAGAGGTGCTGCCGGCCTAAGGCATTAATGCTTTAGGCCCCGCCAGTTTGCCTGACCACTGCGTTGCATTAATAAAGGTAATTTTTCTTCTACATACCGTCACCAGGAGACAGGCTGACCCCCAACCCGGGCACAGCGTGAGGAGCTCTACAATGTAGTGTCAGTTCAGAGGTGGCAAGGTGTCAGTACAGAGTCACTTTAATAATGGAACCCTTTTTTTTATATAAAAAGGTTAAGGGGTGCATTTCCGGTTTTTTATATAAAAAGGTTAACCTTTGTTTGTGTGTGTCTCTCTCTCTCTCTTTTTTTTTACTTACAGTATATAGGGTTAAGTAGTAGTAGTTAGAATCATAATTCTTCTTGAAGTAGCCCAGGATATTTTTTTTTTACCTTTCCAGTGTTATCTGTGCTTGTGGTATGTGGCAAAATTCAGCACATTCTGCTGCTGCCTTGAAAACCCTGAGGCAGTATGCAGTTGACAGCAAGCAGCATTAGTTTGCTATACGAGTTGGATGATGACTCACTTTCTAGGGTCTGAATGTGACCTTGGTAAATCACTGACAGTTAAATAGGGTTGCATATAACCTCCATACTTTCAGGGCTTGCGTCAGCACAGGGCTTACCTGGGCAAGTGCCGAGGCCCACAGCCCGTCTAGGGGCCCAGAGAGGGAGAGGGGCCCCGTCTAATGTTCAGCCCCAGGGCCGGATTAAAGGGAGGGCACCAGGGGCACGTGCCCCGGGGCCTCCACCACTTAGGGGCCCCCACCAGCTCGAACCCTAGCAGAACGGTGATGCTTACCCAGGATATCAGACCCTAACACAGTGGGCAACAGTGCGCAGAAAGTGTTGTGTTCTCACATTGCGTTATTAACACAAACACAATGTGGGAATACACTCTGATACTTAGTCCAACCCCCCACCCCCCTCTGCTCCTGTCTCTAGGGCCTGGCATCTTCCCCTGTACTGCAGCCTCTAGTGACCACGTGCATAACAGAGGAGGATGCTGAGCCATACAGCCAGGAGCGAGGAGGGGTCTGTGCTAATTCACCTACAGTAAGCAGCCATCTGTATACATCGCGGTATAGTTTTTTTTTTTTTTTTTGGGGGGGGGGGGTGGGGGATTGTCGCCCGGGGCCTCCACCAACCTTAATCCGGCCCTGTTCAGCCCAATCACTGTAGTGCAGGGTGAGGGGCTGAACATCATAAGACACAGGAGACAGAGCAGGACCTGCACAGAGAGAAAAGGGTGAAGGACCTGATCACATTACCCGAAGGTCCTCAACCTTACAGTGTGTAGAGCGCCCAACAGAGAGGAACAGGGAGAAAACTGAGCTGTAAGTGTGTCAGCCAGTCAGTGTCAGTCTTTCAGTGTCAGTCAGTCTCTGTGTCTGTCAGTCAGTGTCTTGTCAGTAATGTGTGTTTGTGTATGTTAGTGGCATCTCAAGTGATTGTGCATAGTGGAAGGATGAGGGGCCCGCTAAAGCTCTGTCGCCCAAGGGCCCGCAAAAACCTGGAACCGCCCCTGCATACTTTACATATACATTGTAGAAAACTACACAGAGTAAGTACATTTGACAAATGCAGATGTCCCTACTCCTCGTAAAATGCATTATGCAAATACTATAACATGTTTTATTTAAAATGCAACACACCGACATTCATGTAAAAATCCAACCTATTAATTCACTTAAACTGGGCTGCAGTACATACAAACTGAGGACAAGAGTGATGCTGTTTCCAGAAGGAAATGGCTCTGTTTTTCATATCCTGGATAATTCCTTTAATAAACATCTCAAATAAGATAGCTGGAACATGAATATGCATATTAGTCAGGCCAAGCTTCACTTTAAAAGGAGGAGAAATTGTAAGCTTTGTCTGTTATATTCCAGTATGGTTTCTACAGTATACTGTAGCAAGTAGTGTCTGGGATCTGTATAGAAAGCAGATGTGTATACATTTTTATTGATATACTTGAACCAATGGCAAGTATGGATCTATGGATCTATTTCTATTTATAATAGAAAAACCTGTTCTGGATTTACCTCCACTGTTGTTATGGAACATTTTACTTGTACTGTATGATGTGAAAGAGGTGACTTAAACTTTTAGTGTGGAAGGGGATTTATAGGTCTTTACTAGGGGAAGTATATAAGCACTCATTAGATTGCATAGAGTCTGAGGTCCAACTCTATGGGCGCATGCAAACTGCTCTGCTTTTGCAGAATAGGAGCAGAATAGGAGCTGAATTTGAGCAGAATTTGAGTGGAATCCAAGCAGAATTTTAAGCAGAATCCAAGCCCCATTAACTTCTATAGGAATCCTCTAGCAGAATCTACCCAAAGAAGTTACTTCTTTGGGCAAAAAGCAGATCTGCGGCAGAAAATTCTGCTAGGAAATTCTGCAGTGTGAACAACAGAGTGGAAATCCCATTAACCCCTTAGCGACCCCTGACGTATCTGATCTGAACGGCGCTGATCCCAGATGACATGTGCAGCTGGGCAGTACCTCTATTAGCCGGCGCGGGTCCCGTTGCCGCGCTGGCTAATTAAGCTTCTAAGTGCAGCTGTCAAACCTGACAGCTGCACTAAGATGCTGTGCTCTCTCTGTCCCTGGTGTCTAGTGGGACGGATCTCCCCCCGTGATGCGATCGCGGGGGGAGATCCGTTCTTCTGCCCGTTCCGGAGCTCAGCGTCGGAATGACGCTGATCTCGGCTCGGCAATAGATTGCTACGGCCTGCAGCAGGCCAAAGCAATCTATGACCGATCTGATAAATCTTTGCTGTGTATATACACAGCATTTATGTCTATGAGAGATCATTGCTGTGTATATATAAGTCCCCCAGGGGGACATCTAAATAAAGTAAAAATAAAAGTAAAAATGTTTTTTTATTAATAAAAAATCCCCTCCCCCATTAAAAGTCCAAATCACCCCCCTTTTCCCATTTTATAAATATAAATAAATAAACAAATAAATAAACATATTTAGTATCGCCGCACGCGTAATCGCCCGAACTATTAATTAATCACATTCCTGATCTTGCACGGTAAACGTCGTAAGCGCAAAAAAATTTCAAAGTGCAAAATTGGGCATTTTTGGTCGCATCAAATCCAGAAAAAATTTAATAAAAAGTGATCAAAAAAGTTGTATATGCGCAGTCAAGGTACCGATAGAAAGAACACATCATGGCGCAAAAAATGACACCTCACACAGCCCCATAGACCAAAGGATAAAAGCGCTATAAGCCTGGGAATGGAGCGATTTTAAGGAACATATATTTGCCATCAGATACAAGAAAAGTTATACATGTTACATATCGTTGTAATCATAACGACTTGATGAACATGCATAACAAGTCAGTTTTACCATAGGGCGAACGGCGTAAATGCGAAACTCTCCGAAATCAAAACAAATTCCTTTTTTTTTTCAATTTGACAGCGCAAATGATTTTTTTCCAGTTTCGAAGCATATGTTATGGAAAAATAATGCCTGTCATTGCAAAGTACAATTGGTTTCGCAAAAAATAAGGGCTCATGCGCTCAAGCGCTATGGCCTTTTAAACATAAAGTGGAAAAAGCAAAAGTGCAAAAACGAAAATTGGCTTTCACCTTAAGGGGTTAAACACAATGGGACATTGCTTTGTTCATATTTTACGGGAGGAATATTAAGCAGAATTTAAGAGTGGATTCCTCCTCAATTCCTCCCCTTTTGTTCAGTGTGCATGAGCCCTTTGAGAGGATCACCAATCCGACTGGACAGAGACCCCCTTAGAAAACTATCCAAGACCCCCTCAGATTCCTACCATCCAGTGACAGGTAGTGCTGCTAATCAAACCCTTTAATGCCATGATCCCTACAAATCCTGGTGTTTAAGGGTTTATAGGCAGAAAGCATTGCAACCGCAGCTGTCTGTCACTATGCCCAGCTCCTGGTTTATTAATGCATCCAGGGCTTCTTACACTGAACCAGCCCCATGCACATCAAAGCTCCTCCACACCAGGAGTGTTTATACACATTCTAACTGCACGGGGCGTGATCAGTTTTACTGTTTATATATGCAATGTTGGCATGAAGGGGTTAATATATTGCAGAATTCTGCCTTGCTTAACTTTGTGACAAACCGCTCCTTTAATAAAGTTAAATTAGCCATAGTCAAAGGCATTACAATTATAGATCATGTTCAGTCGCAGCCACGGGGGTTGATTATTAATATAATTATGCAAATAAAAGAATTCCCAGATGGCAGCATTTGTTAATTCTGTATTGATCTTTCGCTGTATTAATCATATCTAGACAACGTACTTTCCATATTGTGAACTTTAAGAATGTCATAGTCCTTATAGCTAAACATTCAGAACAAAATTAAATCATAGCTCTAGTTGACATTTGCTTTCATATGTGTTCCTTTCGGTACGTCGATGAAGCTCATTCATGTCTTTTCTATTAAAATGTTGCATTATATGGTAATTATCATTTGGAGTGGTCAGGATTTTCAAAAGGAGCAAAGTGTAACTTTTTTTCAAGATAATTGGCTGCGTAATAAGCATCTGTATAGCTAACTAGTAGGTGGGTTACCAGGGGGTCTTATGATGCTAATTATACCCTCTTGTTTTCCCAGAGGATTAGATGCAAAGATGGCCTCATTAGATGTTTATTATACGCCCTATTTATATCATATAATGTATCTCCCTCGCCTCAATGGACACGTGGAGTCATCAGACATGTTCAATGATCCATTCCCATTTTGCATGAATTGAACACTTCCTTTGACTCTCACTCCTCAATCAGCATGATGTTATAGATGCTATAAGCTAATTTTGTTTTCCAGCGCATATTTATCCCCTTTTCCCATAGGATAGATCATTAGAACAGCATGCATAAATCCCCTTACCTCTGCCCCTCATTAGTACAATTCTATACCCTATGCAAGCATGGGCATTGCTTATCCATAAATCTGTCTAGAGGTTATGGAAACTCACCCAACTTTTTCTTTAACTTCCATAGTTGTATTGAGCAGTATACATGCTCCTCCACTGTCTTTATGCTGGTTGGGGGGGGGGGGGGTATAAGTGATCAGTATTAATAGAATGCTCTCTGTATAAATGATCACCAGTGTGATATGCTTATGAAAAGGTCTGTTTTGTTGACCTTCAGAAGTCATAAAATACATCAAGCTAAATACATACAATGTGAGTACATACATAGTTACACATTGCATTAAACCTTATTACTAGTTGCATTGCATTAAATTACTTTACTCATAGATACTTGTACAATTAGGAAGCAATACAGACAATGCACATCGAAACATTATTTTTGATTTTCTAATTCACCTAAAATGAAAATCGAAGCATGTTTTTCTTATGTATCTCTATGGCAACATACAACAAATGAAGCCCCCTGTAGTCTGATTGTAAAGTCTTAGTCCTTTTCATTTATTCGTTTTCCTTATTCCTTTGATAAGTTTCAGGGAATGTACCACTTTAATTAGTGAAAATAAAAAAATAAATAAATAAAAAAAAAAAAATATATATATATATATATATATATATATATATATATATATGTACACACTGTGTGGTCGGCTCTAGAACATACATCCTGATGGCACTCTCCCTCTCCACCTGGTTCTTGTTTATATGTAGTTCATCCCGCTGTATGCACTGGAGACGGACTCTACACACCCAATGCTCTGTTATCCCCTCTGTGATGCGACCAGATTTGTTCTGATAGAGGCGTGTCACAGAGGGGAGGAGATATTGCAGCACTGGGCGTGACAGGCCCGACTCCAGTGCACAGAGCAGCATGTTTTGCATATGAAGAAACCAGTGCAGATGGCTGGAATCAAAGGGGTAATTTTTTTTATAACAAATTACAACCTTTCAACACAATATCCCATGTTATCAAAACACTGATTAGATAACAATTTCTCTAGTGTCTCCACCCATAAATTTAAAGGGGTAAGTACATCTGGACAAGTAACGCTGTATCTACCGTATCCACAGGGGACCCTGAAATAACCGGTGAATGGATTTGCAGGCGACACATGCACACCAACGCTCTGTTCCTTCTCCGGAGAGCCTGCAGTAGCAGAATGCACAGGATTTAACCGGAAAAGATCTATACTGTTAGTGGTCTAACCTTACTATGTATGTCAGGAAAGGTTCCAGCCATAAAGGTAGGCAATTCTTTAAGACCCCATTAGTGCAATGAAAAGGTAACAATGTTCTTTTTACTTCCATCATGCAAGTATGCAACTGTATATTAACCCCTTAACGACATCGGGCGTAAACTAACACCCCCCCCGTGCTTACGATCGCCGCTATAGGCTGATCAATTCAGATCAGCCAATAGCGGCGATCGGAACCTTTCCGGGTCATCGGCGACCCGATGACCCGGAAAAAAAATGGCGGTCGGTGCTGTCCGAGGACGGCACCGACCGCCATTACTGTAAAAAGTAATGGTGGTCACCGTGCCACCGGCCCGATCGGGCCGGTGGCACGGCGATCAGAGTCCCACAAAATAGTAAATACCTGCCCTGGACCCCTCAGCTAGGTAGCCGAGGGGTCCAGAGCAGGTATTTGTACATTACTCACCTATCCCGGGCTCCTGATCGGCGTCTTCCGGGTTCGCGGCGTCCTCATCTTCGTTCGGGTCTTCGGCTTCCTCCGTGACGTCACGTTCGGCTTCTCTCGGCTATTTTCGGCTCCAGCGTCGGCTTTTTCCGTATTTTGCGCTCTGCTGCCCTCTAGCGGCTGATATGTGTAATACACTTATCAGCAGCTACAGGGATGTTCAGAATGTGGAAAAAGTTTATTTTTTTTTTTTTCAAATTTTTTTTTTTCTATTTTCCGCACCCTATCGCCGCTGAGTGTTGATCAGCATCGCACGAAAGTGCGCTGCTAATCAGCAACTCCTCTTTTTTGGCGTAGGGTGTTTTTTTTCTATATTCTACTGCCACGGTCTGCTTATAAGTGCCGCACATAAGTGCGGCATTTATCAGCAACTCCTTTGTTGGCGTAGTTTTTTTTTTAATACTTACTGTAAAAAAACACGTAAAAAAACACTACATTACACCACATTACATTGAATAAAGTTTGACACTACACCACTACATACCCCATATACTAATCCCCATATAAAGATGGCCCCCAGGGTGTTTTCGGCGTCAGAGGGATACGTTATTATTGCCTCCGACACCGAAGCAGCCAGTAAGGATGAATGGGGGGGATCCTTCTTTCCTCCATTCATCCTCATCATCCTCATCATCCAGTGATGTGTCTGGGGGTAGCGTAGCGTACGCTGCCCCCCAGACACGTCTTTTCCGCCAGTACCGTCCCAATAAGAGATGACGGTATGGCGTGAAATTCTACAAACTGTGTGAGCGTACCTCTGGGTACTCTTACAGATCCAGGGTACGTGCACACTGCGGAATGGCGAAGGATAACCCTTTGTGCATTCCGCAGCTGGCACCCGCCGGCGGACTGATGCGGGCGCATGTCTCTACCCGTGTCATAGACTCCATGTTATGCTTGGACGGATTCCGTCCAAAGAATGAACACGTTGGACGGAGAGCGGAATCCGCTTGTGCATAGAATGGAGTCTATGACACGTGTGGAGACGTGCGCCTGCATCACTCCGCCGGTGGGTGCCAGCTGTGGAATGCACGAAGGGTTATCTGTCGCGATTCCGCAGTGTGCACGTACCCTTAGAGTGTATGTAGGAAGGGACACCCGAATCCAGCCCCCAGATGCCCCCCCCCATCCTCGGAGTTAGTGGGAAGATCGTCCGGGAACTGATCTTCCCACTGCTGGATAAAGGTTACCACCGGTACGGGGATAACTATTATACCAGCACCCCCTCTTCTGGTCCCTCGCTGCCCTGTAACTTGCGGCACGATCCGAACATATCAGAAGTAGTAATAGCGCCCTAATATTTAGCAGCCATGGAGCGGACCCAGCGCTTCTGGATATGAAGGACCCCGTATCGCACCAGGACAACATTTTCCAGGTGATGTCCCCCACACTGGAGAAAGGGAGACCCCAGAAGAAGTGCAGAGTGTGGTGTAACAGGGGGATCAGGAAGGACACCATTTTCCAGTGTGACACCTGTCCTGATCACCCCGGCCTATGCATACTGGATCGCTTCAAGGCGCACCACGCGTCACTGGGGTTCCACATTATCTAAATTCTGTCCCTTATTCCTATTTCAGGGGTCACGTTGGTTCAGGGATTATTCTTATCGCCAATATGGAGTCGGGAAGGAATTTTTCCCCTGTGATGAGGCTGCTGTCGTCTGCCTCACGAGGGGTTTTTGCCTTCCTCTGGATCAACACAGGTTGAGTTTGATGGACACCTGTCATTTTCAACCTTATAAACTAATAATTTCCCTAATACCCCCAAATAAAATAGAATTGTCCCTTTTCCCCAGCTAAGTAGGTATGGCCGCCATTCCCATTAGAGGATGCCATGATGCAATTACAAAGCCTCTGTGCGGCCAGGACAGTAGAAACCCCCCAAAGTGACCCCATTCTGGAAACTACACCCGATAAGGAATCTAACAAGGGGGGAAGCAGGGATATGGCCCCCTGGTGACGGCCACATTTGGGACGTGAAAATGAAAAAAATGGTATTTTTTATTTTCTCGGCACAAGTTCTACGTAAGTGCCCGTCACCAGTGGGGTCCATATGCTCACTGCACCCCTTGTTAGATTTCTTATGGGGTGTAGTTTCCAGAATGGGGTCACTTGTCGGGGGTTTCTACTGTCCTGGCAGCACAGGAGCTTTGTAATTGCGACATGGCCTCCATCCTCCATTCCAGCCTCTAAATGGCGCTCTGTCCCTTTGGTGACTTGCCCTGTGCCCATATGGCACATTATGCCCACATGTGGGGTATTTTCGTACTCAGGGGACACTACCCTACACGTTTTGTGTTCATTTTCTTTTTTAACCCCTTGTGGAAATGGAAAAAAATCAAGGCTAGACCAACATTTAGTGTAATTTTTGTAAAATTTTTACTCTAAATCATTAATCTTGTCATGATTTTTTCATTTTCACAAGGGGTTAAAAGATAAAAAAAAACATTTAATGTGTATCGCAATTTCCCCTGAGTACGGAAATACCCCACATGTGGACATAAAGCACCATGCGGGTGCAGGGTAAGCATCCGAAGGGACGGAGCGCCATTTGGTTTTTGAAGGCTGGATTTGGATGGAATGGATTTCGAGGGGCCATGTTGCATTCAAAAGGCCCCTGTGTTGCCAAGACAGTTGAACCCCCCCACAAGTGACCCCATTATGGAAACTGCACCCCTCAAGGAATGTAACAAGGGGTGTAGTGAGCATATGGACCCCACTGGTGACGGACACAAATGTGGAACAATGTGGCGTGAAAATGAAATATTACATTTTTTACACTATAATGTTGGTTTAGCCTTGAATTTATCATTTTCACAAGGGGTTAAAAGAGGAAAAAAAAAACTAAATGTGTAGAGCAATTTCCCCCGAGTCCGTAAATACCCCACATGTGGACATAAAGCGCCATGTGGGCGCAGGGCAAGCCTCCGAAGGGAAGGAGCGCCATTTGGATTTTGGAGGTTGGATTTGGCTAGAATGGATGATGAACGCCATGTCGCATTTACAGAGCCCTCGTGCTGCCAAAACACTGGAAACCCCCCACAAGTGACCCCATTATGGAAACTGCACCCCTCAGGGAATCTAACAAGGGGTGCAGTGAGGATATGGACCCCTTGATGACGGGCATGAAATGAAATTTTTCCCTTTCACGTCACATTGTTCCACATTTGTGCCCGTCACCAGTGGGGTCCATATGCTCACTGAACCCCTTGTTAGATTCCTTGAGGGGTGTAGTTTCCAGAATGGAGTCACTTGTGGGGGGTTTCCAGTGTCTTGGCAGCACGAGGGCTCTGTAAATGCGACATGGCCCTTGAAATCCTTTTCAGTGAAATTCAGCTTCCAAAAGACAATTGGCGCTCCTTCCCTTTGGAGGCTCGTCCTGCGCCCCCTTGGCACTTTATCGCCACATGTGGGGTATTCCCGTACTCGGGAGAAACTGCGCTACACATTTTTTGTCTTTTTTTTTGCCTCTTATCCCTTTAAGAAAATGAAAAATTAAAGGCTAGAACAACATTTTAGTGTAAAAATTTTTTTTTTCTTTTTTCATGCCATATTGTTCGGATAATCTGTGAAGCACCTGTGGGGTCCAGCTGCTCACCGCACCCCTTGTTACATTCCTTGAGGGGTGTAGTTTTCTAAATGGTGTCCCTTTAGGGGTGTTTTTTAGGTTTTGGCACCCCAGAGCCTCTGCCAACCTGAAGTGGTACAGTCAAAAATGACCAAATATAACGGAGGCGTTGAAATTCACTAGGCGCTCCTTTATATCTGAGGCTTGTGGTTGCGTCAAATAGCGCAATAGGGTCACATATGGGGTATTTCTATAAACTGAAGAAACAGGACAATAATTATTGGGGTGCATTTCTCTGGTAATAGGTTTATAATTATGAAAAATATTGGATTACAATAAAATCTCTGCACAGAAAATTAAAATTTTCAAATTCCTTACACACTTAGCTTTTATTTCTGTGACTCCCCTAAAGGGTTAAAACACTTTCTGGATATGCTTTTGCAGAGTTTGGGGGGTGCAGTTTCTGAAATGGGGTGCTTTGTGGGGCTTTCTAACATACAGGCCCCTCAAATACACTTTACCCACCTGAACAGGTCCCTAAAAATATCTGATTTTGAAATTTTACTGAAAATTTGGAAATTTGCTGCTAATGTTTTAAGCTTCCTATCGTCTAAAAAAAAATGAAAGATAGTTTAATAAGTGCCGCCAACATAAAGTAGACATGTTGCTAATGCTATTTAATATATAATTTATGTGGTATAACCACTTTCTGTATACGCAAAAAAGTTTCAAAGTTGGAAAAATGCATTTTTTCACATTTTTTTACATTATTTGGGTTTTTTTCATAAAGATTTGTTATGAGTATCGACTCCAATTTACCAGAAATGTAAAGTACAATATGTCACGAGAAAACGATCTCAGAATCAGCCGGATAGGTAAAAGCATCCCGAAGTTATTAATGAATAAAATGACACTGGTCATATTCGTAAAATTTGTCTCTGTCATTAAGGCCATTTCAGGCTTTGTCCTTAAGGGGTTAAAATAATAATAATAATAATAATAATAATAATAATAATAATAATAATAATAATAATAATAATAATTGCAATTCATTACACTATTCTATAGAATATTATTTTTATGGCCAGTGGCCTACTTTACTGTACATGAGCTATCTTACTGTAAGCCTACAATGCAGTAAACTATGCGCCTCAGCCCTATGAGATGTTCACTGGGATCTTTTTCAAGCATACACCATACATGAAGATTAGTAACATGGTCTAAATGCTCCTTTATTGTAACAATAGTGACCCTGCATAGAACATTTTAGAATATCTTAGCTTTATCTTAGCTTTGTTGAAGCACAAGAATTTTTCAAGAATTTTACAATTTGTTTCATGTCTTATGTGATTTTTATTTAGATCATATTTAACTTGGATTAAAACTGGTTTTCAGCTAAAAGATGTTCAATAACTGCCTAATGCTAGAGATAACACAGCAATATCATTTTACGCTTCTTATGTTTTTTGGCTATTTTATAAAGTATTGGACATTTTAAAAACGCATTTTTATCCATTGTTCCTCAGACTTGTTGAGGGCTACTTCAGATCACGGTTGTAGGGCAAAGCTTACAAATTTTAGTGAAATACCAAGATATAAAATGGAATTTATGGTTCTATCAATACTAACAAATTGTCCAGATGCTGATACATAAACATAACACAACCACTTGATTTTTATCATTTATGAGGCAAAGCAAGCTGTACCATCCTCTGCTGTGGTTTGACCTTTATTGAAATTCTCTTCCATTTTTATTCCCAGGAACATCTATCTATATACACAGCTCACCCATAGTATTACCATTACCAAGTGAATAACATTGATTTTTTTTTTTTTTGTTCATCAAGTGGTCAATTCTTTAAGTTGATGTCTTAGAAGCAGATAAAAGGGATGAGTATAGGAATTGCAACACCTTTGACAATATATGGAAGAGAAAACTTTGATGCTGCCACTATATTGTACGTCAGTCATCTTGACTGTCAACTTTGTTAACCAACATATTGTTATAATTTTATCTTGGGATAATCCCATTGTGCTTGTATTGATTAAGTGCCTCTAGATTCTCCTTAAGTAGGAACCAGGAGGGAATTTTCTGATCTTTGACTTAGCAGAGGCGTCCAGACGAGATGCTTTTATGAAGTCGTGTAAACATAGGATTTAATATAGGTCATTGTGTTAGTTGAATATGACATGTACTAGAAATATTTGTAGTATATTGGAGACTTAGAGTGAAGGAACTTAAAAAAAAATAAAAAAAAAAATAATAATAATAATAATAATAATAATAATAATAATAATAACAACACTAGTAATGTACATTAACCATGTCAATGTTAGGTGGTTTTGTATGAAACGAGGAATGGCTATTCCTACCTGCTATGTCTTGCTTGTGACTCTGTAACCAGGCTGCCCTGTCTCTTGAATAACTCCTGTTTACCCAAGAGATGACTGTGATGTCTAGACAATTCAGGAGCTCAGTGCTTATTGATGTATTTGGGATGCAAAGAATAGCCCATCTGGGGAAGAGATATAAAAAGGATGCACTTTGGGAATAAGATTAGCTGGTGGAAATGGTATAATAGTCTGAGCAATGTTGTTCTATGAAATCCTGGCTCTCACATTGATGTTAACACATTACATGCTGCCTATCTAAACATTGTTAATATAAATTATACCCATTCATGGCAGTGGTATAGCCTCATGGCAGTGGTATAGCCTCATGGCAGCGGTATAGCCTTATGGCAGCGGTATAGCCTCATGGCAGCGGTATAGCCTTATGGCAGCTGTATAGCCTCATGACAGCGGTATAGCCTAATGGCAATGGTATAGCTTAATGGCAGTGGTATAGCCTCTAGCAGCAGAGCGATGTGCTCCGCAACCTGATTAACTTTACCATAGGCCCTGGGCTGTTCACCAAGCCTAGGCCCGTCACCCCACTGTAACTATGGCAGCACTAGCCTGGTGTTCATAGTACAGAATATATAATCTCACGATGCCCTGATTTGTGCAAAATTGTTGTAAAAAAAGCACCAATTTTTTGCAAATCATGGCATAACTGTAACAAGGAGACAATACACCACTGAGAGTATAAGTCTGTTTTGGTGGCCATGGGCCCTGGGCTACCGTCTGAAATAGACCTATTATAATTCGCTACTGCCTGCAACCGGAATAGTTTAGGGATCGTGACAAAAAAATCAAAGTGTTGAGTTGGCCTTTAAATTATTCAGATCCCAGTCCAATGAAATATCTGTTGGAAGTACTGGAAACACAATTCTAATTTATGGAGGGTGCACTTCCCAATTTACAGCCAATTGCCTTTCTTTGGCCATTTGGTGGACATCTTTTCGAACGGACGTCATTTTGAGGCCAAATAATGGCTGTTATTTCATAATGACGACTCTCATTGTATAAATACATACAAGTTAAGAGGATCTGTTCCAGACTATGTCCATGGGATCTGCTGTAAAAAAAGAAAGAAAAAAAATCATATCTGTAAATACTGTTACAAACAGTCCAAAATGGTTGCCCTTATAATAACGTACTGGGAATTAAAATGAAATAACAAAAACTAGTAACAGATTAGACAGAAAGCATATGTTTCTGTTTCCGGGTATAATCTGTAGAAACAAATCTTGGTGATATATTCCCTTTAAGCATCAGCAGACTTATTTTTTTAAGATACCATAGTATGTACTGTAAATAGAGCTTGAGAACAGAGGGTAAAAAGAACAGCAGCAGGTGGTGCCCATCATATGCACTATGCCTATGTATATATTAATATAGATGATATATTTATAATATAAAAAATGAAGTACCTGCCACAATGTATGACTCTTACTTATGTTCATCTTGTTTCGCCTTCTGGATGCCATATGCTGTGCTTCCCCTTAATATAAAATATGTAAATAAAAAGAAATTAATATTAGTATTCCATTCTACAGCTATAAAACTAGAATGACAGGTTGTGTAGATCAAGCTTATATTCTGGGAATGCTTTCTGCGTTTTATTCTTGCTGTTTTTTGTTCTTCTTTTTAATGGCATCAAAATATGGAGACAGGTTTGGTGGTCTGATAATCAAATGGAATGAAATTTAGGGCTTAATTTGGTTAGTGGCAGCTATTAAAGCTGTGGCATTTGGTTGGTATATTTTTTGTTGTCTTTTTGTCCTTTATAACCTGTTTTGAGCTTACAAAGGTTGAATCAGCGACTCCTTTATTTTCACACTATTTCACATTTTAGTTGTGTAAACCTTCCTCATGCTGTGCACACAATGTGAATAACCATTATATACTATACTGTTGTTGTTTAGATAATCAATCAATTAAACTGATAATTGCAAATGACATCACATATACTATAAACAAACACATTACATGTCAAAATAGTGTCAGTGTCAATGCATCTTCAGTCTAAGTTCATACAACGTAAATGATTATTTAATCACGGTCATTGTTGCAATTTGCAACAACGGCCGTGATAAATTGATAATTTAAATTGTGCTGCAGACAATGTAATCCTGGATGGAATGTATACACATAGTATACCCTCCGGCGGGAATTGAATAGCGGCCGAACAGAACTGACAGTTCACACAATGGAGAGTGTGGCTCAGGACGCACTTTCCATTGTTTGCAATGGTGAATTGGGATGCGGGCACACATTGACGCGCTTGCATCCCAATGCAATAGAAATGAAGTTTATCCGGACCGTGCTGCAGTACCCTCTGGGATAAACTTTACTGACACCGGCCGTTCTTTGACATGGCCCTATGACAGAACGGCCAGTGTCTTACGCTGTGTGAACCCAGCCTCAAAGTGCAAGGGGGGTACAGTAAGACCTTCTCCCCTACCCAGATGCGATTCAATGTCTGCATTCCACCCCCCCTACCCTCCCGTACAACCACCCCAAATTTCACCAGCCCGCTCCTCACCTCATAATCTCTCTCTCTCTCTCTCTCTCTCTCTCTCTCTCTCTCTCTCTCTCTATATATATATATATATATATATATATGCGCAACTATTACAGCAGTAGTTATGATGACGAGAAAACATTATGCAAGGCTGTGAAATTTAGATATGTTAAAAATGTCAACTGATGTCCATCACCCTGTCCCATACCAAATGTTATTTGTCCAGCAAGATGGACAATGCCACTTTAGTGCTTCTATAGTATTGGTGGGGAACAGCCTAGGGCTCATGGTACAGTATTTCTGTGAACAACCTAGGGCTTGTGGTACGTGTAATTTGCCAGTGCTGTCTGGCATCAGAGCTTCTGTCATGTGCACTATGCAAAATAATAATAATAAAAAAAAAAGTGTCATGATAATTAATGACTATTTGTAAATGTTAATCTACAGGAAGGGGGAGGCTGAGCTGTGAGCTTTAGCTATTGTGTATATAAACTGGTATCAACTTTAACTGTAATCCTATCTGTCATAATAAGATGGTCACTGCTGGAAAGTGATGCAAACAGTACAGGAAGGAATATTAGACTGTATTAGCCAAATTACATAAATGTCCTTTATGTGTCTAAAAAGTTTTTTTAATCAGGTCGAAAGATCAAAAAGAAAATATTCCAAATGCAGATCGACTGACACAAGATCAGATATAAATGCACGTCTTTTACTCTGCTTTGTAATTCCTGTTAAATGTCTTTTAAATCTTGCATTTTTGTTATTAACACGTTTTCAAGATTTTTAACACCCGTCTCATAGGGAGCAAATGTGCTGAAAGATCACAAACTATATAATGACATAATGACATATATGTCATTAACAGAATGACGAGCAAAATGATGAATATTCCACAGCTCTATACACAAGAGTCAATTAAATCAACTCAAATTTTCTATTGTGTCTATCCATGATAATAATTGTGACTACATTAATTGTATCAACATGAAATACTATATAACAGCTATTTGATCGAATAGTACGCTATTCAAGGTATTCAACCACGGTCGAATATTCGTGCTGAAACCCAGTAAAAATTAGATTCGCCCTCCCACATCCCCTGGCACTTTTTTCAGCCAATAAACATGCAGGGGGTAGGGACATGCACTAGGAGTAGGCAGGACTTTAAAAAAAACCCTCTAACTGTGATTGGCTGGCTAAACCATGTGACCTCCTGAATATAAAAATAGTGATTTGAGATTTGTGTCACTTGCTGGTTGGAGCTAGAGAGGGACAGTCTGTAAAGCAGGGAGAGGAAGGTTTTAGGTGAAGTTAGGTAGGAAGGGACCCCCAAAAGCCCTTGTTAGGGCTAAAACTATATAAAAACAGACATTTACAAGCTGTTGTAACATAGGCAGTGTGTATACCCACTGATAGTGTATACAGCTGTATACAGTGTGTGTGTGTGTGTGGGATAATATAGCTGTTATCTCGCCTCTACTGATTTGCGCAGTGTATGCCAGGGAAGGCGTTGACCAGCCCTTTATTTTTATTGTAAAAACAATTCTATATCCGGAATACAGCTCTATACAGTGTATATACAGCAACTTTGCTTTTTGTGATTTAAATGGCTGCATGATAAATTTTCTTTTGCTCAATATTCGGCTTTCTGTCCACGCTAATGTATAGGAAATAAGTTGCCCGAGTATTTTTTCAATTATACAAAGTGGTTATATTGTGTTTGGAGTCTATAGTTAGTCTATAGAAAGTGGATAAGTGTATATATATATATATATATATATATATATATATATATATATATATATATGCAATATATACATGTGTGCAATTCACATCACTGGCTGGGCAATATATAACTCCGCAAACAATTGAATTTCACAAGTGTACTGAATAAACAAGAAACGAACATATGCCAATATTATGCACCACCTAATACGTAAGCAAGTACCGCTAGACCAAAAGGTACACTTCTACTTTACGTTCATGTACCCAGGCATGCTTCTCCTGTTGTCCCATATGCATTTCAGAGGTGTTGGCATCATTTCCTGAGGTTACATTGGGCACTTGGTGACCTCCTGGTTGTCGAATCTCTATTTCCAGGTCCCAAGGATTTTTCTCCCATAGACTATAATGGGATTCGATATTCGATCAGTATTTTGCAACCTAAATCAGGAGTCGATTGAAAACACAGAAAGGCCATGTTCACACACTGTTGAAATTTAGTGGATGGGCGCCCATTTAATGGCAAATTAATGGACATTATTTTAAAACAGAAGCCATTGTTTTGAAATAATGTCAGTTTTTTGCAATTAAATGACGGCCATACACAAAATTTCAACAGTGTGTGAACATTTTTTGAACCCACTGTAGGGAGACTGCTCAAGAGTCTTAGGCTATGTTGACACTACGTAAAAGTACGGCTGTTGTTGCCATCGGCATCAACGGCCGTACTTTGTACGGGGTGGAACACTGCCTATTCTTGTATGGGATCCCGGCTGGAGCATATACACATCGTATACGCTCCGGCTGGGATTTCATGCGGCACCGCAAAGAACTGACATGTAGAAACCCATGTCAGTTCACACAATGAAGCAAGCGGCTCCGGCCGCTTGCTTCATTGTGCGCTATGGGAAGTTCTGATGCGGGCGCGCGCTAATGCGCCACACCGGAACACTGCAGCTGGAAAGATCATCCGGCCGGTACTTAAGTATGATCTTTGCAGAGACCGGCCGTTCTGTGACCCGGCCCGGTCACAGAACGGCCGGTCTCTTACGCAGTGTGCACATAGCCTTAGGGTGCATTCACACATTCCATGTTCCTCAAGGAACACGGACGTGTAATGCCTGAAACAGACTCTCCCCCGCCCGAGCAGCATCTGTGATAAGATGCTGGAAGCGGTGGAACTGTACACAAATGCGCCGCGCTGTAATGAATTAGCCACGCGGCTCTGTCATTACAGCACGGTGCATATCTGTGCAGCTCCCCCACTCTCAGCATCTTATCACAGATGCTGCCCGAGCAGGAGAGAGTCCGTTACAGGCATTCCATGAGGAACATGAAACGTGTGAATGCAGCCTTACTGCATTAAGCAATGTCCATACAAAGTTTTTTCTGCTTCATTTAAAATGATGTCCGTCATTTTGAGTCTAAAATAACGGACATTATTTAGCAGCCTGGCCTCTTCTTAGTGCAATGACTGCTGTTGGCACATTATTCTTGTTTGGGTTTCTAATTGTCCTTTGGGTGTGTATTAATTGAAAAGACCATTGAATTTAATAGTAAAAACGGTGAAAGGATGCCGAAAAAAGAAAAACTGTATGTGAACAACTAATAAAAAATGTCCGCTGTTTGCAAAAGACTTCCAAAATTAATGAACATTAACTTTATTTTGAGGTCTGCGGCAGTAACATCCGTTATTCAATACAATGTGCGCATTGGACATCCGTCTTTCCATTGACTTCAATGCTCTTCCATTGCAGTCAGTTAAATTGCGGCAAATTTAAATTGCAAAAGCGGCCGCCTTTTCTCTATTTTTGAACATAGCCTTATATTTGCTTTGTGTATGTGTATTTGGCACTTTAGAGATGGCACTATGCACCTTAAACGGAACCTGTCACCGGAGCCGTCATTCTCTATGAGCGTCAGACTTATCTCTGATGAGCGAGTGCAAGGCTTCCGACGGCGATATCGCGGCAGCGGGTCAAGGACCGGGACTTCGGGGAAGGGGTAAATATATTCTGCTCCACCCGGGGGGTCGGGCAGGCATGACAGGTTTCCTTTAAGTTTAGTGAGTTTTCTATGTGGCTCTACCCCAACACTGTTCCCATAGATTGATGTCTGGCAGGAGAAAGAAGAGCAATGTCCATCTATCAGTCACTGCACAGTTCACCCAGCAATCAAGCACAGCGCCAAAGCATCAGAGAGATATATATATGAGATGAAGAGTCCACAGCACACTAGCTTAGGTAGTAGAAAAGGTGTAGTTTATTTTAAAAAATGGTGAACAAACAGATGCAACGTTTCGATAGCCTCTCGCTATCTTTCTGAAGCATGCTTGAGAAAGATAGCGAGGGGCTATTGAAACATTGCATCTGTTTGTTCACCATTTTTGGAATAAAATACACCTTTTCTACTCTTTTGGACTTTTTGTCTTGTACTTGTGGAATCCCTGGCCTGGGGATTTAATTCCTATAGCACCCGCCACATTGGATTTGGAAGTGCGGCTTTACTGTATTTTCAAGGAAAGTTTGCTTTTGTTCTCAAACTCTTGCTTTTCAGATCCCCAGTCTTGAAGTACTCGGTATCTGAAAGTTTTTGTGAGCATGGATGGTGGGTTGTACCTGGTGAGTTTAGCACTGGTCAGGCTTCACCTACAGTACAGTACAGTATAAGACTGCTGGAGTGCATATACAGTACAGTAGTAGTACAGTCAGTGTACCACCATCTCCCATCCATTACAGTGCTAGGGTGGGGGGGACTCTATACAGTAAAGGATGAAGGAGGAGTTAGTGACTACTGTACTATAATTGCTGGTTTTGTTGAACGTTTCTTGTTTATAATCTCCTGTACAGTATATAGTGCTGTTCTGTAATGTGCTACACAGTATAGTCCTGTTCTGTAATGTACTGTACAGTATAGTGCTGTTCTGTACAAAATTTGACATGGAGAGAAAGGAGCTGCTGCACATCACACCTATGGCTGACACTAATGCCACTCGGCTACATTTAAAAACCAGTGCCAGGATGTTGGTATATAATTTGATCAAACCATATTGCCCCATGTACAACGTGCCGGTCTCCTGATTCAAACAGGGAAGGGAGGCCATGGAATGGCCCCGCAACCCCAATGTAAACCCAAACCCAAAGTGCCCCCCAAAAACCAGTTGGCACCACCGGCGTATTTTATTTTTCTCCCTTTTCTGAGCAGTTGGCCTTCCCCTTCGTAAGACCCACATGATCCAAATTAGCAGGATACACCTGTGCTCACATGTCAGTACCTCCTATCTTTCCCATTCTATCTGCATATGCAAAACAAGAGTCCGTGGAGCCTCAGTTACGAGTCTCAAAACACGGGATAGCCAGATATCTCTAGCCTGTTGCCAACGGGGTGCCTCCATGATGGGGAGAGCACCACACCACCCTGATAAATAACCCCCCAAGTCCCACTCGGTTGCGAGTATTGGAACATAGACAGGGAAACAACAGGGTGGCCCCTTTTGTCAATGTCTAACTCAAGGTGCGAGTATTACGATCATGACAAGGGCTTGCAAAGGCAGGCTTCCACCCACAGACAGCCGTTTCGGGGTTTTTGCCCCTCGTCAGTGTGGGGTAGGATTCTGGCTAGTTGGGGCAATGAAAAATCAACCAACAAAACACAGTAATCACTGAACTCAAGGAGAACAGCGAAAAAATTTCCAATGAAGTACTCAATCAAGAGTCTCCACTGATGCCCCCAAAAATTTAAATATGCAAAACAAGAGTCCGTGGAGCCTCAGTTACGAGTCTCAAAACACGGGATAGCCAGATATCTCTAGCCTGTTGCCAACGGGGTGCCTCCATGATGGGGAGAGCACCACACCACCCTGATAAATAACCACACCACCTGATTATTTATCAGGGTGGTGTGGTGCTCTCCCCATCATGGAGGCACCCCGTTGGCAACAGGCTAGAGATATCTGGCTATCCCGTGTTTTGAGACTCGTAACTGAGGCTCCACGGACTCTTGTTTTGCATATTTAAATTTTGGGGGCCATCAGTGGAGACTCTTGATTGAGTACTTCATTGGAAATTTTTTTCGCTGTTCTCCTTGAGTTCAGTGATTACTGTGTTTTGTTGGCCCATTCTATCTGCAGAAGTAATGGTGAGTACAAGAGCATATTCACACTTGTGGTGTTTGGCAGCAGTTTTCTCCGCCGGTGGTGCCAACTGGATTTGGGGGGGGGGGCCTTTGGGTTTGGTCCTGTGACATTGGGGTTGCAAGGACATTCCATGGCCTCCCTTCCCTGTTTGTGCACGCTTTGCGGGGTTAGCGGTCGCTGACCAATACAGTGTGGAGTTAGTGTAGGGACCCTTGTGAACCAGGAGACCGGCACGTGGTACATGGGGCAATATGGTTTGATCAAATTATATACCAACATCCTGGCGTTGGTTTTTAAATGTAGCCGAGTGGAATTAGTTTCAGACATAGGTGTGATGTGCAGCAGCTGCTTTCTCTCCATGTCGTACTGTACTGTATAGTGCCGTTCTGTAATGTCCTGTACAGTATAGTGCTGTTCTGTAATGTCCTATACAGTATATAGTGCTGTTCTGTAACGTCCTGTACAGTATAGTGCTGCTCTGTAATGTCCTGTACAGTATAGTGCTGTTCTGTAATGTCCTGTACAGTATATAGTGCTGTTCTGTAATGTGCTGTACAGTATATTGCTGTTCTGTAATGTCCTGTACAGTATATAGTGCTGTTCTGTAATGTCCTGTACAGTATAGTGCTGTTCTGTAATGTCCTGTACAGTATATAGTGCTGTTCTGTAATGTGCTGTACAGTATAGTGCTGTTCTGTAATGTCCTGTACAGTATATAGTGCTGTTCTGTAATGTACTGTACAGTATATTGCTGCTCTGTAATGTACTGTACAGTATATAGTGCTGCTCTGTAATGTCCTGTACAGTATATAGTGCTGTTCTGTAATGTGCTGTACAGTATATTGCTGCTCTGTAATGTATTGTACAGTATATAGTGCTGCTCTGTAATGTCCTGTACAGTATAGTGCTGTTCTGTAATGTACTGTGCAGTATAGTGCTGTTCTGTAATGTACTGTACAGTATAGTGCTGCTCTGTAATGTCCTGTACACTATAGTGCTGTTCTGTAATGTCCTGTACAGTATATAGTGCTGTTCTGTAACGTCCTGTACAGTATAGTGCTGCTCTGTAATGTCCTGTACAGTATAGTGCTGTTCTGTAACGTCCTCTACAGTATAGTGCTGTTCTGTAATGTCCTGTACAGTATATAGTGCTGTTCTGTAACGTCCTGTACAGTATAGTGCTGCTCTGTAATGTCCTCTACAGTATAGTGCTGTTCTGTAATGTACTGTACAGTATATAGTGCTGTTCTGTAATGTGCTGTACAGTATATAGTGCTGTTCTGTAATGTCCTGTACAGTATATTGCTGTTCTGTAATGTACTGTACAGTATATAGTGCTGTTCTGTAATGTCCTGTACAGTATATAGTGCTGCTCTGTAATGTCCTGTACAGTATATAGTGCTGCTCTGTAATGTCCTGTTCAGTATAGTGCTGTTCTGTAATGTGCTGTACAGTATATTGCTGTTCTGTAATGTCCTGTACAGTATATAGTGCTGTTCTGTAATGTCCTGTACAGTATATTGCTGTTCTGTAATGTCCTGTACAGTATATAGTGCTGTTCTGTAATGTGCTGTACAGTATATTGCTGTTCTGTAATGTCCTGTACAGTATATAGTGCTGTTCTGTAATGTGCTGTACAGTATATTGCTGTTCTGTAATGTCCTGTACAGTATATAGTGCTGTTCTGTAACGTCCTGTACAGTATATAGTGCTGCTCTGTAATGTCCTGTACAGTATATAGTGCTGTTCTGTAACGTCCTCTACAGTATAGTGCCGTTCTGTAATGTACTGTATAGTATATTGTGCCGTTCTGTAATGTCCTGTACAGTATAGTGCTGTTCTGTAATGTGCTTTACACTATAGTGCTGTTCTGTAATGTCCTGTAGAGTATAGTGCTGTTCTGTAATGTCCTGTACAGTATATAGTGCTGTTCTGTAATGTCCTGTACAGTATAGTGCTGTTCTGTAATGTCCTGTACAGTATATAGTGCTGTTCTGTAACGTCCTCTACAGTATAGTGCTGCTCTGTAATGTCCTGTACAGTATATAGTGCTGTTCTGTAATGTCCTGTAGAGTATATAGTGCTGTTCTGTAATGTCCTGTTCAGTATAGTGCTGTTCTGTAATGTACAGTACAGTATATAGTGCTGTTCTGTAATATACTGTACAGTATATAATGCTGTTCTGTAATGTCCTGTACTGTATATAGTGCTGTTCTGTAATGTGCTGTACACTATAGTGCTGTTCTGTAATGTCCTGTACAGTATATAGTGCTGTTCTGTAATGTCCTGTACAGTATATAGTGCTGCTCTGTAATGTACTGTACAGTATATAGTGCTGCTCTGTATTGTCCTGTACAGTATATAGTGCTGCTCTGTAATGTCCTGTACAGTATATAGTGCTGCTCTGTAATGTGCTGTACAGTATATTGCTGCTCTGTAATGTCCTGTACAGTATATAGTGCTGCTCTGTAATGTACTGTACAGTATAGTGCTGCTCTGTAATGTACTGTACAGTATATAGTGCTGTTCTGTAACGTCCCGTACAGTATAGTGCTGTTCTGTAATGTCCTGTACAGTATAGTGCTGTTCTGTAATGTACAGTACAGTATATAGTGCTGCTCTGTATTGTCCTGTGCAGTATATAGTGCTGTTCTGTAATGTACAGTACAGTATATAGTGCTGCTCTGTATTGTCCTGTGCAGTATATAGTGCTGTTCTGTAATGTGCTGTACAGTATATAGTGCTGTTCTGTAATATCATGTACAGTATATAGTGCTACTCTGTAATGTCCTGTACAGTATAGTGCTGTTCTGTAATGTACTGTACAGTATATAGTGCTGCTCTGTAATGTCCTGTACAGTATATAGTGCTGTTCTGTAATGTCCTGTACAGTATATAGTGCTGCTCTGTAATGTACTGTACAGTATATAGTGCTGCTCTGTAATGTCCTGTACAGTATATAGTGCTGTTCTGTAATGTCCTGTACTGTATATAGTGCTGTTCTGTAATGTCCTGTACAGTATATAGCGCTGCTCTGTAATGTCCTGTACAGTATATAGTGCTGTTCTGTAATGTCCTGTACAGTATAGTGCTGCTCTGTAATGTCCTGTACAGTATATAGTGCTGTTCTGTAATGTCCTGTACAGTATAGTGCTGTTCTGTAATGCACAGTACAGTAAATAGTGCTGTTCTGTAATGTACTGTACAGTATATAGTGCTGCTCTGTAATGTACTGTACAGTATATAGTGCTGTTCTGTAATGTCCTGTACAGTATATAGTGCTGTTCTGTAATGTACTGTACAGTATATTGCTGTTCTGTAATGTCCTGTACAGTATATAGTGCTGCTCTGTAATGTACTGTACAGTATATAGTGCTGTTCTGTAATGTGCTGTACAGTATATAGTGCTGTTCTGTAATGTACTGTAGAGTATAGTGCTGTTCTGTAATGTGCTGATCAGTAATCGCTGCTCTGTAATGTCCTGTACAGTATAGTGCTGTTCTGTAATGCACAGTAAAGTATATACTGCTGCTCTGTAATGTACTGTACAGTATATAGTGCTGCTCTGTAATGTCCTGTACAGTATACTGTATAGTGCTGTTCTGTAATGTACTGTACAGTATATAGTGCTGCTCTGTAATGTCCTGTACAGTATATAGTGCTGTTCTGTAATGTCCTGTACTGTATATAGTGCTGTTCTGTAATGTCCTGTACAGTATATAGCGCTGCTCTGTAATGTCCTGTACAGTATATAGTGCTGTTCTGTAATGTCCTGTACAGTATAGTGCTGCTCTGTAATGTCCTGTACAGTATATAGTGCTGTTCTGTAATGTCCTGTACAGTATAGTGCTGTTCTGTAATGCACAGTACAGTAAATAGTGCTGTTCTGTAATGTACTGTACAGTATATAGTGCTGCTCTGTAATGTACTGTACAGTATATAGTGCTGTTCTGTAATGTCCTGTACAGTATATAGTGCTGTTCTGTAATGTACTGTACAGTATATTGCTGTTCTGTAATGTCCTGTACAGTATATAGTGCTGCTCTGTAATGTACTGTACAGTATATAGTGCTGTTCTGTAATGTGCTGTACAGTATATAGTGCTGTTCTGTAATGTACTGTAGAGTATAGTGCTGTTCTGTAATGTGCTGATCAGTAATCGCTGCTCTGTAATGTCCTGTACAGTATAGTGCTGTTCTGTAATGCACAGTAAAGTATATACTGCTGCTCTGTAATGTACTGTACAGTATATAGTGCTGCTCTGTAATGTCCTGTACAGTATACTGTATAGTGCTGTTCTGTAATGTACTGTACAGTATATAGTGCTGCTCTGTAATGTCCTGTACAGTATATAGTGCTGCTCTGTAATGTACTGTACAGTATATAGTGCTGTTCTGTAATGTCCTGTACAGTATATAGTGCTGTTCTGTATTGTACTGTACAGTATATAGTGCTGCTCTGTAATGTACTGTACTGTATAGTGCTGCCCTGTACTGTGTATAGTTCTGTTTTGTACTGTACAGATTAAACTGGGCACTAAGCAATGTAATATATGGGTACTATGGGTAATTATTGGTGGGTGCTGGAACCAAATAAACACATTTACATTATTTCCTATGGGAAGACCCTGCTTAGTTCTTAAACTGCTCTGTTCTCAAACTGCCTTTCTGAACCAAGTAAGTTTGAGAATCGAGGTACCACTGGATGGATGGATAGATAGCAGTAGTGTGTTTGGCCTCCACGTTCCTGTAAGACCTCCTTACATTGCTTGCTGAGCCTCCCGAGGGATCTACTTTCAAACCTGGATTAAATCATAAGTCCTGGACAGTCTGTGGTACAACGTGATGTCGGTGGATGTAACGAGATGTTGTCCCAGATGTGCTCGATTGGATTCAGTTCCGGGGAACAGACAGGCCAGGCTATAGTATCAATGCCTTCATAATGCATTAACCTCTAACGTACTTCAGCCAGATGAGGCCTACAATAACGTTGTCATCAGAAGGAGACCAGGGCCCACTGAACCTGCATACGGTCTCACAATGGGTCTGAGGATCTCATCCCAGGACCTAATGGCGGTCAGGGTACCTCTGTCTAACACATGGAGAGCTGTGTGGCAAATATACACAGAGGCAAAGGAGATAAGTAGTAAAGTGTATGCTGGGCCAAGCAGTACCTACAGGAGATGAGATAGGAGTCCCTGTTCTTTTATGAATCTGAATTGGCTGTTAAATTAGATGACCAATTCAAGGGAATCTTTTAAAAATGTTGTAGATTTTATTATAGCTACAGCTTACAATACTAAGATGATTGTGCTACATACATTTATTTTGAACTTTAAAATTCCGAAAAGTCCTTAGTTCTACAAATCGTCCAGGATCTACACACATTTGGCAGCCCTGGTCAATGCACAAGGCTTTTGTTTTTTACATAAGAGAATACAGTAGGATTATTCATAGACCTATTTACATAGCAATAAGCAACAGCAACTAAAATTTACAACCTTGCTACATTTAACAAATTGATCTCTGCGGCATCTAAGTGTTGTTACTCCAACTATTATAATATGGAAATAAAAATTATATGTTAGATGTAGCATATGTAGTTAGAAAGAGTATGCTTTCTGCACTATACATGTTATATACCGATTCATCACAGAAATGCTTGTATAATGTTTATTTGCACACTTGTCTTCACCTGAAGCTCATTGGCATTTTACTTGTGACTCTAGACAGCTCTTCAGGGTCTTATCACTTGGATGGAAATTACTTCTTCAAGTATATGTCTAGCTGTTCTGTGCTGGTAGTACCTGCTGTATCACGCTACATCGAACTGTCATCTGAAGTAGAGAAACAATACAAACGATAACACAGTTTATAATCCCTGCCAACATAAAGGTAGTGCAAGGGCCCAGGGAGGAAGGGGCCATACTAACCCGTCAGCTGCCACCCAGAGAATAAATGCATGAGACTCTAATAGTTACAAATCTTTATTTTATAGCTTTAAGGGGTTGTTCAGAGTTTTTTTTTTTGTATAGTGACCAGGGAGGTAGTGTCAGGACAGGGGAGGCAGGGACAAGACACGACAGTGAGCCCTGATGCTGCACCCACCAACTCTCCCTACTTACTTGACTCAAACGGGCCTAGGTGGCCATGGACAACCACAAAGACATTCCCTGTACTAGAAACGTACACCCAGAACACGACAGGCAAAACAAACACAATAGAGGATAATCAAACTAGCAAGGTCAGAACCAAACTTGCAGCGCAGTACAAAATCAGGTAACAATCGTATAGTCAAAAAGTCAAGAAAGAGGTCAGTTAACAGAGTCGAGCAAGCAGAGGGATTAGATATGGGGATCGCAGGAGTAGACAGGGGGGAGCTGGGATCAGGGTATGAACCGAAATAGCCAGCACTGGGACTCTGCCTCAGCGTTGTTTTATGCTGACCAAGAGCCCGATCTGGATCCCCATTGGACCGGTGTACTGATATTCCAGGTACAGACAGGCAGAGAAACCCGTCAATCACAGAAACAACACAGGTGTAAAATCAGGTCCAGAAGCTTGTCCGCTTAACTCCTGCATTGCCGGAAGCTGAGAAGCAATCGTGTGTGGCACACAAAAGCAAACACCAGGCCCAGTTCACACCAGGCTACTGCACATTCCTGACAGGTAGGAAGAAAAAAAGATACACATACTTACCTCACTTGATCCACCACAGGCACCAGATTCATGTAGATTCACTCTCTCATGCAGCAGGCTTACAGATTCAAGGATGTGCCATCACAGGCACGCTCACATAATCAATGGTTGAGTTGGGACAATGCTGAAGCACTGATTGGTTGAGTGGGCATGTGACACCACATGACCAAACTTGGAAGCCTGCTGCATGAGAGACTGAAGCTGCTGAACCTGGAGCAGGTAGCAGAGCAAGTAATGTATGTGTCAGCTTTCGGCTCTGCCGGAGTGTGCGGCCGGCGTGACAGGAGGGCTGACAGCATCCCTAGCAGCCGACCTGGTTGTTGTTGTCTTGCTTAAGTGATTGGTGGCCGTCTCCAACAGTGCATCTGTGCTGTGTCCTGGGGCTGGAGTCTCAGCTCCAATCATGTCTGGGGCTTGGACTCCAAGCCCCATAAGCATCCTCCCCATTCAATTATTCCTTGCCTGTGATAGTGCCTAGTTTACTAGAGTATCTTGACTTAGCGTTTCTCCTGCATTGTATTTCTGGTTATCTGACTTCTGGCTTCTAATTATTTGACTACCCCCTTGGACACATTTTGTATTGCACCGCTCAGCTGTTCTTGACTCAGACTTCTGGCTTCGCTCTTATTGTGTTGTGTCTGTCTTGTTTTGTTCTGTGTTGCACTTTCGTAAGATCAGGGACTTCCATCCAGTTGTCTGTTGCCGTTTAGAGCTTCTGAGGCAAGTAGGTAGGGACAGAGGAGCAGGTTCCAGTGTCAGGGTTCACCTGTCCTTGTGTCTTCTTGTCCCTTTCCTAACAGTGTGTGGCTGGGTTCACACTACGTATATTTCAGTCAGTATTGTGGTCCTCATATTGCAACCAAAACCAGGAGTGGATTAAAAACACAGAAAGGATCTGTTCACACAATGTTGAAATTGAGTGGATGGCCGCTATATAACAGTAAATAACTGCCATTATTTCAATACAACAGCCGTTGTTTTAAAATAACAGCAAATATTTGTGATTAACCCGTACGTCCAGGGCCGCCTCCCCGCGCGGTGGCCGTGTTCTGAACCGCCGCGATCCCGGGTGCCGCATGTAGCCCGGGTTCGCGGATATTAGCGGGCACGGTGTGATCGCCGTGCCCACTAATCAGGTAATCAGAGGCAGCTGTCAAAGATGACAGCTGCCTCCGATTACCGGCTGCAGATGATCGGTGGTGGTAGTGGGAGACTTTGACAGCTGCATCTGATTACTTTATTAGCGGGCACGGCGATCGGACGGCGCGCGCTAATAGCCGCGGTCCAGGGCTACGAGCAGCACCTGGGACCGCGGCCCTGCTCTGAACACATTGAGGCGGCCCTGGACGGTCACCTAGGGGTTAAGCATGCTCCAGTTTGTTCGAAACTGAGCGTGTAGCATTTGATTAGCTGTGGCTGCTGAAGTTGGATGCAGCTCTAAGGCTGTTTGAAAAACATGGATACAGCCATAGGGAGATTTATCAAACAGGGTTGCCCCTAGCAACCAATCAGATTCCACTTTTCATTCCTCACAGATTCTTTGAAAAATGAAAGGTGGAATCTGATTGGTTGCTAGGGGAAACTGAACCCTGCTTAGTTCTTAAACTGCTCTGTTCTCAAACTGCCTTTCTGAACCAAGTAAGTTTGAGAATCGAGGTACCACTGGATGGATGGATAGATAGCAGTAGTGTGTTTGGCCTCCACGTTCCTGTAAGACCTCCTTACATTGCTTGCTGAGCCTCCCGAGGGATCTACTTTCAAACCTGGATTAAATCATAAGTCCTGGACAGTCTGTGGTACAACGTGATGTCGGTGGATGTAACGAGATGTTGTCCCAGATGTGCTCGATTGGATTCAGTTCCGGGGAACAGACAGGCCAGGCTATAGTATCAATGCCTTCATAATGCATTAACCTCTAACGTACTTCAGCCAGATGAGGCCTACAATAACGTTGTCATCAGAAGGAGACCAGGGCCCACTGAACCTGCATACGGTCTCACAATGGGTCTGAGGATCTCATCCCAGGACCTAATGGCGGTCAGGGTACCTCTGTCTAACACATGGAGAGCTGTGTGGCAAATATACACAGAGGCAAAGGAGATAAGTAGTAAAGTGTATGCTGGGCCAAGCAGTACCTACAGGAGATGAGATAGGAGTCCCTGTTCTTTTATGAATCTGAATTGGCTGTTAAATTAGATGACCAATTCAAGGGAATCTTTTAAAAATGTTGTAGATTTTATTATAGCTACAGCTTACAATACTAAGATGATTGTGCTACATACATTTATTTTGAACTTTAAAATTCCGAAAAGTCCTTAGTTCTACAAATCGTCCAGGATCTACACACATTTGGCAGCCCTGGTCAATGCACAAGGCTTTTGTTTTTTACATAAGAGAATACAGTAGGATTATTCATAGACCTATTTACATAGCAATAAGCAACAGCAACTAAAATTTACAACCTTGCTACATTTAACAAATTGATCTCTGCGGCATCTAAGTGTTGTTACTCCAACTATTATAATATGGAAATAAAAATTATATGTTAGATGTAGCATATGTAGTTAGAAAGAGTATGCTTTCTGCACTATACATGTTATATACCGATTCATCACAGAAATGCTTGTATAATGTTTATTTGCACACTTGTCTTCACCTGAAGCTCATTGGCATTTTACTTGTGACTCTAGACAGCTCTTCAGGGTCTTATCACTTGGATGGAAATTACTTCTTCAAGTATATGTCTAGCTGTTCTGTGCTGGTAGTACCTGCTGTATCACGCTACATCGAACTGTCATCTGAAGTAGAGAAACAATACAAACGATAACACAGTTTATAATCCCTGCCAACATAAAGGTAGTGCAAGGGCCCAGGGAGGAAGGGGCCATACTAACCCGTCAGCTGCCACCCAGAGAATAAATGCATGAGACTCTAATAGTTACAAATCTTTATTTTATAGCTTTAAGGGGTTGTTCAGAGTTTTTTTTTTTGTATAGTGACCAGGGAGGTAGTGTCAGGACAGGGGAGGCAGGGACAAGACACGACAGTGAGCCCTGATGCTGCACCCACCAACTCTCCCTACTTACTTGACTCAAACGGGCCTAGGTGGCCATGGACAACCACAAAGACATTCCCTGTACTAGAAACGTACACCCAGAACACGACAGGCAAAACAAACACAATAGAGGATAATCAAACTAGCAAGGTCAGAACCAAACTTGCAGCGCAGTACAAAATCAGGTAACAATCGTATAGTCAAAAAGTCAAGAAAGAGGTCAGTTAACAGAGTCGAGCAAGCAGAGGGATTAGATATGGGGATCGCAGGAGTAGACAGGGGGGAGCTGGGATCAGGGTATGAACCGAAATAGCCAGCACTGGGACTCTGCCTCAGCGTTGTTTTATGCTGACCAAGAGCCCGATCTGGATCCCCATTGGACCGGTGTACTGATATTCCAGGTACAGACAGGCAGAGAAACCCGTCAATCACAGAAACAACACAGGTGTAAAATCAGGTCCAGAAGCTTGTCCGCTTAACTCCTGCATTGCCGGAAGCTGAGAAGCAATCGTGTGTGGCACACAAAAGCAAACACCAGGCCCAGTTCACACCAGGCTACTGCACATTCCTGACAGGTAGGAAGAAAAAAAGATACACATACTTACCTCACTTGATCCACCACAGGCACCAGATTCATGTAGATTCACTCTCTCATGCAGCAGGCTTACAGATTCAAGGATGTGCCATCACAGGCACGCTCACATAATCAATGGTTGAGTTGGGACAATGCTGAAGCACTGATTGGTTGAGTGGGCATGTGACACCACATGACCAAACTTGGAAGCCTGCTGCATGAGAGACTGAAGCTGCTGAACCTGGAGCAGGTAGCAGAGCAAGTAATGTATGTGTCAGCTTTCGGCTCTGCCGGAGTGTGCGGCCGGCGTGACAGGAGGGCTGACAGCATCCCTAGCAGCCGACCTGGTTGTTGTTGTCTTGCTTAAGTGATTGGTGGCCGTCTCCAACAGTGCATCTGTGCTGTGTCCTGGGGCTGGAGTCTCAGCTCCAATCATGTCTGGGGCTTGGACTCCAAGCCCCATAAGCATCCTCCCCATTCAATTATTCCTTGCCTGTGATAGTGCCTAGTTTACTAGAGTATCTTGACTTAGCGTTTCTCCTGCATTGTATTTCTGGTTATCTGACTTCTGGCTTCTAATTATTTGACTACCCCCTTGGACACATTTTGTATTGCACCGCTCAGCTGTTCTTGACTCAGACTTCTGGCTTCGCTCTTATTGTGTTGTGTCTGTCTTGTTTTGTTCTGTGTTGCACTTTCGTAAGATCAGGGACTTCCATCCAGTTGTCTGTTGCCGTTTAGAGCTTCTGAGGCAAGTAGGTAGGGACAGAGGAGCAGGTTCCAGTGTCAGGGTTCACCTGTCCTTGTGTCTTCTTGTCCCTTTCCTAACAGTGTGTGGCTGGGTTCACACTACGTATATTTCAGTCAGTATTGTGGTCCTCATATTGCAACCAAAACCAGGAGTGGATTAAAAACACAGAAAGGATCTGTTCACACAATGTTGAAATTGAGTGGATGGCCGCTATATAACAGTAAATAACTGCCATTATTTCAATACAACAGCCGTTGTTTTAAAATAACAGCAAATATTTGTGATTAACCCGTACGTCCAGGGCCGCCTCCCCGCGCGGTGGCCGTGTTCTGAACCGCCGCGATCCCGGGTGCCGCATGTAGCCCGGGTTCGCGGATATTAGCGGGCACGGTGTGATCGCCGTGCCCACTAATCAGGTAATCAGAGGCAGCTGTCAAAGATGACAGCTGCCTCCGATTACCGGCTGCAGATGATCGGTGGTGGTAGTGGGAGACTTTGACAGCTGCATCTGATTACTTTATTAGCGGGCACGGCGATCGGACGGCGCGCGCTAATAGCCGCGGTCCAGGGCTACGAGCAGCACCTGGGACCGCGGCCCTGCTCTGAACACATTGAGGCGGCCCTGGACGGTCACCTAGGGGTTAAGCATGCTCCAGTTTGTTCGAAACTGAGCGTGTAGCATTTGATTAGCTGTGGCTGCTGAAGTTGGATGCAGCTCTAAGGCTGTTTGAAAAACATGGATACAGCCATAGGGAGATTTATCAAACAGGGTTGCCCCTAGCAACCAATCAGATTCCACTTTTCATTCCTCACAGATTCTTTGAAAAATGAAAGGTGGAATCTGATTGGTTGCTAGGGGAAACTGAGCCAGTTTCACTTTACACCATGTTTAATAAATCTCCCCCATAGGCTTTATCCAACTTCAGCAGCAACCGCTAATTGAATGCCACATGCTAGGGTTTGCTCATTAATGATAATATAGTGAAATAACATACAATTATACAGTGAAATAACAAAAATTACTATTGATGATGATTGTAATCCCCTAACAAACATATAACCATGAAATGTATACTATGGGCTACAAAAGTATTGTCCTACCTGTGACTCATAAGCTGTTGAAAAACTTCATTTCCTTCATGCCCCATGCTGGGAAGCTACAGGATGGGGAATGCATAGCTACAGTTAGAGATGAGCCGAAGCGCTCATCTAAGCGAAGCAAATCGCTTCATTTGATCGGCGCTCTGCTGATCACGCCGCTGGGCTTTCCACACTGCTCCGCTCCATGCCACTCCTCCCAGCAGGGGTGGGTTGGGCCAAGGGGGCATCTGCCCCCAGGGCGAATTCACTGAGTAAATCAGGCAGAATTCCACAGCGGAGCTTTCCACCGCGGAATCCTGCCTGTCGCAGTGTTACACTGCTTCTCTATGGGAGAGCGTGCCCTCCTCCGCAGCGGAGAGCGGCAGCAGCGGATGGGCGCGCACTCTCCAATAGACAGGCTATGACACACTGAGACAGGCGAGATTCCACAGTGGAAAGCTCCGCTGTGGAATTCTGCCTGATTTACTCAGTGTGAACATACCTTTATACAGGAAAGTGACTTCTGGCCCCCCTCACAGGGAGCAGTAGGAATTCCCTGTTTACAAATGACCGGAATTACATACACATTAAAGTAATGTGTGTGTGTGTGTGTGTGTATATATATATATAAAAATATATATATATATATATATATATATATATATATATATATATATATATACTTTGTTTCCGGAGGGTTAATGTTGAACCCTCGATGTTGGCTCCACACACCTGCTAAATTATTCTAATTAAATATTTGGAATAATCAGCATCTTCCTGTAATGACAATGTAATAACATGTGTCACAACCTTGTCATCTGATGAATGTCACAGATAAATAGGTCTTTTGTAACCTTTCCTTGATTTCTCATTAACAAGCTTTTAACCCTTGGCAACTGTCACTGCTGTGATGAAAGCAGTGGAGGTAAACGTAAGAACCTGATCTATCTCATATCTACATGCATCTATCTATCTATCTATCTATCTATCTATCTATCTATCTATCTATCTATCTATCTCCTATCTATCTATCTATCTATCTATCTATCTATCTATCTATCTATCTACAGTATCTAGTTAACAAGCGCAGCACTCCAAGGTGGATGAATAAAGAAATCATGTTGTATCTTTGGGTTTAATATATTCATATTTGTTTTATTTTTTTATTTTTTTTTTTATTTTATTTTTTATTTTCGTATCTTGGAATGCTTCACTCGTTTATAAATACTAAACACCGCTGGGGACCAGGTGTGACTGCTGTCACCCAAATTTTTCTTCTGTAAGAAATATTTTGATCTATCTATCTATCTATCTATCTAAACAAAAAACAATGTCCAGCAGCACTTCAAGTGAAAAAGTCTTCAGTGGTTTATTCCATAAAAATCATGTGCAGCACAGCAAATAAACAGGGATATGATGCGACGTTTCGGTGGCCTCCGCCACCTTTTTCAAGCATACCCATTCAGTGAACAACTTCCTTTTTATACATGTGTGTGAAATTAACACGCCTACTAATTAGTTCATGCAAATGTTGTGCAAACTCTTTACTAGTGATCCACCCCCAGTGGCTAAGGTACGCCTCCTCTAGTCTGGCGTACTACATTTAAACATAAAAATCATTATATGTAATCCATATCGTGAAAAAATCATTTAAATAGTAAAATATAGTGCTCTCCAATAAGTGTTAGCAATCTGTTAAAAAAAGCTTGAATATAGGTTGCAGAGTATTTCATGCTTAGTTACAAAGATAGCTTCAAATGCCGCAGCGTCTGAACTCACCACCTCAACTGAATCGGACTTCGGGAATAAATCGCAGGGTGAAAGTCCATATAATTATATAGCGATAATCATTCTCAGTATTACTACGGACCATCCAGGGGACATACTCATACATGCAAATAGTTACACTATCGTTTGGCACAGGTGGCATGTTCAGGACGAATAACCTCGGAAATCTTCCCTGCAGCAGACCGCTACTAAGGTTGACATCCATCTGGTTCTCGACGTCCACATCTATCCCGGCCGAATAAGCCTCTCCAGGCTGTTGCATACGATTAATACAAGCAAAAACGCACGTCCCTCCGGTCCATGTGAACACTGCTTAAGAGGCTGTTACACTTATTTTCCCGTCCTAGTGGTGGTGAGTTCATCTGCCAGGGTTAACAAGTAAAAATTCTTATCTATGAGAAAATAAGAAAGAAAAAATTAATAATAAATACTCAGAAGTTGTTACAGATATAAATACTACTGGAGAAGACATTCAATTTGGGATCATATGGGGAATTGTTCACCTTCTTACATATTTACTAGTTTTATATTCTACATTAAGGCCCCAAGGTCCCAATGCTTCAGTGTCAAAAATCCATTTTAATTCTCTCTTCTTCAATATTAGAATTCTATCACCACCTTTTTCCAATGGTGGAATACGGTCCACAATCATGCACTTCAGATCCCTTTCATTGTGTCCTGCATCAGAGAAATGTTTGGAAACTGGTAAGTCTTGTTTTTTAGATCTTATTGTGTATCGATGCTGGTTCATCCTAGTTTTAAAATCATAACTAGTTTCGCCAACATAGATTTTGTTGCACGGGCACCACAATATGTACACTACCCAATCCGAGTTACACGTCAAGTAATGATTGATGTTATATTCCAAGCCAGTCTGGGGATGTATAAATTTTGGTCCCTTTACCATGTATTTACAATTAATACAATTTAAGCAAGGGTATGAACCTGTTTTTTTCTTTTGTGTCAACGAAGTTTGTGTTACACTTTTTTTACTCACGTCAGTTCTTACTATCCTGTGTCTCAGATTTGGCACTCGTCTATAGGAATTCAGCGGGGGTGTCTGGAACTCAGGAACCTGTGGGTAAGTATCCCTAATAATATACCAATATTTATTGACAATTCTTGTGATTTTAGGAGAAAAATGTGTATAAGTTGTGATGAACGGAATTCTTTGTACCTTTTGTTGTTTAGGTTGTTCTTCTAATAATTTCCTTCTATCTAACTGTGTCACCTCTTCTCTACTTTGTTGTATGACCCTATTCGGGTAACCCCTGTCCTGAAATTGTTTAGACATTACATTAAGGGATTTCTGTAAATCCTCAGCTTGTTCTGTTATTCTAAATGCCCTAAGCATCTGACTTTTTGGGAGTGAATCCTTCATTTTTGGTGGATGACAACTTTGGTATTGTAAAATATTATTACAGTCTGTGTCTTTCACATACAGTTTTGTTGTCAGTTTGTCATTTTGTTTGGTCACAGTCACATCCAAATAATGGATAGATGTCATGTCACATGTCATAGTGAATTTGATCGTGTTGTCTATTGTGTTTAGATACTTCATGAATTCCTGCAGTGCACTCATCTCACCCGTCCATATCATAAACACGTCATCGATAAAGCGTTTCCAGGTAAGTACTTGATGGAAGTGTGTTGTATTGTATATACAGTGTTCTTCTAATTGAGTGACAACTATATTTGCATACGTAGGTGCTGCGTTCGCACCCATAGCCACTCCCCTTGTCTGCATGTACCATTTACCATCAAAAATGAAATAATTATACGATAAAACAATTTCCAATAATTGCATAATAAAATCTTTCTCTTTACTCTTCAAAGACAATTCTTCTATGGCTTTGTCTATTGCTCTTAGACCCATCGTTTGTTCAATAGAGGTATATAGGCTTGTTATATCCATGGTCACCAGTATTGCTGTGTCTGGAACCTTGAGATCTTTTATTTCTCTCAAAAAATGTGTAGTATCTTTTACATATGATTTAGCCTTCATAACTAATGGTCTAAGGACCTTATCCAAGAATATTGAGACACGACTGAAAATCGAGTCGCGTCCCGATACAATTGGTCGCCCTGGTGGTCTAGTGAGGTGTTTATGTATCTTAGGTAAGAAATAAAGTTGTGGTGTCTTAGGAAACTTAACAATTAAGTATTCACTCATTTTCTCATCAATGACATCATTATTCACACCTTCATTCACAATATTTTCAATCATTTTGGCTATTTTAAATTTTGGGTCACTACTTAGAGGTTTGTATACTGTTGTGTCTTGTAGTTGTCTATGGGCTTCTTCCATGTATAACTCCCTGTCCATGACCACTATCGCACCACCTTTGTCAGCTGGTTTAATCACGATTCTGTGGTCATGGATCAGGGAGTTGAGGGCCTTGAAATCATTTATAGACATATTGGGAAAAATTACTTCCCCTTTGTCATACAAATTTTGCAATTTTTTTATTTCCATTTTTATTAACTTGTTATATGTTTCAATTGCTGGGGATACATTGGTAGGGTTAAACGTACTTTCCAATCTCAATTCAAGAGCCTGTAAGGAGAATTTTTTGTTAGACAACTGTATAGTGGTATTCTGCATAGTAGATGGTTTATTACAATCAAACCAGACCTTTAAATTCAAACGTCTAATAAAGTCAGCCAAGTCTAAATCAAGATTGAACCAGTCTATGGATTGACTAGGGCAGAAATTCAACCCCTTATTTAACAGTCTAATTTGTTCTGGTGTTAGAATAATTGAAGAAATATTTACCACATTGGGCTTCACTTCTTCCTTGTTGTTGGTCTCGGTGTCTGTGTACGACTGCCCCTCTGTGGTCTTTTTCCGGTTTCTATTTCTTTTCTTTCCTCCTCGTCTCGTCTTGATGTATCGCTCTTTGTCTTTTCTAAAAAAACATCATTATCCACTTCTCCTTGTTTGTTACTTTCTCTTTTCTTCTTACGTTGGAATTGATTGTAGTCTCCTGTGCCTCCCCATGTGTAGATCTTTCCATCCATATAGTCTTGTGCGTCCCTGTGCCACTTCTGTCTTTTTTTCTCTTGCAGTTCTTTTTTGTATTTGTCCAAGACCATTAGTTATGAAGGCTAAATCATATGTAAAAGATACTACACATTTTTTGAGAGAAATAAAAGATCTCAAGGTTCCAGACACAGCAATACTGGTGACCATGGATATAACAAGCCTATATACCTCTATTGAACAAACGATGGGTCTAAGAGCAATAGACAAAGCCATAGAAGAATTGTCTTTGAAGAGTAAAGAGAAAGATTTTATTATGCAATTATTGGAAATTGTTTTATCGTATAATTATTTCATTTTTGATGGTAAATGGTACATGCAGACAAGGGGAGTGGCTATGGGTGCGAACGCAGCACCTACGTATGCAAATATAGTTGTCACTCAATTAGAAGAACACTGTATATACAATACAACACACTTCCATCAAGTACTTACCTGGAAACGCTTTATCGATGACGTGTTTATGATATGGACGGGTGAGATGAGTGCACTGCAGGAATTCATGAAGTATCTAAACACAATAGACAACACGATCAAATTCACTATGACATGTGACATGACATCTATCCATTATTTGGATGTGACTGTGACCAAACAAAATGACAAACTGACAACAAAACTGTATGTGAAAGACACAGACTGTAATAATATTTTACAATACCAAAGTTGTCATCCACCAAAAATGAAGGATTCACTCCCAAAAAGTCAGATGCTTAGGGCATTTAGAATAACAGAACAAGCTGAGGATTTACAGAAATCCCTTAATGTAATGTCTAAACAATTTCAGGACAGGGGTTACCCGAATAGGGTCATACAACAAAGTAGAGAAGAGGTGACACAGTTAGATAGAAGGAAATTATTAGAAGAACAACCTAAACAACAAAAGGTACAAAGAATTCCGTTCATCACAACTTATACACATTTTTCTCCTAAAATCACAAGAATTGTCAATAAATATTGGTATATTATTAGGGATACTTACCCACAGGTTCCTGAGTTCCAGACACCCCCGCTGAATTCCTATAGACGAGTGCCAAATCTGAGAGACAGGATAGTAAGAACTGACGTGAGTAAAAAAAGTGTAACACAAACTTCGTTGACACAAAAGAAAAAAACAGGTTCATACCCTTGCTTAAATTGTATTAATTGTAAATACATGGTAAAGGGACCAAAATTTATACATCCCCAGACTGGCTTGGAATATAACATCAATCATTACTTGACGTGTAACTCGGATTGGGTAGTGTACATATTGTGGTGCCCGTGCAACAAAATCTATGTTGGCGAAACTAGTTATGATTTTAAAACTAGGATGAACCAGCATCGATACACAATAAGATCTAAAAAACAAGACTTACCAGTTTCCAAACATTTCTCTGATGCAGGACACAATGAAAGGGATCTGAAGTGCATGATTGTGGACCGTATTCCACCATTGGAAAAAGGTGGTGATAGAATTCTAATATTGAAGAAGAGAGAATTAAAATGGATTTTTGACACTGAAGCATTGGGACCTTGGGGCCTTAATGTAGAATATAAAACTAGTAAATATGTAAGAAGGTGAACAATTCCCCATATGATCCCAAATTGAATGTCTTCTCCAGTAGTATTTATATCTGTAACAACTTCTGAGTATTTATTATTAATTTTTTCTTTCTTATTTTCTCATAGATAAGAATTTTTACTTGTTAACCCTGGCAGATGAACTCACCACCACTAGGACGGGAAAATAAGTGTAACAGCCTCTTAAGCAGTGTTCACATGGACCGGAGGGACGTGCGTTTTTGCTTGTATTAATCGTATGCAACAGCCTGGAGAGGCTTATTCGGCCGGGATAGATGTGGACGTCGAGAACCAGATGGATGTCAACCTTAGTAGCGGTCTGCTGCAGGGAAGATTTCCGAGGTTATTCGTCCTGAACATGCCACCTGTGCCAAACGATAGTGTAACTATTTGCATGTATGAGTATGTCCCCTGGATGGTCCGTAGTAATACTGAGAATGATTATCGCTATATAATTATATGGACTTTCACCCTGCGATTTATTCCCGAAGTCCGATTCAGTTGAGGTGGTGAGTTCAGACGCTGCGGCATTTGAAGCTATCTTTGTAACTAAGCATGAAATACTCTGCAACCTATATTCAAGCTTTTTTTAACAGATTGCTAACACTTATTGGAGAGCACTATATTTTACTATTTAAATGATTTTTTCACGATATGGATTACATATAATGATTTTTATGTTTAAATGTAGTACGCCAGACTAGAGGAGGCGTACCTTAGCCACTGGGGGTGGATCACTAGTAAAGAGTTTGCACAACATTTGCATGAACTAATTAGTAGGCGTGTTAATTTCACACACATGTATAAAAAGGAAGTTGTTCACTGAATGGGTATGCTTGAAAAAGGTGGCGGAGGCCACCGAAACGTCGCATCATATCCCTGTTTATTTGCTGTGCTGCACATGATTTTTATGGAATAAACCACTGAAGACTTTTTCACTTGAAGTGCTGCTGGACATTGTTTTTTGTTTAGCTATTGGTATCGTGGGTCAGATACAATCCAGCTGGCACTCGGACTCTGAACCTGAATGGTGGTGCCGCTAGAAATACAAGTGGATTATCTATCTATCTATCTATCTATCTACTTAAAGCAGATGTAGCAACAGACAAAGCAGCTTAGGGTGCCCGCTGGAAAACCCCGACTAGGATTCCAATAATATATTACAGAATTCCAACAGCACTCCGGAAATTTGAAAGAAAAAAAACTTGGTGATTTATTCCAAGGAAAAAAAAAAACAGCACAGTAAGTGTGGGTATGGGCAACATTTTTAAAGACTTGAATCTATTATACTACAGGTGAGTCCAAGTGTTAGTTAGGGCTCTGTTCAGACAGCAAATAGTGTCATTTTTCCTCATTGTGTCCATAACAAAAGTTTTTTTTTTTGTGAGACAAGTCCATTCCTTTATATAAGGATCATGTTCAAAATCGCTTATACACAGAAAAATACATGAAGATGATTCAACGTAGCAGGTACAGGTCAGGGCACACAGGGGTTAATCCACCATTCATGACAGCAGAGCTCCAGGAGAAGTTGTTTATTGTAGCTATGCTTACTCGAAGGTCAGCAGGAGAGGATTGCTCCCCTCCCTCCTCGGCTTGGTGTGTTTGCAGTCTCAGGCTATGTTTAGACTATGTAAGAGACTGGCCGTTCTGTGACCCGGCCGGGTCACGGAACGTCCGGTCTCTGAAAAGATCATCTTGATTATCTTTATTGCCACTTTAACTCCCCACTGCACACCATGGAGCATGCGGCCGGAGCCGCTCACTCAATAGTGTGCACTGACAGGCTTTTCTGCGGCCGCTATTCAATGAAGTTACTGTACATGAGCCTTCATACTAGTGGTGTCAAGATCGCTCAGGTTTTTGCCCAAACGAATCAAATGACCACAATGTTCAGGATCTGGACCTCTCCAGGCCCCGTGCGAACAGGAGTTACCATACAATGCTGCATCCTGACAGAAATGCTCAATGTGAAAACACCAATCCAAAAAAACATTACTTTATTCTGTCCCTTTGCTCCAAATGCTTCCTCATGTGAGGTGTTCCCTTTGTGCTCCATCCACTAAGTAATCAGATCTACAGAAACATAGAAACAAGTGTTATTATATCATGTATACTATATATATATATATATATATATATATATATATATATATATATATATACTGTATATATATATATATATATATATATATATATATATATATATATATATAATGCATATACAATTTTAGTTAGTAAATGTTGCATTGTTCACTTTTACAAAGGACTAAACCAGCTCTGTCATTTAGTATGCACCATCTCAGTAAAGTGCTTTGCCACTGGCAGTTGAGTTCTCTTTTTCCTTATGCTATATCTGTGTTGGTTCATTCTTGTACTGAGGTCCCAAGTTGTCTCACCAATATAGATGTAGCCAAAGGGGCACCATAAAATATAGATGATGAATTTTGACACACATGTTAAATACTGTTTGATTGGGAATCTCTTTTTTGGTTAAAGGATGGACAAATTCTGAACCTTTTGCCATCAATTTACAATTGACGCACCCCATGTAGGGAAAACTACTAGTGATCAGCGAGTACTAAAATGCTCGGGTGCTCGTTACTCGAGACAAATATCTCCCGATACTCGAGAGCTCGTTTCAAGTAACGAACCCCATTGAAGTCAACGGGAAACTCAAGCATTTTTGCAGGGAACCCAAGTTCGGTAGAGGGAAGTTCATGTGAAAACCTGTCAACCTCAGAAAATGATGTAAACACAATGGAAATGGACAGGAAAAAGCAGGACAACAGCCTGGTTAAAACAGAGGTAGGCATATGAACCACCCCAAAACTCAGCCTGACACAGCATGGCAATGGGAACACAATAAAACCAATTAAAAAAAAACAATAAAACAGAGGTAGCATATGATGAACCATCCAAAAACTTTGCCTGACACATCATGGCGGTGAGGACACAGAGAACCATAAAAAACTGAGGAAGCATATGAACCACCCCAAAATTTAGCCTGACACAGCATGAGGGTGAGGACAGAGTGACCAATGTAGAAGCGGTAGCCAGTGACACTTCCAAAAATTAGGCCAGACACAGCATGGCAGTGAGCACACAAAGAACCATTAAAAGTGAGTGAGGAAGCAAATGAGCCTCCGAAAAAATTGGAGTGAAGCCAGGGGCTGTGATTTATATTGGACACGAACCTAGGTGCTGTCAGCTAACTGGCTAGGCTAGCTGTCAGTCACCATCAAGGGTACATCTGATGCCGTTCGATCAGGGCTGGTGAGGCCCTGGCGACGGCTACACAAAAAAAAGAGATAACACAGCTGGCTGGTTGCCAGGGATGCGATCGGCGGGCCCCCAGCATCCAGTTCCGCTCCTCCGCAGATGTAGAGACGTTAGAGCATGGCAGTCAGGACACAGAGAACCATTAAAAGTGAGTGAGGTAGCAAGTGAGCCTCCCAAAAATTAGGCCAGACACAGCATGGCGGTGAGGACACAGAGAACCATTAAAAACAGAGGTAGCATATGAACCACCCAAAAACTTAGCCTGACACCACAGACCCATACCAAGATGGACAATACAATCATCCAATAAAAATAGCTGGATTATGGCTAGATTTAACCTCACCCCCCATGCAGTTGTGCGTGAGAGGCATATCTTTGGAGGTAGGGACAATGAATAACAATACAGTCTTCTTAAGAGGCCTTGGAATTTGATTTGATCGAATGAATACACTTTCAATCCTTTTAAGAGTCTCTAAGAGAGGGCAAGTGCAGTAGCCTGTCTATTAAAAAGACCTGGTCAATCCTGCCCTCAAAACGGCTACAACATCGAAAAAAGGTAAAAGGTACTGGTGAAAGGACGGCAGAGGACCCCCGTAAGATGACATCCACAGATAATATGGTTTGAAATGGACAAGACAAGGATGCTAAATTGAATTTGACTATGAATTTGACTGTAGCAGTTGAGGCAACATTCTCTGCATAATGTGACTCCCCACTTCTCCCTCCAGCGCTGTTTCAACTTTGAATTTGACTGTAGCAGTTGGCGTAACTTTCCCTGGTTGACTTGCGGCAATGCGCACAGATGCGGTGCACCTTAGTGAGCAATTCTGCCAAATTGGGGTAGGTTTTAAGGAACGGCAGCAACACTAGGATGAAGAAGAGGGCCAGGCATGGTACATGTGTGAGGCTGCCGAGTTGCAGAGCCACCACCAGGTTCTGGCCCTTGTCACACGCAACCAAGCTCACTGCTAATTACACAGGGTAATTAGCAGTGAGCTTGGATATAGCTTCAATAAGACATAAATAACTAAAAATAATAATAAATGTCAGCCTGTCAGCGCTGTCAGTTGACAGGCGGGTGCGCTTATTAGTGACTGATGATGCCACCAGCTGCACTGAAGACCTGCTCTGACAACACACTAGGGGCAGGGCAGCCCAGCACCTCCAAGTCAGAAAGTAAGAGACAGACATCTGGAAATATACTAGTGGTCCCACTAGTTTTTGGGGGGCTGTGAGATACAATCTGGTGGTGGCTGCACCAATACACTATGTAATAGCCCCTTTACACTCTGCAAGCAGTAGTGAACTTAGATATGCCTTGCGTAAGAAATAGAGAAATCAGAAAATATAGTCGAGGGCCCACTAGTTTTAAGGGGGCTGTGAGATACAATCATGTGGTGTCTGCACCAATACACTCTGACACCCCCTTTACACTCTGCAAGCAGGAGTGAACTTAAATATGGCTTGAGTAAGACAGACAGAAATCTGGAAATATACTTGTGGTCCCAATAGTTTTTAGGGGGCTGTGAGATACAATCTTGCGGTGGCTGCACCAATACACTCTGTGACACCCCCTTACAATGAGTAGTGAAGTTCTATGCAGGTGTACTACAAATCACGGCAATACAATGTACTACAGCAGCTCCACCAGCCACAAAATTATAAAAGAGTACTGAGCACTTCTTAGAGGTCTGTATGCAACACCTAATGTCCCCTTTCTGCCAGCAGCCGATCACCACAGTGTGCTGCTGAAATCGTGGTAGCTGCACTGCAAGCAGTCGGTAGTGATACAATTTAAAAACTATTTGAAGCCCTTACAAGGGCTGTTTGGTTGTTTCGCTAGTATTCCCTGCCTACTGGAATGCTAATTCCCTCACTAAAGCTCTCCCTGACTAGCAGCAGCTCTGTCCCTAATCTCTTCCAGCATATGTCTGAAGCGGACACTACCGGCCGCAATTTTTATATGGCAGGGTCATCTGATTTGGCCAACCATTCGCTGCTATCGACATGTATGGGTCCCACGTGATCGCAGGATGTACCAAAGAGTCTCCTGCATGTTTATTGGCTGAAAAATAGTGCCTAAACTTACAGGAAACGCGAGATGCTCGTCTGAGTAACGAGTACCATTGAGTACCCCAATACTCGAACGAGTACCAAGCTCGGACGAACATGTTCGCTAATCACTAAAGAACTCCTCTCCAAACTACAATCTACATCATACCTCACCACCTGCGCACATGACCGAATTGACATGTTCAAAACAGTACTTATAATCTTTACCACATTTTGCTCCACCCCTCCATCTAATCTCTCAATCACAAGTAATGGCTGCACTCCGTCCTCTGCCCCCAAGTTGGGTGCCTTGGGGGTCACCTTCGACTTTCCCTTTCTTTTAAACCACACATTCAGGCCCTGACCACCTCCTGCCACCTTCACCTCAAAAACATTTCATGAATCTGCCTTTTTATCTCCCCTGACTACACAAAACTGCTGGTACATGCTCTCGTTATCTCTCACTTGGACTACTCTAACACCCTTGCTCCCCTCCCGTCTATCATTAACTCTGCCTCCTGACTATTCCACCTCTCCCCTCGCTCTGTCTCTGTCTCTCCCCTCTGTCAATCCCTCCACTGGCTCCCCTTTGCCCACCGTATTCATTTTAAATTGTTGACCGTGACATAAAAGTCAACAGCCTACATATCTCTGAGCTGGTGTCCTACTACCGTTACCTTCTCCCTCCCCCTCCCCCCCTTACCTTATAGATTGTAAACTCTTACCGGCAGGGTCCTCTTTTCCCATGTACCAGTCTGCCATTTACCTTCATGTAATGTGTTTTGCTCTTGTAACGTTCCTGTTTGTCACGCCTATCGCTTGTATAGTGCTCTGGAATCAAGGTTGCTTTACAAATAAATAATAATAATAATAATAGTTGTGGAGTGGCTGGTTAATCATTTAAGGGATGCCGAACCAATCATTCTTTGCTTTGGCATCCCATTATTTTTTAAACAAACATCTGTTTTGACTTGTTATTTAAAATCTTGTGTGTCTGAGCTTCTGCTATCTATCTATCTATCTATCTATCTATCTATCTATCTATCTATCTATCTATCTCCTATATGTCTATCTATCATCTATCCAATCTATTATAGCTTAACTAAGACACACCCTTGGCCGATCACTGGCTGCCCAGCCACAACTGGAGATCGGGCAGCTGTGACAACCATCTCCCATCTCCATTGCCGCAACAGAGGAGACAGCCACTGCTGGAGTATGGCTAAGTGAGTCCATGGCAGCTGCAAACCCTAAAATAATAAATACAGTACCATATTATAAGTACCACTATTCATCTACAATTTAATGCATCAATGAAATTAACCTGGAAATGAATAACTAAACTATATTTACTGTAAAAAAAAAAAAAAAATCTCTTCAAGATGGCTGGGAACTAAAACATTTATCAATGGATTCTTTAAAAATAAAGAGTGCAGATGGAACTCATTTTCAGACGTAAGATGATTGATGATCATGTAATTTTTTTCTGTGATGGTGTATATATATATATATATATACACATACTATCTCAAGGCAGTCAATAAAGACCATAATAGTTTATTTGCTTAATGCATAACATATTTGCTGTGTATTATTTGCTGCATAAATAAAATTTGGCTTGTACTTTGTTTCTCTTTGAACAACTAATTTCTACCATCTGTTCTGAAACAGCTGTCAACACTTCGGTCCAATTTTTAATCAACTGATTTCTACAACGGTTTGTGTACAGTAAGTGCTGCATTTTACTTTTTCTTTTGAAATAATATATTTCTATTCTTTTTTTTATTTTGTATTTAGCAAACCTTCAATAATTAACACATTTTCTTCAGTGTAATTTAGTTACAAAAGTCTATTGAAATGTTAACTATTTTGATATACTGCTATCTTATTTACTTTTATAACTAAATAGGCTTTTTCAGATTTTTATTGTTCATAGTGTGCCCTGTGAAAGTATTCAACCCCCATAAAAGTTGACTACAAAGGAAAATGGTAGTGTATGCTTCTATATTCCTGCAAATCTAAAGAATCCTTCATACTGCTTCAGCTTCTGTACCTTTCCTTTGGCAATCATGCTTTGAGCTGAGTAATCAGAGACAGGCTGATTACTAGACATATGCTGTTTACTGAAAAGACGACTGTGGTTTTTATCCAATGTACTATGTCCCTGGCAAGAACATTGTCAGACATGACTCTGATAAGTGCCAGGGGGACAATTAGCCATACTGCCTTGGCCAGTAGATTTAGATACATGGCTAAGGCACTGAAGTGAATATTTGCCCAAGATAAAGTGAAATCTGACTACCTGTCATATATGTAATATTTACTGGTCCAGGTTCCTGTAGTGCAGCTTTTGCAACTAACCTCACTGTTAGGAGGTCTGGCCAGGAAAACAGTGCTTTGAGGAGCCAAGCCAAACTTATACCTGGTTGGGCGGCACATTCATTAGTAAGGCTTACTTTTGAAATCAGTCTTCAGCCTTTGGCAGGTGCCTGTGATTGTTTTAGTTTTTGACATCCTGATCATTGTCCCTTTGCTTGGCTTTTAGACATCCCTTCTCTGTTTCTGATACTGCGTGACATCCTGGTTTGGACTTTGAGCTGGACTCTTTTTACCAAGTGCCTACTGATTCTGAAAGTATATTACCCCCAAGTTCTGAAGTTTGGTCATGCTTTTCAGGTTGGTTGCTCCAAGAGGCAAGGTCAGGTGTTCAGGAACAGATTAGGGCTCCATATACCTCCTACTGTACTTTCATTGCAGTGCTATTCAGGATCTTTGTAGTACTTCCTTACTATTAGAGATAAGCAAGTAGTGAAATATTCAAACGTTCTAAATTCAATTTGAATAGACCAGGATATTTAACTATTCGATTAAATATCGAACCCTTATAAAATTCAATTGGGGAAAAAGAAATTTGACCACTTGGAGGTCACCAAGTACATAATGACATCTTAGAAAATTATGGAAACACCTCTGGAATGCAACTGGAAAAACAGGGAAGCAGTATTAAACCACAATTACAGGGAGCAGTATTAAACCACAATTACAGGGAGCAGTATTAGCGGTTCCTGTGATAATACAAAAACTTGCGACTTTTTGCTCCCTCAATGAGAGCTTTCTCAAGCAGTGTATAAACATGTGCTCATAACAAGATATATATGTGCTCACACAGGAATAGGATAATTGATATTAGGGGTGGTCCGAACAGAGTTCGGTTCGGGTTCGTACGAACCCGAACGCTCGGCAATGATTCCCGCTGTCTGCCCTCTCCGTGGAGAGGGTGGACACAGCGGGAGGACCGCCTGGAAAACTGGGATACAGCCATAGCCATAGGCTGTATCCCAGTTTTCCAGGCGATCCTCTCGCTGTATCCACCCGCTGCGCGGAGTGGGCAGACATCGGGAATCTGATGCCGAGCGTTCGGGTTCATACGAACCTAAACCTTGGCAGTTTTGGACCATCCCTAATTGATATGCAATCATCTAATAAAGTGATATATAACATATATACAGTAAATATAAACAAGTGTAAAATACATAGTGTATACACTTAGTGTCAGTGTAGTCACAGCACACTAATATCAAAATATAGTGACACCAACAGTGTGGAAATACAGTTTAAGGCTGCGTTCACACTACGTATATTTCAGTCAGTATATGTATATTTCAGTCAGTATATTTCAGTCAGTATTGCAACCAAAACCAGGAGTGGATTAAAAACACAGAAAGGATCTGTTCACAATGGTGAAATTGAGTGGATGGCCGCCATTTAATGGCAAATATTTGCTGTTATTTTAAAACAACGGCTGTTATATTGAAATAAAGGCCGTTATTTACTGTTATATGGCGGCCATCCACTCAATTTCACCATTGTGTGAACAGATCCTTTCTGTGTTTTTAATCTACTCCTGGTTTTGGTTGCAATACAGACTGAAATATACTGACTGAAATATACGTAGTGTGAACGCAGCTTAAGGCTATGTTCACACTACGTATATTTCAGTCAGTATATTTCAGTCAGTATTGCCACCAAAACCAGGAGTGGATTAAAAGCACAGAAAGGATCTGTTCACACAATGGTGAAATTGAGTGGATGGCCGCCATATAACAGTAAATAACTGCCATTATTTCAATATAACAGCCGTTGTTTTAAAATAACAGCAAATATTTGCCATTAAATGGCGGCCATCCACTCAATTTCAACATTGTGTGAATAGATCCTTTCTGTGTTTTTAATCCACTCCTGGTTTTGGTTGCAATACTGACTGAAATATACATATACTGACTGAAATATACGTAGTGTGAAAGCAGCTAAAAATATAAAGCAGTCATAATTAATAATTACAAACAAATGGGTATACAGAAGGGGATCACTCTCCAAGGAGACGTGATATTAGTGTGCAGGGCTGGCCTTTGTATCTCTATATCTATCTATCTATCTATCTATCTAGGTATCTACCCATCAATCTACAGTATCTATCTAGCTGGGTGACCTCTATCATAATGAGTACTATACAAGATGCTGGGAAAGCTGGGTGACCTCCATTATACTGCCTACTATACAAGATGCTAGGAAAGCTGGGTGACCTCCATTATACTGCCTACTATACAAGATGCTAGGAAAGCTGGGTAACCTCCATTATACTGCCTACTATACAAGATGCTAGGAAAGCTGTTTGACCTCTATCATACTGACTACAAGATGCTGGAAAGCTGTGTGACCTCTATCATACTGACTACAAGATGCTGGAAAGCTGGGTGACCTCCATCATACTGAGTGTAAGATACTAGGAAAGATGGGTAACCTCCATCATACTGAGTATAAGATGGTGGGAAAGCTGGGTGACCTCCATCATACTGAGTATAAGATGGTGGGAAAGCTGGTGACCTCCATCATACTGAGTAAAAGATGCTGGGAAAGCTGTGTGACCTCCATCATACTGAGTATAAGATACTGGGAAAGCTGGTGACCTCCATTATACTGAGTATAAGATGCTGTGAAAGCTGTGTGACCTCCATCATACTGAGTATAAGATACTGGGAAAGCTGGGTGACCTCCATCATACTGAGTATAAGATACTGTATCAGCACAACAGCAGACACGTTGCAGCTTCAGCACATACAGGATAACATGGCGTACAGACTCCCGCCATAACACAGAGAGCCCGTAACCTAGAAACGGAGCTGTGTGACCTCCATGTCTATCATCAGGCCTTGGAGATCGCCGCTCCTTCGCCGCTCCTGGTGACCAATCAGTGAGCTCTCAGTATCGCCCCCTCCTGGCTCCTCGGGGAACCGTCCTGGCTACTCAATACCTCAGCTCCTGGGAGCCGCCACCGACGTACAGGAAGATGACTCCACACTGAAAGGGATTTTTGATTTAAATGGAGATTCATCCAAGGGGTCACGAGTGACTGCGGCAAAGACTCCCGAGGTCAGAGTGTAATTAAAGGGATTATTGTATGAAAAGTTCTGGAACTCTCTAACAGTTGCAGTTCTTTCCAGTATCTCTGCTGTCTGTCAGGGAATAGAGTACACGTACTCGTAGCAAACCCTCAGCTGTGAGAAACATCAAAGGATTTCGTTAAATTTGCTTAAAAATAAAACAGCACCGCTCCAGGTCATTAGTGGTATTGCAGCTCAGCCCCAGAGAAGAGACTGGAGGGAGCTGCAATATCTGGTGTCACCTGTGCACAGGAGTGGAGCTGTGTGCTGGAGAAAAGCAGCCATGTTTCTCTAATGCTGTACAATCCTAATGTCTGAGATCCCCAACCACATCAGTGTCCACATAACACTATGGAGGTCGGTAATGTGGAGATACTGATGGGGGTCTGGAAGGAGACAGGAGGAGGCACAGAGGATGACATGGTGAGGGGGACCCAGATAATGTCATGGCCACACTTCAAGGAGAGTGCACTCTGCAAGGAGAGAGTCCGTATTCGCGGTACGCGCCGGGGGCGGGGCTTACCGGGACTTACCCGGAACTGTCTTTAGGAGCGCCCCAAAACAACCACTGTGCTCGGAGGGTGAGTGGACAGCTAGAGGGGGGGGGGGGCGCTCTGGCAGACAGATAGAACGTCTGTCTGCCAGAGCAGTTAGATGTGCAGTTGTCTGCCAGAGCGCCCCCCAGCTGGCCAGGAGTGATGCGCCCTGTGCAACCGCACAGGTCGCACACCCCAAAGGCCGGCCCTGTTAGTGTGCTATGACTAGACTGACACTAAGTGTATGCACTATAGGGGGATTTACGAACAGTACTCCAGAGGCATACACCAGGGAGAAGGTGCAGATTTGCCCCTTCTCCCTGGCGTACGCCTCCCGTGCACCCTGCTAGCCCAATGGGTAGGTTGGTGGAGCTTGCTAGGGCGTGATGAGGCGGGGAGGATGCGTGGCCTCCTCTTGCGCCTCATTTATTATGATTTACGCCTGCTTGGAAGCAGATGTAGATTTGGTTTGCCTGGTGCAGATTGCAGCGGCGGATTCACTAAGAGGCTTAATCCTGCCGCGAAAAAGGGGGCAGAGCTTAATTTAAGACCGGCATACTTGTACGCCGATCTTTATTAACCCCTCCCATGTCTTTTACACTTGTTTATATTAACTGTATGTATGTTATATATCACTTTATTAATTGATTGCATATCAATTATTCTATTCCTGTGTGAGCACATATAAATCTTGTTATGAGCACATGTTGATACACTGCTTGAGAAAGCTCTCAAGTTTTTTTGGGTGAAATAAACACCACCTTTGCTTGAACTTATCCTGGAGTGCTGCGGTCAGATTTCTTCTTGTATACCTTGCAATTGTGGTCCTTCTTGTGCAGACCGCACGGCACCCACTTATTTTTTCCGTTGAGGAGTGCTGCAGGACTTGCTTGTGTGTGTGTGTATATATATATATATATATATATATATAATTGAAACAGCATTTTAATAGCAATATGAACACAAAAATTTGCTATTTTATTTAAATATTAACTGTTACAGGAAACGTTATTAGCTAATACCGCTAAATTCCGCTCCCTATAGCCTAAATTTAGTTAAGAGGACAGTTAACTACAGTATACTTTACTACAGTATAACTATAGTATACTTTACTAAAACAGCTTAACAATTGTTTAGCTGTCTTTGTAAAGCTCGCTTAGATTCAAATGTTTGATCTACCTGATCAAAAATGAATCTTTCAATCGAGTATTGCTCGCTTCTCTCTACTTAGATGGCCAATGGATTTCTACTTTAACCCCCACTTAATGGGCAGGCAGGGGAGCATGATAAGGTAGGGAGGAGGTGTGGCCTCTTCCTGGGCCTAATTTATCAAGGTGTGCGCCTAGAAACAGGTACAAACCAGGCACAAATCTACACCTGCTCCAAAGCAGGTGTAGACTTTTGCACGATGCCTGTGCCGGACACAAGGCCAGCTGGCTTTATTAAGAAGCATGCAACTCTTACTAAATTTGGTGAGGAAAAAGGGGCAGGGATGTATCAAATTCCAGTACACCAGTCTTGATAAATGTCCCCCAATTTTTTTAATATCTGGTGTAAACTGCAGGCAACATGAAGCTGTTTGCTTACCTGTCCCATTCCCCAGCTTCTGCTGTTTTCACAGGAAATGGCCATTCAAGATAGAAAGCATAGAGCAGTGTTCCCCAACTCCAGACCTCAAGGACAACCAACAGGCAAGGATTTGAGGATATCCCATATAAAGAACACCTGTGGTGATACCTGATGTACTGACTATAATTATATTACCTGTGAAATATTAAGGAAATCCTCAAAACATGACCTGTTGTCCTTCAGTACTGGAGTTGGGAAACAATGGCATAGAGAATGTCTTTGCTGTCTGTACTGAGCTGGCATTTCTTGTCTGAAAAAAGATGTCAGTGAATTTAATGAAGAAGATCAACATGACGGAGGGAGAGGGAGAAAAAAATAACTTTATTAAAATTAAAAAAAAAAAAATCGAGGCTTCCGTTTCTTTACTTAGAACCTCCTGTGTGTCCCAAAGAAACATGTTCATTCGTTTTAAGTAAGGAAATGTGCTCAGTGTTGCCAACTCTTTCCATTTCAGGAACTGTCCAGAAGAGTTCCTAAGATGGACAGAGGTGAAAAAAAAATACAAAATAGAAAACACCACTTCATGCAGGACATACAGCAGCTGATAAGAACTGGAAGACGTAATTTTTTTTTTTTTTTATTAAAGATCATTTGCAAACCTGTTTTACTTTCTGGTGACAAAGCTAATATGGATTACACAGTTGTATGATCCATGTATTAAAAGTAAGCAAAAAAGGAGTTTATTACATAAACTAACATCCACATTATGGGAATTGTATGGTGGCTTTTACTGAAAACTGCGCCTGCCATAAACATGACCATTTGTGCCTAGAATAACTTTTTGAAGAGCTGTTATCATTCAGATACACATTTAGAATTTTTATCCTAAAAAAAAGGAAAAAATTGCGCATTCAGAACATGGGTGGCTCTAAGGAATTGGAATCGACAACAGATTCAGTCTGATTAAATCACTCTTATTAAGTAGCAATTGAATAGAATGTTGATAATGAAAACAAAACAATGAGCAGTAAAAATGTCTAGTAAATAAAGAAGACTGACTTAATTAACTAAAGCACAATATGACTATGCTAATGAGACATGAGTTCAGAATGACAAGAGAGATTTAATTAAATAGGCATTAAACTGGATCCCAGCTGAGAGGAGGAGGAAAACTGTTCCCAAAGGTATTCCTATATTCCTCTGATAGGTCCTATTCCCATTTTGGCAAAAAAAAAAAACATATGGAGAGAACATAAAAAGCAAATACAACCATGTAAATGAGCACTAAAACTTAGTTTTCCTTTCCCTCTTATATCCTACTGTGCATACATTTGCTCCAAATAGCCCCTGAAAAAAAATTATTGCCTGGTTTATATTCATATATGTGAATGCCTTAAAGTCAATATCTACCAATGAACACTTTTTTTTTTTATAAATCTAAAAAGGTAATAAGATTTCTGTGCTGTTTAAGGGTCAGTTCACACGTACAGACTTGCAGCGTAAATCTCGCTGTGAGTCTGTCAGGTCCTGGCAGTTCACTGTCACTACATACTCGCAGCTGTCTGAACGACGACTGCGTGTATGTAATTCTGCCGGCCCCTTAACCCCTTCTTCTGCCGCCCGGCTCCCGCCCTGCTCCCGCTCTGTATTCATTACCTCTCCTCGCTGCACAGGGTCACGACGTACTGCTCTACTGCCTGGCCAATCGGTGTATTGCCCAGCCGCAGCCACTGATTGGCCGTGTGGGAAAGCAGTACGCCGGGACCCCGTGCAGCGAGAAGAGGTTATGTATACAGAGCGGGAGCCGGGCGGCAGCAGAAGGGGTTAAGGGGCCGGCAGAATTACATACACGCAGCGATCGTTCAGACAGCTGCGAGTATGTAGTGACAGTGAACTGCCAGGACCTGACAGACTCGCAGCGAGATCTGTACGTGTGACCCTAAACCCTAAAGGGGTATTTTCATCACAACTAGTGTATATCTAAAACGGTAGATCATTAAAAGTTAAAGGGGTACTCGAAAATCGAAATTGTAGGGGTGCAAGAAAATTGTATGTGCTTGTATCCCATTTGCAAAGTTATATAATTCTGCAATATTCTTATTGTCTCAAACCTCAGGTAGAGTTCCACCAGGGTTAAGGACGGGGTGGACACAGATGGTGAACCTTGATTTTGTCCCTGCCCACTGTCTCGACCTACTGGCCTTGAACAGCCCTAGGTGACTGTGGGCAACTGGGCAATAGTCCCTAACCTGCAGTAACATGATACACAGACAAGACAAACTTCAATATAAGGGATAGTCAACAGGCCAGAGTCTTAATCAAATGGGCAGAAAGGTACAAAATCAGAATACAAGTGTTAAGGTCTGTAACAGGGATTGGACATTCCAGCCGCCATGCGTTCATTCACCGCCGTTAGTCCTTCAGGTCTAGCTCCACCATCAGGAGAATCTTGTGAAGAACAGAGGATACACTTATACAACGCCCCTAGGGATAGACAGGCATGTGACACAGTGGGCTCACGTCCGCTGATCCTGACAAGGTCGAAGTACAATAGGCTAAAGTCAAGAATAGCAGACAAAGAGGGGGAGGGGGGAATATGCTGGCACGTTTCCAAGGAAGACTAATAGCTGGCAAAGGGTTAACATACTGAGGAAGAATTCTATACATAAAAAAAAGAGAATACATCAGCACTCATCAAATATAGCAAAAACAGTTCCTATTCCGATAACAGACAACTGGTGTGGAGTGGACAAATTACCAGGCTGCAGCTGTTTCGCAAGTCTCAGGAATTGGATATGGGAGGTCAGGGGTCCGGTCCAGAACGTAATAGGAACAGAGGTCAAGAATCCAGCAAGAGTGAGTAGAGAAACCAGATGTCAATCACCTAAACCTTGGTTAACCATGAAGTGACCAGAGGGAACTCAGCAGAAGAGAGACACATCAGGCAGGTACATTAAATCAATTGAATTATAAGGAGGTTCACCACCGGGCTCTGACTGTGAATTATAAAGAGGTTCATTGCCAGGTCCTTACCATGAATTATAAGGAGGTTCATCACCAGGCTCTGACCGTGAATTATAAAGAGGTTCACCACCAGGCCCTCACCATAAAATATAGGCAGGTTTACCATCGGGCTCTGACCATTAATAATAAGAAAGTTAATAATTAGAGATGAGCGAACCTCGAGTATGCTCGAGTCCATCCGAACCCGAACGTTCGGCATTTGATTAGCGGTGGCTGCTGAAATTGGATAAAGCCCTAAGGCTATGTGGAAATCATGGATATAGTCATTGGCTGTATCCATGTTTTCCAGACAACCTTAGAGCTTTATCCAAGTTAAGCAGCCCCCGCTAATCAAATGCCAAATATAAATATTTTAATATGTTACACTAGCATTTGCACTTGACTTACCAGCCAATTTGTATAATTGTTGCCAAATTAATCCACACATTGCTTTTGTCATTTTCAGTGTTATATGCCCGGTAGTAAAAGAGAAGCCTAATTTCCTCTAATTAACACCCTCCTATACAAGTGTGACGTGCAGTGTGACATGTACTGTATGTGTTACAAGCAGTGCTCATCCTCCAGTTTTGATAGGATATAGTTTATTTTAACCAGTAATGAATTGTTTTTTTCAAGTATTGCCATGATTAAAAATTTATCATGCACCTGGAGAATATCAATTGATCACTATTAATTTTTGGGATTACAACATGGAAAAAGGAAATGAGCCACATACAGTAGGTCCCATAAGGGTCAATCTCATTGGTTGCCCAGAACAAGAAACAACCCTTAAAGTTCATCATTTTTATCAAACCTCCCACCATAAATTGGACTATGTGTGGCTAACAATGCATATATGATCCATTCAGCCAATGAACTTTTTCTTCTTTGTTGTCTGATCACTGACCCCTTTGCACAAGTCACTAATTGGCTCATTTGGCCAATAAAAACCTAAAGGGAATCCAGCAGGAAGGAAACGTCTTTTCTTAATATTTGAAATACATTCCTTTTGAATCCACATTTTTTGTGGCTTATTTAGAGTTAAAAAAAAAAACTGCCGAAAAATTGTCATTGCCTATAGTCAGTTTCAGACAGATTTCCAAGAAACTTTTCTTGGAATATTATAATCATTTTTCGTAAATGACATGACATAACCAGTATATTTCAATGACAGATGTATTAGAAAGATTCTCATCTTAAATGGATAGAATACTATATCTTATTCATTATCATGTTTTCCTGACCATTTCAGTCGACGTAACTTTGACATTGGGGTTTCAATGTATGAGCAGTTCAGTTGTGACATAGAATATCTTATCTTTTCTGTCAGGCATTTTATATTACATGTCCAATCTCTCATCATTATAAAATGTTGGTTATTTTCTTTTAGTTACCACAATCGAAATTCTCCTTGTAAGAAATAACTAAAATGACGGTGCACTGCATAATGCTTAAAAATATCCTAATAGATGAAACCGTCAATCTCAGATAAAAATAGGTAAATATTTGTGAAAATAGGTAAAACAATAAAAAAAAGTGTTGCTTGTATGTTTAATTTTAACCCCTAGACAACCCTGAACATACCTGTACGCCCTGGCCACCTGTCACCACTACATAGCGGCCAGCAGCCGGGCCCTCACCGCTAATGCCGCAATAGAGTGTGACTGTGGGGGTCCCGATCGCTGTGCTAGACCGCTGGAGGTCTCTTACCTTCCTCCATGCGGTACAATTGGCGCTCTGCTCATTGAGTCTGCCGCAGGCCTATGGCATAGCATTGAATCTAATAATTATATGGAAAAAGTCCTCCAAGGGGACTTAAAATGTGTAAAAGGAAAAAAAAGTAATGTTTTTAAAAATACCCCAAAGCCCCTCCCCCAAAAAAATTACCCTATACCATTATATAAATAAAACATACAAAAATAAATAAATTAATGAAGATATTATATACTGCAGCATGTGTAATTGTCCGATCTATTAAAAAATAACAATCGTCATGCCATACATTTAACAGTGTAGACGAAAAGATGGGGGAAAGCACCAGAATTGCAGATTATAATTTTTTTTTACATTTTGTATTTAAAAAATAATAAAAAGTGATCAAAATATCTCATCTAATTATGGTATGGGCCATTTTATTAATAATTAATTGTAAAAAAAAAAAAAAGTGTTTTCATTAAAAAAATATATATATATGAGAATCTGTATAAACCTGCATATGGTTGTATTTGGACTGACCTATAGAATAATGGTATCAAGTTGCTTTTACCATAAAGTGCATTGCGTAGACACAGGAACACCCCAAAAGTTACAATATTGCATTCTTTTTTCCAATTTCACCACTTTTTTATTTTCATAAATGATATTTTTAGGGTTCCATCATACATGTTAGGCGCCATTACAAAGTACACTTGTTCCTGAAAAAAGCAAGCCCTTAGATGGCCCTGTAGATAGAAAACTGAAAGTGCTACACACAATGAAAACCCATTCTAAAGATTTTTTATTTATTTTCAAATGAGGTTCTTAGCAAACTATTTGATCAAACAGATCGTGCCATCTCACCATGCCAAGGTTAACCCAAGAGATATAGTCCCACTCTTGCAATTGCCTCTCTTGGGCTCACATTAAGCCTACAAACTGGGCATGAAGGCTTAATGTGAGCCCAAGAGAGGCAATAGCTAAAGTAGGACCATCCCTCCAAGGTTCTCCTTGGCATGGTGAGATGGCACAATGTTTGATCAAATAGTTTGCTAAGAACCTCATTTTTTTAAATTCTTTAGAACAGGTTTTCATCATGTGTAAGCTGGTGGGGGTATATGCGGTAATTCCTGTTACTTGCAGGTTGCTGTTGCGCTCTCCTGTCTTTGTCTGTATTTTAGTCACTGCAGCATTTAAACTACATAGTGTGAACTGAGGTGTTGGAGTGATGGGCAATATATATATATATATATATATATATATATACAGTGTGTATATATATATATTTATTTATATATATATATATATATATATATATATATATATATACATATATATATATATATATATATAATATACTGCTGAGACCCACTGTGATTAGAGGAAATAGCCGGAGACAGAATACAGCAGCTGTTCCATCCACTCCAAGGCCAAATCTCTGTAATGGCTTATTCTGACTATTTACAGTAAGTCTATGAGACTATATGGTTGGATTTTAGTGAATTGTGCTGCTAAATCTTTGAATTTTCATCTGAGCTTAGTGTAACATTAAAATAATCATAAAGACGGTCAATAATATTTTATAATTTATAGATACAGTTGTAGCCAGGGTTAACCTGACGCAACAATTGTTTCAGGGAGCTATGTTGAGTCAATTAAAACGTTGAGTTAAACACGTCATTGTGATCAAGTGAACACAGGCTACATCTGTACCTATAGGCAGAGAATGTCCATGCAATATATAGTCAGTTGGGACAAAACAACTTTCTACACTGTGCCTAATCCAAAACTGGGTTATCATAGTTTAACCCCTTAACGACATCGGGCGTAAATTTACGCCCTGATGCCGGTAAGGGAGTTCTGAACCGCGCCGGTCCCGGGACCGTAGGTAGCCCAGGACCATAGGTATTAGCGGGCACGGTCCGATCGCCGTGCCCGCTAATACAGTAATCAGATGCAGCTGTCAAACATGACAGCTGCATCCGATTACCGGACGCAGCATCATCCCTGGTTATCCCGGAGGAGCGATCTCCGTAAATGAAGCCGGCCGGGGACCGCTCCAAGATGGCGCCGTCCCCGGCTCGGCACTCGTTTACTTCCGGCTGCAGCAGTGCCTATCTCATGGATCTCTGCAGCATATCTATGCTGCAGAGATCTCAATGAGAGATCACAGCACTTATACTAGAAGTCCCCCAGGGGGGCTTCTAGTATAAGTGTAAAAGTTAAAAAAGAAATGTCATTATTAGTAAAAAGCCCCCTCCCCTAATAAAAGTCTGAATCACCCCCCTTTTCCCAGGTTATAAATAAAAGTAAATAAATAAATAAACATGTTTGCTATTGCCGCGTGTTTAATCGCCCGAACTATTAATTAATCACATTCCTGATCTCGCACGGTAAATGGCGTCAGCGCAAAAAAATCCCAAAGTGCAAAATTGCGCATTTTTGGTCGCATCAAATCCAGAAAAATTGTAATAAAAAGCGATCAAAAAGTCGTATATGCGCAATCAAGGTACCGATAGAAAGAACACATCATGGCGCAAAAAATTACACATGAAACAGCTCCATAGACCAAAGGATAAAAGCGCTATAAGCCTGGGAATGGAGCGGTTTTAAGTGTTGTATATTTGTTGACAATGGTTTAAATTTTTTACAGGCCATCAGATACAATATAAGCTATACATGTTACATATCGTTTTAATCGGAACGACTTGAGGAACATATATAATAAGTCACTTTTACTCCAGGGCGAATGGCGTAAAAACAAATTTCCCCCAAATAAACAAAATGTTTTTTTTTTTTTCAATTTCACCACACTTTGAATTTTTTTCTGGTTTCGCAGTGTACTTTATGCAAAAATTCAGCCTGTCATTGCAAAGTACAATTAGTGACGCAAAAAATAAGGGCTCATGTGGGTCTCTAGGTGGAAAAATGCAAGTGCTATGGCCTTTTATGCACAAGGAGGAAAAACCGAAAACGCAAAAATCGAAATTTGCTCTGTCCTTAAAGGGTTAAAGGCAGGTTTCAGGAGTATTAAATTGATTTCCTATCCTCCTTACAATCCATCAATGTTTGATATTTTAATCTATAGAAAGATGAAGAATGGTCATTTAAACGGCGGATCAGGGGAGGGGGCTTCACATGCAGGTCAGACAGTCCAAGTCAGCAATTGGAGAGACAAATAGTACAGAAAGTACAGAAAAGCAAACACAATCCAAGGAACAAGCCAGGATACATCGAAATAACAAACGTAGAAACACACCTTCCCTTAAGAACACAAGAATCCAACAACACTGGATGACACAGTGAAGAACGGGCAGAGCAACTTTGCACAGATGTAGGCAGAACAGAATTGGCGGATGCAGAAATAGGTGAAGACACACTGGTCCTTTAAATCCCAACTTACGCACACTAGCGGACTGAAGTGGCATGGCTTCAGCCAGAAGGACTCAATAAAGGCAGAGAAAAGTGAGGACAGCGGAGAACGCCAGCAGACTGGGATGAGTGTGGCACAGGATCAGACAGGACTGAGTCTGAGGCAGTAAGCAGTGTAAACAGGACTGGGGGCAGGATGGTGTCAGCAGTATCGGAGCACTACTGGGTGCTTCCTGGAGTCATTACAATAGGTTACCAAAAAAAAAAAAAAAGTCAATGTTATTTATTTACTATATCTATACAATAGTCAGAGCATTTGTTTCAGATACCCTTGATAGACAAATTCTACAAAATGTACATACATGCCTGCAGTGTAACGACTGGTGGATCCGCTGTACCACCGCTAGCAATGATGTAGCAACACCAGGGTGCGAAGTCTAAGGGATCGTGGTCTTCATCAATGCCCGCCGCAAGGCAGGATGGACTTGCTGCGGCAGGCGACCCCCAGGTGGCTAACCCTGACTAGGCTTGCCAACAGCGGCAGGCGAGGTGTAGCTGGAGACACACGGATAGACAGGGTAGCAGCAGGGCTCATGTCTGGAAGCTCAGAAAGCAGAAACACAGGCTTGAAGCTCGGGGCAGGTACAATGGAGAGCTGGAACCACACACCAAGGGAAGCATGTAGAGGATCCAACAGGGATTGTCAGGACAGGTGCATATTTATAGGGGCAAGTCATTGGTGAAAACAACTAATTAGGAGCACACTGCCCCTTTCAATCTGTAACATTTGGCACACGCACACCCTAAGAGACGGGAACTCGTGCGCTGGCTGTGACATGCAGCAGCTACAAGAGGGAGCCTAATGCATACTGTTGCATATTAAACCTAACAGCATGTGCTTTGTGTCAGGGAAATACAACAACTACTTCGGAAATAAAACAAGCACACTTTAATGTCAGTAGCAAAAATACAAGATAGCAACTCACAATTACATGACAAAGACTTTTTAGGTATACTAAAAGTAACTTCAGACCTGAACAAGAGGAAGCAAATGGAAAATCAGACATACAGATATAGAACACGTGGGCAGCAATAAGACTATGAATACAAAATTTCTCCCCAAATCCCAGAGAGGCATTTACAGTAGCTGTCTATGGCTTTAAGCAGACGTTAAAGAAACCTTTCTATAATATAATGATGATTTTTCTTTTATGACATGACATATATAACCAGTATATTTCAATGACAGATGTATTAGAAAGATTCTCATCTTAAATGGAAGGAATACTATATCTTATTCGTTATCATGTTTTCCTGACCATTTTAGTCTACGTAACTTTGACATTGGGGTTTCACTGTATGAGCAGTTGAGTTGTGACATACTGTAGAATATCTTATCTTTCCTGTCAGGCATTTTATATTACATGTCCAATCTCTGATCATTATAAAAATGTGGGTATTTTTCTCAGTTTAACACAATCAAATTGTCCCAGCAGGAAATTATTGTAAAATGATGTTGTGCAGAATAAAGCTTAAAATGCACCAATAAATAAAACATGCATGCTCAAATACAAGGAGGAAAATAACTGTTGATGTTGATGGGAGGTCAAAAAATGTTATGAGAATTTAATGTCACCATTCAAATGTTCGGAAGGCAACTTTAGAGTCAGAGTCAATTTGTAAGTTACAGACGTGCTCACATTGTACTATTGCTAATGCTGCACATTGCACCAAAAACTTGACATGACATGCACTACATGATCTTTACATACTTGTTTTCCATTTGGCCTTGGTAAAATTTGAGATATGGCCTTGGTAAAATTAAAAAGAGGCATGGCCTATATAAGCCAAAAGTTTTGGGGGGCACAATTAATAATTTTTGTATTAATTGAACTGTTTATTTTAAATGGGCATAGTCACCAAAAGAAATAGAAGCTTTCATCATCTGAGTGTTCAGACTGTGACCAATCAGGAGAAGTCTAAAAATGGCTCTTTCTTTCCTATTTCTGTGTCACATTATAAGGCTGGGTTCCCACACACAGTATATTTCAGGCAGTATTTGGTCCTCATGTCAGGTCCTCATAGCAACCAAAACCAGGAGTGGATTGTATGCACAGAAAGGATCTGTTCACATAATGTTGTAATTGAGTGGATGGCTGCCATTTAATGGCAAATATTTGCTGTTATTTTAAAACAACGGCTGTTATATTGAAATAATGGCAGTTATTTACCGTTATATGGCGGCCATCCACTTAATTACAACATTGTGTGAACATAGCCTTTCTGTGTTTTTAATCCACTACTGGTTTTGGTTGCTATGAGGACCTGACATGAGGACCAAATACTGCCTGAAATATACACTGTGTGAACCCAGCCTCAAGATGTAAGATGTTCACAATGTAAGTCTATGGGAACTATCCCACTTATATAAACTCATAATTGTGAGAGAGAGTTTTTTTTCCTTTAGAACCTATGTCATAAATAAAACTGGCACACCAAACTGTGTAATACACTTTTTTTATTCAAAACATTGTATATGTACACACACAGTAACATCCTTTTCACAAAAATAAAATACCTGAAATCAACTAGCCCAACAAAGGGACTATATCAGTATACTAAGTCCCAGAACTTACAACTAGCCTAAATACTGTGTCTATATATCCAATGTTCTGAATAATAAAATATCTTGTGATGCTACATGGTGTTCCAGTTCCGTTTATGGCATGTGCTTTTCCTTTTGGACCTAATACTGTTTGGTATGATAGCTGTTATGCCGATAAACTCTATGTCCTCGGCTCGTGGCATATGACTGAGACTCTGCTCTTTGTCGTGATTTTGTATTTGTATTCTATGTTTTATTTGCACTTCTATGAACACTGTGTTAACACAGCTCCACTCTTTATGCTCTGCTGATTGAATTCTTACCACACCCATCTCTTTGCTGTCAGTTCCCTCTAGCCACTTAACAGGTAACCTCTGTTTTGCTTAGGTGATTGGTATCTCTTCTTTCAACTCACCCTTTTCTGTGTCTGTTTCTGTGTGTGTGCGTTCCAATCAAATCCTGGACTGAGTTCATGACCTCCTATAAACCATGCTCAGCGTCCTCCTGTACTATTTCTGTACTGTTATCTGGCTTTTTCTGACCTCGGGGACCAATGAAATTCTGTGTATGGGACATGTGTCAGAAGAGAATACCTAGAAGTGGCCCCAGGCAGTGGCCCCAGGCAGTGAAAGCTTCAGGAGCGGGACACAATATGATTCTGAACCTGCTGTCATCTATACCTGCTTTCAATATGTAATCTATGCTCCATACTTGCTGAAATGTACCCAGCTGTTCTGTTTCTACAGCCATAGAACATGCTGTCATTAGTGCCCAGGGCCACTCCTATATGCTGTGAAGATATTGCAGCAGCTCTGGAAAGCGGTGACAGTGGTCTATAGCTGCAGAGGCTGGACGGCTGGGCAAATGGCAGAAGGTACATATTCTTATTGAGCCTGCTGTCATCTGTCCCATCCCACTCCAGAAGCTATCACTGCCCGGGGCTGCTCCTAGGTATTCAAAGAGCAGCAGGGATTACTTCCCTGGTACACTGGGACATGCCCTGTACATGGAAGTACATTGGTGTTATGCTCTGTGGACAGGGCTGAGCTTTTAACCCCTTAGTGACCGCCGATACGGCTTTTTACGGCGGTCACTAAGGGTCCTTATTCTGCTGCCATCAGCTTTTTACCACGATGGCAGAGAATAAGGCTGCGGGGCCGGGACGGCCCCCACCCCATCCTCCCAGCTACCGGAGGTAGCTAAGGGGTTGGGGCAGTGTGTGGGGTCCGTTCTGCCCCCCCCCCCTTACCGATGATCGCCGCTATTAACGTTATAGCGGCGGCCATCAGTAAAGGGGATTACCGGTGCCGCCGCCGCCTTTCATCTCTCCCCGTCGTGAATCCACGGTGGGGGGAGATGAAATAAGTGTCCCCCAGACCTCAGATCAGCCCCCCTAGTAGGGCGATCACTAACCCCCCTCCCCTGGCGGCCATCATTTCCAAGATGGCCGCCGCCATCCCTGCGAACAAACGATGTTTGTTCGCAGGGATGAAAAAGTTTAAATGAATGAAAGCCCCATGCTCTCCGCCACCGGAGGTAGCGGAGAGCATGAGGCAGTCATCGGGGACCCCTCTGTGGGGTCCCGATACAAGCGATCAGCGGTATATACTATATACCGCTGATCGATTGTACCATGTGCCGCCGGCACTTTTTATCCCCTGTCACCATGAATGATTGGTGACAGGGGATAAAAAGTGATGTCCCCCACCCCCCAAGTCACCCCCACCCCCCGTCACCCCCCCCCCCCTTTCCCATATACGTTACCTGATACTGGAGCTCCTTCCTCCTCGGCGTCCTGGCTGGTTGTGAAGTGCGCATGCGCTTCACAACCAGCCAACTCTGGAAAATTTGAAGTGGTAGAGACCAATTTGGTCTCTGTCACTGAACTATGATTACTGTGATAGAAAATATCACAGTAATCATAGTGATACAGTGAAAATGAATGTATAAAGTACAAAAAGTAACAAACATGCAAAAAAATAAAACACACACTTTTTATTATAGTAATAATTACAGTTTACTCCCAAATTACCCCTAACCCCCTCCCAGATTACCCGTAACCACCACACGTTGCCCATACCCACCGCACGTTGCCCGTAACCACCGCACGTTGCCCGTAACCACCGCATGTTGCTCGTAACCACCGCACATTGCCCGTAACACCGCACGTTGCCCGTAACCACCGCACGTTGCCCGTAACCACTGCACATTGCCCGTAACCACCCCAAATTGCCAGTGACCCCCTCCAGATTGCCCGTAACCACCCCAAATTACATGTACCCACCCCAGATTACCTATAAGCACTTCTGTTTATCAGTAACAATCCCAGATTGTCTGTAACCCTTCCAGGTTGCACATAACCCCCCCAGGTTTCCGGTAATCATGCCAGATTACATGTAACCCCCCAGATTGCACGTAACCACCGCAAGTTGCCTCTGACCATGCCACAATGCCTCTGACCACAGCACCTTGCCTCTGACCACCGCACGTTGCCTCTGACCACCGCACGTGTCCTCTGAAAACCGCACGTTGCCTCTGACCACGCCACGTTGCCTCTGACCACCCCAAATTGCCAATGACTCCCTCCAGATTGCGGTGCCCATGCCAGATTACAGGTATCCACCCCAGATTGCCTATAAGAACTTCAGTTTATCCGTAACCACCCCACATTGCCCGTAACCACCCCACGTTTCCCGTAACCACCCCAGATTGTCTGTAAGCACTGCAGGTTGCCCGTATCTACCCCAGATTGTCTGTAAGAACTTCAGGTTGCCTGTAACCACCCCACGTTGCCCATATCCACTTCAGATTGTCTGTAAGCACTGCAGGTTGCCCGTAACCACCCCACGTTTCCCGTAACCACCCCAGATTGTCTGTAAGCACTACAGGTTGCCCGTAACCACCCCACGTTGCCCGTATCCACCCCAGATTGTCTGTAAACACTGCAGGTTGCCCGTAACCACCCCACGTTGCCCGTAACCACCCCAGATTGTCTGTAAGCACAGCAGGTTGCCCGTAACCAGCCCACGTTGCCCGTAACCACCCCACATTGCCTGTAACCACTGCACGTTGCCTCTGACCACCTCACGTCGCCTCTGACCATGCCACGTTGCCTCTGACCACGCCACGTCGCCTCTGACCACTGCAGGTTGCCTCTGACTACCGCAGGTTTCCTCCGACCACCGCAGGTTGCCTCTGACCACCGCAGGTTGCCTCTGACCACCCCAAATTGCCAATGACCCCCTCCAGATTGCGGTAACCATGCCAGATTACAGGTACCCACCCGAGATTACCTATAAGCACTTCAGTTTATCCGTAACCACCCCACATTGCCCGTAACCACCCCACGTTGCCCTTAACCACCCCAGATTGTCTGTAAGCACTGCAGGTTGCCGTAACCACCCCACGTTGCCTGTAACCACCCCAGGTTGTTGTTTTTTATTTTATTTTAGTAACTGCGCTATTCTAATAACCATTACTAGCTTTGGTTTTCCTCCAGTAAATTGGCACTCCTTCCCTTCTGAGCCCTGCTGGGTGCTCATACAGTGGTTTATGCCCACATATGAGGTACCGTTGTACTCAGGAGAACCTGCGTTACAGATTTTGGGGTACGTTTTCTCTCCTGTTCCTCGTCATATTGAGAAATTTCAAACTAAACCAACATATTATTGGAAAAATTCGAGTTTTTCATTTTTACTGGCCAATTTTGAATACTTTCCTCTAATACCTGTGGGGTCAAAATGGTCACCACACTCCAAGATGAATTCTTTGAGGGGTGCACTTTCCAAAATGGTGTGACTTTTGGGGGGAATCTATTCTGCTGACACTACAGGGGCTCTGCAAACGCACCTGGCGCTCAGAAACTTCTTCAGAAAAATCTGCACTGAAAATGCTAATTGGCGCTCCTTCCCTTCTGAGCCTGGCTGTGTGCCCATACAGTGGTTTATGCCCACATATGGGGTACCGTTGTACTCAAGAAAACCTGAGAACCTGAGTTACATATATTGGGGTGACATTTCTCTCCTGTTCCTCGTGAAATTGAGAAATTTCAAACTAAACCAACATATTATTGGAAAAATTCGAGTTTTTCATTTTTACTGGTCAATTTTGAATACTTTCCTCTAATACCTGTGGGGGTCAAAATGGTCACCACACCCCAAGATGAATTCTTTGAGGGGTGCACTTTCCAAAATGGTGTGACTTTTGGGGGGAATCTATTCTGCTGACACTACAGGGGCTCTGCAAACGCACCTGGCGCTCAGAAACTTCTTCAGAAAAATCTGCACTGAAAATGCTAATTGGCGCTCCTTCCCTTCTGAGCCTGGCTGTGTGCCCATACAGTGGTTTATGCCCACATAAGGGGTACCGTTGTACTCAAGAAAACCTGAGAACCTGAGTTACATATATTGGGGTGACATTTCTCTCCTGTTCCTCGTGAAATTGAGAAATTTCAAACTAAACCAACATATTATTGGAAAAATTCGAGTTTTTCATTTTTACTGTCTAATTTTGAATACTTTCCTGTAATATCTGTGGGGTCAAAATGCTCACCACACCCCAAAATGAATTCTTTGAGGGGTGCACTTTCCAAAATGGAGTGACTTATTGGGAGATTTTACTCTGCTGGCACTACAGGGGCTCTGCAAACGCACCTGGCGCTCAGAAACTTCTTCAGCAAAATCTGCATTGGAAAAGCTAATTGGCGCTCCCTTCCTTCTGAGCCCCTCTGTGTGCCCATACAGTGGTTTACGCCCACATATAGGGTACAGTTGTACTCAAGAGAACCTGCGTTACAAATTTTTGGGTACTTTTTTTCTCTTGTTCCTCGTGAAATTGAGAAATTTCAAACTAAACGAACATATTATTGGAAGAATTCGAGTTTTTCATTTTTACTATCTTCTTTTGAATACTTTCCTGTAATACCTGTGGGGTCAAAATGCTCACCTCACACCAAGATGAATTCTTTGAGGGGTGCACTTTCCAAAATGCGGTGACTTATGTTTTTTTTTCTCTCTGATGACACTACAGGGGCACTGCAAATGCACGTGGCGCTCAGAAACTTCTTCAGCAAAATCTGCATTGGAAAAGCTAATTGGCGCTCCCTTCCTTCTGAGCCCTGCTGTGTGCCCATACAGTTGTTTACGCCCATATATGGGGTACCTTTGTACTCAAGAGAACCTGCGTTACAAATTTTGGGGTAATTTTTTTTTCTCTTGTTCCTCGTGAAATTGAGAAATTTCAAACTAAACAAACATATTATTGGAAGAATTCGAGTTTTTCATTTTTACTTTCTTCTTTTGAATACTTTCCTGTAATACCTGTGGGGTCAAAATGGTCACCACACACCAAGATGAATTCTTTGAGGGGTGCACTTTCCAAAATGGGGTGACTTATGGGGTTTCTTCTCTCTGCTGACACTACAGGGGCTCTGCAAACGCACCTGGCGCTAAGAAATTTCTTCAGCAAAATCTGCATTGGAAAAGCTAATTGGCGCTCCCTTCTTTCTGAGCCCCGCTGTGTGCCCATACAGTGGTTCACGCCCACATATGGGGTAACGTTGTACTCAAGAAAACCTGAGTTACAAATTTCGGGGTGCTTTTTCTCTCATGTTACTTTTGAAAATGAGAAACTTTAATCTAAACGTATATATTATTGGAAAATTTTAATTTTCCATTTGTTCACTGCCTAATTGTGAATACTTTCCTCCAGCCCCTGTAGGGTTAAAATGCTCATTATACCCCTAGATTAATTTTTTAAGGTGTTTAGTTTCCAAAATGGGGTCACTTATTGGGGTTTTCAGGATACCAGACTTCTAAATCCAGTTAAAAAAAGAACTGGTCCCTAAAAAAATCAGTTTTGGAAACTTTCACGAAAATGTCATAATTTGCTGATAAATTTCTAAGCCCCATAACACCCTAAAAAAGTAAAATATGTTTACCAAATTATGCCATAATAATGAAGACATATTGGTAATGTGACTTAGTAACTAATTTATGTGCTACGACTTTCTTTTTTTAGAAGCAGAGAATTTCAAAGTTCATAAAATGCTAATTTTTTTAATTTTTCATGATATTTTGATGTTTTTCACAAAAAACACACAAAGTAGTGACCAAATTTTGCCACTAACAAAAAGTGCCATATGTGACAAAAAAACAATCTCAGAATCGCTTGCATACGTTAAAGTATCACTGAGCTATAAGAGCATAAAGTGAGACAGGTCAGATTTTGAAAAATTAGCCTGGTCATTAAGGCCCAAACTAGCTGCAGCACGAAGGGGTTAAAATAGTATACGAGCCAGGTGCTGGGTTGGTGAGATCACTGTATTACCTGGCCAACCTGGGAAAACTCTAAACTACATAGAATTGACAGTAAATGACAATTAGAGTTTAGAAGGGCTAGGCAGTGTAAATTTATTAAAGGAACACAAAAATAAACTGGCCAATCACCTTAACTAAAGAAAGGCAAGGTTGAACATATCTGTACCAGGATATTTGCTTAAACATTATAGCTAGAGCTGAGCGAATAGTGAAATATTCGAAAATTCAAAATTCGGTTAGAATAGCCCCCAATATTCGTATATGCGATCAAATATCGAATCCCATTATAGTCTATGGGTGAAAAGTACTCGGACTTTAAAATCAATATTCAACCACTTTGAGGTCACCAAGTCCACAATGACACCTCAGGAAATTATGCCAAAACCTCTGGAATGCATCTGGGACACAAGGGGAAGCATTCCTGAGTGCATCTTACTTTTGGGGGTCCCTTCCTACCCAAGGGCCCTATTACACGGGAAAATTATTGTTTGCTAACTATTGTGTTCGCTAATTGTTTGCTGTAATTCCACATTTGTTCGCTCAAGTTCCGCATTTGTACACTACTCGTTCAGTGTAATTGCACATTGTTCATTGTTTTGCTGGGATCAGAAGGAGTAAACGATCGTAGTAACATTCGCAATAACAATTGGAACTTACGACTATAGTTCTGTGTAATATGGTGAACGATTTCAGGTTAACAATAAACAATCTTATTTGCAATACTTTATCATTTGTTGGTAAACGTTAAAAATTGCTTTGTCTAATATGACCCTGAACACGCTGTCTCAAAACACCTTCTAAATCTCTGCTTTCTATACTTTTAGCCCTAACAAGGGCTTTTAGGGGTCCCTTCCTACCTAACTTCATCTTAAAGCTAATTCTCCCTGGTATACAGTCTCTCCCTCTGTAGCTCCAACCAGAAAGTGACACATATCTTAAAACCCCTATTCGTATACTCAGGAGGTGACATAGTTTAGTTTAGCCAGCCAATCACAGTTAAAGCTTTTTTTTCTTTTTTTTTTTAAATTCCTGACTATTCTTAGTGCCTTTTCCTCCCCCCCGCCCCCCCGCCCCGCATGTTTATTGGCTAGGAAAAATCTGCAAATCTAAATTTTACTGTGTTTTAATTGGAATATTCAAACGAAAATGAATAGCTCGAATAGCGTAGTATTCGATCTAATAGCTATTCGATCGAATACTATTTACTCATCACTAATTATAGCATTTAATTACATATAACATATTTATGATCTTACAATAGCATTCAGGAAAGCAGAAAGAGCCACAGACTGATCCAAATGGGAGCTCGTCCGAAAGAATGAACAAAAATGCAAGCTACAGAAAAGAAAAACTTTTATCAAAATGAATCACAAATATGTTTTCTTTAATACAATCCATAAAAAAAAAAGGTTTTAGGCACATTATTAGCTAGTAATTTGTAAGATTTGTGCATCTTTTCAATATTTTTTACCTGAATTGAGACAAAGCCAAAAAGGTGGAAAACATTTGGGTGCCATCTTTCCGATCTAGTTAATAGTATTCCCGGTATTTCAATGGATCGGCAAAGAATAGCTGTTAATTGCAATTATTAGTCACTTTTCAATGCCGACTATTTTTCCTTTAGTTACTTTTCCTACCCCCCGTATGTCATTTCAAAGAAACTTGTGGCACAATTACCGAATTTTGAACAAAAACTAGTGTACCCCTGCTAACACTGAAACTTTGCAGGTAACCCAAAGCATTGTTTAAGGGTACTGATGATGAAGAAAACCAATTAGAGGGTATTCAATAATAAATGAGTCAATTCACGTTACGCAATGCTGCTTCACATCAAAGGAGTAAATCTGTTATATACAAAATGACTTTTAATCATTTCATGTTTATTTCAAATGTGTTTCGCTTGGGATCAATGCCCACAAAGTACAACCTGTTGTTTTGTGAAGTGTTTGCTGCCATTTTATGATTTCTGACTGTAGGGAGTCTCAATTTCTATTATTCTCATAGCACTTTGAAGCCTACAGAAAGTAGAAACATTTTAACTTATGAATGCTAGACGTTTTAGTCAGAGCAAAAAAAAAAAATAGAAGCAGAGTCCGTTTGTATTAGTTGACAGCTAAATGTATTCATTCAAAATGATCATATTAAATATCATGGGATAGTAGACAAAAGCAGCTTGGTCCAATATAAATCACAAAACAGCTCACAAATGAAAAAGTGGGTTCCATGTTGTGACAAAACGAAAAGGGGTACTCTAGAGTATTTATTTTATCAACTGGTGTCAGAAAGGTATACAGATTTGTCAATTACTTCTATTTTACAGATCTCAAGTCTTTCAGTACTTATCAGCTGCTGTATGTCCTGCTGGAAGTGGTGTATTCTTTCCAGTCTGACACAGTGCTATCTGCTGCCACCTTTGCCCATGTCAGGAACCGTCCAGTGCCATAGCAAATCACCCTTGGGAAACCTCTACTATTTTGGACAGTTCCTGACATGGACAGAGCTGGCAGCAGAGAGCACTGTGTCAGACTCGAAAGAATACACCACCACCAAAAAGAGTTTTTTAAGTGGAAATTATTTAGAAATCTTTATAACTTTCTGACACCAGTCGATTTGGAAAAAAATCTCTGAAGCATTCCTAGGATAAGATAATAATTTCAAAGGTTTTTTACGTGTTTTAAATCTTCTGTTCTTCCTCTATAGACGCCTGAAGAATACAAAAGATCCATTGCATCCACTGCTCATTTTAATAAATATTTGGCATGTCATATCATACAGTAAGTCATGTCATAAGTTTGTATAGGTGAGGGTTCAGGTCCTGAGACCCCAGCAGATTTATAGACTGAAGGGACATTCTAGCCCCTTCCGGTATGATTTGCGGGAAGTTCCATAGACTTTCATCAAAATTCTGTAGACTGCTCATTATAGCAGTTAAAAGCAGAGTTGAAGGGACACATGCTGTTTAGTGTGTATACCCCTTCATTCTAGGGATCAGCAGAGGTCACAGCACCTGGACCTCCACAGATGCAAAATTCTGTTACACGCATCGGCTGCAAGCAAGTAAGAGCTGGGGGGGGGGGCTGGCGGTTGCTAGATCAATAGAAGATAGTGGCGGTCTGCTGCTACCACTCATTTCCCACGGGGCGACGGCAGCAGATTGCTGCTATCATAATCGTTCGTCTTTCAACATGTTGAAAGACAACGGCAGACAACGTTCAGCCGACATCTTCAAGTTGGCTTATTGTTGTCTTTTATTACACGAGACGTTAAGGACGATAATTGTTTTGTGTATTAGGGCCTTAAGAGTTGTAAGAAAAGAATTTCCAAACCCCTGATTTTACTGCTCCATTAACCCCTTCGTGCTGCAGCTAGTTTGGGCCTTAATGACCAGGCTAATTTTTCAAAATCTGACTTGTCTCACTTTATGCTCTCATAGCTCAGTGATGCTTTAACGTATGCTAGCGATTCTGAGATTGTTTTTTCACTAAATTTGGTCACTACTTTGTGTGTTTTTTATGAAAAACATCAAAATATCATGAAAATTTAAATTTTCCAATAATATATAAGTTTAGATTAAAGTTTCTCATTTTCAAAAGGAATATGAGACAAAAAGCACCCCAAAATTTGTAATGCAGATTCTCTTGAGTACAACGGTACCCCATATGTGGGCGTAAACCACTGTATGGGCACACAGCAGTGCTCAGAAGGAAGGGAGCGCCAATTAGCTTTTCCAATGCAAATTTTGCTGAAGAAGTTTCTGAGCGCCAGGTGCGTTTGCAGTGCCCCTGTAGTGTCAGCAGAGAGAAAAAACCCCATAAGTCACCGCATTTTGGAAAGTGCACCCCTCAAAGAATTCATCTTGGTGTGTGGTGACCATTTTGACCCCACAGGTATTACAGGAAAGTATTCAAAAGAAGACAGTAAAAATGAAAAACTCGAATTCTTCCAATAATATGTTCGTTTAGTTTGAAATTTCTCAATTTCACGAGGAACAAGAGGAAAAAAGTACCACAAAATTTGTAACGCAGGTTCTCCTGAGTACAATGGTACCCAATATGTGGGCATAAACCACTGCATGGGCACACAGGAGGGCTCAGAAGGGAAGGAGCGCCAATTAGCTTTTTCAATGCAGATTTTGCTGCAGAAGTTTCCGAGCGACAGGTGCGTTTGCAGAGCCCCTGTAGTGCCAGCGGAGTAAAATCTCGCCATAAGTCACTCCATTTTGGAAAGTGCACCCCTCAACGTATTCATCTTGGTGTGTGGTGACCATTTTGACCCCACATGTATTAGAGGAAAGTATTCAAAAGTAGACAGTAAAAATGAAAAACTCAAATTTTTCCAATATTATGTTCTTTTAGTTTGAAATTTCTCAATTTTATGAGGAATAAGAGGAAAAAAGTGCCCCAAAATTTGTAAAGCAGGTTCTCCTAAGTGAAAAGGTACCTCATATGTGGGCATAAACCACTGCATGGGCACACAGGAGGGATCAGAAGGAAATGAGCGCCAATTAGATTTTTCAATGCAGATTTTGCTGAAGAAGTTTCCGAGCGCCAGGTGCGTTTGCAGAGCCCCTGTAGTGTCCGCAGAGTAAAATCTCCCAATATGTCACCCCATTTTGGAAAGTGCACCCCTCAAAGAATTTATTTTGGGGTGTGGTGAGCATTTTGACCCCACAGGTCTTTGAGGAAAGTATTCAAAAGTAGACAGTAAAAATGAAAAACTCGATTTTTTTTCCAATAATATGTTCCTTTAGTTTGAAATTTCTCAATTTCACGAGGAACAGGAGAGAAATGTCACCCCAATATATGTAAAGCAGGTTCTCCTGAGTAGAACGGTACCCCATATGTGGGCATAAACCACTGCATGGGCACACAGCCGGGCTCAGAAGGGAAGGAGCGCCAATTAGCATTTTCAGTGCAGATTTTTCTGAAGAAGTTTCTGAGCGCCAGGTGCGTTTGCAGAGCCCCTGTAGTGTCAGCAGAATAGATTCCCCCCAAAAATCACACCATTTTGGAAAGTGCACCCCTCAAAGAATTCATCTTGGGGTGTGGTGACCATTTTGACCCCACAGGTATTAGAGGAAAGTATTAAAAATTGGCCAGTAAAAATGAAAAACTTGAATTTTTCCAATAATATGTTGGTTTAGTTTGAAATTTCTCAATTTGACGAGGAACAGGAGAGAAAATGTACCCCAAAATCTGTAACGCAGGTTCTCCTGAGTACAACGCTACCCCATATGTGGGCATAAACCACTGTATGGGCACACAGCAGGGCTCAGAAGGGAAGGAGCGCCAATTTACAGGAGCAAAACAGCAGCTAGTAATAGTTATTAGAATAGCGCAGTTACTAAAATAAAATAAAAAAAATTATATTACAGGTAATGTGGGGTGGTTACGGGCAACCAGGGGTGGTTATGGGCAACCTGAGGTAGTTACAGGTAATCTGGGGTGGTTACGGACAACATGGGGTGGTCACGGGCAACCTGCTGTGGTTACGGCAACGTGGGGTGGTTACAGGCAACGTGGGGTGGTTACGGGCAATGTGGGGTGGTTATGGGCAACGTGTGGTGGTCACGGGCAACCTGCTGTGGTTACGGCAACGTGGGGTGGTTACAGGCAACGTGGGCTGGTTACAGGCAACGTGGGCTGGTTACGGGCAACCTTCTGTGCTTACAGACAATCTGGGATGGTTACGGGAAACGTGGGGTGGTTACGGGCAACCTGCAGTGCTTACAGACAATCTGGGGTGGATACGGGCAACGTAGGGTGGTTAAGGGCAACCTGCAGTGCTTACAGACAATCTGGGGTGGTTACGGGCAACATGGGGTGGTTACGGGCAACCTGCAGTGCTTACAGACAATCTGGGGTGGATACGGGCAACGTGGGGTGGTTACGGGCAACCTGCAGTGCTTACTGACAATCTGGGGTGGTTACGGGCAACGTGGGGTGGTTACGGGCAATGTGGGGTGGTTACGGATAAACTGAAGTTCTTATAGGCAATCTGGGGTGGATACCTGTAATCTGGCATGGGCACCTCAATCTGGAGGGGGTCAATGGCAATTTGGGGTGGTCAGAGGCGACGTGTGGTGGTCAGAGGCGACGTGTGGTGGTCAGAGGCGACGTGGGGTGGTCAGAGGTGACGTGCGGTGGTCAGAGGCATCGTGGCGTGGTCAGAGGCATTGTGGCGTGGTCAGAGGCAACGCGCGGTGGTTACGTGCAATCTGGGGGGGTTACATGTAATCTGGCATGATTACGGGGAACCTGGGGGGGTTATGTGCAACCTGGAAGGGTTACAGACAATCTGGGATTGTTACTGATAAACTGAAGTGCTTATAGTTAATCTGGGGTGGGTACATGTAATTTGGGGTGGTTACGGGCAATCGGGAGGGGGTCACTGGCAATTTGCGGTGGTTACGGGCAACGTGCGGTGGTTACGGGCAACGTGCGGTGGTTACGGGCAACGTGCGGTGGTTACGGGCAACGTGCGGTGGTTACTGGCAACGTGCGGTGGTTACGGGCAACGTGCGGTGGTTACGGGTAATCTGGGGAGGGGTTAGGGGTAATTTGGGAGTAAACTGCAATTATTACTATAATAAAAAGTGTGTGTTTTATTTTTTTGTATGTTTGTCACTTTTTGTACTTTACATATTCATTTTCACTGTATTACTATGATTACTGTGATATTTTCTATCTCAGTTACATAGTTCAGTGACAGAGACCAAATTGGTCTCTGTCACTTTAAATTTTCAGAGCTTGGCTGGTTGTGAAGCGCATGCGCACTTCATAACCAGCCAGGACGTCGAGGAGGAAGGAGCTCCAGGATCAGGTGATTATATGGGGAAGGGGGGGTGACTGGGGGACGGGGGTGACAGCGGGGGTGACAGGGGGGGTGTGGGGCGACTTGGGGGGTGGGGGGACATCACTTTTTATCCCTTGTCACCAATCATTCATGGTGACAGGGGATAAAAAGTGCCAGGAGCACATGGTACAAGCGATCAGCGGTATATAGTATATACCGCTGATCGCTTGTACCGGGACCCAACAGGGGGGTCCCCGATGACTGCCCCATGCTCTCCGCTACCTCCGGTGGCGGAGAGCATGGGGCTTTCATTCATTTTAACTTTTCCATCGCTGTGAACTGACATTAGTCGGTTCACAGCGATGGCGGCGGCCATCTTGGAAATGATGGCCGCCGGGGGAGGGGGGTTAGTGATCGCCCTATAAGGGGGGGCTGATCTGAGGTCTGGGGGACACTTATTTCATCTCCCCCCACCGTAGATTCACGGCGGGGGGAGATGAAAGGCGGCGGCAGCACCGATAATCCCCTTTACCGACGGCCGCCGCTATAACGTTAATAACGGCGATCGTCGGTTAGGGGGGGGCCGGGATGGACCCCACACACTGCTTCAACCCCTCAGCTACCTCCGGTAGCCAGGGGGATGGGGTGGGGGCCGTCCCGGCCCCGCAGCCTTATTCTCTGCCATCGCCGTAAAAAGCTGATGGCAGCAGAATAAGGACCCTTAGTGACCGCCGTAAAAAGCCGTATCGGCGGTCACTAAGGGGTTAATTTATTTTAATATGCTGAGATAAACTACTTCTTATCTGTGTATTATAGATTTTTTTGTGGCTTTACAGATAACACTTGAGCCTAACACAGAGATAGAATAATTAATGGATTCACATCTAACCCAATAAGAGGACTGTAAAATCTGACATATTATCCAATCACATATTATGGCAACAACAATTGCCCTTGTTTTTTGACAGTGACGGCAGAACGGGCAGACATATTGGTTGTCACTTTCAGATTAGCTAAAACCGATGTTCCGTTGCCATTTTGCAAGAAAGTTTTAGCATCGGTTTCTGAGAAGTGAACTTAAATGAGAAATGAATTCAAAGGACAAATTCAAGGGCTCAACAGAAAACTGCTGCTTTCTGCTCATCTGTCAAAATGGCCTGAAGGAATCAGGAGGATGTTATACAATTCTAGCAGTGGGGTCGAAGCCAAATTCTTCATCTGTATGAAACGTTAGAACTATTTCATATGCAATTTAACCCCCTATCATGCTCTGTTCTATAATAATATGCCATGATGAGCAAGTAGCAAATAGTGATGAGCGAATAATAAAATATTCGAATATTCGTACGAATATCTCCCAGATATTTGAACGTTCAATCGAATATTCGATCCCATTAAAGTCTATGGGAACAAGTATTCGATTATTGAAAAACATCTATTCGACCACTTGGAGGTCACCAAGTCCACAATGAGACCTCAGGAAAAGGGAAGGGGGATTTGAACTCTTATCGAATATTTATTGAATATTCCGAGTACTATTCGATAATTTTCGATACTATCGAATACCTTACTGTTCAGTTTTTGCTCATCTCTAGTAGCACACAATATTATACCATGGCATGGGTTCGGGAGCTTTGCTTGTGCTTTTTTCTGTAGCGGGTATCAGATCATGTAAAAGGGGCTAATAACTTTATAGTAAAATAATTCACTGTACAGTATTAGGCTGGGTTCACACACTGTATTTTTACTCAGTATTTTAGTCCTTATATTACAACCAAAACCAGGAGTGGATTAAAAACACAGAAGGGCTATGTTCACATACTGTTGAAATTTAGTGAATGGCCGTCATTTAATGGCAAATAATTGGCGTTCTTTTAAAACATTGGCCGTTGTTATAAAATAACGGCAACTATTTGTCATAAAATGACAGCCATCAACTAAATTTTAGCAGTGTGTGAACATAGCCTTTGTGTGTTTTTAATCCACTCCGGGTTCTGGTTGCAATATGAGGACAAAAATACTGACTGAGGATTTTTCTGTCACCTTGCTGCACCCCATTAATATGACTGTGGGGTCTTCACAGGAGCCCGGATCCTAATAATGGCCCCAGTCTTGTAGTGTATTTGTTGCAGTGAAATGATGGAATCAGGGATTTGATCAAATCCCATGAATTTATGAAATGGACAAGCCCTTCCATCATTTCCCTGAAGAAAGTCGGTGATTAGATCAAATCCCTGACCCCTTTCAGGAAAATGATGGAATGGAATTCTATAATTTCCCCTACAACATACCTCCTGCTCTCCCCGCTCTGATCTCCCTGTCCGCCTTGTCCCATCCGGTCCTGTGTGCTGTGGGATGCTACCTCCTGCTCCACGCTCTGCTCTCCCTTTCTGTCCCGTCCCATCCAGTCCCGTGTTCTGTGTGATGATGCCTCCTGCTCCCGGCTCTGCTCCTCTATCCTCCTCCGGTCCCGTGTGCTGTGTGATGCTGCCTCCTGCTCCTGGCTCTGCTCCCCTGTCCGCCTCTGGTCCTGTGTGCTGTGTGATGCTGCCCCCTGCTCCCCGCTCTGCTCCCCTGTCCGCCTCCTGACCTGTGTGCTGTGTGATGCTGCCTCCTGCTCCCCAATCTGCTGCCTTGTCCGCCTCCGGTCCTGTGTTTTGTGTGATGCTGCCTCCTGCTCCCCGCTCTGCTCCCCTGTCCGCCTCCTGACCTGTGTGTTGTGTGATGCTGCCTCCTGCTCCCCAATCTGCTGCCTTGTCCGCCTCCGGTCCTGTGTTTTGTGTGATGCTGCCTCCTGCTCCCGGCTTATCTCCCCTGTCTGCCTCCGGTCCCGTGTATTGTGTGATCCTGCCTCCTGCTCCCAGCTCTGCTCCCCTGTCCACCTCCAGACCCGTGTGCTGTGTGATGCTGCCTCCTGCTCCCCGCTCTGCTCCCCTGTCCGCCTCTGTCCCGTGTGCTGTGTGATGCTGCCATCTGCTCCGTGCTCTGCTCCCCTGTCCGCCTCCGGTTGTCATGTTACTTAATAAATATAGAGCCGGACGACTCCTGACTGGTTCATTCCATCATTTCCCTGAAAGTGATTTTCTTCTGACTTTCTTCAGGGAAATGAGGAAAGGCTTGGCCATTTCATCATTTCACGTAATTTAATCAAATACCTGAATTCTATCATTTTACTGCAACATATTAATGAAACAATCAGAGGATCAAAAGATTAAAGGGGCATTCCGGTATGAGATATAAATGCTAGTTATATAGTATAGTAATCTCTAATAGTATTGGCCTCAGCGTGCTTTTAGGTGATTCACTCTTAAAATAAAGTAGCAAATAGGACTACAAAATGTGCATTGTCTTTTGGCTCCTCCCTCTCTCTGTACACAACATATCATCATCTGATGTCACAGGAGGCTTCGATGGATCTTGCCTCTAACAGCATGCTGTCTTGTGATGAATGATTTGTGTTACAGCAGCAGCCTTTGAACTCCTCTCTAGAGATGAGCGAACCGGGTTCGGGTTCGAGTCACTCCGAACCCGAACTTTCTGCATTTGATTAGTGGGGGCTGCTGAACTTGGACAAAACTCTAAGGATGTCTGGAAAACATGGATACAGCTAATGACTATATCCATGTTTTCCACATAGCCTTTGGGCTTTATCCAAGTTCAGCAGCCACCGGTAATCAAATGCCAAAAGTTCGGGTTCGGATGGACTCGGGTTCGGGTTCGGATCTCTACTCCTCTCCCTTTCAGGTGCCTGGAAAATCTTGATGCAGTCTTAGGAAGCTTCTCCCAGGACAACATCCAGCTTTTCCCCTTCGACATGACAGCACCACGGAGAGAGGGACCCCGCCCCCAGGGACAGGAAACCTGAAGCATAAAAGGATTAGGCCCTCCTCTCAACCTCAGTGTGGTTACCTGTCCCTGCGGGAAGCCTGGAGTATGGAGGCTCTGTGAGTCTCTTAAAGGATTAAAAAAGAAGGCGGAGATTCCCCATTTGCTGGCACCTATTCTAGTGGAATGGCCGGGGGGATGGCTCTGCACAGCGCCGGTGTAGCGCTGTAAGCCCGACTCACCACCACCAGACGTATTTCCAGAACAGCAAAGGAGCCGCATCGGAAGCCCCGAGATCTCCTGGTCGCAGCCGCGGGGTATTCAGAGGCAGTTGTGGGCTGAGAAAGTAAGTCACGTCCGTACGGAGCGTGCGTTCCACAGTGTGGCCTACTTCCGTTCCGGCGAGCGGTGACTTCCGGTTTGACGCTGCACGGTGACGTGGTGTGGGAGTCACGCGGCGCACAGGAAGTGACGTCAGACGCCGGATAATCCAGAAAACAGCGTGGAGTGCGCAGTTGTGAGCTCGGCCGGCATACTCACAAGCTACATTGAGTTCCAGCAGCGAGGCTAGGAAGGATTCCTCTGGGGCTCAAGCCTCTTCCCGGGTACTAATTCACTTCTCCCCTGGTTGGGGTGGTAAGATGATCAACTTTTATTTTTCCTAATAGTATATTCTTCTTTTTCTTATTTTTCTACAAATCATAAATTAGGATTCGTCTAGGAAATCTAAATCCTCCAGACACAAAGAATTCAGAGTGTGCAAAGTCAGACTTGGCTCCAGCTATGATAAACCAACTTGTGAACAATGTATTGGAAGATTGGTAGCTGTGGAGGTTCCATCCATGGAATCCATTTTCTCCTCTGTAAAAAATTTTATAAGAGATGAAATTCAGAATTCCCTTAAAAGTGTACCTGCTGTAGTGTTCTGGGACCTTCCCAGAGAATTACTACGGTATCTATACCTGACCATGAGGAAGGGGAAACTAGAGAAGAAGGGGCAGACGCAACAGGATCAGAAGATTCTGACACTGAGACAGGAGTTAAGGCCTTATTTTCATTAGAAGATGTGTGTACCTTAGTTAAAGAGGTTCGCTCCACAATGGAGATTGAAGATCCCAAAGAACCTAAGTCCATTCAAGACATCATGTTTGGAAGTTTAGAGGAAAAGAAAAAGAAGGTTTTTCCAGTGCACAGGAGCATATCAACTCTTATTAATAAAGAATGGAGTAAGCCAGGGAAAGCAGGCTTCATTCCTAGGGCAGTAAAGAGGAAATACCCTTTTGAGGAATCGGATAATCCATCATGGGATAGAGCCCCAAAAATAGATGTGTATAGATAGATCTCTAAAATGTTACGCAAGGGGTCCTTACCTTTTGATGATCTAGGGGTGCTCAAGGACCCCATGGATAAAAAGGCGGAGGGATTTCTACAGAAAACTTGGGAAGCCGCCAAACATTTTAACATTTTAAACCAAACATTGCAGGCACTTGTGTGGCTAGGTCAATGATGGTTTGGCTTTCCCAGCTAGAGATAGATCTTCAGGCTGATGACTTTAAGGAAAAATTCACTACAGCTTTACCTCTGCTTAAAAAATCTGCCTCCTTTCTAGCTGATTCATCCACTGATGCACTCAGGTTTTCTGCTGCACAGTCCAACTCGGCCCGTCGAGCCCTGTGGTTAAAGAACTGGTCAGGGGATGTGGCAGCAAAGGCAAAATTGTGCACAAAACCCTGCGAAGGAGAATATATATTTGGGACTGTGTTAGATGATCTACTGGATAAGGCCGCAAACAAAAAGAGAAATTTTCCAGCAGCCTTTCAAGGGAAACGATTCTAGTCCTTTCGAGGTCAAGGAAAGGAAAAGTTTCACAGAAAGAATACGGACAAGTCCAGTAGAGGAAGAGCCTACAACAAGTCAAGAGGCTATATGTTCTCCCAAAAATCTGACTCAACAAAGAAGTCCTCATCGCAATGACGCCAAATTTCGAGTGGGGGGAAGATTAAAACACTTCGCACAGGAATGGGAAAAGATCTGCGGCAGCAGATGGGTACTTCAGTCTATTCAAGATGGAATACGCTTAGATTTTGCATCCCTTCCTCCCACTCGGTTTGTTATAACAAGGGCCATCAGGACTCAATGGAGCTAGAGTCCCTAAAATTGGAAGTTCTAGCATTTCGGGAGAAGGAACTCCTGGTTCCAGTTCCGGAGTCAGAAAAAGGTCAGGGGTTCTATTCCACATTGTTTCTGGTAAAAAAAAAAAACAGACGAAAGTTACAGAGTCATAATAAACCTCAAACCTCTGAATCAACATCTTCGCTACCAAAGATTCAAGATGGAAACCATCAGAAGTACAGTAAACTTGCTCTTTCCAGATATTTTTATGGCGTCAGTAGACCTAAAGGACGCATACTTACACGTTCCAATCCACAAGGATTTTCAAAAGTACAGTATCTCAGGATAGCAATTTGGATCAACAACTCCCTGATTCACCTACAGTTTCAAGCTCTGCCCTTCGGCATCTCCAGTGCCCCACGGATCTTCACCAAGATAGTGGCGGAAATGGCAGCTCATATAAGGGAGCAGGAAGGCGGTTTCATTCCATACTTGGACGATTTTCTGTTGATAGCAGAATCAGAAGAAAAACTTAAAAAAATGTTAAAGAGAACCCTGTCCATTCTAGAAAATCTCGGCTGGATAATAAATTACAAAAAAAATCATCATTAACTCCAGAAAGGTGTTTCTGGGAATTTCACTGGACTCAGTGACTCAAAAATCATTCCTGCCCTTGGAGAAGATAGAGAAGCTGCAAGACTTAACAAACTATCTTCTTCAGAATCCAGTAACATCCATAAGGAGGGGTATGTCGCTTCTTGGTCTGTTTACAGCAGCTATTCCAGCGGTTCCTTGGGCCCAAATTCATTCAAGGCCCTTACAGGCCCAGCTTCTCAAGGCATGGGATGGTTCTCTCACAGGTTTGGACAAAAAAGTCACCTTATCCCAGGTTACATTGCAGAGTTTTGCCTGGTGGTTATCCATAATCTCTCTAAAGGTCTTAGCTGGACTTTTTCCTCACCTGAAATAATAACCACAGATGCAAGCCCTTCGGGCTGGGGCGCTCACATCAGACATCTTAACTTTCAGGGTACCTGGGATGAGGAATACAGCAATAGGTCTTCTAACTTCAAAGAATTAGCAGCTATTTATTTTGCACGGTGTAAGTCGGAGTCTCACATAAATTGTAATGTTAAGATCTCAGATAATTCAACAGCAGTTTCCGTTATCAATAGGCAGGGTACCACCAGGAGCCCCCAGTTATTGGACATGTCTTATCTTATTTTTTCTTTTGCAGAGAAAAATCTTTTGAATCTATCAGCTGTCCATCTCAAGGGATAACTGAATACAAGAGCAGACTACCTCAGCAGACATCAGCTACTACAAGGGGAATGGCGCCTGAATCCCTCAATCTTTCAGATGATAACTCACCTTTGGGGGAGGCCGGTCATAGATCTGTTCGCAACCAGAGCAAACAGACAGGTGAGACAGTTTCTTTCCTTGTCCCCAGCGGACCGGCCCCTAGGCGTAGATGCCCTAAGTCAGACGTGGTCTTGGAGTCTAATGTACGCTTTTCCTCCGCTGGCCTTGATCCCTTGAGTACTAAGGAAGATACGTTAGGACTCAGCAAGAGTGATTCTTATAGCCCCATTTTGGCCACGCAGAGCTTGGTTCTCAGGTCTGAGATCCATGTCGGTGACGGATCCCTGGGTTCTACCGGAACAACCGGATTTACTTTTTCAGGGTCCTATCTTTCATCAAGAAGCGAAGCAGCTGCACCTGACGGCCTGGCTTTTGAAAGGCTAATCCTTAGAAGTCATGGCCTCTCTGATGCTGTAATTTCAATCTTACAGAAGAGTAGGAAGCCAGTAACCTCTAAGATCTACTTCAGAATTTGGAGGACCTTTTTTTCTTTTTTGGGGGCAGAAGACCTTCATAAACCTAATATTGCTCAAATCTTGGATTTCCTCCAAAAGGGCCTAGAGAAGGGCCTTAAGCCAGCCACTTTAAAGGTTCAGGCATCTGCTTTAGGAGCATTATACAACCATCAGATAGCTACTCATCTTTGGGTAGTTAGATTTTTCAGAGCAGCTTCCAGGCTCTCTCCAAGACTGTCTCCCTCAGTTCCTTCTTGGGAATTGAGTATAGTCCTTAAGAGTTTAACAGATGCTCCCTTTGTCAGAAATCTCTCTAAAAAATCTTACTCTTAAAACGGCCCTTCTAGTGGCAGTAACATCAGCCAGGCGAGTAGGGGAGTTAGCTAGCCTGTCATGCTGTGAGCCCTATACTAAGATTTTGTCAGACAGAATCATAATCAAGCCAGACCCTACTTTCTTGCCCAAAATTATTTCAGATTTTCATCTCTCAAAGGAAATAATATTACCCTCTTTCTGTGATAATCCTGCTAACAAGAGAGAACAGGAATTTCATTGTTTAGATGTAAGACGCTCAGTTATACAATACCTGGAAGTCACTAAGCAATTTAGACGATCTAGATCTCTGTTTATTCAGTTTTCAGGAGCCAATAAGGGTTGTAAGGCTAGTAGTAGTTCCATAGCCAGATGGATAAGGCAGGCTATTTGCTCATCTTACTCTTCTGCTGGTCTTTCTCCTCCCCTTAGGCTCAGAGCTCATTCCACCCGTGCGGTTGCGACCTCTTGGGCTGAAAGAAGTGATGCTTCCATCTCTCAGATCTGCAGGGCGGCTGTTTGGTCCTCACCGCACACTTTTTTCCGACACTATAGGTTGGATCTTTCTGATTCCTCTGGTGTGGCCTTTGGGCGTAAGGTCTTACAGGCTATAGTCCCTCCCTAAATTCTTTTCTCATCTCTGGTATTCTCTCCGTGGTGCTGTCATGTCGAAGGGGAAAACAGAAGTTACTCACCGGGTAATGATGTTTCCTCGAGTACATGACAGCACCATTACATCCCACCCTATTGGTTATCTTCACTGTTTGTTTCACTTGGGTGTGCAGAAAAAAAAAAAAGTTTGTTGATTTGATATTGGTGACGGTTCTTAAAAAGAGTTAAACAAATCCTGATACTAATAATGGCTCTCTTCGGTCTCTGGAATACACACTGAGGTTGAGAGGAGGGCCTAATCCTTTTATGCAGAGCAGAGTGGAGTTCAAAGGTAGCCAGCCTCTACCCAGAATTGCAAGAGATTCCATTTTTACAACTGAAAACCCTATTACACTGCACGTATATATTTGAGCACTAGGGAAAAGTTATATAAATACACACCATGGTGTACCCACAGCATTCCAATAGCCTTTAGTAGACCAAAATTAGTCTATTTTTTACTACATCTGGTCTGCTTCATAATTTTATTTGAAGGAAAGAATAAAAAGCTGTGAGACAGATTAGCAAACTCCTATTATATTCTCCAATTTAAAGACATTGAAGTCTTCCATGAAAAAATCCAACATTCTGAAATCCTTTGATATTTGTACATTTGTGTTTTTTCAAATTTCTTTGGGAAAAAAAAAAACTTGTTATATTTAACTTTAAATCTGGCAGTGAAAATATAGGACAGATATAAACTTTTCCTCTTGCTATAAAATGTCAGCAGTGAATCATCACCAGGTAAGATTCACACCTGTCATTCTCCAATTTTTCACACCTTTCTTGTAATGGACACTTTTCATTCACTCTGTTGGAAATGTTCTTCACTTGTGTCATATACTATTTTTTTGTCTTAATTTAAATATTTTAGAGGAATAAAGCTGCAAACTCTATACACTGCATTAGTGTTATGAAACACTGACACTTTGCAAAAATAGATATATTTAACCATTTTTCAATTTCTTAATTGTCAATAATTCAGTTTCTCATCACTTAGTCTATGTTCACAAAGTAAAACAAAAAATTATTATTTTTTTAAAAATAAGGACAGCGGTAAACAATAATCATGATTAGAGATGGGAAAAGTTTTCAATAACACAGGTCAACAAAAAAAAAAAAAATTACTGGTGTCCAAAATATTTTAATGATTTTGGGGTATTTTTGGGGTGCTGATTCTGAATATGCTATCAGTTTTGCCAGATTGGCTCAAGTTTTTTTTCATGTCTTGTTCATTTTTGAAGATTACTTTCTAAAACTAGTTAAAATAAACTAAAATCAACATTTACTTTGTAAAATTTATTGTATTCATGACAATAGCAATAAAGTTAATGCGCGTGTAGCAAATTACGTCTTTTTTTTTTACACATTTCACGAAAATTCTCAAAAACTTGAGCCAATCTGGCAAAACTGATGACATATTCAGAATCAGCACCCCAAAGTTACCCTAAATTCGTTGAAATATCTGTTGACCTGTGTAATTGTTTGTTTTGTCTGTTTTGGTGCAGTTGAGCTTTTTGCTCATCAATACATACAGTGGGGAAAAAAAAAGTATTTAGTCAGTCACCAATAGTGCAAGTTCCACCACTTAAAAAGATGAGAGGCGTCTGTAATTGACACTATATGTAGACATCAACTATGGGAGACAAAATGAGAAAACAAATCCAGAAAATCACATTGTCTGATTTTGTAAGAATTTATTTGCAAATTATGGTGGAAAATAAGTATTTTGTGAGTAACAAAATTTAATCTCAATACTTTGTTATATATCCTTTGTTGGCAATGACAGAGGTCAAACATTTTCTGTAAGTTTTCACAAGGTTGGCACACACTGTTGTTGGTATGTTGGCCCATTCCTCCATGCAGATCTCCTCTAGAGCAGTGATGTTTTGGGGCTGTCACTTGGCAACACAGATTTTCAACTCCCTCCAAAGGTTTTCTATAGGGTTGAGATCTGGAGCCTGGCTAGGCCACTCCAGGACCTTGAAATGCTTCTTACGAAGCCACTCCATCGTTGCCCTGGCGGTGTGCTTTGGATCATTGTCATGTTGAAAGACCCAGCCACGTTTCATCTTCAATGCCCTTGCTGAAGGAAGGAGGTTTGCACTCAAAATCTTACGATACATGGCCCCATTCATTCTTTCATGTACTCGGATAAGTCGTCCTGGCCCCTTTGCAGAGAAACAGCCCCAAAGCATGATGTTTCCACCCCCATGCTTTACAGTAGGTATGGTGTTTGATGGATGCAACTCAGTATTCTTTTTCCTCCAAACACGACAAGTTGTGTTTCTACCAAACAGTTCCACTTTGGTTTCATCAGACCATAGGACATTCTCCCAATACTCTTCTGGATCATCCAAATGTTGTCTAGCAAACTTCAGACGGGCCCGGACATGTACTGGCTTAAGCAGTGGGACACGTGTGGCACTGCAGGATCTGAGTCCCTGGCGGCGTAGTGTGTTACTAATAGTAGGCTTTGTTACATTGGTCCAAGTTCTCTGCAGTTCATTCACTAGGTCCCCCCGCATGGTTCTGGGATTTTTGCTCACTCGTGATCATTTTGACCCCACGGGGTGAGATTTTGTGTGGAGCCCCAGATCGAGGGAGATTATCAGTGGTCTTGTATGTCTTCCATTTTCTAATTATTGCTCCCACAGTTGATTTCTTCACTCCAAGCTGGTTGCCTATTGCAGATTCAGTCTTCCCAGCCTGGTGCAGGGCAACAATTTTGTTTTTGGTGTCCTTTGACAGCTCTTTAGTCTTCACCATAGTGGAGTTTGGAGTCTGACTGTTTGAGGGTGTGCACAGGTGTCTTTTTATACTGATAACAAGTTTAAACAGGTGCCATTACTACAGGTAATGCGTGGAGGAAAGAGAAGACACTCAAAGAAAAAGTTACAGGTCTGTGAGAGCCAGAAATCTTGATTGTTTGTAGGTGACCAAATACTTATTTTCCACCATAATTTGCAAATAAATTCTTACAAAATCAGACAATGTGATTTTCGGGATTTGTTTTCTCATTTTATCTCTCATAGATGAGGTCTACCTATGATGTAAATTACAGACGCCTCTCATCTTTTTAAGTGGGAGAACTTGCACTATTGGTGACTGACTAAATACTTTTTTTCCCCACTGTACCTGTTTGTGCTCTGTGTTCTCCACTGTGTCTCTGGTGTCTTTAGCCACCTCCAGGACATTTGTCCTGTGATTGGCTGAGCAAGCAGTCAATCTGTAGACAAGAGTGACAGCCTGTTCAGCCAATGACTGGCAACAGCATTGTCCCATCTCAGTCACTGATTGGGTGAGCAGGCTGTCACTCTGATCTCTTGAGTAACAGCTTACCCAGCCAATTAATGACTGACTGAGATGGGACAGTGTTGCGTTCCAGTCCTGCATCCCCAGAGCACTGTCTCCTGAATCAAGTCTATCAGGCTGCAGTGTGAGAGGAGAGGTGATAACTAGATATCTAGATATATCGGAAACTGGACATTTCCACAGCCTTAAACCCATGGGAAGGGGGTGGGGGCTTAAATTATACTAACCACTCCTGTCTTCTATCTTAGTTATCGCTGGTTCACCATTCAGAGGCGGGACATTGCTAAGGCTGCTTATTGGCTGAGCACCGATAGTGAAGATAGAAGACGGGAGTAGTAAGTATAATTTTAAGGCCTTAAACTGAGACTTCTTGTTTTGTATATGATAAGCAAGAGGCCACGGAAAAGGGATCTGTACAGCATTGCAGTGAAAAGTGGTACCAGTAGATAGCCAATAAATCTCAAAGCTTATCTTTACCTTGTGTATAACTTCTTCAAATGTCACAGAGTGTGCCCAGTTATGTCTGCTCTTCATGCCAAAGGAAAGTTCTTCTCCATTGTTGTCCATGCCTATGGGGATTGCTGTAAAGCGTTTCTCTAAATGCTCTTAAAATCAGCTCAGGGATAAAATTATGCATTAATATCCTTCATTTAGATTCATGTTTATTTTATTTTGTTGGTCACTTAATAAAAATTTGTTAAAAGTAAAAAAAACAAGATGACTTCCCTTAAAGATAAAACAAAAAGATTAGAAAATTATTTGATATATTCTATCCCTTCTTTTTTTTCCTTGGTCTAGTACATGGGTCTCCAAACTGCGGCCCTCCAGCTGTTGCTAAACTACATTTCCCATCATACCTGGACAGCCAAATCCAAAGCTTTAGCTGTCCAGGCATGATGGGAGTTGTAGTTTTGCAACAGCTGGAGGGCCGCAGTTTGGAGACCCATGGCCTAGTATTCCTCTCCCACCTAGGTGGTTTTAATTAGTATACTTTATATATTTTGAGTCTATGCCTGCCTTCATTCAGTCCTTGGCTGATAACACAGGGTAAGGTTTTTTCCACTCTGCTTTCGCCCTGTGTGGCATGGTTCTATTGACTGCCATTGCTCTGGCGGCCCAGTTGCCTTCAGAGCCCAGGGGGGCTATGTCCAGCAGCATAAGTGCTACTGGGTGACTGAGTCGCTCCCCCCTCTGGTGCTCATTTTGTGGTGGTGGTTGCCACGTGGGGCTGTGTCATTTCTCATTTAGGGAACAGGTGCATATCAGGAACCTTGACAGGGTGGCTCGGCTTAAGTACATTGATCAAAGTGTAACTAACTCTTGATGTTAGTAGTGTATAGTGCTGAGAAGCACTATGAGAAGTTTATGGATAATCTACCATGTCCATTCTGTTTTTTTTTTTCTCCAGGGAATAAAAAAGAACAGTTTAGAAAAAAAAGAACATAATTTATTTTCTCTTATGGGTACAATACAAAAAAACAACAACATCTAAGCGATGCATACAAGTCCACTATAATGCTGCTCAGTCAGGGTCTTGGGCAGATATTACAGCCATCTAAACTGACCTTGGTAGTAATGTTTTTTAAACTCAAACACTTTGACTGTAAAATGAAAAAAAAATATATATATATATTTTTATGAAATGCATTGAATGGTTTCCTTAAACTGCCAGATAATAAAATTTCTAGGTTCCATCCAGATTTATTCATATATCAAATACAAAGGAGAGAAGTGGGACAGGAGATGCTGGTAGGTATGATGAAGCATTGTATTTCTACAATGTACTGACTGTGCTCTTCTGTTGTTGTGACAGTGATTGCTTTCAATTCCTTTATCTTTCTTTTCCAGAATGTCTGAGTTTTATTTAATTTTCCATTGATCCTAGAATTCAGCGATGCCTTATAAATAGAAGTTCTTCTCTTATATGTTATTGACAATATGTTTACATTTTTCTCAGCGCGGACGTGTTATTAAATTCTCATTGGGCTTCTTTGTTGGAGATTTTCCTAAGCTTCTGCACTTTATAGATTTGTCATAAATTTTTCATTTTCTCTCAGTATTCTTTTGTCATTTCTCTATAATATTCTTTCACTGCTTATTATCATTTGTTTTATCTGTCTAATAAAATATGCAGAAGGAGAAAAATATTGGACCTCTAAAGAAAAAAAAAAGGTCAAGTTAGGGGCAGCCATTGATTCTCCTACATTTTGCAATGTAAAAAGTATACTATTTATATTCAATAAAGCAGTGACTTTATGAGATTTTATGTTCACCCTCCTGTCCCCCTTATATTGAGTATTTGTAGGTTATATAAAATATCATTAGAAAACATACAATGGCAAACGGCTCTTACATTCATGTATATTGAATTGAGATTGTAGTAGTAAAACTATAAAACAGCACCTATTGGCTCATAAATATTCCCCCCAACCTGACATCCAGGAGGTGATAATACGGCTAAAGAAATAAAATATTGGCCTTTAGATATAACCAAAACTCTAAAAACTAGATTATTTTGGTAGAGAGCAGCCTCTTTTATCTGACCTGAATTTGACATTTTAAAGACAATAAAGTTTGACGGATTTTTAATTTAGCAATACAGCCTCCCTTCCATGTTAGGTTGGATAAATAGGATATTAATAGGAAATTTCCATACTGGTATCATGCTATTTTTGGAACCACCCTTTTCTTTTTTTGAAAGAAAATATATAATCGGAAAAAAATATCACCACACTGGTGGGGGATTGGAATCAGTAGTTTCATGTAGGTTTTTTGGGTTAAAAAAAATTGTCAAAAATATTTGTACAATTGCTTACTTGCTGAAAAATGTGCATGGAAAAGCAACAGTTTCACTCAAAAACTTTTTTTTGGTGAAAGCGTTGATAAGTTAACCATTATTAATAGAGATGAGCGAATAGTGAAATAGTCGAAAATGTGAAATTCGATTAAAATATTTGTATATTCAAATGAATATAGAATCCCATTATAGTTGGGAAAAAAATACTTGGGACCTGGAAATCAATATTCGACCACTAGCAAGTCACCAAGTGCCCAATGAAACCTCAGGAAATGATGTCAACACCTCTGGATGCATATGGGACAGCTGGGGAAGCAAAACCGGTGCAAAACCTGCACACACATCCATATCTCTGACAGTGTACCAGTCCCACAGTCACAGGAGGTACACAGAATCAAGGGAACATTTTCTTGCAGATCTTCCAATGTGGTGTATCTGATCATGTGTGTGCGATGCCCCACTACAGGCCTCTATGTGGGGGAAACAGGCAGAGACTTAGTCAACGTATGAATTCACACCGCTTTACTATTAACAACGGCCGGACAGATCTCCCTGTGGCTGCACATTTCTCTGGAGAGGGACACACAGTAGGAGACCTGCGGGTTACGGTCCTAATGGGACATTTTAAGACACAAAGAGAAAGAAGGGAATGTGAATATAAACTAATTCACAAATTTAAAACTTTGCAACATGGTCTCAATATCCATGCCAGCTTCATGTCGGCCTATGTGTGACCTGTTCTGGCTATGAGATGCCAGCTTCATGTCGGCCTATGTGTGACCTGTTCTGGCTATGAGATGCCAGCTTCATGTCGGCCTAAGTGTGACCTGTTCTGACTATGGAGGCCATTAATTGCTGGTAGGCCATTAATCTGACAGCAACAAGAGCTTACCATCCTCTTGTCACACCTCACTAGCTTTAGTTTATTGACCTGTCGTGAATAGCAGACCCTGTGTATATTGCATTTTGTTATTTTTAAAGTTTCTAAAATCCTTTGATGAGCTCTGCCTAGTGTGTATATAAGTCTGTGATTTTTTTCAGTTTTTATAACATCATGTCTGATGAAGGGAGCTAGACTCTGGAAAGCTTACAATGAAATATACTAATTTAGCCTCCAAAAGGTATCGTCCGATTTCTTCTCTAATCCCCAAGTGTACGACAAAGATTCACAAACCAATTATGGGCGTAAAGTAGATGCGTACGTTTCAGTCTAGCAGTACGCACTTGTGTACTTGTTAGGTCAGGTGCAGTGTAGAATATGTAATAACAAAAATGAACTACAAATCAGTAGTAGCGAAATAACAGGTATTATCCCACACTCACAGTATACAGCCGTATACTGGATATAGAATTGTTTTTACAACAATAAAATTAAAGGGCTGGTCAACTCCGTTACAGGATGCAGACTGTGTAAATCAGTAGTAGCAAGATAACAGCTATTATCCCATCATCATAATATACAGCCATATACACTATCAGTAAATGTCTGTCTGTCTCACACTGTCTGTCTCACAACAGCTTCTAAATCTCAGTTTTTTATACTTTTAGCCCTAACAAGGACTTTTGGGGGTCCCTTCCTACCTAATTTCCCCTAAAACTTCTTCCTTTTTCTAAGGACTGGAAACGGCTTTTCCCTACACCCAGAGCAGAGCAGCACTGAGTTGAAAGACAGCCAGATGATGAGACAACTGCTGAGCTTATAAAGAAATTCTCTCAGTTATTACTGTAAATTTACTGAAATAATAATAATAATAATAATAATAATAATAATAATAATAATAATAATAATATTCTCTTTGATAGGAGGTCTCTGCATGATAAATAAATCAAAGCATTCTGTATTCCCTGATAGCTGGAGGATGCCAGCTTGTAGGAACCCTTAAGAAGTAAATGTGCTGGGCTCTACAACATGTGATTTGTTCTTTTTTCTAGTTAAACAGAAACTATCAGCACGTTAGTTCATTCTAACCTGCTGATATCTCCCAAGTGCGCATAGGCCGCTAAGGAGGAAGTTATGTCTCTTACTTTCTTCCTCTGTGCTGTTCCTGTGCAGTTTTAATGTAGTATTCTGTCACTAAAGGCAATTTAGGGCACTGGGGGCAAGGCTACAGCTCCTAGAGCACTGATCCAGCCCTACCCCACTCAACTGATAATCATTATGCTGCGTTTACACGTAACATTTATCGGGCGAATTTGCGCGATAACAAATCGAAATCGAACGACAATCGTACGTGTAAACGCAGCGAACGATCAAACGACGAACGAGCAATCGTCCGTTTTGATCTTTCAACGATCAAATGGTCGTTCGTCATTCGCAAAAAATTCGCCGATCGTTCCGTGTAAACAGTCGTCGCGCGATAGTCCGGCCGCCCGCAGCCCGGCCCCCCGCTCATCCACAGCCCCCTGCGCCGGCTCGATCACCACCCCCACCGCTCTCATCGGCGCCGCCGCTCTGATCACCACCCACCGCTCCGGTCGACCCCACCGCCGCTCCGATCGCTACCCCCACCGCTCCGATCGCTACCCCCGCCGCTCTGATCCCACCCGCCGCCGCCGCTCCGGTCGCCACCCCCCCGCCGTCGCCGCCCCGATCGCCCCCGCCGGCCCACGGTCATACGTTACCTGCTCCGCGCAGCAGGTCTTCAGCCATCCCCGTCTTCGCTGGATCGAGCTGGCGCAGGGGGCTGCGGATGAGCGGGAGGCCGGGCTGCGAGCGGGGGCTTGGGCAGCGGGTGGGGGGCCGGGCAGCGGGCGGGCCGGGCTGCGGGCGCGTGATCCCAAAACGATTTTTCCGTACGATATATCGTATCGTCTAAACGCTGATCATTATGAAAAAAAAATCATTACTCCGACATCATTTATCGTACTATCGGCCCAATTATCGCTTCGTGTAAACACCATAAGTATTTAATGAGACTACAGCTGTAGTGAACTCCATGATTGCAAGCAAGTATGCTCTGTATTTAAGAATATGTGACATTTATGTTTATGCTTGTACTTACACTTCCATTTCATTGCCTTGGATGTCAGAGAGCCTATTAACCCTTTACAAACAATATTGCTAAATATAGCCTTGAAGGGAAGCATGACGTGTATATACAAAAACCGCAATAGTAACAATGATCACTTATGTAAGTGTGAACAGGTGTTTCAAACACATGCTCTTCTATATACAAAAAACGCATTTTATGAATATAAATAGGTACCGTATTGTAAATTGCATAAAGACTAAATATTATATACGTTTATGTTCTTATAAATAAATAAAAAAGCACCAAGATTTGCAATTTAAAGAGTAAGTGGATAAACAATACATTGAATACCCACACATTCTTTGGAGGCTCCTGTGGACAAGTTCATAAATATGTATATACACCCTTCTCCATCGCCCTAACCCAGACATAACAGGAGGCACTAATGCATGGTGTAATGTAGAAAAAGCGCGTGCAATCTGAATATGTTTCTAATTTCTGATGGATATCTACATGTGAACCATTGGATTACAATAGTGAGATGAATGGAAATACATGATGAGTTCCGATATTTATACTGATAATGAAATAAGAGATCTTTTAATAATGAAATAGAAGATCATTCTTGAAATGTAAGTCCTTTGGGATCCTTGTATCCAAACTAAATATATATTCAACATCAATATGAAGCAATTTTTTTTGCCAGTCACCACCTCTAATGGGTTTATTCACTTTTGTAATACCAAAGAACAAGAAAGAAGAAACATTGCCTGCATGGATTTGGGAAAAATGTTTGGCAGCTCCTGAAGATTTACAGGTTGTGCCCTTCCTGATATCCACTAAGTGTTCGTTAAGGCGGTTTTTTAGTTTGCGGCTTGTGCAGCCAACGTATTTGAGTTTACATGTAATGCTTTCTATGACATACACTATGTGATGTGATTAACAATCTATGTAATCCCGAATTTGACGTTCGTTTGTGTATGAACTGTTGGTATATGTGTACATACTTTTAGTGTACTTACATGTACTGCAACGTGTTTGTCCACATTTGTGGGAGCCCATACATCTCACTCATGTTATTTGTGGAGGATTGATTTTTAACATGCTGGGTGATATCATATCCGCCAGTGTTTTTCCTCTACAGGATACACAACAGTATCCCTTTTCTACTATGTTGCCAAGTGTCTCATCTTGTCTTAAAATATGAATGTTTTATGCAATATTTTAACAATTTTATGGTATTCTTGGGAGTAACAAGTAGAGAAGGTGATCGGTGTAATGTTTGTCTGGTCCCTTTCTTCTTCTGATTTATCATCCTTTCGTGAACTATTATTATCAATAGTTCACGAAAGGATGATAAATTGCTATATTTAGCAATATTATTTGTAAAGGGTTAATAGGCTCTCTGACATCCAAGGCAATGAAACGATAGTGTAAGTACAAGCATAAACATAAATGTCACATATTCTTAAATACAGAGCATACTTGCTTGCAATCATGGAGTTCACTACAGCTGTAGTCTCACGAAATACTCACAAACACGTGACATGTTGTAATTATTCCAATTGGCCAACTTTGGTCTTTTACTCCACGTATCTGGTTGTGGCTTGCAGACATGACTAAGCGTGCATGCGCGAAACGCGTGGTCCAGCCACTGCACCCCTAGGAGTGCCTTACAGCTTTTAAATCAAGATGAAATAAAGTACAAAGTTTTAACAGCATACACCGTTATTTTTTGGAAGTGCTGGACCCATTCACCCCCTTTTTTTTAAGGAATATTATTTGTGCTCTTGGTTTATTGTAAATTATACATGATAGCTATATTATCTTGCTGACATTTGCTTACTTAAGCTTATCACATCTCTTCCAAATTAAAAAATTGTAAATCTTATCGCATCCCTTTTGATAAAGTTTACTGCTTCTACTGTTCTTTAATTAGATGGGTGCGCCAAGGTCTATTCTCTTTATCACATCTCTGTTTGTTAAGACAGGCAAAACATCAGCAAACAAAAGAAGCTGTGGTCAAAAGTCTAAGCTTGATGCAAGGGACAGAAGGTTCTTTGTTGAAATGTAGCAGCCCCTGTTGCTGACCAGCATGCTCCGGTGGGATGGGATCCATTCCGCTGTTGAGCGGTTGCAAGGCGACTAAACTCTGGAAATTATGCTATCTGCTACGGTAGCTAATCATTGTGGACGCAATCTACATACATGTCTGGATGGAGGGGGTTAACCTCTGACGTCAGCTGTTTCCTGGAGACCGGGCCGCTTCCTTTGGTAACCACGTAAAGCTCTAGCGGCCAGTGCAGTTCCGAAGTGGATCCTATAAAACTATGCAACATATTGTTTTTTCAGGCAAATTTTATGGACTATATGCCATATAGGAAATGGACTTTGTTGAAAAATATGGACACTGAAAGAAGTTTATAAGGACACTTTGGATAACACTTTTTCACTTGTATGTTGAATTGATTTGTATTATGCACTTCCTTATGTAAGCAAATGCACAATGTAGTCACTCCAGTATTTATCTTTATATACAAATGCATAACACAGTCACTTATGCATTTGTTGTTTCTTTATACCACTGTAGTATCTGTTTCACTTTTGACACCTGATTCTATTTTTTCAATCACTGTGATTGACACTGGGCTGCACCTATGGGGTGCTACCCACCTGTATTTAAATGTGTGATGTGCTCACTAGTACTGGCTTGAAAATGGTGGCGTGAGGCCACAGAAACGTTGCCTCTCCTTGATTGCTGTGCTGTTACAACTTTTTGGACACTGGAATAAACACCAAATTTTGCAATTCATCTTTTGGAGTGCCATTGAATTTACTAAGTATATACAGGTTCCCTATAGCTATGGTCTCTTCTCTGAATAATCCACATTCTTTATTTATGAGCTATTTGAGAACGCACCTGCTCATCTTTAGTAACATTTGTACCGGCCATTCATATCTGCCAGTGTTTCAACTGTATAACTATATATTTGGTTTATATTATCTAATTTATCTGATTTCATAGCAGCCCCTAATATTGTATGTGTCTGAATGTGACCTGTATTTTATACACTTGTAAATAGCAATTCTATTAACCTCTTAAGGACCCATGACGTACCGGCACGTCATGGATCACTGTCACTTAAGGACCCATGACGTACCGGTACGTCGGCCCTTTAAACGGGCGCCGCGGCCGGCCGGGTCCCGATCGGGGGAGATAGCCTGCTATAATACATAGCAGGCCATCTCTCCCTGTCGGCATGGAGGGTTGTTAACCCCCCCCCATGCCGACGATCGCCGCTATTGGCTGATAAGCCCATAGCGGCGATCGGAACCTTTCCGGGCCATCGGTGGCCCGATGACCCGGAAAAAAATGGCGGTCGGTGCTGTCCGAGGACGGCACCGACCGCCATTACTGTAAAAAGTAATGGTGGTCACGGTACCACCGTCCCGATCGCGATCAAAGTCCCCACAAGTAATAAATACCTGCTCCGGACCCCTCAGCTAGGTAGCTGAGGGGTCCAGAGCAGGTATTTGTACATTACTCACCTGTCCCGGGGTCCTGATCGGCGTCTTCCGGGTTCCCGGCGTCCTCTTCATCTTGTCGGGACTTCGGCTTCTTCCGTGAGTCCCGATCGGCTTTTTCCGGCTCCAGCGTCGTCTTTTTTCGTATTTTTCCGGCTCCAGCGTCGTCTATTTTCGGATCTTGCGCTCTGCTGCCCCCTAGCGGCTGATAAGTGTAATACACGTATCAGCCACTACAGGGATGTTCAGAATGTAGTAAAAAAAAAAATCAGCTAATCAGCAACTCCTCCTTTTTGGCGTAGGGTGGTTTTTTTTTATATCCTACTGCCACGGTCTGCTGATAAGTGCCGAACATAAGTGCGGCATTTATCAGCAACACCATTTTTGGCGTAGGTTTTTTTTGTATACTTACTGTAAAAAACACGTAAAAAAACACTACATTACACCACACTACATTGAATAAAGTTTTACACTACACCACTACATACCCCATATACCAATCCCCATATAAAGATGGCCCCCAGGGTGTTTTCGGTATCGGACGCATACGTTATTATTGCCTCCAACACCGAAACAGCCAGTGAGGATGAATGGGGGGATCCTTCTTTCCTCCATTCATCCTCATCCTCCTCATCATCCAGTGACATGTCTGGGGGCTAGCGTAGCGTACGCTGCCCCCCAGACACGTCTTTTCTGCCAGTACCGTCCCAATAAGAGATGACGGTATGGAGTGAAATTCTACAAACTCTGTGAGAGTACCTCAGGGTACACTTACAGATTTAGGGTACGTGCACACTGCGGAATGGCGAAGGATAACCCTTCGTGCATTCCGCAGCTGGCACCCGCCGGCGGACTGATGCAGGGGCGCGTCTCCGCCCGTGTCATAGACTCTATCCTATGCATGGGCGGATTCCATCATCCGTCATTCCATCAACACGTTGGACGCAGAGCGGAATCCGCCCATGCATAGAATGGAGTCTACGACACGGATGGAGACGTGCGCCTGCATCAGTCCGCCGGCGGGTGCCAACTGCGGAATGCACAAAGGGTTATCCTTCGCGATTCCGCAGTGTGCACGTACCCTTAGAGTGTATGAAGGAAGGGACACCCGAATCCAGCCCCCAGATGCCCACTCCCCCCCCATCCTCGGAGTTAGTGGGGACATCGTCCGGGAACTGATCTTCCCACTGCTGGATAAAGGTTACCACCTGTACGGGGATAACATTTATACCACCACCCCCTCTTCCGGTCCCTCGCTGCCCGAGCTACTGTAGCTTGCGGCACGATCCGAACATATCAGAAGTAGTAATAGAGCCCTAATATTTAGCAGCCATGGAGCGGACCCAGCGCTTCTGGATATGAAGGACCCCGTATCGCACCAGGACAACATTTTCCAGGTGACGTCCCCCACACTGGAGAAAGGGAGACCCCAGAAGAAGTGCAGAGTGTGGCGTAACAGGGGGATCAGGAAGGACAACATTTTCCAGTGTGACACCTGTCCTGATCCCCCCGGCCTCTGCATACTGGATCGCTCCAAGGCGTACCACACGTCACTGGGGTTCTACATTATCTAAATTCTGTCCCTTATTCCTATTTCAGGGGTCACGTTGATCCAGGGATTATTCTGATCGCCATTATGGAGTCGGGAAGGAATTTTTCCCCTGTGATGAGGCTACTGTCGTCTGCCTCACGAGGGGTTTTTGCCTTCCTCTGGATCAACACAGGTTGAATTTGATGGACACCTGTCATTTTCAACCTTATAAACCAATAATTGGCCTAATACCCCCAAATAAATTAGAATTGTCCCTTTTCCCCAGCTAAATAGGTATGGCCGCCATTCCCATTAGAGGATGCCATGATGCAATTACAAAGCCTCTGTGCGGCCAGGACAGTAGAAACCCCCCACAAGTGACCCCATTCTGGAAACTACACCCCATAAGGAATCTAACAAGTGGGGCAGCGAGTATATGGCCCCCTGGTGACGGCCACATTTGGGACGTGAAAATGAAAAAAATTGTATTTTTTATTTTCACGGCACATGTTCTACACATGTGCCCATCACTAGTGGGGTCCATATGCTCACTGCACCCCTTGTTAGATTCCTTATGGGGTGTAGTTTCCAGAATTGGGTCACTTGTGGGGGGTTTCTACTGTTCTGGCAGCACAGGAGCTTTGTAATTGCGACATGGCCTCCATCCCCCATTCCAGCCTCTAAATGGCGCTCTGTCCTTTTGGTGACTTGCCCTGTGCCCATATGGCAAATTATGTCCACATGTGGGGTATTTTCGTACTCAGGGGAAACTACCCTACACGTTTTGTGTTCATTTTCTTTTTTAACCCCTTGTGGAAATGGAAAAAAATCAAGGCTAGACCAACATTTAGTGTAATTTTTTTTTTAATTTTTACTCTAAATCACTGATCTTGTCTTGATTTTTTCATTTTCACAAGGGGTTAAAAGATAAAAAAAACACAATGTGTAGAGCAATTTCCCCTGAGTACGGAAATACCCCACATGTGGACATAAAGCGCCATGCGGGTGCAGGGTAAGCCTCCAAAGGGAAGGTGCGCCGTTTGGTTTTTGAAGGCTGGATTTGGATGGAATGGATTTCGAGGGGCCATGTTGCATTCAAAAGGCCCCTGTGTTGCCAAGACAGTTAAACCCCCCACAAGTGACCCTATTATGGAAACTACACCCCTCAAGGAATGTAACAAGGGGTGTAGTCAGCATATGGACCCCACTGGTGACGGGCACAAATGTGGAACAATGTGGCGTGAAAATGAAATATTAAATTTTTTACACTATAATGTTGGTCTAGCCTTGAATTTATCATTTTCACAAGGGGTTAAAAGAGAAAAAAAAACACAAAATGTGTAGAGCAATTTCCCCCCGAGTCTGTTAATACCCCACATGTGGACATAAAGCGCCATGTGGGTGCAGGGCAAGCCTCTGAAGGGAAGGAGCGCCATTTGGATTTTAGAGGTTGGATTTGGCTAGAATGGATGATGAACGCCATGTCGCATTTACAGAGCCCTTGTGCTGCCAAAACACTGTAAACCCCCCACAAGTGACCCCATTCTGGAAACTACACCCCTCAAGGAATCTAACAAGGGGTGCATTGAGGATATGGACCCCTGGATGACGGGCACATTTGTGCCATGAAAGTGAAAAAATGAAAATTTTCACTTTCACGTCACATTTTTCCACATTTGTGCCCGTCACCAGTGGGGTCCATATGCTCACTGCCCCCCTTGTTAGATTCCTTGAGGGGTGTAGTTTCCAGAATGGGGTCACTTGTGGGGTGTTTCCAGTGTCTTGGCAGCACGAGGGCTCTGTAAATGCGACATGGCCCTTGAAATCCATTCCAGTGAAATCCAGCTTCCAAAAGCCAATTGGCGCTCCTTCCCTTTGGAGGCTCGTCCTGCGCCCGCTTGGCACTTTATGTCCACATGTGGGGTATTTCCGTACTCGGGAGAAACTTCGCTACATGTTTTGTGTTTTTTTTTTCCTTTTATCCCTTTGTGAAAATGTAAAATTGAAGGCTAGAACAACATTTTAGTGTAAAAAATACTTTAGTCTTTTTTCAAGCCATATTGTTTGGAAAATCTGTGAAGCACCTGTGGGGTCCAGATGCTCACCACACCCCTTGTTACATTCCTTGAGGGGTGTAGTTTTCTAAATGGTGTCCCTTTAGGGGTGTTTTTTAGGTTTTGGCACCCCAGAGCCTCTGCCAACCTGAAGTGGTACAGTCAAAAATGACCAAAAATGACCAAAAATAACGGAGCCATTGAAATTCACTAGGCGCTCCCTTATATCTGAGGCTTGTGGTTGCGTCAAATAGCGCAATAGGGCCACATATGGGGTATTTCTATAAACTGCAGAAACGGGGCAATCAATATTGGGGTGCATTTCTCTGGTAATAGGTTTATAATTATGAAAAATATTGGATTACAATAAAATCTCTGCACAGAAAATTAAAATTTTCAAATTTCTTACACACTTAGCTTTTATTTCTGTGACTCCCCTAAAGGGTTAAAAAACTTTCTGGATGTGCTTTTGCAGAGTTTAGGGGGTGCAGTTTCTGAAATGGGGTGCTTCGTGGGGCTTTCTAACACACAGTCCCCTCAAATACACTTTAAACCTGAACAGTTCCCTAAAAATATCTGATTTTGAAATTTTACTGAAAATTTGGAAATTTGCTGCTAATGTTTTAAGCTTCCTATTGTCTAAAAAAAAATGAAATATAGTTTAATAAATGCCGCCAACATAAAGTAGACATGTTGCTAATGCTATTTAATATATAATTTATGTGGTATAACCATTTTCTGTATAAGCAGAAAAGTTTTAAAGTTGGAAAAATGCATTTTTTCACAATTTTTCACGCTATTTTGGGTTTTTTCATAAAGATTCGTTATAAGTATCGACTCCAATTTACAAGAAATGTGAAGTACAATATGTCACGAGAAAACAATCTCAGAATTAGCCGGATAGTTAAAAGCATCCCGAAGTTATTAAAGCGACACTGGTCAAATTCATAAAATTTGCTCCGGTCCTTAAGGCCATTTCAGGCCCGGTCCTTAAGGGGTTAAAAAGCTATTTAATGGTATGAATGACTTGCGATAGACTTGACACTTAGGCTGACACGCCAGCGGAGATGAGCAAATTTATTTGCATGATTTAAGTTTTGCTGATTTGTGAATTGATTTACAGTTCATCTACCATTAGGATACATGGAATTGATTTGACATGTTTATGGTTCACTTTCAGCAATAATCTGTCATCAATTTACTCATTGTAGTGAATCTGTCAATGAAGTGGATTGGTTTGATTTAGAAAAGACTTAGGATTAAAAGGTATTATTGCTGATTTGTATTAGATAATTGAAAAAGATGAGGGAGGCAAGAAGAAAATAACTATGTGCTCTATTGACTGCAGCAATACCTTGAACCATCTTGTCTATATATATTTATAGATAGAATGATCTCCGGAAAATAGAATTATTTATTATTGGCAAAGTCATAGTCTAACTGTAGTTATTCAAGCAATAGGCTGAATACAGTGTAACTGGGAGATGCCTGATGAAATAAGATTGGCTAAAATAACATCAAGATCCTTATAGATTGTAAGGTTGAACAGCTCCCTTATGCCTCTTACCATATATTGTCCGGCTTTGTATATATTCAGTACCTTCTGCATTGTAAAGAACTACAGATATGTTGAGGCAGCATAAAGATTATAAGATTTAGCAGAGAAAACATCAATCACTGTATATAAACCTGCATTCCCAATCTCCAAAGTGAAATTTTTATGCTGTGCTCATATACAGTAAACAGCAGAGATGCACTGTGCGCTTGCCGGTCTTGGTGCCCTCTCTCTCTCTCTCTAAATAACTTTACCCAATGCAGTACTAACTTGTAGACAGAAAACATTGGTTACAACATTGGGTAAATCTAGAGAAAAAAAGCACTAGGAACAGTCTGCTACTGCTCGTACTCAGCTGTGACAAAGAAGCATCTACAATGTGCTATTGACTGTTTCACGTTCTCTCTTTCTATTACTTAATAGGTTTATTCAATGCTGTACCTGATGCTCTCTATATCTAGTATTGGGTGAAGGCTATTCAGAGAAAGAGAGAAAGCTGGGACAAGTGAGCACACAGTGCAACTCTGTTACTGCCCATGCACAGTTTAGAGGGTGGGAGCATGTCAGGAACAATGCATGAATGTGGAACTATGCCCACAAGCAATTTCCAACAGCTAATTGATGTTTATGCTATTAAATATTGTGTAAAGGTCGGGTTTAGACACCTTGACGTGCTCCAAAGTCCCTCTCATCTTGTAAGGTTTACTTTCGATACAGGTGGGGGATAAAAAGGAGATCTGGGGAGCAGAACTTGTAGGGGCATCTCTGCTCCCTGGAAAAACCTTTCAAATCTAGTTGTGTGGTTAGAAACCACCATGGAGTACTACCTATCATGCTGCATGATTGTAAGAATTTGCCACTAATTTAACTCTATGGGGTCGCATTGTGACCCACAAGTGACTGCGACCTTAACCACACAGTTGGCCAAAATCCATTCTGGATCTACCTCCTGTGGGTTAAAACACAGACTAAGTCATTTGTATAAGTGGTGGAGTTGTGTAGTCAGGGATTGTGCAACCATAAATACCCACATAGCCCTAGCTTAATTCAACATGCAATATTTTTTTTTTCTGCTCATTGGTTTGGAAAGGCTGCACTGAGAAGCCAAAACCTCACACTTTGAATTAAAGTCTTCAAAATGAAACCAGTTGTAGTCTGCAAGCTGTCACCAAACCCCTTCTCCTCCTCACCACACAATAAAGAAACCACCAAGAATTGAAAGCCAGTCAGATAGCATTGCAGATGAAGGGAGTTTTGCTGCCATACACACATGCATTATCATGCGGAGTCTGCCGGCAATCACTCTTAAGCCGATCACCAAGGCCCCCCCCCCCCCCCCCCTGCAGCTCCCTGAATTTCCCTGGCTCTTACTTGCTCGATGTCGACATGTAATAGCGCCAGCAGCGAGCGCTGACTTGCCGAGGAGCAAGCAAGTGCTGATCTTACAGTCTTTGATCGCTTGCTCCCTCACATCGCAGTGTGTAAAAGGGGCTTTAGACAATTTAAGATACCTTTTCAGCTTGCTCGAAAAAGGGGAAGGGCTTCTGTGATAATGGGGTGGGGATTAAATATACTATATTAAAAATGTTGAGAATCCCCTTCCCCCTAAATTTATTACATACTGTACCTACCATAACAAAAGTTGATGTGGTCTACATGTACATGTACAGCATTGTTAAAAGGGGCAGTACAGTTAGTCAGTGTTTAGTACAATTACCTTTCAGCGCTGGGATACTAAGGTCTTGGGGTCTACAATGAGTTTTTTTTCCTACACTCTAAAAACATGGCTGATAGCTGAATTTGGAATTTAGATTGCGAAACCTGATGGGGACAGAGGCCAATATAAGTTCAGGAAATCTCTGTACACTGCCGCAAATATATTGGCACTAAATACATAAAGGGGGTAGTAGTAGTAGTAGTAGCAGCAGTAATAGTAGTAGTAGTAGTAGTAGGAGTATCCTTAAAAGCATTACAGCTAACTAAAGTTAAAAATGACTTCCATAACTCAATATACATCCTCTTGTTATCAGCTTTGCGGTAAAGAGGGAAAAGTAAAATGATGTGTAATACAGGATGACCAGTCTGTGGGATCATGGGGCACTCCTTCTCGGCCTCTTTCATTTATTGATCAGAGTCCAAAGAGTTTCCCCTCTCTGTGATGACCTTATGAGTGTATAGTTCATTAAGACAGGGGAATATGTCTTAAATTGTTAAAGTGAACCTGTCAAGATATTTATACTGCTCTATTTGAGACTTGGTCTACATATATCTAGTGCATAAGGGTCAGGCTTTGGATAAACTGATCACAACTGATCCAAAATGTCCATCAATTGGCTTCAGTCTTTTCATCCTTTTAAGTTTAAAGTCAGTTAAAAAGATGTCTTCTCCTTAATGGTTTTTGAACGAGACCAACCTCTCAACTACCACACCAAATGGCAGGAGTGGCCCCAATGACATCAATAAGATCGGTTCTGGTATGACACTCCCTTTGCAATTTTTTTTCTATAATGAAAGCCTTTTACTTAGAAATCGTGTGTTAAATCATTTTAACCTACATAGTTACATATACCAGTCTCAGATTATTTCTTCCAGTCATTTGCGCCTGTACTTTCATTTTGTGGCACACTAAACCCATTGCATAGTGCACTACAGTATCAGAGCAATATCATGTAGCAGTCTAATCTGTATATGAAGTAGCTTCGTAAAAAAGATGTTGCTATACTCTGTTATTGTAGTGCACTATGCTATTAGCTTTGGGTGCCACATAATAGTACAGAAGCAGGGACGCCTACAATTGATTGACTTCCTGCTACTGTACTGTACAGAGCCTCTCACTTCAGTACATTTTTTACATTGTTGGGGTTGAGTACTAAAGCTATTTTAGGCTTTGTGGGCTGTGGTGGGCTTTGTTCTCATCCCGATTTGCCAACATGTCACTAACAGATGTGACCACTCTCATCTGCACGGCCATTCAGTGGCAGAGACGTGACATGACTGTAGCGGTTGACTGGCTGAGTAGGCCTGCCATGTCACATCTCAGAACCCCAAAGCCGGCTGCACACTGGGGACTGGAGCAGCAGCACTAGAGCCATGGAGATAAGTGGGTGTCATTTTTTTCTAACCCACCCTCTCCTCGAGGGTGGGGTCTCGGCTGGACAATCCCTGTTCCTCTTGACTTGGCCTGAACTTAGCCATTCAATTCAATGACTTCATTTAAGTCAGTTTCCCAATATATGCATATTTGGCTTGGACTCAAATGCATGGTTGGCAATGCTTTTGGGCCCGGCACATAAACACAGAAAATTACCCATAACATTTTAACATGTTAACATGATACTGATTTATAAGTGTGACATGCTGGCAAAAGGTGATGTGAACTTACCCTTTATGAGATGTCATGTTGATGTGATGTTACATAGTTACATAGTTAATACGGTTGAAAAAAGACACATGTCCATCAAGTTCAACCAAGGAGGGGATGGATACAGGGAAGGGGGAGGGGCGATAGGTTCTATACATATGCATTTATATTATTTTGCTCTAAGAACTTGTCTAGGCCGGTTTTGAAGCCCTCTACTGTTTTTGCTGTGACCAGATCCTGTGGTAGACTGTTCCACAGATTCACAGTTCTCATGGTAAAGAAGGCTTGTCGCCTCCGGAGATTGAACCTTTTTTTCTCCAGGCGGAGGCAGTGCCCCCTTGTCCTTTGAGGGGGTTTTACCTGGAACATCTTTTCCCCATATCTCTTGTAGGGGCCATTTATATATTTAAATAAGTTAATCATATCTCCCCTTAAACGTCTCTTCTCCAGACTAAACAAATGTAATTCTTTTAATCTCTCCTCATAACTAAGATGCTACATTCCCCTTATTAGTTTAGTTGCCTGTCTTTGTACCCTCTCCAGCTCTAGAACGTCCTTTTTATGAATCGGGTTCCAAAACTGGACGGCATACTCCAGATGGGGCCGCACCAAAGCTTTATAAAGCGGTAATATTATATCCCTGTCCCGAGAGTCCATGCCTGTTTTAATGCATGACAATATCCTGCTGGCCTTAGAAGCAGCTGACTGACATTGTGTGCTGTTCTGTAGTCTATTATCTACAAGTACACCCAGATCCTTCACCATCATGTGATGTGCCTTATCTATACAGGATAACAGGAATAATTTGACACCTTTGCTTGACAACAATAATTATCCATAATGTTGCCAAAAATCTAATGTGTAATACAATATAATATAATATACACAATAATATAACATGAATATAAAATTAATTGTACAATTATTAGTATTATATAGCTCTCCATGCTGCAGTTATGCTATTAATCATTTCGAAAGAGATTGAATATGGACTCCACCCCATGCTTTGTGTTTTACAGAATAAAAAAAAAAAACTCACTTTTTTTGCTTAGCTTTTCAGTCTATCAATCTATCAATCACATAACGTCTCAATGCTGACAAGTTATGACAAGAATATGTTGAATGAGGTGACAAGCATAGACTGTAAAGCTGCAGTCTATTTTCGTTATACTATATATTCCACAGAGTGTCTTTTTTTTATTTTTCTTTTACTTTTTTTAAGCAGCCTTGGCTTATAAATTGGAAAACAAAGTTTTTTTTCTCACTTCATAATGTCTCATAAGATAACCTCTCCCTGGTGAGAACCATTCTTCCCCCTGAGCTTCGTAAGATTGCAAAAAAAAAAAAAAACAGATCTGATTTTAAATCCCATAAGGTAAGAGAATCCCAACTGAAAATGGAGGCATTGAGGCTAATGATAGAACAATGCATTGAAGATAACTTTGCAGGACAATATTGTTCCATTATTATAATTGAATAAGCTAACATCCACAGGGAGTATTTTATTACTGTGTGGGAAAATAAGATATTGAGAAGGAATTATTATTAGCATAAAATCAATTGTTATTTCTCTAATTTACTGCTTAAGTACAAATCCCAATACCTGATTTGTATACTTCATAAAAAGGCTAGATAATGTAGTGTAAAGCAGAAGAAATCTTTCTTTAAAATGCTAAATCAGATTAACTAGAACTAAAGAAAAATGAACTTATAAAATAGACTTACACAGTAAAGTATTTAAAGAGGGATTGCATGCCTACTTACAAGATTACCTGCAGATTTCAGCTCATTGCTTAGAGTATCAGCAGTGGAATATATTGTGACAATGTTTTAAGAAATTCAATCAACAAAAGGAACAAGTGGTGTATGGCTTACATTTTGGATAGAGAAGATGCATGGGTAATGAACTTCTGTGATACAGTACTGAATGTGGGCCACACTGAAACATGCGTGAAACAAAAGTGCATTACCTTCTTATCACTCATGATCCAACCCATTGACCTCTATAAAGTTCATTGATGCCTTCAGGGTAAGCACTAGGGGCATTTTTGGTGCCCAGTGTCTTGTTTTAGTGCTTACTGTGGATACTTGGGGAGCCTCTATCTAGTGGGACCAGAGGGATGCTAATTCTCATTGAGAGCATAATTTCACATATGAAAACTTAAAGGCCGTTCCTGCTCTGCTGGGATGTAAGGGTATGCAAAATAGCTCTTTCAACACCCTTCAAATCAGTGTTTTACGTCAACAAGGAGTCTAATAATATTGACTATTACTATGCATCACTGAATCCCTCCAGCATTGCCATAAGCACAGCAGATGCAGTTCCCTCATACTCCACATAACGATCCGGCACATCATGTGACCTGATTCCGGATCACACGACTGCCGGGACCCCAAAGTTTTTCGTAAGCTGCGGCATCATGTGACTGCATTCCGATCATGTGACTGCAAGGACCTGGAAGCGCTCCGGTGATCTGCGGCGTCATGAAGATCCAAATGGATAACACAACAGGATTGGTGAGTCAGAGTGATCACCACACCTCTAGGGAGTTCCGAACATCTCTTTATTACCTCTTTATTTGATTGGGGGAAGTACATGTGGCGTCTGATGTGGCCCTTGAATGTTGGTTTGGAGGACTATGTACCTCCTATATGTTAGTATGAACAATGGTGATTGGCCCTCTGGTATAATGACCCTGTGAGGTCATCAGTAAGGACTATAAATATGAGCATTTTGGGTCACCGCCCCTACCGTTGCTCACTTCCTGATGACGTCCATGTTTGGACGAATCTAGTTGAGGGACTGTGTGTTTGTGATTTTAAGATATTACATCACCAGTAGTCTCTATATTAGATAGTATACGCATAGTCAGTAGTCTACAGCTACAGTTACATGTGACTTCCTTGACCCACATGGGCCATATGTGTATCTGAACAGACTGTGGTGACTGAGTGATTTTATGAGCACCTATTCATTTTTTTATTTATAAGTCAGTAAAGTTACGTTTTAGATAGAGAGCAGATCTGTGTGTGTTTTGGGCTTTTGGCCCTTAGTTTTTTGGTTTAGTGGTTGTATCCACCTGGTTCTGCTTCTCCTGGCACATAATTTTTGTTTGTTTTACATAATCAGTGCTCGCACTCCACTCCTATTTATTAAAGTTGGGTTTCATTGGTAAACTGAGTTTGCCCCTTACATAATTATAGATTTGCACTCCACTCCTGTCCTGGGGGAAAGAAATGATCCACCAAGGTCCACTGTTGTCCATGAGGAAATTGTATGATTGACAGGCTGATTGGCTTTTTTTTTATTATTGTGATTTTATGATTTCTGAAACTTTTGCAAAGACATGTTTTAACAAATTTGCCCTTCTGTAGTAGTCCCAGTACTGTAGCTACTATAGTTTTGGCTGTTTTAATTAAATTCATTAAGATTCGATTCACAAATCTTAACAAGTTTAACACAAAATTTGCAAACCTTGTTACAACACCCTGTACCAGCAAGGCCTTGACAAAAGCTGAGGTTACAATAAATAAGCCTACTGTCAGGAATCTGCAGTAGCCTGGTCTGAACTGGGCCTGGTGTTTTGCTTTTGTGTGCCACACCCGATTGCTTCTGGCTTTGCAGGAGTTAAGCAGAGAAGCTTCTGGACTTGATTTTACACCTGTCTGGTCTCTGTGATTGACTGGTTTCTCTGCCTGTCTGCAGCCTGGAGGATCAGAGCGCCGGTCCAATGAGGATCCGGACCGGGCTCTTGCTCAGTATAAAGCAAAGCTAAGGCAGAGTTCCAGTGCTGGTTAATTAGGTTAACTTCTGGCTCCAGCTTCCCTGTCTATTCCTGCGAACCCCTTTTCTAATCCCTCTGTTTGACTTGTTTCGACTTGTTTCGACTTGTTATCTGACTTTCTGCTTGAGTATTTGACGATCCCTTTGTCTGCTGATTTTGTACTTTGCCTCCTGTTTTGGTTTTGACCTGGCTTGTAGACTATTCTTATGTATGTTCATCCGACTCGTTCTGTGTGCACGTAATCAGCGTAGGGAACGTCTACTTGGTTGTCCACTGCCGCCTAGGGCCGATCAAGGCAAGCAGGTAGGGACAGTGGGTGGGTACAGATCTAGGGCCCACTGTCTTGTCGTGTTTGTACCTTCCGGTCCTGACACCTACCTGAACTGACCTTATGAAAGCCATTAACCCCTTCAACATATCCCTGACAAAAATATCCTGCCAAGTGGGCACTAAAAAGGATATACCCTTGATTTACTATGACATTCTCGACTGGGGCAGAGAAAGCCAGGACATACTGAGTCCTTATGGCAAAACACTTTTCCTTTTATAATAAACAGAAGTTCAATGAGTGACATTTACAGTTGTTTATTTAATCAGTTATTTATTCTGTGGTCAAGTAAGTAGAGTCTAATTTATTCACAGAAGGTCGATTTGGTGCAAATATATCTGTGATGTTTCTATCCAACTGGATGGGTTTTGCAGAGATTCACCCACATGTTAGAAAGGTTGTTCCTGCACCTGCATGGCCGCCTCCTGACAGTTCCACTGATGTCATTGCTCCTCAGTCTTCTATTTGGGCTGTGTACCATTCTATGCTGATGTACCGCAGCCAGTGATTGGGTGAGTGGGCTGTCTCTGAGCGGGGGACTGAAGCCAGAGAGCATTGGGAGGAGTACAAATAGGTAAGTATGGTTGTTGTTTTTTGTTTAGTTTTTTTTGTACTCCCAGCATCATAATGAATAATGATGCCAGGAGCTCCAAAACAGTTTAAATATTCACACTGTGGCAGTACAATAGCACAAATATTTACAACGCACCTCAAGCACCCAGAGGGGCTCGGTCGAGCATCAAGCTTGATCAAGCACCCTTGCTCAACCATACTACCAATCCTTTTTGTTTAATTTCAGAAAGTCACATAAATTTTTACCCTATGCTCACAAACCCCATTGAAATTTCCCCACCTGATACCAAAGACGTATTTATATTTTCCATTCAATTAATTTGACTTTATTTTGTTCATTTACAATAAATATGCTTGACTGAATGTTCCGCTGTTTGAATAATTGTTTGTTCATCATATTACCAAATGAATATTTGGAGTCATAACACATTTCTGTTAGAAGTCTACTTACTGCTATTTCTATTCTTTCTGCTTTTGTCTTCAAGACGTTCTATTAGACATCCGCAGCTGCAGATTTCAAGGTCTACTAATGAAAACATGTAAAAAAAAAAAAATCACCCAATGAAATGAAAGTCTGAGTCAACCTTCACCGAAAGCCAAAAATTGCAGCTGTTTTTCAATTGCAATTTTTGAAACATTTGGATTACATGGATTTTTACTCTATTTTTTGTTTTTAAGAAGGATCAGCTGTGTTCTTTTTTGGGAGATCAACATTATATATTAGGATCATTTTCCCTTTTTTTTCTGTATGTATTGAATCAAACATTGTTCAGGAAGCATACTGGTAAAATATTACACTCTTCTGAGAAAAACACAAGATCATTTAGATTACTCAAAGGTTTATTCACATCTCATTTAGTTGAATATTTATGCAAATACAATTCTTAAGTAAACTTCTCTTTCTCCTGATAAGCTGCTCTTTTCCTCTGCTTCAGGATGAATGTATTTATATTAACTATGTTAATTAAGATAGGACTACCTCTTTAACTGGATTTTGTAAAAAGAAATTAACAAATAGGATATGCCATGAATGGTGAGATGGACACTTTTTTAAACCAAGTGCAACTATAGGGGTGCAGAAGCAACAATAACATGGCTTGTATGCCATTTTTCTGGCCTAAAAATGTTTTGATTTTTCTGTTTTGACAAAAGTTTATGAGCTATGCGCAAAAATTGAATACTTATTTATTTTTTACAGGAAACACATTGATAACACCCCACCCCCATTTAACTCCTCTGACATGTAGGAAGGTATCAATAATTTATGGTGGTGGTTGGAGATTGCTACATTTTACCAGATATCTTGTCATATGTCTGCACGTATGTCATTTGTCATATGTCTGTGGTGAGTGTCAAGGCTTAAATGTTCGGGAATGAAGTTGGATGTTGTTCTATGGAGACTTGGAAAGCTATGATGCTGCCTATGGCCTGAACATTTCGGCCTTTCTGCTCAACACTAGTCTGCACCAGGTATCAGGAAGTGCATAATGCATCCAGGGAAAGCTGGGTGAGATATGAAAAATCTAAAAAAAAAAAGTTATCACAGCTATTTTCTTGTAATGAACCCCTTCACGTCAGCAATCTGTATATATACGTTCCTATTGCACATTCCCCGTGCAGTAGGAATGTATATATACGTTCCTGCTTTGACGGGGCTTTCTGATGAGAGTGGGATCGCTGCAGGGACAGCGATCCCGCTCTCATCTGTGTACAGCATCGGAGGTAATGAGAATCAGCTGCAATCCCGCAGCTGACCCCCATAAACCCCTTAGTGACCGCCGAAACGGCGGTCACTAATGGGCCGGTGCCGCCGCTGTATTTCATCTCCCCCCACCGTGAACCCACGGTGGGGGGAGATGAAATAAGTAAAATCAGACCCCAGATAAGCCCCCCTAGTGCCCCGATCACTAACCCCCCCTCCCCGCTCCGCCATCACTGTGAACAGACTAATGTCTGTTCACAGTGATCTAAAGTAAAAATGAATGAAAGCTCCATGCTCTCTGCCACCGGAGGTAGCGGAGAGCATGGGGCAGTGATCGGGGACCCCCCCTGTGGGGTCCCGGTACAAGCGATCAGCGGTATATACTATATACCGCTGATGGCTTGTGCCATGTGCTCCCCGGCACTTTTTATCCCGTCACCATGAATGATTGGTGACAGGGGATAAAAAGTGATGTGCCCCCACCCCCCAAGTCGCCCTCCACCCCCCCTGTCACCCCCGTCCCCCAGTCACCCTCCCCTACCCCACATACTCACCTGCTCCTGGAGCTCCTTCCTCCTCGACGTCCTGGCTGGTTATGAAGTGCGCATGCGTTCCACAACCAGCCAGCTCTGAAAATTTGAAGTGACAGAGACCAATTTGGTCTCTGTCACTAAACTATGATTACTGTGATAGAAAATATCACAGTAATCATAGTAATATAGTGAAAATGTATAAAGTACAAAAAGTGACAAACATACAAAAAATAAAACACACACTTTTTATTATAGTAATAATTGCAGTTTACTCCCAAAATACCCCTAACCCCCCCAAATTACCCGTAACCACCGTAGGTTGCCCGTAACACCACACGTTGCCCGTAACCACCCCAGGTTGTCCTTAATCACATCAGATTGCACGTAACCCCCCAGATTACCCGTAACCACTGTACGTTGCCCGTAACCACCGCACGTTGCCCGTAACCACCGCACGTTGCCCATAACCACCGCACGTTGCCCGTAACCACCGCATGTTGCCTGTAACCACCGCACGTTGCCAGTTACCCCCTCCAGATTGTCCGTAATCACCCCAGATTGCCTGTAACCACCCCAAATTACATGTACCCACCCCAGATTACCTATAAGCACTTCAGTCTATCCGTATCAATTCTAAATTGTCTGTAATCCCTCCAGGTTGCCCGTAGCCACTGCAGGTTGCGCATAACCACCCAAGGTTGCCCGTAATCATGCCAGATTACATGTAACCCCCCAGATTGCACGCAACCACCGCAGGTTGCCCCTGACCACCGCACCTTGCCCCTGACCACCGCACCTTGCCTCTGACCACTGCACCTTGCCTCTGACCACCGCACGTTGCCTCTGACCACACTGACCACCGCACGTCGCCACTGAACACCGCACCTTGCCTCTGACCACCGCACCTTGCCTCTGACCTCCACACCTTTCCTCTGACCACCGCACCTTGCCTCTGACCACTGCACCTTGCCTCTAACCACCCCAAATTGCCAGTGACCCCCTCCAGATTGCCCGTAACCACACCAGATTACAGGTACCTACCTCAGATTACCTATTAGCACTTCAGTTTATCCGTAACCACAGCAGTTTTCCTGTAACCACCCCAGATTGTCCGTAACCACCCCAGATTGTCCGTAACCACCCCAGATTGTCCGTAACCACCCCACGTTGCCCGTAACCACAGCAGGTTGCCTGTAACCACCCTAGATTGTCTGTAACCACCCTAGATTGTCTGTAACCACAGCAGGTTGTATGTATTCACCCCACGTTGCCCGTAACCACCTCAGGTTGCCTCTAACCACCCCAGGTGTCCTGTAACCACAGCAGGTTGCCTGTAACCACCCCAGATTATCCGTAACCACCCCAGATTGTCTGTAACCACCCCAGATTGTTCGTAACCACCCCAGATTGTCCGTAACCACCCCAGATTGTCTGTAACCACCCCACGTTGCCTCTAACCACAGCAGGTTGCCTCTAACCACCCCAGATTGTCTGTAACCACAGCAGGTTGTCCGTATCTACCCCACATTGCCCGTTACCACCCCAGGTTGCCTCTAACCACCCCAGGTTGCCTGTAACCAGCCCAAGTTGCCGTAACCACAGCAGGTTGCGTGTGACCACCCCATGTTGACCGTATCCACCCCTTATTATCCGTAACCACCTCAGACTGCCCGTAACCACCTCCAGATTACCCGGAATCACCCCAGACTGTCCGTATCCACCCCACATTACCTGTAATCTAATTTTTTTTATTTTATTTTAGTAACTGCGCTATTCTAATAGCTATTACTAGCTGCGGTTTTGCTCCAGCAAATTGGCACTCCTTCCCTTCTGAGCCCTGCTGTGTGCCCATACAGTGGTTTATGCCCACATATGGGGTACCATTGTACTCAGGAGAATGTGCATTTCAGATTTAGGGGTACATTTTTTCTCCTGTTCCTTGTGAAATTTAGAAATTTCAAACTAAACCAACATATTATTGAAAAAATTCAAGTTTTTCATTTTTACTGGCCAATTTTGAATACTTTCCTCTAATACCTGTGGGGCCAAAATGCTCACCACACACCAAGATGAATTCTTTGAGGGGTGCACTTTCCAAAATGGGGTGACTTATGGCGAGATTTTACTCAGCTGGCACTACAGGGGCACTGCAAATGCACCTGGCGCTCAGAAACTTCTTTAGCAAAATCTGCATTGAAAAAGCTAATTGGCGCTCCTTTCCTTCTGAGCCCCGCTGTGTGCCCATGCAGTGGTTTATACCAACATATGAGGTACTGTTTTACTCAGGAGAACCTGCGTTATAAATTTTGGGGTACTTTTTTCTCTTGTTCCTCGTGAATTTTAGAATTTTCAAACTAAAGGAACATATTATTGGAAAAATTCGAGTTTTTCATTTTTACTGTCTACTTTCGAATACTTTCCTCTAACACCTGTGGGGTCAAAATGCTCATCCTACCCCAAGATGAACTATTTAAGGGTGCACTTTCCAAAATGGGGTGACTTATGGGGGTTTTCCTCTCTGCTGACACTACAGGGGCTCTGCAAATGCCCCTGGCGCTCGGAAACTTCTTCAGCAAAATCTGCAATGGAAAAGCTAATTGGCGCTCCCTTCCTTCTGAGCCCTGCTGTGTGCCCCTACAGTGTTTTACGCCCACATATGGGGTACCGTAATACTCAAGAGAACCTGCGTTACAAATTTAGGGGTGCTTTTTCTCTCATGTTCCTTTTGAAAATGAGAAACTTTAATCTAAACGTATATATTATTGGAAAATTTTAATTTTTCCTTTTTTTTTACGGCCTAATGGTGAATACTTTCCTCCAGCCCCTGTAGGGTTAAAATGCTCATTATACCCATAGATTAATTCTTTAAGGTGTGTATTTTCCAAAATGGGGTCACTTATGGTGGTTTCCAGTATACAAACCTCCTAGATCAACTTAAAAAAAAGAACTGGCCCCTAAAAAAAAATCAGTTTTGGAAACTTTCACGAAAATGTGGTAAGTTGCTGATAAATTTCTAAGCCCAGTAACACCCTAAAAAAGTAAAATATGTTTATGAAATGAAGCCAGAATAAAGAGGACATATTGGTAATGTGACTTAGTAACTAATTTATGTCACACGACTTTCTTTTTTTAGAAGCAGAGAATTTCAAAGTTCATAAAATGCAATTTGTTTTTCAATTTTTCATGATATTTTGATGTTTTTCACAAAAAACACACAAAGTAGTGACCAAATTTTGCCACTAATATATAGTGCCATATGTGACAAAAAAACATTCTCAGAATCGCTAGCATACGTTAAAGCATCACTGAGCTATAAGAGCATAAAGTGAGACAGGTCAGATTTTGACAAATGAGCCTGGTCTTTTAGGTGCAAATAGGCTTGGTCTTGAAGGGGTTAAAAAAATAAAATAAATAAATATATCAACCCTGTTAAACTTAATCTTATTTACTTCAGTGGAACTGAGCTGTAAAATTACAGCCAAACTGAAAACAAGAGTGGCATTTTTTCTAGAAGAAATCGACCATGTTTTTACAAGCCTGGAGAACCCTTTAGAACCCGTAGCAAACTACAAAACTAATGGTCTTTGGTAAAGCCTGTTTATGGACGTGGATTGCTATAGAATGACAGGCAGGTTGGTTGTGGGGTCTGTCATGGTGCCTGCCATGGGGCCTCTTCCTGGACAGTTTGAGTTTTTACATCTGACCCCAGTAAGAGCTGGTGCTTTTCCGGCATGTTTTCGATTACATATATTGTCTCCTAGTCATAATCAATCAAAGCCATTATTCTATACTTTGTTCAATGGATCGCATTATTTCGCCAAGTTTACACAATGTATTTACACAATGTATTATTGCAGGTTTGCAACAACGGTCGTGGTTTATTCACATCGGCTGACTGCTTTAACCCCTATGGAATCCAGGCTGTTGTGTATACACACTGTAAACACTACGGCTGGGATACCATTCGAACGCACAGAAAACTGCCATGTCTATTTTGTGCGTCTGCTATTCAGTGAACAGCGGCCTCATGAAATAGGCTGTGCACATAATGTAAAGTACGGCTCCCGGCCGTACTTTACATTGTGGTCTATGGCTAATTGGAGTGCAGGCACACCTGAATGTGCCTATATTCCAATTAAGTTGAAGCAATGTTCACCTGACCAATTCTGCAGTATTGGCCGGGTTGAACATCTCAGGCAGCGGCCGTTCTGTGACACGGCCATGCCACAAAATGGCTGCTGTTTTTCCATGTGTGAACATGGCCTTATATTGAAAATATGGCTTGATTTTGTCCACTATCTGGAACACCCTTCTGTCCCTCTCCCTATATTCCAATTAGGGCCATATTACACAGAGAGATAGATTTGGAAGACTATCACTCTGTGTAATAATGACATCGATCAGTCGATTAAAACAAGCTTCGGATGATCATGTCTTTTGTTCCTGCCTTAAAGGCATTGGCCAATGACCATACATTGCTACTTGTCTGATCGATGCGCAGCCTGACAGCTGATAACTGTAAAAAATAAAAAATTGGATCCCACTAGGGAAAAAAAATTGAGAGGTACCAAATCAATCAATATACACACAAAAAAGAATACCCCCCCTCCCCCCAAAACAAACAGACAAAAGAAAAAAAAAAAACATTAACTTCATTATATATATATATATATATATATATATATATATATATATATATAAATAATTTTATTAAATTAATACATTACAAATATATAAAATCATGTATATAATGTGAGGAGAAGAGGAAGACACAAGTACAGTGGAAAAAAGTCAACAAACGTTACTGGATAGGCAGATAAGTATATTGTATAGTGCTGAACACTATATACACCAAAAGAATAATACTATTTGGGCTGAGAAAGTGCAAAGACAGACAATATAATGATTAACTAGCAGCCATACATAAAACCACTTAGAATGTCAAAATGCCTGTGAATTGCACAAATACCCACAGTTGCCAAAACAGTATAAAGTCAATTGCACTAATCCCTAATGCTATTGCCACAGGAAGATCCTCATGGAGAGAGATGTACAAAAATGTAAACATATGAGTACAGGCTGCACACAAATCAAGGCATGTGCAAAACACAAAAAAATAACACATAATGACATACTTAACCAAGTGGAGTGTGGCTCACGTATGGGTCCCGTAAGCGTGTGCCGATCACCTAGTGGCAGATATGTGGTATTAAAGGGGTTATCCAGCGCTACAAAAACATGGCCACCTTCCCCCTACCGTTGTCTCCAGATTGGGTGGGGTTTTGCTGCTCAGTTCCATTGAAGTAAATGTTTTTGCAGCACTGGATAACCCCTTCAAATAATGGCTTTATAATAAAAACAGATGCCTAAACATAAAAATACAGCCCCATTTTTGTATTATTATAATTTTTTTTACTGTGCATGAACATAGTCTTAGGCTTTGGTTATTTTCTCACACAGTAGTTTAAGCTATAAAACCGAAAAAAAATGGGCAAACAACTGCATTTCAACATGGCCACATGCAAACAACAGCTGAAACGGGTATTTTGTAGTGGCAATGAAATTATATAATAATAATAATAATAATAGAAAAGCAAGCAGCAACATGGACAATAGAGACATGTGATATACTGTACTGTAAAAACAAGCCGTCACTATTATGGTGGATGGGGACAGGATATTAGAACACTGCAGGATATTAGACTCTTAGATATGTACGGCGGCTGTGTTGCAATATGATGCAAGCATCTATGCATTTGTGTTGCTTTCAGAGCCTTGCATGATGAAGAGAAGATCTTATTAGATTATGTTGTTATGGTAATAAAATGTACTTCAGGAGGAAAAAGAGATGAGTCATGAGACCTGAGTTGCAGCACGGATGATCCGTAGGATTTTACTTCAATAATTACGGAGCTCGGAGAAACAAATCTACTGTATGCAGCAAGTCCTCCTGGGAGATTTGTCTGATGGAATTTGGGTATTTAAATTTCATGGGAGCTGAACTGATTTCTACTTGTTACAGTTGTATTATGTATATTTATAACCTAAACTAGGTTAAGCCTTAAATCAATGTTGTCTTCTGCAAATTATTGTATAAATGAGAGCGACTGTGTCACTGAAGAAATATTAGAACATGATAATACGTATTTGCCCCCATGATCTCTTCTTTATGTTTTATTGTTTAACAACATTGAGTGTAGTTCTAGATTTTTTTTTACTCTATTTCAGGCTATGTTCAATTTGCAACAACGGCTGTGATTAATTCTCAAAATTCCTTCAATGGAAAATGAATGGGATCCCTGCCGGAGTGTATATACACACAGTATACACTCTGTCCAGGATCCCTAGCGGCCGCAGCGAAATCTGACATCTATTAATTGAATAGCGCCGCACAAGCCTGACAGGTCACACAATGAAGAATTGTGTTCAATGGTGGGATGTGCCCGCATATATAATTGAAGTCACAGAATGGCCGGTGTATTACATAGTGTGAACCTGACCTTACTGTTTTTGCTGTTAACATTAAGGCTATATTCACACTGTGAAAATGAAAGATGTTTTTTTTTATTGGCTGGTCACAATTTAACGACAATAACAGCCGTTATTCGTGAACTCCCTGATCTTCATAACGTTCCCTAAAAGTCATTTTGTAGCAAGTGGTTTAAAGGTATATGTCAAATCTCCTGAGTGGTGTGCAGAAGCATATGCTGCTAGGAGATTGGGTTATCGTGTTTTTATTCTAACTAATATGGTTCATGCAGGAACTTGACTGGGGTGGGAAGTATCCGAAGCAACCCAAACTTCCAGAGGCATCTTTGTCTCCACTCCGCATCCGAGACATCATTCAAAAATATGTGTCATATTTTTTTGTTAATAGAGGGAAGGGCAGACACTACAGCTGTATAGGGGCCTTGAAATTCCTGATGGCAGCTGTGATCTAGAGGAAACACCATCATAATACATGCCATTGCTCTTTTCATGGATTTTTTTATGCTTCCATGTAAAGTCAGAGACACAATGGGGGAGATTTATCAAACATGGTGTAAAGTGATGCTGGCTCCGTTGCCCCTAGCAACCAATCAAGATTCCATATTTCATTCACAGATTCTTTAGAAAATGAAAGGTGGAATCTGATTGGTTGCTAGGGGCAACTGAGCCAGTCTCACTTTACACCATGTTTGATAAATCCCCCCCAATATGCGTACATACCAAACTACAAGCACTATTTAACATAATCATGTTATACAGTTGTCTTACTGTTACACAGTTATATTTTCTTGGTGCTCTAATATCTCATAAGATTTGTAACAAGTGAATTCTACTTTTCTTTTAGGTCTAAAATCCTTTACTTCATTTCAGTAATTGGGGACTGATAAAACATTGTACAATGATAATGACATCATCAGTTAGAGAATATTTAGTAGTGTTGTATGTGGCTAGTAAACATTGCTTTTGTATATGAGTCTTATCACAGGTAAAGCAGCAAGTGTCTCAGGAGACATTACTAATCCCCAACGGACCTTCCCATTCTCCTAACACAAATGGCTACAACAATAATGTCTTTGTTTGAAGGCAACATTGTCTTTGTTAATGAATGACAGAGAAACAAATGATATTTCCACAGATTAATTTAAATTGGGAAAATAGTCAAAAGTATTTATATTTATGACCAACCAGTTACAATCCATATGTACTATATAATGCTATTTCCTAAAGCCTGTGAGCAGAATATGGCCGAAATCTTAAAAGCCACAATACTGGATCAAGGGAAAGTCTTTCCGATGGGAGGATAATCATATAGCATATCAAGGAAATGCAGAATTTCTTTAGAAATCAATTGCAACAATCAGATTTGCAATATATAGGGCTCATAGCAATTAGATTCGACGTCTTCAGTTCTGTTCAGCACCATGGACAACACACTGAACACATCAAATAGCTGTGCATCACAGGAAACATTTCCAGATATTTCTACAACTTTCAGTGTTCCGCAGATAGCCTTAAAGATAAGACCCCCTCACCCATTACTTGCTGGGCTATTCAGACATGTCCTTTTCCTTTTCATTTCTGAAATAAAAGTGTGTTCTGAGACCTTTGCCTCACCCTGTGTAAAGTAATTTTTAACCACTAACTGCTGAATGTATTTATGTTTGATAAAGTATAACGGACTAAATTAAAAATTAATCAAATTCCCAGCAATCATCTGTTTAGCATAAAAATAGGCTATATGACGTAACAGAACAATTTTTTTTTGTATTAACCCCTAAAACGACAAAGGGCGTATATTTACGCCCTGTTGTCAGTAAGGGCGCTAAGAACAGGACCGCGCGGCGACCGCGCTCTGAACCGCCGCGATCCCGGGTGCCACGTCTAGCCCGGGACCGCGGCTATTAGCGGGCACGGTCCGATCGCCGTGCCCGCTAATAGGGTAATTGGATGCAGCTGTCAAAGTTGACAACTGCATCCGATTACCGTATGCTACCCTTCCCTGGTGTCTAGTGGCGGAGATTGCCCCCACGGGACATTGTCCTGGAGAAGTGATCTACGTGACTGATGTCGGCCGGGGTCTCCGCCAAAATGGCACTGATCCCGGCTCAGCACTCATTTGTTTTCGGCTGCAGCAGCCGAAAGCAAATGAGTGCTGATCTCATTAATCTATGCTGCAAATCTATGCAGCATAGATCCTAATGAGAAATCAGTGCACTTATATTAGTGCCAGGGGGGCTTCTAGTATAAGTGTAAAAGTAAAAAAAAAAGTGATGTTTTCAATCAAAAGCCCCCTCCCCTAATAAAAGTCTGAATCACCCCCCTTTTCCCTTGTAATAAATAAACATAAAGAAATAAATAAACATGTTTGCTATCACTGCGTGCGTAATCACCCAAACTATTAATTTATCACATTTCCTGTTCTCATACGGTAAACGGCGTAAGAGCAATAAAATCCCAAAGTGCAAAATTGCTCATTTTTGGTCGGATCAAATCCAGAAAAATTGTGATAAAAAGCCATCAAAATATCCCATATGTACAATTAAGGTACCGATAGAAAAAACACATCATGGCACAAAAAATGACACCTGACACAGCCCCATAGACCAAAGGATAAAAGCGCTATAAGCCTGGGAATGGATCGATTTTAAGGAACATATATTTGTTAACAATGGTTTGAATTTTTTACAGGCCATCAGATACAATGAAAGTTATACATGTTACATATTTAATTTAATCGTAACGATTTGAGGAATATATATAACAAATCAGTTTTACCCCAGGGCTAATGGCGTAAAAACAAATACCCCCCAAATAAACAAAATGTGTTTGTTTGTTTTTTGTCCTTTTTTTTCAATTTCACCATACGTTTTTTTTTTTCTGTTTTTACAGTGTACTTTATGAAGCCTGTCATTGCAAAGTTCAATTAGTGGCACAAAAAATAAGGGCTCATGTGGGTTTCTAGGTGGAAAAATGCAAGTGCTATGGCCTTTTAAGCACAAGGAGGAAAAAAACAAAAATGCAAAAATTGAAATTGGCTCTGTCCTTAAGGGGTTAAGGATAAATAACATTGTAAAATGAGCTAATATATTTTGTAGTAGTAGTAGAGTAATTAGCTAGGAATTTGTTTATGGAGCTCCTCTAAATATGTCAAAATTGAGGAGACTGCTTTCAAGATTGTGACTAGGTGGTACGTGACTTCAGATAAAACACACTTCTAGATCCCTAAAATCCCAACAGATTGTTGGAGGTGCCATTGAGCTCCTGGCACTTATCTGCACATCTTGAGATCCAGCCCTCCTGTACAACAGGGTTGTATTTGGGGTTCTATAATTTCCCTCACCCACAAGGTTTGTGGTATGCAGCTTACCCTTCAGCTGATTTAGATATTCTTGAATTTCCCCTTACCACAATGTAACAAATGGATCAAATGGTGTGATTAGCACCCATTGCCTCTTCTCTGATTATCCACTATTTAGCACATATTCCTTATAATGGTCAATTTCACTCCACTAAGCAGGAAGGGTCCACGCAAATAAAATAATGACTATACCCAAATAAAAAATCACAGAACAGCCTTGATCATACAGTTATAATAGAATTGTGTTTAAACGTTTTTGTGTACTGTACTATCTCTCTATCGGCCAGTGATTGGTTGAGAGGGCTTTTACACCTGAGACAAGGCCATCTTGGAAGTGTAGGCGGGATCTTTTTCGACCAGACAGCAGAAACCCGTATGAGATTCCTGGGGAGTTTGAAGAGGAAAGTAAAGCCTCTTTATTGTTTTTTATACACGTGCAACAATACACAGTAGATAATGTTTTACAGTAGATAATGTTTTCTGTTTATAGATAATGCATGCTGAGGGGCTGAAGCCAATGCTCACAGTCAGGACACTTATCGCACATGTGCTGCTCCCCCAGTCTCCCTCTGTGTGAACAAAAAAAAGAAGAGGCACACAGCCTATGATATAGTTGACAATCTGTCAGGATGGCGCACATGGCCCTTGACAGTATCTGTGCACGTGCGAACCATAAGGCTAGTACAAGTGTACAGGAGGCCGTCTGGTGCTGAATGTTCATGGAGAAAGAGGAAGGAGTGGTAAAGTATGCCAGAGTGCCACATGAGCGCCTCCCCACAATTCATCTTTGACACTTGATTGCAGTGGCAGATATAAAATTGTGCAGCATCCTCTTTCCCAAGAGCTAAGGCAAAGGAACCCTTCTTGTAAGTAACTAGTAAACTGTCACCGTCACTTTCAGCACCTTGGGTTGGCTCCAGGTGCTGACAGATTCCCTTTACTTAGTAACACAGAAGAATTTGTTTTTTAAATAAACAAAAATGTAAGCAACATTTAGGTTAAAAACTTTGAACGCATCGTGTGGCTCTCACTAGAGGTGAGCGTACAGAACTTCACCAACTGAGACTCATTTTGAACATTACAAAACATTCAGTTCAGTAAAGAACCACATTTTTTGCAAAGTTCGTAACCAGTTTGTAAAGATGCCAACTGCACAATTTAATACACACAAAAACGAAAAAGAGCCTATGCTTACTTGTCCAAACTCTCCCGATGTCGTCCTATATGACTCTTTTGCCCTTCGGCAACTTGTTTTGTGTATATTTTTTTTTGTTCCAATGTTGCTGTTGGAAACGAAAAAAAAGCAACATTGGAATGAAAACATGCTATGATAAGTAAGTATACACAGAACAAGCTGGCAGGGTAAAAAGCAAGTGATATACACGGGGATTGGATCCATGCACAGCTAGCATACAGAAAACTAACTGTGTGCAACTACTTAATTCCCTAAAATAATATAAATTATATCATTTTAGGGGATTAACTTCAAAGTTCCGCTAACCTGCCAAACACAACTTTTGAAAAGGTTTTTTTTTTCATCTCTAGCTTCACCTATCTCCTCTGGCAGCTGTTCACAAGATCAGCCCTCAATCCTCTACTTATATGTTTCTAACTTATCCTATTGTGATTTAGGCTGGGTTTATATTGCTGGAGGGCCGACGGCTTCCCATACTTGCGTTTAACAATATTAACATATATGTTTTATGGAAGAAAAAAAAAAACATCAATTAAAAACAGATGCAAAAATGGAAAGAATTTTGTGCAGTTCATTTGGATCAGTTTTTCAATTGACTTCTATTATTTTAAAAAAAGGATCAAAACAGGTGCATTTTTTTTAGTGTACACAAAAACATGGTTGACCATGTTTTTGTGTACGTTAAAAGTAACCATTTAATCCCTTCATGACCCAGGCCAAAATCTTTCAAATCTGAAAGATTTTAGGTGTCTTACACATAACATAATAATAACAATTCATGGGGTCTTAAATTTTGTAAGATTTTTAGTCAGCAGGAGAAAACATTTTTAGATTTATGTATTTGTATAAAAGAAAGAACTATCAACACAAAAACCTATTTTAACCCTATTAACGATAATAGTTATTTGCATTTTATGAGTAAACATCAAAAAAGTTGGAAAGAAAACATCCCATTTGGGCAAATGATAAGAATGAAAAGAAATTGCACTGAAGAAAAAAAAAATTGAGGAACAGACAAATATACTGAAAAGAAGATTCCTACAGAAAAACTCCCTTGAAAAATTGTAGAATGTGCATGAAGGGAGACAAGAGAGCTTAATAGAAAGGAACATCTGGGGAAGAAAAGAAGAAGTAAAAAGGAAAAAATACAAGAGATGAAGAAGAATGATACCAATTTTATTACCAGATATTCGACTAATCGGGATAAAATAAAAAAAAATTTTCAAGAAAAATTTAACTATTTTACAAAGAGATCCATTTTAAAGTGATTGCATAGGGGAAGGCCCGAATAGGATTTATAGGAGACCCCAAACAGTAGAGCAACAAATAGCCCCCTCATATCCAAAATTAAAATAAAAAAGACAAAAAGGAAATAATGGTATTTTTAAATGTAGTAAGAAAATGTGCAAAACCTGCCCCTATCTAGAGAATATAATAAGAGCATAATAAGTACATAATCACAGAAGAAAATAGAGATCTCAGATTGTGGATCAGATTATGTCATTTAAGTACTGGAGTGCCCTTGTGGCCTCCAGTATATGGGAAGGACTAGTCAGACCTTACGCAGGAGATTTAATATGCATAGATTTAATATTTATTAAGGAGTCTAATGATTGGTGTGTATTTTGCTCCAATAGCTTGTGACTGATTCATTAAAATGTAGCACTGCCATAGTGAATGCATCTAAGTAAAAAGTTGCAAATATTGCGCAAATATTAATATATATTGTGCAGGTAGGCCTGCACCTGTTTGTGCATTTAAAAAAAAAATCACAAATGATAAATTGGGCGCTAATCCCGGATTATGCAAACTTTTGGGTGAATACTCAAAACAGGCAGATTATAAAAAAGTTGCATCTAAAAAATATTCGCCTGTCGAATTCTAATTCATAAATAGGACTTAGACCAAAAATGGGTTAAAAATCCAATTATTCACCTGAAAATAGGCGCTAAAACCTTGATAAATTTCCCCCATAGTGTGTCTCGTCATTTTGCACAATTTCATAATGCTGATGATAATCTGCTAAGAGTGTATCCATGAGAGCGGACGGATCCTGTGGGGTATACACTGGAGGCTGATCCCACGGAACTTCAGGTGTGCACGAGTCTTGCAATGGGAAGTTTCAGTTTGAACACCAGAGTTTTCCAGTGGGGTTCGGCCACGGTTGAGCGACGAGTGTTCCCAGTAACGGTGTGTGTGTGTGTGGGGGGGACAGGTCCATACCCCGTCCGAGAAGTGAGTAGATACTTTATGTGATATTGTGTGCTATCTAGTCTGTAAGGAAAAGAGATTGCTCCTCATTTTTTTTCTGCTTTTTTTCTGCTTCTTTCTGCATAAGACTGTTGGCGTTGTCCGGAGGGTATAGCGATCCCGGCTGAATCATCTGCGAGTAAATGTTGGGCATTTTTTCTGCAGTGAGTGGTGGAGTGTCGCCACTCACCAAGTGTAAGTGATTAAGTTCTATCAATATACATATGTAATTTTAAAATTATATATTTTTTGGCACGAGCCTCTCCGCTCCCTAAGTGCTGTTTTTTCTGTCTTGTTGTCTAGAGTTTTTTTTTTTTTTGCAATTAATTATTTGTAAAATGGCCCTGTTGTGACTCCTATAACAAATTTAGTGTTACGGGGCTATATGGGGTATCAATTATTTCTAGTTTTTATCAATACCATATTTGTGAAAATTGGATGTTTTATCACTTATTATGATTTTTTTACATATATAACGTAAGAAAAAATCTGCAATTATGGTGATTTTTTCCCCTACTTTTTGTTTACAACATTCGTTGACGTACGGGATGATAATTGTTATATTCTAATAGATTGGGCAATCATGCACGCGATGGTACATAATATGTTTATTTTTATATGTTTTATTTGTATAATGGGAGGAGTGATTTAATTTTTATTGGGGGAGGGTCTTTGCAGTATTTAAAAAAAAATACTTTTTTATAATTTTTTTTTACAAATTTAGGTCCTCCATTTAATCAGTAGATTGAATATACTGTTCAATGCTATTGATCAGGGTTATCGGCACTCTGCCCATAGAGTCTGCCTGTAGCAGACTCTGTGCAGAACGCTGGCTGACCACACAGAGAAAGGTAAGAGACCTTTGGTGGACTCGGAAAGTGATCGGGACCTCTACTGTGTGATTGTGGATGTCCCGATTGGTAAGTGACAAGAGCTGCTCCTGTCACTTAAATGCTGCAATCGTTAAATGGGTTAATGACAGGCTACAGCATGATTGGTGCAGCCTGTCATTAATGGTGAGGGCCCGACTGCTGATTACAGCCGGCCCCCACCAGCTATGAAGCGCACTCTACTCCTGAGCATGTTTCATAGTGGGATATGCACCCTTGACATAATTGTACACCTAGGGTAATTTGGTGACAGGCTTCCAGGGCGTGCAGGTACGTAAGGGGTTAAAACAGATACATTAAAGAGACTGCAAAAGTGCTGTGTAAACCCATCCAATGCATGTCTTCCTGCTTTTGCATATTCCTACTAACATAAAACACAAAGGAACAACCTGCGGCTGTGTGGTGTGCATGAATAAGTCAAAAATGAAGACCTGATGGAATATGTGACTGATTTTTTTACATGTGTGATTCCCTCAGCTTCCAATGCAGACCTCCTCATTGATAGGGTGCACTGTCTGCCCAAACCGCAGCATCTCCCTGACTCTTTTCCCCGAGACGTGATATTACGGGTGCATTTCTTCCACATAAAAGAGAAGATTATGAGTGCAATCAAACAAAAACTCACCTTACCCCCAAGATTTCAAGAACGCGTATTTGCGGACCTATCCGCAGCAACTATGGAAAGGAGAAGAGCTTTGCAACAAGTACGAAGATCCTAAGAGATAACAATGTGCAATATAGATGGGGCTTCCTGGTGAAATTGCTCATTAACTACAATGGAGCCAAAAGCCTGGCACATTCACCTGAGGACGCTATGCAGCTCAGCAAGAAATGGAACTTGACACAAACGGCTCCAGAGGCTGCTACAGAGAATAGAGCCGGCCGATCCCATGTGCAGCAGGAGTGGAGCACGGTTCTACCACAAAAGAGGAGATCTCGTGATTGAAAGCTAACCTAGCATCCTCAGTCTCTGGGATGTTTATCATAGGGACATGGGTGTTTAAGACCTGTTACATACTCGGTTTCCTTTTTCTTACTGTCAGACCGCTTAATTCACCTTGATTCTATGGCTGCTAGAGACATGCTCGATTGAGGTTATGGTGTGTTTAGCCTTAATCCCTCCCTTGGCCATGTATACGGCTCTTATTACTGATAAGTTTGTTTGTGTTATGTTATTGTTATATGTTCTTTTTTCTTGTTGGCAGTCCTTCAGCGCATATGTGCCTGCTTATATAAATATGTTCTGGGGAGAAGTACCGTTGCAGACGTCACATTTATGGGTAGCCCCATCACAGCAATTTATGTATATCCATAATAATGGTTAAAATCTTATCCATGAACGTCAAAGGTCTTAATTCCCCATACAAGAGGTCATTGATTTGGCGTGAGGCAAAACAGCAAAAAGCTGATGTGATTTTTTATACAAGAATCACACCTTAATAATGACGATCTGCATAGACTTAAGCACAAAAATTTTCCCCATGTGTTCCCAGACCCGGCCTCCCATAAAAAATGTGGCGTCTGCATAGTGGTAAGGGATACAGTGGCATTCCAAGTACAGAGTAGAGTTCTAGACGAAAATGGACGGTACACCATTGTGGTTTGCCTTATTACCAATGTTTTATTTACTCTAGTCTCGGTCTATGCGCCTAACAAGCGCCAATACAGCTTTATTCTACGACTGATAGCTGAAGTGGTTAAAATACAGAAAGGCACGCTCGTTATCGGTGGCGACTTTAACAAAACCATATGGCAGTCTATGGATGCTATTGCAAAACAGGTATGTGTAGAACCTACTCCTCTTGCCAATTTACTGCATAAGAACCGCCTATACGATGTATGGCGGCTACATAACCCTTCCACACACGACTACACTTTTTTTTCATAAACACATAGGTCCTACACTAGGATAGATTATTTCCTAGTGGATCACAATACCATACCCAAAATTGCAGTGGCATCCATAGGCACCATTGAGTGGTCGGACCACGCCCTGATTCTCATTGAGGTGGATGAACAGTTTCTTTTATGTTATAGTTCCGTTTGGAGACTTAATAACTTTATATTACAACACCCTAAATATGCTCCAGATATGGATAAGACATTAAAGGAGTACTTCTCCTTTAATGACAACAGAGAGGTGCCGGATACGGTGCCATGGTGTATCCATAAGGCAGTCATGAGAGGACACTTCATGGAACAGGCCTCTGTGGACAAAAAGCAAAGAATGGCGCAACAGGTTCACCTACAAACACGATTATCTGCCAAAGATTTGAAGCCAAACCCAGGAACAGACTATAATCAGAGAACAGGTCATAAAGGAAAGACTGGATTTCTTCTTTTTCAAATCCACTCCTGGGTTAGGCTTCAAATCTTTGGCAGATAATCTGTCGTCAGATCTGTTGGTGGAATAGGGCCTTTACACAATGACCCTACCACACCCCAACCAACGGAATCACTGATTAAAAATTTCTTGGACAACATAGACCTCCCCTTTGTGTCCTCCGACCAACTAGCCCACTTATCTAAACCAGTGTCAGAAAAAGAAATACTAAATGTAATTAAATCCCTTAAATCTGGCAAAGCACCAGGGCCCGATGGGCTGACCAACAAATATTATAAATTTCACATGGTTACCCTAGCCCCATATTTAACTAGATTATTTAATAGTATCTTCACCAAGGGACAATTCCCAGCAGAAATGCTCAAAGCCCTAGTTATAACACTACCCAAGCCAGTGAAATCCCTGGACATGGCTGCCCACTTCGGCCCCATTTCCTTACTTAATGGGGATTTGAAGCTGTATGCCAAGCTGTTGGCAGGCAGGATGGCGGAAGTCTTACCATCATTAATAGGGGGAGACCAAGTGGGATTCGTTCCTGGGCGACAAATGGTGGATGGGACACGTAGATTCATCAACTTAATACATGCTGCTGAGGCCCGGAGAACGCCTTCTCTGCTCCTTACCTTAGATGCGGAGAAGGCCTTCGACCGGGTCCATTGGGGGTACCTGCGTGCCTCCCTAGAAAAATTTGGATTACAGGGCCCAATCTTGAAGGCCATTATGGCCTTGTACACAGTACCAGCAGCCCAAATCTACTCAGCAGGCACTCTGTCGCGCACATGGTGCCCCCTGTCCCCCACAATATTTGTCATGGCAATAGAGCCATTAGCCCAACAAATTATACCGATAAGAGCATATCGGGTATTAAAGTAGGGAAAAATGAACACCGCATTGGCCTTTTTGCGGACGATATCATCTTGGCCATTACCAGTCCCAACACCTCTCTGCAGTCAGTAATGTCTAACCTGAACGCATTTGGAGTGGTGAGCTATTATAAAATAAACTCATCTAAGTCAGTAATCCTGGATATGGGCCTCCCTGCTGCAGTGGGGGCCAAAATAAAAGATGAGTTCCCTTTCCAATGGGCCTCGGGAGAGATACAATATTTGGGCATAATCCTAACATATCCCAGTGCCAAGCTGGTACCCACTAATTTCAAAGCGATACTATCAACCCTTACTAGTGATATTAATAAATTCTCAAAAATCCCAGTATCGTGGGTGGGGCGCATCTCCACCTCTAAAATGATGCTCCTACCCAAGGTGCTGTACTGTTTTAGGAATTTACCTGTTTATTTTCCTTAAACCATGCTACAACGCATCCAATCCCTTCTTAACAGTTTTGTATGGGCTGGCCAAAAGGCGAGGGTGGCTAGTAAAATTTTGTGCTTGCCGGTGCGACAGGGAGGCCTAGGATGTCCTAATGTAACGCTATATTACTATTTGGCCATTATGGACCAACTTAAGAAATGGTGGGAGGACAAGGACAATCGCCCATGGGTGACACTAGAGAGGGAATTGCTACACAAATGTGACCTTGTTGCCCTCCTTTGGAAAGCTAGGCTAACTAAGGAACCGGTAAGGGCCCTCCCACCTACAATCGCAGCAGGTATTAGAGTGTTCAATAAAGGGGTAGTGACTCAGCTTTTAACGCCATCCAGACTGCAAGCTATCCCCATTAAAGCCCTACATAGTCTTATAGAGGATTCAGATTACAGCGGGTGGGCAGCCAAAGGCATCTCTACATTGAGGGATCTATACTCCGGTCAGCATCTAAAATCTTTTGCCGAACTGGTCTCTGCTTACGACCTTTTAAATAGAGATTTCTATAAATACTTACAGGCGAGGCATTGCCTCCAACACCTCCGAATTCCAGATTCAAAGGAAACTACACAATTTGAGACCTTTTTGGCAAAGAACCGATGTGGATCGGGCTTGGCCCTCGCCTATAAACTATCTTCCCAACCGGTTGACCTAACCTTTATCACTAAGTGGGAAAAAGATCTAACACGTTCGTTCTCACAACAGCAATGGGCCTCTCTGTTCACCCTAGCATCTAAAGTGTCACACTGCATCGGCCACCTGGAATTATCGCGAAAACTACTATACAGATGGTATATGCAAAAATCTTCCTAGATGCATCCTCCTCCTGCTGGAGGTGTGAGTCTGCAGTGGGCAAACTTATGCATGTTTGGTGGGAGTGTCCGCCCCTCACATTGATTTGGATGAATGTCCGCAAATTTATACAAAGGATATTAGGTTATCCAATAAACTGGGGTCCAAGTTTGGCACTGTTGTCTATGGACCTAGAGGATGTACCCTCACAGGATATTGCGATAATAGTACATGCACTTATGGCCACCATAAATTGCATAGCCAAAAAATGGAAGTCAAAAGAGACTCCGTCTGTTGCGGAAGTCAAGGCAGCAGTCCAATTTAACTACAACATGAAATCGGCTATTGCAATTAGGATGAATAACCTGCCCCGATTTACTAAGCAATGGGACAAGTGGCGGACACTACAGCCATGATAGAATGGGAGGGGGAGCTCACTATACATATGTAAGTACTAATCTTGACCTAGGTTTATGTCCAAGGCCCATAGGACGACATATTATTTACTCATTCACCCACTGTTCCAATGATTAAACGTGTACATAACCCCAGAACAAGTTACTTATCATACATGTGCATTGTTTATAGGACTGCATACTCTTATTCTTACTTTTGTTTATTTTTATTCCTGTTTGTTATGTTCTTTATGTTTATGTCAGCCGAAGGATCTTCGGCTGGTGTATTGTGTAAAAATTTGGAAAAAAAATTCTAAATAAAAATTTTAATAAAATAAAAAAATAAATAAATCCTTTTTATAAATACTTCCAATTTTTTGTCATCCTAGTTAGGATTATTTCCTGCTTCTCACTTCCACATATATGCAGCGGTGTTGAAGCCTTTGACTCTGGGGGGAGGCTTCACTCTATTGCACTTAGAACACCAGCAGCTTTTGTTTGATAAGTTTCTATTGATCGTCACAACAGTGTACTTAGAATTGTTGTTTTTCTTTTTCACTAGTCAAATGTTTTCAAGAGTTGTGAAAGAACAATTAAAATTTGATGGACTTCTCAAGTGTCTGAGAGACTAATGCTGCGTTTACACGGAACGATTATCGTGCGAATTTGCGCGATAATGATCAAATTTGAACGATAATTGTACGTGTAAACGCATCGAATGATTGAACGACGAGCGAAAAATCGTTCATATTGATCTTTTAACTTGTTCTTAAATTGTTGTTCGTAAAAATTTTGCTGATCGTTCCGTGTAAACAGTCGTTGCGAAAGTCCTGCCGCCCACAGCCCGGCCCTCCGCTCATCCGCAGCTCGGCCCCCCGCTCATCCGCAGCCCGGCCCCCGGCTCAATCGCCTCCCTCGCTGCCCCGATCTCCACCCCCGACACTCCGATCGCCCCCCCCCCCCCCGCCGCTGCTGCCGCTCCGATCGCCCCCGCTGCCCCGGCGGCGAGTATACCTTACCTGCTCGGCGTAGCGGGTGTTTGAAATTCCCGGCTCCCCTCTTCAGTGCATTGATTGGCTGAAGAGGGGTGCCGGGAATTTCAAACAGCTCCTCTTCAGCCAATCAGTGCTCCTCTTCAGCACTGATTGGCTGAAGAGGAGCCGTTTGAATTTCCTGGCTCCCCTGTTCAGCCAATCAATGCACAGCAGCACTGATTGGCTGAAGAGGAGCCATTTTGAAATTCCCGACTCTCCTTTTCAGCCAATCAGTGCTGCCGTGCATTGATTGGCTGAAGAGGGGAGCCGGGAATTTTAAACAGCTCCTCTTCAGCCAATAAGTGCGATCAGCGGGGGTGGCGATCGGGGCGGCGGGGGAAGGGGGGCGCAGGGGGCTGCGGATGAGCGGGGGGCCGGGCTGCGGGCAGGTGATCTTAAAACGATCGCAAAACGATTTTTCCGTACAATATATCGTACTGTCTAAACGCTGATAGTTAGATTAAAAAAAACGTTACTCTAACATCGTTAATCGTGTGATCGGGCCAATTATCGTCCCGTGTAAACCCAGCGTAAGGGTCCATTTACTCAGAAAGATTATCTGACAGATTATCTGCCAAAGATTTGAAGCCAAAGCCAGGAATGGATTTGAAACTAGGAGAAATCTCAGGCTTTCCTTTATGACCTGATCTCTGTTTATAGTCCGTTCCTGGCTTTGGCTTCAAAGGTTTGGCAGATAATCTGTCAGATAATCTTTCTGAGTAAATGGACCCTTAACAATCATGATATGGTCAACCGAAAACAAATTGCTAAGGCATTCTTAAAGCATCCTGTGCCTGCCATCCTTAATATACCATCCTAAAGCGTACTGTGTGGAGTGCGTAGCAGCAGTAGAAATATTTTGTATGTGATGAGGATAGTTGTTCTCCAATGCTTTATATAGAATAAAAGATACTCAATATCAGAGATAGAAATGTGTCTTCTAATATACTGTAGAATTTTTTTTCCCAAGGACAAAAAGAGATGAGGCTTATTTCATTACATCACAGCCCCCAACCTCTTTATTTACAGAAAATGATGTTCTTTTTCTCCCTGCATTTTCATGCCAGAGGCAAAATGAATGGAACCCCTACTCTCCAATATATATATATATATATTTATTTATATTTTTTTTTTGACGTATTAAACAGACTTTTTTTGCCTCTATGTGTTAAAGTAGCCAAAAAGTAGAGTTTTGGGAACTTCTGATTTTTCACTTTAAAAAAAAACAAAAAAAAACTTTCTTTATTTTAGCAAAATATCCCCTTTAACCATTTTAGATGCACAGGAAAGAACTTTGCAGAGCCGCATACCTATGTTTGGCTAGTTCCTTGTGTAAATGTTAGTGTCTCTTTGAAGGATAACTTAATGTCATTGACACCTGTGGGGACTTCTTTTGTTGGCAGGAAGGATGGTAGAAGAACTCGGGTGTGCAATCCAAATAGTATAGTAGTGGCATACTGATAGAATTTACATTATAGCTAGAGGCCTTTCTCTAATTTTCAAATAATGGATTATACTATACACTCTCTATTAATTATTACACTGTCACAGTAAGTAAATAAAGAAGTTAAAAAGAAGTTTTTATTTATAAAAAATAATGATACTTCTTTTGCTATCACCACACTTCCTCTGCAGAGGCTGACGGAAACTGTGACAGTGTCGGACAACAATAGGAATATACAGTACACAGATGGAACAAACCCTCTGCTCTGTATAGTGATTGCTCTATTCTAGTGCTGCTGAACAGCACTGAGGATCAGAGGGTTAGAACCATGCAGTTCCAGACACAAATGTTGGTGGCATCAAAGGGGCCGTGTCGTTCCCTACTGATGTCACTAAACAGAATTTAAAAAAAAAAAAAATCCTGTATATTAAGCGTACAGATAGGGGGGAGCTCTGGAATTTACTGCATACTAGATACTGTATGTGCTTACTCATCATAAAACAGTATGCAGTAAATTCCAGAGGTCTTAGTAGTGGATGCCATGATGGTATTTCTGATTTGACTCTCTCTCTCTCTCTCTCTCTCTCTCTCTCTCTCTCTCTCAGATTATATTCATAGAATTTTGACACAAAAAATGTGCAAGAATGTTCACCAGGTACTGAAAAGTAGAGATGATCGAACATCGGAAAATCTATAGAAGGGGAACCTTGTTGAACCTTCCACATTTGATTCCCGCTCCATGGGGAAGGAGAAGACGGCCCGGGTACAGCCTGGAATTCCAGGATACAGCCTAGGTAATAGGCTAAATCCCGGAATTCCAGGCGGTACCCAGGCTTTCTTCTCCTTCCCGATGAAACGAGGAAAGCATCGGGAATCAAATACAGAAGGTTCAACAAGGTTCGAGTTCTATAGAACCTAAGATTTTCCGATCTTCAATCATCTTTACTGAACAGATGTAGGGGTGCAGCAGTCTGCGAGACTTTTTTAAAAGTTGCAAATTATAAATTTGTTGCAAATCCCAAATTACGCAAATTTTTGGTTGAATACTCAAAACAGGCAGGTTAAAAATTATTACATCAAAAAAATATTTGCCTATCAAATATTGGGTCATAAAATTTGGCGAAAAATCCAAATATTGACCTAAAAATAGTCACAAAGCCCTTGATAAATGTCCCCCATGGAATTTTTTTTTTTAATACAAAAAGTAGTATAAAGCTAGCCAAATAAAATAAAGTATGAAATATCTGCCTACTGTATGTCCACATCAAGTACTCACTATACAAGATTCATTTTGCTATTTTTTCTTCTAGAGTGATTCACCGACGTGAAGTGTTGCATTCGTTTCTGTGTACCATGTGAAGCTGTGCTTAAATCAATAGCCACAAAATATTTATAAAAAGAATCTTTTATCCAACCACATTTCCAAGTGAACAACCTGTGGAACAAAGAGAACTGCACAGCTGGATGACAACAGACTTGTATTTTCCCATAGCATAGTATATACTTTACAAAAAAAAAAAAAGTAATAAAAAAGCATGAAAATGAAATTCCTATGCACATATGAACAAAATATGACTGTCTGTGTTCATCAGTAAATACCCTATGTTAGGATCACTCTTTTTTTTGTGCATCTAAAACTGAACATAACTAAGATTGTCTTTGCTTTGTGATGTCAGCTATGACCATTTAAAAAGGCTTTTCACCTTCATATGACTTTTGTATATATTGTAAATGGTATTATTATTATCATCATCATCATATTTTGAAATTTATATTAACATATTTGGGAGCTTCGAATGTTAAATATTTATATCAAGAGAAAGATTTTGGCTTCTTGCCTAGATGTCACCGCATCCTGATGCAGCATTTTAGTGCGAAATAAAAATAATTTAGGGAGTAAACCAATTTGTTGCCCGTCCCTGCTGATCAAGAGGCGGGAATATATTTTGTTACATATGCCCTTCACCTCTGCAAGTCTGTTAGCGATTCAAGAGACTTAAACACCCTAGAAACTCTTCAAACACAAGTTCTTAGGCTTTATCACTTTCATGAGTTAATTCTAGGTTTAGAAACATGCCCAATGTAAATGCAATGCATGCCCTATAAAAAGAGTTACTTTATAGGGAGCCTGTCACCATAATGATCCTTACAAGGATCTCTAGAAATTGAAGCCTTTGCTGTAGGTGAGCTGTAAACGGGCCAATATGCCTTATAATAAGTTCATCTGAACTCGCTATCACTAGCTAGTTCAGCCAACAGTCTAAGATGTATTGTGGAGCCTCCCACATCTCCATGTCGGAGAGAAGGTATGAGTATGCTGAATTTTTGATGTCCAACCCTTTTGTTCTAGGAGTGATAAGTCTGGTAGTAGCTTACCCTTTCATGTAAGGTAGAGCCAAACGTTTGTGTGTTGTTCGGACAATAGTTTAAAAAAGTGCATAGGCTCCTTTAGATTTTGGCCAAATCCATCTTTAGATTTGAATAGAGGTGTGTTGTCCCCTTTCCAGTATGTGGCTGTTAATATCCACTTTGGCTTTGAAAAGGAAGTCAAGGCACACCTATTGGAATCCCAAAAAAAGGATCCCCATCTACCAGGCATTGATAGCACATCATTTTAGCCCTTACTAAGATGGGATTACCTTTTCCCTTGAAAAAAGCCTCTATGTGGTCTTATCTGTGACTCTTTTGCCATTAAAGTGCTGTGGCCATAAAAATGTGTCCACCCTTACTTTTCCATAAATTTTGTTAAGGATTTGTTAAGGATTTGAATAGATCATTATGTCATAACAGCATAATCCTCAAAGGGCTAAATCTTACATTAGAACCATGTATAGCACGTACAGACACGTTAATGGGGCCATTGAGTAACATTGGTCCTATGGACGTGTAAATAAGACCTTACTGAAAGAGTATTCCCCACCCCCCTTTTCTTGCGTCATACATCTTGGGATATGTTAAACCAAATGAATATGTAAGGAAGGACACATCTGGGTATATTATAATTGTAAATGCTAGTCAGTAAGTGCAAAAACACCTAGTGATATACAGATGTAGCCAGGGTTAACATGTTCCCTGACACAACAATTGTGTCAGGGAGCTATGTTAACTCAATTAGAACGTCAAGTTAAACACAGGCTACATCTGTATTAAAGTCAAAGTAATATAAATAAGAAAAATCTTCCCGATGATATAAATATAATAAGTGGAAATTTAATAACAAACAAGAAAAAAAATAGCTTTAAGTCATTTGAAGGTAGAAAACCCCTTTAATATAATTTTCTATAATAATCAGAATTCTAATAATCGCAACATGTGTCAAATAAAATAAACCAGTTCAAACATATAATACAATTTGGAATCACATTTTGACAACATAAGCGATAGTTATACAGATCTCTGTAAATATCATATAAAAATGTAAGAATATTTTTTTTCAGTTTTGACATATCTTACAAGTTACTATAAACTGTCTCCCTCCTGAAGACATTAAAAATATACATGAATAGATTGTAACATTTCTTTCTCTTTCCATAAAATGCTTCCATAGTTTTTTTTTCTTTTTTTTTTTTCAGCATGCCCCTACTGCATACAGAAACATAGCTTTCCGGGCCAGAAGTTTTACATAGGCTAGTTACTGTATCTAGTTTATAATTCCATTACACAAATGGTCACATTCAGTAGCAGTAAAAGCACTAAAGTCTTGCTTACATTGTATCTTCTAATATATATTTTGAATCTATAAAGGCTATTTCTAATATATAATGCATACGTTCATAGATTGTAAAAAAAAAAAAAGGAAAAGAATTAAATTAGACACCACCTAAAACTGATAAGATTAACCAATCAAAAGTCCTCAATGTAGCAACAATGAACAATTGTACAAAGTATGATGTACAGTCAATAACCTACTGTACAAAAAAGGGTTAGTTATGATATCGAGGAGACAGCAACCTTTATAACTTTATTGATACTAAAATTGACAGTTTCAAAAACATTCTTTTTTTTATACTATTTCTCTGATACCATGTCACAGTTTACTTTGAGCTATTTTTGTTCTGTAGATTATAAGTTGTAGTAATGATTTACCATATGCTCATGTGGCCTAAGAGCATTATCAGAAAGTGACTAATTGTTTATATTACATTTTTATTTTAAACATCTTTTTTTTTTCTTATCACATTTCCTTTAAGTAGGTTGTGTATTGCATATCAATGTTTGGTAAAAGTTTACCTTCCTCCACAAGTCTTGAATGTCACATGATCTTTTACCATGTTTTAGGTAATAAAACCTTTATTATCGGCTGATCATGAAGTCTTTGGAAAAATCCAATTGAAGCCAAGAAGAGATGGTGCAGTTGTTTTATTCATTCCTGGAGTCTTTTCATTTTAATGATCACAGGATTCACAGCATGAGAAATTTAGATGTTACCAGGATATAATGGTGCTACTTGTCTGTCTTATTACTCCTACAGAGCAGATGATGACAAGCGACTGTTTATGAGCTAAGACAAAAAAAGATTTAAGTTTCCTATGTCCCCTTTAGTCTTAAAGGAGCTTCTGATTAAATAAATATATACAGTGGGGCAAGGAGGTGGCGGGGAAACATAATAAAGAATGTATACTTACCATTCCCAGTGCTCTATCAGTGCCACATCTCTCCCTACCGACCTCTGTCACCATTCTCCTGCTCTACCTCCTGCAACATCGCAATCCAGCTGATGTATACCCCACTCAGCCAGTCAGTGACTGGGGTGGGACACCACTGCAGTCACTGATTGGCTGAGCAGGGACTTTCCCCCAGGTCATGTACAGGGAATCTGGGGGAAAATTAAATCCTGTGAGGGTTTGGGAGCCTGTTGACTTAACGATGTTGGGGTACAGGGATTGGTAAGAGTACACCTTTGTTATGTTCCTCCATCCCCTGCCCGTCCTGTATATAAAGCTTTCCTTTAAAGGAATTATCCAGGCTTACAAAATATGGCCACTTTCTTTCAGAACCAGCATCACTTTTGTTTTCAGTTTGGAGGCAGTTTTGCAGCTCAGTTCCATTGAAGTCAATGGAGCTGAATTGTAATACCACATAAAACCTGAGAATAGGGGGTGGTGCTGTTTTTTGAAGAAAAAAAAGTTTGATCTAGGATCAAAGTTTTCTTTGATCCTAGATAACTCTTTTAAGCTAGGGCGAACACAGGTTATGCCACACTGTGCTATAAAAAGTGAAGCTTTCTTGGTTTTTAAATGTCTATTTCCTGTTGAGAATCGTGAAAATTATGGGTGTGGTGGGGATGTTTAAATCTGTGAATTTAAATAGAAGATTGAAGGCAAATGTTCCAATTCAAGTCTTCTGGATTTTTTTTTTTGCAGTTTTTATATCTCAAATCCCACTTGCTGTAATGAATGACAAATATTGAAAAAAATGGTAGCAGAAGAAATTATGCATAATATCTAATATAATATCTCACTAGAAAAAAAAAATCTAGTATGTGATACATAAATTAACAGAAACAGCTTCACACATATTAATTGTTGCTTTCACATATTTACCATATATAAACACTAAACTCAATAAAACCTTTTTGCGCTGCATAAATGTATCTGTTAGAATAACATTACACAATATTTTCCAACACTGAAAGTTGAAACTGACCATATACAGTATGTCCCATCAAAGTGAAGAGGAGTCTTGGGCTCTGTTTACACTGACATGAGTTTTCTGTTGCCTCTATAAAGCAATATAGCAATACTACATGGTAAAATCCTGATGACCACCACTACAAAGGGAACAAAGTCAGCTGCTTATGGCCCTTTTCAATGTGAGGTATGGGCCCTAAACATCTGATCACTGGGGTTGTCGGGTGTCAGTACCCCTTTGATCAGTGAATGATGACCTGTCCTGTGGATAGGCCTCTGAATTGCCTAGAAAACCTCTTTAAAGTGTCACTGTCATTGTTGTGAGAGCGAGCGGGGAGAAGATCGTGCTGTGCGCTGCCTGCTTTTCCCGGCTTCTTTTCATGATCTGTACTGAACACTCAGATCTGGACCGATCAAACCTTTTGACATGTCTCTATGACACATCATCAACAGGAAAGCCTTAAGAAAGGCCCCCCAGGGGTCGAAACGTTGAGGCTGTGTATGTTGCTTGAAGAAACTATCATTTTCTGAATACTGGATGCTGCCGGATCACTTCTTTTCTGGATGTCTCTATGGCATGTCAAAAGATTTCCATATGACAATGACACTTCAAGTTTCTGTAAAAGGATTCACCCTTTTTTTAATTGGGCTCTCCAGTGAACAGTTACAAACTAGCAAGTGTTTAGGTCCCTTACAGAACCCTAATGGGAGAAGGGAAGCATTACATGGAGATTTAAAAAAATACAAAGGGCTATCTATGTAATGGGAGGCTATGCAGAGGCTTGCAGTGGTCATGAGTAGACCTTGAGGCACTAGTAGTAACATGTAGTACTAGTGGCACAAACATCCAACAGTGAGAACCACAAGGCCAGTAGTAAGACCACTGATTGGCTGTGTTGATCATTTATTAACTGCTTGTCCGCCCACTCAAAGTTTATATTCGGGATATCCATAGAATTGGAAAGAGGAGTATACAATTTTGTTATTTTTTGGGGGGACTCTTATTTCATTTTTTTTTTAAATAAATAGATGAATACCCCCTTTAAGGGTTAAAATAAGTGTGCATACTTATATCATAATGTAGTTAAACAAATGCAAGTAGGCTGATTGTAACATACAAATGTGCAGCTATTTCCACAACGTCTGAATTACTAAGGGGAAAGCTTGATTACATTCTGTCTAAATAATACAAATCAATATGAACAAAATATCAGTGTATCTGTGGTGTGTCATAATTGCATTAATTTTGCAAGAATTAACTTGGAGATTTAATTTCTGGAGTCATTTTTGCTTGCATGCTCACATTTGTGTTCTAATGAAATTTGAATGCATTATACAATATCTTATCTACATTTCATGAATATGCATTTATTCACAACTCAGATATAGGAGCAAAACCTGTGTTCCGAGTTTGGGTTTCACCGATACAGTCAAGGTCAGAGCTGCTGCATTGGGGCCCCAAGCAAAAATAGAGAGGTAAACGAATAAGGAGGGGATCTAATTTACTATCTAATTAATTTAACACACATTATTAACATGGTAGACTGGACACATGAGTAAATGCTTGAAAATGTTAAAGTGTCAATGATTTTAAAAATATTTGGATCACCGCCTTTTCCACCTCGCTGCAGAAAACGGGTTCTAAAGACGTAACATAAAATAAGGGAGGCAGGAAAAGAAGTGTTTAGCTCTGTCCCTCTCTTGACTCTTTCTAGCAACTGTTGTGGGTCCGAATGAACATCCAGACCAAAACCGGGGCATGTTAAAGTGGTATTCTACCTATACTTACAGATGGCAGTTGCATGTTGCTCCCTCATTGCTCCCCCTCCTTCCCTTCTTCTCCCTCAATATTCTTTCTTCTTCCTGCTTCTGAGATGACTCCTCAGAGTAGGACCTTCTCACTGAGCCAATCACTGCCAAACACAAGACACCATCTTGGTCAGTGATTGGCAGGTCCTGTACCCAAAGTTTGTTTCAAAAGCAGGAAGAAAAAAAGGTGAGCCAAAAAAAGAATGGGAGCTGTGAGTTTAATAGCAGGGGGCTGGAATATCTAAGTCTATATAATATATTTATTCCTTTAAGTATTATTTTAAGCATGATGACTCTATTCCATGTGCAGGCTCATGTACCTAGTCACACTACTAGACTGTTTTGCTCAGAGCCATTATAGAGCTGCCATGTAACTATCTAGAGGAACCCTCTTAAAATACATTCATATGCCTCTACGTCTAGGGTAAAACACCTCCATAATTATAGCCTGAAAATACAGCAGACTTATCACTTTTGCTCAGGTTGTTTGACAAATCTTTTGTAGTCTATTTTTTGGCTTGAACTGCACTAGTATTTTGCCCCAGAATTATGGTACATTGGAGTAGATTTATCAAACATGGAGTAAAGTGAAACTGGCTTAGGTGCCCCTAGCAACCAATCAGATTCCACCTTTCACTTTCCAAAGAGTCTGTGAGGAATGAAAAGTGTAATCTGATTGGTTGCTAGGTTTCACTTTACACCATGTTTGACAAATCTCCACCATTGTTTTTATATTGTGCAGCATCTTAAGCCAGGTCACCTTCTACCAAGGTAAATCCTTTTTGCATAGGCCACGCTAATTTGTCCGACTCTATTGTACAGTGTTGTAAGTGTTTATAACTCATAATAAATGCAAATGATAACTCATAATAAATGCAAATGATAACAACATTTTGGCACATTTACAGTAATACATTCCCCCTATATGTCTCCTCTTAAAAAGGGTTTCAATGGGAGATTATCTTTGCACATATGACATCCTGGAGCCTACATGGCAGAACTTGGTGACTGTACAACCTCAAGAGGTTCTACTGTGTCATTTGTACAGTGTTAGTTACTGTATAATGGAAAACTGTTTTTAAACTTTTTTTTTTTTTTTTTACAAAATGACCGATTTAAAACCTACATAAAATGTAAAGTTACTTTGTAGCGCTTTCTTTTTACCATTTTCAGCTACATGATGTTTTCTTCTCCAATGATATGAAAAAAGCTAAATCCGGACTCTGTAATTTCCCTGCTATCACTGCAGTGTTTCTTGGGTATCCAGATAATAGTTACATCAGTAAAGCTGACCTGTTACAATGTATGTCTGACAGTCAAGTGAAGCTAAAGTACTGCCCAAAGTCTACAAAAAAAAAAAAAAAACTATTAAAGCAGAATTATGTAAAAAAAGCAGCCATATTGACATACTCTTACGTGTGTAGTTGCTTTATCTATGTAAATATTAATAACAGATCAGATTGGGGTTTCCATATAGACAGTAAATAGTAAAGATGAGCGCAACTCAAGCTTGATTAAGTCCGATTGTTCGGCATTTAAATACTGGTGGATAAAAACGTTGGATTCAGCCCTGGGGTGTCCTGGAAAAAAGATACAGCCATAGACTATAACCACATGCTTGAGTTGCACTCATCAAGTGAATGATATACAATTTATCAAAGGGAATCTGTCATCACTTATGCTACCTGAACCACAAGTCATTTAAGCAGACACTGTTGGCTTCTACCTGCCTCACCATCTACTGTCTCGCTACCTGAACAAGGAGACATCTATCAATCAAAGCTAGTGGAGTAGGAAGAATCTGACAGGGATCGGCAGCATGAACGTGATTACAGGTTCCCTTTACTCTACAGGAAACCTCATGTTTAATAGAGTCTTAGTTTTGCATGCACACTGCTGCTCCACTCACTTGGGACCATTTGCCCTCCATACTCAGGATCAGGGGGGTCCACTTATAAAGGTGGATAGAACATAACATTTGACCATAAGAATATGTTTCTAACAGTATTTTTGAACAGTGAAGTGACTGTACTCATAGATACTCAAATGATTGTCCAAGAGACCATTGATCAAACTGGCAATAGAAAAAAAAAAAAAAAGAACTATACTTCCAATCCAGTTACATATTTGGTATACTTTGTCAATTTGGCTTTCCGGAACTTATAGGTTAAAAGGGCTACCAAACACTTGCAATGTCTCTTATCTCTACCCCAACCTATTCTTGTCTATTTCTTGTCAGATTGTAACTTTAAACCTAGGTTATAGGCTTAAAGGGATATAATTATTTGCCCCCTGTGGCCTGTTTGCGGCTGACGAGGTAGTCTGGAAGTGAAACGACCAAAGTACGAGAGTTACTTAACTTGCGTAATTCCTACTGACTTAAATAGCAGTTGTGTATATGGAGTAGCCCTATGAGCTATGATGTATATGTAACTTCTAAAGTAACATAAACACCATAGCTCATGAGACTACACAATTTGCATAATTCACAATAAAATAAATGAGTTCAGCAAATTGCATAACTCCCGTACTCTGTCTGTTTTCAGTTTCCTAACCACAACTGGCAGCCACAAACCGATGGGAGGGGGCCTGTAACTTATCTTTACAAGATGGGGACACCTCTTTATCAGACACCAACTTTAAAATATCTAGGGCCAACAGTTAACAGTAACATATTACACGATTTATATAGATCATATAGAAAAGAAAAAAAATCTACTCAAATCAGAACTGAGAGGAAAAAATTCATAAAAAAATAAATGCAGCTCTATCACTTGTATATTACTCATCTTACATGAAATACAAAAAGGGCTACGTTATTCTCCACATTGTTAATGATCACGATCACCAATCCCTACAGATAAGATGGGCCAAGCGTGTTCCATCACGTATATATATTTTTTCTACTTTGGCTTTTACCTAATGAACAGTTTGTGCATTAAGCCTTATGTAAATGAGCGGTACATAAGAAAAAAGTATGCATTATATATTAGCATAGTGGATCTGCCAACCACAGGACGCCTTTTTAACAAGGAAAAAGGAAATATTTTATAAATAGTACACTTTATTTTATAATAAATTAAATGAATTTTTGCAGTCATTTTCAACTTTATACATTTATACTGTTATCAGTCAGACAAACATACTAAAGTAATCAACAAAACCTTAAAGTACAGTAGATGTGAGTTGTTCAGGTATGGACACGTACTGACAATCGAAAGCTAATATTAGCCAATAATTGTCTGCAGCAGAGTGCTGACATTGGGTGTGCATCACTAATCTCCCTCTTTACATGATAATGGGCTGGGTCATGCTACGCTTTACTGTCAGTTTCTTTTGTTTGGATGATGTCATTCGATATTTTGATTTCAATCGTTTCAGCGCTCAGAGCTTCTTTGCCATTTTCCTCCTTTAGTAGTAATTTCCTAAACGGAAGGATACAAATAACTTGATTAGCACATTTTAAGGAAACAGTGTACTAATGCATAACAACAAAATATAAAAAAATACAAAACATGTTTGACTATAATCCATCTATCATGGAAGGCTAGGCTAAAACTGGAAAATTTTAGAAAAATTGCTTGTGCCTGTGTCTCTGTGACACAAGACTAACCAACATATTAGCATAGCTGCTCTTCAACTCCATGCAAATTAGGGTTTTAGGTTACTGTGCAGCATGGTGGCTCAGTGGTTATCTTTAGAGATGATGGAAACTTGAGGATGCTTGAGTCCGATCCTTTTGCATTTGAATATCAGTTGCTGAAGAAGTAGTATGCAGCCCTAGGGAGACCGGGAAAACATGGATACAGCCTATTGCTGGGTTCACACACAGTATATTTCAGTCAGTATTGTGTTCCTCATGATGCAACCATAACCAGGAGTGGATTGAAAACACAGAAAAACTCTGTTCACACAATGTTGAAATTGAGTGGATGGCTGTCATTTAATGGCAAATATTTGCTGTCATAAACCACCAATACCATAAATATCACTTCCTAGTAAATGTTTTTTTTTTCTACTAAAACGTATTAGATGCCAACCCTTACCACCAGCCATTTGTTAGCCCTAGATTTGTCTCCTGCATCTTAAGATATCCTAAGTTATAGCAAATGTACCACATGATTAACTTAAAAAAATATATCTATATCATTTGAACTGCACCACTGCGCAAATTCTAATTATGTCATCTCTTTCTCATACTGCTTCCCGGGATCCCAAGGTCTCCTCTGTTGTGTTAATATGCAATGTGCTACTATGCCACCTTCAGAATGATGTCTGTCCCTTTCCTGATGCGTCCCTAAGGAGATGTTGTTGCACTGGCCCCACCTCCAGTGCACCAATTAGGACATTTGCATGTTTACGAAATCGAAGAGATCTCTGGAACCAGGTGGCGGTATAAGGAATAGAAGTCACCTCTAGAATCTGTGTGTCGTTGACAATCCGACTGTGTAGAAATCTTTAGTTAATCTTGTGGTACAGGGTACCAGAGACACAATTTTATCAGATCACAACTTATCTATAAATAAAGGACAGCCGCTGTGTTTATTACAGTCCATTTCCTACATTTTACTGTTTCTAGTCAATGCTCAAAAGAGTGGTCTCATGTACTACTGACTCCTGCTCAGAAACAGAACACATTTGGGAAATCAAAACATTCAACATCAGGATTAAAGCCCAAAATTATTGAACGCCAATAACTGAAGAACTAAACATTGGAATATCAGGCATCATTGGTGCAAACATTTGTACAACAGAGGCATGGAAACCAAGTTAATAGAACCCAAGAACTTGAACAAACAATGGACATGAGGAACTAGGAAAAACTTTTGAAATACATCCAGGATTAGAAATTCATGTATGCTACAAACAGGGACTGGAACACTCGGATCCAGAAAACTAAATATCATATATCATAGAGGTTCTAGAGAATAAAACAGCAGTGGCGTAGCTACCAGGGTCGCAGCGGTCGCCACTGCGACCCGGCCCACTACGAGGGGGGGCCCTTGCCACTGCACTGCTCACCCCTTAAATTACTCTTGTGACCGCAAGCATTGATTTGCTTGCGGTCACAAGAGCGTGCTCGTCCGGGCCCCCAGCTGATGCGCGGCTGCTGGGGGTGTCCCGTCCTATCCCCGGCAGCGCGGCGCATCAGTGAGCTGCTTGGGGCCCTGACTTCCGGCACAGGAAGCGCACGTCAGAGACGTCCCTGTACGCCAGCCCCGGCGTATAGGGAGCTCACTGATGCGCCGCGCTGCTGAGGATAGGACGGGACACCCCCGGCAGCCGCGCATCGGGGGAGCGGGTTGTCAGGTGAGTTTGTGTGTTTTTTTTTTTTAATACTGCTTAGCATAGAGGAAAGGGGGGGGCATCTATAATGGGGGGAGAGGGGGGCATCTATAAGGGGGGGAGAAGTGTCCATCTATAAGGGGAGGGGGTATCTATAAGGGGGGGAGAAGAGGGGGCCATCTTCAAGGGGGGGGGGGAGTGGGGGCCATCTATAAGGGGAGGGGGGCATCTATAATGGGGGTAGAGGGGTCATCTATAAGGGGAGGGGGGCATCTATAATGGGGGGGAGAGGGGGCATCTATAATGGCAGGGGGGGCATCTATAATGGGGGTAGAGGGGGTCATCTATAAGGGGAGGGGGTCATCTATAAGGGGAGGGGGAGAGGGGGCCATCTATAAGGGAAGGGGGGTGCAACATGCAGTGGGGGCCTCTATATATACTATACCTACTAAATGAGGGTGTAAAGGGGACAGTACAGATGTGCAGTGTGTAGAGAGATGAGGGTGGTGTCAGTGTGAGAAGACTAATATGTCTGTCTGGCAGATTCTGTGGATTTGTAGCTCGGAGAAATTCTCATAACGGCCCAGGGCAGATGGAGAAGAAGATGAAAAGGAAAGAACTCCGATCAGAGAAGACGTCCCCTGTGAGTCACCTGATATATCTGCGCTGTATTGTATATGGTGTATACAACCTGTGTGGAGCTGCTTCCACCTCTATATGAGTGTATGAGGTGATAGTGATCTGTGTACAGTGGATCTTATTCAGTAGCAGCAGTGGTGTTAGTCAGTATGTGGTGGTAATATTTGTTACTTGTTATCTGGTACTGTGTTTTATTGGTCTCAGTATACTGGTTTTGGTCAGTAACAATATGGTGGTGATGGTTGTGGTGTGGCGTTAATATTTGCCCCTTGTATACTTGTATTATTGGCAATATTGGTCTCAGTATACAGTAACAGTATGGCGGTAATATATATGGTGATAATATTTTCACTTCCTATATGCTGGTGGTATTGGTAATATCTGTCTTGGAGTGTATATATATATATATATATATATATATATATATATATATATATATATATATATATATATATATATTTACATACACACACATACACCTACCAGTAGCATCACTTGGTCGTGAAAGGGGGGGGGGGGGCAAGTTGACCTTTTGCACCAGGGCCCAGGAGACGTTAGCTACGCCCCTGCCTGTTAGTTTACACTAAGAACTTGAAAGTCAAGCAGAAAAGCATCTCACGAGGACCTTAGATTGAATTAATCTAGGTCTGAATCAAGCAGGAGACCCAGACACACACACACACACACACACCTTTTGATACAGTAACATTCATGGTAGACTATTATCTTACTATTATCTTTCCTTGGACTCAAAGTTCAGGCACATTGGTCATCAGTTGGGCATAACTATATTTTGAATGGTTTTAGCATTGTTAACCCTTATTTTTAAGCTGCTGATTGGATAATCATGTCACCTCACATACTTTTTGAACCTGATTGGTCAAAGCCCCTACTGAAGATTTAGGCTTTAGATTGGCCTAAGACACAAGATGTTGTCAGAAACTGAGATTAGGGGTTCTATGTAGTATTTACCTATATTAGTGGTCTAGCCTTAACTTTAAGAAATATTTTTGAATTTTTTGCCACACTAACAATCCAGCTTTACACTCCACCATAGAATCCACTTAAAAGTTAAATCAAGTAAAAACTGACACAGAAAATAGAACAAACACTAAAAATTAAAATATATAATTTATATGATTGTCTTTAGATGACCATCCTATAAACTAATGTTGACTGCTTGCTAAATATTGTAACAGATTTTAGGCAATGTTGAAAAAAAGTCTAAGGCTTTGTTCACATAACATTTTTTCAGCTCTGTTTAAAATTATTTCCTTCATTTTCGGACAAAAATAACGGACGTCATTTATCTGTTTGGCCTCCCCTTAGGGGGCTTTTACACAGAGAGATTTATCTGACAGATATTTGAAGCCAAAGCCAGGAGACTATAATCAGAGAACAGGTCATGAAGGACCTGTCAGATAAATCTTTCTGTAAATGCATCCTTATTGCAATGATGGCTGTTGGTACATTATTCTAGTTTGGGGTTACTAATTGCCCTTTGGGTGTAGCTTAACCCTTATTGGACCGGGCCAATTTCAATTTTTGGGTTTTAATTTTTTCTTCCGTGTGCTTAAAAGGCCATAGCACTTGCATTTTTCACCTAAAAACACCCACATGAGCCCTTATTTTTTGCACCACTAATTGTACTTTGCAGTGATGAGCTGATTTTTTTCATTAAGTACACTGCGAAACCAGAAAAAAATTTAAATGTGTGGTGAAATTGGAAAAAAAACAAAAACATTTTTTCTTTTGGAGGGTTTTTGTTTTTACGCCGTTGGCCCTGGGGTATGTGAACAACTATTAAAAAACATCCGCTGTTTGCAAAAGACGTCTGAAAATATTTGTCATGATTGTTATTTTGACATCCACAATGATAACGTCCGTTGTTCAATACATTGTGTGCATTGGACGTCCATCTTTCCATTGACTTAAATGCATTGCATTGCAGTCAGATAAATCGGGGCAAAAACGGACGTTATTTTAAATCGCAAAAGCTGCCACCCTTTCTCTATTTTTGAAGTTGTGTGATTATAGCCTAGCTCGATATATGTATATATGTGTTGTTACATTTATTTATTAGTTTTTTCATTCCCCCAGGTGAGGTATTTAACCATTATATTACTGAATGTGACACCAAAGGTTAAATATTACTTGTAAATGATAGCCCTTAGCCACACCTATAATAATGCCTCATAATTATCCGTCACAACATCTGCTGCATGCTAGCACCTACTGAGCAAAGGGGAAAGGGAAACAAACAAACATGTAGTGTTAATTGTGGGTTGCAGAACAAATTTTATGCTGTCACCACTTTTCATCATTTACACTTCAGTAACAGGCTTTTCTGCAAATGGGATTTAATGAAGCACCAGTTCTACATATGACAGCAATTCCCGGAACACTCAGACAGCTGAGGGCAGTTTTTAATCAGCTAAAATGCTTTATCTCATATACCTTTTAAACAGACTGATAATTTATTTACAGATGTAGAAAAACTTAATGTATTCATGTAGCTGAGTTTGTCATTTGGCATCACTGTGATACAGTTTGATCTGTTTTTTTTTCCCCAGGACTATGGGTACGCCTTCTGATTTATATCCTGACTCCTTGTGAGAGGTAGCATAGTGAGGAAGAAATAAACTACTAATTCAGCTCAGCTCTGTATTCATTTCATCCATTTATTTAATTTTCTGAACAAGTTCAAACGATTCTGGGTAACATTATAATCTTAAAGGCAAACTTTAGCAGCATAGAAGAATCTACAATGCTAAAATGTCATGGGGCACTGAGGATGAATGTAAAGCCCCTATTACATGGGTCAACGAGAGGGAGCAAGCGAGCGTCGACCAGTCAGGTTAGCACTGACTTGCTCCTTGTTCCCCGCTTGCTGCCGGCACTATTAAATGTGTCGGCAGTAAGGGGGTAGAAGCCGGAAGGGGGGGGGGGAGCTGCAGGCAGGCTGCCTCAGTGATCGCTTGATTGTCTGGGAAGATTGTCTAGAAGATAGCTGTGGTCTGCTGCCGCTGCTCCTATTACGCAGAGCAATGGCAGCAGATCGCTGCTATCATGATTGTTGACTTTTTTATGTGTTGAAAGACAACGATCAGCCAAAATCATGCATGTCAGCTTATCGTTGTCTTCTATTACACAAAGTGATTAACGGTCGTAATAGTCAGCATCGGCCGCAGACGGTCAATAATTGCTTCTTGTAATAGAGCCTTAAGTTTGTTACCTTCATCCCTAGCGCCATTTTTGTGATATAAGCAGTTTATTCACTATGCTTATGGGGTGTTTTGGTACCCCATGGGTGAGAATACTGCCTTCAATGCACTGATCCATCCGGGCTGGCTTGTTCTGCTGATATTTATTACAGGGGGGGGGTCTTAGCTTTAGCATAAGGAATTAACCACTAATATCACAAAAACAGCCCTGACAATGAAGGTAAAAAACTTATCTTCATCCTCAGCCCCCTGTGTACTATAAGTACGGGTCTTTTAATCTGCTGATCGTTTTGCTTTAATTTCCCAAATTCAGATTTTACTCTTTTTATAATTTCATTTTTTAGGGTATCTGTTTTATAAATATTGCAACAATTCTGTGCTTAAAAACGTTAAAAATTGTTTAAGGGGTTCTCCAGGCTATGAAAAAACATGTCCGCTTTCATCCAGAAACAGTGCCACTTTTGTCTCTAGTTTGGGTGTAAATTTGCAAACAAGTTTCATTAAAGTGAAAGGAGCTTAATTGTAAATTACATGTGCACTGCAAACAAGAGTGGAGCTCTTTCTGCAAAAAAAAGCAGCCATGTTTTTCTAATGCTGAAACCCTTCTAACCTCCTAAAGAAAGAGAGCTTCCTCTCTGCTGCAACCTATAGGACTTTAACTTTTTTATGAGCATTAGAATTACAAGCGAAAATTATTAGCCAGTCATTCTTCCAAGAATTATATAGTGCCCTAAGAATTGTGAAGTGCTGTGGAATAGGTTGGCATTGTATAAAAATCATTATTATTATGATTATTATTATTTTTTTCATGGGACTGAGGGGATTATGCATGACTCCACATTCGACATTAGTGTTCCCATCAAAGACAAACTTAACCTCAACAGTCTGAAAACAAATTCCTCTCTGCTTGTCTGCGGGCATCCTGCTCTGTACCAACTAAAAGTAACAATCCCAAAACAGCTGTTGAGCTACTGCAGTTTAATAAGGTTTAAAAGAAGGCAAATATGCTGATGAAGGCAATATGCCGAAACGCGTCCTCCTGTACTGTTTGATGTTTTGCGCATAATAAAATAAGCAAGAATTGAAATTGGTGAAGTGCCGGGATTTTCTTCTACATAAAAGAAGGCAAAAGCATCATAATGCACAACTAGATTGATATAGTAGCTATATTTAGCTCTCATGCTTACCTAGAAAATGTAGTTATGTGATTTTTCTTAGCCAAATAAGCATTGTATTTTTAGTCAATTTAACAACCTAACCTCAGGGGTTTAAAAACTCAATAAAGGTCATTCTGGACAAACCTGTGAAACAATGAAAAAGTACTATAAGGCTATGTTCACACAACGTAAGAGACCGGCCGTTCCGTGACCCCGGACGGGTGATCTTTCGGCTGTGGAGCTCGCATCAGAGCTTCCCATAGCCCACAGTGAAGCAAGCGGCCGAAGCCGCTTGCTTCACTGTGTGAACTGACAGGTCTTTCTGTGGCCAGAATTCACTGAATTCCGGCCGCAGAAAACTGACATGTCAGTTTTTTTCCGGCGCCGCATCATGGGATCCCGGCCTGAGCGTATACGATGTGTGTACACTCCGGCCAGGATTCCATTGAAAATAAGGTTATGTTCCACCCCTCAAAACTACCCCCTTGAAACAGAAGCTACCTCAATTTAATTCTTGGTGTGAGCTATTTAACAAAGAGTTTGTTGTAAGATCTTGTTGCTTTATTCTAGCATAATGTGCGTATACTGGTTTGAGAATACTATATGCTAAAATATTGTGGTACTAGAAAGAACTCAATACTCCTGTTGTTCCTGTTCCATTTCCACAGTGTTTCCATCCCTTTCTTAGGTTTTCAGGTGGACAAGACACTTAGTAAGTGCTGGGCATGGGACAGAAAACATGGGACATGCTTGGGCTGCACTTTTGCACTTTATCTTTTGTTTGCCTTTTTTTCTCTCCTTCATGTTCTAATTGATTGTCTATCAGTTTTGTTGTACTCTTGTTAATTTGCACACTGCATATGTAAAAGCTTTGGTTTACAAATGCACTTGCACTGTGCTATGTAACTTTGTCTTTGCACTGTGTGCAATATATTTTCACATGGGATACTACTGCACTTGGTATACTGTATATACAGTTGTGCTCAAAAGTTTAAATATCCCAGCAGAATTTTTACTTCCTTGTCCTATTTTTCCAAGAATATAAAATGATAACACAAAACCCTTTTTCCCACTCATGGTTAGTGGTTGGGTGAAGCCATTTATTGTCAAACTATTGTGTTTTCTCTTTTAAATCATAATTACAACCAAAACTTTTTGTGGTAGTTGTGGATGAGGCTAAATGATATTGAGGTCAGAAGACTGAGATGGCCACTCCAGAACCTTCACTTTGTTCTGCCAATGCCAGGATGACTTGGCCTTGTGTTTTGGATCGTTGTCATTTTAGAACATCCAAGTATGTCCCATGTGCAGCTTCCGGGCTGATGAGCACAAATTTGTCTACCGTATTTGCTGATAACGTGCTACATTCATCTTTCCTTCAATTTTCACCAAGTTTTATGGGCCTTTGTAGCTTAGACATCCCTAAAACATCAACGATCCACCTCTATGCTTTACAGAAGGAATGGTGTTCAATTCATCATAAGCCTTGTTGACACCTCTCAAAATGTAACGTTCATGATTGTGGCCAAAAAGTTCAATTTTGTTCCAGGGACCTTTTTCCACAAGTTTTGAGGCTGGTCTCTGTGATCTTTGGCGTATTGTAGGTGAGATACTTTGTGGTATTTGTGCAGTAATGGCTTTATTCTGGTGATTCGACAATGCAGCCAAGTTTTCCTTAAGTGCCTCCTTATTGTGCATCTAGACACAGCAACACAGCTATTTTTCATATTTTTTTTCATATATTTTTATATTGGACTGGAGGCTTTTTGCCATGAAAAATTGGGCATCCATCCACAACTCATCTACAACTACCACAAAAGACTTCAAGCTGTAATTGATGTTAGAGGGGGCAATACACGGTATGAAGAACTGGGGTAAATAAACTTTTTGGTCATTTTGATGTTTTTGGTTGTAATTATGATTTAAAAAGAGAAAACACAGTAGTTCGACAATAAATGGCCTCACCCAACCAATAACCATGAGTGGGAAAAAGTTTTTGTGTTATTATTCATATTCTCTGAAAAAAGGACAAGAAAGCAAAAATTCTACCGTGTATGTAAACTTATGAACTGTATATTTCTCTGTACATCTAAGGGCAGTTTGGTATTTTTAAAGTGTATTGCATCAGTGCAGGCCCTGTGGCCATTGATATCTTTCTTAGGTCCATGTTGAGCAGTTTTTAATTGTTTTTAACCTCAATTTGAGTTGTTATTTCCTTGTATGGTGACATATTTTCAATGTAAATAAAGCTTACTGTACATTTTCTTTGGTGTGCCAATGCCTACTACATACATTTTTCTCTGTTAGTGTTAGGTGGACATGTGTAAGTCTAGAACATGTGGCACTGCCATATGCTTAAGTATAAGGAACAGTTCAACAACAGTTTCTGTTGCGTTTTTGACCACCAATATATCATAGGCTGCTGCTCTGCTGCATTACAGAATCATTGTAAGTAGGGATGGTCCGAACTGACTTCCGCTGTCTGCCCGCTCCGCGGAGCGGGCGGATCCAGCGGGAGGACCGCCTGGAAAACTGGGATACAGCCATAGCCATAGGTTGTATCCCAGTTTTCCAGCCGTTCCTCCCGCTGTATCCACTCGCTCCACAGAGCGGGCAGACAGCGGGAATCTGTTGCCGAGCGTTCGGGTTCATACGAACTCGAACCTCGGCAGGTTCAGACCATCAGTAATTGTAAGGCCAGGTTCACACAAAGTAAGACACCGGCTGTTCTGTGATCCTGCCATGTCACAGAATGACCTGTGTCAGTTAAGTTCATCCCTGCCGTCTCTGATGAACTTAATTTCTGTTGAATTGGAATGCGGGCACATTCGGGTATGCCCACATCCCAATTCGCCATAGCACACAATGAAAAGTGTGGCCGAATCAGCATTTTCCATTGTGTGAACAGACAGTTCTGGGTGGCCACTATTCAATGAATAGCCGGCACACAAAACTGGCATGACATCCCGGCTGGAGTGAATATTATGTGAATACATTCCAGCCGGGATTTCCTTGACTTCAATGCAACATACATTTTCTATTAATCATGGCCAGGGTTGCAATTTTCCAGTAGATCCATCAAAAGAACAGAACTTTTCTGTCTGTTTTAACTGCACCCTGAGAGCAGTTTGATAGAAAACAAATAAATCTCTACAATACCCCTTCAGCACTTTTCAGTTGCCATCACCACTGGTGTCCTGCTAGTATTCTGCAGGGCAGTAGTCATCATCATGACATTTGGTGTTCCGGTTTGAGTATATTTTCTAAGCTGACTGTTCTGTTGTTTTGGCAGCACACTTTTTAGCTGTTGTCCAGTAGGAGATAGCAGATGATCTTTGGAATCGTACTGTTTAGGTAAATTAAATTCTGAGACACATAAATCTTATTTCTTTTGTCAAACGCTGATTTTTTTATTTTTTTTTTACATTTTGGCCCAAGTAAAATTTTTAATTGAAGGCTAAACTTACAAATTAAAATTCCCATGTCCTTTATACCCATTTATAAAAAGCTCCTTTGATGCATTTGAAGAGTCCCTTCTGAAAAAAAAAAAAAACTATTTGTAAAGACTGTCAGTGTAGGTGGTAATGTATGTGCCAAATAAATGCTAAATGCAGCACTAATCCGACACGGTGAACTGCTTATTGGAATTATTGCAATATTTTGATCATCTGAAAAGGTTATCTGAATAAAAGGGAATTTTCTTTTGCTTTCCCGTTTTAACTTTAAATTTTTCATTCCACTAAAAGCATTTTAATAGCACTTTTCCCAGTCTGGTTTTCCATTACTAGTTTAGGTCAGCACCTTATTAAAAGCATCTTATTAAAAGCAAGGCGTCTAACTTCAAAGCCTTAATATGGCTGTATTTTAGGGTTCATATTATGGTTACAACACTCTCTCCTCTTGAAACAGACTGCCATCATTTTTTTCTGGGTAATTTATAAAAAAAATATATTGGTGGTCTAACAGGGGGTGTTTTCAAATTACCTGTGTCAGAAATTACTTCTATTTAAAAATCTTAAGTACTTAATCTTAAAGTACTTATCAACTGTTGCATGTCCTGCAAGAAATGGTGGATACTTTAAGTCTGGCACAGTGCTCTCTACTGCCCCCTGTGTCTATAGCAAGAACTGTCCAGGTCTATGTCCAAGTCAAGAGAATGCATTGAAGACATTGAAATGACGGCTGTCCAATACACATAGGGGGAGATTTTTCAAACTGGTGTAAAGTAGAATTGTCTTAGTTGCCCCTAGCAACCAATCAGATTCCATTTTTCATTTTCAAAGAATCTGTGAAGAATTAAATGTGGAATCTGAATGGTTGCTAGGGGCAACTAAGACAATTCTAGTTTTTACCAGTTTGATAAATCTCCCCCATAGTGTACAGGAGTGTACGGATATTTTTGCGTAGTCGTCAAATTAATGTTAATGACAATTATTTTGCGGACGTTATTTTGAAAACAAAGGACGTTGTTTTTAGTTGTTCACACATTTTTTTCACCATACCTTCACCGTATTTACTACTAAATTCAATGGACCTTCAAAAATGAACCACACCCAAAGCAGCCTGAAATAGAATATTCTAATTTACCAACTACCGTCATTGTAATGACGGGGGCCCAAAATGCTGATTGACAGCTGTAATATAGTACTCAAAATGATGGAGAAAAAAAGGTCTAATAAACACAGCCCAAAGCTGGAGAGGTTTTGAGAGAGACAGTATTGCTGATGCCAAGTTAAAAATCAGAGACTCTAAATGATTGTGTTGTATCAGGTTATGTCACATCATCAGTTTGACTGTGAATTTGCTTTTCACATATACTGTCTGTTGTACAGTAATTGCATATCTGCTGCTTTAAGAAATGACAATAGGTGTATTTTTAGCATCTCTATTGAAATTTTGGTTATATTGTTCTTGTGTAGAATAATACAATCATCACTTATTGTCTAATCTCGGTAGAATCATGGGGGTCTGGGTATTGCTTTTATAGTAAAGATTGTAAAATGTATTCTTATTATGACTAACAGAGAACATTTGAAGTTTTGGGGAGAGATTTATTAAACTGGTGTAAAGTAGAATTGTCTTGGGTGCCCCTAGCAACCAATCAGATTCCACCTATCATTTTTCAAAGAATCTGTGAGGAATGAAAGGTGGAATCTGATTGGTTGCTAGGGGCAATTCTACTTTACACCAGTTTGATAAATCTCCCCCTTAGTCTCTTCTGTTTCTGCTAGGATTACAATTGTTATGTTGATCCTTCATCGAAAAATATAGTTTTCCTTTAAATATATATATATATATATATATATATATATATATATATATATATAGTTTTGCTATTTTAGTGTGTTCTTTTCTCTTGTTAAGCAAACAACAGAATCCGGTATTTTTGAAAATATTGTGCGTCACACAAAAAAAAAAACAACAACTCATTTTCCGTCGCAGTTGCCAATTATAGTAAAAAAAAATCCACTTTACAATAACTATAAAGTTAGCAAAACAAACACCAATATTGTTTGGTCTCTGGTATTATTGCTGAAAACAATATCTCTTCGTAGATAAAAAAAAAAAAAAAAAGAAAAGAAATGGTTGTTAAGCAATCGATAAGGCAGACTAAAGGTAGCCATGCACCTTCAGTAACTGATGGCTGAGCAATCCTTCAGCTGTCAATTATCTCTCCTAAATGCCAATCATCCTCCCCATACACAAGAGTGCTTTGCACATTGCTGTGGTCTCTATGGGGAGGGTTAAGTTGCAGCCAGAGAGCTCTGACTGTGATTTATCTCTCTGAGAACCAAAGGGTTGGGCAGTGATTTTCCACTGTGCCTGACCCCCTATCTCCACTGACATCATCTTTCAGTGGTCATTTGGAAGAGCCCCATATACCTTATACTGACAGCCAGAATCGAGCAGTGGGTACAGCCAACGCAAGTATAAGGTGACCTTGGGACCTTAAATAAAGTCACTGTTATGGCCAATGACTGGTTGAGTATGTAGTTCCTGCTTGAATGAGTAATTATAGAAATCGAGAAGAAGCAAAGGGCACTGGGCACTGGGCTCCATTGGAATGAAAATGGTGGGGGATCAGGGCAGGGCATGAATTCATTATTAAAATGCCTGGCCTGAGCCCCCAAAGTTTCTCCTAAAGAATGAGGTTCTCATGATTAAACAATCCCTTTACAAATAAAATTTCAATGAAATATGAACACATCCTTTTGATGGTAAAATTAATATATTTATTGTATGTTATTACTAGGATTGTTGGATTACTACTGTTTTCACAGCACTTTGCCTATTTATACTCACCTAGGGTATTTGGAAGAATATGTTTAACATCAAGTTTTTATTACTGATTTGCTATTCTAGATGAACTTGTTTTCCATTGACTAGACTCCTATAAACACTTCTCAGAAAGATAGCAAACTAATAAATTACAATTGCCTTGAGACATGTAGCGTTAGGATATATATGCTCTTCAAAACTCAGAGTGTTTTGACATTTTATAAAATACTGATACTATCATCAAAGCCCTGCTTAAGCTACAATGACAGATGACTTACTAGCAATTGGTTTAAGATACTGTGCAAAAATAATACAGTTTAGATTAAAGGATAATATAATAATAAAATAGTAAAAAAATAATGTTATATTTATTTAAATAACACAAAAAATAGTATGCATTTAAACTCTCTCCAACCACTGCGCTCACCCCATCCACCTATCTAGAAAATCTACCTCAAGTGGTGGTCCCCAAAAAGATGGTGGTCCCTACACTCACAAAGTGCACTGGGCATACAATATACAGAAGAGTCCGATAGGGCAGCTCAGAACATAACTAGCATGTTAATGTCAAAATAAATATCCAAAGGGAAATAAAAAAAACTATTCAGAGGGTAAGAACCAGAGGACAGTGTGAAAATTAAATCAGTACCAAAGATCAGGCGGAGTCAGCATAGATTGTACTGTCAGGTCTAATACAGAATCCAAAAGCTGAAGTGAAGTAGTCAGGCAGAGGTAAAAAATCCAGGATGCAAACAGTTACAATGACAATGATAGTGATGGCAGGAACTCCAATTACAGGCAGTCATGAGCAGCAGTTGCCAGTATGAATTTGGTGCCATCAGTTAAAGTGGGACGCCTCACTGGAACAGCATCCCTCATTATTAGATCAACCAGCCTTGCTAACATCAGGGATTATCATCAGGGATTATCACCAGGGTATTGCAACCATGCTTTTTATTGCAAACCATGCTTTCACAGTTGAGGATGCTGCAGGAGCACACACAGGTATGTTTATTACAGAAAAAGTATTCTATTTATGTACTTAGTATGACATCATCTGCTATGTCCACCTACTAAGCTGAGTTCTGGTGGACATGCATGTTCTGTCACATCTTTCATGGCCAAATCTCTTCTAGAGATTAGCAAACTTTGAAAAGTTCGGTTCTGCTCTTACGCAAAATTTTGTTAAAGTGACGGCCTAACTGATAACTCTAACTAAAAGGATGTTACAGTGATCAGAGCTGTTCTGTCCTCAGCAAGGAAGGAGATAAGACCTTGTTAAGACCTTGGACCCTTTCCCTAGACCTTAGACCCTTTCCTTTCCTTGATTATAGTTCTTCCCATTAACTGTGCTGAGCGCAATGCGCCTGACCCATTATGGAAGGGGTTAAGTAACCTAATCCCTTCCTTATAGCGGATGGTGCAGTGCACTCAGTACAGTACAGTACATTCTGGCCCTCAGAGGGTTAAGTTAGGATGCATGGCATCCCCACTTAGCCCCTGAGGGACAGGATGTTCACCTCTGTTGGAAGGGGATACTAATACTTACCCTCCTGGCCTTACATCTCCGGTGCTCTCATAATCTCTGGCACCAAACCAGGTATAAAGTGCCTGCTTTGTTTGGGGTCAGCTCCTGCATCCTCCACTCAGCAAATTATCAGCTTCAGTTGTGTCCCATCACAGCTGCTGATTGGCTGGGTGGAGAGACTGCAGGAGCATACCCCAAACATAGCAATGCTGTGTACCAGGTCTGGTGCTGGTGAAGACATGAGACCAGAAGACATGAGCCCAGGAGGGTAATTATAAGTATTTCCCCTCCCAAAAGAGGAACACATTCTGGTCCTTAGCTGGTTAAGTGTAGATGCTTTGCATTCTTACACTTTATTGGAAAAAGTTTTGATTCTGCCCGAACTCATGTTCAACCCAAAAGGTTGAGTCAAACTTAGAATCTGGCAGTTCAGTTTTTTGCCAATTTGTCAACAAAATAGCAATAAAAGTCTAAGAAGTAACATAACATACAAGTAACATACAAGTAACATACAACGTGATGTAGCTGAGGAGACGTCTTAGCTTGTAAGAATAGTAAAGCATAACTGGAAAAAAGGAATAGGGGGTATGAGACCACCACAATAATCACAAATTAGCAGCTGATGAAAAATAAAAACCTAGGCTTAGACCCACACATAAGCAGGGATTGCAATACTGCTATTTTTGTTTGATGTTGTTCTAATAATGAAGAAGATAATAGAAAATACATGTGTAGGGGTTGACGCAAGCAGAGAGAATGTTTTATCAACTATTATTCTGATTTTTAGGCATCAGACATCAGGGGGTAATGTACATATTCTAACCTGTTCGCAAACTTCATGTTGTATGGAGCTAAATACAGCAACAATAAAATTACATGGAGGAATTCATACAGAGAATATTTCTGCAGTGGTGAGCTGGGGGGGCTACATGTGCTCCCCTACACAAGGCTGTACCATGGACATACTTTTAATTTAATGATTGAAATCTACTTGTACTGTTTTCCTTTCATCTTCTAATGTAAATCCCTTTCTCGGATAAGTTTCAGTTGCATAGAGCATCTATACTCAGCAACCCTCAAAAATGCATAATTTATAAGTCACTTATTGCAGCCTTTGTCTGTGTGTGAAGCTTTTCTCACAGCACAGTCTGGCTCACCTTTATAGGTCACTATTACCTATGTGAATTTCATTCCGTAAGATGCTTTCTCCAAGTATTCCGCCATATTTATGACTATTTACAAATACACAGGACTATACAAATTACAATACAGAGAAGCATATGAAAGGAGGGGAAAGGAAACATATTGATGGACATTCTGGACTGCAAAAAAGCATTGCAAAGATGTCTTATCTGTTGGTTTTGATGCTGAGCTTAATAGGAAACAACAAAGCGAGAATACATACTCAGGTTCTGTAAGAGGTGTTGTTTCATTTGGTTCATTAACTGGGCTCCCATCATGATTAGTAACTCTTTCCTCCTCAGTTCTCATCTCTACTATGGGTTCTTTTGATCCATCCTTCCTACAAGATATTAAGCATTCCTGAAATTATGCATATACTACATAGATATGCAGCAGGCTAAAGATTATAATTTGCTATGATGCAGTAATGCACAACTTTCAGAAATATCTGAGTGCATGTGGTATCAGGCTTTTAAATATGAACACCTAGACCCATGTGAAATGGATGTAGATGGGGGGTTGCCAACAATTTATCACTTATTCACTGAATAGGTAATACATGTATTATTGCTGGGGGCCCCACTATTAAGATCAATATTGTTGGAATGGAGGTTCTTAATTTCCATTGTCTCGTCAATGGAAATGGAGTGGCGGTTGAATATACATTTGACCATTTCATTGACATAGAGTTTAATTAGAGCACCATTACTTTATAAAAACTCACCCCCGATTGTGGTCATAATGATGAAGAATTTGGACGCCACATGATAAGTGGGGGCTTATTTTCCAGTAGTGGAACCCTAAAGTTTACTAATTTATCCCTTAGGTGATAAATTTTCTTAGTGAATAAATTATCTTAAAGGAGTATTCTTATAAAAATCCATCCCCTTTATAGAGGTTATGGGATTACTAGCTGTTAAGTGGGGGCCCAACTGCTATGACCCCCACGAATCCCAATAAAAGAGGTCAACTGTGCGCTCAATTAATTAATTCTTTATTGAACTCCTAAACACTGCCAAGGGCTGAGCTTTATTATTTCCATTATTTATGGAGGAAATTTGACCTCCTTTCTAAGGATGGGTGAGGGTCAACCAGTCAGACCTCCATCAACCAGCTTGTTATCCCTTATCCTGTGGATATGTTTTTGATAATATAACCTAAATACTTTTGTACAAGCAGGGGCAATTTTATTAATTGTTCAACTTGTGCAACTGCTTCAAGCAATAACAAACAAATTTAAAAATAAATATTCAATTTAAATAATAATAATAAATTACTACCAATTTATGTGACAAACATAATAGTATTGTCTATTTTATCTTACATAGAATTAGGGACTACAGTAATGATTTTTATGTCCATGAATAGCTAATAACTACTGGCTTGGCAGAACAGCAAGGGCTTTCTAAAAATGCAGGAGGCTTTCACAACTAGTGTACTATACACTTAAAATCAGCAGTTGAAAAGGAGTGTGTGTGTGTGTGTGTGGGGTAGTATTATTTAACAGGGGCCATGTGCTGTACACCTCTAATTCCTGTAATAATCTTTGTCTTTATTTCTTCTCATTCATTTCTTATTATGTCCAGTTTCACCAAAGACATTTTTTCCGGGCAGGGGAGGAGGGGGGATATGGCATAGGTTGCAGAAACGAGTGTAAAACTTGAAGTAAACAATGAAGGCTTAAGCACCTGTTACACGGGGCGAGCTGTCATCATTCGTTAGCCCGTTTACTCTGGTAAGTGCAGGCGAGGCCACAGGGAGCTGCAGGGGGATGCCCGGGTGATCGCTAGATCGTTCAGGCAGCCCATAGAGGATAGCGGTGGTCTTCTGCCACTGCTCCTATTCCATGGAGCGACAGCAGCAGATCGCTGCTATTAAAGTCATTTGTCTTTTGACATATTGAAAGACAAATGACAGCAACGGTCAGCCAACATCGTTCATGTCGATTGATTGTTGATTTCTATTACATGGGACGATTATCTGCCAAAAACGTCCGGTAATCATTCAGTGTAATAGGGCCTTTATGAAAAGAGGCCGCAACAATCATCTGAGTGTACAGGAGTGTACTATTAACAGCCTCTCCTGGGGATATACCAGCCATATAGTAGCCTCTTTTGATGTATTCACATCTAATGTGACCTCCGTAAAAATGTAAAGGGGTTTTTCATGACGATAAATATGCCTTAAGGCATGTGTTAAGTGAATTTGAATTGTACTTTTTTAAGAATATGCTCCTTGTGCCTTTTTGTCCACTATTGCCCTTGTTTATGGCCAAGCCAAGGTATCCACTGGGATCGTCGAGCATGCACTGTTCACTTGGACGTTAGTCTCTACTGTGTGTGCAAGCAAGAGGGATTGTGAGAAAATGTGTGCACGGTTGTACAGTAGGGAAACAGGAGGGTCAAAAGAAGGTAATCAGGGATCAGATCCATTAGGAACAGTACAGTGATGGACCCCTTCACATATAAAGTATCTGGTATGTGGTACAAAAATGATTTTACCAACTTTGCTACCAACAACCTCTTTAAGACTGATGTAGATAGGACAATGTTTCACAGCCAGTGAAGCATATGTTGCTCTTGGCTCCACTGTATGTGGTCCTTCAACCATTAGACTGTTTAAATAGCATAGCATCACCAAAGACATTTCATGGCATATAAATAGGTTATCCCATTTTTTTCACACCCCATATCCTCTGTGAAAGTGGCTAGAAAAAGTTGTGGGAAAGTAAACTGTGGAACGGTCTAAAGAACAAATCTCAAGAAAAGATTGCTTGCTTCTAAAATAACTATATAGTATCCTTTTTAGTGCAATTATTTATTTACATTGTCAGAATTGGATCATCGGTGATATACTGTAGATAACCTTCAATGATCTGTTATTAGACTTTCTAGGCTACGAAGAATGATAATACATAACACTTCTCTCTTACACTGATCAAAAAGAAGGAGGTATGATGCTTTGGATATCAATAACCTGTGATAATGAAAAGACTGTTAAAGAATGAGCCTGAAAGTGTCAGACTGATATTAAGGTCAGTGTCCAAAGGGAAAATTGCCATATGTATATATATATATATATATATATATATATATATATATATATGTATATATATATATATATTTTTTTTTTTTCAATAGACAGTGACATTGAAAATAAAAGGAAAAGCATAAAAAACAACTTGATTTAAACAATACGTAATTTTCTTATGACACATTCCCTTTCAAGATTGGACTATGACACAAGAGGAGCACAGTAATGAGTAATAAGTACTCTCCGGGATGAGTGTTCTCCAGCTTATTTTCAATATCCCACAAAATCATCCAATAAATAGAAAAAAAAAAATCTATATCAAAGTGTCAACATTGAAAGAGGTTTTCAGTGCATCAAGTGCTTTCAATTGTACATTTCACTCAAATGGCCCATTTTCTGATCTTCAGAGAACATTTTATTAAGGTCTGTGCAATCCATACTTTCTTATTGATGATATGGGAATGGCTGACATGGCCACGTAAAAATAGAATGAATACTTTATAAATGAAAAAAGATGCTAATTATTGTAAGTGTTAAAAACATGAGATCATGGCTTAGCATGTGCGGTGACTGTATTTTTCCTTTGCTTTCAAGGCTCTGTATGGTTGAAACATTGGTTTGCAGGGATGTTACCTCCAACAGGTGGTAGTGAGGAGCAAGCTTTTTCAAGCTGCTTTGCATACTTTTTTTTCTATGGACCATTGCATGGCCTTTAAGACTCGCTATGCCAGCTTGGTTGTCTTAAAGTAGACTCCCCACTCCCTCAAACCTATATCTCCTGGAAAATAAACACCAATACTTAAAAGGACTAAAGTAAAATGACCAAAGCTTCATTCAACTTATCAAAACTCTGAAATTTCTATGTAAAGATGACACTAAGAAAAGATGCTAAAGAAATGCCAGCCAGGACCAGGCTCGCAAAAGAGATCTTCCTCTCGTGGTGAATGCGCAACCGACCAAATAACGCAATAAAGCCGCTTGATGAAAACAGGCTATGAATTGCATAGCAAAAAAAAAAATACAGTATTTTTTTTTTTTTAAAGGGTGTTTTGGCTCCTACCCTCTCAGGGAGCCCTCAACAGGGAGTAAGCTGCAATACCAAACACAACCTATAGAAAGAGTGGCAGTGTTTTGGGAAGAATGCAATCACATTTTTATTACCTCATACAACTCTCTTTACTGACATATTTACTAGATATATCATATGGCTCAATGAATGACATTGCATGCATGACTTCCATTAAAGTCAGGAATGGAGTGACCATGGATGAAGCATCATAGTGTTCAGTTGCAAAACCTAACATTGCTGATTTCCTAAAGTAGTTCTTAGGTCTCAACTAATATAGCCCTAGATTACATTTGGATATAGGTGGGCATATACAAACAGAGGCTAACTACATATTTACCAAAGAAATGCACATTATTAAGGCTGATAAAGGTGAGTAATGCTGTGTTTACACGGAACAATTATCGTTCGAATTTTCGCAATAACAATCGCATTTGAGCGATAATCGTTCCGTGTAAACACAGTAAACGATCAAGCGATGAGCGGAAAATCGTTCATTTTGATCTTTCAACATGTTCTCAACATGCTCACAGATCGTTTCGTGCAAACAGTCTTTCAAAGATTCACCCTATGTAAAAGATGGGCTTAAGCGATCTTAAAAACTATCGCATTAACGATTTTTCTTACAAATTTTCTTACGATTTTTCTAACGATTTATTCGTCTAAACGCTGATCGTTATAAAAACCAAATTGTTGCTCCAAAATCATTAAACGATCGATTGGGCAAATTATCGCTCCGTGTAAATGTAGCATTACATGGTTTCTAAATAATGAACAATTGCCCCATCTTAAAACAGCGACAGTTCCATGAGATGAGGACCTGGGATCTGAGTACTATTACTTGTATATTATATAGCACTATTGCTATACGATTATTCCACTATCAATCATTTACGTTTCTCACAAAAATAAAAAAGGGTCTTGCACCCTGTTTCCCGTTGAGGCCCAAGACCCAAATCCAAATCTGACCTCCTTATACAAGAAATGATGAGCTGACAAAAATAATCAAAAACGAAGAGAACCGTAAGTCAAAAAGATTAAGTCCCAAAGTAGGATGGGTAAGTGAGAAAACTTGCTTGGGTTCCATTGTTAAGGGGCAAATAACCTTCATGTTCATAATGATAAACAGTAAGTAAAGAGCAGCACTTCATGCACTTGTCCAGCTATTTGATACAACACTGCATTGACAGAAGTTTGCTAATAAGGTCAAAAAGTTTTACAGCGGAGACCCACCAAGAAGTTACCAGGCAAAGACTTCTTACAAGATGAAATTCTCAAACTCCAAACTTAATCAATATCCACAACCTAGTAAACCCAAAGGCCTTTAAAATGTATGGAGTATCACAAACGATTCATATTGGTTATAAATATACTACTACTACTACTACTACTACTACTACTACTACTACTGCTACTAATAATAATATATCAACAAAATTGACGATGCACCACAATAATACAGTATATATTGTACACATATACTGTACAGTATATATATATATATATATATATATATATATATATATATATATATATTTATTTCAAACCTTGTTCAACATTATATATGGACATGAACTTTATAATAATGTTGCCAACAATGAACATTGGAATCGAAAAGATCTAAGATGTATGGAATAACATAACAAAAACTCAAAGTTGTTAAATGTAAAAGCAACCAAGATGATGTGTTAGTTAAAATGTATGTGCAGCTTTGCATATCTAGTTAAATATCATTAAAACATTGTGTGGGGGGGGGTCAATAAACTAAGACCCCAACAAATCACTGTGAAGGGGTTGCATAATCCTATTTTCTCCCTATGGCTTGCTGATGTTTACTCCTCTTCCAGGAGAAAATCTTACGGAAAATTTCAATCTTATCGATTATATATAGTCAACTTGAAAAAGTCGACATTGTTAACACTATGGTGAATGTTGGTGGTCCTGACTGAAGTTTGGTAGATGGCGTGTCAGATAGAGTAGCATTTTGAAGAAAAGGATATTAAAATATTTTCTTCTTTTTTTGTCACTGTAAATTGACCCATTTCTAATGCATCTTAACACGGGCAATTTAAGATATTGAAAAATGCACTAACCCTTTAAAGCATGACTGGTGCTTATATATGTATTTTAGCCATGAATAAATGGGTATTGTAAATTTTGGGTGAAAAGGGGTATGGGTCCTAAGGAATAGACCTGACAAAAGTTATAGTCTCCTTTAAGATGCACTTCCAACAAAAGTTTTCTTCTGTGACCCATTACTCACCTCACTATACATGTTGTTGTGCACATTACTTACGTACTTACTGGTGTCTTAATTAGCTGGCTACCAGGTCAATTCTGGTCCTACCCTAGACCATTTGATTGGTAGATTAGCTTGCTTAAACCTAAAGGAAGTTATGTGTGCAATGGAAGATACTTTCTTCATTCAATCCAATTAGAATCAAACTGATGCTTGCATTGGAATGACCAGAACCTGCTGCAAGTTTCAATGACAAGTTCTGGTCATGTGGTCTAGAAAATACAAAGGAGTATGCTCTTCTCCAATCGTGTTGAAGGCTCTTTAAAAGCATTACACTAGTGAGGGAGTACCCGTGGGGTGTGCTCCTCACAAAGAGATATGTTTTAAGAAAAGTTTCCACTATGAATCAAGTTTTTCTTCTGTACGAATGGACTGTGCATATAGGACACCACTCATGTTTACAGGTTGGTGGTGCAGTCTCTAGCAATAAAAAATAATTGGATTTTTGAACTGAGGAAAGTTTGTTAGTATACTGCAAGGTATGAGATAAGCTTTAAGGAGCACGGCAAGGAAGTATATATAAGGACTGGAACAGAGCTGACATGCATCCATGTGCATATTGAATGTGGGTAATGGGCTACAGAAGAAAAGAGATTCTTTAAAACTACGAGGTTAGACTTTTACCCAAAAAAGCACCATGTTCTTTCAATTGAACAAATTAATCTTAAACATTTAGGCTTCACCGACTGCATATTGACCGCTCATACAGTAAATTTGGAGCATACAATTTTCGGTACAGATTATGTCACGTTACAGGCAGCACATCTCGCTGTACTTCCTTTCTGTCATCGCTCCATTTATTTCATATTTATATTATCTAAGTTTTTAACCAGAATTTTAGAATTTTTCTTTCTTTTTGCGGACCTTTAAAGGGATTTAAAAGAGACAAGTATTTTTTTCTCACAAGTATGCAGCTTTTCCTTCTTCTAATTCTTTACTTTTTCCACTGGAGCCACTTTTCTTCCCGCAGATCCGTCTGGTTATGCACATAAGCAATCCGCACTGTCTCATGAAGAAGCAACTGACATCCGTCACCACCAGAATTAGAAGGAGAGCTGCTACAGCCAAGCCGATGACTGCTCCAATTCCAAGGCCACTGAAGAGTGTGTCTGAAGAGGAAGATCATTTTACAGATTAGATTCTATTGCTTTGTAGGCAAGTTGTCATTTTTATGAAATATAAACATTGATATTTATAGATATAATAAAAATTATAATGCTCTCAAAATATATAAATTAATATTTCAAGGTAAGAAATTCATGTTCATAATTATTGGTTAGCCTCAGTTTTAACAAACTTTACGACTTCAGTTCATTTTGGAGTCTTGACTGCTATACCGGATCAAATGGTTTTCAGATCCAGCCAAAAACTTATGGACCCTATTGACATTAATAGGTTCCCTGAGGTATACAGTATTTTTCATGTCAAGGAAAGAGTGGTAAGCTGCATTATGCCTGCTGTTTAAATCACTGGAAAACCTGATGGAAATCGAGATTTAACCCCTTAAGGACCGGGCCTGAAATGGCCTTAAGGACCGGAGCAAATTTTATGAATTTGACCAGTGTCACTTTATTCATTAATTACTTCGGGATGCTTTTACCTATCCGGCTGATTCTGAGATTGTTTTCTCGTGACATATTGTACTTCACATTTCTTGTAAATTGGAGTCGATACTTATAACGAATCTTTATGAAAAAACCCAAAATAGCGTGAAAAATTGTGAAAAAATGCATTTTTCCAACTTTAAAACTTTTCTGCTTATACAGAAAATGGTTATACCACATAAATTATATATTAAATAGCATTAGCAACATGTCTACTTTATGATGGCGGCATTTATTAAACTATATTTCATTTTTTTTAGACGATAGGAAGCTTAAAACATTAGCAGCAAATTTCCAAATTTTCAGTAAAATTTCAAAATCAGATATTTTTAGGGAACTGTTCAGGTTTAAAGTGTATTTGAGGGGACTGTGTGTTAGAAAGCCTCACGAAGCACCCCATTTCAGAAACTGCACCCCCAAAACTCTGCAAAAGCACATCCAGAAAGTTTTTTAACCCTTTAGGGGAGTCACAGAAATAAAAGCTAAGTGTGTAAGAAATTTGAAAATTTTAATTTTCTGTGCAGAGATTTTATTGTAATCCAATATTTTTCATAATTATAAACCTATTACCAGAGAAATGCACCCCAATATTGATTGCCCCATTTCTGCAGTTTATAGAAATACCCCATATGTGGCCCTATTGCGCTATTTGACGCAACCACAAGCCTCAGATATAAGGGAGCGCCTAGTGAATTTCAATGGCTCCGTTATTTTTGGTCATTTCTGACTGTACCACTTCAGGTTGGCAGAGGCTCTGGGGTGCCAAAACCTAAAAAACACCCCTAAAGGGACACCATTTAGAAAACTACACCCCTCAAGGAATGTAACAAGGGGTGCGGTGAGCATCTGGACCCCACAGGTGCTTCACAGATTTTCCAAACAATATGGCTTGAAAAAAGACTAAAGTATTTTTTACACTAAAATGTTGTTCTAGCCTTCAATTTTTCATTTTCACAAAGGGATAAAAGGAAAAAAAAAAACACAAAACATGTAGCACAGTTTCTCCCGAGTACGGAAATACCCCACATGTGGACATAAAGTGCCAAGCGGGCGCAGGACGAGCCTCCAAAGGGAAGGAGCGCCAATTGGCTTTTGGAAGCTGAATTTCACTGGAATGGATTTCAAGGGCCATGTCGCATTTACAGAGCCCTCGTGCTGCCAAGACACTGGAAACCCCCCACAAGTGACCCCATTCTGGAAACTACACCCCTCAAGGAATCTAACAAGGGGTGCAGTGAGCATATGGACCCCACTGGTGACGGGCACAAATGTGGAAAAATGTGACGTGAAAGTGAAAATTTTCATTTTTTCACTTTCATGGCACAAATGTGCCCGTCATCCAGGGGTCCATATCCTCACTGCACCCCTTGTTAGATTCCTTGAGGGGTGTAGTTTCCAGAATGGGGTCACTTGTGGGGGGTTTCCAGTGTTTTGGCAGCACGAGGGCTCTGTAAATGCGACATGGCGTTCATCATCCATTCTAGCCAAATCCAACCTCTAAAATCCAAATGGCGCTCCTTCCCTTCGGAGGCTTGCCCTGCGCCCACATGGCGCTTTATGTCCACATGTGGGGTATTTACGGACTCGGGGGAAATTGCTCTACACATTTTGTTTTTTTTTTCTCTTTTAACCCCTTGTGAAAATGATAAATTCAAGGCTAGACCAACATTATAGTGTAAAAAATTTAATATTTCATTTTCACGCCACATTGTTCCACATTTGTGCCCGTCACCAGTGGGGTCCATATGCTGACTACACCCCTTGTTACATTCCTTGAGGGGTGTAGTTTCCATAATAGGGTCACTTGTGGGGGGTTTAACTGTCTTGGCAACACAGGGGCCTTTTGAATGCAACATGGCCCCTCGAAATCCATTCCATCCAAATCCAGCCTTCAAATGGCGCACCTTCCCTTTGGAGGCTTACCCTGCACCCGCATGGCGCTTTATGTCCACATGTGGGGTATTTCCGTACTCAGGGGAAATTGCTCTACACATTGTGTTTTTTTTTATCTTTTAACCCCTTGTGAAAATGAAAAAATCAAGACAAGATCAATGATTTAGAGTAAAAATTAAAAAAAAATTACACTAAATGTTGGTCTAGCCTTGATTTTTTTCCATTTCCACAAGGGGTTAAAAAAGAAAATGAACACAAAACGTGTAGGGTAGTTTCCCCTGAGTACGAAAATACCCCACATGTGGGCATAATTTGCCATATGGGCACAGGGCAAGTCACCAAAAGGACAGAGCGCCATTTAGAGGCTGGAATGGGGGATGGAGGCCATGTCGCAATTACAAAGCTCCTGTGCTGCCAGAACAGTAGAAACCCCCAACAAGTGACCCAATTCTGGAAACTACACCCCATAAGGAATCTAACAAGGGGTGCAGTGAGCATATGGACCCCACTAGTGATGGGCACATGTGTAGAACATGTGCCGTGAAAATAAAAAATACCATTTTTTTCATTTTCACGTCCCAAATGTGGCCGTCACCAGGGGGCCATATACCCGCTGCCCCACTTGTTAGATTCCATATGGGGTGTAGTTTCCAGAATGGGGTCACTTGTGGGGGGTTTCTACTGTCCTGGCCGCACAGAGGCTTTGTAATTGCATCATGGCATTTTCTAATGGGAATGGCGGCCATACCTATTTAGCTGGGGAAAAGGGACAATTCTAATTTATTTGGGGGTATTAGGGCAATTATTAGTTTATAAGGTTGGAAATGACAGGTGTCCATCAAATTCAACCTGTGTTGATCCAGAGGAAGGCAAAAAAAACCCTCATAAGGCAGACGACAATAGCTTCATCACTGGGAAAAATTCTTTCCTGACTCCATAATGGCGATCAGAATAATCCCTGGATCAACGTGACCCCTGAAATAGGAATAAGGGACAGAATTTAGATAATGTAGAACCCCAATGACGTGTGGTGCGCCTTGGAGCGATCCAGTATGCAGAGGCCGGGGTGATCAGGACAGGTGTCACACTGGTAAATGGCGTCCTTCCTGATCCCCCTGTTACCCCACACTCTGCACTTCTTCTGGGGTCTTCTGTTCTCCAGTGTGGGGGACATCACCTGGAAAATGTTGTCCTGGTGCGATACGGGGTCCTTCATATCCAGAAGCGCTGGGTCCGCTCCATGGCTGCTAAATATTAGGGCGCTATTACTACTTCTGATATGTTCGGATCGTGCCGCAAGCTACAGTAGCTCGGGCAGCGAGGGACCGGAAGAGGGGGTGCTGGTATAAAGGTTATCCCCGTACAGGTGGTGACCTTTATCCAGCAGTGGGAAGATCAGTTCCCGGACGATCTTCCCACTAACTCCGAGGATGGGGGGGAGGGGGCATCTGGGGGCTGGATTCGGGTGTCCCTTCCTTCATACACTCTAAGGGTACGTGCACACTGCGGAATCGCGAAGGATAACCCTTTGTGCATTCCGCAGTTGGCACCCACCGGCGGACTGATGCGGGCGCGCGTCTCCGTCCGTGTCATAGACTCCATTCTATGCACGGGCGGATTCCGCTCTGCGTCCAACATGTTGATGGAATGACTGATGATGGAATCCGCCCATGCATAGGATAGAGTCTATGACACGGGCGGAGACGCGCCCCTGCATCAGTCCGCCGGCGGGTGCCAGCTGCGGAATGCACGAAGGGTTATCCTTCGCCATTTCGCAGTGTGCACGTACCCTAAATCTGTAAGTGTACCCTGAGGTACTCTCACAGAGTTTGTAGAATTTCACGCCATACCGTCATCTCTTATTGGGACGGTACTGGCGGAAAAGACGTGTCTGGGGGGCAGCGTACGCTACGCTACTCCCAGACACGTCACTGGATGATGAGGAGGATGAGGATGAATGGAGGAAAGAAGGATCCCCCCATTCATCCTCACTGGCTGTTTCGGTGTCGGAGGCAATAATAATGTATGCGTCCGATACCGAAAACACCCTGGGGGGCCATCTTTATATGGGGACTAGTATATGGGGTATGTAGTGGTGTAGTGTAAAACTTTATTCAATGTAGTGTGGTGTAATGTAGTGTTTTTTTACGTGTTTTTTACAGTAAGTATACAAAAAAAAACTACGCCAAAAATGGTGTTGCTGATGAATGCCGCACTTATGTTCGGCACTTATCAGCAGACCGTGGCAGTAGGATATAAAAAAAACCACCCTACGCCAAAAAGGAGGAGTTGCTGATTAGCAGCGCACTTTCGTGCGATGCTGATCAACACTCAGCGGCGATAGGGTGCGGAAAATAGAAGAAAAAAAAATTGGGAAAAAAATTTTTTTTTTTACTACATTCTGAACATCCCTGTAGTGGCTGATACGTGTATTACACTTATCAGCCGCTAGGGGGCAGCAGAGCGCAAGATCCGAAAATAGACGACGCTGGAGCCGGAAAAATACGAAAATAGACGACGCTGGAGCCGGAAAGAGACGATCGGGACTCACGGAAGAAGCCGAAGATGAAGAGGACGCCGGGAACCCGGAAGACGCCGATCAGGACCCCGGGACAGGTGAGTAATGTACAAATACCTGCTCCGGACCCCTCAGCTACCTAGCTGAGGGGTCCGGAGCAGGTATTTATTACTTGTGGGGACTTTGATCGCCGTGAACGGCCGGCCGGCTGGCCGGCCGTTCACGGCGATCGGGACGGTGGTACCGTGACCACCATTACTTTTTACAGTAATGGCGGTCGGTGCCGTCCTCGGACAGCACCGACCGCCATTTTTTTCCGGGTCATCGGGCCACCGATGGCCCGGAAAGGTTCCGATCGCCGCTATGGGCTTATCAGCCAATAGCGGCGATCGTCGGCATGGGGGGGGTTAACAACCCTCCATGCCGACAGGGAGAGATGGCCTGCTATGTATTATAGCAGGCTATCTCCCCCGATCGGGACCCGGCCGGCCGCGGCGCCCGTTTAAAGGGATGACGTACCGGTACGTCATGGGTCCTTAAGTGACAGTGATCCATGACGTGCCGGTACGTCATGGGTCCTTAAGAGGTTAAAACATGAAGGCAGGTGTGAACAGAACTGATTAAGTGGCTGGCAATGAGAACTTCGCCACCTGGCACAGTAAGGCAGCTGAATGGCTAGCTGATCGCAAAGATTATGGTAGATATTTTAAAATGTAACTTTTATTTAATGTTTACTTATGGCTATGTTTACAAAATGTTTTCTCAGCTCAGTTTAAAATGACGTCCGTTATTTTAATTCTAAAATAATGGATGTCATTTAGCTGTCTGGCCTCCCCTTGCAATGACAGCTGTTGGTACATTATTTTAGTTTGAGTTTACTAATTGGCCTTTGGGTGTGGCTTAATTGAAAAGTCCGTCGAAGGGGTAGTGCGGTGTAAAGCATTATTTCACTAAATAACACAAATTACAAAGTTATAAAACATTGTAATATGTGCCCCCCCCCCACACTAGACCAAGAAGTTTGATGCTGTATACTTACGGAATCACTGTTGACCCCGGCCGCCATCTTAGGATAGGCTCACGGCTGAGCAGCCGATGATGCGCTGGAGGGGGGCTGGCCTTGGGGTGGGCTGGAGCGGTCTGGCCGGACCTCCTGAAGATGACATGATCATCCTAAGATGGCGGCAGGGGTCAACAGTAGTTCCTTAAATGTACAGCATCACACTTCCGAGTCTAGCGTGTGTGTGGGGGGGGGGGGGCATGGGAAAGGGAATTCACTTAAATAACACACATTACAATGTTGTATAACTTTGTAATGTGTGTTATTTAGTGAAATAATGCTTTACACCGCACTACCCCTTTAAATTTAATAGTAAAAACAGAGAAAGAACGATGACAAAATAAAAAAAAAACTGTGTGAACTAATAAAAAACAACCCCCACAAGAATAGGTTTCTAAATAACCATGTTTGAAATAAATGGTGGTCAAGTCTTTGGGATACGTAAATGCTGTATTTGGCTACCTTCAGCAGTCCCATAGAAATGGAGGTTGGTGCAAAACAAAACAAAATTATCCTTCCTTGTTGCCCCTACTGTTTCCACCCTCTCAGAACCAATTTCATTGCACAGAACTTTTAGTCAACCAGAAGGAAGTCTGAGTGATGGAATGTGGGAGATGTTCTGTCTCAACCCACCATGTGACGGCCATACTGGTTGTATTGTAATATTATACTCTGTATACACTTTCTTTTTTGCACTTGCACTTTAACTTTTGCATTGGTATTACATTAATATTTATTAGGTATTTTCTGAGCTATATTCATTTATATTCTGCGCTCGTATTTCTTGATCATCACATTTATACATCTCCTTATATCTGGGTTATTTATTTATTTATTTTTCTTATACTGATCATGGTGGCTACTTAAGATATTGAGTGCATTTGGATCCACTGGGCCATTTTATGGCCAGTGGAATGTATGTATTTTAATTGTTTTTAATGGTCTTTTTATCCCTTGCATTTATGTGAAATAAATTGTATCTGATTTGAGTTATTTGTGAGGTGCAGTCCATTCTTTTTCAATCCTTTTTCTTTTCTGGTTGGCATGTGAATAAGACTTTTTCCTATTTTCTTTCTATAAAAATATTGTCTTCTATCAGAATTAGCAATGTTCTTTGCCCTTCTGAGCAAATTTCTCATGTAACCTTATTGTAAGAGCCTCCTGTCAATCTTTCCATATTCTCGTTCATAAATGTGTTCAGTCAAACACACCCTCTATGCTTTCACATACTCTCCTATAGGCAAGACAGGAGTGACAGCTCTCAGCATGCATCAATGTATTACCAGAAATAGGCTTTTTATTCAATCTAGTCTGGTCTTTGTGCCTCTCTAATTCACCTGTCAAGGAACCCTCTAACTGTAGATATTTTTTTTTGTTCTATTTTCTGTACATGATTATTGGGCTACCATATTTCCTGAACTGCTTTACAGCATGAACAACATTTTACAGCAGCCATATGGCCATAGGAATCAGTATTATAAGGCTGACACAATTAACTGCTCTGATGTCCATACAGAATTCTTAATAGAGCATATAGACATGGGTTGCTATTGATTGAGCATTGTGTCCTTTATTATTATTATTATTATTATTTTTTTTTTTTTTTTTTTTTTTTTTTTTATTAAGGTAATATTTTTCCAGTAATGTGTTTAAATATTTGTGGTTTCATGTGAGCCCCACTGATAATGAGAATTGGGGTTCATTGTCCTCCTGGTTGAATGCATTAAACTTTATTATCTCAACAAAGATAGCCATTTTACTGAACAAAGTAGCAACAAGCCTGTTTAAACAGGGGGACATTGAGTGCCCACTGAAGTGACTGTTGAGTGTCTGAGCAGTTGAACTCCAATTGATCAAAAACTCCTCACCTATTTCCTTACCTTTTGTTGTAGCTCAATATATTCCAAAATATGTTTTTTTAGACTTACTTCGAAAAAAACAAAAAAAAAAGTTTTGTGATACTTTGTCAGGACATGTATAGGCTATTTGTGTATATGTGTGGTCAACCACTGGTTTGGATGTGAACTGCAGCCTGTTAAGAGCATGTTGCAATATTGTATTATGTGTAATTTGAAATTGGAATCTTAAAGTGAATCTGTATCGGCTTGTAGCCACCCCTAAAATGCCAGTACACCTTTGTAGAGGTTTTCAAGCCACCTTTCTTCCGGTGCCAGTATTTTGTAGAAATAATAATTTTATTGCTAGTGGAAGTCAGTTTGGCATGGCCTAGGCCTGCAACATCTGTCTCCCCACCTCCATCCAGCCCAGAGGCGTGCTAAAAGTGAAGGAAGGAGGGGAGAAATGCATGCATGGCCTATGCCACACTAGATTGACTCCCCACCCCGCAGCAATAAAATTATTTCTCTCCATAATACTGGCACCTGGAGAAAGGCTGACCCACGGATATGGCACGAGGACTGGTACCAGTAGTTTGGGGGCAGCTACATGCCAATACAGATTTACTTTAAAGGGTTTATGCTGACATAACACATTGATGACCTATCTTTCTGCTGCGTTTACACGGAACGATTATCGTGTGAATTCACACGATAACTATCAAATTGGAGCGATAATTGTTGTGTTTAAACACATCGAACGATCCTGCGCCGAACGAGAAATCATTGTATTTGATCTTGCAACATGTTCTAAGATCGTTGTTCGCTAAAAATTCGCAGATCGTTCCGTGTAAACTGTCGTCGCGAAAGTCCGGCCACCTACAGCCCGGCCCCCCGCCCGCAGCCCGGCCCCCCACTCATCCGCAGCCTGCCCCCTGTCCGCAGCCCGGCCCCCCGCTCTTTCGCAGCCCCCTGCGCCGTCTCAATCGCCATCCCTGCCGCCCTGATCGCCACCCGGCTCCCCTCTTCAGCCAATCAATGCACTGAAGAGGGGAGCCAGGAATTTCGAACACCTGCTACACCGAGCAGGTAAGGTATGCTCGTATCCGGGGCCGCGGGGGCAACGGCGGGGGTGGCGATCGGAGCGTCGGGGGTGGTGATCGGGGCGGCGGGGGTGGCGATTAAGCCGGCGCAGGGGGCTGTGGATGAGCGGGGGGCCAGGCTGCGGATGAGCGGGGGGCCGGGCTGCGGGCGAGCAATCTTAAAACGATGAAAAAGATGACGTTACTCCGACATCGTTAATCGTACGATCGGGCCAATTATCGTTTCGTGTAAATGCAGCATTAGAAAAGGCCATCAATGTCTGTTCGGTGGAGTGTGAACACCTGGAACTCGTGCTGATCAGCTGTTTAGGTAAGTTCCAACATACACAGAATAGGGCTAGAAACCAGAGGCATTGGGAGCTGCACTAAGCCACTGCCACCATTACACAATCAATGGTGCATGGCTTCTTATCCCTTTCTTTGTGAATGTGCTGGAGACTCAGCTTGATTGAACAGCTGATCGTTGAAGGTTCAGGTGGTGATGGGCAGGTCAGCCATGTATAATGCCTGATACAGACATTTTACTAATTTTGAACAAATGTATGCATTGACACATCTGCATCTTCCATCTTTCATGTAGGTGATGAGTGTTGTTGGTGGAGAGACCTCTTAAAACCTTCCAATATGTGTGTTGCATGTACACTATTAAATAGTAACTATTTTAGGAGGCAAAAAGAAGTAGATCATGGCCAAAAAAGCTGTTGTGAACTAAAGAAAAGAAAGTTCATGGGGGAGATTTATCAAAGGGTGTAAAATTTATACTGGTGCAAACTGCCCACAGCAACCAATCACAGCTCAGCTTCCAGTTCTGGTGAAAGGAAAGAGGAGCTGTGATTGGTTGCTGTGGGCAGTTTGCACCAGTCTAAATTTTACACCCTTTGATAAATCTCCCCCATATGTCTAATGTGAAGAAACGATATCTATGTCTCAGAGCTCCTTTAAGGAGCCACCATATAAAGACAATGAGTATCATCAGCTTAAACATTACATTGCTAGTTATTCATTTAAAGCACCCTCATAGAAGGTTACACCTTCACAGGAGTGGCTGATGTAGGGGAAAAATTCAACTTTGGTGTTAAGCTGATGGCTTGGGGAGAAAAGAGCTACTATATCTCTATTAATGAACTATAGGCATGCCTAAGTCTGTTTGAAGCGGGGGTGGTCATGGTGAGATAAGATATTTAAAGGTTCAACCTTTCCCTCGGAAACCATGTCTCAAAAAGACGCATAATGCTCCTTTTAAATACAAAATATACATTGTACAGATATTTTTTATTCACTAAACCATTAAAAGAATGGACACACACTGACCCAGAACTGCTGTATGGTTTCACACAAAGAACAGAACATACAATTACTGCACTCTATTAAAAAAAAAATCTTACATGTAATATGCTGGGCACAAAGATTACCGCAGGTAAGCTTCAAATACGGTGTTCGGTCCTAAAGCGCTACTTAATATTGTATTTTGTTTTCCTGTTGCTATTATTCTAAACTCTCCGCTGGGATCAGCTAGTGACAAGTGGGGAAAAGCGAAATTACTTTACATTTCTGGTGGATGCCAGAAGACAGGCGAGAAATATATTCACTCCAGTCCATAACAATGCAGAATAACAGCTTAGGCTTAATTTTGCACTGTTTGACCTTCAACAATGACAAAGAGAGGCTGAAAGCTCTTTTTCTTGAAATCAATAATTTATTTTATTAACCCTCAAATGTATAATCCGATAAAGGGGGGGGGGGAGAGAGAAAAAAAAAAGACTAAATGGAAATTAATGACGCTAGAAAAGCTGGCTTTGTGTGCCAACTTCTCTGTGAAATCTTCTAATTAACTCATTAAGATGCATTAATTCACAGAATCAGAAGGAGCATGCTGACAAGTCCAACACAACAGAAAAAAGCTTACTGTGGTGGAGGAGTAGATACATACAGTATATCTCTATCAATCTCAACACATAGAAAGTATTTGCACATACAGATGTAGCCCCTGAAAAACATGGTGTTGGCATGATATCTCCAAGCCCCAGAGTGACAGCAAAATCTACATACAGAAAAGAAGACATATTAAAGACAGGAGTCCCTGCTCCTGTACAGTAAGCAACAGTGCTCTATGCATAGGCTATGTTCACACAACGTAAGTTTTATATTAACCCCTAGACAACCCTGGACGTACAGTTACGCCATGGAAGTCTGTCACCGGACAACCCTGGGCGTAACTGTACGTCCAGGGTGTTTCTCCTGCTATGAAGCGCGTTCAGGAGCGGAGCGTGCTTCATAGGAGGTGGAGGCCGGCTGCAGTGAGCAGCCGGCACCTCACTGTTAATGACAGGCTGCAGCGATTGCACTGCAGTGTGTCATTAACTCCTTAACTCTGATCATGGCGCGGCTGCGGCATTTAAGTGTAAGTGACAGGGGGAGTCCCCTGTCACTTACCGAACGGGACCCCCACAGTGTGACTGCGGGGGTCCCGATAGTTGAAACTGGCTTCCGGAGGTCTCTCCTCCCAGAGGTCTCTCCTTCCTCCGTGCGGTCCGATAGGCGATCTGCTCACTGAGCCTGCACAGGCTCAATGAGCAGATCGCCTATTACACCGGTCAATGCTATGCCTATGGCATAGCAATGATCACTGTAGAAATCAAACTAATGTATGTAAAAGTGCCCCATTTCTTAATGATTTTAATGTGCTGAATTCAAATATCACAAGGAAAAATGTTAATTGGCTATAGTTTCTATGATATTGAAGAGTTCTCATTTTACTGTTTTGTGAATTGTATAGAATACAGTATATTAGCCTACATATTTCTTACTTCTGCAATCATAAGGAAGCAAGTTTACTGTTCATAAACGTTTGAAATATATTCATAGGAAACTTAGTTCTAAGTGAAATCAACTACAATTTACAGGCAGATCCAAGAATTTTTACAAATTAATTATCTTTATTGAACTCTGGAATGTAGGTCCTTATTCAATGGCTTCTCGGTGCATTTACTCATGTCTTTTGTTCTCATACATTGTCTCTGATAACTGTCCAACAGTAATCTGCAAGCATTGATGGGTTCCATTTACTCTGATACCTTAGGCTAGGTTCACACTGCGTTTTTGCAATCCGTTTTTTTCATCCGTTTTTTTTTTGTGTGCATCCGTTTTGATCCGTTTTTTCATTGACTTCCATTATAAAGAAAAACGGATCAAAACGGATCCGTTTTTTTTTTTTTTTTTTTTTATAATGGAAGTCATTGGAAAAGCAGATCAAAACAGAAGCACACAAATGCATCTGTTTTTTTCATCCATTTTTCCAGAAGAAAAACACGGGTAGCAAAGATGCAGTGTGAACCTACCCTTATCCCCTTGCCGCAAAATGACGTTTGGGGAACGTCATGTAAAGTAGGTAGTTAATGCAACATGACGTTCCCCAAATGTCATGTTGTCCCTGCCTCCCCCCGCTGTCGGTAAGTGAGATCGGGCAGCGGGAGGAGGCAGTATCACACCACATCCTCCCGCTGCCTCTGCCCGGAGGGGAGCCGCGCTCCCCCCGGGCAGTTAACCCCATAAACGCCGCGGTCGATGCGACCGCAGCGTCTATGGGGGAGATGTGATGTTTGCCGGCGGGAGGAGGCTGCAGGACATTGCCTCCTCCCGCCACCACTGTCACTGTGTCCCCCGGCCCCCCTTCCCCTGCCGCAGGTACCGGAGATCGCCGCTATCAACGTTATAACGGCAATCTCCAGTACCGGCGGCGCCGACAGCTTTCATCTCCCCCCACCGTGAATCCGTAATAATCAGACCCCAGATCAGCCCCCTAGTGCCCCGATCACTAACTCGCTCCCTCCCCGGGCGGCCATCAAATCCAAGATGGACACTCCCATCCCTGCGAACAATCGATGTTTGTTCGCAGTGATGGAAATGAAAAAATGATCAAAGCCCCATGCTCTCCGCCACCGGAGGTAGCGGAGAGCATGGGGCAGTGATCGGGGACCCCCCTGTGGGGTCCCGGAACAGGCGATTGGCAGTGTATACTATATACCACTTATCGCCTGTTCCCAGTGCTGCCGACACTTTTTATCCCCTGTCACCATAAATCATTGGTGACAGGGGATAAAAAGTGTTACAGTGTCGCCCCCCACCCCCCCAGTCATTCCCGTCCCCCAGTCACCCGCCCTTCACCATATACTCAACGGATCCACGGAGCTCCTTCCTCCTTGACGTCCTGACTGCTTCTGATGTGCGCATGCGTGCCAGAAGCAGCCAGCTCTGAAAATTTAAAGTGACAGAGACCAATTTGGTCTCTGTCACTGAACTATGATTACTGTGATAGAAAATATCACAGTAATCATAGTACTACAGTGAAAATGAATGTATAAAGTACCAAAAGTGAAAAACACACAAAAAAATAAAATGCACACTTTTTATTATAGTAATAATTGCAGTTTACTCCCAAATTACCCCTACCCCCCCCCCAGATTACCCGTAACCACCGCACGTTGCCCATAACCGCCCCAGGTTGTCCGTAATCACGCCAGATTGCACGTAATCACCGCACGTTGCCCGTAACAACCGCACATTGCCCGTAACAACCGCACATTGCCCGTAACCACCGCACGTTACCCGTAACCACCGCACGTTGCCCGTAACCACCGCCCATTGCGCGTAACCACCGCATGTTGCCCGTAATCACGCCAGATTGCACGTAATCACGCAAGATTGCACGTAATCACCGCACGTTGCCCCTAACCGCCCCAGGTTGCCTGTAATCACACCAGATTACCCGTAACCACCGCTTGTTGCCCCTAACCGCCACAGGTTGCCCGTAATCATGCCAGGTTACACGTAACCACCGCACGTTGCCACTGACCACCGCACGTTGCCACTGACAGCCGCACGTGGCCACTGACCGCCACACATTGCCACTGACCACAGCACGTTGCCTCTAACCACCGCACACTGCCTCTAACCACCCCAAATTGCCAAAGACCCCCTCCAGATTGCCGTAACCAACCCAAATTACATATAAGCACTTCAGTTTATCCGTAACCAACCTAGATTGTCCGTAACCACCCCAAGTTGGCCGTAACCACAGCAGGTTACCGGTAACCACCCCAGATTGTCTGTAACCACCGCAGATTACCCGTAACCACCTCCAGATTACCCGTAACCACCCCACATTACCTGTAATCTAATTTTTTTTATTGTATTTTAGTAACTGCGCTATTCTAATAACTGTTTCTAGCTGCGGTTTTGCTCCAGCAAATTGGCGCTCCCTTCCTTCTGAGCCCCGCTGTGTGCCCATACAGGGGTTTATGCCCACAAATTGGGTACCGTTCTACTCAGGAGAACCTGCGTTACAGCTTTTGGGGTACATTTTCTCTCCTGTTCCTCGTGAAATTTAGAAATTTCCAACTAAAGGAACATATTATTGGAAAAATTCGAGTTTTTCATTTTTACTGTCTACTTTCCTCTAATACCTGTGGGGTCAAAATGGTCACCACACCCCAAGATGAATTCTTTGAGGGGTGTACTTTCCAAAATGGGGTGACTTATGGCGGGATTTTACTCCACTGCCACTACAGGGGCTCTGCAAACGCACCAGAAACTTCTTCAGCAAAATCTGCACTGAAAATGCTAATTGGCGCTCCCTTCCTTCTGATCCCTGCTGTGTGTCCATACAGTGGTTTATGCCCACATATGGGGTACCGTTCTACTCATGAGAACCTGCTTTATAAATTTTTGGGTAGATTTTTTCTCCTGTTCCTTGTGAAATTGAGAAATTTCAAACTAAACAAACATATTATTGGAAAAATTCGATTTTTTTTCTTTTTTACTCTCTACTTTTAAATACTTTCCTCTAATACCTATGGGGTCAAAATGGTCACCACACCCCAAGATGAATTCTTTGAGGGGTGTACTTTCCAAAATAGGGTGTTTTTGGGGGGGTTCTTTTCTGCGGACACTACAGGGGCACTACAACGCACCTGGCGCTCAGAAACTACTTCAGCAAAATCTAAACTGAAAATGCTAATTGGCACTCCCTTCCTTCTGAGCCCTCCTGTGTGCCCATACAGTGGTTTATGCCCACATATGGGGTACCATTGTACTCAGGAGAACGTGTGTTACAAATTTTGAGGTGTGGATTCTCTCATGTTTCTTGTGAAATTGAGAAATTTAAAACTAAACAAACATATTATTGGAAAAATTCGATTTTTTTTCTTTTTTACTCTCTACTTTTAAATACTTTCCTCTAATACCTATGGGGTCAAAATGGTCACCACACCCCAAGATGAATTCTTTGAGGGGTGTACTTTCCAAAATAGGGTGTTTTTGGGGGGGTTCTTTTCTGCGGACACTACAGGGGCACTACAACGCACCTGGCGCTCAGAAACTACTTCAGCAAAATCTAAACTGAAAATGCTAATTGGCACTCCCTTCCTTCTGAGCCCTCCTGTGTGCCCATACAGTGGTTTATGCCCACATATGGGGTACCATTGTACTCAGGAGAACGTGTGTTACAAATTTTGAGGTGTGGATTCTCTCATGTTTCTTGTGAAATTGAGAAATTTAAAACTAAACAAACATATTATTGGAAAAATTCAAGTTTTTCATTTTTACTGTCTAATTTTAAATACTTTCCTCTAATACCTGTGGGGTCAAAATGGTCACCACACCCCAAAATGAATTCTTTGAGGGGTGTACTTTCCAAAATGGGGTGACTTTTGGGGGGGTTCTCTTCTGCGGACACTACAGGGGCGCTGCAAATGCACCTGGCGCTTAGAAACTTCTTCAGAAAAATCTGCATTAAAGAAGCTAATTGGCGCTCCTTTCTTTCTGAGCCCGGCTGTGTGCCCATACAGTGGTTTATGCCCACATATGGGGTACCGTTGTATGCAGGAGAACCTGCGTTACAAATTTTGGGTACGTTTTTTCTCTTGTTCCTCGTGAAATTGAGAAATTTCAAACTAAACAAACATATTATTGGAAAAATTCGTGTTTTTAATTTTTACTGTCTAATTTTGAATACTTTCCTCTAATGCATGTGAAGTCAAAATGCTCATCCTACCAAAAGATGAATTCTTTGAGAGGTGTACTTTCCAAAATGGGGTGACTTTTGGGGGGGGATTCTATTCTGCGGACACTACAGGGGCTCTGCAAACGCACCTGGCGCTCAGAAACTTCTTCAGCAAAATCTACATTGAAAAAGCTGATTGGCGCTCCTTCCCTTCTGAGCCCCGCTGTGTGCCCATACAGTGGTTTACGCCCACATATGGGGTACCATTGTATTCAGGAGAACCTGATTTACAAATTTTGCTATGCTTTTTTCTCATGTTCTTTTTGAAAATGAGAAACTTTAATCTAAACGTATATATTATTTGAAAATTAAAATTTTCGATTTTTTTTACGGCCTAATTGTGAATACTTTCCTCCAGCCCCTGTAGGGTTAAAATGCTCATTATACCCCTAGATTAATTCTTTAAGGTGTCTAGTTTCCGAAATGGGGTCACTTATGGGGGTTTCTAGTATACAAGCCTTCTAAATCCATTTAAAAAAAGAACTGGTCCCTAAAAAAAAATCAGTTTTGGAAATTTTCACAAAATGTGATAATTTGCTAATAAATTTCTAAGCCCCATAACACCCTAAAAAGGTAAAATATGTTTCCCAAATTATGCCAGAATAAAGAGGACATATTGGTAATGTGATTTAGCAACTAATTTATGTGCTATGACTTCCTTTTTTAGAAGCAGAGAATTTCAGAAGTTCATAAAATGCTAAATTTTCAAATTTTTCATGATATTTTGATGTTTTTCACAAAAAATACACAAAATTGTGACCAAATTTTGCTACTTATAAGTGTCATATGTGACGAAAAAACAATCTCAGAATCGCTAGCATACGTTAAAGCATCACTGAGCTATAAGCGCATAAAGTGAGACAGGTCAGATTTTGAAAAATGAGCCTGGTCATTAAGGCCAAAACAGACTTTAGAGGCAAGGGGTTATACCATAACTATTGGTTATTCTAAGACGATGCAATATACCAGTTGATGATGCAATACTGATGATGCAAACTTTTCCTAGTATTGTATCACAGGCTGTGAGAAGTATAGAAAGTATGTCTATATCTTGAAAATTAGAGCCAATTACATAATTTGAACATCATTTTCAATCTCAGCACCCCAAAATTTGTTAAGTTCAACTGTTTTTATGTCAGAATCTTTTTGGCTGTTGACCAGTGTAATTAATCCAAATTTTTCTCGTTATTTGATTTCCCGGCTAACAGAATCCAATAGTTGGACGTGCCAATTATTTACCAATCCGTTGGCCAAAAGTGAAACACAAATATGTCAAACTGATCGAACGTGATTCACAAACTTGGAAAACAGAGGAGAGATTCACCAACCTCCTGCTTTATAAATCACTGACAGTTTAATTAAATTCTTTGGGGCATTTTGTCAGTATATCAGGTTTAATATTCATTTTATCTGAAAGTTAATTTCTGGATTACTTTTTTTGTTCACATAGCATAATATATAATTTATTATTATTATTATTATTATTATTATTATTATTATTATTATTACCAATTTGCAAAGATCTTTGCTAAGGGAGATTTTGCCTAATGTATGTCAAAGTGCTCAAGAGACTATTTCTGGTGACATCTGAAGAATTAATAAACTCCTATCAGAGTTAATCCCCATAAATACTGAACTCCACTGTATCGATTTAATACTTACACCTGCATTTCCCAAAAGGTATTTGTCACAGCAGAATCTTAGGAAGTGATGAGAAAATAGTCTTCATTTTTGTGCTTTACTTTTCATCGTAAAGAAACTAAAATCTAAGTTATCGAAGCAAAAATTGTGCAAACAATAGGGTGTAGTCTATGTCATCTCAAGCGATATCTGAAATGTTGTGCTTTATATGTGTCTACATCAAGATATACAGATCCATCAGTGCTTGAGAAATCTTCCATTCTGTAGTTATAGTATCTTTCCTTATTGGCAAGATACAGACTTACTATTATATACTGTTTATTTTTATAATACTGTATAGCTATTAATATGAAACCTATTAGCAGGGCCGTATTTACCACTAGGCACCCGTGGTCCGGTGCCTAGAGCAGCACCTTGCAGGGGGGCAGCACCAGGAAGCAGGGGAAATAAAAATGTTTTTTTTTTTTTTTTTTTGCTTTTATTTATTTTTAGTCTCCCACCTCCTGTTCAGACTTGCCAGTAAATCTGGTGTCTTTTCCAGGGGTGGTGGGGGGTATGGTGGTATTGTCCAGGTCTGGTGTGGCCAATCGGTGCGTGAACATGGGGCATCTTCAGGTTTAGTGCCTAGGGCAGCAGTTGTTAATACGGCCCTGTCTACTAGAGATCTTTTTGGTGGGCCCCAACTTTAACACTATAATGATTCTGTCACAGACTTACCTGTCCATGGACCCATATCAGACACTTTACCTACGATATGGTGTGGGAGGCAGGACACCACACCATTGCAGTCTATTACAAGTGGCCACATGGCATCCAATCTGTTTTCAGGGGCATGATAGACTGCCCAGGCCAAGTAATGGTGTGGCCGTCAGCCTCTTAGGATAGCTGCAGTGTAAGGCCAATCACAGGCAGCCCAGTTCTCCCGAGTGACAGGGCGGTGTAAACTAAAATGGGCAGCTATGTCCTATAGCTAGTCATGATTGTTTGTCTTGATCTGCATCAATAGTGTTTGAACCAGTATATTCAATCAACAAGCAGCACTCCTCAGGACAAATGAATGGGCACCAGTAGGTAAGCCATGACCACCAACCTCAATAACTACAGTACATTGAGTAGTTTTCAAATGTAGCGTAGATTTATTCTATGAAAAACTTTCTGTGCAGCACAGTAAAACAAAAAAAAAAGTAAACAGCGTTTCAACAGCCTGGCATGGTCATTATCAAGATGCTTGATAATGATGGCACAAGGCCTTTGAAACATTGCATTTCTTTAGTTTTTTTACGAGATATTCCTAAATATTTCCCCTGGCTAGTTTTCCTGACTTTGCTTATGTCTCCTGCTTCTATCTGTGCATGACTCTCAGTGTTTTTCAGTTTTTTTTTTTAATCTTCTGGTTCTGATTTGCTTCTTGCTGTTGTATCCTGGTTTTGACCCTCAGCCTGACTTGACTTTTCCCCAGCTATCTGATTTTGCCTTTGTTGTACGCTCCATGTTTGGAAGCAGACTGCTGGCTATTCTGCCTGATGGCCCTGTACGTAGCCAGTTTAGTGTGCCATAGCCCTTTTGGGATCTGCTATCTAGGCCACTATGTCCAAGTAGTTAGGGAAAGTGGACTGGGTACATTTTAAGTGGCATGGTCCCCTTACAAATGTGACAGGTCCCTTGAGGTCCCTTTGGGAAGGGGCTTCATCGTTTAACATGATGTGGCACTTGAAAAGTAAAATACATGTATGTACCATATTATAATCATGATTAAAATTATGTAGGTGGTCACACCCACCAAAAAAACTATTTCAGGGGGGGCGTGCCCGGAAGCCGATGGAGTAGGACGTGTAGCACTTGAGCTCCCGTCCACAGCAGCCTAACTCGGCTCTAAAAGCGGTCTCCTGCAGATTACCCACGGTCCCCGTTGACCCCACACCGTGTCTGAACACCACCGGGGCAGGATGAGAGGCGGCAAGAACAAGAAGAGACGACAGATGCATCTGGAGTCGTTTCGGCCGGCCGGCGCGCTGTCTCAAAATGGCGCCGCCGCGCAGCATGGAAGGTCTGAGGTAGGAGCTGCGGCGCAGAGGACTGCTCCACGTACCTCCTCGGGACGTTTCTCACCCCTGTCGACTCTCACGGAAGAGGCCAATGCATGCGACACACCGGGCACATTGCTGTCCTTACCGCCCTCCAGCACGGCAAGCCCGGAATCAGACAGAGACGGGGCCATGTCCACCATGGCGTTTGCAAGAGAGGATGATGAGCAGCAGCTCAACGTTCAGGGCGATATGGCGACTGACGACCCCCCATCTCTGCCTCCGACCCCCCTCTCGTGGAAGGCGTCTTATCCCACACAGTCCAGGTCAGTCACCCCCGGCACTAAGAGAGGTACTGCTGATAATATGAGTGACGATGCACCGATTACTGTGGCAATTATGAGGGGCTTTATGAACGATCTGAAAAGCTCATGGCAGGCAGACATGAGAAACATGTGCTCAAGTCTGCGCAAAGATCTGGACGGTGTGGGAGAGAGAACCGCTCATATAGAGGATAAAATGGGCACCTTAACCACAGCGCATAATGAGGTGGTCGACATAGTTAATGTGCTAGAGGAAAAAGTGGAGGCTCTGGAATTGAAGTTAGCAGACATCGAAGACAGGTCCCGTAGAAATAATCTACGCTTACGCGGGGTTCCTGAATCAGTTACTAACGATGACCTGCTGGAATATGTGACGGATTATTTCACGTGTCTGCTGCCTACAGCCTCGGCGTCAGACCTGCTGGTGGACAGAGTACATCGCCTCCCCAAGCCCAGACACCTCTCTGACTCGGTCCCACGAGACGTTATTCTACGTGTGCACTTTTTCCATATCAAGGAAAAGCTCATGAATGCTGTCAGACAAGAACCTGACTTGCCCTCTAGATTCCAGGACATTTCAGTGTACGCAGATTTATCTGCAGCTACTATGATGAGACGGCGTGCCTTTGCAGACAGCACACAAATCCTCAGGGAAAATAATGTGCAATACAGATGGGGGTTCCCGGTGAAATTGCTCATCACTTATAATGGAGCCAAAACCCTGGCACTGACTCCGGAGGACGCTTTGCTGCTCTGCAACAAGTGGAACCTTGCCAGGAAGGCACCTGCACCGTCACGAGAAAATAAATCGAACCGCTTCACTGTGCAACAGGATTGGAGCACGGTGCAACGGCACAAGAAGAGGTCACGTGACTGAGACCACAGCTAATAGCTGATTCCTTTTTTTCTTTCCTATTCTTGTTCTTCCTCCCCATTTTGTCCGAGAAGACAACTCCCAGGAGGGAAATGGGTGACTATGTCATAATAGTTTCACAGGTTTGCTTTACAGTATGAGACCGCTGGATACAACATGACCCTATGGCTGTTCAGGGCATTCTTATATGTGATTACGGTACTTGGTGCCTTAATCCCCCCAGTGGCCAATTTGATGTTTTTTTTTTTCACTATTCAGTTCTCTGTTGGTTGTTTTATGTTATGTAGTTTTATGTTATGTGTCCTTACAGTCCTATGGTACGATCACTCTAACTCATACTTGTCCTTTATGGGGACCTCCGCGGTGCAGACACCACATGTATGGGAGGCATTCACAAACCACATTACACTGGATGTGAATGGGTATTAAAATATTATCTCTTAATGTCAAAGGCCTCAACTCACCGTATAAAAGATCCCGGACATGGCGAGAGGCAAAACAGCAAAAAGCTGATGTGATTTTTATACAAGAATCCCATTTAAATGCCGAGGACCAATATAGGTTTAAACTCAAAAATTTTCCATATATCCTCTCAGCACCAGCCTCCCATAAGCGGTGTGGTGTCTGTATCGCGGTTAGAGATACGGTGGCACTCCAGGTGCAGAGTACAATTATGGATGAAAATGGTCGCTATGTTATTTTGGTATGTCTTATTAATAATGTTCTATTTACCCTTGTCTCAGTGTACGCACCCAATAAGCGCCAATACAGTTTCATTTCACGACTAATAGCTGAAGTGAGCAAAGTGCAAAAAGGCACATTGATCATGGGGGGCGACTTCAATAAAAACATATGGCCGTCCATGGATGCTTCTACAAAACAGGTATGTGCTGAACCCACACCGCTTGCAAACCTCCTACACCAAAACCGTTTATATGACATATGGAGGCTCCGCAACCCCTCCGAAGTAGATTTCACATTCTTCTCACATACACACAGGTCCTATACTAGGATAGATTTTTTTCTGGTGGATCATAGCACTATCCCTAAAATTGAAGAAGCATCCATTGGAACCATAGAATGGTCGGATCACGCCCCAATCCTGTTAGTGGTAAATGAACTATTCCCTCCATGTCGTAACCCCGTATGGAGACTCAACAACTTTATCCTGCAGCATCCCCAATACTCCCCACTCACGAATATAGCCCTAAAAGAATACTTTACTATTAATGATAATGGAGAAGTGCCAGACACTGTCCTATGGTGCGCTCATAAGGCCGCCATGAGAGGACATTTTATGAAACAAGCCTCCACTGATAAAAGATTACGAACACAACAAATACAATCTCTCCAATCACAATTGACCGAACTTCACAGACTGAATAAATTAGCGTTCCAAGCAGACAGAGCACTTAGGATCTCAAAACTTACTAAACAACTCCACGACCTAAATGCCCATAAATTTGATTTAGCTATGCGGAGATTGAAAATGCAATTTTACTGGCAGGGAAATAGACCCTCGGCGCTGCTGGCTAAACAGCTCAATAATAGGGCAGCTAAAGCACGCATCCCCTTCCTGTACAATACAGAAAAAGAAAAAATAATGGACCCCCAGGGTATAGCGGATGTCCTTGCCGATTTCTATGATGCACTTTACAATTTAGGAAACGACCCCAATACGCCCCAACCAACAGAATCGCTGATAGCTGAGTTTCTAAATAATATAGTGCTTCCTACAGTATCCCCCACCCAACTCTCCCAATTATCCAAACCAGTAACAGAGGAGGAGGTACTAAGTGTGATTAAATCACTTAAAAATAATAAAGCACCTGGACCCGATGGGTTTTCTAATGAGTATTACAAACAACATAAAACTACTTTAGCCCCATATCTAACTAGATTATTTAACGGCATCTTTAATGGCATCCAATTTCCAGCTGAGATGCTAAAGGCCTTGGTTATAACACTGCCTAAACCGGGGAAGTGCCCTGACGTGGCTGCTAATTTCCGTCCCATTTCCCTATTAAATGGGGACCTGAAGTTATACGCCAAGTTAATCGCTAACCGAATGTCAGTAGCACTACCCTCTCTGATAGGGGGTGATCAGGTGGGGTTTGTACCTGGGCGGCAAACGATTGATGGGACGCGCAGGTTCATTAATCTGATTTACGCGGTTGAGTCCCGGCGAACGCCTTCTCTGCTCCTTACATTGGATGCGGAGAAGGCGTTCGATCGGGTCCATTGGGGGTATTTGCGGGCCACATTGGGTAAGTTTGGCCTACAGGGTCCAATTCTTACGGCTATTATGGCTTTATACACAGTGCCGGGGGCCCAGATCTATTCAGCGGGTACTCTATCGCGCGCGTTTGCCATCACGAATGGGACACGACAGGGGTGCCCCCTGTCCCCGACGATATTCGTCATGGCAATAGAACCATTAGCACAACTAGTTAGATCCGACGCGCGCATATCTGGCATAAGAATAGGAACATGCGAGCACCGCATTGGTCTTTTTGCGGATGACATAATTCTGTCCATCTCCAGCCCTGTAAACTCCCTGAGGGCTGTAACAGACGACCTAGCCAGGTTTAGTAAGGTGAGCTACTATAAAGTTAACTCAGCTAAATCAGTGATTCTGGACATGGGCATCCCAGCCGCAGTTGTTGCCCAACTGAAAGCGGACTTTCCGTTCCAGTGGGCCTCAGGAATGATCCAATACCTGGGTATAACCCTTACCTACCCCACTTCCCAATTAGTATCCGCCAACTCCAAAACATTACTTTCCACCCTTACTGGTGATGTGAACAAATTTTCCAAATTCCCCATATCCTGGGTGGGTCGTATCTCCACTGCTAAAATGATGCTCCTCCCTAAGGTGCTATACTATTTCAGAAATTTACCGGTCTACCTCCCACAATCCTTATTACAACGGATTCAGTCCCTTATAAACCGCTTTGTGTGGGCTGGTCAAAGAGCTAGAGTGGCCAGCAAGGTTCTGTGTCTGCCAGTAAGACAGGGCGGCCTAGGCTGCCCCAATGTGACATTGTATTACTACTCCGCTATCATGGACCAGTTAGGACAGTGGTGGGGAGGAGCAGGTGTAGATGAGAGACCATGGGTGACTCTAGAAAAAGATCTGGTACCAAGACGAGATCCTCTAGCTTTGCTGTGGGGGTCTAGGCTGGCGGGGAAGTCACCGCACGCCCTGCCCCCCACCGTGTTGGCAGGTCTCAAAGTATTCAATAAACCACTGATAAAGCAGGTTTTGCTGCCGACAAAATCTGCCTCTATCCCCCTCACGGCCCTGCACAGCCTGATAATAGATTCGGACTTCTCCAGTTGGGTGACTAAGGGGGTCAAGCATCTGGGTGACTTATATGATGGCCATCAGTTAAAACCATTTGATGAGCTGACCTCTGCTTATGGCATCCCCAATAGGGACTTTTACAAATATCTTCAACTAAGACATTGCCTCCAAAATCTCCTAATTCCAGGAACAGGGGCAGCTGCGCAGTATGAGACCTTTCTCGCCAAAAGACAAAGGGGATCAGGATTAGCGGTGGCTTATAGATTATTATCTTCTAGCCCGGAAGAGCTTAATTTTATTGCCAAGTGGGAACAAGATTTAAAGAGACACTTTACATATGAACAATGGTCCTCGGCGTTTGCATTGGCGACGAAGGTCTCGCATTGTGTAGGTCATTTAGAGTCATCTCGCAAACTGATGTACAGATGGTATATGACCCCTTACAGATTAGCAAAGATATTTCAGGATGCTTCCCCCCAGTGTTGGAGGTGTGAATCAGAAGTAGGCAATCTCTTGCATGTTTGGTGGAAGTGCCCGCCTCTCGCAGGATTCTGGACTGAAATCCGTAAGTTCATACAACAAACACTGGGATACCCTGTGGTGTGGGGCCCAGGTCTAGCGTTACTGTCAATGGATCTAGATAATCTCCCCACTTTGGACATAACAGTCCTTTTACATATACTTATGTCCACTACAACTTGTATAGCCAAAAGGTGGAAATCGAAAGAAGTGCCTACTATTGCTGAAATAAAGGCGGCAGTACAATTTAACTATAGTATGGAGCTTGCTATAGCCATGAGAACGAACAACCTAAGTCGTTTTGACAAACAATGGGAAAAGTGGCGGTCACTTCAACCAATATAGATTAAGGGTCATACGCTCATACGCTTATTTAATAAGAGGCAACGGTGGTGAGGTGTCTCCGTGAGGTGTGATTAGGTACTAGCTTGGACACTCACGTCTGTACATGGTAGGTTCCCCCCCTTCCTTCCCTCTCTCCCTCCCCCCCCCCCTTACCCACCCTTACTCCCCTCCTCCCCCTCCCCCCTTTTTCCCTGTTGTCAGCATGTACCGAGTTGGGACTGTATTGTGTATTGTGTTTTGTCTTAATTTGTTTTAGTTGTTTTATTTGTTTTATTCTGGATATGTTTCTCATGTCTACTCTGGCGATTTGTATGTTTTTTTATTGTAAAAGGCCGATGATGTCCTCGGTCTGTGTGTCTTCCTTTGTAATATTTTGAAAATTTATAATAAAAATTTTAGTCAAAAAAAAAAAAAAAAAAACTATTTCAGCTATCTTTTCAAATGTCAGGTAAATAAATGCTACAATATCACATACAACCTAAGGACATGGCTGGCCAATAAATTCCCAAAAATTCCTGCAAAAATAAAAAAAATCACCTGCAGGCAGGGGTGTGTGGAAATATAATGAAGAAAGTATACTTACCCATCCCCATGCCCCTAAAGTGCTGCCCTATCAATCTCTGACAGCCCCCGGCCTCATGTAGTTTTGCTTTAACATCACATTTCTATCTGATAGATTTCCCACTCAGACAATCAGCGACTGGGGCAGGATACCTGTCTTGCTTAGTGGGCAATTAATAAGTGGAGCAGTAATATTGGAGCAACAGAAGCCGCACCGAGAAAGCTGGGAGGTAATTGTATCTTGCTGTTGTTCAAGTGTAGTTAGAGCAGCACTATGTGGGAATGGGCACGGGTAAGTATACTTTCGTTATTATGAGTTGTTTTTTTTGCGAGACTTCTCCTTTAGACTGGACATACATTGGTCTGAGAAAACATTAAGTAGTAAATGATCTCACCTGCAATAATATTCGGTTTTGGCGGCATGATAAATTCATACATTGTCGGCTCAGAATGACCCAGTCTATTTGTTGCTATAATCTGAACTTCATATCCCATATTCCACTGTAGATGTTCTAGAACAATATGGTCTTTATTTCCAAGGAATTTTTTCTCCAACCATTGATCTTCTTTGTCTTTCTGTGAAACGAAGTGCAAGCATTATTATTTTTAGTAAAAGTGATTTCAATGAAACTGTGAGGTTAAATGTAGTATGCGAAAATAATACAAACAGTTTTATGTCTGAATAGAGTTGGTGGAGATCTTAAGAGGAAACAAATCATTGCTGGATATAGACTTTAAAGTGTCCACCTATAAACATTGTGCCATTCTTAGGTCCAGTGTTTGGTTTTGAATATATTTCTAGCAGCCGGAGCTTTGTTTTTCCATTACAAAGCTCCAATTCTCTTAAAAGGTATAGGCACATTTGAAAATAACAAAACATGATTTTATTTTACCTTGAGTTAAAAAAGGGATTTTCAAGAAATAGTATTTAAAGGGGATTCCCATAAAAAAAGCATAAAAAGCATATAGGTGCCCTCACTGATTCTCATAGATTGACAGCTTTCCTGCTTGTCTACGTTGCTTCTAGCCCTAGATTCAAACTTTTACAAAATGGTTCTAGTTTTACATTATGGTACCTGCCTGGAAAACTACATCTCCTAGCATGCATTGGATTTAAGAGTCAACTGCCAGGTACCCACCCCTGGCTAAATAATCTTCTACTTTGCATAGTAAACACATTATCTATCTATTTATTTTTTGGAAGGTTGCATAAGGATTCATTAAAGGGAACCTGTCACCCCCGTGTCGGGGTGAAGGCAGCCCAACCCCCTGCTAGAGCCCCGGATACTTACCCCATCTCACCAAGTTCCGCTCCTGGAGCCGATCCCAGGACGGAGATATCACAGTCTGAAGCCTGGCGCGCGCAGCATAGATGAGTCCGATCCCCATAGAGAATAAATTAAGCCGTCATTCTCTATGGGCGTCGGACTCATCTCTGCAGCACGTGCGTCGGGCTTCTAACAAGGATACCTCTGTCCAGGGAACAGATCCAGGAGCGGGACATGGTGAGATGGGGTAAGTATCAAGGGCTCTAGCGGGGGGTCGAGTGGCCTTCACCCCGGCACAGGGGGTGACAGGTTCCTTTTAACCCTTAGAGGACTGGGCCAATTATAATTTTTGCGTTTTCGTTTTTCCCTGCTTGTGCTTAAAAGACCATAGCACTTGCATTTTTTCACCTCGAAACCCACATGAGCCCTTATTTTTTGCGCCACTAATTGTAATTTGCAATGACAGGCTGAAATTTTTCATAAAGTACACTGCCCAGAAAAAAATTCAATGTGTGGTTAAATTGAAAAGAAAAACGCATTTCTTTTATTTGTTTTTTTTTTTTCATTTTTACGCCGTTCGCCCTGGGGTAAAACTGACTTGTTAAATATGTTCCTTAAGTCATTACGATTACAACGATATGTAAAATGTATAACTTTTATTGTATCTGATGGCCTGTAAAAAATTCAAACCATTGTTAACAAATATATGTACCTTAAAATCGCTTTATTCCCATGCTTATAGCGCTTTTATCCTTTGGTTTATGGGGCTGTGTTAGGTGTAATTTTTTGCGCCATGATGTGTTCTTTCTATCGGTACCTTGATTGCTCATATGCAACTTTTTTATCACTTTTTATTACAATTGTTCTGGATTTGATGCGACCAAAAAAGCACAATTTAGCACTTTTGGATTTTTTTACGCTTACGCCATTTACTGGGCAAGATCAGGAATGTGATTAATTAATAGTTAGGGCGATTACGCACGCGGCGATATATATATATATTTTTTATAACACGGGAAAACGGGGGTGATTCAAACTTTTATTAGGGGAGGGGGCTTTTTATTAATAACAACACTTTTTTTTTTTTTACTTTTACACTTATACTAAAAGCCCCCCTGGGGGACTTCTAGTATAAGCACACTGATCTCTCATTGAGATCTATGCTGCATAGATATGCAGCATAGATCGATGAGATAGGCACTTTGATTGCTTCCAGCTGCTGAGTCCGGCGGCAGCAGGATGTGTTGATCGCTCCTTCGGGACAACGTCCCGGAGTAACGATCAACCCCACTAAACACCAGGGATGGCTGCGTTCAAGTAATCGGATGCAGCTGTCAACTTTGACAGCTGCATCAGATTACTTTATTAGTGGGCACGGCGATCGGACTGTGCCCGCTAATAGCCGCGGCACCCGGGACCGCCGCGGTTCAGAGCGCGGCCCCGCTCTGAGCACATGTAGGTGGCCCTGGACGTACAGGTACGTCCAGGGTTGCCTTGGAGTTAAGCAAACAAAAAAAAATACTATAATATAAAAAAGTACAGTCCAAAGTTGTCCAAAAATAAATTTTAATATTAATTATTTAATAATAAAACACCCTCTGATTTACACCATCATTAAGGGGAGCTGAAAGGCCTAATGTATACTGTGGTTCCTCAACATACAATATTAATTGGTTCCCGGACAACCATTGTATGTTGAAAATACTGAATGTTAAGACCAAAATTCTATGCAGCACAGGACATGCAGTATCACACTATACTCATAGAATCACTACTAGACAGCCAACCATTGCATGCACTTTACTAATATTGGAGTTTTATCAGTAAAATTGCCAGTTTCATTGGTTGATCTTCTAGTTATTTACACGTGCCGCAGATGCTGATTGCCCATAGCATTGTATGTTGTATGTTGAGTCTGGTCTCAGAAAGGACCATTGTATGTTGAAAATATTGTATCCTAAGGCCATTGTAAGTTGAGGGATCACTGTATTGGTTATACACTGAACTCTCTTATAAAGCATTAAGCAGAATTCCCCTAAACTGCCCCTAGTGGTTGCAGAATGCTCTTATTTAACTCTGTGCAGAAAACTTTCTTCATGATAAGTGTGTGCTGTGTGCTTGGAGTGTCTGTGCTTGCTGTGGGCTGTGTGTGCTTGCTGTGGGCTGTGTGTGCTTGCTGGGGGCTGTGTGTGCTTGCTGTGGGCTGTGTGTGCTTGCTGGGGGCTGTGTGTGCTTGCTGTGGGCTGTGTGTGCTTGCTGGGGGCTGTGTGTGCTTGCTGTGGGCTGTGTGTGATTGCTGTGGGCTGTGTGTGATTGCTGTGGGCTGTGTGTGTGCTTGCTGTGGGCTGTGTGTGGGCTGTGTGTGCTTGCTGTGGGCTGTGTGTGGGCTGTGTGTGCTTGCTGTGGGCTGTGGGCTGTGTGTGTGCTTGCTGTGGGCTGTGTGTGTGCTTGCTGTGGGCTGTGTGTGTGCTTGCTGTTGGCTGTGTGTGTGCTTGCTGTGGGCTGTGTGTGCTTGCTGTGGGCTGTGTGTGTGCTTGCTGTGGGCTGTGTGTGTGCTTGCTGTGGGCTGTGTGTGGGCTGTGTGTGCTTGCTGTGGGCTGTGTGTGTGCTTGCTGTGGGCTGTGTGTGGGCTGTGTGTGCTTGCTGTGGGCTGTGTGTGTGCTTGCTGTGGGCTGTGTGTGGGCTGTGTGTGCTTGCTGTGGGCTGTGTGTGTGCTTGCTGTGGGCTGTGTGTGGGCTTGCTGTGGGCTGTGTGTCTGTGTGCTTGCTGTGGGCTGTGTGTGTGCTTGCTGTGGGCTGTGTGTCTGTGTGCTTGCTGTGGGGTATGTGTGTGTGTGTGTGCTTGCTGTGAGCTGTGTGTGTGTGCTTGCTGTGTGTCTGTGTGCTTGCTCTGTGTGTGCTTGCTGTGTGTGTGTGTGTGTGTGTGTGTGTGTGCTTGGTGTGTGTGTGTGTGTGTGTGTGTGTGTGCTTGCTGTGTGCCGTGTGTGCTTGCTGTGTGTGTGTGCCTGTCTGTGTGTATATGAGAATTGTGGATGTTACATGACTACTACAACCACCATCATCCCCCTGGCAGCTGAAGTGTGTGTTACATGACTACAAAAAACACCACCATCATCCCCCTGGTAGCTGAAGTGTGTGTTACATGACTACAATTCCCACCATGCCCCTGATAGCTGGTGTGTGTTACATGACTACAGCCATCATCACCCCATTGATAGCGGAAGTGTTACATGACTACAACCCCCATCATCCCTCTGATACCTGATGTGCGTTACATGACTACAATTTAAATAATGGAAGCTTTATTTTTAAAGTAATAAAGTGAAAGGAACATAAATTGGTTTGTACGGACGGATTTTAAATATAATTTATTAAGTATCTAATTGGTATCTAGCAACAAAAAAAAAGTTGGTATTGGTATCGAACTCAAAATTCTGGTATTTTGACATCACTATGTGTATACGATGTATGTATATGGTGTATGCATGTTCAGTATGGGTGTATATGATGTACGTATGTGTCTATATGGTGTATGCATGCACAGTATATGTCTATGTATGTATGTATGTATGTGCATGTATGTACAGTATGTGTGAAGATGTGAGCCCTAGAGAAGAGAAAAAAACCTGGACAGGTTGGGTATCCCAAGAACTACAACCTCCATCATTCCCTGTTGACAGTTCATGGTGGGAGTTCTAATTTTGCAGCTTGTTGCTCTCCAGGTTGCAGCACTACAACCTCATCATGGCATGCTGGCAGCTCATGATGGGAGTTGTAATTTTGCAGTCACTGTCTCTCCAGATTGCAGCAATTTAACCTCCATCATGTCCTACTGGCAGCTCATAATGGGAGTTGTAGTTTTGCAGTCTTCTGTGGTCTTGTGTGGTAAAACTAGTTTGCAGGACAGTAGACTAAGTTTCTATGTCAGGGACAGTAGATCGTTGTGACAATTGAAGGATTCCTGCAGGGAGCCATCAGATGTCACACTGATGCCTGACCAAATACAAAAACCACAATCCTCTAACCCTATACCTGAGAGAAATCCCTTACCACCATAACAGAAAGCACCCCCAGCTGAGAGGCAATCCCCTCCTACCTCATACAAAATGCCTGAGCTTAGGGTGGTATTACACGGGCCAATGGGGGCCCGATAATACTTGTAAACGAGCAGCGATCTGCTAGATCGGCGCTCGTTTACTGGACCTATTACACGGCCCAATTATCGTTTAACAAGGGCTGCAAAGACATCGTTACTGATGCAGCCCTTGCTAAACTGGCATACATTACCTATCCACGCCCCAGGGCTGCTCCTGTGGTCCGCTTCTCCCTGGGTCCCGCACTCTCTAGCTTCAGAGCGGCCTGTCAGCTGACAGGCCGCTCAGCCAGTCACAGGCCGGGACCGCCGCGGCCTGTGATTGGCCGGACAGCCTGTCAGCTAACAGGCCACTCTGAAGCTAGAGCAGGACCCGGGGAGAAGCGGACCGCAGGAGCAACCCTAGAGCATGGATAGGTAATGTATATCATCAGTCGCCGGCCGTGCACTGCTATTACACGTAGCGATGTGCGGTCGGCGTCTGAGAATTATAGGTCCAAACCTATATTAACGATCAGCCAATGATAGTTGTCATCGGCTGATCGTTGTATTTAATACACGGAACGATAATCGGACGAATCGGGTTGATTCGGCCGATTATCGTTCCGTGTAATAGTACCCTTACAGTCAGCAACCAGGGATTCCCTCTCAGCAACCAGGGATTCCCTCTCAGCTGGGGGGCTGTGAAGTGGCATTTTCTATTATGCTGCTGTAGGACCCTGTATAGGGATATGATGTATTATTCTGCTGCTGGGGACACTGTATGTATGTCTAGTGACTGACTACTATATGGGACACTATTGAAAGGGATGGTTACTACTGGATAGTATATGGAGCAATATTTGGAGGGCTGGTTTCTATACTGCTCAAAAAAATAAAGGGAACACTGTCCACAAAGAAAGTTGATTGACAATCAATGTCACATGCTGTTGTGCAAATGGAATAGACAAAAGGTGGAAATTATTGGCAATTAGCAAGACCGCCTCAATAAAGGAAGGCTCTGCAGGTGGGGACCATAGACCACTTCTCCCTACCTATGCTTTTTTTTTTGCACATTTAGGGTAGCTTCACAGGTATCGACTGTCAGGTCCTAGCAGGTCACGACCGCAGATGAACGACCGCTGCAAGTATGTAATTCTGCCGGCCCCTTGACCCCTTCAGCTGTCACACAGCTCCCCCGCTCTGTATACATTACCTGTCCTCGCTACACGGGGTCCCGGCATCCTGCTTTCCTGCTTGGCCAATCAGTGTGTTGCCCTGCCGCAGCCACTGATTGGCTGGGCGGGAGAGCAGTACGCCGGGACCAGTGCAGCGAGGAGAGGTAATGTATACAGAGCGGCAGCGGAGCAGGAGCCAGGCGGCAGCTGAAGGGGTTTAGGGGCCGGCAGAATTACATACACGCAGCAGTCGTTCAGACCGCTGCGTGTATGTAGTGAAAGTGATCTGCCAGGACCTGACAGACTTGCAGCGTAATTTAAACTCTGAGTCGGTAGCTGTGAAGCTACCCTTACATGCTATTCTATACTCAAATTTTGTATACTCTATCTACCTACAAAACGATAATCCACAGCACACCAGTGAAAACAATAGGGAGGTTTATTGCATTAAGTGCATCTTTTTGTTTTTGCACTGTATCTATCTATCTATCTATCTATCTATCTATCTATCTATCTATCTATCTATCATCTATCTCCTATCTATCTATCTACTATCTATCTCCTATCTATCTATCTATCTATCTATCTATCTATCTATCTATCTCCTATCTATCTATGTCACAAAACTATCTCACATCTATGTATCTAGCTGTCTATCAATACATTGTAATTATAAACCATTGCACTAGTAGTGAGATTGCTGCAGCTGTGTGTAAGGGACTATTTTTTATGCAGGTTAGGTCAGTGGAAGGAAACAGGACAACTGTGATCTGGTATCTATGATAACAAGGCCCACACTGCAAAGCACTACTGGGAAATACAGTAGCCTCTTGGTCACATGCTTCACACTGGGCCCCTTCCACATACAGTGAGGATACCAGGGCAGCGCAGAGACAAGAAATAGGCTAAAAAGTGCCCAAATAACACTGGGGAGCAGCTGTTTTCACATGGATAGTATTAAAATTGTGGTAGGTATCTCTACAAGCGTTATTTTTTTTTAACCACTTCGTGGCAGAACCCCTTTAAGTTGATCTCAGTCATGAATGTTCTTAAAAAAGGAAGGACAAAACATACTTCTCCCATATTTTGGCTACAATATAATATTTCAAGTCACATATTTTTTTAATATCCTATATAGAATTGTAAAAAAAGGACATGTAAGCTTGAACAAGGAGAAGTATGAAATACTGGTGCTTATCCCACCAGGGAGCGAGCCGAACTCATGAAACAATGCAAATGAGACAATTAAAACTACTTAAAACATTAAAGAATCTTCCATCTAGATAGTGAGACAAAGTATATTAGAGCTTGTATTATAAAACCAATTATCTACAAGAGCTCCCTTTGGCCATAGTTAAATTGAAAATAGGAGATTTTTTGCAATTAATTGTCGTAAGCCGTAAATAGCCTGACTTACACCTGGTGAAAAGTAGTATGGGTAAAAGTGTTGTTTAAGAAAGAAGGAAAGGGGTGTTTTATGTGTTATCTATGTTTCTTTAGACAAAATTATAGCTTTAAAGGACTGGTGGTAGCCATGGAGGGAAGTGTAAAATAGAGAAAATTTGGAACATGATAAAGCAGAGGGAAAAAACTGTCACAGACCGTAAAAATAATAAACTGTAATATAAGAACATGTTCGAAAAATAGGAAAAGAAAACAATTTCATTTTTTCCTCTATGATTTAGGGCTTCTTTTTTACCCTTGGTACATCACGGCAACACTATAGATCATGTTTTTATGCCTGTAAGGCACCATGGAATTAATGGGTTTTATAACTGTTCCTATATGATCAATAGAGAGTAGGGGGTTGACATACTGTATGTGTTTGCACTGCAGTGGCCAGGGTCTATTCCACCTATCTGACCCTTAAAGCTATGTTCACATTGGTAAAACATGCACTTGTTTTGATCTGGAAAATCCTCTCATTTCAAGTAAAAAAAAAAAAAAAAAAAATCCCTGCCCAAAACGTCACTCCCACTGATATCAATAGGAGTTTGGAAGACGGGCAAATAAGAAGTCAATTCGTTTCCGCTCAGTTCACGAGTTACGAAACTTAGCCATGAATTTACTGCAGGAAATTAGAGTAGCAATTTACTGCAGGAATTAGAAAGCAGTGAAGAGAAGCAGGCCCAGAAGTTGTCAGACGGGAATCAGATAACTGATCTCAGGAAGATCAGCTAAAGCAGACACTGTTGGCTGCTGGTTAAACACAATGAAATCTTAGGTGCATTGCTCCCTGGGAAATACAAAAATGCAAACCAGATCCTGTGCAACCTCACTAAAAAGTCTCAAAACACAGGACTAGCCAGATATCCCTCCAGGAAGGGCTGAGCCAAGGTGTGGCTCCTGTAGGGAAACCAACAAAACCACCAGAAGATGTCAGAACTGTGGGGAGGGGGAACAGAGAAAGGTGAGCATTTTTTTTTTTCTTAAAAGAGTACCTGTTAGTGTTGAGCGTACTTCCTCTATCAAGTATAGTGCTCAATTAAACATTGGGGTGCTTAACACTGCGCAATGCTTGTTCTGTGCACAGAGTTTAGCACAGAAGCATTTTAATGCTCATTCACACTAGAATCTGTTACGAAAAAAGCCTTTGACATGTCCTAGAGGCATCTTAAAAGTTACGATATATATATATATAGATATATAGTATTTTTCAGAACTGTTATTTCAATGAGAATACAGGGAATTGCTAAAACAGGTTGATCAAGGGTGGTGACAGGTTCCCTTTAAAGAGTCACTGTCATAATTTTATTTTTATTTTTTTTGCAGAAATCAATAGTCCAGGCAATTTTAAGAAACTTTGTAATTGGGTTTATTAGGCAAATATGCCATTATCTGCATTTAAAAAGACTTTTCCCAGGTCCCCCCCTCCTCTCCTTTCTCTCATGCACTGCTCAGAATCAGGAAATCTGGACTGTTTTACATTAGTCGGGTCCTGTCTGTGCTATGGAGAGGGGAGGGGAGAGGAGGAAGGAAGGAGATTATTCAGCAGCAGAGAACAAAGGATTACACAACAGGGAGCCGCTGAAAGCCCGTATTCAGAGGTCAGAGAGGTCAGTGCTGATGTCAGAGGAGATAGCCCGGGGATGTAGCTGTAAATTAACTCTCTTGTAACTCTTGTCCTGTTTTTGTGCCTCATCTTTCCCTTTTCCATAGAGGACAATTAAAAAGGGGGGAAGGGGGCGGTGGGACGGGGGAGAGCTTCAAACTTCGGCTAATAAACCCAATTACAAAGTTTCTTAAAATCGCCTGTACTGTTGATTTCTGCAAAAAAAAAAAAAATAAATTATGACAGTTACAGTTTAAGCCAAAACAGTTTCACCAATTGTTATCAGAATTATTACTATTTCAGCTCATGTGGCCTCACACATATATTTCCTTTTGGCTTTACTGTGAAGCTTGACATACCCTCCTGTCACATCTGCCTGTTTTGCCTTTTATGTTTTTTAATACAGTTTTTTTTCCCTTATTTGAAGTCAATAAATAAAATGCCTTAAAATATAAAACCCAAAGCTTCCGTGTTAGAGATGGGGATTCTGAAGTTCATACATTTCCATTCATTAAGATTCCTCATTTGTCGGCTGCTCTAGAAGTTAAAGAGTAATTGAATGGGATTTTCTACTTCACAATACAACACAATCTGCACAAGAATGGGCAAAGCCATGATGGATCCCAAAGAGAGAAAAGGAAGAAAAGAAGGATTTATTCTTTAAATCTAATCCCCTTTGGCTAAAATAAACACATCAAAACTCTACTGCGTTAAAAAGAGCAAAAAAAATAATCTAAGAATATTTCACTTATGCTAGTCATGTGGAGGAGCTTACATTTAAAGAGGTATTAGGGCATGCCATTACTCTGTGATTTGTGGGGGTCCAACCTCTGGGACCCCCATTTATTGTGAGAATAAAACCAGTCCGAAGTAGGAAAAAGTCCTTTATTTATGTGTACCAATTATTTTTGGCTCAACAGTATCAAAAACTGCTGTGACATTTTTTACAAACAGCACTGTTTGTGAAACCCCCCTAGGCTACATTCACACATCATATCTGAACCTATCTTTCAGCTGTAAACAGTTAAAAATTGTGTTAAGATAAAGAAAAATATTATTATTATTATTATTATTATTATTATTATTATTATTATTATTATTATTATTATTATTCCTTTATTTGCTTCTGGTCATTTAGGATTCGAAAAGAGGGTAAAAATTAAGTACCTATCATAAAAAAGTAACTTTTAACATGTGATTAGTAGAGATGAGCTGTCTGCCTGCTCCTGAAGAGGGTGGATACAGCCGGAGGACCGCCTGGAAAACTGGGATACAGCCTATGGCTATGGCTGTAACCCATTTTTTCAGGCGGTCCTCCGGCTGTATTCACCCTCTTCACGGAGGCTGCAGACAGCGGGAATCAGGCGCCGAGAGTCCAGGTTCATACGAACTAGAACCTCAGCAGGTACGCTCATCTCTAGTGATTAGACAGGTCAAAAGTTATCGATTCCACTGGGACTCTGCTGAGACCTCTTAGGATCAATAGATATAAAGAGAACTCTTCTGTCCATCTAGGTAGTCTCATAGACTGCCATAAACAGATTCAACTATAATGGAGATACAGTCGGGAGTGGATGGCATGGCTGCAGCACTCTTTCCCCAGCTATATCTCCTGATCACAGCAAGTCTCAGCAGTGAGACTGGAGGGATCAATAAGTTTTAACAAGTCTGATGACATGTCGAAAGTTATTCCTTCACATGTCCTTCACATGTACTCTTTACATTGGAATAACACTTTTTTTTCTTAATCTTTTTGTGCCACTTTTTTTAAGCCAAAGCCAAATGAGCTAAATGTAATTGAAATGAATGAAAATAATACTACTATTGCTGCTGCTGCTGCTGCTGCTACTACTACTACTACTACTGGCAATACTAATTATATCACTACTACCAAGAAAAATCACAGTAATAGTGGCCATCCTATCTGTAGGTCTTACTGATCACCTTATTTTTCTGACAATATTCTGCCCCTATCAGCCAGATAGTCAGAGAAGAGGATAGCAATGTTTATTTTGCTGCTATTAGATATGACATGAAACTGCTCTCTGGTTACAGTTTTCCCCAATATACAGAACATTGTCACATTCACTAACTGTCAAAATAAACTACTTTGTCTGAAAATACAATACCTAGGTAAAAAAACAACAACAAAAAAAAAAACAGCAGTTGTTGTAAGAATAGACAATTGGGTCAGTACAAATATACATTAAGCATTTACATTTTTGCTAAGTTTTATATTGCCTTGGACTTATTCAGTTGAGTCTCTGCTCCTCTTCAGCAAGCAGCAATGCTACAGTTTACCACTAAAGCTCCTTACAGAGCATAGTGCAGGACTCCTAGCTGAGCTAGAGTTTTGCAGAATCAAAATCAGCCAACCAATCTGGAACAAATTTGACAACCAGTCCCACTGAAGCCATGAGGGTCAGGAGGATTTTTACCTCTAGTGGGATCTTTTTCTTTTAGTTTTCCTATAGGGCATTCGATAGTGTGTAAGCTTATCGATAGTGTGTAAGCTCATCGATAGTGTGTAAGCTCATGCATGCGAGCAGGGACCTCACTCCTCTTGTATGGATAACTATGTGCTGCGGAATCTGTTGGCGCTATATAAATAAAAATTATTATTATAAAATTATTATTATTGTGATTTAGGTATACACAATTGCTTCTAGAGTTACCCCAATCTATAGTGATGTTTTTGTGAAGTGAAAATGTAGGCCTCATAATAAAGAAGTAGGTTAGAAAGATCATTAGTAGTGATGAGCAAATACTGTTCGATCGAATAGATATTCAATGGAATAGTGAGATATTCGAATATTCGATATTCGTACGAATATCTCGTAAAAGCGTTCAAATCCCCCAGCTTCCGGTTTCACCCTCCAAATGGTCAAATAGATGTGTTTCACTTATCGAATACTTGTTCCCATAGACTTTAATGGGATCGAATATTCGATCGAATATTCGAATATTCGCGGGATATTAGTACGAATATCGAATATTCGAATATCTCACTATTCGCTCATCACTAATTGATAGTAGTAATGAGCGAACATGCTTATCCGAGCTTGGTACTCGTTCAAGTATTAGGGTGCTCAATGGTACTCGTTACTCGGACGAACATCTCACGATACTCGAGAAAATCTCATCATCCGTTTCCTGTAAGTTTTGGTGCTTTTTCTCAGCCAATAAACATGCAGGGCACTCTTTGGTACATCCTGCGATCATGTGGGACCCATATACTGTATGTCGCTAGCAGTGATTGGTTGGCCAGATCAGATGATCCTGCCATATAAAAATCTCGGCCGCGAGGCTCGGCTCACATGCATGCTGAAAGAGATTAGGGACAGAACTTCTGCTGGTCAGGGAGAGCGTTAGGGAGGGAATTAGCGTTCCAGTAGGCAGGGAATACTAGAGAAACAACCAAATAGCCCTTGTAAGGGCTTCAAATCGTTTTTAAATTGCATTACTACAGACTGCTGGCTGGGACTTGCAGTGCAGCTACCACGATTTCAGCAGCACACTGTGGTGATCGGCTTCTGGCAGAAAGGGGACATTAAGTGTTGCATAAAGACCCCTAAGAAGTGCTCAGTACTATTTTATTGGGACTTCTACTATATTTTCTGATTTCTGTATTTCTTAAACAAGGCATATCTAAGTTCACTACTGCTTGCACAGTGTAAAGGGGGTGTCACACAGTGTATAGTTGCAGCCACCGACAGATTGTATCACACAGCCCCCTAAAAATAGTGGGCCTTCTACTATATTTTCTGATTTCTGTATTTCTTACGCAAGGCATATCTAAGTTCACTACTGCTTGCACAGTGTAAAGGGGGTGTCACAGAGTGTGTATAGGTGCAGCCACCAACAGATTGTATACCACAGCCTACCAAAAACTAGTTGAACCTGACCACCAGTAAATTTTTTTATTTCTGTATTTCTTACTGTGGGCATATTCAAGCTCACTGCTAATTGCCCTGTGTAAGTGCTGCTATACACCATATAGTAGCACTTACACACAGACTCAATACATCTACCTCCAAAAGTAATCTGAGTAATATATTTTCTTGGCTTGCTGTGATCTGTAGTGCAGCTTTCTCAGTCTTGACTCTGCAGTGTCCATAAAATGGTGAAGCCCAGGGGTAAGGGTTGAGGGCGTGGGGCTCCAAGCGATGTAGTGGGCAGAAGCCACGATTCTGGGCAGGGTGACACAGCAGCACCCATTAAGGAGGGAGCTGTGGTACACCGCAGACATTCAATCCCTAGCTTCTTCTCGCAACTAACGGGGTCTCAGGGTAGACCACTATTGAAACTGCAGCAGCATGAACAGGTGCTGACATGGATAGCGGATAATGTGTCCAGTAACTTATCCACCACCCAGTCTTCCATGCAGTCCACCCACGCTAGCCATGGGTGTGGAACCGTTGCTCTAGAAGCTCAGCCTCCTTCCCCACAGCCTGGCCCCTCCAGAAAAATGACTGATTAAGAATTGGAGGAAGGGCTGGTGGTGGATGAGAACGAGGTGACTGACCCTAGCTGGGTGGATAAGCATAGTGACAGTGCTTCCGAGGGGGAGTCAAGTTCAGCAACAGGACAGGTTGGAAGAGGAATAGGGGTGGGCAGAGGGAGAAGCAGGGCCAGAGCAAGTAGATCAGCAACCTTTTCACGGACTCAAACTCCCATGGGCAGGCCTAAATATTCGCAAGTCTGGAGGTTCTTTAAAGAAACTGAGGATGACCGACGGACTGTAGTGTGCAACCTGTGCTACGTCAGGATCATCAGGGGGGCCACCACTACCAGGCTAACCAATACCAGCATGCTTAAGTATATGAGTTCTAAACACCCCACACAGTGGAACCAAGGCTCCTTCCCCTGTGTCACATGCTGGCTCTGTCAGTCCCCCCGCCCAGGCCCCAGGCATGAGTGGGGAGTCACATTATGCATGGACTGTTACCCCAATTGCTACAGTCAAATTCAAAGTCAAATTCAATTTAGCATCCTTGTCTTGTCCATTTCGAACCATATTATAACTGTTATAGTCAAATTCAAATTCGAAACAGCGGTGGGGGGAGAAGTGGGGAGTCACATTATGCACAGAATGTTACCCCAATTGCTACAGTCAAATTCAAAGTCAAATTCAATTTAGCATCCTTGTCTTGTCCATTTCGAACCATATTATCTGTGAATGTCATATTACGGGTGTCCTCTGACGTCCTTTCACCAGTGCCTTCTACCTTTTTTCAATGTTTTAGCCGTTTTGAAGGCAGGTTTGACCAGGCCTTTCACCAGTAGCTTCTATCCTTCCTTGGATGTTGTAGTAGCCTTTTTGAAGGCAGGATTGACCAGGCCTGTTAACAGTAGCTTCTATCCTTCCTTGGATATTGTATTAGCCTTTTTGAAGGCAGGATTGACCAAGCCTTTTAACATTAGCTTCTATCCTTCCTTGGATGTTTTATTAGCAGTTTTGAAGGCAGGATTGACCAGGTCTTTTAACAGTAGCTTCTATCCTTCCTTGGATGTTTTATTAGCAGTTTTGAAGGCAGGATTGACCAGGCATTTCACCAGTAGCTTCTATCCATCCTTGGATGTTGTTGTAGCCTTTTTGAAGGAAGATTGACCAGACCTTTCACCAGTAGCTTCTATCCTTCCTTGGATGTTGTTGTAGCCTTTTTGAAGGCAGGATTGACCAGGCCTTTCACCAGAAGATTCTATCCTTCCTTGGATGTTGTATTAGCCTTTTTGAAGGCAGGATTGACCAGGCTTTTTCAACAGTAGCTTCTATCCTTCCTTGGATGTTGTATTAGCCTTTTTGAAGGCAGGATTGACCAGGCCTTTTAACATTAGCTTCTATCCTTCCTTGGATATTGTATTAGCCTTTTTGAAGGCAGGATTGACCAGGTCTTTTAACAGTAGCTTCTATCCTTCCTTGGATGTTTTAGCCATTTTGAAGGCAGTATTGACCAGGCCTTTCAACAGTAGCTTCTATCCTTCCTTGGATGTTGTATTAGCCTTTTTGAAGGCAGGATTGACCAAGCCTTTGAACATTAGCTTCTATCCTTCCTTGGATATTGTATTAGCCTTTTTGAAGGCAGGATTGATCAGGTCTTTTAACAGTAGCTTCTATCCTTCCTTGGATGTTTTATTAGCAGTTTTGAAGGCAGGATTGACCAGGCCTTTCATCAGTAGCTTCTATCCTTCCTCGGATGTTTTATTAGCTATTTTGAAGGCAGGATTGACCAGGCCTTTCACCAGTAGCTTCTATCCTTCCTTAGATGTTGTAGTAGCCTTTTTGAAGGCCGGATTGACCAGGACTTTCACCAGTACCGTCTGTCTTACTTGGATGTTGTAGCCTTTTTGAAGGCAGGATTGACCAGGTCTTTTTAATAGACAGGCTACTGCACTTGCCCTTGGATATTGTATTAGCCTTTTTGAAGGCAGGATTGATCAGGTCTTTTAACAGTAGCTTCTATCCTTCCTTGGATGTTTTATTAGCAGTTTTGAAGGCAGGATTGACCAGGCCTTTCATCAGTAGCTTCTATCCTTCCTCGGATGTTTTATTAGCTATTTTGAAGGCAGGATTGACCAGGCCTTTCACCAGTAGCTTCTATCCTTCCTTAGATGTTGTAGTAGCCTTTTTGAAGGCCGGATTGACCAGGACTTTCACCAGTACCGTCTGTCTTACTTGGATGTTGTAGCCTTTTTGAAGGCAGGATTGACCAGGTCTTTTTAATAGACAGGCTACTGCACTTGCCCTCTCTTAGAGACTCTTTAAGGGATTGAAAGTGTGTTCATTCGATCTAATCAAATTCCGAGGCCTCTTAGGAAGACTGTTCTGTTATTCTTCATCCCTATCTCCAAAGATATGCCTCTCATGCACAACTGCATGAGGGTGTGAGGCTAAATCTAGCCATAATCTGGCTATTTTTATTGGATGATTGTATTGTCCAACTTAGTCTGGGTCTGTGGTGTCAGGCAAAGTTTTTGGTTGGTTCATATGCTACCTGTGTTTGAATGGTTCCCTGTGTCCTCACCGCCATGCTGTGTTAGGCTAAATTTTGGGGTGGTTCATATGCTATCTCTGTTTTTAATGGTTCTCTGTTTCTTCACCGCAATGCTGTGTCAGGCTAAATTTTGGGGTGGTTCATATGCTACCTCTGTTTTAATGGCTCTCTGTGTCCTCACCGCCATGCTGTGTCAGGCAATATTTTTGGGTGGTTCATCATATGCTACCTCTGTTTTAATGGTTCCCTGTGTTCTCACTGCCATGCTGTGTCAGGCTGAGTTTTTGGGTGGTTCATATGCCTACCTCTGTTTTAACCAGGCTGTTGCCCAGAATTTGGCATAATGGTGCGATTACACAGCCTCAGAAACATCCATACATGCTGCCCCTGCTTTTTCTTGTCCATTTCCATGGTGTTTCCATCATTTTTTGAGGTTGACAGGTTTTCACATGACCTTCCCTCTACCGAACTTGTGTCCCCTGTAAAAATGCTCGAATTTCCCATTGACTTCAATGGGGTTCATTACTTGAAACGAGGACTAGAGTATCGGGAGATATTCGTCTCGAGTAACGAGCACCCGAGCATTTTAGTACTCGCTCATTACTAATTGTTAGAAAGATTGTTAATTTCGTTTTCAGCGCTTTTGTAAAACCAGCACCTCAACTAAAATTTACTGTCAATACTTTATTTTTTAATCCTTGGGCTGGATCTCAAAAGTGGCCTTTTATGCAAAAAAGTGGTATAAAGTTTAAATTCTCTCGGTAAGCCTGAGACATCGGAGGAGTAACATTTCTTCTCACCCCACTGGTGCTATTGATTGATGGAGGTCTATGCACTCAATGTCTATACGGCATTAACAGTTACTGTTACCCCCTTTTTGCATTCTGTTTTTTCTACACAGGTGTAAAGGGTACATTTTGCATTTTTTTTAAATCTTATTTTATATCATAGATCATGGTGCTTGTTCTAGTTAAAAGTGATCTTTTATCATCTGTGGATTGTGCTACCTGGGCGGAGCTTCGGCGCCGCAGTGCCCAGCCTACATCGTCATGTAGGCCTTGTCCTCGGTGACGTCATCGGTATATAGGCCTCCGCCCCCTCTGTCGCCATTGGGATGGGCCAACCTTCAGGGGGTGCACCCTAGATCTTTAAGCTAGGCCTCTCTAATGGTCGTCGGGGGGTGGGGGGCGTAGACGGCTATGACATCACAAAGCGGTGTGGTCTACTGTGTTGTTGTGTGGCGCTTTGGTCGACAAGCCCCACCCAGGTGTCACAATCCGAAGGTAATAAAATATCACTTTTTACTGGAACAAGAACCATGAGGTATGATATAAAATAAGGTATGAAAACTGAAAAATTTACCATTTACACATACAGTATGTACAGTACATACAGTAAGTCATAATGCAAAAAGGGAGTGACAGTGTCACTTTAAGGAGTGTACTGGCTGTAAAAGTATGAAGTTCGATCAGCCAAGAATGTAGAAAACCTCTTTAACAGCTTAAACAAAGGGCTAGTTTTACTATGAGGTTCACAAACCATAGAATAAAAGGATAATACGGCTATAAGTTTGAGGTAAAAAATCATTATTGATACTTACATTAAAGTGTCACTGTGGTTAATTTTTTTTTTTTTTTGCAGAAATCAATAGTCCAGGCGATTTTAAGAAACTTTGTAATTGGGTTTATTAGCCAAAGATGCCATTATCTGCATGTAAAAAGCCTTTTCCCAGGTCCCCCCCCCCTCCTCTCCTTTCTGCTGTCCACTCCTCAGAATCAGGAAATCTCGACTGTTTTTTCATCTCTTTCATCAGTCAGATCTGTCTGGTCTATGAAGAGGGGAGGGGGAGGGGGAAGGAGCAAGATCAGCAGGCAGCTGAGATCTGAGAACAAAGGATTACTCAGCAGGGGAGCTATTCAGAGCCCTAATTAGTGGTCAGATAGCTCCATGGTGCCTGTCAGAAGAGAGAGCCCGATGTGAATGTAAATTAACTCTTTGTTGTCCTGTTTTTGCTGCCTTTACTTTCTCTCTCCATAGGAAAACCATGAAGACAGGGGGGAGAGCTTCAAACTGCTTTTTCGTGATAAGGCTGGGTTTACACTACGTATATTTCAGTCAGTATTCTGGTCCTTAAATAACAGCACTGTAAAGGTGGAAGTAGTGCTGCACTCGTGTTCGATCCAAAATATTATTTATTTAGCCATACAAGACAGAGATGGTGCACAGAAAGGCGACGATCGTTTCACGCACAAGCGCGTTTGTGCGTGAAACGATCATCGCCTTTCTGTGCACCATCTCTGTCTTGTATGGCTAAATAAATAATATTTTGGATCGAACACGAGTGCCGCACTACTTCCACCTTTACAGTGCTATTATTAAAGGACTACACTTTGCTGGTTGCAGAGCACCGTGGATCCGAGAACTGTGTCCAGGTGAGCCAGATTTGGCTGTTACTTTCTCGGTGGGGGGGTAGTGCCGTGTTTCCTAGCATATACCTATTGCAGTATTGTGGTCCTAATATTGCAACCAAAACCAGGAGTGGATTGAAAACACATAAAGGCTCTGTTCACACAATGTTGAAATTGAGTGGATGGTCGTCATTTAATGGCAAATATTTGCTGTTATTTTAAAACAACGGTTGTTATATTGAAATAATGGCCGCTATTTACTGTTATATGGCGGCCATCCACTCAATTTCAACATTGTGTGAACAGATCCTTTCTGTGTTTTTAATCCAATCCTGGTTTTGGTTGCAATATGAGGACCACAATACTGACTGAAATATACGTAGTGTGAACCTAGCCTCAAAATGCATTTTTCGGCTACTAAACGCAATTACAAAGTTTCTTAAAATCGCTTGTACTATTGATTTCTGCAATAAAAATTTTAACGACAGTGACCCTTTAAGTATAATGCTGCACTCCATTGAAGTCAATGGGAAATTGCATAGCAGTGCACGCACAGTATAGGATAACGGCCATAATTGATTATGACTTTCCAAATAATGAGCGTGCACATCACTTATAACCTGCTTTTCAGTTTTTTTTTTTTAAACACAGCGTAGTCCTGTTCTTGCCTGTCCCTAGCCCGTACCCCTCACCCCTTCCATCTGGGATAAGTACACAGAAGAAGAATGAAGGTCAGACACCCAGGCAAAAGCAGACACTCCAAATACGATAGTGGGTCAAGAAAGTTAGGTCAATACTAAAAGGCAAATTTAAACACAAGTTCAAAATTAGGATACCAAGAAAGTAAGTCCAAGGCAACAGAAATGCTTAGGAGTAGTGGAGAGGCTGAACAGTTTGTGCTCTCTGCTCAACACTACATAAGATGCTCAGAAAGACAAATCACCGGTACCTGTGGCTGGCGGGTGGCATAATTTTACTCTGCATTCAGGACACAGGAAAGTCCAGTGATGGTCCTAATTTGTTAACGCCCCCTTCTCCTTATAGGATAATTAACCCCCATGCTGTGAGAAAGACTGGTAGTATGTTGCCGCACATCCATTCTCCTGGCAACCTAGGGCTTGGGAAACTAGTGGAGATGTCACCTGATCAGAACAAGATTGTGACACCCACTGCTTCCTGGCCCTGTAGGGCCATACCTTTTCCCATTCTACTGCCTTAGATTGAAGTACATTATAGCCTGGGCTTCACAGCATAAAGTCACAGTCTCTTTATTCCTCTTCAAAGACTAAAATTTTAACAAAAAATAAAAACGTATTCCAGCTGTGTCTAAAAATTCAGCTTCTGCTAACAGACTGAACGAGACAGCAAGCAATCCGCTTTAATTCTTTCAACTAAATTCATCAAGTGGGTCTTATAATCTGAAAAAAAACACGCTAATCAGAATCCATTTTCGTGTAGTGTTGATCCTCTATTTTGCGGCTTTGTAAGAGGATATAGCTGACCACTCTATTTCACAGGGCAGGGCTTCATGAGTCTTTTCTAGCTTTTGTGATGTTAGACTATTCAATTAAAATGCCCTGTGTATCCAACAGAAGCCAAAATCCTATAACTGCCGAGATTTCTGAGGGAAATTGTTTTCCCACCCGCAGCATAACAGTATATTAATTTCTGTGAGAGAAGACAATATTGTGTTAGTTCTCCAGAATCGTGCGGCTTGGAAGCTTCCGGTGATTTATAGCTCAGTCTCAACAAACAGTGACAAACAGCAGCGTCTGACAACAGAGGAACTTAATCCACCCTCTTCATGTTATTGTCACTATGAGATCTACAGAAATAAAACATGGAATACATTGCCTGATTCTGAGCTGTCATTTAATTCAGAGGGGTTGTTCTATCTGGCCAGCTATTTCTCTAAAGCAACTTCTGCTGGTATAAACCCCTTATATTAACCTTTGGAAAGTAGAATTAACAATAGAATAAACAATTCAATGGCCATTTGCAAGTGGACTTTTCAGAGTTAGGCCATGTTCACACTATGTAAGTTTCATATTAATCACGGTTGTCGTTGCCGATTTGCAACAACAGCCATAAATTATATGAAATTTACATTGTGCTGCCATCTGTGGAATCCCGGCCAGAGTGTATACACATACTATACACTCTGGCTGGGATCGCTAGCGGCCACGCAAAAAACTGATATGTCAGTTTTCTGTGGCAACTATTCATTGAATAGCGGCTGCAGATAACCATGTCAGTGCACACTATGGAGCGTGTGGCTCCGGCCCGCATGCTCCATTGTGTGCAGCAGTAAATTCACATGCGAGTGCACCCACATTCAAATTCAGAAGAAATGAAGATCATCTGGCCGGTACTGCAGTACCAGCCGGGATGATCTTCAGTAACACCTGGCGTTCCGTGATCCGTCCGGGTCACAGAACGGCTGGTTTTATACATAGTGTGCACATGGCCTAATGCTTCAGTTTATTGGTAATCTCATGGGAGATTACAATATTCATTACAGATCTATCTTAGGGTAGCATGAACTACTGGTAAAAAAAGATGAACAGAATGACATATCACTTGATTTGGAGATATCCTACTGAATTTCAAAAGCACTGCACGCTAGTCCTCTCCATTATGTTTGTGTTCTCAGAAGTCCTCAATGTTCACGAGCACCAGCTACCTCTGCTTAGTGGATGCTTATTGACAGATGTTTATACTGTGTATAGGCAGATGGCTTTCAATTTCCAGCCAGAAGGCTGAGGGAGGGGTGCGGCATGAAGCCCATTTTCCTGCTTATTAGGAGAACGGCTGTACTGACTGGTTTAAGTTAGACATAATTCTGTTTAGCATTTATGTCACTAGTTAATGCTGCCCTCATCTAAAGCAGTATAAACCTAGTGACAGATTACCTTTAACAATATTAATAACTACATGACTGCTATGAACCTATTAACTACCAAATAGCTACTGTAACATAACTGGCTGGTGGCATAACTGTATAACATGGCTTCAACTACAGAGTGTAATAGTTGCCTTTCCTGTGTCCTAAGGAAGGTTCCTAGTACTCAGATACCCATAGAACAAATTGAACTTTTCCCTCTATTTTCCCCTAAATTGCCCAAGTAATATCTCTGAACTTGTCCTAGACTAAACTACACTACACAAAATATAGGGTAGCAGAAGACACTATGACACTAAAAAAATGCAAGTGTGACAAAACTAAAAGTAGGTAAAAGACTCAAAGACCTCTAAATGCTGACACGGGGATAACACAAACAGGAAACAAAGTGGAACTCAATATGAGAACCTGAAATAAACAGAAACTAATAGATCTAGGTAAACTACTCCACACAAACATCCAGACTTGGGTGATCATGTGTCAGGATTTGAACCTAGTGACTCCTGCACTCCAGGCTGCAGCTCTACTCACTGAGCCACTGAACCTTGCTGGACAGCTCCAGTTCTGAATATATTGGTCAAGATCATGTTTCTTTAGTTCCCAGTCTTGAATCCTTAATTGGCTCCACCCCTGGACTTCCTATATAAACCCAGCCTTTCCAGTTCCTCCTTGTGAGATTATTGTGCTTTTGCCCTTAATCAAGCTACTCCTTACTCTGCTCTGCTGTTGTTACTTACCTGTGTACCGAACTCTGGCTAGTTATCTGACTCCGATTCTGCCTTATCCTCCAACTATATTGCTGCTCTCTGTGCACCGGACTCTGGCTAAGTATCTGACTACGCTTTGTATAAACCTCCAAACACATTGCTGCTACCTGTGTATGGACTTCTGGCTGACTGCTGACCACGCTTGTCTCCACCACTTCACTGCAACCTGTGTAGCGACCTCCAACTAACCAAGGTTAGTCTCTTGTACTTTTGTCTACATCCAGTGTTGTTATTGCTATTGGGCTCCAACCCAGACTAGACGACTAGACCGTTACAGAATAATCTCACCTAAAATATGGAGTCTGCTCTGACAACTTTGAGGGAACAAGTTGCTGAATTACAAGCATTTGGTGCTACCTATCAAGAAAAGTTTTCTAAATTACAAACTGTAGTACTGGATCAACAAAAGGACATTATTGAGCTACAAAGACAACTTCTGGACGTACGTGGCTCTGACTCAAATCCACGCATGCCGCTGCCATCAAAATTCAATGGTGACCGTCAACGTTACCGTGGATTCCTTAATCAATGCCGTATATATTTTCAAATGCAACCTGCCTCATTTTCTTGTGACAAGAAAAAAGTTCTGTTTATCATTAATCTCTTGACAGATGAAGCTCTTGCATGGGCTTCTCCATATGTGGAAAAGGACTGTGATATTCTCAATGACCTAAAAATCTTTATTATTGCTATGAATCAAGTTTTTGATGATCCAAATCGTTGTGCCACTGCTGAAACTAAATTGCACAATCTACGTCAGGGTAGACGCTCTGTTGCTGAATATACAGCCGAATTTAGACGCTGGGTTACTGATACTACATGGAATCCAGCAGCACAAAGAAGCCAGTTTCGCCGAGGACTATCAGAGCAAGTGAAGGATGAGCTTGCCAGAGTAGAGACCCCAGATGATTTGGAAGCCTTTATTCAACTGTGTATTCGAATTGACCAGAGACTTACTGAAAGAAGAAAGGAAAAACTGCAGGTATTTGGAAACAATCCTACTTTTTCTTTTAATCAACTACCATTAAACACCCAGAAAGATTCAGAAAGTGCACCTGAACCCATGCAAATTGATGCCATCCGGAGACCCCTTTCTACAGCAGAAAAAGAGAGGCGTCGTACCGAAAACTTGTGCCTCTATTGTGGGAGTAAAGGTCATTATGCAATCAACTGTCCTAACAAAGTCCAAAGGACCATAGCCTTTACTGGTGCCAAGTCTGTAAGTAACCCTGATCTTGAACATCTGGACTATGTTGCATATCCTATTTCCTCTATAACTATAGATAATGTGAAGGCATGTTCACCATCTTCTCACTTTATCATTCCGATACAAATCACCATTGGAAATTATAAGGTGCAGTCTTCAGCCATGTTGGATTCTGGGGCAGGAGGAAATTTCATGGACTTGGAATTTGCACTTAACCACAGCATTGAGAGGAGAAATAAAGCCATGCCTATTGATATGGAAACCGTAGATGGATCAGCCTTATCATCTGGGCCTGTAACCCATGAGACTGTTGAACTTCAGATCTATATTGAACCAGACCATCAAGAAACCATTAGTTTCCATCTGATTTCTTCTCCTAAATTTCCGGTTATTCTAGGAATTCCATGGTTTTCTATCCACAACCCATCTATCAACTGGGAATCAAGGACAATTTCTTTTCCCTCTGAGTACTGTAAGAACAGCTGTCAGAAAAATGTTTCTGAATTCATCAAGGTGGCTGAGATTTCTCAACAGGATTGTACTAAGCTGCCACCTCAATACCAGCAGTTTAACGATGTCTGCAGCAAGAAGAATGCTGACCAACTACCACCTCATCGCCCTTATGATTGTCCTATTGAGTTACTACCTGGAGCAGCCATTCCTTTTGGGAGAATTTATAACCTCTCTGAACCTGAATTAAAAGCACTCAGAGAATACTTAGATGAAAATCTTAACAAAGGCTTCATTCGACCTTCTACATCTCCAGCTGGGGCACCTATATTCTTTGTAGAAAAGAAAGACTCAACCCTACGACCATGCATTGACTACAGGGAGCTAAATAAGATAACTGTGAAAAATCGCTACACTCTCCCCTAATTCCTGAGCTGTTGGAAAGACTCCGCTCTGCAAAGATCTTTACCAAACTAGATCTAAGAGGGGCCTATAATCTTATACGCGTTCGCCCAGGGGATGAGTGGAAAACTGCATTTAGAACTAGATATGGACATTATGAATATCTGGTAATGCCATTTGGCCTCTGTAATGCTCCTGCCACTTTTCAGCATTTTATCAATGATGTGTTTCGAGATTTCTTGGATCAATTTGTTATTGCTTATCTTGACGACATCCTCATATTTTCTGATAGCTTGGATGAGCATCGTAGACATGTAAATTTAGTCTTGGAACGTCTACAGAAAAATCACCTTTATATCAAACTGGAAAAATGTGAATTTGAACAAACTCAGATTCAGTTTCTTGGATATATAATTTCCCCAGAAGGTCTGACTATGGATCCCAGTAAAGTCAAGGCTGTCGTTGATTGGCCTACTCCAAGCAATTTAAAAGAAGTTCAGCGTTTTATTGGATTTGCTAATTTTTACAGAAAATTTGTAAAAAATTTTTCAAAAATCATTTTGCCAATCACTCATCTCACAAAGAAAGCAAAAACATTTAATTGTTCTCCAGAAGCACAGGTTGCATTTGAGAAACTAAAGACTCTTTTCACTTCGGCACCCTTACTAGTTCATCCAAATCCGGAATTACCTTTTATTGTTGAGGTTGATGCCTCAGAATCTGCAGTGGGAGCAGTATTATCCCAACGAATCGGTGACAAGATGCAGCTTCATCCGTGTGCATTTCTTTCTCATAAAATGTCATCTGCAGAAAGAAACTATGACATTGGAAATAAAGAACTTTTAGCCATAAAGGTTGCCTTCTCAGAATGGAGACATCTCTTGGAGGGAGCTAATCATCCAGTAACAGTCCTTACAGACCACAAAAATTTAGAATTCATACGTACTGCAAAAAGGCTCTCTGCAAGACAAGCACGATGGGCCTTATTCTTCTCTAGATTTAACTTCATCATCTCTTATCGGCCAGGTTCAAGAAACGGCAAAGCCGACGCCTTGTCCAGGACTTTTACTGAGTCTCAAGAGAGATACAAGTCAGAGGGTACCATTTTGTCTCCTAAAAACTTTCTAGGAATACTTGACTTTAAAGAATTTTTGACAATGCTTAAAGATGGCTACCAAGATGATTCTTTCCTTAATCATCCTCCTAATGATGTGGATCTCTTTTTTAAGGAGGGGTTTTGGATGCAAGAACATAGGCTATATGTCCCCGAATCTGTTCGACTTGAAATCCTCAAGTTGGTCCATGATTCCAAACTTGCTGGACATCTTGGAATCAATAAAACTAATGAATTACTACTCCGTTCATTTTGGTGGCCTAACTGCAAGAAAGATGTTAAAAAATATGTATCCTCTTGTTTAACATGTGCACGAAACAAGACCCCACGATACCCCTCTTTAGGACTTCTTCAACCACTTCCAATTCCATCCAGGCCTTGGGGCTCAATTTCCATGGATTTTATTGTTGATCTTCCCTCTTCTAAAGAAATGACTGCTGTCCTCGTGGTGGTGGACCGACTTACAAAAATGGCTCATTTTATTCCAACTAAAGGGATTCCAACTGCTGAGCAAACTGCAGAATTAATAATCAAAGAAATATTTAGACTACATGGAATTCCTGATAATGTGGTTTCAGACAGAGGGGTACAATTTACTTCAAGATTTTGGAAAAGTTTCTGTACAGCCTTAGGAGTAACTGTTAATTTGTCTTCGGCCTTTCATCCACAATCTAATGGTCAGACTGAAAGGACCAACCAGACTCTTGAACAGTACCTTCGCTGCTTTATTTCATATCTTCAAGATGATTGGGTAGATTATCTACCAACAGCAGAATTTGCATACAACAACTCTGAACATAGTTCTACCTCTCAAAGTCCATTCTATGCTAATTATGGCTTGCATCCTGTGTTCATTCCTAACCTCCCACTCAATACTCCAATTCCTGCTGTTACTGAAAGATTATCAATGTTGCAAAAATCTCACAAAAAACTAGTAGAGATGTTACAAGAAGCCCAAAAGAACTACAAGAAAGCAGCGGATAAACATCGCAAAGCTCCACCTACATTTCAGGTTGGTGATCAGGTCTGGTTGTCCACAAAGAATTTGAAGGCTCATGTACCATCTCCTAAATTGGGGCAAAAATTCATTGGTCCTTTTAAGATTTCTGCAAAAATCAATGAAGTTGCTTTTCGTTTAGAACTTCCAAACAAACTGAAAATTCATCCTGTATTTCATGTATCTCTGCTTAAACCATTTAATGAAAATCCTTTTCCAGGAAGAAACCAGCCACCTCCTCCACCTGTAAATGTTCAAGGGGAAGAAGAATTTATTGTTGACAAGATTCTGGACTCTAGAATTTTTAGAAACAAATTGCAATATCTCATTCAATGGAAGGGATATGAGCCAGAAGAAAATTCCTGGGAGCCAGAGGAAAATGTCCATGCTCCTAGGTTAACAAAAGCATTTCACCAACAGCATCCTGAAAAACCAGCTCCTAGGATGTCCAGAGGCCATCTTGGAAGGAGGGGACTACTGTCAGGATTTGAACCTAGTGACTCCTGCACTCCAGGCTGCAGCTCTACTCACTGAGCCACTGAACCTTGCTGGACAGCTCCAGTTCTGAATATATTGGTCAAGATCATGTTTCTTTAGTTCCCAGTCTTGAATCCTTAATTGGCTCCACCCCTGGACTTCCTATATAAACCCAGCCTTTCCAGTTCCTCCTTGTGAGATTATTGTGCTTTTGCCCTTAATCAAGCTACTCCTTACTCTGCTCTGCTGTTGTTACTTACCTGTGTACCGAACTCTGGCTAGTTATCTGACTCCGATTCTGCCTTATCCTCCAACTATATTGCTGCTCTCTGTGCACCGGACTCTGGCTAAGTATCTGACTACGCTTTGTATAAACCTCCAAACACATTGCTGCTACCTGTGTATGGACTTCTGGCTGACTGCTGACCACGCTTGTCTCCACCACTTCACTGCAACCTGTGTAGCGACCTCCAACTAACCAAGGTTAGTCTCTTGTACTTTTGTCTACATCCAGTGTTGTTATTGCTATTGGGCTCCAACCCAGACTAGACGACTAGACCGTTACATCATGATACCAGATCTATTATTCTGCTTAACAACTGCCTTAGTGCTTAGGAAACAGAAGAAGGCCAAATAGCCATTCTGTGGTATTCTGTGGGTCCCCCTCTGCAGTCAGTACAGCTTTGACATGTTGAGCCATGTCCTCCACCAGATATCTGAAGGTGTTCTGTGGTATATGGCACAAGGTGGCAGCAGATCCTTTAAAATGTGAGTGTTATTTAAAACCACTTTGCAGAAATCACTAAAGTGATCTTTAAAATACTATGCAACAGATTTTATTAGGCAATAAATTCAGTACTCACAAGGTTGTTTTCCAGACCCCCCCCCCCCCCCAGACACACACGTACTATATGTTTCAGAGAAGCAAAGTTAAAGGGGTTATCCTGCATTTAAAAAAAAATAAAAACATTGCTACTTTCTTCCAGAGACAGCACCACTCGTGTCCATTTTGGGTAGGGTTTTGCAACTTATCAAGTTGTCTCTGGAAGAGCCATGTTCTTTTTAACACTGGATAACACCTTTAAGGTGGGTTTGCTGTGTCCATTATGGTCTATGGAGGAGTTTAAGTATAGGAACCAGCCTAGAACAACATGCTCACATGCTTATATGCCCATTGTAAAGAGGGGTCAAAACAGGCACTGCCTGCATCTACACAGACCCTTAAACAGGAAGCTATGATGCATTTTATGTTCCAAAACCTTTACATTTTATTTTATTTACAATTTGTGCTACATAAGCTCTTCTGGGAGACAAGCTAGCCTAATCTACCCATACACACAGCATCAGTTAGCCTTGGGCACCTATCACCCTGTGCTGGTTAACCATTTTCCTTTCATGTACCACTTCTGCAAGGTACCAACCTCGGTATGCCATAAATACTCCATAAGATGCTGACTCTTATGCTTGTCAACTTTTCCTGCTTCTAACATATCCTTGCTGCCGAATACATCCCGCCCCTTGGCAGCAGCCATTGTCACAACAATTTTTTTTATCTCGATCTTTAGCCCAACAAGAGTTTTAAAGAGTGAAGTAGGCTGTAGGTGACAGCAGTCAACTGATGATAGGTTTAATGATTTACAGTCTAGTTATAGATTAAAAGCAAGAACAAGCAGATTTCATTATAGCTTTTCTCCATCTGAGGCTCCTGAATATATTCATGTATTTATATTAGTTTTAAATTGTGTCATGAACCATAAATAAATCATAATCTAATACAATCCTGCTTCCTTAACCCTTTCTGACTCCTTTATTTATTTATTTATTAATTATCTATTTTGTTGTTCAGTTTTTGGTTATTGTGCCATAGTTTTGTGTCTTGTTTCTGAATGTATTTTCTACAGATAATGTGAAGGAAGCAGTCACACAAAGGCCCTAATTCTTGAGGGGACCCAGAGCTCCCTCTGACTTATTAGACAACATCAGTAATATAAGTAGCACACAGTAAGCATGAAGCCTAAATATAAATTCTGTATTGAGCCCCAGAGGCCTCAAGTTTTGTCTTTCAGCTAGCTGCTCACTGTTAAGGGGGGTTATCCAGTGAAAATCTTTTTTCTTTCAAATCAACTGGTGTCAGAAAGTCATATAGATTTTTTATTTACTTTTATTAAAAAATCTCAAGTCTTCCCATACTTATTAGCCGCTATATAACCTGCAGGAAATGTTTTATTTTCAGTCTGACACAGTTCTCCTTGCTGACATCTCTGGCCGAGACAGGAACTGTCCAGAGCAGGAGATGTTTTCTACAGAGATGTCAGCAGAGAGCAGTGTAAGACTAAAAAAAAAACAAAACATTTCCTGCATGACACTGACAAGTACTGTAAGACTTGATTTTCTTTATTAAAAGTAAATTACAAATCTATATAACTTTTAGATATCAGTTGATTTGGAAGAAAACAATTTTGCTGGACAACCCCTTTAATGCCCACTCTCGTTTTGTTTTTTTGCTCATACATTGCCGACATACTGTATACTCACCCATAAAGCACTCCACAACTCTGCCCCTTCATACATCTCCTCCCTCATCTCCAACTACCATACCACCCGTGCTCTACGTTCTGCTAATTATCTTACACTAACATCTTCCATAATCAGAACCTCTCACTTTCCCCTCCAAGACTTCTGTCGTGCTGCACCAGTTCTGTGGAACTCATTACCCAAAGATCTTAGACTCATTTCCAAAACTCACAGTTTCAAGCGTGCCCTGGAGACTCATCTCTTCAGGCATGCTTCTATTCCCTAAACCTATCTCCCCCTCAGCTATCTCTTCACCTTCTACTCTATTTCTCATTCTGTGCCATATACTTTTTACCTGTACTCAGACAATGGTGTGTGACTGGTTCACCTAATCACCTATAGGCACTTTGCGAGTCTATGTACAATGAATGGACCATCAGCAAATAAAGCACTTCTATCCTGTTGTTTAACCCCCAGTCCTTCTAGTCTGTAAACTCTTGAAAGCAGGTCTTTCACTCTGTTTATATCTGTATTTATTTTATTTTATTCTATAATGTGTAAACAAAAACTTCTTTATTGTGTATTTTTAAAAAAAGTGCTGCGGAATCTGTTGACACTATACAAATAAATATTATTATTATTATTATTATTATTATTATTATTATTATTATTATTATTATTATCGTTATGGGGGTTGCATGCAAGTTGGGCAAACCAAAAACTTAACACAGGAACATCGGTACTTCAGCCTAAAAGCTAACATAACGTAGCAAATTAAATATGGTGGATATAGTCATAAATAGGCATCCCCTGTAAGTAACTACCAAAAAGTAATCCCCCAGAGGGATTGCATGTTCTCCACCCCTAACCTAGAGCTGCACTTGAAAGCAACTGTGGCATTTAAAAGGATTATCCAGCACTACAAAAACATGGTCACTTTTGCTCCACTTTTTTCTCCAGTTAAGCTGTGATTTGCAATTAAGCTTCCCCCCAAATTGGAGACAAGAGAAAGGAAAAAGTGGCCATGTTTTTGTAGCACTGGATAACCTCTTTAAGTGGTTATCAGACATCTGTGTCAATCAAAGGTCTGACTGCCATGGAAGTCAGAGCTCTTTTGTTTACCTTAAAGGCTTTGACATAAAAATTACTAATACAGTCAGTCTATTAGATCACTAATTTGATACTACACTGCAATACTAAATTAATGCAGTGTAGTCTTTAACAATTCCAAAGATTGCTTGCACAGGATCACTAGGGGTACTAAAAAGTGAAGAAAAAAAAAATTTAAACATTGAAAATTAAATTTAATAAATAAATAAATAAAAATTTGAAAAACTCTTTGTTTCACTTTGCAATACAAAAATCTTAACTCCCAAATAAATTAATGAAAATATTTGGTATTGATTGCTGTAAATGAAAATGCCCAAACAAATTTAATTTGTGACACTGATTGACGCTGTGATCACATCACAGAAAAAATGGGAAAAAAAAGTTATCAAGAGGTTAAATCTACTCCAAAATAATACCTATAAAAATTACATATCATAGCAAAAACAGCTAAACAGAGAAAACAAAAAAGTTACGGGGTCAGAATAAATTGATGCAAACATTAACCCCTTCAAGACCAAGCCTATTTGCATTTAAAAGACAAGGCTCATTTTTCAAAATCTGACCTGTCTCACTTTATGCGCTTATAGCTCAGTGATGCTTTAACGTATGCTAGCAATTCCGAGATTGTTCTTTCGTCACATATGGCACTTTATATTAGTGGCAAAATTTGGTCACTACTTTGTGTGTTTTTTGTGAAAAACATCAAAATATCATGAAAAATTTAAAAATCTAGCATTTTATGAACTTTGAAATTCTCTGCTTCTAAAAAAAGAAAGTCGTATCACATAAATTAGTTATTAAGTCACATTACCAATATGTCCTCTTTATTCTGGCTTCATTTCATAAACATATTTTACTTTTTTAGGTTGTTACGGGGCTTAGAAATTTATCAGCAAATTACCACATTTTCGTGAAAGTTTCCAAAACTGATTTTTTTTAGGGACCAGTTCTTTTTTTAAGTTGATTTAGGAGGTTTGTATACTGGAAACCCCCATAAGTGACCCCATTTTGGAAACTACACACCTTAAAGAATTAATCTAGGGGTATAATGAGCATTTTAACCCAACAGGGGCTGGAGGAAAGTATTCACCATTAGGCCATAAAAAATGAAAAATTAAAATTTTCCAATAATATATGCGTTTAGATTAAAGTTTCTCATTTTCAAAAGGAACATGAGAGAAAAAGCACCCCAAAATTTGTAAGGCAGGTTCTTTTGAGTACTATGGTAAACCACTACATGGGCACACAGCAGGGCTCAGAAGGAAAGGAGCACCAATTAGCTTTTCCATTGCAGATTTTGCTGAAGAAGTTTCCGAGCACCAGGTGCATTTGCAGAGCCCCTGTAGTGTCAGCAGAGAGAAAAAAACACATAAGTCACCCCGTTTTGGAAAGTGCGTCCCCTCAAAGAATTCATTTTGGGGTAAGATGAGCATTTTGACCCCACAGGTGTTAGAGGAAAGTATTCAAAATTAGACAGTAAAAATGAAAAACTCGAATTTTTCCAATAATATGTTCGTTTAGTTTCAAATTTCTCAATTGAACGAGGAACAAGGGAAAAAAAGTACCCCAAAATTTGTAACGCAGGTTCTCCTGAGTAAAAAGGTACCTCATATGTGGGCATAAACCACTGCATGGGCACACAGCGGGGCTCCGAAGGAAAGGAGCGCCAATTAGCTTTTTCAATGCAGATTTTGCTGAAGAAGTTTCTGAGCGCCAGGTGCGTTTGCAGTACCCCTGTAGTGCCAGCGGAGTAAAATCTCACCATAAGTAACCCCATTTTGGAAAGTGCACCCCTCAAAGAATTCATTTTGGGGTGTGGTGAGCATTTTGATCCCACAGGTATTAGAGGAAAGTATTCAAAAGTAGGCAGTAAAAATGAAAAACTCAATTTTTCCAATAATATGTTAGTTTGGTTAGAAATTTCTCAATTTCACGAGGAACAAGAGAAAAAAGAACCCCAAAATCTGTAACGCAGGTTCTCCTGAGTAGAACGTTACCCCATATGTAGGCATAAACCCCTGTATGGGCACACAGTGGGGCTCAGAAAGGAAGGAGCGCCAATTAGCATTTTCCGTGCAGATTTTTCTGAAGAAATTTCTGAGCGCCAGGTGCGTTTGCAGCGCCCCTGTAATGTCTACAGAATAGAACTCCCCAAAAGTCACCCCATTTTGGAAAGTGCACCCCTCAAAGAATTCATCTTGGGGAAGGATGAGCATTTTGGCCCCACATGTATTAGAGGAAAGTATTCAAAATTGGCCAGTAAAAATGAAAAATTTGGGGTGGATACGGACAACCTGCTGTGGTTCCAGACAATCTAGGTGGTTACAGCCAACCTGCTGTGGTTACGGACAATCTGGGGTGGTTACAGACAATCTGGGGTGGTTACGGATAAACTGAAGTGCTTATAGGTAATCTGAGGTGGGTACCTGTAATCTGGCATGGTTATGGGCAATCTGGAGGGGGTTATTGGCAATTTGGGGTGGTCATTGGCAAGATGCGGTGGTCAGAGGCAAGGTGCGGTGGTCAGTGGCAAGGTGCGGTGGTCAGTGGCAAGGTGCGGTGGTCAGTGGCAGCGTGCGGTGGTCAGAGGCAAGGTGCGGTGGTCAGTGGCAATGTGCGGTGGTCAGTGGCAACGTGCGGTGGTCAGAGGCGACGTGCTGTGGTCAGAGGCAACCTGCGGTGGTCAGAGGCAACCTGCGGTGGTCAGAGGCAATCTGGGGGGTTACATGTAATCTGGCATGATTACGGGCAACCTGGGGGGGTTATGTGCAACCTGCGGTGGTTACGGGCAAACTGGAGTGGTTACAGGCAATCTAGATTTGTTACGGATAGACTGAAGTACTTATAGGTAATCTGGGGTGAATACATGTAATTTGGGGTGGTTACAGGCAATCTGGGGTGATTATGGACAATCTGGAGGGGGTCACTGGCAACATGCGGTGATTACGGGCAACGTGCGTGTCTGTTCACAGTGATGGCGGCGGCCATCTTGGATCTGATGGCCGCCGCCGGGAGGGGGGGTTAGTGACTGAGGCACTAGGGGGGCTGATCTGGGGTCTGATTTTACTTATTTCATCTCCCCCCACCGTGGATTCACGGTGGGGGGAGATGAAATACAGCGGCAGCACCGGCCCGTTAGTGACCGCCGTTTTGGCGGTCACTAAGAGGTTAATGGGGGTCAGCTGCGGGATCGCAGCTGATTCTCATTACCTCCGGGGCTGCAGTCAGATGAGAGCGGGATCACTATCTCTGCAGCGATCCCGCTCTTATCATTAACTCCTTCAGTAACAGGAACGTATATATATATTCCTACTGCACGGGGTATGTGCAATAGGAACGTATATATACATGTTACTGACGTGAAGGGGTTAAACATTACCTCTAAAGTTACTATATTTTGTTTCAGTGTTTCAGATGAGATTTTATGGTAAATAGACAAGTAAAAAGTACAATTGGTCCTTTAAAAAACAAGTCCTCATATACTGTAGCTTTAAATGGGAATTTAAAGAGTTAAAACGAGAAAAAAAAAAAAAAAGCAAACTCCAAACAACTCCATTTTCACGTTCAGCTATACACAAACATGAGTTACCAAATTAAATGAATTGTGTTATTTCACCTCTCGGTGCACACAACACAGTCACGGCCCTATGCACACAGGTAACATTTCCATTTTCGAGTAGATGCAAATTCATTTGACATGTAGATTGTGTGAACACAATGGGATAAATATAACATTTTGACAAATGAATGAATTGTAAAGTAGAACATTTCAGAATTAATGTTATTTGTTTCACTTTGCAGACGGAAAATGAATTCATGTTCATCTAGTGTATCATTATAATCTCATCTAATTCACTTACCATGAAACAAGGGCAACTGTTACTCCAGTCTCATTACAATTCTCAACTAAGTTAACTGCAGTGGATTTTAGAACTGGATTTTAGGTATTTTTTAGGCAAACTAACATACAGAGTTGATGGATGACAATACAAAAAATTAGCTTTTATCTCCACCTTGTATTATCATGTCATTTTCAGATCTTAAACTCCATCTGTATTTGTTTCCTAATATACAGAGCTCCTAATCCCTTATACAAATATATATTTTACAGATAGTGTACCATGCTATAAGATGTTTATAAGGTACCATACTAGATATCCACAGCCACCATAAGAGGGAGCTGAAGAGATCATTGCATACTTTTTAATTATTGAGTTTAATGTACACACAGTATGCAGTAAGCTCCTAAGCTCCCCTAGTGGCAACTTTAGGTAATCAATATATTATGTTTTGAATCTATTTCTATACAGGGAATTTAGAGCTATGTATCCTCAAAATAGAGACTCAATAAATAGAATCAAATGCATTTTTCTTTTGTAACATTGAGTCAATAAAAAAAATAAAAATAACCACAATTAATACTCACACTTCTGTATTTGACAACATAATTTAAAATTGGGGCACCCCCATCATCTTGCTTTGTGATGCTTAGCTTAAAGGTCTTGCCTGCACCTGGCTGTCCATGAATCGATGGAGGACTCGGCTCACCTGAAAAATAAACAAATGCATCCAGTTGTGTAAATGTATGTTAGTGATGATGTTTTCTCATAAATAATATAATTTAGTAGAAACTTTTTATATTTCCTATGTTTATGCGCCATAAGATCGTACAGCCATTGTTGCACAGCCATTTTGTTTTTGCAATAGAAAGATCAAGGGTCACATTTAGGATTTATTTTCAAGAAAGGTTAAGCTTTGAAGAAAGACTATTTTCAGGATGTTACCAAAAAAACTATTTGTTCTTCACCTATTGATCCCATATGGCCAATCTGAATAACTGTAAACGTGTACATGCACATTAGTAAAAGTGGACAGAACCGTCGACTTAAGTGGGGCTTTCCCAATTGTTGGGGAGAGAGAGGTTGGGTATGTTAGATGTAAACTACCTGACCTTCTTGTTCTTAGAAAAATAAGCTACTGGCTGCTGCTAACTCCCTTTCTCTCTCTTGCGAACATGAAAGATTAGTCCAGCCAAGTGTATGGAGGGATCGGGAATAGAGATGAGCGAACCTGGAGCATGCTCGAGTCGATCCGAACCCAAACCTTAGGCATTTGATTAGCGGTGGCTGCTGAACTTGGATAAAGCCCTAAGGCTATGTGGAAATCATGGACATAGTCATTGGCTGTATCCCTGTTTTCCAGACAACCTTAGAGCTTTATCCAAGTTCAGCAGCCCCCGCTAATCAAATACCGAATGTTCAAGTTCGGATAGACTTGAACCCGGTTCGCTCATCTCTAATCGGGAATAAACATATGGCTGACAGCTCTTGAAGGTATATTGGCTTCTTTGTAGATGGTTGTCTTTCAACTATCAAACTACTTTTCTCTAATGTGCATGGATACCTTTAACCTATCCTAGAGATAGACAGGGTATGCAATAAGATTGCTGTTAGAGATGAGCGAAGCGAATATGACAAATTCCGATTCTCAGAGAATCAAGCGTTTAAATCGCCTCACTGCGATTCAGGAATTTTCCAGATTTGCTTCGTAAATTCACTGAACATGGCAGTCGCATAGTGAACGCACATGTTAGTTTACACTTACACAGTTGCGAACAGTACGCAGTTACAAACATTACACAGTTGCAAATATTACGCAGTTGGTACATTATGAGATAAATGTTCGCATGTTCGAACATTATTGTTATAACCATTCCGATCATTGAGCAAATTGTTTGTATCGGCGAACACGGACAATTAGCGGCATGCTCGTATGAACATACAAACATTTACAAACATGTTCACGCGCCACTATTTTTTATGAAATTTGTTTGTTTGCAATTCGCGAATATTCGCGAACTCGTGCAAATATTTAGGAACTTTGCAAAATGAATTGCTGAGTGATTCGCTCATCTCTAATAGAAGGTAAAAAAAATAGATTTTAATTTATTTTTTTTTTTTTCATTTTTCTTTATTTTCAATTGAAAAAACAGCAGTGACCTGGTCCTTTAGTTGTATCTGTTGTTAAAGTTCAGCCCTATTTTCTTGACTGGAAATGACCTAAAATACTAAACACATCAAATTTACCAGGGTGATTCTGTTTACAGAATAAAAGCAAAGTCCTTTTTCTTTTCTCATATCTATTTAAACTAGAAGTAATGGTTGCTCTTCAGGATATAACAAGCTTACATATATGAATAAACCTAATGAATATGCCATTGACTTACAAGGTTAAACTGTAAATGTTATATTTATGCAAATTCTCAACTGACTCTTAATAATAATAAAATAAAATTCCTACCAGTAAAGCTGCAAAAGTCAAGGAAATCCAAGGTTATGTTCCACTTCTAAATACTGTCATTTAATTGATCCAATTATTGCAAAAAGGTGTTTAGTTTTGTGTTCAATATGTCTGAAATATTGCCTCCATTATCTGAGTCCAAAAAGCTTTATGTTAAGCAATGGCCTGTGTGTGAGCGTGCTGTGTGTAGCGGCAGACGGACTGTAATTAGCCACACTGTCTCTGTACTGCTGAAATTACAAAGTGGTCAGCTAGGACTAAAACCTACAAGACGCGGCTCTTTATTTTTCTTTTTATCAGCAGTTTCCTGAATCATTTCAACACAGATAGGTTTCTAAGTACAGTTAATTATACAAAACTTTCTTCAAAGGGGTTGTCTAAGGGGAAGCAAGCTATTTACATAGATTAGAAATACGATTTATTGAGACTTAAGGTCCTATTTCACTAAGCAATCGTCGGCCTTATTCGGACGATACTGACCATTACGTCCAATAATTGTTTTGTCTTGTAGAGCAGAACGATCACCTGACATGCACAATGTCAGCTGATCGTTGTATTTCGACAGGCTGAAATGGCAACAATCAGCCTGTTAACGATCTGCTGCCGTCATTCCGTGTAACAGGAGCGGTGGCAGCAGACAGCCTCTGTCTTCTACGGGCTGCCCGGACGATCTCACAAGCCCCCTCGCAGCTCTCTCTCCCCCTGGCTCTTATCTGCTCCTCCTTGCTTGCTATTACACGCTCCGGCAGTGTGTGTGTGGGGGGGGGGGGGTGGGGAGGGGGGGGTTGATTATGAGCAAGCGAGCACTGACCTGACAATGCTTGCTTTCAACCTCACCCTGTGTAATAGGGGCTTTACTAAAATATTGTAATTATGAATGTTTTAGCAGCGCTCTCCTCATCTTAGAGCCGATCCCAGGATCTATAGCTTACACTTCCTGCTTGGCCTCATCACAAAACGGCATCTTCTGCCTATTCTCTATGTCAATTTCATGTTAAAAGGGTGCTTCAATGTCTGACTAAAACCATTATTTATAGGGGTATTCCCAATAATTAACAATAAACCCTATGCTGAGCTTTGCAATGTACGGTAGCCCAATAAATTAATTAGGCACTGGCCACCCATGTTTGCTGCTACTTCATTAAGCGACAACTCAGGTACGCATAGAGTGGCAGGAACATAATAAAGAAGTCATACTGACCCATCCCTGTGCCCTGGTAGTTCACCACTCAAGGTCACCCACTGGTGTCTGATAGCTTTGGGCCCTGTAACGTCGGTTGTCATCGATGGTTTTGAACCAGGGTTCAACTTTTGTGGCTTCCGTTGAATGCCTTCAGGCTTTGGGACAGATTGATATTAAGCCAGGAACATTGCACCTTAGGTGATTTGATATGTGTCCAATTTTTTATATGATAATTGCATATTTTTTATTACTTTTAGGTTAAATGTAGAAAATAAGAAACTAGAAAGAACTGGCAGCAAACTCTCCCTTAAGGCTATGTTCACACTACGTATATGTCCGGCCAGACATATACGTGTAAAATTCCGTGTGGGATTTACGCAAGTTGCGGCCGGCTACGTACGGTCCGCGAACTTACGCCCGTAATCTACGTACGCTTCCTGAGTGGCGAACGTAGCGATCTGACAGCAGTCTTTTACTTGGATATCTTCGGCTAGCCCCGACACCCCACAGAACCTGGATCGGCAAATCAAAGTGTAAAAATTAAGAAATCACCACTCCGTACGGGACCGCATGTTACGCTACGGGCGTAAGTTACAGCATTTCTGTCCCAAAACAATGGTCTGGTTCATTTTTTACGGCGCCGCATATGATCCGGGCGTAAGTTCTTACGTAGTGTGAACTGTGCAGCCGTAGATCCTATACTTTCCATTGTACGCAAACTACGTAAATCTCCGGCCGCTTATTCACAGAGCGCACTACGGCCGGAGACTTACGTAGTGTGAACCCAGCCTAAAGATGTAAGTTCAAGTTTAATTTTAGTTTAAGCAAATATATTAACACGCATCTGGAACATCTTCTAAGGCTTAGATTTACATAATATAAAATGAAAGCAGAATGTTACATGTATTTTGAAAGCTTTCATTTGCAAGTTTTTTTAAGCTTATTTTCGGGACACTTGGGGGGTATTTTTTGTGATTAGTGATGAGCGAAGATCCCAATGTTCGGTTTGGATCCCAAACACGAACATTAAAAAGAATCATAGTGATCGGTTTGTGTTTGTATTCGCTGAACATTCCGAACAAATTACGAATGTACAATAGAAGCATAAAGTACACAGTTGTGTACGTTTTGGTTTACCCACATATGTACAGATTATCAGGTGTAAAGCGTTAATTACACAGTTGCGTACATTTGCAAGTAAGAATATGTTCGAAAATGATCGTTATAACCATTCTGATCATCAAATGAATCACTATTTGTGAGGGCATATTTGATGTGTCTTCATATATATTAGCAGCATATTTAGTTTCACTAAATTAAAGAAAATTAGTTTTACAAAAAAAGCACTAGGGGCATAATATGCACTTAAAAGACTAGCCCCTTGGCTCAAAAAGTTATTTTAATGCTTTCTTCCTGATGGCTTACTTCCAAAGAGAAGGCAACACAGCCTTTTATATCTCTCCCTGCTTGGGGAGCACAGGCTGTATTGCTGAGGCTGCAACTGTATTGCATTCAGGTTAATGTAACATTGGCTACATTGTGCAACCAATGGCCCCACATGCGGATATGGTTTCACCCACATGAAGCAATTGCAGTACACTTTGCCTGCTCCCTGCTCCAAATCTGGGAGAAAAGTAAAAGTCTGTATCACCTTATGCCCCAGAAGTGAGCTGCAAGGGAGTGAGCATTAAAAAGAAGTTCTTAAAGAGTCACTGTCGTATTTTTTTTTTTTTTGCAGAAATCAATAGTCCAGGCGATTTTAAGAAACTTTGTAATTGGGTTTATTAGCCAAATCTGCCATTATCTGCATGTGAAAAGCCTTTTCCCAGGTCCCCCCCCTCCTTCCTCTTCTTCATCCACTCCAAAAAATCTGAAAATTGTGACTTGTTGCAGGAGTCGTACCCTGTCTGCTCTAGGGAGAGGGGAGGGGGGAGGAGGAAGGAGGGAGTTAGCCGGCAGCAGAAAGCAGATAACAGAGGATTACAGGCACGGAGCTGGGTGACAGCTGTAATCCGAGCTCAGACAGGTCACTGGTGACTGTCACAGGAGATAACGGGTGAGGGATTAGTAGATTAACTCTTTGTTGTCCTGTTTTGGTCTTTTCTTTAGCTCTTTCCATAGGAGAACAATGAAGACAGGGGGGAGAGCTTCAAACTGCTTTTTCATGATAAAAATGCATTTTTCGGATAATAAACCCAATTACAAAGTTTCTTAAAATCGCCTGGACTATTGATTTCTGCAAAAAAAAATTTCACGACAGTGACACTTTAACCCTTTGAGGACCAGGCCCAAAATGACCCAGTGGACCGCGCAAATTTTGATCTTAGTGTTTCCGTTTTTCCCTCCTCCCCTTCTAAGAGCTCTAGCACTTTCAGCTTTCTATCTACAGGCCATGTAAGGTCTTGTTTTTTACAGGAATAGTTGTACTTTGTAATGGCGTCATTCATTTTACCATAACATGTACGATGGAATTCCAAATATATTATTTATGAAGATATAAATTGGTGAAATCGCAAAAAAGAATGCAATATGGTAACGTTTGGGGGGTTCCTGTGTCTACGTAATGCACTATATGGTAACAGTGACATGATGCTATTATTCTATAGGTCAGTCCGAACACAACCATATGCAGGTTACACAGATTCTCTAATGTTATATATTTTTTAAAATGAAATCCTTTTTTTTGGCAATTAATTATAAATAAAATAGCCCTATTGTGACGCTTATAACAGTTTTAGTTTTTCACCTATGGGGCTGTATGGGGTGTCATTTTTTCCGCCATGATCTCTAGTTTTTATTAATACCATATTTGTGAAGATCGGACGTTTTGATCACTTTTTAAATTTTTTTTTTATATATAATGTAACATAAAATCGGTAATCTGCGCAATTTTTTCCCTCTTTTCGTCTACGCCGTTTACCGTTCGCAATGACGCTTGTTATATTTTAATAGATCAGACAATTACGCACGCTACGGTATATTATATGTTTATTTGTTTATTTATTTTTATATGTTTTATTTATATAATGGGAAAGGGGGGTGATTTAAACTTTTATTGGGGGAGGGGTTTTGGGGTAGTGTGTTAGTGTTTTTAACTTTTTTTTTTTACACATTTGAAGTCCCTTTAGGGGACTTTTACATAGATTAGTTTGATTTCTACACTGATGAATGCTATGCCATAGGCATAGCATTGATCAGTGTTATCGGTGATCTGCTCATTGAGCCTGCCTGTGCAGGCTCAGTGTAGCAGATCGCCGATCGGACCGCACGGAGGCAGGTGAGAGACCTCCGTCGGCCCGTTTTACCGATCGGGATCCCCGCAGTCACACTGCGGGGGTCCCGATCGGTAAGTGACAGGGGACTCCCCCTGTCACTTACACTTAAACGCCGCGGTCGCGGTCGCGGCATTTAAGGAGTTAATGACACGCGGCAGCGCGATCGCTGCAGCGTGTCATTGCCGGTGAGGTCCCGGCTGCTGATTGCAGCCGGCCCCCACCTGCTATGAAGCGCGCTCCGCTCCGGAGCACGCTTCATAGCGGGAGAAACACCCAGGGCGTACAGTTACGCCCTAGGTCGTCTGGGGACAGACTTCCATGGCGTAACTATATGCCCTGGGTCGTCTAGGGGTTAAGCTGTGACACTACACCTTATATTGTATGTACATGAAGAATAAACACTTATTTTCTTAAATTGTATTAATAAAGTTAACTTATTTCCTACTGAAATTAAAAGAACATTTGTGGCTGTCTTGTAATATTGACCGCCATAAATAATGACTGTGATAACTATTTGTTATCATTATTACGAGGCGGTCACTTTCCCAGCCATGTTTCCAAGTGGGAATATAGGCTAAAGGTGAATTAAAGAGGTAGTCTAACATTTTTTCTTATTGGAAAAGGGAATAATTTAAATTCTGTCCCTTTCCCTTGTTTTGTCTAACATTTTTCTCCTCTGTGCCCCGGGCATCCTCCTCTGTTGCTGCTTTTTTGATTTGTGTTTGTTTACAAGAACTTCAAGGTCACAGGGGTCAGCGGTGACATAACGGCTCTGCAAGCCGTAGGATGTATAAACCCACCATGTATTTGATAGGAGTTGTAGTCCTGGATTACATTTACACTCCAGAAACCATATTACAGGTGGGATTTCAATGAGCCAGGATTCTGTTGCAAGTTTACTTCAGAAAGTAATAGAATAGACTGACATGAGGTGAAATAGCATCTCTCCTCTCTATAATAAAGACAGTAGAAGCACTGCCTTAACACTTTAGATCCTGACAGTACAAAAATAACAATATTGTTCCTTTATTTGAATGGCTACAACCTATTCTGCAATGCTGTACAGAGATTTTAGTCCCTCATATTGGTCCCTGTCCCCAATGAGGCTCGCTATGTTTTGGAGAGTGAGATAAAATCCATGAAAACATTGGGGGACATACGTGTAGGTGTTATCCCAGGACTCCAACACTACAAAGCATAGGTAAGAGATAAAAATAAAAACGCAGGGGTATATATTACCAGCGCTGCCAAAATTATCCAAAGATAGCCGGATGTGGTAAGACAATAGGTTTATTCTTAAAAGCACAACTATGACGCGTTTCGGAGACTATCAGGTCTCCTTTCTCAAAAATAAAGTGCATAACAGTAAAGGTACAGGAATCGTTTTAATCGTTTTAATCGTTTTTTTTTTTTTTTTTTGTCCATCTTTATGGACATAACAATGCAAACAATAGAATAAATATAAATAGCATGAGCTTTATAGGTGTAGTAGTACATATGAATTGGAATAATGTGAATATATATATATATTTCTCTAAGAGTCCATAAAATATATAAATAATATATATCATGTGATATAAAAATATATGACAGTATAAAAAATTGTATAAAAATTTGTATAAAAATATATGTATATAAAAAAACAGTGGAATGATTTAGTAGATGAATAAAATTAATTGTGTACGTTCTCGATGTATTCATTCAATCCTTGTGGGACCAACGTTTTTAGTTTATAAATCCAAAAATTTTCTCTTTTGCGCAAGCTTTGAAATCTTTGACCGCCTGTTGGAATCTGTTCTATAGGGAGAACGGTAAATGAAGAAAATTTACTATGGTTGCAGATACGGGCATGCCTAGAGACACTGTGCAATTCGAAACCTTTTTCTACGTTGCAACGGTGATTGTTGATTCTGCAACGTAACGGCTGTGTGGTGCGGCCTATGTACTGGATGCCGCATGAACACTGTAGAAGGTAGATAATGAAGGAAGAGCTACAGTTGAGATAGGATTTAATTTGGAACTCTTCACCCGTTATCGTTGATTTGAAAGAGCGAGTTTTGTTGAGAATATTGATACAACATTTACATCTGTTTTTACCACATTTGAAGCTTCCGAGGATTTTTGGTAGGGGGGTGATATAGCTGGAATGGGTGACCGGTTTTAGTTTACTGGGGGCTAAAATGTTCTTTAGAGCACGAGCCCTTCTGAAGGTTATCTGTGGTTTCTTGGGGATGATATCTTTGAGAAACGGGTCATGGCCAAGGATGTCCCAATGCTTGTTTAGGATGGATCTGATGGTCTTGTGGTCTGCTGTATACGTAGTGATGAAATTACAAGCGAAGTCAGGGTTCTCCTTCAACTTTTCATGATGGGTCTTGGGAAGTAGGTATTGCTCCTGACTGGATGATCCAGCTTTTTTGTATGAATTTTTTATAAGAGAAGCGGGGTAGCCTTTGGAAGTGAATCTTTTAGCTATTACACTGCTTTGGGATTTAAAGTCACTATTCTTTGTGCAGTTCCTACGGATCCGGCGGAATTGGCCGTAAGGAATGTTGGTCAACCATTTTTTATAGTGGGCACTGTCAAAGTGAAGGTAGCTGTTGCTGTCTACAGATTTAAAGTATGTTTTGGTCATAATTTTACCTTCTTCATGAAAAACTAGGATATCTAGAAATTCAGCATTGTTCTTATAGATGTTGTAAGTAAACTCGAGCCCCCAGTGGTTCATATTGAGGTCTGTGATGAAATTTTTGAGCTGCTCCTCTGTATCATCCCATATGATGAAGATGTCATCGATATACCGACAGTAAAGGGTGCAGTGTGAAAAGAGTGGGTGTCTATAGATCACCTCATCTTCAAAGTTACCAACGAAGAGATTAGCAAAGCTCGGTGCGAAAGTACTGCCCATCGCGGTACCCCGTTCTTGACGGTAAATTTTCCCATCAAAATGGAAGATGTTGTGTTTTAATATGAACGTTATGGCATCAAGGATGAATGTGGCCTGTTCGGGAGGCATAGTGTTGTCCTGAGTGATGAAGGTGGATACTGCTTTCGTTCCTAGATCATGATCAATGACTGTATATAAGGATGAGATGTCCATGGTAAGGAATAAACAGTTTTCATTCCAACTGGCCTTAGTGATACGGTCAATAAAATGGGTGGAATCTCGTGTGTAAGATGGTAAATTGGTGACATGTTTTTGTAAAAAGGAGTCCACATATTTGGATAATTTGGATGTTAGGGAGTTAATACCTGATATAATTGGTCTACCTGGTGGATGAAGAGGGTCCTTATGAACTTTTGGGAGATAGTAAAAAAGAGATAGAGTAGGTTCAGAGATGGAGAGATAATCTGCTTCTCGTTTAAGTAAAACTCCCTCTTGCAGTCCCTTCTGAATGAACGCATTGTATTTGGTAGTGTAAGAGGTGAGGGGGTTAGATGTTAGGGGGCTGTAAAATTCTGTGTCCGACAGTAGACGTAGGGATTCCTGAATATAGTCTTCTCTGTTTAACAGAACTATTCCCCCTCCTTTATCTGCATTTTTAATAATGATGGAGGTATCCTGTGCTAGGTTTTTAATAGCTAATCTCTCTGTTTTGGCGAGGTTGTTAGCGTATCTGGTAGGTCTAGAAGAGAGGACTTCGAAGTCATTTAGAACCATGGTAGAAAATGTTTCAAGGAAATTACCCCTACTGTGGGTGGGGTAAAAGATGGATTTTGGTTTAAGACCACTATCTAGTGGGGGAGGGTGGAGTGAAGATTCTATGGTTTTGTCTGGAATGGGAGGACCATTCAGATTTTTTAAATTAAAATGTCTTTTTAGGGTCAACTTTCTGATATAGGCATTCAGATCTAAAAACAGTTGAAAGTCATTGCTCCTTGTGGTGGGACAGAAATTGAGTCCTTTTTCTAAGACATTGATTTCAGTTGGATTGAGGGTGTATCTGGATAAGTTGAAGATTTTGATATTGTCAGTGGAGGAGGGATGATGGAAGTCTATAGTGGTTGGCTTCTTTTGTTTTTTCTTTCTAGCCTTCTTGTGGTTGGAGATACCTCCTCTGGATCCTCTCTTTCTTTTCTTTTTCCACCTATTGTTGGGGCAATGTGTACTACCTCCTGAATTTGTTGCAGAGGTGCAACTGGTAGTGGAGCTAACGGAGGTGTGTGGTTGACTTGAGTGGGAAGGCCTAAAAAAGACGTATGATCAGGAGATGTGGTAGTGTTAATGTCCGGATCAGTAGATTCGGGAGCAAGAGTGATGATAGTGGAAACTAATGGAGTAAAAAATTCCGATCTGGGAGATGTATTGGTGGGTGTTTGTGTGTCTGGATGTAGTGTAATGAGAGAGTCATCGAAGATGGGGTCTTCTTCGAAGCGTCCGGATGGTAATGGTGGTGGTAAGAGGGTGCCTCCTGGTAAAGCTTCCAGTAGTTCAGTGGGAATGGTGGAAACCGAGACTACTGGAGCGGAGAGGGGAACTGAAGGTTGGGGGGGTGTGATGTGTGAAACAGTGGAAGAATGAACCTGTGTGGGTGGATTGGGAGTGGTGACCGTAAAATTAACAGATGAGGATTTGTTGGATATGGACCATTTGGTACGGGGCTGGGGAACAGGTGGTCTGGGATGGAATGAGCGAGGAGTGTGGGTTCTGTTGGTGTGACGAGGTATGGAGCCCACAGGGGGGTTATTGGGTGTCCTGGAGGGGGGAGGAAAGTGTCTAGGTGGGTCGCCATTGGAGGGCCTGGAATGTGTTGCAGGTCTGCGTCGAGCAATTTTGGTGGATTTGAGCCAGAATTTTACATTGTTAGATGTATAATCTGTACGGTCCCTAGAGAGTTTAGATAATTTTTTATGGGATATTTCTTTTTCAAAGGTTTTGATTCTATTGTGGATATAGGTGTTATATTTGGAATACTCAGGTAGAAGTGTATACTTGGAGAGATTTGTGATACAGTGGTCAATTTTATCAGCAACTGTGCATAGTAGATTGTTCCTTTTGTTTATGAGAATGTTCATCAAAATAGTGGAACATTTGGCTAGAGCCAAGTCCCATTCATTGCATAGTGACGTGTCATCGGGGAAAGTAGGAGACACCCTTAGTCTTAGACCCCTAGGTATGATATTTTCAGAAATATATGCATTCAAAAAAGTACTGTCCAATTGGTGTAAAATTTCTGCTTTACTTAGCTTTTCGAGTTCATAGAAGGAGTCCTTCATTATCCTGAGTTGGTGTTCTAGGTCCGATGCTGAGATGGCGTTGGTCGATGGCGAATTTTGAAGTGTTGGGGAGTCTTTTTTGGAAATCAAATTCTGGAATAGTCGATTTCTTTGTCCCAAACGTTCTTCTTTTAGATCCATATTTGAAGTAGCACATGTCGCCAGAGAGCCGGTGGGTTAAGTGGGAAACCCAGCTGGATGCTCCAATGATCCAGAAATATATGGAATAAAAGAAAAGGAAAAAAGGCCCGGCGCCTCGTGTAATACTGACAAATATATAGGATGATAGAGAGATAGAAGGTTGCTCACCTTGTTGCCCCTTGGGCTTTGTGCGTATCACCCCTCACTGTCCGTGGGGGTACTGGGGGTCCTGTGAAAGGTCCGAGGTATGTGGTGGCTAGGATAATGGCTGCTGAAGCTGATGATACCCAAAAACGGGTTACTCCCAAGTAGAGGGGCCCGTGAGGACAAGTATAGGTAAGAGATAAAAATAAAAACGCAGGGGTATATATTACCAGCGCTGCCAAAATTATCCAAAGATAGCCGGATGTGGTAAGACAATAGGTTTATTCTTAAAAGCACAACTATGACGCGTTTCGGAGACTATCAGGTCTCCTTTCTCAAAAATAAAGTGCATAACAGTAAAGGTACAGGAATCGTTTTAAATGCACGAAAAAGGGCGCCAATCCCGCCCCTAATTAGCATTTTTTTTTTTTTTTTTTTTGTCCATCTTTATGGACATAACAATGCAAACAATAGAATAAATATAAATAGCATGAGCTTTATAGGTGTAGTAGTACATATGAATTGGAATAATGTGAATATATATATATTTCTCTAAGAGTCCATAAAATATATAAATAATATATATCATGTGATATAAAAATATATGACAGTATAAAAAATTGTATAAAAATTAGTATAAAAATATATGTATATAAAAAAACAGTGGAATGATTTAGTAGATGAATAAAATTAATTGTGTACGTTCTCGATGTATTCATTCAATCCTTGTGGGACCAACGTTTTTAGTTTATAAATCCAAAAATTTTCTCTTTTGCGCAAGCTTTGAAATCTTTGACCGCCTGTTGGAATCTGTTCTATAGGGAGAACGGTAAATGAAGAAAATTTACTATGGTTGCAGATACGGGCATGCCTAGAGACACTGTGCAATTCGAAACCTTTTTCTACGTTGCAACGGTGATTGTTGATTCTGCAACGTAACGGCTGTGTGGTGCGGCCTATGTACTGGATGCCGCATGAACACTGTAGAAGGTAGATAATGAAGGAAGAGCTACAGTTGAGATAGGATTTAATTTGGAACTCTTCACCCGTTATCGTTGATTTGAAAGAGCGAGTTTTGTTGAGAATATTGATACAACATTTACATCTGTTTTTACCACATTTGAAGCTTCCGAGGATTTTTGGTAGGGGGGTGATATAGCTGGAATGGGTGACCGGTTTTAGTTTACTGGGGGCTAAAATGTTCTTTAGAGCACGAGCCCTTCTGAAGGTTATCTGTGGTTTCTTGGGGAGATTAGCTATTAAAAACCTAGCACAGGATACCTCCATCATTATTAAAAATGCAGATAAAGGAGGGGGAATAGTTCTGTTAAACAGAGAAGACTATATTCAGGAATCCCTACGTCTACTGTCGGACACAGAATTTTACAGCCCCCTAACATCTAACCCCCTCACCTCTTACACTACCAAATACAATGCGTTCATTCAGAAGGGACTGCAAGAGGGAGTTTTACTTAAACGAGAAGCAGATTATCTCTCCATCTCTGAACCTACTCTATCTCTTTTTTACTATCTCCCAAAAGTTCATAAGGACCCTCTTCATCCACCAGGTAGACCAATTATATCAGGTATTAACTCCCTAACATCCAAATTATCCAAATATGTGGACTCCTTTTTACAAAAACATGTCACCAATTTACCATCTTACACACGAGATTCCACCCATTTTATTGACCGTATCACTAAGGCCAGTTGGAATGAAAACTGTTTATTCCTTACCATGGACATCTCATCCTTATATACAGTCATTGATCATGATCTAGGAACGAAAGCAGTATCCACCTTCATCACTCAGGACAACACTATGCCTCCCGAACAGGCCACATTCATCCTTGATGCCATAACGTTCATATTAAAACACAACATCTTCCATTTTGATGGGAAAATTTACCGTCAAGAACGGGGTACCGCGATGGGCAGTACTTTCGCACCGAGCTTTGCTAATCTCTTCGTTGGTAACTTTGAAGATGAGGTGATCTATAGACACCCACTCTTTTCACACTGCACCCTTTACTGTCGGTATATCGATGACATCTTCATCATATGGGATGATACAGAGGAGCAGCTCAAAAATTTCATCACAGACCTCAATATGAACCACTGGGGGCTCGAGTTTACTTACAACATCTATAAGAACAATGCTGAATTTCTAGATATCCTAGTTTTTCATGAAGAAGGTAAAATTATGACCAAAACATACTTTAAATCTGTAGACAGCAACAGCTACCTTCACTTTGACAGTGCCCACTATAAAAAATGGTTGACCAACATTCCTTACGGCCAATTCCGCCGGATCCGTAGGAACTGCACAAAGAATAGTGACTTTAAATCCCAAAGCAGTGTAATAGCTAAAAGATTCACTTCCAAAGGCTACCCCGCTTCTCTTATAAAAAATTCATACAAAAAAGCTGGATCATCCAGTCAGGAGCAATACCTACTTCCCAAGACCCATCATGAAAAGTTGAAGGAGAACCCTGACTTCGCTTGTAATTTCATCACTACGTATACAGCAGACCACAAGACCATCAGATCCATCCTAAACAAGCATTGGGACATCCTTGGCCATGACCCGTTTCTCAAAGATATCATCCCCAAGAAACCACAGATAACCTTCAGAAGGGCTCGTGCTCTAAAGAACATTTTAGCCCCCAGTAAACTAAAACCGGTCACCCATTCCAGCTATATCACCCCCCTACCAAAAATCCTCGGAAGCTTCAAATGTGGTAAAAACAGATGTAAATGTTGTATCAATATTCTCAACAAAACTCGCTCTTTCAAATCAACGATAACGGGTGAAGAGTTCCAAATTAAATCCTATCTCAACTGTAGCTCTTCCTTCATTATCTACCTTCTACAGTGTTCATGCGGCATCCAGTACATAGGCCGCACCACACAGCCGTTACGTTGCAGAATCAACAATCACCGTTGCAACGTAGAAAAAGGTTTCGAATTGCACAGTGTCTCTAGGCATGCCCGTATCTGCAACCATAGTAAATTTTCTTCATTTACCGTTCTCCCTATAGAACAGATTCCAACAGGCGGTCAAAGATTTCAAAGCTTGCGCAAAAGAGAAAATTTTTGGATTTATAAACTAAAAACGTTGGTCCCACAAGGATTGAATGAATACATCGAGAACGTACACAATTAATTTTATTCATCTACTAAATCATTCCACTGTTTTTTTATATACATATATTTTTATACTAATTTTTATACAATTTTTTATACTGTCATATATTTTTATATCACATGATATATATTATTTATATATTTTATGGACTCTTAGAGAAATATATATATATTCACATTATTCCAATTCATATGTACTACTACACCTATAAAGCTCATGCTATTTATATTTATTCTATTGTTTGCATTGTTATGTCCATAAAGATGGACAAAAAAAAAAAATATATGCTAATTAGGGGCGGGATTGGCGCCCTTTTTCGTGCATTTAAAACGATTCCTGTACCTTTACTGTTATGCACTTTATTTTTGAGAAAGGAGACCTGATAGTCTCCGAAACGCGTCATAGTTGTGCTTTTAAGAATAAACCTATTGTCTTACCACATCCGGCTATCTTTGGATAATTTTGGCAGCGCTGGTAATATATACCCCTGCGTTTTTATTTTTATCTCTTACCTATACTTGTCCTCACGGGCCCCTCTACTTGGGAGTAACCCGTTTTTGGGTATCATCAGCTTCAGCAGCCATTATCCTAGCCACCACATACCTCGGACCTTTCACAGGACCCCCAGTACCCCCACGGACAGTGAGGGGTGATACGCACAAAGCCCAAGGGGCAACAAGGTGAGCAACCTTCTATCTCTCTATCATCCTATATATTTGTCAGTATTACACGAGGCGCCGGGCCTTTTTTCCTTTTCTTTTATTCCATATATTTCTGGATCATTGGAGCATCCAGCTGGGTTTCCCACTTAACCCACCGGCTCTCTGGCGACACGTGCTACTTCAAATATGGATCTAAAAGAAGAACCTTTGGGACAAAGAAATCGACTATTCCAGAATTTGATTTCCAAAAAAGACTCCCCAACACTTCAAAATTCGCCATCGACCAACGCCATCTCAGCATCGGACCTAGAACACCAACTCAGGATAATGAAGGACTCCTTCTATGAACTCGAAAAGCTAAGTAAAGCAGAAATTTTACACCAATTGGACAGTACTTTTTTGAATGCATATATTTCTGAAAATATCATACCTAGGGGTCTAAGACTAAGGGTGTCTCCTACTTTCCCCGATGACACGTCACTATGCAATGAATGGGACTTGGCTCTAGCCAAATGTTCCACTATTTTGATGAACATTCTCATAAACAAAAGGAACAATCTACTATGCACAGTTGCTGATAAAATTGACCACTGTATCACAAATCTCTCCAAGTATACACTTCTACCTGAGTATTCCAAATATAACACCTATATCCACAATAGAATCAAAACCTTTGAAAAAGAAATATCCCATAAAAAATTATCTAAACTCTCTAGGGACCGTACAGATTATACATCTAACAATGTAAAATTCTGGCTCAAATCCACCAAAATTGCTCGACGCAGACCTGCAACACATTCCAGGCCCTCCAATGGCGACCCACCTAGACACTTTCCTCCCCCCTCCAGGACACCCAATAACCCCCCTGTGGGCTCCATACCTCGTCACACCAACAGAACCCACACTCCTCGCTCATTCCATCCCAGACCACCTGTTCCCCAGCCCCGTACCAAATGGTCCATATCCAACAAATCCTCATCTGTTAATTTTACGGTCACCACTCCCAATCCACCCACACAGGTTCATTCTTCCACTGTTTCACACATCACACCCCCCCCCAACCTTCAGTTCCCCTCTCCGCTCCAGTAGTCTCGGTTTCCACCATTCCCACTGAACTACTGGAAGCTTTACCAGGAGGCACCCTCTTACCACCACCATTACCATCCGGACGCTTCGAAGAAGACCCCATCTTCGATGACTCTCTCATTACACTACATCCAGACACACAAACACCCACCAATACATCTCCCAGATCGGAATTTTTTACTCCATTAGTTTCCACTATCATCACTCTTGCTCCCGAATCTACTGATCCGGACATTAACACTACCACATCTCCTGATCATACGTCTTTTTTAGGCCTTCCCACTCAAGTCAACCTCACACCTCCGTTAGCTCCACTACCAGTTGCACCTCTGCAACAAATTCAGGAGGTAGTACACATTGCCCCAACAATAGGTGGAAAAAGAAAAGAAAGAGAGGATCCAGAGGAGGTATCTCCAACCACAAGAAGGCTAGAAAGAAAAAACAAAAGAAGCCAACCACTATAGACTTCCATCATCCCTCCTCCACTGACAATATCAAAATCTTCAACTTATCCAGATACACCCTCAATCCAACTGAAATCAATGTCTTAGAAAAAGGACTCAATTTCTGTCCAACCACAAGGAGCAATGACTTTCAACTGTTTTTAGATCTGAATGCCTATATCAGAAAGTTGACCCTAAAAAGACATTTTAATTTAAAAAATCTGAATGGTCCTCCCATTCCAGACAAAACCATAGAATCTTCACTCCACCCTCCCCCACTAGATAGTGGTCTTAAACCAAAATCCATCTTTTACCCCACCCACAGTAGGGGTAATTTCCTTGAAACATTTTCTACCATGGTTCTAAATGACTTCGAAGTCCTCTCTTCTAGACCTACCAGATACGCTAACAACCTCGCCAAAACAGAGAGATTAGCTATTAAAAACCTAGCACAGGATACCTCCATCATTATTAAAAATGCAGATAAAGGAGGGGGAATAGTTCTGTTAAACAGAGAAGACTATATTCAGGAATCCCTACGTCTACTGTCGGACACAGAATTTTACAGCCCCCTAACATCTAACCCCCTCACCTCTTACACTACCAAATACAATGCGTTCATTCAGAAGGGACTGCAAGAGGGAGTTTTACTTAAACGAGAAGCAGATTATCTCTCCATCTCTGAACCTACTCTATCTCTTTTTTACTATCTCCCAAAAGTTCATAAGGACCCTCTTCATCCACCAGGTAGACCAATTATATCAGGTATTAACTCCCTAACATCCAAATTATCCAAATATGTGGACTCCTTTTTACAAAAACATGTCACCAATTTACCATCTTACACACGAGATTCCACCCATTTTATTGACCGTATCACTAAGGCCAGTTGGAATGAAAACTGTTTATTCCTTACCATGGACATCTCATCCTTATATACAGTCATTGATCATGATCTAGGAACGAAAGCAGTATCCACCTTCATCACTCAGGACAACACTATGCCTCCCGAACAGGCCACATTCATCCTTGATGCCATAACGTTCATATTAAAACACAACATCTTCCATTTTGATGGGAAAATTTACCGTCAAGAACGGGGTACCGCGATGGGCAGTACTTTCGCACCGAGCTTTGCTAATCTCTTCGTTGGTAACTTTGAAGATGAGGTGATCTATAGACACCCACTCTTTTCACACTGCACCCTTTACTGTCGGTATATCGATGACATCTTCATCATATGGGATGATACAGAGGAGCAGCTCAAAAATTTCATCACAGACCTCAATATGAACCACTGGGGGCTCGAGTTTACTTACAACATCTATAAGAACAATGCTGAATTTCTAGATATCCTAGTTTTTCATGAAGAAGGTAAAATTATGACCAAAACATACTTTAAATCTGTAGACAGCAACAGCTACCTTCACTTTGACAGTGCCCACTATAAAAAATGGTTGACCAACATTCCTTACGGCCAATTCCGCCGGATCCGTAGGAACTGCACAAAGAATAGTGACTTTAAATCCCAAAGCAGTGTAATAGCTAAAAGATTCACTTCCAAAGGCTACCCCGCTTCTCTTATAAAAAATTCATACAAAAAAGCTGGATCATCCAGTCAGGAGCAATACCTACTTCCCAAGACCCATCATGAAAAGTTGAAGGAGAACCCTGACTTCGCTTGTAATTTCATCACTACGTATACAGCAGACCACAAGACCATCAGATCCATCCTAAACAAGCATTGGGACATCCTTGGCCATGACCCGTTTCTCAAAGATATCATCCCCAAGAAACCACAGATAACCTTCAGAAGGGCTCGTGCTCTAAAGAACATTTTAGCCCCCAGTAAACTAAAACCGGTCACCCATTCCAGCTATATCACCCCCCTACCAAAAATCCTCGGAAGCTTCAAATGTGGTAAAAACAGATGTAAATGTTGTATCAATATTCTCAACAAAACTCGCTCTTTCAAATCAACGATAACGGGTGAAGAGTTCCAAATTAAATCCTATCTCAACTGTAGCTCTTCCTTCATTATCTACCTTCTACAGTGTTCATGCGGCATCCAGTACATAGGCCGCACCACACAGCCGTTACGTTGCAGAATCAACAATCACCGTTGCAACGTAGAAAAAGGTTTCGAATTGCACAGTGTCTCTAGGCATGCCCGTATCTGCAACCATAGTAAATTTTCTTCATTTACCGTTCTCCCTATAGAACAGATTCCAACAGGCGGTCAAAGATTTCAAAGCTTGCGCAAAAGAGAAAATTTTTGGATTTATAAACTAAAAACGTTGGTCCCACAAGGATTGAATGAATACATCGAGAACGTACACAATTAATTTTATTCATCTACTAAATCATTCCACTGTTTTTTTATATACATATATTTTTATACTAATTTTTATACAATTTTTTATACTGTCATATATTTTTATATCACATGATATATATTATTTATATATTTTATGGACTCTTAGAGAAATATATATATATTCACATTATTCCAATTCATATGTACTACTACACCTATAAAGCTCATGCTATTTATATTTATTCTATTGTTTGCATTGTTATGTCCATAAAGATGGACAAAAAAAAAATATATATGCTAATTAGGGGCGGGATTGGCGCCCTTTTTCGTGCATTTAAAACGATTCCTGTACCTTTACTGTTATGCACTTTATTTTTGAGAAAGGAGACCTGATAGTCTCCGAAACGCGTCATAGTTGTGCTTTTAAGAATAAACCTATTGTCTTACCACATCCGGCTATCTTTGGATAATTTTGGCAGCGCTGGTAATATATACCCCTGCGTTTTTATTTTTATCTCTTACCTATACTTGTCCTCACGGGCCCCTCTACTTGGGAGTAACCCGTTTTTGGGTATCATCAGCTTCAGCAGCCATTATCCTAGCCACCACATACCTCGGACCTTTCACAGGACCCCCAGTACCCCCACGGACAGTGAGGGGTGATACGCACAAAGCCCAAGGGGCAACAAGGTGAGCAACCTTCTATCTCTCTATCATCCTATATATTTGTCAGTATTACACGAGGCGCCGGGCCTTTTTTCCTTTTCTTTTATTCAACACTACAAAGCAACATGGCTAACTAGAGATGAGCGAACCGGGTTCGGGTTCGAGTCGATCCGAACCCGAACGTTCGGTATTTGATTAGCTGGGGCTGCTGAACTTGGATAAAGCTCTAAGGTTGTCTGGAAAACATGGATACAGCCGATGACTATATCCATGTTTTCCACATAGCCTTAGGGCTTTATCAAAGTACAGCAGCCACCGCTAATCAAATGCCGAAAGTTCGGGTTCGGATCGACTCGAGCATGCTTGAGATTCGCTCATCTCTAGGGCTAACCTTGGTGCCCCCCCAACACGCCTAACCTCTGTGCTGCCACCCACAACATAGTTATCAGCTCCCTTATCTCCCTTATGTCATGCTGCCATTACTGCTACAGTTTCTACTGCGCTCAGATGTTAGCTACTCCTACAGGGGTGGAGCTAAGGAAATGTGGATGAATAACCCCACCCACCTGATCACTCCAAGTTCCCTCAAAGGCAGGAACAGGAAACAGAAAGGGAACATGACATTGCAGGAAAGAAACACACAGGCAGAGTGGTCATGTGCCTAAGAACTCTAAGTACTCTAAATAGAAAATAGAAGTGTTTGTAGAATGTACAACACCCACAGAAGTAATTAGAATGCTAGTTTATTGATATTTATTTATATATATAGCTTATTTATTGACTCGAACCCTAAAATGAATAAAATGAAAAAAAAAGAAAAGATATACAGTATTTTCCTGCGAATAAGACCTACTTTTTAACCCCGGAAAATCTAAAAAGCCAGGTGTAGTCTCATACGCCAGGTGTCGCCTTATAGGGCGAAAAACTTCGGAATCGGACTGGATAATCTGTAGTTGCCGCATTCGGTGGGGGGAGCTCAAGAAACAGCCTTATCCCCGCCATATGTGGTGACAATATGAAGGGCAGAGCAAGCTGCAGGAGTCCGGGGTATGGGAAAAAATACGGTAGAGTGGCTCTGTGCCCAGAAAAACACCCCTCTTTCACCTTTCTGTCCTGCCCTTGTATCCTACCGGTATTACTGTACCTCCTTCTTTGCCTCTCAGATCTCGCTACTGTCTGATGTTTTTTATTCATTTTCATTTGGTTTGCTTTGGAAGAGGGATAGTCTTATATGCCAAGTACTGTATATCCCAAACTCTGTATTTTAACTGGAAAAGTTGGGAGTCGTCTTATACGACCAGTCGTCTTTTTTCCCAGAAAATTGGGTAAAAGAAATTGTCCTTGAGCCATTACCTTGTCAATTTTTTGAATCCTTACACTTTAATATTCTTTATTTAGTGCTATCAGTATCACAAATTGTCAGGAAAAGTCTATTGTCACAGTAATGATAACAACAGGTGTATACATGAGATCCTTTATACATTTCTAGGTGGAATAACATTGGTGCTGATTTCTCCAAAAAGTTCTCTAAAACCTGTTTTCTATTTGAAAATAGACTGAAGGTATGTACTAAAACTGATATTTATTGAAGTTGAATGTTGTAACAGGTGTAAAGCAACGTGCCCAACATCCAGAAAATCACCAATAATCAAAAAATCAATGCTGTCACTGAAAAAATAATGATGAGTGAAAACACTAAATACCATGGGAGAGAGAGTAACGATGCATCTATATTATATTCAATACTAGAGACTAGGGAATTTTTTCACCTGTTTTGTCAGTTGTCATTCAGAAATTTGGCTTTACACTTTTGTCAGGATACATTTAAATTTTATCTCCTTAGTGCTGGAGCCTTTTACTTTCTGCAGAGTGAATGGCAAAGCAAAGAGTGAATGCCTCCATTCTACCTGTCAGCATTTACCAGACAGTGCTAACACCAGCCACTCAGTGCTACCACATGCTGGCTAAGATGATACCATGATATCATTCTGTCTGTCAGTGTGAGGCCGCACTGCAGCTGAAAGTAGATGATCAATGGTGATGTCAGTGTTGCACAGCTAATTCTCATTCTCTCCATGTCAGATGGCAGGACCACAGCTAGGCTATATGCCAGTGGTACACATACATTTACTTCCTTTTGATTAAATTCTAAGCCAATCACAGCACAGCAGTGAGTCCTTACGGCTACGCCATAACAAAAGGCTGGTAAAAGTGCACTAAACAGGCCAATTCTGTGCTGGGGCATGGAATACATTGTACAGCACTACAGAAAGCATGTGAATGCTGACAAGGGGTTACTGATGCACTAGGTTTTGTGATCTGTGAGCATATGTGCAAGAAATAGCAACAACAATGAAAGGGTTACATTGGGTTAGTATTGCTGCTGCTGCTGAGAAGCTAAAAGGAGGAGGTGGACAAAAGCAGTAGGTACACTGTAATTCAGAAAAAGCACATATTCCCTAAGCTTTATGGATAAGGAGGGATGATAGAGAAGCTCTCTTCTGCCTCCAGAAGACGGTGTCTTATATTAATTTTTACTCCTAAAGATGTACTAGGTCTTATTTTCAGTGGATGTCATATTTTTCCATGAACAATGGGTGTTACAGCAGGTCTCTCCAGCTCATATACACACAATGACCTTCAAGTGGCTGCAGCCCAGGGATAGCAGTGGCAGCAGGCCTCTCCAGCTCAGCTGTGTTTACAGAACAACAGGTGTTGCGGCGGTGGCCCTCTCCAGCTCACGTGCACACAACGGTTCTCTGCAGTGCAGGGACAGCGGTGGTGGGCCTCTTAAGCTCACGTGTGCTACCATAAAAGGTCCTTAGAGTAGTGGGACAGTGTTAACACTAATGTATGGCTTGGGGGGAACCTTAGAAATAACTGCCGCTAGGTCTTATTTTCAGGGGAGGCCTTATATTTCTAAGATTGAATTTTGCACTAGGTCTTTGGGGGATGTCCTATTTTGGGTAGATAAAGAAAGAGAGATACTGTTTTCCCATAGGATTAACAAAACCTGTCTTCAGGTTGTCTGGATGAAAAGAGGCATATAATAATAATAATAATAATAATAATAATAATAATAATAATAATAATAATAATAATAATTATTATTATTATTATTATTATTATTATTATTATTATTATTATTATCCTCTTTAAATAAGATTCCATAGAAATAATTTGTATGTTTTATACTTACGAACAGGAAGTGTTTGAAATATTTCTATTTTACTGTATTCTCCTTGTCCTTTGCCATTAACAGCAGCGACCTTGACTTCATATGTTGTGTTGGCTTCCAAATTGGCCAGAACAACAATTGCTTCAGGGGAAAAAAAAAATATATATTTTAGTAATAGCAATTGAAAGCAGAACAGTACCTTACAAAATATCTCATAATTATCACATTTAAATGGTGTCAAGTCTGCTTGTACTACATTTTCATAGCATAGAAAGAATCGTAATATTGTACTCTTATAGAAAATTACTGACACGACCTTGATACCTACCCCCCACCACCCCCCCACCCCCCGCCGGGACAGAGCTCGGCCGACCCCCTGGTGCAGACCCATATACTTACCGCTTAAATGAAGTCCCGCTCCTGGAGCCAGTGCCGCCGCAGAGATATCCCCGTCCGAAGCCCTGCACGCTCACCAGAGATGAGTCCGATGTCCATAGAGAATGACTGAGCTGTCATACTCTATGGGCATCGGACTCATCTCTGGTGAGAGCGTGCGGCTACAGTGGGGGTATCTCAACGGCTGAACTGGCTCCAGGAGCGGGACTTTGTGGAAGTGGTTAGTATATGGGTCTGCACCGGGGATTGGTCGGCTCTGCCCCGGCACTGGGGGTGACAGGCTCCCCTTAATATATTTAAAGGGAATCTGTCATTATAGAAATCCAATCCAATCGACTGGTACAATATGATAAAGCAGAATGAGCTAAGCAGGTTGATATGCAGTTTGGGATAATACACATTTAACTTCTTCTACATCTAGGAGTTCAGTAGGTGGTAACTCTACTGCAATCTACTGAACTGACTGACAAGCCATTTCTGCATAAGCATGCAATCAGAGACAGCTTTCTGTCATTCAGTTGAACCTCCACCCACTATAATCCTAAAAACAAAGAGGTAAAGATCGAAGACAAGTGAAAAAAAATGAATCCTAAGTTGAAATGTATCCCTTATCCACAGTACACATATAAGGCGGGCACCACATACAGTAGTACTGGAGTGCTAGTCCTATCCAGACCCAAAGACTACCATGGTATACAAAAAAAATGAAAATAGAAGGTCTGCACCTCCACAATATAGTAAGTATTTTTTAAATCCAATCCAAAAAAGACACAAGATTAAAAACCTTTAAAAACACACACATGATCCTAACACTGGCCCCAATAAGGCACAGTGAGAAACTGGTCCACCCCACATGATAATAAAGAGACAGCAAAAATAATGAACAAATATAATTATAGTGTAGTGCAAGAGAATTGTATGTAAACTATCTGACCCTATTATTAAGCGCCACAAAGTGCAAGTGCATATAGAAAAGTGAAACAAAGCAATATCCTGAAAAAAAGGAAATAAATATACAAAAAGATGAAAAAACACAAATCAAAAAGTAAATAAACAGATAATATATATAATCACAATTGCTGTCTCACGGATGGATCAGGCAGATTAACCCCCGGGTTAAATAAAGAATACTTACTATATTGTGGAGATGCAGACCTTGTTTTTCTAGATCTATTTTCTTTTTTTTTTTTTTGTATCCCCTATCCACAGGACATGTGAAAACTAGCAGATTGGCGGAGGTCAATTGTCCTCAAGTGAATGAAGAGGCCATGTACAAGGTTGCCCATTGCTCCATTTATTTTCTTTGAAATTTCCAAAACACAGCCTAATTAAAGGGGTTTGTCTGGGGAGCAGAAGCCAGCCTTCTGCTCCCTGATGCTCATTTCCATCTTTTCCACATTATTGGACATCATGTGCAGGCTTGGTTTTGCCGGCACACACTTGCCCCTCCCTCCATGCCATAAAAGACTTACTTTTGAGACATGAAAAAGCTGTGTGTGCCAGGGAGCAGAAGGCTCCAGTTGTTCTGCTTCCAGGAAAACCTCTTTAAGTGCTCAACAATGTTTGAAACTCCTATAAAGCGTGAATGGAGTGATGATCCATTAGAGGCCCCAGCAAATAAACCGCCACCAATCAGTTAGTCCATTGGTTAGAGGACAACTTTTCTTGAGATAACGCCTTTAAATTGGATTTAAGACAACACTATATAACAGACTGCTTAGCTTCATCTGTTCTATAACATGACAGGAAAAAATCATGCTTATTGTCCAGTATGACAGATTTTAAGACTTTAAGTAGATTTGCCATGGCAGAATGGCTTGTTAATGTGTTCAGGGCCGTATTTACCACTAGGCACCTGTGGTCTGGTACCTAGGGCAGCACCTTGTAGGGGGACAGCACTGGGGAGCAGGAGAAAGAAAACAACTTTTTTGTTTTTATTTTTTTTAGTCTCCCACCTCCCGTTCAGACCTGCTAGTAAATCTGGTGTCTTTTTGAGGGTTGTATGGTGGAATTGGTTAGTTCTGGCATGGCAGTGTTATCCAGTCAAATTTGGTATCAATCTCCCAAAAAATCCATTCCCCGACCAGCCACTGATTCCGACCATGTAGTCTTATAGACTTAGATGGGGAGAATAAGCCGTTATGGAGGAGTGGATGACACGGTTGCTGCGAGATCCCTCCGGCTATATCTCCAGGTCACAGCAGGTCTCAGCAGTGACAACTTTTGACATGTCTAATGGCATGTTTAAAGTTATTATTAATGACATGTACTCCTTAACCATAGACTAATTCTATAAACAATTTGTTTTACTTAGAATTCCCCTTATAGCTAGATCAACCTTATTATAAAGTAAATTAGATATGGAAATTTAATTCCTTGCCTTACAAAGCTCAGGCAACATGATAACTCACTTTGTGTTCCATGTGAATGGACAACTTTCCAAATATCTGAAGACACTTCTTTAAAATCCATTTGATAATGATGAATTGGGACACCACCATGGGAATCAGGTTTATTGAAGAAGATTTTGGCATACGTCTGTGACAGTTCTATAACCCGCAAGCCGTGGGGACTGGAAGGCACATCTATGGGATACAAAAACATCTAGGTATATAAATACAAATACAAAGGTTATTTAATTAAGTTTCTTGAGTTTGCATCTGCAGACTTTATAAATGTTATGAAAAACAAAATAGACAGGTGAGGATGGGGTATATTGGCGGTTTATCCTTTTGAGTGTCTATGTGTCAGATTTATGCTGTGATAGGAAAATAAGGGCATATAAGTAACTCAAAGCAGCCCGCTCAACTTTGACATCACAGATCCTGACTCAGCAGGCAAAGAAAGAAAAAAGTACATAAAAAAAAGAGAATAAAAAATGCTCAAAATACGCAGTTTCGAAACAATATGTCAGGCAGCACTACATCTAATACACTTTTGGTACTGATAGGTGCTCTTTAAAGATCACAGCAATAAAATGACCTGCTTTAGAATGAATGGCAAAGCATCACGAAGAGTCTCAGTGCTCCCTTAAGACCTGTCTCTCAGAAATGATTGCAGTCTTCTGTGCCAAAATCCAAAGGTAAGAAAAATGTGATAAAATATAGGTTTTATTTTGTATTCTACCAACAAAATGTTAGACCACTTTTAATCACTTTCCTGAAGGGAGATTTTGTGATAGTTTGATTGAAGTTTTATAATACACAGATGAACCACCAAAGCAACAATTTTTAACAGTTCTCCAATTTGTACAAACAAAGGCACTTATGCATGGCCCCACTGGATATGAAATCCTCCATGTTTATGATTTTTTTTTATTTTAATTTTAGGTGTTCACTTTTTAAAAAATATAGATCTTTATTAGAGATGAGTGAACCGAACTTCCTGAATCAAGGTTCCTCACGAACTTGGCAAAAAGTTAAATTCACAGATGAGCCACATTTTTGGAAAAGTTTGTACAATCCCAATCCAAACTGGCGGCTGCATATTGTACATTACATCAAAAGCCTAAGTGCAAAGCAAGGGGCTATCCATAATCCCTTGCAGCTGGGCAGTCGGCGGAAGTACCCCCCCCCCCCCCCAACCTTACACTTTCTTTTTCACTGGGTTGTCAGGTAAGGCTGGATCTTTTATTGTAACAAAAAGTATTTTATATGTTAGTAGAATAATGATACAAAAGTAATCATATGGTGGCCTAGTTCTACAGACAATCTGTATATTGTGCTTGACATAGGGCTGCCAATGTTTACTTCATTTCATTGGTAGAGCTGGCTAAAATAGGGCTGCTAATGTTTAGAACAATATTCCATGGCTGTATGGGGGCATCAGCTGTCTGGTCAGCTGTACCTCATGCACTCATGTGCTTCTGTTTTCTGAGTAGATCTTTACACAATAAATACCATAGAAGTTCTACTGTAATCACATGATGTTATGTGGATGAATTCATTGGTAAAGCTGGTTGACATAGGGCTGCTAATGTTAAGAACAATCTTCCATGGTAGTATGGGAGCATCAGCCGTCTGGTCAGCTAAACCTCATGCCCAGTCATGTGCTAATGTTTTGTGCGTACAGCTTTACACTATAAATACCATAGAATTTATACTTTAGGGAAATCATTCACTCGATTTAACCCATATCCCGGACTGTCAAGATACTACATTTGTAATCAAGTGTAAAAACGAAATACCAACATCTTGAAGGAGCAAAAGACAAATATAAGTCCTTAGGCCCTTTCTGAGTGACTGGCAAAGTTATTTCTCTTACAGGCAAAGAACTTAAATAACCATTTGTAAAAGTATATTACACAAGATTCACACTGCACATACCAGCCAATGTGAGCACATACTCCTGGACCCTGGATCCTATTGAATTAATCGCTGTACAGTTGTATCGTCCAAAGTCATTGTCTGATATTGGAGTTATCTACAATAAAACACAGGAAAGTTATATAGAAAGAAGATCTGAAATGTCAAATATGAAAGAAAAAAAAATTATATATATATATATATATATATATATATATATATATATATATGTGTGTGTGTGTGTGTGTCACACGGTTGTCAGATTATTGGAGGTAAATAAGAAGGACCAAGGTTATTTGGCACACATTGAAAAAAAATAAAAATAAAATAATAATAAATATATATATATATATATATATATATATATATATATAATTTATTTTTTTCAATGTGTGCCAAATAACCTTGGTCCTTCTTATCTACCTCCAATAATCTGACAACCATGTGACATCATGTCATATGATTATATCAAACAACTGAGACATCTCTGACATCATAACAGAAGGTGTTGGTTAACCACTGTGATCACATGATCAATTCATTGGTAGAGCTGGTTAACAAAGACTATAGGTTAACAAGGACTGCTGACACAGGAGATCCGATACATGGCCTCTCCCCACACAACCTTGCAAAAGGGTCCCTAAAATAAAACCAATAGGCCACACATGCCTACCATCATTCCATTTGTTCTTTCCAGGACAACTGAAGTTATCCGAATGCTGCATTTGTCCATTTCTGGCACTAAAGAGAATGAATGGTGCAGCAGTGCAACCAAAGTTTCTTCTTCTGCCCAAAAAACCCTTGGCAGTCAGAACTTGGCAGCAAGCAAAAGGTGCAACAGTAGTTTCCCTGTGGTTGTTTTTATGTCCACTTATGGCAGGGGCATACGCCAGGGAGAAGATGCAGATTTGCCCCTTCTCCCTTGCGTATTCCTGCCGTGTCCCCCATTCGCCCAATGGTTGGACAGGGTGGGCTCAGGAAGTGGGGAGGAATTGCCCCCCCCCCCCGCACGGCATTTATGATGATGTACACCTGCGAGTATGACCCACCTGGAAGCAGGTGTAGATTTGTTGCATTGGCTGCAGGGTAGGGTGCGCAGCTGGCTGGATTCACTAAGAGGCGTCCGCCTCTTAGTGAATTTGGCCAGGGAAAAGAGGGCGGGTCTTGATAAATCCTCCCTGAAAAAGTACAGCAGCACATGGGAAATGCTTAATATGCATAATATAGTTTTTAAATTGCAATACTGCTATAGAAAAATGGGCTTCTAAGCATAACAATTGATGAAATATGTACCATCTCATCACCATAAAGATGTCCTCAAAGGAAATTGGCGCTACACTATAGACCTGTCTCTTCTGGGCTCACAATAAGCTTACTCATTCTTGTAGGATGTTGGATACAACCTTTCCCTGCTTAACTCAACCATGGGGGGATCGGTGGAGTGCAGGATACAAGATGGAGGCAAACACTCCCCCATATACAAAAACAGAAAAACAGAGAGAAAAGATGTCAAAATGAATTTCAAAGTTCACTCGTATCTGTTAACAAAAGCCTTCTACTTAAAGTTTTTTGTTTACACCTGAAAAGCTATTTATATTTATAATTATTAATCTTTTTTTTTTTAAATGGTTCAGTTACATAGGTGCCATCTACTAATGCATTGATAGTTCTTTGCTTTATGTCTGTCATAGCCCTAGTGAGACATACAGTCACCACCTGTAATCTTGAAAAAGCTCTCTATGTGAGGGCAAAACGTCACAGATTTTGGGTGAAATAATCACTTTTTTTTATATTTTTTGCTTGGAGTGCTGGAGGTTGTATGTAGATTGATATCTATTATGTAGTATTGTATCAATGTTATCCTTCCTAAATATTAATGAATCCCTCTTCTAGATCCTTCATTCTACTAGAAGATAATTGTCCTGTCTCCTCAACCCTAGATTAGTAGTGCAGACATAATGACACTCTTGAAGTAAACACTAGTGACTAGTGTTGAGAGAGCACTAAAATACTTGAGTGCTAAATCCTATTTAAGTGGAAGACTTGAGCATTAAAGATGAGCGAACCTTGAGCATGCTCGAGTTGATCCGAACTCGAACTTTCGGCATTTGACTAGTGGTGGCTGCTGAACTTGGATAAAGCCCTAAGGGTATGTGGAAATCATGGATATAGTCATTCGCTGTATCCATGTTTTCCAGACAACCTTAGAGCTTTATCCAAGTTCAGCAGCCCCAGCTAATCAAATGCCGAATGTTCGGGTTCGGATCGACTCGAACCCAAACCCGGTTCGCTCATCTCTATTGAGCATTTAGCCAAGTGCCTCCCTGCTTGGCAGAGGGGAGGGTGTCTAGTTCACTTGATAACCTCAGAAAGTAATGGAAACACCATGAAAATGGAACCAGAACAGCAAAACAATTGTTTGGCCACTGTCCCTCACCTTGTCGTTTTTATCTCCACTAATAACCTATGCCTCAAAATAAAAACTTTTCCTAAAAGAGAGTTCTTCAACATGTGAAATAAGTAAACTTTCTAGGGACACAACAACCCATCTTGGCCATATACTGCACAGACATGTACTGCACAGTGAGTATGAGAATGGAAATATGTGGACCCCTCCACACTTTATACTGTATATTTATATTGGTGACATCTACTTGGCATTTCATTTCATTGTTATTGGTCAAGATTAGAGATGAGCGAAGCAGCCGGAAATTTTTTTTGCAAGCTCTGGGTCAAACTCGTTAAGATTTGCGAATCAAATATTCAAAAATTTCATTAAAACAGCCAAAATTATAGTAGCTACAGTACTGGGACTATTGCAGAAGGAAGAATTTGTTATAGCATATTGTTGTTAAAGTGTCAAAAATCAAAAAATCACAATTAAAAAAAAATATATATATATCAATCAGCCAATCATCCAGTTTCATCCATGGACATCAGGGTGCTAGAGATTATGGTTAATGCTTTTCTCCCACCCAGTGACTCTCCAGACAGCATGTGCTGCCACCAATTTTATTTTCTTTTTTTTTGTGAATTTCCTTAACGAATGGGTGGGAATTCGCTTCACAGAACAAAGCAAATGCCCAGGGCGGTTTACAGGGAATTTTTATTCACCAGATTCACTTAGCTCGTCTCTAGTCAAGATAGATAGACAGACAGACAGATACACATGAGATAGATAGATAGATAGATAGATAGATAGATAGATAGATAGATAGATAGATGTTTTTTTAGGTCTGGATACCCCTTTAAGCCAGCACACATGACAGTAGGTGTATTTTTATTTTCCCCTCCAATTCTCATTTTAGCTATCAGATTTTTGCCTGTATATCATCCCATGTGCCTCTATATCATCGCCTTGTAATTTTATATAGCAACTTTGCCTCTACCATCTCTTAAATTGATTACTCTGTGCATTTTTTTAGTCATTTCTTATTTGTAACTGCGCTCATCATTTTCTGCTTAGCTAAGTTCTAATAAAACCAGATTAACCATAAATCTAATAAAAACAAATTTAAGTAAAAAACTAAAACACTTGACTTTCAATATTAATCAGGTCCCTGAAAAGTAATAACATTGATTTGAGCTAAGTAAAGAACATAGTAGTAGTGTGTTAATTTCAATAAATACATCATTTTTGTCATTTGAGATATTGTTTTACTCAAAGAAGATAAACCAGTGGCATGAATAATGAATACAGCAGTGATTATACAGTGTATCTGCAAATATCTTTATGACTTACAGCTTGATAAATGTTTGTTTAGTCTGCTAGGTCCAAAGACCTTTGATGATTAATGGTGCAAAAACTCTCTATAATTCTTTCTGGTGCTAACAAAATTGAGAACATAGACTGTACAAGAAGCTGAATGTAGCCCAATTTTGTGAATAATTGTGAAACAGCATGTTCTAAAGAAAAATAAAAATAAAGAAAGAAAGAAAGAAAGAAAGAAAGAAAGAAAGAAAGAAAGAAAGAAAGAAAGAAAGAAAGAAAGAAAGAAAGAAAGAAAGAAAGAAAGAAAGAGGATCAATATATTAACTGGTAAATGAAAATATTGAACAAGAAAAAAAAATAAGGAAAAAAAAAAGTTCATATTATAACATTTAGCCAAGATATTGATCTGTTTATTCACCCTGTTCTGGGACATTACTGTGTACATTGTTTTTTTTTTTTTTTTTTTTTTTTTTTTTTTTACTTTATCAGTATGTCCTGTGACATCTTTTTACTCCTTATGGCTATGTTCACATAACGTTTTTTTCAGCTCCAATTAAAATGACGTCCGTAATTTTAAGTCTAAAATAACGGACATTATTTAGTGTCTGGCCTCCCCTTAGTGCAATGACTGGTTTTTGCACATTATTCTAGTTTGGGGTTATTAATTGCCCTTTAGGTGTGGCTAAATTGAAAATTTAATAGTAAAAACAGAGAAAGAACGGTGACCAAAGAAAATCTGTGTGTTAACAAAAAACGTCCGCTGTTTGCAAAAGACGTCCAAAAATAATGATCATTATTTTGCCGTCCGCTGTAAAAACATCCGTTATCCAATGCATTGTGTGCATTACATGTCCGTCTTCCCATTGACTTCAATACATTGCCATTGCAGTCAGTTAAATTGCAGCAAAAACAGATAATTTTTTAAATATCAAAATCTGCCACCTTTTCTCTATTTTCAACGTTGTGTGAACATAGCCTATCCCTTTATGATGACATAACTGTGTGTTGTTTACTATTCCTGCTCTGTGACATCAGTTATTATTATTTTTTGACTTTATTAATGTGCATAGCTGTGACATCACTGTACTACTACTGTTGTATTATGACATAATATTGGTTATTATCCCCGTTCTGTCATTTTCTTTTCTGGGACATCTCTGTGTGCAATAATTATTTTCTACCAGTTTAGTGTTCATTATCTATGTGACATCACTGTGTTGTTATCTTTTTATGACACTGCTGTGACATCACTGTAAGCATTAGGCCCTTTCTTATGACTTCACAATGATGCCCTGTGCCATTACAATATACAAAAAAAGGGTTCAAAATCTGCTTATTATTGTGTTACTAATGGGGTTGAGCAAAGCCATTGGGCAGGGTAGGTGGCTGTTCTGGGGCCCATGACTCATAGGGGGATCCTCTTTGCTCTGAACTGACTGTAATACACTTAGGGCCAGTTCACATAAAGTAAATTCGGTGGAATTCCACGGTGGAACTCTACGTTGTGGAAACCCGGCTGTTTCAGTGTGACACTGTTTCTGTACAGGAGGGCTTGTGCACCTCCGCTCTCCATAGCTGTCAGCTCAAAGAATTGACGTGTCAATTCTTTGAGCGGACAGCCGTGGAGAGCCTTTACTGACAGATAAAGGAGCAATAAGCATTTCGCTCCTCTTTCTGTCAATGTTTCTCTCTCTTGTTAGAATGCATTCGCAGACTGCATCTGAAGCGAGAGGCCAACAAAGCAACGCTCCACACTATAACATCATCATAAACATAAGCAGTTCACAGCTCTGCCCAGGGGCCCATAATGCTGTTAGGTTGAACGGGAGGCCAAATATGGCGACACATTGGTTGGCCTCTCCGCTCAACACTATTTACTAATTAATTGGTCAAACTTTAAAGTAAAATTAAAAGGTTATGCAGGATTAGAAAAAAAAACACAGCTACTTTCTTGCAAAAACAGCAGCACACCTGTCCTCAGGTTACAATTCAGCTCCATGCACTTCAGTAGAACAGAACTGAAAAACCCACCCCCAAACTGGAAACAGATGTTGTTTCTGGAAGACAGCGATCATGTATTTTTAGGACTGGACAACTCTTAACTTTTACCTTGGGGATAAAAGTTAATGTATTGATATATTGTAATATAACAATTAGAGGAGTCATCAAGGATTTGAAAAACATGGTCACCTTCTTGTAAAAACAGTGTCTACAGGTTGTGCCTGGTTCTGCAGCAACACTCCATTTGAGTTGCAATATCGTTTAAAACCTTGGTGTTTCTGGTAGAGGGCGGCCATCTTTGACAAGCCCACTTAATATCCATGGTAGGCATACAAACTTTTATTCCATGGTGGTCAGAATCATTGGTAGTTGATAAGAAGACTTTATTTGGGGAAATATTATTATTATTATTATTATTATTATTATTATTAACAACAGCAACAACATTATTATTATTATCATCACTTTTAAATTACAAATTTACTCTGACACATTTGTATAAGAATTTTAGGAACATTTATACTGCCTTATAAGTGTTGTTTTCACTGCAAAGACACATTGCAAGTTTAGCGAGCTGCTAGAATGGCTCTCACCTCTAACAGAATCTTTTTTCCATCCCTGTAGGTTTTTATGTTTGTTATATTCCGTGCAGGTAACTGAATTTTTTCTCTGCTCCAGAAAATTGATGATGGTGGGTTGGAGATAACATCACAACTGATATTAATTGGATTGTTTTCCCAGGAATAATAGATGGTTTGATTTGAAATAAATTTCGGTGCATCTGTTGGAAGACAAAGTTTGCAACGAATATTACAAATGAATTACTTTTGCTTTGGAACATTTAAATTGATTTGTCACAATTGCAGACGTAACTTCAATATTTGATTGGATCAGGCTCTGGTGAAAAGTAGAGAAAAAAAATCATGATAAACTATGAACGGTAAAATAGAAAATTATAAAGAATATAAAGGAAAACAAAGCCACCTCAAACACTGCTCTGAGTCAACAAATGGGTTGGTTTATCAGTAGAGTTTGGCAAGCACTAAAGTACTCGTGTTCATTACTTGAGTCCAGTATTTTTCAGTGCTTGTATGGTCAACTTAAATAATGAGCCCTATTGAAAACAATTGGAAACTCGAGCATTATACCAGGTGCCCCCTGGTTGGCAGAGCAGAGGGCACCTGTTTAATCAGAAATCTTAAAGAGTCACAGTCTAGCCCCATGGGGTTCAGATATCCCTCCCCTGGGATCCAGACTCTGCTTTGCTGGGATGGAAGGGGGGATTATACTTACCGCTCTGGTCCTCTACTATCTTCCATATCGCATCTCAGCCAATCAGCGGCTGAAGCGGGACACCGTTGCAGCTGCTAATTGACTGTACAGCAGTAATGAAGATAGAACACCGGAGCAATAAGTATAAATTTACCCAATTAGGGTATTATGTATTTCCACAGCCTTAAAGCTTGTTGGAGCGCTCCTGAGCAGCAAACACCCGAGCATCGAACCCAACACTAGTTATCAGTCAAATCAGAGATATTCCTTAATGGAAGCCGCACTGGACAGTAGGGACTTTTTTCTTCTTTTCTCTGCATGAGAGCTATTTTGCACTAATATTCATGGAAAGATTGTTTTAAAGTTTTCTTTTACTAGAGCTGCAGATCTTAAATCAATACCCTAGCGGTTTCCTTTCAGGGACAACATTTAAAACTATTTGCAGTTATCACAGATATTTCCAATTTTCCAGTTGCCTTAAGTTACAAATGTAATGTGATTTAATTACATTTTATGCATTAGAAAGTTACAGTATACTGAAATCTAAATTTATTTACAGTATTTAGCCTTACCCTCATATACTGTAGAAGCACTATCCTGACCATAAGTAATCAATCATCCAACTCTACAGCTCAGCTTTATAGTTTCATGTTTACCCTTACCAGAGTTTTCAAATAAATGATGTTAAGCGCAGTAAAGTAGTTTTCCAATGATGAAACTTATTGTAAACTATCTAATGAATAAACATATACCGGTATGTATTATCTTGTTACCTTTCTGTGGTCTTCCATGCTTTTGTTTGTTCTGTTGTCTTCACTGCCCCATTTTCTGTCTAATGTATATCCTTTAACAGACTTCCTGTCAATGCTGTACACTTACAGAATATACACTAGACAGGAAGTGGGGCAACAACAGAGCAAATAGTTTGAATCAGAAGCAGAAGGAAAGCTTGAGAGATTACAGAAAAGTAGTAAAATGTAACTATTAACAAATATACTGTAAATGTATCCAGGGTTAGGCTATGTTCACACAACGTATATTTTTGTAAAAGTACAGCCATTGTTGCCGATTGCAATTAATACGAAAATATACATTACGTTGCTGTCTATGGAATCCCGGCCGGAGTGTATACACATAGTATACACTCTGGCCGAGATCCTTAGCGGCGCTATAGAAAACTTGTCAGTTTTCTGTGGCCGCTATTCAGTGGATAGCGGCCACAGAAAACCCTGTCAGTTGACACAATGGAGTGAGTGGCCCCGGCCGTCCATTTTGTGCTGTGGGGAGTTCTGATGTGGGAGCACAGTGATATAAAGATCGGCAGAGGCAGTAAAGAGCATCCTGCCGGTACTGTAGTACCGGCCGGGATGATCTTTTCTGAGACCAGACGGTCTCATACTATGTGTGACCATGGCCTTAACTTGATCACAATAACGCATTTATTTCACCTCAAGACTACCTGTAGTTATAACTTTCGAAATTTAAATAAACAGTAGATGTGATATACAGCATCTTTGCAATTTACTTTTTTTTTTTCTTTTAAGTTATCAGTTATCATGGAAAACACGACACCTCCTGTGTTTAGACTTTTTTTTTTTTCTTTTAAGTTATCAGTTATCATGGAAAACACGACACCTCCTGTGTTTAGACTTTTTTTCTTCTAAAAAAAGTATATACACAGGAAGTTCTGTGTTTCCCAAGTCATCTGCAATCACAAAGAAGGCAGTCATGTGATTGATGGACACATTGAGGAGTGACAGTCTGTACTGTAGTCTATGAGTTTAGTCTCTTTTTTTCAACCAGCGCAAGATGAAAAAGCTTCAGGGGACTGGACCCTGATTTCTGGTAAGTATAGCTTTGTTTACCGGCATGATAACCAAAAAAAAAAAAAAAAAAAAAAAAAAAAAAAAAGGAAGAAGAAGAAGAGTAAATTGCAAACTTGCTTTATATCACATCTACTGTTAATTTAGATTTTAAAAGTTATAACGACAGTGACAGCAACTTTAACATTCCTCCCTGACACAATTGTTATGTCCAGGATCATGTTACCCATGCTACATCTATATGTTCTATTACTAGCTAGTTAAAAATAACTTTTTTTGTCAGAGAAAAAAACTTCAAATTAGATAAGGCTATAATATGACTTTTCCAATCTTAAACCTTAGATTTGACTTTTAAACATACATTCAACATTGAGATAGAGGCTCTTCTGGTGGCCACCAATCCTGCTTGCAGCTTCACAGTCATATCTTCCCGCATCTGATAACATCACATTTCTAATGCGCAAGGATGACTTCCCATGGTGTCCTATACTTTCTATACGATCATCTTGGCTCTGTTAACAAAAACAGAGTTAAGAAAAAAAAAATACTATGGTAATTTACAATATTTACCAATATATATATATATATATATATATATATATATATATATATATATATATATATAAAATCCAGGACAGCACCACAACCTACATACAACCTAACTAAGGATGGTCTGAAACTGCAGAGGTTCGGGTTCGTATGAACCCGAACGCTGGGCATCAGATTCCCGCTGTCTGGCTGCTCCATGCAGCGGGTGGATACAGCGGGAGGACCGCCTGGAAAACTGGGATATAGCCTATGGCTATATCCCAGTTTTCCAGGCGGTCCTCCCGCTGTATCCACCCTCTCCACGGAGTGGGCAGACAGTGGGAATCATTGCCGAGAGTTCGGGTTCGTACGAACCCGAACTTCGGCAGGTTCGGACCATCCCTAAACCTAACTTATAGATACATTAAAAACTAAATATATTAATAAGAAAAGTCTTTTGAGTCCAGCAAGTTTAGGATAACATTACTTCTTTCAAGGTAAAAGGAGCTGAGCTGTAATGTAAGACACAACCCATGGGGAAGCAGTCTGATGAGATCTAGTTCATGTTTTCTATAGGTGTGATTACAATGGCCCTTTTTTGACTCTTATAGTGTTTTGATATTTTCACATGCAGGGCTGTATGGGGTGTCATTTTTTTGTGCCACGATCTCTAGTTTTTATTAATACCATATTTGTAGATAAGACATAATTGATCAATTTTTATTTGTTTTATTTTAAACAAAATGTAATAAAAATAATCAATTCTGGCAGTTTTTTTTTACCACTTTTTGTTTACGTTGTTCACAGTGCTAGAACAATATTGATTTATTTTATTAGATCGGACGGTTTTGCATGCTACAGCACATTATATGTTTGTTTATTTATTTTTATGTGTTTTTTATACAATGGGAAAGGGGTGTGATTTAAACTTTTATTGGGGGAGGGGCTATGTCATGTTTTTTAAAACTTTTTTTTTTTCACATTTTATGTCCCCTAAGGAAATTTTGTATGGATCAGCATAACACATGCTCAACCACCACTGAAGAGGACAGATATTCTTCATTCTAGAGATCAGTGGGGATTCCAGCAGATGGACACCAACAACTGAACTATCACATAAAAAGGGGGTACTTACTTACTCTCTATTATGCTTATGGTTGATTTTCTGTCTTTTTTTTATTATTTTTGCCCCTAACTTTATGTTACGTTTTATTATTACAGTAAGTGAAAAGTTCAAATAAATGTAATGGTATGTAAGAAATGTAATGGTAACCAATTAAAAGATGAAACCATTTTTAATAGAAGATGTCTAAAATTTAAGAGCACCTAACATCCATCCATCCATCTATCTATCTATCTATCTATCTATCTATCTATCTATCTATCTATCTATCTATCTATCTATCTATCTTCTACATATTATCTATCTATTTATCTATCTATCTATCTATCTATCTATCTATCTATTTTAATAACTAGATAGACAGACAAATAGATATTATTTTCCTCTCAAGACAATTTTAATTCATACACTATAGGGCATAAATAAATCATGGGCATAAATAAATCATGAAGGTCACCTGCAGGACCCTAACTCTGGAGGACTCATGGCAACCATTTGAATGAACTCCATGTAATGCCGCTTTTTGCCAGTAGAGGCCACTGTAAGCAATAGGGTAACCCAGAGTATTAGCTGTGATGGTGTCAGCTGCTGAACCTGGGGCTGTTTTCCAGCTAGTTCCCATTTAAAGGAAGAGTTGTCCAGAACTCCTTTCATACCATGTCATTTTTTTAAAGAGTTTCTTGAGAACAATAGTTCATGAAAAATGTTCTTTATCAAGCGAGAAAATGAATTCTGTAAATCTGTTTTGGGGATGGAGGCACAGTGGTTTATTAAATACCTTTGATAAAAATGCAGCCTGACTGATGGTTGTTCTCCTTGCCCAGAATTGACAACCTCATTCTAAGTGAATCAACAATCACAGCTAATGTGAAATGAAATAGCTAGAAGGGCATGTATATTGGCATGGCCCTTGACTATAATATATAATAATTGTTGAGAAATGAGGTTTTCCAAGTGTGGTATAATATATCCATCTATCTTTACACGTTTGCCTTTTTTTCCAAGGCTATTTAGAATAAAATAACGGCTCAGAGATAAGGAAAGTTTAAAAAAAAATCTCATTTTTCCAGGCAAGAAATATTTCAAGTACATTCATGAATATAAACAGGACCATCCATAATTTACATCTCTTCCAGCAAGTGTCTATAGTCTCAATTTTACAGATGAACTCTGCAACTAGTTGTTACTCCTAAAGTCAGAACATACAAAAAAGGTTAATGGGGTACTCCAGCGGGGGGGCACTTTTTTGCTGGGATAGGGGAGGAGGTGGTTGAGGGAAAAGACGTCCACTCACCTCCCCGATTCCAGCGGCGGGTCCCGCAGACGTTACGTCTCAGGTCCGCTCACCCAGTCAGTGAAGGAGGCGGGATCTGAGCGGACTTGAAATGGATCCCACCTCCTTCACCTACTGGCTGAGGGGACCTGAGACATCACGTCTTTGAGGACCAGTCCCAAAATGACCCAGTGGTCCGCGCAAATTTTGATCTTAGTGTTTTCGTTTTTCCCTCCTCCCTTTCTAAGAGCTCTAGCACTTTCAGTTTTCTATCTACAAGCCATGTAAGTGCTTGTTTGTTACAGGAATAGTTGTACTGTGTAATGGCATCTTTCATTTTACCATAACATGTTTGACGGAATCCCAAATATATTATTTATGAAGATATAAATAGGGGAAATCGTAAAAAAGAATGCAATATGGTAACGTTTGGGGGGTTCCTGTGTCTACGTAATGCACTATATGGTAAAAGCGACATGATACCATTATTCTATAGGTCAGTCCGAACACAACTATATGCAGGTTTACGCAGATTCTCTAATGTTATATATTCTTTTTTTTATTAAGTCCTTTTTTTTGGCAATTAGTTATTAATAAAATGGGCCTATTGTGACACTTATAAAAGTTTTATATTTTTTTTTTTTACCTACGGGGCTGTATGGGATGTAATTTTTTCCGCCATGATCTCTAGTTTTTATTAATACCATATTTGTGAAGTTTGGACGTTTCAATCACTTTTTATTATTATTTCTTTTTTATATAATGTAACATCAAAGCCGTTCGCAATGACGCTTGTTATATTTTAATAGAACGGACAATTTTGCACGCTACGGTATATTATATGTTTATTTATTTTTATATCTTTTATTTATATAGTGGGAAAGGGGGTTGATTTCAACTTTTATTGGGGAGGGGCTTTGGGGTAGTGTATTGGTGTTTTTAACTTTTTTTTTACACATTTGAAGTTTCTTTGGGGGACTTGTACTTAGGCATAGCATTGATCAGTGTTATCGGCGCTCTGCTCATTGAGCCTGCCTGAGCAGGCTCAGTGACCAGAGAGCCGATCCAACCGCACGGAGGCAGGTGAGAGACCTCCGGCGCACCATTTTGTCACGCTGCGGGGGTCCTGATCGGTAAGTGACAGGGGACTCCCCCTGTCACTTACACTTAAACGCCGCGGCCGCGCTGCGATCATTGTGTTTAAGGAGTTAACGGCACCGATCTCGCTGCAGCGTGTCATTAACGGTGAGGTGCCATCTGCTAATTGCAGCCGGCCCCCACCTGCTATGAAGCGTGCTCCGCTCCGGAGTCTACTAGGGATTAATCTTATAGATTGATTCTTTTTTTATGGCTATAGCAATCAATCACAGCTCAGCTTTCATTTTTTATTTTCACCTTGTATGTTGCTAGGTCCTGCCTAAAATCTCAAGAATACAATCTCAAAAGTCACTGTAAAGTGTCACTGTAGTGAATTTTTTTTTTTGCAGAAATCAATAGTACAGGCGATTTTAAGAAACTTTGTAATTGGGTTTATTTGCCCAAAAATATTTTTATCATGAAAAAGCAGTTTGAAGTTCTCCCCCTGTCTTCCTTGTTCTCCTATGGAGAGGGCTAAATAAAAGACCAAAACAGGACAACAAAGAGTTAAAAGCTACAACACAGGCTCTCTCCTCTGACAGTCACCACTGAGCTATCTGACCTCTGAATAGCCTCTGAATAGATCCCCCGCTGAGAAATCCTTTGTTTTCTGTTTTCTGCTGTTGACATTTCTGCTCTGTCTCTGTTCCCCCTCCCCTCTTCATAGAACAAACAGGATGCGTCTGATTTAGGTCTCCTGATTGTGAGCAGTGGATGACAGACAGGAAAGGAGGGGCGACCTGGGAAAAGGCTTTTTAAATGCAGATAATGGCACATTTGTCTGAAAAACCCAATTACAAAGTTTTTAAAAATTGCCTATTGATTTCTGGAAAAAAAATAAAAAATTCACCACAGTGACTCTTTAAGTTCTCACTTAAGCCCCTATTACAAGGGACGATGAAGAGAGCAAGCAAGCGCTGACCTGTCAGGTCAGCACTCGCTCTTCACTCGCCTGCCCGCTGCTGGCGCTATTACACGCACTGACAGCGAGCAGGTAAGTGGGGGGGGGGGGGGCGGCGGGATGATGTAGGGGGCTCTCCGGGCAATCGTCAGATCGCCCCGGCAGCCCATAGAAGACAATGGAAGTCTGCTGCCGCTGCTCCTATTCCACGGGGCGACGGCAACATATCTTTAACAGACTGATTATTGCTGTTTCAGCCTGTTGAAAGACAAGGATCAGCCGACATTGTGCATGTCTGCTGATCGTTCTATTACACAAAACAAATATCGGTCGGTAGTGGCCAAATATGGCTGATAAATTGCTTTGTGTAATAGGGCCTTAAAGAGTATAGGGCAAAAGCATGACCTATATATAGTAGTGAGACACTGACACTATTGTAAAAGTAGGTACTATGTAATAAACAGATAACCAGGAAGTGTAGGTTGCTATAATGCAAGTAGAATTTTCTGTATATTAAACTAAATATCCAACTCATGTTCCCATTGTCTCACTCACAAAATCAGCCTTGCACAAACAGAAAAATGACCAAACCAAGTTTCCTACGTGTTTCACTCTGACTATGCCAAAGGGGACCACATTCATCAGGGAAAAATAATAAGGGTCAGATGGAACCTTTGGAAAATTACAATACATACATACAGAAGATTGCAGGGATAAGATGTAGCAATCACAAATATATATATATATATATATATATATATATATATATATATATATATATATATATATATATAACAGTATTATAACAGTGAGAAGATGTATGGCTATGGCATGACTCATGCCTTAAGATCAGGGACAGCAGCACCACCATGAAAAGTGAATGTTAAGAGGTTTATGATTCACTGCCTAGACTAATAATGAACATAGAATACTAAACGGCTATTTTTCATTATTGTTCTTAGTTTACTCCTGTTATAAACAAACCACTATTATTGATTATTAAATAGAATCTGTTACTTGGTTTATACTGTTTTGAGGGAGAATAGAATGAACTAGTGACAGAAATTCTGAACAGATTGTTATATTACCTCCATCATCCTGTTCAGCCATTCTCCTAATATGCAGGAGAATAGGAGTCTTGCCACAACTCACCCCCCGCCCTCCAGCTGCTGATTGACAGCTGACTGCCTATATACAGCATGGACAGATAACTGCCAATTGGCAGCTAGTGGGCGGAGTTTTGTGCTTCTCATAAATATCCAGGACTACTGGGCTCATGCACATAATGAAGAGGACTACTTATTGTCTTTGTTATTGAGAAGGAAAGCTCTGAATCTGCTGCACAGAACACTGTAAGTGATACATAATTCTGTTCCGCTTTTCTAGTGCTTTTCTAGTGTAGTGTATGCTACTCATAGATAGGACACCATAAACCTGCCGACACAGAGTCTTATTAACAAAGCCCATAGTTTTGCATCAAGGGCTGATATTTGCTCTTATTTTTACCTAGTGGGAACATAACTATACAGTGGGATTTTATGCAGCCTTGTTTCTGGAGTATATTGTGGGATTGCTTTGTTTACCTCTGATGGAAGGCAAAATATGTGTTGAATAGAACCTGGTTATTTAAAGGGAATCTATCACCAAGACGATGCTGTCTAATCTATTGCCATCATGTTATAGAACAAGAAGTACAAAACAGATTGAGATGACTTTGTGGGAAAATATTTAATATAACTGAAATTGTTTGATTGAAATACCTGCTCATTCTGTGATACGGAGTCCAGTGGGCGGTTTCACTATATGGACTGGAATCTTTAGCATGGAAACATCGGAGATTTCAATAAATAATTTAAAAGTTATACTAAATATTCTATATCTATCTATCTATCTATCTATCTATCTATCTATCTATCTATCTATCTATCTATCTATCTCTCAATCTGCCGAGTTCTTCCTGCTCTATAACATGATGTTGACAGCTTAGGTAGAATTTTCATGGTGGTGGGCTCCCATACTGGTCAATAAAGCATAACTTTGATGCAATTCTCCCCACATTTAGGGCACTTTTTCTTTTCTATTTAAAAAAAAAAGTCAGACCGCATAATTTATAAATCCATTTTCCAACTCAGATATATACATTTTCTTTAACACTTTCTAAATTTAGTGCATGTCATCATGTCATCTATGAGATTTTTAGCAGTTTGCAGCAGAACTGTGGAGTTGTTGCCTGAATACATGTGACCCTTTTCTCTGTAACAGATGTTGGTGGCCATATGTGACATCGTGTTCCGAGATTGACATTTATATACCTACCTACAGGATAGGTGATTAGAAACATAAAAATAAAAACGTTGGCAGAAAAACCACCTGTTCCCACTAGTCTGCTCTTATATTATTTCCTTTCTTATTATCTTATGATAAATGAATAAAAAATAATAATAGTAAAAAAAAAAAATATATATATATATATATATATATTTATTTATATACTATATATATATATATATATATATATATATATATATATATATATATATCAGATTTACATTCACCTACTGTAGGCGTGCCTACCACATCTGCTGGAAGTTTATTCCATCCATCCACTACTCTTTCAGTGAAGTAATATCTCATGTTGGTTCTGATCTTTCCTTAATAACCTCATATTGTGGCTCCTTGTTCTTGTGTTCACTTTTTTTCCCTTTCATCACCTTATTTAAGATTTTAACACATTTAAAGATCTTGGTCAGGTCCTTTATTTCCCTTCTATCTTTCATACTATACAGATTTAGACCTTAAGGGTGGGTTCACGTGTACTGGAATCACTGTGTATCTCAGCACTGCGACTCCCGACACTGTCGGTTTGAATAGGATTACATACTTGCAACCTGTCCCCCTTAACCCGCCGCGACCCGGTGAATATTTTTGCTGTCTGCTCTCCAGCCTGCTTCTGTGGCTCCCTCCACTGATTGGCTAAGCTGGACATCAGGGAGCCAGAACCACAGAAGCAGGTTAGAGCTTGGATGAGTATACCATTTTATGGACCGAAGCGGGTTAAGGGAGATGGTGCTTTACACACTCCCAGCAGAATAAAAATTTTGCTGTGAGTATGTAAACCTATTTAAACTGACAGTGCTTCAAATTGCAGTGGTTCTCGCTGTGGGACTCACAGCATGAGATCCGCCATGGTTCTGGTAAATGTGAATCCACACTTAGGGTGCCTTCACACGTACCGGATCTGCAGCAAATTTCACACTGCGAGTTTGCAGCGAAATTCGCTGCGGATCCTGGTATAATGAAGGCCTATTAGGTCCAATACTCACAGCGAAATATTCATTCTGCTGCAGATATGTGACCCGGCCCCTTTAACCCCCATCCGCCAGCAGTCAGTGCTGCCATGCACTGATTGGCTGATGGGAAGCTAGGAGAGCTGGGAGCCTCACACAGCCGCGGCGCCAAGCAGTCAATGTATGCTTCGGGCCGGGGCTGCGGCCTGCGGGTGACGGGCGGATGGGGGTTAAAGGGGCCGCGTCACATATCTGTGGCGGAATGAATATTATGTGACCCCATAGGCCTTCATTATACTAGGATCCGCAGTGAGTCTCCAGTTTGGGTGGGGTTTCAAAATCAGTTCCATTGAAGTAAATAGAGCTTAATTGCAAACCACACCTGAACTGGAGACAAGAGAGGGGGGAAATATGGCCATGTTGTTGTAGTGCTGGATAACCCCATTAAGTCTTTTTTTGCTTTAGACTATACACCATTTTTGTACCCCATCTTTGGACCTGTTCTATTTTATGAGAATCCTATTGTAGGTAAGATCTCCAGACCTAGACACAGTATTCCGGATGTGATGTCATTAGAGCTCTATACAACGAGAACTCCCTCTTCCTACGGGTTATATCTCTAGCTATACAGACCAGAATTAGCTTTCCCTACTGCCTGGTTGCACTGGTGACTTATTTTAAATCACTACCCCTAAATCCTTTACTTCTGAAGTATTTGACTAACACAGAAATGCTGATATCAAACTGGGATAGAGAATTCCTTCCTGATTAGTATTTAATTTCTGTGGGTTAACTTTTAGGAAGCCCCTTCAAATTTGAGGACAAATATTGCTCCCTATTAGAATGGAGCAGTGAATGATCATGTACAGCCTTCACCTTTTTCCAACAAACTCATAGGGCCACATGTATCATCCGGCGAACGGATGATTTTTGGCGGAAAGTGCCGATTTGCGTATTTTTTATTCGCAAATGGCCGATTCGCGGATAAAATATTCGCATATCGCCACTTTCCGCCGAGTACACCAGGGGGGCGGAAAGGGGGCGTGTAGTGGGCGGAACGGAGGGCGCGGACTCAGAGTCCGCACGATTTACCATCCGTTCCGCCCAAATGTACGCCGAAAACCTACTTCAGTCCTCAGCTGGCGTAGGTTTTCGGCGGTGCGCACCGGCGCGCACGGGATTTATGTAGAGGCAGTCCGCCTCCACATAAATCTCCGTAGCGCCGGAGCTGCGGGGGCATTTATAAGTCCGGCGTAAAAAACGCCGGACTTAATAAATGCCCCCCATAGAGATTTAATAGAGCTACAGTGTCCATGCTTGCCCATCAATTGATTCAAATGAGAAGCACATGACCTCTGCTCTTTGCAACCTTAGGTGATCAGACCCTTATCACTCATCCGGTATTTATCTTTGGACAACCCCTTTAAAGGGGTTAACCAGCGCTACAAAAACATGGCCACTTTTCCCCCTACTGTTGTCTCCAGTTCAGGTGCGGTTTGCAATTAGGCTCCATTTACTTCCATGGAACTAAGTTTCCAAACCCCACCCAAACTGGAGACAACAGTAGGGGGAAAGTGGCCATGTTTTTGTAGTGCTGGATAACCCCTTTAACCTGACAAGCAGAGAGGTTTTGCTTTACACATACCTGACAATGAGTGCTGCCGGTCTTAGAAAAAATAAAAAAGACCCCACATACAGCAATGCTGCTTAACTCCAGATGGCCCAATACATCCATTGGCTAGGGTATTGTGTCTGCCCCAGTGAATATTACCTCAACAACAAAACATACAGGGTACAGAAGCAGGGACGTCGACAATTATATTCCACAATTTGTTGCTCATCTGTGGTAGATTCCATTAGTTATCTTGCAGTTTGTTAAGTTTATTGATAAATGGTTGGTTGGTTGGTTGGTTGGCTGATTGATTGTGCTTGGTCAGTTGGTTGATTGGTTCATTGATGGATATTACAATTGATTGGGTGGTTTGGATGTTTGTGTTCATATGTGTAAACAAATAAGAATAAATCAATGACATTTAAAAATATCTCTCACCTTGTCTCCATCCGTGAAAGTCTTCCCATCACTGGCTCTCTTCCATGTAATCTCTGGTATGGGTTCGCCTTCTGCTTCGCATGTCAGGGTCACGTGACCGTTTTCAACCGTAGTCTCATTTTGCAACTGTATAATATGAGGCTGCACTGTTAAGAAAATTAATTAAATTACTGCTTAAATTATTTAATTGTGTAACTTAGCAACCAGACTGATGGGCTGGGAGACAAGCCTGTATTCCAATTGCCAATGTTTGTTTAATCTACAGGCGGCAATAACTGTAAATTGCTTTGCTGTGTTATATTGCTTAATCAAGGTTACTGTCTGGACATTTATTTTTCTTCAACAGTGTTTTATACTGCAGCTTAGAAATCAAGCAATGAAATTAGCTGCCTGGAGATACACTTATATTTTATATATTCAACAGCGCTGTTAATAACCCTGAATTCCGCACTGATGTGGCAGAGACGAGACTTGTATGTAAGTAAATGCATAGCACAAATGACTGCAATGGAGCCCATGGTGGGAGGGGGCCCCTGCTCTAAAATGCCTTGCAATAACACTGCTCCGTATCCACAATCTGACCCCCCCCCCCAACAACCGCTAGGTATTGTGCTAAAAAAACAACTTTTAGGGTGCATTCACACGTACGGGATCCCCAGCAGATTTGATTCTGTGTTCAGTTATTTAGATCAAATCTGCTGTGGATCAGCTGCGATATGGTTTGTGTAAAGCTACCCTTAAAACTGCAGCCCTGTGTCAAATTGGCGTGGCCTAAAGTACCCATGCTCTAGAATTGCACCACCCCTCTGTCCCTCCTTCCCACCCTCTTCATCATTAGGAATGCCCCTAGAACAATTTCTCCTATTCATCACCTATCTGAACACTGCACATGTGCTGGATGGTTAAGGTACCTGTGCAATTTTCAGACAGGTGATGAATATGAAAAATCTTGCCCAGGGGCATTCCTAATAATAAAGTGGGCAGGGGGGAGGGACGGAGAGGAGTTGCAATCCTAGGGCAAAGACACTCTAGGCCACGCCAATTTGACACAGGGCTGCAAGTTTAAAAGTTGTTTTTTAGGACAATAACTGTATCACCTGCCGAACAGACCCCAGGACAGATCTTGGAGTAAAAGCAGCTGTCTGGAGCTACAAGTGGTTTGGGGGAAGTGGGAAGGGTAGGTTGTGGGTACAGAGTCAATTAACACTGTTATCTGTTGCAGCCTTTGGGAGGATGGAGTAGGGGGGAGCACTAGATAAAAATTACTGAATGCATATTTATACACCTCCAGTTTAATGCAATACTAGCTGTAAAAATTCATATACAGAAAAAACTATAATGGAATTAATCAGCATTGATTTTAGTTCCTAACGATAGAAGGATTGACTATAATTTCATAGCTGTGATTTTTTATTTTGATTTGTAAATTTTTTTTTACAACTTCCAAAAAGGGGTTTCTGGGCAAAATATCTATAGGTCATCTCACTAGTCACTGATGAGTGCAGACACCCGGCACCCCTGCCGATTAGCTGTTATGCACATGCATAACACAGTGAGTGGGGCAGTAAGCAGGTGCAGCCAATACACAGTGAACGGAGACCACTGCTTTCGGCCCCCTGCTGTGTGGCTGCCAAACAGCTGATCTGTGTGAGTATTGGTTGTTGGAATCCTTAGGAATAAGGTGTACGGTGAGTGTGATTTCATTGTGTTAGGAGCGGTGGGAACCATTGTGGCAGTAAGGCATTTATGGTTGAGCAAGGCTTATTTTTCCATTTTATACCAAATCCAGTTCTTACCCCAATTTTCAAAAAATCCAGGGGAGACCTTTTTGTATAAGGATGTAGGGTAGAGCCCTATATACATAGACAAAACCTTATTTTATATTAATATTATATAGACCAAAGGAAGATTCATGATGCAACAATCACCTTACTGACTAAAGGGCCTACATTGGGCAATTACCAGCCGGGAGCGGTGCTAGAAATTCTGTTTTGGCCGATAACTGACCCATGTCAAATTGATGGCATTTTTTGTACCGCAGTAAACTATATCCCTATCGGCCATACATCTCCCTGTGTAAACAGGGAATGTGAAGCAAATAGAAATGCATTTAAATATCTGCATGAAGAATACAGTGATTGTTCGTGCGGCCCGCAAAAAGATTATTAGGTCTAAAAAGAACTTTGGGATGAGTTTGTTAAGAGAAAGATAGAAGGTTGGAAAGACAAAACGAACGTCGGCATATACTTTTATCCCCGAGTAGACTGTAGTTGTGACAGATGTGAAGAGAGTCCTGAAAATAATAAATTACTTCCTCCCTTTGGCCATCTTGAAAGTATAGCTATCGAAATGAGAAGGAGGCAGGTGCATAGTGTAGGCATTGAGTGCGGGTAAAATCATGACTGCTTACAATGTCCAATAGCTTCCTCATTACCACCACAACACTGGTAACATCTATTGAACATTGTAATACCCTATTGAGATTCAAATCCCATAAATAGGGATTATAAAAGTCTGTCTGCCTGCATCTGAGGAATAAAGTAATTTATAATGCACTGTATTGAGGTAAATGTGGAAATCATATGTCGCTTAGCACCTAAACTACCTGTAGTGTTTAATACGGGAAACCAGAATTTCATTGAATGCAAGGGATTCAAAGCTGTGTGTCATTAGGAACTGTAAGAGTACTTAAAGGGTCAGTCCAGTCATGCGGTCTCACATGTTCTTTCCAGTTTAGCATGGAGAAACTCATCATTCCAGGCAAGAGTTGCCAAGTTAACCATGTGACTGCCAGCAAGTTTTGTGGATGAGTCCTATTAATTAGAATATGGCTTGTGCATTGCATTGTTACCTTTAACAAGTTGACCACTTGGCGTGATTTGTACACTAAACTGTGAAGGGCACGTGGGACTGCATTGTTGGACTGGATCTTTAAAGGAGTAGTTCAGAAAAAAAATCTCTAAAATCCACTGGTTTCAGAAAGTGCCAGTGATTTGTATTTTGCTTCTATTAAAAAAATTAAAGTCTTCCAGTACTTATCAGCTGCTGTATGTCCTACAGGAAGTGGTGTATTCTTTCCAGTCTGACATAGTGTTCCCTACTGACAACTCTGTGACAGGAACTCTCTTGCTCTCCAGACTGGAAAGAATACCGCTGTCTGCAGGACATATGACAGCTGATAAGTACTGGGGGACTAGATATTTTTTTTAATAGAAGTAAATAAAAAAAAAAACTTTGCTACATTCTGTAACCAGTTGATTTGAAAGATTTTTTGTGAACTACCTCTTTAAAAGGGTACTTCATAAATAAAAAGAATTTTCATATCAACTGGCATCTGAAAGTTATACAGATTTGTAAACAGTTTTTATTTAAAAATCTCAAATCTTCCAGTACTTATCAGCTGCTGTACGTCCTGCAGGAAGTAATGTGTTCTTTACAGTCTGACACAGTGATCTCTGCTGCCACTGACCATGTCCAAAGCGATAGCAAATCCATATAGAAAACCTCTCCTGCTCTGGACAGTTCCTATCATGGACAGAGGTGGCAGCAGAGAGCACTGTGTCACACTGGAAAGAATACATCACTTCCTGCAGGACATACAGCAGCTGATAAATATGGGAGGACTTGAAATTTTTTAATAGAAGTAAATTACAAATCTATGGCACTTTCTGGAACCAGTTGGTTTGAAAGAAAACATTTTTGGTGAACTACCCCCTTTGAAGAAATTGAAGTAATTTCAAATCCCTATAATTTTCTGACACCAACTGATGTTAAAAAATGTATGCCCAACCAGAGAACCCCTTAAAGCCTGGGGCAGTTCTACTTTACAGCAGTTCGATAAATCTCCCCCACTGTGTGTAAAATACCGTTCACCAATGTTACCATGCCATGAGTTGTCAAACAATTCCTTCTGCATATAACTTTGCAGAGATGATGAACCAACCCATGCCAAACTCCAAATATACATCCAAGTCAGCATCAAACTATGAATATTTATGAGCTTCTGGTATAAAAGCGATGTCTTCTGTAATTCTTCCCTTACAGCAGATCATTTCACATTGTATAGCCGTAACACAGCATAATCCTCCAATTCTCCCGCTAAGGTTATAAACTCATAAGTCCTCAGTGATTTTTTTTTGTATTATCTAAAATGACATTTTATGTGCCAAAAGTGCTGGAAGCAATAGTACATTTCTCCAAGAAGCACTTGTGAAAAAAAAAGAATCACTGTCAAAATGTTATTTTCTTCCAATACCTCAGTGTATATATTTAACTTTCAGGATATGATGCATTGTTTAGAAATATTCTGTTGCCGCTTCCTACCAATATAAGATATATATAATCTCTGTTCCAAGCTAAGCCCGTAAGTATCAACTCGTATCATGATGAAAGAAAAGATGGACCTTCAGGACTTTTAAAGAACTAAAAGAACTAAAAAAAAAAAAAAAAAAATATATATATATATATATATATATATATATTTATTTATTTTAAGTGGCTGCAGTGGGGTTGCGTAGGTTTAAATACAAAAGAGGTTAATTTGTCATGTGGCACAACTTTTTGATATATCATAACATACCCCAAAATTTCAAAATATAAGGGGTATTCCAGCAAAAAGAAATTATACATTTATTTATTTTTACATTTTTTTTTTTTTTTTTTACATTTATAGGTTATGTTCACACAATGTCTTTTGAGCTCCGTTTAACCCTTTGAGGACCAGGCCCAAAATGACCCAGTGGACCGTGCAAAAAATAATTTTTGTGTTTTTTGTTTTTTCCCTCCTCCCCTTCTAAGAGCTCTAGCACTTTCAGTTTTCTATCTACAGGGCCATGTGGGGGCTTGTTTTTTACAGGAATAGTTGTACTTTGTAATGGCATTTTTGATTCTACCATAATATGTATGATGGAACCCCAAAATTATTATTTATGAAGATATTAATTGGTGAAATCATGAAAAAGGATGCAATATGGTAACATTTGGGGGGTTCCTGTGTCTACGTAATACACTATATGGGAAAAGTGACATGATATCATTATTCTATAGGTCAGTCCGAACACAACCATATGCAGGTTTACACATATTTTCTAATGTTATATATATATATATATATATATATATATATATATATATATATATATATTTATGAAATCCTTTTTATTGCAATTAATTATTAATAAAATGGGCCTATTGTGACGCTTATAACGTTTTATATTTTCATCTACGGGGCTGTATGTGGTGTAATTTTTTCCGCCATGATCTTTAGTTTTTATTTATACCATATTTGTGAAGATCGGACATTGTGATCACTTTTTATTAACTTTGTAACAAAAAATCTTTCGCAAGGACACTTTTTATATTTTAATAGATCGGACAACTACGCACGCTACAGTATATTATATGTTTATTTATTTATTTTTATATGTTTTATTTATATAATGGGAAATGGGGGTGATTTAAACTTTTATTGGGGGAGGGGCTTTGGAGCAGTCACACTGCGGGGGTCCCGATAGTTAAGTGACAGGGCACTCCCACTGTCACTTACACTTAAACGCTGTGGTCGTGCCGCGATCGCGGCATTTAAAGGGTTATTAACAGTGAGGGCCAGGCTGCTCACTGCAGCCGGCCCCTACCTCCTATTAAGCGCGCTCTGCTCTGGATGTCCGTCTTCCCATTGGCTTCAATGCTTTGCCTCTGCAGTCATTTAAATCGCGTCAAAAACTGTCAATTTCTTAAGTATGAAAATCAGGCGCTTTTTAATATTTTTGACGCTGTGTGAACATAGCCTACTAATGACTGCCAGAAGTAATGGGTGACACGACCCCTTTGCTGCTTTTAATGGCTGTGTTGGGGGGCTACTCATACCCTGGTTCCAGGACAGCTACATACTGCTAAAGATACAGTTATCTGTACTTGCTCTGCTACACAGTACACAATACACTGCAGTGCTACTAACATAGGCTACTTTATTCTAATTCTAACGCTCAGTTTCTCCAATGCTCTCCAACACTGCACTGCAGTACTGACCGGGATAAACTTAATTCTATTGAATTTGGACACAGATGCGTCCACATCCCAATTCACCATTGCACACAATGGAAAGTGCGGCCAGAGCCGTCAGGGTTGTCTGGCCGCTATTCAATGAAAAGTGGCTGCACAAAGCTGACATGTCAGTTTTCGGTGCGGCCGGTAGGGATCCCAGCTGGAGTGTATACTATATGTATACACTCCGGCTGTGATTCCATAGACTGCAACACAATGTAAATTAATGTGATTAATAGAAAATTTGTGTTTTGTGAACGTGGCCTAAACATGTAACTTTACCAGAACCAGGGCTTCTGCAGCTCTGCAGTTTCCAGTACAGCCACTGGTGGCAGCAGATGAGCCGTGTTACCAGTTAAGGAATAAATGTTAAAAAAAATAAATCCTTTAATAAACTTATATTACAAAGTTATATAACTTTATAAAAGATAAGTGGTGAATTTAGCCTACTGTAATAATATGAATAAAATGATGTAAAATGAAAGGACTGTGCTTAGATAAGGAAACTGCAGTCTGCATGGCTGCACCCTTGACAGGTCCGGTAACCTTTCTAACAAGCTAGACCTGACTGCACCTGCCAAAAATATCATTTTAAATCTGAATGCTCCAAATCCTTCCTGATAATATCACTAAAAATCATTCAAAATTGTAGTGCAGAGATGTAGGCTCTGATATTAAAGCTTTCCTTGTTGGGCAGAAGTTAGATAGATTAGTTATATTACTGTATACAAGTATTGTAATATTTTCTCCAGTTTGTGTTAAAGCATGTGGTGTGTTGTAATATGTGCTTTTTAGTTAAAACCATTGGTTCTACAGAGGAATATGACACAAAAAACACCAAACTATGGTGGCTATGGGCAGTAGGAACTTTGTCAATGTACATTTCTGTGTACCTACTATGAGTAGGAGCCTTTAGTAACAGAAGGTAAAAAAAAAAATGAAATGCACTTTAAGGCTAAGTTCACAAAACAGTGAAGTTTATGGAATCCCATAGGATTCCTTGAGGCCGCATGAAAAACTGACATATCAGTTTTGTGCAGCAGCTATTCATTGAATAGCGACTGCACAAAACTGACAGAGCAGACATGTAAAGTACTCTAGCAACACTTTACATTGTTAGCTAAGGTCATTTGGAATGCGGGCACACCGAAACATGCCTGCATTCCAAATTTTAAAAAATAAAGTTCATCCGGCCAGTAATGCAGTAACGGTCTGGATGAACCTCACTGACACTGGTTGTGTCACAGAATGGTTGGTGTCATACACTGTGTGAACCCGGCCTAAAAGTTTGCATTGGTCAGGGGCTGGGTACTGAGCTCACCAATGATCGCTAGAACAAGTGTGGAGAAATGTTAGCTGGGCACCAATTCTCCTCGCTGTCTCTTTGGTGAAGGAGATGGATTCCATAGAAATCATATTCTTATTGTATGATATTCTTGGGTTCATCTTACAATGAGGAGACAGAAAGGATAATAAATGACCAACTGAGCACTTCTTCTTTCTGGTTTTGGTGATTAGTGAGGGTTTCAGTACCCCAACTGATTAAAACTTTTGAGTTAATTTATGACTTCTTTTTTTAATTAAAGGTAACTCTTATTGACTACACACTAAAAAAAAATTTCTTCAGCAGTACCAAACACAGTCCATAGAAAGAATGGCACTGCACTTGGGGAATGATCCTTTTTTTCAAATCTAATACAGCTTTTTTAAAAACATTTGATAGAGGTCTCTTTAACAACCCTGAAAACAAATCAAGCATAAATTCAAGAATTTTCAATGCAATTCTAAAAAGGTCTCAAAAAGGTTTCACGATAACTGCTTTACTTTTCTTCATAAAAGCGCAATCCTTTTATAAGTTTAGGCAGTGATCACACATGTCACTTTTGTAACATTTTGTAACATGGAACATTTTATTTGTTTATTTATTTTTTATAAAGTATCTTACAATAATTTCAATATATTATACATTTATAAATCTCAGCACAACTGTCTCAATCCCAGCACAGGTAGCGGCTTTACAGTTACAAAAACTTACTCTTACAGTTTTAATGTACTGTATGTAACAGTATATACTATACCCTAAGTGTGTGTATGACTATGTTTAGTGGTATATGGCATGATAGCCTTATAATGTAGCCTCCAAAACCCAAATATTCTATATATTACACTGAACAATGAATATATTGTTAAGATACTGGCAGCAAACAGTGCCCTCTATTGGACCATAAAATGTCATAGCAAACTAAATTGTACATGACTTGTTCTAGAAAACTAATGTCATAGGCTTTCATCTGACTCGATGGCCCCTAGCTGCTGCCTTGATCTAATTGTTTTAGTAAAATAGAAGGAGTGATAATGGTGAAGGGCCATAGAATTACAAATAATTATATTTTTTAAAGGAGTTGTCTGTTTTATTCTTAAAAGGAACCCAAACAATGAGCAGATCACAAGAAATCTTTGGTGATCAGCTGGTATCTATAGTGGAAGTTTTTTTTTTTTTTTAATGCACCACTAAATGAAACACTTTATCTTAGGTATAATCACAAGATGGGGAAGCCAACAATATTTATTTTGTGTTCAGATTTTCCTGAATTAAATAACCCCTTTATTTTTCATTGGCACTGTGGCCAATACAAGCAGCTGTTTCAGAGATCAGGAGCGAACACCTATATGGTTTTATGTACTGAAAGTTCAAAATTCTTGCATTTTTATAAAAAAAAAAATATGGGTATTAGTAAATTCAGTTACAGTAAGACAGCACTATGAGAGGCCAAACAATTATTTATTTATTTATTTATTTCTATCTATCTATCTCCTATCTATCTGTCTGCTTTTTTTTTTTTTTTTTTTATCAAATCTTAGTGGGGTTCCTAAGTTAAGGAGAGATCACATAATACAGTACCTACATCTTGTAAACAAAACTTTGTTCACTTAAATATATAGCTTTACTAACCACACTCTTTCAATTAAACTGTCAAGCCAAGCCCACAGTCACAGGCTTTAAAGGGCTTCTCCAGGAATGATCATATGGTAAGGAAAGGAGATTATTTTAGATCAGCCAGAGCCCCGTTTCCAGTACCTTCATGATCAGCTGTTTATAGGGTCTATGGTGCTTGTGGGGCACTTCAGCCTCTTCAATGTTTAGCAGCACTTGTACCCGAACCATTGCACTATTAGTAGCAGCATTGCAAGGTACTACAACTCTGTCTCATTCATGTCAAATAAGAAACAATACAGAACCTTAAAGCAACTCTGTACCCACAATCTGTCTCCCCAAACCTCTTTTACTTTCGTATAGCTGCTTTAAATCCAAGATCTTTCCTGGTGTCTGATCGGCAGGTGATGCAGTTATTGTGCTAAAAAAACAACTTTTAAAATTGCAACGCTGTGTCAAATTGGCGTGGCCTAGAGTACCCATTCCCTAGGATTGTGACACCCCTCCGTCCCTCTTCCCTGCCCTCTTCATCATTAGGAATGCCCCTAGAACAATTTCTACTATTGTGTGAAATCTGCACATGAGCTGGATCCTTAAGGCATCTGTGCAGTGTTCAGGTGATGAATAGGAATAATCCTGCCCGGGGGCTTTCCTAATGATGAGGTGGGATGGAGAGACGTTAAAAGCCTATGGCATACACACTCTAGGCCACACCAATGTGACACAGGGCTGCAAGTTTAAAAGTTGTTTTCTAGCACAATAACTGCATCACCTGTCGAATGGATCGCAGAACAGATTTTGGATTAAAAGCAGCTTTTAGAAGGTACAAGAGGTTTGGGGGAGACAGATTGTGGGTACAGAGCCGCTCTAAACTGTCACTACTTAAAGTAAAACAATGCAAATACAAGCTCATGTACACATTAAAGGGCAGCAACAAGTTTCAAAGAGGCTTTCTGGAGTTTTATGCCAGGGGGTAGTAAATAAAATGCCAACATAGCAACATTTACTTCCTCAAATCCCCTGCTGCTCCTGGTTTTATCACAGCTATTTTATGATAAGAATTTGTTCCCACAAAAATTTCCTACTCTGCTAACCAGTGACTGATGTGCCCAGAGACTAGCTGAGTTGGGCAATTCCTGCAGCGATGAGCATCACCTGGAACAAGGAAGTATCCCTAACAGCGGGGACCGGGAGCGTCAGTGCAGCAGGGGTAGGTAGGTATTGTTAATTTATCTTTTATATACACTACCTACAGACTGTGCATAAAAATGTTTTACCCCTTTATAACAACCAAATACTGTGTTAGGAACACATAAAAAAGAGATGGCAGCTTGCTTACTTTATTCTTTAACTTTTCAATGAGATTTATTAAGATCTTCTAACAGTACTTCTGTATTTAAATCTCAAGAGTTCTGTGCTCTGTCTCCTGGGTATCTGTATCCAACAGGAAGTTTCTGCTGCAAAGCTTCTACTATGCCAGTAGCAGCAAAGTGATGCCCCCTGCTAAATAGTATGCCTATGGGACACAGCAAAGGGCCATGTTTGCTGCTGATGCTTTACAGTCAGATGCGGGAGTGCTCAGCATGGTAGCTAGCAATGTTGGAGTTCAGAATAGAACCTACAGATGGGCAAAAATTACATGCTGTGTTATTACTGGTATAGGGCCTTAAAGTTATAGAGCAGGAAGCTGGAATATTCTCTTGATGTTTTATGAATGTGTGGTGCACTGCCTCCTCAGGCTCTGTACTTGGCATGGCATTGTGGGAAAGATTTATCAATGTATTTACACCATTATCCCGATTGTCACAGTCATGAATCATAAACCCTCTGCACCACTTTCTGTCACACATACAAATGTGTTCGAAAAGTTAGCGCAGACCCAGAGTTGTTCAGAGTGTGACTCAACACAAAGCACAGCCAGATATAACAAATGAGTATAACAAATATAGCCTATGCCTGTTGTATGCCTGTCAGATTTTCCCAGCGGCAATAGAATCTTGTGCAGGAAGCAAAAGACAGCTGTTTGGTGCCAATTTTCAATATTTCCATGAAAGTATATCTTCCCAGACAGGAGGTGGTGAATGTGTAGTCTGATCATTGTGTGTGGAATATACCCCAACCCACCTTGGAAGGTATACTTCTGAGATGTGGAAATAAAGGACGTTAGCACTGGGGGCAGGGGCGTAGCTAGAATTCACGGGGCCCCATAGCAAAAAATTTTAAGGGGCTACCCTCCCCTACGCACAACACAAAGTACTATATATATATATATATATATATATATATATATATATATATATACACTCACCGGCCACTTTATTAGGTACACCTGTCCAACTGCACGTTACCACTTAATTTCTAATTAGCCAATCACATGATGGCAACTCAGTGCATTTAGGCATGTAAACATGGTCAAGACAATATCCTCCAGTTCAAACCGAGCATCAGTATGGGGAAGAAAGGTGATTTGAGTGCCTTTGAACCTGGCATGGTTGTTGGTGCCAGAAGGGCTGGTCTGAGTATTTCAGAAACTGCTGATCTACTGGGATTTTCACGCACAACCACCTCTAGGGTTTATAGAGAATGGTCCGAAAAAGAAAAAACATCCAGTGAGCGGCAGTTTTGTGTGTGGAAATGCCTTGTTGATGCCAGAGGTCAGAGGAGAATGGGCAGACTGGTTCGAGCTGATAGAAAGGCAACAGTGACTCAAATAGCCAACCGTTACAACCAAGGTAGGCAGAAGAGCATCTCTGAACGCACAGTACGTCGAACTTTGAGGCAGATGGGCTACAGCAGCAGAAGACCACAACGGGTGCCACTCCTTTCAGCTAAGAACAGGAAACTGAGGCTACAATTTGCACAAGCTCATCGAAATTGGACAGTAAAAGATGGGAAAAACATTGCCTGGTCTGATGAGTCTCGATTTCTGCTGTGACATTCGGATGGTAGGGTCAGAATTTGGCGTCAACAACATGAAAGCATGGATCCATCCTGCCTTGTATCAACGGTTCAGGCTGGTGGTGGTGGTGTCATGGTGTGGGGAATATTTTCTTGGCACTCTTTGGGCCCCTTGGTACCAATTGAGCATCGTTGCAACGCCACAGCCTACCTGAGTATTGTTGCTGACCATGTCCATCCCTTTATGACCACAATGTACCCAACATCTGATGGCTACTTTCAGCAGGATAATGCGCCATGTCATAAAGCTAGAATCATCTCAGACTGGTTTCTTGAACATGACAATGAGTTCACTGTACTCCAATGGCCTCCACAGTCACCAGATCTCAATCTAATAAAGCATCTTTGGGATGTGGTGGAACGGGAGATTCGCATCATGTGCAGCCGACAAATCTGCGGCAACTGTGTGATGCCATCATGTCAATATGGACCAAAATCTCTGAGGAATGCTTCCAGCACCTTGTTGTATCTATGCCACGAAGAATTGAGGCAGTTCTGAAGGCAAAAGGGGGTCCAACCCGTTACTAGCATGGTGTACCTAATAAAGTGGCCGGTGAGTGTGTATATATATGCTCTGTGATGTGGCCAAAAATAAACTCTCTTGTGGCCAAAGGCAGAATCCTGGCTGCAGCCACAAGAGTGACTGGCAGAGCGGAGAGCTAATGGCTGCTTCCTATGACAGTCCACTGTCTTTACCTATAAGGGCCCATTAGAAGCCCTTATGTTTAAATACATAGGTGCAGGAGCAGACTACCTTCTGCTTAACCCTTTTTGTCCTGCATGGGCCCCATAGCAACTGCCTATCCTGCCTCTATGGTAGCTATTACACTGACTGGGGGAGCAGAAGGCTTGAGCCATCTACTGCTCCCTGCACAACCCCTTTAAAAATGTACTCTGGAGGAAGAAAACTAATTATCTGCAGGAAGTCGTGTATTTTGTCCAGGTATACAGTGCTCTCTGCTGCCACCTCTGTCAATGTCAGGAACTGCTCAGAGCAGGAGAGGTTTTCTATGGGGATTTGCTACTGCTCTGGACAGTTCCTGACATGGACAGAGGTGGCAACAGAGAGCACTGTGTCAGACTGGAAATAATACACCACGTCCTGCAGGACATACAACAGCTGATAAGTACTTGAAGATGGGAATAGATTTTTAAATAGAAGTAACTTACAAATTTGCTGCAAAAAGGTACTGTTGAATGTACTCGAATAGTAAGTTATATATCTCTTGATCCCACAATAACCATGTAATTTTAAAAATATTCCTAAAGTGAGCAACCATGCTGAAAGATGGCGGTAGTACATAACAGACTTACCAAACACTTGTAGAAAGGACAGCTTCTCAGTAAATCCCGCTTTGTTGGTCGCTCTGCAGGTATAAGATCCGGCATCACTGTTAATAATATTTTTTATTGTTAATTCCGTATTGTCTTCTCGCAAGGAATACTTCTCATTTTCTTCGAGCATTCTCCCATTTCTAAAAAGAAAACCATCAATAAAAAGTCATAATATAAAGATAGCAGTATAAAGCATAGAGAGAAGGTGAAGACCATGGGGGAGATTTATCTAACATGGTGTAAAGTGAAACTGTCTCAGTTGCCCCTAGCAACCAATCAGATTCCAGGGGTTGCTAGGGGCAACTGAGCCAGTTTAACTCTATCTATCTATCCTCTATCTCATATCTATCTATTTTCTTTCTTTTCTTTTCTTTCCCAGAGCTTCACAGATTCCATTGAACATAAATGATTTATTCACCCGTATCAATGTAATGTTTCAGTGCAGTCACAACCCTGTGACACGGCTGAAATGTTGCACTTCTACAATGGCGATTTCTGCAATTTATATCTAATAAGACCCTGTATCAAGGTGAAGTTCTCTGGCACCCAGTGACAATAAGCTTGCCAATGTACTGCTGCATCCTATGTGCTATCTATCTCTCTATCTCTCCCTCTTGGATGTAACAAATAATCATTGGATCTATAGCCAAAAAAAAAAAAGGCTAAGGTCACCGAAACTTTCACTGATTTCCTTGTAACTTTTTCTCATGACCTCTCCACGCTCTGACATAGATTTGTGGTCAGTATTTCTAGCCAAAATCAGAATTGGAACCGACCAATAAAATGACCAATTATAATGAAAAACATTTGTACAGTTTGTCTATGATCAAATACAGTATTTCTGTCAGTCTTTTGGTCAGTATTTTTTCAACTAAAATCAGGATTGGAACTGACAGGGCAACATTATAATGGAAAGATTTGCATAGTTTTGTGTTTTCAATCCACTGCTGTGTTTGGTTGAAAAAAGACGGGCCAAAATACTATGTATTAAAGGGGTTGTCCAGCTAAAACATTTCTCTTTCAAATCAACTGGTGTCAGAAAGTTATATAGTGTTGTAATTTACTTCTATTAAAAAAAATCTCAAGTCTTCCAATACTTATTAGCTGCTGTATGTCATGCAGGAAATGTTGTTTTATATTCAGTCTGACACAGTGCTCTCTTCTGCCATCTCTGGCTGAGACAGGAACTGTCCAAAGCAGCTGCAAACCCCCATAGAAAATCTCTCCTGCTCTGGACAGTTCCTGTCTCAGCAGAGAGCACTATGTCAGACTTAAAGGGGAACTCAAAGTAGAGGTTAAAAAAAATAAAACTTCTGCAGAAGCATAAGGCATTACTTACCTGTCTATCCCAGTTTTGAAACTACCAAAATTCAATTTGTTTGTGTGTGTGTGTGTGTGTGTGTGTGTGTGTGTGTGTGTGGGTGGGGGGGGGTCTCTTTTCTGTGTTTCTGTTCTTCCTGGTTTGGCATTTTCCAAAATGCAATGCTTTCCCTCATGTGATCATCACAGTCCCCCCCCCCCCATCACAATCAGTAAAATTAGTGTAGCAGCTGCTTCTGGCCGGTTAGAGATGGTGAATCGCTCAGGGGATTGGGTTATCCAGCCAAGCCTCCTGTGACATCACGCCCTGCCCCCTGTCTGTATCATCAGGAAACACACACAATGTGAGACAGAGGCATGGAAGATTTGTCTCCTAGGGGGGGATGGCAGAAGGAGCAGGAGACAATGTGGATTTGCACAGGGGCCTTTTTCTTTTCCCTTCCTGGATTTCTATCAGCTTCCAGGGTGGCAGAACTGTACAGATATGGTAATACATTGTATAGACACATGTATATAAGTTTTAATGTACTTCTGCTTCCTGCAGAACATACAGTAGCTAATAAGTATTTTTAATTTTTTAATAGAAGTAAATTAAAAATCTATATAACTTTCTAACACCAGTTGATTTGAAAAAACACTGATATAATGTTGCACCTAGGTATGATATTACATATTGTAGCTTCCAGTCCATATACAATTAATATGTTATGGAAAAAATGGGCTTTTTTTTCTAGAAATTGAAAGACAAAAAAATAAGAGGGCAACAAAGACTTAAACTAAAGTAAAGTAAAAAAAAAAAAAAAACGAATAAGAACAAATTGAAATATTAAAATAAATGGTGTCTCTTAGTTCCTCGGGAAGCTCTGACAACCTACAAGGACTTTAGCATACATTCCAACATTAGGAGACAGAATTGAACCTCCTCATTACTGTGTTTTGTCTCATCACGCTATCATTATGTAGTTGTATTCTTCTGGGTTAGTTGGTCCCATTGTTCTCATATTAAATAGAACTTAGGTTAAGTGTCATTGACAAATCACTTTCTAATGGGTGACAGTCCAATGTTTATCACGCTGTCCTTAATGAAATGCAGCATCCACTTCATCAATGTAGTGTCAAGATGAATTTTTCAGAGGAGCAGCTTTGGACAAGACATAGCTACCTGCGTCTCCACTCTAATCATTGATATGCACCTCTTCCCTGCTAATATTAAGAACGGGCTTGCGGTGTTTAGTTCTCCCTGGAATAGACACTGTCAATCTCAGTAAATCACACCACACATAGAAGATAGCTGTCATGGCCTCTCACAGACTAGAGAGGCCTGGAGGCTCCTAGTTATATTTGGATATTGCAGCAGATCCAGAGGAGATATGGAGACCAAGAGCTCAGTACACAAATTACAATACCACTGGGGCTAGAGGAGACAAAATGACAAGGAGACGTTCAATTTATATCATGTTTTCTAAGCAGACGAAAGAAAAAGGAGATGCTTCAATGTGGCTTGGAAGAAGCTTGTCTGGCTTACTAAGTTGTTTATGAAAACAACAAAAAATATGGGATCAGTTTAACTCCTTCATCTTAGAAAATGTCTTAGAGAAAGTATTTATTGTGTGTGTGCTGACCAGCGGGACCCCGACACATGAATATCATTTATATATAACTTATTTAAAGGAGAAGTCTGGCCATACAAAACTTTTGTGAGGCGACAGGGGAGAAAATGACCATTATTTATTTCTTCCCTCTTTCCCATGTGCCGCCTGACCGACCTCAGGACCCCTGGCCGAAGACATTTTCCACGGAGTTGTGATGATGTCACTATGTCACCGGCTGAAGGATAGGCTGCTCAGCCAATCAGTGACTGCAGAGGTGTCCCACCCCAGTCACTGGCTGACTGAGTGGGCTGTAAATCAGCCAAGTCGTGACAACAGTCGTGAGTTGCAATGCATGCTGGGAAATGGAGTTTCCTGGCCAGGTGCTATGATGTAAAATTGGGATCATTTTTAAAAAGTTTTGATCCAGGGCTAGGAGCAATGTAAAAAGTTGAGAAAGGTGTCAAACGATCAGTGGGGGATCAGTGAGTGCATGGATGGGTTTTTTGAACATTTTATCTCTTTATGGGATGGCCAGAACACGCCTTTAGGCTATGTTTACACTACGTAAGCTACCTAGTAATCATGGCCGTTGTTGCATATTTGCAACAATGGCTGTGATTGCTATGTAGCTTACGTAGTGCTGCCTTCTATGGAATCCCAGATGGAGTGTATACACATAGGGGGACATTTAGTAAGTCCGGCGTTTTTTACGCCGGACTTATAATTGTCCCCGCATCTCCGGCGCTACGGAGATTTATGTAGAGGTGGACTGCCTCTACATAAATCCTGTGCGCGTCGGTACGCACAGCCAAAAACCTGAAAAGCGGAGTAGGTTTTCGGCGTATCTTTGTGCGGAAAAAATGATAAATCGCACGGACTCTGAGTCTGGCCCCCAGTAATACCCCCTCCACACCCCCTCCCCGCCCCCCGGCGTACTCGGCGGAAAGTGCCGATATGCAAATATTTTATTCGCAAATCGGCCATTTGCGAATAAAAAAATACGCAAATCGGCACTTTCCACCGAAAATCATCCGTACGATACATGTCGCCCATAGTATACGCTCCGACCGTGATCCCTAGCAGGGCCGCCAGAAACTGACACGCTCCATGTGAGCAGCAGGGAATACAGTGGCAGTAAAGATCATCCGGCTGCAGTACCAGCCGGATGATCTTTTGGCAGCAGGGTTCATTGTGTGAACTGACAGGTCAATTCATGTCAGTTTTGTCAGTTATTTGCGGCCCCGTATGGGATCCCGGCCGGAGCGTGTACAATGTGTATGCACTCCGGCCGGGATCCCATAGAAGATAGGCTATGTTACACATCGCACAAACTATGGGCGTTATTGCCGATGGCAACAACGGCCGTACTTTTACGTAGTGTGAACATATGTTCACACTACGTAAAACTATGGCCGTTGTTCTCGCTACAGAACTACGGCCGTAGTTTTGCGGTGCGTTACAAAGCCTTATGTGCAATGGGATCCGGCCGGGATCCCGCACGGTGCTGGAAAAAACTGACAGGTTAGAAAGCCCTGTCAGTTCACACAGTGAGGCGAGCGGCTCCGGACGCTCGCTTCACTGTGGGCTATGGTAAGCTCTGATGAGGGCGGGCGCGTGCTGATGCGCCCGCATCAGAGCTCTGCAGCCGGAAAGATTACCTGGCCGGGGTCACGGAACGGCTGGTCTCATACGTTGTGTGAACATAGCCTTAATCTGTAAATGAACATCAAATGCCCAGGGGGTTTCCCTAGTACAGCAAGAGTCCAGAGTAAGCCTGCCTATATCATGTTATTCAACGCCTCCTTGCTCACTTGTATATGCCTTCTATGCCGTAACCCTCCCCACAGACACATACACACAGTTTTGATTGGCAGTAGACATGGAGGCAGTAAATAAGAGAAAATGTCCATTTGATTGTTCAGCATATTCGGAAATGGGATTTACCTGTGCCAGCTGATGTGAGGTTTGGGAGATCCGGTGGCCCTGCAAAATATAGTAATATCCTCTTGCCTATCTGCGGTTGCATTAAAGGATCTTTGCTGGAATAGGATAGCTGGAGGAACTGAAAAAAAAAAAAATTATACAAAAATGACAAAAATATTCTCCTTCAATATTCTGTTAAAGAAAAGTAGTGCTATTACTTTTTTTTTTAAGACATAAGAGCAACATCACATAATAATCATTCATAAATAATAATTTTTAAAAGGCTGTTAACATCTCATAAAGTAATCAATAAAATACACCATCACTTTCTGATTAGTTTGTCACTTCGCTTTAGTGGTGCAGCAGTAGTATAGCATATGCCTTACTGTTTTTCCTACAGAGCAATGATCCGTGTTACTTTCCACTAGTCCCGTTAACTTAAAAGGGTTATCCAGGTAACTAAAACAATATTCTAAACAATCCCCCTTCCCAATACCTATGTCTACCTACCTACCTATGTCTAATATACGTGTATAACCTATCTTGCACCATTTTCCAGTTTGTTTCTCATTCTTATCCGCTCTAGATATCTAAAATCCTCTACTCTGGGTCCACTCTGACCACGCTCAGCTCCCTCTCCCCCCTACCTTTGTAGTCACAGGACATGTGATCTTTTCTCTGGGGGAGGGGCCAGCTATCTGTTCACTTGATAACCCGACCCCCAGGAGACATTATCTGCATCATCTCCATGCACCTGTGCTGCTTCCATGTACTTACATGTGTCTCTAAACCTAGGTTTCTGTAATACGAAAAGTTATAGTTCTATCTCCGCTTGCTGTCAGTGAATAAAGGCATACAGTATGTACCTGTCTTTGTGCCACAGCTCTGCATATTGAAAGTGTTATGGATATTGTTAGAATCATGATGGAGCTAGAATGTTTTCATTCACAGTCAGCAAGCAGAGATCTAAACCTACACCACACCCCCTACCCCGATAAACAGATGCCTGTTTTGCCCCACATATCTACATGTACACAATGCGCGCATCAGCTCTGTTACATCAGCAGCTAGTATGGAGTACATATTAGGGTGGTGTGATGCAAAATCAGGGAAAAAACAGACCTGAGTTTACTATGCAATAGTAATGACAGCAGTGGGCAGGAAAGAAAGCTAAGGGGGCGAGTATGCAAATGTGCCAATACGGGAGATGCATGATGGGAAATGTAGTTATCAGATCAGCTTTTACAAAAACGTATAACTCAGGAATGGCTGCAGCTAGAAAGACAGTAGATAGCTTAAAATACTCAGGGGGACTTGGTGAGTAAGAGCAGCTAGCAATTAATTTTTTTGCTCTTATGTAGATAACCCCTTTAAATCATAGCAGTGATGGCAGCAGTTGGGCTGCAAACACAGGTAAGTTAGACAATGGTGGGAAAAACAGATGGCAGATGACACTTAGAAAAAAGAAACCAGAGCAGTTTGGAAACGCGTGTCGCATTTTAACAATTGTTTTAAAATAAATCATTTTATCATACATACTGATATATGGTTACATTGGACCTGCACCCTACAATACCTCGTGGTGGAGTGGAGGTTTTTTCTGGCTATTTGTAGCAACTGGAAGTTTATGAAACACATTGGGTGGCCTTGGCTGCGCATAAAGCAGAATCATACAGTCGTAATTTGTCAATTTGTGGACAAATAGTCCAAAACATCAGTTGTAGGAATGTGTGAACTTTTCAAATGTTTCTTGGCATTTAACTCCCGCTGCCTGGCGAAGTTGGATGCAGCCCTAGGGCTGCCAGGGAACCATGAATCAAGCCTATAGGCTTGATAAATCTCCCAACATAATATTAGACTCCAGGCTCTGATACAATAATAGGTTTCAAACAACTTCGCTCCAATTAATGCCAATGTGATTCCTAAGATATTTTCTTCCTTATCTCTCTCTGCCTGTTCATCTCTGTCCATTGCTGTCAACTGAAAAGATGCTGAATGAGGAGATGAGGCTCAGGTGCCTGCTGCTGTGCACATTGTATTCTCCCAAGCTGGAAATAGCCACTGCCCAGATGGCTCCCACCTTATATACAGCCTGTGACATACCCCCCCTATATGTCTCCTGATTGGCTATGGGGAGTTCTTGCCGTCACCAGATGTCCTGGTCATGTGTTCTCTCCTTCTTCCTGATTTTCTGCTCTGCAATGTAGCCAGTGCCATTTTGTTGAAATGACCAAACTGCTGCCCGAACTTTTGCTTGACCCAAACTTTATGGTCGAGTTTGGGCTGTTTGGTTCGCTCATACCTAGCTGTGATTGGACACAGGAGGAGGGAAAGGAAGCCTTATGTGTATTAGGGTAGGTTCACACTACGGAATTCGTGAAGATAAATTCCGGCGGGTCTCAGTGCTAGTACGGGCTCACGGCCATGCGACTCTCCGCCCATCCTACAGACACCATTCTATGGCTAAGTGCATTCTGCATTCCGCCGAAAGAACTGAATGTTTATTCTTTCATCAGAATGCAGAATTGGCCCGGCCATAGAATGGTGTCTATGGAGCCGGCAGATATACGCGCCACCGTGAATAGGTACGAGCCACGGAATCCGCCGGAACTTATCCAGGCTCATTCCGCAGTGTGAACCTACCCTAATACGGGCAAACAGCCCAGCTCCAGCACCACTCTTAAAATAGAAAGAATAAGAAGTACATGTAGCTGTGTGCAATTTAGGGGACTCTGATTGGTTCAATAATCCAGTTGAATATAGAATATACCACTAGAGAATTAGCTAGAAAAAGATGCTATTATTCGCAGCATAAATGTTTTCACAGTAGAATTCCTTTAGTAACATCTCATAATTCGGTAAGGTAACAGCACATAAATATTTGGAAACAATGTACAGATATCTAGATATAACTCTATACCATATATAATCCCCTAGTCATGATCTTGCAAAGCATTGAGGCATGTTATGAGCATTCATGTGGAAATGCAAATCTAGCAAATTTACTCAATGTCACGTATTCACTAACTAGAGAATTTCTCCTCCTGTCTGCCTCTCTCTTTTTTTCTCAGTCACACTTCTTAACAATAAAGCATTATGCAGTAAATTGTGGAGATGACAATCTGTCTTCATTCAGGTAGTGTGTTCTGTTTAATCTTTGGTTGTTTGGATTTGACTCCTGCTCCCATAAAGTAGAGCTAAGAACCTCAACTACCTCCCTGCCTTCAGCATCTATACAGACACTCTCCGAAATGTTATTTTATTACGCCTACTAAAGTGTGCCGATCATAATATGGCATGTAATGGAACGTACTTCTACTTGGAGAATTTGTATCCAAATTGGAATCCAAAACAAACAAACAAAACAAACAAAAAGGTCTGGGTTTAATGCAAGTGGATACAAGGCTGGTTTCTAGATATGTACTATAAAAGGGTAAGGCCGTATTCACACGTTCTGTGTGATTTAAACCCTAGACCCCGTCCAGGCAGCATCTGTCATAAGACGCTGGGAGTGGGGGAACTGTATGAATATGACACAGTGCTGTCCGGACGGGGGAGGGGACTCTGTTACAGGCCTTCCACGGAACATGTGAATGCGGCCTAAGGCTATGTTCCCATAACGTCTTAAATTAATGTATGAAAATTAATTTGAGGCCAAGAAATTACATGGTAAGAGGGATGAAAGAACTTATGGAACTTTATGTTGGGATGAGCTTAAAGGAGTTATCCAGAAAGAACAAAACATAGCTGCTGGTCCTGGTATTACAATTCTCCACCATTTACTTAAATACTGAGCTGCAATACCACCCAAAAACTGAGGAAAAGAGTGGCACAGTTTGGAAGAAATTAGCTATTTTTTTCCAATCACAAAAAAACCCTTTAAAGAGAATTCTTCTGAAGTAAGGCATATGAGGTGTGTGTGTGTGTGTGTGTGTGTGTGTGTGTGGGGGGGGGGGGGGGGGGGGGGGTATTTTCTAAGGCCATTGTCTCATTGGATTCAATAGACGTACTAAAAGGCATTGGGGGGCATTTATTAAGTCCGGCGTTTTTTACGCCGGACTTATAAATGCCCCCGCAGCTCCGGCACTACGGAGATTTATGTAGAAGCGGACTGCCTCTACATAAATCCCGTGCACACCGCCGAAAACCTACGCCAGCTGAGGACTGGAGTAGGTTTTCGGCGTACATTTGGGCGGAACGGATGGTAAATCGTGCGGACTCTGAGTCTGCGCCCTCCGTTCCGCCCACTACACGCCCCCTTTCCGCCCCCCTGGCGTACTCGGCGGAAAGTGCCGATTTGTGAATATTTTATTCGCAGATCGGCCATTTGCGTATAAAAAAATACGCAAATCGGCACTTTCCGCCGAAAATCATCCGTTCGCCGGATGATACATGTGGCCCATTGACTTTTGAATAAATCTGCCCCTCCCACTCCGTTTTAGAGTACTAAAGACAATGTAAATCCATCTAAAAGTCACACACTATGACCCTAGCATTTTTCACCCATTACGCAAGTGTTGGTTTTATCCCAATTTGCAAGTTCCATAATCTTGGACCAATTTTACACTCTTTTGTTTGCTTACAATGCATTGCCTTTGTAGGGGGGTAATGGAGCCAATCGTTATTGTGCCCCCTCTCCTGAAGGGAGAGGTTCAATGAGCATTTCAAATTTAAATAGCTTGAAAAATAATAATAATAATAATAATAATAATAATAATAATAATAATTATTATTATTATTATTATTATTATTATTTATATTTTTCTTATCATGCCTTACAATATTCTCATGGTTAATCAGTTACGGCTGTTAGTTTCAGAAGTTAGCAGAAGATATTACAAGTTTAGAATCCAATACTGCTAATTGTCGCCTCTCTGGGAATTGCAGTATGACCTCTATGGGCTTGTTGCCTGGCATTCCTATTACACCTGTCTATTTATATGTATTACAGTCACTGGTGGCATAATATTAGGAACTCTCAATACTAAAATCTTTTATGTACTTGTTATTTAGCAGTTTCCATGGAAACAATACCGAGAGCAGTGAATATGTCACCAGAATATGTTATGTCTCTTATTATACATTGATGGCACATCAGCTTCTCTGCAATATTGATTTGTTAAGGTAAAATACGCCTGCGAAGCACATTCATCAATATATTAAGAAGAAAAGTCATGTACTTTTGTCCTTAAATGTAAGATCAAAGGAACATAAAAGACATCTAATGATGAGATAAAAAGAAAAATAAACAGCAAGCTGAGATCTACATGATGTGGTCTACATCAAACTCACAAATGATATAGAAAAAAAGGCACATTTATTCACATGCCAAGGATAGTGCTTTGAAACTTTGTTTTATCCTAGAAAATTATTAGAAAGAAAAACTAGCCACGTATCTTTTTTAGTTGCAGTAATATGGTACTGTGGCTATACAGCAGCCCGGAAAACTACATTTTGGCTGCTGACTTGACCATCTTGCCACCCACCCCTAGAGACAGCTAATTCCCCTCTGGAATTCTATCTTCAAGATATGGTGTGTGATATTGACCTGTAGTGCAGCGCTGCAAGATGTAGTGATTTAAAGGGGGTACTCCGGACGGGAACGAAAAAGTTTTTAAATCAACTGGTATCAGAAAGTTATAAAGATTTGTAAATTACTTCTATTTAAAAAATATCAAGCCTTTCAGTAGTTATGAGCTGCTATATGCTTTGCAGGAAGTGGTGTATTTTTTCCAGCACAAAATGTTGCTCTCTGCTGCCACCTCTGTCCATGACAGGAAATATCCAGACCACTTTTTCTATGAAGTTTTCTATGGGGATTTGCTACTGCTCTGGACAGTCCCTTTCACAGATAGAGGTGGCAGCAGGAAGCACCATGCCAGACTGGAAAGAAAACACTACTTTCTGCAGGGCATACAGCAGCTGATAAGAACAGGAAAACTTTTTTTTTTTCCTTTAACTTAATTAGTTCACAAATTTGTATGGCTTTTCAACACCAGTTGGCCTTAAAACAGTTAAGCTGGCTACTGCAGCTGTAGCCATGCCTCATTCATTACCCTCTGCAGATATCCTACAGACCAGGAGAAGCAACAAGCTGTTGTAGCCATGCCAAGTAGAATATCCTCTGCAGACCTACTGTAGGCTCAACAGTTCTGGAAAATATTGGATCCCTGGTAATTACTCACTAGGGGAAGAAGGAAGCTCATTGGGGATTGAATTTAATAGGATTTGGCACATTATACAAGGCAGTCTAGTATATGATGTCATATATGGTTAGAATTACAAATTATATTATAAATGCCTAGTTGAAACATTAAGTTTACTAATATACAAAGTTAAAGAGGTATTCCAGGAAAAATTCACTTTTCCCCTATCCACAGGATGAGGTAAAGTAGGAGATTGTGGGGGGGTCTGACCTCTGTACCCCTCACTGATAATTGTACAGGGCCCCACCGGCTCTGTTATGAATAGGGCCGCAAGTACGGCACGTGACCCACAGAATATCCTCTGCAGACATGGCACCTACTGTAGGCTCAACAGTTCTGGAAAATATTTGATACCTGGTAATTACTCACTAGGGAAGAAGGAAGTTCATTGGGGATTGAATTTAATAGGATTTGGCACATTATACAAGGCAGTCTAGTATATGATGTCATATATTGTTAGAATTACTAATTATAAAGTAGTAGCACATGCCTAGTTGAAACATTGAGTTTGCTAATATACAAAGTTAAAGAGGTATTCCAGGAAAAAAAAAATCACTTTTTCCCTTTCCAAAGGATGGGGTAAAGTCGGGGGTCTGATCTCTGCACCCCCCACCCATCTCAGTATCGGGCCCTGACGGCTCTGTTTTTAATAGGGCCAGGGCACGTGACCCACAGCATATCCTCTGCAGACATGGCACCTACTGTGACTGGGGCAGGACACCTCTGCAGACACTGACTGACTTTGTTCAGAGAGTCTAGTACTCATCCACCAGAAAATCAACTAGGATGCCCATAAACGTCACTGACATGTAGGTAGTAGTAGCAGCAGTCTGGTGGTTGTATACCATACCACTGTAAGTATTCAAAAGTATACCTTAAGGTTTACCAACCAACATGTGCTATTTCTAATACTGGTGTCTTATGCTGTAAATGGCAAAGTGAATTTTGGTTCCATCAGGCACTAGGGATGGATTTTTGCTTGATATAGTAAATCCCCTGCGAATACTTAGGCTGCCTTATCAATTTTTGGGTCATGTTTTGACATGTTAAACAAATCAAAAACATTTTACATCTCGCAAAGTATCCCAGAAAACAGCCTTTTCCCCTTGGAACAGCAACTCAAAAAACATTGAATTTTCAGAGTCTTTTTGGGCTATAGCTTTTACTTTAAAGTAATATTGTGTCTCTTTCCCTCCCCCCTTACTCTATATGCAGTTCTTTGTACCGTTCACAAGTTTAGATGCTGCACATACAATATATGGATATGTTCACACATGGTACAAACAACGGCCATTGATTGGTGCTTTAAACAATAGCTGTTGCATTGCAAATCACATTGAAACCAATGCACAACGGAAAGAAATAATTGACGTGTCCATTATTTCCACAGCCGTAGAAAATAATTGCCGATGTTCAATACACTGTGTGAACAACGGCCATTGCTTTTAATGACTTCAATGCAGCACATTTCTCTATGACAAGAACGGCCATTGTTTTAATTGAAAACAACAGGCATTCTCTTCATAAAATGTTTGTTGTGTGAATAGCCTATACCTGTATAAAATTTCTCTGTGTCTTCTTTTTTTTCTGAAAAACAAACAAACAAAAAATTTCTTTATTTCATCTGTGGACAGTGTCACCTAGACGGGTGTTCATGGCATCGAGCCCTCTCCCATGAGAGATGGGGCCCAACTACTGTGAAGCCCCGCCTAGTTGACACTGTCCACCAATGAAATTAAAAAATTTTAGAGCAGAAGGAAGACACAGACACTTTTTTTTTACAGAGGGCTTATGATATCACTTTAAGTCACAAGTTCTATTAACACATAAAAAGGCACAAAAAAGTTTTAAGACAGAATAAAAAAATAAATAAAAAAGGTTATATCTATGTACTGTATGCACGGCATGAAGTCAAAAGCAGTCAAGTACAGGCCAGTACTTGACTTGCAAACCACAGCTCGGCACGCTGCTAATATATTATTAATATTATAATAAATATAATTAAATTAGGAAATATTTTATTCAGCCAAAATAGTAAATTATTTACCGCTTCTGCCCACTGTGATTACTTACAGATTTGCTCATTCTGAAAAATGAGGATCAATAGCGCAATTTTACAGGTTTTAGGGATTCTCACAGTTATGAATCCGTCAAGCATTGTCCTTCTTAACCTATTTCTAGCATCGGGAAGGATACTGCATCACTTCATTATTGATTTATCCGTCATTTGCATGGTTCAGCAGAGAATGAGGGCGTTCTTTCTATTTACCAATTCCTTACAATTCTTGGCTCATCTCTTCAGCCAATCAGTGCGCTGAAGAGGGGAGCCGGGGATGTTCGAAGACCTGCTGCGCGGCGCAGGTAACGTATGTTCTTCGCCTCGGCGGTGGGGGGCGATCGGATCGGCGGCGTGGGGGGCGATCGGAGCGGCGGCAGGGGGTGATCGGATCGGCGGGGGTGATGATCAGGGCGGCGGCGGGGGGGGGGGGGCGATCGGAGTGGCGGCGGGGCGATCGGAGCGGCAGGGGTGGCGATCAGGGCGGCGCAGGGGGCTAACGGAGCGGCGGCAGGGCGATCGGAGCGGCGGGGGTGGTGATCAGGGCGGCGCAGGGGGCTGCGGTTGAGCGGGGGGGGGGGGTGGGCTGTGGGCGTATGATCGCAAATCGATTTTTCCGTACGATATATCATACCGTCTAAACGCTGATCGTTATTTTAAAAAATCGTTACTTCGAAATCTTTAATCGTACGATCGGGCCAATAATCGCCTCGTGTAAACTTAGCATAAGGGTCCATTTACATAGAAAGATTATCTGACAGATTATCTGCCAAAGATTTGAAGCCAAAACCAGGAACAGACTATAAACAGAGAACAGGTCATAATGGAAAGCCTAAGATTTCTCCCCTTTTAAATCCACTCATAGTTTTGGTTTCAAATCTTTGGCAGATAATCTGTCAGATAATCTTTCTGTGTAAATGGACCATAATGCTAAGTTTACACGAGGCGATTATTGGCCCGAATGTAAGATTAACGATTTCGAACAATTTTTTTTTATAACGATCAGCGTTTAGACGGTACGATATATTGTACGGAAAAATTGTTTCGCGATCGTCTTGCGATCGCGCGCCGGAGAGGGGGCGATCAGAGCAGCGGCGGGTGGGGGTGGCGATCGGAGCGGCGGGGGTGGCGATCGGAGCGGCGGGGGTGGCGATCGGAGCGGCGGGGGTGGCGATTGATCCGGCGCAGGGGGCTGCGGATGAGCGGGGGGCCAGGCTGCGAGTGGGGGGCCGGGCTGCTAGCGGGGGGCCGGGCGGCGGACGGGGCTGCGGGCAACCGGACTATCACGCGACGACTGTTTACACAGAACGATCGTCGAATTTTTTGCGATCTATGAACGACGATTTATGAACATGTTAAAAGATCAAAATGAACGATTTTTCGATCGTTCGCTGCGTCGAATTCGATCGTTATCGCGAAAATTCGCCCAATAATCGCTCTGCGTAAACTTAGCATCAGTTACCCAACAACAACCTATATTATAGTGACCCATTTTAAATATGCTATATCATTTTCAAACCAATATTGAGAGGGGAAAAAAACTAAACATAACAACAAACTATTTAAGTTTTTTTTTTCTTTTTAAACAACAGTCAACAGTGTCAACAGTAAGGAGAGGATTTATAAAGACTGGCATACAAGTATGCTGGTCTTATATTAGGCTCCACCCTCTTCTCTCCGGACGGAATAATTAAGGGGAGCACACCTCTTAGTGAATCCGGCCGGCCCGGGCGCCCGAACCTGCGCCCGGCGTATTAAATCTACACCTGCTTTCAAGCATGCTCCCCGCCTTGTCACGACCCCCCCCCCCCCCCAAGTTCCCCAAGCCTGCCCTCCGGCCGAGCGGGGCGTACAGCAGGCGTACACCAGGGAGAAGGGGCAAATCTGCACCTTCTCCATGGCATACGCCTTGGTCAGATGTTTCATAAATGTCCCCCTAAGTGTCCCCCTACCGCCATTAAAGCATAATTAGAATGGGTTCACACAGTCCATGACACCGGCTGTTCTGTGACCCGGCCAGGTCACAGAAAGGCCAGTGTAAGTGAAGATCATCCCGGACGGTACTGCAGTACCGGCCGGATGAACTTCATTTATGTTCATTTGGGATGTGAGCGTACCCCTGTATGTCTGCATCCCAATTCACCATAGCACACATAGCCAGAGCCGCACCTTCTATTGTGTGAACTGACAGTTCTGTGTCGCACAAAAATGACCTCAGTTTTCCGTGCGGCCAATTGGAATCCCGAACGGAGTGTATACTATGTGTATAAACTTTGGCCGATATTCTGACTTCTATGCAATGTATTTTTTGTATTAATCATGGCCGTTGTTGCAATTTGCAACAATGGACGTGATATATACAAAAGATACGTGGTGTGAACTTAGCCTAAAACTGTAACTCTCACTTCAGGTAGCTTTTCAAGATGCACTGTCCTCTGTGTATACATGTGGAAAAGCACTTCTTCTGGCTATTCTATCACTAGTTAACCTCTAGTTTGCCAGTGCAAGCTTCAACTCTGTGTGTGTTTTTCCAATGCCCCACTACAGTGTGAATGCAGATTAGCCTTTGTGCTGGCTCCTACTGTATATGCTATATACACACTAAAAAATAGATTCTGCAATCCTACAGCCTCATGAGTACAGAAGGAAGCTTTTTGTGCAATAAATATATAATAAACTTCCTTATCACTTGTATTATTAATTTCCAGTTGTTTGAAATGACAGTTACACTTTAAATGTCACTAGTGCTGGTGCATAACAATACTGATCCTCTAGGATGTCTTCTTGCATGCATGTTAGCATTAGAACTGACACTTGGGAAATCTGCGCTGCAGCCACGGCACCCACTAGCAGAGCAAGTGAGGATAACTGTCAGTCACTATTTGCTATGCACTGCTGAGTGCTGTGGCTGCAGCGCTACTGACACAGACAGCTTCCCCAAGGATGATGTCAATTTTAAAGGTAATATGCATTGTATAGTCATCAGGGGATGCTCAGTATTGCTAGTGCTACATGCAGCAATGCTAGCTATAGTAACTGTTAAGACACCAGGGCACAGTTAGGGTTTTGGACAGTGCAGTAACTGCACAGTGCCCACTGATGAGGGGGAAGAGGTACCCAGAAACACGTTAGTCGGGCGAGCTCAGTAGTGGTGACAGCATAGTAATGACCGGGGATTGATGACAGGGCCCCTGTCTTGGACAGTGATCATTACTATACCATCATCCTTAGTTTAGAAGCAGTGACAGATATAGCTTATGACAGATATACCGGCCATGTTGCAGGAACGTTTACCCGCTCATGACAGTTAAACCTGTCATTGAGGGGTTAAACTATTGTGAATATGCAATGCCCCTTTTTGAACCCCGGCTTAAAGGGGTACTCCGGCGGGGGGGCACTTTTTTGATTAAAGACTTCCACTCACCTCCCCGGTTCCAGCGGCGGGTCCCGCATCGCGGCACTCCGGTCCCCAGTTTCCTGCCGCTTCCTGGTGTCTGACGCCACCCGAGACGCTACATCTCAGGTCCGCTCAGCCACTTAGTGAAGGAGGCGGGATCCGTGTAAAGTCCGATCAGATCCCGCCTCCGTCACTGAATGGCTGAGCGGACCTGAGACGTAGCGTCTCGGGCGGCGTCAGACACCAGGAACAGTCCAGGAACCAAGCACCGGGGCGCCACGATGCGGGACCCGCTGCTGGAACCGGGGAGGTGAGTGGACGTCTTTTTCCTCAGCCACCTCCTCCGGTCCCATCAAAAAAGTGCCCCCCCCCCGCCGGAGTACCCCTTTAAGTCTCATGCTCATTTATTAGCTTTTCTTTAGATTTGCAAAATTTGTGGAGAAAATCCAATACATTTAGCAGAATTCAGAATCATTCTAAAAACTTACTCTACGGCTCTGAACGACACCAAAGAAACCTATTCTACCTCCCTGATCCCCTACTCATTCTAATAACCTAAAATATCTCTTGATACTTTACACTTTATAAAGAATAGGTGCCTATTACAGATCTCGGTGCTGAGGATATGGCTGCTTATTTTACAATAAACACCAACAGCAAGAAACTATCTTCCAATCCCCAAAAAGCATTGATCCATCTAGAGATGAGCGGACATAAACTGCAATGTTAGGTCCTGTCCCTGAACCTGTGTGCTCGAGTCCCTAACTTCATTGCGGAAGTCCATGTACCGGCCATCGGTTGCTGTCATAACAAACCTATGAAAGATATCTAATCTGTCTCTTTCTGCTGCTGTTTTTCCTTATTTTTTACCAGGCTGGTATAATCCTACTGAAGAAAAAAAATTGCCTTGTACAGTTAACTATCGACCTGTTACTAATCTCCTCCTCATTCTTACACTTCTGGAACGCTTGGTTTACTTTTGCCCAATCATCCAGCTAGTTCTTAACTCCGCTCTCTAATTCCTGCATAGATTGCTCCTACTAAGTGTCATATGATCGTCTGATGGCTAAATCTCACAGCTTCCACCATCTATTGATCCTTCTAGAACTTTCTCCTCCATTTTAAGGTGTTATTATAATTTCTCATTCCAATAACCCATGTAAAAAAAAGTTCCCTGCTGCCCCTTCTGTCCATGACAGGAACTGTCGAGAGCAGCAGCAAAGCCCCATAAAAACCTCTCCAGCTCTCCTGATTGAAAAGAATACACCACTTCCTGCCGTACATAAATACTGATAAGTAATTGTAGACTTTAGACTAAATGTAGACAATAGTGTCCAAGGCCGGTGTCGCTCCATAGAATAGCCCTAGCATTAAGCCAACAAACAAAAAAGCACTTGTTTGTTGGCTTATTGGGGCATTCTTTTCTACTGAAAAAGCATCGGCCAACAGCCACACATCTCCCATCTGTGTGAGATGTGTGACTGTGTAGTGGCTGGAAGAGGTTACTGCAGCCCTGCTGTTGTTACTTGTCATCACCCCTACAGGGAACAGAGCCAACTAATTCCAGTCCCATTCACTATGTATTGCATGCACTGAACAGACGATTGTCAGGGGTACTGGGTGTTATTACCCTGCTGGCCAGTGACTGATGACCCACTTTTTGGGTTACTCATCAGTCTGTTTTGCATGTTGTCTGTTCACAATATATTTCAGCTTAGCGCTGCAAAAACATTTTAGTTTTTTTAGTCAATAAAACCAGAACTAGTTGAAGAGGACCTTATTTGTCTGTTTTAGCAAACCTACGCAAAGCCCATGAAATAGCAACTCCGGAACATCTATTTTTACAGCTCTGTGCTGTGCCATTTCTCTGTTACTCTTATATATGGGTGGGTTCACATTGGGGAATCCCCACAGAGAAAGTCCGGTGGATTCCATTGCTCGTGGCCGAGCGAATTCCGCCATTCGACTAAAGGATTGACATGTAAATTCTTTTGGCGGATAGCGGAATCCGTCCGCCCATAGAATCGAGTCTATGGCAAAGGCTGAGATGCATGCACCCACGATTAGGGACAAGCATCGTAATCCGCCAGAACCTCTCTGTGCAGATTCCTCAATGTGAACCCACTCTATGACTTGAAAACAAACTTGGTGTTACCAAGTGGGGGCATGTCCCTATGCTGTCTGATACTAGCCAATCAGAGATGACAGTGCTGGACTGTGTAGGTAACACACACTTAATTATTAAATCATACATTTCTAAAAACAGTAACAGGGTAACAGAGCTGTAGAAATAGGTGACCCAGAACTGTTATAGACAGGTCAGGAGTGGTGACAGGTCCTATTTAAAGTTCACAGTATATTCAACCTGTTGACATTATATCCAGTATATAGCAAGAACACAATTATAAGAATATTATATAGTAATTATTTCTCACCATTCACGATGACAAAGATATCTCGGAAATCAATTTCTCCTCTAACTTCCACTCGCCCCTCACATCTGTAGATGCCTTCATCTTTTTTACTGATGTTCATAATCTGTAGATTATTGTTGGCTAACATCACAAATCGACCTGAAAAAGAGGAAGAAGTAAACAAGGGTCAGGAAGAAATTAACTGAAGGAAGATGTGGGGCTGCTGATTCCGATTCCTAAATAGTTTTGCTTTAACACTATCAGACATTTCATGAAAAATGCATTGCCCAATTTGAAAGTAAAATGTAATTTTCAAAGTTTAATATTTTTCGTGTGTGCGCGTAGAAAGACTACAGTGTATGCCGGGGGAAAAAAAGCAATATTTTACCTCCATTATTACCCCATAGATTGTTCAACTCATGAAGAAAGAATCAGGTTTTGCACAACAATCGTTATAAAGTTGTGATTAAGAGACGTTATTATATTTCTTCACATGTATTAATGCTGTCACCGATAGGATGAATGTACCCAATAAAGAGAACACAAGGTGATTTACTATCTAGGCAAAATAATGGCATTATATTCTGAAGGCAATGAAAATGTGACAATTATTATTTTTTTTTTAATAAACGTAAACAACACACACACACACACCCGGTATATTTTAGCTATTGTTTTTAACAGAGTGGACCAATGCAATACATAGAATTCTTATGTGGTAGAGAGACTATTATGCCATCTGAACCACAGGCATTAGGGCATAATTACAACTGCTACCTCAGCTAACCTTAAAGTTACAACCTTCTCTATGATCGAAAATTCTCATTTCCATAGTGCCAACCACCTACACCCCCCCACACCAAATATCCACAACATACTCTTTGGAACTAGTACATGCGACACTGATTTATTAGGTGACTTAAAGAGATGACTTAAATGATACCCGTCATCTTGAAAAATGTTATCTAACCTATTAGCATTATCTTATTCATCGTAACATTAAACTTATTATTTGAAATTCCCTATCTTTCCATGATTAAAAATCCAGTGAACACTGCCGCTCAATGGGCTCCTAACTTGGATTTATTGTCTTTCAAGGCAGATAATTAGATTATACACTATTATCTGCCTTCATCCCATCCTAATCCATCCAAATTATCATTGGCTACCTATAAGGCATGCAGTGGTAGGAATCATTTAGAGAACGGTTACTGTATCTTGGCTAGCTCAAAGAAAGACTCCAGTATTTTAAAGGGGTTATCCAGCGCTACAAAAATATGGCCCCACTCTTGTCTCCAACTTGGCCGGGTTTTTGCTACTCAGTTCCATTGAAGAGCATAGAGCTTAATTGCAAACCACAACCTGAACTGAAGACAAGAGTCCTGTTATTTCTGAAAGAAAGTGGCCATGTTTTTGTAGCACTGGATAACCCCTTTAAATGGCAAATAGTATCTTTAAGAGTAGGGTAAAAAGGTCCTACTTTTTCTGTTCTCTGGTGCTTTACTTCCTCCCTCTGTGCATCTGTGATCTGATAATTTCCACAGACGAGAAGGGGGATGGGAGCATGATGTGGGCAGTGCAGGCATTGTGTGCAGGTGAAAATAACCCTGGCATGCATTGTCTAATAGCTAACCAATGTCGCTTTGACAGTGGTAACATTGGGCAGCTATTGGATATTGACAGCAACATGCTCCCGCACCCATCTAATTTATAGAAGGTATTGGCAGAGACAGGCAGAGTGAGGAGTGGAGAGCAGAAGAGGTAGAACATCTTTAAGGGTATATTCACACGAACAGGCTCGCAGGGAGATTCTCGCTGCGAGCCCGGCAGGTCCTGGCAGTTCCCATACACTACATACTTGCTGCGGTCTAAACGACCACAGCGAGTATGTAATTCTGCCGCCCTTAACCCCTTCTGCTCCCGGCCGGCTCCCCCGCTGTAAGCATACATTACCTCTCCTCGCTGCACGGGTCCGGCGTCCTGCTCTCCCGTCCGGCCAATCAGTGGCTGCGGCTGGGCAACACACTAATTGGCCGGACGGGAGAGCAGGATGCCGGACCCGTGCAGCAAGGACAGGTAAAGTATGCTTACAGCGGGGGAGCCGGCCGGGAGCAGAAGGGGTTAAGGGCGGCAGAATTACATACTCGCTGTGGTCGTTTAGACCGCAGCAAGTATGTAGTGTATGGGAACTGCCAGGACCTGCCGGGCTCGCAGCGAGAATCTCGCTGCGAGCCCGTTCGTGTGAATGTACCCTAAAGGATTGCCCAGTCTTAGATGAACATGGCTGCTTTCTTCCAGAAATAGCACCACACTTGTCCTTAATGGAGTGAATGGAGCTGAATTGTAATACACAGAAAACCTGATTAAAAGGTGCTGTTTCTTCGAAAGAGTAGCTGGGCTTTTTATAATCCTGGGACCCCTGTAAAGATTTCACATTGAGTCCAGGAGCTAGTTACACTTTTGCATTAGAAGACACTGGAAGAAGAAAGTAGAAGTCAGTTTTTTCGATTGCCCAAACCCCTCCTTTCGTCCACATCTTCTTCTCCCCTTGGTTGAACTTTGTGTCTTTTCTCAACTATACTATACATCACTTTAACTACAGTGGACATGAGCAAGCTTTTATTCAAGCAGTTTGACAAATAGGACTGAATTCTGTTGTTGTGACTCTCCTTCTTTTTTATTATACCACATACAGGACCATAAAAAATGTCTTCGCATTTATACAGTGGCTGGAGGCATTAAAATGCAGGACTGATAATGTGGCTGACATTTCCCTGCAGGTCTGCCTGCACAAAACATCGAGCAAAAGATTGTGATTTAGTGAATTTGATTCTAAAAATGGCAACTCAGGACTCCGCCAAATTATTGGTAAAGGTCATCAATTACATTCCAAGCCCAAAGGTTGAAATAATGAAGCATTAAAATGGGTTCCTCAGAACTCCACAAATTGCTTCCATTTGTTTTAGCTGTGAAATTGCTGACACATTCTACTTTAATTTTCGTTGCATTACATATGTGTACATTTGACTTTTCGCTTACACATGCACGTCCATACAGTGAGCCTATAGACCAACATTTATAGGCACACAATGTGTTTAACAAATTTTCAATTAGTAGTCTATAAGGGTAAGATCTTTGAGCAGTATGAACCCCTGAATTGCTGCACAAGTTAAACTTAAAGGTGCAGTCTACCAGTGACATAGCTACCATAAAGGGACACCATGCCATTGCTACAGCGTCCATCCACTAATGGGGCCCACAGGACCCTGGCCCTTGAACTGTAAGCGTTTTTGATGAATTCTTACAGTAAAATGCTGCGGCACACTGACTGAAAGAGCAAGAAGCCATTTGCTTCCTCCAGCCACAAGCCCCACTAATAGTAGTAGTAGTAGTAGTAGTAGTAGTAGTAGTAGTAGTAGAGCAAGAAGCCATTTGCTTCCTCCAGCCACAAGCCCCACTAGTAGTAGTAGCAGCAGTAGTAGTAGTAGTAGTAGTAGTAGTAGTAGTAGTAGTAGTAGTACAGTATGGAACATGATAACCAAGGCAGGAGATGTTCAGCTGTGTAGGGGTAGTTGTAATAGTGGTAGCAGTAGTACATAGTAGTACAGTATGGAACATCATGGATAAGGCAGAAGATGTGCAGCTGTGTAGGGTAGTAGTATTAGTAGTACAGTATGGAAAATGTGCAGAAGATGTGCAGTTGTGTAGGGGTTGTAGTAGTGGTACAGTATGAAACATAATGGACAGGACAGGTGATGTGTGGCTGTGTAGAGATAGCAGTAGTACAGACTGGATGATGATGGATAAGGTAGGAGATGTGCGGCTGTGTAGTAGTAGTAGTAGTAGTAGTAGTAGTAGTAGTAGTAGTAGTAGTAGCAGCAGCAGCGGATATATGTTTTTTAACATGGAAGCATTTTTCATCTGGCACCACTCATCTCAGGATACAGTATCTTGAACCCAAAAGAAAAGTTAAGTTAATATTGTGCATAATAAAAGTTAAAGAAAATACATGATTGATATTCTGAAGAAATATGAAAAATAAGTAACATTCAGTAGTTAGTGAAAACCTCTTGTGAAAAACATAACTTAAAACGTTACCAAAATACTAACTGTCATCAATGTCTGTTACATCTTCACCGTTACTCAACCATCTGACCATTGGAGCGGGTGAACTGCTGACATGGCAAATAACTTCCGCATCTTCCCCTTTCCGGAATTCTTGTGGTGATCTGACCTCTTCAAATGACAGTTTCTCTAAGGTAAAGAGGAAAGAAATATTATTTCACTTGACATTGATGTGTTAGGAAATTCATATTTGAAACAACTTAAAATATGCAGTAATAGGCCGGGTTCACACTATGTAAGACACCGGCAGTTCTGTGACCCTGCCATGTCACAGAACGGCCGGTGTCAGTGAAGTTCACCCCAGCCGATCCTGCAGGACCAGCTGGGATAAACTTCAATTCTATTGAATTGGGATGAGAACACATTCGTGTGCACCCGCATCCCAATTTACCATTGAACAACATTGATCCGCACTCTCCACTGTGTGACCTGTCAGGGATGTGCGCCCGCTATTCAATGAAAAGTGGCCACACAAAACTGACATGATAGTTTTCGCTGTAACCGCTAAGGATCCCGGTTGGAGCGTATACTTTGTGTATACACTCCATCCGCGATCCCATTGACTGCAGTACAATGTAAGTTTTGCATAAATCACACCCATTGTTGCAAATCACCATAGTGTGGATTCAATAGGAAGAATTTATCACCATTGCACCTGGCATAATGTTGCACATTTTCCCCAACATATGTCCTGCTCACCTGAGAAGGTGTAGATTTTTGCACCTAAACCTGGTCTGCAGCCACAGAAGCATGCACTTCTTAGTAAAACAAGCAGAGTGCATGGGGCAGGGCTCAATGTTAGACAGGCATACTCGTATGCCAGTCTTGATACCCCATTCAACTTTTTCAGATTTTTGTTTATTTATAACCAATGATATGGAACAACAAGAAGCTAGAAAAATATATAATTTTTAAATTACTTTAAAAATTTTAAAATTTATATTTTAATGAGAATCTATCATTATTTGGTTACCTAAGCCTAGAGTCATTGGGGCAGTTTCTAGTGGTTTCCCGCCTACCTTGATTGATAGATTTCTCTCCATTAGTGATGAGCGAATAGTGAGATATTCGAATATTCGATATTCGTAAGAATATCCCGCGAATATTCGAATATTCGATCGAATATTCGATCCCATTCAAGTCTATGGGAACAAGTATTTGATTAGTGAAAAACATCTATTTGACCATTTGGAGGATGAAACCGGAAGCTGGGGGATCTGAACGCTTATCGAATATTTATCAAATTTTTGCGGGATATTCGTACGAATATCGAATATTCAAATATCTCACTATTCGATAGAATATCTATTCAATCGAACAGTATTCGCTCATCACTACTCTCCATATTTAGGCTATGTTCACACTAAGTAAAAGTACGGCCATTGTTGCCATCGGCCGTACTTTGTACGGGTGAACAATGCCTATTTTTCTATGGGATCCCGGCCGAAGCGTATACACATCGTATGCGCTCCAGCCGGGATCCCGCACAGGGCAGCAAATAACTGACATGTCAGTTTTCTGCGGCTGCAATTCAATGAACTGCGGCCGTAGGAAACCCTGTCAGTTCACATAGTGAAGCGAGTGGCTCGCTGATGCGCCTGCATCAGAACGCTGCGACCGAAAGATTATCCGGCCGGTACTTAAGTACCGGCTGGAATGATCCATGCAGAGACTGGCCATTCCGTGACCCGGGCCGGGGTCACGGAACTGCCGGTCTCTCACGATGTGTGAATATAGCTGTAAACTGTAAAGGGATCTATTATTTAAGGCTGGTGGAGTGGCGACAAGCCACAGGGAACTGACCTGATGACTTATGGTTCAGGCAATATGAGAGGTTCCTTTATAAATTATAAAACTATGTACCGAAATTACACAATATGATACAGTGGTTTGCAATAAATTAGAATATCAACAAAAAGTTATTTTTTTCAGTAATTAAATTCAAAAAGTGACCTCATATATTCTATAGAGTCATTACATACAGAGTGAACTTTTCAAGCATTTATTTCTGTTAAAGTTGATGATTATGGATTTCAGCCAACAAAAACCCAAAAGTCAGTGTTTCATAAAATTAAAATAATTAACTTAAAACACCTGCAGTGGCTTCATAAGTGTTATAAAAGGTCCATTGTCTGGTTCAGTATGCAACACAATCTCGGGGAAGACTGTTGACTTGACAAATGTCCAGAAGGCAGTCATTCACACACTCCACAAGGAGGGTAAGCTACAAAAGTTCATTGCTAAAGATGCTGGCTGTTCTCAGAGTGCTGTATCAAAGCATATTAATGGAAAGTTAAGTGGAAGGAAAAAGTGTGGTAGAAAAAGGTGCACAAGCTACAGGGAGAACCACAGTCTTAACAGGATTGTAAAGAAAATGCCATTCAAAAATTTGGGAGAGATTCACAAGAGTGGACTGCTGCTGGAGTCAGTGCTTCTAAAGCCACCACATACAGACGTCTGCAGGACATGGGCTACAAGTGTTGCATTCCATGTGTCAAGCCACTCCTGACCAAGAAACAATGCCAGAAGCGTCTTATCTGGGCCAAGGAAAAGAAGAACTGGACTGTTGATCAGTGGTCCAAGGTGCTGATTTCAGATGAAAGTAAATTTTGCATTTTATTTGGAAATCAAGGTCCCAGAGTTTGGAGGAAGAGTGGAGAGGCACAATCCAAGCCGCTTGAGGTCTAGTGTGAAGTTTCCACAATCAGTGATGGTTTGGGGAGCCATGTCGTCTGCTGGTGTAGTTTCACTGTATTTCATCAACACCAAAGTCAACGTTGCCGTCAACCAGGAAATTTTAGAGCACTTCACACTTCCCTGTGCTGAAAAGAGTTTTGGAGATGGAATTTTCATCTTCCAGCAGGATTTGGCACCTGTCCACACTGCCAAAAGTACCAATACCTGGATTACTATCCACAGCATCATTGTGCTTGATTGGCCAGCAAACTCGCCAGACCTTAACCTCATAGAGAATTTATGGAGGATTGTCAAGAGGAAGATGAAAGACACTAGACCCAACAATGCAGACGAGCTTAAAGAAGCTATCAAAGCAACCTGGGCTTCAATAACACATCTGCAGTACCATCAGCTGATCGCCTCAATGCCACATTGCCACATTTATGCCGTCATTCATGCAAAAGGTGCCCGACCAAGTACTGAGGGCATTTACTGTACAGACATTTCATTTGGTTGACATTTCTGTGTTAAAAACATTTTTTTAGTTGGTTTTACATAATATTCTAATTTTCTGAAATACTGACTTTTGGGTTTTTGTTAGCTGTAAGCCATAATCATTAACTTTAACAGAAGCAAACACTTGAAAAAGTTCACTCTGTAATAGAATATATGAGGTCACTTTTTGAATTGAATTACTGGGAAAAAAAAATAACTTTTTGTTGATATTCTAATTTATTGCAAACCACTATAGATACCACTGTGAAGAAAATAAATTGTGTCATATAATGTGTAGCTAAGGGGCTCAAACAAGACCAAAATACAAAAACATTCCAATACACATAAGTGTTGAATACTTGTCTGCTCCTCCTGAGATGGTGTCTTCCGCCTCTACTGCTCCTTGTTAAGGGGGATTTAAAATACTAGCTTTTTGTGGCATTTTTGCCTGTTTGGGTGCTTGGTTGCACAATTTTTGGGTGACTTTTATGTAAACATTTATTTGGGTCAGAGCTTTGCTGTTTTATTTTTCATCTTTTATTCTTCATCATTCTTTCGTTTCTCTATGACCCGATGAAGAAAACATTCCCATTTTGAAACGTGATGATTTTCTTAATAAAAGTTGGATTCATTTGGAAACATCTCTCCCGTGGATTCTCCACCCTGCTGGCAGCGTGCCCTCTCTACGGTTTCTCTATTCTGGGAATGCATTGAGATTGCCTGTTTGATGTGCATACATCATGGAAGCAGCAGACATGAGATCAGACTTTGTCTACCTTGGAAGCCTTTATTAGAGTCGTGCCTAATTTAACACAACCCTGGAAGGTGAACAGTGAATTGTCTTTTACATTAATGTTTTTACTGATACATTATCACCCTATGGTGCAATGTTTTAGTGCCTTTATTGCCTACTTTTCCCAATAGGATTTAAAAATCCCCAAACTTAAAAAATAGAAAAAAGGCACCAAAAACACTTGCTAAAAAACGCACTTCCTGCCATGAGGGCAAACCACACTATGGGGCACGGGCATCACAGGTACTGCAGATGTATTTTTAACTACAATTAACTATGTTAATTCAAAGAGAAAGTTGAGTTAAAATGCATCATTGTTATCAAGTTAACAAAGGCTACATCTGTATGTGAGAAGTGATTTTATATACTAAGGCAACCCTGCCAGCACAGATGTGCACTTAAAGGGGTAGTGCACCAAAAAAATTTTTCTTTCAAATCAACTGCTGCCATGAAGTGTCAGAGATTTGTAATTTACTTCTATTAAAAAATCTCAAGCCTTCCAGTACTTATCAGCTGCTGTGTGTCCAGCAGGAAGTGGTGTTTTCTTTCCTGTCTGACACAGTGCTCTCTGTTGCCTCCTCTGTCCATGTCAGGAACTGTCCAGAGAAGGAGCAAATCCCCATAGAAAACCTCTCCTGCTCTCCAGGCTGGAAATAATACCACTTCCTGCTGGGCATACAGCAGCTGATAAGTACTGGAAGGCTTGAGATTTTTTAATAGAAGTAAATTACAAATCTCTGGCACTTCATGGCAGCAGTTGATTTGAAAGAAATTTTTTTTGGGTGCACTACCCCTTTAAGGTATATATTTACATAGAGTAGAGGGAGGTAAAAGGGTAGCTTTAAAAAGACAGGCAAAATGTAACTGTTCATTTAACCCTCTGGGTGTTATGGTGGCACCACTGGAGATAAATAAATAAATAAATAAAAAAGAAATTTAGAAAAAAAAAACATTTAATTGCTATTGTAGATATACTTTAAGAAATGTGTTTTCTGAAAAACAGTGGTTGGATCTGACAGGGAAGGTCTCTTTATGATGGAAGCTTTGGTTAAAAGTTTGATATGAATCTTAGGGAGATGTGAACTGTCAACGCAAATTGTTTTGTGTTTTATGTTTTTTTTTTTCTTGACCGCAAGTGCTTGAGATTTAGATTTGACCAATCATACTGTAAATGTATTCTTTTGTATCTTTTGTATTAATATATTAATGTGTACTGTAGCTATAGTAAGGCATTATGACAACACACCACTACTACTCTTCGGGATCAGGTGTCCTATGTGTGTACATAAGGTGCAGCACCCTATCTGGTTATTATTATTAATCTTTTGTATGGCATTTTCCAGCAGATTTCTGCTCTGAAAGTTGTTCTTTAGCTTTTTTGTCCTTTAACTCCCCCCCCCCCCCCAATCTTTCTCCTAACCCTTATAATTCCGGAAGTCATAGTCCGTAAACAAAGTTGTTGCAAAGCTGATTCTGAAAGTGGATGACAGTTTATCTGGGTGGTGGTGGGTGTTTGATTAAAGAAGAAAAAAACATTTTTGTATTATAAGATATATCACAATATGTTCACACACAAAAAAAACCCTGAAAATAAGGTGTCATTTTTTTTTTAACATCCGTTTTAACAGCATTTTAATTTACAGCAATGGATGGCATTGAATTATATTGAATAACAGACTTCATTTACACACAGTGTATTGAATGGCGAAAGTCTTTTGAGACGGACATCAAACAATGATCATGGCAATTATTTTCAGATGTCTTTTGCAAACAATGGATGTAATTTTTTTCAGTTGTTAACACACAGTTTTTCTTTTTTTCACCATCCTTACTATTAAATTCAATGGATTTTTTTTTTTTTTTTTTTTATTAAACACACACCCAAAGGGTGGTCAATCCACAAAATAACGGACATCATTTAAAAAAAATATAAACGGACAAGAAAAATTGTAGTCTGAACATAGCCATATTCTCTTGTACTATTGATCTATACAAAGTTTGTTGAAACAAAAGTGTCTATATAAATCAAACTATGAACAATATTAATAATTTAAAAATACACGGTATATGAAATATATTTAAGTTTGTAACATTATTTCTCTATGGCTGGATACAATTTTCTTTAGTCACAACTGTAATAAAAAAGTTTGCACCTTTTTCTGTGTTTTTAACCTACTCTTGATTTGGCTAAAAAATTTTATGTTCTATGATTGTATGATAAAATAAAAAGAATGCTATGTGTGACAATATGTCTGTCTTTGGGACGTGAGTAATAGTCACAGTTGTCAAGGTAAAATGCCAAAGTGAGTACATTGTTAAGTTTTTGTCATTAGGAAGTGCAATTTGATGCAAAAACTAATAGAAAAGTTGCAATTTTCAGTTGCGGCATAAAACCCAACAATATGGTTGCTTTAAAAATACTCACGGTAAATCTCCAGCACAACTGTAGACTCTTGAGTATGCCCCTTTGAATCAGTAGCTTGACAGCGATATATACCGGCATCATCTATGTTGGCATTGTATATAGTGAGCCATGACCTCATGCCTTCTCTTTGTGCCACAACTCTCTGATTGGATGTTATCTTCTCTCCTTGTGGATTATACCAATCTATTGTTTCAACATCTCCCAAAGCTAGAAAAAATAAATTCAATTAGATTTTTTTATCAACGTTTTTTTTTGTTAATCAATGGAAACAATACAAGAAATAATACACAGTTTAAAAAGGCAATTTATTATTATTATTATTATTATTATTATTTTAACCCTTGATTTATTTAACCTTGTGGGATCATTTTTCTAGGCCAATGAGTTTTTATAGTACTGATAAATGAAGTGTTATAATCTCAACTTGTTATCCACCATCAATGCAATACACAAGATCATTAGGTATAGGGATGAGCGAATTTACAGTACTAGCAAAGTCCTTCAACTATGCTCAGCGGTCAGCTTGTCGGCTGGCTGCCTTTGAACTCTGTGTTATTCCATGCTGCTCCACTCTGGGTGCCTTGAAAAGCTGGATACAGTCCTGGGATACTTCTCCCAGTTTACAATGCTAAGTTGATTCAGCTCAACACCACTGTGTCCCGCAATGGTTCCTAGGAGTGCTGTATAGAGCTCCTGCAGTAGCCGCTGCACATACCGGCCACGGTTACTGCAGAAGCTTTATACCAGAGGAAAACCAGTTTTATTCCCCAGGTGTGTTACAGGCAGGGGAGGTAGTCATCTGGGCGGCTCCCTGCCCGTGTCTAGTCACCGTTCTCTGCCTGTCAGCGTGCTTGGAAGGGCCTCTCTGTCTGTCAATCATCCCTCCGAGTGTGCTGACAGGCAGAGATCGGTGACTGGATACGGGCGAGGAGCCTCTTAGATGACTACCTCCCCGCCTCTGCCTATCACGCGCCCGGGGAATAAAACTTGTTTTCCTCCTGTATAAAAATTCTGCAGCAGCCATGAGTGGTCCGGGCCGCGGCTGCTGCAGGAGCTTTATACAGCACTTCTGGGAACCATATCAGCCGAATTAGGCTTTTGGGTTCCCTTTAATTAAATAAATAAAAAAAAATGTTAAGTTGCATGTGATTTGGAGATAACATGGGTATCATGTTTTTTTTCTGACAAATCATTGACTTCTAGGTCAAATAGTGAAAAAAATACTTTTGCCCCTGGCACACATTTCGTTAGTTCATACATCATGGCAAAAATCTGAATTTACCTGAAACATATTTAACTATTATATTTGACTACAGCAATTGACTTTTAATAACGTCCTTAAAGCAGTCAATCCACTGTAAGTTCTGGATTTCACCTCCGCTTCATCCTCCTATAACCTTGCCTACTGTAAATTATGTATTCTCTTTGTCTCTCAGCATCAGCGCTGGATTTCTATTATGTTCTAGTCCTTGCCAGCTCTGCGTGTTCGGTAATATAATAAAGTATCATTTGTAATGATGTAGATAATGAAGATTAATACGAGAATAAGCGACATACCTGTACATGTGAAATACTTGGACTGCCCCACGCTAATTTCAACTTTGCTCAGGGATATCGACACTTGTAATAGAGCTGCATAATAGAAAAGACAATGCGATTATTTATAGTTAATAAAGTTGCCTAGAACACAATGTAAATGTTATCGCACAAATCTAGCAAAGAGGTTAACGATGATGTAGTGCTGAGCTTATTATTCATAAGAGTGTGGCTATAAGTAATGCAACTGTGTTTAAGGGGTATTCCTATCAGACAACGTTAACTAGCTGAATGAGTGGGGATCTGACCTCTATTGGCCCCTGTGATTTTGAGAATGGGGATACCAATCACCTGTTCGAATGGATTGGCGGGTTCTTCGTATGTGTGTATACTTTATTAATTCTTTATGGGAGATGCTAGAAAAAGCAGCTTGTTTTTATGGCTCTCACAAATAATAAAAGGAATGGCAATGTGAATGTGCGATCCATGGCCCCATACTAGTTATTCACTAAAAATACGCTATATTTTACATAGAAAAAAACTTTGTCAGATGAGAGTACTCTTTTAAACAGGTTGTCTTATTGAAACAATCCCTTTGTATGCCAAAGCTGACCAGGTGATCAGCTGTTATTACTGATGGAAGCTGGCATACATTTTCCCTATAGTATTAAGGGCAAACACATATAGGACCATATGCCAGCCAGAGGGGTCTAGAAGTGCAAAAGCCACTGTTTGTAATGATATATTCCTCTGGGTCATAGTAGGGGGATCTAAAACTAGGGGCTCCTTTTCTAGCATCAGTTTGCTCTAATGTTGCATATGGAATACTGTTTTTGTAATTAGACAAACCCTTTTTAAGGGGTTATATGACACGTTGTTGATAGCTTATTCTTAGGATAGGCCATCAACATAATATTGGTAGAGGTTTGACTACAGGTACTTCTATTATGATCTGATTACAAGTTCCATGACATTCATGTGCAAATTTATCATGTTTTAGCAGACACTTTTATGTGCTTTGTGGTGACTGTGCATGGTACTGACGGTTAATGTAGCTCAGTCCCATTAAAGAACAGTATATGGGACTGAGATACTTGCAGGACAAGGTACAGCTGCTACTAAATGTAAGGAAATGTGGCTGGTAATGAAGTGAGTACATTAGGGGGCTAAACCCTTTGGTGCCTTCAATTAACTGATCCTTGGGGTGTCAGGAATATGGCCCTAACTTATCTGTCAAAAACTAACAGCACTGATATCACTCCTAATAATGCTATCAATCGATTTAAAGGAGGTGTGGAAGGCTAGGATGGGACTAAAGAAGGAGGTTCTCTGCATTAATTTAAAGGGAAACTATTATCAGGTTAGAAAAATGTAACCTGCTGATAAAGTGTGTCCCTTTTTGTACACGGGGCGTGAGGGTAAAGGTAAGTCGATATTTCTGTGTATTTAGTAGTTATATCCACAGGCTAATTGGGTGTTTTGGAGCACAAAGGGTGGGACTACCATCCCAGAGCACCGATCTGGCCAGCCCCCGAGTGTCCCACTCTTTTGGTATTCATTCGGAGGAGCAGGCTGGCTGGGAGCAGATAGGTGCTCTGGGGATGGTAGTCCTGCCCCCAATGCTACAAAGTGCCCAATTAGCCTGTGGATATAACTACTAAAAACACAAAAATGGAGACCTTCATCCTCAGCGCCCCACACTTTATCAGCAGGTTAGATTTTTCTAACCTGCTTATAGTTTTCCATTAAACCAATGCCCATAACCTCCTTCTCCAATTCCATCCTAGCCTTCCAAACCCACTTTAATTTGATTGACAGCATTAGTAGGAGTGATATCAGTGCAGTTAGCTTTTGACAAATAAATGAGGGTCCAATTCCTGACACGTTGAGGATCATTTAATTGAAGGCATCAAAGAGTTTAGACACCTAATGTATTCACTTCATTACCAGCCACAGAAACAGCACTAAGGGTGAAGGTAAGAGACTTACCTTCATCCTCCATGCCCTGTGCAAAAAGGGGACATAATGTATCAGTAGGTTATATTAGTTTCCCTTTAATGTTATAAAGAAGTGCAAATACTTTCTTCTGGCCTTTTTGTTTGTTTTTTATAACAATTTTATCATGAATGGTAAAGCCCAGGCATCATGGAAAGGCAACAATGTAAAAGCACTAAGAAGCCATGGGTTAGTTATTGCTAAAAATGAGTAACTGAATCCCTTAAGCCAATGCTGAGATATAAACTTTAGAAGTATAATTCAAATTAGGGGGATGGGATGTGCAGCCGTTCCTTTCTCTCTGTGTCGTGTTTCACAGTTCTCCCTTTTCTGAACAGCTCGCACTCCTTTATAAGACCCACATGATTAAAATTAGCAGGATAGGCCTGTGCTCACATGTGAGTACGTTACGTCTTCCCTATTCTGTGTGATCAGCAGTGGTGAGTGTAATACCATATTCATACTTGTGTTGTTTGGGGGCAGCCCTCCCCGCTGGTGGTGCTGGCCGGGTTCTGGTGGGGCATTTTGGGTTTGGTCCTGTGACATTCCATAGCCTCCCTTCCCTGCATGTGCACGCTTTGCGGGGTTGGCAGTCACTGACCGACACAGTGTGGAGTTAGCGTAGGGGCCCGTGTGAAGCAGGGGACCTGCACGTGGTACACGGGGCTATTATGGTTTGATCAAATTATATACAGACACCCTGGTGTTGAATTTTAAAATAGGCCTAGCGGCATTAGTATCAGCCATAGATGGGATGTGCAGCCATTCCTTTCTCTCCATGTCATAATTCAAATTAGGATATGAAGTCTGCAAAGAATTTCCCTAAGCTGCAAAAGCTCAGCAATGTTCACAACCTTTCCTCCCAACAACCCTATGTCTACAATTAAACACCCAGGAAGAACTTTGCTGTACTTTTGCAGTCCAGGGGAAGACCCCATGAGCTTTATGTAATTTGCATTAAACTAAAGCTTATATCTTACCATTGGATTAATGGATGAGTTTTATCCACTTTAATAAAATTAAAAAATGTTATCTTTATTAAATAGAAATTCTGAGGCATTTATTCTCTTTAAATAAATTCCATATTTGCATATTGTCACCAAAGAAAGGCTAAAAGTGCTTCTTAATCCTTTTAATTAAAAAATATAAATGTAACTGCTCATTTGCATATGTGATTTACTGTTTGTATGTATAATTAACCTGAAAAAATATATTACAAGCTTATGTAGAGATACCTTTTGACTGCATTAATGACCTTTAAATTACCTTGGTGGTCACTAACTGTTCAGCAAACTTTAAATTAAATCAACACTACAAGTAAATACAGCAAACTTTTAATACATCATATCATGGAAAATGCCCCCTTCGTTTCCTCCTCCCCTTCATAAACTCACTATTAACTATTAAAATACTGCTAAAAGATTGTATTGAAGTGGATCATCTCACTGAACTGTAAGGTTATGGCTACTCATAGAAGTCTATAAAGAAGCCTATAAAGAAGAGAGGAGATGGTGGAGAAGGTATAGCTGGAGATGTGTGGAGAGAAAGCTCTAGTGAAAGCTCTAGTGTTATATCTCAGTTTTTCATTCACAACTCATCAATGCTCAATACTGCTCTATAATGTCCTCATTGCAGTTTCTAAGATTATGCTACAGATATATAAGATATAGGCAGGATATAAGAGACATAAAAGCAGCTATAGCCCACAACTAAAATGTGTTTCCATCCTTTAAAGGGAACCAAACACTGCCAGCACTGACAATACTTGAGAGGTGGAATTACAGCCAAATCAAGCATGACATGCATCACTAGTTTGGCGCTGAGATACACCTACATGACTAGTTGAGGGTAATTTCCGTAGGGTTGAGCGAACTCGCCGAGGTTCGGGTTCTCATGAACCTGAACTATCGGCTTCTGATTCCCGCTGTCTGCCCGCTCCATGGAGAGGGTGGATACAGCCTGAGGACCACCTAGAAATCTGGGATACAACCTATGGCTATGGCTGTATCCCAGGTTTCCAGGCGGTCCTCAAGGTTGTATCCACCCTCTTCACCGAGCGGGCAGACATCTGGAATCAGAAGCCGAGAGTTCAGGTTCATACTAACCCGAAGCTTGACCGGTTGGCTCATCCCTAGTAATTTGCACTGGACATTTACAGAATTTTGGGGAATATATGCAAAGCTCAAAGGTGTCAGTTACACATTTGGAAAAAATGCAGGGGGCTTTATTACATTGTACATATAGCTTACTGGGCATGTTAGCAGTGATTGAATCCCATTAAGGTAAGAACTAATAAGAATGGTGACTTATACTCTTAAAGGGTTTGTCCAGGCAGGGAGAATTTTAATATAGATGGCCTGGAAAGCAGTAAAAAATAAGATAAATATTAATCCTGCCGAATGCCCTGCCAAAAGCCCATTATTATGAAATTATGGTCTCTTCTAAAGTCCTCTTCTTACTGGTCCTGGTAACAAGCTGTCCACTCAGCACAGTGAATAGCTGGGCAGGTAGTTTCTGTTACCGGAAACAGTAAAAAGAGGACTTCTGCAGGCACCAGAAATTTGGGAAACTGGTCAGTGGTGGGGGTTTCTTTACATTTTGACTTGTTGGGTTGTTTTGATCTTACATTATGATGTACACTGTGGTTTTATTTGGGTATTAATTTGCACATGTATTTGACCACTTAATTTTTTTTTAGCACTTTATGAATGGTATTATAGAAATTCAGAGTTAAAATTCAGGCCACATTCACACTACGTATTTTATCATAAAACAACGCCTGCTGTTGCAGGTTGCAAAACCGGCTGTTGTTTAATGACAGCGGCCAATTACATTGCAGCCTATGGAACCACAGCCTTAGGGTATACACACTATAAACATTACGGCTGGGGTTCTATTTAGTTCTATTTAGGTCTATTTAGTACAGCCGTACTTTACATTGTGCTCTATGACTAATTGGAGTCTAAATGTGCCCACATTACAATTAAAATGAAATGATGTTCACTCGACTGACACTGCAGTATCGGCCGGGTGAACATCTGAGACATTGGCCATTGTTTGACACAGCAAACAGCAGCCGTGTCAAATAAAGGCTGATGTTCTCACTGTGTGTGAACATGGCCTTAAAGTGTACCAAGTACTTATCTGTTTGTAAACTGATACATAACTTTGCAATTATTAAAATTAATAATATTCTGTTACAGGGATCAGAACTTCATTCCTCCATTCTATAGTAGAAATATGTCCTCTAGTTATTCTGTTGTTGTTTTAAAGGGTTATTCTCATCCGGGCTTGTTATCCTCTAACCACCCAGTTTAGTACTTGAAAGCATTTGGTTGCCCTGTAGAGAGTGAAACTCTGGCTATGGTGGCCATGCAGTTGTGCTGAACTTTTCATTCACTGCACAGTAATTGCGTTCTTGTTCTTGAGATCTGGACCTCAAGCGATCAGCTTTCTATCACCTATTCGTAGGATAACATGCCTATATGATAATACCCCTTTAAAGAGCTGTCTTATTAGGTCAGCTCTTTTTAAAATGGAAGCCAGTCTGGCAATTGGTGGATTGAGCATTCGGCAACAATTATGAGTTACCTACTACTCTTCAAATTTTGGCTATGTTTACACAACGTCAAAAATAGAGAAAAAGCGGACAATTCTGATATAAAAAAAAAAAAACGTCCTTTATTGAGATGATTTAACTGACTGCAATGGCAATGCATTGAAGTCAATGAAAAGACAGATGTCCAATGCACACAATGTATCATTATTTTCGGACATTTTTTGCAAACAGCGGACGTTTTTTATTAGTTGTTCACACATAGTTTTTCTTTTGTCACCGTTCTTCCTCCGTTTTTACTATTAAATTCAATGGACTTTTCAATTAAGCCGCACCCAGAGGACAATTAGTAATCCCATACTAGAATAATGTACCAACACCAGTCATTGCACTAAGGAGAGGCAAGACAGCTAAATGATGTCCATTATTTTAGACTCAAAATGACGGACGTCATTTTAAACAGAGCTGAAAAAATGTGAGCATAGCCTTTAAGAACTGATCCCTAAAGTAAAAAGGTATCCAATATTCTTTGTAGACGACATCTTGATATAGTCTCAGTGAAGTCCTTTCAGTCCAACCTTGTTCAGTTTACTATTAAAAAAAAAAAAAAAAAAAGCTGAACTCTGTAAACTGTAAGACACAAAGTTAATACAAAGTGGTGAGGTCAGGAAACATGCTGCGCAGCCGTGAAGTGAAACCAAGTAATTTTTTTGTAAGCCCTTTATGAAGATGAAAAGTAACTCCCAAAATAATCAATAACAGGTGTCAGAAGTCGATCAACAAAAAAGTACTCACAAAGATAATAGTGTCTGAGAAAGTGCTCTCAAAGTGATGATGCATTTTCCAAATTGATTTTCATGGCACTTGCTTAACCTTGTAGCTTTGGCAAGTTCTTCCTTCATTCCTTACTTAGTACTAAAATCACTTCTCTCTACACAAATCAGCATTTTTCTTCTAGCCGTCGGTTAAAGAACGCGCAACTCGAAGGACAAAAAGGCTTAGCACTAAAACCATAAAGTAAGGTAGTTTTGCTGCAGCATTTAAGGTCATATATTGGTGTCCTCAAAGACTTATTACAGGAAGCTTTTTTGACATTCTGGTTACCCTATGTGCCCACAAAATGACATTTACTGAACCACTCTTAAAATGTCAGTCAACAAGTATAATAAATACATTGCTTGGTGTGAACATATATTACTCTTCTCTGGTTGAGAATGTTTTCTTCATTCTTCAAACTCTGAATTAAAGACAAACAAACAAAAAACACAGAACTGCTTGTTGTAATGGACTATAGTACCACCTGCTTGTGCAGCACTTAAGGGCATCTACAAGTGTATGTGAAAAACGGTGGTGATCTATAACAGTGCACAAATACTCGTAAATAGTGTGCCATCCCAACCTCAGCTCCTATACTTTGTGGATAGTTACTTGTCCTCAGCACTGGAAGAGGATTTTTTTTAAACCCTACATTGTGATAACTGCTTAGTGTCCATGCCTTGAAAGTTTCCTTAGTGGTTGTCAAGCTTCTCCTTTATGTAGGGCTTGAACGCTCTTAATCTAACCTTGCATCCTATCCTCAAATGTACAACTTTCTTAAAAATTCTTCCTAAGGGGGTTGTCTTTCAGGATCCAGGACTCTCTAGGACAGCATTTAAATGCTGAGCGGTAAGGTTTGGACAGACGTTGGTGAACCCGTAATTTCAGGAAGTTCGCTCAACACTAATCTCCATCTACCCACATGATATGAGCTCTATAGATCTATAATGGATCTTCATTCATGCAGCAAGATGAAGATGCAAAAAAAAGAGCCAGTGGAGCCTCATTTAAGAGTCTCGAAACACAGGCTAGCAAGATATCCCTCTGGGAAGGACCCAGCCAGGGTTGGGCTCCTGTAGGGAAACCAACAAAACCATCATATTAAACATAGAAGATTGTCGGCAGAAAAAGACCACTGGGTCCATCTAGTCCGCCCTTTTAGTATTTTCTTCCTTATTATCTTAGGATAGATATATGTCTATCCCAGGCGTGTTTAAATTCTGTTATTGTAGATTTACCAACCACCTCTGCTGGAAGTTTGTTCCAGGTATCTACTACTCTTTCAGTAAAATAATATTTTCTTACATTGCTTCTGATCTTTCCCCCAACTAACCTCTCACTGTGTCCTCTTGTTCTTGAGGTCAGTTTTTACTAAAAACACTCCCCTCTTGAACCTTATTTAGTCCCTTAACATACTTAAAGGTTTCAATCATGTCCCCCCTTTCCCGTCTTTCCTCCAGACTATACAGATTCAAATCCTTAAGTCTTTCCTGATATGGTTTATGCCTCACACCCTCCACCATTTTTGTAGCTCGTCTTTGGACCCGTTCTATTTTATCAATGTCCTTTTTTAGGTGAGGTCTCCAGAACTGGACACAGTATTCCAGATGTGGCCTCACCAGAGCTCTATACAGCGGGATCACAATCTCCCTCTTCCTACTGGTTATACCTCTAGCTATACACCCCAGCATACGATTTGCTTTCCCCACTGCCTGGTTGCACTGGTGACTCATTTTAAGGCTTTCAGAAATCATTACCCCTAAATCCTTCTCTTCTGAAGTCTTTTCCAACACAGTACTGCCGATGTGATACTCGGATAGAGGATTCCTCCTCCCCAAGTGCATTATTTTACATTTGGAAACGTTGAACTTCAATTTCCACTGTTTGGACCACGTATCTAGCAAAGCTAAATCATTTTCCATATTACTGACACCTCCAGGAATATCCACCCTATTGCACACTTTTGTGTCGTCAGCAAACAGACAAACTTTACCTATCAACCCTTCTCCTATGTCACTTACAAACATATTAAAAAGAATAGGACCCAGAACAGACCCTTGTGGCACACCACTTGTAACCAGTCTCTGCTCGGAATATTCACCATTAACAACAACCCTCTGATATCTCTCCTTCAGCCAACCACAAATCCACTGAACTATCCAGGGATTTAGTCCAATTTTCTCCAACTTCTCTATCAGCTCTTTATGAGGAACTGTATCAAAAGCTTTGCTGAAGTCCAGATAGGCGATATCCACAGCACCACCTTCATCCAGCACTTTTGTGGCATAATCAAAGAAATCAATGAGATTAGTCTGACATGATCGGCCCTCAGTAAAGCCATGCTGGTTTGGATCCATCAAATTGTTGATTCTTAGGTGATCCATTATCTTCTTTTTTAGAAGAGTTTCCATCATTTTCACTACTACAGATGTCAGGCTCACTGGCCTGTAGTTACTGGGCTCTTCTCTATTCCCCTTCTTGTGGATTGGTATAACATTGGCTGTTCTCCAATCATCGGGGACTTCTCCTGTTAGCAGGGATTGGTTATACAGATCTGTCAGGGGGGCAGCAATCACAGATCTGAGTTCTTTAAGAACCCTGGGATGGATCCCATCTGGACCCATCGCCTTATTCAGCTTTAAACGGGCAAGTTCCTCTGCAACTTCAGCCTCTGAAAATACTGGAGCCGAACCCATATAGCTGGAGGCAATGTTGTGTCCAACCATCCTGTGATTGTGAAGGCTGCCTTCTGAAAACACTGAGCAGAAGTAACTATTCAAATAGTCAGCGACCGCCTTATCTCCATCAATAAACGTATTCTCCCCATTACTTATTTTAGTAATGCTGCAGCCATTCTTCTTCTTCTTCCTGTCACTTATATATCTGAAGAAGGTTTTATTCCCCGCAGTAACAGATTTTGCCATGTCCTCTTCTTTTGAGGCTTTAGCAGCATTTATAATCTGCTTTGCCTCCTTCTGTATACTTTTGTACGTCTCTCTGTCAGCTTCATTCCCAGTCTCCTTATACTTCCTATACGCTGCCTTTTTTCCTTTTACAATGGCCTTAACCTCTCTAGTAAACCATAATGGATTCTTCTTCCTTTTACTTTTGCTAACTTCTCGTACATATAGTCTAGTTGCCTTTAATATGACATTTTTTAATTCTGCCCACTGAGTGCTCGCTCCCAATGTTTTATCCCACCCTCTTAATTCTTTATTTAAATACTCCCCCATTTTATTAAAATCTGTCTTCCTAAAATCCAATACTCTTGTTGTAGTATGGGATTGGACGTAGTCGGTTTGTACGTCAAACCATAGACACTGGTGGTCACTGGAACCTAGATTTTCTTCCACTCTAACTTCAGACACCCGATCCACATTAGTAAATACTAAATCTAGAATGTTCTCTCCTCTGGTAGGTGACTTCACAAGCTGTTTCAGAGATGCCCCTGTAAGGGCCTCCATTACATTCTTGCTTTTACATGTAAGTGCAGAAGGGATATTCCAATCCACATCCGGCATGTTAAAGTCGCCCATAACTACAATGTCCCCCTTTAATGACATTTTAGTAATTTCATCCATCAGCATGTTATCATAGTCCTCGCTTTGCCCTGGAGGCCTATAGATAACACCTATCCTAATAACAGATCCCTCTTTGGACTGCATACAAACCCAGAGAGTCTCCAGCTCTTTATATGTATTTTGGATGAGTGTCGATTTAAGACTATCCCTGACATAAATGGCTACCCCGCCTCCCCTTCTCTCTTCTCTGTCTTTCCTGTACAGAATATATCCCGGTATAGCTATTTCCCAATCATTAGACTCTTTGAACCAGGTCTCTGTTACAGCAACAAGGTCCAAATCATCTCTAGACATAATGGCCGTCAGCTCACAAATCTTGTTTCCTAAGCTGCGAGCATTCGTACACATTGCCCGAAGATTACTAAACTTCATAATACCTTTATTCCCAAATTCATCTACCGCACCAACAGCACCTTCCTTACCACCAATAACCGCACCAACCATTGCCTCTACAGCACCAATAACCGCACCAAAAACTGCGTCAACAGCACCAACAACTACATCAACAGCACCAACCACTGTGTCTACAGCACCAACCACTGCACTTTCACCAATCCGGATACACTTATTTGTCTTTACTGGTCGGGGACAGAAATCCTCCTCCTCTATTATACTTCTGTCCCCTTCATCTAGTTTAAATGTCTGTCCAAAAACAATCTGAATTCCTCGCTAAGTACCTGTGTACCTATGTGTGATGGGTGCAAACCATCCCTCTTGAACATGTCCTTTTTGCACCACTTGCAAAAGCTATGACTAACAAACCCAAAACCTTCTGCCTTACACCACTGCCTTAACCATGCATTAAACTTTGAGATACGACATGCCTTGTTGTTCTGATTACAGACCGGCAAAACCTCTGAAAATGTCACAGAATCTGTTATCTTGCCCAGCTCCAGACTAAAAGTTTGAAATTCCTTTTTAACCAAATCCACATCTCCTTGGGACAAGTCATTGGTTCCAAGATGAACCACCAGATCAATCTTGCTATCTATACTAGCAGCCTTCACAATGTTCACAATCCGTCTCCTATCCCTCCTGACAGTAGCACCTGGGAGACATCTCACCTCTCTAAACACATCCTCCTCCTGTCCTACCACAACACCTCTAACAATCGAGTCACCAACTAGAAGATGCCTTCTCTTCTTACTAACCTTTACTTCTGCCCTCAGTGGCCCATCCAAAACAACATCCCCATTGGAAATCACCTGAGCAGCCATGTCTCCAACAGCAACAGCATCTCTATCAATATCAGCAAGAACACTAAAACTATTCTGCACAGAGAGGCCAAACGTGCTATGCTTCTGCTCTACAGCAGAAGTTATACTCTATGCTTCTGCTTCTGCTATATTAAGTGTTAATGTAATGACAAGGGAAAAATGGAGCAGGATTCTGGCTAGGTGGGAGCAATGCCTAGAAAAGCCATAAGAGAAACAGATCACTGATCTCAGGGAGAACTGCCAAAGATAACACTGCCGGCTGTTAGTTAAAACTCTCTATGCAGTGAAAACTTACGTGCATTGCCCCCTGCAAAACATGAATATGCAAGAAAAGAGCCCTAAGAGTCTAAAAACACAGGACTAGCCAGATATCCTGCTCCACACTAATGAGGGGAACACCCCAAAACAGCTGTTTGTGGATGGATACCTGGCCTTGGTTTTTCCCTTGTCATTACATTGACTTATAGGGCCACTTAATATGGTGGTTTTGGTGGTTTCCCTACAGGAGCTACCCCTTGGCTGGGTCCTTCCCGGAGGGATATCTGGCTAGTCCTGTGTTTCGAGACTCTTAAATGAGGCTCCATGGACTCTTTTTTTGCATATTTATTTTATATAGCGCCAACCTATATCTCAGTGTTTTACATGCTTTTCATATTGTTTGGTGTGATGCTTTCTGTTCTCAAAGATCAAGTAGCCATGGTGGTCCTGTGACATGGTCATGTGACTTCTGTATAGAATGTTCTTTGTGGACATAAATTGTATGACTCACTGATTTGCTTTCAGGAAAAAATGCATAAATTGTTAGATGGAAAACTTTAAGTATCTCTTCTTATTATTCGAGTGGGCTATAAGTGTAAATAGTAAGATTCTCATTTCATTTATTGCAAGCTGCTAGACATTCTTGCGCCTAGTAGATTTCAGCTCCTGCTGCTTCTTCTTTAGTTAATTGCTGGAGTATTAAATAAACAGTAATTTGGAAACCTGATTACTATATTTAATGCAGTAGAATGGAGATTATAATAAGATCTCAGCTCCCCAAGGACCTCGTGCACATGGCCATATTATCACTCTGTACAACCTTCGAGTTGTAGGAAGCCATAATAAGGCAACTATGGTACCCCAGTGTATCTTTGTATGCTTCCAATTTCACACTTTAAGCATATGGAGGTGTTGTTTCTGTCACATCCCATATAAATTAAAAAAAACGCCCCACTACAAGTGGTATAATGGAGCTATTCTTCACTAGGAGCTTTGTATACAGTGCTGCATGGAGCTCAATCCTTCTCTGAGGATCCATATGATAGAGAAGCAGAAGGCTCTATGGGCTGTGACCTTTTACATGAGGGCTTAGGGAATGTTCCTAAATCCCAAAGGATCCCCATGGTATAGAGCCCTCTATAGGTTAAACAATATTTGTCATTGCACGAAAAAAGAATAGCACAAACAATCAAATGGAAAATGGAAAAAATGGAAAATAAAATGCATTTAAATGTATATATTTTTGGAAGTTGGTGGAAGATGGCAGCAGAAAGCGTCAATGTTGGATAAAATTAGTTTTATTCTTTATTTTAAGAATAAATTAATCCATTTTTAGAAAAAGAAAAGTGACTCTTTGGCAAGCGTTCTCCCAAAATATGAGTGGTAGGTGGTTATTAATTGTGTATGCTGGCTTCATTCTTGCTTTTATTCCCTAATCTTAATGACTTTTCATATTTCACTGCAAAAGTACTTAATTTTCCATTTAAAGGAAAGCTGATAGCACAGATATGCATATATCCATATATGCAGTTTCCAGTGGCCAAATGAGTAGGCATCCCATGGGTACCTTCCTCTTCATTGAGTGATTCTATATTTTAGGAAAAAAGTATCTTTGTTTTGGGAAGACAATGTCACAGAGGGGGGTCTGTGATACTGTCTGCCCTCGTACCACTCTTCAGCCACTACTGTGTCTTCAGGCTTACCCCCCTCCTCTGAGAGTGATTGAAAGCCTGAGGAGAAGGGGCCGGCCTAAGCACAGAATGGTGGCCGGAGGGGCGCAGACAGTGTCACAGATCCGCCTCTGTGACAAAGTCAGCCCAAAATAAAGATGCTGAATCACACAACAAAGAGAAAGGAACCTACATGAAGCCCACTTTATGGGCAACTGGAAACCGGCAGCTCATATATATGCATATCCATTCTAGCAGTTTCCCTTTAAAAGAAGCTTAATGTTAATTTTAAGTGGTTGCTAAGGCATTTTTGCTTAAGGCTGTAATAATTTAAAAGGATAAATAAACACAGTCTTGACCTACTTTACAAAACAGGTAAACTACAATACGGGGTAAATACATGATCAGCGTCCGTACTGTTTAAAGTGCTATAATTAGGCTTTAAACATCAACATTTTTCAAACTATGTCAACTACTCTCTAAAGGCAAACTATAGAGAATAAAAATAGCATTTTACAGCATTTAATTTTATTTTTTTATCTCTGTATGTTCAGGAGATCCCCCCCAGAGTGCTAGTTTTTTTTTTTTCTTTAAGTAATTAGTGTCATTTATTGTTCCATATGGTAGGTTTATCATATTCAAACATAAATTTTTTTTATTTCATTGTGGTAGAATTGGGATATACAGATTTAAAAAGAATAGTGGGAGGAGGGGATAAAGCTGCATAGATATATTGAATGTCAGACTTAGTCAACTTCCTCATACATAGATGTGACCACCCTTACCTTTCTTTGTATTTAGTTACGGCTTCTAATTTATCTTCGCATAAATTCTATACAGTAGCACAGAATTCTAGAAGCACTCTTAACAGGCAACTATTTAAAAACTAAATTGACACATATAGCATATACATCTCTTGACAGAGTATTTCAAAATGATGATTTATTTATTTTTTTAAGGTTGTCAACAAGTCATCACTATTCATGTCACATGATGAGCCAAGAGGAAAGGTAAATTGGGTTCACACCACAGTTTCCAACACATGCATTCAAAGGGTAGTTATAATCCCTCATAAACATCAGTTGTGTGTTTTTTTGCAGAATATGTTATGTTATGAACCCGCCACCATTCTTTATACATATTTAGTGGCTATTAAAAAACATGTACACAGTATTGATAAGTTGGGGTCTGAGTGTTCAGGAGAGTCAAGGAAGTCCATATTGCCATATGATCCTTTCTTCCGCTCTGTGTCTATCCAACCTAGATGCTTACATTATGTTTACAGGTCAAACAGATACAGTGCAGGAAAAGGAATGCATGGCATTGTGGACTTTTCCTGGCTCTTTATTCTGACCATTTGCAATCTGAACACACTGACCCCGAGCAATCAAAACTTTTGACATGTTTTTTTGTTTTTGTTTTTTTACAGATATGCTGTAACTTATCTAAGGAAAAAGTAAGCTCGGACACATCTAGCATAAACAACTTTTGAATGAGTATTGTGAGATTGTGTTTTATTCAGTAGAGATGAACTACAAATCTTATGCAAATCTTCTACAGCCAACGGTAATCAAGTGCTGACTAACCCAACTGAATAGTGCTGACTAACCCAACTGTGCTTAAAATTTTCTTAGCTCTAATGTTAAAGGGGTACTCCAGCATGGGGGCACTTTTGCGCTGGGACCGGGGACGAGGCGGCCGAGGGAAAAGACGTCCACTCACCTCCCCTGCTCCAGTGTTGGGACCCGCATCGCGGGTCCCGCCTCCTTCACTGAGTAGCTGAGCGGACCTTAAACGTCACGTCTCGGGCCTGCGTCAGACACCCGGAAGCGCCCGGGAACCGGGCATCGGAGCACCGTGATGCGAGACCCGCCGCTGGAACCAGGGAGGTGAGTGGACGTCTTTTCCCTCGGCCACCTCGTCCCCGGTCCAAGCGCAAAAGTGCCCCCATGCTGGAGTACCCCTTTAAGCATTCTCCTGTGGAGGCAATTGCACAAGGAAAATATGGCTGATCAATGAGGATTTCAGAATTTTTGGACATTAGATGTCGAGCAATCAGCTGATCACTGGGCTGACTTTAAAGCAAAGAGATGTTTTCTTGATGATTTTCAGGAAAAAAATTTTATATATATATATATATATATATATATATATATATATATTTAAATATGGACTATTTAATTACCTAAATTAGTGACGAAGACATCGGAACTTATTCTGAGATAGATGTAAGCTAAAGGAATAATAAGTGCGAGTAACCAGATGTATTTAAGAGAATCTAGTCACCAAAATATTAGCTGTTAATTGTATGAATAGATGTGTGAATCATTGTTAAATCGTTAAGTAAAATGTGTTAAAATTATATTGTACAAATATATTTTGAATACGAGTGACATGAAAAGCCTCCTCCTCTGTCTCAGGATTACTGATTTAGTTTCTAAATGGTCTTCTTCTTATAATTATGTGGCATCTTTATTTAGAAATTGCTCCTCAATATGTCACATTCTCAGAATTTATCTATGACTTTACAACTAGAGATGAGTGAACCTGACGAAAGTTTGGTTTTGCACGAGCCATAGGCTCTATCCATGTTCTTCAGGTAGTCATTGGGCTGTATCTGCCTTCTCCAGATGGAGGGATTCAAATGTCAATCGTTCGGGCTCATGTTAACCCAAACTTTCATCAGGTTCTTTCATCTTTCTTTACAACCATTGTGGCATTCTGCATTATTCTGATAATAGTCTTCTTCTACCTAAAGATAGAAGTTGTCACATAGAGGTTAACTTGGTCAGCTACAATGTTAAGATAAGCCCTACAATCCAAATGTCTATCCAAAAGATGCAGAGGGTGTTTCAGAAAAACATTTCTAACACCATTGCACCACCAGTTTTTTGTACAAACAAAACTAAACACCTGGCAGGAAGAGTTCATCAATGCTTTATAATGATAATAGTTCCTTTCCATGGTACAAATTTATTTTGTAGCACTTTACATCTTTCTGACTTGATGAGTGTGATGAGCAAACATGTTCGTGAATGTTCGTATGTTCCTAAAAACATGACGCTAATTGTTCACGTTCGCCGATCGGAATGATTCTAACAATCATTTTCGGACATATTCGAACTTGCGAATGTATGCAACTGCATAATTTATGCTTTGTGCATGATAATCTGTATGTATGTGCGTGACTCTAGACCGAAACTTACACAATTTGTACGCAACTGCATACACAAATGCGTACTTAACTGCGTAATTTACACTTTACACCTGATAATCTGTACGCATGTGCGTAAACCAAAATGAACATTTCTACTGTACAATCGTTATTTGTTCATGAATGTTCGGCGAACACAAATCAATCATAATCTTTTTTTTTTTTTTTTTTTTTTTTTTTTTTACGTCCGTGTTCAGGATCCGAACCAAACATCGGGATGTTCACTCATCACTAATTCTGAAACTACTATATGATGAAACAGGAATCTCACATCCCAGGACATGCAATATTTTCCCACGTGTGATCCAATCCTTCCCCACTGCAGTCTTGCCTTCCTATTTTCCTTAGACAGACAATGGCACTTGAGTAGTAAACTGCTGTTATAGCCTATCTGTGCTTAGGAACGATGAGATGCAGCTTTGGACACAGTTGTTTGAACACTCACATTTCCTCTTTAGCTAATGATTTCTTCATGTCCACAGGATCTCTTTTGCTGAATATTTTTACCCATCAAAACAAGAAAACCTCACTAGTTGGCCCCCAGCTAGTCTTGAATCGATAACCAGACCAATCATCATTGTACAGGTATCTTTACTAAAGTAGTCATTCAGTTCATAGTTGAAGCTTTAAAGTGTTACTCAAAAAAAAGAATTGACTTGTCAAGAGTTTGATCAGTTGGGTCTGATTGACCTCCACAGATATGGCTAGGTTAGACTCCTTGGCTTTTTAAAGGGGAGGGGATAAAATGTTGTGTTTTTTTGGTTGCTTTTTTATCAACTGTCAGAAAGGTATACAAATAATAATAAGTAATTGCAAATTACTTTAATTTATAAAAAAAAATTGTCTCCCAGTGCTTATCATCTACTGTATGCCCTACAAGAAAGTGCACACTGCTGCCTCCTCTGTCTGTGTCAGAAATAGTCCAGGGCAATAGCAAAATTTCTGTTACAGACAAAGAAGGCAGCAAAGAGCTTTGAGCCAGACTATAAAAAATTCATCACTTCCTGCAGGGCATACAGCAATTAATACAAACTGGATGGTTTGCATTTCTTTTTAATAGAAATAATTTACAAATCTGTATAACTTTATGACACCATTTGTTTTAAAAACACTTTTTATTCCTCCTGAGAACACATTTAATGGAGACAGCCTTCAATGTAAGTCTATGGAATCCGTCTCCTAGTAATGAGATTGCTCAGTGAGCAAGGGAGTAAAGTGCATAGCCGTGTTCTTCTCCCAGCTATATCTATAGATCATTGGGGGTCTCAGAACTAAGACTGAGACCAATCAAAACATTTGACATTTTTTTGTCACTTATCAAAATTTTTTGACAGTTATTCTTTAAATCAAGGTCTTTCTTGTTGACAGATTTAATTCAATAATAAGCCACCCTTACTGCTAAATATACTAAACTTGACATGTGCTGACAATGTAAGTAATGCTAAAATCTCTACTTTCTAAATATAATTGTAATAACTAAATGTACCATTTATTACTGTGCAATTGATGTCAGTTATACTTTTTTCATATTTCATAGAATTGTTTTATTGTTCACTTTGAAAGCTATAATAAAAAATAAATAAAAAATGACGCACAACACATTCCATACAGACAAATTCCATACAGACAAGCCATCAAGCCGTAGATTTCTACATCAAACCTGGCACTTTTACCGAGCTGCCTATAACGCATGAATTAAATGTTCTTATTTATTGTAATTAAATCTGCTAGGAATAATGGCTGTCTCATTCCTGAGCTGCAGGTTGCCATTTTAACGGGTGCAAAAGTGTAGAATCTCTGTGGCACAGAGGAATTAATGCGAAAGCAAAGGTTGGTGAAGAAGTCTGGGCAAACGCCAGCGCCCAAAAGCAAAGTGGGCACACAGCTTATGATTTCAAGATTCTCCACAATTAAAAATATAATCTGTGGCCCATGCTGGTTTCCCACTCTGACAATTTCCCTACAACATGTTTTCACCACCGGCTAATAAGATACATTAATTCTTGTTCTACACTGAAAATCTGATCCAGTTCCAAGTTTTTTTTACTTATAATTATTGCAATTGAAGGGACAGTGTCTGCAATTCCTGGGAAGGGGAGATGTAGCAGGAATTTAATTCTGTATTCATTAGATGTAAACATGTAAAAGAAAAAAATATATTTTTTTATGTGTTTTTTTTTTTAAAAAGCTTTGCTTTGTTTAAACTTCTATGGGGGCGACCATGCTGATTCCTTTCTGGCATTGCATGTACAGACAGTGCTGCAGGGTATGGCAGCAGCAATGAGTGGGATTTAAAGAGGAACTGGCAGCTTTCCTGACTTACCTGTTTTAGTTAATAGCTCATATTTGCCATAAAATGCCAATTGTAGAAATGAATTGTGCAGTTCCTCTGTTATTCTTCCTGAAAATCAACAAATATATTGACAATGGCTCCAACTGTTTGTTTACAGTTTACCTTGTCAATCAGTATATTCCTACACAGTAACTGTCTAATAAGCATTCACAGTCTCTGAAGGATCATGCCCTAGGCGTGCATGATGCTGGAAATTTGTTCTAAGCATCTACTACTCCTTCAGAAAAGTAATATTTTCTTATGTTTCTTCTGATCGTTCCCCCAATAACCTCTGGCTTCTTCCCCTTGTTCTTGAGTTAAGTCCCACCCCCCACCCCCTCTAAAAACACTTGCCTCTTGAACCATATTTAGTCCTTTAACATATTTAAAGGTTTTGATCATGCCCCCCCCCCCCCCCTTTCCCTTCTTTCATCCAGGCTACACATATTCAAATCTTTACATGTTTCTTGATATGTTTTATGCCTCCCTCCCCCATTTAAGTAGCCTGTCTATTTTGGTTAATAAAGAGTTTTTGCAAAAGGTGTAAAAACAAAATTGTGCAAGATTTATAAAGGCATTTGTATTACTTCTGAGCAGTTTACACCAGCTGCTCCATTTTTTCATATTTTACGCTCAGAGGGGTGCAGTTTCATATCAGCTACTTTATTAGTCAGATTTATCATAGAAGATTTTTCAGTTTTTGCACAAAAATAAAATGTTAGTTACTTCAATCCTACCCTGGCACAGTTTTTTTTTTAGCTAAGCTGTTTAAGGCAAAAAATTGCACACAAAAATTGCACAAGATTCATCAAGAACAGTGCGCCGACTGATACATTTTTGTGCAAGAGCTAGGAGTTCTCGCAGAGCACAAACATGTAAGCACAAAAGATTGTGCAGATAATACATCTCCCGCGAAGTGTCCGATCAGTTCTGTCCCCATCCAGACTCCTTCCAGTCTCTGCTGCCTCCTTTCAGTCATCTTTAAACTTGTAGCTGAGACTTGATTCTGCTTCTATAACCTGATTACAAATCATGTTGCCTTCTGGTTCTGACCTGTTCCTGGATTCTACATTTTGCTTGTCCTCTGAATTTTAGGTATGTACTTTGACAAGTCTAGTATCTCTTATTGTGCCAAGTAGGGATGGTCCGAACCGAGTTCGGTTCGGGTTCGTAAGAACCCGAACTCTCGGTAATGATTCCCACTGTCTGCCCGCTCCATGGAGAGGACGGATGCAGCCTGGAAAATTGGGATACAGCCATAGCCATAGGCTGTATCCCAGTTTTCCAGGCAGTCCTCCCGCTGTATCCACCCGCTCCACGGAGCGGGCAGACAGCAGGAATCTGATGCCAAGCGTTCGGGTTCATACGAACCCGAACCTCGGAGGGTTCGGACCATCCCTAGTGCCAAGTCTAGAGTGTTCCACTGTGTCAAGTCCAGTGCCCTGATCTACCATCTCAGGTGTCTCTGGTTGTCCCACCCAAATTACTCCATGTTCCTGCTAAGCCATTGCATCTTGTTTCATGACAAAGTTCCTTTCTCTTTAAACCCTTCTAGCTGTGTCACCTCAAGCGTCATCCCTGCTGCATCCAGCCCCCTCCTAGTTATTCAGATGTTCCACATTTCCCTGTCTTTGGAGTCTTCATTTGCTTCCTAAATGTTTTTTTCTGTCTCAATAAACCTATGCAGACATTACCCATCACAATTTTCTGCTACATGAGTTTGAATTCCACAAAAGCCCTAGTTACGGTGCATATTCTCTGAAAATAATCCAGCACATATTACACAGTCTTCATGGATAGTCTGATGCAGAGTACACGTGAATACACATCAGAAAATACATCGTGTAAAAAGCCATATTATAGCTGGATATCCTGGATCGACGATAGTCATTAGACCACTGGTTGGACCAAGACTGTAGCCATAATATTGATATTATGCTCATCTGAAACTGTCCTAGGACTATGTGATGGGTGGCAGGGTAAGCAGTGCTAACCCTTTCTGCTTCTATAGAAGGCATCACTGACCATAAAGGCCCATTCACACTGCGGAATCAGCACAAAAATTCTTTGCGGAACCTCCTGTGCTCGTATTTGGCGCCAAATCCTGTCTGCTGTCTGTTTGGATGGGTGGGCTTGTGCGGCCTCTGCTCTCCGTTCCTCTCCGCTCAAAGAATTGACATGGCAGGGCTTGTGCATCCCTGCTCCTCTCCACTCATGTCAACTCTTTGAGGGGAGAGGTGCAGTGAGCGGAAGCGCGCAAGTCCCCCTTTCAAATAGATAGCAGACAGTATTCGGTGCCGAGTCCAAGCACGGGGGAATGTTGGCGCCGATGTTGGCCCTCAGAGATTAGTCTAATGCAATTTTCTGTTAGTCTTTATAACTCTTGGGTGGCAAAATGAACATTTTTTTCCTGTGATATCTTCTATATTCTGTGATATCTTCTTATATTCTGCCATCATGTTAAAAAAATTAATAAATAAAAGGAAAAATATTAGACATAAAAGGCAAAATTAATTGCACCTGAACGTCAATCTACTTTGACGGAAAAACGTTGCTGAATCTATATTTTAGCTGCCATAAAATCTGACAAGCCTTGTATCATAGACGCCCAGAAAGGCAGCTTAATGTTAGGCTTTGTGAGGAGAGATATTAGCATGTGAATGATATACAGCCATTACTGCTGAATATCAGCCATTGCTCCTATTTCTAAAGCGCTGCTAAGCCCTCACTCAAAACAGTTCAGTTCTGCAAACATTAACTACTGGGGGAAATAAATAAATTACTGAGTGACTGCCGCTAAGTGCAGCCAAATATGACAACATTTACATAATAAAACCAATCGGGGAAAATTAAGGAATTTCAATGCATGCATTTTACTGAAAAGATAAATGTTACTTTTTGGAGATAAATGCAGTCAATTATGTAAATGCAGCAGGTTAATACTATGTACCATAGCTTTCAAAATCTGAAGTTTCTCTTCATAATACTTTCTTCTCTTCTATTATTATTTTTTTTATCTGTACAACCTCAAAAATGAAAACTTTAACTTTAAGTATAAGATCATTTTTCCAGACGTTGTCCTGTTAAACTGGGACAGAACCCTTGATGGATGTAATATCTTGATGAGATCTGTTGCCTTATGTACATAGTGCATTGTATATAGCAATCTGTGAAATGTAGGAACCTAAAGGGGTACCTCGGCACAATTTATTTATTTAATTTATTTCAAATCAACTGGTTTCAAAACATTATATAGATTTGTAATTTAATTCTATTTAAAAATCTCAGCCCTTCCAGTGCCTTATCAGCTGCTGTATGTCCTACAGGAAGTGATGTATTCTTTCCAATGTGCTTCCTGCTACCACCTCTGTCCTTGACAGGAACTGTCCACAGGAGTAGTAAATCCCCATAGGAAACCTCTATTGTTCTGGACAGTTCCTGTCATGGACAGAGGTGGAAGCAGAGAGCACCACATTAGACTGTAAAGAAAACACCACTGTCTGCAGGACACACAGCAGCTGATAAGTGCTGGAAAACTTGATATTTTTTAAATAGAGATAAATAAGTTGGTCGAAGTTGGTTGCTGTTGAACAATGCTGCTTTAAATAAACAACCAAAGGTCCAGATTTATCAAAGACTGGGAAATAGAAACTGGTGTAAACTGCCCATAACAATCAATCATAGCTCAGCTTCCATTTTACCAGATGTGATAGCTGAGCTGGGATTGGTTGCTATAAGCAGCTTACACCAGTTTCTATTTTGCACCTTTTGATAAATCTGGGCCAAGGTGCTTCTTTGTTGAGATATTCCCAAGGGAGGGTCCTATGCTATCTCTCCATCTTCTGAAAAAATTTAAGGTGGATGAGCTTGTATAATGCCTGGTCTTACAGAAAAAAAGGCATTTCCCTGTAAAAAGCAAACCAACTCAAGCTGAGTGGCCTGGAGTTAAAGGGATGGCAGCCAAAGAATCTATGAATTTAAGTATTTTTGTACCTGTTCAAGTATTGTACCTCCCTTATGGATAAGAACCATTAGAATTGTGTCAGGGCCCTGGTGGAGAGAAAGACACAATATAAATGGGGCCTATTGCTCGCACCCCCATGCTACCTACTTGCAGATGAAGTCCTAAAGGACCGTCCACAACTGGGCGACAGTCCCTGCTCTAAAATAAGTGCTTAACAGACCAAACACAGGCAAAAGACTGGACACAGAATACATAGGTCAAACGGGCCGAGGTAAATACCAGATGAGCAACATATGAAAGCCAGAGATAGCAACAAAGTAAATGGAGAGTGAAGGCCAGAGAGAGTAGCACTAAAAGCTCTGGACAAAGCAAGGTACAAAAATAAAAAGGCAAAGAATGGTTACAAAACAGGCAAAAGGGGTCAGGAAACCAGAAACACAGAATGCAAGCTGGATAAAGCTGGACAGAAAAGCTGGACAAAGCTGTCAAGAGCTCAGCCTGAAGGAAGAGAGATTCCTATAAGGGAAACCAAGTACCAGACACAAAGCTCATGTGTTCAGGCAGGGACACACAGAAAGCCAGAGGTGAAGAGACTTGTCCATCAAAACACAGTGGACACAATTAGCAACAAAGCAAGAGCAATGGTAAGTGCAGGGCGAACTACAAAAACCTGAAACCATGGGTGGATTAATTTTACTATAGGTCCCGGGCTGTTCACTAAGCCTGGGCCCCCCACCCTACTGTAACTATGGCAGCACAATTGTGGTTTTCATAGTACAGGATAAATAATGTCATAATACTCTAATTTGTGCAAAATCACAGTAAAAAGCAGCAATTTTTTTTGCAAATAATGGCAGAATTGTAGCCAGAAGACAATACACACCCTCAGTAAAAGTCTGTTTTGGTGGCCATGGGCCCCCCAGGAGCTAAGGGTCTCGAGCTACTGCCCGAAACAGACCTATTGTAATCCACTACTGCCTGGAACAGAAAACTGAAGCAAGGAAAGATGCAAAGGACACAGAAAAACAAGGAATGAATTTAAGGCCAAAAGTATAATCTTTACCGCAGAGGTCAAAACTTCACCTTAGAGGGCGGCACTGATATGTTATCAGGCACAATCATATCAAATTGTTTCTTTTTCTGAACTGTTGCCTAAATATGCTGTTAAAGTTTCAAGTTCTGCGAGCCACTATCGAAATGTGTGTCTTACAATTCCCACTGCCCTTATATTGAGTCAATTTTTTTTATCCGCCACCCCCCATCAGTGTTATCCCGACATGTACTCCCTACGGATTCATGTAGCAAATATATCTAATGAGTGTTGCAATTTTTTTTTTGCTCTAAGCTAGTCATCACATGACAGACAACCTGGAATTTTAGTAAACCCTAAATAAATTAAATTATCTTTGCATCCACTGCATATCTATCTTTCTTCATATCTAGATACAGTTTATGTAAGCAGCATGGCTTCAATGGGTTAAAGGGGTTATCCAGCGCTACAAAAACATGGTCACTTTCCCCCCTCTGTTGTCTCCAGTTCAGATGTGGTTTGCGATTAAGCTCCATTTACTTTAATGGAACTGAGTTTGAAACCCCACCCAAACTGGAGACAAGAGTGGAGCAAAAGTGGCCGTGTTTTTGTAGCACTGCATAACCCCTTTAATTCAGAGGGTGGGTGCAAGCAGAAGCAACTCTGACAAGAGCCTAGTTGCAGCTAGTAGGTTGATAATCCACGGCACTCCAAAGTAGCGAATAACAATCCATCACAGCAAACAGTGAAATGCAACACAATGTGGTTATACCACATTTCTGCAGACTGTCACTGCCATTTCCAAGTGCAACAAGTCAAAAATTATTATCCCTTAAAGCGTAGCTATCATTTAAATGTCATTTTTCAGAAATCAAAAGGCATGAATACTAAAAGGGATTTTTAAGAAACTCTGAAATAGGTTTCATTAAGCAAAAGAGCCTCTTTCTGTACTCAAAAAGCTGTTTTACAGCCTCCCCCTCACTTCATAAGAAGCAAGCTTTCTGTGTCTAATGTGCTCTATGGAGGGGGGAATCGGCCAAGGGGGATAGATGAACATGGAGAGGAGAAAATACAGCTCTGCAAAGGACTACACCCTGAAATCTTCTCTCATCAAGATTTCAGACTAGCAGTGACCTTTCTGACCCATGAATCCAGCGTTTTATGTGCCCAAATGGCAGGGCTGTTTCTCTCCTCTTCCTGCTCACTCATCCCCCTCGGCCCCTCCCCCTCCATAGGTTATAATGGACCTAGAAAACCTGTCTTCACTTTGCTTCTCTGTAATGAAAACAACTTTGCATAATAATAAACCGATAAGAAGTGAGTGTGTGTGTGTGTGTGTGTGTGGGGGGGGGCTCGGAAACAGCTTTTTTTAGTACATTTCATTTCGCTTTCTACACTCAGAACTTTCTCAAGTGTACAAAGCGAAACATTGTGGTTTCCTTTGGGTAAAATAAACACATTTGAATTGACGTCCTTGGAGTACTGCGGTAATTTTTCATTTGAATATTGTTGTACACCGCTTGTCACAGGTGTGTATGGCTTGGCACCGCTGCTTCATTACTTCTTGAGGGCTGCATTAGCATTATTCTCTACCTATCTATTTAACTATCATCTATCTCCTATCTTTTATCTCTCCTATCTATCTATTTACAGTATCTATCTTCTATTATCTTTCTTATTTATGTATTATCTATCTATCTATTTACAGTATATATATTCTATCTATCTATTAGCTTTCTTATCTATGTATTATCTATCTATCTATCTATCTATCTAGGAAGAGAGGAGCCACACTTCTTCACAGGTGTAGCGGGTGCAGTTGGATGCAAATCCCTTGGCAAGGGGGATCCCCAAGTATCACACGAAAATCCAAAGCACTCCAGCATAAGGTGGAAAAAGGTGGTGGTTTATTACAAAAATGTGCAAAAACACAGGATGCAACGTTTCAGTTCTCTCATAGAACCACATGCTTGAAAATGTATGTATATCTATCTATCTATCTAGCTATCTAGCTATCTATTTACAGTATGTATGTATGTACAGTATCTATCTATCTATCTATCTATTATCCTTCCTATCTATCTATCTATCTATCTATACTTCAAAAGAAGCCGTAGCACTCACAAAAGATAGAAATTCAAAGTTGGTTGTTTATTATCCCATGTAGAGCTGTATCCACCTCCACATGGGATAATAAACCACCGCTTTTGAAATTCTCTTTTGTGGGTGCTACAGCTTCTTTTAAAGTATATATTAGCTACACACCTTGCTTCCTGGTGTGGCCGTCTAGCACCCTGTTCACACCACGAGTGCTGGGACTGTTTGACGCTATCTATCTAATATATATTCTATATGCGACTGCAAATGCTATATAGTTTCTCTGGGCCTATGCTTTCACCTGTTACTTTATTTTACAGGTACTTAAACTAGAACATAAAAGCAGAATCTTCTTTCGGGATTATTGCCAAATGAATTGGAAGTTATTAAATGATCAGTAAAAATTATACAGTGCTCCATATAACACTTTTATAAATGAACTAATTTAATGGGATATGGGGCATTCATCCAACATATCACAGCACAGTCTGCACTGTATACAGTATACGGCACTTGGCTTATTCTTATCATCTAGAAGATATCTATGTAGTTGTTGGTTTACAGGTTTAGGCTATGTTCACACTACGTGAACAAACGGCTTAGCCCAGATCAAGTACCGGCCGGGTGATCTTTCCGGCCGCGGAGCTCTGATGCGGGTACAACAGCACGCGCCCGCATCAAAGCTTCCCATAGCACACAGTAAAGCTTCACTGCTTCACTGTGTGAACCGACAGGTCTTTCTGCGGCCGGAACTCACTGAATTCCGGCCGCAGAAAACTGACATGTCAGTTTTTTCTGGCGCTGTGCGGGATCCCGGCCGGAGCACATACGATGTGTGTACGCTCCGGCCGGGATCCCATTAAAAATATAGCTATGTCCTACCCCGCAAAACTACGGCCATAGTTCTGCGGTCTAAACCCAGTTACATAGCTAGTATAGCTAAAAAAAGTCTCATGACCATCGCATTTAACCAAGGAGGGGATCGATGGAGGGAAGGCGGATGGATGATGATAGGTTCTATACATATGCATTTATATTATTTTGGTCTAAGAACTTGTCTAGGCCTGAAGTGAAGCCTCCATTGTTGTGACCAGATCCTGGGGTAGACTGTTCCACAGATTCACAGTTCTCATGGTAAAGAAGGCTTGTCGCCTCCGGAGATTGAACCTTTTTTTACTCCAGACGCAGGCAGTGCCCCTTGTCTTTTGAGGGGGTTTTACCTGGATCATCTTTTCCCCATATTTCTTCCATTTCTTCTTTTTCACCATTTATATATTAAAAAAAAAAAAAAAAAAAATCATATCTCCCCTTATACTAAACGTCTCTTCTGAAGACTAAACAAATGTAATTTTTTTAATCTCACCTCATAACTAAGATGCTCCATTCCCCTTATTAGTTTAGTTGCCCGTCTTTGTACCCTCTCCAGCTCTAGAACGTCCTTTTTATAAATCAATTCCAAAACTGGACGGCATACTCCAGATGAGGCCGCACCAAAGCTTTATAAAGCAGTAATATTATATCCCTGTCCTGAGAGTCCATGCCTGTTTTAATGCATGACAATGTATATTCTGCATGACATGACAATGCATGACAATTATATTCTGGGGTGCAGTGTGTGGCAGTATAATATTCAGGGATGTAGTGTGTAGCAGTATTACATTCATGGTCACAGTGCGTGGCAGAATTTTATTCAGGGGTGCAGTGTGTTGCATTATTATATTAAGGGGTGCAGTGTGTGGCAGTATTACATTCAGGGGTGTATTATGTAGCAGTATTATTTTTAGGGGCACATTATGTAGCAGTATTATTTTTAGGGGCACATTATGTAGCAGTATTATTTTTAGGGGCACATCATGTAGCAGTATTATATTCAGGGATGCAGTGCGTGACAGTATTAAATTCACGGGCACAGTGTGTAACTGTATTACATTCATGGGAGCAGTGTGTGGCAGACTTTTATTCAGGGGTACAATGGGTGGCAGTATTACATTCATGGTCACAGTGTGTGGCAGTATTATATGTAGGGGCACAGTGTGTAGCAGTATTATATTCAGGGGAGTTGTACAGTATGGGGCAGTTCTACATTCATTATCCTAACTTGGTAACTGGTATATTTGATTATTAGATTAGAAATAATAAAGCTACAATATAGAGAAACCATGGGGGAGCTCCTGCATTCTCCACCTATGTGGACCCAAGCAGTCCAGTGAGGCTTTTATGTATATTTTGACATATGTGAATACATTTATTTTTCTCTTTACTTTTTAGACTGTTCATTTTAACTCAATATTCTCTTTATTTCCATGAAACCATCTGCAAATCACTGGTGGTAAGTCTGACTGGCTGAATAGGCAGAATAGCATGTAACATTCATAAACTAAACATTGTAGTAGAATGACAGCTGGGGAGTCTCAGTAGTGGAAGACTGCTACATCCAATTGATTTAATAAGAGGGCTTCATACATAACTAAACTTACTATTTCTGTCAAGCAAAGCGTCAAGGACGTTAGTTGGTAAACATCAAATGTTGAACACCAAAAGGAAGCAGCTGTAGAAGAATGGCTGAACGCAGATTGTATAGTATACATAGAGTTTCATATTAAAATACCAATACTTAAAGTGAGTGTGAAAAATAAACAAATAAAGAAGCAAATAAATAAATTGTAACTTTAACCCCTTCCCGACCAAGGACTGTACGTCCATGGTCAGGTAGGGGTGCTTAGAGCGGGGCCGCATATAGGCAATCAAGGTACCGATAAAAAGTACAGATCATGGCACAAAAAATGACACCTCAACCAGTCCATAGACCAAAGGATAAAAGCGTTATAAGCATGGTCATAGAGCAATTTTAAGGAGCATTTAGAATTTTAAAAGGATTTTAAATTTTAATTGGTTTAATATTTGAAAAGCCATCAAATAAAATAAAAGTTACACAAGATATTGTTGGAATCGTACTGACTTGAGGAACATAGATAACATATCAGTTTTACCATAGGACAAATGGTGTAAACACCGCACACACACACACACACACAAACACACAACCACCATATTTTATGGAAAATAAAAGTCTGTCATTGCAAGGTACAATTAGTGACGCAAAAAAAAGTAAGTGCTACAGCCTTTTAACCCTTTAAGGGTTTTCCTCCTTGTGTTTAAAAGGCCGTAGCACTTGCATTTTTCCACCTAGAGACCCACATGAGCCCTTATTTTTTGCATCACTAATTGTACTTTGCAATGACAGGCTGAATTTTTGCATAAAGTACCCTGCGAAACCAGGAAAAAATTCAAACTGGGGTGAAATTGAACAAAAAAACACATTTTTTTTATTTAGGGTTTTTTTGTTTTTACGCCATTCGTCCTAGGGTAAAACTGATTTGTTATACATGTTCCTCAAGTCATTACAATTACAACGATATATACCATGTATAACTTTTCTTTTTTCTGATGGCCTGTAAAAAATTCAAACCATTGTTAACAAATATATGTTCCTTAAATTTGCTCCATTCCCATACTTTTAACGCTTTTATCCTTTGGTCTAAGGGGCTGTGTGAGGTGTAATTTTTTGCACCATAATGTGTTCTTTCTATCGGTAACTTGATTGCGCATATACGACTTTTCAATCACTTTTTATTACATTTTTTATGGCTTTGATGCGACCAAAAATGCGCAATTTTGCAATTTGGGATTTTTTTGCGCTTATGCTGTTTACCGTGCGAGATCAGGAATGTGATTAATTAATAGTTTGGGCAATTACGTACGCGGCGATACCAAACATGTTTATTTATTTATTTACTTTTATTTAACCCTTTAAGGACGGGGCCACTTTTCGTTTTTGCGTTTTAGTTTTTTCCTCCTTGTGTTTAAAAGGCCATAGCACTTGCATTTTTCCACCTAGAAACCCACATGAGCCCTTATTTTTTGCGTTACTAATTGTAATTTGCAATGACAGGCTGAATTTTTGCATAAAGTACACTGCAAAACCAGAAAAAAATTCAAAGTGTGGTGAAATTGAAAAAAAAAAAAAAAAAACGCATTTCTTTTATTTGGGGGGATTGTGTTTTTACGCCATTCGCCCTGGGGTAAAACTGACTTGTTATGCATGTTTCTCAAATTGTTACAATTACAACGACATGTAACATGTATAACTTTTCTTGTATCTGATGGCCTGTAAAAAATTCAAACCATTGTTAACAAATATACGTTCCTTAAAATTGCTCCATTCCCAGGCTTATGACGCTTTTATCCTTTGGTCTATGGGGCTGTGTCACGTGTCATTTTTTTGCGCCATGATGTGTTCTTTCTATCGATACCTTGATTGCGCATATATGACTTTGATCGCTTTTTATTAAATTTTTTTCTGGATTTGATGCGACCAAAAATGCTTATACTAGAAGCCCCCCTGGGAAGTGCTGGATCCGGTAATCAGATGCAGCTGTCATCTTTCACAGCTGCATCTGATTACTGTATTAGCGGGCACGGCGATAGGACCGTGCCTGCTAAAACCCGCCGCCCCGGGCTACACGCAGCACCTGGGACCGCAGTGGTTCAGAGCGGTGTCACCGAGCAACCCCGTTTTAAACACCTCTTGGGGACATATGACGTACGGGCAGGCCCGGATTGGTAATCTGGCAGGCCGGGCAAATGCCCGCTGGGCTGCCTGATTACCAATCAGAGGGGCCGCTGGTCCCCCTGCACACTTACATCGGCCCCTGCAGTGGCTGAGAGAGCAGCGCTGCTGGCCTCTGCGCTGTTCCCTCAGCCTCTGCCGGATTGGTCAGGGCCGGCACATTCCCCCTCCCCCTCCCATGTGTAGTGGAGGTGCCGCACAAGCACCGTCAGCTTCAACCTACTCTTCAACCTGCCAGATGACGTCATTTCCTGCCGCAGAGGATCCGCTTCCTGGAGGAGAGAGGAGAAGCAGCTGCTGCCCCCTACAGCACAGAGTGGCTGCTGCTGACACAGAGGGGGCCCTTGCTGCTATTAAAGAGCACTGCTTGGTGAGGAGAAACCTGTCCTTCCCACCAAGCTACATCCGGAGCCTGCCCTCTCCCCCTGCTGTGTAACCAGGCAACCAAGTCTCCTGAGCCCACACAGTGACGTCATCATCTCCTTCCTGCAGTCGGAGGGGCAGGGGAGCACCATGCTGGCTGTGAGGAAGAGAGGGCCTGTCAGCAGCTCAGATTTATGGACAGTAAGTGATTGTTTCTTCTTGTTTGGTGTGTGTGTCCAAAGTGATAGTGTGTATATAGTGTGTCTTAGTATGTAATGTGCCCTGTATATGTATTGTGTGAGGAAAGGATTTCTGTATGTATGTATAGTGTGTGTGTGTATATATGATACATGTATGTACAGTATATATGTGTGTATATAGGATTCATGTATGTACAGTGTGTGTGTGTCTGTATGTATGTATATATGTATGCACAGTGTGTGTGTGTGTATATATATATATATATATATGTATATACATGCACAATGTGTCTGTATGTATGTATGTATGTATGTATGCACAGTGTGTGTGTGTATGTATGTATGTATGTATGTATGCATAATGGGGGAGATTTCTCAAACATAGTGTACAGTGAAACTGGCTCAGTCGCCCCCGGCAACCAATCAGATTCCACCTTTCATTTTCCAAAGAGTCTGTGAGGAATTAAAGGTGAAATCTGATTGGTTGCTAGGGGCAACTGAGCCAGTTTCACTTTACACCATGTTTGATAAATCTCCCCCAGTGTGTCTGTATATATATATATATATATATATATATATATATATATATATATATATATGCACGGTGTGTGTATGTCTGTCTGTATGTGTAAATGTATGCATGTATGCACAGTGGGGGAGATTTCTCAAACATAGTGTACAGTGAAACTGGCTCAGTCGCCCCCGGCAACCAATCAGATTCCACCTTTCATTTTCCAAAGAGTCTGTGAGGAATTATGTTTGATAAATCTCCCCCAGTGTGTCTGTATATATATATATATATATATATATATATATATATATATATATATATATATGCACGGTGTGTGTATGTCTGTCTGTATGTGTAAATGTATGCATGTATGCACAGTGTGTGTGTTAGAGATGTGCGGACTTTTGGTCCAATAGCAGTTCGCTCGATCGTGATGCCTGTGATCCCGGGTGCATAGTTGCGATCCTGGGAATATGCAGCCAGGATATTCCAGGAAATGGATCTGGAATTCCCTGGAATATCCTGGCCGCATATTCCAGGGAGCGCAACTATGCACCCGGGATCACAGGCATCACGATCGAGCGCAGATCCTGTCAGACCAAAAGTCAGACGCTCCGCACATCTCTAGTGTGTGTGTGTGTGTGTGTGTGTGTGTATATATGATATATGTATGTAGGCACAATGTGTGTTCATGTATGTATGTATGTATGTATGCACAGTGTGTTTGTGTGTGTATATATGATATATGTATGTATGCACAATGTGTGTGCATGTCTGTATGTATGTATTTATGTATGTATGCACAGTGTGTGTGTGTGTGTGTGTGTGTATATTTATATGTATGCATGCACAGTGTGTGTTGTGTGTTTATGATGTATGTATAGAATGCGTGATGTGTGGATGCAGGTGACCAGCATATCCTACAGCACTTACACCACTGCAATAATCTGTATTCAAATGTGACTTAATTATTCCATAGACAAAAGTCCAGCACTTTCTTCCAGTGAATTAATATTCACAACTTTATAGTAAATCCCTGATACAAGACGCCATCACCATCACATACTGCATTTGTTGGTAACAATGGTGTCTTTATGGATCTCTTGTAAAGCTGTGAATTCTAATAGACCAGAACGAGGTGCTGGACTTTTGTCTGTCAGGCTATGTTCACACACACTTTTTTAAGCCATACAGTAGCTGCTCAAAAAGTCCTAAATGGTCCTTTACAGTTTATTGCATTCAATTAAACTTGATATTAAAATGGCTGCCTATGCAGACATGTAGTGACTTTAAGGTGATAATTAGAGATGAGTGAGCCTGGCCGAGGTTTCGCTTCATACAAACCTGAACCATTGGCCCTTGAATCCCGCTGTCTTCCCGCTCCATAGAGATAGCACAAGTTGCATTTTTAAGCCGGAATACAGCCTAGATCATAGTCTGTATCTCTGTTTTCCAGACGGGACTTGTGCCATCTCCACCTGCCGCAAGGAACGAGAAGACAGCGGGATTCAAAGGCCGATGGCTCAGGTTTGTATGAAGCCGAACGTCGGACAGGCTTACTCATCTCTAATTATAACCATTACTGTAAAATTAAAAGGATTATCCAGGATTAGAAAAACATCACCACCCCTGTCCTCAGGTTGTGTGTGGTATTACAATTCAGCTCCATTCACTTCCCTGGATCTAAGCTGCAGTACCGCACCCAAACTGAGGACAAATGTGGTGCTGTTTTTGGGAGAAAGCGGACATGTTTATCTAATTCTGGATAACCTCTCCTCAAGGAGCGTCATCAAATTACATAAGCATCATCGGGAGGAGGGGGGGCAAATGGCATAAGCGTCATCAGGAGGAAGGGGGGCGAATGAGATAAGCGTCATCAGGAGGAAGGGGGGCGAATGAGATAAGCGTCATCAGGAGGAAGGGGGGCGAATGAGATAAGCGTCATCAGGAGGAAGGGGGGCAAATGAAATAAGTGTAATCAGGAGCAGGGGGAAAATGAAATAAGTGTCATCAGGAGCAGGGGGGCAAAATAAATAAGTGTCATCAGGAGCAGGGGGGCAAATTAAATAAGTGTCATCAGGAGCAGGGGGGAAATGAAATAAGTGTAATCAGGAGCAGGGGGGAAATGAAATAACTGTAATCAGGAGCAGGGGGGAAATGAAATAAGTGTCATCAGGAGCAGGGGGGGAAATGAAATAAGTGTCATCAGAAGCAGGGGAGCAAATGAAATAAGCCTTCTTCCTGATGACGCTCTTTGCAAAATTAAATTAGTTGAAGGGCTATGCAGCTTTTAATATATCATTAAAAGCCTTGGCTATACTATACGGAGGCCCAGAGAGGTCCAATACAGTGGGGCCTATGCTTCATGCAGAGAGTGGTCCAATACTTTGTGGGGATAGAGAGGAGGCCTGTAATCTATTGGAGCACAGAGAGGGCATATGGGGCACAGAAGGGGCCTTACTACTATAGGGGAAAATGTTTTATTACTATATGGAGACACAGCACAGAAGACTCCTATTACTATATGGGGTACAGAGGGGACCTAATACTATAATACTATATAGGGGTGCAGAAGGGCGGGACTACTATTTAGAGACACAGACTGGGCCTAACTGCTTATAAGGGGGTCAAAAGGGAGCAAGGTTACTGTGTGAAGAAATACACTTGGGGATGATGCTGGAGCACGGATCTTAAATTGTTTGTCTGGTAGATCTTGCAGAGAGGAGTCACGGCCGCAGAAGTCTTCATGATGGCCGAGCAAGAAAAAGAGAACAAATCCAGCAAAAACGTCACTTGCAATTCATGCAGAGAAGACGCCTCCTGTAAGTCACTGGACGTAATTGCACTATAAGCACTCCTTTCATAATCATCCTTTTTATTACCAGCTCAAGTGTCACAGCGACATCCGCAGCATCGCCGTGTATGTAAATCAGTCAGAGCAGGAAGGCACGGGGGGAGGTACAGCTGTGGCTTGTCTCCGCCTCTGTGACACTTTAGCTGGTAATGAAAAGGATGATTATAAAAGTATATACTAGACTAAAGGTCCTGTCCCCGCATTTGTATTCTGGGATCTACACCTTTGTACCTGGTATGGACCACACAGATACATTGTGGATTTGGTGCAGCTGAAATACATAAATATGCAACAACAAATCCACAGCAGATTATGTTGTTTTTTATGTGTTGATGGTAGGGTTCATATATTTAATGAAGTAGTGAGTAAGTAAGTGAGTAAGGAGCAGAATTTGCTACAGCATGTACACTGCTATCTATCATATATTGGGGAGGATATATTATGTGGGCTGCTGAGGTTTGAGTGCCAGGGCTGATTTTAAGTCCCAGTCCGGCCCTGCGTACGGGTACGTCATATAGCCCTAAGAGGTAAAACGCGAGGAGGAAAAAATAAAAGCGCAAAAACGAAAATTTGCACGGCCCTGAAAGGGGTTAACTTTGACTGAAAAGTGTCCCCCCAAGTGTTACAATTTCTATATACACTATTTGGTCATATGGACATTACAGAGGAGTAGAAATGAGTGGACCTATAAAACCTAGAAGACCCAGAATTGGGTTTGTGCAAACCTGAGTGTGCAGCATTTGATTATCATAGTCTGAAGAAGTTGGATGCAGCCTTAGGGAGTCCTGGAAGACATGGATACAGCCTATGGCATAGGAACTTAGTGGGAACGTAGCCTTAACATGGACAAAAACATGGGTAACCTTTGCCTCTCCAGCTTCTGCAAAATTACAAATTTCATCATGCCCGAACAGCTAAAGCTACAGAATTATAGTTCTCCAACAGCTCAAGAGCCAAAAGTTTCCTATAAGTGATGAGCGAGCATGCTCGTCCGAGCTTGATACTCATTCGAGCATTACTCTAGAAAATGTCATTATTTGTTTTTCTGTAAGTTTGGGCGCTATTTCTCAGCCAATAAACATGCAGTAGACTTTTTTGTACATCCTGTGATTACATGGGACCCATACATGTCGATAGCAGCGATTGGTTGGCCAGATCAGATGACCCTGCCTTATAAAAATTGCGGCCACCGAAGCTCGGCTCACATGCATGCTGAAAGAGATTAGGGACAGAGCTGCTGCTGGTCAGGGAGACATTAGGGAGGGAATTAGTGTTCCAGTAGGCAGTGAATACTAGCAAAACAACCAAACAGCCTATGTAAGGGCTTCAAATCGTTTTTAAATTGTATTACTACAGACTGCTCGCTGGGACTTCTAGTGCAGCTACCACAATTTCAGCAGCACACTGTGGTGATCGGCTGCTGGCAGAAAGGGGACATTAGGTGTTGCATACAGACCCCTAAGAAGTGCTCAGTACTTTTTGTATTGGGACCCCTAGTATATTTTCTGATTTCTGTATTTCTTGCTCAAGTGATATCTAAGTTCACTACTGCTTGCACAGTGTAAAGGGGGTGTCACAGAGTGTATAGGTGCAGCCACCTACAGATTGTATCCCACCGCCCCCAAAAAACTAGTGGGACCACTAGTATATTTTCTGATTTCTGTATTTCTTACTCAAGGGCGACATATCCAAGTTCACTACTGCTTGCACAGTGTAAAGGGGGTGTCACAGATTGTATAGGTGCAGCCACCTACAGATTGTATCCCACCACCCCCCAAAAACTAGTGGGACTACTAGTATATTTTCTGATTTCTGTATTTCTTACTCAAGGCATATCTAAGCTCCATACTGTGCAGTGTCCATAAAATGGTGAACCCCAGGGGTAAGGGTCGAGGACGAGGGCGTCGGCATGGGGTTCCAAGTGATGCAGTTGGCAGAGGCCGTGGTTCAGGGCAGGGTGATACAGCAGCACCCATTGAGGAAGAAGCAGTGGCACACCGCAGATGTTCACTCCCTAGCTTCTTCGCACAACTTACGGGGTCTCATGGTAGACCGATATTAAAAACCACAGCAGTGTGAACAGGTGATCACGTGGATAGCGGATAATGTGTCCAGTAACTTAACCACCACCCAGTCTTCCATGCAGTCCACCCACGCTACCCAAGGTAGTTGAACCCTTGCTCCATCAGATCAGCCTCCTTCCCCACAGCCTTGCCTATGTCAGGGAAAGAAGGGAATCAGATCCACCACCACCACCATGCTCCCAGGAACTCCTTTCTGGACCCTTCCCTGAGTACGAGCAAATTTATTACAAAATATGTGCTGAAAATTCTGTGAATATGTGCTTTAACCCCTCGCTGTTCGCAGCCCCGATGCGCATTAGCCCATCCTTGGCCGCATCCCCCATCTCTGGCCGCATCCCCCCATCCCCCGCCGCATCCAGCAGCCCGCATCCCCTATCCCCACCCGCATCCTGCAGCCCGACACCGAGAGCATAAAGTGCCTGCTAAGGTGGTCAGTCATATGATGCAGGGAATGTTACCCCAACTGCTACTCTCAAATTCAAAGTCAAATTAAAACTCAAAACAGCGGTTAGGGGAGAAGTGGTGAGTCACATGATGCAGGGAATGTTACCCCAACTGCTACAGTCAAATTAAAAGTCAAATTCAAACTCAAAACAGCTGTGGGGGAGAGGTGGTGAGTCACATGATGCAGGGAATGTTACCCCAACTGCTACAGTCAAATTCAAAGTCAAATCCAATTTAGCCTTCTTGTCTTGTCCATTTCAAACTATATTATCTGTGGATGTCATCTTACGGGTGTCCTCTGCTGTCCTTTCACCAGTACCTTCTACCTTCTTTGGATGTTGCTATGTTGTGTCAGGCAAAGTTTTTGGGTGGTTCATCATATGTTACCTCTGTTTTAATGGTTCCCTGTGTTCTCACTGCCATGCTGTGTCAGGTTAAATTTTGGGGTGATTCATATGCTACCTCTGTTTTAAACCTTCACTGTGTGATCATTGCCATACTGTTGCCCATAATTTGGCATAATAATGTGATTAGGCAGCCTCAGAGGCATCGATGCATGCTGCCCTTGCTGTTTTCTGTCCATTTCCGTGGTGTTTCTATCATTTTCTGAGGTTGACAGGTTTTCACACGACCTTCCCTCTACCGAGCTTGGGTCCCCTGCAAAAATGCTTGAGATTCCTATCGACTTCAATGGGGTTCGTTATTCGAAACGAGCACCCGAGTATCGGGAAATATTTGTCTTGAGTAACGAGCACCCGAGCATTTTAGTACTCGCTCATCACTATTTCCTATTCCTAAAGCCCCTATTACACAGGGCGATGTGGAAAGCAAGCAAGCACCAACCAGTCAGGTCAGTGCTTGCTTGCTCCTCGTTCTGCTGCCAGCAGACAGCCTATAGGAGACAACGGTGGTCTGCTTCATCCTGCATGACGGCTGATCGTTGTCTTCTATTCCACAAAACGATTATCATCCATATCAGCTGAATATGGACGATAATTGCTTTGTGTAAAATGGCCTTAACTATAGGAATAACATTTCTACACTCCTTTTCCCTCTATTATGAGTTAAATGGGGTATCTTTCATATTTAAGTTGTCATCTTTCAATGTAACATAAAATAATACAAACACAGATGTGAGATGTTATTCACCCAGGTATAAGGAGATGTATAATGTATTATTGACTGACAAATCTGTCAACTAGACAATGACAAGTATATTATGACAAGCAATTCAGTGAATGTATTAATGTTATATAGCAGGAAAAAGAAAAAAAAGACAGTTGTATATACAAGATAACTGATGCTACATTACATGTTGTATGCACAATTTGGGTAATATAGCTTAATAGGAATTGATGGATGGCAGATTTGACAAATCATAGGTTCTTACATCAGTATTCCAAGTTCTGTAAGCCTTGCAAAAATAATTATTTTGATTGTGCCCTAATCCAGTCATCCATAGCAGGCATGGCATCAGAAATGGTGTGAAATTTGTTTCCCTTGAGTTGTTTCTTCAGGTTTGGAAACAGATGATAGTCGGGAGCTAGATCTGGTGAATAAGATTGGTGGCCAACAAGCTGGAAGCCTAGCTCCACCAGTTTTGCCATGGTTGCTTGTGCAGTGTGAGCAGAGACGTTGTCTTCCGGGAACAAGATAACTTTAGACAGCTTTCTGCTCCTTTTGGCCTTCAAAGCTGTCTTTAATTGGTCCAAAAGTGCAATGTAATACCTTGCATTGATGGTGAAACCGTTTTGAAGATAGTCCACTAGCAGCACACCCTCCTTATCCCAGAACACAGATGCGATCACCTTAGTGGCTAATTTTTGGACCAGGAAAACCACTGTGCCTCCTCTTTTTTCACTGCTCCTAGGTTTTGGGGTCATACAAATAAATCCAGGTCTCATCCATAGAGACAAGTCAATCCAGGATGTTCTAATCAGTCCAGAAATGCTGAAAAATGGAACAGGAAGTTTTCGCTCACACACTGTTCTGATCTGTTGTTAAACATTTGGGGATCCACTTTGCAGATAACTTCATGTTCAAATGTTCATGGATAATGACACAAACATGTTCACAAGAAATCTCCATGATTTTTGCTATTCCTTTAGCTTAAATTTGCTGAATCTCCAATAAAAGGTTGTGCACACCATTGATGATCTCCAGAACAACAACCACTCTCAGACGTCCAGGACATCCCTCATTATTGGTGCTAAAACAGCCCATTTTAAATTTTGCAGTCCAGCTCTTAACTGTAGAATAAGAAGGGCATTGATCCCCCAATGTCTGCAACATATCACCATGAATATCCTTTGCTTAATTTCCTTGCAGAAACAAGAATTTTACCAATTCTCTGCTCTCAATTGCTGTGAATATTGTTTTAGACTCTGTCATTTTGTTTTCATGCCTAGATTACTGTTGTTATAAACTACATACACAAAAATTTGAAAACATATATTAAACACATAAGACTTTCATGTGATTTAACATTCATTACCATAGGAACAAAAAAGGAAACAAAGCGAAAGTATTAACATTACAGTCAATCTGGTGACACCCCCCCTCCACCATATGCCATTATTTGGCACCACTCTGTAATTCCTGGGAGATATATTTTAAGAAATGGTCTATAGGGGTCAATCAAATGTTATCCAGATCCAGTTAATCGAACTGGTGTTAGTCTTACTGAAATTAAAACAGTTGTTAGTTTGGGATAATTTTGGGGGTATGCATCTTATACCCTTGGAAATCTTCTGTGATGGAACCAGGCGGCAAGTATCTAGTTACTTTTTAGTGCAAACACAGGAGACATAAATTATATAATGTTGTCCCTAATGGAATCAGTAGACTATTTTGTTCATGGATGTATTGTAGTCACATTAAAATAAACCTGATATGTAATTTATGCTACTTTACTAACCGGACTCTGCTTGTACCACCCATACCCAGGATGATTGACAACCTTCTGTCTACACAAACTGATATAGGAAACATTGTCAATCACTGTGTGTGTGGGAGGAATGATCAGTCAGTCAATCTGATATAACTCAACAATCCTGTTTCAAATTACAGAAAACATACATGATAGAGTTCAGCTCAGCTTCTCTGCCTCTAGCTATATTCCCACAACATTTTTTTTTAGGTGGAAAAAAGTAATTTTTTAATAACGATGGCTGTTATTAATGATCATGATCATTAAAAATGTCCATCATTGTCAAAAAAATGTTTGTTTTTACCACTAAAAAGACATTGCAGGAATGTAGCCTCTATCATATCCTGCTTTCAGATAAAGCAGCAACAATTACCTTACAGGATCACCTTGAGGCTATGTTCACCTATGGTATTCCAGTCAGTATCTCGAAATAAAACGTGGAGTGGGTCAAAAACACAGAAAAAGTGCACATTTTTCCATTATAATTTATCTCTGTTGGTTACCATTACTGATTTGAGCTAAAAATATTGCCTAAAATACTATGTGCAAACATAATCTAGGGGTCCAATTAGATAAGGCAACTTTTAACAATTAACGATAAACTATCGTAAACGAGGGCTTCCTTATATCGATTACCATATTACACAGAATGATATTCGTTCGCTGAGACGAGTCATTAGTTACTACAATCGTTTACTCCATCTCGTCTCAGCAAATTAACAAATGATGTGGGATTAAACTGAACAATAAGTGAACAAATGTGGAATTACAACGAACGATTTTCGAATGATCAAGAATGATTTTAGATGCAATCAACAACACACAAACATTATTTTGATTGTGTGTGTGTTTGTGTGCATGAAATGGCTATATAACAGGTCAAAATTGATCAAAAATGGACATATATTATTTTAATATTTTTGATAGAGTTCTATTTAAATCAATATTAAAACACACATATTAATGTAGTGTCACGGAGCAGATGTTCCACTGCTGTATTGTGTTTTGCAGGTTGATATGTACTGGTGGAAGGTATTATATGTTCTGGGCTGTAGGTGTCATTTTGCGTTCCCACCACTAGATGTCACTCTGTATTCTATATATTGTATGGCAAAGCTGAGGGAAAAGGCTACAACGGATTAACTGATTGAATTGATTGTCTCTGATTGAATGTGTTTTCTTGTGGTTTTGCAACTACCTCTAAGCTGACTGAGAACCAATCCTTGATCTGAATACCTTAAAGTAATCTATCTCCTATGTCTCCAGTCTATCATAGGTTTGAGTTGATACAGTATCATGTGATGTCACAGAACAGCTGGTCTCTGCCCGGATCATCCCGGCCGGGGATGATCTTTACGGCCGCAGTGTTCTGATGCGGACGCATCAGCGTGCACCCACATCAGAACCTCCCACAGCACACAATGAAGCAAGCAGCTGGAGCAGCTCGCTTTATTGTGTGATCTGACAGGGATTCCTACGGCTGCAATTCATTGAATTGCGGCCACTGAAAAGTAACGTCATTTATTTGCGGCGCCGCACGGGATCCCGGCCGGAGCCTTTTACGTTGTGTGAACATAGCGTAAAGGCTAGGACCGACCTGCGAGATTCTATGTTTCTCAAGATAATTTTCTAAAAGGATTTCCTTTCCTTAAAGTAGCCCACTGTCTCTCAAGCCAAGGCTTATCTTTAAAGTCTCCAAAAACTTTACATAAGCTTCCTAAAAGTATGCTATAAAGTATACCTTCCGGTGTCAGTGATTCATAGCTCTAAAAGTCTAAAGTCTTTCAAGGACCCAACATATAACAAAGGAGATCTCAGTCAGCAACTCTTAAACCATTGTATTACTGCACCTTTATTGAAAGAACTGTGATTTTCCACGTACCTCGTCTTTAGAGGGGTTATCCAGTGCTACAAAAACATGGCCACTTTTTTCCAGACACAACACTGCTCTTGTCTCCAGTTTGGGTGGGGTTTGCAGCTCGGTTCCATTGAAATGAATAGATCTTAATTACAAACCACAACTGATTTGGAGACAAGAGTCATGCTGTCTCTAGAAGAAAGTGGCCATGTTTTTGTAGCACTGGATAACCCCTTTAAGAAGTTTTTATGGTAAATGTTTGCCTGTTTAAGTCTATTGTGGGTTCTGTAGTTCCTCTGCACCTACACAACATTAACAGGTGTGTGTCTGGGACCTGGAGGGGGCACATAACACTCAATCCCTGTGATGAGAGCAAAAAAGGTACACCACCTGCCCTAGCTAACACCACTTGGCTGCCCTGGGTTACTGCATTAATTTAAAGCAAATGTATCACTAGTACATTGTTTTTTAGTTTTTGCATGAATGAACCAATGCCTGCGCGGGGATCCAGGTGTTGTGGCTTTTTTTTTTAACTGCCTTCTGGTTCCGACATATGGCACCAGTCTATTCCCAAGCCCACCGGCCCCAAGTGTGATGAAACCCCCTCCCCTCTGTGACACAGCTCCAATCAATGGAGCCACGTCACAGAGGGGAGGGGAGATTGTCACACTGGGGGCTGGCGGGACAACCTCCAGGGCTTCATGCCCAGCCGGTGCTCTGTAAAAGACTGACACAGCACATGGGAACCGGGTAACAGTTCAAGAAAAGGACCACGGCACGGCTGTCTATTCATGTAAAAAACAAAAAAGCAATGTACTAATGGTACATTCACTTTAAATTGTTTTCATCTGTATTTTTGGTTTAAAACATGTGTCAAAATAAATCAGCCCTTTTTGGACTATAGTTTTTTTTTTTTCTATTCCTATACCATCATAGAAGAAACAGCCTAATAGAGGAACCAAAAAAAAGTTGACTTTGAGCTTCAAAATGTGAGTAAAATTCAGTATACATCAGTCAGCAATAAAACAGGCTTTGGTAGGAATAATAGTATTACATTTTAGGTAATTTTACATTTTTTTAACTATTTATTTGACATTTCCAGCCCTTACATTAAACTTGCATTCTTCAGCCAGGAGTAATATAAGTATAAAAGTGCAGAAGTTGAATATGTAGTATGACACGATCATACCATTGTTCCATTTCCAGTCTTTTAACCTTACGGTACCTTTCAATGGGAAGGAGTTACAGAACTCCAGAAGCCATGCATTGTTCACATAGGGGAGCGTCAGACACGATTAGTCTTTTTTTACAGAAGAAGAGATAAGTAAAAAAAATAAAAAAAATTATATATATATATATATATATATATATATATATATATATATATATTATAAAAACAGAACAGAATAAGAACAGAAGTACTAGGGTAGGGTGAAATCACAACAGGCGCCCAGCTCCCTGATACTTAACAAAAGAACTGGCGTTGTATTTAACTTTCATTCTACATCAAAGAAAACCTATACATCCTTATCTGTAAAGAGGCCTGAATAATATAATTCTGAACATTCAACGTGAGGAAGCTTTCAATTAGTCGTCATACTACGTCCTAAAGTAAAATAATTCACATTTATTCCAGAGAACGGTAACTGATTAGCAAATGGACCTGAAAGCTGAGAGTATCCAGTGATAAAAGGACTCTACGCAGACAGAGTAGACTATGGTACTGTATCTAGTAGGAGCAGACTATTCACTAGAGAGGAGCGAACCTCAAGCAAGTTTTGTTTCATCCAAACCAGAGAGTGCAGTATTTAATAGCCGGAGGCTAAAGAAGTTGGATTCAGCCTTATATGCTGCATTCATGTTTTAAGATTTTTCAGGATGGGGGACAGGATTCTACCATTTTAAATTTGGAGATGTCAGACATCACTTACAATTTGTACCTTAGGTACCTTAGAATTGTGTTTTTTTTTTTTTTTTTTTTTTTCTGGAGATGAGCAAAGCCTTAAAAAAATTCAGTTTGCCTTGCTTTTACTGTAAAATTCACAAACTTTGATAGCCGGACTTGAACGAATTAAAACATCCTCTGTGTCTTCAGCCGCACGCTTAGCCAATCAGTGACTGAGAGTGGAAAGCACCGTGGCCAGTGACTGACCAAGCAGCTGTCAATTTTATGTCTCTCGAGAGACAGCCCACTAAGCTAATCACTGGCCGTGGTTCAATTTCTCAGTCAGTGATTGCCTGAGTGTGCACGGAAGAGGACACAGTGGGAGTGTGGACAGGTAAATAAACTTTTTTTTTTTTTTTGCAAATCTTTTTTGCTAAAATTTGCTTTGTTAACTAATTGAATTTTTGCTAAATTTTGTGCTCATATCGCATTTTGGAAAAATAAGTATTATGGGGTAGTTCAAATCCCCCCCCCCCCCCCCAAACAATTTGAATTAGAAAGTTAAAAAGATTTGTAAATTACTTCTATTTAAAATTCTCTAGTATTCCAGTATTTATCAGCTGCTATATGCCCTATGTGACACAGTGTTCTCTGCTGCCACCTCTGTCTGAGTCAGAAATTGTCCAAAGCAGGAGACATTTTCTACGGAGCTTTGCTACTGCTCTGGACAGTTCCTGACATGGACAGAGGTGGCAACAGAGAGCACTGTGTCAGACTTGAAAGAATACACCACTTCCTATGAAACATACAGCAGCTGATAAGTACTGGAATACTAGAGACTTTAAAATAGAAATAATTTATAAATACCCCTTTTAAGGTTTATTAAAACTACAAAGCTGCAAAAGCCTCCAAACATCTCTGTAGATGTAAAAATAAGAAAAAAAAGTTATAAAAGGCCATCTAAAGCATTCTTCTTTTCATTGAGATAGTTTTATGAAGTCTGATCATATGCAATCCTTACAGAAGAGGATGAATGTACTGATCTTGTTCAGGGCTGTGACCTGCACAGTTGTGTTATGTTACTGAACACAAGGCTGCGTGTGACAATAGAAGAAGTGAAGTAGAACAGAGCGGTTGATAACTTACAAGATCAATACATGATCAGAGCAGTAGGAGAAGAGGGAACCGATTATACAAGAGACAGAGAAAAGCATAGGATGGTGGAGATAGAACATACTGTGATCAGTGGGATCATGTGAATAATAGCAGCATTGGGAGAGGAGTGTGCTGGTCCTGTGGGAGGTAGTGACCTGTAAACTCTGTAGTTTATAGTAATAAAAGAGATTGCATGTGTTAAGACAATGTCTTAAAGTGATTGACAATAGAAAATTATAATCATCAGAATGTGTGATCTTAGAGGCAAGAGGGATCTCTGAGTGATAGTTAAATAATTACCAATCTAATTTCCTTTTCAACTAGATTGATATTGTAGGATATGTGGTTGGCAACAAGGTTATAAATGACAATAGCCTCAAGGAAATTGAGAAAGTGTTACGAGGTGTAATGAAAACACATCATAAATGAGAACACATACATGTTCACACTTCTCTCCCCTTCATACTCACATCTCATGCTATGATAAGTTATATAATGAATGTGACATGTAACACAAATATATAATCACTTTACACTTAAGCAAGTACTAAAATACTCAAATGCTCATTATTCGGGTCAATTGTTTTTCATTGCTTGAGCGCTCCACTTGAGTAGCGGGCCTTATTGAAAGCAATGATATTTAACCAGGTGCCCATGCTCAGCAGAACGGAGGGTACCTGGTTAACCTAAAGAGACAGTCTGATCCCTATCCTGCTTCTATCTTCCCTATCACTGCTCAGCCAATCAGTGGCTGCAGTGTTGTCCTACCTAAGCTGCTCATTAGCTGAGTGGTAATAGTTACGTTTGAAGCTAGGTAGAACACTGGAGCGGTATCTCCTCACTCCCCCATCACAGAGCCCAGTCTGGCCTCCAGGGGGTTAACTTAACCCTGACAACAATTTGGTCACCAGCTGTGTGACGCCACTAAACCTCTTTGGGGCCAGACTAAGGACTTAGAAGTCACATAGTATGTTGATGACCAACAGATTTTTCTCTTTATGGTCAACGAGGATAGTGTTTTTTTTTATTTTTTATTAAAAAAAAAACAATCTATTATGTATTGTATTTATAAATTTTACTTTACAGACTTAGTAGGGAAAGCTGTCTGATAGACTGCATCCATTTCTAAGCCAGGGCTTAGTATTAGCAAGTAAAATGGCTAACACTAACCCCCACATTATTACCTCAGTACCTACCTCTACAGGGATACTGGGAAGAGCCAGGTACTAGCAGGCACAGAGCATCCAAAAATGGCGTTCCTGGACTGGACGGTAATAGGCTAGTATAATTGAGCTGGGGAGTCTTTTAAAGTGTTATGCAGCAATATTTTGCACTTCTTCATTCTAACTTTTGTATATAATTACTTGAGTTGGGCACATGAGAATTGACAAATGCTCTACTCGAGTAATGAGCACTTAACTCTATGGGAGACATTTATTAAGTCCAGCGTTTTCTCTCCCAGCAGCTCCGGCACTATGGAGATTTATGTAGAGGCGGACTGCCTCTACATAAATCCTGTGCGCGCCGGTGCACACGGCAGGAAACCTACGCCAGCTGTGAGTGTACCGGGTGAAAAGTGCCCATTTGCGAATATTTTATTCACAAAACGGCCATTTGCGAATAAAATTATTCGCAAATGGGCACTTTCGGCCGAAAAATACGATTTCACCACTTAATACATGTCCCCCTATGTGTCTATGGTGTGCGATTGGCAGGTTTTCACAATAACATAATTTGGTGACTCATGCAAGATGTATATTATTATTTTTTTATGCGTATAACTAGTTATTATCATGCAAAATAAGCTTTTTTATGTGTACTGATAGTATGTCCTGATATTGTGTTGAAAGGGTTTCATGGGAAACTGGAATCCTTAAGCAAATTGGCGATAAGGTAAATGTGGACACATCGTATGAAAAGATCAAAGCAACATCTTACCAGGCAATGACCTATCTGGCCCAACACTTGTATGTATCAGCCATATACTGATGGTTTAACTAATCCAACACTTTTATATATTAGCCATGCAGTGATGGCCTATCTGCGGCAACCCTTGTTATTTTTTTTAGCCGCACATTGATGGCCTAACTGACCTAAAACTTGTTAATATTTAACATGCACTGATGGCCTATCAGAAACAACTCTTGTATATCAACCATGCACTGATGGCCTAACTGTGGCATCCCTTTTTATTTTTAGCAATGCATAGATGGCCTATAGTGATGAGCGAATACTGTTCGATCGAATAGATATTCGATCGAATAGTAAGGTATTCGATCTATCGAATATTATCGAATAGTTCGCCGAATATTCAATAAATATTCGATAAGTGTTCAAATCCCCCAGCTTCCTATTTTTACCTCCAAGTGGTCGAATAGATGTTTTTCAATAATTGAATACTTGTTCCCAATGACATTAATGGGATCGAATATACAATCGAATGTTCAAATATTTGGGAGATATTCGTACGAATATTGAATAAGCGAATATTTCACTATTCGCTCATCACTAATGGCCTAACTTACCTGACACTTGTATATACTGACCCAGCATTTGTACCTGTATATATTAACAATGCACTGATGGCTTAACTGCAGCAATGATGGCCTAACTGCAGAACAATTAAATACTAGATATGCGCTGATGGCCTATGTAGCCTAACTGTTGTATAAATACTGTAGCTCTGCACTGATGGTCTAACTGCAGAAATCTTTTTTTTATTTGGCCACACCCTGATGACCCAGCTGGGCCAACACTTGTTAATAGCTATAGCAGTTGGTGCCTAACTCACAGACTAACTGACCCCACAGCTCTGAACTGTTACTGATACACTGATCCCACAGTTCCTAACTCATGAATCGCCTGGCCAAACAGTTCCTAAGTCCCAGATATACTGGCTCCACATCTCCTAACTCGCCGATCTACTGGCCCACAGCAACTTTGTGCCCTAAAAATGTCAGTAAAATAATTTTCCTACCTGTCTGCCAACAGCACCCTTTCACTTTTCTATATAGAAACAGGTTCCATAGCAGCGGGACCCATGACCACCACTGTTTTGCATGTAGTCACATGTCCCACCTGTCTAATCACAGCCTGCTAGTTGGTTGCTTAGTAGCTGATTTTAAAAACTTTATTAACCCTGTTGTTCTGTTCGGTCAAAAATGACCGAATTTGAAATGTGATATTTTTTTTAAATATTCATTATGCGGTTCTAAAACTTGTGGTTCATTGACTTTTCCTCATCATCGCTCATCATTAATTGTTATCTAATTGAGGTATTTTGGTTGATAACATGTGGGGATATTATGGTGGAAAACAGTGATAAAAAAGGGGTGATCTCAAAGAGTTTTTCAATAGCTTCACTGTAAAAGCTTCCTCCTTTTTTCGTTGAGGAGTGTCCCTATAATTACCTATGATTTGAACAACCATCTGGAAAGAAACCACTTTTAAATGCAATTAGCAAATTATTATTATTATTATTATTATTATTATTATTATTATTGCACCTGTAATTCCCCTAAAAAATTCTGTGAATGTATTCCTGAAAAAAATTCTTCACTTAACTTACTCTAATAATGGGATTGAAGATTCCTCCTTATTAATCATGAAATGTTTCCCATCTTCCCTGATGAGTTACAGAAAACTTTTATTGCAATTGTAGTCAGGTATTTCATAGATTTACAAATAGAAATTATTACTTTGTATTAAAATTACTGTGATTTTCTGTAAATAATTGGTGGTCTGCCATAAGTATTTCTAGGTTTTCATTAGACATTTTACAACATTCCTTTTTGACCCAGTAATGTATGTGTCTATTTGGGCATGGGTATGTCTGTAAAAAGGAGCTGAAAAATGGACATTGTGTGTAATTTTTTTCAGTAATGCAAGTCTATAATAATTAAAGTGCAAATGCTTGGTGACAATTTTATTACTCCAACTTTGCAATTTTCAATGTTAATGATAATGTTTAGTAACATTAACAGTGCTCTGCACTGATGAGGGGCAAAAAGCCGAAATAGCTATCTGCATATGGGAAATCTTTCCTTTTGGAGAGATTGTTTGGCTTGGCCTAAAATCCCCAGTCAATGTTCTAAGACTCTTTGACTGAGCAAGACTTGACTTGAAGAGACATCTCTTTGCTCAAGAGGTGTGAGAGCTATTTTGCATATCCTTTCTTAGCAACATTATTGGCATACAATAATGGGTTCAACACTTCAATCCAATTCAAGGTATAATTCAGGTATAATTTAAGATTCCATTGTAATTGGACCCAAGGCATCATTGGTCTGTGTGTTATAGATCTGTATTATGTCAGTTATAGAATTGTGTGGATCCATAATGCACCTCTGTTTGTCTCAAGTTTTACACAATGCGGACCATGGCATCAAAGTGGGTTATAGAAAATAAGAACTCCCTCCTTCACCTTCTCACTCCTTCTCCATGACACAGTTACAGCAGGCTCGTGGCTCTTATGGCCACTTGAGGCTAAACAGTGACTCCCTAGGTTTGCTAACTTAGTACATCTATTAGACACTGCTATTTTATTTTTATGAAAAAAAAAATACAAACAGATAAATACGTGTTTTATTGTCATTATACTAAGTGTTTTTATTGTATTATAAAAAGCTACAGAATCGTTTTAAAATATTAAAGGCATGCATAAAAATGACATATTACTGTAATCAGACCAACCAACAATATATATTACGTTAAAATTCTATTTATACCACACACTTAAAAAGTAACTTAAAGGGTAGTTTTCTAGCCTTGATTCTCTGTCCTGTTTCCATTAAATTTGTAGTTTATTCCCTATGCAAATTCGGCAGTTTGGTGCACTGGGGGCCATGCTATTACCCTCAATGCACTGATCTTCCCCAGCTGGCTTCCTCTCCTAGTAACTATTGGGGCAGTGTTCTGCTGTGATGTCCCTCCGGCTCTAATCTATGCAGAGCACCAAATGAATATTCATTATGGACAGGCTGGCTAGGGAGCATTTAAAAATGGAATAAACGTCAAATTTAATAAAAACTGAGCCGGGGATCAAGCTAAGAAAACTACCCTTATGTGCTAGATGCATCTGACCTACTGTTAGTTTTCCTTCAATGCTTTACATGGGGGATAAAATTTAAATTGCTGATTCCCTATAAACTATATGATGAAATCATCACCCATAAAATCTATCCTTGAAGCTCTCACTGCTCCTCTTAAAGGAGAACTATCAGCAGGTTAGACAAATTTAACTTGATGATAGGTCCCTATTACACAGGACACACAGCGGTGGATGATATGTCTCTTACCTTCATCCTCAGTGCCGTTCCAGTGCAGTTAGTGGTTTGATACACTGTCCTGTAAGACCGCAAGGAGAACTGGGGCACCTGTTAGGAGCACTGTCTGCCCCCATAGCGCCAATATGGCCTTGACTGGTCCACCCCTTTCTAATTATAATCTATAAAGCAGACGAGCCAGACTGGATCATCGCTATTGAGACGGGCAGTGCTCCTAACAGGTGCCCCAGTGCTCCTAACGGTCTTACTATAAATGCACCAAAACAGCGCCGAGGATGAAGGTAAGAGACATATGTTCCTCCTCTGAATCTCCTGTGCAATAGGGGGCTATCAGCAGGTTATATAGTTCCCCTTTAACCCTTTCTGTATGCTGTTGCTGTCACTGCTATCTCTATGGCAAATGGGTACATAGTAGATGAGTCCATACACTGATTACAGCAGAGTTATAAACCTCAACTGAAGATTCAAATTTCAATGGGGATCATTTATCCTTGTGAAAAAATGTATATAATATAAAGTGAATAATAAATAAAATAAATAAATAAAAAACCCTGAAGCTGTTGTTGACTTGCAGTTGCCACTCCAGTAACTACAATGATTGACACTTTGTTTAAATTACCTAATACAATTACACATTTATTTATTACATACGTCATTTAACTGGTATCCTAAGAATGTTGTCTTAAATTTCACTTTTCTTGTTAAACAGCAAATGCGCCTGAGGCTGAACATTGTAAGTAACAAATAACAGTTAATACAACAGCTTTTTAATTTTGCGCAAATTGCCTTCTTCTGCTATAAAATTACTTCTATGTTCTCTGCACATTTCACAAGGTTTCATAGAGTAGGTTGGATGACTTTATAGCTTAATGGGAATCCGTGCAGGTTTGGAGTCTAGAGTTCAAGAGAAAATACAGGGGAAAACTGGGTAAACTTGTACTTGCTGCTTTTAATGTGAATACTGCTGTACAAGAAACATACACAGTAATGGAAATCCTCTTTCCTTATATCTCCACTGCACACTAGTGATGAGCGAATAGTGAGATATTCGAATATTCGATATTCGTACGAATATCCCGCAAATATTCGAATATTTGATCAAATATTTGATCTCATTAAAGTCTATGGGAACAAGTATTCGATTAGTGAAAAACATCTATTTGATCATTTGGAGGGTGAAACCAGAAGCTGGGGGATTTGAACACTTATCGAATATTTGTCGAATATTCACAGGATATTCGTACGAATATCGAATATTCGAATATCTCACTATTCGATCGAATATCTATTTGATCAAACAGTATTCGCTCATCACTACTGCACACCCTTAGAGGCCCCAGAATTACTGTAGCAGCTTAGTGAACATTATTCATAAAATCAGTTCAAGGTAGATCTGGATGCTTTTCTTGATAAATTTAACTGTCAGGAATGTGCAGTAGCCTGGTATAAACCGGGCCTGTTTTTTTTGCTTTTGTGTAACACACACGTTTGCTTTTCAGCTTCCGGAAATGCAAGAGTTACACTGAACTCTGCTAGCCTTGATTGCCGCACCTGAGCAAGTCTGTTTGATTGACGTCTTTCTTTGCCTGTCTGCAACCTGGAGGATCAGAGCGCCGGCCCGATCCAGACCAGGCTCTTAATCATCATAAAAGAAAGCTGAGCCAGTCTCACAGCACTGGCTATTAAGGTTCATACCCTGATCCCAGCTCCCCCAGTCTATTCCTGCGATCCCCGTACCTAATCCCTCTGCTCGATTTACCTGTTATCTGATCGCAAGCCTGACCTTTGACTATCCGACTGTTTACTGATTTTATACTGCGTTGCCCATTGGTTTGGACTTTAACTTATTTAACTCTCCCTTTGTGTTTGTTCATTTGTCTCATTCTGTGTTCACCTATACCAGAGCAGGGACCGCTTTTGTGGTTGTCTGCAGCTACCTAGGGCCGTTTGAGGCAAGTAGGTAGGGACAGTGGTTGGGCTTAGTTGTAGGGCTCACTGTCGTGTCTTGTCCCTACCTCCACTGTCCTGACAATAATATTACAAGTTATGGACACTAGATTACATGCGATAGGACGCTGATCCAGGGATTATTCTGACTGTCACTGTAAAGTTAATAGGGAATTTCTGTCCCTGTGATGGGGCAATTGGCATCTGCCTGTGAAGGTTTTTTCCTTCCTCTGGATCAAGACAGTAGAGTTTCTGTAGATTGAACTTGATGGACTCTTGCCTTTTTTCAACCTTATTAACTATTTAACTATAAAGCAGTGATGAGCAGTGTAATCAAGGAAATGGGAAATGTTAGGCTTTTTTTTTAATGACCTGTTAATACTGTAACTATTGGTATTATAAAGAACAAACAAAGAATATTATCTAGACCCAACACTTTTTCCTATGACAGAAACTCACATTTATCATGGAACTGCTGTTTAATACTACTGTTTTTTCATCAAGGTGGGTACAGTGAACCCTAACTGGATACCCAGCTCACTTCTACTTGACATATTACCCTAAGTGGCTGACTACAGCTGGGTAGCGGTCTGTATGCTGCCAAAGTTCTAGTATTCATGGGGCCCCAAAGGAAAAAAAAAAATTTAACACCCCCCCCCCCTCCCTTATGCATAACCTTATGTATTGCAGTGTGTAAGTGACACAAACCTCACTTACAAGCTGGAGCATAAAAAAGGGTTAATAGCAAAAGACAAGGATGTCCTGCTTCACTGTTCTTGCACTGATAACCCCTGACTTCTCCAGAGAGCAGAAGTCAGGGGTTATGAGAGTAGTGAAGCAGAGATCTTTTTGTGTTGCAGCATGTAAGTGAGGTTTGTGTCACATTGCAGTACATAAGAGGTTAAGCAGAAGGACACAGGATGTTTTTTATCTTCCCTGTGCACCCTCCCCCCCTCACTGATTCATAAATAGAACTTAGACCAAAAATGGGCAAAAAATCAAATTATTCACCTAAAATAGGAGCAAAACTCTTAATAAATTCCCCCCTTAGTGTCAAATTAGACTGTCTAGTTTAAGATTAGACCAACTGTTAGTTGGCTAAAACTGTGCCATAATCTTATGCTAGAATTTTCCTAAAACCACACAAAAATGCTATTACATTTGCAATACTAAGGGGACTTTTAGAGTTGCAAACACAATTTCCATATAAATAGGGGAATGGAGGGAAAAGGTAGGTAAAATAAGTTTCTGGTTAAAAACACAACTTCCCATAACCTGTAAAAGTTTCTTTTTTTTTTTCGCACTAGCTTTACAGCATAAGCTTCACATCTAAGATAAGCCACATGCAGTGAAAACTAATAGAAGAGGAAGATTCATGAGCTCATGTAAGTTTTATTAAGGTAGAGAGGCACTTTACCATTTAAAGTCTATTATGGTTATACAGCACATATATAACTTTATAGAAATTGCTATTGTTGTACGGTTATCGAAGCATACAGTGTATAGAAATCATCCCAAAACTTTCATCACCTACATAAAACACTGGCTGATTATGTACTTTGCATTTTCTTTGAATATTGTATTGAATTGTAAAGCTGTTTCATCATCAGGAGAAGGCAATTTACATATACCCTAGGCGAGAAAGAGAGCCGATCAATGTGAAATAATAAAGCACGAACCTCCGAAAAGGTGGAGCTCCTTAACATTGAGCACAATAGGCTGCAGGCAGTACTTTATCAGTCTATTGGTGCATGTACACCAAGCAATAAATACAGACTGGGAGATTGACTTGAATTGGATTTCATTGTCAATTGCTTACACTGTAAAGACATTTGCCCGTTTCTCGCGTAGGTTATAGTAGCAGCCGAAGATAAAAATCAAACATAAAATAACAGCGGTTTCTAGAAATTTATCGACAGCATACCGTATCAGCAAACACCTTAAGCGAAATTATAAGACGTTTTAACCGTTTTCGTTTTTATTGACTTTGCCTGAAAGTAGCAATGTAATATAAGGTAAAAAAAAAAATTAAATAAAAAAGTCTATAGTCCTAAAGCAGGTTTGTAGTTCTCATCTGATAGTAGACAATTCATTATTAAACAGATAGGGAAGGCGCAGCCGAGCGTGAAAGAAAACAAATTTCTCGACTCGTGTGTATTGTTTGCCTTTGAATACACAAGGATGTAAATGTAGCAGTTTATTGTGGTAATGCTCCCAATATTATGCATTCCAAAACAACTCAATAACCTGCTAGATTGCATTTTATAAGGGAAATAATAACCGGGGACATAGCTTTGGGCAAGGGAAATTGCAGATTTCATGGAACGAAAAGAAAGGAAAGAGGCTCCTGTAATCACCTTGTTTCTATAGTCTACGGCTCACAACCTGTTTTCAACTGGATTTCTACATGCAGGAAGCTATGCAAATGGCTGGTGGCTTGAGATTATTTTGCTATGTGTGACTATTTGGGATTCACACAAGAATTTTATCTATTAGGTAATGTGGTGGGCTTCTTCTAGGAGCAGGGAAATGTCAGATGTTTATACATGATAATGGTGGGCACTTATTATTGCTTTGTTGTGTCTGTTACATTGGCTCCAAAGGCAAAAGCCATTACTGTTCAAGGTCCTTTACCTAACCACCTATAAAGCTATGGGGCATGGAATATTATACTGTATATAAAACCGATAGAAGTTATAACAATGAACTATTTATTATTTATGCATTTATTTACTAAAGAACATTGTAATCCAGTAAAACCATCAGTGCCTATGAGGAAGAAAAAAATGTCAGGACGGCTCTGGATCCTACAGGAAGATGAGCTATTTCTTCATAAAGGAGTATTCCTATCTTAACTAATATAACTATACTTATAAGACTCCTCAAGGTAAATATTTTTGCACATACAGTATATTCATTTAGCCGAGTTGCCTTCTAGTGATGAGCGAACATGTTTGTAAATGTTCGTACAGTATGTTCGTACAAAAATTACGCTAATTGCTCACGTTCGCCGATCACAAAAAAATTGTTAGATAATCGGAATGGTTACAACGATCATTTTCAAACATATTCGAACTTACTCTTTGCACCTGACAATCTGTACGCATGTGCACACACCGAAACGTACGCTTCTACTGTATGTTCGTTATTTTTTCGTGAATGTTTGGCAAACATGAACCAATTACGATCCGAACCAAACATCGGGATGTTCACTCATTACTATTGCCTTCTCCTCATATTCTGCTATTTCCCTTCTATTGTTCACAGCTCATTGTCTAGGTCACCAACCGCTACTAAGCTCTAAGCTTTATATATCAACCAGACCATTGCTTTTCGAGCAGAGTGGTGTTCAGTAACCTAGACAAAGTGCAATGAACAATACAACAATGGGAAGAAAAAAACATCCCATCAGGAAAAGGAAGCAAATTTGCTAAATTAATGTATTTGGAAAAAAATAAAAATAAATTAAGTTGACAAGTCCTACAGGTATAATTATGTTAGTTGAGATGGGAATACCCCTTTAAGAGCAACAGTCAAGAGCCATAGTTAAATTATGGTAATGTTGCTTGGGACACACACAGAGACAAAGTGGAGCGTCAGGGAGCAGCCCAGACAATGGAGTTATCTAGGACTACAAAAAAGATAGCTACTTTTCTACAACAACAGCATCACCCCTGTTGTCAGGCTGTGTGTGGTATTACAATTCAGCTCTACTCGATTAAATGGAACTGAACTGCTAAACCTAACTCAAACTGTCGACAGGAGTGATTCTGTTCGGAGGGGAAAAAAACAGCCATATTTGTTCAAGCCTGGACAATCCCTTTAAGGAATTTAAGAGTTAAATTAAGGACCATATATTGGCCTTGTTCTCACAATTAGAAATCACTTTTCTTTCTTTAGATAAAACATGTACGTTATGCAAAATCGATTAAGACATGTAGAAAATAATATACAAAATCACACAAAATACATTTTATTTATGTACTCTTTGAATAGTTTTATGATGTAATAGACTACTTACCTAAAATAGAAAGAAGCATAAAATAGTAGAAAGTATGTCCATACATGAGGGAAAAAAAGGAAGGAGAAAAATAGAATTAGTGACCATTGTATATATCACACAAAATGTAAACTGCAAAAACAACATAACAGCTTGATCTCTTTACAGTCCAGAGAATTACTATTGTCACCATTACAGATGGACATTAACACGTGTTGATAGTTTACTTAGTTAAACACTTTATTTCATTAATACATTGATAATCTTAATTACTTAGACACTTTGTCATTAATACATCGATAATTAGACACAATTAGACAGTAATACAGCAATTTTAAGAAACTAATAGTAATAGATTTTATTAGGCAAAAAAGCCTTTTTTTTGTACTCAAAAAGCTGTTTTGCAGCCTCCCCCTCTCACTTCTTACCTGTTCATTATCAGGCAAAGACGTCTTCATTACAGATGAGCAAAGTGAAGATGGGTTTGCTGAGTCCATCATAACCTACAGTATAGAGGCAGGAGTCAGGGGGGGGACGAGTGAGGCAGAAGAGGAGACAAGCAGACCTGTAGTTTAGAGACTGTTTGGGCATATGAAATGCTGGATTCAGAGGTCAGAAAGCTAAGTGCTGCTCTGAGATAAGATTGCAGGATGTTGTGTTGTGCAGGCCTGCCTTTTCTCCTCTCTGTGCTCACTCATACCCTTCAGCCCCTCCTCCCTCCATAGACCATAACAGACACAGAAATCCTGCTTCTTCTGAAATGAGGGGGGAAGCTGCAAAATAGCTGTTTGGGTACAAAAGGAAACCATTTTACTATTACAGAATTTCTTGCATTATTGATTTCTGACAGTTACACGAAGTATTTTACTCCTATAGCCCTGCGCTTTCTATGCCTACCTATGTACAGTAGGTGAATGTTTGTGTTAAAGGGGCTTTATAGGCTATATTTATTGATGATCTATCTAAAGAATTGAATAAGAGCCTAAATGCAGTAACGCAGCATGGCCACTACACAATAATGTCTTCTTCTGTTTTTGTCCCACAGTGTTGTGGCTCTGGCAAACAATTTATCAATAGGGTGTCATCTGAACTTCAGGAACCGAGATACGTTACGAACTTTGCAAAAAGTTTGGCTTGTTACAGAATGAATTTTTTTTTTTTTGCTAAGTTTGTAATTAGTTTTCTTTTTTGTATATTTATTTATCACAGCATTTTTTTTATTCCACTGTTGCTGTTGGAAACGAGAAATAGTAACATTAAAACGAAAACATTCTGTGATAAGTAAATATACACAAAAGAAGCTGCGGGGAGAAAGCAATCAGCATACATAGGGATCACATCTATACAAAACTAGAATACAGAAAACTAATTGTATACAACTGCTTAACCCCTAAAATATTCTTATAAAGAAAGCAGCACAACGTAGTGTAGAGGTGTTGCCAGCTGTAAGAATCATAGATCCACTAAATAAACATGGATGACCAAGCAGCAGATAGATCTTGCAATAAAATTCAGAGCTAAAAAGACCAATATTTGCAGATAAAGCTTGTAGAATTAATGACGCACATTTGGACTGAAACAGACTAGAAGACACGCTGGTAAGTGACGATCAATACAGGAATACAATACAACTGTTGTTCAATCCATATCAGTGATATCTATAGATAGATATAAAGGAGAAATAAGCATCTGTGACGTTCTGTTCGATGCTAGTTGTAACTGGAATGAACTAGTGTATTTGCCTTTTGGAAGTCACTCTTACAATGATAAAACTCTCTAGGTGTCTACAATGTTCTAGGTTTACATACTATCTTATGTAACATTACAAATCTTTACTTTGCAGATGTTCAGTTTTGCTGTAGCTCCACTGAAGAAATAAATTATATGCTAACTACTGAAAACAAAAGCTATTCCCATAAATCAGACATGCTGGGTTTTCCAGAATGAGAAATGTGCTTTGCAGTTGCTCTCTGCTCTGGCTAATAAATAAATGTGTAAACCTGGATCGATCTGCAGTACCGGGCACAGACACTATTATATTTATGGCACTGGGACCAATAATAGTGAATGAGGCGTGCACTGGGGTCTTTTTCTGACCAAGGAAGGTCTGGAAAGCTTGTAATACCCCTTTATTAAAGTAGAAACATAAATATTATAATGGTTTCATTGATGTCTGTTATATAGGGCCATAGCAATACAGTGTGTATAGTCTTTTCATGTGATTTACACACTGCATCATATGTCATATGTTGTATTCCTATGTGCCATAGTGTAACAGATCTGGGTCTTTCATACATCATGTGGAGCGTGCAGAACCTTGTTACTAATATGAGCTCCTGTGAAACTTGTTTTACCAGGTGCAGATAGTCCAACTAAGCACAAGAAAGCTATAAAGGAGAGCTATAAAAATCGAGCCAAGCTATTTACTGCATGAAAAACAGCAGAGACTGAAGATTGTTTATCATGACAAAACCCTAGAATATCTGGGACAAGATTCCAGCTGCAGATAAATTGACCTATGTACTGTATACACCTGTTTAATTTTATATAATACACAATTTACATTTACTATACATGACTATGATCATTAAATAAGGCTTAGGATGAGATTATTCAAATTATTATTATTATTATTATTATTATTATTATTATTATTATTATTATTATTATTATTTTACCGTCATCATCATTTATTTACTAATCACTTTTGTTTTCATTTGTTATATTCAATTCTTCTTTGTTTTCCAGATCTCTGCTATCATTGTTCAAGATACTTAAATGGTCACTGTTGTTTCAAACAGTTTCCTTTCATGTGATAGTCAATGTGAGCTGTAGCATATTTATAAATTATATAATTTATCTCCTTAATAACTCCTTATTCCCCAAAACAATTCTCAACCTAGGCAGCTATTTGCTCAGTTTCCTGCAATATGCAGTCCACTAACTGTTGTTAAGGTAATTCTGTCTCTACTTACAGCCATATCAGGACAGAACACAAAAAATAGGGACAGTAGATGCTCTGAACAGAAGAGAGGAGGCTGGAGAAATTTGGGGCTGTGAAAAAAATAAGCCTATCTTCGTGTTGATGATGATCTTTACTGTTCCTAAAAAGTAAACCAATGCTCCTTTGTCACCTCTGACCATCCATAAAGCTCAGGGCAGCCTTCTCTTGTGTAAATATCAGTTTATTGCTGTATGTCCACAATACTGTATTCCACATCCCCATTTTTTTTTCTTCTCCTTCTCACCAACATCAGTTCAAAGTTTATTGTAAGCCTTTCCTTGTTGTGCTGTTATTTCTTTAAGTTCTGTGTACACAGTATCTTGCAAAGCCAGTGCATAAGTAACCCCTTCCCCCCCTATATGTACCAGTTTACTGCTGTATGTCCATAATGCTACAGTGTATTTCCCCTCAGTTTTGCTTCTCACCAGTATCAGTTCTAAGGTTATTTTAAACATTTTTGTGCTGGTATTTATTTAATTACTGTGTACACAGTACATTGCAAAGCAAATGTATCAGTAACCCCTTATTCCCCTTATTATACAGTTCATATACTGTATAATAGTGCCAGAGTATGTACTGTGTTGAGATTTTTCAAAAGTAACAGAAAGGAAAGTTCTCTGTGTGTACTATTAGAAAACAGACAGCTCTGGTCTCACCCCCTAAAATGGGGGTTGCGACTCTTATCAGTGTGAGCCCATTTATCACTCCAGAGGGTTAATGTAACCAACCCAACCGTCAGGAAAACGGTAGGTACTACTTTACTTTCGGAGGATGAGAATTCTCTCTGGTCATGTGATGATGACACAACGTGTGCAAGAGATCTCTTATACCTGTAACAAGAAAACAATCTGTGTTTCCATCACATGACTAGGATGAGAGCTTATCCTCTTTAAACAATGAATCACCCAACATAATGAAAAATATTCACATTCAGGTGGCTTTGGTGGTTATTGCAAAGACAAAAAAGAAGCAGTTTTAGGCAAATCTAGAGATCGTAGGAGCAAACAGTAAACTTCAGAATAGTCCACATCTCCCAAATGTTTACATTATAACACATCTGTTTAGAGGAACTTTTTGTATTTTATTAATGGGGTACTCTGGCAAAAAATCTTTTTTTTTCCCTCCTATATGAACTGGTTTCAGAAAATATGTATAATTCAATTATATTTAAAAATCTCAAGTCTTCCCATACTTATTAGCAGCTGTATCTCCTGAATGAAATGGTGTTTTCTTTTCAGTCTGACACAGTGCTCTCTGCTGACATCTCTGTCCAAGACAGGAACTGTCCAGAGCAGTAGCAAATCTACATAGAAATTCTCTCCTGCTCTGTACAGTTCCTGTCTCGGACAGAGGTGGCAGCAGGGAGATCTGTGCTAGACTGAAAAAAAATACACCACTTCCTGCAGGACATACAGCAGATGACAGGTACTGGAAGACTTGAGATTCTTAAATAGACCTAAGTTACAAATCTATATAACCGTCTGAAACCAGTCGATTGGAAAGAAAAGATTTTCGGAGGAGTACCCCTTTAGGCTATGTTCACATGCTGTATGAGACCGGCCGTTCCGTGACCCAGCCTTTAGCGCCACTGAGTTCTGATGCAAGCACATCCGTGTACTCCAGGCTGCAGCTCTACTCACTGGCCACTGAACAGCTCCAGTTCTGAATATATTTGTCAAGATCATGTCTCTTTAGTTTCCAGTCTTGAATCCTATATAAACCCAGCCTTTCCACTTCCTCTTTGTGAGATTATTGTGCTTTTGCCCTTAATCAAGCTACTCCTTCCTCTGCTCTGCTGTTGTTATTACTTATCTGTGCACCGGACTCTGGCTAAGTATCTGACTACGCTTTTGTATAAACCTCCAAACACATTGCCGCTACCTGTGTATGGACTTCTGGCTGACTGCTGACCGCACTTGTATCCACCACTTCACTGCAACCTGTCTACCGACCTCCATCTAACTACTAACCAAGGTTAGTCTCTTGTACTTTTGTCTACATCCAGTGTTGTTCTTGCTATTGGGCTCCAACCCAGACTAGACTGTTACAATCACTGCTGTACAGTACTAGACCACGTTCACACAACATATTTTTGAATTAATTATGGCTGTTGTTGCAATTTGCTACAACGGTCGAGATTAATTCAAATAATATTTTGTATTGACAGTTAATGGAATCCCGGGAGGAGTGTGTACACATAATATACGTTCCAGACGGATTTGCAAGTAGCTGCACAACCATGACAGTGCATACAATAGAGAGTGTGGCTCCGGCCGCACTTTCCATCGTGTGCAATGGTGAATTAGGATGCGGGCACACACAGATGCGCCCACATCCCATTTCAATAGAAATGGAGTTTATTCTGGCTGGTACTGCAGTATCGGGCTAGGTTCACACTCTGTATCTGTGCGGCTATATTGCGGGCGGTAAATCATTGGCCGGATTTTCCGATTCATGCGTAGGCTGGAAAGTATACGATATACGGCTGCACAGTGCACACTATGTATGAATCTACGGCCCGATCGTAAACGGACCCGTAAAAAATGAACAAGACCATTGTTTGCGGCTGGAAATGCGGCCGTGGATTGACAGGCGGTCCGTACGGAGTACTTCAAAAATAGCCGGCAATGATGCCGAATGCCGATGCCTCTAATAGTTAATATATTAAATTAATAAAACACATTTTCTTTGTAATAAAGTCCCTTTCGTTGTTCAATAATTTAATTCTAACGAATCCATCATTGTGCAATTAAATATACTGTTAAAATAAATATATATATATATATATAAATAAATGTATATTTATATATATATTTATTTTTTGACAGTATATTTAATTGCACAATAATGGATTCGTTTAAATTAAATTATTGAACAACGAAACTGATTTTATTTCATCGAAAATGTGTTTTATTAATTAAATATTAATTAGTACAGGAAGCTCCAGTAAGCCGTTAATTCATATTGACGGCAATAGAGCATTCTGTACTAATCATCACTTTACTTTAATTAAAACATCAAATGTTTCTTCTAATTATGTTATCACAATATCATTATTAGAAGAAACATTTAGAATTATATGTGCGCTCAGCTGATTGGCTGATCGGCTGAGCGCACATATTATTAGGAGGTCCGCAGCACAGTACCTTCATTGTGCTGCGGACCAGCGAAGAGGACACATCGGGTGAGTATAGAGCTCTCCCCACCCCCTCCCCTGCACTGCACCCATACCAGCAAGGAAGGGGGGTCACTTAACCCCTTCCTTGCTGGGATGGTTGCAGTCTGACATCAGTCTGGCCCCCAAGGGGTTAAGGGGGATGCAATACATCCTCCCTTAACCCCTTGGGGGCCAGACTATAAGTAGCGATCTGTAAAGATGCTGCATACTGTAAGGAGCACAACACTGCTCACAATGATGGGTGTTGTGCTCCTGTTTGTGTGTTTTTTGTGTGTTTCTCCCTTTTTGTTTTTCAGATATCGGTATCCTGGGGATTATGTCGGATTCCGTGGACTACGTCGATGACCAGCGGTTGTTTGTTGTTTTTTTTTTTATAAAATGGTCAATGAGGGGTGTGGGGGTGTTTTTATTTGAATAAAAAAAAAATTAACTTGTGTCTTGTGTTTATTTCTTTACTTTATAGACTTAGTAGTGGAAGCCGTCTAATAGACGGAATCCATTACTAAGTCGGGGCCTAGTGTTAGCCGGTATAAAATGGCTAACACTAACCCCCCATTTTTACCCCAGTACCCAATGCCACCAGGGGTACTGGGAAGAGCCGGGTGCCAGTGGTCCCGGAGCGTCAAAATTGGCGCTCCCGGACCGGGCGACAGCAGGCTGGTAAGATTTAGGCTGGGGAGGGCCTAAACCAATGGCTCTTCCCACCCTGGTGTTACCAGGCTGCTGTCGTTTGGTTTTTAACCCGACTGGTTATAAAAATAGGGGGGACCCTATGCGTTTTTTTTTATTATTTATTTATTCCCCAGCCTAAATCTTACCAGCCTGCTGCCGCCCGGTCCAGGAGCGCCAATTTTGACCCTCCGGGACCACTGGCACCCGGCTCTTCCCAGTACCCCTGGTGGCATTGGGTACTGGGGTAATAATGGGGGGTTAGTGTTAGCCATTTTATACCGGCTAACACTAGGCCCCGACTTAGTAATGGATTCCGTCTATTAGATGGCTTCCACTACTAAGTCTATAAAGTAAAGAAATAAACACAAGACACAAGTTAAATTTTTTTTTATTCAAATAAAAACACCCCCACACCCCTCATTGACCATTTTACAAAAAAAAAACAAAAAAAACAACCGCTGGTCATCGACGTAGTCCACGGAATCCGACGTAATCCCCAGGATACCGATATCTAAAAAACAAAAAAGGGAGAAACACACAAAAAACACACAAACAGGAGCACAACACCCATCATTGTGAGCGGTGTTGTGCTCCTTACAGTATGCAGCATCTTTACAGATTGCTGCTTACAGTCTGGCCCCCAAGGGGTTAAGGGAGGATGTATTGCATCCCCCTTAACCCCTTGGGGGCCAGACTGATGTCAGACTGCACCCATCCCAGCAAGGAAGGGGTTAAGTGACCCCCCTTCCTTGCTGGGAGGGGTGCAGTGCAGGAGAGGGGGTGGGGAGAGCTGTATACTCACCCCTATGTGTCCTCTTCGCTGGTCCGCAGCACAATGAAGTCACTGTACTGCGGACCCGCTAATTATATGTACGCTCAGCCGAACAGCCAATCAGCTGAGCGCACATATAATTCTAAATGTTTCTTCTAATAATGCTATTGTGATAACATAATTAGAAGAAACATTTGATGTTTTAATTAAAGTAAAGTGATGATTAGTACAGAATGCTCTATTGCCGGCAATATGAATTAACGGCTTATGGAGCTTCCTGTACTAATTAATATTTAATTAATAAAACACATTTTCGTTGAAATAAAATCAGTTTCATTGTTCAATAATTTAATTTAAACAAATCCATCATTGTGCAATTAAATATACTGTCAAAAAATAAATATATATATATAAATATACATTTATTTATATATATATTTATTTTAACAGTATATTTAATTGCAAAATGATGGATTCATTTAAATTTAATTATTGCACAATGAAAGGGACTTTATTACAACGAAAATGTGTTTTATTAATTCAATATATTAACCATGAGAGACATTGGCATACTGCAGAGGATCGCAAACCCCGTTAATAGCAATTCATGTAAACTGTTTCCCTGCTTTCCCAGATGCATTCCATAGGTGTTTGCATCATTTTCTTAAGATTTTATTTGTTATTTTTAGTTGAACCAGATTTCCAAGTAAATGACCGTATGTTTTCAGCCGCATGTCTATTTTTTTCCACGGCCGTAGTTTCAGCCGCACATTTCCAGCCGCATAAAAAATACAGCCGCACACATACATAGTGTGAACATAGCCTCAGCTAGGATAAACTTCACTGACAGCGGGCGTTCTGTGACTTAGCCGGTTTACAGAGCGGCCAGTGTCATACATTGTGTGAACATGGCCATACACTGTACATAAAACATTGCTGGAGTGCAGGATTGCAGTAAGGCATATACTGTGTTTCTTTGGACATTAGACCTACCCCAAAAATAGGACCTAGTTTTATTTTGCAGACAGCCTTGAAATATAATCCCTACCCCAAAAATAAGCCCTAAAATCAGCTGAAGAGATCCCTGAGCATCAGCCAATCAGTGCCAGACTTGTTATGCTCCGCCCCCACCTGCTCAAAACCAAGCTGCAAGGGAGGTAGGAGGGGTAAGAAGATGCACAGTAAGCTACTGTACATTGAATATAGGGAGGTTACATGGGGAAACTACAGGGGGGTTGGGATATTGTGTAGATTGGTGGTGGCAGTGCACCTAGGATTGTGACCACTCCACCTAGATAGTTAACTATTGGTTGGTACTGGGACCAATTAACCACATTTACATTATTTCCTATGGGAAAACACTGCTTGATTCTCAAACAGTCGCTGTCCAAAATCCACATCCTACCATCCAAGACCTGCGGTAATTTCGGATAAACGTGTACTTTGAATCCAGCATAGGACTACTGGTGCCACATGCTAGAACCACATTTTAAGACTGCTTAATGCTGTATTATTGGTATTTTATTGTATGTTGAATATTAACGCAAATTTATTCCATGCCTTCATATTTCATACAACCTTATCCCATATGGAGTTTTTACTCATGCATTCACATAAAGATAAGTATTTTCATGCCTCTATATTACCCAAATAACCATAGAACTGGATAAATCCTAGATAGGGGCATTGTAATTGTGTTTAGTGCCTTTTCATTAGTTTTTTATCTGATGGTAATCCATCTAAAACCTCTGTATGGGTGAGATATCAATAATCAGGATACTGTTCATGTAGAGACGTACCCCGAGTGACGGCTCTTTTCTCTCGTTCCTTTGTTGTTATTGTTTTTTTTCCCTCCGCCGTCTTTATTCTGCAGCACAGAGACAAGGCTATAGCCGCCCGGAGCACAGAGATGAGCAGGAAACGTTCAATCAATACCAGATACCAATGTGCAAAGCAAACAAATGTGCTGAGACAGACAGTATAACACAAGAAGCAGACCGATCCATTTATCTCCGCCTAATTAACTGGCAATGGATGGCAGTAATTAAGTTTGATTATTTCAGCCATCTTTAAATTATGATTTATGGCTGCCGGAATATTGCAGATCTAATTCAATGATAACATACCATGAAAGCTGACACGGAGGAACTGCTGGATACCAAACACTGTCGTTTATTTGCCAGCACATTCTGAAAAGTTGACACATCAACTCTCATTGTTCCTGCCCTACAACTGTTAACCTTAATGGAACCTAATGGAATTTGGACCCGTAAAAAGATTACAAGAGGCCATATAAGGATAACCAGACAATATAGGAATTCAGTAGCAATATTTCAAAATTTGCTATATTTATATTTTAAAATTGAATTAAATAAATAAATAAATAAATAAATAAAAACATAAATAAAATTGTACTATATTTCTTATATTATAGCTACAGGAAGGATGGTAGCAGAAGGTAGTGTTAAGGCAAATATTTTCTATCAGTATTTGTCAGCCAAAAGAAGAAATGGGTCTAAACATGTAAGAGGTATACATTTTTCTATTATGGTTTTTCTCTGTGTGGGACCTGCTCCTAGTTTTGGCTGAAAAAAATGTAAGCAAAATACTGACCAAAACCCTGCTGTGTGAAAGTGGCCTTAGGGTGATTTCACGCAACGTTTTTGGAAAAATCGCCACTACCGCTTTTTACCCTTGCTGGATCCATTTCTAGCCAGTAATAAAAAAAAAAAGAAAAAAAAAAAGATAATGGGGCACAGTTAACTTGGCAAACATACTAGGATTCTACAGCAATCTGCAAAAAAAAATAATTGGACATGATTTTGGGCCAATTAACACATCAGTAGTCATGTCCATTGTTGCAGACAGGATTCGGATGTGTATCCATCTATTTCCATGGTTCCATTCAAATAAATGGGTAATATAGTGTCCACTATGCTTAAAGTGTAGCTGTTATTTCAAACAACTTTGCAAATATCAACAGTACAATCAATTATAACAAACTCTGTAAAAAAAAGTAATAGCTTTTAATGAGACCAAGGACCTTCCTTTCGTACTCACAGAACTCCTTCCTCAGGGTAAAGCCATGCAGAAGGAAGCCCATAGAGCGGGGATGAACCAAGAGGTATGGTGAGCAGGAAGTGCTTAAGAAATACACAGAGTTTGCTTACTTTCTGCTCAGAGAAAATACTCTATTCACAGGTCAGACTGCTCAGTACTAGTCTGAGAACATCTGAAGGTTTTCTACACTGGGGCAGGATCACAGGATCCGGCCTAACGGTTCCTTTACGTGTGACGAATTGCAGTGTTTGAGTTTTGCAAAGAGATCAGTTGTGATCCAAGGCCTTGTCAGTTCCTTTGCAAATCACCCGCCCCCATCCTACACGCTGCCTGCACATATATAACCCATCCTTGCGCTGGCTTGCTGCATGGGCTTCTGGCTTCCTGCTCTCCCGCTCAGCCAATCAGTGGCAGCGGCTGAGCAACGCACTGATTGGCTGAGCGGGACAGCAGGTAGATGGAAGCCCGTGCAGCAAGCAAGAGCAAGGATGGGCAATGTATGTGCCGGCGGTTAAGGGGGCGGGTGATTTACATATTCACAGCTGCAAGTATGTATTCACATAGAAAGTGATAGGACCTTGGATCACAAGGGATCTTGCTGCAAAACTCACAGAGAGAAATTTGCAGCGATACGTTGGAACCCTTAAAGCAAATGTACCACCAGTACATTTTTTTTTTTAACAATCTCCCCTCCCCTCTGTTACACGGCTTTAATTGTGCTGTCAAAATTAAAAAGCAGAACTCTTAGAAGACAGTAGTGTCAATAGGCCACATGAGGTCAAAGCCCCCTTTGCTCTATACATATAGTATATGCACTTCCACTAGTGATGAGCGAGTAGTAAAATGCTCGGGTGCTCGTTACTCGAGACAAATATTTTGTGCATGGATGCCTCTGAGGCTGCCTAATTGCACTATTACGCCAAATTATGGGCAACAGTATGGCAGTGATCACACAGTGAAGAATTAAAACAGAGGTAGCATATGAACCACCCCACAATCTGTTGGTGAATGCACCTATACACTCTGTGACACCCCCTTTACTCTGTGCAAGCTGTAGTAAACCTAAATATTCCTTGAGTAAGAAATGCAGAAATCCGAAAATATACTAGTGGGACCACTAGTATTTTGGGGAGTGTGGAATAGAATCTGTTGGTTGCTGCATCTACACACTCTGTGACACCCCCTTAACACTGTGCAAGCAGTAATGAACTTAGATATCCCTTGAGCAAGAAATACAGAAATCAGAAAATATACTAGTTGTCCTAATAAAATAGTACTGAGCACTTCTTAGGGGTCTGTATGCAACACCTAATGTCCCCTTTCTGCCAGTGGCCGATCACCACAATGTGCTGCTGAAATGGTGTTAGCTGCACTGCAAGTCCCAGCCAGCAGTCTGTAGTAATACAATTTAAAAATGATTTGAAACCCATACAAGGGCTGTTTGGTTGTTTCGCTAGTATACCCTGCCTACTGGAACGCTAATTCCCTCCCTAATGCTCTCCCTGACCAGTAGCAGCTCTGTCCCTAATCTCTTCCAGCATACATGTGAGCCGAGCCTAGGCTCACTCGAACGTGGACCAATACTCGAACGAGTACCAAGCTCGGACGAGCATGTTCGCTCATCACTAACTACCACCGAACACTCATTAATGACATATCCTACAAACACAATACTGTATATTCAAATTATAACATAGCCCTCCAGGTATTACATTACAATACATTATACAAGTGATATGTGCACAAGCATTTATGTAACAAGGCAAAGCTTTGGAGTAAAATTAAACCCTTTCTATGTTTATTTATAGATACATACAGATCAGCTGATATCTGTATGAGGTGTACTCATCATTAATAAAAACAAGACCGCAGGTACAGTAATTCTTCATATATAAGGACATAAATAAGGAGCAGTATGCCAATTTTTTAGAAAAAAAATAATACAAAAGGTGTAGGTGCCCGTGAGCAATATTTGCTAGTTTGTGTTGTTAAGCCACCAATAAGAAAAAAGTCCCCACAAAAAGTTACAATGAGAAAAAATAAAATCAGAAATGTGACATAAAAAAGCAACAGAAAACATGAATAATTGTTATTTAGCAAGCTAATCTATATCCAAGATGGTGCCTGCCATGAAACTACTTCTATCAGCATGCATTGCACCTCAGAGCCAATGGCCAAGTATATGCCTCATCTTGTAGTATCTGTCCACTACTTCAGTCTCAGTCTGCTTCTGCTTTACACTGTAAGCAAACTCTATCTGTCTATCTATCCACATAGATAGATTAGAAATAGGGATGAGCGGAGTCTGATAGGGTAAAGTTTTGTTTAGTTGCTGTTGCTATTACAATGAAAAAAGTGGAAAAAATCTAAGTGCAAAAAATAGTGAAAAAAAATTAGCCAAGTTGTAAATGATTACACAGGACATAGGACCCAAAGTTCCTTGGACCCAGTAGGGTGGAAAACAGACATTTGACAGTGGAACCAGCAGCAGTAAAAGTACTGTATTGGACCCAGTATGGTTGAGAACAGACAATTGATGGAGGAGGAGGAGGCAGTAGCACTTGATTACACCCAGCCCAGTATGGTTAAAAAGAGACTGTTGAAGGAGGAGGCACCACTTGATTGCACCCAGCCCAGTATGGTTGAGAACAGACTATTGGAGGAGGAGGAGGCAGTACCTGATTGTACCCAGGCCAGTATGGTTGAGAACAGACAATTGACAGAGGAGGAGGATGTTCAGCCTTGGAGTGGTCGCCTCAGAATCCTCGCTGATGATGTTGTTCAGCGCACTTTCCAGAATACGGATGAGTGGGATGATGTAATTGATCCCATAGCCATGCCTGCTCACAAACAGAGTTGCGTCCTCAAAACAATTGGCAGGACATGTTAGCAGAAACTTCTGCACTATAAGTTTAGAACATGTGCCATACAAGGTGTATGACTCAGCCCACCCTGCTGCACTGCAGAAAAAAAGTTCCTCCCTTTTTGGGCTACAACACTTCCTACCCAGGCTCACAAAATGGAGGACAGCCTGAGAGCGTCGGGCCTGACATCGTTGGTAAGACACTGGGGCAGGTTGAACTGCAGTCAAAGCAGTGGATGGTTGCAAGCTGGTGGAGGTAGAACATTTGCAGAACTGGTCCCCTAAAGCACCGGGGAGGTGACAGTGGCAAGAATGGGCTGACTTTCTGATGGTCTTCTGGGGAAATGTTGAACCAATGGGAAGTAACAGACACGTACTGCCCTTGCCCATAATTAAAGGACAAACATCAGCACTGGGGTGCACGGTCTTGGACACCAAGAATCCCAATGAGTCGTCAACATTTTTCTACAAAACTCTGCAGTGACAGAGTATGAGACAGTGATGGGACTTTTTTTGGACAGTGTTTTTTTTTTGCGGCTAAACGGGGTTCTCCTATTTTTTGGAGCCTTTACTGTAAAGATATGAACTGAGATTTTGACTTAATAAAGTAGATCAGCTTGAACACTAAAGATGCTTTTATGTGTCTTGGTTGATACAGACAGCTGTCACATTACATTTTTGATTAGGCAGCACCCAGGTATATCTGAGGAGACTAATTTAAGGTCATCTTGATATTCACAGAAAACCAGGATACAATGGATTATAGGAGTAATAATCCTTGTATCCTGGTCTATTCTGTGATTTTATTTGTTATTGTTATTTTAAACAGATTCGTTACAAACTTTCTCAAAGTTCGGTTCGGGGATGAACCCAACTTTTTGCAATTTAGTAATGAATCTGGTTTGTTACGATAAATGAAACAACAGTGTTTACTTCCTTCTATACTACTCAGGAGGCTGTCAATGTTTTGTTGTTTCTCTTCTTGGCCAGGTGCTCACTGACTGGTGTGATGTCCGTGGTGGACTGAGTTACATATGAGGTGTTACAGTTTGCCTGGCAAAAGATTTTAGTTTTAGAAGGGAGGGGGAGGACAGAGGATTAGAGATAAGGAAGTGGACCAGGAATTGAAGATTTTCTGCAACTTCAGGGAGAACATCCTCAGGAGAGTAAGGATGTGCTGTAGACAAACGGCCCAATTCATGTAATAGAAACCTATTTCAAACAAGCTTAGATTATGGGTGGGAATTCAACATGGTTCTTTTTTTTTTTTCCAAAGTGGTGTAACCCTTTGCTAAAATAATTGCTAAAAGTGCCAAATTAGTATTGCAATGGTCAAATTTTACAGTTGGTTAATTTTACAATATCGTTTTCTTCTACTGATCTAAAATTGTAGTCTAAAAGAGTGGGAATTCATATTCTGGGTACATTTTTTATCGGAAAAAAAAAAAAGCCTCCTATACTGTAGAGAAACAGGGTATTTCTTCCCCCCCTGCTTGAATCTCTATTCTAACTGATTTTTCCTTTGGGCTCCTTAACTTATCTACTTAACCTGAAGGTATGTGGAAGCACCCTGCAAAATCTATGCTATCTATATTTATGGCTGCTAAATTCCTGGGGGGGGGGGGGGTAGGCAGGGCGGGAGGCCTGTATTCTGGGATTTACATTCAAGAAGTACAGAATTAAGATTTTTGGTGGTTCTAGAACTGGGGCAGACATCAATACTATAAGCTTTGTCAGCGTCTTAATTTTTTTTACCTAATGTCAGGGTACCCCTTAAATTTCAAAAGTGAATTAAAGGAGAAGTTTACCGATTTCTAAATGCTGGCAGTCTGCAGATGGAGGGGGAAATTGAGTACTCACTTACCTCTCCCTGCGCCCGCAGTTAGTGGCTGGAGCAGCCACAGGACCCCCGTCGGAAGTAATTTCTCCCCCAGGAAAATGCAAGTCCCGGCTAATGGACTAGCCACTCATCCAATCAGTGATTGGAGCAGCGTCATGCCCCAGTCACTGAGTGGCCAGTCCATCAACCAGGTAGTGACATGGACACCTCAAAGATCCCGAAACCTGGCGGGGGTCCTGCAGCAGCTCCAACCGCTCACCCAGGGCACAGGGACAGGAAAGTTGTTAGTTAAAATCAATTTTCCCCCTCCTCCTGCAGTCTTCCAGCTCTAGAAAAAGTCGGACTTCTCCTTCAAGGAATTTTTATTTTTTTTCTAAAAGTCATGTAAAGAAGCCATATTGAAGAACCAATATTATATCCACAAAAAAAGCTTTTCATGGTTCAGTTGAAGGAACTTAGATCCCTATAGAAAATCATGTTAACTCATTACGTGGAGGGAAATCTGGGTCTTGACGCTGTAATAAGGACATTAAAATGCTGCTGCATTACTGCTATCTGACTGTGTCCTGCATCTGATTACAAACATTCCCTCAACACTCCATTAAAAAAAAAAAAAAAAACATTTTCACTGGTGAAAGCAAAATATACAGGTAATATGAACCGCCATTCTACGAATGTGAATGAGGCTTTATATACAGAGGGACGGCCTTTGGGGTGTTCGACCTGTGCCTTTGCGGCACAGGGTGCATAACTCCTGGCCAGCTGGGGGGCGCTCTGGCAGACAGCTGCACATCTAACTGCTCTGGAAGACACATTCTGTCTGTCTGCCAGAGCACCCTCCTAGCTGGCCGCCTGTTCTCCTTGCATAGGGGTTGGTTCAGGCGCTCCTGAAGCCAGACGGGCTGGGGACCTGGCAAATTAACGTTCCGGGTACGTCCCAGTAAGCTCCGCACCCACCGACTAGGCCCCGCCTGCGGCACCCACGGCGGACAGGATACTTTTATCCTTGCCACAATGCAGCCTGCTGAACTGGAGAGAATTGTCCATAATGTTATTTAAAAAAACTGAGTATAACTACTACTCCATCATACTCTGACAGCAGAAACAGTGTATAACTACTACCCCCAGCATCCATCATAGCTGAAACAGTGCATAACTACTGCCCCAGAATACCATTAATAGCTGAAACAATGCATAACTACTACCACCAGCATCCTTCATAGCTGAAAGGGCTTAACTACTACTCTCAGCATATCCAACAGCTGAAACAGTGCAAAACTACTACCCTCAGCATCCCTCATAGCGGAAGCAGTGCATAACTACTACCCCATCATACCCAAACAGCTGAAACAGTGCATAACTACTACCCCCAGCATCCCTCATAGCTGAAACAGTCCATAACTACTATCCCCAGCATACCTCGATAGCTGAAACAGTGCATAACTACTACCCCTAGCATCCTTCATAGCTGAAACTGTGCATAACTCCTAACCCCAGCATACCCCAACAGCTGAAACAGTGCATAACTACTGCCCCCAGCATACCCTAACAGCTGAAACTGTGCATAACTACTACTACTACTACCAGCATCCTTTATAGCTGAAACAGTGCATAACTACTGCCCCCAGCATACCCTGATATCTCAAGTGTTATTGTCCGAACTATAAAATGATCATTGCTGATCTTGCACGATAAACGGTGTAATCTCAAAAAAGGCCAAGTCCAATTTTGCTGATTTTTAGTGAAATCACATCTCAGAAAAAAATTCAAAAAGTGATCAAAAGGTCACATATATAACAGTCGCGTGGGGGGTGAGGAATTCGGGGCGGATTGGGGTGGCGCTCTTTGTAGTAGGATTTACTCTATCATATCTAAATACTACAGCCTCCCATCTCGTTTCTGTTTTTTCTGTGGGGGGGTGTCTGGAGGGGTGGGAGGCTGTAAGATTTAGTCTATGTCACTATTAGGGAGTATCAACAGAGGCGGGGGGGGCAAAAGAAAGTTTTGCACAGGGCGCCATCTACCCTAAGGCAGGCCCTGTATATACATATAGATTTTCTGCCTCTCACCAGGCTGTATACATTTTACCACAGAACACTATGTGGGCTACTATGCCTTTAACATCAAACCAGTCTTAAAGTTGTTTTTTTTTGTTTTTTTTTACACAAACTCCTATTAAAGACATCTTAAAATGAACCAAGTCAAGGTAATCTGTGAACAGAAAACAAACCATGAAAGAGCGATTTCTAAAAATAATCTAAAATTCACAGAGGCGTAGAAATGGAATCGCTGGGATGAAACAGATGTATATTGATAGATGACTGATACGGCGGGATACGGAGAACACATATATTTTTATACAAGGCAATTTTCCACTGAAACCGATGGAAAAATAATTATTTGAAAGAGATCGGTGGAGTTAATTTTACATAGAGCGACCATAGCTTATGATTAGTACAATTAAACATCAGACCTGACATACAGTAATATAAGCACAGGCAAAAAGCAATTATAAAAAAATCCAATTATTCCGCACTTCTTGTTAAACTCATTCCTAATTCCCGTTAAACTGACAGTTTTAAGGATTCTGATTAAAATACTTTAAAAGATAAGCTGAATGCGGATTTTGCTGCATTAATCTTTTCCATTCTGGGGTGAAGCGTTGATGTTTGTGCACAGATAGGAAGAACAGTAACATTAGGGGGCTGCTTATATACAAGCAGAACAGATTAGTATAAGTCACAAGAGAAATGTAAATCCATGTTATAACATTAGTGTGTCAGACTTTAAAGGGGTACTCCAGAAAATTCACAAATCTGTATAACTTTCTGCCACCAGTTAATTTACTGGTGGCAGAAAGTTATACAGATTTGTGAATTTTCTCTACTAAAAAAAAAGCGTAAGTCTTCCAGTACTTATCAGCTGCTTTATGTTCTGCAGAAAGTGGTGTATTCTTTCCAGTCTGACATAGTGCTCCCCGTTGCCTCTCTTGTTTACAAGTATGTCAGGAACTGTCCAAAGCAAGAGACATGTGCTATAGGGATTTGCTACTGCTCTAGACAATTTCTGACACTGACACAGATAGAGATGGCAGCAAAGAGCACTGTGCCAGACTGGAAAAAAAAATACACCACTTTCTGCAGCAGCTGATAAGTACTGGAAAAAGATTTTCTTTTTTAATTGAAGTAATTTAGAAATCTGTATAATTTTCAGGAATTTATCTGAAAACATTTTATTTCCTCTTGAGTATCCATTTAAAGGCCCGATAATAACTGTAAACGAGCGACTATTACACGGCCCGATTATCGTTTAACAAGGGCTGCATGGACATCGTTACCGATGTCCTTGCAGCCCTTGCCTAAACTTTATACCTACCTATCCAGACAGGCCGCTCTGAAGCTGCAGCATGCGAGAGAAGACCGCAAGAGGAGCCCTGCAGCATGGATAGGTAATGTAAATCGTCAGTCGCCAGCCGCGCACCGATATTACACATTGCGAAGCGTGGTTGGCGCCAGACATTTATAGGTTCAAACCTATATTAACGATCAGCCAATGCTTTATTCCACGGAGTGAAAATTGCCCGATTATCGTTCCATGGAATAGACCCCTTACTGAATCTTAATAAGAAGACCAGGAGACTTTAAGGCAATGCTTCATGGGAAGTTAGTATGCAAATAAGCTCCACTCAGGAAGGAGAAAAGTATTCTATAATAGTCTATACAGCCATCCTGGGGGTTTCTCACTCCTCGTCACTATACAGCAGACTGCTGGTTTGTTGGAGAGATTCTTCAGACACAACTCATGGAATACTGATTCTGAATCGTACAGAAACTTATTTTATGTCTAGAATTTCCTCTTCTGCATATTTATTCTTCTAGATATCCCATGAAAGATATTAGGTATTAATGCCCAAGTGAACCCTCTTATGGCCTTTGCCTTTTTTTTTAGGGCTTGTGAAAAGACAAGAAATAGTTATTGTTCATCATTAAACATGTTTTAGTACAAGATATCAATTTTATAGCACCTTGTATTTCCCCAGATGATATAGCTACTACAAAAATGGTAATGCCCACAAGTATAATGCAGTCTGCAGGAACAGATGTGCCACCGATAAATGTCTGTATACTGTCACTAAAGTCTTTTGGGGGTTATTGTATTTTATATGTGTGCTATGTTGTAATTAGGGATAGTCCGAACCTGACGAGGTTCGGGTTCGTATGCATTACAACTAGGGATAGTCCGGACCGAGTTCGGTTTGGGTTCGTACGAACCTGAACCCTTGGCAATGATTCCCGCTGTCTTCCCGCTCCGTGGAGTAGGCGGATACAGCGGGAGGAACGCCTGGAAAACTGGGATACAGCCTATGGATATGGCTGTATCCCAGTTTTCCAGTCGGTCCTCCCGCTGGATCCGCCCGCTCCACAGAGAGGGCAGACAGCGGGAATCATTGCCGAGGGTTCGGGTTCGTACGAACCCAAACCGAACTCGGTTCGGACCATCCCTAGTTGTAATGCAAGAGTATGATTGCCAGATACATCCCACTGTTCCAGGCTATCATAGGTCTTTTCTAAAAAGTTGCCACCAATAGGACGTCAAGATGCCTCACTTATTCTTTTCCAATGGGAGATTTGCCTGGTCGTATCCATTATAAAAAAGAGAAGTGCTTAGTTTTGGGTTATCGATTAGTCTAGTTAGTAACTAAGTATGTTCCTGGCAAGTCTGCTGCACCAGAGTTTACCTCATGGCCTGGCTCTTGTGGCCAGGTGTCTGCTCCTGGAAAGGACTGTATTTCGTCACTAGTATTTTCAACAGGATTATGGCCTGCCAAAACCCTAAAGAGGGAGTACTATTAGGGGGTAAACTACCTGTCTAGGTTTGGGGTGACCACATATCAATTCTCTGGAAGTTCTTCAGCTGACCAGAACTACCCCTAGTAGTTGGAAAAGTAGCAACTGAAGCCGATACCCCCCACTGATATTCACTCAATCACCTTGGGTAATGTTGAGGGATTAGCTCCATACGTTATTCAAGCCCAGGGTCTGTCTTCCTTAATTTAAGTCTTAAGGTCACCCTGACAAAGTTATACACTACCTAGACAGGTCCTCCCTTGTAGCCCCCTATCTCCTATACAAGTCTTCCACCTAAAACTACTTAAGAGACTTTACAATTCAAATATAACCTATTCAACTTATACCAACCACATCTGCTGGAAGATTGTTCCAAGCGTCTACTACTTTTTGAGTAAAGTAATATTTTTAACCTTTTCCCCAACTAACCTCAGATTTTGGCCCTTTGTCTTTGTGTTCATTTTTTTTTTTCTAATTAAAAACACTCCCCTCTTAAGCCCAAATCAGATATTTCTAAAACTTTGGATGTTCATTAAATCTTTACTCGGATTTGCTACAAAACTAGAATTTGGCATGGAGTCCTCAATATTTGTGTGTCAACAAAAGCACCATAGAGAAGCAATAGTAATTTAATATTTTCTCCTTAAAGGGTTTGTCTCAGTTTACAGCATTGCTAGGATACCACCAATTCCTGATTGGCAGGGGTCCAATGGTTGTGATAGAACAAAGATAAATGTGTGCCAATTTTAATTATTTTTGAAGTTTTTGGAAATTTGAATTATTATTTGGGAAAGTTTCTTATTAAATACTATTGTTAGGCTATCAGCCATGTAGTTATAGACTTCATGCAGAATAAGTCACGTTCCTCACACAGCTGATCTTATATTTAGGACAATTTAATTCTAATATATATATAATTTATACATACAGTATGTGGATGTCTAATGCAAAGGGCTGATTACTGAGTTCACCATTAACCACCACCAGTCCATATGAATAAAGGATAATTGTGCTTGTTCCTTGAAGGGTTCTTTGACGCTATTTTGAACACTTGCCAGTGAAGCTTTTTGTATCCTGCTTGCTATTCATGATGCATACAGCATGCCAAGCATTTTAAAGTATGATTGACTTTTACACATTAGAACAAAAGTTCGGTATGAGATTTTAATTGGAAATCTTTCCTGTGTGACATTTTAGAATCTTCCACTTCAAAATCTGGTTGCTACAAAGTACCAAAAAGTCAATGTGTGACTCATAGAAAGGCTCAAACCCTGATCTCCTTTCGTTTAAAGAAATTCTATTGGTAACTGCAGGTAGCCGAGGCATCATACACTGATATTAATATTAACCAAGCATTTTCTTCCTCGTGTGAAATCTGCTATAGTATGAGATCTGATTGAAAGGCTTTTGCACAGAGCATTGAATATCGCTAAAGGTCATTTGCAAATGAAGAAAAGAACATTAATATGCTGCAAAAGTGCATCTTTCCTCTTTTCTGACTGTTCTTACTGTTTGCCTATCCATCAAAGGGTATCTGTCCTTAGATAGAAAACTCACAATCACTTAGCCGCCAGTAGATATATATTGAATGGAGTACGGGCAGGTTTTTTATCCACATTTTATCTTCTTTATCATTGGAGCGGTGGACTCATTATAGTTTGGTACTCGTGCAGCATGGGGGAATCAGTGGCTAGCTGCATCGGGATCCTGGGTTTACATCCTTCCAAGAACAATATATGTAAGAAGTTTATAAGTTTAACCTTTGTATGTTTTGTAGGAAACCCACACAAACATATAGGTGAGTTTATTTTGAGAGCTCTAATGGGAAGAGCCCTAAGGAATAGGTTGGAGCTTTATTGTGCTGTTTATCCGAGCCCGCGGTTTCACAAACACACACTGTTTTATCATATCTAAAGTTATTTTCCCTAACCAGCACAAGCATAAACTGCCCCTATTATTACCATAAGAGAAACAGATCACTGATCCTAAGGTGACCAGACAAAGATAACACTACTGGCTGCTAGTTAAAGCGCTCAATGCAGTGAAGTCCTAGGTGCATTGCTCCCTGGGAAACATGAATATGCAAAAGAAGAGCCCATGAAGTCTCGTCCTAAAACACAGGACTATCCAGATATCCCTCCGGGAAGGACCCCGCCAGGGGGTAGCTCCTGTTAGGAAACCACCAAAACCACCATATTAAGTGGCCCTATAAGTCAATGTGATGACAAGGGAAAAACCAAGGCCAGGTATGCATCCACAGAAAGCTGTTTCGGGGTGTTTCCCCTCATCAGTGTGGTGCAGGATTCTGGCTAGGTGGGAACAATGCCTAGTAAAGCCATTAGAGAAACAGGTCTTAGGGAGACCAGCCAAAGATAACACTGCCGGCTGCTAGTTAAACAGCTCAATGCAGTGAAATCTTAGGTGCATTGCTCCCTGGAAAACAGGAATATGCAAATGAATGTGCATGAATATGCATACCTGGTCTTAGTTTTTCCCTTGTCATTACATTTACTTATTGGGCCACAAAATATGGATTAATATGGTGATTTTGTTGGTTTCCCTACAGGAGCCACCTATTGGCTGGGTTCTTCCCGGAGGTATATCTAGCTAGTCCTGTGTTTTGAGACTCTAGGTGAGGTTCCACAGGCTCTCCTTTTGCATATTCCCATCATTACCCGGTATTACTTTTTTTTTTTTTTTAGGTAGGGCAGCCCTTCTGGTGTCTGCTGTGACCAGCCATTTTGCACTGACATTTGTGGGTGGAATGGAGGTAACTTTCTAGATACTAAAAAATCTACAAGAGCCTTGTAGTGTTACTTCTGGTTGACATATCAAGAATAGAAGAAATGTCTAATGCAGTGGGAACTGGAACTGACATCCTATCGGAAAAAATGGAGGGGGGCCCACAGGCTAGAAATTTACTTCCACTCTGCACATCCACATTGAAATGCTATAATTTCTAAGCATTTGTCCAAAATTTTAAACTAATCATATGATCCCACCTTCCTTTAAGAAACTTTACAATACAAAGATTTCCTTACAAAACTGTTAAATCATGATTAAAATTATTAGGATGAGGATTATTAATTTTGTTAATCCAACATAATCCCTTTAATACAGAACACAGAACATTGTGTATATGCTAAAATCCTACAAATCAACAAATCCTATTTAAATTATTACAACTTTATTGCTATTCTGTCCATTTAAAGGAAATTTTCAAAATGTACAGTGATGCCCTGGTAGCTGATTATAACCCCCAGTGACTGTACCAGGTTAACCCCTTCCCGCATGAGGATGTAACTGTACGTCCTTGCACAGGTGGGGGAGTTCAGAGTGGGGCTGCGTGCCCGCTAATTAAGTCTTCAGATGCAGTCTTCAGATGCAGTCTTCAAAGTTGATTGCCGTGCCCGCTAATTAAGTCTTCAGATGCAGTCTTCAAAGTTGACAGCTGCATCTGAAGAGTTACTGCAGCTGTTCCCTGGTGGTCTAGTGGGGAGATCGCCCCCCCGTGATATCACGGAAGAGCGATCTCCGCGTCTGGTGCCGGCCGGGGTCTGCACCGTAATTGTGCTGATCCCGGCTTGGCATTCTATTGCTTTTGGCTGCAGCAGCCAAAAGCAATAGAACACTGATCTCATCGATCTATCCCATCTATCCTATACAGCATAGATCTCTATGAGAGATCAGTGTGCATATACTAAAAGCCCCCCAGGGGGGCTTCTAGTATATGTATAAAAAAAAGTGTTATTATTAAGAAAAAGCCCCCTCCCCTAATAAATGTTTGAATCATCCCCTTTTTCCTATGTTATAAATAAAAATAAGTAAACATGTTTGCTATCGCCGCGTGCATAATCACCCAAATTATTAATTTATCAGATTCCTGATCTCGCACGTTAAACGCGCAAACAAATCCAAAAGTGCAAAACTGCGCATTTTTGGTTGCATTAAATCGAGAGAAATGGTAACAAAAAGCGATCAAAAAGTCGAATATGCACAATCAAGGTATCAATAGAAAGAACACATCATGGCGCAAAAAACCTCACACAGCCCCATAGACCAAAGGTAACAGGGCTATAAGCCTGGGAATGGAGCGATTTTAAGGAACATATATTTGTTAATAATGGTTTGAATTTTTTACAGGCCATCAAATAAAATTATACAAGTTATACATGTTACATATCGATTATAATCGTACCGACTTGAGGAACATATATAACATGTCAGTTTCTCCATAGGACACATGGCGTAAAAACGAATCCCCCCCCAAAGAATTTTTTTTTTTCAATTTCAACACACATATAATTTTTTTTCTATTTTCGCAGCATATTTTATGCAAAAATTTAGCCTGTCATTGCAAAGTACAATTAGTGACGCAAAAAATAAGGGCTCATGTGGGTCTGTAGGGTAAAAATGCAACTGCTATGGCCTTTTAAGCACAAGGAGGAAAAAACAAAAACGCAAAAATGAAAATTAGCCCGGTCCAGAAAGGGTTAAAAAATAAACATGCCACTCACCTTTTTTCTGCTCCCACGCTGCCCAGGTCTTCTTCTCTCTCCTCTAGTCTGTGCTGGTTTTCTCCTGCAAGTGGCATGCGATGAAATGTCGTTATCGCGCGCAGCCCGTGGGAGAAAGAAGACGTGCGCCTCTCTGGTAGGGAAGGAGTCGGCCCGCAAAGCATCCTCCTGTGCCTGCCAGTGGTTGCATTCACAGACACAGGAGGATGCTTTGTATGCCAGCTCCTGCCTCACCAGAGCAGTGCACATCACATGAGAGCAGCGGGCCGCATCAGGATGTCTCAGGTGCCGGATGCAGCCCCCAGCCCGGAGGTTCCCCACCCCTGCTTTAAATGCTTGTATTCTTAATAACAATTAATCTTATAATAGAAATTTCAATTGACCCTACAATTGAACATAAAAACTTCCAACTATTCCAGTTTTGTAAGATTGACTCATAGACCCTTCCAACTAAGCAATGAGGAAATCAATTCTATTAATTCTACAAATCTATTCTATCTATATCCTATCTATGGATCTCATATCATATGTTGCCACAACATATTTGTTGGGGGTATTGACTCCATTTGTGTATTGTTTCCATCTGATTCAGGTGACCTCCTGGGAGCACTAGGAATAGTAGATCAAACCCCCTTCAGGAATATCTATTTCTAAAGGCATGCCCAGAGTTCCAAAAACATTCTATATGCAAATAAAGGCAGTCTTAAACTGCACCAGATTCATCAATGTGGTGCAGGCTGTTTGTTAACAATCTATTAGCTTGCTCTAAGTTCCTCAGAATTTTAAGTGCACATTGCTGCACCTTAGGCCACACCCCTTTTATATGGAGGACACGCCCCTTTTGGACCTGGTGGAAAATATCTCTAAAGCTTCTCAAACACATAGTAAATGTGAAGTTCTGAGTGTTGCTTTTTGGACAAAATTATGGTGCAGGTGCTTTAGTATGTCTGGCTCTTTTTTTTCTTTCGCTCAAGAAATAGCATAATATTACTCTATTTCATGTACAGTTAATATTTACTGTATTTAGTTGACACTTGGGGTACTGGTGTTGCTCATTACTTCCAGATAAATATTCTCTTACATCTTAACTCGCTCTCTTGTAGACATTTTCTAAGTCGGACTCAAGTCATGTACATTGTTCTAGTTTCCTGTTTTGATGACATCTGGAGTTGGGAGTTATTTCGAGCCATATCTGTTGGAAGACTTGTTATGCCGTCAGAAGCTTTCATTGTTTGTCAGATTCTAAAATATCCTATAATTCATCCACCTGCTTCCACACAAAAAAAGACACATGGCACCTTGTGTCTATGTAATTGTGACAAATGAAAAGCAGTAACCAAGCAATCTTTCCTGAACAAAACAACAAAACAAAAAGAATACCCACAGATGTGATCAAAATATCTACTTTTCTTTATATTTCATATGAATCTGTCTATCTATCCATCCATCCATCCATCCATCCATCAATCCATCAATAAAACCTAATAGAACCTAACAAACATTGAAATGGCTCACAGCGGGTATTGTAATTGTCAGACTATTACAACACGTTAACCTATATTAAATGTAATATAACATAATTCCAAGAACAGTGAAAATTGGATAGGGCTGATCAATGTGAGGGATGTCTTCTTAGTTTTTATTGACTTTTCTAAGCTTGACATATGCCCTGTTCATTGACTTTATACTTACAAGATAACTAACAGCCAAAGGGCACTTCACTATGTGACAGATTGTTGGAGAAAACATAGTTATGCTGGACAATATAAGACCTGTATCATTATTATATATAGGAAAAAAAAAACATGACATATATTGAGCAAAAAATAACATCAACTACTTCGACAGATTATGTGTCAGCTCATGCTGTAGATGGAGCATACTCTAATCATGCATAGCTCTGAGAGATAAAGATTCAGAACCTTTTTTAGCGTTCCCTCCATTTTTAAGCTTATCTCTTTCAAGGTATCCTCTACTCATTCCTACAATGGCTAATAAAAATAAAAGAGGTATTCAAAAGGAAAAAAAAATGCCTTTGAATCAACTGATGTCGGAAAGTTATACCAATTTGAAAATTAGGTGTGAAAAAAAAAATAAAAAATCTTCCAGTACCTATGAGCTGCTTTATGTCCTGCAGGAAGTGGTGTATTCTTTCCAGTGCTCTCTGCTGCCAACTATGTCCATGTCAGGAACTGCCCAGAGCAGAAGAGGTTTTCTACGGGGATTTGTTACGGCTCCAGACAGTTCCTGATATGGACAGAGATGGTAGTAGAGAGCACTGTGCAGACTGGAAAGAATACGCCACTTCCTGCATGACATACAATAGCTGATACTTACAGGAAAACTTTTTTTTTTTTTTATAAAAGTAATTTACACATCTGCATAACTTTCTGACACCAGTTGATTTAAAACACCCCCCCACACACACACCAAGTACCCCTTTAACAGCATTTACATAAGGTCACATGGTCAGTGCTTTCATTTGTCTTTTTCTCCTTTATCTACCCCCATTCCTTCAGGCACCTATAGGCACAAACCTGCTGTTCTTAAAAACCATTTCTGCATTTAATATTAAAGACATCTATTTTCTTATATTGTGTCTAAGATGATTGAAAATGTTTTAGACTCAAGGTCTCTGTGATCTCTAATTGTTTGCTTGAAACATAAGATTTCTGCACTCTCTCTACAATATACAACAGGGTATTGATCTACTAGTGCAATATTAAATAATAGTTTTCATGTATGAACAAGACTGGTCCCACAGGTCTTCCCCGGATATTCTATTCATGGTTGGCTGCCTTGCTTTTACTTCCAATTCCCTTGTCAAATCTCCCATAGTACCTGTAAATAAGGATAAGATCTGAAAACAGAGAGAATGGGGCAATTCTACAATCGCAAATGCACCAGAATGATGATAAAAATTGCATGAAAAGCAGTATACTATATTTACTACATTTGACTGCATTTTTAGGCTTTGGACCATACAGTTAATAGTGATGTATAACACATGTTTACTTTATAGAAGCAGGGACTGGTGTCAAAATGGCAGGAGTTCCTGCTCTTTAGATACAATAGTTTGCATGGGAAAGGTACACGACACAATGGAAACTATATTTTAGCAGAAGGCATACACTATATATGCAACATGACCACTTAAAGAAGTAAGGAAAACATGATGGCTTCATACCAGAAACAGTATCACTCTTGTCCTCAGTTTGGGCGTTTGCTGCTCAGATCTATTGAGTTGAATGGAGCTGAATTATAAAACCACACATAACCTGGAGACAGGGGCAGAGCTGTTTTTTTTTTCAAGAAAGTACTTGTGCTTTCCTAACCTTGGATAATCCCTTTAATTCCTTTAAGCCACTGCTTATTGTAGAAGAGCTGGGAGTCCATGCACTACTGCAGGGTAATTTCAGAATACTCACCTGCTCCCCACTTCAGTGCATGACCAGACTCAGGCCAGCATATTCTTCTTCGATCTCTAGTGACCACTTAGTGATCCGTAGAGATCTGCAGAGGAATTCCTTGCAGCATTTTAGTGATTACTAAATGGTCACTAGAGGCCAAAAGGAAGATGTCAGTCCGGGACTGTCCACAAACAGGAATAGGGAGCAGGTGAGTATTTTATAGCGCATCTCCAGGGTTGAGCAGTCAGACAGCATTTACCTGACTCTTTAGGCATACATTTCACTAGCCATATTGCCATGCCAGATCTATTTTCTGTTCTGGATAACAGAACCCGTGTTGTTTGTCAGGATATGCTATTCATGCAGTGAAATGGGAGTTGACGTATACTTTATTTCTTGGCACGTTTAATATAATTTGTTTCACAAAATAATATTTATATCACTTATGTAAAAAAAAAAAAAAAAAAAACAACTGTCTCTAGTAGAAATGCTTTAAAACATTTGGCGCATTGCATTTTACATAATGTGCTAGCCTTAATTTCCTTATTTATGAGCTATAAATATTTTATGGAAACCACAACAGAGACCGTATTTATCACTGATTCCAATAGATTTTCTAATCTTGAAATGATGAATTAAAGATAAATATTCATGAGAAGATCATTTCATGAGGACGATTGCCTGTAGCATAGTAAATAGTTATGCTGCATGCCATTCATGACATGATATATACATTATGCACATTACTGACAGAAGCCGAGTCTAATCACCTAAACTGCTTGCAAATCAATAATTCACCACATATTATCATAGTCCTATACTGTCAGCACATTACTCCACAATCTGCTATTAAATTACCATCATTTTTTGACTATTAAAAAAAATAAAAAAATGTAGCAATCTGCTGTAGCATCTAATAGCCTTCATGCAGACAGTGGGAGGTGGAAGAATCTGAGCTCTGGGTGTAGCTTGGATGCCGGCATAGCAGTGTGTATAGGATCTCAGTGGTATCTGCTCACTGAATAGTTACATTTGTAAAATCTTATTGTTCAGTGAGAACATAACACAGACATTTATACACACAGCTCAGTAAATTTGTGCAATGTGAGTTTTGTCTGAACATTTTAATCACAGCCCCCAGTGTTGCGCACAGAAGCTGCCAGAACCCCACCGTCTTCTATGCTGAATGAGCAGATCCACTACCAGTAACTCCTGCACTGCTGCTATCTGGTAAGCTCAGTAAATGGGCTGCAGGTTGTGTTTAAAGAGACTCTGTCAGGAGGTTTAGGCTGTCCTATCTCAGGATAGCATAAACTAGTGACAGAGAGGCTGAAGGTGTATCACTTACATTGTTCTGTGCAACTGATATCCTCCAGAATAAAATGGATACTAAGTAGTCCTCTCCATTAGGTGCCCAGTTGTCCTGGATATTCATGAGAAGCAAAAAACCCACCAGCTGCTAATTGGCAGTTATCTATCCATGCTCTGTATAGTGATTTAACTGTCAATCATCAGCTGGAGGGCGGGGGGAGGGTTGTGGAGAATGCTATTCTCCTGCATATTAGGAGAACGGCTGAACAAAATGATGTAAGTAATATACCGATCTGCTCAGCATTTCTATCACTAGTTTGTTGCCCTCATTTGGGGTGAAATAAAAAAAAAACCCTCACAGATTCCCTTTAAAGATAGGTGGCACTGTGGAGGGGGCACTGTTAATTAGAGTGATAGGGTACTCTGGCAGGCATAGTGAGAGGCTACTCTGGTTGGCATGATGAAGGAGTACTGTGGCTGATGGGGTACTTTTGGTTGTGAGTGAAAGGTACTTTAGCAAGAATAGTCGGGGAGTACTATACCTGGCATAGGGAAGAAGCACTGATGTGCTATTCATGTTATTTCTAGACTAGATTTTGTCATGCAATTCTTGTCACAGCTACAGAGGTATCCTTGGCTCCAGGCCGCCAACGCACCCGCTCCTCTGACTCTCCTGATAATGCAGATCCTGGAGCCCACATCTTATTATTCTTGATATTGAACCTCCTTATACAACAAAAAAAGCACAGTTAAAAAAAAAACAAAAAACTGCCAGCATGTTTTGCAAACACTAAACATCATGTGTTTCACTTCTATGAGGCAGATTAATTGAGATGGACACTGTCATTTCAAACAACTTCCCTCCTATGTGATTCCTAACATTCCTAATATTTGTAAATAGCTTAATTTACCAACACTATCCTGTCCACTAGGTGTCTCACTTTTCTGCAGTTTGCTGTTTACTATCTGTTTTTGTGGGATTTCTGTCTCTGGTTTGTGCTATTTGCCGGAGAGGGTAAAAATAAGAGTCTGCCTGGGCTGTATGTCTGCTGTTCCTAAAAGGTAAACCAATACTTCTCTCTTATTTTTGATCACCCATAAAGCTCTTGGCAGCTGCCCCTTGTTAAGATACCCATACTACTATTGCAATTTAATCTACTCTTCCTTTAGCTTCTTAGCAGCATCAGCTAGTGTACACCCTCCATTGCATCAGGTACACAGCTTTAAGTTTTTTATATGAATAAACCAGTGCTGGCACGGGGATGACAATGCCACAGTCCTTTTTTTTTTTAACTGTGGTCCCTTTTCAGTGCATGGTGCCCCAAAGCCCCCTCCCCTCTGTAACGCTGCTCTGTTAAATCAGTGGAGCTGCGTCACAAAGGGGAGGGGCTATGTTTACCCACCTCAAGTGCTTCAGGCCGGGCCAGGAATAGACCGGCACCTTGCGCAAGAGGCGGGCCATGGTTCAAAAAAAGGACCGCAGCAATGGCACCTCTGCACTGGCGGCAGTCTATTCATAGAAAAAAACTTAAAGTGATGTACCTAATAGTACATTTCCTTTAAGCTTGTACATCACCTTGCAAATCCAGTGCATCAGTATCCCTTCTTCCTCTTTTATTCCATCTAGTACTGTACTGTGTAAATCAGCCCCCAACGTAGAGTCAGCCATTTTTTCAGCACTATATCATGGCACAGCGATAAGGACACCACTAAAGAAGGAAGTCCCTATTTGTTTATACTTAAAAAAATCTCAGTATTCGGCTTGTCCCTGACAAGTAAACAATGAAAAATAGCTGTGCACTATGGAGGGGGCTCTAGCAGGTACACGTTAAGTTGGTGCTTTGTAACTCTGCTGTTAGCCCAGCAATAATCATCCCCAACAATTAAAGCTGATGAAAATGTCTAGTTTTCACATAAATTACTGATCGCAAAAAGGTTCTAGCAATGGATAACAATCACTTTCCTTACTGTCAGTAAATCGTCTTCACTTCTATAAGTCACCATCATGATAGGAAGTTTAGTGAAGACATTTTCATATACAGTGAGTTAACCCTGCAGTTAAATGTGACTTTTCAATGTTCCTTTAAAGTCCTTTAAACACTTATCCAGAGTGATGTCAAAAACTCTTTATGATCTGGGTATAATGTTCCAAAATTGCTCTTTCTAAAGCTCTGATGTAATTGCCTCTCTTGACATCTTGCCATACTTGTATCAACCTATCTACAATTTATTTTTGGTTTAAATCCAATCATTTTTCAATTGAAAAGTTAGAATAGTCTTTATTTATATAGTGGTAACATATTTCATGTCACTTTACAATTCAGGGACCAAATCAGACATTACAGGTTAGCAAAGGAATTACCTATTGAAGCTATAGGGGTAAGGGCTCTGCTCCCAAGAGCTCACAATCTATAGAAATAGAAATGAGACAGAAGTAAATTATAGAGTGTGTTAATCTTAATTTATGTGTGTTAATCTAAAATTATTGGCAGAACATTCAGTTCGGGTAGGATGGTAGATGGAAATCATGGAATAGGTGCAGAGAAGTGCAGCACTATGAAGAGCTTTGTGGGTTACAGTGATAAATTAAATTTTATTTTAGAGTAAGGGGGCAACCAGTGTAGCGACTGGCACAGGGGAAGGCATCAGTGTAGTGATTGGCACAGGGGAAGGCATCAGTGTAGTGATCGGCACAGGGGAAGGCATTGGTGTAGTTACTGGCACAGGAGGATGCATCAGTTTCGTCACTGGCACAGCAGGAGACATCGGTGTAGTGACTGGCGCAGGGTGAGGCAGCGGTGTAGTGACTGGCACAGGAAAAGGCATTGGTGTAGTTACTGGCACAGGGGGAGGCATTGGTGCAGTTACTGACAAAGGAGAATGCATCAGTTTAGTCACTGTCTGTGACTGACACAGGGAAGACATCACTGAACATTCATGAACAAATAACGAAAGTAAAGTAGAAGTAGTACACAGGAAGCACCAATGTACATAAGGGGAGGATCTCCTAGTGTTCTCCCATTCTACCTGCAGGAAAATTGGTGAGAGGTAAGAGCTTGTTCACACTTGTGTTGCCACTTTTTCTGCCGGTGGTGCCTGCGGGGTCCGGGAGGGCCCTTTAGGATCTGGTTCTGTGACAATGGGGTTGCGGGGCCACTCCGTGGCCCCCCTTCTCTGCTTGCACACGTTTTGTGGGGATTGTGGCCACTAACCGGCACAGTGATGTTTTTTGGTTAGGGACTCATGTGTATCAGAAGACCTGCACGTTGGTACATGAGGTAATATGGTTTGGCCAAATTATATACTAACTTCTGATGTTGGTTTTAAATGTAGCTGAACAAGCTTTCGTGTCAGCCATGGGTGCGATGTGCAGCCATTTCTGTCTTTTTGGCTTGTGCATAAAGTAGAAGCATATGTTTCAGTCTGCGTACGTACAGATTATTGAATGCAAATCATAAGTTACGCTGTTGCTTATGTTTCGGTGTATAGTTACGCACATGTCTACAGGTCATCAGGTGCAAAGCTTAAATTGAGCAGTTGCGGACATTCGTTCACGTGTTCGAATAGGTTCGAAAATGATGGTTATAACCATTTTGATCTTAAAACAAATTGTTTGTGACCGGCGAACATGAACAATTAGCATCATGTTTGGTCGAACATACAAACATTTACGAACATGTTCACGAACATGTTCACTCATTACTAGTAGTTACTGGCATAGGGGGAGGCATCGGTGTAGTGACTGGCACAAGGAGAGACATCCTTGCAGAGATCTTGCACATGGGGAGGCATTTGTGTAGTGACTGGCACAGGGGGGGGGCATACTTGCAGAGATATGGCACAGGGGAAGGCATTGGTGCAGTGAATGACACATGAGGATGTATTGGTATACTTATTGGCACTGGGGGGGATGTATTAGAGTAGTGACTGGCACAGGAGGATGCATTTTTGCAGTTACTGGTACAGGAGGAGGCATTGTTGTAGTAACTGGCAAACGGGGGATGCATTGGTATAGTGACTGGCACTGGGGGGATGTATTAGTGTAGTGACTAGCACAGGGGAAGACATTGGTTTAGTGGTTGAACTGGTAGATTAGCCTGGCTGCTGCATTCCGACTGGATTGGGGAGAGTTAAGAGAGAGATTAATCAGTAAACAGTTACAACAGTCATGGCAAGACTCTATGAGCTTGCCCAAAGATAGTGGGATGAATAGGAGGTTTTAAACAAAGATCCCTCATAATTTATACACCTGAAATTTTTTTTTACAATGGTGGGATTTATTGTTGAGTCTATTCTGTGCAATTTTTATCAATAGTATGTCTCACTATAAAAAAGGTACAAAGAAAGAATATTCACCCCAAAAAAGGTGCAAACAATGATGACAGAAACAATTGAGGGAGATTGGTTTAATACAGTAAAAGGTGGTAACGTTAAAGCACCAAAGAATAATTAATAACCCCCCCCCAAAAAAAAAGGAAAAAAAAAAAAGGAAAAAAAAAAAAGGAAAAAAAAAATACAAACAGGAACATTCCCTGCAATGCACAGCTGTTTGATGTGTTCCATGTGTTGTCCATGGTGCTGAACACATACAATATACTCCACATGCTGACTGTTATGCTGTACAGTAACTTATAACATGACATTCAGCTGTTTCTAAATGTTTGTTCCATTTGTTTTACATGTTATTCATGTAATCATTGTTTTATTCATGTAAATCATTATTTTTGGGGTGTGGAACCAATTGTCTGCATTTCAATATTTTTTATGGGAAAATTAGCTTTGGTTTAAGAGTGATTTGGATTACAAGCACAGTCCCGGAATGAATTATGGTCATAATTCAAGGCACCACTGTACAGGGTGAGGCAGTTTTTTTTTAATTTTTTTTAATTCAGTAATTAAATTGACTTATCTGAATACCCCAGAAAGTAATGGGTGAGGGGCCTATATTTTAGGCTATATTCAAAACATGGCTGCCATCTTTGATTAAGGGCAAGTTTTTGGAATGAGAAGGTGATCATGTAGCATATCAAAGATGACCAGAATTGTGTCAGACATGAACTGTCATAATAAGATTTGCAATATTTTCTGTTGTTTAAAAGATAGACAGTTGTTTTGTGTTCAGCTTTGGCTCTGTGTTCAGCACCATGGACAACACATTGAACATGTCATCACAGGGAATTTTTGCAAATTTTGTGTTAATATTTGAACCACAAGCAAGTTATTGCAAATCTGATTGTGACAATCAAGGCAATCAATTTGGTATATATTTGTCATTGATCCAACATGGCAGCTTTCAAGTTGGTGACCACCTTTAATGATGGGCCTCCATCATTAACTCCTGACAGGAGCTGAGCTTCAGTCCAATTGGGACCCTTGCAGTTTGACCGGAACATTTCCCCTGACTGATAAAGGCGTAAAAATGCAGTTTGCTCGCTCTATGTAAAGATTGCAGATAACACTGGTCACTGCTATGCAATGGAATGTAACATTCCCTAAGGAGGCTTAAAAAGTCAAAAATGAATAATAAAAAATAAATATCTCCTCCCCCAATAAAATTTTAAAATACCCCATTACCTTTTTATATATAAAACAAATAAATAAACATATTATATATCATAGCTTGCATAATTGAAAAAGCAAGAAAGTGCCAGGACTGATAATTTTTTGTAACATCAAATGGCATAAAAAAATAGCGATCAAAACGCCACATATACACAATCATCCCTGTAGATTAAAAAATAACAGTGCCATGGCTCTAAGAAGATGACGAGGAAAAATGAACATGCAAAAATGAAAATTGTCGTGGTTCTTAAGGGGTTCAGTAACATGTGGGAATAAAATTCAGCAAATATAGTCCAATAGTCAGTACGATCCTTGTATCATCTCTGATTAACTTACAAAAATATATTAGTCTAGAAACTTCTACTGCTTGCTTCTAACCTGTAAGTCAAATAACATATGCCAAAAAGAATCTGTTCCCTTTACGTGCTCTGCAAGCCAAATTTTTATCTTCTGGGAACCCAGAAACCTATTAGGTGAGTGGGAAGAGCTATGCACATCGCCGTTTACTTCTCTTGTCTCTGAGTGATCTAACATTAATAACATACTCGCTCACGAAACTTTGATGATCAATAAACTTCAGTCCCCTGCAGTTTCATGGTGCATGTTTAAAAGTGTGCCCCTAGTATGAAAGCCGGATGTAGTTCACCAGTTAGTGCTTTTTAAGTGGTACTTTTACTACCTTTTTTTTTTTTTTTTTTTGCAAGGAACTATTACCGAGGCCATGAAGTTTAATCTGCTGTTTGATTTCCTACAGTGTTTGTGAAAAAGCCCATGGTGGCTTCTATTCCTATTCCTTGGCGTGGCATGAGTGCCTGATTTCTAAGTATACGTCTTGTTGTTCCTGCCTGCTGCTACCTTTCATGGACTTGTACTTATTTTTGTATTCCATAAATGTCATAAACACAAGATAAGTACAATACAAGGGAAGAGAGGGGGAGGGGGTGGAAGGGTAACATGGTTTGTTTGAAACTTTCTGATGTGATTTGTGATAATTTAAGTATGATACAGAATTTGAAATGGGAAAAATTAAGGTATTAATATAAAAAAGTAAGAGCTATCATTTTTCTGTTTTTGATAGAGTTGAATGAAGCCTTTTTGTATTCATTAGTAATATTATGCAGAACCTTCTGATAAATTTTTTTAAAATATATTTTTTTTTCCTTGTGGGTTGTTTATTTTAAGTCATATTCACCATAAAGGGTAAATTAATGTTCTGCCAATTATGCACTTTTTTCCTTTGCACTTTGATATTGTTTTGTAAATATTTTGTTTATCATTGTTTACATAATAATGACAGGAAACCTAATAGGCACACACATAGGGAAATAGGAGGCTACATAACTTCCAAAGCGTCTGCAAACAGGTTACAGGGGTCACTAATGTGATGACAGGAGGTACACTTTAACTTTCGTACCATTTAGATGCATTTCTGTACTAGGAATTTTTTTTTTTCTCTTTTTTTTTTTTAGAACTAAGTGTTGGCATTAGAGATGAGTGGACCGGGTTCGAGTTCAAGTCCATCCGAATTAGCTGGGGCTGCTGAACTTGGATAAAGCTCTAAGGTTGTCTGGAAAACATGGATACAGCCAATGACTATATCCATGTTTTCCACATAGCCTTGGGGCTTTATCCAAGTTCAGCAGCCACCGCTAATCAAATGCCGAACGTTCTGGTTCGGATGGACTTGAGCATGCTCGAAGTTTGGCATCCTAGTTGGCATCCATCTGCAAAAGTATGGACCCACAAAACCTGACCAAAAGGAGTGCTCAGAAGTCTACCGTTTTAAGTATAGTACATAAGCTAGTCATGCAATTCAAAATTATCTATATACATAAAGTGTACCTGTCATTAAGGAAAAACCATGATACAGGGACTTGTCAAAAGTTTTAATCAATTAGGCTCTCACTACTGAGACTCTCACCATTGAGGAGAATGCAAAAAGAGATGAATAAGGTAGCACATTTTATCATCTCTGTTCAATAGAGATGAGTGAGCTGGCCAAGGTTCGGGTTTGTATGAACCCAAACCAATGCCTCTTGAATCCCCCTGTCTACCTAGGTCATAGGCTGTATCCCTGTTTTCCAGAAGGGGCTCAGGATGTTTCCACTTTGCCCATGGATGAGAAAGACATGTCAATTCTTTGAGCAGACAGCGGTGGAGAGTGGAGGCATGCAACAAATTACATTGAGACACTGAGGCAGGCGGGATTCCAAGCAGAGTCAGCGGCGGGATACTGCTTAGAATTTTTGCCTGTTTTACTGTGAATGGGCCCTTTCAGAAAAAAACCTTATAGGTAAACTAAGTCATAATAGACTAATTGCCTTGTATTGAACTGGCCTGTAAAATGTACAGAGGTATCTGTGCAAGAATTGGTGAGAAAAAGACATTTTATCACCTGTTCTCAACGGTGGCTCTTATGTTATCTGCCCTTATCCTTGCCGTTCTTTACAGTGATTGATTTCTGTTGCCTCTTTATTCTTCGGGAAGTCTTATTCAAGTCGCACATGGTTCCACTTGACCTTCCTTACTGTGAATCACTTGACTGTACTCAGTGTATGCTACTTCTTACTTTTGAACATCTGAGATTAGAAATTATCCTGTTTTTTAATATTAACTTGTACATTCAAAAAGACCAAGACAGGTAGTATGAGTTAAGACCTTGCAACCAGATTTCACATAAGGTTGAGGTTTAAGCTGTTCTTGACTCTACTGTACTTGCTCATTTCTAGTTTGGCCTTGATCTCGGCCTAATTTTGACTTTGCTTGCTATAGTCCTTATATATTATGTACTGCAGATTGCCTCCCTTGTCCATTGGTACTATACACATGTTTCCAGCCTTACCTTTCTCTTAGATAGGTTATTAAAAAATAAAAAAAAAGTTAATTGCAGTCTAAGAAAGCCTCATTTATATTAGGTTTACAAAGACTTTCGTAGTTTTCACACTGAATGGGGGCAGGTCATGACCTCAAGTTCACGTGTAAAGGTCAAAGATAATCTTACAACATGTATAACTAAATATATTTAACTTAGAGATAAGATGAGAGTGGGCAAATCTGTATATGCTCTCCGGTTCATCTCCTGGCTATGACATTTGCAGCATTACTGCCATCCGCCTTGGACTATTTCGGGGATTAGACCAGGAAACCCTGGGATCCTGAGATTTGGAAATCCTCGGAAGTCCATCTTGTCATAAATATAAACAGACAACCCTGGTCTAGCCACAATCGCTGTTTTTATGATTTTAAATGGACTACTATCTGATATGTAAAATGTTAAAGTAGTTCTCCAAAGACATTTATTACTTTATGTTACAATAACTTTCCAATGCTTAGATTAAAACAGTAATCAGTAAATCCTCTCCATTCATTGTGGGGATGATTGTATCCACATTCTCTTGTTTGTTGAGGTCCCCCAGCAATCAGCTTGATACCATCTATCCTATACATAGGGGATAATTAGCTGAAATGGGAATGCCCCTTTAAAGTGAAACTATAAGCAGGTTAGACTAATCTAACCTGCTGATATGTTCCTACTGCACAGGAGACGCCAAAGAGGAAGGTATGTCTCTTATCTTCCTCCTCTGCGCTGTTTCGGTGCAGTTAGAAGTTTGCTGCACGGTCCAGTAAGACCATTAGGACCACTGGGGCTCACCGCAATGATGCAGCAGGAAAAGGTAAGAAATACACCTTTTTTCTCAACGTCTCCCTTGCAGTAGAGACATATCATGGACATATCAGCAGGTTAGATCCATCTAATCTGAAGATAACTTCCCTTAAAGGCCCTTAAACATTGGTCTATGTGGAAAGAATAGTGAGTGCCAATGTCTTTATATGGCCTGGTAAATTGTTCAGCTGCTAATTCCCAATAATTGGCTTGGGTAAATGAGCCAACGATCAGCTGATTAATGATCAAACATTTGCTTGTCAGCTAATTAGATCTTTTGTGCAACCAATAAAATCATCATTATTATCCCCACATCACCCATTATACACAGGGTATGCTCCTGACAGTGATGAACTTAAGGGGGTCTTTATCATCATCAGCTGCACATCCCCTTTTTACAAAGTGTGATATTCAGCTGATAACAATGATTTTATTGGTTCCACAAAAGATCTAATTAGCTGACAAACAAACATGTGATCATTCATCAGCTGATCGCTGTTTCTTTTATCTCAGCCAATTATAGTAAACAAGCATTCCTTACAACACTCATTTCCCTGATTGTTGCCCCATGTTAAAAGGACTTTAGTATGCAAATTCCAGTACAGTTGTAGTAGCCAGCACCTTTGTTGTGCTCTATGCTGTTTGTATGGAGTATAATGCTATTGCTGTAACATACCAGGCTGTACAGTAGGGTATGGAGGAAAAGTACAGTGCAATTCTGTGGGAGGTAAGTGGTGTTTTTGCCTTCATACCACTGTCTCTTCCCGCGGGGATAATAAAAAGCTGGGGGTATTGACTGGGTGGGATGAATGAAGCAGCCTTCTGTATCTTCAGTATTGTAGCTGACAGGCCTCTGGATAGCAGAGTCAGGCCTTTAAATATGGGGCACATGTACTCTTACTGCAATACTATAATGTGAGAGCCAGAAGCATTTCTGGATAAGGAAGGGACACTATGGTGGACCTTTTGTAGCAACACCATGATCAACTTGGTGGGTTCTACATCTGTACAAATAGAAATATTAAATATTATTATTAAAAGTAAACTATATATCTACTGTTTTGCTCCATCCCTTTTCTTCATGTGATCTGTATGCAACTCAGTTTGCTTGGTAGAGACTTTGGGCAGTTTGAGTTTCACATCATGTTCTCTGCAGTTTTAATGGACATAAAATGCAATCACAACCTCCAAGAGATACAATTATTAAAGTGATTGTCAAACTAGGAGAAAGCGAGGGGTACACAAGAGCAAGAATAATCTAGAATACAGCTGTCTTCTCTACATAAGCGGGTGCACAAAACAGTGATTATGGTGACACGGTGACTGTCTATTCTGTGGTTGTCACAACTATATTAGCAGTGTTGATAGATGAATAAGCACTATCCCCTAAAACCATGCAACTTTTTGACAAATTGAAATTGAAGATAGTCTTTAAAAACTCTCTTGGTGTTGGAGTGATAACATAATGGTAGCAAAGTGTCCCAGCACTCTGCTGCCCTCACATCCACCATGCCTCACATGTATACTGGGCTCATGTAAATATTTAGAACTGAGAATATTAGTGGTTGTTACCCAGTGCACTCTCTGTTTGTCGAAATTCAACCACCCAGTTATTACTCAGATTATAATATGATACAGCAGTAATGTTCGATGCTATGATTAAATATAGGAAATACATGGATAACCATGATTTGCATTTAGTCATTTCTTCTAAATTATAAAACTAGCCAACAGATTGTAGGTTTCGTAAGCATAAAATATGTTTCATAAAAACAATGTATACTCACCTATCCCAATCACCTACAGCTTCTATTCTGGCAGATTCAGCTCACCAATGCTCACTGCTTCTTCTGAGGTTTTGTTCCTGCATAAAAATGCCCATTCAGCCAATGGCTGGTCGCAGCAGGGTCCCACCTTGGCCAGTGACTGCGTAGAAATTGTCAGCAGGAATGTCAGATATGTCAGTAAAAACAATGACCCATTGTGATCAGGAATTGTCAGACATGTAGCTACAGGGAATAAGGGCAGGTGAGTATGGATTTTTATTAGTATTATTATTATTATTATTATTATTATTATTATTATTATTATTATTAAAAAGCTTTCCTATCCCATTATAAACCAATGCGTTTTTTTCTGGATTATCCCTTTGCCAGACAGATAACGTGAATTTTCTCAGGTCCTCTGCTAAACTATGTTTTTTGGTCCCTCATGATAAGAGACCTGTGACTATTGCAACCAATCATTGGCCACAGAAGTGATTCACTATTCAGAACCTTTCCTGTGTCAAAATAGACCAGGAAAAAAAAACTTGTGGTGGACCCTCCATGCATTGATGACAGCGGTGGAGAATCAGGGAAAAAAAAAAAAAAAAAAAAGGTAGAAAACATGTTTTGTTTTGTTTTTCACATTTGGGCCTTATCTCTTTATTCTCAAAAAAAAAAAAAAAAAAAGTATAAAGACAGACCTTTTTTTTTCATTTAGATGAACTTAAATACTTTTTTGGAATTGTTTCAAGTCTTGTTTTATCTCTGTAGGAAGTCTCGTGTTAGTGTTTACAATGTTGTAATCACCTGCTGCCTCCCAAATCTCTAGAACAAAATGCCTAAATTATTCATGTTTAACCAGTTATGAATGCATCTGTTTTAAGGCTATTTATAGTGAATTAAAGCCAATGGACAACAACAATAAGAAGATTTTACAATTTCAGGGTGGTCGCGGAAATCAAGCGTAAGCAGCTAGAAAGAAGACATTGTTTCCATTTCTTGCCATTTCTGGCTTTTGTACAGGATTTTGATTTATGGTTTAGAAACAGAAATGAAAAAATAACTGGGTAAGACCCTAAAGCCCCTACTTGATTACACTGGGATCCATCAGGTTCCATTATGGTGTTTCTCATTTTACTAGTTAAAAAAAAATAAAAAAATATATATATATATATATATATATATATATATATATATATATATATAAAATTATATATATATAATTATATATATATATATATATATATATATATATATATATATATTTATATATATTCTCCACTTATTTACTTATAACTTACCCATCCATAGTGTTGTCTGTAGCCATGGAACCTTTCATACAAGAATGGTGATCTATGCCACAACTGTGGTCCATACTTGTGCTAAAAAGCCTTTTTTGTGACTCCGATGATGTCCCCATCATGAAGCTATAACACATACAACTGTGTAAACAGGGCTATTTAAATGGGACTATAGTTTGTCTACAATTGCAGACAGAATTCACAGACGTAAGACTGAGGCATGAGATAGAGATGAGCAAGCACCAAAACACTTGAACATTGTCACTTAAAATAAGCATTTTTTAATACTTGAGTGCTTGATACAGGTAACCTATCTATCTTTTAAATAACTCCCATCTATCAATCAATTAATCATCTATCTTTTAAATACCTCCTATCTATCTATCTATCTATCTATCTATCTATCTATCTATCTATCTATCGGTCTCGAGATGAGACTGAAACGTTGCACTTGCTTTTTGATGTACCAATAAATACCACAACTTTTTTTCACTATACGGATGTGCCGCAAAATTCTTGGATTTATTTAGTGGAGATTTTTATCCAATCTCCGTTGCTTGGCACTCCAGCACTGGAACTGGGAGTGCGCTCTATTGTGGACATTATCTATATCTCTCTCTATCTATATATCTATCTATTTCATTTTTTCTTCTTCCTTACTTCCCCCTCTCTCTCCTGTTCTCACTTATTCCACCATTCCTCTCCATTGTATCCTCTTCATTATCTGTACTGAGTTTACTATTAGTCAAGGTCTCATCATTTATCTCCTTCTTCTCTACTGAAGTCTCTTTCTCTTTTCATCCTCCTTCACATCTTGCATCTGACACTATCCTCTCCCGACTCCTCCTGTGCCTTAGTTCTGTATGCTGAAAGCATTGCCTGAGGCAGTCTATTTACACTCTCTGGGGTGCACAAAAAGGAATATAAGTACACCTATGGTTTGTATTTCATGATAAAATAATGGAACAGATCAAAAACTAACACTACACTTTGCTATAGTCTAGCAAAAAAATAAAAACAGCAGAGTAACAGTACAGTATAATGTAAAGATACAACAATTGCTATTTCTATTATCACAACAATTGTCTGCTCGTTCTTCACTGATCAACAGTGATTATAACAGCAATGGAGGATTTAAAGAGGAAGCCATTTAGATGTAGAGGAAAAAAATGTTCTCTTTGGAAATCTAGGCACGAGCGAGATAAAGTTACATTGTCCTGGTTATAGTTTTTGGATGCAGAAAACACTGCACACCCTGCACAGCGAGTGGCGGTTTTGTTTGTGGGAACATAGCTGTAATTTTACAATATAGAAAATCCGAATAACTCAACTAAACGCACTGTAAAAAGTTCTGGTGAATAGATTTCTTTGTTTCCTCTAATTGCCGATGATCAACTTAAACTGCATCTGCCATTTCAAAAGTTAAATAGTGACATAGAATTGGCGCATGTCCCAGAAGAAGGAGAAGGAAAAAAAAAAGACTTATGGATTTAGGCTACTTTGCATTCTGATCAGGAACACACAGTAACAACATTATAACCAAGAGCTGCAAGTCTGGGAACGATTTGTGGATTTGGGAAATAAAGACGTAGTGTGCAAAAGCATTACTAGTACAGTGCGAGAACAGAGAGAACATGAAAATGAATGACAGGGTGCTGCCGAGGACATTACACTTAAAGGGGTAGTGCGGCGGTAAAAAATTATTCACAGAATAACACACATTACAAAGTTATACAACTTTGTAATGTATGTTATGTCTGTGAATGGCCCCCTTCCCCGTGTCCCACCACCCCCACCCATGTACCCGGAAGTGTAGTGCGTTATACATACCTGATCCGTGCCGACACGTGTCCGCCATCTTGTGCCAAACGTCATCTTCGGCCGGCCGTCCCGAACACCTTCGATCTTCCCGAGTGCCGGCCGCGTCATCAGCTGCTCAGCAGCGATTGACTGAGCATAACTGTGCTCGGCCAATCGCGGCTCAGCGGATGATGAAGATCGAAGGTGTTCGGGCCGGCCGGCCGAAGATGACGTTTGGCACAAGATGGCGGACGCGTGTCGGCACGGATCAGGTATGTATAATGCACTACACTTCCGGGTACACGGGTGGGGGTGGTAGCATTAGAAATTAGTGCAATTTGGGCATTCAGGATATGAATACCAGTGGCTGAAAAAGTTGGATGCAGCCCTAGGGAGTCCATATTGACATTGCACAAAAAGTGCTTACAACATTAGGCTAAGTTCACACTACGCATAAATTCATTAAACAGCCGTAGTGGCTTTCATCACTATGGAATCATGGACGGAGTGCAACCGCACCAAAAACTGACATGTCTGGCCGCACAAGACTGACAGAGCAGAAAATGTAAAGTGCAGCTCCAGACGCACTTTACATTGTGGTCTATGGTTAATAATAATGCAGGTGCACCCAAATGTGCCCGCATTCCAATTCAAAAGAGATTAAGTTTATAATGCTGGTACTGCAATACGTCCGGCATAAACTTCACTGACACCGGACGTTCTGTGACACAGCCATGACACAGAACAGCCTCTGTAATACATAGTGTGAACCAAGCCTTATACTAGGACTTACACAAGATGAATTTACTAATGGTATTTTATTCTCTGTGGAGAATTTATCGCAAACTCGCTGTATTTCTTTGCACTTGAGCACTGCAGCACGACAGAATATGACTAAAAACCACAATGAGGATATCATATACCTGGATTTTGCAAAAGCGTTTGCCACACAGTTCCTCATGGACGTCTGATGGGTAAGTTAAAGTCTATTAGTTTGGAAAGTTTAATGTGTAACTGGATTAAAAACTGGCTTAATATTCGTACCCAGAGAGCGGTGGTCAATGACTCCTACTCCGAATGGTCCCTGGTAATAAGTGGTGTACCCCAAGGGTCAGTAATGGGCCGCCTTCTATTTAACTTGTTTATTAATGATATTGAGAATGGAATTAACAGCAATGTTTCTATCTTTGCAGATGACACCAAGCTTTGTAGTACAGTACAGTCTATGGAGGATGTGCAGATGTTACAGGATGACTTAGACAAACTAAGTGTTTGGGCGTCCACTTGGCAAATGAGGTTCAATGTGGATAAATGTAAAGTTATACACCTGGGTACTAATAACTCACATGCATCATATGTCCTGGGGGAGGTTACACTGGGAGAGTCATTGATGGAGAAGGATCTGGGTGTACTTGTAGATAATAGACTACAGAACAGTACACTATGTCAGTCAGCTGCTTCTAAGGCCAGCAGGATATTGTCATACATTAAAACAGGCAGGGACTATCGGGACAGGGATATAATATTACTGCTCTATAGAGCTTTGGTGCGGCCTCATCTGGAGTATGCCGTCCAGTTTTGGAACCCGATTAGAGGTGAGCAAACCTGGAGCATGCTCGAGTCCATCCGAACCCGAACTTTCGGCATTTGATTAGTGGTGGCTGCTGAACTTGGATAAAGCCCTAAGGCTATGTGGAAATCATGAATAAGTCATTGGCTGTATCCATGTTTTCCAGACAACCTTAGAGCTTTATCCAAGTTCAGCAGCCCCAGCTAATCAAATACTGAACATTCGGATCGACTCGAACCCGAACCTGGTTCGCTCATCTCTAAACCCGATTCATAAAAAGGACGTCCTAGAGCGGGAGAGGATACAAAGACGGGCAGCTAAACTAATAAGGGGAATGGAGCATCTTAGTTATGAGGAGAGATTAAAAGAATTAAATTTGTTTAGTCTTGAGAAAAGACATTTAAGGGGAGATATGATTAATTAATATAAATATATAAATGGCCCCTACAAGAAATATGGGGAAAAGATGTTCCAGGTAAAACCCCCACAAAGGACAAGGGGGCACTGCCTCTGCCTTGAGAAAAAAAAGATTCAATCTCCGGAAGCGACAAGCCTTCTTTACCATAAGAACTGTGAATTTCTTTTTTTTTCCCCAACACCTATTTGACTGCTTCATATTTAGTTTTTTTTTTCTAAAAAGGGTTGTGGTTAGAGGGATGTATGTTTCCACAATGTACTAACTAATAAAAAAGGCTAATTTCCTAATAGTAAATAACATATTGAGGCCATGTTCCCACATAGTATAACACCGGCATTTCTGTGACTCAGTTGGATCACAGAACGGCCAGTGTTACTGGAGATAATCCCGGCCGTTACTGCAGTACCAGCGGATGATATTTACTTCTTCTGAATTCGGATACAGGCTCACCTGTTTGCGCTCGCATCTGAATTCACTGCAGCACACAATAGAGTGTGCAACCGAAGCCGCACGCTGCATTGTGTGAACTGCCAGGTTAAATGAATTACATGTCAGTTTTTCCTGTCGCCAGATGAAATCCCGGCTGGAGCGTGTACTATGTGTATACGCTCCGGCCGGGATTCCATTAATTCACAGACAATGTTTGGTTTGTATAAATTAAAGCCGTTGTTGCAAATTGAAATAACGGACGTAATTTTTACAAACCATGCGTTGTGTGAACATGGCCTAAAAATGTATCACATCCAACACAGGTTAGGAGACACTGGCAATACTAGTTTAGGTAGACAATTGGTTGTAGACATGAAATAGCAAAACGGGCAGTGCTGTGCTTTAGGTAGACAGTCCAGTACGTATCAATTCACACCAGAGAATCAGCAGCACTCACCAATAGATGGAAAAATTCAGCATAAAATGCATGAGTATTCCAATGAAAGGAATGACGGCCTTTTCACAAGCTATCCATATAACCCAGCTGACGTATAAGAATACACCTTGCACATGGCATTGAGTAGGTCTGACAATCAGAAGATAACAATAAATCTAAGCTCTTTTTGGTGGCTGAGATGTAACTTGCTCCCCGATGTAGACTGTTTGCTATATTTCTTGCAATTACCATTTTAAATGTATTGTTTTATGTTAGGCAAATGTTCTGTCTCCTGGTTTACAGTCTGTCACCCAAAAGTTCCAACATTAAAGGGAACGTATTGATATAAGTTTTTTACTGAATGCTTATGGCAGATGTCTTGGACAGATGTCATCTATACTCTTCCATTAAAAAAAAAAAAAAAAAGGTTTAACATATGCATTTTTACTGAATTGTATTGAGATGACAGATTGTACAACTTAACTCAGGAAAGGTGAAGGATGCACACATCTATATATTTAAAACAATACAATGCTTGATAAGAACAGAACTGAAAACATATACTGTACATCTTCTATTCACATCAGTGAATAAGTATATCTTTAAATAACTATCTATAACTTTGATCCTTCTTTCCATATAGGTTATTAGAGAATGGTCTACTTTGATATGCTCAATAGGCATTGCTGTCATACACTGAAACTTTCTTATAGTCTAAGTATGACAGGTTCCTGAGAATCCTGCCTACTGTCATCCGCTTCAGGATAAGAGTTTCTTTAATTAACAGTCTCACTTCTCTGTCTGCTGAAATAAACATGCAAAAAGCCGACACCAAGAGTCAACTTTTTATAAGAACTTAGGTGAAAACTCAACAATTTGTGTCATATTACCGAGCTTGGTGTAAAAAGCCATTTCTCATTGTTTTGACACGTTGAAAGAAAATTGGTCAAACACTTACGTAGGATGACCCTTCTGAGCTTTTAGAGGTGACAGGAAAAAAATGAATTTAGACATTACACCTGATGGCTGACATAGAAAAGGCAGCAAAATAAGTCTAGAAGTTGAAAATTTACTTAATCTTTGGTCCTGTAATAATAGTTTATGTCAGTATAACTTGATTCTTAACTTTGAGAAGTTTATTGTCTCTTGTCATTTTTTTTTTTTTAATGATGTTCTATGTTACAGCCTAAAAATCTGCAGGTGATTGTTGTGCAGACCTCACTCCCACTATTAGGCCATGTTCACATGGCGTAAGAGAACGGCCGTTCCATGTCCTGGCCGGGTCACGGAGCGTCCGGTCTCTGGAAAGATCATCCCGGCCGGTACTGTAGTACCAGCTCGCTGAACTTTACAGCCGCAGAGTTCTGATGCGGGCGCATCCGTGCTTGCCCGCATCAGAACTCCTCACAGCACACTATGAAGTATTATGCACTGACAGGGTTTCCTACGGCTGCTAAAGATGGTACTGATGTTTGTTGCCTATGTGATGCTGGGCTAATGAATCGAAAGGTTGATAGAAGATTTGTAAGGGAGAAGGTACAGTTTGGGGTCTGAAAGTCATGATGGCATCAGAACTCAAATGATCCAGATTAAGTAACAGAATGTATGGATACAAAAGAGCATGGTTGAATCTCCCTCACCTTCCAAGTCCTAGCAGACCCACTCCAGGCTGGGACCTACAACAGGGGACCGACTGTGGAGGTAATCTCTCTATAGCTGTAACCCGTCTATGTGCCGACATATGCCCTGATCATTCCCTTATGCTCCTTGCTATCTCTATATGCTCTTATATTTCCCATCCTCTCTATTCCTGCTATAATGTGCCTTCACTTACACTCAGCAATACACACTGCTGCTATAATGTGCCTGCACTTACACTCAGCAATACACACTGCTGCTATAATGTGCCTGCATTTACACTCAGCTATACGCATTGCTGCTATAATGTGCCTGCACTCACGCTCAGCAACACACACTGCTACTATAATGTGCCTGCACTCACGCTCAGCTATACACATTGTTGCTATAATATGCCTGCACTCACAATCAGCTATACACACTGATGCTATAATGTGCCTGCACTCACACTAAGTCTTTCACACTGCTGTCATTGTCCCCCTGCACAGCTCTGTCATTTTTACTTCCTGATTGGTCCATGCTCAACACACCTCCCTTCCCATTGCTGTCATGTTACTATATAGACCTCTGACAGAAGCCCTGCTTCCCTATTCCAGCCTATTGTACTACGCTACTGCAGTATGGGGATCTGCAGTTCCATTCTGTATCTACAAACTGCTGCTGTTTGTTCAGGTTTATGCCCTTACTATACATTATACTCCAAATGCTGATTGGTATATTGTACAATAACTCAGGGCCGTTTCTAGGGCCGGACGGGCCGGGCCACTGCACGGGGCGCCAACAGCTAGGGGGCGCCCGGCGGCCTCCGACAGCGCCCGGCCCCCCGCACTCACTAAATCAGCAGGGCCTCCTGCACAGCATCGCCCGCCGATATCGTGCGCCCCCCAGGAGGGGGGGGGCGGGGGTGGTGGTGCTGGTGCGGAGGTGCGATGGGTCCGTCGAGGTGAGCTTCCGGCACAGACAGCCTCTGTCAGACAAGCCGGAAGCTCACAGCTGCAGCCTCAAACCTCTCTCCTGCTTGATGACGTCATTTGTGCTGGGACCGCGGGGCTGCAGCTGTGAGCTTCCAGGTTGTCTGACAGAGGCTGTCTGTGCCGGAAGCAGCTCACCCCCGCCTTGTAACAGCATCAGAAAGGCGCCCCGGGCTGCTCCCCCTGCCCCCCCCACTGCTCCTCCTGCCCCCCTGTTGCTCAGCCTGACCCCTCCCCCTGCCCGCAGACTGCCCCCTCCTGCTCCCTATACTCCCCCTGCCACCTTAGCTGCCCCCCACCTGTCACCCCAGCTGCCCCCCCTGCATGTCACCCCAGCTGCCCCCATCTTCTCCCCCTGCCACTTTAGCTGCCCCCCTGCCACCTTAGCTGCCCCCTTGCCTGTCACCCCAGCTGCACCGCATCGCCCGCCGATATCATGCGCCCCCCGGGGGGGGGGGTGCTGGTGCGGGGGTGCGATGGGTCAGCCGAGGTGAGCTTCCGATGAGCTCCCCCTGCCACCTTAGCTGCCCCCCACCTGTCACCCCAGCTGCCCCCCTCTGCATGTCACCCCAGCTGCCCCCATCTTCTCCCCCTGCCACCTTAGCTGCCCCCCTGCCTGTCACCCCAGCTGCGCCCATCTTCCCCCCGCCACCCCAGCTGCCCCCATCTTCCCCCCTGCCTTCCCAGCGGCCCTCACTACCAACCTATCTGCTCCCCCTGCCCATCTGCTCTCCCTGCCCCCCGGCCGCTCCCTCTCCTCTCCCTGCCCTCTGGCTGCTCCCCTTGCTCCCCCCCCAGCTTCTCCCCCTCTCACCATAGCTGCACACCCTGTCCCTGTCACCTCAGCTTCTCGCCCTGTCCCTGTCACCCCAGCTGCGCACCCTGTCCCTGTCACCCCAGCTACGCACCCTGTCCCTGTCACTCCAGCTTCTCGCCCTCCCCCTGTCACCCCAGCTGCTCCCACTGCCCCCCTAGCTGCTCCCATAGCTTCTGCCCCTCCCGCTGTCACCCCATCTGCTCCACTTCTAACCCCAGCTGCTCCCCCTGTCCCTGCCCCCTAGCTGCTCCCCCTCCCCCAGTCACCCCAGCTGCTTCCCCTGCCCCCTAGCCGCTCCCCTTGTCCCTGCCCCCTAGTTGCTCCCCCTTTCCCTGCACCCATAGCTTCTCCCCCTCCTGCTTTCACCCCATCTGCTCCCCTTGTCACCCTAGCTGCTCCCCCTGTCCCTGCCCCCTAGCTGCTCCCCCTCCCCCAGTCACCCCAGCTGTTTCCCCTGCTCCCCTAGCTTCTCCCCTTGTCCCTGCCCCCCAGCTGCTCCCCCTTTCCCTGCATCCATAGCTTCTCCCCCTCCCGCTGTCACCCCCAGCTGCTCCCCTGTCCCCTGTCACCCCAGTTTCTCCCCCAGTCACCCTCAGCTGCCCCTCTGCAAATGAGTTGTGGTCGGAGAAGTCTTCATGATGGCTGCGCCAGATGGAGAGGAAAGCAAAGAGTGAGTGAGAAGACGTCACCTTTTAGTTCGACTGAAAACACATGGGATTTGTCACAGATACAGATGTCTCAGCATGCAAGGAGCCTAACATGAACTCTAAATACAGGCCTGCTCTAGACCAGCAAGGTTTCTCAATCTGTGCCACGCAGGTTGAGGGGTTACGGCAGGAGGCATCAGGGACCAAAAGGAGAGGACCTTAATTTAAAAAAATCAAGCCAGGGCTGAGCAGTTAGAGCACTGTCGGCTCCTGTCACACAGAACCGACAGTGCAGTGTTTACACACTGCTTCTTCCTAGGGACCTGAATCTTGATAAAAGCCCCCGTTCCTTTCCCTGCGCTGAACTGAGTAAGGTCCAGGAAGGGGGGGGGGTGCTTTTATCAGGATTCGCCCTGTTGGCAAAATAGCCTAGAAACTGCCCTGCCAAGGCACTATATATATATGTGTGTATATATATATATATATATATATATATATATATATATGCTAAACAGGGTTGGGTCTGCAGAAACACGCTGATAGATGCACAGTCCTCAAGAGGTTTTGCTCTTCACCCCAAATTCATGAAAAAAAAAAAAAAAACAGGTAGAGGATAGCATCTTCTTCAAACAAGTGCTAAGATTTAATTGTGCTAGTGCAACGTTTTTTATATATATATATATATATCCCCCCCCTATGCAGCTTATGGCACGTATCGTCTGCAACAGCAGCTTTATACCTGAGAAAATGAGGTTTAATTTCCCCCTTTGGGGCAGAGAGAGACATAGCAGGTAGTCATCTGGGCGCCTCCACGCCCATGTCTAGTCCATGTCTAGTCCATGTCTCTCTGCCTCTCAGCGCTCTCGGCGGGGATGAATGAAAGGCAGAGGACCCCATTACTGGTGCCTCTCCCTATCAATCATCCTTGCCGAGCACGCTGACAGGCAGAAAGTGGTGTCTAGACACAGGCTGGGAGCCACCCAGATGACTACCTGTCATGCCTCTCTCTGCCTTACACAGGGGGATTAAACTTCATTTTCTTGGGTATAAAGCTGCTGCAGCCGATGAGTGCTGCGAGCTTTATACTGTGCTCCATGGAACCACCAATTTACCTATTCCCTGTTGCCCACTGAACTTTGTGTCTGAAGTAATAACAAAGAAAGCCACACACCAGCCATAGAGATCATACTCAAAGATGCAGCCTTAGGCCTTGTTCACACAACAAAGTTTTGACTTAATTACGTCCGTTGTTGATGAATTGCAACAACGGCAGTGATTTATTCGAAACTTACGTGCAGTGCAGTTAGAGGGAATCCCGGCCGAAGTGTATACACATAAGGGGACATGTATCAAGCGGCGAAATGTTTCTTTTTCGGCGGAAAGTGCCCATTTGTGAATGATTTTATTAGCAAATGGCCGATTTGTGAATAAAATATTTGCAAATGGGCACTTTCCGCCGGGTATGCTGGGGGGGGGGGGGGCGGGGAGGGTGTGTGAAGGGGGAAGAACGGGGGGGGGGGGCGCGGACTTAAGAGTCCGCACGATTCATCATTGTTCTCGGCTGGCGTAGGTTTCCTGCTGTGCTCATCGGCGTGCACAGGATTTATGTAGAGGCAGTCCACTTCTACATAAATCTCGTTTGTGCCGGAGCTGCGGGGACATTTTTAAGTCCAGCGCAGAAAACGCCAGACTTAATAAATGTTCCCCATAGTAAACACTCCAGCTAGGATCCCTAGCGACCGCACGAATAATTGACATGTGAATTTTGTGCGGCCGCTATTCATTAAATAGCAGCTGAACAAGCCTGACAAGTAACATAATGGAGAGTGCGGCTCTGGCCGCATGCTCCATTTTCAGCTCCAAAATGGCCTTAAAGCGGCACTATCAGCAGGTTCTTTGCAGAGAACCTGCTGATATGCCGCTGTAGATGCCTCCCTCAGTAGTAGATTGCAGTTAGTTACAGCCTTGTCCTCCCCAGCATTGTTTCTGAAAACGCTAAATGCTCCTATGCAAATTAGTAGCATAAGTATTTAGGGCCAGAGAGCATTGCCGCGGCCCGCCCCCTGCCATCCCGCCCACTAGGCATATTCATAACTGCATAGTGGGCTCTGTACAGGACGGCTGCGCAGGTAAAGAGGCCCGTCTGAGGCAGGCTGCTTCCTCCGCATGCACGATTCCCCCGGGCCCCCGCCAATCCTTAGGAAGTCTCTCAAGACGTAAGTATAAGTCTTATACTCACATCTGGAGTGACCACCAAGAGGATCGGCGGCGACCCGGGAGGGATCGCACATGCGCAGGAAGAAGACTCTCTGTCCTGTACAGAGCCTACTATGCAGTTATGAATATGCATAGTGGGCGGGACGGCAGGAGACGGGCTGCAGTGATGCTCTCTGGCCTAGAGCAACGCCCTGAATGCTCTTATGCTACTAATTTGCATAAGAGCATTTAGAGTTTTTAGAAACAATGCGGGGGAGTACTGGGCTGTAACTAACGTCAATCTGCTAACGAGGGAGGCAGCTACAGCGGCATATCAGCACGTTCTCTGAGAAGAACCTGCTGATAGTGCCGCTTTAAAGTTTCACTCTGTAGGTACAAAATAATGATTTTAAATCTTTAAAAAACACTTTCATTCCAAAAAAGAATGTAATGTAAGCTGCAAAGATAAAACATTATAGGGGGAAAATTGGATTGGTTACCCTTAAGGTGCCTACAGGTTTCTTTTAACTGATTACAAAACTCTTTTACTTACAGTATTTTATTACAATTAGACTTGGTGAAGATTGTGCCATTCTTTTTCCTTCCTTGCCATTTTAATATGATCCTGTTATTTATTACATTTTATTTTAACCTTGATTTATTTTGTTACTCTTAAAAGTGTCCCAATATCTTGCAGAGGTCAAAGAGAGGGAGAGACGTGTTCTAGCAGAATGTGTTGGTGACCCAAAGCTATCCGCTGCCATGGCAGAATTAGTATATAGAAAATGGCGGGGAACAATAAGGAGATGGATAATATGTTACTGAGATCATTACACCGCTCGCCTCATAAATTGATCTTATTCTCCAGTCAATTAGCTTTGATTGGAAAATGTCTTTGTGTTTCGAACAAGTTGTAGTAATGTAACATCCGTTCTTCTATTATATGGTGACAACCATCCTCTTGTAAAATATGATAGTTCATCACAACCTTGTTATGGATACAATCGCCATTTAGGAGTTTTATAATTTTGTCCTTTAATGTCCTTTGAAAAGGCAAGAAATATCAGATCGGGAACCTAACCACTAGAATCTCTAGGATGGTTTCATATATTACAAATATGTAAATCACGGATATGAAACAAAACAATGAATATTCTGGCTTCACAAAAAAAAAAAGGAAATTAAATTAAAGAGGTAATCAGGCGAAAATCTTTTTCTTTCAAATCAACTATTTTAAGAAAGTTATATAGATTTGTAATTTCTCAAATCTATAGTCTCAAGTCTTCCAGTACTTATCAGCTGCTTTATGTCCTGCAAGAAGTGGTGGATTCCTTCCAGAGCAGTAGCAAATCTTTATAGAAAACCTCTCCTACTCTAAAAAGTTCCTGTCTCGGACAGAGGTGGCAGCAGAGAACACTGTGTCAGACTGAAAGGAAAACACGACTTCCTGTAGGACATACAGCAGCTGATAACTATGGGAAGACTTAAGATTTTTAAAAAGAAGTAAATTACAAATCTATCTAACTTTTTGACATCAGTTGATTTGAAAGAAAAAGATTTTAACTGCAGTCATTATTTTCCGAATCAAATAGAAAAAAAAAGAAAAACAAATATGGAAGATTTTCTATTTTAAAGCTTTGACAACTTCCTTGGCTTACCCATAGGTTGTTCCTTTATAAAGTTACCATTTATTTTTAGAGTTGACTGGGAACAACCGACATTTTTTGCCAACTGAAAGGAGTTTTACTATCCTTTCGATTATTCTGATTGACAGCTTTGTCTCCGGAGCCATGTTTTATTTCCGTTAGCAACATCCACAGCTTAGTAAAGTTTTTAAGCACTTTTTACCTTTTCCTTTTTTACCTTTAGATGAATTGAGTTCGCGGTTTTGTCTATCTGCAATACCTATAATGAAGTACAATGATTGTGCCAGTCAATCTGGGTTTAATGCAGGAAGTCGTTGAACTGCTACTACAGTTATTGCAAACTATATTCAAAGAAGAACAAATACTGATTTCACGTAGCAAAATAATCTTTATTAAATACACTTTTTAAAATAATTCATATATATTTATAAAAAAGAGAGATAACCAAACATTAAAAAAGAGAACGGCGGCTGTCCTGGAGGTATTCCTATTGTAAACACATCACATATGCTGGGATCCCTTGACCTACAACTTGCATCACAAACCAGGGGGATATATACTGAAATTTCCTGCGATAGGGTATAATATCACTAGTATAACAGAATAAAGTGCTAGTGCATCCAATCCATATACAGACCTACAGCTAGTTAATTAGTCTCCTATCCGCCCTTCATCTAGATATTACCACCCCATCATAACCAGCGATCCAGCCAATCAATTACCTATCACAGTGTGTTGTTGTATGTATCCTCCAGGACGCCACCACCCCGACGCGCGTTTCGTTGCCTTCGTCCGGGGGTGATGACGTCCCATCTAATCAGGGTATATATAGTATCATCCCACCAATCGCCCTCCATTATTACTTACTTAACACCTGTGGCTAATGTGGCGCATGTTCCGTCCTCCATCTCCTCACCACAAGTGCGACGCGGCCAAACCGGAAGCAGCGTCATGGCGCCGACCATGTGACCCGGCGTCGCCGGTCACATGATCATTTGGCGTCATGACGTCGCCGCCAGTCACATGGGCCGCCCCGCACTGCAGGAAGAGTAGTCCTTTGGACATGCGCACTTGCCACGGAACATATATTAGAGCAAACGTGCCGATAGGATGTACAATGCCCCTCATACAATATACATTTAATACAGAAAAACTCGGTGGTGATCCTAAAGTGCATTGAGTGTTGGTGTAAACAAAAAAATTTGTATATGACTTATTAAAAATGTGAAATAAATAGTGAATTACTTGCTAAATATCAAATTATGTGTATATATATAAAGATGTGAACATATAATACTGAGTTTATATCACTATATGAAAACGTTCTGTGCCTAAGTATGTGATAGAGATATATATCTTATGTGGCCAGTGTAAAAAGTGCATGTGTGCAATAGATAATAAATGGGATAAAGTGCAAAGTGTATGAATGTATATCATCAAATTATGTACAATGATAAAGTGCAAATCAAGCATTATGAAAAAAGTAAAAAACGCATAAAGTGCAAAGTGTATGAAAGTATTTCATCAAATTATGTACAATGATAAAGTGCAAATCAAACATTACAAGAAAGTAAAAAACGCATCAAGTGCCAAAAAAACGCATAATGTGAATGAAAAAAAAAAATCCACATCGGTGAATGCAATTCTGCATGCCACATCATCTCACCCAACCTCTACAATCAAAGCGGTGCCAATTGGACAATACCTGAGAGTCCGTCGCATCTGTTCCTCTGATTCGGACTTCGAGAGACAGGCACAGGAATTGCGACAACGCTTTTTGGACAGAGGGTACAGTAAACGAATATTGAAGAAAGCATATAGAAGGGCAAAAGGATCAGATAGACAACAATTAATCCACACATCCATCTCCAGGAAGGCAGAAAATCAGGTGAGATACATCACCAACTACCACGGCCAGTGGCAAAAAATGAGGGATATAATGCAAAAATATTGGCATGTGTTACTTTCGGATGAAACCTTACAGAAATACTTACCTAAAACACCATCAATAACTGCTAGAAGATCTGCAAACCTGAAAGACATACTGACAAAAAGTCACTACCCTGGACAGCAAAAAAACGTTTTCAATACTAAAGGTCCTAAATGGGGTTGCACCCCATGTGGGAAGTGCGTGGCATGTCCAAACATTGAAAGAGCAACGGACTTTACTGATTCATCTGGAGAACGGACATATGAAATTCGACAAACAATTACATGTGACACAAGGTACGTGATTTATTATGCTACATGTCCTTGCAAAAAAATTTATGTTGGACTCACAAGCCGGGCTCTGAAGGTACGTGTCCGAGAGCACATGAGAGACATTGAAGCTGCACGTGGTGAATCTATATATGCCAATTTGAAACCGGTGGCACGCCATTTTAAGAAGTACCACGATTGTGATGCCCGCCTCTTAAAAGTTAGAGGCATTGACAAGATGAACGTAGGAACTAGGGGGGGTGATTGGAACACAATGCAATGCGAAGCCAAGTGGATTTGGAAGTTAAAAACAGTATATCCTCTGGGTATGAATGAGGTTCTGAGCTTCGCTTCATTTCTGAATTAAGGTGCTAGATCCTAAGATTTTCTTCTCCAAGTCCCATTCTGTTTTTTAATTTTTCTTAATGCTGAGATTATTTTTAACTTAACTACTTTTTCTTGTTTTTTCTTTTTAGTGTTGAATCTGTTTTCCCCCCCACCCTCAAAAAACTTGCAGTATGGATGCCGTGATCATATATTTGAGCTGAAGATGAATTGAAGAACTCCTCTCATTATTTTAATTCCGCCTCTCCCCCCCCTCTTTTTTTTTTTTTTTTTTTTTTTTCATTCACATTATGCGTTTTTTTTGGCACTTGATGCGTTTTTTACTTTCTTGTAATGTTTGATTTGCACTTTATCATTGTACATAATTTGATGAAATACTTTCATACACTTTGCACTTTATGCGTTTTTTACTTTTTTCGTAATGCTTGATTTGCACTTTATCATTGTACATAATTTGATGATATACATTCATACACTTTGCACTTTATCCCATTTATTATCTATTGCACACATGCACTTTTTACACTGGCCACATAAGATATATATCTCTATCACATACTTAGGCACAGAACGTTTTCATATAGTGATATAAACTCAGTATTATATGTTCACATCTTTATATATATACACATAATTTGATATTTAGCAAGTAATTCACTATTTATTTCACATTTTTAATAAGTCATATACAAATTTTTTTGTTTACACCAACACTCAATGCACTTTAGGATCACCACCGAGTTTTTCTGTATTAAATGTATATTGTATGAGGGGCATTGTACATCCTATCGGCACGTTTGCTCTAATATATGTTCCGTGGCAAGTGCGCATGTCCAAAGGACTACTCTTCCTGCAGTGCGGGGCGGCCCATGTGACTGGCGGCGACGTCATGACGCCAAATGATCATGTGACCGGCGACGCCGGGTCACATGGTCGGCGCCATGACGCTGCTTCCGGTTTGGCCGCGTCGCACTTGTGGTGAGGAGATGGAGGACGGAACATGCGCCACATTAGCCACAGGTGTTAAGTAAGTAATAATGGAGGGCGATTGGTGGGATGATACTATATATACCCTGATTAGATGGGACGTCATCACCCCCGGACGAAGGCAACGAAACGCGCGTCGGGGTGGTGGCGTCCTGGAGGATACATACAACAACACACTGTGAAAGGTAATTGATTGGCTGGATCCCTGGTTATGATGGGGTGGTAATATCTAGATGAAGGGCGGATAGGAGACTAATTAACTAGCTGTAGGTCTGTATATGGATTGGATGCACTAGCACTTTATTCTGTTATACTAGTGATATTATACCCTATCGCAGGAAATTTCAGTATATATCCCCCTGGTTTGTGATGCAAGTTGTAGGTCAAGGGATCCCAGCATATGTGATGTGTTTACAATAGGAATACCTCCAGGACAGCCGCCGTTCTCTTTTTTAATGTTTGGTTATCTCTCTTTTTTATAAATATATATGAATTATTTTAAAAAGTGTATTTAATAAAGATTATTTTGCTACGTGAAATCAGTATTTGTTCTTCTTTGAATATACTTTAGATGAATTGGAATTTTTAGCATTACATTGGCACTTAACTTAGAACTGTAAATCACAACTTAACTCAATCGTGTTTTCCTCCAATTGGTCCAGAAAAAAATGGCATTAAATAAAATAAATTTCTTTCAAACGTTGAGGTATTCTTCATGACGTCAGAATATTAAGCTGTAAAACATTGCTCTGTGTTGTATTTGTAGCTTTTGTTTAAATAAGTAACCAGTAACTTAGTAACCAGTTACTAAGTGTCATAATTGTATCACCTTTGCTGGAGGTTGTTTATAGAATTTGTTATTTACATCAATAGGTATGCAAAGTAGCGCTCACACTACCATTCCAAAGTCATTTTCCCTTTAAGTTAGTGTTTTTCTCCAATTTGGAGTCTTACAACATGACTGTACCTTGGAAAGGTGGTGTGAGAAAACTTCTAGGCACGTTATTTCTTCCCAGAATTCCCAGTAGTGCAAGAATAGCTTGGAAGTCTTTATGGCACTCTCCTTAAGGAGAAATATTATCATTTTAATGAACAACAATGAAAAAGTATACATTTATACTCCATTAGGACAGCACTTTTCATATGCCCTATTACCCACACCTATATAAATCGAGAGGAAAGCCATTAAAAAGAACCACCTCCACTTTAAAGGCCCTAATAAAACAAAGTGTCTCCTTTAAATTAGAAGAATTGTGAAATACATTTTCCTCACAATGGCTTTGCGAAGCTGGAAAAGCTAGAGGAAGGCATTATGCAAATGTGGATTCCTGACTATTCTCTTCCCTTGACCTCTGGATACAATGCAACATCCTTGTAGTGCTACTCCAAGATCATATCCACTCAAGACACTGCTACTGTCTCATCCCTTGCCTGGTTATTTACTGTTTGCTTTCCTGGTAGCGACCCTCTTCCCATACACACCTCACTTTAACAGCACTACCCCCAACAATCTGTGACTATTCAGGGGATTGCAACCTGAGAGGTCCTCCTGCAGGAAAGTTCATACCTCCCTGTTGAGGCATAAAGTAAATACTAGAAATGAGCGAACCATGAGAACACACTTGCGTTTGTCAGTGCTCGAACATGTAGCATTTGATTATCGGTGGTTGAAGAAGTTGGATGAAGCCATAGGGAGTCCTGGAAAACATAGATACAGCCCATGGCTATATCCATGTTTTCCAGGCTGCTTTCAGGCTGCATCGAACGTCTCCAGCCACTGGCAATCAATTGCTACATTTGATTGAGGTTCGCTCATCTCTAGTGAAGACCAGAGCAGTCTTGAGATTTCAAACCCCAATGTAGCCTGTATCAAATGGATTAAGTTCACATTCTGAAAAGGGATTGCAACAGACTATTTCAGAGGGAAAAACTGCATACAATGAAATGAACATAAAAAAATTAGTTATCCAATAAAATTTTAATAATATTATTAGTACAATTTACTAGTAATACTACTCCCACCACATGGCTTGTGCTTATCAGGAATTGTATCATTATGAGTACAAGATAATTTAAAGGGTACCTGTCACAATGCTTGATTTGCATGCAGTTGTTCCTGCTGCTGGAAGTTCGGGTAACTATGGATACAACTACACCAGGTCTGTACTGTGCAAGATTCCCATTCAGATCTAATAGGGCTTGTGCATGGAAATAACCCAGCGTGATTGTATCCATAGATATCAAGAACTTCAGGGGCGACTGCACATCGATCAAGTTAGCAAACAGTATGACAGGTATCCTTTAAAGTTCCATCAAGTAATGCAAGGCTATGTAGTGCCACATTTTGGAGAGGTGTCAATTATCAGCACAGTAACTTACATTTTCTACAATACAGTGGTACCAGAGTAACTTGGTTTTAGAGCGTTTTGGTTTAAGAGCTCACAGTTTTTCAAAATTGTGACTTGGTTTAAGAGCATTGCTTTGGTTAAAGAGCTCCCTGTACTGGGTGGGGACGCAAGTTGGGGAGGGGTATGGTCTGCATAGCGGGGTCTACAGCACTGTACTCTGACCCAGGAAGTCTCCATCACCTTCCAAATCATAGCAGATCCACTCCAGGCTGGGGCTTGCATCAGAGGACAGGACTGTGGAGGTAATTTCTCCATAGCTGTAACCGCTCTCTCCCCGGACAGAGAGTGCTGCTATACGGTGCCCACATCTGTCCTGCTCATTTGTTCAAGCTCCCTGTAGTCTCTGTCCGTCTTTGTGTTTCCCATCCTCTCCATTACTGTACAGTAACTTAATATCACATATTCTGCTGTTTCTGAATGTTTGTTTAATTAATTTTACATGTTATTCAGAATAATAAATCATTATTTTGGGGTGTGGAACCAATTGTCTGCATTTCTATGATTTCTTATGGGAAAATGTGCTCTGGTTTAAGAGTGGATTTGGATTACAAGCACAGTCCCGGAATGAATTATGCTCGTAATCCAAGACACCACTGTATATATTTTATAGACTTCATTTTGTATTAAATCTGACTTTTCACCAGGTGTGTTTTACTTAAAACCTTTGATCTATGGGTACATGGCACGCATTAGTAAAATAATCAATAGTGAGGAAAAGTGGTGTAAATTTTTCTGCAGACTACATTGATAACAATTATTAAAATACCGAACAAAATTTGATCAAAGTGAGTAATGTTAAGTGCACAGATGAGATCAAATGGGTAACCCTATTTGTAAAAGTAAGCTTTAATATGTATCTCATATTTAATATGTATTTACCATGGTTTACTGCTTACTATTTTTTGCTTACTTTTTTTCTGCTTACTTTTCTTTTTCAAGAGCATCTAATAAAGTAAAGCATTTATGTGAGAAAAGATTATATTAAGAAAGTAAAGCATTTATGTGAGAAAAGATTATATTAAGAAAGACAAGTTCAGTCAGATACTACATTTGGACCTGCTAACCTGACAAAGGTTACATTCTATATTGCACAGGTTTACAGGGTGTTTATCAGTGGATTTATGCACTCTCGACCATGGACAGCATGAAACATAGACAGGCTCCTTTATAACAATAGTGTATGACTTACTGTATCAGTGTGGGCTCAATAATGGCCTTGATGGGCATCTACTCTACTCTTCCTTTGAAATCTAGAATTCAAAATAATATACTTGGCAGAGCTCAGGTTATAAGGACTGAGGACTCCTTCAGTTCCAGACAGAAATGGACTCTCTACAATTTCATAATCCTTATTATGTCCTGAAGCAATAAATATGTATCTAATATCTCAAAACTTACTAACAGCAATAAAAGTGCAATGGGTGACCATCTAGTAGTAAAAAATATGAATTACCTTAAGTGTTGAGCGAGCGAGCTCGGTCGAGCATGGTACTTGAGCAAGCACCAGGGTGCTCAATCAAGCTGAATGCTTGACCAAGCACCACGTCATGCTTGGCAGCTTGGGGAAAGGTGGCTATACACCTAAATTGGCAGAACGATTGTTGGACCATCAATTATATCTCCAAACTGCTGCTGTAACCTATTATTTTGTTTTAATGTTTGTGTATTTTGTTCCTTGAAGGTACTATATACAAAAGTAGAGTAAGAAATATAATAAGTTTCTGCTCGACACATTAGAACTCCGGCATTGAAAAATGTTCAACTCGAGTAACAAGCATTTAAGCATTTTAGTGTTTGTTCAATGCTAATAACCACCCTAAAAAGACACTTAAAATTGTAGCATGATTTCAAAATCAAGAAGAAAAGAATTTAAAAGTCCACTCTTTGAATTTCAAGATCACACTAGAAAAATTTGAAGTGCTTCGCACAATTCCACCCCCCCCCCCCTTCCTCACCACATGGTGGCCTTTATCGTGAGGTTCACTGAATGGGAATTTTTTTATTCATAGAGATCAGGAAATGGTAAGCAAAGGGGGCCAGCAACCATCATAAAGGCAGCAGTGAAAGATTGGGGAGAGAGTATTTCTTAGTACCAGCCTATCTGCTTTTATAAAATAAATCAAAATGCTGGATGACCCCTTTTGTTTAACCTCTTAAAATAACAGCAGTTGAGTTTTTACAGACTATGACAATGTTAAAGGGAAACTATCATTACTTTAATGCTGCTTGACACACGTCATCTGGCCATCACTGGTGGCTAGCCTCTGCACTAACAACCTTGATTGATAAATATTTTTTTGGATTTAGGGCAGGAAGATGCCACCAGAGACTGTCTGATGACTTGTGGGTAAGGCGGCATGAGAACGATGATTTAAAACCCATAATATCCCATGATTCTAAAGGACCAGGTTAGATTGTCTGTTGGTCACATTTCAATTACGGATATCCGATTAGACCATACTAACAATACATCCTCTGTGTGCAATGGTAACAATGAAGATTACGATTGAATTAAATATGAAAGCACTCATGATCTTTATAGATGGAAAATTAAAGATTTCTATGAAACAAAATGACAATGAATCAAATCAACATCCGTAGTGAAATGTATATATCTTTGAAGAATTTTGCACATTTTGTGATGTGAAAAGTGCATCAAATATTTATTTTCAGTTATTACTATTAATACTGAGGCTTGTACTGAATAAATACTATGCCTTGAAGCAGAAAAAGAATATTAAATAGGGGTTATTAGAGAATACCTTAAATATGAATGTCAAATTACTGATTATCTTGTATGTATATTTTATAATTTTTGTCCTTGGGGAAGCGACAGCACTTCATTGCTTCCTAAAGACTATAATCATCTATGACATTTCTATGTCAATTAACTCTCGTTTATTACAGATGATATAAAGGAAACCCATCTTTACGTATTATATATACAGACAATATTGGAATTAACAGCCATTAAAGTACTGTATATCCCCAATAAGGCATGAATATAAAATGGTGGAAAGTATTTTTTTTTTTTTAATTTTCTTAAATTCTTTAAATTTCTAATAAGGAGCATACACTTACCTCTTCGTGCTCCCACCATATCCTCCTGTGGCATCTCCAGGTTTCCAATGACTGCTGCTGGTCCCACTTCTGTGATAATCTCATCTCGGCAGTCACAGCCTACTCAGCCAACCACTGGCCACAGCACTGTCCTGTCTCAGTCAGTGATTCGCTCAGTCGGCTGTTACTCCAGGGATGAGTTTGTCTCAGAAGTGGGGGCAGCAGTGGTCAGGGAGGGATCTGGAGATGTGGCAAGAGAACATCGGGGAGCACTGAAAAGTAAGCATAGGCTCTTTATTATTTTCTATATAGCTGCAACAATATAAAAAACATTTTCCCATGCCGGATAACCCCATTTTAAGGCTGTAACACTTCAAAAATAAAAACAAACATGGGGGCCAAAAGTGAGACTAAATAATTAGAACAATCATCCTAAAGAGATTTTTGGGTATACTTAAGAGGTATTACTGATAGGGAAATAGGGGATACTCAAACAGAAATGTTCTGTAGGGGAGCACATGCACAAACATATACTGCAATTCGGAGGTACAAAGGTTTGGTGCTAGATTTGCTGTTTTGGGTATGTTGTCTATGTAAATCAAAGAGTAATATAAGGCAAAGAAACCTAAGTAACTACACAAATCTATATGCATTATAGGGATATTTCACTCAAAACTTTAACAGCCTTAAATTGGAAAGGGGAAGCTATATATATATATATATATATATATATATATATATATATATATATATATATGAAATATGTTATTATCACAACCTCTGCACCATTCCTGACCTTTTTAATCAAATGCACCCCCTCAAAAAACTGAAAAGTTGTAGGATGAGTCCTCTCCATTAACCTCCTTCCTTTGTACCCTCTCCCATCATGGATCAGGTGTCCACCATCTCTGTTGTGAAACAGCTAACCCATATCTTGGGATGTACAGAGGAAGAAGTCCCTTTCCCTGACCCTTAGATTCTAGCAGACACAGCCTCTTCCCCCAGGGCAGCCTCCCCAAATCTAGCACAGCATACTGACAATGGAGCCACTGTGTAGAAGCTGTACCTAGAGTACATCATCGGACGGCAACACCAGAGGACTTTTAAACAATCCGGTTAGGGAGGGCATGATTTGAATACCCCTTTGACTATTACTGCCTTTAATTGACTATATATATATATATATATATATATATATATATATATATATATATATTTCAACATCCAAGTTGCTTTATTAAATGGTAGAGACCCAGAAATCCTTTAAAAAATTCCATGTGGTTCTTATTTTTATTATTTATTCTAAATCATATTACATACAGTATTTAAAACATTTAACACAATTGATATAGTCACTATAAATAGTAAGCCACTGTCAAAAGAAATTACTGAAGAAATAGATCAGACTGGAGGCACAAGGCCATCTGTAGGCTCTGGGACTATATAAACTACAATTAAATCTGCTATCTTTAAACGGAAAAGACTTGAGGTAAGGTAAATCTTTCCTGAAGCCGCTGTCATACGGAAAATACTCAGTGAAGCAGCAAAAATACAAACAAGGAGTCAGAAACACTACAAACTACCCAGGTGGATGTCTGATTTTCAATACAATAATGGTAAAATGATTGTGAATTATTAACAACTTAACCAATGGGGATAATAATGATGTTATTAACTGTATAAAAATAGTAATAATAATAAATAATAATAATAATAATAATAATAATATACTCCTGTAATAGGAAACAATTTATTGGTATATTTTATATGTTTAGAAATATAAAAGATTAGCTGCAGAACTCCATGACCAACATATTTAAAGGTTTCAATCATGTCCTCCTTTTCTCTTCTTTCCTCCAAACTATTCAGATTTTGATTCCTAAAGAAGGACTCCCCCAAATACATTTATGTTTTTGTAGATGATGTCTCTAAAACTGGACACAATATTTCAGATGTGGTCTCACTAGAGCTGTAAACAACAGGATCACAGTCTCCCCCTACTGGTTATACCTTAAGCTATGCAGTCCAGTAAGCGTTCCCTACTTCCTGGCTGAACTGCTGACTTATTGTGAGGCAACGGAAATCACAATGCCTAAATCCTTCTCTTCTGAAGTCTTTGCTAACACAGAACTACTGATATTACTGATTACTGATACTAATGATAATGGATAAATTCTTTTTTTTTTCTCCCCAGGTTCATTATGATACATTTGGAAATAGTGAGCTGCATTTTTGGCTCATTTGACCACTTATTTAGTAAATCAAAATCATTCTTCACATTACAGACACCTCCAGAATGAATGTCCCATTGAGCTATATCAAGTTAAGTCTAAAGGATGGAGCTTTGGTGATGACTTTTAACAAACATTTTCAGGACTGCAAAATTAATAAAAGTTTACATTACAGTCCAGTCAACTGCCAGAATGTGGAGGAAGCTGGAAAAGTATGTACAGCTATACAGTGTATAGGTATTTTAAATTCCTGAAGTGCGGCAAACTTTAATATTTAAGAGGACAGAAATATGGAAAGTTTGCAATAATTTTCTCACGGTTATAATACAATCTGGACATTTACTTGAGTTACTGATCCTGTAAAGCTCGTAATATAGACTGCCGAGGGGAAGAGGTGAGGTCACTCAAAGTATCTTGCAAAATATCCCAAACAAGATATATAAAGCAAAATTTAATGCATTTAATTTAAATATAAAGGTATTATGTGTTCGCACTACTTTATTTTTATTATGTTCATTAAAACGTCCTGCAATGTAATTTAAGGTTTTTCTTCTGATTATTTTTGTTTGTTTTCCATTTAGTATTGTCACTTTTTCCCCCGTACATATTCATTCAGTTTTGTATTTGCATTTTTTAAAGATTTGCTAGCAAATAAACAGAATATTCATGATGCCTCACATCATTATCAAGTCATTATAAGCATTCTTCATCTTCTAGCGAGGACTGTCTATATCCGGCAGACAACACTGAACTCCATATAACAATGATTCATGTTGTACTAGCTTGGGCTAATGAAGAATTACATAATGGATAAGGCACTAGAAAATATTTATTCTTCACTCCAGCTGCAATTGTTTCAGCAACTGCTAAATATTTAAATGTGGCTTTTTACAGATTAAGCCTGTTTTGAAGTATTTATCATTAGCTGTGATTGCAATGCCCCTTATTTGCTTGATTGTGTCTGTGACTTACTTGCTGGATGGATGATGGCATGCTGAGAATTTCAAAATACAGTGTCATTAAAGGCTTGAAGAAAAGGATTTTATTTTCAATATTTAATAAATAGAAATTTAGATGATTATGTAAAATAAATCATAACGATGGTCACTGTTGAATGACAACAAATCCCTTTAAACTTTCTTCTTAAAGGGATTATCAGACAAAAATATGTCTCACTTATCTATAGTTTAGTTGGAAAATTCTGATTACTGTGAACCTTACAGCTAGGGAACCCCTACTGAGTACTAGAAGAGGAGTCTAGAGCACCTTTTTTTTTTCTCATGAATTTTAACTGTTCAAGAGTTGATGAAGATGAAGTATGTCATAAACAATGAAGTATGACAGACATAAAGAATCTAGTACCCTTTTTATAACTCATTTCAATGTCAATTGGGTATGTTCTGCTGTTTCTTTTATCCCTATAGACATTATATGGTGCATCAAGGTGCTTGTAAGCCCTCTACCCCTTTCAAACTCTTCCTCATTGTAGTTGAACATAGATAACAAAGGGCTCAAAAGTGAGCATGCCCTCTTGATTGAACATCGGGGTGCTCAATTAAAGAAGGCCATACATTTTTAATAACTGAATAATTGTTCGGCCATGAGTTATACCATAGTTATATAAAAATTTTTCTTTCTAATTTTGGTATATTTTGTTTACACATTCATTAAAAGGATGAAATATACAAAAATTAGAACACTAAAATATAAAAAGTTTCTGCAAGACACATTAGAACTACGACAGTGTGCCGGCAATAGCCGACATACCGCCAAAGTCCTAACATGCATTTTTTTGTTCTAATTTTTGTATATTTCATCTCTTTAAGTGATGTGTAAACAAAATGTACAAAGATTACAGGTAAATATTTCAAATCAGAATGAAAAGATACCAGAAATTGCAACCAATCGAGCATACAAACAATAGGTCGAGTATACGCAATTAATTCTTTTGTTGCCTGCTGTTGATGGTGTGATCCTGTATTATATTCTTCTAGATTTAAAATAGAAGTAATACCTTTTGTTGGGATGACTTCTAATTCAGACCTAGGGTGCACAGCTCAAGCTGAAAATGATGCTAAACGCCTATCTGCTGTGCTTGCTCAGTGGGCAGTGGAATAAATTATTATTATTTCTGGGGGAGGGGACGTACAGGTACAGATGTGTAATTTTATATCTTGAGGATATGTTTACACACTGTAAAATAAAGGTAAAATAGAGCCATAATTTTGAGGAGAAAACATGGCCATATTTTCAATATAATAATGGACTCTATTGAAGTAAATGTGAAATTTTCCAGTGTACCCACTATTTACATTACTCATTATTAACATCCTGCTTTTGCACAACACAGAATTTTAGTTTTTATCTGTTCAAACCTTGTGCTATTATCATTTAAAATTATGGTCATATTTAGCTTTTACTGTGTGTGTTACCCTAGCCTTAAATGAAACAAATCATACCCCAAATTGCTATTAAGGTACCAAACATTCCTATTATACCTAAGCATACCCTTCTCAAACCTACATTCATTGCCTGGGTCCCTGATCACTATGTCACAGAAATGTACTGTGATACAGTACTGCACTATATGCAAATTAGTGTGATTTGGGTATGTTGTGGATCCAAAGTAGTCACTTTCCTGGGGATGGCCAAAGCTGTAATAACACCTCTTTAGCCATGATTCACAGTGCCTTGTCATCCTGGCATCATACAGAGGCAGGCCTGGCATTGTGTACCTACCCCGACAACTCATTTTCCTTGTCAGAGCATTGCTAGAATTATTATTTCAAGCCAGCTGCAGCCACCACCGCAGGACAAAACTAGATATTTACAAGAAGGAAAATTGTTTTGTCCTGTCATGGTGGCTTCAGCAGGCTTGAAACAATCCTTCTAGCGATGCTTTGATAAGAAGAATTAGTTCTAGGCTATTTTGGACATACAGTTTTGCTAGGAGAGGACGCTGTACTGCCATTGTTTACGTAAATGCAGGACGGAAACACAATGTCAGGCCCACCTCTGTATGACACAAGGATGACACACCACTGTGAATCCCACCCACAAGTGTAATTACAGCACTGGCCACCCCCAGGGCAGTGACTACTTGAAATCCAGGAAATGTCCAAAAGTGTAGTCGAGGCAAATTTGCATGCAGTGTGGGATTTCATCAAAGTGTATTAACAATGTTAGGTATCCTAATAGCATGATGGTTGCCTGTCCCTTTATGACAGAGATCCGGAGGACAATTCTGCATGCTACAATATGTTATGTTTTATATATATATATATATATATATATATATATATATATATATTTATTTTTTTGTTAATATTTTTATTTGTATAATGGGAAAGGAGGTAAAATCTTTTTTAGGGCATTTTTCATAGGGATATTTATGAAATGTTATTGGCTATCTGTACAGATGGACAATCCGACTGGACAGAGGAAAGTTGCTGCGGAGGTCCCGATCAGTCAGTGACAGATCCTTGTCCTGCCACTGACTTCATTAAACACTGCGATCGCTATGCATTGCAGAATTAAGGCGGTTAATGACAGGCAGCTGTGGGACCATGGCTGCCTGTCATTAGCTCTAGAGCCAGCTACACTGATGTGTGTGGGACTGTTCCCTTTGGAGTGGTCCCACACAAATTTAGGCTATGTTAAAATAACGAGAACCACAGGCTGTTCCGTGACCCTGGCACCATGACGTACCAGGTACGTTTTGGGTCGCTAAGGGGTTAAACAAGCTTTTTTAAATTGAAAGCCAAACTGGGAAAACGACACCAGTTTTAGTTTTAAAACACACATTAACAAATCTGGGCCATAGAGTTTTCAGACATTTTGGCCATAATTGTGGCTGTAGTATCCCTCACATAAATCAGAATTGAGGTGCATAGAACTCAAAGTGAATAGAAACTGCACTTCTTCTGACAAGAGCGTAGGACTTTTTGGAAAAATGGCAAGGATAAAAAAGGGTGTTGCCTAAATTACATATTCACCCATCCAATCAGCTGCAGGCCCCTCTGTGATGTCAGCACTATGGATGAGCGAAGCGGCCGAGGTTCGGGTTCGTATGAACCTGAACTCTCGGCTTCTGATTCCCGCTGGCTGCCCGCTCCGTGGAGAGGGTGGATACCGCCTAGAAAACTGGGATACAGCCTATGGCTATGGCTGTATCCCAGTTTTCGAGGCAGTCCTCAAGGTTGAATCCACCCTCTCCACGAAGCGGGCAGACAGCGGGAATCAGAAGCCGAGAGTTCACATTCATACGAACCCGAACCTCGGCCGCTTCGCTCATCTCTAGTCAGCACCTCCTCCCCACCTTCAAAAAAAGACAGTTTGTTAAGGAGGTTCATTAAGGAGGTGGCCAGTCAGCTGTGTATAAAGAAGAGAGCAGGATGGCAGTAGGCAGTTAGAGCAGAGCAGGGAGAGACTAACAGAGCAATTTAGGTACAGGGAGGAGGAGAAAGGAGGGCTGATTGTGGGCGATTTCAGCACCTCTCCCTCACCCTCTATTTCAGGCAGTTCCTTAATGTAAGTGGCAAGTCGGCTGTGTGTGGACAGGATTGCTGCAGGCAGTTAGAGCAGAGCAGGGAGAGACTAACAGAGTGATATAGGGACATAGAGAGGAATGGCGGAAATTGGATGATTGACTGGCTGACATTTTTTTTAATTGTGATTTTCCAATTTTTGACACTTTTACAACAAATTTGCCCTTCTGTAATAGTCACAGTACAGTAGCTACTATAGTTTTGGCTATTTTGATAAAAATTTGTTAAGATCCGATTCAGAAATCTCAACAAGTTTGACCAAAAATTTGAAAAGCTTGCAAAAATGAATTAACAGCTGCTTTGCTCATCTCTAGTCACAGGCACACAGGAAGACTGTCTATCCCAGGTTTGCACTTAAAATTAGAATTAGACATTGTTAGTAAATCTGGCCTAATATTCTTATGCTTTACATTATAAAATCTAGGCATCCTGGGTTCGAAAGTGACTGAATTTATTGGTGAGTTTTTTCATTTAAGGATAGTTGAGGTTTTTTTTTTTTTTATATCCCAGCTCATTCTCGAGAAAAAAGTTAATGGTAACCTGACTGTGTTCTATGTAGTAAAATTTAAATGCTCTTTTTCTCAGCATTGAGATCCACTCATACATACATCCAAGGTCATGTAAGAGTTGACAGCTGTCATCTAAAAGTGACATAGTGTCCAATTCTGACCAAGAGGCATGTCATTTAGGAAGCTTAAAATATCACACAGCTAACTGTCTTTTGACAATAACATTTCGCTACATCTCACTCCATGATGCTTCAAGTAGAAATGATAAGGTTATATTTTCATTGAACTTAATATGTTCAAATCTGTATATTTAAAGAGCAGTTGGTGTCACAATTCCTATTTGCATCTAAAGTTTGATAAATACTTCAAAGTCAAATAGTAAAGGAACCTAAAAGTGTTTTTTTTTTTTTACTGCGCCTTCTGAATGCCATTCTCGAAACAGCTCAAGAATTATTTCACTTTTGGACTAACAATTTTTTTTCTACCTTTTAGTGTTGTCCCCTTGTGACTGCCCAGTAAATGCACAATGTACAACCTGGCAGATGAAAAAACACACACATTTTTGTTTCAGAAAAGGGATGGTCTCTTAAAGGGTCATATCACCTATAAAAAGAAAGTGATACACATATGATACAGTGATATTTAATAAATCAGTTTTAATTCACATCTACCCGCTCCAAGTGATGTCTTTAAGCACTACAGTGCGGCTGTGGACTGTGGAAATAGGATTACAGCTTGCTCAGCCAATCAGAACAAAGCAACCTGAGTCATCTGACAAAGGGAGGCTGGCTTAACAGGGCTTAGACCCCCCCCCCCTCCCTCTTGATGATTTCATTGTCACAAAATGGCTTCCACAGAGCAGCCTGGGGTCAACAGTCATTAGGTAAGAATGAGTTTACTTCACTTCCTGGTTGGAGGATGAGGGGGGGGGGGAAATATAGGGAAGGGGGGAAGATAGGTGATTAAAGAATATTACAAAGTTATATAACTTTGTAATGTGTTTAAATTACTGGGAAAAAGCTTTTAGCTTGAGTACCCCTTTAAGTGCCATAATCAATACACTGGTATATATCAATTTTGCTAACTACAAGGTAACATGTGATCTGTATATTTGGAGTACTGATTTAAAAAATAACATCCGTTTCCTCCAGTCATGTCCAGTTTTTCCACAAAATGTTATTTACTAATAAACTTTTGCAGTTATAACATAGTATTATATATAGTTACATTATCTGGAAATGCTGAGTGTGAAAAAAAATAATAGTGTGCAATAAGATATACTGAATATGCAGTAGGTATAACTAAATGGAGGAACACCAAATAAGTAGTTTAAACTGCTGATGTCGGCATTTTGTGGCTATATAGGGCCACATTATACAAGGAAAAAATGACTCGCTAGAGAGACATTCAAAACTGGTGAAAAGATGCAGCCTTAGGGCTGCCACTTAGCCTCACCCACAGCACCATTGTAGGCCCCGCCACTCTGTGACGTCATTGTCACATAGACCCCACCCCCTCGCCGACCATTGGAAAAGGCTGGCCTAAAGGTATAGGCCCCACCCCCTCTAGGTCAGACCATACCAATGGACGCCGAGGGGGCCTGTGTGTCACTGAGGGGCAGGGCCTACAGTGGCACTGTGAGCGGGGGTAAGTGGTGCAGTTGCAGTGAAGCCCTGCCCACTTAGCACAATCTGCAGATGATAAAAGATCACTGTTTACTTGAAGAAGCAGCATGACGTATGATGTAAAATAAGGTATGAAAACTGGTAAATTTGCCCTTTACACCTGTGAAGAGAAGTCAGAATGCAAAAAGGGGGCAACAGTGTCACTTTAAGCCAAGAGCAATCTTACATGTATAGGCAAATTATTGACTTTGAGAATAGGAGGTTGACTAAATAATCTAGATTCTGACAAACTCTTTAAATAACGGGAAAATCTTCCTCTCTTTTCCTGCTGCCCATTTTAAATTAAGCATTCTGTGGGTATGATTGTTTCTTTCTTATAAAACATTTACGGCCTTACGGTGCCTTTAAAAATCTGCAGGTGCGCAGAAGGTAATAAAAATGACTTACTGCTTGATTTTATGTTATAGAAACAGAACAGGCAGTAAAACTGCATTAACATGTGACAGAAGGAAGTAGCACCTCCGTTATTGCTTACACTTTTTTATCATTCTTTTTTACTGTTCTTTAGTACCGAAAAGTATACGATAAATGTAGCATTCACTATACATTCATCTTGAAGTTTCACTTATTGTATGTCAAACTCTTAATCTGTAAATATCCTTAAGAAGAAAGTATACAAACCCAGACAAAGTCAGTGTTCGGCTATGCTGCCACTACAACTTTTTTTTTTTTTTTTTTTTTACATGAAACGCATGTCTTTTGATGAAGACAAATAAAAACAATGTTGTGGGAATATAGGCATACATTATCATCTAATGGGCAAGACCCCCACACGAAGACACGAGACAGGAAACGCGCGTCGGGGTGATGGCATCCCAGAGGAGTGCGATTGTCATTGACTAATAGGTAATATGTCTATTCTGTCCCAAACCTTTGCGGGGTAGATTAAAGGGCAAAATGTGGTCCAGCTATATCAGTGGAAAGTGATGTGAAGCATGTATTTATTTGCATATAGCACTTTATACATTGGGACTCCCAGGTAGCCTATATATTTTTTTGCACTTTATTCTATTTTGATATGGACCCTGTAATGATATGTGTGATATGATGCCCTAATTTATGCAGCTTTTGCGAGGTGGGCAGATAGCAATAGTATAGTATTTTGTACTTATGTACACCCTCTGGGATTGCCACTATCTTTTTAATGCATGGTTTTCCTTCTTTTTAATAAATTGTATTTTTAATGCTAAATAATAAAGATTTATTTGCTACTAATAATCAGTATTGTGTGGTTGTATTTGGGTAAGAAATCTGCATCACAAATACCAGGCCATCTAGTGACTGTAAATTTTTTGTGCTATTGATACCAAGCCATCTAGTGGCCATAACAGTCATACATCAATCATACCATGCCCCCTAGAGGATGAAGTATTTCTGGACCTTCATCCAAAGTTTAAAACTTATTACTTAGCCACATAATATCTTATGAATATCTGATTATTGAGGTCAAACTTCTGGGACTACCACAAGTAATGGGAATGAGGGTTTTTGTCATTACCTGTGAGATGAATGGCAGTTGAGCATGTTCACTGAAACTCCATTCATTGTCTATAAACCTGACTAAGAAAGTCGAGTAGAGTGCTAAACTATTTTTAAGGGCTACTAAGACATAGGTAAAAAAAAGAAAAAAGAAAAAAAAAAAAGAAACATGTTGCAGGGGCATATAGCATTGCTATAGTTTTGAAACCCCCCAAAATCTTCAAAATCGTATTTTTTTTTTTTGTGTGTGTGTGTGTGTGGGGGGGGTCTTAGTTCTGTACTTCCTGGTTGAACAGCTGCTCGTGACTACTATTTACAAAATGCATTGCTTTCCCTGAGCTCTTCCTCACAGTCCTCTTGCCCTGGCTCCCCTCCCAATGCACTCCTGCTAGTTCCTTGCATAATGGCTGTTGTGTAATATCAGTAGTAATCAGTGAGGTTACAGCACATGCTGCATTTATTTCCTGCCTGCTCTTTCTGTAGTATCATTCATTTCAAGGCAACGTCACTCGGTGGAGGGTGTAGGGCTAGAAATAGTTTTATTCAAAAACAATTTTCTGATACCGAAAAACCCCTTTAAATTGAGCACTTATGCTTGCTCCATTCATGCATTCCCACAAGGTAACAATAATTTCCATTCCCCTAACTGGGGGCTATTAGATCCTTTGCAAATCACATGCTTATCACTTATCCTAGATAGATAAGTGTGACTCAAGTCTGTTTGCTCCACATTTGAATACTGGTGGCTGACAAAATTGGATGCAGCCGGGTTAGGGAGTCCTGGGAAAAAAGACTATCCATACTTTCAAGGGCTCCCTAGGGCTGCATCCAACTTTTTCAGCCACTGGTATCAGTATTCAAATGCCCAACAAGTGGACTCGGGCATGCGCGAGTTGTGCTCATCTCTACCACTTTGTTTCATGCTATCTAGTTTAAACATTAAATATAATTAATTCTAGAAAAATGTATTGACACTTCAAAATAATAGTATAGTAAAATAAAAAGCAATGGCAATGTGCCCAATGGTAAGTAGATGTAACTGTTTTTTACTTCTGCTATTCCTGTTAAGAAAACACTATTCATGGATGTTAAGCTTAGAAGTCAGCTTCAGTTAGTTCTAACAAGTCATCCCTTTAAGGCTGCGATGACAGGTCAAATCGAAAACTGTTTATCTTCATAAAAGACGTACAATTAGAACATTTTGTGATTTTATGTATTTTTACTATTTATTTTGCTTTACTGCTTTTTGCCTTTGTCTAGTTCCAGCTCCTGACAGTTTTTTCTTTTTCTTTTTTTTTTTCATTAATGAAATCTTCTGCCTTGGGTAAAACATTTTGTAAGTTGACTGCTCTCTTTGATTTTGCAGTGTCTTTTATGTTCTTATTTTTGGATTTTACTTTGAGTTGCGCACATATTGCCATTTATTTTATCCTTTAAAATCACAAAGCGTATGCCAACCTTCAGCCACTTTAGAAATGCACTTTACCACCTGATAATTTTTCGTAGCTTCTTACAAATAATAATTCAATAAAACAAGATAAAAAAGCAAATAGATTTTTTTCCCACATACTATAAACACTACATAAGTAAACACAATATAAGGTTTTGTGCTCACACAAATACTATTAATTCTATGAAAGTTTTTGGTTTTGTGGATCTTTAATTGGGCATTCATAGAATTCTCTATGAGTGCCATACTCCTGTACATTACTGTACATTCAAGTCATATGCCCCCAGAGGTTTTTCTGCACACCATGACACAATGAGGAGGAAAACAATTAAAAGTGCCACATTTTTCAGATGTATGAGTGTTTAAAGAGAAAGTAACAAAAGTGTAGACAACTTTAACCAGCTGTTTTGCTCCCATAGTGTACAGGATACTAAGAATGAAGGTTATTTCTCTTACCATCATCCTCAGAGCAATTTTGGCAAAATGTTCACTTTGATTTATATGTAAATTAGGCAGGTTGTGTACTAGGGGTAGAACTACCAACCTCAGTGCACCGATCCGTCCTGCCAGCCTACCCCATATCATGAATACTCATCCAGTGCACTGCAGTGATGAACAACAGAGTAGATTCACTGCAGAGTCCTGACCCAATGTTCATGAGGAGGGGCAGGCGAGCAGGGTGGATTCAATTTGGAATCGATATCCAATATGAATTGTGAAGTAGAACAAAAGCAGATAACCCATTGCCTCATAGCTTAGATGAAAGGGTTACTCATGTGTTTAAAAAATGTGCTCAAACAACCACACTGATCTTGTGTTGAAACCTCCCCTCTCCCCCCCATTCAGGCTCTGGTCACCAGCCACATTTTTTTCTGGAATGGACATGTGACCACTGCACCTAATTAGTGGTGTCAAAAATCCTGTGCCCCATTTTGGCTGTGATCAGCACCCTGTCTTATTTCTTCTGGACTTCACATGACTGCCACAGAGGTCACAGGTCATACTTCTGCCCCCCATCAATGAGTAGTAATGCAACAAGTACAATCTGTGATCTCTAATGCCACTTATTGGCCACAGTGGTCATGTGATGTTGCCTCCAGAAAGAAAAGTGAGGGTGCCCACCGGGGCCTGACTGGGGGATCTGGACAGGGTTGGTGAGGTGAGTTACTGATTTTTTTTGTTGTTGTTTGCATTAGGAGCCAATTTAACACTTTGTGTTAAAAATTGGATAATCCATTTAATATTCGCTAGGCACAGCATATGTAAATAGGCAGTGATGCATACAGCCATAGCCAGTGGCAGCACCATTTTCTGGTCTAGTAATTCTAACCCACCCCAGGGAATATAACTGAGTAAGGCTTTAATTTCACCACAAATATGTGTCAGCCAATTTGAGTTGGTTTGGAATCAATTTGCTTTTCATAGAGACTCTGGGTCCATGAACTTGGTCCCTAGGACCGTAGACTGTGACCTTATATCAAACTGGCTGAGCTATAATAGATACCTATCATTCACAGTTCTGAGTCTACCACCAGCAAATATCTCTATTCCTCCATTCAGTCTCCGTTGAGTGCCACACTGAGAACAAGGATAGTAAGTCAACTAGTCATTCACCCTTAAAAGGTTGAAGTCATTCACCTTCTCATGTCTCTTCCTAGACTCCCCAGGAAATACATCAGGATTTCATGTTATTTGTCGAAAGTAGAACACATTCCTGCAGCCATTGCCGTAACGAAAGCAAATAAACTCAGCGTAACAACACAGTTGGCTTCTTATTGGAATGATAGACTCTTGTAAATGCTTTTAAATGGTACCTTGTAAATGATAGGTGGTAAGAGCTGAGAAAAAGGAAATGTTCACTGATTGCTGCGGTGGGGTTACTAAGCATCTTTATACCACCTACAATTTACAGGCTGATATTCCAGGGAAATGGGATAAGTGCAATATACATATGTAATCTGTTTTCTCACAGCAAACACAGCACCTGTTCCCGGTAAGGTATTGTATGTGTTATTTTAAAAAGTTGGTTACTTCTGAAGTTGCTTGTTTTACATAACCGCAGCATCACATCCACAGATGCTGGATGGAAAGATTTTACTGATTACAACAAAAAACAACTAGTAAAAATGGTTTCAAAGGGGTACTCCAAATGGACCTCTGACCATGTCAGGAACTGTCTAGAGCAGGAAAGGTTTTCTATGGGAATTTACTAGTGCTCTGGACAGTTCCTGCCATAGACAGATGTGGCAGCAGAGAGCTCTGTGTTAGACTGTAAACAAAACTCCACTTTCTGAAGGACATACAACAGCTGATAAGTACTGGAACTCTGTGATCCAATTGATTTAAAAGCACTTTATTTCTCTCTCCGAGTACTCCTTTATTCCATCAGCTTACCATCAACAATTTCTATAAACAGCACAAAAGACTGAATGAGGACAACTAAATGGAAGACTCTTTGGGTATGTGCACACTATGGAATCCCGGAGGATCACCCGCCCCGGATTCCGCAGCTTGTCCTTGCTCGCTGGCGCTGGCATCTGCGCTCATCTCCTCTGCTCCCGTAGGCTTCATTCTATGGTTTGCCAGATTCCGCTGTCCGCCCGAAGAATGAACCCGCTCATTCTTCGGGCAGACGGCAGAATTTGGCAAACAATAAAATGAAGCCTATGGAAGCAGCAGAGATGTGCGCGGCCGCCAGCGGCGGGTGTTTCGCCCGGATTCTGTAGTGTGCACATACCCTTATAGAGAACAATCTTGCAATACTATATTTTTGTTAGTGTTTTATTGTCGTCATCCTGATGGTTATTTATTGGTACAGTATAGCCAACAAGTTGCTTCATCTTACAAGGCTGTATATTTATAATGGTGGAGAGCATAAGTTTATACGTTCTGTAGATTAAATCTTTCACCTGTAGTCACACAGAGAGAAGAGGATAGGTAGGTGTGTATTGTTATAGTGAAAATTGTTTAGTCTCAAAAAGGCAAAAATAGCAGTCACTTCTGTAGAAAAGTAATCGCTGCAGTGCAACCAGAAATGTTACACTTAATTTGCATATTAGGAGTATTTTCTTTCTCACTGGATTATTTCTGTCAATGTTCCTTTGCTCTTTCCAAGTTAGTTTAGTGGGCGACCCTGCTGAAATCTCAGACCAGTATTTTATACAATCAGATGTCTGCCCCATGCGATCTCACATACAAACTAGAAAGCTCCATATAACTTTAACTGCATCTGGCCAACATTTGTTCTTACAAATTACCCCCATACACCTACATACTTGGCTAAATGTGCCTTCATTTCCAATAAGGAATGGAAGAAAAGACATGGCTACACAGCTGTGGTAGAGATGCATTGTTACAAAGAACATGAGGATTGGGTCTTGCAACTGAAAATGCATAGTACTACTTTTCAGCATTCTCTTCTACACTTGCCAGATTCAGTGGATTTTTCTCTAATGTGCATGGGGACTTAAAGCATATTGGGGAAATTTATCAAGCTGGTATAAAGAAGAATTGTCTCAGTTGCCCCTAGCAACCAATCAGATTCCACCTTTTATTCCTCACAGATTCTTTGAAAAATGAAAGGTGAAATCTGATTGGTCACTAGGGGCAATTAAGACATAGACTCATAATAACATAGAAGATTGACGGCAGAAGAAGACCACTGGGTCCATCTAGTCTGCCCTTTTAGTATTTCCTTTCTTATTATCTTAGGATAGATATATGTTTATCCCAGGCAGGTTTAAAGTGACACTGTCACCCCCTATTTGCATTTTGAGTGCTCTCCACAGGTGTAAAGTGTAAATGTTACAGCTTTCATTACTTATTTTATATTATACCTCATGGTGCTTGTTCTGGTAAAAAGTCGTTTTTATCACCTGTGGATTGGTATATGTGGGCGGGGCAGTCTTCCCTTTATTACCTGTTTATAGTCCATTCCAGGCTTTGGCTAAAAAAAAAAAATCTGTAAGATAGTGTAATAGGGCCCTAAGATTTCTCCTCTTATTAAATCCATTTCTGGCTTTGATAAAAAAAAAAAAAAAGAAAAATCTGTCAGATAATCTGTTGGTGTTATAGGGCCCTAAGGAAGAAGTCCTTCTACATCATCCACTTCCCTAATTTTTATTTAGCTAGTAGTTTTTATTTATGGTGACTTTGAAGGTCTCAGCACCCATTGTAGTCTTAGCAGAAAGTCTACAGGCAGCCACAAATAACTATAGTCTGCAATGACATCCATTTTCCCAATGGTAAAGTCCAAAGTGGTAGACTGGTAATAGTTTATGTTTATAGATGAAAGAACACCAAAATACATGAATGCTTACTACTCAAGTCAAGTATTTTCCAATACCCACTCGGCAGAAAGTTACAGTCTGGCCCCCAGGGTGTTAAGGTAACCACATGAGGGCCAAACTGTGCTTTGTTAGTAGGGAGCGGGGAAATTATTCTAATCGTTCAGGTTTTCCATCTATCTTTACTATTGACTTTCATTTAGTCACTGGCTGAGGTTGGACACCACTGCAGCTGCTGATTGGTTGAGTGAAGTCTCCTCTTTGTAAATGACCACCTGAGCAGAATGCAGAAGTTGCTCGAGAATCGCATACTTTGGAGTAGCAAATACTATTCTCAATAGAGTGTGCTTGCTCATCTCTAGTTAAAATATCTCCTGGCTCCTTTCATGTCCACTTACATGCTTAAATCTTATACCCTGTTTATATAATATCTAAAACTAAATATTAAAGATAAAGACATTATTCCACACAATTCTTTAAACCATTGAACCTAATATAACAGGAGAATAAATTTATCAAACATTTGACTCAGAGTGAACAACTAAATACCTATAATTTTATGTACATGAAATAGAATATAAGGATAATACTGGTAAACAACAAAAATACAAAAGCGTTATACCAGAGCACATAGGCATAAAAAGACTTTAATAATCATACTTAGTTATCGAATGCCTGTTATGTTGCTTACTATAGAAATTCTCTTTTTTTAATTAGTAACTAAAGCTCAAAGGGGAAAAGGAAATACACATTTCATTAAAGAGATGTAGAATAAAAAACATATTTTATGAATGCGAATTTCAGCATTTGCAATATGGCATATGAAAACAAATTATCCATAATGCCGTCTGTTTGTTCCGTACGTTATTATTCTCTCACTATTAATAACTGGTCAGAATACTGCAGAATAATATGTTCTGGGATTGTTTTTTCCCAGTATAATAATTAATCCTTACTTCACCTTCCTCACCTCACTTTTATTATCATCCAGGTGAATAGAATGTATCTCTTTAGAAATTGAAATCCTGCATATTTATAAGGATCTAGAGAATTTATTCAGATGGTTTTTTTATTTCTTTTTTTTTTTTTCAATAATGAACCTTGGAGTTATTAAAAATGAACCGTGCTGTTCATTTGTTAATGTTCTTGTGTTCTTTTATTTATTTATTTTTTGTGTCTTTATTAATTTATTTTTGCATCACCAATGTATGCACCAACTCCGCACTGCTGTTTTCATGGTCTGAATCAAACAGACATTTTTTTTTTGGAAACTTTTCATGGCGTTACAGTGGCTCAGTGGTTAGCATGCTTGCCTGGATGTTTTATTGTTCAGTGTAAATAAAGTTAGTAATAAGATCGGCTGTGGACAAAACAGAGCTTTAGGTATGAGCTTTTTGTAATTTTAGGTATGTTTCAGTTTAACAGCACATTGACAAGGAAGTTTTGATCCGACGTACATATCATGTTGCTGGGTAATATGATTTAGGGCCTTTAATAAAGATAAATATTGGAAGGACAGAGCTTACATTACCACATCAGAGGAGGAGTAATATAATTGGTGAGTATCCTTCCAGTAAGGGTTGACAGATGCCAAAATGCTGACTGCTTGAAGAAACTTCTACTTCAGAGTCAAACCACACATGGGAAAATACAAGGTGCTATGATATGTTATGATCTCATCCTCAAATCACAAGTACAGATTGTATGTCTTTGTTATCTGAGGAAGATATCATTGTACCGTAAAAAGTGTTATCTTACTGGACTACTGTATTGAATATTCTTTGCATACATGGTCTGTGCAGAGGGTAATTTGTTTCTATTGAACTCTACTATTGCAGGTCCCCCACTACAAAATGGCAAACAGTGTCAACCCTGAATCTGTGACCAACCAACCTTTAGGTTCATTGTGACAACTTGGCCAGGTGAGCTTTGACCTGTTAGCTGACACAAGTCTCTAATGTCTGAAGTTATCACCTGAAAAGGCGCTTCTTTCTTTTTGCACTTTATCTTATCAAATCACATACAGTATGGGAATCCCCATAACCAAGAAAAAAATGTCCCTATAGTCTATGACTGTACTGGTGTGCATATTTACATATCAGTTCAGTAAAAGTAACTGGAGCTAACCGGCATAACTGGTAAATACAATTAAGGAAAATTTACCTAGCTCAACTTACCTATGTAAAATAATACACTGAGGGAGGAGACATCCTCTGTTCCAGTATGATACTGGCAGTTTTGTGTTAGCAAAGATTTCAGAAGAGAAAGATTTAGGGTTAGTAGTTTCTGACAGCTTTAAATGAGTCACAGGTGCAACCAGGTGGTAAGAAAAGCAAATCATGCTGGGCTGTATAACTGGAGGTATAACCAGTAGGAAAAGGGAGAATGTTATCCCACTTTATAGAGTTCTAGTGAGACCAAACTTGGAATGAGGTCTGGAGAGCTCACCTACATAAAAGTATTGATAAAACAGTAAAGGTCCAAAGACAGAATACAAAAATAGTGGAGGGTGTGAGGCATAAAACATTCATGCCCAGTCACCATGGACACTACAATTTTCATTCGTCCAGTGTACATTAGGACATGGATGTTGGAATCTTATTGGAAAGCTTTTATTATTTTTACTCTAAATGGTACTTACACTTACTGTATATGAGTACAGTTTTACACTTTGCGTCCCTATGAGAAGACCAGTGGATAAGAAATCATAGGTCTTCTAACATTAAATGCCAAAAAATAGGCATACAATAAATGATGCCTAAAATCTAAGCATGCTACAGGCTGGAAAATATTTTTATGGCTGACACCTGAGTAACCTCAGACACTCTGGATTTATTCAGAGGCATGAGCCTGTAATTAAATTAAGTACAGCAGACATGGGCAGTCTTATAAATAAGACCAGCAAAATGAAACCCTGGTCTTAGTACATCCCCCCATAGTGCTATGGAAGTGGAGGAGTACCATGCAATTCACCTATAAATTCAAACACATATAGACTAATAGAAAACACTCTTTTAAAGTGATGTGTAGCCACAAATGTGAGAGATATACATACTTATCAATTAAAAATTAAAATGTAATATTGATCCGATAGAAAGAAACAGCAAATCAGAGGTAATTGCTCTGACAGAAAGTATTGAATAAGCCATTTAATTTGCATACTGCAGCATTTATGAGTACGAGGGATATAAATTCTAAGATCATTATTAATATTTATATATGTTGTTATCTGCCAACAGCCCATAGTCTGGAGAAAGGGCAGAAGAGAATGCAGAATATTAAAGGGATGTGTGTTTAAAAAATTGGGATTGCATATATTGCGAATGGGTGGACCAGTTTCCCAGTGAGAAAGAATAATTCACATTGACGTCAAAACTTCAGAATATATTCACCAGTCACCACTGAAAGTGTACACATCCACTGAAACTTATCTACATACAATGTTTATTCTTTGTGTAGACCTATTTTATTACATATGCTATGCTGATTGTGAATAACAGTATGTACTGTACTTTACACCAGAGCTGCATTCACAAAGATAATGTTGGCTCGACATCATCTGCACCCAACACTTCCTATGTTAATCTGAGGCAGGGAAATAAACTGACTCTGCTGTGTTACAGGAAATCAGTTAAATGGGTATTTTAGCAAAAGAAAATTAGTTGTCTACATACCAGAAAGTTATATAACTTTATAAAGTACAATGTAATTTTATTTAATCAGTATAATCAATCCCTCCTAAAAGAAGACGTTCCTGAAGACCGGGAACAGACAACATTATACTCATTCACAAGAAGGGTAGTAGAGAAGAGACCAGTAACTACAGGCCAGTTAGCTTAACATCTGTAGTGGTAAAAAAATATGAAAATGCTTCTAAAAAGAAGATAATGGATCACATAAGAATGAACATTTTAATGGACTCAAACCAGCATGGCTTTACTGACGGTAGATTATGTCAGATTAATCTCTTTAGATTCCTTTGACTAAGTCACAATAGTGCTTGATGAAGGTGGTGCTATGGATATTTCCTATCTGGACTTCTGCAAAGCCTTTGATACACTTCCACAAAATTAGCTGAAAGAGAAGTTAGAAAAAAATTAGACTTAAGCCTCTATTACACAGGGTCAAGGGAGCGCCAGGAGCAAGGGAGCGACGACTTGTCAGGTATGCTTTCCCCGCTCACTGCTGGCACTATTACACGCGCTAACAACAAGTGAGTACAGTTAGTCTGGGGAGCCCATAAGAGATAGCGATGGTCTGCTGCTGCCACTCCTATTGCATGGATAGATGGCAACAGATCACTGCTATGCTCCTCATTTATCTTTTAATATGTTGAAAGACATTAAAAGACAACAATCAGCTGATATCATGCATAGAAGCTGATCATGGCCTTCTATTAAAACAAAGCGATTATCGACCCTAATGGCTGATAATCGGTCAAATATGTTTGATAATCGCTTCATGTAATAGGGTCTTTAATCCCTGGATAATTCAGTGGATTTTTTATGATTGGCTGAAGGATAGATATCAGAGGGTTTATAATGGTGTTTATTCTAAGCAGAGACTGGTTACGAGTGGTGTGCCACAGGGCTAAGTGACATAAGAGAAGGTTTGGTAGGTAAGGTTTGTCTGTTTATAACATAAAAGTGTGCAATAGGGTTGATATTCCTGGAGGTGTCAGTAATATGAAAAATAAATTAGCTTTTCTAGATGGAAGTGGTTGAAACAACGGAAACTGCAGTTTAATGTTTCCAAATGTAAAATAATACACTTGGGGTATAGAATCCTCTAAGTATCATATTGGCAGTCCTGCATTAGCAAAGACTTAAGAAGAGAAGGAATTAGGGGTAGTGATATCTGACAGCCTTAAAATGAGTCACTAGTGCAACCAGGCTAAAGGGAAAGCAAATTGTATGCTGGGCTGTATACCTAGAGGTATAACCAGTAGGAAGAGGGAGATTGTGATCCCGCTGTACTGTATATAGCTCGAGTAAGACCACATCTGGAATACTATGAGCAGTTCTAGAGACCTCACCTACATAAAGATATTGAAAAACAGAATGGGCCAAAGATATAAAATGGTGGATGGTATAGTCTGGAGAAAAGAAGGGAAGGGGAGAGCATAATTGAAACCTTTAAATATATTAAATGATTAAATAAGGTTCAGAAAGGGGAGTGTTGTAGTAAAATATTATGTAAATGAAAGAGTAGTAGATGTTTTGAAAAAAACTTCCAGCAGATGTGGTGGCGATTTTCTGCCCATGTAACAACCATGTAATAATCAGCATATTTTTCTTCCAAAAGTATTGCAAATTTGCTCTGTGGTACAGACTGATTTAATTCCAACACAATGCAATGCTATGTCGAGTTAATGCACTGAATATACCCATGGCTACATCTGTAGCTTAATACACTGAAATCCCTTTGATTGACAGCCATATTGAAGTTTACCTTGTTTGCGGCTGACTCCTTCTGCCCTGGCTATGACAGGATGTGATGCTCCTGCAGTCAACGGCATTATTTATACATTACTCAACCTATGATTTATTATAGCTTTTGTGTAACAAAACTTGAAATACACACTAAAAACAAAAATGTCTATGCAACTCCAAATGGGAGATAAAGACCAACCAGAAGCAAGTATTGAAAGAGTAGTAGATACTTGATACTGCCTAGGATAAACATATATCTATCCTGAGATAGTAATAAAGAAAGTAATATAAGGGCAGACTAGATGGACCAGGTGTTTTTTTTTTGTTTCATAGGTCTCTGAAATTTGAAGTCAAGCATTCAGCTGCATCAATTATAGGGGTGATCCCATCTGTACAAGTCTTACCCCAGTGGTTGGACCCCTCAATCTCTTATGGTCCTTTTATATGCCTTAATATGGGGCTGTACAAGAACACAAGCAAACGTGGATCAATGAGATCGGCACTCAATTGCAGTGTCTTCATAAGGCATGATTAAACATTATATATTGTTATCCGCCGAACATTCCCTGTTTACACAGAAACATTTGGAAACAATGTATATTTATTTGTATAATGCCAACATATTTCTCACTCATCTGAGATTGTTATAAGTCCCTAACCTTATTAGGGCTCAAAATTCAAATAAACTTTTCATTAAGTTTTTGGAATGCAGAAAGAAACCTACATCATATATTACAAAATGTTATTGTCCTTGGTCAGATACAAACCCAGAACATTAGAATTACAAGGCAACAATATGAACTACTGAGTCACATTATACAGCTTATAATATAATATGATTATTGAAGCCATAACCATCTGCATCTTATTAATTTTTTTTTTCCAGAAAGATTAGTCTTGGAGTTCAGCCATTTATGCATTATCCCACATTTCTCTCTTCATCCTATGTTCCAGGATGTTCATCACTATAAATAGACAGATCACAGTGATTCATCCTGATAGTAATTAATACGGTTTTGCTTACACAGATATTTTCCCATTATACAATATGTTGTGCTAAAAAGCTGAAAATAGCTCCTTTATTGAATTTGTAGAAGGAAATATATCACATCCAATACACTATGTAAAATGCTCCCAGTAATACATTTCTACTATGAGATTGCTTTGTTACTCTTTTATTTGATTTTACACTTTGTTATGTACATTGTCCTGCTGGATTATTTATCTAGTCTTAATCTAGGTGAATAGATGTTATATTGTATAACAAATACGGGTTCTCTATTGTGGAGACAAAATGATGTGATCCATCTCAAATCCAATTCATTTATAATTGAATCAATAAATAATCTGAAAATAGAAACCGGAGGTTAGAAACCAAGATTTATAACTAATATGACACCTTGGTAGCCTCCAGTTGTTTATTGGCTTCATTCATGAGGTTTCTGGCTTCAAAATCCACATGTAGAACAGTCCTAGATTTGTTTTAATATTTTATTATTTACCACATTTGACTATCACTAGTCATCTTGTTACACACATTTTTTGGGATATGCTTATTCAAGACAAGTCCCATAGACTCATGGGATTGATCTCATGTTGTGGTACCCCAGTGACTGGCTGAGTGGAAACTTTGTGTTAAGACAGGAAGTGGCATGCAGCGGGATCGGGCTGCCTTGGAATTTAGTTCCCTTTTCTTTATATTCTTATCTCTTCCTTAGCACATTTTATATATGGATAAGTCCGAGGACAACCTAGACCTTTCTTAGTTTAATAATTATACTATAAACAATAATGGAGGTTGACTTGACCTGTTATTCTTCAGATTATTCTCGGGCTCTGTTTGTATTAATTCTCCCCTCTCCTGTTCTCTGATCACAACCCTTTTTCCCTTAAAGGCAAAAAGGAAAAACCTACTTACAGTATCTACACACCATTAACAATCAACAACTTATAAAGACTTCACAATCTTTGTGGTGCCCAATGTCTTCTATTACCTTTCCTAATGGGGTTTTCAAAGCCCACAATGCTCAAAGCCTATAAATCTTTTCCTCATCAGAACACACCACTTTTACCATCTTAAGAATCTAATATTGTAAAATGATCCCTTAATACTTTACTTTCCCTCATTGGGCTTAAAGACCTGGCCAATTAAGATGGACGACTTCCAGCAAGAAACCTGAAGAAGTTTCCAGGATCCCCTCTTCTTTTCACCCTACTATCCTGTTCCCTCACACCTTATCGAGTCTCTTTCCCTGACGGTCATTACTCAACAAAATAAAAAATGTAGCCTCTCTCCTCCTTCCATCATCTTACCTTCTTCTTTTAAATATGTTGTCATAAGCCAATTACTGGAAAAGCCATTACATGATCTGTCCTGTGTGGCTGACTACTCACTGGTCTCTAATCTGCCCTTTATCTCTGGAAAGCCAGGTCTACTCTTGCTTAATCCACTATCTATACTAACTCTCTTTTTGACCCAATAGAATTTAGTTTCTACACTCAGCCCAAACTGCCCTTACTAAAGTACTGAAGAGACCTCTTGACAGTAAAATATAATAGCAATTACTCTCCATTGATTCTCCTGGATCTCTCTACATCATTTGACCCTGCAGGTCACCAACTTTGACTCAGCATGTTCCACTCTATTGGCCTCGAGCACACAACTCTCTCGCTCGTTCATTTTGTGTATCATTTACTTCTACTTCCTCCTGCCATTGAGATTCCTCAAGGATCAACCTTTCCTCACTCGTCTCTCGACATAGTCCTTATTGAACAATTTACCAGTAGGTTGTGCTTTCAGTAGCCCCTTTACACTGATGGTACCCAATTTTTTATTCCCTCCCATGACATATCCCCTACTTTCTATAACTATAACCCGTAATTGTCTGTCCTTTGTTCATGTCTTCTTCTCTCTCTGAAACAGAATATTTATAAAACTGAACTTCTTTCTTCTATCTACTAATCCTCTCTAACCACCCCAGATATTGCAACTTTACTGTGTAGTACCGCCAACATTTCTAGGCAGCACAAACATTTTGCAAGCATTATGTCTGGCACCAGATATATCCCACTTTTCTTCTGTTCAGTCACTTGCATGATCATATTACCGATACCTCAAAATATTTGTAGAATCCACAGATTTATTACTGTTGAAACAACTAGAACTCCTATTGTTGTTCCTATCCATTCTTCTGATTACTGTAACTCTATGCCAATCAGTTTTGCTTTCTCCAAACTTTCACCTCTGTAATATATCCTGAATTCAGCAGCCTGGTGTATCTTGCCACCAGCCACTACTTAAATGCCTTCCATGCTTATCACCATATCAATTGCATGTACACTATAGAACAATTCACACTTGCTATTCATTTGCACCAATTAAATCCATATACTTTATTTTCCTATTTTTTTTTTTCTTTTAAGTTTTGTACATTACCATAGGGGAAATCACATTACCTGATCTGTTTTTAACAACATTTTAAAATATACAGCAAGCCCCATGTACTAAATCGATAGGACCTAGGACAATGGATAGGACATTAGCATAAAAGGGAAATGAGTCTGAGGTCATTTGACAGGGAAAGGAAGGCTGAGCTGTGAGCTTGATATAATGTCTTCTCTATCTACTAGTATGGCATTTCACTGTATGTCTGTCTGTACATATTACTCTTCAGCAGGCTCCTCCTTATCATTACATGCAGAACAAGAAGTTTAAATTTGGTTGTGGATTGTGTTGAAAATGGAATACTTGTATTCCCTACTAAAATATGATTTATCCAGCACTACAAAAACATGGCCACTTGCTTCCAGAGGCAACATGACTCTTGTCTCCAGGTCAGCTGTGGTTTGCAATTAAGCTCCATTCACTTCAATGGAACTAAGTGACAAACCCCACATAAGCTGAAGACAAGAGCGGTGCTGACTCTGAAAGAAAGTGGCCATGTTTTTATAGCGCTGGATAACCCCTTGGAAATGTAGACAACTGAGCATCTTCCTTATCAAAGAAGCATGTATATTCTGCAATTTCCAAGCATTGCTGGCAGTGTTAGAGTGTGTAGACATAGATTATATTCACAAAGGGAAGAATAATAACTAGTTGTCACTTTATTCATGCATTATTATGTAACACATAAATGTTAGAAGAGCCGAGGGGTTTTCTTTAAATTGCCTCTGTACCACCCAGCTATCTCTGTATCAGCCCGCTGCTGCTTTGTTTTGAATAGAGCTGTGACCCCCAGCTCTAGTCATTCCTATAGAGCTGTCAGAAAGAGCCGAGTGCTGTACACAGCTTTCTCTGGTGCCTCCATAGAGAATGAATGGAGCTGCCGGATAAAGCCAAGTACAGCACTCGGCTCTTTCCTACGGTTCCACTGGAATGAATAGAGCCGGGTCATGTGCAGTACCCATGGGTCTATTCAAAACAAAGGTGCAGCGGGCTGATACAGAGATCACCGGGGGTACGGAGGTCAGACCCAACGTGATCTCTTACTTGTTCCCTTTCCTGTGGATAGGATATAAGTTATTTTATCTTGGAATACCCCTTTAACATCATGAGAGTAATGTAACCTGAAAACTCATCCTGCTATAATAAGTAATAAACGTTTAATACCTCTAGTATAATAATTCATTAGTGAAATGAGTTGCAGATCAGAATTATGATCATTTACTTGCATTAGCCTGAATAATATGAATGACACGTAAACATGATATGTAATAAAGGGAAACTGACAGCTGAAAAGCATTGTAATGTAAAACCAGAGAAGAGATGACAACTGACAGGAAAAGTACTAATAAGATATTCTGTTTTCCTCACATTTTGACCTTAACTCTGATTACTATTGGAATCTCAACTGTATCTTCAAGTCCTATAATAAAATACTGTATTCTCTCACATCAGAAATATAAAAAAAACAGACACCCACACAGCATAAAATGGTAAAATGGTTTCTTTCTATATTTTTTCACCCATATATACATGCTGGATGCAAGTAAATAAATTAAATGGCTCACTTCAGGTCCACTAATACCCCCTCCCCATAAAACTAAAACATATAAAACACTTAGCCCCAACATGTTTTGCTCCTATAAGCGTCTTCAGGGGGTCAAGGTCTAATAACCGAAAATAATTTTCATATATCTAATAACAGTTGTCTTAATTGGAAACACATAGGGGAATATTTATGAAAGGGTGTAAAATTTAGATTGGTGCAAACTGCCCACAGCAACCAATTACAGCTCCACTTTCCTTTCACCACAGCTGAAAGCTGAGCTGTGATTGGTTGCTGTGGGCAGTTAGCACCAGCCTAAATTTTACACCCTTTCATAAATCTCCCCCAAAGATTTCTTTAAAGTTCATTCTGATAAACAGAGCAGTCTTCCTACAGCCGATGTGACCCATGATTAACAGTTATATACCTATTAGATTTTTATAATCCCTGAATAGTTTATATTACAGGGTTTGTCTAGATTCAGTAATAACAATGACTTAAAAACAGACTAATGTGCTTTATGTTTCAGATCTGTACAGTTCTATCACTATGGAACTGCTTCTGCTACGATATGACAATGTTGTCTGCAGTCAAAAGAAGACATCTGAGTTAAGTGACTATAGTGTGTTCTTCTTTACTGTTCTAGGTGACATGTGAGTATCTTGTACTACTGTTTGGTAGAGCATTGCAATCAGACATTAACATTATATATCTGCTGATATGGCTGATTTCTCTCATGACCAGCAATTTACCCATCTATGGACTGTATTTGGAATTACAGCTCAACATTATCAATTAAGTGGAGCTAAGCTGCAATACCATTTGTGCCCTATAGGCAGGAAGCCATTATCTTATAGTTTCTAAGCTTGTACATCTATTTTATACACACAGAACTCAATAAGTAGTATCAAAACAAGTTAAGAACAACATTTATATTAGATACCTAACCCTCCTGATCCCAAATTTATATCTTACTGTAATATGGAAGTAAAAAAATACTATATATAGTAGCTAAAATTATATGTTTTAAATATACCTCAAGCTACAAATACATTATGTACAGTATGATGACAGAAAATGACTCGCAATGTATTCACATTGTTCATTCTTGAGATACACATATGATATTATAGATGAACCAGTTTTAGCATTGCAGATGGGAAATATATCTCAAATATGAATAGTTTCCAACTGCATTTGCTCAACCGTTTCTCTTCTGGGTGTAGCTTAGTCATCACATGACCATGTACCTGCCAACACAGTCCCATGGGGGTTAGGGTAATTTACATACAGAAGACACATTTAGTGTGCACGTGAAATTCAATGTGTTATGAGTCACAGAGATAGCGGCTTCAAATTACTAGCGTGCAGACGCCATGCTGTGATAATGACTATAAAGAACATCTTCTGAACATATACAAACATTAAGTGTTGGCCAAATTTTCTTGCATGACTGGAGTTTTCCTTTAATATGTTAACATTTGCAATTAACATGGCTCTTAAAGTGTTATTATAAATGTGGATAGACACTCCTGCCATGGACTGTGTATGATATCAGTAGACAGGGCTAACACCTGTGCAATCATGCAGCTTTAAAAGTCTTCCAATTGCACAGTACTAGTTAAAAACATGCCTATTGTTTAAAAAATGTTTGATTTGATTAGATAAACCCTTTAAATAGTGACAAAGTAATTTAGCGCACATACTGGTGCTATTGAGCCTCTGTATCCCTATTGAGTTCCCTTGAGTCCTGTCCAGGGTGCAAAGCTTTTACATTTAATACATTTCAGGAGGCAAGACCAGGGCTGGGCTGTTTGTCAGTAGTACTCACACAGGTTCCCTTTCCAGACTCCTCTACCCAAAGTGCATCAAAAGAAATTACATAATACTCTCTTTTATGCATAGACATAGTGCTGGTGCAGTGAACAAGCTTGTGATGTGCTGAGCTGGTGAGGTATAAAATAGACTACTATAGGTGGCATGTGGGAGATAAAGGGGTTACTGATGCACTGGGTTTCCAAGGTGCTGTGAGACCAGAAATGAAACAAAAAAAATATCAAAGCAGGTACTCAATCCCTAACACTGAACAAGCCATTCTGTGCTGGGGACGATTTGTACAGTACACTGTATAAGGTACATAGCCCACATCTTACGAGTACATAGCCCAGGCTTTCTCATACATTGTCTCTTTTTCTTACTCCATCTCTCCTGCCTTGGACACCTGTATAACCACCCCTCATTTCCTGTTATCTGTCTTGCTCAGGCTGTTACTAAAGACAGAGTTCCCCTGTCAAGATGCAGTGGATGTTAGAGCAAAAAAGAGCAACACATGGTGGCCAATACTTTCAAAGTTTTTTTTCTTTGTTTCTGGGGCAAGAAGTAATTTCTGATAAATAGGATTTACAAAAATGTTAGGAATCACAGAGGCTACCACATTTAAAGGAACACAAAGGATGTTTTTTTAGTAATGAACAGGAGCCTTTTATGCACAGCAAAGGAAATACATTAACAAGACGCTCCCAGCCAAAAAGTTCTCCAAATTTCCAGTTTTGTATTATAGTTTACAGTGCACTATTATCATTATTGTTCATTATAATATGCAAGATATTCCACTAACTAGTATTAAAATAGCTTTGGTAATTGATTTGTTGGTCTGAGACTGAAATGTAGCCAATTTAGTTGTCACTTTCCTTCTGACGGCCAACGCATTTATTACTCATCAGTCACAGACAACTTTCAGTCTTCTCTCTTTTGGTCTATTTAGTTGTATTGTTGCCTTTATAACAGAAAATAACATCAGTTTGTAGGTGACAGTCATGCTTCCACTTGATTGCATGTACTGCTATTGTTTATAAGGAAATTTGATGCCAATTGCATTGTGACAGACAATAATAGCCAATTATATCTTGTTACAATAACTGCTGTGCACTGAATTCCTCCTTTCTATGTACTACACCACATTGCCAAACCACAAGCAATATATCATGATGAATGCCACTACGTAGCCCTTGTCTAACACTCTTCTCTATGCATATTACTTGTCATTCCATCTAAAGCAGCTACACAAAAGAAGAGTTTTACTAATGTATAAACCTTTATGTAGATAACTCCTATCTACAACACTGGTTCTAATTGGATGCTCTTAAAGGGAATGTCTGATTTTGGAAGCCTGTTGATAAATAAACTACTTAAGACTCTAATCTATTAGGTAGACCAGACCGTTATCTTTTTTTTGCCCTGGAGGACCCAACAATATCACGTATAACACAGATGGTTCATGTAAGACTGTGTAATACCTATTTTTACCTGTGGTGGTGCTGCAGGTAAATAGAACACAGCATATTTTTTCCAGCAGTGGGAAATACTGTGATCAGTTCATTACTGGAGACCCTTTTACCTGTCCATAGCAGATGTTCTTTTTTATTATTAGATATTTATGACGTCTTTCATAGTCTTTGGAGAAATATCATTTATTATATTATTAAACTTGCACGACATACAGCTCCATGAGAATTCATGATATGGATGATTCTTTCTAGAGATACTAGCTGCAATAATACAGATTTAATTCATGATGATTTATGTACACTGCTAGAATCCCGTCAGAATTAAAAAATTTATGTAAGAAGCAATGAACCAGAATGGTTACGTTCTGCACATACTGATCAAACACAGAGCTATGAACCTGTACAAGACTCACATAAACCTTACCAATCAACAATACAGAGTCACCAGGAAGATATATAGGATGCAGGTGATTGAATACATATTCAGAAATAAAATACTAGGTGTATTTAAGGAATATTTCATGAAAATATGCAATTTCCCAGCTGCTTCAATCTCCAGTATAACAATATAGTAATCAACACATATAATACAGACAGCACAGGTCAGATCCGTGTATTCTACATGATAGATGGGTGACATTTAAGATGAAATAGCAATTAACTTGATAGGTATGTCAATGTGGGGGCTCAATTTACTTGCAGCTGGAGTCATGGGTGATAATCCAAACAAGACAACATCTGCATGAATTGTTGGTTCTATGAGCTTATTCTGGTTTCCTTCCAAACTCTACAAACATACTCAAAGTCAACGCCTGAGAAGCCAAGAGAAAAGCTTCCAAAGAAATCAGCTCTTGTGTGTTATGAAGATTATGAGACCCACTGATTCTAATGGGAGTGATAGTGCTGCACTACGGAACATGTTGGCGCTATATAAAATATAGGCAGGGGTCTTAATGCATTTCCCTTAATGGGAAAGTGATAATTTATGGTGATATTGGTTAAAAGTGGGGAAAAAGAAATTAAAAAGATGAGGAATGGGAGAAGGTTATGATGCAGATGATGATACTGATGATGATGTGAGGCTGCTATATGATTATAATGGTGGCTCAGTGGTGAGTATTAGGACCCCAAGGGCAACATCCACATGTAGTTTATATGTTTTCATTGTGTCTGCATGGGTTCCTCTGGTGGCTCCCTTACTCCAAAAACATACTGATAGGTCAATGTGAGATTTAGATAGTGAGCCCCGGTGTTTACATGGGCTAATGTAAGTGATGCAAATCTCTGTGCAATGCTACGGAATGTGTTGGTGCTATTTATTTACATATTGTGGGAACATGCAAGTAGCAGCACATTAATATGTTATTATTATTATCATGATCGTAATTATTATTGTGATGGTGATGATAATGATGATGAAGATGAAAAATCTAAACTGAATATTTGATTAATCTAACCCCTAATTACATTTGCATAAAAAGTTGACTCCAATTTGAAAACATAAAAACAAAAATACTTTACAAACCACAACCAAATATTAATTATTTGTCTACTTATTTATTTATGTAATTTAAAAGTAATATTTGTATTTTTCAAATTGATTATTTATAAACAAATACAACTAAACCTCCCCACGGCTGACTAGGTCTCCTGATTGTTTTGTGATCTCACTTTTCTCCATGATCGCCCCAACTTAAGCTTTTTTTTACGCCCCATGCACAATCGATGATATTACGCCAGCTCCTCATGACTCCCTACTGTCACATTAATGAAGCAGGAACAGTATAGAGCAGCAACCTGGCTGAGTAAACATAGGCGTTTCATGGTTCCAGAGCCTGCATTAATTCTCAGGAAATCAACAGCTCTGCTAATAAAGAGGCAGCCCTGTAGTGGAGGCATGCATCTCCGAAGAGCTGAGATATGACCGCAGGTCCGAAAACTGACCATTAAATGGCCACAGCGTTTGTTTTCAATATCACATCGCCTCTGAAATATTCATGTATCGGGTTCTAACATCTCATTACACTTGCAAGTTCTGCTTCCTCAAAGCACTAATTGGTTCCCGAGCCCCTATCATAGTAGGCAGGCGGTGACAGGTCACTTTGGCAGACTTGCTTTGGCTAAATATATTATTGGACATGATTAAACTTAGCTGAGCTTCCTATTGTCTTAATAATGAACGGTTTATTGTATTTTATACTTGCATTGGTGTATTTAAAAGTAGCATTGCAACCTATCTGTGAATTATTCATGACCTATGAAGGATAAAGTAGTGAATAGTAAGCAATTATAGACTGAGACTTTTAGGATTGGGATTATATACTGTGCTGGATCATGACACAGTCTTCAATGCTTGCCCTCTTTTGTATGAGGAAATGAAGGATTTATGTCCAAAATGTCAAGACGTGCTTCAAGGAATGATAGAAGACAGTCCTGGAGTGTGTCAAAGCTTATCCTAACACATAGTTGAGACAACTAGGAAAACTGGGATCTGAACTCCAAACATAGAGCACTAGCTCCCCCTGCTGTCACTGAACCAGAACACCTCAACCTTGATGTACTCCCCTATTAACATGCAGAACTTGATGTTTTGGTGACTTGATAATTACAACCTCAGCTTTCCAACACTTAACAGGAGAAAACAACTTAAGATGGGTTTTATAGGAATTATCATCACTTGCATTTGCCTTCATGATAGATCTTAAAGTATTTATACCCCTATACGCAAAAGTCCAATAAATCAACACATTGATATTGGGGGGAAAAGTAGTAAAAAACAATATTGGCAAGAAATAGAGCTTGATATTAGCATGAAATTGCATGTCTGGGCAGTGCACAGAGCTCTGCGGTACTGAAGTTAGCTATTCATTTTATTTGGGGTTACTATAGCAGACAGCAGGAGTTGTATATACATTAATATCCATGCACAAGACATATAGGGGACACCTGCTCCTCATCCAGGAGTATACATTAATAAGAATGCAATAAAACAATAATAGGCAATGCAAATACTAGGCAGGGGTTAACCAGAATGATGAATGATTTGGGATTAGTTGATGAATGTCAGTGCTTCCTACCTTGCCCGCTGGTGACAAGTAATCCAAGCAGGTAGAAATAAGGGAGTTTCATGTTCAGGAGGTTCCAGTGCTGGACAGCTCCTTAGTTTCCAGCTAGTTACAGGTAATGAGAGGGGTCTGTGGAGTGGCTGAGGCTTGCTAGCTGCTCCTCTTGTTGCATACAGATGGAGTCAGTGGGGGGAATGCAGAACCCAGATACAGCTTGATACACACAGCCCGCAGCACCAGTCCTAGCAAAGTGATGAGGAGCAATCCGACTGCAGCTCTATATCAGCCACAAGGCGGCTAAGGTGTTCATCCGCAAGAAACACGTCACCTTCTCCTGGCTCAGGGATTCGTCCGCGCTGCAGCCTTGGGCAATGCAAAAAAAAAGATGCAAAGAGTCTTCTCTGCTCAACTTGTAAGAGGGTGATGGATTCTGTGACAGCAGCAGCAGCAGAGAGTGCAGGAGGGTGAGAGACCCCGCAGCTGTCTCCCCCTCCTCCCCCGGAGAATAAGCTTCTGTCTATTACTGCTGGAGAGGCTGAGAGGGAACAGTGAGGGCTGCAGAGCTGTAGATGGACTGCACAGGCAGGAGACTGTCTACAGGGCTGTGAGAGTGTGTGAGAGTGTGTGTGTCTGCCCCCGCCCTCCACTGATGAGCCCTCCTCTATTACATGACAAAGTTACTCAAAGTTATGGCTGGAAGGTGGGGAGAGGGGGGATCTGCTACTGCTAGGTCTATGGCTACACCCAGGGGGAAGAGCTAACAAGGGAAACTACAAGTATACACCTCAGATCAATACATCATTCATGTGGGAGTACTGGACCAGTGGGATCAAAGCAATGACGATGGATAGATAGAAAGATACATAGATAGATACAAAATAGATAACATATATGCATGGAAGATAGATAGATAGATAGATAGATAGATAGACAGACAATATGTATGTATGTGATATAGATAGATAGATGACATGTATGCATGATAGATAGATAGATAGATAGATAATATATTCTATCTATCTATCTATCTATCTATCTATCCACAGTATCTATCTCTTCTTACATATATTGCACACATAGATATATTCTATCTATCTATCTATCTATCTATCTATCTATCTATCTATCTATCTGTGCAATATATGTAAGGGAAGATAGATAGATAGATAGATAGATAGATAGATAGATAGATAGATAGATAGATAATGCTCATTATTATTGTTTTAAACACAGCCATTTTTTTCCTTATCTAGATATTGCACTGCCTTCAGCTGGAACCACTCCCAATATGCCTTTTTGTTTGCAAGGCAGAGTAGTATGTCATACAAAGTACAGTAGGTACAGGAGCAGAGAATCCTCTAAGAAGCTGAACTCTGCTCCTGGATGGTGAGCAGTGAAGCTCAACAAGTGCATAGTTTTTTAACATTCACTTTACTATTGTTTCACCTAAGGTAGATTTATATACAGTCCACCTGCTATACCGTGAGGGGAGTGATCCAAGTGAACTATAGTAAAGCTCTGTTAAAAAATAGAACTGTATCCGGTTGAATGAACATCTGAGTGAGTAGTTCATGACATGGGCGACTATGTATTCAACCAGGATAATTTCAGGAAGAGGAAACGATTGTAAATTTTCTTTGAAGCAAATGGCAAGCCACTATACAGGATACACATCGGACATCTCTGACCTCATCTACAAAGTGATCTGCATTGTATTTGACGTTTTTTCAGGATAAGAAAAAAAAAATGGCCATCAGTGGTATCTTATATTGCAGTATTACAAAGTTTGTCTGGGATAAACACATAATCTGCTATGCTGCCAGGACTGCAGAGGACATAACAATATACGTATCTGTCCCACTCTGCTGCAGCTCTTAGTTCTCAGGCCACTCGCTCTCTGCTGCTGTTGGCATTTCCACAACTCCCAATTCCACCAGAAATGGCCACTCAGCATAGACTCTATATGGTAGACGATAAACGGGTAAGTACAGTATATCACACTGTTGTTTTCTTAAATCGAGATCAGAGATGGGGATTGACTTTTTGGTCTCCAAGTTGGTACGAGCAGCAGTGTATTGTAAAAGACAACCCACACAAGTACTACTAGAGCCCCTGAAAGAGGGCTGCTTCTCTTGCAAAAAAAAAAGTGTCAACTGTAAGTATATTTGTAGAGGAGAAATGTTCATTCACCCTATGTCAGGTAAATCCTTTAGAATTAGGGGCCATCTTACATGTGAATCCACATGGATCATCTATGCCTTGTGGTGCCCATGTATTTTGATATACACAGGGGAGACAACATGTGATGCTAGAACAAGGTTAATACAATACAGGTATACCATCTGGGAGAAATGGATGGATCTACCTGTACCTTAAAACTTCACGGAGATGAACCAACAGGAAAGTGACCTCAGAGCTATGATCATTGATCAAATTCCCCCTCCCAGTAGAGGAGGAGATAGAGTAGCTATGTTAAAAAGAAGCTACATTGGATCTACGAGCTCAATACTCTGAAACCAAATGGACTTAATGATGATTTTAAAATTCTCCCTAGGAACCTAAGATAGGTGCATTTCTAAATGCCTGGTGTGGATGTCTGAGGTCTACCTATGAAAGAGTACTAGTTTGATGTATATGATGTACATGTAAGCTCTTATCATTTATGTATTTACATTTTCTCTTTTTGTATTTAAAGATCTGAATATTCAAGCATTTTTCTGTGGGTGACATGGGGTCTACAAGTTCCTAGTGGACTCAGCAGAGTGAATGTCTTTTCTCCCTGTTGTGGCCCTCATTGGGTAGTGGGTGGGCAACGCAGTTGACTGGTGACTGTTCAGCCGCATTGTCCTGCTGGCATGTCTTTATGCTTATGCGGGTACATTGCGATATCGGCCCTGTTGATGGTGCACGGACCTGCTGAGCACACCAATCCATGATTATTGGAGAGCCAGAGGGGAGTGTGCACTTGAATTTGATCACAGAATGATTCTTTCCACATTCTACTTGCTACATTTCTTTATTTCTTTATATTTAGTTACAGTTTGCACAGAGTACCAGTTACTTTTGCTTGTTATCATCGCATCACCTTGTGAGCAATTTCTCTGGCGTCCGGGGTGGCGTTTGACTGGCCGCCTCTCTTAGCATGTGCAGCCCACTGCTTAAAACGTCAGCCGACTTATACTGTAATCTTGGGATACCCTGTTACAATGTTCTGCCACAAGATTATTGTCTCTTAGGTGAGTGACCCCCGCTGTGCGCTTAGCTGAATCATATGTACAGCTTATTAATGATGAATACTTTATGGGGGAGATTTATCAAACATGGTGTAAAGTGAAACTGGCTCAGTTGCCCCTAGCAACCAATCAGATTCCACCTTTCATCCCTCACAGACACAGGAAAATGAAAGGTGGAATCTGATTGGTTGCTAGGGGCAACTGAGACAGTTTCACTTTACACCATGTTTGATAAATCTCCCCCCTATATGTTTTTTTTTTTTACACTTTGTTCACTAGGTATCATGATACTATTATATATAGCACTGTATGCCTATGGATGCACTGTATTTTAGTATTACGTATTTCTTTTCACTGTATTACTTTTTTGTGCCTTTTTATTAATTGATTGGTTGTCAATCATCATATTGCTGTGTGAACACATATATACCCTTGTTAGGAGCACATGTATTCACTGCTTGGAAAAGCTCTCAATGAGAGGGTGAGATGTCGCAGAGTATGGGTGAAATAAACACCACACCTTTTTGAATTTATTCCTGGAGTACTTCAGTTTTTTGCTGACTGTACATTTTTGCACTTGTGGTCCTTCAAGTGCCAACCGCTTCTTGAGTATTGATTTATATTGACAAGTGGAGTGCTGCAGGACTGGTTGTTTTGCTGGAAAGGTAATAGATAGATGATAGATAGATAGATAGATAGATAGATAGATAGATAGATAGATAGATAGATAGATAGATAGGAGATAGATAGATAGATAGATAGATAGATAGATAGATGGATAGATAGATAGATAGATAGATAGATAGATAGGCAAGCAATGGATAAATTATTAACAGCCTGTTTGTCAATCTCTGCTTGTTTGTCTATGATGAAATATTGATCATTTTCCCTTCTCCCCTACAATGTTCCCTTCTGCTCACAAATGATCAGTCCTTACACTTCACAGCTTAGGGCTGGGTATGTTGTATTTTAGCTTTATGTGAGCTTCACGTCTAATACCTACAAAATCCCCTCAGACACTCAGAGTTTCCATCTCACTGGTTATTAACTTAAATACAGACTTAAGAACAAGACATTTTGCTGCCATTTACAGAAGAAAATATGTGTTTTATATCCATAATGTTCAGGAAAGTGAATAAAATGTCCCCAAATATATTATTAAATAAAATTGGTTATATAGGAGGGGGGAAAAGCAGGAATAGGCTAGTTGAAGAAATGCCAGGCTGGAATACAGAAAAGGACAAGGATATGTCCTAACATTTCAGTAGATTGTGTCTCTGACAAGAGGCTGGAATGCAACAAGGAGATTTTTTTTTTTCTGACAGATATTCTGAAGAGACAACAATGTGAACATTATCTGCTTTCCCGCTCTAGAGCAGACCTGGTGACTGTCGGGAGACGGGATGAGCTGCAGCTTTCATTAGGAACAGCCCAGAGGCAGAAGAACAGAAGAGTCTTGTGATGCCACAGTGAAGCATGTGTACAGTGTTATATGGGATGTAAAGACATTGTGAAGCGTATCTAGATCTAGGTTTTTAGTAGATGTGGTATAATAAGGTAGGGTCACCAATAAGGCACCATAGGTGTGATATTGGATAGTTAACTCTGTTATTGGCAGCTGTGTGCTGCTTCGATCTGAGGAGCCTCATGTATTGATGCTACCAGATAAATATATATGTTAGACATGTTGGATGGGTAAACCAGCTAATTGCATTAAACGCTACTGCCAGTAAAGGGAGCTTTGTCTTAATATACAGTATATGGTTATTTTCACACAACGTATATTTTCATAAAAGTCTGGCCGATTGCAACAACGGACGGGATTAATACGAAAATACACGTAACGTTGCCGTCTATGGAATCCCTGACGGAGCATATAAAAACAGTATACGCTCCGTCTGAGATCTGTCAGTTTTTTGCAGCCGCTATTTATTGAATAGTGTCCGCAGAGAACCTGTCAGTGCACACAATGAAGCGCGCGACACTGGCCGCACGCTCCATTGTGTGCAGTGGGGAGTTTTGATGCGGGTGCACAATGATGCGCCTGCATCAGAACTTAGCAGCGCCAAAGATCATCCAGCTGGTAATGCAGTACCAGCCGGGATGAACTTATCTGACACTGGCCGTTCCGTGACCCGGCCAGGGCACGGAACAGTCGGAGTCATACAATGTGTGAACATAGCCTATAGTTGGGACAAAAAAAAAAAAAACTAGTAAATTTAACCCTTAGGCGACCCTGGCCTATCTCATCGATCTATGCTGCATATCTATGCAGCATAGATCTCAATGATAGATCAGTGTACTTATAGTAGAAGTCCCCCAGGGGGTGCAAAACCACAGCTAGTATCGGTTATTAGAATAGCGCAGTTGCAAAAAAATGAGATTACAGGTAATCTGGGGTGGTGACGGGCAACCTGGGAGTGTTTACTTGCTATCTGTGATGGTGACGAGCAATCTGGGGTGGTACGAGCAGTCTGTGGCAATCTGGGGTGTTTATGGGCAATCTGGGGGTGTTTACTGGCTATCTGGGTTGGTTACGAGCAATCTGGGGTGGTTACTGGCAATCTGGAGGTGTTTACTGGGTATCTGGGGGTGTTTAATGGCAATCTAGGGGTGTTTACTGGCTATCTGGGGGTGTTTACTGGATATATGTGGTGGTAACGGACAATCTGGGGGTGTTTACTGGCTATATGGGGTGGTGACGGGCACTCTGGGGGGGTGTCACAGGCAAACTGGGGTGGTGATGGGCAATCTGGGGGAGGAGTGACAGGCAATCTGGGGTGGGTATGGGCAATCTGGGGTGGTTACAGGCAATCTGTGGCAATCTGTAGTGGTTATGGGTAGACTGGCAATCTGGGGTGGTTACAGGCAATCTGGGGGTGTTTACTGGCTATCTGGGGTGGTTACGGGTAATCTGAGCGGATAAAGGTAAACTGGAGTGGTTACGAATAATCTGGGGTTGTTACAGGTAATCTGGGGTGGTTACAGTTAATGCGGAGTGGTTACAGGTAATCTGGGGTGGTAACAGGTAATGTGGGGTGGTTACAGGTAATGCACAGTGGTTACAGGTAATCTGGGTTGGTTACAGGTAATCTGGGGTTGTTGCAGGTAATGCGAGGTGGTTACAGGTAATGCAGGGTGGTTACAGGTAATCTAGGGTGGTTACAGGTAATGCGGGGTGGTTACAGGTAATGCAAGGTGGTTACAGGTAATGTGGAGTGGTTACAGGTAATCTGGGGTGGTTACAGGTAATCTAGGGTGGTTACAGGTAATGCGAGGTGGTTACAGGTAATCCGGGGCACTTAACTTTTTATCCCGTCACTAATGATTTTTGTGCCGTCAGCATTTGGAACAAGTGATCAGTGGTATATACCGCTGATCACTTGTACCAGGACCACATCGGCTAGTCCCTGATCATTGCCTCATGCTCTCCGCCACCTCTGGTGGTGGAGAGAATGAGAGTTTGATCTTTTTTTTAAGGGTACAAACACACTCGCCGTATCCACAGCGAGACTCGCTGAGGATCCCGGCTATGTGTACTCAATGGCAGACAAACTCGCAGCAGGGATGTACATCCCGCAGTTTGCCCCATTACCTTCCCGGCCGCCGGAGACTATACGTTACCTGATCCCGGCTACGGGGCTCCCGAAGTCTTCATGGCCCGTTCAGCCAATCAATGCTGGGGTGGGGCAGCACACTGATTGGCCGAGCGGGACGTACCGGGAATCAGCGAAGGAAGCCGGAGTCGGGACCAGGTGATGTATAGTCTCTGGCGGCCGGGGGGGGTTAACGGGTCAGCATTTGGAGAAAAAATGAACATCCCTGCTGCGAGTTTGTCTGCCATTGAGTACACAGGGCCGGGATCCTCAGCAAGTCTCGCTGTGAATACGCAGCCAGAAACTTGCTGCGGATACGGAAATGTGTTTGTACCCTAAGGAATTAATCACTGTGAACACTAAGGGGGGACGGGGGGGGGGCATGTATTCATCTCCTCTCACTGTGGATTCACTGTGAGAGGAGATGAAAGCATGCAGTGCCCGTTACCAGTGGCCGCCGTTACACTGGTAATAACGGCGATTGTCGGTGCGGGGACCGGCCGGGGCTGAGCCCACACTCTGCCCCAACTTCTCAGTGACCTCCGGTAGCTGAGAGGAGGGGGCTGCGGGCCTTACCGGCGCTGCTGCACTATTCTGCGCCATCGCCATAAAGAGCTGATGGCAGCAGAATAGAGCCCATTAGTGATCGCCGTAAAAATCTGTATCGGCGGTCACTAATAGCATAATACATGTATTCTCTGGGTTACTACGATTATGGCGATACCACATTTGTGTAGGTTTTTTTTTAACTATTACCACTTTGGCTCAATAAATACTATCTTCCTAGCCAAAACCCACAAAAACTGCTGCCACATTGCAAGATCCATAGCGTTCTTATCTTTTGCGCAACAGAGCTGGTTTTGGGCTTATTTTTTGCGGGAAGATCTGTAGTTTCTATTGATACCAAGTTTTATATGTATATGACTTTTTCATCTCTTTTATGACGTATTTTCTAAAGCAGATTGATAAAATACAGCTATTCTGGTACTGTTTTTTTTTTTTTTTTTTTACAGCGTGTGTCGTGCGATATAATTATTGATATTGTTTTATAGATTGGGTCGTTACAGACGTAGTGATACCAAATATGTATAGGATTTCTGTTTTTGATCACTTTTATGTAATGGTTTATTGTATATGGGGAATGTAATGCATTTTTATTATGGGGGAGGGGGGGCTGGGTGGATTGTGTTTGGTGCACTTTTTTTACTTTTTTACACTAGTTTACATTACTGTACACTAGTGTAACACTTTGATCACTTATACAATACACTGTACTGCTTCTGCGGCATTTAACAGGTTAAACTGCCTGGAGCGGAGAATCCTCCGCTCCGGGCAGTTACAGGAGGGGGTCAGCTGTCATACTGATTCCCCGCACTGCCGCCGCCGTCGAGCGGCAGTTTATTCCGATGCGTCCGCCGTTAAAAGGCGTACGCATCAGAAAAAAGCCCATTAGTGGCCGCCGTGAAGAGGCAGCACGGCGGTCACTAAGGGGTTAAGGAATATATATTTGTAAACAATGGTTTGAATTTTTTACAGGCGATCAGATACAATGAAATTTATATATCTTTGTAATTGTAACAAATTGAGGAACATACATGTATTATAACAAGTCAGTTTTACCCCAGGGCGAACGGCGTAAATTTCACCACACATTGAATTTTTTTTATTTTTTGTTTCGCAGTGTACTTTATGAAAAAATTCAGCCTATCATTGCAAAGTACAATGAGTGGCGCAAAAAATAAGGGCTCATGTGGGTTTCTAGGTGAAAAAATGCAAGTGCTATGGCCTATTAAGCACAAGGAGGGAAGAACGTAAACATTGAAATTGTCCCGGTCCTCTAAGGGTTAAACTCAATTGCTTCATTCCAATGTTTCCCATCCTCGTGGGTCAATAGATCATTATGATACTCTTCCAGGAGATGTATGCGCTATTTGTGCCCTAATAGGGGCGTAGCTAGGATTCATGGGGCTCCATAGCAAAAAAACTGCACACGGGCCCCCTACCCCAATGCACAACACAAAGTGCTGTGTGTGTATATATATATATATATATATATATATATATATATATATATATATATATATTTATACACACAGTGGTGGCTTGGATTACGAGCATAATTCGTTCCCACACCGTGCTTGTAATCCAAATCCACTCTTAAACCAAGGCCAATTTTCCCATAAGAAATCATTGAAATGCAGACAATTGGTCCCACACCCCAAAAATAATGATTTTATATTCTGAATAACGTAAAACAAATGAAACAAACATTTATTAACAGCGGAATATGTGATATTATAAGTTACTGTACAGTATAACAATCAGCATGTGGAGTATAATGTATAGTAACTGCATAACCCTGATAACACAACATCAGTTTGTAGATACAGAATGGAACTGCAGATCTCCATAATGCAGGGAGCATGAAGGAGTGAGATTACCTCCACAGTCCTGTCCCCTGATGTAAGCCCCAGCCTGAAGTAGATATGGTGTGATATGGAAGGTGATGGAGACTTCCTGGGTCAGAGAACAAGGCTGTAGACTCCGCTATGCAGAACATGCCCCTCCTATACTTGTGCTCCCACATAGTACAGGGAGCTCTTAAAGGGGTTATCCAACACAACAAAAACATGGCCACTTTTTCCCAGAGATAGCCCCACTGCTCAGTTCTATTAGAGTGAATAGAGCTTAATTGCAAACCACACCTGAACAGGAGACAAGAGTCGTGTTGTCTCTGAAAGAAAGTGGCCGTGTTTTTGTAGCAAACGATGCTCTTAAAACAAGTCACAGTCCTGAAAAACTGTGAGCTCCTAAACCAAAACGCTCTTAAACCAAAGTAACACTATATATATATATATATATATATATATATACACTACCGTTCAAAAACACAGGAACTGATACACTGTTCCGAATATGCTGTGCACTGCCCCGAATAAAATGGACACACTACCCCAAACACCCTACAGCTATATTTGAATATGAAGAGATCGATATAGTGTAAACCATTTTGGAGACAGTGTAACACTATATGTTTACAGAGCATACGGCTGTGTACGGCTTTGCACAGCTTCGGAACAAGCATGGTAACATGGCAACATAACAACATCTAATCAACTCACACCTGACAGATGGGCGGTCAAACTACCTATAAGTAAGGAAGGAATACGGGGCCGCGCCATAATCCTAATGAGGGCAACCGCTATTGTTGCTGAAACGTGTTGATTACTCTTTTGGCTTCTCCGAGCTCCCGTACTAGTAGTGACGTCACTCAGCCTTCCCGGGAAAATTTTTTGAACCGCTAACGTCAGTGTAACCCACCGCGGAGTAGTGCCGCGGGCCGGGGTGCCTCCAGCGGAGGTTACAACCAACATCTTATTGCCAATATACGTTACCAAGCACTAAACATCTGCAAAATATCTACTATTTGCATATCGAGAACTACGGCAAAGCAATCAACTACAAGGTAAAAACAATCATTTATTTACTTGTAAAAACCACTATTCATTTTTTTTGTACTAACAACATCATACATAGGATTGCAAAAACATTGCGCTATATGTCAACACAATTATTTTATACTTAAATTACCCCCCGGTGAACCCACGGGTGTTTGCTTTCTGACAGTGAGCAGCAATACAGTGCAGCGCTAGTGAGGGGTTATTATAATCTCACTCTTTAATATTTTTTGACTACCGTTCAAAAGTTTGGGGTCACATTGAAATGGCCTTATTTTTAAAGGAGAAGCACTGTACTTTTCAATGAAGATAACTTTAAAATAGTCCTAACTTTAAACAAATACACTCTATACATTGCTAATGTGGTAAATGACTATTCTAGCTGCAAATGTCTGGTTTTTGGTGCAATATCTGCATAGGTGTATAGAGGCCCATTTCCAGCAACTATCACTCCAGTGTTCTAATGGTACAATGTGTTTGCTCATTGGCTCAGAAGGCTAATTGATGATTAGTAAACCCTTGTGCAATCATGTTCACACATCTAAAAACAGTCTAGCTCGTTACAGAAGCTACAAAACTGACCTTCCTTTAAGCAGATTGTGTTTCTGGAGCATCACATTTGTGGGGTCAATTAAACACTCAAATGGCCAGAAAAAGAAAACTTTTATCTGAAACTCGACAGTCTATTCTTGTTCTTAGAAATGAAGGCTATTCCATGCGAGAAATTGCTAAGAAATTGAAGATTCCCTACAACGGTGTGTACTACTCCCACAAACAGGCTCTAACCAGAGGAGAAAAAGAAGTGGGAAGCCACGTTGCATAACTAAGCAAGAAGATAAGCACATTAGAGTCTCTAGTTTGAGAAACAGACGCCTCACAGGTCCCCAACTGGCATCTTCATTAAATAGTACCCGCAAAACACCAGTGTCAACATCTACAGTGAAGAGGCGGCTGCGGGATTTTGGGCTTCAGGGCAGAGTGGCAAAGAAAAAGCCATATCTGAGACTGGCCAATAAAAGAAAAAGATAAAGATGGGCAAAAGAACACAGACATTGGACAGAGGACGACGGGAAAAAAGTGTTGTGGACGGATGAATCCAAGTTTGAGGTATTTGGATCACAAAGAAGAACGTTTGTGAGACGCAGAACAAATGAAAAGATGCTGGAAGAATGCCTGACGCCATCTGTTAAGCATGGTGGAGATAATGTGATGGTCTGGGGTTGCTTTGGTGCTGGTAAGGTGGGAGATTTGTACAGGGTAAAAGGGATTCTGAATAGGGAAGGCTATCACTCAATTTTGCATCGCCATGCCATACCCAGTGGACAGCGCTTGATTGGAGCCAATTTCATCCTACAACAGGACAATGACCCTAAACACACCTCCATATTGTGCAAGAACTATTTACAGCAGAAGCAGGCAGCTGGTATTCTATCGGTAATGGAGTCGCCAGCTCAGTCACCAGATCTGAACCCCATTGAGCTGTTGTGGGAGCAGCTTGACCGTATGGTACGCCAGAAGTGCCCATCCAACCAATCCAACTTGTGGGAGCTGCTTCTAGAAGCGTGGGGTGCAATTTCTCCAGCTTACCCCAACAGATTAACAGCTAGAATGCCAAAGGTGTGCAATGCTGGAATTGCTGGAAAAGGAGGATTCTTTGACGAAAGCAAAGTTTGATGTAAAACAATGTTATTTCAAATACAAATCATTATTTCTATTCTTGTCAATGTCTTGACTCTATTTTCTATTCATTTCACAACGTATGGTGGTGAATAAGTGTGACTTTTCATGGAAAACACAAAATTGTTTGGGTGACCCCAAACTTTTGAACGGTAGTATATATATACATATATATATATATATATATATATATATATATATATATATATATATATATATGTGGCCAAAGGAAGAATCTTACCTGCAGCCAGAAGAATGACAGACAGAGCAGGGAGACAATGGCTGCTTTCTCTGTCAGTCCACTGTATTTAAATATAAGGGCCCATTAGAAGCCCTTATGGTTAAATAAATAGGTGTAGGAGCAGACTACCTTTTACTTAACCCCTAATGTACTGCAAATTATAGGTGACCCTAAGGTCACTTACATGCTGCAGCAAAAAAAAAAAAAAAAAAAGGGTTACTGAGTGCATTGACATCCCCTGACCTCTGCAGGAGCTCCAGAGGACATAGGTCAGGGGTTATCAGAGCAGTGAAGCAGGAATCTCCTTGTCTTCATTTTTTAACCCATTTTTGTGTTGCAACATGTAAGTAAACTTTGGGTCACTTACACACTGCAGTACGTAAGGGGTTAAGCAGAAATACATAGGATGGCTCTTATCTTCCCTAGCCCCCCTTGCTGCATGGGCCCCATAGCATCTACCTGGCCTGTCTCTATGGTAGCTACGCCACTGGCCTTAATATGTGTGGCCACCTAACGGTGCAGATTGCAGCCCGATAAGGGTTTCCATGTTTCTATATTGTATTGCATTTAAAAAATGTATTAAAATGTAAAGAAATAGGTGAAAAAATGATAGTACTTTATAGGGAAAAATGTACATATACACATATACATTTATATTATGAGTGGCAGTAGCAAGGGGCTGCCACTGGTGGCTGTTTAAAAAATTGCAGGTCTGCCCATGTCCTGAATGAATTCCGAATGCCTGAATCGTTTGAACCCAAATTTGGCACACAGGAAGGTTAGAGCGAAAGTCCCATCCTTGCTAGATGTACAGTAAAGGAGGGGGATGGGGAAGACGGCCCTATAGAAATGACTGGGAGAATCTCCACACTGCATACACAGGTGACATCATTAGAGCTGTGTGTCACCCCAGCAATGCACAGGTGAGGGAATTAGCCTCAGCCAGAGCTATAGAGACATGAATGCGCAGATCCAAAGAATTACAATGACAAATATGACAGCCAGGTCTGTTGGTAGCTCACAAGGGGATAGTGGGGGAAAAACAGACCCATAGAAATAAATTGTAAAAGATCAAATTTTACCTCACAAAGATGATTGGTTGTCATAAGAGAAACAGATCACTGATATCAGGGAGACCAGCCAAAACGATAACACTGCTGGCTGCTAGTGAAAGCATTTAATGCAGTGAAATCCTAGGTGCATTGCCCCCTGGGAAACATAATTATGCAAAAGAAGAACCTGTGGAGTCTCATTGAAAAGTCTTAAAACACAGGACTAGCCAAATATCTCTCCGGGAAGGACCCAGCAGAGGGATGGCTCCTGTAGGGAAACCACTATATTAAGTGGCCCTATAAGATAGTGTAATGACAAGGGAAATAGCAAGGCCAGGTACCCATCCACAGACAGCTGTTTTGGGGTGTTGCCCCTTATCAGTGTGGAGCAGGATTCTGGCTAGGTGGGAGCAATGTCTAGTAGAGCCATAAGAGAAACAGATCACTGATCTCAGGGAGACCAGCCAAAAACACAGGACTAGCCAGATTTTCCCCGGGAAGGACCCAGGGGGATATCTGGCTATTCATGTGTTTTGAGACTCTTCAATGAGGCTCCACGGGCTCTTATTTTGCTAATTAGTTGCTAGGAACAGCTGCCTCAAAACAGACCCATAGAAATGGTAGAATGTTCTGGAAATCAGATTTTACCCTACAATGATGATGTCAGTGACTGATTCTTGATATATACTGTACAGTAGTATACATTTCATAATATAGGCACTACTGAGCCTACATAACTATACTGGTACCACTGAGCAGTTATCATTTTGTATTCAGAGAAGTATATGGGCACTACTGTATTGCTGTCTATGTGTGGGGCCAAATATATGAAAATACTACTGTGCAGGACAACTAAATAGATGCTACTGTTTAGCTGCCTTATTATGTAATTTACTTGTATTTAAAAATCTAAAGTACTTATCAGCTGCTATATGTCCTGCAAGAAGTGATGTATACTGGTGTATACTGGAGACCAATGATAATTTTCTACTGCTCTCGATGGTTCCTGTGACAGACAGAGAGCAACAGAGAGCACTGTGTCAGACTGGAAAGAAAACAGCACTTCCTGTAGGACATGCAGCAGCTGATAAGTACTGGAAGACTTGAAATTTTTAATTAGAAATAAATTACAACTCTCTGACACCAGTTTGAAAGATTTTTTTTCCCCCTGGAGTGTAGGGTAAAGATTAGCATATGGATACACTGTAATATATGAGTGAAAGCTACTACAACTCTTTTGGCCTCTGTCCCAGTTCTCCCACATCTCTATCACACATACACCAGCCGTACCTGAAATAAGGATATACACATTCATGAGGCACAACTATTAAAGTATATACAGTGCATGGTTCTGAAAGGTAGCCAAGTCTTTGAAGATTTTTGGATAAATCCTGTTTTATATGATTGATATAAAAGGCATGGACTGTCTGGCACAGTCTTTATTCATGAAAGTCACCTCTTCCTACCAGTAAATACACGCTGTACTTTGTAGCTTGAGCAATCTTCGGATCACAAGGTGTCTCTGGAGTGAGTTCTAAATCCTCAGGACCCAAAGCCAAGGGCAAAGCTGTGACTATAGGATTGCTCTTAAGATCATCCAGGCACCAATATAAATAATGTCAAATTATTTCCTCTTCTTAATGGCCTGATTGTTGCCTATTAGAGAGCTGGAGCTTAGAAATTGCATTAGGGAGAGGTAATATTTTGACTTGGATCGCAGGTTTTTGATGAATGTGCCTTCTGTCAGGCTATCACGTTAGTCACAGTCATCCTACTTCACATTCAGCTCACACTTCTGTGTATTATCCAGAAAGAATTTAAAGAAGACAGTTTTGCTGCGCCGTTCTCTTACAGTCCTCTCGCTTCTCTTCTCTTTTTTTTTTTTTTTCCTTTTTTTTCCCGTCTTTGTACCTTGCAATCGCAAACAGCAGCAAGTCAGGGTATAAAGAGCAGAAACAATAGGGGGAAAAAATAAAATATATCAGAAGACTTAGGCAAGACGATGAAGCTTTTTATGTAACTGACAAAAAATTTGCTGTTTAGATTTAGAATTTGAAGGGTAAACTGAATTTTATGGCGGCCAAAAATAGATTTTGTTGCGAAAGATCCAGATTAAAGGTTTTTAAAAGAGGAGAAGCAGCTTGGTTTTACTGCAGTAAATAATCTGCAGTGTGACTGTAGCGATTGGCATAGGACCAGAGTTATGTCTACACAGCAATATCTGGTTATTGCACAACTTTCAATATGCACTTATTATTGAGGGGGAACTCTAGCAGAAAAAAATAAAATCTTTCAAATCAACTAGTGTCAGAAAGTTATATAGATTTGCATTTTACTTCTGTTAAAAAAATATCCAGTGTTCCAGTACTTATCTGCTGCTGTATGTCCTGCAGGAAGTTTTCTTTCTAATTTGACACAGTGCTCTCTGCTGCCCTCAGTTCAGAGTAGTAGCAAATCCTCATAGAAAACCTCTCCTTCTCTCAAGACTAGAAAGAATACACCACTTCCTGCAGGACATGCAGCAGTTGATATTCTCTCTGCTGACACCTCCATTTCTATCTCTGACATCTCCAAAGAAAAAATTTCCTGCTCTGCACAGTTCCTGTCACGAACAGGACATGTGACTGGAACCATGCAGAGCAGAAAGGTTTTCTATAGGAATTTGCTACTATCAAAATAACTGAATTTTTATATCAGTCTTAAGGTGAAGTTTGGCAGCAAATAAAAATACACATCAGGCAGTAGATTGTACGAACATAATAAAGAATGTATATTCCCCATGCCCCCGAAGCGCTGCATCACCACCTCTCTGACAACCGATGGACTTAATTTTTTCCCGGCTTCCTGGTACATCACGACCCAGGAAACCTCTAGCGGTGGTGTCCCGCCTTATTCCCTGACTGGCTGAGCAGGCATGTGGTGTCCCGCCTCATTCCCTGACTGGCTGAGCAGGCATGTGGTGTCCCGCCTCATTCACTGACTGGCTGAGCAGGCATTCCTGAGCCCAGGTTCTGAAGTTGCAGTAACCAGAGCTAAAGGAGGCCAGTGGGGGTCCAAGGTGGTGATGCAGAGCTACGAGTCCACAAGGATGAGTAAGTATACATTCTTTATTATGTTCCCGCACCCCCTGCCTGCCTGCAAGGGATTTTTAGTTGTGGCCCAGAGTTCTTCTTTAAATGAGCAGTTCCATGAACTATCAAAACGGCAGCCAGGAGGAGGTGGGTGAGAAAATAACAAACAAGTAAATCCACCCATCCCCGTGCCGTTCCCGGGTTCTGTTCGAATTAGCCCGGGTCCTGCAGCTCCACTAGCTGCAACGTCACAGCCCTCCATGCCTGTCCTGTGAATCAGTGACCAAAATGGGACACCATCCCAGTCACTGACTGGCTGAGAAGGCAATGAATTAACCAACCAGGCCATGGCATACCTGGTTTCCTGCAGAAGATGACAATGTCTTTGATTTCAGATGCCATTTCGGACGCCATTCATAAAGGAGAGATGGTAAGCCCCAGTATGTACATGATGCAAGCACAACATTTCAAGAGCTTCTGCTCTTTTTTTAATCCTGACAGATAAGAAACATGAAGAGATTAGGAGATTTGGTAAAACTAGTAATTTATTAATTCAAATTTTGTTCATTCTTGGTGTATGAGTCAACTGGGCAGTCCTAATGAGTGATTGACAGATTTCTTTATATACACATATTTACCCATAGTTGTCAGTCACTGATTAAGCTCATCCAATGGACGCCTAAGTTAAAACGTTACAGTGGGTTAGCTTATACTAGTTATACTCACTCTTTTCCTACATATTGTATATCAATCTCCTCAACTCCTCCTGCTCTGTAACATGATGCTTACAGATTAGACTACATTTAAACATGACAGGTTGCTTTTAGGAAACTGGGTCTTTATAGCTATACAAGTTCCTTTCCTGATTGAAGGAGACTTGGCGTATCGCTGATCATTGCTGGTTGTTCCAGCCGCTATAATTGTCTGAGGTCAGCTTGGAGAAATGGAAATGTGAACGCTCATCTGGTCCTGCAGAGAAAATGAAGTCACTGAAATCAATGACTCTGCTCAATGAAGTCATTGAGTAAACACTAGACCTTTATGTGGCTGTCAGCTTGAGTTAATAGAGGGACAAATTTCTGTCCCCCGAATATGAAAAAGAAATATAACACAGACAGTCCGCTGTGAGAGGCAATATCAATAGCCAATTATGTTAATATGAATGATACATTGTATTTATACTTATAGGCTTAACGTATGGCTTTATTATTATTATTATTATTATTATTTTTTTTTTCTTTAAATGCTCTTTAAGGGTATTTTTATCTCACCTGGATAAGAGTGTAAATTATGAACCTTATTCCCACAGGGTTTACGGTGGACCACAGACTTCATTTATATTATATAAGCAGCTTTCTCCTGGTCTTACTGATGCCCCCGCTAATGTATGTAATGCACTTTGTATGAACTTGCAGGTAGAGAGAGAGAGAGAGAAGAGCTAACATCGCTGTCATTTTTTTATAGAGAAATTTTATATATACATTACTTTATCTTTCAACTAGGATTTTCATACCAACAACTTTATATGGTCTGTTATCTTCCTTCCTTAGATGGCCGGGTGTAGGTCCCACTGGTTTCTGCCAGTTCTGAGCTGATGGCACTGCTGGACATCTAAATTTTAACAGAAGTAAGTGTGATGTGTCTTTCATCTGCCGCATCAAGTTTACTTTGTCAACCACAGTGACAATGGTCTTCGATGTTACCCCTTTATTCTTTTTCAAAAGATCTTGAGCAGCACGTCTTGAAACCCCAGTCTGAGCTTAAAGTGTCAAAGTGTGCACTTTTGGTTCCACCTGCAGGTGGCGATCATGCAGTTTCTTTACTGGGAGGTGGAGCCTCTGCACTGTTACCGCACTTGTTTAAACCCTGTTTGGCAAGCTGTGCTGCCGCAATGAAACAACTCCCCAGCAGAATGGACAAATTGTAATAGACAAAGGAAATAGTAAAGCACAGCTCCACACAATAAAGGCAGTCCCCCACCTTCAAATCTGCTATTGAGTCAAGCTATCTGTAAAGCGGTCTGCGTTTTGTACTTCCAAAACACTTTTGAGCAAAAATGAATTATGGGACAGGGTTCCCACAATCAATGGAATGTATTGCACCACAAAACACACCAAAAATCCACCTCACAAAAATCTTGCAAAAACACAGAAAATTGCAGGAAATCCCTTGAGACAGTTGTAGGGTTTTCACAATAGCAAAATGAGTTCAAAACCCAGTTTGTGCACACTACGCAAAGCGATGCAGTAACCTGGGGTTGCTAGGTGTTGTTAGCAGTGGGCTAGGTGTTGGTGTACCGACTAGGCACTTGTCACAGTGGCCAGGAGTAGTATGCCCACCCCGGGGTATACTAACACAAGGCTATGTGAAAAGGTAGAACCAGGTATGGATGTGGGTGCAGGTGCTTAGTTCCGAGTCCAGCACTTGACCACGATAACACTTGACTTGTGCAATACAGTTTAAATTGTGAAAAGATAATCACCCCCCCCCCCCCAAAAAAAAAAAAAAAAGTCATTTCCCTTGATGGACAATACAGATGGCTTAACTCTGGTGCTTGTAGTGTTGATAGTTGGGGTTACTTAGTTGAAGTAAGATTAAAGGGCTGTGTTGAGGCCTTGCCTAGTAGTACAGAACTCTGCTGAGGTAACTTGTAGTGTGTGTGTAAATTGGTTGAGGTATCTCATACTCAGGGTAAGGAGGAGGAGGAGGAAGAAGAAGAAGAAAGAATAATAATAAAAAGAACCTTTTGCCAGCAGAGTCCACTAAGTGTAAGGTCTGGTATTGCGAGTCCCAGGGTTGAACAACAGGGTGTAACAAACCCCTCAAGGTTCCCTGAGTAGGTTGAGCAAAAATCAATGGAGTTTGTCGGCTTACAGGAACTTTACTCCACTGCAAACAAATCATTTTTCTTACTTGTTTTGACTAGGTATAGGATGATTACCCCAGACGTAGGCAAGTTATTCCCAGGTGAGCTACCTCACCTCTGGGTTTAGCACTACATACTGGTTATATGAACTCCAACATCCACTAATCCTCTTCCTCCAACTAACAGAATAACCCTCCCACCAGGAACTAAGGGACTTAAATAGGGGTGTCTGGGACTAAACTCCTATTCGTGGGAAAAATGCTAGAATAATTGAAGTGCAAGTTTCTGACAGGTGGTGGATTGTAAGACATCCAAGTCACTAATTGGACTATAAAATACAGAATCAAGAACACAGTAAACCTTTACATTCCCTCTGCTGTGCAGTAAAAGTAGGGGGGAGTGGGACACAAAGTGGTGAAAGTGCAAAATGTCATCCTTAATCCCAAAGTGTGACACCGAAGAGAAATACCTTGCAACAGGTGGAATACGGACATAGTGGCACACCTGCGACACTACACAATTAATGACTGTGTTTAAACTTACATGTAAAATAATGATTATTATCACTGTTCTGTATGGAATAATTGGTCATTCATACATCAGCTTATAATTTTACCAAATCAATGACTTTTCACAAAGGTAAAGAAGAATTGATGTTGTTTTGATGGTAAAGGGCGGTCACACGAAATATTGATTTTGACTTTTTTACAAAACTTTTTTTTTTCTATATTGCAGCATTTTTCTATACCTGCTTGAAACTTCTGCTAAGTACTGTACCTGATACTGTATGCTATGATGACAGGGATTACACAATACGGTATATGTTGAGGAATTTAGGTCTATCACTAGATGGTCACTAGAGGATCGATAAAAAAAAATCTTTTAGAAGATGCATTATTCTGAAATGATTGCATTACTTCCACGCCTGAATTTTGTTTGGAGCCATTTCCACTGGTAACACATGCACAGTTTTGTATCTCCTTGACTGCCAGCTCCTCTCCCAAACTCATTGTTTGAATGCACATGTTTAGCATATACTCTAGGAAAGCTTCTGGAGCAAATAAAGAGCAACCAATCAGATTCTACACTCACTGGCCACTTTATTAGGTACACCTGTCCAACTGCACGTTACCACTTAATTTCTAATCAGCCAATCACATGGCGGCAACTCAGTGCATTTAGGCATGTAGACATGGTCAAGACAATCTCCTGCAGTTCAAACCGAGCATCAGTATGGGGAAGAAAGGTGATTTGAGTGCCTTTGAACGTGGCATGGTTGTTGGTGCCAGAAGGGCTGGTCTGAGTACTTCAGAAACTGCTGATCTACTGGGATTTTCACGCACAACCATCTCTAGGGTTTACAGAGAATGGTCCGAAAAAGAAAAAACATCCAGTGAGCGGCAGTTCTGTGGGCGGAAATGCCTTGTTGATGCCAGACTGGTTCCAGCTGATAGAAAGGCAACAGTGACTCAAATAGCCAACCGTTACAACCAAGGTAGGCAGAAGAGCATCTCTGAAAGCACAGTACGTCGAACTTTGAGGCAGATGGGCTACAGCAGCAGAAGACCACACCGGGTGCCACTCCTTTCAGCTAAGAACAGGAAACTGAGGCTACAATTTGCACAAGCTCATCGAAATTGGACAGTAGAAGATTGGAAAAACGTTGCCTGGTCTGATGAGTCTCTATTTCTGCTGCGACATTCGGATGGTAGGGTCAGAATTTGGCGTCAACAACACGAAAGCATGGATCCATCCTGCCTTGTATCAACGGTTCAGGCTGGTGGTGGTGGTGTCATGGTGTGGGGAATATTTTCTTGGCACTCTTTGGGCCCCTTGGTATCAATTGAGCATCGTTGCAACGCCACAGCCTCCTGAGTATTGTTGCTGACTATGTCCATCCCTTTATGACCACAATGTACCCAACATCTGATGACTACTTTCAGCAGGATTATGCGCCATGTCATAAAGCTAGAATCATCTCAGACTGGTTTCTTGAACATGACAATGAGTTCACTGTACTCCAATGGCCTCCACAGTCACCAGATCTCAATCCAATAGAGCATCTTTGGGATGTGGTGGAACGGGAGATTCGCATCATGGATGTGCAGCCGACAAATCTGCGGCAACTGTGTGATGCCATCATGTCAATATGGACCAAAATCTCTGAGGAATGCTTCCAGCACCTTGTTGTATCTATGCCACGAAGAATTGAGGCAGTTCTGAAGGCAAAAGGGGGTCCAACCCGTTACTAGCATGGTGTACCTAATAAAGTGGCCGGTGAGTGTACTTTTTATTCCTCACAGATACTTTGGAAAGAGAAAGATGGAATCTGATTGGTTTCTAGGGGCAACTGAGCCAGTTTCACTTTACAGCATGTTTGATAAATCTTCCCCATTGTGTGTAATAATAATAATAATAATAATAATAATAATAATAATAATAATTTGGAGCATCAATTTGTGATCTCCGTTACACAATTCACCCAATCTAGAATGGACAAAATAAAGTAGTATGCAGTACTTTTTGTCTAGTCAAATTCTGTCAAATGTATAGATACCATAATGGAAACCCAACTGACCCCATTAGCAGGGTCAAAAGGGTCCATCAGGCTCTGTTAGTGTCCAGTTTGCAGCGGACCTGCTGGCTTCATCTTCTGCTGCTGAACTGAACCTAGCCTTATACTGCACAATATTATGTTGTTTCCATTGTGGTCAATATCTGCCATAGGCTATACAATGGCATATATATGGGAGGCATATATTGGTGATATTTATACTGTAAACTAATATCTCCAATGTATAGAAGAGAAGCAGTGTGAAACCCTGATGACATTACCCGGCTGGGCAATGTTCCTTGCAGTAGCTATGTGCAGTACAGTAGCGTCTCTGTCACAAAGTACTTTACCTATATTTGGCATATATCCAGACCCTGATTTACATCATGCCACAGAGGAATTTTGATGTAGAGGTAGGAATTGATGTTTTGCAGGTCAGCATTGCTTTGTGACATTTGTCTGATGGATGTCTTCTCCTAACCTAATGCATTCAGAATGGATTATAGCCCTGATCCTTAGAGTAAATAATGTCTCTGTTATATATGGGCTTTATGTTAGAAGGAGACAGCCAGCAATAAGAATAAGCTGGATCCAGAGGGGATCCTGAGCCCTGTACATGTGCGGTAGCTGTCACATTGTAGCCTGCAGCAGTGTGAACTGTGAGAGTGTCCCAGATTCCCAAGACATCAGGAGAAACGCACAGGCCGCCCACGTTTTACAGAAACAACCCAGAAGTCAGTGGATTCCATGGGGACAATGAGAAATGTAAAAAGCAAGTATTTTCTCATTAAAAATGCCATTTGTCTTCAAATCATTCCTACATGGTGGTGGAGACACTGGTTTCTATGTGATTTTGATTGTTGGGAAAACCCCCTAAGGGGAATTTGCACGAGGCACATTTGTTGCAAACATTTCTGCCATGAAACATCAGCTTCACTCAACGAATCAATTGCAAAGTTGCAAAAATGTCATTGACAAATCTACCCTGTGTGACTTCATCTTTTATTCTACAGTCCCATTTTATTGCATCTGTATTTTGTTAACGTGCATTTAGTAGGTTAGCAAAAGGCAATAGTAAAAAAGGAAGGAGAAGTACTACAGTGTCAGACTACACAGTTTGTTTGTAGTCTGTTACCGTGGAGACATATAGGTCTCTACTGAACAAAGCAGGATCACCAAAGTTGTTATGCAGCATTTTGAAAAAACCTGTTATCAGGATATGTATGTGTAACATTAACACCAGTTCAGACTTCTGGGCCATCACCTTGCCATGGTGTACAGCAGAGGAAGTGTGTTCTTTTGTGAACTTGTGCTTTTTGGTCTGAACACATTTCTATTTACTCTGCTGTGATAATTGAATCCCCACAAAACCTTCCCCTGCTAAGCTTTCTTGGGCCTTCAAACAGTTAAGTTAGGAATTTGCTTCTTGATACTGCCCTGTGCATTTTCCCTGACAATCTCCGGACGGAAGGACAGAGGGGCGTCGCAGGCCTAGGGCACAGACTCTCACTCAAGGCCACGCCAATTTGACACAGGACTGCAAAATTAAAAGTTGTTTTTAGGACAATAACTGCATCACCTGCCAAACGGAACCCAGGACAGATCTTGGATTTAAAGCAGCTATCCAAAGGTATAAGTGGTTGGGGAGGGGGCGGCGCAGATTGTGGGTACAGAGTTACTTTAAGAATCATAAAATGTGATTTTCTTGATTTTTTTTTAGATTCTGTCTCTCACAGTTGAAGTGTACCTACCATATAAATTAAAGACCTCTCCATTCTTTGTACTGTAGGTAGGAAAACTTGCAAAATCTGCAAAGTATGAAATGCTTATGTTCCCCACTGTATATTTTGGGGTATGGTAAGCTAGATGAGCAATTCTAACCTCCATCTTAGAAGCATATACAACCAATTCAGGTGTTATGGAAATTCAGTTATCAAGGGGGAACATGTATAAATATTACACAGAGGTAAGGACTCCTGTAGTGACACCACATGCAACGGTGTAGTATACAGTAGGTGTTGATTCTCAGTAAGGGTTAGAGATAAATCTTGTCTTTGATCTATGGTTCAGAATGCTTGTTCAAATAAAATCTCCTTTTAGTTTATTCTTTACAAGTAACCAAAAGGTACACAACAAATTCCGCTCTGCTGTATCTATAAAGTGCTAACAGAACAGAAATATTTCATCTGTAGTTGCTTCAACCTTTAAAGTTACATTTATTGTTTTGACATTATCCAGTTCCATCAATACAGAGTTTCATAGTTAAGAGAATCTCATATACTTATAGAGTATGTGGCTTAACCTACCATACCACACTTTCATGGTCTTTCAGATTTGATCCATATAGGAATATCATCAAGACAGGTCAATGGTGCATTTTCTAAGTAGACTCACAGACTATACATTTTTAAAGACTGCATTGAAAATTGTATCAACAAAACCGTGGATATAGTGGTTCTTGAAAGTTTGTGAAAAGTTTCAATATTTTTGCATTAATTTAAGCAAAAGCTACATCAGGTCCTTAAAAGAGATTAAGAAAATCAAAAGAGAAAACAACAAATGAGTTATAAATAGGGATGGGGGAGCATGCTCATCCGAGCTTGGTACTCGATTGAGTATTAGGGTACACAATGGTACTCATTACTCTGACGAGCATCTCACGATACTCGAGAAAATCTCCTCATCCGTTCCCTGTAAGTTTGGGCGCTATTTCTCAGCCAATAAACATGCAGGAGACTCTTTGGTACATCCTGCGATCACGTGGGGCCCATACATGTCGAGAGCAGTGATTGGTTGGCCAGATCAGATGACCCTGCCATATAAAACGCGCAGCCAACAGTACTCGCTTCAGACGCATGCTGTGAGAGATTAGGGACAGAGCTGCTGCTTCTCAGGGAGAGTGTCAGTGTAGGATTTAGCGTTCCAGTAGGCAGGGAATACTACTAGCAATACAAACAAACAGCCCTTTTCAGGGCTTAAAAGCTTTTATTAATACTATTACTACAGACTGCTGGCTGGGAGTTGCAGTACTGCTACCACGATTTAACCAGCACACTGTGGTGATCGGCTGCTGGCAGAAAAGGAACATTAGGTGTTGCATACAGATCCCTAAGAAATGCTCAGTGTACTCTTTTTTTTATTTTGGGGCTGGTGGTCCTGCTGTACTACATTGGATTGCTGGGATTTGTAGTACACCTGCATAGAACTTCACTGCTCATTGGATGGTGGTATCACAGCGTGTATCTAGGTCCAGCCACTATCAGATAGTACCGTACGGCCCTCCCCCCCCCCCCCCCGAACTAGTGGGTACTACACTGTATTGCTGGGATTTGTAGTACACCTTTATAAAATTTCACTGCTCATTGTAAGGGGGTATCACAGCGTGTATCTAGGTCCAGACACTACCAGATTGTACCGTACAGCCCCCCCCCCCCCACACACACAAAAAAAACAAAAAAAAAAACTTGTAGGAGCACAAGTACTTTTCCTGATTTCTGTATTTCATACGCAAGGCCTATCTAAGTTCCATACTGTGCAGTGTCCATAAAATGGTGAACCCCAGGAGGCCGTGGTTCAGGGCAGGGTGACACAGCAGCACCTGTTAAGGAGGTAGCAGTGGCACACCGCAGATGTCCACTCCCTAGCTTCTTTTCCCAACTTATGGGGTCTCAATGTAGACCGATATTGAAACCGCAGCAATGTGAACAGGTGATCACGTGGATAGCGGATAATGTGTCCAGTAACTTATCCACCACCCACAATTCCACCCTTCAGTTTAATTTGTTGGGATATATACATATTGTAAGATTGCACAGCATGAGAGAGAAATCTAGCTATGCTCATGCTTGTTTGTTAGCACTTGGGTTCATAGTTTTCAGTTCATAGTTCACATTGTAAAAGTTTAAGGTTCTGCACTTATCTCACTTTTCATTGGTTGTTTGATTGCACAGTTTGTGTTCACTTTTACCATTTTGATAGTTTAGAAGGATGTGTGCTTTACCCCCCCAAACATTTGCACTATGATGTACCACACCACCCCTTACTAAGACACCATGTATAGATATATTATACTTTTTTCTTAATTTATTTTTTTCTTATTTTTTCATAAAGGGGAACTCCGGATCGAGGCAAGAAAAAATGAAACTTCTGCAGAAGCATATAGAATTATTTATTACCTATTTCTTCAGAAAAGCCGGCACTCCAGTAGTTAGTGAAAAATGCGTAAAAAAATGTATTCACATCCCAAAACAAGCAAAGAAAGCGACGTTTCTGACTGCAGCAGCAGTCTTTTTTCAAGCTCTGCCAACACACGTGCAAATGCAGGATATATATATACACATCTAATAAGTGATAACATCTGATCGTGACGTCAATGTGTAAAAGAAATCAGGTGAGTCGGGTGAGGATACTCCCAGTAATGGTGTACACATATATATGCGCATAAATATACAGTGATACATAGTGAAAATAAAATCACACATACTGTCAAGAATATAAGTTAACTAATGTGGACGGCATTGGATTGCTCACCCGATGTACACAGCTGATCCATCAGAGCGGGGTCGGCAAATGGAATGCAAGCCCGAAAGGAACGCAACGTATTGCGTGTAATGTGCGGGCTGCGCATGTGCGATAACAATCGCGCATTGTGAAACAATCCGGATACATACAGGTACGCCCACTAGAATTTGCATATGCATAGAGATCTACAATAGGTCTATGGCCATGAAACCATGTATCAGCAGATAAAGTGCATTGAATTAAATACAAACAACAGAGCAAGCTCTCGTAAGTGAAACTAGATCTACAGGCCAACCCATTAGCACGGACCTGGGACTAGAGGCATCAGCTGTCTCATAATTATCCCATTAAGAGTGCTCGCCCAGTTACCCACACTGCCGCTGGAAAGCCGCAGCGTGTGAACACTGAGCGAACCCCCGCAATGGTCCATGGGAGCCAAAGTACAGAAATATAGCATAATGACTGTTCGAAGTAAAGCAATAATGCCATAAGCTAAGCAACAGAATCATTCATTAACAAAGAAAAATAATAAACAAAATGTTACAAAATAAAATGTTAAGATAAAGAAAATGCATTGTAGCCATATATTCAGATTACTATAGATTATGCATGCACAGATAAAATTATATGTTCCGGATACGATGAATAGCTTTTGGTATAAGCCATATACAGCATCGCAGGGGGTGATTGGTCCTCCATCCACAAAGGTAGCTTGAATCTAAGAAAAACGAAAAAACAACCGTAAGTATAAACATAGAATCCAACGAATGTAGTATTAGAACAGGCTGTTCAGGAGGGCAGTCATGTCGCCCACCCGAAACCAACCTATATTTACAGTATCTGGGAACAATTTTAAAATCAACATTTTAGCCATGTGGTTTGAGTGTATTTGGTCTGTGTATCCACTCTAACTCTTTCCTTTTTAAAGTGGAATGGCGATCCCCACCTCCAGTTAAAGGAGCTACTTGGTCAAGAACCATGAATTTAAGATCACTCTCTACATTATTGCACTCCACAAAGTGTTTAGAGACAGGCAAGTTCATTTTACACTTACGTACTGAATATCTGTGCTGTCCAAGCCTTGTTTTCACCTCATAAGTTGTCTCTCCCACATACAACATAGGACAAGGGCAAATAGGCAAGTATATCTCCCAGTCCGAGTTGCAAGTGAGATGTTTCCTAATTTCATAGGTCCTACCAGTAATAGGGTGTTTGAATTGGTTGCCCTTTACCATGTATCTGCAACTGATGCAGTTGAGGCATAGAAAAGAGCCCACCTTACTCAGTCCCAAAAAAGTAATTTGCATAGGTACAGTACTCTTAACCTCAGAATAAACAAGATAATCTTTAAGGTTTTTAGACTGTTTGTATGACATCAATGGTTTCTGTTTAAACTCTTGAATGTCTGGAAAACTGTTGGAAATGACCGGCCAATGTCTATTCAAAATGCGTGAAATCTGGGGACTAGTATGTGGTTACAAAGGGAATCATGTTGGGTGCTGTTGGTCTGGAGGTCGAAGTCAGAAAGGAGGTTCTGTCCATAGACTCTACAGTGTTACAGTGTAATTGAATAAGTCTTCTCGGATAACCACGGTCAAGAAATTTGTTTGTCATGTCGTGTAGGGCTGTATGAAGCATATCAGTATCACCAATGATCCGTTTAGCACGCAATGGCTGGCTCTTGGGGAGATTTCTCTTCATCATAGGTGGGTAGCTGGATTTGTATCTGAGAAGCGTGTTACGATCTGTTGGTTTAGTGTAGATGTTGGTGTGGAGTTTTCTTTCTCTAATGTAGACTGAGGTGTCAAGAATTGTGACCTGTGAGAAAGAGTGAGTCATAGAAAATTTGATGTCAGGGTCAGCTGAATTGAGATAGTCAAGAAACGTCATAAGGGCTTCATCAGTCCCTGTCCACACCAGGAAGACATCATCAGTGAATCTCCACCAGCCCAGTAAGTGCTGGGCATGGTGGGATTTATAGACAATGTCCTTCTCAATGTCTTGTACAAACAGATTAGCGTAAGATGGGGGTACATTGGACCCCATCGCTGTCCCCATTAACTGAAGAAAAAAAAACGTTTTTCAAACGTAAAAAAATGACAAGTTAGGACCAAGCCCAGCAAGTCTAAAATAAATTTATGACAATCGCTGGACATAGGTAGTGTACCCAACACTCTTTGAATCGCACATAGACTTGTATAGTCAAGTGACGCTAGTATGGCACCTTCGGGGATAGACAGGGGTTCAATTTTGTTTAAAAAATCAGTAGTGTCTCTTATATACGATTTCATTCGTATAACACTGGGTTGAAGTATGCCGTCCAAAAATATAGCTGTCTGGCTCATTAATGAGTTTCTTCCAGACACGATGGGCCTGCCGTATGGGTGATGTAAATCTTTAAGAATTTTTTGTAAAATGTACAGTTTAGGTACTACCGGATGCTCTACCCAAAGAAACTCATACAATTTTTTGTCAATTAGTTTGGAATGTATAGCCGTGTCTAGTATGTCCTTGAGTCTAAGTTTGTATGTTGGTGTGGGGTCCCCCATCAGTGTTTGGTACACAGTAGTGTCGGTTGATCTCCTCAATTTATTCCCTGGTGTCCATAACAACAATAGCCCCGCCTTTGTCAGCGGGCTTAATAGTTATACTGGTGTTCTCTGCTAGTTCCTTCATGGCCCTCATTTCAGCCCTGGTCATATTGGGATGTCTTAGGAAACCATCAGGGGTGTCAGCATGCAGTTTGTTAATATCCTGTTTAACCAAATGAATATAAGACTCTATAGCATGATTGGAAATAGAGGGGACAAAATCACTTTTGACAAACAAATCAAACTGTTTCAATGTTAGTTCTGATCCCTGACTCAACTGCATCGTATTATCAGCAATGGTATCACTCCACACCCTTAGTTTCAAGCGTCTAAAGAAAGTAAATAAATCCAATTCCAAATAGAAACAATTTATGCTAGCTTCTGGACAATATGACAACCCTTTACTTAATACAGATAATTGAATGTCCGTTAAAGAAATTGAGGAAATATTTACCACATTATCAAGTCCGTCTATGTCCTTTTCCGAGACCGGATCTATCGCTTGGAGGCCGTCTTGTTCTGTGTGCGTGTCCGAGACGCCTTGGATGATCCTGCTCTTGGGGTATCTTCTCCTCCTGTAGCCCCCTCGTCTGGTAGGTTTTTTCTGTCTACCTCTATTGGGGGGCGCTGATCTAAAAAAGGCCCTGTAGGTGTATCCACTGTAGCTGTACTTTGTAGTCTGTCCTTACGTTTATTGCTGATCAGTGTTTTCATCCAGGAATAAAGGTTCCCTGTAGTATAGTCCCTTTCATCATCCACTTTCTTTTCTTTGTCTCCTCGATGTCACTGCGATACTTCCCCCTTAGCGACCCATGACGTATCTAATACGTCATGGCGCCGCGGGGGGTGTTCAGAGCGGGGTCCCGCCGGGACCCCGCTCTGAACGGCGCTGATCCCGGCTGACACGTGCAGCCGGGCAGTGCCTCTGTTAGCCGGCGCGGGTCCCGTTGCCGCGTCGGCTAATTAAGCACTTCAATGCAGCTGTCAAACCTGACAGCTGCATTGAAGGGCTTCAGACATCACATCCCTGGTATCTAGTGGGTCGGATCTCCCCCCCACGATGCGTTCGCGGGGGGGAGATCCGTTCTTCTGGCCGTGCCGGGCCTCAGCGTCGGAATGACGCTGATCCCGGCTCGGCAGTAGATTGCTATGGCCTGCAGCAGGCCATAGTAATCTATGACCGATCTAATCGATCTTTGCTGTATATATACACAGCATTGATCTCTATAAGAGATCAGTGCTATGTATATACAAGCCCCCCAGGGGGGCTTCTAGTCCATGTAAAAAAAAAAGTAAAAAAGTGTTTTTATTAATAAAAAATCCCCTCCCCTAATAAAAGTCCAAATCACCACCCTTTTCCCATTTTATAAATATAAATAAATAAATAAATAAATAAACATATTTAGTATCGCCGCGCGCGTAATCGCCCGAACTATTAATTAATCACATTCCTGATCTCGCACGGTAAACGGCGTAAGCGCAAAAAAATTCCAAAGTGCAAAATTGTGCATTTTTGGTCGCATCAAATCCAGAAAAAATGTAATAAAAAGCGATCAAAAAGTCGTATATGCGCAATCAAGGTACCGGTAGAAAGAACGCATCATGGCGCAAAAACTGACACCTCACACAGACCCATAGACCAAAGGATAAAAGCGCTATAAGCCTGGGAATGGAGCGATTTTAAGTGACATATATTTGTTAACAATGGTTTGAATTTTTTACAGGCCATCCGATACAATATAAGTTATACATGTTATGTATCATAGTAATCGTAACGACTTGAGGAACATGCATAACAAGTCAGTTTTACCATAGGGCGAACGGCGTAAATGCAAATCTCCCCGAAATCAAAACAAATTCATTTTTTTTTCAATTTGACAGCGCAAATGATTTTTTTCCGGTTTCACAACATATTTTATGGAAAAATTATGCCTGTAATTGCAAAGTACAATTGGTTTCGCAAAAAATAAGCACTCATATAAGTCTCTAGGTGAAAAAATGCAAGCGCTATGGACTTTTAAACATAAAATGGAAAAAGCAAAAGCGCAAAAACGAAAATTGACTTGGACCTTAAGGGGTTAAGGTGCTCCTTATGTCTAGAAATATAAGCAGTATATTCACTGGTGCTTAAATGCGATTGGAAAGAAGTCTCAAATCGGGTTGTTGTTTGATTGCACAGTTTGTGTTCACTTTTACCACTTTGATAGTTTAGAAGGATGTGTGCTTTCCCCAAAAAAAACATTTGCACTATGATGAACCACACCACCCCTTACTAAGACACCATGTATAGATATATTATACTTTTTTCTTAATTTAATATTTTATTTTTTCTTAAAGGGGAACTCCGGATCGAGGCAAGAAAAAATGAAATTTCTGCAGAAGCATATAGCATTATTTATTACCTATCTATCCCAGTTTTGAAACTACCAAAAATTAATTTGTTTTGTGTTTTTTTGTTCTGTTTTGTGTTTTTGTATTTCCTAGTTGAGCAGATGTACTCAGTACTACAGGTTCCAGAATGCATTGCTGTCCCTCTATTTTAACCAGGCTGTTGCACAGAATTAGGCATAATGGTGCGATTAGGCAGCCTCAGAGGCATCCATACATGCTGCCCCTGCTGTTTCCTGTCCATTTCCGTGGTGTTTCCATCATTTTCTGAGGTTGACAGGTTTTCACACGACCTTCCCTCTACCGAATTTTGGTCACCTGCAAAAAAGCTTGAGTCTCCTTATTGACTTCAATGGAGTTCGTTACTCAAAACAAGCACTCGAGTATCGGGAGATATTCGTCTCGAGTAACGAGCACCCAAGCATTTTAGCACTCGCTCATCACTAGTTATAAATATTATACTTGTTCATTTATATATTGAGGAAAAATATCCAATATCATTTAACTGTGAATGTCAAAAGTATGTGAACCTTCAGGATTAGCAAAGAATTTGAAATTTATTTATTTATTTTTTTATTTTTTATTTAACCGCTTTATGACTGAGCCCATTAATCCAGGGATATCAGGGTCAAATTAATACAATGTTCCTCCCCACCTTCTAAGAGCCATAGCGCTTTTATTTTTCCACCTACAGGGCTAGTGTCATTTTTTGCACCATTATCTCTAGTTTTATTAGAATCATATTGGTGTAAGAGACAAATTGTTATTGCTTTTTATAACTTTCTTCTAATATATAATTTAAAAAAATCAGCAATCGCTGTGTTTTTTTTCCATTGATGTTGTTCAGTGTGTGGGAACAATAATGATATATTTTAATAGATTGGACATTTCTGAACGCTACGATATATAATATGTTTATTTATTTTGCATATTTTTATAATGGGCAAGGGGGTATTTTAAACTTTTATTGGGGGTGGGTTATACGTTTTTTTTTAAATACTTTTTATTACACTTTTGTTTAACACACTTTTATTTTACTGTAAAACATACAATCAATAGATTGCATATACTGATCTATGCTATGCCATAGCATAGCATAGATCAGTGTTATCGGCAATTTGTGCATAGAGCCTGCCTGAGAGCAGACTCTATGCACATAACGCTAATCCAAAAGAACGGAGGTAAGTCACTTACCCCCGCCTGTCGTTACAAATGATTGGGCCGTGCTGCGGGGGTCCCGATCAGTCAGCGATCGCTGTGCATTGTGGCATTTAAGGCGTTAATTACAGGTAGCTGTGGGATCGCAGCTGCCTGTCATTATGCTGGGCTCCTGGGACACTGATGTGCAATGAGAGCGGTCCCGCACACAACAAACTCCTGACAGTCAGGAACATGTAAATACGTTCCTGCTGCACTGGTTATGTGCAGCAGGAATGTATATATACAGATTGCTGACGTGAAGGAGTTGAAGAACATGGATCTATCAGGACTGACCTTCATAGCACTTTTGTTGAGGTGTATCATGGCATGAAGAAAAGAGATTTCTTCGGACCCTAGATAAGTTGCTTATTATAAACAGGTTGTATACAAATGGAGGAAATTGGTGTATTATGGTCACAAAGGGACCAAGGGTAACCTCTAAGCAACTAAGTGCAACTATAAGGAACTATATGCCAGGCATATGCTAACCTGGCTTTACATTATATGGTCACTTTGGGTAATCCCATGTTGTTAGAAGAGTTCATTAGAGTTAAAAGGGTTTTTTGTCCCCAAAATAAATATGCTCAATCATCAGAACAGACTACCTATATAATATTGGTGGAGTGATTACACTGATCACCCGGGCCGTATTTACCACTAGGCACTCCTGGTCCAGTGCCTAGGGCAGCACCTTGCAGGGAGAAAGCACCAGGGAGCAGTGGACAGGAAACAACTTTTTTTATTATTATTTAGTTATTTATTTAGTCTCCCACCTCCCATTCAGACTAGCCAGACAATGTTTCTTCATGAAGAAAAAAGCATTTGACTGAAACCACTTTCCCCCACGCTCCCCAAGATGGGGTGTCTTCAGAAGCAGCTGTTAATATGGCCCTGCTGATCACCCATGCCAAACAGCTATTTGAGTTGTATCTTCAGGATACATGCAGTAAATGAAGCTGTTAGCTCTGTTCTTTATGAACTGGTCTTGCAGAGTAACTGGAGCTCAGCTTCAATTGAAGTAAATGTAAGCTACACAGAGAATGGAGCCATCTGCTTCCAGCTCTGTTTCTCTGTGTGTGCTGGAGCCTGAGGCTGCATTCACATGTTCTGTGTTCCGCATGTAGCAATATGGATGAAGGCCCCCGCACCACTCACTCTCCGCTTGCTAATTTTTCACCCTTGCGCTGCCACTTAGGATCCACGCTGCCGAAGGTGCTCAACGATACTAAGGACCAACAGTAGAATATGCTTCCAAGTGAAGAAAAGGAAAATCGGAGCACTTCTTTAACGCAGCAATCTTAGTCTTTATTCAGCAGTCAGGCAATAGAGATGAATGTGAAGACTGAACAGGCAACAGCTGTTTCACACGTCACAGCGTGCTTTCTCACAGCCCTAACATCAGTACGTATACTTCCCCTTATATACAACTCACCCATGTAAATATAATAAAGTTAAAACATAATTGTCACATTTACAAAATAGAAATATAATAAAACATTCTCACATAATGCACTATACAAAAAGTCATGTTTTTTTTTTACCAAAAATTACCATGTATTGCGACACGATCATTTAAATGATGTGGAACACGGAACGTTTGAATGCAGCCTAAGCTTGAGGGAACAGCTAACTGTAAGAGGTGCCAGGTGTGGTTTTGCAGCTCAGTCCCATTGATGTGAATGGAGCTAAACTGTAATACCACACACAATATGGACAGGTGTGTTGTTGTTGTTGTTATTATTATTATTTATTTCTGGATAACACCTTTAATTACACAGTTGCCATTGAAATCAATTGGATTGTGTATGGCACCAATTTACCTTGGTTCTCTATAGGATCAAACTTTCCAAAAATTCTGAATTCTGAATTCTGAACCCCTAATAGGGCATTTTAAATACATTTTGTAAACCAGAAGTCAATGCAATCTTAAAGGGTTAAGAGACTAATCCTGCTCTGCTCATCTCTGTATGACAAATCTTGTTGCATTGATGGAGCAAGAATGCTTTGCCCTGGTTTAAGAATGACAATGTTCTTTCCGATCAGAAAAAAAACAATTCAATAAATCATTAATTGGACACTATTACACTTTTCATGCAGTGATATGCTCAGAATAGGGTCTTCACTGTCTATTAGTGTAGGGTTTCATGAATAATTTACATATCTTTGACATTAGTCCTGAGTGGAGGAGCCTGTCATGGCTGCCCTAGAAGAGGAAACCACACACTTATTTGAAAACCAAGGAACGCCAATCTCTTCTCTGTGAGACTGAACTTTTAAGACCTATGATGTATGTAGGGAGCAGAGTTCTATGGAAACAATCACAGTGTTATTTTCATAGGATATATGTGGGTTTTAACCAATACAGCGTGAACAGTAAAATCCCTGGAAAACCCATGTGCAACAGATTTGCAGTGGAACTGTTCCGCCCATCTAAATCCAGAGGTGAAGATAAGTGATTATTTACCCAGGGAAAGGATTCCGTTTGGCAACCTCTCCCAGCAAATTGAACTGTGTTTAGTGCTGACCCTAAATGGGTTATTTATTTATTGAAAACATATATATTTGTTGTTTATTCAGTTTAAATAAAACACAGTGAACTCTTTATGTTACTTCTATACAAATGAATGGAGAGAAATGCAGATCTTCATTTATTCTCTACTTGGGTCTGGTGGTCAAAGGGTTCTACAGCAGACAGGACAAGGGTTAGGGCTCCTACCCTAAGACTAATGACTGTTTCTGTTTTTTGTTTTTTTTTAACCATGGATACAGGAACGTAACTCCACCTTCTGAACACATGATTTGATTTAATGTTTGCTGGTTGTCCCTATATATATGACTATATATTTATGACCACCACTGACACTCCTGAGGAAGCTATGGGAATGTGTGGGGTGTCCCCCCCCCTCTTTTACTGACCCGCTACTATTGCCACATATGGTGAACCAACTGTATCGTTTCATACTGTCTTATCTTCTACTTTTCTGAATTGGGGATGATCTGTGATAATTCTTTTTATTTTTTTTTGCTAGTTTTATCTTTTTTTTTATATTCATAAGATTTAGTACTTCAGTACTTTAGTATATTGTTGTTGTACCTGCTTGTATATTTGTCTTTTGTAGAAGCTGTCCCATTGAAATGAATAGGAAACATCAATGGACATACTCCGTGAACTTTAAAGAGGTAATTCCACGGTTGATGGGTGGTTTCCAATTTTTTATTGTACATTTAATTTTTGTGAGATTAAGGGCCCGTTCACACTGTGGAAAACAAGCGTAAATTCCAAGTGGAATCCCCGCTACGGACTTTGCTCAAAATTCTGCCTGTCTCACTGCCTTAATGTTAAGTATAGGGTGGCTCTGCTCTCCAAGGCTCTCCACTGTAAGAATAAGCATGTCAATTTCCTTCTGAATTTCCTGTTTTCTGCAGTGTGAATGGGCCCTTAAAGCAACTTTGTACACACAATCTGCACGCCCCCCCACCCCCACAAAAAAAAAAAAAAGCTTGTACCTTTTGTGCTTTTAATCCAAGATCTGTCCTGTGGTCGATTTGGCAGGTGATGCAGTTATTGTCCTAAAAAAAAAAAAAAAAAAAAAAAAAAAAACTACTTTTAACCCCTTAAAGACTTTGATTTTTGCACTTCCGTTTTTTTCCTCCTTGTGCCTAAAAGGCCATAGCAGTTGCATTTTTTTCACCTAGAAGCCCAAATGAGCCCTTATTTTTTGCGCAACTAATTGTATTTTGCAATGACAGGCTGAATTGTTTCATAAAGTACACTGCAAAACCAGAAAAAAAAATAAATGTGTGGTGAAATTTAATAAAAAAAAAAAAATGCATTTGCTTTATTTGGGGTGAAACTGACTTGTTATATATGTTCCTCAAGTCCTTATGATTACTACGATATGTAACATGTAAAACTTTTATATTATGTGATGGTTTGTAAAAAATTCCAACCATTGTTAACAAATATACTGTATGTTCCTTAAAATCCCTCCATTCCCAGGCTTATAGCGCTTTTATTCTTTAATCTATGGGGCTGTGTGAGGTGTCATTTTTTGCACCATGATGTGTTCTTTCTATCGATACCTTCTTTGCGCATATGTGACTTTTTGATCTCTTCTTATTACAATTTTTCTGGATTTGATGCGACCAAAAATGCGCGATTTTCCACTTTGGGACTTTTTAACGCTTACGCCGTTTGCTGTGCGAGATCAAGAATATGATAAATTAATATTTTGGGCGATTACAGACGCGGCAATACCAAACATGTTTATTTATTTATTTACAACATGGGGAAAGCGGGTGATTTAAACTTTTAATTGGGGAGGTTTTTTTTTTTTAATTAATAACAACACTTTAGTTATTTATTTTACACATATACTAGAAGCCCCCCTAGGGGACCTCTAGTAAAAGCACACTGATCTCTCATTGGGATCTATGCTGTATAGTTATACAGCATAGATTAATGAGACAGGCACTGGATTGCTGCCGGCTGCTGCAGCCAGAAGCAATTGAGTGCCGATCCGGGATCAGTACCATTACGGCCCGAGCTGGATTTGTGGGTCGCTCCTCTGGGACAATGTCCCGGGTGGTGGGGGGGGGATCCACCCCACTAGACACCAGGGATGAGGATGCATAAAGGATTCAGATGCAGCTGTCAACTTTGACAGCTGCATCTGAATCCTTATTTAGCGGGCACAGCGATCTTACTGTGCCCGCTTATTGCCGTGGTCCCGGGCTACACGAGGCACCAGGGACCGTGGCCCCGCTCTGAACTCACCGAGGCGGCCGCATGGCGTAAATATATGCCCGCAGTCGTTAAGGGGTTAAACTTGCAGCCCTGTGTTAAATTGGTGTGGCCTTCAGTGTCTGTGTCCTAGGCTTGCGTCGTCTTTCCATCCGTCATTCCCACCCTCCTCACCATCAAAAATGCCCCTGGGCAGGCTTTTTACTATTCATCACCTGTCTGATTACTGCACATGTCCCTTAACAATCCAGAACATGTGCACTGTTCAGAGAGGTGATGAATAGGAAAAATTGTTCTAGGGGCATTCCTAATGATGAAGAGGGCGGGGAGGAGGGACAGAGGGTGCAGGTCTAGGGCACAGACACTTTAGGCCACGCCAAGTTGTTTTTTAGGACAATAACTGCATCACCTGCTGAATGGACCCCAGGACAGATCTTGGATTAAAAGAGGTTTGGGGAGGTCAGATTGTGGGTACAGTGTCGCTTTGAGGAGCAACAGCACTCATTTAGAAGTACAACCTCTTCTATGTTTTCACTTTAATGCTGGAATTCCAGTCAGTAAGCCTCTTACCGGTGCCTTCTAATACTTCTCAAAAAATTTTAAATTTATAGTTAGAAGACCATCAAATGGGTATATATATATATATATATATATATATATATATATATATATATATATATACACACAGAAAAAAAATCCCATAAAGTTGTTCCTTTAAAACTTCCTTTCTTTTGATTATATCAAAAAAGAATACATATATGATGAATTCTTCTCTTTTAATCCCATCCCCTTCTTACAATGGGTGTATTGTTGTGATGTCTTCACATGTGATACCCTGGACTGTAACAAGACATGCTAATCGAGTCCCAGTTTAGCGTTGCAGTGTTATGGCAGGACATTTAAGTGTGTCACCTACAGAAGCACAGAGATCACTTGAGATTACATATTCAAGCTTAGGCCTGAATTTGACTGTCACATTGGTCTACTGAGGTGACAGGGTGCCATTAAGTCAGTCAGTCAACTCAAATGTTAATGGGAATGCCAGAGGGGCTGACGCTAGACTGTGATTTTGAATAAAACTGCCACCAGCTAGTTAATACTGCCCAAGCTTAGCAGCCAGCAGGATTTACCTGTCACTGCAATACAATACATAGCATACTGAGCTCCCTAGTTTGTACAGTGAATGTAGAGGAATGTAGGCTTATTGTATGATTGCTTTAACCATTGCAGCATGGATTAGGGCAGAAATACAAATGTCTAGGATCGAAGGGAACCATATAAAAAAGGTATTTCTAAGTAAACAATGGATATAAATCTGAATGTATGTGACATTCTGTGCAAAAAGATTGTGGATTATACACAATAAATGGCCACAACTGACATCTTTGCATTTTCACCATTCCTTAGCATAGATGGGCTATTGCAGCAGTTGCCGAGCTAGATGTCTTGTCCACCATGCTAGTTGCGTAAATCAGTGAACCTTACTTGTCAGGTGTCAACAGTTTTGGCTGTTGGAAGTGATGTAATGGTGTAGAGAGTGTTTTCTAGGAACACACTGGGTCTTCAGATACCTGTGTATAGACACTTGGATACTAAAGGGTTTTTTTTTTTTTTTTCTATAGTAATGTGGCTGACCATATTCCTCTCTGGATGGCAGCTGTTTAACCTATAACAGAAGGAGACTTTCCGCAAGACAATGCAATGTGCCATAAGGGTTATATAGCCATGGATTGGTTCCAGGAAAATGTCAAGTTTGATTTCCTCAGTTTTGAACTACTGAGATCTTAAAGGGGTATTCTAATATTAGAAATTGAACATATAACCTAGTCATATTGTGTTAACACTAATAGTCCTGGCTTCATCATGCACCCTTCCCCTGCTCCACCCCCATCCCACTCCCCGCTCTCCAGTGCATCATACACTGATATCATAGGAGGCTTGGCGGGGGCTTGTCTCTGAGCTCTAGCCTCACCCTCAAGTGGTATAACCATATGACAAACCCCTCCAACCTATATCACCTTTTCCCTGTTATTTATACATTTACAGTATATCAATATTGGGACATTTAGGGAGAGTGAGTTGTGATTACAGTATGCTGCCTTGTGCTGAATAATGAAGCAGCAGGTGCTGTAACCTCACTAATTGTGCAATAGTCAGCAATGAAAGTGCTGACTAAACAGCTCTGCATGGAGAACTGGCAGAAGTGCTTAACCCCTTCCCAACAGCAATATGTATAGATATATGTTCCTACTGCACATACCCTGTACAGTAGGAATGTATATATATACAGTATATATACGTTTCTGACTTCAGGGGCTTCTGATGTGTGCGGGACCGCTGCAGTGAGAGCGGTCCCACACACATCAGTGTGCCTGTGGCCGGAGGTAATGAGAAGCAGCTGTGATTCATTAACCCCTTAAACGTTGTGATCTATAGTCATTGCGGTGTTTAAGGTACAGAACAAGCTTTTGTCACTGAGTGATCGGGACCCCGCAGCCATGCTACAGGGGTCATGATTGTTTGTGCCGACAGGCGGGGGTAAGTCACTTTTCTCCGCCCTGACGGATCGACGATCCATGTAAAGAGTCTGGCATAGATCAGGCATAGATCAGTACATGCAATCTATTGAGTCCATGTTTTACAGTGATAAAAAGTGTAATAAAAAAAGTAAAAAACAAAAAGCTTTTAAAAAGTATAAAAAAAAAACCTTATAAACCTTAGAAAGTTTGAAATACACCCTTGCCCATTATAAAATATTAAAAAATAAACATATTACATAAAAAGAGAAAAAAATTACAGAAAAAAAATAATAAAAAGCTATCAAAATTTTTCTGTTACACCAATATGATATTAATAAAAACTAGAGATAATAGCGCAAAAAATTACACCCCAACCAGCCCTGTAGGTGGAAAAATAAAAGCGCTATGGCTCTTAGGAGGCGGGGAGGAACATTGCCTTAAATTGACCCGGACTTTTGTGCATTAAAGGGCTCTGTCTTACAGGGGTTAAGGAGGGCAGTAGGCAGGGTGGGAGGACTGTAATGAACAGTTCAGGGAAAGCAATGCAGACTTGTAATACTGAGCAACTGCTCAACCTGCAAGTACACAACACTCATAACTAAGACCCCCCAAACAAATAAATGTCTAGCGGTTTAGAAACTGGGCAGACAGGTAAGCAATGCTATACACTTCTGCAGTGTGTTGTTTTATTACTTGATGTCAGAATATCCCTTACATTTTTAGCACATCTCTGTGACAAGGTAGAATGGTCTGTGCAGAACATTTCAATACCCCCATCTAATCTGTAGCAATTACAACAAGCAAGTCTGACTGCATAGGCTAAAATCCTTAAGAACAATTTCATCGTAATGGAATCCATGTCATGATATATTGTTGTAGTCGTAAGGGCTAAAGGAGGTCTAATGTATTACTAGAGAGGCATATATAATATAAGAGGCGCTATATTATAACATTAAGAAAGAAAAGGGAGAACAAAACAGATGTGATGTCATAATCCAGAATGATTTGGTAAAGGTAGATTGCATTGTCATGACGAAGGTTCTTTGATAATTAACAAGTGACAAAGTCACATGTTAATTAACACAGTGTTACAATATTCAAAGGCAGCAATGTGCAGTGGTCCGGAGATGACAGCTTTATCACAGGAGAAGTTAAGAGCAGAGATTATCCATGTGTATAATATGTGACTGTAAATGGAAATCTGCATCATTACTACAGTGAATCAACTTTTTTTTACCAAGTAATTTTTAGGTCCAAAATTCTTAATACATTGAGCTGCCTGCAGTGAGGGCTTAGGAGCTTACTGTATTAACACTGCGTCTATGTTTCCCTAGTTAGAAGGATTTATCTGGGAAGCTACAGTATCTGTGACAAAGTGAAGGACGCTTTTAATATTATTAAAACATTATGTATTGTTTAAATGGTCACTGTCTCTGCATTAAACGTTACATAACTTTTGTAGTGTGCGTCTTTAGAGAAAATTATTATTTCAGGCTTCTTTCCTGCCCCTTTTTCAGTCGGAAGGCGAGGTAGACTGGCAGATTAATGAGGTATCAGGTTAAATGTTGTCTGGACGCCCTGCTAGGGACATGTTTTTTTTTTTTTTCTTCTTCTACTTACTTTTACCTAGCAGTGATTTCAGAGAACTTGTCACTTTTATAATTTTCCCATAGCACTAAACCATTTAAAGATGTTAATTTGTATCATTCAGTCTGGAATAAATTCTGCCTGAAGAAGAATATTGAAGAGTATTATTATTATTATTATTATTATTATTATTATTATTATTATTATTATTATTATTTTTAATCCTATTTAAGGCTATGTTCAAGTACTTTGTGCGGTGTGGACATAGCCTTATCTTCTGTGGGATCCCGGCCGGAGCGTATACACATTGTATACGCTCTGGCTGGGATCTCGTATGGGGCCGCAAATAACTGACATGTCAGTTTTCTGTGCCCGCAATTCAATGAAATGCGACCGTAGGAAACCCTGTCAGTTCACACAATGAAGCGAGTGGCTTCATTGTGTGCTGTAGGAGGTTCTGAAGCGGACGCGCGCTAATGCGCCCACATCAGAACCCTGCGGCCAAAAGATCATTTGGCCAATACTTAAGTACCGGCCGGGATGATCTGGACAGAGACTGGCCATTCCGTGACCCAGCTGGGGTCACGGAACGGCCGGTCTCTCATGTTGTGTGAACATAGCCTAAAACTTAAAAGACATAAAAAGTCTTCAGTATTACGTCACCATTGGTACCCTGACAGTTATTGACCAGAACCTGTACACAGCTTAGTATAAATAGCTTTTGACATGTCATCGGGCATAAGGTGGGGCTAAAGTGTCAGAATTAGGGAGTGGCCGGGGAGTGTTCTAACTCCAGCTATATTTCCTGACCTGCTGCAATCAATAACTTTTGACACTCCTGATGATATGTGAAAAAGTATTTATAATGATAAGTAGCCTTACAGAGTCAAAAAATCAATGACAATATAATACCACCACATTGTAGAGTCGGTTTTATGTCCACAAGACCCTTACTCCTTGCCTATAGTATTCTAAGTTTAGTTGATCTGAACCATGATGGGACTGGCTTACTGCTATAATTAGTTTAGTACTATGTAGTATTATTATCACCACCACCACATAAATGTGGCCAACAGGAGGAAGCATGTATGCATGGTGAGAAAATATGTGCCCATATTCTTTGTTTCTCAACAGTAAATAAAACTACTGAATTTTTATGCTAATGACCATGGCCGTTTCTAGGTAGTTTTGATTACAGGTAGATTCTTAATAAAAGTGCCTGCACCCCCCTCCCCCCCAGGGGGAGTTTCTGGGGAGGGGGGTACTAGGAAGAAGCAGTGGGTGTAGTATTACATAAAGAAGTGTTACCTTACCTTTTTCAACTTGAGGCAAAAAAAGTAATTCAGTAACTCACGGGTGACATGTTCTTTGATCTGTGCTCCTATACAGTAATAAAGGCAAGTACTCTGCTGTTCCCCCACATATAGTAGTAATGCCTCCTGCTCTGCTGTACCCCCATATAGTAACAATGCCCCTGCCATGCCACCATATAGTAATAATTCCCCCTAATTGCCTCCATAAAGTAATAATGCCCACTGCTGTGCCCCCACATAATAATTTCTCTTGCTGTGCACTCGCAGCATGAAAAGTCCATGAAAAATACACAAAAACACAAAATATGCCACATACATGTAAAAATTATATACAAACCACAATAACAGATTGAAAAGAGGAATGAGAGTTACCCCGGTATGTACCATACCAGGGTCACTCTCTCATCCCTCTTTTCAATCTGATATTGTGGTTTGTATATAATTTTTACATGTTTATGGCATATTTTGTGTTTTTTGTGTACTTTTCATGGATTATGTTTATATTGTATTCATTTGGAGTATCCCGGTTGGAGGGCTGATCTATTTTGATCTCCCTCCTTGAATTAGTGTTTTATCACTGTATACAGCCTTTTTGTGTGTTTTAGCTTGTAGTATTACAAAAAAAATTCATTCTTTTATATAATATTGGATGTGATGAGCATTTTTTCCTCAGGCTTGTTTTTCTTGTGTTCTTGATTACTATTTTCTGAGGGAGCTTGCACTCTCTTTGTTTGCAAAAGACGTCTGAAAATAAGTCATTATTTATGGTTTGCCTCCAAAGATCGCCGTAGTTTAATAAACTGTGTGCAAATGACATCCGTTATTCCACAGACTTTAAAGCATTTTACTGAAGTCAATTAAAATGATACAATAACGGGAGCGTTGTTATTCATGAAGTCCTACTGACCAATGGAATAAAGGTAACATAAATGTTTTACTGCAAAAGTAAAAAAAAATAAAAAAAAAAAAAAAAAAAAAAAAAAAAAATATATATATATATATATATATATATATATATATATATATATATATACACACACACACACACAGTATATACACAGTATATGGAAAATACAAAAAAAAAATCCCTCTCTCTTATGGCTCTTAGATCGTGCAGAGCAAGAATTAAAAACGTCTGTGTCTCCGAAGGGTTACAATTAATTTCAATGTACTTCCATTTCTAAACAATGCAACATTCCCATTCATTTCAGCACTTACCAGCTGCTGAGCCTCTAACTATGGGGAGGTGACATGTAATGGACTGACATTAAAGGCACATTTGCTCCATGGCTAAGAAACAGCAGTCTCAGTGTTCCAGCAAACATTGTTACTGAATGGTGCCCTAAAGAAATACATTTTTTTATAGTACTTATGACAAGTCATTGCTGTGAGTCTATTCTTTTAATAATACACCTGACCTTTTTTAAGGTAACTTTTATTAAGGCTACACAATAAAGGGGCACCAATAACAAGTACATATTATAAATTCCCAATATACAATATATGGTGCCAAGACACAGTACTTTTTCTAAAAGAATTACAAATTCTAGAGAATTACAAAACAAAAATTAAAGGGAAAAAAACCCACAAGTTTCCAACGTTTATCATTATTTGACATTGTGCAGTCCATAAGGATACAATAAGCAATAACCTAGACCTTGAAGTAAGTAGGATCGTGCAATTCAAATAAATTCAAATTTATTACCACATAGATGAAGGGAACAATGTATTCTCTGCAACAGGCTAGTATTAGGTTATTATAGTCTTCCTAACATCTGACTTTTTAATGAGTTCTAAGACATACAGATGTTCTCACTCTCATCTGTAGACTCAACATATTTAATGATCTACTGTATGTTTTGTCATTATCAGCTTTTCACAGTAACTTGATGTCATGTTGTTCTCCCACTAAACAAAATGGTGTGAATTTCTATAATAGGAGACACATTTTTATCTAAAAGAGTCCTCTCGAGTCCCTAAAAAAACACATCAGGATATTGTAGTTGAAAGCAGTCATGATAAATTCTTTTCCTTAAAGGGGTATTCTGATTTCAAAATACATGTCTCCTATCGACAGGATAAGGGACAAATATGACATTGCCAAAGTGTGTACAGTTGGTGCCCATACCAGATTGCACTGTACAGCCCCACCAAACCATTGGTTACTACAACTATTTTTACAGATATCTGTATTTCATACGCAAGGCCTACCTCAGTTCCATACTGTGAAGTGGCCATAAAATGGTGAACCCCAGGGGTAAGGGTCGAGGGCATGGGGTTCCAAGTGATGTGGTTGCTGGAGGCTGTGTTTCAGGGCAGGGTGACAGAGCAGCACCTGTTGAGGAGGTAGTAGTGGCACACCGCAGACGTCCACTCCCTAGCTTCTTTGACCAACTTACGGGGTCTTAAGGTAGACCGTTATTGATACTGCAGCAGTGTGAACAGGTGATCACGTGGATAGTGGATAATGTGTCCAGTAACTTATCCACCACCCAGTCTTCAACGCAGTCTGCCCACGCTGGACCGCCGCAGGACCGGTTGGAAGAGGAATAGGGGTGGGCAGAGGGAGAGGCAGGGGCAGAGTGAGTAGATCAGCATTTGTTGCACGGAGTCAAACTCCCGTGACCAGGGCTAGATGTTCCGAAGTCTGGAGGTTTTTGGCTACTGCTGAGCCTTAACTGGCATCCATGTTGACTACTGCTGACTACTGCTGTGCCTGCCCTTGCCTCCATGTTGGCAACTGCTTGGACTTCACTGGCATCCATGTTGACTACTGCTGGGCCTTTACTGGCATCCATGTTGACTACTGCTGACTACTGTGGTGCCTGCCCTAGCCTCCATGTTGGCTACTGCTGGGCATTAACTGGCATCCATGTTGACTACTGCTGACTACTGGTGTTCCTGCCCTTGCCTCCATGTTGGCTACTGCTAATCCTGCCTGGCCTCCATGTTAATTAATGTTGCTCCTGCCTGGCCTCCATGTTGGTTACTGTTGCTCCTGCCTGGCCTCCATGTTAGTTACTGTTGCTCCTGCCTGGCCTCCATGTTGGCTACTGCTGATCCCGGCAGTTCTCTGTGTGCTCAATGCCATGCAGTGTTTGGCCTAATTTTGGGGAAGCTCACTTTCTTCCTCACTCACTTTTAATGGTTCTCTGTGAGCTCACTGCCATGCTAGGTCTGGTATAATTTTTGGAAGGCTAACTGGCTACCGCTTCTACCTTGTTCACTCTGTCCTCACCGCTTTGCTGTGTCAGGCTGAATTTTTTAGTGGTTCATGATAAGCTACATCTGTTTTAATGGTTCCCTGTGTTCTCACTGCCATGCTGTGTCAGGCTGAGTTTTTGGGTGGTCCCTATGCCTACCTCTGTTTTAACCAGGCTGTTGCACATAATTAGGCACAATGGTGCTATTAGGCAGCCTCAGAGGCATGCATACATGCTGCCCCTGCTGTTTCCTGTCCATTTCCATTGTGTTTCCATCAATTTCTGAGGTTGACAGGTTTTCACACGACCTTCTCTCTACCAAACGTGGGTCCCCTCAAAAAATGCTCGAGTCTCCCATTGACTTCAATGGGGTTGGTTACTCGAAACGAGCACTCGAGTATCTGGAAATACCCGTCTCGAGTAACGAGCACCCAAGCATTTTAGTACTCGCTCATCACTAGTTTTTAAGCTTAAAGATACCTGAAGCTTTTTAGTATGACTTTTGACTTTAGATGTGATTAGTTAAAAAAAAAAAACTAATGGAATGATTCACATGTTTGCACTTGTCTAACCTTTAAACTGAATTGCCAAATTTAAAGGGGTTATCCAGCGTTCTTCAGTTATGTAGAAAACATTAAAAAGCCTATGCTTAACTGTCCGTGCTCCCCCAGTGTCCTCCTGTGTTGTCTCTTGTGTCCCCCACTGGCTGCAGCACCTCCATTTCTTAGACAAACTCATCTTAGAAGTAACAGCCTGCTAAGCCAATCACCGACTGAGACAGAAGAGTTCTAGTCATTGGCTGAGCAGGCTGTCAGTCCTGAGACATGTTTTTCTTAGCAGGGACACCAGTAACACCACAGAAGGACACGGGGGGAGGCTGGACAGGTAAGCATTGGCTCTTTACTGCTTGCCACATGACAGCAGAAAGATATTAAAAGTTGCCTAACACCGGACAATCCCTTTAAGTTGGTTTAAAAATTTTAAACATAAATTTAAGTACTTTTTAAACAACACCTCTTTTTATTTAAGCCATTTAAGCTTTTTATTTAAGCTCTCTTTTTTTAAGCCTTTTTTATGTGAGCTGCATAAGGCTATGTTTACACAACGTCAAAAATAAAGAAAAGGCGGCCGATTTCCACATTAAAAAAATGTCCGTTTTGGCCACAATTTCACTGACTGCGATGGCAATGCATTGAAGTCAAAGGGAAGACGGACGTCCAATGCACACAATGCATTGAATAACGGACGTTTTTGCCGCGGACGTCAAAATAATGAACATGATCATTATTTTCGGACGTTTTTTTTGCACCGTTCTTTCTCAGTTTTTACTATTAAATTCAATGGACTTTTCAATTAAGCTGCATCCAAAGGGCAATTAGTAATCCCAAACTAAAATAATGTGCAAACACCATTATTGCATTAAGGGGAGGCCAGACAGCTAAATGACGTCCGTTATTTTAAATTCAAAATAATGGACTTCATTTTAAACGGAGCTGAAAAAACATTGTGTCAACAAATTATCTAAAACACAAAATACTTTTAGATAAAAATCTGCCAAGAGGGCCAACATTTTGCAAAACATATATTGATGGATCTTCCCATTAGTTTTTTTCTCATGCATAAACTGATAATCCTAATAATAATTACATACAGTCAACCATCTCAATAATAAGGGTTCCAACTAAATGATTGTAGTAGAGGTCTTGATACCTGTGATGATGTATAGTAGAATGTTTATTGGAAATTTTTCTACACTTTCATTAAGCCTAAGCTTTATTTGCTAAAACTCTGCATTAAAACGTAAAAATAATGAGCGATCACATCCTGTACATCTAATGAGCTAGATAGGATCCATTCTGCATATGTTAAACTTTCCATTGACTTGTAATCACACCGCATGGCTTAGTTGACTGTCTTTTATGCATGAGTAACACTTTAATCACAAGTCAAAAAGTACAGCAGAAGGTTCAGTTCACTAACTATCATTACAGACATATGAGGTTCGCAGTGACAGATTTTAATTAAAAACCCAGCATGTTTTTCATTTGCTTATATTATAATCCAAAATCCACTGTCTTTTAATGTAACGGCTATGAAGGCCGACACGGTTATAAATCAGGAATCAATGGGACCTGAAAGTATCAGATTATCACATATAGTACTCTGGATTATTGGACAGACATAAATAGTAAAAAAAAAGGATGGTCTAAATGGAACATTAAACCAGAATCTGCAAACACCAAGGGGTTAGAATTACTAATACATCCAAAGAGCGCAAAATATGCACAAAACCTTTCACTTGCATGGAGTCTTCCCGTAGCCTGACTCTGATGGTCCGTTTACACGATACACGATAATTCGCCCAATTAATAGCTTAACAATTTTGAAGCAACAATTTGGTTTTTATAACGACCAGCGTTTAGACAAATAAATTGTTAGAAAAATCGTTAGAAATTTTTTTGTTGGGATCGTTTTTAACCCCTTAGTGACCGCCGATACGGCTTTCTACGGCGGTCACTAATGGGCCTTATTCTGCTGCCATCAGCTTTTTACGGCGATGGCAGAGAATAAGGCTGCGGGGCCCACCCCATCCCCCCGGCTACCGGAGGTAGCTGAGGGGTTGGGGCAGTGTGTGGGGTCCGTCCCGCCCCCCCCCCCCCCTTACCGACGATCGCCGCTATTAACGTTATAGCGGCGACCGTCGGTAAAGGAGATTACCGGTGCCGCCGCCGCCTTTCATCTCCCCCCGCCGTGAATCTACGGCGGGGGGAGATGAAATAAGTGTATATCAGACCCCAGATCAGACCCCCCTAGTGCCCCGATAACTAACCCCCCTCCCTCGGCGGCCATCATTTCCAAGATGGCCGCCGCCATCGCTGTGAACCGACTAACGTCGGTTCACAGCGATTAAAAAGTTAATATGAATGAAAGCCCCATGCTCTCCGCCACCGGAGAGCATGGGGCAGTCATCGGGGACCCCCCTGTGGGGTCCCGGTACAAGCGATCAGCGGTATATACTATATACCGCTGATCGCTTGTACCATGTGCTCCCGGCACTTTTTATCCCCTGTCACCATAAATGATTGGTGACAGGGGATAAAAAGTGATGTCCCCCCACCCCCCAAGTCGCCCCCCACCCCCCCTGTCACCCCCCCTTCCCCATATACTCACCGGAACCCACGGAGCTCCTTCCTCCTCGACGTCCTGGCTGGTTATGAAGTGCGCATGCGCTTCACAACCAGCCAAGCTCTGAAAATTTAAAGTGACAGAGACCAATTTGGTCTCTGTCACTGAACTATGATTACTGTGATAGAAAATATCACAGTAATCATAGTAATACAGTGAAAATGAATATGTAAAGTACAAAAAGTGACAAACATACAAAAAAATAAAACACACACTTTTTATTATAGTAATAATTGCAGTTTACGCCCAAATTACCCCTAACCCCTCCCCAGATTACCCGTAACCACCGCACGTTGCCCGTAACCACCGCACGTTGCCCGTAACCACCGCACGTTGTCCGTAACCACCGCACGTTGCCCGTAACCACCGCACGTTGCCCGTAACCACCGCAAATTGCCAGTGACCCCCTCCAGATTGCCCGTAACCACCCCAAATTACATGTACCCACCCCAGATTACCTATAAGCACTTCAGTTTATCAGTAACAATCCCAGATTGTCTGTAACCCTTCCAGGTTGCACATAACCCCCCCCAGGTTCCCCGTAATCATGCCAGATTACATGTAACCCCCCCAGATTGCACGTAACCACCGCGCGTTGCCTCTGACCACGCCACGATGCCTCTGACCACGCCACGATGCCTCTGACCACGCCACGATGCCTCTGACCACGCCACAATGCCTCTGACCACGCCACAATGCCTCTGACCACCGCACGTAGCCTCTGACCACCGCACGTCGCCTCTGACCACCGCACGTCGCCTCTGACCACCACACGTCGCCTCTGACCACCCCAAATTGCCAATGACCCCCTCCAGATTGCGGTGCCCATGTCAGATTACAGGTACCCACCCCAGATTGCCTATAAGAACTTCAGTTTATCCGTAACCACCCCACATTGCCCGTAACCACCCCACGTTGCCCGTAACCACCCCAGATTGTCAGTAAGCACTGCAGGTTGCGCGTAACCACTCCACGTTGCCCGTATCCACCTCAGATTGTCTGTAAGCACTGCAGGTTGCCCGTAACCAGCCAACGTTGCCTGTAACCACCCCAGATTGTCTGTAAGCATTGCAGGTTGCCCGTAACCACCCCACGTTGCCCGTATCCACCCCAGATTGTCTGTAAGCACTGCAGGTTGCCCGTAACCACCCCACGTTTCCCGTAACCATCCCAGATTGTCTGTAAGCACAGCAGGTTGCCCGTAACCAGCCCACGTTGCCCGTTACCAGCCCACGTTGTCTGTAACCAGCCCACGTTGCCTGTAACCAGCCCACGTTGCCTGTAACCAGCCCACGTTGCCGTAACCACAGCAGGTTGCCCGTGACCACCACACGTTGCCCATAACCACCACACGTTGCCCGTAATCACCCCGCGTTGCCTGTAACCACCCCACGTTGCCTGTAACCACAGCAGGTTGCCCGTGACCACCCCATGTTGTCCGTAACCACCCCAGATTACCTGTAACCACCTCAGGTTGCCCGTAACCACCCCACATTACCTGTAATCTAATTTTTTTTATTCTATTTTAGTAACTGCGCTAATCTAATAACCATTACTAGCTGCGGTTTTGCTCCTGTAAATTGGCGCTCCTTCCCTTCTGAGCACTGCTGTGTGCCCGTACAGTGGTTTATGCCCACATATGAGGTACCGTTTTACTCAGGAGAACCTGCGTTACAGATTTTGGGGTACGTTTTCTCTCCTGTTCCTCGTCAAATTGAGAAATTTCAAACTAAACCAAAATATTATTGGAAAAATTCGAGTTTTTCATTTTTACTGGCCAATTTTGAATACTTTCCTCTAATACCTGTGGGGTAAAAATGGTCACCACACACCAAGATTAATTCTTTGAGGGGTGCTCTTTCCAAAATGTGGTGACTTTTGGGGGGAATCTATTCTGCTGTCACTACAGGGGCTCAGCAAACGCACCTGGCGCTCAGAAACTTCTTCAGAAAAATCTGCACTGAAAATGCTAATTGGCGCTCCTTCCCTTCTGAGCCCGGCTGTGTGCCCATGCAGTGGTTTATGCCCACATATGGGGTACCGTTCTACTCAGGAGAACCTGCTTTACATATATTGGGGTGACATTTCTCTCCTGTTCCTCGTGAAATTGAGAAATTTCAAACTAAAGGAACATATTATTGGAAAAATTCGAGTTTTTCATTTTTACTGTCTACTTTTGAATACTTTCCTCAAATACCTGTGGGGTCAAAATGCTCACCACACCCCAAAATAAATTCTATGAGGGGTGCACTTTCCAAAATGGAGTGATTTATTGGGAGATTTTACTCTGCGGACACTACAGGGGCTCTGCAAACGCACCTGGCACTCGGAAACTTCTTCAGCAAAATCTGCATTGAAAAAGCTAATTGGCGCTCCTTCCCTTTTGAGCCCTCCTGTGTGCCCATACAGTGGTTTACGCCCACATATCGGGTACCATTGTACTCAGGAGAACCTGCGTTACAAATTTTGGGGTACTTTTTTCCTCTTTTTCCTCGTGAAATTGAGAAATTTCAAACTAAAAGAACATAATATTGGAAAAATTTGAGTTTTTCATTTTTACTGTCTACTTTTGAATACTTTCCTCTAGCACCTGTGGGGTCAAAATGGTCACCACACACCAAGATGAATACTTTGAGGGGTGCACTTTCCAAAATGGAGTGACTTATGGCGAGATTTTACTCCGCTGGCACTACAGGGGCACTGCAAACGCACCTGTCGCTCGGAAACTTCTGCAGCAAAATCTGCATTGAAAAAGCTAATTGGCGCTCCTTCCCTTCTGAGCCCTCCTGTGTGCCCATGCAGTGGTTTATGCCCACATATGGGGTACCATTGTACTCAGGAGAACCTGCGTTACAAATTTTGGGGTACTTTTTTCCTCTTGTTCCTCGTGAAATTGAGAAATTTCAAACTAAACGAACATATTATTGGAAGAATTCGAGTTTTTCATTTTTACTGTCTTCTTTTGAATACTTTCCTGTAATACCTGTGGGGTCAAAATGGTCACCACACACCAAGATGAATTCTTTGAGGGGTGTACTTTCCAAAATGGGGTGACTTATGGGGGGTTTTCTCTCTGCTAACACTACAGGGGCACTACAAACGCACCTGGCGCTCAGAAACTTCTTCAGCAAAATCTGCATTGGAAAAGCTAATTGGCGCTCCCTTCCTTCTGAGCCCTGCTGTGTGCCCATACAGTGGTTTACGCCCACATATGGGGTACCGTTGTACTCAAGAGAACCTGCATTACAAATTTTGGGGTGCTTTTTGTCTCATATTCCTTTTGAAAATGAGAAACTTTAATCTAAACGTATATATTATTGGAAAATTAAAATTTTCCATTTTTTTACTGCCTAATTGTGAATACTTTCCTCCAGCCCCTGTAGGGTTAAAATGCTCATTATACCCCTAGATTAATTCTTTAAGGTGTGTAGTTTCCAAAATGGGGTCACTTATGGGGGTTTTCAGGATACCAGACTTCTAAATCCATTTAAAAAAAGAACTGGTCCCTAAAAAAATCAGTTTCACGAAAATGTGATAATTTGCTGATAAATTTCTAAGCCCCATAACACCCTAAAAAAGTAAAATATGTTTACCAAATTATGCCAGAATAAAGAAGACATATTGGTAATGTGACTTAGTAACTAATTTATGTGCTACGACTTTCTTTTTTTGGAAGCAGAGAATTTCAAAGTTCATAAAATGCAAAATTTTTTAATTTTTCATGATATTTTGATGTTTTTCACAAAAAACACACAAAGTAGTGACCAAATTTTGCCACTAACATAAAGTGCCATATGTCACGAAAAAACATTCTCAGAATCGCTAGCATACGTTAAAGCATCACTGAGCTATAAGAGCATAAAGTGAGACAGGTCAGATTTTGAAAAATTAGCCTGGTCATTAAGGCCCAAACTAGCTGCAGCACGAAGGGGTTAAGATCGCTTAAGCCCATCTCACACATAGGGTGAATCTTTGAAAGACTGTTTACACAAAGCGATCTGCAAATTTTTAAGAACCACCCATGACGATTCGAGAATATGTTGAAAGATCACAATGAACGATTTCTCGCTCGTCGCTTGATCGTTCGCTGTGTTTACACTGGCCGATTATCGCTCAAATGTGATCATTATTGCGAAAATTCGAACAATGATCGTTCCGTGTAAACGCACCTAAACAGACCAATAGATCAGCCAAATAAAGGTAAATAAATACCATAATGAAGTGTTTTCAATGGAAACAAGGTATTGCATATATTCATGATGCATTTACATGGAACGAATATCGTTCAAATTTTTTCGCAATAACGATTGCATTTGAGCAATAATCAGCTCATGTAAACATAGCGAACAACTAAGCAACGAGCGGGAAATCGTTCATTGTGACCTTTCAACATGTTCTCAAATTGTCATTGGTCATTCGCTAAAAAATCGCAGATCGCTTCAAGTAAACAGTCTTTCAAAGATTCACCCTATGTGTGAGATGGGCTTAACCCCCTAGACGACCCAGGGCGTATAGTTACGCCATGGAAGTCTGTCCCCAGACGACCTAGGGCGTAACTGTACGCCCTGGGTGTTTCTCCCGCTATGAAGCGTGCTCCGGAGCGGAGCGAGCTTCATAGCAGGTGGGGGCCGGCTGCAATCAGCAGCCGGGACCTCACCGGTAATGACACGCTGCAGCGATCGCGCTGCCGCGTGTCATTAACTCCTTAAACGCCGCGATCGCGTTTAAGTGTAAGTGACAGGGGGAGTCCCCTGTAACTTACCGATCGGGACCCCCGCAGTGTGACTGCGGGGGTCCCGATCGGTAAAACGGGCCGCCGGAGGTCTCTCACCTGCCTCTGTGCGGTCCGATCGGCGATCTGCTACTCTAAGCCTGCACAGGCAGGCTCAATGAGCAGATCGCCGATACCACTGATCAATGCTATGCCTATGGCATAGCATTCATCAGTGTAGAAATCAAACTAATCTATGTAAAAGTCCCCCAAAGGGACTTCAAATGTGTAAAAAAAAAAAAGTTAAAAACACTAACACACTACCCCAAAACCCCTCCCCCAATAAAAGTTGAAATCACCCCCCTTTCCCATTATATAAATAAAACATCTAAAAATAAATAAATAGATAAACATATAATATACCGTAGCGTGCATAATTGTCCGATCTATTAAAATATAACAAGCGTCATTGCGAACGGTAAAGGGCGTACACGAAAAGAGGGAAAAAAGTGCGAGGATTACCGATTTTATGTTACATTATATATATAAAAAAAATTAATAAAAAGTGATCAAAACGTCCGATCTTCACAAATATGGTATTAATAAAAACTAGAGATCATGGCGGAAAAAATGACACCCCATACAGCCCCGTAGGTGAAAAAATAAAACCGTTATAAGCGTCACAATAGTCCCATTTTATTTATAATTAATTGCCAAAAAAAAGGATTTCATTTAAAAAAAAATATATAACATTACAGAATCTGTGTAACCTGCATATGGTTGTGTTCGGACTGACCTATAGAGTAATGGTGTCATGTCGCTTTTACCATATAGTGCATTACGTAGACACAGGAACCCCCCAAACGTTACCATCTTGCATTCTTTTTTGCCATTTCACCAATTTATATCTTCATAAATAATATATTTGGAATTCCATCATACATGTTATGGTAGAATGAATGACGCCATTACAAAGTACAACTATTCCTGTAACAAATAAGCCCTTACATGGCCTGTAGATAAAAAACTGAAAGCGCTGGAGCTCTTAGAAGGGGAGGAGGGAAACACAGAAACACTAAGATCAAAATTTGCGCGGTCCACTGGGTCATTTTGGGCCTGGTCCTCAAAGGGTTAAATGATCTTAAAAACTATTGCAATAACAATTTTTCTAATGATTTTTCTAACAATTTATTTGTCTAAATGCTGATCATTATAAAAAACAAATTGTTGCTTCAATATCATTAAACGATCTATTGGGCAAATTATCGCTTTGTGTAAACGTAGGAGATAATAAGGAGAGGCCAACAATTACTCATCAGTAGAGTGCCGACACCTGCCCCCCTCCCCCCATTTTAGCTGTTCGGTATGAAGTAGTATCCTGCTCATTGTAAAGTGGTGTCGCTGTAAAGTGGTGAACTGTAAATACATCAGTGGGAGCTGAGCTGCAGTTACCCAGCACTACCACTAAATAGTGAGTGGTGTAGGGGAATTTCAGACAATCCACAGTTTTATTAAGGGCATTGTAGCACCCCCAAATAGCTGATCAGCAGTCATGCCATGTGTTAGCACCTCACTAATCAGATATTGATGATCAATTGTTTCAGATCAGATCTGTACTGTCTGTGTAAAAAAGAAAATAAAAAATGCTGCAGAATCTGTTGGCACTCTACAAATATATATAATAATAATGATGATGATGGATGATGATATTATTATTACTACTTTAACCCCTTAAGGACAGAGCCAATTTCGATTTTTGCGTTTTTGTTTTTTCCTCCTTGTGCTTAAAAGGCCATAGCACTTGCATTTTTCCACCTAGAAACCCACTTGAGCCCTTATTTTTTGCGTCACTAATTGTACTTTGCAATGACTGGCTGAATTTTTGCCTGCATAACCAGAAAAAAATTCAAAGTGTGGTGAAATTGAAAAAAAAAAAAACGCATTTTGTTTATTTGGGGGAAATGTGTTTTTACACCATTCGCCCTGGGGTAAAACTGACTTGTTATGCATGTTCCTCAAGTCGTTACAATTACAACGATATGTAACATGTATAACTTTTATTGTATCTGATGGCCTGTAAAAAATTCAAACCATTGTCAACAAATATACGTCACTTAAAATCGCTCCATTCCCATACTTATAGCGCTTTTATCCTTTGGTCTATGGGGCTGTGTGAGGTGTCATTTTTTGCGCCATGATGTGTTCTTTCTATCGGTACCTTGATTGCACATATACGACTTTTTGATCACTTTTTATTACAATTTTTCTGGATTTGATGCGACCAAAAATGCGCAATTTGGCACTTTGTTTTTTTTTGCGCTGACGCCCTTTACCGTGCGAGATCAGGAATGTGATAAATTAATAGTTCAGGCGATTACGCATGTGGCGATAGCAAACATGTTTGTTTATTTATTTATTTACTTTTATTAATAACCTGGGAAAAGGGGGGTGATTCAGACTTTTATTAGGGGAGGGGGCTTTTTACTATTAACAACACTTTTTTTTTTTTTACTTTTAAACTTATACTAGAAGCCCCCCTGGGGGACTTCTAGTATAAGTGCTCTGATCTCTCATAGAGATCTCTGCAGCATAGATATGCTGCAAAAATCCATGAGATAGGCAGCAGCCGGAAGTAAACGAGTGCCGAGTCGGGGACGGCCCCATCTTGGAGCAGTCCCCGGCCGGCTTCAGTTACGGAGATCGCTCCTCCGGGATAACATCCTGGAGGAGCGATCTCCCCACTAGACACCAGTGATGACGCTGCGTCCGGTAATCGGATGCAGCTGTCAACTTTGACAGCTGCATCTGATTACTGTATTAGCGGGTATGGCGATCGGACCGTGCCCGCTAATACCTGCGGTCCCGGGCTACAAGCGGCACCCGGGACCGCCGCGGTTCAGAGCGGGGACGCAGCGCGGCCCCGCTTTGAACGTCCCTAACGGCATCAGGGCGTAAATATACGCCCTATGTCGTTAAGGGGTTAAAGGGAACGTTCGCACTCAGAGGGTTCAGTCATCAGTATAAGGCTATGTTCACACTACGTAAAAGTACGACCGTTGTTGCCGAGGGCAACAACGGACGTACTTCTGGCGCGGTGGAACAATGCCTTTTTCTTTATGGGATCCCGGCCGGAGCCTATACACATTGTATACGCTCCGGCCAGGATCCCATACGTGGACGCAAACAACTGACATGTCAGTTTTTTGCAGCGGGAATTCAGTGAATTCCGGCTGCAGAAAGACCTGTCAGTTCACACAGTGAAGCGAGCGGCTCCGGCCGCTTGCTTCACTGTGCGCTATGGGACCGGAACGGCCGGTCTGATACGTAGTGTGAACATAGCCTAAGGTGTATGGGGCTCTCCCAATGGAAAATCACTGCACTGCGCCACACCTTTGTTCTGGGGGAGATAAGCCACAGCCACAATTTTTGGTCTGTTATTGTAGGTGTATGGCCACATTCATATTGGTGTTATTTATCCATTGGTGTCACTTGGTGTAATGCTGAACAGATCACTTTACAGCAGCCTCCTTTCACCAGCTCTGATAGAACAGGAAGGCACAACTTAGTTTTAAACTTAGTAATTAAATTGAAAAATGCAAGATTTCAGGATTATGTTATAATATAGATAATAAAGTGGACAATATGAAAAAAAAAATATATATATATATTTTCTCATGACAAATTCCCTTTATTACTTGGACAATCTAACATTTATCACAGTCTAGTTTATGTTTAAACTAGATGCTCTCCCCATCATGGAGGCACCCCGTTGGCAACAGGCTAGAGATATCTGGCTATCCCGTGTTTTGAGACTCGTAACTGAGGCTCCACGGACTCTTGTTTTGCATATTTAAATTTTTGGGGGCATCAGTGGAGACTCTTGATTGAGTACTTCATTGGAATTTTTTTCGCTGTTCTCCTTGAGTTCAGTGATTACTGTGTTTTGTTGGTTGATTTTTCATTGCCCCAACTAGCCAGAATCCTACCCCACACTGACGAGGGGCAAAAACCCCGAAACGGCTGTCTGTGGGTGGAAGCCTGCCTTTGTAAGCCCTTGTCATGATCGCAATACTCGCACCTTGAGTTAGACATTGACAAAAGGGGCCACCCTGTTGTTTCCCTGTCTATGTTCCAATACTCGCAACCGAGTGGGACTTAAGGGGTTATTTATCAGGGTGGTGTGGTGCTCTCCCCATCATGGAGGCACCCCGTTGGCAACAGGCTAGAGATATCTGGCTATCCCGTGTTTTGAGACTCGTAACTGAGGCTCCACGGACTCTTGTTTTGCATATTTAAATTTTTGGGGGCATCAGTGGAGACTCTTGATTGAGTACTTCATTGGAATTTTTTTCGCTGTTCTCCTTGAGTTCAGTGATTACTGTGTTTTGTTGGTTGATTTTTCATTGCCCCAACTAGCCAGAATCCTACCCCACACTGACGAGGGGCAAAAACCCCGAAACGGCTGTCTGTGGGTGGAAGCCTGCCTTTGTAAGCCCTTGTCATGATCGCAATACTCGCACCTTGAGTTAGACATTGACAAAAGGGGCCACCCTGTTGTTTCCCTGTCTATGTTCCAATACTCGCAACCGAGTGGGACTTAAGGGGTTATTTATCAGGGTGGTGTGGTGCTCTCCCCATCATGGAGGCACCCCGTTGGCAACAGGCTAGAGATATCTGGCTATCCCGTGTTTTGAGACTCGTAACTGAGGCTCCACGGACTCTTGTTTTGCATATTTAAATTTTTGGGGGCATCAGTGGAGACTCTTGATTGAGTACTTCATTGGAATTTTTTTCGCTGTTCTCCTTGAGTTCAGTGATTACTGTGTTTTGTTGGTTGATTTTTCATTGCCCCAACTAGCCAGAATCCTACCCCACACTGACGAGGGGCAAAAACCCCGAAACGGCTGTCTGTGGGTGGAAGCCTGCCTTTGTAAGCCCTTGTCATGATCGCAATACTCGCACCTTGAGTTAGACATTGACAAAAGGGGCCACCCTGTTGTTTCCCTGTCTATGTTCCAATACTCGCAACCGAGTGGGACTTAAGGGGTTATTTATCAGGGTGGTGTGGTGCTCTCCCCATCATGGAGGCACCCCGTTGGCAACAGGCTAGAGATATCTGGCTATCCCGTGTTTTGAGACTCGTAACTGAGGCTCCACGGACTCTTGTTTTGCATATTTAAATTTTTGGGGGCATCAGTGGAGACTCTTGATTGAGTACTTCATTGGAATTTTTTTCGCTGTTCTCCTTGAGTTCAGTGATTACTGTGTTTTGTTGGTTGATTTTTCATTGCCCCAACTAGCCAGAATCCTACCCCACACTGACGAGGGGCAAAAACCCCGAAACGGCTGTCTGTGGGTGGAAGCCTGCCTTTGTAAGCCCTTGTCATGATCGCAATACTCGCACCTTGAGTTAGACATTGACAAAAGGGGCCACCCTGTTGTTTCCCTGTCTATGTTCCAATACTCGCAACCGAGTGGGACTTAAGGGGTTATTTATCAGGGTGGTGTGGTGCTCTCCCCATCATGGAGGCACCCCGTTGGCAACAGGCTAGAGATATCTGGCTATCCCGTGTTTTGAGACTCGTAACTGAGGCTCCACGGACTCTTGTTTTGCATATTTAAATTTTTGGGGGCATCAGTGGAGACTCTTGATTGAGTACTTCATTGGAATTTTTTTCGCTGTTCTCCTTGAGTTCAGTGATTACTGTGTTTTGTTAGTTTATGTTTAGACAACCTATAGTTTGATAACTGGCTTCAAATTCAGGATTCAAATGTTCTAACTTATGGCAATGAAGCTATTTCCATTTATGTTTAGGCCCCACCCCTTATTCATCCAAGCCACACCCCTTTGTTAAATTTAGCATAAAAGTGTACAAACACAAAATAACAAAATACACATAAAATACATCATATGGTGCAAGGCATGTATGCCTTTTTTATGTTTTTCATTTAGAGGAATTTCCTTATTGTTTCCTTGATGCTTCATGTGAGATTCCACATTATGTTGCAGATCTGTGATGAGAACAAGTTTTATTACTCTCAGCAAGAGAAACAAAATAACAGTCTGTCAGATGAGATACCTTTTAATCACTAACAAAAGAAAAACATCATGTAAAGAAGCAAGCTTTCAAGAAAACTTAACTCTTTCTGTATCTGGCTCAGAGTTTGCTGAAAACATTTTTTTTCTCTTACTGCAGTTATTATTTTGTGAGTCAAAAGTCTCAGGACGAAATGGAGAATGACAAATCTAAATTCCCCAACAAGTAATGGGTGAGGGGCCCTATCTTTTAGGTTATTTATTTATTTATGTCCACCATCTTAAAATCTGCCATATTGGATCAAGGGCAAGTTTTTCCAATGGGAAAGTGGGCATGTAGCATATCAAAGAAGACCAGAAGTGTCTCAGAAATCGATTGCAGTAATACAATTTGCAATTTCTCTTGTGGTTCAAAAAAATAACACAGAAAATTTTAAACTTTTGTTTTTTGTTATGCCTTCATCTTTGTGCTCAGCATTTAGGACAACACATTGAACACATCCAATAGTTGTGTATCACAGGAAATGTTCCTGGTTATTGTTAACTTTCTGTAATGATAACTTTTGCACCAGAGATATCATGCAAGTCTGATCACAGAAATAGATTTCAAAAATAATTCTGGTCTTTTTGATATGCTACATGACCACCTTTCCCATTGAAAAAAATTGCCCTTTATCTAATTTGATAGCTTTCAAGAGAGTGGCCATCCATGTTCCGGACAAAGCCTAAAACAGTGTTCCATAACTTCAGTCCTCAAATTTATGTTTTAATGATATTCGATGTAAAGAACACCTGTCGCAATACATGATGCCCTTACTAATAATATAACCTGTGAAGTGCTAAAAATCCTGAAAACATGACCTGTTTCTTGGCCTTGAGGACTGGAGATAGAGAACTCTAGTCTGAAAGATTGTTCCCATGGCCTGGTATTTGCTAGGGTAGTCAGATATGACATTTTCCCTTTTGTTTCTGAAATAAAAGGGTGTCCTGAGATATCTGACTGTCTCTGACCTCTCTATGACTGTGAGGGAGCACAATCTTTACTTTATGTAATTTAAAAGCTGTAGTGTGAACTCTGGCCAATTAGATGTCGCCATATTCTCTATCACAGCATATCACTCCTCACAGATGTTTAAAAAAAAAATGTTGCTTCAATATCAACCTTTTCTTTTTTTCTACATAGAGCCTGCAGGCACGGAAACAGAAACTACAGATTGCGTCAAGATGAGAAAGATGCCACATTCACCTAATATATTATACAAATATTACATATTCACACACAACACGTTCTGGTAATTTAAGCAAAATAAAAAATATATACAGTATGCGTGATTTAATCACTTGACAACAATACAGCACTGACAGGAGTCAAAAAATCTTGTGACATGAACGATACCCATATGTAACAACATGTAACAAAAACTTATGTAATTACAGATGTGTCCATGTTTACCTGACCTTTGTAAGCTTAATGAGGGGGGGGGGCACGAGCAAAACTAAATTTTTGTGACTTTTTCAACTTTGTACGATGATCACCAAATAATCAAAGCTTGGTGTAAAGAAGGCATAAGGGGTAAATTTAACCTCATTCCTGGTATCCACAAAAAGTAGCAGATTTTTGGTTTGTGGATATACACCCTGCTCATGATGTACACTACTGTTCAAAACTTTGGGGTCACCCAAACAATTTTGTGTTTTCCATGAAAAGTCACACTTATTCACCACCATAAGTTGTGAAATGAATAGAAAATAGAGTCAAGACATTGACAAGGTTAGAAATAATGATTTGTATTTGAAATAACATTGTTTTTACATCAAACTTTGCGATTGTCAAAGAATCCTCCTTTTGCAGCAATTACAGCATTGCACACCTTTGGCATTCTAGCTATTAATCTGTTGAGGTAAGCTGGAGAAATTGCACCCCACGCTTCTAGAAGCCGCTCCCACAAGTTGGATTGGTTGGATGGGCACTTCTGGCGTACCATACGGTCAAGCTGCTCCCACAACAGCTCAATGGGGTTCAGATCTGGTGACTACGCTAGCCACTCCATTACCGATAGAATACCAGCTGCTTGCTTCTGCTGTAAATAGTTCTTGCACAATTTGGGTGTGTTTAGGGTCATTGTCCTGTTGTAGGATGAAATTGGCTCCAATCAAGCTCTGTCCACTGGGTATCGCATGGCGTTGCAAAATTGAGTGATAGCCTTCCTTATTTAGAATCCCTTTTGCCCTGTACAAATCTCCCACCTTACCAGCACCAAAGCAACCCAAGACCATCACATTACCTCCACCATGCTTAACAGATGGCGTCAGGCATTCTTCCAGCATCTTTTCATTTGTTCTGCGTCTCACAAACGTTCTTGTGATCCAAACACCTCAAACTTGGATTCATCCGTCCACAACACTTTTTTCCAGTCATCCTCTGTCCAATGTCTGTGTTCTTTTGCTCATCTTAATCTTTTTCTTTTATTGGCCAGTCTCAGATATGGCTTTTTTTTTTGCCACTCTGCCCTGAAGCCCAAAATCCCGCAGCCGCCTCTTCACTGTAGATGTTGACACTGGTGTTTTGCGGGTACTATTTAATGAAGATGCCAGTTGGGGACCTGTGAGGCGTCTGTTTCTCAAACTAGAGACTCTAATGTGCTTATCTTCTTGCTTAGTTGTGCAACGCGGCCTCCCACTTCTTTTCTACTCTGGTTAGAGCCTGTTTGTGCTGTCCTCTGAAGGGAGTAGTACACACCGTTGTAGGAAATCTTCAATTTCTTAGCAATTTCTCGCATGGAATAGCCTTCATTTCTAAGAACAAGAATAGACTGTCGAGTTTCAGATGAAAGTTCTCTTTTTCTGGCCATTTTAAGCGTTTAATTGACCCCACAAATGTGATGCTCCAGAAACACAATCTGCGCAAAGGAAGGTCAGTTTTGTAGCTTCTGTAACAAGCTAGACTGTTTTCAGATGTGTGAACATGATTGCAAAGGGGTTTCTAATCATCAATTAGCCTTCTGAGCCAATGAGCAAACAGCGAATACTATTCAATCGAATAGATATTCGATCGAATAGTGAGATATTCGAATATTCGATATTCGTACGAATATCCAGAGAATATTCGATAAACATTCGATAAGCATTCAAATCCCCCAGCTTCCGGTTTCACCCACTAAATGGTCAAATAGATGTTTTTCACTAATCAAATACTTGTTCCTATAGACTTTAATGGGATCGAATATCCGATCGAACGTTCGATTGTTCGCGGGATATTTATTTTTATTTTTTTTTACAATTTACACAACAATGGTGTACCTGAAATCTACAATTAGTCCGGGTTCACACTATATGAAACACCGGCCGTTCTGTGACCTGGCAGGGTCACAGAAAGGCCAATGTTAGTGAAGATTATCCTGGCTTGTGCTGCAGATGATCTGCATTTGTGCTGAATTGGTATGTAGGTGGCCAGAGCCACATAGACAGCAGCACAATATAAATTTCCTATTAATTTAATTTATAGGAAACTTACATTGTGTGAACATGGCCATAGGCTGCCTTCACACATCGGTAATATCTAATCTAATTTGACAGTTTTCAAGAGAGTGGCCATCCATGTTCCGGACAAAGCCTAAAACAGTGTTCCATAACTTCAGTTCTCAAATTTATGTTTTAATGATATTCGATGTAAAGAACACCTGTCGCAATACATGATGCCCTTACTAATAATATAACCTGTGAAGTGCTAAAAATCCTGAAAACATGACCTGTTTCTTGGCCTTGAGGACTGGAGATAGAGAACTCTAGTCTGAAAGATTGTTCCCATGGCCTGGTATTTGCTAGGGTAGTCAGATATGACATTTTCCCTTTTGTTTCTGAAATAAAAGGGTGTCCTGAGATATCTGACTGTCTCTGACTGTTCTCTCTATGACTGTGAGGGAGCACAATCTTTACTTTATGTAATTTAAAAGCTGTAGTGTGAACTCTGGCCAATTAGATGTCGCCATATTCTCTATCACAGCATATCACTCCTCACAGATGTTTAAAAAAAAAATGTTGCTTCAATATCAACCTTTTCTTTTTTTCTACATAGAGCCTGCAGGCACGGAAACAGAAACTACAGATTGCGTCAAGATGAGAAAGATGCCACATTCACCTAATATATTATACAAATATTACATATTCACACAACACGTTCTGGTAATAGACAGCAGCATAATATAAATTTCCTATTAATTTAATTTATAGGAAACTTACATTGTGTGAACATGGCCATAGGCTGCATTCACACATCGGTAATATATGGATGGAACACAGTCCATATGCTCATGTTCATTGATTATTATGAACTAAACTCTATGGGACTCCCGAATCATTTTTTATTATGATACAGTGAGCTTTGGAACAGTAAAATGCTACTATATACATAAATACCATACCATACGGACGGTATATCGCCGACATGTGAGCAGAGCCTAACTTGGAGCTGGAATAGATTCCAGAAGCATGGCACATGGATATCTGCTTCACTTCCTTATTTATTAAGTGGTGTGCACCTTTTAATAAATCAGGTAAGACAGAAGGCACACAATTTCACTCTCAGACTGACACATAAAATGACGGCCTTGATAAACACCTGTTTAGTGATGCATCTCATGAGATTACCAGCCTTTCACTGCAACCTAAGTTCATGACCTTCTCTCATTAAGTGAGACCTTTTGACACTTTAGATAACTTTCGGGATATTTTGATGAAAGGATGTCATAAAAATTTACATCCCGTCACTTAACTTATGAAAAGGTAATGCTGGACACATTTGTGTAAGTACACTGAGTAATGTACCTGCATATATGTATATATGGAAGTGCATTATTATGTAAAACCATAAATAATTGGCAAAAATCCTGTTATGCGTTTCTGTTGAAATTGCCCTGCCTTATATCTAAATATAGCTTAGAAGACACTGCGTTATTCTCATGATGTCATTATTCCATCTGTCAAACCCTATTCTCTTTTCATTTCTTCTTCTGTATCACACAGTCCCACATGCACTATTAGTTGCCCTTTAAACCACTCAAACCTTACGCAATGCTTTGCTTGCAAAATCCAAATCCTTGCTCTGCCCAAAAAGTTCTACATAATATACTATGTTGAAAAAAGTATTTGTGAATCTTTGATGTTAAAAGCTTTTCTCCGAGCCATCAAATCCAACAATTCAACTAAAAGTAAATAAAAAAAAGAGCAGCTATTCTTCCCTAGTAAAAAATCCATATTGTTAAAAATGAGTATGGTAATGAGCTCATTAAAATTTTAAGTGGAATGTATTTAATGAGCGGTATTACAGTATCTAAGTAATAACTATTAAAATCGGTAACTGCAGTTAAGTCTACAAAGCAACCTTTAAATGCAGGAATAAATCTTAAAACGCATTGTTGTCAAAAAAAGGAAGTAATGGGGGAATTTACCAATGCTATCAGCAAATGAGGGTGGAAAAGAGACAGAAGGTTAGATTCTGTATAGAATGAAACTCCTGGATATATAGAAACATGAAGGCGATAGAAAGAAAAACTGAATGTGTTAAGATTTCTTGTACATTTGCATTGAAGCTATTCTTGCCATTTGTATCCCCAAAGCGGTTCTACAATCGTGTAATTTATGCAATTCCGCTCCCTGGCTCTGTGCAAAGGAAAGCCTGCAAGACTAAAATAATGTGGCTGGTACTGGCCTTCAAAATACTTCATTGTGAGCTCTGTATATTTTTAAAGTGCATCTGTCACATATGGGGTGTGGGGGAAGAAGTTGTGTGGGATCAAAGAAAATATCAGGAAATTTACCAGGAATTGAGTATCCATGAAAATACTATTGCTCCATTAGTGGGAGTAATGATGATCAAATTAAGTGGGAAAAAATGAAAATATAGAGGGGTAAAAATAAGCTAAGTTATGTGCAATATGTTTATAAAAATGTATAACTAATTATAAATTTTGAAATACATAATAAGTAAATATGCATAGTTTATGTGTTTTCTGGTCAAAACGTAGCTCAGAAGCAATACTGTAGTGGAAGTGCTGGATAACATATGTTTTATTTTAAAAATTTTCTTAAAGTGTGACTACCTATTGAATTTCTAAAATGTTAATCACTTTGGCCAAATAAGTGCTGCTATCAAGTTTGACTGAGCCCCCTCTAAGTACCCTTAGTGTTAAAACATCATTTACAGACCCAGTTGCTCACTTGGAGTTTGGAAGAGAGCTACACTTGAACTCTTCTCCACCCACTGTCCCTGCCTACTTCCCCACCCACTAGGTCCCTAACCTGCAACAAAAGGTGGAACACGGAAAACAGACAAAACAATACAAACAGAAAGGCATGATTAGGAAGCTGTGTTCACAACAACTGGACAGCAAAAGTACAAAAACGTAATCCAGTGGTCAGGTCACAAAAGCCAAAAGGTCAGGGAAGCCAGACAAGGTAAGTAAGGTACAGAAAGTCAGGGATGGGTGAATTCACTGGAGATGTTAGAAAAAAAAATCAGGGGTCTGGTCCAGAACATGATTGGACCATGCCCCGATTTACAACCACTGGTATCTGATGACAAAACCTGCCAATGACAGAAACGACAAAAGTAAAACAAAGTTAACTGTGAAGTTGCCAGAGAGAACTATGCAGAGAACAGATGGGTGTAGTAAGGAAATCAATAACTGAGGTAGAAGGAGTAGGAAAGTGTTCAAACAAATGCAAAAACATGATACAAACACAAAAAAACTGACTATTGGCGCAGTCTTGTCCTCACACCACAAGCCTATGATTGTGCCGAGCTTGAAAGGTACGGGTATGACACCGTCACTTAGGTTTGCCACCCAGAGAGTTATAAACAGGAAATTAGTTTAAAGGTCAACATAGGGGAACAAGTCACTGACTTCCTAGTCCATATAGTCCTATGCTATTAGAGTAGCAGCAAAGCTCTACAGAGGAAATTATCGGCAAGTGTACACTGTTAGGTTAGGTGTCTTAGGTCTGTATTAGCTCACGGTCTATATTTATGAGCCTGACCATAGTTATTTTAAGGATATACACCCATTTTAGATGTGTGTGTGTGTGTGGGTGGTGGTCTAGGGTCTATTTTTCTCATTTCAGTTTTTTTCCCTTTTATCTTTATATATTGTGGGGTCTCTATTTACTCTAGAGTCAATAATGTGGGATATAATTGCCATATCCACATTTGTATAAATTCTGTTTACCTTTTTATAATGTGAATGTTTCACTTAAGTGCAATAGTGACTGTACCATGACATTGTATGTTTAGACAGGTGGTGAAAACTGGATTATAGCACCTTGCAGTAGAGAATCTTATTGACACTGCAAATGGGCTACTATACTCCTGAGAGACTGTACAGGATCATGTGAAAATATTGTAATTATTTACTGCTATACCTTGTTGCACAGCAGGCGTACGCCAGGGAGAAGGGGCAAATTCGTGCCTTCTCCTTGGTGTATGCCACCCCCATACAGCATAAATATATTTTTTACAAACATTTTGAGGCTATATTAACCCCTTAACGACATCGGGCGTAAGTATACGCCCCCGCAGGGTGGGTTTAACGCAAACGGGCGTATACGTACGCCCGATGTTTCCCCGATCACTGTGTGTTCACACACAGTGGTCGGGGAAATTGGCCTGCTATAATGTATAGCAGGCCATCTCTGCTCATCGGCACGGGGGTGATTAACCCCTCCCGATCTGGGGGTCCGGAGCAACGATCTGCGGTCCGCGCCGTCCTCGCGTCTTCTTCGGGTCACTTCCGGGTTCGGAAATCTATCAGCAGATCCTTTCTTGGCGTAGGTATATTTTTTCTTACTGTCAAAAAAACACGTAAAAAACACTACACTACACCACACTACATGAAATAAAGTTTTACACTACACCACTACACATTTACATATCCCATATACTAGTCCCCATATAAAGATGGCCCCCAGGGTGTTTTCGGCGTCGGACGCATACGTTATTATTGCCTCCGACACCGAAACAGCCAGTGAGGATGAATGGGGGGGGTCCTTCTTTCCTCCATTCATCCTCATCATCCTCATCATCCAGTGACGTGTCTGGGGGTAGCGTAGCGTACGCTGCCCCCCAGACACGTCTTTTCCGCCAGTACCGTCCCAATCACGGTATAGTGTGAAATTCTACAAACTCTGTGAGAGTACCTCAGGGTGCACTTACAAATTTAGGGTACGTGCACACTGCGGAATGGCGAAGTATAACCCTTTGTGCATTCCGCAGCTGGCACCCACCGGCGGACTGATGCAGGCGTGTGTCTCCACCCGTGTCACAGACTCCATTCTATGCACGGGCGGATTCCGTTGTCCGTCCAAAGAATGAACACGTTCATTCTTTGGACATAGGGCAGAATCCACCCGTGCATAGAATGGAGTGTGACACAAGCGGAGACGCGCGCCTCCAGCGGGTGCCAGCTGCGGAATGCACAAAGGGTTATCTTTCTCCATTTCGTAGTGTGCACATACACTTAGAGTGTATGATGGAAGGGACACCCGATTCCAGCCCCCAGATGCCCCCCCCCCCATCCTCCGAGTTAGTGAGAAGATTGTTTGGGAACTGATCTTCCCACTGCTGGATAAAGGTTACCAGATGTACGGGGATAACTCTTATACCAGCACCCCCTCTTCCGGTCCCTCGCTGCCCGAGCTACTGTAGCTTGCGGCATGATCCGAAAATATCAGAAGCCGTAATAAAGCCCTAATATTTAGCAGCCATGAAGCGGACCCAGCGCTTCTGGATATGAAGGACCCCGTATCGCACCAGGGAAACATTTTCCAGGTGACGTCCCCCACACTGGAAAACAGGAGACCCCAGAAGAAGTGCAGAGTGTGGCGTAACAGGGGGATCCGGAAGGACACCATTTTCCAGTGTGACGCCTGTCCTGATCACCCCGGCCTCTGCATACTGGATCACGTCATTGGGGTTCTATATTTTCTAAATTCTATCCCTTATTCTGATTCTTATTCTGGGGATTATTCTGATTGCCATTATGGACTCTGGAAGGAATTTTTCCCCTGTGATGAGGCTACTGTCATCTGCCTTACGAGGGTTTTTTGCCTTCCTCTGGATCAACACAGGTTGAATTTGATGGACAGCTGTCATTTTCAACCTTATAAACTAATAATTGGCCTAATACCCCCAAATAAATTAGAATTGTCCCTTTTCCCCAGCTAAATAGGTATGGCCGCCATTCCCATTAGAGGATGCCATGATGCAATTACAAAGCCTCTGTGCGGCCAGGACAGTAGAAACCCCCCACAAGTTACCCCATTCTGGAAACTACACCCCATAAGGAATCTAACAAGGGGGGCAGCGGGGATGTCCACATTTATGTCCACATGTCCACATGTGGGGTATTTCCGTACTTAGGGGAAATTACCCTACACATTTTGTGTTCACTTTCTTTTTTAACCCCTTGTGGAAAAGGAAAAAAATCAAGGCTAGACCAACATTTAGTGTAAAAAATGTTTAATTTTTACACTAAATCATTGATCTTGTCTTGATATTTTCATTTTCAAAAGGGGTTAAAAGATAAAAAAAACACTAAATGTGTAGAGCAATTTCCCCTAAGTACGGAAATACCCCACATGTGGACATAAAACGCCATGTGAGTGCAGGGTAAGCCTGCAAAGGGAAGGAGCTCCATTTGATTTTTTGAGGCTGGATTTGGCTGGAATGGATTTCAAGGGGCCATGCTGCATTTCAAAGACCCCTGTTATGCCAAGACAGTTGAAACCCCATAGCATATGGACCCCACTGGTGACGGGCACAAATGTGGAACAATATGGCATGAAAATGAAATATTAAATTTTTTACACTATAATGTTGGTCTAACCTTAAATTTTTCATTTTCACAAGAGGTTAAAAGAGAAAAAAAAACACACAAAATGTGTAGAGCAATTTCCCCTGAGTCCGTAAATACCCCACATGTGGACATAAAGGGCCATGTGGGTGCAGAGCAAGCCTCCAAAGGGAAGGAGCGTCATTTGGATTTTGGAGGCTGGATGTGGCTAGAATGGATGATGAACGCCATGTCGCATTTACAGAGCCCTTGTGCTGCCAAAACACTGGAAACCCCCCACAAGTGACCCCATTCTGGAAACTACACCCCTCAAGGAATCTAACAAGGGGTGCAGTGATGATATGGACCCCTTGATGACGGCCACATTTGTGCTGTGAAAGTGAAAAAATGAAAATTTTTGGCGCTCCTTCCCTTTGGAGGCTCGTCCTGCACCCGCTTGGCACTTTATGTCCACATGTGGGGTATTTCCGTATTCGGGAGAAACTGTGCTACACGTTTGGTGTTTTATTTTCCTTTTATTTCCTTGTAAATATTAAAAATGAAGGCTAGAACAACATTTTCAACTTTCTTACACACTTAGCTTTTATTTCTGTGACTCCCCTAAAGGGTTAAAAAACTTTCTGGATGTGCTTTTGCAGAGTTTGGGGGCTGCAGTTTCTAAAATGGGGTGCTTTGTGGGGCTAACATACAGTCCCCTGAAATACACTTTAAACCTGAACAGGTCCCTAAAAATATCTGATTTTGAAATTTTACTGAAAATTTGGAAAATTGCTGCTAATGTTTTAAGCTTTTTATTGTCTAAAAAAAATGAAATATAGTTTAATAAATGCCACCAACATAAAGTAGACATGTTGCTAATGCTATGTAATATATAATTTATGTGGCATAACCATTTTCTCTATAAGCAGAAAGGTTTCAAAGTTGGAAAAATGAATTTTTTAAATTTTTTTCACGTTATTTTGGTGTTTTTCATAAAGATTCGTTATGAGTATTGACTCCATTTTACCAGAAATGTAAAGTACAATATGTTACGAGAAAACAATCTCAGAATCGGCCGGATAGGTTAAAGCATCCCGAAGTTATTAATGAATAAAGTGACACTGGTTAAATTCAATTTTCAAATTCAAATTTAAATTTGTCTCTGTCCTTAAGGCCATTTCAGGCTCTGTCTTTAAGGGGTTAAGGCAGGAGGAAAGGTGTTTTCCCCAAATTAAAGGGGTTTCCCAGAATTAAGAAAAAAAGAAAAACATAGCAGCTTTTCAAAAACTGTGTCACACATTGTGTGACCAGCCGATTGCCGTGGACAGCTAATTAGCTAGTTAGATGCAGCTGTCAAAGCTAACAGCTGCATCTAACCAGCTGAGGCAGCCCATTACTGGTGTCTAGTGGGGGGAGATCAGCCCCCCCCCCTGATGTGATCGCAGAGGGGAGATCCCCTCTGCTTACCGGGTCGGGCCTCAGCCTCTGTATGACGCTTATCCCGGCTCGGTTTTAGATTGCTTCGGCGAACTATTCGATAATATTTCATACGATCGAATACCTTACTATTCGATCAAATATCTATTCGATAAAACAGTATTCGCTCATCACTAGAATAGAGCAATTTAAAGAACTTTTACTTTAACTTTTACACAAAACCCCCCAAATAAAAAAAAAAATGCCCTTTTTTCCAATTTCACTGCACAAACAATTTTTTTTTCAGGTTGTGCAGCATATTTTATGGAAAAATGAAGTCTGTCATTACAAAGTACAATTAGTATCACAAAAAACAAGGAGGTGCTTTTTAAACACAAGGAGGAGAAAATGATGAGAGCAATAACGAAAACTGGCTCCATCCTTAAAGGGTTAATGGATCTGAAGTCACAGCAAAACAAAAATGATCAAATTCAACCACCTATTATTCCAAGAAAAGATTAGCTACAAAAATTATGTGGTGTGTATCAGTCTAAAACATAACGTTTAATACTACTCTTAAAATTTACGGACTTACAACAAAACATAAATTAGAAAACTCTGCCAAATCACAATCAATGGCCACACTTAATTGATAATGCAGAGTGGAGACAAAGACAGTAACACTTACGGTTCTGATGTTTTCAAGGTCAGCCGACCCCAAACTCAGTGATGGTCTGGGAAACAAAAAAATCCCAAAGTGAGTCACATTGATTACTGTACCTCAAAAATTAAAAGAACCTTGATAGCTGGGAAAATGCCCTCGTCAGCCCTTAATACAGACCAGGCTCTCCCTAGTCTGTCCCTGTCCCAAGACACAAGGCCATTGAAAAAATCCTATGGGGACTTATACAGACAGGGATCACATCACCATATTGCAGTCAGATGTGATCCTATCCAGACCCCATCTTATACCTCTACGCGTTTCCCTCCTCAGCAATTAAATCTCAAGGAGTTCATCAGGAGGTTAATCCATAAGGATACAGATAGATAGAAACCCACAGCAGGACCTGGCACCATGGATGGAAGGCAGCTATGTATCTGAGCTGCAATGCCACATACTAACTGTGGGCAAGATTGGCGCTGTTTCGATTTTATCTAACCCCTGGGTGGGTAAGGTTTTTGTTTTTCTTGCTTTACATTCCATGTAGAATATGAAAATAACAACTTCATTCCATTTTGTTTCATCCCATTGCTGAAGAGAACCCTTAAACATGTCTGGTCAGTTCCTGGTGTTGTACTTCATGTATGATAGTAACGCACTACACTTTTTAATGATGTCCTTGCAAGAAAAGATTGTTCTCAAACATAGAGGTTTTTTTATGCTGTCGCAAAGCAATGGGTGCCATTCATTATTCACATGAATTACTTGACATGACAGGAGAATAGTATGTAATGTAAATGAAAAATAATGGAATTCCTTACTCTCTGTTTTTCCCCTTCAAGCTTTTGCCTCCAGCAAGAAAATAAATAATTACAGAAGGCAATGTTTACTAAACTGAAATTTTCATTTTCTTCCCTCCTGAAAGGTTGCATTGATCTATAACTACAAGTCGATCTCATAGAATTGACTGACAGATGCATGTAATGATGTTTATTCATCATGTGGTTGTCAGCTTATGAGGAACATATGTGATCGGGTTGGTTTTGCTTGCGACGCAGATTGCAGTTTGTAAATAAGCCATGTTTTAATTGTTTTACATTGTATGTTCTGTTTTTGTGGGTTTTACATATCATATTTACTGCAGCTTTAGATGGAATGCATAATATTTTACCTAATAAAACACACTGCCATTTTTTCGAATCTGTCATTAGTTTCCCACAATTCTACTAACTACCACAATTACTACTTACTGCAAAGATTCGCTTTAGGGCTCCTTCACACAGTATTATTTTTTGGCTGTTAAGTGGAATTCTGCCCTAATTCTGAGGGGAGGCATGAGGGTGAGTTCACACTACGGAATCCATGCGGATAAGTTCTGTCGGATTCCATCGCTTGTTCCCATTTGCGGCGGCGCACCTCTCCACCCGTGCTGTAGACACCATTCTATGGCTGGGCAGATTCAGCCATCCACCAAAAGGCCCGGACAAGAATGGTGTCTATGGCACGGGCGGAGAGGTGCGCCGCCGTGAACGGGAACGAGCGTTGGAATCTGCAGGAACTGCATGAGCTCTATTGTACATGATTTTCATGAGCTGCTTCTCTGGTTCCCACACTAGCGATTGACAATTGTCTGTAAAAGTGTGCATAGCTAGAAAGCTGTCAGCTGTCATGTAATGGGAACATATGCTGATATGAGAGACTATGGGGAAGATTTATCAAACATGGTGGAAAGTGAAACTGCCTATGTTGCCCATAGCAACCAGTCAGATTTCACTTTTCATTCCTTACAGACTCTTTGGAAAATGAAAGGTGGAATCTGATTGGTTGCTAGGGGCAACTGATCCAGTTTCACTTTACACCGTGTTTGATAAATCTCCCCCTATGTTCTTTGTACAGCACTGTGCAACAAGTTGGGGCTATATGAACAATAGGAAACAATTGATAAATAATTGTACTGAGTTACTTTACCATACAAATATGTCACTCCTAAGCTCCCATAAATGCTTAGTTTTTACTTTAAAGTGTTATAACATTTAACAAGTGATCGCAGGGATGAACGAATTTACAGCACTAGCGAAGCAAATCTCTTCACTAGGCTCAGTGGTTGGCTTAGTGGTTGGCTGCCTTCAAACTCTGTGACTAGAAAACCTGAAACCAGTCCTGGGAAACTTTTCTCAGTTTTCTAGAACTAGATGCAGCTTTTCCAGGCACCCAAAGTGGAACAGAGTTCAAAGGCAGCCGGCTGCTAAGACGACAACTGAGCCTAGTGAACTGGTTTGCTTCGTTAGTGCTGTAAATTCATTCTTCCCTAATCTCAGCCACCACACTAAATCTCCAAGTCTGGTTGACATGTCCTTCAATTTTCGCCAGATCTCAATCTCATCAATTATCTAAGGGATGCGTTGGGGGAAAAAAAATTCTGGTCCAAAGAAAACAGTACCTTACATCTTAAAATAAATCATCATCCCCAGCCATAACTTTCTTATATGGTGTTATCACTTACAGTAATGACTTGCGTGGTTTTGCGTTCTTTATCACTGACAGTAAACAGAATTCCGATAAACTACAAAAAGTGTATTGTCTACACCTCCCTGGCTCCTTCCTCTCTCCAAAGACAATGTATTATCCTTTCATGTCATGGGAGGATTGGGCATTTAGGCACACTAAGGTGTGGTTACAGCTAGAGATGAGCAAATCACTCGATAATTTATTTCGCAGTTTGCGAATATTCGCACGAATCCATACATGCATACACATGAATTGTATTAAAAATAGTGGCATGTTTGTATGAAAATGCCGCTATTTGTTGTGTTCACCGATTCAAACAATTTGTTCGATGATCGGAACGGTTATAACAATCATTTTCGAACTTGCAACGTTTATCTTGTGATTGACGGAACTGCGTAATATTCGCAACTGTGTAATGTTAGAAACTGCATAATGGACGCAACTGCGTAAGTATAAGCTAACATGTGCGGTCGCTATTGCGGCCGCCATGTTTAGCAAATTTGCGAAGCGAATCTAGTGAATTCGCAAATTGCAATGAGGTGAATTAACCTCTTAAGGACATAGGACGTACCGGTACGTCCTATGTCCTCACTTGCACTTCAAAGCGGGGCCGCGCGGCGGCCCCGCTTTGAAGTGCCGCGATCCCGGGTGCCGCGTGTAGCCCGGGACCGCCGCTATTAGCGGGCACGGTCTGATCGCCGTGCCCGCTAATTAGCTAATCGGAGGCAGCTGTCAAAGTTGACAGCTGCCTCCGATTACCGGAGGCAACGTTTCCCTGGTGTCTAGTGGGGGAGATCGCTCCTCCGGGACCTTGTCCCGGAGGAGCGATCTCCGTTACTGATGCCGGCCGGGGACGCGTCCAAGATGGCGCCGTCCTCGGCTCGGCACTCGTTTACTTCCGGCTGCAGCAGCCGAAAGCAAACGAGTGCCGATCTCATGGATCTCTGCAGCATATCTATGCTGCAGAGATCTCAATGAGAGATCACAGTGTATATACTAGAAGTCCCCCAGGGGGGCTTCTAGTATATGTGTAAAAAAAAAAAAAAAAAGTGTTGTTAATAGTAAAAAGCCCCCTCCCCTAATAAAAGTCTGAATCACCCCCCTTTTCCCAGGTTTTAAATAAAAGTAAACAAATAAATAAATAAACATGTTTGGTATCGCCGCGTGCGTAATCGCCCGAACTATTAATTAATCACATTCCTGATCTCGTACGGTAAACGGCGTCAGCGCAAAAAAATCCCAAAGTGCAAAATTGCGCATTTTTGGTCGCATCAAATCCAGAAAAAATGTAATAAAAAGCGATCAAAAAGACGTATATGGGCAATCAAGGTACCGATAGAAAGATCAAATCATGGCGCAAAAAATGACACCTCGCACAGCCCCATAGACCAAAGGATAAAAGCGCTATAAGCCTGGGAATGGAGCGATTTTAAGGAACGTATATTGGTTAACAACGGTTTGAATTTTTTACAGGCCATCAGATACAATATAAGTTATACATGTTATATATCGTTTTAATCGTAACGACTTGAGGAACATGCATAACAAGTCAGTTTTACCCCAGGGTGAATGGCGTAAAAACACATTTCCCCCAAATAAAAGAAATGCGTTTTTTTTTTCAATTTCACCACACTTCGAATTTTTTTCTGGTTTCGCAGTGTACTTTATGCAAAAATTCAGCCTGTAATTGCAGAGTACAATTAGTGACGCAAAAAATAAGGGCTCATGTGGGTTTCTAGGTGGAAAAATGCAAGTGCTATGACCTTTTAAACACAAGGAGGAAAAACCGAAAACGTAAAAACGAAAATGGGCCATGTCCTTAAAGGGTTAAACACCTGATTCACTGCAAATAAGAGTTTGGGATGCTGCCTTGGGATGAAACATGGAGACATAGAATAATATAAGTGAATTAGGCAGCAGGTGCTGCAACCTTCCTTATTGTGTAATAGTCTGCAGTGAAATGTTCTGCAACATCTTTCGATGGGGAACTGGCCGGAGTTCTGGGAAAGAGCAGTAGGCAGGCTTAATAACCAAGTATGTGTGACTCATTTTTATGATTTGATTTTCTTTATCTATTTCTAGGACTTTCTGTAGATAAAAGCAATATGCTCCATGTTAAGTTTCCTTTCAAATGTTCTATGAATACCTATTGAATTACGAAACTATGGCAGCATCATGAAAAAAGCTAAATCTATGAATCAATCACCTTTTTGAGTTTTGACCTTTATCAAAGTCAATCTGAGACATTCATTTAAAGATCAATAGCATGCAGGGTTCCATTGTCTTCCTCTACCAAACTGGTAGCTGGAACGCGAGTATTCATAGTCTTCATCTGTGCAGGTCTGTAATTAAGAGCATGTCCCTTTACATTAAGTCAAATGAAAACAAATAGAATATGTACATGAAATATCATCTAGACAAAGAACACCATCAAAGATCTCAGAACATAGGCAGCAGATGTGTTTTCATTAATGAAAATTGTCTTTCGATAATTACAGAATTAGAGAACAAAAACATTTTCAAAGCTTATTATTTCCCCTGCTACAGAATGTACCTTAGCCTGAAATACTTTGTTTCTATGATGTTAAACGCTTGTTATTGCAGCCTCGCAGAACATGGCTTACAATTGTATAAACATTCTATACTAAATTTTTATACATTGCAATACAGAATAAAAAAGTTCCACTTAGTTAACATATGCTACACAATCTCTATCAGCATATGACAGTCTTAAAGGGAACCTGTCACCAATAAAGTGCCATCTAATCTTTCAATATAATGAAGGATTGAGTATATTAAAACAAATGTACCATCAAGTTCTGTACACTTTTCCCTTTTTTTTCTTTTTTTACAGTACCCAGTCAGAGCGGGCACAGCGATCCTGGTAGCGCAATCCTTTTTTCAAAACGTTGCCCAGCTGCTGTGGTTGTGCACTGGCCAAGCTCTATGCACTGGAGGATGGCCTGGCACCACCCAGTGTTACGGTATCCCCTCTCCTTTGTGACGTGCCTCTTTTAGCATCAACAGGGCCTTGCCACAGAGGGGTGGGCATATTGTTATATGGTGGGGCGCGGGGCCTCCCTCCAGTGCATAAAGCCCAGTCAGTGCACGAGAAGAGAACATCGCTGAGTGCGGGAACCCGATTTGAAAAAAAGGACACTGTGCCAACAATTTCACTAGGTAATGTAAAAAAAAAAAGGGATGTACCTTATGGAATATGAATGAATATATATATATATATATATATATATTTACTTATTTTTTTATTTTTTTTTATTGATTTGTAGGTAACGATTTAGTATAACTTCAACGTCATACACTGCCCACTGGACTTTTCAACTCAGAACAATAACTTACAAGTTATACAGAATTTTGCCCCACAAATACATATATCAATCCACTCATCTCTTCCGATACTAACAGCAATCAGTAGATTAGATAACATTTTCATGGTGATGGGTTCCCTTTAATATGGTTGGAAGCTGGTTCACTTGTGTTATACCGCCTATACTATCTGTGATATTTTATTTTATCTGTATATGTTGATGTTGCTATAATTTAAAGAGAAAGGCAGGAGAAACATAATAAAGAATGTAAACTTACCTGTTTCTGTGCCCTGCAGCACTGTGTTCACACTGTCAGACTCAGTGCGAGGGGTGGGTGGGGGGACTGGTGAGTATACATACTTAATAATGTCCCCTAACTCCCTGCCCACACTGTATTTTTTGTTTGTTTGCTGGATTAATCCTTTAAAACCAGATTTAAAATATTCTATTAACTGCAAACACTCCTGATGAGCGCTTGCAGGTAGACTTTATGGCTTAGTGGTCAGTTGGAAAAGGGGGGGGGGGGCAATAAAAAGTTTGCTATGTGGCCCAGCCATTTCTAGTTACGCCCCTGGACTGGTCTCATATAGTGTGAGGACACAACCCCTATGGGTAACACCCAGTTGGTTATTAAGTTACACATTTCTAGTAAGACCAACAGAGGCGCGGCACAACCTTGAGTTGTAAAAATAGAAGATGCAGAACTGTTATTTCATGGACATTGTATGTATGTGCTAATCTGGAGTCAAGTCCTTATTGAGGTGTTTCAGAGCATTATCACAATGCACATAATAAATAGTTAACAAATTCAACCCTGCTACCTCTCTTTTGAAATTCCCTTTTACTAAGGCGCTGCCGAAAATGTCTCAACTCAAACAGAAGACCATCTTAGCAGTCATAAATTTTTAATACAAGACTTGCAGGATTTAATTTCTTTCTTTATCGCAGAACCATCTAACAGTAATATTTTGACTTGACATTATTTATAATCTTTTAACAATACATTAGATGTATCTTTTGAACAATTCATCTTAATTAATTTCAGGAAATGACTCCAGCTCAGCACTGTAATATTCCTGAACATCTAGGTAAAATCAAATATATTATCTTATATGATTTTTGGAGCTTAAAGGATACGAAGCTAATGAGCATGCTGAGAGCGGATTGATTTTGCGAGACAGCATTGTAACCAAGTCAGAACCCAAAGAGAGACCTAATTATTTTTATGTTTATTTTTAAGCAATGACACACTTTTTATTGCATGGGGATTATATGGTACAACACTAATTGCCAAAGACGGATTCATTGTAACCTTCAAAAAAAAGCTTCTTTGACTAATTGAGCAAAGCCTTGGATTCTATTTTGGTTCTATGCTTTAGAGAATTAAAAAAATAATAATAATAGTTTGTTTATTGGAACTTGAGTGAAAAGGTTTAATACTCTTTGTGTCTGTTGTAAATTCTAAAGTTTGGAGGATTTTTGTTTTAGAGACAATAGAATATTCACAAATGTACAGGGTGAGGCTGTGTCTATTAACAAAGTAGAAAAAATACATTAAAAAAGTTCACTTGAAAGCTCTGTTGACATTAAGTATTCACATCAAGGTCTTTACAGAATTCAGTTTTTTAGCACATAGGGTAAAAAAAATAAAAAATTGGACATCTATATGAGTGCATGGCCAGAGGGATGCATTCTAAACTTTGTTCAGGAGAGGTGAAATGGGGATTACAGACTCAATGGTTATTATATATTTTTTAACCCCTTCAAGACAGACCTTTGATGCACGGATGACCGGGTCAAATTAATGCAAGGTTCCTTGTCGCCTTCTAAGAGCCATAGCGCTTTTATTTTTCCACCTACAGGGCTGCTTGGGGAGTCTTTTTTTGTGCCATGATCTCTAGTTTTTATAAATATCATACTTGCGTAACAGAAAAATTTTGATCGCTTTTTATAAATTTTTTTCTGATATATAATTTATTAAAATCAGCAATTCTGGTCTGTCTTTTTTTTTTTCTTTTCCGTTGATGCCGTTCATCGGGTGGGAACAATAAAGTTATATTTTAATTCTGCACGCTACAATATGAAATATGTTTATTTATTATTATTTAATATTTTTATAATCGTCAAGGAGGTATTTTAAACTTTTATTGGGTTTATAAGGTTTTTTTTTAAATACTTTTAAAAACTTTTTTAATTACACTTTTTTTTACTGTAAAACATGCAATCAGTAGGTTGCATGTACTGATCTATGCTATGACATAGCACAGCATAAATCAGTGTTATTGTCGATGTATGCATAGAGCTTGCCTGAGAGCAGTCTATTCATAGATTGCCGATCCGACAGGACAGAGGTAAGTGGCTTACCCCTGCCCGTCGGCACAAGCAATCGGGACCCCAGCAGCATGGCTGCAGGGGTCCCGATCACTCAGTAACAGAAGCTTGTTCTCTCACTGAGTACCTTGAACGCCACAATGACTATAGATCGTGCATTTAAGGGGTTAATGAGAGGCAGCTGCCTCTCATTACCTCTGGCCTTGGACACAATTAACGGGCCTTGCAATAGGCCCAGTAAACTTGTTAAGGGCCCAGTGGAATAGGACCCTTATAATCTAAAAGGGGAGGGGAGGAAGATAGTAGGTGAGGGGAGAAGCTGGTCACTGTGAGGTGGCAGCAAGTTTATTGTAGGTTGTAGCCTAGTCTAAAGAGGTTTTCAAGTTCTTGAAGTTTATGATGGTTGGGAAAAACCAGATGTGGAGGGTAATGAGTTTCAGAGTATGAAGCTTGAGAGAAATGGTTGCGTGGGGAGCAGACAAATAGAGAACACAGATGAAGATCTTGTGGGGTTGAAGATTGGGCAATCTGTAGCCAATGAAGGCATACGCAGAGAGAAGATACAGGAGGAGTGAGAGGAGTGGTGGATTAGTCCAAAAGCAAAGATAAGAATCAAGGGGGAAATCAAACAGCACCCACCGCTAACTGTCATTGTGTGTGTGTGTTAAAGTCAAACGCTGCGGAAAGTTCGATGGAGTATTCATCGCAGCTTACTCCAAGGAGGGGGTATTAGTCCAGTTCAAGTTGGAGGGGTATAATGCTGACAAAGCTGAAATATGCCGGTTTAAGTCCTGCACAATATGCCGGGTCGTATATAGTTTTATGCCTGAAAAGGCTTTAGAACGTTGTGTCTTCAGCTAAGGGTACGGTCATGCATTCATCATTATGCTGAGCAATTTTGCAGTCTTTCAAGAATTGGAGGCCTGCGTCAACATCCGAAATCAGGATAGAATTGGAATCACGGTTACTTATGAGACCGTCCGATTTCCCCCACCTATACAGGATCCCATGTTGTCGCAAAGCAGAGGTGACTGGGGAGAATTGCCTCCGGGCAGCCAACGTGTGGGCTGAGAGATCAGGATAAACCGAAATATGTGCATATCTAGGTGGTATCTTGGTTTGCTGTCTAGTGGCCGCTAGAAACAGTCTCTTGGTATGAATGTGGTCGAATCCGTACAATGACATCCCGTTGAGCATCTGGGGGGACATGTCTGGGTTTAGGGACACAATGTGCCCAATCAATAAATAAGTCGTTCTGATGAAGATCTGGTACAGAACTTGTGATGAATCCCCGCAGTTTAAGATTATGTTCCCTTGAGCGATTGTCCACCACGGCCACAGATCGTTTAACTGCCAACAGCTCTAATTCCAGCTGACGGTGCGAGGCAAGCAGTGTGTTATGTTCATTTATGACAGCTGAGAGAGTATCTTCCAAGCCCTGTATTCTGCACATTGCTAAGCGCATTGAGTCATTAATAGCTGATATAGCCCGATCTAGGTCCGCTCTAATGGAATTCCATAGGGCCAGTAATAAGTTCTTCAATGAGAACGTGGTTAAGGAGTCATCATCAGAGTGAATGTCATCTAATGGGTCACGGGTGGTAGGCATGTAGGATCGCAAATTCGGAGGGGCAGTAGGTGTCAAAGTAGAGTGATTTGCCTTCTGAGAAAAATTGGCAGTAGGAGAGTTTACAGTAGGGCCAGAAGGTGAGCCCGAGTCCTCTGAAAATAGCGCTGGCAGGCAGAGGTCAGAGAGTGATCGTTGTTTATCAGAGTCAGCTAGTGGAGAAAAGGGGGGCATCGGGAAGGGAGCAGCAAAAGGGGACAAATGATGTTGCAGCCTCTGTTGCTGCTGCTGCTGCCTCGCATCTCCTGAACACTGTTGACCCGCTTTAGTGCCAGCACCTCTCCTCTTTCTGTTCCTTTTTTTGGGTTGGGAAGAGGGTACTTGCTTACCCTGAATGTCCTGTCGGTACCAAGTATGTGACTCCGCTAGTGAGTTAGTTTGCCATGTCGCCCCGTTACCCGAGGAAATACAGTCTTTCTGGCAGCCCAAAGTGGAGCTGGCGCCATCTTGCCCCGTTCTGGCTGTGGGAAGAGATGACAGGATCTTTAGATTTACCGCTGCAGAAGCCTTTTGCAATGTCTCCTTCATGTCGGGTAGAGATACCGGAGGGCTAACGAACCCAGAGGATGCAATAAAAAGTAAAAAATCGCTGTAGGAATCACTATTTCCCTGGCCGTTGTGTAGGAGCTCGGCTGCGTGCGTCCTTCCTCTCCAACGGCAAACCACGCCCCCCTTTAAATCCTTTAAAGAGTATCTAAGAGAAGGCAATTTTAAATTTAATTTGATGGAAAAACCACCCACTACTACTGCCTCTACCAACCTGATTGATCCTGCCTGCTAAACAGTGACTTTTACCACCTAAAAGCAAAAATTGATTTTGTAGCCTTTGAGCCCTTCAACACTCCTATTTAATTTAATTTGATTTAATAAAAAAAAAAGAAAAAAAAAGGTATATAAAAAGTTTTAATTGAATTCGATTGGATTTGAAATCAAAGATTTAAAAAGCAGCCGATAAAGTGGCCTTAACTGAGCTGCTGGCTTCTGCCTTTGAAACAGCTACAAAATAAAAGGAAGGTAGAGGACACCCACAGCACGTTTTTATCCACAAATTATATGATTTGGACAACACAAGGATCCTAATAATAAATTATGCCTGAAAGAGCATGGCGGTAAGAACTCAGTTAATAAGGTAGATGAGGCAGGCATTCAACCTCCTAAAAATTAGGCCTGAAACAGTATGGCGGTAAGAACTCAGTTAATAAGGTAGATGAGGCAGCAGTTGAACCTCCCAGAAATTATGCCTTACACAGCATGGCGGTGAGAACTTGGTGAACAAGGTAGATGAGACAGGTATGGAACTTCCCAAAAATTAGGCCTGACACAGCATGGTGAGATGAGCGAACTGGTTTGGCCGGTATGGAATCCGGTTCGGATTTTTCAGATTCAGATTTTTGAAATTTTTTTTTTGCTTTTTAAAATGGCAGCCGCCATTCTAGAAAGCAGGAAGTGTTTCGGGCGGGAAAAGTTCTTTCCCATGATGCCCTAAACACATCCAATCAGCAGGGATCTTGCACTAGTCCACCCCCTGTGTGACATCGGTATTGCTTTAAGAGGATCGGTCACATGACCGCACAACGCAGTATGCACAGAGAGAAGAAGGAGGTTGTTACTGGCTGCAGTGCACACAGCTCGTGACTATCAAAACGCTGCTGGTGCTGCTGCTGCTGCTGTTGTGTACTACAGACTACTGAGAATATATTGTAGGAAAGGAAAGATTAGGAAAGCGGAGAGGAGAAACATCTAGTGATTGAAATATAGAGAGGGCGAAAGATAGATAGATTAGGCATAGGACAGCAAAGGGTGCACAGAACAGATGTACAGATATACAAGTCCTATACTTCTGATAGTGTGTATATCACATCCGTCTTCTCCTGAGAGACAAAAATACCAGGTGCAGGTGTATAGCATAAAAGTCTTTAAAAAAGTGCTATACTTATAGACAATTTCTATACTTGGACCCTTCTGATAGTGTGTATATCACATCCGTCTTATCCTGACAGACAAAAATACCTGGTGCAGGTGTATAGCATAAAAGTAATCAAAAAAGTGCTATACATATAGACAATTTCTATAATTGGACCGTTCTGATAGTGTGTATATGTTGGCTACTGTTGGCTTCTGCCTGGCATCCATGTTGACTACTGTTGCTCCTGCCCTTGGCTCCATGTTGGCTACTGCTGGGCCTTAACTGGCATCCATGTTGACTACTGGTGTGCCTGCCCTTGCCTCCATGTTGACTACTGCTGCTCCTGTACTGGCCTCCGTGTTGGCTACTGCTGCTCCTGTACTGGCCTCTATGTTGGCTACTGCTGCTCCTGCCTGGCCTCCATGTTGACTACTGCTGCTCCTGCCTGGCCTCCATGTTGGCTACTGCTGCCTGACCTCCATGTTTACTACTGTTGCTCCTGCCTGGCCTCCATGTTGGCTACTGTTGCTGATGCCTGTCCTCCATGTTGACTACTGCTGCTCCGGTACTGGACTCGAATGACTATTGCTGGACCTCCACTGGCCTCCGATAATTACTGCTGCTCCTTCACTGAATTTGTGACCTTTTTCCTGCATAGACCCTGTAATGGTGAATTTCCTGCATAGACCCTGTAATGGTGAATATTGAAGTCTAAAAAAAAAATTGACTTTGAGATATCGAAAAGATAATGATGTTACTGAGAGTAGAGCCCTAAATTCAACCAAATACACTACCCCCGCATCATATAGATGCTTTAAACTATGAAATCCGAAGAAATACGAAATTCGGTCGAACCGGACTTTCCGAAAAAATCCGGAAGTCTGGTTGAAACTAATTTTTGAATAGTTTGCTCATCTCTAGTGGTGAGAACTCAGTGAACAATGTAGATGAGGCAGCAGTAGAGCTTCCCAAAAATTATGTCTGAAATAGTATGGCGGTCAGAACCCAGTGAACAAGGTAGATAAGGCAGCAGTTGATCCTCCCAAAAATTATGTCTCACACAGCTTGGCAGTGAGAACTCAGTAAACAAGGTAGATAGGGCAGGTGTTAAACCTCCCAAAAATTAAGCCTGACATAGCATAGCGTTAAAAAAATCAGTGAACGAGGTAGATTAGGTAGCAGTTAAATGTGCCAAAAATTAAGCCTTACACCGTTGGCCCTTAGAAAAATTGGATGTTGGGTCAGTGTTTGGTTAAGAATAGAAACCGGAGGAGGAGGGGATACATGAAAAAATTTCATGTGAAGCTACTTTCTCCTGTTGGACAGTTGAATTCTGGTAAAATACAGGCTTTATTCATTTTAATAAGCGTGAGACTGTCAGTGCTGTCAGTTGACAGTCGGGTACGCTTATCAGTGATGATGCCATTAGCTGCACTGAAGACCCACTGTGACAACATGCTAGGGACAGGGCAGGCCAGCACCTCCAAGGTGTATAGCGCCAGTTTGGGCCACGTGTTCAGCTTTGCAACCCGGTAGTTTTATGGAGAAGAGTGATCACAAAGGAAGTTGGCATGGTCAGCTAGGTAATCCCTCACCATCTTTCTGAACACCCTCACCCCTACTCTGTCTAGACTGGGGACGGGAGACATTGTCTTGCTGGGGTGACAGAAAACTGTCAAAGGCCTTGGAGAGTGTTCCCCTTCCAGTGCTTAACAAGTTGCCTGCTCCACCCCTCCTCTCCCCCGCTTAGGAAATGCAATAGCTGCACTACAGATCCCAGCAAGCCAAGGTAACATCAGCAACAAGACAAATTAAATACTGACAGCAGATTTGGGGTATAGAGTATGTGTGTAAGGGCCCTATTCCATGGGACAATTATTGTTCTGATAATCAAATTGTTTTGTGTTGGATTCCTGCCTAACCGCACACTAATTCCCTGTTCTCTCCCTATGCTAGTCCAGCCTGCATCTGCAGCGAGCATTGCAGGACCTGATTCTTATATGCCCAGATCATCTGATCTTGCCAGGTAACTGCTGCTATCGACATGTAGGTTTCCCACGTGATGCTACAAGCTCATAAAGACTCTCATGCATGATGATTAGCTGAAAATAAGCTGCCAAACATGCAGGAAAAGGAAGATGCCATTGTCTCGAGTATCGTGAGATGCTCGCTCGAGTACCGAGAACCATCGAGTACCCTAATACTCAAACGAGTACCAAGCTTGGACGAGCATGCTAACTCATCACTAGTCCCAGGTGATGATTAGCGTATTAGTGCTCATTGTCATGGTAGTTAGTGCTGTCACTATTTTATAGTTTATGAAGCTGAGTTTACAAGTAATATTTTGGTCAGTATTATTATTATTTATATATATATATATATATATATACACTCACCAGCTACTTTATTAGGTACACCTGTCCAACTGCACGTTACCACTTAATTTCTTATCAGCCAATCACATGGTGGCAACTTAGTGCATTTAGGCATGTAGACATGGTCAAGACAATCTCCTGCAGTTCAAACCGAGCATCAGTATGGGGAAGAAAGGTGATCTGAGTGCCTTTGAACGTGGCATGGTTGTTGGTGCCAGAAGGGCTGGTCTGAGTATTTCAAAAACTGCTGATCTACTGGGATTTTCACGCACAACCATCTCTAGGGTTTACAGAGAATGGTCCGAAAAAGAAAAAACATCCAGTGAGCGGCAGTTCTGTGGGCGGAAATGCCTTGTTGATGCCAGAGGTCAGAGGAGAATGGGCAGACTGTTCCAGCTGATAGAAAGGCAACAGTGACTCAAATAGCCAACCGTTACAACCAAGGTAGGCAGAAGAGCATCTCTGAATGCACAGTACGTCAAACTTTGGGCTACAGCAGCAGAAGACCACACCGGGTGCCACTCCTTTCAGCTAAGAAGAGGAAACTGAGGCTACAATTTGCACAAGCTCATCGAAATTGGACAGTAGAAGATTGGAAAAACGTTGCCTGGTCTGATGAGTCTTGATTTCTGCTGCGACATTCGGATGGTAGGGTCAGAATTTGGCGTCAACAACATGAAAGCATGGATCCATCCTGCCTTGTATCAACGGTTCAGGCTGGTGGTGGTGGTGTCATGGTGTGGGGAATATTTTCTTGGCACTCTTTGGGCCCCTTGGTACCAATTGAGCATCGTTGCAACGCCACAGCCTACCTGAGTATTGTTGCTGACCATGTCCATCCCTTTATGACCACAATGTACCCAACATCTGATGGCTACTTTCAGCAGGATAATGCGCCATGTCATAAAGCTAGAATCATCTCAGACTGGTTTCTTGAACATGACAATGAGTTCACTGTACTCAAATGGCCTCCACAGTCACCAGATCTCAATCCAATAGAGCATCTTTGGGATGTGGTGGAACGGGAGATTCGCATCATGGATGTGCAGCCGACAAATCTGCGGCAACTGTGTGATGTCATCATGTCAATATGGACCAAAATCTCTGAGGAAGCTTCCAGCACCTTGTTGTATCTATGCCACGAAGAATTGAGGCAGTTCTGAAGGCAAAAGGGGGTCCAACCCGTTACTAGCATGGTGTACCTAATAAATTGGCCAGTGAGTGTGTATATATATATATATATATATATATATATATATATATATATATATACACACATATTATATATATATATATATATATATATATATATATATATATATATATATATATAGTAAGTATACAAATAGTTCGCAGCACTCGGTTGCATGCAGTTGGGTGCCAGCTGAAGTACCAGGATCCGCTGGTGCTTGGCTGAATATATAACAAACCCGCCTGAACCAACACAGATACACTATAAGGAAACAACGTTTAGATTTAACCGTTTCCAAACACTTCACCGAATCAGGACACAATGAAAATGATTTAAAATTCATTTTACTGGACCAAGTACCAATATTGCCTAGAGGGGGCGACAGACATACATGCCTCAAAATAAAAGAATTGGAATGGATTTTCCGAATGAATACACTGAAGCCGAATGGCTTGAATATTGAATTCAAAATAATGCCTAAATATTGTAAATAAGTTGTTCTCTGAGTTATAACATTTTGCTGGGTGCTTTAGACCGAGGTGTAAGAGCAACACCAGAGCACTAATTCACACAACATGAATATACTTACTTGTTTTTCTTTCATTCATAGATTGTTATCAAGCGATCAGTGGAGATGGGAAAACAGTGATCACTCCGCGTTTAATATTCTGCCTTCATGATCTGCAATTGAGTTATGAATTATTGCTACAGATGACCCTGGAAGCAGCATCTTTGCACAAGACCGTAGTGAGCCCCCACAGATCCGGAGTGAAATTGCCTGACTCTACGTTCTGGTGAGGAAGGGAACATGATCTCCGTTTTGTGTACAGTTGGAGAAATCCTAGCTGAACGCAACTGCGTTAATAGGTGAGCCCTCCACATCGGTCAAAAATCATTGAGAGCTTCAGACGGGTCTAAATCAACTTCTACTACTAGGCGGCTAACCTGCAATTTAGCCACTCGCTCAGACGTACACGTATAGCCTAACTATATATACCAGCCAGACCACTGCTTTTAGAGCAGAGTGATGCTTGGTAACCTAGACAACAAGCTGTCAACAATAGGTGAGCAAAAAGAGGTGTATTAGGAGATGGTGGCGAGTTTGCTAGATGAATTTATCTGCAAAAATATGTACCTTGTTGAGATCTATTAGTATAACTACATTAGTTAAAGGGGTACTCCACTAAAAAATATTTACCTACAATTCTATTCTTTTCCCCAATATATACATTACTCACATCGGGATGTTTAATCTGTTCTGCTTTTTTCAGCTACTTTTATGCTCTCAGCTGCTGCCCAGGAAGTTCTGTTGTTGATAATTTTTCTATTACTGTTTAGCCCTTTATCTCTTGCTGCCACCATTTTGTGTCACCACGTCAGTGTTTAGCATCACTGATTTGAGCAAAGAAGAGGTGGATCCAGTACGGCCAAGAAGTTTCAAAAGAAAAAAACTGTTAAAACATTAAACTTTAATCCATGTTGCGATTAAAACTTAGATCCATGTTGGAATGTAGTGGTGACTAGACGACGCGTTTCGCGCATGCGCGCTTAATCATGTCTAAGGTCGTCACTGTGGGTTGTGTTTAAAAGACCAGTTTTGGCCAATGGAGAAACAGTAAGGCACTGTTAAGAAACGAACATTTATAACATGTATTGTTAGAATGAAGCTGTGTAACTTAAACGTATTTGCATCGTAAAGTGTGAATATCATTGCTTCCTAAATGGAGCATAATCAAACGCTGCTTAAAGTTCATTGTAGAAGCGCAGTGTGAAAACGCACTTGGTTAATCATCGGGACTAAACGCTATGTCCGAACGAAGTGCTAAAAGAAAAGGGCAAAACATGCAAGGCAAAACGTAAGTCTGAATATACTCCTATAAGATGGACTATGAAGCAGAAAATAAACGTAAAGTTAATGTTATTTATACATATATTTTTTTGGTGTACAGATTATTTTCTACCATGCAAATTAGTTCATTGTATACTGTTAATGCCACACATACATCGAACATGTTTTGTGGTTACATTACTTAGACCCAGATATGTGTGTGTTGCAAATAGAAAAAATACCCAAGAATTCAATAATCAAATAATAAATCATTTTTAAAATTCAGACCCTTAGGTGCTCTAATGTCAAGTCGAAAAATGTTTTCAGCTTCTACATGCAGAAGTTTTTTCTGCCAATCGCCACCCCTAATGGGTTTCTGTACCTTTTTAATACCATAAAAGAGGAAGGAAGAGACATTGCCAGCATGTACTTGGGAGAAGTGTTTTGCTGCTCCCGAGGATTTACACCCAGTACCTTTTCTGATGTCTGCTAGGTGTTCATTTATGCGGTTTTTTAGTTTGCGAATTGTACACCCCACATACTTTAGCCCACAAAGGGTACATTCAATAACATACACTATATGATGTGATTCACAATTAATGAATTCCTTGATTCTATGTTCGTTCGTATGTGAACTGTTAATGTATGTGTACGTTGATTTTGTGTATTTACAAGTACTACAACGTATTTGTCCACATTTAGGAGAGCCAGTATGTCTGATCGTTGTGTTTTGTGCTGGTACAGTTTTTAACATACTTGGTGAGATTAGGTCTCCTAGTGTTGTTCCTCTGCGGGAAACACACCGATAACCTTCATCCAAAATATGACACAATGTGTTATCCTGTCTCAAAAAATTGATGTTCTTGTGTAAAATTTTTACAATATTGTTATAATGTCTGGAATAACGTGTTGAGAAGGTTATTGGTTTACTGTTTGTGGAATTGTTGCTTGTTGTTTGGGTTTCCACATGATTATTCTGGTTTTCCTCTAATAAATCTGATCTGGATTTACTAGAGACTATATTACGTGCCCTTTGTAGGTTTTTTCTCTTATACCCTCTTTGTTGGAGGCGTGTAAATGCTTCATTGAGATGTTGTGTTTCGGTTACTGTATCTGAACACGCTCTTTTGATTCTCGTGAACTCGCCCCCCAGTATAGCTTGTATAGTATGGGTTGGGTGTTCACTGGAGGCGTTTAAGATCGTATTCCCGGCCGTTGGTTTACGGTAGAGGGATGTAGATACATAGCCTGGAGATGTGGGGGCACTAAGTTGGATGTCTAGAAAAGAAATCTGGAACTTCTGCATGTCATGAGTGAAACTTAAGTTTAAATTGTTATCATTAATGTATTGTACAAAATCCCCGATTTCAGCAACATTATCAGTCCACACGATGAGTATGTCATCAATAAAGCGACAGTACCACCGTATGGACTGGCGATGAGGATTATTAGACGTGAATATGTACTTCTCCTCCCACCATGCCATGTATAGTCCAGCTAACGTGGGTGAGAAGCGAGCGCCCATAGGGGCTCCTTGTACCTGTAGATAGAAGTCACCATTAAATGTGAAAAAATTATGTCTCAAAAGATAATTAGTTACTTCAATAATGTACTCTCTCAATTCCACATTATACTGACTATATTTATAGAGGTGGAATGCCAAAGCCTGTATTGCCAGTTCGTGTGGAATTGAGGAGTACAAAGCACAAACATCACAACTTAACCAAATACTTTTGTGTGACCATCTGAAATTCTCAAAGGCCCAAAGGACTGTTCCGCTATCTTTAAGATAGCCCGGTACCCTTTTAACTAGTGGCTGCAAGAGTGTGTCCACCCATTCACACAAACGTTCATTTAATGATCCCACACCCGATATTAAGGGCAAAGTGGTGGGGGGTTGACCCCCTTGTGAATTTTGGGCAAGCCATAAAAGGTTGGTGTGATAGGGGAGGTGGACATTAAGTGACCGGCCTGTTTTTCGGTTAAGATTCCCAAGGCTATACCCTCCTGTAAGATTTTTTGCATCTGTTCCAAAAAAATAATAATTGTAGGATCCTGATGCAATTTCTTATAAGTAGATGTATCATTCAAGATATTGTATGCCATATCCAAATACATATTCCTGTCCAACAAGACTATTTTTCCGCCTTTATCGCCCATTTTTACAATAATATTTGGATTATGTTGAATATCCCATATGGCCTGTCTCTCCTTAAAAGAGATGTTGGATCTACTATGTGTCGTTTTTCCTGTTTCATATAACTTGCGTTCCATGGAATATTGGAATTGATCCAATGCATCCACTCTTGATTTTTTTGGATAGTACGTTGGATTTTTATTTTGTTGTGGCACACTGTGTATAGCTTCACTGCTCAGAGGGGCAGTCTCTTGGGAGAGATCCATAAGTTGTAATAAATTTACCTGATCATCAAATAGGAGACCACTAAATTCATTAAGAAGTGTGTTCTCTATCTCTGTATCCAAAAGAGTGGTGTTAATGTTGGTGGTGTGAAAAAAATGACGTTTCAAAGTAAGCAATCTTGCAAAGCGGTTAACGTCCATCAAAGTTTCAAATAAATCTAAATTTTTATTAGACGGTACAAAATTAAGTCCTTTGGAAAGAATGTTCAGATGATCAGGTGTTAGACAAAAAGAGGATAAATTAACCACACTCTCATGTTCGTCCCGGGGATGGAATTCCGTGTGTGTTGGATGATTTTCCTGTGTATCTATTTTTTCCGATACTGGGTTCTTTTTGGAGGATTTTTTATGTTTCCTACCTCCACGTCTGACCTGTTTTTTGACGGTCCCGGATTTCCATCTCCATTGTTTGTGGTGTTAGATCTCGTTTGTCGTTTGTATACTGGATCTACATTATTTGTTCTTCGTGCACCCCCTTGTTTCCTATAATACTTATTTTTGGGGGGTTTATACGTTTGTTGTGCCGTGTTTTCCTGATTAGTGTCCGAGGTGAGTTCTCCATCTGAGGCTTCAGTTGTTTCCTGGTCAGTAGTATCGAAACTCACGTGATTTTCACTGTTTTTCCTCTGATTTTGCTTATTGTTCTTATCTTTTAATATAGAGCGTGGTTTATTTGGTCTGTGGGTTTTCCAAGTGTAGATTTGGTTTAAAGAGTAATCCTCATTATCACGTTGAAATTTGCTTTTTTTTGTGGATATTGTGACATTTTCCAGTTCTTTAATTTTTTGTGTTGTTTTTGTGTTTAAGTCCTCGTATTCCCTTGTGTTTGCCAGGGGTTGTAGAGATCTTTTGACCTCTTCCAGTTGTACTTTTATTTCCTCAAGTTTCTTTTCCTCGTATCTCACAATTGTTTTTATGAGTTTCATGGAACATTCAGTGAGTGCTTTGTCCCATTCTTGTTGGTATTCATCCGGTAAGGTGGAGGCTGGTGTTTTATATATGCGTAAGCCCCGAGGTATCATTTGTTTTTCCAGGTATGTGGATAAGGGTCTGAATTTTAAAAATGATTTATTATTTGATTATTGAATTTTCGGGTATTTTTTCTATTTGCAACACACATATATCTGGGTCTAAGTAATGTAACCACAAAACATGTTCGATGTATGTGTGGCATTAACAGTATACAATGAACTAATTTGCATGGTAGAAAATAATCTGTACACCAAAAAAATTCATGTATAAATAACATTAACTTTACGTTTATTTTCTGCTTCATAGTCCATCTTATAGGAGTATATTCAGACTTACGTTTTGCCTTGCATGTATTGCCCTTTTCTTTTAGTACTTCGTTCGGACATAGCGTTTAGTCCCGATGATTAACCAAGTGCGTTTTCACACTGCGCTTCTACAATGAACTTTAAGCAGCATTTGATTATGCTCCATTTAGGAAGCAATGGTATTGACACTTTACGATGCAAATACGTTTAAGTTACACAGCTTCATTCTAACAATACATGTTATAAATGTTCGTTTCTTAAACACAGTTGTTTCAATCAAGGCAGGTTCCCCTTGCATCATGTGACGTGCCTTACTGTTTCTCCATTGGCCAAAACTGGTCTTTTAACCCTTAGGGGACACAGCCAGTTTTCATTTTTGCGTTTTCGTTTTTCCCTCCTCGTGTATATAAGGCCATAGCGCCTGCATTTTTCCACCTAGAGACCCAAATGAGCCCTTATTTTTTGCGCAACTAATTGTACTTTGCTAAGGCAGATGTAATTTTTGCCTAAAATGTGCCGGGAAACCAGAAAAAAATTATATGTGTGGTGAAATTGAAAAAAAAAACGCATTTCTTTTATTTGGGGGAAATGTGTTTTTACGCCATTCGCCCTGGGGTAAAACTGACTTGTTATGCATGTTCCTCAAGTCGTTACGATTAAAACGATATGTAACATGTATAACTTATATTGTATCTGATGGCCTGTATAAAATTCAAACCGTTGTTAACCAATATACGTTCCTTAAAATCGCTCCATTCCCGGGCTTATAGCGCTTTTATCCTTTGGTCTATGGGTCTGTGTGAGGTGTCATTTTTTGCGCCATGATGTGATCTTTCTATCGGTACCTTGATTGCGCATATATGACTTTTTGATCGCTTTTTATTACAATTATTCTGGATTTGATGCGACCAAAAATGCGCAATTTTGCACTTTGGGATTTTTTTGTGCTGACGCCGTTTACCGTGTGAGATCAGGAATGTGATTAATTAATAGTTCGGGCGATTACGCACGCGGCGATAGCAAACATGTTTGTTTATTAATTTATTTATTTATTTTTATTTATAAAATGGGGAAAGGGGGGTGATTCAGACTTTTATTAGGGGAGGGGGTTTTGTGTTATTAAAAATACTTTTTTCTTTTACTTTAGACATATACTAGAAGCCCCCCTGGGGGGCTTCTAGTATATGCACTCTGATCTCTCATAGAGATCCATGCAGTATAGTTATACTGCATGAATCCATGAGATCGGTGTTCTATTACTTTTGGCTGCTGCAGCCAAAAGCAATAGAATGCCGAGCCGGGATCAGCGCCATTACGGAGCAGACCCCGGCCCGGTATGGATGCAGGGATCGCCCCCCCGCAATCGCGCCGCAGGGGGGCGATCCCCCCACTAGACCACCAGGGATGTGTAACCGCAAGTATTTAGAAGCAGCTGTCAACTTTGACAGCTGCTTCTAAGTACTTAATTAGCGGGCACGGCGATCGGACCGTGCCCGCTAATAGCCGCGAGCCCGGGCTACACGCGGCACCCGGGATCGCGGCAGTTCAGAGGGTGGTCGCCGCGCGACCCCCCTCTGAACTCCCATAGCGGCACGAGGACGTTAAATAACGTCCTGGTGCAGCTATGGGTTAAACACAACCCACAGTGACGACCTTAGACATGATTAAGCGCGCATGTGCCAAACGCGTCGTCTAGTCACCACTACATTCCAACATGGATCTAAGTTTTAATCGCAACATGGATTAAAGTTTAATGTTTTAACAGTTTTTTTCTTTTGAAACTTCTTGGCTGTGCTGGATCCACCTCTTCTTTGCTCAAATCTGTTACTAGCGGGCTGGCTACCCGGGATCCGTGCACCCCCCTATGTAATTCAATTCCGAGACTGCAAACCAGGTGAGCCGACACCACTTTTATATGTGTTTAGCATCACTGCTCTGGGCTTGCTACTCTCTGTCCTGGCTTGTAAACCATCCCCCTTCCTCATGGCTAATTTGCATCAGTTGTCCTGTCACTTCTGATTGGCCTGTTAGTCACATGGTGCTTGCTGGCCAATAACCAAGCAGTCTGGGATACTGATCACATGCTCATGCTGAACTAAGGGAATCTCTCATATATGGGGGTCTCACACAGGCAGGTCCTCTACTTTCCTATATTGAATTCCCTAACATATATCAGTCTATTACTGACTGTTATTTGCACAACTCTACCTGGGAAAGCAGGGTGCTTGTTTGTGTGTCTCAGACTGAAGGGCAGAAGTTAATATTTTATTCCTGCACAGGCTTTCATTTGATCTCATAACAACATGTGTTCTGAGTGGGTGTGAGGGGCAGAGGTATATAGGGTGAGATGTACAGAGACAGCAGGAAATGGAGACAGAGAAGGGGGAGATATACAGAGACAGCAGGGAATAGAGATAGATAAGGGGGAGTTGTGAGAGAAAGAGACAGAGAGTGAGGTGTTAGTGCACACTGTATATCACCCTGCTTTCCTAGTGGCTGTTGTTCTGACTACTTTCTAAGCTTGGTTTATCAGCACCTGGGAAAGTTGGGTGGATGTTATCAAGACATGTGTCTATACTCTACCTATCTCGTTTCACCTCACTCTCACTTCACCCTCCCCCTTCTCTGTCTCTCCTTTTTCTGCTATCTCTGTATATATCGCTCTCTTTTTGTCTCCATGTTGCTATAAGATCACAATTATCCAGCTGTGATGATAGCATGTGCAGGAACATATACCCTTATGATCTTCAGTTTCATTCACACAGGCAGGCACCCAACTTTCCTAGGTGCAGATAAGTCACTGCGTGATTGTTACATTCCCTCTGCCGGTTGAGGCAGGAGATGCTAATTTGGATCACATGGAGATGTATTACATGTATATGACTGCAGGTACACCATATACAGTTACATAGTTGTATGGTGGCTGGATACATATAGTATATACCGTTCTATAGTGGCAGGTATAGTACAGTTAAAAGGAGGCAGGAGGTATTGTAATATACAGTTATATGGCTATAGGTACACTATATACTGTTATAAGGCAGGTGGTTCACTATATACAGTTATGTAGCAACAAGTACACTATATATAGTTGTATTGTTGCAGGCACACTATATCATTATATGACTGCAGGTACACTGTATACCATTATATAGGGACACTATGTGCTGTTATATGGTGGCACATACAGTATATACTGTTACATGGCTGCAGGTACACCATGCAACATTGTTATGTGGCTGCAGATACACTATATACTGTATTCTCCATCCCGTTCCTCTGGACAGCCCATTATGCTGATGGGTGTCGGAAAGTAAAGAATGCTACCAATCGCTTCACCTGCTAATCCTATTGTGGGGGTCTCAGCAGTGAGAAACATTTAGCTTGTATTAGTAACTTGTCAAAAGTTATTCTTAAAGAAAGCTGCACCTTAAAAATAATGTAAATTCTCAAGTGAAGACAACATAGGGGGGAATTTGCACCTATTTTTCAGTGAATAATTGGATTTTTCGCCCATTTTTGGTGTAAGTCCTATTTATGAAGTATTCGACAGGCAAATGCTATTTAGATACAACTTTTTTTAAAAACCAATTTATGATTTGCGACTTTTTAAAAAGTCGCACAAACAGGTATAGGCTTATATTTGGTCAGTACCAGGTAAATACGCTTGTGCAATTTTTGGCGATCCTTATTAGAATAGTTGCACACATTAGACTCTTTAATAAATGTCCCCCATAGTGCCCATACAGACTACTAGGATTGAGTAATCATGTCTCAATCCACAGGTTGAATGATTATGCTTCAGTAGTTTTCATTAGAGATGAGCAAAGCAAATCTCACAAATTCGCAGTGAATCAGGAACTAAAGGGGTTATCCAGTGCTACAAAAACATGGCCACTTTTGTCCCCCTCTTGTCTCCAGTTCAGGTGCGGTTTGTAATTAAGCTCCATTTACTTCAATTTAACTGAGTTTTAAACCCCACCTAATCTGGAGACAAAAGTGGTGCAAAAGCGGCCATGTTTTTGTAGCACTGGATAACCCTTTTAAATTTGCTTTATAGTGATTTGCGAACTTGCCAGATTCACTTCGCAAATCCGATAAACATGGCGGCTGCCATGGTAGCCGCACATGTTATCTTACAGAACTGTCTTTTGGCAAGAGCATGGGATTATCCATAATCCCTTGTACCCATCTAATGAGCTGCAAATCCTACTGTAACGTCAGCACCCCCCCCCCCCCCCTCTATATAAGGTGATTGACTTTCTGGAGGCGGCCAGTCGGCTGTGTATAGTGGAGAGCAGGTTGCAGCAGGCAGTTAGGGCAGGGAGAGAAATACAGAGAGACAGAGACAAAGAGGAGAGAATAGAAGGGTGAATTGTTAGTAGTTTTCTGTGGGAGCAGTGAAGCCATTGTCCAGTATACCAAGTAACTGGATGACTGTTGTTCATTATACCAAATCTGGGACAGGTGCTGTTTCCCAGTCTAGCTGGAAGCACATGGAGTGGGTTTTTAGATCTGTTCACACTAGATTTTGGCTGCCGGCCATTGCCTGTGGTTGCCACGCCTGTGGGCTGGTGTGGCTCTGGCCCTGGGGACTTGGTTCTGTCACTGGACCGCTGGGCTGCTCCCCCCTGGGGTACTGGCTTTGCAGTGGTAGTGGTTGCCAGCCAAGCTGCACCATGGCTAGAGTAGGGACTCATTTATATCAAAAGACCTGTGCGTGGTACAAGGCAATATGGTTTGATCAAATTATATACTAACTTCTGATGTTGGTTTTGAATGTAGCTAAACAAGCTTTAGGGTATAAACCCATACACCGCATACGCAGCGTATTCATTGCTGCCATACGCAGCAAATACGCAATAAATACGCAGAAGATTAGATCTAAATAACTGAACACAGCATCAAATCTAAACCATTAAATCTGCTGCGTATTTGTTGCGTATCTGCTGCGTATACGGTGTGTGGATTTGTACCCTTAGTATCAACTATGGGTGTGATGTGCAGCCATTTCTGTGTCTCTAGGCTTGTGCAGTTTCCTGCGTTTGAAGGAGAGAATATAAAGGCGCTCATTTGCCGACACCAAGACTGGTATAGGTAAGGTGAAGTAGAGAAAAGAAACATGCTCAGCTGAAAGGGGTTGTACCATGGGTACAACAAGTATGGAACAAAACATTACTGCTGCTCGTGAACTTCACCTGTTTACAAAAGGAAAGTGAAGATATGGAACCAGGCCCTGTTCCAGTATTAAAAAAAAAAAAAAATGTTTATTGCACTGAACAACACATTTATTTTAAGAACGAAACATTCTCTTCATCAGGTTAGAGCATATTACAATGATAGCAAAAACAGCTTGATTAAAAACACTAGCCCAACTGATCGGGAAGGTAGCAACTTGAATGACATCCCACCAGGGGGCATTTTCTCAGTACACTATCACCTCACTGGTGTATCAGAATATGTTATATGTTTGATACAATGAACTGGTTTACAACAGTAAATTGGTAATGCAGTGGTGCCTTGGAGTACGAGCATAATTAGTTCCAGGACTTTGCTTGTAAACCAAATCATCACTAAAGAGACAGAGAAACAATGAATGGCGCACCCACAAAATGTAAGGTAACAAAAATCTATCTCAATTTTATTAAAGTACATATATCATACACATACATACACATCAAATGGACATACAATTAAAAACACTTAAAAACCCAATATGGGTAAACCAACATTGGACATAAAGAAAATGTATATATATGTCCTCCCCACCGTAGTCCCAATTACGGATAAATAGAAAAAGCCCTGTAAATCACAACACATTAAATAATATAGCATATACCATCCAAGATTTTATTTTTGCAGTGGATTGAAGATGCAATATAGTTTTCTGTTTTTAAATTTTTTTTATTTTTTTTTTCACTTAATTTTTGTTTATGTATATGTGTTTTTCTTATAGGGGGAATTTGTGAGATCTGATATATATGCTATGATTTTGAATAATGAGAAGTTGGGACCTAGAGGAATGACAACAGGATCATAATGACCAATGCCCATATGCACACTTTGAGAGCCCTTGAATGTAAATGGTGGTCGATGACTTCCTATGGAAACTCAGAATGGGTGTCTGGGCTATAACACCTTACTCAGAGAAGAAATTGTTCAAATATTGAATCAAGGATCGTAACAAAATGCTGGAGTGATAAGGCTTATGTGATAAACATGTTGATCTGAATATGAGGTGGACACGGGATATGAACTGTAAACAGCTGTATTTCCGTGAAATATATATGGAGTATGAACTTTGGCTGATTGTATTTATGAGATTCACTCATATGGGACTCAAGTTGTGAGGAGCTACATAATAGGGTTAAAATAATAAGAAGTGTTATGTAATCTATTGATTTTTGAATTTACTGAACACATTTATGTTTATTTTAATTTTTATGTGTACAGTCATGGCCAAAAGTTTTGAGAATTATACAAATATAAATTTTTACAACGTCTACTGCTTTAGTTTTTAAAATTGCAATTTGCATATACTCCAGAATCGGCCGGCATATCCACGGTTGGCGCCCGACGAAAATAGGTCCAAACCTATGTCAACGATCAGCCGATGATCGTTGTATTTATTACATGGAGCGATAATCGGCCAAATCGGGCCGATTTGGCCGATTATCGTTCCATGTAATAGTACCCTTAGGTTCATATGAATTGAATATATAAGACCGGGTTTGACTATTTTATCTGATTCATTTTGGTTACATTATGGAATAGCTATATAATGCGATCATGCTATGTAGATTATGGAATAATTACTTAATGCGATCATGCTATATAGATAAGTCCACACAAGTCTATTATGTAGGACGAGATTTACCTATTGTATTTACGGTCCGTCTGTTTTATTTTACTGTGTTTTAATAGTTATAAATTGCGATCATGTGATCTAGATAAACAAGTAGGCAGGCCTGTTGGTGAGACGCAAGCATGTGATCAGGTTTGGAACGCACATACTAGCGCTGCTTCCGGTAATAACATAATTGAATGTGGAATGCACTTCCTGTCATGCACCGTGAGTGACAGGAACGCTGCCAGCGTCATAATGGTATGGGGCGGGCTTTTCCTCCGAGCCGGACAGGTAAATGGACACCTATTTAAAGTTTATTTTTCATGTATTGGTTTAATTTCCAGGCAAATGGATATAAAAGGAAGTTATTGCAGTGGAACCATTACCCCTGACAAAGTCACTTCATCTCACTGAAATGCAGACAATTGGTTTTCCACCCAAAAAAAAAAAAAAATTATATATATATATATATTTTATATTATTATTAATTATTATTATTATTATTATTATTATTATTATTATTATTATTATTATTATTATTATTATTATTATTATTATATTTTTTTAAACAAAATGTAAAACAGATGAAACATTGAGAAACAGCTGTATATGTCATATTATAAGTTACTATACAGTATAGCATCCAGCATGTGGAGTATAATGTATAGTAACTGCATAAAGCTGAACACACAGCAGCAGTTTGTAGATACAGGATGGAGCTGCAGATCACCATAATGCAGGAGCGTAGTACAACAGGCTAGAATAGAGAAGCAGGGCTGCTGTCAGAGGTCTGTGTGGTCATATGACAGCAGGGGAGTGTGTTCAGCATGGACCAGAAACAGTGACAGATACTTTTCTATACAGCAGTGTGTATAGCTGAGTGTAAGTGCAGACACATAGCCGGAATAAAGAGGATGGGAAACAAGGGCTGACAGAGCCTGCAGGGAGCATGAAGGAATGAGTAGGGCAGATGTGGTCACAGTATAACAGCATTTTCTGATCAGGGAGAGAGGGGTTACAGCTATGAAGAGATTACCTCCACAGCCCTGTCCCCTGATACAAGCCCCAGCCTGAATTGGATCTGCTATAATTTGGAAGGTGAGGGAAACATCCTAGGTCAGAGTACAGTGCTGTAGATCTTGCTATGCAGACCATGTCCCTCTCCCACTTGCCCTCCCACCCAGTACAGGGTGCTCTTAAACCAAAGCAATGCTCATAATCCAAGTTACAACTTTGAAAAACACTCTTAAAACAAGTTACTCTTAAACCAAGGTACAGTACCACTTGTACATCCAGCCACTACATAATCGGTTTAACAGCCATAGGTGCATTGTCATCTAGTGCACAACAATGACTGGTTCCATTATTATACTAGATAGGGTTTCTAACCACTTTGAGATGGTAAAAACTCAAGAGGTTTTTTTGGATGTATAAAGTGAACATGTTGGGGGCTGAATGAAATATTAGTTTGCGCCTTTCTCTGCTGGCCAGCAAAACCTCTCTGTATCCACTGTTATTTTTACAGACAGACAAGTGCAACATTCCCCACCAGCACACCCGCACACCCACACACCCACACACCCACACACCCACCAGCATCACAACTTGTTAACCAGAGGGGAGGGGGTGCTGGGTTTATATGGAGCACTGCCCTGATTGCTGCCAGGTGAGGCTGAGCTGTATCTATATTGTGTTTTGTGTTCCTGTTTATTTTGTATATTTCTGTGCTATTTATTTTGACAATATGTTTTATGATTGTATGCTGTGTAAGAAAAAGAAAGGTTTGTAACAAGTTTATTTTTAAATGTGTAGGTGTAAATTGCTTTAAGAGTGCTGCATTTTGGTTAAATTGTGTATATAGAGACACCTGGAATCCATAGGTTGGGAGAAAGTCTGGCTCACAGTATGTGAGCTGTAAAAGCAGAGTGCTGCTTGATACCATGGGGGAGATTTATCAAACATGGTGTAAAGTGAAACTGGCTCAGTTGCCCCTAGCAACCAATCAGATTCCACCTTTCAGTTTCCAAAGAGTCTGAGGAATGTGATTGGTTGCTAGGGGCAACTAAGCCAGTTTCACTTTACACCATGTTTGATAAATCTCCCCCTATATCACCGATCTGCTGATTAATATTTGTTTTGTCATCTTGCTCAAAATAAAAAAAGTTTTTCCTTTTTTTTTTTTTTTTTTGCTATGACTGAGGGACTTTGCTTCTTTTTGTGACTTCAAGAAATCTCACATCAGAGGTTCTCCATCTGTTGCAAAACAATGGCTCCCATCATGCCTTGATGTGTCCTGAGAAGAGATGTAGCTTTGCGTATCAATGTGAATAGGTTCACCCACACATTACACCAAAATAGAAATATTAAAGTGACTGTACCAACAGACCCAGGCTGAAGCACTGGAGGCGGGCCAACCCACCCTTAGTGGGAAGAAACTCCAGCCCCTCCATGACGTGACTCCATTAGACTCAATGGAACCCTGTCATAGAGGGGATAGGGTTTCCTCCCACTAAGGGTGGGTAATGATTGATAGTAATGATTTTAGCCAATACATTCTCTTTCTTTTTTGTAGATATTTAGATACCTGATGTCCCAGTGGTTGTTTTGTTATGCGCTGCTGTTGCTACTGGAAATAGCCCACACGTTGCTTCTTTTGCTAGGTCATGCATGCCCAGTGTTTTTTTCTTTCCTCAGCCTGTCTCTGCAGAGATCCCGTACTGCGTGTGCACAAAATACTGGACGGTCTGAGCGCTTTACCCCTTCAGGACCAGGCTAATTTTCATTTTTGCGTTTTCGTTTTTTCCTCCTTGTACTTAAAAGGCCATAGCACTTGCATTTTTACACCTACAGACCCACATGAGCCCTTATTTTTTGTCACTATTTGTACTTTGCAATGACAAGCTGAACTTTTGCATAAAATATGCTGCGAAACCAGAAAAAAATTATATGCGCAGTGAAATTGAAAAAAAAAAAAACACAATTCTTTTTCTTTGGGGGGTGTCGTTTTTACGCCGTTGTTACGATTACAACGATATACAACATGTATAACTTTTCTTTTATGTGATGGCCTATAAAAAATTCAAACCATTGTTAACAAATATATGTTCCTTAAAATGGCTCCATTCCCATACTTATAGTGCTTTTATCCTTTGGTCTATGGGGCTGGGGTGTGTGGTGTCATTTTTTGCGCCATGATGTGTTCTTTCTATCGGTACCATGATTGCGCATATACGACTTTTTGATCGCTTTTTATTACAATTTTCTTGATTTGATGCGACCAAAAATGCACAATTTTGCACTTTGGGATATTTTTGCACTAACGCCGTTTACCGTGCGAGATCAGGAATGTGATTAATTAATAGTTCGGGCGATTACGCACGCGGCGATAGCAAACATGTTTATTTATTTATTTATTTTTATTTATAACCTGGGAAAGGGGGGGTGATTCTGACTTTTAGGGGAGGGGGCTTTTTATTGACAACAACACTTTATTTATTTTTTTACACATATACTAGAAGCCCCCCTGGGGTTAGGGTTATTCCCCCTGGGGGACTTATAGTATATACACTTTGATCTCTCATTGAGATCTTTGCTGTATAGTTATACAGCAAAGATCAATGAGATCGGCACTCTTTTGTTTTCAGCTGCTGCAGCCGAAAACAAACGAGTGCCGAGCTGGGGGCGGCGCCATCTTGAAGCGGTCCCCGGCCGGCTTCAGTAACGGAGATAGCTCCTCCGGGACAACTTCCCGAAGGAGCGATCTCACCCACTAGACACCAGGGAAAAGTTGGATCTGGTAATCGGATGCAGCTGTCATCTTTGACAGCTGCATCTGATTACCTTATTAGCGGACACGGCGATCGGACCGTGCCCGCTAATAGCCGCGGCCCCGGGCTACATGAGGCACCCGTCCGTGGCGGTTCAAAGTGGGGTCGCCGTGCGGCCCTGCTCTAAATGCCCGCACCCGCGCGAGGACGTACAGTTACGTCCTCGTGCGGGAAAGGGTTAAATGGGAGGGAGAGATGTTGCAAAAGTAAAGCTCCCAACATGCCTGTATAGACTCAGCCAATAAGTGAAACTGCACTTTTGCAACAACTAGAGACTTTTGCTCTGGCAGCCATCCGGGAAGATTGGAACAACTTTTGCCGATGATGTCATCAGTCCAACGAGCATTAGCATCATATACTGTGCCAATGGTTTAACTGTCCTGATAGGCAATAGCATGCCAGTCCCCCCGTTTGCATCTCCACTGGTCTCATAGGCTTCATTTTAGGGTTTGGCAGATTCCGCCGCCCGCCCGAAGAATGAACCCGCTCATTCTTCAGGTTGACAGTCAAATCTTCTAAACCATAGAATGAAACCTAGACTGAAGCCTAAACCATAGAATTAAGTGGATTTGCACACGGCCATGAGCAGAGGCAGCTGTGGAATCCGTGGCAGATGGTCTGCCAGGAATCTTTAGTGTGGACATACCCTAACCTCAGAGACATAATAGTCACCCCCTTAACTAAGTTTTCCTGTTTGTACCTATTTACATATTAAGTTGATGTCCATGACCTGATGAAGGTACCAGGCCACCACCAAAATGCGTCATCTTCAAAAAAAAAATTGTACTTCAGAAGGTCTGAGGATTAACGCTATTAATGGATAGAGAACATGTTTTTACATTCAGTTACAAAGGAGAGAAATGAGGAGAAAAAATACTTCTTTAATCCAGAAGAGGATCTTCACCTTAACCCGATTATGCTGAATTAATGAATAACAGAAAATGTAACCATGTGAAAAACTGAAAATAATTATGTGGTAGCTACAATCAAATGCCTTTCATTATCTCGTTCCATTATACCGTCTTTCCATGTCACATGTCAACGTAAATAGACTTACACGAGAAAGAAGAGGTAATGGGCAAAGGGTTACGAACACAGTCATGTGAGTATTCATCTCAAATGGATTCATTAAACTCAGTGAATTTATTTATAGCCATAACCACTGACATGATTAAAAAAATTTATGATAAAACATGTGGCCAATGAAGGCAACCTCATGGTAGGTGTTTTGAGGCATTTCACTTGAGGCATGTTCATTGACACATTACCGCAGCATGACAAGAATGAATATTCTCACTCAGGTGCATTCATAATACTCCTTTTTATTGTGCTCCCTGCCATGCCTTATTGTCTGATTCACAAGTCACTTAGCCTTTTCAAAATTGTTTGATTCACTTGACTTGCCTCTTCTTATTTCTCCATTAATTTTTACATTGCGTTTCTGATAATGGATTTCGGGCTTATACTGGATGCAATTGACCAGATTACTTAAGAAAGGCTATTTATGACCTTTTAAGTTATTCAGATTGCAACCTGCAAAAGCAAATAAATAGGAATAGAAAACATTTATATTGCTGTCGTGCTGTGTACCCGGTGTACTTTAAGTGAAGTAAGTCCAAGCAATGGATCAGTGGATACAGCTGTGGAAATGTTAAGAGACGGATATATATGACATTTAATAACTATTTGCAGCATGAAAAAAAAAATTATATAATATATATATATATATATATATATATATATATATATATATATATATGAATAGATTCACCCACATATGACACCGAAATAGAAATTTTAAAGGGGTTGTGTCACAAACTGTTGGGCATACTAACAGTAGTAATAATTTTAGCCAATGCAATTCTTTTTCTTTTGTGTAGATGTTTAGATACCTGATGTCCCAGTGGCTGTTTTGGTTGTTTTGTTATGCTACTGAAAATAGCGCAGACATTGCTTCTTTTGCTAGGTCACGAATGCCCAGTGTCTTTTTCTTTCCCCAGCCTGTCTCTGCTGAGATCCCGTACTGCGTGTGCACAAAATACTGAACAGGCTGAGCGCTTAAATGGGAGCAAGAGCAATTGCAAATGTAAAGCTCCCATCATGCCTGTATAGACTAAGCCAATAAGTGAAACTTCTCTTTTGCAACAACTAGAGACTTTTGCTCTGACAGCCATCCGGGAAGATTGGAACAATTTTTGCCGATGTCATCAGTCCAACGAGTATTAGCATCACATACTGTGCCAATGGTGTAACTGTCCTGATAGGCGATAGCATGCCAGTCCAAGGCAAAAAGGTGACATCATAGATGCAACTTGTGACAGTGCGCTTATCCACTTTGGGGAGATGATGTCACCAGCATAAGACATTACAGCATTCCGAACCACGTAGGATGCATAATGACTACATATCGGATAGCTGCACTGCAAGGTATCTGAGAGCTTGCATCTTGGTTCTTTCATTACAGAAGGTTATCATTGGAGGTCCAGCAGTGGAGCACCATGTGATTAGTTTATACAGCAACTAATTACAGCTTTGTATTCATATCTCAAATGGGTATTCCCATTTGAGGCAGTATGCACATAGGGCATAACTCAGAGTTTGTATTTGCTTGCTATATGCAAAACCAGGCAGTTTTGGCTTCAGTCAGATTGATAAATCTGGGCCACTAATCCATTTGGTCCAAGAGTTTTTGAAATTAACCACTTTATTAAGGGTCACTAGTTATACAGTATAAGGTCAGGTTCACCCTGCGTAAAACACTGTCCGTTCTGTCCCCAAGCCAGGTTACAGAGCGGCCATTGTTACTGAAGATCATCCAGGCTGCAGTACTACCGGATGGATGATCTTCATTTGTGGTGAATTAGGATGTGGGTGCACCCCTTTACGCCCGCATCCCAATTCATCGCTGCACACAATGAAGCGTGCGGTCAGAGCCGCATGCACCATTGTGTATACTGACATGTTAGTTTTTCATGCGGCCGGATGGAATCTTGACCAGAGCTCATACTGTGTGTATACGCTCCGGTCGGGATTCCATTCATTCCAACACAATGTATAATTTGTATAAATCACGGCTGTTGTTGACAACTGCAACAACGGACGTGATTTATGCAAAACATATGTTGTGTGAACATAGCCTAACTATTGCTTCTTCACCTTACAAATTTTCAGGAAGGCAGGGGGAGAATGATAGCACTAACGTAACCCTTACACCTGGTCCCCTGATCTATTATATTGCATCTGATAGTGCTCATACTATGAGAACTGTAATCAACATCCCAGAGTGCGTGACAAGAAGTTGGGTTATTCTTATACAGTAGCACATTATTTATTTTTGTAGAAGCTAAGAATGAACATCATATCTTATGATTTCAATGCCATGTGTTGTTCCCAAATAGCCTCAAACAAGAACATGACCTGGGTTTCCAATGTTAAGCACTCATAGAACACAAAAGTCTTTTTCTGTCTAGTCTTTTACAGGATCTTTCTTCTAGATGCTTGAGATCGAAAAAAATTACAAAGCACAGACAACTCTGTATTTTAAAAAAATTAATTGTTCTCTGATCAATATTAAAAACACCTGACCTCCTCTTCTGCCAAAAGTCATTGTCCTCTTTAAAGACAGATCCAAGCTCTTGATAAGCTGAAGCACATCCACTCATCACCAGTAATGAAAAAAAGGAAAAAAGGAAAATTCTGCTTTGGGTCAGCTTTTTTGCCAGTGATTATGCAGTGTCCCAGAGCAGGTATCCACTGATGTTGTAGCAGCAAGTATAGGTTAGTACTATGTGCAGTAGGCTGGGGGGTTTAAGCCCATAGAATGTTGCTCCCACCACCGGGTGTCACTGTGATTTTTACTTTATGTTTACTGCTGAAGGTAAGCTACTAAAGGGTTAACTAATATATTTATTAATTGTAAGACTCATACGACTGTATGCTGTTTCTTTGCCTTGACCAATCACTAAGCTTGCTACGTTGACCTATCACAGGGGATGTCCGTTTCCCTTGTCTAATTAGATTCTCCTCCTAAAGAGCCTTATATATAACGGAGTAGGGTTCATTGGAAGCATATATATATGTGTGTATTCAGTAAAAAACTGTTTACATGCTTGGATCTCAGTGTTTACTGCTACACCTGCACTACACCAGTTATATTACAAAAAGTTGTGTGTTGGTGTATCCAGGGGTGGGCAAACATACTCCTCCTGGCCACCGTAACAAGTCCCTCTTTTGGTACTACAAAAACCAGCTCAGCAACAGTTAGGCCCCCTGGGTCACTGCAATTGTTTGCTATATCAGTGCTTTTCAGACTGCAAGAGGGGACTCCCCAGTTCTCCCAAAAATGACCATAAGCTGCACAGTCCTTTTCCTGACTGCAACAGTCTGTGGATTAGGAACATTATTACCTCACAGCGCTGTGCTATATTTTAGTAGATGACAGCTAAGGTCTTGGCCATCCGTAACAACATAAAACCAAACAGCATTGACATGAACCACTTGGCAAGCATCATATAAAATCCTACAACTGCATTTCCATGTGCTTTCTAGCGGCACATGCTGATGCTGTTTATTCTTCTTGTTGTCTATCACAGGCAATATTTTTAGAAATATTTGGTCTATGATCACATGTATGTGAATTTATTAGAAAAAAGAAATCTGAGACATATCAAGAAGTCCAGACATATCAAGAAGACCAGTCATACTGTAACTGTAATGGTTCTGACAAAAATTGCTTAAGTGGGGTTGTTTCAGGAAGACAACCCATGTCTGTATGACCTTTAATGGTATATATGCATGTCATAGAGGGCTGTCTAACAGTCAGGACTAGTGTTGAACAGAGATGCCGAACTGTTCGGATTCGGTGACCTTCTACGAAGCTGAACATATTTGACTGTCCACAGCTGCAGAGGTTGGGTGCAGCCCTAGGGAGTTTGGAAAACCATGCGGAACCTAGACAGCTTGGCCTCTTTGCTGGAGCTACCTCTATAATCCATAATAGAAAATTGTTCAGCTCACATACAGTATGTGAGTCATCCTTGTATGGATAACAATTCATCCTGATGACTACCATTAGTGTTGAGCGAGCATGCTCAGTTGAGCATAGTGTTCGATCAAACATTGGGTAGCTCAGCTGAAGTGCTCGGTGAAGGTGGCGATTCCCCCTCAATAACTGACAGGCTGCCAAACATTACCTAGTTTAGTGCTCAGCAATGTATGACATCTCTATAGTTAAATGTCAGGACCAGTCGTACCAAACACACAGAGACAGTGAGCCCTAAGCTTAGCCCCACCCACTATACCTCCCTACTTGCCACAATCTGCCCTAAAATTGCAGCGAGCAACTGGAAAACGGTCCCTGGCCTGGATACATGAAAAAAAAAGACAAGACAATACAAACTAACACAATAAAAATTGTCAGAAATCCGTGTCACAACAGTCGGGCAGCAAAAGTACAAAATCAAATCCAAAAGCATAGTCAAATAACATGCAATAAGGTCAGGGGCAGGCGGCAAGCCAGGGAGGGAGAATTCAAAGCAAGGGACAGAAAACCAGAGGCAACACACTGATAAATGCAGGGAAGCTGGAATGCAGGACAGGGAAGCTATACTGAATAACCAGCAATGAAGTGAGATACTGAGAACAACTTATAGTGCATCAGAGCCCTGTCCAGAATTCCATTGGTGCAAAAAGATAACTGCAGAGACACCATCATGTCTCAACGTCATTGAACTAACCAGACCTTCCTCCGGGAAGGAACAACCAAGCCAAGGAATGTCTCCAATCAAGGAAACCACCCAAGCAAGGTATCCATCCACAGACAGCTGTTTCAGGGTATTTGCCCCTCATCAGTGTGGAGTAGGAATCTGGCTAGTGGGAGCAATGACTAGTAAGTGCACGCAAAAGGACGCTGGTTGACCTCAGGAAGATCAACCAAAAAACCGCAAAGACACCATCACATGTCTCCACGTCAGTGTATTCTAGAGCATTGCCCCCTGGGAAATTAAATATGCAAAAAGAACACTGCAGAGACACTATTACATGTCATGACGTCAGTGAACAAGCCAGACCTTCCTCTGGGAAGGAACAACCAAGCCAAGGAATGTCTCCAATCATGGAAACCACCCAAGCAAGGTATCCATCGACAGACAGATGTTTCCGGGTATTTGCCCCTCATCAAGGTGGAGTAAGAATCTGGCTAGTGGGAGCAATGACTAGTAAGTGCATGCAAAAGGACGCTGGTTGACCTCAGGGACATCAACCAAAACACCAGTGTCTCTGCAGTGTTCTTTTTGCATATTTGATTTCCCAGGGGGCAATGCTCTAGAATACACTGACGTCGAGACATGTGATGGTGTCTCTACTGTGTTTTATTTTATCTCCCTGAGGTCAACCAGCGTCCTTTTGCATGCACTTACTAGTCATTTCTCCCACTAGCCAGATTCCTACTCCACACTGATGAGGGGCAAATACTCTGAAACAGCTGTCTGTGGATGGATACCTTGCTTGGGTGGTTTCCTTAATTGGAGACATTCCTTGGCTTGGTTGTTCCTTCCCGGAGGAAGGTCTGGCTAGTTCACTGACGTCGAGACATATGATGGTGTCTCTGCAGTGTTCTTTTTGCATATTTGATTTCCCAGAGGGCAATGCTCTAGAATACACTGACGTCGAGACATGTGATGGTGTCTCTGCGTTTTTTTGGTTGTCAACCAGCGTCCTTTTGCAGAATTTCATTGGAGCAGCCTTCTGACTGCAGCAGAGCATACGCAGCTGACAACAAAGAAACTGACTGGATGAAAGATCCCTCAGTCACAGAGAAACCAAAGCAACAAAGCTTAAAAGGGTTATCCAGTGCTACAAAAACATGGCCACTTTCCCCCTACTCTGGTCTCCAGTTCAGGTGCGGTTTGCAATTAAGCTCCATTTACTTCAATGGAACTGAGTTTCACAACCCCACCCAATCTGGAGACAAGAGAGGGAGAAAAGTGGCCATGTTTTTGTAGCGCTGGATAGCCCCTTTAACTCTGAACCTGCCAGTGAACTAAACAGGTGGACACGGGTGTGGTGGAACCCTGCTAATCATCACCCAGCAAGGGCTGAAATAAGACAGTGTTCATACCAGGTTCAGACATAAATAAACACAAAAGTGCAAAATCATGGCCAAAAGCCCAGTCTCTTCTGACAGTTGATGAATAGATTGCTGTCCACTTACAAACACCATTAATTTCTGAAAAAATGTTTCCCACTTCTCTAGATCAGTGGTGGTCCCACCAGGTAGACTTCGACTTTTCAGACACAGGTATACACAGATGTAGTCAGTCTCATCTTTAACCCTGGTGAAATGGGATATACCCAAAACCCAACGCCAAAACAGGTTAATGCACTTAAGATAGCCAAGGCTACATATGTGTGCATCTTGCGCTTTGGAGCATTGTGACATGCCACTAAACATATAAACACTAATCGTTATCATTAGACATGAGTGCAATGCAACCTTCCCCAAAAGAGACAATATATATATGTTAAGGCTGGGTTCACACTGCGTTTTTAGCATACGTTTAACGGATCCATTTTTTTTAACAGACAAAAAAAAGTGTCATCAACGTTTAGGTGTCCATTAAAAAAAACGGATCCGTTTTGATTCTTTTTTTTTTTTATAATGGAAGTCAATGGAAAAACTGATTAAAACGGATGCACACAAATGTATCCGTTTTTGCAATCCGTTTTTCATCCGTTTTTTCTTTTTTTTTTTTTTTTTTTCAAAAAACAGATAAAAAAAATGGATTGCAAAAACGCAGTGTGAACCCAGCCTAAACCAATGATATACCTTTATATTCCTTTCTATCAATCTGTTAGTTGTATCTGCTGATTAGGTTACCTGTTTTGCATCCTTAATTTCCTATACCACCTTTGTAAGATGCTGCTTTTATTGTTGATGAAAATAAGAATCCCTGGGCAAAGTAATACCAGATGGCACATTAAAGTGCAATAAAATCACTGGAAATATAAGTCCCTGAGTTGTTCTCTTATTTGAAGACTTTTAAGTTTCTATTCATCTGTTTCCGAGTTATTCTAATTCCTTCTGTGGGTAATAGATGCTGGGTACAGACCACTAATGGCGACTATAACTGTGCTAATAGGGTATGTAACTTAGCAGTTTGAGGCATATAAATTTGCAGATTTATGTTGTGTGACAATGAAGAGTTACAGATGCAGCACAGCTTTAGCTTTGGTATAATTTAGTGTGATACTACAGTAAGTAATCTGGGGTTTAACATAGGAATACAGGTAAATATTATATTGTGTATTATGTTAAAGGGGTTGTGTGAGATTTCAAAACAAAAATTAGATAATATTTTGTTTTTATAAAAACTGCCACTCTTGCCCATGGGCTATGTCTAGTTTTACTAAGCTAAGCCCCATTTAAGTGCACCCAGGAAATAAACACTATACACAAATGATATAGCTCTAAAGAGATAGGTTGGGTTCACACTACGTTTTTGCAATCCGTTTTCTTTTTTTTTTTTTGCAAAAAAATGGATGAAAAAAACTGATGCATTTGTAGACATCCGTTTTGATCTGTTTTTCCATTGACTTCCATGAATAAAAAAAAAAAAAAAAAAAAAAACGGATCAAAGCGGATCCATTTTTGTAAAAAAAAAAACAGACTCTTTTTGATCCGTTTTTTATGATGGAAGGCAATCAAAACAGATGCACACAAATGCATCATTTTTTCCCCAAAGAAAACGGATGAAAATAATTTATTGCAAAAACGTAGTGTAAACCCAGCCTTACCTTGCAAATTAGGTTTCTGTGTCTGTACATGTTAAGCATAGGATTTTGAAAGAACTTGTCATTAGTTTCATACTACCCAAATCATGTATAGTTTGAAACATTGATATACGATTCACTCTAGGCGTTTCAGAGGAATCATAATTACAAAGACGGTTGTGGTTGGAAACCATTGCACAGTCATTGCACAGTCCCTAGCAGGTTATTTTTTTGTCTGATGACCTTGATTGATTTTCACTTAGGATTTTAAATGTCCTCATACATTTTACACTTTTGTCAGCTGTACCCACTGCTAGTGGTGGATTTAGCTTGCATTATATGGTGTATGGAGCTCTCCGGACAGTCCACCAAAAGATGAAGTTAGTGGAGTTTTACACGATGCAAAATTTGTGCCTGATCCTTTTGTTCTGGCAGAGATAAGCTGCAGTAAGATCGCTCTGGCTGTGGCTTAACCTTACGCATAGAAAACACAGGAGTGCTTAGTGATGTTAAACGTTCCTGGGCATGAGGACAATGAGGAGAGGACGGAAGAGATCATTTAGCTGAGGGCTTGATTTTAGAGACCTTTCAGCTGTCAGTTAATGTATGACCACCTTTAGGTATACAGTAGATGTGGGGGAAGCCACCATTGACCAGTCCATTGTTATCTAGATAAGAGATTAAAATAATTTAGACAAAGGCAACTCAGAAATGGATCCAGCTTGTGTCTGCAGAATGTTGAGGCAGAATTAGGGTGTAAAATTGATATCTGCAAAAAAAAAAAAAAAAAAGACAAGTTAATTAAAACCAAGTGGGCACCGATGAATCAAATCAATTGGCAAGGGGATAATTAAATAATCAGAAGACAATCTAAATCCAGCACACAAAGGCACTATGTGCAGCATGGGCAGTGGCTAGATGGGCCGGAAGTGACTCATTTAAGGTCCTAGTTGGTTGTCCCAGGTATCTGGAGCAAAGTTTATTGCAGTGCATCCCACAGCTACTAGAAGGTATGTGGGGGAAGATCCATAGAGTGAACATGGTGATCAAGATGCTATATTGGGTCATGTCTGGGGAATTAGGTGGGTAGAGTATTGCTTTTCACACAAGTGTCAGACATTTCTGGTCATATGACATGTGGAATATCCCATCTGCCCCAGGTAAGATATTCAGCATGTATGATTTTACATGATACCCACATCAATTGAGAGTGCCTTCCACATGGATGAATGGCCAGAAAATCCCACAAGAACATCATTCAAACCACAATGCTGCAAACACCAGACTCCAATGTTTATCTGCTTAACAAAGTAGAAAACATAGAAAATATGACTCATTAATGGAGACAATCCTTTACTAATCAGTAGGTCCAATTCTAATACTGCAGGGAAAATAGAACCCTTTTCTGCAGCTGGAACTTCCCTAGCCTAGGTGCAATGACCACCCATCTGCTTCAGAGCCCCCCACACAGTAAGGTCCCCTGTAGTGTTGTGTTAGACACCTATCTAGTAGCCCCTTTTGGGGGTGAACTGTTCCACTGTAGGGTGTCAGCTTGCCCTTGTGTACCTCTATAGCCAATGTTAGTTTCTCACAATGACATGTGTTGTTCCTTAGTAGAGATGAGCGAATATGATTCTATCGAGTAGGTATTCGATCGAATATTGCGGTATTCAAAAGATTTAAATTCAATCGAATAGTGAGGCGAATATGCGGGAAACATTTGAAAGCCCTCCCATCGCAGTTACCGCTTTTTTAATCCAAAGACCATGCAGGGAGGCCGTGAGGGACCCTGGGAGTACGCACGCAGTGCGAAAACGGCGTCTACCCTCATTGGGTAGCTGAATCACATGACCTTGAATACTTGGCTCCCGCCTCTCGACCGCAGATGAGCTTTCAACCTAGTCAGGGAAAGATCTGGCAGCAGGGAGAGATAGGTTTTAGTAACTTTTTGGATAGGCAGGCTTACTACAGAACCCAAAAGTCCTTTTCAGGGCTAAGATCAAACGAAAAAGTCATCTCTGAATCAAAAGCACTTCTCAGTGCTAAGAAATAGACGATATAACAGCAGCATCAGCATCAGCAGGTGTATTCATTCCAGTACCCTGCGTGTACAAGTGACTTATAGTGTCCCTGTTTAACACCACTAAGGGCACGTTATACATATTGTTCCAGTAGCCCACTAAGGGGACCTGAAATATACTGTTTCAGTAGCCCAGTAAAAGGCACGTGATACATATTGTTCCAGTAGCCCAGTAAAAGGCACGTCATACATTCTGTTCCAGTAACGTACGTACAGCATTACACGTGATACGCGTGAATAACATGACGCTCTGTGGACATTGGAATCATGTATGTAACACTCTGCAAGAAATACGAATGAAATGTGTGAACATTGCCATAAATGTTTGTAAAGCATTCGCAAATAGTTTTCCTTCGTAACTGCAGAGAGTGGCATTATATTGCAATTTTGGGGTGTAAGGTGCACCCAGGCATGCTCCTCCTAATGTCCCAGTGTCTTTCCGGAGGTGTTTGCATCGTTTAGGGAGGGTTTTATGAAGGACTTGGTGACCTCCAAGTGGTCGAATTTTGATTTCCGAAGTCGAATATTTCACTACTCGCCCATCTCTACTCCTCAGTATTCACATTGCCTATTCATAACAGTGCTTTTCACATTACACTTTCATCACACCAGCACACAAACACTTCACAAAGTGCACAGTTTCAAAAATACCTCCACTCTTGGCTGGAAAACCAATAGTGACCCTTTTTTGCAACTCTGATAAATTACCCCTTTTACCCAATACAGCAATAAGGGAGATGGGTGCAGAAAGCTTAGAAGTATAAGTATATCTTATGTATCCACCAAGCAATGTGTGAGTGTGCTACATTGCCTTAAAGTTTTAAGGTAAAATTGGCTGCTGATATTGAAGTGGACAAGCAACAAAATAAAGAGAAGTGGGCTTGATGTGACACACAAAGATACCAGCATACAAAAACCATATGAAACTAAGTAAACATTAACTGTCTGTTAATTATATCGAGCAGTACTTTGCATATGTAATAAGTAAAATTTGGCAATAAAATGCAACGTTCTTAAGGGACGTAAATCTATTAACGTACCAAAAGCAGATTATACTTTAAGAGGGAAAGTTTTTAGTAGAGCTTGCTTCATACAGTACAGTAAATTGTTGGAACAAGTCACCCGTTACATAGTGAATTAGGGATCTTAAAGGCTAAACTACAGCAGTATATCTCTAATATTGCCAAAGACAAAATGTTACATATCTTGACAGGGCATAAAATATATTCATCGACATATTAAATACTATAATTCCTAAAAAAAAGGCCCCTTTGTCTTCACTACAGTATATGAGCTGTATAATTGCACAGTCAGGGAAGGTCTTAAAGAAAAAGATTTCAGGGAACAGTAGTCGTAAAAGGCAAGCTAAATGAATCATTCTAAAGAACAGGTAACATCTAAAATGATTGCTTCATTTAATAGAGTCCTGACAACTTTTTAACATTGATTGAGGTCAAACAAAGAAATAAAACCAACTTCACAGTAAGAGTAAGCCAAAGTCTTCAGGATTATTGCTAAGCAAAGAAAAATACAATCAGATTGTACTTCTCTATAGAAAGCCTACATTGTACTTTTCAATAATAATCTTACGCTATTGTGAACTTTTTGTTTCTTAGAGAAAGTTATTGGACTTAATGCTCTTAGATGTGATTTATACAAAGGCTCAGGAATGAGCTTATGAATGGGGGTTCTTCTTATTTTTTGTACTGGATAGTACAAAATTCAAATTATCACTAACAATTTACACTCTAATTTCCAATAGTTCATTGTCAGGCAATAATGTTCCAGAAGTGTTGGTGATCACCTCTTTGAGTTAAAATTGGAAAGGTGAGATAACAGCATTTGGTGAATACAGTATGTAATCAAAAATTGCCTTCAGGCCCAAAATACATGTTTGGATATTCTGATAAGAACATCACTTTTCTAGTTATATTCTGGTCATATGACCATTATATAGCTACATAGGTTGAAAAAAGTCTATTATATTTAACCTACAGTATGCCCCTATTGTGTTGATCCAGAGGAAAGAAGAAAAAAACATTTTGAGGCAGGTAGAAATTGCCCATCTCTCCAGGTGGCAATTGCCCATCAGCTCCAAAATGACAATCAGAACAAATCCATTTATTTATTTATTTATTTAATTATTTATGTATTAAATTTTTTTAAGCATCCAGGCCTCCCTTGAACTTACTCATCTATTTTTTTTAGTCAGCTATTACATTATTGTGTGGCAGAGTTCTATAGTCTTGCGTAGAGGAGGCCCTTTTGTCATGATTACAAATAGATATAAAAGGATCAGTGGAAAGATCTCTGTACTATCTATTTATATATTCCAATTGTTCTCTTAGCCCATGAGCATTGACACTATTACAAAGTGTCAATGTTTTTTTCCTAAAAAGTTGTATTGAATTGAACAAAACAAATAAACACATTAACTGACAAAACAAGGTCTGCTTAGTACAGATCCAGCAAAGTTGTACTTTTTCATACATGTCGGCTGCAGTAAAAAGAAATTTTGTAAGTACAAACTAAACTAAAACTAAACTAAAGAAGCAGTCCAAGTGACTATCAGCAGCACAGAAAAATGAATAAAGTGGTACAGGTGGGTTCCTATCTCACCAAACCAGCCCTGGGTTGGTATCAATATCCATAAAGAAACAATGGAGACATCACATCCAAGTGAATCCCATTTAAATTTCACACCAGTGTGCGACGTTTTGGCTATACAAAGCTTTTTTCAAGCAGTACCACTATTAGGATCACTGCTTGAAAAGGGCTTGGTATAGCCGAAAACCAGATGCACTTGAATGTGCTGTTTCCATTGCTTCTTTCTAAAAATCAAATCAACGCTAACAAGATTGATAGAAGAAACTGGAAGGAATTGGTGGTGGGGGCGGTATTCAAGTGTGGACCTCAAAACCTCTGTGTGAGATCCATGGGGACCATATGTTAATAAACCTAAAGTGAGTACAAGACTCCCAGTGAGATAACTTCTCCAACCTGTATATGTGGTCTACATTTGCAGTCCGTTCTGATATGAAAGGGATCTTTTGCGACCGCCAGTGAAAAGTTATGAGAAGTTGGGCAGCAAGAACAACCTAGACTGAATTGTGGGACAGGTTCACCAGAAATGCAAGGATATACACCCTCATCTTGAGAGCATTTTCAGGATGTACTTGGGGAATTAGCATAGAAGTATGCATACTTGTCAGGGGTCCTGTATCATCCACTTAGTATTTTGTAACTATTTTCTTGTACAGTATGTAGACGTATCTTGAAGTGGCGTGTGGGGCGGCCAGAATGACCTTTAGCTCACTTGTTTGGCGATGTCCCTTTCCCATAACCTGATATAGGGTGGCTTTAAAAGCACAGCAGTAAGCACTAATACTCATGGACAACTGCAAAATGTATCTACAGGCCTCTGGAGTTTCTCTACATGAGTGTGTATTCCATCTGGTTATTGTGGTGCTCACTTTAATGAAACAAAAGTCTTTTTCAAGAAGTATATTGTAAAGAAATCCAAGGGCACTCACCATTGCAAATGTGCTAATTTATTGAAGATGAAACGCAGTATACAGTACATCTTGCAGCTTTAGCAGGTATCTAGAGAAGAAACCTGTTAGATACAGTATGTGAAACAGCTGTCATAATTTTCAGTGGGGGTGTTGGTGTCTTCACTACCTGCTAAAGCTGCTGCGTTTCATTTTCCATAAATGAGCACATCTGCAATGATTAGTGGTCTTGGATTTCTTTATAATATACTAATATAGGGCGGGGCAGTGTTAGGAAAAGGAGTACTCAGTTTCTTATAAATTTGTGAGAACACCTTAATTAGGGTATGGATCTAGCATCCATTTCCTCAAACAATGGCAGCAGTCTATGCGAGGGTTTCAACTTACTGATGTGCAGTATTTGTCCCTTTCTTCACTTGTCAGACTACTTTCCTGTCTCCCCCCCCCCCCCCCAAACATCCAAAGTCGTAATTCACTCTTAAAACACTTCCCATATTCACCTAGAGACTGAATAGGCCACTGAACTAGTCTTTACAGTTGCCCATAGAAGTCTATGGAGGAAGAAGGGGAAGGGAGAGAAACACAGGCAAAATGAAACACATGCACAGCTTCTAGTAAATGTTACATCTCTGTACTGCTTGTGACAATCTGGGGGTTACTCACTTGCTGGGATCGCCATCTCCTGGGCCTGAGACGGTTGGCACATCACAAATTGCAGTCCAGTCAGTGCTGTATGCTTTATACTGACCTCAGTCAGCTTTATTTGTCTGTTCAAATAACATAAGACATAGGCAACACTGCCAATAAAATAAAACCTGGGCTGTCTAGCCACTGACTACACATTGCAGCTTCCCTAGCTGACTTTCTGAGCCTACTGCTCCACTTGATCAGGTGCACTGGTCTCACCCAGACTTGTCTGCAGCTCCCACAGGCCTAGCGCTGCCTGTGTTCTCCCACCCTGGGAGTCTTCACCTGGGAGCCCTCACCTGGGAAGCTCTGGAGTCTCTAATAGATCCACCAGGTGGGTTTCAGAGCCTCATTAGCTCTAGGGCTGGAGTGGAGTATCTGGACCAGGAGCTCCACCTGAACTCCAATTCCCACTCCAGAGGCATAGAACTGCCTCTTACAGCCCCACCATGCCACATATCCTCCCCCCCTGACAAAGACCGTAGAACTTGTCACTTTATTAACACCCCCTCCTGGGTCAAAGGTCCTACATTGGGGTAAGATGTGACACCATTCATGACTTTTTTTATTTTTCTGGGGACACACATCACACTTTTCATGAGATTTTTGTTTCCCCCACATTTTCCATAACACAGGAACACCATGGTCCTCTTTCTCCCTTTGACGTTCATTTCTTTCATGAACATGTCCATAAGTGGAGACAGGCATTGGACGGCTGTACTGAGAACCACTCTCAGCAGGCACACAGTCCTTGTTCTCATATGTAATTTGGTTTCCCTTATTGGTAACATCCAGGTTGTTCCCCTTGGCAACATGCAACCTCTCACTTCCAGCTACATTGGACGGGACTGTATAAGTGACACTCGGCTCAGACATTGCCTGATAGGCCTCACTACCTCTCACTCCAGACAGGGCAACATACAGACTTCAGACACTTTCAGTGTCCAAAGGAAAAGTCTTCCCATCAGCTCCTTCATGCACATCTGGGTACTGAAGACTCAGTTCCTCCAAAGTTACCTTTTCACCATTTATATGAACCTCAGCAGCTTCAAGACTCCCTGTAAGAGGCACTAGCTCTTCAACCTGACCTTCTCTGGCCACCATCTCATCACCTGCTACTTGAGGCATGTTCACATTAGCCACAGGAACAGCTTCTGGTGGCTCTTCTACTACTGTGTGACCACCTCTAACCTCACTGGATGCTACTACTGTGTGACCACTACTAACCTCACTGGATGCTACTTCTGTGTGACCACTACTAACCCCACTGGATGCATCCCTCAGGTCTATCCTGCTCTGCAGTGTAACACAGTCACCCACACCAGGTTTACTGTCATAGACATAGGGGGCGCTCTCAGTCAAGCCATGTGCATACAGCTTCCTACCAGGCCAAGCACACCTGGCTGTCTTCATGCAATATTTCTGTCTACAACCATGTTCACACTGGTCACTTTTTACCCTTTTCTTTCTGTGATACTTGCTGGACAGCAGGCTAGCACAGCGGTGAGGGAAAACCTTATTATATCAGAACTTTTTGACTCGCTCACTGTAAGGACGCAGTGTAGGTGTGAGAATACACAACACATTTTCACTATGTTTCCGCATCACATGCATTCTCACTGCACCACGCTGGGAAAACCGTGCCCCACAAACCCAGCATACACACCGCTTACTGCCACAGTCACTTCTCACATGCTGTTTGACTTTGTAGGTGACTCTCCTGGTATTATGCAAACCGATACGCTTGTGAACAGTCTTCTCACCCTCCTTACCATCTACAGCAGATATCTGGTTGCCACTAGCAACCACATTGGCCTCACTTGAGTCTGTAAAGGCCACCAAACTCTCCATACTGCTTTCCCCCACAGCACATTCATCACATGCAATACTCTGGTTCCTTATACACCATGACCTCTAGGGGCAGCACTGCACCCTCATCACATGCAATCTTCTGGTCATTACACACCATGACTCCTAGGGGCACACTTGAGCTAATCCCCTCTACTGCTCTGTCTTCTTTAGAAGTTAGTTCACATTCTGCATTCACTGGAACTAACTCTGTAGCACACCCATCATTTACCTGCTCAGGTTGTGTGACATAGTTATGGGCAACATGCATGTTAGGCAGCAAATCTAACATTACATTACTGCTATCCCATAACTTCTGGGTGACATTACCACTATCACATAACTGCGAGGTGACATTACCACTATCACATAACTGCTGGGTGACATTTTCAACAGACATTGCATGCAATACATTTTTATCCTTAAGTTCATCTGACTTTTCAAGTCTATGTTCAGACTGTGCAATAATCTCATCAGGTATCAGGATGGTCTTGTCAGCCACAGGCTTCTTCTCCTCACATGGTACCATCGCTGAACATTTGGACTCATTCTGGTCACAGTTCACACAGTCAGATAGTGAGGCTCCACCCACTGGTAACTCTGGGACTTTTGGATATGGTTCTCCTGGCTCCCCCCCCTTAGGCAGTGGTACAGCACAATTTACAGGGGATTCTCCCTCCCACAACTGCCAGAAATAAGGAAAGTCTCTGCCCAGTATGAACTCCACCTCAAGCTCTGCACAGACCTCCAGCACATGATTTACTGTCCCATAACATGTTTTAAAGTCAATTAGAATAGTCTTACCATATGGTTCTGGTCGACTCTTCACGAACAGTATAATATCCGGGTGGACCCTGGACACCTCCTGGTGACAATCCAGGTGAACCAGCAGTGGGATTCCTCCCACCAGCAATTCACAGGTTTTTGGTTTGAGTTTCTCTGATCTCCTGACCAGAGGACAATAAGATGCACAGACACCCGCACCCATGCACCTCCAACATGGCGCTCTCTGCTCAGTGACTGCCGCTTGCTGTTTTGGTTGGTTGCTCCTAGCAACAACATGGCGTCTCTGAAAAAGTGAATTTTTAACACTTGGGCACTTGGCAAAAGCACATCCAATTACACAACAGTCCATTCTCATACATCTCAAGCCTGGCTCTGGCTGGTTGCCCTTAGAGACGGCAAAATCACGGTTTATATCTGGAGAAACAGACCAGGATGCACCTGGGACCTTGGTACAGCAACCACTTGGCTTGGACACCTGTGCTTTCTGGTTAGCAGCCCCCTGCAGTGCAGTGCAGGTATTTGGACACCAGCTCTGTGTAGCAGTACAAGCACTTTGTACAGGAGCTTGCTTATCCAATGTCCTTTGCAGTTGGGCCTCAACAGCCTCCCGCTCTGCTTCAAACTGCGCAAGGTTATCACCCATCTGTTTGGCCATGTCTTCACGGCGCTGTATGTCCCATATACATCTGACATAGTCCTCTGCTAGACCCATGGCAACAATATTCTTTAAGCAGCAGAAACACCAGCTTCAAACATAAGCAAAACTGGCCTTATCCAGACAAGACAGTCTCTGTATGTCTCTCTCCACAGCAACACAGTCTCTGTATGTCTCTCTCCACAGAGACTCAATCTCTCAAGGCTTCTGGCCCTTTAAATCCAGCAGAAACACAGTCTCTGTATATCTCTTGCTCCACAGAGACACAACCTCTTATAAGGCTTCTGGCCCTTCAAATCCAGCAACAAAGTTCATGTGCCATTTTCTTGCCCGCGTCCTCCACCATATGTGACAATCTGGGGGTTACTCACTTGCTGGGATCGCCATCTCCTGAGCCTGAGACGGTTGGCACATCACAAATTGCAGTCCAGTCAGTGCTGTATGCTTTATACTGACCACAGTCAGCTTTATTTATCCGTTCAAATAACACAAGACATAGGCAACACTGCCAATAAAATAAAACCTGGGCTGTCTAGCCACTGACTACACATTGCAGCTTCCCTAGCTGACTTTCTGAGCCTACTGCTCCACTTAATCAGGTGCACTGGTCTCACCCAGACTTGTCTGCAGCTCCCACAGGCCTAGCGCTGCCTGTGTTCTCCCACCCTGGGAGTCTTCACCTGGGAGCCATCACTTGGGAAGCTCTGGAGTCTCTAATAGAGCTCCACCAGGTGGGTTTCAGAGCCTCATTAGCTCTAGGGCTGGAGTGGAGTATCTGGACCAGGAGCTTCACCTGAACTCCAATTCCCACTCCAGAGGCATAGAACTGCCTCTTACAGCACCACCATGCCACATGCTATATACTACTCTATAATACCTACCATGCTGCTGCTTTTGGCAGTGTGTCATAGAAAGATAGGAAAGTAGGATCAACTGTTCTTTGTGTATGCAGTGTATCTGAGATATCATAGCTGCTAGTCTATACCCACAAGCACAGAGACAACAAAAAATCTGAAATATCTTTAGAGCAGAAAACTATAGAAGAAAAGCCATGTCTGAGTTATATAATGGAGACAAATATTGCAACTATTGTAGAGCAAATCTTTGATATTAGGGGGAAAAAAGCAGTTTGCTTCGCTTGGTTGTTGGCTTGTTCTGGGAAAAGTTTCCCAGGACTGTATCCAGTTTTTCCAGCTACCCTGAGATCAAAGGTAGAATGACCCTCAACTTGCTTGGTAAAAATAGTTTGGCAGGTTCCTTTTGCCATAACCTAATATAAGGCGTGGTGGTGTTTTTATAAATTTGTGAGACCACCTTAAGCAAAGGTATTTACTAGGGATGGTCCGAACCTGCCGAGGTTCGGGTTCGTAAGAACCTGAACACTCAGCATCACATTCCCGCTGTCTGCCCGATCCGTGGAGCGGGCGGATACAGCGGAAGGAACGCCTGAAAAACTGGGATACAGCCTATGGCTATGGTTGTATCCCAGTTTTCCAGGCGGTCCTCCCGCTGGATCCGCCCGCTGCACGGAGCGGGCAGAAAGCGGGAATCATTACCGAGGGTTCGGGTTCGTACGAACCCGAAACGAACTCTGTTCGGACCATCCCTAGTATTTACTCAAATACTGACAGTGGCCTTTTTGAGGGTTCCAACTTACTGATGTACAGTCTTTGAACCTTTCTTTACCTATTAGACTACTTTCCTGTTTCCCCCATATATCCAAAGTCGTCATTCATGCTTAAAATACTTATTAGAAAAGCACTTTTCTGGGCTTTGCATCCATCTTTTACAGGCACTTGAAGCTGAGTTCAAAGGTAGGCGGCTGACAAGCAAAGCATTTCACTTTGTACTGTAGATTTACTCATCTTTAATTGCAACTACCCCCAGCCTTGATTTCCCATCAATTTTGCATTCTTGTTTTTTTGGGGAAATGTGTTCAAGGCAACCACCACACACCCATCAAGTTCTGTGAACAAGTCCTTCCTGTGATAGTATGAAAGATGCTGTTAAGAAGTATAATTGCTTTGACATCAATTTATCCCACCTATCCCATATATTTAAAAGAGGTGTTGGGACCCATCCACCTGTGCTACCGACACACTCATTTTTCAACTCTCCTCAAACGTTATATTGGCATAACCTTGTATTTTCACAATAAGCATAGTCACAATAAAATCCAGCCAATAAAAAGTAGTCTATTGTGATATTATAAAAATAAAACATATTGTGCTACTGGACACAGGCAATTGTGACATGAGCACAATGGAGCAGAAAAAAAAATTGAAAGATCATTGTAATCCAACACAGTCTTTGCCTAGCGAAATAGAAAAAAACATTATTATCAAATCATTTCAGTGGTGAACAGCCGAGACTCTATTGTGATATAATCAAATAGAAAACAGCTTTAAAAAAGCACAGAGCCCATTGTAACAAATGTTGTTGAGACATCACGACAATATAACCTAGCCAAGAAAGACAAAACATTATTGTAACATAACAACTGTAAATCAGACTTCAAATATAGACAAACACTATTGTGAGAGACAACAGAAGCCTAGAAAAGACATAGGACTTTGTGATATCATCAAAGTAGAACATAGGCTGGAAATAAACATAAACTTTATTGTGACATAATCACAATGGAAACAATTTATTAAAGAAAAGTTGTGACATCATCTGAATAAATTACAACATTGGAAATAATAAACTGGCTTTTTTTCCACCGTCAACACCAAACCTAACCATCGCTTCTGTGTAAATGGCATAAAATCAAAAGCAGCTAAAGGAGGACGACTGCCATTTGTTTGATAACCTAATAATAAAGCATATCATATGGGGAAAAAAGGGCACACATGCAATTGTGATAGAATAGCAATAAATTCCAGCCAATAAAGTATGGCCCATTGTAACATCACTGCAATAGATAAAATTTATAAATGGAAAATTGTAAAATCAACACAATAAAGCACAGATTAGGAATAAAGACATACACAAAGAATTCCCTTTATTCTCTGTAGCTGTCCACCCCCACCCCTACCACAGTACATGCACTTAATCTTGGTAATTTAAAGGACCAACAAATCACTTATCCTACGCACACCTGCCTACTTTATGTACAGTATTTTCCTGCGTGTAAGACTAGTTTTTAACCAATGAAAATATTCTCAAAAGTCAGGGGTCATCTTATATGCTGGGTGCTGAAAAACTTCAGAACCGGACTGGAGAATCTGCAGTCGCGCAAACGGTGGGGGGAACTAAAAATCGGCCACATCCCTGCCGTATGCAGCAACTGTGTGAAGGGCAGAGCAAGCTGCAGGAGTCCGGGGTATGGAAAAAAAAAAGATACGGTAAAGTGGCGCTGTTCCTAGAAAAACACACCTCTTTCACCTGTCTGGACCCACCTTGTATCCTACCGGTATTACTGTACCTCCTTCTCTGCCTCTCAAATCTCGCTGCTGTCTAATGTGTTTTTATTAATTATTATTTGGTGTGCATTGGAAGAAGGGTAGTCTTAAACAGCAAGTATATGCGAAACTCTATATTTTAACTGGAAAAGTCAGGGGTCGTCTTATACCCCCAGCCGGCTTATATACTGGAAAATATGGTATTGCTTAAATACAATAAGGGAGGTCAATCCGACATCCTGTGCCAGAGCATTAAATTGGTTCTTAAGGTTCAAAGTATATTGGGAATATTTCTTCCTTTCCTGTGTTGGACCCAAACCATTGACCTTTAACCTTTAGCGCATCTCATGATCAATCAGTCTACTCCTAACTGCACTATGTTGCCACCTGCCCACAATCAACATGTGGACTCTGGCTTGCTTTGTCTGACTTTATAGTGCCTTGCACCAGTGTCTTCTGGTCCACTGTGACAGTGGCTACCCACATCCACTGCCCTTGAAAAGGCCCCTCGTACCCTCCAGCAGGACCTATTGCTGCCCTAGGCACTCAGCCTGGATGTACCCCATATTGGTAATCTCACATGCATCTTAATTTTTTTCTGGCAGATCTGCCATAAACATGCAACAAAATCGATACATGTTGCATAACGATTTGGCTGCCGATTCACCATGGATCTCATCCGTATATACAAAAAGGGGAAATGTATTATTTTCTTCCAGGTCACAGCATGATGGTTGTAACTAAATCAATAGTTATTTTTGTTTACCAACTTATCTTGTTTCCCCTTAATACTATAGTTTTAGACAAAGGCTTTGGGTGTCAAGTTCTGCTCTCCAGCAGCAAGAGTCCAGCCTTCACATCCTGGAGTTGGATGAAGGGTAAAAATCTAGAGGGTGCCTAGAATCTGCTTTTGTGCTTGGCTCAATGTCCACAACTTCTGCAGTGTTACATGCTATGGTAGAATGTTTCTGTGAAGAATAAAATTTTGTTTGGAGTGTTTAAAATTGTTTTTGTACACCGGAATAGCAAATAAAGGATATTGTTTTTTTTATATACACCTTAAGACTATGTTCCCACACTGTATGTTTACAATAAATATTACAATGAAATACACTAGGAATAAACATAAAATCCTTTTGATAAGGGATCTTGGCTGCTGACCTGTAGGTTCAAGTTATGCCAAGTTCCTGCTCCTAACAGGACTCAATAAGACTCACAGAGGTTCTTTATAGTCACAACAGACCACTTGACCCAAGCCAAGTACCTTGTAACTTTACGGGCATGACTGTTAGAAAAATAATGGAGTCTGCTGCACCTGGGAAGACATCTTTTCTCCTGTAACAAGGGGTTTTTCCCTCACAAATTCTCCTATGATTGATTCACATATTTCTCCCTTGCTTGATAGCCAGCCGCCTGCCACTTTCTTCACAGAATCTGGGAGTTCATCTAGGGAACTATGGACCAATTTTTTTTTAACTCTCCCCAAACAATTAAGGGCTTGCCAAAAAAATTAGCCATGCATACCTATCCTTTACCGAGTCAAAAAAAAAAAAAAAACACTCATTCCGTAATAAAAACAAATTAAATATGATAATTTTTTTGACAAATCAAGGACCATAATATTTGACCCAACTTTTTCAAACTTTGTTGTTGCTCTATACTGTCTTGTAGTTTACCATCCATAGAGCACACTGGTGTCCCATTTAACTTTTATTCACTAAATAAATCACATTACAAAGTTATACAACTTAGTTTAGTTATGCTCAGCCAATCACGGCTGAGCAGCTGATGACGCAACAGAGGGAGGGCAGCATGAGGGAAAGCTGGAGCGGTCCAGGCCGACCTCCCGAAGATGACGTTGTTGACCCAAGATGGTGGCCGGGGTCGACAGTGAATACTTAAGTATAATGGACCACACTTCAGGGGTGGGGGGAACACAGGAAAGGGGGGCATTTACTTAAATAACACACATTACAAAGTTGTATAACGCCGCACTACTCCTTTAATGTTCTTACTCAATGCTCATCCATTGCAACCAAATCACGGACACAGCTACACTGTGAATTTTGTATTGTACCTAAATTTATTTTCACTATTGAGTGGCAGTTGGAGTCCACAAGGCTATGCAGAGCCAAGTATGTTACTAAGGACTTTAGCTGTAGCTCAATCAATCTATTAGTACTACAAAATGTTGCATTGTATCCTTGGCCAAATGGCAAGCTCCTGGAAGAAACTAGGGAAAAAAGCCTTCTTCCCAGTTCCTTACATTATAGAAACTGTATAACAGGACCCATCAAGAATCTAATAATAAATAATAAAGCCAACAGAAAATGTATTTAGGGATTCCATACTAAGGTCTTCATCAGCCATAACAGAGCTTCCATATTGCTGCCAGCTCCAACATTGGAAGGTTGGCAATTATTTATAAAGGTTGTTTTTTTCCTCCCGCTCCTACGCTTTAGGAATGGTTCTTGCCCTGTTCGTTCATTCTACATCCAATAAATTTAAGAATTACAATTTACAATTTTGCTCAAGCTAGACTCTGATCATGCCACATAGTTGGGACCCTGCCATAACAGAGACCAGTGCATTCTTGGCTTAACATGCTGTCATCAATAGAGACAACGGGTGTAAGAAAGTGCCAGAGATTTGTAATTAACTTCTATTAAAAATCTTCCAGTACTTATCAGCTGCTGTATGTCCTGCAGGAAGGGGTGTTCTTTCCAGTCTGGAGAGCAGGAGATGGAATTTGCTACAGCTCTATGAAATTTCTTTCACAGTCATAGGTTTCAGCAGAGAGCTCTGTGTCAGACTGGAAAGAATACACGACTTCATGCGTGACATACAGCAGTTGATAAGTACTGGAAGACTTGACATTTTTTAATAAAAGTAATTTACAAATCTCTGACACATGCTGGGACCAGTTGATTGGAAAGAATTATTTTTTTTTATGTGAACTACCCCTTTAGGCTATGTTCACACTACATATATAACTGTACTACGGGCGTATGTTCGGGGTTCGTCCGCATCAGGCCGCATGCCGATTTTTCCCACAGCCATAGTTTCAGCCACACATGCACGGTGGCGTAAGAACTGCGGACGGAAAGATACGCAGTGTGAACATAGCCTTAAAGTGTATCTGTTATTATAAGTTTTGAACTTTAAATCAACAGTAGATTTGCAATTTACATTTATATTTTTTTTTTCTTTATTTAATTTTACTTATTTAATTCCATAGAAAACATGGCACTTCCTGTGTTTAGAGTCTTTTTTTCCCAAAGAGTCTTAACACATGAAGTCCTGTGTTTCCCAGGTCATCTGAGTGCTCACAGAGAAGGCAGTCATGTGATTGGTGGACACATTGAGCCTTAACTCTTTGTACTGCCTGGACTTCAAGTTTTTAGTCTCTTTTTTTAACCAGAACAAGACTAAAAAGGTTCAGGAGACTGGACCTGGATTTCTGGTAAGTGTAGCTGTCATATAGCTGCCTTAAGGAGACTGGACCTGGATTTCTGGTAAGTATAGCTTTGTTTTAAAGCATGGTAAAAAAGTAATAAAAAAAATTAATGTCTATTGCAAACTTGCTTTATGTCACATCTACTGTTGATTTAGACTTTGAAAGTTATAACCACTGGTACACTTAAAGATGCTCCAAAACTAATATATTTTTTTCTAATTATACTCAGGTCTACAGGGTATTTTGAGAACCAAAATTGGCACCAAATCTTAGTTTGTCCATGCTCCTATTTTGTTCACTTTAAGAGGGTGTTTCATGCCCCAACATTTCTTTTAAGGCTTAAAGGACAAGTGCCATGAAAAACTTTTTCCCAGTAATTGAAGCACATTACAAAGTTATATAACTCTGTAATATGCTTCAATCACCTATCTGCCTCCCTTCCCTGTATTTTCCCCCCTCCACCCCCCACCAGGAAGTGTCCTGACTCACACAGACCTGATTACTGTCGTCACCGTCACCAAGCTCTTCTCTCAGCTCCTTCTCCTGTTACACTAGCCTCCCCCCTCCCCTGCCTTGTCAGGTGACAGGCTTGCTCAGCTCCCATTGGCTGAACAACTGCAAGCCATCACTTGTCACATTTCACTTGCTTATCTTCCCTCTAACTGACTCCAGCACATAGGCAGCTCCCCCCTCCCCTCATACACTCTCTCCTGCTGCCGTGGACTCAGTGAAGGAGTCATGTCACTAGAGAAGATAAGCTGAGCAAGCAGAGTCACCTGACAAGGAGGGGAGGGGGAGGCTGCTGTAACAGGACCTAGAGCAGCCCTCCTGCTGATCACTCATCCTCACAAGAAGGAGCTGCCTGGTGACGGTGACGACAGTAATCAGGTCTGTGTGAGTTAGGACACTTCCTGGTGGGGGGTGGAGGGGGGAAAAGACAGGGAAGGGAGGCAGATAGATGATTGAAGCACATTACAGAGTTATATAACTTTGTTATGTGCTTCAATTACCGGGAAAAAGTTTTTCATGGCACTTGTCCTTTAAGAAAATAGACTGTAACATTCACAATACAAATACAATATACTGTATGCCGGTGTCGGAACTTAAAGCCTTCTTTGACACTTCTTTTACATTCAGAACCAAATATGTTTTTAGTTGTGAATGCACATAAAGTGTTCATCAGAGGTTTGTGTTGAAAATCATATGCCCAGGATAAAAGAAAAAAAAGGGAAAGTTTACCTTTCTAATCTCTCTTATCCGCACTTTAGAATCACAAAACACAACTAATCCTTCACTGATTTGACATTTGAATTGCCCAAATCACAATCTGCTTTACAAAGTCCTCTAGTACAAAAAAAAAAAAAAAAAAAGGAAAAAAGTTTATAGTGTTTTGAAATTTCCAAATGTACTCTTGTGCCCATGACAACCATTTGGGGGCATTCCCGGCTTCACAATAGAAGGCGAGTGAAAGAAGAAATGAGGATTTTAGAAAACTGTGCTGGGTCGCCAACTTCTCTGAACCCGAACGCTCGGCATTTGATTCTTGGTATCTGAATAAGTTGGATAAAATAGGCTGCATCCATGTTTTTCACGACTCCCTACGATTGCATTCAACTTCTACAGACACCGGGAATTAAATACAGCATGTTCTCTAAACATAGACATTTTCCTGAAGCCCACTCAAAACTATTCCCAATTTATCTATTAACCTGAACTATAACATCCCTATAAGCTTTAGGCCCATGGCCCAGATGGCCTTTAAAAGGTAATTTAAAACATACAGATGTAGCCTGTGTTAACTTGATCACAATGACGCGTTTAACTCGACATTCTAATTGACTTAACATGTACTGTAGCTCCCTGACACGATTGTTGCGTCATGGATCATGTCAACCCTGGCTACATCTGTATATGCTTTTGGGGGGTAAATTATCAAACTAGAAGGTGTAAATCTTGGCAAATATATATATATATATATATATATATATATATATATATATATATATATATATATGAAATGTCCTTATTTTTGAAGGAAAAGCACTGTACTTTTCAATGAAAATAACTTTAAGCTAGTCCTAACTTTAAACAAATACCCTCTATACATTGCTAATGTGGTAAATAACTATTCTAGCTGCAAATGTCTGTTTTTTGGTGCAATATCTACATAGGTGTATAGAGGCCCATTTCCAGCAACTATCACTCCAGTGTTTTAATGGTACAATGTGTTTGCTCATTGGCTCAGAAGGCTAATTGATGATTAGAAAACCCTTGTGCAATCATGTTCACACATCTAAAAACAGTCTAGCTCGTTACAGAAGCTACAAAACTGACCTTCCTTTGAGCAGATTGTGTTTCTGGAGCATCATATTTGTGGGGTCAATTAAACGCTCAAAATGGCCAGAAAAAGAGAATTTTCATCTGAAACTCGACAGTCTATTCTTGTTCTTAGAAATGAAAGCTATTCCATGCGAGAAATTGCTAAGAAATTGAAGATTTCCTACAACAGTGTGTACTACTCCCTTCAGAGGACAGCACAAACAGGCTCTAACCAGAGTAGAAAAAGAAGTGGGAGGCCGCGTTGCACAACTAAGCAAGAAGATAAGCACATTAGAGTCTCTAGTTTGAGAAACAGATGCCTCACAGGTCCCCAACTGGCATCTTCATTAAATAGTACCAGTGAAGAGACGGCTGCGGGATTTTGGGCTTCAGGGCAGAGTGGCAAAGAAAAAGCCATATCTGAGACTGGCCAATAAAAGAAAAAGATTAAGATGGGCAAAAGAACACAGACATTGGACAGAGGAAGACTGGAAAAAAGTGTTGTGGACGGATGAATCCAAGTTTGAGGTGTTTGGATCACAAAGAAGAACATTTGTGAGACGCAGAACAAATGAAAAGATGCTGGAAGAATGCCTGACGCCATCTGTTAAGCATGGTGGAGGTAATGTGATGGTCTGGGGTTGCTTTGGTAAGGTGGGAGATTTGTACAGGGTAAAAGGGACTCTGAATAAGGAAGGCTATCACTCAATTTTGCAACGCCATGCCATACCCAGTGGACAGAGCTTGATTGGAGCCAATTCCATCCTACAACAGGACAATAACCCTAAACACACCTCCAAATTGTGCAAGAACTAGTTACAGCAGAAGTAGGCAGCTGGTATTCTATCGGTAATGGAGTGGCCAGCGCAGTCACCAGATCTGAACCTCATTGAGCTGTTGTGGGAGCAGCTTGACCGTATGGTACGCTAGAAGTGCCCATCCAACCAATCCAACTTGTGGGAGCTGCTTCTAGAAGCGTGGGGTGCAATTTCTCCAGCTTACCCCAACAGATTAATAGCTAGAATGCCAAAGGTGTGCAATACTGTAATTGCTGCAAAAAGTGGATTCTTTGACGAAAGCATAGTTTGCTGTAAAAACAATGTTATTTCAAATACAAATCATTATTTCTAACCTTGTCAATGTCTTGACTCTATTTTCTATTCATTTCACAACGTATGGTGGTAAATAAGTGTGACTTTTCATGGAAAACACAAAATTGTTTGGGTGACCCCAAACTTTTGAACGGTAGTGTAGAAAAAAAAAAAAAAAAAAAAAATATATATATATATATATATATATATATATATTTTTTTTTTTTTGCCTGTGCCATGGCAGCTTTAGATTCACCAGATTTACTACTAAAAGGTGCGTGACTCTTGGTAAATGCAGCGTCGGGCTCAAAAACAAGGCTTTACATAAGCATTCAATGTTTGTGCTTAACATGCTTGTGGCTCTTTCCCTCCAAAAGTATGCATTTTTATGACTATGGCATAAGTATGCACACGTATTCCCAACAGACAGTTTAAAGGCATAGGTCTAACAAATTTGTTATTTCATAAAGAATACAATAGTTTAATATAAAACTGACTTGAATATTGTTGTCTGCATATATACAAGGATCACTTCTGTTGATTTGCCATCACTTGACAGACTTTACCAATGTAAATGATTAAAATGTCTCTATCCCCCTCTATAGACTATAGATTAAATTAAATTGTTCTACTGGGTATTGAAAAAGCGTAATTTTTTGAAAATGTGTGTTTTGAAAGGCGAATGAGCTTTCAAAATTACCAAGCAAACAATTAAATTAGACAAAGCTATGAAAAAGTATAGATGAGGTTGGGGTTGTTAACACCTTCCCGCAAATGGATGTGCCAGCAAGTCCTGCAGCAGGTAGGGGAGTTCAGAGAGGGGTTACTTAGTGACCCTGCTCTGCAGACCATGCCTCCCAGCTGCTCTTAGCAGCCAAGGACCACGGGCAGCAGATCGCCACACCCAGCTAATTAAGCCCTTCAAATGTAGCTGTCAAAGTTTTAAATGGTTTGTGTGTTCCATCCCTGGTGCCTAGTGGGGGAGAGCTCCTCTCCATGATGCGAACAGGGGGGGAAATCTCTTCTTCTTATCCGTCCGGGCCTCAGCATGGCAATTACGCTAATCCCATCATGGTAATCCATTGACCTGGGCTGCAGCAGCCGAGAGTAATACACTGAGCTAATTCATCAGTGTTGTATTAAGTATACTGCTCTGATCTCTATAAGAGATCAGTGCAACAATGATAGAGGACCCAGGCAGACTAAAAAGTTAACCCTTTAAGGACGAGCCAATTTTCGCTTTTGCGCTTTTGTTTATTCCTCCTTGTGTTTAACCCCTTAACGACATCGGGCGTATATTTACGCCCTGATGCCGGTAAGGACGTTCAGAGCGGGGCCGCGTGGCGACCCCGCTCTGAACCGCGGAGGTCCTGGGTGCCGCTTGTAGCCCGGGACCGTAGGTATTAGCGGGCACGGTCCGATCGCCGTGCCTGCTAATACAGTAATCAGATGCAGCTGTCAAACATGACAGCTGCATCCGATTACCGAATTCAGCTGTTCCCTGGTGTCTAGTGGCGGAGATCGCTCCCCCGGGATGACATTTAACGTGCAGGATCAGGAATGTGATAATTTAATAGTTTGGGTGAACATGCATGTGGCAATACCAAATATGTTTGTTTATTTATTTATTTTTATTTATAAAATGGGGAAAAGGGGGGTGATTACTTTTTTTATTAGGGGAGGGGATTTTTGTTTACACTTACATTAATTAGAAGTCCCCCGGGATACACATAAAATGTTTTGGTCATTTTTGACCGGGCCTATTAAGATCTGGATTTTTAACTAACTAGTGTTTTATTTGAATATCTTTTGCATTATTATACTGTATGTGAACATGGTTGTTCATAAACAAATGAAAAATGAAATAAAAAACTTAATTTATGTATTTTTTGTGTCAAAAAAATGTTAGATGGCCTTATTGCTTTATTCATGCATATTGCACATTTGCACAAAAAAAGTCTTTGTCTTTATAAAACTGTAAACTATAACTAGTAACATCAAACTGTATGTAAATATATTTAAAAAAAAAAGACTAGTTTTTTTCTATATAAAATGTGAAATAAGGTTCAAGGTGCTAAATTTACTATTTGCATTTGTCACAAGTATAATTTACATGTCTTTTGCATAAGTATTTTGCACTTTGCAACATATTACATTTGATTTGCGTTTACTTGATGTTGAAAAGAAGGCGCATCATTTTGTTTTAGGCTGGTTGCACTGCTGGTGGAGGCCTTGGCCATCGTCGCAGTGCTAGTGAAAGCCCTTGGTTCACTTTCTTCAGCATGCAGTTGGATCCTGTGGACAATGGCTGCAGCTTCATTACCTCTGGGCTTTACTTTCTTTGTTCAATATATGGGCTAACCAGTGATTTTCCCAATTCCTCTAAAAAAAATTCCCATTCTTTTATACAGTTTATTTTTGTTCAATTTAGATCTATTTCACGCCATAACACAAATGCATTGTATGCCGACACATCAAGAATATTGTAAAAACAACCATTAGTTTTGCAATTACAGAAGTAAGTTCCTATAAGTTGATCTAGAGTATCAACTGCCTCTTTAGTGGCATTGTAATGTAAAATTATGTTTGGCTTTCTGTTGACTCGGTTACTGATTGACCAAAATCAGATTATAACTCCTTTTCTTTTTTCAAAAAATGGCTGGAGATTAGTATAAAAGGCTATCGAGTAAAAAACGACGTGGAGTAAAAAGTAAACAAAAAATAAATAAATAAAAACTGCTATTAGTAAGAACCCCTCAAATGAGGAAAAGTCAATGAATCACAAGTTTTAGAACCACATAATGAATATTTTAAAAAATATCAAATTTCAAATTCGGTCATTTTTGACCGAAGAGAACAGTAGGGTTAAGGGGTTAAAGTATTTTAAAAGAAAAGTTTTAATTAATTAAAAAAATCCCCATTTTATACATAAAAATAAATAAATAAACAAACATATTTGGTATCACCGAATGCATAATTGCCCGATTATGATTATTAAATTATCACATTCCTGATCTTGCACGTTAAACGGCCTAAGTGCAAAAAATAAAATAAAATGTCAAAGCGTAAAAATTGCTGATTTTTGGTCAAATCAAATACAGAAAAGTTGTAGAAAAATGTGATCAAAAAGTTGCCTATACACAAACAAGGTACTGATAGAAAGTACTAATTATGGCGCAAGAAATGACACCTCACTCATAGACAAAAAAAATAAATGTGTTATAAAGATGGTATTAGAGCAATTGTAAACACATTTTTTTATGTTTTAAATTTTTAAAAGTTTATAAAAGTTATATATGTTAGATATGTTACATATCGTTGTAACTTTAGTGACTTAAAGGGGTAGTGCGGCGGTAAAGAATTATTCACAGAATAACACATATTACAAAGTTATACAACTTTGTAATGTATGTTATGTCTGTGAATGGCCCCCTTCCCCGTGTCCCACCACCCCCACTCGTGTACCCGGAAGTGTGGTGCGCTATACCAGTCACCTGTCACGTGCCGACACCAGTCTCCGATCTTCATTCAGTGACGTCTTCTTCGGCCAGCCTGCGAACAGCTCCGTCTGTTCCGAATGCCGGCCGCCCTCTGCAGAAGCCGGCCGCCGTCATCCGATGCTCAGCCGCGATTGGCTGAGCATAACTGTGCTTGGCCAATCGCGGCTGAGCACAGTTGTGACGTGGCGGAGGGGGGATGGGCGGCAGCGACTCGCCCGTCCGTCCGAAGATGACGTTTGGCACAAAATGGCTGACGGCCCTCGGCACGGATCAGGTAATGTATAATGCACCAACACTTCTGGGTACACGGGTGGGGGTGGTGGGACACAGGGAATGGGGCTATTCACAGACATAACATACATTACAAAGTTGTATAACTTTGTAATGTGTGTTATTCTGTGAATATTTTTTTAGCGCCGCACTACCCCTTTAAGTAACCTAGATTACACGTCAGTTTTACCATAGGGCAAACAGCATAAATATGAATCCCCCACACACACACCCCAATCAAAACAATTGCACTTTCCCCCACTCCAGTGGGGCCCACTCCATACCTGGAAGACAGTTGAAGTTAATAGCCAGCTGACTGCAGCATTTAAATAGTGTTGTGTAAAGACATACTTTCTGCTTTAAGCCCCACAACTAGAAAAGCTTGGTACAGATTTTCGTTTAAAACGGGTTGTGCAAATTTTTGGGACTTTTTTGCTTGTCTGTTCCAGACCAATGATATTCTTTATATGTATCAAATTGCCGGGAGATCTATACAGGAATGGTGCTTTGCTTTATTTTTCTGCAGTTGTTATACAGTATGCAGCACTATTGTCAGTGCTTTTCTAGTTTTTATTAAGAAATGGAAATATTCAGTTTCTCCTTCTTTCTATGAGTTAATTAACTCAGTGTCTCTTACATGCAAGCTGGAACAGTTACCCTACAGTTACAACCCAGGAAGTGATTAGACGCATTCTCATGGTTTTCATGGACTCTGCTTCAAGCAATTGCCTACCTGTGATTGTTATAAATAAGTGTCTGATTTTATTCACTCCTTGGTAAATTGTATCTTGGTCGCACCCTTCTCATCTCTCACTATTTTTTTTTTTTTATTTATTTCACAGCGTGGATGGCAAAAGATCTGTGTTGTTGCATATCAACAAATATATTATCAGAATTTTTACTGCAGTGTTTTCAATTTACCATTTCCTCCATTTGTTGGCTTTGATCTTATTTCTCTTTAACCCTTCTGCTATGTATACAGTTCAAATAATTGTCTGTTTGGTGAAATAAACCCCTTTGTAACAACACCACAATGGAGCATAACCTAATATAAAAAAAAACTTAGATTTTATCAACAAAAATAACCCAGCTCATAAATAAAGGGATGGGATATTATGACTATATAACATATCCTAAAAATTAAGTAAACACAAATGTGACATCATAAAAAAAATCCTTAGAATCTAAACATCATTGTAACATCATGACAATTAAATGCAAGGTAGGAATAATAAGTAAAAAAAACTGTCAAGATTAAAATATTCAAAAAGGCTAGCAAATAAGACTTCATATGACGTAAAATACAATAAAGTCTAGAAAAGCCATGTCAAACTCTGGCCCGTGGGGCCATTATTTTTTGCCGCCAGGCAATTCAGAATTTTAATTACACCTGCCCCACTATTTAAGAGACTATGAGGGAGGGCTGGCTACTAAATAAGAGACTATGAGGGAGGGCTGGCTACTATATGAGACTATGGGGGAGGGCTGGCTACTATTTGAGATTACTGGGGAGGGCTGGCTACTATATATGAGACTATGGGGGAGGGCTGGCTACTATAAAAGAGATTATTGGGGAGGGCTGGCAGAAGACGTCTCTATTCTCTATCGGCTGCCCGGACGATCTAGCAATCACCCGGGCAGCTCCTTGCGGCTCCTCCCACACTCACCCACTCGCACCCACTCGCTGCCACCACATGGAGTAGCGGCGACAGCGAGTGGGAAACACTTCTCTATGTCAGCCTGTGAAATAGGGCCTTTAAGCCTTCTGATTCCCTGAGATTAACTTTGCCCAACCCTTATGAGATGTAAAGGGTTGTGCTAAGTCACTATCATTCTGTGTGAGTGAAACACACCCACACATAATGTGCAAAGTCCTTCTTAGAAGGCTTACATTGGAGACATAGAAGATCAGGAAGTGAGAAGGCTTTAGCCATTTTCTGCTCTCTAGACAATCCCTTTAACCCAGAAACCAATTAAAACAACACATGGTGTTACACGTACCACCAGGGGGATCTTCTAAGTTACTATGAGTTTGGTGCTGACTAGTCTGGGGTTCACAGCCCTTGGAATAATCACCAATTAGTGATGGATTTGCTACCATCAGAATAATAATAGTGAGTATACAACAAACTGGGGATGAGGTGGAACCAAAGTGAAAAAACAGGTTAAGAGTCCATTCTAGGAGGAGAAACAAACAACTATACTAAAAAAATAGAAAGCAACCTGCGAACAAGGCCAGAGTCAGAACTAAAGTCTGTAGCAAAGTCAATTCAATAACAAGAACAATGAGGTTCCAAGAATGTTAATTGATTATCAGATTTAGTTTACAAAAATAAGTTGTCCGGCCATCTCAGAATGCCAGTTACCTCAATAACCTGATGTTGCCAGTAGTGCATAAGAGGAGCACTGTGGCCAAAGGTAACAGCACAACCCAGAAATATTAATAAACAATACAATAAGTGCCGAGATACTGCTCAAAGAACTGCTTGAACTTTCTAATCTTTATTCTAAAGATGATAACCAGAGGAAAGGTCCAAATAGGTCTAGAAGACTTTACATAGTGTCCTTTAGAATTTATAAATAAACTGTACTCTGGTCAAAGGCAATAAAAGCTGAAAGGTCGTAGAGGTTAAACTTATCCTTGAATAATAGCCAAGCCAGTCAAGTTTTTTTCCCCTTATTTTTCCTTATTTTTATTTAGTCTTTTAGCAATTAGGGACACTTCTTTGGCTTTTTGTAGCCTTTTGTAATGACTGGAGTCGTGGATCCGCTGTACCACTGCTAGCTGCACCAGGGAGCAGAGTCTAAGGGGCCACTGGTCTTCACCAGTGCCTACCATAAGGTGGGATACACTTGCTGTGGCTGGTGACGGGAACACGCACGCCAGGGCCAGAGGGAGGAGGAGCCATCTGGGAGGGCAGGAGGCTGCTGAACCGCTTAGAGGGACACGTGACTGTGGCAGGGGATGGTGGAACAGCCTTTGTAGCCTACAACATTGTTTCCTTGGCTACCACTGTGCTGCTTTTGGTTTACAAACCCCAGTCTCATTCTTCCAGTACTGCTGAGTTAGACATGCATTATATTGTGTTAGTTTCAAGTGTTAGGTCTATTTCTTGTTGTGTATAGCTGGTAGTTTAGCATTATATACTATATGCTATGTATCAGTTGATCCCACAGTGGTTCATCGTGTTTCCTTACAATGGGTATTTAGAAAATCATTTTATTCTGTAAACTTTCGATAGTCCTGCTGCCTTTAGCTTTTTAATTTTTTTATTGATTTATCCTGTAGGTATTTATTTATTTAACCCCTTAATGACATTGGGCATAAGTGTAAGCCCCCGCAGCGTGGTACTTAACGCAAACGGGCATACACTTACGCCCAATGTTTACCGGATCGCTGTGTGTAAACACATGGCGATCTGGTAACGATGGCTGCTGTAATACACAGCAGGCCATCTTAGCTTGTCGGCACCACTCATGCTGACGATAGCTGTAATTGGCTGATTTATTCAAATCAGCCAACTACAGCGATTTTCCGGTTCCCAGGTCATTGGTGGCCCAGGGCCCTGGAAATCAATGGTAATTGGTGCTGTCCGAGACAGCACCAATCACCATCAGTGTATACAGTGAAGGGGGCCATAGTGCCACCCTTCCGATCGCCGCTATTGGCCGGCTAAGCCCGGCCGGCCAATAGCGGCGATCTAAGTAAAAATAAATATTATTACTTTTCTCTGCACCCCTCAGTTACTTAACGCTGGAGAGAAGATCCGCGGTCCCCTGGCGTCCTCGTGCATCTCCGTCAACTGCGTTCGGCTCCCGTCGGTTTGTCTTCGGCAATCACCGTCCAGGTACTTTTACTGCCCCCTAGTGGCTGATTAGTGTATATAATACACTAATCAGTTGCTTTGGGGTTAAGAGGTAGCTTTTTTTTTGCGCCCTTCCGCCGCTGAGTGCTGATCAGCAACTCCTCTTTTTTGGCGTAGGGGTTCCCCCCCCCCATTTTTTTTTCTATATCCTACCACCACTGTCTGCTGATAAGTACATAAGTGCGGCATTTATCAGCAACTCCTTTTTTGGCGTAGCTCCCCCCCCTTACTGTGAAAAACATTTATAAAACACTACATTACACTACACTACCCCACATTACACATTACATTACTTGAAATAAAGTTTTTCACTACAGCACTACACTACATTACATTTACATACCACCCATATACCAATTCCCGTATAAAAATGTCACAGAGAGTGTTTTTGCTGGAAGAGGCATATGCGCTTATTGCCTCCGACACCAAAACGGCCAGTGAGGATGAATGGGGGAATCCTTCTTTCCTACATTCATCCTCATCATTATTATCATCATCATCATCCAGTTATGATGACTTTCCACCTAGGTGTCCAAGGAGGACGCCTCGGGCTGCCCGCCAGACACGTCATCCCATCCCGCCCCCCAGACACGTCATCCCATCCCATCCCTGGCCCCCCAGACACGTCATCCTATTCCGCCTCCTGCCCCCCAGACAGGTGACCCCATCCTGCCCCCCAGACAGGTGACCCCATCCTGCCCCCCAGATAGGGGACCCCATCTGCACCCCAGACCCCCACAGGTCTCAAAGAAATAGACTTTTTCAAGCTCTATTTCTCTGGTGACCTTGTAAATTTGATGGTGGCGCAAACAAACTTGTACGCGCACCAATTTATAGCCCAGAACCCCTCCTCTTCTTTTGCTAGGCCCATGGCGTGGACCCCTACCGATGCAGCCAAAATGACAACATTTTGGGGGCTCCTGCTGCACATGGGCCTAGTTAAAAAAAACACAATTCAGCAATACTGGAGTGGGGATATTATGTATAATACCCCACTTTACAGTATGGCCATGGGACGGTTTCGATTCGAAGCCCTCCTAAAATTCTTGCATTATAACGACAATGCAAGTTGCCCCCCGAGAGATGATCCCTCATATGACCGACTGTACAATGTACGGCCGGTCATAGAGCATTTCTCAGCCAAATTTACTGAGACATCTCAGTAGATGAATCCCTCCTGAGCTTTAAAGGAAGCCTCCATTTCCGCCAGTACCCTTCCAAATTATACAAACTCTGTGAGAGTACCTCAGGGTACACTTACAGATTTAGAGTATATGAGGGTAAGGACACCCAAATCTAGCCCCCAGAATGCCCCCCCCCCATCCTCGGAGTTAGTGGGAAGATCGTTTGGGAACTGATCTTCCCACTGCTGGATAAAGGTTATCACCTGTAAGTTGATAACTTTTATACCAGCATCCCTCTGTTTCGGTCACTCCCTGCCAGAGCTACTGTAGCTTGCGGCACAATCCGAAAAAATCAAAGGGGCCTCCCAAGTCATCCAGTTAGACAACTGATGCAAAGTGGGGAGAGCAAGGCCTTTGCCTGTGAAAATATGTTGTTGGTCAAGGACGAACGTGAAGTCCTTATTTTTACCACAGTTCACAGGAATAGCGCCACCCCTGTCCCTGTACGTGGTACCACAAACGTGGTGAACAAACCTGATTGTGTTCTAGAGTACAATCAGTATATGGGAGTTGATCTCTCAGATCAAGTCCTCAGACCATATAACGGCACAAGAAAAACCAGACGGTGGTATAAAAAGGTGGCCGTATATCTGGTACAGACAGCGATGTACAACGCTTTCGTGCTGTACCGATATGCCGGCCACCCGGGGAAATTCCTTGAATTCCAGGAAGCAGTGATCAAAGCCCTGATATTCGGCAGCCACGGAGCGGGCCCCAGCACTTCTGGATATGAAGGACCCCGTATCGTACAGGGACAACATTTTCCAGGTGAAGTCCTGCACACTGGAAAAAAGGGGAGATCCCAAAAGAAGAAAGAAGAGTGTGCCGTAACAGGGGGATCAGGAAGGACACCATTTACCAGTGTGACACCAGTCCTGATCACCCCGGCCTCTGCATAAAGGATTGCTTCAAGGTGTACCACTCATCATTGGAGATCTACATTATCTAAATTCCTTCCCTTATTCCTATTTCAGGGGTCACGTTGATCCAGGGATTATTCTGATTGCCATTATGGACTCGGGAAGGAATCTTTTCCCAGTGATGAGGCTACTGTCGTCTGCCTCACGAGGGTTTTTTGCTTTCCTCTGGATCAACACAGGTTGAATTTGATGGACTCTTGTCCTTTTCAACCTTATAAACTAATAATTGGCCTAATACCCCCAAATAAATTAAAATTGTCTTTTTCCCCAACTAAATAGGCATGGCCGCCATTCCCATTAGTGACTTGCCATGTTGCATTTACAAAGCCTCTGTGCGGCCAGGACAGTAGAAAGCCCCCACAAGTGACCCCGTTCTGGAAACTACACCCCTTATGGACTCTAACAAGGGGTGCAGCGGGGATATGGCCCTCTGGTGACTCGCACATTTGTGCAGTGAAAATGAAAAAAATTGTATTTTTCATCTTCACAGCACATGTTCTACATATGTGCTCGTCACCAGTGGGGTTCATATGCTCACTTCACCCCTTGTTAGATTCCTTATGGGGTGTAGTTTCCACAATGGGGTCACTTGTGGGGGGTTCCCACTGTCCTGGCAGCACAGGAGGTTTTTAAATGTGACATGGCCTCCATCCTCCATTCCAGCCTCTAAATGGCACTCTGTCCCTCTGGTGGCTTGCCCTGTGCCCATATGGCACATTATGTCCACATGTGGGGTATTTTCATACTCAGATGAAATTACCCTACACGTTTTGTATTTATTATCTCTTTTAACCCAATGTGGAAATGAAAAAAATCAAGGCTAGACCAACATTTAGTGTTAAAAATAAATACATTTTTACACTAAATCATTGATCTAGTCTTTATTTTTTCATTTTCACCAGGGGTTAAAAGATAAAAAAAAACTATAAATGTGTAGTGCAACTTTCCCTAAGTATGGAAATACCCCACATGTGGACATAAAGTGCCAGGCGGGTACAGGGTAAGCCTCCGCAGGTAGGGAGCTCCATTTGGCTAGAATGGATGGAGAATGCCATGTCGCATTTACAAAGGCCCTGTGTTGCCAATACAGTAGAAGCCCACCAAAATTGACCCCATTCCAGAAACTGCACCCCTCAAGGAATCTAACAAGGGGTGCAGTGAGGATATGGACCGCTTGATGACAGGCACATTTGTGCTGTGAAAATGAAAAAATGAAAATTTTCACTTTTACGTCACATTGTTCCCCATTTGTGCCCATCACCAGTGGGGTTCATATGCTCACTGCACCCCTTGTTAGATTCCTTGAGAGGTTTAGTTTCTATAATGGGGTCACTTGTGGGGTTTAACACTGTCCTGGTAGCAAAGGCTCTTTGTAAATGCAACATGGCCCTTAAAATCCATTCCAGCCAAATCCAACATCCAAAAGCCAAATGGAGCTCCTTCCCTTTAGAGGCCCATCTTGCGGCCACATGGCGCTTTATGTCCACATGTGGGGTATTTTTGTACTCAAGACAAACTGTTTTACACGTTTTGTGTTTTTTTTTTCTCTTTTAAACCCTTGTGAAAATAAAAAATTCATGGCTAGGCCAATGTTTAAATGTAAAAAAAAATATTTTTTACACATCATTGATCTAGTCTTGACATTGCTCATTTGTGCAAGGGGTTAAAAGAGAAGAAACAAACCAAAACATGTAGAGAAATTTCCCCCGAGTACGGAAATACCCCACACGTGGACTTAAGGCGCTATGCAGCCGCAAGAGGAGCCTCCAATGGGAAGGAGCACCATTTAGCTTTTTGGGGCTGGATTTAGGTAGAATGGATTTGAAGGGCTATGTTGCATTTAAAAACTCCCTGTGTTGCCAAGCCAGGAAAACCCCCCACAAGTGACCCCATTATGGAAACTACACCCCTTAGGGAATGTAACAAGGGATGTAGTGAGCATATGGACCCCACTGGTGGCGGGCACAAATGTGGAACAATGTGGCGTGAAAATGAAATATTACATTTTTTACACTATAATGTTGATTTAACCTTGAATTTTTCATTTTCACAAGGGGTTAAAAGAGAAAAAAAAGCACACAAAATGTGTAGAGCAATTTCCCCCGAGTCCGTAAATACCCCACATGTGGACATAAAGCGCCATGTGGGCTCAGGGCAAGCCTCCGAAGGGAAGAAGCACCAATTGACTTTTGGAAGCTGGATTTCACTGGATTTTATGGGCCATGTTGCATTTACAGAGCCGTTGTGCTGCCAAAACACTGGAAACCCCACACAAGTGACCCTATTCTGGAAACTACACCCCTCAATGAACCTAACAAGGGGTGCAGTGAGGATATGGACCCCCTGATAACAGGCACATTTGTGCCAAGAAAGTGAAAAAAAAAAGATTTTTTTCACTTTCACGTCACATTGTTCCACATTTGTGCCCGTCACCAGTGGGGTCCATATGCTCACTGCACCACTTTTTAGATTCCATGAGGGGTGTAGTTTCCAGAATGAGGTCACTTGTGGGGGGGTTCCACTGTTTTGGCAGCACGAGGGCTCTGTAAATGCAACATGGCTCATGAAATCCATTCCAGTGAAATCCAGCTTCCAAAAGCCAATTGGCGCTCCTTCCCTTTGGAGCCTCATCCTGCGCCAGCTTGGCATTTTATGTCCACATGGGAGGTATTTCCTTACTCGGGAGAAACTTTGCTACACGTTTGTTTTTTTTTCCTTGTATCCCTTTGTGAAAATGAAAAATTGAAGGCTAGAACAACGTTTCAGTGTAAAAAATATGTTTTTCTTTTTTCACGCCACATTGTTCTGAAAATCTGTGAAACACCTGTGGGGTCCAAATGCTCACTGCACGCCTTATTACATTCCTTGAGGAGATGTAGTTTCCAGAATGGGGTCACTTGTGGGAGGTTTCCAGTGTTTTGACACCCCAGAGCCTCTGCCAACCTGAAGTGGTACAGTCAAAAATCAACAAATATAACGGAGGCGTTGAAATTCACTAGGCGCTCCTTTATATCTGAGGCTTGTGGTTGCGTCAAATAGCGTAATAGGGCCACATATGGGGTATTTCTATAAACTGCAGAAACATGGCAATCAATATTGGGTTGCATGTCTCTGGTGATGGGTTTATAATTATGAAAAATATTGGATTACAATAAAATCTCTGCACAGAAATTTTTTAATTTCTTACACACATAGCTTTTATTTCTGTGACTCCCCTAAAGGGTTAAAAAACTTTCTAGATGTGCTTTTTCAGAGTGTGGGGGATGCAGTTTCTGAAATGGAGTGCTTTGTGGGGCTTTCTAATATACAGTCCCCTCAAATACACTTTCATGAGGCTGGGTACAAACTACATATATTTCAGTCAGTATTGTGGTCCTCAAAATGCAACCAAAACCAGGAGTGGATTGAAAACACAGAAAGGATCTGTTCACACAATGTTGAAATTGAGTGGATGGCCGCCATTTAATGGCAAATATTTGCTGTTATTTTAAAACAACGGCTGTTATATTGAAATTATGACGGTTATTTACTGTTATATGGTGGCCATCCACTCAATTTCAACATTGTGTGTACAGAGCCTTTCTGTGTTTTGAATCAACTCCTGGTTTTGGTTGCAATATGAGGACCACAATACTGACTGAAATATACATAGTGTGAACCCAGCCTAAACCTAAACAGGTCCTTTAAAATATCTGATTTAGAAATTTTACTGAAAATTTTGAAAATTGCTGCTAATGTTTTAAGCTTTCCATTGTCTAAAAAAAATGAAAGGTAGTTTAATAAATTCTGCAAACATAAAGTAGATATGTTGCTAATGCTATTTAATATATAATTTATGTGGCGTAACCATTTTCTGTATAACCAGAAGATTTTCAAAGTTTGAAAAATGAATTTTTTTCATAATTTTTCACGTTATTATTATTTTTTTTTCCATAAAGATTTGTTATAAGTATCGACTCTAATTTACTAGAAATTTGAAGTACAATATGTCTCGAAAAAGCAGTCTCAGAATCAGCCGGATAGGTAAAAGCATCCCGAAGTTATTAATGAATAAAGTGACACAGGTCATATTCATAAAATTTGTCTCTGTCCTTAAGGTCATTTCAGGCTCTGTCCTTAAGGGGTTAATATTACATGAAGGTTTTTTTAATGATGAAATATTGTAATATAAATTTTATTTATCTATTTTAAACGTAACCTTTGCCCTATGATGTAACATTTGCCCTATGATGTAACCATTACCCTCTGACCCTGCCGTTCCAAAATGTTAGCCTGACATTTGACCTGACAATAGCTCAGTATTAAAATGTGATGTGTCCGTAAATCAAGCAAGCTTTTCTGAAAGTAACCCTGTAATGCAATTCCTTCCATAAACCTGACTGGCTGGTAAAAGCGTTTTTTCTACAGTCAGTCTACAATCATGTGAGATTATCAAAAAAACTTAGCCTTGAAAAAAATTACTTTGATATCATCATATGAGAGCTATATATTGTTAAAAAGCACAGACATAATGCATTTCTGATGTAATAAATATAGAATTATGCCTATTATGGCATCATTAAACTGGAATATTGCTTTGAATTGAATAAACACCCTATTTTTGGCTTGGGATGTGTTCAGTCTCATGTTATCTCCAAACTGAATACATTTAGTTTTACATGTCATGAGATTACCAGCTTTTTAAAGCAACTTCATGACCTTCTCTCTCTCTAAGTGTAAACACTGTCTATGAGGAGAGACAGAGATTTCTTATCTAAATGGGGCCTTTTAAGAGCACTGATAACATTTCAGGATACTGCCATGAAAGGCTGTCATAAAAAGTCATTTCCATAACTTATCAAACAGAAAAGTAAAATGGGACTTAAAATAGCACCGTACTCCATGCCCCTGGTGATGTCGCTGTGGACTGATCAGGAGACACAGCAGATGATCGTGATCCAGGAAAATGGCACCTTAAAAAAAGGCAACAGTATCACTTTAAACATAAATACAGAATATTGTGTGCTATAATTTTAGTACAGCAAAATACAGTTATAATAATAAATCTATTATAACATCATGGATCACTGCTTAGAAAAAAGGATAGACTTTATAGACAGCTTATAAACCAAGACACAGCTTGTAGCACAGGGTGAGGGGGTTACCATATACATAGTCTGGGAGTTTTATGAAGATCACCTCAGCCTGTGTCAAAATTTTAAATAGTTAGTTGCTGGATTGTAAGAGGCTCATATTCTTATGCATGTACAGTCTTCTGCCTGTGAACTGTCTGTGATTAATTCTTTACATTTTTTCATTTGTAAAATACTGGATTAGAAAGCAAATGGAAATTGTGATACTGGCCCACTCTAAATATTAGGCTCTTTAAATATTGTGATTCGAAAAGTGCACTAAACTGTAGGCAAACCATACCACAAAAGGTATGTACAGAAGCAAAGAACTGTGCCAAAGAAGCATGTCTGTTGACTGCATATTGTGTTGAATTGATTTAAGGAGAAATTGCATTCCTTTGATGAACTAAATGAAATGTAAGGATGGGCACCTCCACAAGTACACCCCCATATTACTACTGCTACTCTCTGGAATACATAATACACAGCCCCACATGTTGAAAAAAATGTATCCCGCATACACACACACAGACATACAGTGAAAGCTGCTAACTGATTAGCAAAATTGAGCTCCTAATCCCCATATACAACCAACTATCTCACTTTAAAAGTACTATAACAATATGAACCAGGCTTTTACCGGAAGAGGAATTGGAACCAGCCTCAGATACTCCTCTTGTGGTGAGAAACTGAATGAATTTGCAGTCTAGTTAAATATACTTTGATCACTAGACTATAGCCTTTCAGCTATTTATAGTTACATTTTAAATTCATATTTTTTTTTACCATTGGTGATGTAGCCAGCATATGTATTATCTAACATTTGTATCATATGTTTAAGTAAGCTTTCTTTCATTTTTTTTTTCTTGACTGTAGGAAATTATAGAGTGTTAATTAGCAGTGTAAGCTCAATTCCCCCCCCCCCCCAAAAAAAAAAAAAAAAACCTTACACAAAATGCGCTTACACCGTTTACCATGCGAGATCAGAAATGGGATAATTTAATAGTTCAGGCAATTACGCACGTGGCGATACCAAATATGTTTGTTTATTTACGTATATATACACAGCAATGATCAGTGACATCAGTGATACATTGCTCTGGCCTGCTGGAGACCAGAGCAGTATATTGCTGAGTCGGGATGAGCGTCTTGCGATGCTAAGGCTCGGCCTGACCAGAAGGATGGATCTCCCCCCAACAGCCCCCCCCTGCCCCCCAGTGCAAGGGACAGATCTGTCCCACTAGACACCAGGGACAGGCACTGCATTTAGATTTTTTATTAGCCGGTGCGGCGTCGGGACCCATGTCGGCTACACATACATTGAAAGCATAAGGATAAACAAAAAAGGAAAAAATGACAATGATATAACCTAATGGAGGGCACAAATAAATCAAAGTTAGGGCATCCAGTGCCAGATTCCATATATTTCACCTTCAATAGGTTTGTTTTTTTAATCATCATAAAATATTGTACATAAAGTTAAAAAAAAATATTTTTACAAGGTTTTACACTGGGGAAAAAAAATACAAAATTTTTTATTGAAATATTTGCTTGAACATGGCCCTTTTTCCCCTTTTGGATTGAAGTAGAATTATGCTGGGGGGAAAAAACTGGTAACTAAGGTAAAGGGCCAAATATATACATTGATGCCCTAGTAATGTCTTATTAATAGGTTGCCCTGGAATATATATTGAACCATACAAACTGTCAATAGTTGTCTAACAACACTCGGGAAGCAAACATCTACATAGATTGTGACCTTAATTTCTGTGGATGAGTCTCTCGCTGTAAGTCTCTTTTCTTCTTCACTGTGTCTTATGATGTGACCTATAGATAAGACACTGTTGCATACATAATCAGAATAGATCTATGAAAGCTCGAGGTGAGGCAAGCTGACCCTTTCATTTATATTAATTTATTCCCATTATCTAAATGAAGTAAGTCTGGCATCACTTAACACGCTGCTTTAAAGGCCATTTACACCTTTGCAGAGATTTTTATTTTATTTTATTGAATTGAACTAAATAAACGATATTTATTTAAACTAGGTAGATATTTATACTAGATAAATATATACACAAAGTATGTAGGTATATAAACTAGGTACTGTAGTTATTAACACAAGGTGGTTATATACCCTAAGTAGGTATTTAAACTACTTGTTGAGCCTAAAGTAATTTTTCTTTTTCCATGGTCAACCCCCGAGGGGTATAACCGTTTTATTTGTCCATATTTTTCTGGGACAAGTTGTACTTTTTATCATTAGTATTTTGAGATATGTGTGACTTTTTATTTTATTTTATCTTTCTACAGTTTTTTTCATGCTGCAGACACAGCCAAGTACACAGGCATTCATAGCAGCCCTAAGGGTCTTCACAAGACCTCCCAGCTTTTATATAAACCCATCAGAATGGATAGAAGATAATCCAGAAGCCAATGGTAAGTATTCAGCACGTTATGTTCCTTACATGTCTGGGTCACAATCTGACTGCAGCATATAAAAAGTTAATCTATAAGGAAGAGAGTTTTTTTCTTTCCTGGTAGATACAGCAAGGATCCAGCTGTCATACTGACAGCAGAGCTCCTGTGACCACAGCACAGGTGGCCCACAGTTAAATTATGAACACACACAAACACTGAAAATGTGCAACAGCTCATCACTAATGGCAAGATACAGACCCAATAGAGATATGAAAATTGCTAAAAGTAGCCCACCAACTAAAAAAAAAAACGATAAAAATGATGAAAAAATGAGGCTCCTAGTTACCATTTGCAAATAGTGTAAACAATCCCACCATGATAAGGTGACCTCATGCTGGGACCCAATTCATATCTGTATTGTGTCTGTATCTTGCCAATAGTGGTGAGTAAGGATGGTCCGAACGAGTTCGGTTCGGGTTCGTACAAACCCGAACTCTCGGTAATGATTCCCGCTGTCTACACGCTCCGTGGAGAGGGTGGATACAGCGGGAGGACCGGCTGGAAAACTGTATCCCAGTTTTCCAGGCGGTCCTCCCGCTGTATCCACCCGCTCCACGGAGCGTGCAGACAGCGGGAATCTGATGCCGAGCGTTTGGGTTCATATGAACCCGAACCTCGGCAGTTTCGGACCATCCCTAGTGGTGAGCTGTTCCACTTTTTGTTTTTTGTGTGTTTGTAATTTCAGCCATGGCAACATGGTCGTGCCTAGTGTAAAGGGTGTTGTAGGAGAACTGATTAAATTTGTCTTTTTTGCCTGTGTTCCAGATGGGGTACTAGTATTAGATGAATCTTGCATAGGTGTCATGAATGTGCCCTGCTGAGTTCTGTGCGCCCCTCGGTTTGTGCTGTGCGGCCGAGATGGCGCTGATATTCAGTATTTTTGTATGTTTGTGCAGTGTTCCTGGGCCTTGTCTGAACACTGCTCTATTTCCTTCTGGGTTTGTTCAGCCACACCCGCTTTGCCTGAGATACTTCTGGCTACTCCGGAGTTAACTCTGATGCTGTTTTGGTGTCCAGGTGTTCTGAGGGGATTAGGGGTCTGGTCCACTAAGCTTTTGCACTGGACCTCTGTTCTCCTATATAGTCTGTGCCAGCCTGCCTCTCACTGCTGGATATTGAGCTTGTCTTTGCCTGCTTCTGCTTTTCTTTCTGTGTTTATTCTGACCTTTTTGCCTGGTATTCTGACCATCCCTGCTAGCTGCCTGCCCCTGACCATATTGCCTGTTATTTGACTTTGCTTATTGGATTGTGATTTATACTGCGCTGCCTGATTGTTGTGACCTGGACTGTCGACTCTTCTTTATTGTGTTTGTTTATTTTGTCTTGTTTTGTGTTCCACCTAGCCAGTTCGGGTGCTGCCGCCCAGTTGGTCGCTGTCACCTAGGACAGATTGAAGCAAGTAGGCAGGGACAGTGGGCGTGGTTCAGCTTAGGGTCCACTGTCTGTGTCCGCCATCTTGTCTGTGTGAGCGACCAGTCCAAACAATAGGCTTATTTTATGCCATGAAGTGGCCAAAGTACAGTGCAGGCCTGTCCCGGCATAAGGCCACTTTATCGTGGGGTGATGGTTTAAGCTATTAGCAAATAGTAACTAAGAGATTTATTATTTTTATGGGGATTTTTTTAACAGTTGGGTGGCTGCTTTCAGCTATTTTCATTTCTGTATTGGCTGTAAATTACCATTATTGGTGAGCTGTTTCATTTTTTGTGTTTTTGTGTGTTTGCAATTTTAGCCCTGGCAATGTGCTCTTGCCTTGTGTGAATGGTGTTGTAGGAGAGCTGACCAAATTTGTTTTTTTTGGCCACAGTTAAATTATGGACCTGTAGTGGTTTGTAAGGTACAACCGAGACTATGCTTTTAAGCCATGAATTTGCACTTTTTCTGTGTGGTATTTGCATTTGTCTGAGCTCTGTCTAAACACTGTCCTACTCCTTCTGCTTTGCTGATTGATTCACCTGCCACACCTGTTCCTTCTGGCCACTTCACCGCTAAGGGCCCTTTTACACGGAAAGATTATCTGACAGATTATCTGCTAAAGATTTGAAGCCAAAGCCAGGAATGTACTATAAACAGAGATCAGGTAATAAAGGAAAGCCTGATATTTCTCCTCTTTTCAAATCCATTCCTGGTTTGGCTTCAAATCTTTGGCAGATAATCTGTCAGATAATCTTTCTGTGTAAAAGGGCCCTAACTTCTGTTTTGTTTAGGTGATTGACATCTGGTTTCTCCACTTTCTCTTGCTGGATTCTAAACTCTGTTCCAATCACGTAACCGGACCCCTGACCCCTTCTATTTAACATCCCCAGTCTGTTAACACTTCTCTGGTTATTAGACTACTTTCTACTAGCGTGCTTGCCGTTCCCTGTGTTATCGTCTCTGTCGCCTGTGTTATCTTTTGGCTTTCATGGCCTCAGTTGTTGTACCTTGTCTAATCCTTGTTATCTGGCTTCCTTGACCTTGGCTATTATAACCAGACTATTCTGTGGATTCTGATTCTGTATCTCTGCTATCTAATTTGACCCTGGCTTCCTGACTATCTCTGTCTCTGAGTTTGTCTTGTCTGTGTTAGGGACTGTCGCCCAGTTGCCCGCAGTTGCCTAGGGCTGTCTGAGGTGAAGTAGGCAGAGACAATGGGCGGGGATAGTACAGGGTTCACCATCAGTGTCCACCCCATCCCTTCCCTGACCGGTCAGTGGTTGCAGTATCCTGTCAATAGCCCTGTTATTAACCCCTTAGCGACCCATGACGTATCTGATACATCATGGTGCCGCGGGGGGTGTTTAGAGCGGCACCATGCTCTGAACGCTACTGGTCCCGGCTGACATGTGTGGCTAATTAAGCCGGCTAATTAAGCCTCTAAGTGCAGCTGTCAAACCTGACAGCTGCACTTAGAGGCTTTGCTCCGCACTTCCCTGGTGTCTAGAGGGACGGATCTCCGTTCTCCTGCCCGTGCAGGGCCTCAGCGTCGCCATGACGCTGATCCCGGGCTGGCAATAGATTGCTATGGCCTGCAGCAGGCCATAGCAATCTATGACCGATCTAATCGATCTTTGCTGTGTATATACACAGTATTGATCTCTATGAGAGATCAGTGCTGTTTATATACATAAAAAATACCCTCCCCTATTAAAAGTCCAAATCACCCCCCTTTTCCCATTTTATATATATAAATAAATAAACAAATAAATAAACATATTTAGTATCGCCGCGCGCGTAATCGCCCGAACTATTAATTAATCACATTCCTGATCTCGCACGGTAAACAGCGTAAGCGCAAAAAAATTCCAAAGTGCAAAATTGCGCATTTTTGGTCGCATCAAATCCAGAAAAAATTTAATAAAAAGTGATAAAAAAGTTGTATATGCGCAATCAAGGTACCGATAGAAAGAACGCATCATGGCGCAAAAAATGACACCTCACACCTCACAGCCCATAGACCAAAGGATAAAAGCGCTGTAAGCCTGGGAATAGAGAGATTTTAAGGAACATATATCTGTTAACAATGGTTTGAATTTTTTACAGGCCTTCAGATACAATAAAAGTTATACATGTTATATATTGTTGTAATCGTAACGACTTGAGGAACATGCATAACAAGTCAGTTTTATCCCAGGGAGAACGGCGTAAATGCAAAACTCCCCGAAATCAAAACAAGTTCCTTTTTTTCAATTTTTCGCAGCATATGTTATGGAAAAATAATGCCTGTCATTGCAAAGTACAATTGGTTTCGCAAAAAATAAGCGCTCATATACGTCTCTAGGTGAAAAAATGCAAGCGCTATGGACTTTTAAACATAAAGTGAAAAAAGCAAAAGTGCAAAAACGAAAATTGGCTTTGACCTTAAGGGGTTAAAGGGGTATGCCAGCAAACAATATATTTTTTAAAATTTCAAATCAACTGGTGTTGGTGGTGTTATACAGATTTGTAATTTACTTATTTTTAAAAAATATCATGTCTTCCAGTACTTATGCCCTAAAGCTATATGCCCTGAAAGAAACAGTGTATTCTTTCCAGTCTTTCTGTTACAGGAATTGTCAAGAGCAGTAGCAAATCCCTAGAAAACCACTTCTGCTCCGATCTGTTCCTGATATAGACACATGTGGCTCTTCCCAGTACCCCTGTAGTCGTGGATACTGGAATAATAATGTGTTAGCAACGCTAAGGCTAACTTAGGCTAACACTAAGCTCCAGCTTAATAATGGATGCCGTCTATCAAACGGCTTCCAACACTAACCCAGTAAAGTGCTTCAAATAAGACAATAAACATTTAAAAATGTTTTAATTTAATTAAAAAACATTGGTCATCGACTTAGTTCACCGAATTCGACTGTGTACTTGAAATCAATACCTGATAAAATCAATATCTGAAAAACAAAAAGGAAAGACAAAAAAAAGGGAGGTGCACTAACGCTTGTTGTGCAGTGTCTGATCAGCCAATCAATGCCTGAGGTGGGACACCACTGCAGCCACTGATTGGCTAAATGAAGATTGGAAAAGTCAACCCAACAGACAGCAAGCACTCTCAAGGAAGGTTGTCACCCTTTATCTTGCTGTCTGGTCCCAGATAGGGTTAAGTGAGGATACTGTCCGAGACTTTAACCCCTTAAGGACCGTGCCTGAAATGGCCTTAAGGACCGGAGCAAATTGTATGAATATGACCTGTGTCACTTTATTCATTAATAACTTCGGGATGCTTTTACCTATCCGGACAATTCTGAGATTGTTTTCTCATGACATATTGTACTTCACATTTCTAGTAAATTGGAGTCGATACTAATAACGAATCTTTATAAAAAAAAACAAAATAGCGTGAAAAATTGTGAAAAAATGAATTTTTCCAACTTTAAAACTTTTCTGCTTATACAGAAAATGGTTATACCACATAAATTATATATTAAATAGCATTAGCAACATGTCTACTTTATGTTGGCGGCATTTATTAAACTATATTTCATTTTTTTTAGACAATAGAAAGCGTAAAACATTAGCAGCAAATTTCCAAAAATTTCAAAATCAGATATTTTTAGGGACCTGTTCAGGTAAGGCTGGGTTCACACTACGTATATTTGAGGCTGTATGTTTGAGGCTGTATAGCAACCAAAACAAGGAGTGGATTGAAAACACAGAAAGGCTATGTTCACATAATGTTGTAATTGAGTGGATGGCCGTCATTTAATGGCAAATATTTGCTGTTATTTTAAAACAACGGCTGTTATATTGAAATAATGGAAGTTATTTACCGTTATATGGCGGCCATCCACTCAATTTCAACATTGTGTGAACAGATCCTTTCTGGGTTTTCAATCCACTCCTGGTTTTGGTTGCTATGAGGACCTGACATGAGGACCAAATACAGCCTGAAATATACATAGTGTGAACCCAGCCTAAAAGTGTATTTGAGGGGACTGTATGTTAGAAAGCCCCATGAAGCACCCCATTTCAGAAACTGCACCCCCCAAACTCTGCAAAAGCACGTACAGAAAGTTTTTTAACCCTTTAGGGGAGTCACAGAAATAAAAGTGTGTAAGAAATTTGAAAATGTATAATTTTCTATGCAGAGATTTTATTATAATCCAATATTTTTCATAATTATGAACCTATTCCCAGAGAAATGCACCCCAATATTGATTGCCCCGTTTCTGAAGTTTATAGAAATACCCCATATGTGGCTCTATTACGCTATTTGACGCAACCACAAGCCTCAGATATAAGGGAGCGCCTAGTGAATTTCAATGGCTAGGTTATATTTGGTCATTTCTGACTGTACTACTTCAGGTTGGCAGAGGCTCTGGGGTGCCAATACCTACAAAAAACCCCTAAAGGGACACCATTTAGAAAACTACACCCCTCAAGGAATGTAACAAGGGGTGCGGTGAGCATTTGGACCCCACAGGTGCTTCACAGATTTTCCGAACAATGTGGCGTAAAAAAAGACAAAAGTATTTTTTACACTAAAACGTTGTTCTAGCCTTCAATTTTTCATTTTCACAAAGGGATAAAAGGAAAAAAAAACACCAAACATGTAGCGCAGTTTCTCCCGAGTACGGAAATACCCCACATGTGGACATAAAGTGCAAAGCGGGCGCAGGACGAGCGTCCAAAGGGAAGGAGCGCCAATTGGCTTTTGGAAGCTGGATTTCACTGGAATGGATTTCAAGGGCCACGTCGCATTTACAGAGCCCTCTGCTGCCAAAACACTAGAACCCCCCCCACAAGGGACCCCATTCTGGAAACTACACCCCTCAAGGAATCTAACAAGGGGTGCAATGAGGATATGAACCCCACTGGTGACGGGCATAAATGTGGAACAATGTGCCCGTCATCAAGGGGTCCATATCCTCATTGCACCCCTTGTTAGGTTCCTTGTGGGGTGTAGTTTCCAGAATGGGGTCACTTGTGGGGGGTTTCCAGTGTTTTGGCAGCACAAGGGCTCTGTAAATGCGACATGGCGTTCATCATCCATTCTAGCCAAATCCAACCTCCAAAATCCAAATGGTGCTCCTTCCCTTTGGAGGCTTGACCTGCGCCCACATGGCGCTTTATGTCCACATGTGGGGTATTTACGGACTCGGGGGAAATTGCTCTACACATTTTGTGTTTTTTTTTTCTTTTAACCCCTTGTGAAAGTGATAAATTCAAGGCTAAACCAACATTATAGTGTAAAAAATGTAATATTTCATTTTCACCCCACATTGTTCCACATTTGTGCCCGTCACCAGTGGGGTCCTTATGCTCACTACACCCCTTGTTACATTCCTTGAGGGGTGTAGTTTCCAAAATGGGGTCACTTGTGGGGGATTTCAACTGTCTTGGCAACACAGGGGCCTTTTAAATGCAAAATGGCCCCTCGAAATCCATTCTAGCCAAATAAACCTCAAAAAACCAAATGGCGCTCCTTCCCTTTGGAGGCTTACCCTGCACCCGCATGGCGTTTTATGTCAACATGTGGGGTATTTCCGTACTCAGGGTAAATTGCTCTACACATGTGGTGTTGTTTTTTTTATCTTTAAGCCCCTTGTGAAAATGAAAAAATCATGACAAGATCAATGATTTAGAGTAAAATTTAAAAAAAAAATTACACAAAATGTTGGTCTAGCCTTGATTTTTTTCCATTTCCACAAGGGGTTAAAAAAGAAAGTAAACGCAAAACGTGTAGTGTAATTTCCCCTAAGTACGAAAATACCCCACATGTGGACATAATGTGCCATATGGGCACAGGGCAAGCCACCAAAGGGACAGAGCGCCAATTGGAGGCTGGAATGGAGGATGGAGGCCATGTCGCAATTACAAAGTTCCTGTGCTGCCAGGACAGTAGAAACCCCCGACAAGTGACCCCATTCTGGAAATTACACCCCATAAGGAATCTTTCGAGGGGTACAGTGAGCATATGGATCCCACTGGAGATGGGCACATGTGTAGAACATGTGCCATGAAAATAAAAAATACAATTTTTTTCATTTTCACGTCCCAAATTTGGCCGTCACCAGGGGGCCATATACCCACTGCCCACCTCGTTAGATTCCTTATGGGGTGTAGTTTCCAGAATGGGATCAGTTGTGGGGGGTTTCTACTGTCCTGGCCGCACAGAGGCTTTGTAATTGCATCATGGCATCCTCTAATGGGAATAGCGGCCATACCTATTTAGATGGGGAAAAGGGACAATTCTAATTTATTTGGGGGTATTAGGCCAATTATTAGTTTATAAGGTTGAAAATGACAGGTGTCCATCAAATTCAACCTGTGTTGATCCAGAGGAAGGCAAAAAACCCTCGTAAGGCAGACAACAGTAGCCTCATCATAGGGAAAAAAATTTGTTCCCGACTCCACAATGGCGATCAGAATAATCCCCGGATCAACGTGACCCCTGAAATAAGAATAAGGGACAGAATTTAGATAATGTAGAACCCCAATGACGTGTGGTGCGCTTTGAAGCGATGCTGTATGCAGAGGTGATCAGGACAGGCGTCACACTGGAAAATGGTGTCCCTCCTGATCCCCCTGTTACGCCACACTCTGCACTTCTTCTGGGGTCTCCTGTTTTCCAGTGTGGGGGACATCACCTGGAAAATGTTGCCCTGGTACGATACGGGGTCCCACATATCCAGAAGCGCTGGGGCCGCTCCATGGCTGCTAAATATTAGGGCTTTATTACTGCTTCTGATATTTTCAGATTGTGCCGCAAGCTACAGTAGCTCAGGCAAGAGGGGAAGAGGGGGTTGCTGGTATAAAAGTCATCCCTGTACCGGTGGTAACCTTTATCCAGCAGTGGGAAGATCAGTTCCCGAATGATCTCCCCACTAACTCCAAGGATGGGGGGGGGGCATTGTGAGGGCATCTGGGGCTGGATTCGGGTGTCCCTTCCTTCATACACTCTAAGGGTACGTGCACACTGCGGAATGGCGAAGGATAACCCTTTGTACATTCCGCAGCTGGCACCCACCGGCGGACTGATGCGGGCGCGCGTCTCCGTCCGTGTCATAGACTCCATTCTATGCACGGGCGGATTCCGTTCTCTGTCCAACGTATTCATTCTTTGGACGGACAATGGATAAACCCTATATCTGTAAGTGTACCCTGAGGTACTCTCACAGAGTTAGTAGAATTTCACGCCATACCGTCATCTCTTATTGGGACGGTACTGGCAGAAAAGACGTGTCTGGGGGGCAGCGTACGCTACGCTACCCCCAGATACGTCATTGGATGATAAGGATGAGGATGAATGGAGGAATGAAGGATCCCCCCATTCATCCTCACTGGCTGTTTCAGTGTCGGAGGCAATAATAGCGTATGCGTCCGATACCGAAAACACGCCGGGGACCACTTGTATATAGGGATTGGTATATGGGGTATGTAGTGGTGTAGTGTCAAACTTTATTCAATGTAGTGTAATGTAGTGTTTTTTACGTGTTTTTTTCACAGTAATTATAAAAAAAAACTACGCCAAAAATGGTGTTGCTGATAAGTGCCGCACTTTTGTGCGGCACTTATCAGCAGACCGTGGCAGTAGGATATAGAAAAAAAACACCCTACGCCAAAAAGGAGGAGTTGCTGATTAACAGCGCACTTTCGTGCAATGCTGATCAACACTCAGCGGCGATAGGGTGCGGAAAATAGCAAAAAAAAATTTATTTTAAAAAACACCTTTATTACATACTGAATATCCTTATAGTGGCTGATACGTGTATTACACTTATCAGCCGCTAGGGGGCAGCAGAGCGCAAGATCCGAAAAAAGACGACGCTGGAGCCGAAAAAAGCCGAACGGGACGTCACGGAAGGAGCCGAAGACCCGACCAGAAGACGAGGACGCCGCGAACCCGGAAGACGCCGATCAGGACCCCGGGACAGGTGAGTAATGTCCAAATACCTGCAGGTATTTATAACTTTTGGGGACTTTGATCCCGGCCGGTCGATACCGGCCGTCCGTTCACGGCGATCAGGCCGGTGGCACCGTGGCCACCATTACTTTTTACAGTAATGGCGGTCGGTGCCATCCTCGGACAGCACCGATCGCCATTTTTTTCCGGGTCATCGGGTCACCGATGGCCCGGAAAGGTTCTGATTGCCGCTATTGGCTGATCTGAACTGATAAGCCAATAGCGGCGATCGTCGGCATGGGGGGGGTTAACAACCCCCCATGCCGACAGGGAGGGATGGCCTGCAGTGTATTTCTGCAGGCCATCTCTCCCGATAACATGCGGCCGGTCCGCGGCGCCCTCTTAAAGGAGCCGCGTACTGGTACGTCATGGGTCCTTAAGTGACAGTGATCCATGACGTACCGGTACGTCATGGGTCCTTAAGAGGTTAAAGGAATTGGCCTAGCCATAGAAAGGAATCTATGGACGGGGCGGAGACGCGTGTGTGGCCGTAAGTGGCTACTAGCGACAGAGTCCGCCGGAACTTTATCCACACGGATTCTGTAGTGTGAATCCATCCTAACTTTGTCCTAGCGCAAATCCTTGTGGTATAGGAGTACCAGGAAAGGCATCTGTTACGGGAGTAGTTAATTTCTACAATTCTGTGACCAGCCGGAATCATTACAATAAGTAAGCAAGGGCTCTTGAGTGGCTTTCGGTAATTTAATAGTTTATAACAGTTTTTCTATGTTCTCAAAACACATAAACTACTTAATAAGAATTTATTATTTCCTATTGTTGCTGCACAGCAAGCAGACAGACATTTCATTTATATACTTCATTTTTTTTTGTAGAAAATGCAGCCTTCCTATTAATAAACAAAAAGCACAGGTACCAATGTGTTAAATCCTGCTGGTTCAGGTTTGGATATGAGTCAGAGCATTTGGCTCATTTATAATCAGTGACACAACTAAAAAGCTTTCACTCAGATATTTGTGATGTGTACACAGTGTATTGTGGGAATTAGAATTCATATCATGAAGCTGTTTAATCACATAGAATAAAAGCTGAAGGCATGACCTGTCAATAGTTTTGCCATTGTGTGTAGGTACAGATGTGCCCTTTGTAGCAGGTTGAGAGGCATATTGCATTTCAGCATTGTTTGCTAAGCATAAGGTGGTCAACTATACCATGCAATGCCCTGTATACAACACATTAGGCGGATAACATAAATCTAGCCAGACTGAGCATCTTATAATATCTTTTACTCATAATTGTTCTAAGAACATAGCAAAGTATATAATAATAATAATAACAACAACAACAACAATAATTATTATTATTATTATTATTATTATTAATATTATTATTATTATTATTAATATTATTATTATTATTATTATTATTATTATTATTATTATTATTATTATTTCATCAAACAACGGCCATTGTCTCACATTGAAACAACGGCTGTTGTTTAATGACTTCAGTATTACATTAGATTGCATGGAATCATGACCGTAGTGTATATACTCTGTATACACAACAGCTTTGGTTCTCTGCTGCCGCACAAAATAATTGACAGGTCTGTTTTGTGCGGCTGCTATTCACTAAATAGCAGCCACACAAAATAGCCTTTGCTCCCGGCCATACTTTTCATTGTTTTTTATGGCTAATTGGAGTGCAGCGACACCCTAATGTGCCCACATTCCAATTCTAATAAAGTGAACATCAGCCCTGTGAACATCTGACATGGCAAACAACGCTGTGTCAAACAACGGACGATATTCATACAGAATGTGAACATGGCTTAACCCTTTAAGGACCGTGCTAACTTTCGTTTTTGCGTTTTCGTTTTTTCCTCCATGTGCTTAAAAGGCCATAGCACTTGCATTTTACACCTACAGACCCACATGAGCCCTTATTTTTTGCGTCACTAATTGTACTTCGCAATGACAGGCTGAATTTTTCCATAAAATATGCTGCGAAACCAAAAAAAAATTATATGCGCAGTGAAATTGAGAAAAAAAAACGCAATTATTTTTCTTTGGGGGGGCTTCATTTTTACGCCGTGTGTCCTATGGAAAAACTTAGTTGTTATATATGTTCCTCAAGTCATTACAATTAAAACGATATGTAACATGTATAACTTTTATTGTATCTGATGGCCTGTAAAAAATTAAAACCATTGTTAACAAATATACGTTCCTTAAAATCGCTCCATTCCCAGGCTTATAGCGCTTTTATCCTTTGGTCTATGGGGCTGTCAGGTGTCATTTTTTGCGCCATGATGTGTTCTTTTTATCGGTACCTTGATTGCGCATATGCGACTTTTTGATCGCTTTATATTACATTTTTTCTGGATTTGATGCGACCAAATATGCGCAATTTTGCACTTTGGGATTTTTTTGCGCTTACACCGTTTACCGTGCGAGATCAGGAATGTGATTAATTAATAGTTCGGACAATTACGCACGCGGTGATAAAAAAACATGTTTATTTATTTATTTTTATTTGTAAAATGGGAAAAGGGGGGTGATTCAGACTTTTATTAGTGGAGGGGATTTTTTATTAATAAACATACTTTTTTTTTACTTTTCCTTACAGTAATATGAAGCCCCCTGGGGGACTTCTATATACACAGAACTGATCTCCCATTGAGATCAATCCTGTGTATATAATAGAGCAATGATCCATCAGATCGGTGCTCTATTATAATGGTCTGCTGCAGACCATCTGAATAGATTGCCGAGCCGGGATCAGCGTCATTCCGACGCTGAGCCCCGGCCGGCTCATTAGAACGGATCTCCCCTCCGCGATCGCATCGCGCGGGGGAGATCCCCCACTGGACACCAGGGAGAGGGGGCACAGCTGCTATTCAAATGCAGCTGTCAGCTTTGACAGCGGCATTTGAATAGTTGATTAGCCGGCCGCGGCGATCGGCCGCGTCGGCTAATACACGCGGTCCCTGGCTGCACTTAGCAACCGGGGACCGCGCGCTGCAGAGAGGGCTCACACCGGGAGCCCTCTCTGTTTACTCTTAACGGCCGCATGACGGGTATACCCGTCATGCGTCGTTAAGAGGTTAAAATTGAGTGACAAATATCTCAATTTTCCCAACCTAATAAAGTGCTCTATTAAAACCTATGTGAAATTTGCTTTCAGTGACCCAAGAAGACCTAAAGCAATAATCTTTCAATCAGTACTTTTCAATTCCAGTCCTAATGGCCCACCAACATGTTATGTATTAAGGATATCCTTAGTATTTCACTGGGGATTTAATTATACTCCTGTTGGTGGCCTTGAGGAATGGAATTCAGAAGCACTGCTTTACATTATACAGCACTGCCTGCAATGACTCTATAGACAATGGGGGGAATTTCTTAAGACTGGCATTTCAAACACTGGTCATGAAAAATCCCCCAGTAGTGTATGGGCATGCAGGATTTATGCAGAGGTGCACACGTCTACATAAATCCAGGTGCATTGGATCAGCCACTGTTTCCTTTGGTGGTGTTACAATGTGAGCAGATGTGTCAAGTCAATGCAGAACTGCCCTACACATTGTGAATTGCACAGTAACAAGTCCATACTGCTTGAATACCATCATTAATTTATTCATTGTGTCTCAGCATAAACAACATAAGCCTAATATAATTATTATTATTATTATTATTATTATTATTATTATTATTATTATTATTATTACTACTTTATTTATAAAGCGCCCTTAATTCTAAAGCACTATACAATAGATAGGGGTAACAAGCAGGAACAATACAAGATCAGAACAATTTACATGAGGGCAAAAGACTGACTGGTACATAGGGGAAGAGAACCCTGCCCGTGAGGGCTAACAATCTATAAGGTACCGAGAGGGAAACAGGAGGTAAAGTGCAGCCAGTCAAGTGTGGTGCAGAATTATTATAGGTTGTAGCCTGGTTTGAAGAGATGGGTTTTCTGGTTACTTTTGAAGGACTTGATGTTCGATGAGAGCCGAATGCGTCGGGGTAGTGAGTTCCAGAGTATGTGGGAGGCTCGGGCAAAGTCTTGGAGGCGGTTGTGCGAGGTACAAACAAGGGTAGAGCGCAGACAGAGGTCACTGGAGGATCAAAGGTTGCGTGAGGGACAGTAGCAGGATATCGAGTCAGAGATGTACAGAGGGGACAGGCTGTAGAGGCCTTGTATGTCATGGTCAACCATTTAAAGTGAACACGTTCGGCAATTGGAAGCCAGTGAAGGGATTGGCAGAGGGGAGAGGCAGAGGCAAAGCGAGGGAAAAGGTGGATTAGTCGGGCAGCAGAATTAAAGATAGACTGGAGGTGAGTAAAGGAGTTAGATGAAAGGCCAGAGAGGAGGATATTACAGTAGTCCAAGCGAGAAATAATGAGAGCATGTACCAGCAGTTTGGTGGAGTCAGGGGTGAGAAAAGAGCAGATTTTGGGGACAGGGGACAGAGTGCAGCCGTTGATAGTGATTGATAGATTATATGCCAAGGTGGAGCGAGATGGGGGAAAGAAGATAAGTTCTGTCTTGTCCATGTTGAGTTTTAGAAAGCGGTCAAAGATATGGCCGATAGACACTCTGGAATCCTGGATAGCAAAGAGGTGACATCCGGACCAGAGAGATAGATCTGGGTGTCATGGGCGTAGAGATGGTACCTGAAGCCGTAGGATTCTATGATATGTCCCAGGCCAGAAGTGTAGATGGAGAAGAGAAGAGGTCCAAGTACAGAGCCTTGGGGAACACCAACATTAAGGGGTTTGAGGAGAGGAGGTGGTGTGAGAGTGGGAGACACTAAAAGTGGGGTTGGAGAGGTAAGAGGAGGTTTTGACAGTTAGCAAGTCATTAGCCACTTTAGTGAGGGCAGTTTCTGTGGAGTGGTGGGGGCAGAAGCCGGATTGCAGGGAGTCAAAAAGCGAGTTGGATGAAAACAGAGAGGATAGTTTATGGTAGACATGTTGTACCAGGAGTTTTGAGGCAAAGGGGAAAAGTGACATTGGACGGTAGCTGAATAAGAAGGTAGGGTCAAAGGATAACTTTTTAAGGATGGGTTGCATGTTTGTATGGAGATGGGAATACACCAGAAGTTAGTGATAGATTAAAGAGATGGATTAGTGCTGGGACAAGTGCTGAGGAGAGGTTGAGGATAAGGTGGGATGGGATTGGGTAAAGTGCGCAGGTGTTGAGGTGTGATGTGGAGAGTAGTTTAGAGAGATGTTCTTCAGTGATGGTGGAGAGGTGAGTTAGTGGGGACGAGCACTGGACAGGCATGAGAGGGAGGTGAGGGGACTGTAAAGTTAAGTTTACCCTGATGTCATCGATTTTCTGCTTGAAGAATGTGGCAAAGTCCTTAACAGAGATGAGAGAAGTAGGGGGTGGCTGTGGGGGGTGGAGAAGAGAGTTGAAAGTGTTAAACAGTTTGAAGTCAAGAAATGCTCGCCCAAATGTCTGGAAGTCTTCCTTGGAGTGGGTTTTCTTCCAGTGCCGCTCAGCAGCTCTGGAAACTCGCCTTAGTTGTTTGGTTAGGTCAGTGTGCCAGGGCTGTCTGTTGATGCGTTGTGTTCTCTTTTTCGTGAGAGGGGCGACAGAGTCAAGGGCTGAGGTTATTGCGAAATTGTATAAGGTTGCTGCTGTGTAAGTGTTGTTCAGAGAGTGTATGGTGGAGAGTGGCAGAAGGGAATCAGAGAGTGTTTCAATGTTAAGGTTTCTGAGGTTCCTGTGAGGGTAGGCAAGGCTCTGGACTGGGGAGGGCAGATGAAGATAGGAGAGACGAGAATGTTAGGTGGTTGTGGTCAGAGATGTGAAAAGGTGTGCTGGTGAGGTCAGATATGAGGCAGAGGGGGGAAAAGATTAGGTCCAGTGTGTGACCCTTTTTGTGAGTGGCCATAGAGGACCACTGTGTGAGTCCGAAGGAGGAGGCTAGAGAGAGGAGTTTTGAGGCGGCTGATTTGGTTGTGTCGAAGGGGATGTTGAATTTACCCATGAAGATGGTGGGAATATCTGTGCAATAGCCAAGTGTTTAATCATAGAAGGAGGGTGGTTACGGAGCCTGGTGGTTGGTAGATGATGAATAATTGGAGGATAGAGGGGGAATTTACACGGATAGAGTATACTTAAAAGGAGGTTAGGGTGAGGGCAGGGAGAGGAGGGGTCGGGGTAAAGGAGCAGTTGTTCATTAGCAGCAGGCCAACCCAGCAACCCTGTTTATTGCCAGGGCAAGGGGTGTGAGTAAACTGGAGCCCACTGTAGGAAAGTGCAGCAGGGGATGAAGTTTTAGTAGGGGACAGCCATGTTTCAGTTATGCCTAAGAAGAAGAGGTTGTTGTGAAGAAAGAGATAGTGAATGAATCTAGGTTTATTGCAGATAGAGCGTGCGTTCCAGAGTGCAGCAGAGAAAGGCACTAAGGGGTTGGGTGGGGTCAGGACAGATGTGTATGGTGTTAGAGGGCTGGTGTGATCTAGAGGAAGGTGGACAAAAGGAGGGCAGTTGGGTAGATGAGATCAGGTGGGTAGGGTCGGGGGTTGGGTGAAATGTCTCCAGCAGTGAGAAGTAGCAGAGACAGAGACAGAGACAGTAGGTGTGAATAAGTGTGGGGGCGCGGACATTGAGAGAATTTAGAAGTAAAAGTTTATGGAAAGGGGATAACAGGAGGGGTCAGATCAGAGGGTAAGAGAACTGGCGAAATAAAAAGATTGTTACTTGGTGTGGGGAGTGGAGAGTTAAAGCAGAGTTTGAGGATGATGGAATCAAAATTTGTGTTGGGGTATACCCACCATTGGTGTTAACTTTTGTTTCATTTAAATGTTTAAGATGAAGAAATCCCCATTACATGTTTCTACTTAAACGTCCCATAATATAATATCACTGGAGCATAAACGTTTTATGCAAATAGGGTAAAAGTTTTAGGACACCTCTTTATTTCAGAAACAAAAGGGAAAATTACAGATATAGCCAGGGTTAACATGATCCTTAATGCAACAATTGTGTCAGGGAGCTACAGTATGTTACGTCAATTAGAAAGTTAAGTTAAACGCGTCATTGTGATCAAGTTAACACAGGCTATATCTGTACATATCTAACTACTCCAGATGTGTTCTCCAAATCAGAATCACATCAGAATGACCTAAATCATCTATTGCATCTTTAGTGACCTGTACCAAACAAGAAAAGAGAAAAGTTATAAATTACATCAAATATTCTGGTCTTCCTTGATTACCATTGAAAAAAGACCTTTCCCTTGATCCAATTTGATGGCTTTAAAGATGGCAGCCATGTTGAAGACAGACATAGCCTAAAACATAGGCCCCCTCATCTTTTACTTGCTGGGATATACAGATACTGTATGTCATTTTCTGAAATTAAAGGGCCCTGACCCCCCTCTCTCTCTCTCTCGTATAGTGTATATATATATATATATATATATATATATATATATATATATATATATATATATATGTATATATATTTATTTATTAAACGCTTGAAAGCAGAGATCTTGAAACCATGAGGTATAAGGGATAGTATAGTAAATAAAGTATGTAAAAAAAAAAGTATAACTTTTATTATCAAAAGAATAAGATTTTTTATTATTATTAATGAAACTGTAATTCTCCTTTATTGTGGTGTGTTCATTTTTAATCAATTTAATACATTGTCTCAGCAGATTTCATATATTGAACACATAGAAATGTATTTAATATTTTTCCCTGAATTCAAAACACTGCCCTTAGTGTATTCACTCCTGAAGAGCAGTTTAATGTAATGAATAATCTCACCTTGTCACAGGGTAAAGTAGACATAACCTCGGATTTACAGTTCATGATGTTTCTGAAGAAGCAAAACAGTTTAATGTGTATGAGTCAACCGCAAGTCACATCGTCCCTGTTCTACAAAAACATTAATCCAACCAATAAATAAGAATGAAAGTAACAGGGAAAAAAATCACAATGCACAGAATATATATATTTTTTAGGAAAATTAGAATCCATTTACAAATCTGAGTAATAACATTCCTGTCTATCCTCCCATCATGAGTTCTTTGTAAATGCACTGCGCTGACACATTTCAACCACGTATGTCAGGGAAATGTCTGCAGCCAGAAAAGACACACAGTGAGTAATCATAATAAAAATATACATTGGCAAGTCACAGTCAGATAGAATTCAATGAATAAAAAGAAAAAAAAATATTCATCATATTCTTTCTGTAAAGTTGCTGACAGGTGAGATCTAGCTTTCATCAGTACAGCTATATAAGCTGTTTATTAAGTGTCTGCTGCCATGGTATTTATTTCTATGTATAGTATGCAATCATAAGCAGCAGTACAACGCATCCTGCATTATTATGACTTTGGTTTTATTGCAAATGCAGAATTTTATTTTTTATTATTTATTTATTTATTCTAATCTCTGTTTTACATGAATTTAAAATTTAAAAATAGTAAAGTACATCCTTTTTTTCATTTTATGGTTTTACACATCAGGGCATTAAAAAATATCAGCAGTTGATTGATTCCAGTCCAGTATTATCGAGGAGAGGCTACTTGAGGAGGAGGCAGCAGTTGATCGATTCCAGGCCAGTATTATGGAGGAGAGGCTAATTAAGGAGGAGGAGGCAGCAGTTGATTGAGTCCAGGCCAGTCTTATCGAGGAGAGGCTACTTGAGGAGGATGAGGCAGCAGTTGATCGATTCCAGGCCAGTATTATTGAGGAGAGCCTACTTGAGGAGGATGAGGCAGCAGTTGATCGATTCCAGGCCAGTATTATGGAGGAGAGGCTACTTGAGGAAGATGAGGCAGCAGTTGATTGATTCAAGGCCAGTATTATGGAGGAGAGGCTAATTGAGGACGATGAGGCAGCAGTTGATTGAGTCCAGGCCAGTCTTATCGAGGAGAGGCTACTTGAGGAGGATGAGGCAGCAGTTGATCGATTCCAGGCCAGTATTATTGAGGAGAGGCTACTTGAGGAGGATGAGGCAGCAGTTGATCGATTTCAGGCCAGTATTATGGCGGAGAGGCTACTTGAGGAAGATGAGGCAGCAGTTGATTGATTCCAGGCCAGTATTATGGAGGAGAGGCTAATTGAGGAGGATGAGGCAGCAGTTGATTGAGTCCAGGCCAGTCTTATCGAGGAAAAGTTACTTGAGGAGGATGAGGCAGCAGTTGATCGATTCCAGGCCAGTATTATGGAGGAGAGGCTACTTGAGGAAGATGAGGCAGCAGTTGATTGATTCCAGGCCAGTATAATTAAAAACAGACTACTAGTGATCAGGGGCGGATTAACTTTACCATAGGCCCCGGGCTGTTCACCAAGCCTAGGCCCCCCCACCCCACTGTAACTATGGAAGCACTAGCCTGGCGTTCATAGTACAGGATAGATAATGTCATGATGTCCTGATTTGTACAAAATTGCCATAAAAAACAGTGATTTTTTGCAAATCATGGCAGAAGTGTAGCCAGGAGACAGTACACCATTGAAAGTATAAGTCTTTTTGGGTGGACATGGGCCCCCCAGGAGCTCAGGGCCACGGGCTGCTGCCCAAAACGCCCCTATTATAATCCACTACTGCTATTGATGATTATATTTCTATTTTTGTTCCTCGGCTTACAAAGTTCTGACAAACTAAATCTACTTACTCCTACGTAGCGGGTTCACTGGCTATGATACAATTGCATCTAGGGGCTCACATGATTGTTTTGAGAAACAAAATACTAAATGTATCATTCTTTTGTTCCTGTGTGTATATGCCAAGGTTATTTCTGCATTTTGTGTATGTTCACATCTGAAGAGTGAAAGGAATTCACTCAATTAGCTTATATATCACTCATCAACATTTATGGACTAATCTTAGAAGTGAGTATTTGATAACGCCTTGCCATTAATGAGTTAATAAATGTTGACATAGGTGGAGTTCTAACAGCTTACCGCTTTTTGGCTTATCATTGTGAGTCTGAGAAGCGATGTGTGTGACAGTCACTTGATGTATTTTTTAGAGTTAGTGTCAAAATTAAATGTACAGGTCTGGTCTTCGAATATATCAGATATCTGTTCTCAATAATGCTTACATTCTGTCCCGGTATTTTACATTGCTTCATTTTATATATGTGTTGTTGAAGGCTCTTTCCTTCCTAATTTATCAATTACAAGTTAGTCATGAATGATCTTTATTTATGACGAAGCTAAATGTTTATTATGGATTTTTGCCCCCACCCATTGCCCTGTGTGACTACTTTGGTCACCATACATTGCTGATAGTAGTTCACGTCCCTACGAATGTGTGTAATTCCTATGGCTTGCCCATAAGGGTTAGCTCTAAATCGCACTATACATTTATATTTGTTAGGGTACAAACACACACACACGCAGCAGATTTGGTGCAGATTTGATGCTGTGTTCAGTTATTTAGCTCTAATCTGCTGCGTATCTGTTGCGTATTTGCTGCGTATCGCAGCAGTAAATAGGCTGCGTATACGGTGTGTGTGTTTGTACCCTTAGGCTATGTGTCTGTGTGAAACATAATGCAATGTATTTCCAATTGTAGCCAATGTGCCGCTAATTATGTTTGATTCGCTATGTTTGTGTAATATCTCTTCCAGGAATTTTCTTTGTTTGATCACATGTTGCTGAGAAACGAGGGTGTGACTTATGGTTTGTGTTAGCGAGCTGCATGTGCTGCTAACTCACTCTCCCCTCCCCCATTCCCGCTTCGGATTGTGGTGTCAAATTCACTATTACGTTATGTTTGAAAATATTTGAGGCTTACACTATGACCACATGATGGGAGTAGTTGTGTACTGTGTATATGATATGGGCCGGCAGCAGACATCATGGAGGGAGAGGGAGGAGGGAGGGAGTTAGCAGCTTGGGAAGCTCCATAACCCACCCACATAAGTGACGTCATATTTATTCAGCAACATTGCCTCTAAGGGTACAAACACACACACTGTATACCCAGCCTATTTACTGCTGCGATACGCAGCAAATACACAACAAATACGCAGCAGATTAGATCTAAATAACTGAACACAGCATCAAATCTGCACCACCTAATCTGCTGCAGATCTGCTGCGTATTTGCTGCACATCTGCTGCGTATACGGTGTGTGTGTTTGTACCCTAACAAGGAAAAAGCCTCGACTAGCTATTACCTTACCAAGCGAGCATTGTTTGCAAGAGGTTTATATTATTTATTTATCTTTTTAGGTCCATGCTCGTCCACTGCTATGGGACGGCCCTGCGCCTGGGTACACAAGCCGGCTAAGGCGGAGTGCCGCATGGAGGGAGGTTGCCCGGATTGTGTACCCAGGTTTGGACAAGCATAGTAGATCACAGAAGTTGATCATTAGTATGTTATTTACCCACTAATTCAAACAAGAAACTCTACTCTTATGGTCACCTGACGCTCATATATTACTAATGTCTGTACGTTTTTTGGTATCAGCCAAACATGTGGAGACCAGGTGGTCCAGTGTGAGGGACAGATTTATCAGGGAGCGACGGCAGCTGATGAGGCGTGGGGCCTCACAAGAAGAACTCGGCTCTTTGCGTTTTGCCCCAATGCTGCATTTCATTTTGAATGCCAGCAGACGGCGCCAGTAAGTGTGTGTCTTAATTGCATCTGTCCATGCTAGGATCAGATGATGACAGTAGTAGGTCAGTGTCTTATGTGTGCAGACATATAGACATGTGTTACGTAGACAGAGATTATATACATCGAGCTTCCTGCAGGGGGACCTATATATTTCTGGAACTGGATAATAATAAAGTTACTAACAATAATGCTCCCCCTGCTGTACACTTAATATTCTTTATAAATGCAGCGTGCCCTAACTGGATACTAAAAATTGTTTAATAAGTCGATGATTTAAAACCTAACTGGAGTTCGATTTAGCTACAAAGCACGGACAGGATAAATGGCGACAAATGTGCCCCAATGATTACATATGACCTAACAATGTCCCACTCATTTCTCAAGTGAGATTTTTAGGGAGCCAAGGGCTAATTAGCGCAAGATGTGAGAATAAATTACTATTTCTTTACAGACATATTATTTTCCCTGAGCATCATTTTTGGGGAGCAGTGTGAGAATGTTGATCAATAGTCTAGATTATGCGCAAAGGTAAGGCTAACACCAGGGGCGTAACTAGAAATGGCTGGGCCCCATAGCAAACTTTTGATTGCCCCCTCCCCCCGACTGACCACTAAACGGTCAAGTGAAGTCATAACTACATAACTGCTAGCTCTGGTCAGGAGTGCTTGCAGTTAAAGGGACATTTGCAAAACCCAGGAGACCAGCAGGGCCACCCGATGCTGCAAATGATGACTGCTCAGGGGGCCCAGTGTATTGCAGGAGCAGGCCATGGGGCCCCCTGATGCGGCAGGCCCCATAGCAGCCGCTATGGCTGCTATAGTGGTAGTTACGCCCCTGGCTAACACATTGGACATACTGGATAAAAAGGACACAAAAAGCCTAAGTAAAATCCTGCATTGGATGCATATTGGTTCTTGAGCATTGTTAGAATGTTGCTAACATGTTTGTTAACAGATTTTGTCCACTGTTCATTTGTCAGCAGAGATGAAGAAGCTCAACAAACAGAAGAGGCCTCATCAGATGAAGAGAATAAAGAACCTCATCTGACGGAGGCATGCACCATGACTCCATCACCAACTAGCACAGAGCTCCTCTCTCTCTGCAGTCTAGACACACAATGAGAAAGAGCATGGACGCTCAGGCACTTCCTGTTCCTGTAGTGATGTCACACACCTTGATATTAACATAATAAAAGGATAAAAGGGATTATAGGAGTAATAATTCCTTATATCCTCTTCCATTCTGTGAAAACAATACAGTTTTGCGACGCCGTTGCGGTTTTAACGAACTTCGTCACGAGCCTTTTGAAAGTTCGGTTCGATAGCGAACCGAACCTTTTGCAAAGTTCGTAACGAATCTGGTTCGTAACGGTTCGGTTCGCTCATCCCTAATCTGAACCAGTGATAAACCTTGATTCTTTTCTTTACTGGCCATTCTGTTGTACATTTTTTGGTCTGTTTCAAATCATTGTAAGGCTATGTTCACACAGAATTTAACAGCATCCATTGCATAGGAACGGACGCTGTTCAACTGCTGGTTGCCAGGCTGAATTCAGCACGTTCCTGCAGCCGATAACTCTGTATTGGCTACAGGATCATTCTTTTTTTTTCACAGAGGGCGGCATTGACATCAATACAATGCCGCCCCTGCAGTAAAGAACAGAAGCTTATTCTATTGCAATCAGCATCCATACTGAAATATAATGTTGTGTGAACATAGCCTAATGTTACATAGACCAGTTTTGGCCTAGATTTACATGTTGGTTAGATGGTCTCAGATTCAAATACTTTGGAAAACTCGACTCAATAACTACAAGGTGCCCAGGTCCTGCGGCTGCAAAAAACAAACAAACAAACAAAAAAAAAGAAAATCATCACCTTTTTGCAATTATTATAAGGTGTATGTATTGAAATGCTGTGTTTTTTTTTTTTTTACAAACAAGGGGGGAGATTTATCAAACTGGTGTAAAGTAGAATTGTCTTAGTTGCCCTTAGCAACCAAGAAGATTCCACCTTTCTTTTTTTTTTTTTTTTTTTTTTTTTAAGAATATGGTAGGATTGAAAAGTGGAATCTGATAGGTTGCTAGGGGCAACTAAGAAAATTATACTTTACACCAGATTGATAAATTTCCCCCATGGTGCTTTAAGTTATAGCCAAACATCTATATTTTGGCCTCTTCTATCCCAAGGTCTTTGTTTCAGAAGTCTTGTAGATTGTTCAAATGCAACTTTCTAAATTCTTTTTAGAAAAAAGAAACTTTCTCCTGGCAAGCTATACATGTTCAATATTTATATAATTGCATTCTTAATAATGATAACTTCCAATTTCAGATGATCCATCACTTAGGGATGGGATTTAGCAAAGAGGTTGCCACCACCCCGACGCGCGTTTCGTAGTCTTCGTCCGGGGGCCCCCGGACGAAGACTACGAAACGCGCGTCGGGGTGGTAGCGTCCCGGAGGATATATATTACGTCTGATATATAGGTACCTATGCCAGGTCCCTAGGACCTTTGGAGTCAATAACATTTATGGGCAAAGTGCAATATGATAATGAACTGTATGTATTGAGTACTTACTATTACCTTTAAATGCTTTTTTGCACTATTACTTGTTTACTTACATTGTGTAAGTGTAATTGGTTGGGGACTGGGCATGTGCAATAATATTAGATTACAACCTATAATTTCCTCCGGAATAGCCACTGTTCTTTAATGTTGGTTTTTTGTCTCTTTTTTTATGAATTGTTTTTAATATTTGTTTCCAATAAAGATTTATTTTTGGGCTATATATTTTCAGCATTTTTTTCTTTAGAGGCATTGTATTGGTGAGCTGTAGTAGCAGTACAGACTAACTGCAGAATATTTAGGAAGGCACTTGCCCCATATCAAATACTCATAAATATTGCATGAAGACAGAAGTGTGGGTATTTAATTATGCTATCACAATAGCATTATTAAAAGAAACATTTTGAATCATATGTGCGCTCAGCTGATCAGCACTAACACTAACCCCCCATTATTACCCCAGTACCCAATGCCACCAGGGGTACTGGGAAGAGCCGGGTGCCTGTGGTCCTGGAGCATCAAAATTGGAGCTCCTGGACTGGGGCGGCAGCAGGCTGGTTATATTTAGGCTGGGGAGGGCCTAAACCAATGGCTCTTTCCACCATGGTGTTACCAGGCTGCTGTCGCTTGGTTTTTAACCCCGCTGGTTATGAAAATGGGGAACCCGACTTGTTTTTAAAAATAAATAAATAAATAAATAATTAAAAAAAAAACGCGTAGGGTTCCCCCTATTTTCATAACCAGCCGGGTTAAAAACCAAGCAACAGCAGCCTGGTAACACCAGGGTGGGAAGAGCCATTGTTTTAGGCCCTCCCCAGCCTAAATATTACCAGCCTGCTGCCCCCCCAGTCCAGGAACGCCAATTTTGATGCTCCGGGACCACTGGCATCCGGCTCTTCCCAGTACCCCTGGTGGCATTGGGTGCTGGGGTAATAAGAGGGGGGGTTAGTGTTAGCCTTTTTATACCGGCTAACACTAGGCCCCGACTTAGTAATGGATTCTGTCTATTAGACGGCTTCCACTACTAAGTCTATAAAGTAAAAAAAAAAAAAACAAGACACAAGTGAAATTTTTTTTTTGTTCAAATACAAAACACCACCAAACGCCTCATTGACCATTTTATTTTAAAAAAAAATCTAAATAACCGCTGGTCATCGTCGTAGTCCACCAAATCCGACGTAATCCACTGGATACCGATATCTGAAAAACAAAAAGGGAGAAACACACAAAAAACACACAAACAGGAGCACAACACCCATCATTGTGAGCGGTGTTGTGCACCTTACAGTATGCAGCATTTTTACAGATCGCTGCTTACAGTGTGGCACCCAAGGGGTTAAGGGAGGATGCATTGCATCCCCCTTAACCCTTTGGGTGCCATACTGAACAATCTGGCCCCCAGGAGGTTAAGTAAGGGTCCCCACTTAACCCCTTGGGGGCCAGACTGTTGTCAGACTGCACCCATACCAGCAAGGAAGGGGTTAAGTGACCCCCCCTTCCTTGCTGGGAGGGGTGCAGTGCAGGGGAGAGGGGGTTACTCACGCTCCCAGGTCTTCTATCTTCTTTCTTCTTTACCTTTCTTCTATCTTCTTTCTTCTATCTTCTTTCTTCTTCACCGGAGCCGGCACACTGAGCTCAGTGTGTCAGCTCCGGCTCGGGTAAATTCACACAGGCAGATCCGCAGCGGATACCGCCCCTGTTAATTCCAATGCAATTACATACTGGCAGCGGGATTTTCATCCCGCTGCCAGTATGTAATTGCCGGCCCCAGTAACACCCCCCCACCGGGATAATACATTACCGGCAGCGCGATCCGGCCGCATCTGGGGCTCCCGGCTCCTGCGCAGCCAATCAATGACTGCAGCGGGGCCGTGCACTGATTGGCTGCGCGGGAGTCGGGAGCCTCAGATGCGGCCGGATCGCGCTGCCGGTAATGTATTATCCCGGGGGGGTTAATGGGGCTGGGAATCACATACTGGCAGCAGGATGACAATCCCGCTGCCAGTATGTAATTACATTGGAATTCACAGGGGCGGTATCCGCTGCGGATCCGCCCGTGTGAATTTACCCGAGCCGGAGCTGACACACTGAGCTCAGTGTGCCGGCTCCGGCGAAGAAGAAAGAAGAAGATAGAAGACCTGGCAGCGTGAGTAAGCCCCCCTCCCCTGCACTGCACCCCTCCCAGCAAGGAAGGGGGGTCACTTAACCCCTTCCTTGCTGGTATGGGTGCAGTCTGAAAACAGTCTCGCCCCCAAGACCCCCCTTACTTAACCCCCTGGGGGCCAGATTGTTCAGTATGGCACCCAAAGGGTTAAGGGGGATGCAATGCATCTTCCCTTAACCCCTTGGGTGCCACACTGTAAGCAGCGATCTGTAAAGATGCTGCATACTGTAAGGTGCACAACACAGCTCACAATGATGGTTGTTGTGCTCCTGTTTTTCTGTTTTTTGTGTGTTTCTCCCTTTTTGTTTTTCAGATATCGGTATCCAGTGTATTACGTCGGATTCGGTGGACTACGACGATGACCAGCGGTTGTTTGGATTTTTTTAAATAAAATGGTCAATGAGGGGTGTGGGGGTGTTTTTATTTGAATAAAAAAAAAATTCTTTACTTTATAGACTTAGTAGTGGAAGCCGTCTAATAGACGGAATCCATTACTAAGTCAGGGCCTAGTTTTAGCCGGTATAAAATGGCTAACACTAACCCCCCATAATTACCCCAGTACCCAATGCCACCAGGGGTACTGGGAAGAGCCGGGTGCCAGTGGTCCCGGAGCGTCAAAATTGGCACTCCTGGACTGGGGCGGCAGCAGGCTGGTAATATTTAGGCTGGGGAGGGCCTAAAACAATGGCTCTTCCCACCCTGGTGTTACCAGGCTGCTGTCGCTTGTTTTTTAACCCGGCTGGTTATGAAAATAGGGGGAACCCTATGCGTTTTTTTTTTATTATTTATTTATAAAAAAAAAAAAAAAAACGAGTAGGTTTCCCCCTATTTTCATAACCAGCCGGGTTAAAAACCAAGCGACAGCAGCCTGGTAACACCAGGGTTGGAAGAGCCATTGGTTTAGGCCCTCCCCAGCCTAAATATTACCACAGTACAATAAAGTCAGTGTGCTGCGGACCCGCTAATTATACAGTATGTACGCTGAGCCGATCAGCTGATCAGCTGAGCGCACATATGATTCAAAATGTTTCTTCTAATAATGCTATTGTGATAGCATAATTAGAAGAAACATTTGATGTTTTTATTAAAGTATTAATTATTACAGTGAGCTCTTTTTACCGGGAATATTAATTAACGGCTTAATAGAGCTTCCTGTAATAATTAATATTTAATTAATAAAACAAATTTTCACATACTTGCACATACTTGTGCAATTAAATATACTGTAAAAAAATAAATATATGTATATAAATATACATTTATTTATATATATATTTATTTTAACAGTATATTTATTGCACAATGATGGAATCGTTTTAATTACATTTTTGAACAACGAAATTGACTTTATTACAACGAAAATATGTTCTATTAATTAAATATATTAACCATTAGAGGCATCGGCATTATTGCAGAGGATCGCTAACCCCGTAATGCCGATTCCTCTAATACTGTTTCCCTGCTTTCCCAGATGCATTCCAGAGGTGTTTGCATCACTTTTTAAAGATGTCTTTAATTTTATTTGTTATTGTTATTTCAACCACATTCGTTACGAACTTTCTCAAAGTTCGTAACGAATCTGGTTTGTTACGGTTCGGTTCGCTCATCCCTATTATTAATGTATGTTGCAAAAATTCTTATCATGACCTAAGCTAACTAAAACTGAATGGTCAAAATATTTTATAGTTACGCTTTAATATTACTGAAATAATTTTATAATTATGACCACTTGTTATTTTTGTTAATTTAGTTATAACACTGTACTTTAAATGGAACCTCCCTAGTCAATGCATGTGCCTGAATAAAATTTTGGAGACCATGATCTTGGATCTACATTTTTTATTTTTTTTTAAATGGAGCAGTGAAATCCAGTTAGTAGTAGCTATATTAATCATTTGTAATTAAGACAGTCTTTTATGCCAAAGAGCCGTATAACCCTTAAATTGGTGGTAGTCATGTTCAGGATTACATATACCTACTAGATATCAAAAGATAATTTTGGCTAAACTTTCCCTTAGATAATTATCCTATTTGATTAAGCATCTATGTTTTAGGTGCCACCCTAATGCCTAATTAAGTAGCCTAATGCTGTGTTTACACAGAACGATTATCGTGCGAATTCACAGGATAACGATCGAATTTGAATGATAATCGTACGTGTAAACGCAGCGAACGATCAAACGACGAGCGAGAAATTTTTCATTTTGATATTTCAAGAAGTTCTCAAATCATCGTTGATCATTCGCAAAAAATTCGCAGATCGTTCCGTGTGCACAGTCGTTTGCCGATTTAACCAATGTGTGAGATAGGCTTAAGCAATCGCAAAACAATCGCAAAACGTATTTCCGTATGAAATATCGTACCATCTTAACGCTGATCTTTATGAAAAATAAATCGTTACTCCGACATCTTTAATCGTACGATCGGGCGAATTATCGTTCCATGTAAACGTAGCATTACCCACAGCACTGCAATCTGATTAGGGCAAAATAATTAAGGTTTCTACTAGCAATACTATCAACAGTAGATCTTTATTCTTAGTTTAGAGAACTGAGGTCAAAATTTAGTTTACAAATAATTACAAGGAAGAATATTTATCACTTTGTCCAAATGCTGGTTTTAGATTTACCTTATGTGACTTCACTTAACCAACCACTGCCAATTGTAATATTAAAAGAGCATATTCTATAAAGACTGACATATATTATCTGTACTATTTTTCCTCAAAAGGAAGGCATATTCTGCCAAATTGTGCAGCCCACTCTAAATAATAAAGCTTCTTGTGTTTCTTTAAAATTATTTAAATAGTCTTGTGTGTATGTCAGAGATTCAACCTTTTATCTACCATTGGATGAAAGCTGTAGATACTGTAGTGATGATGCCAGATTGAGCACCAAGGGCACTTGTTAATAAAAAGTGGACAACTGTAAAGAGGCATTAAAACTATTGGACATTTAATCTATGATAATGGCAGAGCTAAGGCTTGGCCTGTCCTTTCTTGTTCTGTTCATTCAGTTTTAAAAATACATTGGATTGGGGAGGGCTAGGATCCCAAATTAGTTCTCAGAGTTACTGGTGCTATCTGTAATGTTTCAGCCAACACCAACTCCAAGTATGGGACATCAGAGAAATAGAAAGACAGATATCGGCAGATTATTTGGCCCTCTTCCAAACCTGCACACAATATAGCAAATAAGCTTGATCTACAATACAGAGTACACCATGCAGCCTCCTTCTTCTGTGACAAAATATGTGCTTTAAGTCCAGACATTACTTTTGTGCTGCCCCCCACTCTTCTGGACACTATTTTGAAGCAGGGAAGCCAAAAGCAACAGCCACTGAACAGGCATGTGCTCTACTGCACATTCTAGTTAATGATCTCAGTTTTACTAATATCATGACCTTTGTGACATAATTATTTTGTTGGGGTGAATCTTTGTAGTACTATTATATTCAGAGGGGCACATTCTGAGACACCATTCAATTTCATTGGCACAGTGTGGGATAGCATTATATTTGCGGAATTATGCATAACAGTATTATTTTAGTAGATGCAGTGAGGTACAACATTATATTCAGGAGGCACAATGTGGGACAGTATTATATTTAGGAAGCATCATGTGTGGCAGTATTATATTTAGGGGACAACATGTGTAACAGCAGAAAGTTTTAAACAGGATACAATTATATTCAAATCTTGTTCTGTAGTGTATTTGGAATGTTCTCCTAGTTTTACTTCTTGAAAGTTGAATAATTTTCATGGCACATAAGGGCAAAAGGGTGCCTTTTTAAGTAGATGTCCATCTTAATGGGAGAGTAAGGGAATGTTATTACCTATCCATAGCTGATCTCTGGGGTTTTGACTGCCCAGACCCCCACTGATCCTAAGACTGGTAACAAGCCCAGATGAGAATAACCCTTTAACCCCTTAAGGACCGTGCTAATTTTCGCTTTTGCGTTTTCGTTTTTTCCTCCTTGTGTATTTAAGGCCATAGCAGTTGCATTTTTACACCTATGGACCCACACGAGCCCTTATTTTTTGCCCCACTGATTATACTTTGCAATGACAGACTAAATTTTTGCATAAAATATGCTGCGAAACCAGGAAAAAATTTAATGCGCAATAAAATTGGAAAAAAAACCCACAATTTTTTCTTTGGGGGGCTTCGTTTTTACGCTGTGTGTCCTATGGAAAAAGACATATTATATATGTTCCTCAAGTCGGTACAATTAAAACAATATGTAACATGTATAACTTTTATATTAATTGATGGCTCGTAAAAAAAATAAAACCTTTTACAGAAAATAAACGTTCCTTAAAATCGCTCTATTCCCATGCTTTTAGCATTTTTATCCTTTGGTCTATGGGGCTGTGTGAGGTGTCATTTTTTGCGCCATGATCTGTACTTTCTATCGTTACCTTCATTGCACATATGCTACTTTTTGATCGCTTTTTATTACAATTTTTCTGGATTTGATGCAACCAAATTTTGCACTTTGCAATTTTTTTGCGCTTACGTCATTAACTGTGAGGGATCATGAATTAAATAAATTAATATTTCTCCCGATTGAGATCAATGCTGTGTATATAACAGAGCACCGATCCATCAGATCGGTGCTCTATTATAATGGTCTGCTGCAGACCATCTGAATGGATTGCCGAGCCGGGATCAGCGTCATTCCGTCATTACAATTCCGGCTCATTACATCTCCCCTCCGTGATCCCATCGCGGGGGGGAGATCCCCCACTAGACAACAGGGACAGGGGGCACAGATACTATTCAAATGCAGCTGTCAGCTTTGACAGCTGCATTTGAATAGTTAATTAGCCGGCCGCGGTGATCGGTCACATCGGCTAATACCCGCAGTCCCAAGCTGCACATAGCAACAGGGGACTGCAGGCTGCAGAGAGGGCTCACGCTAGGAGCCCTCTCTGATCCCCCTTAACGGGCGCATGATGGGTATACCCGTCATGCTTCGTTAAGGGGTTAAGGAGGTGACATGACTTCTAGAAGGGAATAAATATGCTGCCAAGGTGATTTTATAACTATAGAATATATACATTTATAGATCATATACAAGCGATCTGCTAAAAAAAAAAAAAAAAAAAAAAAAAGATTTTACGGGCCCTATTACCCAAGAAGATTATCAACCAAATAAGCCAATATCTCCCTGTATAATAGAAACAGCTATCAGCCAACAAATCAGCAAAAGCTCTTATGTTGGATGGTTGCATCTTTTTAACGTCAAATAATCCTTGTTCGTTTGCCATACATTATCCTGTGTAATAGGGCATATGCAGCAAAGGATGATGGAGGCAAACTCCAGGAATTATTTCTGCAGCCCTGCACATTATAGTTGAGGCATGAAATAGGCTTCCTAAATGAGTGCTGATCCATAATATAAGCACTCGTTTAGACCAGACCAGACTGTCTAAAAGGACTATACAATATTAAAAGAGGAGTTATTGTTGAAGGTTAATTACAGACAGGGGATTTTTTTTTCTGGAACTGCCGGTTAGGTGGAGGATGAAAAAAATAAAGTGCATTTACCTCCCCGGCACCAGCGCTGATGGCTGCATCCTGATGCTCCAGACCCCCGGTCATGGACACCTCTTGGCTAGAGAGGGAATCTGAGATGTAATGCTCCAGGCCAACTCAGCCAGTCAGTGGCCGAGGCAGGACTCTGCTATAGCCACTGACTGGCTGAGCAGGCCAAGAACTTCATTCCCCAGGTCCCCACTCATACCAGGAAGCAGTCGGAGACTGGGGTACCAGAGTGCTTGAGCCAGGCAGGTAAGTGCATGTTATTTCTTTCATCCTTCCCCTCCACGGCAATTCTGAAAAACATCCACCTGCCTTGAATTGTCCTTTAAGAGAGTGGGCCATATCTGGAAGCAGAGACAATTGAATAGCATTTGTCATAGTAGAAAAGATATTCATAGTCTGGTACTTTGTCTAGAGTATATCCATATAGACATGCCACTCCTTGACTACAGTACTAGGGTGAGCAAGCTACCCATATTTATTACAAAATAAAGAGTAAAGTCCTATTAAACTGTAGTTCTTGCCCCTTCAACGGGAGCCTTCCAAGAGTAGTTATGTATTCATGGCTGTGGAAAGGGAATATAGTGAAATGATTATATTTCTCCTATATGTATAAAAGTAAAGGCATTTCAGTATAAATAGATTTTAATGAGCAGGTTATGGCCCTTGCGAGTCCACTAGGCCGGGGCTGAAAGTTTAATGATTTTGCATTTTAAAATTACTTCTTCACAGACTAACGTTTCAAAGTTATATTGGTTTTATTCTTGATTATTATTCATTAAAAAGGGAAAATATTACATTTCTTGTCTAAACATAACTTTTAATCTATTTAGTCCTTCAGACTTCTGCATTTTTTTAGTTCTGAACATTTTAAAAAACTAAAAATTCTTCCTTGTTTTACATTGAACATTACAAATCGGAGGTATATCACATTTTCATCTAATAATAGTGAATTCTATTTTATTGCTAATATTTCTATTTTGTTTTATCAACATATGGAATAACAGATATGTTTTTTGGTTGTCTCTATGACCCAACATAACAAAAAATGTGTGTCTTGAGCAGATCAATATATAATACTCAGTAAGGAGATTTATACTGTAAATGCTAAATTTGTGGCTGCCAATTGTAATGACTAGAGATGACCGAGTATGCTCTATCAAGTATAATATTCACTCAAGGATGGAAGTAATATTGGAAAAATGACGGTTAGTAAAAGCATTCTTAGAATGGAGGAAGAGCTATTAAGAAGTTTTTTTGTTTTTTCCCCCCCCTCTGCCGCCATGGTGTCCAAGGGGGTTGGGAGTGGGATAGGGATTGGGGTATAGTAAACAGATTTGTGCACTCCATACCATACCCAATAATAATTAATAGATTCTTGTGAGTAGATCTAGGAAATGTTAGAGGAACTAAGAACATTGATGAACATATGTTCTGTAACCAGAGAGAGGGGGGAACAAAGGTGGCTTGTTAGTCCTAAGTTGATAGTGTGTGAAAGGGTGGGTTGTAGGTGGGGCTGTGGGTCTGGACAGAAACGGGAGGGAGGTAAAGTTAAATGAATGTTTATAAGATTGAATAGGTGCCTTGTTTGTTCTTAGGGCCGAGTCTGATGGTAACAGGAAGAGATTAGAGATTTAAAAATTAGATGGTACCTTGTAAAGGGATAGATTAAGCGCCCTGGTGAAATCCCCTCCAGAGCATAATGTTGTTTTGTCTTATAATGGATTTAGCAAATGGAGATTGAGTAGGGTAGGACGTTGAAGAATGTTTTAACTTGATTTTGTATTATGGAAAATTAATAAAGATAATAAAAAAAAAAGTATAATATTCACTCAAGTATTGGACTACACGAAAGTACTTGATACTTGAGTGAGTACTGCATAGCTGCCTGTTGAAAGGCCACTGAGCAGCATTTTAAGAAGCTTTAAGGATGTTGAAATGTATAATGGTTTCCACAACCTTAATAAAGTGACCTTTCACAATTAGACCTTCCAAATCAGCAGAGAGATCCTCTGCTAATCCGGAGGGTCCGATTCCCCTAAATACAGAGATGCAATCAGATGATAATACATTATCGTCTGGCTGTGTCTCCGTGTCCATGGAGACCTGACCTGGTGGATTAGCAGAGGAGCTCTCCGCTGATCATAAAGGTCCAATTGTGACAGGTACACTTTAAACCAGGGAGAGCAAGGAAGGTATACTTACTAGATCAGTCTTCTAACTGTCTTCACTTTTGCAGCTCTGCGTGCTTGATTGGTTGAACGGAAACAGTGAAGAAAGATAGAAGACCAAAGCCGTAAGTATAATTTACTGGCACCTCTCCCCACCAATAGAGAACAGTCTTACCCCCAAGGGGTTAACATAACCCCTTTGCAAACCCACTTTGCAAAGGCTTATGAGTAAGATGATCTAGGATGTTATCAGAAACAATAGAACTATGAATCCTTCTAAAAAAAAATAGTTGTAAAACATTTTTAGGCTATGTTCCCACTATGGGATTGTATTGGGAAAAGGCAGCAATCATTTTCTGTTAAATGATGCCTTAATCCTGAAGTGGGAACATAGCCTTAGGCCTAGCTATTAACCCTTTAAAGATAGAGTGAATTTTCATTTTTTGTGCTTTTGTTTTTTTTTTCAGACAGTGCCCACTAATTTCCGCGGTCCCAGGCTGCAAATAGCAGTCAGGATCTCAGCGGTTCAGAGAGGGGTCGCCGCGAGGACCCCCTCTGAGCTCCCCTAGAGATGCTAGGGCTTATCTATATTTCTCAAGTCAGTATAATTACAAACTGTGGTTGATGCTATACAATGTTCTTTTAGATAAAATACTGACATTGTTGTTAAAAATAAATATCTTTATTTTGGATAAAAAAGACATTGTGGGAACATAGACATGTCTGGGGCATAATGTAACAAAAACTCAACAATTTTGCAATTTGGCATGTCTTAGCATGTGAATTTGGGAATGTAATATTTTAATAGTTCAGTGATTCCATGTACAATGCTAAATGTTTATTTTTTTTATAAAAAAAATAAAAAATAAAGAAAAATAAACTTATTATGGGATAGATTTATTTTTATATGAACCCCTTAATACCCTGTGACGTAAGGATTCAGAGAAGGGACCCCAATCCAGCCAATCCTGGCTGCTATTAACAGTCGGCACCAAGCTAATTAACGACTTAAATGTGTCTAATGCGTGTAAGGTAATCACAGAGGCTGGGCCAGTGGTTAGCGTGCAATGACGCTGATCAAGAATCACAACTCTGGGCTCCAGCAGCCCATAGTAATTGAGCGCTGATCTCTTGGATCAATGCAGTACATATTCAGTGATCACAGAAGTCATAGAAGTCATAAAAAGTTTAAATATTTATAACATATTTGCTACACCCCCTTGTGAAATCACCCAAGCTATTAAATTATAACATTTAAATTCAGTAGATTTACTTTGATCCTTTAAGGTTTCAGTGTGTGATTCTTATATGAGCATGGTAAATGTTTAACTTGTAATTTGGCGCAGGCAGTCAATATGACACCACCTGTAAGGTGAAATCCCCCAAATCTCCATTTGTTTGGTATTCATCAATGCCATTTTCCCCAATGCCAATCTGCTAATAACTACAGAAACTGTATTACTACTTGCTGACTACTGTAGGAGAGGTCAAAATGCAAACCAGAAATAGCCCAAAGGCAGTGAAGATACTGTTCCTTGTCACAAGCAAGAGTTGGGAGTCCCCATACACATTAAATGGTCAGTCATGCTGAAATTACACAGTTTGGCTGATTAAATAAGCATGGCCAGCTTTTTTGTCAGTACTGCAAAAGTCTAGCTGGCATTTGATAAGTAGGGAACTAGAATTTGGTAGTCCAATGTATGAATATGTGATTGGTATTCGATTATAGCAATTGTATTATAACAATTGTATTGTCCAAAGAAATGATCACGGTATTCATGCACAATTTACAAATGAATCTTTTTTAATTATCGCCAATTAACGCCACCTGCTCTTTGTCAAGTCCACTACCCTTTATGCAATGCAATGCCCCTTACATAAACACATCATGCAAAACTTTATTGATTCTTAACAACACTAAAAAGTTCCCCAGATATATGTAGAAAATTTTAAATAAAAACATTTAGTGATGACATTTACTGTACATATAGAGGATAGTGCTAGAAACTGTATATTATAAAATTAACTTAAATAATTGCGATAATTTAAACTTAATTGTCCCAGTGCTCCTGTCTGCATGATAAGTTTTACTTCAGCAAAGTTACTTCAAAGTAACTTGTAAATGTCATGTTACTGTCATTGTTGTTTAGTTATTTTATGAATTGGGTAAATTCTCTCTTCTTCCCCAGCCACACAATGAGGATATCATCTATAAATCTCAAATATAATAGGAGCTGTTTAGGAAAAGGATTATTGAGACTACAGGTCATGTAACCATGTCACACCTGCTGCATAGGTCCTGATCAAATTGCCTGACTGCTGGAGGTTTACTGCTTATGACTTTGTCTTAGGCAGGCTGTATTAGAAGATAGCAGATATCCCTGATCAATGCTTTACAATTTCATAGCATTGACCAGTTTATGTATTCTAATGATTGCAGGTAATAGTCCCCTAGATGGACTAACAAAAAAAAAAAGTAAAAAATATAAATGTTTTCAAAATTACATAGCTCCTCCCCTAATAAAGGTTTAAATCACTTCTCTTTCCCCTTTTATAGATAAAACACAGAAAAATAAATAATCATATTATATATTGTAGCATGTGTTAAAAACCCAGCAGGATTGAGGCTTTTTGATGATTTTTGTTACATTTTATATCAGAAATAAAATTATAACAAGTGATTAGTGATGAGCGAATAGTGAGATATTCGAATATTCGATATTCGTACGAATATTCGATCCCATTAAAGTCTATGGGAACAAGTATTCGATTAGTGAAAAACATCTATTTGACCATTTGAAGGGTGAAACAGGAAGCTGGGGGATTTGAACGCTTATCGAATATTTATCGAATATTCGCGGGATATTCGTACGAATGTCGAATATTCTAATATCTCACTATTCGATCGAACAGTATTCGCTCGTCACTAAAAGTGATCAAAAAGTCCCAGCTACACAAATATGGAACCAATAAAAACTAGAGATCATGGTGCAAAAACAATGCACCAAAAATCCCTGTAAGTTGAAAAATAAAATTGTTCCTGAAAAAAAAGCCCTTACAAGGCCCTGTAGATAGAGAAATAATAGCGCTATAGTTCTTAGAAAGTGAGGAGGAAAAAAAAATGCAAAAATAAAAATTGTCCTGGTCATTTAGGTCATTTTGGGCTTGGTCATGAAAGGGTTAAATGTCCAAATGAAATGCATTAGCACTCCAGCATTGTGATTACAGGGTGCTGTTCTGTCACTTCTGTAGCTAGAGATCTATACTTATTTTCCATGCTTGCTGAAGTTTCTCTGCTAATTGACTCTTGCTAATCTACACTGAAGCACAAAACTATTAGCAATCTAATTACTGCTTGCAAAAAAGTGTACAAAAGTGTACATCTCTTTTCTATATATAAACAAAATTACATAAAAATATCATTACAAATGTTGTTTTTTCAGATAAAATTTTATAAAAAGTGATCAAAAAAGTCTATACACCAAAATCTGTACACATAAAAATTTAAAAGTTATAGGGGCCAGAGTATGATTATTTATAAATATAATTTTTTTATTTATTTTGTAAATACAGTAGGTTTTAATTTTATTAACATAAGAAAAGCTATACACAATAATAGCCCATATATTCCTTGCCCTGACCTGAGGAACACTTACAGTATGTCAGTTTTATTGCAAGGTAAACTGCATAAAATCATGAATTATGTTTTTCTTGATAAGTATCTTCGGAGCAATTTTATCTCCTGTAATGTAGACCTTGAATTTTTTTTTTAATTTTTTTAGCCCATACCTACTTACACATTTATGTACCAAAAAGGCAAGTCATATAACTTCCTCTTAGAACTAGAAAAAACACAGAAAGAATTCATTTCCATGAAAGATTCATTCAGAACTCATTATTTTACTCAGATGTAAATGGAGTGTTAAAGGTGGAATATAGAGTAAATTTTTACATGTGTAACAGCACAAGAACAGGCAGCAGCATGGAGTAGCTGTGGCTCTCTCGCTCGTCTTTCCATTTGCACTTCTCCTCCATAAATGTTAATTGGCATTCAAACAAACTATATCCAGCACACTTGTCATGTAGCTGTTCATCCATAAATTGTGCATAATCCACTATTATCTTGTTGACTAGAATATGATTAATTTCACACATCATTGTTCATTAAAATAATATGTACCTATGCTCCAGTTGTGTCTCACTTCAAAGCTCAACTGCTAACACATTCATGGTCAATTAAGTTTCCTCGAAAAATGAAAGGTTGAAAGTGTTATTTCTTATTCTTTGGCATTTGATATGCTGTTAAATTTAGTATTTAATAAATCAATTATCAAATAAAAAAAATGAGTAGGAGTTTTTGCAATTAGATTTTCGGCCCTATGAAACTACTTAGGGGGAAGTATAATTGACTATATCTCACATCTTGAGTACATATGGTGTTAGAAAGGTGGCATTTACCATGATTTACAATAATGAAAAAATAGTATGTCACAATATCTATAAAAGTATTCAATTACATAAATTACCTTGCCAGCCTACAATAGAACTTTTATTTTTCTTTCTATAACATTTTCTTTATTGTGGAATTACTATGACCATGATGCACCCTCAATGCTTCCTGCTTTGGAAAATAGGGTCATGGGTAGAGATGAGCTTACATTATCACACTATTCACTCAAGTATTGGGATACTCAAAAGTAAACAATACTCAAATGAGTACCTTGTGGTTCTAGAGTAAAAGTGCAAGTTTCTTCCCCGCATTTTGCCAGTTTTAATTAACCAATAAAAATGATGGGAATGGGCTGGCATACCTTGTTGACTGCTGGCATAGCATTGATTGGTATCTGACCTGGATGTATATAGACCAAAGTCACCTGATGCTTGGCTCAGTTGATGGCATTTAGTTGATAGGGAGAGATACTGGAGTAGGGACAGAGCTAATGTAGGAAAAAGGTGTAGTAGTTAGGCAGGCCAGTGGCTATTAAAGACCCCAAAGTCCTTTTAAGGACTAGTAATTTCACAGTTTGACAGATTGACATTGACATTTCACAGTTTGACAGTTTGAAAGTTTTGTAAAAAAAATCTTACAATATACCAGTATTAGGCTATGTTCACACAACATCAAAAAAGAGAAAAGGCGTCTGATTTTGGTATTTTAAAAAACCTCCATTATTATCACGATTTGACTGACTGCAATGGCAATGCATTTAGGTCAATGGAAAGACGGATGTCCAATGCACACAATGTATTGAATTACAGAAGTTTTTACCGCGGACGTCAAAAAAATAAACATGATTATTATTTTTGGATATCTTTTGCAAACAGCGGACGTTTTTTATTAGTTGTTCACACAGTTTTTCTTTTGTTGCCATTCTTTGTTACCATTTTTACAATTAAATTCAGGTGACTTTTCAATTAAGCCACACCCAAAGTCCAACTAGCAAACCCAAGCTGGAAAAATGTAACAACAGCCGTCATTGCCCTAAGGGATAGCAAGATAGCTAAATGACGTCCGTTATTTTAGACTTGAAATGACGGACATCACTTTAAATGGAGCTGAAAAGATGTTGCGTAAATATAGCCTTATACAGAATACTAATACTAATAGTGGTACAGTATACTGGTACTGGCATACCGCTTGTTTACGCAGTTGTATACTGTGCTACAGTTTGCGTGATTGGAGTATGCAGTAATCCACAATCGCCCAAAAGTCCTGACACAGAAAAAAAGCATCTGACATACACTATACCAGTATTATACAGTACTGTGATAATGGTTATCGTCATTCTGTAAAAGTGGCATCACACAGCAACCTGGGAGTCTTTAAGGAATCCATGTAAGCTCCTTCTGCTGTTCCTGTGGCATTCCTGTGGTGTTTCAATCACATTTTCAAGTTTTCAGGTGCACCAGACACCCTCCCCTATGACAGGCAGGGGGAATCTGAGAGAATAGTTTCCCATTGACTTTAAAGGGATTTGTCACTCGAGTTGGGCACTCGAGCATTGCAAAATACTTGACCTGAGTAACGAGCACTCAAACATTTTCATACTCGCTCAACTCTAGTTTTGGGAAACTAGCAGCCTCACAAAAATTTTGACCAGGATGGATATCTTCACTCAGGGAAACAATACACTTTAGTAAATTTACAATTTTACAGATACTTGTGGATAATTTTGAGTTAAAATAAAACACTGTGTGAACAGATTAAAATAAATAATAATAATCATTATAAACATAATGTTATTTATTTTACTTTATTTTTTGCAAATGCAGGTCGTAGTTAAGAAAAATGTTCATTATTTAGATGACCATAATCCAACTGAGGCCATTATTCTATATGTTGTTTGTGTGTGTGTGTTTCCAGACACTTTCCTATTAACTTCAATAGAGTTATTTTATATTAAAATATAGCTGTATTTTTACCTCCGAATTTTGGCCGCATTTTACCTTTATTTTACAGTATGTGAACCTAGCCTTATCCTTGTGTGGGTCGTATTACATGTATAATGTACAAATATATTAACGTGAGTATGATACATTTAGATCTGTTTATATATTTTTGTTTTTGTAATAACAGATATGTCCCGCCTTTTCTTAAATAGTGATACTTGTGAGATTGCCAACATTTTACAGTAATTTGAGATGATGACCTTCTTTCACTAAGTGTAAATACTATATGAGCCTATGAGAGTAAACATAGAGATTGTTATCTTAATGAGGCCTTTTAGTAATATGTTGTGAGATTGCGATGAAAGGCTGTCATGAAAAATTCCATTCATCAACTTATCTAAGGGAAAGGTAAGACTGGACACATCTGTAGGGGTTTTCCATAATAATTACAATATTAATATTTATAAAATGCAAACTTATTTTGCAGCACTTCACAACACAAACGCAACGCATACGGATGATATCAAACATTGTTAGAACAAAAGATGTGAGGGCTCTGTTGACAACATCCAGCAAATGTGCTTTTTTATTTTAAGTTTTCAGCCATCTTTATGAAAACATATGGTACACATAAATGTGAACAAACTAGTCAAAAGCCAAGCTTTGTATACTCTGTACACCTTGCCACTTCTATGACATATACCAACCTAATAAGGATATCCCACTCACAGCTATTGGGGCTATTAGTCTCAGTCCTTGTTCTGTATAATGTGAACAATCATATTACATGAACGCAGTTCTTCTGATGCAATCCATATCATGTGATTGTGCAATGTAACTTAGAATCCTCCATTGCACTCCCATGAAGGAGCCTGAGTGACCCTATGGTCTTATACCCCTTCACAGAACGTCATTGGTATTGATTAGATCAAAAGGGGCAGAGCGAAGGGGTGAAGCTTCACATTATGCAAAATGGAGACCAAGACTAATAGTCCCCATAGCTGCAAGTGAATTATTATCATGGCCATATATGTCATAAAGTGGTCCAATTCTTCACTGAGCTGGGTGCAGAGTGCCTACACGAGTGAATACATTTAGCGAGTGCAAGTATTGATTAGAGATGAACAAATTTGCCGAAGTTCGGGTTCGTATGAACCTGAACTATCGGTTTCTGATTCCCCTTGTCTGCAGCCTCCGTAAACAGGGTGGATACAGCGTAAGGACCGCCTGGAAAACTGGGATACAGCCTATGCCAATGCATGTATGCATGCCCTGTTCACGGAGGCTGCAGACAGCGGGAATCAGAAGCCAATAGTTCAGGTTCATACGAACCCGAACTTCGGCAAATTCGCTCATCTCTAGTATTGATGCCTCCAGTGGACAGAAATTTACTGTGCACTTAGTCAAGCAAATGTTACCAAGGAATGTTACAGTGATGCCTTACCATTCATTATATAGTAGCAGGAACGTCTGCCTTTGGCAAGAGTCCCTGAGCATGTTCATTAAATTTATCCTAAATAAATCCTCCAAAATTTGGATAAATCCAAATTTTGGCAGAAATTTAGGATAAATTTCATTATCATAGAATTGATTCAGTAATCTCTAGCTAGTAATTTAAATGTCCAGTGAATGGCATTTATCTTTATGAATTCAATAAATCCTGTAACAATAAGAAATGCTGTTACATAACCTTGTTATATATTTTCCTTACTATTCTTGCCTACCTGTTGCCATCAATCTCCTTGGTCACCTTTGCTCTTTAAGATACTATCTAGCACACAATGTATTGAAAGAAAATTTTTGGCTAAATAAAAAAAAATACTAAAGAACACAACTAGAGACGAGCGCATCACTCAAAAGTTAGTAAATATTTGCACAAATTTGTGAATATTCACAAATTTTATTAAAAATACCGGTGAGCCAAAATAATCGTAAATGTTCGTATGTTCGTACATACATTCCGCTAATTGTCCGTGTTCGCCGTTACAAACAATTTGTTCGATGATCAGAATGGTTAGAATAATCATTTTCAAACATGCGAACGTTTAACCTGTGATGTACGCAACTGCGCAACGTTCACAACAGCAACATTCACAACTCTGTAATGTTAGCAACTGCGTAATATACACAACTTTTTAAGTGTAAGCTAACATGTGCATTTGCTATTACGGCCGCCATGTTTAACAAATTTGCAAAACGAATCTGTCAAAATTGTGAATCACAATAAGGCGAATTAAACGCCCAATTCGCTGCAAATTGGAATTTGTCATATTTGCTTCGCTCATCTCTAAACACGACAATTGTTACTTTATACAACCCATAAGAATTTTACAGTGTTAATAAAAACATTGTTCTAATTCCATTAAATAGTTACGCTATAGGACAATAAAAGAGTGGTAGCATAATGCAGTAGCTTCAGTCTATGGGGATAGACTATGGGGATATTATAGTGAAGCCTAATGAAAAGTAGATGCCAAATGGTAGACAATAATTTTTCAGAACAGCTTACAATAAACTATAGAAGCTAAAGTACATTAACTTTCTAACAGCTTTATCAGTAAGAATCAAATTCTGACCTCTGGAGCTGACTAGTTTGCAGCAATTTGTGCTGTCAAAGGTAAGCGGAGAAACTTCCTATATAAATATGTGAAAACGTGGATAAAATGCCTATGGGTGTATTGGAATACTCAGGACTATAAAGTGCTGTTCTATAACAAGAAGGCCAAAAGTTTCTTGCGGTGACATTTAATGTGATTTTGGTACATTTTGATTCAAGGATTAATTGCTTACAGTATCATTGAAGTTCAAGTCTCACATTCATCCTGAATTGTTTAACATCTCCATTATAGATGTGATCCTCTCTGATAAATAATGAATACAAGGCAGGAAGCCAGGTACTTAGAATGATGGCCAAATGTTTTGAAAGCAGTCGTTTCATAAGAAATTATTCTTTTATTGCAGTAATATTTGCCAAATGCCATTCACTCCGAAGCAACATTGGTGACCCAGCGCTATTAATTCATACACGTTGAATGGAAGGGTGACAGAAATTAAAGATAAACTGAAGCAAGCTTAAGTCTTCAGCCTTGAATAACAATATACTGAGGCCGACTGAAGGTAATAAATCTGTTGTTATTACTAGTTTGCCATATAGACAGCATGGGGCTCCACTGTTTTGCATTGTTACCTCTTTGCTCTGGCGTCCTGTTTTTAAGCCCCTATTATACGGGGCGATCCAGAGGACCAAACAAGCGATGTCAGCGCTTGCTTGCTCCTTGTTCTTTTCCCTCTGCTGGCACTATTACACGTGTCAGCAGCAAGCGGGTAACAGCTGGGCGGGTCGTGGGGAGCTGCGGGGAGTCTGCCTGGGTGATCACTGGATCGCCTGGACAACCCATAGAAGTTAGCGGTGGTCTGCTGCCGCCTGTCTTATTCCACGGAGCCACGGCAGCAGGTCATTGCTATCTTAGTCGTTTGTTTTTCAACATGTTGAAAGACAAGGACAGAAACGATCAGCCATCATTGTTCATGTCGGCTGATCGTTGTCTTCTATTACACAAGACGGTTATTAACCATAACGGACGATATTGTTTTCTGTAATAGGGCCTTTACTGTTGTGTAACTAATTTGCATTTCACTAAAATAATCTGTTTGATCAACCCCTATTGATAATTAGATAGCTCCGATCAATTTGCACCGGTCTGTACAGGACAGCTGACAAGTCAGTAGAACAATATTAATTGTAGTATATTACTTTGAATGTTCTCCTTATGCTTGTCTGGGTTTCCCTAGGTGACTATGATGAAAAAGAATAGGAAGAGGACTGTATATCTTGTATATAGTACCCTATATCTTGTACCCCCAAGTCAACTTGTTTTGTTCACCGTGAAAAAAAGTGCTTCTGTACTGCTACTTGATATGATATAAAGAAGCACTAGTCTTTCTGAGATGTTCTGGAAGTTGTAATAGCATAAACCAACACTACATTCAAGCATCAGAGAAGAACCTGATAGTATGGTCTGAAACTGACTTTTTTAAAATATCAAAATCGGCCGCCTTTTTTCTATTTTTGACGTTGTGTGAACATAGCCTAAATAAAGAAATCTGAAAGCTTCCAGTGTACCTTATAGACTAGGCCCAGCCTCATACAAAAGTAATAAAAAGTGATAATTAGAATTCAATTAACTCATTATTAGTATATCTCCTAAATTGGCTTAACTCTATTTAATTGCCTAATAATAATTCTGCAGCTTTGCATGTTCTTTCTGGCACTGAGTTGCTACTCAGCTATTAATAACTCAAAATCTCCTACCTCTACTTTTCTGAATTCCATTAAATGTACAAGTATCCTAATTATAGATACCTGGCAAATAGCAAAGTAAGAAACAGTCTCCCTATGGGCATTTTTAAACCAATACATGGTAAAAATATACCATGGTAAAATATAGTAATTAGGATAAAGAAGGCTTTCTCTGCAGGATCTCTGAAAGTTATTTTAGTATGTACAAAAAAAGTGAGAATTTTACTTCAAGAAATAATAATGTTCTAAATATGTATTTTAAGAAATCAGATTAAATAAAAAAAAAAGGCAAGGGAAGTTTAAAAATGTGAATATAAATTTAAATTTATATTTCTATAAAAAAAAAAAAATATATATATATATATATATATATATATATATATATATATATTAGATTTTCTTCTCTTACTTTACAAGTATTTATTATAATTGTTTTAATTAAACAATTCCACTCGAAACTTAAAAATTCTGTGGGGGAGATGGCCCTTAATAAAAATCATTTAATGCCAGATATTTTGGCATTTTGTGTCAACAAAATGTAGAAAATGATGACCTGTCACATTTTAACAAATTTCAACTTGTCTTGCCACTCGACAGATTGGAAAAGTTACAAGAAAAGTGGTGGGATCTTTGAGGACACATATTTTAGGCCGGATAGCATCACATGACCTGTAACTACAATGCAATCTCCATATAAGTTAGTTTTTCTTGCAGATGGATGAACCCTCTGAAGCAAGGACAATGCAAAGTACAATGCATAGCTAGGATGTGGCTGTTAAAGCGGTACTCCGGGCCTGGGGGTATTTTGGAGGATCGCCAGAGAGGGGGTGGAAATTGAAGCCCGAGGTCACTTACCTCCCCCGTCCCGCGGCCACTTCCTGGTCAGAGCTGACGCATGAGACATGATGTCTCAAGGCGGCTCTGCCATTCAGCTGCCGAGGTGGGACTCCGCTACGGCCGCTGATTGGCAGAGCTGCCTTGAGACGTCACGGCTCATGCGGCAGCTCTGACCAGGAAGCAGCAGCGGGATGGGAGTACCAGGCGGCGCGATCCGGGAACCGGCGCTGGAACAGGGAAGGTAAGTGACCTCTGGCTTCAATTTCCACCCCCTTCCCGGTGATCCTTCAAAATAACCCCCGGCCCAGAGTACCCCTTTAATCATGGTTCATACTTATTTTATTTATTATTGCCAAAAAGTTGTGGCCATTTTACCCAGGGTCAGTGAAAGAATGTGAAGAGTGAAACATACAGTATACCAGACGTTTATTTCCTAGGTGACAAAATCCAGCATCATAATGGGCTGCCCATTTTGTAGAGTATTCATAGAGTATTTTCCTCTATAGAGTATTCTATAGAGTATTCTCCTCTATGTAACATGATAGAACAGGAAAAATTACAGGCAGGCATACATTTGTTAAATCAGATGTTCTGTACAAGAAATTTTATTTTTTGCATCTTCTTATTGAATATAATGATGTGCTACTTTAAGTCTATGAAAAAATGTCAGTCTGTGCACACATTGTATATATAAATATGTATGCACAGACAGCTGTTTATCTGTAGATGTTAATGTAGCATATTATAAGAGTCAAAATACTGTTAGCATTTTTATATATTATACTGCCATAGTTTGCTTTTATTTTGTGGTGTGAAAGTAACCTTGGACTTTCCATGATCATGGATCAATGATGCCTCAATGACCGGTCAAATTTTTCACTTCTGCCATTAGATCATGAGGATCCCATAAACTGAAGCGCTATCTCTGCCTTCTCCCCTTCCCGGGCTCGGGTCTTGGCAGCTGCATTTGGTGTCTGGATATCACTGACTGCTTATGTGCATCCTTTGCATGTTAATTAACATCAGCATCAGGCATAGGCTATGTTCACACAGCATTTAACATAGTCAGTTGCATAACAACGGATGCTGTTAAACTGCCTGCTGCCGGGCTGCATTTAGGTCGTTCCTGCAGCCAAAACCTCTGAGTTACCTGAAGGAATATTCTTTTTTTACAATTGACTTGTGGGCACCATCCAAAGAACGGGCATTGAAATATCAATTTTTGAACACAGCGGGCAGCATTGCAGTGCCTTCATGCAGTAAAGAATGGACTTTGATTCCATTGCAATCAGTGTCCGTTTTTTACTCAAAAAGAACATATTGTAAACATAACCATAGGCTGCAACATTAATTAACTGTGCCTTGGCAGGAGGGGAATGTCATTTGTAAAAACTTTTTACATGGTATGCATCTGTTTTAAAAGTTTTGATCGGTTGAGGTCTTAGTACTGAGAGTGCACACCAACATGTTTTACTCAATCCCACTCCAGTTTTGATGATAAAAAGGACAAAAGTGTGAGGATTCAAATCAGCCAAAAGCATGGGAAAGAAGGAGTTCTCATGGAGACCAGAGGTCTGGGAGCCTGGTGCCAAGAAAACTACATGCAGAAGCAGGGACCCTTATCAAACAGTAGAAGTTCCTGTTGCTGAACACTGAGCTGTGAAGCATATACTGTATCAGTTATACAGCATGTACTGCACTCATTTTACCCCTAGAATATGGCAAACATTCTGAAGGTAAGTACCTGGCCGGGTAAATATTAACTAAACAACAAGGCATACATATAGTACAGGAGCGGGAATTTCCGTTTTTTCAGAGCAGTCACCGTTTCATTACAAATCTGAATTGGATTGTAAAGCAACATTCAATCCACCGTCCAATTCAAGTGAATTGAAAATCAAATTCTAGAATTTTAAAAATTTCTAGGCAGAAAAGCCTAATGCAGCCTAACTTTGCAGTTTATTATGTTTGAGAAAACAATTCCAGTTAAAATTAAGCTCCGAAACATGTAAATAATGTGTTGGTAAATGTATTTGAATTACTCGTTTCACCTGCAGCAGTATTCTAATAAGAACATGTATGGCAGTTGAGAAGGTTGAATTCCTCTTGGTAGTCTTATTATTCCCATGGTAAAGCAGTCTGGTAGATTTTACCTAATCTGCACTGGTCAACATGAATTGTGGTGAGTTTACAATATTAAAATGATTCCTCTTATGTGCTTGGATTAGAGTTTTGAATGTAACATTCTCTTGCATGTAACAGCATTTGTATTGATTTTCGTAGTCAATAAATTTTATTAATAATAGTTTGCTAACTTTTCTTACTGATCTCGCTTGACATACAACATAGAGATAAACAAAATATCCAATGTTTTTACTTATACAAATGGCCTGCAACCCTTTAACAAGATTATTTCATATACCTTAGGTGCTTTATGTTTCCTAAATTTGACATTACACACAAAGCAATTACCGTATGTTTCGCTTTATAGGACGCACCTTTTGATAAGACGCACCCCTGATTTTAGGGGGGGGAAATAGAATGAAAAATATTTTGCTCATTGTCAAAGTTTGGAGATAGCAGCAGTGTGATTGGTGCCAATCCCCCCATATAGTGCCCCACATAGTAGCCAATTCCCCCATATAGTGCCCCACATAGTAGCCAATGCCCCCATACAGTGCCCCATATAGTAGCCAGTGCCCCCATATAGTGCCCCACATAGTAGCCAATGCCCCCATACAGTGCCCCCATATAGTAGCCAATGCCCCCATACAGTGCCCCCATATAGTAGCCAATGCCCCCATACAGTGCCCCCATATAGTAGCCAATGCTCCCATACAGTGCCCCCATATAGTAGCAAATGCCCCCATACAGTGCCCCCATATAGTAGCCAATGCCCCCATGCAGTGCCCACCTATAGTAGCCAATGCCCCCATACAGTGCCCCCATATAGTAGCCAGTGCCCCCATATAGTAGCCAATGCCCCCAAACAGTGCCCCCATATAGTAGCCAGTGCCCCCATATAGTAGCCAATGCCCCCATACAATGCCCCCCATGGTAGCCAATGCCCCCATACAGTGCCCCCATATAGTAGCCAGTGCCCCCATATAGTAGCCAATGCCCCCATACAATGCCCCCATGGTAGCCAATACCCCCATACAGTGCCCCCATATAGTAGCCAATGCCCCCATACAATGCCCCCCATAGTAGCAAATCCCCCCTGCGACCAGAAAACAACAAACAGGCTACTTACCTGTCCACCGGCCCCGGCAGCTCCTCTCCCGACACTCCGGTCTCCCGTCATCCTCTGGCACAGGCAGTGGGGGACAGAGAGACTGCAGCTGCAGAACACTTCCGGGACACAGGCAGCTTCTCTGTACCCCGCTGCCTGTGCCCGGAGGATGACGGGAGGCCGGAGGATGACGGGAGACCGGAGTGTCGGGAGAGGAGCTGCTGGGACCGGCGGACAGGTGAGTAGGACAGCGATCCCCTCCGCCCGCCAAGCCGGCCCCCTCCATCGCCGCTTAGCCGATCAGGAGCCCAGGAAAGTGCTGCTCATTGCACTTTTCCGGGCTTCTGATCGGCTCAGCTGAGCGGGGATAGAAGGGGCGGGCTGGGCGGGCGGAGGGGATCGCTCAGGGCCGCTAACTATGCATATGCATAGTGAGCGGCAATACAGGGGGCGGGCGGGTTGGCTTCCATGCGGTGCTCGGCACTGCTTGGGAGCCGTCTTCGCTTTATAGGACGCAATTAGTTTTTCCTCCCACTTTGGGAGGAAAAAAAGTGCGTCTTATAAAGCGAAAAATACGCTAAGTCAATTTTAGTTAATTAAAGTGTACCTGTTATCACGTTACAAGTTTTGATAGCTCCGTTTATGACTGTATGTGTTCAGACCCATACAGATCATGAGAATGAATAGGTGAGAACCATGCTGCAGTGTCTGCTCCTCACTCCAGGGAAAAAAAATAAGTTGGGCTCTATAGACTTACTTTAGGAGCTTGACTCTTCATGTGACACAGAGCCGGGAGAGAACTCTGTTTAGCGTTGTATTTTTTTGGCTTGTTCTCACGATTGGCATGGTTCTGATCACTCAGACCTGAACAACCAAAACTTTAACATGTCTAAAGTTTTTATTATGACAGATACACTTTAACTGAAAAATTAACTAAGAAAGTAAAAACAAACTGGATAATTTTAATGTCTCTCTTTCGTGATACAATCCTTTCAAGTTGATACTGTCACCTGTGCAAACAGTGTCACCAAGGTGGGGCTTCTCTCACTGCCTGGGTAAGGTGTTGTAATCCCTGCAATCCCTGCAATCCCCCTTGCCATGTGGGGGGGAGGGATGACAGTATAATTTTCAGTTTATGTTCCCAACACAGCATCTGAGTGCAAAAGGATGTCCGTCTATGAATAATGACGGAACATTATTTGCTGCTGTCATTATCAATAAATGGCCATCTTTTACTGCTAAATGATGGGCCGTTTAACATGGTGGGAACAGGGCTGGCATCAGCACAGGGCTTACCCGGGCAATTGCCGGGGCCCACAGCACCTCCAGGGGCCCATAGAGGGAGGGGTGCTCTGTGTTCTAATGTTTAGCCTGCTCACTGTAGTGCAGGGTGAGAGAGCTGAACATCAGAATACACAGGAGAAGGAGCAGGACCTGCACAGAGAGGAAAAAAGGGTGAAGGACCTGATCACATGACCCGCAGGTCCTCAACCTCAGAGTGTGGAGATCAGCCTGACAAAGAGGAAAAGGGAGAAGACTGAGCTGTAAGTGCTGTGTCAGTCAGTCAGTAATGTGTGTTTGTGTATGTGTTTGGTGTAGTGATTGTGCAAAGTGGATGGATGAGGGGCCCGCTAAGGCTCTTTCGTCCATGGGCCCACAAAAACCTGGAGCCGGTCCTGGGAGGGAACATAGCCTATAATTTCGGCAAAACTTTCTAAGAATGAAAAATACAATGTAATTTTTTTTTATTGACATTTACTACTAGCGCGACACAGCCACACATCTCCTGCACTGTCTATCATGTTCCATACTATACTGCTACTATTACACTACTGCAACTATCCCTACTGAGCCGCACATCTACTGCCTTGCATATAATGTTCCATACTGTACTGCTGCCTCTACTACGAGCCCTACACAGCCGCACATCTCCTGCCTTTTCCATCATGTTCGATACTGTACTACTACTTTATACTATAACAACTAGCTACTACAACTAGATCTACACAGCCACACGTCTCCTGCCCTCTCCACAGTGTTCTATAATCAGGCCCGTATCTGCTATGAGGCGAAGTTAAGTCTTCGCCTCAGGCGGCAGATAACACAGCCCTTGAGGGGGGCGGCATCAGCGTCCTGTGTCCTTATCATTACAATTACTTACGGCTCAGTGCCCAGCCGAGTTTCCTGTCAGTTGCCTTATGAGAAGTGCTGAGTAGGCACTGGAAGCCTCGTATTCACAGGTATTCACATCACATAAGACATAGATATAGTGTCTCCTGCTGTTAACCCTTTCAATAATTCAGAGTTATTATACTCTGCATCACTTACACACTGTAGAAAAGAAAAAGTTAACAGCAGCGGGGACGCTATATTATGTCTTCTCTGCACTGCTGAACTCTGAGCTGACCTCAGCATAGTGCAAGAGCAGGAAAAGAGGCATAAAAGTAATGTTCTGCTCTGCCGTTAACTCTTTCTGTATTGCAGAATGTAAGTGATGCACAGTAATACTCTACATTCTGCAGTACTTAAAGAGTTAACAGAGCAGCCCGTTTTATGGCTCTTCTCCGGCTCCTGAGGTCAGAGGTCAGCAGTTGCAGATTGTTGTTTGTTTTGAAGCTCTGATGGGGCCCATAGTGGCTCAAACAGTTAGAAAATCTGGTCACCGCACGGCGCACACTGTTATCTATAGTGCTGTCCCATACACACTGCGGTGCTGCACTGTGCCTGTCCTGGATCTTCTCTCCCTGACTATTGAGCTGAGGTGCCTGCAGTTTAGACTGCTGTCAGGTCACAGGATAGGATACTCAGCTGAGGCATTAATCATGTTGAATGGGGGGACCTGGGAGTGCTGGAGTTCTTGTATGGGGAATGTGAGGAGGGCCGGAGGCATGATAATCTTGTAGGGGGAATGTGGGGGAACAGGGATATAATGCTGAAATGCAATTTTTCAGCTCAGTACAGCTGCTAGTACTGTGTCTTGGTGTATTTTTTCTGCTTATTTAACATAAAAAGAGAAAATCGAGATTTAAATCGAGAATTGTCTCAAAATAAAAATAAAAACATTTTGAGATTTTATTTTTTGGCCATATCAACCGGGGGGGGGGGGGGGGGGGGGGGGGGGGGGGCGCTTTGTCGGTTCTCACCTCAGGTGGCAGAAAAGCTAGAATCTGCCCTGTCTATAATGTACTACTGTTGCTAGCTCTAAACAACTGCACATTTCCTGTGTCTTGTCCATCATGTACCATACTGCATTGCTGCTGGTGGTTACCCTATGGTGGACCAGGTAGACTGAAAAAAAGAAAAAAAAATATAAAACCTAAATGAGTGTCCTATCCAAATGTTCATGGCTATTGGGATACTTATGATTCGGACTGAATTGGATATTACTGCTGATTCTAATCAGACACAAAGACACTTTAAATCTAATTATTGACTTAAACTCTACATTAAAGTAATCTTCTGGGAAGGAAGATACCCACACCACTCTTTTATCACTCTTTCCGTATTTTACTATCTTGGAGATCCATAGGGAATTTTCTGCTCATTTATTGCAGCTTCCTATTAGAGCCCAAAGCAGAGGTTGTCATAAACTATCTGGTCACCTGTACAGGAAATACCTCTTTCGCTTTTAATAATCTTTGTATTAAAGATTTCATTAGATACAGGTAAAAACTATAAATAGACGGTGCTTGACATAAACATAAAGCAGTTCCCATACCGTAAGTATTAATAGGTAATTGTGCATTCAGATAATAAGAAAGAATTTAGATGAAAAATCAAATTGAATTGAAACAGATTTTTTGTTTAGGGTTTTACATGATGAGTAGTAAGAAACTAAACCTGGACTTTCACCTGACATTTTATTTTATTTATTTATTTATTTATTATCTTATTTTATTTATATTTCTGAAAATCAGAAAATAGAAACATAAAGAGAAAAACCTAATTTCTAAACAGAAAGGCAACATTTGCCAAAAAGGCATATAAAAAAACAGGTTTGGGGGGGGGGGGGTAAGTTGATCTCGGAGCGATCTCACAAATATTAACTCATTACCTTACCCTAACAACAAAACAGAGAAAAATTCAGCTCACCCAAATCCTCAGACCTGTAAGTGTCAATCCTCGGTGGAGCACGGATGGCAATGGGCCGACTCCCATCCACAAATACAAATGCATTGTGCCATATGGCAAAAAATGTAAATCCAGCTCCAACCAGTGCAATAAAAAATCCAAATTTATTATAAATGCATGTTAAAAATTACATGGACGTCCATACAAAAGAAAGAACCGAAGCGTTTCAGAGCCTAAGCTCCTTAGTCATGGCTGACTTCCACATGCTATGTAGCCATATTTATATCCATTGTTAGTACAAGCACCTGGGGTTTGGTACCACCCACAAAGTGGGATGTAACCACAACCTCATTACAGAGCAATCCACAGAAGGAAAACATGTATGTGGAACACGCAAAACAGTAAAAACAATAAACATAATAAGCTAGATGAACATATATGGTGCAATATAGATAATCAGTAGATGTAAGCTAGATCATTTTTCATATTCAAGCCTCTTGGGTTACGGGTATCCAGTTCAAATATCCAAAACGCCTCCCTCAGATGAAGCTGCCTGATCCAGTCTCCACCTCTTGTATTGGCCTGGACTTTCTCTATGCCACATACCGATAGAGAAGACATATCTCCTGAGTGACAGTTCACAAAATGTTTAGTAAGACCAGAGAAGGACCTGTTGGAGAGGAGTCTGGAGGCCGCAGAGACATCCGAGATGTGTTCAGCGAGGCGCTTTTTCAACTTCCTGGAGGTACATCCGACATATTGTAGTAAACATTTTTTACACTCTGCAAGGTAAATCACATATTTAGTATCACAATTAATAAACATCTTTATGTCAAACTTTTTGTGATTAGCAGTGGATGTAAATGTTTTTGCTTTTGGAACAAATTTGCACACTGAGCACCTACTAGATGCACATGGAAAACACCCCTTCACAGATAACCACGTGTCATGATGTGTATCAGTGAGGACACTAGGAGACAGGACATTTGCCAATGATTTAGCACGTTTGGCTACACATTTGATCCCTCCAGACAGAATAGATGCACAATCTAAATCACCCATGAGTACTGGTAAATGCTTATGTATAATTTTACGGATGCTAGAGAACTGGGCACTGAAAGGAGTAGAAAATACAGGAGGTGTTATTGTGTCAGACTGGAGGATTCTTGTGGATCTATCCTGAAGATGGTAACTACGGTTATGGGATTCCGCAATGGCTCGAGCCCTCCGTATGACACCATTTTTGTATCCACGTTTAGTAAGTCTTAACTGTAAATCGTGACTAGTAGAATGGTATGCAGTGTCAGTGGAGCATGCTCGACGGGCCCTAATGAACTCACCTATGGGTAAATTACGTGTAACATGTGATTGATGACCACTTGTTGCATGAAGTATGCCATTACCTGAGGTGGGTTTACGGAACAAAGAAGTGGAAATGCCTTTTTTATCTGCCATGAATAATACATCCAAAAAAGAAATGCATGTCACATCAGATTGGATAGTGAACTGTAAATTAAAACAATTCGTGTTAAGAAAAGTGTGGAAATCCTGTACGTTGGCTCCTCCCCCTTGCCACACCAGGAGGAGGTCATCTATATACCTGCCATACCAAAGGATACAATCCAAAAAAAGGATTATGGCAGGCATATAGACCAGTCTCCTCCCAGTGGGCCATGTACAGATTAGCAATAGACGGTGAACATTTTGACCCCATCGGACATCCCTCAATCTGAAAGTAGTAACATGATTTGAAAGAAAAAAAATTGTGTGTTAATAAAAATTCTGTAACTAATAACATGTATTGCTTTACTGAATCTGCATAGTTGCTATACTTGTTAAGATGGAAGGAAAGTGATTGTAAAGCAAGATGATGTGGGATGCAAGTATACAATGCCGATACATCATTACCTTGCCCACCAAATCCACACTACTCTTCCTCCAATTCTCCTTTGTCTTCCACTTTATCTATCCTTAGACTGGTGAAAAAGGCGCCTCCTTCCCCCCCAGCAATATTACACGAAAGTTATGAGACTTCCTTCTCCAACATTTTTCTCTTTTTCTACTTATAACTTCCCTATTTTCTTTGCATCTCTCAAATTTAACGAGCTCCCCATGTAACCGTTTAAGCCCCAGAGGTAGATTATTTATTACAACATACATTCTGGTGATTTGTCCCACATCTATTAAGCAGGTCCATACCACCTTACCGGTCACTGTTTTATTTCTAATTCTCACCAAATACAGTAAACCGTCCACTTTTACGGCAGACTTGACGGTAACTTGATGTTAATTTCTTAATTGAGGTTCCATTTTTCTTTTCTAATAACCAATATGCTCTTATCAATACTCTTTTCCGACTTATTACCCTTTTAGGTAAACTCTAAACTTCCATAAAAAAAGAAAAACTGATTCACTTCCTCTATCATTCTTTGTCCGTGCATGCGCCTATCACCAGGGGAAGTGCCCTTCCACCAGACTCCCCCTCCCCCCCCTTGTAGTGGGGTGGACCAGCAAATTATGCATGTGTCCATTCTAGACTAACCATGGATCTCTGTCTAGATTGTCAAACAACAGAGACTAGGATGATCCCCTTTCCGCTAGGAAAAGCTGCATGTTCAGCTTTATTTAAGAGGGTCAGTTTATATTGGATACAATAACAACTTTGTGGACAAAATAATAGCTTGTCATTGTTAGTCTACAATAATATGAGTTGTATTTCACCTGACAATCCATCACATAATCCTAGTTCTTAATAAAGTTATAAAGCAATGCTTTATGTGTGATATAAAAGAGCTCTAAAGCACTAATAACTTCACACTGTACAAATATAAAAGGCATCATAATTATACGTTTATGACTAACACTAGGCTTTATGCTTCGGAATCTACAAGAAAAATGTTAATTGAATCATATATATTTCATATCTGTGGACACTGAGGACAACATTTGTGTAATAAATAATACAAGTACACAGCAGGATAAAAGAATATAAACATAATAATTTGGTGTATTACTAGGATTTATTGTATTGTAATAGATAAAATGCGTTTGTGTTTAGGGCAAATAACAGTCCTCTTTCGATAATGACGGCTGTAAATAATTATCATGATTAGAGATGAGCGCGCCAAACTTCCCAAACTGAGATTCATTCTGAATTTTGCAATAAGTTTGGTACCAAATTGAACTTATTGCAAAGTGCAAAACAAGTTGGTTACAGGTAAGTTGAACTTAGAAGGGTATTCTAATATAGTTATACTTGTAGGGCTTGCCTTTTTAAATATTTTTGCAAGTAAATTCATTTAGCAAATACGCAGGGCTATATTTACCACTAGGCACCCGTGGTCCGGTACCTAGGGCAGCACCTTGCAGGGGGGGAAACCAGGAAGCAGGGGGAAGGAAACAACTCTTTTTTTTTTTTTACTTTTTTTAGTCTCCCACCTCTCGTTCGGACTTGCCAGTAAATCTGGTGTCTTTTTGAGGGGGCTATGGTAGAATTGTTCAGGTAATATCTACCCATTTACCAATCCTGTGATGAGAATCCCTTCAAATAATATGCAGACGGCTCTAATCATTGATTCAATGTGGAAATTTGTTTGTTTTAAGCAGTTAAAGGCCATGAAAAACGTAATTCAGAAAATGTTTTTTACATGTAGAGAAAGGCATAAAACCACTGTCCCACACGCTCCCCAAGATAGGCGTTTTCAGGTTTAGTGCCTGGGGCAGCAGCAGCTGGTAATACGGCCCTGCTAATACGCTGATCTTTTCCTCCCATTGTTGACAGCTCATTGTCTAGGTTACCAACCACCACTCTGCTCTAAAAGCAGTGGTTGGACTGTGTTTATATGTACTAGCATTTATACTAGCTACTGTATATGCTATAAATACTAACAGAGAGAGAAATAAGTTTTTACAGTTTAAGGCTATGAGTTTTGGTTGCTATGAGGACCTGACTTGCAGACCAAATACTGCCTGAAATGTACGTAGTGTGAACCTAGCCTAAGGCTATGTTCACACGATGTAAGAGTATCGGACGGATGATCTTTCTATCCGCAGTGTTCTGATGCGGGCGCATCACCGCGCGCCCGCATTAGAACTCTCATAGCACACAATGAAGCAAGCAGCTGGAGTCGCTCGCTTTATTGTGTGAACTGACAGGTCTTTCTACGGCAGCAATTTACTGAATTGCGACTGCAGAAAACTGACATGTCAGTTCTTTGCTGCGCCGCAAGGGATCCCGGCCGGGGATCGTATATGCTCCGGCCGGGATCCCATAGAGGCAATGTGCATACACGTGCAAAGTACGTCCGTTGTTGCCGATGGCAACAACAGCTGTACTTTTACATAGTGTGAACTTGGCTAAAGTATGTAGAGATGAAAGAAAGTAAAATTCTTAATGAAGACCTGGGGACAAAGTTTATTTATTTATTTTGCATAATACACTATTAAAATAAAACACAATTAAAATAAATACTTTTTGTGGTATCAATTTATAGAGAATTTTGTCAGATGCTTACATATAGTGTCTGTAGGTCTATTCCTATGTCAGATAATCACTTTGGGGGACATGTATCATCCGGCATTCGTCGGAAAGTGCCGATTTGCGCATTATTTTATTCGCAAATGGCCGATTTGCAAATAAAATATTCGCAAATCGACACTTTCCGCCGAGTACGCCAGAGGGCGAGGAGGGGGTGTGAAGGGGGCAGAAGGGGTTGGTATTATACTCTGCTGTCTCTGGAGGCTTAAATACATTTTGTATCTGGTCTCAAGCTCTACCCCTGAGTGACATCACTCAGGGGTGGAGCTTGAGCTCAGATACAAAATGTATCTGAGCCTCCAGAGACAGCAGAGTATAATGCATTGTCTTAAGAGCTGGAAGTAATATTACACTGACCATGAAAGAAGTACACAACTTCCTATTAGGGTGCCTTCACACCTACCGTATCGCAGCAGAAAATCCGCTGCGGATCCGCAGCAGATTTAACTAAATGAATGAACACAGAATTAAATACTCACTGTCAAATCCGCTGCGGATCCGCAGCAGATTTGTAAGTGCGGATTTGATGCTGTGTTCATTCATTTAGTTAAATCTGCTGCGGATCTGCTGCGGATCGCAGCGGATTTTCTGCTGCGATACGGTAGGTGTGAAGGCACCCTTAGGGGTAAATAAAACTACTACTACTGCTATTGGTAATATCACTATATTAATAAAGTTGTGTAGCTTGGTGTAATCATTTTATATATTGGTATTACCTTTAAATGATTATTTCAAGCCCTGATTTTTTTTTCTAAATATGCTTTGTATGTGTTAAAAAAAAATATGCCCACATTGTAAATGCCCCTCCGTTCCCACACTAATGTTTTTTGTTTTTTTTTTGGTACAGTAGATTGACAGACTTTGTTTTTGGCACAGTGATAGTGTGTTGCCCTGACATGTAAGAGTGGCAGTAAATCAATGGCCACAGCAGAGATATCAATTGAGTCAATTCATCATGTGCCCAGTGATTGTGCAGTCAAACATCTGGGAAGTGTGCAATCACTTTATTTGTAAAAACCAAATAACTTTACCAATAAGAACCTTGTGGGATTTGAGATAATTGTTGCTACTGTAATGCTGGCAGTTGGCAACATGTTCAGGCACTCAATATTGCTGGTTCATGTTCTCTGCTCCACCTTCCTGCTGTCTGCTCTAGGGTTCCTCCACTGGGTTCTTTCCTGCTGTGTCCACAATGGCTGATTTTCTTAATCTGCCCCTTAGGGGTTAAGGGTGTTGTCTCCGTCACCTACCTTGCCAATGTATAACCTTTCTAAGGCTGCTCTGCCTGAGCAATATTGTAGTTTGGTGCCTGCTATTCTGCATGTGACCTGTGCCTGTTTCCGGATTGCCTGAGCCTTGTGTAGCCAACTGTCTCTTATGAGCATGTTCTGTGCACTGTCTCTTCTGTGCATGTTCTGTCTCTATCACCTAGTACACAACACTATCATCTACTAAATCTACCTTACCCACGCTGCAGTTCCCGCTTTTTCTACCAAGCTACTGGCCTACTACAACAGCCTCGCCTCTGCTTATTTCCTCTTTGTTTGGCACTAAGACTGTCTGGCCTGCCCGATCATCCAATACCCTACCTGGGACCACCCTCTGGTATTCTCTAGCAGCAGAAGTCCAGTTGCTCCATCCTAGATTGGTATTGTCAGGAACTTACCTTGTCCGGCTCCAGCGGCGTCTTCCTCCAGCTCGGCTCCGGCTGACGGCTCAGGAGCGCGCCGCTGCTCCGCCCGCCGGAGCTGAGTGACGTCACGGAGACCCGAATGCGTCCCTAGCAACCGGGGATGCCGTGGTGTCACGGGATCGTCAGCCGGCCGGCCGGTACGCAGCTGAGGTGTCTTGCACTCAGGCTGAGTGACAGGTCGCCCGGCCACTCAGCCTGCAGTGCACCAGCTGCAGTGAAACTGGACTCAGGAGGCCGGACCAATCAGCCTCTGGACCGGGCTCCTGGTCCAGTATAAAGTATCAGTATTGCCAGCAGGTTATCGCTGGCTATTAGTTCTTCTAGTCCCAGCTCCCCTGCTCCGTCCCAGCGTTCCCTGCCCTATATCCCATTCTGCTTGTCTTCTCGTGTTCTTGACCCTCCGCCTGACCTGTGACTATTCTTTGCTTGCCGATTCTGTACTGCGTTGCCCGTGTGGTTTGACCTGGCTTGTTGACTACTCTTTATTGTGTTTTGTCCGTCTGTCGTGTTTTGTGTTCCACGTATTCAGTACAGGGAACGTCTTCGTGGTTGTCCGCGACCGCCTAGGGTCGACTGAGGCAATTAGGCAGGGACAGTGGGTGGGATTAGACCAGGGCCCACTGTCTGGTTGTGTTTGCCGTTGCTGACAGAATAGCCAGCCCATACTGCCCATTGCCCCATGGACGACAGGACCGCCATGTCCAATATCGTGGACCAAATGCAGCAACTTAATACCATGGTCCAAGAACTTGCTATGAGAGTCCAGGATCAGGAGACGACATCACGACAGCTCACTGTAACCTCCCCATTACCTCCCGAACCACCCGTCCAGCTCCCTGATAAGTTTTCGGGGGACCGTAGCAAATTCCGTACTTTTCGGGAGGGGTGCAAATTGTTTTTTAGGTTACGGCCACGCTCCTGAGGAGATGAGACCCAGAGAGTGGGTATTATCATGTCCCTCCTCCAAGGACCCCCGCAAGAATGGGCTTTTTCTCTACCCCCTGTCTCTCCTAACCTAAGGACCACCGACCAGTTCTTTTGTTCACTGGGATTGCTGTATGATGACCCGGACTGTGCAGCCAATGCCGAACGTCAGCTAACTGGGTTAAGACAGGGTCGCCGTCCAGTGGAAGAGTACTGCTCTGAGTTCAGGCAGTGGAGCTGTCTCTCCACGTGGAACGACCCAGCCCTCCGGTTTCAGTTTCGGGAGGGTCTTAGTGACCGATTGAAGGACATGCTAGTAGCATACCCCACTCCCGACTCGCTCGAAGAGAGCATGACACTAGCGATCAGAGTTGACCGTAGATTAAGGGATCGACAAAGGGAGAAGGGTACTCCTGACCATCACAAAACCCCTATCTCTCCTGTTCCGTTCTCCAAACCTTCCCTTCCCGTCTCACCCCCTTTCGAGGAGCCGATGCAGGTAGACTCCACCGATGCCAAGGCCCGACGAGCCCATCGCCTGCAGAATAAGCTGTGCTTTTACTGTGGAAAGACAGGACACCAGGTTCGGCAGTGTCCCAACAAGCCGAGATCTTCGACGGAAAACTTCAACGCCTGAGAGATTATCGAGGGGGTCTCTCAGGCGCTCAGGTATCCTTCAAAAATAAACTGTTGTTGCCCATTTCCTTGGTGTTGGGAGGTAAATGTATTAGTGGGTATGCCCAGATCGATTCTGGATCCTCAGCAAATTTCATTAACCCCATGTTTTTTTCAGGCTTAGAGGTATGTCCCTTGCTGCTCCAGCATCCAGTTGGTGTCACTGGAGCAGACTCTGCTCCCTTTTCACAGGGGGATGTACGATATAGGACCCCTTCCATGGAGGTTAAAGTAGGGTCTGTCCATGTTGAAAATCTGGATTTTCTTGTTATGCATAATCTGTCGTCTGATGTTATCCTGGGGTTACCCTGGCTGGATGCTCATAACCCGGTCTTCGATTGGTCCAATAGGGAACTTGTGCGGTGGGGGCCTGGGTGTGCATCACATTGTATCGCAGTTTCCCTTGCTGGATGTTCCCCGGCGGAGGGAGAGATTCCCGAATTCTTGTTGGATTATTCCGATGTATTTGATGAAAAAGCAGTGGACGGGTTGCCACCCCATAGACGGTATGATTGCGCCATTGATTTAGTTCCCGGTTCCAGATACCCCCGAGGTCGAATATTCAATTTATCCTGCCCTGAAAGAGAAGCCATGCGAGAATACATAAAGGACAGTTTACGCAAAGGCCACATACGTCCTTCTTCTTCTCCCATGGGTGCTGGCTTCTTTTTTGTAGGCAAAAAGGATGGGGGTCTCCGGCCTTGTATCGATTACCGGGAACTAAACAAGATCACTGTTAAAAACCAACACCCCCTACCGTTGATCCCAGACTTGTTTAATCAAATTGTGGGCGCTAAATGGTTTTCCAAGGTTGATTTACGGGGGGCTTATAATTTAATCAGAATCAGGGAAGATGACGAGTGGAAGACCGCATTCAATACCCCAGAGGGCCATTTCGAATATCTCGTTATGCCCTTTGGGTTATGCAATGCCCCGGCGGTCTTCCAACACTTTGTTAATGATATCTTCCGTGAGCACCTTGGACGTTTTCTTGTTGTCTACCTCGATGACATTTTGATCTTCTCCTCAGATTGGTCTTCCCGCGTAAAGCAGGTCCGCACGGTAATGGAGCTTCTGAGACAAAATAATCTTTACGCCAAGGTGTCAAAGTGCCAATTCGGTATCCAGGAGGTCTCGTTTTTGGGTTATAGAATCACCCCCAATTCTTTTAGTATGGACCCCCTTAAAGTAGCGGCTATTGTAAAATGGGAACGACCTAGTAACCTGAAGGCCTTACAAAGGTTTTTAGGTTTCGCTAATTATTACCGGAAATTTATTAAGGGATTCTCAGTTATAGCTAAACCCCTCACAGATCTTACTAAGAAAGGGGCGGATCTGGTACACTGGTCCACAGAGGCAATCCAGGCATTTGACATCCTTCGGCAATGTTTTTCAGAAGCTCCAGTACTAGCCCAGCCCGACTTCGAGCGCCCTTTTATTGTTGAGGTGGACGCATCCGAGGTGGGTGTGGGAGCAGTTCTATCCCAGGGAACTGACACTCTTACTCATCTTCGGCCAGTTGCGTACTTCTCGAGGAAGTTCTCCCAAGCGGAACGCAACTACGATATTGGGAATAGAGAATTATTGGCTATTAAGATGGCATTTGATGAGTGGAGGCATTTCTTGGAAGGGGCCAAACATAGAGTCACAGTGTTGACGGATCATAAGAATCTCATTTATCTGGATACCGCCAAACGACTCTCTCCACGTCAGGCCCGATGGGCCCTGTTCTTTACTAGGTTTGACTTTGAAATCACATATCGACCTGGCTCTCGTAATATTAAAGCTGATGCCCTCTCTCGCAGTTTTGATTCCGGGAACATTCCTGAGAAACAGGTCGATACGATCTTGAAACCAGGGGTTGTGGTGTCTTTCCTACAACCGGACTTGGTTACTCTTGTTGCTGAATCTCAGGGTTTAGCCCCTCATAACACTCCTGACTCCCTCCTATTTGTGCCACCGAACCTTCGCCTCCGGGTCCTGGAGGAAATCCATAGTTTCGTTTTGGCAGGACATCTAGGGAGAGCAGGCACTAAATACTTGCTCTCGCGCCATTTCTGGTGGCCAACTTGGGCCCGAGATGTCAAATCATTTGTTGAAGCATGTGAGGTCTGTGCTAGGTCCAAGGTTCCCCGTAGGCCACCGGAGGGATTGTTACATCCCTTGCCGGTTCCTACGAGACCTTGGACACATATATCAATGGACTTTATTACCGACTTACCAGTATCTAGGGGTAAGACTGTCATTTGGGTAGTGGTGGATCGATTTTCCAAAATGTGTCACCTTGTTCCACTGCGTAAACTCCCTAGTGCTCGTTTATTGGCCACGTTGTTTATCGGTCATATTCTGCGGTTACATGGTGTCCCGGAGAATATTGTTTCCGACAGAGGTGTCCAGTTTGTGGCCAAATTCTGGAGGGAGTTCTGTGGGAAGCTGGGAATCTCTTTGTCCTTCTCGTCGGCTTTCCATCCTCAGACGAATGGACAAACTGAGAGAACCAACCAGTCTTTGGAACAATTCCTGAGATGTTTCATAGCTGATACGCAGGATAAATGGCGAGATTTCATTCCTCTAGCTGAATTTGCTATCAACAACCATGAACAACGTTCTACTAATATGTCACCTTTTTTTTGTAATTATGGTTTCAATCCCAGGTATTCGTCCGTTCACTCTGCAGAGTCTGTCAATCCCTCAGCTGAGACAATCTTTTCTAAACTGTGCACAGTTTGGGCCCAAGCTCATCAGAGCTTGGTTAAAGCCCAAGAGTCCTACCAAAAATTCGCTAACAAAAGACGCATATCTGGCCATCTATATGCAGTGGGTGATAAGGTCTGGCTCTCTACTCGGAATCTTAAATTAAGGGTACAATCGGGAAAACTGGCGCCCAAATACATTGGGCCGTATACTATAGTGGAAATCATTAATCCAGTTACTTTCAGACTTAAATTACCTGCATCTCTTAGAATTCATTCTGTGTTTCACAAAGCTCTGTTAAAAAAATATGTACCGCCGGTGTTTCCATCACCTCCTCCTGCCCCCGTGGTCGTTCAGGGTGAATTGGAATATGAGGTGGAGAAAATTCTAGATTCCCGTTGGGTACAGTGATCATTACAGTATTTGGTCCACTGGAGGGGCTATGGACCAGAGGAGCGTACATGGGTGGCACTTAGGAACGTGCACGCTCCTCGACTGATCCGACGATACCACACGCAAAACCCGTCTAAGCCCGGGCCAATGGATAAGGGTCCTGAGGCCCCTCATAAGAAAGGGGGTAGTGTCTGGAACTTACCTTGTCCGGCTCCAGCGGCGTCTTCCTCCAGCTCGGCTCCGGCTGACGGCTCAGGAGCGCGCCGCTGCTCTGCCCGCCGGAGCTGAGTGACGTCACGGAGACCCGACGGCGTCCCTAGCAACCGGGGACGCCGTGGTGTCACGTGATCGTCAGCCGGCCGGCCGGTACGCAGCTGGGGTGTCTTGCACTCAGGCTGAGTGACAGGTCGCCCGGCCACTCAGCCTGCAGTGCACCAGCTGCAGTGAAACTGGACTCAGGAGGCCGGACCAATCAGCCTCTGGTCCGGGCTCCTGGTCCAGTATAAAGTGTCAGTATTGCCAGCAGGTTATCGCTGGCTATTAGTTCTTCTAGTCCCAGCTCCCCTGCTCCGTCCCAGCGTTCCCTGCCCTATATCCCATTCTGCTTGTCTTCTCGTGTTCTTGACCCTCCGCCTGACCTGTGACTATTCTTTGCTTGCCGATTCTGTACTGCGTTGCCCGTGTGGTTTGACCTGGCTTGTTGACTACTCTTTATTGTGTTTTGTCCGTCTGTCGTGTTTTGTGTTCCACGTATTCAGTACAGGGAACGTCTTCGTGGTTGTCCGCGACCGCCTAGGGTCGACTGAGCCAATTAGGCAGGGACAGTGAGTGGGATTAGATCAGGGCCCACTGTCTGGTTGTGTTTGCCGTTGCTGACAGGTATAAAGAATTAAAACTTTGAGAATACTTAGACTCCTTTTCTATATGTGATCAAAAGTCAAACTGGTAAGGTCAATCAAGCAGGGCCATCTACACAACCAGACAAAAATATAACAAAGAATTGCATGCATGCCACTAAATGAGAATAGGACTTAAACTTACGGAGCATAAAAATGTATTTAATAAAAAAACAAAAAAAAAACATGTTTCAACTGAACCCAACTTATCTTGGGTTGGTACCTGATAAAGGCTCTATGAGATAACACTGAGCAGAAATGCTTTTTCTTTTTTTTTTTTTTGCATTTTTATGCTACACATGTTTATGTCCTATTCACATTTAGATGCATACGTGCATTTTTATTTTATATTTTATGCTGGTTGCGCTTTCACCTTCTGAGGAAGTCTTTTATCTGCCTGGTCCGAGTCGATGTCCCTGCTTGATTTGAACACACTCTGGTGACTGGATCGCCAGTAGTGGTCCTCGGAGAACTGCAACACACTTTATCCATGCACTTTGTAGAGTTTTGCTTATGATATCACACAACCACATCAGGTGAGTGGGATCATTCATTACTCTGCATGAGCACTTTTTATTTATCTGACGTACCACACCACCTGTCCATTTTCAATTTTCACATATTGGTAAGATAACACCTGACAGATAATTTAAATGAATTGATCAGATGAAATCTATGTTCTAAACTGCTGATACTTTTAGCTGTTGGAGCAAAGAAACACATGGTACTGTACCTTTTATATATCTGTCTGTGCTTCCAGAACATAGAAAAACTATTATTTTTCTGTGCTAAGTGTCACAGAGGTGTTCAAAAAGATTTTGTGGGAACATAGCCTTAAGCTTGTTGCTGGACACATACGTGAACACAGTGAAAAATTTGAACAGATTCATTACAGCAAATGCAAGGAAGTAGGTCTTAGCAAAATGTTTGCATGGCTTAATGGGTACGAGATTGTATGACAAAGAAAGTCACATAATTGTTGGAGTGATAGTAAACTAGATAGTCTGAATAGGTTTGTGAAACAGCCTAAGCTACTAGGATAAATCTGGCACATATGTACATTTTTGGTGCAAAAGTAAGCTAAACAATAAAAGATGCAAACTGTACACACTATACAGTACACATATGTACCAGATTTTCTACCTGAGTCATGTGATCACCCATTCTTAGAGCCTATTGCTATGTCTCGTATTTTACCGACACTACAGACAGGTAAGTCCTGCAGCAGAGTGTTTTCTTGCCCAGCATGATGTCTTAAAATCATGCCAGAAGCAGGGAAAGTGTGTGAATCTTTACCACTTCCTGCAGAACATACAGCAGCTGAAAAGTACCAAAAGACTTGATTTTTAAATAGAAGTAATTTACACATTTTATAACTTTCTGACAGTTCAATGCAATGCCCCCCCTGCAATAAAGAACGGACGCTGAGGCAATTGTAATCAGTATCCATTCTTTACTAAAAAAGAACGTTGTGTGAACCTAGCCATACACTGCACTTTTAGATGATGGTGGACTGAATAAAACACAGTTTTAGACCTCCAGGAACACCTCGCTACACTTTTTTTCCTGTACTTTCGTACAGGTGTAGCTGGCAACAAGTAGCATGTTATCCTGTATACAAATAATACTGGGAAAAAGATGAGCACTGTTATGCTGATATGCTGCCTTGAGAGTTGTTAAAGGACTCTCGCACCAAAAACAGTGTCTAGACAGTCCAAGAAAGGTTGGAGTAAAAGGAAGGTTCAGCAGCACCGCTGGTCCCTTGCTAAATCGGTTGTGGTAGGATGCCCGCTGGTCGACCCACAACCCTGAGTGGGTACACAAAACTGGTGTAGAGAGAGTCCAACAACATCCTATCAGGGAGTCCTGGGGTCCGGGAAGATGGCAGTCCCTACTTGACCCGCAACCCCTGTCCCTACCAGCAACTGGGCGACAGTCCCTAGCCTAACTAGGGATACAGGGCGGTAGACAGAACACACCGATAGGTATATAATAACAGGTCAGACAGTCCGAATCAGCAATAGGAGGTAACGTCAAAATCCAAATCAGTAAGCAAAGGGTAAACAGAGTCCGGTCCAAGTTCAAGCACAGGAGGTAACGCAGTACAGAGCATGAGGCAGAGGCAAAGGCAAAGTCCAAGCCAAAAACAAGCAGAAATATGGATACGCTGTTGTAGCTGGAGACCAAACATACACTGGCAACTACTGATAGAACTGGCCAGACTAAATGCTGCCAGAACTCCCGCCCCAGCTCCTGATAGGAGCAAGGAGTCTGACAGCAGTGATGCAGACTAATAGCAGCCAGGGAACCCTCCCTGTGCTCTGAATGGAGCAAGCCCCAGGAGCAATGCAACACCTGAAGGCTTAACCACACAAGCACCAGAGAGGAATCAGGAGAAACATGAAGCCGGGTGTCGGCTCCCTGGCAGAACAGATAGAAGTGTGTGAATCAAGTCAGAGTAATGGGGCGTCGGCTGTTTTTTCCAGCCGCATTCACACACAGGGAACGAATTCTAACACATCCACAAATAATCATCTAAATAATTTATTGGACACCAAGTCTACATAGATACCTATGTATCTATGTGGACTTGGTGTTCAATAAATTATTATGATGATTATTATTATTACAATTACTTATGTATAACTTTTTATGATATTATGATATAATAATAAACCTTAAAATAATTGTATAAAACTCATGTTTTCATATGCATTGATTGGCGTACGTAAATCCTTTCAAAATAACAAAGCCAGCGTGATAACATATAGCCAGCAATTGCAAAGGTTCATTGTATAATTTATACCCTTAAATTTGAGCCGAATCCAAGGTTTTAGTAGAACAAGTCTGCTAGTGCTTATGTGTTTTACATCCGAGCCAATACCCATAAAATCAAACCAAAGTTAAACAACTTTACAAAAGGCAGAAATAGCTTTTTAAGGATTCACAAGGGGACTTTTGGTCTCTTTCATGTAAGCAGCTATCATGACAAGATTGATGTTTAGTGGCATAGTAACATTTCACAAGGCAGCTGTCTGCTCAATAATAATAGGAGAGAGTTATCTATCTTCATTGTGTTCCATTAACATGCACCTCAGATCCATCACAAATAATGTCTACAACTCTACTTTATGACTTCATATTACTGTCAGTTAAATATTCTTAAATATTTTGGCTCATATGGTCTATGTGATGGCTTTTAATTTAAAAAATTTTATGCTCGGAACCTGATGGAAGAACACATTGTGGTGGTTGGCTGCCAGATTTTTATCTACATTGAAAATGTTTGGGTGAAAAGTAGTTTATGTACCTTCACAGCTGTCAAAACACGATTTATACGAGGCAGGCACTTTTTAAATGTATTCCACGAGTGGTGAGAAAACGGAGGAAGCCCGAAAATCAAATTTAGAATGTAAAAAATGTTCAGTGTGATTTCCAACATCTGTTGCAATAACTTCTTGACAATGATTATTTGCGGATGGTGTCATTATGGTAGCATTGTGTCAATCAGGGTTAAGGTATTTGCAAAAAAAAACAAAACATAGAAATGGAATAAAAATCACACAGTTTAACAGATTTGTGAACCACTGTAGGCTAATTAAATTAATTTTGTAAACTTGATTTAACTTCAACATATGTTGGAACAGTCTGTGATGCTTGTTAAGAATCTCATGTTAATAAAATGGGAAAGAAAGGACAACCTTAGGGTAGGATTGTTAGTTACTATCCAGAATGTTCTGGAGTGTTTCTTAAGCTGTGAACATCCTTACGTCTGAAATATTACTATATATAATATCCAATATTGGTAATATCACCATTATTTGTTTAATTACTACTACTTCAACCCTTGAACACAGGCAATGGCTGTTTTGTTGCACATGGCACCTCCTCTTGGACTTGAATTGGAGTTGAATTCTGCAATTTCACACTTGGATTGCAAAATCATGTTATAATTAGGATATAGAGCCAAAAGGAAAAGTGACAAAGTTCACATCTATATCCTGAGGAAATGTAATGAACATCCATTGTAGATATACCCTACATCTACAATTAATGTTCATTACATTTCCTCAGGATCATTTTTACTATGGTCATGCAGTCAGGTTTATAAAAAAGCAAAGCTGCTTTCTTGCAAAAACAGCATCAGCCTTGTTTTCAGGTTTTGTGTGGTATTGTAATTTAGCTCCATTCATGTTAATGGAACTGAATAGCAAAACTCACACCTAGACTAAGGACAAGAGCGGTGCTGTCTCTAGAAGAAAGCAGCCATGTTTTTGTAAACCTTGCTAACCCTTTACCTAAGGGAAGGCAATAGAACAGAGAATGGCTAAGTTCACACAGCGCTTAACAGCGTCTGTTGCATATCAACGGACGGTGTTATACAGCCGGCCGCCGGGCTGCACTCAGCTCGTTCCTGCAGCAGATACCTGTGTATCGGCTGCAGGAATGTTCTTTTATTTACTATTGATTTGCAGGCATCTTCGGGTGTGCCCGCAAATCAATTAGCCATTCATTTCAATGCAATGTGAGGCCGCAGCTGGACATTACTTTGTGTAAATAGCTGTTATTTAGTAAACAGTGTCTGGAAATAATTGGCATGTACATTATTCTAACGCCTGTTCTAACGCCATTTTATGCAAATGATAGTCATTAGTTGCATTCCACTTCTGCATTTTGGCACAAAAAAATTCTGTAAAACGGCCAATAAAAGATGTTATGTGAACATAGCCTAAGTATATTTACAGTTTTGGTCATGTCTTCTTTAGCTGGTTTTACTTTTTTTTTTTATGTGTTTTATACACATAGTTGCAGGGTAGCAGTTGTGGATTTGTATGCATACCAAAGACACTTTTGGCAGGGTTACTTATATAGAATTGTTTACAGATATTCAGTGTTAAAAGGTTTGGAAAAACCCATTATACCATATGGACTAATCTCTTTGGCCATTGTGAAGCCTTAAAGACTAATAAAGAGGTGAATTAATAGATTTAGAGATATACAGATTGGTAACCTTTAAACATTTTAATGATTTGCAAGTGCTGGGTGTAAAATGACCTTTCTCTATCTGGAACATTCAGCTGATTGATTTACCTGCTAAAAAATTCTAACAGTGACTAATCTATACTTACCTGCACGCTTAGCCATTCATCTGCCAAATTACTGTAACAAGCATCGGCGGATACAATTCAATTACAATGTATGTTATGTCTGCCTTTTGAGTATAGTTGTATTCATTGTCCAAGTGCTGAATGTTGCTAATGCCTTCACAATACATTTCCTATATAATTGAAATTAAAAGTAATTTCAATTTAATTATTGTTGTCACATATAATTTTATAATTGATTTTTTCCTTAGATTGGGTTGCTTTACTGGTGTCAGACACTGAATAATTATAGTATTTTTATCTCTTTTCTGATAAACCATAGTATTATTCTATTTTAATATTTTATTCCCCTTTATGTTAAACCATTAGAAAAAGAACCATTAAAGGGGTTATTCGGGATTGGGGGGGGTGGAGCTAATTTCTTGCAATAACAGTGTCATTCTTCTCCCTTCATTGTGTGTGGTGTGTGCTACTGCAGTTCAGTTCCATTCCCTTCAATTGAAGTGAGCTGAAAAACCACATCCAAACCAAGGAAGAGAGGTGCTGTTTCTGCAAGAAAGTGACCATGTTTTTCAAAGCCCAGGAAATCCCTTTAATCCTTTCACTGCCCCTAATCCCCAGTGTTACAGACATTAACCCCTTTTCTTCTTAGACCCCAGGGATGTTACAACAATCCCACTAACCACCCTTGCAAATTACAGATAATTATGCAGGGCTCTCTTTGCTCTTATAGATTATCTTGTTTATAAAAAAATGCATAGTATTATATAAAGTCCTCAAAGGTCACTTCCAGAGTGACATAGAGAGGAAAGTGTGGGAATTCAAATTTATAAAAACATTCCAGTCATTAACACATGGATTAAACCTGGCACCTGGATTTATGACCCACTACATGGACACACTCCACAGATAAGACTTAACTGACCAACAATCTTGGACTTCCAAATAAGCTTTAATTTACAACATGCCCTTTTTATTGCCCTGGCTTATCAATGTGATGTATATCCCCCCCCTCACCCCATTCACAGATGTCTCTCCCTTTTTGCTTGTAACATCCCTAAAATGTTGGGCTGTTTCTGTAAGTCATTCATTTGTGAACTTGTCTGACGAAGGGATCTTGTGAATTCCGAAAGCTCACAGCTCTAACAATTTTTTGTTGGCCAATAAAGGTATCACTCCTAAAATACTTTGACTTCAAGTATTTACCACCATATAGATTATCTTGTTATAAGGGAATAGCAGTGCCCCATTTTTTACATTACTGCTTTGGAGTCTTCTAAAAAAATCAAAAAAAAATCGGAGGGGTCTTGTTATACTTACCCTTCTCCTGATCTCTTGTCCAAGTAATGGCATCCATGCACTAAGTTACCGTATTGTCCATCATTGTTTAGGGATCAGTTTGATGGTGCTTTGACCTGAAGAGGTGCTCTGGAGTGAGGAAAGTAAGTATATGGGTCTAAAGTAGTCTGGGGTCTAAAATTAGGGGCCTGGACTGGCTCCTAGTATAGTCTTTAGACACAATGTGGGAGATTTACAAAACCTTCGCCAATAGTGTGTGCAACAGAGAAGGCCCTGATACTTACCTTCTCTGTGGTGTATGCTTGACATAATCCTCCCACAAACAACTATCATGGCAGAAATCTATACCTAATCAGAAGAAGGTCAGGCCTTTTGGTGGGTGCAGGTCAGGAGAGTTCAACTAAGAGTCACGGGGCTCTTATTGAATCTGGTAGGGTGATTTGGAGCAGGACCTAATTCAAGACCAGCATACTCACAAATGCCCCCCCCCCCTCGTTGTTATGATCACAGTAAGGAGGAAGGATGGACAAGCCTTATGGCCTATTGTCTACCCAATAAATCACTACCAGGATCACTTTACTGTTCTGTGACTCTTTTCTTTCTTACATATTCTGTAACAATGCTTCAAGGGGTGGAACATAATCAGTATATAGGAAAGTAGCCACAGGAATAATACTGTCATAAACACCTAAAGCTGTAAAGGAAATATTAACAGGACCTGCCAATGTATAGAAAACAAATAAAAGTGTGGGGGGGAATTACCCATTTTGTATTGCTTACACACATAAACACAGTATTCTACAAGGTCAATGTAACAGGAAGACATTTTATCTTTTTTTGCTTTTAGAATATGCTAATATATAGTATCCTGTAAAATATTACTACACCTGGCTGAGATCTGAGAGCTAAAACTCCATAATAAATAATATATTAGCGCTTTATCTTATACTGTATATTGAGAATATAGTATCTGGATACATTCAGGTATTCTTGGCCAATTTGTTTGTATTTTTTTTTTGTCTCTTGCAATTTTTACTATTTTGGTCTTTCGTTACAAGATTAAGAAAAATAATGTTGTCTTAGGCTCATCTATTATTAATGTAGTAATCTATGCAGGTTATAAAATGTGTCACATTAGTAAAACACAATGGATTCCTAAGTTGCTGCAGCTACAGTTTGTACTGTATGGTAATGACTTACAGTCCGTTTTGCTAATGTGTCAAACTCAACATTGCCTGCTTTCTAATTTTATATTTATGGAATAATTTTAACTCTGTTTACAGCAATTCTCATGTCAATATCACACGTATGCCGAGGCTGAATTATAGATTTCTATAAAAGTTTTACTTGTAGTTTAACAAAAATATATTTAATGAAAATTTCCAGCAGTGTTTACAGGGAATACAGAAAGTAATGGAAGAGACTAAGACTAAGTAAAAAGAGACTACAGACTAAGTAAAAACTGCATAGTCTGATCTTGTAGTCATACTTATGGAAATCCAGTGAGTGTAACTTAAGAATCCGTCTATGGAAAAACAAAAAGGTTTTATATAACCCGCAGGCACAAAACTGGAAGATATTTTGCTTATTTTTTTTAAGCTACATTGGAGAAATATAAAACTGGTTGAACAAGTGGATATTCTATTTACACTATTATTTATTTTATATTAATTAACATTAGTATACAATTCCAGTTATTTAGGTAAAATTCAGTAGGTATTTAATAGGACATTATATATATATATATATATATATATATATATATATATATATATATATATATATATATATATATATATACACCCCACACACACACAGACTTCCACTGCTTCCAAGATTGTTTCTGTAACTCTTATAGAATTTAGGGGAGAAATCCATGTGTATAAACATCCACCTCTCCTCTCATCCTCTGCTAGGCCAATGTATACTGTACGTAGGTAAACAGTCATAAAATTGTATTGTATGTTAATAGACTTAGAGAGAAACCCCAAGAATAAAAACAAATAGCCCTAAAGCAGGAGAGATAACTGTGAACAAAGAAATTGACATTTAACCCAGACTAGTTACGAGTTCTGAAACAGTACAGAAGTAGAAGAATCACAATGTATCCAATACTCCTTCACAATATTATGAGTTACATTTCCCAGAACACTTTCATATACTAAACAAGATCATAAACTCTGGAAGAGAACGGCATTTCTTTTTTCCTTTAGGTGATCATACAATTAAACATGTCCTGGTTTTGAGCGTTATTTTGCAGGAGTAATTCTTCTGATACATCCCACAATGTAATGCGGAAATATATAAAATATGTTTTGAAAATGTAAGTGCAAGAATTTCCAAAACACTTAAGTGTTCAGCTTCTGGGAAAGCCTATTATCTCAAGCAGTTTTTTGAATTATGCATTTTGAAATGTAGTATATTCGGCACCTAGCCAATGAAGTGTATTGTATGCTGGCAGGAACTGCTGCTGTTCAAACATTGGTTTAGAGCAATCGCATTAAAATATGACTGTGTCACCAGGGGATACAAATCTTGTTTTAAAAAATCCATAATAATTACGAATGTTTGAAATTTTCTCTGTAATAAAGGATGGTTATATAAACGTTCATTTAATAATGTGACAGCCTGTATCTTATAGAAGATATATGCATTTATCATTCATTCAAAATGTTTATTTAGTAAAGTTTATTAACCCCTTCCCGCATTTGGACGTACCGGCACGTCCAAATCTGCATACCGTTCCTGCAGATGGACGTGCCGGTATGTCTTCGGGATGACAGGGGCGGAGGAGCTACGCTCCTGTCATCCCCGGCGGGGCCCGGCTGTCAGTGATAGCCGGGCACCTTACGCAACTGCCGAGATCCGGGCCGTGCATATTGGCATTCAACCCTTTAATGACCGCCGATACGGCGGTCACTAATGGGCCTTATTCTCTGCCATCAGCTTTGGCAGAGACTAAGGCTGCAGCGCCGGGAAGACCCCCACCCCGTCCCCCCAGCTACCGGAAGTAGCTGAGGGGTTGGGGCAGTGTGTGGGGTCCGTCCCGGCTGGCCCCTGTACCGGCGATCGCCGCTATTAACGTTATAGCGGCGTCCGCCAGTACTGGCCATTGCCGACACCGCCGATGCCTTTTACGGCGGGGGGAGATGAAAAAAGTGTCCCTCAGATGCCAGATCAGCCCCCCTAGTGGGCGGTAACTAACCCTCCCCTCCCCTAGCGGCCATCATTTCCAAGATGACCGTCGCCTTCGCTGTGAACAGACTATGTCTGTTCACAGCAATGGAAAAGTAAAAATGAATCAAAACCCCATTCTCTCCGCCACCGGAGGTAGCGGAGAGCATGGGGCAGCGATGGGGGACCCCCTGTGGGGTCCCGGTACAAGCGATCAGCGGTATATACTATAAACCGCTGATCGCTTGTACCATGTGCTGATCAGCACTTTTTATCCCGTCACATTAAATGGTTGGTGACGGGATAAAAAGTGATAGTGTCCCCCCTAAGTCGCCCCCCACCCCCCCAGTCACCCCCCCTTCCCCATATACTCACCTGCTCCAGGGAGGTCCTTCCTCCTCGACATCCTGACTGCTTCTGAAGTGCGCATGCGCTCCAGAACCAGTCATCTCTGAAAATTTTAAGTGACAGGGATTTGGTCCCTGTCACTGAACTATGATTACTGTGATAGAAAATATCACAGTAATCATAGTAATATAGTGAAAATGACTATGTAAAAGTACAAAAAGTGAAAAACATACAAAAAATAAAACAAACAAACACTTTTTATTATAGTAATAATTGCAGTTTACTCCCAAATTACCCCTAACCATCCCAGGTTGCCCGTAACCGCCCCAGGTTGTCCGTAATCATGCCAGATTACACGTAACCACCAAACGTTGCCCGTAACCACCGCATGTTGACTGTAGCCACCCCAAATTGCCACTGGCCCCCTACAGATTGTCCGTAATCACCACAGATTGCCTGTAACTACCCCAAATTACATGTACCCACCCCAGATTACCTATAAGCACTTTAGTTTATCCGTAACAATCACAGATTGTCTGTAACCCCCCCCCCGGTTGCCCGTAACCACTGCAGGTTGCACATAATCACCCTAGGTTGCCCATGATCATGCCAGATTACATGTAACCCCCCAGATTGCCCGCAACCACCACACGTTGCCTCTGACCACCGCACGTCGCCTCTGACAACCGCACCTTGCCACTGACCACCACACGTTGCCTCTGACCACCGCACATTGCCTCTGACCACCGCACATTGCCTCGACCACCGCAGGTTGCCACTAACTACCGCACGTTGCCTCTGACCACCGCACGTTGCCTCTAACCACCCCAAATTGCCAATGACCCGCTCCAGATTGCCTGTTACTACTCCAGATTGCCGTAACCGGGCCAGATTACAGGTACCCACCCCAGATTACCTACAACCACTTAGTTTATCCGTAACCATCCCAGATTGTCCGTAACCACCCCAGGTTGTCCGCAACCACCCCAGATTGTCTGTAACCACCCCAGATTGTCCGTAACCACAGCAGGTTGCCTGTAACTACCCTAGATTGTCTGTAACCTCAGTAGGTTGCCCGTACCCACCCTACATTGCCCTAACCACCCCAGGTTGCCCGTAACCACCCCACGTTGCCCGTAACCACCCAACATTGCCCGTAACCACAGCAGGTTGCCCATGACCACCCCATGTTGACCGTTTTCACCCCAGATTACCCGTAACCACCCCAGGTTGCCTGTAACCACCTCCAGATTATCCGGAACCACCCCAGACTGTCCAAATTACCTGTAATCCCATTTTTTTTATTTTAGTTTAGTAACTGCGCTATTCTAATAACTATGACTAGCTGCGGTTTTGCTCCAGCAAGTTGGTGCTCCCTTCCTTCTGAGCCCTGCTGTGTGCCCATACAGTGTTTTTTTCCCATATATGAGGTACCGTTCTACTCAGAAGAACCTGCCTTACAGATTTTGGGGTGAATTTTTTTCTCCTGTTTCTTGTAAAATTTAGAAATTTCAAACTAAAACATATTATTGGAAAAATTCTGGTTTTTCATTTTTACTGGCCAATTTTGAATACTTTCCTCTAATACCTGTGCGGTCAAAATGATCACCACACCCCAATATGAATTCTCTGAGGGGTGTTCTTTCCAAAATGGGGTGACTTATGGGGGGTTTTCTCTCTGTTGACACTACAGGGGCACTGCAAACGCACCTGGCGCTCAGAAACTTCTTCAGCAAAATCTGCAATGGAAAAGCTAATTGGCACTCCTTCCCTTCTGAGCCCCGCTGTGTGGCCAAACAGTGGTTTAGACCCACATATGGGGTACCGTTGTTCTCAAGATAACCTGCGTTACATATTTTGTTTTTGTTTTTTCTCTCATGTTCCTTTTGAAAATTAGAAACTTTAATCTAAACGTATATATTATTGGAAAATTTTAATAAAAAGTGAATACTTTCCTCAAGCCCCTGTAGGGTCAAAATGCTCATTATATCCCTAAATTAATTCGCTAAGGTGTCTTGTCTCCAAAATGGGGTCACTTATGGGGGTTTCCAGTATACAAGCCTCCTAAAACAACTTTAAAAAAAACTGGTCCCTGAAAAATGTTACAACTTGCTGATAAATTTCTAAGCCCCGTAACACCCTTTAAAAGTAAAATATGTTTATTAAATGAATGCAGAATAAAGAGGACATATTGGTAATGTGACTTAGTAACTAATTTATGTGATAAGACTTTCTTTTTTTTAGAAGCAGAGAATTTCAAAGTTCATAAAATGCAATTTTTTTTAAATTTTTCATGATATTTTTATGTTTTTCACTAAAAACACACAAAGTAGTGACCAAATTTTGCCACTAACATAAAGTGCCATATGTGGTGAAAAAACGATCTCAGAATCGCTAGCATACGTTAAAGCATCACTGAGCTATAAGCGCATAAAGTGAGACAGGTCAGATTTTCAAAAATGAGCCTGGTCATTAAGGCTTGGTAGTGAATGAGCAGAGCGCCGATAACACTGATGCCTATGGCATAGCAATGATCAGTGTTGGAAATAAAACTAATGTATGTACAAGTACTCCAAAGGGACTTAAAATGTATATGAAAAAAAATTTTAAATCACTAACACACTACTCCACAACCCCTCCCCCAATAAAAGTTTAAATCACCCCACTTTCCCATTGTATAAATAAAACATATATAAAAAAAAAACATATAATATACCGTAGCGTGCGTAATTGTCCAATCTATTAAAATATAACAAGCGTCATTGCGAACGGTGAACGGCGTACACGAAAAGAGGGGGAAAAGTGCACGGATTACCGATTTTATGTTACATTATATATATAAAAAATTGATAAAAAGTGATTGAAACGTCCGATCTTCACAAATATGGTATTAATTAAAACTAGAGATCATGGCGAAAAAATTTACATCTCATACAGCCCCATAGATGAAAAAATAAAACCTTTTTAAGCGTCACAATAGGCCCATTTTATTAATAATTAATTGCCCAAAAAAAAAGGATTTCATTAAAAAAAAAATATATAACATTAGAGAATCTGTGTAAACCTGCGTTCAGACTGACCTATAGAATAATGGTATCATGTCGCTTTTACCATATTCACATAGACACAGGAACCCAAACAAAAAAGGATCCACAAAGGGATACAAAGAATGCAGGACAATCAAAAATAAATATTATTGTAATCTTTATTTGAATAATTATTACTTAATAAAATTCATTAAAACAATAAAAAAAGATTAAACAGAACCATACAATAAAGAAATTGGTGAGGGGACATACATATATACTTTATGGAATAATATATTGCACATGCATAGAGAATGCTTATAGAAAAAAGTATAGATGTTGTAATGCAGGCAGCCTCCACTAGATGGTGAACAAATACAAATGCAGGAAGAAAGACATAGAATGGCAAGAGAAAAATAGTTTTTTCTTCAAACAGGCAAAAACCTATAAAGTGCCAAGGGTACTGGATAGGAAGCAAACAACAGGTGAAGTCACCCAATCATGTTACATGTATACTAACCCAGGAGGATGCGTGTATTCAGCCAAGTCCCTCTCACCCACTCACCCAGACACAGGAACCCCCCAAACATTACCATATTGCATTCTTTTTTACAATTTCACCTATTTATATCTTCACAAATAATATATTTGGGATTCCATCATACATGTTATTATAAAACAAAAGACGCCATTACAAAGTACAACTATTCCTGTAACAAAGAAGCCATTACATTGCCTTGTAGATAGAAAACTGAAAGTGCTAGAGCTCTTAAAAGGGGAGGAGGGAAAAACGAAAGTGCAAAGATCAAAATTTGCATGGTCCACTGGGTCATTTTGGGTCTCGTCCTTAAAGGGTTAAAGGGGAACTATCAGCAGGTTACACTAATCTAATATGCTGATATCTCCCTACAATGTCGGGGACACTGAGGAGGAAAGCATGTTTCTTACCTTCCTCCTCGGCATCAGTCCCCCGCTGCTAATTGGGGTAAACACTGCTCTGGAGCATCGGCCGTGTCATCTGGCCCGCCCCTTCTAATGATAATAAGTAGAGGCGGTCGGCGGATTGACGTGGCAGTGCTCCTAACGGTGCTCTGGAGCGGAGTTTACCCCGACTAACAGCATGGGACTGGCGCTGAGGAGGAAGGAAAGACACATACTTTCCTGCTCAAAATCCCCAGTGCTATCAGCAGGTTAGAGTTGCCAAACTTGCTGATAGTTCCCCTTAAAGCGTAACTATAAAATATTTTGACCTTTCAGTTTTAGTTAGCTTAGGTCATGATAAGACTTTTTGCAATATACATTAATAATCTAAAATGAACAGTTTTTTAAATACATAAGGCTGATTATGCCCTTACAGCCCTCTCTGGCTCTGACTTATTTCAGCATTCCTGCTGGACACGCCCCCTCCCTGGAGATCCGTCCTAAATGTACGGACTGTGACAGGAGGATCAGATAACAGCGCTGACACAGACATAAACAAAGCCCCCTCCCCCTCCTAGCAGCACATTCTCCCCCCTCCCCTCACAGAGATCACATAGCAGAGCTGAGGGTGTTGTGTGTGAGGAGCAGCGCAGGGGAGGAGATGGATGGAGGGACAAGTACTCAGTGCTTCAACAAGGAGGGACATCCCAGCCATGACTCCAATGTACTGCATGAGGGAGAGTGGGTGAGTCACTGAGGGGAGGACTACAAGTCCCAGCACAACACAGCTGTAGTCCTTCCATAGTACATATAACATTCACTATCAGATATCTGCAGCAGGTGCCCCCACCTTCATGGCTGACATTATCCTACAGTGTAATGAGAGCAGATGACTGTATCTAATCCCACTGTGTGATACCATCTGCTGGAGCCCTGTATCTAATCTTACATTGTGATACTGTATGTTGGGGCTGTATCTAATCCCACTTTGTGTGATACATCTGCTAAATTGCTGGTCAGTGAATGGAGGGAGCCAGCCAGGGAGATGAGGGATAGGCCACGCCCACTTTGTCTCAGCCAGAAGAAAAATTCATTTATTCCTCTGAGCCAAACAACTAGTGATATCACAGCAAGCACACAAGCTATCAACGCAGTTTAGGGCTCTTTTTAAAGGGTAACACGAGGGCTTTTTATTTGAGGAATTTCATTTTTTGGCTACTGAAATTATAGTTACGCTTTAAGGAAAAAGTGGATTTTTGGTCTTAAGGGCCACACCAATTTTCATTTTTGTTTTTTTCCTTCCGGCCTTCATAGGCGCTTTTATTTATCAACTTATAGGCTTGTTTCGGGTCTTATTTTACGTGCCACCATTTCTAGTTTTCATTGGTACAATATTTGTGTAAATGGGAAATTTTGATTGCTTTTTACTATTTTTTTTTGTGATATATAATGTAAGAAAAAAATCACTTCCGGTAATCAGGGGAATCGATTGGGACCTCCACAGTCCGTGCAGCTTCTGTCACTAGCAGGTAACTGAAGAGATTAATGGCAGACAGCTGGCCGATCATGGTGGCCCGTCACTAACAGCAAGGGCCTGGCAGTTGAGAACAGCCAGTCCTCACCCTCTATGAAACAAGCTCCCGAGCTCGATTTGTAGAGACTCCAGACCTTCCTGTGTACTAGTACATCATGGATCCTTAAGTGACAGGCTCCCATGATGTACCGATACGTCATGGGTCCTTAAGGTGTTAACCTCTGAAGGACACAGTGGATTTTCATTTTTACATTTACGTTTTTTCCACCTCACCTTCTAAAAGCCATATTTCTGTTTTTAAAACTACACATGTGTTCGGGGTCTCAATATTTGTGCCACTGTCTGTAGTTTTTGATTGCTTTTTTTATTGCTTTTTACTATTTTTTTCTGATTTATAATGTAACAAAAAATCAGCAACTCTGGTGCTTTTTTGCTGTTTTCATTTGCGCTGTTCACAGTGCAAGAATAGTATTGTTTTATGTTATTAGATCAGACAGTTAGGCACGCTACTGTATATATGTTCATTTATTTCTGTATTTATTTTTTGGTGTTTTGTATATAAAATGAGAAAGGGGATAATTTATACTTTTATTAGGGAGGAGCTGGTCATGTTTTTAAAAACATTTTTTTTTAATTTTTAATTTTACACTTTTTAAGTTACCCTCAGGGGACTTTTACATTGATTTATTGCATTGAATACACTGGTCAATGCTATGCCATAGCAGAGCATTGATCAGTGTTATCTGTGATTCGTACACAGGGGGCCATTTACTAAGGAGTCTAACTTGTGTCACTCTTCTAATGAGAATTTGTGTATATTTTGTTCCAATATCTTGTGACTGGTTTATTTAAATGTAGCACTGCTATATTGAATGTATCAAAGTACAAAAAGTTTCAGAAATATTCAAAATTGTTGAAAAATGTAAAAAATTACACAAACAAGTTTACCTGGTACTTACCAGACGTAGGCCTGCATCAGTTTTTGCGACAGGCTCTGTCACTCAAGGGCATACAAAAACCTGAAGCCCGTCCTGGCTAAACCTGTAGATATATTAACACATTTTTTTAAACACCTAATAAAAGTTTAAGAAATATTTCTTTGGAGAAACCCACAAAAGTATAAAAAGTTCATTGTGGACATCACAGTTAGGCTGGGTTCACACACAGTATATTTCAGGCTGTATTTGGTCCTCATGTCAGGTCCTCATAGTAACCAAAACCAGGAGTGGATTGAAAGCACAAAAAGGCTACGTTCACACAATGTTGTAATTGAGTGGATGGCCGTCATTTTATGGCAAATATTTGCTGTTATCTTAAAACAATGGCTGTTGTATTGAAATAATGGCAGTTATTTACCGTTATATGGCATCCATCCACTCAATTTCAACATTGTGTGGACATAGCCTTTCTATGTTTTTAATCCACTCCTGGTTTTGGTTGCTATGAGGACCTGACATGAGGACCAAATACTGCCTGAAATATACTGTGTGGGAACCCAGCCTTATAATGTTAGGTCACCACAATTGTATTGTATTTTACAGATGTGTCTACACTTACCTTTTCTTTAGTTAAGTCTCCAATTTATTAATAAATCTGTTGAACCAAGTATTAGGACATGCTATCAGTGCAAAATAACAATTACTGGGTTTTCATTTTTGCAAGCAAAGTAAATATATCTTTTTACAGAGCACCATTAAATCACACTGTGATTCAACATCTATTGTTAAATTTAGAGATAAGTTAAAATAGGAAGATTTACATTCAAAAGGGACATTTTACATTTTTGGTAAATGGGGCACAGGAAGAAACTTGGACATCTTTCAGGCTGTACACTCATCAGTTGTGTAGACCCATGCACTAAATACTTCCTATAAATCTATAAGTTAAACTGTTGAAGTGATACTCATTTCACAATAAGCATGTTGTTATAACAGTAGACCTAACTATACTGATTTAGATGGCATACTGAAAATTATCAGTATAGAATAACATCTCCCTGTTTCCGTACAGTAAGTTGGGGCATGGTAGTGTTGTCTTTGCATGACTTTTATAAAGCTCATTTAACAACTTTTTTAGTATAGTCCTCAAATGTTGAACAACTCCTCCCCCCCTTCCAGTGTAATACATTAGTGCAAATGGTCAAAGTATGTAATACAGACCAAAGAAAGAAACTGAGTGGGAACTGGGACAGCAGCCAATATTTTTGTATTTGGTGTTTAAAGTCCTTTATTATGTTTATGGAATTAACTTTTAGAATTATTTTCTGTTTCACTGAAGTTCAATGACATCTGTGTTGTTTTTAAGAGAAGAGAAAACACATCACATCATAAATAAAACAGTCACGATTAGTCACAATAGGGAAATTTACATAATATGTTAGAAAAAAAAGGAACCTTGGAATACTTTGTTATTGCTATAAAAAATGTTCTTTTCTTTATCAGCTTTAGTTCTAATACAAAACAATCTACACTAAAACCAGGCTAATAACTTGAGGAATAAAGCCATGAAAAAATAGATGTGTCCACCTTTACATTTCTGTGTGTTAAGTATATTGTATAGTATTGCAAAATGCTAGTAAAACCCCCTGCAGGCTACAATTCTCATTACAAGTACTGGATGGGCATTTGCAGATGCACATAAGATAAACCTCTGCCGATAGGGTATCATTAACTTTTGTGTTTGTTTCAAAGCTAGTTCTCATGCCACCAACCTTACATATTTTGCACTATAAGGAAGGCAGAGGAAGGACATATCTGGGATTTCTAAGAGAACAACATATACAACAATTGACCATAACTGTATGGGATCTGGAAAGTAAAAAGTTACATTCCATATACATTTACCTAAACCTTACCTATCAATGTTTATGTAAAATACATGTATATATATATATATATATATATATATATATATATATATATAATACATGTGTAAGCCCATTATTTGAGAGTTATTTTTTAATAAAAAGAGGCAGTGCTTACATAACTTTACTGTTTTATTTTTACCTTAATCTTGTTCTGGATTGAAATTAGCATCGCTCCTTACTACTGTATAATGTCCTCCATTCTTCTTTTGCTTCGACATGTGTCTATAAGAGAGATGTAGGGAAACAGAATGACAACTTTTCTATATGTGCCGTATATAGGAGACAATATAACAGGTAGTCTTCGTCTTCTGCTTCCTCTTTCCCTTTCCCATAGACGTCTAAAAGGCATTCTCTAACCTGATTATTCAGTAAAGCTAAAAGTGTGGGGGTGGAGTCCTATCAGTAAAGAAATAAACATTTTGTGTGAGAAGATATATTACAAAGTTAGTTTGTTTTTTATCTGCACGTGTACTGTTGTTTTATAGAAAGTTGTTGATATTTAATGGAACACTTTACACAATACACATTGGAAATAAGATAGAATGTTCAACTTCACATGTGAAAAAAATAATAGGAAAAGTATATACAATACAAACATTATATATAAATTATAAATTAAAGTTGCACATCATTGTGAAGTAATGAAAGTCAGTTATCAATATAGCTTTAGAGAATGACATCTGTATGTAGGGTGAACAATATTCTATTTAAAAATCAAGACCATGTGTGAACATTTCTCTGATCTTTAATACAGCTTTTCCAGTGTGTGTTCTTTTTTTTTCTTTTTTTTTTAGAAATAAATAGTACAGGTGATTTTGAGAAACTTTGGGTTTGTTAGGCAAATATGCCATTATCTGCATTAAAAAAGACTTTCCCCAGGTCCCCCCTCCCTCCTCTCTCTCATTCCCTGCTCGTTATCAGGAAATCAACTCTTTTAAATCAGTCGAGCTCTGTGTAACCTATGTAGAGGGGAGTGGGGGGGAGGAGGGAGATTAGTTGCCAGCAGAGAGAAGAGAACAAAGGATTACACAGTGGGACCTGTGTGAAAGCCAGTATTCAGATGTCAGAGAGGTCAGTGATGACTTTAGAGGAGATAGCACGTTGATGTATCTGTAAATTTACTCATTGTTGTCCTGTTTTGGTGCCTCATATCCCTCAACTCCTCCCTTCTCCATAAGAGAACCAAGAAGACAGGGGGGCAAGCTTCAAACTGCTTTTTCATGATTAACCCTTAGGCGACCCTGGACATACCTGTACGTCCAGGGACGCCTGCATGTGCGCAGAGTGGGGCCACCCGGCGGCCGCGATCTGAACCGCCGCAGTTCCAGGTGTGGCATGTAGCCCGGGACCATGGCTATTAGCGGGCATGGTCAGATCACCGTGCCCGCTAATAAAGTAATTGGATGCAGCCATCCCTGGTGTCTAGTGGGGTGGATCGTTGTCCTGGGGGAGCAATCCACACATCCTACTCCTGCCGGGCTCAGCGCCGTAGTGTGAAGGTGAGATGTCTCCCAGAGGGCAATGCTAGCAGGGATAGGAGATGTACTGTAAAGATAGTGAAGGCTTATAATATGAATAACTAAGTTTATCTGCTGGTTCATCTTGCAACAAATGACTTGTCCGGGAAAAATATTTTGGTAAAGTCTCAGCCTTAAGATGGGCACACTAAGAGACTCTGCAGCAATTTCAGAGGTTTTGTAGTCTGTAACTAGATTTGCATTTCCAAGGAATTACATAATGCTTGAAAAGAGCGCCCCTTTAACAGTGACTTCCCTTAAAAAGAAACTTTAACCCTTGATCCTCTCCCTTTAAGAGCGACTTTGGTACAGTCCCTTTAAGAGCAACTTTGTTACAGTCCCTTTAAGAGCAACTTCGGTACAGTCCCTTTAAGAGCAACTTTGGTACAGTCCCTTAAGGAACGACTTTGGTGTCAACGCTTTGAGTGACCTATATACTGTCCTTTTAAGACCAGTACTGTCCCTTTAAAAGAGACTAAGGTACCATCCTTTAAAAACCAGCTTAAGTACTGACCCTTTAAAAGTGACTTGGTTACTGTCCCTTTAAGAGCCAATTGGGTACCGTCCCTTAAAGAGCGGCTTGGGTACCGTCCCTTTAAGAACAGCTTGGGTACTGTCCCTTTAAGAGCGGCTTGGGTACCGTCCCTTTAAGAGCGGCATGGGTACCGCCCCTTTAAGAGCGGCATGGGTACCGCCCCTTTAAGAGTGGCATGGGTACCGTCCCTTTAAAAGCGACTTGGGTACCATCCCTTTAAAAGCAACTAGGGTACCGTACCTTTAAGAGCGACTTGGGTACCGTCACTTTAATCCCTTAACGACATAGGGCGTATATATTTACGCCATAATGCAGTTAGGGACTCTGAACCGCGGCGGTCCCGGGTGCCGCTTGTAGCCCAGGACCGCAGGTATTAGCGGGCACGGTCCGATCGCCGTGCCCGCTAATACAGTAATCAGATGCAGCTGTCAAAGTTGACAGCTGCATCCGATTACTGGACGCAGCTTCATCCCTGGTGTCTAGTGGGGAGATCGCTCCTCCGGGATGTTATCCCGGAGGAGCGATCTCCGTAACTGAAGCTGGCCGGGGACCGCTCCAAGATGGCGCCGTCCCTGGCTCGGCACTCGTTTACTTCCGGCTGCAGCAGCCGGAAGTAAACGAGTGCCTATCTCATGGATCTCTGCCACATATCTATGCTGCAGAGATCTCTATGAGAGATCAGAGCACTTATAGAGCACTATAGAGCACTATAAGCACTATAGAGCACTATAAGTGTAAAAGTAAAAAAAAAAGTATTGTTATTAGTAAAAAGCCCCCTCCCCTAATAAAAGTCAGAATCCCCCCCCCCCTTTTCCCAGGTTATTAATAAAAGTAAATAAATAAATAAATAAACAAACATGTTTGCTATCGCCACGTGTGTAATCGCCTGAACTATTAATTAATCACATTCCTAATCTCGCACGGTAAACGGCGTTAGCGCAAAAAAATCCCAAAGTGCAAAATTGCGCATCAAATCCAGAAAAATTGTAATAAAAAGCGATCAAAAAGTTGTATATGCGCAGTCAAGGTACTGATAGAAAGATCACATCATGGCGCAAAAAATGACACCTGACACAGCCCCATAGACCAAAGGATAAAAGCGCTATAAGCCTGGGAATGGAGCGATTTTAAGTGACGTATATTTGTTGACAATGGTTTGAATTTTTTATAATAAATACAATAAAAGATACAATAAAAGTTATACATGTTATATATCGTTGTAATCGTTACGACTTGAGGAACATGCATAACAAGTCAGTTTTACCCCAGGGCGAATGGCGTAAAAACAAAAAAAAATATGTGTTTTTTTTTTTTTCAATTTCACCACACTTTGAATTTCTTTCTGGTTTCGCAGTGTACTTTATGCAAAGATTCAGCCTGTCATTGCAAAGTACAATTAGTGACACAAAAAATAAGGGCTCATGCGGGTTTCTAGGTGGAAAAATGCAACTGCTATGGACTTTTAAGCACAAGGAGGAAAAAACGAAAACGCAAAAATTGAAATTGGCTCTGTCCTTAAGGGGTTAAGAGGGGCTTGGGCACCGTCCTTTTAAGAGCAGCTTGCTACTTATAATGGTAAACATTATTGCTTGGTTACCATGACAATCTTACTCATGTCAGTGAGACAAAATCATTAAGGACTTTCCATCTTCTACATCTTCTATTGGCCAATAGTGGACATGTGACAGTGTGGATGTTGTGAGGTATTGACTGACAAGACCTTAGAATTTTTATTGGCTGCTATATTTCAGCTTTACATATGTGCTGTGATTGGCTGTTAGCATTTACAGTGTGGTCATTATTTCCAATGGGCCATTATTTTCTATTGGAAATTAGGGGTCTTTAACCCCTTAAGGACAGAGCCTGAAATGGCCTTAATGACAGAGACAAATTTTATGAATATGACCAGTGTCACTTTAGTCATTAATAACTTCGGGATGCTTTTACCTATCCGGCTGATTCTGAGATTGTTTTCTCGTGACATATTGTACTTTACATTTCTGGTAAATTGGAGTCGATACTCATAACAAATCTTTATGAAAAAAACCCAAATAATGTGAAAAAATGTGAAAAAATGCATTTTTCCAACTTTGAAACTTCTTTGAGTATACAGAAAGTGGTTATACCACATAAATTATATATTAAATAGCATTAGCAACATGTCTACTTTATGTTGGCGGCATTTATTAAACTATCTTTCATTTTTTTTAGACGATAGGAAGCTTAAAACATTAGCAGCAAATTTCCAAATTTTCAGTAAAATTTCAAAATCAGATATTTTTAGGGACCTGTTCAGGTTTAAAGTGTATTTGAGGGGCCTGTATGTTAGAAAGCCCCACAAAGCACCCCATTTCAGAAACTGCACCCCCCAAACTCTGCAAAAGCACATCCAGAAAGTGTTTTAACCCTTTAGGGGAGTCACAGAAATAAAAGCCAAGTGTGTAAGGAATTTGAAAATTTTAATTTTCTGTGCAGAGATTTTATTGTAATCCAATATTTTTCATAATTATAAACCTATTATCAGAGAAATGCACCCCAATAATTATTGCCCCGTTTCTGCAGTTTATAGAAATACCCCATATGTGGCCCTATTGCGCTATTTGACGCAACCACAAGCCTCAGATATAAGGGAGCGCCTAGTGAATTTCAACGCCTCCGTTATATTTGGTCATTTTTGACTGTACCACTTCAGGTTGGCAGAGGCTCTGGGGTGTCAAAACCTAAAAAACACCCCTAAAGGGACACCATTTAGAAAACTACACCCCTCAAGGAATGTAACAAGGGGTGCGGTGAGCATCTGGACCCCACAGGTGCTTCACAGATTTTCCGAACAATATGGCGTGAAAAAAGAAAAATTTATTTTTTACACTAAAACGTTGTTCTAGCCTTCAATTTTTCATTTTCTTAAAGGGATAAGAGGCAAAAAAAGACAAAAAATGTGTAGCGCAGTTTCTCCCGAGTACAGAAATACCCCACATGTGGCGATAGAGTGCCAAGGGGGCGCAGGACGAGCCTCCAAAGGGAAGGAGCGCCAATTGGCTTTTGGAAGCTGAATTTCACTGAAAAGGATTTCAAGGGCCATGTCGCATTTACAGAGCCCTCGTGCTGCCAAAACACTGGAAACCCCCCACAAGTGATTCCATTCTGGAAACTACACCCCTCAAGGAATCTAACAAGGGGTTCAGTGAGCATATGGACCCCACTGGTGACGGGCACAAATGTGGAACAATGTGACGTGAAAGGGAAAAATTTCATTTTTTCACTTTCATGGCACAAATGTGCCCGTCATCAAGGGGTCCATATCCTCACTTCACCCCTTGTTAGATTCCTTGAGGGGTGCAGTTTCCAGAATGGGGTCACTTGTGGGGGGTTTCCAGTGTTTTGGCAGCAGGAGGGCTCTGTAAATGCGACATGGCGTTCATCATCCATTCTAGCCAAATCCAACCTCCAAAATCCAAATGGCGCTCCTTCCCTTCGGAGGCTTGCCCTGCGCCCACATGGCGCTTTATGTCCACATGTGGGGTATTTACGGACTCGGGGGAAATTGCTCTACACATATTGTGTGTTTTTTTCTCTTTTAACCCCTTGTGAAAATGATAAATTCAAGGCTAAACCAACATTATAGTGTAGAAAATGTAATATTTCATTTTCACGCCACATTGTTCCACATTTGTGTCCGTCACCAGTGGGGTCCATATGCTCACTACACCCCTTGTTACATTCCTTGAGGGGTGCAGTTTCCATAATGGGGTCACTTGTGGGGGGTTTCAACTGTCTTGGCAACACAGGGGCCTTTTGAATGCAACATGGCCCCTCGAAATCCATTCCATCCAAATCCAGCCTTCAAAAACCAAATGGCGCTTCTTCCCTTCGGAGGCTTACCCTGCACCCGCATGGCGCTTTATGTCCACATGTGGGGTATTTCCGTACTCAGGGGAAATTGCTCTACACATTAAATGTTTTTTTTTATCTTTTAACCCCTTGTGAAAATGAAAAAACATGACAAGATTAATGATTTAGAGTAAAAATTTTACAAAAATTACACTAAATGTTGGTCTAGCCTTGATTTTTTTCCATTTCCACAAGGGGTTAAAAAAGAAAATGAACACAAAACGTGTAGGGTAGTGTCCCCTGAGTACGAAAATACCCCACATGTGGACATAATGTGCCATATGGGCACAGGGCAAGTCACCAAAGGGACAGAGCGCCATTTAGAGGCTGGAATGGAGGATGGAGGCCATGTCGCAATTACAAAGCTCCTGTGCTGCCAGGACAGTAGAAACCCCCGACAAGTGACCCCATTCTGGAAACTACACCCCATAAGGAATCTAACAAGGGGTGCAGTGAGCATATGGACCCCACTGGTGACGGGCACTTACGTAGAACATGTGCCGAGAAAATAAAAAATACAATCTTTTTCATTTTCACGTCCCAAATGTGGCCGTCACCAGGGGGCCATATCCCCGCTGCCCCCCTTCTTAGATTCCTTATGGGGTGTAGTTTCCAGAATGGGGTCACTTGTGGGGGGTTTCTACTGTCCTGGCCGCACAGAGGCTTTGTAATTGCATCATGGCATCCTCTAATGGGAATGGCGGCCATACCTACTTAGCTGGGGAAAAGGGACAATTCTAATTTATTTGGGGGTATTAGGCCAATTATTAGTTTATAAGGTTGGAAATGACAGGTGTCCATCAAATTCAACCTGTGTTGATCCAGAGGAAGGCAAAAAACCCTCTTAAGGCAGACGACAGTAGCCTCATCACAGGGGAAAAATTCCTTCCTGACTCCATAATGGCGATCAGAATAATCCCTGGATCAACGTGACCCCTGAAATAGGAATAAGGGACAGAATTTAGATAATGTAGAACCCCAATGACGTGTGGTGCGCCTTGAAGCGATCCAGTATGCAGAGGCCGGGGGGATCAGGACAGGCGTCACACTGGAAAATGTTGTCCTTTCTGATCCCCCTGTTACGCCACACTCTGCACTTCTTCTGGGGTCTCCCGTTCTCCAGTGTGGGGGGGCGTCACCTGGAAAATGTTGTCCTGGTGCGATACGGGGTCCTTCATATCCAGAAGTGCTGGGTCCGCTCCATGGCTGCTAAATATTAGGGCGCTATTACTGCTTCTGATATGTTCGGATCGTGCCGCAAGCTACAGGGCAGCGAGAGACCAGAGGAGGGGGCGCTGGTATAAAAGTTATCCCCGTACAGGTGGTGACCTTTATCCAGCAGTGGGAAGATCAGTTCCCGGACGATCTTCCCACTAACTCCGAGGATGGGGGGGAGGGGGGCATCTGGGGGCTGGATTCGGGTGTCCCTTCCTACATACACTCTAAGGGTACATGCACACTGCGGAATCGCGACAGATAACCCTTCGTGCATTCCACAGCTGGCACCCACCGGCGGACTGATGCAGGCGCGTTTCTCCACACGTGTCATAGACTCCATTCTATGCACGGGCGGATTCCGCTCTCCGTCCAACGTGTTCATTCTTTGGATGGACGATGGAATCCGCCCGTGCATAGAATGGATTCTATGACACGGGTGGAGACACATGCCTGCATCAGTCCGCCGGCGGGTGCCAGCTGTGGAATGCACAAAGGGTTATCCTTCGCCATTCCGCAGTGTGCACGTACCCGAAATTTGTAAGTGTACCCTAAGGCACGCTCACAGAGTTTGTAGAATTTCACACCATACCGTCATCTCTTATTGGGACGGTACTGGCGGAAAAGATGTGTCTGGGGGGCAGCGTACGCTACGCTACCCCCAGATACGTCATTGGAGGATGAGGATGATGAGGATGAATGGAGGAACGAAGGACCCCCCATTCATCCTCACTGGCTGTTTCGGTGTCGGAGGTAATAATAACGTATCCCTCTGACGCCGAAAACACCCTGGGGGCCATCTTTATACGGGGATTGGTATATGGGGTATGTAGTGGTGTAGTGTCAAACTTTATTCAATGTAGTGTGGTGTAATGTAGTGTTTTTTACGTGTTTTTTTACAGTAAGTATAAAAAAAAAAACCTACGCCAACAAAGGAGTTGCTGATAAATGCCGCACTTATGTGCGGCACTTATAAGCAGACCGTGGCAGTAGAATATAGAAAAAAAACACCCTACGCCAAAAAGGAGGAGTTGCTGATTAGCAGCGCACTTTCGTGCGATGCTGATCATCACTCAGCGGCGATAGGGTGCGGAAAATAGAAAAAAAAAAATTTGAAAAAAAAAAAATAAATAAATTTCTACATTTGAACATCCCTGTAGCTGCTGATAAGTGTATTACACATATCAGCCGCTAGAGGGCAGCAGAGCGCAAAATACGGAAAGAGCCGACGCTGGAGCCGAAAATAGCCGAGAGAAGCCGAACGTGACGTCACGGAAGAAGCCGAAGACCCGAACGAAGACGAGGATGCCGCGAACCCGGAAGACGCCGATCAGGAGCCCGGGACAGGTGAGTAATGTACAAATACCTGCTCTGGACCCCTCGGCTACCTAGCTGAGGGGTCCAGGGCAGGTATTTACTATATTGTGGGACTCTGATCGCCGTGCCACCGGCCCGATCGCCGTGAATGGCCGGCCGGTACCTGCCGGCCGTTCACGGCGATCGGGCCGGTGGCACGGCGATCACCATTACTTTTTACAGTAATGGCGGTCGGTGCCGTCCTCGGACAGCACCGACCGCCATTTTTTTCCGGGTCATCGGGTCGCCGATGACCCGGAAAGGTTCCGATCGCCGCTATTGGCTGATCTGAATTGATCAGCCTATAGCGGCGATCGTAAGCACGGGGGGTGTTAACCACCCCCCGTGCCGTGAAGCTAAGATGGCCTGCTATGATTTATAGCAGGCCATCTTCCCCGACCGCTGTGTGTGAACACGCAGCGATCGGGGAAACATCGGGCGTAAATTTACGCCCTGATGCGCCAAGTACCAGGGCGCGAGGGCGTAAGTTTACGCCCGATGTCGTTAAGGGGTTAAACATAAACTTAAAAACAACAAATCCGATCGGAACCAAAAATAGTCAGCACACCTGTTACCGCCAAGGGCTTCAAAACACAGTTTTAATGGAGTCTGTGCGCAAAGTGGTTTGGGCTGAATTAATCGCAGAAGAATGGCTGGAAGAAGAAGAAACGAAAGAAGAATACGGATTACAACATAGTGCTTTTTCAAGCACTATAATTAGAATAACAAGGCATGTCGCATCTCAGAGTTTGAATAGTTAAGACAATTATGTAAGGCTAAAGATTTTGTACATGTTAGTCATGATTCTAGCAGGTGGTACAATAAGGAGATGCAGGGGCGTAACTAGGATTTATGGGGCCCCATAACAAAAAACTTTATGCCCCCCCCCCCATCTCAGCATACTCCTGGAAGGAACGCTGCCTCCGGCAACGTGTTGCGAGCCCTACATGTACACAGGCACCCACATAGCCGCTAGTGTACTGTGTCACCATCTCCCCCTCGTGTACCCTGTCATCATCTTATTTTTTGCAGAACTACAACTCCTATTATGTGATGAAGTCCTGCATATTACCCCACACAACATGATGGGAGATGTAGTTCTACAGCCTACCCTATACACCATGGTGGGAGATGTAGTCCTGTATATTACCACACACCATGCTGGGAGATGTACTCCTACATATTACCACACACCATGCTGGGAGATCTAGTCCTGCATATTACTCCACACAATGCTGGGAGATGTAGTCCTGTATATTACCACACACCATGCTGGGAGATGTAGTCCTGTATATTACCACACACGCCATGCTGGGAGATGTAATCCTGTATATTACCACAGACCATGCTGGGAGATGTAGTCCTGTATATTACCCCACATATCATGCTGGGAGATGTAGTCCTTCAGCCTACCCTGTACACCATGGTGGGAGATGTAGTCCTGTATATTACCACACACCATGCTGGGAGATGTAGTCCTACATATTACCACACACCATGCTGGGAGATGTAGTCCTGCATATTACCCCACACACCATGCTGAGAGATGTAGTCCTGCATATTACCACACACCATGCTGGGAGATGTAGTCCTGTATATTACCACACACCATGCTGGGAGATGTGGTCCTGTATATTACCACACACCATGCTGGGAGATGTAGTCCTGTATATTACCACACACCATGCTGGGAGATGTAGTCCTGTAAATTACCCCACACACCATGCTGAGAGATGTAGTCCTGCATATTACCACACACCATGCTGGGAGATGTAGTCCTGCATATTACCACACACCATGCTGGGAGATGTAATCCTTTATATTATCACACACCATGCTGGGGATGTAGTCCTGTATATTACCCCACACACCATGCTGGGAGATGTAGTCCTGTATATTACGTATATTATCACACACCATGCTGGGGATGTAGTCCTGTATATTACCCCACACACCATGCTGAGAGATGTAGTCCTGCATATTACCACACACCATGCTGGGAGATGTAGTCCTGTATATTACCCCACACACCATGCTGAGAGATGTAGTCCTGTATATTACCACACACCATGCTGGGAGATGTAGTCCTGTATATTACCACACACCATGCTGGGAGATGTAGTCCTGCATATTACCACACACCATGCTGGGAGATGTAGTCCTGCATATTACCACACACCATGCTGGGAGATGTAGTCCTGCATATTACCACACACCATGCTGGGAGATGTAGTCCTGTATTTTACCACACACCATGCTGGGAGATGTAGTTCTACTGTGTCACTGCCTCCCCCCTCCTATACTATGTTAACCTTTAATCCGTTGCAGAACTTCAACTCCCACTATGAACCGTCAATAGGGCATGATGGGAGTTGCAGTTCAGAAACTTGAATGTCCACAGGCTGCAAAACTACAACTCCCATTATGAACAGTTAGAAGGACATAGTGGGGGTTGTAGTTCTCTGGGGTTAATCTCACCTGTCCTGGTTCCTGCTCTGTCCTCTGGTCCTGTGTGGCTTCTGTGCCCACCTTCCTCTTCTCTCTGGTCTGTGGGGGGCAGTGTGGCGGCCCCGCAGGTCATGAGGTTGGGGGGAAGGCTTCACAGGGGCCTCTGGTACATTGGGGGGGGGAGGGCTGGCACACTGAGGGGGTGGGGGGGATTGGCCCTGGGAATCTGGGGGGGACACTATATCGGGGGGCTGTTGCTGGAAACACTATATGGGGGGGCTGCTGGGGGAACTATATGGGGGAGCTGCTGCTCGGGAAACTATGGGGGGGCTACTGCTGGGGACACTATATGGGGAGGGGGCATCAGGGGGACACAGGACGGGAGCGGGGGCCGCAGGGGGACACAGGACGGGAGCGGGGGCCGCAGGGGGACACAGGATGGGAGCGGGGGGACAGAGTACGGGAGCGGGGGCCGCAGGGGGACACAGGACAAGAGCGGGGGCCACAGGGGGCCACAGGACGGGATCAGGGGCCGCAGAGGGACACAGGACGGGAGCGGGGGCCGCAGCGGGAGACAGGACGGGAGCGTGGGCGGCAGGGGGACACAGGACGGGAGCGGGGGCCGCAGGGGGACACAGGAAAGGGATCGCAGGGGAAGACAGAACGGGGGCGGGGGATGCAGCACAGAGACGTGGGGGGTGGGAGCCACAGGGGACGCAGAGAACGGGGGCCGCAGCAGACGCCGGGGACAGGGGCCACACAGCACACTGCGGCTTAGCATTTGCAGCACCCGGGAGGCCTGCTCGGCGGCAAGTGCTGCAAGTGTCTTCTCAGGGGGCCAGGTGTCTATTACAGGACCGGGCCCTGATACGGCGGGCCCCGTAGCAGCGGCTACGGCTGCTACGGCGGTAGTTCCGCCACTGAGGAGATGTACAAAGCAAGATGGTTTTCATCTATCACAGATAGATGCGCAGCTACTAGGTGATGAATATTGATTGTTTATGGACAGGCATTTAAACTAGATGAAGGGACAAAAATATAATTAATGAGGAGCATTTCTGTCCCAACTGTGACCAACTGATATTAAGCATTCCCCCTGCTCTGATGAAATTTGTCTGTGCACTGCTTTGCTCTCTCTTATGTCAGGGATGTTGCTGTGGAATATTCAATCACACTCCCGTGAAGCTTATTCCCACACTGACCCAATGCTGCTCCTCTTCTTCAAATGGGATTGATTAAAGGGGTACTCTGGGCATGCAGTTTTAGTTTTTTATTTGCTGGGGATGCACAAAAATAATAAAGAATGCATACTCCTCTAGCATGTTCCCTAGGAGGCCCCCTTGTTACTTTTTTAATAATAGGTGCTAGTATTTAATATACATTTTCTAACATATTATAATGTCACATTATTGTAATTGTAATTATTGTGATTTTACCTTTAGTTCTCAATCTTATCCTTTTAGAAAAAAAAACTTGATTATCCGTGTGTTATTATCAGGTCACTTCCTGAGTGACCATGTTCGATTCCAATAGAAACTGTACATAAATATTCTTATTGGTTAAACCTAGACTCTAGAATATATGATGCAAATAGAATGGTAGAATGTGAGGTGACTTCCTGTAAACTATATGATGAAATCATTGCTTATTAGAACATTCTGGCAGCTAACCCTAACCCTTACCTAGCTCCACCTTGCACACTTAAAACTGTAAGTGTTGTGAATGAGTCTGATGTCTTTGGGTAGGGCATTCCAGGGAACTGGCGTGGCGCGAGAGAAGTCTTGGAGGGAGTGAAAGGTTCTGATTATGGAAGATGTTAGTGTAAGATCATTAGCAGAATGTAGAGAACGAGTAGGATTGTAGGTGGAGATGAGGGAGATGTATGGAGGGGCAGAATTGTGAAGAGTTTTATGGGTGAGGGTAATGAGTTTTAACTAACTTCTGGATTCAATTTATCCAATAATATTACAAGAAGTTCAGTTTTGGAAAGTTGAGTTTAAAAAATAGAGAGGTCATTATATTATGAGAGAGGCTGGTTAGCTGGGAGAGGCCAACAGAGGAGTTTTAGGTGAGAATCTAAGAGGCTGAAGAGGAGATTGAGATATTGATGGAGATGTTGAAATTACCCAGGATTAGTGTGGGAATGTCCGTAGATTAGTAGCAAGGGAGTCAGGTGGAAAAGTTGTTAAGGAATTGTTAAGGTGAGCCAGAGAGGCAATAGATAACAGCTACTCAGAGGGAAAGTGGATGGAAGAGTCTGAGGGTGTGAACCTCAAAGGAGAGAATTGAGAGTAAGGGTTGAAGGGAAATGACCTGGAAAGTGGACTGTGGTGAGAGAAAAATACCAACTTCACCACAATGCCTATTCTCAGGTCTGGGGATGTAGGAGAGATGAAGGCCACCATAACTGTAAGATAGAACAGCAGAGGAAGCAGTGTCACATGGCTGTAACCAGGTTTCAGTGAGAGCCAGAAGGTTGAAGGATTTGGCAATAAAGAAATAATGAATCTCAGTGAGTTTGTTACACATTGAGTGAGAGTGCAGATGAAGGATACTGCAGAGACAGAGGATGTAGATGATGGCAGACTGTGATTCTCAATCAAGTTGAATGCATTCCTATTGAAGGAAAATAGAAGGTGAACCTGGATTAGGAGAGATATCACAAGCAGCAAGAAGTAGAAGAATAGATAGAGACTGCAGGTGGTTAAAATACTTGTGAGAGTGACTTCTTCTGTGCTGCACTATGAAAGGAGTTATTATAGAGTAGTGAGCAAAAGTGAACAGGGCATGGGAGTAATACATAGGTGAGGAAATGAGAGAGATGCTTATATGGATATATGATATTCTATAGCACATGTGTTACACTGTGCTCCAGCAGCTGTTCCAAAACTACAATTCCCATCATGCCTAGACTTCTAAAGCTTTTGCTTTAGCTATCTGGGCATAACGTGAATTTTAGTGTTGCAATTGCTGGAGGGCCATGAGTTTGACACCCCTGCTCTATAGTGTTAGTTCAGAGGCTTTACATGGCTTATCTATCACTTGCTGTATTTAAATATAACTCAGAAGAATTATAAGACTCTTTCTTGTCTTTCTATACAAAGTTAGAGGTATTGTGAAAAATACTGTTTAATTAGGCCAATTATATGAGTGGGGAAATAGGAATCAAGATGACAGACAACCCATGCATTCCTCATACGCTAATGTAGGTATATACAATGCACACATACTTTTTTTTAAAATTAGACTACAAAATGCTGCAATATTTAAAAAATAAAAATTAAATTAGTTATCCAGCACTTAAAAACTTTTGCCGCCCATGATAAAAACTGCCCATGGTCATACAGTATCGCAGTTTCCTCCGGTGGCATCTCAATCACTGGCTGAGACAGGGCAGCGCCATGGCCAATGATTATATTCAGGGGCTTAAATAAAATGTTAAAATGTAGTTTTATCTAAAAATATATTTATTTTGTTTTAATAAAATTGCATTTAAATGTTTGAATACAAGGTTCAATTATTTCAAATCAAAGTGATTAAATAAAAAAAATGATATTGATCGTATCATTCAATTACACCATGCAAACGATACTAGCAAATTAATTTGTAGAATAAAATTAACAAATTTAACAACTTTCTAAAACTGACTGGAATAAATGGTTTATCTTACACTACTATGACACTTGATGAAACGGAATATGCAGAAGCATTACATTTTTACATTTCTTAAAAAAAAAAAAAAAAAATGTTAATAGAATTCAAAAGATAACACCTACCAAAGAAACACAGTGGAAACTTTAAAAGCAATACTCGTTTAGTGTGATGTATCTATGGAAGGAGTTCAGCAATGGGTAATAAGTGGAAGAAGAGGTTGAGGGATTTTAATTATAAAAGAGTAAGAGACAATTTTTATTTCACTCTGTAGTAGGAAGGTAATTACAAAAATTGTGCGAGACATTAAAAAGTGTGTACTGTATATTAATCTGCCAATTATATCACAACAAATTGTATTGCAGGTTCCATTTGCCGCCCGTAATTCTTTTTGTTCCCATTAATGTGCATATCATTTCATCACGCTGTACATCATGTTTTCCTTAATCAAAAATGCTAATGCAGAAACCAAGATCAATTAATCTATGGTCAAGGGGAAATGGAAAATCAGGAAATTCGATTAAGTGGGCTTTTCTCTCGAGAATCGGATTAGAAAAAGAGAAACTTACTAAAATCAACCAGAACTTATTATTTTTGATTAACCCGAACTAGTGACAGATAATCAACATGATACAGCTGACAAAATGATTTATGTCAATGGATTTCTAGATATAGGAATGGGACTGCCTAAGTGTGTTAAGAGCTAATAACCGAGTATACCTGTATGTCTATATGTTATGTTTGCACAGTAGGTATTATCCATTTCTAAAAGCAAAACATAAATTTTAAAGGAGTACCCAGGAGACTAAAATACTTAGTAATATAACCTTACTAAAATAAAGGGGTTAAAGGGGTTATCCACCTAAGATCTAAGAAATGAAATGCTCCCAAACCTAGCCCTTCTGAGTGTTTTAAGCCAACTCCTGTATTTCTGGCTGCTGCCATTCCTGAGTTGCAAGTTTTTCTAAAAGCCAATCTACTGTATATCAGTATAGAAGCATAGAGCTGAAAATTATGTAATGAGTGGGAGGCATATGCTTTATTCTCAGCTGGTAAATGACTACTCCCTGAGCTAGGCAGAGTGCACAGCCCAGTGAGTGTAAGGAGTTACCCTCTTTGTAAGGACAGTAAAAAGGACTGTCTACTGTAAAGGAGAAGGAACTTACATGAATCCCTGCTGCTTTACTTGTAAGTTAATGATGTCTCAGGTTAGTGATGTCTCAAGCCCAACTCTAAAAATGCATAAATGGTATCACAATAGTGATCAAAGAGGGTACCAGAAGCCAGACATAAACACAATACCGGTCCCAAAGTCCACGGTGACATCACTGGCTGAATATACGGAGGCCAAAACAGGCCAAAACACTTCAACACATTTTGGAAACTAATTGGTTTCCTTCGGCAGGAAGAGGCCTATATAGGGACTTTGCCTTTTTAAAAGGAACTTCTTTTAAATTGGGTTGAATTGGTTAATACGCTGGCAGGGCAGGGGGCTTATAGTTTGTACAGTAATAGGTTGGTGGATTAGGTACTGTATAACAGTGGGGGTTGTTGATTGGTTTCTAAACAGTTACCATTGCTGTTTGTTTGAGGATAGCAATCAAGTATTGTGTTTATGTCTGGCTCCTGGTATACTTTTTGATCACGGTCGTGATACCAGTTACCATTTATCCATTTTTAGAGTTGCGGACATGGAAAGAAAGGAGCAGCTGCACCTCACACCTATGGCTAACACTAATGCCTCTTGGTTACATTTAAAAAACAACGCCAGTATGTTGGTATACAATTTGATCAAACCATATTGCCTAATGTACCATGTGCAGGTCTCCTGGTTCACATGAGTCCCTACACTAACCCCACACTGTGTCGGTCAGCGACCGCAAACCCCACAAAGCGAGCGCAAACAGGGAAGGGGGACCACGGACTGGCCCTGCAAGCCCACTGTTAAAGGTCCAAACCCCAAAGAGCCCTCACAAAACCCACTGGCGGAGAAAGCTGTCACCAAGCAACATCAGTGTTGTTAGAGTTGCACCCTTGAGTGTTCATTATATCATAATGTAAAAATACTCACCCACTCGCCACTTCTTTCTGTGGTCAGGCCATGATCAGGCTGCAACAGAGGAAAACACTGGTATGTGCCTAGTCTTATGCAGTATCGGGAATCATGCATTTTTATCATGCAAAGGATTAAATCAAAAGTCTAAGGTTTGTAAAACAAATATTTTCCAGGTTCTTTATTAAGATTTCACTGGTAGCATTTCTCCACCACCAGTTATAGATTAAGGTCCTAAAGGAATCAACCTTTACTAACTCTAATGCCCTAAAAGGGTATATGAAATTTTTTTGCTTACGGTATGTGCACACTGAGGAATTGTAGAGGAATGTTTTCTGCTTGAAATTTCTGGTCTATTTAGCTCTGGCAGAATAGGAGCAGAATTTGAGTGAAATGCAAGTGGAATTCAAGCATTGACTTCTATAGGATTCCTCTAGCAGAATCCATCAATTCTTAGGGCGGAAAGTGGATCTGCAGCAGAAAATCCTGCAGTGTGAACAACAGAACGGGAATACCATTGAACACAATGGGACATTGCTCTGTTCATATTTTACGTAAGGAATTTTAAGCTTAAATAAGAGCGGATTCTGCTTCAATTCCTTGTCTATTCCTCACCTTGGGCATCTCCTTATCCGAAAAACTTTTTCAACTCTAAATCATTGGTCATGTAGTTTGTATGATAGAAAATTATTGACAAAAAAAAGTCCAACAGAAGTAGAGCTTTCATAGTCAATTTTGCATGTAAACAAAATTACCATCTCACTTTGTGAATTAATTAAAGATAAAAAAACTTCATAGCCAATACCGCCACATCACTGACTATTTTAAACATGACAAAAAGTTCTTAAAATCTTTTGAATATTTTATATTTAACATTTCTTCGAGCTTTCATTTGATTAAATTGTACAACTTTGCACGTCTACATGAACAAATTACGTAGGCTGATGAATAGCCTCGCACTTAAAAGTACTTAATACGGCTTTTGTAGTTGTAGCTTTTGTGTTGTCCAGCAGCGGGCCGAGGGTCTTAGTTTAACCTTCTCAATGTCAATGACACCTTGAGGACAGCTCACTGGGTTATATATATATTTTTTTTTCTCTTCATGTCTATGAAAGCGCCTTTAATTATTTTAAACTTGACAGATGCATGGTGATTCTATACAAATGGATTTACTAGATACAGCTCTATTCAATCTGCAACTAGAAAGTACAAAGGGAAGCTTTGTCAGCTTTATTTCTGCAATAGGTATGTTTCATTTTATCTTTAATTTATACTTGCCACAGAGCTTTTAGATGAAGGGCAGGGAAGGCATACGGTAATTCTATGCAGCTTACTTTTAACTGAAACTATTTGAGTCAAGCAGCAACTGGAGATGTGGAGGTTAGCTTTGTCAGCTATCTTCATGAAAGAATGTTTAATTTTCTTCCGTATTTTTACACTTGCTGAAATGGAATATAGACAAAAGTAACAAGGACACATTTAGAGATTTAATATAGCAGACCTTGCATGAAACAACAGAAACTAAATAAAAGTTTTGTTACTGCTGGACTCAATAGGGTAAGGAAGATAATAATACTTGATAATACAGTGAAGAGAAAAGATTTAAAACTGAAAGGGAAGAAACGATATGTTGCGGACGGGTTTTCTATGACATAAGTGCAGCGATGAGAAGTGGCTTATTATAAAGCCTTTCGTCTATGCTCTCTATAATGTGGTCTTTGTTTGTCTCTATAATATATGATATGGGTGATGAAATTTTGACTTTGGTTTAAGTCATCTGATAGTGAAAGGTATAGGATATTATTTACTAAAATTATTAGCTGTTATAAGGTGTAGGGAATATAGAAAGAATGTAATTCAAATATTTAGATAAACACATGGTAAAGATTCTGTATAACATAGAAGACAAACATTTAAAATGTAGAGATGAGCGATAGGTGAAATAGTCGTATTCGAATATCGAGTCGAGTAGACCCCGATACTCAAATATTTTAAAGAATATCGAATCCCATTGAAGTGTATGGGAGAAAAATGCTCGACTCAAAATTTAACCACTTAGAGGTCACCAAGTCCACAATGACACCTTAAGAAATTATGCGAACACCTCTGGAATGCAACTGGGACAGCAGGGGAAGCATGCCTGGGTGCATCTTACACATAAAAGTTGCATCATTACACTACTATTACAGCCTATCAACTATACATTCCAAAAACAATATAACCTCTATGTAAAGTGGAAAAAAATACATGGAAACCTTCTTTTCTTTACAGTAGTATTGACAGAAAGCCACATTTAAAGTCAAAGAAACATTTTTATGCAGCCCTTTAAATTATGTTGCCTATGACAACCACAGATGGCGAAGGCAAGGGGGAAATCAAACAGCCCCCACCCCTTACTGTCATTGTGTTAGTGTGTGTGTGTGTGAGATGCGGTCAGACACGTCCTCTTTAAATTTTCAAAGTCATCTGCCACTTCCATATGCCCTTAATTACACATAATACCCTCTTTATGATGTAGCTGTATGTCTTACAGCAGGCAACAGGTGTTCAACTTTTTTATGTTGCGCACAACACACAAGATAGTAGTACCAAGCATTTACCAAGCCTTGGCACACAAGGAGTATACAGCCGTATAGCCTATATAAACAGATACACTGCAGCCTATTCCTCACAGTGCACTCCAGCTGTCTATCTCTCTGAACACACCTATGTGCTGCTAACCATTTTAATAGCAGTGTACCTTTAGATTAATGTGTTCTTTCTATAGATTTAGCCCTAAAAATGGCTTTTGGGGTTTTTGTCAAGAATAGTAACAGATAAAATGTTGGCTACGTTCACCCAACGTCAAAAATAGAGAAAAGGCGGTCGATTTTGATATTTAAAAAAACGTTGGTTATTGCAGCGATTTAACTGACTGCAATGACAATGCACTGAAGTCAATGGAAAGACGGAAGTCCAATGCACACAATGTATTGTATAACGGACGTTTTTACCGCGGACATCAAATTAATGAACATGGCATTATTTTCGGACGTCTTTTGCAAATAGGGGATGTCTTTTATTAGTTGTTCACACACAGTTTTTCTTTTGTTACTGTTCTTTCTCTGTTTTTACAATTAAATTCAATGGACTTTTCAATTAAGACACACCCAAAGAGCAATTAGTAACCGCAAACTATATAATATTGTACAAACAATAGTCATTACAATGCTGACTGAGGTCAGCTCACCTGCTGTATCCACTCATGGTGCACGGCAAAGCCCGGAGCCAGGGCAATAAATGCAAAGAAAAAGTCCAGCACCAGTTTAGCGGATAAAATAATTTTGTCCTTCTTTATTGGCAAAACTTCACATAACAGGAAACAAACATGCGATTGTTGACGCGTTTCGGCGTCTCTCACGCCTTGTTCACAACATAGTATACCATATACTGTTCCCCACATCATTATATGGGCGGTATCAGACATCACATGACACTTAATTAAAATCACAAACACATGATTAAAAAACGCAAGTTGGATACAAAATACAAACCGCAACAAAAAGGAGGGATATGAAACCAAACTTCCATTTATAATACTAAATGTGATATAAACATACATGATTAGTGAGCAGTATTAAACATTTTCTTATTGTATGATTTTAAAACAATATTAGTATGTTAAAATAAGATTGTGTCTAGAGTTTAAGCCACAAGGAAATCTGCTTCCTAACCTGAAGATCCAAAAGGACTCTCTATTCAATAATTTACGTCTGAGAGAGCCCCCTCTTTTTGACGGGTATATTTTTTCTATGCCCATTACTGTGAGAAATTGCACATTTTCCCCATGCACCTCTCTAAAATGTTTTGTCAAGGATGACACATTAACCACCTCGTTCCTACAGTCTGAAATATGTTTACGTATTCTAGCTTTGAGGCTGGTTGATGTGCATCCCACATATTGCAGGTTGCACTGTGTGCACATAGCCACATATACTACATATGTAGTGTTGCAGTTGATGTAGCTATGTATTTTGTATGTGTTCCCATTCGAACATGATTTAATGTCCTTGGACACCCCAACATGTGAAAAGGTTAGACATCGTTGATGTCCACACCTATAAGATCCCTTGACATCTAACCACGTCTGTTCCCTTACCTTATCTCTTGTATACAGAGATGGAGACAGGGCCGTACCCAAGGTAGGTGCTCTTATGGACACAACCCTAATCCCATCTCTGGTCATTTGATGTAGGGTCTCGTCTTGCCACAAAAGTGGCAGATGTTTGTTTATAATGTGTCGTATTTGTGTAAACTGTTTACTGTATGATGTTACAAATACTATGTCATTAGTCCCATTTTTATTTAGTTTCTTGTGATGTCTCCCATTATAGTTCCTCTCTATTGACCCCTGATATTTTTTGTACAGCTTGGTCTAGTTGCTCCTGTTTAAATCTGCTTTCCCTAAAGCTTTGTTTTAATTTATCCAGTTCTGAAGAAACGAAATAAAAATGGGACTAATGACATAGTATTTGTTACATCATACAGTAAACTGTTTACACAAATACGACACATTATAAACAAACATCTGCCACTTTTGTGGCAAGACGAGACCCTACATCAAATGACCAGAGATGGGATTAGGGTTGTGTCCAGAAGAGCACCTACCTTGGGTACGGCCCTGTCTCCATCTCTGTATACAAGAGATAAGGTGAGGGAAGAGACGTGGTTAGATGTCAAGGGATCTTACAGGTGTGGACATCAACGATGTCTAACCTGTTCACATGTTGCAGTGTCCAAGGACATTAAATCATGTTCGAATGGGAACACATACAAAATACATAGCTACATCAACTGCAACACTACATATGTAGTATATGTGGCTATGTGCACACAGTGCAACCTGCAATATGTGGGATGCACTTTAACCAGCCTCAAAGCTAGAATACGTAAACATATTTCAGACTGTAGGAACGAGGTGGTTAATGTGTCATCCTTGACAAAACATTTTAGAGAGGTGCATGGGGGAAATGTACAATTTCTCACAGTAATGGGCATAGAAAAAATATACCCATCAAAAAGAGGGGGCTCTCTCAGACGTAAATTATTGAATAGAGAGTCCTTTTGGATCTTCAGGTTAGGAAGCAGATTTCCTTGTGGCTTAAACTCTAGACACAATCTTATTTTAACATACTAATATTGTTTTAAAATCATACAATAAGAAAATGTTTAATACTGCTCACTAATCATGTATGTTTATATCACATTTTGTATTATAAATGGAAGTTTGGTTTCATATCCCTCCTTTTTGTTGCGGTTTGTATTTTGTACCAACTTGCGTTTTTTAATCATGTGTTTGTGATTTTAATTAAGTGTCATGTGATGTCTGATACCGCCCATATAATGATGTGGGGAACAGTATATGGTATACTATGTTGTGAACAAGGCGTGAGAGATGCCGAAACGCGTCAACAATCGCATGTTTGTTTCCTGTTATGTGAAGTTTTGCCAATAAAGAAGGACAAAATTATTTTATCCGCTAAACTGGTGCTGGACTTTTCCTTTGCAAACAATAGCCATTGCACTAAGGGGAGGCCAAACAGCTAAATGACATCCGATATTTTAGACTCAAAATGACGGGCATCCTTTCAAACGGAGCTGAAAAAATGTTGTATGAACATAGCCTTTTTGTGTACAAATAACAAAAATGTTAATCTGATGCAAGTTAGATCCCTTGCTTAAACCAGTATCTATGTTTTTGGTGCTGCTTCTCTTGAGAAAGGACCCCATTAAAGTCAACCTGTCATCACTTTCATGCAGCCCAAGTCAAAGGTCATTGGGTGGTCTTTAGCAGCTTCTCCGTGCCCCACCAGCTTTGATTAATAGATCCTACAAGGGTACAAGGAGAGGTATATTTAAGATAAGATGCTACTACAGGCCATTCCTATGACTTTAGTTTTAGGTAACAAGATAGTAGTAGCAGGTTCCCTTCCAAAATAAATAAGTAAATAAATATTTTTTTTCCTTTAATATCACATATTTTGTGGAGGAAATGACATACATATTAAAACATAAAATGTGAGTCTAATGAGTACAATTATTTTTTGTGTGCGAGAAACATAATTATTTTTAACAGCACACCATGTGGTTATGAATGGTATTACAAACAAATATTTTGCTCAGTGGGCTTAATCTATTCAAAGTTATAGATTCATAAAGTATTTAAAAATCCTTAACCTTTGTTAGCCACATTATGTTTGACTATAGTTATACATATGTACATTTTTACAGCCAATGACACATATTGAATTAAGTGTGAATAGTTTCATTAATGGTAAAAAAAAAATTAAAATCTGCCCACATTTCACAGCTAAAATATCAACATAAATTGCTGGGACCTTACAGAAATAGAACACAAATGAGAATATATCACATTTGAAATACAGCTATAATCTTAAGGGACTGAAAATCCCTTTTAAATATTCATGAAGACAAAGAATCTATCAAGCAAGAACTAATCTTCTATTTTAGTTAAAGCAACACACAAGAAACATGTCCATCAGCTCTCTAGGTGGTTCACAAGGCGGCCTTGAAATCTATTGTTGCAGACTGAACAACGGGAAATAAGAAAATGGCTTAGCAGAAGGAAGGAAATGCTGATACTCAAAGGGAATTTTACAAACACTGCAAAAATCATCTGGATCTGAACGTTAAATGGCAGATTTAGAAAAGCCAGCAACACGTAAAACAATGACAAAATAAGAGGGTATGGGGTCATAATTTATAGACATAGTTTCAAATTTGATGTGTCGTGGATTTTGATTGAATTTAGTTGACCTTACAAGACATAATTTTTAGAAACGTACAGAATCTACAACAAAAGTCAACAGTTGGTTTATTATCAAAGAATGAAGATGGTTTATTATTGATGTGTATTATTTGATGAGTAATTATGTCGAGGTCTATGAATTTTTTTCTCTGAGATGTTTCTTAGCTTGTTTAGTGAGAGAGATTAGGATTTATTAGACAGCCCTAGTTCCACACACTCAACAAACAATGATACGAGATGTTTTTGGCATCCAGAGAAAAATCTATACTTGAAGTCATTTTTGAAAAGAGAATAATTCATAACAGTGGCATAAATCAATTTTGTCAAGTTCTAACAAAAGAAGAGACTAGATACTTGAAAAGTTAAATATAAATCACATGGGGTTAGAATAAGATAGCAAATTCTTTACTATGGAGTGCTGCATAACAGGTGTATTTGTGGAAAATAAATATTGCTCCACTTATTTACAGAGTTCAACAACAAAAAGAAGAACAATCCATTTCATTCTACCTAATATTTACAATAATGATAATATCTGGATATGGTCATTCTCACTATTCTATTCAAGATCTTTATTGATTTTCTGCCGCACCCTGCAGATGAAGATCAGTATTTAGATACTGACAAAAACTGTTGTTATGCTGTGTCCCTAGAATAGAATCCTCATGTATTGTTTGTTTGTTTTGACCATAAGGCTAGGTTCACACAGTGAAATAATACTAAAATGCGGTTGTAATTTTGATTAAAATAAAATAATGTACAAAAAGGTGTCAAAAAATAACATTTTTCAAAAACAAGTGTCCTCCTGCAATGTCTATGGCTCCCCTGCCTCTATTTCTGAGATCACTTTCGGAATAGCACTGCAGCCAGGGATTGGCTGAGTGGGCTATCACTGCAGAGACAAGTCTCTGATTATGTTCCTACAATGATTAACAGCGTCCGTTGCATAGCAATGGATGCTGTTAAACTGCCGGGCTGCATTCAAGATGTTCCTGCAGCTGATACCTCTGCATCAGCTGCAGGAACGTTCTTTTTTTAACATGGACTTGCGGGGACCGCCGGGTGTGCCCACAAAGCAATTACCCATTCATTACATTGTGTGAACAGCTATTATTTCTGGACGCTGTTCACCGAACAGAGTTTTTATTGCATTTGAGGGAAATTTGAAATTTGAAGGTTAATTTGACTTCTGCGTTTATCCAGGGTTTAACCCCTTAACGACCGCGGGCGTATATTTACGCCCTGCGGTCGGTAAGGACGTTCAGAGCGGGGCCGCACGGTGGCCGCGCTCTGAACCGCGGCGGTCCCGGGTGCCGCTTGTAGCCCAGGACTGCAGGTATGTCAAAGTTGACAGCTGCATCCGATTACCGTTTGCAACGTCATCCCTAGTGTCTAGTGGGGAGATCGCTCCTCCGGGACGTTGTCCCGGAGGAGCGATCTCCGTTTCTGAAGCCGGCAGGGGACTGCTCCAAGATGGCGCCGTCCCCGGCTCGGCACTCGTTTACTTCCGGCTGCAGCAGCCGGAAGTAAACAAGTGCCTATCTCATGGATCTCTGCAGCATATCTATGCTGCAGAGATCTCTATGAGAGATCAGTGCACTTATACTAGAAGTCCCCCAGGGGGGCTTCTAGTATAAGTGTAAAAGTAAAAAAAAAAGGTGTCATTATTAATAAAAAAAAGCCCCCTCCCCTAATAAAAGTCAGAATCACCCCCCTTTTCCCAGGTTATTAATAAAAGTAAATAAATAAGTAAATAAACAAACATGTTTGGTATCGCCGCGTGCATAATCGCCCAAACTAGAAATTAATCACATTCCTGATCTCGCACGGAAAACTGCGTAAGTGCAAAAAAATCCCAAAGTGCAAAATTGGGCATTTTTGGTCGCATCAAATCCAGAAAAATGTTAATAAAAAGCGATCAAAAAGTTGTATATGCGCAATCAAGGTACCGATAGAAAGAACATGTCATGGCGCAAAAAATGACACCTGACACAGCCCCATAGACCAAAGGATTAAAGTGCTAAGGAACGTATATTTGTAAACAATGGTTTTAATTTTTTACAGGCCATCAGATACTAGAAATGTTATACATGTTATATATATCGTTTTAATCGTAACGACTTGTGGAACATATATAACAAGTCAGTTTTACGCTAGGGCGAACGGCGTAAAAACACATATCCACTAAAAACACAAAATGTTTTTTTTTTTTTTCAATTTCACCACACATTTAATTTTTTCCTGCTTTTGCAGTATACTTTATGCAAAAATTCAGCCTGTCATTGCAAAGTACAATTAGTGGCGCAAAAAATAAGCGCTCATGTGGGTTTCTAGGTGAAAAAATGCAACTGCTATGGCCTTTTATGCACAAGGAGGAAAAAACGAAAACGCAAAAATCAAAATTGCCCCGGTCCTTAAGGGGTTAAAGGACATGTCTTGTAAAGTAAACTATGAAGGTCTTGATGTCATCATAAACCTGTGCTTGGACTTAAAAAGAAAACAGTAGAAATCCCATGACAAAGAGGTTATATTCCCAATGGTTTGCTGTTTTCGACCAAAACACTAGTATTGACTATATACTATATACTACATACTGAATATTTTATTTTCTCCCTTTTTTTTCAAACGCAAGCTGTAAACCAAATGGTTATCATACCAACTATAGTCTATTTATAAGCACACAATATTATTGGTGTTACATAGTGTTCTGCAATGTGCGCATTATTAACTCTCCGTATGAAGCTTTCATTGTTCTGTTTTATGAGCTGGAAGGAAAGCATTCTATTCTGTATTGTACTTCATATTCCAGGAAACCAGCTTCCTCACATTGTGTTTAATATGATTACATAACTCTTTATTTACAGGAAATCTAAGAGCTATAACATTTGAGATACAAAATACATTTTAATATAATCAGTTTATTTTCTAGCTGTCAAATAGCTGCCATTTTTTTTTACCCCTTTTTAAAATTCTTAATCATGAGACCTCATCCGTAGCCCTTACTGATATAGAGCTGTTGTCTATAGAGGTGGTCGTACACTTTTGATGTGAGTAGGTTGACGGTTGAATAACCATTACAAGAAAGATCATCTGGGGAATGGTTTTATAGATGCAGCTATACACGTTTTAGCCCCTATTAGTCATAACAGTCATTTATACTGGAAAAACAGGTTCACCGATACTGGGCAAAGAATGAATGTACTCTCTGAAAACATTCTTGAAATATTCTTTCATTGACATGTACTGTAGTTTCTGTACAAAAAGTCCCTAGTAGAGATGAGTGCAACTTGAAACTGATTTGACATTTGATTACTGGTGGCTGAAGAAGGAGGCCTGGATAACATGAGTAAAGCCTATGTTTGTATGCATGTTTTCTACACAGCCCTAAAGCTGGGTTCACACTGCGTCTTTGCAATCCGTTCAACAGACTGTATCTATTTTAAATTGGTTACTTTTAACGGACAGAAAACCATAGTCAACACTACTTTTGATACCTTTTTTTTTTAAATAATGGAAGTTAATGGAAAAATAGATCCAAATGTATGACACACAATTGCATCCGTTTTTGCATCTCCCCAACAAAAAACATATATGTTAAACAGATTGCAATGACGCAGTGTGGACCCAGCCTAAGACTCCCAAATTTGTGAGCTTATAGCAAAGGAATGCAATTACCTAGAAAGATATAAATTGCAGATTCAGAATCAGCATTGTTTAATCTACTCTGCTACACTCTGCTGGGAATGTCTATGTGTGACCACTGTGTGGGTGTGATGTGAACTGCGGCCCACCGAGAGTTTTTCTAGAGTGGACACATTTGTAAGTAGCTGGGTTAATGTAGTTAGAGGGACCAGTAAGGGATCCAAGAAAAGGAAGGCCACTTCTCCTACTATATGCCCAAGCAAAATTGCCAAGTTAGGTGATGATGCAAGGGCATCTGTGTCAGAAATGGCAGCTCTAGTGGAACCTGTTCTCCCTAACAGCCGGGGGAACAGTCCAACTAGTAGTGGGTGGGATGGTATTGTAGGTAGGCCTAGACAGCTAGTGGTTGTAGGGGATTCTATAATCAGGAAGACGGATAGAATAATTTGTCGCCAAGACCGCCTCAACCGAATGGTTTGCTGTCTCCCTGGTGCCAGGGTTCGGCATGTGGTGGAAAGGGTGGATAAATTACTTGGGGGGGCTGGGGATGACCCAGCTGTCGTGGTCCATGTGGGAACCAATGACAGGATACAAGGTAGGTGGAGGTCTATTAAAAATAATTTTAGAGAACTAGGTGCTAAGTTGAAGGGAAGGACCTCCAAGGTGGTATTCTCTGGAATACTGCCTGTGCCATGCGCATCGCAGGAAAGACAGTGGGAGCTTAGGGAGTTAAATGCATGGCTCAAGTCATGGTGTAGAGGAGAAGGGTTTGGGTTTTTAGAGCACTGGGCTGACTTTTCATTGGGGTACAATCTGTTTTCCGCAGATAATTTGCACCTTAATGGAAGGGGGTCCGCTGTGCTGGGGGAGAGAATCCTAGAAGGGGTGGAGGGGTTTTTAAACTAGGGATGTGGAGGGAGGACAATGAAGTATGTAATGTAGTGGCAGATAGGTTAGAGAGGGGACAGAACATTGAGGTGGGAGGAGAAGGGTCCTGTGGGGGGAGGATAAGAGCAGTGGATGGGGAGATCCATATGTTGCGGATGAACAGTGAGGATGATTGTAGCCACATCACTGTAATAAATCCTATTTCTTATAATGAAGCGGTTAAACTCAATGGTAATATAAAGTGTATGGTTACTAATGCCAGAAGTCTAGCCAGCAAGATGGGGGAGCTAGAGGCCTTGGTTCTGGAGGAGTCCATTGATGTGGTTGGTGTGACTGAGACATGCAGGACTCCTCACATGAATGGGCTGTCAATATTCAGGGATTTACGTTGTTCAGAAGGGACCGGGTGGGCAGAAGGGGAGGAGGAGTATGTCTGTATGTCAGAAATGATATTAAAGTGAGTGTAAAAGATGCAATAGTGGGAGATGACTGTGATAATGTGGAAGCATTATGGGTAGAACTACAGAAGGAGGTAAAGAGTGAAAAAATTATTCTTGGTGTAATCTATAGACCCCCCAACATTACTGAGGAGGTAGATGGCCAGTTGAATAGACAAATAGAGCGGGCTGCCCGGGAGGGAACAGTAGTGATAATGGGGGACCTCAACTACCCAGATATAGATTGGGGTCACGGTTCAGCTAAAACCACAAAGGGGAGGGAATTTCTTAACCTCCTGCAGGATAATTTTCTGGGCCAGTTTGTGGAGGAGCCAACTAGAAGTGATGCCTTGTTGGATCTGGTTATTTCTAACAACGCTGAGCTGGTTGGGGATGTCACTGTCCATGAACACCTGGGTAATAGTGACCACAATATAGTGACTTTTAGCTTAAAGTGTAGAAAAGAAAAACATGTTGGGAGGGCAAAAACTCTTAATTTTAAAAGGGCCAATTTTCCTGGGTTAAGGGCAGAACTTCAGGGCATAGACTGGGAGCGGCTGCTGTCACATACGGATACAGCTAATAAATGGGAAATCTTCAAATCCACATTAAATAACTGTACTGCCAAATATATTCCTATGGGTAACAAATATAAACGGTTAAAATCCAATCCCACATGGCTTACAACCGAGGTTAGAAAAGCTATAAATGAGAAAAAAGGGGCATTCAAAAAATATAAATCAGAGGGGTCAGCTGTAGCATTTAAACATTACAAAGAAGTCAACAAAACCTGTAAAAATGTAATAAAAGCAGCAAAAATTCACAATGAAAGGCAGGTAGCTATAGAAAGCAAAAGAAACCCCAAAAAATTCTTCAAATATATGAATGCAAAAAAAACAAGGTCAGAGCATGTAGGACCCCTAAATAGTGGCGACGGGGAATTAATAACTGGGGATCAGGAGAAAGCTGAGTTACTTAATGGGTTCTTCAGTTCTGTATATACAAAAGAGGATGGAGCTGTGGTGGGTGGGGCCAGTACTGAGGTGGGTGGGGCCAGTGCTGCTAACACATGTAATGTACTGAACTGGTTTACTATAGATATGGTCCAAGATAAATTAAACAAACTCAATGTAACCAAAGCTCCAGGGCCTGATGGATTGCACCCCAGAGTTCTTAGGGAACTCAGTTCTGTAATTTCACTACCCTTGTATGAAATATTCCGTGATTCTTTGCTTACTGGTATTGTGCCGAGGGACTGGCGTAAGGCAAATGTAATGCCGATCTTCAAAAAGGGCTCTCGAACTTCCCCAGGTAACTATAGACCTGTAAGCTTAACGTCCATTGTGGGGAAACTATTTGAGGGGCTTATAAGGGACTACATCCAGGAATATGTAGTGGCTAATAGTATTATAAGTGATAACCAGCATGGTTTTACTAAGGACAGAAGCTGTCAAACCAACCTAATATGTTTCTATGAAGAGGTAAGTAGAAGCCTGGATGGCGGCGCGGCTGTGGATATAGTGTACCTGGATTTTGCAAAAGCGTTTGACACAGTTCCTCATGGACGTCTGATGGGTAAGTTAAAGTCTATTGGTTTGGAAAATTTAATGTGTAACTGGATTGAAAACTGGCTTAATAATCGTACCCAGAGAGTGGTGGTCAATGATTCCTACTCCGAATGGTCCCCGGTAATAAGTGGTGTACCCCAAGGGTCAGTACTGGGCCCTCTTCTGTTTAACTTGTTTATTAATGATATTGAGAATGGAATTAACAGCAATGTTTCTATCTTTGCAGATGACACCAAGCTTTGTAGTACAGTACAGTCTATGGAGGATGTGCAGATGTTACAGGATGACTTAGACACACTGAGTGTTTGGGCGTCCACTTGGCAAATGAGGTTCAATGTGGATAAATGTAAAGTTATGCACCTGGGTACTAATAACCCACATGCATCATATGTCCTGGGGGGAGTTATTCTGGGAGAGTCACTGATGGAGAAGGATCTGGGTGTACTTGTAGATAATAGACTACAGAACAGTACACAATGTCAGTCAGCTGCTTCTAAGGCCAGTAGGATATTGTCATGCATTAAAACAGGCATGGACTCTCGGGACAGGGATATAATATTACCGCTTTATAAAGCTTTGGTGCGGCCTCATCTGGAGTATGCCGTCCAGTTTTGGAACCCGATTCATAAAAAGGATGTTCTAGAGCTGGAGAGGGTACAAAGACGGGCAACTAAACTAATAAGGGGAATGGGGCATCTTAGTTATGAGGAGAGATTAAAAGAATTACATTTGTTTAGTCTGGAGAAGAGACGTTTAAGGGGAGATATGATTAACTTATTTAAATATATAAATGGCCCCTACAAGAGATATGGGGAAAAGATGTTCCAGGTAAAACCCCCTCAAAGGACAAGAGGGCACTGCCTCTGCCTGGAGAAAAAAAGGTTCAATCTCCGGAGGCGACAAGCCTTCTTTACCATGAGAACTGTGAATCTGTGGAACAGTCTACCACAGGATCTGGTCACAGCAAAAACAGTAGAGGGCTTCAAAACAGGGCTAGACAGGTTCTTAGACCAAAATAATATAAATGCATATGTATAGAACCTATCACCCCTCCCCCTTCCCTGTATCCATCCCCTCCTTGGTTGAACTTGATGGACATGTGTCTTTTTTCAACCGTATTAACTATGTAACTATGTAGTTGTTAAAGTAGAAAAGGAAAACATATAGATTCGATATTGGCTGAACTTATTTTTCATGTGATTGGTCCACCATTAAGTGTTGGCCAATCGGATTTTAGGATTAGAGATGAGAGAACCTTGAGTTTGATCTGATTTGTCCAAACACCAGTGTGTGGCATTCCAGTACAGGTAGTTGAAGCCCTAAGGCTGCCTGGAAATAATGGATATAGCCTATGGCTGTTTTCCATGCTTTCCAGGAGTTCCTAGGGCTACATACAACTTCTGCAATGACCGGTAATCAAATACAACACATTTGGCGTAAAGTATACACCATATTTTAATATCAATGTTTATTTATATTTTATTTTAATTAATTACGTGATAAATAATAAATTATTACAAGAAAATTTCAAATTTAATTTACTATTCTTATAGCTACAGTACCTTGTCGAACGAGCCCTTTAATAAAGGAAGAGATTATAAATGAGTTAAGTTTTATTATGATCTGATGGAAAGGAAGAGATTATAAATTGACTTAGCTTTAATATGATCTGTCCTTACTCTCCTTGTTATTTATGTATATTAAATGAATATTAATTTTTTATCTCTGTTTTTCTTTTTCGCTATTTTATTATTTATATTCAAAGGTAAAGTCACATGTCCTCTCTAGCAGCAGATACGTGCAGTATCACGCTGTGCTATGTTTTATTTATATCTAGCATTTACTTTTACAAGGCTGATCCAACCAGAGCTGGAATACATTTTTATCATTAATTATGTTTATTTATGTTGCTTTTTGATGTTCAATACATCATGCTATAATTATTCTATATAACTCTTTTAGCAAATTGTATACTTGTTTTTAACTATTGCATCAAGATTTTTTACAGACTTCAATCCTCGTCATTTTCAATTATAATCTTTTACATGTTTTATGTTGTATTAGTTATATTTTTTTGGTTTTTTTTACAGCTTTTTTTTTTAAAGATGATATTCCACTATTTATAACCAATGTTATTCAAATTATTCAGTTGAATAGCAGCAATTGGAGATTGCTCCACGTTGACTATTAAATGTGTCTGTCAGCTGCCCCAAAGCCCACCCCATTACCCTTAATGGAGGGTAATGTCCTTAACCCCTTAACGACATCAGGCGTAAGTATACGCCCCCGCAGGGTGGGCTTTAACACAAATGGGCGTATACTTACGCCCAATGTTTCCCCGATCGCTGTGTGTTCACACACAGCGGTCGAGGAAAATGGACTGTTATAATGTATAGCAGGTCATCTCTGCTCGTCGGCATGGGGGGTGATTAACCCCTCCCGTGCCGACGATCGCTGCTATATGCTGATCAATACAGATCAGCATATAGCAGCTAAAAACAGCTTTCCGGGTCATCGATGAAATCTTCGGAAACATTCGGGTCCTCGGGTTCGGCGAGTCTCGGCAATCTCTGGCAGCGTCGCTCTACTGCCCCCTAGCGGCTGATCAGTGAATATCATTCACTGATCAGTTGCTTTGGGTTAAAAAGATTTTTTTTTTCCCCCAATTTTTTTTTTCTTTTTCTGCGCCCTAACGCCGCTGAGTGCTGATCAGCATTGCACATAAATGCGCCGCTGATCAGCATCTCCTCCTTTTTGGCGTAGGGGCGTCTTTCCCCCCTATATCCTACCGCCACTGTCTGCTGATAAGTACCGCACATAAGTGCGGCATTTATCAGCAGCTCCTTTCTTGGCGTAGGGATATTTTTTCTTACTGTCAAAAAAACACGTAAAAAACACTACAGTACACTACATGGAATAAAGTTTTACACTACACCACTATACATTTACATACCCCATATACTAATCCCCGTATAAAGATGGCCCCCAGGGTGTTTTCGGTGTCGGACGCATACGCTATTATTGCCTCCGACACTGAAACAGCCAGTGAGGATGAATGGGGGGATTCTTCTTTCCTCCATTCATCCTCATCATCCTCATCATCCAGTGACGTGTCTGGGGATAGCGTAGCGTATGCTGCCCCCCAGACACGTCTTTTCCGCCAGTACCGTCCCAATAAGAGATCACGGTATGGCGTGAAATTCTACAAACTCTTTAAGCGTACCTCAGGGTACACTTACAGATCCAGGGTACGTGCACACTGCGGAATGGCGAAGGATAACCCTTTGTGCATTCCGCAGCTGCCATCCGCCGGCGGACTGATGGAGGCGCGCGTCTCCGCTCGTGTCACACTCCATTATATGCACGGGCAGATTCCGTCGTCCGTCCAAAGAATGAATACGTTCATTCTTTGGACAGAGGGCGGAATCCACCCGTGCATATAATGGAGTGTGACACGAGCGGAGACGCGCGCCTCCATCAGTCCCCTGGCGGTTGGCAGCTGCGGAATGCACAAAGGGTTATCCTTCGCCATTCTGCAGTGTGCACGTAGCCTTAGAGTGTATGAAGGAAGGGACACCCGAATCCAGCCCCCAGATGCCCCCCCCCCCATCCTCCGAGTGAGTGGGGAGATCGTTCGTGAACTGATCTTACCACTGCTGGATAAAGGTTACCACCTGTACGGTGATAACTTTTATACCAGCACCCCCTCTTCCGGTCCCTCGCTGCCCGAGCTACTGTAGCTTGCTATTTAGCAGCCATGGAGCGGACCCAGCGCTTCTGGATATGAAGGACCCCGTTTTGCCCCAGGAAAACATTTTCCAGGTGACGTCCCCCACACTGGAAAACAGGAGACCCCAGAAGAAGCGCAGAGTGTGGCGTAACAGGGGGATCAGGAAGGACGCCATTTTCCAGTGTGACACCTGTCCTGATCACCCCGGCCTCTGCATACAGGATCGCTTCAAGGCGTACCACACGTCATCAAAGTTCTACATTATCTAAATTCTGTCCCTTATTCCTATTTCAGGGGTCACGTTGATCCAGGGACTATTCTAATTGCCATTATGGAGTCAGGAAGGAATTTTTCCCCTGTGATGAGGCTACTGTTGTCTGCCTTACGAGGGTTTTTTGCCTTCTTTTGGATCGACACAGGTTGAATTTGATGGACATCTGTCATTTTCAACCTTATAAACTAAATAGGTATGGCCGCCATTCCCATTAGAGGATACCATGATGCAATTACAAAGCCTCTGTGCGGCCAGGACAGTAAAAAAAAACCCACAAGTGATCCCATTCTGGAAACTACACCCCATAAGGAATCTAACGAGGGGGGCAGTGGGAATATGGCCCCCTAATGACGGCCAAATTTGGGCCGTGAAAATGAAAAAAAATTATTTTTTATTTTCATGGCACATGTTCCACTTATGTGCCCGTCACCAGTGGGGTCCATATGCTCACTGTACCCCTTGTTGGATTCCTTATGGGGTGTATTTTCCATAATTGTGTCACTTGTGGGGGGTTTCTACTGTCCTGGCAGCACAGGAGCTTTTTAATTGCGACATGGCCTCCATCCTCCATTTCAGCCTCTAAATGGCGCTCTGTCCCTTTGGTGGCTTGCCCTCTGGGCATATGGCACATTATATCCACATGTGGGGTATTTTCGTACTCAGGGGAAGTTACCCTACACGTTTTGTGTTTACTTTCTTTTTTAACCCCTTGTGGAAAAGGAAAAAAATCAAGGCTAGACCAACATTTAGTGTAAAAAATGTTAAATTTTTACACTAAATCATTGATCTTGTCAAAATTTTTTCATTTTCACAAGGGGTTAAAAGATAAAAAAAACACTAAAAGTGTAGAGCAATTTCCCCTGAGTACAGAAATACCCCACATGTGGACATAAAGCGCCATGCGGTTGCAGGGTAAGCCTCCAAGGGGAAGGAGCGCCATTTGGCTTTTTGAGGCTAGATTTGGCTGGAATGGATTTCGAGGGGCCATGTTGCATTTAAAAGGCCCCTGTGTTGCCAAGACAGTTGAACCCCCCCCCCCCCACAAGTGACCCCATTATGGAAACTACACCCCTCAGGGAATGTAGCAAGGAGTGCAGTGATTATATGGACCCCACTGGTGACGGGCACAAATGTGGAACAATATAGTGTGAAAATGAAATATTACATTTTTTACACTATATTGTTGGTTTAGCCTTAAATTTTTCATTTTCACAAGGGGTTAAAAGAGAAGAAAACACACAAAATGTGTAGAGCAATTCCCCCTAAGTCCGGAAATACCCCACATGTGGACATAAAGCGCCATGTGGGCGCAGGGCAAGCCTCCAAAGGGAAGGAGCGCCATTTGGATTTTGTAGGCTGGATGTGGCCAGAATGGATTATGAACGCCATGTCGCATTTACAGAGCCCTCGTGCTTCCAAAACACTGGAAACCCCCCACAAGTGACCCCATTCTGGAAACTACACCCCTCAAGGAATCTAACAAGGGGTGCAATGAGGATATGGACCCCTTGATGACGGCCACATTTGTGCCGTGAAAGTGAAAAAAATGAAATTTTTCCCTTTCATGTCACATTGTTCCACATTTGTGCCCGTCACCAGTGGGGTCCATATGCTTAATGAACCCCTTGTTAGATTCCTTGAGGGGTGTAGTTTCCAGAATGTCACTTGTGGGGGGTTTCCAGTGTTTTGGCAGCACGAGGGCTCTGTAAATGCGACATGACCCTTGAAATCCATTCCAGTAAAATCCAGCTTGCAAAGGCCAATTGGCGCTCCTTCCCTTTGGAGGCTCGTCCTGCGCCTGCTTGGCACTTTATGTCCACATGTGGGGTATTTCTGTACTCGGGAGAAACTGCGCTACATGTTTGATGTTTTTTTTTTCTTTTATCCCCTTGTACAAATTAAAAATGAAGGCTAGAACAACATTTTAGTGTAAAAAATAGAACTTTTCCTTTTTTACACCACATTGTTCTGAAAATCTGCGAAGCACCTGTGGGGTCCAAATGCTCACCGCACCCCTTGTTACATTTCAACGAGGGGTGCAGTTTTTTAAATGGTGTCACTTTAGGGGTGTTTTTTAGTTTTTGGCATCCCAGAGCCTCTGCCAACCTGAAGTGGTACGGTCAAAAATGACCAAATATAAAGGAGGCGTTGAAATTCACTAGGCGCTCCCTTATATCTGAGGCTTGTGGTTGCATCAAATAGCACAATAGGGCCACATATGGGGTATTTCTATAAACTGCAGAAACGGGGCAATAAATATTGGGGTGCATTTCTCTGGTAATAGGTTTATCATTATGAAAGATATTGGATTACAATAAAATCTCTGCACAGAAAATAAATTTTTTTTTAATTTCTTACACACTTCGCTTTTATTTCTGTGACTCCCCTAAAGGGTTAAAAAAAACTTTATGAATGTGCTTTTGCAGATTTTGGGGGGTGAAGTTTCTGAAATGCGGTGCTTTGTGGGGCTTTCTAACATAAAGGCCCCTCAAATACACTTTGAACCTGAACAGGTCCCTAAAAATATCTGATTTTGAAATTTTACAGAAAATTTGGAAAATTGCTGCTAATGTTTTAAGCTTCCTATTGTCTAAAAAAAATAATATATAGTTTAATAAATGCCGCCAACATAAAGTAGACATGTTGCTAATGCTATTTAATATATAATTTATGTGGCATAACCATTTTCTGTATAAGCAGAAAGGTTTCAAATTTGGAAAAATGCATTTTTTCACAATTTTTCACATTATTTTGGTGTTTTTTTATAAAGATTTGTTATGAGTATCGACTCCATTTTACCAGAAATGTAAAGTACAATATGTCACGAGAAAACAATCTCAGAATCAGCCGGATAGGTAAAAGCATCCCGAAGTTATTAATGAATAAAGGACACTGGTCATATTCATAAAATTTGTCTCTGTCCTTAAGGCCATTTCAGGCTCTGTCCTTAAGGGGTTAATGGAGGGTAAAGAAAATATGTGATTGGTTATGAGGTGGTTAAAACATTACTGTCACTTAGATTAGCTCTTAAATAGTCATGAGACATGTCTAAAGTTACTGATCACAAAGGGTCTCACTTCTGAGATCGGCTGCAATGCCAAGATAAAGCCAGGGAAAGTGTGCAGTAGTGTGCTCAACCCCCAGCCAGCAGAACATCCAACTTATAACTTACACTCCATAGATTGCAATGAAGCAAACAAGTCAGATTTGTTTGAAAGCCAGGGAGAGACATGCACTGCAAAGCACACCCCATATCTTGGGATTGCAGCGGGTCTCAATAGTCAAATCCGGTGTAATTAGCAATCAGTAATCTATTGACATGTCAAAAGTTACTCCAAATGGCAGTAATGGTTTAAATCTTCTGGTGCATAGTCTAAACTATGATTGGGCAGTCTAAAGAGACACACGATTTATCTGAGAGCATGATATACTTTGATAAATTAGTTTAGGTCACCCCCAGCAATCTGTGGGTAATGGATTTATTTCAACCCCGTAGTGACCGGTCTATTTTGGGACTTAACAACCAAGCATTTTTTTTTTACTTTTTCAGTCATATTTTTGCCTATGTAGCCACAGGGTCGTTACAGACGTTTTATGTAACAATTTTGTATGGGGAATAATTTTATTGTTCGGGGGTAAGATAAGGGTGTTTTATTATGTTGTATTGCACACTTTTTCACTTTTACACTAGTGAATTAGTGTTATTTTGTTCTAATAACCTGTCCAAGCCTGTTGTGAAGCCTCCTCTGTTTTTGCTGTGACCAGATCCTGGGGTAGACTGTTCCACAGATTCATTATGGTAGATTTCTTGAGGCGGATGCAGTGCCCTCTTGACAAGTAAAAGTAAGAATAATTCTAAAAAGTTTTATCTTTTTTCAATCCAATGTTTAATCTTCATTGAAGTTGGTGGGGGGGCAGAGGGATGATTAAGGGCTGGTCTCAGAGCGGGGCAGCTGCAAACATTGTCACGGATCCGCCTTTGTGACACTGTCCCCACAGTTAAAACATTGTTTTTTGCTAACATGCAGTATCAGATCTACAATGCAAAGGTACCTACATAAAACTTGTAAAATAGGCTGCTGGAAAGTGACTGCACCGATATATGCATATCCATACTGTCAGTTTGCTTTTAAATTACACACTATTAAATCTACTGTACTGTACAACTTGTCATACATGAAGGGGTTGCTTGAACTGGACTACTCTTTTGTGTCATGAAATGCATAGTCAATAAAAGCTGCCATAGTCTTGTTAAAGGGAAACTGACAGTAAAAATCACACTTTTCATAAATGATTGTTATAGGCAGAAGGCAGCCATCATTACCATTCACAAAGCCTACTGACATTCGTCTAAGACTTTTATCAGGGAAAGAAGCAAATAATATATGATTTACGCATCTCCTGCTCACGCAATATCACCAAAATCTGTTCAGGGAGCTTTGAGCTCAGATAGCCTTTAATTTCATGCAGGTTGTCACTAGCCATTCAAATGTGTCATAAGAAATGTGAGGTATTGTATGAAAGCCATGATGACTGTATAAAAATTCAGATCGCAAAGCAATACTAAAAGAAAATATTTCTCCTGACACATTTACATCCCTTGAATGTGCTCTATTACTTGGTCTTGGCAAAATGAATTATTATTCATTGAATTCAGTAGAACTGTAGATCCATTGGGTAAATTATCATAAAAAACACGATGGCATCCTCAACTGGCATAACAAAATAGTCACTATACAAGTAAGGATGAAATGTAGGAGTTCTCCTCAATGGGTATAGCAATACAAAGGTTATTATCTTCAGAATAAACAGATTATATGCAGTTACTAATGTACAACTGCTAGAGTTATTAACACAAGTTTAATCCCACGCCTGTTAATGTATTCAGTTAGGTAAGTGAAATTGTCCAATGTACGTATCAGAGATGTATTTGTTATCGTACCACACTAAGTAGAGCTTTTTTCCATATAACTATCTACCTTTTAGAAATAAGTTACACCTACTATAGTACCTGGCTGCTTTTTACAACTATGGTCCAATGAGGAACTGTTCACTACATGGAAAAAGTGCTAGGATGATTTTGTGACAACACCAGAAAGAGAGAGAAATATAGGCTAACATATGGCAAAGCCTACCTCCATGCTTCACTGTGGCATTGGTCAGTGCCTGGTTTCCTCTAGACATTAAGCTGGGGGGGGGGGGTTCAAACTTTGTTTCATCTTCTCTCACTTGAAGTAGTTAAAAGTTTATTAACCCCTTCACGTCAGCCATCTGTATATATACGTTCCTATTGCACATGCCCCGTGCAGTAGGAATGTACATATACGTTCCTGACTGACAGGGGCTTTGTGATGAGAACGGGATCGCTGCAGGGACAGCGATCCCGCTCTCATCTGTGTACAGCACCGGAGATAATGAGGATCAGCTGCGATCCCGCAGCTGACCCCCATTAACCCCTTAGTGACCGCCGAAACGGCGGTCACTAATGGGCCGGTGCCGCCGCTGTATTTCATCTCCCCCCACCGTGAATCCACGGTGGGGGGAGATGAAATAAGTAAAAATCAGACCCCAGATCAGCCCCCTAGTGCCCCAGTCACTAACCCCCCCTCCCGCGGCGGCCATCGGATCCAAGATGGCCGCCGCGATCACTGTGAACAGACTAAGGTCTGTTCACAGTGATCAAGCAAGAAAAATGAATGAAAGCCCCATGCTCTCCGCCACCGGAGGTAGCGGAGAGCATGGGGCAGTCATCGGGACCCCCCCTGCGGGGTCCCGGTACAAGCGATCAGCGGTATATACTATATACCGCTGATCGCTTGTGCCATGTGCCGCCGGCACTTTTTATCCCCTGTCACCATAAATGATTGGTGACAGGGGATAAAAAGTGATGTCCCCCCACCCCCCAAGTCGCCCCCCACCCCCCCTGTCACCCCCGTCCCCGAGTCACCCTCCCTTCCCCATATACTCACCGGATCCACGGAGCTCCTTCCTCCTCGACGTCCTGGCTGGTTATGAAGTGCGCATGCGCTCCACAACCAGCCAAGCTCTGAAAATTTAAAGTGACAGAGACCAATTTGGTCTCTGTCACTGAACTATGATTACTGTGATAGAAAATATCACAGTAATCATAGTAATACAGTGAAAATGAATGTATAAAGTACAAAAAGTGACAAACATACAAAAAAATAAAACACACACTTTTTATTATAGTAATAATTACAGTTTACTCCCAAATTACCCCTAACCCCCCCCCAGATTACCCGTAACCACCGCACGTTGCCCGTAACCACCCCAGGTTGTCCGTAATCACGTCAGATTGCACGTAACCCCCCAGATTACCCGTAACCACCGCACGTTGCCCATAACCACCGCACGTTGCCCGTAACCACCGCACGTTGCCCGTAACCACCGCACGTTGCCAGTGACCCCCTCCAGATTGTCCGTAATCACCCCAGATTGCCTGTAACCACCCCAAATTACATGTAACCACCCCAGATTAGCTATAAGCACTTCACTCTATCCGTAACAATTCTAGATTGTCTGTAACCCCTCCAGGTTGCCCCTAACCACCGCAGGTTGGGCATAACCACCCCAGATTGCCCGTAATCATGCCAGATTACATGTAACCCCCCCAGATTGCACGCAACCACCGCAGGTTGCCTCTGACCACCGCACCTTGCCTCTGACCACCGCACGTCGCCTCTGACCACCGTACGTCGCCTCTGACCACCGCACGTCGCCTCTGACCACCGCACGTCGCCTCTGACCACCGCACGTCGCCTATGACCACCGCACGTCGCCTATGACCACCGCACCTTGCCTCTGACCACCGCACGTCGCCTATGACCACCGCACATCGCCTATGACCACCGCACCTTGCATCTGACCACCGCACCTTGCCTCTGAACACTGTACCTTGCCTCTAACCACCCCAAATTGCCAGTGACCCCCTCCAGATTGCCCGTAACCACGCCAGATTACAGGTACCCACCTCAGATTACCTATTAGCACTTCAGTTTATCCGTAACCACAGCAGGTTGCCTGTAACCACCCCAGATTGTCCGCAACCACCCCAGATTGTCCGTAACCACAGCAGGTTGCCTGTAACCATACCAGATTGTCTGTAACCACAGCAGGTTGTCCGTATTCACCCCACGTTGCCCATAACCACCCCTGGTTGCCTCTAACCACCCCAGGTTGCCTCTAACCACCCCAGGTTGCCTCTAACCACACCAGGTTGCCTGTAACCACCCCAGGTTGCCATAACCACAGCAGGTTGCCTGTGACCACCCCATGTTGACCGTATCCACCCCAGATTAACCGTAACCACCCCAGATTACCCGTAACCACCCCAGACTGCCTGTAACCACCCCAGACTTCCCGTAACCACCCTAGACTGCCCGTAACCACCCCAGACTGCCCGTAACCACCCCAGACTGCCCGTAACCACCCCAGACTGCCCGTAACCACCTCAGACTGCCCGTAACCACCTCAGACTGCCCAAAACCACCTCTAGATTACCCGGAACCACCCCAGATTACCCGTAACCACCCCACATTACCTGTAATCTAATTTTTTTTACTGTATTTTAGTAACTGCGCTATTCTAAAAACTGTTACTAGCTGCGGTTTTGCTCCAGCAAATTGGCGCTCCTTCCCTTCTGAGCCCTGCTGTGTGCCCATACAGTGGTTTATGCCCACATATGGGGTACCGTTGTACTCAGGAGAACCTGCGTTACAGATTTAGGGGTACATTTTTTCTCCTGTTCCTTGTGAAATTTAGAAATTTCAAACTAAACCAACATATTATTGGAAAAATTCAAGTTTTTCATTTTTACTGGCCAATTTTGAATACTTTCCTCTAATACCTGTGGGGCCAAAATGCTCATCCTACCCCAATATGAATTCTTTGAGGGGTGTACTTTCCGAAATGGGGTGACTTTTTGGGGGGATTCTATTCTGTAGACACTACAGGGGCGCTGCAAATGCACCTGGTGCTCAGAAATTTCTTCAGAAAAATCTGCAGAGAAAATGCTAATTGGCGCTCCTTCCCTTCTGAGCCCGGCTGTGTGCCCATACAGTGGTTTATGCCCACATATGGGGTACCGTTCTACTCAGGAGACCCTGCGTTACAGATTTTGGGGTGAATTTTCTCTCCTGTTCCTCGTGAAATTGAGAAATTTCCAACTAAAGGAACATATTATTGGAAAAATTCGAGTTTTTCATTTTTACTGTCTACTTTTGAATACTTTCCTCTAATACCTGTGGGTTCAAAATGCTCACCACACACCAAGATGAATTCTTTGAGGGGTGCTCTTTCCAAAATGGGGTGACTTATGGCGAGATTTTACTCCGCTGGCACTACAGGGGCACTGCAAACCCACCTGGCGCTCAGAAACTTCTTCAGCAAAATCTGCATTGAAAAAGCTAATTGGCGCTCCTTCCCTTCTGAGCCCTGATGTGTGCCCATACAGTGGTTTATACCGACATATGAGGTACCTTTTTACTCAGGAGAACCTGCGTTACAAATTTTGGGGTACTTTTTTTCTCTTGTTCCTCGTGAAATTGAGAAATTTCAAACTAAACGAACATATTATTGGGAAAATTTGAGTTTTTCATTTTTACTGTCTACTTTTGAATACTTTCCTCTAATACCTGTGGGGTCAAAATGCTCACCACACCCCAAAATGAATTCTTTGAGGGGTGCACTTTCCAAAATGGGGTGACTTATGGCGAGATTTTACTCCGCTGGCACTACAGGGGCTCTGCAAACACACCTGGCGCTCAGAAACTTCTTCAGCAAAATCTGCATTGAAAAAGCTAATTGGCGCTCCTTCCCTTCTGAGCCCCGCTGTGTGCCCATGCAGTGGTTTATGCTCACATATGAGGTACCGTTGTACTCATGAGAACCTGCGTTACAATTTTTGGGGTACTTTTTTTCTCTTGTTCCTCGTGAAATTGCAAAATTTCAAACTAAAGGAACATATTATTGGAAAAAATTTGAGTTTTTCATTTTTACTGTCTAATTTTGAATACTTTCCTCTAACACCTGTGGGGTCAAATTGCTCATCCTACCCCAAGATGAATTCTTTGAGGGGTGTACTTTCCAAAATGGTGTGACTTAGGGGGTTTTTTCTCTCTGCTGACACTACAGGGGCACTGCAAATGCACCTGGCGCTCGGAAACTTCTTCAGCAAAATCTGCAATGGAAAAGCTAATTGGCGCTCCTTCCCTTCTGAGCCCCGCTGTGTGCCCATGCAGTGGTTTACGCCCACATATGGGGTACCGTAGTACTCAAGAGAACATGTGTTACAAATTTTGGGGTGCTTTTTCTCTCATGTTCCTTTTGAAAATGAGAAACTTTAATCTAAATGTATATATTATTGGAAAATTTTAATTTTTCATTTTTTTACAGCCTAATGGTGAATACTTTCCTCCAGCCCCTGTAGGGTTAAAATGCTCATTATACCCCTAGATTAATTCTTTAAGGTGTCTAGTTTCCAAAATGGGGTCACTTATGGGGGTTTCCAGTATACAAACCTCCTAAATCAACTAAAAATGAGAACTGGTCCCCAAAAAAATCAGTTTTGGAAACTTTCACGAAAATGTGGTAATTTGCTGATAAATTTCTAAGCCCCGTAACACCCTAAAAAAGTAAAATATGTTTATGAAATGAAGCCAGAATAAAGAGGACATATCGGTAATGTGGCTTAGTAACTAATTTATGTAATACAACTTTCTTTTTTTAGAAGCAGAGAATTTCAAAGTTCATAAAATGCTACTTTTTTCAATTTTTCATGATATTTTGATGTTTTTTCACAAAAAACACACAAAGTAGTGACCAAATTTTGCCACTAATATAAAGTGCCATATGTGACGAAAAAACAATCTCAGAATCGCTAGCATACGTTAAAGCATCACTGAGCTATAAGCGCATAAAGTGAGACAGGTCAGATTTTGAAAAATGAGCCTGGTCTTTTAGGTGCAAATAGGCTCGGTCTTGAAGGGGTTAAAAAGGGAAATTCACAAAGTAAAATGATCTTACAAAGTAAAAATAAAGAGAATGGTGCCTATTGCAGGCTACTCACCATCTGGATGGCGCCTTACAATTTATGTATTGAGCTTTTTAGAAATTTCATATACATCTAAATTAGACAAGTAATAACAAGATATCATAAGAAGTACAAACAATATTTCGAAAGTAATTCTTAACCCTGAATATAGTGTAAGGCTTTTGTTCACACACCTTCACAATAACAGACTTTGTAAATAGATGGCCATCAATTATTGACAAATAATGGCTGATATTTGTATAATAATGGCCGTTGTTATAAAATAATGGCTGGTATTTGCTGTTAAATTCCAGCCGTCATTTTAATTGATTATTACCAAAGCAGTATAAGGCTATTTTTCCAATTCAGGAATATATCAGGCCAAGATGACTGTCTTGTGAAGTGAGCGCAAATAAAGAATTTCCAAATGCATTGTATGTATATATATATTAAGCATTAAAACTATATCATATAACTGATACACTTCAATAGTATCACTAAAAAAACTGTTTACATTACTGTGCTTGTTATACAGTGGGGTAGATAAAATGGGGAAACATTAAAGGCTGCACAATTTATTCATAAAAATAAAAAGCTTAGACAGGTGAAGGGTGCAGTCAATAGAGGAGCTATAGTTGTTTAAAGACCCTTTTCACAGATTTTCATCCCGCTGCGAGTATGTAAACTCTGTCTCCCTTAACCTGCAGAGGCCCGATGAATACTTTTACCTGTCCACGTTCTGGCCTGCTTCTGTGGTTCCTGCCACTTTGACATCACAATCAGTGACTGCGGCGGGACATCATACTGATTGGCTGAGCGGGACATAGGGGAGCCAGGAGCCACAGGAGCAGGCCGGAGCGTGAATGGGTAAAGTATTAACCGGGCTGCCATGGATTAACAGGGGCTGCGTTTACATGAAAATTCAGCTTCAAGTACTGTATGTAATCCTATTCAAACTGACAGCACGGGAATCAGAGTGGACTGTGAACTTGCAGCATGATATCCGCTGCAATTCTGTTATGTGTGAACTCACCCTATTACTGCATGCAAAAGAGTTTGTCTGGTGAGAGCAGCCGGGGGCTGTGCAATTCAGAACAGGGTCACAATGTGACCCCTCTCTAAATCCCCCTAGCGGCGCCATGATGTAAGCTTATGTTATGAGTTATCAAGGGGTTAAACACTGTGATCGCTATAGATTGGGGTATTTAAGTGGTCAATTACAGGCAACGTGACACATTAATGTGTGAAGGGCTGCTCACACTGAAGCAGCCCCACACACATTTAAACCCCTTCACGCCAGAGACATTAATAAACATTCCTACTGCACCGGGTATGGGCAGTAGAAAAATATACAGCCATATGGTTGGCATGAAGGAGTTAATTTTCTAGTAAACCTGGTCAGACAATTAAAAATGTACTAAGGTAACTTTATTCACTAAAAATAATACTGTGGAGGCTACAGGGAAAATTCAATTTTCTCATAGACTGAACTACTAGTTCGCAATTTTTTTGGTCTATATCCAAATGCAAATTACTTAAGATAGTAACAGAAAGTTTAAAATAAGTTGTCAGGAAAAAGTTATTCCAATAATTATTAGAGAAATGCTATGAAATTAACCCTTTAACATTTAAAAAAGAAGGGTAGTACAGTGATGCCTTGGGGGCTTGGAATCCAACTAATTTAACATTTTATGTGGAGTTGGTATATTCTTAGAATAAATGCCTCCAGGAATCCAACCACACACCAAAAACATATTGCTAAAATTAGTTGGCTTCTTACGAAACTAGCCTAAAAGCCATTGTTTTTCCATGTAACTATCCTTTTGTGTTGGGGTCAAACCTGTGTACATTTTTGCTACTTTCCAAATTTAGAGTTAGAAAGTAGCTAAAATGTACACAGGTTTGACCCCAACGCAAAAGGATAGTTACAAAAAAATATGTATATATTTTCATACATATATATATATATATATATATATATATATATATATATATTTTTTTTTTTTTTTTTTACATGAATTTTGCTTTGTTGACTAAGGTTTTATAAGGACACTTATACCAGTGAACAGCATTCAATTGTTTGAAAAACAAAGATGGGCTACTATTTAGGATTGAATAAATGTACTGTACAAATGTTGTATTATTTCAAATGTTCTTGGCATAAAGGCCAAAAGTTAAAGTGTCACTGTGGTTATAACTTTCAAAATCTAAATCAATAGTAGATGTGAAATAAAGCAAGTTTGCAATTTACTTTCATTATTTTAGATATTTTTTAGTTATCAAGGAAAACACGGCACTTCCTGTGTTTAGACAGGACAACACTAAAAGGCTATTTGCCAGAGACTGGACCTGGATTTCTGGTAAGTATAGCTTTGTTTTAAATGAGAACCAAAAAAAAATCTACTGACACTTTAAACTAGAGTAATACATATTATTATTTGTTAACTAGCTGTGAACTGGCTATAAATTTGGCCAAACAGCATGAGGCAGGTACTGTATACATATGTTTAAATAATATGAAAAAGTGATGATTTTATAAAATAAAAATAAAATAATTTTAATGATTTTTATTTTATTTTGCGCCAACACATCCTGCAGCACTTTAGGTATACACATTTACACATAAAGTCTTGTGATCATTATTATACATAGTATTTCAATCAGGTGGTTGAAATTACAGAAAGGCCACAACAAAACTTTTTTTTTTTTGGCTGTTTGACAGCCATTTTTGAGCCGGCCAGCATTTTACTGACCATTAGTTCAAAATAACGGCCGTTTTTTTAAAGCAAATTTACAGCCGTCCAAAAACAATGCCACCAAAAAGCCAAGAAAAGACGTTGTGTTGTTGTGGCAGAAGTCTTTCCATTACAATGTTTTTTGTTGTTTCCACTTATACACTTATCCACTTGACTTATACAAATACTGACTAAAATACTCTGTGTAAATAGCCTAAATCAGTGATGGAGAACCTTGGCATTCCTTTTAAAAAACTACAATTCTCATCATACCTGTAAAGCCAAACAAAACTACAAGCTATAAATATGCAAAAACATATATTTAATCTATGATTAGCTCTAGAAAATTCTATAATATTTAAGACACAATTTACATTTCCTGTAGAGATGTTTAGAATATTTATAACCTTTGTTTCTATTCCATTTCAACTTTCTACAGACATTAATGTTCCTGCCATAGAACAGATGTAATTTTGAGATAGTGTCCTGGTAAGGCTTCGATTCATAGTGGACAGTGTTTTCTATACACTTAAAAAAAAAATGATATGTACTGCCTAAAACTATGTTCACACACATAGCCTTTGCAGAATGATATAACTAGAGGCTCTCTGTCAGTCAATGTTTGACTCTCTGCTCAGACAATCACTGACTGACTAAAGGCCCTATTCCACAGGCCGACTAAGAGGAGCAAACGAGTGCTATTAGCGCTTGTCTGTTCCTCGTTCCCTGCTCGCTGCCGCCACTATTCCATGCAGGGGCATATTTTTATTTTGAAAAAACTGCCATATCTTAAAATTAAAGTCCTATTTTGGTAATATATATTATAGCCTAAATACCTTTTGGCAAATGTTAGTTATATAGGCTATTTCATTTAGTGTATGTGGAGAACTTACACCATAATGTGGTATGAATATAGTCTTAGAAAAACTCAAAGAACCATCTACACGTTATGTTAGATTTACTATATGTGTATACAGGTAGCTTAGTGGTTAGCACTGTTGCGCTGAGGTCCAAAGTTTTCTCCCCAAGGAAAATATTTGCAACTAGTGATGAGCAAATTTACAGTAGGAACGAAGTGAAGTGCTTTGTTCCTACCGGCATTCTGCTCATCAGTCTGTGGGGCTGTTCAGTGTGCTCGGCTCCCTGCTGCTGCTCCCCAGGTGCTGGGAAAAGATGGATCCAGTCTTGAGAAACTTCTCCCAGTTTCCAAGGACTGGATTCATAAAAAAAGGAGTGTCAGGAAGCGGAGCAGACTTCAAAGCCCTGCAGCCTGATGAACGGAATACAGATTGGAACAAAGCTATTCTCTTTGTTCCTAATGTAGTTTCGCTCTTCACTATCTGCAACCATTGGCCTGTGTAGTATTCTTAGGGAGCAGCTTGGCTTATGCTGTATTCCTGGCCACTCAACATTTATGTGTTACTTCTTGTAAAAAATGTTCACCTGTTCCCGGCTATCAGAATTTTCTTCTGAGACACTCTATTGATCACCTAATACCTACTGATGCCTTCACTAGGCACTAATTTGTCCCCAAAGCACCACATGGAAGTGAAACCAAGACTCTTGTCATTATAACAAGAGCCCCTGCCCATCTACAGTGAGCAGTGATTACACTATGCACTGTTCTTACAAGGGGGTAAATGGTAATGCTATTACAGCAGTCATCCCTGCACTCTACAGTGTGGTACGATATGCTAAGACACTGTGGAAATAAATACTAAGCAGGAAACATCTTTACTCCGGAGATATTGCTTCTGTTATCACTGTAGTCATATTAAAATGCACATTTTGTCCAAAATTATCAAATTTGATGAAGTATCTTTTTTCAACCCACATAGTGGCATTCTAAAAAAATTTTTTTATGAGAAATATGGTAAATGGTAAAATTTGATGTTTATTGTAATTTTATATATTTTGGGGGATTTTTGACTAAAAAAAGGGTAAATAAATTCTTGAGGTTACATATAAATACACGAGGTTGCAATAAATACCATAAATTAAATTAAATAACTTGGTAAAGGCTATAACAATACCATATCTGTGTTGGGTTGAACACAATCAAAGCTTCCAAAAGCCTTGATTTTTTTTTTTTAATACAATGTTAAAATTTACGCTGGTGATGGATGTGGTGCATTATGAAGTTTATTATCTTAAAAGCATTCATTCAGCTTCACAAATGGGTTATTTTACTGACGGATTTTGGTGAGGTCAAAAAAATTAATAGGTTGAGCAAAATAAAATAAAAACATTTAAAATTTATTGAACATTTATATCGCAGCCTGCCATAGTTGAATGGATTGAACATATTCAATAATGACATTTCAATTGCAATATATAAGATTTGTTTATCCACAACAACTATGTAAAATCCTGAACACAGGAGATAAATATTTTTGGAGTTCATAAAAATAGTTTTTACAGCTTCATTAAATGAAGGGTGCTGAGTAATAAAAGATATTTACAATCTAGACAGGCATTGATTGAAACAAAAACTTTGGTCTTGGTGAGATAAACCTTCACGTACATATTAATGAATTACATTAAGCTATTCCCTAATACACTTATGCTATTATTACTCCATTCAAGTGGAAAAGTGAAAAAGAGAGTAACTAAATTTCCAATCACAGTTCAGGTCATAAAAAATATGAAGTGAAGTAATAAATTATTGTTGTTGTTTACAATAATAAACTTTGACATTTTCACATTAATGAAATACAAAGTGTTATGAATAGTGTTCTTTAGGCCATGTTCACACACTGTCTTTTTTGAGTAAAATAACGGCCATTGTTTTTAGTCTTTAATGATTTCCACACACAATGCCTAGAATAACGGCTTATGTTTGCAGTGGCTGTCAAATTTTTGGCGGCCGTTTAGCAATGGATGCTACAGTATGTTAAGTTAACTTCTCATGAAGAAGAGATGAAGACGGCACTCACCAAAATCTCGGCCACGGATGCTTTTAATGAGGTACAAACAGTACAAAAATAGCAAATACTGCAGGTGCACACATCACAGGGAGCAATATTTTTGCGCCTCTGTACGTCTTCTGGCTCACATAGGGGCACCACGTACAGCTAAGAAACCAGAAGTACAACTTTGTCCATGTTTGAAGGATACACGGTAGTGCCAGTACCTCTTGTTGGATATAATGCTATTTTAAGTTGTTCACACAGATTTTTTTTTTCTTTTTGCAGATATTTTACCATGTTTAAAAAAAAAATCAATGGACCTTTAATAATAACCACACCCCCAAATAAAGGGTGTTGAAAGCGGGCATAATTTTACTTAAAATTAAATAATGTACCAATAGCTGTCATTGAATACGGCCACCAAAGTATGTAAAGCAACGGACAATATTTAGTGCTAAAAATAACATCTGTTTAAAATTGTTGCATGAAAATAGCCTAAATCTGACCTTTTGTAGGCTACACACAGTATAAAACTTAATTTTAAGGAGTTAAAGGGAATCTGTCAGCACCTGAGCCCTACCCTAGGTGTTGACACTGTGTTTTAGTTGACTGTTCCCTTGTGAGCATGGGGCCTTTTGGTAATTTCTCTGTGGAGTAAATTAAGCACAATCTTTGCTGTAATGAAGAATCAAAAAGCTGTCTGTATGGGACCCGGCCCCTTTAACCAGCCACCCCGGCTCCGAGCATACATTACCTGCTCCGTGCCGCGGCTGTATGAGGCTTCCAGCTCCCCTCGCTCCTCATCAGCCAATAACTGCACTGCAGCACTGATTGGCTAATGGGGAGCTAGGGGAGCCGGTGGCTTCACACAGCCATGGCGACGAGCAGGTAATGTATGCTGCAGGCCGGGGCTGTGAGCGGCCAATGGCGGGGGAGTTAAAGGGGCTGGGTCCCATACAGGCAACGGATCCACTGCGTCTATGGGACCCATTCAGCTTCACACTACAGGATCTGCAGCGGATTTCGCTGCAAACTCGCAGCGTGAAATACGCTGCGGGTCCGGTACGTGTGAAGCTACCCTTAAGGTAAGTTATGAAAAGCAGTCTGCAGACAACACTTATCATGATGGATCAAACACTACCCACTGTATAGTTAAAAGGGTATTCTGGGGGAAAGTACTTTAAGGGAAATTCTCAGCATCTGCTCCCTACCAGAGGTGCTGACAGTGTGCTGTAATTGGAAGACCTGTTGTGAGCATGTTACTTTTTGGTAATTTGTCAGTGGAGTGGATTATGACCAATCTCAGGTCTCCTAATGTAATGAGGAGTCAATGAGTTGTCGACAAACATTTTGGCCTCATTCTAGCATGCCTCATCACCGTTTCCTCCTCCCTCTTCTTCATGAATAACCAATGCTGCCTGTCCTCCTGCTCGCTCAGCTGTCAGACAGTATCTGGCAACACAGGACCGATCTGCAATCTAATATAGTTTAACCTCCTAGCCTTTGTTGGAGCCGTGTTCTTAGTGTAAATGACTTGTCTTGACACCAGCAACAGTTTATTTAGTTATTTATTATTTATTTATTTCTCATAATTGTATCATTTTTAAAAATGCAAAGAATTACCAATCATGTCCAAATTATTATTTTTTTATATACAATGATGACAAAAATAAAAATTATATATTTTAATTTTTTTTTCATTATTGTATTTAACCGCTTGCATCTAAAGCCTGTTTTGGCCTTAATGACCAAGCTAATTCTTCAAAATCTGACCTGTCTCAATTTATGCGCTTATAGCTCAGTGATGCTTTAACGTATGCTAGCGATTCTGAGACTGTTTTTTCGTAACATATGGCACTTTATGATAGTGGCAAAATTTGGTCACTACTTTGTGTGTTTTTTGTGAAAAACATCAAAATATCATGAAAAATTTTTAAAATTTGCATTTTATGAACTTCTCTGCTTCTAAAAAAAGAAAGTTGTAGCACATGAATTAGTTAACAAGTCACATTACCAATATGTCTTCTTTATTCTTGGATTATTTGGTAAACATATTTTACTTTTTAAGGCTGGGTTCACACACAGTATATTTCAGGCAGTAATTGGTTCCATGCCAGGTCCACATAGCAACCAAAACCAGGAGTGGATTGAAAGCACAGAAAGGCTCTGTTCACATAATGTTGTAATTGAGTGGATGGCCGTCATTTAATGGCAAATATTTGCTGTTATCTTAAAACAACGGCCGTTGTATTGAAATAATGGCAGTTATTTACCATTATATGACAGCCATCCACTCAATTTCAACATTGTGTGAACAGAGCCTTTCTGTGCTTTCAATCCACTCCTGGTTTTGGTTGCTATGAGGACCTGACACTAGGACCAAATACTGCCTGAAATATCCTGTGTGTGAACCCAGCCTTAGGGTGTTACAGGGCTTAGAAATTTATTAGCAAATTATCACATTTTCGTGAAAGTTTCCAAAAATGATTTTTTTAGGGACCAGTTCTTTTTTAAAATGGATTTAGGAGGCTTGTATACTGGAAACCCCCATAAGTGACCCCATTTTGGAAACTAGACACCTTGAAGAATTAATCTAGGGCTATAATGAGTATTTTAACCCTACAGGGGATGGAGGAAAGTATTCACAATTAGGCCGTAAAAAAATGTGAAAATTTAAATTTTTTTAATAATATATACATTTAGATTAAAGTTTCTCATTTTGAAAAAGGAACATGAGAAAAAAAAGCACCCCAAAATTAGTAAAGCAGGTTCTCCTGATTACAATGGTACCTCATATGTGGGCGTAAACCACTGTATGGGCACACAGCAGGGCTCAGAAGGGAAGGAGCGCCAATTAGCTTTTCCAATGCAGATTTTGCTGAAGAAGTTTCTGAGCGCCAGGTGAGTTTGCAGTGCCCCTATAGTGCCAGAGAAGTAAAATCCCCCCATAAGTCACCCCATTTTGGAAAGTAAACCCCTCAAAAAATTCATCTTGTGGTGTGGTGACCATTTTGACCCCACAGGTATTAGAGGAAAGTATTCAAAATTAGACAGTATAAATGAAAAACCCGAATTTTTCCAATAATATGTAGGTTTAGTTTGAAATTTCTCAATTTCACAAGGAACTGGAGAAAAAAAGTGCCCAAAATTTATAACGCAGGTTCTTCTGAATACATCTGTACCCCATATGTGGGAATAAACCACTGTATGTGCACACAGCAGGGCTCAGAAGGAAGGGAGCGCCAATTAGCATTTTCAGTGCAGATTTTGCTGAAGAAGTTTCTGAGCTCCAGATGCGTTTGCAGTCCCCCTGTAGTGCCAATGGAGTAAACCCCCCTTAATTCACCCCATTTTTAGAAAGTACACCCCTCAAGAATTCATCTTGGGGTGTGGTGACCATTTTGACCCCGCAGGTTTTAGAGGAAAGTATTTAAAATAAACAGTAAAAATGAAAAACTTAAATTTTTCCAATAATATGTTCGTTTAGTTTGAAATTTCTCAATTTTACGAGGAACAAGAGAAAAAAGTACCACAAAATTTGTAACGCAGGTTCTCCTGAGTAAAAAGGTACCTCATATGTGTATAAACCACTGGGCACACAGCAAGGCTCAGAAAGAAAGGAGCGCCAATTAGCTTTTTCAATGCAGATTTTGCTGAAAAAGTTTCTGAGCACCAGGTGCGTTTGCAGTGCCCCTATAGTGCCAGCGGAGTAAAATCTCCCCATAAATCAACCCGTTTTGGAAAGTGCACCCCTGAAAGATTTTATTTTGGGGTGTGGTGACCATTTTGATGCCACAGGTATTAGAGGAAAGTATTCTAAATTGGCCAGTCAAAATGAAAAACTAAAATTTTTCCAATAATATGTTCATTTATTTTAAAATTTCTCAATTTCACAAGGGACAGGAGATAAAATTCACACAACATCTGTAACGCAGGTTCTTCTGAGTAAAACTGTAACGCATTTGTGGGCATAAACCACTGGATGGGCACACAGCAGGCCTCAGAGGGGAAGGAGCGCCAATTAGCATTTTCAGTGCAGAAGAAGTTTCTGAGCACCAGGTGTGTTTGCAGTGCCCCTGTAGTGTCAGCAGAATAGAACCCACCATAAGTTACACCATTTTGGAAAGTAAACCCCTCAAAGAATTCATCTTGGGGTGCGGTGAGCGTTTTGACCCCACGGATATAAGAGGAAAGTATTCAAAATTGGCTACTAAAAATGAAAAACTCGAATTTTTCCAATAATATGTTCGTTTAGTTTGAAATTTCTAAATTTCAAGAGGCACAGGAGAAAAAATGTACCCCAAAATCTGTAACGCAAACAGCAGGGCTCAGAAGGAAGGGAGCGCCAATTTTCTGGAGCAAAACTGCAGCTAGTAATGGATATTAGAATAGCACAGTTACTAAAATAAAATAAAAAAATGAGATTACAGGTTATGTGGGGTGGTTACAGGCAACCTAGGGTCTATATCGACAACATGGGGTGGTTACGGACAATCTGGGGTGGTTACAGGCAATCTGGGGTTGTTACAGATAAACTGAAGTGCTTATAGGTAATCTGGGATGGGTACATGTAATTTGAGGTCGTTACGCCAATCTGAAGAGGGTCACTGGCAATTTGGGGTGGTTACGGGCAATGTGCAGTGGTTAGAGGCAACTTGTGGTGGTTATGTGTAATCTAGCATGGTTACGGGCAACGTGGGGTGGTTACGGGCAATATGGCATGGATACGGACAACCTGCTGTGGTTACAGGAAATCTGGGGTGGTTATGGGCAATCTAGAGTGCTTACAGGCAATCTGGGGTGGTTATGGACAATCTGGGGTGGTTACGGACAATATGGGGTGGTTACGGATAAACTGAAGTGCTTGTAGGTAATCTGGGATGGGTACATGTAATTTGAGGTCGATACGCCAATCTGAAGAGGGTAACTGGCAATTTGGGGTGGTTACGGGCAATTTGCAGTGGTTGGAGGCAACTTGTGGTGGTTATGTGTAATCTGGCATGGTTACGGGCAACGTGCGGTGGTTACATGCCTTCTGGCGGGTTACATCTGGCGTGATTACGGGCAATCTGGGGTGGTTACGGTCAACTTGCGGTGATTACGGGCAACGTGCAGTGGTTACATATAATCTGGCATGTTACGGGAAACCTGGGGCGGTTATGTGCAACCTGCGGTGGTTACGGGCAACCTGGGGGGGGGAAGTAGGTGTAATCTGGGAGTAAACTGCAATTATTACTATAATAAAAAGTGTATGTTTTATTTTTTTGTATGTTTTTCACTTTTTCAACTATATTTCTATGATTAATGTGATATTTTCTATCACAGTAATCAAAGTTCAGTGATAGAGACAAAATTGGTCCCTGTCACTTAAAATTTTCAGAGTTGACTGCTTCTGATGCGCATGCGCACTTCAGAAGCAGTCTGGACACCGAGGAGGAAGGACCTTCTTGGATCAGGTGAGTATATGGGGGGGGTGAGTGGGGGGTGGGGGCGACTTGGGGGGGGACACTGGCACTTTTTATCCCCTGTCACCAATCATATAGGGGATAAAAAGTTCATCACTGCACTGGGAACAGGCGATCAGCGGTATATAGTATATACCGCTGATCGCCTGTTCCGGGACCACACGGAGGGTAGGGTCCCTGATCACTGCCCCATGCTCTCCGCTACCTCCAGTGGCGGAGAGCATGGGGCTTTGATTTGAGCATGGGGCGTTTGCTATAACGTTGATAGCGGTGATCGCCGGTACAGGGGGCAGGGGAAGGGGGGCTGGGGGACATACTGGCAGTGGCGGCAACATGTTGCAGCCTCTTCCCACCGCCCAATCGGCGGATGGTCACTGGATCTCCCCATAGACGCTGTGGTTGCATCGACCGCGGCGTCTATAGGGTTAATTGCCGGGGGAGCGCGGCACCCCTCCGGTCAAAGGCAGCAGGAGGGGGCGATGTGACACTGCCTCCTCCCACTGCCTGATCTCACATAGGGACAGCGGGGGGAGGCAGGGAAACCATGACTTTTGGGAAATGTCATGTTGCGGGAACCAAAATTTAGCGGCAAGGCGTTAATATAATAATAATAATAATAATAATAAAAATAATAATTTTTATCTGATTGGGAATTCTTTACACTTTAACCCCTTAAGGACAGAGCCTATAATGACCTTATTTTCAGTTTAGCGTTTTCGTTTTTTCCTCCTCGCTTTCTAAGAGCTATAACTTTTATTTTCCCATCTTCAGGGCCATAAAGCCATATATCTTTACTAAAAAGTTTTTCTTAAAAAAAGAAGAAAAAGTGTGCACTTTTTAGTAGGCCAGACAGAAAACTGTAAGTGGTATGCTTATATTGATAGTAGAATAGAAATTAGAAATAAGTAACTAAATGACCACTTTTTTTTATATTAAACATGTTTTAGCTCGATAGATAGATAGATAGATAGATAGATAGATAGATACTTGGACAATGTGTCAATTTCTGATGACAAATTCCCTCGCTAGTTGCAATGTGACCAAATTCAATTGGACTTTAATCTGAGGGGCTGATAACATACAAGGATTGTTACTTTATTATATTTTATCTGTACAGTAGAGAAAACTTTAACTGTTTCTGCCATTCCTGTGACAATCCTCGTTAGAACCTTTCATCACGGGGCTTAATGGTTTTCACCCCTGCACTTAAAGACATTTTCAAACTTTCAAAGTTCTTGCAATTTTCTGTATCGACTGACCTGCTTTTTAGCAATAATGGCTTGTCTAATCTCTTTTCTAGTCTTATTATGGACAACTACAGAAAGAGATGCCTGTATTGCACTATTTAAGGCTATGTTCACTTAGGCATTTTTGTTGAGTTTCTCATGCAACCAATGTAACACTAATTTGCAACAAATTGCGCAATTGTGGTAAAATACCAGTTTTGCCAAATGTTGCTATTTTACAGCAATCTCACACTTTGATGCAAAATAACTGGGAAGTAATAGCAAAACACATTAAAAAAAACACAGCAAAAATGACATGTGTGAATACAGCCTTAGGCTATGTTCACACAACATTTAAAAAAAGAGAAAACGCGGGCACTTTTTGTATTTATAAAATGTACGCTATTGCCGCAATGCATTGAAGTCAATGGAATGACAGACATCCAATGCATACAGTTTTTTAAACTGCCAGACGTTGCTTGCGACGTTAAATTATGTCAATTATTAATCGCGGACTAACTCTCACCCTCTTATGTTGACACTGTCAATTGACAGTAGCCATTATAAAGCAAACATGCCACAAAATAACTTCAAAAGGCACATACCTGTTATGTTTCTTATACGTACACTACTTATGTACATTGTGTATACATTTATACTTACTGAGGACTGAATACAGTAATTCAGGTTAAACATTTTCCGCTTCTAAAGGCCAAGCAAGTTCAGCGTATTGCTTTCTTACAAAACTTCTAATTTTATTACACATATTTGAGTAAAAAAAATTTTTAGATCCAAATTTCTCTAAATTAAAACCAGCGTTCAATCAAATATGTTCACATGTGCTTTGACAGGTACTGTATATACATATGAGAACAGATATTTGAATGGTTCATATATTTCTTTTATAGCTTTTGATTACAATATACAATATACAGAACAATAAGTATTGTATGTTAAGTTAATAGTAAAAATATCATAATACAATCAAGATATCCCTTCTCCTGTAAAGTCCATGGCTAATGGTGTGTATATATATATATATATATATATATGTATATATATATATATATATATATATATATATATATATATGTAAATTAGCACTTCACAGACACTACATCCTGTGATCTGTCAGTGTTGACTGAGCCTGTTCCCTGAAGACAATTTCATCACCAGTCTGTGACCTCTGATGGGATGCTCCACGGTAAATCTCAATTCAACCATGACCTGTAATTGAGAGCCCAGTGGGATATTAGACTTGACTGTGCCCCACTGACTGATCTTCAAAGAGCAGAAGCTTACTTTTGATTAAAGAATTGGTTGAGGAATCTTTTCTTTTAGAATAATACATACTAGAAATGAGCGAACCAAATCTTCCGAACTAAGATTCTTTCCTACCCTTGCACTAAACTGATCTTTTTGCAGCGTTCAAAACTAGATTGTGAAGATGGTGGTCACACATATAAAAAACAAGAAGAAAGTGTATGCTCACCTGTCCACGCTCCTACAGTATCCTCCTCTGAGTCTCCAGTGTCCCATGTTGTTCGCAGCCGCCTCCAGCCCGCTTAGCCAATCACTGGCTAAGACGGGACAGCACCGCGGCCAGTCATTGACTGAGCAGGCTGTCAGCTTAGTCAATCACTGGCTGCAGTGTTGTCCCATCTCAATTAGTCAGTGATTATCTCTGAAGTGACAGCCTGCTCAGCCAAACACTGGCCATAGCACTGTCCTGTCTCAGGTAGGAAATGGCTTAGCGGGATTGGTGGTTAAGGGGGCCATTGGAGACTTGAGGAGGGAATGTGGTCCCCCGTGGTCCCTACCTACTTGCAGTGCAGGTCCTCACTAGAGATGAGCGAACCAGGTTCGGGTTCGAGTCCAGCTGAAACTGTCGTTCGGCATTTGATTAGCAGTGGCTGCTAAACTTGGATAGAGCTCTAAAGTTGTCTGAAAAAAACATGGATACAGCCAATGACTATATCTATGTTTTCAACATAGCCTTAAGGCTTTATCCAACTTCAGCAGCCACTGCTAATCAAATGCCGAAAGTCCAGGTTCGGATGGACTCGAGCATGCTAGAGGTTCGCTCATCTCTAGTCCTAATTGACCATCCGCAACTGGGCGTCAGTCCCTGCTTTCAAATAAGTGTAAAGCACAGATAGAAAAAAATACAGTCAAGAGACAGTAAATAGTACAAACGAGCCAAGGAGAATAAGAAAGAGATTGTAACAGAGAGGGCGGACAGTAGACAAGGCAAAGTCGTAAAGACACACAGAAGGACAGGACCAAGAAGGCAGCGAGGAATAGTGGACCAAACACATGAAGGATTAAAGCCAGAGAAAGTAGCAAGATGATTTGAGGACAAAGCAGGGAACACTGAGGACTAAGCGAGGCACACCAAGAACTAAGCGAGGCACACTGAGTACTAAGCAAGGCACACTGAGGACTAAGCAAGGTACACGGAGAACAAAGTTAGGCACAGAACCAAAAGACAAAGACTGGTAAGAAACAAGCCATGGCCAGGAAACCAGGAATACAGATTGCAAGGTAAAACGCTGGACAAGCTGGACAAAGCTATCAAGACTGAGAGGAGAGAAACACCTATAGTGGAAAGCAAGTCCTGGACACAAAGCTCATAGGATAAGCAAGAGAAAAACAGAAAACCAGAGGTGGAGAGACCTGTCCATCAGAACACAGCAGAGACAAACATGAGAAGACCACAGCAAGGTAAGTGCAGGATAACTAAGAAATGGATCACAAAAGATAACAGCAAAGAACATAATAAAACCAGGAACGAACTTAAGGCCAAAGGTCTTTGGCACAGAGTTTGAATCTTTGCCGCCGAGGGTGGCACTGATGCCTTTTTTGAGGCGCGATCATGACAGATGATAAGTATAACCCCCCATCCCTCTAACAAAGCACTGTTTGGCCAGCAGGGGGTTAAATGGGGATTCAATGACAGCATTGGAGTTTTTTTTTATGCTTTCAATAATAAGCGTACCTTCTTTTTTTAGGAGACTTTTACTTATTACTATAAATGATAACTATCCACTCAAAAGCATCAATTACAATTCCTAAAAGATTATCTCAAAGCATATAAATAAATACTACCATAAATACTACGTAAATAGTATTGAGATTCTTGAGGTTAAAGGGGTTAGGCTGGGTTCACACTATGTTTTGCAATCCGTTTTTTCATCCGTTATTTGCAAAAAAAGGATGCATATGTGTGCGCTCGATTTGATCCGTTCTTCCATTGAATTCAATAATTTAAAAAAAAAAAACGGATCAAAAAGGATCAGGTTTTTTTTAATGTACACAAAAACGTAGTCAACCTCATTTTTGTAACCGTTAAAAAAAAAAACAGATTCCTTTTGATCCTATTTTTTTTTTATTATGGAATTCAGTGGAAGAACGGATCAAAATGGATGCACACACATGCATCCTCTTTTTTTCATTTGTTTTTTGCAAAAAACGGATTGCAAAAACATAGTGTGAACCAAGCCTTATCCAGCTCTACAAAAAAATGGCCACTTTCTTCCAGAGATAGCCCCTCTTTTGTCTCCAGTTTGGGTAAGGTTTTATAATTCATTTCCACTGAAGTGAATAAAGCTTAATTTCAAACCGCACCTGAACTGGAGAAAAGAGTCATATTGTCTTTTGAAGAAACTGGATAACCCCTTTAATAACCACAGAGGAGTATGATAGAACTGACCAATCTAAGAAGTAAATTATAAAGTAACATCATGAAAATAATTTTTATATTTTCCAAATGTTGCTTCTTATTTCAGTCTAAAGGTGCCCCCACTAGGTTTTTAGTGGCATTTTTGTTCCCTCCAAAATATGGGCTACAAAAAAGGTCAATGCATTATGTGCCTTTTTTTCCTCATGCATGTGCATTTTTGTCTTTATTTTTGAATAGTGTTTGCTGCAATTTGGCACTTACCAGGTCTGCGTTCGGGTCCGCAGCTACGCCAGAAAAAAAAAGAGTTTAGTAAATTTTCTGTGTGCCAAGAGTTTAGTATATTTTCTGATGGTGAGTGCCAGGTTCTAGGTTCATGAAACATTCACCAGCCAATCAGCAGCTGCCTTACGCTGCCTTGCGCGTCTCAAGTCTCCTTTGCTCTCCGCTCAAAGAATTGACATTCAAATTTACTCAGTGTGAAATAGCCCTAAGGGAGGAAAACCAGTTTACAAAAAAAGTTATACCCTCAGCATTCTGTGTTTCAAAATAACTGCCACATAGCCTTAAAAAAGATCTTTTCATAAACTTAAAGCGACTCTGTACCCTCAGTTTGTGATAAAGCCAGGAGCAGTGTGCCGTCATTTCTGCAGTATATCAAATTCAGCAGGATTGCCAGCTATTTAAAGACTATTTTAAAATAGATTTGTAGTGTCCAACTACGGGTGGTTCCTTTGTCCATGTACACCCAGATAAAAATAGTTCACTAAGATCCCACAGCTAGTGCAGCTTCTTGCTGTGCCCTACTACAGAAACTAGGAATCTCAACCCACCTGTGCGCAGCTGCAGTACATGTAGGAAGGTTTAACCAGCTTTACACCTATTTGCTCACACCTGTTTATTGTTAGTTTTAGTCTGGCCCTAGACCACAGAGGAGTCAGAGCAATCTAGTTCCAGTTCCAGAGAGAAAGAACACAGCAGTTATGCACTGCTAAAGCTTAGCTGTGGGGTATCCGGAGAAATAGGAAAACACCCTTGCCTACTCCAAGTATCATAACTTCCGGTTAGCCACCCCCTAAAAAAGAGAGGAAGAGGGACTGATCCTCAGTAGAGCACAGTGCAAGTTAGCAGCTCTATACTGACAACTCTTGACTATGTGGGAAAACGTTCACTAGTTTGCTTTACCCAGTCCTGAAACTCGTACTACCTCACAGGGCAGTCTCCAAGACTGTGTAGGCAGTAGGCGGTAAAATAACACAAATTTATCTAAACATAAGTACAAGGAGTTCTTTAATTTATACTTCACACAAATCCCGGCAGAGTACAGTATTAATTAGGCAAGCGCTCCTATCCAGCCCCTACAGTACCCTGACAAACATTTTTTTCTTCTACCTCCTGCTACCAAAGTCTGTCTAAGAAGGGTAATACCACTCCTGGCCCCTGTGTTAAGTCACCCCAAAACACCAGAGCCCACCAGCTGGTGCAACACCAGTACCCAGCGCTCCAGGCCATAGCAGATAGCTAAAATATGGAATCTCCTTTCTTATAGATTACAAAAATTGTGTGAGGAATTTATCAAGATGAATGATTCACCCGCTGGTCTTAATGTTAAATTCAGCTGATTTGCATTTCCCTGATTTATAATGAGGCGCAAACTTCCTAATAAATCAGGCAGTTCAGCCCTTTTGGATCTATTCTTAAAGGGAATTTGTCAGCATCTGGAGGCAACCCAAGGTGCTGAAAGTGTGCATTAAGTGACAGGTTACTAGTCAGAAGGGCCCACAGTCGGGACACTCAGCGCGGATGCGCCGCTCCTCCACTTTATGACGCCCGTAAGTACAATGAAGAGAAGAGGGGTAGGCCTGTGATATCAGTGGTAAACTATCAGGATGGTGTGCACGGTCCTTGACAGCATCGGTGCATACGTGAACATCGAGGCCCCCTTCTATGTACCCTTCTAACTAGTATATTGTCACACTTTTAGCACCTCGGGTTGGCTCCAGGTCCTGAAAAGTTCATTTCTCGTGCGTCTTATTGGGGGACACAGATACCATGGTATAGGCTGCTGCCACTAGGAGGCGCTGACACTAAGAGAAACAAAGGAAGTGACTCCTCCTGAGCAGGATATACCCGCCCACAGGCACTGAGCTAAACCAGTTTAGCTTAGTGTCAGTAGGAGGCAGACACAGGTCTGGGTTCTCCAGACCAGTTTCTTCCTTTATGTTTAGTTAGTTAGATTTCTTTTTCCTTCTAGGTCCTATGGATTCTTGGGCACGGTGGGTTATCTAAAACTCACCCTGATCCCCCCACTATGCGACCAGGGAACAGACCATAAATGTAAATGGGCTGTGACCCCTCGGTCGCCACCGGCCGGCAACGTGACACCAGGGCCCCAGATCAGTCTGGTCGCCTTTCTGCGGACTCTGTATCCGCACAGCCCCTTCCCGCCTCGCCCCCCAAAGCTTGGCGCGTAAGGTGAGGCACCCACCGGCTGAAGACTACAATGGTGAGTATGGGCTCCTATATGGTGAGTATATTCCCCCTGCCCACCCTCCCAGGCCGCCATTTTATTCCCATCTGCAACTCTCCCTCTCTCCAGTCACTTGCAGCCCTCCCCAGGCAGATGCTCCTCTCCTGACATTTTCAGGGTCTCCCCTGTCAGTAGCAGCCCAGCCCCTCCACAATTTTATTTTTATTTGTGCCTCTCTGGGTGCCATGGGGCGCACTGTGAGGGATGTTCCTCCCCTGACTGGGTGCTGCGCAGGCCGCAGTTTCCCGCACTTTTCCTTTCATGTGGCTCTAGAAACCATACTAAAGGATGCTCCGCCCCTTTTCCCTAAGCCCCGCCCCTTACCGGGTGCCGCGGCATCCTCCTCTATTGTGGCTCTCCAGAGTACACACTGGGCTGCCTCCGCCCCTCCCGGTTTGCCCCGCCCCCTCTCGGGTGCTGCGCGGCCCACTTCATTCCTTTTTATTATGTTTGGCTCACTGGAGCCTGCGCTGGGGAGGCCCCACCTCCTCCGGTAGGCCCCGCCTCTTCCGGGTGCCGCGCAAGCCGGAGAATTGCCGCCTTCTTACAAGTTGTGCAGCCTGCACTGAAATGCTCCTCCCCCTCCCGGTAGGCCCCGCCCCCTTTCGGGAACCAGGCGGCCCGCAGCATCCCACCTTAGTCTTGTGGCTCTGGAGCCTTCACTGTAGGATGCCCCTCCCCCTCCCGGTAGGCCCCGCCCCTTTTCGGGTGCAGCGCAGACCGTGGCATCCCCCCCTTATGGCTCTCTCTGGAGCCTGCACTGAAGGATGCTGCTTCCCCCTCCCCCTGCCACATGTGTGTATGTGTGTGGTCTCCTGATGGAGCTACCACACACACTGCTCTCTATTCCAGCAGCCTGGGACACAATGCATCTCTCCTGCCACCTACTGGTGGAAGTGATAATTACACCATTACATATAGGAAAATGGCTTGCATCAGGTTTTATTATGTCCTAGGTTCCTTGCACTGTTCCAGCAACCCTTAGGCAGCAGATCCAGCATTTTTGGTGCTGGTTGACCCCTCTGTGTCAGATTTTATATATATACAATTACATTAATACATATATACAACCACATGCACATAGACACATTCCCCATCAGATAGTGTTTCTGTGCCCTCAGAGAGATCCTTCTGCTACATGGTGTCACAAGTAGGACGGAAACAGACACATTACCCGTTATCAGGCGGCGTATCTGTGCTCTGAGCAGAACCTTCTGCTACATGGTGTCACGCAGGAAACAGAACCAGACACATTACCCGCTATCAGGCGGCGTATCTGTGCTCTGAGCAGAACCCTCTGCTACATGGTGTCACAAGTAGGATGGAAACAGACACATTACCCGCTATCAGGCGGCGTATCTGTGCTCTGAGCAGAACCCTCTGCTACATGGTGTCACAAGTAGGACGGAACCAGACACATTACCCGCTATCAGGCGGCGTATCTGTGCTCTGAGCAGAACCCTCTGCTACATGGTGTCACAAGTAGGACGGAACCAGACACATTACCCGCTATCAGGCGGCGTATCTGTGCTCTGAGCAGAACCCTCTGCTATGTGGTGTCTCGGTAAGTACATGGAACCAGACACGTTGCCTGTTTTCCAGGCAGTGTAATTGTGCTCTGAGCAGAACCCTCTGCTACATGGTGTCACAAGCAGGACACAAAACCAGACACATTACCGTTCCTAGGGGGACTACTGTGTTCTCGGGGCAGAATCCTTTGCTAATTGGTGTCGCAAACAGGACATGGAACCAGACACATTACTATGCGGTGTTCCTGTGCTCTCACTACAGAACCCTCTGCTACGTGGTTTGTCATGCAGGTTATGGGACCAGACACATCACCCATTGTCAGTCGTTGTTCCTGTGTTACTCAGAGCTTCCCCCTCTGCTACAGGATATCATAGGTACAACACATATCCGGTCATTCACATCACCCATTAGCGGGCGGTGATTCAGACCTGCCTCTCATCTTCATGAAATAGATTCCTTTACTGCATGATGTCACATACATAGAACCGGACACGCTACCCCCTCCCAGATGGTGGTACAAGGTTATTCAGAGCTCTGCCCTCTGCTGCATGATATCGATACAACTACCTGTAGTTCAGTGTGCACAGATTGGGGTGTTCTGTTATATGATATGACACCTTCTTCAGGTCCACTCACTATACTGGTGATGCTGGGCTTTTCTCGTGTCCAGTTCACATTTACGTTGGGACACAGCCCTGATCTCTTCCCTGCTCCCAGAGCTCACACTGTAGACCTATATTACATGTCTAGCTTACATGTCTGACCATTGTACCTGGTACATTACCTGCTTCCAATCCAGGTATTTGTATCTCTTGAATGCTGGTCCTCTGTTACTTACTGCTTGCAGCTAGTCTGCTCGTGTTACCCTGTATATGACCTTTTTCCTCCTCGCAGGACTTCCATGATCTGTGCCTGTCACTTCAGGGGATCATCATACGGTAACTTGTTACTACACCATCTTGTCTTCTATATGTTTTCCTTGACAAGTCTCATTACCTGCTCTCAGGCAGCGTAACCTTGGTGTCTTCCTGTTGGGCTGTATCCTTTCTAAAGCCCTAGCATTCTGCTACATGTCCCACTACAGGTGGCCGGCAGCATACAGTTCCGGTCACTATTTCTCCTGGTACTGTCAGGGTGGTTCTTCTGTCCTTCATCTGGGCATAACGGCCACGTACTTGCATTTGTCTCGCTGGCTGTACCCCAGTGGTATGGCTTGTATTGCTTAGACCGCCTCTTCTGCTATACTGCAGATGGTCCTCAGCATCGTTTGGTCTTAGTTTCTCATGGTGCTCTACTTCCGGTAGCTGGCTTTGGTCAGCACCAGCCACTTTGCCTCTTCTCATTGATCTGTGTATAGCGAGGCCTCTCGGTTCCTCAGGTAAAACAGTAAAGGGTTTCCTCTACCCCTGGTGTAGGTAGGACATCAACTGCCTACATGACCATCACAGTACTACTGTAGGACTTCTCCTTCTGCATCTGCCTATGGCCAACATAGCAAGTATTTAGTCTTCTCTCTCTTAGGCAGCTGCAGTCTCACAGGGTGAACATTCCTGTTTACTGCCTGTACTGTTTCTCTAATGCCCTCAGCACAGGTGTATGGTCTCTTCGTGGTCTAGCTCCTCCAGGTGTCCTTGTTTGGCCATATGGACTATGGGGCATTGTTCTCATTTCGGTGTTTCGCAGTTCTCCCACATACACCATTACTCCTTCTCTCTGGAGTAATGCACTGTTGTTCAAGACCCCCCTATCCCAGGGTTGGTTTTTTACCACTCAGCAAGGAAATCTTCAAACAGCCCTTTCCTCCTCCACAGAGTTGGAATATTTAGTATAATAAGTATCCTCCAGATACTTTTTCTGAGGACTGTTATCCGATATAGCTTCTTCCAACAGGTGGGTTTGGGTTCCGGCCCTCACTGGCCTCTATGAGCACTCCTGCTGGCCTTCCTTGTCCTTGGTCTTCTTGTTGACCTGCCATGCTCTCCATTCGGGGCTCACGGTCCCCCTCTCTTATCTTGTCTTCCATGTGGAGTCCTCGAGAACTTAATCCCTTAAAGGTCTCCTTGCAAACAGGGGTGTTCTGGGGCCCATGTCTGGCCCTACCCAAGGCTCTATAGTCTCCACACTCATCACATTCTGGCCAGGCTTACATCTATTCGGCAAGTTGCCAATTCTCTATCATCTTGTCTCATTCACTGTTAACGCCCCCTTGTTTCTCTGTGGCTCTGCCCACCAGAATGCATCTGGCTCTCGCCTTCCCATTGCCTGAGGCTCCGGTTGAGCTGGTTGATCCTTTGATCTCTTCCATGTGGCCATTAGTCTCCACACAATGTTTTTTCTTTCTGTTCTGCTCTTACCAAGCAACGTCTCTGCTCACATTTTGAGGCGTTGATTTCTAGATCTAGTCTACATATGGGCCCTAGTTTATCTATTAACTGCTGTGCCCATTGCCATGTGACAACTCCCGTGCCCATCAGCCTTACCTTGACCTCCCTCTACAGTTTTCTTCTGGGACTCCAGGCTCTCGGGCTCCTCTAGTCTCCTGGGAGCAGAGTGTTTTAGATGATCGACCTCCTTTCTAAGGCTTTAACAGCCCATGGAGATGATTTTTCCCAGCTTACCGGCTTTCCTCTGCTCCTCTTTTCTGTCGGGCACTGCGGGGAACCAGGTACTACTGTACTCCTTCCAGGTCAACTTACACAGGATTCTGATCGCGGTTTTCCCTTCTCCTGTTCCTTCCTTTCCCTGGACTGCATTACGCTTGGAAAGCTTTATTCTTCATATTACCATCTATGTGTTTCTCAGATGGGGTTACTCATGTCATAGGCCATGGCTTCTCCTAGATTGCCATACTTCTCTTGTGCTCGATCTATGTCTTCTCCTAGGCCTATGGAGCTTCCAGCCTGGCCATTCTTCCCTGCTCCATAGTCAGGGACGCAGCTTCTCCTGCATCTCATGTGGCACCTTCTATGAGAGACGCTCAGTCCTCTCTCCTTTATTTGACGCCTTAGGCCATAAAACACTTTCCAGTCTCTCCCGTCATGGTTGTATTTGCCTTTTTTCTGTTCTACCTCTGGGTAAGTCCCTGCCGCCTGTGGTCGCCTACTTGGCTGGGCGTCTCCTTTTTTTCTGCACATCTAGCCTACTAGTTCTGTTCGACTCAATGTTACGTCATGTCGCTGGCTTACAGGAAGGCCACAACCCACTCTGTCTGCAGTGCAGCACATTGCTCCAGGGACTAGACCCTCTTTCCTTTGCGGCGGATCCGTAGGGGTTTTTTAGACTGCATTCAGCATCATCCCTTGCTCTCTTCCTAGTTGATAGTTGTGTTGGTGCTATTCAGTTCCTCGTCACTGAACGCTCTTGTCTAGCGGTTATCTTTCCCACCCCATGGACTGCTTTTGGACGTCCCATGGTATCTGTGTCCCCCAATAAGACGCACGAGAAAGGAGGATTTTTTACTCACCGTAAAATCTCTTTCTCGTAGTCTTCATTGGGGGACACAGCACCCACCCATTTTGTTTTGGGTTTTTTCCTCGGTATGGTAGTTTTCTCCGTTTTGGTGTTATTCCTACTTTACCTGTTCTTGACTTCTCCTACTACTCTTGTACAAACTGGTTTAGCTCAGTGCCTGTGGGCGGGTATATCCTGCTCAGGAGGAGTCACTTCCTTTGTTTCTCTTAGTGTCAGCGCCTCCTAGTGGCAGCAGCCTATACCATGGTATCTGTGTCCCCCAATGAAGACTACGAGAAAGAGATTTTACGGTGAGTAAAAAATCCTCCTTTCAAAGAGCCTCAGTGGAACAGTAATACCTGACTAAAATTGCATTTTGTATCAACTTAATGCAGGAGCAGCAGACAGATTGAAAAACAATGAAATATTACCAATGGTAATATGACACAAGGGTACTTCTAGGTAGAACACCAAGCAAGAATTGGTGCCCTGCACTGGTTAAAATAGTCACAGGTTTTTTTTTATTTATTTTTTATAACTAATAAAACATATGATGTCCTTAGGTCTGAGCCCAGGCATGATGTAGATTGCTTTCATAAAGATAAAATACAAAGTAGCACCTGTATAACCCTCATGCTCTTTCATAATAGCACATAAATATGATTGATGATATCTAAGCACCTGGTGGCTTTTTAATCTGAACAGTCAACCACCTGTCTGGGTCAAGCAGATGTATGTAAATCACAGAACTACACTGTATTGTTGCATTGAAATGTGTTCTCTTCAACTTGCCACAGGTCAGATAGATCTACCAGAGTATCTTATCTCATAATACTATCATATTAAGTGTACCCCATAAGGTTGATAGTATGGCAAAGAACACAAATGCCACAACAAGAGTATGAGTGAATCACAAATGAGCAAATCGTATGGTCAGTAGTATAGGGTTGTACTTAAAAACATATAAGGATCTGCTACATTTTTGTTTCCACTTTCTCAATTTTTTTAACCTGCCATACGGGAGTGTATTGTCGTTCTACTCCACTCTTAAAATAAGATATTTATGTTTTTTATTAGGGCAGCAACATGTAACCTCTTTAAGAAAAATGGTTATGAACTCAAACGTTTTATCTAGGGAGTGCTATTTTTTCTCAGGCAATTGGTGCAGAAATAGCAGAGTTAACAGTCAGACATGGTAAGTTAAGGCATCTAGTTGATGTGCTGCATCTATTCAATTCATACCGTCCATACAAGTCTATGGAAATATTGAAACTGTGAAAATAACTTCTACCTACCTTTTTCATTCCCCCTTCCTACCATTCTCATAAAGAGTAGGGGGTGTCCCAACTGAGCCACTGATTGGCTAAGAGAGCATATCCACGTTCCAACCACTAACTTGAAAGCAGTGGAACCACTTCTCCATATAAATAGTGGTGATGGGGACAAATAAAGGTAAGTAATTTTACTTTTACCACCTTTTTGATTAAAGATTTTTAAAAGTGTCCCTTTCATGTAAAATCATTTTACTCATTTTACTTTAATATTGAGTTTCAAACACACTACTGCATTATGTCTCCATACAAGTTCCAAGTTGCTCAGAGCTGTAATATGGCATTCACAGAAATCTATGGGGCTACAAAGCTCATTTGCATGCCTCCAAGAACAAAACATATATGCCATGTCCCATCAGATATCATAGTATGCAGATATTTTAACTTTGGGAAGAATATCTCTGTAATACCGTGTCATATTCCGGCACCATACAGAGGCACATGAAGTGCTTACGGCTTCACAGTACAGAACCAGAATACTGTAACTCTGTTATCTACTTGTTTATGTCCTGTGTTTATTTTGTACAGTAAGTTTTCTATTCTGAATATCTTATTTACTAATTAACACCTTAATATCTTCTATTAATGCATAAATATGTACTAATATGTTTAGAAGCCCTAAGCATCCATGCATAAAAAATTATGAAGATATTCACATAGCGAAAGTCCACAACTCATAATAAACATTATACTCATGGGCATTAAAATAAGTAAAGTAAAAGCACGGAAAAATAATCATGAACTGAAAAGTTGGTAAAAAGAGCAAAGACAAAAAAAATCTGGAAGATAAAATGCGGAATTATAAAACTGGTATATACTATGTCAATACAGCTAATGGCTGGGTTCACACTACGTATATTTCAGTCAGTATTGTGGTCATATTGCAACCAAAACCAGGAGTGGATTAAAAACACAGAAAGGATCTGTTCACACAATGTTGAAATTGAGTGGATGGCCGCCATTTAATGGCAAATATTTGCTGTTATTTTAAAACAACGGCTGTTGTATTGAAATAATGGCAGTTATTTACAGTTATATGGCGGCCATCCACTCAATTTCAACATTGTGTGAACAGATGCTTTCTGTGTTTTTAATCCACTCCTGGTTTTGGTTGCAATATGAGGACCACAATACTGACTGAAATATACGTAGTGTGAACCCAGCCAATGATTGTGAATAAGGTCAGCTTATCTAGCTTGTTTAGTAAGGCTTAAAATAGGTAACAGTAAAAGGGTTAATTAGAATATGACTGTTGTGAATGACCTTTTGAGGATTACATCTAGAGACTCTAACAATATCCCTTACACACATTCTCTCAACCTAGAACAGGGCTGAAGCTATCGCCTTTAACTGTTTCTGGCTTCAAGATTTACATATAACTGATGTTGGGCTCTTTGTGGGTGGAACCTCACACCTTGTTTTCTTCATGGATGGAGCCTCTCTGCCTTGTTTTTTTCTTGTCTTTTTTTATAGTTGGAGCCTAACTTCCTCTTTTTCAGGGGTTAAGCCTCACTACCTTATTTTCTTTATTGTTGGACCCTTTTTTTCATGGTGGAGTCTCATTGTCTTTTCTTCATGCATGGAGCCTCAATGTCTTATTTTATTCAGGTGGAGCCTCTCCTCCTTGTTTTCTTTATGGGTGGATCATTTCCATTTTGTTTTTTTCTATATCCCATATGTAAATCTATATGTAAATTATTGTCTGTGGCTAGGATGTTAGGTTTATTCAAAGATTACACTTTAAGTGCACTGGAATAGTGTCACTTTATGGCTATGTTCACACAACGTCAAAATAGAGAAAAAGCAGCCGATTTTGATATTGAAAAAAGTCTATTATTGCCGCAATTTAACTTCATGGCAATGTATTGAAGTTAATGGAAAGACGGACGTACAATGCACACAATGTATTGAATAACGGACATTTTTACCGTGGACGTCAAATTAATGAACATGATCGTTATTTTCGGACATCTTTTGCAAACAGCGGATGTTTTTTATTAGTTGTCCACACACAATTTTTCTTTTGTCATCGTTCTTTCATCGCTTTACTATTTAATTCAATGGACTTTTCAATTAAGCCACACCCAAAGGCCAATTAGTAACCCAAACTAGAATAGTGTACAAACACCATGGGGTGGCTAAATGATGTCTGTGATTTTAGACTCAAAATGATGGGCATCATTTTAAACAGAGCTGAAAAAACGTAATACGCACATAGCCTATTTGTTTGACAACTGCAGACAATAAGATGATTTTGAAAAAAAAAATAGTTATTATTATTTCTGTGGGCAGCGCTAGTCTTGTTTATGCCTTGGTTCTGGTATTGTATTGCAACAGATATTGTATGCCCAACAGAATGGGCATAAGTTTAAAAATCAAACATATTCCAGTCGAGTTGTTCCTGAAAAAAATAGAATAAAAAGAAATCCTAACCCTGAACAACCCCTTAACCCTTTTTACTAGCATAATACTATTCTGAACACTGATAAATTTAATGGCAGCAAAAAATAGTTAACAACACAGTTTGCAATTAGACCTCCTCTGAGAGACAGGTAAGGTCATTTGTCACCTCCTGATTTATGATCTATCTAAGAAATTTATTAGCTGTAAAAGGGGTATGAGGATGCTCCATTAACCAGGGATAATAGTCGAAATACATACTTCATTTTTTCCATGCAACAATTCCTAGTATGAGTTTAATATAGTATAGCAGTGCATGTAAGAGATTGTTATTAAGCCCTGGTACCTTGTTTTTATGCCTGTGGTATCTTCTACTGGGAAGAAATTCATTTTAGTATATTTCAGCCTATATTATCAGGGGCAAGGAGGTGCTGTCTTGTTTTATCTTTAGAAAGTGTGAAATCATGATTGAACTGATAAATATTATTAAACCTTTACTTAGGGGAAATTGTTTGAGGCGTGAGTCCAAACAAAATTGTCCTTTATATGAGGAATCAGGAACCTTATACAATTCAGCAACATTTGATCATGTCTATATGAATTCACACTATACATTTTATGTGACACAGATGAAAAGCCTTAAGCCTCAACTTACTACTGATGTATTATATATAACCCGTTTGTAAATACTACAACATGGTTGGAAACAAGTGAATTGGTTTAGAATGAATCTAACTCATTCCAAATTTTAAAAGAAAATTGGGCTTGTTCAAATTTTGGGGGGATTTGCTTCATTCAAATCAGCACATGGTCTTACTAAGTAGTGACTAGTAGCTATACTTATTGAGCAGCAAGGTATATATTTAACGTAAATGTACCATCAGGTACATTCTCTTTAAGTATTGCCCATCTTTAGAACGGAGCTGGGGTGTGCTCCTTTTTTGAACCATGGCCTGGTTTCTATGTCTGGCACCATTCTATTCATGGGTACCGGGCCGGGGGTGAAGCACTAGAGATGGGCCGGCCAGCCCCCAGTGGGAGGAAACCTCCTCCCCTCTATGACGCGGCTCCATTAGAATCAATGGAACTGCATCATAGAGCGGAGGGGATTTCCTCCTCCCCTTCAGTGCTTCACCACTGCCCTGGTACCAATGAATACAATGGCACCATACATGGGAACCAAGCTGCGACTAAAATAAAAAAAGGACTGTGGCACCGGCTTTCCTGCATCGGCACTGTTCTATACATGGGTAATACAGCAAATGAAACTGATGGTACATCCGCTTCAAAACCTGGAGTACTGTCATGAATGCAACTTTGGCGCAGTCCTCGGTGCGTAAGGTACGACCGAGACTGCGATCTTGGCCATAATCTTCCATTTATTCTGTTTTTTGTTTGCCTTGTTTTTGCCAGTCTGAACTGTGTCTTATTTCTTCTGGTCTGCTAATTGTTTTCCCTGCCCCACCCGTGTCTGTGCTGCTAAATTTCCTCTGGTCATGTAACAGTTAACCTGCCTTGCCTCAGTGATTGACAGCTGGTCCCTCCTATCATCTTCTGTACTTGGTTCCTGGTCTCCTATTTAAGTTAGCTGTTTCTGCCTGTGCCTTGCCGGTTATTGACTTAGTCTCTGCCTGCTTGTGGTTCTGTTTCTTGGCTTCTCCTGACTCCTGCTTAGTATATTTGACCTCCCTTGCTTGCTGCCTGCCCCTGACCTTATTGCCTGTTTTCTGACTATGCTTTTGGATCCGATTTTGTACTTTTGCTGCCAGACTGTTGTGACCCGGATTGCTGACCATTCTTATTGTGTTTGTTCATTTTGTCTATTGTTTCTTGTATCCAGGCCAGGGATCACCGCCAAGTTGTCTGATGCCATTTTAGGGCAGATTGCAGCAATTAGGTAGGGACAGTGGGAGGGGCTGAGCTCAGGGCTTACTGTCTCTGTGTTTGGTGTGACTGGTCCTGACATAATAACCGGCGAACAAAAAAAATCTGCTGCCCCCTCTGGTTCCATGACTATGGTAGAGGATCTTGCTATCCAGGTGGAGGGGGTGTAAGGCCTGGTAGAAAAGCTGGCCAACCAGGTCAATATGCTTATAGACATGGACCTAGTCACCCAAGTGAAGGGTTTGGCAGTACTGGTAGCTGAGCTGACTGATAAAGTTTGTGTCCTTACAGCTAACCAGGCTGGGGCTGTGGCGCCCCCAGTGGTAGTGCAATCTGCTAAAGCTACAATGTTGCTTCCAGACCGGTTTTTGGGGGACAGAGACAAATTTGAAACCTTTAAAAATTCCTGTTTGTTGTATTTTCGTGTCAACCACTTCCCTACACAGCAGGAAATGGTAGCTATAGTTGTCTCACTGTTGCAGGGAGATCCCCAGGCCTGGGCTCTTAAACTCCCTCCTGAGGCTGAGGAGTGGAGCAATTTAGAGCACTTTTTTCTTTCTCTGGGAGCCATCTATGCTCAGCCAGATCATGTGGGTCTAGCTGAGACACAGTTATTGACCATTCGTCAGGGCAAGAGAGCAGTCGAAGATTACTGTGCCAAGTTCAGACGTCACAGTGTGACCACCGGGTGGTGTGAGGCTGCGCTTAAAGCATTATGCAAGCAGGGATTGTCTGATGGCATTAAAGACGCCTGGACAGGTCATCCAGATCCCCTTAACCTGAAGCAGGCCATGGCTTTGGCGGTACGCATAGACCGCAGGCTCAGGGATAGGCAAAAGGAGAAAGCAGGTCCTGACTTTTCTAAACCTTATGTCTCTCCATCTCTGTCTTTGAAAAAAACTGTCCTTCCCTCTGATTACATCGAGAATGAACCCATGCAGTTGCGAGTTATGGGCATCAGGACCAGACGTGAACACCGGAGATTATATAGACTCTGTTTCTACTGCGGTGATGACGGACACTTCATTTGCCACTGTCCCAAGCGTCCCCTGCGGCCAGAACATCAGCGTCCAGGTGACAACCAGGAGAGTCACATGGGCGCACAGGTACCTCAAAGTGGTGTGGGTATGCATTGTTGCTCTGCTGAACCTAATGTAAAATCTATGTATCCAGCCAAAAATGACTCGCCGATCTTGAATAATTGCAACATAGAAGCTGAGTCGGTGTCAGATGCCAGTAGTATAATTGGTGATATCGAGCCTGTCAGTCACCTAGATGCCTCCGCTGATGAGTGGTTGGTATGTAATGTTAGATTATAATTATAGATACACTTTATAGCCTTGTTTTTACTAGAAAATGTGTTAAAAACGTAACAAACCTTGTTATAGGTCCATTATACTTTTTATCAATAAGTTCTTATTCTACTGTCAAGCTCCTATGGATTTGGTAATGTCTTGACTCTTGATGAATCTTTTATTGCTAACACCCCCTTGCTTAGGGTGCTTAGCAATTTTTAACGATGAATGATAAACAATCGCAAACGAGATTGTTTATAGTTAACCTGAAATCGTTCACCATATTACACAGAACAATAATCGTTAGATATGCTCATTATTATGATCATTATTGCGATCATTACTATGATCGTTAAGGGCTCATTTACACAAAAAGATTATCTGACATATGATCTACCAAAGATTTAAAGCCAAAGCCAGTATTTTAGGTTAATTTTAGGTTCAGATCTAAATCAACGCTCAACGACAGACATCCAATTTTTTTGCACGATAGTCGTCCTGTGTAACAGTGCCTTAGTCCAGCATCAACTTTCCAGCCTTCCCTGTATTAAGGATTATCACGGCTGACCTGTTAGTGTTGTGAATGTATTAAACAGCCTTTTTTAAGGTTCTTTGATCAAAGCTTGAAACTAAGTGCTGCTTTTAACTTAAAATGTGTCTTTGGGATTACAGTTAAAAGTGATGCTTAGCCAGAAGAATTTTATTTATTTATTTATTTATTTGGGGGGGGGGGGGCTTCTATTGTGTAGGATGAGGCTTCATCTCCACCATCTGGCTGACACTCAAGCAGTTGCACTCCCACACAGTGTATACTCGAATTTAGCTCAGTGGTCCACTAGGGAACCTTACTTGTGTAAGATTGAAAACATCATGAAATAACCCTTGAAAAAGATTTCATACGAAAAAACATAAATTTATATCTAGAAAACATTTAGAAATACGCTGGTTTGAGAAGCAAGACGTATCAAACAAAGAAACTTTCCCTACCTACAGGAACTCAAAAGCAATGAAAGTGTGAGTAATTACTAAAATCATAAGGCGCTGAAAAGAAGCATGTAAAAGTTTCCCAGCAGATTTCTTGGGGGAAAAAAAGAGTTAGTCTACAGAAAAAAAAAAAAGTGTAGTTTTCTATTCTACCAGGGTCTGTCACTATATATTATATTTATATATGTTATTATTATTAATTTCTTTTGCAGCAGCAGAATACCCCTTTAACCCCATTCAACTCTCCAGTCTATTACCTATATTCTACTATACCACAAGGTTTTATCAGTCCAATACCTTTATACTATTTTACACTGAGTTTTTAGTAATTTTTTGCTTTGTATATATGTACAATTTTTATATGCTTACTTTTACCTGTAAGTGCTGCATTTTTCCTGTCTCATCTGAGTGATAACGAATAACAACAATTTATTTGTTCTTCAGCTGAAGTTATTTGGTTTTTTTTTTTTGTAAAAACAAATTATTTCAGTTGTAGGAAAATACTTCTCTGCATTCATGCTTCTTCTTGAACACAAAGTAATCAATGCAACCATTTTATATAACTATAGCTTTGGTAGCCAACTTTTTTTTCAACACTATTTTGAATATGACAGTGGAAAAATATTTCAATATAAAAATAAAAAAAAAATAAAAAAGTATACCAATAACATTTCCGCCCAGTAGAGATTCTCCTACTTTTCAGTCCTAGCTCCAATTTAAAAAAATTGGTGTGTGTGTGTGTGTGTGTGTGTGTATACATATATATATATATATATATATATATATATATATATATATATATATATATATTAATACAACATAAATATAAAATGCAAAAATGTCAGAGGTAGTATCAACCTTCTTTCTTTCATGCAAGTATGATTTAGTAATTTAGTGTGCCAATATATTAAGTGATTCCAATTGGAGAATACCCGGAAATCAGTTGCAATGAAAAGTAATAATCTGAACTTTCAAAGAAACAGATAAGTCTTGTACATATCATATGCTGATGCCATTGCTTTATTGAATCAAGCCACATTCAGACTTATTGAAAATAGTTTGACATTTAAGCAGTTTTTATTGAAATTGTGTAGTTCAAAGAAATAAGCCGTGATGGAGTTTTACCATCATCCATTTTAATAATCCCATAAAAATGAAAGATATAAAAACCATAACCCATATCACTGCTTTTTTCATCTCTCAACAGTAGATAGAAAATGAAAAAGCATACATTTTCCCTTATTTTTATTATTTTTTCATTCTTCCAAATCATTTCAGCCGAAATAATTTTTAAGATATATACAAATGGCAAAACAGTGACGTTTCATGCGAGCTCTTAGAATGATCAACTATGGCCATTGTTTAGTTGAAATGGAACAATTGTGTTGATATCAGCAGTAACTGCTGCAACATAAAAGAGATGGAATAAAGTGTGAATAAAGGAACACACAGAATGGACCTATGACGTAGAGCTGTGGGAATTTTGGATTTCAGCTTCACCACCGTAATGATAATCATAAAACAAATATATAATCTAGTTGTAAAGTTGTGCAAGGTAAAATAAAAGAATTTAGAAGAAATAAAGATTATGGTTTTCTTGGTTTTCTTAATTTTTCCAGTAAAAAAAAAAAAAAAAATCATGATGATAATTATAATACAAAGGTTAATAATAGTACAAATAATAAAATAACTCTCACTAATACATTATGTATTATTATTATTATTATTATTATTTCTTTTTTTTCTGGTTCTACTAATTGTCAGAAAAAAATAACATGAATTAAAATGTACTTGTATTTGTTTTAAAGGTATACAAAAATAATCAATTACAATTGTAGCCAATCCTTTTCACAAATCAGTCCCCAAATGTTCTCATTACGCCATCTTTGGTAGGGATGCACAAAACCCAAAATATCTTAATGGAAGCATTCTGTTTATTCTACATTCTACAATCTTCTTAAAGGGGTTATCCAGCGCTAAAAAAAACATGGCCACTTTCCCCCCTACTGTTTTCTCCAGTTGAGGTGTGGTTTGCAATTAAGCTCCATTTACTTCAATGGAACTGAGTTTCAAAACCCCACCCAAACAGGAGAAAACAGTAGGGAGAAATTGGCCATGTTTTTGTAGCGCTGGATAACCCCTTTAACTTTATTAGGAGGATTTAATAGAAAAAAATCAAGAAAAAAACAAGAAAGACGGTGACAAAAGAAAAACTGTGTCAACAACTAATAAGAAATGTCCGCTGTTTGCAAAAGACGTCCAAAAATAATGAACAGAAACATTATTTTGAAGTCCGTGGTGATGTCAGTTATTCAATACATTGTGTGTACTGGACGACCATCTTTCCATTGACTTCAATGCATTGCCATTGTAGTCAGTTAAATCTTAGCAATAAACAGACGTTATTTTAAATGGGAAAAGCGTCCACCTTTTCTCTATTTTTGACGTTGTGTGACCATAACCTTAGTGTGTTCCTTTAAGCAATAATAGGCTCTTTGTAGACTGTTGTTGTCCTGCAATACTAGGAATCTGAGTTAAATGTTTTTCCTATTTTTTTTTTTTTAATCTTTCTACATCTAGAAATATCCTAATTAGAGATGAGAGAACTGTGAAACTCCAAGCCTATGGCTATGTTCACACAATGTCAAAAATAGAGAAAAGGTGGCCAATTTGGCTATTTAAAAAAAAAATGTCCATTATTGGCGTGATTTAACTGACTGCAATTGCAATGCATTGAAGTCTGCGGAAAGACGGACATCCAATTCACACAGTGTATTTAATTATGGATGTTTTTACTGCAGACGCCAAAATAATGAAAATAACCATTATTTCCGGATGTCTTTTGCAAACAGCGGACATTTTTTATTAGTTGTTCACACACAGCTTTTGTTTTCTCAATGTTCTTTCTCCGTTTTTACTATTAAATTCAATGAACTTTTCAATTCAACCAAACCCAAAAGGCAATTACCACAAATGAGCTAGAATAATGTACCAACAGCAGTCATTGCACTAAAAAGAGGCCAAACAGCTAAATGACGTCCGTTATTTTATACACAAATTGACGGACAGAAAAAACGTAATGTGAACATAGCCTATGGCTGTATCATATTTTCCATGCAGCTCCAGGGCTAAATTCATCCTCTCCAGCTGTAAGGTATTAAAGTCAAAGTGGTTTGGTGAAACTAAACTAACTGTAAGTTTGCTAAACTCTAATTTAAATTGATTAAGTGATGACTAAGAAGTAGTCCCTAGAAGCCATTGGTGAGTCTACAGATATGGTGTAGATATGGGTATTTGAAATGGAGCCCAATGTGTGTACAAAAATTATTGTATAAAAAAATTAGTAGAGAGAATAGAAATTCAGCTTCTTTCCTTGCCATATGAATTGTACTTAATTCGAAAAGCGAGGGATGAATCTGCTTCTGTCACATCTACAATAAACTATTAGCCGACATGAACATTGGTATTTAGGTTGCCAAATTCTGAGCTTACAGGAAAATTGCAAAACACATTACTACTTAATGATTCCTGGAAAATTTGGCTTTTTTTTTTAATGAAATAAATAGTAGCCTCTTTTTCCCATACACATGACTGTTACCAGTCTATTCTTTTGTAATTGTTAATGTTACAGTACTGTATATTGGACAAAACAATGGGTTTGTAGAAGTATAGCAATTTAGCTGACAGAGTGGATCTGGCAAATCCCAAATGAAACGAGCCCTTCCTGCATCTCTTTAACAATCTGGTAGTTAATAGACCAGGAAGAGCATTTTTCTTGAAGCTAAAGCAGTAGCGTGACAATTAATGAAATCTAAATTACTAAAGCAGGTGTCCACAGAGATAGTTTAGTCAACAGAAATGACAGTCTCAGCATAAACACTGTATATGGAAATTTTTCAATTCAGTGGTTCTAAGAAAAGAAAATAGTAACCCTTGGGGAAAAAGTGGGACAAATAAAAGTTTTAATAATCTTCATATTGTTTCATTTATTTAATATTGACTGTAATGAGAATATAGATGGATTTATTGTATATGGCATAACATCTAAGCCCTAGGCACTGAATAAATCATGGCTTATAGTCTATCATACATTAAAGGAGAAGTCTGGTGAATATTTTTTATTAAAAGCATTGTATTGCGGGGGCGGAGCCTGACTGCGGAGCTGGATGGCGGCGTGATTGCTTAGCTCTCCACAGCGGCGACACTACACCACTTCTAACGGCATTCCAAGCACCTCAAAATGAGAAAGGAGAGCAGAGACAAGTCCAGAGACACACCGAGCACCCCCAGAGTCGGAAAAGGACAAGCGGACATGGATAAATTCCTAAAAAAGAAGACCGGACGCAGCCCAGCATATAAGCTCAAAATGGCGCCGGCAGCCGCCAGCGAACATGAGGAGTCAGAAAGCGGCTCTGAAGCGGGAGGCCAAAGCGTGAGTGATACTCCATCTCTTACCAAAGCTATGATGAGAAAGATTGTGCAGAGGGCCATACAGACGTCCATGCAAGACGCTATGTCCCCGATATTACAGGAACTAGCTGAAATAAAATCTGATATACGCCATATTGGCCAGAGGACAGAACAGGCTGAAACTGTGCTGACAGAGACTGTGACTTTCTGTGACTCGGTTGCACACACCTTGCAACAACAAGAAGACCAGCTCAACAATTCCTTTTTATTGATAGAGGATCAGGAAAACAGGAGCAGGAGAAAGAATATTAGACTCAAGGGCCTGCCCGAAACCTATGCACCAGAAGCACTACCCGCAGTAATGGCGCAGCTATTCACCAACCTGCTTGGCGCTGACAGGGCCCGGGAAATAACAGTGGAAAGAGTGCATAGGGCCTTGAGACCTCTGCCGAAACCTAACGAACCGCCCCGTGATATTATATGTGGTCTGCTGAGATTCGTGGACGCGGCGGCGATACTGAGAGCTAGCAGAGAAGAAGGTGAGGTGCAATTTGAGTCACATACTGTACACTTATTTCAAGACATCGCTGCATCTACTCTGGCCAAGAGGCGAATACTCCAACCTCTACTCCAGAAACTTAGAGAGAAAAAGATCATATATTCCTGGATATACCCGTTTGGGCTCTCAATCCAGAAAGACAACAGGCGCATTATCATAAGATCTCCCGCTGACCTACCTGAGGCCTGGCTCAAGCTGGACATACCACCTATAGACATACCCTCCTGGCTACCCGTGCAGCTGTGCCAAGACCTGCCTCAAATACCAAAAATGATCCCGTGGACCAAAGTAGACAAGCAGAAGTCACCCAAAGCAAGAAAGGCACAGCTCCTTCCAGCTGACCCCATGCCAGAAGACCCTGCTTGAACAATGCTACAAATGGAGAAGTATCTGGATACCGGCATTTCGCCGTAGACAATATGTGGCAGCTCCGAACTAATGCATTACTTACATGTTTCTAAATGCATAGAAACATCTGATTTTTCATAGATCCTTTTACCACCCAAGTTTTAAGGTTCTCGGTTAAACTAACCCACTAAAGTTTTGTGATATATTGCAGCATTTTTGATATTGCCTTCTTTCAATCCCCCCTCCCCCCCTCTCCTCCCCCCCCCCTTTCCCCCCCCACTCCTTCCCCCCCCTTCCTCCCTCCCCTCCCCCCCCTTCCTCCCTCCCCTCCCCCCCCTCCCTCCCCCCCCTCTCCCCTCCCCCCCCCTCTCCCGTCCCCCTCTCCCTCCCGTCCTCTCCCCCTCCCCCCCCCCCCCCCTCTCACTCCTGATCTCCCCCCCCCCTTCCTCTTTCTGCTCTCTGCTCTCTGTTCTTATTATACAAATATCTATAAAAGTGAATGCCTAAGTTACTCGCAACTTACAGTACATCATAGTTATAGGTCGACGTTGCCGCCGCACTCGGCTCAGGATGATTTATCCCCCCCTCTTCCTGAGCACCTTCTTCCTCGACGCTCTATTGAGATTTAGGTTATACATAGCACCTAGCAAATGGTTCTTGCTCAGTCTGTTTAAGTTTTTGTCTGTGTCTTTGTCTTGTCACACCCAATACCCCCCTTGTGTCACTCCCCCCCATGTTTTTCCTCTCTCTAGCACCTATACACCCCCTTCTTGGTTCTGGGGTCCGTATGTGAGAAGAATAGACCTTTGGCTCAAAATGGACACACATCCATGGCTGAAGTTCTGATTTCTTCTTATAATGTGAAAGGCCTAGGATCTCCCAACAAGAGAAACCATGTGTTTACCCTAATGAAAAGAGACAGAGTTTCTATTGCATTTATGCAGGAAACTCATTTCAAACAAGACCGAGTACCCAAATTACCTAATACCTGTTTCTCCCATTGGTTTCACAGCTGTAGTAACAACTCTGCATCCAAAGGAGTGACTATCGCAATCCAGAAGGATCTTCCCTTCATGCTCATCTCCCGCTTTGACTCTGGTGACGGTAGAGCCTTGTTCTTGAAAGGTAAAATAGGACACACCACATGTACACTGGCAAACATCTACACCCCCAACACACGCCAAGTCACTTGGCTTCTACAAACACTGGAAGAACTGGCTGCCTTCGCTGAAGGCCCAATCATACTAGGCACAGACCTCAACATTGCATTGCACCCAATAATGGACGCCTCTACCAAGCGCTCATGTACCTCAGATAAAGCGCTTCGTAGACTGCACAACAAATTGGAGCTCCTGCAATTGGTTGACGCATGGCGACTACTACATCCCACGACAAGAGACTATACATTTTACTCAGTCCCGCACAAATCATATCAAAGACTCGACTACTTATTTATACACGATAGCCTCTTGCCCTCTCTTACCTCAGCAAATATCGCACCTACTACAGTTTCAGACCACTCCCCAATCCATATTTCTCTATCCTTGGACTGTCTCCCTAAAAGGGACTGGACTTGGAGGTTAAACGAGTCGCTGCTCAGCAAACAAGTGAACGTTGACGCTCTGTCTGAAAAGCTTTCTGAATTTTTCCAGATTAACTCAACCCCAGATGTTGCCATAGCAACAACCTGGGAGACACACAAAGCATACATTAGGGGCCTCCTAATCGCACTAGGCTCTAAAACTAAGGCTGATGCCAGAAAAGATATCTCCACACGCTTACAACTGATAACGTCCCTGGAACATAAACATAAAAGGGACGGTCTACAGGAGACATGGGATCAGTTGTCTGCTGCGAGGGAAGGTCTCAAGGATGTTCTAAATAGACAGACAGCGGCTAAGTCGTTGTTTTTTAAGCAGCGCCTATATGCACATGGGGACAAAGGAGGGAAGCTGATGTCAGAAATGATCAAAAAGAGAAAAGAGAAAGCGTATATCCATAAAATTAACAACCTATCAGACACTACAGTGAACACCACAAAAGAAATAGCCTCAACATTTAGTACATTTTATGAGTCCCTTTATAATTTGACCCCCACACAAACAGACAACAGAGAACAACGCATAGACGAATTCCTACAAAAATTACACCTACCCACTCTGACAGAAGAAAATAGGCAGGCCCTCACCTCTCCCTTCACTGAAGAGGAGGTGAGAGAGGTCTTACTCTCATTCCCTCCCGGGAAAAGCCCAGGCCCAGACGGGTTCTCACTGGTATATTATAAGAAATTTCACACCATCCTCATACCACACCTCACGAAATTATGTAACTCTCTGCTAAATGGATCTCACCTCCCGCCTCAATCCCTAGAAGCCCATATCACTATACTCCCGAAAGAAGGGAAAAACCCCCTACTCTGTTCAAGTTACAGACCAATATCACTACTAAACTTAGATCTGAAAATCTGGGCAAAACTCCTAGCTAAAAGAATGGGAACTCTCCTTCCAGACATAATACACACAGACCAAACGGGGTTTGTGAAGGGGAGAGAGGGCAAACACAACGCCATTAGAGTCATCCAAGCCATGCATTATGCAAAATCTAACAACATCCCCCTACTACTGCTGGGAACAGATGCTGAAAAAGCTTTTGATAGGGTGGCGTGGGATTTCATGTCCCGCACTCTTCTCAAGTTTGGCTTTCCAACCCAATTTGTACAGGCTGTTCTATCACTCTATACAACGCCTAGTGCAAAGGTGCGGGTCAATGGAGTCCTTTCGCCACCCTTCTGTATTACTAATGGTACCAGACAAGGCTGCCCTCTCTCCCCCACACTATACATACTGGTCATGGAAACACTTCTGCAGGCGTTGAGGCAGGATAGTGAGATCCATGGGCTAACCGTAGAAGGGCACACACACCTCGCGGCGGCATTTGCGGATGATCTGCTTCTCATGATCACAAACCCAGCACAAGCACTCCCCCGCGTACAACAGATCTTAGACCACTTCGGCTCCCTTTCCAATTTCAAGGTGAATTATAGCAAATCCGAAATACTGAACGTTTCTGTCCCGACTTCACTAGCGACCCTTCTCCAGGCTACATCCCCTTTCCACTGGCAGGGAAGTCACATAAAATACTTAGGAATTAACTTACCCAAAAATTTAAAACGGTTATTCGAACTTAACTACCTAACCCTCTATAACAAACTAAAAACACAACTATCCACATATAAAATCCCATTCCTCTCGTGGATGGGCAGGAAAAACCTACTTCAAACGTATATAGTACCGTCTATCCTATATATGATGCAAATGCTCCCGATGGACTTACCTGGACCATATCTCATGAATTGGAAAAAACTATTCTCTAGCTTCCTTTGGGCTCAGAGACGACCTAGACTCTCATACAATCTTCTTATCCAGAAGAAACGGGACGGTGGACTTGGCCTCCCCGACATAACACTTTATTATAAAGCGATACAACTTCAGAGATGGGTCGAGGTAACGTCCGGGACAAGTTTGCTAGCAGGACAGGAACTAGAATTAAAACAATTAGGGACTAAAGGTATCAATACGTTGTGGCACGTAACTAAGCTAGATATAACCAACACTAAAAACCCACTCCTAAAGGGCATGTTAAGAACAGTCCTTGGACACTATAAAGACTTAAAAACACCCGATTCTGTGGCATACATAGCACCAAGCTCTGTCCTCCCATATGCCCTTGACCCCCACACACAGTACGTGAACCCAATCTGGTCCTCCCTAAATAAAATACCCCTAATAGACCTATTTCCAAACATGCAAACACCAGAAGCCTCCACTATACAGACCTTGACACCTAACAACACACTACACTTTTTACATTTACATTCGATCCAACAAACATGTGACAAGTTCATACGCAAAACTAGCAAATGGAGAGAACTAACATGGCTTGAACGGCTCTTCGTCACCAGACCCAAAACAAAACACAAATTGGCTGCCTATACTAATCAACTGTTACGAAACAAAATCAGCGGATATCCTATTTACCTTATGTCATGGGAAAGTGATTTAAAAAGGAAATTCTCAGATAAAGAAAAGAAACAGATTTTGTGTAATGCACATGGTTTCTCTAGATGTATAAAGATAAAGGAAAATCACTTTAAATTGTTAACTCGCTGGTATAAGACACCTGAACACCTATATCGTATGGGACTGTCTGACTCTAACGCCTGTTGGAGGTGCCAAAAAGAAGTGGGGTCAATAGCTCATATATGGTGGTCATGCCCACAAATTGCTACATATTGGGCAGGAATAGCAAATGAAATAAACACGATCTGCGCATCAAATATAACACTCACTTTAGAAACCATAGCTTTGGGATTACGCCCGAATGGGGCTCCTAAACACATTAATATGTCCAACTACTCCTTATTTGCACATTTAATCTCTGCAGCAAAACTATTAATACCACTCCACTGGCTGAGTCAGACAGTACCCACGATAAAACAATGGCATGAAAAAGTGAACCAAATAAGTAGATTGGAAGAATTAACCTGCATCATCTCTTGCACACAAAAAGACTTTCAATCCACATGGAAACCTTGGATCTCCTACAGAGACTCGAAACTGCCTCCACCCTAAGACACCCGGATCGTAAATGGAGCAGCAGCCGTGGACTTAACCCCCAGTGAATATCGCACTAGACCTGGATAGTCAACTGTAATATATAGACAATTACATTGGATATGACATTTGATGCAATATTTAAAGAGACTATGATATCACATACCGTTTTCTCACATGCATATTTCTCTCTAGGGCCCTCCCCTCCCCCCCCCCTCCCTACTGGGTCTTGTCTTGTCCCTGTGTATCCCAGTCCTACATGTTATATGTTATATGTGATTTATATGCCTTCTCACAAAATATGGTACCTATATTACCCTAGTTTATAGATAAACACGTTGTAACGAAATTGAGGAAGCACAGTCTTACTGAAGTCTTGAATTTACCACCCATTGCCTTATGCGACTGCTGTAACTCCTCCCGATACCTATAGATGTCGTGATCTCTCCCCTGACATCCTCACTGTGATGCAAATAGACCATTGATGTGCAACGTGCTTTATCTTACTTTGTATCTGAATGTTATACCCTGTTAACTGTAAAACGAAATTGGAAAATAAAGAATTGATAAAAAAAAAAAAGCATTGTATTGCCCCCCAAAAGGTATACAAATTATCAATATACACTTATTACAGGAGATGCTTATAAAGTGCTTTTTTTCCCTGCATTTACTACTGCATCAAGGCTTCACTTCCTGGATAACATGGTGATGTCACTTCCTGGATAAAATGGTGATGTCACGACTTGACTCCCAGAGCTGTGCGGGCTGTGGCTGCTGGAGAGGATGATGGCATCTTTCACTTTTCGCCCTGGACAGCAGTGGACCTTCTTGACCTTGGGGGTACAGCTTCCAGTAAGACCCATCAGGTGGGTCAGGTGAATACTAGACAGGCTGGTATTATGGAAAAGATCCTTCAAAGTTTCAGGCAAAAGGGGGAAAATGCAAAAGCATGAGCAAGTCACTGGTGTTCTGGAAGGCACAGGCACTAAAGGGGTTGGGAATGGAAGGGGGTTGAATACTCTATTGTATAGGGGTCAGAAGGGGTTTAATGGGGATTTAAATATGTTTTGTAATATTTTTGTCACATATTTTTAACAGTATAGACAGGGCCAATTCTGGGTTCTCTGCTGCCTGAGGCAAACTGTGTCTCCATCTGGACCCCCCCCCCCCCCCCCCCCCGTGACCCAACTGCCACAGCTCAACACCTGCCAACACCAGGTACTCACCACAGCGCAGAGTGGAGGCTGGGGGGTGATGAGAGCTGCCAGGTGATGTTGCAGACGGAGCCTGGCAGGACATGGGGACAATGGTGAGCAGTGGGACAGTTGCGGCAGGACAGGTGAGTGGCTTCAGGGCAGTGGCTTCTGTCATTTTTGTTAAGTAATACTAAAATGACAGCAGGGGGAACATTATGCCACCCCCCCCCCCCTTAAGACTGCAGAAGCTGCCCCCTCTCTGCCCCTATCTCGCTCTCTCTTCCTGCCTTACACTAAATGTCTGCTGCACTTCTACTCTCCTCTGCACACATACTTTAGCCGGCTGCCTGCCTCCAGGAAGGGAATTACAATATACAGGGTGAGGGTGAGATGCTGACATCCCAATGGGGCTTGTATGTGATTGGATGGCTGCAAGGGACTATGGATATTGCCTTGCTCCCGCCAATTGACAGTACTGTAACTAAATATGTTCAGCCGTCAAGTTTAGAAAATTTGCTAATGAATCACGCAGAATTTGTTGCTAAAACAAAGCAAATTAACAGCTATATTCAAGCTTTGCTGAACTCTAGTGCTTACTGAATTTGCACATCCCAATGAACATATAATGCCAGTTCACAATTTGTTATGCTGTAAGCTCAGTGAGAGTTCATTAAGCAGGAGGCAAAGTGTACATTATATGCCTCCTACTCAGTATGTAGTTTCCGCATAGAGTTTGATGCTAACATAAGGAATTAGATTATAGCTAGGTTTTCACCAGTAGTGGTTTGTGTAAAGAGTTAATGGATAGATTTATATACAGAGACGTTTTCTGGTTCATATTGTGGATCATTTTTGTGTGCATTTTATGACATATAGTTTGTGGTCTCTGACCTTGGAAATATATGCTTTCCATTGTATGTTTGTCTGTGTTGACTGTTTGGTAAAAGGCCTGAAGAAGAGCTCGATGTTACCTTGAAAACCATTGTACACAGTAGACTTCATTTAGGATTAACCTTGAAGCTTTCTCTCCTATTTCAGAGCATATTATACGTTGCTGTTGTTTATCATTATATGGATATCAATGATGCCAATGTTGGCTACAATGTATTGACAAGAGAACAATGAAATATATTTATATTATCTTAACTAGATTGTGACCCCAGCTATTGTTAAAGAACTTTTGTAATAGCAATGCTATTTGCTACCATGACACAATTAATTAAAAACTCAAACATATCAGTGTAAATATTTTGAAATTCATAATACATATCCTTGACTTCCCTTGAGTATAGTGTTCTGTTTAGTGCATCACATTCACTACAGGTGTAGCCTGTGTTAACATGAATGTGACGACGCGTATTCTGCACAGGGTAACAAGTAGTGTTGATCGAACTCTAGTTAGCGTTCGAGTTAGTGTTCGAGCGCCTTTTTTGCCAGTCAATCAGTGCAGAGCAGAGCAGAAACATAATTGCTGAGGTGTAGGGGTCTTATTGGCTGCTAAAACTACATGACCATATAACATAAAAGTCACTGTGCCGCGTTCTGGGCGCCATTTCCTCCTCATTCAGCATGCTGTGTGGATGGCAAATCACAGTGTAGCATCTGCCTGCACGCTGCCATTTCCATTAATCACTGTGCTGTGTTCTGGGCGCCATTGTCTCCTCATTCACTCACTTACTCACTGACTGACTGTGCTGTACAGACAGCAATCACAGTGTATCATCTGATTGCATGCACCCATTTCGAATAGTCCCCATTTAGCTGTCTGGACGCCTTTGTCTCCTCACTCACTTTTCTGTACAGACAGCTATCTCACAGATAGGCAGTGAGATTAGTGAGATTACAGAGATAGGCATTGAGATTAGTGAGATTACAGAGATAGGCATTGAGATTAGAGAGATTAATGGGATGTTCATTAGGATTACATTAGCATATTTGCAACAAGCATTTTCCTGTCCATAGACATAATTGCAGCCACAGCATTAATTATATTTGGAATTGCAGGCTGCATATTGGATAAGGTAATTTATACATAGTGCCTAAGGCTATATTCACACTATGTATCTGTGCGGCTGTATTTTTTATGCGGCTGGAAATGCTTAAATTAAATTATTGAACAACGAAACTGATTTTATTAGAACAAAAATGTGTTTTATTAATTAAATATTAATTAGTACAGGAAGCTCCATTAAGCCGTTAATTCATATTCCCGGTAATAGAGCATTCTGTACTAATCAACACTTTAATTAAAACATCAAATGTTTCTTCTAATTATGTTATCACAATAGCATTATTAGAAGAAACATTTTGAATTATAGGTGCGCTCAGCTGATTGGCTGATCGGCTGAGCGCACATATAAAGAGCCGGTCCGCAGTACAGTCACTTCATTGTGCTGCGGACCAGCGAAGAGGACACATCGGGGTGAGTATAAAGCTCTCCCCACCCCCTCCCCAGCACTGCACCCATCCCAGTAAGGAAGGGGGGTCACTTAACCCCTTCCTTGCTGGGTTTGGGTGCAGTCTGACATCAGTCTGGCCCCCAAGGGGTTAAGGGGGATGCAATGCATCCTCCCTTAACCCCTTGGGGGCCAGACTGTAAGCAGCAATTTGTAAAGATGCTGCATACTGTAAGGTGCACAACACCGCTCACAATGATGGGTGTTGTGCTCCTGTTTGTGTGTTTTTTGTGTTTCTCCCTTTTTGTTTTTCAGATATCGGTATCCTGTGGATTACGTCGGATTCCGTGGACTACGTTGATGACCAGCGGTTGTTTGGTGTTTTTTTTGTTTTTTTTTATAAAATGGTCAATGAGGGGTGTGGGGGTGTTTTTATTTGAATAAAAAAAAAATTCCACTTGTGTGTTGTCTTTATTTCTTTACTTTATAGACTTAGTAGTGGAAGCCGTCTAATAGACGGAATCCATTACTAAGTCGGGGCCTAGTGTTAGCCGGTATAAAATGGCTAACGCTAACCCCCCATTATTACCCCAGTACCCAATGCCACCAGGGGTACTTGGAAGAGCCGGGTGCCAGTGGTCCCGGAGCGTCAAAATTGGCGCTCCTGGACTGCGGCGGCAGCAGGCTGGTAAGATTTAGGCTGGGGAGGGTCTAAACCAATGGCTCTTCCCACCCTGGTGTTACCAGGCTGCTGTTGCTTGGTTTTTAACCCGGCTGGTTATAAAAATAGGGGGGACCCTATGCGGGTTTTTTTTAAAATAAATAAATAATTTAAAAAAAACGCATAGGGTCCCTCCTATTTTTATAACCAGCCGGGTTAAAAACCAAGCGACAGCAGCCTGGTAACACCAGGGTGGGAAGAGCCATTGGTTTAGGCCCTCCCCAGCCTAAATCTCACCAGCCTGCTGCCGCCCCAGTCCAGGAGCGCCAATTTTGACGCTCCAGGACCACTGGCACCCGGCTCTTCCCAGTACCCCTGGTGGCATTGGGTAATGGGGTAATAATGGGGGGTTAGTGTTAGCCATTTTATACCGGCTAACACTAGGCCCCCGTAATGGATTCTGTCTATTAGACGGCTTCCACTACTAAGTCTATAAAGTAAAGAAATAAAGACAACACACAAGTGAAACATTTTTTTTATTCAAATAAAAACACCCCCACACCCCTCATTGACCATTTAAAAAAAAAAAACACCAAACAACCGCTGGTCATCGACGTAGTCCACCGAATCCGACGTAATCCACAGGATACCGATATATGAAAAACAAAAAGGGAGAAACACACAAAAAACACACAAACAGGAGCACAACACCCATCATTGTGAGCGGTGTTGTGCACCTTACAGTATGCAGCATCTTTACAGATCGCTGCTTACAGTCTGACCCCCAAGGGGTTAAGGGAGGTTGTATTGCATCCCCCTTAACCCCTTGGGGGCCAGACTGATGTCAGACTGCACCCATCCCAGCAAGAAAGGGGTTAAGTGACCCCCCTTCCTAACTGGGATGGGTGCAGTGCTGGGGAGGGGATGGGGAGCTTTACACTCACCTCGATGTGTCCTCTTCGCTGGTCCGCAGCACATATGTGCGCTCAGCCGATCAGCCAATCAGCTGAGCGCACATATAATTCTAAATGTTTCTTCTAATAATGCTATAGTGATAACATAATTAGAAGAAACATTTGATGTTTTAATTAAAGTAAAGTGTTGATTAGTACAGATTGCTCTATTTATCGGGAATATGAATTAACGGCTTAATGGAGTTTCCTGTACTAATTAATATTTAATTAATAAAACACACTTTTGTTGTAATAAAATCAGTTTCGTTGTTCAATAATTTAATTCTAACGAATCCATCATTGTGCAATTAACATAAATAATAATAATATATATATATATATAAATTTACATTTATATATATATGTATATATTTATTTTAACAGTATATTTAATTGCACAATGATGGATTTGTTAGAATTAAATTATTGAACAACGAAAGGGACTTTATTACAAAGAAAATGTGTTTTATTAATTTAATATATTAACTATTAGAGGCATCGGCATTCGGCATTATTGCCGGCTATTTTTGAAGTACTCCGTACGGACCGCCTGTCAATCCACGGCTGTGAATTTGCACAGTTCCAGTCACAAACAATGGTCTTGTTCATTTTTTACGGGTCCATTTACGATCGGGCCGTAGGCTCATACATAGTGTGCACTGTGCAGCCGTATATCGTATACTTTCCAGCGTACGCATGAACCGGAAAAATACGGTCGATGATTTACAGCCCGCAATACAGCCGCACAGATACATAGTGTGAACATATCTGTACACATCTGTAATACATTAACTAAATATACATTTTATTTGTGTACATGCATTTCTTGAGTTATTACAGTTCTATTCCTATAAGCTGCAAAAGGTCCCCTGTGAGGAAAAATACAAAATAGTACGCATCTGTTATATAGTGATTAAACGTCCATCTCGTTTGTGTACGTGCATTTCTTGAGTTATTACAGTTCTATTCCTATAAGCTAAGTCACATCCACAAATGTCGCCATCATCATCATCATTGTCCAACTGGAAGCAAACATGGCTAGAATGTCCCTACCCAATATACTGAAAATAATCCACATTCTGAAGAGCTCTTTGACCATACAATGCAGTTGGGGTCAGAAGGTGTTTAAAAAGATCGAGAGGCTAAAGAGGTATATTAAGTTTGCTCTGATGCCCAATTGCTGATGCCCTCAGAGGAGGATCAGGAAGCTGGTCTGTAGTCCAATAGCAGAAATACCAGTAGAAATACCAAGCGGTCAGCAATGCCTGAAAGTGCCTGTGGATGATCAAGATGACATTACGGATCCAACGAGGTCTTTGGAGCGACAGCTTTATCAGTGGAGGATAAAGAGCATGAGGTAGTTACCGTGTGGGTCCCACCTAAGAAAGGGAGAGGGCGGTCACACAAGTCCGCTGATATTACTGTGCCAGCCGTGGTCAGTGGTGGCAGCGGGGAGACCGGTACTAGGTTTTCACCGTCTAGGAGGTCCTAAACCTGTGAAGCCTTGACCTTTTTTGATCAAGCCTCTTATACTCCGACTGAGGTGATATGTAGTATTTGCTGGCAAGGCATCAGTAAAGGGAAAAAATGAAACGTTTTTTAAGTACCACGAGCATGAACAGGCACATGCAGGGAATGCATGAATTGCTGTGGAATATTCGCTCAGAGAAAAAAGCCCACACAGGTCCTGGGCTTTTAACTACCATCACATCTACCGCCACCTCCTCCTCTACTTCCAAGGCAAAGCGGCCCTCTTCTGCCGATGTGCCGATGCAGCACGATCAAGCACCATCTCCAAACAAAGATCCTGTCGGCTGCTCCCCACAGCCACCAACACATTTGACACCCTTGCCTACCACCAGTGCGACCTGCGTGCCATACAGCTTCCAGTCCATCAGCCAGCCTTCTGTGTACCAGGTGTGGGAGCAAAAGAAAATCTTTCATCCCAACCATCCATCCCAAACCCAAAAAACTTAAAGCGACTCTGTACCCACAATCTGACCTCCCCAAACCACTTGTACATTTGGATAGCTGCTTTTATTCCAAGATCTGTCCTGTGGTCCGTTCAGTAGGTAATGCAGTTATTGTCCTAAAAAAACACTTTTAAACTTGAAGCTCGTGCTAAACGGGAGTATCTGTGCCCTACCTTTGCACCACCCCTCCGTCCCTCCTCCCCACCCTCTTCAGCATTAGGAATGCCACTGGAACATTTTCTCCATGCTGAACATTGCACGGATCCTTAACGATCCAGCCCAAAGTGCCCCCCAAAACCCGTCCGGCACCACCGGCGGGGAAGGCTGCCCCCAAACAACACAAGTATGAATGTGATATTGCACTCACCAATGCTGTTGTAAACAGAATGGGAAAGACATTAGGTACTGACATGTGAGCACAGGTATATCCTGACAATTTGGGTCATGTGGGTCTTAAGGGGGACTGCCAGCTGTTCAGAAAAGGGACAACTGTAAAAAACGACATGGAGAGAGAGGAGCGGCTGCACATCCCACATACGGCTGACACTAGTGTCGCTAGGCCTATTTTAAAAACTGTCAGGGTGTCGGTATATAATATGATCAAACCATAATAGCCCCGTGTACCACGTGCAGGTCCCCTGGTTCACGTGGGTCCCTATGCTAACTCACCAGCATGTCGGTCAGCAACCGCCACCCCCGCAAAGCGTGCACGTGGAGTAAAGGGAGGCCATGGAAGGGCCCTGCAACCCCAATGTCACAAGACCAAACCTGGGGGGGGGGCACTTTGGGTTTGGTCCTGTGACATTGGGGTTGCAGGGCCATTACATGGCCTCTCTTTCCTGCATGTGCACGCTTTGCGGGGGTGGCGGTCGCTGACCGACATGCTGGTGAGTTAGTGTAGGGACCCGCGTGAACCAGGGGACCTGCACGTGGTACACGGGGCTATTATGGTTTGATCAAATTATATACCGACACCCTGACAGTTTTTAAAATAGGCCTAGCGGGACTAGTGTCAGCCGTATGTGGGATGTGCGGCCACTCCTCTCTCTCCATGTCGTGTTATACAATGTATATTAACATTGGTTGGGAGCTCTGTGAATGCCTGTAGTTGACCATCGTTTAATTAAGCCATGAAGCATACAGTGCACATGTCACTGCTCAGTGTAAAAGAGCAGGGACTCCTTCTATGTCATAACTCCCTGCTCCCATTTTTTTCAACTCTACTGTTGAATCTGAATGGAATCCCATTGCCAAGTTGAATGAACCCGAAACACCTTTCTGTAGATGCACTAATCTCTCGTTACAATATAAACGTAACTGTAGTTTATAATCTTAAAAGTATAAACAAACTCCCCATTTACCCACCGCACCTTGTCCCAACTTGCTGAATAATTTAATTTGTTACTTATTTAACCTGTAACATCTGCTCTCATTACTATTTATTTTGCTCTGTTTGTTTTTGTAATTGACATTCCAATTCTACAAGCTTATCTGTCAAAAATTTTACAGCATTTCGTTGAGATGATTCATGGTTTAATGCACTAACAGCTGGTCTTCAAATTCTACCATTTCCCACTTGCATTCGTATTCCTCACTGTAGCAATGTTTTTATTTTTTTTTCACTGCTTTCTAGAACTAATTATATTAAAACTGCACTGAACATCGAATCACTAAGGTAAATTATGCACATTGAGTTTTATTTACAAATATATTTACTCCTTTCAAAGGCCCTATTGACACTGACTGATCGTTCTGTCAGACCAACTCTCTGATGTACTTGACAAAAAGAGTTTCATCTTTCTATGTAAATGTCATCATCCCTGTGGCATTATCATTATCAGCAATGGAAGCAACAAGGCAGACTTACTTACCTTGAGCTCCTGGTTGAGGAGCGCCGATTTACTGGCACTGGAAATATCATAACAAGATAAAAGGCATATGTAAGCAGCAATTTAATTTAACCTCTTTACTGCCAGAAAATTTGTGTGCAGTTATTTTTCAGAACCAAAAGAACTGTTTCTTGATTTTGCCTTTCTTCAGTCTTAGGTTATGTTCACACAATGTCAAAAATAGAGAAAAGGGAAAAACTGGAAAAACATTGTGGGAACATAGCCTTAATAGTGATTTTTTTTATTCTCTTCCAGTAACATTATTGTATGAGATCCCCCCCCCACACACACACACACACACACATTTTTACAATTAATGCGCTTGCTGTATCATACAGATTGTATTGGATAGTAAATATGCCTACAGTGTTTTCAGTTTTTGAAGTTTTTATTTAATAAAGTGTATTAACCCTTTAAAGACCCAGGCGAACTTAAAAAAAATCTAAAAAAATCTAGTATGTCTGTACCCTTTTTGTATATCCTAGCCATTATTGTATTTTTCCCCTCACATTTTTTACAGTACCTTCTGTTGATAGTAATAAGCTTTTGCACAATTATTATTCTTTTTCTTCTTTATTTTTATTATTTGTTTTTCTCTTGGCCTTTATACTGCATTTAAAACTCACCACCATTATTCCTGCTTTGTCATCTGTTTCATCACAGCTCTGCTGTGTGTACACAATTTGTTACTACATCTTTCAGATTGCAAACTGAATTTTCTCTGCCTTCATTCTCATGAAGCTGCAATACACCATCACATAGACCATTAGATCCAATACCTTCTCTGCCTTATGGGAGGACAGTGTTCTAATACTCATTTGTATATATTTTTAAATTAGCTAAGTATATTATTATTATTATTATTATTATTATTATTATTATTATTATTAATATTATTATAATATAAGTGGCAGGAATGTTGTATGCTTCAAGTAGAGACTGTTTTTTACTCTCCAGAGCAAATATAACATTATTGGTAAATCTATATCCATTCATAACCGCCTCTTGTAAGGAAAGTATAATCACTAATTAACAGGTAAGATAAACAAATTAATTAGCACATTCTTGGTTGTATATTTAATTGTTTCCATAATAGGCTATGTTCACACAATGTTTTTTTTTTAGCTCTGTTTAAAATTACATCTGCCACTTTAAGTCGAAAATAACACATGTCATTTACAGTAGCTGTCTGGCGGCTGTCACTGCAATGATGGCTGTTGGTACATTATTCTAGTTTAGGTGGACTGATTGCCCTTTGAATGTGCTTTTAATTGAAAAGTCTATTGAATGTTATAGTAAAAACAGGGACAGGTCAATAAAAAAAGAAAAATTGACATGATCATTATTTTAATGTCCGCGCAGACAAAATCCGTTATTTTATACTGTTCATTGTGTGCATTCGACGTCCCTCATTCCATTGACTTCAATGCATTGCATTGAAGTTAATTAAATTGCAGCAATAGTGTACGTTTTTTAAAATAGAAAAAGCCAACGCCCTTTCTTTCTTTTTGACGTTTTGTGAACATAGCCCTATACTGTATATTTATATTTCCCATTGTTATATCTGTGTAAGGGTCACTCAAAAATCCTTTGAAACAGTTACATTATTATTATGCATTGTAAGGCATTATATACCCGTTGCTGTAAGTTACCTTGGAGTTCTATGATCTTTACATTGTCTTTCACAGAGAAATGCTGAGGCTGCAATGAAGCTTTAGGAATGCTGAGATTTTACAGCAAAGTTCTATTAAAATTACAGTCAAGATCACTATAAGTATGTTGTGGGAAGGTCATAAAAATTAATCGATTTAATCGATTTGTGGCTTTAAGACTGTTAAATTTAGATGATAAAAATGTAAAAAAATATATTGGTCGGATACATATAGACTTTCCTCTTTGATATTTAGCCTCATTGATTTGTCATAGAAATAACTACTTGCATCATTTCTGGATTTAATTTTAAATTCCTAACTGGTGTCATTTCAATCAGCTTTCCTCCACTTATAATCTTATGTGATTTCCTACATATGTGTAAATAACTTAAAGTGTCCCTGTCGTTATAACTTTCTAAATCCAAATCAACAGTAGATGTGATATAAAGCAATTTTGCAATTGCCTTTTTTTTTTTTTGTTATCATGCTGTAAAACAAAGCTGAATTTACCAGAAGTGTAGGTACAGTCTCCTGAAGGCACATTTCCTGACTTGTGCTGGTTGAAAAAAAACATACTAAACACAGGAATTCCAACCAGTACAGAGTCACGGCTCAATATGTCCGTCAATCAAATGACTGCCTTCTCTCTGTGAGCGCTCAGATGATTGGGAAACACAGGACTTCCTGTTCTCTGTTTCCTGTTTTTTTTTTTTGAGAGAAAAAAATGAGTCAGAAAACAGGAAGTGCCGTGTTCTCCATGATAACAAGAAAAAAAAAATTATGACTGTAAAATGTAAATTGCAAAACTTGCTTTATATCACATCTACTTTTGATTTAGATTTTGAAAGTTATAACAGTGAAACTTTAATTTGACATAAAAAACCTCTTTACTACAGATGTGCAAAGCAGATTTGTTTCGTTTTCTACAAAAACATAGATGCTTCTTTGTTGTACAAAGACCTCCTAGACAAAAATGCTCCTCACCAGTAACTCCTCCTGAAGTTTCCTACTGGCTTGGGAGAGGGACCTTGGAATGACTTTTACTGAGCGAAGGCTTAGGCCCTTGTTGTCAGCCCGTAAACTCACCTCAATGTGCATACGGCAACTAGGAAATAATTACAAAGTCCTCTCCCCCTGGTACCTAACCCATCAAAGTTCCATATATTTAATTTAGATTACCTGAATAGTTGCTGTAGGTGGGTTTCCCTAAGCTCCTATTTACATATGTGGTGGCAATGCAAAGACATTCTAATCTTTTGGGGGACCATCTCCTCCCACATTAGCGAGATTGCAAAAAAATCACCCCAGAGGTCTGTCTCCTACAGCTCTTGTACCCCAGAGGTCTGTCTCCAACAGCTCTCTGCTTCCACCATCCCCCACACATCCCAGCAGCGCATAAGGCTTCTCCAGACTTCTTTTTGCGACATCTTTAAAGCTTAAGACACCCCCTTTGGAGCAGCATTGAGTCCACAAGGTTGATCAGCTTTTGATTTGGAGGAGTTTACCTACTGGGAGCAAAGGCGGCACCATGCCTTTGTCATAATATTGGCTCAGTGGGCCACATTTCGACACTTCCAATCACATGCATGATTGTGCTCTACCCCTTATTCATATTGTGAATCAGATACTCCCAACACTATCTCAGTTGTAGGTCTGGTGTCCCATCCTTTCCGTCTCTTCCCTTTCTCTCCCTCTTCTATAGCGCCCCTTTGCCATGTGATTTTGCACCACACAGGCTAGCCTATTCCAGCTTCCTTTATTGGATTCGCTTTTCAAAAGAACTAATCACTACATACTGAGAACAACCAGCAAGGCCTGCCATATTGGAGATGTGTTCACCGTCCAACTGTCAACTAGTTACAATTTGGCGCTTGTGGAGAATATTTGAAATTATGTTAGAATTTTTTTTAGACATTGTTATAATAAAAAGAAATTTGAATCCTTGAGTGTCATTTAATTGATGTATCATTTTCCTATCAAGTCTCTCCACACATATAAGGAGACTACCTATCTTATTTGTAATCCCCCCCCCTTATACTATATTTATTTCCTCTATGTCTTTAGACCAGTTTAGATAGTGCCTTAAAGACCAGAGACCAATTTTAAATCTGACCAGTCTCACTTTGTGATGCTATAACTTATCCATGTGATTTTGAGAATGTTTACTAGTGACATATTGTACTTTAGGTTAGTGTTAAATTTTGGCTCATTTCCTTAATTTTGTGGGGTGAAAATGCTAATTTTTCATGACACAATCACAACATTTTTATTTTTTTCTTTCTTAAATTTCTGCGGTCACCGTGTTGGTTTAATCATGTGTCAATTGTATTGCCAGCATCATCACACATGCAATACGTGTACTTCTTTTTATTTTTTTTCTACATTTATTAATGCATTGGGGCTATTAGGATTTTCTGTGTTTTGTACTTTATTTATTAATTTATTTGTGTGTGTTTTGTTTACTGTTATGCTTTATTTTACTGTCCCACCATGGGAACTTCACTATTTGATTGTCTGATTACAAGCACATTACATTGCAATGCACAGTCCCAATGGGAAAAGAGGGAAGATTCTTCTTCTTTTCTTCTCTATAGGTGCTTTGATCGGTCTGATCGCGGCACCTCTAGAATAAACTGCCACAATCCACACTCAGCACGGTTTGCAGCTGATGCAGCGGGTGCCCAGCTATCGCTAACAGGCGGGACCCGCCGTAACTGTACGTCCCAGATCAGCAAGGTGCCGCAAAAAAAAGGCGTACAGTTACTGTATGTCCCTGGTCCTAAAGAGGTTAAAGTTCTCTTGCTTAAAGAGCTAATTTGTTGTGCTATATTACCAAGTTGACTATGTAATAACAATAATGTATATGTGCATGATATTTTTCATTTTTTTACCCTTGATTTGAATGTTTACTGTACATTGGCTCCCTAGTGTGACTGAATAACTCCTATTCCTATGAAATATTTTAAGATAATGAAAAAGTATATTTTCAAAAGCATAGGTAAGGCTATTTATTGTTTAGCTTAACGTGACACTGTCACCCTCTTTTTGCATTCTGACTTCTCTACACAGGTGTAAAGGTGTAAAGGGTAAATTTAGCAGTTTTCATACCTTATTTTATATTATACATCATGGTACTTGTTCAAGTAAAAAGTTATCTTTTATCAACTGCAGATTGTGCTTACTGGGCGGGGCTTCACGGCAACAGCGCCACTTAGCCCTGCCCACAGCAACACAGTTGGCCCCCCCAGTTGGCCCCACCCCTTCATGACATCCTAGGCACATAGGCCCCACCCCCTTTAGGCTGGCCTAAATGTCTAGGCCCTACCCCCTCTAGGTCCGCCCATACCAATGAGCATTGAGGGGGCGTGGTCTATGTGCTGATGATATCATGGAGGGTTGGTGCCAACAGTGACAATGTGGGAAAGGCTAAGGGGCGCTGTTGTCGTGAAGCCCCGCCCACCTAACACAATCTACAGTTGATAAAAGATCACTTTTTACTTGAACAAGCACCATGATGTATGATATAAAATTAGGTATGAAAACTGCTAAATTTACCCATTACACCTGTGTAGAGAAGTCAGAATGCAAAAAGGGGGGGACAGTGTCACTTTTATAATTTGCTAAAGTTAATGTGTCATCAATATTTTTTCATATTTCTTTTACAGTACATTATTATTGGGTCAGCCATGTTGCCTAAGGTTTTTTTTTTTTTAAAGGTCCTTTAGACAACGTGACAAAAAAAAATGTAAAATTAATAATAATAATAATAATAATAATAATAATAATAATAATCTTACTCTCAACAAATTGCTTAGGGTGTCCTGAATATCTTTTTATGGTTTCTTGAGACATCATATCATTCTCAATGAATAGGATTGAATTAAACTTTAAAGGGAACCAATCACGCTGAATATGCCCCTAATGATAAGGAAAGTGCTGGTACATCACTCAGCACTCTTCCTAAACATCCCCCTGTACCCTCCGTCCCCTCCTTGATTACACCGTAATCTTACTTTTCTGAAGTCCCGCGATGTATGGTAATTAGCTCTAAGTAGTCATGGTGGGCTGAACTAGTCATGGTCCTGGGTGTAGCCAGGCAGGGTCCTGGGCGGTTTCAAGCGCTGTAATCACGCTGCGTATATTCGCGGTTCGCACTACGGCCGGAAAGATAGGTAGTGTGAACATAGCCTAGAGGTGTGTATGCCTTAATGTATAACACCTAGACCCCCTGATGGTGTAATCACACCCATTACTTAATAATGACATGTGAATAAAATTAAGTTCAAGCCCATCTGACTATTAACTGAGTTGTTATATTATAAACCCACATATGTCAGAAATGGGAGGGCATATTAAGAAATCTATAAACATGAGTAATTAGGGAACTTAAACCTATTTAGTGGCACTAACATCTCACTTTTCTGATTGGCTAGAGGTTCTCTTTAAAAACATTTACTCATGTGCTTTAAAGAAAGTCCCATGAAAACCAACACAATAAAATACCCATACCCTATTCATTACAGTGGTAATGGGGAATGTTTTCTGGCCACGCTCTGTAACCTGTCCAGAGGTCATTCATCATGGAAGGGGAGGCTAAGCTGTGAGCTTCAGCTATTATTTTATCTATGGACACATATCTTTCATTGTCCAATTGTCTGTGATGATAAGGAGGACACTAGTGGCCACAATGAAAACTTTGGGATTTCGGGATCATTTATGGATATTGATAAAATATATATAAAATATTTCCAGCAAAAATCTATTTAAACCAGTGCTTCTCAAATCCAGTCCTCAGGCCTCACCAACAGGTCATGTTTTGAGGATTTCCCATACAAAGAGCAGCTGTGAGAATACCTGATGCACTGAGTATAATGATATCAACTGTGAAATACTAAGGAAATCCTCAAAACATGACCTGTTGGTGAGGCCTGAGGACTGGAATTGAGAAGCACTGATTTAAACAATGTATCGAAAAATTCCCTTTGAATAGAATTTTTTGTCAGACACTCCTTATAATGAAGGCCAGAACTTGTTAGGCTATGTTCACACAATGTCAAAAATAAAGATAAGGCAGCCGATTTTGATATTTAAAAAAAATGTCTGTTTCTGTCTTAACTGACTGCAATTGCAATGCATTCAAATGGGAAGACAGACGTCCAATGCACACAATGCATTGAATAATGGACGTTTTTACAGCGGATGTCAAAATAATGAACATCATCATTATTTTCAGACGTCTTTTGCAAACAGCGAAAAGACATTGTTCACACACATTTTTTCTTTTGTCACCGTTCTTCCTCCGTTTTTACTTTTACATTCAATGGACTTTTCAATTAAGTCACACCCAAAGGGGCTGCTAAATGACGTCCGTTTTTTTTAACGGAGTTGAAAAAACGTTCTGTGAACATAGCCTTATAATGTGAGCCAGATTATAATACCATAGTTTTGGTAGGGTAATTCCTCTTTGCCTTTTTCAGTTTAAACTTATATAGAGTTTGCATGTTCTTCTCATGTTTGCATGGGCTTTCTATTTCCTATATGCAAGAAAACATAGTAGAAAGGGGTTATCCAGCGAAAATATTTTTCTTGAAAATCAACTGGTGTCAGAAAGTTGTATAAATTTGTAATTTTCTTCTATTTAAAAATCTCAAGTCTTCCCATACTTATTAGTTGCTGTATGTCATGCAGGAAATGTTTTGTTTTCATTGTACACTGTGCTCTCTGATGACATCTGCTGACAGCTGTCTGTGGATGGATACCTTGCTTAGGTGGTTTCCTTAATTGGAGACATTCCTTGGCTTGGTTGTTCCTTCCCGGAGGAAGGTCTGGCTAGTTCACTGACGTCGAGACATGTGATGGTGTCTCTGCAGTGTTCTTTTGCATATTTGATTTCCCAGGGGGCAATGTTCTAGAACAGTGCTTCTCAATTCCAGTCTTCAGGCCTCACCAACAGGTCATGTTTTGAGGATTTCCTATACAAAGGACACCTGTGATAATACCTGATGCACGGAGTATAATTATATCACCTGTGCAATACTAAGGAGATCCACAAAACATGACCTGTTGGTGAGGCCTGGAATTGAGAAGCACTGTTCTAGAATGCACTGACGTTGAGACACGTGATGGTATCTCTGCGGTGTTTTGGTTGATCTCCCTGTGGTCAACCAGCGTCCTTTTGCATGCCCTTACTAGTCATTGCTCTCACTAGCCAGAAACCTACTCCACACTGATGAGGGGCAAAAAACCCAAAACAGCTGTCTGTGGATGGATACCTTGCTTAGGTGGTTTCCTTAATTGGAGACATTTCTTGGCTTGGTTGTTCCTTCCCGGAGGAAGGTCTGGCTAGTTCACTGACGTCGAGATATGTGATGGTGTCTCTGCAGTGTTCTTTTGCATATTTGACATCTCTGGCTGAGACAGGAACTCTGTCTCGGTTTTGTATGAATCCCCATAGAAAACCTCTCCTGCTCTGGACAGTTCCTGTCTCGGCCAGAGGTGGCAGCAGAGAGCACTGTGTCAGACTGAAAATAAAACATTCCCTTCATGACATACAGCAGCTAATAAGTATGGGAAGACAAGATTTTTAATAGAAGTAAATTACAAATCTATATAACTTTCTGACACCAGTTTATTTGAAAGAAAGGGATTTTTGCTGGACAACCCCTTTAATTTTTATGTTACATTGAGAAACCCAATGGGTACGGGGACTGATGTGGGTACTGACAATCTCTGTACAGTATACAGTAGCATATGTGGAAAATGTTGACACTATATAAAATAACATTTGAAAAAATATATTATTATATATTATATTATATTATTATTATTATTATTATTATTATTATTATTATTATTATTATTATTATTATTATTATATATATCCATGCTCCACAGTTTATTCAAATATATTGCATAAGCTCGGTTGTAGAAAATTGCTGTCTTAATGTTTTACCAAACAGAAGAGCAGGGCCATTTCTGCCATGAGGGGAAATTAGTTTATTGCTCAGGTGGCAGATTTGCAGGGGCAGCATGCTTTAGATATCACTATACCTGGAAGGCCACAGAAAGTAAAATAGGAGCCGAAACGCAATGCATGTATATTTTTTAGTAATTAATTTCTAGTGGTTTTCATCATTTGAATGCTGTATCAACCTATTCACACTATATGATAGCGGTTCTGTTTTTGATATGTCTTTTGTATATTCTTGCGCTGGTTGCGTCCTTAGGCTGGAGGAATCTGTTCGTGGGCCAGGTCCAGGTTTACAAAGTCTTGCGTATATTCTTGGAGAGGCAAAAAAGATTAAAGGGGCTATCCAGCGCTACAAAACATGGCCACTTTCCCCCTACTTTTGTCTCCAGTTTGGGTGGGGTTTTGAAACTCAGTTCCATTGCAGTAAATGGAGCTTAATTGCAAACTGCACCTGAAATGGAGACAACAGTAGGGGGAAAAGTGGCCATGTTTTTGTAGCGCTGGATAACCCCTTTAAAGAACACAGTGATTTATGTTGGAGCTGGATTGTGTTTGCACTTATTACTATAAGCTGCAGGTTTGCTGCATACATGTCTAATGGTGCGTTTACACAGGAAGATTTATCTGACAGATTTTTTAAGCCAAAGGCAGGAACAGACCATAAACACGGAACGGGTCATAAAGGAAAGACTGAGATTTCTCTTCTTTTCAAATCCAATCCTGGCTTTGGCTTCCAAAATCTGTCAGATAAATCTGCCTGTGTAAACGCACCATGAGGGTGCATTTACACAGAAAGATTATCTGACAGATTATCTGCCAAAGATTTGAAGCCAAAGCCAGGAATCTTAGGCTTTCCTTTATGACCAGATCTCTGTTTATAGTCTGTTTCTGGCTTTGGCTTCAAATCTTCGGCAGATACTGTAATCTGTCAGATAATCTATGTGTAAATGGACCCTTACTTATCATTTTTAATTGGCTTCGGAAGAAGGGGGTGATAGGGCAGTCTGGGCATTGCGGAAGGGAGGGAGATGCCATTTCAGGTTTTGCCTTAAATAGAAAAAAATAATCTACAAATTGGACCTGGAGAAGAGGACCATTTTATTGGATATATCAGACTTTTTAAAGCTAATGATTTTTTTTTCTGCTGATATTTAGTGAAAACAGGTCAGCTCATTTTCTTATTTCTTGCCTTATTTTATAAATAATTGGGACAAAATTGCTGTGACATATTTTATGGTTATCCCTATTAAGGTCAATGTTAAGACTTTTTATTGCATATTGCGCTATATGCACATTTAGGCCATGTTTACACAACATATGTTTTATATAAATCATGGCAGTTGTTGCAATTTGCAACAAAGGCCGTGATTTATACAAAACATACATTGTATGATCATAAATAGAATCCCTGCCGGAGTGTATACACATAGTACACATAAAGGCTCTGTTCACACAACGTCACAAATAAAGAAAAGGCGGCCGATTTTCATATTTTAAAAACGTCCGTTTTTGCCGCAATTTAACTGACTGCAATGGCAATGCATTGAAGTCAATGGGAAGACAGACGTCCAATGCGCACAGTGTATTGAATAATGGACGTTTTTGCCACGGACGTCAAAATAATGAACATGATTATTATTTTCGGAAGTCTTTTGCAAACAGAGGACATTTTTTATTAGTAGTTCACACGCAGTTTTCCTTTTTTCACCGTTCTTTCTCCGTCTTTACTAATAAATTTGATGGACTTGTCAACTAAGACACACTCAAAGTCCAATTAGTAATCACAAACTTAAATAATGTACAAACATCAGTCATTGCACTATGGACCAGGCTGCTAAATGACGTCCGTTATTTTAGACTCAAACGGAGCTGAAAAAAAACGTCGTGTGAACATAGCCAAACACTGTAAAGTTGTTTTAGGCTATATTTATACACCATTGTTTTGCGGCCCTCTTTTTGGATGACTGTCACTTTACTAGCTAAATATTTCTGTCTATTGATAATTACACACAAAAATTATGATCATGATCTTTATTTGTGGTCCCTTATTTAAAAAAAAAACAGACATTATTTGGTGGTAAAATAGTGATCTTCAAAAAGGATAGCCGAAATTTGAACTTTGTGTGAACATAGGTCTAAGCTCTAGTAAGCTCTCAGTGTTCTGAATGTACAGCTTACACTGCTTAGTCCTCGATGATGTTGTTGCATCTGAGGGTATGCTATATAGATGTTTAGGAGAAAGATCTCCCCTTATGTGTGCTGACTATATAGGAGACATCATTGGAGCTAATCTTCTATAAGATAGGAAAGATGCAGCAGTGGGGATGGGGAAGTAAATATGCTATCTTTTATTTTATACTGAACAGAAGCTTATACAAACATGGTGTTAAACATTTACTGTATAGTGGTGGTTCCAGTGAATAACAGCTCCAGTATTGTTGGAAGCATACTGCCACTCTGGTCCTAGGCTCCTTTATGGTCTGAGTTAGAACTTGGGACTTGGCCCGGTCAGCCATTCAACAGCAGACAGGACCCCTATGATCCCTAGAATGGAGGATGCAATCATCTGACCATTCTTAGGGTGGGGTTCCCAGAAGTTGGCTTCCCATAGATCTGTTTGGGATCTCCTATCCTCCTATCCTATTTTTTCCAAATGTAAAATAATGCACTTGGGGAGGAGGAATCTTCTGTCCGAATATCGTATTGGCAGTTCTGCGTTAGCAAAGACTTTAGAAGAGAAGGATTTAGAGGCAGTGATTTCTGACAGCCTTAAAATGAGTCACCAGTTCGGCCAGGCGGTAGGGAAAGCAAATAGTATTAGAGATTGTGATCCCTCTGTATAAAACTCTAGTGAGACTACATCTGGAATACTGCGCCCAGTTCTGGAGACCTCCCCTACAAAAAGATATTTATAAAATAGAACGGATCCAAAGACGGGCTACGAAAATGGTGGAGGGTGTCAGGCATTAACCATATCAGGAAAGACTTAAGGATTTGAATCTGTATAGGTGAGAAGGGAAAGGGGGAACATGATTGAAACCTAAAAGGACTGTATGTTAAAGGCCGAAATAAGGTTCAGGAGGGAAGTGTTTTTAGTAAAAAAAAAACTGAACTCATGAACAAGAGGACACAGTGAGGGGTTAGTTGGGGGAAAGATCAGAAGCAACGTGAGCAAATATTATTTTACTGAAAGAGTAGTAGATACTTGGAACAAACTTAAAGCAGCTGGGCTTGGTAAATCTACAATAGCAGAATATAAAGTAATCCTAAGTTAATAAGAAGGGAAATACTAGAACCTTCTATATTTCTACTCCTTTACAGATTGTATGTATGTTACAGTAACGACCAAGCATAAATGCCTCTTTCAAGTTAAGTCTATGTTCAATTCAGTTTCACTTCATCATCTCAAACATGTAGAAGTTAACAAAATCACCCAAACCCACCTTTGCCCCTCTTACACGCTAAGCAATAATATTTTACACTTCCCCACAAAATCCCTGGGGGGGGGGGGGTAATAAAAATAAATAAAATAAAAGCAAAAAAAAAAAAAATTGTACAGACTTTTAATAAAATTGTTTAGGACAAAACTTTAGACCTCTTGTTATCCTCATGTGACATTTTGGCAGTTGACCAAATTAGTAAATTTGACAGCTTTATAAGCTTAGGAAAAAGGGAAGGTACACTGTACTCATTAACACTCTGGGGAAACTGATAATTATTTTAATTGAAGCAAAATGAGTTACTGTATGTACCACCCAATGCACAGTTCATTAATCCATAATAAATAATAAGTTAGAGGAGCCATTAACTTTCTGTATATAAGAAAACAGTGGTGATTCAGAAATAACATTTAGAAGGATCAAATGTATATATTTGTAATTAGTCTTGCACTCAGAATAACTAAATTGCCTTAACTGTAGGCTGAACATATAAAATGAGTTTCCTATTTTGTGTTAATAAAGCTTAATTATTGAATAAATTAAAATGTTACACCTTCCTAATGTACTATTCCATTTTGGTTTCAGTGAGTACAGTATTATTGCTTTTATCCAGAGACATCAATCCATCTTGTCGGAGTTCAGATTTAGTCAGAGTTTAACTGCATTGGGGGTTCCCTTGCATGCCTCAATAACTGGGTCCATACTGAATAAACAATTACAGCTTCCTGTGTTATCAAATGCAGTAGGCTCCACTGGGCACCCATTGTGTTCTGCATGAAAAATATTTGCCTGCTCAAATGATAGAAAATGCAAAAAGTGTTCTGAATGCCTGAGAAAGTCCTAAATGACAGTCAGGTCTCCAAGGACTTGATCAGCCTTTGAAAGCAGCCCTAGTTTTTTCAGACTATACCAATCAATAACTGATCTATTAGGCTCTGTATCTGCTGAAGTTACTGTAAATGTGTTCTCCTCTGCTCATTAATCAAACTTAGCTAGAAAAGGAGACAATAGAGAGCAGCGGTTCAGCAGATATTAGCTGTTCTCCCAGACATCAAAACTTTTTAAAACTTAGGATTAAAGTGTACAGTACCCGTCAGCAGGGATATCGGTGGCAATTTTGTCTGTTCATCTGGAAGTTCGAGTCTCCATAGGTACAAAGACATAATGAGATCATAATGCGTGTGACCCCCATTCTGATCTAATAGGGCTCGCACGCATTATGGTCTCAAGCCCGAACTGACACTTAAAATGGAATTTGCTACTGCTCTGGAAGCAGCCGCCCTGACAGGTATATTTTACATTTACTAAGACCAGTGTTTTATATGTTAGTCTTAAAGGGTAGTGCGGCGCTAAGAAATTATTCACAGAATAACACACTTTACAAAGTTATACAACTTTGTAATGTATGTTATGTCTGTGAATCGCCCCCTTCCCATGTCTCACTACCCCCGCACGTGTACCCCGAAGTGTGGTGCATTATACATTACCTGATCCGTGTCGCGCATGTCCGCCATCTTGTGTCTGGATCTTCGGACGGACAGCCGAACCGCTACGACCGTCCCTAGTGCCGGCCGCCTTCTGCATCATCATCAGCTTCTCAGCTGCGATTGGCTGAGCATAACTTTGCTCAGCCAATCGCGGCTGAGCACAGTTATGACGCGGCACAGGGGGGCTGGCCTCCCGAAGATGAAGTCCTGGCACAAGATGGCGGACATGCGCGACACGGATCAGGTAATGTATAATGCACCACACTTCCGGGTACACGTGCGGGGGTGGTGGGACACGGGAAGGGGGTGATTCACAGACATAACATACATTACAAAGTTGTATAACTTTGTAATGTGTGTTATTCTGTGAATAATTGTATACCACCGCACTACCCCTTTAAAGGTAAAATCTAGAGATGAGCAAACCGGGTTCGGGTTAAAGTCCATCCGAACCTGAACGATCGGCATTTGATTAGCGGTGGCTGCTGAACTTGTATAAAGCTCTAAGGTTGTCTGGAAAACATGGATACAGCCAATTACTATATCCATGTTTTCCACATAGTTCCATCCATGTTATCCAACTTCAGCAGCCACCGCTAATCAAATGCCAAAACTTTGGGTTCGGATGGACTCGAGCATGCTCGAGGTTCGCTCATCTCTAGTAAACTCGCAGCAGGTTCGTACATAAGAACCTGCTATGCACCTATTGCTGCAGAGCTGCTCATTCTGGCACCGGTCTTATGTTCTCTGTGGTGCCATTTAGAAGGAGTTTGTTCAGAAAAAATATATACTAATGCCGTTGTTGCATTGGAGACAATCTTGGACTCCTTAGTGCAACTTCCTGCCTGGCCTCCTCCTCAGACGTCCACACCTGCTTCTATTCAGCTATGTGTATGCCCATCATATTTCACCCTATACAATGTAGCGCCTACTTATGGGCTATGAATGGTACAGGACATGAAATATTCTAGGCCGGTACAGCACAGAACTCTATTTAAATAATATGACATAAAGTAATTACACTCCATAATATTTCCGCTTTGTAAACCGAATGCTGTATCTGGTGTGTGACAGCAAAAATAACTCACTAGATTAACCTATTGACACTACAATACAGTAACATAGTGTGCATCAGTTTATGTGTCACAGATAACATTTATGAGTTATGACCTTTTAAGTCTATTTTATAGAAATGCAAAGCTGATAGGAGCCAACACACCCACCTAGCAAATATCACAGATCCTCTGTGTCATTCTGAAAAGGTTAATCCCAATAGAATGAAAAATATGTTTACACATATTTGGCAAAAGTACAAATAAAAATAAATTTATTCCTAGTAATTTTATAGGTTACTTTACAATATTTTATTATTGAGCTTTCATTCACATAAGAGCAGTTTCAATAAACAGGATATCTAAAAAAAAATAACATTAATGTAGCCCAAATTCTCAGTAATTAGTAAATAATACTCATGATAATGATCCTTACTATTGTAGCACTAACATTGTCCCCAAAATTTTATAATTTGCAGGGTAAATAATCAAACAGAACAAGACATTGTATAGTATACAAATTGAACAAGAAGCATTTTTGCGTCCATTTGCCTTGGATGCAAAAGCCTACAATCAATCATTAGTAATGTTTTCACCACCAGGACCTCTAGGACCTGCAACTCAGTCTAAGGGTAAGGTCACACTGAGGAATCCGGTGGATCACCCGCTGTTGCTCGGCCCTGCTCGTGCGCATCTCCACCCACGCTATAGACTCAATTTTATGGTCGGGCAGATTCCGCAGTTCGCCAAAAGAATTGACAATTCTTTCGATGGAACTCAGAATTCGCCCGACCATAGTATGGAGTCCATGGCATAGGCGGAGATACAGGGCCTAACAACAGAATCCGCTGCGGGTGATCCGCCTGGATTCCTCAGTGTGAATGAAGTAAATATGGTTGAGTGTGGTTGAGTATCACACTAATAGATCCAAATGCAAAAAAAAATGTTGTGGTTATCTGCCAACCATCAACAGTAATAATACATTTTGGATATTGTCTGATCTTTTTACTTTGTTGTATATAGATCACAGTTTGTACACTTGTTTTCTTTTTGTATAGGGATATCTGTTTTTGGCACAAGGTGTATTTGTTTTATCCCTTGCACTTATTGTAGAGAAGAGACCGGCAATGTGGTTGGGGCCACCCTGCTAAGGAGGTGATCACCCCAAAAGGTAGTGTACCTGTATACAGCACTCCCACCTTTCCTTCCCTTCTTATATCTTTCTGGTCCTTCTCTCATAATTGCCTGGGGTATAACTATCACAATATTTTTCGTATATTAGTCACTTTTAGAACCTCTTTGATATTTTAACTTGATATTAAAATTTAAGTTTTAAGCCTTATTTAGTCTTTGCTCCTCAGTAAATATGAGTATCACACACTGCCAGATTCCCATGATTTTACTTCTGCAGAGTGCCGTAGTACAAGGATTTTGTGCTCATTTTGTTCTGCTGATTTACATGGGTTCTAGACACTGAATCACCACTGACCAAACATCAATGGACTATTTTAGGGACAGAAAAGAATTTTTTTTATTTTTTTTTAAGAAGTATACCCAGCTGATATTATATTATGATTATATTGATGTTGTTGATGGATATAACAGTATTTGATACAATGACTATTTGGCAAGGTTTCACACCTACAATTAATGGGAAGGTCTGTACACTTCACCTGTGAGAGACAGAATCTATATTTTAAAAAAATCCAGAAAACTGTATTTTATTTTATTTTATTGTATGAAATAAGAATGTGATCACCTACCAACTGGCAAGAATTCTGTCTCTCACAGACCTGACAATTTTTCTTCAAGAAGCTCCTCCTACTCTGCACTCATTATTTGTATTAATTGCACCTTTTTGAACTTGTTACATGTAAAAAAAAAGAAAGAAAACTGTCCACAAACTCAGTCACACTCCAACCTCTCCACCATAGCCAAGACCAAAGAGCTATCTATAGACACCAGGCAATTGTACACCTGTACAATAGGTAACATACTGAGGAGGCTGACAAAAAAGATGACTTTCAATCTTACTTGGTCTGGGGAGCAGAGCTGGAACCAACAGAACTGGAACCACAGTCTTAAAGATTCCAATTAGTAATACACAACACTTTCACGGATAAAAATCCTGCAAAGTAGGCCGGGTCCCCTTGATCACGTAGGGACCTGTCCAGGTCCATTTGAAGTTTCTTAATGAACAACTGGATTATTTAAAGAAGGCATGGGAGAAAGTCATGTGGTCATATGAGACCAAAATAGAACTTTTTGTTATCAACTCCACTTGCTGTATTTGAAGGAAAAAGAAGGATGAATACAACCCCAGAAACAGTCCCAACCGTGAAGCATGGAGTGGAAACATCATCTTTTGTTTTTCTGCAAAGGGGACAGGACAACTGTACCATATTAAAGGGAGGATATATGGGGCCATGTATCACTAGATTAACCTCACATTTAATCTCTGTTTTCTTATTCTCTTGTCTTTCCTTTTACTCTAGATGGGTTCTGCATCTCTGGTACAATCACATGCTGAACTGGACCCCTGACCATTTTAAATATACTTCCTTGATATGTTAACCCTTTACTAGCTATTAGTCTTTCCTTTAACCCCTTCCCTCCTGGGCATATTTTCATGTTTTCGTTTTTTCCTCCTTGGGTTTAATAGGCCATAACACATGCATTTTTTCACCTACAGACCCACATGAGCCCTTATTTTTTGTGTAACTAATTTTACTTTTCAATCAAAGACTTAATTTTTGAATAAAATATATTGTGAAACCAGAAAAAAAATTATATGCACAGTCAAATAGAAAATAAAATGCAATATTTTTTATTTAGGGGGGGGGGGGTTGTGTTTACGCCATGCGCCATATGGTAAATATGACTTATTATGCATGTTTCTCCAGTTATTATGATTACAACAATATGTAACTTGTATAACTTTTACATTATTTGATGGCTTGTAAAAATTAAAACCTTTTAAAAAACTAAATGTTCTTTAAAATCGCTCTATTCCCATGCTTATAGCACTTTTTTCCTTTAGTCTATGGGGCTGTGTGAGGTGTCTTTTTTTGCGCCATAATGTGTACTTTCTATTGGTACCTTACTTGCATATATATGTGACCTTTTGATTGCTTTTTATCACAATTTTTCTGAATTTGATGCGGCCAAAAATGCGCAATATTGCACTTTGGGATTTTTTGCGCTTACACCGTTTACCGTGTGAGATCAGGAATATGATAAATTAATATTTCGGGCAATTACACACACGGCAATGTCAAATATGTTTGTTTATTTATTTTTATTTATAAAATGGGAAAAGGGGGGAGATTTAAACTTTTATTAGGGGAGGGGATTTTTTATTATTAAAAACACTTTTTTTTTTCACTAACAGTAATAAGAAGCCCCCTGGGGGACTTCTATATACACAGCACGGATCTCCCCGGCCAGCTCAGTACACTGGATCTCCCCTTCGCAATCGCATCGTGGGGGGGGGATCCGGCCACTAGGCACCAGGGACAGGGGGACACAAGACAGTTAGAGGTAGCTGTCATGTTAGACAACTGCATCTAACTGTCCTAATTAGCTGCAGTCCCGTGCTGCAGTAAGCAGCCGGGATCGCGGCAGTTCAGAGCCCCTCTTTGAACCTTCCCCCCCAGGATGTGCCGGTATGTCCTGTGGAGGGAAGGGGTTGAGCATGCTATTGCATTTCTTGTGTCTAGCTCTCTGCCTTTTTATAATTCTGGTTACCTTACATTGGCTTATGGTACATTGACCTCACTACCTGGATTCTGGTTTTATACTGCACTGCTTGTCTTATTTTGACTATCCCTTCCATGTTTGTTTGCCTCATCTTTGTTTTCTGTTTCCAATTGTCACAGCTGAGAGAAGGTTTTTGTGACTGGACTGTTCGATACAAGTAGGCAGGGACAGTGGGCAGGGACACTATCACTATCTGTGTCTACCCTTTCCCATCCCTGTGCCAACTCTAACTGTGTTTGTAACAGTATTGTTGGGCTCTATACAAAGTAAATCTATAGTATATCTATAAATTACAAAGCTCAATTGATTGCCCTAAAAATATGCCCTCAAATAGCTCTATACATGGAAAATTGAAAGGCAAGAAGAGAAAAATGAAAAAGCAAATATTGAACATTGGCTGCTTCCAAAAAGCCAAAATAGGCTGCAATTTTGTAATCACAGAAAAAGTAACAACAAAACAGTGACTTAACAAACAAACAACAACAACAAAAAAAAACAGCAAAAAGGCTTTATTGGTGGTACTGTATGAACGTATGTGTATGTGCACACAGGAATAAATATCTAACATTGCATAAAAATCAGGTTTGATACTTTATTTTTCTATCATTTTCTTGAAATACAATATCTGCCTCTTGCCATCCCCTCTATTTTGCACCTGTTTCTAATCTTGTAAAGTACATCATACCGGATACATTCGGAATCTAATGTGGTAATTTACTAAACTACAGAGATGTATCAGGACAGCTTTGAAACTGTAGGAAAATGCTTCTGCCTCAGTTTGAAGAGTGAGATGTGAGCTGTAAAATGTTACATTTGCTTAATTTTAGCTCCTCTGCGTTCCTACTTTCTCTCAGCAGGACCCGGTATCGTCAAGGTCAGTTTTCAATTAAATCTCCAGAAGCAATGGTGTTCAAGATTGTTCTACCTGTACATTTCTGAAATGTAATTTCTAATGGAATGAGATGGAGATATTTTTTTTTATTTTATTTCTCATTTAACCTTTAAAACATTTCCCTTTGTTCTGTATTTTTTTCCATCCATACATAATTTGTGGGATCACATTTGACCCGATTTCTACATTTCTCTTAGCATGTCCGTTGCGGTGATTAAGTCTATAAACATTCAACGTGGTAATTCATTTAGGTCCTAATTTTAATCCTTTTAAGTCACAAAGTTCAGCAAGAAAATTGCTATATTTTTTTAATACATTGCATAAATTAATGTGCAAAACTACAATTTATAATAAAAACATAAATTATACTAAATTGGTGTTCGTCTAAATAGCGAATGTCAAATTTCTGTGAAATGTGAAGTTAAACTTAAGGCCTTTGTTCCCTTAAGGTGAGGTCATTAACAAAGCTTTTATCAAGACAAAAAATTGCTAAGCGTGTTTAAAATTTCATAAAATTTAAGTGTGACTCTATTTAATTATTACTCTTTTATCTGCCTCACTATAATGTACAAATGGACTACATATTTCTTAAAGAGTCACTGTCATTAAAATACAATACAACAGATACAATAAAAAAATAGAGCTTATCACACAGGGGTATCACCAAAATAAAACTTCACTTTTATTATTAGGCTAATAAGTTAAAAATGCCACAAACACTAACAATTGACATAATCCTTAATATTGGGTGATGACAGGATCCAACAATACTGACCGTACAGGACCGCAAAAAAAGATTTCGACCAAATTCTTTACTGCTGGTACAGAAAGAATAAACAAATCAACAAAACCCATATCCAATGTGTTTCCCTGTGGGTTTTAAACATGGTTCATCAGTGGGTTTTAAACATGGTTCATCAGGGGGTTAAAAGTCACACTTTGATGCAAAGTTGATGCAAACCTCCCTGGCATTTGTAAACCAGCACAATTTTGCCAAGCCTAATGCCTAAAAATAGCCATACCAACTATCCACATAGTCACAAAAATAGCCCAATAATAGGTAATAAAGAAAAAACTTGGCTCATCTAAGCCTCTTACTGTGTTCCTTTAAACATGATTATTGGCCTGTGGTAGCGATGAATATGAGCCATCCGCCCTGAACACCGCATATTCCACACGCTCTCTTGCATGTCTCCAGCAATGCTCTCTCTTTCCCAAATAGGACATGTCTATGCACTCAGGTACAATTTTAGGCTATGTTCACACTATGTATCTGTGCGGCTGTATTGCGGGCTGTAAATCATTGGCCGTATTTTTCCGGTTCATGCGTACGCTAGAAAGTATACGATATACGGCTGCACAGTGCACACTATGTATGAGCCTACGGCCCGATCGTAAACAGACCCGTAAAAAAAGAACAAGACCATTGTTTGCGGCTGGAACAGTGCAAATTCACGGCTGTGGATTGACAGGCGGTCCGTACGGAGTACTTCTATAAAGTAAAGAAATAAAGACAAGACAAGTGGAAATTTTTTTTATTCAAATAAAAACACCCCCACACCCCTCATTGACCATTTTATTAAAAAAACAACACACCAAACAACCGCTGGTCATCGACGTAGTCCACCGAATCCGACGTAATCCACAGGATACCGATATCTAAAAAACAAAAAGGGAGAAACACACAAACATCATTGTGAGCGGTGTTGTGCACCTTACAGTATGCAGCATCTTTACAGATCGCTGCTTACAGTCTGGCCCCCAAGGGGTTAAGGGAGGATGTATTGCATCCCCCTTAACCCCTTAGGGGCCAGACTGATGTCAGACTGCACCCATCCCAGCAAGGAAGGGGTTAAGTGACCCCCCTTCCTTGCTGGGAGGGGTGCAGTGCTGGGGAGGGGGTGGGGAGAGCTTTATACTCACCCCGATGTGTCCTCTTCGCTGGTCCGCAGCACAATGAAGTGACTGTACTGCGGACCTGCTCTTTATATGTGCGCTGAGCCGATCAGCCAATCAGCTGAGCGCATATATAATTCAAAATGTTTCTTCCAATAATGCTATTGTGATAACATAATTAGAAGAAACATTTGATGTTTTAATTAAAGTAAAGTGATGATTAGTACAGAATGCTCTATTTACCGGGAATATGAATTAACGGCTTACTGGAGCTTCCTGTACTAATTAATATTTAATTAATAAAACACATTTTTGTTGTAATAAAATCAGTTTCGTTGTTCAATAATTTAATTTAAATGAATCCATCATTGTGCAATTAAATATACAGTCAAAAAATAAATATATATATAAATATACATTAATTTATATATATATTTTTTTAACAGTATATTTAATTGCAAAATGATGGATTCATTTAAATTTAATTATTGAACAACGAAAGGGACTTTATTACAACGAAAATGTGTTTTATTAATTAAATTTATTAACCATGAGAGGCACCGGCATTACTGCAGAGGATCGCAAACCCCGGTAATAGCGATTCATGTAAACTGTTTCCCTGCTTTCCCAGATGCATCCAGAGGTGTTTGCATCACTTTCTAAAGATTTTATTTGTTATTTTTAGTTGAACCAGATTTCCAAGTAAATGACCGTATGTTTTCAACCGCATGTCTATTTTTTCCCACGGCCGTAGTTTGAGCCGCGTAAAAAATACAGCCGCACAGATACATAGTGTTAACATAGCTTTAAGGGTGACCGCTCAGGCAGCACTGAAGCATGCACGATAGATAACCTTTAAACGCGGAATTCTTGGTAAAACTTAAAAATACGCATAATCTATTATCAGAGTTGTTCTATGTTAGAAAAGTAATAAATACAATATTACTAAGATTACTGCAAATGTTTATTTGAAAATGAAGAATAAGGCTTTGTTCACACAATGTACTGATTTCATTAACAGCGGCCATTCTTTGATGACATTCTCAAAGGAATTTTCTTAGGGTGCCTTCACACACACGGGATCCGCAACGGATTTCACACCTTCTCCCTGCTCTGAATTGCTTCCGGGGTTCTCGGCTGGACGTCCCGCTCTGCCAATCAGTGCGCGTTGATGTTGTACTGCCCTGGTTGGCTGAACAGGACAGGCAGACACTGTGAACCCCCAAAGCAACGCCGATTAGGGAGGAGGTGAGATATGCTCCGGCCGCCAGGGGGGGTTAACTTACATATACATTGACATCCCTGCTGCGATTATATATTCTCATAGGGATGTACTGGGGATTAATACAATCCCATTGATTTAAATGGGACAATTGCAGTAGCGTATACACCCTGTATACACTACGGCCGTTGCTCACTGCGGCCACAGAAAGTAGTTTTCAAGTCTATTGTCTACGGTTGATAAGACAATGTTTCTACGGCCGTACTGGCCGTAGAAACATGCTTCATGCCGGCTAGTCCCTGTGCTGTAATTTTATGGCTGTTGTTAAACAGAACCTGCATCTTTCTAAAGTCCTTATACAGATGTATCCTGTAGTGATGAGCGAATACTGTTCGATTGAATAGATATTCGATTAGAAGCTGGAATATGCAGTAATCCAAATGGTGACCTTGTGGCCGGCACATCAGTCGGGGCAACATCCCTGAAAGAGCTGTCTATAGTTAGGTAATTTTCCCTTCTGTAGAGTTTCAGGCTCTGCCTATAAAATCCCCGGTCATGATTCAGCCATGTTGAAATCCTTCTTCTTTCCCATTTTAAAATGAAACTTAAAAATAAATAAATAATCAAACATATTGTATATCATACCATGTATGACTGTCCAATCTAGGAAAATAGATTTTCACCAGATAGATTTACTAAGAGGCATACACCTTTTTGTACAGCTAGTCGGTCCTGCGCCTAGAGCAGGCATTGCACAAAAATCTACACCTGCCCAGAGAAAGTGTGTACCTTTTTGTCTCGTTTACACCTGGTTTCAGGCGAGGGGGGGCCACGGCTGGCGTACGCCAGACAGAAAGGGCGAATCAGCCCCTTAAAGCACAAGAGGTTTAACTCATACTTCATTTTAAGTGATATATAAATATGGATTCTTCTCTTTTGCATGCTGATCTCATGATTTGAGTCTATGACTTATACTTTCTGAGGTTACACACACACATATATATATATATATATATATATATATATGACTGGCATTTTACTAAAGTTAACAGATATTATAAAAAAGAGCCCAAGGGGGCCCCATGTGTCTAATTGTTATTATCTTCTTTTTATGCTATGAGTTTGTATTCATAAGTTCTGGGTACATAAATTTATTTGGTTTATTTTTAATTGCTTGTTTCTTATTGCTTGTAGTTCATTACAAGAATAAACTTCAAACTAGGGATGAGAGAACCGAACCATAACGAACCAGATTCGTTACGAACTTTGCAAAAAGTTCGGTTCGGCACCAAACCGAACTTTGAGAAAGTTCGTTACGAATCTGGTAAAAACAACAACGGCGATGCAAAATTGTTCTTTTTTCAAAGAATAGACCAGGATACAAGGAATTATTACTCCTATAATCCCTTGTATCCTGGTTTTCTGTGAATATCAAGATGTGTGACGTCACCCCTATTAGGGTGAGACCTTAAATCTCCTCAGATACACATGGGTGCTGCCTAATCAAAAATGTAATGTGACAGCTGTCTGTGAGTATCAACCAAGACACATGAAAGCAACTTCAATGTTCAAGCTTATCAAATTTATTAAGGGAAAATCAGTTCATAACTTTACAATAAGGTTCAAAAAATTGGAGAACCCCGTTTAGCCGCAACAACAAAAAGTTTAAAAAAAAGTAAATCACTGTCCGAGAAAAAAAACATTTCACATCAGCTGTCCCATTGGCTGTCCCATCACTGCACAGTTGTGTAGAAAAATGTTGGCGACTCATTGGGATTCTTGGTGTCCAAGACCGTGCACCCCAGTGCTGATGTCTGGTCCTTTAATTATGGGCAAGGGCAGTACATGTCTGTTACTGCCCATTGAGTCAACATTCCCCAGAAGACCACCAGAAAATTAGCCCATTGTTGCCACTATCACCTCCCCGGTTCTTTAGGGGGCCAGTTCTGCAAAAGTTCTGCCTCCACCAGCTTGCAACCATCCACCGCTTTGACTGTAGTCCAACCTGCCCCGGTGTCTTACCAACGATGTCAGGCCTGATGCTCTCAGGTTGTCCTCCATTTTGTGATTCTGGGTGAACGGAGCCACAGTGGGCGGGAGCTCCTCCGGACTATCAGGAAGGAGATATATAAATGGCTGACCTGAAGGTCAACTAACGGTGGGAAGTGTTGTAGCCCACAAAGGGAGAATCTTTTCTCTGCAGTGCAGCAGGGAGGGCTGCGCCATACACCTTGTATCGCACGTGTGATAAACCTCATAATGCACAGGTTTCTTCGAACATGTTCTGCCAATTGTTGATCCCTTTTGAGGATGCGACTCTGTGAGCAGGCATCAACGACATCATCCCACTCGTCCATGTTCTTGAAAGTGCGATGAACAACGTCATCAGCGAGGATTCCCAGGCCACCACTCCAAGGCTGAATATCCTCCTCCATGAATAGTCTGTATTCAATCATACTGGCCTGGCTGCAATCAGCTACTGCCTCCTCCTCCTCCTTAAATAGTCTGTTCTCAATCATATTGGGCTGGGTGCAATCAAGTGCTACTGCCTCCTCCTCCATCAATTGTCTGTTCTCAACCACACTGGGTCCAATACAGTACTATTACTGCTGCTGGTTCCACTGTCAAATGTCTGTTTTCCACCCTACTGGGCCCAAGGAACTTTGTGTCCTATGTCCCGTGTAATCACTTACACCTTGGCTAATATTTTGTCACTATTTTGATATATTTTCCACTATTTTCATTGTAATAGCAACTGCAACTAAACAAAACTTTACCCTATCAGACTCCCACTATTGTAGCTGCAATTATTCAGCCGTTATTGCACGGTTCGCTTTAGGTTCAGTTCGTACGAATCCGAACTTCACGAAAGTTCGCCGGATCGAACCAAACTTTTTTAAAAGTTCGCTCCTCCCTACTTCAAACTTGTTTTTATGTTTATATAAATTTATGAAAATAGTATTCTATGCATAACTTTTTATAAGTGGTATTACTGTTGGGTTGGTACATTTGTATTTCTTGCTATCTTTTCTCAACTTAAGGGTGTAGTGGCAAATTTGCCACCACAAGTTAGGCTAAGTCCGCATCTGCATTTTAGGCAAAGTTTGGGGCCTGTGTCATATGTTCATATGTTTTGAGTCTAAAATAATGCACGTCATTTAGCTGTCTAGCCTCCCCTTAGTGCAATATCGGCTGTTGGTACATTATTCTAGTTTGGGTTACTAATTGGCCTTTTGGTGTGGCTTAATTGAAAAGTCAGTTTAATTTAATAGAAAAACAGAGAGAGAACGTTGAAAAAAAGAAAAACTTTGTGTGAACAATAAAAAAAAAAAAAGTCCTTTGTTTGCAAAAAAAAAGTCCGAAAATAATTGTCATGAATATTATTTTGATGTCCGTGGTGATAATGTCCATTATTCAATACTTTGTGTGCATTGGATGTCCACCATTCCATTAACTTTAATGCATTGTAGTCAGTTAAATTACGGCAAAAACAGATGTTATTTCAACATTATAATTGCAAAAGCAGCCGCCTTTTCTCTATTTTTGATGTTGTATCAACATAGAAGAACAACATAGAAGAAGCCAGACAGTCCATTGCATGATAAACACCAACAGATCTAAGTCCTTCAGGTTCCTATCCAATCTTAATATAGAGCCATGCTGAAGTGTCACATGGTGGTACATAGAGTAGTACAGAGCTTATATGTCCCTACATAGGTTCACTTCACACAGCTCTATATAATATATATCAGTGACAACTGCAGAAATTTCTATGAAAAATAAAGAAGACTTGAGCTTTATTTCACATTTGTAAAATGTAATTCCACATTCTAATATTTCCTAATGCTCTCACTAGTATTCCAGCAATGCGACACATATTCACCTGAATCATCACTTAATATCTTTGCCATATTTTCCTATGTTTGTGATGGATGATGCTGAGTATTTGTATGAATCTAAATAGCAGATTATGCTTGCTGCTTTGCGAATTTTATAAAACAACTGATTGATCATTCAAGGTTTTTTTCCAGGATTGGTATAAGCTTATCAAAAGAATATTGGAAAAGATTTTCTAGGAAGGCATGCTGTGTGATATAATACTTCTCTTTAGAAAAAATAAAAATAAAAAATAGCCGCTTTGAAAATCAGGGCAAAGAGAGCTGCAAGATGCTCTGAAACTTTACAAAAGGTCACATTGAATAACACATACAATAACATAAAGAAAATTGTGAATTCTACAAAGCCACAAACTTTTTAAGAACCTGCTCAAATGAAAAGGGTTGGATTTTTATTTTGTGGAGTGTTTTAGGTTGAATTCATGTGTTGTGATTTAGCTACTGACATTAGCTGTGAATTGGCCATTTTCCCCCTGCATTTTAGCGGAAACTTTTTTTCTGTTAAAAGTACATTAAAAGTTATATAGATGTGTCTATAAAAATATATTATATATTATATCTTTGTGGTTCTGTGACACTGTTAGTTGATTAAAATACAGGAAGTGTAGAAAACTGGCCTATGTGCAAAACCAATTTGTCTCCTGCTCCCTCTGCTCTCCCCCTCAGGAGACAGAGATTACATGCCTCTGTCTTACACTGAGTTTGTTTGCTGAGCACAGGCTGTAGATGCAGACTTGACAGGGGGCAGGGCATGATGTCACAGGAGGCTTGGCTGGATCTTGTCTTTCACCCCACTAAGTGATTCACCATCTCTGACCAGCCTCTCCTGCCTTCATCTGAGCAGTCAAGGAGTGACAAAAGCAGCTGCTGCAACTTCACTGATTGTGCAAATGTCTGCATTGAAAATAAGGCTATGTTCACACATGTTGGAGTTTTATTGCAGTACTGCAGCATCTTCACAAAAATGGTACAAAAATAAATGATGCTAAACGGCATAGAGGATCAGAGCCAGCACTGCCAACCCACTTGGACAAACAACGAGGCATACACAGTATATCCCATGTAAGATATTACTGGATAAAGTCCTTATTGTGGAACCCTACTTCAAAGATAAAAGATGCTTGATCATAATACATTTCATCTGGAGATGAGAAGAAAAAAAAAATAATTCAAAAATTTCTTTACTTTATTTCAATATCTGTGTTACAGGTAGAGAATGCAGCGTGCTGTGTGGCGTTACAGGTGGAGAATACAGCGTGCTGTGTGGTGTTACAGGTAGAGAATACACAGCGTGCTGTGTGGTGTTACAGGTAGAGAATACAGCGTGCTGTGTGGTGTTACAGGTAGAGACTACAGTGTGCTGTGTGGTGTTACAGGTAGAGAATACAGCGTGCTGTGTGGTGTTACAGGTAGAGAATACAGGGTGCTGTGTGGTGTTACAGGTAGAGAATACAGCGTGCTGTGTAGTGTTACAGGTAGAGAATACAGCGCTGTGTGGTGTTACAGGTAGAGAATACACAGCGTGCTGTGTGGTGTTACAGGTAGAGAATACAGCGTGCTGTGTGGTGTTACAGGTAGAGACTACAGTGTGCTGTGTGGTGTTACAGGTAGAGAATACAGCGTGCTGTGTAGTGTTACAGGTAGAGAATACAGCGCTGTGTGGTGTTACAGGTAGAGAATACAGCGTGCTGTGTGGTGTTACAGGTAGAAAATACAGCACTGTGTGGTGTTACAGGTAGAGAATACACAGTGTGCTGTGTGGTGTTACAGGTAGAGAATACACAGTGTGCTGTGTGGTGTTACAGGTAGAGAATACAGCGTGCTGTGTGGTGTTACAGGTAGAGAATACAGCGTGCTGTGTGGTGTTACAGGTAGAAAATACAGCACTGTGTGGTGTTACAGGTAGATAATACAGCATGCTGTGTGGTTTTACAGGTAGAGAATATAGTGTGATGTGGTGGTACAGGCAGAGAATACAGCGTGCTGTGTGGTTTTATGGGTAGTACCTGTGGGCTGTGTGGTGATACAGGTAGAGAATACAGTATGCTGTTTGGTGTTACAGGTAGAGAGTACAGCTTGCTGTGTGGTGTTATAGGTAGAGAATACAGCGCTGTGTGGTGTTACAGGTAGAGAATACAGCGTGCTGTGTGGTGTTACAGGTAGAGAATACAGCGTGCTGGGTGGTGTTACAGGTAGAGAATACAGTTTGCTGTGTGGTGTTACAGGTAGAGAATACAGTGTGCTGTGTGGTGTTACAGGTAGAGAATACAGTGTGCTGTGTGGTGTTACAGGTAGAGAATACAGCATGCTGTGTGGTGTTACAGGTAGGGAATACAGTGTGCTGTGTAGTGTTACAGGTAGAGAATACAGTGCTGTGTGGTGTTACAGGTAGAGAATACAGTGTGCTGTGTGGTGTTACAGGTAGAGAATACAGTGGGCTGTGTGGTGTTACAGGTAGAGAATACAGTATGCTGTTTGGTGTTACAGGTAGAGAGTACAGCTTGCTGTGTGGTGTTATAGGTAGAGAATACAGCGCTGTGTGGTGTTACAGGTAGAGAATACAGCGTGCTGTGTGGTGTTACAGGTAGAGAATACAGCGTGCTGGGTGGTGTTACAGGTAGAGAATACAGTTTGCTGTGTGGTGTTACAGGTAGAGAATACAGTGTGCTGTGTGGTGTTACAGGTAGAGAATACAGTGTGCTGTGTGGTGTTACAGGTAGAGAATACAGCATGCTGTGTGGTGTTACAGGTAGGGAATACAGTGTGCTGTGTAGTGTTACAGGTAGAGAATACAGTGCTGTGTGGTGTTACAGGTAGAGAATACAGTGTGCTGTGTGGTGTTACAGGTAGAGAATACAGTGGGCTGTGTGGTGTTACAGGTAGAGAATACAGTGGTCTGTGTGGTGTTACAGGTAGAGAATACAGCGTGCTGTGTGGTGTTACAGGTAGAGAATAAAGCGTGCTGTGTGGTTTTAAAGGTAGAGAATACAGTGCTGTGTGGTGTTACAGGTAGAGAATTGTTACGCCTGGAGTAGTGGATCCACTAGCGATGGCACTAACCTCACCAGGGAGCGGAGTCTAAGGGGCCGCTGGTTTTCACCAGAGCCCGCCGCAAGGCGGGATGGACTTGCTGCGGCAAGCGACCCCCAGGTCGCTACCCCTAGCTTGGTTGCTGGTGATGGCAGGCGAGGCGTGGCAGGAGCAGTAGGCAGGAGATGATACTGGCAATGGTCTGTAGGTGAGACCGCACGTGACAGGCAGAACACAGGAACTGAAGTATAACGGGGAAGCAGGAACCAGGAACAAGGAGTGGGGACCAGGTAGCGGACAGGGATCAGGAACAAGGACTAGGGACCAGGTAGCGGACAGGAATCAGGAACAACAGGGAGCTGGGCCAAACGCTATGGGAAGCATGTAGAGGCTCCAACACAAGGGACAGGGCATGCTGGGATTTATAGGGGAGTGATTGGTGCAACTAACCAATTAGGGACGCACCTCCCCTTTAAATCTGAGACAGCCAGCGCGCGCGCGCCCTAGGAGGCGGGGACGCGCGCGCCGGCCGACACAGCGACAGACAGGAACGTGGAGAGGTGAGGCGCCCCCCGGGGCCGAAGTAACAGCAGCGCTGGGTCCCTGACTATGGACACCGGCTGCTGCATGGGGCAGGAGGCGGTCGCGGCGGCGGCCCGGGACGCGGGGCGCCGCCGCGGCCGTGACAGTACCCCCCCCCTTTGGCCTCCCCCTCTTTCTTGCCTGCAGATGGCACAGGAAGCCACAAAGTCTTTGACATCTTGGAACAGACTGGACCACCAGTAGTGACGGGAGATCCGTTGGCCGGTCTTACGGACTCCAGAGTGCCCGGCCTCCAATGAGGAATGTCCCCACTTCAAAATACCTCTTCGAAGCGCAGGGTGAACATGGGTCTTTCCGGGGGGTACTTTCCGAAGAGTAGAAGTGACGATTGGTACTAGGCGATCCGGAGGTATAACGTGGCAAGGGGATGTGGGTTTGTGGATGAGATCCTTCTGTAAGTTCTCCCGGTGGAAAGAGGACATGACCTCAGTCTCGGTTACGGAGAGAGGGTACACCTCGGCAGAGAAGGCTTCCGCCAAGTCTTGGTCTTCAGCCGGTAGGCCGGATAGAGGCTTGGCGGGGTCGGATGACGACATAGAGTACTTGGTCTGAGGTGACTTGAGACACTGGCTGGAACAGTCCTGACCCCAACTGAGAATCTCCCCGGTTCTCCAGTCCAGCTTAGAGGCATGTAATTGCAGCCAAGGGAGTCCCAGGAGGACGGCGGGGGAAGAATGGGGCAGGACGTAGAAGGATATCTTTTGCTGATGTAAAGGACCCACCTGGAGGACTAAAGGTGCGGTCTGGTAGTACACACGGTCGGTAAGAATTTTGGCCGTGACCGAGGAGATAGTCAGGGGCCTGGCTAGTCGGGTCACGGGTAGCTGCCATCTTTGGACCAATGTTGCCGCAATGAAACTGCCTGCTGACCCAGAATCGAGAAAGGCAGTAGTCTGGTGATTTTGTCCTGAGGGAGTCCGGATGGAAACTGGCAAAGACAGACTTGGAAGGGTGGCATTCACACCTAGGGACACCTGTCCCACCGGACCTAGGTGCGAGCATTTTCCGGACGTTTGAGGACGTAGGGGACATCTCAGCCGAAAGTGATCTGAACCACCGCAATAGAGACAGAGATTCAACTCCAGACGACGGATTCTTTCATCAGGCGTCAGGTGAGCCCGTTCCACTTGCATGGGAATCTCAGGAGAGGGCTGGGACATCGGAAAGTCAGGATTCTGGAAAACCGGCGCCAGCTGGGGATGGCGACGGGAACGGCTTAGTAGATGTTCATGCCGAACCTCCTCCTCCCTCTCCGAAAAACGAGTATCAACTCTGGCGGCCAGTAGGATGAGTTCGTTCAGGGAGGTAGGTAGGTCTCGGGCGGAAAGCACGTCTTTCACTTGACTGGATAGGCCCTTCTTGAAGGTGGCTATTAGAGCGGCTTCATTCCAGTCCAATTCAGCCGCCAGGGTACGGAACTGGATGGCGTAATCGCCAACAGAGGAGCTCCCTTGAGAGAGGTTGAGGAGAGCAGTCTCGGCTGAAGAAGCACGGGCAGATTCCTCAAAGACGGAGCGAAACTCGAATAGGAAGGCCCAGAGATTGGCAGCAACAGGATCATCACGGTCCCACAGTGGCGTGGCCCAGGCCAGGGCTCTACCCTCCAATAGGCTGATGATGAAAGCCACTTTAGAGCGCTCGGTGGAAAACTGACTACTTAAAAGTTCAATATGCATGGTGCACTGAGTCAGGAATCCTCTGCACAACTTGGAGTCACCAGAGTATTTGCTTGGAAGAGCAAGTCGGAGTGTAGAAACAGCGTCAGGAGGTGGTGTGCGCTGTAAGGCGGCAGTGAGTTGCTGGATCTGCTGCGACTGTTTCTGGATTTGTTGCGCCTGTTGAGCGACCACTCTGGCGACGTCATGGAGATCAGGCACCTCGCCGGGATCCATGGTTGGAGCCTACTGTTACGCCTGGAGTAGTGGATCCACTGGACCGTCACCAGCGATGGCACTAACCTCACCAGGGAGCGGAGTCTAAGGGGCCGCTGGTTTTCACCAGAGCCCGCCGCAAGGCGGGATGGACTTGCTGCGGCAGACGACCCCCAGGTCGCTACCCCTAGCTTGGTTGCTGGTGATGGCAGGCGAGGCGTGGCAGGAGCAGTAGGCAGGAGATGATACTGGCAATGGTCTGTAGGTGAGACCGCACGTGACAGGCAGAACACAGGAACTGAAGTATAACGGGGAAGCAGGAACCAGGAACAAGGAGTGGGGACCAGGTAGCGGACAGGGATCAGGAACAAGGACTAGGGACCAGGTAGCGGACAGGAATCAGGAACAACAGGGAGCTGGGCCAAATGCTATGGGAAGCATGTAGAGGCTCCAACACAAGGGACAGGGCATGCTGGGATTTATAGGGGAGTGATTGGTGCAACTAACCAATTAGGGACGCACTGCCCCTTTAAATCTGAGACAGCCGGCGCGCGCGCGCCCTAGGAGGCGGGGACGCGCGCGCCGGCCGGCACAGCGACAGACAGGAACGTGGAGAGGTGAGGCGCCCCCCGGGGCCGAAGTAACAGCAGCGCCGGGTCCCTGACTATGGACACCGGCTGCTGCATGGGGCAGGAGGCGGTCGCGGCGGCGGCCCGGAACGCGGGCCGCCGCCGCGGCCATGACAAGAATACAGTGTGCTGTGTGGTGTTACAGGTAGAGAATACAGCATGCTGTGTGTTGTTACAGGTAGAGAATACAGTGGGCTATGTGGTGTTACAAATAGAGAATACAGTGGTCTGTGTGATGTTACAGGTAGAGAATACAGTATGCTGTGTGGTGTTACAGGTAGGGAATACAGTGTGCTGTGTGGTGTTACAGGTAGAAAATACAGTGTGCTGTGTGGTGTTACAGGTAGAGAATACAGCATGCTGTGTGGTGTTACAGGTAGAGAATACAGTGTGCTGTGTGGTGTTACACCTAGAGAATACAGTGTGCTGTGTGGTGTTACAGGTAGAGAATACAGGGTGCTGTGTGGTGTTACAGGTAGGGAATACAGTGTTCTGTGTGGTTTTACAGGTAGAGAATACAGTGCACTGTGTGCTGTTAAAGGTAGAGAATAAAGTGTGCTGTGTGGTGTTACAGGTAGAGAATACACTGTGCTGTGTGTACAATGAAGAGTTGAATAAGTGTCACTCACTGCGTCAGGTGCAAAACTTTAATAACGTGCTTCAAAGTTAATTACATCGCAGGGAGGATAGAGCAGAGCATAGTACACAGTACAGCGACGGCCCATTTAACACCTATTCTGCTCTTCGTCTGGCTGCATTAGCCAGATGAAGAAGAGATAAAAATATGACCATATTTTTAAATATTTGGCTATGTTCACACAACGTCAAAAATAGAGAAAAGGCGGCCACTTTTCCTATTTAAAAAAAGGCTGTTATTGCCGCTGTGATTTTGCGAAAATATGCGTTGTGTGAACATAGCCCAAACTAGAATAATATACCAACAGCCGTCACTGCACTAAGGGGAGACCGGACAGCTTATTATTATACTTATTATTTTAAGCACATATATATATATAATCTTTTCTGTGTAAAAATTGTATTAAAAATAAAAAATAAAAGTCAAACTGCAATCGTCCATAATAAACAGCTTATTTATCTTTATATTTCAGGAAAAATGTCAAAAATATTTCCAGCAGTATTACACTACAATAGCAACAACAATCAACTAGGATGTTATAAATATACATTGAGATTCCATTGTTTGTTCAGTCTATGTAGACTTAATGTATACAGTAAAGAAATACAATGGACTTCTGTTTGTGGTAACATTCAGGTTATTACCTTAGAATTTTGCTTTTCTAATATTAACCATCTCAGTGTTTTGCTACTGTGGTATTATTAAATGTTGGAACACTATCACCTTAATCTTATTTTCACCTGTATTGACGTCTGCCCTACATATGCTTCCCCACAGGGGCACTTTAACCAACATATTGCATTCCTGGTATTACATGTACAAAATTCTGTTATATTTTTTTTTTCCTTCTGTTGGATGACATACAAAGTCCCTAAGAGGTAAAATAGTATTTTCACTCTATAATACTGAACATAAACTCCTCAGCATTTACACTGCATCACAAAGAAGAATAAGGTATGAAATTACATCTTTAATGGACATACTAATGACATGCAAATGATAAGAAAAAGAAAACTAAATATTTAAAATATCTCGATCTATTGTATATTGTGTGCCATGCACAGATATACATTCACTTACACTTCTTTGCATGCTGTCAATGAGTCAAAGCTGTCATGGCTGTCATGAACAAATTAGAATATTCATAAAAGATTTTTTTCCCCATTGTCTGATAGAAAAGTATAGAAGGGTTGTAAACATTGATCCAAAAATAATCATTAACATAAAATGAACACCTTGCATCATTGACAAGAACCTGCAAGATTTTGTTGTTGTTTTTGTTGTTGTTAACCCCTAGAGGACCGGGCCAATTTAAATTTTAGCGTTTTTGTTTTTTCCTCCTTGTGCTTAAAAGGCCATAGCACTTGCATTTTTCAACCTAGAAACCCACATGAACAGTTATTTTTTGCGCCACTAATTGTACTTTGCAATTACAGGCTTAATTTTGTCATAAAGTACACTGTGAAACCAGAAAAAAAAATTCAATGTGTGGTGAAATTGGAAAAAACAAACAAAAAACCTAATTTCTTTTATTTGGAGGGTATTTGTTTTTACGCTGTTTACCCTGGGGTAAAACTGACTTGTTATATATGTTTCTCAAGTCGTTACGGTTACAACGATATGTAACATGTATAACTTTTATATTAAGTGATGGCCTGTAAAAAATTCAAACCATTGTTAACAAATATATGTTCCTTAAAATCGCTCTATTCCAATGCTGAAAACTAGGGATGAGCGAACCGAACCGTTACGAGCCAGATTGGTTTCGAACTTCGAAAAGCGCAATCTCCCGAAATATTAAATTTATTTTATTCATTATCCCTCACAGTAAACGGCATAAACGCAAGAAAATTCCAAAGTGCAAAATTGCGCTTCTTGGTCGCTTCAAATACAGCAACAACGTAATAAAAAAGCGATCAAAAATTTGCATATATGCAATCAAGGTACCGATAGAAAGAACACATCATGGCACAAAAAATGACACCTCACACAGCCCCATAGACCAAAGCATAAAAGAGTTATAAGCCTGGGAATTTAAGGACCGTTTTTTTCTGTAGAAGGTTTTATTTTTTTTAAAAGCCATCAAATAATATAAAAGTTATGCAACTTGCATATCGTTCTAATCATACCAACTTGCGGAACATATATGTCATATTAGTTTATTTATAGGACAAATGGCGTAAAAATGAAAAAACGCCAAAGAAAAAGAATTTAGTTTTTTTTTGGGGGGGGGGCTCAGTCAATTTTTTCCACGATTTAACTGACCTGCAAAGGCAATGCATTGAAGTCAATGGGAAGACGGATGTCCAATGCACACATTGCATTGAATAACAGACGTTTTTACCGCAGATATCAAAATAATGAACATAATCTTTTTTTTTGGTCGTTTTTTGCAAACAGCTGACTTTTTTATTAATTTGTCACCATTTTTTTCTCTGGACTTTTGTCATCGTTCTTTCTCCGTTTTCCAAGTAAACTCAACAGATTTTTAATTAATCACAGTAGGGGAGAGGTGGATCGCACCGCCCTCGCAATCTCCGGTCACCGGATACAGTGGGATGGGACCAATGGGGTGCCCCAGCTGCGGCTACCTGGTTCGGGGTGCTCCGTCTAAGCAGATAAGTATGATACAAACTAAAAGAGTAAAGAGACGTGCACTCACCAATGTGGTATGCCGCTGGGGTGCTTTATTAGAGGTTACTTCCACATATGCAGGGAGGGGGAGGTGGAGGCAGGTGTATTCTCAGGAGTAGTCTACTCCTGAGAATACACCTGCCTCCACCTCCCCCTCCCTGCATATGTGGAAGTAACCTCTAATAAAGCACCCCAGCGGCATACCACATTGGTGAGTGCACGTCTCTTTACTCTTTTAGTTTGTATCAGATTTTTAATTAAGCCACACCCAAGGAGCAATTAGGAGAGATGAGCGAGTAGTGAAATATTCGACTTTCGAGAATTCGAATCTAATAGGCACCGATATTCGAACGAATATTCAATCCCATTATAGTCTAGGGGAAAAAAATTTGCGGCACTTGGAAATCAAAATTCGACCACTTGAAGGTCACCAAGTCCCCCATGAAACCTCTCTAAATGATGCAAACAGGGAACAATAATGCTATATTTTAATAGATTTTTATTACACCTTTTTTACACCTTTATTTCACAGTTAAATATGTAATGATTAGATTGCATATACTGATCAGTAAATCTGGCGATCTGTGCATAGAGTCTGCCTGAGAGCAGGCTCTATCTATAGAACGCCAATCCAACAGGAGGGAGGTGGGTGTCTCACCCCTGCCTGTCGACAAAAGCAATCAGTCAGTGACAGGTGCTTAACCTGTTACTGTCTTCCTTTTACGCCAAAATCCCCATAGATCACGGCACTTAAGGGGTTAAGGACAGGCAGCTTCCTGTCATTATCCTCAGCTCTGGAGACACTTATGTGTGCGGGGGACCGTTCACACAGCAGCAGTCCCACACACATCTAAAGCCCCTCACAGTCAGGAACGTATATATACATATTGTTGACATGAAGCGATTGACGGGAGATTATTAAGAATAACAGTCTTAAAATCCCTTCGCCAGCACACAAGCTAACAGTATTATCAATCCAAACCAATACGCACCAGATCTGCATGTGCTCATTCAGCGAAATGAACCAGAGTTCAAAGCTGGAATAGATTTTTAAAATTCTTAAAATTCTGTGTAAATAGTAGTAAATGCCACATCTCCTGCACAAGTGGCTGTGCTGTCGTGAATAGTGGAAAGGGTAAAGATTTGCATAGTTATTGCACACACACCAAAAAAAAAAAAAAATCTGTGATGCTTGCGCAATATGATGAATTCCCCCCAATATATTTTTACTTGGGAAATACTACTTCTCACTCCTAGTCACTGAGACGTTTTTTTTTAAATTATAATTCTTGTTAGCCAAAGTGTTATTTTATTTTTTTCTTACATGACAATGACTTTTTTTTAAACATAAAAGCTGATAGTAGTTTAACCCCTTAAGTATGGAGCCAATTTTCGTTTTTGCGTTTTCGTTCTTTCCTCGTGTTTAAAAGGCCATAGCACATTTTTTAACCTAGAAACCCACATGAGCCCTTATTTTTTGCGTTACTAATTGTATTTTGCAAAGGCAGGCTTAATTTTTTGCATAAAATATGTTGTGAGACCATTAAAAAATTATATGTGCGGTGAAATTAAAAAATAATGCAATTCTTTTTTTTTTTTTTTTGGGGGGGGGGTCGTTTTTATGCCGTTTATTCTATGGAAAAACTGACATGTTATTTATCTTCCTCAAGTCAGTACAATTAAAACGATATGCAACTTACATAACTTTTATATTATTTGATGGCTTTTAAAAAAAAATAACCTTCTACAGCAAAAAAAAAAAGGTCCCTAAAATTGCTGTATTACCATGCTTATAACGCTTTTATCCTTTGGTCTATGGGGCTGATTGAGGTGTCATTTTTTGCGCCATGATGTGTTATTTCTATCGGTATCTTGATTGCGTATATGTAACATTTTGATCGCTTTCCATTACAATGTTTCTGGATTAGATGCGGCCAAAAATGTGCAATTTTTGCACTTTGGCGGGTCTTTTGCACTAACGCTGTTTACCGTGCAAGTTCAGTAATGTGATAAATAAATAGTTCACGCGATTACACACGCAGGGATACCAAACATGTTTTTTATTGATTTATTTATTTATAAAATGGAAAAAGGGGGGGTGATTCAGACTTTTCTTTTTAGGGGAGGAGGTTTTGTATTTCTAGAAACACTTTTTTTTTCACTTTAACTGTAATTTGAAGTCCCCCTGGGTGACTTCTAATGCAACTACACTGATCTCTCATAGAGATCCGTGTAGCTGTATTACACAGCACTGATCCATGAGATTGGTGCTCTATTGCTTTGTTCTGCTGCAGGCCATTGCAATAGAATACCGAGCTGAGACCAGCGTCATTATGTTGTGGAAGCCCGGCCCAGTAAGACCAAGGGATCCACCCTCCGCGATCGCATAGCGGGGGGATCCCGCCACTAGACACCAGGGATGGGCTGCAAATAAAGTTAGATGCAGCTGTCATGTTTGACAGCTGCATCTAACTGTGTTAATTAGCGGGTGCAGCGATTAGCGGTCCCGTGCTGCAGATAGCAGTCAGGATCGCGGTCCAGCACAGCCCCCCTCTGAACACCTCTTAGGGACATATGACGTACGGGTACGGCATATTTCCCTAAGAGGTTAAGATCGATATACCTTGATGTGTCCACCTCCTTAGGCTAAATGTTACTCCTCACCCGCACCCTCACTACAAATCCACTTTATGCTGATTCAGCTGCACAATACTTTGTGATTGTGCAGTTTGTATACAGTGCTTTGTTTTTGCTTTTGTTATTCATTTAGTGAATTTCAAAATATTTAAATAAAATGTTATTTACAAAAAACAACAACTATAAATATAAATGTTTTGTAGGAATAAAACAGGAACTTCTAATTTAATATTCAATATTTATACATTATTAAACAATTGTTTAACAAAAAATCCCTCCCCTGTATGATGCGGCTCCATTCATTCTAAGGGAGCCGCATCATGGAGGGGACGGAATTCCCTCCCACTGGGGGTGGCCGGTCTACCTCCAGTGCTTGAGCACTGGCCGATTGCCGTGCATGGAACGGCGCCGTGCACGGGAACCGGGCCTCGGTCCAGAAAACGGACCGCGGCACCGGCTTCCCAGCGCCGGCACCGTTCGATCTGTGGGTTCAGGTTAAAGAGGATGTACTGTACCTTGTGGTACATCCTCTTTAAATCAGAACCATCAGCCAAGTGCGATGTCTGTCTAGAGCAAGATATTTAGTATTTTTTATTTAAATATGTCTAAAGGTTTGTAAGTAGAATATGAGATAGAAAATATTCATACTACAAATATACAGTAAATACAATCCAGGGTGGAAGGAAGGTAAGTGTTTTCTATTTATAATCAACCCCTCCCCAGGCATATATCAAGCCAATATTAGCCTCCAGCATGCCCATACCAGCTAATGCCTTACAGCGACAGGTGCACGAGGAGACTGTAAAAGCCCAGGCTGAGACAAATCGCCTACTGATGGAAGCTCACCAAGTCACGGTGAAGGAACAGCAGCGGGTGAATCAGTCTCTACAGCAGCAGCTTCAGCCTTTGGCAGATAGGCCAGAGGGGGCGCTAGGTGCGCAGTCTACACCCCGGTAGCTGGTGCAAAATGCATTAAGGAAATTGTCCAAAGAGGATGACGTGGAGGCATATCTTGGCACCTTTGAGAGGATTGCAGCGAGAGAGAGACTTCCTGTGGACCAGTGGGCCGATGTCCTGGCACCCTTCCTAACCGGAGAACCGCAAAAGGCCTACTTCGATCTAAGGGTTAAAGATTCTAAGGAATACTAAAAGCTAAACGGTGAAATCCTAGCCCGGCTGGGGGTTACCATAGCTGTGCGAGCCCAAAGAGTCTACAACTGGGAGTTTGATCCTACCTAGCCAGCTAGGTCGCAGATGTACGACCTTTTTCATCTCACTAATAAATGGTTGCAGCCAGAGGATCTCACACCAGCCCAAGTCGTGGAAAGAGTCGTCTGTGACCGCTTCATCCGCTCCTTACCCATCGGGCTCCAGCGCTGTGTGGGGTATACGGACCCCAAAAGTGTGGACAAACTGGTGTCCGTTGTGGAGCGATACAGCGCAACAGAGGAATTCCTCCAGGTGTTGCATCCCCGTGAGAACAAACCGAAACCGACACTTGGTAAGACTGTTCCATTTATAAAAGGGGAGAGACTGTATCCTGAGGGAAGGAGGACCCGATTTGATGACAATGGTGAATGGTTACCCAGACCAAAAGGGAACTCTTTAAGGAGAGCCCAGAGCCCCATAGTATGTTGGCACTGTCAAGGTCTTGGACATATGGCGGCACAATGTCCGATGGCAGGGGAGCCAATGGAGTGTGGCCTGGAAAGATGTTTATCATTGTTTGCCAAACCTTCCTACTCTGCTCAGGCAGACTCTAGGAGAGACAGACGTGAGTGTTCCGTGAAGGTTGGTGAAAACTCTGTGCAGGCCTTATTGGACTCAGGGAGTTTGGTGACCCTGGTGAAAGACAGTCTCGTGGACCCAGACAAACTCCAGACACACCGAATGGGTGTTGTTTGTATTCATGGTGACACTAAAGACTATCCCACCGCCATACTTACAGTAGAGACTCCTTGTGGCTCAGTGCAACATGAAGTGGCCATTGTTGCGGGCTTGCCACACAGTGTCATCCTTGGCTGTGATTTCCTCTGTTTTGGGATATGTGGGGGAATAAACAAAGTACCATGTATGATGATGTACAGGTTGTAAATGATGGGTCTGAAAATACTGAGGCTGTAGCTCTGGTGGAAGGGGAGTCAGATATATTTCCTTTAGCAGTCCTGGTTGGGGATCCGGAAGAAACTCCCCCTGAACTAGAGCTCTCTTCTTTGCCCGTGTCAAAGGGAAACTTTGGTACAGAGCAATTAAGGGACCCTAACTTGGTTAATGCTTGGAAGAGTGTAAAGGTTATTAATGGTAGACCCTAAGAGCCAGGCACAGCATTAGTCTATCCTCATTTAGCTGTAAATAATGATTTATTGTACCAGGTGAAAAAAACATCAACAGAGGTGGTTGAGCAGCTGGTTGTACCCCGATCCCATGTACGCCTGGTTTTAGAATTGGCTCATTCAAATGTGCTGGGTGGGCACTTAGGGGTGGACAAAACCAAAGAGCGAGTGGAGCGGAACTTTTTCTGGCCAGGTATTTATAAAGCGGTAGAAGAATTTTGTCAATCCTGTCCAGAGTGCCAAATTGGTGCCCCGAAACCTCATTTCCGAAGCCCTCTAATACCCCTACCGATAATCGAAGTTCCGTTCGAACGGATCGGTATGGATTTGGTTGGGCCCCCTTCCTAAATCAGCTAGAGGTCACCAGCATATTTTAGTGGTTGTGGACTATGCTACCCGCTACCCAGAGACAATTCCTCTAAAGTGATAGCGAAAGAGCTGTTTTACATGTTTACCAGAACAGGGATCCAAAAAGAGATCCTAACTGACCAGGGCACACCGTTCATGTCTGTAGCAGGGGAAGTGTATCCCCCAGATATTTATAAGGTGGTGCGCATACATACATATATATATATATATATATATATATATATAATCTTTTATCCCTGAAGAGAGAGAGGGCCCAGAATGATACTCAAAAGCCCCCTCCCAGAGGAATGTATATGTCTGCTGGGCTAGGGAGGGGGACAATAAGGCCAACTGTTGATTACAGTGGCGTCTCCTGAATAACACAGGTATGTTTACTGTAATCACACAGACCCTTTTGTTGTAGAGTTATCTATAGGACCATATCTCTCTCTGGGATCATTGATCTTTGTTACTACACCCTGTAATACAGGAAGACAGGGGTCTTTGATCCTTTGTCTCCTAGATAGCTGTATTCCTGTATGACATCTGTATCCCACCACAACCTTGGGCACAACTGTGCATGGGCACAAATACCTGTACGTGCATGAGCATGGTGACATCATCTCTCTGCGTCAATGCTCGGGCACAAAGCTTTGGGTACGCCCCCCACCCCCCCAGGAAGTTTAAATAGACCACCAGAGGTAGCCCTGGTCAGTTCCATCTTGCCCATCAAGACCAACAAGTGGGAGTTCCATCTTCCCCACTGAAACCAACAGACCATCTGCTCCACAGGATCATCCCTACACAAGAAGTGGTCTAAGTATCCTCCCTGCTTCCCAGCCTCTCTCTCTCTCTCTCTCTCTCCCCCCCTAACAGTACCACTGAACCCCTTCATTCCTTATCCCTTTGTTTACCACTTGCTTCCCCCCTTTTAGGGATAGTCTGGTCATAGGTCTGGGTGGGTTGGTACAGTATTGTGTGTGTGTGTATTAGATACGTGGGTAGGAATATAGTTAGGTGTTGTAGATTATTATTATTGTTATTGTTTTAATTATACTGTATGTGATTTGTATAGAGTAGATTGAGTGTGTATAATAAATATTGGATTATTATTAACACGGTATTGTCTCAATCTGTTATACAAGCACAGGTATAGTAGTGTAGTAGCTGTATAGGAATAAGGGAAACGTTAGGTACGATTAAGGTGTGTCTCAATACAATACAGTCTAGCATTGCTGAGACTGTACTGTATTGTAATATTGATTGTTAACGGTCTGATTAGATGTTTAGGGTCAATATTGCACCTTAATGGAATCATAAACAGGAGTTATATTAATAATACCACATGCATAATCACAAGAGTGATTATCAGTGCTGTATTTATTAATAGGAAATATTAATATTCGCCTTAGGATATTAAGATTCATTTATGAATATTAATTATTAATATTTTATAGGAATATTAATATTTTGATATTCATAATCCTGTAACAATGTCCAAAGTGACCAAAGAGCTATGTTGTCTTCTAAAAACTAAACATTTGCGAACCTCGGTGTACCATCCCCAGACAGATGGACTTGTAGAACGATTCAATAAAACCTTGAAGTCCATGCTTAAAAAGGTGGTGGATAAGGATGGGAAGGACTGGGACCTTACCTGATGTTCTCAATACAGGAAGTTCCACAGGCATCCACTGGCTTCTCCCCATTCGAGCTTCTATATGGTCGACATCCCAGAGGTCTCCTGGACATAGCAAAAGAGACCTGGGAGCAAGAAAATACACCATACCGAAGTGTAATCGAACACATAGCAGAGATGCAAGATAGAATTGCGGCAGTTATGCCAATCGTCAGGGAGAACCTGCAGAAAGCCCAGGAAATACAGGCCAGGGTTTATAATAGGTCAGCAAGGGTCAGAACCTTTCAGCCAGGTGACCGGGTGTTGGTGCTAGTACAAACAATAGAGAATAAATTTCTGGCAAAATGGCAAGGTCCCTATGAAATCCGAGAGAGGCTGGGCGAGGTAAACTACAAGGTATACCAGCCAGGAAAAAGAAAACCTTACCAAATCTATCATGTTAACCTAATCAAACCCTGGAAGGATCGATAAAGTCTTATGGCCATAAGTAAGCCTACAGGCCTATCAAGCTCAGAGCCACCTGCTGTTCGTGTCTCAGAATCCTTGTCTGATATCCAGAAGAAAGAGATTAGGCAGTTCTTACAAAAGAACAGACGAATCTTCTCTCAAATGTCGGGCCGAACTTCGGTCATAAAACTGTCAGCAACGACAAACACAACCAGACAGTGGGCCCTGATCTAATCCCACCCACTGTCCCTGCCTAATTGCCTCAGTCGACCCTAGGCGGTCGCGGACAACCACGAAGACGTTCCCTGTACTGAATACGTGGAACACAAAACACGACAGACGGACAAAACACAATAAAGAGTAGTGAACAAGCCAGATCAAACCACACGGGCAACGCAGTACAGAATCGGCAAGCAAGGAATAGTCACAGGTCAGGCGGAGGGTCAAGAACACGAGAAGACAAGCAGAAGGGGATATAGGGCAGGGAACGCTGGGAAGGAGCAGGGGAGCTGGGACTAGAAGAACTAATAGCCAGCGATAACCTGCTGGCAATACTGACACTTTATACTGGACCAGGAGCCCGGACCAAAGGCTGATTGGTCCGGCCTCCTGAGTCCAGTTTCACTGCAGCTGGTGCACTGCAGGCTGAGTGGCCGGGCGACCTGTCACTCAGCCTGAGTGCAAGACACCTCAGCTGCGTACCGGCCGGCTGACGATCACGTGACACCACGGCGTCCCCGGTTGCTAGGGACGCTGTCGGGTCTCCGTGACGTCACTCGGCTCCGGTGGGCGGAGCAGCGGCGTGCTCCTGAGCCGTCAGCCGGAGCCGAGCTGGAAGAAGACGCCGCTGGAGCCGGACAAGGTAAGTTCCTGACACTACCCCCCCTCTTATGAGGGGCCTCAGGACCCTTATCCATTGGACCGGGCTTAGACGGGTTTTGCGTATGATATCGTCGGATCAGTCGAGGAGCGTGCACGTTCCTAAGTGCCACCCATGTACGCTCCTCTGGTCCATAGCCCCTCCAGTGGACCAAATACTGTAATGATCCCTATACCCAACGGGAATCTAGAATTTTCTCCACCTCATACTCCAATTCACCCTGAACGACCACGGGGGCAGGAGGAGGTGATGGAAACACCGGCGGCACATATTTTTTTAACAGAGCTTTATGAAACACAGAATGAATTCTAAAAGATGCAGGTAATTTAAGTCTGAAAGTAACCAGATTAATGATTTCCACTATAGTATACGGCCCAATGTATTTGGGCGCCAGTTTTCCCGATTGTACCCTTAATTTAAGATTTCGAGTAGAGAGCCAGACCTTATCACCCACTGCATATAGATGGCCAGATATGCGTCTTTTGTTAGCGAATTTTTGGTAGGACTCTTGGGCTTTAACCAAGCTCTGATGAGCTTGGGCCCAAACTGTGCACAGTTTAGAAAAGATTGTCTCAGCTGAGGGATTGACAGACTCTGCAGAGTGAACGGACGAATACCTGGGATTGAAACCATAGTTACAAAAAAAAGGTGACATATTAGTAGAACGTTGTTCATGGTTGTTGATAGCAAATTTAGCTAGAGGAATGAAATCTCGACATTTATCCTGCGTATCAGCTATGAAACATCTCAGGAATTGTTCCAAAGACTGGTTGGTTCTCTCAGTTTGTCCATTCGTCTGAGGATGGAAAGCCGACGAGAAGGACAAAGAGATTCCCAGCTTCCCACAGAACTCCCTCCAGAATTTGGCCACAAACTGGACACCTCTGTCGGAAACAATATTCTCCGGGACACCATGTAACCCCAGAATATGACCAATAAATAACGTGGCCAATAAACGAGCACTAGGGAGTTTACGCAGTGGAACAAGGTGACACATTTTGGAAAATCGATCCACCACTACCCAGATGACAGTCTTACCCCTAGATACTGGTAAGTCGGTAATAAAGTCCATTGATATATGTGTCCAAGGTCTCGCAGAAACCGGCAAGGGATGTAACAATCCCTCCAGTGGTCTACGGGGAACCTTGGACCTAGCACAGACCTCACATGCTTCAACAAATGATTTAACATCTCGGGCCCAAGTTGGCCACCAGAAATGGCGCGAGAGCAAGTATTTAGTGCCTGCTATCCCTGGATGTCCTGCCAAAACGGAACTATGGATTTCCTCCAGGACCCGGAGGCGAAGGTTCGGTGGCACAAATAGGAGGGAGTCAGGAGTGTTATGGGGGGCTAAATCCTGAGATTCAGCAACAAGAGTAACCAAGTCTGGTTGTAGGACAGATACCACAACCCCTGGTTTCAAGATCGTATCGACCTGTTTCTCAGGAATGTTCCCGGAATCAAAACTGCGAGAGAGGGCATCAGCTTTAATATTACGAGAGCCAGGTCGATATGTGATCTCAAAGTCAAACCTAGTAAAGAACAGGGCCCATCGGGCCTGACGTGGAGAGAGTCGTTTGGCGGTATCCAGATAAATGAGATTCTTATGATCCGTCAACACTGTGACTCTATGTTTGGCCCCTTCCAAGAAATGCCTCCACTCATCAAATGCCATCTTAATAGCCAATAATTCTCTATTCCCAATATCGTAGTTGCGTTCCGCTTGGGAGAACTTCCTCGAGAAGTACGCAACTGGCCGAAGATGAGTAAGAGTATCAGTTCCCTGGGATAAAACTGCTCCCACACCCACCTCGGATGCGTCCACCTCAACAATAAAAGGGCACTCGAAGTCGGGCTGGGCCAGTACTGGAGCTTCTGAAAAACATTGCCGAAGGATGTCAAATGCCTGGATAGCCTCTGTGGACCAGTGTACCAGATTCGCCCCTTTCTTAGTAAGATCAGTGAGGGGTTTAGCTATAACTGAGAACCCCTTAATAAATTTCCGGTAATAATTAGCGAAACCTAAAAACCTTTGTAAGGCCTTCAGGTTACTAGGTCGTTCCCATTTTACAATAGCCGCTACTTTAAGGGGGTCCATACCAAAAGAATTGGGGGTGATGCTATAACCTAAAAACGAGACCTCCTGGATACCGAATTGGCACTTTGACACCTTGGCGAAAAGATTATTTTGTCTCAGAAGCTCCATTACCGTGCGGACCTGCTTTACGTGGGAAGACCAATCTGAGGAGAAGATCAAAATGTCATCAAGGTAGACAACAAGAAAACGTCCAAGGTGCTCACGGAAGATATCATTAACAAAGTGTTGGAAGACCGCCGGGGCATTGCATAACCCAAAGGGCATAACGAGATATTCGAAATGGCCCTCTGGGGTATTGAATGCGGTCTTCCACTCCTCACCTTCCCTGATTCTGATTAAATTATAAGCCCCCCGTAAATCAACCTTGGAAAACCATTTAGCGCCCACAATTTGATTAAACAAGTCTGGAATCAACGGTAGGGGGTGTTGGTTTTTAACAGTGATCTTGTTTAGTTCCCGGTAATCGATACAAGGCCGGAGACCCCCATCCTTCTTGCCTACAAAGAAGAAGCCAGCACCCATGGGAGAAGAAGAAGGACGTATGTGGCCTTTGCGTAAACTGTCCTTTATGTATTCTCACATGGCTTCTCTTTCAGGGAAGGACAAATTGAATATTCGACCTCGGGGGTATCTGGAACCGGGAACTAAATCAATGGCGCAATCATACCGTCTATGGGGTGGCAACCCGTCCACTGCTTTTTCATCAAATACATCGGAATAATCCAACAAGAATTCGGGAATCTCTCCCTCCGCCGGGGAACACCCTGCAAGGGAAACCGCGATACAATGTGATGCACACCCAGGCCCCCACCGCACAAGTTCCCTATTGGACCAATCGAAGACCGGGTTATGAGCATCCAGCCAGGGTAACCCCAGGATAACATCAGACGACAGATTATGCATAACAAGAAAATCCAGATTTTCAACATGGACAGACCCTACTTTAACCTCCATGGAAGGGGTCCTATACCGTACATCCCCCTGGGAAAAGGGAGCAGAGTCTGCTCCAGTGACACCAACTGGACGCTAGAGCAGCAAGGGACATACCTCTAAGCCTGAAAAAAACATGGGGTTAATGAAATTTGCTGATGATCCAGAATCGATCTGGGCATACCCACTAATACATTTACCTCCCAACACCAAGGAAATGGGCAACAACAGCTTATTTTTGAAGGATACCTAAGCGCCTGAGAGACCCCCTCGATAATCTCTCAGGCGTTGAAGTTTTCCGTCGAAGACCTCGGCTTGTTGGGACACTGCCGAACCTGGTGTCCTGTCTTTCCACAGTAAAAGCACAGCTTATTCTGCAGGCGATGGGCTCGTCGGGCCTTGGCATCGGTGGAGTCTACCTGCATCGGCTCCTCGAAAGGGGGTGAGACAGGAAGGGGAGGTTTGGAGAACGGAACAGGAGAGATAGGGGTTTTGTGATGGTCAGGAGTACCCTTCTCCCTTTGTCGATCCCTTAATCTACGGTCAACTCTGATCGCTAGTGTCATGCTCTCTTCGAGCGAGTCGGGAGTGGGGTATGCTACTAGCATGTCCTTCAGTCGGTCACTAAGACCCTCCCGAAACTGAAACCGGAGGGCTGGGTCGTTCCACGTGGAGAGACAGCTCCACTGCCTGAACTCAGAGCAGTACTCTTCCACTGGACGGCGACCCTGTCTTAACCCAGTTAGCTGACGTTCGGCATTGGCTGCACAGTCCGGGTCATCATACAGCAATCCCAGTGAACAAAAGAACTGGTCGGTGGTCCTTAGGTTAGGAGAGTCAGGGGGTAGAGAAAAAGCCCATTCTTGCGGGGGTCCTTGGAGGAGAGACATGATAATACCCACTCTCTGGGTTTCATCTTCTGAGGAGCGTGGCCGTAACCTAAAAAACAACTTGCACCCCTCCCGAAAAGTACGGAATTTACTACGGTCCCCCGAAAACTTGTCAGGGAGCTGGACGGGTGGTTCGGGAGGTAATGGGGAGGTTACAGTGAGCTGTCGTGATGTCGTCTCCTGATCCTGGACTCTCATAGCAAGTTCCTGGACCATGGTGTTAAGTTGCTGCATTTGGTCCACGATATTGGACATGGCGGTCCTGTCGTCCATGGGGCAATGGGCAGTATAGGGCTGGCTATTCTGTCAGCAACGACAAACACAACCAGACAGTGGGCCCTGATCTAATCCCACCCACTGTCCCTGCCTAATTGCCTCAGTCGACCCTAGGCGGTCGCGGACAACCACGAAGACGTTCCCTGTACTGAATACGTGGAACACAAAACACGACAGACGGACAAAACACAATAAAGAGTAGTGAACAAGCCAGATCAAACCACACGGGCAACGCAGTACAGAATCGGCAAGCAAGGAATAGTCACAGGTCAGGCGGAGGGTCAAGAACACGAGAAGACAAGCAGAAGGGGATATAGGGCAGGGAACGCTGGGAAGGAGCAGGGGAGCTAGGACTAGAAGAACTAATAGCCAGCGATAACCTGCTGGCAATACTGACACTTTATACTGGACCAGGAGCCCGGACCAAAGGCTGATTGGTCCGGCCTCCTGAGTCCAGTTTCACTGCAGCTGGTGCACTGCAGGCTGAGTGGCCGGGCAACCTGTCACTCAGCCTGAGTGCAAGACACCTCAGCTGCGTACCGACCGGCCGGCTGACGATCACGTGACACCACGGCGTCCCCGGTTGCTAGGGACGCCGTCGGGTCTCCGTGACGTCACTCGGCTCCGGCGGGCGGAGCAGCGGCGCTCCTGAGCCGTCAGCCGGAGCCGAGCTGGAAGAAGACGCCGCTGGAGCCGGACAAGGTAAGTTCCTGACAAAAACACAACATAATTACTGAACCAGGTCAGAAGGTAAGGATGAAACCGTATCGAGTGCCAGAAGCCCAAAGACAAGCGATTTCAGAAGAAGTGAGAAATATGTTAGCTTTAGGGGTAATTGAGAGGTCGCAAAGTGGTTGGTCCAGCCCTATAGTGATCATCCCCAAACCGGATGGCAGCTTACGCTTCTGTAATGATTTTCGCAAATTAAATGAAATCTCAAAATTTGATGCCTATCCTATGCCCCAGGTCGATGAACTTATTGAGAGATAAGGGCCTGCCAGATATATAACCACACTGGATCTTACCAAGGGCTACTGACAAGTGCCACTTACAGACGAGGCCAAGGAGAAAACAGCATTTTCAATGCCAGAAGGACACTTTCATTATGTTGTTCTTCCTTTTGGTCTACATGGAGCACCAGCGACCTTCCAGAGATTGATGGACCTCATACTAAGGCCCCATAAGGAATATTCAGCCGCCTATCTGGACGATGTGGTCATCTATAGTTCAGACTGGGAGACTTATCTAGCAAAAGTGCAAGCTGTCTTGGACTCGATATGGGAGGCAGGCTTAACAGCAAATCCCAAGAAATGTGCGATAGGGCTAGAGGAGGCTCGCTACCTTGGGTATGATATTGGAAGAGGTGTCATCAAACCACAAATTGATAAAATAGAGGCCATTAAGAACTGGCCTCAACCAGTCTCCAAAAAGCAAGTCAGAGCCTTCTTGGGAATAGCCGGAAATTACAGGAGGTTTGTTCCAGGTTTTGCCACAATAGCCGCCCCTCTCACTGACCTCACAAAAGGGACAAAATCTACTATGGTAAAGTGGAGTCAAGAAGCAGAACAAGCCTTCCAGAAACTGAAGGAAGTACTCTGTAAGAGACCAATCTTAGCTGCTCCTAACTTCAGGAAAGAATTTGTGGTTCAGGCTGATGCCTCTGAAGTGGGCTTAGGAGCTGTCCTGTCCCAGCTGAGTAATGGGGAAGAACATCTCATAGTGTATCTTAGCAGGAAGTTGTCGGCAGCTGAAAAAAACTATTCCATAGTGGAAAGAGAATGCCTGGCGCTAAAGTGGGCCATTGAGTCACTCCGTTACTACAGACAGTTCAGGGTAGTCACAGATCATTCCCCTCTAAGATGGATGGCCCAAAATAAAGGGAAAAATGCAAGAGTAACCAGATGGTTTCTGGCATTGCAAGACTTTAATAGTGTGTTGAACATCGCCCCGGTTCCCAACAAGCCAATGCAGACGTACTGTCGCGGGTGCACTGCCTCAGGGCACTAGGTGCTCCTCCCCACAGGTCTAAGCAGAGGGGGAGGATATGTAAGACAGCAGCTGGGAAGGTATATAATGGGGTATATATTCCAGCTAGGTTCTCTACATACATGTTACCAAGGTATCGGGCCTTGGTAAAGTAAGAACCGATAATTCAGCTGTGTTAGCTGCAGTCAGTGTTGGGTGGGTGACTACTCCCCATGTTCCAGGCCACAGTTTGTCCAGCCTATATAGAGCCAGCTAGTCAGCTGGAGGATGGGTGTGGCTGCTATAGAAGGAAAAGTGTTTGTCTGCTGAGCTCCACACAGAAGGTACCTGTGTCTCCTGCAAAGTTTTGTGTTTGTTTGCTATAGTGCTAGCGAGGGAACTAACACTGTTTAGGTAGTGCTCAGACAAGCAGGTTTTTATTTTACTGTTTATGTTATTTTGTACCTGTTTCCATTGCACCTCCACTGCTGCCAATAAAACTACGGAGGTTATCACATTTAGACTGCAACCTTCTGTGTCTCTTCATGAACGGACTTTGCCCCAGTTCCCAGGGCTGAAAACCTTACAATAAATATATATATATATATATATATATATATATATATATATATATATATATATATATATATATATATAAGAGATGAGTGAACTGATTTGTCGGAAATCAGATTGAGCTCAAAAATTCACAAAAATGGATTTTGTAGAATCCTGCAAGCAAGCATAAATCATGGGATAAACCTACAGCTTTAGATTTGACGTATTTCCTGAGAGTCGCATGCAGGTATGGATTTCTGCTATGGTTTACGCCTGTTTCCAGGCCTCCTTCTTGAATACTTCCTGCCATGCTCCTTTTCTCACCCATCAAGTAAGCGGATATGGCGCAGAAAAGGCACAGTTTTTTTGTGAAACTGGGTGGTATGTGAAAAAATCTGCTCCTTTCCTGACGCTTGCAGGAAGGTTTTAACTTTTTGTAATCACACCAACTTGACAAACATAGATAACAAGTCAGTTAGGGCGAATGACGTGAACACAAAACCGCCCCAAATAAAAAATATTGCGTTTTATTTTCAATTTCACCGCGCATATCATTTTTTTTCCTGGCTTTGCAGCATAATTTATGCAAAAATTAAGTCTGCTATTGCAAAGTGGTGCAAAAAGTAAGGGCTCATGTGGGTCTGTAGGTGAAAAAATGCAAGTGCTATGGCCTTTTAAACTCGAGGAGGAAAAAACAAAAATGCAAAAATTAAACTTAGCCCGGGTGGGAAGGGGTTACTGCTTCCCCCAATAGGATTGTTTTTGACACCTTGTAAAAAGTCATTGCTTCTTCACCTTAATAGCACAAAACCTGTTGCTACTCTAAAAAAAAAAGGTTTGTTTTTTTTTAAACTACTTTGAAATAGCTACTCCTTTTCTCTATCATGTCTGTATAAAAAATGACAGGCCCCTACAACCAAATAGGGATAAGTTTTGGACCCACGGTACCATCCTTTTTCCTATAGTCATACATGTTGTTATAACTTTGACAATACAAAAAGCAAAGGGTTTTGGGCTCTTAGACGTTGGCATACACAAGTTTTTAGGCAGCTATTAATAAAGTGTGGATTTAGACCTTCTTTTTGTGATGCCTCATTTTCGCAATCAACCAATCACTAGCCACAGTAGGGTCATAAGTATAACTTTTTTTTTTAACTGTACCCCTTAGCCACATATAACAATATATTCTGAACAATCCCTCAAAGTAGTCATAGAGACGTTTATTTCACATGCTGTTATATGTGGAATGTAAAACCAAGATATGCTATAGACTTGGACCAAATACAGTATACTGCAGGTGCTGTCCTGCCACATACATTTTAACAATGGTTCACTCCTAAACCAGCAATAACTTTGACCTAATACTGTGCAATCATGGCTGGAAACTACATCATATTTATTACATCATTAAAACAAAGGAATATACTAATGTGCAGTAAGCAGCACAAAGTAGAGTGCTAGATTCCTACTGCTAGATCAATTTTTACATTTTACAGACCATTACCAGCAAATAAAGCAATGGCTTGTGACATTAAGTGAATCAAATTGAAAATGCTTAATATTCAGATTAATTTACATATTCCTCACCCATTCTTATATTAAAATAGTTAAGCACATGGTTTCTGGTGTGAATCATTGGTTGCATTTTCTATTACACTAATAAGACTTGCTCATGTGGAAATGTACAATAATAAAACTAGGGACATTTATATGGGATGATTAGTGCACACCACAACTTTTTTTTTTCCCATCACAAATAAAAAGTTCATCAAGCATACCACTGCACACTATGTACCTCTGTGCTACTGATATAAAACAGCTGAGTGTTTGGTAAAACAGGCATAATATACATTCTGACGATATCGTCCATCCATTATACAAGTGCTGATTGTTCTAAAATGAGCAAAATGATCCTGTGGAATGATCTTGTCATTTATCAAGTGAACTGAAGGTACTATGATCAGGCTGATGCGGAAAAAAAAAAAAAAGAGTCACTGGTCTTAATTAGTGATGAACTATCATCTCAATGTTCGGTTCGGATCCCAAACACGAACATAAAAATAAAATGATTGTAATTTGTTCGTGTTGGTGTTCGCTGAAAATTCACAAGCAAATAATGAACATACGGTAGAAGCGTATGCTTGGGTCTACCCACACACATAGATGAGGCGCAAAGCGAAAATTAAGCAGTGGGGTACATTTGCAAGTTCGAATATGTTTGAAAATGATCGTTATCACCTTTCCGATCATCTAACAAATTATTTGTGATCAGCGAACACAATCAATTAGCGTCATGTTTGTACAAACATACAACATTTTCAAACATGTTTGCTCATCACTAGTCTTAATCCTAGAGTACTATAAGGAGGTTTGGACTTTGCTGCGGGAAAGTCTTCAGATAGTAAAGATTGCAAGACCTGAAGTGATCTCAGAGGCAGCTTTTAACCTCTTAAGGACCCATGCCATATGGGTACATCATGGAGTCCACCGGTGCTTAAAGTGAGCTCAGCTCCTAAGAATATAGGGATTGGCTGCTATATACAGCCAGGTCCTCAGTGTTAATGATGGGCCACCGCGAGCCACCGTGAACTCTAATAATAATGACAGGCCACCGCGAGCTGTGCTCCTGTCACTTACCGATCAGGACGCGGGGGTTCCAATCGCTCTATTTGACTGCTGGAGGTCTCTTACCTTCCTCCCGGCAGTCAGATAGAAACGCCATAGGCAGAGATGTAGCTAGCCTTTCCTGCACCCGGGACAAATATTCAGGTTGCCATTGCCCCCTCCCCCCCCCCTCAATTTTGGCACCAAACACAACCCCCTCTGTGTTGTGAGCTGTGACTGCCTACAGGACTGAAGGCCACTACATGACACCTGCTGACACCACCTGCGGGTGGATAAAATTTTCAATAATAACATGTCACAAAAATATAGCAATGGAGTGGAAGTGCACCGACGTTCCTTCCTTGGCCCACTGGAAATAGCTGGTTAACAAATATGTCCCACTATATGAGGCCCTCTACGAACATAGTAAATGCCCTAGGAAGTTCAAGAAGATCTGGATACATTTGCTCATGTTAGACTTGACGGTGGACGGCTGAGCTTATCTGTGGTCCACGGAGGAGGGGGGGGGGGGTGCTGCTGTGTTTCTGTGTGTGTGTGTGTGAGTGCGTGTGTGGTCTATGTGTTCTGTCCGCTTTCAGCCGTACAACCACGCATCCTAGCGGTGGGCAATTTTTAGGGGTTACACACCTGTTGTCGCCCTCCTAAGTTGGGCTATCCAGTATCATGGCCTTTCTCGACTTATGTTGCCACCTGATGGTGTGTACCTCCAATGCATGTATGGGGCGGACTGTGCCCGACTATGTTTTTGTTTATGTGTATATTTTATATGCAAAAGTTTAAATAAAATCTTTAAAAAAAAATAATAACATGTCACAGTAGTCAGCAGCCTCAGCAACTCTATTCTAACTTCATGTCAGATCAGGCAGGACTGTGCTGTCACCTACATGTCCCTGCTCTGTTTTTTTACTTTTATAATTTCAGTAAGGGGCATGGGAGTAGATATGATGTAATTATTTTATAGAGGCTAATCTGTAGTCCAGCCTTTGCATTCTGACAGCTAGTTACTTCTAATCACTTAAGTGGGGACTGACTATTGCCTGGGACAATAATCCCTAATGTGGGGACTACTGTATAGGACAATGACTACTAATGTGGGGACTGGCTACTGTAAAGGACAATGACTACTAATGTGGGGACTGGCTACTGTATAGGACAATGACTACTAAGGTGGGGAGTCGCTACTGTATGGGGCAATGATCATTAATGTGAGGACTGGCTATTATATTGGACAATAATCACCGATGAGGGGACTGGCTACTGTATGGGACAATGACTACTAATGTGGGGACTGGCTACTGTTTGGAACAATGATTACTAATGTGGTTACTGGCTACTGTATGGGACAATTATTATTAATGTGGGTACTGGCTACTGTATGGGACAATGATTACTAATGTGGAGATTGGTTACTGTATGTATTATATTGACCAATTATCACAAATGAGGGGACTGGCTACTTTATGGGACAATAATCAGAGGCTGTCTTTCTGCAGGCACAACGTCTAAAAAAATGACAGGGGGCGCTGTTTGTGCAGGGAGGCTGGCACCCCCCCAGCCTTGGGTCCGGGGCAGTTACCCCCCTGCTCCCCCCTCGCTACGCTCCTGCTAAAAGAATAAAAAAAAGGGCCATTGTAATCACACCTATTTGCAAAAAAGGTTTTACTGAAAAACATTATTAATGTTTTATAATAATAAAATGTCAGTTTTACTGTAAAGTGCATTACATAAACATGGACCCCCCCACACACACACACACACAATTTTCAGAATTGTATTTTTCCCCCAATTTCAGCCCATAAATGATATTTTGGGTGTTCTGTCATACATAGTATGGTGGATCAAAAGAAGCCTATACAAAATACATTTGTTCCTGAAAAAAAACAAGCCATTACATGGCCCAGTAGCTGGAAAAGTAAAAGAAATATGGAACAAACCTAAAACGCTAAATTGAAAATTGTCCTGGTCCTTAAGGCCATTTTGGGCTCTGTCCTTAAGGGGTTAAAATTGATAGGAAGCAGAAAGTGGATCAGGCTGGACAAAGTGAGTGGAGCAGCACCAGAGTCCATAAACAAAGGCATTGGTTAAGACCAAAAATCTAACCTAAATAGGTAGTGTCACTTCAACAAACTTTACATCGATCCATAGTACAAGCAAAAATAAGAAACTTTGTATTATGCTTTGTAAAAAAAAAAAAAAAAACTTCCATTTCCTGTTATCAAACAATAACCCCTTCCTATTCCCTGTAAACTGTCTTTCACTTTAAAAAAAAAAAAAAGTTTCCTATATCCAGTAACTAACTCTCTGCGATCTCCTTGCTGCACAAGATGAGCTCCGTAGACCTATAATGATGGTCAACTCATGTAGGAAGACAAACATTGTGGGGAGACAGGGTGTTAAGTTCTTAACCATACCATTCTCCCTGCTATATTTAGAGACTGGTTGGGGGCCTGAACACCCAGAGTGTAATTAATGAAAACTTTTGACATGTCTATGTAACATGTCAAAATTTTTCTTATGATGAAAGAGATAGAAGCCTAGAGAGTAGTAGACATTGCTCTTGATGATGGCCCAAATCCAAACTGGTTGGATACCATTAGGCTCCACACTAATCTTAGTGTATTATAAGAATTTTTTCTGCACTACTCTTTTAACTGGATAGTAAATATATGCTTATTGTTTCTTTGGTTACAGTTTCAACAGATACAAGCTGTTAATGCCAGTAATGCCATCTGTAACACAACTGTGAAATTTGTTTCTACTTAAGCATATTGATTGTCACCGAGCCCTTCATTGCAAAGCGTCACAACACAACATTCCCCAGATGATGGCACACATCAAGAATAGATTTAAAGCATATGATAGCAATAAATCTGTAGTCAAGCATTCTACTTTACTAGAAGATATATCCATTGGTTAGCAAAATCTAATCCTCCCTCTTTTCGAATCATTTTTATAACACCTCTGCAATACTACAACTATGAATGAAAATATAACATAGAAAACAATGCCTGACAGTTGACTATGGTAGCTATATTTAGAGAGAAAAAAAAGAGAGAGAGAGAGAGAGAGAGAGAGGACTTACAATTTTATAACAAAGAGCTAAATGCTCCTTGCTTGGCATCTATGCTGCATTTCTTGCCAATAAAGCCCCTTGGCAACACCTCTCATGCTTAAAGCAAATGTATCACTAGGTACATCCCTTTGTGCTTTTTACATAAACAGACCGTTGCCGGTGCGGGAATGCCGGTGTCGCAGTCCTTTTTTTGCCCTTTGGGCTGGCCCTTTGCCCTTTGTGGGCCAGCTGGCCCCCATTGTAATGATCTCCCCTCTGTGACACGGCTCCATTGATTCTGACCAGTTGGTGGGTTCAATTAAAAGACCACAACAGCAGCATCACCGCACTGGTCTTTTCATGTAAAAAACACAAAGCAATGTACAGTACCAAATGGTACATTCGCGTTAAGCCTATGTCTAGGTTCACACTCAAAGCCATATTAACAGCTGCTGTTGCCCTAGACAGTAAATCTGAAGACGCCCCATCTTCACTCTCCAATTAGCATCATGATTTTCTAGTTTCTGAACATCATGTTGGTATCTGATCAGTCTTAGGCCGCATTCCCACATTTACAGTATGTCACCACATGCAGCCAGGCCCTTGTGCGGTAACCAATAGGCGTAGTGTGGTTTCAGCCACATGCATTTCTCTACATGTAGAATTACATTTTTCGTGGCTTTTAACAGTTTTTTTTTTAAAAAGATTGACAAATTTACGCATTGAATCAATGATTAGAGACGTCTGCATATTGTCTGATTGAATTCTCACCACAGGATTGGTAGATTGGTAGGTAATAGCTCCAGGCATCACATTTACACAGCCATACCTGACCTGACCAATACCGCCATACTGTGACTGGATAACAACGCCATACCAGACCTGAACAATACCAAAAAACCCTTACTGGATAAAAACGCCATATCAGTCCTGACCAATACCGCCATACCCCACCCCCACCCTCTAAAAGACACCAGATTTACTGGCAAGTCTGAATGGGAGGTGGGAGACTAAAAAAAAAAACTGTTTCCTGCTCCCTGGTGCTGCCCCTTTGCAAGGTGCTACCCTAGGCACCGGACCTCTGGTGCCTAATGTTAAATACGGCCCTGTTAAAACTATGTAAAAATGATGGCCGTATTTCATAATGTCCGTCCTTTTCATAAGACAGTCATTGTTTAAATGACATTTGCACAATGACGGTTGTTCTGATTAAAGACAAACGTCATTTTTACATAGTGTGAATCCAGCCTATAGCTGTATCCATGTTTTTTTTTGCAGCCCTAGGGCAGAATCCAAGTTCTCTGACCACCGACAGTCAAATATGGATCATTGGGTTTGGAAAACATTGTGGACGCAAACAGTTCGGCAAGTCCACATAACACTAATTGTGACATCCCTAAAGCTGAACGAATGTTCCACTGGCAGCATTTGTTCATACATGATTACCCTAATCATGTTATTTTCTTGTTCCTCTCTCTTTTTACCATATACTTTCTTTGGATTGTGTTCCTCACAATAAGTGCAGAAGTTGATAATTGGTGACACAAAGCTAATTTATGGTTAGGACATAGCCAATCAGTCTTGTCAAAAGTATAGCGCTATTAAAACTCATATGTAATTTTCACATTATCACGTTTATCAGCACAAGTAGAAGTAATAATAATAACAAAACAGAACCTGGAAGCTAAATCTGAGTTTTTTATCCTAAAGCTTTGCAGCATTTTGTTTTCCAATTTTGTAAGATGCTTCTCTGATCTCTCTTATAAAATGAGGAATTACATGGCTAGCTTTCCCCGGCTTTAAATATATCTTTTTTTTTTCCGCTATCCATAAAAGTTTCAATTATTTTTATTGCACCTTCATCACTATATCTCAAAATAGCTCTAGCTAGCATAAGCTACAAAATTATACGACCAAAATTTAAGATTACCAAGTCTTGCTTTGACAGGCTAAAATTAAGCATGGGAGTTCAGCTACTGACTAAATATGTGAGGTGTAACTTCAGTATAAAAATAATTTACATAAAATGCCTCCTTTATGTATGAATGCATGTTTATAAATTGAAAATATTCACACTGCACATACAGCTCTAATAGAGATTGATGAAAATTAACATACTTGAATCCTCATATGAACTCAAAGAATTTATGTCTGCATGTTTGGTGGATGATGGTATTATAAGTGCATTTCATTAGCGTTAGCATTGTGACTTTGTTCGAGATGGAGAAGGATACAATGAGGCGCCCTAAACTTTAATTATACATTTTTTAAAATTTATATATACATTACATACAGTCAATGTCAATTTACATTCATTGTTATAGGTGCTTGACTTTCGTGCCAGTCGAAGTTGAAATCTCTGTGTACTTTCTGTAAACTCTTCCTTTTAATTTTAGGTTAGCGTGATGTCAGTTTACTTAAAAGCAAATTATATTTTCAATGTGCATTGCGAGAGGGTGCCAAGCCCTGTAAAATAATACAGATCTTGGCTTTAATAGTACAATTATATGGCCCAATAAACACACAACTTGCATCTGTATCCATAAACTTTTCCTGTTGAGAAAAGCTATGAATGTAGTTTACATTGCATAATTACCTGTGCATAGTGTAAGTTAACCAACTCCTGGAAACCTGAAAATGTATGGAGTTTATACTTATGTAGAATATAAGCATGCACAGTCAGAAAAATATACTGTACAGTATGGCTTAAAGGAGTCTAGCCAAAATAAAAACATCTGCTGCAGGCATGGGGTGCAGGAATATAATATAAAAAAGCTCTTACTTACCTTGAAGCGCTGTGTCTCAGGCTCAGTAACCTCCTTTGGGCTCCTGGATCTCCCGCTCCTGCAACAACACATTTAAGCTCAGAAATGTCTTCTGAGCCTTTCAGTGACTGGACATTGCTGCAGTTATTGTCTCGCTGAGCCGGCCCAATTCACCACTGATGACACTGGAACCAAGGAGAATCTGGAGCCCAACAACGGTCAGTGGGCCTGTGACATGGTGCTCTGATGGCACAAACAGAACACTCTGTATGCTCCATCATCACGAGTGCTTTGCTTTGTCAATGTAGTTTCCTACCAAATATCAAAAAGTACCAGTATAAAACCTATTGCCCATACAGAGTTAAGCAATATTTAGGGAGTGCTTCTGTCCTACAAACCTCCAAAAAGCCTCATAGTAATTTTATTCTGTGCCATATCGGCCACGTGATGATAGATTGACCCACATAATGTCATATTGCGCTTATACAGTACTAAACATTCCCTGTGGAGATGAGTGACTTTATGGGAAACTTCTCCCAGTTTCCCAGAACTGGATCCAGCTTTTCTCAGCAACCAGGGAGGAGCAACATGGAGCAGCAGTGAGTTAGATGGCAGATGTTTCACTTTATTATTACTGTAAATTTGCTCATCTCTAATTCCCAGGGAGAAACATACTGTATTTTTCTATAAATATATATAAAACTGACTTAAGCCAGAAGTGTTATCAAGTCATGCAAAAAGGTTGAGAGGCAGCAGTATAAACCCTGCTTCCCCTAAAAGAAGACATCCCTTACAAAAAAGCCTTGAAAATAAGAGGTTTTTCTTAATTGCTAAATATAAGGCCTTCCCGAAAGTAAGACCTAGAAAAGTTTTGCTTGGAAGCATGTCCATTGAACAGAACACAAGGGCATGCAGCTGTCAGTATTTTTAGCCCCCCACCATTGCCCCCTAATCTCACCATCTGTTGCAGAGCAGCTGCATGCAGAACGTGAAAACCGTCACCCTGATGTTCCCTTCCTTGGCCATCACTTGTAAAGGTGCAGGCAAGGAATCAAGAGGCCTGCCGCCATCCCCATTGTCCCCTGCCCCCAGATGTACTGTAGAGCTGCACACAGTCTGCCGCCATGTAGATGGAGAGCTGCACACAGACTGCCGCTAGCCCGTTGCCTGCCACCATACCATACGCTGTCCCTGCTGTGCTACAAAGGTGTGCTGTGGTGAGCTCCCCCTGGTGGCCAGAAGCCACTATACCATACGCTCTGTCCTGTGCATGTGACATGTGAATTCTTCTTCATGGAAAAATAAGACACCCATTGATAATAAGACCTAGCGCATATTTAGAAGCAAAAATTAATATAAGAAACTGTAAGAAAACTTTTTGTCATATTGCCAACATAGAGGCAAAAAAATATGGTACATACATTGTTACATACTTTTTTCACAAAATACACAAAGACTATATACTGTACATGATGCATTACAGTGCTGGAGAGCACAGTATGTTGCCAGAAAATTTGTAATATATAGATCCTTGCTTTCTGAATGGTGGAGGGTTTCTGAATGGCGTAGGGTACATTTTGTAGTTATTATATAGTAGGTTGGTTTATCTGGTACATTTTTTTACATTTTCATATACATTTAGGTCCACCATTACCTTTTCTTTTAAATTTTAAGGATCCAAATTTCTCAACAGAATATTTGGCATGCTAGCTTATCCCTCTACAGACTGCAGCTCACATCACAATAAGTGGCCACATATAGACACTTACGGCACAAACAACTTCTAACAGAATATTGTGAAATCATGTTTGTTCTAAGCTACAGTAGACAACTTGGTAGTCATTTTGAGATGTTTTGAGTTATGAGAAAAGGATGGACACATCTTTATCTTCAAGTACCATGACCTTCTTTTATTTAAGAAACATGCTATAGATATGTACTGTACCTTCAAGGTGCCCAGGTGTCCCTTTACACCCGTTGGAAAACTACAGAGATGGTCATTCCATTTATATGCAGACCTATACCTTTATGTCAGTCTATACATTTGGTATGTCTATTACATAGTGCTGTATTTCCCATCTGACTCTACATACATGTATTACAAGCTTTTGCTATTAGAAATACTCATTTCACAATGACCTTTACCATCAATCACTCCTGTGGAGAAATTATTAGCATAAAATTGACACCGGACCAGCTAAATGATTTGTCACTTCAACACCTATAATACAAGCAATGTTCGGCCTTGATCCTGAGAAGCTGACATTTATAGTTTATTACAAAGTAACATTGAAGACATTGCAGTGTTTGCAGTATGCAATGTGAAACATTTGAATAATGACTCCTAGCTGGATTAAAAGGCTACGAAAATATGAAGTCCTGACCTTGTAAATGTTGTAATTAAAATATAGGGGGAGATATGTGTATATATATATATATATATATATATATATATATATACACACACACACACACACACACATTTTTTGAAGAAACCTATCTTGTTACAGTATGTCTGTGCTGACTTCCGCGCGTTCCTTGGTTGCAGCCAAGACAGTGCTTATTTTTGGAGTTTTTTCTGTCTGGGTCTGTTCAGTCACACCCATTCTGCTTATGCTTTTGGCAACCTTAGAGTTAAAATTGCTGTCAGTAAGATCTTAACTTATCAGGTGTTTGCTTTTGGGAGTCAGGGGCCTGGGCCAATCAAGCTCCCTATAAGTTGTTTTTGAGAGTTGCAATAGGCGCTGGCTAGCGTGTATTCTACTATTTTGTGTCTCAGTTCCTTATACCTGACATTGTGGCTTGTTTCTGGACTCTCTTTGCTTGCTGCCCACCTTGACTATCTGCTGGACTTTTGACCTAGCTTTTACCATGTGACTTAGTACCTCTGCTACCTGACAGTGCACAACCCAGATTGCTGACCCCTCTTTGTGTTTGCCTGTCTTGCTTTTCTTGTGTTTCACTTATTTAGGGTAAGGTCAGTCTCCAAGTTACCTGCTGTTGGTTAGGACAGTCTGTGTTAAGTAGGCAGGGACACGGGTCTGGGTCCATCTCCGGGCTCACTTATGCGTGTCTTCCTGCTTGAATATCAGACAGATATTACATATCTGCAAACATTTTGCAAATATGAACTGCAAAATGGGGGCACCCATGAATATGCAGCTGTTTTTCACTATCTAGGATCCTAAACTCCTTGAGTTCCTGTTTCATGATGGCCCCAACGGAACTAATCGCTCAGCCAGTCGGTGCTTTCCCACTTATTGACTGAGCATTTCTGAGCCAGGGCCTTGACATTGCAGAAACAGGGGGGAACATAATAAAGAAGTCCTATTCACCCATCCCCATCCCTTCACAGGAAAGTATCACCGCTCCCATTCCTCGCTCAAGGTGGAGGAATAGAAGCAGTAAAACTGCACTGCTGGGGCACAGAGACAGGTGGGAAGGACTTCATTATTATGTTACCTCCACCCCCTGTGTCCCGCTGGATTTTAACTGTTGCCCGGAGTACCCCTTAAAGCCGAACCCATGTAATATATCTTCAATGATGTGAGAAATAGACATGTTCATAAGTAATACAGATGTGTCCTTTCTTAAAGGGAATTTATAACCATTTAATACACACACCTGTTTGTAGGTTTGTAGAAAAGAGTTTTGCTATTTTTGTTTTTCTTATGCTTATCCAATATGCAGTTTAGGAGATCTGCTTTAAAAACTAAATATGCTATTGTGTTCTTTTGCTGCATTGGGGATGGTTGCACAGTAAGAATCTCTTAACACTGAAACTGGACTCTTAGAAACTGGAATCTGGAAAGGGACTGAGAAACCACAGAGTTTCATGCCGAGATATAGGTCAATAGCTGGCTCCATGAATATTTATAAGGAAAAAGCAAAGTGGGCAGCTATAGAGATGCACCCAATGGCGGACATATTACTTGTGCAGCCGGTTCAGCTGCACAGAGGGGCCCTGGCCAACAAAGGGGCCCTCCAGACTCTTTGCCTCAGCCTAGCGGGCCTCTCCACTGCCCCTGGCCCCACTGCATAGGTGATATGTATTGTCCATCCACCCATGTACCAGGCACCTGATAAGATGTCCCGCCCCGCACTGCCCGCCTCACATGCAGCACTCACTCGTCTATTGGATATGTGAGCCATGGCCAGCCGCAGTGGTGCCACACTCCAGCCATGCCTCGGGATGCACGCACCAATAATGTTATCTGGCGATCGTTTATTGTCAAATGCAGCATCGGGCATCATGTTGACCTAGAGGACCACTAGGGCCATGTGGGTTATTATTTGTGGGGATGGAGGGTCGTCTAGGATGGGTAATGTGTGGGGATGGGGGCAGCCAGGAATGTGAGGGCATGATTTGCTTGGGGGGGGGGCAGGCACATTTTTTGCACAGGAGCCCTATGCAGTCTGTGTCCGCCCCTGGGTGCCCCAGTGGCTCGGCTTGTCCCTGTCAGCTAACAGGCCGCTCATTCAATCACAGGCTGCATCATTTGGGCAAGGGCTGCATGGACATATCTAACAATGTCCATGCAGCCCTTACTGTCCAATTATTGGGCCGTCTAATAGGTCCAGTAAATGAGCACCAATCTAGCAGATCGGTGCTCGTTTAATAAAATGACCGGACTGTAGTCAACCCTTGTAATAGGACCCTAAGGCTGTGTTTATGTTTTCCAAGCAGCTTTACACAACTTCAGCCACCAGTACACAAGTGTCCAGCAATGGGGTTGAGACAAACCCAAGTGTGCTTGAGGTTTAAAGTGCACACTGCCAAAGTGCATGTAAGTGTTATTAACAAGTAGAATAATATGCAGGGATGCTGATCTGATAATGTAGGAATCACAGCTATTAAAAAAAAAACCTTTTGAAAATAGTGTGCATTCATTTATTCATTTAAGATCAAATGTATAAGCACTATAAGATTGCCAGAATCCCTTAGGGTCCATTTACACAGAAAGATTATCTGACAGATTATCTCCTAAAGATTTGAAGCCAAAGCCAGAAACAGACTATAAACAGAGATCAGGTAAGAAAAAGGCTGAGATTTCTCCTCTTTTTAAATCCATTTCTGGCTTTGGCTTTAAACCTTTGGCAGATAATCTGTCAGATAATCAGTGTAAATGGACCCTAACAATGGTCAGGTAACCACTGCACCTATACTCATCATAATAAGTTAATTAATCGTCCCCAGTAAAGTCATAAATAGTATTGTAAAATACATTAAAGTTGTTTCTTAGCCATAATATGTCAAGCGATTATCTGATTCACCACAATCTCAACATGTGCTCCATCAATCTTTTATTCCCAGATGAATTACTAATTATCAGGTCAAACAACAGAAGAGAAGATCCTACATGTATTTTTAGAACATAAGAGGAAATAAAAAAGAGGGTCAAGGGATTGGGGGAAAAAAATATATATCTGCAGGATGAGGTCGTGCCTACTCCTTGCCTTGCCACAATACCCTCATCAGGCGTTAAGGTTGGTGTACGACATGGAGAAGGGGCAAATCCTTGGTGTATATATATTTATTGGGGGGGGGGGGGTATTTATCAAGATGTGCCCCTGACATACACCAAGGATTTGCCCCTTTTCCATGTCGTAAACCAACCTTATCGCCTGATGTGTGTATTGTGGCAAGGCAGGGAGTAGGCGTGGCCTCATCCTGCACTGGATTTAGCACAATTTATGCCCACTCGCAGACATAAATCATGATACAAATCTACCTTTTGCGTAAATCATGATATAGATCTACATTTTGCCCAAATCATGATACAAATCTACAATTTGTTCAACAATGCCTGTGGTTACGTGAAACCATTTATTGTCAAACTCAAGTTTACATACATACATACTCTAGTTCTTAATATCGTGTATTGCCCCCTCTAACATCAGTGACAGCTTAAAGTCTTTTGGGGTAGTTGTGGATGAGGCTCTATATTTTCTCAGATGGTAAAGCTGCTCATTTTTCTTGGCAAAAAGCCTCCAGTTTCTGTAAATTCACGGGCTGTCTTGCATGAACTGTGCGCTTGAGATCTCCCCAGAGTGGCTCAATGATATTGAGGTCAGAAGACTAAGATGGCCATTTAAGAACCTTCATTTTGTTCTGCTGTAGCCAATGACAGGTCAACCTAGCCTTGTGTTTTAGATTGTCGTCATCTTGGAATTTCCAAGATGCACAGCTTCTGTGCTGATGAGTGCAGATTTGCTTCCAGTATTTGCTGATAACGTGCAGAATTAATCTTTCCTTCAACTTTGACCAAGTTTTCTGTGTCTTTGTAGCTCACACATTCCCAAAACATCAGTAAACCCCCTCCGTGCTTTACAGTAGGAATAGTATTCCTTTCATCCTTTCAATCTTCCTGGCAGATGTTGCTGAAATTTATATCGGTCTACTTAACTGTGGTTTGGTTTTTACAGAGCCCCTGAATTTCCATTTGTTAATCACAATCTTAACACTACTTACTGGCATCATCAATTCCTTGGATATCTGAACAAAGTGAAGGTTCTTGAGTGGCTATCTCAGTCTCCTGACCTCAACATTATTAAGTCACTCTGGGGAGATCTCAAACATGCAGTTCATGCAAGACAGTCCAGGAATTTACAGGAACTGGGGTATTTTTGCCAGGAAGAATGGGCAGCTTTACCATCTGTAAAAAATAAAGAGCCTCATCCACAACTACCACAAACGTTTATGTAAACTTTTGATCAGGGTAATTTGGATGCTTTTTATTATCATTATGATTTTAAAAAATGTAACAAGGACAAGAAACCGCTGCGGTCAGTGAATGGCTTAGAGGGCAGGCGCCATGCTTTGAAATCTCATCTCAGAAGCAGAGAAAAGATATGAGCAGCCATGGACCTGAAGGAGTTGAAACAGGAGCTGTGAGGGAACTGGGTAGGCAAGTTTGATTATTTATTTATTTTTAACCAAGGCCCTGCAATAGATATTCAATTAAAAAAAAAAAGTTATATTATTTGAATACCCCTTTAATGACCCATTTATTCAGAGGGGCATAGGACCGAACTATGAACCTGGGTGCTATGACAATAAACCCTTTAGCTTAAGCTTGGACAGAAGTGTAACACAGAACACAAAATTAACCCTTAACATAACTCCACATACTATAGAGATATACAAATCACACATACACAGAGTAGCATACCTATAAGTCATATTACATAAATAAAGACACAAATTTACATACGCGGATAGACAATTAACGGAAAAAAGGCACAATCATACGAAATATAATGAGTTATCATCAGAAGGGAACAGTTTTGTTAAATAGAGCTTTTAGGGTAAAACTTATCAGTAGAATGTGCATACAATTGTTAATCATGTAATGATTGGCAAATGATAGAGGTGTCAATGTTCTACAGAAGATGAGCTGCTTGCTGCATTTGGGAAACTGGAGAGTGGAAAAAAAGTAGTATAGCGGTGCATTTATCATGCTGAGAATGAAACACAGTGACTATAAGGCATACAGAACATGCCTGGCCTCCCAATAAATTCAGGACCAGAAAACTTGACAGATATCCCTGCTCCTGTACTAGGTTTGCCCCAAGCGATTTGGATAAATCTGATTTTTTTTTTTTTAATCCCAATGAACCCAATTAGTTCTGAATCAATATCCTCATCACTACTAGAAAGTACTGTACTCATTATCGGTCCGACCCTAAGACTAGACTTGAGTCCAATTTGATAATCAGATTTCTAGGCTCATGTACATTATAGTGCCATTTAATATACTAGAAAAGTTGATTGATAAATATATCTTTATATGTATGCATAAATTTGACCTGTCTCTTTCCTCCACCCTTATCTATACACAGGTCCCCAGTGCCGGAATTTGGATTCTGAGGCTTCATGTTTTATATTGAGTCTCACCACTTATAACTCAATTGCTGCCTGCACATTTGTATCTATTTGTATCAGGTCAGCTCCTATTAAATCTAGTTGTATTTTAATGCTTTCCGCATCTCCTGTATAATGCCAGAGTTGTCTCCCAGCCAAAACAAAAGTTTTATCCCTAGGGAAAATCAGATATGCCTTTTCTATTTCAGGCTGCCTTTTTCTGCATATTTTGGGGCTAATTATCATAGCTTGCTGTCTGTGCTTCATTTTAACATACTAATGTAACATTACCTTGTCACTTACCATAATACGGAAGATTGATTAAATGTTATAACTTCAGAGCAGAAAACATCCTCCTCTGTATACTACTGCATATCCGATTCAATTATTTTAAAGACAGAAGTCCTGCACTATGCTCAGTTACATAACCTTGCATGAACTACAGCAGATACATAACATGCATTTCATAGAGATTTAGAGGGCTCTTCATTTAGTATTATGTGAGTGTGGATGATATACAAGGAAATATGCATTATATAAAACAGTAATACAGTTTATAGTGTAACATACAGATACCATTGACCACATGGAATAAATTAGGAGAAAGTTTTATATAAGGTTTTAATCCCTTAGAAATACTTGTAGAAATAGGTACACTGCTCAAAAAAAATAAAGGGAGCACTTAAACAACACAATGTAACAGTAGGCAAAAAGCAAGAAAACCCCTTTAAAGGAGTAGTTCTGCAAGTGGTGACCACAGACTATTTCTCTCTTCTAATCCTTCTGTTGTTTTGGTCACATTTGCTATTGCTCTCACCCCTAGAGGTATCATGAGGTGGCATCTTCAGCCCACAGAAGGTGCTCTGGTAGTGCAGCTCATCCAGGATGGCACTGTATCAATGCGAGCTGTGGCAGGAAGGTTAGCTGTGTCTACAGTACAGTGTCCAGAGCATAGAGAAGATACCAGGAGACAGGCAAGTACACCAGGAGACGTGGAGGAGGGCAGCAACCCGGCTGCAGGACTGCTACCTCCGCCCATGCGAGGAGTAGAGGAGAAGCAGAGCTAGAGGCCTTAAAAATGGCCTCCAGCAACTCTCTCTCTCTGTATACATATACTGTATATCCATAAAAGTGGAATAAGGGCCCAACATGGGCAGCTCGGTGGCTCAGTGGTTAGCACTGTAGCCTTGCAGTGCTGGAGTCCTGGGTTGAAATCCCACCAAGGGCAACATCTGCAAAGAGTTTGTATGTTCTCTCCATGTTTGCGTGGGTTTCCTCCGGGTACTCCGGTTTCCTCCCACACGCAAAACATACAGATATGTAGGTGAAGCGCTGCGGAATCTGTGTGCGCTATACAAATAAATAAACATGCAGAAGTCACTGTTGTGCATACAGCCCAACACTGTTCAGGGCGTTTGCCATTTGCCAGAGAACACCAAGATTGGTAGATTCAACACTGGCGCCCTGTGCTCTTCATAAATGAGAGCAGGTTCACACTGAGCACGTGACAGATGTGACAAAGTCTGGAGATGCAGCTTGCAACATCTTCCAGCATGACAAGTTTGGCAGTGGATCAGTAATGGCGTGGGGGAACATTCCAAATCCAGGCCTCCATAGGATATTAATTTTGACTTACATTGATCACTTTTATGTTTTATTGTTCTCAATGCATTCCATTTTATAATCAATAAATATGTACAAATGGAATATATATGGAATATATATGTACAAATGGAATATAAGCCATGATGGGATAAGCCATCAATAATGTGATTAAAGATTAGCAAAAAGGTTTGCTCTTAACTTATTTCATGATATACTGTAAATCCCTAAAAAGTAGGATCTGTCTGAATTCAAATTGTTTTGTGTGAATTTTAATTTATAGAAGCAGAAACTCTTTACAAGACATGTCTTGATTCTCTTACACAGAGAGTAGCCCAGGAAATGTGAGCTGCCTTGAAGAAAACTCTATAAGTAATGCATAGGGGCTTACGATCACAACAGTGAATATATGCAGTGTACAGGAGCAGTTTATAGGAGTCCCTGAGGTTGTGCACAGTTCCTGTTGTACACTACATTATCACTATGAGCCCCATTCCAGCAAAGTGAATTGGGGGTCAGGGCTAATTCCCGATTTCTGTATCCATGTGTTACAGGACTTTCTAGGGCAGCATCCAACTTTTTCAGCCATTGATATTCAAATGCCAAACAACTGGACTTCAGCATGCTCATGTTGTGCTCATCTCTAGTTGAGGCATACAATGTTACCATCAGGTACAGGGACTCCTTTCTTTTAACAAGAGTCCCTGCTCCTGTTAAAATCCAAATCAGCTGTCAAAACCAATTCACTTTAAATGACCAATTCAAGCATTTCCTCCCAAACCAAATTTATGGAAGTTCACACATCACTTTAAAATGCATTGTACAAAAGGAAGGTCCTTAGACTCAATTCATTAGTTTACCAACACTAGACACCAGAGATGGTTTGTTTATAGCCATTTAAATGCAACTGTCAGCTTTTACTGATAATAAATAAAGTATACTTACCTATCCTCATGCCCCGTAGGGCCGCTTTTGAGTCTTGGTGACAGCCGCCGGCCATCTGCAGCTCTTTCAGATAAAACATTAGGTACCAGATGATCGTTTGCCCGTTTAGCCAATCAATGACTGGGACAGGACACCACCCCAGTCTCTGACTGGCTGAGCGGGCAAATGATCAGCCAGGTCGTGGTGTTGCAGCTGGTAGCCATGCAGACGTCAGCCATCATAACTGCCAGCAGCCATCAGAGAGACCCCTGGAGGAGCACAACAGCGGTGTGGGGATGGGTAAGTATACTTTATGTTCCTGCACCCCCCTTGCCCTCCTACCATTTAATTTTTATGGGACTTCTATTTTAGGATATCATTTTGTGTGTATTTCTTTATTTGCTTGTATATCATAAGATTTTAAAAAACAAACAAACTTTTTTAGGTAATGGAAAAGAGCTAATATAAAAGGAAGGAGTTTAATAATTCAAGGTAATGTAGTTGTGCAGCCCTTGGTCTTCTGGTTTTGAATTATTTATTTCATATTAAGGCATCAAACCATCTGAACATATCACATTCTACTTTATTTTGGCGACGTAACTATTATTTAAAAAAAAAACTGAGTTCAATTTAAGATGTCTTTGAATACAAAGACATTTAGATTTTACTGAGTTTGCGGATGTCCGGGAAATACTGTACCAACCTCAGTGACCATATTGTAAATTGTACATTTGGATTCAGAAATGGATTTCCTTTCTTAATTGAAATGAGTTAAATCTGTCAAGTATCAGAATAAAATTAGCAATAAACAAAAAAAAAAGCAAAGCACTTCAGAAAATCCAATGCAGATTTTTTTCTTCAACAAAGTGCAAAATCTTTTCAGCAAATAGTTTTGAAGAAGAAATTGCACACACACACACACACACACACACTTTGAGAGGGATGAGGTTGAATAAAACATAAGTGGTTTCTATGGTTATTAGCAAACTAAATTTTAGTAGGACATTAGTTTGAATGTCAAGAGACTTGAGCAGAGCATGGTCACCCAATAGCAGTTGGATAAGTTGTATTTTCAGTATAGTACACATGTTCGGTCAAGCCAAATATAGGGGTCTTAGGTAGTGATGAGCTCGCATCGGGGTGCTTAGGTAAAGGTGATGGTGGTCCAGAAAGACAGCCATCATTTTTACGTAATGAGAACATAGTCAAAGGCTATATTCCCACTAGAGGTAGGGACAGTCATTTAACGGCAAAAGGTGGCTGTCTATTGAAAATGTACAAATGTACAGTACATGATCCTTATTTGCGGCATTCATTAACAATGTACGACGTATTTTGCCTTTACATGATGACCCATTCCATAGTGGGAACATAGCCGTAATGGGCTCATTGGGCTGATTCTATAAGTCCCAGCAGTTGGAAATCCAATGATCTGCCTTTTACTGGTGGCAGGATACGCTTTCACAATGCAACAAGTCTATAGAGGGAGCGCGGTGGCAGGATTTTTTTCAGTGTTTTTTGCCACCAGCAAAATATGATAATTATACTTTAAGCGTTTTCCAAGAATGTTTTTTTCTTCCCTACCATAATCTAGTTAATATTAATAATTAATAATAATTAGTGTAAATCAAGTAAGCACAAGACCTTCATCCAGCCTCCCCTTTAGTTTGTTCTGTAAACACAAGTTTATTCCAATGGAGTTCACCAGGTAGAAACCATAGAAAAGACATAAAAAAAAATTAAAAATGGAAAAATATATACATATATTTCCTTCCTCAGTCAACAGATTTGTATTTTTAAAATATATATGTGATCTTGCTGCACTTTGGTTTTAGTAGTAAGCATTAATGAACCATGCAAAGGGAGCAAGATGGAAAAATTCTCTCCAGTTGAATCCCTGTCTACTCTGCAATCAATTTAGGGGAATGTTATTACTTAATGACTAATCACCAGCTGTCTCTTTCACTGGCAACAGAATGCTGCAAAATTGAATACTGTGTAGAATTAATTAATGGAATTAGGATTCCTCAATCTACAAATCGCACCGTGGTGTAAACATATATATTGTTCCGAATGTTATGCATTTAAAAAGATCAAAGTACTTTACCTGCCAAAAAGCTTAAGTGCTCACAATGAACATTTGTCAGAGGGAAATGCACCTATTTTTCTTCAACTGCTTATTAAGAGCTTAGTGCTATCAGCGAGGGGTATTTTAATAAATCTCTGCTAAATGAGAGAATTCACCATGTCATGATTGACATCACTTAATGCAAAAAAATTGATGAAGGCAGGTGAGCGAGTGGAAGTCAAGAGCTGCTGCAAAATTGGTAAAATGGGAGAAACTGTCACTTTTCAGAAAATTACACCCAGGTGTATGCTGCATTTTTTAATTTCATATTATAGATGTCGTGTCCAGCCTGCAGATATACTTACTTTAACTCTCAGCATCAAAGGAATCTTTAAGGGTTAAAACATACTATCAGGTTGTGTTGAACAAAAATCTTCCATTACTTAATATCGGAAACTAAGGTGAAACAGGTAAAAAAATAAAATAAAATAATGTATCTTCAACTTTTTTATTTTATTTTTTTTTGGTGGTGGAGGGAATGGTATGCCTTGAAAATACAAAAGATCATGTCAGACTAAGAAAAAACATATCACTCTATATGGTAGAAGTTTTGTCTGTACTCAAATGTATTGTTCTCTGATGTAGTCAAAGACTTCTGGTCAAATATGTAGATATAATCACCAGCAAAAATGGAGGTGAAATATTTCAGAGCCATAGGGTGCCGGCACAAAAGTTTATCAGCAGAGCACCTCAGAAACGAAAGGCCTTATTGCTAGAGATGAGCGAACCTGGAGCATGCTCGAGTCGATCCGAACCTGAACTTTCGCCATTTGGTTAGCGGTGGCTGCTGAAGTTGGATAAAGCCCTAAGGCTATGTGGAAAACATGGATATAGTCATTGGCTGTATCCATGTTTTCCAGACAACCTTAGAGCTTTATCCAAGTTCAGCAGCCACCGGTAATCGAATACTGAAATCCCCGGTTCGCTCATCTCTACTTATTACACAAAGTGATTTTTGGCCAATACCAACCATTACAGCCGATATTCACTTTGTGTAATAAGTGCTCTGCTCATAAACTCTTGCCCCGGCACCCTATGGCTTTGAAATATTGCACCACCATTTTTGCTGGTGATTATATCTACATATTTGATCAGAAGTCTTTGACTATATCAGAGAACAATACATTTAAGTATAGGAGTAAATCCATTAACAAAGTTATTATCGGCCATATTTGGCCATAATGTCCAACACACTTGTTGTGCCTCTATGGGTCCTGTTTCCTTTGCAACCTATGCTAAAAGTATTAAGTTAGAAAATTATACTTCCTGTCACATACAGGTGTCCCTACTTCTCAAATACAGCACTATACTAAAAGATGTAATAGATGTAGCACACCAACTACTATATACAACTGACAATGGCAACATCTGCAACCACAATAATTCACCGCCGACTTAGGGTTCCCCTACTCTTTATAAATTGATACATTCATTCTAATACTTTCCATTACTCTTTCTTTTAAACGGTCACTTATTTTTACACTTCTAGAAACCTGTTAAAAGTCTGGAAGCCCCTAAGGTTGTCTCCATTTTGCAAGAAGTTTTTAAAGTATATATAACACCCCTTAACCTCCCTCTTTTTCTCCTATTTAATTCAATTTAGGTGTCCAGGTCATTGGTTTACATGGTTCAGCCTAGCTGTGAAAATTTATTACCATCTTGTTTAGGTAAAAAAAGCTGAAGTTGACTCAAGCTAAGTAATCTATTAAATGAAATCTAAACCATCATATGTCATGTATCATCAAAAACTACTCCAATATGTCTTCCCACAATCCTTTTGTACTACTGTTATGCTCATGAATCCTTATCGCACTGATGTGTAAGGATGAAATTAAAGTCATTATACTTAGTGAGCACTCATAAGAAAGGGAAAATCTACTTTTACTCTCTATAAAAAAGTATTTTTTTTCCAATACAAATTTGTATCCAGTGTTAGCTGGGGCCTACTGGGACACTTTATCATTAATCCACATAGCAGATGTTTTGTATTAGTTTACACTGTTTGCTAGATAAGCAGAATTAACAATCAATACACTCATATTATAACATCATAGCTTTAAAGCCTGAAATAAAACATTGCTTTAGGGATTATACCTGTATCATCTCTTTGCTATATAAAGAAAACATATATGTGTACAGAGAAGTCCTGTGTTTGCCATAATTTTTTATGGGGTTTCTATATGTCCCTCAACACTCAATAATATTACCTGGTTCTGGGAGAACCATTGTATGTTGAAACTATTGTATGTTGAGTCCATAACTGAATGTAAAACTGGTATAAAGAACTCTATGTAATTGGTTCCAATGCCACAAAATTACATCCCAAAGTAAGAAATCAGAAAAGAGAAAGAAAAATAAGCACAAAAACAGTACAAATAAACAATATAAATAAACCTTGATAAATTAAAAATAGGCAGTTTGTGGACTTTTTTTTTTTTGGTAATTTTTTAACCTGTGAAATGGCCATTCTATGGGTGTAAAATAGGCACAAAAACACTATGTTAACACGGCCTAAGCAGTAAAACTACAAGTCTCAAGTCTGGAAGAACTGCTATGCCAAGACTTGTAGTTCTTCACAACTAGAGTTGATCGAACCTCAGGAAATCTGAGGTTCGAACAAACTCAAACATTCCGCATTTGATTGCTGATGTCTTCCCGGTCCATGGGGGAAGGAGGAGACTGCCTGGGTACCGCCTGGAATTCCGGGATTCAGCATTTTATCTAGGCTGTATCCTGGAATTCCAGGCGGTACCTGGACTGTCTCCTCCTTCCGCACAGGCCGGGAAGGCATCACCAATCTAATGCGGCAGGTTCGTGAATGGTCAAGTTCAATCGAACTTAGGATTTCCCGAGGTTCGATAAACTCTATTCACAATAGGGGAAAAGAGGATTGCTTTTAATTATAGATGAGCGAATCTCCAGTCAGAATGAAGTGGATAAGTGGATCGTATCATTCCTATCTGCATTCTGCTGATCAGAGTGCAGGCTTTGAATTTTGTTCCGCTCAGAGCTGGAATAAAGCGATTTGCTTCATTCCCACTATAGATTCTTAATCTCTACAGTATGATTTGTCATACTATACAATACTTTTATTAGATAGAGAGAGAGAGAGGCACAAATGGCATCACTGATTCCCTTCTTCACCCCTTTTTCCTGTGGCAGCTCCCCCCTCCCCTCCTTACACCATTCCTCCCGCCCCATAGACCACTTCCCCTATTCACAGCCCCAGAACAGGGACATCTACCTAGTGATACATATCCATTAATGATGGAGTCTCTTCCTTCTTTAGCAGCTCCCCTTAACTCCTTCTGTTAAACTACTCCCTATGTTAAGGACCTCAAATATTATGAGATCATCACAGGTCCACAAGTACAGAGCCTACACTGATAATATAGGATTGCCATTATCAGTGTAGTCTCTGCCTGGAGCCCCTGCTGTGTGTGAGAAGCACTGATCCAGAGACACAGTGAGTGAGCATCCTTCAATGTTTCTTTAATACACAGTATGTGTGTAACAGGGAGAAACTGAAGAAGTACAATGAGGCCCCGGCCTACTGAGGGGAGCAGCATTGTAAGCCTCTAAGAGGCCATCACTGGTTTAATCAATCAGTGTCGGGGCCATTGATTGTGAACTGACCACTGTAGTGGCAGATTTAGCTACAGTCCTGGCTATGAGTACAATTGTCAGAATGATTAGTTCTGTATGGCAAACATAGTCCTTCTACAGCTGATACATCCAGCTGTGTTGCATTTCTTCATCTGTACATCTGTATAGTATACACGCTTTTATCTCAGAAATACTGTTGCAGTGTACCATCTGACGCATAATTGTTTGGTGGTTGTACTGTATATCTTTTATTGGGTGCTTAAATACACTCTTGTTTCTTGCATGCAATGAAGTTAAATAAGAGTTCAGATGGTTCATATTTCTGTTCATTTTCTGCATGAGAATAGAGGACTTTGTTCAGATGATGCATGCAGCCAATACGAGAGTCCCTAATCCAACTGTTACCAGGTTAACAGGCTGGCTGAGGCCGGCAAAAGTGTCCACATCCCTATCTACTGTTTCTCCTGGTAAAAAGGTAAACTAATATCTTAGCTATCTCTCCAGTCCTGGTTCATCCATGGTGATCCACGGTACAGTCAATAAATTTGGCATTTTCATCTCTGTTCCAATTCACACCAGGGGGACATCTGCATCTACACTGGCATCTCTAGGTCCTACTCTGCAGTGAGGGTAATGTTAATCTAGGACAACTTTTCCAGCTCCACACCTTTAGTGATTCTGCCAATGTTAACGATCTTCCAACTTTCATATCATGGTCAAATCTAATCAACCTGTGATAAGCTATCATATCAGCTCCATACCCTTGAGTAACCTTCTCAAGCTGTAAGCTTTGGTCTGTGCTTCGCGCTGAAGCCCCCCCCCCCCCCCCCAAAGTCAAGCCCCGTCCCCCTATGCTTTTAACTCTAAGGGCCCTATTCCACAGTTACGATAATCGGCCGATTAGGCCCCATTCGGCCCGATTCGGCCGGTTATCGCTCTGTGAAATAGAGAGAACGATCAGCCGATGATCGTGTCATCGGCTGATCGTTCATTTAGGGCCAGACCTAAAATCATCGTTCCCCCACCAGGGAATCACTACGGTTGAATAGCGGTGCACGGAGGGCGACCGACGATTTGAGAAGCAGCAGAAGCATCATACATTACCTGTCAGGTCTTCTGCTCCGCTCCGTCTTCCTCCCCGGGGAGGAAGACGGAGCGGGGCAGAAGACCTGACAGGTAATGTATGCTGCAAGGGCTGCAAGGACATCGGTAACAATGTCCTTGCAGCCCACGCTCAACGATCATCGGGCCGTGGAATAGGCCCAGTAAACGAGCGGCGATCTATCAGATCGGCGCTCGTTTACATCGTTGATCGGGCCCTGCTCGGCCAGTGAAATAGTACCCTAAGGCTATGAGGCTTATAGCTAAAAGCAAACAGTTCTGCTTTGTTCCTCTTGCCACTAGAGGCCTCTCTCTCGCCCCAGCTGTCACTCCTGCTGTCTGACTAGAGAAGACTAAAGACCAGAAGATGGTGCTCTGCAGGGAGCCAGGTAATAACTGTAAAATGCCTATTCTAATGCTATCATACAGTAGAATGGACTCTCCGGGGAGAGTCTCAGTATCAATAGCACTGTACTAGGGATATGTAACTATGCAGAGACCAGGGCTTGAGCAGCCCTGTAGTTCCCAGCACAACCATTGATGCCAGCAGAGTAGCCATGTTGCTCTTTACTGCTGCCAGTCAATGTAAAAAGTAAAAAATATATATATATTTATTTTGTCAGAGTCCTGAGGATACATTTCTTTATAATGAATTGGTGATATAAGATCAATAATTGTCAGAAATAATTACTATAACGCAAAGGTTTTTATTTTTCAAAATAAATGTAACAGCGTAAACAGAATTTGTAACTGACTGTGTGAAACTTGACTGTAATTTGAAGATTTAAGCTGTCTATATCAATTCTGGCTGGATCATTCGATGAAATGCTCCTGGTGGGGAGAGGCTCAGTATTTCTGACTATTATTCTCATTACGGAACATGGATACAATTCTTCCTCTTCTCATGGGGATGCTCACTCTTTAGTCATCACAGATATAAAGAGGTTACCAATAGCTTTAGGGATGCGCAGATGTCTCACCATCTCTGTATATACCGAGTCATCCATCAGTCTATGGCCACTTTATAGGAAACTATGTACTAAACTGCAGATTGATTGCTGCTCATTGCACAGGAGAGCTGGACTTGCACTGCAAATGTATTAAAACTGTCACAGGCAATATTAGCAGCACATGCTGAGTGGACAATGATGCAAGCACATGACATATTTATACAAGGCATGGGTGACATTTTGTACATGCTTTTCTTGTAACCAAGTGTCAGGTTTACATGTTTTTGTACTTAGCTTAGATGTAACTGGAAGAGCACAATAACTGCACTGAACCTTACACCTGCCTTATTGACTCATGCTTCAGTTCCCAATGCATTTTGGCAATAACTCAACCTACATGGCAGAATATGTTGTCAATATATACGCCTAACACGCTCATAGGCTATCATTACCTTCACATACTGTATGCAAACAGAGTGGTCTTTGACCTTCCTTTTGCTGCTTTTTCTCAAATGTATTGTAAAGGTTATTTGACTATACATTTTCATTTGCCAGTATGGGGAAAAAAAAACTTCTATTTGCTGTTTTTTTTTTTTTTTTAATTCCAGACAAGATCAATAGGCATGCCATTAAAACATTATATACGACTAAAGCATTCTTTTAGAAAAAAATTTCAAACAGTCCTGTAAAATATAGGGAAATTATTATTATTATGTAATTTTTAATTATTAAATTATTATGTAATTTTTTTTAAAGTTGGATTTGTTTCATAATTTTTTTCTACATGTAAAAGTTAAGCCATAGACATAAGCATTAGTCCTCATGCAAAAGTCTGTATAACCTTATCTTTTGGTCCACAGACTGTGGCACAGCTATGGTGTATTGTAACGACACAAATTGTGGATCCGCTGTACCACCACTAGCTATGACAAAGCTGCACCAGAGAGCGGAGTCTAAGGGGCCTCTTGTCTTCACCAGTGTCCACCTCAAGGTGGGTGGGACTTGCTGCGGCAGGTGACCCCCAGGTCGCTACCCATGGCTTGGTCTGCTAGCGTCGACAGGCAAGATGCAAATGGACACATGTAGGCTGGAAGGCATAAACACAGAAGGACTCAAGATGGAACCAAGACAGCATTAATGAGAGGGAACCACAAGCAGCAGGAACCATAAACAGCAGACATGAGACAGGAACGATGTGCAGGAATCATGGGCAGGAGTCACAGGCAGGAATTGCTGGAAAGATGGGAACACACACACACACACACACTGGAAGCATGCAGAGGCTCCAACAGAGGGGTCAGGGAAGAACACGGAATTATGAGGGAGTGTTTAGATTTAACAATCAATTAGAGACATACTGTTGCCTTAAATCTGCAAGAGCTAGGAGGCAGGGACGCACGCGCGGCTAGAGCAGGACGGAACAGGAGCATGGATAGGTGAGTCTCCGGGGGGGGGGGGGGAGGGGACACAACAGCAGTGTCAGGCCCCTGCGCATGGTCTCCAGCATCTGTTGAATACTGCTGGCAGAGAGCCGCAGCCCTAACATGTGTCAGGCGCTATAATTTCTGTCAATTTACTTAAGTAGACTTGCCACACTAGCTCCTTACACTGGTAAGAAAGAAGGAGCTTTAAGGTAATAAGAGAAAGGGTCTACATTTATTAGAGGGTTTGTCCCAGGGTCATCTGGCTATGCAAAACAATAGCTATATGGTTGCAAGTATGTAAAAACAATAAAGAAGTTGCCCTTACTGTATCTCTCTGCACTCCCTCAATATCCCCCTAGAGGTCTCTGGTACCCCTTCCCCCCAAGACTGTCCCGCCACCACTTCCAAGATTGACTCGTCTCGGAAATGACAACCCACTCAACCAATCACTGGATGCCCTCCATGCATCTCTGAAGTAGGGGAGGGATTGTTAATTGTTCACGTCCATTATCTCTTCCAAAATGTTATTGCTTTTAGAGCTTGTAGTATAGAACATGCACAGTGCAGTATAAAGTGTTTATTTTATTTTAAGTTTCCTATTTCAAGACATGAATTTTGGAATAATTAAGAGAAAATTAGAATTGATACTAAATCGCTTTACGCCTTTTAATCAGAATTCAACTGAAATTTGCTGCTAGATCACATAAAAGTTTTGATTGTTTGCGATGATAATAGCTCAATCTTAAATGCCACTTTACATCAAGACATTCTTATAGAATAAACTTTATATATCCGTATAAAAAGCAGAAATGCAAGATTCAGACTTTCATCCATTGAGCGCTAAAATCATATGACTAAATTTAGAAGATCAACATAATTATTGCCTGCTTCAACACAGAATATCCTCCATTAACCGCTTATTTATCAAAACTGAAACAGATGACGGAGTTGTGAGTTAGCACTTGATAACAGACTTTACAAACAGATGTTCACTAATTTTTCAGAACCTTTGATTTTATAAGTATACATGTTTTAGAAATGGGTGTAAATATATTACATAATAAACACAGAAAAGCTTATGTTGTTTTATGTCGCCAGAAAAGTTCTTAAAACATCACAGGTATCACATAATATCTGATCATGTATTTCCCTTACAGTAGTACCCCTAGCCACTTTTGGTGGATTTCTATGAGCAACTGCTTGATTGGCTATAGGTAGTGATGAGAGAAAATGCTCATCCCAGCTTGGTACTCGTTTGAGTATTAGGGTACTCGATGGTACTCGTTACTCGGACGAGCATCTCACGAAAATCTCATCATCCGTTTCCTGTAAGTTTCAGCGCTTTTTCTCAGCCAATTAACATGCAGGAGACTCTGTGGTACATCCTTCGATCACGTGGGACCCATATATGTCCATAGCAGTGATTGGTTGGCCAGAGCAGATGACCCTACCATATAAAAATCTCGGCCGCTGAGGCTCGGCTCACATGTATGCTGGAAGAGATAAGGGACAGAGCTGTTGCTGGTCAGGGAGAGTGTTAGGGAGGCAATTAGTGTTCCAGTAGGCAGGAAATACTAGCGAAACAACCAAACAGCCCTTGTAAGGGCTTCAAATTGTTTTTAAATTGTATTACTACAGACTGCTGGCTGGGAGTTACAGTACAGCTACCACGATTTAACCAGCACACTGTGGTGACCGGCTGCTGGCAGAAAGGGGACATTAGGTGTTGCATACAGTACTATACAATAGTGCTCAGTACTTCTTTTTTTTTGGACCTCTACTATATTTCCTGATTTCTGTATTTCTTACACAAGGCATATCTAAGTTCACTACTGCTTGCTCAGTGTAAAGGGAGTGTCACAGAGTGTATTGGTGCAGCCACCAACAGATTGTATCCCACAGCTGTTGGCCAGAATTTGGCATAATGGTGGGATTAGGCAGCCTCAGAGACATCCATACATGCTGCCCCTGCTGTTTCCTGTCCATTTCTGTGGTGTTTTCATCATTTTCTGAAGTTGACAGGTTTTCACATGACCTTCCCCCTACCGAACTTGGGTCCCCTTCAAAAATGCTTGCGTTTACCATTGACTTCAATGGGGTTACTTACTCGAAAGAAGCACTCGAGTATCGGGAGATATTAGTCTCGAGTAACGAGCACCCGCACATTTTAGTACTCGCTCATCACTAGTTATAGGGATCAATGTAATACAGTAATATTATATAGATCCTTATTGCTACAGTCTGTAATTGGCAGTGGTCTTAGCTACCACAGAGGCATAGTTCAGGTCCTGGGTTGCCATGACAATGGAACGGCTCCTCAAGATCTTGCCATGATCCATCCCACTATACCACCAATGATGCATATTTACAGTTTTAACATATGGCATTTTAACATATAGGTATAGGTAACCTCCAGGCATAGAGTGGCTGGACTCCTCATGGCTCCTAATGAAGGGATTAAATTACATTCTAGTTGTGGGCTATATTGAGAACACTAGATTATTATGTAAGGTGTACTTAATAGACCTTAGGAAGTTATGTACTTTGAAACATTGTGGGAGGCATTTATTAAGTCCGGCGTTTTTTACGCCGGACGTAAAAATGCCCCCGCAGCTCCGGCGCTACGGAGATTTATGTAGAGGCGGACTGCCTCTACATAAATCCCGTGCGCGCCGTTGCGCACCGCCGAAAACCTACGCCAGCTGAGGACTGGAGTAGGTTTTCGGCGTACATTTTGGCGGAACGGATGATAAATCGCGCGGACTCTGAGTCCGCGCCCTCCGTTCCGCCCACTCTCCGCCCCTTTTCCGCCCCCTTTCCGCCCCCTGGCGTACTCGGCGGAAAGTGCCCATTTGCGAATATTTTATTCGCAAATCCGCCATTTTTGCTTAAAAAAAGACGCAAATCGGCACTTTCCGCCGAAAATCATCCATTCGCTGGATGATACATGTGGCCCTGTGTCTTTATTTAATAAAGAATTAATTGAAGTCAACTTTTGTATTTTGTAGTGTAATAGTTAAGAGCAGCACCTGGTTCCTTTAGGAGAATTGTTGGATGATTGGTACCTTAGTATTTAATATTTGATCACATAATTGATGTCAACAGTACATTTTGATGTCTGTAAATTCTGAACAGTTTAATTATTTTTTTTTTTTTTTTAGGAAAATATATTTATCTGTATGAGAGACTCAGGGGCTTCTCCGCCCTCACCCACCAACCTTTGATATCTCTCTCTCTCTCTCTCTCTCTCTCTCTCTCTCTACTGTATACCCAAACAGAAAAAGATCCATCGATGAAGGCTGGGTGGGCATTAAAAAGCAGCTGGGGACAAACCAAAAGGATTTTGGCTAAAGCACCATGAAAGAGATAACAGGTTTCCAGGTGTGGATTTTATTTATTTTGTTTACAATCCCATTGAAAGAGAGCATTTTCTTAATGTAGTGCCAACTCAGTGGTGCCTAGCACTTGTGGGGCACTGATGGGTGACAAACAGACCCTTGATGGGTAAGGGTCTCACTGCTGAGCCTCCCACTGATCAGGAGAATGAGCAGAAAGATGCATGTGATAGGGTGCTGTAAGCCAGGTGGTGAAATGTGCTAGACTGTCATTTTTAAAAAAAAATAATATTCTTCATTTTAAAAATCAATAAGGAAATAATGTACCATATTAGCCATTAGAGTGGGATCTCAGCTGTTAGTCACCAATTGATTTTTTGTGGGTACAACTTACGTGACTGTGAGATCAGCATGACTTAACTCTGTGGGAAATACACTTTTGCACTTAAAGGAGTAGTTAAAGGAGAAGCCCTGTGAAAACTTTTATTAAAGTATTGTATTGCCCCCCAAAACAGGGCTGCCCCTGCCATGCGGCAGAATTAGGATTCTGCCTTAGGTGGCAGATTCTCTGGCCCCTGATGGGCGGCAACTTCTGCCCTGTCAGTCTGACTTAGTTAAAAGAGAGGGTCCGACTGACTGGATCTCACTCTGGCTGGCCTTACCGCAGAGGTTGATCTGGTTCAGGACCTTTGTGTAAAATGATGGCTCCTCACACCCTGCTCTAGAGTTTAGAAGGAAGCCCGGCCACTGCGGGTCCTGCACTCTTCTGCACTTACTGGCTCCTCCTCCCCCGGCACAGGCAGGAACGTCAGGTTACCTCACTTCTGTGACTGCGGACAGCGGCTGACAGCTCTCCTAGCCGGCACACACAGTAAGGTACTATCTCTGTGAGGAATCTGTGGGCACTGTCAGGGCATTAGGGAGAGGGGCAAATTTCGAAGACCCCAAGCCCCAAAAGGGTAACCACAGAACAGCTCCTCATGTACATTAATGCATTTTGCAACCATTTGTGCCAAATCGCCGTAAAATTACCATGATTTTGCGCAAATTCAGCAGCCTGCAATAATGTATATGAGGGGTCATAGCTGATTCCCCTGCTCAGAGGCCATAGAGGGATCATACAGGCATGCAAACAGTGTGAAAAAAGTTAATAGGGAAAGGGCGGGATACATGTATATGAGGGAGGGTAGTATATAGGGAGCAGTATAATTGAGACTGGGAGTCATATTAGTAAGTGTGAACTACAACTACAGAGCTGCTCTCTGAGGCTGGCGCTATTAAGGGGTCTGATAATGGGTTCACATGTACCGTATCTGCAGCGGATCTCACGCTGGGAATTCACTGCCCCGGATACAATCCCTGTCATTTTCAGAGATTACATACTTACAGTGGGCTTGTCATCAGGACCCCTTAACCCTCCACCAGCCAGAGCATACATTACCTGCTCCACGCTGCAGCTGCACCTGAGGCTCCCAGTTCCCGTAGGTCCCACTCAGCCAATCAGTGCACGGCCCTGCCGCATTCAATGATTGGCGGAGAGGAACCTCTGAGAGCCTCAGGTGCAACTGCAGCATGGAGCAGGTAATGTATGCTCTGGCCTGTGTGGGGTTAAATGGTCCGGATAACAATCCCGCTGCAAGTATGTTATCTCATTGAAAATGACAGGGAAGATATCCGCAGTGGATTTTGCTGTGAACTCGCAGCGTGAGATCCGCTGCTGATATGGTACATGTGAACCCCCCCTCAGAGGCTAACAGCATTATTGGGTGTCTCAAGCTGGCAATATTAGGCATTCTGAAGCCTTTACTATATACAGTACATATGTGTAGTGTATGCACTTCTGTTATATAGTTCTGTATTCATTACATGTACTGTTAGAATATAGTCATGTATGCAATATGTCCACTGCTGGTATATAGTTATGTCCGTGGAGGGAGGGAGCACTGTTTTAATTTTCGCCTCAGGCAGCATAAAACCTAGAATCGGCCCTGCCCCAAAAGTTATACAAATCCCCAATATACACTTATTACAGGAAATGCTAGTAAAGTGCTTTTTTCCCTGCACTTACTACTGAATCAAGGCTTCACGGGCTGTGGCTGCTGGAGAGGAAAATGGCAGAGGCATGCTCAGTGTTCCTCCAGTGCCCTGTGTCCCTCAGTGTCCCCCTGCCATCATCCTCTCCAGCAGCCACAGCCCGCTCAGCTCTGGGAGTCGAGTCGTGACATCACCATGTTATCCAGGAAGTGACATCACCATGTTATCCAGGAAGTGACATCACCATGTTATCCAGGAAGTGACATCACCATGTTATCCAGGAAGTGACATCACCATTTTATCCAGGAAGTGACATCCCCATTTTATCCAGGAAGCAAAGCCTTGATGCAGTAGTAAGTGCAGGAAAAAAAGCACTTTATGTGCATTTCCCATAATAAGTGTATATTGGCGATCTGTATAACTTTTGGGGGGGCAAGGCAACACTTAATAAATATTTTCACCGGATTTCTCCTTTATTTGCTGTCGACTGGAAATTAAATAAGCAAAAGAGTAGTATCTGACTTTTGCATAGTATTTTAAAAAGCCTTTGAAGGACTGAAACTCTTTTGACTCTTTTACAGATTTATAAGGCATGGATCCAGTCTTGTTCAAGCTGATAAAAAAAAAAAAAAAAAAATCTCCTTTCAAGAACTCATGCTCTGCCAGACAACTATAAATTATACTCCACCTCTACTGGAAGCATCCAGGATTTCTACAGAAGTAAACAACTTTGAAAGACAGCAGAAGAAATTAATAAAAGGGCAAAGCTATGGAGTAATGACAGATATAAAGAAGGATGAAGAGAAGATCTGAAATGTAAAGTGCATGAAATATATTAGCAATTAATGTACAATATAATTATAATGTAAGCTGGGCTTGGAGAGTCAAAATATTTTCCCAGTCTCAAAATATTACTGACATAAAGGGTAAATAGGTAATGGGTCTTAGTGGTCAAAAGATAGCACTGTACATACTAGAAGCACTACATCTATTAAGAAAATTGTATTCATAACTAAATTTAGAGACAGAGGCTGTAGGCTGATGTTAAATATGAGACCATAGTTATTTTAATACCATGTTTTTCCATAAATAAGATAGTGTCTTATATAAATTTTTGCTCCCAAAGATGCGCTAGACTATGTACAGCTCTCCATCTGGCAGTAGGGGACATTGGGGATGGCGGGTGGTGATGGGCGTTTCAATGCCTTGCCTGCACATTTACAAATGACGGCCGGGGAAGGGAACATCAGGGTTGGCGGCAGGTGGCAGTCCTTATGTCCTACATGCAGCTGCTAGACAAGGGATGGAGAAGGTATGGGAGAGATGGAAGGATCTGAGCTGGGATATTCATAGAAGTTCTGGGGTTAGTAGCACTCAAGCTGTTTAGAAAGCAAAGGGCAGTCTCACTAAATATTGATCTAATTTGATTTCTCTTCTTTTCATGCACTTTACATTTTGTTAACAAATAATAATAATAATAATAAAAAAAAAACTATAAACAACTATTTTGGAAAGCATTCTTAGTCATGGATTTTTAGCACTCCTGCCTAAAGTTTTTGCATATTACTGTACTTTTCCAGGCAAACTTGTTTACTGTCTATAGATTTCTGCTGTGAACATTTTATGATGATGTGTCCTCCAGACTGACTTACTTTCAATGACCACTGTGACTCATCACAATGCACCATGGTGACATCACTATGTACAATGTGTTCTAGGCTATGTAGCTGTCAGGTTCACTGTGTACAGTTTATTGCAGTTTTTGAATACAGTTTTCAATTTTCAGTCGTTTCATATGGCACTGTGAAAAAGCAACTTTTAAAAATGTAAAATTCCCTCCCAGTCTATGTACAATTTCCCCATTTGGGAACAACGGCCATACTTTGTGCGGTGTGGGCATAGCCTTATCTTTTGTGGGATCCCGGCCAGAGCATATACACATCGCATAAGCTCTGGCCAGGATCCCATACAGGCCACAAATAACTGACATGTCAGTTTTCTGCGGCCGCAATTCAATGAATTGAGGCCCTAGAAAACCCTGTCAGTTCACACAATGAAGCGAGCTGCTCCGGCCGCTTGCTTCATTGTGCCCTATGGGAGGTTCTGATGCAGACGTGCACTGATGCGCCCGCATCAGAACCCTGTGGCCAAAAGATCATCCGGCCGGCACTGCAGTACTGGCCGGGATGATCCGTGCAGAGACCGGCCGTTCCGTGACCCGGCCGGGGTCACAGAACGCCCGGTCTCTCTCACGTTGTGTGAACATAGCCTAACAGCAAAAGATGATGCCAGTAGATAGATAGCACCAGTAGCAGCTCCCTGTGGAATGACCTTTAGGCTATGTTCACACAATGTTTTTTTTTCAGCTACGTCTAAAATTACGCCCGTCATTTTGAGACTAAAATAACTGACGTCATTTAGCTGTCTGGCCTTCCCTTAGTGCTGTTGGTACATTATTCTACTTAGGGTTAGTAATTGGCCTTTGGGTGTGTCTTAATTGAAAAGTCCATTGAGTTTAATAGTAAAATCGGAGAAAGAATGGTGACAAAAAAAACTGTGTGAACAACTAATAAAAATTGTCCGCTGTTTGCAAAAAGACATCCAAAAATAATTGTCATGATCATTTTAACGTCCATTATTCAATAAATTGTGTGCATTGGACGTCCGTCTTCCCATTGACTGCAGTGCAAATCAGCCCTGGAAATTAAACCCCAGCAGGCCACATAACATATCTTTCCTGATACTGTATATCATAGATAGAAGTGTACTATACATGTTGTAGCGATAACACTTATCATCATCATACAATGACCAGATAATATCACTATATTGTTACTGAATACAATCACAATGTTAAAGGGGTAGTGCGGCGCTAAAGAATTATTCACTAAATAATACACATTACAAACTTTGTACAACTTTGTAATGTATGTTATGTTAGTGAATCAGTTATGTTAGTGAAACAGTTATGCTCAGCCAATCACGGCTGAGCAGCTGATGACGCGACACGCATCATCAGCTGCTCAGCCGCGATTGGCTGAGCACAGTTATGCTCAGCCAATCGCGGCTGAGTAGCTGATGACGCTGCAGAGGGCGGGCGGCACTAGGGACGGTCGGAGCGCTTCAGCCGGCCATCCGAAGATGACATCATTGACACAAGATGGCGGACGGGAGTCGGAAAGAGGCAGGTATGTATAGAGCACTACACTTCCGGGTCTGGTGTGGGTGGGGGGAAACACGGGGAAGGGGGCGATTCACTAACATAACATACATTACAAAGTTCTATAACTTTGTAATGTGTGTTATTTAGTGAATAATTGTTTAGCGCCGCACTACCCCTTTAAGACCGATATTATTGCTAAGCATTGACCATATAGTTGTATATTCCAGCTGAATACAGGTTCTGCAGACCTTATAAGTGATTATTTGGCAGTTACATCCAGTGACTCAGAGGAGGTGTCTTCTTTGCATGAATTGCAAGTGACGTTTTTTGCTGAAGCTAAATTTTTCTTGCTTGCTCATCATAAAGACTTCTTTGGCCATGACTCCTCTCTGCAAGATCTACCAGACAAAATTTGTAGGCTCCTTGCTCCATCATCATCCACTTCTATATACACATTTCTCAAGTGTATTGCTTTACACAGTAACAAAGTTCCCTTTTTTCCCTTATATAATCAGTTTGTACCTCCAAATAGTAGTCTGGCCCCTCTCCACCCCTATTTATTATTATAGTATCAGGCTCCCTCTGTACCTCACATAGTAATAGGAGTCTTCAGCGCTGTGTCTCCATATAGTAATATGCCACTCTTCTATGCTCCTATAGTAGTTAGGCCCCTCTTTGCTTCCCTACAGTAGTTTCGGCCCCTCTGTGCTTTCCTATAGTAGTTTTGGCCCCTCTGTGTTCCCATATATTTTATGCCTCCCTTCTATCTCAACATAGTATTAGACTCCCCTCTTTGCCTGCATAAAGCATAGGCCCCCACTTTACCCCTATATAGTATAGGACCTTTCTGAGGCTCTGTTTAGTATAGATCCCTTCTGTGCCCCTGTATAATATAGGCCCCAACAGTGCGGCAGCCCCCATATAGTATAGTACAGTAACATCAAACATTAAAATAGAATACCCCCTTGCAACGTCTCCTAAATAGATTATCCCCCCTTTATAACATACCCCAAATAGATTACCCCCAATGTAACATCCCCCAAATAGATTACCCCGTAATATCTCCCAAATAGATTAACCACCCCACCCCCCCCGTAACATCTCCCGAATAGAACAGCTTCCCCCTTTGTAAAATCTCCCTAACATATTACTTCTTGTAAAATCTCCCAAACAGATTACCCCCCCCCCCCCCAGTAACATCTCCCAAATAGCCATGGCCGTCTCATTAAATATATGGCCAGTGATAATGATCATGAACATTACAGGTTGTCTATTTAACAAGAAGGATTCCCAAAGTGGGAACATATCCTTAAAATGCAATGGAAAAAAAAAATACATATAATTTTATTTTAATTTTTTTTACTTTTGCCTAAATTAATAGTAATTCATTTCCACTTAAAAGTGCAGGTTCATTGGGTGCATAACTGTCTTTTAGAACACTAGAAGTGGCAACAAAGCTGCTTCATGATACTTGATTAAACATTTTAATTGAAAAACATGAGGCTTCAAAAAATGGAGCAGCACTTAAAGGAATATTCTAATCTCAACCAACATCATTGTACTTGTAGAACTAGATAAATATATTTACAAATATTTTGTAATGCTGTCAACTTACTGTGTTAGTATACACCGTGTGTTGATATGCTCACTAGCGCTGTATACATAAATATAAATGCTGCTAGGTGTGTGGGGGACGCCCTATATTCCCCCAATTTTACAGATCATAAACTAAACATATAGATACACCCTGCGCAGATAATTAGTGGGTCAGTCAGAATAAGGAGGATTATATAGGTGACAAATACCTGTATAGAAATCCATCTGGAAAGGTGAATATAACACTTACACAGATGCCGATATCAATGGAGTTCAGCCGAAGTGCACATCCAGCTTTTATGCAGTGTAGAGGAGATGATGAACAGGGAGAGATCTTGTGAACTAGGCAGATTCTCCAGCTGGTAGCACTGCACAGAAGTTCACACAGTCCAGTTTTCCATGTCAAAAGAGAGATTCTGAGTTACTCTCCTTAGGTATGGATCCTAGCAAAAGCCAAAATTTACCCTATGCGTTTCAGTGTACATGGACACCTTCATCAGGGATAGAGCTTTTCCTTGGATCCTTTCCAGCCAAACTATTGCCAGGGTTTATTTACATTATGGTGACTACTGTTCAAATTCCTCCATGTTTTACTAAACACATACGTGTAATGTGTATTGGAAAGTCCACATCAAATAGTTTGTTGCAAATAGTGACCCTTTACTTATACTTGTGCTTCTTCTCTAAGTTTGCATTGATTGCATAGTATTTCATCAGATTATTAACATATTCCCATCCCTTTTTTGTTACAATGTGTCAGTGCTGTTTTTTTTTTGTTTTTGTTTTTTGTTTTAGGCAGGGAAAAAAACAGCACCGACACATTGTAACAAAAAAGGGATGGGGATATGTAAATAATCTGATGAAATACCATGCAATCAATGCAAACCTAGAGAAGAAGCACAAGTATAAGTAAAGGGTCACTATTTACAACAAACTATTTGATGTGGACTTTCCAATACACATTACACATACAGTATGTGTTTAGTAAAACATGGAGGAATTTGAACAGTAGTCACCATAATGTAAATAAACCCTGGCAATAGTTGGGCTGGAAAGGATCCGAGGGAAAGCTCTATCCCTGATGAAGGTGTCTGTGTACACTAAAATGGATAGGCTAACTTCTGGTTTGTACTAGGATCCATACCTAAAGAGAGTGCCATCACTCAGAATCCCTTTTTTGCCACCTATTTAATCTTCACCCTCCTTATTCTGGCTGACCCACTAATAGTCTGTGCTGGGTGTATCTATATGTTTAGTTTATATTTGCAAATATATTTATCAAGCTCATTGTCTAGGTTACTGACCACCACTCTGCTCTAAAAGCAGTGGTCTGGCTGGTGTGTGTGTACAGTATATAGCTATAATGTATAGCTATAATGGTGTATATTCCGAGCAAAGACTGCTTACAAGTGGTGTGCCACAAGGGTCTGTTCTGGGTCCCATTCTTTTTAATATGTTTGTAAGTGACATAGGAGAAGGTTTGGTAGGTAAAGTTTGTCTGTTTGCTGACGACACAAAAGTGTGCAATAGGGTTGATATTAGTGGAGGTGTCAGTAATATGGAAAATGATTTAGCTTTACTATATAAGTGGTCCAAACATTGGAAATTGAAGTTCAATGTTTCCAAATGTAAAATAATGCACTTGGGGAGGAGGAATCCTCTATCCGAGTATCACATCGGCAGTTCTGTGTTGGAAAAGACTCCAGAAGAGAAGGATCTAGGGGTAGTGATTTATGACAGCCTTAAAATGAGTCACCAGTGCAACCAGGAGGTGGGGAAAGCAAATCGTATGCTGGGGTGTATAGCTAGAGGTATAACCAGTAGGAAGAGGGAGATTGTGATCCGGCTGTATAGAGCTCTGGTGAGGCCACATCTGGAATACTGTGTCCAGTTCTGGAGACCTCACCTAAAAAAGGACATTGATAAAATAGAACGGGTCCAAAGTCGGGCTACAAAAATGGTGGAGGGTGTGAGGCATAAACCATATCATGAAAGACTTAAGGATTTGAATCTGTATAGTCTGGAGGAAAGAAGGGAAAGGGGGGACATGATTGAAAACTTTAAGTATGTTAAAGGACTAAAAAAAGGTTCAGGAGGGAAGTGTTTTTAGTAAAAAAAAAATTAGCTCAAGAACAAGAGGACACAGTGAGAGGTTAGTTGGGGGAAAGATCAGAAGCAACGTGAGAAAATATTATTTTACTGGAAGAGTAGTAGATACCTGGAACAAACTTCCAGCAGAGGTTGCTGGTAAATCTACAATAACAGAATTTAAACACGCCTGGGATAGACATATATCTATCCTAAGATAATAAGAAAGAAAATACTAAAAGGGCCGACTAGATGGACCCAGTGGTCTTTTTCTGCCAACAATCTTCTATGTTTCTATGTTTCTAAGAGGAAGCTAAAATGCACAAACAAAAATTGTCTGCTCCAAAAAAGGGTTAAACAACAGCAGAGATCTCAAAAACAGAGAAATTTATGCAAATCGTGTCTCCTCTGGTATAACACAAGGAATAACCTTAATCCAATGAAACCAGAACATCCCTTTTATGTCCCTGGGATCCAACTGCAAAGACATTTCGAGTCCTAGAAGATGCGGCAAGTGCAGACTTCCTTCCAAAAGTAATTATTTTAATTTGATAACATTTCTTTCAGAACAACCAATGCACTCCATATGAATGGTCACATTAAGGCTGACAGAGCTATGATTATTAGTTTATTGCCTAAATGTTAATTGAATGGTGTGTGTTGCTCTCATTAAAACTTTTCAGAAGCTAGCAAGGGCAGATGAGCCATGGCTATGATTACAGTTTTACAAGGCGGCTGACATTGGCCGGTGTCACTGACACAAATTGACTTAGCACAGGGAATACATTTTTCTTTTCATCCATCATGCCTTCTTTTGACAAAGACAAATTATCTATGAGATCTCTCTGGAATATTTTTATTCCTCTTAAGTAGTAAAAGTCTATAATGTTTTCATTTTAATAGTGGTGTCCTTTTGATACAGAGGTCAATATGTGTCAGGCTGCAAATCACATATCAATGGTCGTTCCCATTAATCAGTTGAAGAATTTCCATTTTATGTAAGATATGTTATATTTGGTAGTATAAGCTCACAACATAGGCCAGTGATTTAATGCTTTTCATGAAAATCTTTTGACATATTTGCACATAAAGAAGTTTCAACTTCCAACAATAAAATTTATTAAAATTGCATTAGATTTATGAAATTCAGTCTTTGATTTCCATATCACATCTCCTAAGAATAAAATGATGGCATATATACATTTGTATATCATTCTGAAGGATATACCATATTTTCCAGCGTATAAGATGACTTTTTAACCCCAAAAAATCTTCACAGAAGTTGGGGGTCTTCTTATACGCTGGGTATGGTCACTGCATACGGTGGGGGAACTAAAAAATGGCGGCATCCCCATTGTATGTGGTGACCCTTGTAAAAGAACAAACAATTCAACTTACCTGTGACGCGTTCCCAGCAGCCACGCGTCCTCCGTCACGTTCCCGGAGCAGACAGTGTGATACACATTACCTGCGCCCGAGGTCCCCGAAGCTCTCAGGAGCTTCGGAAAAATGACAGAGGCACTGGAAGTTCCCGTAGCTTCTGTCATTCTCGTAAAGCTCACCCAGTAGCAGAGCGTCTCTGAGCTCCTCCGATGAGATGCTTGGCGGCTGGGAGAGCTACAGGGACCGGGAAAGTGACAGGAGGCAATATCATTTTGGTTCCAAAAGTTGGACATTTCTTGACAATGATTGCCACAAATGATGTTCATGATCAGGAAAACATACACGAGCAAAACGGTGCCTTTGTTACCTGTTCATGTTAGAATAACTGGATACTGTTTGAAGATTAAGAGTGGTGAGTGCCTCATCTTTTATCATTTTATCATGCTTGGGTGGCAAGAATGTTCATGATCATTACCAGTAGACAATCATCTTTTGGCACTAAAAGGATGGCCAGACATGACAGCAGAGAGTACTGTGTCAAACAAGAAATAAAAAATTTCCTGCAGGACATACTGTATAGCAGCTGATAAATACTGTAATACTTAATATTTTATAATAAATCTATATAACTTTCTGACACCAGCTATGTTCACACAACGTCAAAAATAGAGAAAAGACGGCCAATTTGGAAATTTAAAATAACGTCTGTTATTGCCGCAATTTAACTGACAGCAATGCATTGAAGTGAATGGAATGCGCACAATGTATTGAATAAAGGACTTTTTTACCGCAGATGTCAAAATAATAAACATGATAATTATTTTCAGATGTCTTTTGCAAACAGCGGATTTTTTTGATTAGTTGTTCACAAACAGTTTTTCTTTTGTCACCGTTCTTTTTCCGTTTTTACTATTTAATTCAATGGACTTTTCAATTAAGCCACACCCAAAGGGCAATTAGAAAACCCAAAGTAAAGTAATGTACCAACACCCATCATTCCACTAAGTGGAGGTCAGACAGCTAAATGACGTCCTTTATTTTAGACTCAAAATGACAGACGTCCTTTTAAACTGAGCTGAAAAAACATTGTGTGAACATAGCCAATTTGATTTGAAAGAAAAAGATTTTGCTAAACAACCCCTTTAACATTGTACTCCATATATACACATAAATACACATAAATATATACCATTTTTTATGTCAGAAGGAACTGTTTACTGACTTTTACTCATGCTAATTTTAGATTTAACTCTCCTACCTTTTTATTTTATTATTTTTTCCTCAGACTGTGTTCATCGACATTGCTCAAAATCATGTTCAAAAGCCCTTTTTACCCTGAATTCTTTCCAAAACATATATCTATACAAAAGCACATACTGACTACTCTGTCTGGATTCGTTTGCATTACAAAACACAAGCATATCTAATGCACTGCCATTTTCAGCCAATGGCCATTTAAGAGAGTCATTTGCTTTTGTCACATTCAAGCTTTTATGTGAGAAGAAAATCAGGGTACTATTATTCTAACTGTCCACTTGAGAAGAACCCGGTGCTATCTTTTTGTCAATTTAAAGGATAACAAACAAAAAAGTCGCCAAGAATACTTTCTGTCTACCCAATAATTAGTTCCTAAAATTATACTACATGACGTTATAAACTTGATTCAGTCTCCATTATACACTGAGAAAACAATACACATGTCTGCACTAAAAGCATGTATTTTATAACTAAGGTAATATTCCAGACAAAACTGAATGACTATGTTCTGCCTATTGGAGGGCCTGACAAGAAATGCAGAAGTGTCCTTGTGGCATCCTGAGATGCCCTCGCTAGAGTTGAGTGAGCATGCTCTATTGAGCATTGGGCTGATCAGTACTGCTTGACACTTGACTAAGCATCTTGTAGTGCTCAGGTCAAATTGCTGAGGGCACAGCACCGATAAACAGCAGGATATATACACTGGAAAAGAGGGAGGATTTTCACCTGATTATATAGGATTGGTGTCAACAGGACATATATATTTCAGGCAATTCCTAGAAAGAAAAAGTAGCTTTCTTACGGTGCATCTGGATGATAATTTTATTGAACCAATTATAGAGTCCAGAATTAGGGATGGTCCGAAACTGCCAAGGTTCAGGTTCGTATGAACCCGAACGCTCGGCATCAGATTCCCGCTGACTGCCCTCTCCATGCAGCGGGTGGATACAGCAGGAGGACCGCCTGGAAAATTGGGATACAGCCTATGACTATGGCTGTATCCCAGTTTTCCAGGCGGTCCTCCCACTGTATCCACCCTCTCCATGGAGAGGGCAGAAAGCAGGAATCATTGCCGAGAGTTCGGGTTCGTACAAACCCGAAACGAACTCGGTCCGGACCACCCCTTTCCAGAATGAAAGCACCTTTTCCTCCATGGGCATTGCCTAAAATCTGTTTAAATTGTAACAGCCTGTGTAACCAAGATTAAAATATTGGAATATGTTTCTCCCATTTTTTTTACCCTCTTAGCCTTTGTCTGGGCATGTTTATATGTTGCAGATTTGTTGCAAAATTTACATAGTTTCATACTTAATAAGGTTGAAAAAAAGACAAGAGTCCATCAAGTTCAACCTACAGAAACCCAACCGTGTTGAAGCCAATTTACTTCAACATGTCAAAAGCCATAACAAATTTTAAACCCCCAATGTTTTATTATTAAACTGTTTCATCCCATCCCTGTGCCGTTTTGGGACCACTGCCTTTGGGATTTTCTTCTCAGCCAACTTCACAACCTGGCTGAGCTTAGCCAGTCAATTACTAGGGCAGGATGTCGCTCCAGTCACTGATTGGCTAGGGTAGTTGTCCATCAGCAGGATGTGGCAGGGTGTCACAACCTGGGGCAAAGTGCCTTTCGGCAGGAGTCCTGGACGTTCCAGCATGGCAATTGGCAGGCACGGAAAGAGGTAAGTAGTCGTTTCCTTATAGTGCCCGCCTTGCCCCTGCCGGATTAAAAAAAAAAAAAAAATGCCTAGACTTCTCCTTCAATTAGAGCTCTTGGATTCAACAGAGTTGATTGCTAAAACCTGTTTGCTCCATTTGGTTACATGGACACACAATAACTTTAATGAGCCTAATGTGCACCATTTAAAGGGGTACTCCAACATAAATTAAAAAATTAACACGCTGCAGAAGCAGATACAGTAGCATTGCTTAACTGTCCGCTCTAGTTCTTAAGCCACAAAAACTCCAGTTGCTTTGTCTTAGCCTGAGTTCCCATACATCAGGTAGTCCACATAAACAGTTTGATGACAACTGCAACTGATGCCACAACTGATCTTACTTCTTACATCTTACTACAGTGAACACTATTGCTGTGCTCACTACCTGTCTGCTCTTTCAATTAGGAGGAGGATGCTGGAGCTCAGATATAAGATAGAGACAATCCCCCTGTGTCTTTAGAGGATGGTGCATTGTCAAAGAAGAGAGAAATTAGGCCGGGAAACTTTAGAAATATACAATTTTGTAATTTTTCTATTTTTCTTTACCTGTCAGTGGTGAAGCACTAAAAAGCTTCTAATGTCAGTACTATTTGAGCCAATGTACCATCAGTACATTCTCTTTAAGTTTTGCACATGAATAGAACAGTGCCGGCGCGGGGAAGCCGATGCCGCAGTTGTTTTTTTGAACCACAGTCTGGTTCCTGCACACAACGACGATCTATAACTGAGCACCGGCCCTGGCTGAAGCACTGGAGGAAGGGTTCTCCGAACCAGAATACTTGGCATTTGATTCCCCATGGCTGCAGAAATTGGATGCCGCCCTAAGGGTGCCAGGAAAACATGAATACAGCCTATGACCTTCCTATGGCGGCATCCAACTTCTGCAGATGTGGGGAATCAAATGCCGAGCTTTAGGTTCGGAGAAAGACTGCCAAATTCAAACAGTTCAACTGATAAGACTAGCAATACTGGAGAGAAAAGAGCGCTGCACCTCACACCTATGGCTGACACTAGTGCCTCTCGGTTGCATAAAAAACATCAGAATTTTGTGTATGAATTGATCAAGCCACACTGCCCCATGTACCGCATGCAGGTATCTGATACACATGGGTCCCTACACTAAGTCCACACTGTGCCGGTCAGTGACCACCACCCCCGCAGGCGTGCACAGTTTTGCGGAGATTGTGGTGGCTGACCGGCACAGTGATGTTTTTTGGTTAGGGACTCATGTGTATCAGAAGACCTGCACGTGACACATGAGGCAATATGGTTTTGCCAAATTATATACTAACTTCTGATGTTGGTTTTAAATGTAGCTGAATAAGCTTTCGTGTCGGCCATGGGTGCGATGTGCAGCCACTTCTGTCTTTTTGGCTTGTGCATATTTTTTGTATTCTATCCCTTTTTTCATTGTGGCTAGCACTCGTGCTTTGTAAGACCCATGTGATCCAAATTAGCAGGAAGCGCCTGTGTACATAAGGGGAGGATCTCCTAGTATTCTCCCATTCTACCTGCAGAGGAATGGAGAGAGAGGTAAGAGCTTGTTCACACTTGTGCTGCTTGGCGTCCACTTTTTCCGCTGGTGGCGCCTGTGGGGTCCGGGGGGGCCCTTTATGGTCTGGTCCTGTGACAATGGGGTTGCAGGGCCATTCTGTGGCCCCCCTTCTCTGCTTGCACACGTTTTGCGGAGATTGTGGTCGCTGACCGGCATAGTGATGTTTTTTGGTTAGGGACTCATGTGTATCAGAAGACCTGCACGTGGTACATGAGACAATATGGTTTAGCTAAATTATAAACTAACTTCTGATGTTGGTTTTAAATGTAGCTGAATAAGATTTCGTGTCAGCCATGGGCGCGATGTGCAGCCACTTCTGTTTTTTTGGCTTGTGCATATCAACTGATAAGACTACATTACTATGTTTTATATCTTGGGTTGATAGTTTTAGTTTGATACAATCCTTTGATAGTGGAATACCGTTTCGTTGTTTTGTTGTTATAGTGTACCAGTAGAGCTACATTAATTAAATACAACGGGACACCAATCTTAAGACAACTAGTTCAACAACCACTTTCACACCTCCTCATTTACCATATGCATTGTTTATTAATTTACATAATCATCTTGTGCATTATTGTATTTCCACATTTTTTTCAGTGTTCTTCTAAGCACGCTGGTACTTAACTTCCTTCAGATGGTTTCGTGGGAGAAACTGCTTTTTCAGCTTATGCATTTACACATTAACAACACCTACATAAGCACATTTTGCTGCAGTGTTTTCTTCTGCTCACTTCTTGATGTTCAATTATGTTAAATCTTATTTATTTATTTTATTTTTTTGCCATATTGTGTAGCATTCCTTATAATTTGGTTTAAATTTATTGTGCTGATTTTGATAATGATGGAATTTAATAATGTATGCACTCACAACACTCCACTTTCTATATAATTGGCTCCTTCTTATAGAGAGAAAAATTGTCACATTCCATAGAGCAACTAATTAAAGTAAAGAATGGGAAGATTGCTACTTTTTTATAGGCGTAATGTTTAATTTATATGTAATTAACATACTAATCCTCTTTATAAACATTTTAACTACATTGCATGTTTTGTAAGTTGTGTGAAAGGCTAAATGTTATTCAATTATTGCTTTATAAAACCTCTCATGGTAAGCTTGTTTGGAATACTCCCACAAATGTTCTTTGTTGAAGTGGATGAAAAATACTTAACACTCTACAACACTGGTCTTCAATCTATGGCTTTCGAGTTGTCTCAGAACAGCAACTCCCAGCATGCCCTGAAAGCCTTTAGGAAGGACATTTAACTCATAGTGGGGGTTCTAGTTTTTCCGCTATAACACAGGTTGCGGGGCCACTGCTTTACATTATGAACACAATTCATATCTGTATGGAGGAGAGGGAAAAAGAGAAGAGAGAAGGGGAGAGGAGAGTGGAGAGGCAATGAGAGAGAAACATATAAAGAGATAAGGAGTAAGAGAAGGAAAGATATATAGAAGTACTGTATGAAGAAAAAGAAACAAGTAAAAGGCTTTACCAATGAAATAGGTAAGGCTGGGTTCACACTGCATTTTTGCTGTCTGTTTAACAGATCTGTTTAATGAAAGAAAGAAAAAAAAACAGATCCATTCATGTGCATCTGTTTGGATCTGTTTTTTCACAGATAAAGTTTTTTCCACTATAAAAAAAAAAGGATAAAAGTGCATCCTCTTTTTGTGTACACAAAAACATGGTCGGCCACCCACATTTTTGTGTAGGCTAAAAAAAAAAAAACGATGCATCCTATTTTTGGAAGTCAATGGATCCAAATGAATGCACATAAAGGCCTCAGTTTCTTTCATCTGTTTTTTTTTTTTTTTTTCCATTAAACGAATCCTTTAACGGACAGCAAAAACGCCTGAACCCAAACTCTTGGTGTTTGGTTACGGGTAGCTGAAGACGTTGGATGCAGCTCTAAGGCTACTTTAAAAACATGGATACATCCATAGGCTATGTTCCTACTCTGTAACACACCGGCCGTGACCCTCAGTGAAACTCAGGGACCCGGCCGGGTCAGAGAACGGCCGGTTTCAGGAAAGATCATCCTGGCCGGTACTGCAGTGCAGGCTGGATGACCTTTACTGCAGCTGAATTCAGATGCAGGCACATCCTTGCACACCCGCATCCGAATTCCCACTGCCCACAATTGTGTGAACTGACAGGGTTTTCTGCACCCACTATGCACTGAAAAACGGCCGCAGAAAACTGACATGTCAGTTTCTTGTGGCGCCGCTAGGGATCCCGGCCATGTGTATACACTCCGGCCGGGATTTCTTAAGAAGGCAGCACTATATTAGTCCCATAGTAATCACGGCCGTTGTTACAACATCCGTGATCATTATGAAACTTGCACAGTGGGAACATGGCCATAAGTTGTATTTATGTCTTGCAGTCTCCTCAGGGCTGCACCCAACTTCTTCACTCACCGGTATTTACATGCTGAGAGTTTAGGTTCGGAGATATGCTCAAGGTTCACTCATCTCTAAATCTGAAACTTGTTAGGACGTGGACATATTATTTACCATGTATCCTTTTAGCTAATAAACATTATTAGTATTATTTATTTCACTGGTAGTGTTTGTTTCTATTTACTGCTACTTTTGTTTCCTACACCAAATTAATACAAAAGACTCGCTTGGTGGCAAATCTTCCTGCATTGTCTGTTCCTGGGATCCTTTAATGGGACTGCTCTTTTTTGTTTGTTTGTTTTTAACAAACATGGTGATAACAATGTGTAGCCTAATAGTGTTCACATACAAGAATAATATTAAAAAAAAAATAAAACTTTGAAAGAAACTGACAACAAACACTGAATGTACTGTAAATAGCATCACAGAATAATTACCAATTGTCTTTTGTGTATTGCAAGGTTTATTTGGATCCATTCTCTGTGCGTTCAAAGTAATTATCAGGACACCAGGCCACAGTACCTTCCAATACTATATCCCCCACAGGTTTCTGAAACCAACTACAGCTCTATTTCCAACAACAATGTGCTTCTCCAATGATTTCAAAGGCTTGTTGTAAGTCTTGCATCTTGCCTTCTCCCCTCTTCCAACATTTCTGCCCCCATGCTCCACTAGAATTTCCAAGCGTCCAAAGTCATAAGTGTTAAAAATAGCAATAAAACCATGTCAGAAAGAAAACAAACACTTGAGCAAAGAATGGTTGAGAGGTAAAACGTCCACTTGTATTACACTTACACAGTAAGAAATAGTAAAACTTGCATATCATATATCCATACTGTCATTAACCTGGTGTGAACTTGGCCTGGTTTTTGCATTTATGTGACACACTTGATTGCTTCTCTGCATCCGGGAATGCAGGAGTTAACCAAAGCTCTGCAAAGACCTAATAACTGCAGCTGAGCGGGCTTCTTGACCGACTTGTTTCTTTTTGCCTGTCTGGAGCCTGGGAGATGAGAGCGCCAGTCCAATGAGGATCCGGACCAGGCTCTTGGTCAGCATAAAACAAAGCTGAGGCAGTTACTCAGTGCTAGATATTAGGTTAATACCCTGATCCCAGCTCCCCCTGTCTATTTCTGTGTTTCCCATACTAACTCCCTTTGCTTGCTTGTTTGTTACCTGACCTCTGGCTTCGACTTTAGACTATCCCATTGATACTTTTTTTTGTACTTCGCTGCCCGTCGGGTTTTGACCCTAGCTAGTTTACTATCTGATGTTGTGTTTGTCTGTCTCGTTCTGTGTGCACGTACCTAGTGTAGAGAATGTCATTGTGGTTGTCCGCAGCTGTCTAGGGTCGTGTGAGGCAAGTAGGTAGAGAGGTGGGTTTAGTTTAAGGGCTCACTGTCGTGTCGTGTTCAGTCCTCACAAGTTAGATAAGGCCTTGTATTTGGATTCCTTTGCTTTACAAAATCATTAAAGAGCATCAGCAGGTTAAACAAATCTAACCTGGTGATAGCTCCCTATTTTGAAGAAGATGCTGATCATGAAGGTATGTCTCTTACCGTCATCCTCTGTGCCATTCTGGTTGCAGTTATTCATTTGCTCCTTGGTCTGGTAAGACTGTTAGAAGCACTGCCCCGCCCCCATATCAATGATCTGGCCTACCCCTGGACGGGCAGCTCTATTGATTATTATTACTAAAACGGGGTGGGGCCGGGGGCAGATCAGTGCTATAGGGGCAGGGCAGTGTTCCTAATGGTGCCCTTAGTACTCCTAACAGTCTAACCAGACTGTGGAGCAAATGACTAACTGCACCACAGAGGCTCTGAGGATCAAGATAAGAGACATACCATCCTCCTCCGCGACTCCTGTATAATAGGAGGCTATCAGCAGGTTAGATTTGTCTAACCTGCTGATAGTTCTCCTTTAAACCGAGCAGCATTAGCTCTTCCAGATTCAAACATCATCAAATTGAAGAAGGAAGAACACCACATCACACAATCTCCTCGCAGAACAGAAGCATCTGGAAGTTGTGTGGCAGCACCCTCTCTACTCGGACAACTGGTGTTGGTGCTACTTCCACTTCCATACAAAATGATTATTTCTAAACCATGTGGAGTCAAAGCACTGCTGGTGCTGATGCTGCTTCCACTGCTATGCAAAACTTTTATTTATAGGTCCTATGGGGTCAAATAAAGTGTTGCTGTTTCTGCTTTCACATTCATCCAAAAATATTAAATGTTTATTCTGGTATCAGACAATTAATCTATTAAAGGGGTAGTGCGGCGGTAAAAAATTATTCACAGAATAACACACATTACAAAGTTATACAACTTTGTAATGTATGTTATGTCCGCCCTCTGCCGCGTCATTAGCCGCTGAGCCGCGATTGGCCGAGCACAGTTATGCTCAGCCAATCGCGGCTGAGCAGCTGATGACGGGGCAGAGGGCGGCCGGCACTCGGGAAGATCGGAGGTGTTCGGGCCAGTCGGCCGAAAATGACGTTTAGCACAAGATGGCGGACGGGCGCGACACGGATCAGATAATGTATAATGCACTACACTTCCGGGTGGGGGTGGTGGGACACGGGGAAGGGGGGCGTTCACAGACATAACATACATTACAAAGTTGTATAACTTTGTAATGTGTGTTATTCTGTTAATTATTTTTTACTGCCGCACTACCCCTTTAAAGTGAAACATTATTGTTCCTGCGCATTGAACGGCGTAAAGAAAATGCACCAGGATTGCAGATTTTCTAAAATTAAATTAAGTGAAAAAAATTATAAAAAAGCAATCCAAATTTTTCTCTTACACCAATATAATTAAAAAAAATAAAATAAAGATCATAGCTCAAAAAATTACACCCCCAACCAGGCCTGTAGGTGGAAAAATAAAAGCGCTATGGCTCTTAGAAGGTGGGGGGGGGACATTGCATTAATTTGGCCTGGACATCCTGGCCCCAATAACCTTGGCCATGAAGGGGTTAAATTACTCAAGATAGTAAATTAACCCAAGATATATAACTTAGTAAAATAATGTTATCACTAATAGCACTGGCTTCAATGGTGTATACATTTTTACACTACAAAATGTCTCCTATTCCCATGGCAAGACATAATCCTCTGTCACAGGAGGCTTAGCTGGCTCTTCTCTTTGAGTTCTAGCCCCACCCCCTGAGTGATGTCACCATCCCTGACCCGCCCACTCCAACTTACATCACCATCTCAATGAGCAGCCAAGGAGAGAAAACAACCAATTGTTGCAACAGATGTTTTCTCCTCTCTATTTATAAGTCCACTTTAAGGTTGTTTACATGATGTTACTAAGATACAGAAGAATAATTTAGCTATGTTAGTCAAGAAATATTACAAAAGGAAAGTGTCCATGACTCTTGAGTCAATTTCAGGAAAGTAAACTATATATATACAGCCCATAAAGATAAAAAATATGAAAATAATCAGGTAGACTTTGTTGAATTTATAGTCAATCCAATGAATTGTCCTTGATTTCTATTTATGTGTAGATTCCTCCTGCAAATAACTGCACCAAATCCATGTAATAAGTATAACAGATATCAAGAATACTAGCTGCAATGTAAAAGTAATGTACTGTAGTATAGTCACATACTGCTAAACTACAACACTGTCTATCAGTAAAAAATAATATGGTGCTATCCTCTAACTACAATCCAGCCTAATAATAATAATCATCAAACAAAAATGTGTATATTAGAGACGAGCGAGTAGTGAAATATTCGACTAGGCACCGATATTCGACTATTCGAACGAGTATTCCATCCCATTATTGTCTATGGGAAAAAAATTGCGGCACTTGGAAATCAAAATTTGACCACTTGGAGGTCACCAAGTCCCCCATGAAACCTCCCTAAACGATGCAAACACCTCCGGAATGACACTGGGACATTAGGGGGAGCATTCCTGGGTGCACCCAACACCCCAAAATCGCAGTATAATGCCACACCCACAGTTGCGAAGGAAAAATATTTGCGAACGCTTTACGAACATTTATTTTCACACGTTTTGTTTGTATTTCTTGCACAGTGTTCCATACTTGATTCCAATGTGCGTCTACAGAGCGTCATGTTATGCGCGCGTATCATGCATAATGCTGTGCGAACGTTACTGGAACAGTATGTATGACGTGCCTTTTTCTGGGCTACTGGAACAATATGTATGATGTGCCTTTTACTGGGCTACTGGAACAGTACATATCAAGTGCCCTTAGTGGGCTACTGGAACAATATATATAACGTGCCCTTAGTGGTGTTAAACAGGGACACTATAAGTCACTTGTACACACAGGGTACTGGAATGAATACACTTGTTGATGCTGATGCTGCTGTTATATCATCTATTTCTTAGCACTGAGAAGTGCTTTTGATTCAGAGATGACTTTTTCGCTTGATCTTAGCCCTGAAAAGGACTTTTGGGTTCTGTAGTAATCCTGCCTAACCAGAACGCTACTAAAACCTATCTCTCCCTGCTCCAAGATCTCTCCCTGGCTAGGTTGAAAGCTCATCTGCAGTCGAGAGGCGGGAGCCAAGTATTTAAGATTCGAGCTCATGTGGTTCAGCTATCCAATAAGGGAAGACGCCGTTTTCTCGCTGCGTGCGTACTCCCAGGGTCCCTCATGGCCTCCCTGCATGGTGATTGGATTAAAAAAAGCGGCAACTGCGATAGGAGGGCTTTCATATGTTTCCTGCGTATTCGCCTCACTACTCGATTGAATTTATATCTTTTGAATACCGCAATATTCGATCGAATACCTACTCGATCGAATCGTATTCGCTCATCTCTACTGTATATGGCTAAGAAACAGACTCAAAGTAACAGCACACAGAGTAGTGACTGACATATCCCATGCTGCAAGACAATAAAGGTACAAGGTAACTGATCAAATACAAAATCTTATACGTAGCAACAAGTGATCCAAGAATGTCTCCTGGGGTTGAGAGACATTTCTGGATCACTTGTTGCTATGGGGCAGAATTTATATATCTATCTCATTTATTGTCTTGTGGCATTGGATATCTCAGTCACTACTCAGTGTGCTATTATATTGAGTCTGTCTTTCCTCTTTTAGTCATATACAGTATGACATAAATTATTGTTTGATGATAATTGTTTGGCTATGTTCACACTACGTTTACCAGCGCCCGTTGCCGGGCTGCATTAAAGGGACCCCGCTCTGAACGGCACCGCTCCCGGCTGCAATCTACAGCCGGGGAGCGCCTCTATTAGCCGGCGCGGGTCCCGTTGCCGCGCCGGCTAATTAACCACTTCAATGCAGCTGTCAAACCTGACAGCTGCATTGAAGGGCTTCCGACCTCTTGTCCCTGGTGTCTAGTGGGACAGATCCGTTCTTCTGCCCATGCCGGGCCATAGCGTCGCAATGATGCTGATCCCTGCTCGGCAATAGATTGCTGTGGCCTGCAGCAGGCCATAGCAATCTATGACTGATCTAATCGATCTTTGCTGTGTATATACATAGCATTGATCTGTATGAGAAGTCAGCGCTGTGTATATACAAGTCCCCCAGGGGGACTTCTAGTTAATGTAAAAAAAAAGTAAAAAAGTGTTTTTATTAATAAAAAATCCCCTCCCCTAATAAAAGTCCAAATCATCCCCCTTTTCCCATTTTACAAATATAAATAAACAAATAAAAAAACATATTTGGTATCGCCGCGCACATAATCACATTCATGATTCGGAGGTAGCGGAGAGCATGGGGCAGTGATCGGGGACCCCCCGTGTGGTCCCGGAGCAGGCGATCAGCGGTATATACTATATACCGCTGATCGCCTGTTCCCAGTGCTGCTGGCACTTTTTATCCCCTGTCACCATAAATCATTGGTGACAGGGGATAAAAAGTGTTACAGTGTCGCCCCCCAAGTCGCCCCCCACCCCCCCAGTCACCCCCGTCCCCCAGTCACCCACCCTTCCCCATGTACTCACCGGATCCACGGAGGTTCGTCCTCCTCAACGTCCTGACTGCTTCTGATGTGCGCATGCGCGCCAGAAGCAGCCAGCTCTGAAAATTTTAAGTGACAGAGACCAATTTGGTCTCTGTCACTAAACTATGATTACTGTGATAGAAAATATCACAGTAATCATAGTAATACAGTGAAAATGAATGTATAAAGTACAAAAAGTGACAAACACACAAAAAATACAACACACACTTTTTATTGTAGTAATAATTGCAGTTTACTCCCAAATTACCCCTAACCCCCCCAGATTACCCGTAACCACCGCACGTTGCCCATAACCGCCCCAGGTTGTCCGTAATCACGCCAGATTGCACGTAACCACCGCACGTTGCCCGTAACAACCGCACATTGCCCGTAACCACCGCACGTTGCACGTAACAACCACACATTGCCCGTAACCACCGCACGTTGCCCGTAACAACCGCACATTGCCCGTAACCACCGCACCTTGCCCGTAACCACCGCACGTTGCCCGTAATCACGCCAGATTGCCCGTAACAACCGCACGTTGCCCCTAACCACCGCACGTTGCCCCTAACCGCCCTAGGTTGCATGTAATCACAACAGATTACCCGTAACCACCCCAGGTTGTCCGTAATCACGCCAGATTACACGTAACCACCGCACATTGCCCGTAACCACCGCACGTTGCTCGTAATCACGCCAGATTGCACGTAACCACCGCACGTTGCCCGTAACAACCGCACGTTGCCCGTAACCACCGCACGTTGCCCGTAACCACCGCACGTTGCCCGTAACCACCGCACGTTGCCCGTAATCACGCCAGATTGCACATATCCACTGCACGTTGCCCCTAACCGCCCCAGGTTGCCCGTAATCACGCCAGATTACACATAACCACCGCACGTTGCCACTGACCACTGCACATTGCCACTGACCACTGCACGTTGCCACTGACCACTGCACGTTGCCACTGACCACCGTACATTGCCACTGACCACCGTACGTTGCCACTGACCACCGCACGTTGATACTGACCACCGCACGTTGCCACTGACCGCCGCACATTGCCACTGACGGACGCACATTGCCACTGACGGCCGCACGTTGCCACTGACCACCGCACATTGCCACTGACCACCGCACGTTGTTCCAGCAAATTGGCGCTCCCTTCCTTCTGAGCCCCGCTGTGTGCCCATACAGTGGTTTATGCCCACATATGGGGTACTGTTCTACTCAGGAGAACCTGCTTTACAGATTTTGGGGTGCTTTTTCTCTCCTGTTCCTCGTGAAATTTATAAATTTCCAACTAAAGGAACATATTATTGGAAAAATTCGAGTTTTTCTTTTTTACTCTCTACTTTTAAATACTTTCCTCTTATACCTGTTTGGTCAAAATGGTCACCACACCCCAAGATGAATTCTTTGAGGGGTGTACTTTCCTAAATGGGGTGACTTTTGGGAGGGTTCTATTCTGCTGACACTACAGGGGCGCTGCAAACGCACCTGGCGCTCAGAAACTTCTTCGGTAAAATCTGCACTGAAAATGCTAATTGGCTCTCCTTCCCTTCTAAGCCCTGCTGTGTGCCCATAGAGTGGTTTATGCCCACATATGGGGTACCGTTCTACTCACGAGAACCTGCGTTATAAATTTTTGGGTACACTTTTTCTCCTGTTCCTCGAGAAATTGAGAAATTTCAAACTAAACAAACATATTATTGGAAAAATTCGAGTTTTTCTTTTTAACTCTCTACTTTTAAATACTTTCCTCTAATACCTGTGGGGTCAAAATGGTCACCACACCCCAAGATGAATTCTTTGAGGGGTGAAATTTCCTAAATGGGGTCATTTTTTGGGGGGGCTCTATTCTGCTGACACTACAGGGGCGCTGCAAACGCACCTGGCGCTCAGAAACTTCTTCGGAAAAATCTGCACTGAAAATGCTAATTGGCGCTCCTTCCTTTCTGATCCCGGCTGGGTGCCCATACAGTGGTTTATGCCCACATATGGGGTACCGTTCTACTCAGGAGAACCTGCGTTACAGATTTGGGCATGCAGCTTCTCCCCTGTTCCTAGTGAAATTGAGAAATTTCAAACTAAACAAACATATTATTGGAAAAATTCTAGTTTTTCAATTTTACTGTCTTATTTTGAATACTTTCCTCTAATACCTGTGGAGTCAAAATGGTCACCACACCCCAAGATAAATTCTTCGAGGGGTGTACTTTCCAAAATGGGGTGACATTTGGGGGGGTTCTCTTCTGAGGACACTACAGGGGCACTGCAAACGCACCTGGTGCTCAGAAACTACTTCAGCAAAATCTGAACTGAAAATGCTAATTGGCGCTCTCTTCCTTCTGAGCCCTCCTGTGTGGCCATACAGTGGTTTATGCCCACATATGGGGTACCGTTGTACTCAGAAGAACCTGTGTTACAAATTTTGGGGTGCGGATTCTCTCATGTTCCTTGTGAAATTGAGAAATTTAAAACTAAACAAACATATTATTGGAAAAATTCAAGTTTTTCATTTTTACTGTCTAATTTTAAATACTTTCCTCTAATACCTGTGGGGTCAAAATGGTCACCACACCCGAAGATGAATTCTTTGAGTGGTGTACTTTCCAAAATGGGGTGACTTTTGAGGGGTTTCTCTTCTGTGGACACTACAGGAGCGCTGCAAACTCACCTGGCGCTCAGAAACTTCTTCAGCAAAATCTGCATTAAAAAAGCTAATTGGCTCTCCTTCCTTTCTGAGATCGGCTGTGTACCCATACAGTGGTTTACACCCACATATGGGGTACCGTTGTGTTCAGGAGAACCTGCGTTACAAATTTTGGTATGCTTTTTTTCTCATGTTCCTTTTGAAAATGAGAAACTTTCATCTAAACGTATATATTATTTGAAAATTTAAATTTTCAATTTTTTTAAAGCCTAATTGTGAATTCTTTAAGGTGTCTAGTTTACAAAATGGGGTAACTTATGATGGTTTTCAGTATACAAGCCTTCTAAATCTATTTAAAAAAAGAACTGGTCCCTAAAAAAAAAATCAGTTTTGGAAATTTTCACAAAATGTGATAATTTGCTAATAAATTTCTAAGCCCCATAACACCCTAAAAAAATAAAATAAGTTTCCCAAATTATGCCAGAATAAAGAGGACATATTGGTTATGTGATTTAGCAACTAATTTATGTGCTATGACTTCCTTTTTTAGAAGCAGAGAATTTCAGAAGTTCATAAAATACAAAATTTTCAAATTTTTCATGATATTTTGATGTTTTTCACAAAAAATACACAAAGTAGTGACCAAATTTTGCTACTAATATAAAGTGTAATATGTGACGAAAAAACATTCTCAGAATCGCTAGCATACGTTAAAGCATCACTGAGCTATAAGCGCATAAAGTGAGACAGGTCAGATTTTGAAAAATGAGCCTGGTAATTAAGGCCAAAACAGGCTTTAGAGGCAAGGGGTTAAGGGGTTAAGGTCGCTGAAGGTAATATCTGTGATATTTGTTATACTGGGTACATGGGTCTGGTGCAATTACGGATCTGCTGTTGTTGTTATTATTACAATTATTATTATTTTTTTCTTTGTTCAGGGGTAATTCTATTTATAACTACCCATATAATATATCTGTCCCTACCTCCCCAGGCATTAGCTATGGAGGTGTGACTGAATTACATTTATAAGAAACTAAAATTATACTTATTAGTCCACATTGTTAGCAGGATACTAAAGAGATCCACATGCTCAGCATAGGCTCCTGGCTGGGTTCTTTGCAGTAGCATGTACTGTATATCATAAAATCCATCTCGCCTACTAAAAGCCGTAACTATTATTTTTCTCATCAACAGAGCCATATAAGGGCTAAAAGCTTTGCCATAACCTGAAAAAAAGTGGGGGGAAAGTGAAACAAACAAACCCTAACAATGCTGATCAAAGCATTTAAAGGGACTGTCCCATGTCATGTAGAAAAGTAACGTAAGCCGCACTCAACATTTTCAACTCTTTATTCCAATAATAAAAGCAACAGACACAGTGAGGACATACAGCGGGCAGACGCCAACCAGGTAATGGTTACAGCCTGTTTCACACTCTTTTGTGGTGGTACGCAGAAGCGCGAGAGCATGAAACAGGCTGTGACCATTAACTGCTTGGAGTCTGCCCGCTGTATATCTTCACTGTGTCTGTTACTTTTATGGAATCGGCACTGTTTATATACTGATAACTTGCGTTTGGCTGGTGTTTTTGGAGGTGACAGTCCCTTTAAAGAGTTAAATTACTGACATCAAAGGGATCGTTGATGTCAGTCAATAGAGCTGAGTGCACAAAGAAGCAGACACCTGAGTTCTTATACCCCCTTCGGCACCTCCTTACGACTGCGAACAATATACCATATTTTCCGGCGTATAAGACAACTTTCTAACCCCGAAAAATCTTCTTAGAAGTCGGGGGTCGTCTTATATGCCGGGTATGGTCGCCAATATGGTGGGTTTAAAAAAAAATGGCCTTATCCCCACCGTATGCTCCATTATAAAAACAAACAAACAGTTAACTCAACTGGGGCCCGTTCCCAGCGCAGGCAGTGTGATGTACACTGCCTGCATCAAGGATCCCCTGAAGCTCTCCCAAAAAGCTTAGCGTCTCATCGGAGATGCTTGGCTGCCGGGAGAGCTTCGGGAGAATGACGGATGCTCCGGAAGTACCTGAAGCCTCTGATATTCTCCAAAAGCTCTTCCGGCAGCCAAGCCACGTGCGGACGCTGGGAACAGGCGTTTGCTTTTTCTTTAATTTAGCTGCAGTTAACCCCTGCCTGACTGCAGCAGGGCTGTGGTAAGGCAGGGATTAACATTTTCCGGCATATAAAGGGAACCCCTGACAATCTTCTTGAAAGTCAGAGACCATCTTATACGCTCAGTCACCTTATGCGCCTGAAAATACGGTATGTACATTGGGTGGTTGTGAAGACGTTAAACAATGAATACCCTTCAACTGTCTGCAGAAAACAGGAAGAAATGTGAAAAAGATTTAGCCACAAATTAGACGCAAATTTGGTTTCTCTCACAACAGAAATTTGGAAAGCAAAATGTCCCCATTACTGCTGCTGTGACAGTAAAAAAGTAAAATTATATAATGTTTATATTTTTCTCGGCATCTTTCGGTTTGTGTGCTGGGTTATGCTTTGATTAGTTGACTGTATATTGTACAAAAATTTGTCATAAAGAGTGAAGTACTGTAATTAAGTACCTTTTATTATTTGTCCTGATTACTTTTTTGTGTAAACAGCATACTAATAGGGTTTTGATTTGTATCGCTTTTGTTTGATGATTAGACGATGAGTGGGTATTCAGAATTTATTTCTATTTAACCTTTCAAATTTCTTTTAATTAACACCACATCAGTGTTATACAATGGTTTTTCGAATGATGCATTTTATTTCAGTGGACTACAGGAATATAAAATCAATATTATAGCAGCCGCTGCCTCCATTCATTGGCAAACTATGATTATACTGCAAAAACTAAAAATATTATAATATTATAAAAATAATAAATTCATTTAAAGTGAATTTTTATTTTACTTTTTTTTTTTTTACTACCTGGATGGTGCAGTTGCAGAGATCCCGGTGGCATGGTCCATTTTTCAAAATTCCGCCCGGTTACCACGTTCGGCGTCAGTTTCTACACGTGCACTTCAGCCCACTCTATGCAATGGGAAAAGACCCAGCACCGCCAGTGTAATGATATCCCCTCCCCTGTGTGAAACGTCAGACTTCATTGTGATTGAGGCGCTTCATCAAGAGGAGGGAATATCGGTAAACTGGGGTGCAGGGTCCACCTCCAGTGCATAGAGTGGGCCTAAGTGCACAGGAAGAAATCGAAAAATGGTCTGCACCGCACGGCCCCCAAGAAGAAATCACTAAGTGTACATTCACTTTAAACAAAAATTAGGCTTTGTTCGCATTAGCATCATTGCTTCCATTGACAATACAGCTATGGCATATATTATGGATTCAGTTTTCAATGGTTCTCAACTGATTCTTATGGATCCTTTAGACTTTAAGTTAGGTTCAAATTGCATTATTAATATTTTTATGAATAGAATAATAATGCACACTGTGCTATTCTTCTTGATACTCTATCCCAGAATTGAAAAACTTCAGCTCCCAACATGCTTGTATTGATCACACCATTTATGTGGTTAAATGACTGATATCAGCATGATCCCTGTTGTCAGTCATAAGGGTTGACTGCTGGCTGGTAATAGCTAACAGACCCACCACTCATGCACCACACATCTAGGAGGTTAAAGCCTGGGAGAGATGAGTGGAGTGTTAAGGTCACCATACTTTTGTTGGCCGTATCTGCTTTCATGGCATGTTGGGCTGCCGGTGTAAGGTGCATGGGGCTCTTACTACTGTCCACTGACAGATGATGTCAAGTAAACAGGGGTCAGGCATGATCTCTTTATTCATGGAGGGATAAGCCACAGCCAAAACTCTCTGGCTGTGGCTTAACCCACCCTATAGAGAACAAAGAATTGTTTGGCCGTGCCAAACACTTGTGTGCGTGGGAAGGATGGAAGAGATGATTGGCCGCTGAATGATAATTTGACCATCACTTACTGAAGGTGTATGGCCACGCTTAGGGTTCCAGCCTATCTGGGGCCTCCTCTTTATGATAAACAGAGATTACCATTGGCGCAAATATGTAAGCTAAGACTCTTAAATTTACATGTTTGATAAGTAAAATCGTAATCTTGTTTTAAATGTTCTATCTTTTTGGTGTTTATATGGCTTAGCATTTTTAGTGTGCTGTTGTTTTTCTTGAATTTTTGCAATTTCTAGGCAGCGTCACCACAGGTAAAAATAGGCATTATTTATTTTATATTGCAATTCAAAGAATATTTTTGTGTAATTCATTACCATGCTTTATCCTCCAGAGCAACAAATGATCTCTGTAGTCCCTCTCCATTAAGAGATGAGGGATTATTGTTACTATTCTATTATTATTAATACCATCATACCACCTTGACATTACAATCTTGTCTCTCCATGGCAATAGACTTTACAGAACTAAAAATGGAAGCTATCTATGCCACCAGGACCTCATTTTTAATATTATCATGTAGATTCTGTCTTTTCATTTGAATAAAATCTTAATGAAAATAGTTTCTTTTCTCAGATCATCAAGCAAATCCTCTTAAAAAAAAAAAAAAAAAAAAAGAATTAATTTGCTTTACAATCCGACAAAAACATAAATATAAATATTTAGAGTTAAATAAGATTACTCTTTATTTTGTTTGAGGCTAAATTCTAAACCTAAGTGATCATGAAATGTGGAGGATTAATCTATCTTGATAATTGATCTGAACATTTATTTACTGAAACTATTTGAGGAGACATATGAAAGACGACTATAGGGAATATAGTTATAAGTTACAATTTAATTTCCCTTGAGTGAATACCCCTTTTATGAATAAAGTTTATTTGCCTGATATTAAAATGTTGCCTAGATATTAATTTCTGGATTTGCTGAAGTGATTTTATGTGTTTTTATGGGTTAGAAGTCAATTCCATCCCAGTGCCCAAACTTTACCAAATATGAAGTGTCCATTTTTTATATAAAAATAAATTCTGTAATGTGTTAATTACAGTATTTGTTATTGGAAAACGACTAGTTTTGCAAAGAAAAAAAAAAAGATTAAAAAAAATAAATGGAAAAAGTAGTCATAATATTCCACTGGCACATAGGTTTTTAGTTTTATAGGTAAGGAAAACTTTTTTAAAGTGGACCTGTCAACAGTTTTTTGCTGAGCTATGTTTATTAGGACTTCTTACCCTGAATCAGGAGAAATAACTTTTATATCATTCTGTTGCTCCAGCATTGAGATAAAGCCTTAAAAAATGTTATGCAAATTAGGAAGTAAAGCCCACATTGCGATCAATTGAGCTACAAAATCCCTGCAATGTCCAACCCCTTCTCTCCTAACAACCCTGCATCTGAAAGTAAATGCCGACTTTGCTTAGGTTGACAGACCGAACATTGCTGGGCTGTTGCTAATTTGCATAAAACTTCTAAAGCTTATATCTCATTGTTGCAGTGAGAGATTTAAATAGGAGTTATATCCTGTAATTAATGGTAAGAAACCCTGTTTTAAATTGCCTGTACATTAGTCAGTGATATTCTTCTAACCACTTTAAGACAACTAAGCTACAATGACATTTCAGCCAAAGACATTACTGTAGTCTAGATGTCCCACCAGATAGTAAAGGGCTGGTCATGAATTATAAATACATTTTAGTAACTTGTTTTCTTTATTTTTTTTAAATGTCAGAATTTTGAGATTTATGTTGCATAAAGTTTCACATTTTCTTCACACAGCCAACAAATTACATGATAAACTCATTGCATATAGATTTTAAGAGCTCCCATTTAATCCAACTGAATAGATACATGGCACAGTTTCACTGAGAGGACCTCTAGTTTTCTGAGCCCTGGCAAAACTTATTAATAAAAAGGGTGGTGAACAAACTGAATTGTTATAAAGGAGTTGGGGAAGTTTGTGTACTAGAGTTTTATTATAATTACTAGAGATTAGCTAAGCAGGTGGAAATTTGTTTCGTGAATTTTTGGTCAAATTTCAATAAAACAGCCAAACTATAGTCACAGAAGGGCCTGCACTGATTGGACGGGCATTAGGGATTATATTTATTTCCCTCTCTCCCGCCAAGTCATGCTCCAGACAGCATGTGCTGTGTTTTTTTTGCAAATTTCATTAACACATGAGCTGGAATTAGCTTTGCTGGAGTGATGGAGTGATGTCCTGCTAGTGTTGTGGATACCTTAGATAGGTATCCACAACACCAGCAGGGCATCATTCCAGCTTTATCGAAGACTCGACACCATGATCTGAGGGGATGCAGAAAGAGGCTCGGCTGAACCATCTTTTTTTATCTGTAAATTGCCTCCTCAGCAGTTCAACATAGTACTCTGCTTAAGGTGTTAATTTACTAGTATGGCACTACGAGTTGTATTTTGGTGCCACTATACTTACCTTTGGCTAATTGGGCAATACAGAGTTTTATGTTCTTTTGGTGCATCATTATAAGAAATATGTTTTGATACAATTGTAACCTCATTAACCCCTGATGAACCATGCCTTATACCCACAGGGAAACATGTTGTTTTTTTGTTTTTGTTTTTATCCACACAGGCACTGTTATAGCATACTACATCTACTAAATTGTTTGCGGGGCTGGTGGTTTAGATGGTAAAATTGATACAACACCCCAGATCAGTGGGTATGCTGAGATACGTGTGTGTGTGTGTGTGTGTGTGTGTGTGTGTGTGTGTGGCAGTTTTTTATATTTTAAGCCTAAACCTTAAAAGTTGTTTTCATGTTTTAATTTGTGATAAGTAGTGTCAGACTGGGCCACCAGAGGACTGGAGGATCCTCTATTGGGCCCCCATATTTAGAATCTGCACTAACGCTGACTGACATGTCATTTCTCACTGTTTTTTCATTGAGGGGGTTCCCAGGATCATTTCCTCTGGTGGGCCCCAGAGACCCCAGTCCAACACTGGTGATTCACCTCTGTGAATTGTTCTGTATAAGCTGTTAGGAGATGTTGGGAGCAGTTGTTAGGTTAGGACAAGCACACATGGTAAATAGGCTCCTGATGGCCCAGATAAACAACCAGTAGAGAGTATTATTTAATCTGCTGATGAGCATGAGCAGCTCCCATAGTTTCCTTTTCCACTATCCAGACACAGGTGGTACCCTTATAGCCCAGATTATTTCCATGAAATTAGCAGAAGATAATTTGGTGTAACAACACCCATAACATGTCCTGCCTATGACAGTCAGCCACTGTAACCCTTATTTGTAGTAGTATTATGAACAAGTAACCTGGGCTACTTTGGAATGTTTTGTCTTAAGTGATGGAATTGGGTTCTGATTGTTATACAATGCTGTCAGATTTCAGTCTGAAGATCTCCTGATGAGTGCTGCAATTCTGCCTTTGTTGTAGAGTGACACTGTTATGTCTGCGAGTATTTTTAGCTCTGCGTTTTCCTCGGCTCGTGACGCATGGACAAGATTGCCAGGGTTTTTGTTCTTCATTTTATAGTGATCTGAACACTGACTTATTCACTCTGCACAGGTTTTGTTCATCAGTTACACCCATCTTACCTCTGTTTCTCTGGCCACTTTATAGTTAACTTTAGTTTCTTTAATTAGTTATTCATTGACTGACAGGTCTTCTTCCAGTTGGTGTGTATTGTACTTAGATGTCAGTGGCTTGAGATCAGGGGCTGGGCCAATCCAGTCCTGTACATGACCCCTGGTTTCCCATAAGACACCTCCAATGTCTGCACTAGTCTCTGGTTATTGTGATTTTTGCCCCCTGCTAAGAGCTTTGTATATGTGTTTGCCTTGTACTTTGACCCTCGTGTTTCTTCCTGACGTTCCTTGTTTTCCGCCTGCCCTGACTTTAGCTCTGTATTGTTATTGTGTACCTTGCTGCCAGCCTGTTGTGACCCAGACTGTTGACCCTGCTTTATTGTGTTTGTTTGTCTAGTCTCGTTCTGTCTGCCTAGGCTAGGGACTGTCACCCAGTTGCTTCCTGCCACCTAGGGCAGACTGTGGTAAGTAGACAGGGACAGGGGATGGGGATCAGCCTCATGTCCACTATCCATGTCTGCCATCTTTTTCTGTCTGAGGGACCAGTCCTTACAGACACACTGCCCCCTGCTGATGTGATGATCTGGCAGTCATCACATATGAATGTCGGTTACCCTTAGTAATGCTACAATGGACACTTACAGCTCAGTGAAATTTGTCAAACTGCTGCCACATGTCTTGCCATTTTATAGCAGGGATCCAACTGGCAAGATATTGTTCGCCCACACACAAGTGTTTCCAAGGAACGTCTCATTAGATTGTAACACTTACTCGGCCTGCCAGGTTGCCAGATTTATCTCCAATCAAATGTTTATGATGAGCTGTGTAAACCTACAAGTTTTAAAAATCTACAGGCCCAGCTGCAACATTTGTTGCCATGTGTACTGCAAGATGCCATACAGAATCTGTATGTCTCCATGTTCAACCATATGTCATTTGGTGGTTACATTGTACAGTTTTCTCCAATAAACATTTAATAATCTAAACAATAATAATTTCTTTTTAATCAATAAATTTACACCAAGAACATTTCATTTCATTTAAACAATCATAATACAATAAAAGCTAATTCTAATCATTCATTCATTGCCAATATACAATAAAAAGGGGGTTGGAAAACAACAATTGCGACCTAACCACAGGTGACATCTGTCACAGTTGTTTCAATGGAGTGCATGGACAGTACTTCTCTATTCCCTGTCTATTGGAATGACAGATGGCCGACTATGCTTGGCTATCTCCATCATTCTTATGCTGTATGGATGGAACAGCACCGCGAGAGTGTGTCATCGGCATCTCTTTTTTTGTGAATGGTAGGGATCCCAGCCTTTGGACCTCCATAATCCTTAAAAATACAATAGGGGACCATTTACTAAGGAGTCTAATGTGTGCGACTATTCTAATGTGGGTTTGTGTTTATTTTATTTCAATATATTGTGTGTGATTTATGGAAAAGTTGCACTGTCATAGTAAATGTGTCTAAGTAAAAAGTTGCAAACAAATTCACCTGTACTGACCACACAAAGGCCTGCGCCACACCACTTTAAAAAAAAAAAAATTGAAAAAGATGAATTGTGCGCAAATCCAGAATTATGCAAAATTTGGGGTGAATACTCTAAACAAGCAGTTTTAACAATTCTAATCTAAAAACTATTCACCTGTGGATAACTTATATCTCACTGCACAAATTCTGGTATATTATAATATGTTAAAATTTAACTTTCAATCTCAATGATTCAAAAGTACATGTGTCAAAGAAAGTATATACAGTGGTAAAAATCTGTGCCACACCACGGCACTTATGACCCTGGTAATGATAGTGAACAGAAATAAAGTATAAGATACAGTAAGGTGTCTTCTGGCTTAAAGCTCCATACCCGATTAATTGCTAAGGTAAGAAAAAAAATACCACAGTATCAAACTGTACCTAAAAAATTAAACGATTCATGAGACTAGGCCTTAAATAGCCCTATTGTCGATACCACTGCGCTGACCCTACTCTGTCCCTATTGAAAAACACAAGGTCATAAAAAGATTAAATTGAGTTGGCAGTGATGGCAGGTATGGTCATCAAGCTCATCTCTGCTACTCACAGGTGAACAAAATGCCTGAGGCAATGTTCACACAAAGTATCTTTTGTTTTAATCACGGCCATTGTTGCCGATTTGCAACAACGGTCGTGATTAATACAAAGGATCTATTGCATAGAAGTTAGGGGAATCCCGGCCAGAGTATATACTCCGGACGGAATTCCAACCATCCGCACAAAAAACTGACATGTCAGTTCCGTGTGGCTGCTATTTATTGAATAGAGGCTGCACAAACATATCAGTTCACACAATGGAGAGTGCGACTTCAGAGCAATGGTGCAATGGTGAATGGTGAATTGGTGCAATTGTGCAATGGTGAATTGTGATACGTCTGCATCCCAATTAACCAGAAAAGAAGTTTATTCAGCCATTACTGCAGTACAGAAAGGCTGGTGTCTAATCATGTGTGAACCCTGCCTTAACGTGTTTCCCCTGAAGTTGTATACATAAGAGGTTCATCAGGAGGCCAAACAGATCATCCCATCAGTCTAAATATTGACCTTCTGGGGACCTGGTGCCATAGATGGATGCAGCCTAAAAATAGGCACAAAGCCCTTAATAAATTTCCCCCAATGTGTTTTGCTCATCTTGTGCATAGGTGAAAAAATTCTTCTTTGTGGGACAACAACTTTAAGGGGCTTCATTTAAGAAAGTCAGGAAATATGGTGCCACTGTGGGTTGAATTCAAATACAACCGGACACTCATATGAGAAGCCTGGCATTGTACAATGCAGAGCTAAAGTGAACACTGTATTTATGGCAAAAACAGTGGTGGTATTGCCTCAGTTAGTTGCTGCGATTATATATTGGTCATAGCCATCATATGAGCTGGAGTAAAGGAAGTCAATAGTAAAGCTCCATTTGTTACAGTAAAACAACGAAAATGTTCCTTTTAAGTTTTTACTGTCTGACCAGCGCATGAATAAAATTGTGAATAATGATGTGGGCATCATATCCAAAATTAGTGTGGGCGTTAAAGGGTTCTTTTGTATATTCTTATAAGTATTTGATATTGTATTAGGTTTTTGTAAATTATTTTAAAAAATGTCATAAAGCAGGAGAATTCATAGAAATTGGCATATTAAAGCCTATATTACGCGTAATAAAATCATGCATTTTAGAGTTATCCAAATCAGCATGATCAAGTCTCCTAAGTCTTGTGGTTTTGTCTATTTTTGTTGTATATTATATATCATTTCTCTAAAATTCCAACACAAATAATGAAATAAGCACGTATTACAGACTTTAAAGTTCGCTGTTTCTCAGCCTCCTTAACTTCATGCCTCAGGCAAAATGTTCCTCCTGCCTACCATAGTAACAATGACGATAAATTAGTTCCCAAGGGTCAAGTTTCCAGGTCTTAAGCTTCAGGCATAAGTTTTTAAAAATAGACGATCAATAAATTCCTTATTAATTGATAATCACCAATTTATTTGATCAGATCTATATTTTCTTGATACTTTGGTAACAACCCCGCCAACCCCAAAATAAATAAATAAATAAATCAAACCATTTCTATGTACTTTTCCCATGTATAAAGGAATAATTATTACAAAGAAGATTTCAGCAACCTTGGAAGTTTTTTTTTTTTTTTTTTTTTCAAACCTACTGCACTTATTGAAACATTTTAATTGGATGGATGGTTTCCTTTCGCCTGTTCACTTTTTCTTACTGTCAAAATTCTGTCTGTGGTAACACGATCACCTAAAAGAACTACTGTATATTATGTGCCCTTTTTTTTTTTATCATTTTGGCCAATACGTATCCTTCCCCCCCAATTTTTATTAATTTTTTTTTTTTGATCTAATAATTGCCAATACAGGCATCTTTTCATCTTTGCAACTGGAAAGATTAGAAAACACCGGGGTGCACATAGTGAAAGGCCATGTTCAGATGGCATATTACCCCGGCCGTTCCGTGCCGCCGCACGGAGCGGCCGGTCTCTGCAAAGATCATCTCGGCAGGTACTGCAGTGATTTTCTACAGAAAATTGTGCAATGTTTTTTCATAGGCTTGGATTTTCCCATTTAGAAAGACTGCATCAAATCTGCAGAATTTTTTAAAAAATTCTCGACACAAGTCCATTTCTGAAAACTTACTGCAGCAAGTACATGAGCTTTGTTAAATTTTAAATATTCATCCACATGGCAGATTTTCTGTGAAATCCAGATGGAAAATCTGATCCTTGGGAATAAACCATTATCCCGTTTTATTCTCTCAACTCTTCTGCTACGTGATAATGACAACCATGGGTGTAACTATAGCCAGAGCACTCATAAAAGCATGAAAACAGCAAAGACTTCATTGGTGCTTATGGCAACTGCTCAAGTGTCGATGCTACACACTTAAAAACACATCAATAAATATGAACAATGTATTTAGAAATGTATAGAGACTAGAAATGAATTGTTTCAGCTTTTCTTTACAGAACAAATAGTCAGCATGGCAGTCTAACCCAGCTAATCGTACTATTCATGGAAGTTTGGAGAGACATTAAACCCCCATAAAAAGATAATGGCACAAAGCCTATTTAATGTTACTCTAATGATGCTGAATATTCATGTTTTCCCTATTGCTTATCTCTCTGGTAGTGGTTTATCTCTCCAAGAACAAAGGAGTCAGGCAGTGATAATCCATTACACTTAACTGTTATCTCCACCGACATAATCTTTTAGTGTAGTGTGAACTCGAGAGGCCCCATACCACTTATACTGATGCTGGAAATGGGTTCTGCCAACTTTAGAATTTAACCCCTTAAGGACAGAGCCAATTTCGATTTTTGCATTTTCGTTTTTTCCTTCTTGTGCTTAAAAGGCCATAGCACTTGCATTTTTCCACCTAGAAACCCGCATGAGCCCTTATTTTTTGCGTCACTAATTGTACTTTGCAATGACAGGCTGAATTTTTGCATAAAGTACACTGCGAAACCAGAAACAAATTCAAAGTGTGGTGAAATTGAAAAAAAAAAACGCATTTTGTTTATTTGGGGGAAATGTGTTTTTACGCCATTCGCCCTGGGGTAAAACTGACTTGTTATGCATGTTCCTCAAGTCGTTAGGATAACAACGATATGTAACATGTATAACTTATATTGTATCTGATGGCCTGTAAAAAATTCAAACCATTGTCAACAAATATACGTCACTTAAAATCGCTCCATTCCCAGGCTTATAGCGCTTTTATCCTTTGGTCTATGGGGCTGTGTGAGGTGTCATTTTTTGCGCCATGAAGTGTTATTTCTATCGGTACCTTGATTGCGCATATTCGACTTTTTGATTGCTTTTTATTACAATTTTTCTGGATTTGATGCGACCAAAAATGCGCAATTTTGCACTTTGGGATTTTTTTGCGCTGACGCCGTTTACCGTGCGAGATCAGGAATGTGATTAATTAATAGTTCAGGCGATTACACACACGGCGATAGCAAACATGTTTGTTTATTTATTTATTTACTTTTATTACTAACCTGGGAAAAGGGGAGTGATTCAGACTTTTATTAGGGGAGGGGGCTTTTTACTATTACCAACACTTTTTTTTTTACTTTTACACTTATACTAGAAGCCCCCCTGGGGGACTTCTAGTATAAGTGCTCTGATCTCTCATAGAGATCTCTGCAGCATAGATATGCTGCAGAGATCCATGAGATGGGCACTCGTTTACTTCCGGCTGCTGCAGCCGGAAGTAAACGAGTGCCGAGCCGGGGACGGCGCCATCTTGGAGCAGTCCCCGGCCGGCTTCAGTTACGGAGATCGCTCCTCCGGGATAACATCCCGGAGGAGCAATCTCCCCACTAGACACCAGGGATGACGCTGCGTCCAGTCATCGGATGCAGCTGTCAACTTTGACAGCTGCATCTGATTACTGTATTAGCGGGCACGGCGATCGGACCGTGCCCGCTAATACCTGCGGTCCCGAGCTACAAGCGGCACCCGGGACCGCCGCGGTTCAGAGCAGGGTCGCCGCGCGGCCCCGCTCTAAACGTCCCTAACGGCATCAGGGCGGAAATATACGCCCTATGTCGTTAAGGGGTAGTTCACAAATTTTTTTTTTAAATCAACTGATGTAAAAAAGAAATCCAACTGCTAGGACCCCTATAATCTTCAGAATGGAAAACAGAATCTCTCCTAGATATGGGTTACCAAGTCACTTCCAAGAACAGAGTAGTCTCCTTTGAAAATACACCACCACTTTATTGGTTGAAGATAAGCAGACACTGTCTTTAGCAGTTCCCATATAGAATGAATGGGGTAATGGTGTGCAGGTGTGACTGCTGCTCTATTCTTAGTGGAGACCGCTTTGTTTTCAGGAGAGACCTTGTTCCCCATTCTGGAGATTTCCATGGTTCCCCGGGACCTTGCACGATCGCCAGCTGTCTTAATCTCAGTGGAAACTTGTACACGTGCACCACTGCTCCACCCCACTGTACAGGATTCAGCTCTAGTGATGAGCGAACATGTTCGTAAATTTTGTATTTTCATACAAACATGATGCTAAGTGTTTGTGTTCGCCGATCACAAACAATCTGTTCAATGATCGGAATGGTTATAACAATCATTTTCCAACATATTGAACTTGTGAACATACGCCAATGCCTAATTTACGCTTTGCGTCTGATAATCTGTACGCATGTGTGTAACTCTAGACCGAAACATACGCAAATAAAATGCATACGCAAATGTATATGCAACTGTGTAATTTATGATTTGCACCTGATAATTCGTACGCATGTGCGTAGACAGAAACATACACTTCTACTGTATGTTTGTTCTATGTTTATCAATGTTCAACGAACTCGAATCGAACACAATAATTTTTTTTTTTATGTTCGTGTTCGGGATCCGAACCAAACATTGGGATGTTCACTCATTACTATTCATGGTTCAAAACAAAGGAGTTGGGCCCCAGATTGGACACTTATTGACATTCAGAAAACCCCATTAAAATATTTACCTTCTTTAACAGTTAAATTCTTGTTTAGGAATGTTGGGTGTTTCAAGCAAATATTAATTCCCATGCATTCCATGGGTGAAGGTAGCATGCATGCAAAGAAAATTATGGTTCGTAATAGTCACCATAAAAAATCCTGTGCTGCATTTATTTCGCATTTTAGTTAGGAAAACAATTCTCTATAACTTTTATGCAGATTCCAACTCCAAATTTCCCTTTAATTATAGTGCATCCGCTTTAATTTATGCTGATTTATTTTACCCAGAGTCATGTGGAATGCTGAACGCTTTAATGGTTTAATAATACAATCATCATCTCGTACATCACAAGTAAATGGTAAACAATGTATTTTCAGGATTTTTTAATAAAATGTTATAAAGACTTAATCTTCACATGACAAAACTAATTGATGATATCTTTGTACCAAGTCGGTAATGATAGAGCTTGATTTTTTGTAAAGTTTTACATGAATGTGACAACTATTTTATTTAGGAATAATGTATGAAAGGACAAATCTTGTGATTTTTTTTTTTCCAAGCAATTAATACACATTAAATAACTTTTGAAACTTTCCAAAGGTGCTTTAATTACCCTTCTGCCTTTCTTCCCTATGAACCCATAATGTTAAAGGGGTTATCCAGCGCTACAAAAACATGGCTACTTTTGCCCCACTCTTGTCTTTAGATTGGGTGGGGTTTGAAACTCAGTTCCAATTAAGTAAATGGAGCTTAATTTCAAACCACACCTGAACTGGAGACAAGAGTGGGGCAAACAGTAGGTGGACAGTAAACTCAACTTTAGTGATCAGTGCCAGGCAGCGTCTGCTAAGGCTAATAAAATAATGGGGTGCATCAAAAGAGGTATAGATGCTAAAGATGAGAACATAGTTTTGCCTCTTTATAAATCACTGGTCAGATCACATATGGAATACTGTGTACAGTTTGGGGCACCTGTATATAAGAAGGACACAGCTGAACTGGAGCGGGTGCAGAGGAGGGCAACAAAGGTCATTAAGGGAATGGGTGGGTTACAGTACCAGGACAGGTTATCAAGCTTGGGGTTATTTAAGCTGGAAAAAAGACGTCTTAGGGGCGATCTGATCACAATGTACAAATATATGAATGGACAGTACAGAGATCTTTGTAGTGATCTTTTTACTCCTAGGTCTGTAACCATGACAAGGGGGCATCCTTTACGTCTAGCGGAAAGAAGATTTTATCATCAGCATCGACGCGGGTTCTTTACTGTACGAGCGGTAAGACTGTGGAACTCTCTGCCACATGATGTTGTCATGGCCGATTCATTAAATAGGTTCAAGGGAGGAATGGATGCTTTTCTTGAACAATATAATATTACAAGTTATGGGCATTAGATTTCTGGTGATACGTTGATCGGGGGATTGTTCTGGTTGCCATTGGAGTCGGTGGGGGTGGGGGGTTCTGCCTGTGGTGGGGCGGTTGCCGTCTGCCTCATGGGGGTTTTTGCCTTCCTGGATCGACACAGTAGGATTTTCCGAGGTTGAACCTGATGGACTCTTGTCTTCTTTTAACCTTGTTTACTATGTTACTATGTAAACGTGGCCATATTTTGTAGCGCTGGATAACCCCTTTGATCATACTCAAAGCCACCATGTAATACATTGTGACGCTGATTCTTTCAAATTCAGAGCTGTTGTTTTCTATTAACAACTAGATTGTAGAGAGGTTCTGCCTTTAGGGAAATACAGGAAGGGGGCCCTCCCAGGCTAGTGTGTGTGTGTGGGGGGGGCAGCTTCCCCAGGCGCAGAGACCAGGGGGGGGGTGCCATCACAGGGAGCAGAGAGAGAAGGATCACAGTGGATGAGGCAACCTGGAAGCCTCATGCCCTCTGTCAGTGTGGGGAGACAGGGGACGATTTTAACTTGATCAAAAGAGCTATTTCCCATACTGTACTATTTCCTGGCTGCTGTTTAGCTATAATTTGCGCAAAATCGTTGCCTTTTTACCAAGATTTTGTGCAAATCAGGGCTAAATAGCAGCCAGAAGACAGTACAGAAAAGTTACTGTGTACATGGTGAAGGACCTTGACATGTGACTATGATGTCACTGCAGGTCCTGTATGTACACTGCACTATGGAGAAGAAAGAAAGAAAATACAGGTGTGTGGGAAGGGGAGGACAATCAGGGGTGCACAGTGTGGGGAGGGGGGTGAAGGGTGCCCAGTGTGGGGAGAGGGGTGAAGGGTGCCCAGTCTGGAGTGGAAAGGGGGGCAGGGGGGTACAGGGTGACACCAGTCTGGGATGGGGGAGACACACAAGAGAGTGTCCAGTGTCTATTTAGGGGTCTTGTCTGGTTGTACATTATTATATACTTAACCCCTTAACAACTGCCCTCTCCAAATATATATCACATATAAACCTCACCTACTATCTGCAGAGGTAGGGAACCTTGGCTCTCCAGTTGTTGCAGAACTACAACTCCCATCATGCCTGAAGAGCTTTAGCTTTGACTGTCCATGTATGATGGGAGTTGTAGTTTTGTAACAGCTGGAGAGCCAAGGTTCCCTACGCCAATCTATAAAGCACCTCTATCTGTATATACAGCGACCATGATACAAGAGTCATTTTTCTTAATTATTTCTATTTTGAATTTGGTGATGAAATACCTTACTGGAGGTATTGGTGCTGCTGTTGTCTCCGCTGCTAAGTGGAGTTGATCGAACCTCGGGAAATCCTAGGTTTGATCGAACTCAAACATTCACAAACCTGCCGTATTAGATTGCTGATGCCTGCCTGGTCTGTGGGGAAGGTGGAGAGTGCCCAAGTACAGCCTGGAATTCTGGGATTCAGCCTATGTAATAGGCTGAATCCCGGAATTCCAGGCGGTATTTAGGCGCTCTCCTCCTTTCCCACGGACCGATAAGGCATCAGCAATCAAATGCGACAGGTTAGTGAATGTTCGAGTTCGATCGAACCTAGGATTTCCCGAGGTTCGATCAACTCTTCTGCTGAGCGTATCTGTGCATTAGGAGATTGCACCAAAGAATCACATTACACTGGGTGTCACACTAGAGATAGATCAGGGAGCTTCGCCTCCTAATTCACAGGTACAAACAGCAGGGAGCAGAGACAACGGCGCCTCCTCAGGTACAGACAGCAGGGAGCAGAAACAACGGCGCCACTGTCAACCTCTTAACGATGCATGACGGGTATACCCGTCATGCGGCCGTTAAGAGTAAACAGAGAGGGCTCCCGGCGTGAGCCCTCTCTGCAGCGCGCAGTCCTCGGTTGCTAAGTGCAGCCAGGGGCCGCGTGTATTAGCCGGCACGGCCGATCGCCACGGCCGGCTAATTAACTATTCAAATGCCGCTGTCAAAGCTGACAGCAGCATTTGAATAGCAGCTGTTCCTCCTCTCCCTGGTGTCCAGTGGGGGATCTCCCCCCCACGATGCGATCGCGGAGGGGAGATCCGTTCTAATGAGCCCGCTGGGGCTCAGCGTCGGAATGACACTGATCCCGGCTCGGCAATCTATTCAGATGGTCTGCAGCAGACCATTATAATAGAGCACCGATCTGATGGATCATTGCTCTATTATATACACAGGATTGATCTCAATGGGAGATCAGTTCTGTGTATATAGAAGTCCCCCAGGGAACTTCATATTACTGTAAGGGAAAGTTTAAAAAAGTGTTTTTATTAATAAAAAAATTCCCTCCACTAATAAAAGTCTGAATCACCCCCCTTTTCCCATTTTACAAATAAAAATCAATCAATAAATAAACATGTTTGCTATCGACGCGTGCGTAATCGCCCGAACTATTAATTAATCACATTCCTGATCTCACACGGTAAACGGTGTAAGCGCCAAAAAATCCCAAAGTGCAAAATTGCACATTTTGGTCGCATCAAATCCAGAAAAAATGTAATATAAAGCGATCAAAAAGTCGCATATGCGCAATCAAGGTACCGATAGAAAGAACACATCATGGCACAAAAAATGACACCTCACACTGCCCCATAGACCAAAGGATAAAAGCGCTATAAGCCTGGGAATAGAGCAATTTAAGGAACGTATATTTGTTGACAATAGTTTTAATTTTTTACAGGCCATCAGATACAATAAAAGTTATACATGTTACATATCGTTTTAATCATAATGACTTGGGGAACATATATAACAACTAAGTTTTTCCATAGGACACACGGCGTAGAAATTTTTTTTCTGGTTTCGCAGCATATTTTATGTAAAAATTCAGCCTGTCATTGCGAAGTACAATTAGTGTTGCAAAAAATAAGGGCTCATGTGGGTCTGTAGGTGTAAAATGCAAGTGCTATGGCCTTTTAAGCACATGGAGGAAAAAATGAAAATGCAAAAACGAAAGTTAGCACGGTCCTTAAAGAGTTAAAGTACTTAGGGACCAAAATTTAAATGGAAGTACCTTAAAAAATGCTGATTGAGCCCAGAGCTGCCTGATAATCATTCTTCATAAAAACATTCCAGGTACACAGTAAATATGACATTATGTATCCCATATTGTAAACACCACACTAGTGCTGCCAGTAGAGATGATTCTGGCTCCTGTGGTCCCCGCCTACCCCGAGGATCCGACACTTCATCTACCATTCTCCATTCCCTGATCTCCTGGCTTGGGATCTCAGCATCTACCCTTGGAGCCTGGCTGCTACAGCTACTACCTCTCTCCTCACTGATACCTGTGCATACAGGTGTTGTGTTCTTAGCACAACACCATCAGGTGAGCAGTTTTATTATCAGCTTGTTCGACCTACAATCTGTTGTTTACGTTATCACCCTATGGCGCCCTTTCCACTTTTTTAGCCCTACTCAGTAGAGATGATAGAATCGCTCATCTGAACAATCGCTTATCTAAACTTAATTAAAAAAAAAAATAAAAAAATAAAAAAAAATATATATATATATATATATATATATATGTGTGTGTTATATACCAGCAGTGAAGGGACAACATGGGCCCCCCTGTGCTTACTGCTGACACAAGGGGGGGGATTAAATCTTTGCCCCGGGTGCAGAAGAGCCTAGCTACACCTCTGGGCCTCCCTTTATGATACTTACATGTGCTGGTAGGATAAATGGACAAAAGTAGACCCTTTTATCATACAGCTAACATAGTCAACATAGCTAAAAGAGCCAATCATGGCTGTCATGTAAAACCTGTGGTCTGCAAAGAGTTTGTATGTTCTCTCCATGTTTGTTTGGGCTTACTTATATCCCAAACCATACCAGTGAATCTGGATTTTATATTGTGAGTTTTGATGGGAACAAGGACCAATATAAGTGATGAATATGCTAAAAAAAAATAGCCTGTGGAGCCTCATTTAAGAGTCTTGAAACACAGAACTAGCCAGATATCCCTTCGGGAAGAACCCAGCCAAGGGGGGGATCCTGTAGAGAAACCACCAAAACCACCATATTAAGTGGCCCTATTAGTCAATGTAATGACAAGAGAAAAACCAAGGCCAAGTATCCATCCACAGACAGCTGTTTTGGGGTGTTGCCCCTCATCAGTATGGAGCAGGATTCTGGATAGGTGGGAGTAATGCCTAGTAAAACCATAAGAGAAACAGATCACTGATCTCAGGGAGACCAGTCAATCTAAGTGCTGACATGCTGTGTAAAATATGTTGGCGCTATAAAATAAAAAGATTACCATACCATAAAAGTATGGCACAGTAAGAGAACACCTCACTGTGTGGATTTCATCAGCATTGAATGGAATTATCCTTTAATTTTATCCTTCCATTCAACGTAACGGGTGATTCATCTATTGTCCTTTTCATTTATAAGCACTGTAACAACCTATTTTGGGTGATAAGAGTATGGCATATGGGTACTATAATTTCACGTACCATATTAATATGTGCATATGTTTAAAAAATGTAATTATAATATTTCAAATGTATTACAGAAGCAATTTAACTCCACCACTGACAGAGGTGGAAGAACAGGGATTAAGCAAATTACAGTACATTTTTTTTAATACAATGTCAGACCCATTGATAATAAAATGTGTCATTTTTTACATGTTGCCTCATTAACTAAACTATTTCAATCTAATCTGATGTGAAGCTATTATGTTAATTTATATTTATTAAATGAGATTTAGTTGTCCATGTCAGATTATTATGTATTAAAATTTCCATCTCCAGATAATTAGTGTACAATAGAAGCTTCGCCGCGTAGATTCTCGTCTTTTTCAATTTTCGACTGCAGATGTAAAATAGATGATATGTATAACAGACCTCATTAGATCAGATGTTCAGGAAGACTGGATTTAACAAGGGGAGAGTTAAAAAAGATGTTCTAGTTACCTGGGGATAGAAAAGCTTTGATCTTAATGTAAGACTGAATGGGGAAAGATGAACATCACTGGGAGGGGCGAAAGCTTGTAAATGTCAAATCTTATTTCATGTATAAAGTGTGTCACTCTATGAATAAGTAATACTGTGGATAATGCAGAACGCTGGTGCATCATGTGGTTGTCTCCTTTGTCTTACCGTTCCTTGTTGCTTAATACACTTTGTTTCTTTACACATACCTTTCAATATGTTTTATTTGTACTATATGTTTAGATTTATTTGAAAGTGGCCTGTAGCTCTAATTTTCAATTAAACATTCATTATATCCTAAAGGCCACATTCACACAACGTACGACACGAGCCGTTCTGTGACCCTGCCGAGTCACAAAACGGCCGGTGTCAGTGAAGTTTATCCTGGCAGATACTGCAGTACCAACCGGATTAACTTCATTTCTATTGAATTAGGATGCGGGCACATCCATGTGCACCCGTATTCCAATTCCCCATTGCACACAATATAAAGTGCGGCCGGAGCCGCACTCTCCATTGTGTGCACTGTCAGGGTTGTGCGGCCGCTATTCAATGAATAGCGGCCGCAAAAAACTGACATGTCAGTTTTTGTTGTGGCTGCTTGCAATTCTGGCCGGAGCGTGTACTGTGCAAATAATAATAGAAAATTTACGTTGTGTGAACATAGCCTAACTATGTGTGTGGGGGGGAATGAGCCAACGCCAAGGCCAGTGATTGGCTGAGAAGACCGTCACTTCAGAGACAGCTTCAGAAGCTTTAGTGGCAGTGGAGTGAGCAGGGAAAAAGCAGCTGAACACCGGGGGAGCCTGGCCAGGTAAGTACAATGCTTATTATTTTATTTTATTTTATTATTTATTTTATCAGCCATCAACTGGGTAATGATATTACATGTAGCAATGCTTAGTCAGCGACAATGATCTTTAAACTTACTGAAAGACAATGATCAGCCAATTAACGTCTCTTCAGCCAATCATTGTCTTTATTACACGGAGCGATATCTGCCTAAATTGGCCTGATTCGGCAGATAACCCTTCCTTGTAATTGGACCCAAGATGTTTGGACATGAAGTGTAGTATTCTGTACAAGACAGGCATTGAAAATGATCAAAAGATGCCATGTGAGGATCTAATGTTAAGATTACCATACACTTTCAATATCTGATGGCCGGATGATGGTCTGGCAGTCAACAATAAGGTCAGCAGTGCTGACATCACAATTAGCTCTGCAAGCCACAGCATTGAGCTGCTCTTATTCATGCAGCTTTCACTGAGCTCTTTCAGGAGTGAAGCTAAAAACCACGAGGAACTCTAGACAGTCCAAGGGAAGGATACCCAATAATGAAGCTAATTAAGTAATGAAATTGCAATATCATAAAATGTTTTCCCTAAGGGCCCTATTACATAGAGCAATTATCTGACAAATCAGGCCAGTTTAACAGATTATTGCTCCATGTAATAAAGACAACGATCAGCTGGTGAAAGGATCATTGGCTGATTGTTGTAATTTATTCTAACCTAAAAATCATCACAATTAACATTATACATACCTCTCTGAGCTCCCTGGTGTCTTTCTCGCTTCTGGTCTCGGCCCACAGCTGCTGCTGGAATTTCTGAGCTGGTCTCTGAAGTGACTGGTCGCTCAACAAATCACTTACCGCATCGCTGTCCTGTCTCAGCCAGTGATTCACTGAGTGGCTTGTCGCTTCAGAGACCGGCTCAGAAGTTCCAGCGAAGGCTGCATGACCAGGCAGAAACGTAGAGAACACAAGGAGCACAAAGAGGTATGTACAAGGCTTGTTATTTTACACTAGGAAAAAGGCTGCCCTATCAGCGCTCGCTCACTATTAGTGATCAGGCTGTGTAATACTACTATAGGATTAGCTAGAGACATCCAACCCACTGGTTCCCATCCCTTTGTGATAACTTTAATCAAAGCTTTAATCAAAGTTGGAGTGGATGATTATAAATCTCTGTACACACCCTGTTTTGGACTCTATTGAACAAAATCCTGACAATAAAAATTAGATCTACATATAATTACTCCAATTGTTTGGTTAAAGGTACATCAAATATGCAATTTGTAAATGAGTGGAACACAGAAACCTACACTTTTTTCTTTACTCAATCCCTTAGTATCCACCATTTGTATTGATTTATTACTAAAAAAAAATAATTTAATAATAATAATAATAATAATAATAATAATAATACTGCCAAAAATTGTAGAATGTACATAGCCTGAAATGTTTTCAAAAATCTTTGTTTAGCAGTAGCCTTTATTCACATCCAGCTCTTAACATAAGGGAACAAAGTTAATGCTAGGTACATTTGGGAACAGAACTTTCTGTGTTTTATTTCACTGAATTTTCAACTTTGAAAATACTGCACTTATATGTTTTATAACTCACAGCTGTGAAACTCTGGTAATTCAACATGTACCACAAAAATATGTTAAGCAGAATGTCAAAATACAAGAACACATGAATTGTAAAAGAGTGAGCCTGCTTTATCTAGGGGGAGATGTTCAAATTCATGGAATTGACAAGAGGAAGGGATTTCCTGTGTCCTGTCTAAAAATAAAAAATAAAACATTTTTCCAACTACAAAAATAAAACATACATACATTTATATGTAAAGATCTAAACTAAAAAATGATCATAGTATTGATTCCATGCAGTGAATTCTTCCCAAAAAGCTTAAAAGAAAGGACTAAAAAATAACCCAAAATGGTACCAATAAGTAATTACCTATTTTAAGACCAGTTTTTTTGAGGCACCGATTGGCTAGCTAATATATATGTTTTTCCCATGAAGCATTGCTTGTCTCTCTAACTCCAAACTAACTCCAATATCTGAAAGGTATGCAGAACAGCAATGCAATAATGCAATAACGCACTTATAGAAAAACAACTAATGCCTTATGTCAAATCCTGCCAACTAGTCATGGACATGGCTAGGAGCAGCCACATCTCTCGATGTAGCCAGCAACAACTTGTTGATGCTCAGCATTTATTGTAAAACATGCTATGCTATTAGAGTAGCTACAGTAGCTTTGCAAGAAGCAACTACCTCTATCTTTGACAGATGTCCAGGTTCCCTTGTGTAATTTTCATGGCATCCTAAATCCTAAATCACAAACTGTTTACTGTAGTTAACAGACGAGAAGATGTGCTGCCATTCTGCATCTTAAACATCTTAAAGGCTTTATCCAGGCCTAGAAAATCATGTTCCACTCTTGTCCTTGGTTTTGGGTTGGTTTTGCAACTCAGTTCTATTGAAGTGAATGAAGCAAAACTGGACTTCAACATGGGGACAGGGGAGGTGTTGCTTTTGCAAAAAGGTAGCTGTGCTTTGTCTAATCCCCTTTAAGAGTTGGCTACATCTATACTCAGCCCATGACTAGTCAAAAGGATTAAATGCAGGGATCACAGTGACACAGTGTCGGAACACTATCAGGTACTGGTCCACAAGAGACCAGACATGTTCCCTTTAAAACTGACTGACATGTTAAGTCCCACCAATAGGTGCCATTTAAGCAGGGAATTTTTGGGGTGTGGACAATCTTTATTTGATAGAAGTTGGCAAACCCAGCAGAAAAGGGGACATTTATATTAAATAAAGCCCCACCCCTATTCACCTTGGCGGATTTACCAACAGACGCACACCTGTTAGTACTTATATATGACCTGCACCTGCCGCACAATGGATGCAGAAATCTACACCTGCTCCCGAACAGGTGTAGATTTCTGCCATGGTTTATGCCTGTTTGAAGACATAATTCCATTATAAATCAGGCTCGGGAGTAACAAACCTCCACTACACCTGGCCACCCCCAACTGCCAACTGCCAACCAATCAGTCAACCAGGACTTACGGCACAAAAAAAGGCACCAATTTTTGTGCAAATCACCCAGTTTCTTTGTCTTTTTCATGGTGTATGCCAGGACGCAGATTGGTAAATTTACCCAGCAGTGTTTACTTTTCTTTCTTAGTACAAATGAGGCATTATGCAGTTGTCATTAACAACAGCCTTTTCACTCCACCTAATAGACAATGATTCTGAAAAAGAGACCTTGTCCACACATTAAAAGTTTATAAACTTTCGAATATAACATTTCTTACTTCTAAGATTGTATTGAAAGCGTACAGCCGTGTTCTGGAGGATTTACTGTACTACTCTTATTTTTCGTATCTTTGTTCCTTTTCATCAGGTTTGTTTGCTACTGGCAATTCCTTTATAATCTGTTAAACTGAAATCCAACAGCAAGAGCTTAATTGATAAAGATAAAAGTTATCCTTAGTTATTTTCTATAGTATACTCTATTATACTATCACAAGTGTAGTTTATTGAAACTTTTTTTCCCCAAGGTCAAAATTACAAGAATATACTGTAAACTAAAGACAAGATGTTACAGAGCCACCTCTCCAGGAGTCAGTGTAAATAATTCATTCAGGTGAATAGCAACATTGTCTCCTATTTCTAGTATTCAGATAAACGTCTGCAATTTAAAATCAATCTAGGGGACACTGACACCTTTTCTTCATTGTGGCATTCATGTTTTCTCTCTCTATAAATTGAAGGAAAACATAAAATCTGGTATAAATTGCTTGAATGGAAAACAGATCTGGCTATGCCATTTTTTAAAATGACAAACTCCTTAAATATTCTAAATAAATCTTCAATATTTGTTCTTGTGACAGCTCTATAGATTTACAGGTTTGCTTTCCAGGATGGACCGCCATCGTGAACCTTGAATAAAAATGACAACGGAAAATATGTTGAGGAGGAAAAAGTGCATGTTTAATCCTAGATAACAGCTGTACACTGTGCAGGTGATAATTTCACAGTCTAGAGTGTTAAATGGGTCAGGAATCTTTCAAAAAATTTATGTCAAGGCTTTATAATGAGGACAGTGATGCACTCACTATAATGATATCCCTATGTACGCCATCCAGTAGCTGCACCTCCTACCAATCCTCGGAACTCAGTCTTGAGTGCCACCAGGCAGCTCTCCTGTCCAACTGTGTGGCCACACTAATGGATGGGGTTTGAAGGGATGGGGGGAGATGTTGAACTAGACCATGGTAGAATGGTATCGTATGTGAGTGCCTTATTGGCCTTATTGAAAGGGTTTTCCAAAAAGTTATGCAAAAATGGCAAACCTCTTTGAAGGAGAACTCTGTGTGGACAAGGGGCTTGGGAACATAATTAAAAATCTATACTTACCAATCTCTGCATCACCACTCAGACCCCCAATGGCCTCCTGAAACTTCCGCTTTTGCAACGTCATAACCCATCTCAGGAATGCCTGTTCAGCCAGTCAGTGACTAGGGTGCCCTTGGAAGCCTGCATTGAATTCATTGTAATTTCACAGCAAATTCTTGCATATTTTTTTCAGGGCAGTTTTTGCCCATGTGGTCACACCCTTATGCTTTTTATGGCACATAGACGGAAGGTCTACTTTGAGCAATATCTCTATGCTTTAACAAGGGCTATGTACAGGAATTGTCATGATTGGATAATCAGCTTTACTGGCCGCACCCATAAGATCACTTTTTCAGGTGCCTATTTTCTTTTTCTAATACCCCAATTCCCATGCATGCTCAGCTTAGGGAACCATGGAAGTCTGACAATGCACTGAACAATTTCTGAGCCAACAAGTGTATGTTTCATCGAAATGTAAGCAGTGATGCACAGAGTAACTGTTGCATGTAAACTGTGAACTAAGCAGTAAGGTGTTCATTATATTCTGCTCACTGTATACTTGCTAAGTGCATCATTCACAGGCTTCAATTCACATTACAAAATCACAATTACTCCTACAGATACATATAGCATATAGATCTCTTTAACAAATCACATTCTATACATCAAGCGTAAGGGTGAGAAAGGACACAACTGTAGCTGTAATAACAGGGGCATAACAATAGGGGGTACAGAAGTTATCCTTAGAACTGGTTAGTGCCTAAAAGCCTCTCTGACGCATAAGAAAAGTGTTAGTTAAAGGGTATCTGTCAAGAAAATTCTCTCCCCAAATTGGAGTGCTGATGTCAGAAGATTAGGTTGTTGTGGATATGTCCCACACCACACCAGATAAGAGCCCAAATATTAGAAGAGGGCTTGTGCGCAGAACTCAATGGGCATGGGAATTATCCACTGTAACTTGATCTTCTGTGACAAATGCCACATGCCAGTCTGGAGACAGATTTCATTCCTTTAAAGGAAAACTATTAGAAGAATCTAACCTGCTGATATGTCCCTGATATGTCCCAAGCGATTTACCCTGGCCAATCGGCCCCTTCTAATGAATATCAGCAGAGTTGTCAGTGCACCAATCTGCCCAGGTAGCCCCACCACAGTGCACCAAAATTAGCATAAACTGCTAATATCACAAAAACGGTGCAGAGGATGGAGGTAAGAAACTTACCTTTATCCTCAGCACCCGGTGCACTCTAGGGACATATTAGCAGGTTAGATTGTTCTAACCTGCTTATAGTTTCTCTTTAAGAGGATATCACAAGTTTTGCATTGGTACCCAGATGTCATAGATGTTTTAGGAAGGCTTGTCTGTCCCCGTTTGAACTAGTCCTACAAAATGGCTTCCATTACTGCTTTTAGCTAAGACATGCACTGTAAAATGTGTCTCTTAGATAGCATACACAGACATCTCAAAGGATTTGGGGAAAAAAATAAAAAGAAACTGATGCCAGAGACATTCCTAAGTGACTTAAAATGTTGTGTATTTTTTATGTCACTTTGATGAAACTTTTCCCCCCAAAGGCGCAGTTTGTTTCTGTCATTAGTCAAAACACAAATATAAATGTCACATGAATTCACAATATTCCTTCTTTACGAGTAGCTTAAATTTTTTACTGCTAACTTTGGTGATATATTTTGTTCAAGCAAAATATTCGCCAGACGTAGGAAAAAATTTATATTGATCTCAAACTGGAAAAATAAAATAGTCAAAAAGTATAATACATCAGAAAGCTGTGCTGGAAAATATATTATTTACTTAACTTTTTTTAATTATCACCTATTAGTTTTATTTTTTTTTATATAGTACAACATGGGAAACAGATGTAGATAAACAGATGGCAATGCACATTACCAATATTCATTGCACAGTTTTCCTGAGGGTCTCTGGCAGAGACATTTTTCACATTCATGCTTTGATGACAAAATATTTGTGCCATGTCCTTTATACTGTTCTCTATGATTCATGTACGCCTCCATTTTAAAATCTACTCTATAAATGGAAAAACATAATAAGACGGTAATTAGTCTGCAGGCGCCAGGGCAGGATTTATGAGGGAGATTTCAAAATGGAAGGAGAATGTCCACCCTTCAAATGTTGTTATTGTTGTTTTTACTTTTTAGCTTAAAAATTCTAATAGTAAAAGGTCATTTTCTTATATAGAGCTAAATATTGCTTAGCATTAGACTGGTTTCATATAAGAATGATATCACATTTATGCAATTATATTACAGTCACAAGCCCTGGCCCGAGGTCCTGGAATAATCATAGATTTCTATGATGCATTAAGTTCAGATCAATATATTCATAGTTGGCCCAGAACTTGTGGCAGAAAATGGATGCAAAAATTGGGCTGTATTACTTTCATCTTAAAGGGAACCAATCACTTAAAAAACGCATGTAAAGCTATGGGAATGTGCTGTAGCAGCACCCAGCACACTTCCCAAACATGCTTTTATACCCCCCGTCCCTGCAATGTACAAGCCAAAAGCGTACTTTATAAACTCGGCGCCCTGTATGTCAATTATCCCCAAGTAGTCCTCTGGGCGGGGAGCTGCGAGCAAGTAGTCACGGTCCCTGGGCGTTCTGCAGTGCTAATCACGCCCCTCTGGGCGTGATTAGCCTGCATAATTGTGGCGGCGTCATCGGAGGCGCGCTGTCTCTAACGTTAGCACGTCTACGTTCTTGCTGTGCCGCTCATGCGCAGTACAGCGGGTCCGGTCTGCGCCGTACTGCGCAGGTGCAAAATAGCCTCGAACTCATTGCTGGATCATTGAAGTGTGACCACTTGACACACATTATTTTCAGGACTGAGGTGGTAACTTCTTCCCTTTGCTCCTCCTCTTGAGCTGCAGATTCTTCTGTTGTGAGCTCATCTCTGTACTCCTCCTCCAAGCCCAGGGACTCACCCAAAGACAAAATTTCCTCAAAAACAGGCTCAGCCCCACATTCTGATCCTTCTGTGCTTTTATCTACTACAGCATAAGGCCACTATTCAGTGTTCAAAAGGAGACATCACTCCAAGCCTTGTCTATAATGGCAATGATATTGCAATGAAGAATGTTAAAATGCTCCTTCCAAAACTCTCGGAGGGTCAACTGAGTGTCAGATGTGACTTCAAAGCACCTCTGAAAAAGAGCTTTTGTGTAGAGTTTCTTGAAATTTGACATCACCTGCTGGTCCATGGGCTGGATTAGGGGAGTTGTATTTGGTGGCAAAAATTTGACTGAAAAAGTTGCAGTCCTGCATCAGAGTGTCCTCTAGTCCTGGAGGGTGTGCTGGAGCATTGTCCATGATAAGAAGTGCTTTCAGTGGCAGCTGTTTTTCATGAAGATATTTTTTTACAGATGGACCAAAGACTTTATGTACCAATTTACAAAAAAAAATTGCTGGGTCAACCGTGCTTTATTGTTTGCCCTCTACATTACATTACATTAAGATTGCTCTTCATAACGCTGTTTTTCTTAAAAACTCTGGGGTTTTCGCTATGGTACACAAGCAATGGCTTCAGCTTTAAATCTCCATTACTTGCATTCCCATACAACAATAGAGTCAATCTATCCTTCTTTGGCTTATGCCCTGGCAAACGGTTTTCCTCTTGTGTGATGGAGGTTCTGCTTGGCATTTTTTTTCCAAAACAGGCCAGTCTCGTCTAAGTTGAACACTTGCTGTGGAACAAAACCTTCAGTTTCTATGTATGCTTTAAATTCTGAAGCAAACTCTTCTGCAGCTTCTTTGTTGGCACTGGCAGCCTCACCATGTCTAACTACGCTATGAATTCCACTTCTCTTTTTAAAGTTATCAAACCAGCCGTGACTGGCCTTGAATGTTTCAGCTTCAGCACTTGTTTCAGGAGTATCTCTCGTTAGATCTGCATACACTTGCAGAGCTTTGTGACTGATCATGGCCTCTGAAACACTATCACCAGCTACCTGTTTTTCATTTATCCACACCAGTAATAATCTCTCCACCTCTTCCATTGTCTGAGGCCTTTGTTTTGTTAATGTTGTTACTCCTTTGGCTTCTTTAATGGCATCTTTTTGTTTCAGTATTGTGGATACTGTCGACTTAGCCATGCTGTACTGAGTGACTAATTCACACACACGTACACCTTGCTCAAACTTGGCAACAATTTATTTTTTTAACTCAATTGTTGTTCTGACTGTTTTCCCCCTTTTTCCATCCTTTTTATCACGTTTCTTGGGTGACATAATGATGGTATGAGTACTCTACTGTACTGTGATATACACTGTATACAATCTAGAAGAAGAAAGAACAAACAATATGTAACCCTTATTGTACCCACCCTACAGGTACAGTAGTGGACCAACTCCTCTCTCATCCTTTATAGTGCACCCCACCTCAGCACTGTAGAGGATGGGAGATGGTGGTGCACTAGCTGTATGTAGCACTGAAACATTGGCTCAGGGGCTATACAGTACTCACCAGGTGGACTTGTCACAATTATAAGGGCACTATCACCAATTATTTCCACTGTCAGGGATACTGCTCCTGTACTGCAATGTACTATAGCCAGTACAATCTAGAAGAAGAAAGACCAAGCATGTAACCCTTACTGTTATGTACTGTAGCCCCCTCAGCAACTACTGTAGAGGAACAGTACTTTACCATACCCATACTGTACTGTACAGTAGTCCTATACTGTCTTCCCCCTCACACAGACACACACACACACTACCCCAACTGACCCCCCATACACACACTATCACTAGGCCTAAATATTCACCTGGCCCCCGCTCCCCCTCACCGGTATATCCCCCTAAATTTTAGTGTGAACATAGCCTTTCTATGTTTTCAATCCACTCTGGTTTTGGTTGCAAAATACTGACCAAAATACTAAGAAGAATACTGTGAGGAAACCTAGCCTAATTGGGCAGTTAAAATTGATATTTCAATGTGGTTTTTCAACTGGTTAACAATGGTTGTTTCTAAGAACTGCTTTAACCCTTAGGGGACACAGCCAGTTTTCATTTTTGCGTTTTCGTTTTTCCCTCCTCGTGTATATAAGGCCATAGCGCCTGCATTTTTCCACCTAGAGACCCAAATGAGCCCTTATTTTTTGCGCAACTAATTGTCCTTTGCTAAGGCAGATGTAATTTTTGCCTAAAATGTGCCGGGAAACCAGAAAAAAATTATATGTGTGGTGAAATTGAAAAAAAAAAACGCATTTCTTTTATTTGGGGGAAATGTGTTTTTACGCCATTCGCCCTGGGTAAAACTGACTTGTTATGCATGTTCCTCAAGTCGTTACGATTAAAACGATATGTAACATGTATAACTTATATTGTATCTGATGGCCTGTATAAAATTCAAACCGTTGTTAACCAATATACGTTCCTTAAAATCGCTCCATTCCCGGGCTTATAGCGCTTTTATCCTTTGGTCTATGGGTCTGTGTGAGGTGTCATTTTTTGCGCCATGATGTGATCTTTCTATCGGTACCTTGATTGCGCATATATGACTTTTTGATCGCTTTTTATTACAATTATTCTGGATTTGATGCAACCAAAAATGCGCAATTTTGCACTTTGGCATTTTTTTGTGCTGACGCCGTTTACCGTGTGAGATCAGGAATGTGATTAATTAATAGTTCGGGCGATTACGCACGCGGCGATAGCAAACATGTTTGTTTATTAATTTATTTATTTATTTTTATTTATAAAATGGGGAAAGGGGGGTGATTCAGACTTTTATTAGGGGAGGGGGTTTTGTGTTATTAAAAATACTTTTTTTTTTTACTTTAGACATATACTAGAAGCCCCCCTGGGGGGCTTCTAGTATATGCACTCTGATCTCTCATAGAGATCCATGCAGTATAGTTATACTGCATGAATCCATGAGATCGGTGTTCTATTACTTTTGGCTGCTGCAGCCAAAAGCAATAGAATGCCGAGCCGGGATCAGCGCCATTACGGAGCAGACCCCGGCCCGGTATGGATGCAGGGATCGCCCCCCCGCAATCGCGCCGCAGGGGGGCGATCCCCCCACTAGACCACCAGGGATGTATAACCGCAAGTATTTAGAAGCAGCTGTCAACTTTGACAGCTGCTTCTAAGTACTTAATTAGCGGGCACGGCGATCGGACCGTGCCCGCTAATAGCCGCGAGCCCGGGCTACTCGCGGCACCCGGGATCGCGGCAGTTCAGAGGGTGGTCGCCGCGCGACCCCCCTCTGAACTCCCATAGCGGCACGAGGACGTTAAATAACGTCCTGGTGCAGCTATGGGTTAAACTCCTTGCCACTCTGCTCCGGGAGCATGAAAAAGCTAGATCCAGTTTCCCAGGACTGGATCTAGCTTTTTCAGGCACCCAGAGTCTGCCAAGCTAACAAACCACATTGCTTTGTTAAGGCCATGTTCCCATGGCGTAAGGCACCGGCCGTTCCGTGACCCAGCCGGTGGCCGGTGTCAGAGAAGATCATCCTGGCCGGTATCAGCCAGATTATCTTCACTGCTATTAAATTCAGATGCAGGTGCATCCGTGCACGTCCGCATCTGGATCTGCCGCTGCACACAATGGAGCGTGTTGCCGGAGCCGCTCGCTTCATTGTGTGCACTGACAAGTTCTCTGCGGCCTTTATTAAATAAAACTGACATGTCATTTTTTTCTGGCGCCGCTAGGGATCCTGGAAGGAGTGTATACTATGTGTATATACTTAGGGGATTCCCTTAGCCTGCAGCACTACGTACGTTCCGTAGTAATCACAATGGTTGTTGCAAATTGGCACCAACGGACGTGATTATTACGGAACTTATGTAGTGTGAACATAGCTTAAGGCTAGGTGCACACTCTGTATCTGTGGGGCTGTATTGCGGGCGGTAAATCATCGGCCGGATTTTTCCGGTTCATGCGTACGCTGGAAAGTATACGATATACGGCTGCACAGTGCACACTATGTATGAACCTACGGCCCTATCATAAACGGACCCGTAAAAAATGAACAAGACCATTGTTTGCGGCTGGAAATGCGGCCGTGGATTGACAGGCGGTCCGTACAGAGTACTTCAAGAATAGCCGGCAATGATGCCGAATGCCGATGCCTCTAATAGTTAATATATTAAATTAATAAAACACATTTTCTTTGTAATAAAGTCCCTTTCGTTGTTCAATAATTTAATTCTAACAAATCCATCATTGTGCAATTAAATATACTGTTAAAATAAATATATATATAAATAAATGTATATTTATATATATTTTTTTTTTTTTTTGACAGTATATTTAATTGCACAATGATGGATTCGTTTAAATTAAATTATTGAACGAAACTGATTTTATTTCAACGAAAATGTGTTTTATTAATTAAATATTAATTAGTACAGGAAGCTCCAATAAGCCGTTAATTCATATTCCCGGCAATAGAGCTTTCTGTACTAATCATCACTTTACTTTAATTAAAACATCAAATGTTTCTTCTAATTATGTTATCACAATAGCACTATTAGAAGAAACATTTAGAATTATATGTGCGCTCAGCTAATTGGCTGTTCGGCTGAGCGCACATATAATTAGCGGGTCTGCAGCACAGTGACTTCATTGTGCTGCGGACCAGCGAAGAGGACACATCGGGGTGAGTATAGAGCTCTCCCCACCCCCTCCCCTGCACTGCACCCCTCCCAGCAAGGAAGGGGGGTCACTTAACCCCTTCCTTGCTGGGATGGGTGCAGTCTGACATCAGTCTGGCCCCCAAGGGGTTAAGGGGATGCAATACATCCTCCCTTAACCCCTTGGGGGCCAGACTGTAAGCAGCAATCTGTAAAGATGCTGCATACTGTAAGGAGCACAACACCGCTCACAATGATGGGTGTTGTGCTCCTGTTTGTGTGTTTTTTTGTGTGTTTCTCCCTTTTTGTTTTTCAGATATCGGTATCCTGGGGATTACGTCGGATTCCGTGGACTACGTCGATGACCAGCAGTTGTTTGTTATTTTTTTTTTTTAATAAAATGGTCAATGAGGGGTGTGGGGGTGTTTTTATTTGAATAAAAACATTTTTTAACTTGTGTCTTGTCTTTATTTCTTTACTTTATAGACTTAATAGTGGAAGCTGTCTAATAGACGGAATCCATTACTAAGTCGGGGCTTAGTGTTAGGCGGTATAAAATAGCTAACACTAACCCCCCATTATTACCCCAGTACCCAATGCCACCAGGGGTACTGGGAAGAGCCGGGTGCCAGTGGTCCCGGAGCATCAAAATTGGCACTTCTGGACTGGGCGGCAGCAGGCTGGTAAGATTTAGGCTGGGGAGGGCCTAAAACAATGGCTCTTCCCACCCTGGTGTTAACAGGCTGCTGTCGTTTGGTTTTTAACCCGGCTGGTTATAAAAATAGGGGGGACCCTATGCGGTTTTTTTTATTATTTATTTATTTAAAAAAAACACGCATAGGGTCCCCCCTATTTTTATAACCAGCCGGGTTAAAAACCAAACGACAGCACCCTGGTAACGCCAGGGTGGGAAGAGCCATTGTTTTAGGCCCTCCCCAGCCTAAATATTACCAGCCTGCTGCCGCCCGGTCCAGGAGCGCCAATTTTGACCACTGGCACCCGGCTCTTCCCAGTACCCCTGGTGGCATTGGGTACTGGGGTAATAATGGGGGGTTAGTGTTAGCCATTTTATACCGGCTAACACTAGGCCCCGACTTAGTAATGGATTCCGTCTATTAGACGGCTTCCACTACTAAGTCTATAAAGTAGAGAAATAAAGACAAGACACAAGTTAAAAATTTTTTTATTCAAATAAAAACACCCCCACACCCCTCATTGACCATTTTATATATAAAAAAAAAACAACAAACAACCACGGTCATCGACGTAGTCCACGGAATCCGACGTAATCCACAGGATACCGATATCTGAAAAACAAAAAGGGAGAAACACACAAAAAACACACAAACAGGAGCACAACACCCATCATTGTGAGCGGTGTTGTGCTCCTTACAGTATGCAGCATCTTTACAGATCGCTGCTTACAGTCTGGCCCCCAAGGGGTTAAGGGAGGATGTATTGCATCCCCCTTAACCCCTTGGGGGCCAGACTGATGTCAGACTGCACCCATCCCAGCAAGGAAGGGGTTATCTGACCCCCCCCTTCCTTGCTGGGAGGGGTGCAGTGCTGGGGAGGGGGTGGGGAGAGCTCTATACTCACCCCGATGTTGTCTCTTCGCTGGTCCGCAGCACAATGAAGTCACTGTACTGCGGACCGGCTCATTATATGTGCGCTGAGCCGATCAGCCAATCAGCTGAGCGCACATATAATTCTAAATGTTTCTTCTAATAATGCTATTGTGATAACATAATTAGAAGAAACATTTGATGTTTTCATTAAAGTAAAGTGATGCTTAGTACAGAAAGCTCTTTTGCCGGCATATGAATTAACGGCTTATGGAGCTTCCTGTACTAATTAATATTTAATTAATAAAACACATTTTCGTTGAAATAAATTCAGTTTCGTTGGTCAATAATTTAATTCTAACGAATCCATCATTGTGCAATTAAATATACTGTCAAAAAATAAATATATATATATAAATATACATTTATTTATATGTCTATTTATTTTAACAGTATATTTAATTGCAAAATGATGGATTAGTTTAAATTTAATTATTGAACAACGAAAGGCACTTTATTACAAAGAGAATGTGTTTTATTATTTTAATAGATTAACCATGAGAGACATCGGCATACTGCAGAGGATCGCAAACCCCGGTAATAGCAATTCATGTAAACTGTGTTCCCTGCTTTCCCAGATGCATCCAGAGGTGTTTGCATCACTTTCTTAAGATTTTATTTGTTATTTTTAGTTGAACCAGATTTCAAAGTAAATGACCGTATGTTTTGAGCCGCATGTCTATTTTTTCCCACGGCCGGAGTTTCATCCGCACATTTACAGCCGCATAAAAAATACAGCCGCACAGTTACATAGTGTGAACCTAGCCTAAGGCTGGGTTCACACTACGTATATTTGAGGCTGTATTTTTGAGGCTGTATAGCAACCAAAACCAGGAGTGGATTGAAAACACAGAAAGGCTCTGTTCACATAATGTTTTAATTGAGTGTATGGCCGTCATTTAATAGCAAATATTTTCTGTTATTTTAAAACAACGGCTGTTATATTGAAATAATGGCAGTTATTTACTGTTATATGGCGGCCATCCACTCAATTACAACATTATGTGAACAGATCCTTTCTGTGTTTTCAATTCACTCCTGGTTTTGGTTGCTATGAGGACCTGACTTGCGGACCAAATACTGCCTGAAATGTACGTAGTGTGAACATAGCTAATACTGTAAATTCGCTCATCTGTAGTCACAAACATTTGGCTCCTTGTTCAGTGGTGATATCTGGTTACTGCAGCTTACCTCATACTGAAGTGAATTGCAGCTGTGCTTCAATACTTTGGTGCCACCACTACAAAACGAACAGAGACAAGGCTCCAACAGTTTATTATGTCTGTGCCTGAACCATGGCTCTGCCGAACAGCATATCAGCTGATGATTGATAGCGATAAAATTTAAATGCTCGGAAAACACCCTTAGGCCATGTTCACATGCTGTAAAACGTTCTGTGACTTGGCCGTGTCACAGAATGGCTGCTGTCTGAGTGGTTCAACCCGGCCGGTACTGCACTAACATCACTTCTTTTTAATTGGAATGCGGGCACTTTAGGGTGTTCCTGTACTCCAATTAGAATAGTAGACAATGTAAAGTACTTTACATTGTCTGCACAATCTATTTTGTGTGTCGGCTATTCAATGAAAAGCGGCAGCACAAATAAGACAGGCAGTTTCCTGTGCAGCCACTGAGTGTATACAGTGTGTATACACTCCGGACGGGATTCCATAGTAGTTAATGCGATCGGCCACTGTGATTCAACAACAGCCATTGTTGCAAACTTGGAACAACGGCCGTTGTTTAATTAAAAAATACATTGTGTGAACGAGGCCTTAGACCACATTCCCACATGGTTGTTACAAATATATGTATGCCTACAAAATTTGTTATATATTTTCCCTTTTTCCTTTAAGAGTGCACTGACAGATACAGAGTTGTGACTAGTTACAGCCCTGGAGAACACCCAGATGTTTAGGTCCCGGCTTTCCCTCTACATTAAACAACATTTTACTGGGATATAATACTACCAAGAAACAAACACTAGATAAAGTAGGAGACCTGTCTACAGCTTCTGTGCGGCATTACTGGGAGCTTAATCAGCACAATTGTGCTGATTGTTACCATTTAAAAGACTGAGATCTGAGTAATCATTGATCTGTCCAATTGCCTATGTGAATTCCAGCCATCCTCTGTTAAGTAATAATACAAATATGGTGGTTGCTACCAGGTGGAAGATGGTGGTGGTTAACCTAGTTGTGAGCTCAGCCAGTGATGTTAGTGTTGTGACAACAGTGCTAGTTCAGCACACAGGTGTGATGTTGGTACCTGCTTGTTTATATGGCTGGCTGTATTTCCCAAATGGTCGGTAACCTGCCAGGTTGTTGCTGGTCTCTTGGGCTCTTCTCACGGCAGTCCTGAGTGGCAACTGACCCACCCAGACTGTCGGTACCGTCACCCACAGAAGGGGGGGGGATAACCCAAGGTGTGCGGTGGTGTGTGTATAAGTGCAGGTGCAGACAAAGGAAAACAAAGTCCTGTGCGTTGTATAAAATATAACAGATTTAGGCTGGGTTCACACACAGTATATTTCAGGCTGTATATTTGAGGCTGTATAGCAACCAAAACCAGGAGTGGATTGAAAACACAGAAAGGCTCTGTTCACACAATGTTGTAATCAAGTGGATGGCCGCCATTTAATGGCAAATATTTTCTGTTATCTTAATACAATGGCTTCTGTATTGAAATAATGGCCGTTATTTACCGTTATATGACGGCCATCCACTCAATTTCACCATTGTGTGGACAGAGCCTTTCTGTGTTTTCAATCCACTCCTGGTTTTGGTTGCTATGAGGACCTGACATGAGGACCAAATACAGCCTGAAATATACTGTGTGTGAACCCAGCCTTACTGTAGAAATTTGCACACAGTTTCACAGGTAAAAAAGCTTGAAACTCTTGAATGCGTGACCTTAGTGTTCGAGGGAGGTGCTTGAGAGAAGTAAGAAAGGTAGTTGTAGAGTGCTTGTAGAGTGAAGAGTAGAGCAGAGGAGAGGAGTTTGCCAGAGGAGCCCTAACCCAGTGTAGCTTTAAACTGCGGGAAATTTTAGTAGATATCTTGAGTGAAGTGATACTCGTACTCACGCTTAGACACTGTCTGACTGCCTTTTGCCCTCTGGTAGTGTAGAACCCGTCCTAGTAGGGTAGTACAAGCCTGAGTCTTTTGTCTCCTCTCTCACTGAGAATCTGGATAAGACTGAACTGCACTTCCTCCACCAGTGAAACTCCTCCTACAGGGGCTTTATGCCTGTCTGCCTGTGAGTGGTAGGGATGAGTATACGCAGGAGAAAGAAGAAAAGGGCACCTCCTATTGGTCAGCATAAAACACAGGGTACAATATGAAACATTAACCCATAACTTACTTCAGCTGTGCAAAAAATTGAAGGATACAAAACACTGGCACCTAGTGGGGAAACTTAATACTTCATCCACCACTTACCCTGAGAGAAAAAGAGCTTTTTGACAGGTCCATAGGAGAGAAACAAACACCAGTGGTGACACACCACACAAATACTATTGTTGTTCTCAAGCCATCATTACACCTTTCCTAACTATAAAATATTATTGTATTACTCCCTTAATGGAAGCTTACTCTTTAGGTGTTTATTGTTAATGGGTAAGACAGAGTTGAGTGATTAAGTGTACATTGTCTGCATGTTGACAAAGCGATTGAGAATTCATTAGGAAGCAGAGACCTGGTGACCATCAGGTGGTCTTTATTGGGGGATTGGACAAGTGAGCACTACTACTACTACTATTGTTTTTTTGTGTTTGTTTGTTTTAAAATGTTTTGCTCAATAAAACAGCACCTTGACAATGGAAAGGTCATTTAAAGTGGTTGTTCAACCAGGACTCCTTTTTGTCCAAACAGCCCCTTTAAAAACAGGCTGCCACTTGATTAATTTCATTATAAAATAAGACTTTATAAATAGGGCCCAATATTACATCCAAGTATGATGTACATTTTTCATATAGAAATAGAGATGAAAAAAATTCTATATGAATAGAAAAGAGGCCCTGGAATTATGGCAGGAATGAAGCACAATAGATTTATGTGAGAGAGAGTGGCGTGATTAAATGACTATTTACAGATAAGAGACCATACACTACATAGAGTGTTACTGAATTATGAAATCATTTATATGTTAATGAGGAGAAATTTACATTTAATTCTTTCCGTGATTTTAAGCCGGAGAACAGATTTGCCTAATGAAAACGCAGAGCAGTATTTGGAATGACTGCTGGAACGGTATTTATGGGTTTCATCTATTTCGTCCTTGCATGTCTTACACTATGGAATAGCATGTAATAAGAGACAGGTAATCAATATGTTATATTAAAGAATAGTGAATACCGTACATGAGAGTAATATAAAACCACTGAAAAGCTCTGAGTCCTTTTTCTTATGTTTTCATACACACCTCCGACAGAGTACTCATAATATTTCAATTAATGTCTTATAAATTGTTGCTTAGGAGAGGCAGAAAATAGTATTCAGATTGAGGCAAGCCACTCTGTAGTAATGAGTGTACAAATCAATGGTCCTTCATGGCTGCGTTTCTAATGAAACCTTGAAAACAATACGTCCATTCCATCCACAGTCTCTAAGCCTGAAACTGAAATTTTAAAACTTAAAAAACACATATCTAGTAATATATATATATATATATATATATATATATATATATATATATATAACTAGATATGTGAGAGAGAGTGAGAGAGTGTGAAAGAGAGAGAGAGAGAGAGAGAGAGAGAGAGAGAGAGAGAAATAACTAAATTACCAAACTTATGGGAGGAGCTGAGGCTGACACATATAGCTTCTCCAGTTGTAATGTCTATGGCCCAGGTCTTGAGGAGGCCTGCAGTTCCTGACACAGCCACTGGTGGCAGAAGAAGACCCATGTCACCCCCTTCTGCTGCCGCACAATGCTAGGCTATGTTCACACTGGGTATAAACACTGGCCATTGTTTGACACGGCTGGTGTTTGATGTGTCAACAATGGCCGATGTCCCAGATGTTCACCCGGCCGATACTGCAGTATCGGCCGGGAGAACATCGCTTGGAATGTGGGCACATTTGGGTGTGTTAAAAAAAAAGAAGAAAGAAAAAAAAGAGATTGTTTTTAGATAAACTGATGTTAAAAGGTTATATAGATGTGTAAATTACTTCTATTTAGAAATCTCAAGTCCTCGAGTACTAGCAGCTGTTGTATGTCCTGCAGGAAGTGATATTTTCTTTTTAGCCTGAAACTGTGCTCTCTGCTGCCACCTTTGTCCATGTCAGAAAATGTCCAGAGCAGGAAAGATTTCTATGGGGATTGGCTCCTGCTCTGGACAGTTCTTGTCATAGACAGAGGTGGCAGCAGAGAGCACTGTGTCAGACTATAAAGAATACACCATTAGGCTATGTTCACATTACGTATGAGATCGGCTGTTCCGTGACCCCGGCCGGGTCACGGAACGGCCGGTCTCTGGCCGGATCATCTTGGCCGGGTGATCTTTCCGGCCACGGAGCTCTGATGCAGGCGCATCAGCGTGCGCCCCCATCAGAGCTTCCCATAGCACACAGTGAAGCGAGCAGCCGGAGCCGCTCGCTTCATTGTGTGAACTGACAGGTCTTTCTGCGTCCGGAATTCACTGAATTCCAGCCGCAGAAAACTGACCTGTCAGTTTTTTCCAGCGTCGTATGGGATCCCGGCCGGAGCGTACACGATGTGTGTACGCTCCGGCCGGGATCCCATTGCACATAAGGCTTTGTTGCACACCACAAAACTACGGCCGTAGTTCTGCGGCGAGAACTACGGCCGTAGTTTTACGTTGTGTGAACATAGCCTTACAGCGGATGTTCTGCCTTTCCTATTAATTGAATAGGATGCTTTGTGCGCCCTACTCTCTTTGCTGAAAGAATTGACATATCAACTTTTTTGTCGGAGAGCCGAGGCATCCTATTCAATTAACACGACATGCAAAAGTCCAAGCAGAGTCTGCGGCGTGGGCTCCGCTTATAATTTCACTAGAATTAATTGTGATTTGGCCCTTAGTGTGTCCTGTATCAGTTTGAAACTGTTGAAACAGAAATACTGCCACCATGTGGTTGGATGACCGCATGACATGCTAAGGCATTAGGAGGGGACTTGACACCTAACTGTTCAGACTGTAGAGGGCACTATGGCCTGCCCTCAACATCCAGATATAGAGGTTAAAGGGGTTATCCAGCGCTACAAAAACATGGCCACTTTTCCCCCTGTCATGTTTTTAAAGTGACAAGGACAGTAATGGTGTGTTTACATAGAGAGATTTATTTGATAAGTTTTGGAAGCCAAAGCCAGGAATGGTTTTTGCAAGAGTAGGAATCTTAATCTATCCTTTTTGACCTGTTCTATGTTTATAGTCTGTTTCTGGCTCTGGCTTCAAAAATCAGATAAATATGTGTAAATGAAGCCTTAAGCCATGTTCACACAACATATGTTTAGCATAAATCACAGCCGAATGGAATCCTGGTCAGAGTGGATACACATAGTATACGCTCCAGCCGGAATTCCAACCGGCCATATGAACAGACATGTCAGTTTTCTGCAACCGCTATTCATTGAATAGCGGACGCACAGTCATGTAGTTTACATAATGAAGCGTGCGCCCGCATCCGAATTAAACAGAAATGAAAATGATCTTCAGTGACACTGGTTGTTCTGTAACCCAGCCAGGTCACAGAAAGGCCAGTGTTATATACTGTGTGAACATGGCCTAACAATGGTAGGCACTGAATACCTGTAATGATGATGGACATTAGAAATGTATAGCTGGTAGGACTCTTAGTGGGGGTGAGACTCGTGTTTTTTTTCTGGTTCTTATGATTTCTGTGTATTTCTCCAAATCTATTAAAGGTCATTTCACGAAACTCATTTGTCTTTCCTTTTCCCTTTTTTTTTTTCTTTTGGTAAAATTGTTAGTCTTCAACAAATATTCTCCATTCATCATTTTATTAAAGCTTCCCCATTATGGAATAATTTACATCTCCCTTAGCTGAGACGTCTTGAAGGTGTAACATTTTTAAAAGAAATTCTCTCTGAGGGCACTTTAAAATCATTTGAAGTCCTCAGTAATGAATTCTCCTTATCTTCTGTATCTTAATATTTCAAGTATTGGAAGATACGATATGTACTTTTTTCTTCTTAAGGTTTTTTTATTGACCCCTTTCCCATGCTGGGTCTTCTGATGTCTAGCTCTCCGCTTAAGGGTTTTACTTGGCCAATATATATATATATATATATATATATATATATATATATATATATATATGCTGTATATATATTTGTGTTAAATCATGGAGACAGTGTGGAAGCTAATAAGGCGGAAATACTAATACGTAGTACGTAGCAATTAATGTTATGTTTAATTAGGAAAAAACACAATTTCATAGACACAGTAATAAAAAAGTATACTATTTGCTTCATAGGCCTGAAGATTTTATATTTATAATTTTGATGGTAAGCTCCAATTCAGTGCTCTATTGCGATTCACTGATAATATTGATTCACTGATAAGATTGCTCATGGACAAACCACTCAGCCAATCAGTGAAGGGTCAGCCTCCTGCCATCAGCCAGGTCATGAAGTGTCACTGCCAAGGTCCCGTGGCCGGTCCCGCCGCTCACCCTGGGCATTGAGAGGTAAGTTCCTACTCCTGATACTACTTAGTGACTGTTGATTCTTATAATGTTAGTAACTTTTTTTAAAGCGTTCTGCAGACTATCCCAATTAAAGGTTGCTTGGGTCTTTCTATCCTTCCAACAGACTTTCCTTCCATGTCCCATGTATATGAAAGGAGTATGTGTATATAAGAATGTATCCCATAAACAGCTCTCCAGTCATGTTCCAAGGCTTCCTAAAGTACAATTGTCATTTAAAAAAAAGTTGTTTTATTTTTGTGCCATAGAAACAAATCAAACATTTTTATCAATTGGGATCTGGTTGCTGAGACCCCTGCTGACTGCTAGAATGAGTGGAGAGAAGCATATGACTGTATGCCTTTTTTCCCTGCTGTCCTTGGACTGCTGATTACAGGTTAAATAGACTTTTGTTAGACATTAGCGAGAAATGGCACTCCATTTTTAGCAATCGGTGAGGTGTGGGGGGGGGGGGGGGGTCTCTGTACCCAATGGAAATGTTTGACATGACTCGAAATAAAGTAAGAATAATTACAAATAAGGGAGTCAAACACAGGCCAAGAGAAGCTATCTCCAAAAGGTGGCACCAGAGAGCTGCTTAACATATTATTCATCCCAGAATTCCCAGTGGAGCATAAATGGCCTATACGTCTCCACGCACCTATTCAGCGCTCTCCTCAAGGAGAAACATTATAAATTTAGTAATTCATTTTAGGAAATCCTAATTCCTCATGATGGCTTTCATTAGCGTGACATTACTTAATTATGATCTCAATTAATATGTTAGGTAGCAGCAAAAGGAATTGCGATGTGGGATCTGAGCTTATTGCAACATTAATAATAATGAAGTAATTGCATTCCTAGTGTCTTCTGGTATTCGTAGCTGGAACAATTAAAGAATGATTGTTATATAGAAGCCCTTATACTACCTGCAGTTAATCCCTAATCTGTTACCTGAATACCTGTTTATAGTCTCTAATCCCCAATAACTGATCCACCTTTCATGGGTAAAAAAACTAGGAAGATTAGTGATATATTATGGCCACTTATTAGAGTCCTCTAGGAGAAAGCACTGCAAGAAATTATAGTTCCATACTCATCCTTAGTAACAATTAAATTAGTCTTGTGTTTTTTTCTCAGTTCGCTTCATCCAGAGGGGATAAGATGTTGTTCGGCCCATTGATGAGCTAAACCCACTGTACTATGGGATAAAGCCATACAACATTCAGCTAAACTACTAAATCAAAAGTATGCTTCTTCCATAGATTAATAGTCTGTAGATACTATCATGTCTGAATTTATTGCATGCAAGCTATATGAAACAGGATATTAAGCCACTGAAAATGAATTATAGCTGTAATTATAAAATGTAATGCATGCATCTTAAACATATACACCGATATGCTTCGATGTACCATAGCTATAAATCCTCGAAAAATATTCTAGTGCTTTGACGACGGAAACAAAAGTTTTGGAAAAAGAACTTTTCATCTGTCAATCAATTTCTTATTTATCAAACCTTTTTACCATAATCACTGTATTTGGAAAGGACCTTTAAGACGAGGCTAAAAATGCGTAATTTGCATTTAATTAGAACTTCTCCAGTTCAGTGATTCACAAACATGTAATTACAGGTAGGAAATGACAGCAATAAGAAAGTACAAGCAAATGTTGAAAGTAGAGTCAAAATATTCGGCCCTGTTTCATAAAAATATATTTTGAATTTCATTGTCTTACTTTGTGGGGTGTCATTCATGTGACTAACAGCGGCAGCTGGGGGTCGGGGCACTCATGCTCGGAGATTGTAAGAGTTTCTTTTAACCATTCTATTTATATTCAGCCCCAAACAGAATACAAACAGAAACATAGTTTTGTATTTTTTCAAAGAGCTTGTAATCCAGGTACATGATTGGGCTGTAACTAATTCTTGCAGGTATTAGGATGCTAAAATATATTTGCCTAGCCCATATGATGAAACAGGGTGTATGGAAAGGAGGTATTATGTTATTATGTGGCCAGGGCTGCAGGAATAATAACAAAAAAGTATACTTACAGTACCTGACTGACTCCCTTGCTGTTATAGGTTTCTCGAATGTCCTATCCCTCTTGAAGTCCTACTAGTTTCATGATGTTTTTTGCAGGTAGAAAATGCCCACTCATTCGCTGATCTCTATGCTGTCAATTAGAGATGAGTGAAGCGAATCTAGGGAAACCAAGATTCACTGCAAATCGCAATCGAGTTCTGCAAAGCAATTTCCCACCGATTTGTTACGGAAATTTGCAAAAACAAACAAAATGGCGGTCGCGCATGCTGTCTGGAGTGTCACTAGGCAGAAGAAAGGGATTAACTATAATCCCTGGTGCCCATCCAATCAGTTGCAGGCCCCTCTGCACCTGCCCCTCACCCTCTATATAAGGCAGTTTGGTAATGGAGGTGGCCAGTCGGCGGTGTGTGGAGGAGAAAGTCGGATGGAGACAGGCAGTTAGAGCAGAGCCGGGAGAGACCAACAGAGCAATTTAGGGACAGAGACGAGAGGAGAGGAGAGGAGGGCTGACTGTGGGTGATATCAGCACCTTACCCTCTATATAAGGTGGTTTGTTTCTGGATGTGACCAGTCACATCCAGAGGAAGTGTGTGGAGGAGAGATAAGGGAGGCAGAAGGGCAGTTAGAGCAGAGCAGGGATAGACTAACAGAGTGATTTGGGGATAGAGAGGTAAGGATAGGAGGGCTGATTGTGGGTGATGTCAGCACCTCCCCCACACCCTCTATATAAGGAGGTTCATTAAGGAGGTGGCCAGTCGGCTATGTGTGGAAGAGAGAGCACAATTGCAGCAGGCAGTTAGAGCAGAGCAGATAGAGAATAACATAGTGGTTTAGGGACAGAGAACAGAGGATATGATAGGAGGGCTCATTGTGGGGGATGTCAGCACCTCCCCCTCCATATAAGGCGGTTCGCTAATGCAGGTGGCCAGTTGGCTGTGTGTGAAGGAGAGAGCAAGATCACAGCAGGCAGTTAGAGCAGAGCAGGGAGAGACTAACAGAATGATATAGGGACAAAGAGGAGAGGAATGGCAGAAATTGGATGATTGACTGGCTGATTGACATCATTTTTTAAATTGTGATTTTCCAATTTTTGACACTTTTACAACAACATGCATTAACAAATTTGTCTTATGTAATATTCCCAGTACTGTAGCTACTATAGTTTTGGCTGTGTTATTAAAATTTGTTAAGAATTCCATTCGCGAATTTCCAGCTGCTTCGCTCATCTCTACTGTCAATTATTATGAGGTGCCGAGCAAGTATTTCCTGGTATTTTTTAGCTTCTAGCTCAAATAAAAAAAAAATGTTAACATACAGCAAGCACTATAATGTTTGAGTACTTAATTGAGTAGAGCATTTTAAATAATCAAATAAACCCCTTTGAAATCAATGGGAGACTCAAGCATTTAACCAGGTGCCTCCTACTTTGCAGAACAGAGGATACCTGATTTTCTCCTTCAATGGTATGGCATTTTTTAATGTTTGTATATTTTGTCCCTTGAAGGGATGTGTTAATGAAATATACACAAATTTGAAAGAAAAAATGCAATACCTTAGTCCAAGGCTAATTAGAAATGAGGTTACTTTTTCAACCACATATCACTAGGTATATAGATACAGTGTGAGTAACATTTATTCACAATAAGTAATAAGTGAGTAATGTTTATTCACAATAAATCTGACCTTGGTGTCGTTTTATATGGGGAAACAATGACTAGGTCATTATAAAGGCTTGCACAGGTGGAGTTTCCTAGTTTTCAGAGGTTAAGAAGACCTTATTGGCACGTTTTCCAATAGTTTCTATATATTTATATTTAATAAACATGTAATTGTGCAGAGCAAGCATATTGTACTGCATTACACTCTTATATGTTGTTAAGAAGGTTCTAGAACAGGGGAAGTTCCTGCCCAGCCACCAATTCCATACTAGGTGGAGGGTGACCTGTGGGTTTCTGGCCAGGCATGGTTCATTATAATAGCTAAAAAGGCTACAAGATCAAGTAATAGGAGTATTGTGCCAAGAGGCAATTGTTGAAGCAGCTTGTGCCCCATTGATGATGAATTGCTCATTAGCACTTGACCGAGTTTGCTATCACTGATGAGACAAGTTTTTGTCTGAAGTAGTGGCTGGGGCGTTCAGAGGGGGACCTGAAAAAGTGACAGGAGTACCCTGTGGTAAATGAGAGTAGGATGTTTGTTATCTATGCAACAAATATGTTTAAAATATATAAATGCCCATTATACCCCTTTAAGCTTTAAGCTGAACCTCTGAACCATATGGAATCACAATGCAGCACACTGGAGTGCTACTGTACCTAGGTATATTTCACTGATTTCATACTGGATATTCTTTTATTGGGGTCCTACTGTACCTACATATATTTCCCTGATTTCATACTGGATATTCCATGGATATCATGGAAGCTTCTTCCTATAAGCACCACATGGTGGAACACGCAGTGCCTACACTGTCATAACACAGACTATACAAGCTTTTGTACAGCCTTTTGCATGCAACTTTTTATATGCACAATTTGAGACCCAGACGTAACACATAAAAACTATGAAAGTTGAAACTATGATGGAGACAGACATTGTTTTTATTATCTTTAAAATAATTCATAAACAAATCATATTTGAAAAGCATTTAAAAAAAAAAAAAATGAACATTAGAAAGAACAACACAACAATGATAAAATATGTCAACATACCCAGAATATTTGGCATTTACATGTAACCGCTTTAGAAGGTTAACCTGTAAATCTCATGAAATATTTATAAATATTATAAATATAATAACGCATTTATGTCAAAATAAATAAAGCAAAACTAAACAATGAAAAAAGTTTTAATCAACTGACATGAGATGTTGGATTTATATACATATGTATGTTGGTTATTATGTTGGCAAAGAAAACTTCAGATTATAATGCAACGCAAATTAAATTCTACCTGTGTGCCAACAATCACATGGTAGGCTATAATAACACGTAGAATATATAATACAGGATAAATTGCTATTTATGCCCAGTTCTAAATTTCATTTGAATAACAAAAATTATAGAGTACATATGCCAGCAGACAGTATTACAATACGAGTTAAACATACAGAGTAAGGAACTTGAAATCTATGCTGTGAACATTTAATGAGTAAATTATAGGAGGGAATAAGTTTATTTAAAAAGTTTAAATGTTGCAAAAAAAAAAAAAGTTTACTAAATACAACCAAAGATATGCTGTGTGTTAGGAATACGACTTTGAGCTCCTCGGTCCGTGTCGGGCGGTCGACGAAGCGCTGAGTTTGTCTGTGTTTTTTTTTTACACTGTCTGAATTGTGTTGTATTTGCCAGCCACACCCGCTTTTCCTGGCAGACTCCTGGCAGTGCAGGGGTTACTGCTCTGCTTCATCTTCTTAGCTGAATTTGCTGCTGGGATCAGGGCAGGTCCAATCATCTGCTGGACTTAGTCTCTGATCCTAGATAAAAAGCAGCAAGTTTCTTTCTTCCCTGCTGACTATTAGAGTTCACTCGCCTGCTCAGCTCCCTGTTTAGTTCCTCTGATCTCTGTATTCTGGACCTTCTGCATTTGACCTTGACTATTCTCCTGTTTGCTGTTTTTGTACTTCGCCGCTCGACTGTTGCTGACCTGGTTTGTCTGACACCTCTTATTGTATTTTGTTTGTCTGTCCGTGCTGTGTGTGTCGAACCTATTCAGTGTAGGGACCGACTCCGTGGTTGTCCGGGCCATTTAGGGTCGTCCGTGGCAAGTAGGCAGGGTCAGTGGGTGGGGTCAGCTCAGGGCTCACTGTCCGTGTCTTGTCAGACTGCCTTTGCCATACTGACCATAACACTGTGAATTAGCCATGGAATTAAAAAGAGCCATTCACAGAGTCTATAGGAGCATATGTCAATGGTACATTGTGTAACATACTTGCCTCTGACTTACTTCTGACATATCAGAGCAGCTTCTCCAGGCTGACAGGGTAGAGGGCGTGAGGAGATGGTGACTCATTTGTCCACACTATATGCAGCATGGGAATAGTACAAGTAGGCTGAAATGCTTGGTCAGACAGATCTGGTTTGGGCCTTACAGATGTCCCTAATCTGGTCTCCCTAAGCTGCTCTATAAAACCTCTCAGCTGCTGATTGCAGTTGCCTGTGATTTGGTCTGTTAAACCACGCAAGTGTTTACCTGCCTGCTTGAAGCTGTTGGCCTACTGACCTCTGCTTGTACCTTGGATTTCCTTTTGCTTTAGGATTTGACTTTGATGTACTACTCCTGGACTTTCTGACCTCAGATTAGTATTGACTTGTAATTGTGTTCCTGACATATTCATCTGTTCGACCTGGTTAGTCTGACTTATATGTTCTGTCCTTTCCCCCATCCCTCACATATTAGAAATGAATCATCACCCAGTTGGGGGCCACTATTTAGGGTGGTTGTCAAGAAGAACTAACCCTTTATCCCTCCTGACATTACACACAGTCCTTAACCTACACCATGGTATGTCCAGTTGTGTTAGGGCCCGCTCACACTGAGTAAAACAGTCACACAATCTGAGTGGAATCTAGCCTGCCTCAGTGTCTTGATGTAATGTGTTTTATGTCAAAGAATTGACATGCAACACATTACATCGAGACATTGAGGCAGGCGGGATTCCTCTTGGTATTTCTGCCTGTTTTGCTCAGTGTGAACATATCCTTAGAGCATACATTTTACTATGTATTTGAGTTAGACCTAAACAAATAGGATTAAACCTGCTTTTAGATTCTATTAGGGCAGGCATGCTGCCATACCTTTATTCATAAAGTCCTTTGCGCTGTAAATTAGGGATGGTCCGAACCTGGTTCAGACGGGGTTCGTACGAACCCTCCGCAATGATTACCGCTGTCTGCCCGCTCCGTGCAGCGGGCGGATTCAGCGGGAGGAACGCCTGGAAAACTGGGATACAGCCATAGCCATAGGCTGTATCCCAGTTTTCCAGGCGGTCCTCCCGCTGTATCCGCCCGCTGCACAGACAGCGGGAATCCGAACCTCGGCGGGTTCAGACCATCCCTACTATTAATGATAAATCTTACTTTTTCTTAATATGTAAATGAGGCAGTTTGTTGCACTGATGGTGGTCCTGTAGCCCTCAGTGTACCAATCCACCTCCTCAGCAGCTACTATAGCACACCTCTTTGACATTGCTACAGCAGGCCGTAATAAATATTCACAAGGTCACATTTTTTTTTAGAAGGCGGCAGACAGGTGGATCAGTGCACTAAGGGCTACAAAACCTCTCCTAGTGCACCAAACCATTACATTACATATTAATAAAAGGTAAAATTTATCATTACTGGGACATTGGACCTTCTAAAAAAAAAAGGTATGGACGCACTTCCCCTCCCCTGTCCTATTATAACCTATGAGCAGTTTAGATCTGTCGAACATGCTGTTAGATTCCCTTTAAATAGGCAGCCAGACCTATTATAATCAGTGGTCTGTACAGAGGAGAAAAGCCATGGCTAGATCCAGCAGGCATGTAACCAAAGACAGGACCAGAGGAGGAAGCATCCAGGCAACATTATGGTTGGAGCCAAGGTAGATATAACTGGATGGAAATCCCACCACTGGATTTAGGCATGGTACCTTTCCACTGAAACATTCTAATGTAAATTTGAGCTCCTTGTTTTGATTCCATCTCAAATTATGATCTTAATTTTTCCCACCTCTAAACATTTACCTAGTAATGTCCTTAACCTGACTGACTCATCTGCTAACAATTGATACTGTGGGATCTGATCGGGAAAGGCTATAGGCTGAGAGTAAAAAATGTGGTTATCCCTTGTTACTTAGCACTAATCTAGTTGTGAAACTCATTTCTGTGAGATCCATATTTGTTCAGTTGGAGTCAGTGTTCATTTGGAGTCATTCTCCACAACTTCTGACTTTATTAGTGGAGCTACCCTGTTCTCTCTGCTAAAAATAGACGTTTAATATCTGTATTGTATTGATGAAATGTCAGTGATATATAGATGAGAAAGAACTAAACCAAACATAGTGAGATTTTTTTCAATGATTGAAATTAAAATGTAATCTAAATGGAATGATTCTAGCCGTAATATTTTTTCTTACAGACAGCAGTCTTCCGCCGATCCATTATTTATTCCAGTAACAAGCTGCAGATTTTATTTTGCCATCCAACCACAATAGAAAAATTATTTTGAAATGACTGTGTGTTAAAATTATTTTGAAAATTCTTTTCCGTAGGTTCCTCTTGTTTGAACCCAGTCATTTGCACTATTTAAAGTAATTTTCATGGCGATAATATCTGTTATTATGGTTTACTCTTCTTCCAGTGTGCTGAAAAAATATACTGTGTGTGGCCAGAAAATTGCAAATTGTAGAGAGCTCTAACATGGTACCTGACAGTGCTGTTAATGTGTTTTATCTAGATTTTATTATTATTATTTTTTTTTTTATATTTCAAATACAGAAACAAGCGAGCAGTAGAATCATCGAAAAATATATGACACCTATATTTATTGTGTTGGAACAATTAAACATGTGTGAGCATAAGATAGATACTACATATTTATCCAAGGTATGAAAAAACATAAGACTTTCATTGCCTTGTGAACTATAGCATAAGAGATTAAATAGGGGTGGGGAGGGATGTGGAAAAGTAGGGGGAGGTCAAATAGTGAACAACAGGGGTAACAAATGAGCTCATCTCGTATAGGCAAATAGCAAGAGAGTAAAATGCATAACCTTAACCATTGTCATCAGGTGTTCCACCTCTTGTCTATCAGATAGGGCTGTTGGGTGAGGGCCACCACACATTCCAGCAGGGCCTTTCACTAACAATTCACAATGAAACAAAGAGTGAGGCGGTCGGCACTATTAGCATAGGTGAAGCTGTTAGCGGCACAAGGAAGGTAACTCAGGAGAGACTTGCATAAGTGGTGCTACCGTGCATGAGCGAAAACAAGTTCATTGCAATAGTGACATGTAAAAAAGAAGGCAGCAAGGTGCACTCACCATTATGCGATTGTGTAGCTTTTATTAAGGATTCAGATTCAATCCATGCGGGTAATGTGGACGCCAACACCCTCCACTGGGATGACAGCCGTTTCACGCCCTAGTTCGGCGCTTCGTCAGATCCCACCCCCTTCAGCTAAGTCACATAAATACCCGTGTTTCGTGACGTGTCTGAAGCTGGGCGTTACAAAACTTCATAAAAGCAAAAGTATGTTAATATACAATTACAATATGTTCAAGACGTGTGATTTAAAGGAACATGCTTAGGTCGGTACGTTCATTTAAACCCATTTTACCTTGGGCATTGGTAGCCAGGATCCAGCGCGCTTCACATTGGAGCAAATATTTATTGGGATCTCCTCCCCCTTTATTCTGTACTCGCTGTAGCCCCATAACTTTAAGGTCCTTTATATTGCCTTTGTGTTTTGTGTTCATATGCTCTATAAATCGTGGGGCTCCTTGGCCAGTTCGCAATGACCTCACGTGTTCACTGAAACGTGTGTTTAGTGATCTAATGGTCTTACCTATGTAGTATAGGCCACACGTACATGTGATAGCGTATACTACATATCTTGTATCTTGTACGATTTATAGAGCATATGAACACAAAACACAAAGGCAATATAAAGGACCTTAAAGTTATGGGGCTACAGCGAGTACAGAATAAAGGGGGAGGAGATCCCAATAAATATTTGCTCCAATGTGAAGCGCGCTGGATCCTGGCTACCAATGCCCAAGGTAAAATGGGTTTAAATGAACGTACCGACCTAAGCATGTTCCTTTAAATCACACGTCTTGAACATATTGTAATTGTATATTAACATACTTTTGCTTTTATGAAGTTTTGTAACGCCCAGCTTCAGACACGTCACGAAACACGGGTATTTAAGTGACGTAGCTGAAGGGGGTGGGATCTGACGAAGCGCCGAACTAGGGCGTGAAACGGCTGTCATCCCAGTGGAGGGTGTTGGCGTCCACATTACCCGCATGGATTGAATCTGAATCCTTAATAAAAGCTACACAATCGCATAATGGTGAGTGCACCTTGCTGCCTTCTTTTTTACCTTTCACTAACACTTGGCTTGTTTGAAATAGGGTCTCTTGAGATATACAGTTGTCGAGTACCTAGTGCAAGAGTAGCTAATTTGCGGAGACAGACATCTGAGGGGAATGGGCAGATAAAAAAGTAGGTGAATGTCCCTGAGATATTGGTGTGGGGGGAGGAGAGGAGGACAAATTCCTTAAATGCCATCCATGGCAACCAACAGCGCGAGTATCTGTCCTTGTAGTGGACGGTGTCCGATAGGAGTTCCTCCATTGGTTCAATATGATTAATTTCCCTAAACCACTCAGCTATGGAAGGTGGAGCAGTGGATTTCCATTTGCAGGGGGTTACCGTATGAACGACGATTAATAGGAAACTGATGAGGGATCAGGAAAGTTATCTAGATTTTTCTTATATAAAAAATTGACGATACAGAAAATGAGATTGCTGAGAAAGAAGAAAAATATACATATTAATTAAAGGGGTTGTCAAGGGACATCATGTTTCTTTTAAATTTATGCAAGGGGTTGTGTAACTCAACTTAAGGCTATGTTCACACTAAGTATATTTGCCGATTGCAACAACGGCCGTGATTAATACGAAAATATATGTTATATTGCCATCTAGCGAATCCTGGTCGGAGTGTATACACATGGTATACACTCCAGCCGGGATCCCTAGCGGCGCCATACAAAATCGACTTTTCTGTTTTCTATGGCTGCTATTCATTGAATAGCAGCCGCAGAAAACCCTGTCAGTGCACACTATGGAGCGTGCGGCTCTGGCCGCACATTGCATAGTGTGCAGTGGGGAGTTCTGATGCGGGTGCGCACAGATGCGCCCCATCAGAACTCTGTGGCGCTAAAGATCATCCGGCTGATAAAAAAGTAACTTGCCATGAAAAGTAAAGTCTGCTTTTCCATAAGTGGAGATTCTTCCTGATAAAGTATTTTACCCATGCAGAGTTAAAATAGATAACATAACCCTTTGTATTACCAACATGGTATTTAATAGAAGACCTATTGGTCTTTTTTTTCTGCACTCCTCACCGCATCTAGTGCCAAGTGCCCCACTTACCAGTTTGGCATTGGTATAGGCTTTGAGCTAATTTGGTATTACAATTTTTTCTGTCATTAATCCCCAAGTGTCAAGGGAGAGTTAAGTTTAGTTTAATTTAGCTTGGTCAATGCTATGCTACGTCTTTCGGTTGCTTGGCTGCCACTAAGACACCTAGACTGCATAATGCCTATTCTACATCATGGTGGACCGTAGAGTGGGAATGTGGATCGACTTGCCTTTCTCTTAGAACAACATACCTGTGATCCAATCCGCTTGTGTTCTCCCACTTTCTTCCCGCTAACATCAACAGTCCATTCTACTTAATTCAAGTAATAGTCTCTGAGACAGCCTATTTCCCTATTGTCAATGATACTTGTATATTTTGTTGACTGATTGTAAAATGGAAAATTCTGAATAAAACGTAAAAAATATATATTTCCTATCATTACTGTTTATTATTAGACAACACACACCTGGGGATTTCCTGCAGCCTTCATGAGGGGGATCAGGGACGAAGATCACATGTGCAATCTAGTAAGTGCTCTTGGCTTATAGAAGTAGCACTGCTATGACAGGTGCCTGGAACCTATCCCTTCAACATACTTATTCATTTCCATGTAAATGGCTTATAATGGTTTGATTTTCCAAAGGTTGAGACTAGAAATGAGTGAATTTACAGTAATAACAAAGGAAAGCTCTTTGTAATCTCTGCAATCCGCAATCCCCTGCTGCCTTCTAACTCACTGCGGCTCCATGCCGCTCCCCCTTGGGTGCTGGGAAAAGCTGCATACAGTCCTGGAAAACTGAGAGAAGTTTCCCAAGATTTTATCCAGCTTTTCCCAGCACCAGGAGCGGCACAGTGTTCAAAGATAGGTGGCTGATAAACCGACTGCCAAGCTAACAAAGCCCATCCCTTCGTTAATGCTGTACGGTCGCTCATCTCTAATAGCACCCATCAACAATTAACCTCCTCACTGCATATATTGTGCAATTTAACCAATACAGTAGCCAACAGTATATTATTAACAGTATATTACTAAATAGAAATTTTAATATAAAACTAGGTGCTTGGAAAGAAACAAATGTAACCATTAAAGCACTGGAAGAGTAAAATCAATATAAGGGTGCCTTCACACGTACTGTATCGCTGTGTATTTATTGCTGTGAGTTTCTCACACATAAATCCACAATGATACTGATTGCTATATAGTCAATGTATGTGTATTCTCGCTGCGTGTTTGGTGCGATTTTGGTGTGTGTTTGCTGTGATTTTGATGCGTGTTTGGTGCAATTTTTACATGCGATTTTTGATTTTCACATGATTTTCACAGGAGAGTTTAACAGCACAAAAACGCAACTACTTTTGTGCGAGTTTTGTGCGATAAATACGCAGCGATATGGTATGTGTAAAGGCACCCTAAGGCTATATTCACACAACCTATTGTATTATTTATGACATCCCCAATGTGTAGAAGATGAAAAAGTCTTCATCACTGGCAACAACCCCTTTTTTAAATTAAAGCGTTCTGGGATAATTTTGGTTGTAAATCTTCAGAAACTTCCACCAATTCGACATTATGAGCCATCTTTCATAATTTTTTTTTTTAAATAACAAATGGGGATTCTTCTGGTGATCCAGTACTTCTAGTGTAAAATTTTGACTACATTGTGTACTTTCTATGGCCTTTTCTGCTCCTATTGCTTCTTGTATATAGATTTGCTCTTCTTAGGTCAACCACTTCTGCTACCAAAATCTCTATAGCATATGTGCTGACAATTGGTGGATGGACTGTTCTATGGTGGATAATGGGGAGACTGATCAGTCAGTTGGCCCTATATGCCCAGATAAGTAGACATACTTCCGAGAGAGGCTATTGCTAGTGTAGGGTCCAACTCTCTGAGGGCACCTTACCGTGGTGAGTTGGTACATTCTGTTTGATCAAACTATTTGCTAAGAACCTAATGTTTCTAAAAAACCTAACATACTATATGGCACTTGCAGTTTGCTGCAGCAATTTTCATTTTTTTTTTTTTTAGCCTGATCAGTCCACACTTCATGTTAATGAGGGCCAAACCAATTGTAGTTAATAGATCCACTAGTGAGAACAGTAATGATTGTGTTCCCATTTTTAAACTTATTATATTTGTCTGTAACTATTATATTCAAGAAAACTGAAAATCTAGACAAATACTTTTCCTTTGTAGCTGCAGACTGATGGCTAATTTGTATTTTTGCTAGATAGCGTCTAAATAAGTATTTAATTACTATGCCCAGGTCCTTGGGATGAAGAGTGTGTCTCTTACATTATGCAGGGGGTTGTGCCTCCATGTCTGCTTATCTATTCAGTGACAGCTCCCACTGATTCATTATATCTCTATCTACATTTCTTTAATGTTAAAAAGCCGGCACTAATATGACAGTCAATAGCAATGTTGGGCTCATCAATGTAGCGCTGTATCACATGAATTGTTATGACTTGATCAATTGTACTCTGGAGAAGTACATCACCTCTAAAGACAATGCTCTTACATAATGAAATTATGTCATGCTAAAGGGGTTTCAAGGTTACAAAAAAAGTTTGCTATGGCCACATTTTTTAAAACTATTTATCTCAATATATACTTATTAAAGTAGTTCTCTCTTATTTCATTAAAGGGGTACTCCAGTGGGGGGGGCACTTTTTTGCTGGGACCGGGGAGGAAGTGGCCGAGGGAAAAGACATCCACTCACCTCCCCGGTTCCAGCAGCGGGTCCCGCATCGCGGTGCTCCGGTGCCCGGTTCCCGGCCGCGTCTCAGGTCCGTTTAGCCACTTAGTGAAGATGGCGGGATCTGAGTGGACATGAAACGGATCCCACCTCCTTCACTGAGTGGCTGAGTGGACCTGAGACGTCACATCTCGGGCCCGCGTCAGACACCCGGAAGCGGCCGGGAACCGGGCACCGGAGCGCCGCAATGCGGGACCTGCTGCTGGAACCAGGCAGGTGAGTGGATGTCTTTTTCCTCAGCCACCTCCTCCTCGGTCCCAGTAAAAAAGTGCCCCCCCACTGGAGTACCCAGGTCGGGATCACTTTTATGGCAATGGCCAGTGAAGTAATGGGTGAGAACAATTACATTAACGTACCTCCATTGCTCTCACTCTTATTCCACTGCTCTAGTCCCCTGGTGTGCGGCCGCTCATCTCTAATGTCTAGTTCTAGAAAGCTGAAATTCTGTAAGTCCACTATGAAACAATGATATTGGAACACATTACAGCTGGGTAGTCCAGGAGTGTAAGAAAAGATCAACCTTTAATAAAGAAGAAAACTAACATGTAATATAATACTAACAAGCAATTACTGTAAAATATCAATTTATTCCTCAGCTTTGGATCTTGATCTTCTGATGAGTTCAGGTTATACATAAAGAAAAAAGTTCAGAATATATAGCAGCAAGTGACCGTAGGCTTAAACTATTTATTTTCTACCAGACTCTGTAAAACATACAATAATTTTTCTATCTGCTTGACCACCCACTGTCTTCAAAGACTTTTGAATTTGCAAAGATACAAAATTCGGTCTACTTATATGTCCTGTATTTCTGTCATCATCTATGTTTAGTTTGAAGTTGCAAAAAAAGAATAAATAGGAAGATGTAAGAAAAGATAAAAATGAAAAGGGATGAATGGAAAAAAAGAAAGAAGAAGGAAGGAAGTTGAATTGGGATGCGGGCACATCAATGAATAGCGGGCAAACAAAACGAAAATGGACATATCAGTTTTCTTTGAGACCAACTGAAATCCCGGCCGAAGCATATACTATGGGGGAGATTTATCAAAGGGTGTAAAATTTAGACTGGTGCAAACTGCCCACAGCAACCAATCACAGCTCAGCTTTCCTTTCAGCCCTGCCTAAAGCTGAGTTGTGATTGGTTGCTGTGGGTAGTTTGCACCAGTCTAAATTTTACACCCTTTGATAAATCTCCCCCTATGTGTATAAACTCCAGCCAGGATTCCCTCTGACTACTATGCAATGTATCTTTTGTAATAATCACGGCCGTTGTTGCAAATAGCAAAAACAGCCATGATTAATACAAAAGATACACCTTGGAGTGTATTTTTATCCTCTATTTTTTTTTGTTTTTTTGTTTTTTTTTACTCTGGTTTGCCTCATTGACTATGGCAGAGCATCTTTGTACTAGTATTAGCCTCTCCTGTGTTGACCCCTGCTTGCTGACCATCCACCATTGTTTATTTTTTGTCCTCGTCTCGTATTTGTCTCATGTTCTGCCTGACCTAATTTGGCTTAGGGAACTGCTCCAAGTTGTCCATGCCTAGGACATGTTGAGGCAAGTAGTCAGGGAAAGTGAGCGTGGGACAGCGTCAGGACTGCACTGTAAGTAGTAAAAATGCCCAAGTGACCAAAGGGCATATTGTGAATGGCATGTCTTTTGAACTGTTCCCAGTATGAGGTAGGTAAATCCTACCAAAAGTGGTCTGGGAAGGAAATCCATTGAACAGGTAACAAGGTAATAGGCTTCTAATGGATTCATGATGCTAGCCAGCCAGGTTCTATCCTGCACTGTTACTTTAACACATAAGACTTACCGACACTCTGTTGTAACCCCCACAGTATACGGCTGCTGCCACACACAGCATCCCCCCCATTACTGTTGAATCCACTCTTAGCTATACTGTAACTCTGGAGGCAGAATGAGAGAAAAGAGCCCTACACACAGCAATTAGTTGCTCAGGAACTGTTTAAGGAACAGGATATGGAGTTAAAGGTTTTGTCTTGGTGTCCAAATGCCCCAAATCATAATCTGATTACTCACGTGTGATGGAAAAACAAGTGTGATCCATGGAGGCTGCAACTCACAATGTACAATACCTAAAGGATCTACTAAGAAGTATTGTTGTCAGATACCACACGATTCAATAGTTCAGAGCCATTTTCATGGCATGAGAGGATTTAATGTTATGGCTGATGTTGTCATTGTCATTGGGGCAGTCCCTAGTGGCTTCTGCTTGCTTCACCAGCCTAGATTAATAGATTTCTTCCCAAATGAAAACAAAAAGGAATTTACCAACCAGACCTGGCGGTTGACACCCCCCATCACACTCCTCTCTCCTCTGTGTCAATGTGAAACAGCCTCAAAGACTTACATTATTAGGCTATGTCCACACGCTGTATGAGACCAGCCTGCTGGTCTCATTAAGGGTACGTTCACACATACCGGATCCTCAGCGGATTTCTCACTGCAAATTCACAGCAAGACTCGCTGCGGATCCCTGCCCAGTAAACTCTATGAGCAGACAAACTCGCAGCAGGTTGCACATCCCACTGCGAGTTTGTCCACAGCCCACCCCATTAACCCAACTGCCGCCAAAGTGTATACATCACCTGGTCCCTGCTCTGGCTTGCTTCGGGGCTCCCGGTGCCTTCACATGCCGCTTAGCCAATCAGTGAGCTGCGGCAGGGCAGTGCACTGATTGGCCGAGCGGGACGTGCCGAGAACCACCGAAGCAAGCTGGAGCTTGGACCAGGTGAAGTATAGGCTCCAGCAGTGGGCTGCATCTGTGCGTGCCCGCATCAGAACTCTCCACTGCACGCTATGGAGCCGCTCGCTCCACAGTGTGCATTGATTTTCATTGAAAAGCAGTTTTCATTGAATAGCGGCCGCAGAAAACTGACGTGTCAAAACCCTCGAAGCAAGCTGGAGCTGGGATCAGGTGAATTATAGGCTCCGACGATGGGGAACATCCGTGCACGTCCGCATCAAAACTCTCCACTGCACGCTATGGAGAGTGCGGCCAGAGCCGCTCGCTCCACAGTGTGCACCGACAGATTTTCATTGAATAGCAGTTTTCATTGAATAGAGGCCGCAGAAAACTGACATGTCAGTTTCTCGCAGCGCCGCTAGGGATCCAGGCCCGAGTGTATACACTGCGGCCGGGATTTCATAGGCGGCAACGTCACGTATATTTTCTTATTGGTCACGGACGTTGTTGCAATCAGCAACAAAGGCTGTAGTTTTACGAAAATATACGTAGTTTGAACATAGCCTTAGTGTCTTGTCAATAATACAGACTTCTCTTTCCCTTTTCTTTGCCTCGTTTTCCTGATCGGTTCAGGTCTGAACACTACAACTTTTGACAAGCCTCTTATATCCTGACAGTGTCCAATTAAATAGGCTGATTTGATAGCTCATCAGTTACTGATCATTGAGATGAACATAATAGCAGAGTGCAGAGCAGAGGGGAACAGTGGAGCTAGCCATACCCCTTTAAATTCTAGCCTGGCCCTGTACAGAACTAAGATAATGCAAAGTATAGCATAGGGCAACAGTTATTTTAAACCTTCACCATTGTCTTAAGAAATAAAATAGAACTCTGTTATATCACTACATAAGACTTTAGTTCTCCAATAATCCACAGTAGGCCAGAATTTTCTTTCTAAAAGCAATAAAGTCATCCCAAAAAAAAAAAAAAAACATATTATGTCTGAAACAAAGCATATTTACTATACCATAAATAGAGCTGTGAAATAAATCATTTTGAGATAACACTGTAAAGTTCACTGGGGTCCAGATCAAATTAATCTTGGCAAAGCAATTTAATTAAGCCCATTGGCTGAGATAATGAATAGTATGAAAACAGCAATCTGCATTGTTTTTGGGATTTGGTGAAAGCTTCTAATTCCAAATAAAAACAATGAAGTTGAGCTGGGGAAATGCAAATATTATGAAATGCAATCACTTCTAGATTGCAAAATATTTATTATAAAAGTATTCTTTTATGTTTTGTATTCTATCGTTCTTTACAATTCTGACTGACATAAAGGACACAGTTAATATGAGGCTGCTTTGCCACACATCACATTTCCTTGATGCTGATCCACTTTACACATTTAATTTAGCTAAAAGCTTGTTATTTTGCCGTTTAGTTGTTTTTCGAGGGCTTTTTGTAATATATTTTATTTTATATTTTATGATAAAGCGGAACAGAATCCTTTCAGAGATTTAAATGGTCCTATGTTACAGTCAAAGTAAATATAAAAGTACAAATAGCAATGCACTTTTTGCTTTTTTGGAACAATAGAGTGTTTTTGAAAATTCACCATACTCTGAGCGTGTGTTTTTATTATTATTATTATTATTATTATTATTATTATTATTATTATAAAAAAAATTTGCATTTTTTTCCATGGTATGAACCACTGCTTCTTATGCTAGATTTTGATTGGCTGTACCATTATTGATTGGCTGTACCATTTGCATAAATAACTGCATACATTGACCAATTAATTCCTAAAAGGTATTTGGATATTAGGACTTCACTTCCCATGTGTTGCCTACTAAAGCCTACTAGAGCTAGTGGCCCTGTCACCAAATCACCAGTTGTGTTTTCTTTGAGTACTTACTCGACCACAGCACCTAGGCTTTTGCGCATTTAGGTGTACAGGTACGCCCCCCTCAGGGTATAGAACTATGAAGCAAGCTCAAGAGCTCAGCCTGTTTCATAGCGCATAAGGACCATCTGCTGTCAGCAGCTGGGTCCTTACCATCAAGGATGGGATTGCACTGGAGACCGTCATTAACCCCTTAAAAACTGTGATTATGCGACTGTGGCATTGAAGTGTAAGTGACAGGAGCAGCTCCTGCCACTTAGCGATCGGGACCCCCACAGCGTGACTGAGGCGGTCCCGGTTTCCCTTATTGCCGCAGGTAGAATACCCCTAATAGGGTCTGCTTCAGGCAAGCTTTATGAGAAGATTGCAGAGAACACTGATCAATGCTAGGTTATGGCATAGCATTGACCTGTATAGGCAATCTAATGATTGAATGTAACAGTCCGCCAGGGGGTCTTGAAAAGTGTAAAATAAATTAATAAAGTTTTTAAAAACATGCCAAAGCCCCTCCCTGATACAAGTTTAAATCATCATATTTTATACATAAACTATAGAATAGAGGTAACCTGTCAGTTTTACCGTAAAGAGTTCTACATAAACACAGAAAAGCCACATTTGTGGATTTGAAAGGTTTTTTTTTTTTTTTTTCAATTTCACCCCATAAATAATTTTGTGGGAGTTTCATCATTAATTTTATAATAGGTTGAAAAGTGCCATTACAAAGTACATTTGTCTCTGAAAAAAACCTTACATGGTGGAAAAATAAAAAAAAAGTTATGGCTCTTAGAAGACGAGGAGGAAAAGATGAAACTGCAAAATTACAAATTGGCCTGGTCCATGGTCCTAAGGCCATTTTAAGCTTTGTCCTTAAGGGGTTAATGAGTTGACCAATCAAAGCAAACAACATAAAGTTCAAAATACATTGGAGTAATACAAGTGGAATGTGTTGACACCTTTTAGTTTCTTTGAGGTTTATCATCTGCAGATAATTTCTGTTCTGGGAAAATGAATATTCTCTTTTGTATTGATGTCCGTAATGGTGATAATTATTATTGGAGAGCGCAGCAGAACATGCAGAGTGTTACATTCTTTACCATAGGCTACAATTAGGCTGCTGTTTACTGGCTCAGCTTGAAAAACTATTCCAGTGAGAAGGCAGAGTTCATCGGCTTTATTATAATTCCCATTATTTCATTATAACAGAGCTGAGCCTTATGAGCTTCTACAACCCTGTAAGAATCAGCGCAATTAAATAGATGACATTTATTCATGTATTCATTGTAGCTCTATCAACATCATGTACCCTGCATAGTGTCAATATGTAAAAATCTTTTTATACAACACTTCTATGGTCTCTCCTCTGCTTCCTAAGCAACCTGATATTGAGCTAAAAAGGAGTTATCCAAGATTAGAAAGACAGATACTTTCTTATAAAAAAAAATAGCACCACCTCTGTCCTCAGGTTGTGTGTGGTATTACAATTAATTTATTTTAATTGAACTTGAGTTACAAAGCCCACTTCCAACAGGGGGGATGCTGTTTTTGGAAGAAAGTGGACATGTTTTTCTAAACCATTGGCTTCCCACTTTATCTTAGTCTGCTCATCTCTGAAAGCACTTGTCAATCAGCCAAAGTGGACATTGCAGAAGGGATGTTGCTAGGGTCTAAAAGGACAAGCCCCAATGCACATAAATAAGTATGTATATAGTTATCACATAACATATAGACCAGAAGAAAATATTGCCTTCCCACTGCTACTGAACAAAATGCACCATATACAGATAGACATTAGTAACACTATATATTGCCAAATAACACTTCCATACTATGAGCACTAAACACCTTCGTAGTGACTAAAACTCTTCATTTTATCATCTCCATCTTGCCAGAGCACCATGACAACTTCCTCCATGCTGGACAAACATCTTAGGCTCTATACTTTTCTGCCCCCCCCCCCCCACACACACACAAACACACACACACATACACCTATACACACATACACCTACAACTACATATAAAGTCCCCCAATCCATAATAATGCCCTCTTTCCTTTCCTATACAATAAAGTTTGTGGGTAGATTAGTGAGTGGTGTGGGGAGGTTAAGGATATTCCCTACAGTAGGTAGGTCACCCCAATAAGTAGTCATGTGCCTCAAGTACCTGGCTTCCAACAGTAAATAGCTAGGTTTCTCCAATAGATAAGTAGCTAGTCTGCTAGTAGCTAGTTTCCTCTATTATCTAACCCAGTCCACAATAACTACTTTCCTCTATAAGTTAACACAGTCCACAATTGCTAGTTTCCCCTATTAATTGGTCAAGTCCACCATCACTAGCTTCCCCTATTAGTTGGTCAAGTCCACCATAGCTAGCTTCCCCTATTAGTTGGCCAAGTCCACCACAGCTAGTTTCGTCTATTAGTTGGCCAAGTCCACCACAGATAGTTTCGCCTATTAGTTGGCCAAGTCCACCATAGCTAGTTTCGCCTATTAGTTGGCCAAGTCCACCATAGCTAGTTTCCCCTACTAGTTAGCCAAGTCCACCATTGCTAGCCTCCCCTATTAGTTGGCCAATTCCACCATAGCTAGTTTCCCCTATTAGTTAACCAAGTCCACCATAGCTAGTTTCCCCAATTAGTTAGCCAAGTCCACCATAGCTAGTTTGCCCTATTAGGCTCCAGGTCCCCACCTGTTACCCGTGTGGCGACACTACTGTCACAGCATACCTGCATATTCTCTGTTGTGCTATCTGTACAAAAACACAGAGAACAGCAAGCACCACCAGCGTCCAAGGTACAGCAATAGGCAAAATCAGGACAGTGATGATTTTATCTAGGAAACAGGACTCAAATTCTATTGCCTAGAGATACCTTTGTATTTCAGCATGACAACTATCCTAAAATTCACCATTGGCTGAAAAAGAGTGGGCAGATAGATAGATAGATAGATAGATAGATAGATAGATAGATAGATAGATAGATAGATAGATAGATAGATAATAGCGGTGAGTTCAAAAATAAATTTGTATTTGTTACTTATGCTTAAATCATCAAAAAATATCCTCAGGAGATGCCACTGGTGCCCGAGGTTTTCTGAAGTTCTGCGTTATACACAGCAGTACCAGTCATCAACATTTCATCAGTTAAGATTTTGTTGAATACTCATAGAAATAATTTTGAATAGATTATGAAATGTTTTCCATTAAAAGTAGGAAGAATTGAAAACTGTGAAATATTTTGCTGGTAATTCCTAATGCCAGACTGCAGCTGTGCCTTGCTGAATAACTATATCATCTGTTGTAGAATCAAATATGGGACTGTCATAGCACAGATAACGCTCCGGAAACTAATCCACTGACTTCACATTTTATTTGTGCAAAATATGACTTCTCCATACAATGAGATCATCTTAGATCCTCATGGAGTAAAACTGACAGGGAACCCGAGACAGCCCCTAACGTAGAATGAGGGGCTCAAAATCACATATGAATACAGTTTATATTGTTCATTACGTGGGTTTTGTTTTTTTATATTTAATTTCTGTAACTGAAATGTCAAATCTGTTTTACTTATATGAACATGCCTTGTCTTGATCAGGGGTCTTCTTGCTTTTCAGGCTAACTCTTAGGATGTGACGCCATTAAGCAAAAAAAAAAAAAAAAAAAAAAAAAAAATATATATATATATATATATATATATATATATATGATTATTTTTGTCTCAATTTATATTTATACATATACAAGTATCATTATGGGCTCTGTTGTGGATAATGACAAATAATGTATAAATAAAATTACTAGTGGTAAGGATCCACTCACATCCAACATAGATGATGCACAGATGGCTGCTATGAGGCTCCCCATTCTCTATCCACATCTTCATGCAGAATCTGTACAGGAAAAAGGTCTCCATATGTGCTGCAGAAAGATGAGCAAAATGACAGTAAGTTTGGGTTTGCTGAAACTCAGATGCTCAGTATTTGAATGGTATGAAGGAAGCCCTAAGCCCGTCAAAAAGTATGGATATAGCCCATGGATTTTTTCCAGGCAGTCCTAGGGCTGCATCTATCTTCACTAGCCACCGGAAGTCAAATGCTAAGCGTTCTGAATTTTTACGAACCTGAACTTACGGTAAAGTCGCTCTTTATATAACATAATCAAAATAAAAGTTTATTTTTTTATTTACATAGACACTTCTGTTAACTGGAAGCAGTAAGGGGCGACATGGCCTCCTCTGCTGCACCACTAATTGTGTCGAGAACTGCAGGGCTGTCTAAGCTTTACAGTTCCCGATCCCCTGCTCCAATCTGACACAGAGTAAGGTCCTGTTCCCCATGCGTACTGTTTAATTGTATATGCAGTACACAGTGAAGGGGGGCTGGATGTCACAACTGCCATGTGTAGCAGCTTCTGCAGAAGGAGCGAGATTGCTATCACCACTCACTGTGCTAGAAACTAGTCCAGTAGCCAACATGGAGGCCAGTCAGGAGCAGCAGTAGCCATCATGGAGGACAGGCAGGAGCAACAGTAGCCAACATGGAGGCCAGGCAGGATCAGTAGTAGCCAACATGGAGGCCAGGCAGGAGCAGCAGTAGCCAACATGGAGGCCAAGCAGGAGCAGCAGTAGTCAACATGGATGCCAGTTAAATCCCAGCAGTAGTCATAGTTACATAGTTAATACGGTTGAAAAAAGACACATGTCCATCAAGTTCAACCAAGGAGGGGATGGATACAGGGAAGGGGGAGGGGTGATAGGTTCTATACATATGCATTTATATTATTTTGCTCTAAGAACTTGTCTAGCCCTGTTTTGAAGCCCTCTACTGTTTTTGCTACAAGAGACAAGGGCAGGCACAGCAGTAGTCAACCTGGATGAGGTATTTTTGTCTCTCAGGATAAGACGGATGTGATATACACACTTTTAATCAGAAGGGTCCAAGTATAGAAATTGTGTGTATATACAGTCATATGAAAAAGTTTGGGCACCCCTAATAATCATAATCATTTTTAGTTATCAAAATTTGGGTTTTTGCAACAGCTATTTCAGTTTGATATATCTAATAACTGATGGACACAGTAATATTTTAGGATTGAAATTGGGTTTATTGTACTTACAGAAAATGTGCAATATGCATTCATACAAAATTTGACAGGTGCAAAAGTATGGGCACCTCAACAGAAAAGTGACATTAAAGGGGTAGTGTGGCGGTAAAAAATTATTCACAGACTAACACACATTACAAAGTTATACAACTTTGTAAAGTATGTTATGTCTGTGAATGGCCCCCTTCCCCGTGTCCCACCACCCCCACCCGTGTATCCGGAAGTGTGGTGCGCTATACTCACCTGTCACGTGCCGACACCAGTCTTCGATCTTCATTCAGCGACATCTTCTTCAGGCGGATGGCGAACAACTCCGACTGTTCCGAATGCCGGACGCCCTCTGCAGCGTCATCCGATGCTTAGCCGCGATTGGCTGAGCATAACTGTGCTCAGCCAATCGCGGCTGAGCACAGTTGTGATGCGGCGGAGGGGGGACGGGCGGCAGTGACTCGGCAGTCCGTCCGAAGATGACGTTTGGCACAAGATGGTGGACGGCCCTCGACACGGATCAGGTAATGTATAATGCACCACACTTCCGGGTACACGGGTGGGGGTGGGGGGACACGGGGAACGGGGCGATTCACAGACATAACATACATTACAAAGTTGTATAACTTTGTAATGTGTGTTATTCTGTGAATAATTTTTGAGCGCCGCACTACCCCTTTAACCGCTTAACGACATCGGGCGTAAACTTACGCCCTCGCGCCCTGGTACTTGGCGCATCAGGGCGTAGATTTACGACCGATGTTTCCCCGATCGCTGCGTGTTCGCACACAGCGTTCGGGGAAGATGGCCTGCTATAAATCATAGCAGGCCATCTTAGCTTCTCGGCACGGGGGGTGGTTAACACCCCCCGTGCTTACGATCGCCGCTATAGGCTGATAAATTGAGATCAGCCAATAGCGGCGATCGGAACCTTTCCGGGTCATCGGTGACCCGATGACCCGGAAAAAAATGGCGGTCGGTGCTGTCCGAGGACGGCACCGACCGCAATTACTGTAAAAAGTAATGGTGGTCACCGTGCCACCGGCCCGATCGCCGTGAATGGCCGGCCGTTCACGGCGATCGGTCCGGTGGCACGGCGATCAGAGTCCCACAAAATAAAAAATACCTGCCCTGGACCCCTCAGCTAGGTAGCTGAGGGGTCCAGAGCAGGTATTTGTACATTACTCACCTGTCCCGGGGTCCTGATCGGCGTCTTCCGGGTTCGCGGCGTCCTCCGTCTTTCCGGCGCGTCTTCGGATCTTTCCGGCGGTCCCCGTCGTCTTCTTTCGGCTATTTTCGGCTCCAGCCTCGTCATTTTCCGGATTTTGCGCTCTGCTGCCCTCTAGCTGCTGATATGTGTAATACACTTATCAGCAGCTACAGGGATGTTCAGAATGTAGAAAAAGTTTTTTTTTTTTTCCCAATTTTTTTTTTTTCTATTTTCCGCACCCTATCGCCGCTGAGTGTTGATCAGCTAATCAGCAACTCCTCCTTTTCGGCGTAGGTTTTTTTTTTCTATATTCTACTGCCACGGTCTGCTGATAAGTGCCGCGCATAAGTGCGGCATTTATCAGCAACTCCTTTGTTGGCGTAGGTTTTTTTTTTTATACTTACTGTAAAAAAAAACACATAAAAAACACTACATTACACCACACTACATTGAATAAAGTTTGACACTACACCACTACATACCCCATATACCATTCCCCGTATAAAGATGACCCCCAGGGTGTTTTCGGCGTCAGAGGGATACGTTATTATTGCCTCCGACACCGAAACAGCCAGTGAGGATGAATGGGGGGAATCCTTCTTTCCTCCATTCATCCTCATGATCCTCATCATCCAGTGACATGTCTGGGGGGTAGCGTAGTGTACGCTGCCCCCCAGACACGTCTTTTCCGCCAGTACCGTCCCAATAAGAGATCACGGTATGGTGTGAAATTCTCCAAACTCTGTGAGCGTACCTCAGGGTACTCTTACAGATTTAGGGTACGTGCACACTGCGGAATGGTGAAGGATAACCCTTCGTGCATTCCGCAGCTGGCACCCGCCGGCGGCGCATGTCTCTACCCGTGTCATAGACTCCATTCTATGCATGGGCGGATTCCGTCATCCATCAAAAGAATGAATACGTTGGACGGAGAGCGGAATCCTCCCGTGCATAGAATAGAGTCTATGACATGGACGGAGACGTGCGCCTGCATCAGTCAGCCAACTGCGGAATGCACGAAGGGTTATATGTCGCGATTCCGCAGTGTGCACGTACCCTTAGAGTGTATGTAGGAAGGGACACCCGAATCCAGCCCCCAGATGCCCCCCCCCCATCCTCGGAACAAGTGGAAAGATCGTCCGGGAACTGATCTTCCCACTGCTGGATAAAGGTTACCACCTGTACGGGGATAACTTTTATACCAGCACCCCCTCTTCCGGTCCCTCGCTGCCCGAGCTACTGTAGCTTGCGGCACGATCCGAAAATATCAGAAGCAGTAAAAGAGCCCTAATATTTAGCAGCCATGGAGTGGACCCAGCGCTTCTGGATATAAAGGACACCGTATCGCACCAGGACAACATTTTCCAGGTGACGTCCCCCACACTGGAGAAAGGGAGACCCCAGAAGAAGTGCAGAGTGTGGCGTAACAGGGGGATCAGGAAGGACACCATTTTCCAGTGTGACACCTGTCCTGATCCCCCCGGCCTCTGCATACTGGATCGCTTCAAGGCGTACCACACGTCATTGGGGTTCTACATTATCTAAATTCTGTCCCTTATTCCTATTTCAGGGGTCACGTTGATCCAGGGATTATTCTGATCGCCATTATGGAGTCGGGAAGGAATTTTTCCCCTGTGATGAGGCTACTGTCGTCTGCCTCACGAGGGTTTTTTGCCTTCCTCTGGATCAACACAGATTGAATTTGATGGACACCTGTCATTTCCAACCTTATAAACCAATAATTGGCCTAATACCCCCAAATAAATTAGAATTGTCCCTTTTTCCCAGCTAAGTAGGTATGGCCGCCATTCCATTAGAGGATGCCATGATGCAATTACAAAGCCTCTGTGTGGCCAGGATAGTAGAAACCCCCCACAAGTGACCCCATTCTGGAAACTACACCCGATAAGGAATTTAACAAGGGGGGCAGCGGGGATATGTCCCCCTGGTGACGGCCACATTTGGGATGTGAAAATGAAAAAAAATTGTATTTTTTATTTTCTCGGCACATGTTCTACGTAAGTGACTGTCACCAGTGGGGTCCATATCCTCACTGCACCCCTTGTTAGATTCCTTATGGGGTGTATTTTCCAGAATGGGGTCACTTGTCGGGGGTTTCTACTGACCTGGCAGCACAGGAGCTTTGTAATTGCGACATGGCCTCCATCCTCCATTCCAGCCTCTAAATGGCGCTCTGTCCCTTTGGTGGCTTGCCCTGTGCCCATATGGCACATTATGCCCACATGTGGGGTATTTTCGTACTCAGGGGAAACTACCGTACACGTTTTGTGTTCATTTTCTTTTTTAACCCCTCGTGGAAATGGAAAAAATTAAGGCTAGACCAACATTTAGTGTAATTTTTGTAAAATTTTTACTCTAAATCATTAATCTTGTCATGATTTTTTCATTTTCACAAGGGGCTAAAAGATAAAAAAAAACAATAAATGTGTAGAGCAATTTCCCCTGAGTACGGGAAATACCCCACATGTGGACATAAAGCGCCATGCGGGTGCAGGGTAAGCATCCGAAGGGAAGGAGCGCCATTTCGTTTTTGAAGGCTGGATTTGGATGGAATGGATTTTGAGGGGCCATGTTGCATTCAAAAGGCCTCTGTGTTGCCAAGACAGTTGAAACCCCCCACAAGTGACCTCATTATGGAAACTACACCCCTCAAGGAATGTAACAAGGGGTGTAGTGAGCATATGGACCCCACTGGTGACGGGCACAAATGTGGAACAATGTGGCGTTAAAATGAAATATTACATTTTTTTACACTATAATGTTGGTTTAGCCTTGAATTTATCATTTTAACAAGGGGTTAAAAGAGAAAAAACACACAATATGTGTAAAGCAATTTCCCCCGAGTCCGTAAATACCCCACATGTGGACATAAAGCGCCATGTGGGCGCAGGGCAAGCCTCCGAAGGGAAGGAGCGCCATTTGGATTTTGGAGGTTGGATTTGGCTAGAATGGACGATGAACGCCATGTCGCATTTACAGAGCCCTCGTGCTGCCAAAACACTGGAAACCCCCCACAAGTGACCCCATTCTGGAAACTGCACCCCTCAAGGAATCTAACAAGTGGTGCAGTGAGGATATGGACCCCTTGATGACGGGCACATTTGTGCCATGAAAGTGAAAAAATGAAATTTTTTACTTTTACGTCACATTGTTCCACATTTGTGCCCGTCACCAGTGGGGTCCATATGCTCACTGTGCCCCTTGTTAGATTCCTTGAGGGGTGTAGTTTCCAGAATGGGGTCACTTGTGGGGGGTTTCCAGTGTCTTGGCAGCACGAGGGCTCTGTAAATGCGACATGGCCCTTGAAATCCTTTCCAGTGAAATTCAGCTTCCAAAAGCCAATTGGCGCTCCTTCCCTTTGGAGGCTCGTCCTGCGCCCCCTTGGCACTTTATCGCCACATGTGGGGTATTTCCGTACTCGGGAGAAACTGCGCTACACATTTTGTGTCTTTTTTTTCCTCTTATCCCTTTAGGAAAATGAAAAATTGAAGGCTAGAACGTTTTAGTGTTAAAAATAAATTTTTCTTTTTTCACGCCATATTGTTCGGAAAATCTGTGAAGCACCTGTGGGGTCCAAATGCTCATCGCACCCCTTGTTACATTCCTTGAGGGGTGTAGTTTTCTAAATGGTGTCCCTTTAGGGGTGTTTTTTAGGTTTTGGCACCCCAGAGCCTCTGCCAACCTGAAGTGGTACATTCAGAAATGACCAAATATAACGGAGGCGTTGAAATTCACTAGCCTCTCCTTTGTATCTGAGGCTTGTGGTTGCGTCAAATAGCGCAATAGGGCCACATATGGGGTATTTCTATAAACTGCAGAAACGGTGCAATAATTATTGGGGTGCATTTCTCTGGTAATAGGATTCATAATTATGAAAAATATTGGATTACAATAAAATCTCTGCACAGAAAATTAAAATTTTCAAATTTCTTACACACTTAGCTTTTATTTCTGTGACTCCCCTAAAGGGTTAAAACACTTTCTGGATATGCTTTTGCAGAGTGTGGGGGGTGCAGTTTCTGAAATGGGGTGCTTTTTGGGGCTTTCTAACATACAGGCCCCTCAAATACACTTTTTAAACCTGAACAGGTCCCTAAAAATATCTGATTTAGAAATTTTACTGAAAATTTGGAAATTTGCTGCTAATGTTTTAAGCTTCCTATTGTCTAAAAAAAAATGAAAGATCGTTTAATAAATGCCGCCAACATAAAGTAGACATGTTGCTAATGCTATTTAATATATAATTTATGTGGTATAACCACTTTCTGTATATGCAAAAAAGTTTCAAAGTTGGAAAAATGCAGTCTTTCACATTTTTTCACATTATTTGGGGTTTTTTCATAAAGATTCGTTATGAGTATCGACTCCAATTTACCAGAAATGTAAAGTACAATATGTCACGAGAAAACAATCTCAGAATCAGCCGGATAGGTAAAAGCATCCCGAAGTTAATAATGAATAAAGTGACACTGGTCATATTCATAAAATTTGTCTCTGTCATTAAGGCCATTTCAGGCTCTGTCCTTAAGGGGTTAATTTTTAGTAGATCCTCCTTTTGCAAAAATAACAGCCTCTAGTCTCTTCCTGTAGGTTTGAATGAGTTCCTGGATCCTGGATGAAGTTTTTTTTGACCATTCCTCTTTACAAAACAATTCCAGTTCAGTTAAGTTTGATGGTCACCGAGCAATGATCCCACAGATGTTCAATGATATTCAGGTCTGAGGACTGGGATGGCCATTCCAGAACATTGTAATTGTTCCTCTGCATGACTGCCTGAGTAGATTTGGAGCAGTGTTTTGGATGATTGTCTTGCTGAAATATCCATCCCCGGCGTAACTTCAACTTCATCACTTATTCTTGAACATTATTCTCAAGTATCTGCTGATACTGAGTGAAATCCATGCGACACTCAACTTTAACAACATTCCCAGTGCCGGCATTGGCCACACAGCCCCAAAGCATGATGGGACCTCCAACAAATTTTACAGTGGGTAGCAAGTGTTTTTCTGGGAATGCTGTGATTTTTTGCCACCATGCATTATACCTTTTTGTATGACCAAACAACTCAATCTTTTTTTCATCAGTCCACAGAACCTTCCAAAATGAAACTGGCTTGTCCAAATGTGCTTTTGCATACCTCAGGCGACTCGGTTTGTGGCGCGCTTGCAGAAACGGCTTCTTTCGCATCACTCTCCCATATAGCTTCTCCTTGTGCAAAGTGCGCTGTATTGTTGACCGATGCACAGTGACACCATCTGCAGCAAAATGATTCTGCAGGTCTTTGGAGGTGGTCTGTGGATTGTCCTTTGGAGGTGGTCTGTGGATTGTCCTTGGCTGTTCTCACCATTCTTCTTCTCTGCCTTTCAGGTATTTTTCTAGGCCTGCCACTTCTGGGCCTAACAACTGTCCCTGTGGTCTTCCATTTCCTTACTATGTTCCTCACAGTGGAAACTGACAGGTTAAATCTCTGAGACTACTTTTTGTATCCTTTCCCTGAACAACTATGTTGAACAATCTTTGTTTTCAGATCCTTTGAGAGTTGTTTTGAGGAGCCCATGATGTGACTCTTCAGAGGAGATTCAAATAGGACAACAACTTGCAAGTGGCCACCTTAAATACCTTTTCTCATGATTGGATACACCTGGCTATGAAGTTCAAAGCTCAATGAAGTTGCCAAACCATTTTAGTGCTTCAGTAAGTCAGTAAAAAGTAGTTAGGAGTATTCAAATCAAGAAAATGATAAGGGTACCCATACTTTTGCACCTGTCAAATTTTGTATGAATGCATATTGCACATTTTCTGTAAGTACAATAAACCTAATTTCAATCCTGAAATATTACTGTGTCCATCAGTTATTAGATATATCAAACTGAAATAGCTGTTGCAAAAACCCAAATTTTGATAACTAAAAATGATTATGATTAATAGGGGTGCCCAAACTTTTTCATATGACTGTATATATATATATATATATATATATATATATATATATATATTTATATATATATATATATATAGATATAGATAGATAGCACTTTTTGAAGATATAATGCTTACACCTGCACCAGGTATTTTTGTCTCTCAGAATAAGACAGATGTGATATACACACTTTCAATCAGAAGGGTCCAAGTATAGAAATTGTGTATATACTGTATATATAGCACTTTTTTAAAGATTTAATGCTTACACCTGCACCAGGTATTTTAGTCTCTCAGGATAAGACGGATGTGAAATACACACTATCAGAAGTATAGGACTTTTAGATCTGTACTGCAGGTTTTGGTTCCGTGCACCCTTTGCTGTCGTATGCCTAATCTATCTATCTTTCGCCCTCTCTATATTTCTCTCTCAAACACTAGATGTTTCTCCTCTCCGCTTTCCTAATCTTTCCTTTCCCACAATATCTTCTCAGTAGTCTGTAGTACACAACAGCAGCTTGCTTCCTCTCTCTCTCTCTCTCTCTCTCTCTCTCTCTCTCTCTCTCTCTACACCCTGCGTGGTGTGGTCATGTGACCGCTCCTTTTAAAGCAATACCGACATCACACAGGGGTGGGCTAGTGCAAGATCCCTGCTGATTGGATGTGTTCCGGGCATCATGGGAAAGCGCTTTTCCCGCCTGGAACACTTCCTGCTTTCTAGAATGGCGGCTGCCATTTTAGAAAGCAAGAAAAAAAAAATCAGAGCGGATTTCCAAAAATCCGAATCCGACCGGGCTTGGATTTTTGGGAAAATCCGAACCAGATCCCATACCGGCCGAACCGGTTCGTTCATCTCTAGTAGGGACATCACTTTCTTTAAGTCACCAGGGATAATCCTAGTACCCCAATGACATTTTCATGTCATGTTACAAGTTTTGAGAACATAGAGATTCACTTTAAGGCTATGTTCGCAGACAATATTTCAGTATTTTTCAACCAAAACCTGAAGTGGATTTAAAACACAGAAAGGCTATGTTCACACACTGTTGAAATTGAGTGAATTACCATCATTTAATGGCAAATAATTACCATTATTTTAACCCCTTGAGGACCAAGCCCAAATGCCCAGTGGATCGCGCAAATTTTTATGATTTTGGTCGTTCCTCCTCCCCTCCTAAGAGCTCAAGCACTTGCAGTTTTCTATCTACAAGGCCATATGAGGGTTTGTTTTTTACAGGAATAGTTGTACTTTGTAAAAATTGGCAAAAAAATTGGCAATCCTGGCACTTTTTTCCCTCTTTTCGTTTATGCCGTTCGCCATGACGTTTGTTATATTTTTATAGATCGGACAATTACGCATGGTTTATGGTATATAATATAATATGTTTATTCATATATATATATATATATATATATATATTTATTCATTTATTTTAATATTTTTTATTTATATAATGGGAAAGAGGTGATTTTAACTTTTATTGGGAAAGGGGCTTTGGGGTCCTTATGAAAACTTTTTTACTTTCTTTTGCACACATTTTACATTTTTTTTGCACACATTTTGGGGGACTTTTACATGCAATACTAAGATTGCATACACTGTACAATGCTATGACACAGGCATAGCATTGATCAGTGTTATAGGTGTTCTGCTTATTGAGCCTGCCTGTGGAAGGCTTAACTCTTTGAGGACCAGGCCCAAAATGACCCAGTGGACGGCGCAAATTTTGATCTTTGCACTTTCGTTTTTCCCTCCTCCCCTTCTAAGAGCTCCAGCACTCTCAGTTTTCTATCTACAAGGCCAAGTAATGGCTTGTTTTTACAGGAATAGTTGTACTTTGTAATGTGTCTTTCATTTTACCATAACATGTATGATGGAATCCCAAATATATTATTTATGAAGATATAAATAGGTGAAATCGTAAAAAAGAATGCAATATGGTAATGTTTGGGGGGTTCCTGTGTCTACGTAATGCACTATATGATAAAAGCAACATTATACTATTATTCTATAGGTCAGTCCGAACACAACCATATGCAGGTTACACAGATTCTCTAATGTTATATGTATGTCCTAGGTCGTCTAGGGGTTAATGAGCAAAAAGCCGATTGGACCACATGGAGGAAGGTAAGAGATCTCCAGCGGTCCGAAACATCGATCGGGACCCCTGCAGGACTGCGCCTCAGTTGTGGCGTTTAATGGGTTACTGCTCACTGCAGCCAGCCCTCACCTCCTATTAAGCGCACTCCGCTCCGGAGCACACTTTACAGCAAAGGACTTACCGGTACGCCCAGGGTCGTCTGGGGACAGGCACCCAAGGTGTACCGGTACGTCCTTGGTCGCCTAGGGGTTAAAACAATAGACGTTGTTTTGAAATAATGGAAATTATTTGCCATTAAATGATGGCCATTCACTCAGTTTCAACAGTGTGTGAACATAGCCTTTCTCTGTTTTCAATCCACTCCTGGTTTTGGTTGAAAAATATTGAGTAAAATACTAAGCAAAAATGTGAAAAGTGTGAAAAATATGCTACTTTAAAGATAATCCAGGCTGGACACAGTGTATTCTTTAAATAGATTTCTGACCAAAAGAGATCTCCACGTCAAAGAGTTTCCAACAATATTAGGCTGTGTTCACACTACGTATATTTCAGTCAGTATATGTATATTTCAGGCAGTATATTTCAGCCAGTATTGCAACCAAAACCAGGAGTGGATTAAAAAAACAGAAAGGATCTGTTCACACAATGTTGAAATTGAGTGGATGGCCGCCATTTAATGGGCAAATATTTGCTGTTATTTTAGAACAACGGCTGTTGTATTGAAATAATGGCCGTTATTTACTGTTATATGGCGGCCATCCACTCAATTTCAACATTGTGTGAACAGATCCTTTCTGTGTTTTTAATCCACTCCTACTTTTGGTTGCAATACTGACTGAAATTTACGTAGTGTGAACGCAGCCTTTAAAATGTATTCAATTTTAAATATTTAAGACTTGTTCTTTGAAGTGGATATATAGCCGTCTTTACCATGTGGCCCACACTTTATTTTACAAAAGTTTTAAGAATATACTGTATATATAATCAAAATGCAGCAGAGAAGATGTTTTATCAAATCTTTCCTAATGAAGATTTTAGAGTCTCAAGATGTCCCTTTAAAAGACTTTATACACTGGAAAACTATTTGCACTGATGAAGATCACCTTTGATTTTTCTGGGGATCTCTAATGGCTTCAATCCTGACTTCATCCCAATTACTAGTAAGGTCACCGGCAACATTTTACATAAAGAATAATGCACAGAAACCCTACAGAATTACAGGTAATTGAAGCATTACGGCCCCTAGAACTTTTTTCAATGTCGACAGCAGTGAAAAATACAAACTGCAATAATCATACATCATATTCCAGTCACTAGTCACTGAGCACCAAAAGAATACTCGTTCTCTCCAAGGCCTGATTGAGAAATCATTGTAGGAATAGTAATACTATGCCTGAAACTATACATAAGTAATCATATTCTCAGCTAGCAAATGACAAGGAAGGCTAAGTTACTTAATGCCATATTTCAAACCTCTTTGTGGCAATAATGAAACTTCTTCACTTATCATCACTTGGAAAGTTGCGGCTCTCACAGTAAGTTTACCCATGCTATTTAATGCTAATACACCTGTGAACAAGATCATCTTTTCTTTCATACAGCTGACTGATGTGCTCATCTCTTTAAGCATGTGTGGAATATAAAGTAAGCAAGTCGAAAGCCATAGGCAATAAACACTGACAAAATAAGCCAAATGATAGCCTTCTGCCACACACTGCTAAGGGAGGACTCTGGGCTATCAACTTCATCAGAGGAAACTCCATTGTCCTCCCCATAATTATACCAGGTTAAAGGTTTAAGGTTACATGTTAAAAAGGTTGTCCGGGAAAATGAATACTTGGTCAAGCTACTGGGTCTAATGTATACTTACCTGTCCCGTTCCCTTGCCACTTTTGGATCCCGGGCTACCCAATCTGCACCACTGCCTATGTTTTTAGAACATCTGAAAGCGTTCCACTCTCTTAGGATATGACCACTCAGTATAGAGTCTATGCTGAGCGGCCACTTCTGGTAGGAGTGTGACATCATCATATGCTATGAAAACACAGAAAGCAGTGCAGATTGGGCAGCCAGGGATCCGACAGTCGTGGGGGAAAGGGACAGGTAAGTATACATTACCAATATGTCTCCTGCAACCCCAGCAGCCTGGCCAAGTATTCATTTTTGCCAAACAACCTCTTAAATATATAATACAAACCATTCACTACACTGGCAGAGACTAAAGATATTTTTTTGTGCATGCCTAATATTTAGGGAGAAAAAAAGAAAGCATTATTATCTAAACTAGCATGATTTTCAATGATAAGATAGAAGAAAGTAGTCTCTGTGCCTATACCCTTTAAAATGGAAAAAAAAAAAGAGTCAGAAGGGCTTACATTACTATAAGGGAGAAAGGGGATAGTTTCATCTGTGCCTACATTATTTATGTGGAAAGAAGAAGAGGAAGCACTATCTGTACCTACAACATTAACAGGTTAAGAACAACTGACGATGATATTTGATTATATCATTTAAATTGGTATTCCCTTATGCAAGAAAGGGGTCTGTGGAACTTCGGTTCAAGTCTCAAAGCAAAGGAATAGCCAGATATCTCTCCAGGGAAGGAAACCGGTTGCCAAGATGGGCCTCCCAGTGGGAAGATCACCAACACACCCTGCTACATAGACCCTAAGTCCCACTCAGTTGCAAGTTCTGGGACACAAATAGGGAAATACCAGGGTGGTCCCTTTTGTGTCAAAGTCTGAGTTGCGATTATTGTGGTATGACAATGGATTACCAAATGGAGGCATCCATCCACAGACATCTGTTTAAGGGGTATTGCCTCTCATCAGTGTGGAGCAGGATTGTGGTTAATGGGGGCAATGAAAAGTACACCAAAAAAACACAGCAATAACTAAGCTCAGGGAAATCAGGAAAATAAAATAAAGTACTAATTATTTTATTTTTTTCCCCAAGTTATCATGCTATAAAATAAAGGTATACTTACCGGAAATCCAGGTCTATTTTCCTCAAGGCAGATTTTTAGTCTTATGCTGATTTAAAAAAAGGGATCAAACACATAGGGGAAGATTTATGAAAGATTGTAAATATACACCTGGTGTAAACTGCCCACAGCAACCAATCACAGCTCAGCATTCAGCTCTGGTAGAATAAAAGAGGAGCTGTGATTGGTTGCTGTGGGCAGTTTACACCAGATGTATATCTACACCCTTTTATAAATCTCCCCCATAAAGTCCCGGCGAGTACAGAGAGTCAGGGCTCCATCAATTAAGTGAATGCCTTCTCTGTGAGTGCGTACATGACTTGCAAACATGCTTTATTTCACATCTACTGTTGATTTAAATGTTTAAAGTTATAATGACAGGTACACTTTAAATTAAGACCTTTAAGGTATCTCCACTCTTTAAAAGGATATGATGCTAATCCCTACCCTAAGCCAGTCTGTTCACTTTCTGAGTAAATGATAATTGTACTTTATTGATGATACCGTGATGTTGATATTAAAAAACTTGAGTATCCAATGTCAGGAATGTGCAGTAGCCTGGTATGAACTGGGCCTGTTTGTGCTTCTTTGTGACACACCCGCTTGCTTCTCAGGTTCCAGCAATGCAGGAGTTACACTGAGCTCTACCAGACTTGATTGCTGCAGCTGAGCAAGGCTGTTGATTGACTGTTTCCCCTGCCTGTCTGGAACCTTGAGAATTAGAGTGCCTGTCCAATGGGGATCCGGACCGGGCTCTTGATCCTCATAAAAAAAAGCTGAGCTAGTCTCTCATCGCTGGCTATTAAGGTTCATACCCTGATCTCAGCTTCCCCTGTCTATTCCTGCGATCCTCGTACCTAATTCCTCTGTTCTATTTACCTATTATCTGACCTTCCGCCTGACCTTTGACTATCCGATTGTTTACTGATTTTGTACTGCGTTGCCCTTTGGTTCTGACTTTGGCTTGTTGACTCTCCTTTGTGTTTGTTTGTCAGTCTCGTTCTGTGTTACACTTACATCAGAGCAGTGACCGCCTTTGTGGTTGTCCGTGGCTGCCTAGACCCGTTTGAGGCAAGTAGGTAGGGACAGTGGGTGGTTTTAGGCCTAGGGCTCACTGTCGTGTCTTATCCCTACCTCCCCGTCCTGACATCCAACATACATTTTGAATCTGAATTATAAATATCAGCTTTATGTTCAGTCATGTATTTTAGATATCCTACACACTGTTATTTACATTCTAAGCACTTAATTATATAAACTGTGCGTGAAGCATTACAATTTGTCTACGTTTGATACCTTGATGACCATGTATGAGATGGGGACAGTATAAGTATAGTACTGGGGGGAACTGCGGGTAAAAGTGGCCATACACCTTCAATAACTGACGGATAAAGATCGTTCGGCTGTCAGTTATACCTATTACATTTTTTCATTCTAATTTTTATTCATTCTAATTACGTCTGTTGAAGAGATGTTGAATGCTATCATGACCCAGCCCAAAATGGTCTTAAGGTCCACGCCAATTTTAATTTTTGCATCTATATTTTTTCCTCTTTGCCTACTAAGAGCCATAGCACTTTCATTTCTCAATCTACAGCGCCAGATAAAGGCTTGTTTTTTCAGGATCAAGTGAACTTTACAATCTACTATGCCTTTCAATCTACCATAAATTGCATAACGGAACCCTAAAATATTATTTACAGGGTAAAAATGGGGGAAAATGCAACATTTGTTGGTTCCTGAGTCTATGTAATGCACTTTACGGTAAAACTGACAACATTTTTTCATTCTATACAGCAGCGTTACCCAACCGGGGTGCCGCCGCACACTCTTGTGTCGGGAGAACCCACCAGGGGTGCCGCGGGATCCCGGTGGGAAATGTGCGCTGTCTCTTTAAGCATCCCGAGAAGCTGCACAGAACACTTTGATGTTCCGCCCGCACTATGAGCTGGCGGAACATCAAGGTAAGCAGAATATAGGAGCAGGAAGTGTCAGCGTCCTGCTCCTGTATTCACTCCCATAGGCCGCCGGCACTTCATGCCAGCAGCCTATGGGAGGCCAGGACGTGACCTCTCCGGCAGGCGTGATGATGTGACGTCATCACGCCTGCCGGACGTCGCGACCCCGCGGCTCGGCAAGATGGAGCCCGAAGAGGAGGAGAGCTGCTTTCTACAGCCACAGCGCGGATTAGGTGAGTAGGATGTTTGTTTTTTAAGGGGCAGAGCAGGGGGCATTATTAGTTCATGGGGGCACCTCTGGGGGCATTATTAGTATATGGGGCACCTCTGGGGCATTATTAGTATATGGGGGCACCTCTGGAGGCATTATTAGTTCATGAGGGCACCTCTGGCAGCATTATTAGTATATGGGGGCACCTCTGGCAGCATTATTAGTATATATGGGCACCTCTGGGGGCATTATTAGTATATGGGGAAACCTCTGGGGGCATTATTAGTTCATGGGGGCACCTCTGGGGGCATTATTGGTATATGGGGGCACCTCTGGGGGCATTATTAGTATATGGGGGCACCTCTGGGGGCATTATTAGTTAATGGGGGCACCTCTGGGGGCATTATTAGTTCATGGGGGCACCTCTGGGGGCATTATTAGTATATGGGGGCACCTCTGGGGGTATTATTACTTCATAGGGGGCACCTCTGGGGGCATTATTAGTATATGGGGGCACCTCTGGGGGTATTAGTAGTTCATGGGGGCACCTCTGGGGGCATTAGTAGTAAATGGGGGCACCTCTGGGGGCATTATTAGTATATGGGGGCCACCTCTGAGGGCATTATTAGTGCATGGGGGCACCTCTGGGGGTATTAGTAGTTCATGGGGGCACCTCTGGGGGCATTAGTAGTAAATGGGGGCACCTCTGGGGGCATTAGTAGTATATGGGGGCCACCTCTGGGGGCATTATTAGTGCATGGGGGCACCTCTGGGGGCATTATTAGTTCATGGGGGCACCTCTGGGGGCATTATTAGTATATGGGGGCACCTCTGGGGGCATTATTAGTATATGGGGGCACCTCTGGGGACATTATTAGTTCATGAGGGCACCTCTGGGGCATTATTAGCATATGGGGGCACCTCTGGGGGCATTATTAGTATATGGGGGCACCTCTGGGGGCATTATTAGTTCATGGGGGCACCTCTGGGGGCATTATTAGTATATGGGGGCACCTCTGGGGGCATTATAAGTTCATGGGGCACCTCTGGGGGCATTATTAGCTCATGGGGGCACCTCTGGGGGCATTATTAGTTCATGGTGGCACCTCTGGGGGCATTATTTGTATATGGAGGCCACCCCTGGGGCATTATTAGTATATGGGGGCACCTCTGGGGGCATTATTAGTTCATGGGGGCACCTCTGGGGGCATTATTAGTTCATAGGGGCACCTCTGGGGGAATTATTAGTTCATAGGGGGCACCTCTGGGGGCATTATTAGTTCAGAGGGGGGCACCTCTGGGGCATTATTAGTTCATGGGGGCACCTCTGGGGGCATTATTATTATTATATGGGGGCACCTCTGGGGGCATTATTAGCTCATAGGGGGGCACCTCTGGGGCATTATTAGTTCATGGGGGCACCTCTGGGGGCATTATTAGTTCATGGGGGCACCTCTGGGGGCATTATTAGTTCATGGGGGCACCTCTGGGGGCATTATTAGTTCATGGGGGGAACCTCTGGGGGCATTATTAGTTCATCACAGCAGGGATCCTATATACAGGGGGCATCCCACGTTCCTACTCGCTTTACTGCACATAACACCAAACAGCGCAGTTACTATGGGAGCCGACAGGAGGGAGAAAGGAAAGGAAGTTGCTAGAAATGTGCGGAGCCTAAATTGTTTGTCTCGCAGGTTCTGAAGAGATGAAAAGTAGCTGAAAGAAATCCTCATGGCGGATTGAGAGGAAAAGGGAAAGTGACTCCTCAGATCAAAGAAGACGTCACCGGTGAGTCACTGTATGACGGTTTTCTTATTTTGTAGAACTGTCATGGCCGCGGCGGCGTCCCGTGATCCGGGCCACCGCCGCGACCTCCCTCCGTCCCACGCAGCTGCCGGGGTCCTTGTGCAGGGACCCAGCGCTGCTGTCTGTTCAACCCCGGGGGGCACCTCACCTCGTCCCGCTCCGGTCTCCGTCTGTGCCGGCCGGCGCGCGCGTCCCCGCCTCCTAGGGCGCGCGCGCGCCGGCTGTCTCAGGTTTAAAGGGCCAGTCCGTCCTTAATTGGTAGTTGCACCCAATCACTCCCTATAAATCCCAGCGTGCCCTGTCCCTCGTGTTGGAGCCTCTACATGCTTCCCATAGCATTTGGCCCAGCTCCCTGTTGTTCCTGATTCCTATCCGCTACCTGGTCCCTAGTCCTTGTTCCTGGTTCCTGCTCCCCTGTTACACCATTGCTCCTGTGTTCAGCCTGTCACCTGCGGTTACGCCTAAAGACCTCTGCCAGCACCATCTCCCGCCTACTGCTCCTGCCACGCTTCGCCTGCCATCACTAGCAACCAAGCCAGGGGTAGCGACCTGGGGGTCGCCTGCCGCAGCAAGTCCATCCCGCCTTGCGGTGGGCTCTGGTGAAAACCAGTGGCCCCTTAGATTCCGCTCCCTGGTGAGGTTAGTGCCATCGCTGGTGACGGTCCAGTGGATCCACTACTCCAGGCGTTACAGTAGGCTTAAACCATGGATCCCGGCGAGGTGCCTGATATCCGCGAAGTAGCCCGAGTGGTCGCCCTACAGGCTCAACAGATCCAGCAACAGTGACAGCTGATCCAACAACTGACTGCAGCCGTACAGCAGCATACCACAGCTCAGCAGTCATCACCTCCTGCAGCCTCTTCAAAACTACGACTGGCTCTCCCAAGTAAATATGGAGGTGACCCCAAGTTGTGCAGAGGATTCCTGACCCAATGCACTATGTATATCGAACTTCTAAGCAGTCAGTTTGCCACCGAGCGCTCTAAAGTGGCTTTCATTATCAGCCTATTGGAAGGTAGAGCTCTGGCCTGGGCCACACCGCTATGGGACCGTGATGATCCTGTTGCTGCCAATCTCCGAATCTTCCTGGCCGAGTTCCGCTCTGTCTTTGAGGAACCTGCCCGTGCGTCTTCGGCTGAGACTGCTCTCCTCAATCTATCCCAAGGAACTTCCTCCGTTGGTGATTACGCCATCCAGTTCCGCACCCTGGCTGCAGAACTAGACTGGAATGAGGCCGCTCTGATTGCCACCTTTAAAAAGGGCCTGTCCAGTCAAGTGAAGGATGTGCTCGCTGCCCGAGACCTGCCTACCTCCTTGAACGAACTCATTCAACTGGCTACCAGAGTCTACACCAGGTTTTCCGAGAGAGAGGAGGAGGTCCGGCAAGAACGGCGTCTGAGTCTGCCCCGTCATCACCCTCGTCTGGCACCGGTGTTCCAGAATCCCGTTGCTCCTATGCCTCAGTCGTCTCCAGAAGTGCCTATGCAGGTGGAACGAGCTCGCCTGACGACTGATGAGAGGGCCCGTCGACTGGAGCTGAATCTCTGCCTTTATTGCGGTGGTGTTGATCACTATCGGCAGAAATGTCCCCAACGTCCTCAGCGTCCGGGAAACGCTCGCACCTAGGTCCGGTGGGGGAGGCCTCCCTAGGTGTGAATGCCACCTCTCCAAGGTTGACTATGCCAGTCTCCATCCAGACACCCTCTGGGCAAGTTCTCCAGACCACTGCCCTCATCGACTCTGGCGCTGCTGGCAGTTTCATTTCTGTTTCGTTGGTCCAAAGATGGCGGCTACCCGTGATCCAGCTAGCCCAACCCCGGTCTATCTCTTCGGTCACGGGCGAGATTCTTAACGAAGCTGTACACTGCCAGACTGTACCCCTAATCCTCCAGGTGGGCGCCTTACATCAGGAGAGGATCTCCTTCTACGTCTTGCGCCATTCCTCTTCCAACATCCTTCTGGGTCTTCCTTGGCTGCAATTACATACCCCTAAGCTTGACTGGAGAACTGGGGAGGTTCTCAGTTGGGGCCAGGACTGTCCAAATAGGTGTCTGAGGTCTCCTCAACCCAAATGCTCTACGAGGTCACCTGCTTACGCCAAGCCTCTGTCTGGACTACCCTCTGCTCCTCGTCTGGCTCAGTTGTTCTTCCGACACATCTTCCGCCTGCATGGACTTTCTCTTCACATTGTGTCCGACCGAGGCTCTCAATTTCTCCAAGTTTTGGCGTGCCCTCTGCTTGCAGCTCCAAGTGAAGCTAGACTTCTCATCGGCCTTCCCATAGCGTTTGGCCCAGCTCCCTGTTGTTCCTGATTCCTATCCGCTACCTGGTCCCTAGTCCTTGTTCCTGGTTCCTGCTCCCCTGTTACACCATTGCTCCTGTGTTCAGCCTGTCACCTGCGGTTACGCCTACAGACCTCTGCCAGCACCATCTCCCGCCTACTGCTCCTGCCACGCTTCGCCTGCCGTCACTAGCAACCAAGCCAGGGGTAGCCACCTGGGGGTCGCCTGCCGCAGCAAGTCCATCCCGCCTTGCGGCGGGCTCTGGTGAAAACCAGCGGCCCCTTAGACTCCGCTCCCTGGTGAGGTTAGTGCCATCGCTGGTGACGGTCCAGTGGATCCACTACTCCAGGCGTTACAAGAACATTATTTAGTAGGGGTGCCCCGAGGAAATTTTTTTTCCCAAGGTGTGCCCCGAGGTGGAAAAGGTTGGGAAGCAATGCTATACAGTATGTCAGTCCGAATACATGCGTCTTTTCATAGCTTTTCTAATTCTTTACTATTTTTTTTTTACAGTAAAACTTTTTTTTGCAAATACTAATGAATAAAATTGCATATTGTTACTCTATTGAAACAGTTTTATTTTTTACGGAGCTATATAGTTGTAATTTTTTTGCGCCATGAGCTGTTTGCATTGGAAAGGGAAGGTGATTTTAATTTTTAATGTGGGAGGTGCTTTGGCTCTATGAGAAGATTGCCAATCAGACTGCACGGACGTAAGTAAAACTCCTCCAGCTGTCAGGGAAAATTATTTGGGCCCCCGCAATCCTACTGCACGGGCCTGATTGTGAAATAACAGGAGCTGCTCCTGTCACTTCGACTTAAACATAGTGATCACTGCAGCCTGTCGTTAATGGTGAGGGCTGAGCCTGCTTAATAGTGCTGTAGGCACCTCATGATGTATGGCTACGGACTGAGTTATCTGGTCACAGACACATGTTGTACCCTTATAACATAGGTCAACTAAAGGTTAAATGAAATATACAAAAGTTAATACAAGGAACTGTAGTTGCCGTAACCTGCAGAAACCTGTAAAAAAAATTTAGTTCTAATATTTGTATTTTTTTTTTTACACATCCCTTTAACCCCTTAGTGACCGCTGTGCTGCCTTTTCACGGCGGCCACTAATGGGCTTTATTCCGATGCGTACACCTTTTAACGGCGTACGCATCGGAATGAATTGCCGCTCCGCGGCGGCGGCGGTGCGGGGGATCAGCTGTAAGTATGACAACTGACCCCCTACTGTAACTGCCTGGAGCGGAGGATTCTCCGCTCCGGGCAGTTTAACCCATTAAGTGCCGCTGTCAAAGCATGACAGTGGCAAAAAACGGGTGGCAATGTTCCTTGCAGTAGCTATGTGCAGTACCTATCCAAAGGTACAAGTGGTTGGGGAGGGGGCGGCGCAGATTGTGGGTACAGAGTTACTTTAAGAATCATAAAATGTGATTTTCTTGATTTTTTTTTAGATTCTGTCTCTCACAGTTGAAGTGTACCTACCATAAAAATTAAAGACCTCTCCATTCTTTGTACTGTAGGTAGGAAAACTTGCAAAATCGGCAAAGTATGAAATGCTTATGTTCCCCACTGTATATTTTGGGGTATGGTAAGCTAGATGAGCAATTCTAACCTCAATCTTAGAAGCATATACAACCAATTCAGGTGTTATGGAAATTCAGTTATCAAGGGGGAACATGTATAAATATTACACAGAGGTAAGGACTACTGTAGTGACACCACATGCAACGGTGTAGTATACAGTAGGTGTTGATTCTCAGTAAGGGTGAGAGATCAATCTTGTCTTTGATTTATGGTTCAGAATGCTTGTTCTAATAAAATCTCCTTTTAGTTTATTCTTTACAAGTAACCAAAAGGTACACAACAAATTCCGCTCTGCTGTATCTATAAAGTGCTAACAGAACAGAAATATTTCATCTGTAGTTGCTTCAACCTTTAAAGTTACATTTATTGTTTTGACATTATCCAGTTCCATCAAGTATGACAGCTGACCCCCTACTGTAACTGCTCCGGACAGTTTAACCCGTTAAATGCCGCTGTCAAAGCATGACAGTGGCATCTAACGGGTTCCGGTGCGTACCGGATGGCGCCGCAGGTCCACTTATGTGATCGGAGGCCACGCAGCGCCGTCTGGTCCCCCGACGTCTCTATGGTAACTCTGGGGGCCTAATGAAGGCCCCCGGGCTTACCATGGATAAGCCATCCTGCTGACATGGGTGGCTGTGCTACTGCCTGTAAGCAGGATGGTCACATGATACAATACCACTGGCGGAACTACCGCCGTAGCAGCCATAGCGGCTGCTACGGGGCCCCGCCGCATCAGGGGGCCCGTGACGCGGGTCCCGTGCTCCTCCTGACCCGGCGACTCCTTTCCCCAATCATAGGGAAAAGGAGTCACTGGGCCAGGAGGAGCACGGGACCGACCGACAGCGCTCCTGTCAGTCCCCAGTCTGATGCGCGGCTGCCGGGGGTGTCACGTCCTATCCCCGGCAGCGCGCGTATCATAGAGCTCTCTGTGTGCCGGAAGTCGCGGCCGCAGCACAAGCCCACAGAGAGCTCTATGATACGCGCGCTGTCGGGAATAGGACGCGACACCCCCGGCAGCCGCGCATCAGACGGGGGACTGACAGGAAAAAGGCTCGACGGGGGAGCGCGTTGTAAGGTGAGTTTTTTATTTATTTTTTAAACCTGCATTCCGGGGGGGGGGGGGGGTCGGGGAGAGAGAAGGGGATGGGGAGAAGAGGGCATCTATAAGGGAGGGGGGAGAGAGGGCCATCTATAAGGGGGATGGGGAGAAGAGGGGGACATCTATAAGGAAGGGGGGGAGAGGGGGACATCTATACGGAAGGGGGGGAGAGGGGGACATCTATAAGGAAGGGGGGGAGAGGGGGACATCTATAAGGGAGGGGGGGGAGAGGGGACATCTATAAGGAAGGGGGGAGAGGAGGGCATCTATAAGGGAGGGAGAAGGGGGCATCTATAAGGAAGGGGGGAGAGGAGGGCATCTATAAGGAAGGGGGGGAGAGGGGGACATCTATAAGGAAGGGGGGGAGAGGGGGACATCTATAAGGAAGGGGGGGGAGAGGGAGACATCTATAAGGAAGGGGGGGAGAGGGAGACATCTATAAGGAAGGGGGGGGAGAGGGGGACATCTATAAGGGAGGGGGGGGAGAGGGGACATCTATAAGGAAGGGGGGAGAGGAGGGCATCTATAAGGGAGGGAGAAGGGGGCATCTATAAGGAAGGGGGGAGAGGAGGGCATCTATAAGGAAGGGGGGAGAGGAGGGCATCTATAAGGAAGGGGGGGAGAGGGGGACATCTATAAGGAAGGGGGGGAGAGGGAGACATCTATAAGGAAGGGGGGGGAGAAGAGGGCATCTATAAGGAAGGGGGGGAGAGGGAGACATCTATAAGGAAGGGGGGAGAGGGGGCATCTATATGGAAGGGGGGAGAGGGAGACATCTATAAGGAAGGGGGGGAGAGGGAGACATCTATAAGGAAGGGGGGGAGAGGGAGACATCTATAAGGAAGGGGGGGAGAAGAGGGCATCTATAAGGAAGGGGGGAGAGGGAGACATCTATAAGGAAGGGGGGAGAGGGGGCATCTATATGGAAGGGGGGGAGAGGGAGACATCTATAAGGAAGGGGGGGAGAGGGAGACATCTATAAGGAAGGGGGGGAGAAGAGGGCATCTATAAGGAAGGGGGGGAGAGGGAGACATCTATAAGGAAGGGGGGAGAGGGGGCATCTATATGGAAGGGGGGAGAGGGGGACATCTATAAGGGAGGGAGAAGGGGGCATCTATAAGGAAGGGGGGAGAGAGGGCCATCTATAAGGGGGATGGGGAGAAGAGGTCATCTATAAGGGGGATGGGGAGAAGAGGGGGACATCTATAAGGAAGGGGGGGAGAGGAGGGCATCTATAAGGAAGGGGGGGAGAGGGAGACATCTATAAGGAAGGGGGGAGAGGGGGACATTTATAAGGGAGGGAGAAGGGGGCATCTATAAGGAAGGGGGGAGAGGAGGGCATCTATAAGGAAGGGGGGAGAGGGGGACATCTATAAGGGGACAACATAGGGGAGAGGAGCACAACATAGGGGAGAGGGATATTATAAAGGGACAACATTGGGGGAGAGGGGAACATCTATAAAGGGACAATATAGGGGGAGAGGGGGCCATCTATAAGAGGACAACATAGGAGGGGCCATCTATAGGGGGGGCAACATAGGGGACCATCTATTAGGGGACAACATGGGGGGCTTCTATAAGGGGGGCAACATAAGGGGGCTATTTATAAGGAGGGGCAACAGAGAGGAGGGCCATATAATAAAATGGGATCACATAGTCAGCCTTCCCACTAAATGAGGGTGTAAAGGGGCCAATGCAGATGTGCAGTATAGAGAGATGAGGATGGTGCCAGTGTGAGGAGACTAATATGTTTTTCTGGCAGATTCTGTGGATTTGTGGCTCGGAGAAGGAGATGGAGAAGAAAATGAAAAGGGAAGAACTCCGATCAGAGAAGACGTCCCCTGTAAGTCACCTGATATAACTGTACTGTAATTTATATGGTGTACAGGACCTGTGTAGAGCTGAGTGTGTTGATGGCGTAGTGGTCGATCGAGAGGGGGCGGGCGGGGGGGGGCCCCCAATCAAAAGTTTGCTATGGGGCCCAGCCATTTCTAGTTACGCCCCTGTACAATACACTGTACTGCAGAAGCAGTGCAGTGTATTGTATAAGGTGATCAAAGTGTTACACTAGTGTACAGTAATGTACAATAGTGCAAATAAGTAAAAAAAAAAAAAGTGCACCAAACACAATCCCCCCAGCCCTCCCTCTCCCATAACAAAAATGCATTACATTCCACATATACAATAAATATTACATAAAAGTGATCAAAAACAGAAATCCTATACATATTTGGTATCGCTACGTCCATAACGACCCAATCTATAAAACAATATCAATAATTATCTCGCAGTAAAAAAATAAAATAAAAAAACAGTACCAGAATAGCTGTATTTTATCAATCTGCTTTAGAAAATACGTCATAAAAGAGATCAAAAAGTCATATACATATAAAACTTGGAATCAATAGAAACTACAGATCTTCCCGCATAAAATAAGCCCAAAACCAGCTCTGTCGTGCAAAAGATAAGAACGCTATGGATCTTGCAATGTGGCGACAGTTTTTGTGGGTTTCATATAGGAAGATAGTTTCTATTGCGCCAAAGCGCTAGTAGTTAAAAAACTTCAGAGAATACATCTATTATGTTATTAGTGGCGATCACTAATGGGCTATCACTAATGGGCTCTATTCTGCTGCCATCAGCTCTTTATGGCGATGGCACAGAATAGTGCAGCAGCGCCGGTAATGCCCGCAGCCCCCTCCTCTCAGCTACCGGAGGATCGCTGAGAAGTTGGTGCAGAGTGTGGGATCAGTCCCGGCCAGTCCTTGCACCGACGATCACCCTTATTACCAGTATAACGGTGGCACTGCATGCTTTCATCTCCTCTCACCGTTAATCCACAGTGAGAGGAGATAAATACATGTCCCCCCCCCCCTGTCCCCCCCGGAATAACCTTAGTGTTCACAGTGATTAATTCCTTAGGGTGCAAACACACTTGCCGTCTCGGCAGCTAGTTTCTCGCTGCGTATTTGCAGCAAGACTCGCTGAGGATCCCGGTCCTGTGTACTCAATGGCAGACAAACTCGCAGCAGGGATGTACATCCCTGCTGCGAGTTTGGCCAAAGGCCGACCTATTAACCCCCCGGCCGCCGGAGACTATACATCACTTGGTCCCGACTATACATCACCTGGTCCTTTGCTGATTCCCGGCACGTCCGGCTCGGCCAATCAGTGCGCTGCCCCACCGCAGCACTGATTGGCTGAACAGGCCATGAAGACGTCGGGAGCCCCGTAGCCGGGAGCTGCGGACAAACTCGCAGCAGGAATGTACATCTGCCATTGAGTACACGGCAAGTGTGTTTGTACCCTTAAAAAAAGATCAAACTCTCATTCTCTCCACCACCAGAGGTGGCGGAGAGCATGGGGCACTGATCAGGGACTAGCCGATGTGGTCCTGGTACAAGTGATCAGCGGTATACACTATATACCACTGATCACTTCCAAATGCTGCCGACACTTTTTGTCCCCTGTCACCAAAAATCATTGGTGACGGGATAAAAAGTCAAGTGCCCCGGATTACCTGTAACCACCTCGCATTACCTGCAACCACCCCAGATTACCTGTAACCACCCCGCATTACCTGTAACCACTCCACATTACCTGTAACCACTCCGCATTACCTGTAACCACCCCAGATTACCTGTAACCACCCCAGATTATTCATAACCACTTCAGTTTACCTGTAACCACTCAGATTACCCGTAATCACCCCAGATAGCCAGTAAACACCCCCAGATTGCCTATAACCACTACAGATTGCCACAGATTGTCTGCAACCACCCCAGATTGCCCATACCCACCCCAGATTGCCTGTCACTCCTCCCACAGATTGCCCATCACCACCCCAGTTTGCCTGTATCCCCCCCCAGATTGCCCGTCACCACCCCAAATAGCCAGTAAACACTCCCAGATTGTCCGTTACCACCCCATACAGCCAGTAAACACCCCTAGATTGTCTGTTACTTCATATAGCCAGTAAACAACCCTAGATAGTCGGTAAACACCCCCAGATTATCTGTTACCACCCCAGATAGCCAGTAAACACCCCCAGATAGCCAGTAAACACCCCCAGATTGCCCATAAACACCCCAGATTGCCACAGACTGCTCGTACCACCCCAGATTGCCCATCACCACCCCAGATAGCAAGTAAACACTCCCAGGTTGCCCGTCACCACCCCAGATTACCTGTAATCTCATTTTTCCCCAAAAAATTTTTGCAACTGTGCTATTCTAATAACTTTTTTTTTCTAATAACTGATACTAGTTTTTTGTGAAATTGAGAAATGTCAAACTAAACAAACATATTATTGAAAAAATTCATTTTTTTTATATTTACTTTCTAATTTTGAATCCTTTCCTCTAATACCTGTGGGGTCAAAATGCTCACTGCACCCCAAGATGACTTCTTTGAGGGATACCCTTTCCAAAATGGGATGACTTTTGGGGGGTTTCTCTTCTGCGGACACTACAGGGGCTCTGCAAACGCACCCGGTGCTCGGAAACTTCTTCAGAAAGATCTGCACTGCAAATGCTAATTGGTGCTCCTTCCGTTCTGAGCCCGGCTGTGTGCCCATACAGTGGTTTATGCCCACATATGGGGTACCAATGTACTCAGGAGAACCTGCGTTACAGATTTTGGGGTGGGCTTTCTCTCTTTCCTTGTGAAGTTGAGAAATTTCAAACTAAACAAACATATTATTGGAAAAATTCAAGTTTTTCATTTTTACTGTTTAATTTTGAATACTTTCCTCTAATACCTGTGGGATCAAAATGCTCACTGCACCCCAAGATGACTTCTTTGAGAGGTGTACTTTCCAAAATGGGGTGACTTTTGTGCGGTTTATCTTCTGCGGACACTACAGGGGTTCTGCAAATGCACCTGGCACTCATAAACTTGTTCAGCAAAATCTGCACTGAAAAAGCTAATTGGCGCTCTTTCCCTTCTGAGCTCTGCTGTGTGCCCATACAGTGGTTTATGCCCACATATGGGGTACCATTCTACTCGGAAGAACCTGCGTTACAGATTTTGGGGTGCCTTTTCTCTCCTGTTCCTTGTTAAATTGAGAAATGTCAAACTAAACAAACATATTATTGGAAAAATGCTAGTTTTTCATTTTTACTGTCTAATTTTGAATACTTGAATACTTGAACTTGAATTTCACAAAAAACACAAAAGATAGTGACCAAATTTTGCTACTAATATGTTACAAAAAAACAATCTCAGAATTGCTAGCATATGTTAAAACATCACAGAGCTATAAGCGCATAAAGTGAGACAGGTCAGATTTTGAAAAAATGAGCCTGGTCATTAAGGCTCAAATAGGCTTGATCCCTAAGGGGTTAAGGGACAAAGGGCTGGGCTTGATGGGTGGGCAGGGGGAGGTGTGGCAGTGAAAAGGCCTTTGCTAGGAGCAGGGCTGGCCGGCTGTACTAAGAGGCATGCACCCCTTAGTAGGTCCTGCCAGGAAAAGGGGGGGGGGGGTAAGTCTTAATAAATTTCCCCCGTTTCTTCAAAAATTAGAATAAAAAATGTAATAGGTTAACTAGACAACCTTTGGGGCACCAGTGGCACCCCATTGATTTCAATAGGGTTCATCACTCAAGTAACAAGCAGTAGTCTTCATACTTTCATCTATGATCTAAAACCTTTCTATGATGTAGTCTATGTTTACACAACATCAAAAATGAGAAAAAGTGTCAACTTTTTCCATTTAAAAAGACATCCGTTATTGCTGCAATTTAATTGACTTCAATGCAATGCATTGAAGTCCATGGGATGACAGACGTCCAAGGCACACAATGTATAAAATAACAGACATTGTCTGCACCAATATCAGAATAATGATCATAGGAATTATTTTTAGGTGTTATTGTTTTGTTTTTCACACTGCCCTTTCACCGTTTTTACTATTAAATGCAATGGACTTTTCAATTAAAGACACACCCAAAGGGCAATTAGTCCAACTAACCTAGAATAATAGGCCAATAGCTGTCTGTTGGCTTTTTGGATGCCCGCTGTACTGACAGGCAGCCAGACAGCTAAATGACATCTGTCATTTTAGACTCAAAAAGACGGATGTCATTTTAAACAAAATTAAAGAAACGTTGTGTTGTATAGCCATACATTGTATATTTTCTACATCCTTTCTTATCAAGTATCTGGTCTGACAATATCTATAAGATATTAAATGTGACTGCTTTAGCATTGATTAATGGATCCCCAAGGGTTTGAGGGTCCTGAAAACCTTAAAGTGTAAAGCATAAATCAATAAATATCAACAGCACAAGCAATTTTAAGAAACTCTGTATTAGGTTTTATTAAGAAAAGGAGAAAAGGCAGAGAGGAGAAAAGGCAGCTCTGTACAAAACACTACCTCCTGCAATCTCATCACCTCACAGATAATCACTGACTTTTTTGACCTGATCCAGCTTTTTATGTGCCCAAACTGTCTCCAAACTGTACAGCTGCTTGTCTCCTCTTCCTGTTCACTCATCCCCCTCGGACCCTCCCCCTCTATAGGGTATAATGGACTCAGTAAATCAGTCTCACTTTGTCACTTTGCTCCTCTAAAGACGGCTTTGCTGCAAAACAGCTTTTTCAGTAAAGAAAGAGCCTTTTTGGCTAATAAAACCTATTACAGGGTTTCTTAAAATCATGTTTACTTGATTTTTGCAAAAATAAATAAATGACAGTTACACATTAAGCAGGCCTTTGCTTGAATGAATCTCAATGGGAGAGGGGATGTAGAAGGTATTTCTGCACTACACACAGGGGGCCTTCTACAACATGATTGCTTGTGTGGAACTAGACTGCTCATGTGTAGTGATGAGCAAACATCCCGATGTTTGTTTCGGATCCTGAACAGCAACATAAAAAAGAAAAAATGGTTGTGAATGGTTCATGTTCGCTGAACATTCAAGAACAAATAACGCACATACAGTAAAAGCGTGCATTTTGGTCTATGTGTACAGATTATCAGGTGCAAAGCGTTAATTATGCTTCCAATCATCGAACAAATTGTTTGTGATCCAAGAACAGATAGGGGGAGATTTATCAAAGGGTGTAAAATTTAGACTGGTGCAAACTGCCCACAGCAACCAATCACAGTTCCTCTTTCCTTTCAGCACTGCCTAAAGCTGAGCTGTGATTGGTTGCTGTGGCCAGTTTGCACCAGTCTAAAATTTACACCCTTTGATAAATCTCCCCCATAGAGTCATGTTCGAACGAACATGTTTACTCATCATTACGCAAGTGCAGCCATGGTTTTTACTTTTTTTTTTTTTTGTGTGTCTTTGTATTTCATGGTATCATTTAAGTTTTCATTTAATTATAATAACCATTAATTCCCATAATTTATATTTTTATTCTGATTGCTAAAACCAAACAGGTAATCCTGTCTGGTTCCAGTAGCTATTTGTCTAGCTCGATTCAACGAATTAATAATACATGCTCTACACGACAGCCTTCTATCAATATGTTGGCATATGTTTTATCCTTTAACCTTACTACAGCAACGTCAATTTCTTATATTCTATATTCCCCCACTGGCAAATTCCTAATGATGTGTTTGGGATGACAGCTAATGGGTAAAAGTTCCCTGTACCTGGCTCGCTATATAACCACATTTTACACAAAGACAGGCAGCACTATCTCCTGAATGACATATACCCAAGAACTAGATCTATTATTAATATCAGAAAAAATCAAATTGTCATCATTGTTGCTCATAGGTCACTTAACCTGATATGGATGAAGAAGAAGTCTGCTTCTTTGTTTTACTTCACTGAAGCAACAATCTTGGGCATATCTCTACCCACACTGACACCCACATGACTTCTTCTTTCGCTGCCTTGAGTCCAGAGTCCAGAGACCAGAAGTCACTGTCTTGTATGCAATTCTACAACAGTGATTTTTGGAGCATCAAAAGCCTTGTAGAGTTTGGACAGTCAGAGGAAAAGTCAAGTGAGTGCCAGCAGGAGTGAACAGCATTTGAAATAACAATGCCCCTAAGGGAAAGTAAATTGAAGAATAAATAATTATAGGCTGGGTTCACACTACGTATATTTTAGTAAGTATTGTGGTCCTCATATTGCAACCAAAACCAGGAGTGGATTGAAAAAACAGAAAGGCTCTGTTCACACAATGTTGAAATTGAGTGGATGGCCGCCATTTAATGGCAAATATTTGCTGTTATTTTAAAACAACGGCTGTTATATTGAAATAATGGCCGTTATTTACTGTTATATGGCGGCCATCCACTCAATTTCAACATTTTGTGGACAGATCCTTTCTGTGTTTTTAATCCACTCCTGGTTTTGGTTGCAATATGAGGACCACAATACTGACTGAAATATACGTAGTGTGAACCCAGCCATAGGCTGTAATTGCAACCGACCAACCAATGAATTGGTCTTTTGAGCAAAAAGTATAGAAAATGCAGAATTAAAGGACAACTCCGGCAGGAACCCCCCCCCCCAAAAAAAACAAAACACAGACACACACAGACACCATACTCACCATCCCTCCGGTGACGATCACCACTCCATTCGCCCGCCATCCGCCTCACCGTCACCTGCGTCCGCCGTCCAGCGATGCCTCTTACTTCCGGGTCCATGGGAGAGAAAAGGCTGCCAGTGCGCTTGCGCATCGGCAGCCTTTTCATTGGCTGGAGCGCATCACATGGCTTCCAGCAAGCTCAGCCAATCAGGGCTGAGCAAGCTGGAAGCCATGTGATGCGCTCCAGCCAATGAAAAGCCTGCTGGTCGCCAACAGATGCCGCCCTGGAGAAGAGGACCGTGACGATCGTAATAGGTAATGTATACATTCTTAAACTTCCGGGGGTGGGGGGGCAGGGTCGGGGGTCGGAAAGTAGGGGAAGGGGCCAGACCGGGCATTTAACCACATTACAAAGTTAGATAACTTTGTAATGTGTGTTAAATAAGCCAAAACATTTTTTCGTGGGAGTTGTCCTTTAAGTGTCTAATTGAAGCAGGAACATGCACAGTATACATTTACACATAAATAGTGATGAAAGATCATACATTCTTGTCTTTTATCATGTGTTTCATGAGACAGCATTCATACAGCAAACAGTACTGTATTATGAACTTTTTTTGTACATCCCAACATATGGGAAGTATTGCCCAGCTCTAAAACTAGTCTTGGAACTGAATACAATATAATGTAAGTACAGTATCAGCTGTATACACCTTTCTTTTATATCACTGGCATCTGCTGTATACACCATTCTATTACATCACTGGCATCTGCTGTATACACCATTCTATTACATCACTGGTATAAGCTGTATACACCATTCTATTACATCACTGGTATCAGCTGTATAAACCATTCTATTACATCACTGGTATCAGTTGTATACACCTTTCTATTACATCACTGGTATCAGCTGTATACATAATTCTATTACATTACTGGTATCAGAATCGACTGTATACACCATTCTATTACATCACTGGTATCAGGATCTATACACCATTCTATTTCAGTACATAACTGGTATCAGCTACGAGTGGCAGGGAAGACTGGGGGTGAGCAGAGATCATGGCAGTGCACTCTGCCAGCCCTCCTCTCTCTCTCTCTGTTGCCTCCATAAACAGACAGGACAACCCTTCCCTCTCTCCTGTTGTCCTTTGTTGGCAGCCAGAACACCTGAGCCCTCAGGCCTCCAGTGTCCATGGCTACCATTGGGACTCTGCGATCATATCATAGGATAGACAGACAGATAGATAGACAGACAGACAGACAGACAGACAGACAGACAGATAGATAGATAGATAGATAGGAGATAGATAGATAGATAGATAGATAGATAGATAGATAGATAGATAGGAGATAGATAGATAGATAGATAGATAGATAGATAGATAGATTTGTACATGTCCATAAACTAGAAAAAGCAGAAGTAAAATCTTTCTATGTATACTAGTGTGGTCCCATTGATTGTTTAGATGCATGTATTTAAATGTGATTAAACGAGCAGTAAAAATCGTAAACATTTCAAATATGACATCAAAACAACCCAGCAGGAAAAGTAATGCAAGACTCCCTTGATCAATATATGGTAATTACAGTTATAGACTTTATTTGCATTGTTACTGTACCAGTAATTTTGTACATAAGAAGATTAAGGTAATCATTTTTATTCTAGTTTTTTAAAAACACATTTAAAGCGACTCGGTACCCACAATCTGCCAACACCCCCCCCCCCCAACAAACCGCTTGTACCTTTGGATAGCTGCTTTTAATCCAAGATCTGTCCTGCTGTCTGTTCGGTAGGTGATGCAGTTATTGTCCTAGTTTTAACCTTGAAGCCCCGTGCCAAACGGGAGTATCTGTGCCCTAACTTTGCACTACCCCTCCGTCCCTCCCTCTTCATCATTAGGAATGCTCCAGGCAGATTGCCTACTATTCCCCACCTGTGGCAGCCCGGCACATGGGCTGGATCGTTAAGAACCTGTGCAATGTTCAGCATAGAGAAAATGTTACAGTGGCATTCCTAATGCTGAAGAGGGTGGGGAGGAGGGAAGGAGGGGTGGTGAAAAGTTAGGGCACAGATAGTCCCGTTTGGCACGGGCTTCAAATTTAAAAGTATTTTTTAGGACAATAACTGCATTACCTGCCGAACGGACCACAGGACAGATCTTGGATTAAAAGCAGCAATCTGAAGGTACAAGTGGTTTGGGGGGGTCAAATTGTGGGTACAGAGTCACTTTAAACATTACGTATTATAGTTTTTATACATCAATACATCTGAGTGAAAGAAGAATAAAGGAAGAATAACTTGAAGTTCCTAGACCCACACATCAAACTGATAGGCTTGTTTTATGCATTTATGGTACTGTTGTCCATATGCGGTAAAAATATCACTAGGCTGCATCAGATAGCAGAACCCGGTTGGAATTGCAAACTTTCGCACCCTTTAGGCTATGTTCACACAACATCTTTGTATTCAAAATAATGGCAGTTATTTCATAATGCTAATGATGGCAGCAAATAATTTTTTTAAATTTTTTTTACGGATGTCAAAATATATATGTGTGTGTGTGTGTGTGTGTGTGTGTGAAAAGAAGCAGTTTTTACACCTAAAAAAAATAGTTTTATAGTTTTTCCCCTGCCAAGAAACGTCTGCAAGGCATTTCGATTTTATTTCTTTTCATTGTTGACAATTAGACTATAAGGTTTTTCCATAGACCAATAGTGAGTTTCAGACATTTCCATGTTCTGGATGGAGAAGCCCAAGAAAAGATTTAGACTCCCTGCTCTATATATATCTTTTATCTGTACCTTTAAAATTATAAATCCAATTGCGATTTATAGTCTATCTATATCAGCTTCATCCTTGCTGAACATACGTCCTGGCAGCTCAGCGCTCTAGATGTATTTCAGCATCTGATTAATTATTTCACAGCCAGTCAGTTTAATAGATCTCCAGTGGTGAATTTAGATCTTTAATTTAATATTCATAGAAGGGCGAGGAGGAGTCAGTAATATCAGCAGGTTATTAATTAAGAAATAATCAGAGGCAAGAAAAACAGAGCTTGTTTGACAAGGTGTATGTATGGATCATGGCGATAGCGAAAATAAGCAGTATTAAAAAGCCATGGGTGTTTATAGGACGATATGTATGAAACTGGTAAAGGTAATTAGTATGCTTAATATTACTGTGTATTGACGTTATGTGAAACAGTATATTACAGCTGAAGGACATTTGCGATAACAAAGGAATACAAGGAAATAAAATAAATAATAAATATATACTGTAGATAGATAGATAGATAGATAGATAGATAGATAGATAGATAGATAAATTTTTTGGCCCCCTTGAACTTTTCAACCTTTTATCACATTTCAAACCATAAAGATTTAAAAAAAAAAAATTGTGAAGACTCAACAAGTGGCACACAATCATGAAGTGGAACGAAACTTATTGGAACTTTTAAACTCTTTTAACAAATAAAAAACTGAAAAGTGGGACGTGCAATATTATTCGGCCCCTTTACTTTCAGGGCAGCAAACTTCCTCCAGAAGTTCAGTGAGGATCTCTGAATGATCCAATGTTATCCTAAATGACGATGCTCATAAATAGAATCCAGAATTAAGTGTCCGTATAACTGCACCTGCTCTGTGATAGTCTCACGGTTCTGTTTAAAGCGCAGAGAGCATCATAAAGACCAAGAAACACACCAGGCAGCTCCGAGATACTGTTGTGGAGAAGTATAAAGCCGGATTTGGATACAAAAAGATTTCCCAAGCTTTAAACATCTCAAGGAAAACTGTGCAAGTGATCATATTGAAATGGAAGGAGACCACTGCAATTCTACCAAGACCCAGCCGTCCCTCTAAACTTTCATCTCAAACAAGGAGAAAACTAATCAAAGATGAAGCCAAGAGGCCCATCATCGCTCTGGATCAACTGCAGACATCTACAGCTGAGGTGGAAGAGTCTGTCCATAGGACAACAATCAGTCGTACACTACACAAATCTGCCCTTTATGGAAGAGTGGCAAGAAGAAAGCCATTTCTCAAAGATATCCAAAAAAAGTCTTGTTTAAAGTTTGCCACAAGCCACCTGGGAGACACACCAAACATGTGGAAGAAGGTCAGATGGAACCAAAATCCAACTTTTTGGCCACAATGCAAAACAATATGTTTGGCATAAAAGAGAGAGCTCATCACCCTGCACACACCATCCCCACTGTCAGACATGGGGGTGGCATCATCATGGTTTGGGCCTGCATTTCTTCAGCAGGGACAGGGAAGATGGTCAAAATTGATGGGAAGATGGACGGAGCCAAATACAGGACCATTCTGGAAGAGAATCTGTTGGCGTCTGCAAAAGACCTGAGACTGAGATTTATCTTTTAACTAGACGATGATCCAAAACATAAAGCAAAATTTACAATGGAATGGTTCACCAGTAAATGTATCCAAGTGTTAGAATGGCCAAATCAAAGTCCAGACCTGAATTCAAACAAGAATTCCTGGAAAAAGCAGAAAACTGCTGTTCACAAACACTCTCCATCCAACCTCACTGAGCTTGAGAGAGAGAGAGAGAGAGAGAGAGAGCTATTTGTTTTCATGAACAGCAAGTATATACAGGAGCAGGGACTTCTTTCAATGGCCAGACTCACTATTCCTGAGTGGTGAAAGGATGCATGGTCCAGTGAATATAGTGAGTAGTGGTGCACACAATACTGTAGGCAGTGCCGTTACCATACAATTCCCATTTCAACTAACATAATTATACTGGTAGATCTTCAAAATATTTTTGCAAATACATTCATTAGCAAACTTGCCTCCTACTACTTATATGCTGCTTTTTCCATCCCATTGTTGACAGCTCTATGTCTGCATGACTGACCACCACTCTGCTCTAAAAGCAGCGATCTGGCTGGTGTAAATAAATCCATAGAGTGTGTGTGTGTGTGTAAAGATAGATAGATAGATAGATAGATAGATAGATAGATAGATAGATAGATAGATAGATAGATAGATAGATAGATCAGAAGAATACCGCAGCACTCATGGGATAGAATTCAACACAACGTGTTTATTTCCCCAAACCGCGGTTTAGGGAAATAAACACGTGTTGAATTCTATCCCATGAGTGCTGCGGTATTCTTCTGATTTATATTACCTATACCAGGTGGTCGCTGGTATATACCGCCTGGCACCACATCTATCGTTACACGAGTGCTGCATTCATTCAGAATTTCTTAGATAGATAGATTCTGATTTTGGCTAAAAACACTGACCAAAATGTCATATGGGAACCCTGCCTTACACATAAGGCTGTTCTTTGCTCCTTTATAATTCTCAAATGCAAACTAAATTCAACAGTCCAATCAAGAAAATTTAAACCCTCCCTCCTTTAAAAAAAAAAAAAAAAAAAATTATATATATATATATATATATATATATATATATATATATATATATATTCAGGAGATTGGGTCATCGCTCAACACTTAAAAAAAACCTTGAAAGGTTAATTTACACATTTACATAAAGATAATATTCTCCTGATTCCTCTTCTGTAGAGTAAATGAATTTAGTTTTAACAACCTTTCTTTATAACTAAGCTCTTCCATACACCTTATTAATTTGATTGCCTTTCTTTGAACTTACTCCAACTCCCGAATATATATATTTTTTTTCGACCTGATGCCCAAAATTAGACTGCATATTCGGGACGAACCTCTGCTCCTACTTAATAAAGAGGTAAATGAGTACCTTCTTAATCGTACTTTATAGTATCCAATGTAACTCGCTTAACATGTTGAGAAAGATATTCTTCTATCTATATCCTTTTCCCTTGCTATGCAGATAACACCATGTACATTGAGACTGATTGAATTTAATAACATATGCTTTTGACTAGTTTGACAGGGTTTTTTGTATAGTTTTGTTAAATAGCTTGCTCTCTTTTCTCAGCGTTTGTGGAGGACTGGTAGGTTGATATATTTACCATAGTTTAATCTGACAGTTATATTTGCAGACACGACTACCTGGGAGTAATTTTAATTTTATTTCGGCTGCGGGATAAATCATATTAAGTTTGTTAATTAACAGTAAATTATCGGAATGGCGCTTTTTGAGCTTTAAAGTCCCTTTAGTTTCCTTTTGTGGTCCATTACTTCCATGATGTTTATTAATGACTTGAAAATTAGACATAATAATCGCATTACATTTGCTGATTTTACAAAAGTACAGTTGTTAATCCTGGTAGTAATGTAAATTGTATTGGTTCCAAAGTCACTGGTAAGTCCTACAAGAATGTACACTAGTTCATTAATTGAATATATTCTTGGCAGCATTCATTTACATGACTTATAGGACGTGAAGAGCATTTGTTACGTCTTGTTCATTTATTTGATTAATGTATATAGTGTTCAGGTCGCTTTTATTAAACTTCAGTCTTCAGGCTGCTGCACACGGCTTAAGGTCCTGTACGGAATGAAGTCACAATAGAATGCCTATTAAGGTCCACGAGACCTCTGCTTCAGCTGTGTACATATGTATTATTTCTATTAGATTGTATATTAGGTTTACAGAAAATAAATCTAACCATACTAGTCTGACATGGTGCTCCCTGCTGCCTCCTCAGCCCATGTCAGGAACTGTCCAAAGCAGGAGAATTTTTCTATGGGGACAGTTCTGAACAATTCCTGTCACTGTCAGAGGTGGCAGCAGAGAGCACTGTGTCAGACTGGAAAGAATACACTACTTCCTACAGAACATGCAGTAGCTAATCGGTACTGGAACACTTTTACAATTGACACCTCGGAACAGATTTATGCTGGTACTGCTGCTATGCTGATGATTTGCACAGCTGATTATCTGCACAGTATAGTACTAGATGGCATGAGGATAATAAAGGTGGTACTGATATACTTGGTTTGTAAGGTTCTATGTGAGCAGAATTTAAAGAAACAACATTAGTAGGAACACAACAAGGAAAGAGTTAAAATAAGCCCAGGACTGCTACCGCTGTTGCTGCTATTAAGAAGCTATTGAGATGGACTGTGGACATACGGAAGTGGTTACAATGGTAATAAGACTTCAGGGGGACGTTTTCCATGATATGTTGGATGTTGTCAATTTGGTTTTCGTACTGTTTGTTGGTTTTGGTTTTGTGCAGGGACTGGACTACTGTGCCGTCCTTCCCTGTTGTTGTCTGTCTCTAAAATGTAAAACTTTCAATAAAAACTATTTGACTAAAAAAAAAACAATGGTAATAAGACAAGGGCAGATGTCAAGAATTTGTGTTCCCTGTGAACTCCAGAAAGGAAAATGTTAAAACAGTATGCTAATATGGTTACCAAGCCAAATATCAGCAGTACCTGTCAGTGTTCCTGATTGGAGTTTATAATTCTATATTTTCAGCTTAGAGGAATCTGTGCCGAGAACTTTATGTGTTATCTGAGATAAGAAGTCATTGATTTAATAAGAACATTTTGGATCACCTTCAGCAACAGAAGCAAGTTGCCAGCTTACCGCAACTCCTTGCAGATTGCATATTCCAACCAGGTGTAGATACATTCAGGCTTAGCTTGCAGGTGCACAGTCACAGCCATCTCCTGAAAAATTCCAGCAGTTTATAACAATCCTTTGAATCTACAGGTACTCTTTACAACAAAATTGCACAAATACATACCCTTACTGATCGAAATGTTTGTGGTTGGTTAAAGAAATATTTATTGCATTCTACTTGTATACATGCATTAATTCTTAGATGTCTTTTCCTATCTGTTCTCTACACATTCCAGCACCAAAGCCATTTCATTTAATTGACCTCTAGAACCAATTGCTACCCTTCAAACCTTCAGGCACCACAAAAGGAAAATAAAAATATTAAAGCCCTAATACTATAATCCATCTGGCAGATAGTTTTACTGTGGACTCTTAAGGGTCTTGTAGAAATGTCAGCTTTATTTCTATTACTACACTGAGATTGTCAAGATAAAGTTAGCTTTCTGTGCACAACCAAAGTCAAGACAAAGTAAACTCAGAAATCACAAAGCACAGCATCTTTTTTAAACACTGCTCTTTTTTTTTTTTTTTTAGAAACAAAGCGTCCATATTACCCTTGTGAAGACACAACATCCCTCCTAAGTTTCATTTATAGTTATTTATATATATATATATATATATATATATATATATATATATATATATATTTATATATTTTGTAAAGGAAATATGTGTGAATTTTTTTTTATATCGTATTTAGCTGTAAAGATTAGGCACACACATCCCTCCCTAGTCAGACAGCTCCGCAAATCGTGAGTATTGTTTGTATGGTCAGGGCAATGAATGTAGGCTAATAAACTGAGAAATGGAATTCAATTTTAAAGTATCCAGGGAATAAAGTACAGGACCCATGCACAGAGTAAATGGAGGGGTAGTTCATATATAGATGTGTATATGCTTCCTAATTGTAATCCCTCCTTATCGTCCATTCATAAGGTCAAAACAGGATTCCAATACTAAGTAGATCCAAGGTACAACCTCTTAAATTACTTACTGTATGTAAAGCACAAGATAGTGTATAAATCATTTAACAGTTATACCACATATGACCACAAGGGGACTTGTTGCATAATGCCCTTGTGAATTCACGATAGCAACAGAAAGTAATGAATCACGTACACAGAATGTCCCCGATGTGCTTTCTGAGGTTCTTTTTTATCCAGGGGAGCTATCTGTAAACCTTCACATGGCCATTTTACACTACATACTCTCCCACATCAGGGCTGGGGCTTCTGTGAAGTCAGTACCATTGTTCAGGGAAGAAATTAAGTATCATATTAATTTTATTATATTCATTATGCCTTTTTATTTCATACCTAGACTGTAGTTAATCCTGAAAAGATCAATATAAAGTTCTAAAAAGCTGTATTATCAGGGTACAGAGCTTTCTGTAAATCCCCTGCCCTCTAATGATCATGAGATGACTCTGTTGACCCTATTCCAGTCAACACAGGAAAGTTGACAAGTGACATACAGAATATAGGGAGTCAACGTCATATATTTTTATAATGTTTTATCCATCTGCCAGTTGGCTAAGAAATGTGGACATAAACCTGTCAAATGTATAAAATAATGATATTTACAGTAAAAAAAAGGTAGTTTCCCAATTGTTAGAATAGGCTACTTTGAGGACTAGCTACTTATATATGGAGGTGGCGAATAGAGTTATTTTATATTTTTACTAACATTGATTCAACAAAGGTAGCAAACACTGATTGAAAAGAGGTCTATGTCTATGACTTAGGCCCCATTCACACGTCCGTGTCAGTTTTTACTGTCAGGAAATCCTGATCAGGAGACCTCAAATGTCATCAGGATAGTATCAGGATTTCCTGACAGTAATCCGTTTTTACCATCAGGAAACCATCAGGAAAAACCTTCAGGAATTCCTGATGAGAAAAAAAATAGGACATGTATTTCTGCAAACTGGATGGTCACAGCTTGCAGAATTACAACTCCCATCATGCTTGGCTGACAGGTCATGATGGAAGTTGTACTTCTGCAGTCTGTGGTCACCCAGGTTGCAGTACATGATGGAAGTTGTACCTCTGCAGCCTGTGGCCATCCAGGTTGCAGAAGTACAACTCCCATCATGACCTGTCAGCAAGGCATGGTGGGAGTTGTACTTCTGCCACCTGGATGGCCACAGGCTGCAGAAGTACAACTCCCATCATGACCTGTCAGCAAGGAATGATTGGAGTTGTACTTCTGCAACCTGGATGGCCACAGGCTGCAGAAGTACAACTCCCATCATGGCCTGTCAGCAGGGCATGATGGGAGTTTTAATCTCACCTGTCCTGGTCTCCTGGCCGCCGGGGGGTGTGGGGATGGGGGGTGGGGGGTGCGGGTGCCGCGAGTGGCTGGCGGGGGGGGGGTGCGGGGGTGCCGCGAGGTGGCCGCGGGGGGGTGCGGGGGTGGCGCGGACGTGGCCGCGGGCGGGGGGGGGGTGCGGGGGTGCCGCGAGTGGCCGCGGGGGGGGGGGGTGCGGGGGTGCCGCGAGTTGGCCGCGGGGGGGGGGGCGGGGGTCTGCCGCGAGTGGCCGCGGGGGGGGGGGGGTGCGGGGGTGCCGCGAGTGGCTCGCGGGGGGGGGCGGGGGGTGCCGCGAGTGGCCGCGGGGGGGGGGGGTTGTGACGCGAGTGGCTGCAGGGCGTACCTGCGGATGAAGAGGCAGCGAAGAGGCAGCAGGAGCAGATGCGCGGACGGTGAGTGGAACTCCGACGCTTTCCTGATGTGCATCAGGAAAGCGTCCGGGGCCGGGCGCTCCCATAGACTCCTATGGGGGCGTCCGGGCCGGATTTCCGGACGAAAAATAGGACCGGTTCTAAAAAATCCCGGTCCTATTTTCCGGAACGGACAGCCCTCCGGAAAATTCCGGAAGGGTGTCCGTGTCCAATGAAAGTCTATGCCGTCCGGAAATCCGTTCCGGATTCCTGATAGGAAATCCGGGTGGTTTTTCCGGACGTGTGAAGGGGGCCTTATTCAGTAATGACTGTTTTATTTATTATTTTTATTATGTTTTTAAGCTATCATGGTTCTTTACAGCATCGGTCAGTTTCTATTTATTTCTTGTATTATTTGCACATGGAGTTGATTTTTCTCATTGTAAATATCCTTGCATCCTGCCGTAAGACCCCTTGCCCTATTTTCAATATAAGTCCCACAGCAGTTTTTACATCTACTGATGGTAAGCATTTGTCTTTCTTTTAAGATACAATTATTTGTGATATTAAATGAAATAACTCTAATCCTTTTTTTTTTAAAATAGAAGTTCTGCTATTTCCTTGATGTTAAGCTTCTCTACAGTAGCTCTGTTCTAACAATTCTTACTGAAAGGTTAAACCATGTTGCTGTCTATAAATACTAAGCACAAAGCAGTCAGTGTTGGTAAGGAGTTGTCCTTGTTCATCATAAAAAAAAAAAAAACAGCTAAACAATTTTAATATTTTACAATGTAAAATGCAAACTCACTACGGCTCTAGTTCCAGGGTTTTGTGTCAAAACTGTTTAATATGTTTCAGCTGGTGAACACTGGATACAACCACTGAAGCTGTCCAAATGTTTAGGTCGTAACTAGAGATGAGCGCAGCTAGAACATACTCCAGTCCCATCCTTCGGCATTTGATTATCAGTGAAATATCAGTTGAATGAAGCCCAAGGAGGTGCTAGAAAACATGGGTATAGCCTTTAGCTATGTTTACACAATGTCAAAAAAGGACAAAAGACATCTGTCTTTTCTATTCAAAATGGTGTCCGTTATTGCCACAATTAAATTGACTTTAATGCAATGCATTTAAGTTAAACAAATGGAGGATGCCCAATGACAGATAGTGTCTGCGTGGACATGAAAGTAATTATTTTCAGACATCTTTTTTCAACAGCAGAGGTTTTTTTTTCTTATTTCACCGACCTTTCACCATGTTTACTATTAAATTCAACGGGCTTTTCAATTAAAGACACACAACGGCCAATTAGTTTACCTAAACTAAAATAATCTACCAACAGCAAATATTGCACTGACAGGTGGCCATACAACGAAATGACGGACGTCATTTTAAACTCAAAATGATGGACGTCTTTTAAACAGAGAGGAAAAAAGTTGCGTGAACATAACCTAGGGCTGTATCCATGTTTTCCAGGCAGCCTTAGCGCTGCATCCAACTTTTTCAGCCAATGGCAATCAAATGCCGCATGCTTGGGTATGGAAGAACCCAATCATGCTCGAGATTTCCCCGTCTCTAGTCATAAGTGTCCAAATTGTTTTTGTCGATGCTACAAGGATATTATTAAGTCCACCTAAGAAAACTATGGAACCATGACTCTCACAATTCCCACCTGCAGCTTCATTGCCAGTATGTTGTATTCAGGTCTTTTCAGCAGCTCCATAGACAATGAATGAAGAGGTGGCACATGCTCCGCTCCTTTGAAGATGAAGGAGAAGAGGCTCTATTCTGGAGATTACGAGGGGTTGTGGAGGTTCAGACACTTATAAGTTAATTGAACTGAGAATACCCCTTAGACACCTTTACCACATACAAAACAGTGGTGAGTAAAATATGATTCCATATATCAGCACATTCACCCCCTGTTGACTTATATTCTGCAAGTACAGCTACACAGCAAAAATAGCAAACCAGACTCCCTTAGGCTATGTTGACACAACCTAATATTTCAGTAAAGAACAGACGCTGATTGCAATGCAATCAATGTCCGTTTTTTACTGCAGGGGTGGCATTGCATTGAAGCCAATGTAATGCCGCCTGCTGTGTTCGACAGCTGACGGTGCCCGCAAATGAATAATAAAAAAAGGACGTTCCTGCAGCCGATACAGATGCTATGTAACAGACGCTGTTAGACATAGTGTGAACATAGCTAAACAGAGTAATTACTTGCTGTACTGTAGTAGTACTTTTTTTCTATTTCTAAACTATAAGCTATTTGAATTAAGATTTAGGGTATATTCACACAATCTGAAAATGAGAGAAAATACTGCCGCAATTATAAAATTACAACCATATTTTGCATTTATTTTTATAATATTTGAACATACAGTAGCCTAAGGGGGAAAAAATCAGCTAATTGTTCTTCATACTATCAGTGCAATGAACTGCAGGTGACCGAGCATGTTTTTTCCATCACAATAGTTTTTGTGTGACTGCCAAGATAACCACCGAAAGATTACAGTCATGGGATAGTAGGTTTTCTATTGAATTCTCCAGCCAGCTTTGCCTTATATACCTGTAAACAAACACTTTGTGTTCAGCGTCAGCAAATTTTCCCTTATACATTGCACAATGACATTGAAAGCTAATGTCTAAGCAAACTATAGTTGGTTTGTCATGGCAGTCATATCTTACAATTAATCAACAGACCAGATGCCGGCCATTAATTCAGTGCTCAGCATTCAGTAATAGGATGGTTATTAAAAGAAATCCAAGATTGGTCTGCTTCAAAGGCAATTTTCTTACCAATGGAGTCTGTGAGTGAGAAATTGCAAGTCATTATAAGATTGAGCCTGTCTTATCCATCCCAAGTAAAATGCATTTTAGATGTTATATAAATTGTCAGCGGATTACGACCCATGCTGTATTCAATCATAGGCCTGTCAGCTACAAAATATACAGCAAAAAAAAATACAAAATGAGTAATAATTGCCAAAAAGTCATTTCGCATAGTTCCATTTCACTTAACTAAAGGATAGAATGGAAGGAGCTCACATAGATTAGAATACGCCGCAGTTTATTTTCTAACTGTAATTAAATTTAATGGCTAATTCAATGTAAAATACTTAAGCTACATTAAAAGGTTGATATAATGCATTCTAGGTGCGCGCTCAAAAAAAAAAAAAAACGAGACAGAGAAAGCAAAGTACTTAATGTTGTTTAAGTAATATCCTAGCGCGGTTTTTCTGGGAGGGAGCAAGAATGATGCTATGAGAGTCTTTGAAAAGGAAACCAATTTGAGTAATTGTGGAAATGGAAATTCAAAGTGCGGACCAGGCGAAATATGAGAAATGTCATCGCTGGCCGGGTATAATTTTGATACGAACAAAAAAATTATATCCTTGCTTGTGATTTATATGCTGAGTAACAATTGGGAGCGAGGTGGATTTCTAGTGTCTAATTTATTTTCGAAGTTCAGCTGGTGTTTTAAAGGGGTTGAGTAATTCATGTGCTAAGACTTGGGTTCTATTCACTGTCTTATTGAAATTGATATTACAGCCTGTTTAAAATATGAAGAATGATTTCACTGTCTCTATGTAGACATGCCCGATGTAACTAGCCCCTCCCCCCTTCCTGCTTTTAGCAGTCATTTTTTTTCACCCTATAGTCATCCTTTTTTTGGAGCATATTTACCTAATCAGCCTAGAAATGAACCATGTCTCTTTAATTTAAAGCTAAGTCCATCCTATACATTGATGTCACCATTGGTTTAATACTGATATACACAGGGAGACTCTAGAGTCACATACGCTCAGTCTATCGAATAATATGGCTCAATAAGTAATAGCAAGAATAGCTCTTTGTAGCTTATTTTGGCTAGTGTATTATCACATTATCAAACTTTAAAGAGGACCTGTAGCAAGAAACTGAGATTTTACCATTATTAAGTAAACAAGAGTGCCATTAACTACACATTTTACAGTTTCTTGATATGCCCTTCCATTCCGGGGATATGTAGGCTTATATTTTGACAATTAAGTTAAAGGGGTATTCAGCACAAACTAAACTTTTTTGTCACATCTCATTCCCAACAGTGATGTCCCATCTCAGTGGTTGCAGAATTAAAGGTGGGAACGTTCAGCCAGAACCCAAAGATGATACAGGAGGACTTAGGGGGAGATGGGAAAAGTAAGAATAGCATGTTTGTTATCTTGTCCCCAAGTGCAGCAACATTTTTTTAAAATAATAACACCTGTTATTAAATAAGGGCAGACTTAAATAATGATCATGATATTTTTTTTATAGCCATTAGTATCAAACAGATTAAAAAGAAAAAAAGTGTGTGAATATTGCCTAAACGTTTACTTTGATTGGAATATCCTTATAATGGAAGAGTATGAACTTAATTTAATAATGAAATATAATTAATAATGAAAAAAAAATAATGAAATGTGTGTTTTAACAGGGTACCCTAAGCTATTAAATGGAATTAGAATCAAATGTAGTTTACATTAATAGGCTGTTGCCGGTGCTACGATTTCGGTGTGGTCCCTTTTTTTAACCGCAGCCCAGTTCCTGTGCACGGTGCCTGTCTATTTCCAGTCACCAGCCAGGCCTGAAGCACTGGAAGCGGGCTTGCCTGCCCGCCCGCACCTAGTGTGACATTCTGCCTTTCCCTCTTTGACACGCTCCATTAGAATCAATAGAGCCGTGTCTCAGAGTGGAGAGGGTTTCATCACATTAGGGATGTGCTGCCTGCTTCTAGTGCTTCAGGCCAGGCCAGGGACCGTGAATAGACCAGCTCTGTGAGCGGGAACTGGGCAACGGTTCAAAGAAAGGAAAAATCTTAAAGTGTAAGTGATTACACGGGACATAGGATACAAAGGTTCTTGGACCCAGTAGGGTGGAAAACTGACATTTGACATTGGAACCAGCAGCAGTAATAGTACTGTATTGGACTCAGTATGGTTGAGAACAGACATTTGACGGTGGAGGAGGAGGCAGTAGCACTTGATTGCACCCAGTCCAGTATGGTTTAAAAGAGACTGTTGGAGGAGGAGGCACCACATGATTGCACCCAGCCCAGTATGGTTGAGCAAAAAGGGATGATGGATGATCAACCAAAAAACACCACAGAGACCCATCACTGGTTTCGACGTGAGTGTATTCTAGGACTTTGCCCCCTGGGAAATCAAATATGCAAAAGAACACTCCAGAGATCACCATTACAGGTCTCAACGTAGTGAGCTAGCCAGACCTTCCCTCCGGGAAGGAACAACCAAGGTTACCTACTCCACACTGATGAGGGGCAAATACCCCGAAACAGCTGTCTGTGGATGGATACCTTGCTTGGGTGGTTTCCTTAACTGGAGACATTTCTTGGCTTGGTTGTTCCTTTTACATGTAAAGGACCCAGATCTAATTCTAAACCTCCAGGGTTAAGGGAAGCTAAGCTCTACTAAAAGTGGAAGATAAGGTGTCACCATCATGGACATGAAAACCACATTGATTTACTGTTCAGCACAGCTTTGTATTGATTGTTAATGGTTGTGCGGATTTGTAAGCTATTTACATGCTTTTAAGGGTCATCGTGGCTGTAATTATTATCATGTTATAGTTTACAGTAGATCTATTGAATGAAGTCATATCAGTATTCTAACCATGGGCATATATTACTTACCTTATGAGTCATTAGGATTTCCCAGTGTATGAGTAAACAATGTTGTCTGTCGGGCATATTTGAGTAAGTTGTCAAGAAAAAGAAAATCATGTTGTCAACTTTCATATGAATATGGTACAATTCAGGAACAGCTCAATTGCTGACAGAGGGAAAAAGAACCCATCGTCTAATTCAGCTCCTTGATGTCCAGGCAGTAAACGTGAACAAAAGATCTTGCATGCCAAATGAGGCAAGAAAATCTTACTTTATAGGTGCTCTCCTCCAGTAGGACTTGACATAATTGAGCAACTGGGTTTAAACGTTACTGGTCTCAGAATCATATTCCTGCTGGTTAATTAATTGCAACTTATTTCTGATCATTTACTTTTTTGCTTTGCTTATAACTAATGCCATGAATTTCAAGTATTTTCATTGATCTATCTGTTCATATAAATCTATAATGTGTATTTCTGGGGGGGAAATCTACATCATAGAGCTAAGAAGGCAAAAAAATAAAATTAGAAAATGGAAAAAAATTGGAATTATTTTTTTAATTAAATAAATAAAAACAAAATACAGTGCATAGTTAAAACATGGAAGTAACCTGTCAAGGGTGGTAGATTATTCAAGGTAGACATGTTGTTCAAAGGGTCACTGTATAACTTGCAAAATCTAAATCAGCAGTAGATGTGATATAAAGCAAGTTTGCAATGTACAGTCATTATTTTTATTTTTTTAGTTATCATGGAGAACACGGCACTTCCGGTTTTCTGGCTCTTTTTTTCTCTAAAAACAGAAAACAGGAAGTTCTGTGTATCCCAGGCCATCTGAGCGCTCACAGAGAGAAGGCAGTCATGTGACTGATGGACACATTGAAAGGCTGGACCTAGATTTCAGCTGTTTTACAGCATGATAACAACAACAAGAAAAATAATTATGAATGTATATTGCAAAGTTGCTTTATTTTATATCTACTGTAATAATATAAAACCTTTTACAGAGAATAAACGTTTCTTAACCCCTTAAGGTCAATTTTCGTTTTTGCGCTTTTGCTTTTTCCACTTTATGTTTAAAAGACCATAGCACTTGCATTTTTTCACCTAGAGACCCACATGAGCACTATTTTTTTGCGACACCAATTTGACTTTGCAATGACAGACTTTATTTTACCGTAAAATATGCTGCGAAACCGGAAAAAAATCATTTGCGCTGTCAAATTGATAAAAAAAGAAATTTGTTTTCATTTCAGGGAATTTCTTGTTTGCACCGTTCAGACTGGGGTAAAAGTGACATGTTATATATGTTCCTCAAGTTGTTACGATTACAACAATATATAATATGTATAACCTTTCTTTTATATGATGGCTTGTAAAAAATTCAAACCATTTGTCAGGACTGGCAGGCGTAGACAAGACAAGAGACAGTGGGCCCTAGATCTGAACCCACCCACTGTCACCTGCCTACTTGCCTCTGTCGACCCCAAACGGTCGCGGACAACCACGGAGTCGGTCCCTACACTGCGTAGGTGAATACACAAAACGCAGACAGACAAACAAAACACAATGGAGGATAGTCAACGAGCAGGGTCAAAACCAAACAGACAACGCAGTACAAAATCAGAAGGAGAGCGGATAGTCAAATGTCAAGCAAGAGGTCAGAACACGGGCAGAGCAATAGCAAGGGGATTAGGACAGGGAATGCTAGGAAAGGAGCAGGGGAGCTGAGACTAGTAACAACTAATAGCCAGCAGGGAAGTGAGGAGCTGGCTGCTTTTTATCCAGGATCAGAGCTTAGGTCCAGCAGCTGATTGGAGCAGCCCTGATCCCAGCACCAAGCTCAGCTGAACAGACCTAGCAGTGCAGTAACCCTTGCAATGCCAGAAGTCTGACAGGATAAAGGAAAAAAAGCGAAAGGCGGCGCCTCGTGTGATACCGTAGGTACCAATGGGTAAATGGAAATGTAGATGGAGGCTTACCTTGAAGCCCCTTGGGCTTGTTGCATATCACCCCTTTATGGGGTACTGTGTCCTGTTTCAACTTGGCGTCTGTGTTCAGGGCTGCAGCTAGCTGGAAGAGACAGACCGGGATGCTCCCAAAGGGGCCCGTAGAAGTGCAGGCAAATAGCGGAAAAAAAGCGTCAAACTCCTAGATGCCAGCGCTGCCTCAGAGGAATCACAGGAACGATGATGGTAATATTTAAAAAGTTTATTTAGAATACGCACAGAGTATACTCTGTGCGTATTCTAAATAAACTTTTTAAATATTACCATCATCGTTCCTGTGATTCCTCTGAGGCAGCGCTGGCATCTAGGAGTTTAATGCTTTTTTTCCGCTATTTGTCAGAAGTCTAACAGGCAAGGCAGGTGTGGCTGAAAAGTAAAACACAGTTCAAACACAATTCATATGCAAACACAGACAGAAATTCAGCGCTTCCTCGGCCGCCCGGCACAGACCAAGGAGCGCAAAGTCACATTCCTAACACCATTGTTAACAAATATATGTTCCTTAAAATTGCTCCATTCCCAGGCTTATAGCGCTTTTATCCTTTGGTCTATGGGGCTGTTTGAGGTGTCATTTTTTGCACAATGATTCGTTCTTTCTATTGGTATCTTGATTGCGCACATGAGACTTTTTGATCGCTTTTTATAATTTTTTTTCTGGATTTGATGCAACCAAAAATGCGACATTTTGCACTTCTCTTTGCACAATTTTTTTGCGCTTGCGCCTTTTACTGTGCGAGATCAGGAATGTGATAAATTAATTGTTCGGACGATTACGTGCCCGGTGATACCAAATTTGTTTATTTATTTGTTTATTTATTTATATTTATAAAATGGGAAAAGGGGGGTGATTTTGACTTTTATTGGGGAGGGGGCTTTTTATTAATAAAAAAACATTTTTTACTTTTTTTTTACATTAACAAGAAGTCCCCCTGGGGGGCTTGTATATACACAGCACTGATCTCTCATAGAGATCAATGCTGTGTATATACACAGCAATGATAGATTAGATCAGTGATAGATTGCTTTGGCCTGCTGCAGGTCAGGTTTGACAGCTGCATTTAGAGGCTTAATTAGCCGGTGCGGCAATGGGACCCGTGCCGGCTAATAGAGGCGCTCCCCGGCTGCAGATAACAGCCGGGAGCGGCGCCGTTCAGAGCGGGGTTGTGGCGGTACCCCTCTCTGAACTCCCCTCGCGGCACCATGATGTATCAGATATGTCATGGGTCGCTAAGGGGTTAAAATTGCTCTATTACCATGCTTATAACACTTTAATCCTTTGGTTTATGGGGCTGTAAGAGGTGTCATTTTTGCGCCATGATGTGTTCTTTCTATCAGTACCTTGATTGCATATATGCGACTTTTTGATCACTTTTCAATTACAATTTTTCTGGATTTGATGCGACCCAAAATGCGCAATTCTGCACTTTGGCGGGTTTAGTGCTTATGCAGATTACCATGCGAGATCAGGAATGTGGTAAATTAATAGTTCAGGTGATTACGCATGCGGTGATACCAAACTTGTTTATTTATTTATTTTTATTTATAAAATGGGAAAAAGGGGGTGATTCAGATAATAAACAATAAAAACACTTCTTTTTTTTTTTTTTTTTTTTTTTTTGCTTATACAGTTACTAAAATTCCCCTTGGGGGATTTCTAATATAACTACACTGATCTCTCATAGAGATCAGTGTAGTATGCTTTATATAGCACCGATCAATGAGATCGGTGCTCTATTGGTTTGGTCTAATCAATAGAATACCAAGCCGAGATCAGCGTCATTCCGGTGATGAGTATTGGGGCGGTGAGATGAAGGCATCACGGGGGGTGGGAATACCGCCATTAGGCACCAGGGAGACAGCTGCAATTAACGGTCTAAATTAGCAGGACCCTGCTCCCGCTAATAGCTGCGGTCCCGAGCTGCAGGTAGCAATAGGTATTGTGGCAATTCATAAGCGGGGTTGCGGAGCGATTAGATGGCGTAAATGTACGTCATCCATCGTTAAGGAAAATTGAAAGATAAACGGGATTAGTGAACTATGGTAAAAAGTGGAAAAATGTTATAGGTTGAAGGATGACTGGATTGGTGTGTTAGGTCCTTTTACATGGCCAGATATGGGGCAGTGCAAGAACATAAACGGGTGCTGATTAGTGATGAGCGAATACTGTTCGATTGAATAGATATTCGATCGAATAGTAAGGTATTTGATCTATCGAATATTATCGAATAGTTCGCCAAATATTTGATAAATATTCGATAAGCGTTCAAATCCCCCAGCTTCCGTTTTTTACCTCCAAGTGGTCGAATAGATGTTTTTCAATAATCGAATACTTGTTCCAATAGACTTTAATGAGATCGAATATTCGATCGAATATTCGGGAGATATTCGTACGAATATCGAATATTGAAATATTTCACTATTCGCTCATCACTAGTGCTGATGAATAAAGTGGCCAAATCATCACAACATCCTTTGTGCGACCATTCGTATTAATTGTTCACAATGGTCACAATGATCACAATGGTCACAAATCTCTTGTTTACACAGAGAGATGTGTGGCCAATAATGATCAACTGAAAAAGCACTTTTCCCGCTCTGTGGACGATCATTGGCACTTTTAGATAATCTGGTGCTTTCCCAATTAACCTTTCCAGGAATGCTCGTCGCTGATAATCTGAATGAGTAAATAGGGCCTTTTGAATAGAAGATACCAGCGACCAAAAATGAGGTGCCAAACTGCAACACAGGAGGCTTTCTTCAGTTTTTTCATCCCATTGGTTTCCCAGGGATGCCTGTCAATTTGCAAAGTTTGACTGTATGAGAGAGGGTTAACTTAGCTAAGAACTGATTCTGAGGTTATATAAATGAATGTATTTGTGTTATACAGTGAAAATATTGTAGGGCATTGTAAAATATAGTCAGAGAGTGTGCGAATATCAAGATGTTTAAATTTTTCTATAAAAGTATACTAGTCCTTAGAATGGGTGGGCGGTTAGAGAGAAAGGAAAAGAGAATGAAAATAAATTGTTCTCAGATATAGAGGGCGGTTAGGTAGGGAACCGAGAGATAAAAAAAAAAAGTCTGGTAAAGTATAGCTGGCACTATAAGCAGGTATAAAGTCAGTTCATATGGACTACTATATGAGAGGGAAATTCACAAAGCATGTGTCATTCAAGACCGGTACAAAAAATAATCCTATAATGCAATGTAAAACTGCTTGTGTCACTCACCGGCTCCACTAATAAAATCAGATGCTGTATTTCATATTTTTTTTTAAAACAACAGCAGGTCAGAATATGGTTGTTTTGAAGAGCTGGGCTGGTCCACTTCCTCAAGCAATTTTGTTTGTCTCTTTATTTATGACTGGCTGTAAAGCGCAACTGTGAGAAGACATAGGAGGAAATAAGTGGAAGAAGCCATAAATGATGATTGTGGTTTTAAAAGGTTGAAATGTCGCTGTGACATGTCAAAATATTTTCTTCTAATTACAGGTACTCTTTAAAGAAAATGTGGCACCTTTTACATAGTGCATTGGATTGCATACACTGATAGCAGGGATCAGTGTTATCTGTGATCTTCTGATAGAGCCTGCCTGTGGCAGAGTGAAGACCTGACTGTACGGAGGAAGGTATGAGACCCCCATTAACCAGTAATGCAATCGGGACCCCTGCAGACACGCTGTGGGGATCCCGATCAGTAAGCGACAGGAGCTGCTCCTGTCACTTACACTTAAACGCTGCAGCACGATTGCTGCATTTAAGGGGTTAATGGCGGGCTGCCACATGATTGCGGCGGCCCGTCACTAACGGCGAGGATCTGGCTGCTAATTGCTGCCGGACCCCACCTGCTATTAAGCGCGCTCCGCACAGTCTTAGTGTTAAACCGCGTTAGGGCCTACAGTTTACAGTATTTGTATGAATACTTTCCAATGTAGTGATATACTACTCTTTACCATACAGTTTTATCTATTGTATTTTGAATTCTTACTTATTTTAAGATGTTCTTGCTTTTATTTTAGGCTTGTTAAAGTTATATATTATCAGAATGATCATCAAAGCCAGTGACATGTATATGGATGAGTTCTATCCTACAGAATAAGATGATACATCAACATGTCAAATGTTGCCAGCTATTGAACATGACACGGAGTATAATTCATTGCCTTCTACAGATGATCATAATGTACAGCTTTTCAGTAACATGTCAATGAGACGATATTGGTGCTATAATTAATTAAGGTACATTTTAAATATCTAAAAGAACAAAGCTAGTAATAAATAAATGTTTAAAAGGGTACGCCACTTGTAAAATGTAAAAAAAAAAAAAAAAAAAATACGGTGGGTGCTGGTAAGATATTAATGAAGTGATACTTACCTGTAATAGTGCCTCCACAGTGCCATGGTCACTTGTTATTCTCCTGGATCTCCCAGTCATTTAATGCCTAGTTCAGAAATGCCTAAGACAGGAAACTTCTACAGTCACTGACTGGCTGAAGGGCTAGTTCCTGTAGTGTTGTGATGACTCCGGAACTGGAAAATTCAGGAGACCAGTGGGGACAGTAAACAATGCAGCTGTGGAGGCACCAGAGCAGGTAAGTATAACTTCATTCCTATGTTCCCACCACTGCCTGCCCTCTCTTTTTTCTACCCTTGCTCAGTGTACCACTTTAGGCTAGGTTCACACTATGTATCTGTGCGGCTGTATTGCGGGCGGTAAATCATCGGCCGGATTTTTCCGGTTCATGTGTACGCTGGAAAGTATATGATAAACGGCTGCACAGTGCACACTATGTATGAACCTACGGCCCTATCGTAAACGGACCCGTAAAAAATGAACAAGACCATTGTTTGCAGCTGGAAATGTGCAAATTCACGGCCGTGGATTGACAGGCGGTCCGTACGGAGTACTTCAAAAATAGCCGGCAATAATGCCAAATGCCGATGCCTCTAATAGTTAATATATTAAATTAATAAAACACATTTTCTTTGTAATAAAGTCCCTTTCGTTGTTCAATAATTTAATTCTAACGAATCCATCATTGTGCAATTAAATATACTGTTAAAATAAATATATATATATATATATATATATATATATATATATAAATAAATGTATATTTATATATATATATATATATATATATATATATTTATTTATTTTTTTACAGTATATTTAATTGCACAATGATGGATTCGTTTAAATTAAATAATTGAACAATGAAACTGATTTTATTACAACGAAAATGTGTTTTATTAATTAAATATATTAACCATGAGAGGCATCGGCATTACTGCAGAGGATCGCAAACCCCGGTAATAGCAATTCATGTAAACTGTGTTCTCTGCTTTCCCAGATGCATCCAGAGGTGTTTGCATCACTTTCTAAAGATTTTATTTGTTTTTTTTAGTTGAACCAGATTTCCAAGTAAATGACCGTATGTTTTGAGCCGCATGTCTATTTTTTCCCACGGCCGTAGTTTCAGCCGCACATTTCCAGCCGCATAAAAAAATACAGCCGCACAGATACATACTGTGAACATAGCCTTAATATGATATAAGGAAATTAGATTGCAAGCCCATTGAAGCTAATGTTAATAATGTTCAGCAGTGCAATAAATTTTAGCACAATATAAGCGATAGGAAACAAAACAATTGACTTTCACACCACTCAATGCAGCTCTTATTAAAATAAATTATATAACTGATCTATTAGTATGTTCTATAGTTTGCATTTTCTTCTCTGTAAGTGGTTTATTACAGTGGATTTCACAAAGTGTTCCACTCATGCCTCATGGCTGACGTTTTTGCTATGAGCGTCATGGAGTGTTCATTTTGATCACTAGTATGTTTTGATTGATTTATATATTTAATTCAGCAGAAAGCGCAGTATGAGAGCTGTTATCCATAACTTGTCCTTTCACTAATTGTTTCGTTCCATAAAGCATTAGTACGTATTGTACTCCATCTAATAACATTTTCATATTCATGTTGATGGAGATTTGATAAAAGGACTTCAATCACGTTAAAAAACCAAAGCTCTGTAATGTATCAAAGTGAATTTCAAGATAATATCACTTAATTGCACCATAAAGCTGTCTCATAAAAATCCCTATAAATATAGAAAACATGTTAGGAGATGAACCTACAGAAGTAGAAGTGGATTTATCATTGAAAAGTTTCTGTTGAGCACTATAATTATTAAGTTCAGATGTTGTAAATGTAGCTTCACTCCTATCACTCAATCTTCAAATGACACAAAGTTAGAGAGTTCAGCTATTACATCTACGAGGACTGAGCAAAGTTCATATCTCACTACCTGAGACATGGGAAAACCAGGGATGTGATGTGATCTCCAGCAAAGGTAGTTGCATGGGATGTTTAGATAAATGTTTTTGGGTCTAGTTTTTTAGGAATGGATGGCAGGTTTGGTAGTGGAGCTGCCCATTCCACTTCCTCCACTCCAGATATTGTTTGGCGTCAGGCACCACAGGTGATGAGGTTAGATCAACAATCAGCAGGTCCATAAAGTTTGCAGAGCCATGGGCAGAGTGTGCTGGAAGGCTGCAGCCTTAGGAGAAGCCATATACCTGACCAAGGTAAAGACTAGACTTGATGCAATGTTTTGTGTTTGTGCGACTGCAGCTAGTCGTAGCATATGGATGTCTTCTGTTTAGTTAGTGTTGGACAAGCAGAGTTCATTTTGTGTAATGCCTGAAGTCGAGGCTGTTTATTTCCTTTCTTGTGTTGAATAATAAACGCAGGCAAAGCCTGTACTTAGACTTTACTTGTTTCAGCCCGTTGAGTTCACACTGCAATCCTGCACTCTGCTGAGCATATCCACTCTATCTATCTATCTATCTATCTATCTATCGCTAGGTTCACACAACGTCAAAAACGGCCGTTTTTGATATTTTAAAAATATCCTGGTTTGCCTTTATTAACTGACTGCAATGGCAATGCATTTAAGTCAATGGGAGGACTGACGTCCAATGCACACAACGCATTGAAAAACTGCCATTTTTACCACCACAAAAAATGGACGTTTTTCAATGCGTTGTGTGCATTGGACGTCCGTCCTCCCATTGACTTCAATGCATTGCAGTCAGTTAATAAAGGCAAAACCGGACGTTTTTAAAATATCAAAAACGGCTGTTTTTTTGACGTTGTGTGAACCTAGCCTATCTATGTTTGTGTTTTACTGTTCGTGGTGAAAAAAGAAAGAAAGGTGTCATGTTCCCCCTTTGCAGTTCCCTACAGCTCCAGGTCTGATGTCATCTGGTCCCGCTGGCCATGCATCACTATTACACGTAACGTCTATTTAATGCTCCTAATTTAAGTTCTGCCACAGCCAGTTTGATGAATTTAGGACATAAAAAATATTTTTAGTTTTTCATCCTTGCTTTCTGCCTATTGAATTTTTTTTTTTACAGAAGTAAGAATTTTTTTTTTTGTAAAGAATATTGGTTAAATCAGATCTGCAGACTAAGCTAAGATGCAACACAAATGGATAGAAAATTACAAAGCAGTACATGTGAATAGGTTGCAGTAGTGGATTATAATAGGTCCATTTTGGGCGGTAGCCCAGGGCCCTGAGCTCCTGGGGGCTCATGCCCCCCCCCCCCCCCCCCAAAAAAAAAAAAAAAAAAAAAAAAACTTTAAGTGGTTTTTCTCTTGGCTATAATTCTGCCATGATTTGCAAAAAAAATTAGCTGTTTTTTACCACAGTTTTGCACAAATCAGGGCAAACCTGCAGCCCAATCCCGAACATACTGAAGGACCTCATCACTGACCATGTTGGTGACTATGATGTCACCACAGGTCCTTTACCAAATTCAAAATGGAAGTACTTTAGAAAATGAAAAGTGAGCTGCCATTCTACTACGCTACTGCTGCCCTAGTAAGGTGGGTGGCCCAAGCTTGCTGAACAGCCCAGGGCCTATTGTAAAGTTAATCTACCCCTATTAGGGTGTTACACTCCTAGCTGCTGCAGGAAGCCTGGGAGCAAGGGGTTAGACAAGGACAGTGAGCTCTAATCTATGGCCCAACCAACTGTCCATAGCAGCTTGCCTCAGCTACCCCAAGCGGTAGAGAAGAACTTGGAGACAGTCTCTTTCTATGGTACAGGTAAATACAAAAATATAGATAAGAAAAATAAACAAACAGGGTGGTCAACAAGCAACGCATTACATTGGGCTCCAAGGAATCAGATGTGGGCTGGTGAACTGTTTATAGGATGTAAAATCCAGGTCCAGAGTTTTATTGGACCAGCCACACAGAACACAGACTGACAAGGAAAAGGATGAGTGGCAAAGGCAACTGCCCATCATCCCTCAGACTACCTGTAGCCCAGGACAGGACTTGGGGAAACAACAAGGGGTCTAGTGGAATCTGTAAATCTCCACACAGCTAGTACTGAAATAAGACCAAGTTCAGACTGGAGCAAATGAAGCAAAGAATTCAAGCACAGAATCATGTCCTAAAGTGCAATCTTGAGTGTATTTCATGAGCAGAGGACCACGCTGAGGTCTGGAAAAGCATGGAAATAACCTACGGTTTTAAAAATGGCCCCCACATGTAAAAATCTGTATAGAATGAACCTACTCATTCCACTGCATAAATCCTGCCCCACCCCTTGAAAGTGTAGGAATGAAAAGCACTAAGAATCTAGTACAATCCACCAATGATGTGCAGCAGAAATGTTCTGACTAAGGATGAGCGAATCATTTGGAAATTTGCTTCACAGAATATTCCCGAACCGCATACAAACAAATTTCAATACAAACAGGCAAACTATAGTATCTACGATAGTGGGATAAAGATTTGCATTTTTTTCAGCAGCTGTTGCTGTGACAGTGTCAAAAGTTGGAAAATGTCAATTAAAAAAAAAACAAAAACGTCAACTAGCCTGTTAATCATTCAAGTTCCGCCATTGACAGCAGTGGACATTGGTGGATCAGCGGCGTAAACTCAATTTTCTCCCAGGACAGCAGTGGAAATTAAAAAATGAGTACCCAGTGAGTTATTAAGATGGACTCTGTGTTAACTGTGACTTCGAGTGACTTGGTATAACGAACAACAGTCACCTAGTTACTTGGTATACTGAACAATTGCTTAACTGCTCCCACAGAAAACCACCCACAATCCATCCTCCTCTCTGTCCTTATCTCTCTGTTTCCTCTCCCAGCTCTGCCGTAACTGCCTGCTGCAACCTGCTCTCCACTATACACAGCCGACTGGCCGCCTCCAGGAAGCCAATCATCTTATATAGAGTGTGTGTGTGTGGGGGGGGGGGGTGCTGAAATCACAGTGGGGCTTACATGTGATTGGATGATTGCAAGGGATTATGGGTAATCCCTTGCTCCCGCCAAAAGACAGTACTGTAAGCAAACATGTGTGTTCGCTATTGCGGCCGCCATGTTTAGCAAATCTGGTGAATCCGCGAATCGCAACAAGGCAAATTAAACGACCGTTTCGCTGCTAATCAGAATTCGTCAGATTCGCTATGCTCATCCCTAGTTCCGACACCTAGACCTGGCTTTAGGTCTAATTTCTTTAAATGTTTTCCAATTCAAGAGCAGCTTTAAATAAATTCTTTCATATAGATAAAAATAAAGATTCACTGTAAAATAATGGGTTGTTATCCTGCTCTGATGAAAGGGTTCTAATCCGAGCTGAATAGACTGGTCTTTAGCTAATCATTCTGAAAACTTTCCTCCTGTAGCATCCAATTACTTTCACTTTTGAGTGTTACTTAGTATAAATGAACCAAACCGATGTTTAAAAATAAATGTATGCATTTGAATCGCAGACTTCAAAAGAAAACACATGTGCATTTGATAACACTGTAGACACCAATTAACAGTAACGCTTTACTGTACTGCCGAAGATTCCCCATATTACTTTTATCATTTTGCATATTCCATAAAATTTGAAAAGCAGTGAGCAATTCTGGCCTCTCGAGTCCCCGGTTAGTCTCAAAAGTAAGGCATCGTAATACATTATGGGGCATTTGATTGCAATTAGAAGTAATTTAGTTATATGGCAAAAAATATAAATGTATACTACATTAAAACAGGATTTACAGTAAGTAGAAATGCTGGATTTAAATACAGAACTTTACACAATATATTTTAGTAACAGGCATTTTCAATTAAGGTATAGGTATAGAGGCAAACATATAAGTCACATGTGAGTCTCAAAGTCCCCCTGTTGCATAAGGAGACACTGTTATTAAAAGTAGAACTTAGAAGTAGTAGTAGTGGACAGAGGTAAGCAAATGTCTCAAAATTTATTTTGATTAGATCTGCCTGTATAAGACATTGAACATTGAATTTGGATGCTAAGTCCTATTTAAAAAAGCCAGGAACTTTGTATGCTGTGTGAAACAGGGTATGAAACAGGTTCATTCTTTGGGCGGATGGCGGAATCCGCCTGTGCATAGAATGGAGTCTATGGCACGGGTGGAAATGGGCTCATGTGCCAGAGTCCGCAAGCTGGTACGAGCTGTGGAATTTGCAACGGGTTTTCCGTTGGTATTCCGTAGTGTGCACGTACCCTAACAGGGCAACAATGTAAACAGTATATGGTTCACAACTTAGTGTTCAGGAGCAGGGACTCTTGCCTTTGAAGAGCATTCCTTCTCTTCTATATAAACTTGTGACTTATTTGAAACAAATCCCATGAAAATTTTGATTTAAAATAATCCAACTTATGGATACAATTTAAATAAAATTCAAAGCAAAGTTATATATACAGTATTCCCAGAAAGTTTCAAGTCAAATATTAAAAATATATTTAAAGTCACTGGGGGAGATTTATCAAAGGGTGTAAAATTTAGACTGGTGCAAACTACCCACAGCAACCAATCACAGCTCAGCTTTAGGCAGTGCTGAAAGGAAAGCTGAGCTGTGATTGGTTGCTGTGCGTAGTTTGCACCAGTCTAAATCCGGGGACAGAGTGCAGCGATTTCTTCTAATCGCACCTGGTCTCAGCAGCAAGTCCCGCTGTGACATGTCTGATAACGTAACAAATTTTTTTAATGACAGATACTTTTTAAAGTCGTTTAAGGATATAAGATTCTCTTCAAGTGTGAAAGACAGTGATACAAGGTATACAGAGGTCTAAAAGTTGTACACAACATATTCCAAGAGGTGTGTTTACAAGATAATTGATAGAATATAAGCATTTATATAAATTTAATAATTCAGCTACAAAGTTTTCTATAATCCATTTGCATTTTGTGTGTGAAAATGCTAAAAATTACCCAATTGCACTAAAAGAAGTCCCCTCTCCCCATCAAGACGCTCATTCCATAGTACTGACTTACATTGAGAATTGACAGACTGTGCCCCTGGTCAGGGAGTGCATTGCGCTGCCGCAATCTCTCCCTTGGCTATACTTTATGATCAGATCGGGTCTCGGCAATGAGACCCACTGTGATCAATAACTGATGACATGTCAAAAGTTATTTTTAGTGAAAGGGATGCTTTAAGGAAAAGTAATGTTTCAAGGTTCTGTTATGAGTTGCACATTGCCTTGGCAGCTACAATACCTACTATATAGTCATCAGACAGTTTCATTTTGGAGGACAGCAACTTTGCATTATTTTTCCATGACAGCATTGCCTGTGAGATTCCCTTTACCAGTTAGACTCCTGCAAGCAGAGCTAAACCCTTGTAAGAGTTACACTTTTCTGAAATGTAAAATAATCACTTGGATGGAGCTGAGCTTCTGGTGTGGGGGGGGGGGGGGGGGGGAGTTTCCTTAACCTTTTAGAAGTCTTTTACCATAATCTTAATCTGTATTATTCACAGTTGTTTCTTTGTTTCTAAGGTAAACATTTGTTTTATGTGATTATTATGCAGCATCTACTGCATTTTATGCAGGAGAATAGCGAATACTGTAATGTAAATATTTGCATTTTGGCTGTTTCTGTAGTTTTATGCATCGGTTTTCATTTACATACAAGTTCAAACTTGGATTTTGCCAAATTGAACTACAGCTCTAGAAGAGAAAATCTAAATGGTAATCATTAGTCTGTAAGACCATTTCTTCTATTGTAAGAGCTCCCCGGCATGCAAAGCAGCAATTCACGTCTTCTAATTTGTAGAAAATCCTGATTGATTAATGTCAGAGTAACCTTGAAGATCTAATTATTACCTAAATTAATTCTATTCCTTGCTTTGTTACCATTTGTTCATTATTTTCTTTCTTTCAGTAACGGCCATGGTATCTCTCAAGTAAACAACATCTCTGCCACCAAAAGTTTATTGACTCGCGCAATTGCTTACATTGTTCATTTACAGCCTTGGTCTCATGGAAGTTAAGAAAATGGCCATTTGTTTTATAGAAAATGTTCATGCTTTTCTAATGCAAATAAATGCTATATATATATATATATATATATATATATATATATATATATATATACAGCTGTTATTTCTACAAACAAAGTTATCATTATGAAATAACAGCTGTTATTTGGACTGAAAATTACAGGCATCCTAAAAGACGTCCGTCCCCCCAAAAAGACAGTGTAGGAATATTGCGCTAAATTTGTATCTTTTTAATCTGCCAGTTTCTGGTCTCCAGTTTTCTTCCAGTTCCTTTGTTGTCATGACCCAGCAGGAACTACTTGCTCAGTCAGTCACTGCAGAGGTTTCTCATCCCAGTCATTGATTGGCTAAGCATGCAGACAGGTCTTCTGAGACAGGACATGACCTCACAAGACCAGGAACTACTGGAGACCAATAGTTGACCATTGGTGGTGGCACTGCATTGCAGGAACACAGGTACAGGTAAGTATAACCTCTTTATGTTCCCACCACACCCTACTCTCCCTGTTTATTTATTTATTTACATTTGGCTTGAGTTCTTAAAGAATGATTTAAGAATTTTCTAAGCAAAATTTCTGGCAATTAATAAAAACATTATATGGGGCACATTTGCTCCGTTGGCGCTAAAAAAAAAAAATAGATAAAATTTGCCATAAACTGTGATTTGGCTAATTTATTGGATTTATTTTTTATTTTATTCAAGGTCTATACTGATACATTATGTAAAATTAATTATATTTCCAATGTAAAAGCATTGCTTAAAATGTATCATTTGAAAACTAAGACTCCCTGATCCCCCTCCCCCCCCCTCGGCATGTGCTGCTTTGTTTTATTATCTGTTGCCCTTGGTTACTGGGCGATTACTTTCTTGTGTCACACATGCTCAGTTTAATCGTTATATGAGCTGTCTTAGAAGTACTGGCAGTTGGTTTTCACTTCATGGCAAATAGCAGGGTCACAGTTCAAAGAGGAAACCTGGTAGTGAATAGATACATGGCTGGAGCTGCACTCTCCTTTGTGTGAGCTGTCAGTGGTGTGCGGCCGCTATTTAATGAAAAGCGGTCACACAAAGCTGACATGTCAGTTTTTCCTACGGCCGCTAGAGATCCCGGCAGGAGTGTATACTATGTGTATACACTCCGGCCAGGATTCCCTCTGACTGCAGTGCATAATAACTTCTTTTAATCACAGCAGTTGTTGCAAATCAGCAACAACGGCCATGATTAATAGAATAGTTATGTTGTGTGAACTTAAGTCTGAGACTGTGAGGAGTTTATAATCTAACTGAGGCTTCTTCATTCTGAACAGTAGTGAACGGCTGCCATGAACAGTAGTGGATTATAATAGGGGCGTTTTGGGCGGCAGCCCGGGGCCCTGAGCTCCTGGGGGGCCCATGACCACCCAAAAAGACTTATACTTTCAGTGGTGTATTGTCTCCTGGCTACAGTTCTGCCATGATTCGCAAAAAAAAATCAGTTTTTTTTATGGCAATTTTGCACAAATAAGGACATTATGACATTATCTATCCTGTACTATGAACGCCAGGCTAGTGCTTCCATAGTTACAGTGGGGTGGGGGTCCCAGGCTTGGTGAACCAGCCCGGGGCCTATGGTAAAGTTAATCTGCCCCTGGCCATGAAAGGTAGAGGTAAGACTGTGGTACACATCTGTACCGCTTGTGCAATCTGTGTATGAACACAGGGATCCAGTTAGTATTATTAGATCACACATTACAGTATTTTTTGGTCAGATGGTTACGGTAACTAAATAAGGAGAACAGTACATCATCCCCCGCTCCCCAAGCTGATGTCTGTGATATCCCTTTTACCATCTGATATGCTGCTTATAACGGATAAAGCACTTTTTAAAGAGAGATGACTCTTTCTTTGGGAGGAGACTATAAATTGTCTAGTATGAAACCATTTTCCTCTATTTGTAGAAAAGCCAGTTTGTAGAAAAGTCAATGGATTTTTGCCTCAAAAATAAATCACCATACTATTGACTGCTTAAGGACTGACCCTGAATTGCACCTGCAAGGCAGCTCTCTGTCCAACCAATACCGTGCTCTCTACTGATAAGAGGCAAGAACTGCCAAAAGACATTTTTCCTTTTTTTTGGAGAGACTCTGGCTAGGCTAGAACAATATAGTTTTCTTCCTTTTTGGGGGAAAGGAAAAATTTACAGTGCTTGTGAAAGACAGGCATATTCTAAGAAACCAGGAATCCTGCTTATACAGTATGTAACACTTTTTGAAATCATTATAAATAATCTGGACCATCATTAAGTTAATGTGTATTTCTGCAGGGTCAAATCAGTAGAGATAAGGCAGGGACACTCTCCGATCAATTAAAAGGATGCTTTATTTCAGGAGAGCCACAAATGAACAAATAGGTGCATTCCAATAAACAGAGCAACGTCTGTTTTGCGCCGTTGCGCTTCATCTGGCTGATAAGCCTGACAAAGCGGAGTAGCGCGAAATGGACGCTGCTCTGTTTAATGGAATGCACTTGTTTGTTCATCTGTAACTCACCTGAAATAAAACATCCTTTTAATTGATTGGTGAGTGCCACTGCTGTATCTCTACTGATTGGAGCTGAGCACCGCCAAGAGGTACTCTGGCTAAGGACTGTGACTTGGACTGTGAGCCGCATGCGGAAAAAGAACTACTATCCTCTATGTATGTGAACCATTTGACTGGTGCAATTCTAGAATATTTAAAATTCTCTATGACTCTTTGATTTCTAGGTTTCTGGGTAAATAATCATTCTCTGGTTCTTTTTTTTCTGGTTGGATAGAATTTCGACTGATACATGAAATACAAAAGTAAAAATCATATAATAAAATGAATGTCACCAGCTCATATCAGTGATAAAGTTAGGATGAGTAAGGCTCCTGCCTGTTGTATCATTGCCGGTAGACTAAATGGTAAAACATACTTTTCAGGTTCTATCTCTTCCCTGTAGAAGCCTTTTGTGCATGAAAAATAGATCAGAGAAAATCTAATATTCTATGTCTACATTTAAATTCCCTCATGAATTTTATTCAAGCAGATTACATTTTCAAGAGTTACAGTTCATGTCTGACAAGTAACATAAAATGTTGAGAGCAGCAAGTGACAATATTGTTGGAAAATCTCTTTCATTATCTAACATGGTTTACACTGTAATTATTTGCAGTATATGGATATTATTTGCTGCCGTAAGAGCTGAAACAAGAGCTTGATGAGACTTCAAAGAGAAGGTGATTGGCTTACGATTGGTCGAGTTATCTTTTCTTGGGAAAACTCCTCTTGAGGACTGTGCTCTTCTAGACGGCACAGGGGACATAATGTAGGAGGAGATGAGCTCTATTTATTTTTCTGTATATTCCTACAATAAAAACTTCTAGGTAGGGCAACTTTTTATATTCTTAATTTATTAGTTACTGATTTAAAGGGATACTTAATTGCTGTCAGAAAGTGCCAGAGATTTGTAAATGACTTCCATTAAAAAAAAAAAAAAAAGTCTTCCAGTACTTATCAGCTGGCAGGAAGTGGTATTCTTTCTAGCCTGGAGAGCAAGAAAGGTTTTCTATGTGGATTTGCTACTGCTCTGGATAGTTCCTGAAATGGACAGAGGTGGCAGCAGAGAGCACTGTGTCAGACTGGAAAGAATACACCACTTCCTGCAGGACATATAACAGCTGATAAGTACTGGAAGACTGGGTATTTTTTATTTGAAGTAAAATATAAACCTCTGTCATTTTCTGAAACCAATTGATTTGAAAGACAAACAATGTTTTGCTGGGGTACCCCTTTAATTTTACATAAGAATTTGGGGAAATTGAGTCTGATTTCTTTATTTTACTTAGGTGCAAGTTATGAATCTGACAAGCTAATGCAATATCTATGTCAACATTTTACTCCAATGTATACAGAATAAGAGATTGGAAACATCAAGGCTTCGAAATGTGACATCCATTAATCTTTCCCAAACTATAGGAGAAGGTAGCATAGCCACAGATAAAAGGAAATCTAATTTGAATGGAAAAGAGTATGGTTTTCTCATAGGCCGGTTGGCTTTCCTGCCAACTATGAGTAAATGAAGACAGCATTGCTTCAGACAGAAACTCTGTCATTTGACGCTCATACAAGACAAGCAGTTGATTCAGCAACTTGGATCATGAAAATAATATCTAAATTATTCAGCATTACTTAGTATCAGTCCACTATCTAACCTCTGACTATGTCATCTATCAATTCTCCACCTCTTTATTTTTGAATAATGTCCTGATATATGAAATATCATACAACATCTTCTAGCCATTTCGTCTTCCAATGATTCCATTTCCAGTATTTACTGAACTAGGGGCTTGATGTATACATGTACTGCACTGTGGTAATGTTTTTACATCGTAACGCCACATTCACACTATGTTTTTTGGGTTTTTTTTTACATTAAACAACGGCCCCAGGTTGCAACAACGGCCATTGTTTAATAACAGTGTACAATTACACTACACTGTATGGAATCACGGCCGCACAAAATAACTATTTTGTGCAGCCACTATTCAATAGGCAGCGGCCACACAAGATAGCCTGTTCTCCCAATGTAAAGTATGGCTTCCGGCCGTACTTTACATTGTTCTGTATGGCTAATTGGAGTGCGGGCATATGCGAATGCATGAAATATTGGAGCCAAGCACAGGAGAGGCCTGGATTACTGACTATTACTAGCTGTATACCAGTATCACTATTTCATATAATACTGATATGTTGTATGGAATATGTTTTTTTAGGTCAAACTGACAGACTACTAGTCCTGAAAAGGACTGTTGGGTGATTTTTTTTTTTTTTTTTTGTCGTCGGTACCTAGCTAAGCACACTAAGCTCTTCATTTGCTGTGTCACTGCTCCAACATCTCTCCCTGCCAGCAACAGACTGCAAGCAAATCAATCATCAGAAGACCTGGGTCTATATACACCCAGGTCACCTGATAAAGCAAGCCAATCACTGCTATGCTTGCAGCCAACATGGCTGTGGCATAGCATGATATGCCTGCTCCTTCCCCGCATGTTTATTGGCTAATAAAGTTGCCAAACATGCAGAATGGAGACTATCATTTTTGCTCAAGCACCTTGTGGTACTCGGTCGAGTAACAAGTACTTTTAAGTGCCCCAATACTTAAACGAATATTGGGTTTGAACCAGCATTTTCGCTCATCTCTAATAACCATACATTTGACAATGTTTAATGCATTTCATAAGTGAGTACAATAACCCTCACGTCTAAAGGAGAAAATTCCCACAATTACCTATTTTATATGAAGAAGAACTCCTGTGGTGATATTATATCTTCAATGTTATTCACTTGTGTTGAAATTCTATTATGTATCAGTGAACATAGACAAAACCAACACTTTAAACCTACACAGTTCATTTATATAATTGCATCGATTTTTGAATCACCAAGCCTCAAAACATTGTCATAACCTTGCTCTAACCCATCGTAAAAGTTGGTGCAATCTGCTGGGTTTAGGCTGGAAAAATGAAATGTCTGTCAGGGATATAAGCTGTATTACAACTTATTCTTCTATAGAAAGACATTTACTGCCTCTTTATTGGTGAGAAAAATGCCCAGCTGGAGACTAAACTGTGAAACCCTGCAGTGAGGTTAGAAAACTGGAATCTGAATGTAGTTTCCACAGCCATTACTCTCTTATATTGTCTTCTATTGCTTATTTCAGACTAAAGTTTACTGTGGTTGGAAACATGTAAAAAAAAAACTGAAAAGTAATATACTGACCTCATACAGGATTACAAGCAGTCAATGTCAAAAAAACATGGTGTAAGTACTGTCATAGTAGTACTTAAAGGGTCTGTGGTCCCAGGGGGCATAGATCTCTCCACTTGGCATACTGTATCTCTGATTTGGGGATGTGGTCTAATTCTAATGAATTTAGGGTTCTCATATTGAGCGTCTTGTTTGGAGTAACATACGAAATGTGATTATCTGTTTGTTTCCTTAACCCCTATACGTTCCTGGACGTACAGTTACGCCAAGGAAGTCTGTCACCCGGCGACCCTGGATGTAACTGTACGTCCTGGATGTTTCCCCTGCTATGAAGCTTCATAGGAGGTGGGGGCCGACTGCAGTGAGCAGCTGGCACCTCACCGCTAATAACAGGCTGCAGCGATCATGTTCAGCGTGTCATTAACTCCTTAAACGCTGCAGCGTTTAAGTGTAAGTGAAAGGGGGAGTCACCTGTCCCTTACCGATCGGGACCCTTGCAGTGTGATTGCGGGGGTCCCGATTGCTGTATCGGACCGCTGGAGGTCTCTTACCTTCCTCTGTGCAGTCTGATTGGCGATCTGCTCACTGAGCCTGCACAGGCAGGCTCAATGAGCAGATCGCCTATCACACTGATCAATGCTATGCCTATGGCATAGCAGTGATCAGTGTGAATAATCACACTAGTGTATGTACAAGTCCCCCAAAGGGACTTCAAATGTGTGAAAAAAAAAGTTAAAAACACAAATGCAGTTTCTCAACGTAGACACAGTGATCGGCACTATCGCATATGTGTACACAGTCTAACTGTTGTGCCTCTTTACTGTAAACTTGCCAAATGTCAGTAATTGGGGTGCTCCTCCCAAATAGCAAAAGATACGATCATAATACAGAATAGGAGAAAGATGATCGGAGGGCACTCACCATTTAAAACTTGACTTTATTGCAAATGTCTTAAAATCTGTCCATTTTCTCCGGCGATGCAGATGGCAGCAAAATGCGGTATAGCGTACGTGACAGCTGTTTCGCGTGCGTTAGCACGCTTCTCCAGACTTAGGGCACTCCCCCACATCCTGGGTTAAATCACCCATCTTGGACATGCGTGGTGTGTCCAATGGCCAAACATAAATTAGACATATCAAAAAATTAAAACCAAGACGTTATATCTAATACAGAGCAATACATTATACAATAGTACATTGGTATCAAATAAATAAACATGTTAAGTTCAATGCGGTCATTAAGACCCAAAGGTTCCTGTGCATTTGTAGCCAGTATAATGCGGGCTTCATTTTGTAACAGGCATTTATTGCTGTCCATGTCTGATGTCACCTTTATCTTTTTGAGTCCCTGAAAACGTAGCACATTGGCGTCTCCTCCATGTACCCTATTCACATGGTTGATTAGTCTAGGAGCGCCTCTTTCTGTTCTAAGGGATCTTACATGTTTATAAAATCTCCTATTGAGTGGGCGTGTTGTTTTGCCTACGTAGAAGGCTCCGCATTCACAAGTAAGGGCATATACAACATTAGATGATCGACAACATATCAGTTCTTTTATATTATAGGTTACTCCACCGATACATACAGATTTCCCCGAAACAAAACAGTGACACCATGAACAATTTCCTACACAGAAATTCCCTTTAGGGGCTGAGTTTTCCAACCAGGTAAGTTGCTTCTTTTTATTAGTATATTTGCTTCTTACTAACTTATCTTTTATGTTGCAGCATCTCTTAAATGTTACCAGCGGTTTTCCCTTGTAGTGTTTTGTCAGAACTGGGTCATTCTCTACTATATCCCAATGCTTAGCGATAGTTTGTTTGATTTTATCAGCTATTGGGCTATATTTTATGGGGTTGTCCGGCGATAAAAAATTATTCACAGAATAACACACATTACAAAGTTATACAACTTTGTAATGTATGTTATGTCTGTGAATGGTCCCCTTCCCCGTGTTTCCCCCCACCCACGCTAGACCCGGAAGTGTGGTGCATTATACTCACCGCATCTCGTGTCGTCCACGGTCTCCGATAGTCAGCAGTGACGTCTTCTTCTGGAGCTTGGCGGATCTTCCCGAATGCCGGCCACCATCTGCAGCGTCATCCGAAGCTCAGCCGCGATTGGCTGAGCATAACTGTGCTCAGCCAATCGCGGCTGAGCGGCTGATGACGCGGCCACGTCATCAGCTGCTCAGCCGCGATTGGCTGAGCACAGTTATGCTCAGCCAATCGCGGCTGAGCTTCGGATGACGCTGCAGAGGGCGGCCGGCACTCGGGAAGATCCGCCGGCCTCCCGAAGAAGACGTCACTGCTGACGATCGGAGACCGTGGTCGGCACGTGACAGGTAATGTATAGCGCACCACACTTCCGGGTACACGGGTGGGGGTGGTGGGACACGGGGAAGGGGGCCATTCACAGACATAACATACATTACAAAGTTGTATAACTTTGTAATGTGTGTTATTCTGTGAATAATTTTTTATCGCCGGACAACCCCTTTAAAAGAAAATGCAAAACGCTTTGCGTTAGAATCTACATTAGATGATGTTCTCTTTTTCCTTTTGTGTGTTTTTATATAGTAAATCATGTCGTACCTCTATACCGCATGGTGCTGGCGTCTGCATCGCCGGAGAAAATGGACTGATTTTAAGACATTTGCAATAAAGTCAAGTTTTAAGTGGTGAGTGCCCTCCGATCATCTTTCTCCTGTTCTGTATTACAAACACAAATACACTACCCCAAAGCCCCTCCCTCAATAAAAGTTTAAATAAAAGTTTAAATCCTTTCCCATTATATAAAAAAAAACATATAAAAATAAATAAACATACAATATACCGTAGCATGAGTAATTGTCCGATCTATTAAAATATAACAGCGTAATTGCGAACAGAGAATGGCGTACACGAAAAGAGGGGGAAAAGTGCGCGGATTACCGATTTGATGTTTCATTATATATAAAAAAAAATTCTAAAGAGTTATCAAAACGTCCGATCTTCACACATATGGAATTAATAAAAACTAGAGATCATGGCGGATAAAATGACATCCCATAGAGCCCCGTAGGTGAAAAAATAAAACCGTTATAAGCGTCACAATAGGCCCATTTTATTAATAACTAATTGCCAACAAAAGGATTTTATTAAAAAATATATATATATAACATTAGAGAATCTGTGTAACCTGCATATGGTTGTGTTCGGACTGACCTATAGAATAATAGAATAATGTCGCTTTTACCATATAGTGCATTACGTAGACACAGGAACCCCCCCAAACGTTACCATATTGCATTCTTTTTTACGATTTCACCTATTTATATCTTCATAAATAATATATTTGGGGTTCCATCATACATGTTATGGTAAAATGAAAGGCGCCATTACAAAGTGCAACTATTCCTGTAAAAAACAAACGCCCTGTAGATAGAAAACTGAAAGTGCTAGAGCTCATAGAAGGGGAGGAGGTAAAAACGAAAACACTAAGATCAAAATTTGCGCGGTCCACTGGGTCATTTTGGGCCTGGTCCTCAAAGGGTTAAAGGGCAACTCCAGCCAAAAAAAAAAAATCTTTAAAAAACAACTGGTGTCAAAAAGTACGAGCTATTTCTAATTTACTTCTATTAAAAAATATCAAATCTTCCAGTACTTATCAACTGCTGTATGACAAAGACATAGATAATGTATGTGGGAGATACAGCAGCTGATCTCTATTTCTGACACCAGTTAATTTTAAAGATCCCCCTCCCCACTGGGGTTATCCTTTTAACTCTACTCATATGGCAAATATTTATGATTATATAAGATAAATATTTATGTTTGAGGAGGGGATACTTGAAGTTTGATCTCAGGCCCAACCTTAAACAAGTATATGTATTAGGGAAAAAGTATGGCTACAAGCAATGGTAACTCCATCATACGTCTCGTACCTTAGGTCTTCGCAGCTTTTCATTGAAGACGTATAACTCTATATAGAGAAAACGCATACTCATTGAATTTCATATTGCTGTATTTTATTCACATCATGGCACCTTGTAACATTCTGCTCACAGGCTGATGTGTGACCAAACTACACTCCGACCACTCCGGATTTTTGTGTATCGTTTATTAAACAGGTGTCAGTAAGAGCAATAGATGACATGAATTAGGGTACATATCTACGATGATAATGTCTTAGGCTTGCCATAGAAATGAAATATTTATCAATGGTTAACCATCTTGTGTCGATGCTAACTGGCAGATCAGCTGTTAACATCTGCTATAGAGGAAGACAGGGATTGTAAAATTTAGATTTATGTTGTCCTCATTAAAATAATGACCCAATAGAACATTATTAACGTGGTTATTCGCTATTTTAGTTACCTTAAGGACAACTTTAGATTCTTCTTTCTATTAGAGGGTGTTACCTTACCATTTATCCATTTCTTGAAAAGAACCAAACATTTTATATACAAGACTGAAAGGTTAACTATTTTGTGTGCATACAAATCCTAATTTTTCTGGCTAAAATGTGTGAATGAACTATCCTCAGAAAATCAGATTGGGGGGGTACAAGCAACCAGCATGCCGCTGGTTGCTAGCCGAACCATGGTGCTTAAACAGAAAAGAAAGCCGAAAACAGACAACTGTGTTACTACAGTTTAATTCTTATTCACTTCAATGGGAGCTGATCTACAGTTACCTTTCACAGACACTGCACAATGTACTGCTTTGTTCACTGTATATGTGGTTACAATGGATTTGGCAAACATGGCAGGGTGGTGAGGATAGGTCATCAGTAAAGTTTGCACAGTAAACTTAAAGTGAGTTAAATATATCATACATATATATTAAAAGTGCTATTAGTCGGATTGTTAGGGTCCTATTACACAGGCCGATCATAAACTGTAAATGAGCGCGAATCTGTAAAATAGGCAATTACACAGGCGGACTATCGGGCAGTAAGGGCTGAATGGACATTGTTAGCAATGTCTGTGCAACCTTTGACTTTGTGTAAAATAACGAAGCATTAACTTACCTTACCATGTTCTATGGTGTCCTTGGAGGCCTTCCCCAGTGTCTGCAGCCCTGCCTTCTGTTCCGTCTTTAGATTGAAAGGTCACCGGCTGCTCAGCCAATACTGGCTGCGGCCTGTCTCGGCCAGTGATTGGCTGAGCAGCATGTCTCAGCCAGTGACTGGCTGAGCACCCACGGCCTGTTGGTGCAGAGACCAGAACAGAAGGAAGCGTTAAAGACACCAGGTAAAGCAAGGTAAAGTAACACCAGAGAACATGATAAGGTAAGTTAATACTTTATTATCTTATACTGCAATCATCAGCAGTCGGCCGTGCATCACAGTTACACGTGGCGATGCGCACACTACACCAGATGATGACGTTTCATCGGCTGATCGTTCTCTTTATTACACGGAGAAATAATCGTCTGAAGTTCTCTCCTGATTCAATGTCACATGACCATTGGGGTCACCCAAACAATTTTGTGTTTTCCATGAAAATGTATGATCACAGATAGCCAAAAACAAATAATAAAACGTAACTTTTAATTCAATAATTCAAAATAATATCCCCACCAATATCCAAAGCTCCTAGAGCCAACACATAGACACACAGACAAGTGAGTAATAATCCAAAATACATCTGACAGTACAAAGTAATCCCTGGCACCAACTCAAATAAATCATAGAGTGCGTAGCTCAAGAGTGACTAACTGTCATGCAGCTAATGCGAGAGAGGTATTACGGGCACTATTGAGTATCCTCCCACATATAGGGAGCACCAGACCCTGTCGGTTTCTATCACGGTGCACCACCTACCCCTACTCGCTCAGGGAGTAGCGGAGTTATCGCCCTAAAAAGGACGGCCCCTGCCCCATTCTACCCCTGTCATAATACCCTACACTTAGCCTGCCTAAGCTCCCGACACGTGTTTCGTAGATACTCGTCAGGGAAGTCACATCAGGTAGACAACACTTCCATAGGGTACATGTGTCACAACATAATATAGTACAGTAGGGGCGTCCTGACAGTGGTCAGAGACGCTTAACTCACTTGGCCCAGTGGCCGACAGTCACATGTAGCAGCAGCGTATGGCTCCAGCCCATTCATCCCATAGCGGGGATCTAAATAATCAAGGAGCTGCCCGCCTGTAGCGCGTCACCCCAGCTTCCGGTCTCGTGGAACGCAACTTGCGTTCCACTGACGTATAATCCTAGGGGACCCGCTCAATGCCGGCGCTCCCGTCAACTTTTGACAACATACTATGTTTACCAAATAAATCAGATCAAGCCAATTAAAGGAGTTATATGGCTAGTACAAACGTTATAAATGTTCTAAACACTGATTCTTTCAAACTGCAAACGTTAATAGTGAGGCCACATAATGTGGAGGAGCGAATGAAACCGTATATGACGAAACTATATCAAGGGGAAGGAGAAAGGGAAAAATGCAAAAGGAAAAAATGAGGAGGGAGAATAGTGGCAGGTTATACATATATATTACATATTTACATAGTGCTTACATTACATAAAGCATCCATATGTCAACTGTTCATTTAAGCCCTTGGGACACACTGTCTGCATGCGGAATATCCACTCTGTTTCCCGTTGCAGAATCAAGTCTGTCCCAATTTCCACCTCGTTTGGGGGGTCGTACTAACTCAAGTCCCTGAAATCTCAGGCAGGTAGTATCCCCATTATGGCTCGTATTCACATGCCTTGCTATGGGTTTCTCTGCCTGCACGTTCACATCTCTCAGGTGTTCCCCCACTCGGCGCCTAAATTCACGGATGGTTTTGCCAATGTATTCAAGGCCACATGCACATGTGACCTTGTACACCGCTCCTTTCGTTCTACAATTAATGTAGTCACGGACGGTGTACACTTCACCTGTCACATTACTTGTGGCCTTTTTAGTGACTTCCATATAAGGACAAGCCACACAACCACTACATCTATAATTGCCAGTGACCTTTTTGTCCAGCCATGTGTGCTGTACTTGTGGTGGAATATAGTGGCTCCTCACCCATCTGTCACGGAGGCTCCGTCCCCTCCTGTATGTAATCTGCAGTCTCTCTGTCACCGTGTCATGTATATCGGGATCTAATTGAAGGATATCCCAGTGACGTTCCAAGATCGCTCTTACGTCACCTGAGGCTGCATCATATGTACCAACAATCCTTGTACCAGCTGTTACCTCTGGTCTCCCTCTTGGGACCAACAGTTCATCTCTCCTTTGTTGACCCGCCATTCTGTATGCCTCCCTCAGTATGTTATCGGGGTATCCCCTTTCTCTGAAACGATCCCGTAAAGCAGCTGCTTGTGTCTTGTATTCATTGGTGTCAGAGCAATTACGCCGCACTCGTAAATACTGACCCCTCGGGATGCCAGCCCTCAGGGGTCTAGGATGGTGACTTTGCCATAACAACAATGAATTGGTCGCTGTCGGTTTACGGAATATAGTCGTTTCAATCCGTCAAGTCACTCCTCTCCGTATAAGAATGTCAAGGAATGCCAGTCTGGAGTTCCAAAATAAATTCATTGTGGGTCACAAATTGACATCCCCGAGAACGAATAAAGTATTCCACTGCCTTAAGCCACTCAGTATGGGGGATTGATGAATATAGTGCTTCAACATCAATCAATGCTAGCCACGCCCCTTCATCAAGTGTCACATCCTCAATTTTGCGTAATAAATCCATAGAGTCTCGCGTATATGATGCCAGACTTGTTACTAAGCTCCTCAGGACCTTGTCAATGTATATCCCTGAGTTCTGGCATATACTGTTAATCCCTGACACAATAGGGCAACCCTTCAATGGATGGGTGCCCTTGTGCAGCTTAGGTAGGGAGTAGAACGTAGCTTTCACTGGAAATCTGGGGATTAAGAAGTTTTTTTCATCATCACTCACCACCCCCATTTCAAATGCACATCCCGTTCTGGTCCAACAATGGCCTGCATTTCCTCGGAATCACAGTTACTCCGATATTTTTTGTTGCATAAACCCTCCAGGTCTCTTGTAACTAGTTCAACAAAAACATCGATGGACGAAGTAGGGCTCCAGGACTTATGCAAAAGTAGGAGGAAGAGGCAACAAATAGTTCTCTTCCCTTCATGCAACTTCTCCTAGACGAGGAGAAGAAAAAACTTGAACAGATAAAGACTAAACTGAATGAACAGGTTGAGGTGACTGAAAACTTCCCAGGTGAATCTGAGTTCGCGGCACAGGAATTGCAATTAAAAATACACAATAGAGCGATTTCAGTTTCACCTGAAAAAAAGAAAACATAAACAATAAATTAGAGACTCCCAAGACTTTAAGGAGAATAAGATATATATACTTCTACCTAGGGTTCCCCCGAAGGAATCAGAGACAGAGGCGTCATCAACTGAAACGGACGTATCAGATAAAGAGAGAGAGACTTGGGGAGAAGCTTATAGGGGACGAGGGGAAAGAAGGGGAAGATCGGGAGGAAGGAATAGAGGAAGGAGAGGGGGACGATCAGGAATACGATACACGGGCGATTTTTTTTTTAGATCGACCAATCCCCGAGATATTGTATCCACTACGCAACAGAAAGAACCATTAGTAACTGACCGTAACCTACAAGTTGTTAATTTATCCTCTCGAACACTAAGTTCCATAGAAATGTGTGTGCTCAGTAAGGGTCTCTCATTTGTCCCAACAACTAGATACAATCACTTTAACTGGATTAAAGATGTCAATCTGTTTGCACGGAAGCTGAGATGGCATAAATATCACCAAATGCTTGTTAAAAAAAGAAGCCAAGAATTGGGCATCCCGCCAGATACATTGGCAGGGGTGGATATGCTTTCTGAACTTCTAACGGAGGGAGAAAGAGCAAGGTCACTAATCTAAAAAATAAGAGTACAAAGATTCCACCATCAACGGGAAATGTATCGTGCATCGATGTTTTTGTTGAACTAGTTACAAGAGACCTGGAGGGTTTATTCAACAAAAAATATCTGAGCAACTATCGGAAATGCAGGCCATTGTTGGACTAGAACGGGACGAGTCCATTGTCATAAAGCCCTCCGACAAGGGGGGTAATGTGGTGATAATGGACTCGTCCCAGCATGTGGACATGTGTATGAAGCTTCTCAGCGATCGCGAGCGTTATGCAGTCCTCGATCATGATCCCACTACGGAGTTTCTTGGACAATTGAAGGATATAGTGGGACGTGCATTTGAAATGGTGGTGGTGAGTGACGATGAAAAAAACTTCTTAATCCCCAGATTTCCAGTGATACTCCCTACCTAAGCTGCACAAGGGCACCCATCCATTGAAGGGTCGCCCTATTGTGTCAGGGATTAACAGTATATGCCAGAACTCAGGGATATACATTGACAAGGTCCTGAGGAGCTATGTAACAGGTCTGGCATCATATACGCGAGACTCTATGGATTTATTACGCAAAATTGAGGATGTGACACTTGATGAAGGGGCGTGGCTAGCGTTGATTGATGTTGAAGCACTATATTCATCAATCCCCCATACTGAGTGGCTTAAGGCAGTGGAATACTTTATTCGTTCTCAGGGATGTCAATTTGTGACCCACAATTAATTTATTTTGGAACTCGCCCAGTTTGTGCTTACCCACAATTTTTTTCTGTTTAACCGGAGGACCTTCCACCAGCTCAGAGGAGTAGCGATGGGGAGCCCTTGTGCCCCCACGTACGCAAATCTCTATCTGGGCTGGTGGGAGGAGGTCCTGGTCTTTGGACAAAAACAGTCGCCACTCACCCAACATGTGGGTTTGTGGCTAAGATTTATAGATGATATTTTTGTCATCTGGAATACCAGTCGGGAGGACTTTATCCGGTTTATTGAGGAGCTAAATACCAATAACATTGGGCTCAAGTTTACATTTGAGATTGATAAATCCAGACTGGCATTCCTTGATGTTCTTATACGGAGAGGAGTCACTGGACAGATTGAAACAACTATATTCCGTAAACCGACAGCGACCAATTCATTGTTGTTATGGCAAAGTCACCATCCTAGACCCCTGAGGGCTGGCATCCCGAGGGGTCAGTATTTACGAGTGCGGCGTAATTGCTCTGACACCAATGAATACAAGACACAAGCAGCTGCTTTACGGGATCGTTTCAGAGAAAGGGGATACCCCGATAACATACTGAGGGAGGCATACAGAATGGCGGGTCAACAAAGGAGAGATGAACTGTTGGTCCCAAGAGGGAGACCAGAGGTAACAGCTGGTACCAGGATTGTTGGTACATATGATGCAGCCTCAGTTGACGTAAGAGCGATCTTGGAACGTCACTGGGATATCCTTCAATTAGATCCCGATATACATGACACGGTGACAGAGAGACCGCAGATTACATACAGGAGGGGACGGAGCCTCTGTTACAGATGGGTGAGGAGCCACTATATTCCACCACAAGTACAGCACACATGGCTGGACAAAAAGGTCACTGGCAATTATAGATGTAGTGGTTGTGTGGCTTGTCCTTATATGGAAGTCACTAAAAAGGCCACAAGTAATGTGACAGGTGAAGTGTACACCGTCCGTGACTACATTAATTGTAGAATGAAAGGAGTGGTGTACAAGGTCACATGTGCATGTGGCCTTGAATACATTGGCAAAACCATCCGTGAATGTAGGCGCCGAGTGGGGGAACACCTGAGATGTGAACGTGCAGGCAGAGAAACCCATAGCAAGGCATGTGAATACGAGCCATAATGGGGATACTACCTGCCTGAGATTTCAGGGACTTGAGTTAGTACGACCCCCCATACGAGGTGGAAATTGGGACAGACTGATTCTGCAACGGGAAACTGAGTGGATATTCCGCATGCAGACAGTGTGTCCCAAGGGCTTAAATGAACAGTTGATATATGGATGCTTTGTGTAATGCAAGCACTATGTAATCACTATGTAAATATGTAATTATATAATATATATCTATAATCTGCCACTATTCTCCCTCCTCATTTTTTCCTTTTGCATTTTTCCCTTTCTCCTTCCCCTTGATATAGTTTCGTCATATATTGTTTTATTCGCTCCTCCACATTATGTGGCCTCACTATTAACGTTCACAGTTTGAAAGAATCAGTGTTTAGAACATTTATAACGTTTATACTAGTCATATAACTCCTTTTAATTGGCTTGATCTGATTTATTTGGTAAACATAGTATGTTGGCAAAAGTTGACGGGAGCGCCGACATTGAGCGGGTCCCCTAGGATTATACGTCAGTGGAACGCAAGTTGCGTTCCACGAGACCGGAAGCTGGGGATGACGCGCTACGGGCGTACAGCTTCTTGATTATTTAGATCCCCGCTATGGGTTGAATGGGCTGGAGCCATACGCTGCTGCTACATGTGACTGTCAGCAACTGGGCCACGCGAGTTAAGCGTCTCTGACCACTGTCACGACGCCCCTACTGTACTATATTATGTTGTGACACATGTACCCTATAGAAGTGTTGTCTCCCTGATGTGACTCCTCTGACGAGTATCTACGAAACACATGTCGGGATAAGGTAGGGTAAGTGTAGGGTATTATGACAGGGGTAGAACGGGGCAGGGGCCGTCCTTTTTAGGGCGATAACTCCGCCACTCCCTGAGCGAATAGGGGTAGGTGGTGCACCGTGATAGGGACCGACAGAGTCTGGCGCTCCCTATATGTGGGCGGATACTCAATAGTGCCCGTAATACCTCTCTCGCGTTAGCTGCATGACAGTTACTCTGAGCTACGCACTCTATGATTTATTTGAGTTGGTGCCAGGGATTACTTTGTACTGTCAGATGTATTTTGGATTATTACTCACTTGTCTGTGTGTCTATGTGTTGGCTCTAGGAGCTTTGGATATTGGTGGGGATATTATTTTGAATTATTGAATTAAAAGTTACATTTTATTATTTGTTTTGGGCTATCTTTCTGTGATCATATGTTGTTTTGAGATACCCCTTGGTGGAATTGCATTATTGTAACCACGTATCTGTGAGTTTTCCATAAAAATTCACACTTCTTCACCACCATACGTTGTGAAATGAATAGAAAATAGAGTCAAGACATTGACAAGGTTAGAAAAAATTATTTGTATTTTGAAATAACATTGTTTTTACATCAAACTTTTCTTTCGTCAAAGAATCCTGCTTTTGCAGCAATTACAGCATTGCACACCTTTGGCATTCTAGCTATTAATCTGTTGAGGTAAGCTGGAGAAATTGCACCCCACGCTTCTAGAAGCAGCTCCCACAAGTTGGATTGGTTGGATGGGCACTTCTGGCGTACCATACGGTCAACCTGCTCCCACAACAGCTCAATGGGGTTCAGATCTGGTGACTGCGCTGGCCACTCCATTACCGATAGAATACCAGCTGCTGTTTCTGCTGTAAATAGTTCTTGCACAATTTGGAGGTGTGTTTAGGGTCATTGTCCTGTTGTAGGATGAAATTGGCTCCAATCAAGCGCTGTCCACTGGGTATGGCATGGCGTTGCAAAATTGAGTGATAGCCTTCCTTATTCAGAATCCCTTTTACCCTGTACAAATCTCCGACCTTACCAGCACCAAAGCAACCCCAGACCATCACATTACCTCCACCATGCTTAACAGATGGCGTCAGGCATTCTTCCAGCATCTTTTCATTTGTTCTGCGTCTCACAAACGTTCTTCTTTGTGATCCAAACACCTCAAACTTGGATTCATCCGTCCACAACACTTTTTTCCAGTCTTCTTCTGTCCAATGTCTTTGTTCTTTTGCCCATCTTAATCTTTTTCTTTTATTGGCCAGTCTCAGATATGGCTTTTTCTTTGCCATCTGCCCTGAAGCCCAAAATCCCGCAGCCGCCTCTTCACTGTAGATGTTGACACTGGTGTTTTGCGAGTACTATTTAATGAAGATGCCAGTTGGGGACCTGTGAGGCGTCCGTTTCTCAAACTAGAGACTCTAATGTGCTTATCTTCTTGCTTAGTTGTGCAACGTGGCCTCCCACTTCTTTTTCTACTCTGGTTAGAGCCTGTTTGTGCTGTCCTCTGAAGGGAGTAGTACACAACGTTGTAGGAAATCTTCAATTTCTTAGCAATTACTCGCATGGAATAGCCTTCATTTCTAAGAACAAGAATAGACTAGATGAAAGTTCTCTTTTTCTGTCCATTTTGAGCGTTTAATTGACCCCACAAATGTGATGCTTCAGAAACACAATCTGCTCAAAGGAAGGTCAGTTTTGTAGCTTCTTTAACGAGCTAGACTGTTTTCAGATGTGTGAACATGATTGCACAAGGGTTTTCTAATCATCAATTAGCCTTCTGAGCCAATGAGCAAACACATTGTACCATTAGAACACTGGAGTGATAGTTGCTGGAAATGGGCCTCTATACACCTATGTAGCTATTGCACCAAAAACCAGACATTTGCAGCTAGAATAGTCATTTACCACATTAGCAATGTATAGAGTGTATTTGTTTAAAGTTAGGACTAGTTTGAAGTTATCTTCATTGAAAAGTACAGTGCTTTTCCTTCAAAAATAAGGACATTTCAACGTGACCCCAAACTTTTGAACGGTAGTGTATATAGCCACAAAATGTGGAGAGAAACATGTGCCAGTGTATCCTTCACTGCTAATTCTACTATTCAAAGATTCAGCTATGTCTCTGTGCAGCTTAGATACCTATAGATTCAGGTAGTGGAGATTGGTTGATAGTTCATCACTTCCCGTATCCCCACATTGACTCAATTAGGGAGGTGATGATTTTGATTGCTTCTTCATTTACACAGACAAAATGCCATGCATATGACTGTAGTTTTGTCTGGTACTACAGATCTCTGAATTATACTCTGAAAGGGCCTGTTTGATGAAGGTTCCAGGAGTTGGACCCCCACTGATCCAAGTCTGATGACCAGTTTTAAGTATAGACCCTTAATATTAACTTCCCAGAATAGTCCTTGCACTGGAAAACTCAAATTACATACTATAGGTGATTAAAGCGTAACTGTCATTTCAGGGTCATTTTCTGAAAACAATAAATATCTATAAAACAAGCGATTTTAAGAATCTCTGTAATAGGTTTTATTTTTCAAAAGAGTGTCCTTCTGTACTGAAAAAGCATTTTTCCTAGCTCCCCCCTCACTTCAGAAGAAGCAGGATTTCTGTGTCCATTATGCTCTATGGAGACGGGAGGGGCTGAGAGGAGTGAGTGAGCACAGAGCAGTTCTGCACAGTACAACACCCGGCAATCTTCTCTCAACAAGTTTCTAGATAAGCACTGACCTTTCTGACCTCTGAATCCAGCGTTTTAGGTGCCAAGACAGTCTTCAAACAGATGACCTTCATGTCTCTTCTTCCTGCTCACTCATCTCCCTCGGCCCCTCCTACCTCCATAAATAATAATGGAGACAGCAGAACCCGTTTTCACTGGCTTCTCTGTAATGAAGACAGATTTGCCTGATAATGCACAGATTGCTTTTTGAGTAAGGAAAGAGGCTTTTTTGCCTAATATTATTGCCTATTATTGAATTTTTTAACCCCTTAAGGTCAAAGCCAATTTTCGTTTTTGCGCTTTTGCTTATTCCATTTTAAGTTTAAAAGTCAACAGCGCTTGCATTTTTTCACCTAGAGACGTATATGAGCGCTTATTTTTTGCTAAACCAATTGTACTTTGCAATGACAGGCATTATTTTTCCATAACATATGCTGCAAAACCGGAAAAAAATAATTTGCGCTGTCAAATTGAAAAAAAAAAATAATTTGATTTCGGGGAGTTTTGCATTTACGCCGTTCGTCCTATGGTAAAACTGACTTGTTATGCATGTTCCTCAAGTCGTTACGATTACTATGATATATAACATGTATAACTTTTCTTGTATCTGATGGCCTGTAAAAAATTCAAAACATTGTTAACAAATATACGTTCCTTAAAATCGCTCCATTCCCAGGCTTATAGCGCTTTTATCCTTTGGTCTATGGGGCTGTGTGAGGTGTCATTTTTTGCACCATGATGCGTTCTTTCTATCGGTACCTTGATTGCGCATATACGACTTTTTGATCGTTTTTTATTACATTTTTTCTGGATTTGATGCGACCAAAAATGCGCAATTTTGCACTTTGGAATTTTTTTGCGCTGACGCCGTTTACCGTGCGAGATCAGGAATGTGATTAATTAATAGTTCGGCCGATTACGCGCGCGGCGATACTAAATATGTTTATTTATTTATATTTATAAAATGGGAAAAGGGGGGTGATTTGGACTTTTATTAGGGGAGGGGATTTTTTATTAATAAACACTTTTTTACTTTTTTTTTTTTTTTTTACTGTAAACTAGAAGCCCCCCTGGGGGACTTGTATATAGACAGCACTGATCTCTCATAGAGATCAATGCTGTGTATATACACAGCAAAGATCGATCAGATCAGTCATAGATTGCTATGGCCTGCTGCAGGCCATAGCAATCTATTGCCGAGCCGGGATCAGCGTCATTCCGACGCTGAGGCCCGGCACGGGCAGAAGAACGGATCTCCCCCCCCCCGCGATCGCATCGCGGGGGGAAGATCCGTCCCACTAGACACCAGGGACACGGAGAGCACAGCATCTAAGTGCAGCTGTCAGGTTTGACAGCTGCACTTAGAGGCTTAATTAGCCGGCGCGGCAACGGGACCCGCGCCGGCTAATAGAGGCACTGCCCGGCTGCACGTGTCAGCCGGGATCAGCGCCGTTCAGAGCGGGGTCCCGGCGGGACCCCTCTCTGAACACCCCAAGCGGCACCATGACGTATCAGATACGTCATGGGTCGCTAAGGGGTTAAAATCACTTTTACAACTGATTTCTGGAAAAAAAAATATATATATCTAGAGTGTTTTTATTTTTGAGTAAATTTCCCTTTGAGTCCACCATAATAACTCAACCATTTTTTATTTGTGATCATTACCACAGGTGATCTGAAACACAGGTGAAATACAGATAGAAAAAAAAATTCCAAAGACAAGGTACCATAAATTCACAGCTTATATGTATTGAGATGTCGTCTTAGTCGGAAGTGTAGAGAACTGATATCACACTTCAGTGCTGTTCGTTGCACACCAGACTTTCTGTCTAAATGGAATAACAGAGGTCAAGTATAGCGATATGCTGTCATTTTAACCCCGTGGTGTAGTGAGATGGCCTGCGATAAGTGACAATGAGTTTTGGTGGCAAAGGACATAACAGTATTACTCAGTGACTTGATAACATTGGATATGGGGTCTGGTTTTTAAAGTTTTATTTTCAAAAAAAAAATGAAATACAACAATATGAATCCATTGGTCTCAGTGATATACAGGTCACCCTACCCCTAAACCTTTTATGTAACAAGAGACAAATGATTTACTGCCTACATATGGTTCAGTGGAGAAGAGGAAAAAGTAATCCTCAATGGCAGCATTATATACAATTGGTAGGACCAGAAAACTTGCAATTTTTGTTAGGACAATATACAGGTCTGTGCAAAAGTTTTAGGCAGGTGTTGAAAGAAAATTCAACAAAGTTAGAATGATATAACATAGAACTGGTAATAGTTTATATTTATCAATTATGAGGCTATGTTCATACAACATATTTTTTTTATGACAAGAACCGCCTTTGTTTTCAATTAAAACAACAGCCGTTCTTGTCCTAAAGAGTTGTGTTGCATTGAAGTCAATGCAAACAATGGCCGTTGCTTTCAACATGATAGATTTGCAGGGTTCAAATGCTTTAAAAGGTATTTAGAATAAAGTTAACTTAGGTGAGCTAATGGGGAGGTGCAGCCTCTGGGACTTTCCACAATCTTCAGAATGAGGCCTTTGGCTGGTTCCAGGGAACATGTCACATCCCGATAGAACTGCATTCTGCTATAGGACATTGCATTTACCTATAAGTGAATATGTTAAAGGAGTTTTCCAGTGAAAATATTTTTCATTCAAATAAACTGGTTTCAGAAAGTTTTATAGATTTGTAATTTACTTTATTTTACTTAAAAATCTCAAGTCTTCCTATACTTATCAGCTGCTGTATGTCCCATAGGAAATGTTGTTTTCTTTCCAGTTTGACACAGTGCTCTCTGCTGCCACCTCTGTCCATGTAAGGAGCTGTCAAGAGCATCAGCAAATCCCCATAGAAAATCTCTCCTGCTCTGCACTGTTCTTGTCACAAACAGAGATGTCAGCAAAGAACACTGTGTCAGGATGAGTTCACACTAAGGAATTCTCGTGGATAAATTCCGCCAAACTCCGTCGGCTGTACGCGCGCACTCCCGCGCACCTCTCCGCCCGTGCCGTAGACTCCATTCTATGCACGGGCGGATTCTGCATTCCGCCAAAAGAATTGACACGTCGGCGGAATCCAGAATGGTGTCTATGGAGCCGACGGAAAGGCACACGGCCGTGAACGCGTACAGCCGGCGGAATTCCGCAGAGTTTATCCGCGAGAATTCCTTAGTGTGAACCCACCCTCAAACCGAAAAGAAAGCAATTTTTCCTGCAGGACATACAGCGCCTGATAAGTAAGGTAAGGCTTCAGATTTTTAAATAGAAGTAAGTTACAAATCTATATAACTTTCTGACACAAGTTAATTTGAAAGAAAAAGATTTTTGCTGGACAATCCCTTTAATCTTCTTTGAGCCTACCACCAGTAGCCAACCTGTGCTGTCCCTAGCTACTGTACGTTGATCAAGGAGTTAATCTTATTGTTTACATTGTTCATATATGTTACGGTGCCCATATACCTTATACTAAAGAAGGTTGAAGTCGACAACTCTGGTGTGTTTGGCCTACTCTTCACACACATGCACGCTCCAGCTTCACGCTTCGCAGGTCCCATAGACTCCATTCTATGGTCAGCCAGATTCCACCCTCCACCCAAAGAATTGATATGACAATTCTTTGGGTGGATGGTGGAATCTGCCTGCACATACATTGAGCCTATGGGAGCATATACTCTAAGCTAGCACTAGGGCAGTCTGATGGTAGCTTACCCGTCCCCTCTGCGTAGAGAAAACACAAATGTTCGGCTATGCTAAATGTTCAAGTGTATGAGGAGGTCAGGAAAGATAACTATCAGCAGAAAAAATGTCTTTAAAAGTGCATGCCCACCTTTACTCTGGCAGTCATCCCAAAGGGTTGCCACCTCACACGGGCTATCCTACTGCTCTAAGTCTGTGCCTTTAAATCCTACTGTGACGCTGCTGCCTAATGAAACACCATGTGCAGCCCATTGCCATGCACCAGACACATCTGAGAATCCAGTGCATTCAACCCCTTAGTTTTTACTGCTGTATGGGGTGCACCAGAAACCTGCCCCAGGACCTAGGATCCCACTCTAGATGCCATGGCCTAGGCTTTTCTGTCCTATGAAACCAGAAGTACCAACTGATGCAAAATTTTCATTCATGACCGCATACCGCAGCAGACATGTCAGTTTTCTGCAGCTGCAATTCATTGAATAGCGTCCGCAGATAACCTGTCAGTTCACACAATGGAGCGTACGGCTCCGGCCGCCCGCTCCATTGTGTGCAGCGGGGAATTCAGATGCGGGCGCACCTGTGTGCGCCCGCATCTGATTTGATCAGAAATTAAGATCATCTGGCCGCTACTGCAGTACCGGCCAGGATGATCTTCAGTAGCATCGGCCATTTTCTGACTTGGCCGGGTCACAGAATGGCCGGTGTTATACGAAGTGTGAACATGGCCTAAGACTTTAGGATTATAGCACAGAAACCGAACACAGTTTTTTTTTTTGTTGGATAACTTTTCTTTAAAAGAAAAAAAAAAACTCCAGTTCTTTTCTCGCCTTACTGTTCTTTTAGCTTAATGTTCTTCCGTTGATAAATGCGATGCTTATTTTGTACTTAGATCAGTGAAGTTTTGCCACAAGAAGCATTGGAAAACACAGCACTTAGGAGTCTTGTCCTGCTTCCAAGCTGACATACTGCACAGTACCATTCGGAGAGAACATTGTGCTTCTGCCAGCCCATCCACAATGATTTTATAGCCGTGCACCGCACCACGGGTCTCTGAATGCATTTGACATCTGACACATCCTCATTTTAAGAGGTTTTGGAGATGAGCGCACAGATAGTATCGGCTCTATCGGTGGCATAAGAATCACTGGCTATTACTTAAAAGACAATCCCTTTCTTTTCCTTTCAGCGGGAGATAAGCGCTGTCTCTGTGTTTGATTAACAATGACCAATTATGTCAATCTAAAGAAAGGGCCAAGCTTATATTACCAGGCTTACAAAATATCCCTCAGATTATCTTCTTTTTGAAAAAAAAAAAAGAAACCTGAAATAGGAAGGAATTCACACTGCATGTTATTAGAAATGACTCTAGGCAGGAAACTAATTAAAACTTGACCTTTGGAGCATCTGCTGGAGATGTCCGGCTGTGAAGGATCTGCAGCCTTTGGATCAAGGTTGGAAATGCTGAGATTTGTAGTTCCCGAGCAGATGTTGAAGCATGTGTCCCTTAACACTTCAGAGACAGTTGATAGTAATGAGAGGACTGTGACCATTTCTTTATCAATTTTGAGTTAAAGGGATAGTCCAGCAAAAGATGGAATGAGTGAAAAGATTTTGACTATGTTCAGACATAATATTTCTGTCAGTCTTCTTTCAACCAAGAAATAAAATTAAAAAAAAAACTGTGCAAATCAGTCCATTATAATTTTTGCCTTCTTTGTGAGGGTATGTCCACACTATGGGAATCACGTTAATAACTTGCCACGGATTCCGTGTGCGCTCCCACTTGACTCTCCACCCATCCTAACAACTCCATTCTATGCTTGGGTGGATTCCGTCGTCAACCCAAAGTAGTGACATGTCAATTCTTTTGGCGGATGTCAGAATCCGCCCGACTATAGAATGGAGCCTATGTGACGGGCAGAACTTAGGCTCAAGTTAGGCGGAAGTTATGGGGAACAAGGTGGATCGCTTAGGGGGGGGGGGGTGTTATGGCAAGCAGCAGAATCCACGGCAAGTTAAACCACGTGATTTCCGTCGTGTGCACATACCCTTGGGGTTCCTTTACAAAGAACGATTTATCTGACAGATTTCTGAAGTCAAAGCCAGAGAACAGGTCATAAAGGAAAGAGTGAGATTTTTCCTCTTTTCAAATCCATTCCTGGCTTTGGCTTCAAAAATCTGCCAGATCTTTCTGTGTACCCTTCCACTCTTGAGTTTAGTTGAAAAAAGACTGACCAAAAGATGACAGAAATAGTATGGGGGACATTTATTAAGTCCGGTGTTTTTTACACCGGACTTATAAATGTCCCCGCATCTCCGGCGCTACGGGGATTTATGTAAAGGCGGACTGCCTCTACATAAATCCTGTGCACTCTGGTGCGCACCGCCGAAAACCTACGCCAGCTGAGGACTGGAGTAGTTTTTCGGCGTACCTTTTTGCCCCCTTCACACCCCCTCCCCGCCCCCCGACGTACTCGTCGGAAAGTGCCGATTTGCAAATATTTTATTTGCAAATCGGCCATTTGCAAATAAAATATTGCGCAAATCGGCAATTTCCGCCAAAACCCCCCGGACCGCACGATGATACATGTCCCCCTATGTGTTTACATAGCTGAAAAGTCAATGTTTCAGTATCTATTTCACATATCTTTCAAGATCTCTACTTGCTGTCATTCGACTGATACTTTCAATATTTGCTTCTTGAGATGAGCACAACTCGAGCACGGGTCTGATCGTTCAGCTCAAGTTGTGCTCATGTCTATTTACTTTCAGTGGATAAAAATTTGTGATAATCATGTAATGGACATACACCTGCAAAGACTCCAAAGAGTTACAGTGTATGTTTGCAGCTGTAATGTTGGGCAGTAGAGGGCATAAAGGGTATGTCGCCCCTTAAAGGGAAACTCTCAGCTATAAAAGATGTCCCAAATTGCTTAAATGTATACAAAGCTATGTAGTTGGCGAGACTATCTATGCCTTTACTGTAGGTGCATAACCTAGGGAAAAAAAATTACTGCTCTAAAGTGTCATAGAGGCGTGGCCAAGATGCTTTAGTGCCATACTTAGAGTAAGTTGTTTTTTTTCCCCTCTAGTCTGAGGATGTCACTTGTCTCAAAGGTGTTCTTTTCCCTCCTTGCTTTCCTAGCCTTTCTCTGGATTAACACAGTAGAGCTACACAGCAGATACAACTCAAGGGGCTCCCCCCCACCCTTTTTAACCTTCTTCTTAGGGGCTGTTATTTAACATGGGGCTAATTTGTCAGCTCCAGGTACAGTATAAAAAAAAAATAATGTTAAAATACCAAAGTCCCAAATGTCCCCCTTGACCTTATGGAGGAAGGCAATTGGGATTATGGGGACCTCAGACAGTGGGGAGCAGGGGGACCTTGGACAGTGAAGCTTATCTTGGGGTAAAGCTTTCCTCTGACCATGTCAGTCATGTGTAACATCAAGCACAAGTGTTTGACACCTTCCCCCATCACAGTTAAAACCATAGACAAAAACAGAGCATATGAGCCAATTCAGGGAACCCCCCCCCCCCCCAATACACGCACACATATACAGCCTGGTGCAGTGAAATACCTCACTGACCAGCCATATAATAGATCAAGAACAGCAGAACAGTTAGCAGCTATGATGCATTAGACATGACACGACTGCATACATTAAATTATAGCTGCCAGCTTCTTAAAAGTATATTAACTTAAAAAAAACATATATTTCCGTTTCAGTTTTGCTCTTGCAAATGAAAGGAAGGGGGGAGGAGGGGGAGACAGAGAGAAAGGCTCAAAAACAGATTTCTGTGTCTTCAGCAGAAAGCAGGTGCTGAGAACTGAGAGAAGGAGACTAAATACATAATAACTAATATGGAATTAATTGTTAGTCTCACCATGTGCAGCAACATATCAAAAGTTAGGTTTAAGTAGAATACCCATTTAACCCCCGGAGTCCAGATTGTCACTTTTTACAATAACCAGGAACCTACACTCTGTTGTGCAGGGGCACCTGGTTAAATACTCGAGTCTCCAATTGATTTCAGTGGGGCTCATTACTGGAACCAAGCACTCGAGTATTGAAAAATGCTCAACACTAGTAACGAGCATTTAAGTATTTCGACACTCGCTTAATAACTAAACAAAGTTTATTACAAATTTCAAATTAAAATTAAAAAAGTAATTTAAAATAAACTATATCTTAAACTACAAAAAATCAGGAAACAAAACCATTGTAGCGATCTGATCCTATCCTTAATGTAAGCCTGGGGGAGAAGAGTTGATGAGGTTTGCAAAAATTCTGGGGGAGAGTGTTGTGAGCATGCTCTGTGCCCTGTGCAGAGGGAAAAAAAGAGTTTTGACTTTTACCTATAGTAAATGAAGTACCCCATGTATCTTCTTCCAGCTTCATTATAGAGCTGTTACATATCCTTGTAATTCTGCTTCCAATGATAGTGACAAGTGATCTCTACTAAATAGAATATGTGATAAGTACAAGGTTTGAGGATTTTATATTGATATTAGAAAAAATAAATATGTTTTATATAGATTTTCAGACAACATATTGCCTTTTACTTCACAGTGTATACATTCTCTATTATATGTCTTTGTACATGTTTGAGAGATGTCATAAGACGGAATGAGTGGGTGTCTGGTCGCTGAGACCTGCACTGATTGCTAGAAGGGGCTCACAACATGTTACGCATTACAGCCCCACTGATTTCAATGGAAATGTTAAAAGCAGAAGAAAACCCCATGCCCAGAAGAAGGCCTTTATTCTAGCGATCAGTGGGGAGTGCAGCTCAAAGACACTCACCGGTGCTGTCTCTTGACATGTCTCAGTGACATGACAGAATAAAGCTAACGCCTCTGAACATCTCTTTTCATAGAGACTCTGATACCATTATATTCTATTAGCAGCAGCGGCAGCAGCCGGCGATCAGCTCTCAAGATATTAATGACCTGGTTTTACAGGAAATCTAAAATCCTTCGCAAAGTTTTCTTGAATCCATTGCAGATATAATATCCCACGTAGGCAATCGTAATAGCACATGAATGGATGTATTTTCGGTTAATCCCTATAATTAAAGAATCATGTTGTTATAGTCATTAATTAGTCTGGTAAAGGGAAGAAAACAGCGGGAATCAAAGATTTTCATTTAAAACTCTTTCAAACTTGAAGTGTTAATGGTGAAAGTGAAATAGTGACACTCAGTGGCCGGAATGTTAACATCTTATTGTTTGGATTCCCATGTGGATTAGATCTTTGATCGAGTATTGTTTCCTTTATATTGTATCTGTTATCCGTCCAATGGAGATGCAGTCAGCTCTTCCAACATGTGTGCCCTATAATCATGATAGTGGAGTATAGTTTCTCATTTGGTAATCCATCCTGGACATGTTAAACTACTGTACATTGGATACTGCCAATTGCTTTTCTCCTTGATCATAGAATGTGCAGCTATAGAGTATGCAAGTAGAGTATCACTGACTACACAGTGCACGGACATGGATAAAGAGGAATTAAGAGCCCAAAATTGACTTGAATCGCTCAGATTCAATGAGATTCGTGTTTTTCGCGGAGGTACACGGATCTGATGTAATCAATGTAATTAAAAATGCTTTAGGGTAGCCTCACACACAACGTATCGCATCAGATTTTCTGCTGCAGATCCGCAGCGGATCCGCAGCAGATTTAATCTAAATAACTGAACACAGTATCAAATCTGCTGCAGATCCGGTGTGTGTGAAGGCACCCTTAAACAGATGTGTGAAAAACACGGATATGGATGCAAAGCACATGTAAACACGGAGGGTTTTGCACAGATCATAGAGGTAGCTATCGGGCTACACTCACAAACCAGGAAAAAAACACTGAACATGACTTTTGGTCTTACCTTAAACAAATAAGAACAGAATATTCATTCACTGCTATGGGCAAAATCACCAGTACTTGTCTACACCTATCTTACCTCTCAATGTCTGATTTTTATTTATTTATTTTTTCTTTTAGTTTGTGGTAAAACATACATTATATCCCAGCAGATATTGACAGGGAAAACCTGCTTTGCTACATATAGTAGAGGTATAGTAAGTTACAGCATCACCCTCTGTACTTATTATACTTTTTGTTCTGTATTGTTGGCTCTGTACAATACAGCAAGACCAAAGGGGGGAAAAAAATAGAACACGTGTGCCAAAAGCATCCCTTAAAAACAGTGGGGGAGAGTTATAAAGCTGTCATATAGTAATATTCTTGTTATTGTCCATAGCAGCCAATCACAGCTCAGCTTCCGTTCACACTACAGGGACAATGTGCTATTAGTGATAACCCAGGGATAATGCACACCGTGATGGTGATTTATACCAACAAAGGCCTTGTTCCCACTGCGTAAGTTTCGTAATAATCATGGCCGTTGTAAAAACGTCTGTGATTAGTACAGAACTTACATAGTGCTGCCTTCTAAGGAATCCCGACCGGAGCGTATACACACAGTATAGGCTCCGGACGGGATTCCATCTGGCCACAGGAAAAACTGACATGTCAGTTTTCTGAGGCAGCTATTCATTGAAAAGTGGGCACAGAGAACCTGTCAGTTCACACAATGGAACGTGCGGCTGCGGTCGCACGTTTCATTGTGTGCTGCGGGGAATTTGGATGCGGGCGCGCACGGATACGCCCGCATCCAAATTCAGCGGCAGTGAAGATCATCCGGCCGGTACTGCAGTACCAGCTGGGATGATTTTCTCAGACACCCGCCATTCCCAGACCCCGCCGGGTCACGGAACAGTTTGTGTCTTACCAAGTGGGAACATGGGAATAGGATAGAAGAAAATAATGCACACAGTTATGTGACATTACAGAGATAATTCACAAATCAAAATTACAGCATGCAAATAGTGATGTCACGGCACCGGGTAATACACATATTTGTGTCGCAGTAAAAGAATAAGGTCTCTAGAGATGTCACACAATAAAGAGAAAATGATGCATTGCAAAACTAATGATATAGAGGGGTATAACTGCGTAAAAATAATGCTAAAAGTAATGTGACAGTATAAGGCTTTGTTTGCACCCCATTACTGGTATTCATTAGTAGTATCTGTTATAGTATGCCTCTGACACACGCAGGGCCGCCTTCAGTACCTAGCTTACCCTGGCAGGTGCCAGGGCCCAAAGCACCCCTAGGGGCCCAATCCTGCTATTACTCACTTAACCATTGCTGAGGGAGAGCTGTCAGGTAGATACATGCAGTCTTTGCATTGCATTATATTGGTGTCTTTTAAACATCAATACAATGCAATGACTGAGAACTGGCTGGAGGTAGGGAACATTCACCTCTCAGCCCGGCCAGCCAGAGTCTCCTCTGTCTGCTCCGTGCTGCAGATCCGTGAATCAGCACTCCCTGCAACTTTCTGCTCTGGCCCAGACCTGATTAGAGGAGGCCAGAGAAGCAGAGCAGCTTAGCTCCCGGGCCAGGAGATGGTGAGTGTACTAAGGGGAAGGGAGGAGGGAGTAGTTTTTAAAAAAGATGTGATTCTCTAAGTGTACTGCTAACAGGACATGATGGGAGTTGTATTTTGGCAACAGCTTAAGAGTCACTTGTTTGGAAACACTGATTTGTGTAACAGTTAAATTAGTGCAGTGTTTTCTAACCTGTAACTTTCTAATTGTTTAAAAACTACAACTCCAATCATGCACTGCTAGCAGAACATGATGGGAATTGTAGTGTGATAACAACTGAAGGGTCACTTTTTGGAAAACATGGATTTGGGGGACAGTTTATTAGTCCTGTGTTCTCTAACGTGATTTTCCAGTTGCTGCCAAACTACAACTTCTACTATTCACTACTGGCAGGGCATAATGAGTGGGAGTTATATATTTTGGCAGCAGTTGAAAGACCACTGATTGGGGAAAAAAGATTTAGGAGACCAGTTTATTTAGTGCAGTATTCTCCAACATGTGACTCACTCTTGCTGCAAAACTACAACTTCCATCATCCACTGCTGGCAGGACATGATGGGAGTTGTATTTTGACAACACCTGCAGAGTCACTGGTTGGAAAACACTCATTTAGGCAGACAGTGGCCCAATTTATCTTGGATTTATCTTGGGGGCTTTGTCACAATTTAATGGGGGGGGGGGGGCATTGGAACAGTTCATACAAGCAAAAGGGCAAAGTTCTTTTTGCACAAAGAGGGGCACAACTACAGATAGGGGCACACAGAGGGCCCTGAGCTTGTATAGAGGCAGGAAAGGTGCTGAAAAAGTAAAGTGCATAAGATGTTTGTCTGGCAAAGTGGAGCATCTATAAGGGACATGCAGTTTTACTGTCGCCACATGATTTCCTCCACAAAGGGTCCCGCTGAGGCTCTGTTGCCCACGGGCCCACAAAGTCCTGAAGCCAGCCCTGGACATATGCCACTGTATACATAGTCATTCAGTGGTATGTGTCAGCCATTGACCACAGAGCACTCTCACAATGATAGGAAACGTATGCTCTTTGCCACTTAATGAAATGGTGGCACATGGCTTTAGTAAGCAATAGCCCCAGGAGGTTTCCCAGTGCAGATACCAAATATAGAGTATTCTGTTATGATAATGTGAATGTATTCAAGTACATACGTGCTTGGTTGGTGCAGATTGATGAATGATCCAACAAGATTATGTATAACAACCACACTCGACTCATGGACTGGTTTTGCTTATTATGCCATCTCTATGTTTTTGCTTTTCATATACAGTAGTCATGTCTTTCAAGGTACTTATAATGCTTTCACAGTCATGTGTTAAATCCCATAGTATACCCAAACGTGGCGGTTTTGGTGGAATGACCTTTGTCAACCAGGTATACTAGAAGTGGCTGAGGAAGTGAAATGAGTGCCCAAGAGAACAGGATGCCTGTATCATGCTGTAAGATGTTATGTATGGCGACTTCCTCAGTCACTTCTAGTATACCTAGTTGACAAAGGTCATTTGACCGAAACCTCCATGTTTGGGCATGAAACGTTTGAGTGTGAAAGCATTATAAGTACCCTGAAAGACATGACTACTGTATATGAAAAGCAAAAACAAAGAGATGGCATAATAAGCAAAACCAGTCCGGGAGTCGAGTGCGGTTGTTATACATAATGATAATGTGTATGGTAACATCCCAGTGCATATATGTTCTTTTTTTTTTTTCTGGACTTAGTATTGACCATAGTCATTAGTGTTTAGTGAGCATGCTTGATCGAGGCAATTGACGACATACCGCTGGAGCTCTAATGTGTCCTGCAGTAACATATTAATTTTTTTTTCAGTTGTTTTTTTTTTTATATTTCATCCCTTGAAGATATGTGTTAATACATTTTGTGCATTTCATTTACACATGCCATGAAGGTGAACCAAACACCCTCCGCTCTTCTAAGCACCTGGTTAAATGCTCAGATCTCCCATTGATTTCAATGGGATTCGTTACTGAGTGTACATTTTAATGCTCACTCAACACTAGTAATTACTCACTGCATCTCCCCTCTGCATGGTGTGTGCTCCCTTACACATTGGACCCTATAGTAACTAATACGCCAGATTCCCTTCTCTTGCTTGTAAGGCCTGGCATCCCTAATAACCTTTCTGATTTGTACATTTATGCTCATTAGCTATCTCTACTATTCGTTTTTATCTCCAACATCTATTTTATATACTAAAAGTCAACAGTTCACAAATATACGTCCTAATGGTTAATAGTCATCTGGTTTCCAGACCCTCATTTGTTCATAATAAGTCGCTTAATTAGATCTGCAGTTACAAAACCTTATTTAAAATCTACTTCTCCCAGAGCAAATCATTTTTCATTTTATTGCTGCATTGAAAGTTACCTCTCCTCCGGCATGTGATGTTAGTTTTAAAGACGCTATGTTTCTGAAACTCTCCTACGGTCTGATACAAAAAGGTTGACCAGAGGGTATTACTATTGATTTTGTGACTTTGCCAGGCAAGAGGAATTAAAAATAATTTACGCTTTGTACAACCTGCAGCATTGTCGTTTTTATGTATATATAAAATGGACCAGAATTGATTGTCATAGCATTGAAATTAATAGAACGCCGTCATGACAAGTACCTGGGTAATTTAATTTCACCCTGAAGGATTTAGAGGAAATCTAGTGCGTTATATATACACATGGCTGGGATGTTCTGCTGGATATCAAGAAGTTTGTAGGGCAAATATTGAATCTTTTATTCTACTTAATTAGCCTTTAAATTAAATAATGACAGCAACAGGGTCAGTGTTACAATAATCGATCAACATTAACGAGAAGTACTGTAGATTCCCTTGTGAACAAGATATATTTCTAAAAAATAGGAATAGTCAAGTAATACCTCTTCACTTGCTGCCCAGTAAATATACTTCTGGTCCCATATGTGTTAGGGCCCATTGGGACAAAAATACAGGACAAATGGGCCCTACAGTTAGTATTCCCCATGCAGTCCCTGCCTTATTACAGAGTAGGTCTTCAACAACCGTCTATAACTGGGTGACAGTTCTTGTTCTGAAATAAGTGCAAGAACACAGAAAAAAAGACAGACAAAATATTGACAGACATGCAATAATAACAGAATCCGAGTAACAAGGTCCAAGCCAGAGTAAAGGAACCAGGAATAGAGAAACAGGCAGAGGACAAAAGTCAGACATGGTAAGAAGGTAGACGGTGGACAAGGCAACGTACAGAGTCAGTAGGACAGAACGGTAACAAAACGGGCAAAAGGTAGGATACCAGAAATCCATTTATGTGGGACAGAAGGAAAGGAGATACCCAAATGAGAAACCAAATCCCGGACCCAAAGCTGATAGGTCTGTACAAAGAAGCACAGACCAATGACAAGAAAAACACACAAGGACAGATAAGGAGAGACCTGACCATCAAAGCACAGCAGACACGATTAGTAACAAGGCAAAAGCAAAGGTAAGTTCAGGGAGAACTGAAAAAAGTGGAATGGTTTACTAAGGCAAAGACAAATACTGGAAAACCTGGAGCGGAATGTTCAGGCCCAAATCATAATCTTTGCCGCAGAAGACATAACTTCACCCTAGAAGTTGGCACTGATGTCTTTTTAGGCACGGACATGACAATATGTCAATCATTAATGCCCAGTCAATATTCTTCTGGGTATGAGTCTGGCACCACCAACCCTGCACACAGTGACTTACGCTCTGGCATCATGACACACACCTGACAGCATCAGCATTTGGCTCCTCAGGGCTCTTCAACTGTCAACTTAGTGCTCTCAAATACTGTGACAGTATCATGGAGGTGCCTCTGAGTATTGCAACGCATCTGTCAAGCCATCAAAATCCAAAGTATACAGTAATCAGGAAACATAATATCTCAACAGATAAGGATACTTTTAATCAATATAACATATAACTAATAATAATAATAATAATAATAATAATAATAATAATAATAATAATAATAATAAGAAGAAGAAGAAGAAGAATACAAAGAAAAGTTCATTTCAAATAACTAATTAGTAACTGAACTTTTCATTTACAGGTTATAAACCATCTAAACTTGGTGCCTTATACATAGGAACTTGGTACCCCTGGTGATCAACCAGTTGATGGATTGCGGTACACCACTGAGCATGCCATCCTCTTTATTGTTTACCAGGCATAGGGCTTTACTTTTAGTAATCAATTTGCATAGTATTGTAGCTCAGTCCCAAATGTCACACTCCCACCAGTCTGAAGGGTAAGCCATCAATTTTGTAGCTTACTTTTAAGTGGGTTGTCCAGGTTTAGAAAAACATGACCACTGAGTAGAGATGGTCCAAACCGAGTTCGGTTCGGGTTCGTACGAACCCGCACTCTCTGAAATGATTCCCGATGTCTGCCCGCTCCGTGGAGAAGGTGAATACAGCGGGAGGACCGCCTGGAAAACTGGGATACAGCCATAGCCATAGGCTGTATCCCAGTTTGCCCGGTGGTCCTCCCGCTGTATCCACCCGCTGCACGGAGCGGTCAGACAGCGGCAATCTGATGCCGAGCGTTTGGGTTTGTACGAACCCGAACCTCGGCAGTTTCGGACCATCCCTCCCGCTGAGAACACCATTCTTGTCCTCAGTTTGTGGTTTTGCGCTCACAGTGAATAAAACGGAATTGTAATACCTCAAACAACCTGGGGACAGGTGTGGTGCTGTTTCAGTAGCTGTGTTTTTTTTCCCCTAACCCTGTATATCCCCTTTAAGATCAATATAAGTTTGTAATTTTATCAGAAGAAAGTGCATTTGGTCATTCCTATTTCTCAACTTTACTTGCAGCCTTAACTATGAATATTTAAAGAGCAATAAAAAAATGTAAAAGAAGCTGGGAGGCCCCTTTAAAATATTCCTTTCATTTATTACAATAACATTTAACTCAGGGACCTGATTTATTCGGTGGTCACGTCTGCCCGTACTTTGTATTCTTTAACTGAATTAACAACTTCCAAGTACAAAATCTGACCAGCAAGCCCATGTTCCTTAATGTATGTGAAGCTTATTTCAGATATTCTACCTGCTGCCCCACTGTTCTGAATAGAAGCGATGACTTCCCTTCCAGCAAAGACTTAGCTTCAAAAGTACAAGTAATGACTTGGGAATGTGTAATAGCATTACATAGTACATGCCAGCAATGTATAATCAGGCTCTAGAGATTTAATTGCCTATGGCACAACATACTCCAAATAGAAAAGTGCTATGCTTTTTTAATGTGAAAAATGTGAAATTCTAAAAAAAATGTTAGTATTTAATAGAACAAAATGTACTAATAACACAAATTATAGAAAGACTGTAGCTTTTGTTTTCTATACTTTATAAAGAATAACAGTAATGGTGGTAAATATCTGTATCTATTGGCAATTTTTTTTGATTAAACTTATGGTGCATGACCATTTTCCGTTTAACTATTACACCCACTGAACATTAGAACCACAACTGTTTTAGAGGCCCTCTAGCATGTGTCGACTTCCCAGACTTAAGGTAGTGATTATGTTTTTACCATTACGAGTCACTATGTTGCCCATTTGAGGAAGAAGGAATACAGACTGAAAGCTGTTGAATGTAAAACAGTGATTTGTATACCATGTGATGGAGTACGAATGTGTCACTGTCATGTCACAAAACTTTTGACATGTCATAGAGACATGTCAAAAGTTTTGACCGGTCCGGACCAGGTTTGAGTACCGATCGGGAGATAGAGCCGGGAGAATGTGCTGCAGCGTGTCCTCTCCAGTCCTGTATCACATGATCAGTCAGACTTATAGTGGGGCTCTATGGAGCCCAACTGATCATGTGACACAGAGCCATAAGAGGATATCTTCATCTAGCTCTATCTATTCTAAATCTTTCTCATCTAAATCACATTATCTAAGATCTAATGAACTAAGACCAGGATAATCAAAGCCGCCAGGGCAGAGAATATGTCACTAAGGGTCTTTATATAAAGCCCAATATGGGCCGAGCAAGGACTTCACCGAGTGCAGATCTGAAAGATCGGAGCTCATTTGCAATGCACAATTAATCACACGGCCAGTGATCACTGAGTCTTTTATGAAGCCATTTAAATGTATTGTTATTGGCCGAACATCCCCTGTTTACACAAAAGATGCAATCACCCAATGAGCAGGCTTTTCCTGCTCATCAGCTGATCGCTGGCACTTGTACACAGGCTGATCATTGGCCAAAGCAGCATTTCTAGCAACACTCCTTGCCCATAATCGGCTTCTGTAAAAGGGACTTATCACATTGGAGACTCTGAGAGATATGAGGCTTTAGTGATGTTAGAAAGATTTCTTTATATTATAGTTATTTATAACATATCAAATTCTTTAAATTGTCAACACAAATAGCAAAATCTATTTAATATATACAGTGGTACCTTGGTTTAAGAGCTCCCTGTACTGGGTGGGAGGGGGAGTGGAGGAAGGGCATGGTCTGCATAGCGGGGTCTACAGCACTGTTTTCTGACCCAGGAAGTCTCCCTCACCTTCCAATTCATAGAAGATCCACTTCAGGCTGGGGCTTACATCAGGGGACAGGACTGTTGAGGTAATCTCTTCATAGCTGTAACCCCTCTCTCCCCAGACAGAGAGTGTTGCTATATACTGTGCCCACAGATGCCCGGGCTCATTGCTTCATACTCCCTGCAGTCTCTGTCAGCCCTTGTGTTTCCCATCCTCGCCATTATGAGGATCTGCAGTTCCATCCTGTATCTACAAACAGCCAATGTTTTTTTCAGGTTTATGCACTTACTATCCATTATACAAGCACGGTCCCGGAACGAATTATGCTCGTAATGCAAGGCACCACTGTACTATATAAATTTCTATGAAGAATGTTTAAACTATATTAGTCATGGAACATACAGTATAGCAAATTATAAATAGCGGCGTCTAATTGGATCAATTATCAACAAAAGTTATTTAGGAGCCAATAAATCTGATGCAGACAGCATTTGGTAGAAGTAATAAAATACATAAAATTAATTTTAATGCGGCGATAATCAGAAGCGCAAAATTAGATAAAATTTTGATTATTTTTTGCAGCTCTTCACAGAAATGAGAATTGGACAATAAAAAAAAGAGACAACAAACAGATTGATGCCTTTGAATCTTGGTGTTGGCGAAGGCTACGGATGGCAAGGAAAACAAACAAGTGTTTCCTTGGCCAAATAAACCATAATTTAAAATTAAAGTAGAAATGACTTAAAGGGAACCTGTCACCAAGACAGTGCTATCTCATCTATAGTCATCATGTTATAGGGCGGGAAGAACTGAGCAGATTGATATATTTTCGTGGAAAAGGATTCTGTATAACTTGTTACATATTGATTGAAATCCCCCATCATTCCATGTTTAGGAGTCCAGTGGGCGGTGTCACTCAATAGACAGGACTCTTTAGCATGGAAACAGAGATTTTAATTAATAAATTACAATCATTGTAATCATTTACCATAACGATATATATCAGTCCGCTCAGCTCTTCCTGCTCTATAACATGATGCCCATTAGCCCAGGTAGCATTTGCATTGTGGCGGGTTCCCTTTAAAGGAGTTAAGGAGGTTAAAGTGCTATTCATTAAAGGGAAAATACACTGTTAGTCACCATTCTTTCAGCATTTAGAACAACCTATTTTTCTTCCTCCATGGTTTTTCCAGTAGTATTTTGCAAGTCACTGTTCCTAAACCTTGCTTTTTTTCCCATCTTAGGTTTGTTGCATTGTGCCTCTTTTGCCCCTTTTCTTGTCTCTGATTAGTTTTATGGTTGTACCTATTTTTAATGGCCCTCTGTTCTGACGTTAGCGACTTTTATTGCTGCCCCAATACAAGATTATCCCAGTGACTGCCATCTGGTTGGCTGTGTGTTTCAAGCCCATGGTCTAAAGCACACGTGTAAGGGCCCTATTCCACAGTAACGATAATCTGTCTGATCGGATCGTTCGGTGAAATAGAACGATCAGCTGATGATCATGTCATCGGCTGATCGTTCAATTTAGGGCCAGACCTAAAATCATCATTCCCCCACTGCGCATCACAACGGTTGAATAGCAGTGCGTGGCAAGCGACCGGCGATTTGACAAGTATAGCAGCATACATTACCTGTCCAGGCTTCTTCTCCACGCTGTCTTCATCCCCGGGTCCCGCGCGTCTATCTTCAGAATGGCCGGTCAGCTGACGGAGCGCTCAGCCAATCACAGGCCGGCCTGTGATTGGCTGAGTGTGGCCTGTCAGCTGGCCGGCCATTCTGAAGATAGAGCGCGCGGGACCCGGGGATGAAGACAGCGTGGAGAAGAAGCCTGGACAGGTAATGTATGATGCTGCAAGGGCTGCAAGGACATCGGTAACGATGTCCTTGCAGCCCTCGCTCAACGATCATCGGGCCGTGGAATAGGCCCAGTAAACGAGCAGCGATCTAGCAGATCGCCGCTTGTTTACATCATTGATCGGGCCCTCCTTGGCCCGTGGAATAGGACCCTTAGACTCAGGCCTTCCAGCTGTTACAAAACTACGATTCCCATCATGCCTGGACAGCCGAAGCTTTAGCTTTGGCTGTCCAGACATGATGGGAATCGTAGTTTTGTAACAGCTGGATGACCTGCCTATGATAACTGTTTTCTAGACCAGTTGGGTCAAACTCAGGCCCTCCAGCTGTTTCAGAACTACAATTCCCATCATGCCTGGTCAGCCAAAGCTAAAGCCTGATCTAGAACATGACAAAAGACACATGCAATCAGAATAGCAGAATGACTTCCAGATAACAGTTTCTTGACTTCTATTATGCTGCTATAGCATTCAGAATTAGTGTTGTCTACTTATTTCCATATGCCTGAATACTTTAAGCCCTATCTATTAACGGTTTGGAGAATATGCTTCAAAATAGTTTTGCTAACAATCCTAATTTATATACTGTTGCATGTATACCAATGCCGGTTCTTACATTTACCCCCTGAGTGGGGATATGCATGATTTTGTTTGGTTTTCTCGTTCTTTTTTGGCACTGTCTCTGAATGTTTTTTTGTTTTCTTTTTTCTTGGATGTATAAAAAATTTCAATAAAAAATATCAATATTCAATAAAAAAACATTAAAGGTATGTTTACACATGTAGATTTGCTGCAGATTTACTGCAACTGATTGTATAAACACTGATTGGTAAAATGTAGATCTGCAGCAAATCTGCATGTGTGAACATATTCTAAAGGCCCTATTACATGGGAGTACTTCCCTATTTAGGTCCTAAAGCTCGCAACAGAGTGAGGACCTGAGGGACTACGTATTAGGGTGGTTTGGTGCTCTCCCCACTAAGAGGCACCCCTTGGCAACAGGCTTCCTTCTCTGGAGAAAGGGATATCTGGCTATTCCCGTGTTTTGAGACTCGCAACTGAGTCTCCACGGACCCCTTCTTTGCATATTTAAATTTTGTAGGGGACAATCAGTGGAGACTCGTAAATGAGTACTCTATTGGATTTTTCGCTGTTCTCCCTGAGTTCAGTGATTGTTGTGTTTTACATGAGAGTATTATTTGCCTATCCAGGTGATATTGCCCTATGTAAAATAGCTAATGATCAGCCACTGATTGCTCATCACTATTCAAATTTGACATATCAAAAAATAATCTTCTATGAGCCCTTTGTAGTAGGAAATAGCAGTATAGAGCTGTGACAATAACTTTTTTAGGCCGTTTGATGGCTGGTTTTTGCTTTTTTTTTTTTTTTTGCACGGTCATCATTTTGCAACCAATTAACTGTTACCAGGCTGCAAAATGAGGACCAACCAAAAAAATGGTAGTTGTAGTACCAAAAAAAGACATTGTGTGGTCATGACCTTTACACATTAAAATTTCATTAAATAACTGTTGCAGTACTGCATAAAGTAATGGAAAAAGCTGCGGTACTGTATGAATACAGACATAGATTAATGATAAACCATACAGACAAGCACCAATCAATGTGTCATAATAGGACAGATATCACCCTATGGAGTGTACCTGCCATTAAGTACCCCAGCAAATATATAGTTGATGCTTGCATAATGCATGCTGTCCATTTTTATAAATATTTATTTCGGCCCTCCAGTGGCCATTGTTTGGCTCATGTGTCTGCATTTCACTCTGTGTCAAAATCAGTAAGGGTCCTCTTTATTAGTTAGTTTACTGAGCTGCAGCAGTGCACACTACTGGCCTATCAACATTCATCTTCACTGGGACAAGTGACATCACTTTCTGCATGCTGTCTTTATTTTTGTTGTTACTTAAGAGCAAATAGCCCTAATGATGGGACACCTTCCAGTAAGTGAGACACTTAGTAGCTGAATATATAGCATTGCATTTTAAATAAAAAACAGGCAAAAAAAAAAATTTGCAACTTAGTTTTACAATAATCCTTTGGGGTTAAAAACTTTTTTTTTATCTGGAATGGACCTAAAAGAAATATAGTGATTACTCCTTCATGTAATTATAAAAAAATCTCAGCTATAATTCATGCAGTCGAGAGAAATCTCTTAAAAAACCACCTTGTATAAAAGCATGGATGTCTATTAGACCTTTTGGTAATTACACGTGTAGTCACCGTAAATTATACCCTTATGTTAACGAATGAAACATTATTCCAGAAATAATTTTACCTTCAGAATCATTTGGTTTTTGCCATCTATATAAAATTGGTGTTTCGGAGATATATTCCTTAGGAGTGTTTTTTTTTTTTTTTTTTTTTAGTTTCTGCTTTCTCAATGCCTAACAATTTAAAGAGAATATCTGTAACTTTTATATTTTATGAATACATTAAAGAGAAATAATGTTTACAATTTTTAAAATAAACACTTTATTGAAATTGAAATTCTATGCATACTGCCTCCCCACGGCACAAAACAACACATGAGCCATACTTACCCCTCCTCACTCCCTTTGCTATTCCTGCTGTGGGATCTTCCTGTCCTTTCTGTGTTCGAGTTTTGTTGGCTGTTGCTAAGATCTCACTTATCAGTGTGATTGGCTAAGCGGGACATTACCATAAGTCAGCAGGGGATCCGGTTGGGACTGTGGATCACACAACGGGAGCAGGAGGGGAAATAAGGGAGGTAAGTATGTCTTATGTGTTGTTTAATGCCATAGGGAGGAAGAATGTATAGTTTTTGTTTTCCTCAAATACCCTCTTTCACATTATAGACACACCCGTCCTTTTTGCTTTATTACAGCTGCACTTATAAAATAATAAATCGTCATAAAATTACAATTTCCAGATGTAATGGAGTAGAGTACAGTCACTGATTGCAGAACCTGGCATTCTCTCTTTTTTTTTTTTAGACAACCTATCAAAAGTCACAAACAGATAATGTATTTTATGGACTAATTAGAAACTAACAATGAATTATAAAGATAATAAGCAATGAATGTCTGAAGCTTAGACTGGTGAGATGAACACATTAGCAGCCATTTCTGGTAACTGTAAAATAACAATACTTGCACACACATCACAATAACCTGTGTATGACACCGCCCAGCCCCCCCCCCCCACCCCCACACACACACACATACACACACATCATGCTTGAAGGAAATCTTTTTGTGTCTTTTAAGGCTTGCAGTTAGCACCCACTAGTGTGAACAGTGTCTAGGTAATCACCAGTGTTGGTCCATCTTCTCTTCTCCACCTCCCCATCATCTGCTTTAAGATTCCCCCTCTGCTCGCTTTTCCACTGTTTAACTCCTTAGTGACCGCCAATATGCCTTTTTACACCAGTGACTAATGGGCCTTATTTTGACCAATACACCTTTTTACATCATGGTGGAAATAAGTGTATGCCATGCTCCTGCACCCGCATTGCGGAGGATAAGCTGTTATTATGGCAGCTGATATCCCGCTGTAACTATCCAGAGCGCAGAAAATCCTCCTCTCTGGGTAGCTTAACCTGTTACATGCCACAGTTAAATCATGACGGCAGCATGTAATGGGTTCCGGTGGTCTAAGGGTGTTATACTTACCAATCAGAAGTCCAGTGGCGAGGTTTGACTTCAGGTCCATTTCCATGGAAGTCTGGCTTTTCTTTTTTTTTTTTTTTTTTGGGGGGGGGGGGATGGGACTAATTCCCTCCCTTCGTTTAAGTAATAAGAAATTCAGCAGTTTACCATTGCAAATCAGTATACCAGATGAGGATTGCTCTCCTAACTTTGCTTTGTGTCTGTTAATAGTATGGGAAAAGGTGTACTCTTTCCAGTACTTATCAGATGCTATATGTCCTTGTTATTCTTCTGTATTCTATTGTTTTTAGTCTGACACAGTGCTCTGTGCTGCCACCTCTGTTGGTGAAAGAACTGCCCAGAGCAATAGCAAATCCCTATGGAAAACCTCTACTGATCTCCAGAATGGAAATAATACACTACTTCCTGCAGGAGCAGGACATACAGCAGCTGATAAGTTCTGGAAGTACTGGACTTTTAAAAGAAGTAAAGTAAATTACAATTCTTTGGGACTTTCTAGCACCAGTTGATTTGAAATATACTGTATCTATTTCAAATCAACTGGTGCCAGAGTACCACTTTAACCATTTCCTGGTCTGTCCTTCTAGGGGCCATGCATATGCACTTTTTGGAGCTTAAAGGGCTAGTGCGTGCTTATCTAATGTGCCCCCTATCTATCCCTTTCTGGCATAACTTATTTAAGGCTGCTCCTCCCACTCACCTGTGCCCGAGCAATACCGTGGTTTACCATAGCAAAGGTGTGCATTCCTGTCTGACTTTTGCCTATTTTCTAACTCTTTGTCTGCTTTACTGTTTGGTACCTTGCTGACTCTACTCTCCTTGAATTGTCAACATTGTACAGTGGTGCCTTGGATTACGAGCACAATTTGTTCCGGGACCGTGCTTGTAATCCAAATCACTCTTTAACCAAAGCAAATTTTTCCCTAAGAAATCATAGAAATGCAGACAATTGGTTCCACACCCCAAAAATATGTATTTTATATTCTGAATAACATGTAAAACAGATGAAACAAACCTTCAGAAACAGCAGAATATGTGATATTATAAGTTACTGTACAGTTATGTAAAGGATGGGAAACACAAGGGCGGACAGAGACTGCAGGGAGCATGAAGGAATGAGCAGGACAGATGTGGGCACATACATGCAGCGCTCTCTGTCCGGGGAGAGAGGGGTTACAGCTATGGAGAGATTACCCACACTGTCCTGTCCCCTGATGCAAGCCCCAGCCTGAAGTGGATCTGCTATGATTTCGAAGGTGAGGGAGACTTCCTGGGTCAGAGTACAGGGCTGTAAACCCTGCTATGCAGGCCATACCCCTCCCCCAACTCCCCTCCCACCCAGTACAAGGAGCTCTTACACCAAAGCAATGCTCTTACACCAAGTCACAATTTTGAAAAACTGTGAGCTCTTAAACCAAATCGCTCTTAAACCATTCTTAAACCAAGGTACCACTGTATATGTCCCAGCAACTGTCTAGCCCCTACCTGAACATCTCTAGCTCTGCTGCATCTCCATTTGCAACTGGTTAGCTTCTACCTGAACAGAAGGGCTATGACTTTTTAATCTTTTTAGTTATCATGATGTTGCTTTTGATGATTTTTTGCCTATATGTTAGTTTTCAGGTGTTCTTTTATTTTTGTTTTGTTTTTAAAAGCCTTCCTCACCCATTGTAATTTCACTTGTGCACTATAGCGAAATGAAAAATCACTTCAATATGTAAAGCATAAAAAACCCTATACATATGAAATATAAAAAAAAAACACTCAAAAACAACTATCATAATGTGGAATTGTGAAAAAAGCTTCTGCACCTGTAGATATATTGTACAAAACTTTTATTTGTAAATAAATAATATTTATTGCAATAATAATAAATACCACACTGGTACTTATCAGCTGCTGTATGTGCGCCAGCAAGTAGTGTATTATTTCTATTCTAGAGAGCAGATCAGTAGAGGTTTTCCTATGGGGGTTCGCTACTGCTCTGGACAGTTCCTGACATGGACAGAGGTGGCAGCAGAGAGCACCATGTTAGACTGGAAATAATACACCACTTCCTGCAGGACATACAGCAGCTGATAAATAGTGACGAGCAAACATTCTGATGTTCGGTTCGGAACACGAATACGAACATAAGAAAAAATTATTGTGATAGGTTCGTGTTCGTGTCCGCCAAACATTCACAACATTCATACAGTAGAAGAGTACGCTTGGCTCTACACACATGCATACAGATTATCAGGTGCAAAGCCTAAATTATGCAGTTGCGTAAAAATTACGTACATTTTGGTCTAGAATTACGCACATACGTACAGATTATCAGACCCAAAAAGTAAATTACGCAGTTGTGTACATTCGCAAGTTTGAATATGTTCGAAAATGATCTTTATAACCTTTCAGATCATCGAACCAATTGTGACCTGTATCGACTGCCATGGTATCAAAAATAATCTTTTTTTTTTTTTTTTTTTTTTTTTTTTACACTTCTCCATGCTTTGTTTTTATCCAGGAGGGAATGCGGGAATGCATTTAAATAAATATGTCCTTATCTGATCCGCTTCCAGAAGACAAAATGCCAAGGTTTAGAGTTTTTTCACAATTCTTCAGACACACCACTTTATATTCTCTTTTGTTAATTCTCTTACTATCAAAATGCAAGCAAAATTGCTCTTCGCCAGTAACTTCTTCCAGCCTTTTCTTTACATTCTCTGCATCCTTGACCCCCCCCTCCCCCGACATCAGATTCCTTCTATTGCTTCTTTAGCCAAGTGTTGAAGAACAGTTGGTTTTCCTTGTTGACAAGGACAGTGTGTGTTTTTCATATTTATAGTTTTTTTTATGCTTAACATCATGAATTACTATGATTTTTTGTTTTGTTTCACCATAGGGCAAAAGTGAAATGATGATAAGTGCGAGAGGTTTTTCAATATAACTAACAAAAGAACAGCAAAAAAATAATATATAAGCAAAAGCTCATCAAATGCTACGTCAGGATAATTAACCCCTTACTGCTGAAGCTAGTTTGGTCTTTAATGATCAAGCTAAATTTTCAAAATCTCACCTGACCTCACTTTATGCGGTAATAGCGCTGTATTCCATTAAAGTATACTATTGATTCTGAAACTGTTTTTTCGTGACATATCATACTTTATATTGGGGGCCAATTTTGGTTGCTATCTTTTTTTTTTTTGTTAAAAACATCAAAATATCCTGAAAATTTGGAAAATGATTATTTATGTTTTTTCAATGTATCAAACATACACTAGTCAGGGTGGAGTAAAATTAACATAATAAATGTATTCTCTTGGTCGTTATGGTTATATTGATACCAAATTTGCATAGTTAATTTATTTTTACTAATACCACTTTGGCACAAGGACAAAAAAAAGAAAAAACTTGCCACATTGCGATTTTTTTTTTTTCATGTGACTTTTGGGCACATTTTTTGTGGGAAGATGTTTAGTTTTTATTGATAACAAGTTTTACATATATACTGTATGACTTTTTGATCTTTAATGACATAATTTCTGAAGCAAATCGGCCTGGACCTTGGCGTAGGACTTCCGATCAGGTGAGTATAGTACCGCACCTGACTGCAACTGCTAAGGACTTATCTGATCACAAGTGATCTGCGTGCTCTGTGTTTATGAAAAGAGGATGGATGGACCCATACCGAATCATAAGAGCCTGTCCTAAGCTTGTTCTTCTTACAAACTGTTAAAGGATATTTGCATCATATCAAAAGTTTTTTTTTTTTTTCTTTTTATAACAGCAAGTACCTTTAAAAGGTCAATATAAGCAAAAAAAAAAAAAAACTAATAAATATTTAAATAAATAATGTATAGTACGAATAATTGTAACCACTTATATCACTTTTTATACATACAGAAGACAATATTTTTAGAAAAATATTTATTTCCTTTTGGGTTAGAGACATGAGCAATGGCATTTGAACATTCTTTCCAGAAGTCATCATAAACATGGCTACACTTGTCAGTGTTCTATTCAAACACTGTGTACTGTCAAAATGAAATAAATCCATCATTTACCTTACTTTCATCTTTAATCTTGTTCTTGCGTTCCCAAATACCTCTCAAGGGCCCATAATCTCTGTCATTACTTCACTGTTTCTACGGCTACTCTACACCTTCACCTTATTGAGGAGAACCGTTTGACCTTTTTAAACGCCGCATTGCATGAAATAGTAGAGTTCTATGGCGCTCCAATGCCCGGCCACAAATCCAATTGTATAGAAATCAATAATAAGAGAAGCGTTGAGGAATGCCTTAGGAATTAGCTAGACTCTTCAGACTGTTAAGCTTTCTTAAATGTTGCTGAAGTTATATACTGTGGATTAAAAAGGATTTTGGTGACTTTTTTGCGCTTTCACTCTCCCACAGGTAGATAAATCTAGGCCAAAGAATTTAGATTTTTTTTTTGTTTTTGTTTTGTTTTCCTGTTGTAATGTTATCAAGATCTTAGCAACTAAAAGAGCCATTTCAAGCAATAATTCCCATCCCCGCGTTCATATTTTACCGAGGTATTTGAATGTAAATCAATACGAAGTCATTGCATAAGTTCTCCATATTAACAGTTTATAAAACCTCTCTTCATACATCTAAACTAGGAATTGATTTTGCACTAATTACCTTTTATGCTGCTGGTATTTTATTACCTTTTATGTTTTATAGCCTTGAAGCTTTCCACTTCTACTTGACATCAAAAGTCGTCAGTATCAATACCTTTCTACTAAACTAAAGCTTGCAAAGAATATAATCTCTCCAAACAGTTGCAATAGGCTAATTGCTGTTGGGAATTTTATATACATAAAAGTACTGAATTGTAAAGAGATCATTTTAGGCTTTGCCGTTAATGAACATCTAGAAAAAAATAAGATAAAATAAGAGAGAGACTCAGGCACAAAGTTCTTTGCATATCGTTTATTTAATGCGTAGAAAGTATACTTCTACATATAAAAGAACATTTCAAAGTTCTTTTGTGTTCGCATTGATAAAATAAACTTATTCATCTCCTTGAAGAATTGTTTGGGGCAATTAAAACCATTAAATGGTAAGGATAATATAAACCTAGTCACAATATGATTTAAAGGGATGAATGGGTGTTTAGGCTTGATTTTTCTTATTCGTTTGCCTTGTTTGCTGAACAATAATATAATAATAACCTATTCACAGTTATGATTTATATTTTTATGTTTTTATTTAAAGGGTCTGTAGTAGATTAGAAGAAAGGGTCCGCTTCATAGAAACCTTGTGCTTGAGCTGTCATATATCACAGTTCAGCCCCATTCAAGGGAACGCGAATGAGGTTGAGCAGCAATACATTATATATCAATACAAGTTGGACTGTTTTTGGAATGCGAACCTTTTTTTTTTTTTTTTTTTTTTACCCTTAACCTCATATTTTTCCCACATATACTTAATGGCTGAGCGGGCTGTCACTACAAAGATGAGAGTGACTGCCCACTCAGCCAATCAGTGATTTACTGAGACGCAACAGCACTGCAGCCGGTGATTGGCTGAGTGGGCTCCTACCTGCCCAGTTGAAGAGGCCATTACTGGTGTGAGAATGGTAGAGTAGGGACCATGCCTCTGAGGACACCTTAACATGGTAACATGGTACACTCTATTTTGTCAAATAGTTTTCTAAGATCCTCATCTTTAATATATACAGAGCAGGTTTTTATCATGAGTATGCTGGGGGGGGGGGGGGGTACGGTAAGCACTTACACCTGTAGGTTGCTCTTGCACCTTCTGTTATTTATTTATTTTTCTTTGCACTTAAGCCACATGCATCGTTCCACCTACAGTGTGAACAGAGGCATAGAGATGCTGCTACTTTCCCCTTTTTTCTGTAGTATGTGGGGGCTGTATCTACCTCCTTTTGACTTCCACTTCATCTATGTCTTCTGGGTGTTATAAATAAAGATTTGGCTCCTATCTGACCAGTTGTAGGCTTATTTATCCCAGGAGAGACCATTGCTAGTGTGAGAATGCTGGGAGTGGGACCATGTCTCTGAGGATGGATAATAGCACCATATATTAGACAACCTACAACGTTGTGCTAGATAGCAGGTAGCCACTAAATTGTTCTTACCTGTAAAAAGGTACAATCCTTTTGTATTGCTCCTAAATTGCCTATTGCCTCCTAAATGTCTAGGGCCCATAGAAGCTGATATGACTGCTACAACAATAGTTACATCTATGTCTTCAGGGTAAGACAGACAAACCAGAGTATGAGAACATCCTTTGGTGGATCCAAGTTCAGCACAATTATTGCCCTTCTCCCCTCAAGGTTATAGCAGAAAACTATTTTTGAGCCAATCACTTACTAATAGAATTTAGGATGGAATTAATCAATTGTATAATTTTGGGGTTTTGAGTCAAAAAGTTAAAAATCTATAAATCAATCATTTATAAAAAAAAAATAGCTCATTTTATTTCACGGTGCAACTTCTGTGGAATTGTTTGAGGCAGTATGAAATCTTATAATTATTGCAAACTTTTATCATGTGCAACTTTCCAATTGTCCTGAGCAGTCTTACATCAAAAGTGTAATTTTGCTTTAAATTTACACAATTTTATCAAAATACATGCAACTTTATGTAAATAATGCCTACGCTACCCAAAAACTTACATCAATGAGGCTGGTGGCCCCTTCTCCCTAGCATACGACTGCCGTATTCCACCGCTCGCAAGATGGGGGGGCAGGGGGAACTCAGGCAAGGCGGTAAGGAGGCGTGGCACTGCACGCCCATCTTGCGAGCGGGGAATACGGCAGTCGTATGCTAGGGAGAAGGCGCAAATCTGCGCCTTCTCCCTGGCATACACCCCTGCAGGAACATTGATAGATGTTCCCTATAGAGTATAACATCAAGAGTATATCATGTTTGTTAGGTTATTTGTGGAGCAACTAAGGGGGGTAATTTATAATATGCAGGGTATGTGCCACCAGCCTTATTGATGCACTGTATTTATCATGATCCATGCCTGCTTGAATTGGTAATCCAAGTGCGGGTTCGGGCGCCAGGCTGGATTTATTAAGAGGCGTGCGCCTCTTAAAGGGGGTGGGGTCTAATTTAAGACCAGCATACATGCCGGTCTTCATACTCCCCCCCCCCCCCCCAATATGTACAATGATAACAACAAAGGTATAATTATAGATAAGTATAACTCAAGGATGATCATGCCTATGGTCATGTCCATGTTTTCCAGGCAATCCTCTGGCTGTATCCTCCCTCTTCATGGAGCTGCCAGTCTGTGGGATTCAAATGGCAATCAGTTTTTGCTTCATACAAAGCAAAACGAGCCATTTAGCTCATCTCTAATAATCTATAAAAGCTAGACAATCATGTTCTGTAGAATCGCGTCCTCTGGAGGATCTAAGAAACATAGTCAGACACTTACTTCTCCCTCCTTCAACCACTCAATGTGTCTACCTTCATTCTGCCCCTGCCACCAGCATTACTGAATCTCTTTCAAATACACTTTTTTTTTCTTTTTCTATTCAATCTTCATTTTTTGCTTGATTTACTTCGTAGAACTATTAAATTGTGTAACAATGTGCGAAGCTCAGCCAATACTGACACAACGCGAATGTACAAAGAGTCTCCCTATTAAATTGAAATGCGTAACCTTTACACTTGACTTTATAAGACTGTTTTGTATGTGAAACCAATATGTAAAGACGTCCAGTATCTGCATGTATTATTTTGAAAGGAAAGCGCCGCAGCTTCCAGTCGATATGTTAATGTTATGCATAGCAGTCTCTCCGCACTTTCATTATACTTTCATTATAAGTACAAAGAAATCTTATGTTGTCTTGCTTTACATTTTCTTCACTTGAAATGTACATAATGAATTTTAAGTGTCAGTAAATCAACATTGTTTGCCAATTATTGCGCAGAAAATGAAATTGTATATTTTGGCTTGCTGTTCAGTACACTCCTATTCAAAGTATAAAAGATTGTTCCCCGGTGCATCCAGTCCCGAATATTACTTTGACTTTATTAAAGCCGACACGGTATTCTATGTACGCGGATCAAATTTACTTTGTTCTTTTGAGGACTCTTTATTTGGTTAAATGGCTTGATCTTGTCTCTGTGGAGAGTGAGAGGCTGTGAAAGGTTACTATATGTAATTATGTAACATCGATATTCAGCGTCTACATAAGGCAATAGACTTTCAGTAACTTTATAGAGTTTGCAAAAATCACTAAAACTCTAAATCAGCCATTTCTTTTCAAATTGAAAGGCAAGAAATTGTCTGAAGCTCGTATTTGGATTTGTATGACTGTGTGCTTGGGTCGAGTTGCAAAGAAATGGTGCTCATAAAAGGAGGTATAATACTACTGTATAAACTGCAGAGAGGAGTAATATGAGATCCCTTTGCTGCCGTAAAGGAGTGTACATTTGCGTTGTATTTGTTAGAGATGGCAATTCCATAAATTTTTTGGGGTGGGGCCAGAAAAACTGGCTTACCCTTACTTCTTTGACCAATTATAGCACAGCACATACGCTTCTCTGCTATACCATGACATTACCTAGAGAAAGTGCACAGGATTTAACAGACTGTCATTGTACCAAGATGCAAAGAAATGTACCAAGAAATGGATGGGTCCCATAGCAAACTTTCCAAGGGGCCCCCCTTCCCGGCTACTTTGGAAGAAATGGATGCATGGTTTCGGCCAAATGCATTGTCTGAATCTTTTTTTTCTACAAGGTTTTTAATTGCTTAATTTATAAACACGTTTGCACCTTAAATGATCCGCATATTGTCTGTAGTGATTCTCCTCACAGAATTGGTAGGTAAGCTTCAGACAATGCACATTTAACATATACAGCCATATCAGAACTGAACAATACCGCCATACTGTGACTGTATAACACCGCCATACCAGACCTGACCAATACCGCCATACTGTGACTGGATAACACCGCCACACCAGACCTGACCAATACCCCCATACTGTGACTGGATAACACCGCTATACCAGACCTGACCAATACCACCATACTGTGACTGGATAACACCGCCATACCAGACCTAGACAATACCGCCATACTGTGGCTGGATAACACTGCCACATCAGACCTGATCAATACCGCCTTACTGTCAATGAATAACAGCCTGGTACTGCACGTATATCAAGCCTGATTAAATATATATAATATATATTGTGGCATGGTGGGGCTGTAAGAGGCAGTTCTGTGCCTCTGGAGTGGGAATTGGAGTTCAGGTGGAGCTCTTGGTCCGTATACTCCACTCCAACTTTAGAGCTGATGAGGCTCTGAAACCCACCTGGTGGAGCTCTATTAGAGACCTCAGAGCTTCCCATGTGAAGACTCCCAGGGTGGGAGAACACAGGCAGCGCTAGGCCTGTGGGAGCTGCAGAGAAGAAGTCTGGGTGAGACCAGTGGAGCTGGTGATATTGAGCAGCAGGCTCAGAAAGTCAGCTAGGGAAGCTGTGTTGTGTTAGTGGTGATGGCGATCCCAGTGAGTGTGTGACCACCAGATTGTCACAAAATAAATATATATTAGTTGTACTTTGCTTTAACCCCTTAAGGACAGAGCCAATTTCGATTTTTGCTTTTGTTTTTTCCTCCTTGTGCTTAAAAGGCCATAGCACTTACACTTTTCCACCTAGAGACCCACATGAGCCCTTATTTTTTGTGCCACTAATCGTACTTTGCAGTGACAGGCAGATTTTTTGCATAAAGTACACTGCGAAACCAGAAAAAAAATAAGTGTGGTGAAATTGAAAAAAAAAATGCATTCTGTTTATTTTGGGGGTATTTGTTTTTACGCCATTCGCCCTGGGGTAAAACTGACTTGTTATATATGTTCCTCAAGTTGTTACTATAAAACAATATATAACATGTATAACTTTTCTTTTATCTGATGGCCTGTTTAAAATTCAAACCATTGTTCACAAATATGTTTCTTGAAATTGCTCTATTCCCAGGCTTATAGCGCTTTTATCCTTTGGTCTATGGGGCTGAGTCAGGTGTCATTTTTTGCGCCATGATGTGTTCTTTCTATCGGTACCTTGATTGCGCATATACGACTTTTTGATCGCTTTTTATTACAATTTTTCTGGATTTGATGCGACCAAAAATGCGCAATTTTGCACTTTGGGATTTTTTTGTGCTTACACCGTTTACCGTGCGAGATCAGAAATGTGATTAATAGTTTGGGCAATTACGCACGTGGCGATAGCAAACATGATTATTTATTTTATCTTTATTTATAACCTGGGAAAAGGGGGGTGATTCAGACTTTTATTAGGGGAGGGGGCTTTTTATTGACTAAACTTAATTTTTTTTTGCACATATACTAGAAGCCCCCCTAGGGGACTTCTAGTATCAACACTTTGATTTCTAATTGAGATCTTTGCTGTATAGATATACAGTAAAGATCAATGAGCCGGGGTCAGCGCCATCTTGGAGCCGACCCTGGCAGGTAATAGATACGGAGATCGCTCCTCCGGGACGTTGTGGACGATCTCCGCCACTAGACACCAGGGAAGCGCTGAATCCGGTAATCGAATGCAGCTGTCAACTTTGATAGCTGCATTTGATTACCTTATTAGCGGGCAAGGCGATCGGACCGTAACCGCTAATAGCCGCGGTCCCGGGCTACATGCGCCACCCGGGATTGCGGCGGTTCAGAGCAGGGTTGCCGCGCGGCCCCGTTCTGAAGCCCCTTACCGACAATAGGGCGTAAATATACGCCCTTTGTCATTAAGGGGTTAAGAATAACTTGGATTAAGAGCGTTTTGGTTTAAGAGCTCACAGTTTTTCAAAACTGTGACTTGGTTTAAGAGCATTGCTTTGGTTTAAGAGCTTCCTGTACTGGGTGGTAGAGGAAGAGGAGGGAGGGGCATGGTCTGCATAGTGGGGTCTGCAGCACTGTACTCTGACCCAGGAAGTCCCCCTCACCTTCCAAATCGTAGCAGATCCACTCCAGACTGGGGCTTGTATCAGGGGACAGGACTGTGGAGGTAATCTCTTCATAGCTGTTATTCCTCTCTCCAGGGACAGAGGGTGCTGCATTTAAGTGCCCACATATGTCCTGCTCATTCCCTAATGCTCCCTACAGTCTCTGTCAGCCCTTGTGTTTCTCATTCTCTCCATTATGGGGATCTGCAGCTCCATCCTGTATCTACAAACTTCTGCTGTGTTTTCAGGTTTATGCACTTACAATACTTTATACTCCACATGCTGATTTCTATACTGTACAGTAACTTATAATATCACATTCAGCTGTTTCTAAATCTTTGTTTCATTTGTTTTACATGTTGTTCAGAATAAAAAAAAAAACATTATTCTGGGGTGGAGAACCAATTGTCTGCATTTCAGTGATTTCTTATGGGAAAATGATTGCAATCACAAATGCTTTGGTAATAATATCTTCATTTTATTTAGCTTGCAATGAAAAAACACAATAGAGAATGAAAAAAAGTCAAATCATTGATCATTTTACACAAAACTCCAAAAATGGGCTGGGCAAAAGTATTGGCACCCTCATCCTAATACTTGGTAGCACAACCTTTAGACAAAATAAATGTGAACAACAGCTTCCGGTAACCATCAATGAGTTTCTTACAAAGCTCTGCTGGTATTTTAGTCCATTCTTCTTTGGCAAATTGCTCCAGGTCCCTAAAATTTAAAGGGTGCCTTCTCCAAACTGCCATTTTGAGATCTCTCCACAGGTGTTCTATGGGATTCACGTCTGGACTCATTGCTGACCACTGAAAAAGTCTCCAGTGCTTTCTCTCAAACCATTTCTAGTGCTTTTTGAAGTGTATTTTGGGTCATTGTCCTGCTGGAAGACCCATGACCTCTGATGGAGACCCAGCTTTCTCACACTAGGACCTACATTATGCTGCAAAATTGTATCAAGGGTGACTATTATGCATAAGGATGGGGGTTTTTTTAGTCCTACAGGTGCTGCAGCCACAGGGTAGCTTTGTATATTGACAGTGTGGGACTACAACTCCCAGTGTGATCTGTCTACAATCTGTGCCTCCATTGAGTCTTTGAGGAGGGTTTGGGGCACAGACAGCAGACAGAACATATTCACATTTGGACATTTGGAGTTGTAGTCCCATAATGTCACAGCACTAGTAGGAATAACCCCCCCCCCGCCACCCCCCCACACACACACACACACTTTTCCATCTTTGTAACATAGCAGCCACCATATTTCCCCACACACACAGGTACCCAATGTATACTAACAGGAGGAGAAAGGAGCTATCACCATCTGAGGTCCGGCGGGAGAGGCCTAGGGGTCAGAGGTCATGCTCCTCCGTACAAGCAACTGACAGGCCAAACGGTAGAGTGGCCTCTAGCTGCTGCAGATGCAGAGGAATCTTCAGTCAGGGCTCTTTCACAGTAACCGGGGTAGAGAGAGAGTGTGCACCAAGTTTTATCTCCCCCTCTCTCTCTCTGTATTTTTTGTGATGTGGATGGCTTCTATACAAATAGCGTTCCCCTAGTTAGCTGGTGCCAGGACAAACCTGTCCTGAATAGCTAACCAGGGGACATCACTCAAGAAGTCCCTGCCGGGCCCCTTGATGTGGCGGGCTCCATAGCAGCAGCTACAGTGGTAGTTCTGCCACTGTACACCACTAAAGATGGCATGTGAAGAGAGAAGGGGTTACGGATAAATTGGTTTCACAGAAAGGAAATGAACAGCACAACAGCGAGGATAGGATTCCACGAAGAATTGAGCTCTTACTGTTACTGATTCTGCTCCTGAGAAGAAGAGTAGGAGATTATACTGCAGCACTGTGGACATATAGCGAGAGGATCATTGGCCTTCTTTACATAAAGCCCAGCCCAGACTTAATCAGAGATTAAAAACGTTACATTTGAGAAACAGTGTGAATTATCTTAATACACTGGCTCAGATTACCAAGCTCAATCCTATAACTATCTGGAATTCTGGCAAGGATGACCCATAGAATCCTACAGTGATGTGACATGGCCTGGAACCATTGATTCCTTGCCCCATCAATCACTTTTTGGCCAGAGACAGCATTATGCCTTCAGCCACAAGAGGGCGCTCGCCCTCCCAAGTGCTGTAGTGCAAGAGTGAAGTCCCTTAGCTGAAAGACAGAGGGAGAAGCCGGAGAAGGACACTAGTGCAGCTCCTCTGTTTTTAGTCAGAAAACTCTGATGGTTTCCTGAAGCCTCCTGAAAAGCTTCCTGATCAGTGTCTCCTGTACTGTTTGACTGTAAACATGGCCACGGTGGGCTTGTGCACCCAAATGATCTGCCAATAATGCTGTACTCATTTGAGTTGTGTTAGATGCATAGGAAATGGGGGGGACTGTTCAAGAGCTGCTGGAAAAGATTGAATATTTAAACAGTTTCGGAGCCTCCAGTATCATCATCATACATTATGACGAGATACTATGTGTCTGATTTTTGTGTATTTTCTTTATACATCCCTTCATGGGATTAAAAATAAAAAAAAAATGAAATAAAATATGCACTATTTGACACCTTAATTTTATGTGTCTTGCAGTTAGGTATTGCATTTTCCGTTCCAATTTTTGTATGTTTTGTTCCTTGAAGGGGTGTGTCATGACAAGGAAGGCGGAAGAGTAAACCCTGATCTCACCCAAAGCCTCTGTCCCTGCCTGCTTAATCTAGGCCGCAAGTGACAACTGGGCGACCATCCCTAAGTGCAGGGGCCATCAGGAGGTAGAATGGTCAAACAGTCATGAATAATGGTAAGGGATGTCATGTCCCAAGACTGGTTTCTATTCATTGACATGTATATGTGTTATTCTGCTTTGCTTTTTGACCCTCCTGTCTTCCTGTCCTCTAGCTGCAGTGTTGTAGCTCCTCCCCTCTCCCTCATGTTAGCAGCCATTTTTCATGTTAAGACAGTGCATGTACCTGTATGTTCCTGCTACCCCTGGCATATTATATCCTTTTCACACCGTTGTACCAGCATTTCTACAGGGTTTCTGCACCAAATAAAGCTGGAATCTTCCTACATGCCTCTACAATGGAGTTGACGCTATCTGACAATATGTGACTTGGTGTGAGTACTGGTTGAAGCACAGATATAAGACTATCTATAACCCCACCTGCTTATAGCCAGGTTGTTGAGTCAGAATAGTGAAAAGGATCATAGACTGTCAGTCACAGCTGTGGGGACAGAGACTCAGCTTCAGATACAGCCATAGCAGCTACCTGCAGTGTCCAAGGGATCATCAGTGTGTGTGAACTGGAGCCACAGTGCAGACTCTCATCATAGAACCTGCTAGCAGCAGCCATCTTCCTTCAGTGTATCCCATCCTGTGTGCATCATGGCTGAGGGACACTCAGTTCAGGGAAGCATGGACCCCAGTCTGCAGTCCAGTGATAAGGACAAACGCTCTGTTAAGCCTACATGGAAGGTTAGAGAGAACCTTGAAAGCCTGCAGCATGAACTTGCATCAGACATTATGAATCTGTGGAAAACTTTACAGGCACATGTCTCCACCATGTGCTTGCCTGAATATGTATTACCACTAGAGGGAGCCCTAGAGCAGCTGTCCACTATGCATGAGCAATACAATCTGAAATGTGAAGAATACCATTGCATTCTGAAAAGAATCAATACTCAGGACAGTCTAGAAGAATTGCAAAACTTCCAACATCTTAATTTTGAACGAGACGGCTTAATATATGAAACTAAGTCTAAAATAAAAGCAAGAATTATGCAACTTCATGAAACAACTTCTTGTATTTCTGAGTCCACAAGACGTTCAAAACGCACGTCTAGGTCACGATCTTCAAAATATTCTACACTAAGTGAGCAGCTTATAAATGCGCGTGCAGAAGCTGAAGCGACTAAGATTCAGGCCACTTTTGCGCAAAAGAGAGCAGAATTAGAAGCAGCTGCAGCGCAGAAGAAAGCTGAAATGGAAGCTCTGCAGAAACAATGTGAGCACGCTACAGCCATGGCAAGGTTGAAGGTCCTAGAACGAGAAGCCAGTGGGAGTGAAAGAGACAGTGTTGCCTTGAGCGGAATGGATGCAGAGGATCCTCTTAAACGTACTAGCGACTATGTGTTAAGCCAAAACAGTGAACCCCAGATTGCTACTACTGTTCCCGACAGCGCTGATATTTCTTCACAGCAACAACACATTATTCCTTCTGCAATACCCCAAAATCAAGATCAGTACAACACTCTGCTTGTTCATCATCCTGATACTTCACTCCGCATAATTAACCATGGCCCTACACCTCTGCAAGCTCATCACAGAAGTACACAGGTGCAAGCCAAGATGCCAAACCCTAACAATGGCCTAGCATCTTACCTAGCCACAGCTAAGCCTATGGATAGCAAGCCACCTCCTGGGCTAAATGCCTATGCAGCCTCATTTACGCCTGTGTTTCTTAGCCAGAACTCTGGAAACAATGTGGCCAGCACTACTCAGCCAGCATTTCCTTGTCCAAGCTCAGAGCGTACAGACATGTCAGAGTTTGCAAGATACATGTTACGCCGGGAACTTACTAAGACCGGACTTACAAGGTTTGATGACCAGCCTGAGAACTACAGAGGCTGGAAATGTGCCTTCAGAACCGCAATTAGTGACCTTGGCATCACCGCTGCTGAAGAGCTAGATTTACTCATCCGGTAGCTTGGCCCACAGTCCACAGAACATATTAAGAGACTCAGATCCGTCCACATTGGTAATCCAGCAGCAGGACTCACAGCTGCCTGGGAGAGACTAGAGCGTACCTATGGTAGTCCTGAAGCAATTGAGAGTGTTCTCTTCAAACTGTTGCAAGGTTTCCCTAAGATATCTGGTAAGGACAACCAGAAATTCCAAGAGCTTAGTGACCTACTTTCAGAGCTTCAACTAGCCAAGACAGACACTCATCTACCTGGTCTCAGCTACCTGGATACTGCTCGTGGGGTAAACCAAACTGCCATATGGCATTCAAGAAAAATGGACTACAGTTGGTTCAAGATACAAACGAGAGAATCAAGTCTCCTTTCCTCCATTTGACTACTTCTGTGAGTTTATCAGCAACATTGCAGAATCCAAGAATGATTCCTATGGTGAGTCCAGTGGCCCTGGTTCACCTCCTTCTAAATATGACAGCCCACGCTCCGAGTACAGAAAACACAGAGGTCCAGTGTCTGTAAAAAAGACTGATGTTCTTCCCACTACCTCATCAGCTTCTGAGGAGCCCAGCTATAAGAACAACCAAGGTGAAAAGATTGAGAACCCCAATCGCCAATGTCCTATTCATAAGAAGCCGCATCCTCTCAAGAAGTGTATTGGCTTCAGGAGGAACGCAAGGAACTGCAAGGAACGCAAGAACGCAAGGAACTGCTAAAGAAGTTTGGAGTATGCTTCAGATGTTGTGCTTCCACCGAACATGTTGCTAAGGACTGTAAAACTGCCATAAAGTGCATAGAATGTGACAGTGAGAACCACGTACAAGCTTTTCACCCATCTCAGTCCAGCCCTACACCACCTACAGATTTCCCTCCTCTAGCAAAGCATGGCGGGGAGAACACAGATCAAGCAGCAAAGCCTACCACAGTATCTTCTTCATGTACAGAAGTCTGCGGAGAAGACCTTTGTGACAAGTCCTGCGCAAGGATATGCCTAGTCAACGTGTACCCCAAGGGTCAGCCAGAAAAGACTGTAAAGGTGTACACCATCTTGGACGACCAGAGCAACCGATCACTTGCAAGGTCAGAACTTTTTGATCTGTTTAACCTAAAGGGAAATGCTTACCCATATACCCTGGGCACTTGTAGTGGCATTACAGAGGTTTCAGGGAGAAGAGCCAGTGGACTTGTAGTAGCTTCTCTAAATGGAAATCTAGAGGTACCTTTGCCTACACTTGTTGAATGCAACCAGATACCTAGGAGATCCCTACACCAGAAGCTGCTCTCCATCATCCTCATCTAAGGACCATAGCCAGTGAAATACCAGCTCTGGATAGTAATGCAGGGATCCTACTTTTGCTGGGAAGGGACATTCTCAGAGTGCACAAAATACGTCAGCAAATTAATGGACCGCATGATGCACCATTTGCCCAGCGCCTTGATTTAGGCTGGGTTATTATAGGCAACGTCTGCATTGACCGTATGAAATGGCCTACCAAGATATCCTCATTTAAGACTCATATATTGCCAAATGGTCGCAGCACTTATTTTCAGCCATACCCACATCACTACCTGGTGAAAAAAAAGATGAGTAACTGTAAGGGGCAGCATGACCAGCAAGATGACATGAACATTTGCCTTCCATGGGATGATAACCTTGGGTCTACAGTGTTCAACATCACAAGTGATGACAACAAGTTGGCACCTGCTAGAGAAGATAAAGAATTTCTCAAAGTAATGGAAAAGGAATTCACTCAAAATGATTCCAACAGCTGGGTAGCACCTTTACCCTTCCGTACTCCTAGAACAAAGCTACCAAACAATCTGCAGCAAGCAGCTTCAAGATTTTCCTCTTTAAAGAGCACCTTAAAGAGAAAGCCAGAGATGGAAAAACACTTTGTAGACTTCATGCAGAAGGTGTTTGACAGAGACCATGCAGAACCTGCACCGCCACTAAAGGAAGGAGAAGAATGCTGGTACCTACCATCCTTTGGTGTGTATCACCCTCGGAAACCTGACCAGATCAGAGTGGTGTTTGATTCTAGTGCACAGTTTAAAGGCGTTTCTCTCAACAATATGCTCCTCACTGGTCCTAACCTCAACAACAGTCTTTTAGGGGTCCTAATGCGCTTCAGACAAGAACCTGTTGCAGTAATGGCCGACATTCAACAGATGTTTCATAGTTTCTGTTGTCTTCTTTAACAATGAAACAATCTTCGGTTTCTATGGCACAAGGACAACGACGTCAACAAGGAAGTCATAGATTATCGAATGAAGGTGCATGTCTTCGGCAACAGCCCATCTCCTGCTGTAGCAACCTACGGACTGAGAAGGACAGCCCAACAAGGTGAGAAGGAGTATGGTTCTGATGCTCGTCGGTTTGTTGAGAGGAATTTCTATGTTGATGATGGACTTAAATCTTTACCAACAAGTGAAGAGGCAGTTGATCTTCTTACCAGAACACAAGAGATGCTGTCTGCAGGGAATCTCAGACTTCACAAGATCATCTCCAATAGCCATGAGGTAATGAAAGCCTTTCCCTCAGATGATCATGCCATCAACTTGAAAAACCTTGATCTCAGTTCTGACGCTCCTCCTGTGCGCAGCCTAGGGTTGCTGTGGAACATTGAACAAGATACTTTTACTTTCCAAGTGTCTCCTTGTGACAAACCTTTCACCAAGCGAGGAGTTTTATCTGTTGTGAACAGTATTTATGATCCTCTTGGGTTCATTGCGCCCATCACCATCCAAGGCAAGATACTACTAAGACAGCTTACCACTGAAAATACGGACTAGGACTCTCAGCTACCTATTGAGAAACAACAAAGGTGGGAAAAATGGAAAAGGTCTCTGGAGGTATTAGAGCAACTCCAAGTTCCACGTTGTTATGCCCCCAGCTCCCTTTCAGCGGCCATCAGAAGGGAAGTCCACATCTTCTCTGATGCATCAGTGGAAGCCATAGCTGCAGTGGCCTATCTTAGGATTACAGGAGTCAGAAATGAGACACATTGCGGATTTGTCTTAGGTAAGGCAAAACTAACTCCAAAACCCGCACACTCTATACCAAGACTTGAGCTTTGTGCTGCCGTGCTAGCAGTTGAAATTGCTGAGGTAATAAGAGACGAAATAGACATTGCAATTGATTCATTTACATTTTACACTGATAGCAAAGTTGTGCTCGGTTATATACATAACCAGACCAAACAGTTTTACATGTATGTCAGCAACCGAGTAGAACGCATTAGAAGTTTCTCTACTCCTGAACAGTGGCAGTATATCTCCACAGAACTTAATCCTGCTGATCGAGGAACAAGACCTGCACCCATTGCACATCTTTTAGATCACATGTGGTTATCTCCTCCAAAGTTTCTGTGTGAGGAACCTTGTCTGACTCCGTCCAATGAAGTCTTTGAGCTAGTTGATCCTGATGCTGATAAGGAAATCAGGCCCACGGCCTCCACGCTGTACACCTCTGTAACTTCAAAGGTCAAGCTGAAGTCACATCGCTTTGAGCATTTCTCAACTTGGTCATCCATTGTGCGAGCTATTGCCAGATTGATTCATATCTCTCGCTGCTTCGCTAAGGACACATCATCAAAGTGTCATGGGTGGCATATGTGTATGGAACACCCTACAGCTACAGACCTTGAACATGCTGAACAAGTCATCTTCCGTTGTGTTCAACAAGAAGTGTATCGTCAAAAGATATACATTATCTCAAAAAACATCAGTTTGTCCAAGAGTAGTGCACTCTACAAACTCAATCCAGTGCTTGATCACCACCAGCTGCTGAGAGTGGGCGGCCGGATAGAGAAATCTGACCTGTGTAACAAGGAAAAAAATCCTGTCATCATACCAGGTGGACATTATATTGCTACGCTGCTGATTAGACACCATCATGAGCGAGTACAGCACCAAGGCAGACAGTTTACTGACGGTGCCATCAGGTCAGCTGGTTTCTGGATTGTGGGCATGAAGAGATGCATCTCTTCTATACTTCACAAATGTGTTAAGTGTCACAAGTTAAGAGGAAGACAGCAACAGCAGCAAATGGCTAACCTACCAGCAGACCGTCTTAAGTACTGATCCGCCTTTTACTTATGTCGGGGTCGATGTCTTTGGCCCATGATCAGTAGTTACTCGTAGAAGCCGTGGTGGAGCTGCAAACAGCAAACGATGCGCAGTTCTGTTTACCTGTCTCAGCATTCGAGCAGTACACCTTGAAGTAATTGAATGCATGGATGCCTCTTGCTTCATCAACGCCCTTCGTAGATTCTTCTACATTCGTGGACCTGTCAAACAGTTGAGGTCCGACTGCGGTACAAACTTCGTGGGAGCCTGCAAGGAACTACAACTTGACAACTTCTTAACTAACAATGGGTGTACTTGGGTGTTTAACCCTCCACATTCATCCCACATGGGAGGATCCTGGGAACGTATGATAGGTATTGCCCGCAGAATACTTGATTCAATGCTAATGGACAACAAGTCTCCCTTGCTTACTCATGAGACATTGGTCACTTTCCTTGCTGAAGTATCTGCTATAATCAACGCAAGGCCTTTAGTTCCAGTTTCCTCAGACCCTGATTCTCCAATCATCCTTACTCCAGCAACACTTCTTACCCAGAAGATTGGAACTTCTGATATTCCTCCAGGCACCTTTTACCACAGTGACATCTACAGACGCCAATGGAAACAGGTTCAACATCTGTCTAATGTGTTTTGGCATCGGTGGAAGAGTGAGTATCTTCACATGCTCCAAAGCCGTCACAAATGGCAGACTTCAAAACCTAACCTCCAGGAAGGCGACCTTGTTCTTTTAAAGGATAAAGAAGCCCATCGTAATGAATGGCCCATGGGTCTCATCACAAAGGTCATCCCCAGCGACGATGGAAAGACTCGTAAAGTGGAAGTCAAGGTAACAAAGGGAGGTTCAGCAAAGGTTTTCTTCCGTCCAATTCATGAACTAGTGCTCCTTCTACCAAAAGAAGTTACATGAGTGACTTGGACACCCACACAGTTTATGGCGGGGAGCATACCACCATGGACTATGGCTGTGTCATCACTGATAACCTCCTGTGGATTACAGTGTGGGTTGGTGGAAGTGTTTGCAGTCCGTGGCTTCCCCAATCCGAAGATGGGTTTATTTGAAGTTCCTTCGGGATTACAAATCTTCAACTTCAAGATTTGGACTTATTGTTTATTGTTTGCATGTTGTTTTTCTCTCTTGTTTTACAGGTTTCAAGAACACCCTTGGACTTTCAGGACATTGTTCCGATTTGAAATATATTGTGAAATCTAAAGATTTCAGACAGGGAGTGTCATGTCCCAAGACTGGTTTCTATTCATTGACATGTATATGTGTTATTCTGCTTTGCTTTTTGACCCTCCTGTCTTCCTGTCCTCTAGCTGCAGTGTTGTAGCTGCTCCCCTCTCCCTCATGTTAGCAGCCATTTTTCATGTTAAGACAGAGCATGGACCTGTATGTTCCTGCTACCCTTGGCATATTATATCCTTTTCACACCGTTGTACCAGCATTTCTACAGGGTTTCTGCACCAAATAAAGCTGGAATCTTCCTACATGCCTCTACAATGGAGTTGACGCTATCTGACAATATGTGACTTGGTACTGGTTGAAGCACAGATATAAGACTATCTATAAACCCACCTGCTTATAGCCAGGTTGTTGAGTCAGAATAAGGGATAAACAATGCCATCAATTGATAGCATACCACCAGAGTTCTAATGTGTCTATTGCATTTTTTCATTCTAATTTTTGTATTTTTTGTTTACACTTCCCTCCAAAGGACGAAATATACAAAAATTTGAACGAAAAAATGCAATAGGTGAACCAGGCACCATCTTGCTTTGCTGAGAAGGTGGCACATAATTAAATTCTTGAGTCTCCCATTGATTTTTATAGGGTTTGTTACTCTGGCCTGCACTCAAGCACTGAAAATGCTTGACTTGAGTAACAAGCACTCGAATATTTTAGTGCTCCCTCAACACTAGTCTATACATAAAGTTTACATATGGCAAGTTCTGTCTGGGTAGAGAAAGGAAGACATGAAAGAGATATTGTATGACATTGAATATAGAAAATGTATAGACTAAGGGTGTCTATACGTTTACACAGAGCTGTTCCTTTAATCTTTTTATAAAATTGTCAAAAATTCAAGGCAAAACATAAGAGTCTCCTTAGCCGTGCACTTTTCATTGTTGAGTCTAAAATGACAAACAAACGTAGGTTTTCAGAAATATTTACAAAAACAAGTATTATTTCAAATGTCAATGTCTGACCTAAGCTTGAGGAAAACTCTGAATAAACCATGAAAGAAAGGGAAGGAATATGTCAACTCTCTGTCTCACCTGTATTTCCTGCATAAAGTTAGCAATACACTGTAAAGGCATTTTTGGGGTTGGAAAGAAAAATGTAGCTTTCATCTTGGTTTTAGGTGAAGGTTGTTGGGTGACAACTAGTAATAACAGTCATTACAATGCTGAATAATATATATGTAGAGACTCTTCATGGTTGTGTAGTGTTGCAGCCACCCCTCCCTGATGCATCTTCTTATCCTTAACTGACATAAATTCTGTGAACCGTGATGTTTGGGATTTACAATGCTATAGGTTCATCTCAGGTTAGAGTGATAGAATCCATACGTTATAAAAGTGAGACATATCCACAAAGGAGTTCTACAGCACTCAAAAATAAAATTTTAAAAAATCCATAGATATGTTGGATGCATGCTGGAGCAGGCTGTAATGGCCAATACGGTCAGATCAGAACTTACAAAATAAAATCCTGCAGCATTCAAGATACTCTACATGTCCAAATAGTGATCTATTGCATAGTGTGCCCATTATGCAATACATAACTGTTTGGACATGTATCTTGGATGCTGCAGAACTTTAATTTAGTTTATAATAGTGAAAGTCTTGAGCTATGTTTTCTATCAGTGGCTAGAAATAAAGCCCCCCCCCTGCAATTAAATCCATACATTTCATTACCTTATCTGTTTCCTTCCTTGATTTTTGAGCCTGCTGCTTTCTGCTGAACACACAAAAGTCTCCACCCAACAAGAAAGGCAAGCCCGACACCACTAACTCCTGCATACACTGTGTATCCTTACTGGCACTAGACACATGAAAGATGCCTTCAGGTGGTGCTCTATTTAAGTCAGTAATAGTCTCCAGTAGATCCAAACAAGATAAAGAAATAGGCACTCACCTACTTGCACATCTTCTTCTTTATTTCAAAAAGTAATCATAAAAACCGCAGGGAGAGGGAGCAGAGCAAACAGGTCTCAATGTACCTTTACACAGAGAGATTTATCTGACAGATTTTTGAAGCCAAAGCCAGGAACAGACTATAAACAGGGAACAGGTCATAAAGGAAAGACTGAGATTTCTCAATTTTTCAAAACCATTCCTGACTTCAAAAATCTGTCCGGTAAATCTCTCTGTGTAAAGGCACCCTTAGCGATGCACGTTTCGTGTTCAGCTGAGCACTTCCTCTAGTAGCTCAGTTCCATTCCAAGTGGATGGAGCCGAATTGTAATACTGCACCATGTTGGATATCAGTTTGCCTATTGGTAGGATTGGTAGTTCTATTTGTCAGAGCCCCTGACAAGAAAACCACTTGTACTGATTTGACTTTATTCTAGCCTTTGCTTTAATTTTCATTTAATATAAATGAGAGTTGGTCTGGTGTTACATCTGAAATACAAATAGTTACACGTGTCCTATCTGAATGAGGCCTAATGAAGATCTTTTTGAATATGTGATTTCAGGCTGAGCAAATGCTTTTGTGTTTTAGCGCAAATCTCAGAGTAACTATGCTCAGATACTGTTTATCTTTTATATTGAATTTCATCAGATGATTTCACTGGTTTAATCTTTAACAATGACTGTCACTTGTTACAGGCTTTACATTATTGCTTTTATTATCTCTTTGTTCAAGGAGAAAACCTCTTATGATAACGGTAAATTTTACGAGATTCAAAGTTGAAGTTTAGCAAAGTAAGTTTTAACTTGGTTTAATATATACCGGTACTTTTTATTGAATTTTCAGATTTTCCCCTTAACCCCTTAACGATGCATGACGGGTATACCCGTTAAGGGGGATGAGAGAGGATTCCCGACGTGAGCCCTCTCTGCAGCCCGCGGTCCCCGGTTGCGATGTGCAGCCAGGGACCGCGGGTATTAGCCGTTGTGACTGATTGCTGCGGCCAGCTAATTAACTATTCAAATGCAGCTGTCAAATCTGACAGCTGCATTTGAATAGTATCTGTGCCCCGTGTCCCTGGTGTCTAGTGGGGGATCACCCCCCCCCCCCACGAAGCGATCGCGGAGGGGAGATTACTTGTACTTGCCGGCCAGGGCTCAGCGTCGGAATGACGCTGTTATAAATAACCCCCTCCCCTAATAAAAGTTTAAATCACCCCCCCCCTTTTTCCCATTTTATAAATAAAAATTGATATGTTTATTTTTTTTATTAATTTATTAACGCGTGCGTAATCGCCAAAACTATTAAATTATCACATTCCTACGTGGTAAATGGTGTAAGCGCAAAAACTCGCCACAGTGCAAAATTGCATTTTTGTTTACATCAAATCCAGAAACAATGTAATAAAAAATTATCAAAAAGTAGCATATTAAAGTCCAGATACACAACTTGAATGGCCTTACCAAAATTTTACACTAAGACTTTGTTAAGCAGTAATACCAAGAAACGGCCACATTTTTGAGTGAAAATAAAACACGGAGTGACAAAATGGTCTTGGAAAGTATACACCACTTGCTGCAGAACACAATGCAGCTAAAAATTACTGGAAGGCTTGAGTTTTCCAAATAGCAATTTACAAAAGTGTATAATTTTCTGACTCTGACACTTAGTAGGGGCGTATACCTTAAGTGTAAAGTGTTTAGATTATTGTTTTCTAGAAAAGCCTGTTATAGTGTACATCATATTACTGGCACATACCTTGATGTAACATAGTGCATACCAGTCTGTTACTAACGCCATGTACATGTTTTGTAAACTGTCTTAAAATCACAAAAACTTGTTTAGGGAAAAAACACTACGCAGGACACCTTTAAAAGCAGTGATATTACTGGGCATTACAGCCACTTATAGGTTGTCTGGTGGGACAGTATGGCCACCATAATGCATCTGACTGCCACGACTAGCACACTTACCATTAAGAGGTTAATACTCACCTCCCCACGTCAAAAACACATATGCTTAGTTGCAATAGTATACCGCAAGAAAATCAATGGTAAAGCCGGCTATCTTATCTGATACAATTATCTCTCCTTCTACACAGATGTCACGTTTCACGTAATTTGAACATTAACAAAGTATTGCTTGTCGAACAAATTCTATTTCACGTCTCTGGAGCAGTGAACACCATATGTGGAGGACACAAGGGAAGCCTTTGATGGAAGAAAGTCACACACCCACCAGCTAGAACACTCACTTCAGTTCCAAACGCGTTTTTATTCATTTACTACAGGTTCTCATTTATTTACATTGTCATGCCATAGCCGAGAAAACCCCAAACAGGAGACAGTTTCATTATATCTGTCTCTGGTCCGCTAATCTTCTACTTCTTATCCTGTGTTATATCAAAATCAATCTTTAAACTGCCTCACAGATAGGACTAGATATAAGCAATAGCCATTTTCCTATGTAAAGTTAAGGTTTCAGTCACTAGGCTCTGTTCATTTTAAATATAATGACATTTCTCTTTTAGCAGTGATTTCTGTTGCAGGAAATTGCCTCCTCTCTTAAGAATGGCTCTAGATAGCTTGTCTCCAGTCACAGATACATTTAATACAGTTTAACACAGGGCAACTATAGGTTTTATATATTATGTTAGCTCTTAAAGGCAATTCTACATATAATATTGCTGTTGTTTTTTTTTTATCTGGACGTGACTACGTCTCAACTATTCTGGACCCACCACAACATTCCCAATTTTCAGGTGATTTCCCGTCATCTCAGGATATGGCCCTCCAGTCAGTGTAGCCAGGATGTATACTTCACACTGGTCACCAGCAGGGGTGCCAGGGGGGAAGGGGGGGGGGTACTGAGAGCTATGAGCAGAAGGAGTCGGAGTAAATGGCAGCTGGAGAAGAATACTGTTCACTGCCTCCTGCTGAGCTTCTCCTAAATTACATAGAGTGTACACTTAGTATTGTGTGTTAGTGTATATATTATAAGCTTGCATATAAATGGTTGTGTAAACATACTGTATACATATGTATATATGCATACATACAGCCAGTGTTCAGGCATTTATACGTTTTTTGAATGAGCCAGGCTAAGGGGAAAAAAACCTTGAAGAAAATATCAAACTCTATTGTTCTAATATTAACCCCACGTCTGATCCCCTGCCACCTATCTGATTCCCTGTTAGCTCTACGACTCCCCACAACCTCAGTAATTAAATCTCTTTAATCCCCCATTACCTCTCTGATCCTTGAACATTTGTCTAATTCCCCACCTCCTCTGTGATTCCGCACTCTCCAATCTGCTGCCACCTTTATGATTTCCAGTCACCTCTCCAAACCCAGGTTACCTTTCTGATCTCCTGCCACCTCTGCGATTCCCCAACATCTCTGCAATCCACTGCCACCTCTCCGAGTCCTTGCATTTCTCTAAGCCTAGGTCACCTCTTCAATCCCCTGCCACCTCAGTGATTCCCTAGAATCTCTCCAATCTGTAAACTGGGTAGTGATTGCACTTGGTATTGCAGCCTAAGGCCTTATTCACACATCCAGTAAAATTGTATGTGGTCGCAGATCTGCGACCATGGACAATTTTAAGGCCCATGAAACCCTATGTAGGCATTCACACCATTTGTGCCATGATCCTTGTCACGAATAAATAGGACAAGTCATAGTACAGATGGTGGCATGGATGCCTACCCGCGCTCCTGTCACCGCTCCCGGCTCTCATGTTCGCGTCTTCTGTACCCCTCTCCCAGCACTCACCTCCCCTGCTGCTGCCCCCGCTCCCGGCTTTCTTGTCCTCCGCTGCTGTCCCCCACTCCCAGCTCTAACCTTCCCCTCTGCTGTCCCCCACTCCCGGCTCTCATGTCCTCCACTGCTGTCCCCCACTCCTGGCTCTCACCACCCCCACTGCTGTCCCCCGCTCCCGGCTTTCTTGTCCTCCGCTGCTGTCCCCCACTCCCAGCTCTAACCTTCCCCTCTGCTGTCCCCCACTCCCGGCTCTCATGTCCTCCACTGCTGTCCCCCACTCCTGGCTCTCACCACCCCCACTGCTGTCCCCCGCTCCCGGCTTTCTTGTCCTCCGCTGCTGTCCCCCACTCCCAGCTCTAACCTTCCCCGCTGCTGTCCCTCGCTCCCGGCTCTCATGTCCTCTGCTGCTGTCCCCCACTCCTGGCTCCCTTCTTCCCCTATTCTCTCCCCTGCTCCCGGCTCACACCTCCCCTGCTGCTGTCCTCCCTCCCGGCTCTCATGTCCTCTGCTGTTGTCCCTCTTTCCAAGCTCTCACCTCCCTCGCTGCTGTCCCCCGCTCCCTTCTTTCTCACTGCTGTCCCCCACTCCTGGCTCCCTTCTTCCCCGCTCCCGGCTCTCATGTCCTCTGCTGCTGTTCCCCTCTCCCGGCTCCCATCTTCCCAGCTCCTGTCACCGGCTCCCATCATCTCCCTCGCTCACAACCCAGCGCACAGATGCAATGAACAGACATTCAGTGTTTTTTACTGAGCGGACAAAATCATGAAAAACACTGGACATGTGAAAAAGGCGCTAGGTTGGTAATTACAAAACAGTCACTGGGTGGCCCTCAACTTATGAATACAACTGATATAATAAATATCTGTCCACTGTATTCATTATTGATATTTTATTTGATTTGCCATGGGTGCACTGCAAGCTACTTTGTCTGTCCCTCTTCTATTTCTGCAAATGTTGGGAAATATACAAACCTAATGTAGATGTAAAATACACTGATTTATGTAACATAACCCTTTTATACATTAAATTCTTCATAGGTATATTAGGCAAATAGTACACTTGGTACAATTTACCCCAAAACTGTAATTTGTAACTTTAGCTACATTTTTGGCATTTTAAACACGTTTGTGTTTGTGTTTAGTGATCGGCCGAGGAGCGAGCATTTTCCTGACCTTAGCTGATCGCTGACACTTTTTCACAGCCTGATTGTCATCCGAATTAGCAATTTCAGGAATGCTTGTTGCCAATAATCGGTCCTCAAGTTTACACTGCTAATTAATTTAAAGCGACTCTGTACCCACAGTCTGACCCCCCCCCCCCCCCCCCAAACCACTTGTACCTTCGGATAGCTGCTTTTAATCCAAGATTTGTCCTGGGGTCCGTTTGGCAGGTGATGCAGATATCGTCCTAAAAAAAACAACTTTTAAACTTGCAGCCCTGTGTCCAACAGCCGAGGCTTAGAGTATCTGTGCCCTAACTGTGCACCACCCCTCCGTCCCTCCTCCCCACCCTCTTCATCATTAGGAATGCCACTGGAACATTTTCTCCTGTCTGAACATTGCACAGGTGCCTTAATGATCCAGCCCATATTCAGTATTCACACAGCAGAGGAATAGGAGACAATCTGCCTGGAGCAATCCTAATGATAAGGAGGGTGGGGAGGAGCGACAGAGAGGTTGTGCCAGCCCAATGCAAAGACATTCTAAGCCCCGACCTTTGGGCACGGGGCTGCCAGTTTAATAGTTGTTTTTTAGGAGAATAACTGCATCACCTGCCGAATGGACCCCAGGACAGATCTTGGATTAAAAGCAGCTATCTGAAGGTACAAGCGGTTTGGGGTGGGGTCAGATTGTGGGTACAGAGTTTCTTTAAGGGGTATTCTGCCCAAAGTAAACTTTTTATATGTTGCTGCCTCTAGTGAGAAGATGCCAAAGTGCCTAATCTTACCTTCCCACACTCCCCCTAGTGTTCTCCTACGTCATCTTTGTGTTCCCGACTGAGAAATCCCGCCTCTACTTCTGAGACGGACTCGTCTCAGTGATTGACTGAGCAAGCTGTTACCACCAAATGAGTCCGTCTTAGAAGTGGAGGTGGAATTGCTCAGTCGAGAACCTGAAAATGAGGTAAGAAGACACCAGGGGTAGCAACATATAAAGAGTTTACTTTGGGTGGAATGCCCCCTAAAACCTATTTCTCCTAATATTTTCTTTTGTTTCTTTCCTGTTTCTTCTCTTTTCTGGTCCAACTCCATTCATGGGCTCACAATGTGACCTAGTGCACAGTGGTCAGTCCCGACCTGTCAGACTCTCTAGTGTATGGCCATCTATACAGATATATACAATCACACTGGTCTTGTCAGTACTGAGTTTATGACTCATCCTATAAAGATAATATTAAAACAGCCAAATCCGTGAAGATTTTATTCAGGGAAATGAGCAAAGACAATGCTCTGTGAATATTTGATTCATGTTCATATATATAGGTCATGTCTGAGCTTAAGAAAAAAAATTGCTTGAATATCTTTAAATCAAGTTGAAAGACTATTGTATTTGCAGACGCAGTTTTGTGACCGTATGGAATAGGATTTCCAAAGAGACCTTTTTTGTGATAGAACCCTTATTCTTTACAAAGCAGAGTGGTTTTGGCAAGATCAGGACTTATTGATCTTATATACAACACTGAGGCTAATGTGTAAAAATGTCTCTAAAAAACAATAGTCTCATCGACCTGCTGTTCATACAATGACGCCGGCCATTAAGATTTTCATAATGATATGGAGGAAAAGGAGTAACCAACTAAATATCAATGGTAATACTACAGCTTCAACAACCATGAATAAAAGTCAGACCCCCAATCCCAGTTTAATTCTTTTGATCTTGATTTATTTTTTATTTATTTTTTTTCTATTTAAGATTCACTGTTTTTCGAATAAGGGAATTGAGAACTGAAAGCAGCTTAGAAAAAGTGTTTCTCTTATAGAAAAATGTCCAGTAGCTTAAGCCGCACAAGGATTATTATTGTAACTGCACAGCTTAGAGAATTCATATTCGATCTAAAAGATTTCAGAAGGAAAACTAAAAGAAAAAAGAAAAATCCCTGCCTATACATGAAAAAGCAGGCGGCTATAAAAGCAATGTATCAGTTTATAAAGTCTGTGAAAAAAGCAAGAGTTCACAATGGAAATAAAAGCAAAAGATGTGAATCTGTAGTTGGAAAGGTCCTAAAGTTATAAAGTTACATATGCTATAACCAATAGATTGTTGTACTAGTAAATCTGTTGGACCAATGGAGACCCCATCCCCTTCTAGCTAACACCACTTATCTCGGCTCCTTACAAGAGTAGTGAGAGTGGATAAAAGTCACAAATTTTAAATGGGTTATCTTTTAAATCCACTGGTTTCAGAAAGTTATACAGATTTGTAATTTACTTCTATTTAAAAATGTCATGTCTTCCAGTACTTATCAGCTGCTGTATGTCCTGCAGGAAGTTGTGTATTCTTTCCAGTCTGACACCGTGTTCTCTGCTGACACCTCTGTCCATGTCAGGAACTGTCCAGAGCAGCAAAGGTTTTCTATGACGATTTGCTGCTGCTGTCTCAGCCAGAGATGTCAGAAAAGAAAACAACATTTTCTGCAGGACATACAGAATCTAATAAATATGAGACTTGAGATTTTCAAATAAAAGTAAATTACAAATTTATATAACTTTCAGTTATAACTTTCAAGATCTAAATCAACAGTAGATGTGATATAAAGCAAGTTTGCAATTTACATTTATTATTTTTTTGCTGTTATTAGGCCCCGTTCCCACTGAGCAAAGCTAGCGGAATTCCGCGACAGAATTGTCCGCCGCGGAATGCCGTTAGCCTCCCGCTCATAATGGGAGTCTATGGGAGGCGCGCGCTGCTGCTCTGTACGCGCTGAAGAATGAACACGTTCATTCTTCAGCGCGGACAGGGCAGGAGCGCGCGCCTCCCATAGCCTCCTGCTCATAATGGGAGTCTAACGGCATTACGCGGCGGACAATTCCGTCGCGGAATTCCGCTAGCTTTGCTCAGTGGGAACGGGGCCTTATGCTGTAAAACAAAGCTGAACTTACCAGAAATACAGGTCCAGTAGATTTTCAGACTTGTGCATATTGAAAAAAAGACTAAACCCAGGAATTCCGGCAAGTACAGAGAGTCACGGCTCAATGTGTCCATCAATCACATGACTGCCTTCTCTCTATGAGCGCTCAGATGGCCTGGGATACACAGGACTTCCTGTTTTCTGTTTTGTGAAGTGCCGTGTTTTCCATGATAACTAAAAAAAATAATGAATGTAAATTGCAAACTTACTTTATATCACATCTACTGCTGATTTAGATTTTGAAAGTTATAACAGGTAAACTTTAACGTATCCGTTCAGTGGGGGGGGGCATGAAAAAATGGATGAGAAACATATGCATTTGTGTGCATTAGCACCGGCTTCCCCGCACCGATGCAGTTCTATACATGGGTAATACTTAAAGCGAATGTACCTGATGGTACATTCACTTTCAGGCTATGTTCACACTATGTATGTGTGCGGCTGTATTTTTTATGCGGCTGTAAATGTGCGGATGAAACTACGGCAATATGAATTAACGGCTTACTGGAGCTTCCTGTACTAATTAATATTTAATTAATAAAACACATTTTCGTTGAAATAAATTCAGTTTCGTTGTTCAATAATTTAATTCTAACAAATCCTTTATTGTGCAATTAAATATACTGTCAAAAAATAAATATATATATATATATATATATATATATATACATTTATTTATATATATATTTATTTTAACAGTATATTTAATTGCACAATGATGGATTTGTTAGAATTAAATTATTGAACAACGAAAGGGACTTTATTACAAAGAAAATGTGTTTTATTAATTTAATATATTAACTATTAGAGGCATCGGCATTTGGCATCATTGCTGGCTATTTTTGAAGTACTCCGTACGGACCGCCTATCAATCCACGGCCGCATGTCCAGCCGCAAACAATGGTCTTGTTCATTTTTTACGGGTCCGTTTACGATAGGGCCGTAGATTCATACATAGTGTGCACTGTGCAGCCGTATATCGTATACTTTCCAGCGTACACATGAACCACCAAAAATACCGCCGCACAATTACAGCCACAAATACAGCCGCACAGTTACATAGTCTGAACCTAGCCTAAGGAGTTTTTCTAGACAAACCAATGAACAGAGCCTTATGAGAAATTCTTTTCTAACAACCCAAAACTTTCACACAATTACACCCTATCCATCCCATGTATTGTTCTAGCTCTGCTGTGTCTTTTTACATAAGACCATTCCAGTAATATACAACCTTTTCCAAAACCATTTCTTCCATGAGGATCAAACTAGTTTATATGTCTTTTTCCTGTATGATCTTTCTGCAGGTTTCCCGCTGTAAACCTGGAGACACGTCTGGAATGCCGGAGATAAATCCTGCATAGTTAATCAGGCAAAGTTCAGCGATCCAAGACTCTTGAACCTTACAAATAAAAAGCCATTCAAGATTCATGGGCAACACCTGGATGAAGATCCCATATAAAAGGTCTGCTTCGGTTTAATTGCTTATTAGGAATTAATTTGCTTATAAAAGTAAAACAACATCATAAAATACTGCTGCAAAGTTGTAGTTTTTTTAAATTGTTGTTGAAACTTGTCCCATGTCATCCTCGTTTACAATGGTCATAAAAAAGAGATAAAGTGATCGCTCTTATATGGAGTAAAAGAACATTATCACATCAAAGAATGGCTAATGTGGTCAGATCAATGAAGTGTGCACGCAGTGTGTCAAGTTGTGACGGTACCAGTCACTTATCTATTACCTTTTACTTAGTTGTGTTTTCACGGTAAATCATTAAAGTCACTAATTAATAATTACTTTCACTTATCTCATTATAAATGTATAAGGCGTATAAATGTATAATCTGATTTATCAGCAAACTTCTGGACTGACAGCTTTTAAAGTGAAATGTATTCAAGTTTCAAAATCTCTTTCCTCTAGTTTGGCCTAAAACAATGTGATTGAACGAAGAATTTTCATTCATTTTGGTAATTTATATACCATATGTAAGTAAAAACCAGACCACTGAGAAAGGTGTTTAGCATGGTGATACAAGTGATACATAGGCGCATAGGCGCCCTATACATATATATATATATATATATATATATATATGTGTGTGTGTGTGTGTGTGTATGTATTGTGAATGTGCAGCCATTAATTTTTTGAGTCTGTTGTTGGGTTCGGACCTCCCTTAGTAGCTACAGTATAAGTCTATGTTCCCACTTTGTAAGCCACCGGCTGATCTGTGACCTGGACGGATCACGAAATGGCTGGTGTCAGAGAAGATCATCCCGGCCAGTACTGCAGTACCATCCGGATGATCTTTACTGCTGCTGAATTTGGATGCGGGTCGATCCGTGCGCGCCCGCATCCGAATTCCCCACTGCACACAATGGCCGCTGCTCTGGCCGCACACTCCATTGTGTGAACTGACAAGGTTTTCTGCGGCCACTATTTATTGAATAGTGGCCGCAAAAAACTGACATGGCCGCTAGGGATCCCGGCCAGAGTGGATACTATGGGGGAGATTTATCAAACATGGTGTAAAGTGAAACTGACCCAGTTGCCCCTAGCAACCAATCAGATTCCACCTTTCATTTTCCAAAGAGTCTGTGAGGAATGAAAGGTGCAATCTGTTTGGTTGCTAGGGGCAACTGGGTCAGTTTCACTCCGGCTGGGATTCCTTAGAAGGCAGCATTACGTAAGTTCTGTAGTAATCACGGCCGTTGTTACAACGGCCGTGATAATTACGAAACTTATGCAGTGGGAACATTGCCTAAAGTTGTTGCATACATGTACAAATGTGTGAGGTCTGGCACTGATGCTTGCTGAGAACGTCAGATTCACAATGGTCAGAAGTGTTATTCTACAGCATACTCATCAACTCGTGTCTTTATGGATCTTACTTTGCTTAGATCAGCGCTTCTCAAACTGTGAGGCGCGCCTCACTGGTGAGGCGCAGCCCACAGTCCGGTGAGGCGCGAGGTCCCTGCCTGGAGTCGGGAAGCCCCAGTCACTGCTGATAGCTGCCCGCTCAGCCAGGGATCTATGAGCAGCAGCAGCAGCGCAGGAGTAGTGGAAGCAGGGTCACCTGATTGGCCAGCTAGAAGAGGGCGGACTCTCATAGCAGCCCGCTGGGGAGGAAACAGGAAGATGCTAGCAATCAGGGATCCAGGGGGACCCGGCCATCCAGCCTCCCTGCATCCAATCTCCTTACAGGTGTGCTGCACAGGCAGGAAGCAGTAGAGACACAGGGCCCCCTTCTTACTCCCCCTGGGCCCCTCACTATCTCCACTAGCTGCTTCTTCCTGTGATAGGATGTCTGAGGGGGAGGGTCCGGAGCCGCTGTGTGAGCAGGAGAAGATACTCTGCAGGGAAGCTCCAGGGCCCATGCTGCTAATTAAGTGTGTGTGTATATGTATATATATATATATATATATATATATGTGTGTGTGTGCTGATCTGTGTATGTGTGTGTGTGTGTGTGTGTGTGTGTGTGTGTGTATATATATATAATATATATATATACACACGTGTGCTGATCTGTGTGTGTGTATATATATATATATATATATATATATATATATATATATATATATATATATATACACACGTGTGCTGATCTGTGTGTTTATATATATATATATATATATATATATATATATATATATATATATATATATATACACACGTGTGCTGATGTGTGTGTGTGTGTATATATATATATATATATATATGTGCTTAACTGTGTGTGTGTGTGTGTATATATACACACACACGTGTGCTGATCTGTGTGTGTATATATATATATATATATATATATATATATATATATATATATATATATATATATACACACACACACACACGTGTGCTGATATGTGTGTGTATATATATATATATATATATATATATACACACGTGTGCTGATCTGTGTGTGTGTGTATATATATATATATATATATATATATATATATATATATATATATATTATATATTGTAGGGATCTTCCCGGGGGATGGTGTGTTAGGACACAGTTCAGGCAGCAAACTTGGACTTAAAAACAGCTTTGGTGTTTATTTGTAGCATAAACGGTCCAGCAACATAAATACAGCAACACCGTGCATTGATAATAAAACAAAACAAAAAGGTCTTGCCCGTCTGGGCACTTACTAACACAGGTCACCTATCTGTCACTTCCATAGGCGGTATCGTGGAGTGTGAATAGGCCCCAGCAATCTCCTCTAGCTCTGTGGAGCTTTTACCCTGCCGCAGGCTTAACAAGGCACACCTGCCTGTAACACCCGAACTGGACCGGGGGAGGGGAATGGCAGGTCCCACTACCAACCTACCCACCATTCCAGTAAATCCAGGCCCGGAACATGGAAAAAACCCTCAGCAGCATAACACTGCTGAGTGACAGAGCTCACCTGGATTCACCATCTCACCATATGCCTTAGCCTGGGTGAGATGTACCTCCCCTCAAATACTTCTCCAGTGACATGTCTACATATCCCCCCCCTCTTTTTCAGACCGGAGGGCTGAGCATTCTGTCCCCACAGACAGTGTACCCTTGATAGGGCATCAGCATTTGCCTGTAACTTTCCTGGCCTGTGTTCCACCGTGAAATTAAAGTTTTGGAGGGACAGAAACCATCTAGTTACCCTCGCATTTTTCTCCTTGTTAACCTTCATCCATGTTAGGGGGGCATGGTCGGTCACTAGCTTAAATTTTCTGCCTAGCAGGTAGTACCTCAGGGACTCTAGGGCCCATTTCACTGCCAGACACTCTCGCTCAACAATGGCGTAGTTTTTCTCGGCCGGGGATAGCTTCCTGCTTAAGTACATCACCGGGTGCTCCTCGCCATTCACGACCTGTGAGAGGACGGCACCTAACCCTGTGTTGGAGGCATCTGTCTGGACCAGAAATTCTTGCCTAAAGTCAGGGGTAACTAGTACAGGTTGTTGACACAAGGCAGATTTAAGGCTTTGAAAAGCCTTCTCGGCCTCTGGAGTCCATGTCACCATTGCGGACTTCGCACCCTTTGTCAGGTCAGTTAGCGGGGCTGCAACTGTGGCAAAGTTTGGCACAAACCTACGGTAATAGCCCGTAATACCCAGGAAAGCTCTGACCTGTTTCTTTGTGAGGGGTTTGGGCCAATTCTGTATTGCCTCAATTTTATTCAGTTGTGGTTTCACTAACCCCCTCCCAATAATGTATCCCAGGTATTTGGCCTCCTCTAAGGCTAGTGCACACTTCTCTGCATTGATGGTTAACCCCGCATCACTTATGGCATCTAACACCGCCTGGACCTTACAGAGGTGACTTTCCCAATCAGGGCTAAAAATGACCACATCATCGAGGTAGGCAGCAGAGTAGTCCCGATGTGGTCGCAGGATCAAGTCCATCAACCTCTGAAAAGTGGCAGGGGCTCCATGTAACCCGAATGGCATCACTACATATTGGAAGAGCCCATCAGGGGTGGAGAATGCGGTCTTCTCTCTAGCCTTAGGAGTGAGGGGGATCTGCCAGTAGCCCTTAGTGAGATCGAGGGTAGTTATGTACCTAGCATTACCCATCCTTTCGATCAACTCATCTACCCTGGGCATGGGGTAGGCATCGAACTTGGAGATCTCATTTAACTTTCTAAAATCATTACAGAACCTCCAAGTTCCATTGGGCTTTGGGATTAACACAATCGGGCTGGACCACTCGCTCTGGGACACCTCAATGACTCCTAGGTCAAGCATACGTTTTACCTCAGATGATACCGCCTCCCTCCGTGCTTCTGGTATCCTATAGGGCTTAAGGTTTACTCTGCTTCTAGGCTCAGTTTCAATATGATGACTAATGAGATGCGTACGCCCTGGGAGGTCAGAAAACTTGTCTTTATTTTTCTGCAGGAATTCCTTAGCTTCCTGCTTCTGGGATACTGACAGGGTGTCACCAATCCTGACCGGAGGGATTGGTGGGGACAGATGACCAACAGGCTTTGTCGCCACCAAGGATTCCCTGTCTTTCCAGGGCTTGATCAAGTTTATGTGATAAACTTGGAAAGGCTTCCGTCTACCTGGTTGGTGTACCTTGTAGTTGACCTCACTGATCTTCTCTACAATTTCATAGGGACCCTGCCACTTTGCTAAGAATTTGCTTTCTACTGTGGGAACAAGTATGAGTACCCGGTCACCAGGGCTAAATGTCATGATTCTCGCAGAACGATTGTAAATTCTACTTTGGCCCTCTTGCGCCCTCTGGAGGTGTTCCCTTACTAGGGGCATTACAGTGGCTATACGGTCCTGCATTTGTGCTACATGCTCTATAACACTCTTGTATGGGGTGGACTCACTTTCCCATGTCTCTTTCGCTATATCCAACAAACCCCTAGGGTGACGACCATAGACTAATTCGAAGGGAGAGAACCCTGTGGATGATTGGGGCACTTCCCTAATAGCAAACATTAGGTAAGGTAGTAAGTGATCCCAATCCCGACCATCTTTTTCCACTACTTTCTTTAACATATGTTTCAGGGTTTTATTAAACCTCTCCACTAACCCGTCCGTCTGTGGGTGATATACAGAGGTACGAAGGTGTGAGATTTTAAACAGTTTGCACAGGTCCTTCATTACCTTTGACATAAACGGAGTACCTTGGTCGGTCAAGATTTCTTTGGGGATCCCCACTCTGGAAAACATATAAAACAACTCACGGGCAATTGTTTTAGACGCAGTGTTTCTTAGGGGTACAGCCTCAGGATAACGGGTTGCGTAGTCTAAGACCACCAAAATGTACTGGTGTCCCCTTGCCGACTTTACAATGGGACCCACCAAGTCCATTGCAATGCGGTCAAAAGGTACCTCTATGATGGGGAGCGAAACCAACGGGCTGCGGAAATGCGACACTGGGGCGCTAAGCTGACAAGTGGGGCACGACTCACAGTATTTTTTTATGTCAGCATAAATCGCAGGCCAATAAAACCTCTGGAGGACTCTCTCCTGCGTTTTATCTGTCCCCAAGTGGCCCCCAAGGACATGATTATGGGCCATGTCGAGTACCTGACGCCGGTACGACTTAGGCACCAGAAGCTGTTCCACAACCTCATCATTAACCTTAGTGACTCTATAGTAGAGATCATTAGTCACAGAAAAATGTGGAAACTTTTTCTCAGCTTCTGGTTCCTGAGGTACCCCATTCATAACAGTGACCTGCTCTCTCGCATTTTTGAGAGTGGGGTCCTGTAATTGTGCAGTACCAAAATTATCCCTAGACACCTAAGTCGGGAACATTCGGGTCAGTGGGAGGAGCCTCTTCCTCACCAGCCAGGACCTGCAAAGGAAAAGCATTTTCATCCTGTACATTTTTATCTTTTACCATGGGTAATGCAATAGACTTAGGGGTATCCTTACTCCTTTCAGGGGATTGTTGTTTTCCCCATAGAGCCCAGAACAATGGAAAATCACGCCCCAATATCACATTATGCATAAGGTTTTTAACCACCCCCACTTCATACTGTACAGCGCCTAGTTCAGTCCCGACATTAGCCAGTACTATAGGGTAAACCTTTGTATCGCCATGTATGCACACCACACTCATATGTCTTTTTGGCACAAAGTCCCCAGTCACCAGGCTGGCATGCACCAAGGTGACAAGGCTTCCTGAGTCCAGCAACGCCTTAACAGGGAAGTTATTGACAGTAATGTGGCAGACTTGCGGTTCAGTCTCTAGTCCAGTGACCGCAACAAGAGACGGTTCCGCAAATAGCGACTGACGCCGGCTAGCGTCACACTCCATGGGCTCAGTGGTAAGAGGGCAATGGGCAGACACATGTCCCGTCTCATGGCATCTCCAGCACTGGATAGGGCCTGGTCTCCTTGGCAGGGAGTCCTTTTTAGGGCCACTTAGCCACCGGGGACCCTCACCAGTCTTTTGCCCCCGAGTTACCTCCTGAGCGCTCTTCCCTCTATCAGCACCCCTCCACACTCCCCCAATAGATGGAAGTCTCTTACCAGATGATGGCACAGATCTGGCACTCCGGGGAGGTGACGGTGCGGCAGGAACATCACGGAGGTAGTCCTCGGTCGCCTGGAACCTCTCCACAAGGCTGACGAGTTCGTCGGCACTCCTAGGGTCGCCTTGTCCCACCCAGCGTTGTAGATCAGCAGGAAGGGCACGGAGGTAGCGATCCATCACGACCCTCTCTAGGATCTGGGCAGGAGTAGAGGTGTCTGGCTCCAACCACTTTCTTGCCAAATGAATCAGGTCGTACATCTGGGACCTCGCTGACTTGTCCAGACTGTAGCTCCAGTTGCGGACCCTTCGGGCACGGACAGCAGCAGTAACTCCTAGTCGGGCGAGTATCTCTGCTTTTAGCCGAGGATAGTCTTTGACCTCTTGCTCACTGAGGTCATAATAGGCCTTTTGAGGTTCGCCTGTTAAATAAGGCGCAATCACTTCTGCCCACTCAGTGGAGGGTAGCTTCTCTCTCTCAGCCACACGCTCAAAGACAGTTAAGTAGGCCTCAATATCATCATCAGCAGTCATCTTTTGCAGCGCACGCTGCACGGCTCTTTTCACAGACAAAGTCTCTGGCGCGGCTGCTGCCACCAGCTGGGGATTAGCACCTGCAGACGCCTCCTGCTTTGCTATTAGGTGCTCAATAAGTCTCTGTTGTGCAGCCATTGTCTGTTCATGGCGCAGGTTAGCGTCTGTCAGAGCCTGTTGTTGCTGCAAACTCACTTGCATTAACTGCTTCATCATCTCCTCCATGTTGCTTGGCTGTTTTTGGAGTGAAGCAGCAGCCTTCACCCAGGACATGAGTAGCTGTAGCCAAGTTGATGCACACCGTTGCCCCAAGCAACCGTTTTGCCCGCTCCGCAGCACCAATTGTAGGGATCTTCCCGGGGGATGGTGTGTTAGGACACAGTTCAGGCAGCAAACTTGGACTTAAAAACAGCTTTGGTGTTTATTTGTAGCATAAACGGTCCAGCAACATAAATACAGCAACACCGTGCATTGATAATAAAACAAAACAAAAAGGTCTTGCCCGTCTGGGCACTTACTAACACAGGTCACCTATCTGTCACTTCCATAGGCGGTATCGTGGAGTGTGAATAGGCCCCAGCAGTGATATAACTCCTTGCTCCCAGGAAACACAGCATGCAAGCTGTTCACCCTGGCTGAGAGCAATCTCCTCTAGCTCTGTGGAGCTTTTACCCTGCCGCAGGCTTAACAAGGCACACCTGCCTGTAACACCCGAACTGGACCGGGGGAGGGAAATGGCAGGTCCCACTACCAACCTACCCACCATTCCAGTAAATCCAGGCCCGGAACATGGAAAAAACCCTCAGCAGCATAACACTGCTGAGTGACAGAGCTCATCTGGATTCACCATCTCACCATATGCCTTAGCCTGGGTGAGATGTACCTCCCCTCAAATACTTCTCCAGTGACATGTCTACAATATATACACAAGTGTGCTGATCTGTGTGTATATGTATACATGTGTGCTGATCTGTGTGTGTCTGTGTGTGTATATATCTATATACAAGTGTGCTGATCTGTGTGTATATATCTATATATACGTGTGTTGATCTGTGTGTGTATATATATATTATATGTGTATATATATATATATATATATATATATATATATATATATATATATACACACACAAATGTGTGCTGATCTGTGTGTATACATGTGTGCTGATGTCATGTGTATACATGCATGTGTCATGATGACTGTGTTATCTGTGTGTATACATGTGCGAAATTACCTATACATGTGTAAATTACCTATTTGTGGGGCTCTAGTGGGGTTATTAATTATTTGTGGAACACCATTGGGATTATCAACTATTTGTGGCACACTCTGACAGTGCCAGGAGCATTACATACATAGAAATGGGGTAAGGATGAGAAAGAGAGCTGCACCAGAAAGAGGACGCTAAGAATGGAATCATGCTTGTGTGTGTGTGTGTGTGTGCGCGTGCGGGGAAGCTGGCAGGTGAGTAGAGGGCTGGGTCACAGAGTAAGGAGTGCTGCACTGGTGGAGCAGTATTTATTTCTACACTCTGGTGCTGCTTTGGGATATAATGTGCACTACATGGTGGTATTAGGCAATGCATAGAAGTAGGTGTTTGTTGGTGAGGCCCGAGCTTCAATATGGAACGCCAAGTGAGGTCCGTGTACAAAAAGTTTGAGAAGCACTGGCTTAGATGCAAGGACAAAAAAATGTTTTCCGTACACTGTTACCACAAAATGGGAGCCTTTAATTCTCTATGATGTATTTGTATGCTGTAGTAATAAGTACCCTGATGAACCTGGGGTATCTTTTCTCAGGGGAAACGCGTTGGAACAGTAGCAGTTGTTTTACTGTATCAAGAGCGCAATTGTGGTATAACAGACGTGACACCCACATATTTTCTATTATTTTCTATAGCATCTTTGTATATAGCACTCATCTTGGCTAGGTGTGTATATATTTTGTGTTTACTTTGACACAGTACTTTCCCTCTCTGTTTGTCCGTTTATTATTTTTTCCTGGGCACTTAAATAGAGTAGGGACTGTCTACGCGGTTGGGGCCACCCTATTAAGGAGGTGGGCACCCCAAAAGGTAGGGATAGATCATTCCCCATGAGAACAGGGCACACATCCCCTATGTCTCATTCTACCTACCCAATATATCCGTAGACTCCACGCACACCCCTTACACATTCTGTATAGCACTTGTGTGTGTCTTTTCTTCCATTTAGTATTTATCTGTGATCTTTTGAGGCTTGTACCTCTCTTAGTTTTAATTAAATAAATGTTAAGTTTTATATCATTTGACCTACGGTGGATTTTCCTCCTTGGTGATATTTACGTGATTTACTCCCACTGGGTCACCCCCATTCAGGGTTCACAGACCCCTACTGTTTTCTGTGTTTTGGATTGCCCTGTAGTAATAAGTAATCAAGTCCTGAAAAGTTGCCATTATACTCCACGAAAGTTCCCACAAGGCAGTAAAGCATACCTGTCATATCACATGATTAGGATAAGCTGTTCTGTATGTACATGAGGAGCAGCACTATTTGTAGTCATTATTAACATTGTATATGGCACTCTCAGCAGATTAGTGTTCTGCATATTGTCTTTTAGCTATTTCCCAATCTCTCAGCAGCACGTAGATGTTCCAAGAGTAGCACTCTTCCCCCTTCATATATGTGTATCACTTGTCGTCAAAACCCTGAGCCAGCTACAAATTGTAACTCATCAAGAGAAGTCATTGCTAAGCTAATTTTGAAAGTGGATGACTGATGAGAGAAGGAAGAATTTTTGTCTGATAAGATATATTACAAAGTTTCTCATATTTGCTTATATTATTGATCTATGAAATATTTGATGAAAAAAACAAGGCCTATTTAGGTATTCTATTAGGATATTTTCTCACAATATCCTTCATTTAAAATTATCAGACTGCCAGATGGCGAAACATGATTTATTTTTCTAGAGAACACATTTCTTTTGCTCCAGATTCTAATAGCGACAAGTAACATCACTACAGATGACTTTTGGCATTGTGCATGGTGATCTTAGGCTTGCGTGCAGCTGTTCGACAATGTAAACCCATTTTATCATTTTCTTAACATACAATTGTCATACTGATGTCACGTCCAGAGGTAGCATAACGTTCTGTCATGAGTGGTATCATACAAGATTCAACACTTGGCATCCCTGCTGTGAATTTCATGGCTAAATGGTTATTACTATTACTTATTACTAAAAGCTACCACTTGATGATATAAGCACTCATACAGTAGTTGACTGAAGCAAATGTAGCAACTCGGAAATTAGCCAGGGTGACATGTTTAAAATCACTGAACTCTTTCTTTAGTTCAACCCATACTGCTACCAATGTATTTCTATGTAGATTACATAGCCATGTGCTTGATTTTACGCACCCCTTTTTTTTTTGCAGTAGATGTGGATAAAGGCCATGTGCACTTAAGGCTATGTTCACACTACGTTTTTTCAGCTCCATTTAAAATGACGTCTGTCATTTTAAGTTTAAAATAACAGACGTCATTTAGCTGTCTGGCCTCCCCTTGCAATCACGGCTGTTGGTACATTATACTAGTTTAGTTGGACTAATTGACCTTTGGATGCGGCCTAATTGAAAAGTATATTGAATTTAATAGTAGAAACGGAGAAAGAATGGTGAAAAAATAAAAACTGTGTGTAAACAACTAATAAAAAACGTTCGCTTTTTACAAAAGACGTCCGAAAATAATTGTCATGATCATTTTGACGTCCGCTGTGATAACGTCCGTTATTTAATACATTGTGTGCATTGGACGTCCTTCTTTCCATTGACTTCAGTGCATTGCATTGCAGTCACTTAAATCATGACAATAATGGACATTTTTTTTTAAATGGCAAAATCGTCTGCCTTTTCTCTAATTTTCACGTTGTGTGAACATAGCCAAAAGGGGTATTCCAGGAAAAACCTCCTAACAAATGTAGGAGATAGTGCCGTACTCCCATCTCTATTCATAATACAGAAGCCAGGGCCTGATACGGACATCAGCAAGGATACAGAGGTCTGATCCCCACTACTTTTGAAAGGTTGGGAAAGTTGATTTTTCCTGGAATACGTCTTTAATAATGAGGAGGGAACTCCACATACTTTAGGAAATACAATGTCTCATCAATTTAAGGTATAAAAATTACAATTATGGGAGTCCCGGCCATTAGATTGGGGCAAGAACCCCATCGAACTCTGAGAGGCACAGAAGTAGTATAGTGAGAGCAGTTGGTTGTTTCTATACCTCATATGGCAATCTATAGGATGAACACATACAGTACAGTAATATATCTGCCATAAAGTGAGATAAGGCTTCCGGGGTGCATTGTCTGAGGCATTGCATGTTTCATGGAATGGCTGTAAATCATATTGTCTACAATCCTCTACTACACCCCATTGGTTGGACCAATGACTTGCAAAATAATAGCTGAACACAGATGTGGAATGCAAGGTAGTCAGGTCTAGGAATGCAAGTATTTGGTAACTATATAGATATAGAGGTATACAGTACACTTTGCTTGCAGTGTTAAACACTGCTGATTTTCTGTATGCAAATGTTTCATACATGATTTTCACAGGGTGGGAACCATTTTAGTTTGCTCCCTAAAGCTATGTTCACACAACGTTGTACAACGACCGTGATTTATACGAAAATATATGTGCCATTGCTGCCTATGGAATCCCGGCCGGAGCGTATACTCATAGTTTACGCTCCACCCGGGATCCCTAGCGGCGCTGCAAACAACTGACATGTCAGTTTTCTGTGGCTGCTATTCATTGAATAGCGGCTGCAAAAACCTGTCAGTGCACACTATGGAGCGAGCGGCTCCGGCCACACGCTCTATTGCGTACAGTTGGGAGTTCTGATGCGGTACGGCATGGATGTGCCCGCATCAGAACCCTGTGGCCCTAAAGATCACCCAGCTGGGTCACAGAACGGCCGGTCTCTTACAAAGTGTGCACATAGATTAAGGGTATGTGCACACTACGGAAAAGCGGCAGAGAAGATCAAGTGGATTCTGTTGAAGTTACGCCCAACATATAGGCTCCATTCTATTCTCAGGCAGATTCAATTTTTTGGGCCGACGGTGGAATCTGCTTGTGAATATAATGGAGCATATGGGACAGGCGGAACTACAAGCGGGGCAGCGGGGTGGGATCCGCTAAAAGTTTCTGCCTCTTTTCTATAGTGTGCACATACCCTAAACAATGAAACCAGGGGGACACTCCTTATAGCCAGTGATGGAGATTCCATTGTACAACAAACAAGTCAATTGCTGTATTCAAATAAATATAAATATAGAATTGTATGTTCACGCTTTATAATTGAGCAGATGTATAGTTGGTATATTTCATGTTTCCTATGTAGTTACAAAATCATTTCATATAATGAGCAAATAATGAATAATTATAACAATGAATGTGCCAGCAACTAAAAGGATCTTCCATGTGATTCACCCCCCAAAATCCCCCCCCCAGAACTTGTGTTTGACAGCACAATCGGAAATAATCCCGACTAATCTGAACTATTGTCGGATTAAACTGTAGGGCTCCATCAGATAACCAGAGCTCACAGAGTCTCCAGGTAGCATCACTGCACAACTCATGATTATAGAATCACACAATGAGTGTGGTTTCAGGGCTTTAAACAGATTCCAAGCTCCATTGTGAGGTGTATTACAATAAATAGGCATTGGCTATATCGGATATAGGACGTGCAGTAAGAGGTGATGGAGGGTAAAGTGATTACACATCTGTTGTCCCTCTTAGAATTTAATATATAATATGCAGACTGTCCATATACAGATAGAAAAACATGAGTCCCTAAAGGTATATTGAAAGCTGTGGAGTAGTAAAAGAAAGTCATTTATGTAAATCTGCAAGGCCTCACTATACAGAGGTAGCGGAAGTGAATTTGTTTAGTGCACTGTGATAACTCTCTGCAGTCCTATAGAAAACCACAGTACTATACAGAAATGGAGACAACACCTTGAGAATATCACAGAGTTCTGCTAAATGTTTTCCATTAGAAAGTTTTTGAAGGTCTTTTTGCCAGTGATAATTATTGTTCTCATGTAAATATGTATAAAAAATAATAATTTCTAAAAGAATAAATACATCTAACTTATATTAAACTGAGGAATATATTATATAACTTGATCCTCTAAAGTGTCCTGTCACTTCAATTGAAGGGGTATTCCCATCTCAGCTAGTTATACATGTAGGACTCATCAAGAGAAATATTTTTGCAAATACAATCATTAACCCTTTGAGGACCAGGCCCAAAATGACCCAGTGGACCGCGCAAATTTTGATCTTAGTGTTTCCGTTTTTCCCTCCTCCCCTTCTAAGAGCTCCAGCACTTTCAGTTTTTTATCTACAGGCCATGTAAGTGCTTGTTTTTTACAGGAATAGTTGTACTTTGTAATGGCGTCATTCATTTTACCATAACATGTATGATGGAATTCCAAATATATTATTTATGAAGATATAAATTGGTGAAATCGCAAAAAAGAATGCAATATGGTAACGTTTGGGGGGTTCCTGTGTCTACGTAATGCACTATATGGTAAAAGCGACATGACACTATTATTCTATAGGTCAGTCCGAACACAACCATATGCAGGTTTACGCAGATTCTCTAATGTTATATATTTTTTTTAAATGAAATCCTTTTTTTTGGCAATTAATTATAAATAAAATGGGACTATTGTGACGCTTATAACGGTTTTATTTTTTCACCTACGGGGCTGTATGGGGTGTCATTTTTTCCGCCATGATCTCTAGTTTTTATTAATACCATAGTTGTGAAGATCGGACGTTTTGATCACTTTTTATTAATTTTTTTATATATATAATGTAACATAAAATCGGTAATCCGCGCACTTTTTTCCCTCTTTTCGTGTACGCCGTTTACCGTTCGCAATGACGCTTGTTATATTTTAATAGATCGGACAATTACGCACGCTACGGTATATTATATGTTTATCTATTTATTTATTTTTATATGTTTTATTTATATAATGGGAAAGGGGGGTGATTTCAACTTTTATTGGGGGAGGGGTTTTGGGGTAGTGTGTTAGTGTTTTTAACTTTTTTTTTTTTACACATTTGAAGTCCCTTTGGGGGACTTTTACATTCACTACTTGGATTTTTACATTGATGAATGCTATGCCATAGGCATAGCATTGATCAGTGTTATCGGCGATCTGCTCATTGAGCCTGCCTGTGCAGGCTCAGTGTAGCAGAGCGCCGATCGGACCGCACGGAGGCAGGTGACAGGGGACTCCCCCTGTCACTTACACTTAAACGCCGCGGTCGCGCCACGATCGCGGCGTTTAAGGAGTTAATGACACGCGGCAGCGCGATCGCTGCAGCGTGTCATTACCGGTGAGGTCCCGGCTGCTGATTGCAGCCGGCCCCCACCTGCTATGAAGCGTGATTGATAGCGTGAGAAACACCCAGGGCGTACAGTTACGCCCTAGGTCGTCTGGGGACAGACTTCCATGGCGTAACTATACGCCCTGGGTCGTCTAAGGGTTAAGCAAACTTGCCTCCTTCTCTTGATATGCTTCTCTTTCTCTCCCGTATTTGACAGCTTGTTGTCAAGGTTACAGACCACCACTCTGCTCTAAAAGCAGTTGTCTTAAGATAGGTAAATTTACGTTGTGATCCCTAATAGAGACAGGGAATGATATGAGCTATGTGTAGTGCTGCGGAATAAGTTGGCACTATATAAATAAAGGAATGATTTGGGGGGGGGGGGGTTGGAATAAATACTTTGGGGAAGTCTTATCAAACATGGTGTAAAGTGAAACGGGCTCAGTTGCCCCTAGCAACCAATCAGATTCCACCTTTTATTTTCCAAAGAGTCTGTGAGGAATGAAAGGTGCAATCTGATTAGTTGCTAGGGGCAACTGAGTCAGTTTCACTTTACACCATGTTTGATAAATCTCTCCCCCCCCCTATGTGTTTAATAAATAATTGCACTAATAAGATTTTTTCATTGAACTTGAACCTGCATCTCTATTGTGCAAGAAATTTGGATCTGGATATTTATCTGTAGCAGGGGGTCTAGTGTCAAAACACAAAGTAGGGTGGATAGAAGAAAACTGTCTTGTGCCATTCATTATCATGGTGCCTGGTGCCATCCATTATCTTGGTGCCTGGTGCCATTCATTATCTTGGTGCCTGGTGCCATCCATTATCTTGGTGCCTGGTGCCATTCATTATCTTGGTGCCTGGTGCCATCCATTATCTTGGTGCCTGGTGCCATCCATTATCTTGGTGCCTGGTGCCATCCATTATCTTGGTGCCTGGTGCCATCCATTATCTTGAATTTCTCAGAGGAGAAATTTTGTCTATTTATCTTCTGTATTTCGTAAGATTTGGCTGGTTTTAGGAGGAAATTGTGAACATAGTCATACTGAAAAATAAGAGTGTGGCTATAGCTATGTCAGTTCAGGACCTGTAGGTGAGAATGAGTGTATAGAGGAGAGGGAGTTAATTGGAGAATCAGGGTATTTTTTTGTAAAACATAAACAGTGGTGCAAACCAAAGCTTTGATCTAGATGTGTGATAGAGAAATAATTAAAGTTATTCTGGGAGAATTTAGTGCGTGCAGCTTCCCTCACCAGCTACTACAGTGATTTGGAAAAAGCTGGAAATTTCAACTTAATTTAACCAAAGATCGAAGTCTCCTTGACAGAAAATACTAATGAGGACTTAGAAATCATGTGGAGATGAAAATGCTAATTAAATGCCCTCTTGGACTGTCAAGTAGACCATGAAATATGCGACAGGCCTAGAGGAATAGTTCTAAGGAACATTCAAAAACTTATAACATATAGTCTTCAGACCTTAATAGGCCATTAAATCATTTTTATTTTACTAGTCTATTTTTTTTATTTTTTTTTTAATCGAGTTTGGAGTTCATGCAGGTGATAATATTGAAGCTTGTCCGTGGGTATGGGACTCTTCAGTAGTCTTCACTAGTCTTGGGGTTTTGCTTTAGTTGACTTAGCTTATTGCCAGTAAGGCTGTGAATTAAGAAGAATGCAGGATATAAATAGTTTATTGTTTTACATTGGAAGAGAAGGCTAGAGCAACTGGAAATAGCCATCTGGACTATATTTGTCTATTCTTGGCTAGTCTGTGAATTGAATAGTTTTAACAATCTCCTTTTTCTGGAGGCTGGAACTTGTTGGGTTCTAGAAAAGAACATGCATAGTGCATCACATCTTTTTGTATATAAACAGGGCCTCCTATCAAAATGTCAGGTGTTGTGCATACACTCATGTATCCCAGCTCCTGTAAGGCCCAGGCAGATCCCCCTTTTGGCTCCTGGTGACCATGTAATGATCACTAGAGGCCACAAAAAAACTCTGTAGCCCTACAGGCCTCATAGACTCCAGTGTGGGCCTTACAGGAGCAGGGAGCAGTGGATATATTCAAAACAAATCTTCAGCACTGATCATCCAGGCATACAGTGCATTGATCAGGAGCTTGGCTTACAGCTGACTGACAGTGGCTTGAGAAAGTCTCTATGGCACTTTTTTAGTAGAGAATAAAGACATTTTCTATTTTTTAAGGGCACAGGCAAATATATGAAATGTATCATGTGTCTCCTTGACTTATCAGTCAGCTAAAAAGGTCAGCAGCTTGAAAAGTGAATTCCATCTGACATATTCACTTTAGGATTTGTTCATCCGGCTATATAGCACAATAGATGCAGTCCATAAAAAGCTATCATAATATATAGAGATGAGCAAAGCAGGCTTCGTTAAGGCTCATACAAAGGAATGGTGGGCATGCGCCATTACCCAGATGTGTTGCCATATCCGTTCTCTAAATCCACAGGTTGCATGAGCCTCTTGCCAAGTAGGGACAGTTAGAGAGCCTCAGTTATGTACCCCCTGGGCATTTATTGTTTGTGGTAGGTATGTCTAGTTGGGAAAGTTGTTCCATGTTGGCCACATGTAACCTTTAAGAAAAGTGCCTGGTCATTACAACATGTATGTGGCAGGAAAAATTTCTATTGTTATGGCAGGGGATGTTAATTTTGTTGTGGTTTAGTGTGTTAAAATATACACTAATACAGTGATTGCTACTGTTATCTATTATAAAGGATGATACTTGGTAATTATTTTATACAGAGACTCTAATGGACACTACTTGCTATGTGCTAGAGGTCCTCTATTGACAAAATAGGACTTGTATTTCAAAGGACATTAAACAGACTTACAGTGACGGAGGTGTTGTGTTGCCTTGTTACCACTACAGCAGTCACTAGATTCTTTTGTTTACGGGTGTTTATGGTAAAAATGTAATATGGATGCTGTGTCAAGGGACTCTTAAAGGTAAATGGGGTACTCTGTACCACAATGAGCACTGATTATAAGTGCCTTATCAAACAGTTTGACTGTTCCCCATTGGGCAGAGGACATCCAACTTTTTAACTTATGTTTCTATTTATTTTGATGCACTTATTTACTTATTGGAGGCCGGAGGCTATGACTTATCTGTTGTACTTGGTGTTTGAGTAAAGTCACTAATGAACGATCATACTTTGTCTCCCTTTTTGGCTGATTTTTGCTGCACCACAAAAACACCAAGTGTGTCCCTATGATCCTCTGACAGGTGACTCACTGGGTTAATTTCACCCAGAAGAGCTGTGGATGACTGTAGATAACTGGAAAACAATGACTCATTGTACATCAGTGATCTTACAACACAGCTCTACTGTGTGAAGTTAAATATGTCAGTCACCTGTCAAGTTACATCAGGTGGCCTGTTATATAACCATGCCTGGCAGCAGAATATCTGTCATTTACAATGACACTTATTTTCCTTGCAGATACAGTTTCAGAACAGACCACCTGACGTAACCTGACAGGTGACTGACAGATTTAACTATACACAGGAGAGTTGCCGACTGTGTATACTGGCACAAAAATTGACAGGACAGGAGCTACCCTCACACCATTTATCTGTTCTTGATACCTAATCAACCTTCTATAACACTCTCTATAAGCATTCCTTGCTCATCATTACGCTACCTATCTGTCTCTACCTAGTGTAAACGTATGTGTTTAATTCACTGCACAGGAGCTGACTTGTATATATATATACAGAAGCAGAAACTACAACATTGCATGGGGGAAGGAAGGGGGGGGGGACATTGCCTTGCCTTCCATTGCCCAGCTCCCAGGGATTATGGATAACCCCTTGCACCTGCACTTTTGCTTTAATGTAATGTACTATGTGAGGCAACCATTTTGGACCGACTTCAGTACCAACCTCCCTTGCGTTTAGTTGGTCCACTCCACTGCCAAAAAATAAAAACATAAAGCAGGCTAAAAGGAAGAGAGAGGCACCATAGGGTAATAACATCAATACTCGGGTGGGAAGGGGGAGCACATATGGTTATGCTCACAAAGAGTACAACACCTTGTAGCGCTATCAACGAAGATAGACGGAGTAGCCGCAGCAGCCAGTCCAAGAGTTTGCTGTCGAGGATCCTGAGCCACGAGATCCCGATGCCGGAGAAAAGAGATGTGTCACAGCCTCAGAGTTATGCCGGGCTAGAGTAAAAGGACCTTGTTCGGCGCTGAACGGTACTTTAGTTCAAACAGGTATATTGAAGAGATGATATATTGTCTCAGAAACAACGCGTTTTGAGGTGTAGTACCTCTTTATCAAGTTAAAAGAGACATATAAGAGCATACAGAGTAGTCTCAGATAAATAGGCAACTGATTGCAGTTTGGTGGGAGGGGGATACACCAGTACCGCCCTCAACCTGATGACACTATTTAGGTTAAAAAGAATATTGTTAAACATACTACACAATAAATATATGCAATAAAATAGTATAAAATAGGATTAATACTATTACATGCAGCATAAAACCAAAAAAAGATGATTAGCAAAGACTTGACAGTGTGTCTGATCATGTGATTTTTTATTTTTTATTTTTTTATATATGAAGGAACTTTATTCGGCGAGCAGTCGGGGAGCGCATCACTAGAAGTGAGATGAAACATTTCACTAGTGCCGGAGACCGGGCTGCTAAAATGTGACTCTACCATCGCAGATTTTGAGCGCACAGAAAAAAGGGATAAAATAAAATCAAAATCAAATGTGCGCCGCTAAGGGTTATTGATGATCTAACGGCGGCGGAATTAGTGGACTGAGAAGATAACAGTTAGGAGAGGGAGATTGAGACTACCGTAAGAGAAAATAATTAGAAAATAATTAGAAAAAAAAAATATATAGAAAAAAAAAATATATATATATAAATTATTAATTAAGAATAAGGACTTTAGTATAATAGAACTATTAGGATATAAATACATATGTTGTGGATATAAATACATATGTTGGCTACGTGTGATTAGGATAATAAATGCATAAATTAATAAAGAATGATAGGTAATAAATAGATAAATGAATAAATAGATTGGTATAAATATATAAAATTAGTATTGTGATAAACCGGTACTTAGATAATAATATTTTATTAGATATTTATTTTGAATGCCTCATTGAGACCACCGGGCGACAGTGTATGCAGTTTATAAATCCAAAACATTTCCCGTCGTTTGAGTGTTTGGAAACGATTTTGCGTATTAGGAGGTATATGGTCAATGGGACAAACTAGAAACCCTTTAAAGCTGCTCTGATGATGTAGTGCGGAGTGTCTTGATACACTGTGTTTCATGAAGCCAGTATTAACGTTATGTCTGTGCTTATTTATTCTCATTCTTAGGGTCATGGTGGTTCTCCCTATGTATTGTAGACCACATGGACAGGTGAGTAGATATATAACGTATTCAGTTCCGCAGGTCATCTGTTGTTTGATACAGAATTTTTCTTTTGTAGTTTTACTACTGAAAATGTTCGTTACAGATAGATTCTCACAACATTTACATTTATTACTCTCACATCTGAAAGATCCACCTATGGTTTTATTTGAAGTGATACTGTTTGTTCCTTCTTCTACAGATCTTAGCTTGCTGGGGGCCAGGTGACTTTTTAGAGTTCTTGCTCTTCTGTAGATGCATTTTGGCATCAAAGGGAGTTCATCTTTTAGAAGTGGGTCATTTAGAAGAATCACCCAATGTTTATTGAGAATATTTTCTATTAGTTTAAAGTTGGAGTTATAGGTAGTGATAAAAGAAACCATATGTTTTTTGTTATTGTTACCTTGTGATTCTTGAGGGAGTCTGGGTTTCAGACAGTCTTCTTGTGTGAGACTGTTGGCTCTATTGTATGCTGCATTTATCACTTTTCTGGGGTATCCTTTTGCGGAAAACCTATTACTAAGTACTCTGCTTTGGGTCTTGAAGTCGATATCCTTTGAGCAGTTTTTCCTAATTCTTTTGAACTGACTAAAAGGTATATTATCTTTCCACTTCCTGTGATGTGCACTCTTGTAGTCCAGATAGCTATTGCTATCGACTTTCTTGAAGTGGGTACTCGTAGTGATGGTTCCACTTTCAGAACTGAGTATTACATCTAGGTATTCTACTTTGCAGGTGGAGTAATTGGCTGTAAAGGAAAGGCCCCACAAGTTCTCATTAAGGTAAGATACAAAGTTTTTCGCCTCATTTAAGGTACCATCCCAGATGAAGATGAGGTCATCAATATATCGTTTAAAAAGGTGAATTTTTTGTGACCAAGCGGAGTTTTGATGTATAAATAATTCTTCAAAGCAGCCCATATAGAGGTTGGCATAACTGGGGGCAAATCTAGTCCCCATTGCCGTACCTCTAATTTGTCTATAGATTAACCCTTCAAATTCAAAATAGTTATGTGTGAGAATAAACTTAATACTGTCCAGAATAAATTGTTTTTGTCCGGTAGGGATGGTGGGGTCTTTGTCCAATACGCTCGAAACACAGTTCATGCCTTTATTATGAGGGATATTCGAGTATAGCGATGAAACATCTAGCGTGATCCATAGGTAATTTGAAGACCAGGTGATATCTTTAAGGAGATTTATAAGGGTAGTGGAATCCTTTAGGTAAGAATTTAGAGTTATAACATATTTTTGTAGCATTAAGTCTACATAGTGAGAAAGGTTGCTACTTATAGAGGATACTCCCGAGATGATGGGTCTGCCAGGAGGTTTCTTAGGGTCTTTGTGTACTTTAGGTAAATGATAAAAGACTGCTAGAGACGGATTATGTGGTATGATGTATTTCTTTTCTTTTTCAGATAATATACCCATAGTGAACGCCGCGTCCACCATTTTAATTCAGCCAGGTGAGTATATGTGGGATCACCATTAAGTATTTCATAGTAATCCGTATCAGAAAGTATGTTGGATGCTTCTTCCAGGTAATCTTCACGTTTTTGGATGACTATTCCTCCTCCTTTGTCCGCGCTCCTTAGGACAATGTTCCTGTTTTTGGTTAAAGAGATAAGAGCATTTCTTTCTTGTGTAGTCAGGTTGGATGGGAGTTTGGGTAGAGTGTTGATCTTCCGAAACTCTGAAGCTATAGGTTTAGCAAAGGTTTCAATATAGCTTCCTTTGTGTTGTACGGGATAGAAGGTGGACTCTGGACGGAGGGAAGTATAACAAGGGGGAGGGGAGGAGCTGGGGTGGAGGCCCAGATCAGTAGTGAGATGAGACATCTCCATGGGGGGTATCTGATCCATATCAGTAATGAGAAAATGTCTGCGCAATGTTAATTTCCTGGTGAAAGCATGTAGATCTAGGAACAATTGTAATTCATCAAAATTACCAGTAGGGCAAAAGGATAATCCTTTACTTAAAAGGGATATCTCTTTTCTTCTGAGTAAGGGCCCTATTCCACCGGACGATTATCGTTCAGATTATCGTTAAATCGTTCGAATCTAAACGATAATCGTTCGGTTGAAATGCAGTAACGATTAACGACCGAACGAGAAATCGTTGATCGCTTTATAAGACCTGGACCTATTTTTATCGTTGCTCGTTCGCATTGAATAAGACATCGTTCGCAATAGATACGAACGCAATAGCGAAGAAATACGGAAGAAGAAACGATCGCAATTACGATCATAAGTAACGATTATCGTTCCATGGAAATGAGTGAACGTTTTCAGGTCTTTCGCAATAGCGGTCGTTTGAGATCGTTAATCGTTAACGATTATGCTAATGATAATCGTCCGGTGGAATAGGGCCCTAAGTAGTCAGAGAGATTAAAAATCTTCACTTTTACATCCTGTTCCTCTTTGGGGTTTGTAACCCTGGAACGCTTTCTTCTGTATTCATGTCGTCCTCCTCTGCATCCTCTTTTAGTTTTTTTCTTTTTCCTTTGAGTGGGAGGAAAAAATTTGTAATTTTCATAGTGGTAGGACTATGCCTGACAGTGTAGGAAGCCACTGGGTTGATAGTATTTGGTAATGGAAGGAAGGAAACTGTATGATTGAACGTTTGAAGTGTGGTATTCTGAGTCGTACGAGGGGTATCTGGGGAGGATAAATGAGTAGGAAGAAGAGAGTCTTCCAAAGAAGCTGAGGTAGTTATGATGGTGGTAATGGGAGATTTGAGATGTTCAGGCGGTGGGATAATTTTGTGTATCACGGTTTTTGGTACGCTAGAGAACTGAGTGGGAGGAAGGTTAAGTGGTCCATATTGGGATGGATCCAATTCTGGAAAATCCAAACTGAACTGAGTGGAAATGTTGGGTGTGACATTGGGATCTGGGTTTGTGAAGCCAGATGAAACCTTGGATTCCAGGTTTGAGACACAAGGAGAACAGAATAGGACAGGCAAATCAGATTCAGACGTATTCTGATTAGACAATGAGGTATTAGGATTAGACGATGAGATCACCTCGGGTTCTGAAGATGTTGAAGGTAAGGTAGTCGACACTGGCGGGTTGATTGCAAAATCAGTATTGATGGAAACAATATTGGTAGGATCAGTGTTGGTGTGAGCCGCATGTGCAGTATGCGGACTGTCTACAGAGGGGTAAGTAGAAGGAGGTATGGTGTGTCTCCTAGTTTGTTTTTTGTGTGAAGAAATTTTCCTATTTGTGTTTACAAAAACATTTCTATTGCAAAAATTAGTCATATGATTATCAGTTTTATGTTTATTGGTACTTCTCAGTGGTTGTGTTTTGGTGGATTTGGTAACATTTTTTGGGGCCAGTGGTTCATGTGGTTTTAACCAAAATTTCACATTGTCATTCGTGAAGTCCGATCTATCTCTGATCAGTTTACCTGATTTTTTATCTAGGATGTCTTTTTCATGGGCTAGAACTTTGCTAGTAGTGATACGGTCAAGTTTAGTGAAATGTGGATGATTACGACATAAATTCAACTTATCATGAAGAGCAGTAATCTGTAAGCCTAGATCATGGCAGAGAGAGGTCCTCTTAATGAGGAGTCTCTCCATCATGCCCCTGGCGCACATAAGCATAAAATTATCCCAATCTTTAACAAATTCAACATCATCTTTAAATAAACAGTCAAACCGTAATCTCAGTCCTCTTGGAACAAGATTTTCCTGTAAGTAAATTTCTAAAAACATTGCATCAACAATAAAAATAAAATAAACTAAAAACAGTCAGCCTCTGAGTCTGTTATTTAATGTTCTGGGACAGTGTCCCAAACTAGCAGCTTAGAGAGCAATGAAGAATCACCAGAGATTGTAGAGACCTATTCTTAGGACACTGATTGTTTGTAGCTTCTGGCTGTTAACCATGGTCTATGAATGGTGGTGGGGGTGGTACTGGGTAATAATTGGCATTCTGCATGCAAAAAAGATTTAAGGTCACGGTTTCCCAGCTAGAGTATGCTCTAACTTGTCAATTTTCTCCACTACATCCCCAAAGTGAGTGGAACCTAATGGAGTAGGGTTTGGGTTAGCTGTGTGTAGCAGATTGTAATGGATTTTTTGTGGAAGAGTAGGGGATAGAGCTTACCTGATGTTCATTCTGGCCATATACCCCAGTTTGGTAACCTAACCCACAGTTTTATCTCTGAATTTGTCAGAATTAGTAAGCTACATTCACCAAATTGCTTACTTCCAGCTTCACTTTTATGCTTGTAATAATTCTTGTTCTATGGGCAAAATGTTGTTTTCACTTTAATACGGTAATATGTTAACTTAAAATATATGTAGTCATTTTAATGTTTTTGCTAAAACAGTATAAAACCATTTTCTCTTCACTAAATCAGTAGAGGTCAAACATATGGTTTTGCAATGTAAATCTATTGGCTTATTGACCCTTTCCGTGGTGCTGACTCTGAAATTGTTTACTACTCTGGAAAAAACTATTCCAGCATAATCTATTTGTGACTCGGATCACTACTGTAGGGCAGACCTCCCTTTGTGCCTTTGATTGGCTGACTTTGCCTTCTTTGCAATGGGATCACTACGGCTAGTTTTCTCACAATCACCCTTAGCCAGGAAACACGCATGTAACATATCTGACCATTTTTGCAATCTGCTGTTATGATTCATCCATATGTAAAAAAAAAAAAATCCTGCACACAGGAAACAAGGCACTTGAAACACGTAGGGGTGCTGAACCTATATCTGATCATGGTAATCTAGAAGAACTACACACTATTTATTAAACCACATGTTGACTAGTGATGATCGAACAAATCGTAAAATGTTCGAGTCGAACCAACAACAGTAGTGAATATTACGCGCTCGCTCAATCGTATGTATGACACAATACGCACAAAGAATGCAAGGCCCCCGTGTATTGGCAGAGCTGCAAGGAAACATGGCCCAGAGATCCTGCCCACTCGGTTTTGCTGAGGCCAAATATCTTGTACAAAATATGGACAGTATGGATTATGATCTCACAAAGGGATCAGTGCAGAATCCTAATCTGCATAAAAAAATAATAGTTGGCTTGTGGAGGAAGTTCAATCTAAGAATAAGTCGGGGGCAGATACAAAGGAACTGGTGTGACCTCAAATACAAAAGCCCGCAGCAGCTGAGACAGATCCGTTCTGAGATACGCTGAAGTGAGTAATATGCTGGGAGCCTAATACTGGGGTGTGTAATATACTGGGGAGTCCCATAGAGAAAAACATGCAGCAAGGTAGATGAGGGTAGCTGAGTACTTGGAAGTCACAGTCAAGATTAGGGAAGGCAAATTCTATTTCTGCTGTCTAGCAACCAGACAGTAATATTAAAGAAAACTATTAGTGGGATCCAGAAAATAATGAGTCTTTACATAAACAAAACTTCGCTTTTCTATAAAAAGTGGCTTTTATTTTCAAAATAGTAAATTAGTAAAAACAACAATAGTTGTTCTTTGTTCCTATTCCCTCCTTACCAAATTAAACTTATTTATTTTATTTTTTTTATGTAAAATGATTATCCTGCAGAAAACAAGCCATAATAAGGTACACAAACAGAATAAAAAAGTACTGGTGGGCTCTATGGATGGCGGTAATTGTTTGGATCTATAGAATAAAGGGAATAAATATGTTGTATGGTAAAAAGCACAAATGTTGAATTGCAAAGAAGACTTGGACACGTAAACTTCTCAGAATAACTCTTTGTTAGTAGATATTTTCCAACAGTATCAATATCACAAGAAATAATCAATAACAGATTTCACCACAGTGCTTAGGAGTCAGGAGAACCCGATGGTTACACCGTGGCGCTGGTAAGCTCCATTCCTGTCTGAAGACTCTCACTCTTCACAGAACGTCAGATGACGACCAAACGTCTTGCTACACTTCGGGGGTCCACCCCCTTTCTCAAGGGGGTGGACCCCCCAAAACGTAGCGAGACGTTTGGTCGTCATCTGACCCTTCTTTAGGGTACAAACACACGTACCGGATCTGCAACGGATTTCTCTGCGTGTATTCACAGCGAAATCCATACCGGATCCCTTGCCTTTTAGTTTTTATGAGAATACATACTCACAGCGAGATTGATATCCTGCTGCAAGTATGTAAGTGACAGCCCCGTTAACCCCCCGGCGGCCGGAGCATACAGTACCTGCTTAATGCTCAGGCTTGCTTCGAGGGTTTAGAGCTTTGCCTTGCCCTGCCCCGCTGAGCAGGATGACCAAATGAGCTGGAGTGTGGCTGGCGGTGGAGAGGGGGGGGGGGGGTTGCGAGGCTGTCACTTACATGTCAATACCACTGCGATTATATATTCTCATAGAAACTAAAAGACAAGGGATCCACAGCGGATTTGGTATGTGTGTTTGTACTATACATCCATAAATGCCAATCTTGGGTCGGCTACTGAAAAATGATAATGGTCTAACTGACTTCACTATGGAATAAAATCTTCATTCCTCATGACTGTTACATTGTGCTTTGCATCTGATATTGTATAATATAGCTCTTCTGCAGAATCCTTAGGTTGCTAGCACACAATCATAGAGGCTTTGTATCTTTGGCACAGTTTGACCGGAGTCATGAATTACCACTGTTATGATCTATTACATGACAAGGGGTTGTGTAATGTGTGTTAGGCTCTCATAGGACACTTGCTGTTTGGCCTTCAATGTGTAAATAATGGTACCACACTGACAGCAGCTCGATAAAAAGAGGAATTCTAATTACAGAGCTTTATAAGATGTTTTAAAATACAAAAGGCATTTCATCTCTCGATGATAGAAATGTATCTAGTGACCCATACTTAATGGATTAGAGCAGTTGAAAGGAGACTTCATCGGGGCATGCTACATCAAACCTACCTATTAATTAACAGCTCCAAATCTGAAGACCAGCAAAATATCATCTACAAAAAGCCACCACTCAATGGAGTAAATGCTAGACTAGCTGCTCTTATTTATTTCTAAGTAAAACATTTATTTGGAGACTTATTGACATCTTATGAACTTTTTTTTTTAAAGAAAACTCAAAGGAAAATTTTAGTTACTGGCACATTGTACAGCTATGTTCACACAACATCAAAAACGTCCGTTTTTGTCTTGATTTTGCAGACTTCAATGCAAATGCATTGAAATCAAGGGGATGACGGACATCCAATGCGCACAGTGTATCAAATGACGGACATTGTCTGTACGGACATCAAAATAATGATCATTATATGTATAAAGCTAGTGGGCACCACTAATAATCATGAAGTGCTAAACCAATGCATATAAGTAGTACATCAACCTCTCAAAGAAAAAAAGCATATGCACAAAAAATGGTAGCACATCACGAAAATCTTTATTATAACACTGACATAGAAACAAAAACACCACATAAATATTATGAATGTACAGGAGTAGTAAAATGAGGGAGACACCACCCCAAATACTGCTCTACATTAAAAACACTAAAATGTCACCATAAGTCCTTCTGGTGTTCCAGCCAGGGCTAATCTACCACTCTGACTCTGGACTATATGTACAATAACAGAAATCCAACATCTCTCTCTAGACAGAGACCCGGTAAAACAAAATATAACCACAAATGATGGAGAATAGAAAAAAATAAGAAAACATCACCATATGCAGTCCAACAGAATGAGAGTCAGATGGGATAAGAAATCAGCCCACGCGTTCCGCCGTCTAGCGGCTTCCTCAGGGCTTCTTTCTGAGGCCTTTTGTAAACAGTGAACATAATTTTTTAGTTGCTCAACACAGTTATTCTTTTTTCACCGTCCTTTTTCCTGTTTTTGCTATTAAATTTGATGGATTTTTCAATTAACGGCACACCCAAAGGCCAGTTGGTCCACCTAAACTTAAATAATCTACCAACAGCCGTCTTTGCACTGACGGGCGGCCAAACAGTGAAATGACATCAGTCATTTTAAATTCAAAACGGTGAACGTCATTTTAAACAGAGAGAAATGCCTGAATTTGTGCTCCTTGGATTCCACATAGAGTTTAAAGGGGGCCATCTCAAAAAGAAAACCTTTTTTCATACACTGGCATATAAATTTTATAGCAGGGGATCCCATACTTGTGACCCTTAAAATAGTTCTTATTTTATAGGATTTGACTTCTTTGAATGATAAGCATGTTAGACAAGAGAAATAGGCCAACTGGCCCAGAGTGTAACAGGTCCATCTCCCAGTGGTCCCCTGAATAGACGGGTCTCTGTGTTTTGCTGTAATTTGCCCATAATTGTGTCGACATTTCCACAGCTTTGTGCCAATCAGAATAAATTTGTGGCAACCTTTCTGTATCCAGAAGATTTCTAAAGGGTTGTACAGGTAATATGTGCATGTAAATTTTGGGAGGACCTCAGAGTCAATTCTATGAATAACCACCTAGGCACCCCAGTCTGATACTGAACAGAAGAAATATGTATCTAGTCAGAGATTATCCAGTAACAATAACTGATCATTGGGGGACCCCACCCTACAGCCCAAAAATGAAGAGTGGTGTGGAGATTGCCAGTGATAGTCACCTATCGGAGGAGGAAGTAAAATGCACCTTCTTTTCCCACCTCTAATCAATAACTATATGTGGAATTCACTCTCTCCGGATCTTTGATTCACTAGGGGGATCAACTTGCATTGACTAATACTAATGAATACATCTCTGTAGGTGCTCAGAGTGAAGCACATTCAGGTAAATCTAGCCATTGTTCATCTGTCTTTAAGATAACCTTCCCTATGGTGCACCCATATTTTCCATTTAGCCATGTTTTTCCTTTTAGCCATATCATTCCAGCCCACAAAGAGAAGAGGTCTTAAATACAGAAGTTGATGTGGACTATTCTAGTAAATATAAAATGTATGCTCAACAAATCTCTTAAAATATGACATCATTGGATTGTTTTTTTGGGGGGGGGGAATCTCAAAAATACTAATTTCTTCTTTCATACAATACAACCAGAGGCCCGAAAGTGATGCATCAAGGCTCCTAAGTGTAAGAAGTATGGAATTATTACGACCCTACCTAGAACTGGTCACCCAGACTTTTCTTTTCACAAGGAAAGGGCCTTGGTCAAGAAGGTGGACAAGAAGCCAATGGTCAGTCTGACAGAGCTCCAATGTTTACCTGCTGACATCAAAGAATATTCCAGAAGGACTACTATCTTTACAATTCTCAACCAAGCAGGTCTTTATAGTAAGGTAACTAAATGGAAGCCGCTGAGCAGTAAGAGGAACATGACATTCTTATAACTTAGAATTATTATTGTAACAGAAATGTAACATTTAAATAAAACATAATATTAATTTTATTAAAAGGGGTGCCTCCTAGTATATAATACATGATTATCAACCATATTGTTATTGTTATAGAACAATCACTCAAAGGTAAAGATGTTTTCAAAGGCAAATAAATTATATATACTGTCATTAGATTGAAAATATCCTAAAAATTATAAAAGCGGAGATTATCTCTCAGTTGGGAATACACTTCACATGGTATATTTTGTTCTTTCCTTGTACTGTGCACAGTTCTATTTGTCACTGTTCATCACAGGGAGCAGATTTCTTAACACTCCAAATAAATAGTCTTATTGGGGAGCGTGACAGCTTCAAAAGGCCTTTTAATAGCAATTATTCAATAGTTTTGCTTGAAGTATATCTACACAATACTCTGCACATCGCAGTCTGCAGTAGGTTCAATGACATGAAATTAAAATTTTGAATTACAAAAAAAACCAGCAAATTTTTATTCTCTCGTCCACTTTTGCGGCTCTTGATTATGGTAAACATTAAGGGGGGCACTTATTAAGTTCCGCATTTTTTTTTGTGCCGGGCCTAAAAATGTTTCCACAGCCCCGACAGTTCGCAGATTTATGTAAAGGTACACTGCCTTTACATGAATCCTGTGCGCACCACTGCGCATGGAGGGAAACCTATGCCAGCTCAGAGCAGTTACATTCGTCAGACCCAGAGTCTACACCCCTCCTTCCCCCTGGTGCAATTGGCGTAATATGGCCAAATGCGAATATTCGCAAAACAGGCCTTTGCAAATAAATATACTTACATCAGTAAATACAGTACAGTGTATACAGCTGGTACAGTACAGCATCAGCTGCATACACCATTCTACTATATTACTGGTATCAGAATCTATACACAATTCTATTACATCACTGATATCAGCTGTATACACTTGTTCTATTACACTACTGGTATCAGCTCTATACACCATTCTGCTATATCACTAGTATCATCTCTATACACCATTCTATTACACCACTGGAATCAGCTCTGTACACCATTCTATTACATCACTGGTATTAGAAGCTTAATGCACCATTCTATTATATCACTGGTATCAGAATCTATACACAATTCTGTAATGACAGTTATGCTTGCTGACAGTGCTGACAGTCGTAGCGGGCCTTGGCTATCTCTGAAAGCCGGAACCCACCTTGGATGACACAGGCAAAGCTTCTAAATGCCTGTGTCATCCAGAAGACGCTAGTTTCCAGGGATGGAGGGGGGGGCAGTCTGGGGGGGTCCCTGTGGCTACTGGAGTTGCTCCCGCATGGTTCCACTGTTGGTGCTGTTCCTGTATTCTATGTTGCTCCTTCTTCCTCCTCCCAGCTCAGACGCGCTTCCTACTTCTGTCCTCCTACCTCTGTCATCCTGCTTGAACGCTCCCTCCTCCTTCATCATGACCCTGTTAGCTCTGCCGGGTAGCAATTTTAAAGGGGTTATCCAGTGCTAAAAAAACATGGCCACTTTTCCCCCTACTGTTGTCTCCAGTTCAGGTGCAGTTTGCAATTAAGCTCCTGGAACTGAGTTTCAAAACCCCACCCAAACTTCAGACAACAGTAGGGGGAAAGTGGCCATGTTTTTGTAGCGCTGGATAACCCCATTAACATGTAAGCCCCTATTCTGGTCTTTTTATGGAGTCTTCTCAAAAAGAGGCATTGTCCATAAGAAATAATCATTTACAAAAAAAGGGTCACAAAAAATGGTCTGGAAAGGGGGTGTTCTTCTCAAAGAAGTGATCTGCTCAGGAGGTTTCACTTTATTTTATTTTCAATTAAATTTATGGTTGTATTTAGCTTTTATTTTACTGTGTGTGTCTCTAGCCGCAATGGGAACTAATACCATCAATATGGGACAAAAATGTAAAATTTGTGCTTTAATTCAGGGATTTAGTAAGGATATTGCTTTAACTGTTTGTAAATAATTTCTAATAGGATATTTATAAATATTTAGATACAAATACTTAGAAGTCAATTAATGCTTGAAGTCTGGAACCAAGGATGCCTTATGTTGAGTTTTCTCCCTTGAGATGCTTCACCAGGCCTTTGCTCTAGCTTCTTTCAGTTATTGTTTGTGAGCCATTTATATATTTCGTCTTCAGTAAGTAAAATGCATAATCGGGTTGGGGAGAGTTGACTGAATTTCCAAAATTCCTGATTCTTTAATGCAACATTTTTTTGTTGCACTCCTTCAAATAAAACGTAATGCCTGCAGTCCAATTGCATATTGATGGCTTTGTCAGGTCGCTATTGTGATGGTGTACAGAGGTTATAAAAAAAAATGTGTGCAAATGTTGAAGGTAAGAATTTCCTAATTAGTTCAAAGCCTGGTTGCCTGTAAGTGAAGGATGAATGACAGCACAAGAGTATTTAACAAGGAATGGTAAATGTAGCTACACAATATAAGTAGTGGTCATTTCTATGGTTTCAGACCAAAATGAGGAAGTTTGTTGATCAATGTGATCAACAATCAAATGGTAGAAGAATGACTATAAAGAGTTCGGAGTTAACACCCGAGAAGGAATCCTCCATGTTAGCCTCATAAGTGGTCCTTCTGTATGTTTATTTAGGCACAACAGGTACAGTGCAGCAAAACAGGTTCAAAACAAACATAAACCAAGCAATTCCTGCTCGTCTGAGCGCTTCCTATACAGTTAGAGCTTAGCTGTATGGCAGACACTGGCTTCCTCCAGTTTTTAGCTTCTCTAGCCCCAAAGCAAAGTCCTGAGTACCAGCTGCCCTGGTCAGCTGACTAGCTGACTCTAAAAAGGCCAGGTCAAAAACTCATCAGGAAACATGGGGAGTAGGCACCCACCCAACACATTACCTACCCCCAATAAGAGCCGTCCCGGATCGTCTGTTGCACACAGACATACTACTGTTAACCAGCAGCCAACTTACCTAATGTACTGTAGCTGACCCACCTCTTACTTCACCAAGGCTCATTACCTTGGTGACATGTATCGGCACTTCTCCAGGTATATGTGAAGAACCTTGCTGGTATATACACATCATCACAGACCTTCCCAGCTGCTTTCTTACATATCCCCCTCCTGAAACTAAACGCGTGACAGCGCATCCGCTTTAGCCTGTTGGGACCTGGGACGATGTTCTACACTGAACCACGAACCACCGGGTCACTCTTGCATTTATTCCTATATTTCCACTGTATACAAAAGTTGTTGTACTGTATACAAAAGTATACATCCACTGTAATGGGGAAAGATCTGTGACCACCCTAAATTGTCTTCCCATTAGGTACAGTATGATCCAGGCAATTGTAGCAGGAAAGCAAATGTATATTGCTACCATCCTCCTACATAAACACAGCGGTACTGCACATGTGTTTTCGTTAGTGTAATAGTATAGTCAAGGTACAGGAAACTACCTATCATGTCAAGGTATAAGAAGAGTTAAACTGAGTTGTTTGTCTTTTTGTTTTGTTTTTAATTTCTTAATGCAACATATTTAGAACATGATGTATATCTCCCTGGGGTGAATGAAGGTTGTACAGGGGAAAGATGACACAAACAGACTGTGATTGGTAGATCACTCAAGGCTATCCAGTTACAGTTACCTAGATGTCAGCCACAGGGTTGATAATGTAGTCAAGCACTCTCTTTTGCCTACACTAAACCTTTTTTGGTGACCATTTCCAGGCAAGAACCAGCTACACTCCTCCCACACTGCCAAAACCTTGTCTGTGCCTTCTGGTAGCCCGCCACTGATAGGCTAGACACGGGTGTACACTTTCCTCACTTTCATCATTTAATGTAAGCCATGTGATTTAATTACCCTTGGTCCCTTTCTCCTGAATTTGAGTTACTGAAAGCGTAATAGTGTGTCAACCACATCGTTCAGAATCCACCCCTTCCCCAATCCTGAATTGTGCCTATATCCTTAATGAGCCAGGTTGGCCACTATGAAGCTATATTCACAATAAAAAAATATTCTTCCAGAAGCCAGTGCTGAAATAAACTGCTATCAGTAGAACATTCTACATCAATAATTGTCAATAACTGTTATAAGAAAGCAGCTGGGAAGGTCTGTGATGATGTGTATATACCAGCAAGGTTCTTCACACATACCTGGAGAAGTGCCGATACATGTCACTAAGGTAATGGGCCTTGGTGAGAGTAAGAGTCATTGACAGGTGGGTCAGCTACATTAGGTAAGTTGGCTGCTGGGTAACAGTACTATGTCTGTGTGCAACAGACGATCCAGGACGGCTCTTACTGGGGGTAGATAATGTGTTGGGTGGGTGCCTACTCCCCATGTTCCATGCTGGGTTTTTGACATGGCCTTTATAAAGTCAGCTAGTCAGCTGACCAGGGCAGCTGGTACTCAAGACTTTGCTTTTGGGCTAGAGAAGCTACACACTGGAGGAAGCCAGTGTCTGCCATACAGCTATGGTGATTGTGAGGTAAACTACCACTGTACTATAAGCGCTCAAACGAGAAGGAATTCCTTTATGTTTGATTTGAACCTGTTTTGCTGCACCTGTACCTGTTGTGCCTAAATAAACATATGGAAGGACCTGTTTGCACCGAAGCACGGTCTTTGTCTCTATGTGCAGTGGACAGTGATACAATCCCAGGGCTGTAATAGCTCTCATATGATGGAGGATGCGGGCATCTTAACGAGACAGTACTATTAAAGAGACAATACCAGACATTACAAACCTTGGTGAAAGCTGCAACTGTGCAGTCATTAAAGTCTGAGAAAATGGAAGACCTGGTGAAACAGCTGATCCAAGCTAATGCTAACTTCCAGATCATGTTGGCCAGCCAGCAAAAGGCACATGAGGAGACCATCCTCGCACAGGTCCAAACCAATCGCTTGCTGAAGGAAACACATTAAGCCATGGTGAAGGAGCAACAGCAGGTGAACCTGACTCTGCAGCAGCAGCTACAGGCCCTGTCAGAAAGGCCACAGGAGTCAACAGGAGTGCAGTCAACACCCCTTTAGGTTGTGCAAAACATACTCCGCAAGATGACCAAAGATGATGATGTTGAGGCATATCTGGGAACCTTCAAGAGGACTGCAGAAAGAGAGCAACTTCCCATGGACCAGTTGGCAGATGTCCTGGCCCCTTTCCTAACTGGTGAGCTGCAAAAGGCCTACTTCGACCTGAGGGCTCAAGATGCCAAAGATTTCACCAAGCTGAAAGGGAAGATACTAGCCAGGCTGGGGGTTACCCTGGCGGTGCTAAATCAAAGAGTTTACACCTGGGAGTTTGATCCTGCCAAGCCAGCTAGGTCCCAGATGTACGACCTATTCCACCTTACCAGCAAGTGGTTGCAGCCGGAGGAGTTCACGTCTGCCCAAGTTGTGGAGCGTGTTGTCTGTGATCGCTTCATCTGTTCTCTTCCCATAAGACTCCAGGGGCGCGTGGGGTATATGGACCCCAAAAGTGACAACCTTGTCTCAGTTGTGGAAAGGTATATCGCAACAGAAGAATTCCTCAAGGGACTGCACCCCCCGGGGAACCAGCAGAAGCCAGCATGGGGTGAGTCTGTTCCTGTTATAAAATGGGAGAGAAAGGGTCCTGAAGGGAGGCGGTCACAGCTGGGGGAAATCATGCCCACCCCAAAAAGGGACTCTTCAGTCAGACCTCGGGGCCCCGTTTGTGGCGATGTCAAGCGTGGGACATTTGGCAGCACATTGCTGGGGGAGCCCTTGGACTGCTGGGGGGGACAGGCGGGAGTGTTCTGTCACTATTATTGGACACTCAGTGCAAGCTCTAATGGACTCCGGGAGTATAGTGACCTTGGTGCAAGCCAGGCTTGTGGGCCCAGACCAACTTCAATCATGTCGCCTAGGCGTAATGTGCATTAATGGGGACACTAAAGACTAACACAATTAATTGCACTGTGCTGACGAGGTTTTTCTCAGTGTGTATAAGGAGGCCTGCACTCCCAAAGTCCATTCAATGAGTAGCATACACACAAAAATCCAATATTTGCAAATTTATTATCTTCAATGAGCTTAGGTTACATAGTACCAAAACGCTTTACCAATATGTGACAAAGAAATAATCGCACTGATAAGAGTACCTCAGTCTTATAATGTAAAAATGTCCATCGCCCAGCCGGGCTAGTCACAGGACATATAGGACATCAGGACACTCACGGAACAGATGGAGCAATCACGTTCTGAGGTGATAAAGAAAAAACTATTGCAAAGAGAGGTATACTGGATCCAATCATTGGACAGAGTACAACCAAAAGGACTTAATGAAATGTGCAATTTCAGTGTATTTTTGTAATATACCAGTATCAGCTTGGATCGCGATGACATGACTATGATGAGTTTATGATATATAAGTCATTATGATAATTATATAGAATATGTGAGCGATTAATTCACTATGTCAATATAGGTACTGGTTGTACTCTATTATTAATATTCTTATATGTATTCTTATCATGCCATTTCTTATTTTGAATAGCCGCGGAAGAACTCTCGCGAGGCTTCCTAGGCATAAATGTGGTGGTGGTTTTAACTCACACATGCTTGAGTGCGATTATTTCTTTGTCACATATATTGGTGAAGCGTTTTGGTACTATGTAACCTAAGTTCATTGAATATAATAAATTTGCAAATATTGGATTTTCGTGTGTATTGAATGGACACCAAAGACTACCCTACTGCCATACTTACTGTTGACACTCCCTGCACACTTGCCCCACAGTGCTATTATTGGCTGTGACTTTCCATTGTTTTGGGCTATGTGGGGGAATAAGTCGCATAATGTGAATGAGGTATCTGAGACTTCTATTGTTGTTGTACCAGTACAGGGAGAACCAGATAGTTTTCTGTTATCAGTCTTGGCTTGGGACCTAGAGGAGACCCCCTCTAAGCTAGAGTTGTTGTCCTCACCAGTATCAAGAGGTAATTTTGGTACAGAACAGTTAAGGGACCCTAACTTGGTAAATGCGGGGAAAAATGTAAAGGTTGTTAATGGTAGACCCCAGGGGCCAGGCATAGAATTGGTATACTCACATTTTGCGGTACATAATGAGTTATTGTACAGGGTGATAAAAACACCAACCGAGTTGGTGGAGCAGTTAGTTGTACCCCATACACATGTGCGCATGATACTAGAATTGGCTCATTCTCATGTGCTAGGGGGACATTTAGGTGTGGAGAAAACGAGAGAGCTGGCGGAGCGGAACTTCTACTGGCCAGGTATCTATAGAGCAGTTGAGGAATTTTGTCAATCCTGCCCAGAGTGCCGGGTAAACGCCCCTAGACCTCACTTCCAGAGCCCTCTAATCCCCCTACCGATAATCGAAGTGCCCTTTGAACGAATCAGTATGGATCTAGTCGGGCCCCTACTTAGATCTGCCAGGGTCCAAAGTGACCAAGGGGCTATGCTGGCTACTCAAAATCACCCACCCACCTACGTACCTCAGTATATCATCCCCAGACCAATGGTCTGGTGGAAAGATTTAACAAAACCTTAAAGGAGATGCTTAAAAAGGTAGTAGATAAGGATGAGAGGGACTGGGACCGCCTGCTGCCTGCTCAATAGGAGAAGTTCCACAGGCCTCCACATGGTTTTAACCCTTTGAGCTAATATGGTAGACATTGCTGAGGTTGGGATCATTGAAAGTATTTCCTTGAAGAACTTCATGTGTCTCGCCATTCAATGCATGCCATGCATGGAGCAAACGTTAACTTTGTTGTCAGGAACAATGGAAGTGGTAAAAGTGAGGTTCTAATGGCTCTTATTGTGGGACTAGGTGGAAAAGCTGCCCTCACAAACAGAGGGACCTCAATCAAAGGTTTTGTGAAGGATGGACAGACTTCTACCGAGGTTACCATTAAATTGTGGAACAGAGGACAACATGCCTTCAGGCCCGATGTGTACGAAGAGTCCATTTTTTACCCTAACGCCCATGACAGCACCCCTGGAGAGCACCTCCCACCGCAGGACAGGAAACCTGGGAACATAAAAGCTTGACACACCTCTCCGACCTCAGTTCAGGTTTCCTGTCCTAGCGGATGGGAGGTCTGGGAAGACGCTCCTGTGGGAGTGAAGAGGAAGCAAGAAACACACCTGGTGATTGCAGGTCCCCGTCTGCCTGTATGCACTGTGGGGCTCCCTGCAGGCATGAGACTCCACTGGTGGAGCAGCCTGAAAGCCTGTTGGGAGTCTCCCCGGACATCTGACCTGACTCTGGCCGCGGGGTGTGTGGCTCGGTCAGGGTCCGCATCGCGCGGGGAAACCGCCGGCTCCAGTGGTGAGTCGACTTCCGGTTTCCCCGGGCATCCGTAGTGCGCACGTGATGACGTCAGACGCAGCGCGTCACTTCCGGCGGCAACGTCACTTCCGGCGGCGCCCGGGACCGCAGTATTTTAAAAAGCCCCAGATGCCAGAGTGCAGTGTCCGCAGCCTGTAGCGTCCTCGGGCACCGAGAATCCCAGCAGCCGACACCTAAATCAATGATCCCTGCTAGTACACCTCCTGCAGCATGTCTGAACCCTCAGGAGGGGAGAAAGGACGCCATGATCGTGGTGAAAGAGGGAGCGATAGGAGAAGCTCCAGACCTTCCACTCCGGTACCAGTAAAGACCATAGGGGGGTGAGATTTCCCTAATTGTTGTTCTGTGTTATTAATTGGGGGATTCTTGCTGTTTATGTTCTAGAGATCAACACTCAGCTCTAAATCCCATAGCAAGGAGCGGCATCGCCGCAGAGAATGTGGGGAGTGCAGAAGCGAGTTAAGGGAGGATTACCACAGATCAGTATGCCCTGCATGTGTGGATCACCTGGTAGCACAGGAATCACAAGCCCTCACAGAGAGCATTAAGAAGATTGTAAGGGATGAAATAAACACGTCCCTTACTCAGCTAAATCTACCCCCCCCAGGCAGAGACTCCCGGTCCCTCTTGTGCCCTGGATAGGTCAGAGCCACCACCTGTAGTCTCCTGGAGAGAGGTAGAAGGGGAAGTGGATCAAGCAGCTCACTCTGAGGAAGAGGAAGCAACTCCTAATAAAGCCTTATGCCCAGCTGAAGACACGGAACAGCTAATTAAAGCTATCCGAGCCTCTATTAATATGGAGGAAGTTAAACAACCCAAAACAGCGGAGGATGCTTTATATGAGGGTCTGGCCCCAAAACAAGTACGTACCTTCTCCCTGCATTCCAGTATTAAGGCCTTAATCAAGAGGGAATGGGAAAATCCCGATAAGAAGTTCTTTGTCCGTCGTTTCTTTAAGAGGAAGTATCCCTTTGAAGAAAATGACTCTAAGACGTGGGACAAAGCCCCGGCAGCAAAAATCTCTTAAGAAGAATAGCCTACCCTTTGAGGACTTGGGATCATTAGCAGATCCTATGGATCGTAAAGCGGATCATTTCAACCGTAAGACCTGGGAGGCTACTACGGGGGCTCTAAGAACAAATATAGCTTCTACCTGCGTTGCTCGCTCCTTAAGACTATGGTTGGGGGACCTGAAGACTCAACTAGCCAATGAGAATACCTCAGCCAAGATCCTAGAAGACTTGCCTGTCCTATCGAAAGCAGCTGACTTTTTGGCAGATGCATCCGTAGACTCTCTAAAATTAACAGCCAGAGCGGCGGCATTGTCCAACTCAGCCAGGCGAGCTGTCTGGCTGAAATCCTGGAAAGGTGACGTAGCCTCAAAGGGGAAGCTCTGTGCCATCCCTTGTGATGGAGAACATCTCTTTGGCCCTTTTCTAGACTCCATTTTGGAAAAGGCGTCAGATAGAAAAAAGGCATTTCCAGCTCAGCCTAAAGCGCAGGAAGCATCCCAGGGCAAGAGACCATACAAGAGGCCCTTTCGGTCTAGGCAGGACCCCAACAAGAGATTCAGGGTCTCTGGAAAGGGAAAGGGATTTCTTTTCTCTTCCAGGGATAAACCAAAAGACTCCCAATGACGTTTGTCCGGTGGGGGGCCGCCTGTCCCTTTTTGCCCCGGCCTGGAGGGAAATTTCCTCCAGTCCGTGGGTTCTAAGTACCATTTCCTGGGGTCTTCTGTTGGAGTTCAACAGTGTCCCAGGGGACAGGTACCTTCCCACCAAGCTGATGTCAGAGGGGGAAAAACAGTCTGCCCTAGAGAAAGAAGTTCTTTCTTTAGTAGAAAAGAAAGTGATAATCCCTGTCCCAGTTTATCAGCAGGAGACGGGGTTTTACTCCCCTCTCTTTCTGGTAAAAAAGCCGAACGGTTCATACCGGGTAATCATCAACCTGAAAGGGCTCAACTTACACCTGAAATACAAGAAATTCCGCATGGAAACTCTAAAGTCTGCCATTCATCTACTATTTCCTCACTGCCTGATGGCATCAATAGACCTAGAGGATGCATATTATCATGTACCCATTCATCCCTCGCATCAGAAGTTCCTTCGGTTCGCAGTAAACATCAAAGGCCGTTGGGCCCATTTTCAATACAAAGCTCTCCCCTTTGGGGTATCTCAGGCCCCGAGGGTGTTCACAAAAATAGTAGCAGAAATGGCAGCTTTCATAAGGACCAAGGAGATAGTACTCGTCCCATATTTGGACGACTTCCTCCTAATTCCTCCTAAAACGAGAGAGCTGGCGGAGCGGAACTTCTACTGGCCAGGTATCTATAGAGCAGTTGAGGAATTTTGTCAATCCTGCCCAGAGTGCCGGGTAAACGCCTCTAGACCTCACTTCCAGAGCCCTCTAATCCCCCTACCGATAATCGAAGTGCCTTTTGAACGAATCAGTATGGATCTAGTCGGGCCCCTACCTAGATCTGCCAGGGGACATCAATACATCTTGGTGGTCCTAAACTACGCCACCCACTACCCAGAGTCTATCCCCCTTAGGAACACCTCCTCTAAAGGTATAGCAAAAGAGCTGTTCCACATGTTCACCCGAACAGGGATCCCAAAAGAAATCCTGACCGACCAGGGCACTAACTTTATGTCCAAAGTGACCAAGGGGCTATGCCGGCTACTCAAAATCACCCACCCACCTACGTACCTCAGTATATCATCCCCAGACCAATGGTCTGGTGGAAAGATTTAACAAAACCTTAAAGGAGATGCTTAAAAAGGTAGTAGATAAGGATGAGAGGGACTGGGACCGCCTGCTGCCTGCTCAATAGGAGAAGTTCCACAGGCCTCCACATGGTTTTAACCCTTTGAGCTAATATGGTAGACATTGCTGAGGTTGGGATCATTGAAAGTATTTCCTTGAAGAACTTCATGTGTCTCGCCATGCAATGCATGCCATGCATGGAGCAAACGTTAACTTTCTTGTCAGGAACAATGGAAGTGGTAAAAGTGAGGTTCTAATGGCTCTTATTGTGGGACTAGGTGGAAAAGCCGCCCTCACAAACAGAGGGACCCCAATCAAAGGTTTTGTGAAGGATGGACAGACTTCTACCGAGGTTACCATTAAATTGTGGAACAGAGGACAACATGCCTTCAGGCCCGATGTGTACGAAGAGTCCATTTTTTACCCTAACGCCCATGACAGCACCCCTGGAGAGCACCTCCCACCGCAGGACAGGAAACCTGGGAACATAAAAGCTTGACACACCTCTCAGACCTCAGTTCAGGTTTCCTGTCCTAGCGGATGGGAGGTCTGGGAAGACGCTCCTGTGGGAGTGAAGAGGAAGCAAGAAACACACCTGGTGATCGCAGGTCCCCCGTCTGCCTGTATGCACTGTGGGGCTCCCTGCAGGCATGAGACTCCACTGGTGGAGCAGCCTGAAAGCCTGTTGGGAGTCTCCCCGGACATCTGACCTGGCTCTGGCCGCGGGGTGTGTGGCTCGGTCAGGGTCCGCATCGCGCGGGGAAACCGCCGGCTCCAGTGGTGAGTCGACTTCCGGTTTCCCCGGGCATCCGTAGTGCGCACGTGATGACGTCAGACGCAGCGCGTCACTTCCGGCGGCAACGTCACTTCCGGTGGCGCCCGGGACCGCAGCATTTTAAAAAGCCCCAGATGCCAGAGTGCAGTGTCCGCAGCCTGTAGCGTCCTCGGGCACCGAGAATCCCAGCAGCCGACACCTAAATCAATGATCCCTGCTGGTACACCTCCTGCAGCATGTCTGAACCCTCAGGAGGGGAGAAAGGACGCCATGATCGTGGTGAAAGAGGGAGCGATAGGAGAAGCTCCAGACCTTCCACTCCGGTACCAGTAAAGACCATAGGGGGGTGAGATTTCCCTAATTGTTGTTCTGTGTTATTAATTGGGGGATTCTTGCTGTTTATGTTCTAGAGATCAACACTCAGCTCTAAATCCCATAGCAAGGAGCGGCATCGCCGCAGAGAATGTGGGGAGTGCAGACGCGAGTTAAGGGAGGATTACCACAGATCAGTATGCCCTGCATGTGTGGATCACCTGGTAGCACAGGAATCACAAGCCCTCACAGAGAGCATTAAGAAGATTGTAAGGGATGAAATAAACACGTCCCTTACTCAGCTAAATCTACCCCCCCCAGGCAGAGACTCCCGGTCCCTCTTGTGCCCTGGATAGGTCAGAGCCACCACCTGTAGTCTCCTGGAGAGAGGTAGAAGGGGAAGTGGATCAAGCAGCTCACTCTGAGGAAGAGGAAGCAACTCCTAATAAAGCCTTATGCCCAGCTGAAGACACGGAACAGCTAATTAAAGCTATCCGAGCCTCTATTAATATGGAGGAAGTTAAACAACCCAAAACAGCGGAGGATGCTTTATATGAGGGTCTGGCCCCAAAACAAGTACGTACCTTCTCCCTGCATTCCAGTATTAAGGCCTTAATCAAGAGGGAATGGGAAAATCCCGATAAGAAGTTCTTTGTCCGTCGTTTCTTTAAGAGGAAGTATCCCTTTGAAGAAAATGACTCTAAGACGTGGGACAAAGCCCCGGCAGCAAAAATCTCTTAAGAAGAATAGCCTACCCGTTGAGGACTTGGGATCATTAGCAGATCCTATGGATCGTAAAGCGGATCATTTCAACCGTAAGACCTGGGAGGCTACTACGGGGGCTCTAAGAACAAATATAGCTTCTACCTGCGTTGCTCGCTCCTTAAGACTATGGTTGGGGGACCTGAAGACTCAACTAGCCAATGAGAATACCTCAGCCAAGATCCTAGAAGACTTGCCTGTCCTATCGAAAGCAGCTGACTTTTTGGCAGATGCATCCGTAGACTCTCTAAAATTAACAGCCAGAGCGGCGGCATTGTCCAACTCAGCCAGGCGAGCTGTCTGGCTGAAATCCTGGAAAGGTGACGTAGCCTCAAAGGGGAAGCTCTGTGCCATCCCTTGTGATGGAGAACAACTCTTTGGCCCTTTTCTAGACTCCATTTTGGAAAAGGCGTCAGATAGAAAAAAGGCATTTCCAGCTCAGCCTAAAGCGCAGGAAGCATCCCAGGGCAAGAGACCATACAAGAGGCCCTTTCGGTCTAGGCAGGACCCCAACAAGAGATTCAGGGTCTCTGGAAAGGGAAAGGGATTTCTTTTCTCTTCCAGGGATAAACCAAAAGACTCCCAATGACGTTTGTCCGGTGGGGGGCCGCCTGTCCCTTTTTGCCCCGGCCTGGAGGGAAATTTCCTCCAGTCCGTGGGTTCTAAGTACCATTTCCTGGGGTCTTCTGTTGGAGTTCAACAGTGTCCCAGGGGACAGGTACCTTCCCACCAAGCTGATGTCAGAGGGGGAAAAACAGTCTGCCCTAGAGAAAGAAGTTCTTTCTTTAGTAGAAAAGAAAGTGATAATCCCTGTCCCAGTTTATCAGCAGGAGACGGGGTTTTACTCCCCTCTCTTTCTGGTAAAAAAGCCGAACGGTTCATACCGGGTAATCATCAACCTGAAAGGGCTCAACTTACACCTGAAATACAAGAAATTCCGCATGGAAACTCTAAAGTCTGCCATTCATCTACTATTTCCTCACTGCCTGATGGCATCAATAGACCTAGAGGATGCATATTATCATGTACCCATTCATCCCTCGCATCAGAAGTTCCTTCGGTTCGCAGTAAACATCAAAGGCCGTTGGGCCCATTTTCAATACAAAGCTCTCCCCTTTGGGGTATCTCAGGCCCCGAGGGTGTTCACAAAAATAGTAGCAGAAATGGCAGCTTTCATAAGGACCAAGGAGATAGTACTCGTCCCATATTTGGACGACTTCCTCCTAATTCCTCCTAAAACGAGAGAGCTGGCGGAGCGGAACTTCTACTGGCCAGGTATCTATAGAGCAGTTGAGGAATTTTGTCAATCCTGCCCAGAGTGCCGGGTAAACGCCTCTAGACCTCACTTCCAGAGCCCTCTAATCCCCCTACCGATAATCGAAGTGCCTTTTGAACGAATCAGTATGGATCTAGTCGGGCCCCTACCTAGATCTGCCAGGGGACATCAATACATCTTGGTGGTCCTAAACTACGCCACCCACTACCCAGAGTCTATCCCCCTTAGGAACACCTCCTCTAAAGGTATAGCAAAAGAGCTGTTCCACATGTTCACCCGAACAGGGATCCCAAAAGAAATCCTGACCGACCAGGGCACTAACTTTATGTCCAAAGTGACCAAGGGGCTATGCCGGCTACTCAAAATCACCCACCCACCTACGTACCTCAGTATATCATCCCCAGACCAATGGTCTGGTGGAAAGATTTAACAAAACCTTAAAGGAGATGCTTAAAAAGGTAGTAGATAAGGATGAGAGGGACTGGGACCGCCTGCTGCCTGCTCAATAGGAGAAGTTCCACAGGCCTCCACATGGTTTTAACCCTTTGAGCTAATATGGTAGACATTGCTGAGGTTGGGATCATTGAAAGTATTTCCTTGAAGAACTTCATGTGTCTCGCCATGCAATGCATGCCATGCATGGAGCAAACGTTAACTTTCTTGTCAGGAACAATGGAAGTGGTAAAAGTGAGGTTCTAATGGCTCTTATTGTGGGACTAGGTGGAAAAGCCGCCCTCACAAACAGAGGGACCCCAATCAAAGGTTTTGTGAAGGATGGACAGACTTCTACCGAGGTTACCATTAAATTGTGGAACAGAGGACAACATGCCTTCAGGCCCGATGTGTACGAAGAGTCCATTTTTTACCCTAACGCCCATGACAGCACCCCTGGAGAGCACCTCCCACCGCAGGACAGGAAACCTGGGAACATAAAAGCTTGACACACCTCTCAGACCTCAGTTCAGGTTTCCTGTCCTAGCGTATGGGAGGTCTGGGAAGACGCTCCTGTGGGAGTGAAGAGGAAGCAAGAAACACACCTGGTGATCGCAGGTCCCCCGTCTGCCTGTATGCACTGTGGGGCTCCCTGCAGGCATGAGACTCCACTGGTGGAGCAGCCTGAAAGCCTGTTGGGAGTCTCCCCGGACATCTGACCTGGCTCTGGCCGCGGGGTGTGTGGCTCGGTCAGGGTCCGCATCGCGCGGGGAAACCGCCGGCTCCAGTGGTGAGTCGACTTCCGGTTTCCCCGGGCATCCGTAGTGCGCACGTGATGACGTCAGACGCAGCGCGTCACTTCCGGCGGCAACGTCACTTCCGGCGGCGCCCGGGACCGCAGCATTTTAAAAAGCCCCAGATGCCAGAGTGCAGTGTCCGCAGCCTGTAGCGTCCTCGGGCACCGAGAATCCCAGCAGCCGACACCTAAATCAATGATCCCTGCTGGTACACCTCCTGCAGCATGTCTGAACCCTCAGGAGGGGAGAAAGGACGCCATGATCGTGGTGAAAGAGGGAGCGATAGGAGAAGCTCCAGACCTTCCACTCCGGTACCAGTAAAGACCATAGGGGGGTGAGATTTCCCTAATTGTTGTTCTGTGTTATTAATTGGGGGATTCTTGCTGTTTATGTTCTAGAGATCAACACTCAGCTCTAAATCCCATAGCAAGGAGCGGCATCGCCGCAGAGAATGTGGGGAGTGCAGACGCGAGTTAAGGGAGGATTACCACAGATCAGTATGCCCTGCATGTGTGGATCACCTGGTAGCACAGGAATCACAAGCCCTCACAGAGAGCATTAAGAAGATTGTAAGGGATGAAATAAACACGTCCCTTACTCAGCTAAATCTACCCCCCCAGGCAGAGACTCCCGGTCCCTCTTGTGCCCTGGATAGGTCAGAGCCACCACCTGTAGTCTCCTGGAGAGAGGTAGAAGGGGAAGTGGATCAAGCAGCTCACTCTGAGGAAGAGGAAGCAACTCCTAATAAAGCCTTATGCCCAGCTGAAGACACGGAACAGCTAATTAAAGCTATCCGAGCCTCTATTAATATGGAGGAAGTTAAACAACCCAAAACAGCGGAGGATGCTTTATATGAGGGTCTGGCCCCAAAACAAGTACGTACCTTCTCCCTGCATTCCAGTATTAAGGCCTTAATCAAGAGGGAATGGGAAAATCCCGATAAGAAGTTCTTTGTCCCTCGTTTCTTTAAGAGGAAGTATCCCTTTGAAGAAAATGACTCTAAGACGTGGGACAAAGCCCCGGCATTAGATGCCCCGGTAGCAAAAATCTCTAAGAAGAATAGCCTACCCTTTGAGGACTTGGGATCATTAGCAGATCCTATGGATCATAAAGCGGATCATTTCAACCGTAAGACCTGGGAGGCTACTATGGGGGCTCTAAGAACAAATATAGCTTCTACCTGCGTTGCTCGCTCCTTAAGACTATGGTTGGGGGACCTGAAGACTCAGCTAGCCAATGAGAATACCTCAGCCAAGATCCTAGAAGACTTGCCTGTCCTATCGAAAGCAGCTGACTTTTTGGCAGATGCATCCGTAGACTCTCTAAAATTAACAGCCAGAGCGGCGGCATTGTCCAACTCAGCCAGGCGAGCTGTCTGGCTGAAATCCTGGAAAGGTGACGTAGCCTCAAAGGGGAAGCTCTGTGCCATCCCTTGTGATGGAGAACATCTCTTTGGCCCTTTTCTAGACTCCATTTTGGAAAAGGCGTCAGATAGAAAAAAGGCATTTCCAGCTCAGCCTAAAGCGCAGGAAGCATCCCAGGGCAAGAGACCATACAAGAGGCCCTTTCGGTCTAGGCAGGACCCCAACAAGAGATTCAGGGTCTCTGGAAAGGGAAAGGGATTTCTTTTCTCTTCCAGGGATAAATGAAAAGACTCCCAATGACGTTTGTCCGGTGGGGGGCCGCCTGTCCCTTTTTGCCCCGGCCTGGAGGGAAATTTCCTCCAGTCCGTGGGTTCTAAGTACCATTTCCTGGGGTCTTCTGTTGGAGTTCAACAGTGTCCCAGGGGACAGGTACCTTCCCACCAAGCTGATGTCAGAGGGGGAAAAACAGTCTGCCCTAGAGAAAGAAGTTCTTTCTTTAGTAGAAAAGAAAGTGATAATCCCTGTCCCAGTTTATCAGCAGGAGACGTGGTTTTACTCCCCTCTCTTTCTGGTAAAAAAGCCGAACGGTTCATACCGGGTAATCATCAACCTGAAAGGGCTCAACTTACACCTGAAATACAAGAAATTCCGCATGGAAACTCTAAAGTCTGCCATTCATCTACTATTTCCTCACTGCCTGATGGCATCAATAGACCTAGAGAATGCATATTATCATGTACCCATTCATCCCTCGCATCAGAAGTTCCTTCGGTTCGCAGTAAACATCAAAGGCCGTTGGGCCCATTTTCAATACAAAGCTCTCCCCTTTGGGGTATCTCAGGCCCCGACGGGTGTTCACAAAAATAGTAGCAGAAATGGCAGCTTTCATAAGGACCAAGGAGATAGTACTCGTCCCATACTTGGACGACTTCCTCCTAATATCGGACTCTGAACAGTCTCTAAACCATCAATTGGACCAAGCATCCCAGATAATAAAATGGCTAGGGTGGAACATCAATTTAAAAAAATCCAACCTTGTTCCATCTCCTCGCTGCATCTTCCTGGGATATCTGCTGGATTCCACAGTTCAGATGACCTTCTTACCAGAGGTAAAGAAACAGATAGTACTGGAAAGAGCCCAGACGCTATTTCTGACTTTCAGGCCATCATTAAGAGAGGCAATGTCTGTCTTAGGGATGTTAACATCTTGTATTCCCGCAGTGAGGTGGGCTCAGAGCAGGACAAGAGACCTTCAGCAGAACATCCTGTCAGCCTGGAATGGTGCTCAAAATATGCTAGACCTCCCATTCCCTCTAACATCCAAAGCCAGATTGTCCTTACAGTGGTGGATGAATCCCGACAATTTATCATCGGGAATCCATTGGTCTCCATCTCCTCTGGTGAGAATTACAACAGATGCCAGCCCCTGGGGTTGGGGGGCTCATATGGGCAGCCAGTTTCTACATGGTCGCTGGACGCCTCACGAGAAACACGTCCTCAAATTTCAAGGAGTTGTCAGCAATCTTCCAGGCACTAAAGGGCTTCAGAGAGCAGATTCAACACAAACACGTGCTCATATACTCAGACAACACGACGGCAGTTGCCTACGTGAACAGACAGGGGGGCACAAGTTCCCAGATACTTTTGCTTCTGTCCTCACAGATTTTTTCTTTCGGCGAAGAGAACTTGATGTCTTTATCAGCAGTCCACCTAAGAGGCAAGGAGAACACGATGGCGGACTTTCTGAGCAGGGTTCAGCTGAAACAAGCAGAATGGTCGCTAAACGACGACATATTCCGTCTACTAGCAAAGAGATTCGGCAACCCCTCAATAGATCTGTTTGCAACGAGGGAAAACAGAAAAGTAAAGAGGTTCTGCTCTCTGAACCCTCGAGACAACCCGATAGCCATAGACGCCTTCGCCCTACACTGGAAGGAGGAAAGAGGATACGCCTTTCCACCGTTTCGTCTCATCCCAAGGGTGATCAAGAAAGTTGGGGAAGACAAAGCAACCCTTCTACGAGTAGCTCCATTTTGGCCAAGGAGACCATGGTTCAAGTGTCTAACAAACATGTCAGTAAGTCCGCCATGGGTGCTTCCAGAGATCAAAGATCTGCTAAGCCAGGGACCAGTAAGCCATCCAGGGGTCCCGAATCTCCACTTGACAGCCTGGATGCTGAACGGGTTATCATAAGGAGAAGGGGGTTCACCGACAGTGTCATCAATACCCTCCTGGCTAGTAGGAAGGACGTCACATCAAATATCTATTTCCGCGTCTGGCAGGCCTTCCTAAGATTCGCTAAAGGTAAACAAGACCCATTAAATGAACCTAACATACCACTGGTACTTAGTTTTCTTCAGGAGGGGCTGGATATGAACTTAAGTCCTAGCACCTTAAAAGTTCAAATTTCAGCACTAAGCTCGTTCCTGAACTACAAGCTAGCAGAAAACTCTCTGGTAAAAAGGTTTATAACGGCAGCCACACGCCTCAACCCTCCTAAAAGAGTGATGGAGCCGCAGTGGGATTTGAACTTGGTCCTAAATGCTTTAACCGCACATCCCTTTGAACCGTTAGATGACTTGTCCATTAAGATGCTTACTATTAAAATGACTTTCCTTCTAGCTATTACTACTGCACGACGAGTAAGTGAAATTCAAGCCTTGTCTGCCCATCCTCCCTATACTCAAGTGTTGGAGGATAGAGTAGTCATGAAGACCCTGCCAAATTTTTTACCTAAAGTGGTATCAGAGTTCCATAAGAACCAAGACATAATCTTACCATCCTTTTGTAACAATCCAAAGAATCCAAAAGAGGCCACCTTTCACACGCTTGATGTCAGGAGGTGTTTGTTGAAATATCTGGATAGGACTAGAGAGTTTAGAGCAGCTGAAAATTTGTTGCTTCAGTTCTCAGGTCCCAATAGAGGAAAAGCGGCTACTAGAGCCACAGTCAGCAGATGGATTAAACAGACGATAGCCCTAGCTTACTCTAGTAAAGGTAGTGTCCCCCCTACTTACTTTACAGCACATTCCACTAGATCTATGGCTACATCTTGGGCAGAAAGGGCAGAAGCCACATTAGATCAGATCTGCAGAGCAGCCACCTGGAAATCGGCTCACACCTTCTTTAAACATTACAGAGTTCAGTTAAGACCAGTTACTGATCTCGCTTTCGGCCGCAAGGTATTGACGGCCGTAGTCCCCCCCTAGAGAAGAGCTCCTATTCTAGTCCTCCAGGGGTACTGTCATGGGCGTTAGGGTAAAAGCAGGATTACTTACGGGTAATCTTGTTTTCGGGAGCCCATGACAGCACCCCTCGTTAATTCCCTACCCTATCTCTTAAGTTACTAATTGTTTATGGTGATAACCAGAATTTATTTTAAGTTGATTGTTTATTTGATTATATATACCTCCGCTGGAGTACTTATGTTTGAACTGAGGTCTGAGAGGTGTGTCAAGCTTTTATGTTCCCAGGTTTCCTGTTCTGTGGTGGGAGGTGCTCTCCAGGGGTGCTGTCATGGGCTCCCGAAAACAAGATTACCCGTAAGTAATCCTGTTTTTTTTTTTTTTTTTTTTTTTTTTATATAATCTTTTCATTTTACAAATATATATCACACCTATATACCATACAAAATCACATACATAAAGAACTCAACACCCCCAACACCAGGTCCCCTCCCTTCCCCACCCAAAAAAAAAAACAAAAAAAAAAATACAAAAACAAAACAAAAAACAAAAACACCACAAAATAAAAAAACTCCAATTTCCAATTACGCAGCATTAATGCACAAAACTCTGAAAATGTTCTGACTCTAAAAAGTGTACCCATGGCAGCCATACCTGCTTAAAATTATCTGCTCCCATCTTTTTCTCCGTAGCTAATTCCTCCATCCTTCTAATAAAGTTCATTTCATGTACCCATTCTAATATTGTGGGTGGGCTTGTCTCCCTCCAGTGTCTTGGAACCACTGATCTTGCTGCCAGTAACACATGCCGCAGCAGCCCAATAGGAGAAGTTCCACAGGCCTCCACATGGTTTTTACCCTTTGAGCTAATATGGTAGACACCGCTGAGGTTGGGATCATTGAAAGTATTTCCTTGAAGAACTTTATGTGTCACGCCATGCAATGCATGCCATGCATGGAGCAAACGTTAACTTTGTTGTCAGGAACAATGGAAGTGGTAAAAGTGAGGTTCTAATGGCTCTTATTGTGGGACTAGGTGGAAAAGCCGCCCTCACAAACAGAGGGACCTCAATCAAAGGTTTTGTGAAGGATGGACAGACTTCTACCGAGGTTACCATTAAATTGTGGAACAGAGGACAACATGCCTTCAGGCCCGATGTGTACGGAGAGTCCATTGTTTTTTTTTTTGTTTTTTTTATATAATCTTTATTTTCATTTTACAAATATATATCACACCTATATACCATACAAAATCACATACATAAAGAACTCAACACCCCCAACACCAGGTCCCCTCCCTTCCCCACCCAAAAAAAAAAATACAAAAACAAAATAAAAACACCACAAAATAAAAAACTCCAATTTTCCAATTACGCAGACCTTAATGCACAAAACTCTGAAAATGTTCTGACTCTAAAAAGTGTACCCATGGCAGCCATACCTGCTTAAAATTATCTGCTCCCATCTTTTTCTCCGTAGCTAATTCCTCCATCCTTCTAATAAAGTTCATTTCATGTACCCATTCTAATATTGTGGGTGGGCTTGTCTCCCTCCAGTGTCTTGGAACCACTGATCTTGCTGCCAGTAACACATGCCGCAGCAGCCCTTTCTTAATGGAGGAGATAGGACCTGGGAAAATAGACAGTAGTGCAATTTTAAGAGAATATTCTATTCTAGAACCTGAAACCTCCTCATAGATAGAAAACACATCTCTCCAGAACCTTTGGAGAACTGAGCAGCCCCACTACACGTGTAGCATAGTACCCTTTTCTGTTCCGCATTGCCAACATAAGTCGGAGACTGCGGGGAACATTTCATGAAGGCGGTCTAAACACTTATACCATCTTGACAGCAATTTATAGTTTTTCTCCTTAGTGTGGCCTGCCACTGATATCCCATATGAGAGCTGAAAAGCTTTATACCAATCCTCTATCGAGATGGGTTCCCCTAACTCTCTTTCCCATCTTTTTGTAAATACGGAAAGGTTCTGAGTAGAAGCCTCACCCAAAAGGGAGTATAAAAACGATAACATGTGAGTCGGTGCATCCTTTTTTAAAAACACCTGTTCTAGTCTAGTGGGCGGTTCTCCTGAGCCAACTCCATTACCCAAACTGCATACAAAAGAGGACAATTGGCAATATCCAATCCATGATAACCGTTCTTCCGGAAACTGTAAATGTAAATTTTCTAGAGATGGCAATGGAGAATCGCCCACTATATGCCATAATCTAATATCTTCCTCCCTCAGGCACCCCAGAAATTTCCACGCTGTCAATCCTGGAGGAAAGTCTGGGTTTTGAAACAGGGGAGTAAGTGCTCCTCTGTTCTTTGTTAAGTCCCCTTTTCTAACAACGTTGTCCCATGTTTCAAAAAAAGCCTTAGAGAAAATAGTGTGTTGCATTTCTGTTGGCATTCTGTCACTCGGGATCCATGGCATCAGATACAGGTCAGGATGAACCATGTGTGTCTCCAGCATAACCCACTGCTTGTTCTCTCTGTGAAAGTGCCAGTCTGAGAGCAGCAGCAAAATCGCTGCCGCATGATATGCTTTCGGGTCTGATAATCCTACACCTCCTCGATCTTTCGGCCTAGAGAGAATTTTTTTACTTATTTTGTGACCTCGACCTCCCCAAATAATTGTGATGAACAACTTTTCCAACCTATTGAAAAAGAAAGCTGGGGGCCTAATAGGTAATGCCTGGAACAGGTACAGAAATCTGGGCATTACCTCCATTTTTAGCACATTTATTTTACTGAACCAGGACAACACTTTGGCCGAGTATCGCCTCAGGTCCTTCTCAGTTCTCTCTAATAATGGTAAGTAGTTTAGTTGGAATAGGCGTCCAGGATCTCTAGGGACTCTCACTCCCAAGTATTTGATTGATCGTGTCTCCCATTTAAATGGGAGGACCTGAGACAAGTGTTGCACCTCTTCGTCTGGCAGGGAGATGTTTAAGGCTTCTGTCTTAGACAAATTAACCTTAAAGCGCAACTATAAAATATTTTGACCTTTCAGTTTTAGTTAGCTTAGGTCATGATAAGAATTTTTCCAATATACAAATAACCTAAAATGAACAGTTTTTTTTAAATACAGAAGGCTGATTAAGCCCTTATAGCCCTCTCTGGCTGTGACTTATTTCTGCATTCCTGCTGGACACGTCCCCTCCCTGCAGATCCGTCCTGAGTGTACAGACTCTGACAGGAGGATCAGATAACAGCCCTGACACAGAGAGAGACATAAACAAACCCTCCTCCCCCCTTCTAGCAGCACTTTCTCTCCCCTCCCCTCACAGAGGTGACTAAGCAGAGCTGAGGGGGTTGTGTGTGAGGAGCAGCGCAGGGGAAGAGCTGGAGCTGACATTATCCTACAGTGTAATGAGAGCAGATGACTGTATCTAATCCCACTGTGTGATACCATCTGCTGGGGCTCTGAATCTAATCTTACATTGTGATACTGTATGCTGGGGCTGTATCTAATCCCACTTTGTGTGATACATCTGCTAAGGTGCTGGTCAGTGGATTGAGGGACCCAGCCAGGGAGATGAGGGATAGGCCACGCCCACATTCTCTCAGCCAGAAGAAAAATTCATTTATTCCTTTGAGCCAAACAACTGGGGATATCTCAGCGAGCGTACACATTATCAACACAGTTTAGGGCTCTTTTTAAAGGGTAACACATGGGCTTTTTATTTGAGGAATTTCATTTTTTGGCTACTGAAATTATAGTTGCGCTTTAAAATTGGATAGCCGTCCAAATCTTCCAAACTCATGCAGAATTAGGGGAAAAGAAATTTGTGGTTGAGAGACATACAAAAGCAGTTCATCCGCATATAGGGCTGTTTTTACTTGTACAGAGCCCATGCTAAGACCGTGTACACCAGGGTTCCTCCTCAAAGCATTAGCCAGATGTTCCATTACCACTGTATATAGCAGGGGTGATAATGGACACCCCTGCCTAGTCCTGTTTTTAATTGCAAATGGGTTAGATAAAATACCATTCACTCGGACCTGAGCTGTCGGGTCAGAATATAACGCCATAATTTTACTTATCAATCTCTGACCCAGACCAGTCTGGTCAAAGGCTTTTTCTGCGTCCACCGACAGAAGACACATCGGGTGGCCTTTAGTTCTAGCCCTTGACACCATCAATAGTGTCTTGTTAATGTTATCTCTGGACTCCCTGCCCCGTACGAACCCCACTTGATCCCAGTGTATGATGGATGGCATCACAGGGTTCAGACGGTTGGCTAATATTTTAGAGAAGGCCTTAATGCCCATATTAATCAGTGAAATTGGACGATAGCTCGCACAACTAATCGGGTCTTTTCCTGATTTATGAATGACCACAATTGTGGCCCCTAGAGATTGTTTGACAAAGGGTGAGGCTACCGAGATATTATTGAGATATTATTAAATACCTTAGCTAGAAAAGGTGTCAGATATTCTCTAAACGTTCTATAAAAACGGGAGGAAAATCCATCCGGCCCATGGGCATGGATTTCAGCACCTGATCTACTTCTTACTTAGAAAAATCCGCGTCCAACATTAACCTCTCTTCTTCTGAGACCCTGGGAAGTGCTGTCTCCTCTACATAATCCTTCATCTTCATCTGTAGGACTTCAGCAGGTGCGTCCGAGAAGGGACCTCGTATATTGTAAAGCTTTTCATAATAGGCACAGAAAATTTCTGGGATTTTAGAGGGATCCCTCTCCGATTCACCGTCTGATCTCATCATATTAGTGATGAAAGCATTCCCAGATCGAGGATTCAGTGACCTAGTTAAGGCGCGTCCACATTTGTTAAAGTGTGCATAGGAGAACTGCTTCTGTCGATCTCGGAGATGTAGGTATTTCTGATCCAGTAATATTTTTAATTCCTCCCGTACTGATAGGAGTTCATGTAACACTGGCTGCGTCATAGTTTGCTTATGTTATTGTTCTAAGTTATGAATCCTATCTAATAGTTCTGAGATCTTTCGCACATTCTCTTTCTTTTTCCGAGATCCATGTTTCACAAAGATTTCCCTGAGGACGCATTTCATTGCTTCCAACTGTACACTCAAGGGTGTTGGATCTACTTCATGTGTAACGAGGAACTCTCGGATGGTAGACTATATTTCTACAGCACATAGGGGTCTGCTAATAAGTTATCATTAAGTCTCCACGACCACTGCCCCTCCCGTAGTCCTGGCACCTCCACAGAGAGACACACCGGAGAATGATCTGACCACAACGCTGGCTCAATTGACACTTTGGGGTGTCATGTTAACAATTGATGACTTACTAAAAAAAATCTAATCTGATTAGATTTAAAATCAAGATTGGTGTACTGAGGAATAGTAAGTAAAGTCCTTAACCCTAGGATAAAGTATACGCCAGATATCAACCAGTCTGAGGCTGGGTTCACACTACGTATATTTCAGTCAGTATTGTGGTCCTCATATTGCAACCAAAACCAGGAGTGGATTAAAAACACAGAAAGGCTCTGTTCACACAATGTTGAAATTGAGTGGCTGGCCGCCATTTATAAGAGTAAATAACTGCCATTATTTCAATATAACAGCCGTTGATTTAAAAAAACAGCAAATATTTGCCATTAAATGGCAGCCATCCACTCAATTTCAACATTGTGTGAACAGATCCTTTCTGTGTTTTTAATCCACTCCTGGTTTTGGTTGCAATATGAGGACCACAATACTGACTGAAATATACGTAGTGTGAACGAAGCCTTAAACTGTTCAAAATTTTCTTGAATTGTGACTTGAACTCCTTTATAGGTACATTACCCACACCTGTAGAGTTATCTATTAGGGGGTCTAGTGTCAAGTTTAAAGCGCTATGTGAGGGTTTTAGTATGGGAGCCTCTTTAAAAGGGAATTGGAGTATAGCACATGGATAATTCACTATTTTGCATATTAAGCATATTTTGCGGTATACACGTAGTTACACGTTTATACACATTTAGGGGGGATAGCTGTCCACATATGATACACTGTAATATTTTCCTTTTTTCTTTTTCCTTTCTTCTGTTTAGGAATAGTTGGAGGTAGTATATTACAAGGTTTTCGCATTTTATATATTGCGTCATAAATAAGGTGGTAGGGAAGAGTTATACTGTATATAATATGCTGTAATCACTGTGAGTACACTTAGATTTATTTATTATATACACATAAAGGGGGGCATTTATTAAGTCCGGCGTTTTTTACGCCGGACTTATAAATGCCCCCGCAGCTCTGGCGCTATGGAGATTTATGTAGAGGCGGACTGCCTCTACATAAATCCAGTGCGCGCCGGTGCGCACCACCGAAAACCTACGCCAGCTGAGGACTGGAGTAGGTTTTCGGCGTACATTTGGGCGGAACGGATGGTAAATCGCTCGGACTCTGAGTCTGCGCCCTCGGTTCTGCCCACTACACGCCCCCTTTCCGCCCCCCTGGCGTACTCGGCGGAAAGTGACGATTTGCGAATATTTTATTCGCAAATCGGCCAATTTCGAATAAAAAAATACGCAAATCGTCACTTTCCGATGAAAATCATCCGTTCGCCGGATGATACATGTGGCCCAAAGTGTTTAATGGATGTTAGGTGGGGAGTGTGTGTTTTTTTTTTTTCTTTCTTTTGTTTTGGCCTCCCATATATGAGAGGGGTTTATAATAGCGTTTACAATAAAGCATTAAAATTCCCCTGCTAATATGGTCAATGCGCTCCGTCGAGGGAGAATGTAAGAGCTGCACTCATATAGCAGAGAGCTTAAAGCGTAACTATAATTTCAGTAGCCAAAAAATGAAATTCCTCAAATAAAAAGCCCATGTGTTACTCTAAACTGCGTTGATAGCTTGTGTGCTCGTCAAGATATCCCCAGTTGTTTGGCTCAGAGGAATAAATGAATTTTTCTTCTGGCTGCATGAAAGTGGGCGTGGCCTATCCCTCATCTTCCTGTCTGGGTCCCTCTATCCACTGAGCAGCAACTTAGCAGATGTATCACACATAGGAGGATCAGATACAGCCCCAGCATACAGTATCACAATGTAAGATTAGATACAGTGCCCCAGCAGATGGTATTACACACAGTGGGATTAGATACAGTCATCTGCTCTCATTACACTGTAGGATAATGTCAGCCATGGAGGTGGGGGCACCTGCTGCAGACATCTGATAGTGAATGTTATATGTACTATGGAAGGACTACAGCTGTGTTGTGCTGGGACTTGTAGTCCTCCCCTCAGTGACTCACCCACTCTCCCTCATGCAGTACATTGGAGCCATGGCTGGCATGTCCCTCCTTGTTGAAGCACTGAGAACTTGTCCCTCCATCCATCTCCTCCCCTACGCTGCTCCTCACACACAACACCCTAAGCTCTGCTATGTGATCTCTGTGAGGGGAGGGGGGAGAACGTGCTGCTAGGAGGGGGGAGGAGGGTTTGTTTCTCACTGTGTCAGGGCTGTTATCTGATGCTGCTGTCACAGTCTGTACACTAAGTACGGATCTGCAGGGAGGGGGCGTGTCCAGCAGGATTGCAGAAATAAGTCAGAGCCAGGCACAGCTGTAAGGGCATAATCGGCCTTATGTATTTGAAAAACAGTTCATTTTAGGTTATTAATGTATATTGAAAAAATTGTTATCATGCCCTAAGCTAACTAAAACTTAATGGTCAAAATATTTTATAGTTACGCTTTAAATAGTCACAGGCTCACATTAAACAGGTGGTAGAGAAGAAAGTGGAGTAGATTGTGAGTAAGAAGAGATCACTATTTACTAAGACTCAGATAGGTGAGGACATTTGTATATATAGGAGCAGTGTCCTTTTATATTTCCTTTTTTTTTTTTTTCACATGTGCTATTTTTTGCTCTAGAAGGCAAGAGTTTAGTCTCTAGTAGAAATAATGAAGCTGTGTGGGAAAAGAGGAGGGGCATCCTCATAGAAAGCCCACCACCCATTTGGGACAGTCGCCCCCTTTTGTGCAGAGGTGCAGTATAATAGTTTTTGCGCGTTTATTAGTCACTGTGTAAATTCTCCAGGTTTTTGGAGGTAATAAGTGTTGGTGTGTATTGTTGAGGTTTTCTTTCTCTGTTCTCCCCCCTTCTTTTCTGCTCTCTTTTTCTTTCTCTTTTTTTTTTTTTTAAACTTCAAGTAAAAAAATTAAAATGGTTAGCTGTATCAATTTATGTTCTTTTAATGTCAGGGAGCTTAATGTATCTCAAAAGCGTAAGCAGGTTTTGTACCAGATGCACAGACTGAGAGCCCATATCCTACTCTTGCAGGAGACACATTTCAGGACGGATTCTATCCCCCTGATCCATGATAGATATTAAACATAATGATATCACAGCTCTAATTTAGAATCAAAGTCCAAAGGGGCGTCTATTGCCATTCACAGATCACTTTGTCATGAGGTGATGGATTCGGTAGTGGATCAGGAGGGCAGATTCGTTTTTCTGAAAATGCGGATAGGGGGTAAGGTGGTCACCGTAGCTAACTTGTACCTCCCTAATACACATCAGATTCCGACATGTAAAAAGATCTTACGAATGCAGAGGGAAATGTGATGATTGGGGGGGATTTCAACTTGACGGAGAGTCCATTGTTACAGCGGCGCCTCACAACAGATGGCGGTCACAGTTATAACTTGGAAAGCTCCTCAGGTTTATTGGTTTCCTCTAAGTAAGAAGAGCTCACATCTATTCTTGACCATTTCAATATGCAGGTGGACAATTCAGTATCTGTTCCAACACAAGAGATGAGCAAGCAGTTCCTACAGTCTAAGAAGGAGGGGGACAAATACAAATTTTTTATGAAGGCAGATCAGATGAAGAATGATTACTCCAACATCATGGAGACCAAGACCAGGACTTGCGATCAGATCAATTTTGATGTAGAGAGACTCCATGAGCTGATCGAGAGTCTGGGACCAGCTAGGTATATAACTACCTTAGACCTTACCAAAGGCTATTGTCATGTTCCCTTCACAGATGAAGCAAAAGAGAAAAAACGCATTTTCTACTCCAGAGGGACACTTCCAATATGTTATGTCAGAGCCTTTTTGGGGATAGCAGGGTACTAAAGGCAGTTTGTACCAAGATTTTCCACAATAGCAGCTCCTCTTACCGATCTCACCAAAGGGACCAAGTCCATTATTGTAAAAAGGAACGAGAAGGCTGAACAGTCCTTTTAGAAACTAAAGGAGGTACTTTGCAAGAGACCAACCTTTTCCCGTCAGTAAAATGTAAATATACGTTCCTGCACTGACGGGTCTTCTGTCGCAGTGAGAGCGGTCCGCACACATCGGTGTGTCCGGGGCCAGAGGTAATGAGAGGCAGCTGCGATCCCACAGCTGCATCACATTAACCCCTTAAATGCTGCGATCTATAGCGATCACGGCGTTTAAGGAACTCAGTGACAGAACAAGCATCTGTCACTGAGTGTTCGGGACCCCGCAGCCATGCTGAGAGCGTCCCGATCGCATGAACCGACAGGCAGAGGTAAGCGGCTTACCTCCATCCTCTCAGATGGGCCATACATGTATAGAGTCTGCTCTCAGGCAGGCTCTATACAGTACATAGATCGCCTATAACACTGATATACATTATGCTATGAAATAGCATAGATCAGTATATGCAATCTATTGATTGTATCTTTTACAGTGAAACCAAGTGTAAAAAAAAAAGTGCACATAAAAAAAAGTTTTTACAAAGTATTAAAGTGTTATTAGAATAAGACGGCACTGTGTAATGGGGTGGTGCTCGTGGTTGGAACTGGTCCCAGCAAATGTAGAAGAATGATCCCGGCACTCACTGATGCTTAGTGTTCTTTATTGGGGTATCACATACTACAGGTACAAACAGGAGGACGTGACGTTTCGGCTTGTGGCCTTCATCAGCTCATCTAACAGAGGTCTCTGACTCGTTTAAATGGACAAAATGCCGCCAAACACAAGGGGGTGGAGCCACAGTGTGACGTCATTATGACAGTATGTCACAGTCATAGTAACATATCAAGGTATGATAGCGTAATAGTAGGTACCTGCGAAGAGAGGTGAGGTACAGTCGGGACAGGGAATGTGTAGGAGGAGAGGGTGTGCACAGGAGAGCCGCGATGTCCCTGGAAGAAGAAGCCGCAGAAGTAGATAGCAGACTCGCTGTGTGTGAAGCGGGCAATCGGCGCATGCGTGTTGATGCCTAATCCAGCTAATGGGCAGATCGCAACTGTAAAGGAAACAGATGTAAGTACAATGTATGTCCAAGTAGCAGATCAATGCTGTAGTATGGCAACAGTGTATGATAGCCCAGTGTAAGCAGCGATGTAACAGGGCAGTGTGTGCATATAAGCAGGACTCTGCTATGCACTGCGGGACATTCTAGGGCGGCATTTGTGATGGGGGGAAGCAACCAATAACCCGTATGCCTATATACCTATATACAATAGTCTACAAAATGTACAATATATACAAAATATACAAAAAGTCCAGGAAATTGATACTGTCGGACTCTATAGCAGCATGATAAATGACATGAATGATATAAAGTACAGTAGGGAGATGTGTATAAAGATATCTAGGTGTATATAGGAGAGAATGTCTGGTCTAGGAGAGTGGTCATAAGATGTAATGGGACACACAGATCATGGTGGCGGGTCGGGCAGATGGGACAGAATGATACATGGTAAGGGTGCTCCCATGGATAGAGTCTATGTCATGTATAGGATGTCTCCAGAACGGGTGCATATGGCTTGTGAAGAAGGAGGAAGAAGTGACCCTAGATGCATGTATGCATGTAACACAGCAGGGAGAAGCAATGTATGTAAGATGTGAGGAATTACAACAGTATCCTAGATGGACATCCGATTGGACATTTCAATACTTTTCAGCTAGATCTAGAGCTCCAGAGACTGTATCGTAATATCCGTTTGAAAGCACATTTTTCTGAAATTGATTTAACTGTATGCAATGATGTGGTTACAAATAATACTGATGATGTTACAAACCTCCCACTACGATCCCTTAACTTGAGAGTACCCAGTAAATTCAACCCACCACACACCAAACATCCAGTAGAAGCCTTCATTCAGTTGGTTCAAAGGGATGTGGCGAAGATTACTGATTTCATTGACACAATGGGTACACAGATCAAGAACAACATCTCACAAGAGGAAAGAAGGGCCCTAAGGGAGCTTATGGGTGACACCAGTATAACCATAAAACCAGCTGACAAAGGGGACTCTATACTTGTCATAGACACCAGTACCTACAAGAAGGAGATCACACAACAACTCTCTGACACTACCACCTATACTAAACTACAGAGAAACCCCCTTGCTGACATACAGTCTAGAATTAAAGAAACACTGGACACACACCTCTCTAAAGGTACTATTGACTCCAAACTTGCCACGTACCTGATTAAAGACTGCCCAGTCACAGCAGTGATCGACGGACTCCCCAAAGTACATAAAACACTTGACAACCCTCTGGGTTGACCTATTGTGGCATTGATCGACTCTGTGCTCAGCCCACTATCCATTTGTTTGTAGAAGGCGCTTTCGCCACTGGTCAGAAAAAACACTTCCTTCCTGTTTTACACATCACAATTTCTGGGCGTTATTAGGGACACACCCAACATCACACATGAGACATGGCTTGTAACTATCGATGTGGGCAGCCTGTATACCTCAATTGAACATGACAAAGGTATACAGGCTACTAAATGGCTGCTGACACAAGAGTGAATTCTCTCCAGACCAATACACCTTTTTCTGGACATACTGAAAGTAGTCCTTTATGAAAACTACTTTGTTTGAGGGCACATACTACCTACAGTGCCGCAGCTCAGCAATGGGGGCTAACGTGGCCCCCCCATATGGAAATGCATACATGGCCTTCTTTGAAGAGGAATATGTATATACCCACACAGATACGCCAAACTTTGGAACAGATTCATAGGTGACATATTCTGCATGTGGGAGGGGCCACGAGCCACTCTTGACCAGTTCCTATCATTCCTCAACTCAGTCTGGGATGAGCTCAAGCTTACCATGACCTGTAGCTTAGAGACAATTGACTACCTTGACACCAGGGTCAGTAAGAGTGCTAACGGGACCCTTGTGACCGACTTGTTCTGCAAACCAACTGACCGCAACAGCCTGTTACACTATAGCAGACAACACCCTGTCAGTATAAAGAAGGCCATACCCAAATCACAGTTCCAGAGGGTTAGAAGGATAGTGACTGACGGGACCACACTGGAGATGAGACTGGACGAAATGGAAAACAAATTCCTGACTAGGGGTTATCCCAGACAGGTACTAGAGACAGCAAGAAGCAGCACCAATGTCAGACATGACACAGAGATAAATAATAAACAGGTGCCACTTGTCCGCCAGTACCACCCCATAAGTCCTAAAATAGACATAATGGTCCGTAGACACTGGTCAGTCCTCTCTAAATCCTACCCCGGCATAGAAGAATTCTAGTCGGCACATCTCATTTGTAATAAAAAAGCACCAAATCTGTACAACAGTCTAGAGAAAGCAGATCCAGTAACCACCTGTGGTCCCCCCCAACAGAGGGTACTGCACCCCACCAAACATGGTACATATTCAGGGTACACTGTGCCCAGTGCAATAATGTTACAAAAGGAAATGAGGTTTTACATCCTTACACAGGGAAAGTGTACAAAATCAAGGGTTTCTATACATGCAAAACTAAGAATGTAGTCTACTGCATTAAATGTCCTTGTGGTCTGATGTATGTCGGCGAAACCATGCAGAAAATACGCTACTGCATTAGTAAACACAAATCGACTTTACGCTGCAAGAACCTCCTGTTGCCACTACCCTTCCTTTCAATGAAATGGGTCATTCTATAGCCCAACTCAAATTTCAGATTCTTGAGCAAGTCGTGCTACCCAGGAGGGGAGGTTACCTAAAAAAACTCCTCCACAAGAGGGAGGCATTTTGGATACATACTCTCCCACAACTTTGCCCGAGGCGTGTCCAGCAGGAATGCAGAAATAAGTCAGAGCCAGACACAGCTGTAAGGGCATAATCAGCCTTATGTATTTTTAAAAAACAGTTCATTTTAGGTTATTAATGTATATTGCAAAAATTGTTATCATGCCCTAAGCTAACTAAAACTGAAAGGTCAAAATATTTTATAGTTACGCTTTAAATAGTCACAGGCTCACATTAAACAGGTGGTAGAGAAGAAAGTGGAGTAGATTGTGAGTAAGAAGAGATCACTATTTACTAAGTCTCAGATAGGTGAGGACATTAGTATATAGGAGCAGTGTCCTTTTATATTTCCTTTTTTTTTTTTTTTCACATGTGCTATTTTTTGCTCTAGAAGGCAAGAGTTTAGTCTGTAGTAGAAATAATGAAGCTGTGTGGGAAGAGAGGAGGGGCATCCTCATAGAAAGCCCACCACCCATTTGGGACAGTCGCCCCCTTTTGTGCAGGGGTGCGGTATAATAGTTTTTGCGTGTTTATTAGTCACTGTGTAAATTCTCCAGGTTTTTGGAGGTAATAAGTGTTGGTGTGTATTGTTGAGGTTTTCTTTCTCTGTTCTCCCCCCTTCTTTTCTGCTCTTTTTCTCTTTTTTTTTTTTTTTAAGCTTCAAGTAAAAAAATTAAAATGGTTAGCTGTATCAATTTATGTTCTTTTAATGTCAGGGAGCTTAATGTATCTCAAAAGCGTAAGCAGGTTCTGTACCAGATGCACAGACTGAGAGCCCATATCCTACTCTTGCAGGAGACACATTTCAGGACGGATTCTATCCCCCTGATCCATGATAGATATTAAACATAATGATATCACAGCTCTAATTTAGAATCAAAGTCCAAAGGGGCGTCTATTGCGATTCACAGATCGCTTTGTCATAAGGTGATGGATTCGGTAGTGGATCAGGAGGGCAGATTCGTTTTTCTGAAAATGCGGATAGGGGGTAAGGTGGTCACCGTAGCTAACTTGTACCTCCCTAATACACATCAGATTCCGACGTGTAAAAAGATCTTACGAATGCTAGAGGAATTCGCAGAGGGGAATGTTATGATTGGGGGGGGATTTCAACTTGACGGAGAGTCCATTGTTACAGTGGCGCCTCACAACAGATGGCGGTCACAGTTATAACTTGGAAAGCTCCTCAGGTTTATTGGTTTCCTCTAAGTAAGAAGAGCTCACATCTATTCTTGACCATTTCAATATGCAGGTGGACAATTCAGTATCTGTTCTAACACAAGAGATGAGCAAGCAGTTCCTACAGGGGACAAATACAAATTTTTTATGAAGGCAGATCAGATGAAGAATGATTACTCCAACATCATGGAGACCAAGACCAGGACTTGCGATCAGATCAATTTTGATGTAGAGAGACTCCATGAGCTGATCGAGAGTCTGGGACCGGCTAGGTATATAACTACCTTAGACCTTACCAAAGGCTATTGGCAGGTTCCCTTCACAGATGAAGCAAAAGAGAAAACCGCATTTTCTACTCCAGAGGGACACTTCCAATATGTTGCTTTACCCTTTAGACTACATGGGGGTCCCGCTACGCTCCAGAGATTAATGGACCTCATATTGCAGCCCCATAAAAAGTATGCAGCTGCATATCTTAATGATGTGGTAATATACAGTGTGGATTGGCAGTCACATCTAGCCAAGGTACAAGCCGTTCTGGACTCAATATGGGACGTAGGCTTGACTGCAAATTCCTCAAAGTGTGCAATAGGGCTAGAGGAGGCTTGCTATCTTGGCTACAACATTGGGCGAAGTATTATCAAGCCCCAACTGGATCAAATTGAAGCCATTAGGAATTGGCCCCAGCCAGTTTCCAAGAAGCAGGTCAGAGCCTTTTTGGGGATAGCAGGGTACTAAAGGCAGTTTTACCAGGATTTGCCACAATAGCAGCTCCTCTTACCGATCTCACCAAAGGGACCAAGTCCATTATGGTAAAAAGGAGGTACTTTGCAAGAGACCAACCTTTTCCCGTCAGTAAAATGTAAAAAAACGTTCCTGCACTGACGGGTCTTCTGTCGCAGTGAGAGCGGTCCGCACACATCGGTGTGTCCGGGGCCAGAGGTAATGAGAGGCAGCTGCGATCCCACAGCTGCATCACATTAACCCCTTAAATGCTGCGATCTATAGCGATCACGGCGTTTAAGGAACTCAGTGACAGAACAAGCATCTGTCACTGAGTGATCGGAACCCCACAGCCATGCTGAGAGCGTCCCGATCGTATGAACCGACAGGCAGAGGTAAGCGGCTTACCTCCATCCTCTCAGATGGGCCATACATGTATAGAGTCTGCTCTCAGGCAGGCTCTATACAGTACATAGATCGCCTATAACACTGATATACATTATGCTATGAAATAACATAGATCAGTATATGCAATCTATTGATTGCATCTTTTACAGTGAAACCAAGTGTAAAAAAAAAAGTGCAATAAAAAAGTTTTTACAAAGTATTAAAGTGTTATTAAAATAAGACGGCACTGTGTAATGGGGTGGTGCTCGTGGTTGGAACTGGTCCCAGCAAATGTAGAAGAATGATCCCGGCACTCACCGATGCTTAGTGTTCTTTATTGGGGTATCACATAGTACAGCTACAAACAGGAGGACTATGTACAATAGTCTACAAAATGTACAATATATACAAAAAGTCCAGGAAATTGATACTGTCGGACTCTATAGCAGCATGATAAATAAACAGATTCATAGGTGACATATTCTGCATGTGGGAGGGGCCACGAGCCACTCTTGACCAGTTCCTATCATTCCTCAACTCAGTCTGGGAAGAGCTCAAGCTTACCATGACCTGTAGCTTAGAGACCATTGACTACCTTGACACCAGGGTCAGTAAGAGTGCTAACGGGACCCTTGTGACCGACTTGTTCTGTAAACCAACTGACCGCAACAGCCTGTTACACTATAGCAGACAACACCCTGTCAGTATAAAGAAGGCCATACCCAAATCACAGTTCCAGAGAGTTAGAAGGATAGTGACTGACGGGACCACACTGGAGATGAGACTGGACGAAATGGAAAACAAATTCCTGACTAGGGGTTATCCCAGACAGGTACTAGAGACAGCAAGAAGCAGCACCAATGTCAGACATGACACAGAGATAAATAATAAACAGGTGCCACTTGTCCGCCAGTACCACCCCATAAGTCCTAAAATAGACAATATGGTCCGTAGACACTGGTCAGTCCTCTCTAAATCCTACCCCGGCATAGAAGAATTCTAGTCGGCACATCTCATTTGTAATAAAAAAGCACCAAATCTGTACAACAGTCTAGAGAAAGCAGATCCAGTAACCACCTCTGGTCCCCCCCAACAGAGGGTACTGCACCCCACCAAACATGGTACATATTCAGGGTACACTGTGCCCAGTGCAATAATGTTACAAAAGGAAATGAGGTTTTACATCCTTACACAGGGAAAGCGTACAAAATCAAGGGTTTCTATACATGCAAAACTAAGAATGTAGTCTACTGCATTAAATGTCCTTGTGGTCTGATGTATGTCGGCGAAACCATGCAGAAAATACACGACTGCATTAGTAAACACAAATCGACTTTACGCTGCAAGAACCTCCTGTTGCCACTACCCTTCCTTTCAATGAAATGGGTCATTCTATAGCCCAACTCAAATTTCAGGTTCTTGAGCAAGTCGTGCTACCCAGGAGGGGAGGTTACCTAAAAAAACTCCTCCACAAGAGGGAGGCATTTTGGATACATACTCTCCCACAACTTTGCCCGAGGCGTGTCCAGCAGGAATGCAGAAATAAGTCAGAGCCAGACACAGCTGTAAGGGCATAATCAGCCTTATGTATTTTTAAAAAACTGTTCATTTTAGGTAATTAATGTATATTGCAAAAATTGTTATCATGCCCTAAGCTAACTAAAACTGAAAGGTCAAAATATTTTATAGTTACGCTTTAAATAGTCACAGGCTCACATTAAACAGGTGGTAGAGAAGAAAGTGGAGTAGATTGTGAGTAAGAAGAGATCACTATTTACTAAGTCTCAGATAGGTGAGGACATTGGTATATAGGAGCAGTGTCCTTTTATATTTCCTTTTTTTTTTTTTTTCACATGTGCTATTTTTTGCTCTAGAAGGCAAGAGTTTAGTCTGTAGTAGAAATAATGAAGCTGTGTGGGAAGAGAGGAGGGGCATCCTCATAGAAAGCCCACCACCCATTTGGGACAGTCGCCCCCTTTTGTGCAGGGGTGCGGTATAGTAGTTTTTGCGTGTTTATTAGTCACTGTGTAAATTCTCCAGGTTTTTGGAGGTAATAAGTGTTGGTGTGTATTGTTGAGGTTTTCTTTCTCTGTTCTCCCCCCTTCTTTTCTGCTCTTTTTCTCTTTTTTTTTTTTTTAAGCTTCAAGTAAAAAAATTAAAATGGTTAGCTGTATCAATTTATGTTCTTTTAATGTCAGGGAGCTTAATGTATCTCAAAAGCGTAAGCAGGTTCTGTACCAGATGCACAGACTGAGAGCCCATATCCTACTCTTGCAGGAGACACATTTCAGGACGGATTCTATCCCCCTGATCCATGATAGATATTAAACATAATGATATCACAGCTCTAATTTAGAATCAAAGTCCAAAGGGGCGTCTATTGCCATTCACAGATCACTTTGTCATGAGGTGATGGATTCGGTAGTGGATCAGGAGGGCAGATTCGTATTTCTGAAAATGCGGATAGGGGGTAAGGTGGTCACCGTAGCTAACTTGTACCTCCCTAATACACATCAGATTCCGACGTGTAAAAAGATCTTACGAATGCTAGAGGAATTCGCAGAGGGGAATGTTATGATTGGGGGGGGATTTCAACTTGACGGAGAGTCCATTGTTACAGCGGCGCCTCACAACAGATGGCGGTCACAGTTATAACTTGGAAAGCTCCTCAGGTTTATTGGTTTCCTCTAAGTAAGAAGAGCTCACATCTATTCTTGACCATTTCAATATGCAGGTGGACAATTCAGTATCTGTTCTAACACAAGAGATGAGCAAGCAGTTCCTACAGTCTAAGAAGGAGGGGGACAAAAAAAAAATTTTTATGAAGGCAGATCAGATGAAGAATGATTACTCCAACATCATGGAGACCAAGACCAGGACTTGCGATCAGATCAATTTTGATGTAGAGAGACTCCATGAGCTGATCGAGAGTCTGGGACCGGCTAGGTATATAACTACCTTAGGCCTTACCAAAGGCTATTGGCAGGTTCCCTTCACAGATGAAGCAAAAGAGAAAACCGCATTTTCTACTCCAGAGGGACACTTCCAATATGTTGCTTTACCCTTTAGACTACATGGGGGTCCCGCTACGCTCCAGAGGTTAATGGACCTCATATTGCAGCCCCATAAAAAGTATGCAGCTGCATATCTTAATGATGTGGTAATATACAGTGTGGATTGGCAGTCACATCTAGCCAAGGTACAAGCCGTTCTGGACTCAATATGGGACGCAGGCTTGACCGCAAATTCCTCAAAGTGTGCAATAGGGCTAGAGGAGGCTTGCTATCTTGGCTACAACATTGGGCAAAGTATTATCAAGCCCCAACTGGATCAAATTGAAGCCATTAGGAATTGGCCCCAGCCAGTTTCCAAGAAGCAGGTCAGAGCCTTTTTGGGGATAGCAGGGTACTAAAGGCAGTTTTACCAGGATTTGCCACAATAGCAGCTCCTCTTACCGATCTCACCAAAGGGACCAAGTCCATTATGGTAAAAAGGAGGTACTTTGCAAGAGACCAACCTTTTCCCGTCAGTAAAATGTAAAAAAACGTTCCTGCACTGACGGGTCTTCTGTCGCAGTGAGAGCAGCCCGCACACATCGGTGTGTCCGGGGCCAGAGGTAATGAGAGGCAGCTGCGATCCCACAGCTGCATCACATTAACCCCTTAAATGCTGCGATCTATAGCGATCACGGCGTTTAAGGAACTCAGTGACAGAACAAGCATCTGTCACTGAGTGATCGGGACCCCGCAGCCATGCTGCGAGCGTCCCGATGGCATGAACCGACAGGCAGAGGTAAGCGGCTTACCTCCATCCTCTCAGATGGGCCATACATGTATAGAGTCTGCTCTCAGGCAGGCTCTATACAGTACATAGATCGCCTATAACACTGATATACATTATGCTATGAAATAACATAGATCAGTATATGCAATCTATTGATTGCATCTTTTACAGTGAAACCAAGTGTAAAAAAAAAAGTGCAATAAAAAATGTTTTTACAAAGTATTAAAGTGCTATTAAAATAAGACGGCACTGTGTAATGGGGTGGTGCTCGTGGTTGGAACTGGTCCCAGCAAATGTAGAAGAATGATCCCGGCACTCACCGATGCTTAGTGTTCTTTATTGGGGTATCACATAGTACAGCTACAAACAGGAGGACTATGTACAATAGTCTACAAAATGTACAATATATACAAAAAGTCCAGGAAATTGATACTGTCGGACTCTATAGCAGCATGATAAATGACATGAATGATATAAAGTACAGTAGGGAGAGGTGTATAAAGATATCTAGGTGTATATAGGAGAGAATGTCTGGTCTAGGAGAGTGGTCATAAGATGTAATGTGACACACAGATCATGGTGGCGGGTCGGGCATATGGGACAGAATGATACATGGTAAGGGTGCTCCCATGAATGGAGTATATGTCATGTATAGGATGTCTCCAGAACGGGTGCATATGGCTTGTGAAGAAGGAGGGAGAAGTGGCCCTAGATGCATGTGTGCATGTAACACAGCAGGGAGAAGCAATGTATGTAAGATGTGAGGAATTACAACAGTATCCTAGATAGCTCATACTCCCTGTTCAGACCCCTCGGGCAGAGTGTTTGGAGAGTATGTATCCAAAATCGACTGTACTGTGACTGTACTGTTACAGTCGATAGTGTTAAATATTTCTTCTAAATTATTGGTCAATAACCAAATGGGACTATTACAAAAGGGACTTTCATTTTATCCGATTGGACATTTCAATACTTTTCAGCTAGATCTAGAGCTCCAGAGACTGTATCGTAATATCCGTTTGAAAGCACATTTTTCTGAAATTGATTTAACTGTATGCAATGATGTGGTTACAAATGATACTGATGATGTTACAAACCTCACACTAACTTGAGAGTACCCAGTAAATTCAACCCACCACACACCAAACATCCAGTAGAAACCTTCATTCAGTTGGTTTAAAGGGATCTGGGGGGAGAGCACATGCGCGCGGGGTTCATGGCGGACGCGTCCTGCTGAGCTCCGCAGTCCCGCCAGCCTCGGCAGCGCTAATTAAGCGAATATACGCTCTGGTCCGGCTCCTCTTCTCCCCGAACAGCTCGGTGACTGTCCGGGCTACAGGATGGCGACGAGGACGGGCAAGAAAAGCAAGGGCACCGGCCACATTGCAGCTCCCCATGTCGCTGCGCAGCAACGGCCCTCCCCACAGCAGACTCGGTCTGGCGCCATCTTGCCTCAGCGTGCGGCCTCACAGGCTTCCCCCAGAAGCGACACGGGACAGCGGGCTTTTCCCAGGAAGGAGGTAATAACTGCCCAGTCCCCCATGGCGTCCCCCCGCGCCAGATCACCCAGCCCCTCCTCTGACATCTTTGGGGACCAGGATACACAGGGCTCGTCCCTGGATAAAGTAATGGCGGAAATAGCCCTCAGTCAGTCAAGTTCTGACTTGGCACCCAGCCAGCACAGCCCGTACAGACATGAAATGGAGGGAGGTGACATGGAGGATAGAAACTCTGCACACATGACGCACTATTCTCCTGATAAAGTTCTCCTGTCCAGATTTTCACTACTTGTACAACAAGAATTAGGGAAAGCCTGTTCCAGGATTACTGCTGACTTGAAATCTGACTTCCAGGAACTGGGGGTGAGGTTAGAGGCGATGGAATCTAAAATAGATACTACTGTGAACACAGTTAACCAACACTCTTCCTGCAGGGAGGAGCTATATGATCAACTTGATGTAGCACACGCAAAAATAGAAGACCTTGAAAATAGGTCACGCCGTGAAAATTTCCCTATTAGAGGCCTATCTGAGAGTGTTATGGATCTAGAGGAAGCGGTTAAAGAACGGTTTCATCTTCTTATTCCTGATCTCCCGGACCGCTACTATGACCTAGATAGGGTTCATCGGGCTCTGACGGCGCCCAGGGCTGACGGCCTTCCAAGAGATGTTGTGGTTAAGCCTCACTACTATATGGCAAAGGAAAAATTGCTGAGAACTGCTCGAGATAATCCTGAGTTGAGGCTTCGCGACATGCCCATCCAGATATATGCGGACCTGGCTCCCAGTACGATCCAAAAGCGACACACGTTGAAGCCTTTGCTACAAATTCTGCAAAGGAAAGAGATTCGCTATAGGTGGGCCTTCCCCTTCCGTTTGGTCTTCACGTACAAGAATAGACCTCATAGCTTTGCATCACTGCAAGAGGGAGAGTCGATCTTCATCTCTTTGGGGTTACTGACAAAAGACTCTAACAGCTCTCCGCCAAGATCTTCGTTGGATTCCGATTGGAGGCAGAGACCGCCCCTTTCTCCGCTGTGGAAAGGGGGTTCAAGATCGCGGCCTAAGTGATGGCCTAATTGATGTTTGAGCATGTCCTGTCCTTGGACTTTGGTGTGAATAGGCACTGGACTGTCACCGTTTCTATAGTACCCTTGCTTATTCAGTAATGTTTCTTTGATTTATGTTACTGTTTTTGCTTCATGTTGGGAGCCTGACCCACGATAGGCTGCCGTGGACTGATGGGGTTTTGCCCTTGTGCTCTCCCTGACCTCCTGAGCTTACTCCTCTAATTATGGGGGGGGGGGGCAATCTCTTAAGGTCCTGTTTTGGGGACCTTGGTCCCTTGTAGATTTTCTCTTAACTTCTTCTTTTCTGTTCCCTTCCTTCTCTTTTCCCTCTTGTTTGTTCCTCTGTCCCTCGCTCCCCCTTGGCTTGATGATTAGAGTGTTCAGGAACATACATAATGGCGTCCCATAGGTCTGACCTCAAGGTTGTTACACACAGTGTCCAGGGTTTGAATAGTCCAACTAAAAGGAAAAAAGCTTTTCAGTTATATCATTCTATGAAGGCTGATGTTGTTTTTTTGCAAGAACTTCATTTCTCCACACATTCTGTACCAAAATTCATGCATAACCATTATCCTTTGTTTTTTTTTTAGCTTTAGCGGACGAAAAGAAGAAAGGAGTGGGCATCTTCTTCTCCAGATCGGTTGATTTTACGCTATCCAATTCTTATAGCAACCCTGACGGACGTTACCTGTTGCTGACGGGTACTCTGCAAGGCTCCCCAGTCTCCTTTTTATCCTACTATGCACCCAATACGGGACAGGTACAATTTTTCCATAACATGTTTAAACTACTAGCACCCCACTTCGAGGGGCGCCTGATTTTTGCTGGTGACTCCAATTTGGCTTTGGACGCTTTTCTAGACAGAAAACCTGGAGAACTGTCCAAGTCCAGAGCCCCATCCAAACAGGGCCTTCTACTGGCCAAATTGTTTCATACTTACGATTTGATTGATGCCTGGCGGGCAGTGAACCCTACTACCAAAGATTATTCCTATTTCTCTGTAGCTCATTCCTCCTATTCTCGTATAGACCATGTTCTTCTCTCTTCGCAACTCTCCTTTAATCTCTCTAAGGCTAGTATTTCCCCTATACCATGGTCTGATCATGACCTGGTTTCAGTGGTGCTAGATTCTTTCCGGATCACCCCCGCTTTTCTGCCTTGGAGATTAAATAAGACCTTACTGACCAATCCTGTAGCTTGCGCTGAAGTCCTTTCAGGTCTTCAAGATTTCTTTACTGTTAATTTACCTCATGAGACCTCGCCTGCGATTAATTGGGAGGCCCATAAGGCCACGATTAGGGGTACCCTAATTAAATTAGCTTCTAGACTCAAAAAGGAGAGGGATGCTACTCTACGGTCAAAAACTATAGAATACAAGCAGCTGTGCACCCTCCATAAGAGGAACCCGAGCCCTGGGCTTTTATCTAAAGTTGAAGTAGCGAGGACTGAACTGAATATTTGTCTGACCTCGGTGGCAGAGCGCAGCCTGCGGTGGACGCAGTATAGATTTTTTAGTCAGGGTGATAAGCCTGGGTCTCTTTTAGCTAAACGTTTGTCTCCAAAGTTTCCACATACGGCTATCCCCACTGTGATGCTCCCTAACCGGACGGTTTCACAGCATCCCCCCTCAGTCTTAGAGGCCTTTCATAGATTTCATTCTAAACTTTATAAACGGGAGGGTAAGTTTAAAAAACCAATGGCGCAATCCTTATTCGCAGACTTGGATTTGCCTACTTTAGCTGTAGCACACAGAGACTTAATGGATGATTCCGTTTCCCGCTGGAAGAGGTAAAAAGCGCCATTAAAGGGCTTAAACGCGGTTCCGCACCAGGGCCTGATGGCTTGTCCAGCTTTTATTATAAAAAATTTGTGGACATTCTAGCCCCACATTTAGTTTTATTGTTTAACTCTTTAAGAGAGGGGTCTGAACTCTGTTCTGACTCACATAAGGCTTATATCTCGGTTATCCCCAAGTCCGATAAAGATCATCTCCTTTGTGAAAATTATTGGCCTATATCTCTTATTAATGTCGACATTAAAATCCTTACTAAAATTATGGCCAAGCGCATTAACTCCTTTATAGAGCAATATATTCACATAGATCAAGTGGGTTTTGTCCCTAATAGACAGTCAGCGGATCAAACAAGGAGGGTGATAGACCTTGTATCCCTGGTGCACTCGCAGTGGGCTCCGACCTCCTCCAAACAAGCTTTGTGTTTGTCGTTAGACTTGCATAAAGCTTTTGACTCCCTTGATTGGGAATATTTGTTCTATATTCTAGATAAATGGGGCTTCGGTCCTAATTTTTTAACTCTCTTGCGAGGCCTGTATTCTCACCCTACAGCTTGGGTAAACATTAAGGGTCATATGTCTCCTGCTATAGGGGTACAATGCGGAACTAGACACGGATGTCCGCTGTCCCCTATTCTATTTATTCTTGCAATAGAACCCTTAACGTGTCTGATTAGGGCACATGGTAGCATTAAAGGAATAGAGGTGAATGGTGAACAACATAAGTGTGCGCTTTATGCGGATGATATCCTGTTACTACTCACTTCCCCCTTGACCTCTCTTCAGAATGTCAGAGTGTCGGGTTTGGGAATTCAATCTAAGGTATGGGGGAGCTCTACCAAAAAAAATAAATATATAACAAAAAGGGGTGCAGCTTAGTGTCCAAAAGAGAAAACCTTATGAAAATAGGTAAGAGAAAAAAGCTGAACACTATAATACAGCGCACACCACTATATCCAAAAAATTCCAAAGTTTATTAGGACAAACACAAAAACACCACAACAAACAGCAATAAAATTAATTAAAAAAACACATAGGTATATGAAAAACTAAGCAGGGGGACAATATCCTCTCCTGCTTAACCAGGGAATCAAAACATGTTAGTAATACTCCACATGAGCAGATGTAAACCTCATAAAGTGCATAAAAGTACAATGGCTGGCAAGATGTAATAAAGAATCTATAAAATGCAAAAAATTATACCACATAAAGAGTCCAAAGTGCTGTAATGCAAACGTGCAAATAAATCATGAAATCATTGTAAACACCAATTTGAACCTCTAACATAACAAGGAATGCCCAACCAAATATGCCACATTAAGTAAACTACATGGGAGCAGATGCCCTGGTACAGACCCAACGCGTGTCGTCACACACAGTGACTTCGTCAGGGGTGGAGCTTAAGCTGAAGTGGTGTCCTTTTATATACCACATAATTATTGAATTTTACAATTACCTGTGGGACCCTTAGGTGTGGAGAGAGCATCAGAAGGAAGCACACAAAGGATGGCGTCAGCTGAGTCTATCATATCCTACTGCGCATGCCCCAGTCATCCATGTCATGTGATCATATTCCGTAATGCGCATGCGCGAATGGCGCGCATCACGTGACCGCATGCGTTCCACGCTGTGTGTCAATAGTATGCCGATACCCACAATGCGCATATGCAAATAGCACTCATCACGTGACCGCATGTCATAGAGATGCAAAAATCATGTGACCGCATGCGTTCCACGCTGCGTGTCACGGGAATGACACCATGTCTCCTAAGGCCAGTATGTAGGATGCAAATGTCATGGTGTATCACATGGCGTATATCATGTGACCGCATGTATTCCATGCCGCGTGTCATCGAGATTGTACCGTATTTCCTATAGTGCCGATTATACCGTATTTCCCATAGTCAACATACAAATATCAAATCGGATCCATATCCAAAAGACGCATAACATGATACAATGTAGCAGACTGTGGTACAATACACCACAACTATACCAGCGCATTCCATTAATTAATATCACAAACATCGGCGTAACATCAGCATAATATCGCTACAATACCGTATCTCTTCTATATTGGATTCAGCACATCCAGTTATAAACATCAGCGCATGTGTGATCACTATGTGTGTCAATCAACAATATATATCTACACATGCACATTCCGAGAGCATGATTTGTTTTTGTTTGCAATCCCCCTTTTTTTAGGTAGATTATTATTTGTGATTTCTTTATATTTTGAAAACCATCTTAAACGCCAATGGGCCGCCTCTGTGTGGAAGTTGGACCATACATTCCGGGATATACTAGTTGATTATGGACGCTTGTACTTTTGGATATAATAAGAAGAAAATAAAACAAACAACGAACAAGAAATGGGAGATCACAAGAGGGCAACAACAAGAGGATTCCTCTAAGGAGAGATATTCAAGGAGAGAACTAAGATGGACTACTTCCCGCTCTTCCCCTGCTCTCCCTCTTTGGACCTGGGTGGGACATGTTTGGCTCGGGCACCGTGAATGCTCCTGCTAGCCCCTGGAAACCTTCATTTGCTCTTTGGCTTAATTTGGAAGCCTTGCTTAAGGACTTCCTTGATCTTGAATGATATATATAAAGTGTAAATAAAGTATATTTTTTGTATAGTGATGAATTTATATAATTTAGTTTATAATTGATTATTGGGACATCATATTATGTTAAGATAATTCACCCTGTGGGACCCGAGTGGAGAGAGCACGGTAGTATTATAGTGTTTACTATATTAGCACTTATTGATCTTTGGCTGGTACATCGTGTGGTGTGGTCATGTGATGTGGAGGGTGCACGCACACAGAATAGATTGCATCTGATTGCATTCACGCGTGCATCTGATGTGTGGGTGCATTTCCTATTCATGTACAGGCCTAGTCATTGTTAGGTGTAGGTGTGGGTCTTGGACTGTAATGTACATATATTTACAGTGACATGTTCTAATGGTGGATCTACTAATAATAACTCGTGAGATGTAGTATAGTGTATTTACCCAATTTGATGTGAGTTAAGTGTTTTTGCGTAGTCATAGTAAACTATGGATAATGATGAAAATAACATATTTAGGACTATGTGATCTATTGACCACTAACTTGTTGTCAAACTAACACAGACACAACCAGACAGTGGGCCCTATCTGAACCACCCACTGTCCCTGCCTAATTGCCTCAGCCGACCCTAGGCGGTCGCGGACAACCACGGAGACGTTCCCTGCGTTATATACGTGATACACAAAACAATACGGACAGACGAACACAATAAGGAATAGTAAACCAGGACGGGTCAAACCACACGGGCAACGCAGTACAAAATCAGTAATCCAAAAGAGTAGTCACAAGCCAGGCGGGAGGTCAGAAAAACGAGTCGAGCAGTAGGAGGGATAGGACGGGGAGCGCAGAAATATACAAGGGAGAGCTGGGACCAGGAATACACCTAATTAGCCACCGCTGTGACTCAGTCTGTGCTTAGCTTTTATGCTGACCAAGAGCCCGGTCTGGATCCTTATTGGACCAGTGCTCTGATCTTCCAGGTACAGACAGGCAGAGAAACCTGTCAATCACAGCAACAACACAGGTGTAAAATCAAGACCAGGAGCTTCTCAGCTTAACTCCTGCATAGCCAGAAGCTGAGAAGCAATCGGGTGTGGCACACAAAGGCAAAACACCAGGTCCAGTTCACACAGGCTACTGCAGATTCCTGACAGTACCCCTCCTCTTATGAGGGGCCTCAGGACCCTTATTGAACGGACCTGGCTTAGACGGATTACGTGCATGAAATTGTCAAACCAGACGTGGGGCATGCATGTCTTTCCTAGAAACCCACGTCCGTTCTTCTGGGCCAAAACCTTTCAAGTGGACCAAGTACTGCAAAGACCTTTGTACCCAGCGAGAATTTAGAATTTTTTCTACCTCATACTCCAACTCCCCCTGGATGACCAGGGGAGCAGGAGGAGAAGACGGTGCAACCGGAGGAACATACTTTTTCAGAAGTGCTTTATGAAACACATGTATGCAGCAGCCGGGGGGGTGCCGCGGGGGGGGTGCGGGGGTGCCCCGAGTGTCCGCGGGGGGGGTGCGGGGGTGCCGCGAGGGGGTGCGGGGGTGACGCGAGTGGCCGCGGGGGGTGCGGGGGTGCCGCAAGTGTCCGTGGGGGGCTGCGGGGGTGCCGCAAGGGGGTGCGGGGGTGACGCGAGTGGCCGCCGGGGGTACCTGCAGACAAGGATGCGGACGAAGAGGCAGCAGGAGGCCGGGGCAGAGGCGGAAGGTGAGTGGAACTCCGGACGCTTTCCTGATGTGCATCAGGAAAGCGTCCGGGGCCCGGGTGCTCCCATAGAATGAAAATCCGGTCCTTTTTTCCGGAACGGACAACCTTCCGGAAAATTCCGTGTCCGAGTCCAATGAAAGTCTATGTGTCCGGAAATCTGTCCGGATTTCCTTATAGGAAATTCGGGTGATTTTTTCGGACGTGTGAAGGGGGCCTTATACTAGTAGTCCCCCAGGGGGGCTTCTAGTATAAGTGTGAAAGTTAAAAAAAAAGTGGTGTTAATAGTAAAAAGCCCCCTCCCCTAATAAAAGTCAGAATCAAACCACACGGGCAACCCCCCTTTTCCCAGGTTATTAATAAAAGTAAATAAATAAATAAATAAACAAACATGTTTGCTCTCGCCGCGTGCGTAATCCCCCAAACTATTAATTAATCACATTCCTGATCTCGCACAGTAAACGAAGTCAGCGCAAAAAAATCCAAAAGTGCAAAATTGCGCATTTTTGGTCGCATCAAATCCAGGAAAATTGTAATAAAAAGCAATCAAGGTACCGATAGAAAGAGCACATCATGGCGCAAAAAATTACACCTCACACAGCCCCATAGACCAAAGGATAAAAGCGCTATAAGCATGGGAATGGAGCGATTTTAAGTGACGTATATTTGTTGACAATGGTTTGAATTTTTTACAGGCCATCAGATACAATATAAGTTATACATGTTACATATCGTTGTAATCGTAACGACTTGAGGAACTTGCAAAACAAGTCAGTTTGACCCCAGGGCTAATGGCGTAAAAACACATTTCCCCCAAATAAACAAAATGCGTTTTTTTTTTCAATTTCACCACACTTTGAATTTTTTTCTGGTTTCGCAGTGTTCTTTACACAAAAATTCAGCCTTTCATTGCAAAGTACAATTAGTGACGCAAAAAATAAGGGCTCATGCGGGTTTCTAGGTGGAAAAATGCAAGTGCTATGGCCTTTTAAGCACAAGGAGGAAAAAACGAAAACGCAAAAATCGAAATTGGCTCTGTCCTTAAGGGGTTAAGGTTACCTTCCGCGACCATGTCAATAAAACAAACCCCTTGTGTACATAAGAAGCCCAGATAAACCAAGACTCCCATAGCTGGTGGAAATATTGGGTTTCCGAGAACGGGGGATAGTGGGCCATTACTTGTGAAGAGGCGTCTATTTGGAGGCGCAGATGCTATGGCAGTACTTATGGACCTCAACACCGGAGGAGTGCTCAAGTCCTGAAGACCTCCAGCAGGACCTGTAGACAGCCATGGCCACGTACTTGGGTATCTTACCCGAACTGTAGCGTTCCACTGACACCCATTGTTTGGAGGCACGGTTAAGAAAGCAATCCAGTATCCTGGAATGAATGACAGCAAGGTAATAGAGTCACGGCTCAGGTAGGGCAAGACCACCATAAGATTTCTTCCTGACCAAAACTTCTCTAGCAATTTGCGGTTTTTTTCTTGCTAGGGAGGAGAAGAAGGAGTTTGGGAGGTGTAGTGGTATGGTCTGAAAGAGGTATAAAAGTCTTGGGAGATGGTTCATTTTAAGAATGTTAATACGACCTAACCAAGAAAAATCCTTCTTCTCCCACTGTGCAATATCCGACTTGAGGAGTTGTAGCAATGGCAAGAAATTCAAAGGAAACGTATCAGACAGATTTACAGGTATGTACACACCCAGATATTTCAAAGTAGAGGACTGCCATGTGAAGGAGAAGGACCGCTTCAGCCGACTAACCAATGATGATGACAGGGACACATTTAGAGCAGAACTCTTAGAGAAATTAATTTTATAATTGCTAAAGTGAGAATAGGCCTCTAATTCAGACATGAGAGAGGGAAGTGAAACTAGCGGATTTGATAGATATAGTAACAAATCATCGGCAAATGCCGAGCATTTGTATTGAGTAGGGCCAATTGTAACCCCTGAAATGTTAGGGTTCTGTCTGACCGCATTAAGAAGGTGCTCCATTGTAGGGATCTTCCCGGGGGATGGTGTGTTTGGAAAAAGTTCACAGCAGACTTGGACTTGTAAAATAACAGCTTGGCGTTTATTTGCAGCATAAACAGTCCATAACAGAAATATAGCAACACTATATATGCACACCACGCTCATATGTCTTTTTGGCACAAAGTCCCCAGTCACCAGGCTGGCATGCACCAAGGTGACAAGGCTTCCTGAGTCCAGCAACGCCTTAACAGGGAAGTCATTTACAGTAATGTTGCAGACTTGTGGTTCAGTCTCTAGTCCAGTGACTGCAACAAAAGACGGCTCCGCAAATAGCGACTGACGCCGGCTAGCGTCACACTCCATGGGCTCAGTGGTAAGAGGGCAATGGGCAGACATATGTCCCGTCTCATGGCATCTCCAGCACTGGATAGGGCCTGGTCTCCTTGGCAGGGAGTCCTTTTTAGGGCCACTTAGCCACCGGGGACCACCACCAGTCTTTTGCCCCTGAGACGCCTCCTGAGCGCTCTTCCCTCTATCAGCACCCCTCCACACTCCCCCAATAGATGGAAGTCTCTTACCAGCTGACGGCACAGGTCTGGCACTCCGGGGAGGTGACGGTGCTGCAGGAACATCACGGAGGTAGTCCTCGGTCGCCTGGAACCTCTCCACAAGGCTGACAAGTTCGTCGGCACTCTTAGGGTCGCCTTGTCCCACCAAGCGTTGCAGATCAGCAGGAAGTGCGCGGAGGTAGCGATCCATCACGACCCTCTCTAGGATCTGTGCAGGAGTAGAAGTGTCTGGCTCCAACCATTTTCTTGCCAGATGAATTAGGTCGTACATCTGGGACCTCGCTGACTTGTCCAGACTGTAGCTCCAGTTGCAGACCCTCCGGGCACGGACAGCCGCAGTAACTCCTAGTCGGGCGAGTATCTCTGCTCTTAGCCGAGCATAGTCCTTGACCTCTTGCTCACTGAGGTCATAGTAGGCCTTTTGAGGTTCGCCTGTTAAATAAGGCGCAATCACCTCTGCCCACTCAGTGGAAGGTAACTTTTCTCGCTCAGCCACACGCTCAAAAACAGTTAAGTAGGCCTCAATATCGTCATCAGCAGTCATCTTTTGCAGCGCACGCTGCACGGCTCTTCTCACAGACAAAGTCTCTGGTGCGGCTGCTGCCACCAGCTGGCGATTAGTACCTGCAGACGCCTCCTGCTTTGCTATCAGGTGCTCAATAAGTCTCTGTTGTTGAGCCATCGCTTGCTCATGGCGCAGGTTAGCATCTGTTAGAGCTTGTTGTTGCAGCCTATTAGCCTGCTCATGGCGAAGGTTAGCGGCTGCCTGATCCTGTTTTTGTGCGGCCAATGCCTGTTGTTGTTGCAAACTCACTTGCATTAACTGCTTCATCATCTCCTCCATGTTGCTTGTCTGTTTTTGGAGTGAAGCCGCAGCCTTCACCCAGGACATAAGCAGCTGTAGCCAAGTTGATGCACACCGTTGCCCCTAGCAACCGTTTTGCCCGCTCCACAGCACCAATTGTAGGGATCTTCCCGGGGGATGGTGTGTTTGGACACAGTTCACAGCAGACTTGGACTTGTAAAATAACAGCTCGGCGTTTATTTGCAGCATAAACAGTCCATAACAGAAATATAGCAACACTGCGCTTTAAGAGCAAAACAAAAAGGTCTTGCCCGTCTGGGCGCTAACTAACACAGCAGGTTACCTCTCTGACACTTCAGTCGGCAGTATTGCGGGGTGTGAACAGGCCCCAGCAGCGGCTGTCTTCCCAGCTCTCACCAAACAGACCACGCAGGCTGTTTACTCGTGTCTGAGAGCTAGGACCTGTACACTGAGCCCACCTTTTGCCTTCTCAGGCTGATTGGGATCAGAGCTCACCTGATCCCAAAACCCACACTGGATCGAGGGGGAGGGAATGGCAAGTCCCACTACCAAAACCTACCTGCCATTCCATGTAAGTCCAGGCCCGGCAATAATAAATAATAGCTCAGCAGCATAGCACTGCTGAGCACAGATGCCTCCTGGACTTACCATCTCACACTATGCATCAGCCTAGGTGAGATGTACATCCCCTCGAGCACTTTACCAGTGACATGTCCACAGTATGTAAGAAAGAAGAAGGGAAACTTTCTACATCAGAGATGGAATTGAAGGCCACTAATAATTCAGGAGTCAGCTCTTCAACAAACTCCTTGTAAAAGCGAGCTGTGTAACCATCCAGGCCAGGGCATTTTCCGGCTGGTAGCTACTTAATAACTGCCTTCAATTCCACGTCTGAGAAAGGCCTATCCAAATCAGATACAGCATCTTCCGATAACCTAGGTAGAGCCGTATCTGAAAGATATTGGGAAAGAGAGCGGGGAGAACCCAGTGATTTAGAGGCAGAAATAGAGGGAGGAAGATGGTAAAGCGAGGAATAATACTCATGAAATACTGCAGAGATGTCCGAGGTAAGATGGGAGAGAGATCCAGTAGCCGTTTTAATTGTGGGGATATATGTTGAGGAGCATTTGTCTCTATGGGCCCTAGCAAAATATTTACCCGATTTATTTCCCCACTCATAGAACGTCTTAGAACAAAGCTGCCTGTAACGTCTGTATTTCAGATTTAAACAGGATTTGATCTCCTGACGGACCCATATCAGCTCTCCATACAAAGGGTCTGACCTTGTCAGTTTATGCTGTGTTTCCAGGAAATGGAGTTGAGAGAGTAATTTCTTTAACTTAGAGGCAGCATCTTTTTTCAGACGGGAACCATGTTTTATCAGTATGCCCCGAATAGTGCACTTTAAGGCTTCCCATTTGAACAAAGAGGAGGTAGGGTCCATGAGATGATCCCTTTTAAAATCTGAGATTGTCCTTTTAATATCCGAAACACAGAGCGAGTCTAATAATAAGCTTTCGTTGAGCCTCCAAGTGAAGGGAGGCTTAGGGCCCGAGGTCAGTTCAAAACCAGCAAGCACCGGTGCGTGGTCCGAATGCAATATAGATCCTATTGCCGAATGAAATAGCGTAGGTAAAAGATGATGGCAAGTCAGGATATAATCAATCCTGCTATACACTTTATAAGGCGCTGAATAAAAAGTGTAGTCCCTATCTTGATCATGGGCAACACGCCAAGTGTCTACAAGCTGGAGTGCATAAAGTTTATGTTTGAGGGCGGTGATCTGGGAATGCGCAATGTGAGTGAGACCTGATGATGTATCTAATAGAGGTGTCAACGGTACATTGAAATCCCTGCATACATACAGTGCACCTTGTGCAAATCCCGCCAACGTCTCCAAAACGGACAACAAGAATGGCACCTGCCCAGTATTAGGAGCATAGATGGAGGCGAGGGTTATCAATGCACCGCTGATCTCACAGCTGACAAATAAGTATCTGGCTTGAGAGTCCTTTAGGACGTCTACAATCGTGACCGCTAGGTCCTTATGAAAAACCACTGAGACTCCTTTAGTCTTATTATCATTGTTGGTATTGTGAACCCAAGTCGGGTTAGAGAAATTTGGGACATGGTCTGTCCGGAAGTGAGTTTCCTGGAGACAGACAATGCCAGCTCTTTGCTTATGGAACCCATATAGAATTTGTGACCGCTTCTGGGACGTTGAATCCCTTAAAGGAGAAGTCCGGCCAAAATTAATTTTTGATATGTTGTTACTTATGAAAAGTTATACAAATTTCTAATGTACATTAATTATGGGAAATGCACATATACTGCTATTTCCCTTAATTTAGTAGATCAGGAAGTGTTAGAAATATCTCTGAAGAAGTGACGTCACGACCCAGGGTGTAATTCCTATGGAGTGTCCAGCAGGGGGCGCTCTCTATATAGAAGTCTATGGGACTTTATTGTTTCTATGGGTTTCTATGTAATGTAATGTAATGTAGTGTACAGTGCTTTATTGAATGAATACATCTATGGAATACTTTGGGGAGCAAGTGTCCTTGCTCCCCAAAGTATTGCATAAATGTATTCATTCAATACATTCAATACACAGTAAGCCCGCCGATCCGCCGCATTCCCGCCGATCCGCCACACGCTGATCCGCCGCATTCCTGCCGATCCGGACCATATACATTGAACTACAGCTCCCATCATCTGCTTATAGTATGAACAGGTGATGGGAGCTGTAGCTGGGTAATGGATATGACATGCCGCCGGGCGCAGGGGGGAGCCGCTCAGTACACAGGAGCGCTCCCCCCTCCTCCTTCCGGGATAACTTCCGCCTATACCAATGCTGACTCCCTGCCTGGCCGCCGCTCTCCGCTCACATATACCGGCTCCCGGCATCAGCGCGGACACCAGGATGCATCGGGAGCCGGTATGTATGGGGGGAGAGCGGAGAGCGGCGGCCAGGCAGGGACTCAGCATTGGTATAGGCGGAAGTTATCACGGAAGGAGGAGGAGGAGGGGGGAGCGCTCCTGTGTACTGAGCGGCTCCCCCCTGCGCCCGGCGGCATGTCATATCCCTTACCCAACTACAGCTCCCATCACCTGTTCATACTAGAAGCAGATGATGGGAGCTGTAGTTCAATGTATATGGTCCGGATCGGCGGGAATGCGGCGGATCAGCGTGTGGCGGATCGGCGGGAATGCGGCGGAAATTCGGCGGAAATGCGGCGGATCGGCGGGCTTACTGTGTATTGAATGTATTGAATGAATACATTTATGCAATACTTTGGGGAGCAAGGACACTTGCTCCCCAAAGTATTCCATAGATGTATTCATTCAATAAAGCACTGTACACTACATTACATTACATTACATTACATAGAAACCCATAGAAACAATAAAGTCCCATAGACTTCTATATAGAGAGCGCCCCCTGCTGGACACTCCATAGGAATTACACCCTGGGTCGTGACGTCACTTCTTCAGAGATATTTCTAACACTTCCTGATCTACTAAATTAAGGGAAATAGCAGTATATGTGCATTTCCCATAATTAATGTACATTAGAAATTTGTATAACTTTTCATAAGTAACAACATATCAAAAATTAATTTTGGCCGGACTTCTCCTTTAACATTAAGGGATGTAGCTATTAAATCAGGCATTACCATATAAACTTACAATAATATGAGGAGGTAAGGACAGTGGAACGCCACTAACAGTCACCATTAAAACAAGATTAGAAATAGAGGAAAAAGTATGTACCCTCTGAAGATGCTCAAAAAACATAAACAAAAGGAAAAGTAACCAACAGGGGAAGACGAAAAAAACAACAAAAAATGGCAGCCGGGAAAAAAAGACCGACGCCATAGGAACACTATATGATGCAGAAAAAAAGAACTGCAACTTGGTCGAGAACATAGTTCCGACCAAACCCTAGTGGGGTAGTCATGGTCAGCACGGGCCCGAGGGTGCATAGGGACCAAATGAAAAAAATCACCAACATCTCAGGGGTTACAGCAAGGCCTAATAGATACAACACTAACAAAGGTGCTATCAGGGGTGAGTATATAGAACCAACAGATTTACAATATCGGCATATTATGATGCATATGGGGGTTTTGAGAAGAAAAGAGAGACAAAGAATCAGATCCTAAACACTGCGGTAGGGAATAAAAAGAAAAAGAGAGAGCATAATGTTAAAGAAAAGAAGAGGGAGGTGGGAGTGTCAGTGTAGAAACCACAGTGAGAGTAGTGTACAGTTCTAGATCAACCCCCTCGAACAGTGGGAACAACATATATAACCTAACAAGACGAATAACCTGTTACAAAGTCCTCAACGGTTAGAGTTTTCCTCAGAGGGTCGGAGTTGGCGCCTCCTTTGGCTTGAAGCTGTGCCGCCAGCCGATGATCTTTGTGGCTTGGGAGTATCAGCTGGACGATCCGATGAGCGACGATCCTCAGGTGAGAAACGGTCTGCTAAATAGGAGGTCCACTCTGGTAAGACCATTGCTGGCAAAGAGAAGGTAGGTAGAAATGCTGGTCCTCCGGTGTACGCAGTGTAGCTTGCTTGTCTCCAGATTTCGCAGCCAAAACAAAAGGGTATAACCACTTATAAAGGATGTTCTTGGATTGGAGGGTCTTAAGTAGTGGTTTCATCAGAGCTCTTTGGCGTAATGTACGAAGAGAGAGATCAGGGTAGATCTGGATTTTGGCACCAGCAAAGTCAATGTGACATGTGTGGGGTGACCCACTTGTCTGGCTTTATACAGGATGTCGTCCTTTAGTCTGAAATAATGTATCTGACAGATAACGTCTCTAGCGACATTAGGATCTCGACTCTTGGGACAAAGAGCCCTATGGACCCTGTCCATTTCAATATGGGCATCATCTGGTTTGTTAAAGAGTCTATTAAATATACATTGTAAAGTGGAATACAGGTCATGTGTGCGAACTGACTCAGGCAGGCCTCTCACCCTCAGGTTGTTACAGCGATTTCTGTTCTCGAGATCGTCGAGTTGGTTAGTCAGAGCTTTGGTCGCCGCGTCCTGTCGTTGAGCAGATTCATGTAGTGTGCGTATAGCAGTAATAGTATGAGATTTAAATAATTCCATATCAGCCATTTTACTCTGAACAACAGCAACCTCTTTCTTCACTAATTTAAGATCAGACCTCCAAGCAGCTTTAAGGTCAGCAGCAAGAGCTGTCATATTAGACTTAGAGGGTAATAACGCCAAAAGCGCTTGCAATTCAGGGTGTTGTTTAAGAGTTGAAGCCGCTGCATCAGGAGAGGGGAGACCTGTTACAGTTGGTAGTTGTGGAGGACCTAGTGGAGGAAAGTCTCTCTCAAATCGTTGTGCATCCATATCCTCAGAGGGAGAGGAGCTGTCATCAGAGGAATCCTCATTAGAGGAATAAACAATTGTAGGTGCAGGTTTAAGTTTCACAGGTGTCTTTAAGAGCTTTTTCTTTGCTGGGGGTGGACCCTGATCCCAGTCTCCCTGTGGTGTCTGGGAGATAGAGGCAGCAGACAGGGTATTATCATTAGTCTCCTGAGTATCCTGTGATACCAGGAATATAGATGGGATCCTAGGTGTGGGCGAGGGAAGGGGGTCCTCAGTGGCATATGAAGGCATCTGGGGATCTTTGCCGGCTGATGTGCGGTCTGGTGCCTTACTAACCTCGACACTCTGCTCACCTTGTTGTTGCTGGTGGACAGGGGGAGTTGGGCACTATCAGGCACCCGGTTCAGCTCCCGAGAGAGCTGAAACATTGTTTGTGCAGCGGACTGCACCACTTGTTGCGATGCTGTAGGAGCAGGGGCCGCCATCTTGGATTTTCCTGCACGGGCCGCGGCCGACTATAATTCACCGGTAGGGAGCTGGAAAAATGCTGTAATCGGCCGGGTGGACGGTGAGTGACTGCCCGGGTCTCTTAGCTTCTTAGCCTTGCGCCTGATCCCCATATGCGTGCTGTCTCCCCTAGTTAAGCAGGGCCGCTGTCGGAGCTCAACTCACACATGTCCTCCCGCCAGCGCGCCAAGCCACGCCCCCCATTATTATTATTATTTTATTAATATGTGGCAATATGTTTATTGGGGGCAGTGGAGGTGGGGTGGACAATGCTTACTGGGGGTAGAGGAAGGGACCAAACATTATGTTTATTGGGGCCAGCAGGGAGGGTAGGCAGGCAGTGTTTATTGGGGCCAGCAGGGAGGGGGGGGGGGGGCAGTAGCGGATTATAATGTGGGTGGATTGACCGGGGGGGGGGGGGAAGGGTAGGGTGGTCAGCCCGGGGCCCCGGGTACATTTAATCTGCCACTGGTCCCACGTGATCGCAGGATGTACCAAAGAGTCTCCGGCATGTTTTTTTGGCTGAGAAATAGCGCCTAAACTTACAGGAAACGGATGATGAGATTTTCCCGAGTATCGCGAGATGCTCGTCCGAGTAACGAGTACCATCGAGTACCCTAATACTCGATCAAGTACCAAGCTCGGACAAGCATGCTCGCTCATCACTAGTGATAACCAAAAATTGTAACCAGTGATTTTCAGTTTACAACAAAACTACAACTCCCATCATGGAGAAGGCTCCCCAGGCATGATGGGAGTTGTGGTTTTGCAGTTGGAGAGAAATAGGACGGGGAACAGTGTACAGCACTATCACTCATCTGTTGTAAAGCTACAACTCCCATCATGCTTGGAGAGCCTCATCCATGATAGGAGTCAGCAACTGTACTGCTAATCATGTTTTTTTTATTTATTTATTTTTTACAGATATTTTAATGGAAGTGAATTATTATTATTATTATTATTATTATTATTATTATTATTATTATTATTTATAAAGTAAATGACAATAATGTTAGGATTTTGATGAAAAACTCAAAAACAGAAGTCCATTGTAATGTCAGATACACTTTAAATGTGTTCAGCAGGTGATTGTGATTGCAGCTCTGCAGGGGGCACAGCCAGCTAATTAAGGGGCCTTAAATACAGCAGCTGTAATACAGTTTAGGTTTCCTGGGGAAGATTAGGAAGGGTGCACTGCAAAGTTTTGGAGGGAAATTGAAACATGCAGCTCTGGACACAGTAAGTGAAACCTGTAGTGAAATTGGGTGGAGGGGGATTTAATGTCCCAATGTGTTGTGCTTCACTGATCACTAATTGTTACTATTTGTATCTGCACTTATACTGTATGCACTAGTGTTGGGTTCTCTTACATTATTGTTTATGCCCTTCCATGTGTGTTGCTTCTATTGGCTCAGACAGTATCCAGTGTCCTGCCCCTTCTGTGCTGTTCTGTTACACTGTCCCAGGTTAGTTGCCTTTAGGATGTGTTCCAGGAACTGCTGTGGAACTATAGCTGCCAGCAAGTATAACTCCCATCCTGGATGAGGCTCTCCAAGTATGATGGGAGTTTTGGTTTTACAACAAATGAGTGACATTGCTGTACACTGTTTCCCAACCTGTTTCTCCTCACCTGTTGCACAAACTACAACACACATAATCCATGATGGGAGTTGTAGTTTTGTTGTAAACTCTATACTCTGTTTATTATTATTATTTTATTATTATTATTATTTTATTATTATTCTACAGCTCCCATTATGTATGAGGCTCTCCAAGGTTGGGGAACTATGCTTTGGCCTTAAGGGGTTATCCAGCGCTACAAAAACATGGCCACTTTCCCCCTACTGTTGTCTCCAGATTGGGTGGGGTTTTGAAACTCAGTTCCATTGAAGTAAATGGAGCTTAATTGCAAATCGCACCTGATCTGGAGACAACAGTAGGGGGAAACGTGGCCATGTTTTTGTAGCGCTGGATAACCCCTTTAGGCAAACTCCTTCACAAACTAAAAAACATGAGGCATGATGGAAGTTGTAGTTCGAGAAAAGCTGGAAACCGTTTTTTTCAAGCTGTTGCCAAGCTAGAACTCTCATCAACTGGAGAGCTTATAAGAGGTAGTCCCACTGTTATGAATCATATATATATATATATATATATATATATATATATATATATATATATATATATATATATAATATTTTACAGGGTGGTCCAGAAGTAGGTGGACAGTATGTGTAATAGGGTTGAGAAGGGGAGATCAATCAAACATGGTGTAAAGTGAAACTGGCTCAGTTGCCCCTAGCAACCAATCAGATTCCACCTTTCATTTTCCAAAGAGTCTGTGAGGTATGAAAAGTGGAACAGTACAGAGGTTGCTAGGGACAACTGGGCCAGTTTCACTTTACACCATGTTTGATAAATCTCTCCCTTCATTTCCCTATTACACATCCTGTCCACCTACTTTTAGACTCTCTCTCTCTCTCTCTCTCTCTCTCTCTCTCTCTCTCTCTCTCTCTCTCTCTCTCTCTCTCTCTCTCTCTATATATATATATATATATTTAATTTTTTTTTTTTAAATAAGATCCTATTTTAAGGAATAGTACAGGGGTTTGTGTTGTTAAATCTGTAACTTGATTTGCCTGCAGATTACATTGCATGTTAACCCCTCCCGCTGCCCCACTGTTAATTAAAGTCGCTGCAGCCTATGCCTGGTGCTGCATCAACGTTAATTAATGCTCTAGGATGACACAGGTGTTGGAGCTGCGCCTGTATCATCCGCAGCGGGTCCCGGCTATCAGTGAAGCCGGAAGGGTTCGGGAGGGAAGGCTGGGTGTGCGGGGCATGAGGAGGAGAGGGGGCAGAGATACGGACATTAGCTTATGAGATCATTTTGATCCCATAAGCTGATGTCCAATCACGACCTGGGCATTGAGGCATCAATGACCCCAGGTCAGAAAGGATTAAAGGTCAACTTAAAATGGTACTCCGAAAACTCCCGAGATGAGTACGACTCACCATTCATTCTCTAAGGGCATCGGACTCCTCTCAGGAGCGCACGCGCCGGGTTTTGGGCGCTGAAATCTGTCACAGGACCGGATCAAGAAGCGGGACCCGGCGCGGTCAGGTAAGTATGGGGGGGGTGGGGGTGACAGGTCCTATTTAAATGTATTAGTAAAATCTCTGCAGCAAACCAATAAATTAACATATGGCCTTTTACCTTGGAAGCTGAAAGTCTGAAGTTCTGCAACATATCGCAGCGCCTTTATTTTCATAAATTTATTTTTTGGCCGTCATGAATAACTAACGTGTTTGGGATATCTCGGAGGTACAGGATAAACCTGGGCCACATCTCTCCATGTCTGCTGTTACAGATCAGCTTCCTTCTATAGCTCTGTGATAATCCAACCAATAAATCAGTTGTGTTTTTGTACTTCTGTACTTTTTTTTTTAAATAGCATTTTTATCCTTTTGCAGGAACACTTGGTGCTGCCAATGTGCATGGGACACAAATTCTCGGGAAAGTGAGAATACAACCTGCATCACCTTCTACAAGATCTATTTATCATCTGTCTGCCCCAAATGGAAGGAACTACCATCATACAATGGCACCGTGTGCAAGCACCTATAATATCTAATTATATCTGCCCATGGTAAATACCAGCTGGTTCGATAGTAGCTGTCCAAGCATGGTGTTGTGTTGTTAACTCAAGAGAGGGGGTTATCAGTGTGGCATTGTGTGCAAGCAGCTATTATCTAGTCATATCTGCCCATCCCTATAGTAGTTGTTCTCTTAAAGGTATGAGAAGTTTATTCTAGTACTAAGTGCCAAATGTAGAAGATAAAGCAGCTTCCTACCACACCATGCTACTCTCCTCATTAATTCAGAAAACATATTGCATCTACGACTATAAGGTAAGATTGCCTTTTTTGATGAATACAGATCCCATATCTGATACAATATCATGTCAAAGGCTTGATAATGTTCTTAAAAAGCTATTCCCGTCTTGACTAATTATAGTTAGCCTTTAATATTTTTAACTATAGAATAAAAGCATTTTTACAATACGCCATAATGACAGCACCACCGGGGTTTTTCCTACCCTCTATATATTTGCCTCTCTCTCAATGTTTTCTCTTCCTTGGGGACAGATGTGCTTTCTCAGAAGGATAAAGAAAAGGACAAAGAGAGAGGGAGAAGGAAAAAGAAAAGGAGAGGGAAAAAAACTTCCTTTTTCCATCTCTAATAAATGGGTTGTGTCTTTCTACTTTTTTACATTTTTTTTTTTTAACATTTTTATCCTTTTGCAGGAATGTGTATGGAACACAAATTCTCGGGAAAGTGAGAATACAACCTGCATCACCTTCTACAAGATCAATTGATCATCTGTCTGCCCCAAATGGAAGGAACTACCATCATACAGTGGCACCGTGTGCAAGCAGCTATAATATCTAGTTATATCTGCCCATGGTAAATACCAGCTGGTTCGGTAGTAGCTGTCCAAGCATGGTGTTGTGTTGGTAATTGGGGAGGGGGGTTATCGGTGTGGCATTGTGTGCAAGTAGCTATTATCTAGTCATATCTGCCCATCTCGCCCATACCAGCTGGTTTGGTAGTAGCTGTCGAAGCATGGTGTTGTGTTGGTAACTGGGGAGGGGGGTTATCGGTGTGGCATTGTGTGCAAGTAGCTATTATCTAGTCATATTTTCTAGTCATATCTCACCATCCTTAGCCCATCCTTATAGTAGTTTGTTCTCTTAAAGGTATGAGAAGCTTATTCTACTACTTGGTGCCAAATGTAGAAAATAAAGCATCTTCCTACCCCACCATGCTACTCTCCTCATTGAATCAGAAAACATATTGCATCTACAATTATAAGGTAAGATTGAATTTTTTGATTGTGAATACAGATCCTATATCTGATAAAATATCATGTCAAATGCTTGATAATGTTGTTAAACAGCTATTCCCGTCTTGACTAATAGTTACAATATTTTTTTTAAATATCTTCATAGTAAACTTGCCTTCTCTTGATATGGCTGCTCCTTTCCTCCAATGAAAGGGGTTATCCAGCGCTATAAAAACATGGCCACTTTTACACCACTCTTGTCTCCAGTTCAGGTGTGGTTTACAATTAAGATTTATTTATTTTAATGGAGCTGAGTGTCAAACTCCACCTAATCTGGAGACAAGAATGGAGCAAAAGTGGCCATGTTTTTGCAGCGTTGCATAACCCCTTAAATATCTACCCTACCACACTGCTTGCAAGCCCACAAAAGATAGAAGAAAGTGGCCATGTTTTTGTAGTACCGGGAAACCCCTTTAAAGTGGTTTGGGAAATCTGGAATGTCTCTTCTCCTCTCTGGAATGCCTTCTCTCCCCTTCCTGTTTGACACCTGGAAGCTGAATTCCAAGAGGGTCGGGGTGGTGGGTGGGAGCAAGGAGGTGGTACAACTTGTTGCACATCAGGAGCTCTGGAAAACCTTTCATTCTTCTACTATAGACTAAAAGCATTTTTACAATTCGCTATCATGACAGCACCACTGCGTTTTTCCTACCTGCTGGGTATCTGTTTGCGCCTCTCTCAATGTTTCCTTTCTTAAGGAAAAATGTGCTTTCTCACAAGGATAAAGTTAAGGACAAAGAGAGAGGGAGAAGGAAAAAAAAAAGGAATAAAAGAAAAGCTTCTCCCCCCCCACCCCCCCCCCCCCCTCCCTCTCTATCTTTGTCTTTATCCTTCTGAGAAAGCACCTTTTCTTCCTCAAGGTGGGTTTATACTGAGGAATTCTTGCGGATAAACTCTGTGGATTTCCGTCGGCTGTACGTGCTCACGGGCGCGTGCCTTTCCGCCGGCTCCATTGACGCCATTCTATGGGCCGGCGTATTCCACTATCCGCCGAAAGAAGTGACATGTCACTACTTTCGGCGAAACACTGAATATGCAGGCCCATAGAATGGTGTCTATGGAGCCGGCGGAAAGGTGCGTGGCTGTGTGCGCGGACATACTGCAGATTTCTGCAGAGTTTATCCGCAAGAATTCCTCAGTATGAACCTACCCTAAGGGAGAGAAAACAGAGAGGCAATCTTAGATATCCAGAGGGTAGGAAAAAACCTGGGGGTGCCGTCACGATGGGCTCATGAAACTGAATTATTGGAAAGCTATAATTCTAAACTTCTGCATTCTGAAGGCACAGACAGATATCAAAAATATACCACGTGTCTACTTGGCCGATGTGATGTGATCCCTATTCCATTATTGTTCCCTCAGTCCTGGATTAGGAATCACACCGAATATTAAAGTTGATGGCTTCTGTGGCCATTAAAATATATTGCACGATAATTATGATGTAAACAGTTATTGGCTTAGGTTGTGTCTACATATAATAGAAATTTTTCCAGAAGACCCTATCAACATGACATTAATCCCTTCATGGCGCAAGCCAAAATGGCCTAAATGACCAGGGCTTCATTATGAGTAAAATTAGTCTACTGTGACCCTTATGTTTTTGTTTTATTCCCCAGAAGGCTGTATGGGGCATCATTTTTTGTGCCCTGAACTCTTACATTTTATAGCAGAATTTTTTTTTTACAAAAAACAGTAAGTTTATGACGTTCACTGTGTGGGAACAAATATTATAGATTGGAAAATTGGTGGATTGCATGCACTGATGAATGGTAAGCCATTGCAAAGCATAGAAGAGTGTTATTGGCTCTCTTTACATATATTCTCACTGGGGAAGACTCTGGGGAAGACTACTACAGTGACTGTGAGCCTTGAAACTCCAGCTGTGGCAAAAGTACAATTCAAACATACCTGGGCAGCCAAAGCCATATTTTAGGTTGTTCAGGCATGATGGGAATTGTAGATTTGCAACAGCTAGTGTGTCAAGGTTAGCCATCACTGCTTTATTAGAAGCGCACCAATCGGACCAACCAGATGTAAGGAGAGCTACTACAGTGGTTAGGAAACGCTATCAGGAACCCTTACAATCACACTGATGGGGTCCTGATCGTTACAAAAGCAGCTAACCTAATCCAATAACCTAATGTAATTTACTTTATAATTCTGTTGCACAATCGTCAAATGTCCACAGCAACTATCTGTCCCTGGCAATTGTCAAAGGTAATAAAGTAAATTTGTGTTTTTTTTGTTTTTTTTTTTACTATGTCTCTGATTCAGATATTTGTGTTCAAAGTTGTGAGGACTTTTATTAACTTATTTTTGCTCTTTATTTTTCCATAGTCTACACCAGGTAACAGAACAAACCTACCACCTAACTCATCATACTGTGCTGTATAAAGGGCAAGTGAAAGACCATGTGACCATTACCCTAAGGTAAGTTTTCAGCCAAATCCCATTAGTAGTACAAAGCTATTCCATTATCACAAATGCATAAAGGTTCATAAGCTTATGGATCTAAACCTTTCGTGGTGGTGGACCAGTGGAAGACTGCTTAGTTTAGGTCTACTCTGGTTTCTTCAATAGTTGATCTTTTCCCTTTGATAGTTGTTTATCCCCAATCTTTCAGATGAGCAGTGTGTTCGGTTACTTTAGAGCTGCCCTGGCTTGTTCTCTAAATTCAGTTGTCTAGTAAATCCCTTAGCTTAAAATAGCAGTACAAAGCTATTCCATTATCACAAAGGCATAAAGGTTCATAAGCCCCCCCCCCCCCCCCCCTTAAGGATCTAAACCTTTCGTGGTGGTGGACCAGTGGAAGACTGCTTAGTTTAGTTTCTCCGATAGTGTGTGATAGGGATTTATTCTGGTTGCCATATTGTGGTAGGCAAGGAATTTTCTCCCTGCTATGGGCCATTGCCTCCATGACGGTTTTTGCCTTCCTACTAAGCCAACTAAGCAGGGTTATATTTTTCGCATGATGCACATTTATCTCATACTCTATACTTTATAACCAAGTCAATTTATTTGCCATATTCTCAGAAGGAACAATGTGGCATCTTTATTTCTTTTTTGTAGTAATCGACCATTTCAATTATGAAGATCTCATCTAAAGTGAAGATCTGGCTGCAACAAGGATGAAACCATATTTGGCCACATTTCAGTCTGGTATTAAATCTACATTTCTTAAATGTTCTTCAATATTTTATTCAATCTTCAAGGCATGATGGGAGTTGTGGTTTTGCAGCAGTTGGAGAGAAACATGGTGGGGCACAATATATAGCAATGTCACTCATCTGTTGCAAAGCTACAACTCCATCATGCTTGAAGAGCATTGTCAAATGTAGACAGCTACAATCTGTCCATGGCATTTTCCCCCCCTTTGTCTCTAATTCAAATATTGGTGTTTGAAATTGTAATGACTTTTAACAACTTATTATTTTTCCTCTATTTTTCCATAGTCCACACTAGGTAACAGAACAAACCTACCACCTACCTCATCATACTGTGCTTCAATCAAGGAGTAAATGAAATTGCATGTGACCATTACCATAAGGTAGGTTTATTATTAGTAGTACGAAGCTATTCCATTATCACAAAGGCATAAAGGTCCATAAGGGGAGGGCTTATGGACCTAAACCTTTTCGTGCTGGTGGACTAGTGGAAGACTACACCTTAGCAGTACAAAGCTTTTTTACGACCACAAAGGCATAAAGATACATAAGCCCTCCCCTTATGGATCTTAACCTTTCGTGGTGGTAGACTAGTGGAAGACTGCTTAGGTTTTATTTAGGTGTTAAGAATATAGCATAGCAGTACAAAGCTATTTGTTATCGCAAAGGCATAAAGGTACATAAGCCCTCCCCTTATGGACCTTAACCTTTCGAGATGGTAAAGTAGTGGAAGACTGCTTTAAGGCCACTCCGGTTTCCGATGCGCGCAGTGTGTGAGCCTGTTTTCCATATTCTCAGGTGGGACGACCAGGCATCTCTACTTCCTGATGTAGTAATCGACCACTTCAGTTGTGAAGAACTCGTCTAACATGAAGATCTGGCTGCAACAAGGATGAAAGCAGAACAAACCTACCACCTACCTCATCATACTGTGCTTCAATCAAGGAGTAAATGAAATTGCATGTGACCATTACCATAAGGTAGGTTTATTATTAGTAGTACGAAGCTATTCCATTATCACAAAGGCATAAAGGTCCATAAGGGGAGGGCTTATGGACCTAAACCTTTCGTGCTGGTGGACTAGTGGAAGACTACACCTTAGCGGTACAAAGCTTTTTTACGACCACAAAGGCATAAAGATACATAAGCCCTCCCCTTATGGATCTTAACCTTTCGTGGTGGTAGACTAGTGGAAGACTGCTTAGGTTTTATTTAGGTGTTAAGAATATAGCATAGCAGTACAAAGCTATTTGTTATCGCAAAGGCATAAAGGTACATAAGCCCTCCCCTTATGGACCTTAACCTTTCGTGATGGTAAAGTAGTGGAAGACTGCTTTAAGGCCACTCCGGTTTCTGATGCGCGCAGTGTGTGAGCCTGTTTTCCATATTCTCAGGTGGGACGACCAGGCATCTCTACTTCCTGATGTAGTAATCGACCACTTCAGTTGTGAAGAACTCGTCTAACGTGAAGATCTGGCTGCAACAAGGATGAAAGCAGAACAAACCTACCACCTACCTCATCATACTGTGCTTCAATCAAGGAGTAAATGAAATTGCATGTGACCATTACCATAAGGTAGGTTTATTATTAGTAGTACGAAGCTATTCCATTATCACAAAGGCATAAAGGTCCATAAGGGGAGGGCTTATGGACCTAAACCTTTCGTGCTGGTGGACTAGTGGAAGACTACACCTTAGCGGTACAAAGCTTTTTTACGACCACAAAGGCATAAAGATACATAAGCCCTCCCCTTATGGATCTTAACCTTTCGTGGTGGTAGACTAGTGGAAGACTGCTTAGGTTTTATTTAGGTGTTAAGAATATAGCATAGCAGTACAAAGCTATTTGTTATCGCAAAGGCATAAAGGTACATAAGCCCTCCCCTTATGGACCTTAACCTTTCGTGATGGTAAAGTAGTGGAAGACTGCTTTAAGGCCACTCCGGTTTCCGATGCGCGCAGTGTGTGAGCCTGTTTTCCATATTCTCAGGTGGGACGGCCAGGCATCTCTACTTCCTGATGTAGTAATCGACCACTTCAGTTGTGAAGAACTCGTCTAACGTGAAGATCTGGCTGCAACAAGGATGAAAGCAGAACAAACCTACCACCTACCTCATCATACTGTGCTTCAATCAAGGAGTAAATGAAATTGCATGTGACCATTACCATAAGGTAGGTTTATTATTAGTAGTACGAAGCTATTCCATTATCACAAAGGCATAAAGGTCCATAAGGGGAGGGCTTATGGACCTAAACCTTTCGTGCTGGTGGACTAGTGGAAGACTACACCTTAGCGGTACAAAGCTTTTTTACGACCACAAAGGCATAAAGATACATAAGCCCTCCCCTTATGGATCTTAACCTTTCGTGGTGGTAGACTAGTGGAAGACTGCTTAGGTTTTATTTAGGTGTTAAGAATATAGCATAGCAGTACAAAGCTATTTGTTATCGCAAAGGCATAAAGGTACATAAGCCCTCCCCTTATGGACCTTAACCTTTCGTGATGGTAAAGTAGTGGAAGACTGCTTTAAGGCCACTCCGGTTTCTGATGCGCGCAGTGTGTGAGCCTGTTTTCCATATTCTCAGGTGGGACGACCAGGCATCTCTACTTCCTGATGTAGTAATCGACCACTTCAGTTGTGAAGAACTCGTCTAACGTGAAGATCTGGCTGCAACAAGGATGAAAGCAGAACAAACCTACCACCTACCTCATCATACTGTGCTTCAATCAAGGAGTAAATGAAATTGCATGTGATCATTACCATAAGGTAGGTTTATTATTAGTAGTACGAAGCTATTCCATTATCACAAAGGCATAAAGGTCCATAAGGGGAGGGCTTATGGACCTAAACCTTTCGTGCTGGTGGACTAGTGGAAGACTACACCTTAGCGGTACAAAGCTTTTTTACGACCACAAAGGCATAAAGATACATAAGCCCTCCCCTTATGGATCTTAACCTTTCGTGGTGGTAGACTAGTGGAAGACTGCTTAGGTTTTATTTAGGTGTTAAGAATATAGCATAGCAGTACAAAGCTATTTGTTATCGCAAAGGCATAAAGGTACATAAGCCCTCCCCTTATGGACCTTAACCTTTCGTGATGGTAAAGTAGTGGAAGACTGCTTTAAGGCCACTCCGGTTTCCGATGCGCGCAGTGTGTGAGCCTGTTTTCCATATTCTCAGGTGGGACGACCAGGCATCTCTACTTCCTGATGTAGTAATCGACCATTTCAGTTGTGAAGAACTCGTCTAACGTGAAGATCTGGCTGCAACAAGGATGAAAGCAGAACAAACCTACCACCTACCTCATCATACTGTGCTTCAATCAAGGAGTAAATGAAATTGCATGTGACCATTACCATAAGGTAAGTTTATTATTAGTAGTACGAAGCTATTCCATTATCACAAAGGCATAAAGGTCCATAAGGGGAGGGCTTATGGACCTAAACCTTTCGTGCTGGTGGACTAGTGGAAGACTACACCTTAGCGGTACAAAGCTTTTTTACGACCACAAAGGCATAAAGATACATAAGCCCTCCCCTTATGGATCTTAATCTTTCGTGGTGGACTAGTGGAAGACTGCTTAGGTTTTATTTAGGTGTTAAGAATCTAGCATAGCAGTACAAAGCTATTTGTTATCGCAAAGGCATAAAGGTACATAAGCCCTCCCCTTATGGACCTTAACCTTTCGTGATGGTAAAGTAGTGGAAGACTGCTTTAAGGCCACTCCGGTTTCTGATGCGCGCATTGTGTGAGCCTGTTTTCCATATTCTCAGGTGGGACGACCAGGCATCTCTACTTCCTGATGTAGTAATCGACCACTTAAGTTGTGAAGAACTCGTCTAACGTGAAGATCTGGCTGCAACAAGGATGAAAGCAGAACAAACCTACCACCTACCTCATCATACTGTGCTTCAATCAAGGAGTAAATGAAATTGCGTGTGACCATTACCATAAGGTAGGTTTATTATTAGTAGTACGAAGCTATTCCATTATCACAAAGGCATAAAGGTCCATAAGGGGAGGGCTTATGGACCTAAACCTTTCGTGCTGGTGGACTAGTGGAAGACTACACCTTAGCGGTACAAAGCTTTTTTACGACCACAAAGACATAAAGGTACATAAGGGAGGGCTTATGGGTCTTAATCTTTCGTGGTGGTGGACTAGTGGAAGACTGCTTAGGTTTTATTTAGGTGTTAAGAATCTAGCATAGCAGTACAAAGCTATTTTTGTTATCGCAAAGGCATAAAGGTACATAACCCTCTCCTTATGGACCTTAACCTTTCGTGATGGTAAAGTAGTGGAAGACTGCTTTAAGGCCACTCCGGTTTCCGATGCGCGCAGTGTGTGAGCCTGTTTTCCATATTCTCAGGTGGGACGACCAGGCATCTCTACTTCCTGATGTAGTAATCGACCACTTCAGTTGTGAAGAACTCGTCTAACGTGAAGATCTGGCTGCAACAAGGATGAAAGCAGAACAAACCTACCACCTACCTCATCATACTGTGATTCAATCAAAGAGTAAATGAAATTGCGTGTGACCATTACCATAAGGTAGGTTTATTATTAGTAGTATGAAGCTATTCCATTATCACAAAGGCATAAAGGTCCATAAGGGGAGGGCTTATGGACCTAAACCTTTCGTGCTGGTGGACTAGTAGAAGACTACACCTTAGCGGTACAAAGCTTTTTTACGACCACAAAGACATAAAGGTACATAAGGGAGGGCTTATGGGTCTTAATCTTTCGTGGTGGTAGACTAGTGGAAGACTGCTTAGGTTTTATTTAGGTGTTAAGAATCTAGCATAGCAGTACAAAGCTATCTTTGTTATCGCAAAGGCATAAAGGTACATAACCCTCTCCTTATGGACCTTAACCTTTCGTGATGGTAAAGTAGTGGAAGACTGCTTTAAGGCCACTCCGGTTTCCGATGCGCGCAGTGTGTGAGCCTGTTTTCCATATTCTCAGGTGGGACGGCCAGGCATCTCTACTTCCTGATGTAGTAATCGACCACTTCAGTTGTGAAGAACTCGTCTAACGTGAAGATCTGGCTGCAACAAGGATGAAAGCAGAACAAACCTACCACCTACCTCATCATACTGTGCTTCAATCAAGGAGTAAATGAAATTGTGTGTGACCATTACCATAAGGTAGGTTTATTAGTAGTACGAAGCTATTCCATTATCACAAAGGCATAAAGGTCCATAAGGGGAGGGCTTATGGACCTAAACCTTTCGTGCTGGTGGACTAGTAGAAGACTACACCTTAGCGGTACAAAGCTTTTTTACGACCACAAAGACATAAAGGTACATAAGGGAGGGCTTATGGGTCTTAATCTTTCGTGGTGGTAGACTAGTGGAAGACTGCTTAGGTTTTATTTAGGTGTTAAGAATCTAGCATAGCAGTACAAAGCTATCTTTGTTATCGCAAAGGCATAAAGGTACATAACCATCTCCTTATGGACCTTAACCTTTCGTGATGGTAAAGTAGTGGAAGACTGCTTTAAGGCCACTCCGGTTTCCGATGCGCGCAGTGTGTGAGCCTGTTTTCCATATTCTCAGGTGGGACGGCCAGGCATCTCTACTTCCTGATGTAGTAATCGACCACTTCAGTTGTGAAGAACTCGTGTAATGTTAAGATCTGGCTGCAATAAGGAAGAAACCACATTTTGCCATATTTCAGTCTGGTATTAAATCTACATTTCTTAAATGTTTTTCATTTATATGTCTATATATAATATATTATAGTTTGTTTGTTTTTTTTCCCTTTTTAGTGATACTTACATTTTGTTTACATTGAAGATTCATGTCTGCTCTAGTTTCTTTTAGAATAATTATCATCCTCTTTCTCTGGTCTAGGTACTGAACGCAAACTCCCACCAACCTCTGCATCAGTAGTTTTTACCAAACCAGATAACCAGATGTCTTCGCCCAACTGGAGGGGAGGCGCCATCAGCCGATAATCTTTGTCATATATTTTTTAAGATTTTATTACACCTTCTTTATTTTGTGTTCTGGCAATATACAGGTGGTAACTTTAATGTCTTTCCTTATGCTCTTGTGCCTGCAGCTGTATATTCTAGTGCATTTGTGCCAAATGTCATATGCTCTGATGTTTTGTCTGCCGTCGTACACTCTGGTGCTTTTGTGACGCCGCCGTATGCTCTGTTTTGTCTGCTGCTGTATACTTTGCTTTTATGACAGATGCCATATGATTTTGTCTTCCGCCGTATACTCTGGTGCTTTTGTGCCAGATGACATGTGCTTGGGTCTGCCTCCGTATACTCTGAAGCTTTTGTGCCCGTCACCGTATGCTCTGTTTTTGTCTGCCGCCGTATAATTTGGTGCTTCTGTGCCATCTGACTTGTGTTCTTGTGTCTGCCACCATATATTCTAGTGCATTTGTGCCAAATGTCATGAGCTCTGATGTTTTGTCTGCCGCCGTACGCTCTGGTGCTCTTGTGCCAGATGACATGTGCTTGGATCTGTCTCCGTATACTCTGGAGCTTTTGTGGCCGTCACCGTATGCTTTGTTTGTCTTCCGACGTATATTTTGGTGCTTCTGTGCCACCTGACTTATGTTCTTGTGTCTGCCACCATATATTCTAGTGCATTTTTGCTAAATGTCATATGCTCTGATGTTTTGTCTTCCGCCGTATACTCTGGTGCTTTTGTGCCAGATTACATTTGCTTGGGTCTGCCTTCGTATACTCTGGAGCTTTTGTGCCCGTCACCGTATGCTCTGTTTTTGTCTGCCGCCGTATATTTTGGTGCTTCTGTGCCACCTGACATAGGCTTTTGTGTCTGCCACCATATATTCTAGTGCATTTGTGCCAAATGTCATATACTCTGATGTTTTGTCTGCCACCGTATACTCTGGTGCTTTTGTGACGCCGCTGTATGCTGTTTTGTCTGCTGCTGTATACTTTGCTTTTATGCCAGATGCCATATTATTGTCTGCCGCCGTAAACTCTGGTGCTCTTGTGTCGGGTATCATATATGCTCTGATTCTTCTCTGCAGGATGCTGTATGTGCTGAGTTTTGTTCCGAAATGTCAGCCTAGTCGTCCTAGTCTCAGCCAGAGGGGTTAGATATTGGCTGCCCAAGCATGGAGGAGTGTTGGTAGCCCGGACGGAGGCGGGGTGGGGGGGGGGGGGTTATCAATGTGGCACCATGTGTAAGCAGCTATTGAACAGACTGTTATGGTTAGTGCCTATAAAGTGCTGGTAGAAACATTTAGTATCAGACAATGTCGCAAAATTAGAACAATAAGAATCCACAACTCAGATGTTTGCAGCAACACTCAGGATTTATTCAAATGGATACATTATGTCTTCTACACTGGGTGCTGGATATCGCAGGGCATGTATGTGTTGCAATGCACATGTTAAAATGGCAATTGATGCTATATTTATGGCAATAACTGTTTTTGCTCTTTTTTATAGGGGATGAAGTTTGTTTGCTTTTCTACTACTTGATGTGGACTTTAGAAGAACATTAAGCATTTGAATCAGAATGATACTGCACATGTCATGATCATAAGGTAAGATTATTTTTTTTATTGTTCTCACAGATCCCATAAACTTTCAAGAGCAGTACAAAGCTATAACTGTGTAACCCCCTAGTTATGGATTAAAACTGTCTTGTGTTTTTTTTTTTTTTTTTTAACCTTTTAAGGACAGAGACAATTTTCATTTTTGTGCTTTCGTTTTTTCTCCTCCTGTTTAAAAGGCCACTGTGCTTGTATTTTTTTTCACCTACAGACCCACATGAACCCTTGTTTTTTGCTCCACTAATTTTGCTTTGCAAGGAGTGGCGAGCAAAGTTGCAATTTTAGGACAATTGTGGAATTGTAAATTGCTTGTTGCACCATGCATCCTCAGCCATCATCTCTTCCACATGCATGATGTGGTTAACATCCGTGACCCACTCTAATGGAGGGGTAAGAGACTTCCCATGTGGCAGTCAAGAAATGGTGAGGTGGAGCAAAGTATCATTATAGAGAAGGAGCAGAATCCAAGCAGTGGTTGGAATTGAGGAGTTAAGAAAAAAAAAAAATCACTTTTTTTATTTTTTTTTGCCAGACATTTTAAAGACCTGCGCAACTTGACAAAATATGTAGTATGGTCCCCGTGGCAGTAGAGCAGTGCCAGCAGGTGATCTGACACGGACAGCGTTTAACAGTGCAGGATACAATCTTGTGAGAATTTTGTAGTTTCTCTCCTCTGCATAATTATATAACTTTGAAATTGTAAGTAATATATTATAATATGACTTATTGAGCTTTGTTGTCCCCCCAAAAAAACCTTAGGCGATATATTATGATATATTGATTACAATTTTAAACTTATTCCGTTAAGGGGTTAGAAACCCCCCATTATGGATCAAAACCTTTCTGTGTTTGTGGACTGGTGGTAGACTGGGATTTGTGAAATGGTTTGTTGAAAAATATTGTTATATTGATATTGTACAAATGTAGAGAATTTATTTTTTATTTTTCCTTTTTTGCAGATTCTTGCTGCGTGAGGAGAATTTCGCATTTGTGCTTCTTGTGCTTCCTGTTATAGTAATAGTATAGTAATGGAAAGCTGGCTTCATCTGATCCTGATTGGTCAACAATAGAAATGTTATTGTTGAAGTCTGACTAGCTAAATGTTCTATAGCTTCTGTAAAAAAATTTTTTTTCTGCTAATAAAATCTGTAAAAAGTGTTTTTAGTTTTTGATTTTTTTATGTTTTAAAAAAACATTAAGTTCTCATCAACTCCTAGTTTAATAAAAGGGGTTTTCTTAAATACCTATAATGCGTACTCATACTACACCTGTTTGTCCCTAACATTGTGACAACACCTGTTCCTGAAGGAAAAATCTGATTAGGCAATTACAGAAACTTTTGTGAAAAACCAATGTACAGGATGTAACGCAGACATCACTCTAGTGCAATGCTTCTCAAACTGTCAGGTAGCTCTCACCAGTGAGGTGCCCCATAGTGACTGGTGAGGCACAGCTGGGCATGTGCTTTTCAGGTGACTAGAAGTTGCACAGTTCTTTCCCCAGCTGTAATAATCCTTGCTTTAGGAACATTTTGTACTTATTTTAATGTTTTACATAGTATAAAAAAACAAATGAAGGGTAGACTGAGCCAATAGTGGACATGACTGTGGATGTTGTGATACATTGCCTGACAAGACCTTAGAGTTCCTATTGGCTGCTATATTTCAGCTATTTGCATATGTGCTGTGATTGGCTGTCAGCGGTTAGAATGTGGCCATTATTTCTATGGGAAATTCGGGGTCTTTAAACGTAAATTTCTTACAAACGACAAATCCGATTGAAAAGAAAAATAGAACACCTCACACCGCCGAGGGCTTTGAAACGCAGTTTGAATCGAGTCTGTGTGCAAAGCAGTTCGGGCTGTATTACGTGCAGAAAAATGGCTGGAAGAGGAGGAAACGGAAGAAGAAGAAGAAGAAGAATACGGATTACAATATAGGGATTGTCAAGCACTATAATCTTTTAATAAATTTCAATGAGCATTCAAACAATGTAGCATTGTAAGGGAGTGCGGTGTAAACCTCATACTAAACTGTTTGTGACTGGTGTTGCCATTATGTGTTATGTGCCACATTAGGTTGTGCTCCCATTTTGTGTGTATTTCTGTTAACCCTTGCGAGAAGCTGGTACTCTCAAAAGGTCTAATTTTGGAGCCACATCTTTGATAGTACAGGCTGAAGGGGCAATAACCCAGATTTACAATGACATAGGGTAGTGAGAAACTGGCTGCATTGGAATAAGCAGACACTGGTTGCCCCTGAAGCCTAGGAGGGTTCTGAACATCCAGGCACACTAAGGCCGCAATTTTACCCAGACGCCCTATGACAGCACCCCTGGAGAGGACCTCCGACCGCAGGACTGGAAACCTGTGAAGATAAAAGTCTGACACTCCTCTCCACACCTCAGTTCAGGTTTTCTGTCTGGCGGATGGGAGGCCTTTGAAGAGTCCCATATGGGATGAAGCTCACCTTCTCAATGCCGGCTGCAGGTCCCCCGTTAGCCTGACACGCTGTGGGGCTCCCTGAGGGCATAAGTCTGTCTCCGGATAGCAGCCCTAAGTCTGGTCTGAGCTCCCCTGGGGAGGCGGATTTCTCCCTTCCAGCCCCCAATCCTTGCTGGTTTTGGTGAGTGAGGGGTGCTGGGGCAGAGTGAGCCGTGCCTGTCTCCCCGGCCAGGGCGCGCGGCGGGCTCGTCAGCGCGCCGGATAGCGTCATGACGTGGGCCGCCGGAAGTGACGGCGGATGACGTCAGACGCCGGAGCGCCGCATCCGGTTGGGAGCCTGGCATCCCCGGCGTTACAAAAGGCCAGGGGACACCTCCGTCCTCGTCCATGCCTCCTATAGCGTCCAGGAGCAGTGGAGCAGGAGTCAGCCAGTCTCACCTACCAGGTGGATATTCCGGCCTTCAGCATGTCAGAATCTTCGGGCAGGAAAAAAAAAGGACGCCATGATCGCTCCTCCAGGTCTGACAAGTCAGAAAGATCAGACAGATCAGCCATGGAGAAGCATGAAAGACCAGAAAGACCGGAGAAACAGCCTGAGAGTCCGGTACCTGGGGTGATGGGATACAGCATTTGGTGAGCGTATGCATTTCTCATTTTTACTAATATAGCCTTTGTATGTGGTTTATTTTAGGCTTCTGATAAAACCTAAAATGGCCACCTCTAAACACCACTATAAGGAGTGTGGAGATTGTAGAATTCCTTTACCCGATGATCATCCCAGATCCCTGTGTCAGCCCTGTGTTGATAAATTGGTGTCTCAGGAATCATCTCTAGCTGACACCTTAAAACAGATCGTAAGGGATGAAGTCCAGGCATCCCTTAGAGCAGGCATGTCCAAACTTTTTTCGAAGAGTGCCAAATTTGATGAAGTGAACATGTGCGAGGGCCGACCATTTTACATGCTACATGCTATATGCTTTATAACACAGGCAGATAATAGCAAGCTGGATACCTGGGGGAGGCCGTAAAAGTTCGGAACGCGGGCCGCAAATGGCCCTCCGGCTGGACTTTGGACATGCCTGCCTTAGAGGGTTTGGAGTCCTGGGTCCTACAACCTCCACTCCAGCTATGTCTATTACCTCTGTCAATGCTAAGGATGACTGCCCATCTGAAGCTCCTGTATCTGATTAAATTATTGAAGAAGGGGAAATTGAATATATTCCATCAGATAATGAGGAAGGTGGTCCATCTTCTAGAGGAGTTTTCCCTACTGAAGATATTGACCAATTGATTAAAGCTATAAGAACCTCCATAAATATTGAGGAAATAAAAACCCTGTTATCTGCAGAAGATGCCTTATACGAAGGGTTAACCCCTGAGAAAGCTTGCACCTTCTCACTCCATAAAAGCGTGAAAGCCTTAATCGATAAAGAATGGCAGAACCCTGATAGGAAGTTTTTTATCCCCAGGTACTTCAAAAGGAAATATCCTTTTGAGGATGGTGACTCTAGCACCTGGGATAAAGCCCCGGCCATCGATGCACCAGTAGCAAAATTGGCAAAGAAAAATAGCCTTCCCTTTGATGACATAGGTACTTTATCAGACCCTATGGATAGAAAATCTGAGTACTATAATAAGAGAACATGGGAGGCAGCTACGGGTATCCTTAGGACAAGTATGGCAAGATCTCTAAGGGTGTGGCTTGCAAAGTTATGGTGCGTTTACACAGAAAGATTTATCTGACAGATTTTGGAAGCCAAAGCCAGGAACAGACTATAAACAGGGACTAGGTCATAAAGGAAAGACTGAGATTTATCCTCTTTTCAAATCCTTTCCTGGCTTTGGCTTCCAAAATCTGTCAGTGTAAATGCACCATTAAAGATTAATGACGACCCTTCTTGTCAGAAGGTCCTGGCGGATATCCCTGTCCTAGCTAAAGCCGCTGATTTTCTTTCAGATGCCTCTGCGGATAGTATTAAATTAGCAGCAAAGGCGGCTGCACTTTCTACTCTGCTAGAAGAGCATTATGGCTCAAGACATGGAAATGGGATATTACTGCTAGGGGAAAACTTTGTGGCATTCCATGTGATGGCAATCTTCTTTTCGGGCCTGTTCTTGACTCTCTATTAGAGAAAGCCTCCGAAAAAAGGTATCCCCGCACAGCCAAAACAACAGGAAAACTTTAGACAGAAAAAGCAAAACAAAAAGCCCTTTCGTAATACTTAAGACAATAAAAAATTTGGAGTATCAGGAAGACAATAAAAAATTTGGAGTATCAGGGAAGGGAAAAGGATACATCTTTAACTCTAAAGACGACAAACCAAAATTTTCCCAACAATGACGTTCTCCCGGTGGGGGGGTCGTCTGTCTCATTTTTCGGGGCCTGGGGGGATATTATCCCCAGCCCTTGGGTTTTAAATTCTATTTCCATGCGACTTCTCCTGGAATTCAGGAGTTTTCCCAGAGACAGATTTCTCCCCACCAGAAGACTTACAGACCTAGAGAAACAAAAAATTATAAAAACAGAAGTTCTCTCCTTAATACAAAAGCAAGTATTAGTCCAAGTTCCCCTAGACCAACAAAAGAAGGGTTATTCACCTCTCTTCCTAGTCAAGAAACCAAACGGGTCATTTAGGGTAATTATAAATCTCAAGGGACTAAACAAGTTTCTACAATACAAAAAAGTTTGTATGGAGACCTTAAAGTCCACAATAAACCTTCTATTCCAGAACTGTGTGATGGCTTCCATAGATCTGGAGGACGCCTACTATCATGTGCCTATTCACAATTCCCATCAAAAATTTCTGAGAGTGTCTGTCTGGATAGTAGACAAATGGGTTCACCTCATCAGGAAGCAGGATATATTTGTACCATATCTGGCCGACTTCCTCATAGTGGCGGACTCAGTAGAAAGACTTCATCACCACATCACACTAGTTTCCGAGATAATTCAGAGGTTAGGGTGGAACATAAACCTGAAAATCGAATTTACTACCCTCAAAGCAATGTGTGTTTCTTGGAACTCTTCTCGACTTATCTCTGCAAATGTCTCTTCTTCCCTCCACAAAGCAGGATCTGATCAGACAGAGAACTTGGGACTTATTCCTCACTCAGACACCTACACTAAGAGAAGCGATGTCTGTTCTGGGTCTCCTCACATACAGTCAGTGAGGTGGGCTCAATACAGGACAAGACTTCTACAAAGAGACATTCTAGAGAATTGGGATGGTCACCAACAGTCTCTCAACAGGACCTCAGAACCTAGAAAAAGGAGTAGATTGGAACCCTTCACAGATAAGAGTCACAACCGATGCCAGCCCCAGGGGATTTGTCCAGGGCAGGTGGCCTTAACATCTCAGACACCAGTCCTCAAATTACAAAGAACTGTATGCTGTCTTCCAGGCCTTGCGAGACCTTTCCCCTCTGTTATCATACAAAGATGTACAGATTTACTCAGACAACACCACAACAGTGGCTTATATCAACAAACAGGGGGCACTCGCAGCCAGGCTCTCCTCCATCTCTCCCAGCAGATCTTTCTATTTGCAGAGAACAATCTACAGTCCATATCAGCAGTCCACCTGAAGGGAAGTCTAAACAAACAAGCAGACTTTCTCAGCAGGACCAGGGTCAGACAGAATGGTCCCTCAATCAAACAATATTTTACAAGGTGGTAAAAAGGTTCGGTTCTCCAACGATAGACTGGTTCGCTTCGAGGAAAAACAAAAAACTAAGAAGATTTTGCTCTCTAGACCCAACAGAAAATCCAACAGCAATAGACGCATTTGCTCAAGATTGGAGCAAGGAGATGGGATACGCCTTTCCTCCAATCAATCTAGTTCCCAGGGTACTGAAAAAGATACTCCAGGACAAGGCCAGAATAATCTTGATAGCTCCCTTTTGGCCAAAACGTCCGTGGTTCACACTCCTGAGAACTCTATCAGTAGACCAGCCGTGGATTCTGCCGGAAATCAACGACCTCTTAACCCAGGGACCAGTAGTTCATCCAATATTACCGTACTTACACTTGACTGCATGGATGCTGAGCGGCTAATTCTGAGAGGTAGGGGGCTGTCAGATTAAGTAATTGGCCTCCAGAAAAGAAGTAACCTCTTCATTATACCTAAGAACATGGAGAGCCTTTCTAAGGTTTACACAAGGCAGACAAGATCCATTAGGAGAACTAAACATCCCTCTTATCCTTAGCTTCCTTTAAGCAGGCCTAGAAAAGAATTTAAGGCTCAGTACCCTCAAGGTACAGATATCTGCTCTTAGTACCTTTCTAAATGCAAAATTAGCTGACAACTTGCTAATCAAAAGGTTCATCACAGGGGCGGTAATGTTGAATCCTCCTTCCAGGATAACTGTCCCACCGTGGGACTTAAATTTAGTCTTGGAAGCTCTTACAAGATCTCCCTTTGAGCCTCTAGACTCCCTGCCTATAAATATTCTATCCCTCAAGCTCTCCTTTCTTCTTGCTATCACCACAGCTAGAAGAGTTAGTAAGATACAGGCCCTTTCAGCCTTTCCCCCTCACACTCAGGTCCTGGATGATAGAGTAATCATGAAAACCCTTCCTACCTTCCTTCCTTCCCAAAGTAGTATCGGAGTTCTACAAGAATCAGACAATAGTCCTCCCTACCTTTTGTAACAATCCTTCCAATGATAGGGAGAGAATCTTTCATAACTTAGATGTTAGAAGATGCCTCACTAAATACTTACAAACCACAGAGAATTTTAGGAAATCAGAGAACCTGTTAGTCCAGTTTTCAGGAATTAAAGGACAACTCCGGCGGGACCCCCCCCCCCAAAAAAAAACACAGACACACACAGACACCATACTCACCATCCCTCCGGTGACGATCGCCACTCCATTCGCCCGCCGTCCGCCTCACCGTCACCTGCGTCCGCCGTCCAGCGATGTCTCCTTCTTCCGGGTCCATGAGAGAGAAAAGGCTGCTGGTGCGCATGTGCACCAGCAGCCTTTTCATTGGCTGGAGCGCATCACATGGCTTCCAGCAAGCTCAGCCAATCAGGGCTGAGCAAGCTGGAAGCCATTTGATGCGCTCCAGCCAATGAAAAGGCTGCTGGTGCGCATGTGCACCAGCAGCCTTTTCTCTCCCATTCACTCTCAATGAAGACGCCGAGGAGGAAGAAGACCCGGACCGCCCCCAGCTCTGACATCACCCGACACCAGAGAAGAGGACCGTGACGACCGTAATAGGTAATGTATATATTCTTTAACTTCCGGGGTGGGGGGTCGGGGGTCGGAAAGTGGGGGAAGGGGGCCAGACCGGGTATTTAACCACATTACAAAGTTATATAACTTTGTAATGTGTGTTAAATAAGCCAAAAAAATTTTTCGCCGGAGTTGTCCTTTAATACAGGGACGATGGCCTCTAGACCAACCATTAGTCACTGGATTAAAGGGGTTTTCCAGGAAAAATTGATTTTTGGTATTAGGAAAGGGTTAACCAAGGTTAACCCTTTTCTAATATACTTCCCTAACATTACTTGTAAGCTCTAGGAGATCCCCCAGCTAGTCAGGTGAGTTGCCTGCTCCTGAGCTTCTGACTTCCTGTCACATCCCGGACCGTCTGTGTCTGTGTTTCCGGTTCAGTGAGGTCACTCCTGCCTCTGCATGTGTTCTCTGATAGAGCTGGAAGCTGCTGAGTCCTGTGTGTGGAGAGGGGGAGGGACTCAGGTGTTGATGCGTTCTGATTGGCTCTCGGCAGCAGCACAGACATCCACAGTGTCTCTCCGTCTCCAGAGTGAATCTCACAATGCTGCAGCAGGCTGTATCCTATCCAGAGCAGGAGCAGTGAGAGTCACTCTGGGGGGGAGATGCTGTGTGTCTGTGCTGCTGCCGATCTGATAGCTCTCTCTGTCCCAACACAGAAATCATCTCCACCCCGTCCTAAGCCCCCCCTCCCCCCTCCACACACACAGGACTCATGGGATGTCAGTGTAAACCTTCCCTATAGATAGAGCAGCTGCTGGTGTCCTCCTATGTCTGTGTGGAGGGAAGAGGTCGGGACAGGGGTGGAGAGGAGCTTTGTGTGGCAGAACACTGTTATGGTCTATTTTCCTCCAGCTTCTCCAGCCTCTGCCTATGGAGCAATGATAAGTGTCAGGAATACCAAGCTTTTTTTTTCCATCTTATTTTCCAGTGATGGCTTGTGCTAAGCATTATGGTGATTGTATTTCCTCTGCAAAGAAGAAACACTGAGGTATTATACAAACAAGATGAATTTTCAAAGAAAATAAAGCTCCACTGACAATACCTATTGACTCTATACCTTCTAAAGCTGCCCTGGATATCTGTATACATGTATTACCTAACCAAGTCTATAGATAAATAATAAAACCAAATCTATTTGCCACAATATAATAATAATAATAATAATAATAATAATAATAATAGTAATTATTATTATTATTATTATTATTATTATTATTATTATTATTATATTGTGGCAAATAGATTTGGTTTTATTATTTATCTATAGACTTGGTTAGGTAATACATGTATACAGATATCCAGGGCAGTTTTAGAAGGTATAGAGTTTGTATAATACCTCAGTGTTTCTTCTTTGCAGGGGAAATACAATCACCATAATGCCTAGCACAAGCCATCACTGGAAAATAAGGGCCCGTTAACACAGAGTAAGAAAGGCGGAATTGTCCGCCGCAGAATGCCGCCAGCCTCCGTGTCATAATGACGCTCTATGGGAGGTGCGCCCTGCATTTCTTGGTGCTGAAGAATGAACATGTTCATTCTTCAGCGCGGGGAGAGAAGCGGTGCGCGCCTCCCATAGAGCGTCATTATGACATGGAGGCTGTCGGCATTCTGCGGCGGACAATTCCGCCTTTCTTACTCTGTGTTAACGGGCCCTAAGACGGAGGGAAAAAAAAAATAAAATCAAACTCTGTCACCAGACCCGAACCCTTCAGTGAGCACAGTAATCCTGACACTTACCATTGCACTATAGGCAGAAGTTGTGGAAGCAGGAGGAAAATAGTCAAAAAAAAAATAGATCTAATTCTATGCCTAGGCCAGGTTTACACTATGTAAAAACAACGCTCGCATTTCATAACAACTACGGCCATTGTTATGAAATACGGACGTTGTTTTTACATAGTGTGAACCTGGCCTGAGGCTGCAGCACATGAGGTATTTGATTACCTTGTTATACACTGCAATTCCAACTCTGGCCACTGGGTGTGCTGCATATGTAAACAGACAGAGCAGCTTGTAAACAAACAATACAAGATATAAAAAGAGCTTTTTCATCTCAAGAGAAGCTGATAGAGAAGAAAAATGTATATGGGGAGGTTTGTCTTGACTTAGGCAATAATGCTAGATGATTTTTGAAAAAACATAAAAATCCTCGAGTGCTTGTTTTGAGTAACGAACCCCATTGAAGTCAATGGGAGACTTAAGCATTTTTGCAGGGGACCCAAGTTGGGTAGAGGGAAGGTCGTGTGAAAACCTGTCAACCTCAGAAATTGATGGAAACACTACGGAAATGAACAGGAAACAGCAGGGGCAGCATGTATGCATGCCTCTGAGGCTGCCTAATGGCACCATTATGCCTAATTCTGTGCAACAGCCTGGTTAAAACAGAAGTAGGCATATGGACCACCCAAAACTCAGCCTGACACAGCATGGCAGTGAGAACACAGGGAACCATTAAAACAGAGGTAGCATATCATGAACCAGCCAAAAATTTTAGCCTGACACAGCATGGTGGTGAGGACAGAGTGAACAAGGTAGAAGCGGTAGCCAGTGAGCCTTCCAAAAATTATACCAGACACAGCATGGCATTGAGCACATAGAGAACCATTAAAAGTGAGTGAGGAAGCAAGAGAGCCTCCCAAAAATTAGGCCAGACACAGCATGGCATTGAGCACACAGAGAACCATTAAAAGTGATTGTGGAAGCAAGTGAGCTTCAGCAGCCTGGTTGGCGAGGACGCGATAGGCGGGCCCCCGGCAACCAGTCTCGCTCCTCCGCAGACATAGTGTGACATCAGAGCATGGCAGTGAAGACTAAGAGAACCATTAAAAGTGAGGTAGCAAGTGACCCTCCCAAAAATTAGGCCTGACACAGCATGGCGGTGAGGACACAGAGTTTCATTAAAGCAGAGTTAGCATTTGAACCAACCCAAAATTTAGCCTGACACAGCATGGCGGTAAGAACACATGGAACCATTCAAACACCGGTAGCATATGGACCACCCAAAAACTTAGCCTGACACCACAGACCCAGACCAAGATGGACAATACAATTATGGCTAGATTTAGCCTTACTCCCACGTGCAGTTGTGCGTGAGAGGCATATCTTTGGAAGTAGGGATGAAGAATAACAATACAGACTTCTTAAGATTCCCCGGATTTTGATTTGAACGACTGAATACACTTTCAGTCCTTTAACCTCTTAAGGACATATGACGTAACCCGTACATCATATGTCCCCAGGAGGTGTTCAGAACCGCCGCGGATGTGTTCTCTGAACCCCCACGATCCCGAGTGCCGTGTGTAGCCCGGGACCGCGGCTATTAGCTGGCACGGTCTGATCGCCACGCCCGCTAATCAGGTAATCGGAGGCAGCCATTCCCTGGTGTCTAGTGGGGGAGATTGCTCCTCCGGGACGGAGCAATCTCTGTGTTTGGTGTCGGCAGGGGTCCGCTCCAAGATGGTGCCGCATCGGCTCGGCACCCATTTTTTTTCGGCTGCTGCAGCCGAAAGCAAACGAGTGCTGATCTCATTGATCTTTGCTGTATATCTATACAGCAAAGATCTCAATGAGAGATCAAAGTGTATATACTAGAAGTCCCCCAGGGGGGCTTCTAGTATATGTGTAAAAAAAACAAAAAAAAAGTATTGTTATTAGTAAAAAGCCCCCTCCCCTAATAAAAGTTTGAATCACCCCCCTTTTCCCATGTTTTAAATAAAAGTAAATAAATAAACATGTTTGCTATCGCCGCGTGTGTAATCGCACGAACTATTAATTATTCACATTACTGATCCCGCACGGTAAACGGCGTAAGCACAAAAAAATCCCAAAGTGCAAAATTGCGAATTTTTGGTTGCATTAAATCAGAAAAAAATGTAATAAAAAGCGATCAAAAAGTCGTATATGCGCAATCAAGGTACCGATAGAAAGTAAACATCTTGGCGCAAAAAATGACACCTGACACAGCCCCATAGACCAAAGGATAAAAGCGTTATAAGCCTGGGAATGGAGCGATTTTAAGGAATGTATATTTGTTCACAATGGTTTGAATTTTTTACAGGCCATCAGATACAATAAAAGTTATACATGTTCCATATCGTTTTAATCGGAACGACTTGAGGAACATACATAACAAGTCAGTTTTACCAAAGGGAGAATGGCGTAAAAACAAATACCCCCCAAATAAACGAAAACCTTTTTTTTTTTCAATTTCACCACACTTTGAATTTTTTTTCTAGTTTCGCAGTGTATTTTATGCAAAAATTCAGCCTGTCAATGCAAAGTACAATTAGTGACGCAAAAAATAAGGGCTCATGTGGGTTTCTAGGTTGAAAAATGCAAGTGCTATGGCCTTTTAAACACAAGAAAGAAAAAACGAAAACGTCCTTAAAGGGTTAAAGAGTCTCTGAGAGAGGGCAAGTTTCTATTAAAAAGACCTGTTCAATCCTGCCTTCAATCTAGGTGGAAAAATGCAAGTGCTATGGCCTTTTAAACACAAGGAGGAAAAAATGAAAACGCAAAAACGAAAATTTGCCCCGTCTTTAAATGGTTAAAGAGTCTCTAAGAGAGGGCAAGTTTCTATTAAAAAGACCTGTTACATCCTGCCTTTCGAAAAGGCTACAACATCCAAGGAAGGTAGACGGTACTGGTAAAAGGCCTGGTCAATCCTGCCTTCAAAACAGCTACAACATCGAAAAAAGGTAGAAGGTACTGGTGAAAGGATGGCAGAGGACACCCCTAAGATAAGATGACATCCACAGATAATATGGTTCGAAATGGACAAGACAAGGAAGGTAAATTGAATTTGACTATGAATTTGACTTTAGCAGTTGGGGTAACATTCCCTGCATCATGTTACTCCCCACTTCTCCCCCCACCGTTGTTTTGAGTTTGACTGTAGCAGTTGGGGTTAGTTTAACTAGTTTACTTGTGGTAATGCGCACAGTTGCGGTGCACCTTGGTGAGCAAGTCAGCCACATTGGGGTAAGTTTTAAGGAACCGCAGCAACACTAGGTTGAAGACGTGGGCCAGGCATGGTATATGTGTGAGGCTGCTGAGTTGCAGAGCCAATACCAGGTTCCGCCGCTTCTCACACGCAACCAAGTTCACTGCTAATTACACACGAACCCGGGATGCCAGTTAAGGCCCAGCAGTAGCCAACATGGAGGCAATGGCAGGCACACCAGTAGTCAACATGGATGCCAGTTAAGGCCTAGCAGCAGCCAACATGGAGGCAAGAGCAGGCACACCAGTAGTCAAAATGGATGCCAGTAAAGGCCCAGCATTAGTCAACATGGATGCCAGTGAAGGCCCAACAGTAGCCAACATGGAGGCAAGGGCAGGCACAGCAGTATCAACATGGATGTCCATTACTGCTAAGGTCAATCCTGCCTTAAAAACGGTTACTACATTGAAAAAAGGTAGAAGGTACTGGTGAAAGAAAGGCATAGGACACCCGTAAGATAAGATGACATCCACAGATATGGTTTGAAATGGACAAGACAAGGAGACAAGGGCAGGCACAACAGTAGTCAACATGGATGCCAGTTAAGCCCCAGCAGTAGCCAACATGGAGGCAAGGGCAGGCACACCAGTAGTCAACATGGATGCCAGTAAAGGCCCAGCAGTAGTCAACATGGATGCCAGTGAAGGCCAAGCAGTAGCCAACATCGAGGCAAGGGCAGGCACAGCAGTAATGGACATCCATGTTGACTACTGCTATTCGGTACAACCGTATCTGCTCAGAAAAAGCATGCCTGGACCAACACCTCCTTAATCTTAGGACTGAATTCCTCCAATTGGGCTACAAACCAAACATGATGGACAAACAGATCAGCCAAGCAGCAGCCATCAACAGGGACACTCTCCTCACATACAAGGAGCCCCAAGATGAACAGGAGTGCCCCTAGTTGTCACCTACAATCCACAGCTGGAGATCCTACGAAAGATTTCTAGGGAACTCCAATCTGTGCTACACAAGGATAGCAGACTAAAAGAAATATTCCCAGTCCCCCCACTGCTTTCATTTCGGCAACCACCAAACCTGCGACAAATCATTGTCCGCAGTGCTCTGAAGGCCCCAACAGATAATGGCACCTCACCCTGCCTACAAAACCGGTGCAAAACCTGCACACATATCCATATCTCTGACAGTGTACCAGTCCCACAGTCACAGGTGGTACACACAATCAAGGGAACATTTTCTTGCAGATCTTCCAATGTGGTGTATCTGATCATGTGTGTGCAATGCCCCACTACAGGCCTCTATGTGGGGGAAACAGGCAGAGACTTAGTCAACGTATGAATTCACACCGCTTTACTATTAACAACGGCCGGACAGATCTCCCTGTGGCTGCACATTTCTCTGGAGAGGGACACACAGTAGAAGACCTGCGGGTTACGGTCCTAATGGGACATTTTAAGACACAAAGAGAAAGAAGGGAATGGGAATATAAACTAATGCTCAAATTTAAAACTTTGCAACATGGTCTCAATATCCATGCCAGCTTCATGTCGGCCTATGTGTGACCTGTTTTGGCTATGAGATGCCAGCTTCATGTCGGCCTATGTGTGACCTGTTCTGACTATGAAGACCATTAATTGCTATCAGGCCATTAATCTGACAACAATCAGATAGCAACAAGAGCTTACCATCCTCTTGTCACGCCTCACGAGCTTTAGTTTATTGACCTGTCGTGAATAGCAGACCCTGTGTATATTGCATTTTGTTATTTTTAAAGTTTCTAAAATCCTTTGATGAGATCTGTCTAGTGTGTATATAAGTCTGTGATTTTTTTCAGTTCTGTATAACAGCTTTTCTGACGAAGGGAGCTAGACTCTCGAAAGCTTACAATCAAATATACTCAGTTAGCCTCCAAAAGGTATCGCCTGATTTCTTCTCTATTCAACCGCTTTCTTGCTAAAATGGAGGAATTTGCAGAGGGGATTCTGGTGGTTGGTGGTGACCTTAATGTTGCAGTGGACCCTAAGCTGGATCCTCTAAAGGATCCTCCCACCTACCGTCCGCGACAATACTGCGTTTCGGGGCAGCTCTGAAAGAACACCAATTGGTTGATGTCTGGAGAGTTTTTCATCCTGGAGAACATGATTTCTCCTTTTATTCAGCAGCCAGGGACATGTATTCACGCCTAGACTACTTCCTCCTTAGGATCTCCAGGATCACCAGGATCTCCATTATGCTATGAAATCACGAATAGCTAACATCACTGTACAACTCTCCCTTGTAAATCCTTATCCAATCCAGTGGCAATGGAAACTCAACACGTACCTTCTAAAAGACATAGCAGTACGAGAAGAAGAAATTAGGACCACTCTTATTCAAATATGCGACTTAAAAATGAGTTGATGTCTAAGGCTAAAGGCACTCTTGCTAAATGTAGACGTCACTATTATGAACATGGTAACAAAAGTGGCAGATCTCTAGCTCAGGCCTTGAGAGCGCAAAGGCAACAGTCCTATGTTCCCTACATACACACGTCCACTCAGGTGAAGGTACATACCCCTGAGGCTATAGCAGCCACCTTTAGGGAATTCTATGCTGACCTGTATTCATCAGATCGCCATAACCCAACCACCAAAATGAAGGAATATGTCACTAACTCGGGCATGTGAACCCTAACACAAGATGTCATAGATGAATCAGAAGAACTAGGTTATGCAGTTAAGCACACTCAATCAGGCAAGGCCCCGGGACCGGATGGCTTTGGACTGCTTTACTACAAGACGTTTCTGGATGTGTTGTCCCCCCACTTCCTAACGTCTTTAATCAGGTTTCTAAGGAGTCAGCCCTGCCGTGTGATGCCACTAGAGTGCACATCACAGTAATTCCTAAACCTGGAAAAGACAATTCCTAATTTCCGGCCCATCTTGCTACTTAATGTAGATCTCAAATTATTTCTCAAAAGATTTTGGCCACCAGATTGGCGCCCCTTCTCTGTAATGTCGTTCACTCGGACCAGGCTGGTTTTATGCCGGTTCGTGAGGCACAGGACAGTATGCTAAGGGCAGTTAACCTGGTCCATAAGGCAACATTGGCCAAACAATCTCTGATGCTCCTTTCCACCGATGCAGAGAAGGCCTTTGACCGGGTTAACTGGACCTTTATGGAAGCGACCTTGAGACTCTTGGGATTGAGACCACATTTCCTGAAGTGGATTTTGTCCCTCTACTCCTTGCCATCAGCCAAGGTCCAGGTGAACGGCATTCTATCCTCTGATTTTGACATTCTTAACGAAACATGGCAGAGCTGCCCCTTACCCCCGCTAATCTTCATATTAACTCTAGAACCCTTCCTGAGTCGGATTCGAGCTAATGAGAATGTGCGGGGACTGCAGATGCTGATGACCATTTATTTTTCATTACCTACCCTCAGACGTCACTTCCTAATTTAATGAAAGAGTTTGCTGACTATGCCCAGTTATAGTTACATAGTTACATAGTTACATAGTTAATACGGTTGAAAAAAGACACATGTCCATCAAGTTCAACCAAGGAGGGGATGGATACAGGGAAGGGGGAGGGGTGATATGTTCTATTCATATGCATCTATATTATTTTGGTCTAAGAACTTGTCTAGCCCTGTTTTGGAGCCCTCTACTGTTTTTGCTGTGACCAGATCCTGTGGTAGACTGTTCCACAGATTCACAGTTCTTATGGTAAAGAAGGCTTGTCGCCTCCGGAGATTGAACCTTTTTTTCTCCAGGCGGAGGCAGTGCCCTCTTGTCCTTTCAGGGGGTTTTACCTGGAACATCTTTTCCCCATATTTCTTGTAGGGGCCATTTATATATTTAAATAAGTTAATCATATCTCCCCTTAAACGTCTCTTCTCCAGACTAAACAAATGTAATTCTTTTAATCTCTCCTCATAACTAAGATGCTCCATTCCCCTTATTAGTTTAGTTGCCCGTCTTTGTACCCTCTCCAGCTCTAGAACATCCTTTTTATGAATCGGGTTCCAAAACTGGACGGCATACTCCAGATGAGGCAGCACCAAAGCTTTATAAAGCGGTAATATTATATCCCTGTCCCGAGAATCCATGCCTGTTTTATTGCATGACAATATCCTACTGGCCTTAGAAGCAGCTGACTGACATTGTGTGCTGTTCTGTAGTCTATTATCTACAAGTACACCCAGATCCTTCAATATCAGTGACTCTCCCAGAGTAACTCCCCCCAGGACATATGATGCATGCGGGTTATTAGTACCCAGGTGCATAACTTTACATTTATCCACATTGAACCTCATTTGCCAAGTGGACGCCCAAACACTCAGTGTGTCTAAGTCATCCTGTAACATCTGCACATCCTCCATAGACTGTACTGTACTACAAAGCTTGGTGTCATCTGCAAAGATAGAAACATTGCTGTTAATTCCATTCTCAATATCATTAATAAATAAGTTAAACAGAAGAGGGCCCAGTACTGACCCTTGGGGTACACCACTTATTACCGGGGACCATTCGGAGTAGGAATCATTGACCACCACTCTCTGGGTACGATTATTAAGCCAGTTTTCAATCCAGTTACACATTAAATTTTCCAAACCAATAGACTTTAACTTACCCATCAGACGTCCATGAGGAACTGTGTCAAACGCTTTTGCAAAATCCAGGTACACTATATCCACAGCCGCGCCGCCATCCAGGCTTCTACTTACCTCTTCATAGAAACATATTAGGTTGGTTTGACAGCTTCTGTCCTTAGTAAAACCATGCTGGTTATCACTTATAATACTATTAGCCAATTTTAAAATTAATTTTTCAGAATCAGAAGCACTGAATATTACCCTCCCGGATGCGACAGTTGTAGGTCTCCGCTTGGAATTCAGTTTCAAGTGGGCCTCCAAAGCTCTGAAATATTTGGGGAATTATCTGACTTCGGATCTGGGAGATCTGTACCACTATAATTATGTCCCGCTATTTGCCGCCATACAAAAAGACTGTGCCTCTTGGACAAAGGGGCTCTTTATGTGGCTGGGTAGATGTGCTATCTACAGAATAAGATAATTATTCTTCCTTGTCTCCTTTATTTCTTTGAATGCCTTCCCATTCACCTGTGGTTTACATTTGTTCACTGATCTCCTCTCAAACAAAGTTTATTTGGGGGAATAAGCCAGCTAGAGTTCATTGACAACTGCTATACAGACTGAAGGAAAGGGGGGGAATGGGTCTTCCTGATGTGCGGAAATATTATCAAGCAGCCCATATGTTGGACTGGTGCAGCAATCATTCTAAAAAGTTGTGGGTTGCGCGGAACAATCTTATACTACTATTCCTTTACGAGGTATCCCTTGGTGTTCAGCTGCTTCCCTGCAATCTCTTAAAACCCACCCTTCTATTGGTCCGGTGATCGGGACGTGCTCAGAGAAAGTGATTCACCGAACCCTCTTACCAGCACAATCTGCCCTGATGCCTATACTGGGGCATCCAGATTTTGCAATTAGCCAAACTGATCCGGTGTTTCAAGCTTAGATACGAAAAGGGTTTTTTTGAGTGAAGGTTTTCCTGCTCGATAAGGCTTGAAAATCTGCTAGTGATCTCACAGCTGCCTCGGAACCATGTCTTCTAGGTCCCTGGAGAGTAGCACAATTGCGTCACTTTCTTACATCTTTACCAGACCTTTCACAAGTTCCTGATTCTCTCACTCCTTTGAAGTCTTATGCTCGGTGGAGGAGCCACGGAAACACACACTTTCTTTAGCATATCAATTGCTTCTAACCCCAACAGATCAGCCTCCACCTGATTTTATATTGAAATGGGAAGCGGACCTCAACGTCTCCCTTACCCCTGAACAAAGGACTAGAATCTTTCAACTAACTCATAAAGCCTCCATTAGTTCTTGTTTCCAGGAGGCAGGGTATAAAATTCTGTCTAGGTGGTACAGGGTCCCCACGCGCTTACTGCCCTTTTTCTCGAAGGTGACCCTACCTGCTGGCTTTGTGCCTCAGCATACTTTTTGGTCCTGTCCCACGCTCTACCCGTTCTGGACTAAAGTGACCCAGGTTATTCGTCAGGTCACTGACCTTACAATGCCTTACAATGTTCTCTACATTTCTTTCTGGGTAACTATGTAGTTGCCAAAAACTGTGAAAACGAGGTGCAGGCGGTGTGTTGTGAGACCGTGACTCAATGTTTGTACAGTATTCTGTTCCTTCATTTGTACTTTCTTACTCGCTACGTATGAAAATGCTGTTACATGTATATCTTATAGTGTTGAGCTGGGAGCTCTCGCACTCTGTTTGTGCCTCAACCTTTAATAAAGAAAAAAAAGGGGGGGTGGACAAAAGTATTGGCACCCTTGGAAAAATCATGTGATGCTTATCTAATTTGTGCAATTAACAGCACCTGTTATTTACCTGTGTCACATAACAGGTGGTGACCATAACTAAATCACACTTGCAGTCAGTTGAAATGGATTAAAGTTGACTCAATCTCTGTCCTGTGTCCTTGTGTGTACTACATTGAGCATGGAGAAAAGAAAGAAGACTGAAGAACTGAAGTACTTGAGAAGCCAAATTGTGAGGAAGCATGAGCAAGGCTACAAGTCAATCTCCAAAGACCGGAATGTTTCTGTGTCTACCGTGCGCAGTGTCATCAAGAAGTTTAAAGCCCATGGCACTATGGCTAACCTCCCTATAGAGATTTCAACTAAAGATTGTGCGGATGGTTGCTAAAGAACCTCGACTAACATCCAAACAAGTTCTAGCTGCCCTGCAGTCCGAAGGTACAACAGTGTCAACCCATACTATCGATCGCCGTCAGAATGAAAAGGGACTCTATGGTAGGATACCCAGGAAGACCCCACTTCTGACCCAGAGACATAAAAAAGCCAGGCTGGAGTTTACCAAAACTTACCTGACAAAGCCAAAAACTTTTTTGAAAGAATGTTCTCTGGTCAGAAGAGACATAAGTAGAGCTTTTTGGGAAAAGGCATCAACATAAGAGTTTACAGGAAAAAGAAGAGGCCTTCAAAGAGAAGAACACGGTCCGCAGTCAAACATGGCGGAGGTTCCCTGATGTTTTGGGGTTGCTTTGCTGCCTCTGTCACTGGACTGCTTGACCGTGTGCATGGCATTATGAAGTCTGAAGACTACCAACAAATTTTGTAGCATAATGTAGGGCCAAGTGTGAGAAAGCTGGGTCTCCCTCAGAGTGACCCAAAACACTCTTCAAAAAGCACTAGAAAATGGTTTGAGAGAAAGCACTGGAGACTTCTAAAGTGGCCAGCAATGAGTCCAGACGTGAATCCCATAGAACACCTGTGGAGAGAACTCAAAAGGGCAGTTTGGAGTAGGCACTCTTCAAATCTCAGGTGAATAAAAATAAAAAATTCTTTAGTATAGCACAAATATGACTCGTTTCGAAGACATACGTCCTCTTCATCAGATAAAACAGAGTGCACCTGAGGCGCCGGTGCCTGCATTTTTCTCCTTTTTTTCCTCCTTTTTTTCCCTTGTTCAAATCTCAGGGAACTGGAGCAATTTGCCAAAGAAGAATGGACTAAAATTTCAGCAGAGCATTGTAAGAAACTCATTGATTGTTACCAGAAGCGGTTATTTTGCCTAAAGGTTGTGCTACTTTTGTCCAGCCCATTTTTGGAGTTTTGTGTAAAATGATAATTGATTTGACTTTTTTTTTCATTCTATTTTTGTGTTTTTTCATTGCAAGCAAAATAAAAGAAGGACGTAACTGTACATCCTCGCGCGGGTGGGGGCGTTCAGAGCGGGGCCGCGCGGCGACCCCGCTCTGAACCGCCGCGGTCCCGGGTGCCTCAAGTAGCCCGGGACCGCGGGTATTAGCGGGCATGGTCCGATCGTCGTGCCTGCTAATACAGTAATCAGATGCAGCTGTCAAACATGACAGGGGGGGCTTCTAGTATATGTGTAAAAAAAAAAAAAGTATTGTTATTAGTAAAAAGCCCTCTCCCCTAATAAAAGTCTGAATCACCCCCATTTTCCCTGGTTTTAAATAAAAGTAAATAACTAAATAAATAAATAAACATGTTTGGTATCGCCGCTTGCGTAATCGCCAGAACTATTAATTAATCACATTCCTAAACTCATACGGTAAATGGCATCAGCGCCAAAAAATCCCAAAGTGCAAAATTACGCATTTTTGGTTGCATCAAATCCAGAAAAAATTTAATAAAAAGCGATCAAAAAAATCGTATATGCGCAATCAAGGTACCGATAGAAAGAACACATCATGTCGCAAAAAATGACACCTCACACAGCCCAATAGACCAAAGGATAAAAGCGCTGTAAGTATGGGAATGGAGCGATTTTAAGGAACGTATATTTGTTAACAATGGTTTGAATTTTTACAGGCCATCAGATACAAGAAAAGTTATACATATCGTTTTAATCGTAACGACTTGAGAAACATGCATAACAAGTCAGTTTTACCCCAGGGCGAATGGCATAAAAACACATTTCCCCCAAATAAAAGAAATGCGTTTTTTTTTTTTTCAATTTCACCACACTTTGAATTTTTTTCTGGTTTCGTAGTATACTTTATGCAAAAATTCAGCCTGTCATTGCAAAGTACAATTAGTGACGCAAAAAAATAAGGGCTCATGTGGGTCTGTAGGTGTAAAAATGCAAGTGCTATGGCCTTTTAAGCACAAGGAGGAAAAAAACGAAAATTAGCCTGGTCCTTAAGGGGTTAAATCTTATGTTAGTAAACACTAGTGCTCCCCAAGAAGCTGTTTTCCTACCTCCTACCTAATGAAGTACTGACACAAGCCTTAGTAGATGGAGGCACCAAGGAGGAAGGTATGTCTCTTACTTTCATCCTCGGCAACATTCCTGTGCACTTAGTCGTCTACTCTTTGGTCCGGTAAGACCATCAGGAGCACTGTCTTGTCACCCTAGCGATGATCCATAAATAATCCTTAGAAGGGTTGGCCTGGCACTATGGGGGTGGGACAGTGTTCCTATAGGTGCCCCATACAGTCTTACTGGATTGTGGAGTGAATGATTAAGTGCACAGGAATAGCACCGAGGTTGAATGTAAGAGACATACCTTTATCCTTGGTACCTCCTAAGCAATAGGGACATATCAGCAGGTTAGATTCATCTAACCTGCTGATAGTCCCCTTTAAGACAAGCTCTTAGACAGTATAAATGGCGACACCCAATAGGTGCTGAAAGTCAAACCCCGACAGTCTGAGGTAGGGGCAGATACAGTAACACCCATTGTGAAGATAGGGTTGAGTAATAACCTTTATCTGAGAGGAATAAGAGATGTCTAACCAATTTGATTGATATCTTAGGTGAACTTGGGAAAAGCATAAAACATGAAAACCTTCCACATCTGCTTTAGGCAATGCTTCATAGGCACCATTATTTGGGCACTAAATTAAATTTTGCAAAAGTGCAGCCTATCCAACCATAGACAGATACTACTCAGACAATGCTTGTTCAAGCACATAAGGTTAATCTATGTTCCTTGTCTAGTATCAGGGCAATCAACAGGTAATGTCTGTATTTTCACCTAAAAGCTTCTTTGTTCAATGTGCATGACTTTTTCATCCTAATAGATAGCACATTTTTGTTGCTGGGTGAAAGGCTTACAAAGTGCATGTGTATAGATGTATTCAAGAAGTCGACAAAACACTTTGACCATGAGCCCCTGTATCAGCTTCTTTGTCTATAGAAAAAGAAAATGGGCAAAGAAATCAGCTTAGTAAATAGTAGTAAAATGTCATGCCATGTTTAATAACATGTTGGTATACATACAATATGTTCCAACTGCTAACAACATCATGTGACATAAGACATCACGGACAGTGTAAGTGTTTATCACTAAACCACTGCCCCACTACATCTACAGTATACAGCAGCCCAGAGGTGAGGGCCACATGCATCACCGCTTAGGGCCCTATTAGATGGAGTGATAATCTAGCTGAGACAGGACAGCGCTGTGGCCAGTGATTGGCTGAGCAGCCTGTAACTTCAGAGACTGGCTCTTCCGGTTTTGCGGTGGCTGAGGGTAGTGGACAGAAGCCAAGAAAACACAAGAAAACGGGCAAAAGCACTGGGGAATTGGTGGGGGGGGAGGGGGTGTGTGGGCAGGTATGGACTTTATTATTTTACACTAAAGGCAAAGGCTGCACAGACATTGCTAATCAGTGTACGGGGAGTCATTTTTTTGATCCTATATAGACATTATGTGACATGCTACACAGCAATGTAAAAAGAATAACATACCTGTGTGCCACGTAAATTTTTTATATGACAATAACACTTTAAAGGGGTTCTCCAGGCATTAACATTTTTTTCATATTTTGCAGGGGCTGCATAGAAAATAATGAACTTCCTATTCTTACCTGCCAATCTCTCTCTGGGGTCCTCCTGTCACATCTGTCACATCTTCGGGCCCCATACTGAATGCACTGCCAACTGCCTACTTCTGAGATGGACTTGTCGCAGCAAAAAAAGAAAAGCTTCTTGGCAGTGACAGCTCGCTCAGCCATTCACTGGTTGCGGCGCTGTCCTGCTTCAGTCAGTGATTGGCTGAATGGGCTGTCAATACTGTGTGTAAGAAGTAGCGATGACCGTAGCGTTCAGCAGGGAAACCAAATACATGACAGGAGGATTCTCAAGAGAGTGTGGTTGGTGAGAACAGGTTTATTATTCTCCATTAAATCCCAACAATATATGAAAAATATACACTACCGTTCAAAAGTTTGGGGTCACCCAAACAATCTTGTGTTTTCCATGAAAAGTCACTTCTTCACCACCATACGTTGTGAAATGAATAGAAAATAGAGTCAAGACATTGACAAGGTTAGAAATAATGATTTGTATTTGAAATAACGTTGTTTTTACATCAAACTTTGCTTTCGTCAAAGAATCCACCTTTTGCAGCAATTACAGCATTGCACACCTTTGGCATTCTAGCTATTAATCTGTTGGGGTAAGCTGGAGAAATTGCCCCCCACACTTCTAGAAGCAGCTCCCACAAGTTGGATTGGTTGGATGGGCACTTCTGGCATACCATACGGTCAAGCTGCTCCCACAATAGCTCAATGGGGTTCAGATCTGGTGACTGCGCTGGCCACTCCATTACCGATAGAATACCAGTTGCTGCTTCTGCTGTAAATAGTTCTTGCACAATTTGGAGGTGTGTTTAGGGTCATTGTCCTGTTGTAGGATGAAATTGGTTCCAATCAAGTGATGTCCACTGGGTATGGCATGGCGTTGCAAAATTGAGTGATAGCCTTCCTTATTCAGAATCCCTTTTACCCTGTACAAATCTCCCACCTTACCAGCACCAAAGCAACCCCAGACCATCACTTTACCTCCACCATGCTTAATAGATGGCGTCAGGCATTCTTCCAGCATCTTTTCATTTGTTCTGCGTCTCACAAACGTTATTCTTTGTGATCCAAACTGGTGGTCAGAGGAGCAAACGAGCGCTCTCAGCGCTCGTTTGCTCCTCGTTCCCCGCTCGCTGCTGCCGCTATTCAGCGCGGCGGCAGCGAGCGGGTGAGTGCGGGAGGGGCGGCGGGGAGCTGCGGGGGGGCTGCCCGGGGGATCGCTAGATCGTCCGGGCAGCCCATAGGATATAGCAGCATCTGCTGCCGACGCTCCTATTCAACGAACATGTTGAAAAACAAGCGACTGCAACGATCAGCCGACATGAACGATGTCGGCTGATCGTTGCACTCTATTCCACGGGACGATTATCGTCCATAGTGGCCGATATCGGCCGAATACGAACGATAATCGTTCCGTGGAATAGGGCCTTAACTAACTTATTTATGCAAATTTTTGTCATTGCAAATCCAATTTCAGACTGTGCAAAACAATGGACTGGCCATTGTGCAGGCATTGCAAATGATTGAAAGTGCTAAAAGACAGATTGATTGTCTCAGTATTTATATAGGAGTATATAACTAAATAATTGAATAAAATGTTGCTGGGGCTGAAAATAGGTTTACCAAAAACTCAGCCCCAGTTTTCCAATGCACCTTTCTTACCCCTACCCATAACTGCTATTCTTTTCTTATCTTTGCCCCTTGTGGTTTTTCTTATTCTTGTCTCCAAGACAAGGAGTTCATTGAAATTATTGATACATTTCTTGATGTGCAATCTGTACAAAAAAAAAAAAACTAAGAGGATCCAAATCTTAGCAGGCCAGGAAAACCATTGCTTCCAGATGGATCCAATCTTCGCTGCCTGTCCTGTCAGAGTTCACAGCTAGAATAAATGTGGTAATAAGATGAAAAGAGGTGTATATCTGAAAAGAAACTGTCCCCGCAAGTTTGAGTCTTTATGGGGGAGGTGGGTTGATAAACCAAGGCTGCCATCCCAGGGACTGCTGACGGCTTGTTGCAACCCAATGCCAATACTAGTAACAGTCCCGGCCTGTGCAGACCCAGAGAGGGATTAACTTATCCTAGATAGTATAATCTATTGGCATGTAAGTGTTTTTTAAGTTATAGCGTCATGATGATGAGTATTTTATGGTTTGTTTGTTTTTTTGTTTGTTTTTTTGTGCCGGTCTAATACTGGGCACTCAACATAACAGTATTGTGCAGACGACAGGCTCAAAGCAGATGACCTGTTCCCAGGCTGAGAGACCAGGTGTGTCTGAAATCCCGGCTTGCTTTAAGGCTCACACAACTGATGAATAATTAATTGGACAGCCCAAATCCCGAACTGTCCGGATGGAGTGGGGCCCACCCTTCTCTCCCCACTCCAGCAACACATAGGCCCTGAGAACTGGGTTTTTTCAACCCAAATCTGAACTTCAAAGACTACAGATCTCTGGTCACTATATATACTAGTTGCTATTATACACTGGACATTATGAATCTTGGGCAAATATATACCCCATCTACCACTTCTCCCGACACACTGTCACAGTGCGCATATTGCCTTTTGATAGCCTTGCTTGTTTGATTCTAATGCTTTTTCCTATTTGGTTTTCAATAAAAAAAAAAAAAAATCTGATTAAAAAAAGAGGAACCTAATCCTTACCCTCTAATAGGTATTCAGTATCAAGTATTTAATGCTGCCATTGACCAGTAAACAACAAGCATAAGGAAAAATATTCCAAAAATGAAACCCTTATTTATAAGCTCTCGTCATAAAATCCAAGGTTTTCCAGTTAATACAAAGAGTTGCTCTATATTTAGTAGTTGAATTGGTAAATTTAAACATTAAACTTTTTGACTTCCAAGAGACCAACAAGTATGCAGCTTAAAAAAAAGCCATTCTCTGTTACTATGGATGTTGACATTGATGATGATAATAATAGTAGTGAGGATGACGTCAATGGTAGAAGAAGACATATGGCTTGTGGAAAATATCTCACTTACTGCTACGCACTTTTGTAACCACAGCTTACACTCTGTTCTATTTACAAATTTATTTATTTATCCTTTTAAAATTGATTGAGGTCATTGGATAGATAAAAACTATTTGAATCCCTCATTTTAATGAAGATTAATTATGTAACTTAGTCATATTTTTAAATATTTTAAGTACTTCTGTCCCTTCTTTTTAGAAATCAATGTTTAGACAGCAAGACCCCTACCTACAATAAACTTTAAGAGAAAACTCCCTTTGATATAGCACAGTACATTTTTTTTTTTTTTACACTTCTCTAAGCTCACCAGTATCTTTAACCCCTTAGCAACCCATGACGTACCTGGTAAGTCATGGTGCCGTGGGGGGAGTTCAGAGAGGGGCCCCACCGGGTCCCCGCTCTGAACAGCGCCGCTCACGGCTGTGATCTGCAGCCGGCACGGGTCCCGTTGCCGTGTCGGCTAATTAAGCCCTTCAATGCAGCTGTCAAACCTAACAGCTGCACTGAAGTGCTTTACACTTAATATCCCTGGTGTCTAGTGGGATGGATCTCCCCCCCCCCCAATGCGATCGCGGGGGGGAGATCCGTTCTTCTGCCCATGCTGGGCCTCGGCGTCGCAATGACGCTGATCCTGGCTCGGCAATAGATTGCTGTGGCCTGCAGCAGGCCAAAGCAATCTATCACCGATCAAATGGATCTTTGCTGTGTATATACGTAAGTATAAGTCCCAGGGGGACTTCTAGTTCATGTAAAACAAAAAAGTAAAAAAGTGTTTTTATTAATAAAAAATCCCCTCCCCTAATAAAAGTCCAAATCACCCCCCTTTTCCCATTTTACAAATATAAATTAATAAATAAACAAATAAACATATTTGGTATCGCCGCGTGCATAATCGCCTGAACTAATAAAATATTACATTCCTGATCTCGCACGGTAAACGGCGTCAGTGCAAACAAATCCCAAAGTGCAAAAATGCACATTTTTGGTCGCATCAAATCCAGAAAAGATGTAACAAAAAGTGATCAAAAAGTCGTATATGAGCAATCAAGGTACCGATAGGAAGAACACATCATAGCGCAAATAATGACACCTTACACAGCCCCATAGACCAAAGGATAAAAGCGCTGTAAGCCTGGGAATAGAGCGATTTTACGGAACATATATTTGTTAACAATGGTTTGAATTTTTTAAAAGCCATCAGATACAATCAAAGTTAAACATGTTACATATCGTTGTAATCATAACAACTTGAGGAATATCCATCACAAGTCAGTTTTACCATAGGGCGAACGGTGTAAATGCAAAACTCCCCGAAATCAAAACAAATTCCTTTTTTTTTTTTCAATTTGACAGCGCAAATGATTTTTTTTCCGGTTTCTCAGCATATTTTATGGAAAAATAATGCCTGTCACTGCAAAGCACAATTGGTTTTGCAAAAAATAAGGGCTCATGTGGGTCTCTAGGTGAAAAAATGCAAGCGCTATGGACTTTTAAACATAAAGTGGAAAAAGCAAAAACGAAAATTGGCTTTGACCTTAAGGGGTTAAAGCCAAAATTGTGACTTTTAAACCCCAAACCTTAGACAACCCTATAATGCCTTTAAAAACTCTTGCTAATAACTACAATGAGATGATGCCAAAGCACACAGGAATGCATTGAACCTACAACTTTTGGTTTCATAGGTTAGTCATGGCAAAATCAGTATGTGGGCAAGTACCCATCCCATGCTGAAACACATGCATAAGGCCCAAAAATGAACAGAAAATATTTCCATTTAGGGCAGGCTAATGGACTCTAAAGTAAATCCAGCGTACAAAAGGACTTCTTACCCTAAATCAGAAGGTACCACTCTTATTTTAATCCGTTGCTCCAGTGCTGAGATATAAGCTTGAAAAATGTTCTGCAAATTAGGCAATAAAGCCCCTGTTGTGTTCTATTAGGCTGCAAAAACCCAGCAATGTTCAATTCCTTCTCTCCTAACACCCTTATGCCCACAATTAAATGCTCAGTCTGGGTAGATTAACAGACCGAACATAGCTGGGCTTTTGCAACCCATATATTTTTGCATAAAATATCCAAAGTATTTCAAACAAACTAACAACAAACATGGGAGAATGAGAGAGGCGCCAGAAGTTCCCGAAAACTCTCTCATTCTCCCGAAGCTCACCCGGCAGCCAAGCGTCTCAGTCTCCGGCACAGGTAGTGTACGTCACACTGCCTGCGCTGGGAACAATACGGGAGGCGCAAGATGAGTTAAAGTTTTTTTTTTTTTTATAATGGTCGCCCCATACGGTCGGGATGGGGCCATTTTTGAGCCACACACACACCGTATGGGGCGACCATATTCGGCATTTAAGACAATCCCTGACTTTTAAGAAGATTTATCGGGGTTAAAAAGTCATCTTATACGCCGGAAAATATAGTAAATCTAACAAAAGGAACCCAAGTGGTAGCCTTAACAGAGCTTTAAGGGAATGTACTGGCACAGGGCTGCACTTTGTCTAAGAATAACCCTAGTTACATATAACAGTGTAATAAGATTCATTGCAAGGACTCTAAAAGTAGTAAAACAGAGACCTTTGGTACATCCGGAGTTATAAGGTAGCTGAGCAATTGATTTGGACGTTTGGTGCTTAGATATGTATCTCAAGCTACCGTAAGGTATGATGTCATACGTCAGACAATGTAGAGATATGTTAGGAGTTAATATTTATCTCCATGTTAATAGCTTCAGTTCTCCATTTAAATAGTTTCACAACAAATCTTTTCTGATACATGACCAGCAATAAAGATTTATGACCCCGGTGGGTGAACACTGTTTTCTTTCTGCGCTGGACGCACAGTGTTTAATATGTTTTCAGAACTCCTGTGGCCTGTCTGAGATGCATCACCCAAGATTAATGATGGGAGTACTTTAAGTGGTTATCTGTATATAAATGTATTCCTTCTGTTGTATGAGGCTGTCATAACCTTTATTATAAAGCAAGAAGGTTTTAGGCTCAAAGGGTCATTTACATGATGGAGAAAGAGAAGAAGAGCAAGAGAAAACCCTTCACCAATTTGGAAATATGGCTCATCACACTGCTTGTTATGTTCATATGTGTCTGTATCGGGCTCATAGTGTTTGCATGGATTGCAACCAAAGATCTACAATCTGGTAAGACCCTTGAAGATGATGGAATATATTATTGTTGTTTTTTTTAATCAGTTCACTTAGTCCTCTATTCCCTTTTCATATCTGCACCATTATGGGTTGCCTGTAAATAATAATAATAATAATAATAATAATAAAAAATAGTATTATCGTTATTAAAATATTATGTTCTGATATCAGAATATAGAGGAATTTCTTCTCCTGTGTCAGTCATTTATTGATATAGCCAATATTTAATATAGGAGATTTTTGTTTATGTTAAAATAATTTTTAAGCTTTTTAAACACTTTTTTTTATATACCATCTAGAGCAGTGTTTCTTAACTCCAGTCCTTAATGCTACGTTTACACGGAACGATAATTCGCCCGATCGTACGATTAACGATGTCGGAGTAACATTTTTTTTTCATAACGAGCAGCGTTTAGACGGTACGATATATCGTACGGAAATTCGTTTTGCGGTCGCTTAAAGCCTATTTCACACATTGTTTAAATCGGCGAACGAATGTTCACATGAAACGATCTGTGAATTTTATGCGAACGATCAACGACGATTTGAGAACCTGTTGAAAGATCAATCGTTGATCGTTCACTGCGTTTACACGTACGATTATCGTTCGGATTTGACCGTTATCGTGCGAATTTGCATGATAATCGTTCCGTGTAAACGCAGCAAAGGACCCACCAACAAGTCATGTTTTGCGGATATCCCATACAACGAACAGCTGTGGCAGTTACTGGTGCACTGACTATAATTGTATCACCTGTGAAATCCTCAAAACATGACCTGTTGGTGGGTCTTGAGGACTGGAGTTGAGAAACACTCTAGAGGATTTTTATGAGCAATCATTCAGATCAGAATGAATCTGAATGCAATACTAGTAATATTACATGATTACAGAGTAGACCTTGGGCTTGTCTATATACCAACCAGACCACTGCCTTTAGAGTAGAGTGGTGGTTAGTAACTTAGACATTGATTTCTCAATAAGGGGAGTGAAAGCACAGGGATATCTGGAGAAGCAGGTAAGTTTGCCAAATGAATGTATTTGCAAAAATATTTAAAGCAAATCTAGCGCCCGGTTAGCTGGATTAGATTCTATTAAGGCATGACTTTATTTGGAAGGTTGGCTGCCCTGTTAACGATAAATTTTATTTTTCTTAATATGTTAATTATGTACTGTAGTGCACTGGGGGTGGTCCTGTAAGACTCCTAATGAATGTCTATGGGACCATCTTCTATAAAATACACAGAGAGCAGGTATAAAAGCTCTCAGCTGTGGACTGCTACAGACTGTCTGGCGATTGGGTGGGATCATAATACCCAGACTTCTACCTATCAAAATCATTTACACATCTCTATAGCATGTCAATTTTTTTTTTTTTTTTTCTCGTGTGTGTGTGTAAAGGGACAGATTTAATTTAACTATTTAACTGCAATACCAAGTGTCTTATAATAGTGGATTTTAGAAATCTAAACATTTTTCTCTAACAAGGTTTTCCCTCAATAAACATATTACATGATGCTGGGCACATTCTACCATCATAACACTATCTTTTATTAGTCATTGTATAACAAAAACATATAGTTTGTTTTTTCAGTCTGAAAAGTAGCCACATAAATCCTTGACCTTCGTTTAACAAATTGCCTTACCACAAAAAACCTTTAACATTTTGTTACATTCAGTCAATACAGAACATTTTCCATTGTTAAAAAAAAAAAAAAAAAATCTATGTATATTTTAGTTATGAACTCACATGGCACGTAATTGATAGATGGGAGAACGGGATTGAACTCACAAGGGAAGAAATTTGTTGAAGCTGTCACTTGTTACTTCATAGTCCACAGTGTGACTAGAGAGCACTAGACATATACATGCATATACACACACATATATATATATATATATATATATATATAGTGTGTGTGACTAGAGAGCACTAGACTTCCATACGCACACTAACACACACACACACTAGTGTGACTAGAGAGCAGTAAACATCCATACACATATAGTCTGACTAGAGAGCACTAGACTTTCATATACTGTATATGTATATAGTTTGACTAGAGGGCACTAGACTTTCATATTTATATATACACACATAGGCTATGCTCCCATTATGCATTTATCCATTTTTTGGACAGCCGTCCTTTTCACAACAAAGTTATCTTCACAATCATGGGCGTTCTTTGCCATGAGAACAATGGCCGTTCAAGAAAGTCTGTGAAAAGGAGAAAGAAAGACAAGAGGGATGTTTATCAAGGGTGTTGCACCTATTTTTTGTTGAAAATATAGTTAAATAAAAAATATAGTTAAAAAAAATTGCAAAAATAAGTTCAGGCTTACATGTCTAGTCAGTAGGAGGGGATTTTTTTTCCTGCAATTAATTTTAGTCACAAATGTATGAATAGTTACTAAATTAGTCCTATTTGGCTGGGTAAAGAACAAACACAAATTGCAGTTACTGTATTCATTCTATGTCTGCTCATTTGCCTGTGGCGTTGTTCAGCATAGATTCTGTAAACACAACTCATTCTGAAGCCGGTACAATTTGTGACCCCATATTAGTCAGTTATACATCTTGGAGTAATAGTTTTATATACCACAAACTGTGATGTTTCTAGCTCAGGTTTACATGCTGTGATATGGAAACAAATAATCATCAAATATACCCTATAAATATGTAAGGAACGTAAATCAATAACTTTGTAAGGGCATCAGAGAATTATAGATTATATGAGTCTTTTTATTAAAAGACCTAATGGTTACTTTTTTTATTGTCCAGAAACCAATCTCCTAAGACGTTATGAAAGTAGTCTTTGTAACACATCACTCTTACATCCTTTCTCCAGAAGTTGACTCTTAAATAAACCAGTTCAAGGATTCAGTGACACAATTTATCAATTTTCCGTGCAGGCTTCAGTAATGAACACTACTGGAAACCATCATGAAAGGGGCTTCCTGTAATATATTACGGTGTCTTGCAGTCAGAATAAAAATTTATGCTCTATGCTTTAGTCAACTAAACTACTATTTTTACCCCATTTATAATATTTCTTTCTTGAGACAGGTCATTGAAGCATGTGAGAAGATTTTGGAGGTCGCGAAGCTAGACCTTAGGTTCATCTCAAAACCTAAAGTTCCTGCAGTGTGCTACAAAGCCAAATAACCTATTCCTTTGACTTTGAGTTGAGATATTTCAGTAACTCTGAATATCCACCAATTCATAGATATATAATATGTTTAGGTAGGTAGGTCGATAGGGGAAGCCTAAAGGTTGTCATCTCAGGGGGCCTAAAGGTTCTTCTGCTACCAGTTTTATAAATGGCATAAGGTAAATGAATCCATATTTCTGGTTGGAACCAAAAGATGCAAAAAATATTTCTGGTCTTTGTAATATTAGTAGGAGGATAATAATAATAATAATAATAATAATAATAGAGCTCTGGCTTCCATTACTCTCTTAACAGTGTGCAACACAATTCTCTTCCTGCTTTATGCATACTGTATATACTGAAACCTTTAGCAGTCATATGGTATACTAGAAACATGCTTATAGCCTAATATTTACCTGTGTTGAAAACTATCATTAAACAAGAAACACATTAATAAAATACAAAAAAAGGATGGCAACTTAAAGAGGACCTGTCACCCCCCGGTGCCGGGGTGACAGGCTCCCGACCCGCCGCTGGAGCACCCTATACTTACCTGATCCCGCCGGGTCCCGCTTCCTGAGCCGGTCAGATGACTGAGATATCAGCGCCCGAAGCCAGGCGCGCGCGCTCCTCAGATGAGTCCAATGCTCATAGAGAATGACAGGTTTTGGGCTTCGGGCGCTGATATCTCAGTCACCCGACCGGCTCAAGAAGCGGGACCCGGCGGGATCAGGTGAGTATAGGGTGCTGCAGCGGGGGGCCGGGAGCCTGTCACCCCGACACGGGGGGTGACAGGTTCCCTTTAAGACATGGTGTACAGTTAATTTTTTTCTCTATGAAATCTTCTTCAACTGGCACCTACATCCATTTGAGTGTGTTGACATACTGGTATCTAGTTCGCACTGTCCACCAGCTTTTAACATAAGCAATACTGGCCTTATGAGACACAAGCTCTCATAAGGCCTCTGGCCCTTAAAATTCAGCAGCAGCAAACTTCATGTACTATTTTCTTGCCCCCATCCTCCACCTTATGACAATCTGCGGGTTACTCACTAGCTGCAATCAGCATCTGCCAGCTTTGAGATAGTTGACACCCCTCAAATTGCAGTCCACACTTTGTTGTAGGTTTAAAGGGATTATCCTGCGAAAATCTTTTTCTTTCCATTCAACTGGTGTCAGAAAGTTATGTAGATTTGTAATTTACTTCTATTAAAAAAAAAATCTTCCCATACTTATTAGCTGCTGTATATCCTGCAGGAAATCTTGTTTTCTTTTCAGTCTGACACAGTGCTCTCTGCTGACATTTCTGGCCAAGACAGGAACTCTCCAGAGAAGGAACGGTTTTCAATGGGAATCCCTATAAAAAAAACCTCTCCTGCTCTGGAGAGATCCTGTCTCGGCCAGAGATGTCAGCAGAGAGCACTGTGTCAGACTGAAAAGAAAACAACATTTTCTGCAGGACTTACAGCAGCTGATAAGAGTGGGAAGACTGAAGATTTTTTTATAGAAGTAAATTAGAAATCTATGTAACTTTCTGACACCAGTTAATTTGAAAGAAAAAGATTTTTGCAGGACAGCCCCTTTAGGGTAGCTTCACACATACCGTATTGCTGCGTATTTAACGCTGCATATTTATTGCTGCGTGTTTGGTGCAATTTTTACATGCGAGTTTTGATTTTCACATGAAAATCATGTGAAAATCAAAACTCGCATGTAAAAATTGCACCAAACATGCAGCGATAAAAAACGCAGTGTTAAATACGCAGCGATACGGTATGTGTGAACTGTCCGCAGTCTGTTTTACTCTTCTAACATAGGAAAACACATATACAGTAGGAAACACGATTATATATATATATATGATTTTTTATTATATTTTTTTGCCATGTATTGCTCCCTGTCCCAAATAGGGCTCACAATCTAAATTCACCTATCTGTATGTTTTGGGAGGAAACCAGAGTAACCGGAGGAAACCCACGCAAATATGGAGAGAACATACAAACTCTTTGCAGATGTTGCCGTTGGTGGGATTTGAACCCTGCAGGGCTACAGTGCTAACCACTGAGCCACCGTGCTGCCCATGTGATATGCAGTAGAGACTTGGCACAAATGGGGGATCACGGCAGACGAGTTCTGCTTTTTTTTTTCCCCCCTCACTTTTGTAGCACTGCTTAGCCACTATTAAAATGTTCTAAAGAGGAATGTTAATTGTCACCTCCTGTTGCTTTGTATTCACAAATGACAAGTTTTATCAAATGCATTGTCATGTTTGATGTCTAAACATTTACTGTAGCTTATTTATTAGGTTTGGTGGTTCTTATTTATGTAATAAAGAAATGTATGTAAGATTTTTTTTTTACTTATTTTTTATGGACAGTAATTTTGGTTGTATATGTTACTCAGAAATCAGTTTTTCATATAGTGGGGTGTTTTATTTCAATCTAGATATGGCAAGGTTGAGTACAAATAATCTGTCAAGAAAAATAACTTTTCACATGCGTGAGGACAAAGATATTCATCACAGATGATCTCACTGCTGAGATCCAATGTGATCAGGAGATATAGCCGGGGAGAGACCACATGAGCCATGCTATTTACTCCCTGGCTGAATTTTAATTATGGCTAATTCAGTCAATGGAAATCTATGAGACTATCTAGAAAGAATTAGTGAATGGCACTGCAACTGTCCTCTCTCCCCAGCTATATCTCCTGATCACAACAGGTATCAGCAGTGAGACCCGCTGCGATGTCAAGTCTGGTGACACATCAAATGTTATTTTTCATGTCAGGTACTCCCTAAAATGATTCTAAAATTTATCAAAATCATACATTTTTATTTTGTAATACAATTTGATATACAAATTATATTTCAAATAACAGATGATAAACTTAGAATATGAAAAGAATTAACCCTTTAAGGACCGTGCTAACTTTCGTTTTTGCGTTTTCGTTTTTTCCTCCATGTGCTTAAAAGGCCATAGCACTTGCATTTTACACCTACAGACCCACATGAGCCCTTATTTTTTGCGTCACTAATTGTACTTCGCAATGACAGGCTGAATTTTTCCATAAAATATGCTGCGAAACCAGAAAAAAATTATATGGGCAGTGAAATTGAAAAAAAAAAAGTAATTATTTTTCTTTGGGGGGGCTTCATTTTATGCTGTGTGTCCTATGGAAAAACTTACTTGTTATATATGTTCCTCAAGTCATTACAATTAAAACGATATGTAACATGTATAACTTTTATTGTATCTGATGGCCTGTAAAAAATTAAAACCATTGTTAACAAATATACGTTCCTTAAAATCGCTCTATTCCCAGGCTTATAGCGCTTTTATCCTTTGGTCTATGGGACTGTGTCAGGTGTCATTTTTTGCGCCATGATGTGTTCTTTCTATCGGTACCTTGATTGCGCTTATACGACTTTTTGATCGCTTTATATTACATTTTTTCTGGATTTGATGCCACCAAAAATGCGCAATTTTGCACTTTGGGATTTTTTTGCGCTTACACCGTTTACCGTGTGAGATCAGGAATGTGATTAATTAATAGTTCGGGCGATTACGCACGCGGTGATAAAAAACATGTTTATTTATTTATTTATTTTTATTTGTAAAATGGGAAAAGGGGGGTGATTCAGACTTTTATTAGTGGAGGGGATTTTTTATTAATAAAAACACTTTTTTTAACTTTCCCTTACAGTAATATGAAGCCCCCTGGGGGACTTCTATATACACAGAACTGATCTCCCATTGAGATCAATCCTGTGTATATAATAGAGCAATGATCCATCAGATCGGTGCTCTATTATAATGGTCTGCTGCAGACCATCTGAATAGATTGCCGAGCCGGGATCAGCGTCATTCCGACGCTGAGCCCCGGCCGGCTCATTAGAACGGATCTCCCCTCTGCGATCGCATCGCGGGGGGGAGATCCCCCACTGGACACCAGGGAGAGGGGGCACAGCTGCTATTCAAATGCAGCTGTCAGCTTTGACAGCGGCATTTGAATAGTTAATTAGCCGGCCGCGGCGATCGTCCGCGCCGGCTAATACACGCGGTCCCTGGCTGCACTTAGCAACCGGGGACGGTGCGCTGCAGAGAGGGCTCACGCCGGGAGCCCTCTCTGTTTACTCTTAACGGCCGCATGATGGGTATACCCGTCATGCGTCGTTAAGAGGTTAAAGAATGGCACGAAAAACAAAAATATTTTTATTGTATCTGGAAATATGTCAAATTGAAAAAATAAACCTGTTGGTTTTATATGTGTCCATTCATGTGAAGGAATAAAAGTGGCTTGCCATAATAGAGTAGGTAACTATAGCGGAAAAAAGCTAAAAGACATGTCATGAAATATTATCTACTTTCTTAATTGAAAACTACATCACGCTGAGTTCATGTATAGAATTCGTAAGTGCGATCAAGTAAGCTGCATGCGCGGCATACACAATGTAATAGTCATGGTTTCTTAGGCTTTTTTTTCGGTGTGGTTACGTTAGTTATGAACTACATTAATTAAATAATTTATTTAGAAAATTACAATATTTCCAATATATACAAATTTTGACACAAGATTTTTGTTTTTCCTTTTTTTCCCCCTCAGTCGTCAGTGACAACACTAGTACAACATGGGGATCCTTCAAAATAGTGTCCGGGGCAACATATACATCCAGTTTGCAAGATCAAAATTCAACTGACTTTAAGACTCTTGCTTTTGATATGCAAAAGATGGTAAGCAACTATTTATTTATTTTCCTTTTTTTTTTTTTTTTTTTTTTACTATTTTTTTAGTAGAAAAAAAAAATCTCATTTTTTAAGTGTCATAAATGCTAAGAATTTACTGAAAATTTGTCATGACGGACGCCATCTGACCTGAAAGACAAAAGCACTTGGTGATGTGATGGATTTGATAAAAAACCTAAAGAAAAAAAAAAGCCAAACGTTTTTAAGTTAAGACTGCTCAATGCTCCTTCTTTTTTTTTTTTTTTTTTTTTTTTGAGGAAAGGAAGACCAATTCATACTAATTATTCTTCAAATTACATGGGACCATTTAACTAACTCTACTTGTTCTGTATTGATCCTTATGTTGTTTTTCTTCAGGTATTATGGATGTATTCTGCCTTAGAAAAATGTATTTCTCTGTAATTCTGCATAATACAGAGGCAGCATTTGATTGCATGTGGTTGCCCTATGATTATGTGCTGCCATATGTACTTCAGGTGTCACTGGATAAACACTGTGCTGCCATGTGTATGAGAAGTTGGAAAGTTGTGGGAATTGAAATTTGCATTTACTTAGTATTTATGTATTTATCTTGTAGTAAAGTTCACTAAACTGGAGGTCTACACAGTATCTGCTGGAGACCTTGTTACTGTAATAAGTTGTAAGGTATCGGGTGTTTGGAAGGCACAGTGGGCACTGTTACCCGTGCTCTTTGGATGAAATACTACCACAGCTGGAACAACAGATTATAATACAGGCACACACTACCTACCTATACTGCCACACGCTTCACCCCAGAATATAACACTTCCATACACTGTGCCCCCAGGGTATAATACTTCCATACACTGTGCCCCCAGGATATAATACTTCCATACACTGTGCCCCCAGGATATAATACTTCCATACACTGTGCCCCCAGGATATAATACTTCCATACACTGTGCCCCCAGGATATAATACTTCCATACACTGTGCCCCCAGGATATAATACTTCCATACACTGTGCCCCCAGGATATAATACTTCCATACACTGTGCCCCCAGGATATAATACTTCCATACACTGTGCCCCCAGGATATAATACTTCCATACACTGTGCCCCTAGGATATAATACTTCCATACACTGTGCCCCCAGGATATAATACTTCCATACACTGTGCCCCCAGGATATAATACTTCCATACACTGTGCCCCCAGGATATAATACTTCCATACACTGTGCCCCCAGGATATAATACTTCCATACACTGTGCCCCCAGGATATAATACTTCCATACACTGTGCCCCCCAGGATATAATACAGTGGTGCCTTGGATTACAAGCATAATTTGTTCTGGGACTCTGTAATCCAAATCCACTCTTAGGGTAGCTTCACACGTATCGTATCGCTGCATTTTTAACGCTGCGTTTTTTGGTGCGATTTTTACATACGAGTTTTGATTTTCACATGAAAATCATGTGAAAATCAAAACGCTCATGTAAAAAACACATCGTTAAAAACGCAGCGATACGGTACGTGTGAAGGCACCCTTAAACCAACACAAATTTTCCCATAAGAAATTATAGAAATGCAGACAATTGGTTCCACACCCCAAAAATAATGATTTATTGTTCTGAATAACATGTAAAACAAATGAAACAAACAATCAGAAACAGCAGAATATGTGATATAAGTTACTGTACAGTAATGGAGAGGATGGGAAACACAAGGGCTGACAGAGACTGCAGGGAGCATAAAGGAATGAGCAGGGAGGATGTGGACACATACATGCAGCACTCTGTCTGGGGAGAGAGGGGTTACAGCTATAAAGAGATTACCCCCCACAGTCCTGTCCCCTGATGTAAGCCCCAGCCTGAAGTGCATCTGCTATGAATTGGAAGGTGAGGGAGACTTCCTGGGTCAGAGTACAGTGCTGTAGACCCCGCTATGCAGAATATGCCCCTCCCTCACTCCCCCTCCCACCCAGTACAGGGAGCTCTTAAACCAAAGCAATGCTCTTAAACCAAGTCATAATTTTGAAAAACTGTAAGCTCTTAAACCAAAACGCTCTTAAACCAAGTTACTCGTAAACTAAGGTACCACTGTACTTTTATACACTGTGCCCCCAGGATATAATACTTCCATACACTGTGTCCACAGGCAGAGCCACCTCCAGGTTTTTGCGGGCCCTTGGCGACAGAGTCTCAGTGGGCCCCTAATCCATCTATCCACTATGCACAATCACTTGACTGACACACACACACACACACATTACTGACTAGCATGCACACACATTACTGACTAACACACACACATGCTTACTGACTGACATATACACACAGCACTTACAGCTCAGTCTTCTCCCACTTCCTCTCTGTTGGGCCGATCCCCACACTGTAGTATTGAGGACCTGCAGGTCATGTGATAAGGTCCTTCATCCCCCTCTCTGTGCAGGACGCTGACAGGTCCTGCTCCTTCTCTGTCTTCTGATGTTCAGGCCGCTCACCCTGCACTACAGTGAAGTTTGGGCCCACTTGCCCAAGTAAGCCCTGTGCTGACGCGGGCCCTGTCCACAGGATATAATACTTCCATACACTATGCCCCCAGGATACACTTTCATACACTGTGCCCTCAGGATATAATACTTCCATACACTGTGCCCCCCAGGATATAATACTTTCATACACTGTGCCCCCAGGATATAACACTTCCATACACTGTGCCCCCAGGGTATAATACTTCCATACACTGTGCCCCCAGGATATAATACTTCCATACACTGTGCCCCCAGGATATAATACTTCCATACACTGTGCCCACAGGATATAATACTTCCATACACTGTGCCCCCAGGATATAATACTTCCATACACTGTGGCCCCAGGATATAATACTGCAACACAATGTACCCCTAGGATATAATACTTCCATACACTGTGTCCCCAGGATATAATGATGCAACACAATCTGTCCCTAGGATATAATACAGTGGTGCCTTGGATTATGAGCATAATTTGTTCTGGGACCGTGCTTGTAATCCAAATCCACTTTTAAACCAAAGCAAATTTTCCCATAAGAAATCATAGAAATGCAGACAATTGGTTCCACACACCAAAAATAAATTATTTATTATTCTGAACAACATGTAAAACAGATGAAACAAACATTCAGAAACAGCTGAATATGTGATATTATAAGTTACTGTACAGTAATGGAGAGGATGGGAGACACAAGGGCTGACAGAGACTGCAGGGAGCATGGTGGAATGAGCAGGGCAGATGTGGGCACAGTATAGCAGCACTCTGTCTGGGGAGAGAGAGGTTAAAGCTATGGAGATATTACCTCCACAGTCCTGTCCCCTGATGTAAGCCCCAGCCTGAAGTGGATCTGCTATGATTTGGAAGGTGTGGGAGACTTCCTAGACCCTGTAGGGACAGCTGGGGCGGGTGTCAGTTCTAGGGCTGCACCTGTCTGTTGTTATCCCAGACCCCTCTACCTGACAGCAGGAAGTGTTCCGGGCTTTCCCATGATGCCCGGAACACTTCCAATCAGCAGGGATGTTGCACTAGCCCACCCCCTGTGTAACGTCAGTATTGCTTTAAGAGGAGCGGCCTCCATGTTTACTACTGCTGCTCCTATACTGGCCTCAAATGACTATTGCTGGACCTCCACTGGCCTCCAATGACTACTGCTGCTCTTTTACTGCATTTGTGACCTTTTTCCTGCATAGACCCTGTAATGGTGAATATTGAAGTCTAAAAAAAAAAATTGACTTTGAGAGATTGAAAAGATAATGATGTTACTGACATGTAGAGCCCTAAATTCAGCCAAATACACTACCCCCGTATCATATAGATGCTTTAAGCTATTAAATCCGAAGAAATACGAAATCCGGTCGAACCGAACTTTAAAAAAAAAAAAATCCGGAGCCAGGTATGCCCTATGCAGCCAAGCATAACTGATACAAGTCAGTATGCCTCCTGCAGGCAGATATGCCCCACTGTAGCCAGGTATTTGCCCTGTGGTCAGTTATGCCTCTTGTAGCCCAGCATGACTCTTGCAGCCAAATGTGCCCTTTGTATATGGCTATAACCCATACAACCAGATATGCCCCATGTAGCCAAGTATGACCCATACAACCAGGTATACCCCCTGGAGCCAGATATTTCCCCTGGAAGCTAGGTATGCCCCCTGTAGGCAGCTATGATCCATACAATCAAGCATGCCCCCTGTAGGCAGATATGACCCTTGTAGCCAGTTGTGCCCCTCACAGCTAGATGGAGGCATGAAGGTGAGCAGAGGGGATTTGCGTTGCTAACATTTAGCAATGTCCTGGTGCCATAAGTGCCTCCCACATACCCAGGGTTAATTCTAACTTTTGTCACTAGAAAAAAAACTTTTCATATGTCATGAAAACATATCAGAAATTTTGATCAGTCAGAGTTTGAATGTTCAGACAAATCAAGAGAACAAACTGAAAGAAGTCCACGCTCCGCACATTCTGCCAGCATTGTCACCTGAATGAGAAAGTCGGGTAAAGCTGCATTTACACAGATTTATTTGACAGATTATTGAAGCCAAAGCCAGGAACAGACCATTAACAGAGAACAGGTCATAAAGGAAAGACTGAGATTTCTCCTCTTCTTAAATCCATTCCTGGCTTTGGCTTAAAAAATCTGTCATATAAATCTCTGTGTAAACGCACCCTAAGGCCTTATTCACATGTCCCGTAATTTATGGATCCGTATTTCTGTATCCGAGTTAGTGCACATTGATGTCTATTGGGCTGTTCACACTATCAGTAGATGAATGTCAATGCTGGGAAAAAAAATGACATGTACTAGTGCGGACCCAGATTTTTTTACGGATCCTCTCTTGAAATCAATTGTTTACGGATTGCAACATGTTTGGCATCCGTATTTCCGTATTCCCGTAAAAAAAATACGGATGACTCATACGTCACAAGGTTCTGTTTCTAAGCAACCACAGGCTGACAAGCGATCATGTGAATTATTTTAGGGGTTTATTAACTTTATTAACTTGTATAAAGCAGTCAGTAGTAAAAATGGATTTACGGAAATACGGATGTACTACGGATGTACTACGGATGTACTACGGATGTCCAATCCGTAATTTTTAGCGGGTTGTTTCAGGACTAGAAAATATTACTGAACGTGTGAGTAAGGCCTAAGTTTATAGGGCTGTCTCATTCACATGGAGCAGGGAGAGACAGCAGTTTGTTCTCCTGATCAATCACACCCTGACTGATAAAAGTTTTGCCATTTCTCTGTGACAAATAATTTTTTTTTTTTTTATTTTAGTTTAAGAAAACCTGCTGTAATAAAGCTGACAGTATGTAAAAGCCATGTAATGCCACCACACAATGAAGACTTACCACCACTACTACTACATAGTGACTGACCACAACCACTACATAGTGACCACATTACCACTACATGATATGGTGATAAATATTATCACCATATTGTTACCATCTAAAATCCAGTATACCAAAATCAATACCACCAATAATAATATTACACATAGGACAAACAATAGCGCCACATCCTAGCCGAATAATAACACAGCCTGACAAAATAGTGCAGCATGCAGTATTATTATTATTATTATTATTATTATTATTATCATCATCATCATCATCATCTGGGCAATACGGCCAACATTTTTGGGATAATTCTCGATTTAATTATCGCCCCCCCCCCCCCCTCCCCCCAAAAGAAAAGAAAAGAAAATTAAGAAAATCTATCTGCACCTGTCCCTACTATTTCCTGCAGTAAGTAATGTACATGAAGGAGACTGCCCCAGTATATACAGACTCTGGATATACAGTGGCAGTGCAGCAGGGATGTACACAACACCAGGGCTGGCACATTGTATAGAGACACTGCACTCCCACAGTATATACTGGGGCAGTCTCCTTCATGTACACTGTGCTGGACCTGGCAGCAGCCATAATGGAGGGAAGTCTGCAGCTTCCTTGTATTAGCAGACTGCTGAACTCCTCTCTTCTGAGGTAGCACACAGAGACCATCCCTGCTGCACACTATGGGGACACATGAGTGATATGCTGCCCCCTAGTGAGTGGAGGCTGCAGGGCTAAGGCCAGATATGGTACACTCACAGCTGCCAGCCAGTGTGAGCAGCTGGGTAGCCAGATACTTGTGTCAGATAGGGCCCTGCGCGTACCCTCTCAACCTGCACCGCGTAGCCCCTGCGGTATGCGTACCGTAGGTTGAGAAACACGGCTCTAGAGAGTATCTGGTTTCTTACTGTATAATAGACCCAAACCTACACATAATTCTATCATGTGGTGAAAGTTGGATCCTAATAATTGTTATATCCGGATGAATCAGGTGACATTATGGCTGCATGCACACACCATGTCACACATGCAGGCTACTTGATTTCTACATACATCTGTAGGTGTTACGGGAACATTTTGGGGACATGATCCGTGCACAAAAAAAAACGACTAAGCCATTGTGCGTCCGTGTCACCTATTAGACGGTAGGTCCTTGCAAATGCGGACAGTTACTGAAACACATCTGTAACCCTGTCCACAGTGGCTGGACTGCAACAACAGACAGGGTTACTGATGTGTGAATGGGATCTAAGGATGCAGTCACACCTACAGGATCTGCTAAAGATTTGCAGATATTGTTACGGTTGCGGTGGCGTCCCGCACTCCGGGCTGCCCCCGCAACTCCTCCTTCCCGCTGGCAGCTGCCGGTGTCCCAGTACCGGGACCCAGCGCTGCTGCTAGTTCGGCCCCTGGGGGCACCTCACCTTCCTCCGCTCCTGTCTCTCGCTGTGCCAGTGGGCACGCGCGTCAGCTGTCTCAGATTTAAAGGGCCAGTCCGCCCCTAATTGGAAGTTGCACTAATCACTCCCTATAAATCCCAGCATGCCCTGTCCCTCGTGTTGGAGCCTCTACATGCTTCCCATAGCGTTTGGCCCAGTTCCCTGTTGTTCCTGTCCGCTGTCCCTGTCCTTAGTTCCTGCCCGCTGCCTAGTTCGTTGTTCCTGTGCACTGCCTGTCACCTGTGGTTACGCCTATCGACCACTGCCAGCACTATCTCCTGCCACACCTCGCCCGCTGTCACTAGAAAACAAGCCAGGGGTAGCGACCTAGGGGTCGCCTGCCGCAGCAAGCTCATCCCGCCTTGCGGCGGGCTCTGGTGAAAACCAGCGGCCCCTTAGACTCCGCTCCCTGGTGCGGTTTATGCCATCGCTAGTGATGGTACAGAGGATCCACTACTCCTGGCGTTACAGATATCAATGTAACTAAATGTATGCATCAGTCTGCAGCAGATCCTGGATGTGTGAATGCATCCTTGAATTAAAAAGTATAGAAATGTCTGTAAAATTTTTATAGAGTGACCCATACAGATCTTAATTCTCTGCCCTCAGCATCCTCCAACATACAAAAAAATAGTGATGTTTAGGCCGCTTCCATACACTGTGCCCCAGGATATAATTCTGCAACACAGTCTGCCCCTAGGATATAATACGGCCACATGCAGTGTCCCCAGGATATACTAAAGCCACAAATTATGCCTTCTAGATATTATACTGCCAAACACTGTGCTTCTAGGATATAGCATCGCCCCACACTATGCAACCAGGATATAGAACTGCCGCATGTTATGCCTTTGGACATAAAAATGTCACTCACATACATCCCAAGTGTCCCTCTTTTGGGGGGACAGTCCCTACTTTTAACCCATGTCCCTCTTTGCCCATTATATGTCACTCTTTTGACCTAAAAATGAGATTGACATTAATAAACTTTCTATGTTACTCTAGAGCAGTGTTTCTCAACCATTTCAAGCCAAGTACCTCCATGTGATGGGATGCTCCAGCCGTGTACCCACCCAAGGATGTGATTGGTTATAAATGTTGACTAATTTGTGCCGAAATCCCACTGCAGCTATAGGCTGTGTATAAAGTCTCTGTCAGCAGTTCATTTCCAGATCAGATCCCCCCATAACAATGTGACTTATCTGTGTGTCCAAGTACCAAGTACAACTAGGCATGCCACATGTAGTCACATATGCCCCTGGAGCTTGATATGCCCCATGTACTTAGATATGTCCTATGCAGCCAGATATGCCACTTGTATCCAAATATACCCCTTGCAGCCAGGTACAGTATGTCTATTGCTGCTGGATGTACCTCTTGTATCATGCCCCCCTGCAGCAAGATATGCCAACCCCCACCCCCACCCCCGAAGTTGGATATAACCCCTATGGTCAGGTATGCCTCTTTTGCCTAGAAAAGACCCTTGTAGCCAGGTATGCCCTATGCAGCCAAGTACAACTGATACAAGTCAGTATGCCTCCTGCAGGCAGATATGCCCCACTGTAGCCAGGTATTTGCCCTGTGGTCAGTTATGCCTCTTGTAGCCCAGCATAACCCTTGCAGCCAAATGTGCCCTTTGTATACGGCTATAACCCATACAATCAGATATGCCTCAGGTAGCCAAGTATGACCCATACAACCAGGTATATCCCCTGGAGCCAGATATTCCCCCTTGAAGCTAGGTATGCCCCCTGTAGGCAGCTATGATCCATACAATCAAGCATGCCCCCTGTAGGCAGATATGACCCTTGTAGCCAGTTGTGCCCCTCACAGCTAGATGGAGGCATGAAGGTGAGCAGTGGGGATTTGCGTTGCTAACATTGAGCAATGTCCTGGTGCCATAAGTGCCTCCCACATACCCAGGGTTGATGCTAACTTTTGTCACCAGAAAAAAAAAACTTTTCATATGTCATAAAAACATATCAGAAATTTTGATCAGTCAGAGTTTGAATGTTCAGACAAATCAAGAGAACAAACTGAAAGAAGTCCACACTCCGCACATTCCGCCAGCATTGTCACCTGAATGAGAAAGTCGGGTAAAGCTGCATTGAGGGTATAAACCCACACACCGTATATGCAGCGTATTTACTACTGCGATACGCAGCAAATACGCAGCAGATTAGATCTAAATAACCGAACACAGCATCAAATCTTTACCATCACATCTGCTTCGTATTTGCTGCGTATCTGCTGTGTATACGGTGTGTGGGTTTATACCCTGACACAGATTTATCTAACAGATTATTGAAGCCAAAGTCAGGAACAGACCATAAACAGAGAACAGGTCATAAAGGAAAGACTAAGATTTCTCCTCCTCTTAAATCCATTCCTGGCTTTGGCTTCAAAAATCTGTCAGATAAATCTCTCTGTGTAAACGCACCCTAATAGGCTGCGTTCACACTACGTATATTTCAGTCAGTATATTTCAGTCAGTATTGCAACCAAAACCAGGAGTGGATTAAAAACACAGAAAGGATCTGTTCACACAATGTTGAAACTGAGTGGATGGCCGCCATTTAATGGCAAATATTTGCTGTTATTTTAAAACAACGGCTGTTATATTGAAATAATGGCCGTTATTTACTGTTATATGGCGGCCATCCACTCAATTTCAACATTGTGTGAACAGATCCTTTCTGTGTTTTTAATCCACTCCTGGTTTTGGTTGCAATACTGACTGAGATATGCTGACTGAAATATACGTAGTGTGAACGCAGCCTTAGGGTGCCTTCACACCTACCGGATCCACAGCGTATCTCACTTCTATGGATTTGAAGCGAGAACCGCTGCGGATCCGGTATCAATTCACCCCTATGATAGCACATATTCGCAGCCGGATTAACATCCTGCTGTGAATATGTGCTTTATCTCCCTGGTGCCCACAGCCCCGCCGTCGCATCCCCCCATCCCGGCCACATCCCCCCATCAGCCCACCCCCAGCCCGCAGATCAGATCAGCTGAGTCGGACCGGAGCCGGGAGCCTCACTGCAGCCGCGCCGCCGAGCAGGTAATGTATGCTCGCGGCGGCGGGCCGGAGATGGGCTGATGGGGGGATGTGGCCGGGATGGGAGGGATGTGACGGCGGGGCTGCGGGCACCAGGGAGTTAAAGCACATATTCACAGCGGGATGTCAATCCCGCTGCGAATATGTGCTATCATAGGGGTGAATTGATACCGGATCCGCAGCGGTTCTCGCTTCGAATCCGCAGAAGTGAGATCCGCTGTGGATCCGGTAGGTGTGAAGGCACCCTAAGGCCTTATTCACATGTCCCATAATTTACGGATCCGTATTTCTGTATCCGAGTTAGTGCACATTGATGTCTATTGGGCTGTTCACACTATCAGTAGATGAATGTCAATGCTGGGAAAAAAAATGACATGTACTAGTGCGGACCCAGATTTTTTTACGGATCCTCTCTTGAAATCAATTGTTTACGGATTGCAACATGTTTGGCATCCGTATTTCCGTATTCCCGTAAAAAAAATACGGATGACTCATACGTCACAAGGTTCTGTTTCTAAGCAACCACAGGCTGACAAGCGATCATGTGAATTATTTTAGGGGTTTATTAACTTTATTAACTTGTATAAAGCAGTCAGTAGTAAAAATGGATCTACGGAAATACGGATGTACTACGGATGTCCAATCCGTAATTTTTAGTGGGTTGTTTCAAGACTAGAAAATATTACTGAACGTGTGAGTAAGGCCTAAGTTTATAGGGCTGTCTCATTCACATGGAGCAGGGAGAGACAGCAGTTTGTTCTCCTGATCAATCACACCCTGACTGATAAAAGTTTTGCCATTTCTCTGTGACAAATAATTTTTTTTTTTATTTTAGTTTAAGAAAACCTGCTGTAATAAAGCTGACAGTATGTAAAAGCCATGTATTGCCACCACACAATGAAGACTTACCACCACTACTACTACATAGTGACTTACCACAACCACTACATAGTGACCACATTACCACTACATGATATGGTGATAAATATTATCACCATATTGTTACCATCTAAAATCCAGTACACCAAAATCAATACCACCAATAATAATATTACACATAGGACAAACAATAGCGCCACATCCTAGCCAAATAATAACACAACCTGACAAAATAGTGCAGCATGCAGAATTATTATTATTATTATTATTATTATCATTATCATCATCTGGGCAATACGGCCAAAATTTTTGGGATAATTCTCGATTTAATTATCAAACCCCCCCCCACACACACACACACACACAAAAGAAAATTAAGAAAATCTATCTGCACCTGTCCCTACTCTTTCCTGCAGTAAGTAATGTACATGAAGGAGACTGCCCCAGTATATACAGACTCTGGATATACTGTGGCAGTGCAGCAGGGATGTACACAACACCAGGGCTGGCACATTGTATAGAGACACTGCACTCCCACAGTATATACTGACTCCTTATATACTGGGGCAGTCTCCTTCATGTACACTGTGCTGGACCTGGCAGCAGCCATAATGGAGGGAAGTCTGCAGCTTCCTTGTATTAGCAGACTGCTGAACTCCTCTCTTCTGAGGTAGCACACAGAGACCATCCCTGCTGCACACTATGGGGACACATGAGTGATATGCTGCCCCCTAGTGAGTGGAGGCTGCAGGGCTAAGGCCAGATATGGTACACTCACAGCTGACAGTGTGAGCAGCTGGGTAGCCAGATACTTGTGTCAGATAGGGCCCTGCGCGTACCCTCTCAACCTGCGCCGCGTAGCCCCTGCGGTATGCGTACCGCAGGTTGAGAAACACGGCTCTAGAGAGTATCTGGTTTCTTACTGTATAATAGACCCAAACCTACACATAATTCTATAATGTGGTGAAAGTTGGATCCTAATAATTGTTATATCCGGATAAATCAGGTGACATTATGGCTGCATGCACACACCATGTCACACATGCAGGCTACTTGATTTCTACATACATCTGTAGGTGTTACGGAAACATTTTGGGGACATGATCCGTGCACAAAAAAAACGACTAAGCCATTGTGCGTCCGTGTCACCTATTAGACGGTAGGTCCTTGCAAATGCGGACAGTTACTGAAACACATCTGTAACCCTGTCCACAGTGGCTGGACTGCAACAACAGACAGGGTTACTGATGTGTGAATGGGATCTAAGGATGCAGTCACACATACAGCATCTGCTGCAGATTTGCAGATATTGTTACGGTTGCGGTGGCGTCCCGTGCTTCGGGCCGCCGCCGCAACTCCTCCTTCCCGCTGGCAGCTGCCGGTGTCCCAGTACCGGGATCCAGCACTGCTGCTAGTTCGGCCCCTGGGGGCACCTCACCTTCCTCCGCTCCTGTCTCTCGCTGTGCCAGTGGGCACGCGCGTCGGCTGTCTCAGATTTAAAGAGCCAGTCCGCCCCTAATTGGAAGTTGCACTAATCACTCCCTATAAATCCCAGCATGCCCTGTCCCTCGTGTTGGAGCCTCTACATGCTTCCCATAGCGTTTGGCCCAGCTCCCTGTTGTTCCTGTCCGCTGTCCCTGTCCTTAGTTCCTGCCCGCTGCCTAGTTCGTTGTTCCTGTGCACTGCCTGTCACCTGCGGTTACGCCTATCGACCACTGCCAGCACTATCTCCTGCCACACCTCGCCCGCCGTCACTAGAAAACAAGCCAGGGGTAGCGACCTAGGGGGTCGCCTGCCGCAGCAAGCTCATCCCGCCTTGCGGCGGGCTCTGGTGAAGGCCAGCGGCCCCTTAGACTCTGCTCCCTGGTGCGGTTTATGCCATCGCTAGTGATGGTACAGAGGATCCACTACTCCTGGCGTTACAGATATCAATGTAACTAAATGTATGCATCAGTCTGCAGCAGATCCTGGATGTGTGAATGCATCCTTGAATTAAAAAGTATAGAAATGTCTGTAAAATTTTTCTAGAGTGACCCATACAGATCTCAATTCTCTGCCCTCAGCATCCTCCAACATACAAAAAATTTGTGATGTTCAGGCCGCTTCCATACACTGTGCCCCAGAATATAATACTTCCATACACTGTGCCCCTAGGATATAATTCTTCCATAAACTGTGTCCCCAGGATATAATGCTGCAACACAATCTGCCCCTAGGATATAATACGGCCACATGCAGTGTCCCCAGGATATACTAAAGCCACAAATTATGCCTTCTAGATATTATACTGCCACACACTGTGCTTCTAGGATATAGCATCGCCCCACACTATGCAATCAGCAGGGCCGGACTGGGACTTAAAATCAGCCCTGGCACTCACACCCCTCCAGCCCACATACCATATCACACTTAGGTTGTGTTGTGTTGTATTGCAACTCATTTTTATTGACGGAAATGGTGCCAAGTCTATCTATCTGTCTGTCTGTCTATCTCCTATCTATCTATCTATCTATCTATCTATCTCCTATCTATCTCCTATCTGTCTATCAATCTGTCTATCTATCTATCTCCTATCTATCTATCTATCTATCTCCTATCTGTCTATCAATCTGTCTATCTATCTATCTCCTATCTATCTATCTATCTATCTATCTATCTATCTATCTATCGATCTATCTCCTATTTATCTATCTATCTACAACAACAGGCTACAGCAGTGATAATATATATAAGTAGGGTCCTGGGGAAATTTTTAGGATATGTAAAATAATATTACTCATATCCTGTGTAATATTAGCACTGGTAAGACAATTTTCTATGCATGATAGTACTGTATATCTCTAAATAGCTGTCATGGTTACCAAATAACACTAGTAAACAGAAAGCGCATATTATCATTATAAATATTACCGCCATACTGTTACTGACCAATCTATTATAAAGAGACTTATACTACCATTATAAGGCTATGTTCACACTGCGTATATTTCAGTCAGTATACTGTATTTCAGTCAGTATTGCAACCAAAACCAGGAGTGGATTAAAAACACAGAAAGGATCTGTTCACACAATGGTGAAATTGAGTGGATTATTTCATTATTATTATTCATTATTTTCATTATTATTCATTATTCCATTATTTCAATATAACAGCCGTTGTTTTAAAATAACAGCAAATATTTGCCATTAAATGACGGCCATCCACTCAATTTCAACATTGTGTGAACAGATCCTTTCTGTGTTTTTAATCCACTCCTGGTTTTGGTTGCAATATGAGGACCACAATACTGACTGAAATATACATATACTGACTGAAATATACGTAGTGTGAACGCAGCCTTACAGTATACAAGTAAAAGATAATACCTCAACCACCATCATCACTACAACATAACTAATACCACTATGCTGTCACTGAATAAAATCCACTATGTGAACACAAGTATAACCAATAAAATTAGTATACATAGGACAAATAATACCATGACCACTGCCGTCATACAGTGACTGGATAATACTGCTGTACTGTCTATAAATAATATTCTCTTTATACCACCAGTAAATAAAATGCAATATTCTACCTCAGCATTGACTTGAGATGAAGTTCAGATCATTTGGGTTCATGTGAACCTAAACTTAGGTCACTCATCTCTAGCAGTGACCACATAGAGGTAGAGATCAAGCTATATAAAGGATCTACAGGCCTTAAAGGGGTTGTCCGGCGAAAAAAAATTATTCACAGAATAACACACATTACAAAGTTATACAACTTTGTAATGTATGTTATGTCTGTGAATGGCCCCCTTCCCCGTGTTTCCCCCCACCCACGCTAGACCCGGAAGTGTGGTGCATTATACTCACCGCATGTCGTGTCGTCCACGGTCTCCGATCGTCAGCAGTGACGTCTCCTTCGGGAGCTTGGCGGATCTTCCCGAGTGCCGGCCACCCTCTGCAGCGTCATCCGAAGCTCAGCCGCGATTGGCTGAGCATAACTGTGCTCAGCCAATCGCGGCTGAGCGGCTGATGACGCGGCCAACGTCATCAGCTGCTCAGCCGCGATTGGCTGAGCACAGTTATGCTCAGCCAATCGCGGCTGAGCTTCGGATGACGCTGCAGAGGGCGGCCGGCACTCGGGAAGATCCGCCAAGCTCCCGAAGAAGACGTCACTGCTGACGATCGGAGACCGTGGTCGGCACGCGACAGGTAATGTATAGCGCACCACACTTCCGGGTACACGGGTGGGGGTGGTGGGACACGGGGAAGGGGGCCATTCACAGACATAACATACATTACAAAGTTGTATAACTTTGTAATGTGTGTTATTCTGTGAATAATTTTTTTTCGCCGGACAACCCCTTTAAGAGTACGTTCACACAAACAGGATCTGCAGCAGATTTGATGCTGCAGATATCTTTGTTACTCAATGACGGAACCCAGCATCAAATCTGCTGCAGATCCTGTACGTGTGAATGCACCCAAAAAGTGATTATGCATGATTGTGCAGTTACATCCAGAGACTTACAGGAGGCGTCTTCCTACATGAATCATAAGTGACTTTTTGGTAGTCAAAGTTGTCTGTTTTTTCCTTTTCTTTCCATCTGGCTCAGCCCATCATGAAGATTTCTCCAGCCATGACTCTTCTCCCCAGAATCTGCGAGACAAACACTTTAGGCTCCACGCTCCAGCATCATCCTAACCTTATACCTCATTATAACCTTATATTCCCCATTGCTTTACACAGTAATAGTGCCCCCTCTGTGCTCCCACATAAGCAGTCAGGCAGTTCCGTGTGCCTATATAGTATTAGACCCTCTCTGTGCTATGTCATTATATGGGCGACTTCAATCCTCCCCTATAGTAAGCTCCCCCGTGCAGCAGTCCCCATATATCATAGGTCCCACTGAGCAGCAGAACTTATATAGCACAGGTCCCCATGTACAGCCCCTAAATGATATAGCCCCCTCACACATAATATAGATGCCCTGTGCAGTCCCACATAATATAGGCCCCCCACATAGTATAGCCCTTCCCCCTGTGTAGCCCCCATAGTATATCCCCTTTTGTAGCACCCACATAGTATAGTCACAACAAATTATCCCCCCCCCCCCCCCGTGTAGCCCCCCACATAGTATAGCCACAACATACAGGGATGTAACTCAGTATATGCACAGTATACAGGGATGTCACTTAGTATATACACAGTATACAGGGATGTCATTCACTATATGCACAGTATACAGGGATATCACTCAGTATATGCACGGTATACAGGGATGTCACTATATGCACAGTATACAGGGAGGTCACTATATGCACAGTATACAGGGAGGTCACTATATGCACAGTATACAGGGAGGTCATTCAGTATATGCACAGTATACAGGGAGGTCACTATATGCACAGTATACAGGGAGGTCACTCACTATATGCACAGTATACAGGGATGTCACTCACTATACAGGGATGTCACTCAGTATATGCACAGTATACGGGAATGTCACTCAGTATATGCACAGTATACGGGAATGTCACTCAGTATATGCACAGTGTACAGGGAGGTCACTCACTATATGCACAGTGTACAGGGATGTCACTCAGTATATGCACAGTGTACAGGGATGTCACTCAGTATATGCACAGTATACAGGGATGTCACTCAGTATATGCACAGTATACAGGGATGTCACTCAGTATATGCACAGTATACAGGGATTCCACTCAGTATATGCACAGTATACAGGGATGGCACTCAGTATATGCACAGTATACAGGGATGCCACTCAGTATATGCACAGTATACAGGGATGTCACTCAGTATATGCACAGTATACAGCGATGCCACTCAGTATATGCACAGTATACAGGGATGTCACTCACTATATGCACAGTATAGGGATGTCACTCAGTATATGCACAGTATACAGGGAGGTCACTCACTATATGCACAGTATACAGGGAGGTCACTCACTATATGCACAGTATACAGGGAGGTTACTCACTATATGCACAGTATACGGGGATGTCACTCAGTATATGCACAGTATACGGGGATGCCACTCAGTATATGCACAGTATACAGGGGTGTCACTCAGTCTATGCACAGTATACAGGGATGTCACTCAGTATATGCACAGTATACGGGGATGTCACTCAGTATATGCAGAGTATACGGGGATGTCACTCACTATATGCACAGTATACGGGGATGTCACTCACTATATGCACAGTATACAGGGATGTCACTCACTATATGCACAGTATACAGGGATGTCACTCACTATATGCACAGTATACAGGGAGGTCACTCACTATATGCACAGTATACAGGGATGTCACTCACTGTGTAGCCAGCCCCGACATATTTTCCTCCCCGATAGTATAGCCATAACTTATTTCCCCCCCCCCCCCTAGTTTAGCCCCCCACATAGTATAGGTCTCTGTGCAGCCAGCCCCCACATAGTATAGCCACACCATATTATCCCCCCTGAAGCCCCCCACACAGTAAAAGCATTCCTCTGTAGCCCCCCTACATGGCCTTTTCCCCCTGTACAGCCCCCACATTGTATACAACCCCCTCTGTAACCCCATGTTATAGGCCACAAGTGAAGCTCCCACTGTGTAGGAGCATTCATGTTAAAAACAAAAAAAACAAAAGTATACTCACCTCTGGTGGATCCAGCAGGTCCTCTCTGTTCCGGTGCTGTTAGCTGCTTACATATTCCATTACCGGCAGCCCGATGCAGCGCGGCCCCGGAGGCTCACAGCTCCAGCCCCGCGGCGCCTGCAGCATCCCTCTCCTCTCCTGCTCGGGCGGGCAGCAACGGATGATGTCACAAGTCTGCCGACGAGCAGGAGGGGAGAGAGATGCAGGCGCCGCGGGGATGGAGCTGTGAGCCTCCGGGGCCGGTCTGCATTGGGCTGCCGGTAACGGAATATGTAAGCAGCTAACGGCGGCAGATGCAGGGCTATTGTGACCTGTAGGGGGGCTGAGGGCTGGGGGGTGTGAGTGCGTGGTGGTTTACTTAGGAGCGGGGCTGGTCGGCGGCCCTCCGACTGATAATCTGAGCAGCCCAGCAGGCATTTGCCCGGCCTGCCAGATTATCAGTCCGGGCCTGGCAACCAGGATATAGAACTGCCGCATGTTATGCCTTTGGACATAAAAATGTCACTCACAAACATCCCAAGTGTCCCTCTTTTGGGGGGACAGTCCATACTTTTAACCCATGTCCCTCTTTGCCCCCTTACATGTCCCTCTTTTGACCTTAAAATGAGATTGACATTAATAAACTTTCTATGTTACTCTAGAGCAGTGTTTGTCAACCATTTCAAGCCAAGTACCCCCATGTGATGGGATGCTCCAGCCGTGTACCCACCCTAGGATGTGATTGGTTATAAATGTTGACTAATTTGTGCCGAAATCCCACTGCAGCTATAGGCTGTGTATAAAGTCTCTGTCAGCAGTTCATTTCCAGATCAGATCCCCCCATAACAATGTGACTTATCTGTGTGTCCAAGTACCAAGTACAACTAGGCATGCCACCTGTAGTCACATATGCCCCCTGGAGCTTGATATGCCCCATGTACTCAGATATGCCCTATGCAGCCAGATATGCCACTTGTATCCAAATATACCCCTTGCAGCCAGGTACAGCATGTCTATTGCTGCTGGATGTACCTCTTGTATCATGCCCCCCTGCAGCAAGATATGCCAACCCCCACCCCCACCCCCGAAGTTGGATATAACCCCTATGGTCAGGTATGCCTCTTTTGCCTAGAAAAGACCCTTGTAGCCAGGTATGCCCTATGCAGCCAAGTACAACTGATACAAGTCAGTATGCCTCCTGCAGGCAGATATGCCCCACTGTAGCCAGGTATTTGCCCTGTGGTCAGTTATGCCTCTTGTAGCCCAGCATGACCCTTGCAGCTAAATGTGCCCTTTGTATACGGCTATAACCCATACAATCAGATATGCCCCATGTAGCCAAGTATGACCCATACAACCAGGTATATCCCCTGTAGCCAGATATTCCCCCTTGAAGCTAGGTATGCCCCCTGTAGGCAGCTATGATCCATACAATCAAGCATGCCCCCTGTAGGCAGATATGACCCTTGTAGCCAGTTGTGCCCCTCACAGCTAGATGGAGGCATGAAGGTGAGCAGTGGGGATTTGCGTTGCTAACGTTGAGCAATGTCCTGGTGCCAAAAGTGCCTCCCACATACCCAGGGTTGATGCTAACTTTTGTCACCAGAAAAAAAAAAAACTTTTCATATGTCATAAAAACATATCAGAAATTTGGATCAGTAAGAGTTTGAATGTTCAGACAAATCAAGAGAACAAACTGAAAGAAGTCCACAGCTCCGCACATTCCGCCAGCATTGTCACCTGAATGAGAAAGTCGGGTAAAGCTGCATTTACACAGATTTTTCAGACCATAAACAGAGAACAGGTCATAAAGGAAAGACTGAGATTTCTCCTCTTCTTAAAATCCATTCCTGGCTTTGGCTTCAAAAATCTGTCAGATAAATCTCTCTGTGTAAACGCACCCTAATACTATGGCTGCGTTCACACTACGTATATTTCAGTCAGTATATGTATATTTCAGTCAGTATATTTCAGTCAGTAATATGTATATTTCAGTCAGTATACAGTATTTCAGTCAGTATTGCAACCAAAACCAGGAGTGGATTAAAAACACAGAAAGGCTCTGTTCACACAATGTTGAAATTAAGTGGATGGCCGCTATATAATGGCAAATATTTGCTGTTATTTTAGAACAAACGGCTGTTATATTGAAATAATGGCCGTTATTTACTGTTATATGGCGGCCATCCACTCAATTTCACCATTGTGTGAACAGATCCTTTCTGTGTTTTTAATCCACTCCTGGTTTTGGTTGCAATACTGACTGAAATATACTGACTGAAATATATGTAGTGTGAACGCAGCCTTAGGGTGCCTTCACACCTACCGGATCCACAGCAGATCTCACTTCTGCGGATTTGAAGCGAGAGCCGCTGCAGATCCGGTATTAATTCACCCCTATGATAGCACATATTCGCAGCGGGATTCACATCCCGCTGTGAATATGTGCTTTATCTCCCTGGTGCCCGCAGCCCCGCCGTGTCAATCCCGCTGCGAATATGTGCTATCATAGGGGGGAATTGATACCGGATCCGCAGCAGTTTTTGCTTCGAATCCGCAGAAGTGAGACCTGCTGTGGGTCCGGTAGGTGTGAAGGCACCCAAAGGCCTTATTCACACGTCCCGTAATTTACGGATCCGTGTTTCTGTATCCGAGTTAGTGCACATTGATGTCTATTGGGCTGTTCACACTATCAGTAGATAAAACGGATGAAAATCAATGCCGAAAAAAAGAAATGACATGTCCTACTGCGGACCCAGATTTTTTTACGGATCCTCTCATTGAAATCATTTTTTTACGGATTGTTTACGGATTGCAACATGTTAGGCATCCGTATTTCCTTATTCCCGTAAAAAAAAAAATACGGATGACTCATAGGTCACAAGGTTCTGTTTCTAAGCAACCACAGGCTGACAAGCGATCATGTGACTTATTTTAGGGGTTGGGCAAACTGGTGCTATTATTTTTTTAACCTACTCAACTTTATTAACTTGTATAAAGCAGTCAGTAGTAAAAACAGATTTACGGAAATACGGATGTACTACGGATGTACTACGGATGTCCAATCTGTAATTTTTAGTGGGTTGTTTCAGGACTAGAAAATATTACTGAACGTGTGAATAAGGCCTAAGTTTATAGGGCTGTCTCATTCACATGGAGCAGGGAGCGACAGCAGTTTGTTCTCCTGATCAATCACATCCTGACTGATAAAGTTTTGCCATTTCTCTGTGACATATAATTATTTTTTTATTTTAGTTTAAGAAAACCTGCTGTAATAAAGCTGACAGTATGTAAAAGCCATGTATTGCCACCACACAATGAAGACTTACCACCACTACTACTACATAGTGACTTACCACAACCACTACATAGTGACCACATTACCACTACATGATATGGTGATAAATATTATCACCATATTGTTATCATCTAAAATCCAGTACACCAAAATCAATATTGGCAGTAATAATATTACACATAGTATTACACATCCTAGCCAAATAATAACACAACCTGACAAAATAGTGCAGCATGCAGTATTATTATTATTGTCTGGGCGATACGGCCAAAATTTTTTGGATAATTGTCGATTTAATTATCGAAAAAAATAAATATATATATATATATGTATATATATATATATATATATATATATATATATATATGTGTATATATATATATATATATATATATATATATATATATATACACAAACGAAGTCTTTAGTGCAGCAAGCGCTCCTTGAGATAAATAGGTTCGGTGCCTTCCAGCATGCACCCTTGCGACCACAGGTGCTGGGTATATACAAACAGAAAAGTGCCACGGCTTTTCTGTGTGTGTGTGTATATATATATATATATATATATATATATATATATATATATCTATATCTATATCTGTATCTGTCCCTACTCTTTCCTGCAGTAAGTAATGTACATGAAGGAGACTGCCCCAGTATATACAGACTCTGGATATACTGTGGCAGTGCAGCAGGGATATACACAGCACCAGGGCTGGCACATTATATAGAGACACTGCACTCCCACAGTATATACTGACTCCTTATATACTGGGGCAGTCTCCTTCATGTACACTGTGCTGGACCTGGCAGCAGCCATAATGGAGGGAAGTCTGCAGCTTCCTTGTATTAGCAGACTGCTGAACTCCTCTCTTCTGAGGTAGCACACAGAGACCATCCCTGCTGCACACTATGGGGACACATGAGTGATATGCTGCCCCCTAGTGAGTGGAGGCTGCAGGGCTAAGGCCAGATATGGTACACTCACAGCTGCCAGCCAGTGTGAGCAGCTGGGTAGCCAGATACTTGTGTCAGATAGGGCCCTGCGCGTACCCTCTCAACCTGTGCCGCGTAACCCCTGCGGTATGCGTACCGCAGGTTGAGAAACACGGCTCTAGAGAGTAACTGGTTTCTTACTGTATAATAGACCCAAACCTACACATAATTCTATCATGTGGTGAAAGTTGGATCCTAAAAAATTGTTACATTATGGCTGCATGCACACATCATGTCACACATGCTGGCTACTTGATTTCTACACACATCTGTAGGTATTACGGAAACATTTTGGGGACATGATCCGTGCACAAAAAAAAAACGACTAAGCCATTGTGCGTCCGTGTCACCTATTAGACAGTAGGTCCTTGCAAATGCGGACAGTTACTGAAACACATCTGTAACCCTGTCCACAGTTGCTGGACTGCAATAACAGACAGGGTTACTGATGTGTGAATGGGATCTAAGGATGCAGTCACACATACAGCATCTGCTGCAGATTTGCAGATAACCCTTTCACAACCAATGGGCATTGAGGTCGTTTTAGGACTTCAGCTTATGGGATCATAATGATAATAAGCTGAAGTTCCTATGTTTGCCCCCTCTCCTCTGTCCAGGACAGATCTAGGATTAAAAGTGGTTTTGGGGGAACAGATTGTGGGTACAGAGTCGCTTTAAAGATGAGGGCCCAGATTCTGACAGTAGCGCCCCCCCCCCCCCCCCCCCCAATTGCTTAGAGAATACTGTAAGTACATCAAGGGTCGTTTGGTGACAGGTGGCCATGGCATACCGGTACATCCTGGGTCGTCAAGGGGTTAAAATAATCCTGAAATCTTGCAGTTTTTATTCTGGCCACTAGGCTTAAAACTAAGCTGACACATTTCCCAGTAGTGCCATTTTAATCAATAGTACAGTGTCCATATTAGGACATAGTCAGAAGTCAAAGTCAAGAATCATTTTGACACAAAAGTGACTACTGATTTTGATTACTGACTCTGATAACTGACTCTGACTTCTGATTACTGACTCTGACTACTCACTCTGATTACTGACTCTGATTACTGACTACTGACTCTGATTACTGACTCTGATTACTGACTCTGATTACTGACTGACTCTGATTACTGACTACTGACTCTGATTACTGACTCTGACTACTCACTCTGATTACTGACTACTGACTCTGATTACTGACTCTGATTACTGACTCTGACTACTGACTCTAACTACTGATTCTGATTACTGACTCTGACTTCTGACTAATCACTCTGATTACTCTGATTACTGACTCTGATTACTGACTACTCACTCTGATTACTGACTCTGATTACTGACTACTCACTCTACTGACTCTGACTACTGACTCTGACTACTGACACCTGACTTCTGATTAAATAATGTGTAATATCTGATCTGTGAAATGTCAGTAGTTAGTAGTCCCCATTCAGTTTTAGTTTCACTTTCACTTCAATTGCCAGGCAGCCCCTAGCTTGCAGTATTCAGGTAAGAAAATGAAGTGATATCTGATCTCTCACTTGGTCAGGAGTGAGGAGTCAGTGTGATCTCAGCAGGAGGGGCGGGGCTTCGACCAGAAGGGAAGGAGTTGTGTTGACCTTACAAGCAGGAAGTAGGAAGCAGTGAGCTGCTGCACCATTCACTCCTGCAGAAAGAGAGGGAAGGAAGCTGCAATGTCCACAGTAACATGGGGGAGGACTGGTGTGTGGGATCTGTATACAGGGGAGAGGAATGGTGTGTGGGATCTGTATACAGGGGAGAGGACTGGTGTGTGGGGTCTGTATACAGGGGAGAGGACTGGTGAGTAGGGTCTGTATACAGGGGGAGAGGACTGGTGTGTGTGGAGTCTGTATACAGGGGAGAGGACTGGTGTGTGTAGGGACTGTATACAGGGGGAAAGGTCTGGTGTGTGGGGAGTCGACACACACACCAGTCCTCTCCCCTATATACAGACCCCCCACACACACACCAGTCCTCTCCCCTATATACAGCCCCCCCCCCCCCCCACACACACACACACACACACTCCAGTCCTCTCCCCTGTATACAGACCCCACACACACACCAGTCCTCTCCCCTGTATACAGACCCCACACACCAGTCCTCTCCCCTGTATACAGACCCCCTCACACACACACTCCAGTCCTCTCCCCTGTATACAGACCCCACACACACCAGTCCTCTCCCCTGTATACAGACCCCCACACACCAGTCCTCTCCCCTGTATACAGACCCCCCACACACCAGTCCTCTCCCCCTGTATACACACCCCACACACCAGTCCTCTCCCCCCTGTATACAGACCCCACACACACACCAGTCCTCTCCCCCTGTATACAGACCCCACACACACACCAGTCCTCTACCCCTGTATATAGATCCCCCCCCCACACACCAGTCCTCTCCCCCTGTATACAGACCCCACACAGACCAGTCCTCTCCCCCTATATACAGACCCCACACAGACCAGTCCTCTCCCCCTGTATACAGACCCCACACACACCAGTCCTCTCCCCCTGTATACAGACCACCCACACACCAGACCTGTCCCCCTGTATAGACACCACACACCAGTCCTCTCCCACTGTATACAGACCCCACACACCAGTCCTCTTCCCCTGTATACAGACCCCACACACCAGTCCTCTTCCCCTGTATACAGACCCCACACACCAGACCTGTCCCCCTGTACACAGACCCCACACACCAGTCCTCTCCCCCTGTATACAGACCACCCACACACCAGTCCTCTCCCCCTGTATACAGACGCCACACCAGTCCTCTCCCACTGTATACAGACCCCACACACCACTCCTCTCCCCCTGTATACAGACCCCACACACCAGTCCTTTCCTCTGTACACAGACCCCACACACCAGTCCTCTCCCCCTGTATACAGACCCCACACACCTGTCCCCTTCCCTGTAGACAGACCCCACCCACCAGTCCTCTCCCCTGTATACAGAGCACACACACCAGTCCTCTCCCCCTGTATACAGAACCCACACACACCAGTCCTCTCCCCCTGTATACACACCCCACACACCAGTCCTCTCCCCCTGTATACAGACCACACACACCAGTCCTCTCCCCCTGTATACATACCCCACACACACCAGTCCTCTCCCCCTGTATACATACCCCACACACCAGTCCTCTCCCCCTGTATACAGACCCCACACACCAGTCCTCTCCCCCTGTATACAGACCCCACACACCACTCCTCTCCCCCTGTATACAGACCCCACACACCAGTCCTTTCCTCTGTACACAGACCCCACACACCAGTCCTCTCCCCCTGTATACAGAGCCCACACACCTGTCCTCTCCCCTGTATACAGAGCACACACACCAGTCCTCTCCCCCTGTATACAGACCCCCCCCACCCCAGTCCTCTCCCCTGTATACAGACCCCACACACACCAGTCCTCTCCCCCTGTATACAGACCCCACACACCAGTCCTCTCCCCCTGTATACAGACCCTACACACACCAGTCCTCTCCCCCTGTATACACAACCCACACACACCAGTCCTCTCCCCCTGTATACACCCCCCCCACACCAGTCCTCTCCCCCTGTATACACACCCCACACACCAGTCCTCTCCCCCTGTATACAGACCCCACACACACCAGTCCTCTCCCCCTGTATACATACCCCACACACCAGTCCTCTCCCCCTGTATACAGACCCCACACACCAGTCCTCTCCCCTGTACACAGACCCCACACACCAGTCCTCTCCCCTGTACACAGACCCCACGCACCAGTCCTCTCCCCTGTACACAGACCCCACACACCAGTCCTCTCCCCCTGTATACAAACCCCACACACCAGTCCTCTCCCCTTGTATACAAACCCCACACACCAGTCCTCTCCCCTTGTATACAGACCCCACACACCAGTCCTCTCCCCCTGTATACAGACCCCCACACACCAGTTCTCTCCCCCTGTATACAGACCCCCACACACCAGTCCTCTCCTCCTGTATACAGACCCCACAAACCAGTCCTCTCCCCTGTATACAGACCCCACACACCAGTCCTATCCCCCTGTATACAGACACCACACACCAGTCCTCTCCCCCTGTATACAGACCCCCACACACCAGTCCTCTCCCCCTGTATACAGACCCCCCACACACCAGTCCTCTCCCCTGTACACAGACCCCCCACACACCAGTCCTCTCCCCCTGTATACAGACCCCACACACCAGTCCTCTCCCCCTGTATACAGACCCCACAAACCAGTCCTCTCCCCTGTATACAGACCCCACACACCAGTCCTATCCCCCTGTATACAGACACCACACACCAGTCCTCTCCCCCTGTATACAGACCCCACACACCAGTCCTCTACCCCTGTATACAGACCCCACACACACCAGTACTCTCCCCTGCATAAAGATCCCACACGCCAGTCCTCTCCCCTGTTTACAGACACCACACACCAGTCCTCTCCCCCTGTATACAGACCCCACACACCAGTCCTCTCCCCCTGTATACAGACCCCACACACACCAGTCCTTCTCCCTGTATCCCCCCATGTTACTGTGGATATTGGAGCTTCCTTCCATCTGTTTCTGCAGGAGTGAATAGTGCAGGGTAGTGACTAAATCCCATACCGCAAAGGGACCTCACTGGGTGCGCGCACACATCTCCCAGGCAAGCCCCGCCCCGGCCGGATTTCATTGGCTGCTCCACTCCAGGCTTCCTATCAGTCAAAATCAGACCCTGCCTGACCCCCGACCCTAATCCGAGCGTTTAGTATTAGGGTTAGGGTTGGGGGTCGGCTTAGGGTTATGTCCGTTGATTTTTATTATTATTTATTTATTTATAAAGCGCCCTTAACCCTTTGAGGACCAGGCCCAAAATGACCCAGTGGACCGCGCAAATTTTGATCTTAGTGTTTCCGTTTTTCCTCCTCCCCTTCTAAGAGCTCTAGCACTTTCAGTTTTTTATCTACAGGCCATGTAAGGGCTTATTTGTTACAGGAATAGTTGTACTGTGTAATGGCGTCATTCATTTTACCATAACATGTATGATGGAATTCCAAATATATTATTTATGAAGATATAAATTGGTGAAATCGCAAAAAAGAATGCAATATGGTAACGTTTGGGGGGTTCCTGTGTCTACGTAATGTAATATATGGTAACAGCGACATGATACTATTATTCTATAGGTCAGTCTGAACACAACCATATGCAGGTTACACAGATTCTCTAATGTTATATATGTATTTTTTAATGAAATCCTTTTTTTTGGCAATTAATTATAAATAAAATGGGACTATTGTGACGCTTATAACGGTTTTATTTTTTCACCTACGGGGCTGTATGGGGTGTCATTTTTTCCGCCATGATCTCTAGTTTTTATTAATACCATATTTGTGAAGATCGGACGTTTTGATCACTTTTTATTAATTTTTTTATATATATAATGTAACATAAAATCGGTAATCCGCGCACTTTTTCCCCTCTTTTCGTGTACGCCGTTTACCGTTCGCAATGACACTTGTTATATTTTAATAGATCGGACAATTACGCACGCTACGGTATATTATATGTTTATCTATTTATTTATTTTTATATGTTTTATTTATATAATAGGATAGGGGGGTGATTTCAACTTTTATTGGGGGAGGGGTTTTGGGGTAGTGTGTTGGTGTTTTTAACTTTTTTTTTTTTACACTTTTGAAGCCCCTTTGGGGGACTTTTACATACACTAGTCTGATTTTTACACTGATGAATGCTATGCCATAGGCATAGCATTGATCAGTGTTATCGGCGCTCTGCTCATTGAGCCTGCCTGTGCAGGCTTAGAGTAGCAGAGCGCCGATCGGACCGCATGGAGGCAGGTAAGAGACCTCCAGCAGTCCGTTTTACCGATCGGGACCCCCGCAGTCACACTGCGGGGGTCCCGATCGGTAAGTGACAGGGGACTCCCCCTGTCACTTACACTTAAACGCCGCGGTCGCGCCGCGATCGCGGTGTTTAAGGGGTTAATGACACGCGGCAGCGCGATCGCTGCAGCGTGTCATTGCCGGTGAGGTCCCGGCTGCTGATTGCAGCCGGCCCCCACCTGCTGTGAAGCGCGCTCCGCTCCGGAGCGCGCTTCATAGCGGGAATAACACCCAGGGCGTACAGTTACGCCCTAGGTCGTCTGGGGACAGACTTCCATGGCGTAACTATACGCCCTGGGTCGTCTAAGGGTTAATTCCAGAGCGCTATACAATAGATAGGGGTAACAAGCTGAACAATACAAGATCAAAACACATTACATGAAGGCAAAAGACAGACTGGTACATGGGGGAAGAGGACCCTGCCCGCGAGGGCTCACAATCTATAGGGTATAGGGAGAGAAACAGGAGGTAAAGTGCAGCCATTTAAGTGTGATGCAGAGTTATTGTATGTTGTAGCCTAGTTTGAAGAGATGGGTTTTCAGGTTACTTTTGAAGGACTTGATGGTGGATGAGAGACGGATGTGTCGGGGTAGCGAGTTCCAGAGTATGGGGGAGGCTCGGGCAAAGTCTTGGAGGCGGTTGTGCGAGGTACGAACAAGGGGGGAGTACAAACGGAGGTCACTGGAGGATCGAAGGTTGCGTGAGGGACGGTAGCGGGATATCAGGTCAGAGATGTACGGAGGGGACAGGTTGTGGATTGCCTTGTATGTCACGGTCAACAATTTAAAGTGAATACGTTGGGCAATGGGGAGCCAGTGGAGGGATTGGCAGAGGGGAGAGGCTGAGGCAAAGCGAGGGGAAAGGTTGATTAGTCGGGCAACAGAGTTTAGGATAGACTGGTCGGGAGCAAGGGAGTTAGATGGAAGGCCAGAGAGGAGGATGTTACAGTAGTCCAAGCGGGAAATAATGAGAGCATGTACCAGCAGTTTGGTAGAGTCAGGGGTGAGAAAAGATCGGATTTTGGAAATGTTTTTGAGGTAAAGGCGGCAGGAGGTGGTCAGGGCTTGAATTTGGGGTTTAAAGGACAGGGCAGAGTCAAAGGTAACCCCGAGACAGCGGACTTGGGGGACAGGGGACAGAGTGCAGCCATTGATAGTGATTACTAAGAAGGAAAAATAGAACAGCGCTCCATAGCACAGATCAGGAGATATGAACGAGCGGTGAGAGGATAGTATATAAGACTCTCACCTGATGCGGTTGTGCAATGGGCTTAGACCGCTGCCACTCCCAGGTAAACCATCCAAGATGGGTATTTCAAAGCAAGATAAACGACCTCCTCTCCAAACCAGGGTAAGTATGGGCGCAGATCCAGATGGACATATGAAGTTAATTAAAATAAATTTATTGTATAAAAACATTCATGGCGACACAACACGTTTCCAAACCGAACTGGTTTCTTTCTCAAGTGTCATCTGTCTCACAACCCACTTTACCTACATATATATCCACTTTCTTGATGACGTCAGCATTTAGTGATAGGTTGAACACTTTAACCCAGTTTCTCTCTCTAGTATGGAGGTGTGTGTCTCTGGTAAATCCTCCACAAGCTTGAGGCGATCTTTTCTCACCCCTGACTCTACCAAACTGCTGGTACATGCTCTCATTATTTCCCGCTTGGACTACTGTAACATCCTCCTCTCTGGCCTTCCATCTAACTCCCTTGCTCCCGACCAGTCTATCCTAAACTCTGTTGCCCGACTAATCAACCTTTCCCCTCGCTTTGCCTCTGCCTCTCCCCTCTGCCAATCCCTCCACTGGCTTCTCATTGCCCAACGTATTCACTTTAAATTGTTGACCATGACGTACAAGGCAATCCACAACCCGTCCCCTCCTTACATCTCTGACCTGATATCCTGCTACCGTTCCTCACGCAACCTTCGATCCTCCAGTGACCTCCGTCTGCACTCCCCCCTTGTTCGTACCTCGCACAACCGCCTCCAAGACTTTGCCCGAGCCTCCCCCATACTCTGGAACTCGCTACCCCGACTCATCCGTCTCTCATCCACCATCAAGTCCTTTAAAAGTAACCTGAAAACCCATCTCTTCAAACAAGGCTACAACCTATAATTCTGCATCACACTTGACTGGCTGCACTTTACCTCCTGTTTCTCTCCCTATACCCTATAGATTGTGAGCCCTCGCGGGCAGGGTCCTCTTCCCCCATGTACCAGTCTGTCTTTTGCCTTCATGTAATGTGTTTTGATCTTGTATTGTTCAGCTTGTTACCCCTATCTATTGTATAGCGCTCTGGAATTAAGGGCGCTTTATAAATAAATAAATAATAATAAAAATCAGTGGACATAACCCTAAGCCGACCCCCAACCCTAACCCTAATACTAAACGCTCGGATTAGGGTCGGGGGTCAGGCAGGGTCTGATTTTGACTGATAGGAAGCCTGGAGTGGAGCAGCCAATGAAATCCGGCCGGGGCGGGGCTTGCCTGGGAGATGTGTGCGCGCACCCAGTGAGGTCCCTTTGCGGTATGGGATTTAGTCACTACCCTGCACTATTCACTCCTGCAGAAACAGATGGAAGGAAGCTCCAATATCCACAGTAACATGGGGGGATACAGGGAGGAGGACTGGTGTGTGTGGGGTCTGTATACAGGGGGAGAGGACTGGTGTGTGGGGTCTTTATACAGGGGGAGAGTACTGGTGTATGGGGTCTGTATACAGGGGGAGAGGACTGGTGTGTGGTGTCTGTATACAGGGGAGAGGACTGGTGTGTGGGATCTTTATGCAGGGGAGAGTACTGGTGTGTGGGGGGTCTGTATACAGGGGGAGAGGACTGGTGTGTGGGGGTCTGTATACAAGGGGAGAGGACTGGTGTGTGGGGTCTGTATACAGGGGGAGAGGACTGGTCTGTGTGGGGTCTGTATATAGGGGGAGAGGACTGGTCTGTGTGGGGTCTGTATACAGGGGGAGAGGACTGGTGTGTGTGTGTGTGGGGGGGATCTATATACAGGGGTAGAGGACTGGTGTGTGTGGGGTCTGTATACAGGGGGAGAGGACTGGTGTGTGGGGGGTCTGTATACAGGGGGAGAGGACTGGTGTGGGGGGTCTGTATACAGGGGGAGAGGACTGGTGTGTGTGTGGGGCCTGTATACAGGGGAGAGGACTGGTGTGTGGGGTCTGTATACAGGGGAGAGGACTGGTGTGTGTGTGTGTGTGTGGGGGTCTGTATATAGGGGAGAGGACTGGTGTGTGTGTGGGGGGGGGGCTGTATATAGGGGAGAGGACTGGTGTGTGTGTGTGTGTGGGGGGGGGGGGGGGGTCTGTATATAGGGGAGAGGACTGGTGTGTGTGTCGACTCCCCACACACCAGACCTTTCCCCCTGTATACAGTCCCTACACACCAGTCCACTCCCCTGTATACAGATCCCACACACCAGTCCTCTTCCCCTGTATACAGACCCCACACACACCAGTACTCTCCCCCTGTATACAGACCCCACACACCAGTCCTCTCCCTCTGTATACAGACCCTACTCACCAGTCCTCTCCCCTGTATACAGACACCACACACCAGTCCTCTCCCCTGTATACAGACCCCACACACCAGTCCTCTACCCTGTATACAGATCCCACACACCATTCCTCTCCCCTGTATACAGATCCCACACACCAGTCCTCCCCCATGTTACTGTGGACATTGCAGCTTCCTTCCCTCTCTTTCTGCAGGAGTGAATGGTGCAGCAGCTCACTGCTTCCTACTTCCTGCTTGTAAGGTCAACACAACTCCTTCCCTTCTGGTCGAAGCCCCGCCCCTCCTGCTGAGATCACACTGACTCCTCACTCCTGACCAAGTCAGAGATCAGATATCACTTCATTTTCTTACCTGAATACTGCAAGCTAGGGGCTGCCTGGCAATTGAAGTGAAAGTGAAACTAAAACTGAATGGGGACTACTAACTACTGACATTTCATAGATCAGATATTACACATTATTTAATCAGAAGTCAGGTATAAGTAGTCAGAGTCAGTAGTCAGAGTCAGTAATCAGAGTCAGTAGTCAGAGTCAGTAGTCAGAGTCAGTAATCAGAGTCAGTTATCAGAGTCAGTTATCAGAGTCAGTAATCAGTCAGTAGTCAGAGTCAGTAATCAGAGTGAGTAGTCAGTAATCAGAGTCAGTAATCAGAGTGAGTAGTCAGTAATCAGAGTCAGTAATCAGAGTGAGTAGTCAGTAGTCAGAGTCAGTAATCAGAGTCAGTAATCAGAGTAGTCAGTCAGTAATCAGTCAGTAATCAGAGTCAGTAATCAGAGTCAGTAGTCAGTAATCAGAGTCAGTAATCAGAGTCAGTAGTCAGAGTCAGTAATCAGAGTCAGTAGTCAGTAATCAGAGTCAGTAATCAGAGTCAGTAATCAGAGTCAGTAATCAGAGTCAGTAGTCAGTAGTCAGTAATCAGAGTTAGTAATCAGAGTGAGTAGTCAGAGTCATTAATCAGAGTCAGTAATCAGAGTCAGTTATCAAAATCAGTAGTCACTTTTGTGTCAAAATGATTCTTGACTTTGACTTCTGACTATGTCCTAATATGGACACTGTAATAATGGTTCCTGACCACACCCGAAGCCACATTCATCTGAATGGGACAGGTTCTATCTATAATGTTCTGTGTTCCATGGGGATTGCTGTAAAGCATATATTTAAATGACATAAAAAGTAGCTTAGGCAAGATAACAGCCACATAATAGTATAAAATAATTGCAATAGAAACAGATTAGAAAAATATAATTTAGTACCTGGCTGATTAGTTAAAAAAAAAACTAGGTGATAAATTCCCTTTAAGGCTATGTTCACACTGCGTATGACTCCGTACGTAGTGCGAACCGCGAATATACGCACGTAGTTTTGAGATTGATGCGTTCGCTTGAAAGTATACGATATACGGCTGCATAATGCACACTACGTATGAGCTTACGGCCGGATCGCATGCGGCGCCGTGAAAAATGAACAAGACCATTGTTTGAGGACGGAAATGTTGAAACTCACGGCCGTGGATTTCCATGCGGTCCCGTACGGAGTACTTATTTCAGCCAAATTGAACTTGATTTTTCGATCCAAAAGGTTCTGTGTGGTTTACGGGGCTGGGCGAAGATTTCCAAGTAAATGACCTGCCTCAGATCGCTTCGAAACAAGCTATGGAAGCATAACTCTACTATGGGCGTATGTTCGTGGTTCGGACGCATCCGGCCGCATGTCTATTTTTCCCACGCCCGTAGTTTCAGCCGCACATGTACGGTGGCGTACGATCTACGGACGGAATAATCCGCAGTGTGAACATAGCCTAACACTGTATATGTAATGTCTATACCCACCCAAGGACAGCAAAAAGAAAATTAACCCAATACAATGATCCCCAATGTGAAGAGTATTTTAGAGAACACGGGGAGAAGTTTTGCTGAGTTATCAGAGTGATTAGTCTTTGAACTATAGGACGGTAATGAAACCTGTGATTGATTCACATTGTAAATAATAATCGTCCTGATAGTCCAGATATTAATTCCAACTCATGAAACATTCAGAGTGATATCTGCAGTAATCCACTCAGCGTTTTTCTATCATTAATCACACATTTTATGCTGTGCAAACAGGTTAAAACTTGAAGAGATTTCTGTTAGATTCATCCAGTTAAAAATTTCTTAACAGGACTTCATTTATGACCTAACCAAACACTCATGGTGCGTTTACACAGAGAGATTTAGCTGAAAGATTTTTGAAGCCAAAGCCAGGAATGGATTTCAAAAGAGGAGAAATCTCAGTCTTTCCTTTATGGCCAGTCCCCTGTTTTTAGTCTGTTTCTGGCTTTGGCTTCAAAGATCTGAGAGATAAATCTGTGTGTGGGTTCACACACAGTATATTTCAGGCAGTATTTGGTCCTCATGTCAGGTCCTTATGGCAACCAAAACCAGGAGTGGATTGTATGCACAGAAAGGATCTGTTCACATAATGTAATTGAGTGGATGGACGTCATTTAATGGCAAATTTTTGCTGTTATCTTAAAGGGGTTGTCCGGCGCTAAAAAATTATTCACAGAATAACACACATTACAAAGTTATACAACTTTGTAATGTGTGTTATGTGTGTGAATGGCCCCTTCCCCGTGTCCCACCACCCCCACCCGTGTACCCGGAAGTGTGGTGCGCTATACTCACATGTCATGTGCCGACCACGGTCTCCGATCCTCAGCAGTGACGTCTTCTTCGGGCGGACGGCGGATCTTCCCGAGTGCCGGCCGCCCTCTGCAGCGTCATCCGAAGCTCAGCCGCGATTGGCTGAGCATAACTGTGCTCAGCCAATCGCAGCTGAGCAGCTGATGACGTGGCCGTGTCAGATCTTCCCGAGTGCCGGCCGCCCGAAGAAGATGTCACTGCTGAGGATCGGAGACCGTGGTCGGCACGTGACAGGTATGTATAGCGCACCACACTTCCGGGTACACGGTGGTGGGACACGGGGAAGGGGGCCATTCACAGACATAACATACATTACAAAGTTGTATAACTTTGTAATGTGTGTTATTCTGTGAATAATTTTTTAGCGCCGGACAACCCCTTTAAAACAACGGCTGTTCTAGTGAAATAATGGCAGTTATTTACTGTTATATGGCAGCCATCCACTCAATTTCAACATTGTGTGAACATAGCTTTCTGTGTTTTTAATCCACTCCTGGTTTTGTTTGGCATGATAACCTGACATGAGGACCAAATACTGCCTGAAATATACTGTGTGTGAACCCAGCCTTGGGTTCATTCACACGTACAGGAGGTGTGAAGGTCTATGGGCTACATACTGTATCTGCAGCAGAATTTTCATTCCACTGCAGATATGGAACCCAGCTCCTGCTCGATGCCGCAGCTGTGTGTGAGGCTCTCATTGGTCCCCATCAGCCAATCAGTACTGCCATGCACCGGCATGGGGGTGAGGGGAGCCAGGAGCCTGACACACAGCCGCGGTGCCGAGCAGGTAATATATACTCCGGGCTGGCGGCTGCGGGCAGTTAAAGGGGCCGGGTCACATACTGGCAGAGGAATGAAAATTCCACTGCGGTTATGTGACCCATTCAACTTCACACTACCAGGGTCCGCAGCGGATTTTGCTGCAAACTCGCATCGTGAAATCCGCTGTGGATCTGGTATGTGTGAATCTACCCTAAGGGAAGGGCCGCCATCAGGAATTTCGGGGCCCCATACAACCAAAGTGTCTGGGCCCCCCACATTAATAAAAAAAAAATTGTGTGTTTGCCCCACGCCTTGCTGGGAGGTATAATTTGGTTCAGATCAATTCTAGAGAACTGGCTCATATACCCCATTTTCTCCAGTGGCTTAAAATGTAACCTCTGTTATACCGTTATAAAATTGTAGAAACTAAATGTGAACAAGGTGCAATTCAAATAGACACTTACTTGTATAGCTGCCTCTTGTGCTCTGTATGCAGTGCATTATATTCACCCTTGCAACGTACAATTTATAGCGTGTCTACAAGCCCAGCGGGGCTCATTATGATGGAGACTAAAACTTATACAAGAGTGAGGTAGGGGTTCCCCTGTATTCAGAATGCTGTTGAGTACTAGGCAATGGGGTTATTGAATTTCAAGGGTCTGGGGGGCTGTTTGATTTGTATATGTTCACCAATATCCCCCCCCCCCCCCCCCCCCGGTATGCTCACTAACATAGAATATGTTGATAAGGCTAATATAATGAGGCTGTTCCATGTTGGTGAGCATATACAAATCCCCCCCCCCCCAGGCAGACTAGTTTAGCTCGCCCAAGACAGTGATAGCGAATACATGGCGGTGAGAACGCTTTCTAGGAGATCCTGTTTGCGCAGCAGAGGTGTCTTTATTCTGCTCTGCATAGACCCTCGAAATTCAATAATCCCAGACGGGGCATTGCCTAGCACTCAACAGCATTCTGAATACAGGGGAACCCCTACCCCACTCTTGTATAAGTTTTAGTCTCCATCATAATGAGCCCCGCTGGGCTTGTAGACGCGCTATAAATTGTACGTTGCAAGGGTGAATATAACGCACTGCATACAGAGCCCAAGAGACAGCTATACAAGTAAGTGTCTATTTGAATTGCACCTTGTTCACATTTAGGTTCTACAATTTTATAACTGTATAACAGAGGTTACATTTTAAGCCACTGGGGAAAATGGGATATATGAGACAGTTCTCTAGAATTGATCTCACACACAGACACCAGCACACATGTATACAGACACCAGCACACATGTATACAGACATACAGACACCAGCACACATGTATACACACATACAGACACCAGCACACATGTATACAGACATACAGACACCAGCACACCAGGGCACAATGAAGTTTGAACTTCTGCAACCTGGAGAAATCACCTGATATCACCTGCAGTCCTATGTAACACCACATTAACACAGTGGTATCTCTGAGTACAGATAATGTAGTAGATTTCACCTGCAGTCCTATGTAACAGCACAGATAACACAGTGATATCTCTGAGTATAGATCATGTAGATGTCACCTGCAGTCCTATGTAACAGCACAGATAACACAGTGATATCCCTCTGAGTACAGATAATGTAGATGTCACCTGCAGTCCTATGTAACAGCACAGATAACACAGTGATATCCCTCTGAGTACAGATAATGTAGATGTTATCTGCAGTCCTATGTAACACCACAGATAACACAGTGATATGTCTGAGTACAGATAATGTAGTAGCTGTCACCTCGGGGCGCCCCTACTAAATGATGTTCTACAAAATAAGAAAAGTGTCATACAGGGACTCACAGGTGACGTCTTCTTTGATCTGAGGCGTCACTTTCCCTTTTCCTCTCCATCCGGCCCAGACCTCCATGATGATTCCTTCCAGATACGTTTCATCCCCTTAGAACCTGCGAGACAAACAATTTAGGCTCCGCACATTTCTAGCAACTTCCTTCCCTTTCTCCCCCCTGTAGGCTCCCATAGTAACTGCGCTGTGTGGGATGCCCCCTGTATGTAGGATCCCCTGCTGTGCCCCCTGTATGTAGGATTCCCTGCTGTGCCCCCATGAGCTAATAATGCCCCTAGAGGTGGACCCCATGAACTAATAATGCCCCCAGAGGTACCCCCATGCACTAATAATGCCCCCAGAGGTGCCCCCATATACTAATAATGCCCCCAGAGGTGCCCCCATGAGCTAATAATGCCCCCAGAGGTGCCCCCATATACTAATAATGCCCCCAGAGGTGCCCCCATATACTAATAATGCCCCCAGAGGTGCCCCCATGAGCTAATAATGCCCCCAGAGGTGCCCCCATATACTAATAATGCCCCAGAGGTGCCCCCATGAGCTAATAATGCCCCCAGAGGTGCCCCCATATACTAATAATGCCCCCAGAGGTGCCCCCATGAGCTAATAATGCCCCCAGAGGTGCCCCATATACTAATAATGCCCCCAGAGGTGCCCCCATGAACTAATAATGCCCCCATATACTAATAATGCCCCGGAGGTGCCCCCATGAACTAATAATGCCCCCAGAGGTGCCCCCATATACTAATAATGCCCCCAGAGGTGCCCCCATATACTAATAATGCCCCCAGAGGTGCCCCAATACACTTATAATGCCCCCAGAGGTGCCCCCATGAACTAATAATGCCCCCAGAGGTGCCCCCATATACTAATAATGCCCCCATATACTAATAATGCCCCCATATACTAATAATGCCCCCAGAGGTGCCCCCATGAACTAATAATGCCCCCATATACTAATAATGCCCCGGAGGTGCCCCCATGAACTAATAATGCCCCCAGAGGTGCCCCCATATACTAATAATGCCCCCAGAGGTGCCCCCATATACTAATAATGCCCCCAGAGGTGCCCCAATACACTTATAATGCCCCCAGAGGTGCCCCCATGAACTAATAATGCCCCCAGAGGTGCCCCCATATACTAATAATGCCCCCATATACTAATAATGCCCCCATATACTAATAATGCCCCCAGAGGTGCCCCCATACACTAATAATGCCCCCAGAGGTGCCCCCATACACTAATAATGCCCCCAGAGGTGCCCCCATACACTAATAATGCCCCCAGAGGTGCCCCCATACACTAATAATGCCCCCAGAGGTGCCCCCATATACTAATATTGCCCCCAGAGGTGCCCCCTTACACTAATAATGCCCCCAGAGGTGCCCCCATATACTAATAATGCCCCCAGAGGTGCCCCCATACACTAATAATGCCCCCAGAGGTGCCCCCATATACTAATAATGCCCCCAGAGGTGCCCCCATATACTAATAATGCCCCCAGAGGTGCCCCTACAAAAACAAACATCCTACTCACCTAATCCGCGCTGTGCAGGCAGCAGCTCTTCCTCCTCTTCTTCGGGCTCCATCTTGCGAGCCGCAGGGACGGGACTTCCGGCAGGCGTGATGACGTCACATCATCACGCCTGCCGGAGAGGTCACGGCCCCGCCTCCCATAGGCTGTTGGCATGAAGTGGCATGAAATGTCTCTTAGGGTCCGGGCCCCATATGGCAGTACCACTTGTACTGCCCTATCGGCGGCCCTGCCTAAGGGGGAGATTTATCAAACATGGTGTAAAGTGAAACTGGCTCAGTTGCCCCTAGCAACCAATCAGATTCCGCCTTTCATTCCTCACAGACTCTTTGGAAAATGAAAGGTGGAATCTGATTGGTTGCTAGGGGCAACTGAGCCAGTTTCACTTGTATACCATGTTTGATAAATCCCCCCCTAACAGCAGGGCTGCTTCTGCCATTAGGCAGAATGAGGGTTCCACCTCAGGTGGCAGATTCTTGGGTCCTGTAGGGGGTGGCACAATCCTGCCCTCTCATTTCAGCTAAGTCTCTGCTGGGAATGCTGGCTCCTCCCTCCCCCACAACACATGTTGGGCAGGGGGTGGGGGTGGGGAAACACAGGTGGGAGCCATGATGGATCGGCCCCCTCTCTGCTGCTGACAGCTACTGGCACTGTAGGGGCTGCATGAGAAGCACACAGAAGACATCTATATACAGCATACAGAAGACATCTATATACAGCATACAGAAGACATCTATATACAGCATACAGAAGACATCTATATACAGCATACAGAAGACATCTATATACAGCATACAGAAAACATCTATATACAGCATACAGAAGACATCTATATACAGCATACAGAAGACATCTATATACAGCATACAGAAGACATCTATATACAGCATACAGAAGACATCTATATACAGCATACAGAAGACATCTATATACAGCATACAGAAGACATCTATATACAGCATACAGAAGACATCTATATACAGCATACAGAAGACATGTATATACAGCATACAGAAGACATCTATATACAGCATACAGAAGACATCTATATACAGCATACAGAAGACATCTATATACAGCATACAGAAGACCTCTATATACAGCATACAGAAGACCTCTATATACAGCATACAGAAAACATCTATACACAGTATACAGAAGACATCTACAGTATATACAGCATACAAAAGACATCTGTATATAGCATACAGAAAACATCTATTTATAGCATACAGAAGATAGCCTACAGAGAGGAGGGAATAGTGACAGGGTAGAGGTGGGAAACAAGTGTAGCATATGTGAGATGAGAGAACAGTATCTGGGGTGGCAGTGTATAGGGAGCTTATTATATGTGGCAGCATACAGGGGCGGTCTTGGCATTTCTGGGGCCCCAAGCGAAGTTATGTCTGGGCCCCCCCCCCCCCCCTCGACACGCGTTCCAAAACAATAGACCGCTGTGTGTTGCCCCAGTAGTATATACCCCTTGTGCGCTACCGCCAGTAATATATACTCCTTGTGTGCTGCCCCCAATAGTATATACCGCTTGTGTCCTGCCCCCAGTAGTATATACCCCTTGTTTGCTTCCCCCAGTAGTATATAAACCCCTGTGTGTTCCCCCAGTTATATATAGCCCCCCCGTGTGCTCCCCCAGAAGTATATAGACCTCCTGTGTGATGCCCCAGTTGTATATAGACCCCCTGTGTGCTGCCCCCAGTTGTATATACCCCCCTGTTTGCTCCCCCACTGTATATAGGCCCCCTGTGTGCTCCCTCAGGGGTATTTAGCCCCCTGTGTGCTCCCCCACTTGGATATAGACCTCCTGTGTGCTCCCCCACTTGGATATAGACCCCTGTGTGCTCCTCCAGTAGTATATAAACCCCCTGTGTGGTTCCCCCAGTAGTATATAGACCCCCTGTGTGCCTCGCCAGTATTATATAGACCCCTTGTGTGCTGCCCCAGTTGTATACACACCCCTGTGTGCTCCCCCAGTTATATATAGACCACCTGTGTGCCTCACAAGTAGTATATAGACCCCCTGTATGTTCCCCCAGTAGTATATAGCCCCCCTGTCTGCTCTCCCACTTGGATATAGACCTCCTGTGTGCTCTCCAAGTTGTAAATAGGCCCCATTCTGCTGCCCCAAGTAGTATATAGACCCCCTGTGTGCTGCCCCCAGTAGTATATAGACCCCTCTGTGAAGCCCCAGTAGTCTATAGCCCCCCTGTGTGCTCCCCCTGTTATATAGCCCCCCTGTGTGCTCCCCCTATTTATATAGACCCCCGATGTGCGCTCCCTCAGTTAAACAGACCCCTGTGTGCTCCCCCTCCCATATAGTATATAACACAATAAAACAAACACTTATACTCACCTGTTACCTGGGTCCGGGCGTCTCCTCTTCTCTTCACTCTTGTGGCCGCAGGAAGGGTTTTCCCTGCGATCCCAAGAGGCCGCACTCCCCTTGTCCTGGCGCCGATGCTCCAGTGATGTCACTGGAGCGCCGGCACCACAAGGACAAAGCTGCCACTTGTGACCGCAGGGAAAACCCTTCCTGCAGCCACAAGAGTGACTGACAGGAAGGGAGCCAATGTCTCCCGCCCTGCCAGTGCTGCTGCATGTAACTATGAGCGCTCATTACGAGTGCTCATAGTTACAGTTCAGATGGCAGGAGCGAGCGGGGCAGCGGCCCTGTCCAGCGGTTTTGAGCACAAGAGCGGGGCGTGGGGGCCCCCCTGGATATTGGGGGCCCCAAGCGATCGCTTGGGGTGCTTGGTGCCAAAGACCGCCACTGGCAGCATATGTGCAGTGGGGGCATGGTAGCACAATATGGCAGATGGGACCTATGGGAGCAGTATATATGAGATCAGTGTATGGGGGATCCCATAGGGAGCAGTATATGATGGAGAGGGGATCCCTGATGCTAACAGTGTTATTGGGTCATTAAGCCTGGCACTATTAGGGGGTCTCTCTCTGCCATCACCTCAAAGTTACCAAGGATGGGTTCACACTACGTTTTTGCAATCCATTTTTGCAATCCGTGGAATCCATGGAAGGCAGCTGAGGGCCCCCTGATCTCCTGATCATAAGGAGAGGCTGAACAGGAGGCCCACCTCCAGCACAGGGCCCTTCAAAGGGGGGCGGGCCCACCGGGGGATCCCCCAGCTCCCCGGTGGTCCAGTCCGGCCCTGACTACATCTATTAGGCTGGGTTCACACTACGTTTTTGCAATCCGTTTTTTGATGCATTTGTGTGCATCCGTTTTAATCCATTTTTCCATTGACTTCAATTATAAAAAAAGTTTTTGTTTTTTTTCCCTAACGTACACAAAAACGTAGTCAACCTCATTTTTGTGTCCATTAAAAAAACGGATACGTTTTGATTAGTTTTTTTTATAATGGAAGTCAATAGAAATACAAATCAAAACAGATGCACGCAAATGCATCAGTTGTTTTCATCAGTTTTTCATCCGTAAAAAAAACGGATTGCAAAAACGTAGTGTGAACCCAGCCTAATAGATGTAGTCAGGGCCGGACTGGACCACCGGGGAGCTGGGGGATCCCCCGGTGGGCCCGCCCCCCTTTGAAGGGCCCTGTGCTGGAGGTGGGCCTCCTGTTCAGCCTCTCCTTATGATCAGGAGATCAGGGGGCCCTCAGCTGCCTTCCATGGTGCTCTAGTGATTAAAGAACGGCAGCAGGGCCCCTTCTTTTACTCCACCACTGTAAAGTCATGGACCCCCCTCCCCCTGCACTGTAAGTGGTACAGTCCGTCCTAATCAGCTCCTGATTGGCTCTCTTCCTGCCTGTCACTAGAGGCTCCCTCCTCCCTGCAGTAAACAAACCCTAGTGTGGCAGCAGGAACATGCTGAAAGCTGCACAGAGAAGCCACAGCAGCCCCCTCCATCCCCCTTCCCCCTGCAGTCATGTCTCCCCCCTCCTGCTGCTTTGTGCTGTCGGTGCGAGGAGAAGAGGGAGAGGCTGCAGGCTGCACAGAAGATGATGGTGGAGATGAAGACTAATGGAGGCCCTGAAACTTCCTGCATAAAGCAGTCAGTGTGTCAGTAAGTGCATAAGTAGGTCAGTGTGTGTGAGTGTCTGTTTATTTGTGTATCCTTGTCATCTGTGTGTGTGTAATGTGGCTATCTGTGTGTGTAGTGTGGCTGTGTGTGTACAGTATGTGTAGTGTGGCTGTGTGTGTAGTGTGGCTATCTGCGTGTGCAGTGTGGCTATCTGCGTGTGCAGTGTGGCTATCTGTGTGTGCAGTGTGGCTATCTGTGTGTGCAGTGTGGCTATCTGTGTGCAGTGTGGCTATCTGCGTGTGCAGTGTGGCTATCTGTGTGTGTAGTGGGGCTATCTGTGTGTGTAGTGGGGCTGTGTGTGTAATGTGGCTGTGTGTGTGGTGTGACTGTGTGTAGTGTGACTCTGTGTAGTGTGGCTATCTGTGTGTGTAGTGTGGCTATTTGTGTGTGACTATCTGTGTGTGTAGTGTGACTGTGTGTGTAGTGTGACTGTGTATGTAGTGTGGCTATCTGTGTGTGGTGTGGCTATCTGTGTGTAGTGTGGCTGTGTGTGTGTCTGTAGTGTGGCTGTGTGTGTGTGTGTGTGTGTGTAGTGTGGTTATCTGTGTGTGTGTGTGTAGTGTGGTTATCTGTGTGTGTTTGTGTGTGTGTGTGTGTGTGTGTGTGTGTGTGTGTGTGTGTGTGTGTGTGTGTGTGTGTGTGTGCACACCTATTATGTATATAGGGGGACCTGGTGTAAAGTGAAACTGTCTCAGTCGCCCCCAGCAACCAGATTCCATCTTTCATTTTCCAAAGAGTCTGTGAGGTGGAATCTGATTGGTTGCTAGGGGCGACTGAGCCAGTTTCACTTTACACTATGTTTGATAAATCTCCCCATAGTGTATATTATATAATGTAGTTCTATAGATGTTTATAGAGAGACTCTAATGGCCTGCAGCTCTCTAGAAGTTTCCTATAGATGTTATTATAGATGTATGCAGTGTGCATGTAGACTGTACAGATAAGCGTATAGACTGTATGTAGTAACACATAGATGAGAGAGAGTGTATATACTCTATATACTTCTATGTAGGGTCTATACCTGCACTCTGCATACATTTATAATAAACCAGAAACCTTCAGTTTAAATAGCATCGGTCTGCTGCTGCTCCTATTCCACGGGGCGACGGCAGCAGATCGCTGCTATATTTGTCATTTGTCAACATGTTGAAAGACAAACGACTGCAACCATCAGGTGACATGGTTCATGTCGGCTGATCATTGTCTTCTATTACACAAGACGATTGTCGGCCGTAACAGCCGATATTGGACAAATACAATAATCGTTCTTTGCAATAGGGCCTTAAGAGCCGAGTAGTGCCCTTAAAGTATGTGTCTGTGTGTGATTAGATGTATGTATGGAAGGTATATGTGTGTGTGTGTGTGTGTGTGTGTGTGTGTATCTGTGTATGATTAGATGTATGTATGGAAGGTGTGTGTGTATCTGTGTGTATCTCAGTATATGTGCATGTGTACAATGTCAGATTATTCCTTAATCCAAATGTACATAAATCAGATTTATGTAAAAGAATTAGCACACTGTACTAACATGAGAGGTTTGGCATCGGTTATGTACAGTATATGTATGTAGGGTGGGCCCCTAGAATCAATTTCCCTGGTGGGCCCAAGGTACCCCAGTCCGACACTGGATGTAGTGTACACTTATGGTATACAATTCAATATGTGATATTCACTTCCGGTACTGCTGCTTCATAGTTCTGCATGCAATATGTTCACTGATTGTATATAGTTTTTTGTTTGTTTGTTTTTTTTGGAGCGGAGGAGGAGTTTCCAGAATCGGCCTAAGAGCATGTTCACACTGATAAAAACCATGCTGTAAATAACACCACAAAATCAACTCTGAATTTGCCATGTAGATGTTGTAGTAATAATAATAATAATGATAATAATGATAATAATAATAATATATGCCTATTTCAAAGCTCACATTGATATCAATAGGAGCTTCCTTGGGGCAATGCTTAGAAAAGTAGACAAGCTCTAAAGGTATTGTGTGAAAATTTTGCAGCTTTTTACTTAAAGGCTATGTTCACACAACATAAGGTTTGTATAAATCACGGCCGTTGTTGCAAATTGCGACAACGGACGTGATTTCCACAAACCATACGTTGTCTGTGAATAAACACATAGTATACGCTTTCATCCGGTCGCATGAGAAACTGACATGTCATTGAATAGCAGCCATAGAGAACCTGCCAGTTCGCACAATAGAGCATGCTGCTCCGGCCACACGCTCCTTCATGTGCAGTGGTGAATTCGGATGCGGGCGCACCTGGCCAGGTCACAGAACAGCCCGTGTTACGCGATGTCTGAATATGGTCTAAAGAGGTATTCCTATCTCATAGTTATACTTGTAGCACTTTTCAAGTAAAATATTTTTATTTTTGCAAATACTTTCATTTAGCAAACTTTCCTTCTTCACCTGATATGCTGCTCTTTTCCTTCCATTATTGGCAGTCCATGGTCTTGGTTACCAAACACCATTCTGCTCTGGTCTGACTATGGTATGTACTATATCACTATACATACTGTATACAATATATCTATATGCCAACCAGATGTTCACATTGGTTGAGAAAGTGCAGCATATCAGGAGAAGGAGGCAAATACTAATGTATTTTCAAAAATATTTACCTGACGGGTCCTACAAGAACAACTGTGTTAGTTGAGAAATCTCATCCATATGCTGTAGGGAAAAAATCTATTTTTTAAACCCACATTGACTTCTAATGTAAATTGACTACAGCAAATCCACATCAAAGTACACCCAAATCCATACAATTTAGTGGACATTTGCTGTTCTGGATTTACCTGCAGAAATGCTATGGGTGTTACGCCACACGGTGTGAACATACAGTACCCTTAAAGTGGTGGCCATCAGAAGCAAATCTTGGAGAGAACTGATCATAATTACTGTTTATTGAATTAGGGTGTACCTCCAGTGAAGGGCGTCAGTTGTGTAAATTTAGTAATTTAATAATTCTTTTAATATGCATCTATTTTGATTCTGGTACCAGAATAGGTTTCCAAACGCCCATTTCCCCTATTACATACAGCTTTACTTCATGAGAAAAGCTTCACTGTGCCTCTTTAGCTCCTACCTCCATCCAGAGGGACACCCAGTGTAAAATAAGTGCCTCACTGGGTCTCACTCTGAAGGTAAGAAGTGAACTATGGAGAAGCAGCGGAAGGCTGTTATTATAAGGTATACCTCTATGTGATAGGGAGAACTGACACTTACAAATGTATCCCATCATCCAAAGTTAACCCTTTAAGGATGGGCCAATTTTCGCTTTTTCCTCCTTGTGTTTAAAAGGCCATAGCACTTGAATTTTTCCACCTAGAAACCCACATGAGCCCTTATTTTTTTGCATCACTAATTGTACTTTGCAATGGCAGGCTGAATTTTTGCATAAAGTATACTGCGAAACCAGAAAAAAATTCAAAGTGTGGTGAAATTTTATTTTATTTTTTTACACATATACTAGAAGCCCCCCTAGGGGACTTCTAGTATATACACTGTGGTCTCTCATTGAGATATTTGCTGTATAGATATACAGCAAAGATCAATGAGATCGGCACTCGTTTGCTTTCGGATGCTGCAGCCGAAAACAAACAAGTGCCGAGCCGGGGTCGGTGCCATCTTGGAGCGGACCCCAGCCAAATGCAGACACGGAGATCGCTCCTCTGGGACAACGTCCCAGAGGAGCGATCTCCCCCACTAGACACCAGGGAACGGCTGCCTCCGGTAATCGGAGGCAGCTGTCAACTTTGACAGCTGCCTCCGATTACTTGATTAGCGGGCACGGCGATCAGACAGTGCCCGCTAATAGCCGCGGTCCCGGGCTACATGCGGGATCGCGGCGGTTCAGAGCGGGGTCACCGCGCGGCCCCGCTCTGAACACCTACTGGGGACATATGACGTACGGGTACGTCATATGTCCTTAATTAAAGGGATTTTCTTTTCTTTCAAATCAAATGGTGTCAGAAAGTTATATAGATTTGTAAATTACTTCTATTAGAAAATCTCAAGTCTTCCCATACTTATCATCTGCTGTATGTCCTGCAGGACATTTTCAGTCCGACACAGTGCTCTCTGCTGACATCTCTGGCCGAGACAGGAACTGTCCAGAGGAGGAGAGGTTTTCTATGAAGATTCATAAAGAACTGAGACAGTCTCGACCAGAGAGAGAGCACTGTGTCAGACTGAAAATAAAACATTTCCTGCAGGACATACAAAAACTATGTATGGGAAGACTTGAGATTTTTTTATAGAAATAAATGAAACATCTATATAACTTTATGGTATCAGTTTATCTGAAAGAAAAATATTTTTGCTGGACAACCCCTTTAATAGTGCTGAGCAAGCACTGAAATGCTTGAGTGCTCGTATCTCGAGTCAAGCATTTTTTTCATATTTGAGTGCTCGACTTCAGTAACAAATCCCATTGTAAACAATGAGAGACTGAAGCATTGAACAAGCTGCCCCCTTCTCGGCAGAGAAGAGGGTGCCTGGTTTTCTGCAAAAACGGATGAAAAAAAACGGATTGCAAAAACATAGTGTGGACCCATCCTAAGGGCTGTGAAGCAACATTTGCAAATAAGTCCAATTTTGATTCGCTAATGCAAGTCATGTGCCACTTACTTGAGTCTTCTCTGCAATCTAGCAATTTTGTAAAATGTTGTTAAAATTAAACAAGAGCAAAATGCACACTGTGAGGGACATGTATCAAGACACCCCCCAAGACACCCCCCCATTTACTCAGCTGGATTTATTAGGAGGTGCACTCTTCTTAGTAAACCCGGCAGGACCTGCACATGTCGTCCCGGCCTAACAGAAGAGACTCCCAGAGCTCAGTGAAATGCAAAGAAAGTTCAAGTAAATTGTGAGATCCAATTGACTTGATACTTGTTTGTTATCAGTGACTGTAGCGACTGCACTATCCTTCCAGTTCCATTGATATTTATAAATATATGATATATTTTTTTATATACAATAAATATGAATCTATTGTATTTCATTGAACAGATAAATGAAATTTTTCAAGCCAGTCAATTGAACATGGAATATCGGAATGCTGAAATTTTGGAATTCAGGTAGGGAGAGAAGACTCACATACTCTATGCAATGTTTTTTTTTTTTTTTTTTTTTTCAGTGTAAATTGGCTATTTCCTTTACAGCAATATAATTTTACAAGATGTCAGAAAAAGTCAGAAAAAAATTGGGATGTTTTCTATCAAGGTTGATCTGTTTGAATGATTAGGCAGTAGACCACAAATTGGTTACCTTCGTCCCTCTAGCTGTTGAAAAACTATAATTTCCCATTATGCTAAAACTTTGATGGGAATTGTAGTTATGCAACAGCTGGAGAGCCCAAAGTTCCCCTTCCCTGCAGTAGAGGGAGCCCCAATGTTGAACTATGACCCTTAAAGGAAATGTATTTTTTAATATGTTATTACTTATTGAAAGTTAGACAAATTCCTAATGTACATTAATTATGGGAAAAGCACATATAGTGCTATTTCCCTTAATTTAGTAGATCAAGCAGGGTTCAGATTCTCTAAAAAAGTAAGGTCACAAATCAGTTGTAATTCCTAAGAAGTGGCCAGCAGGGGGCGCACTATATGTAGAAATCTATGGCACTGTGTTGTCTATGGAGCTGTATGTAATGTAATAGTAGTTACAGTACACTATACTTTATTGATTGAATACGTTTATGGAATACTTTGGCGTCAGCTGGGGGATCTGATGATGGGGATGGCCCTGGTACTCTTCCCCCATCATCTGCTCATACTATGAGCACATGATGGGAGGAGTAGTACAGTGTATATGTGTCCCACAGCACTGAGCAGGGAGGGAGGGCGAGGTATTTAGATGCACGGGCACCTCTCTCCCTCCCTGCTCGGTGCCGTCATATTCAATCAATAAGGCATAGTGTACTGTAACCACTCTTACATTACATACACTTCTACAGACAATACAGTGCTATAGACTTCTACATATAGGGCACCCCCTGCTGGATTCTCCTTAGGAATTACAACTGATTTGTGATGTCATTGTTTTTAGAGAATCTAAACCCTGCCAGATCTACTAAATTAAGGTAAGCAGTACTATTTGTGCATTTCCCATAATAAATGTACTTTAGGAATTTGTCTAACTTTCCATAAGTAATAACATATTAAAAAATACATTTTGGGTGGAGTTGTCCTTTAACTTCAAGTAATAAGACCAACCAGCTCAGGGCCTCTACACAATGTACATAACGTTGAGCAGAGAGGCCAAATTGTTCAGGTTCGGCAGCACCGCGTCTGTAGAGGTTTGATGTATCTATGTTTCCAAGGACTCCTTAGGGCGGCATCCAGCTTCTTCAGCTGCTGGGAGTCAAATGCGGAACGTTTGTGTTTGGAGAACATTGCTGAACCCGAACAGTTTGGCCTCTTCGCTCAACTCTAAATGTACAAGCTCACATTCTACACATCGCATTTATCTCGATGGGAAGACTAATACACAATTGTGGATAGTGACTGTTTTCTAGTAGACATTTTACTGTGAAGAAAGTTGGCTCAGTTCATAAAATCTAGGTTCCAAAGAAAACTTTTTTGAATAGCTGAAATTTACATTGACCTCCATCATTTTTACACTATTAATCTTGGGGATTGTGCAATACTGTATGCTTTTGTTTGAGAATTACATGCTTGGAATCCAATTTGAGTAAAAAATGTCAGCATAATAATCTGCCCTGTGCGGAGATAATGGGCTAAGAAAAGTCAGAAATTGCAGAATGGCAGCAAACTATTTATTCAATAGGCAATGACACTGTAGGATTTAGCAAACATAAGTAATTTCGTTTCACTTCTCTAAATTAGAAGCTGCTTATATTTGTAAATGCAATGTTCTTTCTAGTTCCTCATTACAATGGAATTAATCCAGGCCACACTTAATTGCATTTATATTCCCAACAATTGGCAATCATTATTATTTTCAGATTCTGTCATTTGCCGAGAGAATTGGGTGAAGCATAGACATGCTGTATGATATGTAACTGGGGAAATATCATATTCTGGTTAATAAAATGGGTATAAATAAATGATCTATCTATCTATCTATCTATCTATCTATCTATCTATCTATCTATCTATCTATCTATCTCCTATCTATCTATCTATCTATCTATCTATCTCCTATCTATCTATCTATCTATCTATCTATCTATCTATCTATCTATCTATCTCCTATCTATCTATCTATCTATCTATCTATCTATCTATCTATCTATCTCCTATCTATCTATCTATCTATCTCCTATCTATCTATCTATCTATCTATCTATCTATCTATCTATCTACAGTATGTATCTACTGTATCTATCTGCAACACTTCAGTTCAGGTTTTTATACAAGGATCATGCCGGCAAGTCTGGTCCTGCAGACAGACCAACGTATATCAGATAGCAGATACTTTGCAGCACTCCAACTTTAATTCAGAGTATGGTTTATTCCATCAAAGTGCAGAAATTAAAACATAGTGCAGCACAGCAACAGAATCACAACTCTACATTTCTGCGAATCAATCACCATTTTCAATCACATTTTCACGCTTGAAAATGGCAATTGATTGGTTGAAATGTTTTTTTTTTTTTGTGATTTTGTTGCTGTGCTGCATTATGTTTTTATCTATTTATCTATCGGGCCCGGTACATTACAGAATCTGCACCGGTCCCCCTGATGCAGCGGGCCCCATAGCAGCCGCTACGGCTGCTATAGCGGAACTACTTTATCTCTATCTGTTGTATTGAAGAACCCCCCCGCCCAATATTTGTCTCCTGTCTATCTGTGTATATATCTATGGCAGCTTCTAGATTATAAAGTTAGATTTGTCTGATATAAGTTATAGATTACTTGTTTTTTTATTTCTTTTAACACAGATTTTAACACATACCATTCCTTGTTAGAATGCATGTGAAATTCACATGCATCTCATTACGATCTACCATACAGACATATTCTCATACCGATCAAAATCTGACATGTCCCGTCTTTACCCTGTTTCTACATAGAAACCTCGTTGAATAACCGAAGGCTGATCTGCCCCTCGAATAGGGCTTTAATCTGCCTCTGTGTGATGAAACTGCAAATCAAAGCCAGGGAAGACTGACAATCACAACACATTATTCCTATGGAAAAATCCATTGTGTGAAAGTACCTGGAATGTTCTGAGCAAAACTGATACACTACGGAAATAGATCTTCTCTTTGGTTTTCAGTGAATTCCTGCTTCATACCATACCCCTCAGGCCATGTACTTGCATGTCTCTTTAAACATTTATAAAGGTCTGAAATGAAAAATATATTTTTTACTGAGTTCTGATCTTTGAAGGACAGACCAAATGTCCATGTAATAAATATCAGAAGCTCCTATGTACTTTCAGGTACTGCACTACAGTAGTACTTATCAATAGGCATCTGCACTTGAACCTGTCATCAGTTTCATGCTGTCCAAACAACAGGCAGCATAAAACACTTACATGTTGTTTTCTTGTCAACAACTCATGTTTTCTGCAAACAAAAAGGTGCTGTTACCTATACAATACATTAGAGATGAGCAACTGGAAACTTGGAAACTTGCTGACTGTACCTAGGGCTTATGTTGGGAGTAGGGCTACTCCAAAACCCTGCAAAATTAATTTAGGGCTTATTTTGAGGGAAGGGTTATTTTGGAGAATAGGTACTAGTACTAAAAGCTAATATTCTAAGTGTTCTTTCTTTGATTTTTATTATGTAGGTATTTAACCGCACCCTGTGACTTTTCCCATGCCCCAGTTGTGTGTGTGTATATATATATATATATATATATATATATATATATATATATATATATATATACAGTATATATATTTATTTTTTATTAGACATTTTTGTTGTATGTTTTAATAGCATCTTTAATTTTACATTGTGTACTTCACCATGTATTATGAAGAGAGATGAGCAAATTTACAGTTATGTTGGCATCACTCGAACTCTCAGTATTTGATTCCTGTTGGCTGGAGAAGATGGATGCACCATTAGGGCTGCCGGAAACATGGATACAGTCATAAACCATAGTCTGAAGCTATGTTTTCCAGGCAACTCTAGGGTCGCATCCATATTCTCAAAATACACACATACCCAAATTACTGTAATTTCGCTCATCTTTTATTATGAAGTCAAAATAAAATATGATAATTCTGCAGTTTTGTGAGGCAACAATGGCAAAACTGACTTGCTACATTTATTCTATAGGGCCAATAATAACAAATTTGGAGAATTTTTGCTCTGTTATACTCAAGCTCCATAGCTTTTTACAGGAATCATTTAGTTTTGTCTCCTTTATTTTCAGAAATGGCAGCGTCATTGTGGTTTTTACTGCACAATTTACAAAAGTGCAATCAAAAGAAAATATTCAGCATTCGCTAACTATCGGCATTCAGGGAAACTATTCACAGCTCACAACAAAGTACACTATTGATGTGTCAACGATAACCATCACAGGTAACTAGCAGTCAATACACTTTGTCTATTAGCAACTAGTTTACAGTTACAGCCAATCAGAACAACAACAATTATAAGACTTGTCTAAATTCAAAAAAGTCTGTGGAACGGCTGCTCTGCAATTTTAGCCATAAAATGCCCAGCATGAGTCATTATGAGTCTCCATTGTTATTTTCTAGCTATGAAAGGTAACTTGAACTACGGTAATGACATTCAGTCTTCGCCTCTTTATTCATCCATCTGTTTTAAAATTTAGGATCAAGCATTAGATATTACACAAAAGTACAGTATATACTGCATAAAAGAGCCATATCTGTGACCTAAGTGATACTGATTACTTATTACCAGTCACATCCATTATCCATTCTCCTGAAATGCTATAAAAACTTAAAGGGATATTCAGAATTTTTTGTACTTATTTATGTGTGGTCTAAGTGTAGGTAAATGTCAGCCCCCCCCTTCCAACCATACTGCAGTTCCTTGCGTATGTGTTACACAAGAACTGTCTAGCTTAGCCAATCAGGTAGAAAGTAAAGCACCTCTATGACTACTGATTGGCTGAGCAGAAAGGTCCTTGTGTGATGTAGACACAAGAAAATCAGTAGTATAGTTTTTCTATATTTCACTGCGCATTCAGTAAAATGTATGTATAATAATAATAATTATAATAATAATAATAATGTCAGGGACTGGGTAGGTAGGAGACAGTACAAGACAGTGAACCCTGAACCTAGTCCCACCCACTGTCCCTACCTACTTGCCTTGATTGGCCCTTGGCGGCCACAGACAACCACAAAGGCACTCCCTACTTTGGGTAAGTGACACACATCAAGACAGACAAACATACTCAACAAGAGAATAAACGACAAGCCGGATCAGAACCAAATGAGCAACACAGTTCAAAGTTGAGGCAAACAGATGGTCAGAGGACGAAGCAAGAGGTCAGGTAACAGGTAAACAATAGCAAGGAAATTAGAACAGGGATCGCAGGAATAGACAGGGGGAGCTGGGACCAGGGTGTGAAACCTAATTGCAAGCAGGGAAGTGAGAAGCTAGCTGCTATTTAACCAGGATCAGAGACTGGGTCCAGCAGCTGATTGGACCAGCCCTGATCCCAGCACCAAGTTCAGCTGAACAGACCTAACAGTGCATTAACCAGTGTCAGAAGTCTGAGAGGCAAGACAGTTGTAGCTGGTAAGTCAAACACAATTCAGTGCAAAAAAACAGACAGAAACTCAGCGCTTCCTCGGCTGCCTGGCACAGACCGAGGAGGGCAAAGTAACATTCCTAACAAATAACAATAATGATGATGTATGGTATACTCCATTAAATATGTGAAAATGACCTTACATTTAAAACATTTGTAAAACATTTTGCATATGCAACTATGTAGCAGCTGTATTACTATTTGGCAGTTTTGAAGTTCTATATCTATATCTATATCATTGTGATCAATTGGCCAGTATTATTGAGGTTGTTGAATGATATGAAAGATCTTTGCTTTAATGATAAATAGAATCTGTTGATTTTGCAGATCCACAACCATATACTACAGCAAGTCCTGCCAGACCAACTACTGCGGGTAAGTAGTGATATGTTCTTGGGAAACAAATGCAAAGATTCAAACAAACCCCAAATAGAGGATTTTTTTCCTATTGATTCTGTTTTTTGTAGGCACCCAATAGCCTAACATTGGGCACTCTTGGCAAAAAGCATCAAGGTCTTTCCCATCTGAGGATTACGGGGGGGGGGGGGTCATAACTTAGAAAAAGTGTCACTTGACAATGACAATACATTTGCTTGATTGCCAATGCTGCTAAACCTGTTTGTGTAACATTTTGCTGGCTCACCTGTGGAGGTACCTGGTATTGTCCTTCCAGCTCTTGCTCTACCTACTGCACTCTTCTGACCATGATTTCCACCCTCCATAGGGCCAAATTGTCCAGGGCATTTAAGTACTCTTTCCCCATCACTTTGGCCATTAGCAAAAAAAAAAAAAAAAAAGTCTAGTTAGACCCTGCAATCTTTAAAGGTCTTTGCTGCTACTTTTACTTCTACTGGTAGTAACGTGATTTGTAACCACATGTTACTTTTTGCTGCTTGCAATGATCTGTCTGGTTACTGTTTATGATCATACTTTTATCGATGTGTCCATCTTTACCTTTTATTTTGTTAAGTTGAAGATTCCAATATCTCATAAAACCCATTTAACTGTTTAAGGCTATGTTCACACTACGTAAAACTACGGCCGTAGTTCTCGCCGCAGAACTACGGACGTAGTTTTGAGTGGTGGAACAATGGGATCCCGGCCGGAGCGTACACACTTCGTATGCGCTCCGGCCAGGATTCCATGCGGCACCGGAAAAAACTGACATGTCAGTTTTCTACGCAGAAAGACCTGTCAGTTCACACAGTGAAGCAGGCGTCTCCGGCCGCTTGCTTCACTGTGGGCTATGGGAAGTTCTGATGCGGGCGCGCGCTGATGCGCCCGCATCAGAGCTCCGCGGCCAGAAAGATCACCCGGGCTGAGACCTGGCCGGGTGTTCACGTTGTGTGAACATAGCTGAAACTTGGTTTAGGCCTCAATCCATTTAATTCACTAGTTAGTTAGTGAGTCCAATGAATCAGCTGGCCTTGTTAAAAACTATCATACATGTCCACCTTACATGGTAGTATACAATCACTGCCAAGCCACTGTCTTTTCTTGGTAGATGTTAATAGAGTAACACAGATGTGTCCTTATTCTAACATGTATGCTTATTACAACATGATTTCCTGCTAATTTGTCACTTAATATATACAGATGTAGCAGAATTAACAGTCAAAGTCACAGCAAATTAACTAGATGTGCTAACGCAGTAAATCTGATTGTTCTCTTTGCTATATCTATATTTGCATAAATTTGCCTAGGAGGTTTAGAGGCAGTAGAGGTAACAGTCAAAGTGGTAGCATGTTACCTAGATACATTAACACACCAAATCTGACTGTTAATTCTGCTAGTTATGTATGCTGCGTTTGTCTATTGGTGCCCCCAAGTGGTTTTCAGAAGACTTTTGAGTATTCTGATAACATTGGATATAGATGTCATGATATTGCGTAGTATTGGTTCTATGAGAAATTCTTAACTTAAGGAAAGGTAAGGGTGGACACATCTCTTGGTTTGGAAATTCTATGAATTGTTTACATTGATGTATTTTCTTCATTTTCCTTATAATACTTGACACAAGACCTGACACTGTCAAAGTTATAACTTAGTAAGTGGCTAACTTCAAGAGCTAGAAGTGAATAGAAAGTATAGTGGATAGCTCTTTCTTGTGTTTGAGTGTAGTGACAGTGTGCCTGTCATAAATAAAAAAAATAATTGACTAAAGATGAACAAACTTTTTAAAAGTTCGGGTAGTTCGCGAAACTTCGCAGCAAAGTTTGGGTTCAGTTTGGACACACCTGAACTTTGCTTTGAAGTTTGGCAAACTTTGCATAGATAATATTCCAGTGCATGCTAATTGCTTTCTATACCACCAACTTGTTTTGTGCATATTCATTTATGACAGAATGTTTTTGTTCCAATGTTGCTGTTTTTCTTTTTCAATAAGAAACATTGGAAAGAAAAACTTCTTTATAAGTAAATATACACAAAACAAGCTGTCGAGGTACAAAGTTATATACATGATCCCAAGGCTATTGGGTTTCAGTCTCAGAGACAGAAAATAGTTATAACTCTTATGCAAGGTAATTATGGATGGATAAACTTTAATACCCAGATAATTATACCTTCATTTACCCATCTATTTTTACGTCACTTTGTTCCTTCTTCTTGCTTTTCATTAATCCAATATTCTCCATCACATTCTCACCTTCTTATATCATGTTCATCTTTTTGGGTAACATATGAAGGATTGGCTAAGAGCAAGATTATCTAGTTTTAATGACTGGCTTTGAAGATTTTAGTGGAAAAGTTGCATCCCTGGATTGTGATGTTAGCCCCCCCCCCCCCCCCCAAGAGGCTAAAGTCTTGCACATTTTATTCTACCTGCTCAAATCTACACATCAATTAAACCCTAATCAAACGTCTTACAATGTCAACCAGAGTCAGTGTTAAAGGGGTTACCCTATAAAAAGAAAATCACACTATACCATTGGTGTTTAGAAGTTTGCAGGCTCCTTCTCCCCCGTTTTCACACCTCGTGTGGCCCATTAGCCGCTCTGCAGATCGCTCTATTTTTGGCCAAAAATGGGTCGTCTCCCATCTCTCTCTGAGCGGCTAGAACCCTCCTAGTCCCACCCTGAATTGCTGTTCTCTGCCCACTTTGCCCTAACAATTTTTTCCAAAGTCTGCCTTGTTCCTCCAAAACATCTCTGTAATAATGCTCAGCCAATAGCTGCAGGGGGGAGTGGTGTCATTGGAATGTGTCACAGAGATGGGGGGGAGGTCTCTCTCTTCTGTCTCAAGACTAGGCTTTTCCCACTCTAATGATGTGTGTCAATAACGGGTTGACACAAAATGGCACTGGAACATTGGAATGGGGGTGGACAGTGAAGATAGAAGAAGGAAGAAGCAGGTCCTCTGGCAGTGGGTACATTGGGCAAAAAGGGGTAGATAACTACATTTGAATTCTATATAACTTTAAATTAGGCAGGGTTGCCTAAAGGATTTTTGAATGTCGTACTACCCCTTTAAATATGTTACTAGTAGATATATACCGCATATATACCTACAATCATGAGATTAGAAGTAGAAAAAAACATTGACTTTTATGGGAGAAAATTGTGAGTATGCCCAGTGAGTCGTGTACAAGGTCAAAGGGAATTAAAAATTCCCAACCCTGCTATAATAATTATGTGAGTGAAGATAATGTGGTAGATGTACTTGCCGTTCAAACAAACTTAGCTCTCTTACATGTCATGTCCTCTGTAATTATTTTATTACGGGCACAAACTGTAACAAACCTCCTTCCATAGATTACAATAAACACTGTCACCTAGGGCCCCATTATTATGATGAATGAGATTATGAGATTACTTTCATGATGTGAATAAGTAAAGGTTGGCACATCTTACGGTAACTAGGAGATAAACGCTCATTCGGAAGAATGGCACTTTAATTTTTAAGGATAATCTATGTAAGAAGGGAACCCGCCGATGATTAATGCTCAGACGTTCCAGGACATCATGTGCAGCGCTCGGCTTGGCTTCAGTAATCTGGTAAATCTGGTATAAACAATATAAAAATGCCATATAAAAACTCATATATATTTACAGCGGGGAGTATAGGAGAACGAAATAGCCCAATTCTTTACAAAGATATGCTGCGGCCAAACTCATGCATAGTTAGATGTATCGCTATATAAAATTACAAACATTTATATGCCGCTGTACAGATATTTTAAACCCAATCTTGTGGCACTTTGCTCTACCAAGGGGTGATATAATGTGACATTTCTTATCCAGCTGTAAATGGCTGAAGTGAGACTCGGTGCTCAAATATCATAATTTAGACTTGTCCTGTCATACAATTAAATTTATTGTAGAGTTATTACTGAATGCAAGATAAATGCAGCCAAGAAACCTTTCTGCTGGAGCTATAATAACTATACTAAGCTGTTCTTTTATGCCTTTAGAATCTTTTACCTTGAGTGATTTATCTATCAATCTTTGTTCCCTATTGTTTCTCGAGTTGGCTTTCACCTGTTTTTGATTCTTTTGATGTTTATTTTTCTATGATATTTAAAGTGTAACTGTCTTTCCAAAAGATTTCTAAATAACTATGTTTTTTTTGTTAGATTAACCCTTTAGAGTGCGATTTTACTGGTTCCTGTTACTGAGCTCTGTCACAGTACCTTTTTCTCCCTCTTTCCATTTCAGTGGGTGGAATCGGAGGTGAGCAGTTTGCCAGTAGTCCACATACATGGGCTTCTTGGTGAAGTATGCCAAGCATCCTGCACGGTGTTGGGCTGTAAGCTGGTAGAAGTTGTTCCTCATTCCCCGCTCGCTGCTGCCGCCATTATATGCAGCATCAGCAAGCGGGTGAGTGCAGGAGGGGCCGTGGGGGGGTGGGGCTGCCCTGTTGCTCACTAGATCATCCGGGCAGCCTATAGGGGATAGTGGCGGTCTGCTGCTGCCGCTGCGGCTCCTATTCCACGCAGCGACGCATAACGATGTCGGCTGATTGTTGCCTTCTGTTCCACGGGACGATTATCAGCCGTAACGGCCAATATCGGCCAAATACGGCCAATAATTGTTCCGTGCAATAGGGCCTTAAGCTTTATGGGCAGGAAGGAATGAGAAGGAAGCCTTGACTTAGAGTGTGAATCCTCTTCAGGGTATATTCACACGAACGGGCTCGCAGCGAGATTCTCGCTGCGAGCCCGGCAGGTCCTGGCAGTTCCCATACACTACATACTTGCTGCGGTCTAAACGACCGCAGCGAGTATGTAATTATACCGCCCTTAACCCCTTCTGCTCCCGCCCGGCTCCCCCGCTGTAAGCATACTTTACCTGTCCTCGCTGCACGGGTCCGGCGTCCTGCTCTCCCGTCCGGCCAATCAGTGGCTGCGGCTGGGCAACACACTAATTGGCCGGACAGGAGAGCAGGACGCCGGACCCGTGCAGCAAGGACAGGTAAAGTATGCTTACAGCGGGGGAGCCGGCCGGGAGCAGAAGGGGTTAAGGGCGGTATAATTACATACTCGCTGCGGTCGTTTAGACCGCAGCAAGTATGTAGTGTATGGGAACTGCCAGGACCTGCCGGGCTCGCAGCGAGAATCTCGCTGCGAGCCCGTTCGTGTGAATATACCCTTAGGCAGATATGCTTAGTTTAAAGGTACATAGTGGAGGCTTTCTCAGGCTATTTCTCTTATGCATAGCACATGACAAACCACACCTCCAATTTCTCAAATTTGTCCTGATCTAGCTGATCTAACACTGGAGGCTCATTTTGCTTGAAAATAAAGTATATTTTTGAAGCTCATATTGACATGTCTATTTAAAAATCCCTTGAAACAATGTCTTATAGCTACAAATCCGGGCCTGCGTGCTGGATTGATGACTAGATAGTTGTGTAATAAATAGATAAATAAATAAACAAACTTCCAAATATTTTTGCAAGCAAGTGCAAAACAAAAGGAAAAAAAATAAATCTGGCTATCTGGACAAATACAGTAGCCAAAATTTTCCAGTAAAAAGGGGTTACAACCTGTAACGGCCGCCCTCTTAGGGTGAGTTCTTTTTAGGCTATGTTAACACAATGTTTTTTTTTATCACATATTTTTGGAAGGCCATCATTTTCAGGCACAAATAGGGCCATATAATTATGGCCCTAAATGAAGAGCATGATCATTATTTGCAGCTGTATTTGCCCCTCAAAACGATAGCTTTCAAAAAAATTATACCTAAAAGAACGTTGAGTGAGCATGGCCTTAAAGCCTGAAAGGTTCCACCAAAACGGCGATACCATTTTGATGTCCTGTCACAGACATATCCAGAAGAGAGGCGCTGCAGGGCGCGGATGCTCTAGACTCCGCTTTATTGGCACCGGACTGCACCACCGAAATAAGTAGTTTTTACCCTAAATCCCAGAACCAGACATGCCTCAGACAGGATATCAAAATGGTACCAGCAGTTTGGGGGGGTAAGCTGTCCAGGCAATACAGCGGTTTAGGGGGGGCTGTCCAGTGCCAGTGGTTTTGGGGGGCTGCTCAGACAATATAGCTTTTATTTAATGTTTCCACTGTGAGGATAAGTGCACATTATGGAATCCTGGCGTATCTCCGCTGCGGATTCCACAGCTCGCCCTCACTTGCGGCCGCATGCATATCCGTCTGTGCCATAGACTTTATTCTATGCACAGGCAGATTCTGCCGTCCACATGAAGAATGAACAGATTCATTCTTACGCAGATGGCAGAATCTGCCTGACCATAGGATGGAGTCTATGGCACAGGTGGATATGTGCGTGGCGGGTGATAGTTATACTCATGAATATGCTCTTTGTATCACTGGTGCCATTATTGGTGTAAAGTGTACTGAGTGGATGGAAAAAAAAAAAGAAAAAAGACGTAAGGGCCTGGAATTTTATCACACAAGTGCCTACTTAAGCCTGTAGCCGTCCCTGGTTATATCCTATTATATATAATATACTCTTTTTCTACATGTTGTTAGCATTATTATTACAGTAATTATTTCTATTGAAATGTTTAACTAAAATTGGTGCTTACAACAATGGCTTATGTATTTCCCAGAATAAAACATCTAATCATATTTCATGTTTGCCTTATCTTTGTGGCGTATAAAGTGCCTCTTCAGAGTTGTTCACTAGGTAACCATTTAGTGATGGAACAAACAACCCAAATGTTTCTTTTTTAATGGTTGAAAATTAAAAGCGTGTTTTAATATAATTGTGTTTTATTGTCGAGCTCGATATAATGATTCTGTGGTTCCAGCCAGCATTATATAAATAGTCCAGATAAGATAAAAATGCTTTTTAGTCCATCATGGTTTTAGCTTCTTTGTTCTTGAGAGTCAATGCTGAATTGTTTTATGTAATTCTTAATCACTGTCTATATTCTGCAGATAGAACAGACTAGTAATGAAAGCAGCACAGGTAGTGTGCAAGTGTTTTGTTTCCTTTTGAGATTTTCACAGAATCTTAATTTTTATATCAGTATAAAAAAAAATAAAGCTTAACATTGACATAAAACTTAATTGTGTTAGAATAAGAAAAAAAAAAAAAAAATAATAAAAAAAAAAAAAATATATATATATATATATATATATATATATATATATATATATAACTTGCAGGGCTGATATAATAGCTATATTAGCTCCAATAATAAGACTATACCAGTAAAATTGCCATTTATATACAGTAGCTAATATATATATATATATATATATATATATATATATATATATAGCTGAATGGGTTCAAGAGTAGTATTAGGTGGATTTGCTGAACTGTTTGGGTTTGGCAGAATTTTCTCCACCCAAAATGTTCGGCATTTGAAACCTGCCAGCTGGAGAAGTTGATTGCCGCCCTGGGGAGTCCTGGAAAATACGGATACAGCCATAGGTTTTATCGATGTTTTCCCAGCACCCCTAAGGTGGCATTCAACTTCTCCAGGTGTTGGGAGACAAATTCCGAGCATTCAGGTTCCAAGAATGCTGACAAACCTGAAAAGCTCTGCAAGTATGCTCAGCTCCAGAGATCCCAAAGCCCGGCAGGGGTCCTGTGGTCGGCCCCGCTGCTAACTGTGGGCATGGGCAGAGGCAAGTTAGTACTTGGGATCAATTTTCCCCCTGCCCCTGCCCCTGCCAGCTCCAGGATTTTATAATCCGCCAGACTTAAATTAATAGAGCTGATTTGTAGTACCTCACACAACCACAGGGGTGCAGCTGTTCTTGTAAAAAAAAAAATAGCTGAGGTTTTTCTAACCTCTAACCTCTTTAAGATGTAATACCTGACACAATTCATGGATAGTCGTATAAAAAATATGTATACCTTTTTTTTAAATAATTGTGATTATTTATTATTATTAAACAAAGGGGGTCCCTCATTTATCATGATATACACCTGCGAGCATGATCCAAATCTACACCTGCTGGAAGCAAGTGTACGTTTAGTGTAGATTTAGTATGCCGGGCGCAGGTTCGGGCGCCCGTCCGGCTGGGTTTACTAAGAGGCGTGTGCCTCTTAGTAAATCCTGACGGGGAAAAATAGGGTGGGGCCTAATGTTAGACTGGCGTACTTGTACACCAGTGTTCATAAATCCCCCCCATAGTGTTTTCAGTAAAAAAAAAAAAGTGGGTGATGTCATGCTGTATTGTCCTTCACTAATATCCATGCCGAGCTTCATTTATCCAGTTGTTAGGGAGGCACAGCCTGACAACCATAGCTATAGAATTGTCAGATTATCCATCCTACGAAGCTCTTCTGTTGATTTTTAGAATTTTTCAGATGAAGTTTGAATCTTTGAAAATTTGGAGCCTTGGCAGAGATAAATGTTCACTTTCCTACTACATTGTTAATTACATTGGGGATAGATTACATTTAGGTGGAGTAATAATTTTCATTCCATGTAATATTCATAGCAAAAGATTTAAGATTAAGTAATTTCAGAATTTATAACATGAAAAAATGACTTTCATCACTTTTGCTTCCATCTGTCCCACTTCCTGCCACGGCTGATCTTTGCAGCTTGAGGTGGGCGTTTATCCCCCACTATAAAAAGTGCTGCTTCCCCAGCAGAAGTCTTCTCAGATATCCTGTCAGGCTATTGCATACACTGCAGACAGAAAACAGTGTGTGAGCTTTTCTTTCCACCTCCTCTCCTACCTCCTCCCTTCCTAGACTGCTGATGTAACCAAGTCTTTGGCAGGCTGTATCCGCAACTTTGTAGCTTATTTGTAATGCTGAAAGGATTAATCTGAGGTCAAGTTGCTGATCACTCACTGTGATTATTCATCTGCATTACAAAGTTGCTACAAAGTTGCAGATAGGGACTTGGAAGGGAGGGAGAGGAAGTAGAAACGGAGAGAAAACGTTACACAGTATTTTTTCTTCAGCAGAAAGCAGCAGCTAAGAACTGGTGGAAGGAGACTGAATAGATAATAACAAGTATGGAAGGAATTTTTAGTCTGACCATGGGCAGCAACTTATCTAAAGTTATGTTTGAGCAGAATACCCCCTTTAGGTCTTCTTCTCCAATGCTTCCAATATCAAGTATGTTTCAAAGTCTCAAAATACTGTATGTCCTTGTTGCAGATCAGTAAAATACTGTATATCCCGTTCTATGGGTTGTAAAGCATTTTTTCATCGAAAATAGAGGAAAAGTGTCTGATTTTGATATTTAAAAAACGTCCGCAATTTAACTGACTGCAAAGGCAATACATTGAAGTCAATGGGAAGACGGACGTCCAATGCACACAATGTATTGAATAATAGACGTTTTTACCACGGCCGTTAAAATAATTAACAGAATCGTTATTTTCGGACATCTTTTGCAAACAGCGGACGTTTTTTATTAGTTGTTCACATTTTTTCTTTCTCCGTTTTTTACTATTAAATTCAATGGACTTTTCAATTAAGCCACACCCAAAGTCCAATTAGTAGCCCCAAACTAGAATAATGTACAAACACCAGTCATTGCACTAAGGGGAGTCCAGACAGCTAAATAACGTCCGTTATTTTAGACTCAAAATAACGGACATATTTTTAAATGGAGCTGAAAAAACGTGTGAACATAGTCTATATCAGAAAAACGTGAAATATAAACACTATAAAAATACAAAATATTACAAAGTTAATAGAGATGTGCGAATCTGAAGCACACTCGGGTTTATCCAAACCCCAGTGTGCAGCATTTGATTACTGGTAGCTGAAGAAGTAAGATGCAACTCTAAGGCTGCCTGGCAAACAGGGATCTCCACCTACAGGATAGCGGATAACTACTTTATTGCAGCGGTTGAGAACATGACGCCCTCCCTAAGATCTCAACAATAGGGACTCCAGTCTCCAATTTGAATGAACTGGGGGCTCATGTATGCATCCCACCACTCCATTCATTCTTTATTGGAGCTACTGGAAACAGCTAAACATTGCACTTGACTGCTTTCACAGTTTCCATAGAGAATGAACCGAGCAGCAGTGTAAAAAGGAGACTGGGTTCCCCATTCTTGAGGTTTTAGGGGAGAACCTACGATCAACTGGTTATCCGCTATCTTGGAATGTATATTCTCAATACGGGAATACCCCTTTAAATGATATGTGATAGATAAAATATCCACACAAAGTATTATCTGCAATCACCCTCAAGCTATATGTAACATCTAAACCCACAGTGAAAAAGCAATGACCTTTAAAGTGCAGTTTTCCGATAGATGTTAAGTATGTTATTTAATGGTGTTTGTACAATTGTAAGCAGTATTTCTGTCACCCAATGCATGATAGCGTTCAGGAAGAAAACATGCAATTTCACATACAAATATGTAAAATGAAATATCCATACTGAGAATGATCTTATTATATTTTTCACAGCTCATTGTCCACCCCTCCAGAAAATGTGTAATGATGCTGTAACATGTATACAAGAGTCCCGCTATTGTGATGGATTGCCTGATTGTCCAGATGGCTCCGATGAATATAACAGCACATGTGGTAAGAGGGAATACAGTGTCATTCAATTATGTTTTATCATATATATATATATATATATATATATATATATATATATATATATTTATATATATATATATTTACATATATATATATATACACACACACACATTTTTGCTTGTAACAATAGGCGCTACGGTTACTGAAAGCTATTTGTGATATTACTCGTGATGAATTATATCATTTCACAGCAAGCAGATCCTCACGATGGAGGCTGTTTGTAAAGTAAATGTGGATTATAGATGAATAATAATTGTGAACATATGTGAATAATAATAGCAATTTTGAGTGTAATAGAAAAACAACTATTAATAGGTCATAATAATGACAGACATCCATATATTGAACATACAGCCCCATGCTTGGCATTAATATTGATTTTATGGATTTCATATTCGCAGTAGACTTACAAGTTCTGAGTTCTCTTCACACATCCCCTATGTACTGTTTTAAAACAGCATCACCTCATGTTCTCCATTTCTCCGACATGTCACAGGTAGAGATGAGCGAACCTGGAGCATGCTCGAGTCCATCCGAACCCAAGCGTTCGGCATTTGATTAGCGGTGGCTGCTGAAGTTGGATAAAGCCCTAAGGCTATGTGGAAAATATGGATATAGTCATTGGCTGTATCCATGTTTTCCAGATAACCTTAGAGCTTTATCCAAGTTCAGCAGCCCCAGCTAATCAAACACCAAACGTTCGGGTTCGGATCGACTCGAACCCGAACCCGATTCGCTCATCTCTAGTCACAGGCCTCTACATAAATCTGGGTACTGTCAGAGCTGTGTGGACATTTTAAACCCCGGTGCAAAAAACACCGGACCTAATAAATGTCCCCTATCATTGCCTTCTCTCTGTGATCGCTCAGATGGCCCGGGATACAAAGGATTTCCTGTTTTTTGACTGTTTTATGAGAATTGGGCGTTTTATTTGCCTCATTGTGATTCGCCAGATTTGCTTTGCAAATTCGCTAAACATGTAAATAGCTAAATAGCGACCACACATATTAGCTTATACTAACGCAGTTGCGAATATTACGCAGTTGCGTACATCACGAGATAAACATTCGCAAGTTTGCAAATGAACAATACACCTGCTTACCTTACAATATTCCTGCTATGTTTAAAAACAATACCTAAACCAACTAAAATCACCAGGTATGATGATACCAAGAAGCAGAAAATTGCATATAACTACTATATCACTGGCGTAGGATATGTTCACATTAAGTAAATAAAAAGAGAGAGGCTATGTTCACACGTTTTTTTCAGCTCCGTTTAAAATGACTCAAAATAACGTTTTAGACTCCGTTTTAGACTCAAAATAACGGACGTTTTTCGAAGCCTGGCATCCCCTGGTTGTGGCTTAATTGAAAAATCCATTGAATTTAATAGTAAAAACGGAGAAATAACGGTGACAAAAGAAGAACAGTGTGTAAACAACTAATAAAAAACGTCCGCTATTTGCAAAAAACATCCGAAAATAATGTTAATGTTCATTATTTTGCCGTCCGCGGCAAAAACGTCCGTTTTTCAATGCATTGTGTGCATAGGACGTCAATTGCATTGAAGTCGGTTAAATTGCTGCAAAAAACTGACGTTTTTTTAAAATAACAAAATCAGACGTTTTTTTCTCCATTTTTGACGTTGTGTGAACATAGCTAAAAGGTGTACTCTTTTCCTTTTTAAAAAGACATTCATTACTGCCGCATTTTAGTTGACCTCAATGCAATGCATTGAAGTCAACAGAATGACAGCCATCCGATACACATAGTGTATTAAATGACGGACGTCTTCTGCTCAGATGTCAAAATAATGATCATGTAAATTATCCGGATGTCTTTTGCAAACAGATGTTATTTTTTAGCTGATCACACACAGTTCTTATTCTATTCTTCTATTCCTTTTCTATTCTATTCTAAGTCTATTCTATTGTGCAGCCAGGGACCGCCGGTATTAGCCGCCGCGGCCGATCGCCGGGGCCGGCTAATTAACTACTCAAATGCAGCTGTCAAAGCTGACAGCTGCATTTGAATAGTGGTGGTGGCCCCTGTCCCTGGTGTCTAGTGGGGGATATTCCCCCCGCGATGCGTTGTAATGAGCCGGCCGGGGCTTAGCGCAGCGTTTAAGTGTAAGTGACAGGGGAAGTCCCCTGTCACTTACCGATCGGGATCCCCGCAGTGTGACTGCAGGGGTCCCAATCGATTAAACGGACCGCCGGAGGTCTTTCACCTGCCTACGCGCGGCCCGATCGGCGCTCCTGTCACTGAGCCTGAACAGGCAATGAGCAGAGCGCCAATAACACTGATCAATACTATGCCTATGGCATAGCAATGATCAGTGTAGAAAATGAAAGTAATGTATGTACAAGTCTTCCAAAGGGACTTAAAATGTGTATATATATATATATATATATATATATATATATATATATAAAAGTTAAAATCACTATTATATAAATAAAACATATAAAAATAAACAAATAAACATGTAATATACCGTAGCGTGCGTAATTGTCCGATCTATTAAAATATAACAAGCCTCATTGCGAATGGTGAACGGCGTAGACGAAAAAAAGGTTGCGGATTACCGATTTTATGTTACATTATATATTAAAAAAATTTATAAAAAGTGATCAAAACGTCCGATCTTCACAAATAAGATATTAATAAAAACAAGAGATCATGGTGGAAAAAATGACACCCTATACAGCCTCGTAGGTGAAAAAATAAATCCATTATAAGCGTCACAATAGACCCATTTTATTAATAATTAATTGCCAAAAAAAAAGGATTTCATTAAAAAAAAATATATATAACATTAGAGAATCTGTGTAAACCTGCATATGGTTGTGTTCAGGCTGACCTATAGATAATAATTGTATCATGTCGCTGTTACCATATAGTGTATTACATAGACACAGGATCCCCCCAAACGTTACCATATTGCATTCTTTTTTTACGATTTCACCTATTTATATCTTCATAAATAATATATTTGGGATTCCATCATACATGTAATGGTAAAATGAAAGACGCCATTACAAAGTACAACTATTCCTGTAACAAACAAGTCATTACATGGCCTTGTACATAGAAAACTGAAAGTGCTGGAGCTCTTAGAAGGGGAGGAGGGAAAAACAAAAGCGCAAAGATCAAAATTTGCATGGTCCACTGGGTCATTTTGGGCCTGGTCCTAAAAGGGTTAATATAAAAGTTTTACAAGTTGCATATGGTTTTAATCATACCGACTTGAGGAACATATACACTACCGTTAAAACGTTTGGGGTTACATTGAAATGTCCTTATTTTTGAAGGAAAAGCACTGTACTTTTCAATGAAGATAACTTTAAACTAGTCCTAACTTTAAACAAATACACGCTATACATTGCTAATGTGGTAAATGACTATTCTAGTTGCAAATGTCTGGTTTTTGGTGCAATATCTACATAGGTGTATAGAGGCCCATTTCCAGCAACTATCACTCCAGTGTTCTAATGGTGTTTGCTCATTGGCTCAGAAGGCTAATTGATGATTAGAAAACCCTAGTGCAATTATGTTCACACATCTGAAAACAGTTTAGCGCATTACAGAAGCTACAAAACTGACCTTCCTTTGAGCAGATTGTGTTTCTGGAGCATCACATTTGTGGGGTCAATTAAACGCTCAAAATGGCCAGAAAAAGAGAACTTTCATCTGAAACTCGACAATCTATTCTTGTTTTTAGAAATGAAGGCTATTCCATGCGAGAAATTGCTAAGAAATTTAAGATTTCCTACAACGGTGTGTACTACTCCCTTCAGAGGACAGCACAAACAGGCTCTAACCAGAGTAGAAAAAGAAGTGGGAGTCTCTAGTTTGAGAAACAGACGCCTCACAGGTCCCCAACTGGCATCTTCATTAAATAGTACCCGCAAAACATCAGTGTCAACATCTACAGTGAAGAGACGGCTGCGGGATTTTGTCCTTCAGGGCAGAGTGGCAAAGAAAAAGCCATATCTGAGACTGGCCAATAAAAGATTAAGATGGGCAAAAGAACACAGACATTGGACAGAGGACGACTGGAAAAAAGTGTTGTGGACGGATGAATCCAAGTTTGAGGTGTTTGGATCACAAAGAATAACGTTTGTGAGACGCAGAACAAATGAGAAGATGCTGGAAGAATGCCTGACGCCATTTGTTAAGCATGGTGGAGGTCATGTGATGGTCTGGGGTTGGTGCTGGTAAGGTGGGAGATTTGTACAGGGTAAAAGGGATTCTAAATAAGGAAGGCTATCACTCAATTTTGCACCGCCATGCCATACCCAGTGGACAGAGCTTGATTGGAGCCAATTTCATCCTACAACAGGACAATGACCCTAAACACACCTCCAAATTGTGCAAGAACTATTTACAGCAGAAGCAGCAGCTGGTATTCTATCGGTAATAGAGTGGCCAGTGCAGTCACCAGATCTGAACCCCATTGAGCTGTTGTGGGAGCAGCTGGACCGTATGGTACGCCAGAAGTGCCCATCCAACCAATCCAACTTGTGGGAGCTGCTTCTAGAAGCGTGGGTACAATTTCTCCAGCTTACCTCAACAGATTAATAGCTAGAATGCCAAAGGTGTGCAATGCTGTAATTCTTTGACGAAAGCAAAGTTTGATGTAAAAACAAATACTATAATATTATTTCAAATACAAATCATTATTTCTAACCTTGTCAATGTCTTGACTCTATTTTCTATTCATTTCACACAACTTATGGTGGTGAATAAGTGTGACTTTTCATGGAAAACACAAAATTGTTCGGGTGACCCCAAACTTTTGAACGGTAGTGTATTACATGTCAGTTTTTCCATAGGACATACGGCGTAAAAACGAAGCCCCCCCCCCCCCCCCAAAGAAAAAGGATTGTGTTTTTTTTTTTTTTTTTCAATTTCACCACGCATATACTTTTTTCTGGTTTCTCAGCATACTTTATGCAAAAATTCAGCCTGTCATTGCAAAGTACAATTAGTGACGCAAAAAATCAGGGCTCATGTGGGTCTGTAGGTGTAAAAGTGCAGCTGCTATGGCCTTATATACACAAGGAAACGAAAAACGAAAAAGCAAAAACGAAAATTAGCCCAGTCCTTAAGGGGTTAAAGGGGGTTGTCCAACGAAAAATGTTTTCTTTTATATCAGCTGGTGTCAGAAAGTAATATAGATTTGTAATTTACTTCTATTTAAAAATCTCAAGTCTTCCCATACTTATAAGCTACTGTATGTCCTGCTGAAAGTGTTGTTTATTTACATTCAGAAACAATGCTCTCTGCTGACATCTCTGGCCGAGTCAGGAACTGGTAAGAGCAGTAGCAAACCCCCATAGAAAACCTCTCCTGCTCAGGACAGTTCCTGACTCAGCCAGAGATGTCAGCAGAGAGCACTTTTTCTGAATGTAAATAAACAACACTTCCTGCAGGACATACAGCGGCTGATAAGTACAGGAAGACTTGAGATTTTTAAATAGAAGTAAATTACAAATCTATATACCTTTCTGACACCAGTTGATTTGAAAGAATTTTATTTTTTTGCTGGACTACCCCTTTAACTTTCCTTAGTTAGGATGCCAAAGAAACCAATCCAACACAATATAACAACACTCAGAAGGGATTATGAACTTAGCGATCACTATGTGGCCACATATAGATAGGGATGAGCAAACCGGCTCAGGTTCGGGTTCGTATGAACCTGAACTATCAGCTTCTGATTCCCGCTGTTTGCCCGCTCCCTGGAGAGGGTGGATACAGCCTGGGGACCACCTAGAAAACTGGGATAAAGCTTATGGCTATGGCTCTATCCCAGTTTTCCAGGCGGTCCTCAAGGTTGTATCCACCCTCTCCACGGAGCGGGCAGACAGCGGGAATCAGAAGCCGATAGTTCAGGTTCATACGAACCCGAACCTCGGCCGGTTCGCTCATCCCTACATATAGACAACCACAGATTATGCAAGTACAGTAGTACCTTAGTGGAAAATAAAAAAAACAGTAATCCTAAAGCATACTGTACATGGCAGAATATGACAAGTCTGGCGATATGCTAAAAAAGAACATATTTGTACTGTATTACTTGGAAGTGAAAACCTTGGCCAGTTTAAAAGAAAAGTACAGCATGCACAGTATAGACAAACAATATTGTAGAAAAGATAATTAGTAACCTGGTAATATAAATGTGTTTATGCAAACAGCCGATACTATGCAATAAAAAGACTGACAGGCTGACCTTGTTATGCTACTGTATACATAAAACCCATTACTGTTTATAAATCGCTATAGTAGCCATAGTATATTCACAATTCCACTTAGATGTAATTACAGATTATATCCATGCTTCTTAAAGAAATTAATCAATTCTGTAGCGGATTAACTCATCTTGTTTGTGATTGATTACTTATTTTCTTTGCAGTGATATATATATATATATATATATATATATATATATATATATATATATATATATTTTCTTTGCAGATATATATATATATATATATATATATATATATATATATATATCATACTTCCACACTTTAACAAAAATTACATATTTTATTAGGTTCCACAAATGGAAATCATATAGCATTGCTACATGACAATACATTAGCAAAATAGCAGAACATATATAAAAAAAGAGAGGACAGGGCCCATAAAAATGTGTAATATATAAGTGTACAGAGGCCACAAGGTCATTAGAAATTTTATTGTCATTGTAAAAAATCGTATTGTACATTATAAGAGACATAAAAGAGAGAGAAAATCATTGTAGCTGTGACAATACTACACATTACTGTAGAATGTGAACCTTTTTATTCTAAGTAAAGGAGCCAAGGCTGGAGCAAAGAAAACCTGTTTCCATTAAGATTAGCTGTATCTGCAAGCAACATCATTGGAAGGCTTTTCGTTTGTTGCACTAATCCCGTATCCACAGCAGAGTGACTTTTTTTCACCACTTCTAGCACTCAACTACCAGAGGACATAGTCAAATGAACACAAAAGTATGTAGCTAGGTTGATACTGTATTCCTGGAGCTGTCTGTAATATAAGTTGCTAGATGTGGTCCAAACAATAGAAACTGGAGTTCAATGTTTCTAAATGTAAAAAAATGCACTTGGGGAGAAGGAATCCTTTAAACCAGTGGTAGTTCTGTGTTAGCAAAGACTTCAGCAGAGAAGGACTTAGGGGTAGTAATTTCTGAAAGCCTTAAAATGGGTCACCGATGAAACCAGGCAGTAGGAAAAGATAGTTGTATTCTGGGCTGTATAAGGAGAGGTGTAAAAAAAAAAAAAAAAGGATGTGCTACAAAAATGGTGGTCAGTCTGAAGCATACTTCCTATCTGGAAAGATTTAAGGGGTACTCCAGTGATAAACTTTTGAAATACTGCTGTCCTTTAGCTATTCTTACCTCCCTGCACTCCCCCATCCTGTGTCATCTCTGGGTCCTACGCTAAACAATCTGTCATCACTTCCGAGACAGACTGGTTTTTGAAGTGACAGCGTGCTTAGCCAGTAGTTCCATATTGAAAAACAGTGATCGCTACTAAAGTAGTGTGAATAAAACTTGACTTTTATTGCGATTACATTAAAAACGTGTCGGTAGAAGCGTGCTTACTCTCGCGAAACGGCTATCACGTAGATTCACCGCAAGGTGCTGGCGTCTAGGCCGCCTGAACACAATGGATCGTTTTTAATGTAATCGCAATAAAAGTCAAGTTTTATGGTGAGTGCCCTTCTATTTTTCTATTTTTTCAGCGTGCTTAGCCAATCACTGAGATGAGATGGAAGAGCACCACAACCAGCCATTGGCTGAGGGTGCTGTCACTGCCAAGAAAAGTCAGTCTCTGGGTCCTCGCTGAACAGTCCACTGCCACTCCTGAGTTGCCACACTAGAAGAGTGTGGGGATGTAAGAATAACATGTTTATTATGTTATATGTTGCAATATATCAAAACATTGTCACCCCTGGAGTACCCCTTTACATTGTTAAAAGCACCTACTTATTTAAAAAGTATGCTTCCAGTTACATGTGACCCTACATCTCCCGCCAAAGTAATTGTAGGAGATGGGGCTGGTAGCTCCCTTCCTTAGGCAAATATATATTCCTGGAGGCCTCACCCTTAACCTCTTCATGCCCGAGGTCATTGATACCTGGATGTCCGGGTCAAATCAATGCAATGTTCCTCCTCGCCTTCTAAGAGCCACTTTTATTTTTCCACTTACAGGGAGTGTTGGGGTGACATTTTTTGCGGCATGATCTCTAGTTTTTTTTTTATATATTGGTGTAAGAAATAAATTTAGATTTATTTTTTTTTATTAAATTTTTTCTAACATATAATTTATAAAAAAAAAAATCAGCAATCCTGGTGTTTTTTTCCCCTCTTTTGATTTAAGCCGTTCACCGTGCAGGAACAATATTGTTAGATTTTAATAGATTGGATAATCTACACACTACGATATGTTATTTTTTATGTTTCCTTTTATATTTTTTTTGTATAATGGGAAAGGGGGTACTATAAATCTTTATTGGGACATTTCTATTAGGTTTTTTTTATGTTTTAATGTTTTTTTTAATGTTTTTTCTTTAAGGAAATTAAATATATAATGCTCTGATTGTGTTATACTGATGAATTTTATGCCATAGCATTCATCAGTATAATCGGTGATCAGTGCATAGAGTCTGCCTAAGAGCAGACTCTGTCTACAGATCAAAGATTCAACAGGATGGAGGTAAGTGGCTTACCCCAGCCTGCCAGTACAAGTGATCGGGACCCCCACAGTCATACTGCAGGGGTCCTGATCAGTCAGTGACAGGTCCTGTCACTGACTTCCCTAAATGCTGTCATCAATGTGCATCACAGCGCTTAAGGTGGATAATGACAGGCAGCTGCAGGACAGTGGCTACCTGTCATTCCTGGGTCTGAGGGCTGTAATGTGTGCAGGGCCAATCGCATTTAACGGTCCCGCACACATTAAAACCTTTTCACAGCCAGAATTGTATATTTACATTCCCTTCTGCATGGGGCATGTGCAGCAGGAACGTATATAGCCGTATGGGGACATAAAGGGGTTAAATAGAAATATCCCTCTAACTCCAACATTATTATGCACATAATAGATACAGAAAAAGAGCAAATTGCAGTCATTGTCTATTAGTAAATTTGAACTGCAATTATTGGATTTATATTGTAAGAAATTCAAGGAGAAAATAATGCTGGTTAAAATGACAGGGAAAGAGTATAAAATGATTGCAAAGTGTGAAAATGTCAAAAATATCGAAAGGTTTGGAACACTAGTGTGATGCCGTCAGAAACAGAGAGTTAGAGATCTAAATCCTCCAACAAGCAGACTTTTTTTTTTCTTTTTTTCTGATCAGCGGGAATAACAGTGCCAAGTCCTATATATACACCAGTGATTGCAATGTAATTTATCATATTACAAATCCATTTACTGCCTTTCTAAATCAGATTTCATGGGGACATGAAAACATATTGCAGGATTCAGGAAGAAGTGGGCTAGTTAAAGAGCAAAATGTCCACGCAGCATAAGATCAATTGGTCAGAGACTGCACGGAATTATATTCTCACCAAGTAACAGCTTTTCTATGCATTAATCCACAAGCCATCCTTTTAGAGCACCTCTCCTGGATACATCCCTGCCTTAGACTGTCGGATGTGAGTATAAATACAGTACATCACAAGGGCATACAATAGATTCAATGTCAAAGACGGCCATGTAAAATCATTCCAGTAATGTTATTTTAGATAATTGTATTTCTGATATGTTAAATGATGAAAATTGTATAAAGTACATAAAGAAAATCTAGATTGTCTCTGAAAACCTTTAAGAGAAACAATGAGATAAAATAAGCGTAAAGCCAGTGATATCTGTAATGGTATAAAGGATCATAAGTTGCATGTTGAGCATTATATTACTGGTGGCTCATTTAAAGGGGCGGGAAAAAAAATAAAGGGTTTTAAATTAATTGGTATCAGAAATTTATACAGATTTGTAAATTTGTAAAAAAAAAAAATTACCCGGGCAGTGCCCCTCGACTCTTACCTGCTCCTCCTTGCTCCCTATCGGCTTGTGTCATAGCGCCCGCAGCGGGCAGGTTGTCGCTCGATTACCCTACACATTGCCCTGTGTAATAGGGACTTTAGTTTGACCTTACATAAATTACAATGGTGTTACATGGGGTTACAGTATGTATGTAACCTGCTCAGCGCCGTAACTTCATGTGAAGCTGCAAACTCACTTCGTCAAATCTGCTATGTATCCAGTTATCATCTATACAGTGACATCTGGGAGCCAATACACTAATTTTAGTGAAGCTTTGTTTATAATAGTCTGCGGTCCAGTCAGCCTGAGCGATATTCACATGTGATTGAATTTTTATATCTATGTCATTACCACACTTTTTATATTGACACAGACATTCAGCGGGATCGGGCAAACAGACTAACAGAGACTAATATGATACGCTGGCTTGTTAGTAGGATATTTTAACCTATGTATGTTTGTTGATCATTTATTGTACTTCACAATTGCCTCTGTATTTATCCACAAGGGGCCTGTGGCAATGCAAAGTTTTTATCATATTTTATAAAAGATTTTTGGCTAGCAATCTATGGACTTTTTTAATTTTTTTCTATCTATATTCTTTCCCCCTGTATCCTTGAGGATTGGTTATTTTAGTTTTAAACACAACAATCACTGAGTTCAGGGAGATTAGCAAAAAAAAATCCATTGGAGTACTCATTCAAGAGTCTTCATTGCTAGTTTGCCCCCTATAAAATGTGAATATATAAGAAAGGGGAAGGTGGAGCCTCGGCCGAGTCACAAAATGGAATATTTTGAGACTATGACCTGGCCGAGTCACAGAATGGCCGTTGTTTCACGTAGTGTGAACCCGGCCTATGGCTGTATCCATGTTTTCCAAGCAGGCTTATGGCTGTATCCAAATTCTTCAGCCACATGGCGAGAGTTTGAGTTCAGACAAACCCGAACATGCTCTGAATTCATTCATCTTTATTGATCTGCATCTGGCCCAGGAAGTGAAGGCCCAAAGGGGTTATCCAGCGCTACAAAAACATGGCCACGTTCTTCCTGAGACAGCTCCACTCTTGTCTACAGTTTGGGTGGGGTTTGCAGCTCAGTACCATGGACATGAATGGAGCTGATCCGAAAGTGAGAGTGGTGTTGTCTCTGGAAGAAATGGGGCCATGTTTTTGTAGCGCCGGATAACCCCCTTAATCTCTTTCTGCATTTAGCCCTGAAAGTAATTTGATAGCATGATGCAAATTACATATATAAAACAGATCTTGGAAGGTTTCTTCATCCATACTAAGAATTTATTAACTTCTTTACAATGGGTTGGTACATTAGTTAGGTATTCACCAATATTTTCTAATTGGATGTTTATCCTACTATTAGTGTTTTTGTTCCTTAACCCTTAGACGACCAAGGACGTACCGCTACGCCCTGGAAGTCTGTGCCTAGACGACCCTGGGCGTACCGGTATGTCCTGAGCTATGAAGCACGCTCCAGAGAAGGTGGGGGCCGAAGTGAGCAGCCGTCACCTCACCGTTAATGACAGGCTGCAGTGTGTCATTAACTCCTTAAACACTGCGGCGTTTAAGTGTAAGTGACAGGGGGAGTCCCACTGCGGGGGTCCCGATCATTAAAATGAACCGCCGGAGGTCTCTCACCTGCCTCCATGCGGTCCCATCGGCTATCTGCTCACTGAGCCTGCTCAGGCAGCTCAGGACATACCGGTACAGCCATGGTCGTCTGGGCACAGACTTCCAGGGCATTCCGGTACGTCCTTGGTCGTCTAAGGGTTAAGGAACAAAAACACTAATAGTAGGATAATCATCCAATTAGAAAATATTGGTGAATACCTAACTAATGTACCAACCCATTGTAAAGAAGTTAATAAATTCTTAGTAGGGATGAAGAAACCTTCCAAGAACTGTTTTATATGTGTAATTTGCATCATGCTATCAAATTACTTTCAGGGCTAAACGCAGAATGAGATTAAAGGGGTTATAGCAGTGTTCAGTGTGAATAATCACACAACTGTATGTAAAAGTCCCCCAAAGAGACTTAAAATGTGTAAAAAAAAAAAGTAAAAAACACAATTACACTACCCCAAAGCCCCTTCCCCAATAAAAGTTTAAATCACCCCCCTTTCCCATTATAAAAATAAAACATATAAAATAAATAAATAAACATATAATATACCGTACTTACGTAATAGTTTTATCTATTAAAATATAACAAGTGTCATTGTGAACGGCGAACAGCGTAGACGAAAAGAGGGAAAAAAGTGCGCGGATTACCGATTCTATGTTACATTATATATAAAAAATTTCATAAAAAGTGATCAAAACGTCCAATCTTCACAATTATGGTATTAATAAAAACTAGAGATAATGTCGGCAAAAATGACATGTCATACAGCCCCGTAGGTGAAAAAATAAAACTGGCCATTTTATTAATAATTGCCAAAAAAAAAAAAGGTTTCATTAAAAAAATATATATATAAAATTAGAGAATCTGTGTAAACCTGCATATGGTTGTGTTCGGAATGACGTATAGAATAATAGTATCATGTCGCTGTTACCATATAGTGTATTACGTAGACACAGGAACCCCCCAAAAGTTACCATATTGCATTCGTTTTTACGATTTCACCTATTTATATCTTCATAAATAATAACTTTGGGGTTCTATCTTACATGTTATGGTAAAATGAAAGATGTCATTATAAAGTACAACTATTCCTGTAAAAAACAAGCCCTTACATGGCCCTGTAGATAGAAAACTGAAAGTCCTAGAGTTCTTAGAAGGGGAGGAGGAAAAAACAAAATCGCAAAGATCAAAATTTGCGCGCTCCACTGGGTCATTTTGGGCCTGGTCTCAAAGGGTTAAACAGATTGACATATAAGGGTCCATGCTGGAAGCTATGACTTGTCAAACTCAGAGGGCAAGTGTGTGTGTGTTAGGAGTTCACACAGAGTAAAACTGGCGGAATTCCGCGGCAGAATTCTCCGCCACAAAATTCCGAAAGCTTCCGTGTCATACTGGCAGTCTATGAGAGCTTGCACGCCTCCTCTCTCTGTGCCTCTCCACTAGGAAGAATTGACATGTCCATTCTTCCGTGCGGAGAGGCGCGGAGAGAGGAGGTGCCCAAAATTCCCATAGACTGCCAGTATGACACTGAAGCTGTTGGAATTCTCCGTTGTGGCTCCGTGTGAACTGACCCTTATGACATGCTGACAGATACTCTGGAGGAAACACATTTTTAAATCAGCTGCTCCCAGAAAGGTTTATACATTTGTAATTTACAGCGTAGCCTTGTAAATCAAAAAATAGAGGTTCATGGTGGCACTACTAATCCCAGCCCTACAATGGCAAATGTGGAGCAGCAATCAAACGGCGGTGCTAGTTCAAATCAGATAAGACAGTGCAATATCATAAAAAAGGAGAGAGAAATTGAACTGCACTCACCGTAGAAAATGTCTTTATCTTTATTTTTCCATCATTGTTAAAAACACTGGACAAAAAGTGCTGGACAAGGTGCAGATGGTGCGGCGGTAGACGCCATGGAGGTAAGGTGACAGGCTGTTTCACGCCTCTTTTCCGGCGCTTCTACGGACCACCCTCCTTTCCACGTCATCACGTTATTTAAATATCTTAATTTACTATGACGTCAGAATCATGTGACAGTGATTAGTGAAAACAAACAAGTATACATAATATTTATAAAACCACAGATCCATTGTAGATATTGCACATCGATACTACAGGAGGTTACGATCTACTCTTTCATTTAGACCTCCGGGGCCCTCCGCCTCTGTACGTATGATCCACAGTAGTTCAGTTCTTAAAAGCGAGCGTTGTCTGTCTTGCCCTATCTTACCGGGGACTCTTTCTATGCCGGCATATCTTAGAACTGAAAAATCATTATCATGGCTCTCCTTCATATGATTAATTAGTCTTGTAGCTCCTATACCCGTTTTCAGGGAGTAAATATGCTCCCTGAAACGGGTACACATGGCTCTTCTAGTTTGGCCGATGTAAAATCGGCCACACGGACAGAGGATACAGTATACCACAAAGGTGGTTTTGCAACAGATGAAGTCTTTTATGGTGATATCAACACCATTTAGGCAGAGGTATCTGCCTTTTATCATAGCTGGGCACCACTTACAGGAACCGCACTTATAGTTCCCTACTAAGTCATTTTTTAACCAAGTATCTTTTTTAGAAGTAAATTTACTCCGGACTAGATTGTCCTTTAAATTTGTACTTCTTCTAAAGGTGACATACGGTTTTTTATTTACCCATTCCCCCAACGTGGGATCTCCTTCCAACATACCCCAATATTTATTTATTACGCTGCGGGCACTACTTGGTTAAAAAATGACTTAGTAGGGAACTATAAGTGCGGTTCCTGTAAGTGGTGCCCAGCTATGATAAAAGGCAGATACCTCTGCCTAAATGGTGTTGATATCACCATAAAAGACTTCATCTGTTGCAAAACCACCTTTGTGGTATACTGTATCCTCTGTCCGTGTGGCCGATTTTACATCGGCCAAACTAGAAGAGCCATGTGTACCCGTTTCAGGGAGCATATTTACTCCCTGAAAACGGGTATAGGAGCTACAAGACTAATTAATCATATGAAGGAGAGCCATGATAATGATTTTTCAGTTCTAAGATATGCCGGCATAGAAAGAGTCCCCGGTAAGATAGGGCAAGACAGACAACGCTCGCTTTTAAGAACTGAACTACTGTGGATCATACGTACAGAGGCGGAGGGCCCCGGAGGTCTAAATGAAAGAGTAGATCGTAACCTCCTGTAGTATCGATGTGCAATATCTACAATGGATCTGTGGTTTTATAAATATTATGTATACTTGTTTGTTTTCACTAATCACTGTCACATGATTCTGACGTCATAGTAAATTAAGATATTTAAATAACGTGATGACGTGGAAAGGAGGGTGGTCCGTAGAAGCGCCGGAAAAGAGGCGTGAAACAGCCTGTCACCTTACCTCCATGGCGTCTACCGCCGCACTATCTGCACCTTGTCCAGCACTTTTTGTCCAGTGTTTTTAACAATGATGGAAAAATAAAGATAAAGACATTTTCTACGGTGAGTGCAGTTCAATTTCTCTCTCCTTTTTTATGATATTACAGCGTAGCCTTGGATTACGAGCATAATTTGTTCCGGGATGGCGCTTGCAATCCAAATGCACTCTTAAATCAAAGCAAATTTTTCCATAAGAAATCATAGAAATGCTCACAATTGGTTCCACACCCCCAAAATAATTATTTTATATTCTGAATAACATATAAAACAGATGAAACAAACATTTATAAGCAGCTGAATATGTGATAGTATAAGTTACTATACAGTATAGCAATCAGCATGTGGAGTATAATGTATAGTAAGTGCATAAACCTGAAAAACAGCCGCAGTTTGTAGATACAGGATGGAACTGCAGATCCCCATAATGCAGTAGTGTAGTACAACAGGCTAGAATAGAGAAGCAGGGCTGCTGTCAGAGGTCTGTGTGGTCACATGACAGCTATGGAGAAGGAGTTTGTGAAGGGATGGACCAATCTGGGGAGAGAGGGGTTACATCTATGAAGAGATTACCTCCACAGTCCTGTCCCCTGATATAAGCCCCAGCCTGAAGTGGATCTGCTATGATTTGGAAGGTGAGAGAGACTTCTCGGGTCAGAATACACCAAAGCAATGCTCTTAAACCAAGCCACAATTTTGAAAAACTGTGAGCTCTTAAACCAAAATGCTCTTAAACCAAGTTACTCTTAAACCAAGGTACCACTGTATTTTTATTTGATAAACTCAAGCCTTCCAGTACTTATCAGCTGCTATATGTCCTGCAGGAAGTGGTGTATTCTTTACAGCCTGACACAGTGCTCTCTGTTGCCACCTCCAGGAACTGTCCAGAGATGGAGAGGTTTTCTATGAGGATTTGCTACTGCTGTTGACAGTGCCTGTCAAAGCAGAGGTGGCAGCAGAGAGGACTGTTTCAGACTAGAAAGAATATGCCACTTCCTAACAGACATACAGCAGCTGATAAGTACTGTAATGCTTTTAAATAGAAGTCATTTAGAAATTTGTTTAACTTTCTGACAACAGTTGATTTTAAAACTTTTTTTTTCCCCTCAGCATAACCCTTCTAGGGCAAATCTGCTTTGTTAATTGGTATTTATGTATTACTTCATTCCTGTATAATTACATTTAGACTAGATTTACTTTTTAAGACTAGGTGATTTACTGTTCAGGAAATCCGTGTGACATAAGAGACCTATTCTGGCTGACATTGTTTGTCAGTAACTTATTAGCCAACAACAAAGTCAACTACTAATAAAGAAAATGTAGCTGATTTGAATGGGATTGAGTTGCAACCCAAGGGCAGGAGCAGCACTGGAACTGAACAGACTCATTCTCTCCTTTAAACAATCAACTATTTCTCCAGCAACCTCAGAGGATCCTCTGACAAGGTTTCGGAATTCAACCCGACACTTCTAGTGACTAATGTCTTCTGATATAATATTAGACTACTTTAAGTGCTTTCTCATGCTTATCCCTTTTTCTTACTGATTATTTGTTATTTCTATTACCGTCTCCTTTGCTGCAATGGAAGAATCATACATATTTATAGGCTCTGTCTTTTTCTGGTCTTTTTTATTTGTATTAGGGAGATAAGCCCTACTTAGTGAGCTAGCAATATGTAAGTCATTGCAGTTGCTATCATTTCTGACATTCATACAAATCTTGAGATTTAACTGCTTTGGAAGGTTCAATGAGGGAGCCTTTGTGATTTTAGCCAGTGGCATGGAATTCGAGTACATCTCTACATATCAACCATATGTATTGCTGTGAAATGACTTCCTTCCGAATAGAACAGCTAGCAGTACCTTTTCAATTTGACACACTCACTCTCTGTGTGATTGCCTGAGCCTGACTTGCAATCGCTACAGGATGTTTTTCTTGTATTAGTGTTGCTCTAAGATCTTATACTGATGCATCAGATTGTAAAACTAATGACTCGTCTTGGTCCTAATGCTTCACGAGACTGGGCTGTAGTGTCTGTAACAGCCTGTTTTATTAACTCCAACCATGCTTACTGCCGTTTTTAGATCATTGTCTTCATCTTATTTTGTGCTTACACTCCTCTTAGAATTAGGGACCTAAAAAACTGCTGAATATATATATATATATATATATATATATATCTATATCAAGGGGAAATCTTATTACCTATGACATACAGACTGTACATTCTTGGACTTATTTTGCATTGTGCACTGAACTTATAAATGAGTTTATACAAAGAGCAATAATAGTCAATAGTAGACTTAAACTGTTGTATAGTACAGTTTAATAACATATATAATCTATAGTTCTTTGTATAGTTCCATTGCCACCAAATGTTCCTATATATCTACAGAAGTGTCCATTCTTACCTTTCTCTTAGATAAGTTATCAAATCTTATTTTTCATGACAGCTTTTCACCAGAATATCTACCCAAAAAAGCTCAAAAGGCCTCATTTAGATAATAATCTCTGTATCACTCCTAATATACTCATACTCATATACTAATAGACAGTGTTTATAATTACCGGAAAAGGTCATGATCTCAAGTTTCGAAAAAAAACCATTGGAAAAAATTAGAAAACTCTATCTCCTGCTCCCCTGATGGGTGGGAAGAGGCAGAGTGGTTGATGGGGGGGTGGGGGTGGAGGTGTGACCTCATTTGTCAACGTTTATGCCTGGAAACAGGCATAAACCAGGCAAAAATGTACATCAGCTTGACAGCAGATGTGAATTTTCGTGCAACACCTGTGCCAAGTGCAGGTCCTGCCTGGATTCATTGAGAGACGTGCACCACTTTGTGGACCCTATGGGGTAATTGGAGCAGGGCCTAATTTAAAGTGTACCTGTCGTTATAATGTTCAAAAACTAAATCAAAGCAAGTTTGCAATATACATTCATCTTTTTTTTTTTTTTTGTTACCATGCTGTAAAACAAAGCTGAACTTTCCAGAAATCCAGGTCCAGTCTCCTGAAGGCAGATTTTCTGACTCGTACAGAGCCAGTACAGAGAGTCTAGGCTCAATATGTCAATCAATCTCATGACTGCCTTCTCTTTGTGAGCCCTCACATGGCCTGGGATACACAGGACTTCCTGTTTTCTGACTGTTTCCTGTTTTTTGAGAAAAAAAGAGCATGAAAACAGGAAGTGCTGTGTTTTCCATGATAAAAATAAAATAAAAATAAGTTACAAACTTGTTTGTATCCAAGGTACTGTTCATTTAGATTTTAAAAGTTATAAAGACATGTACACTTTAAGACTGGTGTATGAGTATGCCAGTCTTAATACATGTCCCTTCAAATTCTTGGCCACGCACTTCTGTTACTGATATCACTCTGACCCTCACCTGTCAAACTTCTGGCATGTTGCTATGTAATCAGAAGTTAAATAAAAGTTTAGGCACACTTCAAGGGGAGCCTGTAAGGTCTCTAATGTCCAACAAACTGCCAACAGTACCTAAAGATGATGTTCCCTGCTTGCAAGTACTGGGAGGAAGTAGGCTCAGCCAACACTACTGAAACCATCTACACCTCCACAATTAGTAACCAATAATGTGATTTCCCACAGCAATAAGGCTTTTTAAACTTAATTTTATTGCAGTGTACAAATAAACAGTCTTAACAGCTCAGTCTACAGCCCCTTTCCATCTCACCACATTGATTATTTTTATTTATGTAGTTATTTAATTCTTTGTTTACTTTTAGATTTTAGTTTAGATTATGTTTCAGGAGAGGTCAGAGAGGATTTGCAACACAGCCGCCAGAAATATCGAAGAAACAAGGACAGAACGGTAAATCGAGTAGCTTGTATTGTGATGTATATGCAAATGTAAAAAAGTCAAAAGGTAGAACATTGTAAATCAAATTTTAAAAAAATATAGGAGGCTTATAAAAATAAAATTACTTTTATTAGTTTGCTCATCAAAAAAATGGTCAACAAAAGAAGGTCAATACCAAATTACATAGTAACATAGTAAATAAGGTTGAAAGAAGACAAGAGTCCATCAGGTTCAACCTAGGAAAATTCTACTGTGCTGATCCAGGGAAGGCAAAAACCTCTATGAAGCAGACGGCAACTGCCCCATCACAGGGAGAAAATTACTGCCCGACTCCAATGGCAATCAGAACAATCCCTGGATCAACGTATCACCGGAAATCTAATGCCCATAATTTGTAATATTATATTGTTCAAGAAAAGCATCAAGGCCTCCCTTAAACTTATTTAATGAATCGACCATGACAACATCATGTGGCTGAAAGATCCACAGTTCTACCGCTTGTACAGTAAAGAACCCACATTAAAGCTGATGGTGAATTCTTCTTTCCTCTAGACGTAGAGGATGCCCCCTTGTCATGGTTACAGACCTAGGAGTAAAAAGACCACTACAAAGACCTCTGTACTGTCCATTCATATATTTGTACATTGTAATCAGATCACCCCTAAGACGTCTTTTTTCTAGCGTAAATAACCCCAAGCTTAATAACCTGTCCTAGTACTGTAACCCACCCATTCCCTTAATGACTTTTGTTGCCCTCCTCTGCACTCGCTCCAGTTCAGCTGTGTCCTTCTTATATACCGGTGCCCAAAACTGTACACAGTATTCCATGTGTGGTCTGACCAGTGATTTATAAAGAGGCAAAACTATGTTCTCATCTTTAGTATCTACGCCTCTTTTGATGCATCCTATTATTTTATTTGCCTCGGCAGCTGCTGCCTGGCACTGATCACTAAAGTTGAGTTTACTGTCCACCAATACCCCCAGGTCCTTTTCGGAAGCAGTTTTACCCAGTGTTTTATTATTTAGCACATAACTGTACTTATTCTTTCTACTGCCCGAATGCATAACCTTTCATTTATTCACATTAAACTTAATTTGCAATTTCACTGCCCAAGCCTCCAGCTTCTCCAAATCCCTCTGTAATATGATATTATCATCCTCTCTGCTGATTACTTTACCCAGTTTAGTAACATCTGCAAACATGGAGATTCTACTCTGCAGCCCCTCTACAAGGTCATTAATAAAAATATTAAAAAGAAGTGGACCCAACACTGAACCCTGTGGTACCCCACTAGTAACTAAAACCCAATCTGAATATGTTCCATCAATGACCACCCTCTGTTTCTTATCGTACAACCAGTTACTTACTCGTTTGCAATATTTAGCTTAAAGTAGTTGTTAAAGGAACAGAAGATTGCTGAAGCCTTCAACTCCCTGGCACTCATTTATGGAATAGTAATCAGGGAAAGAGAGTTGAACTGGGGACTCTCTAATTGGTTAAGAGTAGAGATGCACGATTCTCAAGCACATTCAGGTTCATCCAAACCCAAGCATTTGGCATTTGATTACCAGGGGCTGCAGAAGTTAAATATAGTCACAGGCTATATTCATACACAAAAAAGATCATCCCGGCTGATACTGCAGTAAATTCCGGATGATCTTTAGGGCCGCAGAGTTCTCATGCGGGCGCATTTGTGCGCGCCCGCATCAGAACTCCCCACAGCACACAATAGAGTGAGCGGCATAAATAGGCTGAAGGAAGCCGTGGGCGGGCCAGTGCTCGAAAGGGACTCACTTACATATTTCTTTTTGATTAACATTCTTGAAAATGGCGGGACCAACAAAGAAAAGAAGAGAAGCAGAGAAAAGATGAGGTACGCAACTGTAGGGAGATATCAGCAGATTCAGGCTATTTCCCTTTAACCCTCAGCAGTTAGTAGCAACTTAGAGTTATGCAACCACCTGACAGTTATTCATCAGACTTTGATTAGTACAATGACTTTCCTCTGGGACACCGAAGCCCAAAGGCCTTTTGCTGTTGTTGTGTAACCCCATTGTATGCATGTATTACCCTAAAAACTATTTATGCCATAATTAACCACTAATAATTCATTGCTCTAACATTCTTCTAACAATCACCTATTAAATTTACACAACCCCTTTACCTGTGGAAGCTAATGCACAAATAAATTTGACACCTGGTTCTAATATTAGAAGGAAAAAAGTAAGAAACAAGGGTGACATTTCAACAGCTGTGTTAAGCAAAAGGTGTGTGAAAGCTATCATGACTATAAAAACATGACCTAACTTTACTCTGTAGAACACCTCTACAACAAGTAGGAGACAGTAGAAGCATGGATTCACTTTGTTCTAGTTAGGACTATGAAACATTATATTCCAAGGGAACCAATCAAGCCAAAAACGGCAATAAAGCTTAGGAAATGTGCTGGTGCATTACCCAGCATGCTTCCCAAGCATACTCCTGTACCCTGTGTTCCCTGCTTAATCCTGAATCTTACATTTATAAAGTCCCACACTGTATGCTAATTCCGTCAAAGTAGTCACGGTCCTGGGCGGGTTGCTGTGCTGCAATCACGCCCCTCTGGGCGTGATGGAAAACGCTGTACACTGTGACGTCACCCGGGAACCGGCATTGCACATCGGCAGTGCGCCAATGCCTTTACTACCCCGAGCATGCACAGTACAGTGGATGGAGACCCTGCTTTACTGCGCCTGCACCACAGTGTACAGCGCTTTCCATCATGCCCAGAGGGACATGATTACAGCACAGCAACCCGCCCAGGACCGTGACTACATGGAGGAACCACAGCCCAGATGACTACTTGGACGGAATTAGCATACAGCGTGGGACTTTATAAATGTAAGATTCAGGATTATTAACCCCTTAAAGACAGAGCCAATTTCGATTTTTGCACTTCCATTTTTTTCCTCCTTGTGCTTAAAAGGCCATAGCAGTTGCATTTTTTTCACCTAGAAACCCACATGAGCCCTTATTTTTTGTGCCACTAATTGTACTTTGCAATGACAGGCTGAATTTTTTCATAAAGTACACTGCAAAACCAGAAAAAAAATAAATGGTGAAATTGAAAAAACAAAAACAAAAACATGCATTCTGTTTATTTGGGGGTATTTACTTTTACGCCGTTCGCCCTGACATAAAAATGACTTGTTATATATGTTTCTCAGTTTGTTACGATTATAGCAATATGTAACATGTATAACTTTTCTTTTATGTGATGGCTTGTAAAAAATTCAAACCATTGTTAACAAAAAAATGTTCCTTAAAATCGCTCCATTCCTAGGCTTATAGTTTATACTTTGGTCTATGGGGATGTGTGGGGTTGCGACTTTTTGATCGCTTTTTATTACAATTTTTCTGGATTTGATGCGACCAAAAATACGCTTATGCCGTTCACCGTGCAAGATCAGGAATGTGATAAATTAATAATTCGGGTGATTACGCATGCGGCGATACCAAACATGTTTATTTATTTATTTTTATTTATAACATGGGAAAAGGGGGGGTGATTCAAACTTTTATTAGGGGAGGGGGCTTTTTATTTATAACAACACTTTATCTATTAATTTTACACATAAACTAGAAGCCCCCCTGGGGGACTTCTAGTGTATGCGCTCTGATCTCTCATTGAGATCTATGCTGTATAGTTATACAGCATAGATCAATGAGAAAGGCACTTGATTGCTTCCGGCTGCTGCAGCCAGAAGCAGTCGAGTGCCGAGCCGGGATCAGCGCCATTACGGTGGTGGTGGGGGGGGGATTCACCTTATTAGACACCAGGGATGAGGCTGCATAAAGGATTCAGATGCAGCTGTCAACTTTGACAGCTGCATCTGAATCCTTTATTAGCAGGCACGGCGATCGGACGGTTCCCGCTTATTGCCGCGGTCCCGCTGAAACCCCCCAGGGTTAAGTATACACCCTGTGTTGTTAAGGGGTTAAGTAGGGAACACAGGGTGCAGGGGTATGATTGGGAACTGTGCTGAGTGATGTACTTTATTGCCATTTTTGGCATAATTGGTTCCCTTTCAACTTTATTTAAGCTCAATGCTGGGAAGTGTGGTTTAGGGATGATTAGAGATGAGCGAGATGTTTACCTGTAGTGATTCTTTTAGGTTGGATTCACTAATATTCACATATTTTCAGTGAAATTCACGAAATTCGCAAAGCACATTTCCGAGCGCTTCGCTCATCTCTAGTGATAATGTCGGTGGAGGTGGAAGTAGCTAACTTCTTCTACTACTTGGATTTCAAGTTAAAAATAATATAGTAGATGGAAGAGAAGGTCATTAACACAATGATATGGCAGCTGAAATGTTTTATTAGAAATTATCAGTTTTATTGCACACTTTAGACTTGGGACTTTTTGAGTATATGGCTGATTTGGCATCTGTTAGCACCCTGTTACCTTTTGAATTTGATGATATAATCTAACTGTGGGGAAAAGTGTCATGTGTTAGACTTGCATGTGGCTTTAAAGAGTACTTGTCATTTTTATTTTTATTTTTATTTTAACATATTGCAACTTACAGTAAAAAAATTACACAAATTTACATAGTCCAAATTGTGGAGAAAAAAAAACCAAAAACATAAATATCCATATATATGGATATATAATTTTTGGCATGTCATCAAAATACTGCTGTGATCAGGAGAGAGCTCAGTGCCCATGTGATCCACTCCCTGGCCGCTCGCTCATTCTGACAATCTAGCTGTCAGGACTGTATCTTTGCAGAGCATTATGCGCCCCTCTGCTCGTGCTGTGCGGCCGAGAAGGCGCTGATATTCTCTTATTCTGTTCTGTGTTTTGTTTTGCTGTGTCTGAACACTGGTTTATTTGCTCTCTTTGGGAGACACACCCGACTTCACCTGCTGAGTTCTGTCTGGCCATGTCAGGGTTAATCTGTGTTTTGGTTCTGCTGTGACTGACAGGTCTTCCTGCCAGTGGATCTGTTTTGTTCTCAGGTGTCTGTGCTTGGAGATCAGGGGGATGGTCCAATTATGTTCTGGATCAGAACCCTGGCCTCCTATATAACTACCTCAGTCTGGGATATCTTTGCCGGATATTGAGCTTGTCTCTGCCTGGTTCTGTGTTTCTATTCTTGCTCTGTTGATTCTGACCCTGCTTTGCCTTTCTGACCATTCTTGTTTGCTGCCTGCCCCTGACCATACTGCCTGTATATTGACTTTGCCTTCGGATTGTGATTTTGTACTTTTGCTGCCCGTTTGTTGTGACCCGGACTGTTGACCATTCGTTATTGTGTTTTGTCTGTCTGTCTTGTCCTTGTGTCCCACCTAGCCAGCGCAGGGACTGCCGCCCAGTTGCTCGCCGCCATTTTAGGGCGGATTGTGGCAAATAGGTAGAGGACAGTGGGCGGGGCTGAGCTTAGGGCTCACTGTTTGTCTTGTCCTGCTGTCCGGTTCCTAACAGAATATCCGGCCATACTTTTTTTTTTTTTTTTTTTTTTCTCTCCACCTTGCTATGGACCCCATGAAAGCTCTGGTTGAGCAAATGCAAAGTCTCAACCAGCTTGTTCTGGACCTTACGCAACGGGTGCAGCAGGTAGAGTCTTTCCTGGGCCAAAATGCCATGCTATCTGCTGCTGCTCCCCCAGAACCTCCAGTGCAGCTTCCTGATAGATTCAAAGGCGAAAGAAAGGCCTTTCGAATCTTTAGAGAGGGATGTAAGTTGTTTTTCAGACTTTGTCCCCGGTCCTCTGGGGATGAGAGCCAGAGAGTGGGCATTATTATGTCACTCTTACAAGGACCTCCGCAGGAGTAGGCCTTTTCTTTGCCTCCAGATGCCACTGAGTTATCTTCTGTGGATCAGTTTTTCTCTGCATTGGAATTACTGTATGATGACCCTGACAGGGCAGCAGCAGCTGAGAGGCAGTTGACTACTTTGAGACAGGGGAAGCGACCGGTGGAGGAGTATTGTGCTGAGTTCCGCCAGTGGTGCGTTCCATCCGGATGGAATGATCCTGCACTTAGATGCAAGTTTAAGCAGGGGTTGTCTCCTGGCATTAAGGATGCCTGGACAGGGCATCCAGAACCTTCCACCCTTAAGCAGGCCATGAATTTGGCTATTCGTATAGACCGCAGGCTCCGTGACAGACATAGGGAGAAAGTAGACTCTGACTCTTCTAAACAATCTGTCTCCTATTCTGTCAAAACCCCTCTTGTTACCCCTACTATTCCTGAGGACGAGCCCATGCAGCTGGGACTATTAGACGCCAAGACCAGGCGAGAACACCGGAGACACAATGGTCTATGTTACTACTGTGGTGACAGTGGCCATTTCATCAGTTTCTGCCACAAGCGGCCCAAGCGGCAAGAAAACCTGCACCCAGATCATCGGCGTCCAGGTGACTCCCAGGAAGGTCACTTGGGCGCACAGGTACCCTCCGGCGAAATTAATATTTCTAGTTCTGTTGTACCTGATTTGCCTGTATCTGATGTGAATTTAACATGTTGTTCTGCTCGTCCTGTCAGTAAGCCTGTTCTCCATGCCATGGACTCGTCTTCTGATGAATGGGAGTCAGATGGCAATCTTCTAAGTGAGGTTGAGTCCTGTGAGGGTCCTGAGGCCCCTCATAAAAGGGGGGGTACTGTCAGGACTGTATCTTTGCAGAGCATTATGCGCCCCTCTGCTCGTGCTGTGCGGCCGAGAAGGCGCTGATATTCTCTTATTCTGTTCTGTGTTTTGTTTTGCTGTGTCTGAACACTGGTTTATTTGCTCTCTTTGGGAGACACACCCGACTTCACCTGCTGAGTTCTGAGTTCAGGAGATACAGCAGGGCAATGACTCTCCCTGTGGTTATCTCCTGATCGCAGCAGTGAGACCAGCTGCATACAATAACCCTAGACATTACTGATGACATTTAAAAAAGCAAAAGTCAGCAGCACTCCTCTGTCTCTGTTCACACTGTGGGTTGCACCCGGCATGTGGCTGAAGTACAGACAAAAAAACAAGATGTGCAACAGCAACCTACAGGTGCAAGTGCTTACCATACATTGTGCACTTCCCCCTTCCCGGTATACACATGATAAAAACCTGCTCTATAGATATTAGAAAATGTGGATCTTAGCAAACCATTTGATTAGCGTGTACCATGTCACCACGTTAAGGTGGCCTCAGAGACATGGTCCCATTCTAGCTTTCTTACTCTAGCAATGGCCTCTCCTGGGCTAACAATAAGCCTACAACTGGGCAGATAGGGTCCATTTAATCTCTTTTAATACCACCCTGTCTTTTATTATTCCTCATGGAAATAACAAGAAGGGTAACCACTACTATATTTACTTTTAAAAGGCCCATATCTTTTTGTTCTTCATATAAAGCTTTGACTTTCGACCACAGCTACCTTTATCTGCCAATGCTTTACTAGTCTTAGCACAATGCCGTGTTATTAGGGAAACTGTAGACCTCACCACACACATTAAATTCAGGCCGTAGGAGCAACTACCAGGCACTTGCAACATCCATTTCATCATTGAGACTCACATTTTACAGCCGTCTAAATAAAACCATATGTGGACTTAAAGATACTGATGACTCTTCTCTCTGGGAATTTTGCATAGTTTGTTCCAAGACTGCGGCAATAGAACAGGGATATACATTAGAGTAACAGGAGCAAGCAGCACAGACAAGCAGGTTGACAGGCTATGTGCTGGTGCTTAATATCGGAGCTACTTTTTATACCTTTTCCATGCAATATCTAATATACATACATCATTTTGCTACTTTGTTCCATACATTTTCTAATTATCAATACCTACTGTTTTATTTTTATGGTGACACGTTTATGGACCATAAATTCTCACCTCTTTGCCGAGGCGTCCCGTTGTCTCTAACAGGTGTCGCTATTGTACATTAAGTCATAAGACGTATCGTGCTAGGTCAATGACCCATATCGAGTAACACTCATTTATTTATGTTTACATCATGTTTTTTCTACTTCTAGTTTACTTTTCTAGCTAAGATGGTTGAAAGAGACAACATGGCTGCCGAGGCCTAGATATAGTCTCTTATATTGACAGGTGACAATTTTTCCTTAAAAACAGGTAATAATTGAGGCGTCCTGTTTGTTCATTATTTTTAGACCTGCACTCATTTACAGAAGTTTTTTTTTTTCCTACTGTGTGTGCACTGACGGCCAATTTCACAATGACCTCAATAGAGTACATTATTATTTGTATGACCACATGTTATTATTTTATTCTTTATACATTTTATGGTCATATATTGATATTATTTTACTGTGTGTGAGCAACATAGCCTAATGGACATATTGATAGTACCACATGGTAAAATGCCCAACGTCATAGATAATAGGTGATACTTTATTGTGTAATACAGGTTTTCTTTCATTCCTTTCTTTTATTTTTCATATATATATATATATATATATATATATAATGTATCTGTATTGCAAAGCTTTTACTCTGTTCAGAAGTACATACTGTAATTCTATTTGAATATGTAGATAAGCCGTAGACTGAAATATTTTTGTTTATGTGTAAAAAGCCATAGAAGGTAGTGGAACAAATATGACTTTTCTAGTTAGCTGAGTTTCAGTCTCCAGAGTTCATTAGATTTGATTATACAGTATAAATAACACCGGTCTATGAGTCCCAGTGTCACATTTGTTTTTTCATGTAGTATCCAATTTTCCATGCATAAAAATAAATGTTTAGCATAATGATCACTGTGATGCAGCAGATAGTCAACCACTGTGCAGGAAATGTAAGAGTTACTGTCTACCCATGTGCACAGTCTCACTGTAACACTTCTCATATTGTATAGCTGCAATTTTTCTGTTGGTCTGGAAAAAGAGTGATCCCAAGAGTCTGATCTCTGGTCTCTTTTCCCCAGGGGAATTAAGTTATATGACTTTATTCAGGTTTTCCCAGACTCCCTGGGGCTGCATCCAACTTCTTCAGCCACTTCTTCAATTTTTTCTGTGGATTCATAATTGTTTGTTTTCAGGATACCCCATTAAGAAGTTTATGGATGATTCTTTTCATGGCATTTACAATTTTAATACTTTAACTCCTTTCAGTTATCATAGAGATAGTGAGTAGATATTAGCTGCTATTATGTGTTCCTTACACTGGGGCAACTTAAGCTGTGAATTAAGCATTGGGCGCATTATAACTCTTACTGCAAGCTGCAGCTGGATTTCCTCTGCCTTTGTCTTTGTTAGGACTAGAAGTATCACTGGGTCAGGGAAGAGACAGGGAAAACACGGACAGTGTACCCTGCAGTTGTCTCTGCCCACTGTCCCTGTCTACTAACCACTATCAGCCCTAGACGGCTGTGGACAACCACAGTTACAGTCCCTAACTTAGATAAGGGTCAAGACAGAACAGACAAACAAGTAGAGATAGTCAAATGGGCCAAGGTCACAGTAATGCACTGGGGCAGCTTAAGCTGTGAATTAAGCATTGGGCGCAGTATAACTCTTACTACAAGCTTCAGCTGGATTTTATCTGCCTTTGTCTTTGTTAGGACTAGTGGTACCACTCGGTCAGGGGAGACACGGGCAGTGTACCCTGTGCTTGTCTCTGCCCACTGTCCCTGTGTACTTACCACTATCAGCCCTTGATGGCTGTGGACAACCACAGTGACAGTCCCTAACTTAGATAAGGTTCAAGACAGAACAGACAAACAAGTAGGGATAGTCAAATGGGCCGAGGTCACAGTAAGTGGGCAGAAAGTGTCCAAAAGAGAATCCAGAATCCAGAGAAAGATCAGGTCAAAAGACAAACGGTCAGGGCCGATGAAAAGCCAGAATAGTGAGAGCAATGGAGCAGAGGTCAGAAAATCAAAAATAAATGCACAGGACAAGTGCAAGGAGAGCTAGCTGGCTAGGGGAATATAGATTAAATAGGCAAGAAAACGGTTAAGACACTGAAGATATTTTATAAGAGATCAGAGGTCTGGTCCAGAACGTGATTGGACCAGCCGCCTGATCTCCAACAACAGACACCTGATAACAAAACACATTGACTGGCAGAGAGACCTGCTCGGCACCGAATCACCAAAGCAAAACAAAGTTAACTCTAAAGTGACCAGAGGAAACTAAGCAGGGAAAATACAGGTATGTCAGGTGAATTAATTAGCAGAACAGAAGGAGTAGGGCAGTGCTCAGACAGAGCTAACAACACACAGAACAAACAAAAACTCATGGCCAAAAATGTAATCTTTGCTGCAGAGGTCATAACTTCACTCAAGACAGCACTGATAAGTCATGGACATGACAGTCTAAAGGCCCCATTACACAAAGCAATTATCGGCCGTATTCGGCCAATAACGACTGTTATGGCAGATACTGTTAGTGTAATAGAAGACAACGATCCGCTGACATGCACAATGTTGGCTGATCATTGTTTTTCAACATGTTGAAACATGAATGATCCCGATAGCAGCGATCTGCTGCCATCACTCTGTGTAATAGGAACGGTGGCCGCAGACATTTGTTATTTTCTATGGGCTATGTTGACTCCTCGCGCCCCCCGAGCGCTCACCTGACAGGTCGACGCTTGTTTACTCCTCTGAATCACCCCATGTAATAGGGGCTTTACTCTGCAGCTCCCCTCCCTCTCCTTCCTATAGACATTCTGACTCGGGTGCAGGATACATGTTTAAACTTCCCAGTAATTGTTCAGCTCACTTCTAAAGCAATCAGTATAGAGAAATGCCAGAAGTCCCACAGACTTGCCCTGCAGGTGTATGTCAATGCAAGTCTATGGGACTTCTGGCAGTTCTGTATACTGCGTGGTTTAGCAGAGGGCTACCAAGAATGATAGTTACCCTTTATATTTATCCATGTGCTGAGCAAAATAGAAAAGTCATGTAAGAGACTTGGCAGATTTCATTTCATCATGTGGCTTAGGTGCGTGAACGATACAAAAATGAAACAAGAAAAAAAATATGGTGCAGTGTTGGGGAAGGGGAGTTGTATCCTGAACATACAACCTTCTTATCAGGCTTTTATAGACTTCCTCTGTTCCTGCATACTTATATGACAATATATGGTATTGAGTAAAGCCGGCAGTATATGCAGAAGGCTCTATGTTGTTTTGCAGTAAATAGTCGTAATGTTAATGTATTATTAGCCGTGTAAAACTCAGTCTTGTCCTTAAAACAGCGCGGTTATATTGAGATGCTAATGTGTACTTTTGTGGCGCACACATAACGCGCCGTCATTTGATTACCGGTTAAATTTGTTTGTCACTTTTTCCACTTACTCATTTAGTTGCTTTAATTTGGCTGGTGTGTATAAAAATAGCTGCCGACGAAAATCCAGCATAAAACCGGAAAGTATTATTATATCTTTTTATATATGTATCGTTTTATCAGATGTGGTGGAGGAAGCAAAGCAGCTCGCTCCCAAATCTAATTAAAAGTTAACGTTCTTATATTAAGCGTTGCAATTACTTAATGCTGTGCTGGGCACTTATTGCTGGATTCAACACTTCATAAACACATTTGTCGCACGCTCCAACTTCAAGTGCTTGACTTGTTTGTAGAAAAGTTTTATTAAAGCGAGACTAAATCATGGAAATTGCTATGCGAGCAAAAGAGGCTTGTATGATCATTCATTAAGAAATGAGTCAGTCAATATTCATAGTCAAGCATGCAGTCTATCAATGACATAGTTATTATACCCTGCATGGAAACAAAGATTAGTATTTTAGTTTTTAAAGGCTTGATTGCACCAACTGGCCATAACATTAAAGGGAAACTGTCAGCAGGTTAAACTAATGTAACCTGCTGATAGACTAATGTAACCTGCTGATAGACTAATGTAACCTGCTGATCAACAAATGTGTAATAGCTGATATCACACCCCGGAAGTAAATAAAGCCAGTGCAAATATACCACAAATGGGGGTATTACTCTGGGTGACGCTACAGCAAGACAATATAAATACATATCAAAAACATTCTGTACCCAGAAATCATATAATCAAAAAGGAATTTTATTAATCATGATCAAAGATAAAATACAATAAAATCATGAAATGAATCAGGACAGTTGATTGCAAAAAAAGCATGGGAAAAGTGCATGTGCTAAAGTGCCGGCATGCAAAGAGTCTTGCGGCAATACAAAAATTGATAATTATTAATAATAAATAGTTGGGTATCTTAACACAGTGGGTTAATCTATCTATAAACACAGTAGGACTCTCAATACAACAAACTGCATGTGTCACAAAGTTAATGCCATGGAGTACCCTACTGGTAGAGCATACCTAAGGTGCTGGTTCACACTCCGACGCGCGTTTCGGCAACACACCTTTCTCGAGGCTCGTCGGGCGCATCGCATGGGCAGAGTGTGAACCAGCACCTTAGGTAATGCTCTACCAGTAGGGTACTCCATGGCATTAACTTTGTGACACATGTCGTTTATTGTATTGAGAGTCCTACTGTGTTTATAGATAGATTAACCCACTGTGTTAAGATACCCAACTATTTATTATTAATTATTATTAATTTTTGTATTGCTCCAAGACTCTTTGCATGTCGGCACTTAAGCACATGCACTTTTCCCATGCGTTTTTTGCAATCAACTGTCCTGATTCATTTCATGATTTTATTGTATTTTATCTTTGATCATGATTAATAAAATTCCTTTTTGATTATATTATTTCTGGGTACAGTATGTTTTTTGTAGGTATTTAAAATGTAACCTGCTGATAGCCCCCTAATGTGCAGGTATGTCTCTTGGCTTCCTCCTCAGCGCCCTTCCAGTGAAGTTAGTCGTTGAATCCGTGGTCAGGAGCACCATTAGGAGCACTGCCCCGCCCCATTGTGCGGATCCAGCCCACCCGCTCCATTGATTACTATTAGAAGAAGCAGGCCAGCTTGGCACAATGGGGGCGGGGCAGTACTCCTAATGGTGCTCCTGGTCATGGATTCAACTATTAACTGCACTGGAACTGCACCGGGGAGGAAGGTAAGAGATATACCTTCCTCCTTGGTTTCCCGTGCCCATTAGGGGTCTATTAACAGGTTACATCAGTTTAACCTGCTGATAGTTCCCCTTTAATATTATGTAAAACATGGCTACTGTGATGACATCCACTGTGCCTCCTGACACTATTCTATCATAACCAGTCGAGATGCATGAATCAGCTCAGCGCAAATTGAATTCCGTCTGCCTGTTAAAAAAACATTGGATTCTCCTGAATGAACTTTTTTTTTCTGATTTGTTTTGTCATTTTATGGTATACTGGGACGCCTGGAGGTACTGAGAGGCATTGAAGCTTTTACTTACTACATTCAATAGAATGGGTGCTCCGTTTACAGCCCAGCTATTGACTTATATGTACAAGAGTAGGGGCTCTTGCCTTTGACAGTAGTACTTGCTTTGGAATATAATTTATGTGAGCTGTTACAAGGTCCTTTTGTATACAAATCAGGATCTGAATCAAAAACAGATCCAATAATCCTATTCTTCAAATCGGACCTGAAATAAATCTTGGAAAATTTGGTTATCTCTAATAGTTAGCGTTACGTTTTTAACCATTTGTGGTGTGTTAGATCTGCTGTGGGAGTAGACCGGATGAACTAGTCATTACTTCCCAAGTGCATCATTGAGCCTAGGGCATTCATAGCTGGTTCAGTGTGTCCTGGAGTCACTTTGGTAGGTACTAACCACTGCATGCCATATAGACCTGCTGTTTTGGGAAATTCTTAGATCTAGTTTTCTAGCCATAACAATTTGGCAATTGTTCAAAATGACCTAGATCTATTTTTTTTTAAATTAAATTGTTTGGGAGTTGCTCAATGCAGGCCATTAAAAAGGACTGTAAAAGTCAAATCTGCACAGTAGATGAGAGAAGCCAATCTGGCAAATGGCCCTGTCAGTTGGCTTTGTTCTGTGAAGCACATTTTTGACTAGTCGTTAAGGAAATTTGCAAAAAAAACCCTATTACCTTAATCCTTAGCACCCGTCCAATCTGCTGCAGGCCCCTCTGTGATGTCAGCACCTCCCCCTTACCCTCTATATAAGGCGGTTCGTTAATGGAGGTGGCCAGTTGACTGTGTGAGGAGGAGGGAGCAGGATCACAGCAGGCAGTTACAGCAGAACAGGGAGAGACTAACAGAGTGATATAGGGACAGAGAGGAGAGGAATGGCCGAAACCGAAATTGGATGAATGACAGGCTGATTGCCTTTTTTTTTTTTTTTTTTATTGGATTTTTCAATTTTTTACACTTTTACAACATGCTTTAACAACCTCGCCCTTCTGTAATAGTCCCAGTATTGTAGCAACTATAGGTCGGCTTTTTTAATGAAATAAATTAAGATTTGATTAGCAAATCTTAACAAGTTTGACCGAAAACTCGTGAAGCTCGCAAAACTGATTTTTGGTTGCTTTGCTCACCTTTAATTCTGAACACACGATTATGCTTTGTAGCTGGACCAGCAAGGCCTACAGTGTATGCCTTACCATTCAGTGAGTGTACAGAAAAAGGGACTCCTGCCTTTAGGTATATGCTCCTGCATGTGCTTTTCCATGGAACCTTAACAGCATAGGGCCCTGTGGAAAGTTTGTACAGGATTAGAGACTCCTATCAAATGGCAGAGGTGAGGCCACTTTGAAGTAAGTGGCAATTTTGTGTACATAGCCAACTATATTCTCTAAATTTGCTGAGCTGGGGGCTCTGTATCCAGCCCAACAAACCTTAATTGACCAGATAATTGGCTTGTGTAATAGAGCATTTAGACTAGATGCACTATAAATGCAACAGATTATCAAACAGCATAGGCCACTGTGATAAATCTAACACATTTGAAGACTGCCTCAAATTTCCCAATGGCTCCTAGCCCTGTCAACTGTAGAGCAGCATTTAACTGTATGGATTCCTGGTCAGGAGCCCATACAGTTAAAAAGCTAGCCACAGCACCCAGCAGCACTTGAGAAAGAAACCGGATCTGTTTGGTAACGCGTTGTGTCCCATTTTATTTGTTTCAATAAATAGTTTTATACTTTACCCTCTGATCTATGCCTTGGAACTGCGCCCAGTACAACCTCTAGGTGAAATGGATGTGTTTTCTGTCTATTTTTCCAGAACAGACACCCTTTATGGAAGAAAAAAAAAAAATGAAGGATGTCCATGCCTGATTGAAACCTATGCGTCCATAAATGTATCTAGATATCCTGATTAGAAATCTGAATAAATTTCATGGATGTGTGTGTGTGGTCTCTTAGAGTGCGTGCACACCACAGAATTGCTGCGTATAACCCGCGGCGTACTCCGCCGCTCGTACCCGCAGGCGGCGGCGCGCATTTCCGCCCGTGCCATAGACACTATTCTATGCACGGGCAGATAACACATTCAACCGAAAGAATTGACATGTCACTGCCCGTGCATAGAATAGTGTCTATGGCACGGGCGAAAAAGTGCGCCGCCGGGTGCGGGTAGGAGCGACTGAGTACGCCGCGGGTTATAAGCGGCAATTCTGGAGTATGCAGGCACCCTAAGTGAGTATTTTTCATCAGTATTTTGAAAACAAATTCAGGCGTGCATAAAAAGAAGAAGAGATGGGAGTCCTTCACAAACTCTATTTTCATGGCAGTTTAACTAAAGCAAAAACTTTTCAGTTAACTTTCAATTGTTTTATTTGGAACTGAAGCTTCTATGCTCGGGATTATGATTCACTGAGATTTCTAAAATATCCTAAAAAAAAAAAGAGAAAGAGAGAAAAACTGAAATAATATGCACACAAACAGGGAAAAAAATCATCCTAGCACAACATATAATTTAATTTAAACAAATTTAAATTCCATGGTATTTCTTTGTAGCTTTTTGTTATAATAGATTCCCTGAGGTTGTAAAGGAGAAAAAAATACTTTTTGCTGAAAGGTATAGTTTGTAAAAAGGGGTGAAAAGTGCTCCACTTTACCATATTGCCGACATAGCAGTTGCCTAAAGTGGTGCCATTTTCTGCTATTCCAGCAAATCACTAAGGCGTTCTTCAGCCGGTACAATTTGTCTGTGAAATATATAACATGAAAAGTTAAAAGAAAAGAGTAAGTATACTATTAGCTTTTTATATAATCCATTACATATGAATAATATAACCTTCTCCTGACCCGAAACCATTTCATATGACAGTTGTTTTGCATTTTGTGCAAGCATAAACATCATAGAAAAATATTAGTTAAATTGAATAAATAAAATAAAAATAAACTATACATATATATATATATATATATATATATATATATATATATATAAAACTAATAATGTAAAAAAAGTAAAACAAATATATACAGTATTTATAAAAAAGAGAAAAAAATAAGGTGCATAAGAAGCAATACTTATTTTGAAAAGATAGACATGTGCATCAAAGCATGTATAATAAAGGAAAAATGTTCATGAAAACAACTGCAAAAATCCCTCATGTATAAGATTTCTGTGAAGCTGGAACCACACAATTTTGTAACTATAGACACAGACATATGGGTTGCAGGGGGGAAAAACAATTATAATAGCAAAAATAGATCCCCAGTAGGATTTCTATGCTAAAAATCAAACTGTGTACAGATGTTTCTGGATCCTTATTCAGTTACTGTACATTTGTGGTGGAACAAGTTGATTTTTTTCATTAAAGAAAAGGATTAAAAAAAATTGTAAGTAAAATTAAAAAATATTAAGACATAAACAAAAAAAAAAAAAAGTTGCTCCAAGAAGATGTCTATTTTGTTTACAGAATGTGGTAAAACTTTCACGTTCTAGGGCCTTAATGGACCCTTGGGGGAGATTTATCACAGGGTGTAAAATAAACACTGGTGTAAGCTGCCCACAGCAACCAATCACAGCTCAGCTTTTAGTTCTGGTAAAATAATAGAGGAGCTGTGATTGGTTGCTGTGGACAGTTAACACCGGTGTATATTTTACACCTTTTGTAAAATCTGGGCCTTGGTTATTATATCCCTGTATTAATCCTAATGGGTATGATTTTGTCCTTGGTGCAAGAAAGTACCGGCTGGATGACCTTCATTTTTGCTGAATTCTGATGCACATCTGTGTGCGCCTGCATCCGAATTCCCCGCTGCACACAATGGAGCGTGCGGCCAGAGCCGTACGCTCTGTTGTATGAACTGACATGTCTGTACGACTGCTCTTCAATGAATAGCAGCCGTAGAAAACTGACTCTAGCGGTCCTGGCCAGAGTGTATATTATGTGTATACACTCCGTCCGGGATTACCTCTAGCTGCAGCACAATTTATGTTAAGTATTAATCATGTCCGTGTTGCAAATCAGCAACAACATCGGTAATTAATACTTAACTTACGTTGTGTAAACATGACCTAAGGTATATTATGTTATTTCAAGGGGGAAAAAAGGCTCTCATGGTAAATGAATGAGTTACAGTGACATAGTAACATAGTAAACAAGGCTGAAAGAAGGTAAGAGTCCATCAGGTTCAACCTAGGGAAACCCTACTGTGTTAATCCAGGGGAAGGCAGACAACAACCGACCACCACAGGGAGAATCCCCCCACCCCCACCCCCCGACTCCAATGGCAACCAGAACAATCCTTGGATCAATGTATCACTGGAAATCTAACTTGTAATATTACTGTATAACTGTATAATATTATATTTTTCAAGAAAAGCATCCAGGCCTTCCTTGAACTTTTTTAACACTTAGAGGACCAGGCCAATTTCAATTTTTGCGTTTTCGTTTTTCCCTCCTTGTGCTTAAAAGGCCATAGAATTTGCATTTGTCACCTAGAAACCCACATGAGCCCTTATTTTTTGCGCCACTAATTGTACTTTGCAATGACAGGCTGAATTTTCTCATAAAGTACACAGCAAAACCAGTAAAATTGAAAAAAAAAAAAAAAAAAAAAGCATTTCTTTTATTTGGGGTTTTTCGTTTTTACGCCATTCGCCCTGGGGTAAAACTGACTTGTTATATATGTTTCTCAAGTTGCTACAATTACAACAATATGTAACATGTATAACTTTCATTGTATCTGATGGCCTGTAAAAAATTCAAACCATTGTTAACAAATAAACGTTCCTTAAAATCGCTCTATTCCCAGGCTTATAGTGCTTTTATCCTTTGGTCTATGGGGCTGTGTGAGGTGTCATTTCTTGCGCCATGATGTGTTCTTTCTATTGGTACCTTGATTGCGCATATGCGACTTTTTGATCGCTTTTAATTACAATATTTCTGGATTTGATGCGACCAAAAATGCCCAATTTTGCACTTTGCGTTTACGCCTTTTACCGTGCGAGATCAGGAATGTGGTAAATTAATAGTTTGGGCAATTACGCACGCGGCGATACCAAACATGTTTGTTTATTTATTTATGTATTTTTATTTATAACATAGGAAAAAGGGGGGTGATTCAAACTTTTATTAGGGAAGGGGGCTTTTTATTAATAACAACACTTTATTTTTTACTTTTACACTTATACTAGAAGCCCCTCTGGGTATAAGTACACTGATCTCTCATACAGATCTATGCAGCATAGATCGATGAGATAGGCACATTGATTGCTTCCGGCTGCTGCAGCCGAAAGCAATCGAGTGCCGAGCCGGGATCAGTGCCATCACAGCGCTGACCCCGGAAGGGGTAAGATGTGTGGATCGCTCCTCCCCACTAGACACCAGGGAAAGGCTACATCAAGTAATCGGATGCAGCTGACAGCTGCATCCGATTACTTTATTAGCGGGCACGGCAATCAGACCGTGTCCGCTAATAGCTGCGGTCCCGGGCTACGAGCGGCATTGGGGACCGAAGCGGCCCCGCTCTGAACACATGGAGGCGGCTTTGGTATGGTAAAACAATTAACCTATAAATTTTGTTAAAAACTGTTTAATTTCTAAGAAGATAGGTGTCATCTGGGTCATCCTATTAACAATTAATCGCTCCCAAAGTCCATGAGTAAGGGTCCATTTACACAGAAACATTATCTTCCAAAGATTTGAAGCCAAAGCCAGGAATGGATTAAAAGGGAGGAATAATCTCAGGCTTTCCTTTATGACCTGATCTCTGTTTATAGTCTGTTTCTGGCTGTGGATTCAACTCTTTGGCAGATAATCTATGACATAATCTTTCTGTGTAAATGAACCCTAAGAAAGATGGATTACATAAAACCAATTTACCAAGTATTGACTCATATCACCAAATTTATTCTGAAGTAAAATGCTATAAAAAAAATTCTAAAATAAAGTCATTCTACCTGTCGTGCATAAGGACCAAACGGGTATCATGCTATCTAAACCAATTGTGAAATCAGAGGGTTATCCAGGCTTAGGAAAACATGGCAGCTTTCCAGAACCAGCACTACTCAGTTTGGGTGTGGGTTTTGCAGCTCAGTTCTATTGAATTCAATAAAGCTGAATTGTACCACACACAACCTGAAGACAGTGGTGGTGCTTTTTTTTTTTTTTTTTTTTTTTAACTTATTTTTTTGCAAGTAGGTAGCTGGGTTTTTTGTTCTCCTGGATAACCACTCTAATAGGGTTATCCAAGATTCGAAAAAATACTATACACCTGATTTCTTCCAGAAACAATGCTAATCTTGTCTTCAGTTTGGATGCTGTATGGATACTTAGTTCCTTCCGTGATGTTGTAATATCACAGACAATGGCAGGTGTGGTGCTGTTTTAAGAAGAAATCAGAATTTTTTTTAAAAAATACTTAATAACCCCTTAAAAAAACTGTTTGGTCATCACCAGCTCATAAAAAGTTTGGGTGGAGCGTTACTGTTACTCAAAGATGCACAGTTGGGCTGGGTTCACACTACGTATATTTTAGTCAGTATATGTATATTTCAGTCAGTATATTTCAGTCAGTATTGCAACCAAAACCAGGAGTGGATTAAAAACACAGAAAGGATCTGTTCACACAATGTTGAAATTGAGTGGATAGCCGCCATTTAATGGCAAATATTTGCTGTTATTTTAGAACAACGGCTGTTGTATTGAAATAATGGCCGTTATTTACTGTTATATGGCGGCCATCCACTCAATTTCACCATTGTGTGAACAGATCCTTTCTGTGTTTTTAATCCACTCCTGGTTTTGGTTGCAATACTGACTGAAATGTACTTAGTGTGAATACAGCCTTGCAGTGCATGTGGTCAATATCTGAGACTCTAATTTTGAAAAGATATTTATTAATTGGTTACAGACCACACACAAGTGTCCCTTTTCTGTCCCATTTTCTCTAAAGGAAGGAATGCTTCACAGGTTCCCATTCTTACCACCAATATTTGATGTGTCTTTCAATTGACTAATGACATGTATCTGTAGAGCTAACGGGTAACTCAGCAAAAAAAAAAAATCTTTCAAATCATCTGGTGTCAGGAAGTTATACATATTTATAATTTGCTTCTATTAAAAAAAATCAAGTCTTCCATTACTTATCAGTTGCTGTATGTCCTGCATGAAGTGGTATTCTTTCCAGTGTGGAGAGCAGGACGGGTTTTATATGGGGATTTGCTACTGCTTCGGACAGTTTCTTTCACAAACTGGTTTCCCTAGGTTGAACCTGATGGACTCTTACCTTCTTTCAGCCTTGTTTACTATGTTACTATGTCACTGTAACTCATTCATTTACCATGAGAGGTGTTAGCAGAGAGCACTGTGTAAGACTGGAAATAATACACTACTTACTGCAGAACATACAGCAGTTGATAAGTACTGTAAGATGAAGGTTTTTTTTTTTTTTTTTTAATAGAAGTAAATTATAAATAACTTTTTGGCACTAGTTGATTTGAAAGTTTTTTTGTTTTTTTTTTTGCTGAACTACTAGGTCTTTAAGACCTAAGATTTAAATATGGAACAAAAAAACGTTCACTTTTTGTTAATGATATGTTCTTCAATTAATCACACAAAATTAATTATTGATTAGAAATACAGTATTGACAAATTTTTACTGATTATTTTGACCAAATATATTCTGTTTACAATGTCCAAACTTGAACCAGGGTTGGGAATGCTGGTTCCAGTGTAGCCTCAGTTTACCTATCTACAGTAGGTATTAACATCAGTCAGAATCCTACTGATTATGTAAATCTAAATCTCCAGCCCACACTGTCCATGATTAGAATTAAAACAGAACTCTGGAGAAAAATGTAATCCTTCTTTTATAGCTACAGTCAGTTTAATCAAAATGATTGTGCTTCCAAAAGTATTATCTGTTCTTAAAAACCCACTTGTCCGGATTAATTTCTCTTTTTTTTAGTTTACAAGTAGTAATTACAGGTCTTCTAGGATGTGACAAAGTTTGATTCAAAGTGTCTCAGTCATTAGAACAACTTTTAAAATGTACCAGAGACATATAAAAAAGTTTGATTGGTCGGGTCTGAGTGTTCAGACTTTCATGTTTTCTAAATCTTGTAGAGAGGTATGTTAGATTCTACTACAAATTTATCAATGAAATCCTTAAAGCGACTCTGTACCCACAATCTGTCCCCCCAAACCACTTGTACCTTTGGATAGCTGCTTTTAATCCAAGATCTGTCCTGGGGTCCGTTCGGCAGGGGATGCAGTTATTGCCCTAAAAACAACTTTTAATCCTGCAGTGCTGTGTCTAACGGCCGGGGCTTACATTTGTATATGCATTAGGCTGGCACCACCTCTCCTCTCCTCCCCACCCTCCTCATCATTAGGAATGATCCAGGAACATTTACTGCTGTTTGAGCTTTGCACAGGTGTATTAACGATCCAGCCCATCTTCATTATACACACAAGTGGGGAATAGAAAGCAATCTGCCTGGAGCATTCCTAATGATGGGGAGGGTGGGGAGGAAGGACGGAGAGGTTGTGCCAGCCTAATGCATATACAAATGTAAGCCCCGGCCGTTAGACACAGCGCTGCAGGATTAAAAGTTGTTTTTAGGACAATAACTGCATCCCCTGCCGACCCCAGGACAGATCTTGGACTAAAAGCAGCTATCTGAAGGTACAAGTGGTTTGGGGGGGACAGATTGTGGGTACAGAGTCGCTTTAAAGAGACCCTGACATGAGAAATAACTTTTGACATGTCATGAGACACGTCAAAAGTTATTGATCACAGAGAGTCTCACTGCTGAGACCCACTTTGACCAGGAGATATAGTTGGGGAGAGAGCATGGCAGCAGCGTGATCCACTCCCCAGCTCCTGATTGGATAATTCTGACAAGATGAGGAATGCTGGTAGTTAAATCAATGAAATGCACACTTATGGTCATTCTGAAGGCATGATGCTTATATCAGCACAAAATGTGGGGAATTGCAGCTCACCACCATGCAATTTGCCCAATCTCGGAGAACAATATAACCAAGGATTAGCAGAAGAAACTTTGGGGGTTGAAAGTAGGGGATTCCTCTGGAGGTCAATTTTTAAGATGGGGGATGAAAGAGACTTGTATGCGAGATAACAGAAGTCTATTGTGATGCATTTTGGAGGCTCTACATCTCCATTTAGCAGACAGTTGTTTTGGGGGCTCTACAGCTCCCTATATTAGTTGTTGGAGCCCAAAACATGTCCCAATTTACTTCTGTTTTCCAACATGCAGGTCTTATCTTCATCATCCTCCAACCCACCAGTTTTCTTCTGCTAATGCTTGGCTAAGTAGCTGAATATGTTGCACAAGACAGTCCCTTTGGTTTTCTACAGACTTTAAATGGGACTTGGTTTCTGACCTACTGGAATTGCCCAAGGATGGTTAACTAGCAAGACAGAAAAATAGTGCAGTCAATGTTTTTAGATCCATCCGGCAAAGGGAAACTATGGCAAATCTTAGCATCATTTACAAAGAGATGCTAAAAATATAAATAATATCATATAAAGCCTTTTAAAAATTGACCATATTGAAAAATACAAAAAAAAAATAATAATAAATTAATTAATTAACAATTAATTGTAAATCAAATATTTCGTACAATATATACTGTATGTGTCAGGCTGGGATGTTGAGACATAGGACAGGGTAAAGCCCAGATGCTGGCACCCTCCCCTTTTGGAGTTCCTACCTTTTAGAGTTGTCAGCTCCTTAAAGGCTGTCTCCAACTTGAAGACTGGTCGCTATGCTGAATAAGTGAAACACAAAGACAAGACAATACAAACACAATAAAAGGAGAGTCCATTAGCCGGGTCAGTAACAAACGATTGTTGCGGTACAAAGTCAGGAGGGAAAGGGAGAACTTGGAAAGTCAATAATCAGACACCAGGGTTAACTTAGTCAGTATACAATGCTAGCTTAGTCACACTGTAGGAGGCTCTAGCACAGGCAAGGAGGCATGATGGGGGTAGTAGTCTTATGGAGGCTGGGGAGAATGTGATTCGGGCCGAGACTCTAGCCCTGTCACAGAGCTGACTGGTGGCTGACAACAATGCAGAGCACCTGAGTCATTCGGGGGGTGTGGGGGGAGGCAGTGAGCTCCCGGCAAGAACTAAGGATGCCTTTAACGCGCCCACAGCAACCAGTCAGGAAAGTCGTCAGTGCTTTCAGGAGGCTGGATGCACGCTCCAGCAGTGCCGGGAGCCAAGCATGCCGGCCGACTACTGACAATAGGTCACTGGTTGATTGTAGGACAATGGTTGATTGTTACATTTTGTCTGTGCTTGCTGTGCTGGATTTACTGTGAGGTCCCCAACCTCATGCCCTCTTGCTAAACATTACATAGATCACCATAGGTCACTTTTTTTTCCACAAAATAGTGTTTTTCTAAAAATTTGTATCCCCCCTCCATTACCTATTCTTTATCATATGAGTGGTTTTCTTTCTGTATTGTAAAATACAATTAAAACATAATAATGTTAAAAAGTACAGACACCTACTTTTTTAGCATAGAACTTCATATATATCAAGTGGCACCTGACTTTAAAGTACTATTATTATTATTATTTATTATTTATTATTATTATTATTATTATTATTATTATTATTATTATTATTATTTATTTATTCATTTATTTCAGCATCTCCATGTGATGGACAATTTTTATTAACAGGGGATTCTGGGACATTTCATTCTAAAAATTATCCTCACCCATATGAGCCAAACCTGTCTTGTCGCTGGATAATAAGGTATGTGCACAGGGTATTGTATTCACAAAAACATGTAGCAAAACAGCATATGTTTAAAAATGGGATCAAGCTGCCCCCAAATAAAAGCTACATACAATAAAGCAATTTTGAGAAACATTTTAAAGTCAATGGGAAATTGTCCGGCAGTGCACAGTACAAAATAATGTCCGTAATTATTTAAGGCCGTCAATATAATGAACATGCTCATTATTGATGACCTGCTTTTTCAAAAAAGTTCACACATTTTTTTTTAATCAAAATTATTGCTGTATTTTGCTTTAAATTCTACCATCTATAAACATAGCCTTAAAGAGAACCTGTCAGTTAAGTTATACTGCCAAAGATTTAAAGAAGCAGTTCAGTTTTTTTTTTCTGCCCCCCGGGTAGCCGCTGTCATGTATACTTACAGAAGATGATCGTTGTCCCGTTCCCGTCGGTCAGTTCCCGTCCCGCGGTGCCGTTCAAATCGGGCGTGCTCACTTCCGCCGGCGCCGTGACTCCTCTTCTCGGGCCTTGTAATTTGAACGCCGGAAGTCACGCGCTTCCATAGCAAATGCATGGAAGCGAGTGGCTTCCGGCGTATAATCACTGGTCACAGAAGAGGACTCGCAGCAGCCGGCGGAAGTGAGCGCGCCCGATTTGAACGGCACCGCGGGACGGGAACTGACCGACGGGAACGGGACACCGATCATCTTCTGTAAGTATACATGACAGCGGCTACCCGGGGAGCCGAAAAAAAAAAAACCTGAACTGCTTCTTTAAGAGTAAGTGACCAAAATTACCACTGTCGCTACCAGAATCCACCAATGATAGGCAAAGGCAGTAACAATTTTCCCGCTGCAGTCTACCTTCTTTTAGGTATGGGGTCTGAATTTACATTACATCCTGATATAAAAGTCAGAAGATAACTATCATAACTTAAAGTGACACATTTTGCATTATGACTTCTCTACACAGGTGTAAAGTATAAATGTTGCAGTTTTCATACCTTATTTTACCATTGTAGCCCCGCCTCTCCATGCATGATGTATGATATAAAATAAGGTATGAAAACTGCAACATTTACCCTTTACACCTATGTCGAGAAGTAATAATGCAAAAAGGAGGTGACAGTGTCACTTTAACCCCTTAGCGGCCCATGACGTATCTGACACGTCATGGTGCCGCGGGGGGTTCAGAGAGGGGTCCCGCCGGGACCCCGCTCTGAACGGCGCCGCTCCCGGCTGTGATCCCGTACTGGGCCTCAACGTCGCAATGATGCTGATCCCGCTCGGCAATAGATTGCTATGGCCTGCAGCAGGCCAAAGCAATCTATGACCGATCTAATCGATCTATGCTGTGTATATACACAGCATTGATCTCTATGAGAGATCAGTGCTGTGTATATACAAGTCCCCCAGGGGGACTTCTAGTTTATGTAAAAAAAAAGTAAAAATGTTTTTTTTATTAATAAAAAATCCCCTTCCCTAATAAAAGTCCAAATCACCCCCCTTTTCCCATTTTATAAATATAAATAAATAAACATATTTGGTATCGCCGCTCATAATCGCCCAAAAAATTTATCACATTCCTGATCTTGCACGGTAAATGGCGTCAGCGCCAAATAATTCCAGAGTGCAAAATTGTGCATTTTTGGTCGCATCAAATCCAGAAAAAATTTAATTAAAAGCGATCAAAAAGTTGCATGTGCACAATCAAGGTACCTATAGAAAGAACACATTATGGCGCAAAAAAATGACACCTCACAGCCCATAGACCAAAGGATAAAAGCGCTATAAGCCTGGGAATATAGCGATTTTAAGGAACATATATTTGTTAACAATGGTTTGAATTTTTTATAAGCCATCAGATAATATAAAAGTTATACATGTTACATATCGTTGTAATTGTAACGACTTGAGGAACATGCATAAGAAGTCAGTTTTACCCCAGGGTGAGCGGCGTAAACACAAAACTCTCTGAAATGAAAACAAATTCCTTTTTTTTTTTAAATTGACAGTGCAAATGATTTTTTCCCGGTTTCGCAGCATTATAGGAAAATAAAGTCTATCATTGCAAAGTACAATTGGTGTTGCAAAAAAATAACGGCTCATGTGGGTCTCTAGGTGAAAAAAAGTGCTATGGCTTTTTAAACATAAAAGTGAAAAAAGCAAAAGCGCAAAAAACGAAAATTGGCTTTGACCTTAAAGAGTCACTGTCGATCAAAAAATTTTTTCAGAAATCAATAGACCAGGCGATTTTAAGAAACTTTGTAATTGGGTTTATTAGCCAAATATGCCATTATCTGCATGTAAAAAGCATTTTCCCAGGTCCCCCCTCCTCTCCTTTCTGCCATCCACTCCTCAGAATCAGGAAATCTGGACTGTTTTTTCTTCAGTCGGATCTATCTGGTCTATGAAGAGGGGAGGGGGAAGGGGGAAGAAGGGAGATTAGCGAGCAGCTGAGAGCCGAGAACAAAGGATTACTCAGCGGGGGAGCTATTCAGAGCCATAATTAGTGGTCAGAGAGGTCCTGGTGACTGTCAGAAAAGAGAGCACGATGTGAATGTAAATTAACTCTTTGTTGTCCTGTTTTGCTGCTTTTACTTTCTCTCTCCATAGGAAAACCATGAAGACAGGGGGGAGAGCTTCAAACTGCTTTTTCATGATAAAGATTCATTTTTCGGCTAATAAACCCAATTACAAAGTTTCTCAAATTCGCCTGGACTATTGATTTCTGCAATAAAAATTTTAACAACAGTGACACTTTAACCCTTTAACCCCTTAGTGACCGCCATGCTGCCTTTTCACGGCGGCCACTAATGGGCTTTATTCCGATGCGTACGCCTTTTAACGGCGGGCGCATCAGAATAAATTACCGCCCAGCGGCGGCTGCAGGACAGGTGATCAGCGGTCAGTGTGACCGCTGACACTCTCCTGTAACTACCCGGAGTGGAGGATTCTCCGCTCCGGGCAGTTTAACCCCTTAAATGCCACTGTCAAACCATGACAGGGGCATCTAACGAGTCCCGGTGGATCCCGGACGGCGCCGTGGGTCACTTACGCGATCGCGATGTCCCGCGGCGCCGTCCGGGGTCCCGATGTCTCCATGGTGATCCCGGGGTCCCAATGAAGGTCCCCGGGGTCACCATGGAGATGCCTTATGCTGACAGGGGTGGCTGTGGCTATTGCCTGTCAGCATGAGGCATGATACAATACATTGCAGTACATCAGGTACTGCAATGTATTGTATCAGTGATCAAAGTATTTTACACTAGTGTACAGTAATGTACACTAGTGTAAAAGTGAAAAAAGTGGGCACCAAACACAACACAGCCCCCCCAGCCCCCCCAATAATAAAGATGCATTACATTCCCTATACCCAATAAAACGTGACATAAAAGTGATCAAAAACACAAATCCTATACATATACATATTTGCTATCGTCACGTCCGTAACGACCCAATCTATAAAACTATATCAATAATTATATCGCACGACACACGCTGTAAAAAAAAAAAAAAAAAACAGTACCAGAATAGCTGTATTTTATCAATCCACTTTAGAAAATACGTCATAAAAGAGATCAAAAAGTCATATACATATAAAACTTGGTATCAATAGAAACTACAGATTTTCCCGCAAAAAATAAGCCCCAAACCAGCTCTGTCGCGCAAAAGATGAGAACACTATGGATCTTGCAATGCTTGTTTTTGCTAGGAAGATAGTTTCTATTGCGCCAAAGTGATAATAGTTAAAAAAACCTATACAAATGTGGTATCGCCGTAACCGTAGTGACCCAGAGAATACATGTATTATGTTATTAGTGACTGCCGCTACGTATTTTTACGGCGATCATTAATGGGCTCTATTCTGCTGCCATCAGCTCTTTATGGCGATGGTGCAGAATAGTGCAGCGGCGCCGGTAATGCCCGCAGCCGCCTCCTCTCAGCTACCGGAGGTAGCTGAGGGGTTGGGGCAGAGTGTGGGGTCAGTCCCGGCAAGTCAGCTCACCGGCGATCGCCGTTATTACCAGTATAACGGCGGCCACCGGTAACAGACATTGCCAGCACAGCTGAACACTTTCATCTCTTCTCACCGTGAATCCACAGTGAGAGGAGATGAGTCCCCCCCTGTCCCCAGAATTAACCCTAGTGACCTGGTCACTGACCCTCCCCTCCCAGAGCGGCCATCTGATCCAAGATGGCCGCCGCCATCTCTGTGAACAGACTCTGTTCACAGTGATGGATTCCTAAAAATGATCAAAGCTTCATTCTCTCCACCACCGGAGGTGGCAGAGAGCATGGGGCAATGATCGGTGACCATCCGGTGTGGTCCCAGTACAAGTGATCAGCGGTATATACTATATACTACTGATCGCTTGTTCCAAATGGTGCCAGCACTTTTTTAAGCCTGTCACCAAAGTCAAGTGCCCTGGATTACCCGTAACCACCCTGGATTGCCTGTAACCACCCTGGATTACCTGTAACCACCCCAGATTGCCCATCACCAGCCCAGATTGCCCGTAAGCAGCCCAGATTGCCTGTAACCACCCTAGATTGCCTGTAATCTCCTCAGATTGTCCGTAATCTCCCCAGATTGCCCGTATCCACCCCAGATTGCCCGTATCCACCCCAGATAGCCCATAACCATCCCAGACAGCCCATAACCATCCCAGGCAGCCCATAACCACCCCAGACAGCCCGACACCACCCCAGACTGCCCGACGCCACCCCAGACTGCCTGTCACTACCCCAGATTGCCCGTAATCTCCCGAGATTGGCTGTATCCCCCCCCCCAGATAGCCCATAAACATTCCAGACAGCCTGTAACCACCACAGATTGCCACAGACTGCCTGTAACTTGCCCAAATTGCCTGTAACCACCCCAGATTGCTCGCAACCACCACAGATTGCTCGCAACCAGCCCAGATTGCCCATCAATACCCCAGATTTCCCGTCACCACCCCAGATTGCCGTTGCAACCCCAGATAGTCAGTGAACACCACCAGATTGCCCGTCACCACCCCAGATAGCCAGTGAACACCCCCAGATTGCCCATCACCACCCCAGATAGCCAATAACCACCCCTAGATAAACAGTAAACACCCCAAGATTGCCCATAACCATCCCATATAGCCAGTAAACACCCCATAACCACCCCATACAGCCAGTAAACACCCCCAGATTACCCGTAACCACCCCAGATTGCCCGTTACAACCCAGATTGACCATAACCACCCCAGATTGGCACAGACTGCTCGTAACCACCCCATATTGCCCATAACCCCACCAGATTGCCTGTTGCCACCTCAGATAGCCAGTAAACACCCCGATATAGTCCATTACCACCCCAGATAACCAGTAAACACCCACATATTGCCTGTAACTAAAATGACACTCCTTTTCTTCTGAGCCCTGCTGTGTGCCCTTAGAGTGGTTTATGCCCACATATTGGGTACCATTGTACTCAGGAGAACCTCCGTTACAAATTTTGGGGTGCTTTTTCTTCCCTGTTTCTAGTGAAATTGAGAAATTTCAAACCAAACAAACATGTTATTGGAAAAATTCAAATTTTTTCATTTTTATGGTCTAGTTTTGAATACTTTCCTCCAATACCTGTGGGGTCAAAATGCTCACCACACCCCAAGATGAATTCCTTGAGGGGTGTACTTTTCAAAATGGGGTGACTTTTGGGGGGTGTTCTATTCTGTAGACATTACAGGGGCACTGAAAACACACCTGGTTCTCAGAAACTTCTTTAGAAAAATCATGCACTGAAAATGCCAATTGGCGCTCCCTTCCTTCTGAGGCCCGCTGTGTGCCCACACAGTGGTTTATGCCCACATATGGGGTACCGTTCTACTCAGGAGTACCTGCGTTACATATATTGGGGTGAGTTTTCTCCCCTGTTCCTCATGAAATTGAGAAATTTCAAACTAAACAAACATATTATTGGAAAAATTAATTTTTTTCATTTTTACTGTCTTCTTTTGAATACTTTCCTCTAATACCTGTGGGGTCAAAATGGTCACCACACACCAAGATGAATTCTTTGAGGGGTGTACTCAGGGCCGGCCTTTGGGGTGTGCGACCTGTGCGCTTGCACAGGGCGCCTCACTCCCGGCCAGCTAGGGGGTGCTCCGGCAGAGAGCTGCACTGCACAGCTCCCAGCCTCGGGTCTCTGTGTCAGAAGCTGCAGTGAGTGTCCTCCACCACAGGGGGGCAGTGTGTGGCAGGCCGGGGGCGGCACCATGTCTCTCTCATCCTCCTGTGAGGAGGCAGGAGGAGGGGATCAGCGCTCCATACACACAGCCTGGGCTCCTAACAACGGACTACTGTGCCCAGCACTGCACAGCTCAGCACCAGGTACACCATCCGCAGTGGGGGAGGAGCCTCGGGCCGGTAATGGGGGCGCTCTTACAGTCATGTTCTGGAGGGAGGAGATGGAGCTCACCCTGGTAGGGCTGCAGGCATGAGGAAGCTGAGATACAGGCTGCTGCAGGCATGAGGAAGCTGAGATACAGGCTGCTGCATGAGGAAGCTGAGATACAGGCTGCTGCAGGCATGAGGAAGCTAAGATACAGGCTGCTGCAGGAATGAGGAAGCTGATATACAGGCTGCTGCATGAGGAAGCTGAGATACAGGCTGCTGCAGGCATGAGGAAGCTGAGATACAGGCTGCTGCAGGCCTGAGGAAGCTGAGATACAGGCTGCTGCAGGCATGAGGAAGCTAAGATACAGGCTGCTGCAGGCATGAGGAAGCTAAGATACAGGCTGCTGCAGGCATGAGGAAGCTGAGATACAGGCTGCTGCATGCATGAGGAAGCTGAGATACAGGCTGCTGCAGGCATGAGGAAGCTGAGATACAGGCTGCTGCAGGCATGAGGAAGCTGAGATACAGGCTGCTGCAGGAATGAGGAAGCTGAGATACAGGCTGCTGCAGGCATGAGGAAGCTAAGATACCGGCTGCTGCAGCATGAGGAAGCTAAGATACAGGCTGCTGCAGGCCTGAGGAAGCTAAGATACAGGCTGCTGCAGGCATGATGAAGCTGAGATACAGGCTGCTGCAGCATGAGGAAGCTGAGATACAGGCTGATGCAGGCATGAAGAAGCTGAGATACAGGCTGCTGCAGGAATGAGTAAGCTGAGATACAGGCTGCTGCAGCATGAGGAAGCTAAGATACAGGCTGCTGCAGGCCTGAGGAAGCTAAGATACAGGCTGCTGCAGGCATTAGGAAGCTGAGATACAGGCTGCTGCAGGCATTAGGAAGCTGAGATACAGGCTGCTGCAGGCATGAGGAAGCTGAGATACAGGCTGCTGCAGGGATGAGGAAGCTGAGATACAGGCTGCTGCAGGCATGAGGAAGCTGAGATACAGGCTGCTGCAGGCCTGAGGAAGCTAAGATACAGGCTGCTGCAGGCATGAGGAGGCTGAGGTACAGGCTGCTGCAGGCATGAGGAAGCTGAGATACAGGCTGCTGCAGGCCTGAGGAAGCTGAGATACAGGCTGCTGCAGGCATGAGGAGGCTGAGATACAGGCTGCTGCAGGAATGAGGAGGCTGAGATACAGGCTGCTGCAGGAATGAGGAGGCTGAGATACAGGCTGCTGCAGGCATGAGGAAGCTGAGATACAGGCTGCTGCAGGCCTGAGGAAGCTGAGATACAGGCTGCTGCAGGCCTGAGGAAGCTGAGATACAGGCTGCTGCAGGCCTGAGGAAGCTGAGATACAGGCTGCTGCAGGAATGAGGAAGCTGAGATACAGGCTGCTGCAGGCCTGAGGAAGCTGAGATACAGGCTGCTGCAGGAATGAGGAAGCTGAGATACAGGCTTCTGCAGGAATGCTGAGATATGAGTAGGAAATATGAAATCCATCTAGTAATTACTATACTATGTTTTCTCTTGGGTCTGCTGACCACGCCTGCCGGTCATCCAGCTTTCCCAGCCTCCTGAATGTGATGCAGCAGTGCTCCCCTTACCCCCTGAGGAGGATGCTGGGGACAGTGTTATGTATGATGTGTGTGTGGACATCACTGGGATGGAGGGCAGCCATGATGTGTGTGATGTGAGCTTCCTCTCATAGAGGAGCAGAGCTGTGCCTGGATGGATGGAGGGGAGAGGCCCAGCAACAGGGGGATGGGGAGGCCTGGGGCCTTATATACAAGCCTGGCCTCTACACACATCGTGTATATAGTGTGTGTATGTGTATATACTGTGTGTATGTGTATATATACTGTATGTATGTGTGTATACTGTGTGTATGTGTATATACTGTGTGTATGTGTATATACTGTGTGTATGTGTATATATACTGTGTATGTGTATATACTGTGTGTATACTGTGTGTATGTGTATATACTGTGTGTATGTGTATATATACTGTGTGTATGTGTATATACTGTGTGTGTGTATATATATACTGTGTGTATATATTTATTAGAGATGAGTGAATCGCTGGCGCAGCGCTCTGTTCATCAAGCCAATTGCCTTTCAGCGCTGCTCCACTCCCCGTTGCTTCACCCTGGGTGCCAGGGAAAAGCTGGATCCAATCCTGAAAAACTAAGAGAATTTTCCCAGGATTGGATCCAGCTTTTCCTGGGAGGGGTGGCCGGGAGCAGAGCAGCGCTGACAGGCAAACGGCTTGATGAGCAGAGTGCTGAGCAAGCCAAGCACTTAGCTTTGTTGAGATGAGAGTTTCTCTCTCTCTCTCTCTCTCTCTCTCTCTATATATATATATATATATATATATATATATATATAGATCATTACTGAATGTTCCAATAGTCACTTAAAAATTACCTTTTATTATATAATTTAAAAACACCAAACACTTTATTGCACAGCCATCACCTTTGCACTTTGTGCCACCAGTTTTTTACACAGGAGAGTCTATTTGGGCACTCTTCAGACCTTGTAGCATGTTTTTGGTACCCAAATTGTCCTCTTCTTATATGTTACACTATATATGTTATGTCAACACATAAAAGTCTGTTTGGGTACTGTTCAGACCCGGTTACGTTTTTGATGTGTTTTTTTGTCTGTCCATGCAATTTTTGCACCCAACTCTTCCTCCTATTGCGTATTATACAGTGCATATATTCATTAGTAGTGATTATTATCCGTGTGTACTTATACAGCTATGTACACACTACAGGACTTGTATGTAGAGGTATACAGTTATGTACTGCATAACTGTATCACGTCCTGTAGTGGCTGTATACCTGTATATACATGTCCTGTAGTGGATGTATACCTGTATATACACTCCTGTAGTGTGAGCATAGCTGTATACCTGTGTATATATTCATCCAGGTTTCTGCTGAGACCCCCTAATAATAACAAATAGTAATAATGGCTATAGACTAAATAGCACGGCCTTGTGTTGATGCTCAGTAAGTTCCTTTTTGGCATGGTTAAGTGGATGTGGCTTGCAAAAAAGGGTGTGGCTTGTTTAAAGGGGCGTGTCATAATTATCGTTACAGTTATGTTAGTTGCTTGGGGGGCTGGGGGTGGTAGTTGTGTGAATGGCGGGGGGGGGGGGGGGAGGAGGCTGAAGGAGCTTTATGTTACATTAAGGGGGGGGGGGCGCCGAAAAAAGGTTTTGCACAGGGCGCCATTTACCCTAAGGCCGGCCCTGGGTGTACTTTCCAAAATGGGGTGACTTTTGGGGGGGTTCTATTCTGCTGACACTACAGGGGGCTCTGCAAACGCACCTGGCGCTCAGAAACTTCTTCAGAAAAATCTGACCTGGAAATGCTAATTGGCACTCCTTCCCTTCTGAGCCCCGCTGTGTGCCCACACAGTGGTTTATGCCCACATATCAGGTACCGTTCTACTCAGGAGTACCTGCGTTACATATATTGGGGTGAGTTTTCTCCCCTGTTCCTCGTGCAATTGAGAAATTTCAAACTAAACAAACATATTATTGAAAAAATTCAATTTTTTCATTTTTACTGTCTTCTTTTGAATACTTTCCTCTAATACCTTTGGGGTCAAAATGGTCACCACACCCCAATATGTATTCTTTGAGAGGTGTACTTTCCAAAATGGGGTGACTTTTGGGGGGTTCTATTCTGCTGACACTACAGGGGCTCTGCAAATGCACCTGGCGCTCAGAAACTTCTTCAGCAAAATCTGAACTGGAAATGCTAATAGGCGCTCCTTCCCTTCTGAGCCCTCCTCTGTGCCCATACAGTGGTTTATGCTCACATATGGGGTATCATTGTACTCAGGAGAACCTGTGTTACAAAATTTGGGGTGCATTTTCTCTCCTGTTTATTATGAAAATGAGATACTTTAATCTTAACAAATATATTATTATAAAATTTCTATTTTCCATTTTTTCCGGCCTAATTGTGAATACTTTCCTCCAGCCCCTGTAGAGTTAAAATGCTCATTATCGCTAGCATACGTTAAAGCATCACTGAACTATAAGCGCATAAAGTGAGACAGGTCAGATTTTGAAAAATGAGCCTGGTCATTAAGGCCCAAACAGGCTTGGTCCCTAAGGGGTTAAGGACAGGGCCAATTTTCGTTTTTTGCGTTTTCGGTTTTTCTTCCTTGTGTTTAAAAGGCCATAGCAGTTGCATTTTTCCACCTAGAAACCCACATGAGCCCTTATTTTTTGCGTCACTAATTGTACTTTGCAATGACAGGCTGAATTGTTGCATAAAGTATGCTGCGAAACCAGAAAAAAATTCAAAGTGTGGTGAAATTGAAAAAAAAAACGCATTTTGTTTATTTGGGGGAAATGTGTTTTTACGCCATTCACCCTGGGGTAAAACTGACTTGTTAAGCACGTTCCTCAGTCGTTACAATTAAAACGATATATAACATGTATAACTTATATTGTATCGGATGGCCTGTAAAAAATTCAAACCATTGTCAACAAATATACGTCACTTAAAACCGCTCCATTCCCAGGCTTATAGAGCTTTTATCCTTTGGTCTATGGGGCTGTGTCAGGTGTCATTTTTTGCGCCATGATGTGATCTTTCTATCGGTACCTTGATTGCGCATATACGACTTTTTGATCGCTTTTTATTACAATTTTTCTGGATTTGATGCGACCAAAAATGCGCAATTTTGCACTTTGGGATTTTTTTGCGCTTACGCCGTTTACCGTACGAGATCAGGAATGTGATTAATTAATAGTTTGGGCAATTACGCACGCGGCGATAGCAAACATGTTTGTTTATTTATTTATTTATTTACTTTTATTTATAACCTGGGAAAAGGGGGGTGATTCAGACTTTTATTAGGGGAGGGGGCTTTTTATTCACAACAACACTTTTCTTATTTTTTTTACACATATACTAGAAGCCCCCCTTGGGGACTTCTAGTATATACACTTTGATCTCTCATTGAGATCTCTGCAGCATAGATATGCTGCAGAGATCCATGAGATCGGCACTCGTTTGCTTTCGGCTGCTGCAGCCGGAAACAAACGAGTGCCGAGTCGGGGACGGCGCCATCTTGGAGCGGTCCCCGGCCGGCTTCAGAAACGGAGATTGCTTCTCCGGGATAACATCCCGGAGGAGCGATCTCCGCCACTAGACACCAGGGAGATGCTGGATCCGGTAATCGGATGCAGCTGTCATGTTTGACAGCTGCATCTGATTACTGTATTAGCGGGCACGGCGATCGGACCGTGCCCGCTAATACCTACGGTCCCGGGCTACACGCGGCACCCGGGACCGCCGCGGTTCAGAGCGGGGTCGCCGCGCGGCCCCGCTCTGAACGCCCTTACCGGCAATAGGGCGTACCTATACGCCCTTTGTTGTTAAGGGGTTAATTAATAGTTCAGGCTATTACGCATGTGGCGACAGCAAACAAGTTTATTTATTTATTTTTATTTAAAACCTGGGAAAAGGGGGGTGATTCAGACTTTTATTAGCAGAGTGGGCTTTTTACTTATAACAATACTTTATTTATTTATTTTTACACATATACTAGAAGCCCCCCCGGCAGCAGGTACAGAGATCCCTCCCAGACGAGCGATCTCCTCCACTAGACACCAGGGAGAAGCTGGATTCGGTAATCGGATGCAGCTGTCATGTTTGACAGCTGCATCTGATTACTGTATTAGCGGCCACGGCAATCGGACCGTGCCCGCTAATACCCGCGGTCTCGGGCTACAAGGGGCACCCGGAACCGCGGTGGTTCAGAGCGGGGTCGCCGCGCGGCCCCGCTCTGAACACCTCTTACGGGCGCATGACGTACAGGTACGTCATGCGTCCTCAAGAGGTTACGGTGTTAAAGTAAATGTACCACCAAGTACATCTTTTTTTTTTTTTTTTTACATTATCAGACCGGCGTGGGGACCGGCCGGAGCCTCTCGCTTCATTGTGTGAACTGACATGTCAGTTAATTGCGGCCCTGTACGGGATCCAAGCCGGAGTGTATACGATGTGTATACGCTCCCGCCGGGATCCCACAGAAGATAAGGCAATGTCCACACCTCACAAAGTATGGCCGTTAATGCTGATGGCAACAACGGCCGTACTTTTTCGTAGTGTGAAAATAGCCTTAAACTGTGCCATTATCGCTTTTACAGAACAGAGACTACAGAACTGTCTGGAGATGCAGGGGTGTCACTTACTTGCTGTATTATCAGCTGACATAATAAACATATTCATAGTGTTCCTTAGCAAATGGTAAAGAAAGGGATTTTTAGGAAATAGTAGGAAATAGCATGTGTTATGAAGCTTTCCTTTAAATAACAATCGCTGCACATAATAAATGGCACACAGGGCAAGATCTTATGTTTTGCTTTGTTCTAATGATATAACAAAGAGAATCAGTGATATAATTTTATTTATTTTGACATGTGATTTTGTATTGCAATGAATTATTGACTGAGTATGCTAAATGCTTAACTGTTGTAAGTACAAGGCGGCTCATGTGAACAGCTTGTAGAACAAAACAAGGCACATTCATTCAAGAGTGAATTTTCTTTCATGTTAGAAAAGATCCAGAGTCATGCAGTGTGAGGCTATGGGACTGATTCATCAAAGTTTGTAAAGTATCTTGTGGCTTAATGATTCAGCCCATATAATTACAATGCATGAAATCGATTTAGAGGATTTTTCGGCAAGGGAAAAAAAGTCCTCAGATTAATTTATTTTATCATTTGCTGTTATATTTAGGGGTTTTAATTATTTATTTCTTGCTACTTGTATCAATCTGTAAATAAATAATCTGCAAACTTTGAGAAATACAATTTTTTTTAGTACCATATTTAGTAATTATAAGAATTATAAGAAGGGGTCATTAAAAACTTTTACTCAGCCACAGAGGATAGAGCATGTCTAGACATTATAATGGACAATTTGTAATACTTTACTTCTCCAGCGGTGGCACTGCAGCGTCATTTTGTAAAATAATGGCTGTTATTATGAAATAACAGTGGTTATCGAAAAAAGAAGATTTGAGAACCTAGCCTTCCCCTGTAAATAGTCAATTTAATATTCCAACCACAAAAATAGACTCTACTGTATACTGCCTTAAAGTCATAATAAGAGGACAAATGGAAGATTCAATGTGACCCATTAAAGCAGACCTGTCAGCAGGAAAACAAAGTGTCTAAATGGTCACATTGCTATATAGAAATAGTCATCATTATTTGGGTTATACCTTATTTGTTGCTCTAGTGTCAATGTCAAAGTATAAGCCTTATTGTTACTATGCAAATGAAACAGAAATGCCGGAGAGGTGTTCCCCAAGAAAGTCAAGCTTTTTTCTCATTATTGAATGTCTGTCACTCAAACAGGGAAGGGAAATGCAAACAGGACAGTGGAAGAGTGGTATCTTATATTTTACTGGAATCATTACCAGCAGCACTACATGTGGTCTATCTTTCCTTATTATGATAGGAGTAGCCCAAAACATTGTTATAAAGTCAAGAAACATGAAAACATACATCACTGACAATTACTGTTCCTCATGAAATTTTCATTAAAAAGAAAAAAGTCAAATCCCCTTAGGCCATTTTGAATTCTTTCTGTTGTAATGCTAATAGTTTTGTCTTCTTGGACTTATACTGTTTATAAGGTCTTAACAGGGTTAACTGGGGGGGGGGGAATCTTCATGGTTGGGGGTTTTGAAGGGGGGCAAGTAATAAACATAATATACTCACCTTCTCGTGTCTCCCTCAGCTGTCACACCAACTCTCCTAGTCATCTGTTCATCTTCTCCTCTTCTGGGTTCGGTGCCGTCCTGTCTCATAGGATGTGAGTGGCCAAAGTCATGTCCTAACTCTGTCATTAATTGGCTTAGGGGTCAGGAACTGTGTTGTTAGGACGGCAAAGAGCCCAGAACTGGAGACCATTGAAGGACTGGGAATTCTAGTGTGGAAGCTGCAGGGGCCCTGGAGAAAATGTTTGTTTTGTCCATACAGCCCCTTTAAGGCTACTTTACATAGGGTGATTATTGGCCACAATCCGGGAGCCCCACTCATAAAAACTTAGCCAAGCAAAAGGTTCCTTAAAAAGGTGCCAAACTTCTAGGTAGTCGATTACACTGGGCATGGACTGCCCATATAAAAGAGCCCATAGCCCAGTCTTTTTGTATAGTTTTTGTTAGGGTGGTATTACACGAAGCGATTTTTTTCAATTAACGATTAACGATAAACGATCTCCAACGATCGCAATAGCGGGTGCCTAATAATCGTTCGTTTTACTACACGGAAAGATTATCGGTTGAATTGGAGCAACAAAGTTTAAGAACACTCCCCTTTCTATTTGCGAATGAACAGGGAACGACTATACGACATCTTATTCAAACGAACGATGTGCGAACGATGTGTAAAAGACAAACGATAAAAATAGATCCAAAACCTATTAAACGACGAACGATTAACATTCGTCGTTTAATCGTTGTCTACTATTACACTTAAAGATAATCGTTCATATACGACCGATTGAACGATTATTCGAACGATAATCGCTTCGTGTAATACCACCTTTAGGATATAGGCTTCTTGTCCCTCTAACCTCTAAAACAGTACAGTCTCAGAAAAGTATGAGATAAGCAGCAGATCCATCCCCCTCCTGTCTTCTGTATTGTAAAGAATACCATAAATAAAATAACCATTACATTTTATTGTAACTCCTAGGCAGGATCACCTGTACTTGTACACTGCTATAGTATTCTTCTTGTTTAGGCTTTTTGTCCATTTTTAAACTATCAACTTGATATGTGGTTGTAGCCGACTAAAAAATCAAGTATTTTCTAATACATTTTACATACTTCAATTATAATTTACATTATTTTCAATACTTTTCCCCTCTGCTGATAGGAATTTTTGTTTTCATTTCCAGCGCTAAGAATGGCTTTAACATTAAACTTAATTTCACATCTTTTGAGACTAACAATTACATAGACGTTGTAAATATTTATGAAGGTATTGGACCTGACCGAATTTTAAGAGGTAAGTTCTGCGGTTTTCATTTTCAAATTAAATGTCAGACAAAAGCTTCATGTCTGAAATAGCATTATGCTAATAGTTTTCCTTTATGAAGTTTCATTGCACCATTTTAAGCAGATATGAAGCAATACTGAGAGTTTATGGTGGTGTAAAATTACAAATTTTACAGAACTCTCGATGGACTAAGATTAAGTCATTAGGTCAAAGTCAAATGTTAAAGGAGTATTAGCATTGCATAAAGTATTGTTATATACCTTATAGTGTAGAGCGAGGACTAAAATGCTCGAGTGCTGGTTACTTGATTCCAGCATTTTCCAATGCTTGAGCAAAGGTTGCCTGGTTGACCTGTTGAATTATTTAGTTCTAATTTTTGCAATTTTTTTTTAAAAAAGGCATCCTCCCCCCAAAATAAGAGGTCCCTTGAAATAAGGCATCTCATGAAAATAATGCATCCCCTGAAAGTAAGACCCCCACCAACACCATGCCACTACCCTCTGCCATCCTCCACCACCTCCATGGCCGCCACATCCTGCTGCATGTCCCGCTGCATGCCTGAGGTCATGCCCTGAAACTCAGTCACGTCCTACAACACAGTGAGATAACGCCTATGTGGTGCGTCCTGTGAGGGGAAGAGGTGTCGCTCATTGAGGGGAAGACACGGGCCGCCAGCATGATAATGTCTATGCCCCAATAAGTGAAGGGGCCTGACAGCATGCTGGAGATGCAAAGTGTGGGGGTGTCAGTAGCTACAGCCATCGTGCTTTCTCCACCTAGAGGTCTGTCAGTCTCCGTCTTGTGTGACCACTGTGGTCTCACACTTGTCTCTGCACAACAATGCTGTTATGGACCAATCCTGAGGGGGCCCAGGCAATGAGGGGAGAGACAGGACTGATAAGACAATGAGGGGAGAGTCAGGACTGATGACACTGTGAGGGGAGAGACAGGACTGATGGGACAGTGAGGGGAGATTCAGGACAGGGGGAAGTGTGAATTCTTCTTCATGGAAAAAAAGACATCCCCTGAAAATAAGACATATCACATCTTTGGAGGCAAAAATTAATATAAGACAGACACTCTTATTTTTGGGAAAACAGGGTACCTGACCTAGCTCCTCCCGATGCCCTCTGGTGTCGGCTCTGGTCCTCTCAGCCAATCACTTTGCTGTACCACTGCAGCCAGTGTTTAGCTGAGTGGGCTTCCACAAAGCAGGGAACCGGAGCTCGTGGGCATCGACAGGAGCATGGACAGTTAAGTAAGGCTTCAACATTCTTGCTCAACACTTTCAGTTTTTCTATGCACCTACCCATGCCCTTCTAACAGTGTAGGGAACTGCAACCAGCCCTATTAAAGGGGTTATAAAGGCTGAGAAAAACATGGTCACTTTCTTCCAGGAACAGTACCTCTCTTGTCTCTAGTTTAGATGTGGTTTTGCAACTCAGTTTCATTGAAGTGAACGGAGCCTAACTGGAAAATCTCACCCACACTGAAGACATGCTGTTTGTGGAAGAAAGCAGACATGTTTTTCAAATCCTAAATAATTGATTGAAAGTGCTCAAAAAAGGGGATGTGGCTCCCCCAAAATGCCCAAACGTTAATGACATTTCTACGGTCAAAATAACGAAACACTTTTCCATGGTTATAAAGCTTGCACTTTAAATTTGAGATTGAGCTTCTTCCCAGTATGGACACAGTGAATGCTCATCATATTGACACCTTGAAATCAAATTACTAAGGTCTGTCGCTCTTGTTTATGTTATGCATATTGCAACAATAAACCTGCTTGAGAAGAAATTGAAGGATCAAAGTCTTTACTATGAGTATTTTCTGCCCGCAATATGAAAAGGAGGAGTGGTGAAAACTGTGGTATCTGTAATTACATATTATATATTTACATAAACCTGTAGGAGTATTTGGGGAGGGGGGGTTCTCATGTGCAAATATATGTATAAGTATATATGTCTGCTTTTATTGTTCATACTGTGTACCTCTATATTTACTGTATCTCTCCTCTATTGGGTCACATGACACAAATGAAGAACTAGTACTAGAGTTGAGCAAACTTGGAGCAAGCTAGGGTTTGTCTGAACCCGAGCGTGCTGCATTTCATTAGCCATCGGCTGTATCAATGTATTCCAGGACTCCCATCCAACTTTAGCAGCCACCACTATTCAAATGCCGTACGAACCTTAGAGTGCTCGAAGTTTGCTCAACTCTAAGTAGTACACAAAGTTAAAAGGGTTGTTTTGACACAGGCAAAATTTCCACCTGAGTTTGAATAAATATAATAAACATACAATGCTGACCTCTTCTGATCCCCTGCAGCAGCTAAATCTTCTGGCCTTCCTTTGCTCTCTTGTTTGTCTGGGCCTGTCTTGAATAATGTTCGGGACTTTTGGTCCAATGGCATCAGCGCTCTCTCATCATGCCTTTGATCCCGGCCGCATACTTGCACTCCTGCGAATATGCAGCCAGGATATTCCAGGTAATTAAACAGGGATTTCCTGGAATATCTTGGCCACATTTTTCCGTGAGCGCAAGTATGCGGCCGGGATCAAAGGCATGCCGAAAGAGCGAACTGCTTTCGAACAGCTCTCATCCTCTCCTGTGAGATAGATTTATTGCAGGTGATAGATGCACAGGCCAACAACTGTTTTACAATTCAGTTTTCTCAAGGCTTGATAGTCTTAATGATCTCACAAGACTGTGAGATCTGTAGATTCTTCTTTACAGCCTATCTAAAAGCAGCAGTTTCTTCATAATGATGGACCACCATGTCAGTTATGCATATTCCAGAAGGGATATACACAAGCTTGATTTCTGGGAGCAAATTATGTTTTACCTCTTTGAGGAATGTTTCCCATAAATTTTCAAAAGTATTTCTCAAGTGCGGACATTTTAAAATGCAGGATACATTGCATTTCTACCAATGTTCTCTTGTGAGTCATGCTGATAATAGAACCTCCCACCCTGGTTGTTTGAAAAGTATCTCACGCTCATGGCTGTGTGCCAAAAGAAGTTTCATCCATAACAGCATGGTGCCTCGCTAACAATACATTTGGAAGCACATTGAAGTGGGTTTTCAAGTTTGAGGCAATGCTATTATGTACAATATCCCTTGCTGAATAACATTACCATTGGAGTTTTATAGATGCTCTTCATTACATAGATCTTATGGATGACACAATTAGTCATGCCTATGATCTATATGGAAGTGTAAAACTAGTGGCCATCAATTGCAGTTGTCCTATTTGGAGAACACCAAGAGTTACAACTCCTTAATGATAACTTTTAGTTTTTTTCATATTCTTAAAATTATTTTAACTGGAACTAGCAATGCTTTTCAAAATACACTCTTCCAATTTATCAACTCTGCCAACATATAAACCCATGGTTCTTAAGTATGTCAATGAGTTACATTTTGTTCATTTTTCTAACCGGCTTAACGTGACCTTGCAGAATATAAAGATTCTAAAACCACCCCTGCCTGCATGTTCTCCGCAACATTTGTCTTCATTATATTGTTAATACAGCTATTCAATTGCCTCCATGAAGACCCCATCATATGATTAAAGTGCATTTGGCTCACAAAAGAGCTCTGCTAAAAAATAATTTTCTACTGTTGAAGATAATCTAGTGATTGGTGAAGAATAAAGGTAGTATTTTATAGGGTTGATATAAAATTTTTATTTGCAATGTATGTATTTGGTTATTTCTGGAAACCATCATTACAGATGTTAATGACCTAAATGCGAAGTAGTATAAGTAATTATTTTAATTCATTTCTAATAATAGATACATTGGAAACATTGCAATATTTTATGAAATATTAAATGTATGTAAAATTATATAGAGGCTATTCTTTATATTCACAGCGTCACTTTGGGGAACAAATCCTGGTAGTTTTCGAATTTTTTCAAATCGAGCCACCGTGGAGTTTATCACTGATACTACATCTAGTGATCTTAGTGGTTTTGAAGGAATCTATTCCGTGTTTAGCATCAATGAAGTGACAAGTAAGTATTCTTGTCGGCAAATAAATAAATAAAAGAAACATTTATTTGCGTTTGAGCCCATACCTAGAACTACTAAAAATATATCCACTGGAAGGAAATGGTCAAGAGTTCCATTTCAGACTTTTTTTGGAGAATTGAAACAATGGATAGTAGACTGACTTTTACTGACTAAATTTAAAGTTACTCTGTACCCACAATCTTACCCCTCCCCCCCCCCAAAAAAAAAAAAATGTACTGTCAGATAGCTGCTTTCAATCCAAGATCTGTCCTGGGATCCATTCAGCAGGTGATGCAGTTATTGTGCTAAAAAAACTACTTTTAAACTTGCAGCCCTGTGCCAAATTGTTGAGGCCTGGGGCATTCCTAATGATGAGGAGGAAGAGAGTGGCATCGCAATCCTAGGGCATGGATACTCTAGATTCAATCAACTCCACTAAAACCCGCAAACATTTATGGTACATTCTATGAATATACCAGGGGGGTCTAAGATAGGAATACCCCTTTAAACATACGTAAAGCCTAAAATAGTGGCATCTCCAGTCTAGAAAGAAAGATGCATTGATTTTTAAAATGTTTATTATTTTGGTTTTTTTAGCCCAGAGTGAATCATCATACAGAATACACCATCTCTTTATACAGAAGTAGTAGACTGTTATTCAGTAATGTTTCCCAGAGCTGGTCTCCCACAAGCTTTAGATCAGGACCTGTGATTTTGGCATGTGCAGCACATTGTCAAATTGTTGAGCACAAGAAAGCAAAAAAGCTTTAAATTTTCAATATGTTTATTTTTGTCTCTCCAACACACCAAAGACTATAATTTGGCAGAAAGAAAATATGCCTTTTTCCCACAAGCAAATAAAGACTGTAAAGATGTTGGGCATTCATATTATTTTAAAGTTGTTTTTGATATTTTTGTATTAAAAGTGCCATAAAGTTATTCCCACGTACATAGTATAAAATTAATAAATTTATTTTCTTGCCAAAGAGAGTGCAAAATGCAAGTAATGCCAAATATTTTGGGATCTATGAGAGAACCCTATATACGCCCCTTCCCAAAAAAAAATTGGAGTAAGTAATAAAAATAAAATACATTTATCAGAATATTTCAAAAAGGTTCATGCTGGGTTTTTTTTCCTTTGAAAAACAAATTAATGACCCCCTCAATATATAACAAGGGTGTCAGGATGGTATCTTTGCGGAGCGTTATGCGCCCCTTGGCTCATGCTGTGCGGCCGAAAAGGCGCTGAAATTCTTGTATTCTGTTTTTGTTTGCACTGTGTGAACACTGGTTTATATGCTCACTTTTGTTGGGAGACACACCCGAATTCACCTGCTGAGTTCTGTCTGGCCATGTCAGGGTTAACCTGTGTTTTGGTTCTGCTGTGACTGACAGGTCATCCTGCCAGTGGATCTGTTTTGTTCCCAGGTGTCTGTGCTTGGAGATCAGGGGGATGGTCCAATGATGTTCTGGATCAGAACCCTGGCCTCCTATATAACTACCTCAGTCTGGGATATCATTGCTGGTTATTGACTTAGTCTCTGCCTGCTTGTGGATTCTGATTCTTTGCATCTCCTGACTACTGCTTTGTATCTCTGACCTCCCTTGCTTGCTGCCTGCCCCTGATCATATTGCCTGTATTCTGATTACGCCTTTGGATCCTGATTTTGTACTTTTGCTGCCCGACTGTTGTGACCCGGATTGTGGACTATTCTTCATTGTGTTTGTCTGTCTGTTTTGTATTTGTGTTCCATCTAGCCAGTGCAGGGACTGCCGCCCAGTTGCTCGCCGCCATCTTAGGGCGGATTGTGGCAAGTAGGTAGAGGACAGTGGGCGGGGCTGAGCTTAGGGCTCACTGTCTTGTCTTGTCCTGCTGTCCGGTTCCTAACAAAGGGACAGTAATACTTCTAAATGATTTTGGTTATGATGGTGGTTAATTAACTCTCTACATGATGCTGTCAATGTTGACAGTGGCATCTATACATTTATAAAAGCTACATTATTGGTGGTTAAGAGGGCGTATTACCTCCTCTGTGACATGGGCATGATGGGCTAATCTATTTTTAAGGCAGCCCAAAACCTTTACAAGGCCTCTGTCTGACAGATATATTAATAAACCCTGCCAAGGTCAAACTGTGACAGTAGGTCACCAATTTAATCACAAATCAAAAACTCCCATCTGCCACATAATGGTACAAAAAAATAAATAAATACAAAAATAATGACAAAAAGAGCCCTTACAGCCCATAGACTAATAAATATAAATGTTATAGAGGTCCCAGTTGGGTGATTCATAGTATTAAAGTGACTCTGTAACAACAATCTACCCTCTACAAACCACTTGTACCTTCGGATAGCTGCTTTTATCCAAGTTCTGTCCTGGGGTCCATTCGGCAGGTGATGCAGTTATTGTCCTTAAAAAAACAACTTTTAAACTTGCAGGCCTGTGAATTGGTGTGGCCTAGAGTGTCTATGCCCTAACCTTGCACTACCTCTCCGTCCCTCCTCCCTGCCCTCTTCCTCATTAGGAATGCCCCCCAGGCACAATTTCTCCTGTTCCTCACTTGTGTGAACACCGCACAGGTGCCTTAATGATCCAACTCATGTGCAGTGTTCACACAGGTGATGAATAGTAGAAAACTTGCCAGGGGCATTCCTAATGATGAAGAGGGCGGGGAGGAGGGGCAGAGAGGTTTTGCAAGCCTAATGCACAGACACTCTAGGCCACACTAATTTGACACAGGTCTACAAGTTTAAAAGTATTTTTTTAGGACAATAATGTGGGTACAGAGTCGCTTTAAAAAAGAAAGAAAGAAAAACATAATAAAAATTATAAACTTTATACATTAGGTAACCTGAAGAATAAAGATAACATTTCAGTTTTTTTTCTCAACATTTTTTTTTTTTACAGTATACTTTAGGGTTTAAGAAGGTCAATACAAAGTAAAATTGGTCCTGCAAAAAAGGCACATAAACGCTTAGAAGCAACAACATTCATCCCAATGGGGAGGTGTAAACAGCAGCCAGCTTAAAAATGAAAGCATTGGCAGTGAAAATCCAACATGCCCGCCCTTTGTCTTTACTGACATCATCTGTTGGTGGTCAGTTGGGAGGCCACCATTCATTTTAGACAGCCAGTTGAACACGCCATCTGAAACAAGTTTTAGTCTTGGGCCTGAGGGCACCTTTTGACTTTTGAAAGCTAAGTCTATCTAGCTAAAGTAATCTTTATCTTTGATATAACATCAAAGAAAGGTTGGAGACTCATATTCTCAGTTAATAGATAGAGAGTGCTGACAATACATGTGCATCGGGTTCTAAGTATCAGAAGGTGCACCAACAAGTAACTCTTTCATAACCATGGAATTTAGATACATTGTTACTGCATGGTTGAAGAAATGTGCACTAAAAAACAGTAACAGCTAGAATGCTTTAGACGCCTTCTTCAATATTCATGAGTTTTTATTATGCACTGAAGTCGAAGCCGTAGCACATTATCATATGCCGTTGTTTAGAATTTTATTCCACTTTAACGTTACAGTGCAAAAGGGCAAGCGTAAGGGAAGCCAATTCTCTCACAGGCTGCGGCCGTAACACAATTTTTATGGCCGTGAAAGCTGATTATCCTTTGATATTCAATTCATATACATTGCAAATTGAGAACAGCATTTTCGGCCAGCATTCCTCCTTGCAGCAACAACATTTTAAGTGCTTACAAGGCAAAACTTTATAGTCGCAGTTGAGATTTATCAAAAGTCACTTAAATTGGAGTTATGGCCTTTAGTTTTTTTCTTTTTTTTCCCTTTTATTTATGTTTATTTAAAACTGCTCGAGCCTCTACTCTTCTGAGCCGATATTACGCCGCTATATGATTCCATGTGATAAAACTATATTGTAGAGTTAATAGAAATTCAAGTTTCAACCTTTTTTATATAGTGGGGCACTAAAGTTGGTATTGGTATACCATCAGTTATCCTGTTTATGGCTCCTAAAGTGCTTCTAAAACAAATATAGCACTATAGATTTATTCCAAGGAATAGCATTACCAGTGAAATATACGTGCTACCATGGAAGGTTAAAATAAACACAATTCTGCAGAGAGCAAATTTTTTTACTCCCAATAGTAACTACTTCTTACTCCATTTTATTAGGTATTGTATTGTTATAAATATGTCTATATTTACTGTTCCGTACTTTTAAAGAGTTCCCAGTTTAAGGCTGATGTCTTAGTCAGACGTGGATTGTCAGTGCAACAAAGGGATGTGTCACAGAATCCCTCCGTAAGCTTTAATCATAGATGCAAATCAATGTACTGTATTTTCAGCGCGCTTTATAAAGAAACTGGTTAAGACATTGATTGCATTGTAAAGTTTACTGAGAGACGTTGTTCGTGCAGAGCTACAGTTAGGGAGAGGAAGAACTTAGTTGAACTGTTGATTGACTTTTTTTAAAAGTCATAGTTATCTATTCATTACATATAGATGATGTAGAGTAAAGTCTACGGCTATGTTTACACAAAGTAAAAAAAAAACCTTCCAAAGAGGATGAATAGTCATCACCCCCCTAGCTAATCCTGTGAAAAGGGTATAAGTTTGTCAGATGGGAAAACCAAAAATAAAAAAAACAAAAAACATAAAATATTAATATTTGATTTTGTCCAAACTGAACTGTAAACTAACCACACTAAAAACAGCTAAGCGATTGCAGGTGTTTAGCTGTTTTAGTGCAATTCAGCAAGTTCATTTATCATATCTACCTGTCCACGCTACCCCAATGTCCTCTTCCTCCAGTTTCCCCCTCAGCCTCCTTCAGCCCACTCTGCCAATCATTTACTGATATGGAACAGCGCCACGGCCAGTGATTGGCTGAAAGGGCTGTCTCTCCTGAGACCAGAGTGACAGCCAATCACTGGCTGCGGCACTGTCCTGTCTCCAGTCAGTGGTTAGCTGAGCATCCTGCCACTCTCGTCTAGGGAGACAGCCTGCTCAGCCAATCATTGGGTTTGGCACTGACCCATCTCAGTCAGTGATTGGCTGAGCGTGATGGAGGCACCAGGGGAGCTTGGACAGGTGAGCATACCTTTTTTTGTTTTTTACGTGTATTAAGTTGTGCAGCCACCATTTTATGTACTTGTTACAAAAGTTCATAACAAAACGTGGTTCACAATATTTGGTTTGATCATCTCAAATAGTAACCCAATAACAGTTTCATACATAAAGCAATATAACAACCCTGCAATACAATAACAAAACAAGGTTAAATATGTTTTGATTATTGGTTTCATTACTGTGGTCTTTTTGTTCACATTCTGTATGTGTGGGGGATGTGACCCAGAGCCCAGGGGGGTTTAGCCCCATAATATGGGGGCTATTTGGCTGGTCTGTTTTTTTCCCTTGCAGTTGCTGAGTTATTGTGGCTGTGGATGCCGCACAGTATTGCATCTAATGGAGTAGAGAACCATATTAAAAAAATCACTGACTGTTAAGTAGCGGATGCAGTTTGACCGTACTGTATACTAAGAACCTCATGTTCATTGTTATAAATTTTGCATAGCAGCAATAGAATAATCTAAAGTATAAAATGTCAATGTCTTTCCCTACAATTGTGGCATATTCAATATTATATATCTGCAGTATGTAAAATTTTATCAATATATTAATGGGATTCAGTATTCTATATATCAGGACATTCATAAATTACCCTCTACACTGTATGTTATACATATTTTATATGATATTTATGCAGTTTACTCAATGAGTCTGTCTGAACAAGTACAATGAATACTGAAGTACATCCTGCAGGTGGCAAGCATGGCATTGCAAAATTGTACCTTAAAAATGACATCTGTTCAACTCAGAAATTTACATAATTTATTGGACATATGTTATCTGTTTTTTTTTTTTTTTTAAGATGAAGAAAAGATAGACTGTAACTTTGAAGAAGGCTTCTGTTACTGGATTCAGGATATAAAGGATGATGCTGAATGGGAAAGACTCAATGGTCCAAGTTACCCGCCATTGTCTGGGCCTGATTATGACCACACAATTGGCAATGAGTCTGGTAAGTTCTGCTTTATTTATGTTGATACTAACATTTTCTTTTATATTAATGTTGCCTAAATACATCATGTACAAGGCTGGATTAATGAATTTATTGTATAGTACAGCTGAAGGACTTGAGAAAATTGTAAAACAAAAAAATAAATAAATAGCACTATTGGTTAGTCATGTGGTCGTCATTAGGAGACCCAACCATGGTTCTATCCATCATGCTTTACATTACATATAAGGTTTTGATGTAGGAAAGTCTTTTTCCAAAATCCAGGTGGTCTTGGACAAACCTTAGATGGGCCATTATATTTTTTGTGTATTATACAGCAGTGGCTTCCTTTGTGATGGAAACAAACATCTGGGGACCTTTCTCAGTAGTATTAGAATAGTGGACACATGAGCAGAGGATTTTGCGGTTTGTAGGATTTTTTTTATTGTCACTAGGGAGGAGCGAACCAGCTGAGGTTCGGGTTTGTATGAACCTGAACTATCGGCTTCTGATTGCCGCTTTCTGACCTCTCCGTGCAGCGGGTGGATACAACCTTGAGGACCGCCTGGAAAACTGGGGTACAGCCATAGCCATAGGTGGTCCTCGGGCTGTATCCACCCTCTCCACGGAGCGGGCAGACAGCGGGAATCAGAAGCCGATAGTTCAGGTTCATATGAACCTGAACCTCAGCCGGTTTCCTCATCCCTAACTGTCACCTTTGGGTTCTTTCCCACCCTTTTCTGGATTGCCTTTTGTGCAATTGGAATCAACTCCCCAAGGTTCCCACTAGAGTTTTGAAATTTCTCCGTTATGATTTTTTTTTTTGTGAAAACTTGCACAAGAATCATCACATTGGCTCATGCTGTTTAATAAATATAGCATAAATGTACACTAGTCTCCTGTTTGATTCGGTGCACTATGCATATTAAATGTGTCTCAACTGCTGCACATTTGGTTCCAGACAAACGCATGGATTGATGTGCACATATAATAGGTCTTGAGCAATGTGTCTGTATTCTTTTACAGCTCCATGTGTCTGTGTAACCAATGTTTTGTGGTTTATGGAAAGTTATTTTAATTACAGCATGGATCACACTGACCAATCTTTCTTGTCCTTTTAAACTGATAAAGCCTATACCCATTATTCCAATGTCTTCTTCTTACCACTTATTAGTCACTTGAGCAGGCTCCTGCTGTAGTGACCAAGATGAGAGAAACCTATGTCATGTCTATTGACCCTGCAGATTTTCCATCGGATACCAGCTAATTACTGTGGTCTGAGCATGGGGACTCTTTTTACCAGCTTGTTATCAAACGGATCTTCTAAGTAGGGACTGTACAACCTGTCAAACGCTTGGGCAGTGCTCTCTCCTGCTGTGGCTGTTACTACTTTGCTTACCTGCTAATAAGAGCTTCTGACCCCTTTGAAGAGATTAGTGCTATAAAGACATATTTTTCAGTCAATACTAGAGAGAGAAAAAAAATATTTAATTTGGGTCCTCTCCATAAGGGAAGAATCTCAGATAAGCTGAACCAGAGTGTCTTCCAAAAGGAAGAGTGACCTGCCAATAAACAAGTCTTTTGGACTTCTTCTTCTTGTTCCTCATCTCTTCAATGAAAATCATTCCTCTCCTAAGCTGCATCTACGGTGTCTCTCCAGCCAACTAGTACCTGTTGTGCACTGATAAGACTCTAACAAGTACTCTAACACCACTCTTTACGGATGTCTCTGGTTTTGCTAGTGTGAGATTATTTTGTTTACTTCCGAAGGCGAGCATTTTTACTAAACTGCTTATGTATATTACATCTGTGTTTTATGTGTTCAACTCTTTAAATACAGTAATTATTAACTATTTTGACAATCACTAAATGCTATTTAAATTAAGGCCACGTTCACACAATGTATTTATCCCAGCTGTTGTTGCCGATTTGCAACAATTGCAGTGATTAATAAAAAATTTACATTGTGATGCAGTCTATAGAATTCTGGACGAAGTGTATACACATAGTATATGCTCCAGCTGGGATTGCAGACGGTCGCAACAAAAACTGACATGTCAGTTTTGTGCGGCTGCTATTCATTGAATAGCCGCCGCACAACCCTGACAGGTGCCACAATGGATAGTGCGGCTCCGGCCGCACTTTCCATTGTGTGCAATGGTCAATTGGAATGCGGGCGCACAGGGATGTGCCTAAATATGAATGTGTGGAACTTTTGTTACTTTCATGCAGTCATTGGGACAATCCCTTTGAGGCTTTTCCGTGCTGCATCAGCCTTGATTCATAGATCCCTCCCTATAGCCGAAGAAGGTTGTTGAGGCAGGGAGAACCCGTTGAAGACCATTCCGATTATTCATGGTTCAGACAGAATAAAAAAATAGAAAACTGATCAAATCTTTATCGAAAGTGTTTTGAATTCTTCTTCTTCACAGTTACTGCATGTCTTTATGCAGATATCAGTATGGACCCATAACCTAAACTGCATAGCTGGAAACTTTTCTGTTTTCTCTGACTTTTATACCAGTTCATAGCAATGATGTTAATAAAAGGGAGAAAAGTGCCTCCGGACCATCCATTTCTGGTAGTTAGCATGAAGAGTATAACACATGTTAGTGTATGACAGTTGTGTGAGTGCCACTGTTTATATACAGTTATTGAATACAAGTTCATGCTCCAAATTTTAAATGATTTTTGCTGGATTATTCATAGGATTGATCTCTTGATGTACACAGCCTGTAGGGATTGTATAAAATCCGCTTGAACTGCGAATGAAAGGAGCAGCAGGGTGCTGGGAATTGATGTTCTATTCACAAGGCATAATACAAGATGGTAGGGTTAATATTAAGGAACTGTCTTCCAGTAAACAAACCCGTAAATGATCCTAAATGTGTTAATTTCCCTAAATTATTAACCAGATTAGGATCTGTTTTTTTTTTTTTTTAAATATATTTCCAAAAAAAAGATTAAGACGGAAAATTCAGAAAGTCTGACTTGGTTTCTGGTTGCATAACATACTCGAGAAATGCATAAACAGACAAAATGTATTAATAATAATAGAATTGAGTTATCATTTGGAAAGAGCTGAAACTAAAGCAGGGCATCTTGAAGGATTTACAATTCTTCACGGTTCTTACAGCGGGTCATAGGCAGTTTATTTTTGTCTCTTGTTGGTTATCTAAAGCCTGCTGCAAGCAGAGTAATATTTCGGGTCTGGAGTATTTGTTGAGGATTTTAAGGGGAAGATAAACTCTACAACAAAGAAAGTCAACAAAGTTTAAAATGCTTTTTACATAATGGAGTAAAAAAAAATAATCAATGAAAATTTAGGAATAGGAGGCAGAATTTTAGCATGTTTGTGTTCAAGGAAGGACAGTCACAATGGTCATTGATATTCAAAAGAAGAGCCCGTGAAGCCTCATTGAAGAGTCTTGAAACAAAGGGCTAGCCAGATATCCTTCCGGGAAGGACCCAGCCAAGGAGTGGCTCCTGAAAGGAAACTACCAAAACCACCATATTTAGTGGCCCTATAAGTCAATTTAACGACAAGGGGAAAACCAAGGCCAGGTATCCATCCACATACAGCTGTTTTGGGGTGGGAGCAATGCCTAGTAGAGCCTTAAAAGAAACAGATCACTGATCTCAGGGAGACCAGCCAAACGATAACACTGCCGGCTGCTTGTAAAAGCTCTCAATGCAGTGAATCCTAGGTGCATTGCCCCCTAGGAAACATGAATATGCAAAAGAAGAGCCCATGGAGCGTCATTGAAGAGTCTGGAAACACAGGACTAGCCAGATATCCCTCCGGTAAGGTCATTGGGGACGCACAGATCACTGTTACAACTACAGTAACCATTATCTGTGCTACCAAACTGGTATGTATTTGGTGTATGCCCTTTAGAGGAGTTTAAGTACTCTCTTGGTTTTCATCTTTTAACCCAGTACAAGATACAGAAATTGGATCTAAACGAGAAGAGGGCACCAGGTTGCTCCATGAGCTGGTACTGGTACTTGGCACCATTGGGTCAGGCAGATATGCATAATAAGCACTTTTACACAGGAGAATCAAAGTGGTATCCAGAGATGAGGCAGGGGCATAGTCATAGTCAAAATATGCATTGCCTAGGCAGGTTAGCAATCTGGGTTGGTAAAAAAGACTTAGAGCAGTAGAGCAGGGGAATAAGCAAAATAAAAATACAGGGGACAAAAAGAGAACAGAGGAACAGACTGTTGGGCAGATTGCCCTTATATACCAGATGGCCAGTATGGATATAGAACCAGTATAATGTACACTTGCTCTTTAATGGTAATTATGAAGAAGCATGCAGCCAGCCCGGAGAGGCTGCAGAAAGAGGTGCAGGAGAAGAATGTGGAAGTGGGAGATGGAGCTCAGCCAAGAGGAGGGTAGAGAGCAGCTGTAGACATGACAACAGGGACAGAGTGGAGTCTCTGGCAGAACAGTGTACAAACTAGAGCCCAGGCTGTGACATTGCCTATCACAGCAAAGGAATGCCCCACCAACATTACAATTAACATGGTTTACAGCCAGTAGTTGACATATGTGCCAAGAAGACTTAATTTACCTAATGCTTCTAGGATGTGATCCCTTTCTTATTCTGTCTCTGTTTCTTGGAAACCAAGAATTCTGTACCTTTTTCTCTAACAGGATTCCTGGGAGATCATCAAGCAGTTAGGATCCTGGTTCTACCATGGATCTGCCTCGGCCTCTTCAGGCCACTTTTAGACACTTTTTTATTTCTGACTGGGCTGATCTTCAGTAGTCCCTCTGACCCATTCTTCCCTTTGGCAGTCACTGCTACTACATTGCTACAGCCTTGCTCTCTAGCATCTACACCTGCAAGCCTTGATATAGTGCAGGAACACAAAATAGGGGCCTCCATAACTCCACCCAATGGAAACTGTAGAGTAGCACTATAGAACTTTGATCCATAGATAAGGCTTTAGAGCAATCAGCTTACACCCCAGAAGACAGTCACCCAATGTAAAATGACCAACAGAGACAGCATTCCCGCCGCAATTGTCAAACATAACACAGAGGCACTGATTGCTATGCTTACACAGAACCTACAACTACAGTAACAACATTTACACTTTTTCATATAAAAACTTAATTTAGTGCAGCTGCCTCAATAGCTCTATATTGTAGGATCAGAAGGTAAGAATTCGGGTATGAAAGTTTGTCCCATCTCCTGACCAAAAAATAAAAATAAAAAAATAACATTTTTAAGATTTACTTTATTGCCTTCTATAATAAAAGTCAAAAATAAATTGTCAAGACTTCAAGATGTTTCAAAAAAACTAAAAAGGAAAGCTAAATTACACATCACAAATATGCAGAGTAGCTATTGAAGCAAAGCTTTCTTTGGCTGAATGAACTATTCTGTTTTAATGAAGGGGCCTCTTGGATTTGATAACACAACATAAAAGATACTGTATGAACATGGGCAGCCGACAGTAAAGTGTTTAAAAAAAATTAAATAATGGCAAATGTAAAGTATGCTCATAATGTAATTTATGTTTGTGCATCAGAGGTTTTAAAACAAATCCAAATTCTCAGCTATTTGTATATATGACGAACAACGGGCTGAAACAGCTGGTTGATTTAGATAAATTGGATCCATGAGAATTTCTGGAACTGTACATAGAGAAAAAAATTATGCAAGTGAATTTATGGACAATTGATATGTTTTTCATCAGTCGACTAAAACAGGAATATTCTTCTGAGCATAACTGGTGGGATTGCAGGGAAGCTTGTTAAAAATACATAAATTATTGTCAAAAGTAAAATCATTGCAGTCTTGTAGAACAATAGGATCTCGTTCATGGGTAATGATATTAAGGCTCCTATCATGTCACGGATGGCTGTATAGTGTTATTCGGTTACGTTATGAGGCTCCAACTTTGACATGATTTATCTCAGGGAGTTAAAGGAGTATTTTGGAATTTGGAAGAAAAACTTGAAAGACATTACCCTCAGCGCACCATTGTAACACTAAACCTACATCCTAACCATGTTTAATTGTCTTGTTTTGTCATTCTGTTGTCCTTCATGTGCTGCTCCTCGGTAAAAAATCAGTTGACAGTGTCTCAGTAGCCGTCTGTGAGAGTAGCAGACTCCAGTTCCCATTACATCCCAGTTCATACATTGCAGGCAATTACTTTAGACTGCTCACCCTACCCCTGTATTTCTCTGAATGCTGGAGACCAAACTTTCACCCTCTTGTGCTTTTGATACTGGGGTTACTTAGTAGCCCCTCATATAGGTTCCTCATCCCCATCATCTGATGTTTCATAGACAAACAGCTAAACCTTCTATAACATGGGCGGGGGGGATTTTACATAAATTCTGTTAATTTTTCAATAAATAAATTAATTAATTTTCAACTGATTTAGACCTAAATAGGCATGACAATTTTAAAACTGCAGTGTTTTCTTTTATCATGTCAAGTTTTTTTTTTTTTTCCCCTACCGCTAATCTTATTGTCGCTACTCCCAACTCTGTGCATGATACTTGGTCTCATGAAGCAGTTTTTTAAAGCTTTGCCAGCTGAATGAGACTGTATCAAGTATCTAATTTTGCCATATTCTAGCTTGTTGTTTGGGAAGATAAAGGCCAGTTTGACAGTCCATAGATTTGGCGGCCCATTAAAGGTTAACATTTAATCGGCACAATGTCAAAACTTGGAAATACATAAAAACGGAATGACACTGAAATATTCCAAAAACTCTTGGAGATCTCCTAAATGCTGGGTTGCAACATAAGCATCGAGGTACATTTTCATCTTGCTGATTTCCCGAAAAACCTTTGTGCAGTTAGTGATGAGCATGGTGAACAATTCCACCAAGATCTGAAGGTCATGGAGGCACAGCACAAGGGTAGATGGGATGTACGTATAATGGCTTACTCACTATCATCAGGCAACATTGTACACAGACTGAACACTAGGAAAAGCTATAAGCATAAATGTGTACCGTAATATGTATGTTTGGTAGCAGGACTTTACTACTTGTGCACAATTTGACTTACAGTAACAATATATAATCTTTGAATTAATTGTCTCTAAATAAACTGTATATTCAGATGTACATTTTGCATGATTTTTGGGACAAAGGGAAGGTATCCTGTACATTAAAAAGTTGGCGTGAAAAATTTAATTATTTTTTGATTCAGATGCCAAAAGTTAGTTAAAAACAAGTTGAAAATCTCTCCTGGCAGTTCTCAGATCCCGCCTCACTTGCTCTATCTATATACAGTTACTGCTGCCACCCTTATGAGATCAGGATATACTGTATAGTAGACATGGCCATGAACTGATTATTGGACAATTGCGTACTTTTGAAACTTCATAAAACACTTTAAGGCCATGTTCATACAATGTATGAGACCGGCCGTTCCGTGACCCAGCCGGGTCACGGAATGGCAGGTCTCTGAAAAGATCATCCCGGCCGGGACTGCACTACCGGCCGGATGATCTTAAGCCCCACAGAGTTCTGATGCAGGTGCATGCATGCACGCCTGCATCAGAACTCTCCACTGTACGCTATGGAGCAAGCGGACGGAGCTTGGTTTTACGAAAAGAAACGTCTGAACATAGCCTAATTGTGATTTTAAGCTAAGTCACTTGCTCCACATGGTAATATAAAAAGATGCAGGTATTGTATAAAGATCTGACGTTTTATAAGGTACCTTAGGTATAGTACATGCTCTACATATTATATATTGTTCAGTATAAGATTTTGGTAAAATTTCTCATAACCTATAGAAGCATTTCTTGTGGGTTCTTTGTAGACATCTGTACATTGTATGCATATGACCTGCAATAATGGGGGGGAAAGGAGACTGGCTGATACTTTATTTATACAATATAATACTCTTTAATGTAAAAGCAAACAACTTGATTTATCAGTTATTGCACCTGGAAAGGATTCAGAGTAAGAACAATGTTGAGACCACCCCCTTTCTTCAAAGCCAGAGGTGTTTTCAGGGCAAGAAGGTACAGACACGACAAGACAGTAGGCCCTAGGTCTGAACCCACCCACTGTCCCTACCTACTTGCTTCAGTCTGCCCTAGGCAGCCGCGGACAACCACAAAGGCGTTCCCTACGCTATATATGTGGCACACTAAACAGGACAGACAAACACAATAGAGGATGGTGAACAAGCCAAGTCAAAACCACACGGGCAATGCAGTACAAAATCCGCAATACAATTGGATAGTCACAGGTCAGGCGTGAGGTCAAATAACGAGTCGAGCAGTCAGAGGGAATTAGGAAGGGATACGCAGGAATAGACAAGGGGAAGCTGGGACCAGGAGTTCACCTAATAGCCAGCTCAGAGAAACACCTTTAGCTTAGTTTTATGCTGACTAAGAGCCCGGTCCGGATCCTCATTGGACCGGTGCTCTGATCTTCCAGTCTCCAGACAGGCAGAGGAACAAGTCAGTCAAGAAACCTGCTCAGCTGCAGTAATCAGATCTTTGCAGGGCTTTGGTTAACTCCTGCATTGCCGGGTGCAGAGAATCAGTCGAGTGTGTCACATAAATGCAAAGACCAGGCCCAGTTCACACCAGGTTACTGCATGATCCTGACAGGTGTCATGGGGATCACCAGCAATAGGATACCAAATCAGTGAGAAAATACAAATCAAGCTGGTTGAAAACCAATACCTGTCACATCAGCTAAAACACGTACACACAAAGCATACACAAGAACCTCAATAATATTCCCTAATAAAAGCATATACTGCAGTATATATAAGCAAAGATTCCCGGAATACGTCTTCAGGCATTTGATTTTTTTTTTCTTTATGTATTATATAATAACAAGCTCATAATTTTCTTTCAGGCTACTATATATCAACACCACTTGGACCTGGGTTGAGCCAGAGAATTCGACTTTTTAGCCTTCCTTTGACGTCATCTTCATCCCCATTAGAACCCTTGTGCCTTAGCTTCTGGTAAGTGGAGAAGTTACATAAAATAAATGCTTGTGTCAAACAATATCCACAAAACTGGATTCTGCTCCATAAAGACACTTAATTAACATTATGCAAAAGGTTAACTAGCCTGCGCGAGCTTAATAAGCAGAGCAATTTTGCTAACTGGTATAAACAAATTAATAGTCTGTCTTAGCTGCTTTTTGTTTTTCCCGTAGACAGGAAGCAGAAGTAAAAAGCATGCACAGTGCTGATGGCATGGAGGACAATACATAGAAATGATCAGAATATTGTTATTGTTATGAATATACCTGTTGGGATCTTGGTGAAATCCTTGGTTCGTAAAGTACGACCGAGACTGATCTTTTGGCCATGATTCTGCACTTGTTTTGTGTTTTATTTGCATTTTGTCTAAACCTTGTCTGAACACTGTCTGATTCCAGCACTTGTGTAGTGATTGACAGCTATTTTATAGCTCGGTGTTATATGCAGACACAATATTCCTCCCATAGTACTGCATGAGGCAAAGCCTTTTGGATGGCCAATCAGGCTGGATTTTACAGAATAGTTTTATGCTCCCTGGTCCAGTACAGTAAGGATAGGCTGTGGTGGTATAGATGGCAATTCCTTTGGGGCATTTCCAATCAGTTGTCCAGTTAAATGGAATGGGAGATACCTTTTGGAGTGTAGACTGCAAACAAGACACAGAAGCAGAACTGTAACACAGTCTTGTACTCAGAAAGCGAGTTTTCCAATAGAGTGGAATTACAATGGTATAGCAAATAAATTGATTATGTTTTTTGATAATTGAAGTAGGCGGTGGGATCCCAGGCACTCCCTATGCTCCACTCAAGCTTTTTATATAATGAACAAGTCCTGACTTCTCAGTACTCAAAGCCCACTGGAGGGTGCAGGTCCTTTAGAAAATCTTTAGCCTATTTGCCATAACCTATCAAGGGCTGGCCTGAAGTCTTTAGGTCCTGTACTTCTTGACACAGATTTTAAGGGAGATTCATTAAGCTGCATTATAGATAGATTCTCTTTTTTTTTTACCCATAACAACCAATCAGAGATCAGAAATTCATTTAATCAGAGCAATAGGAAGCAAAAGGAGTCTTATTGATTGATATGGCCAATCTTGCTATAAAACAGCTTGACAAGTCTCCCTCTTTGTCATTGTATCTTTATTAGAGATGAGCGAACCGGGTTCGGGTTCGAGTCGATCCGAACCCGAATGTTCGGTATTTGATTAGCGGGGGCTGCTGAACTTGGATATAGCCCTAAGGTTGTCTGGAAAACATGGATACAGCCAATGACCATATCCATGATTTCCACATAGCCTTAGGGCTTGATCCAACTTCAGCAGCCACCGCTAATCAAATGCTGAAAGTTCGGGTTCGGATGGACTCAAGCATGCTCAAGGTTCCCTCATCTCTAATCTTTAACAATCTCATAAAAGTTGGTGTGGAAGGAACAAATTTCACAGGCATATGCAGGAGCTGATATTCCCAAATAATTTGTAGCCTACACCAGGAAAGAGGGCATTAAAGAGTACCTGTCGTTAGAAAAAAAAAATGACAGATCACAGAGACACATATTAAAATTTTTGAGTCTGAGTGTTCAGACTGCGACTGATCAGGAGAGTCAGGGGAAGCTTGCGTTCAGCGTTTTCCCTCCTGCCTCTGTGTTTTGTGACCAGGACAGCTGGACTGTCACATAATGTAAGACTATAGGGCAGTTTAGGTCAAATAGACAGATAGTCGGGAGAGGAGCGCACAAAAGCAAAGACTTCTTCTGGCTCGTTCTTCTGATAGGTTGTATATAAACACAAGTAGCAGAAGTGAAGTGGTGGCTGCAGTTCACAGAAAGCACAAAGCTGCATGCAAAGTGTTGAAGGTGTAGCTCAGTGTTGCATTTCCCCATGCAGCATGCACAAAATGTGAAAAAAAGAGGAAATGCTTATAAAAGAGCTGCATTTGGCTAGACTAAGAAGCCATTTTTATGTGTCTGGCACATAGGTCACACTAATATTTTCTAATAGAGTAAAAATGTTCCTCTCAGCATTTTTTGAGAGTTATATTTTTTAGCCAAGGAGGAGTATATCATTTGCAGTAAATCAAATTAAAGGACTTGTCCAGGACTTTTCTTTATTCATCTATCTAACCTGTCAAAGGAAATATATTTGTTATTTATTTGCTTAATTTAGACAGTGGTCATGTGACCCAATCTCCCCTCTTCTACTCTGATGCATGTGATCTAAACTTACTGTTTTCTCCTCCAGTGTTCTTGTTGCCACCTGTAATATCACATGCACGGGCAAATATAGATTTGTTTCAATGCTCGTAGTTTATGTACTGTTTATGTTCTGTCAGAAACAGTGCTTTGATCCTACCCACATAAAGAGTATCAGTGCTGACAACACAAACACTGTATGTAAAACACCACTTGGAGTTTACAGTAAAAACAGGCTGGGGCTACACAATGATGTTGGTCAGGTGACACTAACTTTGATCCAAGTTGTGTGGCCAAAATATTTTGTGTGACTTGCTGTCGTGCAACTTTAATATAATTGCAACATGGCTGCTAAAAAAAATAGCCAAGTCGCAGAGAGGTTCCAAGCTGGTGGAAGTCACACACAACGAACATTGAGATCTACGATAGCAAAGTTACGACCGGCAACCATAATTCTATTAAATATGGATCATGTTGCACATGATATGTTGTAGTCATATTGCAACACCATTCACTGACATTAGATGCCATGTCACCTGACTGACGTCCCTGTGTAGCCCCAGAGTAAAGTTGATGTCAGTATTTAAAAAGGCAAGAATTGCTGTAACAATGCTTTTTCCTTGCATAAAAAGGGATTATTGGCAGAGCTTGTTGAATTATACTAAAACCATAAGGCTGTGTTAACACTCAGCATTTGGGTACATTGTTGAGTCAAAAAACAGCCCAAAATGTCTAGTTTATGGCAAAAAAAATAAAATTAAATTAATATTGACAACCGGATGAATGAATTTTGTAAAAAAATGATATTTAATTAACCCAATACAGTCATTGGCTCTGTGGGACGTTAGGATGTCGGGAGCCCCAGAAGCAGGCCGGAGAGTGGACTGGTAATGTATGCACCGGACTACTGGGGAATAAAGAGGCCAATATCTATATGCTTTCAGCTGGATGAAAATTCTGCTGCAAGTATGTAATCCTATTCAGAATGACTGTAAGAGATCCACAGTGGATTTTGCTACGAACTCGCAACATGAAATCCGCCGTGGATCTGTTATGGTTGAAGCTATACTAAAGGTCCTTTCAATAAAATACTGTAAAAAAAAAAAAAAAAAAAATATATATATATATATATATATATATATATATAATTTCTTTTCTGTTCAAACTATGGTTGGTTTGAAAACTGCATAACAGCATTTATTGTATGAGAAATAATTATTGAAAATGTCTGGGACAAACACACACACACACTTGTAGATAGATTGATTTTTTTTTTAATTATTCATTCATTTATTTATTTATTTTCATGAATAACTTTTTCAAAGCTGAAAATATGGGCCAAAAAACTGAGTGTGCATATAGCCTAAGTGTAAAACCTTTCTTTTCTTGGAATACAAAATCTTTCATTCCAGAAGCAGAGAGTAGATCATACAGACACAAGTCAACACAAGATCAGTCAAAATAGATGAACCGGAACAGTGAAACTTGTCAAATAAAGTTGAACCTGATGTTATCATAAAGTCTGAACATTCGGTCAATATTACAGGTTTAGTTTTTGTTTTGTTTTTCTGGAGGGCAAATGCCGTCTGAAAATCGAAATTGCTTTGCACAGTTTCATCTCTTAACGCAAATGAAGATCCTTTTCAGAAAATCTTGAAAGATCTTGAAGATGTTTATCGGCTAATCTACCTCTTTTGCTTGACTTTATTCTGTTTTGTGTGGAAAATCCACTTTCACAGCGTGCAGTGGATGACAAGAGTGAGGGCTATTGAAGCCGGAGCAGAACATTCAGGATAAACTAACATGTCATCAATTTAAAAGAAAAGGGAAAAAAAGAAATTGAAAAAAGTCAATATTTTCTTGTCTAGTCTGTGTACTGGACACCAAACTTTTGGGAGGAGATCTTTGGTTTTAAAGTTTAGCATTAGTTCCTATAGTGTAACAAACTGTTAACCAGTTCATGCCCAGGCCATTTTGCCATTTACCCAGGCATATTTTTTCTATGTGTTTTGTGTTACATTTAATTTCCTTCTTTACCTAGTGATATTGGTCTGCTATGCCCCAGCAGCTCCTTAAAGGGGTTATCCAGTGCTACAAAAACATGGCCACTTTCTTTCAGAGACAACACGACTCTTGTCTCCAGTTCAGGTGCGGTTTGCAATTAAAGGGGAACTCCAGGTAGAGGTTAAAAAAAATGAAACTTCTGCAGAAGCATAAAGCTTTACTTACCTATCTATTGCAGTTTTGAAACTACCAAAAACCTATTGTTTTTTTGGGGGGGGTTGTTCTTTTTTGTGTTTCTGCACTTCCTGGCTGAGCAGTTGTACACAGTACTACAGGTTCCAGAATGCAATGCTTTCCCTCAGCTGTTCATCACAGTCCCCGACCCTGCACATCCCCCACCCAAATATATTGCAGAACATCTAGGCTGTGTTCAAACATTGCAGTTTCATTGTGTTACTGAATTATTTGCAGTACTTTATCATTTCATTGTTGTCCCACCCACACAGCAAGCTGTATTCTCTACCTATAACACCACACAGCACGCTGTATTCTCTACCTGAAACACCACACAGCACACTGTATTCTCTACCTGTAACACCACACAGCACACTGTATTCTCTACCTGTAACATCACACAGCGCGCTGTATTGTCTACCTGTAACACCACACAGCACACTGTATTCTCTACCTGTAACACCACACAGCACACTGTATTCTCTGCGTGTAACACCACACAGCACGCTGTATTCTCTACCTGTAACACCACACAGCACTGTATTCTCTACCTGTAACACCACACAGCACGCTGTATTCTCTACCTGAAACACCACACAGCACACTGTATTCTCTACCTGTAACACCACACAGCACTCTGTATTCTCTACCTGTAACACCACACAGCACGCTGTATTCTCTACCTGTAACACCACACAGAACACTGTATTCTCTACCTGTAACACCACATAGCACTGTATTCTCTACCTGTAACACCACACAGCGCTGTATTCTCTACCTGTAACACCACACAGCACACTGTATTCTCTGCCTGTAACACCACACAGCGCTGTATTCTCTACCTGTAACACCACACAGCACGCTGTATTCTCTACCTGTAACACCACACAGCACGCTGTATTCTCTACCTGTAACACCACACAGCACGCTGTAATCTCTACCTGTAACACCACACAGCACGCTGTATTCTCTACCTGTAACACCACACAGCACGCTGTATTCTCTACCTGTAACACTACACAGCACGCTGTATTCTCTACCTGTAACACCACACAGCACGCTGTATTCTCTACCTGTAACACCACACAGAACACTGTATTCTCTACCTGTAACACCACATAGCACGCTGTATTCTCTACCTGTAACACCACACAGCACGCTGTATTCTCTACCTGTAACACCACACAGCACGCTGTATTCTCTACCTGTAACACCACACAGCCCACTGTATTCTCTACCTGTAACACCACACAGCACGCTGTATTCTCTACCTGTAACACCACACAGCGCTGTATTCTCTACCTGTAACACCACACAGCACGCTGTATTCTCTACCTGTAACACCACACAGCACGCTGTATTCTCTACCTGTAACACCACACAGCACGCTGTATTCTCTACCTGTAACACCACACAGCACGCTGTAATCTCTACCTGTAACACCACACAGCACGCTGTATTCTCTACCTGTAACACCACACAGCACACTGTATTCTCTACCTGTAACACTACACAGCACGCTGTATTCTCTACCTGTAACATCACACAGCAAGCTGTATTCTCTACCTGTAACACCACACAGCACACTGTATTCTCTACCTGTAACACCACACACACGCACATAATATGATAAAGCATCTGTTATCTTTGAAGTTGAGCCCCACAATAAGGCTCTGATCCTCTCTGCCATTTAGCATCATTTACTTGTGTTATGTAAAAAACTAATAACCTGTAACCCCATCTATAACATCTAACCTTATTAATGGCTGAATGGATCATATTATCTTTGGCATTAGTGGAATCAAATTATTATCATCCAAGATATATCTACACTGTATTCCAGTCTCATTCTCTTCTCCACTCTCATATTGAGTATAGGGCTGAACTCTCACCTAGTAATTTCTTGACCTCCAAACTGGTGGATGACTGAAGTCCTAATATGGTCGTGTCTAAATGGTCACGTGGGTAAAGTATGGATCATAGTGAGATATAGCTACGTGTCCAGCTTGACCAATCCACTTGGAGCTTTGCCAGTATACCATTTTTGGGATATAAGTTGTACTGGGTGTAACCATATTTGGGCATAAGTGTATATATTTTCCCGGTCAAGAGAGTATATAGACTTAGAAGGTTAGTTGGTTGGGGAGTCTTTGGTATACCATCTTTCAAGAGAAGCCTCCACGCACATCTGGGGTTTGTTAGCCCCCACCTCAGGAATTCACCCAAGGAAGTTCTTTGTTCTCTAGCCGAATCTTCATTCACCATTGGAAAGAGACTACTTCCCCATCATTTTTGGGACTCTGAGACTTGAACCACAGAGACATTCTAAGACATTTGTAAGACTATTGCCTTATTTCTCTTATGATTGATACCCTGATTATATGATATTTGTACCTCCTTTGGTGAAGAATTAAACGCACCATATTTTTACCAACAAGTTTTCTTCTGCCGTCCTGGATAATTCAAATTTCCCTCCAAAGCACACTTTTCCTTTTTTTTTTAAACCTCATCCTTATTACATGTTACTGCATCATTTTTGTGGCAGTACTGCAATGACACTCTAGCATGTGTAAACACAGGCCTAATTTCACTGCACACGTCTGCACAATCAGAGAAATTATGCACTTGCTTCTTGCCGGTCAGAGATAGTGAATCAGTCAGGGGATTGGGTTATCCAGCCAAGTCTCTTGTGACATCACACCCTGCCCCCTGTCTGCATCATCAGCCTGATCTCAGCAAACACACACACAATGTGAGACAGAGGCATGGAATATTTGTCTCCTAAGAGGGGAGAGCAGTGGGAGCAGGAGACAATGTGGATTGGCACAGGGGCCATTCCTGGATTTCTATCAGCTACCAGTGTGGCAGAACCGCACAGAAACGGTAATACATTGTATAGACACATCTATATAACTTTTAATGTACTAATAGAAAAGAAGTTTTCCTTATCCGGAGTTCCCCTTTTGAGCTCCATTCACTTCAATGGAACTGAGCAGCAAAACCCCGCCAAAGCTGGAGACAAGAGTGGGGCTGTCTCTGGAAGAAAGTGGCCATGTTTTTGTAGCACTGGATAACCCCTTTAAGCCACCCAGCAATCACATTATTACTGACAAAGAAGCATAAAGCACTATAGCTTCCTGTGTAAAGAGGTTTTCCCATCTGGGTAGTTATGACCTATCTAGAGTATGCACAGAATAGGGTATAACTAAGACATATGAAGAACAATCATGACAACAGGGACCCCAAAATCCCACAAAAATGGAGCTCTAGGCCATAACAGCAGATCACTTTGGTGGCTCCATAAAGATTAAATGAAGCTGCAGACGCTATGAATGGAGCTCTAATCTGCAGGGATTTCGGGGGCCCCAGCAGTTGGCCCACTCACAATCTTTTAGTTATGCCTTATCCTGCATGGCAGGAATACCCGTTTATGGTGCGTTCACACCTACAGGATCTGCAGCTGATTTTCTGCTGCAGATTTCATTTAAATAACTGAACACAGCATCAAATCTGAGGGTGTGTCTGTGTGTGTGGGGAAGAACATCCCTAAGTAAACAAAGAATGGCAATGAAGCTATATTCTGAACACCCCTCAAGTAATCCAGGTGCCCACATTGCATTTTTTTTTTGTAGTCACAAAATCCTTCAGCACTAAAATTAAGGCATTGTGGCTTTTATATAAAGAATCAACAGCCCTTCTAAGCAAAAGCCATCTAACCGTGTGAATCTCCTTAAGTAAAACTTGATTCTGCTCTCACACATCCCGCATTTTTGGAGCCTTTCATGTCTTACTGTAGAAAAAGATAAAAAGTGAGAGTTCTCAGGAGTTGATAACTTTTAATGGCTAATTGAAAAGAAGACAAATAACAAGGGAAAATAAAATAATAATAGCTGTGGATTACAAGATCTGCACAATAGCTGCAGCCCATCTGGCGTTAACCGGGGGCCATACCTGCCTTCTGGGTTGGACTTTGCAAAAACATACTTGCCTAATGGCATACCTGTCTAATTCAGGGAAAAATTGCCTTGGGAGATTGGGAGAAGAACTTAAGCACATACCAGGGCAGAGAGAACTAGCTACCTAAGAGCATACCTGGTTACTGTTGGGATTACCTACTTAAGAAGATACCTACCTAATGTAGAGGTCAAAAACTACCTATGGACATATATGCCCACTCAGGAGAGGGTAAGCTACCCACCTAAGGATATACCTACTGTCATGCCCGTACCTGTCTTGAGCTCAGCACAACCCTTGGCTAGTGGTGTGCGGCCAAGACTGTGGTGGTAGTAAGTTTTTTTTGTCTGAACACTGTCCTACTCCTTCTATGTCAGTAATTGATTTCCTTACCACACCCATCTATTCCTTGCATAGTTCCTTTTGGTCACTTCACAGTTTACTTTGTTTTGCTTTGGTGATTTTGTGACTGGCATGTCTTCCTACCAGTTAGTGTGCAATGTCTTCAGGTGTCTGTTGTTGGAGATGAGGGGCTGGTCCAATTACGTTCTGGACCAGACCCCTGACTTCCTATAAATCACCCCCAGGGTATTAACCCCTCGCTTGCTATTAAGTCTAGTTTATCTAGCCAGCTTGGTGTATTCTGTGTTTTACCATGGACGTTTTCTGGCTTTTCCTGACCCTAACTTTTGTACCTTGACCTCCCTGACCTCCCTCCATCTTCTCTGGATTACATTTCTGTATCCTGCTGTCCTCTCATTGTCACCTCAGCTTCCTGACCATCCCTTTCTATTTATATTGTCTTGTCTGTGTTCCATATTCCACCTTTGTTGCAGGTGTGTGTGTGGGGGGGGTCGTCTCTGTGGTTGTTCGCAGTCGCTTAGGGCTGTTTGAGACAAGTAGGAAAGGACAGTGGGTAGGGACAAGGTCACGGTTCACTGTCTGTGTCCACCCTGGCCCTTCCCTGGCCAAACCCAAACTGTGGCTGTAACACCTACCTAAGAAAACTACATGCCTACTAGGGGACGTACACACCTAAAAAGAGAGCTACCTTACTATTGTGGGGGACATATCTGCCTACTGGGGAATATACCTGCATACTTGAGGAACTACTTAAGCACTTTTAGAGACATGCCTGTATAATGGGGACACTATCTAACTACTTTGGGAAATATACCCACCTAATGATGGATCTCTTTTCCTACTTCGGTGGATTTGGTGTATTCACTGAATGGGGGACCTTATAAATTACCCATCTATACTGTGTGGGACACCAGTATACGGTATACCAGTATTACAGTTTGGGGCACTATAGATGAGTTTGTGTAGCAGTAGGGATAGTGCTATAAAATGCAGGGCCTAAGATGTTTGTCTAGCAGATACTTAAAGTGACACTGTCACCCCCTTTGTGCATTATGACATCTATACACAGGTGTAAAGGGTAAATTTAGCGGTTTTAATACCTTATTTTATATCATACGTCATGGTCCTTGTTCAAGTAAAAAGTGTCCTTTTATCAACTGCAGATTGCATTAAGTGGGCGTGGCCTTGCAGCATTAGTGCCACTTAGCCCCGCCCACAACTGCACCGTTGGCCCCGCCCCCTTAACACAATCTGCAGTAGATAAAAGATGACTTTTTACTTGAACAAGCACCATGACGTATGATATAAAATAACGTATGAAAACCACTAAATTTACCCTTTACACCTGTGTAGAGATGTCAGAATGCAAAAAGGAGGTGACAGTGTCACTTTAAGAGACAAAGTGTGTCGATATTATTTGGCGCATGTATACTGATAGTATTGGTACTGTTGGTCTGTGTATAGCAGTTTTTAATCAGTAACAGTATGTCATTATTGTCCATTCATTATGTGATGGTAATTGCAGTAGTCATTGCTTGACAGTATTAATTGTCCTGTTTATACTGTTATTATTGTTATTATTGGTTTTGGTATTCTAAATGTTTGGTCAGTAACAGCATGGCGGCATTATATATGGTAATAATATTTGCGTCTTGTATACTTATGTTAACTTGTAATTGTATGGCTATTAAGCAGTATGAAGCATTATACCTACATTGTCTAGGATAAATATGCACGTATGTTTCTCTTAGATTAACCCAGTTCTGCATTACTTATAGCCTGAGGCTCTGATACCTAGAAATGCAGAATTGCATTGTTCTGTGTAATTTATTAAAAGCTAAGGCTACATAAGCGTGGTCTCTCAATCACAAACCATGATTATGTAGCCTACACAATACTTTCTAAGCATAATATTCCAATGAGTTTTATAAATAGAAGCATACTGTATAATCCATAGAGTAGGTCCTCAATATGGTGCTAATAGGGTTAAAGTGGTTCCCCACTTGAAGCCCATTTTAACCATTTTGTGTATACGGGAAAGGGGGCACTCTTCTTAAGCAGCCTGAAGCTCATAGTACCCTAAATCGCGACACCAACACCCTCGGGGGTGAAATAGCTAGTCCGGCCTTGCCTATACTGTCAATCAAGCTGAGCTGAGATTGGTTGCTTTGGGTAACATACTACATTTTTACAAGACTCCTAGATAAATCTTAGCCTGTGTCTCTAGTTCATCACCAGGGCATAGAATGTTAATTAACTATGCGGCCTAATTAATTATGGTCTGTCTGATTTCGATTTTCTATGAAAAGAATTTTTGTTCTAACAGTTTTGTCTATGGTCTTATCAGTTGAGAGATGCTTTGAATTATTCACATACCCCATATATTATTACTTCTCGCTGTGTGTATATTATTCATCCCATTGTGTTGAAGATACAGATTGCTATAAAAGTGTTAAGCTGAGAAAAATTCCAAAACTTGATCTTAAACCTTTGAAAGTACCTTGAGGCTTGGTTCACACTACGTATATTTCAGTCAGTATTGTGGTCCTCATATTGTAACCAAAACCAGGAGTGTATTAAAAACACAGAAAGGCTCTGTTCACACACTGTTGAAATTGAGTGGATGGCCGCCATATAACAGTAAATATCTGCCATTATTTCAATATAACAGCCGTTGTTTTAAAATAACAGCAAATATTTGCCATTAAATGGCGGCCATCCACTCAATTTCAACATTGTGTGAACAGAGCCTTTCTGTGTTTTTAATCCACTCCTGGTTTTGGTTGCAATACTGACTGAAATATACTGACTGAAATATACGTAGTGTGAACCCAGCCAAAATGTCCATAATCTATAGTGTAGCCTGGCATCAAGTGTTCTAATTCCCTACAGTGGCACCACAGGCCAGATGAAGCATTACTCCGTCCTCATTCAAAGCAATAGGTTAGCCATTTCCAGAAATTCAGAACTGTCCACAATAAGAGACTTTGTAGCTTCTCTATACTGGGGCTAACAGATCATGGTATTAAATAAGTGATCTCCCTCCATAAACTTCCTAATGTGATATGATATGCAATATGAGGACCACAATACTGACTGAAATATACGTAGTGTGAACCCAGCCTAAAGTTGCAAGCTTTGGGTTGAAACTCTTGGAAACTCAGCGCTCAGCTTTCATATCTCTCTTTTCTGTGGTATAATAAAAGCTGAGCTCTGATTTGTTGCTAAGAAAAACAGATATAATTCTTAGCCAGCTTAATAAATCTTCCCCCTTGTTCATACAAATTGTCCAGAGATATGACATTTGGACTCAGGATTTGGCTTCCAGATGACTATTACTTAAGCAGAGATGGGGATGGGAGGGGAAGCGAGAAGGCTTTACAGTGCACTTAGGGAGCTTGGGAACACCTCTTTGACACTTAACACCAGAGAATAAAAAAATTTTTTTTGTCATGTTATGGCAGCACAGACTGATATATGAAAGGAACCATGTGTCCCCAATAATAAGACTGACAATCTGTTCCTACTTAAAACTTTCACTATAGTTGGTAAACTAAAGGGCTATACCACCACAATCTTGTTATAAAGAAGAAAGAAAAAAAGGGCAAAGTCTGCTAATAATCTTATATATGCTACTCCGCTCAGTAGTAGAACATACAGTATATCCCAACCTGAGCACTGACAACTGTTGGTATAGAGACCATAACAGTTGCCAAATCCCCCCCCCCCCTCTATAATTCTGCTTAAATGTCCATTGTAGCAATTTGGAAATGGTGTAGTGATAATGGAGAATATGGAGATGAGCTAAACGAATCAAGATTAGCTAAAAATTGCACTGTCAATTTGCTTTGTTCGGTAACGGAGGTGGCCAGTTGGCTGTGTGTAAAGGAGAAAGCAGAATGGCAGAGCTGGGAGAGACTAACAAAGTGATATACCGAAAAGAACAAAAGTCCAACAGCACCTTAGAGATTCTCCGGTTATGGCCACAATAGAAAATGCAGGATGCACGCAGGTATGCTCACAATCCTAGGTATTAGCTAGGAACTTCAAAAGAAAGGATTTCCCACAGCATCCACGGTGAAATAAGTGTGTTTCATCAGGGTACAAAGAAATGCAACGTTTCGGCCTGCTGGCCTTACTGAAGTATGCTTGAGAAAGGCCAGCAGGCCGAAACGTTGCATTTCTTTGTACCCTGATGTGTGATTAAACACACTTATTTCACCGTAGATGCTGTGGGAAATCCTTTCTTTTTAACAAAGTAATATAGGGACAAAGAGGAGCTAGCCAAATAGACTTGCTGATTGGACTGGACTGAAAAATGGCCCATGGATCACTTAAGCAATAGAGAGTGAAACATAGAGCCCAACTGGTAAAATGTTGCAGCACATTAAAGGACAACTCCAACGAATTTTTTTTTTAGCTTATTTAACACATTACAAAGTTATATAACTTTGTAATGTGGTTAAATACCTGGTCTGGCCCCCTTCCCCCACTTTCGGACCCCCGACCCCCCGCCCGGAAGTTAAAGAATGTATACATTTACCTATTACGATCGTCACGGTCCTCTTCTCCCGGGCGGCATCTGGTGACGACAACATCAGAGCCAGGGGGCAGTCCGGGTCTTCTTCCTCCTTGGCGTCTTCATGCGCACATGCGCACCAGCAGCCTTTTCATTGGCTGGAGCGCATCACATGGCTTCCAGCTTGCTCAGCCCTGATTGGCTGAGGTTGCTGGAAGCCATGTGATGCGCTCCAGCAAATGAAAAGGCTGCCGGTGTGCAAGCGCACTGGCAGCCTTTTCCATCCCCAGGACCCGGAAGTCAGAGACATCGCTGGACGGCGGTGACGGTGAGGTGGACGGCGGGCGAATGGAGTGGCGATCATCACCGGAGGGATGGTGAGTATGGTGTCTGTGTGTGTCTGTGGTTTTTTTTTGGGGGGGGGGTCCCGCCGGAGTTTTCCTTTAACCCCTTAGCGACCCATGACGTATCTAATACGTCATGGTGCCGCTCGGGGTGTTCAGATCGGGGTCCCGCCGGGACCCCGCTCTGAACGGCGCTGATCCCGGCTGACACGTGCAGCCGGGCAGTGCCTCTAGAAGCCGGCGCGGGTCCCGTTGCCGCGCCGGCTAATTAAGCCTCTAAGTGCAGCTGTCAAACCTGACAGCTGCATTTAGAGACACTGCGCCGCACGTCCCTGGTGTCTAGTGGGACGGATCTCACCCCCGCGATGCGATAAAAATAAAAGTAAAAAAGTGTTTTTATTAATAAAAAATCCCCTCCCCTAATAAAAGTCCAAATCACCCCCCTTTTCCCATTTTATAAATATAAATTAATAAATAAATAAATAAACATATTTAGTATCGCCGCGCGCGTAATCGCCCAAACTATTAATTAATCACATTCCTGATCTCGCACGGTAAACGGCGTCAGCGCAAAAAAAATCTAAAGTGCAAAATTGCGCATTTTTGGTCGCATCAAAAAGTCGTATATGCGCAATCAAGGTACCGATAGAAAGAACACATCATGGCGCAAAAACTGACACCTCAAACAGCCCCATAGACCAAAGGATAAAAGCGCTATCAGCCTGGGAATGGAGCGATTTTAAGGAACGTATATTTGTTAACAATGGTTTGAATTTTTTACAAGCCATCCGATACAATATAAGTTATACATGTTACATATCATAGTAATCGTAACGACTTGAGGAACATGCATAACAAGTCAGTTTTACCATAGGACGGATGGCGTAAATGCAAAACTCCCCGAAATCAAAACAAATTTGTTTTCTTTTCAATTTGACAGCACAAATGATTTTTTTCCGGTTTCGCAGCATATGTTATGGAAAAATAATGCCTGTCATTGCAAAGTACAAAGTACATTGCAAAGTACATCTCTAGGTGAAAAAATGCAAGTGCTATGGACTTTTAAACTTAAAATGGAATAAGCAAAAGCGCAAAAACGAAAATAGGCTTTGACCTTAAGGGGTTAATGACCGTACAGGACTGATTTTGCAGTTTTGTGGACAGTAAACTCAACTTTAGTGATCAGTGCCAGGAAGCGGCTGCCAAGGCTAATTAAATAATGGGGTGCATCAAAAGAGGTATAGATGCTAAAGATGAGAACATAGTTTTGCCTCTTCATAAATCACTAGTCAGACCACATATGGAATACTGTGTACAGTTTTGGGCACCGGTATATAAGGACACAGCTGAACTAGAGCGGGTGCAGAGGAGGGCAACAAAGGTCATTAAGGGAATGGGTGGGTTACAGTACCAGGACAGGTTATCATGCTTGGGGTTATTTACGCTAGAAAAAAGACGTCTTAGGGGCGATCTGATCACAATGTACAAATATATGAATGGACAGTACAGAGATCTTTGTAGTGATCTTTTTACTCCTAGGTCTGTAACAATGACAAGGGGGCATCCTCTACGTCTAGAGGAAAGAAGATTTCATCATCAGCATCGACGCGGGTTCTTTACTGTACGAGCGGTAAGACTGTGGAACTCTCTGCCACATGATGTTGTCATGGCCGATTCATTAAATAAGTTCAAGGGAGGCCTGGATGCTTTTCTTGAACAATATAATATTACAAGTTATGGGCATTAGATTTCTGGTGATACGTTGATCCGGGGATTGTTCTGGTTGCCATTGCAGTCGGGGGAGGGGGGGGGGAGTTTCTCCCTGTGGTGGGGCGGTTGTCTTCTGCCCCATAGGGGTTTTTCGCCTTCCTGGATCAACACAGTAGGATTTCCCTAGGTTGAACCTGATGGACTCTTGTCTTCTTTCAACCTTATTTACTATGTTACTATATTATAATTTTTCAGAATTTCCAGATTTATTTAACTTCTATTCAATATGTCAACATTTCTTCCATATAGATAACCATTTTTTCCTTTTTTTGGTCTTTAAACTTTTTTTTTCTTTTTAACCCTAGGTATCACATGTATGGTGTCAGTGTACACAGCTTGTCTGTTCTTATTCTATTCACCAATAATACCGAGCAAGTTGTTTTTGCTAAAGAAGGAAATTATGGCTCCAATTGGAATTTTGGACAGGTTACATTAAATGAAACTTCAGGAAATGTGGTCAGTGTACATTTTACATTTTTTCATGAATTTATATAAATATTGACTTTAATTTTCCCCAATTATGTCATAGAAACATGTCAGAAGTTTTGATCAGTGTGAGTCTTCAGATCTTTATCAGTCATTAGAATGAGCCAGGAGAAATGCATAGCTGTGCGCTTCCCTCTCCAGCTTGCTCCAACTCTGTCCAGTTGGAGAAGACTGTCTCGGTAGACTTATAATTGAGCCTATTGCGGCAAGACAGCTTCGTCCAATTCAATCTAATGTTACTCAGGTCTGAACACTCAGATCTCGACCACTCACAACTTTGTCTTGGCAAATGTATATTCAGGAGTTTATGGGACAACACTTTTATATCCTTCTAATAGTTTGAATGTACAAATCAATCACCTCTGAACATCATTGTACAAAACATTGACAAATATCATGTACATATATTTATATAGTTAAAAAATTCTGCAGATACTGCGTTTCAGCCTGTGTTAAACCAAAGCTTCATAGCCAGTTTTTCTGGTTATTATTGGGACCAGTCAGCAGTTTGTTGATAGACACGTCCCAAACACTGTATAATCCATTGCTTCCTAGTGCACCACATTCTGAGTGATTATTCACTCACAAATCCGATTACCGTACAGCACCTTTCACAAAACTATATGCTCCAGAATGTAAATCCTCCTAGTAAGCTATTTACATTCACTAAACCATCAGGACATACACAGAGATTCCATCTTGCAGAGATCTAAATGCTGCTCTGGATAGGGATCAGTCAAAAAAAAACAAAAAACTATCTTTTGCAATGAAATCTTTATGTACTGTAGACATGTCACTGGAGAAGTGTTCGAGGGGGTGTATATCTCACTTAGGTTGCTACACAGTGTAAGATGGCAAGTGCAGGATGGATCTGTTGCTCAGCAGTGTTATGCTGCTGAGTTATTATTTATTGTTGCCTGGCCTGGATTTACATGGATTTGCAGGTAAGTTTGGTAGTGGGACCTGTCATTCCCTCCCCCGATCCAGTTTGGGTTTTGGGATCAGGTGAGCTCTGACCCTAATTAGCCTGAGAAGGTAAAAGCTCTGCAGAGTCTGCAGGTGGGGGCTCTCAGCCAGGAGTGATCAGCCTGTGTGTGCTTGGAGGAAGCTGTGAACGCAGCCATTGCTGTAGCTAAAATACACCCTGCGATACTCAGGCGAAAAACGCCGTGTTATAAAGTGTCAGATAGGTGAGAAAACCTGTTAGTTAGTTCCCAGACGGGAAAGACCTTTTTGTTTGTTTGGTTCTTAAAAGCACGGTGTTGCTGTATGTTTGCTGGACTGTTTATGCTACAAAATGAACGCCAAGATCCTCTTTTATAAATCCAAGTCTGCTGTGAACTGTGTCCAAACACACCATCCCCCGGGAAGATCCATACAGTACCCATTTTAGGGCTATGAATTTTTATAGTCCAAGATGATAGAGGCATCTGTTCCCCTGTTACCAATGTAAATTTAAAGGGTTTATCCATCTAAAAAACAAATAAAAATCGCAACCCATCAATAATACATTTCTCCTATCCAGTGCTGAAACTCCATTCAGACTTCGATCCGCACTCCAGTCTTACTGGAGTGGGTGTCACTTCACTTTTGAAGCCAATTAATGGCATCAGAGTTCACAGACTGAGCTCCTGGCATAATGGCTCCAGTTACAGAGCAGTGATACCAGGGGTATGGCCCATGACCTATGACATCACTGATTTGCTGTGGCGAGACTCAAGTAAGAAGTCTGGGGTGACGTCTGGGCATTAATGGGTCAGTGTTGGATGGGAGAAGTGAGATAATAATTACTATTGTTATTACTTTTTTTCTTATAGGTAAACCCTTAAATCCTCTAAAAGCCTCATGTGCATGTTCCTATTACAATATAACTATTAATCAAACTACTGCATTGGTTTTCTGCATTGATTACTAATAAATTGCATTCTGACAACTTGTATCTATAATTGTGACTAAGGGCCCTTTTACACAGAAAGATTATCTGACAGATTATCTGCCAAAGATTTGAAGCCAAAGCCAGGAATGGATCTGAAAAGAGGAGAAATCTCAGGCTTTCATGTATGACCTGAACTCTGTTTATAGTCTGTTCCTGGTTTTGGCTTCAAATCTTTGGCAGATAATCTGTCAGATAATCTTTCTGTGTAAAAGGGCCCTTAGACATCAATGTTAAAGAGGACCTGTCACCCCCCGGCTCCCTCCCCCCTGTTAGATCCCCCTATACTTACGTGATCCCGGGTCCCGCTTCCTGAGCCGGTCAGGTCCCGGAGATATCAGCGCCCGAAACCCGGCACGCGCGCTGAGAGATGAGTCCGATGCCCATAGAGAATGACGGAGCATCGGACTCCCCATTCATTCTCTATGGGCGTCTGACCCTGCTGTCCGGGACCTGACCGGGCGGGATCACGTAAGTATAGGGGGCACTAACAGGGGGTCGGGAGCCTGTCACCCCGGCACGGGGGGTGACAGGTGTCCTTTAAAGATGATCGGATAGTGAAATATTCGATAATTCCATTCAAATAGCTTCCGATTAGTAATGAGCTAGCATGCTCGTCTGAGCTGGGTACTCGATCGAGCATTAGGGTACTCGTTACTCGGACGAGCATCTCGTGATACTTGAGAAAATCTCATCATCCGTTTCCTGTAAGTTTGGGCACTATTTCTCAGTCAATAAACATGCAGGAGACTCTTTGGTACATCCTGCCATCACGTGGGACCCATACATGTCAATAGCAGCGATTGGTTGGCCAGATCAGATGACCCTGCCATATAAAACTCGGCGCCGGCAGTGCTCGCTTTAGACGCATGCTGTGAGAGATCAGGGACAGAGCTGCTGCTGGTCAGGGAGAGCGTCAGTGTAGGATTTAGTATTCCAGTAGGCAGGGTATATACGAGCAATACAAACAAACAGCCCTTTTAAGGTCTTCAAATCTTTTTTTAATAGTAGTACTACAGACTGCTGGCTGGGACTTGCAGTGGTACTACCACGATTTCACCAGCACATTGTGGTGATCGGCTGCTGGCAGAAAGGGGACATTAGGTGTTGCATACAGACCCCTAAGAAGTGCTCTGTAGTCTTTTATGGCTGGTGGTGCTGCTGTACTATATTGTATTGCTGGGATTTGTAGTACACCTGTGTAGAACTTCACTGCTCATTGCAAGGGTTTGTCACAGAGTGTGTATAGGTGCAGCCACTTGCGGATTGTATCCCATAGCCCCCCAAAACTAGTGGGACCACAAATATTTTTCCTGATTTCTGTATTTCTTACGCAAGGCATATCTAAGTTCCATACCGTGCAGTGTCCAAAAAATGGTGAACCTCAGGGGTAAGGGTCAAGGACGAGGGCGTGGGGTTCCAAGCGATGCAGTTGGCAGTTCAGGGCAGGGTGACACATCAGCACCTGTTAAGGAGGGAGCAGTGGCACACTGCAGATATCCACTCCCTAGCTTCTTTGCTAAACTCACGGGGTCTCATGGTAGACCAATATTGAAACCGCAGCAGTGTAAACAGGTGATCACGTGGATATCGGATAATGTGTCCAGTAACTTATCCACCACCCAGTCTTCCACGCAGTCCGCCCACACTAACCAAGTTAGTGGAACCCTTGCTCCAGTAGCTCAGCCTATTTCCCCACAGCCTTGCTCCTCCAGGCAAAGAAGGGATTCAGATCCACCACCAAGCTCCTAGGAACTCTTTTCTGGACCCTTCCCTGAGTCTAAACAAGCGGAGCAGTCGATCTGTCCTGATGCCCAAACTATGTAGCTCACGCAGTCAGTGGGTGATGAGAGTGGGGACTAGCAAGCGGGGTTGGAAGAGGTGTCTGATGATGATGATGAGGCCCGGTTGTCAGACAGTGAGGTTGTTGTCATGGATGTAACTCAAAGTGAGGAGGAGAGTGAGGAATTGGAGGAAAAGCTGGTGGATGAGGACGAGGCGACTGACCCAAGCTGGGTGGATTAGCCTAGTAAAGACTGTGCTTCTGATTGAAAGAGGAAGAGGGGTGGGCAGAGGGAGAAGCAGGGGCAGAGCGAGTAGATCAGCAACTGTTTCACGGAGTCAAACTCCCGTGGCCAGGGCTAGATGTTCTACAAGTCTGGAGGTTTTTTAAAGAAAGTGCGGATTACCGATGGACTGTAGTGTGCAACGTGTGCCACGCCAGGATCAGCAGGGGAGCCACCACTACCAGCCTAACCACTACCAGCATGCGCAGGCATATGAGTGCTAAACACCCCACTCAGTGGAACCAAGGCCATTCAGTGACTGCAAGTCGCACCCCTGCTCCTTCCCCTGTGTCATGTGCTGGCTCTGTCAGTCCCCCCGCCCAGGCCCTAGGCACGAGCGCCTCCTGCCCTACACGTACCCCTTAACCTCCACTATGCTCCACATCCTCCAGCAAGGTGTCCAAGCACAGCATTCAACTGTCCCTGCAGCAGACTTTTGAACGGAAGCGCAAATACACTGCCACTCACCCGCATCCACAAGCCCTAAATGTGCACATAGGGAAACTGCTGAGCTTGGAGATGCTGCTCTATCGGCTGGTACAGAAAGAGGCTTTTAGGAAACTCATGGCGGTGGCTGTCCCTCGGTACTCTGTCCCCAGCTGCCACTACTTTTTATGGTGTGCCGTCCCAGCCCTACACCAGCACGTGTCGGATAACATCATCCGTGCCCTGACCAACGCGGTCAGCGACAAGGTCCACCTAACTATGGACACATGGACAAGTGCTGGCAGGCAGGGACACTATATCTCCCTGACGGCACATTGGGTCAACTTGGTGGAGTCTGGGACAGAGTCTGACCCTGGTTACGCTCATGTGCTGCCCACACTTTGGATTGCGGGGCCTACCTCGGCCATGGTCTCTCATGAGTTGTACACCTCTATCTCCTCCTCTTCTTCCTCCTCCTCTCTAATACCCTCCACGAGCACGTCACCTCCATTTTGTAGCACTAGCTGCATCAGCAGTGCGGTTAGTAAGTGCCAACAGGCAGTGTTGAAACTGCTGAGCTTAGGCGACAAGAGGCACACGGCCCAGGAGATGTTGCAGGGCATCACGGCACAGTCAGATTTTTGGCTCGCGCCACGGAGCCTCAAACCAGGCTTGGTTGTGTCTGACAATGGGTGAAACCTGGTGGTGGCTCTGCAACTCAGCAGCCTCACACATGTACCATGCCTGGCCCACGTGTTCAACGTAGTGGTGCAGCGGTTCCTTAAGACCTACCCCAATTTGGCTGACTTGCCCACCAAGGTGCTCACCAATTTCCGCAAGTCAACCACAGATGCTGCCACCCTTAGGGCCGTGCAAAGGCGCTTGCAACTGCCGGCTCACAGACTGCTGTGCGACGTGCCCACGAGGTGTAATTCCACCTTCCAGATGGTAGCCAGAGCACCCTTAATGGTGACTGACAGCTGGCCTAACCAGTTAGCTGTCAGCACCTAGGTTCATGTCCACTAAAAATCCCAGCCCCTGGACTCAGTCCAATTTTTGGGTGGGCTCACTTGCTTCCTCACTCATTTTTAATGGTTCTCTGTGTGCTCAATGCCATGCAGTGTCTGGCCTAATTTTTAGGAGGCTCACTTGCTTCCACACTCACTTTTAATGGTTCTCTGTGTCCTCACTGCCATGCTCTGATGTCACACTACGTCTGCGGTGGAGCGGGACTGGTGGCTGGGGGCCCGCCAACCCCCCCCCCCCCCCCCCGCCAACCAGCCAGCTGTTTTATTTTATTTTTTTTTGTCTAGCCGTGGCCGGGGCCTCACCACCCCTGGTCGAGAGGCATCAGGTGTACCCTTGATGGTGATTGACAGCTGGCCTAGCTAGTTAGCTGTCAACACCTAGGTTCGTGTCCACTAAAAATCCCAGCCTCTGGACTCACTCCAATTTTGGGGTGGGCTCACTTGCTTCCTCACTCACTTTTAATGGTGTGCTCAATGCCATGCAGTGTCTGGTATAATTTTTGGAAGGCTCACTGGCTACCGCTTCTACCTTGATCACTCTGTCCTCACCGCCATGCTGTCAGGCTAAATTTTGGGGTGGTTCATCATATGCTTCCTCTGTTTTAATGGTTCCCTGTGTTCTCACCGCCATGCTGTGTCAGGCTGAGTTTTTGGGTGGTCCATATGCCTACCTCTGTTTTAACCAGGCTGTTGCACAGAATTAGGCATAATGGTGGCATTAGGCTGCCTCAAAGGCATGCATACATGCTGCCCCTGCTGTTTCCTGTCCATTTCCGTTGTGTTTCCATCAATTTCTGAGGTTGACAGGTTTCCACACGACCTTCCCTCTACCGAACTTGAGTCTCCTGCAAAAATTCTCACGTCTCCCATTGACTTCAATTGGGTTCGTTACTCAAAACGAGTATCGGGAAATAGTCGTCTCGAGTAACGAGCACCTGAGCATTTTAGTACTCGCTCATCACTACTCCCGATATTTGTATATTCGAATGAATATCGAATCCCACTATAGTCTATGGGAGAAAAATCCTTGGGACCTGGAAATCAATATTCGACCACTAGGAGGTCACCAAGTGCACAAAGACACCTCAGGAAATAATGCCAACACCACTGGAATGCATATGGGACAGCAGGGGAAGCATGACTGGGTGCATCTAACAATAGTGATGAGCGAACTTCTCAATTTTCAGTTCGGATCCCGAACACGAACAAAAAAAAAAATGTTCGTGATCGGTTTGTGTTCACCGAACATTCACAAACAAATTACAAACGTAGAGTAGAAGCATACATTTCGATCTAGTGGTATACACTTGCGTACGTATCAGATGCAGTGTAAAATACGTAATAACGAAAATTAACGGTAACTACAAATCAGTAGTAGCAAGATAACAGGTATTATCCAGCAATCACAGTATACAGTATACACTATCTGTAGATGTCTGAACACACTGCCTTCTAAACTTCTAAATATATGGTTTTTATACTATAAGCCCTAACAAGGGCTTTTGGGGGTCCCTTCCTACCTAACTTTACCTTAAAGCTCTCTCTCCCTGGTGTACAGCCTGTCCCTCTCTAGCTCCAACCAGCAAGTGAAACGATTCTGAAATCACTATACGTATCTTCAGGGCATAGTTTAGCCAGCCAATCACAGTTAGAGGTTTGTTTAAAGTCCTGCCTATTCCTAGTGCCTCCCCCCCCTGCATGTTTATTTGCTGTTTGCTGTTTATTTGCAAGGGATGTGGGAGGGCAAATCAAATTTTTACTGTGTTATCGTTCGAATATTCAATTTTAATCGAATAGCATGAATAGTGTACTTATTCGACCAAATAGCTATTCAATAGAATACTATTCGCTCATCACTAGTCAACACAACAACACACAAAGAGTTGTATCATTCACATTTTTTACTGAGCACATTCAGTAAGCATCCATAGTGTTCGTAGAAAAAGTAAGTGAACCTACAGCTTACAAGTTAAAGTTGTTCATGACAAAGCCTAGTTACTGACAAATGTAGTATTAAAGTGTCACTGTTGTTATGACTTTTAAATCAACAGTAAATGTAAAATATATATATAAATATATATATATATATATATATATATATATATATATATATATATATATATATTTTATTTTTTTTTATCATGGAAAAATGGAAAACATGGAACTTCCTGTGTTCTGACTCTTTTTGTTTTTCAAAGAGTCTACAAGCATGAAGTCTAGTGTTTTCCAGGTCGTCTAACCACTTACAGAGAAGGCAGTCATGTGATTGATGGACACATTGAGCTGTGACTCTCTGTACTGGCCAGAATCAGCTCAAGATTAACAGGACTGCCTTCAGGAGACTGGACCTGAATTTCTCGTAAGTACAAATTTGTTTTACAGCATAATACCAACAAAAATAATCAATGTATATTGCAAACTTGCTTTATATCACATTTACTGTTGATTTAAATTTTGAAAGTTATAAAGATAGGTACACTTTAAGAAAGACAACTTTTAAAGGACCCATGTTAAGAAGTATGAATAACTCTAGAAAAGCATTGTAAAGGCCTGGGTGTACATAAATACATACTCAGGTTATGTAAGAATGGAGAAAATTCCGGAGTGTTGCTATCGTTCTTAGGAGTGGGAGTTCTGTTATTGTGTTTTGTGGTCCCTATCATAACAAATGACACTTTATTGGCACTCCACACTCCTTCAGGTGACATTCCTGTCAATGACCTTTATGAAACAATTGTTGCAGACTATGCACTAGGCAAAGGAAATCAGAAGTACTGTTGAAAAGCAACCATGTCACTAAAGAGAAAGGTGCTCTTTCTTTGTAACCATATAGTTCCCTCTCCCTAGAGCTTGGCTTGTGATTTTCTTTACCCAATACACAGTCTGCAATACAGTTGATTCATAAAGGTCATTGAGGAAAATGTCACATAAAAGAGTTTTAAAAGATGTGTGGACTGGCAATGCAAAATCAAGTATCAATTTGAACATAACAGAACAGAGGGTAACAGCAACAAACCTGTTGAAGATTCTACCAATGGGGAGAAAAGAAAACATCTTGTGTTTGTAAGGTGTTCATGGGATGAAAGCACAAAAAAAGACAGGGGACATTTATCAAGACTGGGGTACTTGTACTGCAGTCTTAAATAAGGCCCCATCAGAAATTACCCTGGGCGAGGCCCATCCGCACTACGGGGTGCTCACCTCTTCGAGAATCTGGCGGGACCTGCACTTGATTCAGGAGTTGTAAAAAAATTTACACCTGCTCCAGAGCAGGTGTATATTTTTGCCTGGTTTACTCTAGGCATAAATATTGATAAAATGAGGCACAAATGGAGGCCACACCTTCTCCCCAAGCAGGAAAGGATGGCATACACCAAGGATAATAGGTGAATCTGCCCTTTTCCGTGGTGTACGCCAGGGGCACATTTTGATAAATGTCACCCAAAGTACATAAAAAATACCTAAATAAAAAATCTAGAAATTAAAAAATCTAGAAAATATTTTACCAAACCAACAACCAGATATAGTCAGGCACAATAGCTACACTCTAGAAGACTTCTTTGCTTTTCAAGCAGGTGGAAAAATCAGTAACTTTGAATATATGCTACATATTCATGTGGTATGCTCAACGATTTTTAAAAGAGTTCCATTTGTCCAACAGTATACAAGAAAAAATTGGGACACTCACCACTTCAGTAGCATACTCAAACATGTTCTTTTATTTAATTTCTTTTTAAACCGGCATCTCACTGGCGTCTTAGCCTGCTGTGTCTTTTAAAAGAAATGAAATAAAAGAACACGTTGGAATATGCTACTGAAGTGGTGAGTGCTGCAATTTTTTCTTGTATACAGTTAGAAAATATTTTATGCCATGCAAGACATAAAGTAGAACGTTTTAGCTAAAGGAATCATGTTACATTTAGAGGAAAAAAAGCTGTGCACAAACACAATAACTTAATTCTTTGAAATGTGATAAAGGGAACATCATAATTTTGGGGTACTTCGCTGCCACAGGGCTTGGACTCTTTTTGATCTTTATTGAGACAATGAAATCAAAGGTGTATAACAATATTTTACAGGACAATATAAAGGTCACAGTCCTTGGTTTCAAGACTATAAAAAATGTTAGGAAGACAACGACCCAAAGCACTTAAGTAAATCATCTAAAGAATGAACTCTTTAAAGGAGTCTGGTGAAATTTTTTATTAAAGTATTGTATTGACCCCCCCCCCCCAAAGTTACGCAAATCATTAATATACACTTATTATGGGAAATGCTTATAAAGTGCTTTTTCCCTGCACTTACTACTGAATCAAGGCTTTACTTCCTGGATAACATGGTGATGTCACTTCCTGGATAACATGGTGATGTCACTTCCTGGATAACTTGGTGATGTCACTTCCTGGATAACATAGTGATGCAACGACCCGACTCCCAGAGCTGTGCGGGCTGTGGCTGCTGGAGAGGATGATGGCAGAGGGATGCTCAGTGTCTCTCTAGTGGACATCTGGTGCCAAAAAGTTATACATATTAGTAAATTATGTATATTTAAAAATATTATACCTTTCAGTACAGTATCAGCTGCTGAATGTCCTGCAGGAAGTGATGTATTCTTTCCAGTCTGACCCATCTCAGTCAATGATTGGCTGAGCATGCTGTCACCGCCAACTGATTATTTCAGACACCAGAGGAACGTAGAAAGATATAAAATAAGATAATTATTATGTCTTATATAAGGGCAGCACTATATTAAAAAAAAAAGTACAGTACCTCTTACTTTGATTATTTTTATTTTAAATTTAGTACAAAATGGAGAAACCTAGTGTTTACTTGTTTTATTTATTTTGTGTATCCTGATGGATTATAAGGTGCACACACACTGCCTTGAGCTCCTACTGTACATTCATGTGTCTCATTAAATATATATATATATATATATATATATATATATATATATATATATATATATATATATAGATAGATATAATTTTTCCCCTTTCACTTATTTATACAGAAAACATGAGGACCAGATAAACCATGGTGCTGCACTGAGACATCATATGGTGGGTTAAAGAGTGCTTATGGCTAAGTGTCTTTTATGAAGGTCACTAAGGGTCTGTGCACATAGCTTTGCCACATGCATCCTAAGTCCTAAGGGCACCGCATTTTATAGGATGCATCGCAGGCTACATAGATCCACATTGTACAACTGCTCCTCAGGTCTACAGATGGTACAATGGTCTTTTAGAAAAGCAACATAATGCCGAACTTCATGGCTTAAAGAATCCAACTCCATTATATTGTAGGCACTTTAATATGAGTGAAGCACAGCTGACAGCGCACTTCTGCCATCTGTACTTGTATTGTGCTTCTAATTACTGACATGGATTTTTTTTTAACATAAATTATCTCATTCTTAAATCGCCAGGTGGCATTTGAAGCCATAAAAAATCCAGGTTTTAGCGACATTGCGTTAGATGACATCAAACTATCTGCTGGAAAGTGCAATGAAAGTGGTTTTGTTGAACCAACTCGAGTCCCTACTCCTCCCTCTACCACCATTCAGCCATGTAAGTGTATTGTAGTTAGAATTTTACATTATTCTTAATTACATGCAAGTCATTGAGTGCGTATTTGGAGTAATTATCAGGTCTTGTGACAATTCTCGGGCACTGCCATGCATTTGAATCTTGTTTTAGTGCCAGTGATATTGACAGATGGAAGTAGTGATTGGTATGAGGAGGCAAGGAGAATAATTGGCCATGCTGACTCCTATATTCATAAAACAAATCTGTTCTGGTGTATAACTAACAATATTCAGAGCTGTGCATTTTACTGTTCTGTGATTGCTGCTAATAATTGCTTCAGCAGTAAGATCTATTTCTTCATCCCCGTGCCTGACGTTGCCTGTCGTAAATTTGGCTGATTTCAAACAATTGAGCTTAATAGCCTAATGTGAGTGTTCTGTTCTAGAGCAGAGAATATATATATGTGCCTATTGGTTTTCTCTATGGTCACTGTTACACTGTTTGTTTGTTTATTTATTTTTGTTACTAAAGAAAATTGAAATATGTCTGTGTCAGTTAATTAGTATGATTGGCAATTATTATGGCATTCATGTTAGGACCCTGGAACCTAAGGGGGCACAAAGATTCCTCTTCCGCAGAAGAAGACACCATTATTAGATTGTAAATGCGGGTTGTCACTCTTGTTTCAGGAGTGACAGTCTGCTTAACCAAATACAGGACAACACTGCGGCCTGTGATTGGTTAAACAAGCTGTTTCTCTATAAACAAGAACGATAGGCCGCTCAACCAATCACAGGTTGTGGAGCTGCCCCATCCCAGTCAGCCTGTGATTGGCTAAGCGTGCCTTTACTGAAGTAGACAATGGGGTAGGACCAGAAAGCCACAAGAAAACACCAGGGGAGCGCTGACAGGAAAAAACAACTTTCTATTTTGTTTTTTGAGGCATGCAGACGCTCTTATTCATTCTTCTTATGATCATTATTTACGGCCATCATTATCGAACAACGGCTGTTACATTGCCTAAAAATAAACCATTGTGGGAACATAGCCTAAAGGAGTATTCCGATCATCTAAATTTTGTCAGATGATAGGGAATTTAAAAAAAAAAAAACAATTTTGAAAATGTTTTGCATTAGCAAAATTGATTTCTTTTGAAGTTTGTCCCGTTCATCTCCTTGTAGCGTTTCACTCTGAGCACAGTGGCTGTATGTCGAGTGGTCGGGACCTTGATGAGTGGTAAATATACTTTATACCTTCTCCACCGTCTCCTTCTGAGCTTACAATTGTCTCCGGGGCTTAGATTGTTCCTGGAGAGATGTGTTACCTTGGTGAGAAACACAGCAATGTTGAACTGATTCAGCTCAGCACGGATGCATCCCCTCCCCCCTCCTAGCCTCCTGCCAACGATTCCCCCGACCACTGCGCCACAACAGGGAGAAAATTAGGACTCAGCTGTGCTGACTTGAATTCTTGTCAGATGAGTATAACCTGATGCTAGTCAAAAAAATGAGTTAATGTCATATTTGTATATCGTTTTGGTGTAGTAAGAACTCAACCTGATAATGCAGATGGGATTGAGGGTATATTACGAGTGCACTACTTGGTTAGCACCTGTGTACCGAATAAACTCGTGTGAAGTGGTAGGCTCTCTAGTAATCACCCTTTGTGTAAAAGAACTACATTAAGTATGATTAATTCAACATTTATATCTTTTACTAGTGTAGAAAAAAATGAATAAAACAAAGTTAAAAATAGATTATATGCACATTGCACATCAACAAGGAGTATATAGCAATAAACTTAGTGTTATAAATTGTTAAAAACATGAGAATTAAGAAAATTATGAAATATATATTATATTAACATGGAAAGTCTTGTGGTGAGTACTGTATATATATATATATATATATATATATATATAGATAGATATGATTATTGTCCGTTGGCGGCTTTCCAGGGCCCTTGCAAGCCGCTAATTGTTTAAATACTGTACTGGCAGCAGGGTATTCAGCATCTATGCTGGCAGCATGTAACTTGATCTGCCAATGAGCTGATAGCCCGTCAAGATGAACTATACAAATGAGTTAATGATGAGTTTAAAGGAGAGGTGAAGGGGAAAAAGTATCCGGCCCCCGGATTCTGTATTATGTATTTATACCTATGAAGTGACAGAAAGAGCCGAGTAGGCTGGATGAGCGCTGTACTGGGCTCTTTCTGTTTGCTCCATAAAAATGGACCCCCGCAATCTCCTAGTTTTCCCCTATCTTGTGCATAGGGGGAAAGTTGATTTTCTGGGAATACCTCTTGAAGGCATTTGTACTATTGTTGAGCAGTTTATAGCAGCTGCACTTTTTTTTTTTTTTGCTCGGGGAATGGTGGGGGTATGGGTTAAGCTTCTTTATTAGCCAGATTAATTATGTATGTTTTTTTTTGTGCAGAAATTTAATTTGTACAGCAGTACTCCTCTCCTCTCCTGGCTTCGTTTTCTAGTCAAATTTTGCTATCCAAAAAATTGTGCAAAACAATTGTGAACAATATTTATTCTACAGTGGTGTACCTATTTGGATGGAGAGTGCTGTTATAATTATTGCCAACACCAAGAACCATCACAGTCCATCTAAATTATTGTTAATTATTAAATTATTAAAAATAAAATTACATCTTTATTGAAGCTAAAATATTACTACTGCCCTCTGTAGTATAGTATAGGCTGATAACTGTCCGCTGGCAAGGGATACTAGGTTCTCATATTTCTAAATATATTTGATGCAAGTGGGGCTCAGTATTTTAAAAGATTACTGTCCCCTCCACCCGATGTTTCGCCACCGAAGTGGCTTTGTTAAGGGCTAATGGAGACTCTATTAGTACCGCTGGCCGGTGGACAGTTATCAGCCTATACTATACTACAGAGGGCGGTGGTGCTTAAGCATTTTAAAAATTTTGGCTTCAATAAAGATGGAATTTTATTTTTATTAATTTGGTTGGGCGCCAAAAAGTGTTATTTTGGACCTTGATGGTTCTTGGTGTTGGAAACAAGTATGCACACACACACAAAAAAGATTCATCAAGGCCTTTGCACCTAATGATACATTTTGCACTGCATGGAAAAAAAATTGCAATTTCAAAAGAAATTGTGCAGATAATAAATGTGGCCATTATTTTTTATAGTTCGGAGGAAAGAAGGGAAAGAGGGAATATGACTGAAAATTTTAAGTATGATAAAGTTAACTAAGCAAATTTTTGAGAACTTTGCGAATCCAGCTTCACTCATCCCTTGTTTTGACATGTCTCTATGCCATAAAAACACATAACATAAAAGTGCAACAGGCCACCGCTAGTAGCAAAACACAGATCCAATACAGGTATATTAAAAAAAAACAAAAAACTAAAAGAAGCCCCCCACAACTTAAAAAAATATCACCATAAAAATAATGAGGCTCTTGGCATAGCATTTGTAAATAGTGTGAACCATTCACCACAATAAGGTGGCCTCAGGCTCAGGATGGACCCTACACTGCACTTTGGCCTCTGCCACTGGCAAAAATAACCACTTGGGTGGGATGGGTGAAGTGCACAACCAAGTAGAGGCAGCTACTACCTAATCTGGAACACAGGCAAAAAGACACATTTGGTCAGCTCTCCTACAGCACCATTCACACTAGGCAGGAGCATGTTTCTATGGCTGAAATTGCAGACACTCAAAAACACAAAAAAATGCAACGCTATGTCAAATGTTTTTTTTAAAGTGGAAGTGCCCATTTCAATTTTAGCCTCGATTGCAACAGACCAGTATCTATCCATTATTATGACACCAATAAGAGGCCTATGTATATAATTGAAATAGACAAAGAAACGTTCCAGGTGAAATTTTGCTCTGGGCATCAAGGTCTAAAACAATTTCCATCATGAACGACATAATGGAATTTGATTCAATATACAAATATTTAAAACCTGCCACATTATGTTACATTCCTATTACTGTCCATAATTACGGTGGGGAGGCAATGCCTGATGAAGCTTGATAGAAACGCTCTGTATCTGTCTTGCATACGTTTGAAGCCACTGCCATAATAAAGCAGAAACATATATGTTAATAATAGGATTCCTATATCCCTGCCAGCGCGTTTGACAGAGCGGCACTAAACGTGAGACTGAATAAATCCTGTGTATTCCTTGTACATTCCAATCGGCACATCTGTCATTTTTTTAACGTTATTAACTTTGTTTCATTTTTTCCTTGTCATTTTTTTTCTCTTCCTAACACCTACTCCTGCAGTCTATGTAATCACTAGTTATTATGTGTCACTCATTGTTGCCAATGATATCCGTCTCTTCATTCCTAATCTTCTCAATGTTATGTCCTTTTGTGTTGAGAGATTGCGAATTATAAGTGTTTGTCTGATAGAACAAGGTCTTGGAACCTCACAGGAACCTATCTCTAATTTGTATAGTAGGAAAATAGACCATCTTGGATGGAAAGTACACAAAGCAGCAGGTAATATAAAGTTGATAAAGTTCTGCAGCAGAGAAACTTCTTACTACAGACACAGTTTTGGTTTAACATAAAGTCTCGAGACCCAATTACAGAGTTTCTGATTTACAGAATACAGAACTCACTAAACATTTGTGTGGACGTGTACATGAGCAGTATGTGCACATCTCTGCTTACTTATGTTGGTGTTCTACATAGAGATCTATGAAAAGTAGATAAGAGCGGGGACTCCTATCAAAGAAAAGGAGTCCCTGCTCCTGTACTGTACATTTACTCTGTTTTTTAAGTCAGAGAACGTGTGGTCTAACAGAAAAAGCAAGAGACAAAGGGGGGCATTTATCAAGTTAAAAAAGCGTATTTTTCGACGGGAAATGGTCAGAAGCAAATTCATTTATTCACAAATGGCCGTTTTGTGAATAAAATATTCGCATCTGGCCCCTTTCAGCTTGGTACGCCAGGGGGGCAGGGAGGGGGTGGAATGGGGGGGCGTACTTAGAGTCCGCTCAATTCAGCATTTGTTTCACTGAAAAATAGTCAGGAAACCTACTCCAGCTCTGAGCAGGCGTAGGTTTCCTGGTGCGCGATTGGCGCGCACGGGATTTATGTAGAGGTAGTGCGCCTCTACATAAATCTCCGTAGTCTTGGAGCAGCTGGGACATCTTTAAGTCCGGCGCAGAAATGCTGGACTTAATAAATGTCCCCCATAGTGTATACCACTGAGTATGTAGGGGAACAGGGACTCTTGTTTTCGCCAGGAGTATCTGCTTCAAGTTTCAAGGGTGCTATACCACAATAGTTGGATATACTGTACAGCAGCGAGGACTTCTGTCATTGTGCAGGATAACAGGCGGGGCAGCAGAGAGCACTATGAATGACTGGATAGAATACACCGCTTATGGAAGGACAACAGCTGATAAGTACTAGAAGACATGACATAAACCTGTATAACTTTCTTGTACTAGTTGTTTTGAATTTTTTTTTCTCCAGAGTACCCCTTTAACCTCAGCACATATAAATGGGGCCTACATTTTTGGACAGAATGCCTCACTCAGAAATAAGTGATGGCCAATGATTGTGATCAATACCCAAACTCAAATGTATAGAGGCCTCAATACTCTCTTATTGATGAACCTGTACTTCCTTCAGGGCAGTCCTTGACTCTTTGATCCAGCCTGGAAGGAAAGAGTGTACATTCTTCAGATCGAAAATTCAGTAAATAATGGAAGCCTGCATAAAAGCTGAAAAACAAGCTCCTCATTGTAAAAGTATTAAGCTGTACAACAAACAAACAAATATATTTTCATTATTTTTCACGCAAATCCAATTATAGAGAAGAATTGGAAATCACTTAAAAGAGAATCAAATTAGTGGAATCACCAAGAGAAGAAGTGTAAGAAGAAAGCAAAAACATCAACAATGACCAGCGTAATTATAGTGAGGGATATTATCCGTAGTGATTGTTCTAGAAGAAAGATAAAAGAAAGCAGTTAAAGAACTAATCAGTAATATTAGCTGTAATATATTGTATATGTAGAAGAGGCATATATATCTGCAAAAGGCAAATTAGCTCACATTATATCGAGGTCTTGACATCATCTACACAACCTCCTATGGAAAATGGTATAGCCTATTATATATTGTCCACCTAATTCGGTTAATAAAATGAAGCATTTGTTTTAATAGGTATTACGTTCCCAACACAAAATAGCTTCCCTACCCTCCTGCTGTTATCAACAGATGTTGTTTTATTTTTTTTATTTTATTTTTTTTTGTTTACTTAGGCGAGTAGATTTTTTGAAGCTAGAATGTTGAAGGGTGAAGGTTATTTTGGTGGTTTGGTAAGATTTTAAAGTTTGCTATCACTTTCAAAACATTTTTAAAAGTTTTCAGTCAGGGTCTGGGTGTTCAACCCCCCCCCCCCCCCCCCCCAACCACCACCACAAATTGCAAGATAGGAATAGAAGATGCATATCACAGGGCAAGACAGATTCTATTTTAAGTCTGTGGAGCCCTATTCCATCAATGGTTTAGGGTAGATTATGTAGAAAAAAGCGAGAGAGTGAGAGTGAGACAATCTTGGCTGGGTCCTTCCCGGAGGAATATCTGGCTAGTACTGTGCTTCGAGACTCTTAAAATGAGGCTCCAAGGGCTCTTCTTTTGCATATTCATGTTTTACAGGGAGCAATGCACCTAGGATTTCACTGCATTGAGCGCTTTAACCGGCAGCCGGCAGTGAAATCGTTTGGCTGGTCTCCCTGAGATCAGCGATCTGTTTCTCTTCCAACCTTGTCAGGATATGGGACCAGGAAAATAAAATAAAGGTGCAGCCCTGAAGCTTACACCGCCCCGCTGTCACTGCCTAATTGCCTTAACTGCCCTTATGGCAGCGGACAACTGGTAGTCAGTCCCTAATCCTTTCTAAATGTGAACACAGAACAAAGATGAGTCAGAGGTCAGCAACAAGAGGGCATTGTAATACAAAACGTGATCCAAGAGCATAGTCAAAGTCCAAAAGCCAGAAGTTAGAATACCAAGTGCACAATGCCCAAAGGAATGCTAGGTCAAGACACACTAGTAAACTAGGCTATATCGCAGGCAAAGGAAACAGGCATGGAAGGATACTTATGGGGCTTGAGGTCCCAGCCCCCGGCATGATTGGGGCTGAGACTCCAGCCCCAGGACATGATTGGGGCTGAGACTCCAGCCCCAGGACACATACAGTAGTGTAATTAGCGGTGCCAGATGCCAATCATTAAACCCTAACACAGAGCATCTGTGCTGCTCAGCCTGGTGGAGGGCGGGCCCGGCAGCTGCAAAAACACTGAAAGCCAGGGCGCCCCAGCAACCCAGTTGCCAGGGACAACGCCAGCGCTGTCAGAGTTGTTGGCTGTAACTACAGATCGTAGGAATCTGGGCACCCAAACACTGACCAATCAAAGCTTTAATTTTGAGTAGTGTTGAGTAAGCACAAATGCTAGTGCTGGTTACTGGTGTCAAGCACTTTCATTTCAAAGTTCCTTGTGTAATGATGAACCTTATTGAAATTAGTGGGAGACATAAGCATTAACCAGGTGTCCCTGCTCAGCAGAGTGGAGGGTGCCTGATTCACCTTACAGGGATGTGTAGTCCTACAACATTGACCACACCAGATTTACTAAGAGGCACATGCCTCTAAGGTAAATCGGGTGGGACCTGCTACTGAGCAGGTGTAGATTTCTGCCATGATTTACTGCTGTGACTCACTCTGATATGAGCAACCTCAACCATAGAGACAATTTCTCTTTGACCAAGATGCAAAACCTGGCGGAAGGAATAAGGACCAACAGACTGGGTCAGTACATAGAAATTGCAGGGTATTGGAGATAACATGCAGTCAGGGTTAGGTCCAAGAATCAGCATCATGGTCTAATAACCAGAAGGTAATCTAGAGTCCCCAAATCACAGAGGACAGATTGAAAACAAAGACACTAAACATGCTAACACAGCATAAGGAAACTTAGATAGAAGAGTGGAATACATGCCTGGCCACAAAATACTACGGTTAGCTGCCCTCAGCCCTCAGAAAGCAGCAAAGTATTCATGAAGTGTACAGCATATACAGGAACAAGTGCCAAAATCTGAAGTGCTCTTGTATCAGAAAGAGAATTAAGTATAATTCTAAGAGTCTAGCCTTTCTTGTGGCAACAATACCGACCTCTTTCTCAGGTGTTTTTTCAGTAAGAAAGTCAATACCAGTATTTTTCTTGAGTTTTCAGTAAGAAAGTCCTGTAATTGATATTGTATTGCTTCTTTCATTTTGATATCCACCGTTTTAATGTCTTTTCAGTGCTTATACAGTATTTCTTCTTTCATCATAGATGTCGTTTCACTAAAGGCCTTTTCCGGGTCTTTTTATACTTAGTAATCATTAAAGGCCTTTCCGTGACTATTTCTTCTTACTGTATGTTGTTTAAATAGTCATTTTTGTTCAGTATAAAACCTAGGGAAAGTATACAGCATATTCAAACTAGACAGACATTTCATACTTTACCTAAAAATGACGTTCTATAGATTCCCCAGGTATTATATACAATGCCAGCATTTAAAATTTTTGACTGTAGCACATACATCCAACTACTTGTTGGTAAAAATGTGAACAACATTTGGAACGTAAGTTTTCACACATGGTAAGTTTTGTAGAAAATCTCAAGCACTTGCTGTATTCATAACCTGTCAGCTCCCCTTACTGAGGCATCATTTAGATGATGCGTTGTCTTGGGAGGGATGCCCCTACTTGTAGCTACTAACCAAGTGTACATCAGGAGAAAGCAGGGGAACGTTGGACATGAGCGTGACTGCAGGATCACACTACACAGAGCTTGTTTGTAGCCCATAACTATGGAAAAACATTTTTTTAAGGAGACAAATTATATCCAATAAGAAGATGACCATAGCTTTTTAATAGGTTACACTTCAATAAATGTGATCATCAATTTTTTTTTTTTTTTTTATCTACAAAATAAACATTATCAAATATTTTTTAGGGAACAATTGCAGTCAGCGCAATAGTAATAACCTGACTTGCACTTAGAATAAGCACATGGTTAACAGTCACTAAAAGTGAGCCTGCCAGGCAAAAACTGAATTACTGCTTCAATGTGCTTCTCAAATAAACTTTAATTGTGTCTAAGATATCTTGTTTTCTTTTTTTTCTATTTTTCTTTTTATAGCGGACTGTGGAGGACCGGCGGAATTATGGGAAACAAACAGTACGTTTAGCTCCCCAAACTACCCAAGGAATTATCCCAATTTGGCTGCCTGTAAGTTATGGCCAATCAAACATCTTTTAATTTTTCAAATAACCTTTACCTATCAAGTATTTGATTAACCTTAAATGGAACTTGGAAGATCCCTTAAAAGGGGTTATCTGGAGAGCAGAAAAGATCCTACTTCTTCTGCTCTCCAGTGCTGTACTTCCTCCCTCTGACCATCCCAGGTGATAACTTACGAGACAAGAAGGGGACGGGACCATGTTGAGAGCATTGCATGTGGAAGAAACAACACCTACACACTATATCCAATATCAGCCCCATGTTGCCGGGATATCAGTTATATTGGTAGCTTTTGGTCATTACCTGAAACATGCTCCTGCACACCTAACCCTCCTTTAAAGGTGATAGCCCCCTATTGTGCACAAGGCGCTAAGGATGAAACCTTGTCTGACTTTCTTCCTCGCTGTCGTTCCTGTGCCGTTTCAATGTAATGTGTGTCCAGTAAGGCCCTTTGGAGCACTGCTCTGCCTGCAGAGCACAAATCTGGCCCACACCCAGGCAGCCAGCTCCACTGGTAATCATTAGAAAAGGTTGACCATCTGAGAGGGATTAGCACTCTGGGGGTGAGGCAGTGCACCAAATGGCCCAACCGGACACAGTATTAGATTAAAACTGCAGGAGAATGGCACCGCGGATAGAGGTAAGAGGCATAGCTGTGTGCAATAGGGAGCTATCAGCAGGTTAGGGTCATCTGACCTGCTGATAGTTTCCCTTTAAACCCATAGGCATGAGGGTAGCTCCATTGACATGAAGTTTCACTGACCTTGCTTTCTTTCCAGCCACTCAGACTTGATTGACACCCTGAGTACTGGGCAATTAAAAAGGGTTTGTCTAGGATTAGAAATAACACAGATACTTTCTTGCAACAGCCTCCCCCGTGTCCTCAGGTTGTATGTAGTATTACAATTCCACTCCATTCACTTTAATGTAACTGAGCTGCAAAACCCACACCCAAACTAAGTACATTAGTGGTGCTGTTTCTGAAAGAAAGCAGCCATGTTTTTCTAAGCCTGGATAAGCCCTTTAATTCAAAGGCCAGTACTCATAGTGGGACAAAAGCCAAGTTTACAGGCTTACTATAGGAGTGGTCTGAACACTTAGATCCCCACCGATCAAAACTTTTGATATGTTAATTTTTTTCAAAAGTGACCATATAAGGGGTTAAGGAGGAATCAGCATTTATTATTTTTCAGTTGATTTGGGGTTTTGGATGAAATTGTAAAATAAAGTGAGACTATTAACCATAACTGGATATGGCACGCGGAAGACCTTGACAAGAAAAATAAATTTTAATTAACTTTATAAAATGTTCAGTATTAAAAGAACACTTTCTACTTCCATTCTAGCTGCACTCACCAGAGTCTCATAAATACTTCAAGATAAGATTCCATTGTATTGAATTAGTAATAAGATATGCCAAAAAAGGTGCAAGTTTTATGTATGGAGGTCTGCAGTAATGAATAGTCAATGTAAAACCGGATAACATAAATAGTAGTAGTCTTACATTAAAGATCTTACATCTTTTTGATAAAAGCCAAAGAATCACAGACCAAGATATGAATTCCTTGTCTCTCAATGTTTTTGTCCCTTTCTAAACCTGGGCATAGAGCCTAATGCAGTTCTTTATCCTCAAAAGTAGGTATTGGCTTTCTGTTGTTGAGATGGCTGTGTTGGTTAAACCAATGGATGTCTATATTTACCAGTCCTTTACTTTATTTAAAGGGGTATTCTCATCTGGGCTGAATGAATGGAGTGCCAGCCACAGTGATCATGCATGCACACTGAGCACTCTATTTATTGCAGGGAGATTGTGTCTCTTGGAATTGGTGGGGGTCCAGGCGGTTAGACCCTCAGCAATCAAGTTCTTATCCCCTATCCTATAGATACTGTAAGTTATAAAAAGGCTAAATGAAAATAACTTTTAAAGGGATGGTCCAGAATAATTTTATATTTTCGGAAGTAATTTCCTGCTCCCCCACAGTCGCCAAATTTCAATCTCTGTCGCTGTCAGTATTTTGGAGACATCTGGTGATGTCCCACTTCCTCCAAAAATAGCCGGTCAGCATGGACAGTACAGGATCTGTGTTGAACGTCCATTCCTGCAGCCCCAGCATGATCCTCAAGCATCAAACAATGCCGGACAACCCCCTATAAGGATTCTACTGATTAAGTAGCTCCCTAGTTCTCTCCCTTTAAGCCCTGTATAGTAACATAGTAAATAAGGTTGAAAGAAGACAAGAGTCCATCAGGTTCAACCTAGGGAAATCCTACTGTGTTGATCCAGGGAAGGCAAAAACCCCTATGAGGCAGACGACAACCGCCCCACCACAGGGATAAAACTCCCCCCCCCCCCCCCGACTCCAATGGCAATCAGAATAATCCCTGGATCAACGTATCACCGGAAATCTAATGCCCATAACTTGTAATATATTGTTCAAGAAAAACATCAAGGCCTCCCTTAAACTTATTTAATATAGGAATATAGTCCCCTGTATGGGGATCTGGACTTCATAGCGTCAGACTATCAGATCACTGCTTATGGTAGTTGTCCTGTTACAGGTGAAGGCTATCCCAGGGAACCCCTCCCAAAAAATAAATAAATTAAAAATAATTATAATAATAATTGTTGAAAAGAACTAAGGGGAAAAGTAGAGATAAGTACTGCAAAAGGTTGTGTGCAGATGTGATAAATAGATGGGCAACCAATTCAGGGAAGGCAGCAAAGGTTTATAGTCCGATAAGAGAACCGTCTTCACAGAAACACTGGAGCCTGGGAACCTATTGCTCAGAAGAGTAGTGAAGAGTGAAGCTGCCAGTAGTATCCCTTTAAGTGGGAGCACCATTTTCTATTTTAGCTGAGAGGGAAAACTTGGATACACAAGGGAAGATAGATTGGGGAAACTGAACACAACCTTTCCCATTCAAATGGCGAAATATTGAAATATGTCTTTCCGTGCTGCAGCCGAGTGCGGAATGGTATAATTACAAAACAGTCTTCTGGTAATACATTCTCCACATCAGCATGAGAGAAGATAGTTTAGAAAAGCTAATTAAGTAGTATCCGTGGCCACATTCTATCAAATCCTTTATATATCAGGCTAGGAAAGCCATTAACCATTCCATCCATATGAACTAAGTTATTCTCAACTCTAATAAATTATTTTATATAAAGTTGTCTGAAGGACTTCTGGCCCGCGCCAATAATAAGTGCGGTAATAACACGACTGTCTTTGTCTGTCTCTGTTTTGGAGATGGGAGATGTTTTTTTTTTTTGCAAAGTGCTGCTCAGAATAAAACACTAAAACTTAGCGTTTAACATAAATTATCTTTTCACAAAGCTGACAAGTCTTCGACAGTCAGATACTATAGAACAATCCAACATTATTTTTTTTTAATACCTTTCAACCACCCCCAGACGATAAGCATTGACATGATGCTCTAACCTTTGTAGACCTATTAGTTTTAGCAGTCATTTTAGAACAAAGTCTCCCAAAAAAAAAAAAAAAAAAATTGCAGCAAAGAGTAGACAAAAATTTCCCATCGAGGTACTAATTTTTCTATTGGGATTCAGTCCTAGTAGCCGAATGCAAAAATGATCAATACCTTTCTTTATAGGCTAGCAGATATTACTGAGCAATGGTCTTTAGAATTGCAGAACACGTGAAAATATATTCCAATATGGGCACATTTTTACACTGATTACCTAACATTCATAAAGAAGATTGTTTCAATATATACTGATTTCTCAAGATGTGGGGGAATAAGTGGACTTACTGTGCAAGATGCACTATAGAAGCTTATTACTTGGTGAGCACAAGCTGGGTGCCTCTATGTAGCTTATTACTTATTAGTATGGCTGATAGGAGACATACTGTATGTCCATTATGTTCAACCAAGAGTAAAGGAGAGTGAGCAAGTAAAAAATTGTACTAAAGAATAATTTCTATCATTAAACCTTGGAAAGATTTCAATAGCGCCAAGTAAAACCATCTAAAATTCATCTGAAAATTCAAAAAATTTATTGGTTGCCACATGGCTTTGGTCATTTTATAACCATATAATAATTGATTTTCCCATAGTTGTGGTGATAATTAGGGATGAGCGCAGCAAAGTTTGCAAAAACTTTCTTAATTAACTAAGCAAATTGTTGCAAGCTTTGTTTAAAAAATGTGTGCAAAAAAAAAAAAAAGAGTGCTCACCTGTCCATGCTCCCCCAATGTCCTTGTCTGTGTCTCAAGCCGTCTCCAGTCCACTCAACTACTGACTGAGACAGGACAGCACCACGGCCAGTAATTGATTGAGCAGGCTTTCTATCTTGTCTGGAGATTGACAGCCTGCACAGCCAATCTCTTGCCACGGCGTCATCCTGTCTCAGTAATTGTAGACTTAGAGGAGGACACCAGGGGAGCGTGGACAGGTAAGTATTGATGAGCGAAAAGCTGAATTGCACCAAAACAGCTGAACAATTGTTTAGTTGTTTTAGTGTGGCATATTAACCTCTTAAGGACATATGACGTACCCCTACGTCATATTTCCTCACTTGAACTTCAAAGCGGGGCCGCGCGGCGGCCCCGCTTTGAAGTGCCGCGAGTAGCCCGGGACCGCCGCTATTAGCGGGCACGGTCTGATCGACGTGCCCGCTAATTAGCTAATCGGAGGCAGCTGTCAAAGTTGACAGCTGCCTCCGATTACCGGAGGCAACGTTTCCCTGGGGTCTAGTGGGGGAGATCGCTCCTCCGGGACCTTGTCCCGGAGGAGCGATCTCCGTTACTGATGCCGGCCGGGGACGCGTCCAAGATGGCGCCGTCCTCGGCTCGGCACTCGTTCGTTTTCGGCTGCAGCAGCCGAAAGCAAACGAGTGCCGATCTCATGGATCTCTGCAGCATATCTGTATATACTAAGTGTTGTTAATAGTAAAAAGCCCCCTCCCCTAATAAAAGTCTGAATCACCCCCCTTTTCCCAGGTTTTAAATAAAAGTAAACAAATAAATAAATAAATAAACATGTTTGCTATCGCCGCATGCGTAATCGCCCAAACTATTAATTAATCACATTCCTGATCTCGTATGGTAAACGGCGTCAGCGCAAAAAAATCCCAAAGTGCAAAATTGCGCATTTTTGGTCGCATCAAATCCAGAAAAAATTTAATAAAAAGTGATCAAAAAGACGTATATGGGCAATCAAGGTACCGATAGAAAGATCACATCATGGCGCAAAAAATGACACCTCACACAGCCCCATAGACCAAAGGATAAAAGCGCTATAAGCATGGGAATAGAGAGATTTTAAGGAACCTATATTGGTTAACAACGGTTTGAATTTTTTACAGGCCATCAGATACAATATAAGTTATACATGTTATATATCGTTTTAATCGTAACAACTTGAGGAATATGCATAACAAGTCAGTTTTATCCCAGGGCGAATGGCGTAAAAACACATTTCCCCCAAATAAAAGAAATGCGTTTTTTTTTTCAATTTCACCACACTTTGAATTTTTTTCTGGTTTCGCAGTGTACTTTATGCAAAAATTCAGCCTGTAATTGCAAAGTAAAATTAGTGACGCAAAAAATAAGGGCTCATGTGGGTTTCTAGGTGGAAAAATGCAAGTGCTATGACCTTTTAAACACAAGGAGGAAAAACCGAAAACGTAAAAACGAAAATGGGCCCCGTCTTTAAAGGGTTAAAGGGAATTTGTCACAAGGTTTACGGTGCCTTAAATGAGGGCAGCATAAACTAGTGAACAGTACAATGTATTATTTATATCATTCTGCTCAGCCCTTTTCCTAATATGCAGCAGAATAGGATTTTTGACACACTCCCCCCACCCTCTGCCTATAAACAGCATGGATAAATAACTGGTGGAGTTTTCTGCTGCTAATGCATATCCAGGACTACTGAGCTCATGCACATAATGGAGAGGACTACTTATTGTCTATGTTATTCAGGAAGATCAGCTGTACAGAACAATGTAAGTGATTCATCATTCATCTCTGTCTAGTTTAGATAGGATAGATTAATACATTTCCCCCTATAAAATTTGAATATGCAAAAAAGGGGTCCATGGAGCCTCAGCTGCACAGAAACAGCCAGATATCTCACCAGGGAAGGAAGCCTGTTGTCTAGGGGTGCCTCCAAGTGGGCAGATCACCAAACCACCCTGATACATGGTTTGGTGATATTCAAAACGTAGCTTTTACTGATAGATACAGATAACCCCAAACATTGACCACACTTATAATAGGCAATCAGTCAGTGTGTTAGTGAAGTAAATGCTCTAGTGAAGTTACTGCTTGAGTTGACACTGCCTATCTAGTGGGTTACCCTCGTAGTATGGATGTCCCCACCACACAAGGAGGAAGGCGTTGCTCCCTGGGTTCATAATAGACTGTAAAAAGAATAGTTTAAGTGATTTGATTTGTGTAATCTTTTGAATGTTAGGATTTCATATGCAGAGGCCTCAAAGTTGTCACCTGAGAATAAAGCCAGCATTAAAGGGGTTGTTCACCGTTGTTTTTTTTTTTCCCAAATCAACTGGTGCTAGAAAGTGGCAAAGATTTGTAATTTACCTAAATTTAAACAATCTCAAGTCTTTCAGTACTTATCAGCTGCTGTATGCCTTGCAGGAAATGGTGTATTCTTCCTGGTCTGACAGAGTACTCTCTGCTTTCACCTCTGTCCATGTTATGAACTGTCCAGAGCAGGAGCAAATTCCCATAGAAAATCTCTTCTGCTCTCCAAACTTCCTGCACGACCTACAGCAGCTGTATGGAAGACTTGCTAATTTTGAATCCTAAATCTTTGGCACTTTCTGGCACCAGTTGATTTGTAAGAAAGCATTTTTGGTGAACTACCCCTTTAATTCCAATATAACTGGATCAAGTAGTATTAGAGTCATCAAAATGTCTCAGAACAGCAGCATTACATGTGATGATGTTTATTCTATGAGAGAAGTGAAGCCCAAAAATTAGGGACTTTCTTACCCAATCACAGAAAGACTGATTTAAGAAAGGGGAAGAGTCTGTATGAGGCTGACAATTTAAAGAGTCACTGCCATCAAAACTTTTGACATGACGAAAGTTATAGCATGTCAAAAGTTATTGATAGCAGCGGTTCTCACTGTTGAGGCCGGTGTGATCCGCAAATACAACCAGAGGAACAGCGGAGTGCCATCCACTTCCCGGCTGTATCTCTTTAATGGCTTATTCCGACAATGTAAGTCTATGAGACTTGTCGGAATTAATGGCCAGGCAAAGAGTGGATGCCGCTGAAGCCGATCTCTCTCTCCAGCCATATCTCCTGATCACAGCGGGTCACAACATTGAGACCTGCAGCCATCAATAACTTTTGACATAAATGATGACATGGCAAAAGTTACTTGTGATGACCGGGTTTCTTTAAGACAGATAGTGAAATTGTGTCTTAGGCAGCTGAGAGTACGGCAGAGTACGGGAAGACTAAGTATAAGATTTTAAAGGGTTTGTCCAGTGATTTTTTTTTTTTCTTTCAAATCAACTGGTGTCAGAAAGTTATATAGATTTGTAATTTACTTCTATTAAAAAATATCAAGTCTTCCCATACTTATCAGCTGCTGTATGTCCTGTATGAAATGTTTTATTTTCAGTCTGACACAGTGCTCTCTGCTGACACCTCTGGCCAAGATAGGAACTCTGTCTCGGTTTTATATGAATCCCCACAGAAAACCTCTCCTGCTCTGAGCAGTTAGTGCTCTCTGCTGACATTTCAGGCCGAGATAGGGTGTCTAAATGTAAATAAAGCAACACTTCCTGCAGGACATATAGTAGCTAATAAGTCTGGGAAAACTTGAGTTTTTTTTTTTTTTTTTTAATTAAAGTAATTTACAAATCCATATAACTTTCTGACATCAGTAGATTTGGAAAAAGGAAAAAAAAAATTGCTGAATAACCCCTTTAAGGCTCTATTCATAGCACTTTGATGATGAATATGCTGAGAACTGTTCCAGCAAAACAGTGTGTGCTTAAACAGCATGTGAATGGAACCTTAAACTGGAGCCTATTATATTAATGGTTACATCTTATAAAAAAAAAATTTATAATAAATACATATATATATATATATATATATATATATATATATATAATGAAATAAAAATAACTTCTATTGATTATTGTTCTTATTATTTCTATTATTAGTTTCTCGAATGTCAAATTAAATAAACATTACTGTCTTATTATATCCAATCCACTTTCTCTCTAGGTATATGGTATCTGAATGCTGCCGAAGGTCACAATATCCAACTGCATTTTCAAGTGTTTGATCTAGAGAATATATATGATGTTGTTGAAGTGAGAGATGGCAGAGGATCAGATTCGTTGTTGCTGGGCAAGTATCCGTTCAGCGCCGAGGTCTTGGTTTCGGAAGCTTTTGTTGTATACGGTAGATTTCTTGCAAGCGCTATGAATTATTGCAAAGTAACAGTTAGCTGCTAGATTTCCTGCTGTCACCGATGAAGAACTGAAACAAACCACCAGACACTGAAGAGCAGAGTTTGCGGCTGAACTTCAACTCATAAAAAGCAGGTCATAAAGTTCAGCGCGCCTTTGATTTGTTCACTTCTTAGAAAAAAGCAATGTTGGAAAATTATCATTCAGGAGATGTGAAACTCGTAGATAACCTGAAAGTCTAGTGCTGGATTGCATGTTAACACAGCAAAATAATAGCATCAGAAAATGGAGAATGTACATGTTTATGTGACTCCATGACCCGGCCAGTCCCAGAGGTGGAGAAAGTTGAAAGGACTTGCCTAGGGAGGCTAATAAGAAGTGTTTGCAGTTTCTTTTTTATATATATTTTGTAGCTTTTTTTATGCTCCAAATCTTTTTTTTTTTGCCGTTACTTTTATGTGATGTCAACTGTTTCTGTCCTTCGAAGAGTTTTCACTCTTGATATATAATATAAAAACATTTTAATAATAATTAAAGGACTAATGTTGGACTTAAGTGGTCAGTGGGGTTATTGGTCTATTTCATGAATATTATAGCATACAAATATTTTGTTATTTATATAGAACAATAAAAAGTTCAGTTTTAAAGGGGTACTTTTTTTTTTTTCCGTATCAGCTGGTGTCAGTTATACAGATTTGTAATTTACTTCTTATCAGCTGCTGTATGTCCTGCAGGAAGTGGTATATTTTTTCCAGTCTGACACAGTGCTCTCTGCTGCTACCTCTGTCCGTGTCAGGAATTGTCCAGAGCAGGAGAGTTTATTTTATTTTATTTATTTTTTTTTATGGGAATTTGCTGCTGCTCTAGAGAGTTCCTTTTAATAGACAGAGGTGGCAGTAGAGAGCACTGTGTCAGACCGGAAAGAAAACTCCACTTCCTGCAGGACATACAGCAGCTGATAAGTAGTGGAATACTTGAGAGTTTTAGAAGTAATTTACAAATCTGTATAACTTTCTGACATCGGTTGACTGAAAAACCATTGTTTTTCTCCTGGAGTACCCCTTTAATATTCATTATAACATTATTAGGCTTTGGATCCTTTATAAACCACTAACATATTAAACAATGCAATGCAATGATTGTATTAACCCATAATGGCCCGCTTGTATTGTTTACTTAAAATAAACAGATACTGGATGTCCATTTTCATAGGAATATTGTAAATTTCTCAGTATAGTCTTGGGCTTCTCTAAGGAAGCTTCTCATACATTAAACATGAAAACAGATGTCGTTCTTGTCAGATTTCAAAACTCATTGGATCTCATAACCATAAAGAGACACCATACAGCCATTCACACTAATACTGAGATAAAAAAAATTACAAAGATCAATTTAATTCACATGACTGTATAAAAAATTGTTACCCTAGAGCCTCCTGTACAGATCCCATTACTGCTGTTGTGATGTTCCATATGGTATCATATTTCTCACTGTACGTTTCCTTAAGGTCTTTTAAATGGATAATACTGCGGCCTTCATTATAAGTTCCAATTGGTGTTTTATATAAGTTTCTCTTAAGTACTCTTTTTATTATTATTATTATTATTATTATTATTATTATTATTATATTTTTTCTCTTTTTATTTAGCTGTTTATACAGGAACAAATCAGGCAGCAGATGTCTTCTCCACATCCAATCACATGACGGTGTACTTTACATCAGACAGCTCCACCACCAGAACAGGATTTATGGCAAACTTTACCACCGGTTATCACCTCGGCATGCCAGGTACTTAACCAGTTTCTTAACCTCTGTTTATAAAACAAGGGGTGGAATTTAAAAAAGTCTTCAGCTATCACAGACTGTTAAAAAGATGCATATTTTTTCCCAATGCCTTGATTTTTAACAATCTGTGGCAAGTGGTTGGGAAGGGGGTAACGCCATTATGCATGAGGCATGTCCGTGTCATTTGTAAGCTTTATTGTAATATAAGTCTGCAACAAGGGGCAGGCCATAGCTTTAAAAAAAATCTACTAACTACTAACTAAATAACTAACACAGATACTGACTGACACACACACTGCTGACACACACTGACACAGACAGTTAAGGCCCTTTGAAAGACAAACGACCAGGATAGCAACGACCCACTGCCATCAATCCGCAGCAGACCACTGCTATCTTCTATAAGCTGCCCGGATGATCTAGCGATCACCCGGGCAGCCCCCCTACATGGTTGTGTTTGGCCATCACATCAGTATAAGTAGCTTCATTGTTACCTACATTTATTGGATACTTTTAATTTCCCCATATCAAAGGGGAAAACATATTTTCCAATCAACAGATTCCAAAACGTTACACAGATATATCATTTACTTCTTTTTAAAAATCTCAAATATTCCAGTACTTATCAGCTGCTGTTTGCCCTGCAGGAAGTGGTCTATTCTTTCCAGTCTGACGCAGTACTCTCTGCTGCCACCTCTGTCCGTTATAGGATTTGTCCAGAGCAGGAGAGGTTTTCTATGGGGATTTACTAAACTGCTCTGGACATTTCCTGTCACGTACAGAGGTGGCAGAAGAGAGCACTGTGTCACACTAGAGAGAATACACCACTTCCTGCAGGACAAACAGCAGCTGAAGGAATTGAGATTTTTAAATAGAAGTCATTTACAAATCTGTGTACCTTTCTGACACTGGTTAATTTAAACTTATTTAAAATAAAACTTTTTATTTTTTCAGCAGTGTACCCCTTTAATATATGGTGCAGATTTATGGTGGGACATCCTAATGTCCTTAGGTAGCACCCCAATCTCAGTCTGTCTTTTCCAAAACAAAAATATTCCCACTTTTTGGCCATGCTCAGACATAGTATAACACCGGCCAGATGATCTTCATTTCTACTGAATTCAGATGTGGGCAGACTATGGGGGAGATTTATCAAACATGGTGTAAGGTGAAACTGGCTCAGTTGCCCCCAGCAACCAATCAGATTCCAGCTTTCATTCCTCACAGACTCTTTGGAGAATGAAAGGTGGAATCTGATTGGTTGCTAGGGGCAACTGAGCCAATTTCACTTTACACCATGTTTGATAAATCTCCCCCTATGTGTATACATGTATATATTTTTGCAAATTGCAACAACCGGCGTGATTTACACAAAACATACCTTGTGTGAACATACATAGCCTTCGTCTGTAAAATGTATTAGAAATTATTCTGTGTTATTGTTATATTTTAATGATCGCAATTAAGCTAGGAAAGCTTTCAATAATGGAAAGGAAATCCTATCATTAAAACGTTAGCATTTACATTAGCACTCCTTTCCTGAAGCTTCCTTCCTAATGTATATTCATGGAGGCCTGTCCAGATAAAAACATACATGTAGGAGCATAATTCACTAGCAAAGTGGAACTTTTTTTTTTTTTTTAATTCTTACAAACAAAACATGAATGGAAATATCTACTTCATGTCAGAACAGATGGCTTTCAATTTGCTATAGTGAAGTGTAACACAGAAGTGTTTGATCTGCAGAACATGCTGTTTTCTGTCATTGATAGAAAATAGAAAATTCAATTCTATTAAGAAATTATTTATATCACAGCATTGCTGACAAAAAGGCAGCCAAATAAAGGGGGACATGTTGGATACTCTTTGAGGGGCTATAAAGCAACAAATCTTTTTGTTTAAATTGACTGGTTTCAGAAAGTTATATAGATTTGTAATTGACTTCTGTTTGAGTCTTTCCATACTTATCAGCTGCTGTATGGCCTGCAGGAAAAGGTGTTTTCTTTTCAGTCTGACACAGTGCTGCCACCTATGTCTGTGTCAGAGGTTTTCTATGGGGAAAGTTCCTGACATGGACAAAGATGTCAGCAGAGAGCACTGTGTCAGACTGGAAAGAAAACAATATTTCATGCAGGACATACAGCAGCTGATAAGTATGGAAAGACTTGGTATTTTTAAATAGAAGTAAATTACAAATCTTTATAACTTTATAAAACCAGTTGATTTAAAAGAACGACACAGGGTGTACATGTACTTAAAGAAGTACTCAAGAGGAAAAAAGTTTGTCCATCTCAGGAACTGTCCAGAGCAGTAGCAAATCCCCATAAAAAACCTCTCCTGACATAGGTGGCAGCAGAGACGTTTTTAGAGTAGAAAGAATACTTGGCTTCCTGTAGGACATACAGCAGCTAGTAAGTACTGGAAGACAGGAAGATTTTTAAATAGAACTCATTTGCAAATCTTATATCTCTCTGGCACTATTTGATATTTTTTTAACTCCACAGAAACCTTTAAACTACGCCCTTTCTTAGCTACCATTGTGTGATCCAACATTATTTTGATCAATGCAATTTTGAACGATCTCCCCAAAATTTGGATGGGGGAATCGGAATATGTACTCGCAACCCTGAGATACTATGTGGGTGTGTTTTGGAACTCTCGATTGATTGAGTCCACCGCATCTCCTATTTTTACAAAGAACTGTTCCGTGCAATGTTGGGGGGATATTCATATGAATTCCTCTTGGGTAGACTATGCACGGAAACGTCTTTGATCTTGCTAGATGATGCACAGTTGGACCGATATCCTGTACACTGCACTGACTGCTATGCATAGCTGACCTGACTAACGCTTTTAAATTGACAATCTATTATTATTTTTGATAATATTGTATATGCACACTGGTATTCTTGTGTGTATTCTGTACTCCTCATTCTCATGTTATCTAAGACCTCCATACTACTAATATACCTCCATATCTCCCTGTGATCTCGGTCTGCACTTGTAATGAGCATTGGCCATTGATTTATATCTGGGAATTTGCGTACCTGAGTTATATATAAATAATGTTAATAGGGGAAGAATTTTCCTGTATTTATATGTGATATGGATTAACTTGTGTGGACTTATGTACTACTGTCACCCTGGTACACATTACGTATGGACGGCGTTGCCCACTGAGAAAATCAATACTAAACTTGTTTGTGCGTTCTTGGACTGTTTTATATTCTTACTAGTATCCAGCCTATAACTGGGATTACTATATTCTACCTGTGTACAGTTTGTGGTTGCATTGTAAGCTCCATCCGGTATTGACACATTTGTGTCATCCTCGTCTCAGCACTACCTGCTTTAGAGGGTATAATTTGGGCATAATTTAGTCATTTACACTTGGGTATATATATATATATATATATATATATATATATATATATATATATATATATACCCGTGTATTGGATCGAATTTAGCACTTTTGTATTCGTAGCACAATTTGCACTGCAGGGTGGTATTATCGGCCCTCAAACACTTTTTATATGTGTTTATATCTTTATATGTATTATATATCCTATTATTATTTATTTCTACTTTTTAATATCACTTACCATTATTATTAATATTAAATATTACCTGTTTATTAAATAGGTGGTGTTTATTACTCCTACTATCATCATATATATTTTTTATTTATAACTTTTTTTCTGATAAATCTTTTTCTAGGTATAGATATGCTTGTTTGGTGTAAATTTTGCACATAATGGAAGGCAGTGTTTGTATGGGTTGGGACATTGTAGCCAAGTGCCTACAGACTTAGCATGTGTGTCCAAGGTTTCTATATTGGAGCCCAAGTTGGTCTAATTGTGGTATTTGTGATCTAGGCATCCTATGATACTTAGTAACAGATCACACTGATTAATGCCGGGTACTACATTTTTACTAGATCTACTCTCTGTGTGGTATATAGCACACGCACTGTTAGAGCACTGTAGGCATTGAGCTATATCAGATGGTTTACTATCATGCTGAACAATATGGTGACATACATAATATGTATCCATGGTCTTTATGCTAGGGCTTAATCCGCCTATATATAGAAATTGTGCTGTAAGTGTCCTATGATATCTACTAACTTATTATACTTAATAAAGTTTAGTACTATATTCACATTGGAGTTATTCCTTGTGCGGTATTATATATGTGCATTACTGTGATACTGAATGATGTGGCGGTAGATAACATATGTAGGTGATGTAGGCAGGGTTTTGCGCTATTGTTATAACTAATCTCGGCCCCCGTAGAGGGAATCTGATAGCGCCCACATGTGTTATAATTATGCTATTGTTGCAACTAATTCCAGCTCCCGTAGAGTGAAACTGACAGCGATTACATAGTGTCAATATAGCTGGGTTCATGTGACCTTATACGTCACTTTGGGGGTGGTCCGGGAGTGCACATGCGCATTCCCTCTTTAGGCCGTGGCCATGTTCTGAAGTGCGGATCGAGATAGAACCAATGGGAGGAATATAGCTTTGAAACTGTAAGGTATGGAGGTCATTTATCTTGATTACAAGTGCTATATATGTTCAGTATGTTATTGCACCAGTACCCTTGAGAAAGTCTTGTGGTAGACCCTTTTTCCTTGGCCTTTATTTGGCTTTATTTGCCTGTAGGAGGGGTCGATACATTAGTACACGTCGGTGTGTTGGGGTACCTTGTTTATTAGACATGTTACCTTGTTGTTGTTGTTTTCTTTGTTGTTGTTTTTAAATGATTTTATCATGTATGTCTTGCACTTGTAGTTTGTTTAATAAATAAAGACTTCTTATTCAAAATTTGAGGGTACAGTTTATTCATTTTGGATGTGCCACCCATGTGTATATGACATGACTTTCTCTTTTTGTTTGGTCCAACAGGGGTCATAGGAGCCCTTTATACTTCCAGTGCGCACCTAAACCTTTACTTGGTAGAAAGCAGGGGAACAATAAGGCAAACATAGCTGTATTGATGCTTTTCTTTATCTTTCTCCTATTATTTATTTTTTAGCAGAATAAAATATTTAATGTGTGTACCTGGTAAAAACATAAAAGAAGTTTCCTTTAGTTAGTAACATCAGTGCTTAACCTCTAAAGTCCATTAAAAAGGTGCAAAAGCTGGAAGAAGTAACCATTTAAAAATCTTATTCAGATTATACAATAGCAGGATGCAATAGGTATTCCAAACATCTTTCTTTGCTGTAAATGCTCCCATCCTCACAGTCCTTGGCGCTGTACACAATACGTTATCTCCTGTTACTGTTTTACAGTATGAATGTTGTTGTACAGGCTGAGGGTGATCTCACATATCTGCTTTTCTTTATTCCTTCCATAGACAATACTCTGTTCATGCATAATATCCTTAAGCGTATAAAAATTATAAACATAAAAAGCCTTAAAGATGTATTTCAGAAAAAAGTAGTAATATGAGATTGCGCAAGGAGGGGGGTCGGGGGTTGGGAGGGACATGTCAGTTTTCTACGGCGCCGCTAGAGACCCCGGGTGGAGCATATACTATGTATATACGCTCCTGCGGGACTCCATAGACTTCAAGGTAACGTATATTTTCGTATTAACCACGGCCGTTGTTGCCGATTGCACTTTTACAAAAATATACGTTGTGTGAACATGGCCTCAATCTTTCAATACTTCTCAATGACAAAAAATAAAACATGGTGTTGGTAACCCTGATTAGCGGATACTCTGTCTATTAGGGCTTGAGATAGTAGCTGGCATTGGAAAAATTGTATTTATTATTGCTGAGGTATTGTTATGTCTGTTTGTCTGTTGCATTCAGTTTTAGACAGAACCAGGAGACGTGCTCATAGGTGAGGGTCTTCTGCGGCGCTTAGGTTACTTTCCATGGGAAAGCTTATTGTGTTGCTTTTTTTTTTTTTTATTATTATTATTGTTCCCTTTTTAGTTCATGAAAAGATCCTGAGTATAAAAGCTGTTCGCTAAAATTGTTATGTTCTGAGTTTATTAATAATTGAGGCTGTAACAGATGGCACGACAACAGTATATGTTCTTTTACTGGTCGTAAACATGGAAGTATAACTATATAAGAAATTACATTTAAAAAAACAACAACAATGCAGCTTTACAGACCTCCAGCAATAGTGCCCTCTAGTAACACTGGTAGACTGGAAAAAGTAAAGGCAGGTGTTATTTCTTTACTCACTTGGATACATCAGTGTTCATGTCAAAAAGCATAAAATTCATATAAACAACTGAAAAATAGAAGGTTCAAACCCATTTATTGTGGGTGATTTGAACAGGTTGGGCATGAAAAGGACTTATCAAACATTGTAAACTGAAAAAGTTTGTCCTGGGAAGTAGAAGAAAATGTAATCACTGTTACTGAGTGTTATACTAAATGCCTAGTGGAAAGTGTGTATGTCAGAGGGGGGTTTCCAAAGCACAGTGGCCCCCATTATGTGTGGTGAATGGGAAATTTGTTTAGGAACTTGTAGGTTATTGGGGTGTTTATCACATTGAATAACAACATGGTGAAAAGTGTACTGTCATCTATAGACAAGGTTACGTTAAACAGGTGTATGCTGTGGTGTCTAAGGGTAGCATAAACTAGTGATGGAAATGCTGAGCAGAATGATGAATTACTTACTTTGTTCTGTGCAGCTGATTCAGAGCTATTCCCCTAAATAACATTGACAATAACTAGTCCTGGATATTCATGAGCACCAACACACTCTGCCCACCAGCCGCTGATTGACAATTGTCTTCCTATGCTGTCTAAAGGCAGTCAACTGTCAATTAGCAGCTGGACGGCGGGGGAAGTCGTGCGGCATAAAACTTGTTCTCCTACATATCAGAAAACTTGCTGAACAGAATGATTTAAGTAATACATTGTTCTGTATTGTATTTTTGTCACTAGTTTATCCTGCTCTCATTTAAGGCAGCATAAACCTACTGAAAGATTCCCCTTAACATAAAATTGACTACAGTCAATCACATGCTGCCCCAATTTTTCCCACACATGTTAAAAAAAAAAAAGGTTGTTTCGAGACTATGATGATAAAAACAACCTATCTTTAATCACAGAAGTAACTAATAATGTCAAACAACTACCTCATCCTTTATCCACCTTCTCAATTTTGTAATATAAACCTAGAAAAGAATAATTCTACATTGGAACACTAGGCAAAACAAGTGCCAACACAAACTAGTATTGTATAAATACACAGTAGAGCACTGAGGCACTATCAGACCTAGTTTAACCTAGTCATACAAAAAGGGATGATGGTTGACCTCAGGGAGATCAACCAAAAAACACCAGAGAAACCCATCACAGGTCTCTACGTGAGTGTATTCTAGTACATTGCCCCCTGGGAAATTGAATATGCAAAAGAACACTCCAGAGATCACCATTACAGGTCTCAACGAAGTGAGCTAGCCAGACCTTCCCTCCGGGAAGCAACAAGCAAGCCAAGGAATGTGTCCAGTTAAGGAAACCACCCAAGCAAGGTATCCATCCACAGACAGCTGTTTCGGGGTATTTGCCCCTCATCAGTATGGAGTAGGTTTAGTCATACAAAAAGGGATGATGGTTGACCTCAGGGAGATCAACCAAAAAACACCACAGAAACCCATCACAGGTCTCGACTTGAGTGTATTCTAGTACATTGCCCCCTGGGAAATCAACCTAGTCATAGATATGTAGATACACTGTAGAGTAAAACAGTGGGCTGAGAAGGTGTGTGTGTGTGTGTGGGGGGGGGGGGGCGTAGCTACCATAGAGGCAGGGTAGGCAGTTGCTATGGTGCCCGTGCAGGAGGGGGGACCTGGGGAAACGGTAAGAGTGTGTGTCCTTCTGCTTAACCCCCTTATGAACTGCAGTGTGTAAGTGACCCAATGTTTACTTACATGCTGCAATACAATGAAAGGGTTAACAAGCAGAAGACAGAGATCTCTGCTTCACTGCACTGATAACCTCTGACCTCTGTTCTCCATCCGGCAATCAAGTAGGGAAGGAAAATGTGCAGAGCTCTGTGCAGAGATCAGGGGTTATCAGTGCACCAGCACTGCTAAAACCAGCCCATCAGGCATCATATGTCCTGTAGGCAGTGTTGTACTTGTAACCCACAGAGTGAAATGTATCTGTAATTATTAAAATTTTTTTTTTTTTGTGTGCATCTTTGATTCTTTCCATGGTGACAGCCGTTTCCATAACATTATTATAAAAGCAATGATTATTACGTTCCTTTTATACTCTATTGTGCCATTTATTTATATTGATTTATGGAGTGGAACTTTGCTTATAACCAGTAATGATCAGGAATTATAACCCAATGAAGTCACCTTACAAATTAAGTTAAGCACCAAGGCATTGAACTGCAATTCTAGTTAATTGGCTCTGTGAAATGGTGTGTTTCCAGTTGACAATACAAGATAACGGGGAAGCAATAGAGCATATACTGTACTGAAGAACTGTGAACCTTAAGGAACTAAGGAAAGAAATGTATGTAGGAAATAAAATGGAGCTTGGATGGAAAAATTCTATGAAAATCACAGTGCATGACAAAAATAAATAAATAAATTAAATAAATAAATAAATAGGATAACACTTAATACTTATACCCACCAATTACTTGAGGGAACTTACGTAGTAAGCATTTTTCTACTATGCTTTCTAAGAGTCTTATTACACACAGTGATAATCCTCTGACTCAGCCCGATTTGCCCGACTATCATTCCGTGTAATAGAGACAACGATCAGCCGATGAAACGATCATCGGCTGATCGATTCTTTAGGCCCAGACCTAAAATCATTGGCCGCCGACCGCACATCACTACTGCAAAGACCTATCCACAACACAGTGCATGGGATCTCATGACAACTCAGTTTACACTATTGTGATATGACTGATGTATAGAGCAGGCCATGTTTTTGAATACCCATTTACTGCAATTTAATTTAGTTTTATGGAATTGTTTTAGCTTGTGGAGACAAATATATACCATAACAATCTCTTTTCATGCAGCAGTACCAAGATATATCTTCCCATAGAAAATGCTGTAGAATTTTCCATGCAGAGGCAATACATGGTGGCACACATTGGTCCATATTTACTATACCTGATCTGCCAGAATTTTGGAATGACCTTCACCAAAACTGTGGCACGCCGAATGGCCAAATTATACTTGCGCCAGAAAGATAGTAAAACACGTCAATTTCAACAATTTCCATTTTTTTCTCACCAAAGGGGGAGTTGCGTAGTATTTTCTATATTAAAGCAACATTTCAAAGCCACTAAGAGGCATAATGTATATGTGGTCGACTGTAGGCCAATATAGAATACTTGTAAAAACCTTTTCTGGCCGTCTAACATGAGCCAAATGTAACATACTCCAATATAGGCTGACTGCATGGATATACTATGTTAAATACAGATGAATGGATCTTACAGATGGTGGTGATCCATTTTTCTATTGAAAAGATAGACGGTTATAGTAACCCCCCCCCATTGTGTCACCATATAGAATCTTGTGCCGGAGCCTTTAGGGATGCATCATTTTGAAGTCTGGAATAATCTCATCATGTTCTTTTTAAAATTGAAGCTGACTTATGATCGACTGCTTACGTATATTAAGTTTTCTATTTTTTTTTTTTTTTTTTTTTTTATAAATGGTCAGCTATGCACACCAGGGGAACCTACGGCCAGTCACATAATTTTACCTGCAAGGAAAATTACAGGCCAGTGGAGACACCCATTCAAATGATTAGTTTGCCATGAAAAACATATACTGCCATGTGCAAGCAAAATCTGCCCTTCTCCTTGGTTTATAGATGTTGGTTCACAGCAGAAGACCCCCCCACCCCCCATCTCCGTAATGTCCAATAAATCATATGGTTAAGGTTTCGTCAAAATGAGACAACCTCTATTACCGTCTTTCTTCATTATATAAAGTGAGACAAAACCGCCTAATTAATGAGCAAAAATGTTTTATTACTTTGAACATGAGAAGCTTGTCAATTTTAATTAGGCGGCAAAATATTATGATGTTTTTTATCACTAATTAGCGGACAGCATGAAGTGTATCATTGCTTACATGTGTCTCTGTTTATACCACAGGAATCGCAACATAATTGTGATTCATCCCAATAACATAGTAGCCAATTCCCAAAGACGAATAGGTATCCTTACGTATCACTAAATTTAGAGGAATATTACAGTTTTTGCTTATTACTCTTCACTCCTAGCCCTCGTCAAATGGGAAATTTCATTATTTACTCCTAGGATGTAATTTGTGATGGTCATGTAAAATTCACCCAGGTTTGTTACAATTACAGTATGGTTATCGGAGCTGTGTCCTGTACAAGGTGTACATAAGCTGGATGCAGAGTCCATGACAGGGCCAGGATAGATGTTTAGTGGGAAATACAAATGTAGTAGGGGTATAGGGCTTGGCCAAATTTGATTTTCTTTTGGAAGTTAATAGCAGTGATAACATGGAGCCATTCACTCTTTATTCAGTAGCTCCATCCCTGTACCCATGTGCTGTCAGACATCTCTTTGGCCCCTATATGGTGCCCTATGAAGGATCATGTGACTGATAAAAGTCATTGTGTGTCCTCCACTGTGTTCTCCTTGCTTGAGAGCAGTGTATTGCCAGTGTCGGACTGTCCCACCAGAGGACCAGAGGATCCTTCGGTGGGCCCCCAGCTTTACAACATGCTCAAACACTGATTCGCATGTCTTTTATCAATGTTTCTTCATTGGTGGGCCCCTAGGATCATTTCCTCTGGTGGGCCCCAGATACCTCTGTCCGACACTGTGTATTGGAGGAGACACTGTAATTGGTAATGTGCTTCTCTCTAGGACACCAAGTATAGACAGAGGAGCCATCTGGCGACACAGGAGGATGAGGGACCAGAGAGATACAGTACTACTGCTGTTAATATCAAACTAAACCAAACAACAAAACAGATATATAGGAAAATTATTTTATTGAATGACAAGAAAGACGGAAAAACATCATAAAAGACGATTAAAAAAATGACAAAACAAACTGTTACATACAAACAGTTACATACAATAACTACAAAAAAGTCTAAGTAGAGAGAAAGCTGACCGCCACAACCACCTGCAAGCCTAAATGATCCTGATGGGGCAAAACGGCACTTTACGGGGTGCTCTTCCTATAGAGATTCAGTACAAGCAGTAGTAATAACATTCCAAAGAAGAAAGCGTAAGGAGGCACTCACGGTATAAAATCTTTCTTTATTATAACGTCTTCATAAAACCAGAGATCAGAGTGTTGTAGCAGACGGCGGGGATGCCGCTCAGCAGCTGATAGTGTGACAGCTGTTTCCCCCGCGCATGCGCGATTCTTCAGACTGACCGCCGTCTGCTACAACACTCTGATCTCTGGTTTTATGAAGACGTTATAATAAAGAAAGATTTTACACGGTGAGTGCCTCCTTATGCTTTCTTCTTTGGAATGTAAGTACAAAAAAGGTTGGTGGTCTTCTGTCTACATACCTAAAGTACTTTTTGCAGTAGACAATAAAATAGTAAAAGAAAAGATAGAAATGTCAAGCAAAAACTATACAATCGATATAAGCTTATGATAATACATAATACACAATAATACATAATACACAATACACAATAGTAGTACCTATTGGTTATACCCATGTGAGTCTAAAAGAGATAAGCTAGCAAGTAAAAAAGCAAGTGCAAGGACCAAAAATAATTAAAGGGGTACTACGGCCTGGGGGTATTTTTCAGCTATGGCCGGGGATGGGGTGGTTATGGACGGCGGAGGTCACTTACCTACCCCGTTCAAGCGCCGTATCCCGCCACCGAGTACACCCGTCCAGCAGCCGCTTTCTGGTGTGAGCTGCCGCATGAGACGTGAGGTCTCAAGGCAGCTTAGCCATTCAGCGGCCACCTCGGACCACGCACAGAAAGCCAAATAACAGAGTAATGGATCAGGAAAGACCAAAAGGGACCCCAGCCATTCCCGAAGCATATTTCGCGCATGATAGCGTCATCTAGGGTAAGATATTAATTAATGTGTTTTTATATATACAGTTTTCATTGCACATTAAGGGCCCTATTCCACCGGACGATTATCGGTCAGATTATCGTTAAATCGTTCAAATCTAAACGATAATCGTTCGTTTGAAATGCAGTTGACGATTAACGACCGAACGAAAAATCGTTGATCGCTTCATAAGACCTGGACCTATTTTTATCGTTGCTCGTTCGCAAAACACTCGCAAATCGTTCGCATTGAATAAGACATCATTCGGTCGTTCGCAATAGATACGAATGCAATAGCGAATAAATAGCGAAGAAAAACGATCGCAATTACGATCATAAGTAACGATTATCGTTCCATGGAAATGAGTGAACGTTTTCAGGTCTTTCGCAATAGCGGTCGTTTGAGATCGTTAATCGTTAACGATTATGCAAACGATAATCGTCCGGTGGAATAGGGCCCTTACACTCAGTTTTATATTTTTTGTTTGAGTTCACTCGCTATTCTGCCTCACTTATCATTACTTTTTCCCTATTCACTCTCACCTTATCTCATATTTCATGCTTTCTGCATTCTACATCTCACTTGCAGTTCATGACACACCATTCACATTTACAATTATCTAGTTTTTTTTTTCATTATTCACTATTTTCTATTTACATATTTTGTTATATGCCTTATGTTATTTACTTTTTACATCCAGTACTTTATTTTTATTTATACAGTATATATTTTTCTTTCATTATTTACATGATGCCTCTCACTTTTTTATGTATTGTTTTATTATTCTTATTTATTATCTTATTTATATTATTTGGTATAATAATTCATTATTATAATCAACTGGTGTCAGAAAGTTATGTAGATTTGTAATTTACTTCTATTAAAAAATCTCAAGTCTTTACATACTTATTAGTTGATGTATGTCCTGCAGAAAATGTTTTTTTTTTTTTTTTTTCCCGTCTGACACAGTGCTCTCTGCTGACATCTCTGTCAAAGACAGGAACTCTGTCTCAGTTTTAAATGAATCCCCATAGAAAACCTCTCCTGCTCTGGACAGTTCCTGTCTCGGCCAGAGATGTCAGCAGAGAGCACTGTGTCAGACTGAAAATTAAACAAGATTTCATGCAGGACATACAGCAGCTAATAAGTATGGGAAGAGATGCATTTTTTAATAGAAATAAATTACAAACCTTTATAACTTTCTGACACCAGTTGATTTGAAAGAAAAAGATTTTCACTGGACAACCCCTTTAACCCTTTAAGGACGGGGCCAATTTTCGTTTTTGCATTTTCGTTTTTTCCTCCTTGTGTTTAAAAGGCCATAGCACTTGCATTTTTCCACCTAGAAACCGACATGAGCCCTTATTTTTTTGTCACTAATTGTACTTTTCAATGACAGGCTGAATTTTTGCATAAAGTACACTGCGAAATCATAAAAAAATTCAAAGTGTGGTAAAATTGAAAAAAAAAAAAAAAAAAAAAAAAAAAACACGTTTCTTTTATTTGGGGGGTATTTGTTTTTACGCCATTCGCCCTGGGGTAAAACTGACTTGTGCATGTTCCTCAAGTCGTTACAATTAAAACGATATATAACATGTATAACTTCTTTTATCTGATGGCCTGTAAAAAATTCAAACCATTTGTTAACAAATATACGTTCCTTAAAATCGCTCCATTCCCAGGCTTATAGCGCTTTTATCCTTTGCTTTATGGGGCTGTGTCAGGTGTCATTTTTTGCGCCATGATATTTACTTTCTATCGTTACCTTGATTGCGGATATATGAGTTTTTGATCGCTTTTTATGACATTTTTTCAGGATTTGATGCGACCAAAAATGCACAATTTTGCACTTTGGGATTTTTTTGCGCTTACGCCGTTTACCGTGCGAGATCAGTAAGGCTAGGTTCACACTGCGTTTTTAGCACCTGTGTAACTGAACCGTTTTTTCCAAAAAACGGATTGCAAAAAATGGATGCATTTGTGTGCATCTGTTTTTGATCAGTTTTTCCATTGACTTCCATTATAAAAAAAAAACGGATCAAAACGGATGCGTTTTTTTGACGCACAATAAAGTACTGTTGACACTACTTTCTTGACCGTTAAAAAAAACGGATCCGTTAAATGGATTGCAAAAATGCAGTGTGAACCCACCCTAATGTGATTAATTAATAGTTCGGGCGATTACGCATGCGGCGATAGCAAACATGTTTATTTATTTACTTTTATTGAAAACATGGGGAAAAGGGGGGTGATTCAAACTTTTATTGGGGGGGGGCTTTTTACTAATAACAATACTTTTTTTTTTTTTTTTTTTTTTTTACATTTAGTAGAAGCCCCCCTGGGGGACTTCTAGTATATACCCTTTGATCTCTCATTGAGATTTTTGCTGTATACTTATACAGCAAAGATCAATGAGATCGGCACTCGTTTGCTTTCGGCTGCTGCAGCCGAAAACAAACAAGTGACGAGCCGGGGTCTGCGCCATCTTGGAGTGGACCCCGGCCGGCTGCAAACATGGAGATCGCTCCTCCGGGACAACGTGTGACCCCCTAGAGCCGCATGATGTAAGCAGACCGGAGCAGCTAATAGCACAATAACATTAATCATATAAAGAGGGCATTACCAGGTATTATGTAAACCAAATTCATCAAAGAATCCATAAAAAGTGTGGAGTGCAAAATAAGCAATCCATAATTCAAACCATGTGCTTTGAGATAAAAAAGTGCTTATGCAAAAAATAAAAAGTGCCTATGTGGATTAACAAGTCAAGTGTACCATGAAATAAAAAGAGAGCTGCTATCTAAGGTCATGGAACGGACGGTCTCAGAAAAGATCTTCCCAGCCGGTACTGCAGTACTGGCCGGATGATCTTTAGCCCCGCAGAGTTCTGATGCAGGCTCATGTGAGCGCACCCGCATCAGAACTCCCCACAGCGCACTATGGAGCTTACGGCTGGAGCTGCTCGCTCCACAGCGTGCCGACATGGTTTTCTGCAGCCGCTATTCACCGGACATGTCAGTTGTTTGTGGCGCCGCTAGGGATCCAGGCCGGAGTGTATACTATGTATATACGCTCCGTCCGGGATAGTAATAATCACAGCTGTTGTACAATGGGTGTGGTTTTAAGAAAATATACATTGTGTAAACATAGCCTAACGGTGTATAAGGAAAACAGACCCACACGTTTCATCCTCTTCTCGGGAGTAATCAGCTAGGCCCAGATGTGTGTATTTATAAAGCGAAGAATATACAGACATTTCATAAGCAGAATAAATGAATCACAGTAATGGAGAACATGTACATTGGTGAATTCATGCTAAATATACCTAAATCTCCTTTGCTGAATTCCCATTCTTCTCCAGTGGAGGTCCAGTATGGTGGCAAGTATCGATGCCATCTTGCTGCACTGGACCCATTCACATGACTGAAATCTCAGATATTGGAGGATAACACAGGATAAACCTGCTATTTGTGTGATCACGTGATCTGAGTCCTAAGTATCATGAAACCACATTCTTAAAGCAATCGCATTGCAAAACAGTATACTGTAGTATAATTGTCCCTAAAGTAGAGAAGTCCAGGCAGATCTTTTTTTTCCCTCAAGTCCTGGAGAAGGGTAATATAAAAGAAATAACATGCTCTCACCTCCCCAGCTTTAGTGCTGGTGGCTGCATACCGCCGATCTGGTCCCCACCTCTTCCTGGGACCCTGCTACTGCTGCTGACTGACTAAGCGGACCTGACACATAACGACTCAGGTCTCTACTCAGACCAGGCGGTGGCCAGGGACCTAGTGACCAGATCAGCAGTATGCAGCCACCAGCACAGGAGCCAGGGAGGTGAGAGTATGTTTCTTTTAACCTCCCCTTCCCCGGCACTTGTGGAAAAAAAGGGGTCTGCCTGGACTTCTCCATTGATATCAATATATCGTACAAGTAGATACCACATGGTACTCAAAAATGAACAGTATGCGCAAGCGCAGTACTAAGGCATAAGACCATCCAAAGTAGTAGTGAATGACATCAGAGCAGCTATCTAAACAGTATATACATTTCTAATCTAAGAGACCTCTAATATCATGGATCACAAAATATGTGCAAGCGCTATATATAAGTCACATTGTAAACCCACCTCAGATTTTTCCATGTCCATGTAAAAAAAAAATCAAGGTTTGCATTGAATGATAGCAAAAACCATAGGAGAATGATATAAAAAGTTAATAAAAAATCTTTTAATCTTTTCATCACCAAAATAATAAGCTCAATTTTCTCCACTAGCAGGTAACTCTACCCACAACTCTCACATTACAGATTTATTATATTTACATAAATGTAACGGCACATTTTCCTATTTAAAGGGGTATTCCCATCACATAATCTTTTGTTAATGCAAAGAAGGTAGTTGGCTCCTCTGTGTCCTTGTAGTGTTGACAGCTCCTTGCCTAAATTTCTCGCTTTAAGATCGGTGGCCATGCTGTGATGTCACTAAGGTGTCTGGGATCCTCAGGAGCTTAAAGTATGTGCCGTCTTACCTCTCTCTAAGCACACTTCTCCATGTCTTTGGTCAGGGGCGTAACTAGAAATGGCTGGGCCCCATAGCAAACTTTTGATTGGGGCCCCACCCCCTCTCGATCGACCACTATGCCATCAACACACTCAGCTCTACACAGGTTCTGTACACCATATAAATTACAGTACAGTTACATCAGGTGACTTACAGGAGACGTCTTCTCTGATCGGAGTTCTTCCCTTTTCATTTTCTTTTCCATCTGCCCTGGGCCGTTATGAGAACCTTTCCGGGCCACGAATCCACAGAATCTGCCAGACAGACATATTAGGCTCCACACTCTGTCACCATCCTCATCTCTACCAACTGCACATCTGTATTGGCCCCTTTACACCCACATTTAGTGGGTAGGCTGACTCTATGTGATCCCATTTTAGTATATGGCCCTCCTCTCTGTCGCCCCTCCTTATAGATAGCTTCCTTATGTTGCCCCCCCCCGTTGTCCCCCTTATAGATGCCCCCCCATGTTGTCCCCTTATAGATGGTCCCCTATGTTGCCCCCCCTATAGATGGCCCCCTCTTCCCCTATATTGTCCCCTTATAGATGGCCCCCTTTCCCCCTTTATTGTCCCCTTATAGATGTTCCCCTCTCCCCCAATGTTGTACGTTTATATCCCCCTCTCCCCCTATGTTCTCCCCTTATAGATGGCCTGCTCTCCCCCTATGGTGCCCCCCCTTATAGATGGCCCTCTCTCCCCCCCCCTTATAGATGTCCCCCCCTTCCTTATAGATGGTCCCTCTCTCCCCCCTCCCTTATAGATGACCCCCTCTCCCCCCTTCCTTATAGATGTCCCCCTCCCCCCTTCCTTATAGATGCCCCTTTCTCTTCTCCCCCCATTCCTTATAGATGCCCCCTTCTCTTCTCCCCCCCTTCCTTATAGATGCCCCCTTCTCTTCCCCCCTTCCTTATAGATGCCCCCTTCTCTTGCCCCCCCTTCCTTATAGATGCCCCCTTCTCTCCCCCCCTTCCTTATAGATGCCCCCTTCTCTTCTCCCCCCTTCCTTATAGATGTCCCCTTCTCTTTCCCCCCTTCCATATAGATGCCTTCTTCCTTATAGATGCCCCCCTCTCTTCCCCCCTTCCTTATAGATGCCCCCTTCTCCCCCCCCTTCCTTATAGATGCCCCCTTCTCCCCCCCCCTTCCTTATAGATGCCCCCTTCTCTTCTCCCCCCTTCCTTATAGATGCCCCCTCCTCTTCTCCCCCCCTTCCTTATAGATGCCCCCTTCTCTTCTCCCCCCCCTTCCTTGTAGATTCCCCCTTCTCTTCCCCCCCTTCCTTATAGATGCCCCATTCTCTTCCCCCCTTCCTTATAGATGCCCCCTTCTCTTCCCCCTCCTTCCTTATAGATGCCCCCTTCTCTTCTCCCCCCCTTCCTTATAGATGCCCCCTTCTCCCCCCCTTCCTTATAGATGCCCCCTTCCTTATAGATGCCCCCTTCTCTTCCCCCCCCTTCCTTATAGATGCCCCCTTCTCTTCCCCCCTTCCTTATAGATGCCCCCTTCTCTTCTCCCCCTTCCTTATAGATGCCCCCTTATCCCCCCTTCCTTATAGATGCCCCCTTCTCCCCCCCCTTCCTTATAGATGCCCCCTTTTCTTCTCCCCCCTTCCTTTATAGATGTCCCCTTCCCCCCCCCCTTCCTTATAGATGCCCCCTTCTCCCCCCCCTTCCTTATAGATGCCCCCTTTTCTTCTCCCCCCTTCCTTATAGATGCCCCCTCCTCTTCTCCCCCCCTTCCTTATAGATGCCCCCTTCTCTTTCCCCCCTTCCTTATAGATGCCCGTTTCTCTCCTCCCTCCCCTTCCTTATAGATGCCCCCTTCTCTCCCCCCCTTCCTTATAGATGCCCCCTTCTCTCCCCCCCCCCCTTCCTTATAGATGCCCCCTTCCGAGGAAAGCAAGTTTAAAAAAAGAAAAAAACTCACCTAACAACACGCTCCCCCGTCGAGCCTTTTTCCTGTCACCCCCTGTCTGATGCGCGGCTGCCGTCTGATGCCGCGTCCTAGCCCCGGCAGCGTGCGTATCATAGAGTTCTGTGTGGGCCTGTGGCCGCGACTTCCGGCACACGTCTCTGTGCCGGAAGTCGAACCGCAGCACAAGCCCACACAGAACTCTATGATACGCGCGCTGCCGGGGCTAGGACACGGCATCAGACGGCAGCCGCGCATCAGACAGGGGGGTGACAGGAGCGCTGTGGACCGGTCCCGTGCTCCTCCTGGCCCAGTGACTCCGTTTCCCTATGGTTGGGGAAAGGAGTCTCCGGGTCGGGAGGAGCACGGGATCGGCCCCCGGCTACAGCACCCGGGAGGCATGCTCAGCCGCCGGGTGCTGCAGGATATGTAAGCTCCAGGGACCCGCGTCACGGGCCCCTGATGCGGCGGGGCCCCGTAGCAGCCGCTACGGCTGCTACGGCGGTAGTTCCGCCAGTGTCTTTGGTGGTCCCTGGGGACATGTCTAACCTTGGTGGTCGGAGCCAAGCTGATTAAGCTCAGCACCTCTGCTGCCCTTCCTTCCTTACAACTCCTCCACCCCCCATGAGAAACCGAGAAGTGAGAAGAGACACAGTGGTGCCATAAGATGGCATGAAATACTTTTCTTCCTCCAAAATGAGAGCTAATTTGCATATTTGTTTCCCATGGAGCTCCATACACCACTGGGTCTCTTCAATGAGAATCAGTATTCCCTCTGAGAGGGTACAAATACAATCTGATGGCACAGAGTAACTGATCAATTAACTATTTAAGCAGTATAATTCAATTTAGATAGTCTCTCTTTTCAAATCTTCCTAAAATTTTACAATTTTGTAAATAAAATAAGTAATAATACATATTTTATCAATTGATTACATTTTTTTACATTTTATTAACTAAGAGCTATATAAAGAATGAGCATAAAAATGCTAATTCAGCTTTCCTATAGTTGTATAGTAGTTCAGTTATCCGCTGAATTTACCTTCTTAGGGTGCTCTTATACAGTGCAGTTCAGAAGCACAACCAGGTATGGATTATGATGAATTAAATTATAAAAAGAACAGATGCAAAACTACACCGTATAAGCGCATCCTTAGCTGAGGTGAGACAATTGTTTTTATTTATCCAAACCATCTAACAGAAAAAAATGTCCATAGCCCATAGAAACCATACATAGGCCTGATACATTACTATGGTGTTCAGAGTGACTGCTTGTTAAATTAAAGGGGCTACTCTGTCATTATTCTGTAAGAATGTACTATTCGCTGATAGCTAAGAGTGCTGGCCCAGTCGTCTGTGACTGTTATTGTAAGTGTGCCAGGATAGGCAACTGATGTATTAACTGATCTTTTACACTAACAGAGGGCACTGTAAGGTTAAAGGGATTCTGTCACCTTGCCAAATGATAATATTCATAGATAGTTATAGAGATCGGCACTACTGACAATGTATATACAAAAAACTGTTTCAATGGAGTCTTGTACAATAGAAAATGGGGTGCTCACTTCAGTGGTAGGTTATAGTGCATATCTTAGAAGGTAGGAAAATGGAAGAAGATTGAGGGCACTCACCATTAAAATTGTTGCTTTATTGAAAATGAAGTTAAATTTACAACAGGGAGTCGAGGTCTTGAGGTGAAATGGTGACTTTACTTGGGAGTACCTTCCAAGATGGCCTTTGGCCAAAGCTGGGTCACTGGTGTTGTTGTCCTTTTCATACTTAGTTGACCACAAACCTAGTTGGATGAGAGTCTTTTTAGAGTTACAGTATCTGGGCTAGGCCTTAAGCCACAATGGTGTGGATTCAAACAAATACTGAGAGTATGTTAAGGTGTAGTGTACCTTGAAGAGTAAAGGTGATCAGGCTTTCTCTCCTGACAAAAATAAGCTCTTTGGCTTCACAGTTCCCATCTACCCCACTGACTCAATCATTGGGGGGCTGTCTCTTAATACTTTCCTCAGTTTCTCACAGCATGTGGTTCCCTCTGTTGTTATCTTTATTACAGCTATCCTCGTCCAGCTATCCAGCTGAACATAGCTCCACCTCTTTCTAAATGCTTCTAGAGGCAGTTGGTGGTGCTGTCGGGTGACCCAACTCTTCCTCAGCACATCTCTATAATACAAATTTTAACAAATGCATATTGATAAATATATACCTTTAAAACACAGGCTCCATTCTCTGCCCAACCTTAGGGAAACCCACTTTAGTATACTAAAACAGGTTCCCTTTAGGAATTGACTTAATGGGTAGTAGTCACTCCTCCAGCCTGGCGCACTTACATGATGAGAGACGAAAGTTAAAAATGGTTCCACCTCTACGTGCCATACCTTCCTATTGATGAGCCTCAGATGAGTGTGCGCTAGTGGTAAAGGGGGAGCTTTACGTACTGTAGATAAATAGACTTAATCACAGCACTCTTCAAGTTTATATAGTGGCTACTGGGAGTCTGGATAACTAGTGCCAATGTCTTTTGTGGACCACATATTCTACTTTAGTTTCATAGATAAATAGATGGATTGGCATGGTGTGAACAGGCTGGATATTTGCCTCTGGTTTACTTGGGATGCAGGGCAGGTTGGCATGTATTAGATAGATAGATAGATAACAGATAGATTGATGACAGATAGATAATAGATAGATAACAGACAGATAGATGATAGATAACAGATAGATAAATAGATAGATAGATATGTCGAGATATTCCGCAGCACACCAGCATTCGTGAAAAAGGTGATTTATTCCAAAAAGTACCAAAAATACAAAAGATGTGATGTTTCGATCTCCTCACGAGATCATTATCAAGCTTAATGATGCTTGATGATGATCTCGTGAGGAGATCGAAACGTCGCATCTTTTGTATTTTTGGTACTTTTTGGAATAAATCACCTTTTTCACGAATGCTGGTGTGCTGCGGAATATCTCGACATACTTCTGGGGATCCCCGAGCCAGGGGACTGACTCTGTGCAGCACCTGCCTCATGCACTTTTGGATGTGCGGCTTCCTCCTGTTTCTAGATAGATAGATAGATAGATAATAGACAGATAGAAAATAGTTAATAGGTAGATAGATAGATAGATAGATAGATAGATAATAGACAGACAGATTTTGTAAAATAAGATTCAAATAATAATTTTATAAAACCATACAATAGAGCCCTCACTTCTTCCCCCTCATCACTCTGCTCTCGTACATGTTTGTACACACGCACATTGGAGCGCCTATTATAATATGACATTTTCTTTGGCATCTCCATAAAAGTGCAGAAAGAGACAGAAAAATGAAATGAAATTAAACAATTCTGAAGTTCATTTATGCACAATGTGTGAAGTAATTTGCCTTTTCATGCTTAGGCATTCTTAATGTAGCAATCTACTCAGGCTGAAACAAATGTGTCCCTTCTGAGATATATTCTTTTCAAGAAGACATATTAGGTGTTGCGTGACTATATATTTCCTTAATTTGTCCTCCTCTCTTTTCTGAAATGCATTTACTTTGTTCAGCCAAAATATGCTTTCTTTTGTGCTGTTTCAGCTCCTTTGTAGTTAATGTAGCTGAGAAAAGTCAAGCTTATTCTTTCTGCTTCATATATCATCAACAACGGTGGCCAGATAGCAGAAATGATTATCAATAGGAGGATGATTATATTTGGTAATGATGTATGAAAAGGAAAAAATATGTATATAGGGTGATATAGTAATGCTGCCTTGGTATAGTATGCACCATATGCCTACATTAATGAAGGAAATTAGTGTATTAAGTTAAAGTGATAGATAGATAGATAGATAGATAGATAGATAGATAGTTAGATAGATAGATAGATAGGAGATAGATAGATAGATAGATAGATGGATAATAGAGAGAGAAGCAAGTGTCCTGTCCAGGATGTTGAAAATGTACGCCGCAGTTGGACACAGATTCCTCACAGATTTTTTTGGAAAATGACAGGTGGAATCTGATTGGTTGCCAGGGGCGACTGAGTCAGTTCTGCTTAACACCATGTTTGGGAAATCTCCCCCAATGTGTCTATGAATTTTGAATGAAAGTACAGCACTGTTATGAACGCACCTGTTGTAATCTTGGTGGGCTCAAGGACAGGGGGCGGGCTTAGTCTAGAGTCCACTGTCTCTGTCCTCTGAGATAGATAGATAGATAGATAGATAGAAACAGGAGGAAGCCGCACATCCAAAAGTGCATGAGGCAGGTGCTGCACGGAGTCAGTCCCCTGGCTCGGGGATCCCCAGAAGTATGTCGCGATATTCCGCAGCACACCAGCATTCGTAAAAAAGGTGATTTATTCCAAAAAGTACAAAAGATACAAAAGATGCGACGTTTCGACCTCCTCACGAGGTCATCATCAATCATGCTTGATAATGACCTCGTGAGGAGGTCGAAACGTCGCATCTTTTGTATCTTTTGTACTTTTTGGAATAAATCACCTTTTTCATGAATGCTGGTGTGCTGCGGAATATCTCGACATAGATAGATAGATGCAAAGACTAATCCACCCTTTGACATTTTAGCATAATATTGTTATTGAGGGAGAATTTTTGGAACTAAAGTGGACTTTATACATTATATACCTAGCAGTTTGAAGCACACCTGATTGGGTGGGTATACATCACACTATAGTGTGGAACGGGATTTGTTGTACTGGCAATTGAATAGTGGCTTTGAAATTCATTTTCAGATGACACTTGGAGCTAGACAGGGAGACAGTGTATAACAGGGAGAGTCAGGTGTCATGTGATTTTAGACAGGAGAGACCCCCAAAAGCTCTTTTTAGGGATAAAGCTATAGAAGGAACACATTTAGCCAAAGAGATAAAGCTATTAAACCGGCTAGCAGCACAAGCACATAGGTGTGTTCAGACAGGCAGCTGGTGTACACTGTGAGGAATAGGCTGCAATGTATGTGTCTGTATAGGGTATACGGCTGTATACTCCTTGTGTGCCAAGGCAAAAAATAAAAGCCTGGTACTACTCTTCTAGTGCATTCTAATATGTCATAGAGAGGGTATATGGCTGTATACTCATTGTGTGCCATGAGACCCACACTTTTTAATGTGTAATAAGGGCATATGGAAGTGGTAGATGACTTTGAAAATTTTAATAATGACAATTATTGGTGGGTGCTGTGTGATTACCCCCTTGCCTATGCCATCTGTGGTTGTCATAGGCAACATGATTTGAAAGGGGTGCATGAAAATGTTTCTCTGACTTTAAATGTGTCTTTCTGTCCATACTTTTGTAAAGGAAATAAGGTTTCCATGTATTTTTTTCAGTTTACATAGAGGTTATATTGTGTTTGGCGTTTATTGTTGAGAGGCTGTGATAGTGGCGTAATGATATGACTTTGGTGTGTTAGATGCACCCAGGCATGCTTCCCCTGCTGTCCCAGTTGCATTCCAGAGGTGTTGGCATAATTTCCTGAGGTGTCATTGTGGACTTGGGTGACCTCCCAAGGGGTCAAATTTTGATTTCCAAGCGTCAAGCATTTTTCTCCAATAGACTTTAATGGGTTTGATATTCGATCGAATAGTGGAGTATTGGGGTCTACTTGACTCGATATTCGAAAATTAGAATATTTCAGTACTCGCTCATCTCTAGTCATTACATAACATGTGACATAAAACAGTTAACCCTTCTACTCCTTCAGCTTTGCATAGTACAAGATAAATAAAACAGCAGTGACACCTAGTGGGGGAAAACACAACAGCCTCCATCTCCCACTTGTGTGAACCTGAGGGAGTTACTTACTAAGGTGCCATAGACCACACCCTCTTCTGGGACACCACACTACTTCATGCACAGACAGTGAGCGGAGAGCAGTGGGAGGGGCTGTCTGAATGATCCTTAGATCACCTGCACTGCCCATTGAAGTGAGCTGCCATCGCTGATAAAATTGTGATCTTTCAGCATGTTGAAAGACCACAATCTTTGTATTAAGCAGACTCTTAATAGGGCAGATACAGATGAGGATGGTACTTAAGCTTGGAGGTGTAGGGAAAGGAGGCAGTTACTAGGATGATGAAAACATATTAGGAGAAAGAGTGTGAGGGGATCTAGGTTGCCATGTTAGTAGATGAGGAAATGTGAGGTCAGAGTTAGCACTGCTGCAATAAACCAGACAGAGAACCTCCTTTCTAGGAAAGGGGAATAGCAGTGCAGGACAGACCAGACAAGTTCTAGAAATAGGGGGACAGATTATCAGTAACAATAAGCAGGATTGTAGAATGGAGTGTTGTCATCTTGGTGTTCAAGTTCAACATAACATCCTTCATATGAGGAAATAGCTGGTGACAACCCAGGGGTCACAGTGCATCTTGGCAGTTTGGGGTAGGAGGAAGGTGCCAAAATTTGATTTCAGAGCCACAGGGAAAGTACTTCAAATATAACATTCTCTGAGGAGCAATATGCACCAAACCAAAGAGGTATATAAGCTATACAACAGAAAATAAGCAAGGAAAGTCAGCTCACCCCTCAATCATATAACATGGCCAAAGTAGCTTTAGGCACACTGAGAACTGCAGTTAACTCTTATAAAAGTTAAAAGACATCTTTTAATGGGGTATTCTGCTGGGGGTTCTTCTTTTTTTTTCTTTCTTAAAAACTATGCCCAGGCACATGAAAAATAGAAAAAAAAACACATACTTACCTTCCCTGAGCTGCTGTTGTTGTTAAGGGGCCTGGTCTCACTGTGTAGTACTCCCAAAATTGGGGCAAGCACATTCAGGTGCCTACTTCAGCAATCAGTGATTGGTTTAGCATGGAACTACAGTACACGGGCTAACCTCAAACCCAGGAAGTGCTGAATAGCGTTGGGAGCTCTGTGACAGTTTCCAGGGGGCAAAGAGGGTACGTATATGTGGTGAATAAAGAGGCAGTAGAAGTAGAAAGATTGCCCTCGCCCACTTTGGAATAAAGATTAAAATGTGTGACATACACTGACTTTATATAGAACACTTTTTTTATTTGAGCATTTCAACATTTTTGGGGTCTTGATCCAGGTATTTATTCTGACTGCTAAAGTATTTTCGTAAGTCAGGAAATAATCTTGCCCATAACATGGGGCACTTGATATTTTTCGCTATTATACGTTTATCTACAGCATGGGTCTCCAAACTGCGGCCCTCCAGCTGTTGCAAAACTACATTTCCCATCATGCCTGGACAGCCAAATCGAAAGCCTTAGCTGTCCAGGCATGATTGGAGTTGTGGTTTTGCAACAGCTGGAGGGCCGCAGTTTGAAGACCCATGGTCTACAGTATGTACCTATTGTACCTAGAATAGAAATCTATGTTCAAACACTTCACTTCTCTCTGATAACTTTGTTTGCCCCTGTGATATGTTTTCTTGACCCTGGCTAGATTGAATGATTTTTTTATTGCAGACATCCTAAGGCTATGTTCACACAATGTACTATTTTTTTTTTTTTTTTTAAGAATGTCCATTGTTGTCCATTGATATGATATGTATGCAATGATATGTTCACACAACATCAAAAAAAGAAAAAAGGCAGCCACTTATATTTAAGAAGAGGTCTGTTTTTGCTGCAATGTAATTGACTTTAATGCAATGCATTGAAGTCAATGGGATGATGGACGTCCAATGCACACTGTGTATAAAATAACGGACTGCGTGAATGTCAAAATAGTGATCAGTGACAATTAATTTCAGACGTCAGACATTAGATTAGACATTATTGTTTAGTTGTTTCCCTTTCTCTTTCACCGTCTTTTCACAGTTTTTACTATTAAATTCAATGGTCTTTATAATTAAAAACACAACCAAAGGGAAATCAGTCCACCTGGACTAGAATAATGTTCCAACAGCCATTATTGCACCGACGGGTGGCCAAACAGCGGGGGATGTCATTTTTTTCTTTTCAAAAACAGAGAGGAAAAAATGTTGTGCGGACATAGCCATGCATTGAAGTGAATGAAACAAAGACCATTGTTTTCACAGAATGCATCAAACAATGGTCATTGTTCAATACATTGTGTGGAAAAAACGAACGTTGTTACATTTACTTCATTGCAGTATGGAAAGAACGTCCATTGTTTTAATGGAAACCAACCGCCATTCTTTTAAAAAAATAGTATGTTGTGTGAACACAACCTAATAATAGTGTATATATGATAGAAACAATAATTATGTTGTCCCAATAATTCAGTCATCATGCATCCTATTCATGAGCTAGGAAGATCAGAAAGAAAGAAAAATAAAGAAGATTGAGGATGTTGTATGACCTGTTTTATAATCCTCTTTTATAATAGAGCAGAAGTAAACAAGATGTGACTGCACTGCGGCGCTCACTATGGGTTCGAGTTTAAAATAGCAGAATAATGAAAAAAAAAAAGAAAGAAAATCAACATTTTACGTAAAATGTTAAATGCGTTCAGCGAGTTATGAAACTGCAAAAGTGTGAAAAATGTCAATCATTTCTGGGCAAAATTAGACTTGCCCCTATTGTGAAATGAAATTGAATTGGCGCTGAGAAGCAGATCTAAGAAAAGTTTGGAGAATGAAATTGCTACAAGTTAGCGATACAGCAGATCTAGCATGGGTCTCGGCAATGTTAACTGTGGAGTATTGGACTGGGTCTGCAATTAGCCGAGATGAGAAGTAAAACTAGGACACGCATGGAGGAATAATCGAGTTATGAATGACATTGACGAGACATTGAGGCTCACCGATGAGATTCACATTACTAATGTTTTAAAAGCTTGCTAAAAATAAATGTTACTATTACGTCCCAGTGTGAATTTCTATCTTTTCTTGGAATCACATAATTGCCATTATAATGTTGGTGCAGCTGGCTTTGTCATAAACGCTGTCTATCTCATCTTGCAGAGCCTTGTAATGCATCGTCCTTCCGTTGTAACACTGGAGACTGTGTCTTATTGAGCAGCGTCTGTGATAACCGGGCTGACTGTCCAGATGGTTCTGATGAGGCAAATTGTGGTAAGCTTTTGGATGCAGCGCCCTACCAGAGCCCTAGGTACAGGGAATTAAAGGGGTTATCCAGGTTTAGAAAAACATGATTGCTTTCTTACAGAAACAGCATGACTCGTGCCCTTAGTTTGGGTGTGGGGTTTTGCAGCTCCGATCCATTTAAGTGAATGGAAATAAATTGTAATACCACACACAACCTGAAGACAGGAGTGGTGCTGTTTATGCAAGAAAGTAGCTGTGTTTTTCTAATAGCTTTTCCTTCCAAGGCGACAATAAACATGCAAGCCCAGCTGAGTTTAGAATGTGTTTTATTCAATAAGAGAGAAGAATAAGTCACCACTTGAGATGAGGGAATCCCTAAAGATTAGATTCAGGTCCAATTCAAAAAATCCCAGTCGCACGGAGCCTGTCTGTGCGAAAATTTTGAAACCTACACCAGCTCAGAACTGGTGTAGGTTTTAGTATAATTTTTCCATGGAAAATGTGGTGCACACAGAGGCCGCGCCGTCGATTTGCCCCATCTGCGCCTAAAAAAGGCATTTACGCCTTTTCATACATGTCCCCCATAGGACATTAATGGCCATCACCACTGATTCCCCAATCAGCCCATTGCCACCTGGAGTCCTCTGGTGCCAGCTTATCTCCCAGAGAACACCATATAATGAATCACATATGATAAGTGGGGGAACCCTGGCACAGACTTTGAAAGGCTTAACGTTAATGTTTTTGGCCTAATTTAATGAGTGCAGCATGACAGCAACAAGGCAAAAAACATCCTGTTTGCTCTGACAAATCAAAAAAGGTGTGTTTTTAACCTCTTTCTGAGCCATGATATACAGGTATGGCATGTGTTTGTGTCAGGGAGTATGATGAGGACTTGGGAGCTGGGCCCATATAATACCCAACGAGTATTGGTGGTATTTGGCAAACCTCTAGATCAATTCACTGCATATACATTGTATAAAAGGTGAATTTCCATGGAAGAAAAAAATTACAGGCAAGCTGGTGACGGCAGGAAAACAATAAAGACCTGAACTCTGTCAATGGCAAAATGAAAAATTATGGGTCTTAGAAGGTAAAAAGAAAGAGGCTATGTTCACACTACGTAAAAGTACGGCTGTTGTTGCCATCTGCAACAACGGCCGTACTTTGTACGGTGTGGAACACTGCCATAGTATATGCTCTGGCCAGGATCTCATACACTGTGGCTGGAAAGTACCGGCGGAATGACCTTTGCAGAGACCGGCCGTTCCGTGACCCGGCCGGGTCACGGAACGGCCGGTCTCTTACGTAATGGAAAGATAGCCAGAAAGCGTAATCCAAAAATCTAAATTTGTGGGGTTGAGGAAATGTTATTAGTGTAGCAGATTGTCACTGTAAATAGCTTAGTGCATAGAGTTTAGAGAGTAACAAGCTGGGTTCTTGGCATAAATAATATAGTATAACACATCTGTAGAAACCACTTTGGTACATCATGCGCTGCAATAGATGTTGCAGCTGATTGACAGATTTCTTGTTCTTTTTTCCCCCAGTATTACTTTCCAACAGCAGCTTCAGAGGACTGGTACAGATCAAGGTTCAGACTCAATGGCATACGGCATGTGCAGATCTCTGGACTGAAGAAATCTCTAACAATATATGTCGTCAACTGGGACTGGGGTACGTGTACGAGAACCTTTACAAAAAAAACTACATATGTATAGAGTCTACAATACATTGTTTTTGCTGCTCTAATTAATATTATATGAAAAGAAACTGATCCCTATCGAAAAGACCCATTGGCATATGGAGGCTCATTATCCGGCAGTTGTCCATGTAAGCAAATTAACATTCATCCAAAAAAGAAAAAATATATAGTCTTCTAAAGGAAGAGTCACCTATCGGTAGACAACAGAGTACTTAGCAACAGTTGTTCACATACTGTATGGGTGATTCCTCCATTTGAAGAAGACACTATTTTGGCTAGAATGGGATACCATAGCTTCTTGAATAATTTTACAAATTACATTCTTGTATTGTTTTACTAGTCTATGTACCTAGTCAGTAACCTTTATGGACTTTAACTTCTATTAACAGCAATATCTACATCCTAGCTGACAACACTGTATATGACAAAAATCATATGGTGTGAATATTATGAACATAATCTCTCAGAAGCCCCCTTACCTATATTGTGATATTTATTTTATGGTGGAAAACCTTTTGGGTCCACTGGCACACCAGGGTTCAGTTGCAACTTTTACATCCTCTATAGAATAGAAGTAAGATACTGTATTAGAAATAATTATTGTGGTTAAGTTAAAGTCTACATGGTTGTCAAAAAACTGCAAGTGCAGAACAGTCAGGGAAGGGGCGCGGTGGACACAGATTGTGAACCCCGAACATGTCCTTGCCCACTGTCCCTGCCTGCTTGCCTCGAACAGTCAAAGTGACTATGGTATACTTGGTGACAGTCCCTGACTTATACATTAACACACAGAATGCAGACAAACTAACCTATAGGGGAATAGTCAGCAAGCCGAGGTCACACCAAACAGATAGCAGAGGTACTGTACTGAATCAGAATTAACAGAATAATTGGGTAACGATAGCCAAAGGTTAGGGGAGCCGGATAACAAAGGTAGTGTAACCAAAGGCGGGATCAGGAGAGCCTTACTATGGAATCTGCACGGATAAGTTCCGGCAGATTCCGACGCTCATACCCGTTCACGGAGGTGCGCATATCCCCCGCCTCCATAGACACCATTCTATGGCTGGGCCGATTCCGCTTTCCACTGAAAAAATTGACTTGTCAGTTCTTTCGGCAGCAGGCAGAATCTGCTCGGCTATAGAATGGTGTCTATGGCACGGGCGGAGAGGCGTGCGGCCATGAGCAGGTACAAGCGACGGAATCTGCTGGAACTTATCCGCACGGATTACGTAGTGTGAACCCACCCTAACACAGGAGAAATCACAGGAATACCAAGCATTCTAGATAAATCTAGTCTAATAGCCATACAGGGCACTGATACACTTTATAGGAGACCAGAGACCCAGTCCAAGAGTTGCTTGCACCAACCCGTTCCACAGATAAAAACATGTGCAACCAGAAACTGACTGGCAAGGAAAAACAACAAAAAAAAACACACAGCATCACACATAATGTCACAGGTGTTTGCTAGGGTCACCCCCCGGTATTTGTGACATCGCCCAGATGGCAGTGAGGCCCAGAGCGTGCCCCTGCAGCACGCTCACAATGAGAGTGCTGGAGCTTGCTTCAGGTGATCTGGGCAGCACTGGAAGGTAAGTATATGACAATGTTTTTTTTCAGGTTATCCCATCAGATTGGTGACAAAGTAATTTTTGTGGCATTCGCTGCTGATGTTGTCCCATGGAACAGTGTGGATCATGATGAGCAGGCAGACTTTCTCAGCTTGCAAGTACAAAGCAAAGGTTTTCTTAGGTGCTCTTCCACTCTCCTACATAAAACATATGCTAAGCTTTACCCACTTCCTATGGGCTGTCCTCATCTAGCTGTAGCTAGAAACAGATTCCCCCTTACAACAGGCAGTGGGCCGCAGATTTCACAGAAGTAAAACAATTACTAGTCAACCCATTACAGCTGTTTTTCTGCGGCAATGGGTAGAGGGTAGTTTTTTGAAACAACAGTGACTCTTTAAAGGTATAATTTACTGGTCTTAAAATCCTGAACCACAATTGCAAAATATAAAGGGGGCTGATTTATCAAAATAGTGTCAGATGTGTCAGAATAAGTGGGCAAGTTGCACTAGGACTAACTGGGCAGTGACAGCTTACTCAGCCAATCACTGATTGAGATGGGATAGCAGCGCATCCAGTGATTGGCTGTGGAGGCTGTCACTGCAAGACGAGTCATCTTGGAACTGGAGGTGGAATGGTTTAGCTGGGGACCAAACATGACACAGGAGGACATTGGGAGCGCGGAGAGCATTATCTGCACCACCTGGACAGCAACAAATTTAAAGATAATTCTGAGCAGAATACCCCTTTAAATTGATATTGGATTTTGCAGCAAGGTGTGTATCCTTTCGACAGCTATAACCTATGCTGAACTAGAGGTCACGCAGTCTGCTCAGGCTGGGTTCACACTATGTATATTTCAGTCAGTATTGTGGTCCTCATATTGCTACCAAAACCAGGAGTGGATTCAAAACACAGAAAGGCTTTGTTCACACAATGTTGAAATTGAGTGGATGGCCGCCATTTAATGGCAAATATTTGCTGTTATTTTAAAACAACGGCTGTTATATTGTAATAATGGCCGTTATTTACTGTTATATGGCGGCCATCCACTCAATTTCAACATTGTGTGAACAGATCCTCTCTGTGTTTTTAATCCACTCCTGGTTTTGGTTGCAATATGAGGACCACAATACTGACTGAAATATATGTAGTGTGAACCCAGCCTATGCTGCGTTTACACAGACAGATTTATCTGACAGATTTTTTAAGCCAAAGTCAGGAATGGATTTGAAAAGAGGGGAAATCTCAATCTCTCCTTCATGACCTATTCCCTGTTTATAATCTGTTCCTGGCTTTGGCTTCAAAAATCTGTCAGATAAATCTTTCTTTGTAAACACACCCTTATACATCTACATCTTCTAGTTCCACTTGTAGGCTATGCTCACACAACGTATATTTTCGAGCTAAAGATCATCCAGCCGATCTTTAGCAGTGTGTGAACCTGGATTGGTCTTTGAATGAGATTTGGAGCCCAGTCACTGGTGCGTGGTGAAAGGATGTATCCCGGCCTGATAAATAATAATTAGCGCTGCACAGATTGAATTAGTACAGTAGATTGAATAGCGCTTTCAGTTCTTCAATGTACTATTGATTTCTTTCTTTCTTTTTTTTACTTAGAAGACAGGCCCAGAAGGTCATTGAACACCATAGTCTGTGTTTACCATAAATGACAATATGATGATATTAAAGCACGTCCTCATGAATTCCTAAAACAGCTCATGCAGATGCTTGACTCATTTGTAGAACAATGGATGCTCCTGGCGTCTATAAACTAATCCCGGCATACTTAAGTATCACGCGCACATTCCTCATGCAGAATAGAGCTCGGGATCATAAAGGAAGCCTCAGTAATTAGACTGATAGATGAGGAGTCTAGACAATAAATACTTGTACTACACAAACAACCAACAGCTTCTCATCGCTGTCTCAGATGAGCAAACAGTGCTCATAAATGGCATATTCCAAAGTGAAGAATGCCCGGCTCCTGTATACATGGACCTTATCCTACAGTTAACCCATAGTCTAGAGAATCAATTTCCTATTGAATGATATCACAATGCAATTGTCTATTATCATTGATTTCTATCCTTATGTATGGCTAGACAGGCAAAAAAAAATTTATACTTTTTAATAAATAAAATAATTAAATATTTAGGAGGGATGACAGCATCATTATTAATGCGCCATATTTCCTTCCATACAAGCTCTATCTATCATGCCAGAATGTGGGACCTTATTACAGAATAGATATACACTGATAAGCCATAATATTGAAACCACTGACAAGTGAAGTGAATAATGCTGATTATCTTGTGACAATGGCGCCTATCATGTTGTAGGATATAATAGACAGCAAGTGAACAGTCAGTTCTTGAAGTTTTTATTTTAGAAGGGTAAGGATTAGAGAAGAAGAAGTGAATATGCCATCAGGTACATTCGCTTTAACATGACCCATGGATAGATTGGCGCCTGCGCTGGGAAGCCAGTGCCGCAGTCCATTTTTTAATCCACAGCCCAGTTCCCGTTTACGGAGCTGTTCTATCCACAGGTACCGGGCTGGGGCTGAGGCACTGGAGGCGGGCTGGGCCGCCCTGAGGTGGGCGGAATCCCCCACCCCTCTATGACGCTGCTCTATTGGTTTTAACAGAGCCACGTCATAGAGGGGCAGGGGATTCCTCCCACCTCTGGGAGTGGCCCGACCCGCCTCCATTAATTCTTCGCCGGGCTGGTACCCGTGGATAGAACAACGCCATGGAAACCGGGCCGTGGTTAAAACAATGGAACACAGCACTGGCTTCCCTGCGCCGGTGCTGATCTATCCATGGGTCATGTTAAAGCGAATGTACCTGATGGTACATTCGCTTTAAGCCTGGAGCAAGCTCGGGTTCTTCTGAATCTGATTGTATGGTATTTGATTAACGTTGGCTGAAGAAGTTGGATGCAGCCCTAGGGCTGCCTGGAAAACATGGATACAGCCATAGGCCATAGGCTGTATCTGTGTTTTCCAGGACTTCTTAGGGTTGAATCTAACTTCTGCACCCACTGGTAATCAAATGCCTCAATGTTCAGATGAACCCAAACATTCTCAAGGTTCACTCATCTCTAGTAAGGACATGTGAGACGACCGGGTTAGAACATCTCTAAACAGGTAGGTCTCATGAAGTGTTCTATATATACAGTGGTTAGTATGTAGGGCACATAGTGTACTTCTGCCGTTGTCTGACGTTGATGCCATGCTAAAATTGTTAATGATTTGAGGAACATGACAAGACTTTAAAGGGGTTATCCAGCGCTACAAAAACATGGCCACTTTCCCCCTACTGTTGTCTCCAGTTCAGGTGCGGTTTGCAATTAAGCTCCATTTACTTCAATGGAACTGAGTTTCAAAACCCCACCCAAACTAGAGACAACAGTAGGGGGAAAGTGGCCATGTTTTTGTAGCGCTGGATAACCCCTTTAAGCTGGTTGCCTGCAAATTCCCCAGATGTCAGTTAGATTCAGTCACTGTGGATTATGCAGAGAAAACAGGGCTGATCAATGAAGGCCGTTCTCGCAACTATTGAACTGTATTGGGCATACCCTTATGTCTCATAACCCATCATTGCTGTTATAATGGTGTAGTCATACTATGTTTTGACTGATTTTTAAATGATGTACATAAAACTTCGGATAGATAGATTTCTTCTTTTTTTTCAGCCTTCTATTTTGGTAAAAAAAAATTATATTTCTCTCACCTGACCATATTCCAAGATTCTATTTAGGTATGAAGTTCCTATTACATTTTATAAAGTTCAGAAGCTACATCTTCCAGCTTGCTGTCAGGAAAAGCTTCTTTTATAGAACTTCTCCAAAAGTCTTCCTGTCATAGAAGTAGCATCTGACAGTGAATTTTGAAATTCGAAAACTCCAAGACTCAACTAAGTTTTGGATTGATCTTTGTCTTCCTGCCATTCATTTCCCCCTGTATGTGGTTTTGTGTACAGCTTCATTAATCGCTTTAACCCTTTGAGGACCAAGCCCAAAATGACCCAGTGGACCGCGCAAATTTTGATCTTAGTGTTTTTGTTTTTCCCTCCTCCCCTTCTAAGAGCTCTAGCACTTTCAGTTTTCTTGGCTTGTTTTTTACAGGAATAGTTGTACTGTGTAATGGCGTCTTTCATTTTACCATAACATGTATGAAGGAATCCCAAAATTATTATTTATGAAGATACAAATTGGTGAAATCGTAAAAAAGAATGCACTTTGGTAACCTTTGGGGGGTTCCTGTGTCTACGTAATGCACTATATGGTAAAAGCGACATGATACCATTATTCTATAGGTCAGTCCGAACAAAACCATATGCAGGTTTACACAGATTCTCTAATGTTATATATATATTTTTTTTAATGAAATCCTTTTTGTTTGCCAATTATTAATGAAATGGGCCTATTGTGACACTTATAACGGTTTTATTTTTTTCACCTACGGGGCTGTATGGGGTGTCATTTTTTCCGACATGATTTTATGAACATGATATTTGTGAAGATCAGACGCTTTGATCACTTTTTATTATTTTTTGTAACATCAAATCGGTAATCCGCGCATTTTTTCCCCCCTCTTTTCGTGTATGCAGTTTTCTGTTCGCAATGACGCTTGTTATATTTTAATAGATCGGACAATTACGCACGCTACGGTATATAACATGTTTATTTATTTTTATGTTTTATTTATATAATGGGAAAGGGGGGTGATTTAAACTTTTATTGGGGGAGGGGCTTTGGGTTAGTGTATTAGTGATTTTTATTTTATTTTTTTTACACATTTTAAGTCCCTTTGGGGGACTGTTACACACATTAGTTTGATTTTTACACTGATCATTGCTATGCCATAGGCATAGCATTGATCATTGTGATAGGCGATCTGCTCATTGAGCCTGCCTGTGCAGGCTCAGTGAGAAGATCACCTATCGGACCGCACAGAGGCAGGTGAGAGACCTCCGGTGGTCCGTTTCAACGATCGGGACCCCCACAGTTACACTGCAGGGGTCCTGATCGGTAAGTGACAGGGGACTCCCCCTGTCACTTACACTTAAACGCCACGGCCGCAGCGTTTAAGTAGTTAATGACACGCTGCAGCACCATCGCCGCAGCCTGTCATTAACGGTGAGGTGCCGGCTGCTCACTGCAGCCGGCCCCCACTTCCTATGAAGCTTTATAGCAGGAGAAACACCGTGGATGTACAGTTAAGCCCAGGGTCGTCTGGTGACAGACTTCCATGGCGCAACTGTACATTCAGGGTCGTCTAGGGGTTAATCATATATCTATTAACTGTTATTAAATTTGTATAATATCTGTCTCATTTGAAGGGACAGATTTTGTTTTTTATAAAGACCATTCTTTTTAGGGATGCAAAAACTTTGGACTCGTGTTTAAGAATTCACTTTCTATTATAGCAGTAAGATATATATATATATATATATATATATATATATATATATATATATATATATTTAACAATTTAATATAACCATATAAAGGACAAGGCACTACAGGAAATCTCTGTCTGGAATAGAGTGCTCAACCCTAATGGAATGAAAGTAACCAGATTATATAGTGAAGAAAAAAAGCATACCATACAAAGGCGGCTGGCAGTTCAAAATCAAATGAATCAACTCATTAATGTAGTAACAAAATATAGACAATAATTTATTTATAATACAAAAGACATACAAGATAAAACCATTTAAAATACAAAAACACAGGGGACCGAGTGTGATAATCCCAGTACCCAAAGCAACCCAACATGTATAAAATATAGGAATCCCTCCAGGACACTGGTTGTGGCCAATAGAGTAGCGCAAAACATATAGTTGTTATGTCACAAAAAATAGAAAAGATATCCGCACATGCTGCTACAGGCACCAGACAAGAAATTGCAAAATTGCATCAAATGAAAAATATCACCAAAGTGAGGGACCCCATGTCAGGGTCCACCGAACCCCACACATGTCTCCAACATAAGACTTTCTCAAGGGTCAACCAAAGGCCAATTTGTAACCCAAACTAGAATAATACACCAACACTGACAGGCGGGCCAAAAAATTATAAAAATTATAAACGGACAAGAAAAATCATTGTGGGAACATAGCCTCAGACCCACTGACATGCATGCCATTGTGTTTTACTTCCTGCTCTGCTTTCCCCGTTGCACCTTTGGGACGAGGTGTTGGAGCTGGCACCCATTTGCTGCTTTAATATATATTTTTTCTGAGTGCCTCAGCCTTTTTTATGTGTGATAGATATATGTTTTTTGGTTGCCAGTACAGTAGGTTAGTCCACAGACCTCCTCAGTTAAAGTCCAGAAAATCATCCAGTAGTAGTGGCAAAATGTAATATTTATTCCCTAACAGGTGCACCACAACAAAAATCAAAGAGGAATACAACGTTTCAATGGCCTCTCGTCGGCTTTTTCAAGCATACCCAATACTTGACAATATGTATTTTATATAGGTGCATTTATTCAAAGTGCAAAGTGATAGGTGCACATTTATCTCAATCAATGTTTAGGAGTTTAACAAGCAAACATGATTGTGTATACAAGATCACTCACTTTAGCGTCTACAATACAGTGACATATTACACATGTATTCTTCAGTGCAGTGTAAACAACAGTGAGAGAAGCTTGAACCCAACGAAAGGTCCTTTATATATAAAAGTTGGTATAATAGTAAAAGTCCACAATGAGATTGACTCACCACCATGTATACGCGATCCAAACCATAGGCAGAACTGCGCATGCAGAGGGCTTAAGACATTAAATCAGAGGACGTCATTTGTGGGAGTGTGTACCCACTACTATGTCCATTCATGGATTAAACCTTGTAATAAACTGGAATTTGCAAAGTGCAAAGCTTGCTGTCATTTGAGAGCCGATAAATGAAAAGGGTAGATAGATAGATAGATAGATAGATAGATAGATAGATAGATAGATAGATAGATAGATAGGAGATAGATAGATTGATTGATTGATTAAAAAAAAGTCAGTTTTTATTTTTCCAGAAAAAAAAACACTTTTGCACAGTTTAGGTGTAGATTTTACTGTCCTTTTCCATTTAAGTGAATAAAGCTGAATTGTAATACCACACACAACCTGAGAACAGGGTGGTGCTGTTTAAGAAAAAAAAAAGTAGCTGTGTTTTTTTTAATCATGCATAACCCATTTAAGAAAATTTCAGGACCTTACGAATATAACTAATAAATTAGACATAACGAATGATACAAAAATCGACTAAGAATAATGAGGAATCTAGATTTAGCTAGAATTAATAAAATGTGAAATGCCTCAGGGGTTTCCGTATCGTAATATAAAGCAAATAAATACACTTGCTCTTTCTTTCCTTTTAAATAGAAAACGAGTATAGTGTTCATTTTATTTGAGCTCGACAATTTCTTTATTGTTATACTTTCAGCTTGTCCCAGGGGCCTGTACCACGTGTTTTTGTAGGTCGGTTCATAGAAGAACTTGTCTATACCACTCAATACAACATTCCCAATTCCGTAGGTGTCTCATGCCTCAAAAAGCCTCATAAATCCTTATTTCATGCGTTGTTCCATTGTCTTGCACAAAGGTGCCCTCCCTTTGAATGATTCAGCAGCTAAGTGAGAAGTTTTAGAGCGAGAGAAATACATCTGTTATCTGGTTGAAAATGTCTGTATTGTTTTATGAAGGATCCATTTTCTTTCACAGAACAATGTTCGATACTTATAAGGATAAACAAACTCTCGCCAAAATCTGGTGTATATACCATGCGTCTGATTGATCATGTGTTTAAGGATTTTTTTTTACATGGCCCTATATGGGCAAGTGAGCGCTGATCTGTGAGATCAGTGCTCGTTTGCAGTGCCTTTAGAAGTCATACAATCTCTGTATTGTGCTGCCATTTAAATGTATTATTATTGGCCACACATCTATTTACACAGGGAAAAGTGCATCCTATAGCGATAAGTTTTCCCCCTGCACAAAAGATGCAATTAGCCGATGAGTGGGCATTTCCTTGCTCCTCGGCTGGTTGCTGACACTCGACTAATGCCTCACTTAACTTTTAAAAAGAGTCTGGAAAAGAGACAGTATGTGAAAACAAGGTAGAAACACTTTAAGTTATTTCATTTTGTTAGGTTGTCCTGTCCTCTCCTCTGCTGTGTTCCATCTTGTGTCATCCAGCATCATCTTCCTCCTTCTGCAGCAACTCCTTCTGGATTTCTAGAGTCTACTTGTCCCCACTTGCTACTGCCAATCCACAACCAACTGCACCTACAGTTTATAAACTAACTCCACCTGCTGCTTCCTCCCTCTGCATTGTTGGAAACTGGCATTGTCGGTCTGCAGTTTCTTGCTGTATTTCTGTGTATCCTGACCCATTCCTGTTCACGAGATATTGCTTTCTACCTGACCCTTGTATGTACTGTTTGCCTCTCCCATTGCTGACTCAGATTACCTGCCCTGACCCTTCACCTGTCTGACTGTGATACCCATCTCATCCCTAGTACTGTTTTGTCTCTTGCTGATGACCCAGCTTGATGACTATGTATGCTCGTTTAGTCCTTGAAAACCACCAAGACCACACTTGTGAAGAGATCTGGTGCCTCTAGCAATAAAAGTCCAGCTTCCATATCCTGGAGCAGGATAAAGGGCGAAGAACTAGAGGGCAGAGGGCACTTAGACTTTGCTCAATGGTGTTACCCAAAGCCAAACCAGTTGAGTAGCACAGCGAATCCACACTTGCTGTCTGTTACAGCAGCAATCCACAAGAGAACCGTGAGAAAAGTATTTTATTCTCCATTTGGTGCAATTACAAGTGCAAAAATATGGGATTGGGTGGGTATAAGTGGTAAGGCTTTGTCTCCTGTTTATATGTCACGTGCAAAATGAAGCTAACATGGATTTATTGTTCTGGGAAGATGATGTGTTTGGGTGGCCCATGTGATAAAGTACAGGAAACAGAGAGTTAACAGATAATGCAATTACAACTTTATAAAGTAAATACTTTATGGTTACAGCATCAGTATACACCATACTTGCTAAAATGTTTAAATGACAAATAGTTCAGTTGCTAATGGTTTACCCTTGTAGATAGACTGTACACCTACTTTCGTACCATTATGAGCAGTATAACTCACTAATTCAGCTAGTGTAGTGTTAAAGTGACTCTGTACCCACAATCTGACCCCCCCCCCCCCCAAACGCTTGTACCTTCAGATAGCTGCTTTTAATCCAAGTTCTGTCCTGGGGTCCGTTTGGCAGGTGATGCAGTTATTGTCCTAAAAAACAGATTGTGTATGCATTAGGCTGGCACAACCTCTCTGTCCCTCCTCCCCGTCCTCCTCATCATTAGGAATGCTCCAGGTATATGGTCTCCTATTCCCCACCTGTGTCAGCACTGCACATGGGCTGGATCGTTAAGGCACCCGTGCAATGTTCAGGCAGGAGAAAATGTTTCAGTGGCATTCCTAATGATGGAGAGGGTGGGGAGGAGGGACGGATGGGTGGTGCCAAGTTAGGGAACAGATATTCTAAGCCTCAGCTGTTGGGCACAGGGCTGCAAGTTTAAAAATTCTTTTTTGGGACAATAACTGCTATACCTGCTGAACACGGACCCCAGGACAGATCTTGGATTAAAAGCAGTTATCCGAAGGTACAAGTGGTTTGGCGGGTCAGATTGTGTGTGAGTCACTTTAACCAATCTTGTTGACCTGTAGGCCATCAACTATGCAAATGGCCATACACTGAAAATGGACAGAAATAATCGAGAAAATTATCCATATACAACATAACATTTATTGTTATACCTAGGCCCACAACCTTCCGAGGCCCACTGGGCCATTTACAGAGATTTAGTCCTAGAAACAATAACAAAAAAGTTAGAAAAATATATATGAGGAAAGGGTAGTGTAGACAGGGTAAAGGGAGGTGGACCTTGCCCTAACACAATCGAAACTGCCCTAATAAGGACAATCCCATGCTGGAACCTAACCTAGTTCACCCTATACAATAAGAAAGGTTGGGAGGGTTGGATGTAGGGACAAACCCAGATCAGTGTATATCTCGTAATAGCTAGGAGATATTGGGAGTGGTCAGAAGCGGATTAAAATAGGTCCATTTTGGGCGATAGTCCGGGGCCCTGAGCTTCTGGGGGGCCCATGGCCACCAAAACAGATTTATATTTTTAAAGGTGTATTGTCTCCTGGCTACAGTTCTGCCATGATTTTTTTTTTTCAAATTCGAGTTTTATTAAGAATTTTTCAAATAAGAGAGACAGACAAGAGAACACGTACAGGTAACAAACCAATGTACAAACTTAGCATCTTTCACCCAAAGGGCCGTTGCAAGGAAATAACAGTGCATCAGTATTACAATAGCACCAACAGTAAAAATAGCAAATGTCAAACAACTCGAAATCCAGCACAATGTAGGAGTTTCACAAGCTTGGGTATATAAACAAAGGCCGAAATTCAAGGGCCAGATGACTAACATACGAAGACATATGAGCATGTCATACAAGTCGATAGCTAAAAAAGCACTAACGAAGAGTAAGAGGGGGGAAATATAGAAGAAAGTAAGTAGCCAGAGCGAGGTGGGAGGGGGAAGGAAAAAGGGTATGTGATCCATGCCTAAGGAGCAAACAATGAGCGAACCGCCGGCCTACCGGATTCCCCAAAGCATTAGCACCAGCGACAGGATATGCCAAGTGGCCTACTAGCGATTGAGCGACATGCTCTAAGGTTGCCCCAGCGAGACTGAACTATATCTGGGGGAGGCAAGGAAATCCAACCACGCTGCCCTAGTAGATGTATAGGTAGAGATTTCTTTCGGTGAGGTGGCAAGGAGGTCCTCCATATGTTGACTGTGCGTGATCTCTTTGAACCATTCCTCCAGGGACGGGACATCCGGGATCTCCAGTGCCTGGGGATCACAGTCTTGGCCGCCTGTAGCAGGTGTCGTGCAAGGGACTTTTTGTATTTCCGTTGGGCCATGGGAAACATGAATAATAGCACGGATTCAGGAGTGTTGGGAATGAGAGTGCCAGTTATTTCAGAGATAATGTGCAATACCGTCTTCCAATAGGGCTGGAGACGGGCACACCCCCACCAGATATGAGACATGGTTCCCTGTGCGTTACTACACCTCCAGCACTTATCTAAAACCGAAGGAAACCATTTATGAAGGACCACGGGGACCCTGTACCACCTTGACGTTATTTTATAGCACGTTTCCTGTGCTTTTGTGGCAATAGTCGCCTTGTGGGTGAGAAAGAAACATCTGGCCCACTGCTCCTCGGTAAAGTGTTTGCCAAGTTCCGCTTCCAACTTAGCACAGAACGGGGTGGGTCTCTGGATCTCCCAGATATCAGCTGCCTGTATATGGCCGAGATCGAGTGTGTTGGGGGGAGGTGGACATGCATAACCGCTCAAATTCCGTGAGAGGGCGAGATAACTGTTTACCTCTCGACACTACAGAGTGGAAGTGTTTAAGTTGTAGATAGGCGAATGGAGCTCTCGCGACGGGGGTATCTTCTGTGAGGATGGAAGAGAGAGGTTTAAGGGAACCTTTATCCAGGACATGAGTGAAACGCAGGGTGGTAGACTTGGAGAATCCCAAGAAAGGGGAAGAGGAAGTCCCCGGGGGGAACTCAGGATGGTCGCTTATCGGCAGGAGAGGGCCTAATGGTTCAATTAGGGAGGGATTTGGTCGCCCGGTATGAAGGCTAGCCAGGGTATGGCGGGTGGAGAAAGACATGACATGAGAATCTTAGAGGGAGGGGGACCATGTCCATGGGAGTGTTGCTAAGGACTTGGAGGAAAGCGACTGAGCCAGACGGACCCATAGCTTGGTTTTTTCGCTATGGATCATATCCAGGACTCTTGCATGTATACAGGCAAGGTAGTATAGGCAACAGTCCGGGAGTCCCGCGCCACCCATGAGCTTGGGTCTGATCAGAGTTAGTCTGCTGAGACGAGGGCTTTTAGAGGCCCAGACGAAGGACCCTAAACACCGTTGGAGCTCACTAAAGAATGAGGTAGAGATAAAAATCGGTATGGTTTGTAATAGGTATAAGAGTCGCGGAAGTAAGATCATCTTAACAATACTGACCCTCCCAAACCAAGAAAATTCTGGACGATCCAATTGCTCCAAGTCCTTGCGAAATCGTGTAAGGAGTGAAGTTGGCCGAAATCAAGAGTGTGAGGTCGGGGGGAAGTTTTATACCTAAATAGGTGATACCAACAGGGGGCCACACAAAGGGGAAGGAGGCTTGAAGGTTAGACACTAGATGGGCGGGTAGGGAAACACCGAGGGCCTCTGATTTGGACAGGTTCATTTTGAAATTTGACCACTCCCCAAATGCCGACCATAGGGCCATCAGAGAGGGAAGAGATATCACAGGATCTGTAATATACACCAAGAGGTCGTCTGCAAAAGCCGAGCGTTTATATTCCTTGCCCTCAACCGTGATGCCATGAATATTCGGATCTGCCCTGATAGAGGCCATCCAGTTCTGCCATGATTTGCAAAAAATTCTATCCCATATCTATGAGCACCACGCTAGTGCTGCCATAGTTAAAGTGAGATGGAGGGGGGGGGGGGGGGGCTCAGTTACAAGCCTATGGTAAAGTCAATCTGTCACTGGGAATGGTATACATGAGCCCAAAAGAGAGCGTATATACAGATAGACTTTGAGGTCCCAGGCTTCACTAATTTTGATAATAAGAATATCAACACTTTCTAACCTCTGGGCTCTTGGTATATCACAGTATCACATTCAACATCTCTTAACCACTATAAGATGCCACTTTACGTTGACCATAAACTATTATGATATTTTGGCTTTATATTTTGCCTGGATTTGTTCCTATACCCATAATGGTTGTTTAACCTCCATTGCTTCGATTGTATAGGGTGAACTAGGGACCCCAGGTTAAGTTTCAGCGAGGGATCGTCCTTGTTAGGGTAGTGTCATTTGTATTAGACAGATTAATAGCAATAAAAATTAAGTATTAGGTTGATATTTTTCTTGATTTTAGTGTTGCTACTTATCAACTATAGTTGGAAAAAGTAGGATGACCCGATTCAGTATTAGTACGGAGGAAACTGATAAGAAGCCGTTTCTTTTAAAGATATGCTCTGCACTTAAGCAAATGCCTCCCAGCTATTTCTTCCGAGTCAGTTTTTTTTTTAGACCTTTTACATTAGAATGTTAACAAATTGGTTGGAAGGTGATAATATCCACTTTAGGAGTAGCCCATGTTCATGGATCATTTGTTTCTATCAAACTAAAGGATATATCAGCGTACTGTGAGTTAAATTCTACTCACGGAGTGGGCCTTTGAGGCTACCTGAGGCATTGCTTTCAGGAAACAGGCAAGGCGTCAAAAACTTGCAGAATATATATATATATATATATATATATATATATATATATATATATATATATATATACATATATATATATATATATAAATTTTCAGACTAAATATATTAATATAGTTATATTTTTATGCTAGTGTATTGTATTAGTTCATTAATATTGTAGATTAATTTTATTCTTTCAGTGGACATCAAGGTAAAATTATATAATTTCTATCATTGCATTTGTTGTTCTCTAGTTTTCTTTTTTTATATATAATATTTTTAATCATTTTTCTTCTGCATCTAAAAGTAAAATTATCAATATTGCAAATAGTCTTTATTAAAAATGTCCTACATTTCTTTCAACCTTAAAGCAACTCTGTACCCACAATCTGACCCCCCCAAAACCACTTGTACCTTTGGATAGATGCTTTTAATCCAAGATCTGTCCTGGGGTCCGTTTGGCAGGTGATGCAGTTATTGTTCTAAAAAACTGTTTTTAAACTTGCAGCCAGTGGGAGTATCTGTGCCCTAACTTTGCGCTACCCCTCCGTCCCTCCTCCCCACCCTCTTCATCATTAGGAATGTTCCAGGCAGATTGCCTACTATTCCCCACCTGTGTCAGCCCGGAACATGGGTTAGATTGTTAAGCAGCTGTGCAATGTTCAGCATGGAGAAAATGTTCGAGTGGCATTCCTTATGATGAAGAGGATGGGGAGGAGGGACGGAGGGGTGGTGCAAAGTGAGGTCACAGATATTCCCATTTGGCATGGGCTGCAAGTTTAAAAGTAGTTTTTTAGGACAGGGAAGGGAGGCAGATAGGTGATTGAAGCACATTACACAGTTATATAACTTTGTAATGTGCTTCAATTACTGGGAAAAAGTTTTTCATGGCACTTGTCCTTTAAATGGATTCTCCAGAAGAAACAACTGATTATTAATAGTGTCAGAGAGGAATATAGATTAAAAAAACAAAGCGCTTCTAGTTAAAAACTGAAGTCTTCCAGTACGTAGCTGTATTCTTTTTAGTTTGACACAGTGCTGTCTGCTGCCACCTCTGTCTATGTCCCTAACTGTCCTGAGCAGGAGAGGTTTTCTGAGGTGTCAACAGAGAGCACTGTTTCAGACTAAAAAGAATACACCACTTCCTGCAGGACATAAAGCAGCTGATAAGTACTGGAAGACTTGGAATTTTTTAATAGAAGTACACTTTAAATCTTGATAGTTTTCTTATACCAGTTGATTTAAAAACATTGTTTTCCCCTCTGGAGTACCCCATTAATACCAGTATGACAGTATTTTTGTATACATTTGTAGTTCAGACCTATGTAGTTCGGTGCAGTGTAGTGCAGATGTAAAATGTTTCTTTTACTTTTCTATGGTAAAGTAATACAGTGTTTTTTTTTTTTGTTTTTTTTTTAACAGTATGCACTCAATATCTTGTAAGTTTTTGATGCAGAAGACTGGTATTGAGTGCTATAATTTCGCTTACCATCAAGACTCACGCTCAAATCATCCAAATAACTGAGAACTGACAAATGTCTTGTGTTCCTTTTGCTTTTTTTATCAATTGGAAATTTTATCGTTAACGTTTATTTGAAAATTATGAACATTTTCCTAAAACGTTGCAAATCTGTCCCGCCTTGTTTAGGAACTGCGGGCTGCAGAATAAAAGGACTGTACAATAAAAGTTGGAAGTAATGAAGGATATAGGCATTATAACCATAAGTATAAGCAATTTTGGAAATTATTGCTATAGCAACATTAATTTTAGTGTTTGCTTTTTATTCCCTACATATGGCAATTACAGAAAGACTCTTTTGTGCTTTATGTCTGAACAGAAAGAAAACAAACTAAAAAATACCTAAAATACAAATAACTGACAAAATCTAGAGACAGAAATGTTTTCAAGTGTGTGTTATATCACAGGACAAAATAATTTGTGAGCAGTTTAATAAAGGAATTATCAGATTTAGGCTATGTTCCCACATAGTATTTTGGTCAGTATTTTGGAAAAAAAGCCGGGAGTGAATTAATAACACAGAAAAGGCTCTGTTCAGTTACTGTTGAAATTGAGTGGATGGCTGCCATTTAATGGCAAATAACGGCTGTTATTTCAAATCAGCTCCCGTTATTTTAAAATAAAGGCAATTATTTGCCATTAAATGACGGCCATCCACTCAACTTCAACAGTGTGTGGACATAGCCTTTCTGTGTTTCCTTTCTCCCATTCCCATCAACTTAGTCGTTTACTCTACAGTCTGGTATGACCATTTGGAGCATTAGGGCACCATTAAGAGCACCGACCTGCCATTTCTTATAATAATCAATGGAGCAGTCCAGCCAGAGGCAGGCCAATCATTGTACCTAATGGTTTTACCAGACCGCAGAGTAAACGACTAACTGCACAGGGATGGTGCCGAAGATGAAGGTAAGAGATTTTTCTAACCTGCTTTAAAGAGACTCTTTACCCACAATCTGACCCCCCAAACCACTTGTACCTTTGGATAGCTGCTTTTAATCCAAGATCTGTCCTGTGGTCCATTTGGCAGGTGATTAGGTTATTGTCCTAAAAAAATACTTTTAAACTTGAAGCCCGTGCCAAACGGGAGTATCTGTGCCCTAACTTTGCACCACCCATCCGTCCCTCCTCCCTACCCTCTTCATCATTAGGAATGCCACTGAAACATTTTCTCCATGCTGAACATTGCACAGTTCCTTAACGATCCAGCCCATGTGCCGGGCTGCCACAGGTGGGGAATAGGAAGCAATCTGCCTGGAGCATTCCTAATGATGAAGAGGGTGGGGAGGAGGCACAGAGAGGTTGTGCAAAGTTAGGGCACAGATATTCCCGTTTGGCACGGGGCTTCAAGTTCAAAAGTACTTTTTTAGTACAATAACTGCATCACCTGCCGAACGGACCACAGGACAGATCTTGGATTAAAAGCAGCTATCTGAAGGTACAAGTGGTCAGATTGTGAGTATAGAGTCGCATTAAGATCTGGTCTGTGACTAGGCAATTTCAATACATTTACAAGTTTCCCCTTAAACTGCTGGAGCTTTGCTTTAGCAGTACGCGTTGGGTCATTGTCCTGTTGGAAGGTGAACCTCCCAGTCTCTCCCTGAGGTCAACCAGCGTCTTTTTGCATGCACTTACTAGTCATTGCTCCCACTAGCCAGAAACCTACTCCACACTGATGAGGGGCAAAAACCCTGAAAAAGCTGTCTGTGGATGGATACCTTGCTGAGGTTGTTTCCTTGACTTGAGAACGCCTTTGGCTTGGTTGTTCCTTCCCGGAGGGAAGGTCTGGCTATTTCACTGACGTCGAGACATGTGATGGTGTCTCTGCAGTGTTTTTTTGCATATTTGATTTTCCAGGGGGCAATGTTCTAGAATACACTGACGTTGAGACACGTGATGGTGTCTCTGCGGTGTTTTGGTTGATCTCCCTGAGGTCAACCAGCGTCTTTTTGCATGCACTTAATAGTCATTGCTCCCACTAGCCAGAAACCTACTCCACACTGATGAGGGGCAAAAACCCCGAAACAGCTGTCTGTGGATGGATACCTTGCTGAGGTGGTTTCCTTGACTGGAGAACGCCTTTTGGCTTGGTTGTTCCTTCCTTGAGGGAAGGTCTGGCTAGTTCACTGATGTCGAGACATGTGATGGTGTCTCTGCAGTGTTCTTTTGCATATTTGATTTCCCAGGGGGCAATGTTCTAGAATACACTGACGTTAAGACACGTGATGGTGGTCACTAACAGACCCAAACTTGTTTTGCTCAAAAATATCCCCATATTTAGTGCCATCCATTTTTCCCTTAAACTTAAGCTATTTTGCAGATACATAACTTCTTTCAATGCCACACCTCATCTTGCACACCTGCAAAATGTTATGGTGAAACTTTGCACAATAATATGTGACCCTTCAACAGTTTTGATAAATGTCCCCCAGAGTCTTGCATTTTACTGACAGTTAAAATATATTTTTTTTAATTCTCTGCAGACTTTTAAACCTAAAAAAAAGGGCAGAACATATTTTCATTATTTTAACTACATCAGTAAATAATCGTTCTATCTCAAGCATTAATTAAATTCCCTAATAAAATGACTTCTCCTATTACTACTCATACATTAGTTTTTCCTACAATAAACTATTTTAAGTCACATTAATGTTACCGGGCCCCTTGAGTCGTTTAACTTTTTAAAATTCTTTTGATCTTTTTTTTTTTTTTTTTTTTGCTCGGGAAGAGTAAGAAATATCAGTAGCAGCCAGTAAATTTACTGGGCTTAAATGGACATTTTGTGATTAATGGAGAAAATTAACATATTTCTTGATCTAAATATGTAATTAACTTCTTTCTTTATTTTTCCCCCTGCTTTTTAATATTTAATTACAGAAAAATTTAATTGACAAAAAAATGAGAGAGCTTGAAAGGGAATTAAACATCAGTAAAACTACAGGCCCGTTATTATTCATTAATTGTTAATATTCCAACTAATTTTTCCTATTAGTTATATGTCTTATGCGAATTCTTATTATTTGACCTTCAAGATTCTTCTTAACATTGTATTTGAGAATTTTGTACTGCTCCAAGCCATTTATTTCAAATTTAACCAAGGGAAATCACTTTGTTCTCGAGCAAAGTTGTACAGTTTGAAAATGTTTCCTGCGCTCTTTACCGATAGATTATCTTTTTAAACTGACATGAAATATTAAATTATTTGAAGCTGAAATTGTTAGATAGTTACTGTGCATTATGGCAGGAGTGTAATTACTTGGTAAAAATACATTTATAAAAATGTAGAAACTCCATAGACAGACAGACAACCTTTGTAGTCATGGTCCACAAAGTTCTTTGCAAGTTGGCACCTTTGCTACTTTTTGTCTTCCTTCTTGTCAGAAGTCTGGCAATAAGTGTCACCTTAATGCTCCTTCCTGCTTTTAATGATCTTTAACCAATGTGTCAATTTTCTCCTTGTGATTCCCTGTAGCTAGTAATGAAGGATAGTAATAAAGTGGTTGGCTGTTGGATGTGCAGATTCAGATTAAGGAATTCAGAGTTAAGTCCAGTTTCCAACATCCCTAGCCATCCTCTGTTTCAGGGGTAGCAAAAGGCATGGAAAGTATCAGAATGCCACTATATTTACATGAGCTCTGTCCCTGCACATACTGTACTTTTAGTGGAAGTGGTGTGAGGAACTGCAATGCAGGTATGGAGTACACATAAGCATTAGAGAAGATGTGGTGCTCACCTGAGTGTTGCATCTCCCTCAGATAGATGATCACTGGGGTTGCCTGGAACTCCTTTAACTCCAATGAACTCATGCCGATAGAGTATTGCATGACCTATCTAGGAGAATTTTAAAAAGTTGGATAACTCTTAATTTTTTGGCAATCTAGATTCAGGATATCTATCCGTAAGCCACAGGAAGCATCCCTAGTCTTACTTTTGCCAAAATCCTCCTTCTCCAATTTATACTGTAGGGAGCAGCAATTTTCCTCTTACTGTCCAACCAATGCACCAATGCTTCCCCCCTTTGCTAGTCGATGGGTTGGTCGTCCATTTAACTTAGAAAAACAATAAAATTTATCAGTGTGGCCCAAAAAAGCCTTTCACAGAGTGGCATCATCTTATATCCCCTCCCTCCTCTTTCTACCACCCTATCTATCCTCTACACACCTATATTTTTCATATCTGTACCTATACCGATACTGGCTATGGGACTGACCAATCATTTATGCCGACTTTTTATAAAAGATGGCTGGATTCTTATTAAAATTAAACACATCTCTTTTTGTATTAGTTTTATTTTCTCATAAAATATAACATATAACAGCCAGGGTGCTTGTGCCTCTCTACTGTCTTAATATATCTGTATATTATTTATATGAGTGTAATGTAGTATGTGGCACCATTAACAGAATATTCTCCTCCTCCTCCTCCTCCTACTCCTCCTCTTCCTCTTTGAAATAAATGTACTATAAATATAATACCACTAAAATATTACAGTGTATATAGTAGAATCAGTCAGAATTAATTAGACCTTCCCTTTGAGAGTCTTTTTTACTGGCAGAATGAAAAATTTAAAGTTGTCACTTCCTATAATAGATCTCACACCTCCAGCTGTTTCTATGTAGGATAGAGGATTTCACACTGAAACATGTGAAACAGAGGCCAATATTAGCAAATCAGCATGCTGGTTACTAGTATGTTGAAGAATAGGATGTATCAGGAGCCAGAATGAAAGTAGTTTTAACCCCTTAACGACATCGGGCGTAAATTTACGCCCTGATGCCGGTAAGGGAGTTCAGAGCTCTGAACCGCGCCGGTCCCGGGTGCCGCGTGTAGCCCGGGACCGTAGGTATTAGCGGGCACGGTCCGATCGCCGTGCCCGCTAATACAGTAATCGGATGCAGCTGTCAAAGTTGACAGCTGCATCCGATTACCGGACGCAGCGTCATCCCTGGTGTCTAGTGGGGAGATCGCTCCTCCGGGATGTTGTCCCGGAGGAGCGATCTCCGCAAATGAAGCCGGCCGGGGACCGCTCCAAGATGGCGCCGTCCCCGGCTCGGCACTCGTTTACTTCCGGCTGCAGCAGCCGGAAGTAAACGAGTGCCTATCTCATGGATCTCTGCAGCATATCTATGCTGCAGAGATCTCTATGAGAGATCAAAGCACTTATACTAGAAGTCCCCTAGGGGGGCTTCTAGTATAAGTGTAAAAGTAAAAAAAAAAGTGTTGTTAATAGTAAAAATCCCCCTCCCCTAATAAAAGTCTGAATCACCCCCCTTTTCCCAGGTTATAAATAAAAGTAAATAAATAAATACATAAACAAACATGTTTGCTATCGCCGTGTGCGTAATCGCCCGAACTATTAATTAATCACATTCCTGATCTCGCACGGTAAATGGCGTCAGCGCAAAAAAATCCCAAAGTGCAAAATTGCGCATTTTTGGTCGCATCAAATCCAGAAAAATTGTAATAAAAAGCGATCAAAAAGTCGTATATGCGCAATCAAGGTACCGATAGAAAGAACACATCATGGCGCAAAAAATGACACCTCGCACAGCCCCATAGACCAAAGGATAAAAGCGCTATAAGCCTGGGAAGGGAGCGATTTTAAGTGTTGTATATTTGTTGACAATGGTTTAAATTTTTTACAGGCCATCAGATACAATATAAGTTATACATGTTACATATAGTTTTAATCGTAACGACTTGAGGAACATATATAACAAGTCAGTTTTACCCCAGGGCGAATGGCGTAAAAACACATTTCCCCCAAATAAACAAAATGCGTTTTTTTTTTCAATTTCACCACACTTTAAATTTTTTTCTGGTTTCGCAGTGTACTTTATGGAAAAATTCAGCCTGTCATTGCAAAGTACAATTAGTGACGCAAAAAATAAGGGCTCATGTGGGTCTCTAGGTGGAAAAATGCAAGTGCTATGGCCTTTTATGCACAAGGAGGAAAAACCGAAAACGCAAAAATCGAAATTTGCTCTGTCCTTAAAGGGTTAATACTGTAAAAAAAAAAGGTTAGGTTATAACTAGAGATGAGCGAACTTTTCAAAAGTTCATTTCGACCTGACTTCCAGATTTTTTTGAAAAGTTTGGTTCGACCGAATTTCGGATTTCTTCAGATTTCGTAGTTTAAAGCATCTATATGATACGGGGGTAGTGTATTTGGTTGAATTTAGGGCTCTACATGTCAGTAACATCATTATCTTTTTGATATCTCAGTCATTTTTTTTTTTAGACTTCAATATTCACCATTACAGGGTCTATGCAGGAAAAAGGTCACAAATGCAGTGAAGGAGCAGCAGTAGTCATTGGAGGCCAGTGGAGGTCCAGCAATAGTCATTTGAGGCCAGTACGAGAGCAGAAGTGGTCAACATGAAGGCCAGGTAGGAGCAGCAGTAGCCAACGTCCCCGCCGTCTGCTACACACTCTGACCTGAGATTTTATATAGATGACTAAATAAAGAAAGATTTTTATACGGTGAGTGCCTCCTTATGCCTTCTTTTTTTGAACATTAATATTGATGCTTGCACTGCACTCATTCAGGAAGAGCACCCCGTCTTTTGCCGTATTGCCCGTTATATCACAGAGGCTTGCAGAGTTGGTTGTGCCGGTTTGCTTTCTCTCTACCCAGAATATATATATATATATATATATATATAGCACTTTTTTTACATAGTTTTATGCTACACACATGCACCAGGTATATTTGTCTCTCAGGATAACACCATGTGATAGACAGTATCACAAAGATCCAACTATAGTACTTATATATCTGTAGAGCACTTTTTTGTAACGTCCACCCTTTGCTCTCCTATGCCTAATATATCTATCTTTCGCCCTCTCTATATTTCTCTCTCTATCACTAGATCTTTCTCCTCTCCGCTTTCCTAATCTTTTGGTCTTTGCTTTTATACAATTGCTTCTCAGTAGTCAGTACAGCAGCACCAGCAGCGTTTTGTCAATGACGAGCTCTGTGCACTGCTAACAGTATGCTTCCTCTCTCTCTCTGTGCAGACTGCGTTGTGTGGTCATGTGACCGCTCCTCTTAAAGCAATACCGACGTCACAGGGGGTGGGCTAGTGCTGATTGGATATGTTCCAGGCATCATGGGAAAGCGCTTTCCCCCCCGGAACACTTCCTGCTTTCTAAAATGGTCGCTGCAATTTTAGAAAGCAAGAAAAAAAAATTTGGAGCGGACTTTCAAAAATCCGAATCCGGTCGGAAAAATCCTGACCGGGTCCCATAGCGGCTGAACTGGTTCGCTCATCTCTAGTTATAATATAGTGTTTTGGCAGTGTGAACAGTGTTTTGGCAGTGTGAACAGTGTTTTGGCAGTGTGAACAGTGTTTTGGCAGTGTGTAGAACTATAGATTTTTTTTTCTATTTGAATATAAGACAAAGACAAAAGGACCGGTTAAATTTCATCTCTCCTGTGTGGTGTAGTATAGAAAATGTGTCCTGTGTGGTGTAGTATAGAGGAGGTGTTCGGTGTGGTGTAGTATAGAGGAGGGTGTGTCCTGTGTGGTGTAGTATAGAGGTTCTGTCCTGTGTGGTGTGGTGTAGTGTAGAGGATCTGCCAGCTCTCCTGTGTGGTGTATATAGAGGATGTGTCCTGTGTGGTGTAGAATAGAAAATGTGTCCTGTGTGGTGTAGTATAGAGGATGTGTCCTGTGTGGTGTAGTATTTAGGATCTGTCCTGTGTGGTGTAGTATAGAGGATGTGTCCTGTATAGTGTAGAAAAGAGGAGTGTCCTGTATGCTGTAGGATCTGTCAGCTGTCCTGTGTGGTGTAGTATTTAGGATCTGTCCTGTGTGGTGTGGTATAGAGGATGTGTCCTGTATAGTGTAGTATAGAGGATCTGTCCTGTGTGATGTGGTATAGAGGATCTGTCCTGTATGGTGTAGTTTAGAGGATCTGTCCTGTGTGATGTAGTATAGAGGATGTGTCCTGTGTGGTGTAGTATTGAGGATGTGTCCTGTGTGGTGTAGTATTGAGGATGTGTCCTGTGTGCTGTAGTATAGAGCATGTGTCCTGTGTGCTGTAGTATAGAGGATGTGTCCTGTGTGCTGTAGTATAGAGGATGTGTCCTGTGTGGTGTAGTATAGAGGATGTGTCCTGTATGGTGTAGTATAGAGGATCTGTCCTGTGTGGTGTAGTATAGAGGATGTGTCCTGTGTGGTGTAGTATTGAGGATGTGTCCTGTGTGCTGTAGTATAGAGGATGTGTCCTGTGTGCTGTAGTATAGAGGATGTGTCCTGTGTGGTGTAGTATAGAGGATGTGTCCTGTGTGCTGTAGTATAGAGGATCTGTCCTTTGCTGAACATATCACAGTCTACACAGCAAAGCTAAAAATTGAGCTTGAGCTTACAACAAATGTCAGTTTATTATACACTTTGTATGATGTTTAAGTTGCTAAAGTTAATATTTCGGGATTTTTATATAAAGTTACATAAAAATCTGAAATATTAATTAAATACGTAATGACATAAATACATAAATCTTGATTTCCAAAAATACATTTTCTAGTAACATACCCTATTCAACTTTAAAAACATTGGAGGACATTTATCAAGGCTTTGCACCTATTCTTAGGTGAATACACTGTGTTTGCACCATTTTTTCAGACGTAGTGGTATTTACCAATGAGAATTTACTAGTCAAATATTTGTTAACTGTGATTATTTTAGCATTCATCTTTTTGTAGTATTGGACAAAATATTTACTCTTTGGCTATGTTCACACAACGTAATGGAATCAGTGTCCGTTTTTTACTTCAGGGGCAGCATTGCATTGAATTAAATACAATGCCGCCCATTATTTATGGATGTTGTTAAGTGAACAAAGTCCAAAAATAATAGCTGCTCAAACAATGGAAATGCGGCCTGCGGCCGCAGATTGCTTTGAGGTAGTTGGCTAATTAATTTGCGAGCACACCCGACGGTGCCCGCAAACCAATAGTAAAAAAAGAACATTCCTCTGTATCGGCTGCAGGAATGGGCTAAATGCAGCAGTAGTAGTTTAACAGCAGCAGTGTAAAATTTTTGAAAATTGCATCTGCTGGTCCAAGGCTACTTTTGCTTCGGTCCAGGTAAATATATTACACTTGTCTGTTAGACAAAAAATAATATGTGCAATTTTTTCAGGACATGCACAATTTTTGATAAATTCAACAAGTACAGAAAGAAATATAATTGGCTAGTTAGAAAAATGACAGCCATCAGACTCAGCAATAAATCCCCTCTTCCCATATCCCATAAAGTCTGCTTGTCCTATTGGACCACATGGATGCCCTATAAAGCAAAACTATGCGAGGGGCTTTTATTAAAGTATTGTATTGCCCCCCAAAACTTAAATAAATCACCAATTTACACTTATTACGAGAAATGCTTATAAAGTGCTTTTTTTTCCCTGCACTTACTACTGCATCAAGGCTTCACTTCCTGGATAACATGGTGATGTCACTTCCTGGATAGCATGGTGGTTACTTCCTGGATAACATGGTGATGTCACTTTCTGGATAACATGGTGATGTCATGCTCCAACTCCCAGAGCTGTGTGGGCTGTGGCTGCCCAAGAGGATGATGGCAGAGGGATGCTCAGTGTCCCTCCAGTGCCCTGTGTCCCTCAGTGTCCCCCTGCCATCATCCTCTCCAGCAGCCACACCCGCACAGCTCTGGGAGTCGGTTGTGACATCACCTTTTTACCCAGGAAGTGACATCACCATTTTATCCAGGAAGTGACATCACCATTTTATCCAGGAAGTGACATCACCATGTTTATCCAGGAAGTGACATCACCATGTTATCCAAGAAGTGACATCACCATTTTATCCAGGAAGTGACATCACCATTTTATCCAGGAAGTGACATCACCATGTTATCCATGAAGTGCATGGAAAAAAGCACTTCATATGCATTTCCTGTAAGAAGTGTATATTGGTGATTTGTATAACTTTTGGGGGGCAATACAATACTTTAATAAAAAAAAATTGCTGGACTTCTCCTTTAATTTTCCTTGTAATTATACATTTAATCCAGTCTCTTCTCTTTAAATTATATACACAGCCTCTAAACACATTTCAGCCCTTACAGTATTTTAATTCCTACTTAGATAAATAATTTTGTTAAACCGACTGCAATAACTTCAGCCTCAAATCCCTTTCATTATTTTACAGAAGCCGGAGGTTCGATGGCCATAAATTTATAGAAACATAAATGAAAGCTTAAGCGGTGTCCGTAAAACAGTTGAAAATGCAGAGATAAATTATTTTAAGAAAATACAAGATACCAGCAGTATATCATTTCGCCATATAAAGTAATGCAGATAAATACATGTACGGCATTGGCGGTGTGTAATCTCTAAGCCTTGGATAGGACATATTACAGTTTTAGAGTAAATGTCATGCTGCCTCCGTGCTTATTAGCTAGGTAGAATAGTGGTCACTCCACTTAAATTAAACATACATATATATTTTTTTTTACACCTGAGCTTACGAGCCTGTGTGGTATTATCTTCAAGAGCTGCACTACAGTAGGATTAGCGGCCAGGCAGCGCTCTTGGCAAAAATTCACCTTCTTGCAGAAAAAGCCATTATTTGGAATATATTTTGCAAATGGAAAATAACCTCAAGCCTCGGCCAGTTATCCTAGTTAATCACTTCTCTTGCGAAACTACACACTAAGTTGATCCCAGCTATAATTAAAGAAAACTTTGAATGCTATAAACATATTGTTGAAGCTAAATAATTTTTTTTTTTAATTCTACAAAAATTAACTTGTATTGATAGTACCAAACCCAATATTTAAATCTCCAGTAGAGCAACCTATATGTAATACAAACAAAAAAAGGTTTCCGGCGCTCAAAGGATCAACCATATAAGAAGTGGTGCATTGGTTTAGCAAGAAGTATATAACTTACTTCGATTGGGGGATAAGTTTCAACTAAGAAAGTATATCCCCCTCCAGGTTCACCAAATCAAAATCGATACCCGTCAAGGAAATGGTTCCACGATTTATTCCATGTGTTAAAACATAACAATTCGGGGATTAAGGGCGACGCGTTTCGGTGCACATACAACACCTTTCTCAAGCCTAGATGTACCAGATACATACAGCAATATATATGTTATAAGTAAAAGTAATCACAACTTACATGTGTGTGCTAGCGTGTCTGTTCAGTGCCGCTATGACCGGACGTGACGTGTCCGACATTACACGGAAGTGATGTGATTGCGTTTCACTGTTGGAACGCATATCGATCAAGATGGTCCATGGAGCGCATTGCGCTCGTGGAACGCACCGCGTCCGTTGAACGCAATGCGTCCATGGAAAGCAAGGTAAAAAGTAAGGAATCCGACATGGGACATATTCCAAGTACGAATTCCTTAGTAGTGCATCGCTGCAGCCAGCAGACTTACGCGATGTCTCACAATTTGTGTTTCTATGGATGATGTACTATGAGTTAATGACGTGTTCTATAGCTAATGAATATTTTATGTGTTATAGCTTTTAATACATTAAATGAGTATATATAATATAATCAATATTTTATGTGTTGTAGCTTTTTATATATTAAATAAGTGTATATGATTAAGTCAATTATCACTATTATATATATATCATATTAAATATATCATTTTATATAACATGATTGATTAAATGTTCCATGTACAATATGCGGATAGTAAATTTAAGGACATTAAAAAAAGCTTATAGTCACATATATCTACATATTAGTTATAAAAAAAGGGGTTTCTGTCCCTATTATGGACACCTATAAAAATTCAAATACATATAAATAATAAGGCAATTGATAATAAAACAATTCATAAAAATTCATAAATAATCACAGTAATAATGATAACAATTCTATAAGACTATTAATAAACATGTTCCAAAGTTTCATTGAGACCAGCTGGGATTAGTGTATTTAATCTAAAGATCCAGTACATCTCCTTATTGCAGAGGGTTTTAAAAGCTCCCTTAGGTACTTCTTCTAATGGTATTACTTTTAATAGGTTCGGGTTACTATTATGATGTATAGTGAAATGTTTTGAAATACTGTGTTTATTGTAGTTATGAACTATATTGAATCTATGTTGATTGAGTCGTTGTCGCATAGGGTTTATAGTTCGACCTACATATCTAACAGATATATTATATAGCTGGAGCTACACGTCAAATGTTGTTTGATTAGAAATGGTTCAGCTTCGCCTTTAATAGTAACTTCTGTAGTTTTGTGTGTAATACATTGACAGCATTTGCACCTGGACCCTCTACATTTATATATTCCGTGTGGTAGGTTGGTATTTTTTCTCCCAGATTTTTTCTTTTTTTGGACCTTGGGGACAGAAGGGGCTAGTATGTTTTTGAGAGTTTTACCTCTCCTAAATATACATCTTGGTTGTCGGGGGATTATATCCTTTAGGATGGGGTCATTTTGTAGGATACCCCAATTTTTGCTTAGTGTATTTTTAATAATCGAGTGCTGTGTATTATATTTTGTAATAAAGGCTACTTTAAAGTCTAATGTTGTTTCTTTTTTATTATTTTCGCTGACTGCTATAAGGCTCTCCTCTTGAGAAAGAGCGAGGGCCCGTTCTTTAGCTCCTTGTATGAGTGTTTTTGGGTAATTTTTATCTATGAATCTTTTTTCCAAAATAGATAATTGTTCGGAGCATCTTATGTCTGAGCTGCAATTTCTCCTAATTCTTTTCATCTGTCCATATGGTATATTCTGTTTCCAGCTTTTATAGTGACAGCTTCGGAAATCCAAATAGCTATTAGCGTCAACATCCTTGAAATTACACATAGTTTCAATTTGATTATCAATGATTTGTATCTTTAGATCCAAAAAGATGATTTCAGACTCTCTAATGTGGCTGGTAAATTTTAATCCCCAAGAGTTATTGTTAATGGAATTAATAAAGTTCTCCAATGAGTGTTGGTTACCATGCCATATTAAAACAATGTCGTCAATAAAACGCTTATAAAATACTATATTAGGATCATTAAAGGATTCTTCGAATGCTCCCATGTAGAGGTTGGCATAGCGTGGGGCAAACTTGGTGCCCATAGCCGTTCCTTTTGTTTGTAAATAAAATTGGTTATTATAATTAAAATAATTATGGGTAAGTACAAAATGAATACAATCTAAAATAAACTTTTTTTTAAGTTCCGGCATAAGGGGGTCATTGCTCAAGGTTTTCTTTATTGCTTCAAGGCCTTTATCATGTGGGATGTTGCTGTAGAGTGATGTAACATCCAAAGTGGCCCAAAGGTACTCATTATTCCACTTTATTTCTTTCATGAGTTGTAATAAGTGCGTAGTATCTTTCAAATAGCCAGGTAGAGATTGTACATATTTTTGCAACTGGTGGTCTATATATTCTGACAAATTTCCAGTGATGGAATCCATACTGGCGATGATAGGTCTGCCGGGTGGGGAAGTGAGATTTTTATGGATCTTGGGTAAGAAATAAAAAGATGGTACCACTGGATTAGGATTAAAAATATACATCTTCTCCCGTTTGAGAAGGCATCGATTTTGATGAGCTCCTTCGAGTAATGATTGAAATTCTTTATTATATTTTAATGTGGGGTCATTGGTGAGCTTTTTGTAATACTTAGAGCCAGATAGAATATTGTGAGATTCTTGATCATAGTACTCATAATCCATAATCACTACCCCCCCCCCCCTTTGTCTGCGGATTTTATGACAATATCCTCATTCTTCATCAAACTTTTAAGTGCTTCATTTTGTGCACGATTAAGATTTCTAGAAAATTTGTTTTTTTCTCTGCTTTGCATCTTAAAGTCGTTCATTACGTTATTATAAAAGGTTTCCAAAAATGGGCCCTTACTTTCAGTAGGATAAAAGTGAGATTTAGGTTTTAAGTCGGTACTAATAGGTTCACTGAGAATAATGTCAGAGAGTTCCTCGATATCTACATATAGGATAGGATTATCATCGCTATTGGTCAATATGGGTATCATATTTAAATCTTGACTGAATGACTTTAGTGCGAAGTGTCTTTTGATGGTTAGTTTTCTCAAAAATTGATTAAGATCTACAAAAAGTTTGAACAAGTTGTGGTCACTAGAGGGGCTAAAAGATAAACCCTTACTCAAGATGTTATTCTCTTCTTTTGAAAGGATATATTTAGAAATGTTGAATATACCCTTCTCAACGTGGTCTAAATCTGGTGAGGCTGGTTTCGTTTTATCTTTTTTGACTTTTCTTCCCCCTCTGTGTCCTCTTCTATTGGCTTTCCTCTTTTTCTTGAGAGAGGTGTGACTGTATAATATTTTGTGATGGTGTTGATCATTGGACTTTTTATTTCCAAGTTTGATGTTCGGGGTGTCATGGGAATCTGTGCAGTTTGTATTCGGGCTACATTGGGATCTAATGGGTTTATATTCTGATCGGGGTCTAAAAAATGTAATGATGGAGTTTCAGTCTCAGTGATCAGTGGGGGAGTTATGGAAATATCTGAATAAAAAACTGAATCTATAATAGGAGCATGAATATCAACTGTAGTATTTATAATTTTCCTGCTAGGGGTGTGAACAGTAGAACGAGTTGAAACTCTAGAGGTGATGAACCCATTTCTATTATCCACAGGTGTTATATCAGGATTAATAGCACTAGATGGAAAAGGATCAATATTGGGTGTTATCCTATCATCTTCCATATGTATTCTGGAGGCGGATATAGGATTATTCCCCTCCATATTTTCTGTTATTTTTATGTGTTTTTGTTGAGAGGGTTTAATAGTTCCCCTGTGGGAGTGATCATTCCCCTGATGTATCGTATTGGGTCTCCTATAATTACTATTGTAAAAAGTCCTTCTATAGAAAGGTCTATTAATATTGTTATTTGGGTTATGATTGTGGGGCTTTGATTTTGAGTGCACCAACGTCCCTTTGTAATTTATGTATCTTTTTATTAATAAAATACTTTTCACTCCTATGTATATTATAGGCTAAATATTCGAGATTCAAGTTCTCAATATGTAGTGACAGATGGTTTTCAATATTTTTAACCAGTTCAATAGACAGGGATCTGCGTTTATCAATTAGTTTATCAATCATTAGAGCGGAGAACGTATCCATCATAACTCCCCATTCACCTGTAAAGGATTTATCCATGGGAAATGGTGATGAAAATGGCATTTTTAAACCTTTGGGGATAATTTTATTTTTATGGTATATGGATAAAAAAATCCAATCAGTGGTATGTCTAAGTAAGTCATTAAATAAGGATTTGATTCTCCAGTAGAGCAACCTAAGGAGCATTACTCTAATAATAGCATAACTTCCATTTTATTGGTTTACATGGAAACTCAGTCGATGGTAAGTACAAGTAAACAGTGAATATTTGATCAAATAGGCTTCAATTGTCTATATCCCTATATCCATTGGGCTTTTATGTGCTGTTGTCTCATCGTTCGCTGATAGCCGCAGATCTAGGCTACCTGAATTGAATTCCTATATTGGCAAGGATAATGATAAGTATTACAGTAGATCTGCTTGAGATTTGCCAGCAGGAAGCAATACTTCTAACTTAGAATTAGCCTTGTCACAACATCCTTTCCGCGATCCCCGCACGTTTCATCAAATTCCGTTTACCGTTCTGCCGTTGGATGAGTCTTGCTTGTTTGTTTTCTTGTATAGACTTATAAAAAAACAATGGCTATTCCCATAGAAAGAGATAGTTGTTGAGCTGTCGCGTTATAAGTTGTCATGTTTCTGTTGTGTTCACCAATAACATTTACAAAGTAGGAAGAGAACAACAGTTTTTAAAAAGATTTTTTTTTACTTTTGTATTATTTTTATATATTGGTATTGGAGTTATAGGCTTTACTATGCTGTTAGTAGTTTTCTTAAGATCTGGTTTCGCTGACATGCTTTCCTGCAGGCTTTGAGCTCAGTGGGTGTCACCTGTGAAGCCGCATTCATTCTCTCCTTTATCCTATGTCCTGTTACCTCATAAACTGACATGGTTGTGCAAGAGGAGATTTATATGACAAAGTCTCAAACGTCTCCTGAGAAATATATGAAATGCTCTTTGGTGAATAACTTTATCCTGCTCCGACCATAGATGTCTATACACTTCAGTGAATAATGTATACAGGATCAGGATCACTACGGCAGCAGGATCAGAGTAGGTCTACTGTATGTTCATACAGTTTATTGTGAACCTGGGAAATATGCTTTACAAGCAAAAAAAGACTTTTTGGAGATTTTTTTTTTTTTTCTAATCGAGATCTTTTGAAGCATTGACAAATCGAGTTGTTGATTCAATTCTCAAATGTTTTCACATGTTTATCCACCAAAAAGTGTGAAAAAATGTACAGAAAATTGTTGCAAAATAAGTACACATTAAATGGGTACTCCAGAGAAAGATTAAAAAAAAATCAACTGGTTACAGAAAGTTATGTACATTTTTAAAATGACATCTGTTTAAAACATATAAGCTGTTGTATGTCTTGCAGGAAGTGGTGTTTTCTTTTCAGTCTGACACAGTGCTCTCTGCTGCCACCTCTGTCCATGTCAGGAACTTTCTAGAGCAGGAGAGGTTTTCTATGGGGATTTGCTACTGCTCTGGACAGTTCCTGACTTGGACAGAGGTGGCAGCAGAGAGCATTGTGTACGACTGGAAAGCATACACCACTTCCTCAGAACATACAGCAGCTGATAAGTACTGGAAGATTTTTTAAATAGAAGTAAATTACAAATCTGTATAACTTTCTGACACCAGTTGATTTAAAACCATTTTTTTCTCCATGGCCCCTTTCTCCATAGAACCTTTTTAAGGCTTTAATAATTATGGGTAAAAAAATGCAAATAGTGCAATGTTCTTTAACCCCATGATGATTCGTAAGGGGTTTCAATAAATATATATATATATAAATATATATTTATATATCTGTTGCGCTGCAGAATCTGTTGGCGCTATACAAATAAATAAATATATATATATATATATATATATATATATATATAATTAAGATTTTATTATTTTTTTTCTTCTTCAGAACTTTAAATTTTACTTTTTATTATCCCACAAGGGGACTTTCAAGTGCAATCTTCTGATTGCTAATATAATACACTTTTCTAACATAACGTTGATAGGTGAAGTAACCGGCCTTAGCAAAAGCAAAACTGAGTAGGCACAAATATATAGCATACCTAGGGGTCTTCATTAGGCCCCCTACTGCTATAGAAATTCATCTGCATCCCAGAGATTGCATCTCCCTGGAGTTGAAGTGATAAAAGCCCAGGAACTACTTAAATGCCATAATCATGGTTTGACCACAGCATCTAAGGGGTTAAACTACAAGGATGGAAGGTTTCTCTGCTCTTTGTTGTTAGAGCAGGGATTCTGCTGTCATGCAACATTTAAGTTCCTGTGATATTCTGCACAAGCGACCAGTGCCAGGGATACCATTGCCCTACCAATTAAAGACATATTTTAAGGTGTTAACTGAATTCAGTGGAATTAACAATGATATTAATAATATCCTTTTTTAATATAGAAATGCAGGCATAAAATAGTTACATACATAGATTTTAATATTTCTCTAACAACCTTATTGAACGCTATAAAACTCGCCAACAGTCCCGGTTTTGGTAGGGTAGTGGTGAGGGTGGGCTTCCTAAAAGAGTGACCCGCCTAGATACAGAGGACTTTAGAGGACTTCTGGAAAGCAGGCTAAAATGTCTCCATTTTGTTTGTTTCTTGGTTTTTCTAATATTGGCATTGTTTTTCGGTTTCATCACATTGTTACTTCCTTCGTTTTTTATATTGGAGTCATTCAAGAGAAAATACTGAGCTCACCGTTTTTTACGGTATAATTCTGCTTTATACACAGTCGAAATCTACATAACATGTTGAATAACTTTGTGTAGACTTTGCTTGACTGGGTTTGTGCTGATAATGAGTTATTTCACGCTGTTATTCTTAGAATCCGAAAGCAATTTAGCTCCCCTCCTTTGTCAGATATGTGACCTAACAGCTTGGCTCTAACTGGATGGGTATGTTCTCATAGAATATTATTGCCATTAACAAATCCACAGTGGATATTTCAGTAACTCTGTAACTTAAATCCAAAACTTAAAGGGATATTCCTATCTCAACATAGTTATACTTGTAGGACTCATCAAGTTAAAGGGGACCTATCAGCAGGTTAGACGCAATATAACCTGAGGATAGCCCTCTATAGTGCTGGGTATGTGTCTTACCTTCCTCCTCGGTGCAGTCCTCCGCTGTTAGTCTTAAGAACCCTTAGGAGCACTGCCCAACCCCCATCTATTAATTATCATTAGAAAGGGCGGACCGGATGACACAGCAGTGCTCCTAAGGGTGCTCCGGAGCAGGCTTTACCCTAAAAGCGCAGGACCGGCACCGAGGAGGAAGGTAAGATACCTTCCTCCTCTGCATCCCTGATGCTATAGGAGGCTATAAGAAGGTTAGATTTGTCTAGCCTGCTGATACTCCTTCTTTTAAATAGTTTAGCAAATACATTCATACATCAAATGTGCCTCCTTCTCCTAATTTGTCCACATCTCCTCTCCTTTTTTGACAGCTCATTGTCTAAATAACGAACCACTACTCTTCTCTATAAGCAGGGGTTTGGTTGGTGGATCTATAGTTATAGTATGTATATTTCTATATATATCATATACGCTATGGAGGACATTTATTAAGACTGGCGTACTCCTACACTGGTCTTAAATTAGGCCCTAAACCCAATTACCCCACCGGATTCCCTAAGGGGCGTCCCACTTATTGAATCCGGCAGGACCTGTGGTTGGCGCAAGAATTGCACAAAAATTTACACTGCTCCGGTATTTGCCTGGTTTACGCCTGTTTCCAGGCATAGACCTTGATTGATGAGGCGCTTCGCCCTGCCTGCCCATCAGGTGATCGGGGATACAGCTGGTGTATGCAAATCTGCCGTTTGTTCGTGCTTTACGCCAGGGGCGTATATCTGCTGGACCACTGCTTTTAGAGCAGAGCGGGTAGTCAGCAACCTAGACATTGAGCTGTTAACAATGGAAAGGAAACAGCAGCATATAAGGAGGAGGTAAGTTTTGTATATGCAAAAATACTTAATTAGATGAGTAGTACAAGTGTAACTATATTACTTAAGATGAGACTATCCCTTTAAACATGGTTTTCTAGCAGAGGTAGGCTAGCACATCCACATGCAGGTTAGCCCAACTGTAACTAGAGTGAGCGAATCCATCAATATATAGAGACGATTGTGCAAAAGTGATTCCTCCCCTCCTCTTGATGACTCTCATACAAATCAATTGATAGAAGGGTTTTAGGATAATTCTACCACTTGGAGAATAGATATAACTGAGGGGGTCTCAGGACCATATAAAGGAGCTCACACATGTCCATCTTTTCATCAATGTGTAGGCTGGTATACTATTGTTCTCATATGATGACCTACAGCAGTAAAGTTGCGAAATTTGTTGGCACTATACAAATCATCATCAATCATCATCGTCATCATTAATCATCAATCATCATCATCATCAATCATCAGCATTCCCCTTAAACCACCCTATTATTATAAATAACACATGGTAGAAGGGAGGGTCATGAGGTTTCATTGTTCAGGCAGGTGTCAGAAAGTTATACAGATTTTGTAAATTACTAAAAATTAAAAAAAACTCATCTTGCAGTACTTATTAGCTGCTGTATGTCCTACAGGAAGTGGTGTAATCAATCATGCTCTCTGCTGTCACCTCTGTTGAATTCAGGAATTGTCCAGAGCAGGAGAATTTTGCTATGGGGATTTGCTACTATATTGTTCCTGACTTAGACATAATGGCAGCAGAGAGCGCCATGTCAGACTGGAAAGAATTGACCACTTTCTGGTGGGATGTACAGCAGCTGATAAAGACTTAAAAACTTTTTTTTTAATAAAAGTAGTTCACACATCTATCTAACTCTCCGCCACCAGCTGATTTATAAACGACTTTTTCTCTGGAGTACCCCTTTAACTAACCTCACCAAAGAATAGCTCAATCTCTAGAGAAGACCAAGGCAGTCCGCCTGTTCCTAGGTCATTTGTGTAAATTGTTACTGTTGATTTCCATGTTGTTTCATCTTCATCCTTTATGATGAATGAATAAGCGGCAATGTTGAGAACATTTTGATAGAATTTCTACCAACAGTTTCTGTCTTATTCTGCTTTTCTTTGATCCTTGATCATTTCTGTTGTACGTTCCTTGCCTTTTACTTCACCCTCCCCCTGTCTCTCTTTCTTCTTGAAGGGATCTGCTTTAAACTTACGTTTTTAAATATATTCCCATCTGAGACATTTATGTCATATACTGTATACAGGATTTGCCATAACTGTATGATAAATCTCACATTTACAGAGCACAGAGGTTCTGTGATTGCTTTCTTCACTTAAAGTGAATCTGTCACCTAGATATCAGTACCAAAGTGCTGACAGTGTTATATAGGTCTTGGGGAAAGGATACATATTATGTTTCATTTAACGCTCTGTGAATGCAGTCTGCTAGAAACAATATGTGGTTTTATAGTGCCAAAAAGGCGTGGCCTAGAGAGTCCGGGGCTGTGAGGTGCCTGACCCACTTTGGCACTTTCCTGCAGCATGAAACTGCATTTTTTTAGCAGATTGCTTCATGAAAAAAAATATGTGTATCCTTTTCCATAGATCTATGTGACATTGCACTTTGGTACTGAATTTCCAGGTGACAGATTCCCTTTAAATCAATGGAGGAACGGTTTCTCTTGTACATTAAAGGGGTAATCCATAGGAGCAAAATTATTTTCAAATCAACTGGCATGAGAAATTCATACATATTTATAAGTCTATTTATAAATCACTAACTCTTGTAATACTTATCAGCTGCTGTATGCCCTGCATGCCATGATGCAAGTGCTGCATCCTCTGCTCCTTCCAGTTATGACTTGTCAAAAGCTTTGATCAGTTGGGGTCTGCATGCTACCCCCCCCCTTCCCCCAAAAAGACTTCTACAACAAACCAGGAGATGTTCTAAGCTAAAAGTTTCTCTCCCTGTCTCACTGCAAAAGACTTCAAAGGTTCAATTGATTCCCAACAGAGTCAATTTCCCGCAGCAAGCAGGGAAATGGTGAAAGAAGCAAAAAGTCGAGTATACACAGACTTGTACTTGGTACACAGACGCTGACTTAACAAAACTTTTCATATGCCTTTGTATTATGTTAAAAGTTTGTTGCTGTTTCAAGTGACATTGAAACTAACTCCTATAGACTTAAACAATATACTAGCAAAAGGGGATAGTAAAAGTGGGCAACACCTTCAAATTCCTATGTACTGTTATGAATATTTTAAATAGTAATAATAAAAATTGTTATTATTTTCTGTCTTTTTAATGAAAAATATTTATTGCAGGACTGTAAACACAACATCGGTGATGCAAACAAGTGAAAATGGAACTTACGTAAAATTAACCCAAGCTGACGTTGGCAGCCTAAACTTTCAACCTAGGTAAGCAATGTGGAAACTTACAGCTTTAGGCTATGTTCACACAATGTAAGTAAATTATTCATCACGGCCGCTGTTGCCGATATGCGGAGTGCATACAAATAGTATACACTCTGGCCGGGATCCCTAGCGGCGCCACATAAAACTGACATGTCAGTTTTCTGCGGCCGCAATTCATTGAATAGCGGCTGCAGAAAACCGGTCAGTGCACACAATGGAGTGTGCGGCGGTAAATTTAGATGTGCCCGCACAACGATGCGCCCGCATCCGTATTAAACTGCAGTGAAGATCGTCCGTACTGTAGTACCGGCCGGGATGATCTTATGATCTTTTCTGACACCGGCCGGGTCATGGAACGGCTGTTGTCATGCAATGTTTGAACATGACCTTATAAGTATGACTCTCTGTTTATAAACTAGAATAAATTGTCAACAATAAAGGACACAAATTATTTATTTCAGCAGTTTTTTTTTTAAGTTTTTTTTTAAATCTGTTAAGACAAAAAATATCTGATAAAGTTTTCATTTGCTTTTAAAAACTATACATGGCTGACTCCTGCTGAGGCCATTCTGACCCCACATTTTAAATGCTTTTATGCCTTTTATTTTGCAGTTTCTTTAGAAGTAGGGTCACCAAATGTCTTCTTTAAGGAAGCTGTACAGTATGTTCCAGGATTGCATTACAAATGTAGCTATGTCACAGGTCATGAAGAGATTGGTTGTGTTAACAGAAAATCTGTAATATAGATTAGTATTGTAAATGTTGTCTTTTCTGGTTTATTTATTTATTTTTTTAATGTAGTTTAATGTTTCAATGCACAAAAAGGAATAATATAGAAATGTGTGCTCTCACATGTCTCTGTACTTCTGTGCTTTCTTTTCCATGCCTTCTGATGATGCTTGCCCTACTGTACCACCTTCCTGTACCTCTGCCTCCCTCCCACTGTAAGCCCTGGTGAAATCCTACTTGGCACAGGCCCGCCCATAGACCCACCAAAGTGCAATAACCCTGACAGCCCAAATGTTAGAGCAAAGTTAGGGCACATAGGGTGGGTCTGTGAGGCCAAGACTGAAGACAGTGCACTTACGTGAACATTGAAACAGTATCATAGCTCCCAACATCATAATTAATCAGAGTTGTAACCAGGGCCATCTCAACAGCATTATGGGCCCCTGGGCAGAGCTGGGCCCCCCTTAACCAAACCGTGACCTGCCCCCCCCTCTTAACCATAGGCAACAACATGGATCAAACATAGCTAGAGAGGCGCAACAACATGGCTTATATATAATAGGGTCACTGTAGGCTGTATTATACAGTATGCATAGTTGCCAAAATTGGACATTTCATTCCAGGGACACTTTAGCGTTGACAACAAGGGGTGTGGCTTATCATGAATGTGTTTTTAGTTTGGGGTCTTTAGTATATTACACACCCCACTATCAGGTTCCCAGTTTATTATAGACCTCATTATCAGGTCCCTAGTATATTATACACCCCACTATCAGGAACCCAGTATATTACACAACCCACTATCAGGTCCCCAGTGTATTATACACCCCACTATCAGGTCCCTAGGATATTATAAACCCCACTATCAGGTCCCTAGTATATAATACACCCCACTATCAGGAACCCAGTATATTACACAACCCACTATCAGGTCCCCAGTGTATTATACACCCCACTATGAGGTCCCTAGGATATTATAAACCCCACTATCAGGTCCCTAGTATATAATACACCCCACTATCAGGAACCCAGTATATTACACAACCCACTATCAGGTCCCCAGTGTATTATACACCCCACTATCAGGTCCCTAGTATATTATACACTCCACTATCAGGTCCCTAGTATATAATACACCCCACTATCAGGAACCCAGTATATTACACAACCCACTATCAGGTCCCCAGTGTATTATACACCCCACTATCAGGTCCCTAGTATATTATACACTCCACTATCAGGTCCCTAGTATATTATACACCCCACTATCAGAAACCCAGTATATTACACATCCCACTATCAGGTTCCCAGTGTATTATACACCCAACTATCAGATTACAAGCACACAGTATAATATAATAGGATTAGATACAGCAATACGGTAGACAATATTATACTGGGTAGGTTTAGATACACAGTTAAGCAGACATGATAGGATGACATATAGTGGCTCTGCAAACCGCATCACAGATACACAGCTCAACAGAAGTGATACAGTTTTAGCAGGTAACATGGCTGCTGTGGATGACAATACACCTTTGGCAGGCAGGGTCACCCTCAGAGCAGCATGCAGGCTGTTGCTCAGAGCTAGCACTGACTGTATATAAGGGTACTGTAGTTTGTGCCTGTATGATATAACTGCAACCCATATCATCATACCACTACCCCTTCATTATCCTGCCCCTCCATCATCATACTACTACCCTTACATCATCCTGTCCCTCCATCATCATACTACTACTACCTTCATCATCCTCCTGCCCCTCCATAATCATATGTATAGCTTCTTCTTTCTTTTGCATAATCTTCTTCATGCGGGCACGTCATTACATGGCTCCCTGCAACACACTGCCATCTTCAATTCCTTCAGGCTCTTCTATCAAGAGGCAAGAGGGATGTCCTTGCCAAGCCCTCTAGAGGGGGGCAGAGAGAGCGGCCTCTAGTGTCAGGAGGCAGAATATAAAGCCTTTAGACAAGACTGTAAAGTTTGCTTTTAGCTATGAATTGAGGGCCGCTATAGGGGACAGGGCTTGCCGGGACAGGAAGAGAGGAGATGGGGGATGCTCAGAGCTGTAACTGTGCCCTCTATGACCCATGGGCCCCCGGGCCTACCCTACCCAATGGGAAAGACTGCCATGGTTGCGACCCTTGTGACTGCTATAGCTACGCCACAATACTTGCTGTTCATCCACCTTAGAAGCTCTGTGAACCGGTGACACAATAAGCGTGGTGAGTTACACCGATAGCATATATCAATAACCATCCTGACTATAATCCTTTTATTAACTTTTAGCTAACATTTCAAATATCATGATACCTATAAATATCTTGTACAATTTTAATATCAAAGGGCTTCTTCTCTCTGTTTCTTTTCTGCATTGTGAATCCATCATTTAATTGTCTCCTTCTAGATGTGACATACTTGCGTTATATTATTAGTACAGACATAATACATTACGTTTTAAATCTAATCTTTTCTCACATTTTACATGTTATTGTACCATGTCTTCCCACTGCATGTGCCTGGGAACAATGCTGCCGATCTCTGCTTATTAATCATAAACAATGGGGCCTATTTGCATATTTTATTCTTTGCATATCTTATCATGAATTGCATTTGACTTACAAATGAATTGGGGGAAAAAGACTTGTAGATTGGTTAGGATTTTTGTGTCTTCGTTTACATATGTAATTATCTATAAATAGATGGGTGACTACACGGAAGAAATATGCAGATGTTTCTTCTGTTGAGTAACAATTGTTCCCTTAAAGGTCAACTCATCCAAAAACAAATGAAAATGGAAAAAATATATTGTATTGGGTGAAATGAAGCAAGTATACAGATGACGCCTTCCTGACATTTGGCGTGAGATGAAAAGCTCTGGGGAAAAAATACGAAACAAAAAAAACATGATTTCTTCTTACTCCGTTGAGTGTTATTTAAGTAAAAAAATGTCTATATGGACTGACCACCTAGTGGTTGTTATGTGTGTGGCTACATCTTGAGGCTTTGTAGTGTAAATTGTGTGATGAGAAAGAGTCTTTAGAAAGGTACTCCTAAGATCCCCCTCCCCCAACAAAAAAAAACTAAACAAAATCATATGGATGCTCTCATTGATCCCCCACTGATTGTTTTACACCTTGCCTACTTTTTCAAACTTTTACAAATGATCCCAGTTTTACGGCATGGGACCCATCCAGGAAACTACATCTCTCAACATGCATTGCATCTTAGAGCCAACTGTCGGGTACTCGCCCACCACTGGCTCTTTCTGCCTCTGCTTTGGTCAGGTGATCACTGATAGGTGTGAGTCAGGTATAGAAGGCATGTTACAGCTTGCATGTCCTTTGTCTCAGAAGGGAGGGAAAGGACAGAGGAGTGGAGACAGAGTGGACCAGGAAGTGAGGATTTTTAGCAGCTTCTGGGGGGCAAGTAATACAAACAAAAGGCTCAATTAATTAAATAGAAGCATATTACAAACAAGTTTAGATTATGGGTGGGGATTGAACAGGGTTAACGCTTTCCTAACTGGAGAACTCCTTTAACACAGTTTTTTGAAAGGTTTGGGTGAACACAACTGTAAAATAATAATAATAATAATAATAATAATAATAATAATAACCAACTGACATTATACAAAGAGATGGAAAATGCACATAAAGTACATAAGCAAAGCACAGCACAGCACAACACTCACTTTATTGCTGTGCCATATGACATAGTGCTGGTGAAAATGCACTGAACAGGCTGGGGAATAATTTACACAGCACAGCACTAACTATGGCGTCTGGGAGAGAAGGGGTTACCGATTCGCTGGATTTCCAAGGTGCTCTGTAAGCAGAAATGCAAGAAACAGCAGCAGCAATGAAGGGCTTACATAGAGGAGTAACTAGAAATGTCTGGGCCCCATAGCAAACGTTGCCCCCTCTTCCACCCGAGTGGAGGGACTGTGGTGAAAATGCTATAATACGTCTTATAGCATGTATTTATTAATATGTACATTACACACAAACATGAAAAACAGGTTTTATGATTAGATGATTGTAGGAAAAGATATAAGGGGTAAAGGTATGAGATAGGTTAGCCCTGGTTTAACCCTGCCTATTGCTGAAGTGGGACCCCCTGGTTTAGGCGTCCCCAAACAACAGGAGGGACTGACCTTGGAGGGACTGAAGTCTTTCCCGTTACAGACATAGCACATCTGTGACTTACACAACCCTAGCACAGGGTCAGTCCCTCCTGTTTGGGGACACCAAAACCAGGGGGTCCCACTTCAACCATAGGCAGGGTTAAACCAGGGCTAACCTATCTCATACCTTTACCCCTTATATGTTTTCCTACAATCATCTAATCATAAAACCTGTTTTTCATGTTTGTGTTTAATGTACATATTAATAAATACATGCTATAAGACGTATTATAGCATTTTCACCACAGTCCCTCCACTTTGTTTATTTATTTAAAAGCCTAGGACTGTGGGAACTCTTTACCTAAGTTCAATTATTAGGTTCCTCAACCCAACCGCTAAGCCCCCTCTTCCCCCCGACTTACCACAAACCCGTCAAGTGTAGTCATAACATTTACATTTAACTGCAAGTGCTCCTCAGGAGCAATGGCTATGGCTGCTATGGTGGTAGTTGTGCCCCATGGCTTACATTACCTGCTGCTGAAAAGCTAAAGGAAGAAGAACACACTGGTATCTACACAAGAGACAGTCCTGATCTTTATATCAGTGATCAGAGATGAGAGAGAAGTCATGATTTACCTTTGTGGATCTCTATATCTATACTGGCTTAGCTTGCCAACACACAGCCCAAACCTTCTTCGGCTCTATCTTTCTCATGCACATAGGAGATGATCAGCCCAGTCCCACTTTCTGTATTTCATCTTGTATCTCTCTACTAGAGACAGAAATTCCTCTGACAACAGGCAGTAGTCTGGAGGAAAGAAGGGAAAGGGGGGACATGATTGAAACCTTTAAGTATGTTAAGGGACTAAATAAGGTTCAGGAGGGAAGTGTTTTTAGTAAAAAACAAGAGGACACAGTGAGAGGTTAGTTGGGGGAAAGATCAAAAGCAATGTGAGAAAATGTTATTTTACTGAAAGAGTAGTAGATACCTGGAACAAACTTCCAGCAGAGGTGGTTGGTAAATCTACAATAACAGAATTTAAACACGCCTGGGATAAACATACATCTATCCTAAGATAATAAGAAAGAAAATACTAAAAGGGCAGACTAGATGGACAATAAAGGGAGACACCTAGTGGTGAAGACCTTAGGACTGTTTTTGTGGAAGAAGGAGTCAATTTTGGTAAGTTAGTTGAATTACATGTATGTTAGGCGTCACATCTGTTCTACAGGGAAATAAAAAGTTATGGTAGGGATACATGGTAATTTTAGCCACAATAGGTGTTGCACTGTGGATTATCCTGCTTTGGAGTTCAGGTAAGCATATGCGCTCAGGCTGTGACCCAAAAGTGGCCAGCAGTCACAAGTAATTTATTCAAGATGGATTCCTTGTGACTCTCAGATCGCAGCCACCCTATCTACTTAGCACAATCCATAAAATGGAACACTTTAATCTTTGGTCATGTTACTCCTGTCGTAGCCGAAATCACTATGTCTTAGTGTTCCATAGATGATAGCTGATTGGTAAGGGTCCCAGCAGGGAAACAAAATGGGATCAGCTTGTACAGACTGGAAGAAATTGATTGTTTTGTCTGGAAACTTTGGGCTGACTTTAGAAGTTTTAAATTGTGATAAATGTAAATGCACGCTACAAAGTTAAATGCTTTTGTGGTAGTTATATGCTCCTTTAGATACAGTTCTAACCTACGGTGCTTAAGTACATTTTCCCTTGTCTACCTTCCCCAACCTTTCCCTATTGTTCCTCCATCCTCTTTTTTTTTTTCTTTCCTTATTTACCTCTGAATACATTTACGGTAACACTATTTTACGCTATTATGCAAATGTGCAAATATAACAAGCTACATTATTCTGCATTCTATTTTTTTTTTTTTTTTTTTTTTTGTACACAGAGAACATCTGTTCTATAGCATACAATAATAATGATATGTTACATTTAGTTTGTTCTTTCATTGTTCATTTTTTACTTTCAAAACGAATAAAGAAAGATGTATAAATTGATTTAGAAAGGGCTAGAGATAAGTTTTGGGTAGGTGGTAGAAGGGGATAACCATTTTAGGTTGTGGACCCCCTCCAAGAAGACGACCGTAAAAAAAATATGCAAAGTATAGCGTACAATCAATAAATAGCAGCTTTTAACAGGGCTTACAAATGAATCAAAAGTACAGCAGCTGTGGGAACTCAGTATATATACATCTTTAAAGCTGGGTTCACACTATGTATATTTGAGGCTGTATTTGTGAGGCTGTACAGCAACCAAAACCAGGAGTGGATTGAAAACACAGAAAGGCTCTGTTCACATAATGTTGTAATTGAGTGGATGGCCGTCATTTAATGGCAAATATTTGCTGTTATTTTAAAACAACGGCTGTGGTATTGAAATAATGGCCGTTATTTACTGTTATATGGCGGCCATCCACTCAATTTCAACATTGTGTGAACAGATCCTTTCTGTGTTTTCAATCCACTCCTGGTTTTGGTTGCTATGAGGACCTGACATGAGGACCAAATACTGCCTGAAATATACATAGTGTGAACCCAGCCTTAAAGAAAACCATGCTTCTCCCTATATCAGACAGTTATGTTTCAGACTTCTACAAGGATTTGTCTGAAACTGGTATTGTAGCCTTATTCATTCATTCAACTCAATGTGATTGAGTGGTAATAAATGACATGTCCAATGGGCAAATGATCCATGAAGAGGTAAAAAGTAGGGATGGTCCGTGGAGAGGGTAGATTCAGCGGGAGGACCCCCTGGAAAACTGGGATACAGCCATAGCCATAGGCTGTATCCCAGTTTTCCAGGGGGTCCTCCCGCTGTATCCACCTACTCCACGGAGCGGGCAGACAGCAAGAATCTGATGCCGAGCGTTCGGGTTCATACGAACCCGAACCTCGGCAGGTTCGGACCATCTCTAGTAAAAAGTAGACTGTTTTTTTCTAATTTTGAGGAGCTGAGCTCATTCACTCAATATACTTCAGCTGACACCTCCTTTAATCAGCTGGGAGCAGGGATAACTCTGATCCCATCTGTTTAACACCAACATTCTGGGAGCAACAGCAACCAAAGCATCTAGGACACAGGTGTCAAACCTCAGCTTAAGTTTTGGCTGTCCAGGCATGATGGGAATAGTAGTTTTGTTTACTCCCTCAGGCGTACATATGCCAAAAAAGTTATAAAGGTTTTTATTATTATTAAATAAAAAATTAGGTTTTTAGCAAACCATTTGATCAAATAAAATATACCAACTCACCACGTTAAGGTGAACCCCAGAAAGTTTGTCCTTATACTAGCAAATGGCCTCTTGTTCACACTGTAGTTTTGTAATAGCTCTGTAATAGGTCTGTGAATTGGACACTTGTGATCTGGGAGGGTAGATAGGGTGGGGGACCCTCTGTCACCTGGTCCCCCTCCTCCTGAAACATGATTTCAGGATGCCAAACAGTTAAGATTATCGAAGGGAGGGTATACTAGGAATTCTGGCATAAACTGTTAGGCTGGGTTCACACAACTTAAGACAACTTAAGACACAGACCGTTCTGTGACACGGAAATGTCACAGAACGGCCGATGTCTGTGAAGTTCATCCTGGCTTGTACAGCCGCACTTTACATTTTCTGCACAGTCAATTTTGTGCGGCCGCAATTATATGAATAGCGGCTGCACAAAACTGACATAGACTTCAAAGCAATGTATATTTTCAATTAATACTGATTTGCAACAACGACTTCAATGCAATGTACACTCACCGGCCACTTTATTAGGTACACCTGTCCAACTGCACGTTACCACTTAATTTCTAATCAGCCAATCACATGGTGGCAACTCAGTGCATTTAGGCATGTAGACATGGTCAAGACAATCTCCTGCAGTTCAAACCGAGCATCAGTATGGGGAAGAAAGGTGATTTGAGGGCCTTTGAACGTGGCATGGTTGTTGGTGCCAGAAGGGCTGGTCTGAGTATTTCAGAAACTGCTGATCTACTGGGATTTTCACGCACAACCATCTCTAGGGTTTACAGAGAATGGTCCGAAAAAGAAAAAACATCCAGTGAGCGGCAGTTCTGTGGGCGGAAATGCCTTGTTGATGCAAGAGGTCAGAGGAGAATGGGCAGACTGGTTCGAGCTGATAGAAAGGCAACAGTGACTCAAATAGCCAACCGTTACAACCAAGGTAGGCAGAAGAGCATCTCTGAACGCACAGTACGTCCAACTTTGAGGCAGATGGGCTACAGCAGCAGAAGACCACCCGTTACTAGCATGGTGTACCTAATAAAGTGGCCGGTGAGTGTATATTTTCAATTAATATGGTTTTGCAACAACGGCAGTGATTAATTGAAAATATATATGTTAGGTAAAGTTAGCCCAAGACTAGGGCCACACTGCATTATTTCTTTCCGTTTAACAGATCCATTTTTAAATCTTTACTTTTAGTGTAAAGAAACAGTGGTCAACCACTTGCTTGTGCATGCTAAAAAAAAAAAGGCTGGGTCTGTTTCGATCCATTTTTTTAAAAAAATAATGTAAGTCAATGGAAAATGATGGATGGTAGGTGGCATACAACTGCATCCTTTTTACAATCCTGTTTCTTTCCATAAAACAGTTACGTTAAACTGAAAGCAAAATAGCAGCCCTATTCTTATGAATCTTACCGTATTAGCCCTAGCCTAATACGGTAAGATTCATATAATAGTTCACTTGAGTACCCTGGGAAACTAAAAGTATCAGTAACATTTTTAAAAATGTAAAAAAAATAAAAATAAAAACAAACAACATTCCTTTTTAGTATAAATAATTGAATACATATAATTAGTGTCTTTCAATCTGTAATTGTATAACAAATCTGCATTGTATAACAAATCTGTTTTGTTGTTATAGCTTTAACAAATGAAACATTTTTCCCATAAACTGTTCCTTTACTTATTCTGTACAGATCACTATTTAGGATTCTCCCTTTTATCATCACAAGTAGGAAGGATTATATTAAAAGATGACACCTACTATATAGGTGACACTTAAATAAATGATAGTCACAGTTCCTATGTCCCTTTTCCTGCACAATGAATTTCTCCCAGGTCATAGAGCATTCCTAGAAAACTCTCCCATAACATTCATTGAGTCAGCTCCAAACTAAAGGTCCCTTTGGTCCTGTGACTGCTGTGAAGCATAAATCTAAAAACTGTTAAAAGCAACCCAAACAAAAGGGCTGGCACCATAAACATGTCTAGAGATGAGCATGGTATTTGACTCCCGGTGGATGGAAAAGATGGACACAGCCATAGACATCTCTAATCATACACACAGAGTAGACGTTTAAAAATTAAATCTACAAATGGAAAAGAAAAACAATTCTGCATCAGTATTTAGAGCTACTTTTATTGTTCCCATACATATAAATAAGGCTGCTGGTTTCTCTATAGATATTGCTTCTGCATTATATCATACAGTATTGCTGTCCTACATTTGATTAGAACCCCATGAGGCAAACAGGTCGATGTTTGTATCATCCATGTCCTGAAATCTGTAGCCAGGAAGCCATTTTTATAGTTTAAAGCTATAATATTTTACACCCAGTTGAGTTTATCACTAGAAATGTCATTTATGTCACCTACCAGATGATCCTAGGGAGTTGCCTATAAGTCTTCGGGTCGAATATACTGTACAGAGCTTGTCTTGATCATATAACCCTTTCAATCATCAAGAAATAATTGGCCACCCGTGAATTTCCCAGAGATAGTAAGCATAAAATAGATGATGATAAGTAAGTGCTATAGAACTTATATTAAGCCATGAGCATTTAGATGTATGGGTCATGTTTTACAGTTGTAGAAATTTCTGCAACATATCTGCTTAATTTATATATACCCTCAAAGCCCATTCAGATGTTTTCATAAATGGAATGTCCTTGTTCATCCTATTTTGGCTGACATTGAGAATACCTTTCTTTGCCCTCCAAAAGGATCGTCAAGTCATGAAAGCTTTTAGTTGGTGTTTTAATGTCAAGGCATCTGGGCCTTCATTGGTGGTATACACTGTCAGGGCATCTGGGCCTTTCATTGGTCGTATACACTGTCAAGGCATCTAGGCCTTTCATTGGCGGTATATAGTGTCAAGGCATCTGGGCCTATAGCATGGGGGTATATCAAGAAGATTTCCTGACAAAAGACCACAACAACCAAAGCCTCTAGAGCAGTGTTAAGCAAACTTGAGGAAACTGTCCAGGTTCCGCAACTTCTCCAAGCCCGAACGCTCAGCATTTGATTCCCAACATCTGGAGAAATCTGATGCTGCCCTAGGGCTACCAGAAAATATGGATACAGCCATAGGCCATAGGATTTATCCATGTTTTCTAGGTCTGTCTAGGGCAGCTTCCATCTCCAGATACCAGGATTTAAATGCCGAGCATTTGGGTTGGTAAGTTGCCAAACCCATACAGTTTCCTCATGTTTGCTCAACACTATTTAAGACCCCTGAAATAACATTCATGTTATGTAGCGTTTGATGAATAAAGATGCCCATACACTCTAGATATTTATTGGCCAAACAATTATTCCGCTGAAAACTTTTCCTATAACACTCGCCTATCTGAGCATGCATAAGTCCTCTACACGGAGAAGGAAATAAGCTGCTTCCAAATACATCTAGCAATGGCTCCTGACAAAAAGAATTGGCTGAGTTGAAATCCGATATGCTAGGCCCTTCTTTCCCCAACAGCTGCCATTGGGGGAATGTGAAGAAATCCCCATACACATTGGATGGTTGACTGCTGTACTTAGGTTATACGACTTTCACATTCATTCTATGCCAGGACCAAGGCTCACATCCAGCCTCGTACTCATCCCTGGATGATACCAATTGATTCTAAATATCACAACCTAAAGGGGGTTTCTGGGCAATAGAGATTAATAGTCTATCCATGGGATAGGTCATCAATCACTCATTGACACCTGGCACCCCCTGAGAATCAGTTGTTCTGCTCCCACACTACCAAGTGAACAAGGCCGTAACAGTTGTGTCTGTTCACTGTGTATCAGTGGTGACTGGTAACTGAAGCTCAGCTCCCATTCAAAGAAATGTCAGCTGAGCTTCAGTAACCAGATCTGGCCACTACACAATGAATTGAGACAGCTGCTTTCAGTTTTCACTGTGATTGGATCTCCCATTCACTGCATAGTGCGGGGGATGGACCGCTAATTTGCACAGGTGTCAGTAACCCACCAATCAGTGATTGATGGCCTATCCTATGTATGGGGCATTAATCTGTTTTTCTAGCAAAGCCCCTTTAAGCTTGCCTTCGGCAGATGCCTTCTTTGACTTTGGACAAGAAGACCATCCCTGTACAAGAGCGATTCCGGGCAGCCATCCCATAAAGATTTAATTATACGTATATTTTATTTTGTTCGTTTTCTATCTTTAGTTTTTTGTTATTTTAAACCTTGGCATCTCCCTATCCTCCTACTTTCACCGTGATCGGAATTTCCAATAAAACCAAATAAGATTTGTTCTTTGCATGTTCTATATGATAGGATATAAAACTTTTTTATAGCGCACTATATTATCAGCTTACTGAGTTTAAGATCTGGAGCATGAAGCCTTTTATCTTTTCTCCTCTAGTAATTTAATCTATCAATTGTTAAAAGGATCAGCATTTTTAAAAAGTCGACGTACTGTAGATAGGGGCTAGAGTCGCTTTATCTGTCTCCATGGAAACCTGCCCATCCAGATCAGTGTGACAAACTTGTCGAATTTCGATTTAGAACCCATTGTTCACTGAAATCCGTCGTCTCTCGCATTGGCCGCGGTGAGGAAAAAAAAAATAATAATAAGCCAAGGCTTCGTTTATTACAAAAATTGATTTTGTTAGGATGATGTGTGTATTAAGTTTAGGAGCTGTACAGCTATTTCCATTTAGCTCAATTATGTGCTGATAAGAGGGAAAAGGGAGGAGATTAACACAACAAATTGTGTTAGCCAAATCAAATTCCAACAACTAATGCCGCTGAAGTCACTATCTTCTGAGACTTGGCCAATTCTTTGTTCTTCTATGTTGTATTATCAAAGCACAGTAGCTGCAATGTCACTGAAATACCCCCTGTAGTCAACAAGTAACAAGAAAAAACTTCCTTTATGTGCATTAGAGGCCGGCAGGTATTTAGAATATTGTTAATTTTTTTATTTAATTAATATTTTTATTTATTTATCTATTTATATTGTTGTTGTTGTCACTATTATTGTGATGATTATAGTTGTCGTTGTTGTTGTTATATATAAGCTTTGTCTATCTGATTTTTTTTTATTATTATTTTTAACAATGGGACGTCCCTGGCACAGCCTCTGGTGTATGTGTGAACAGCCTATTGATTATTGTTGCTTTCTTTTCGCCTTCTGCGTTTACTTTCTATTCTGCAATAACATTGCAGTATTTTCAATACGTGTGGGAATACAATACATGCTTTGCATTGTGCCGTAGTTTAACCTCTGTGTAAGCCGCTCTAATATCGAGCCGTAATGCAGACAATTCTTTAGGATCTACTGATCTCTAGTGGCCAATAGAATAAAACCGTTTTATTTCGGATGCCGTCTCACAAGATGTATCAGTAAATTCATAGATCCAGATGTAGTAGAGCTGAATCTGCCGTGTTAAATACAATCGCAGGCTGTCTGGTTTTTCTGCCTGAATGTAATATTGGGCTGTAGGGCGTAAAGAGAGAACGAATATGCTCAATCATTGTTTAGAAAAGATTTTTTTTTTTTTTATGTTATAGAATCTGTGAGCAATTGAGCTAAGGGAAGGATCAGGCTCTTGGTGCACAGTTCCTTCTCTAGAACAGAAGATACGCTGGGGATGGGTCATAGACATCTCAGTATTTTCAGCGAATCCTCTTTTTTTCAGAGGGATTAATAATAAAAATAATATTAATAATGATTACTATTAGGCTATCTAATAATAATAATAATAATACTTTTATTTGTATAGCTTCAGCTGATTCTGCAGCACTTTATATACTTTGTCAATTTTGGTCCCTGTCCCCATTTGGGCTCACAATCAAAATTTGCTTATCTGTATTTTTTGGGTGTGGGAGGAAACCCAAGCAAACACGGAGAGAACATAAAAACTCTTTGTAGAAGTTGCCCTTGGTGGGATTTGAACCCAGAACCACAGCTCTGCAAGGCTACAGTGCTAACCACTAAAGGCCCTATTAACTATTTGGCCAATATCGTCCGTTATGGCCGATAATCGTTTTGTGTCTTGTGTAATAGATCATAGTCTTTCATAGACTGGTTGATCATAGTCTTTCAACATGTTAGCAGCGATAGGCAGCAATCACCTGGGCAGCCCCCCCGTGGCCCCCCTGCACTTACCTGCTCGATGACGAAGCTGGCAGGGAACGAGGGACAAGTGAGCGCTGACCTGACAGGTCGGCGCTTGCTTGCTTCCTCTCGTTGCACCGTGTAATAGGGGCTTAAGCCCCCATGCTGCCTAATTTGACCATTTGAGGGCAAATATCGGCCGTTCAATGTTAGTCAACGCCAAACTTTAAACGTACATGAGGCGAGTGCAATATAATGTTATGTGTAGATTGATATAAGTGACATTTTCCCTTTAAGATGGTTATAAGCAGATAAATATTTGTCAAGCTTGCTGATTGTGGTGGGATTGGGTGCTGGATGGGGGTTTTCTGACTGGCAATGGCAGATGGTGTGGATTTTGAAATATTACCATTTTTATTATACCATATATGGGGGCAGCCAACGGTTTTAAACCAAATTTACAAATACCTTTACAGCAAACCCTATGGACATAAACTCATTAAACTGTAGCTGACCAAGTGATTTCTATGGGGGAATTTTCTAGACATACGCTATCACTTGTGCAGACGTCAATGTGCAGGTGGGGGATGGAGTTGAGCTCTATTGTAAATGGTCTGATCCCAATCTTTATACAGGTATCATCTTTCACTGTAATCCCATCTGTGATGATACTAATGGCCCTATTCCACGGAACGATTATCGTTCGTTTTCGGACGATATCGACCGCTACGGACGATAATCGTTCCGTGGAATAGAGTGCAACGATCAGCTGACATCGTTCATGTCGGCTGATCGTTGCAGTTGCTTGTTTTTCAACATGTTGAAAAACAAGCGACTGATATAGCAGCGATCTGCTGCCGTCGCTCCGTTGAATAGGAGCATCGGCAGCAGATGCTGCTATATCCTATGGGCTGCCCGGACGATCTAGCGATCCCCCGGGCAGCCCCCCCGCAGCTCCCCGCCGCCCCCTCCCGCACTCACCCGCTCGCTGCAGCCGCGCTGAATAGCGGCGGCAGCGAGCGGGCGAACGAGGAGCAAACGAGCGCTGACAGCGCTCGTTTGCTCCTCCAACGACCCGTGGAATACGGGCTTAAGTAGGGATGAGCGAATCTACTCTAGGAATAATGCAAAGTGCTTTGTTCCTATCAGGATTTCATTAATCAGGCTATGGGCTATGAAGTCTTCTCCGCCACTCCTCTCCGGGTGCTTGGAAAAGATGGATGTAGTCCTGCAAAACTTCTCCCAGCTTCCCAGTACTGGATCCATCTTTTTTCCAGCACCTGGGGAGGAGCGGCACAGAGCGGAGCAGACTTCAAAGCCTGATGAGCAGGATCCCGATAGGAGGATACTGAGGATACTAATCTCTACAGGATAGGAACTGTCAACTTAATATTAAGCCTAGTGTCGTAAATGAAAACTGCAAGAGTTCAACATTATTTTATAACATAGGCAGTAAATGGAAAAAAATCTTTAAAAAAAACTTTATTCAGACAATAGATCATTTCCCCATGACTGGTTCCCTTTAACTGTATGGCCAGCTATAAACAATAGGATGTCTGTGGCTTATCAACATCTCCCACTGGGGAAAACATGGATCAAATGAATTGGATTTATACCTGAATAAGCCAATGTTTCCCCTGACATAAGACGTGTCTGCCATCCACTTATCCTCTTCCTGTATATACAGATAACATGCCTTACAGAAAGCAAGGCGATAGCTGAAAGCTGTGTTTATGGACAGCTTAATGTGTAGTGAAAGAAGCTAAAAGGACATCATGTCCATCTCAATGGCTTACAAGGCAGGTAACCACCGTGAAGCTATTAGCTACTCCGTAAAACATGGAAAGGAATGTTACTGGGAAACGTCTCCAAACGACCACTCCACGACCACTAGAGAAGAGTAACCCTTAATCTTGACCAGATTATTATAATTGTTTTAATGATTATTTTGTCCTTAAATAACATTTTAAAGAATTAATATTTACTGTAGTTTGTTGTAGTTAAATCAATGCTGATCATAGGAATGCCCTTCCCATGTGAATCTCATGTTAAAGTGTCACTGTCCTAGAGACAACCCTATGGGAGCTTACAATGGAGATCATCTCCTATAGGAAGAGGGAAAAGGTAGAGAGCCAGCGAGTGAAGCGCTTACCTGAGCTATTCTCCTAGCTCTATCTGAACACTTACGCCCTAATTTATCAATCACGGCTCCTCTTTATTGTATCAGAGCTGAAAGTTGAGCTGTGATTGGTTGCCATGGACAGTAGATTACACCAGCTTAAATTTTACACTCTTTGATGAATCTTTCCCTTAGACCTCAACCAATCAATACTTCTGACATGTGTCTATGTCACAAAGGTTTTTTATTTTTATTTTTTATTTTTTTAAATTTAGGCTTGCCATGTAGTGTCCCAGTACAAGGGTCACTAACTTGTTTACCCTCTGTCAGAAAAAAAACTCTGTCGGGTGTCACACCAAGAGCTTGGAGCTGTGATTTTCCGCTCCAGCCACTAGATGTCTCACTCTGCTCTGTGCACAGCTGCAGTGTGTAAGGTTTAGTCTAACTGTTATATATTGTTCAATTACAGGTGCAAGACACTCTAGACTTTCTTCTCTTCCTGTCACATGACTTTATATAGGATAGGGGTTTTCTTGTAAAAGGGCAGTCTAGGTTCTGACCTAGTTGAAGACAGTTCAGTTCCAGTCAGAGAGACTAAAACCACTAGTGTGCAGTGTTGAGTACTTAGAAGTGGGGTAACCGTGAGCTGGGTAAACCTTTGTCTATGCCTGGGATTCTTCTAAAACGTCAGGACAGTCACCTCCTAGAAGAGAGGAAGAGGGACTGATCCTCAGTAAGACAAAGTTGCTAAGTGATGAAGTACCTTACTGACAACGCTCATCCAGTTGGGGGAATCTTTAGTGGAAGCTCAACCTAGACTACACCTACACTATCCTCATTGCACCAAGTCTTTCTCTGTTTTCTTCACCTCTGCCAAAAGCCTAACTCAAGAGTTATATTTTTTTTGCACCAGCACCTGTGAGCAGTTTTCCCTACTGTTTATCTTTTGTATTGCACTGAAATGTTTACAAAGTATCAACTACTGGTTAAGTAATTAAGTTACTGGTTAGGTTAGTTAGTACCTACAGTGCCCATGTGTGGGCACTCCTGGCCACTGTTACAAAACCAAACCCAAACACCAGAAACCCTCTGACAGCCTCAATACCAGCAACCTGGGCCACAGCAGCCACACATATTAGATAGCTGTTAGTTATATGATCCTCGTATACACATGCATGGTCAGTTTGGTAGGAAAGAACCACTGCCAAACACCTCTGGCAGCTGAATTAGGATCAAATAATTGACATACACCAGAGTTATCCTTATCTCATGCAACTTCTGCCATTGGGGAAGAGTTAAGAGGCCACATGGGCATCCAGTCCTGCAGAAATCAGCAGATTCAACCTACATTTATCTAAGGTGGATTGATAGCTTTATTCTGCAGCTCTATATCACGAGGTTGCCTGCAGAGTCAATATCCACAGGTAACTGTCACTGGGGTAGCCATTTAGGTCATTGTATCCATAAGGTATTTTATCAAAGAGTGATAACTATATCTCCCCTTTACAAGTCTTTCTTCCCATTGAGAAGCACTGAACGTTTTTTGGTGTCAGTGCGGGACTTTGATATTCATTTTTTCCAGTTCCTGACTAGCACTTTAAGCCACTACTTTGTGAACACTTCTAGATACAGATACCATCATTATAATGGATTGTGTCCTAGTGTGAGGTTCTCTCATAACATGTACTGTAGATGCCCGAATTCTATAAGAAATAATGTTCTGTATTCATTTACCTCCTATTCCCTTATATAAAGGTTGTGGGCTATTTACATAATATAGCACCATATATCAACACATATCAACAAGATATATCAACATAATATATGATTTCCTCCTTTCTCTGGTTTTCAGTTTGTAGCCTGTCCTTCGTTGTCGATTTTTCTCATATGAGCGTGTGCTGGATGTAAAATCTGGGTGTTTAGAAGTCTACAGTTTTGTGTGGTTGCTCTGCTTTCTCCATGCTACTACAGAACCCATGTGATTCTCCCCGGCAAACTGGCTAATATCTGTGATCTACCCTCCATGTATGCTCTCCCAATTCTCCACACTTTGAGCTGCTGTGTACACCTCCCTTTCCCTGCTGCTATTTCTAAGACTCTGAGAAGGGACGGCTAAAGCAAAGAGCCATTCAGTAACACACGTAGATCTCTGACTTATGTTTGTTATCCTATCCAGATAAATGACTTACACAGATCCTATAAGTGCAACATTGTAGCTAATGTTTAATGAAGACTACCAAATTGCTACAAAGTATCCACAGGATAAGTAGCTGATCAATGAGGCGTCTGACCATTGGAACTCCCCAATGGTCTGCCCAGCCACAGCTAGCTCTATTCATTGACGAGTACGCCAGTGTTAAAAAAAGCCCAACCCCCTTTCCCTGCCGGATTTAAGGCCCTATTTCACGAAACGATTATCGGCTGTATTTGCCTGATATCGGCCGTTACAGCTGATAATCGTCCCTTGGAATACAAGGCAACGATCGGCCGACATTGTTCATGTTTACTGATTGTTACAGTCGTTTGTTTTTCAACATGTTGAAAAACAAACGACTCATACAGCAACGATCTGCTGCCGTCGCTCTGTGGAATAGGAGTGGCAGCAGCAGACCGCTGCTGTATGCCATGGGATGGCCGGACGATCAGCAATCACCCGGGCGCTGATAGCGCTCGTTTGCTCCTCATGGTGGCCCCGTGGAGTAGGGGCTTTACTAAGAGGCACAGGCCTGGTTTTCATCTGCTTCCAGGTGTAATTCTAATAAATTAGGCATTGGGGAGGCCACGCTTCCTCACCACATTGCATAGGCGAGTGGAGAATACAGCTGGCATATGCCACTGAAAAGGGGCAAGTCTTCCCCTTTTACGTGGCGTACGCCAGGGGGGCATGTTATTAAATGTCCCCCAATGTGGTTTATGTAGTCCTGTCCTGTACTGATGCACACTGCACTCCATACACTACACTACATCTGATAAAGCATGCCTTTTTTTCACTCTCTCTCTGCTGGGTTTATAAGTAAAAACCTAGGCACAGTAGAACCCTTCAACTTCTATGGGTGCAACATTATCATTTTATATGATTTTGAGTTTTTACAGAGCTGTAATATAGCCGGGGGTAGGAGCCATAACAGAAATGACTGATACTTGAGGAGAAGGAGATTGGTAGGAGGCAATGAATATATATAATAAATTATAATCAGTTTTCAGAGATGCAGGAGAGGAAATCTTGAGAATTGCATCTTCAGTCCCAGTAATTTGCTGTCACTACATGGCGGCTTTAGAACCTCACATCAATGTGCAGAGTTTTTAAAGTACTTTAATTGCTTGTTTGCATTTTTCCTCTGTTCTTCGGCTTCTAAGTAAAGTGGGCGAAGGCAAAAACTAAAGTACAAGTGGCTTGGTAAACATTTAAGGTTTACTGCAGTGGATGATAAAACATGTAATGCACCATCAAGAACAAGAAGATGGCCATTGCTTTCACTGAAGAGATGTTAACGCTTTCTTATTTTATTCTATTACAGTGACTCTTGCACTAATGATAGCATTATTTATATTGAGTGCAACCCCAGAGGTAAGCATCACTTACTGATATATCTATATGTATGTGCATGTGAATATATTGGTGCTAAATACATTGAGGCCATGTTCACACAACGTATCTTTTGCATAAATCACGACCATTGTTGCAATTTGCAGCAATGGCCGTGATTTATGCAGAAGATATGTTCTATGTGCATAAAGAGAAAGCGGCTGCACGAAAAACTAGCATGTAAGTTTTGTGTGGCCACTATTCATTGAATAGCCGCCACACAGACATGTCAGTTCACAGAATGGAGAGTGTGGCTCTGGCCACACACTCCATTGTGTGCAGTGGCGAATTGGGATGCGGGCGTACACGGATTTGTATGCATCCCAAGTCAACAGAAATAAAGATCATCTTCTCTGACACAGAATGGCCGGTCTCATACGCCGTGTGAACATGGCCTAAAATAGCTTGTAATGATCTTGTAACGTAAAATCCAGCTAGTAGACAATAGATTTCTCTTAGGGTTGTCAGTACAAAAAAATGACATCAACTTGTGCCACAAAGTTTAACAGATTTGTAAATTGCTTCTATTAAGAAAAAAAAAAAATCTTTCAGTACTTATCCGCTGATGTATGCACTGCAGGAAGTGGTGTATTCTTCTCAGTATGACACAGTGCTCTCTGCTGCCACCTCTGTCCATGTCAGGAACTGTCCGGAGCAGCAACAAATCCCCATAGAAAAATTCTCCTGTTCTGGACAAATCCTCACACGGAACGAGGTGGCAGCAGAGAGCACTGTTTCAGACTGGAAATAATACACCTCTTCCTGCAGGACATACTTTTTTTTTTTTTTCTCCAGATTACCCCTTTAAGGATATTGAAACTTGTCAATGTTGTTATTTCAGTGAATGTAAGATATAAAGGGGGCAATTTTACAAACATTAATTGCAAAATTTGTAGCTAAAGATAAATTAAATTTTGCTGCAGAGAAGCAGGAGTAACACAGATGTTCCTGAGGATTCTCCCAAGATTCACAGCAAGATTCACAGCTAACTTTTCATCACAATGCCAACCTAACCTAATAGGCTTTACATACTTGAATACTTGATACATAAAAGTTAAAGAAATTTCCCCAAATTACTAGCCACAGATTATAGAGTACTAGCTAGTGATGAGAAAATGCTCCACACCAGGTGCCTGTAAAAGCTTCATCCAGACCTGGGAAACCTCTAAGAAAGTTCAGTTGAGAGAACTAATGTTAATTATCCTGACTATGCAACTGTTGTCCTCTCATCTCAACATGACTGGACTGTAATATTTAAACATTTTTTTCTTTAGAATGTGGAAGAAGACGAGTGACCTTTTCCAAAATTGTCAATGGGACCAATGCAGCAGTGGGGGCATGGCCCTGGATTGTGTCTCTTTACTTTAACGGAAGACAAGTATGTGGAGCGTCATTGGTCAGCAATGAGTGGCTGGTCTCAGCGGCTCATTGTGTGTATGGGTAAGTCTTAGTTTTTTGCTGTTTCACCCTTTTTTGTGCAAACATGTGATACACAACAGAAGACTCAAACTCCAAGTGAAATGACAGATTTTAACATAATCTTGTTTTTAGGTCCAATGTTTATAGCTTTGTAGCAATAGTAGCTTTTTTTCTGATCTAAAATCCCTTATGGGGAAATAAAATTCTAGTTGCCTGGGGTCAACACTGGTAAGAGCTAGGCTCGTATGGATTACTCATCACTAGAGATGAGCAAACCTCGAGCATGCTCGAGTCTATCCGAACCCGAGCATTCGGCATAGTGGGGGCTGCTGAATATGGATAAAGCCCTAAGGCTATGTGGAAAACATATCCATGTATTAATGTTTTCCAGACAGCTTAAGAGCTTTATCCAACTTCAGCAGCCCGGGCGACTCGATAGACTCAAGCATGCTCGAGGTTCGCTCATCTCTAGTGATCACATATTAAAATAAACCATGAAACTAAAATGAGAAAGATGCAGAATGGTTCACAATCAGTTAAAGGGGTTACCTATAAATAAATTAAAAAAAAAAAACTTAAAAAAAAAATTCAGAGATTTTGGTCCATATTGACATGATGGCATCACACAGTTGCCGCAGATTTGTCGGCTGCACATCCATGATGCGAATCTCCCTTTCCACCACATCCCAAAGATGCTCTATTGGATTGAGATCTGGTGACTGTGGAGGCCATTTGAGTACAGTGAACTCATTGTCATGTTCAAGCAGAAATCGAGACTCATCAGACCAGGCAACGTTTTTCCAATCTTCTACTGTCCAATTTCGATGAGCTTGTGCAAATTGTAGCCTCAATTTCCTGTTCTTAGCTGAAAGGAGTGGCACCCGGTGTGGTCTTCTGCTGCTGTAGCCCATCTGCCTCAAAGTTCGACGTACTGTGCGATCAGAGATGCTCTTCTGCCTACCTTGGTTGTAACGGTTGGCTATTTGAGTCACTGTTGCCTTTCTATCAGCTCGAACCAGTCTGCCCATTCTCCTCTGACCTCTGGCATCAACAAGGCATTTCGGCCCACAGAACTGCCGCTCACTGGATGTTTTTTCTTTTTCGGACCATTCTCTGTAAACCCTAGAGATGGTTGTGCGTGAAAATCCCAGTAGATCAGCAGTTTCTGAAATACTCAGACCAGCCCTTCTGGCACCAACAACCATGCGACGTTCAAAGGCACTCAAATCACCTTTCTTCCCCATATTGATGCTCGGTTTGAACTGCAGGAGATTGTCTTGACCATGTCTACATGTCTAAGTGCACTGAGTTGCCGCCATGTGATTGGCTGATTAGAAATTAAGTGATAACGTGCAGTTGGACAGGTGTACCTAATAAAGTGGCCGGTGAGTGTATATACACTTACCGGCCACTTTATTAGGTACACCTTGCTAGTAACGGGTGGTCTTCTGCTGCTGTAGCCCATCTGCCTCAAAGTTGGACGTACTGTGCGTTCAGAGATGCTCTTCTGCCTACCTTGGTTGTAACGGTTGGCTATTTGAGTCACTGTTGCCTTTCTATCAGCTCAAACCAGTCTGCCCATTCTCCTCTGACCTCTGGCATCAACAAGGCATTTCCGCCCCCAGAACTGCCGCTCACTGGATGTTTTTTCTTTTTCGGACCATTCTCTGTAAACCCTAGAGATGGTTGTGCGTGAAAATCCCAGTAGATAAGTAGTTTCTGAAATACTCAGACCAGCCCTTCTGGCACCAACAACCATGCCACGTTCAAAGGCACTCAAATCACCTTTCTTCCCCATACTGATGCTCGGTTTGAACTGCAGGAGATTGTCTTGACCATGTCTACATGCCTAAATGCACTGAGTTGCCGCCATGTGATTGGCTGATTAGAAATTAAGTGGTAACGTGCAGTTGGACAGGTGTACCTAATAAAGTGGCCGGTGAGTGTATATTCCTAGCATCAGCATAAGACATTGCCCATTGAGCAGACAAGGTCTCATCCTGACCCCCATCCAAGAAGTGCTGTGCATCAGGACAAGGGCTCTGTGACAGGTGGCAGGAGACTCATAGAAGCATGTAAAAAAAAATCCCTGAAATTAAAGGCATATGATGGTACAGTACAGACTCACATGGTGGATACAAGGATTCTAGTGTTCTAATATTCTTTTCAGATTGATAAAAAGCAAATGATATGTATGGCCAGCAGTGGTAACAGATATGTTATGTGTGATGCTTACATTATTGAACTGACCTTTTCCAAGTCTTCTCTGATGGAGGGTGTGAGAATGGAATAGAGGTGTATGGGCGGTAACGGGAGGGACCCTGAGCACAGCCTTAATCAAGGTGTTTGGAGCGTATAGTAGATAGGCTGTGATAGTAGTGTAATACTATGACTTGGACGTGTTAGATGCATCCAGGCATGCTTCCCCTGCTGTCCCAGTTGCATTCCAGAGGTGTGTGCATCAATTTCTGACATGTTGTTGTGGACTTGGAAACCTAAATTTGATCTCTTGGAGGTCACCAAGAAACGAGCATTTTTTTCCCATAGACTTTGATCGAATAGTCGAACATCGCGGTCTGTTCAATTCAAATTTCACTACTCACTCATCTGTACTAGCTACACCTCTCCATCTATTACTACTGCTGGCTATTAAAGTGAAACAAAAACCTTCTGTTTTCTATCAGTCTGAAAAGAACATGAGAACACTCACACCTGTGTCTCCACCATTCACCTACACTTTCTTTGATGTTGTTCAATAAAACTTGAATTGATCTGAAATTATGGAGGGACCAATTATTATACAGATTGTGGAATCCTTGACTTTTCCCCAACAAACCTTCCCGGGAGTGCTGGACCACTTGAGCTGAGTCCATAAAGTAGGGTTGACAGACTCATAAACTGTGTGTCCGGTGTATTCTCTAATCTTTCTTATTAGACAAAAGGCACAATAATTCTAGCTCATGGGAGAGCAACGTTGACCTCAAAGGACACTCAAGTATGATGACACATCCACTTAAAATGAATGAAGAAATAATCATTTATATAAGAGGAAAGCTCACAGTCATATAAAATAAAGTTTGTTTGGAAGCCATAATACTCCATTAAAATCTCAGCCTATGTGACAGGCGCTCTATATTCACTTATCCAGTATAGGAAATTCAATATTCCAACAGCCGCTATTGGTCCAATCCTTAGCTCAGGTCATTTAAATTCATGTGTTTGGTTAACATATAATACCGATTTGCAGGAAATGTGTGGTTAGTAGATAAAGCCGTTTGCGATATGCAAATGATTTCCCATTTGGTTCCCCAGCAGATATCAGCTGCAATGTTTACTGCACTTAGTCTTTCCTCATGCAGAAATGAGGAGCCAAGAACCAATCTTTCAAACCAATTGTTTTCTCCCATGAAACATACTAATCATTTGCGTCATGGGGCTGATGACTAATTGACTTGAGATTTTTAACTTTGACTGTTTAAGGAATCATAATAATTAAGTTAATAGCCCCTTCATAATTGTATTGTTGTTCCCACTACTGTTATAATTTATAGTTTTCTGGCTGGAATCAAGGAATCTGCTGATAATTCTATGTTAGGGAACGTGTGTCCTGCAGTGCAGCCACATTAAGCACTTTCCAATTATAACAAACCAAATCTTGACTAATCTGATACAAAGCGCAAATTATGTCTACTGCTTAAGAGGTCAGAGATGAACACAAATAATACACAGGGAATAGTCAGCTTAGGCCTTAAATTTTTTTTTGTGATCCGCAGGAGGAACCTAATACCGGCCAATTGGAAAGCCGTACTGGGGATGCACGATAGCACCAACCTGACCTATCCGCTAGCTGAGAGCAGACTGATCGATCAGATTGTCATCAATCCACATTACAACAGGCGCACTAAGGATAGCGATATCGTCATGATGCACCTGGAATTACAAGTTAATTACACAGGTATGTAAGGCTGGGTTCACACTACGTTTTTGCAATCCGTTTTTTTTTTCATCCGTTTAAAAAAAAAAAAAAACTGATGCAATTGTGTGCTTCCGTTTTGATCCGTTTTTCCATTGACTTCCATTATTAAAAAAAAAACAAAAAACGGATCAAAACAGATCAGTTTCTTTTTTACGTACACAAAAACTTTGTCAACCTCATTTTTGTGTCCATTAAAAAAAGATCTGTTTTTTTTTTTTATGATGGAAGACAACGAAAAAACGGATCAAAACCGATGCACACAATTGAATCTGTGTTTTTCATCCGGAAGGAAAAAACGGATTTCAAAAACGTAGTGTGAAACCAGCCTAAGAAGCTGGTTATAACCATGATAGCAACGAAAAACTGATGAGATACTGTGGCTGGCACTACCAGATAGTTCACATTGGGGTTATGGAAAAATATATACTGCAGGAAAAGGAATGTGTATAATTATTTTAAGGTGGTGCTCACCCCTGGTTGAAAAAATTAGATAGGTACAATTCCGCAAATCATAGAAAAAAGAAAAAATAGGAGGGCACTCACCATTAAAAATTCTACGGTAGAAGCACGAATCACGTGTGAAACAGCTGTCACGCCCTTCACAATCACGCCGGAGCTGGCGTCCTCGTACCTGACTGAATGGACGGTTTTAAAGAAATGAAATAAAGGTTAATTTTTATTGGTGAGTGCCCTCCTATTTTTCCTTTTTTCTATGATTTGCGGAATTATAACCATGATAGGTTGTCAGACCTATAGGAGTCTATGAGGATTACCATAGTCTAATGTTGGATATTTGAAGCAATACTTTCATAGTGGGGTCCTTCAGCCTACCGAGGCGGATGTGTTTTGTAAATATGGATAAGTTCACACTACGATTGTGTCTTCCATGGAATGTAAACATCGGCAAGCTGTCATAATGGCATGCCAATGAATATGAGCTTCAATGGCCTACACAGAGATAGTGACTATTGTACCTCGAGCACGCTCGGATATGCCCGGACCGGAGAGCTTTGCATTTGATTACCGGGGGCTGAAGAAGTTGGATGCAGCCCTAGGAAGTCTGGGAAAACATGGATACAGCCTATGGCTTATGGCTGTATCCATGTTTCCCAAGAAGTCTTAGAACTGCACCCAACATCTTCAGTCACCAGTTATTAAATGTAGAGCGTTTAGGTTAGGATGATCCCAAGCATGCTCAAGATTTGCTCATCTCTGCCACCTCTGTCCATGTCAGAAACTGTCCAGAGCAGGAGAGGTTTTCTGTGGGGATTTGCTGCTGCTCTGGACAGTTCCTGACATGGACAGAGGTGTCAGCAGAGAACACTGTGTCAGACAGTAAATAATACACCACTTCCTGCAGGACATACATCAGCTGATAAGTACTGGAAGAAGTAGATGTAATTTTAAAATCAACACCAGTTGATTTTAAAACTTTTTTTCTCTGAAGTACCCCTTTAAGGAAAACGATTCACCTTTAGCACTTTATAATCTGTGTTAGCTCTGTCCCTACTTAAGAGATATCAGAGACTGCTCTTGTACACCCACATATCCATAGAGAAACCCATGTAGCACATCCATTCCCCAATATATTGTAGTCATATGTGATTTCCTTGTTAGCCCATATGATACATAATATTGAATCAAGTCCTGTCTGTAAATTATGACATTTCAATTTATCACATTTTACCACAAAAACTTGAATTCACAATTTATACGAAAATATTTGCAAATATCGTCATATTTTTCAGTGTATTGGAATTTTTATAGTTGTAAATCCAATTACATGTCTAGTTGTATCTCCCAAAGCTCTGTGCCCACCGGCATGGCCCAATGTTAATTTCATATGTCTGTCAGGATAAGTATATAGCTGTAACTACCTGATAAAGCCCAACATTGATACACGACATACTGCTAAATATAGATGTAATCCTACATATAACCTAGCTGGGGGCAATAATAATCTGTGAACAATAAGTCTGTTATACCATGATGTGGTGGAGGTGCGATGGATTGACTGATAGATGGGAATAGATGGAAGTGCTGCATGTATGTGCTGCATGGCAGGGGAGATGTAAAGCTAAGAAGAGAATTTCGGTCTTGGAGTATTGAATCTGAATAGTTCAAAAGCCAAAGCCACAAAAATCTATATTCCTACAAATTGTTTTGTGGAGGTTGGTTTATGACTGCCGCACAGTGTGAAGCTGGGATTAGTTTTCATGCCTGATACAACCAACACTTATAGTGTCAAAAGGTCAGAAAATTCTCTGCTCGATACCTTGTTGATTTGCTTCACCACTAGTCCCTGTGCATGCGGCACCTCTTTAGCATTGCTGCCTGTGGTCTGTGTCTAGCCAGCATTTCTATCACATTTGGCTTAGTTAATGGGGGGCTTACATTTTTTAACGCTGTGTAATGAAGTCTGTAGAATAGCAAAATCTATCTATTATCTATCTATCTATCTCCTATCTATCTATCTATCTATCTATCTATCTATCTCCTATCTATCTATCTATCTCCTATCTATCTATCTATCTATCTATCTATCTCCTATCTATCTATCTATCTATCTATCTATGCAGAGAATCCACAGCACTCCAGCGTAGTGAAAAAGCTCTATAAGCTGTGTTTATTCAGTCAACACTCCAAACGCAACGTTTCAGTGACTCTCTGTCACCATTTTCTTTCTTTCTTTCTTTCTTTCTTTCTTTCTTTCTTTCTTTCTTTCTTTCTTTCTTTCTTTCTTTCTTTCTTTCTTTCTTTCTTTCTTTCTTTCTTTCTTTCTCCTATCTATCTATCTATCTATCTCCTATCTATCTATCTATCTATCTATCTATCTCCTATCTATCTATCTATCTATCTATCTATCTATCTATCTATCTATCTATCTCCTATCTATCTATCTATCTATCTATCTATTAATGCAATGTTCCTCCCCGCCTTCTAAGAGTCATAGTGCTTATTATGGGCAAAGGGGTATTTTACATTTTTATTGGGAGGGGGTTTATAAGGTTTTTTTAAATACTTTTAAAAACTTTTTTATTACTTTTTTTTTTTACACTTTTTGTCACTGTTAAACATGCAATCAATACATTGCATGTACTGATCTATGCTATGCCATAGCATAGCATAGATCAGTGTTATCGTTGATCTATATATAGAGCCTAAGAGCAGACTCTATACATGGATCGCTGATCCAACAGGATAGAGGTAAGAAGCCTACTCTCGTCTGACAGCACAAGCGTTCGGGACCCCCGCATCATGGGGGGAGGGGTCCCGATCACTCAGTGTCAGATGCTTGATCTGTCACTGAGTTCCTTAAATGCCGCGATCGCTATAGATCACGGCATTTGAGGGGTTACTGAGATGCTGCTGTGGGATCGCAGTTGCCTCCGGTCCCAGACAATCTGATGTGTGCGGGACCGCTCTCATTGCAGTGGTTCCACACACATCAAAAGCCCCGTCAGTGTAGAGACATATATATACCTTTCTACTGCACGGGGTAAGTGCAGTAGTAACGTATATATATGTATATACATGTTACTGACAGGTAGGGGTTAAGGAGGATTCTGGTGAAAAAGTAAAAATACAGGCATGGTGAGATGGTCAGACCAAAATAAAGAAGTCATGGTTAGCCATCTCTGTGCCCCCCTCAGCATAGCATTACCCCTAACGGACTCCTATCAGCCTCCTGTAGATCCTGATCTGGCGACCTCACAACCTGTCACTCAGTAAGGCGACCTCACAAAAAGTCCAATCAGTGAGGTAGGACATCTTTGCAGTCACTGACTGGCTGTCAGAGTAGTTCCTACTAGGTTGTGACAACTCAGAAAGCCAAGGGAAACTAAAGACCAAAGGCTGAGATCAAGTTGGTGACGCTTTTATATTATGCTCAAACCTCCCTCCCCCTGGCCCTGGGTTTTTACTATTTGCCTTTAAAGAGGTACTCCAGAGGGGGAAGAATGTTAACTATTTCAATATTAAAATCTCAAGGCTTACAGTACTTATCAGCTGCTGTATGTCCTGCAGAAAGTGGTGTATTCTTCCCAGTCTGACACAGTGCTCTCTGCTGCCACCTCTGTCCATGTCACGAACTGTCCAGAGCAGCAGCAAATCCCCATAGAAAACCTCTCCTGCTCTGGACAGTTCCTGACATGGACAGAGGTGGTAGCACTGGAAAGAAAACATATAACATATAACAGCGCCCATCAATCAGCTTGTTATCACATATCCAAGTTGGGAATACCTCCTTCAAGGGTTCAGGGGAAGTTGGGTGATAAACCCTATGTCTGCCTTCTTAGAAACTAAAATGCTGATGAGAAAAAAAAAAACATTTTATGATTTTTCAATGCAGTATGATATAAAGCAAATAAAAATGTGTTTTTACAGATTATATACAACCAATATGCCTGCCTGAGAGCCAAGACGTATTTTCCCCAGGACTGTATTGCTCTATTGCTGGCTGGGGCCGGACTGAAAGTCAAGGTAATTATATTGTATAACAGAAAGACTTGATTTGCAAGAGTTTAAAAAAACTTGTCCATCTCAATAAAATAGAAAAATAATGCTCACCATGTTCTCACATTTCCCGTCTCACCAAACCACCAAACTTGACTACTGTGGCCAATCACTTGAGGAGACCCAGCCATAGGCGGTATGCATGTTTTCGAGGATTCCCCGGGGCTGCATCCAGCTTCTTCAGCCACCGGTAATCAAATGTGTTAGGGTACTAGGGTACTATTACATTGCCCAATAATAACTGTAAACTAGATTGGCGCTCGTTTACTGGGCCTATTACACAGTCCGATAATCGTTTAACAAGACATAACACATCGAGCCACCTGCAAGATGTTGACATATCCAATCAAAATGAAGGAGTTTATATTGATTTTATTTTTTATTTTAACTTGTTAAAATGATATTTCTTGTGCTTCTGTCTTCTCCCGTTTGAGCTCCTGCCGCACATCGCTCTACACCACTAATGATATTGTACTGCCTGGAGCAATACTTTCTCTGTCCTACCTTTATTTAATAGAAAAGTTTCTGTATCTGCGTGAATAACTACTGAATTTTCTTCTGCTTTTGGTTCCTGAATACTATTGAACTTGTTACAGCAGAACATTGTACTTTAAGGGCTACTTTACCTAAGATGGTTGCAGATTCGAAAGTCAGACAACTTTCCTAAAATGTTTTTCTCCCTGCCTGGTATTCACCTTCTATACTATATTTGTCTATAGGGGGAAAAGGTGGAGAAAATATTTCTTCCTTGCTGAAAATAAGAATAAATAAGATAATCTTGGAAAAATTTGATGATCCAAGGAGGGCATCCAGGTTCTTCCATAAAGGTTTTTTTTTTTTCCCCGGGGAACAGAAAATAGCTCATGCCTTTTGCTCACCAGTGTCTAGCACTCCCTTCCAGTATTTCCAGAGCAGAGCAAGCGATGATAGTAATTTCCTCTCACTATGCAGAGGCTGCTATGCACAGAGTACCACTGAAAGCCAAGCTCCTTCTAAAAAGAATATACAGTAGACGGAGGGGGGTGGGGGCTCTGTATCAGTAGCACTCTATCAGAGCGAGGAAACGGTCTTGAACGGTATTCCCGGAAGTTTCACTTTATTATATTTGACTGTCTATTGTGGTACTTAATTCCAGTAGAATCATGGGTTGTCTGCCACCCAGATCCAGCATTTGTCTTTTTAGTGCTTTTAAGGCAGCACTGTACTTTCATTCATTAAGAAAAAAATCATTATTCCAACTCATATCAGTGGTTGTTAGATTTCATTGTGCAAGTACATAAAATAAGAAGGAATTTCATAGATTGGCCTTTTCCTCCTCCTCCTCCTTCTCCTCCTCCTCCTCCTCATCCTCCTCCCCCACCCCCACCATTGCAGTCAAAATATTTTTTTAAGGCCCTAACTGTTTTGGGATTAAATTTATAATATCAAAACATTTCTAGTTACACAGAATCAATTTTCCAAGAGGGGAGAATATTGTGTCATGGGGACATACCATGTTGGCACATTGTGTTTCTCAGGTCTTCAGTGAGCACTTAGGCCATGTTCCCACTGCGTAAGTTTCATAATAATCACGGCCGTTGTAACAATGGCCGTGATTACTATGGAACTTATGTAGTGCTGCCTTCTAAGGAATCCCGGCCGGAGTGTATATGCATAGTATACACTGCGACCGGGATCCCTAGCGGCACCACAAGAAGCTGTCAGTGCACACTATGGAGGGTGCGCTCTGGCCGCACGCTCCATTGTGTGCAGCGGCGAATTCGGATGCAGGGGTGCACGGATGCGTTCGCGTCCGAATTCAGCGGCAGTAAAGATAATCTGGCCAGTACTGCAGAATCGGCCAGGATGATCTTTTCTGACACCGGTCGTTCCGTGACCAGGCGGCATCATGGAACACCTAGTGTCTTACAGAGGGAACATAGCCTTAGGGTATAAACCCGCACACCGTATACGCAGCATATTTACTACTGCGATACGCAGCAAATACGCATCAAATACGCAGCAGATTAGATCTAAATAACTGAACACAGCATCAAATCTGCACCATCAAATCTGATGCGTATTTGTTGCGTATCTGCTCGTATACGGTGTGTGGGTTTGTACCCCCAAAGTGCAAGCATACATGACACATGCCTCCAGCTTTGCCATGTACACAGACAATTACACCCAGTACCTAGAAATAGACATTATTTTTTTATTTTAAGGCCATGTTCCCACACAGTATTTTTGTTCAGTATTTTTCAACCAAAACCAGGAATGGGTTGAAAACACACAATGATGAAATTCAGTGGATGGCCGCCATTCAATGACATAACAGTCGTTATTAAATTTGCATTAAATGGCGGCCATCCACTCAATTTCAATAGTATGTGCACAGAGCCTTTCTGTGTTTTTAATCCACTCCTGGTTTTGGTTAAATAATACTGTGTGGGAGCATGGCCTTAGAGATTAATAATTTTAAATAATACTATCATAGATAAATCCAGGAGAGGTGAAAGGGCTGCCTGCAATGCAGCAGCCATCATTGTCCTAATTTTATTTATTCACATTATATCTATACACACTTCTAGTCAACAAAAAAGTAAAAAAAAAAAAAACTCCCACTAACAATCTAATCAACATGGCAATCGAGTTTATTATGCTGTATTTCTAAATCAAAATTTATGTGAGGAATGATCTTTTAATAACCCTATAAACTGGCACTGTTTATTACTTCCATGATAATAAAATGCTAGTAATTACTGACCTGCTTTGCAATCAGGCCACCAATTTAAAAGCACAACCGCTGGGAAATGCTGATTCAATGGATATGTTGTGTAGAGACGGACAGCTTGAAATTAAATTATCTGCATTGCCTGCAATGATACATGTGACTCGGCTTCCCACCTTGAATTTTTATGGCTAAGAAATTAATTCTTAACTGTTTTATTTCTCCTATTGCTCATCAGGTCCCGTTCCAAATATATTACAGGAGGCTAAAGTTCCACTTATATCCAATGAAAAATGTCAGCAGAGAATGTCAGAATATAACATCAGCAATACCATGATCTGTGCGGGCTATGATGAAGGAGGAATCGATACATGCCAGGTAAAGCAATTATAGATGTCAACTTATTCTATAGATTAAAACTCTTACTGATACTGATACTCTTACATACATTTACATGGGGTTGCACTAAAGTGCAGTAACTAGATGTACAGGTATGTGAAAATGTGAGTTATTATATGTAAGGCTGTAAACCTAACCATTAGTGGTCAGTAGGTTTCTGTTCAATTAAAGGGGTTACCTGTGTTAAAGTGACTCTGTACCCACAATCTGTCCCCCCCAAACTACTTGTACCTTCGGATAGCTGCTTTTAATCCAAGATCTGTCCTGGGGTCTGTTTGGCAGGTGATGCAGTTATTGTTTTAAAAGCAACTTTTAAACTTGCAGCGCTGTGTCTAACGGCCGGGGCTTACATTAGTATATGCATTAGGCTGGCACAACCTCTCTGTCCTTCCTCCCCACCCCATTATTAGGAATGCTCCAGGCAGATTGCTTCCTATTCCCCTTCTGTGTGTATAATGAACATGGGCTGGATCGTTAAGACACCTGTGCAAAGCTCAAACAGCAGTAAATGTTCCTGGATCTTTCCTAATGCTGAGGAGGGCGGGGAGTAGGGAAGGAGCGGTGGTGCCAGCCCAATGCATATACTGTACAAATGTAAGCCCCGGCCGTTAGACACAGCACTGCCGGATTAAAGGTGTTTTTAAAACAATAACTGCATCACCTGCCGAACGGACCCCAGGACAGATCTTGGATTAAAAGCAGCTATCCGAAGGTACAAGTGGTTTGGGCGGTCAGATTGTGGGTACAGAGTCGCTTTAAAAAAGTTTTTATATATTGCTTAACGCTTGATAAACATAATAAATGTTATGTTATTCTTACCTCTCTGCGCTCCCCCGGTGTCCTCAGCTGAGTCACAGCTCGCTCAGCCAATCACTGCTGCAGTGCTGTCCCAGCTCATCCAGTGATTGGCTGAGCAAGTTTTGAGTCCCCAGACGAGTTAGTCTTGGAAGTAGCAGAGCTGAAGTGAGCTGGGGACACCGGAAGAATGCAGAGAAGTAAGAATAACGTATTTATTATGTTTACAAAGAGTGAAGCAAAATATAAAAAACTTTTTAAACACTGGATAACTCCTTTCATCCCCCCCCCATACTTTACTTTTAAAAACACTTCTAATCATTGGCGATCAGTGTTTTTCAGAAGTTTAATCCCCTCACTGTCAATGTACAGTGGGGGTCTGGTGGGCAGTGGGTTTCTGCTTATTATCTTTACCCCTACCCAATACAAACAACTACCTAACCCCTCCCCCCAACCCCCACCTCCACAGCCACTGCAACTTTTATAAAGTTATAATTAGAGATGAGCAAAGTGAATCTGGCGAAGCAAGATTGGCTGCGAACCGCACTGTCAAACCAATTCAATCAAATCCATTAAGAAATTCACAAATAACATGGCTGTCACTGGATGGGAGAAAGGGACACTTGTAAAAGAACATGCATTAGCAAAGTCATTCTTCTGTAATAATCCCAGTAATGTAGCTGCTTTAGTTTGGCTGTTTAATTGAAATTCCTTAAGATTTGATTTGCAAATATTAAAGGGAATCTGTCAGCACCTGGGCTGGTCCTGAGGTACTGACAGTGCAGTGAAGGTGCATGTTCCTTAATGTATGCAGTAACTTTCTTTTAGCCTTCGGTGCAGTAGTTCTTCTTAAATTCTTGCATGTTACTTGTAGTGGTGAGGTGTTCGTGCCGCACTTAGGCACACCTCACCACCGCTTCCTCCTCCCTCTTTGCTGCCCGACCCGGCCTCCTAATGATGTTGCTAGCAAGGGCCGTGCGCCGACTTGCCAGTATGCGCATGCCAGCAGGGCTGGATTAACAGCTGCCGCTGCCCTAGGCACTAAACCTGAAGACGCCCCATTTTCACGCACCTATTGGCGATACCAGACCTGACCAATACCATATATATACAGTATATTACTTAATAGGTTGGAAACATACAAGCTACCAGCCAATTACAGTCAGTAAATGTAAGTGAATCTTGGCTTTTAACCAAAAAATGTATAGCTAGCCCTTATAGCAGCTTCTACGTCTCTGTAAGTCAATGACAATTGATTTCATCTTGGTAACACAATACATGGAGCCTTACAGTGCATAACAATGAATGGGAATTAGCATAGCTTACTATGATGCTCTCTATCAGACTGAGGTTATGATTCTCTCTTCTAAACCTCCTGATAATGACCGCCCCGTAGCCACAGCAACAATAGCTCCTTCTATAGAAATGTTTCTAAAAATGCATCAGTAGGTTTCCAAAAAGGAAAAAAAAAAGGATACAAAGGAAACATAAATATCAGACATCTCTGTGGAAGCTTCAGTTTTCTTAAAGCTGCTGTCATACAATCCTTTTTTGCTTAGACAGACGAGAAGCACTTAAGCGATGCATGAAGATTTGCTTTTACCCTACAATGTAAAATATCCAGTTTAATTCCAGTCATTTGACATAAGAGGTGTTAAATGTATATCCCCGTAATGATTGGTGTAAAGTGTAACATAAATCCTGTCCTTGTAGCGATTTCAGTTTTTAATATTGTTTCGGAGACATTGTCACGGTGACCTTACAGAAATGTTCCACTGAGTGACTTTCTATCTATAAATGCAGCAGAACTTGTAGACTTCAGATTATCATTGGCTAAAAATGGACTTGCCTATTAGGAGTTTTACATGGAACTTAAGGAAAACCTACTGACATTGTTATGCACAAAGAACCGTTTAAATTAAAGGGGTACTCCGGTGAAAATATTTTTCTTTCAAATCAACTGGTTTCAGAAAGTTATATAGATTTTTCATTTACCTCTATTTTAAAATATCCCGTCTTCCAGTAATTATCAGCTTCTATTTGTCCTGCAGGAAGTGGTGTATTCTTTTCAGTCTGACATAGTTCTCTCTGCAGCCACCTCTGTCTATGTCAGGAACTCTCCAGAGCAGAGTCAGGAACTCTCCAGAGCAGATGTTTTCTATAGGGATTTGCTACTGCTCTGGACAATTCCTTACATGGACAGGGGAGGCAGTAGAGAGCACTGTGTCACACTGGAGAGAATACACCACTTCCTGCAGGAAATAAGGCAGCTGATAAGTAGCAGAAGACTGGAGATTTTTTTTAAATAAAAGTAAATTACAAATCTATATAACATTCTCTTACCAGCTGATTTCAAAGAAAAAGATTTTCACCAGAGTACCCCTTTAAGGGGTCCAGGATTAGAAGCACCACGTAGTGCCCTACAACTCAGCTCTAGTCCATGGGTTGTTTCTGGTATTTCAGTGCTCAGCTGCAGTACCACATACTGCCAATTGGTAAGAGTGGTGCTCTTTCTGTATAAAAGAACAAAACCATTTTTAAATTACAAAATACTTACTGCTACATGTGTCTAGTAGAAATGAGCACAATTCAAGCATGCATAAGTCTGATCTTTCCGCATTTCAATAGAGGTCTGGTAAAAACATGGATACAGCCCATGACCAAGTATACAGCTCAATCAACTCCTTCCATAGACTAATGATTTCAAGGGCCAGTGCGGGCACAATCATGGAATGACATGCATGGTTTAAAGGGGTATTTGGGAGAAATATTTTAACATTTAAACCTGTATGTAAAGATGTTCCGCAGCACACCAGTATACGTGTAAAAGGTGATTTATTCTAAAAAATACCAAGAAGTACAAAAGATGCGACGTTTCGACCTCCTCACGAGATCATTATCAAGCATGCTTGATAATGATCTCGTGAGGAGGTCGAAACGTCGCATCTTTTGTACTTCTTTGTATTTTTTGGAATAAATCACCTTTTACACGTATTGCTGGTGTGCTGCGGAACATCTTTACATACTATTGGGGATCCCCGAGCCAGGGGACTGACTCTGTACAGCACCTGCTTAACGAACCTTTGGATGTGCGGCTTCTTCCTGTTTCTACAACATTTAAACCTGTTGAGGGAGTCAGGATTTTTTTTTTAAGCATAGACAACCAAGTGCCACAATCCCATCCTCATACCACTCACCGCTCTGAGGGTATGTGCACACTGAGCAATTCTCGAGGAATTGTAGCTGAAAGTTTTCAGGAAGAATTCAAGCAGAATTTAAGCCCCCCCATTGACTACTATAGGATTCCTCTAGCAGATCTACAGCAGAAAATTCTGCAGTGTGAACAACAGAGCAGAAAACCCATTGAACACAATGGGACTTTGCTCTGTACATATTTTATGGGAGGAATTTCAAGCTGAAATTCCTCTTCAATTCCTCACCTAATTCCTCGCCTTTTCCTCAGTGTGAACATACCCTGACTGTGAAGATCCTTATTGGAAGAGATTTGTGTTATCAAAGGGGGCCAGTATCATTGGTATGGCACAATTAGGGAATTTTGTTTTTTACTAGTTATTAACCCTTTGAGGACCAGGCCCAAAATGACCCAGTGGACCGTTCAAATTCTCATTTTTACGTTTTCATTTTTCCCTCTAGCTCTAGCTCTAGCACTTTCAGTTTTCTATCTACAGGGCCATGTAAGTGCTTGTTTGTTACATGAATAGTTGTACTTTGTAATGGCGTCTTTCATTTTACCATAACATGTATGATGGAATCCCAAAGTTATTATTTATGAAGATATAAATTGGTGAAATCGTAAATAAGAATGCAATATGGTAACTTTTGGGGGGTTCTTGTGTCTACGTAATGCACTATATGGTAACAGCGAGATGATACCATTATTCTATAGGTCAGTCCGATCACAACCATATGCAGGTGTACACAGATTCTCTAACGTTATATATATATATTTTTTTTTTTATAAAGTCCTTTTTTTGGCAATTAATTATTGATGAAATGGGCCTATTGTTTATAACTGTTTTATTTTTACACTTATGGGGCTGTATGGGGTGTCATTTTTTCCACCATGATTTCTAGTTTTTACTAATACCATAACTGTGAGATTGGACGTTTTGATCACTTTTTATAAATTTTTTGAATATATAATGTAACATCAAATCTGGAACTCTGGAACTCTGGACTCCCCCTGTCACTTACACTTAAACGCCGCGATTGCATCGTTTTAGGAGTAAGTGACGCGCTGCAGCCTGTCATTAACGGTGAGGACATACAGTTACGCCCAGGGTCGTCTGGTGACAGACTTCCATGGTGTAACTGTACGTCCAGGGTCGTCTAGGGGTTAAATATAAAAATATTCCTTCTGAATACCCCGGTGGTGCTGGCTGGGTTTTGGTGTGGCATTTTTGGGTCTGGTCCTGTGGCATGGGGGTTGCAGGGCCGTTCCATGGCCTCCCTTCCCTGACTGTGCACGCCTGCGGGGGTGGTGGTCGCTGACTGGCACAGTGTGGACTTAGTGTAGGGACCCATGTGTATCAGATACCTGCACGCGGTACATGGGGCAGTGTGGCTTGATCAATTCACATACAGAATTCTGATGTTTTTTATGCAGCCGAGAGGTACTAGTATCAGCCATAGGTGTGAGGTGCAGCACTCTTTTTCTTCCCTGAACCGCCCTTTAACATTTTTGTTACAGCAAGATTAGATTAGATTACAGTTTAGAGTCTGCCCTCGTGTATACGTTGACAAACTGTCAAAATGGGATGTCAACATATGGGAATATTGACTTTAATGGCTCGAACTCCATTTTTGTGGAATGATTGGACTCCAGATCTTACCTTATATGCCTTTATTTTCAAAATTGTTTGAACTAATGAGAGATGAAATCTCTAGATGCCAGTTGGCATTTGAGGGACCAAAGGGTTCATGTATCTTGTTGAGGAGGAGTCATGAGGACTGGTGGATACTTAGGACCCTATTACACGGAGCAATAATCGGTCGATTATCGCTCAGCGTAATAGAAACAACAAACAGCCGATGGAACGATCATCAGCTGTTCGTTGGTTTAGGTTTGGACCTAAAATCATCAGGTGCCGACTTTGCATGGCTACTTGTAATTGAGACACGCAGCCGACGGTTAACGATTACCCAAACACCTGATACCCTACCGTGGCCACGGTCTGTGATTGGCTGAGCAGCCTGTCAGCTGACAGGCCACTGAGATGCTGCTGCCGTCCGGACCAGGAAGCTGCAGAGCACAGGAGAAAAGACCTGGAGCGAGGAGAGGTAAGGTATCGGGTGTTTGGGCAATAATAATATCCATGCAGCCCTTTCTGCCTGATTATTGGGCCTTCTAATAGGTCCAGGAAATGAGCAACGATCTAGCAGATTGGCGCCCGTTTACTAACACGATCGGGCCATAGTCGGCCCGGGTAATTAGCCATTTATGCTCCACTGGGAATTCTGAGAAGAAAGGATATGCAAAACAGATTTCACATCACCTTTCCATAGTCACCTTTTCATTTACCTTTCTGTAAAATCAGTGTCTTGCTCTAACACGTTATAAGTTGGTTTTGATGTGGGCTCGCGGCATATTTGATCCTCTGCAATATACAATAAATGTGGAAATCCACATCTGGATCAGCATCAAATTCTTCATGTAGCACAATTTTTCACTTTACCAAAATTGGGTCTAACAATTTGGACACATACTGTATCTTTAGCAATAATTTTTATTTTACTTTTTTGAGGGGAAGATGGAACAAAGTTAACTTAAAAATTAAACACTTGGTCACTTTATCTTTTTAGGGTGACTCTGGGGGACCACTCATGTGTCAAGTGGAAAACCGATGGATTTTGGTAGGCGTGACCTCATTTGGAGTAGGATGTGCCCAACCAAACCGACCGGGAGTATATGCCCGAGTGTCTTCTTTTTCAGACTGGATAGAAAATCTAATCATTTAAAGGTATTCAGTTTTAAAACCAAATTATGTAGAAATGTACAAAAATTGGTTATTTGTAATTAAACGTTTTAACTTGCTTACAGTCATAATTATATAATTATTTTCATTAAAACTGTAAGATTCAAATTTATCTGTTTTCTAATGTGTATTATTGTAGTACAAAATTAAATAAAGAATTCAAAATGAATATTATGATATTTCAGTTTTTTTATTTTTATTTATAAAATGAAAAAATTCCAATAAAGATGATACTGACTTATATAAACACCAGCCAGGCCACTGCTCTTAGAGCAGATTAATGGGCGGTAACCTATACAAGTTGCTGTCAGCAATGGGACAGCCAGCACAATAGGACTAATTTAACAAATATATGCAAAAACTTGTGAATAAAAATAGCTTAAAAAAATCACAGAAAATTTGTGCAAAACAAACAAACTTTACCTGCTACTGACCAGACATAGGCCTGCACTTTTTTTTTTAATTGTGCAAATGATAAATTGGGTCCAAATCCCAGATTATGTTTATTTTTGTGCAAATACTGAAAACAGGCAGATTAAAAAAAAAATAATAATTGCTCGCCCATTGAATACTGGTTCATAAAAAGAACCTAGTCCAAAAAATGTTTGATGACTTGGGTGCAAGCCAGCAGTTTAGTATGGGAGTGTATAAATTCACTATGAAATTCAGAGGCCAATTGTAGCCAACAATGGCTACAATTTCCCTCCACGTAGTAGTTACACCATCTTAAGACCCTTTTACATGGAACGATTGTCTGCTAAATCAGGCAGATATGTCCCTATGTTATAAAGACAGCAATCAGTCATCTCACTTATTGGCTGATCGCAGTTTTTCAAAAAATCATCAGCCAGTGGCCAAACATTACTAAGTAATAACTGATGTGTATCCAATGGCTAATTAAAACAAGGACTGTACAATTCCATTCAGCCCTTGCCGCACAAATATGAAACTGTGTAATTGGCTCTGAAAGCAAGCGCCGTTCTAGAAGATGGTGCCATCTTATACAGCTTTTACGCATAGTTCTAAATTCCTTGCTCCCATCAATGCAATAAAATGAGGACTCGCTGTATATACATTTTTAGGCTATGCTGTGTTTTGCTCAGTATTTTGGTCAGCAACCCAAAGCCGGACTGGATTGAAAATAGAGAAAGGCTATGCTCTCACTCTGTTGAAATTGAGTGGATGGTCGTCATTGTTTTAAAATAACAGCAATTATTTGTCATTAAATGTTGCCCATCCACTAAATTTTAACAGTGTGTGTGCATAGCCTTTATGTGTGTTCAACCCACTCCTGGTTTTGGTTGCAAAGTGCTGACCAAAATACTAAGCAAAAATACTGTGTGGGAACATGGCCTTAAAGTAACTTTGCAAAATGCGATTTGCTAAGGCAGCCATTGGGCAATGTGGCCGTATGAAATGCTCTCAACACCTGGTTCCAGAATTCTTTTTCCCTCCTCTCTTTTTTGTTCGCTTCTAAAGGATATTTTGGCAACTGTCGTAAATAGTGGAAACTTTTTGATTGCAATCAGAGCCTTTCTTTTCCCCCCATTAAGCGTCATTCTGAGACTTGAATGATTTGATATGACTGTGAAGTCACTTTACTTTTGAATAGAAAACAAAGAACATTGCCAATTTCAGAAAAATAATAATTTGGCAGAACACACCCAGGTAATGGCAAGAGAACTGTAATTTTGTAGATGCTCATGAAAGGAGTCTTTGTTATGCTTAATGGCGATGATGGAGACAGCCCATTAATATTTCAAAATATGTGTTATCAAGTAACAATGTAAAAGTAATTATTTTCACCTATTATTTCTTTACTTTTTTGAGCAGTAGTCTTAGGCTTTAAAAGATTTCAAACAAAGAATGGAGACAATGCTAGTTTTTATTTTATTCTATTTTTATACAAATTTCTGAATTTCCTATCTAATAAGTCACACTTAGCAGTATACAAATGTAACATTAAATTCAATACACCCATATTAGATTCTTTACGTAGTATATTTCATCAATAAATTAATTTTCACTAGTCAGCAGGTATTCAGTGGTCAGTGCATTCAAGGACTCCATATTAACACCCTGTCTGATTTTTATGACCTGCAGTATGCTTTTTGCTCATGACTCATAGCATATGCTTCACCATGTAAATACTTAATCCTTGAAAGAAATAGACACCATTAAAATGTAACCAGTGCAGAGTCATATGCACAGTACAAGCAAATATAAGAAACTGTAATAGATTTTATTAGGAGCTTGGCTTTGTAGTCATAAGGCTGTTTCCCCTGACCCCCTTACTTGTTATATGGTCATTATTAAAGTGACTCTGTACCCACAATCTGACCCCGCCAAACCACTTGTACCTTCAGATAGCTGCTTTTAATCCAAGATCTGTCCTGGGGTCCGTTCGGCAGGTGATGCAGTTATTGTCCTAAAAAACAACTTTTAAACTTGCAGCCCCGTGCCCTACAGCGTGGCTTAGAATATCTGTGCCCTAACTTTGCACCACCCCTCCGTCCCTACTCCCCACCCTCTTCATCATAAGGAATGCCACTAGAACATTTTCTCGATGCTGAACATTGCACAGGTGCCTTAACGATCCAGCCCATGTGCCGTGCTGACACAGGTGAGGAATAGGAGACAATCTGCCTGGAGCATTCCTAATGACGAAGAGGGTGGGAAGGAGAGACAGAGAGGTTGTGCCAGCCTAATGCATACACAATCTAAGCCCTGGCCGGCCGTTGGGCACAGGGCTGCAAGTTTAAAAGTTTTTGGACAATAACTGCATCACCTGCTGAAAGGACTCCAGGACAGATCTTGGATTAAAAGCAGCTATCTGAAGGCACAAGCGGTTTAAGGGGGTCAGATTGTGGGTACAGAGTCGCTTTAACCCCTTCAAGACCAAGCCCATTGATGCACAGATGTCGGGTCAAATTAATGCAATGTTCCTCTGAGCCTTCTAAGAGCCATAGAGGATTTATTTTTCCACCTACAGGGCTGGATATAGTGACATTTTTTTCCCCATGATCTCTAGTTTTTATTGATAGCATATTGGTGTAACAGAAAAATTTTGATTGCTTTTTATAAAAAAAAAAAATAAATAGATTGACTTCATTGCTGCATAGGCCCCGCCGCCTCAGCAGCCATTGTAAGGGACAGCCTAAAGCTCTAGGCCCCGCCCCCTAGATTGTCCCACACCAATGGCCACTGAGGGGCCTATGCAGCGATGATGTCACAAATGGGATGGGGATAAGTGGTGGTAGGGGTGGAGCGATGTGGCACATAGGCCGCGAGGCCCTGCCCACATATACCAATCCACAGGAGATAAAAACGACTTTTTACCAGAACAAGCACCATGAGGTGTAATATAAAATAAGTAATGAAAGCTGTAACATTTACCCTTTTCACCTGTGGAGAGCACTCAAAATGCAAATACGGGGTGACAATGTTACTTTAAATTTTACTATCCAAAGAAGTACACGGACCACTGAGCCCTCCCAATATTCTGGCATTCCTGTTCTGCAAAGTTAGCCTGGTGAGATTTCTAGAATCTTAATCATTTTTCATTCCTACATAAATCAATTTATAATAATTTATTCACTTGCCTATAATTGCTCTTGTAGAAATAGGTTTTATTTTGCTAATTTATTACATTATTGATATTTCTTCATCGATACATTTTCATAGATGTAGGCTATGTTGCTTCATTATGGAGCCCTGGAGGTTGTACCTTATTATGAGAATGTCCTTGTGCTGCATTTTATTTGAATATTTTAACTGCTTATATTAGGTTATTTATTTTGTCCAATGAAGTTAATTGTTAATTTTGTGAATATTATTTATAAGGCAGTATTTGGTCCTCATGTCAGGTCCTCATAGCAACCAAAACCAGGAGTGGAGTGAAAGCACAGAAAGGCTATGTTCACATAATGTTGTAATTGAGTGGATGGCCGCCATTTAACCTCTTAACAACGCATGACGGGTATACCCGTCATGCGGCCGTTAAATGTAAACAGAGAGGGCTCCCGGCGTGAGCCCTCTCTGCAGCCAGGGACCGCGGGTATTAGCCGGCGCGGCCGATCGCCGTGGCCGGCTAATTAACTATTCAAATGCAGCTGTCAAAGCTGACAGCTGCATTTGGATAGTATATGTGCCCCCTGTCCCTGGTGTCTAGTGGGGGATCTCCCCCCCGCGATGCGATCCGCTTATAGTGCTTTTATTCTTTGGTCTATGGGGCTGTGTGAGGGAGATAACTTGTACTGAGCCGACCGGGGCTCAGCGTCGCTCCGACGCTGTTCCCGACGGCAATCTATTTAGATGGTCTGCTGCAGACCATTATAATAGAGCACCGATCTGATGGATCATTGCTCTATTATATACACAGGATTGATCTCAATGGGAGATCAGTTCTGTCTATATAGAAGTCCCCCAGGGGGCTTCATATTACTGTAAGTGAAAGTAAAAAAAATGTTTTTATTAATAAAAAATCCCCTCCCCTAATAAAAGTTTGAATCCCCCCCCCCTTTTCCCATTTTACAAATAAAAATAAATAAATAAACATGTTTGCTATCGCCGCGTGCGTAATCGCCCGAACTATTAATTAATCATATTCCCGATCTTGCACGGTCAAATCCAGAAAAATTGTAATAAAAAGCGATCAAAAAGTCGCATATGCGCAATCAAGGTACCGATAGAAAGAACACATCATGGCGCAAAAAATGACACCTCACACAGCCCCATAGTCCAAAGGATAAAAGCGCTATAAGCCTGGGAATGGAGCGATTTTAAGGAACATATATTTGTTAACAATGGTTTTAATTTTTTACAGGCCATCAGATAATATAAAAGGTATACATGTTACATATCGTTGTATTCGCAACGACTTGAGGAACATATATAACAAGTATGTTTTTCCATAGGACATACGGCGTAAAAAGGAAGCCCCCCCCCCCCAAAGAAAAATTATTGCTTTTTTTTTTTTTCAATTTCACTGCGCATATAATTTTTTTCTGCTTTCGCAGCATATATTATGGAAAAATTCAGCCTGTCATTGCAAAGTACAATTAGTGACGCAAAAAATAAGGGCTCATGTGGATCTGTAGGTGTAAAAATGAAAGTGCTATGGCCTTATATACACAAGGAGGAAAAAACGAAAACGCAAAAACAAAAGTTAGCCCGGTCCTTAATGGGTTAATGGCAAATATTTGCTGTTATCCTAAAACAACGGCTGTTGTATTAAAATCATGGCAGTTATTTAACGTTATATGACGGCCATTTACTTAATCTCAACATTGTGTGGACAGATCCATTCTGTGTTTTTAATCCACTCCTGGTTTTGGTTGCTATGAGGACCTGACATGAGGACCAAATACTGCCTGAAATATACTGTGTGTGAACCCAGCCTTAAAATGAGTCACCAGTTCAACCAGGCGGTTGGGAAAACTAATCATATGCTGGGCTGTATAGCTAGAGATATAACCAGTAGGAAGAGTGAAACTGTGATCCCACTGTATAGAGCTCCAGTGACATCTGGAATACTGTGTCCAGTGCTGGAGACCTCACCTACAAAAAGAACGGGTCCAATTACCAATTGTGAAAGTTCTTCTATTTTTCTAGGTTTTAAAGGATAGCAAAGATATGTGATATCTAGAGGTTTCTGGCAGCAGCATATTCATTTCTTTTCAGTGAGAATATAACCATGTCCAGCAAACTGACAATGATGGAGGGAAAGAAGACCTGACAGGCGCTGTAGGCCTAGGGCACAGACACTCTAGGCTCCACCTTTTTGACATTGTGCAGCTGGAGTAAAAGTAAAAGATGATTTATAAAAAAAAAACATTGCCATCAGCAGCCAAACAGGCACCAGGACAGATAATGGATTGAATCCATCTATCCAATGGTACCAGTGGTTTGGGGGTAGCTTTTGGGTACAGATTCAATTTAAATCCTATTCCTTGTGTTATTATATTCTAATATTTTTTTGTTGTTTTTACTCTTCCCATTGGGTTGTGCATATTTTACTAATTCCACTAGTTTCTACAGTATCATCAAGAACTTTAGAAATCTTTTAAGTCATATTCTTGCCTTGGTCACCTCTGACAGCCATTCGCTTTGAAGTTATTGTTCGTAGACATAAAGTACAAAGTAGTCACTTCAAAGATGGAGACTTACGTGAACTTTTCTTACCCTAAATTGAGTAGGAATGAGAACAATCTTTTCCCCTCACACAGTCCTATTATCTTACAACAATCATACTGAAGCAATTATTTGAAATTTCCAGTGTCCAAGTACAAAGAAACTCACTGTGAACTTTGCCAAGCTTACTTAAGGCAACCCACTGGTTCACAGTAAAAATTTTACAACGCAAAATACATAGTTAACGCACAAGGTGTCCATGTTAGCATTGAAGTTGTTGCTTTACTCATACTTTACAGCTATATCCATATAGTCACCTGTGCTTGGGATCTGTGAATATATCTCATAGGCTGTTGAGCACACATTTTCTTCAATTTGGCACATCAACAGACATTGGTGGTGTTCTACAGTGAGCTGTGGTGGGCTCCTTTGTTTATGCTTCTTGTTAGGATTGTGCCTATCTTTGCACAACCTGACTAGGTGATTAGTTCTGCTATACTTTACTTGCCTCCTGTTTGTTCTAGTCCTACTACACAAGAAGGCACCCCTTGTCCCCCTTTTATCTGTTTCAAGCATTCAGGCTAGATTCACACAGGATTGATCCGCAGCGGATTTTATGCAGCAAATTCGCAAGGAAATCTGCTGCAGATCCTATGCCGATGACTTTCAATGAGAATACATACTCGCAGCAGGATTTACCTTCCGCTGCGAGTATGTACTTGACAGCGCCATTAAACCCCCGCCATCCGGAGCATACATTACCTGCTCCACGCTCCGGCTTCCTTCAGGGGCTCCTGGTGTCTTCACGTCCCGCTCAGCCAATCAGTGGCTGCTGCGGGACAGCGCACTAATTGGCCGAGCGGGATGTCAAGAGATGTCACGAGAACCCCGATGCCCCGAAGCGCGGAGCAGGTAATGTATGCTCCGGCCGGTGGGGAGTTAATGGCGATGTCACATACATTCTCGCAGCGGGATGTAAATCTCGCTCTGAGTATGTATTCTCATTGAAAGTCGTCGGCATAGGGTCTGCAGCAGATTTCGCTGCAAATTTGCATCATAAAATCCGCTGCAGATTTGTCCTGTGTGAATTTAGCCTTAGGAGAGAATACATCACAGTAAGATCTGATTCCCCCGGTACTAAAGTATGCTCCCCCGTATTAAAATGTCGCTTTACTCAAACCAGGTACCTACCAGATCAGAAGACCCCCAAGCCTATAGGATAGAATACATCACAGAAAGATCTAGTTTTCCCCAGTACTCTACATAGGAGGTTGCCATTTGGCAAGCTTTAATTAATTCCCTGTTAACAAAGTGTAGCCCAACCCTTCCCATTCCCAAGATAGGAGGAATTAATAATATATTTTATGTCTTTATATTGTAAAGAGTTGTCAAGTTGTAGGAAAAGCATATGCTTGAGAAAGGGTTTATCCCGAAACATAGCGTGTCTCGTCACTTCCTGTTTCACCTGGAGGGTAAGAGCCTCTATGGACCCGAGGATATGAGGAGTGCCACGGCTGCGACATAAAGACCAGTCTCTGGTCTGCAACACTGTGGTGATTTATTTACATTTAAAGATTTATTGTATCTTGCAATGATTTTCTGAACAAAGAAACATTTTATAAAGCAATGTCCTGCTTTACTATTTACTATTTACTATTTTTATTTGTCAGCTTGGATGCTGGGTTTTTTTGTCTTGAGAAAATCACAACCAGTAAGGTCCTGAGTAATGGAGGGTCCGGGCGCCGGTTGAACGGCGTGTGGCGATGGAGGCCTTGCCAGAAGTGAGAAGACGCTCAAGAGGTCCTCAGCGTCTCCTAACTCCTGGCAAGGCCTCCATCGCCACACGCCGTTCAGCCGGCGGCCGGACCCTTCATGAGGTCCTGATCACACTACGGAATCGGCGGCAAGATTCCATGCAGAAACCCCCTGCCTTCAATCTCTTTGAAAGGGAGGGCTCTGGCACCTCCACTCTGCACTCAAAGAATTGACATGTCAATCCTTTAAGTGGGGAGGCATGCAAGTCCTCCCGTTCAAACACATTAAAGGCAGGATTCAGCGCCAAGTCCGCGAAGGGGTTGAATCTGTAGTGTGAACGGGCCTTGCTCAGGACCTAACTAGTTGTGATTTTCTCAAGACTCACACACCCAGCATCCAAGCTGACAATCTTACTGCACTACCTGGATTTTTTACCCAAGCAACTCATGATCACGTCTTCATGAGTCTAAAGAAGTCTGAGGAAGGTGTTGACCAAAACCACTCATTTTCTGCTTACCAACTCATGTGAATAAATCTACCTTAACTGCACTAACTGGATTTCTTACTCACACTTATGTCTTTATGGGTCTGAGGAAGGTCGTGTAGACCGAAACGTCACTCATTTTCTGCTTTCCAACTCATGTGAATAAAACTCATACAAAGTGAAGATATCAGTCAGCTCACCCTGTGAGGACTTGTCTAATACACACCTTTGGACTTCCAGACTGGAGCGCGTAGTGAAAATTCGGGCCGTCTCCTGGTGCAGTCAATTGAATAAATGGATGAGGATTTCACAGCTCCAATAAAACGTAGAATTTGTTGTAACATAAGAAAAAGGACAAAAGTTAAAAACACGCCAACGGGTTACGAGATAGAACCATTAGTCATGGCAAATAACATACATCTTGACAAGTTTATATTTTTATATAAACTTGTTGGCCCCCCTTGTTTCCAGTCACTATTTTTCCTATTGAATCTATGATTTCATTCATCATTGTTATTTTTATGTATTTTAATTCATTTAAGGGATTCCTTGCATTTGTTTTACGGCTTGACCTTCTATAAATAAGTTTGTGTAAATTGTATTTAACCTTGACCTTCATTTATGTTTCTGATGTATTCTTATTGTTCATCTCCAGTGCATTTAAACAATAGCCAATACATAAGTAGCTGCTCAGCATTGATACAGTGTACTAGCAATATAGACACTTTGTCCAGCTTGTGCTACAAGTGTGGACTATAAATTGCAAGTTAGCCCTAGGGGGCACTTAAGACTCCGCTCCCTGGTGTGACCCAAAGCCAAACCTATTGAGTGCTACTCAATGAGTAGCACAGCGGATTCACACTTGCTGTCCATTTTAGATAGAAAGGAGATGATTGATAGATAGATAGATAGATAGATAGATAGATAGATAGATAGATAATAGATAGGTAGATAATAGATAGATATGAGATAGATAGATATACAGCGGCTTGTAAAGGACAGACATGAAAAATAACTTTGAGAGAAGAAACCTGGAATAGAGCATTTACCATCACATAACAATCACGCCGGCTACTAGAGAAGAACTGCTTTGTTCTCCTTGACATTTATATTGATCCAGAATGTCTTTCTATGAATCAGATTTTCTTTGCAAGAGGTCGGTTACTGTATCTGTCTTATTTGAGCTGTTAAGGAACAACTTCAGACATGGCATTATCTGATATTAATATGAGGACCGGATATTAGTTGTCACTGAGGTATAAATTACAGTAATGCAGTGTTTTCAGCTTAGATGTCGCATGATTCACCTTTTATATTTTTTTTTTTAAAGATTAGCACCATAACTAAGAATACTGTACCTGCAGACTAACAACTAAGGAAATGAGGGATTTCAAGGAGTTGTCTAGTTTAGAAAGCTATTGTTCAAATATCACATTAGGAAGTTTATTGAGGGAGATCACTTATTTAATACCATGATCTGTTAGCCCCAGTATAGAGAAGCTACAAAGTCTCTTATTGTGGACAGTTCTGAATTTCTGGAAATGGCCAACCTATTGCTTTGAATGAGGACGGAGTAATGCTTCATCTGGCCTGTGGTGGCACTGTAGGGAATTAGAACACTTGATGCCAGGCTACACTATACATTATGGACATTTTTTTCTGTATTCCACTAGTGGGATTACCTTGTTTCCAAAGCACTCCTCCCAGCCTGTGTTTCTATCATGATTGTGCCATTATATATATACATCAACAAACTGTTAAAACGGGATGCCAATGCATATGTGCCTAGAGGGACATGGGCACTAATGACTCAAACATGAGTTTATGACTCAACTAGTACCATAGTCAATACAACTAGTACCATAGTCAATACAAACCAAACATAGTCACAAGTTGACAATGTTCAGACAATTAAAGTCAATGGGGCCCATGCCTGTCCATGTACTAATGTACATCAACATCCAATTTTGACAGTATACTGACATCTATCTACCATAAATGGCATAATCATGATGTGACCACAGCCTTATAAATTATGGCTATTAATGTGATACATAGATGGGCTGGTTCTCCACAATGGCATAAGAAGTAGCGATAAGTGACAGTTTGAAAGGGTTTTCCAAGTAACAGAAGACGGCTCACTTCTGACTTTTCCCACATCTGCGAAGTAAGCCTTCCATGAGATGGAGAGGGAGGGCACATATCATGTTGTTAAAACCACACCTCCACGCATTGTCCATTAACTGCATGATGTCGCCAATGTCCTGATGATGATCGGGATAGGTGCCTTCCCCCTCTATATCTTGGAAGGCTAAATTCTGACATGTGAAAAAGCCAGCCAGAAGTCAGCAACAGATAGCAGTAGGCTTAAGCTGTATTCTGCTTTCCAGACAACCCATTTAGGTGCTGTCACTCCCAATTTTCACTGGAGCCCAAGAGAATCTGTAGCCATGTTCAGACTATAGCCTTTCCATGACTGAGTACACAGTTCAGAATGTCTCGAAAAGCCAACCACAGACAAAAAGTCTGAATTACTTTCCCAAGCACTTCAGCCCCTTCATCCCAGTTACATGTCGATATGACATATTACGAGTTTTTGAAAAAGCGATGGTCAATCCCAATAGTTTGATGTTCTTCTACAATAAAGGATTATTCGAATATTCTATACAATTTTGAATCACAATGAGACATTCAGTTCCTCTCATCAAGTTTATTTCCCTTCCCTAATTCTTTCCCAACACACCATCACTATGAATATAACATTGTATTTTTACACATTTTGCACATGTAACCGGATATAAGTTTTAAGTAATGGAATCTTAGTTGTAATATAAAAGTCTTCCATTAAGATGTGAAACCAATTCAAAAGCTGTTAGCTTTGAAAATAACATAAGGGAAATGGTGCAATTTACGCTCATAGTGGAGCTTTCGGCACGTATTGTGCTCATTGGCTGTATTATTATGTCTAATAATGTCACAATTTTTGCAAGAAATTTAACTAAATTAGTATAATAGTCATACTTAAACTCCTACCGGCATAGACGAGATTGGATGGTATCCAGCTAGTTTAAGTAGATCTCAACTTTTAGTAAAGACTGCAAAGATATAGCCTGCAGTTTACAAAAAGGAAAGCTCATGCACTCGAAATCTTGTTTTGTTGAGCGCATTTTTTTTCATGTTATTATATTGATTGCTGGGAGCATACCTAACCATTGTCATAAGGACGTTCATTAGCAATGCTATAGATTCCAAGTAGTGGTCACCCTAACATCAAAGCATACTTCCTATTTTTGGTTCTCTATTCTATACTTATCCCTGCCCCCAGTCCTCTACCCCAAAACATTTTGTCCTAAGTGGGACTATGTAGCTCTAAAAAAAATTCTGGTTCAGGGAAGAAACAGAGTGCTGCACCTCACACCTATGGCTGATACCAGTGCCGCTTGGCTAAATAAAAAACACATCAGAATTTTGTGTATGAATTGATCAAGCCATACTGCGGTGCTGGCCGGGTTCTGGTGTGGTGTTTTTGGGTCTGGTCCTGTGGCATGGGGGTCGCAGGGCCGTCCCATGGCCCCCGTTCCCTGGCTGTGCACGCCTGCGGGGTTGGTGGCCACTGACTGGCACGGTGTGGACTTAGTGTAGGGACCCATGTGTATCAGATACCGGCACGAGGTACATGGGGCAGTATGGCTTGATCAATTCATACACAAAATTCTGATGTGTTATTTATTTAGCCTAGGGGCACTAGTATCAGCCATAGGTGTGAGGTGCAGCACTCTGTTTCTTCCCTGAACCGCATTTTGTTTCTCTCTTTTCTCCGTGTATTGCACTCCTCCTGGTGAGACCCACATGACCGCAATTAGCAGGAGACACCTGAGTGCACATGGTTTTAATCCCTCCTGTTTTTTCCCATTCTGTTTGCTGCAGCTATGGTGAGCGCAATACCTTATCCAGACTTGTGCTGCTTGGGGGCGACCTTCTCCGCCGGCGGTGCTGGCCGGGTTCTGGTGTGGTGTTTTTGGGTCTGGTCCTGTGGCATGGGGGTCGCAGGGCCGTCCCATGGCCCCCGTTCCCTGGCTGTGCACGCCTGCGGGGTTGGTGGCCACTGACTGGCACGGTGTGGACTTAGTGTAGGGACCCATGTGTATCAGATACCGGCACGAGGTACATGGGGCAGTATGGCTTGATCAATTCATACACAAAATTCTGATGTGTTATTTATTTAGCCTAGGGGCACTAGTATCAGCCATAGGTGTGAGGTGCAGCACTCTGTTTCTTCCCTGAACCTAAAAAAAATTCTGCATCTCTAATATTATCAGCCTTTGGGCTAGTGAGGAGACTTGATAGTTAGCCCAGGGGAGTAACTACTAGAAATGATTGAACATTTGGAATTTTCAGGTTTGATCGAACTCAAACCTTCGTCATTTGATTTCCGATGCCTTACCGTTCCATGGGGAAGGTGGAGACAGCCCGAGTACTGCCTGGAAACAAGGAAACAGCTTATTACCTAGGCTGCATTCCTGTTTTTCAGGCGGTATTTGGGCTGTCTCCACCTTCCTCACGGACCGGGAAGGCATCGGGAACCAAATGACGAAGGTTCGAGAAGGTTAGAGTTCAATCGAACCTGAAAATTCCCAATGTCTGATCATCTCTAGTAACTACCACTGTAGCAGCCATAGCGGCCTACTCCTGCAATACGCTAGGCCCCCTGAGATGTCATTATCTGAAGCACCAAGTGGCCGAGTGGGCCTCCCAGGATCTGCAAATTTCTTTTTAACTGAAAGCAGCCCTGATGAGTGCTTGCAGTTATGACTACACTTGATGGCTTAGTGGTCAGTCGGTAAGGGGGAGGGGCAATCAAAAGTTATTTATGGGGCCTAGCCATTTCTAGTTACGTCCCTGGGTTAGCCAATAGTCTTAACTGCAAATTATGGAGGACTGAGGTGGAATATTCACTAGTCTAGGGTCTTCTCCAGAAGTGTTGTGTTTAATTCCTCCTTTGTTAATGCCATTGTGCTATGATTATGCATCTTAGTCATATAAATCATGCTGACTTCTCTTTTCCTCTTCCTAAAATACCGCCAAGGAAAATGGGTTTTGAAGCAGGAACCTTAAGGAACTTTTATGAGGAAACAGATGTTGCCATACCAAAGTTTACAAACACAATTTGCACATGTAGACTGCTAATTGGCACAGATTGTTCTAGTGGTTCATGGGTCCTCAAGCAAATGTTTATTTCTTTTCTCAATTTTGACACTAAAACAATTATTCAGCTCAAATGATGCTTAATGAGGTTATTTTATGGGGACAACACATGTTTATGTGCTTATGGACTTCAAAAGGGCAGATCCTGCACTCAGATTTTTCTCTAGTTCTCTAGGGATTATCTAGTGTTGACACAGGGCTGAAAGAGCCAGCAGGCTTAGTAGAGCACCGCGGTAGAGCTAGCTCAATGCTTGACCAAACACCTTATGGTGCTAAGCTAAAGGTGGTCATACACCTTAAATAACTGACGGCTGACTGTTCAGCAGACAGGTGTACCTATTACATTCTATTGTTCTCATTTTTGTATATTTTGCATCTTGAAAGGCTGTTTAAACTAACTATACAAAAATTAGAACAAAAAAAAATGTTATGCAATGGTTTCTGCAAGACACATTGGGCCTTATTTATTAATGTGGTGCACACCAAAAAGACTAGAACCCGACCATCCAACCACTCTAGAAGTGGTTGGTTTTTAGAATAGAAAAGCGGTCAAAAAATGAGTTCCCTTAGTAAATCTGTGGGTTGTGGTGGGTTTTAAAGGACACACCCACGGCACGACCAATAGGCGGGTTTTCTGACAAAAGTGACGTTTTTTTCTTGTTTGCGGACAAATTGTGTGGCACACCTTTTAGTAAATGTGCCAATCCACTTAAAGTGGACAAAAATGGACAAACACCCGACAATTTGCTCCTGGGAACACTTTAGTAAATCACCCCCATTAAATATGAGGTATGCAGTGTCTTTCAGAAAACTATTACCTTTTTGTCATTCTAATTTTTGTATCATTCTCTTATTAACAATACAGCTCTTCTAGGGAGGGGAGTCCTCCAAAAAACAAGAAAGAAGAGGCCATAACTGGCTCAGTTGAAGCCACCTTGCCTGTATGGTATTTATGCCCTTGGGAGGATCTGTACAATGAAGAACCAATTCTAAAAAAAAACAAAAAAAAACATGCAGCTGTTCAACTGAAACCAACAGAACAAGTGGAATGATCACCTCCCACCCATTGATGGCGCTATACTCCTTTAGGCTATGTTCACACTGTGTATGTTTCCGGCCGTAGTGCGAACCACGAATATACGCACGTAGTTTTGAGGTTGATGCGTTCGCTTGAAAGTATACGATATACGGCCGCACAGTGCACACTACGTGTGAGCTTACGGCCGGATCGTGAAAAATGAACAAGACCATTGTTTGAGGACGGAAATGTTGAAACTCACGGCCGTGAATTTCCATGCGGTCCCGTACGAAGTACTTATTTCAGCCAAATTGAACTTGATTTTTCGATCCAAAAGGTTCTGTGAGTTTTATTGGGCTGGGCGAAGATTTCCAAGTAAATGACCTGTTTTAGATCGCTTCGAAACAAGCTAGGGAAGCATAACTGTACTACGGGCGTATGTAGTTTCAGCCGCACATGTACGGCGGCGTATGAAATGCGGCCGGACTCATACTCAGTGTGAACATAGCCTAAAGCATTAAACAATAAATACATTGACGCTTAAAAGTTATAGTACATTTACTGAAAAAATCGCCACTTTGTTAAATGGCCATGTAATGTGTGTATCTACTGTAATTGTCAAATCTTATATTCACAGCCTGACCTTGCTGACTGTACAACATTGCGTACACCAGAAAAATCATTACATTGTTCATTCCAGCCCCCGGTTCACAGGGAGACGCGCTCAGCAGGGCTGGATATGCTTTTTTTTTTTGCACAAAAGTCGACGACTAAGCCCACAATTATTCTACATTATCTATATATAATTATCTGCATACTGACGTGAAGACTAATACTACTACTAGAGTAGCAGCCACCCTATGATTTTAGAATTTGGAGGTGGAGGGTAATAACAGGATTCTTATTCTTTTGTTGATATCAAGACTATAAATCCATTTACAAGAGTCATTTTCACGTTAACATAGACACTTACTAAGCAACACATAAGTAATGTTAAGCTTTTGTTCGTTCTATAGATCTACATTATTTTTTTTTTTTAATTTGTATTTGCGCTTTCTTCTTTGTAGGACTCTGTATAATGTGAGTTATATTCACATACAAAAATATAGTACCCTATAGCAATAAGGACTCCGCTACAGGACTTTCCTGCCTGTGTTTCAAGGAACATGAAAATAAGCCCTAAGACACAAGCCCCATCCCAATAGATGTGATTGATGTGCAAAATTATGTGTTAGATGGCTTTATTGGGGCACTTACTTTGTGACCTGTGTCTGATGAAGTTGGAAAAAGCCCTAGGGAGTCCTGCTCAAGGTTCGCGCATCTCTAATAATCACAGACTTTACTGCACTAAAGGGGCGTTAGCCATCTAGTGGGGGTGTCTTAAATTTCTAGTACTCAGCAGGTTGAAGACAAATTGAGGTATAGCTTCCTTAGCTACATAGATGACTAGGCCCAGCCAGAAGCTTGGCAGGTCCCTGAATGCACTTGAGCACTTTGGAGTTTATCCTCCCGCAAAAATGTTTTTCAGTTTGATAAAGATTGGTTTATATGGATATCTGGAGTAACACACCAAAATAACCCAGCCTAGAACATCTGATTACCCCATATACAGGATAAATCTAGTGTCTCATAAATCTCCATAAAACCATTGACAAACGGAAACAAGAACAGCAAAATATATCACATATTATCCGTACTGAATAACATGGATTCTAAATGCATATGGATAGAATGTACCCATCACCTTCCACCTTCCCTCCTTGGTTGAACTTGATGGACATGTCTTTTTTTCCACTGTACTATGTAACATAGACAATAGATAAATCCAAATAAAAATGTATCATAAAATTAAGCACTAAATCCATACAGGCAGAGATGGAGGGGCATAATACAAGTCTATCAAGGTGGAGGGTGCAGTGTAATTTAAGTATGTTTGTCCTAAGGGTGCCAGGAGCAAAATAATATATAGGACTTCCTAGTGCTGCATCCAACCTTTTCAGCCATTCAAATGGCAAACGATCGGACTGGAGCTGAACTCATCTCTATTGGGAACCTGTTAGTATGCCAGCAGTATACAGTGTTTCACTGCTGGATTTTCACTTTAGCATACTGCACAGAAGTAGCTGGGCTAAGTTTGTCATTTGGCACAATGTGCAATGATATGACGATGAGTTATCTGAGGATTTCTATAGAGATGCAGGTATCTGTGACTACCTGTATCCCAGTTCACAAAAGGAACAGTTAAATATATTCTCTAAGTAAAAACAGCTTCTGGTTTATTGGATTCCCACGTTTTCTCCCAATATATAATGCAAACCTGAAAAAGAAAGTAAATGCAAGAATCCTGAGTACTGCTGGCTTATTCACAATCAATCCTGCTCCAGTTAACTTTCTCTCTAGGAAGTGAAGTTCCCAGTGAGCTTTGACTGAGTTTAAATACAGAGGAGAACAATGTCTAATAGCACTAATATAATCCGAGGATCCCTAACACAATAGGGTCCTCTTCTATGCTATTCTGTCATCTCACCTTTATGTTTGACTAAGTTGATTGCTGCCCTTCTGTGACCGCCCCTACTTGTACTGTATGCATGTTGTGTCTATACAGGACTACATCTGCTGGTTGTGGCGGCATGGCCACTAGTGTCACTGAGCACTAGTAAACATAGTATCCTGGCTGCCAGTTTATAGGGGGAGCAGCAGTGCACCAATGGCTGCCTACACAAGGCTCAAAGTAGGTATAATGGCAATTTTGTGGAGCTCAGCGTTGCAATATGGCTTCTCTGTGCAAAGAAAGATGGCAGATGCTACAGGCAAACATGGAAGAACATCAGGAATGATTAGGCAGGAGCAAGGGCGTAACTACCACTGTAGCAGCCACAGCGGCTGCTATGGTGCCCGTTGCATCAGGGGGCCCCCTGGCCCGCTCCTGCAATACACTGGAGTGTCATCATTTGCAGAACTCGGTGGAAAAACAGCCTTTCAGGTTCTGCAAATGTCCCTTTAACTGCAAGCACTCCTAACCAGCCCTTGCAGTTATAACTACACTTGACGGCTTAGTGGTCAGGGGGTCCCAATCAAAAGTTTGCTATGGGGCCCAGCCATTTCTAGATACGCCCCTGGGCAGGAGGTATGCTTGCAATAGGGTATGGAGGGACAGTTTAACAAAGGAAATAGAGGAGGATGCGGCAGTAACCCTGGGTATCTTTGTATAAGACAGTGGGCTACAGGCAAGACTGAGGGACATTGGGTATCATTAGGCAGGAGGTGTAGGTACAGTAGGATAAGGTAATGGTTTGGTGACTCCCACCTGCTGTGTATGGCTATAATCACTAAGTTTAATATCTTAGAAACATAAATCAGACACAAATATCATACGCATGTATTAAATCACCTGCAACATGCTGTCAGTCCATTCACTTAGAAAAAGCATCTTACAGGTTATTATTAATAATAATAATAATAATAATAATAATAATAATAATAATATGAGCTCCACCTAGTGGTAAGAGAAAGATTTAAAAAAAAACAAAAAACTTTACTTACTTCCAAACTCTGTTACCGTGTGATGACATAACGTACATTGTGTATGTGGTGCCCAGCCAATCGCAGGGCTGGTATGTCAGAGAACTGGAGAAGGGAAGGGGGGGGGTTACAATTTTTTTCTTAAATGATGGTTCCAACCTGTAGGCTTTTTTTTTTTTTTTACCCTTTTATAGATCTGTTTTATAACTATAGTTATAGAAAGCAACATGCAATTGAGCTGGTTTAGTGTAGTGGGGGCGTTCCGTGACCCTCAATTGCATTAGTACTAGAGATTACAAACCTGGTGCACCATTTGATTACTAGTGGCTGAAATTGGACACAGTCCTAGGGACAAACATAAGCATGCTTGATGCTGCGTTTACACGGAACGATTATCGCTCGAATTTCCGCAATAACTATCGCATTTGAGCGATAATCGTGTAAACACAGCAAACGATCAAGCGATGAGCGAAAAATCGTTCATTTTGATCTTTCAATATGTTCTCAAATCGTCGTTCGTCGTTTGGTAAAAATTCGCAGATCGCTTTGTGTAAACAGTCTTTCAAAGATTCACCCTATGTAAAAGATGGGCTTTTAAAAACGATCGCAATAACAATTTTTCTTACGAATCTTCTAACGATTTTTCTCCTTCCAAATGCTGATTGTTATAAAAATAAAATTGTTGCTTCAAAATCGTTAATCGTTCCATTGGGCAAATTATCGTTCCGTGTAAACCCAGCATGAGGTTCGCTCATCTCTAAATAGTAGCCCACTTATCTAGGTAGCCACACCTTCTAATAATCATCTGACTCCTGTGATGTGATATGGATCGATCCCATTTTCAGATCCCATGTAAGCACAGCGTCAATGTGCGATCGATGTACCACTGGTGTTACTGTGATTGCACAGGATCTGAGGGTCCACCACTATTCTTAAAATCTGCTACATGCTCTTAATTCTAGTGCTTTCCTATAGATGAAAAGCTTTAGATACAAAAATATGTTGTATACTTGTATATCTTGTATACAATAATATTATTATTATTATTAATAATAATAATAATAATTTATTATTATTATTAATAATAATAATAATAATAAAATACAAATAAAAACTAATAATAATTTTACAGTATATAAAAATAAGTCATTCACTGAAATTCTTTTAGTTATACTATTCAAAATGACAAAACCCAAGTGTTTGGCTTCAGCACCTGGACCTTCACCCACTTACAGAGTGCTGGCTTCTCCTCTTTCTTTGTATGTATGTGTATATATACTATATATATATATATATATATATATATATATATATATATATATATATATATATATATATACTATATATCTATCTATCCAGGATGCCTCTTTAAGATTTACTTTTAAGGTCAGGTTTTCCTTATATGATTTAATCATATCAGATTGTGGATGACCAGAGTGCTGATATTCATTAGAAATCATCTGGAAGGATGTAGTCCGTGGAGGCAAAGGAAGGTGGATTCTTTTTCCGACAGGAAGTGAATCATACATGTATATTCCCCAGATATGCACCGCCTCTTCCCATACTACAATGTGATGTAAGACAGGTAGACAGACCAACATGCAAACACGACTTTTCTATCAAATCTTTATGCAAAGATAAATTAGAGTTGTATCTTTTTTTACAATACACATTCATAGCAATAGACTTTAATGTTCATCAAAAAGTACAATACAGAAGGATCGTGATAATAAAGTCAACCATTCTCATTGCAAACAGTGTCAAACGTACAGAACATTTCTTTGTATAAATTGAAAGAGGAATTGTCCGTTTCCTCGGCTGCATGGTAATTGAAGATTTTCAACCAGCAAAATAAGCATAGGCTTCTTTATTCTAAACGGAGCAAGACTCGGATTCCGGTTTATTATGAATCAAACATGAGTATTACAAAAGTGTTCTTAAAATGTGCCTCAAGGGGGAGCCATTAGTTCTTCTCGCTGAACAGAATACTGATGCTGCTGAGATAGCAAGTCATTCCAAGCTGATGCTTTAAAGTTTAGTGATCCAGAAAATACATTGTGATACATTTTTTTTCCTTGCATTGTGGCGATATGAGTCATTGTTTTGTTAAACTTCCATAGTGATATCGCTCCTCGGGGCTTTGGAAATCCACAGGGTAGATTGAGTCGGGCTGGTCTTTGAACGTTCTTTGCTGAAAGTCAGAAAACCAATACAGAGAGATGAAATATTACTGGGATGATAGTGGGTAAGGAAGGAAGGAAGGGAGGACTAGAGAGGATCAGATGGAGCTTCTGTGATTATACCTCTGTTTATGGGAATCAAGAAACGTGGGTTTATAGGAGAACCATTGGTTAATGGGAAGGCATGGGGGAAGACGTAGGTGGTGACAGAACTACAGATATTGCTGCACAACTAGGTGTCCTTGTTTTATTAGCTGGTTTGTCTTTCTTAAGTCTCCCAATGCCTAGATTTTAAATGAAATACTACAAGATAAATGATAGATATACATGAGATAGATAGATAGATAGATAGATAGATAGATAGATAGATAGATAGATAGACGACTGTTGATCAATATTTAATGGGGACTCCATAATCACTTCTTCCCCAAACCAGCTCACTAGAGCCCATGTAGGCATTAAGCGTAGGTATTTGTACATGAGTGATGTCCCATACACATTGCTGCTCACTTACACTGTAGTTTTAGTGCCACAAAAACTTTATACAGGAGCAGGGACTCCTGTCAAGGAAAAAAAAAATCCCTGTTTCTTTACAATAAGTAGTGGTGTTCTATGAGGCACTTAGTTCATTTGTGATAGATAGATAGATAGATAGATAGATAGATAGATAGGAGGGAGATAGATAGATAGGAGGGAGATAATAGATAGATAGATAGATAATAGATAGAAGGGAGATAGATAGATAGATAGATAATAGATAGATAGATAGGAGATAGATAGATAGGAGGGAGATAGATAGATAGATAGATAGATAGATAGATAGATATTAGATAGACAGATAGATAGATAATAGATAGATAGATAGGAGATAGATAGATAGGAGGGAGATAGATAGATAGATAGATAGATAGATAGATAGAAATGATAGATAAATGCAGTGTATGTCGGTATGCCACACAAAGCAAATATTACAGTGACAGTAATAATAAGCAAAGGTTTGCTATTAAAAAATTTCTAAACTGTGATAGCGATTTTGTGGTATACATCATATATTGTACGGTATGCAATGTCATGTGTGTGGGATGCACAACCAGACGACTTCGCACACCCATACTGGAACATATATATGATGTTAACCACAGTAATACTAGAAATCTATCAGGTGCATCCAGACATTTTGTGGACAATCATGGGGGCAGTATGGACTCTATGCGGTTTCATGCTATAGAAAAGGTTCCACCGCTACCGAGGGGCGGTGATAGAAGGAGCAGATTGCAACAGAGAGAAGCTTTTTGGATATTTCAGCTTGAAACTTATTTTCCTAATGGCCTGAATCTGAGACGTGAGTTGCTATTGCAATATTAAATTCATTATTATTGTGATTGTATACATATAGTATGTCATAAGATGATAAATGTTGTATAATCTTGCGACATGCAATGCATGTAAATATTGGCACTTTTTGTTTAGTATATCCCGGTAGCATTGTTTTTAATTGTTTATGTTGGTTCTAATTCACTTAACACGTGTAACATGTGTAACAAATTATGTTCTGACATCAGAGAGAGGTGGAGCTTAGGGTTTAAAAGCCAGCTCTATACAGAGATACAATTGTAATGATTAAGGATGCGATAGCATCAGAAACGCGTTGACATCTGAGTGTGAATACTGCTGTTATATCTGTGGTCTTTTGGGTCCGAATAAATAAATTTCATTCATCTGCAACACGCTGGTCCAGTGTATCGTATTGGAGTAATCACAAGCACCTGTTGTAGTGTGGACCGTGCGCAGCAGTGGTATCCGGTGAGCTGGCTGCTACCTATCCTGCACATATTTTAAACAACTTCCCTTAATGTTATAGCCTGATGTGTGATTCTCAACATATTTGTAAATCTCCTTTCTTTTCCTTTCTTTCTTCTCTTTTTTTTTTTTTTTTTTACTAATACTAATGAGTTACTCCTTATTCCCCCCCCCCCCAAAAAGAAAAAGTATAGGCCACTAGGTGCCTCCCTTCTCTACAAATTGTCAAGAAATTTCTGTCTTTAGTAACTGAGAGAACCAGGACAAAACACAATGGGGGAGATTTATCAAAGGGTGTAAAATTTAGACTGGTGCAAACTGCCCACAGCAACCAATCACAGCTCAGCTTTCCTTTCAGCACTGCCTAAAGCTGAGCTGTGATTGGTTGCTGTGGGTAGTTTGCACCAGTCTAAATTTTACACCCTTTGATAAATCTCCCCCAATATGTTTAGCATCTGCTTTATGCAGCAGATGGGAAGAGCCTGGACTATATAACTGCAATTTCTGCATAGGTCAGTCCACTCTTAATGGCTCACACTGTTCCTATAAGGTAAATCCGGGCTTTTCTCTCTTCTCTCACCAGCCATAAAGCTCTCTGTACATGTCCCTTGTGTGTGAATAGCAGTGTATCCCCTCCTTTATGTTCACAGTGTTGCAGTTTATTTCTCTGGTCTTACTATTATAGTAACCATTTAATTGCTGATTTTGTTTCTTGCAATTCTGGACACACAGCACCTTGCAAACCCAGTGCATCAGTAACCCCTTTACTCTTCGATATGCCATCTATTTGCCACAGAACGTACTGTGTAAATCATCGCCCACCACACAGCCAGCATGTTTAGTGCACTTCCAACAGCAGTATATCATGGCATAGCAGTAAGGACTGAGTATTGTGCAAGGCTGTGATTTACTACACACATAAGGGAAAGGAAGTGACTGTGTTGTACTACTAGCAAAAAAGCTCTGATCTTCCCCCTGAAATGGAGAGAATGAGACAAGACATAGCTGTGCCCCATAGAGGGAACTCTCAGGTACTCAATAACAGCAGTGAGAGAGCAAAAATCACTCCTCTGAAGAGTTAATGTAGCAAATCCAGGCAGATTTAAAAAAAAATCTTTTAAAACAACAGGTACATTTAAAGTTTTATTTCGCTCATGGTTTTCTCATAGATTTATAGTAAAAATGATATTTCATTAAAATCTAATTCTGAATCTATTTCAGAATAAGAAGCTTCCCGTAAAATCCTCCCCCCCCCCCCCCCCCGGCGGTCAAAAGGTCCTAATTTATCGCCTCTTCCTCCATCCCAATTATCCCATTCTGACTTAAATTACGATGACCCGAAACGCCTTAAAATTTTCTGAGAGGGGAATTGATTTACATCGGAGCAAGCAAATTTTATGAAGCGAGAGTCTGTACCTTTTATGTAGCATTTGGAAACAGCAGGTCCCCAAAGCCACCAGTATCAGCAGCAGCAGCGGGATGGTGGGTATAATAACATAGATTAGGTTTGGCATAAGTCCTAGAAGATAAAGAGAAAAAAACAAAAAAAAGAAAATATTAATAATCCACCTTCCCACTCAATTGTTCCAGGCCCCAGTTTGCCGCTCGTATCTAATATTCTCTGCTTAAACAGCAATAGAAGAATATTTATTCCGGCTCTTAAAGGTATTGATAATTAATAAATGATCGTCCGCTATCTCGGCCTTAATTACCGCTCGTAGATACAGCACACGCTGCTGGTTTTCTTCAGTCTGACAACTATATTATGGGGATATTTACTGCATGCTGCTGCTCTTATTGGAAAATGAAGTAAGCGTTTCGCCCACACAAATGAATTTTTAGCTGAGCTGTTTCGAGTTAATGGAAACAAATCACCTGTTTCAGCCACGGAGACATGAGAGGAGTCCTCCGGTTTGCCTGTAGCGAACGTTATATCTGTTGTCACAGGAGACAGCGGGTCTGGAAGTCAGAAACAAAGTATATATTATTAGTTCTAGTCATAGTATTAATAGTAGTGGTGCTTCCGATGTTATTAAGCTCTGTTCACATCTGCCTTATGGTTTCTGTTACTATCGGGGACGTGGGGTCGGAAGAATACGATGGAATCTGGGATCCAATTTAGAGATGGACATAGTCCTAGTTAAACATATGGAAAGGACGATATATTTCACATTGATTTATCTCAGTGATTAGAATAGCCACAGGTCATTCTCAATGTCTAGTCCAAGGGTGTCAAACTCAGTGCCCCCCATTCTCATAATGGGTGGAGAGCCAAAGTTCTAGCTGTCCAGACACAATAGGAATTGTAGTTGTGCAACAGCTGGAGGGTCATGATTTTGACACCTGTGGTCGAGTCCATCTCTTCCATATCCATTTAATGTTGTGATTTTTTAGGATTGGAATCAAAGGCAAGAATGTCCCAAAGTAATTTCTGGTAGTTCTCGTAATGTAGTCAAGTTTTTGGAATATTTCAAGAAGATCAAAAAGATCCATAGGGAGATAGAGCTAAGGTGGCCATACACCTTCAATAGTTGTTGGTCGATCTGTGATCCCTGCTTAGATATAAGCATTCAGCTTGGCCAAATGTTCATGAGTTCTGAAAGGGGAACTAAGCTGCTATGGACATGGCTTATCTCTAAAAAAACAAAAGGGTTACAGTCCAATGTGTATGACTTTCTCATCATCTATTGGGGGGCCTCCATACACATGGACAGTTAGCCAGTCCAGTCAAAGATGGCAGGTTTAGCCACCTTTTAACTGTTGTGTATGAGGGCCTTTAGGGCCATGACTTCTTTACAGCTAGTAGGGTCCTCCACAAGTATACTAAGAAATCTTCTGACCCATTAATGGCCCTTCAAATACAACAGGGCCTTAAAGGTCAGACAGGGAACAATACAATGTTTTTTCAACTTTGAAGCCAAACTTCTGCATGTAAGGTCTATTTCTTATGGGTCGTTTCACACACACACACACACACACACACACACACAATTTGATCTTAATCATAATATGTCCAGTGGCGTAAAATAGAGAACCCCATGAGTTCTCCGCACTCTTCTCATAGCCCCTTGCTTGGTAACAATGGAGAGTACCGCACAGTTTCTCACTACAAAGTAGCATTAAGGAGAGCATGAAGCGGAGCTGGGACCCTCTTCTCAAAGGACTACATGGCCTGCCTCTATAGTACATACAGCTTTAGATATGTTCTATGTCTATGATAATAGCAACGTTTTTGAGGTAAGTGACATGTTCGATAGAGATAGAAGGTAGACATTGGAGTTACTAGGAACACTAGTCTTATAATAACCTTAGGAAAGGGACAACTGTGTCCACCCTTTCCTGTACATTATGTTAAAGACTCTAGTTTCTCACAATGCAAATTGAATCCAATTTATGTGACATGCTAGCAAAACAGGCAGGCTGCAGTCCATATGTCCAATAATGGATAGCCACATATAGCACAAAAATCTCCCAACATCACGCTGCAATTGTTATTTATTTTTTTAAAGCTGGTCATCTCATGCCACTCATCTCAGGATATGTCAAGCCATGAGGAAAGCCAAGGAAGTATATTTTTTCACATGCCCCTAATTACTAGGTAGGACAAGCATAGCTATAAAAGCTTGTTTCCTGCAACGACTACTTCAAGGGACTTTATGATGGATCCCGTTGTTTCGAAATCTCAACTAGATAAAACGTCATAATCCAAATGATCCTCCCACCATTTGGACCAGGTTAACTTTGTACCAAAAGACAGGTCAGAGGATGGACCCATATGAACTTCGGTGGCATATCTAAATGGCCACAAGGGCTCAACTCAAGGGAAGGACGGAAGTCACTGCATATTCTGTTTTCTTGATTCCAATAGTCCCTTGCAGGACTGTTTATGGGACTTTTTCAAAAAAAATTAAGACTACTTTTTTGAATGGATTGATCTATTTAATAAATGGATTGAATCTGACCATAAATCACTACTAATATATTTATCCAATGTGTGTATGTTTTTTTTACATGTCTGATCTCATGAGCCTGACTATATAAACAAGCTATATAAAAAATCTGGAGTCACATCACATCAAATCTGGAAATTAAATTACAACAAACCAGAAGGTAACATTCAAAACCATGCACAATTATTATGCTCTACGAGATTATTTCTCCATCTTTATATTCGGCCATAAATATATCCGTAATAATTGAGTTATCCGTATGCCTGGTGAATCACTGGATACTTGCTGTATAACTGGAAGGCTTTTAGTTTCTTACCATAATCTGGCTCTGCTCTGTCTCCTAATTCTTTCTCTAGGATATTTTCTGTTAAAGAAAAGAGAATCGCCCAAGAGGTGTAGAACTCAGTTAGCTCCGTGTAACAAGCACTCATTTCTCTTACACTTACTGTGTCATGCCACATCAGCGGGATTACAATGAGCATGCCAGCAGAGAAGAGAGCTCCCCATGCAGGGACTGAGCTTTGTGCTACATGTCCTATTACTTTATGGTGTAGCTAAATGTGTAATGGGTTTTGTCATGGTTCCAAAAAAAAAATTATATAGAAAAACAAGATGAATTATTTTATCTTTGTTTTTCTTTATTAAAAACTTTTTAAATATAAACTTGAGGGGAAACTTAGCAATAGAGCTGTTGCAAAAATATGAAAAATATTAAGCAAAATATTTTTAAGAGGTATTCCCATCTTAATTAACATAGTTATACTTGTAGGACTCGCGTTTTTTGTTTACAGCTTATTATCTAGGTTACAAACCACCATCCTGCTCTAAAAGCTGTGGTCTCTAATACATACTATGATACATCTGTTCTCAAATAGTCATGTGACCATCACCAGAGGTTGCAGTACAGATAAAGACACTGCAGGAGCTGGGAGAGGTAAGTGACATCTCTCTGAAAAGGAGAAGAACATCCATAATTTTAATAAAGACACTGCAGGAGCTGGGAGAGGTAAGTGACATCTCTCTGAAAAGGAGAAGAACATCCATAATTTTAAAAGGTGTTCTGCTCTTCCTAGGGGGATAAGTGGGTATGCTGTGCATCCCCACTTAACCTTTGCCTGGCCAACTAAGCAGGAAGCATGCCTTGTATGCCTCCAGCTCAGCTGCAGTACTGACACTGGTTCACTCAGGAGCAGAAGCTTTCTGCTCTTGAGTGGGAAACCCAGTTTAGAGCAAAGATTCCCAACTCCTGTGAACAGTGATACCCATACATCTTCAGTAACTACTGCTCAGCTGACATTCCTCTCCCCCAAATTTGCTTCGATGCCAAGCAATATTTGAGAGCCAAACAAACAGGAGAAAATGTTTTGTGGTCTGAATACCATGTTGTTCGAACACAGAGGTGTTTGGAAACTCATGTAACAATGTAAATCGCTATCTACATATACACCAGCCCAACCAGACTGCTTTTAGAGCAGAGTAGTGGTTGATAACTTAGACACTGAGCTGTCAACAATGGGAGGGAAACAGCAGCATATCAGGAGAAGGCAGCAAGTTAGCAAAGTAAATTGTATTTGAAAAAAATTGTTACTTGATGTGTTTACATGTGTATATTATTTGAGATGGGAATACCCCTTTAAAGGGGGTTTCACTTTTTTTTCTTTCAAATCAACTGGTGCTAGAAAGTACCAGATATTTGTAATTTAATTTAAAAAAAAAAAAATCAAGTCTTCCAGAACTTATCAGCTGCTGTATGTCCTGCGGGAAGTGGTATTATTTCTATTTTTAAGAGCAGGAGAGGTTTTCTATTGGGATTTACTACTGTGCTGGACGGTTCCTGACAAGGACAGAGGTGGCATGAGCACTGTGTCAGACTGGAAAGAATAAACCACTTCCTGCAGGACATACAGCAGCTGTGGAAGACTTGAGATGTTTAATAAAAGTAAATAATAAATCTCTGGCTCTTTCTAAAACTAGTTGATTAGAAAGAAAAAAGAAACAAAAAACTCCATTGTTACATCCACATAACAAAATAAAGAAATTCTTAGTTGTTTCTTTATGAGCAAATGACGCTACAAGGAAAACTCATAACACTGTTGCTATAGAGTGTGGTGATTATTTATTATGAATCCAACATGCTAAATAAAACAGGAGAAATATTAGGAAAAAAAACACATTTGAAACATATGTGTGACCATGCTGTTCTTTTGAGGGATGCAAAATGAATCTGGCTCCCTCCATCTACAGGAGCTTTCTCTGTATGAAAATGTATGCAAAGAAAAATGTCAATGAGTGCTTGTGGACAGGGACAGCCAGAATTTACAGGGGTTCTCCACTCCCTATATGTTTAAAGGGCCATGTAAAATTGTTTACAGAGTACTCCCTTCCCCCCTGTAATCTGTGGTAAAAGTTATCAGTCTGTGTTCAATTTATCTGCAGTGCCACCACAGGTAATATGAAGTATTAAACATTGTCCATTCAAGTCAATGGGTTGTTTGTGTAATGCAGGAATGAACTGGTCCTTCAGGGTTAGAAACACTCTTTTAAAGGGGCCTATCAGACAACGATCAGCTGATGAAACAATCATCAGCTGATCCTTTCTTTAGGCCCAAACCTATAATCATTGGGCACCGAGCACACATCACTACGTGTAGTGGCCGGCAGCTGACGATTCTACAAACAGTATACATTATCCATTTGCATTACGTTAAATCAACATTAGAGATGAGCAAATCTTGAGCACACTCAAGTTCATCCAGACCAGAATTTGTGGCATTTGATTACCGGTGGCTGCAGAAGTTGGATGCAGCCCTATAGTCATGGCCAAAAGGTTTGAGAATGACACAAATATTATATTTTCACATGATCTGCTGCCCTCTGGTTTTTATGTGTGTTTGTCAGATGTTTTTATCACATACAGAAATATAATTGCAATCATATTATGAGTAACAAAATCTTATACTGACAGTTAGAATGAGTTAATGCAGCAAGTCAATATTTGCAGTGTTGACCCTTCTTCTTCAGGACCTCTGCAATTCTCCCTGGCATGCTCTCAATCAACTTCTGGACCAAATCCTGACTGATAGCAGTCCATTCTTGCACAATCAATGCTTGCAATTTGTCAGAATTTGTTGGTTTTTGTTTGTCTACCCGTCTCTTGATGATTGACCACAAGTTCTCAATGGGATTAAGATCTGGGGAGTTTCCAGGCCATGGACCCAAAATCTCTATCTTTTGTTCCCTGAGCTATTTAGTTATCACCTTTGCTTTATGGCAAGGCGCTCCATCATGCTGAAAAGGGCATTGTTGATCGCCAAACTGCTCTTGGACGGTTGGGAGAAGTTGCTGTTGGAGGACATTCTGGTACCATTCTTTATTCATGGCTGTGTTTTTAGGCAAGACTGTGAGAGAGCCGATTTCCTTGGCTGAGAAGCAACCCCACACATGAATGGTTTCAGGATGCTTTACAGTTGGCATGAGACAAGACTGGTGGTAGCGCTCACCTCATCTTCTCCGAATAAGCTGTTTTCCAGATATCCCAAACAATGGGAAAGGGGATTCATCAGTGAAAATGACTTTACCCCAGTCCTCAGCAGTCCACTCCCTGTACCTTTTTGCAGAATATCAGTCTGTCCCTGATGTTTTTTTCTGGAGAGAAGTGGCTTCTTTGCTGCCCTCCTTGAGACCAGGCCTTGCTCCAAGAGTCACAGTGCGTGCAGATACACTAACATTTGCCTGCTGCCATTCCTGAGCAAGCTCTGCACTGCTGGTAGCCCGATCCCGCAGCTGAAACACTTTTAAGAGACTATCCTGGCGCTTGCTGGAACCTCTCTCCTTGAAGTTCTTGATGATGCGATAGATTGTTGACTGAGGTGCAATCTTTCTAGCTGAGATACTCTTCCCTGTTAGGCCATTTTTGTGCAGGGCAATGATGACTGCACGTGTTTCTTTAGAGATAACCATGGTTAACAGAAGAGAAACAATGCTGCCAAGCACCAGCCTCCTTTTAAAGTGTCCAGTGGTGTCATTCTTACTTAATCATGACAGATTGATCTTCAGCCCTGTCCTCATCAACACCCACATCTGTGTTAAAGGAGCAATCACTGAAACGATTTTAGCTAAGGCAGGACTGCAATGATTTTGAAATGTGTTTTGGGGGATAAAGTTCATTTTCTAGGCAAATATTGACATTGCAAGTAATTGCTGTTAAGCTGATCACTCTTTATAACATTCTGGAGTATATGCAAATTGCCATTTTAAAAACTTAAGCAGTAGGCTTTGTAAAAATTAATATTTGTATCATTCTCAAAACTTTTGGCCATGACTGTAGGGAGTCCTGGAAAATATGGATGTAACCATAGGCCATAGGCTGTATATATGTTTTCCAGTACACCCTAGGGCTGCATCCAACCTCTGCAGCTACCAGTAATCAAATGCTGCACATTCAGATCTTTTCTTAGAGAGGAGCTCTCAAAAGTTTAATTTGGACGATTTAACAAATGTCTGTAAAAATCTTAGTTTATAACTAAATTGTTATAATAAAAACTTTATAAATAGCTTTCAAACATGTGTATAACACTGTAACCTGTAACCTGTAAACTGCATGTAACAACTGGAGTTGTGGATCCTCTGGACCCCCGCTATCAATGGCGTAAGCCGCCCAGAGCAGGGTCCAAGAGGCCATTGGTCTTCACCAGTTCCAGCCACAAGGCGGGATGGACGTGCTGCAGCAGGCAACCCCCAGGTCGTCACCCTTGGCTTGACTTGCTAGCGGTTTGGGGGCGAGGTGCAGCAGGACAGCTGACAGGAACACAGAAATGTCAAGCACGGCTCATAGGTGGGAACCAAGAGTCATTGGTAGGAACATTGGGCGGGGGAGCTGGGAACGCAATTCTAAGAGTTATCATGCAGAGGCACCAACGGCAGGATCAACCTGGAATTATAGGGAATGTTTGGTGCAACTGTCCAATTAAGGGCTTGCTGCACCTTTAAATGTTACTGAGCCGGTGCATGCATGCCCTAGGAGGCGGAGGCGCGCATGCTGACAGGGAGGACATCGAGCAGGAGCGCAGACAGATAAGGTGCCCTGCACAGCCAAAGAGGAGGCAGTGCCAGACCCTAGCACATAGACACCTATGTCAGCCAACACCAGAGACCAGGAGGAGTGGGTGCAGCAGCAGGGCAGAGGACCGCCGCAGCTGTTACACTGCATACATGATTTTGCATATCAGAAGCCGTGCATGTGGACATAGTCAAGCTTCTATTCACAGAGGGCAAACAGAGATCTTGAAAACAGTGAGGAATTGGCAGAAGTATATTGACACACCAACATTTTATAATGTGGAGAAAAAGAAATATGTGAAACAATATTAACATAAATAGTAATTCACCTACCTGGAGGGTATTTACATATAAAATTGTGCTTCATATTACACCGGTCATCATTCCACTGGTAAAGATACGGACCCCCAATACCAGGATTCGCTGTTGGCTGATGATACATGACAACGCACGCTTCACTCCCACAAGACGGCTCATCCGCATACCAGTTCCTGCCAGGATACACAAGTAGCATGGCTGAAATAGCACTTAAAGGAAATGTTTTATCAGCACAGTTACATTAAAGGGTATTTCCAACGTATAAGGCTATGCAATATCCTATGGTGGGCCTCTGCAACCACTTTAAAATAAGAATGGCAAATACAATCTAACATTTTGGCAGTAATAGCTTGATGGTAGAACTGGATTTACGTCCAGAGTATCTGTTGTGTTCACAATAATAATAATAATAATAATAATAATAATAATAATAATAATGTAATAAACTAATGTTAAAACAGATGGGGGTCCCACCATGCATGAAGAGTACACATATACACACATACTTACTGTATTCTTACACACACACACACACACACACACACACACACACACCAGGGCACAGCAGAACAGGACTGATGCAGTCAGCAGCACATAGGTGTCAATCTCTCCCTCCCACTTTTTAGGTTAGACTAGACTGCTGTGTGTACTGTGTCTGCCCTCTGCTGGTGAACAGGAGTATCCTCCATGTAATATTCACCTTTCACCAGCAGAGGGCAACCAGTATTGCATAGAGACTGAGCTGGAAGAGGAGACCCATGAGGATGAGCCACACTGAGTGCACAAGGGAATGATTTTACCCTTTGGACACATTTACATTTCAAACAGGCAGATTTGATGCAGATCAGTTGTAAAAAATGTGCAGTGATTCTGCGCCAAAATAAATTAATGAATATACAGTCACATGCATTTCAATTTTGAACTAGGGAACATACCCTTAAAGGGGAACTCCAAACGTTTTTTTAACTGGTTTCAGAAAAATAAATAGTCTCAAGTCTCTCAGTACTTATAAGCTGCTGTATATCCTGCAGGAAGTGGTTAATTCTTTTTAGTCTGACATGGTGCTCTCTGCTGCCACCTCTGTCCATTTCAGGAAATGTTTAGAGCAGGAGAGGTTTTCTATGGTAATTTGCTCCTGCTCTGGACAGTTCTTGTCATGGGCAGAGGTGGCTTCAGAGAGCACTGTGTCAGTCTGGAAAAAATACACCACTTCCTGCAGGACATACAGCAGCCGATAAGTATGGGAAGACTTTTTAAGATTTTTTAAATAGAAGTAAATTACAAATTTATATAACTTTCTGATACCAGTTGGTTTGAAAGGGAAAAATATGTTGGAGTACCCCTTTAAGGGTATGTTCCCATGTGCAGAATTACTGAAGGTTTTCTGCACTTTAAATGCATCAGATTGTATATTAATTTATTTTTTTTTGGTGCAGAGTCGATTTAAAAAATTAATCAGAGTACCCCTTTCAGACTGTATTAGACAGTTTATTCCATGCTGCACTAATAATTAGTGATTAGCAGCCGACAGTGGGTTATTTTTCTTTTCACAGATGTGCACTTTTGCTCCTTTGTTGGCTGATCACCGACTCAATCTGGGCAATAACTGGTTTATGTGAAGGAGAAATCACATTTGGCATTTTTGCAAAAAAAAAAAAAAAAAGAGTAAAAACAAAACAAAAAACTTATGGCAGTGGCTTTACTTTTCCATATCAACAAAATCTGATAGGAGCCTTAGGTTGTGTTCATATTATCCCACGCTTGTATGCACGATTTCCAAGCAGCCTTAGGGCTGCATCCAACTTCTTCAGCCACCGGTAATCCAATCCTGCACACTCACGTTTGGACGATTCGCTCACCTCTACTCAAGAGCAAATCTTCAAATCTTCTACAACTACAGATTTACTTTTGATGCGTTGCTGCCCATGATGAGACTAATAATTCCTTCCATACTTCCATTATTATATATTCAGTCTCCTCCCATTTTTTAGCTGCTGCTTTTTGCTTAAGGCACAAATATCTGTATGTGAGGTGTTCTTTCTGCCCCCCCCCCCCTCTTCCAAGATGGCTGATGTAATTAAGTCCCTAGCCTGCATTATCTGCAACATTGTAGCTTCTTTGCAATGCTGAGAGGGTTAAGCACAGCGAGTTCATCAGCAGCTTGACTTCATATTAACACCCTTGGCATTACAAAGTAGCTACAATGTTTCAGATAAAGCCTGCCAGGGACTTGTTTACATCAGCCATCTCAGAAGGGAGGGGGAGGAGGGGGAGACAGAGAGGAAGGCTCACACACAGATTTCTGTGTCTTCAGCAGAAAGCAGCAGTTGAGAACTGGGGGAAGGAGACTGAATAGATAATAACAAGTATAGAAGGAATTGTTAGTCTCACCATGGACAGCAATATATTAAAGGTTATATATAGATAGGAGAAAAGTCCAGCACTCACCAGATGATGTCTTCAAAAGTTTATTGCATGGAAACCATTGCAGGGAGGGGGAAGGTGGATCAGTGAAGGTGCAGGCGCATCACCTGGTGATGCCACTATGCCACTGGGTTAGATGCCACTGGGTTAAATACTATTGGGAGTTGTTTGTATGCAGTGCGGGATGGCTGCTTCTCCATTCCTACATATTGAAGGTTATGTTTGAGTGGAATACCCCTTTAAAGGGGTTATATGGCTCTGCTTTCCTCCAGAAACAACACCACTCTTTCCTATGTGCAGTGTACATAACAGCTTGGATCCGTTTAGATAATTGAGGCTGAGCTGCAATACCAAAAAACACCTAAAAATAACAGTGGCGCTATTTCGGGAACAATGCTGACATTTTTTTTTTCTAATTTCATGAAATATCATATTTATCAAATATACTATAAGATCATACTATGAGATCATCTCATTCGTTTCTTCCTCATTTCCATATTGCAAAATTAAAAACATATTTTTGTGAAATTATTCTAAAAATAAGCAGCAGCGCAGCGGATTATCACCAAATAAACCAGCACGAGTCTTCCTTCCATCCCAGTTATAATCATTTCTTAGCAAGAGTGTACAATAAAACTCCATTAAGTTATTATGTGCCGATTACTGACAATTACCTGAACGGGGAGGGACTCCCATCATCCCACTTATAGAGGTCTGGACAGGCTCCGGATGAAGCCATGGATTCTCGGTTTCTTGACAGTCCGATCCAGAAATCCCCATCGGATTTTCCAGAACCTGAGTTTGTAAGGTTTTGTAACATTCTCTCGATGAGTTTTTGCTCGGCTTCACTTTCAATGCTCAGAAGATGGCCTCCTTCCCCTTCACAGACCTGACGTGCCTGATGGTAGCCGACCCGCGCTGTTAGGTCTTGAAAATAAGCTATTTTGTAGCATGGGTGCTTATAATCTGCATAGCAAACTTTACGACCTATAATAAAGATGAAAAAAAAATCAGAATGACAAGTTAAAGTGTATTGTATTATATAAATATAAAAGGGGTACGACAAAGAAAAGTGTTTTTAAATTAACTGGTGGCAGAAAGTTATATAGATTTGTAAAACTCAAGTCTTCCAGTACTTTTCAGATGCTGAATGTCCAGCAGAAAGTGGTGTATATCAGTGCTCACTGCTGCTACCTCTGTCCATGTCAGGAACTGTCCAGAGCAGGAGAGGTATTCTATGGGGATTTGCTAAACTGCTCTGGACAGAGGTGGCAGCAGAGAGCACTGTGTCAAACTGAAAAGAATACACCATTTCCTGCAGGACATATAGCAGCTGATGAGTACTGGAAGAATTAAAGAGTAACTGTCATGTTTATTTTTATTGCAGAAATCAGTAGTATAAGCGATTTTAAAGGGAACCTGTCACCCCCGTGCCGGGGTGACAGGCTCCCGACCCCCTGTTAGAGTCCCCTATACTCACCTAATCCCGCCGGGTCCCGCTTCTGGAGGTGGTCGGGTGATGAAGATCTCAGCCGCTGCAGCCTGGCGCGCGCGCTGAGAGATGAGTCCAACACCCATAGAGAATGACAGTAGAGTCCAGCGCTCGTCATTCTCTATGAGCGTTGGACTCATCTCTCAGCGCACGCGCCGGGCTGCAGCGGCTGAGATCTCCGTCACCCGACCACCTCCAGAAGCGGGACCCGGCAGGATTAGGTGAGTATAGGGGGCTCTAACGGGGGGTTGGGAGCCTGTCACCCCGGCACGGAGGGTGACAGGTTCCCTTCAAGAAACCCTGTAATAGGTTTCATCAGCCAGAAAAGCCTCTTTCTGTACTCAAGAAGCAATCTCCCAGCCTCCCCCCTGACTTCTTATCTGTGCATTATCAGGCAAACACGTCTTCATTACAGAGAAGCCAGTGATGACGGGTTCTGCTCTCTCCATTGTAAGCCTATGAAGGGGGGAGGGGCTGAGGGCGATGAGGGAGCAGGGAGAGGTGACATGAAGGTCAGCTGTTTGTAGACTCTCTGGGCACCTAAACCGCAGGATTCAGGTGTCAGAAAGGTCAGTGCTTATCTATGAACTTACTGAGAGAAGATTGCAGGGTGTTGTGCTGTGCAGGACTGCTCCATGCTCAGTCACTCCTAACAGCCCCTCCCCTCTCCATAGCCACATAATAAAGACAGAAATCCTGCTTCATCTGATGTGAGGGGGGAGGCTGGGAGATTGCTTTTTCAGTACAGAAGGAAACTCTTTTAGTACATAAAACCTATTACAGAGTTTCTTAAAATCGCTTGTACTGTTGATATTTAATGTTTTCAGAAAAATGACCCTGAAATGACAGTTACGCTTTAAGATTTCTAACTGGAAGTAATTTACACATTTATTAAACTTTCTGACACCAGTTGATATAACAATATTTTCTTCCTCCGGAGTACCCCTTTTATCTTTTTCACTGCTGAAAACCTTTATGTTGATATACTACAGTTTTTTTTTAGGCAGTATTTTAGAGAACAGTAAGATTAAAAGCTCCAAAAGTTCCTCAACCTAAAGTTTTCCAGTCTTGCAAAGTTATCTTATACCCACAGGAAAACCTACACCTGCACCCTTCAAAGTTCTCTCCATTCCCCCTGCACTCATTACAATTATCAGTGGAGGAAGAAAGCGGGAAGCTGCATTATCAGTATTCAGCCTCCTGTTACAGCCAGGACAATAATGACATCTGGTACAGTGAATAACCGACTTCATACTGGGTACAGTATACAGCATTAACCCCTCCACTACTCTCCATCATGGATCTTAGAATTAACCATTTGACTGCCCTAAGTTACCAGTATACTGACATTAACCTTTTCACTGTACTAGATTGCCAAGGATATTCTTCTCACTACCCTAGACCACCATGTACACTGACATTAAACATGACATGAACATGAACTTCCCTAGACCACCAGGGATTCTGACATTAACACTTTTGTTTTGTTTACTAGTCCAGGAGGTATACTGACATTTAAGGTGGTTACCCTACAAAGTTGTTGCCTATCTTTGGAATAGGTGATAACAAGTCCCCTAATAGAATGGGACAGTTAACATACAGGCACATGGCCTCTGTGGTTGGTACTTATGTACATCACTGCTCCATTCTGATGGAAGATTTGGTCTCCTGTTTTAAGATCATAGGGGTTCCCAGCTGTTGGTTCCTCCTGTGATCAGCGCAGACTATTATACCCTATCATCACAGTCAGAGTAGAACTCAATATTGCAGGGAAAAAAATGGTACCCATATAGTCACCATTGTAATCTGGCAGCCATTGTGATGCTTTTTAGGCTTTCATGACTGCAGTGCTGGTATGATGATGCTTGTCATGCAGTCATGTGCTCACCTAGTCATGCTACTAGGCACCAGCAGTGATGCATGGGCAGTCACATGATCATGACAGTAGCATCATAAAAGTGATGTTATCATGTGACCTAGTCAGGCTCCACATACTGCACCTGTAGCCAGAAGTGTGCATCCTCACTATGTAACTTGTGCTTACATCACACAATCTTGCTTTCCCCTATTCTACCACATTCTAATAACCTGTGCCCACAGCATTTTTTTTAACAATGCGGCTACTATACTATATGATGAGTCCTGAAAACTTTGAGTAAACTTTTTTCTCTTCCTTATTTACTCTCCAGTTAATAACGTTGAAATCCTCCACTAAAAACAATGCGGCGCCATCCTGACTATTGATTCTAGCTTCCAAGACACTGCCCCTGACTACTCCTGATCAATCGCTATCACATGCCTGCCTGTTCATGAAAGGCCATCGCTGCGGCTACATCTATTTCACATTACATGCTCAACAGTGAGATCTGGATATTCTGTCTCATCTGCTCCAATATTATTCATGCTTGGCATACTAGAGGTTGTGTATCAATACCAAGGAAAACCAGTGGGGCTGCTCCCCGGCAGTCATAGAAACACATGCTGCGTGAGTTTCTATGAATTGGCAGATTGCAGCAGTGAGAACGACCCAAAGGTTATTCTCATTACTGTTATCTATCTCCCGGAGATTCCTGCAATGATATTGGGGACTGAGGTGACGGTGCTGGACTAGGTAAATGTTGTCCTCGTGCACTTTTTTAACATGACAAATTATAAACAGTGTTTGACACTTAAAATATTTTTAGTTTTTCGCTTTCTTATTGGCCATAGATTAACGTGTACGCGTCCGTGAATAAATAATCTGTGATATTGGAACAACGGGGCATCACCCCAGCCATTGACATATACAGTACAGCCTGGTGGACTAATTCTCCCTACAGTAAAATATAGTGACCACCACACATAGAACCTTTAAATCCTTTAGAAAACTTTAATTGGCGCTGCCACTTTAACGTATCCCATGTTGTAGAGACGTAAATGGTAAAATGCAACAGTTACCTGCAAACGCTAGGACTATATATGCTGCCCCCTTCGGACACGCAATAAAAAAAAAAACTTCTTTAAGGATTTTTTTTTTTTTTTTTAATTGAGTTCTTTGTGAACCATTCGATCAAACAGAGTGCACCATCTCACTATGGTAAGGTGACCTCAGAGAGATGGTTCCTAACACTGTGCTCTCTTGGGCTAACATTAAGCCTACAAAACTGGGCATAAAGGATCCAACAAAACTCTGTTAAAAACACCCACAGGAGATGGGTGGAATGCAGACTAATAGGAGGTAGCCACCCACCACATATAACATAATAAGAACTGGACAGCACACCAATACCATTGTTCACACTATGCTGTGGCTAATATACAGACAAAAAAATCAACCTGCAAGTACTAGGACTTACCATATATACCCCAGCTTAGTGTTAGCCCAAGGCCATTGTTAGAAACCACCTCTCAGAGGTCACCTTAACATGGTGAGATGGTACACTCTATTTGATCAAATTATTTGCTAGGAACCTCATAAAAAATAAAAAAAATCTTAAGAGGAGTTTTTTTGTTACCTATGTTTTTTTGTGTGTAAGACAGGGGAGTATATACGGTAAGTCCTGGCACTTGCAGGTTGCTTTTGCACTCTCCTCTTTTCTTCTAAATATTAACTACAGCAGTGTGCAACCTGCACAGTGTGAACAGTGATATTGGAGTCCTGTCCGTTTTTATTATATTGTAGAGATGTGTCAAATGTTTTTAATGATCGCTAATTACTAGATGTATCCAAGAGAAGTGCACATTACTCACATTTTCTTCTAGCACTGTGCCATGTGATCAAGAGAGATTCCCAATGTAAGTCTATAGGGCTATCTTGGTGACACACAGAAAGCTCGGAGAAAGGGGAACTTCCACGCACTTCCCCCCCTGACTGATTAAACCTTTCAATGTCTTTTTTTTTATTGTATTTTATTACATTTTATTTAAAAAGTATGCAAATAATGTTTGTAAACCTCTCAATATCTTTCTATGATATAAGTAGAATACTAAATCCACTACAGCATCCAAAGTAGTGGAAATATCTTCAAGTTTTTATTGCATATTTAAGTACATTTTGACCCACAGGGGGTCTTTATCGAGCATAGTATAGGTGGCTGGCTTGAAATGTCGATCACTCTATTGGATATGCAATTAAACCTTGAAGATATTTCTACTACTTTGGATGCGGTCAGACTTAGTATTATACCTATAATATTGGGCCGTCGATTGGGATTGAGTGTGCATCCTCCAGTTTACATTGTGTATTCAACGTTTTTCCATTGTGCTGTTGGGCCAAACTTTTGCTACTGTATGTTTCTATAATATGTCAAAAACTTTTAAAAGGGAAAGGTACACTTCAATGTATAGTAATGTTGCAATTGTATGGCCTCTTTGACATCTAGTATTGTGGTACCTACTGTATGTGTAGCCAAAACCAGTAGTAGGTCCAAAATGTAGAAAAACATAGTTTTTCTTTATGTTCCACTTTTGGTTTTGGCTACAGATTCAGACCACAATATTACATGTAACAGAAGCCCGAAACATTGCCAATTATCTTTGATTAAAGTCAATAATAAATCAGTTAAGATTCCTCTAGAGGGGACTTTTAGCAATAAAATTTAAAGGGATTTTCCAATCCCAAAATATCTCTGAAAACAGGTGATAAATAATCATATAAACTACAAAATGCATAACACTCACTTAAACAATCCTTGACTGCTACTGTGCTAATGCTTTCCTGGTCACCCATCAGGCTTTGTTTATTAAACTCCAGCAATGATGGTGGTACTGGTAGTGTATTGGTCATGTGTCAATACAAATACAGTCACTGCTGTGACCAGTGATTGGCTGCAACAGTCACAGATCAAGACAACAAAAACATCCCTGAAGCCACTAAAAGAGAGACCGCCAGGAGGCCAAGAAAGCGTCAGCATGGGAGCGGAAGGGGGTTTATAAGGTAGTACTCCTTTTGTTATTTTATACCATTGTCAAATATTTGTATTTGGACTAACTCTTTAACCTATGACTGTGTGAAATTCACCTTCTTCAAATAGGGACACTCAGAAACCCTGCTGTCATGACTGTGGGGTCCCAAGTGTCCCTGCTTAAGTGGTGCAGTGGTCAAGAATACACTTTGCTGCTCTATGGGAAAGGACTGTACTCAGCTATCAGTGCTGTAGACTTTGGGTGGAGCGGCAGTGCACATACTTTACCCAACAGGGATGCTCGATCTCTGGGACAATTCTGTAAATCCAGCTAAACCTGATGGATCGGCCATGATTAGCGGTCCCTTGAAAAGATATACAGTATATAGCTCTAGGAGATCTATGACTGTCATCCTAGACTTTTCGAGGCTGCAGACTAAAGCAATCAATAGACGAGTCATCAGATTCAGGTTCGGAAAAATTTAATGTAAGTTTGTGCCTCTCATATATATATATGTTACAGAGTAGAGGGACACTGGAGCATGCTCAAGTCCGATCGTTTGCAATTTGAATACTGGGGGCTGAAAAAGTTGGATGAAGTCCTACGAAGTTTGGGAAAACATGGATACAGCCATAGGCCTAAGGCTGAGTTCACACTGAGGAATTGAAACAAAAAGCTCTCTGCTTGAAATTCCTCGCCTAATCAGCTCTGGCAGAATAGGAGCAGAATTTGAGCGGAATTCAAGCGGAATGCAATCCAAATTTCAAGCAGAATTTTAAGCAGAATTAACTTCTATAGGATTCTTCTAGCGGAATCTGCCCAAAGAATTGACATGTCAATTCTTAAGGCGGAAAGCCGATCCGCAGCGGAATTTTCTGCGCGAAAATTCCGCTGTGTGAACAAATAAGCGGAAAGTCCATTAAAGCCAATGTACATTCACAATGTTTATTCTTCACGGGCAGATTCTGTGAGCATTTTGCCGCAAGAATTCCTCAGTGTGAACCCAGTCTAAGGCTCTATCCATGTTTTCCAGGATTTCCTAGGGCTGCATCCAACTTCTTAAGCCACCAGTAATCGAATTGCAATCATTCGGACTAATGCTTGGATGTTTTGTTCTCATATACATACACTTGAAATTTCCAATTAACATTTCAAACTCCTATCCGTACATCTTTTTCAGAAACCTTGCTGGTGATATATACATATTTCATCGGCCTGCTGTTTTACTGGGCAGTGTTGTGAATTGAAAGCTGCGTGCTATCTCTGGTTACCTCGGGGTGAACCTTATATCTGACAAACATTCAATTCTTTGATATGGCTTCTAAGAATATTAACTTTATCAAAAAAAGGTTTTACGTCTTACAAAATATCCCGCACATACTATGATTCAAGAGCTTTTTTTGTGTTTAGCTTAAGGGAGAAGAATGCAAAAATTTCCGACAATAATAGATATTTTTATGGGATTTGATTTGTATAAATCTACATCTTTATGCTTTTTCATGCATATTTACGGCATTTGTATGCTTGATTTATACAGTACCAGGAAAAATAAGCTAATCCCAAATACCAAAAACTGTATGATAGCATTAGCCCCAGACGCACAAATGAGCCCAAGATGTGGATTCTACATCAAGAATATGGGATGATGGTGATTATAGTCAATAGGGAAGATTCTCCCATAGAAATAAATGGCAGAATGTTCAGGAATTCAAATGTCACACAGCACAGCAATAACCAGCCAATCACAGCACACATGCAAATAGCTGAATTGTACAGCCAATAGAAACATAAACACAGCTCCATTAGAATCAATAGAGCTGCGTCATAGAGGGGAGGGGATCTCCTCCCACTGGGGGCAGCCTAGTGCTTCAGCCTGGGTCGGGGCTTGGTAATAGACAAGTGTTGTATGTGGGTTCAAAAAACGGACCGTGGCACTGGCATACCCGCGCCTGCACTGTTCTTTTCATATGCAATACCTAAAGCGAATGTATCTGATGGTACGTTCTCTTTAAAGGGTAAATATAAAAGTTGCTCTTAAAAGGCCGGTACCGAATATGCTCTTAAAGGACCCATACTGCATTAATTCCTAAAGGGCTGTTACTGAATTTGCTCTTAAAGGGCCAATACCGCATTCACTCTAATTATGGTGCGTTCACACATACAGGATCCGCAGCAGATCCGCAGCAGATTTGATGGTGCAGATTTAATGCTGTGTTCAGTTATTTAGATGAAATCTGCTGCGGATCTGCAGCAGAAAATCCACTGCGGATCCGGTACGTGTGAACGTACTCTTAAAGGACCAGTACTAAATTCACTCTTATAGGATTGGTACTGAATTTGCTCTTAAAGGGATTGTACTGAATTCACTCTTGAAGGGCCAGTACTGAAGCCAGCTCTTAAAGGGCAGGGTTAAAGTTTCTCTTAAAGGGGCACTCTGGAAGTCACAGTTAAAGGGGTGCTTATTTCAAGCACTATGTATTTTTTCTGTAAATACACACCTAGTTTATTAAGAATTTCCACAAATAAAATGGTGTACATGCCATGTACCACTTCTATTGTGGGTTCATGTATGTTTGTTTGCTTGTTTGTTTTGTGCCATGCTAGGAAATGTGTGCATTAGAGACAAGGCGGTGTGGGCTTCAAAGGGGTGTTGATTCACAAGAGATGTGTCTTGGCAATGGCTTGAAACTGTGTTTGTGTTGGTTTTGTCCAGGTACTCATATCTCCTCCACACTTTAAAACATACCAATAAGTGAATTTCAGTTGTGAGCCCCAATGGGGAAGACAAACGGTTAATATTCTTCACACAGATTTCCTACATTTGTTGCAAAGAATATATATATATATATATATATATATATATATATATATATATATATATATATATATGCAACTTTGCAAATAATCTTGTCTATAAATATTTTACCATATGGGGTAACAGCACCCTGGACCCATATGTCACCATGAATACAGAATCTATACAAAGTGTGTGTTATGTAATCCTACGTTCATGTATTACTCCCTTACTTCTTGCAAACCCACAAATGGAGACTGTAAAGGAGTTAGTAACGCATAGCATATTATACATTCTTAAGGAAACGTCCAAGCTGTATATTCTTTTATATGAGTGTGTGGGATAATGGGGAGGAGACACGGCACATAGAAGCTTCATATAAACACACAGTAAACCCAGAGCCTGCACAGCCTTCAACAGGCATGTCAGAAAAGGCAGGGCTTGAAAGATAGGAATCAAGAAGTAAATCATCTTAAAGGGGTACTCTGGATTTTAAAAATACCGTAAGTTATTTTCAAATCAACTGGTGTCAGAAAGTTATACAGATTTGTATATTACTTCTATTTAAAAATATCCAGTCTTCCCAGCTGATAAGTACTGGGAGGTTTGAGATTTTTAACTAGAGCTAATTTACAAATATGTTAACATAAGAACCTGCCAAAAACTGTCTAGTTACCTCATTCATTTAATCTCTACTCCCCTTTAATAAATACTCCATGCTCTACTAGGGTAGGTTTAAACCAAGAACTGTCATTCCTCTTTAGAGAAAGGGGGTAATGGTCATTCTCCTTAGACCCGCTGATTTTGCATAGACTTTAAAGGGGAACTCCATGTAAGGAAAACCTGTTTTCTAATAAAAGTACATTAAAAGTTATATAGATGTGTCTATATAATGTATTAACATATCTGTCCAGTTCTGCCACACTGGTAGCTGTTTGAAATCCAAGAAGTGAAGAAAACTGGCATCTGTGCCAATCCACATTGTCTCCTGGTCCCACTTCTTTCCCACCTTAGAAGACAAATATTCCATGCCTCTGTCTCATACTGTGTATGTTTGCTGAGCATAGGCTGATGATGCAGACAGGGGGCAGGGTGTGATATCACAGGAGGCGGGGCTGGATCCCCCAATCCCCTGAGTGATCCATCATCTCTGACCGACCAGAAGCAGCTGCTGCAACTTCACTGCAGTGAAATTAGGGCTATGTTCACACATGTTGGAGTTTCATTGCAGTACTGCAGCGTATTCACAAAAATGATGCTAAACATCACAGAGGATCAGAGCCAGCACTACCAATCCCATCCGGACAAAAAAAAAACTAGAGATGGTAGAAAATACAGTACTGTGTGGTGTTACAGGGAGAGAATACAGGGTGCAGTGTGGTGTTACAGGTAGAGAATACAGCATGCTGTGTGGTGTTACAGGTAGAGAATACAGTGCTGTGTGGTGTTACAGGTAGAGAATACAGCGTGCTGTGTGGTGTTACAGGTAGAGAATACAGTGTGCTGTGTGGTGTTACAGGTAGAGAATACCATGTGCTGTGTGGTGTTACAGGTAGAGAATACAGCGCTGTGTGGTGTTACAGGTAGAGAATACAGCGTGCTGTGTGGTGTTACAGGTAGAGAATACAGTGTGCTGTGTGGTGTTACAGGTAGAGAATACCATGTGCTGTGTGGTGTTACAGGTAGAGAATACAGCGTGCTGTTCGGTGTTACCGGTAGAGAATACAGTGTGCTGTGTGGTGTTACAGGTAGAGAATACAGTGTGCTGTGTGGTGTTACAGGTAGAGAATACAACGTGCTGTGTGGTGTTACAGGTAGAGAATACAGTGTGCTGTGTGATGTTACAGGTAGAGAATACAACGTGCTGTGTGGTGTTACAGGTAGAGAATACAGTGTGCTGTGTGGTGTTACAGGTAGAGAATACAGTGTGCTGTGTGGTGTTACAGGTAGAGAATACAGTGTGCTGTGTGGTATTACAGGTAGAGAATACAGTGCTGTGTGGTGTTACAGGTAGAGAATACAGTGTGCTGTGTGGTGTTACGGGTAGAGAATACAGCGTGCTGTGTGGTGTTACAGGTAGAGAATACAGTGTGCTGTGTGGTGTTACGGGTAGAGAATACAGCGTGCTGTGTGGTGTTACAGGTAGAGAATACAGTGTTCTGTGTAGTGTTACAGGTAGAGAATACAGTGTGCTGTTACAGGTAGAGAATACAGTTTGCTGTTACAGGTAGAGAATACAGTGTGCTGTTACAGGTAGAGAATACAGTGTGCTGTTACAGGTAGAGAATATAGTGTACTGTGTGGTGTTACAGGAAGAGATGAGTGAACCTGCCGAGGTTCGGGTTCGTATGAACCTGAACTCTCGGCATCTGATTCCCGCTGTCTGCAACCTCCGTGAAGAGGGTGGATACAGCCGGAGGACCGCATGGAAAACTGGGATACAGCCTATGGTGTTACAGGTAGAGAATACAGTGCGCTGTGTGGTGTTACAGGTAGAGAATACAGCGTGCTGTGTGGTGTTACAGGTAGACAATACAGAGTGCTGTGTGGTGTTACAGGGAGAGAATACAGTGTGCTGTGTGGTGTTACAGGTAGAGAATACAGTGTGCTGTGTGGTGTTACAGGTAGAGAATACAGTGTGCTGTGTGGTGTTACAGGTAGAGAATACAGTGTGCTGTGTGGTGTTACAGGTAGAGAATACAGCGTCCTGTGTGGTGTTACAGGTAGAGAATACAGCGCTGTGTGGTGTTACAGGTAGAGAATACAGCGTGCTGTGTGGTGTTACAGGTAGAGAATACAGTGTGCTGTGTGGTGTTACAGGTAGAGAATACAGTGTGCTGTGTGGTGTTACAGGTAGAGAATACAGCGTGCTGTGTGGTGTTACAGGTAGAGAATACAGCGCTGTGTGGTGTTACAGGTAGAGAATACAGCGTGCTGTGTGGTGTTACATGTAGAGAATACAGCGTGCTGTGTGGTGTTACAGGTAGAGAATACTGCGTGCTGTGTGATGTTACAGGTAGAGAAAACAGCGTGCTGTGTGGTGTTACAGGTAGAGTGGGACCACAATGAAATGATAAAGTACTGGAAATAATTCAGTAACACAATGAAACTGCAATGGGTGAACAGAGCCTAGATGTTCTGCAACAGATTTGGGCGTGGAATGGGCAGGGTGGGGGACTGTGATGAACAGCTGGGGTAAAGCGTTGCATTCTGGAACCTGTAGTACTGTGTACAACTGCTCAACCAGGAAGTACAACCACACAATACAGAACAAAAAAACCCAAAACAAATGGATTTTTGATAGTTTCAAAACTAGGATAGATAGGCAAGTAAGGCTTTATGCTTCTGCAGAAAGTTTATTTTTTTAACCTCTACCTGGAGTTCCCATTTAACTACCCTTCCCCCAATAGTAGGTGTATAATAACTATTAATAGATGTGCCATAAAAACCTTACAGTGATAAATTGTGCTGATGTCTCTTTGATGACATGCCAGGATAATGGCTCTACTTCATATCATTATTTATGTTCATTTATTGCCAGATTTCTGCCTATTGAGTTTTTACTAATATCACTAGATAATGATGATTCTTTTATCAATAGAGACAATTTTTATTATAGTTTTTAGGTTCCACCTATTTTATTCATTGATAGGTATAAACTAGACTCAAACATGCTCTTGTCATGCTCCTCTCTACTCTATCTCGATTAGTCATGTACACAAATGTTTTCTTTGTATTGTTTGTTGTTTGCATGTTTATTTTATAATGAAGTTTTAAGTAGCTGCAGTTCGTAAGAAGGTGAAACGTGAGTTTAGAATTTATATAAGGTCATTTATTTTTTGTTAGATAGCTATAATACATGAGAGCCAAAAAGTCCAACAATCCACCTCAAATCCAATATTTTTTTACAGATTGTCATGATATAGCTTAAACAGAACCAGATAATAGAAAAATTGCATGCAGCCTCTAGACGTCACCCAGAAACACAGCTGCATAATTCTTGCAAACTCTGATTTACATTAGCCAACTAATAAATGCAACCCTGGCAATTACTAGCCTGAGTGATCAAGTCCACTTTCAATGACTGACTATAGGGATACCATGTAGAGTGTATGGAACATCACTGGGGACTGCTCAGCGACTGGCACTGATCCAGGAGAGACAGAATGGAAGTAAAAACTAAAAAAAAAATGATAATAATAATAATAATAATAATAATAATTGTATTATTATTATTATTATTATTATTATTATTATTATTATTATTATATTCAGAGAAAGGAAAAGTAACTAAGCACTGGGGAGCAGAAGGCATCAACAATTTTCTTCTTCCCATACAATCCCTTTAAAGGTTATTTTCGGACATCTGTTGCAAACAGCGGACGTTTTTTATTAGTTGTTCACACACAGTTTTTCTTTTCTCACCGTTCTTTCTCCGTTTTTACTATTAGGGTGGGTTCAGACTACTGAATTCTCGCGGATAAATTCCGCAGAATTCCGTCGCTTGCATGTGCTCACAGCCGCGCGCCTTTCCGCCGGCTCTATAGACACCATTCTATGTGCCGGGTGATTCCGCATTCCGCCAAAAGAATTGTCATGTCAATTCTTTCGATGGAATGCGGAATCAGCCGGCCCATAGAATGGTGTCTATGGAGGCAACGGAAAGGCGCGCGGCCGTGAGCGCGTACAGGCGACAAAATTCTGCGGAATTTATCCGTGAGAATTCCGTAGTCTGAACCCACCCTTACATTCAATGGACTTTATAATTAAGACACACCTAAAGGCCAATTAGCAAATCCAAACTAGAATATTGTACCAACAGCCATCATTGCACTAGGGAAAGGCTAGAAAGTTAAAGGACGTCCATTATTTTAGACTCAAAATGACGGACGTCATTTTAAAAGGAGCTTAAAAAATGTTGTTTGAACATAGCCTTATTCAGGCTTTCTAATGCAGTTTTTGAAGCCAAAGACAAAAACATATCAGTACTTCTCAAATCCTGGCTAAGGCCTTATAAACCACTTAGAAAAAACTGAACATAACACAGCTCTACTATTGCAGCTACCAATGGCCAAGCCTTATCTTTTATACCAGCTAAAAAAGAGCGTCTCATATGTATCCCGCCATCATACAGATGAAACAGAATTAAATTTGTCAGCTCGACTGCACTAAAAAAGCATAGCGTAATGTAACATAATAGGAAATCCGATATCTGAGATGTTGTTATGGTTGGCAGTATCTCCAATGCATCATTTCCATTCTACCTTTTTGAAGTGGACAACACACCTTGCAAAAACCTATTTAAAGATTTCATGCCTCATTTATATAAACTTCAATTATGGAAATCGCGGTGATGAAAAATTAAAATTGAGCTTTCTTCACTTATACGTTAAAGACCGTTGTCTATCCGTGCATAAAATTTCTTGTCAGAATTACTTTAACCAATATACCGAGAAGAGATCTCTGGTGTCTTATCAAATATAAATGGTTTGACTTCTGGAAGAACACCAAACCACTATGCGGTCTAGAGAGAAATACTCTGCAAAATTAGATCTGAAAACAATGGAATCCTTCTACTGTTGCACAAATCAATTAGAATAATACAGTTCCTTGTGGAAATCCAATTCACTGCAGCTCTGACACACTGATAATTTCTTTGTACTTTGTGCCAAATATACATGGACGTGATTTCACATCTACTAGACGTGATATTTAAATGGGAGTGCAATAATCAAGGCAACCAAAATGCATGGTTTAATGAATTACAGTACTGATGGCACAGTGGCTCCCAGTACTCAGATACCCCTAGGACTTAAAGTAGAGCTAAACATGTAGACACAAGACAAACATACATCAGTACAACCATGTAGCAAGACAAGAAGCAAAGAGGATGAAATGGATGATGGAACAATGGAATGATGATGATGATGATGATGATGATGATGACGATGATGACAAAGACTATGGGGAAAGGAGCAACTCTCAGGGAAGCCCTGGTCCACATTACTTAGGTGTTTGGTCATTCTCACCCTAAGTAGCAGCTGGATTAAATCTTAATCGGTCTCAGCAACACGATAGAGAAATATCTTTGAAGAGGTTTTATTCACAAATACTCCAGTGGATATTAAACATTAAAAAAAAGCCTCCCTATCCTTTTCATGATGCTCAGGGCCGTATTCAGGTCTGGTGTGAAGTAGAGATGAGCGGACCGTCAGACTTTTGGTCCGACGGCATCAACGCTCTCTTATCATGCCTGTGATCCCGCGAATATGCGGCCAGGATATTCCAGGGATTTCAACATCGATTCCCTGGAATATCCTGGCCGCATATTCCCGGGAGCAAAACTATGCGTCCGGGATCACAGGCACGACGAGAAAGCGAACTGCTTTCGGACCAAAAGTCCGAACAGTTTGCTCATCTCTAGGGTAAAGGTGTTTACGAGTCACAGTATGGCGGTGTTGTTAAATGTCACGCCTGGAGCTATTACCTACCAATGTGCTAATCCTGTGGTGAGAACATGCTCTCATTTCTTCCTCAGTAGTTATGTGCTGTTACCAGGATTATTGACCATATGCTTGTTGGTTACCACATGAGGGTCTGGCATCTGCTGCATGTGGTGACGTACAGTAAATATGGGAATACGGCCTAAGACTGATCAGATATCAATATAATGTTCAGAAACTAGAAAATCCTGATACTAATTGGTGAGTGTAGATGAAGCATCTTCAGGTTTAGTGCCTAGGGCAGCAGCAGCAGCTGGTAATACGGCCCTGATGGTGTTGTAGCCGATTTACTTTTAATCCAGTTGATGATGGCAGTCAGAAATAAGGGGAATATGATGAAGATGGGCAAGTACTGACTGTTCTGTTCCTAATTGTTACTCTAAACGCTAACCTGACAAATTCACTGTCAGTGCAATGTCTATACGGAAACCCAAAAGTAACTCTCCTTACCAAAAACAACATAAGGGCACTAGTACTCAGCAGGCTGGAGGATAAAACTCAAACTAAGAAACTTGTCACAAGATAAACATAGAAGAATCAAGAATAAACAAAAAAGTACCAAGAATAAACACAAGAACTGGTAACTAGACTAGCTAAGATAACAGAGAAATAAAAGGAATACTGAGTTTAAATGCACAAAACATAAACTTTAATCCACAATGAGTTACAAAATGTAGCAATTTTTATAAAGATGCTGACCAATCAGATTCTCTGCGCTTAACTATCAGGGGTGTCAGTCAGAAAGAGCTGATTCCAAGCAATGTATTAGCTGTGAGATAGCAGTATAGCATCCGCCTCAGTTTTTTTTATATATTTATTATATTTATATATCTATTTATGGTAGGGTTCCCAACAGCAGCAGTACAGTGTTGAACATGATGGACAAGGCAGGAGATATGTGGCTGTGTAAGGCTAGTAGTAGTAGTAGTAGTAGTAGTAGTAGTAGTAGAAGTGTAGTGTCCCACCACGGGTGTTTCTGCTTTGTAAACCCCTAGCTAAAGCCTGTACTACAAGTTAACGTGGTAATGAAGTAGTACCTAAGTTTTACCACTAGATTTCACTGTAATTCGTATATGCACTTGTGTATTGCACAGCTATAGTAAACAAGGGGTTATTACTTGATGTAATCTGTCCACCAATAAGAGCTCTTTTCTCTTCTCCACCTATCTCTGCTCATGTTCTTCTTTTTCACTTTCTTCTCCACCAATCACAGGGGACATTAAACCTCTTGTAGGAAGTTGTCACATGGGGAGAGGAAGTAAACACCCACACAAGTTTTGGTGGAGTGAGGACACAAGATAAGATGGTCCCTGCTGTAGTCCAGCTGGCCCCTGGCTTGGCCAAGTCCCCACCTAGTCAGTATCCAGTGCAGTCTAGTCTGGAGTGTGTAAGTGGACGGACGCATATGGGAGACACAGACACCAGTTTTTTGAAAGCAGAACTTCTACTCACTATGCAGTGTTAAGCCACTAAAGGAGAGGACGAGTCAGAGATCACCCCAACCCACACCGTACACATTTCCAGAAGAGCAGGACAGTATCCTGAAACAAGAGGAATTGATCCCAATAGAACAAATTTGCTACAAGCCTACGTACTCTATCTTGCAGCGCGGGTGTAACCAGGTAAACTTAGCCACTCTGCTAAACTCAGGTAACAAGGTACAACGACAACAAAGGTCAAAACACAGGCACAAGTCTTCTATTTTCAAGTCTTCAGTTTTCTACTTCTTCTTCTTCTAAAGTTCCGGCAGAGCACACTTCTACCCTGGGCTGGGACTCTTAGTACAAACTCCTCTCTGCTACTCTGCACCTGCAGTACAAACTCCTAGATACTGTTTACATCTCTTCTACTTACAAGGCTCTTAGCACAGATTCTGTTCTGAAACGTCTACAGTTTATGATCAACTACTGTACAAAGTATTCTTACAAGTAAAGAAGATTTATTGTATCATAACAGGACACCTACAGAGTAGATACCTCATACTTGGATCATCTCCACTTTCTGTGGGTGGAGGTACCTATAGTCCGGGTGGGTCCCAGCTCCACTCCGGACCACCTGATAAGTACCCAAGGGACCCCCACACAGCCAGGCAGGTCACCGACCAAAGGGGAAAGGGTATGGCTCACCACCCTAAACTAAAAGCGGTTTTGTGCCTCCATACCTTTGTGGCCAACTGGCACTGGTGTCACAACAGTATATTATCTGGCTGAGCTAAATCTTGATAAACCATCACAGTAGTGACGTCACACTCTACCCTCTGGCAAGTGACTGGTCAGCCTTAGTGCACTACAGAAGTAGTAGTAGTAGTAATGTAGTAGTATTACTGATAGAAGCTGTAGTAATAATAATAATAATAATAATAATAATAATAATAGTAGTGATGATAGTAGTAGTAGTAATGTAGTAGTACTAGTAGTAGTATTATAGTATAAAACATTATGGACAGGGCAGGACAGGAGATGTGTGGCTGTGTAGGATTGTGGTGGTGGTAGTAGTAGTAGTAGTAGTCAGGGCCGGATTAAAGGGAGGGCACCCGGGGCACGTGCCCAGGGGCCTCCACCACTAGGGGGCCTCCACAAGCCTGAACCCAGAAGCAGGTTTAGGGCAATAGAAGACACTAGGGAGAAGCTGTGTGCGTAGGATGACATCAAGAATGCACTCAGGATTCCCTGGCCTCCTTATACAGGTGAATAATGGAATGGAGGATATGCGGCATCCCACTATATGCTGCATATTTTCCATTCCTCCTCTGACGCTTCCTCCTTCCTCCTCTGTCGGGTCAGAGAGGAGAGGGAGGGACTCACTGTTCGGCAGCCTGATGAGGTCAAACGGCAGCTCAGGGCCCAGAGACTTCATGCTGCCTGCTCTGTGCTGCCTGTGCTCAGCTCTGTCCTCTCCTCCCAGTGCCCCCCCTCCTACCCATAGTGCTCCCTGTGCTGACCCCCCACCTCCAGCTGCATTCCTGTCCCTGCTTCTGACCCCTCCACAGCAGCCCAATGATGGATGAAGAAGATCTGACAGGTGAAAGCATTGCCTTCATGACAGATCCAGCACAGAGGTCAGTGTACAGTATTGTATGATTTTGTGTAAATGCATGTGTGTGTGTGTGTATCATGTGTATAAATATGTGTGTCTGTATGTAAGTATTGTATGTATGTATGTATGTATGTATGTATTTATGCTATTGCCTACATGCTATGTCTATTGTATGTGTAAGGAGTAGGAAGATATGTTTGGGGTTGGGGTAGAGACACTTGTGGCACATATACGGTAAAGTTAGCGCATATAGGGAGATTTATCAAACATGGTGTAAAGTGAAACTGGCTCAGTTGCCTCTAGCAACCAATCAGATTCCACCTTTCATTCCTCACAGACTCTTTAGAAAATGACAAGTGGAATCTGATTGGTTGCTAGGGGCAACTGAGCCAGTTTCACTTTACACCATGTTTGGTAAATCTCCCCCGAAATGTCTGTGTGGTAAATCTGCCCCATATACAGGAGTAGTTGAGGGGATGAGAAATCAATTTTTAAAAACACCACCCAGTTTGCCGTTTTTTGCCAATGCATCTGTGTTCTATGCACTAGAGGCAGACCTGTCTCTCCCAGTATAACAATATCACATCTATCAGGGCTGCTGCTGCCCTAGGCAATAAACCTGAAGACGCCCCATCCTCACTTACCAATTAGCATCATGATTGGTAGGTAATTCTGTAGCTCCAGGCGTCAAATTTAACACCGCAATACCAGACCTGAACAATACCGGCAGACTGTTACTGGATAACACCGCCATACCAGACGTTATCAATACCACCATACTGTTACTGGATAATACTGCCACACCAGACCTGATCAATATCAGATTTACTGGCAAGTCTGAACAGGAGGTGAGAGACAATAAAAATAAAAACAAAAACAAAAAAAGTTGTTTCCTTCCCCCTGCTCCCAGGTGCTGCCCCCCTGCAAGGTGCTGCCCTAGGCACCATACCACAGGTGCCTAGTGGTAAATATGGCCCTGACCTCTATCAGAATCAAATCTGGCCATGTCATCGAGGGGGATATTGTTACGTTGGGGGAGCCCAGTCCACCACTCGAGTGCTCCATCAACATTGAACCAGCTTCCACTGTGAGACCCAGCGCTATGTAATTCTATTGCACTGGGTCTCATGCTGGAGCCAGGTGATATGGAGACAGTGGGAAGCTCCGCCGTGGAATTCCACTGATTTTACATGAACATATCCTTAGGCTTTAAAGTGACTCTATTCCCACAATCTGTCCCCCCCCCCCCCCCCCCCCCAACCACTTGTACCTTCGGATAGCTGCATGTTTGGCAGGTGATGCAGTTATTGTCATAAAAACAACTTTTAAACTTGCAGCCCTGTGCCCAACGTGAGTATCTGTGCCCTATCTTTGCATCACCCCTCCGTCCCTCCTCCCCGCCCTCTTCATCATTAGGAATGCCACTGGAGCATTTTCTCCTGTCTGAACATTGCACAGGTCCTTAACAATCCAGCCCATGTGCCGGGCTGACACAGCTGATGAATAGGAGGCAATCTGCCTGCATTCCTAATGATGAAGAGGGTGGGGAGGAGGGATTGAGGGCTGGTGCAAAGTTAGGGCACAGATACTTCAGTTTGGCACAGGGCTGCAAGTTTAAAAGTATGTTTTAAGGACAATAACTGCATCACCTGCCAAACGGACCGCAGGACAGATCTTGGATTAAAAGCAGCTATCCAAAGGTACAAGTGGTTTGGGGGGTTCAGATTGTGGGTACAGATCGGCTTTAAACACAGCCGTGTGCAGAATATGATATACAGCCTGTATGTGGCATATGATATATACACTGTATGCAGCATATGATATATACACTAAGGTAGTGTACATAATTGGGAACTGCAGATGGGACCTAGACTTGCAAGTCCAGGTTCTGCCTTCAATTCACAACTGCACATGCTAGCTGTGGTGGCTAACACAGTGGGCAAGAGTGCACAGAATATACTAAAAGGCTGTATTCTCACATTGTATTATTATATAAACACAATGTGGGAGCAGACCCTAATATTTACCCCTCCCCGCTCCTGCCTCTATGGCCTGGCCATTGTAAGTTGTGGGACCACTGTATTTAATATACACTGTATTACCTAAGGGGCATGAGAAAAGTAGAATGACATCTGCTTTATGCACATTTATCGCTCATAAAAGTGTTTGTCATTTGACCTTTCACCCCCTGACCTGAGAAGCATAACTGGATATTGTTACCACTTCATACCTATGATTATATATGGACATGAATAGGAAGAATTATAGTTTTTTTTTTTTTTTTTGCTTTGTTTTGTTTTTGTGGGTTTTTCCCTCCACTCCGCTGCTCTTGACCTATGTCACCCCTGTAAATATGTAAAATATTCTTATACACAGACAGGACATGTGGCCTTTATGTAGACACGCTATTAAAAGTAATGGCGGTGAACGAGTTTTGCTTTGCAAAACCCAATTTAACAATATGTTTAGTACAAAGCAGAGGCATTTTATTGAGTGTAATCCCACAAGATTGATGGCCATGACTGCACTCCCCATCATTATCTGAAGACAATCCAGGAATGAGTGATGCCGCAGTGATTCAGCATCAGATGGCTCAAACAGCTAACTGGATGCATTTAATTACATTATATTAGGACTTAATGACAACAGTAATAAATAACCCGCCCGCAAGAGCATCTATAATACATTGGCTTCACATTTAATACTGCATTATTATTTTTTAGATGATAATATCAGCAGGTATTTTATTTTATTGGCCGTATGTTTAAATATTATTGCCTTCTTTATCCTTAAAGGGGAATTTATTACATTTTTTTTCTCGCTAGGACTCCACAAATAGCTGCAAATTGATATCACCTGCAGTCAATGGTAGTATTGGGTCATGTGTCTGGCAAGGTTGATACTTAAAGGGAGTTCAATAAATTGGAAAATTTAGTTCTTAATATGCTATTAAGGCAATTTAATGGATACCTGTCATGATGCGCCCTCACCCAATGGGTGTGAACTTGCTCCTGCTGCCAGAAATTCGGATAACTATGGATACAACGATGCCATGTCGGTTCCATACTTGAGCCCCATTCTCACTGAATAGGACTAGTGCAGGGAACAAACCTGGCAAAGTCATATCCATAGCTACCTGAACTTTTGGCAGCAGAAGCGATCAGGTGAGGGAACATCATGACAGATGTCCTTTAATTTAAATAGACAGTGTTAGACCACATTAATTAGACCACAATACGCCTATAAAAGTTATCTCCTACTTTGCAGGACCTGCCACATCTTTGTACTGTATTACCTAGCTAATCCATTCATGTCAAGAATGGTTTAAGAATGGTGTAATACCTAGTATCCCCTGTGGTGGTGCTGCTGAGAAATGTTGCATTTGCTGCTAGTTTCCTCTTCAGATGAAGGTAATAATAATAATAATAATAATAATAATAATCATAATCATAATAATATTAATTATTATTATTTATTTTTTTCACCATCTTGGTCTGTATTTTTAGCCAAAAACAGGAGTGCCCCCCAAAGGACGAAAGTCTTTCCATTATAACTTTTTTACCTGCAGACTCAACCTTACCCTTAAAGGACAAGTGCCATGAAAAACATTTTCCCAGTAATTGAAGCACATTACAAAGTTATATAACTCTGTAATATGCTTCAATCACCTATCTGCCTCCCTTCCCTGTCTTTTCCCCCCTCCACCCCCGACCAGGAAGTGTCCTGACTCACACAGACCTAATCACTGTCGTCACCGTCACCAGGCAGCTCCTTCTTGTGAGGATGAGTCATCAGCAGGAGGGCTGCTCTAGCTCCTGTTACAGCAGCCCCCCCTCCCCAGTCCAAGTGATGGCTTGCAGTTGTTCAGCCAATGGGAGCTGAACAAGCCTGTCACCTGACAAGGCAGGGGAGGGGGGAGGAGAAGGAGAAGGAGCTGAGAGAAGAGCTTGGTGACGGTGACAACAGTAATTAGGTCTGTGTGAGTTTAGTGCACTTCCTGGTAAGGGGGTGGAGGGGGGAAAAGACAGGGATGGGAGGCAGATAGGTGATTGAAGCATATTACACAGTTATATAACTTTGTAATGTGCTTCAATTACTGGGAAAAAGTTTTTCATGGCATTTGTCCTTTAAAAGGCACTTATGTTTGATGGTCACACACAGTTCAGTTAGCGTTATGGATGGTCCACATATAGGACACAAGACCTAAAATACCCATACACTTTATACTAAAGTCAGCATAACCTACTGCCGGCACATGTATGGAAGCCTCCTTTCTCTCCAAAGACAGATGACATTGGGGTAAATAAGGGTCTGGTATGATGGATTTTCACTGCATGACACTTTTTTTTTTCTTGAAAGAAAGTTGGTGCCAGTCTGAGTGCAGCTTACTCTTCCGTAGAAAACACATGAATGTTTGGCCTTACATGGCATACAGCTTCATCCATGACTCGTTCCATACAGGTTAAGCACGATCAATCAACACTTCAGAAAACAGCCACACAGAACTCTATGCAGAAAAAGCTGTAACAACAAAATTGGCAGCAAACACACCTATTTCACAGAAGTACTCGACTCTACCAACAAAACAGTGATGTCATGCATCCACCTGTAACCCACCACCGCACGGCTTTCTGTGCCATTCTGTACCGATGTAATTACCAGCAGCATGGTGCACAACGCAGGGAACTCCCTGCCACCATGTTGCCAACCACATGGGAACCACCATATGTCTTCATTTATTATAATAAAGGCAACAAATGTACATTTCATAGATCATTAAGGGCAGCACATGGGAGATGATTATTCCCATGTAGCCTGGTCATCAGGACAGTTTTATATGAATAGGATACAAGGACATTAGGCATCTTTTAAAGTCCAGGTTTTAGTGTAATTGAATCCATGATCAATCCATGATCAAACTTGCATCCATAATGAAGATCCAAACCATATCCATATTAGACATATTATGATGAAACTGATATTTCCGCCTGAGACAAGGCCTGGGGGGCACTGCATTACCCAAGGATACGAAAAACAACAAAGATAGATGTTCTTGCCCACTCAGGACCTGCACTAGTGATAATATATTGGATGAAATTTACTAATACTGATTCCTAGACAATGCAAGTCTGTATGGACAGACTACACTTTATGGATAAACTACACTAAATGTTGTTAGATTGATACCATAGGTCCCATCTGTAGACTGTTCAGTCCAAGTTTGCACTGACTAGTCTAAAGGTAGCCTTTGACCCTCAATAAGCTAAATGTTTGGCCAACATCTATCTCCTCAAACTTGTCGAACATTCATGTATTATCAATGGACAGAGGAGGGGTAAGCCACTACCAGTTGTGAGAACCAACATGGCTAACCTTTCTTTACATAAACATCATCTGTCAGGTTTGGTCAACTTTTGACGAAAAGATTGTCTTTCTTTAGGCAGAAGTAGTGTAGCCAAATCTTGGCAATTTTTTCCCCCCATAGAACACTGCTTTTTAAGCCACATCCTCTTTCCACCAAGACCGCACCCTCATTTTTGCAATCTAAACCTACTTCAAATGACACAAGTTTTACTCTTGTGGTTTTATTTTTGTTTTTTTTCACACTATGCATGATGTTTCAATTGTTAAGTACCACAATTGACATCCCATAGTAAATCTGGGCCATTTTCACCAGGATGGTTCCTTTTAAGATGCAGGTTTATCTGTAAATTTACTTTATCAAAAGAAAAATCTACTACTATGACACATATAGTTATGTATATACCATATTTAGAGCAAACAGTCAGGCACAGTATGAGATAAATTAGAGTTAGTACAGGAGGGGCCATGAAGATACGTCTATTTAATAAGTATTGTAATGAGGCGTGTACAACCGAGAGTGGAAACCCCCCTTTAAGGGCTTGCAATTTGTTTAGGCAGGGTTGTTAATCTTAGCGTATATAAGTGCAGTACTTCCAGTCTTTCATAAATCTTACTGCCAAGAACATGACGTAAGACAGATGTGACGCGTCCAGGAATGAAGCCATTCCCTCAGCACTTTTTTTGCCAATTATTATAAATATGACCGGAATAATTATGAGCTTCTGAATTTCTGCAAATGAGACTGTACATCCGTCGCCAAAAATCGCTATCTGGGAAAGATCCTCAATGTGTTATATGACAAAGGCTCGCGAGCCAAGAGTATTAGTCATGGCAGTTTTACAGTAGCTTTTAAGTGGAAAAGATGTCCATATCTCTGGCGTCTGCTCCATATTGTATATTAAACATTGATCGTCCAAAATGGATTCTTCTCCATAAATTAGCTCCTTGTCCAATTACTACACTTTTATATTATCTGGCCGTCCATCTCTGACGCTTTACAATTCCATGCTAAATCTTTTCGGTTTCCTTTTTTTTTTCCCCCCTAGAACTTTATGACTCAGCTCATTTGTGACAGACTACTTACCGGAGGCTATTGCGTATGAAACATGGAGGCCTATCGCGCTCCACAGAAGCGGGGGGTACGTAGTAATATAATTGATTCAAGCTGATAGCGAGCCTTCTCGAGGTTAGGTTGTACATTACCTCATGAAATTTAATGTGTAACACTACATTAATATAGGATTGAGCACAGCTGTGACTAATCACCTCGGAAGAAAGTTAATGGAGGTTGCCGATGAGAATTTACATAAATGGAAATCCAAAATGTGTTGTTGGAAGTGAAGAAGTTAGATTAAAAACAGGAGGAGGCAGGTGGAAAAACATAAAAGGAACAGAACTGTGTCAACAGGAAAGGTCATTTAAAAGGAATGAAAAGCCGAATGGCTCTTTACTGATTGAACGTATTTGTCCGCACAGTGTATTTTATGATACCACTCAGCCGCGGTCTTTGACATGAAACATCCAGTTCTTACACGGGGCTCTAGATGGCAACAGTGACTGAAAAGTATAAAGTAGCTAGTAAATGTTTAAAGAAGCTGAAGAGCAGGGCCATGACCTGACAGAGAATAAGAACCTGCCCAGGGATTGATGGCACATGACCTGGATTCCTGGGATCCCACTGCTTTCAACGGAGTCTGTGTCTTCAGGATGTAGACCATTAGTTGACCATTATGTTTACAGAGTAAAGAGCCATTGGCTTTCTGCCCCATGACTTGCAGCTATCCTATTTTTGTCTGTACCTAGGCCTGTTCCAATGCATCTGAGAACCACTATCCTCCTGTTATCTCTCAAAAAGTCCCCATAAATTTATAGGGTCATCCAAAACCCACCGAGAGGTGCTGGATATTCTGGGACCAGGATGGCATGTATCAAGGGGAGCAAGATTGTTGCCACATTTGCCATCATTTGGTGGGATAGATGAGCCGCATTTGTCTTTTGCACACACCAGGATGATTATGCTCTGAGGCTTCCAAAACGTATGAGTTTTATGTCATTTACAATAAAGAATTGAACTTTACAGAGCCGGAAAAGTTTTATTTTCTTGTTCGGTACATATACCAAGTATCCTCAGGAATTCTCACCGGCTGACCCTTCACTTCATTTATTAAAGTACTAGGTGTATAGGTGTATACTTTGGGCAGGCCCAGTGAGTTAAATGGGCTGGAAGTGGTCTCTTAGTGACTATGTTTGGTCCATTTATGAACATATACTGTTACTTCCTGCATATTTGAGTACAAAGTAATAGTAAGACAAAAGTAAAAACAAAACAAAAGGTAGAGCGCTTCATTGTGTTACACTGTGTCAGATTCAACATACATAAGGAGAATGAACAGGTCACAGTTCACCTGGTGGGGTTGTGTCAAGTTCAGGCACAAAAAAGGAATACTCCTCTGCGTAGCCCATATCCTTTTAGACTACTTTATTAATCCATAGGTAATATGTTTTGGGGAAATTATAACCCCTTTATCAAACCTCAAGGATGGTGTGCGAGCACTTTAAGGCTATGTTCACATTACGTGAACACCCGGCTGTTCTGTGACCCCGGCCGGGTCGAGGAACGGCCGGTTTTAGCCTGGATCATCCTTAAGTACCGGCCGGGTGATCTTTCCGGCCGCGGAGCTCTGATGCGGGCACATCAGCGCGCGCCCGCATCAGAGCTTAACATAGCCCACAGTGAAGCAAGAGGCCCGGAGCCGCTCGCTTCAATGTGTGAACTGACAGGTCTTTCTGCGTCCGGAATTCACTGAATTCCGGCCGCAGAAAACTGACTTGTCAGTTTTTTCCGGCGCGGCATGGGATCCCCGCCGGAGCGCGTACGATGTGTGTACGCTCCGGCCGGGATGCCATTTAAAGTAAGGCTATGTTAAACACCATAAAACTATGCCCGTAGTTCTGTGGCGAGAACTACGGCCGTAGTTTTACGTAGTGTGAACATAGCCTAATAGTGAACCCAGCCTAAAATGCAAATTCTTCATGTATAAATATGGATTGGGGTTAGGCATTATACACAAACTTAGGGGGTATTTACCAATAGGTGGCACTAGAGACAAGATCCATGTCCTTTGAATGGGGTTAGGAAATTATATATCCATATACAGTCAAAGTCCCATCGTATAAATGAAGGCTGCCATAAAATACATTGTACGTCAAGGTCGGTAGACAATGAGCACCAAGGGACTGTTCTAATGTCACTGCCAAGTGTCTTTGTGCTGCACCGCTTCAGTTCTATCTTTTACAATTGTTAAAGCCCATAGGGAAGTTGTAAAACACTTACAGCCTATATACAGCTGTATCAGGATGAACTCTCAACCTTAAAGTTGATGGTGTCATAAATGCACCTTTTTAGGAGTGCTCAATTCGATGGAGCTCAGACATCTGAGTACTGCACTTTCTAAGCTTTCTAGTTTATATTTTTAAATATACAAAAGGAAACCATGGTGCAGTAAAGTACAAAACCAAAGGTATTGTGCACCATTCAAAAACAGAAATTATTTAGTTTGCACTTAACGCCAATGTATCACGTATCATATAAAGTTGAGTTCACATCTTTGTTGCGGAGTTTGTTTTCTGTTCTATCATAGGAGCAAAAAGAATCAATCATACAATGGTCAACAATGGCTGGACTTCCTTGATCTTCTTTGGGTTCTATCATGGTGTCCAATGTTTTTCGGTCATATACGATGGGATCTACCATAGAGACTTTGAACAGTGGACCCAACATGGATGTGAATAGAGACTTTGAACAGTGGACCCAACATGGATAGAGACTTTCACTGCACTGACTCAGTAGCCTTAAAGAGGTTTTCCGGGATGCAGTAGACAGCTGAAGCCTTCTGCTCCCATGATCATTTACCATTACTTAGGATAAGTTATATTCAGTAATCCTAACTGCATTCATAACCCAGCAAATTCTGAAACTTGATTACATCAATGGTAATAGGATAATTCATGTACCCCAGAGCATAGAATATGGAGAATTTTTTCACTTTTATGTTCAATCACTTAATTTCAAAATGTCTTGACATCTGATATCTCTTGGGTATAATCACATTGAATATACATAGGTAAGTAAGGAATATGGACAGGTGGGCACTGAGGACAAGCATAGACTTATTACTACAAGTACCTTATTATATGACAAGCTTATTTTCTAGTTTTAGATTGAGTTAAAGGTGAAACTAAGTTGATATATGATTTTATTAAAGAAAATAATTTCTTTCATGGTTCCACTGAGTGTCAGCAGTAAGGGGTTACATGCCCCCTCTTCTGTGACCAATGACATTGTCAGGGACTTCAGGGTTGCAGAAGCCCTGGTCCTGGCACAGTTAGATATCGCTATTGCTGCTGCATGCAATGTATTATAATGCAGTCTATGGCAATTTCATCATATCCGTACACTGCTCACTTTAAGGGTACGTTCACACTTACCAGATCCGCAGCGTATTTTCTGCTGCGGATCCGCGGCAGACTTCATTTAAATAACTGAACACAGCTTCAAATCTGCACCATCAAATATGCTGCTGATCTGCTGCAGATCTGCTGTGGATCCTGTAGGTGTGAACGCACCCTAAGAGTGAACTGCGTACCTGCTAGATTTTTGAGAAAGTATTCTGCACGCAAGCAGAATGACAAATAACCCTTTAGGGTGCGTTCACACCTACAGGATCTGCAGCAGATTTGATGCTGTGTTCAGTTATTTAAATGAAATCTGCTGCAGAAAATCAGCTGCAGATCCTGTAGGTGTGAACGCACCATCAAGCAAGCAAGGTCCATTAGCTTAAGCACAATAAACCTCACCAGACCCATTTCTTTGTAAAGAGCAGATTTGTAAGCATGCTGTAAGTCCTGTGCAGAGGTCATTCTACAGGGTATAAAAGGGCTGAGCTACTATTACCTATTATCTATATACTGGTGTAACCTTTGGCGTTAATGCTATAGACTAGAGATTAGTGAACCATTAGCATGCTCGGGTTTGTTTGAGCTCAATCTTTCAGTATTTGATTAGCGGTGGCTGCACAACTTGGATGCAGCCCTAAAACTGCCTCGAAACCATAGATACAGCCACAGGCCATAGGATGTATCCATGTTTTCCAGAACCCCCATAGCTGCATCTGTGGTGTCCCACCATGGGTGTTTCTAATCTGAATACCTGTCGCAAAGCCTTGCACTCTAAAGTAAAGTGGTGGTGAAGTTATGTATGAGTTTTGCCATTAGATGTCACTTTGTATGATTTTGTATATGTTGCACAGCTGTAGTCACTATAGGGTTACTGTTTTATTACCACATTGTCTGTGTCAGCCAATGAGAGATGCTCTTCTTTTTCTACCCATCCCTGCACTCTATACATCCACAACACAACCCTAAGGGGACAGTCAAGGGTAGACCAGCTGGGATAGTGGACAGACACACATGTAGGGAGAACGCAGAGACTTTCCTTTTCCAAGCTACATATACAGACACTATGCAGTGCTAAACAGCTAAAGGAGGACAAGTCAGAGATCACCCCAGCCCATGCCGACAAACTCCCTTTCTATGGGTGGAGGTACCGACAGTCCAGGTGGGTCATCTCTCCACTCCGCACTACCATGATAAGAGCCCAAGGGACCCATCACAACCCGGCAGGTCACCGACCTGCGGGGATCAGTATAGCCAGCCATTACAGGCCAGGATAAAGGGGTCCAATCATCGTGGCAGGGTTAAAGAAATGATTTACCCACTCTTGGCGCTGAGCTGCGGTTACAGATGGAAGCAGATGTTGGTACTTCTGTTAAAATACATTTAATATCTAAAATAAAACAATGCGTTTCAGGGTACAGGGACCCGTTTATCAAGTTAAAAGAGATTTTACCCTATGGCGCCCTGCTAATTTCTTTTCAGCCACTATATGATGACCACAGAAGCGGCGTCACCAGAAACAACTCAACAGGTGACCAGTAAGACACCACCCATCCAACTTCTGCCGCCACTGGTAATCAAATATTTTGACAAACTGGAATGTGCTCAAGGATATCTCATGTCGACTGTAGACAATACTTTCCAACAGATTCTTCATCATCATAGACAGAACAGGAAACTTAAACTAACTTTTAGGCTAAGTGGTCAGAATGAAAATTATTTGAACATTTTGGCTATGTTCACCATCAAAATGACGGCCATTTTTGTTCAACAACCGTCATTTCATTAAATAGCTCGGAACCCTCTAGGAACTGTAACTATCCTATAGTCACAAGTCACACCTAAAACATAGACAAGAAACAAGCTCTGAGGAACTACTGTCCACCAGTGTATTACAAAATATGATTTTGTGATACTCTATTGGGAGATGTATATGCTATGAGTCTACAGTATGTGATTATTATTATTTATTGAGCAGTTTTTATGACAAGACACATGATAAGATAAATTGAATATTATCTGTAGTGCACAATATTTGTAGTTATATATACCTATCCACCTAGTGGTTGTTATGGGTCTTGCAGTTTGGGGGTTTTAATAGCATTTGTACATGCATAACTTTACTTCCCTTACGTCCTCAGCAGCAGCACAAATGGGGAAGATCCTATCTTCCTGCAATGGTAGGACAGATGGTACCAATAAAAGAAGACTGATTAGGAGCCCTATAAGAAGGCCATACAGACCCCTCCTCCTTGTGTTTTTTTCTGTCCTCCTGTGGGACAGGTGGTAGGAGAGGGAAGCAGGCTCAGGCCTATGTTTGTGTCTGCCTTTCCTTTCCAATGATTCTACCTTTCCACATGGTCGTGTGGAGAGGGGGGTTTATAAAAAATGTTGTTTTTTTCCTGCTCTGCTGTATCAGAGAGGAGATTTACTTTTTAGTAGAGCTATCACTCAGCTTTTCTGCTGTATGAAGCCGCTGTGTGAGGGAAGCCATGAAGCTGCTGCAGTGAGTATCATGGTGCTGCCAGATCTGTGTCCTCACCTGGGCGGCTGCTGATGTTTCTTTATACTTCAGCAAGGTAAGGTATGCTGCTTTTTCTTTTTGAGTTGGAAGCCTGGCCTGTGTGTCAGGAGGATTATTGGATATATATATATATATATATATATATATATATATATATATAATATGTTGTATGAGGCTTTTACGCCTCAAATGTTTTGTTTCAATATCTTTCACTTTTTTAACATTTGTTGTGCAAGTCCTGTTAGATTGCTTCACTATATGAGTGACCTATGTAACTATAATGTGTGTACATGAACACAGCTTTAGAGCTGCTAGTTGTGTATTTAGTACACCTGCTGTCTCATTATTTTCTCCAGTACTGCTACAATGAAGCTATGAAACTGTGTGTGTGTGTGTGTGTGTGAACACAGCCTTAGTGCTGCTAATTGTGTACACCTGTTGCCTCATTACTCCTGCTGCCTGATTACTTTCTATAGTACTGCTATCAGATGCAGTGAAGCTCTGAAACTGTATGTGAACACAGCCCTAGAGCTGCTAATTGTGAACACCTGTTGCCTCATATCTTTCTATAGTACTGCCATCGGATGATGCAGTGAAGCTATAAAACTGTGTGTGTGTTTGTGTGTGCACACAACCCTAGAGCTGCTATTTGTGCATTGTGAACACCTGCAGCCTGATTACTTTCTATAGTACTGCTACCAGATGATGCAGTGAAGCTATGTAATTGCGTGTGTGAACACAGCCTTAGAATTGTAGTTGTGTACTGTGTATACCTGCTCTGATTACTTTTCCAGTATTGCTATCAGATGATACAGGGATCATGTGGAGCTTCTGTGTGCTGACATTAAGAATGCAGTGAAGCTTCTGTGTGTGAACACTGTCTTAGAATTTAGTCGTGTACTTTGTACACCTGCTGTTAATTACCTTCACTAATACTGCTATCAGATGATGGTTATCATGTGGACCTTCTGTGTGCTGCTATTTAAGAATGCAGTGAAGTTATGAAGCCACTATGTGTGAACACTGCCTTAGCATTGTAGTGTACTGTGTAACACCTGCTGTCTGATTTCTTTCACTATACTGCTATCAGATGATGCAGTGCCCTATGAAGCTACTGTGTGTGTGAACACAGCCTTGGAGTCTGAAGTTGTGTACTTTGTAACACCTGCTGTCATTACTTCCACTAATACTGCTATCAGATGATGCAGTAGACATACAAGACTACTGTGTGTGAACACAGCCTTAGAGATGCTGGATGTGTACTGTGTAACACCTGCTGTCTCATTACTTCCACTAATACTGCTATGACATGATAATACTGCTATCAGATGATACAGTAACCATATAGAGATATATGTGTGAGCACATGCTTAGAGCTGCTGGATGTGTACTGGATACACCTGCTATCTGATTATTTTGCCTAATACTGCTATCAGATGATGCAGTGATTCTATGGAGCTTTTTTACGCTGTTCCAGTGCTGCTATTTAAGAATGCAGTAAAGCTACTGTGTGTGAACATGGCCTTAGTACACAGATGTACACATCTACAATCCTATCTGATTACTTTAGTACTGTTATCAGATAATGCAGTGACCTATGAAGCTACATCCTTAGAGATGTTGGATGTGTACTGTGTATACCTGCAGTATAATTACTCTGTAATACTGTGTACACCTGCTGTCTAGTTACTCTCTGTAATACTGATATCAGATGATGCAGTGACCCTATGGAGCTTCTGTGTACTGAAGGATGCAGTAAAGCTATGAAGCTGCTATGTGTGAACACCGCCTTAGGATTGCTGGTTGCATATTCAGTGCACCTGTGTGTCTGATTCCAGGCACTCTGCACTAGTCTGTTAGTCGGCCGGTCAGTCTCGCACAATTTCCATCCTTGGATGTAGCAGGATTCTGGTGACAGAACTTCTGGAGGGGAAAAAGCTTTCTTGGCGTACAGATCCCGCAAGATTCCACTTTCAGGTGGCAGAGAATTTATTTGTGGATTGCAACTATTCTCAGAAGAGACAATGACTGTTTAAGATTTTACATCTGAATGATAATCTACAGGCTGAACTGGATGGAGTCAGAGGTTATGGCTCCTTCAGATGAACAAAGACCTTGTTAAAAAAAAAAAAAAAAAAAATTCTTAGTAATTTTCAAAAATAAATAAATAAATAATTGTCTCTTACTACTGTTGAGCAGTATAATTGGCTGCCCGATCCCCGCAGTTTGGAGACAGGTCCTTCGTTGTAAGGGGGCAGATGTTCACTCCAATATAAAGATAGTTGGATCTGTATTGGACATCCTCATAAAAGTCGTTTTTTTCTTATGATCAGGTCCATTATCTGCCCCAGTCTAACAAGAGGAGAAGGAACTTCTACTTTTGTTCCCCATTCCGTAGTAATTCTAGTACGGAAGGTAAAGGAAAGAATCCTGCACAAGAAGGACCAGATGTCTCTGAGGCCTTGGGGATGGGAACAAGAACTTGTGACTACGTCTTTCTGATTATTTATTTCCATAATAAGAGAGGTCTGTACCAGTGTTATATGATAGGAAAGGCTACCATATTGAATTTTGATCTGTGGGTCCCTCCTAGAGGGATGTTATCTGACCGTGTATACCTGTATACAGCCTCCTCTGAGGAGGGTGCTGTATGTGTGATCTATGATTTGTGGGTCCCTCCTAGAGAAGGATGTTATGTGACCAGGTATACCTGCATGTACCTGTATACAGCCTCCTCTGAGGAAGGTGCTGTATGTGGGATCTATGATCTGTGGGTCCCTCCTAGAAGAAGGATGTTATCTGACCAGGTATACCCACATGTACCTGTATTCAGCCTCCTCTGAGAAGGCAGTTGTATGGAGGATTTATGCTCTGTAGTTCCCTCCTAGAAGAAGGACGTTATCTGGCCATGTATACCCGCATGTACCTGTCTACAGACAAAAACTGCATATTCCTTTACATCAAGATCTTTTTGTACAAGGCAATTGGCATTCTTTTCAATTTACAGCCCTTCTGTTTGGAATCATCTCGGCTCCATCTACAGTCACCAAGCTGATGTCTATTGTACTTTTGACTGTTTGAGAAAATTTAACCTCATCATTGTTTCTGGCATGGGCCAATTCCTAGAGAAGAGAATAGATCCCCAGTCTGTGACATTCTCTCTTCCTCCAGAGAGATTACAGAAGTTGACACAAGTCGGGGTTCTCAGTACTCCCCAGTTGCTGTCACTTCATCTGATACCCTTGGGTCTTATGTCTACACTGGAAATAACACCCAGAGACAAGGATAGCTTTCCCTGCTCAATGGCAGCAGTCTCCCAATGAAGTGGGTAGAGAAAACCATTGATGTATCAAGCACACAGTGGGGCGCTTGTATGCAGGAGCAACGAGCAAAGGAGCCTTAATCCCCATTAGAGATGTTGCTGGCATCCAACATCTAAAGGGAATACTAGTCCACTCCAGCACATCAATCTATGGAAAGCTATCAGTATAAGATCAAAACCGCATCTAGGATGGCGCATATCGATCTTTATAGGGGCACTAAATCAGTAGCATTACTACTGGAGGCAGGGGCATTTTGTCTGCTGGCAATCTATGCTGCGATGTAATCCTGTCGGAGGAACAGTCTCTGGACCAGAAGCTTTCTGGTAAATCGCATGGAGGATAGACCTATTCCTATTGAAGGTTCAAATTGGGAACCCTTTTTTCCTCACTCCTAAAAAGCCCAGAGTCTTGCAGAATCTCAGACAAGGTTGGGCCTTGGTCAGCCTCATTTGCCCCTATTGACCCAAGAGGGCATGGTTCACAATGGTGAGCCCCCTGCCTAAGAATCTTCTGGGAAGTCTCCCAGTCTCCACAGCTACTGACACAGAGTAGCAGAGATTACCCCCAGCGTCCCTGCCAGGTGTGGGCAGAGGCTAAAAATCTTGCAAGTAGCAAGTCTATGGATTCATGATGGCCTTTTATTATCTAAAAGCATGGCATTCTCTCCTGATGCTAATTCCGTAGGAATAATCTGGAGGCTTCGGTATACCCTCAGTTAATAACTTAAGAGGGTAGGCCTGTTCGACGCTTGACTGCCGTCAACAAGATGGGTATTGATATGCTGTCAAAGTGGTGACCACTCTTCTGCAGTCCAGAGCCACAACTGCCTACAGAATCTACCTGAAGGTAAAGAAGTTGAAGCCTGGTGGGTGAAAGTCTCTTCCACATCTCCATTGTTACAATCCATTACTCCTGCCAACATGGGAGAGAAGGAGCTTCATCCCTTAGATGTGGGAAGGGCTTGGAGCATGTATATTGAACGGGCAAACTCCTTCAGGAAATGTAACCACTTGTTTTTATCCTTTGCAGGGAAAAACAAAGGATGCAAGTCATCCAAAGCTTCTCTGTCCATATGGATAAGGGAAGTCCTCTCCATATGCTACCAAGAAGCTGGATTACAAGTACCTGATGCAATCAAGGCACATTCAATGAGGGCAATATCATCCACATGGGCTGAAAAAAGATCTGTACCCTTGGAACAAATATGCAGGACTGCTTCATGGTCGTCCGTCATTACCTTTGTCAAGCACTATAGACTAGATATTCACGAGTCTGATCAACCAGTTTTTGGCTCAGCCATTCTGTCTTCTGTAATGTAATGGCCCTCCCTAGTCTGTTTTCATAGCTTGCTATATCCCCATTTGTGCTGCTGCTGAGGACGTAAGGGAAAGGATAATTTTTTACTCACCGTAAATTTTCTTTCCTGTAGTCCGAAGCAGCAGCACAGACTTCCCGCCCTGATTTAAACAATCTATAATTTATGCAGCATAACTTGATTGTTGCAATGCCTTATTAACTAAGATTTTATTATGAGTTTTTCATTTTTTGGTCGTTAGAATTGACACAAGGAGGAGGGGTCTGTATGGCCTTCTTATAGGGCTCCTAATCAGTCTTCTTTTATTGGTACCATCTGTCCTACCATTGCAGGAAGATAGGATCTTCCCCATTTGTGCTGCTGCTTCGGACTACAGGAAAGAAAATTTACGGTGAGTAAAAAATTATCCTTTAACTTAAACCATACTGCACAAATAAATAATTGTAATGCCACTATACAGTACACAAATAAGATATCCATGTAACAACAGCTCATATGACAGTATCAGAATATTTACATTAGTAGCTCGATCATTATTCTTGTGATGTCTGAGTTTTCCCCATGCACGAATGGTCTTAGGGCCCTATTCCACCGGACGATTATCGCTTGCATAATCGTTAACAATTAACGATCTCGATCGACCGCTATTGCGAAAGACCTGAAAATGTTCACTCATTTCCATGGAACGATAATCGTTACTTATGATCGTAATTGCAATAGTTTTTCTTCGCCATTTATTCGCTATTGCGTTAGTATCTATTGCGAACGACCGAACGATGTCTTATTCAATGCGAACGATTTGCGAACGAACAACGATAAAAATAGGTCCAGGTCTTATAAAGCGATCAACGATTTCTCGTTCGGTCGTTAATTGTTAACTGCATTTCAACCGAACGCTTATCGTTTAGATTCGAACGATTTAACGATAATCTGAACGATAATCGTCTGGTGGAATAGGGCCCTTAGACTGCCTTTCATTAGGGGTGTGTGTGTGTTTTCCTGCTTTATGATCTGGCACAGATACCTATTCCATCATATTGTACTTTCTGATCTGACTTGGTTTTATTTGATTGAGCCCCTCTTTGCAGTCATTCATGTTTATACGTTTAGCATGGCTTTCTACAGAGGTCTGTCCTGTAATCCTAATAGAATTTATAACTAACTAATTACCTGGGATCTCATCCATGCCACTCCAGTAATTGGGTTTTCTAGTTCTTATTAGTCAAATTCATTTATCCAATTTTTCTGAATGGTTCATGATTGGTTACAAAAATTAATCTCCTTTCCTAATGCCAGCTGTCAATTTGTATTTCTTTTTAAAGCTGATGGAATTAATCTACAATATGTTAACAAGGTTATCCAGGATAAGAAAAACATGGTGACTTTCTTCTAGAAACAGCACCACTTTTGTCTTCAGTTTGTGTTTGGTATTGCAGCTCAGTTTTATTGGAATGAATGGAAATCAGTTTTAATACGACAAACAACCTAAGGACAAAGCTGTTTTTTGAAGATGACAGCCATGTGTTTTCCAATGCTGGAAAACAATTTTAATGAAATCCCTTTCTACAATACACTATAAGGGCCAGTTCACACTGAGCAAATTCGGTGAAATTCCACAGTGGAGCTCTCAAACAGGGTGTCTATGGGAGGGCTCACACACTTGTCAATTCCTTGAGTCGAGGGCCGTGGAGAGTGGAGGCATGCAAGCCCTCTCATAGACACGCTGGTTGACACTGAGGCTGGTGGGATTCCGTGGCAGAGAGCTCCACTGAATTTGTTCAGTGTGAACAGGCCCTACATTTCAAAAACATGAAGTATCATGTTTCTGAAACCACACACAAATACAAACACACAGACACACGCGCGCGCGAACACACACACACACACACACACACACACACACACACACACACACACACACACACAGAGCAATGGGCTCTTTGCAGGGGAAATACTAAATATATGGGCCCTTTTATACTGTCCCACGGATCCACTAGAAAAGCCTGTAGTTGGGGTTTCTATATGCCTTAGGTTTACATTGTTCTATGAACCAGTATATTTTATACTGAAACTATAGTTTGTAATCAGACAAGGCTGTCTGTAAAAACACCCCCACACAACACTGAAGGTACCTTCTAGAAGTAAGGTGGAGCTTATTCTAGCACTGTTTTTCTACAGAAAGGTATTCAGAGCAAAAACAAGTTTGAGTGCAGGAGTGAAAGAAATGAGGTATTCTTCTGTGAGGGGAAGTTGTGCAAGGACCTCACAGCTCTTAATCTAGGACCTAAGTAGGTTTCAGGACAAGCCAAGTGCAGTCATGGCTAGCACATTACCAAGATAGGTCTGGCCCCCACGGTGGAGAAAAAAAATCGGATTCAAGTAGTTAGAGACCTTCACCAAAATCGTACTGCTACCGGGAAAGGCGAGCTTTCTAGAGAGATGAACAGCTCAAGAGTCTACAGAGAGAAGACATTGGAAAACCCTGCATCAACTTACACAAAAAGCTTCTCCGGACCAATAATTTGTGCCTATTAAAAGTAAAGAGAGTTGTAAGTTACCAAAATTGTAAGTTATATCTTGTCCCTGTCTTTTATTATAAACTAGCATCAAGGCCACGCAAACCGGCATCTTCCAAGAGAAACACACATACAGGGAGTGTCCTGAGGTCTACAAAAACCATCATCCTAGTGCAACCAGCCCCAGGAGGATGGATGAACTGGTGGAAAACTCTAACCACTGTGACCAATGTGAACTAAACTGTGGCCTTTAGAGGGCTACAGCCTTTATCATTCCAGCAACTGCACTGAATCTCCACACCTCATTTCTCCCTAGGCTGTGGTACTTTACTCTCCAATAACTCACCATAGAGCATCTTTTTCTCACCATTTTTAGTAAGCCAATAAGTTCATTAGCTTAGTTACCAACATGCAATCTAATGGATGGTAGGAAGATTTTTTTTAAAGTGTATTGGGGCCTCCTTACCTACTAAGTACACATATGATATGTCTGTAATTGTCAGATATATTATAAATTATAAAATAAGGCTGTATAGAATTGAGCACAGCATGGGTCAGGCCGGGCAACTTGGACAAGAGGTAGTAAATAATTTAGATAATGATATGGAAAAATGCTACTGGGGGATGGGAATTTAACATTCACATCCTAAATGGTTATTGACCAGTTCCAGCCATTGTCAGCATATGGGGAGATATATGTGTTGTATGCTGTAAATGAGATATGTCTTAAAGGTTACTTTTGACAGCCAAGGTAAGATTGCTGGTAGGAAAGGGGATTGTGCATCTGGCACATCAATTTCTCCAATACTGTCTATGTGACGATTAATCGCCCAGTTCATGTTGACCTTTCCTCTCTTGTCCTTTAACTAGTGCTACTGTATGTTCCTAATATTTATAATGGTAATATAATATAATACATTTACATACATTATACATCTGATCTATAACTATTAGTAAAGCCAAAAATAAAAAATAAAAAAATTGTTGGCGCTATACAAATAAATATTATTATTATTATTATTATTATTATTATTATTAATTCAATGGATACATAAAGCTCCAATGACGTCATTGACTATTTTTGAACATTATCAATGTATAATTTCCATCCTGGAGAAATGCGTACTGCAGACTACCACCGGTAAGGAGCACAACCACTTTTCATGAAGCTCAGGAAGGGGAATGGAAGGCTCACTAGAAAGTTGACCTACCCAGCTCCTCTAGGGAAGCTCCACTAACGTAGCTGCCCATACGTGGACTATCCATATATCTTATATATGGATAGTTACATAATCAGAGCTTCCCCCGAGCCTTCCCCAGGGTCACTGTATTCATGGGATATGTTGCAGCCCCTCATTGGAGTTGTATATGTTGGCACTCCTTACTACTTATACTTCTGATGAAAGGATAAAATGTAGTGCGAACAAAGGCAAATACTAATTTATTCTGCGTAAAGTGGAATTTTTCAGCTGCTTATTAACAGGGGTCTCTGAATCTTGACCCACACTGATCATCTTCAACTTTATTTGTAATAGAGATTAATTCTTCACCTTCACGACACCTCTTAGACCATAAGCCACCTTACTACTCCAATCTGCATCATGCATGGTGACAAAGAGGGAGATTTATCAAACATGATGTAAAGTGAAACTGGCTCAGTCGCCCCTAGCAACCAATCAGATTCCACCTTTCATTCCTCACAGACTCTTTGGAAAATGAAAGGTGGAATCTGATTGGTTGCTAGGGGCAACTGAGCCAGTTTCACTTTACACCCTGTTTGATAAATCTCCCCCATAAAGAAAATCCTTGGAAACTTCCCAATTTTCTTGCGGCGTTCCAAATTTGGGAACAGATGAGAAAATTTCCAGTAGCGCAAACAAATGTAAATTTAAATACATAAATTGTTATAGATTGCCATAGCTTCTAAATGATCAGATTTTGAATGAATGTAAAACAGTGATATGCAGTATATGCTTATACATACCTCCTATCTATCTACTATTGCAGACTCTTAGCAGGGGCGCCAAGATTGTTCACAAACTGTATTATCAGCACTGTGAACGGTGTGAGGCGATTTCTCAATTTCAGCATTATAAAGAGAGGTATTCTTAGTCTTCATACATGAAAACAAGAAGGGATCTTTTCACATCATTCACATCATTCTGACAAAAAGCTATTGCATTTCTGCTGACAGCGGGTTCTAATACATCAAGTCAAGTGAACCTCTGTTTCGTGCATTGTATGTCAGTAGTCACGATACCGCTCTCGGAGCACCTGCCTGTCAGCTTATATAAAGGCTGAAAAGAGAAGCATTACAAATAGTTTATTGAATATGTATGGTAAAATATAGAGACTAAAATAGTCCTGTCTTCAGTGCCATCTCCCGGAGTATATTTATCACACCAGCCCTTAACAAGTCTGGGGGCCCAGGTTTACTCTTCCAATTCTCCATTGAGAATGGACACCCAGGGACCTTTTGTTCTTGGGATTGGTGAGGGAGTTCAAAGAAATGACATTTATTTATATTTATTTATTTTTGGATGCATTCAGCTTGTGTCAAAGATGGAAAAAAATGTAAAACTTTCTTCTAAGGATAGAAAAGGACATGAATTATTTGATATTATAATCAACTTGTTATGGTGAACCACTGTATCCCCAATCTGATTTACACTGGGTAGAAAAGTATAAATGATCTTCTAGTTTTTCCCTTTACTCCAGAGACAAAAGAAACATTTTTCAAATGAACTGGTGTCAAAACGTTATAAGTTTATGTAAATGACTTCTGCTAGTAAAAAAAAAAAAAAAATCAAGTTGTCTAGTGCTTATCAGCTGCTGTATGTCCTGCAGGAAGTGGTGTTTTCTTCATTTCCAGTTTGACAGAGGGCTCTCTGCTGCCATCTCTGTCCGTGTCAGGAACTGTCCAGAGTAGTGATGAGCGAATATGTTTGTAAATTTTTGTATGGACATGACACTAATCTGTTTTGTATGAACATGACACAATCTGTTCTATGATCGGAATGGGTATAGCCAGGGGCGTAGCTAATGACTCCTGGGCCCTGGTGCGAGAGGTCAACTTGGGCCCCCCCCCCTTCCTCGACCAAGTGATGCTATTGGTATATGTGTATAATATATATATATATATATATATATATATATATATATATATACACCAAGACAGATATTACGAATAACGATCTTAAGATAGGAAGAGAAAATATTATCACCACACATATTACCGCCATATTGTTACTGACCAAATCCTGTATACTAAGACCAATAAAACATAGTACCAGATAGCAAGTAACAAATAATTCCACCACATACTGACTAACACCACCACTGCTACTGACTAACACCACCACATACTGACTAACACCTCCGCTGCTACTGACTAACACCACCACATACTGACTAACACCAACGCTGCTACTAACACCACCACCTACTAACACCACCGCTGCTACTGAATAACATCCACTGTACACGTATCACCGCATCCAGTCATATAGAGGTGGACACAGCTCCACACAGGCTCTAGACACCATATACATTACAGTGCAGTTACATCAGGTGACTCACAGGGGACGTCTTCTCTGATCGGAGTTCTTCCCTCTTCATCTTCTTCTCCATCTGCTCTTGGCCATTATGAGAACTTCTCCGAGCCACGAATCCACAGAATCTGCCAGACAGACATATTAGACTCCTCACTCTGACACCATCGTAATCTCTCTACAAACTGCACATTTGTATTGGCCTCATTTAGTGGGTAACCCTGACACTATGTGACCTCCTTATAGTATATGCCCTATATGTAGCCTCCTTATAGATGGTCCCCACTCTGTGTATCCCCCCTTATAGTATATGCCTCCTACTATGTAGCCTCCTTTATAGATGCCCCCTCTGTATATCCCCTCTTATAGAAAGCCCCCTCTCCCCCTATGTTGCCCCCTTATAGATGCCCCCCCTTATAGATGGCCTCTCCCCCCCTTATATATTGCCCCCTTATAGATAGCCCCCTCTCCCACCCTCCTATAGATAGCCCCCTCTCCCACCCTCCTATAGATGGCCCCTTCCCCCCCTTATAGATGGCCCACTCTCCCCTCTCCTTATATAGATGTCCCCTCCCCCCCCCCCTTATAGATGGTCCTCTCTCCCCCCCCTTATAGATGGTCCCCCTCCCTTATAGATGGTCTTCCTCTCCCCCCCTTATAGATGCCCCCCCTCTTCCCCCCCTTATAGATGATCCCCCTCTTTCCCCCCTTATATATGATCCCCCTCTTCCCCCCCTTATAGATGGTCCCCCTCTCTCCCCCCTCCTTTATAAATGGCCCCTTCCCTCCTATAGATAGCCCCCTCTTTCCTTTATTAAAACAAATAAAAATATATTAAAAAAACACACAAAACTCACCTAACAACGCGCTCCCCCGGCGATCCTCTTCTTCTTCAGCCTCCGTCTGCCCCGGATCATGCGCTGCTGCCGGGGGTGTCGCGTCCTATCCCCGGCAGCGCGCGCATCATAGAGTTCCCTGTGCTGGGACCTCCAGCACAGGGAGCGTCTCTAATGTGCGCTCCCTGTGCCGGAGCAGTGAACTCTATGATGCGCGCGCTGCCGGGGATAGGACGCAACACCCCCGGCAGCAGCGCATGATCCGGGGCAGAGGGAGGCGGCCTCTTGTGACCGCAAGCAACACAATGCTTGCGGTCACAAGAGTGATTGATGAGGGGGGGGCCTCAGGGGCCCAGCGGGCCCCCCCTTGTGGCGGGCCAGGTCGCAGCGGCGACTGCTGCGACCCTGGTAGTTACGCCACTGGGTATAGCGATCATTTTAGAATATATTTGCAACTGTTTGTCCTGATAATCTGTACGCATGTGCGTAACTTTAGACCAAAATGTACACAATCTGTACGCAACTGTGTACTAGTGATGAGCGAATAGTGAGATATTCGAATATTCGATATTCGTACGAATATCCCGCGAATATTCGAATATTCCATCAAGTATTCGATCCCATTAAAGTCTATGGGAACAACTATTCCATTAGTGAAAAACATCTATTTGACCATTTGGATGGTAAAACCGGAAGCTGGGGGATTTGAACGCTTATCGAATATTTGTCGAATATTCGCGGGATATTCGTACGAATATCGAATATTCAAATATCTAACTATTCGATCGAATATCTATTCGATCGATCAGTATTCGCTCATCACTACTGTGTACGCAAATGAATGCAAATGAAATGGGTATGCAACTGGGTAATTTACTCTTTGGGCCTGATAATCTGTACACATAAGCGAAGACCACAATGTACTACTGTGTGTTCATTATTTGTTTGTGAATGGTCGGCAATCACGAACTGATCACAATTATTTTTTTTTTGTTTGGGATCCGAACCGAACATCGGGGGGATGTTCACTCATCACTAGTCCAGAGCCAGGGCAAATCCCTATACAAACATCTTCTGCTCTGCAGGGAGCATCATGTCAGACTAGAAAGAATATATTACCTATTGCCTCCCAAAGGTTCCCTATCCCTTCTATTGACAGTCCCAATGTCAGTTTCTGGGTTGGGAGTAGTATTCCGACTATACGGTATCCCGATTATATGGTAAACTGGTAAATTTTCTATTCATGCACCTAACACATGGGTTTGTTGCTTGGTTGCAAATATAAAATGACAATAGTCAGATCAGGTTAAATTGAGGCTATTTGAGCAATGACTAGAGATGAGTGAATTTACAAGTATTTAATCTGGGTGGCTAGAGAAGACAGATTTAACCCTAAAGCTACAGCCTATAGCTGCACTCATGTTCTCCAGTCATTGGGATTCCAATACAGAGCTTTCGGGTTCATGCAAAGCCAAACTGTACTGTAAGTTCGCTCATCTCTAGTGGCGACCGTACTACAGTATGTAAATGATGGTAATGGGGTGATATAGGGTGTATGACTTTCCTATGGCCTCTCTTCTGTATGTTCAGAGAACTGTCTACAATGCTCCCGGTTATATAAACCCAACACTCTTTTTTTTTTTTTATAAAGTCCCCATCAATCTAAAAAGATTAAAATGATTTACGATCTCTCTGGTACAACAAAGAAGAAGACGTCGAATAAATTAGGACTTTCTGCAAAATATTTTTGGGCCTGGATTTTCCATACAGTAAATCAGTGTAAAAGCCTACTAACATTTACAAAGGAAATGCTGGCTTCACCAATCATTATAATTCTTGTCTCTACTACTGCCAATGACTTACCTGACAAGATACGGCTACAAATCATTATTGTGCTGTTTAGGCACAAACGCCTGGCATTCACAAAGAGGAACTCTTAGTGTGAGGGCCTTGTACACAGGCCATTATCGGGCAAAAAATTGTTAAATCGTTCAAATTGAAGCAATAATCTTCTGGTGTAAATGCTTCAACGATCAAACCAGGAACAAAAATTTGTTCGTATGTCGCTGATCTCATCTTTTGAGCTGACCTCAAAATCATTGTTAATTGTTCACATGTCTCTCAGTGTAAACACTCATCATTCACAGTATATAGATACGAATACAATTATGAATATTCACAGAATATACACGAACGCAATTACGATCACATTAACAAATTTCCTTAGCTATTTATCCTCTCACTACATTGGGTACCAAGGGAACTACAAGTAGTTTTACATTCAGCCCCCTCTTCATTCTGCCGGCCCACAAAGAATGGGGAGTAACCTGTGGGCCATTGTGCCCAGTGTGGCACAGACAGAATTAGGCATCAATAATATAGTGGATAGGAGATAAGTGTTATCAATCATACAGACATCAATCATACCTGTGGATAGGAGATAAGTGTTATCAATCATACAGACATCATTTATACCTGTGGATAGGAGATACAGTAACTTATCAATCCTACAATGGATATGAGATAAGTGTTATCAATTATACATACATCAATCATACCTGTGGATAGGAGATAAGTGTTATCAATCATACAGACATCATTTATACCTGTGGATAGGAGATACAGTAACTTATCAATCCTACAATGGATATGAGATAAGTGTTATCAATTATACATACATCAATCATACCTGTGGATAGAAGATAAGTGTTATCAATCATACAGACACCATTCATACCTGTGGATAGGAGATACAGTAACAGTTATCAATCCTACAATGGATAGGAGATAAGTGTTATCAATCATACAGATATCATTCATACCGATGGATAGGAGATAAGCGGTCATGGTGAGATAATGCTTTAATAGCTTAAAAAAGTCTCTCACCTACCACAGGCTACCTTACCAAGCAATGTCGTGGCTGTCCATTTTTGCTCACAGAAGGGGGTCCATTATTATTATTATTATTATTATTTTTATTGGGTCGGTCCAAGTTCCTCCCCCTTAGGCTGAAAGCCAAAACCAATACGTGATGACCCGCCCTCTACCAAGAATACAAGAGGTTGGTTGAGTATAGATTTACATCAACACCCTTGTCTACACAGGCACAGGAAGGCTGGTAATTCTTTCAATAGATCCTCATTTAGATATAATATTATATCAGGCCAGAAGCCAGCCATGTAGTGCGTAACATTACTTCGAGAACGCGGGCGTGTTGATTTGTGGATCTAGATAAAAGAAAAACCTAAAATTGAATGGAATATTTAATTGCTTTAAGGGCACACTAAGCAAGATACAATATACAGGTTAACAGATATTTATGGACACATGCAAAATACAGGCCTCTGACATACAGGCATACAGACAGTGTTAGCAATAGTCCGTTACCATTATGATACTGGTCTTGGTTACAAAGCAAGCACATGGGAGATGTGTACTGCTAATTGGTTTTAGGACCTCTTGGACCAAGTCTGTATACAATAGTCTCTATGCCCTATAAGCAGTTGTGCTATCTTATTTATTTTCAAAATAAATGAAGCCAATGACCAGTTTGGTTGTCTGACCCCACATGTCCCAACCAGAGACCAGTTCTCTCTCTCTCTCTGTCTGTATGAATCTATTACATGGAACATAACCACCTGTGCCAGGGACGGAGCCTTTTTTTGGAACCACAGCATTACAGAGCGTCTGTTCATAGCTGTGCAATACAGAAGTAAAAGGATTAGCAATCGTTCATATAAATAGCAGCCGTCTAAAAAAAAAGAAGTCCAGAGAATGCAGTAAACAGCAGTCATTACGGTATAATGGCTATGATTAATACACTGGTCGTTAAATGGCGGCTAACAAGATTAGCTTGCATCTTTCCTGCCCAATATATACTTAAAGTAATTGCATCTCTACAAAGTGCATTATCATCACTTCTCATTCTTTATGATGTCATGGACGAGCACTGCAGTCGAGGTGGAAGAATATAGCAGATTTACATTACCACCCTACATCTGCCTACGGGAGACAACGAAAAACTGTTGATCTGCAAATAGGAGATTTATTCTACCCATAGGTTATTAAAAAAAAATAGGAAAGCGTTGCATCTTGTACTGTACGTATAGAAATTGCGTCCCCGCAAGCCTGCAAAGTAATCTCTGCTCTTCTACTCAGCTCAGATCATAAATGGATTTGGCTTGGATATGCTGAATGCTACATCTGCAGCCACAGGAGTTAATGTAGTGGTGTTTATTCACTTGGAATACCCAGGTGTTCGTATCTAAAATAACCTACACGGAAGATATATTCATGTGCACAAATAATACTCATCATAGGAATGAATATTCTGAAAATGCAATGTGTTAGGAACAGAATTGTGCGGTTGGCAGATCTAATCTTCAGATTAACCAGCATGTCGGAACATATGTGAACTGCCTGTTTGCTGCTGAAGTTCTGGTTCTTAGAATATTATTATAATGTATGTATCATTTCATTCATGCAAAGGCAGAACTATGTATATAGTGGTTATTAGTGATGAGCGTATGTCTCGATGTTTGGTTAGGATCCCGAACACAAACATAAAAAAAATTAACGTGATCGATTCGGTTCGTGTTCGCCGAACATTTGTGAACAAATAATGAACATAGAAACATAGAAGCATACGTTTCGGTCTAGAGTTTTACACATACGTACAGATTATCAGGTGCAAATCGTAAAATACGTAATAGTGGAGCAATTAGGAGGTGCGTAGTTTTAGCGTATCTTTTATATATCATACGCAATGACGTGCATACATGTTGTCAGGAACCGGACATCAGGACAAGACAAGACAGTGAGCCCTAAGCTCAGCCCCGCCCACTGTCCTCTACCTATTTGCCACAATCCGCCCTAAGATGGCGGCGAGCAACTTGGCGGCGGTCCCTGCACTGGCTAGGTGGGACACAAAGACAAGACAGACAGACAGACAGACAAACACAATGAAGAATAGTCAACAGTCCGGGTCACAACAATCGGGCAGCAAAAGTACAAAATCAATATCCAATAAACGTAGTCAAAGTCCAGGCAATATGGTCAAGGGCAGGCGGCAAGCAAGGGAAGTCAAGGAATAAGGCAAAGATCAGGAATAGCAAATACACAGAAGATACAAGCAGGCAAAGACTAAGTCAATAACCAGCAATGATATCCCAGACTGAGGTAGTTATATAGGAGGCCAGGGTTCTGATCCAGAACATAATTGGACCATCCCCCTGAACTCCAAGCACAGAGAGCTGAGAACAAAACAGATCCACTGGCAGGATGACCTGTCAGTCACAGCAGAACCAAAACACAGATTAACCCTGACATGGCCAGACAGAACTCAGCAGGTAAAGTCGGGTGTGTCTCTCAAGGTGAGCAAATAACCAGTGTTCACACACTACAAAACAAAACACAGAAACAGAATGCAAGAAAATCAGCGCCTTCTCGGCCGCACAGCATGAGCAGAGGGACGCATGACGCTCCGCAAAGATACCATCCTGACACATGTATCATGCAATACACGCGAGGGGTCCTAGGCCGCAGCGTACAGTCAGCTCAACAAGATGTATCAGCGAGCCTCGCCTTTAGGCCTTAGAGAACTCAAATATACTGTAAAGATAATGGACAGGATGGATCACATCATGGCCCTGTGCAGAATCCAAACATTCATTAAAAAAAAAAAAAAAAAAAATATTCAAATTATTGACGGCCTGCATCAGAATTCTGAGATGTGACAATTTCACAACATTCTAAGCCCTACTCGATCAGCTCTCCCTCCCTACACTGAAAAACTACCACTGTGAATAATACTGCCTAACTAAATTCAGATGCTGCCCCTGCTCGTTTCACTCTCCCTACTGAACGGCACAAGATTTAGGAAAGACTGTGAGAAAATTCGCCTCCGCATCGCATTTTTATAGCATAAATGCAATGACGCTAATCGTACAACCAATCACAGTAATGCCACTAGTGAACATGGCTGCTACATTACCAATTGTGCCCTTCCTTCCCCACGCGTTCATTGGCTTTTTCAAATTGGTGGGAGGAAACTTACGCACTTCCGTACATTTTGAGATAAACGTTAGCATGTTCAAATACGTTTGAAAATGATCATTATAACCATTCCAATCATCGAACAAATTGTTCGCGATCGGCGAACACGAACAATTAGCGTCATGTTCGTATGAACGAACGAACATTTACAAACATATTCGCTCATTAATGGTTATATGCTTCAAGCAAAAATGAGAAGTTTGTACTGCTCTAGCCACTGTGCTCTCCAAGTTTTACTCATCTGAATTGTAATATGGTAGAGTTCTTCTACATTCCCTAATGACCCAAACATCCTGACAGTAAGGGCCAGTTCACATAGAGCAAAACCGATGGAATTCCACCTCACTCAGTGTTCCACAGTGTGTCTATGGGAGGGCTTGCATGCCTCTGCTTCCCCCACTCTCCGCTCAAAGAATTGACATGTCAATTCTTTGAGCAGAGAGCCCCCAAAGTGGAGGTGCGTGAGCCCTCCCATAGACACACTGTGGGAGACTGAGGCAGGTGGAATTCTGTTGCTTTTGCTCAGTGTGAACTGGCCCTAAAGCATAGGGCAGGCACATTCTCTGTGGTCTAGATTATAGGGAAGGTACAGGCTCTGGGGCATTCAATATATTGGGGACATAAAGGGCCTCCACCACACATTCTTCCTAATGGTTGTATCTATCCGAGAATAAATGGAGAGGCCATACATTTGTACTTTCTTTTTCGAGTTCTATGAGATTTGTAAGTCCGTCTTTACAGTCCCCTTAAGTAAAGAGTGATACATGCACATGGTCACACAATGCTGCAACTGGGGTTCATATGAGATCTGTGCACCAGATATGTAATAAGGGCGCCTACCAGTTTTCCATTTCTGCTGAAACTTGTGTTAGCCATAACAGCATAGCAATTGTGCAGCACTCCTATTGCCAAGACAGAAGGTATCTATAGCCTAGTACAGTCTTGGTGTTGTAAAATTATAGTGATCGAGCAGCCGAAGAACGCATTAACTTTAGACATATACTTAGTCATAGAATCCTCAGTATCCAAGTCATCTCTACAACATGAGGCTCTTTTACCAATCATGGACCACATGTGCCCTATTAATATAATATTGAGAAAGGAGTCCTGGCTAGAGATGAGTGAACTTTTCAAAAGTTCCGTTCAGTAGGTTTCCCAAACTTTTCAACCAAATTGAATCTTAAACGAACCACACTAAAACAGCTAAACAATTGCAGGCGTGAAGCTGATTTAGTTTGATTCAGTAAGTTTGCTAATCAATACTGACCTATCCAAGCTCCCCTAGTGTTCCCCACTGATCAGAGCCGCCTCCACTTCCTGACTGAGACTAGAGTGAAAGCCTGTTTAGGCAATGACTGGATGGGGCACTCTCCTGCCTCAGTAAGTGATTGGCTGAGTGGGCTGGAGGTGGCTGGAGACACCAGAGACCCATAGGAGTTTACTGGGGGAACGGGGACAGGTGAGCATACCTCCTTTTTGCTTTCTATGTATATTAAATTGTGCAGCCGCCACCTATTCGAACTCGTTGTGATTTGTAACAAATCTCTGTTGGTAATATTCGGTCGGCTCATTTCAAGTCCTTGCAGAAAAAGAATTAAAGGGGTTGTCTAACCAAGACTCATTTTAGGGATGCAGCAGGGTCTGGCTTCTGAAACCCTGCATGATCCGTGGCTATCTCTGGTGTAGTTACAACTTACTCCCTGCACAGTCAAGCCACATATGCTTGACTCTAACAGATGGATATTGCTGTGTCAGGCAAGAAACATCCTAAGGCCATTGCCGGAAGAACACTAGCTGATGGTGGCACCTTTATGATCTGGGGGATGTTTTCATCACATTATCTGGGCCACTCATTGATGGGAAAATTATCTCAGCTGATTTAGGTATTACACATCTTTGAAGATTATATACATACATTCTGATTGTCTTCTGGTAAGACAATGGGACACGTCCTACAGAGAAGCATGACCAAGACTTCCAAGCACAAGCCTGGCCTCCTAATTTCCATTTATAAACCCAGTTAAGCATCCATGGGACCATCTTGATCATCATGTTTACTCTATGGAACCCCCCAACCCACCCACTAGCAGCTATGGGATTCTTTGCAGTCATCATGGCTTCAGATAGCTAGCAGGACCTAGTAGGACCTCATTGAGTCACTTCCAGCCCAGTTGTTGTCTATGCTGCACATGTTGATCCATGTAATCCATCAGAGGGATCATGGGACAACCAAAAATGTATTCAACTAAGTGAATACCATGGCAAGGGCTGTGTTCACACATGGCAAATCAAAGCTTTCACATGCCTCTGAAATATGTTAAAAGTTTTTTTGAAAAATCAGTGACCTTTTAAGCTGGGGCTACACAACAACATTTGACTCTGTACCCACAATCTGCCCCCCCCCCCCCCCCCAAAAAAAAAAAACAAAAAAAAACAAAAAAAAACAACTTGTACCTTTGGATAACTTTTTTTAATCTAAGATCTGTCCTGGGGTCCATTCGGCAGGTGATGCAATTATTGTCTTAGAAAAATACTTTTAAATTTGAAGCCAGTGCCCTACTGGAGTATCTGTGCCCTAACTTTGCACCACCCCTCCGTCCCTCCTCCCCACCCTCTTCAGCATTAGGAATGCCATTGAAACATTTTCTCCATGCTGAACATTGCACAGGTCCTTAACGATCCAGCTCATGTGCCGGGCTGCCACAGGTGGGTAATAGGAGGCAATCTGCCTGGAGCATTCCTAATGATGGCCATGACTGTAATTACAGATAATAACACAGTAAATGGGGTCAGAAGCTTCTGTCTCTGTACTGTATAGCTAAGCTGCAGTTACAGGTCATCACCACTACCCAGTGTACAGAGACAGACTGCTTCTGGCCCCGGTCACTGTGCTGAGTTTAACACCACCACCACCACCACCGCATACTGACTAATCCCACCACCTACTGACTAATACTATTGTATACTGACTAATGTCACTGCATACTGACTAATAACACTGCATACTGACTAATACCACCGCATACTGACTAATATCACCGCATACTGACTAATACCACCACATACTGACTAATGTCACCGCATACTGACTAACACCACCACCACATATTGACCAACACCACCACACACTGACCAACACCACCACCACCACATACTGACTAATACCACCGCATACTGACTAATGTCACCACATACTGACTAACACCACTGCATACTGACTAATACCACCGCATACTGACTAATGTCACCACTAATAGTGACTATTACCGCTGCTGCTACTGAATAACATTCATTGTACACAGATCACTATCACCTCATACAGTCATATAGAGGTACCCAGCTCCACACAGGTTCTGTACACCATATACATTACAGTGTAGTTATATCAGGTGACTCATAGGGGACGTCTTCTCTGATCGGAGTTCTTCCCTTTTCATCTTCGTCTTCATCTGCCCTGGGCCATCATGAGAACTTCTCCGAGCCACGAATCCACAGAATCTGCCAGACAGACATATTAGGCTCCTTATACTGGTACCATCCTCATCTCTCTACAAACTGCACATCTGTATTGGCCCCTTTACACCATCGTTTAGTAGGTAGGCTGACTTTATGTGATGCCCCTTATAGTATATGCATCCCTCTATGTAGCCCCCTTTTAGATGGCCCCTTCTCTCCCCCCTTTATAGATGGCCCCTTCCCCCCCCCCCCTTATAGATGGCCCCCTCTCTCTTCCACCCTCCCTTATAGATGGCCCCCTCTCTCTGCCACAGGTGGGTAATAGGAGGCAATCTGCCTGGAGCATTCCTAATGATGGCCATGACTGTAATTACAGATAATAACACAGTAAATGGGGTCAGAAGCTTCTGTCTTTGTACTGTGTAGCTAAGCTGCAGTTACAGGTCATCACCACTACCCAGTGTACAGAGACAGACTGCTTCTGGCCCCGGTCACTGTGCTGAGTTTAACACCACCACCACCACCACCGCATACTGACTAATCCCACCACCTACTGACTAATACTATTGCATACTGACTAATGTCACTGCATACTGACTAATAACACTGCATACTGACTAATACCACCGCATACTGACTAATATCACCGCATACTGACTAATACCACCACATACTGACTAATGTCACCGCATACTGACTAACACCACCACCACATATTGACCAACACCACCACACACTGACCAACACCACCACCACCACATACTGACTAATACCACCGCATACTGACTAATGTCACCACATACTGACTAACACCACTGCATACTGACTAATACCACCGCATACTGACTAATGTCACCACTAATAGTGACTATTACCGCTGCTGCTACTGAATAACATTCATTGTACACAGATCACTATCACCTCATACAGTCATATAGAGGTACCCAGCTCCACACAGGTTCTGTACACCATATACATTACAGTGCAGTTATATCAGGTGACTCACAGGGGACGTCTTCTCTGATCGGAGTTCTTCCCTTTTCATCTTCGTCTTCATCTGCCCTGGGCCATCATGAGAACTTCTCCGAGCCACGAATCCACAGAATCTGCCAGACAGACATATTAGGCTCCTTATACTGGTACCATCCTCATCTCTCTACAAACTGCACATCTGTATTGGCCCCTTTACACCATCGTTTAGTAGGTAGGCTGACTTTATGTGATGCCCCTTATAGTATATGCATCCCTCTATGTAGCCCCCTTTTAGATGGCCCCTTCTCTCCCCCCTTTATAGATGGCCCCTTCTCCCCCCCCCCTTATAGATGGCCCCCTCTCTCTTCCACCCTCCCTTATAGATGGCCCCCTTCTCTCCCCCCTCTCTTATAGATGGCCCCTTCTCCCCCCCATAGATGGTTCCCTCCCTTATAGATGGCCCCCTCTCTCTTATCCCCCCCTTATGGATGGCCCCCTCTCTCTTCTCTTCCCTCCCTTATAGATGGCCCCCTCTCCCCCCCCCTTATAGTTGGTCCCCTCTCCCCCCTTATAGATGGCCCCCTCTCTCTTCTCCCCCTTACCTTATAGATGGCCCCCTCTTTCTTTCCCCCCCTCCCTTATAGATGCCCCCCCCCCCTTATAGATGGCCCCCTCTCTCTCCTCCCCCCTCCCTTATAGATGCCCCCCTCTCTCTTTTCCCCCCTCTCTCATAGATGGCCCCCGCTTTCTCCCCCCTCCCTTATAGTTGGCCCCTTCTCCCCCCTCCCTTATAGATGGCCCCCTCTCTCTTCTCCCCCCCGTTATCGATGGCCCCCTCTCTATGCTCCCCCCTCCTTTATAGATGGACCCCTCTCTCTTCTCCCCATCCCCTATAGATGGCCCCCTCTCTCTTCTACCCCCTCCCTTATAGATGGCCCCTCCTCCCCCCTCCCTTTTAGATGGCCCCCTCTCTCATATCCCCCCCCCCCCCCCGTGCAAAGCGGATTTAAAAAAAAACTCACCTAACAACCAGCTCCCCCACGATCCTCTCTTCTTCTCCTCCAGCCTCCGTCTGATGTGCGGCTGCTGGGGGTGTCCCGTGCTATCCCCTGCAACGTGCGCATCATAGAGCTCCCTGTACACCGGGGCTGGGACTTCCGGCACAGGGACGCTCTTTGTACCTGAAGTTACGGCCACAGGGAGCTCTATGGTGCACACACTGCTGGGGATAGCACGGGACACCCCCGGCAGCCGCACATCAGACGGGTGTGACTGGAGCGTTGTGGGCCGGGACTCCAGGGACAGCACACCACAGCAGAACATCACTCAGGGCCCACTGGGCCCCGGAAGTGATGTGCTGCTGCTCTGTAACATCCTAATGTGGGCCCACATTATAATCCGCTGTTGCTTAAGCCCCTATTTCACGGAGTGATGTGGAGAGCAAGCGAGTGCCGACCTGTCAGGTCAGAGTTCGCCTGCTTCTCGTTCTCCTGCCTGCCAGAGGCGCTATTACAAGTGAGGAGCAGGTAATAGCCAAGGGGGCTGCGGTGGGGAGGGGAGCTGCCAGGGTGATCGTCAGATGATCCGGGCAGCCCATAAGAGAAAGCAGCAGTCTGCTCCCGCCACTCCTATCGCTCGGAGTGACGGCAGCAGATCATTAACAGGCTGCTTGTTGGTGTTTCCGCCTGTTGTCTTCTATTACACAAAGCGATTATTGGCCATAGTGGTCGGTATTGGCCGTCTCCGGTATTTGCTTTGTGTAATAGGGCCTTTACTTGTTGAATTGCATCAGATGAATCTACAAATGTAGGTAATATATAAAATAAAGAAAAGCCATATGCCCACCCTGGATGGTCTCATAGTGATGTTTCCCTAGTCCATCCATGGTTTCTGTTTGCTGACATATATCCACCTTCTCATGTACATTACTGCACTGTCTGCAAAGTTAGGAGTCTAAGGGCCCTTTTACACAAGTCGACATGCTCCAGATAACAGACACTGATCCCTGCCATAACCACTCTTTTACAGAGCCTTTACACGGCTCGGGTATCAGCCACACATTCCCTCTTTACACAGGGCGATGTGTGGCCGACAACAATGATTTTATTGGCTGCACAACAGATGTTATTAGCAGAGAAATTACCATTTTCTCATCCGATGGCTGACTGGAGGCTCTTTTACATAGGCGTTTACATAGCTCTCTTTCGCCCAATAGTCAGCCCATGTTAAAGGGCCTTAAATAGTCCTCTCCTATATAATTCTTCTCTATGCCAGTATTCCCTGTTTGCTAGCTTACTGCAGGGTAATGAAAGTGAATCAAAGTTTTTTTTAAAAATAACAGATTTGGAATTTTTGACCCTATTTACTGATTACTTTAGTTTGGAGGGGTTTTGGAGGTGACAGATTTCCTTTAAAGCGACTCTGTACCCACAATCTGCCCCTCCAAACCACTTGTACCTTCGGATAGCTGCTTTTAATCAAAGATCTGTCATGGGGTCCGTTCAGCAGGTGATGTAGATATTGTCCTAAAAAACAACTTTTAAACTTTTAAACGGCAGTGGCTTGAAGTATCTGTGCCCTAACTTTGCACCACTCCTCTGTCCCTCCTCCCCACCCTCTTTCCTATTCCTCTGCAGTGAAAACTACACAAGTGCCTTAACGATCTAGCCCATGTGCCTTGCTAACACAGGTGACACCAGGTGACACCATAGTGACAAGAGTTGCACCTTGGTCCTGGTGCCTGAGGGAGCTCAATGCTGGAAGAAACTGCTATAAAGGGCACACGATGGTTGAGGGGCACTGGTACAGATTTTGCTTTGGGCCCAACCATTATGGTACAATAGACTGGAAACATATTTTTGGTAACACAACTATTATACATTGCAGTTTTTTTTTTTTTAAATGAATTATTCTAATCCCCATGTGACCTGCGGAGAGTTTGTTCTAAAGTTCTGCATCTGCTTTCTTTCCACAAGCATACCGAAGCATACCGATGTGATAACCAGTTTCTTATGAAGCTGTCCCTAATATGTGTAAAGGCTTTGCTAACAATAACCTAGAGTTGTAGAAGAGTTAAGTACAGTGTTGTAGGTGTAATTGTAGCTTTATGTAGACTCACAACCTGTGCTTCAAACTGATCCCAGCCATTCATTTGCTACTTGGCTATGTTACTGGGCATCTGTTGGCAGACTGGCTGAAAGAGTTTTCCCCATCTTAGTTAATTTCCCAACATCTCAGAACGACTCCAGTCAGATTAAAGGGGGCATAGCGCTTCAGCTGTCTCCCCTTAGAGATTTGCAACCCTGGCCACACAGCTGTGAAGGGAACTGCGGCTAGAACCATTTAAGAAAATGAGGTTGCACTGCATGCAGTTCCCTGCACAAGAGATGCAACTGCACCATGCAGGAGAAATACATTGAATTAGACACCACACCACATTAGAACTGCAGCCTCTCCGTGCCCATGCTCAGTGCCGATCCCACAGGTTGGACGTGGATTTGGCAATTTGGCAATATTGCATTACTTCAGTAATGGATTACTGCAGTATCGGCCGGATGGTCTTCATTTCTGCTAAATTCGGATGCATCCCATTTACCGCTCCACACAATGGAGCGTGCGGCCGGATCCCCATGCTCCATTGTGTGCACTGACATGTCTTCTGCATCTACTGTAAATGAAAAGCGGCCGCAGAAAACTGACATGTCAGTTTTTGTGCGGCCGCTAGCGATTCTGGCCAGAGTGTATATTATGTGTATACACTTCGGCCAGGATTGCCTCTAGCTGCAGCACAATGTAAGTTAAGTATTAATCACGGCCGTGTTGCAAATCAGCAACAACAGCCGTGATTAATACTTAACATACTTTGTGTGAACATGGCCTCCGTAAGTAGAGTACCTTCTAAGCAAGGCCAGTATTCAGCTGCATGGTATTAGGTGTTGTATATTGTGTGACCAAACAGGTCTCACAACCGTAGGGTCGGCCAGGCTTCTCCTCCTTCCACCTGCACAGTAAAAAGTTGACACAAAAGTCACTGTCCACATACGGTCAGCCTCATGTTGTAGTGTGGATGACTGGAGGCCAGCACCCTGGTTCTTAACACTGGAAGGTAAGGGTTACCTGTGTCTGAATGAAGATGAATAGCTGACACATAAAACTGACACCTAAGTATAAGACTATGTTCACACACACTAAAAGAATACCAAAAATACGGCTGTAATTTTGAGATAAAATTTTTCAATATAAGGCTTTGTTCACACGATTTTAACAGCTGTTATTTGATACTCAAAATAGCCATTGTTTTGAGTATCAAATAACGGCCGCTGTTTAACTTACTTTGGTGGCCGTCATTGCAATGATGGCCGTTGGTATATTATTCAAGTTTACCATCCTTTGAGTGTGAAAAAAAGGGAAAATTGCCGCACATCTATGACTTTATTCACACTGCAGGTTGCATGCTGCTCGTGGCTTGAGTACAGACAAAAAAACTGAAAGTGCAGCAGCAACCCACAGGTGCAAGGGATTACCGTATATACTCCTCCTGCAGTGTGAATAAAGTCATAGATGTGCGGCCAATTTTCCCTTTTTTTCTGTTGAATGTGGGGGGGGTGGCTACCTCCTGTTGGCCTGCACTCCACCCATGTCCCAAGGGTGCTATAAAAGAGATCATTTTGCTCCTACCTGCCCAGTTGTAGGCTTATTCAGCCCAGGAGAGGCTATTGCTAGTATGAAAATGCTAGAGTAGGGACCATGTCTCGAGGACGCCTTAACGTTGGCGACATTGTACACTCTGTTTGATCAAATAGTTTGCTAAGATCCTCACTTTTTAATATCTACAGAGCAGGTGTTTACTGTGTGTACGCTGGGAGGAGTATATACGGTAAGCCCTTGCACCTGTGGGTGTGACTATTTTTAAAGGCCCACTGAATTTCATTGAAAGGATGGTGAAGGGATAGTGAACAACATAAAATAATGGCCACTGGCCGCCAATAGATGAACCTTAATTTGACGTCAGCTGCGAACAATAGATTGTGTGAACTAACGGACTTTGTTTCCATAGACTTCAATGAAAATAACTGGCAATTATTTTAAACGTCTTGTTATTTTTCTAAAAAAGACAGGGTGTGAACACAGCCTAACAATGCACTCTACTGAAGTCAATAGGGAATTGGCAAGCAGTGCACACACTATATAGAATAATGTCCGTAATTGGTAACAATAATGTACAAATAATGAACATGCCTATTATTAGGCTGTGTTCACACATAGTATTTCCATCAGTCTTTTTCTTCAAACAAAACCAGGAACTGTGCAAATTTTTCATTATAATCTTGCCCTGTCAGTCCCACTCCTGATTTGGCCTTAATTACCTGATTTTGCAAATTACAGATGTTTTCTTTCACCTGTTGACAATGGTCTTATTTTCACTTAAAATTACAGCCGTATTTTGCTATTATTTTACTGTGTGAGAACATACCCTAAAGCAGATGGTCCTCCAACTGATTTTGTGTCACTTTCATATCAAGAATAAAACAACCAATAGTGACCAACAATGGAGGAAGAAGAAACCATGGAAAACAGGCTGCCCTCTCCATTACAGTCTATGGGTGTAGCTTCCATAGATTTTAAATGGGTAATTCCATCCCTGCAGTTATTATGGTATAGAGCAGGAGGAGCTGATCCGATTCATATACAGTTATGCAGGAAACGTTCCTGGATAAAATGTCATTCATTCATATAAATATCTGCTCATTCTGGGATATGTAGTCAAGAGGGTGGTCCAAATCCGTGATTGACAGCTCTCTCTACATGCACATTTATACAGCTATCTGTCAACCACTAAGTAAAACCGCCCACTTGACTATTTAACCTAGATGAAATAGAGACTTACATGAATAAATCACAACTTTTCATGCCAAACCATATATCAATCTTACTTCATGACATGATGGCTTCAGATTAGACTGCATTTTTTTTAACTTGACATGTCTTTGGTTAGAATACCTCTTTTTAAAAAAAGCTGTCCAGGTTTAGAAAAAGATGGCTGCTTTCTTCCAGAAACCGCGCCTCTCCTGTCCTCAGTAGGTGTGGGGCTTTGCAGCTCAGTTCTATTGAAGTGAATGAAGCCAAACCGTAATACCACACACAGCCTGAAGACAAGGGTGGTGCTGTTTTTGCAAGAAAGTAGCTGTGCTTTTTCTAATTCTGGATAACCCCTTTAATGGTTTTTCTTAATAATAATATTAGTTTTAGTTTCGCAAATTATAAAAACCTGAGCCAGGGGTTTCTATCTAGTTTTTCAAACTTTTTTTTTGTACACGATTTGAACTTGTATGAGTAGATGCAATCCTTTATTCCACCTGTATGAAGGAAGTAAGACGTCTCACCAGTCAGGAGACATTACCTGCAGTCATTTCTTGCCAAGTAAAGTAATTGTGACCATATAAATAGTAACATCAGCAGAGAGTATTGGAAATGTCATTACGCAGCAGCCCTTAGTCATTTGGCAACAGTTTACTATGGATCTGCAGAATGGAGATTTTGGTAAATTGCCCCAAGCCCTGCAGCCTCTGATGGTAGCCAACAGGTCATTACAATGGCCAATTCTTACCTATACATTATGAGCAGAGCTGCCGGGAGCTGCCAAATTTATTTCAATATTAGAACAGACACCACTTGACAGTTCTGCTGGATCCTGCAGTTTATTAATTGAGCCGCTGTATCTCATCAACTATTCCTTGCACAGATGTAGCAGAGCTGAATTCGGGACTGTATGATGGTCTTTTATCTAATATAAGTGGCTTTCCCTGCAGTCCTATGTAAGACTATAAATAACACCTTGTGAGTTATACCACATGACAAACTCAGCACTACTACCATTTTTTATTTAACACTGCTGCATCTGTAATTCAAGTCTACATATATGAGAATCCTCATTAACAGGAGTGTCTGCAGTCCTATGTAAAATCTTATTTTCTTACATTTTCTGACGATGAGCGACTGATACAGTACTTGGTGATGATCCTGGCTTTACTTTCTGGGGACTTTTTCCTAAACTTTTTAAAGTTTGCTAACATTTGCCTTCTCTATCCAAGATGCTATAACTACAGGAAAGTTTATGGACAATGTCTGCTACCCACTGCTGCCCTGCTCACCCACCTGTGGCTCTCCAGATGTTGCTTCCTTCAGGGCATAGTGGACTTTGTAGTTTTGCAACAGCTGGAGAGCCACAGGCTTGGAAACACTTCAGTATTGGAATATTTCTGTAACTACAGTAACCCAACCTTGCCTTTAGCTGTCAGGACATGATGAGAGTTGTAGTTTACAACAGCCGGAGAGCCACAGGTTGGGGAACACTGCACTACTGGGATATATTTAAAGATACAGAAACCCACCCATGCCTTCAGCTGTCAGGACATGATGAGAGTTGTAGTTTTGCTGACATGGCGTTATGTCTTTAGTTGACATATAGTCTTTAGCTGTCATTGCATGGTGCCGGTTGTGTCACAGGTTGGGGAACAATACACTACTGGGATATATTTTCAAGTACAGGGACTCAACCATGCCTTTAAACTGTTAGGACATGGTAAGACTTATAGTTTTGCAACAGATAAAAGCCGTCTGTTGTGTAACACTGAACTAGTTGTTTACATCTGGATGCATTGGGGTATGATGAGAGTTGTAGTCTTGCCTTCATTACAATTCTAACAATTGTTATTACAATACATTTACAAGTACAGAGTCCCAACCATGTCCGTGACTGTCGGGGCATGCTGAAAGTTGTAGTTTATGGACACATCTGCAGATGCAGAGGTCAACCAAGCTGAATAGAACAGCATTGTAACAAGACAACATATGGATGTGTTATCAAATAACAATAATACAAAACAATAGCAATACAATAACACACACAAATACAGCAAAGCAAAGAGGTGTACAATTCATGCTGATAGCTCAAACACAACCACATCCCTGCAGTCCTGACTATATATATATATATATATATATATATATATATATATATATAGTTATGGAAACTTAGTTTAACCTATAACAACAGTTATAAATATTGAGCCATAAGTAAAGCCCATCATCATTCAATTCCAACCCTTCAGCAAACATACAAGCTCCTGTCCAAAGTTTGCAGAGCCCATGCTGAGACATCACTTACCACTCACTATACGAGTGTCTGAGGAGCTGTGCACCCCCAGGATGGCATTGAGCAGCACTAGGAATAGGTTTGAGTAAAGCATTGGGTACATGGTAAAAAAAAAATGTCCAGGTATAGAAGAAGAAAATATATATATATATATATACAGACTTGAAGGCACAGATAGAAATGGCAAAAAAATGTGAGTGCAGGGGAGTCAGCCTCCTGAGCTGTGATCCTGGTGGAGCTGACAGTGTGCTCTTCACATCTCCCTGTGTCTTGCAGCCTGTGCTCACTTGCAGTTGGAAGTCATGTTAAGCTCAGCCTGTTCTCTCCTAATGAGCAAAGCTTGTGAGTGCCTGAAGTACTCTGCAGTAACCAGCTCCATCCCAATGCTATTGATTTCTGTCCATTCCATCCTGTAGCAGCCAATCCCAAGGCTTTGGCTTTATGGAACAGACCAGTAACAGGTCACAGAGCACCAGAAATTTGGCATCCTTATAGGAAGAAGCACAGTGTCAGTGAAACAGTTTCAAAGTAGAAAGATGGAGATGTGATGGTCCTGGAAGCTTTTACTCTATGACATATATCAGATTACTTTACAAAAAAATCCTTTTTTTTAAGTTTTCTCTTTTAGACATTTACAACATATGGACACTATTAGGGTGAGCATAACACATTTAGGCACTCAATGTTACATGATCATTATTTGTGGCCGTAATAATCTTAATATGGCACAATTTTGGCCTAAAAAATATCCATAGCCTGTAGACAAGGGATCTTACAGAACTACCTACTAGTTTGCATGTAAAGAACTGGTTTGCCGTCTATTAAAGGGGTACTCCAGTGGGAAAAAAAGTCAATTGGTGTCAGAAAGTGCCAGAGATTTGTTATTTACCTCTATTGAAAAATAATCTCAAGTCTTTGAGTACTTATCAGCTGCTGTATGTCCTACAGGAAGCGGGTTATTCTTTTCAGACTGACACAGTACTCTCTGCTGCCACCTCTGTCCATGTCAGGAACTGTCCAGAACTGTAGCAAATCCCCATAAAAAACTACTCCTGCTCTCCTCCAGACTGGGGAAAATACACAACTTCCTGCAGGACATACCATACAGCAGCTGATAAGTACTGGAAGACTACATATTTTTTATAGCACTTTTTGACATTAGTTGATTGGCACCTTGTCTAGGGGCTAGGGGAGCCTTGCCCTTGTGGTAGTATGTGGGGCAGGTAATAAACATATACCTGAAGGATTATTCTCACCTTAGAGATCTATGGCATATTCATATTCTGTAAATGTCTGATAGATGTTGGTCCTATCTGAAAACAAGAATCCCCTAACCCTGTCCTGCTGGGTAAGGCAGCCATATTCGGGTGGGCTCTATGTAGGAGGCTACCTCTCTGATCAGTGATGGTCAGTGGAGGTCAGAGACTCCAGAGACTCCAGAGGTGGGATCTGTACCCATGACATGTTTCTGATATATTTTGTTGATGCGCCTGTCTACAATGGGGATATCCTATTAAGTGATATTCAAATCTGAGTTTTGACATTTCAGAAGAATTGTTTGACTGAAGATGCAGAAACCAGCGGCACAATAGGATGGAGAAAGGGTGGATTGATCAATTTAAATAAAACCCTGCCCCCATCTGGTGGATGCGCAGCTGCACACAGTAGAGTTCTCTTTACACAATAATGACACATCATAATGATCATAATGGATGAACAGATGACTTTTCTTTTTCACACAACAGTGGCACAAATTCTTGATTATTGCAAACACACGAGGTGGCACAAATGCTTCATGGCTCCAGATAGTAAAGAATATTTCCTGGTAACAAATCATAAAAATAACCATGCAATAGTTTTCTTTACTAATTTAATTCATTCACTGAGAGTCACATTGTGCCCCAAATGGTTACTTTAGGCATCTCCCCCAAGTAAGGTGGACATGTTCTGGGGAGTCGCATTGACCACACAATGACTAGCTACTATGCGATTGCTCCCAACCACCCTTGTATGTACTACTGCCTGCACAATCATGTCACGCTTGTCCCAGTTGAAGAGTTTATTAGAATGAAAGCACCCTCTCTTAAAGGGCCACTCAATGTTAACTCTTAGTGGCAGCAATAGAGATACACTTAATCTATGTCAGCTAAAGTGTATGTGTCACCTAAACAAATCTTTAAACATGTCAAAAGTTTTTATCGGTCAGGGTTTACGTGTCCAGATTTGTACCAGTCATGAGAATAAGTGGGGAGAGGCCCACACTACTGCACGGCCCTCTCTCTCCTCTGTGTCAGTGAGAAAAGACGCGGCCTATAGGCTTTTATCATAAGGTCCTCCAATACCACTCTTTGGTGGCTTGCACTCCACCCATCTCCTGTAGGTGTTTTAGGCAGAGTATGGATGGATGTCCAGTTGTAGGCTTGATGTGAGCCCTAGAGAGGTCAGTGCTAGTGGAGGAGCATCCCTTTCTGAGGTCACCTCAATGTGGTGAGATGGTACACTTTATTTGATCATATGGTTTGCTAAACACCTCATCTAAAAAAAGAACAATCTAGAGCAGTTTTTTATTGTGTGTACGATGGGGGGGAGTATATATGGGATCTGTAGGATGCTGGTGCACTATTTCTGTTTTTATCTGTATTTTAGCCACAGCAGCGTGCAACCTGCATAGTGTGAACAGTGGTATTGGAGTGATGGCCAATTTTCCTGTTGTATTATGTCGCTCTGACATGTCAAAAGAGGTTATCTGTGGTGACACTGCCTCTTTAAACTTAGTTATGAAACAAGCCACGCTTGAAATCTTCCTTTTTACTCAGAAGGCGGGATATCCCCTATTAACATGGCCTCATCTATAAGAGCCACTTGGACAAACCTTTACCTCTAGTCTTCACCAGCCTACAGGATTCCCACCACTAAAACACAAAGGCTACTTTACTTGTCACAGTGTAGCCAAGGTCACATTATGTAGGGGTCACTGACTAGTATTTAGGATTAAGGGTCACACTTTGTCCACACTGGCCTCACTATGACTTCCCACAGGGCTGAACAGACCAAACAGCCAACAGTATCTAACCAACTCAACATCCACTGAACAAGCCAGGGGATCCATACAACCAGATGCAGCAGAAAGACAGGGGTTAAGCAGAAAACTAATCAAGACACTTCAAGGTCAGCAGTAGTAACAGATAGGACTTAGGGTACTATTACACGGAACGATAATCGCTTATCGCTCCATGTAATAAATACAACGATCAGCCGATGACAACGATCATCGGCTGATCATTGATATAGGTTTGGACCGCGCACCGCTACGTGTTATAGCGGTGCACGGCCGGCGACTGACGATATACATTACCTATCCACGTTCCAGGGCTGCTGCTGCGGTCTTCTTCTTCCTGGGTCCTGTGCGCTCTAGCTTCAGAGTGGCCTGTCAGCTGACAGGCCGCCCAGCCAATCACAGGCCGCGGCGGTCCCGGCCAGTGATTGGCTGAGCGGCCTGTCAGCTGACAGGCCACTCTGAAGTTTGAGCGCGCGGGACCCGTGGAGAAGCAGAGCGCAGCAGCAGCCCTGGAGCGTGGATAGGTAATGTATATAGTTAAGCAAGGGCTGCAAGGACATCGGTGCAGCCCTTGTTTAAAGATTATCGGGCCGTGTAATAGGTCCAGTAAACGAGCGACGATCTAGCAGATGGCTGCTAGTTCACAGGTATTATCGGGCCCCATGGGCCCGTGTAATACCACCCTTACAATAACAAGCACATTCTCAGTACAATACCTAGAACCAGGCACAGGAAGTGGTTTTGAAGGCAGCTGTCCATAAAATTACTTATGGTCAAGCATCAGCAACTCTGTGGTGCAGAGCATATGAGCCCCAGTTGAGTCTGGGGAAAGCAGAGGGTTGAAGGTGCTTATTGTCTCTTAAATACATCTTTAGGCTATGTTTACACTACGGTATCGGCAACAACGGTCGTACTTTGTAAGGTGTGGACATAGCCTTATCTTCTGTGGGATCTCGTACGGGGCCGCAAATAACTGACATGTCAGTTTTCTGCGGCCGCAATTCAGCAGAAAGACCTGTCAGTTCACACAATGAAGTGAGCGGCTCTGACTCCATGCTTCATTGTGTGCTGTGGAGTGTTCTGATGTGGGTGCGCCGGGATGATCCGGGCAGAGACCGCCCGTTCCGTGACCCGGCCGGGATCACGGAACGACCGGTCTCTTACTGAATGTGAACATAGCCTTAGGCTGGATTCACATCTTTTACAATCTGTTTTTTTTTTTTCATCAATTTTTGCAAAAAAAAATGATGGAAAAACTGATGTATTTGTATGTATCTGTTTTGATCCATTTTTCCTTTAACTTCCATTATTTAAAATAAAAAAAAAAGGATCAAGGCACAAATGTTTTTTTTATACATATGCAAAAATTTAGCTGAACTTATTTTTGTGTACGTTAAAAAAACTGATGCATTTTGAGCCATATTTTTATAATGCATGTCAATGGAAAAACAGATCATAACCGATGTACACTAATGCATCCTCTTTTCTATCAGTTTTTGGTAAAAACAGACGAAAAATGTGGACTGCAGAAACGTAGTGTGAACCCAGCCTTATGCAGTTTCACCACTCTAATTAGACCCCCTCCCCCCTTTTTTAAAACCTTCTAAAATCTACTAGTTTCTGTGACAAAGCTACAATACAATACAGTATACACAGCATATATATACAATAATAGCAGTAAAACACCAATAATTATCTTTCTTAAAGTAACACAACCAGCATTTTCCATAAGGGGGAGCATAACATTTACAGCCACATAAACACGACTTACACCACTTTGTAAGAAAGAAAATAAATAAATAAAAATAAATAAATAAAGCAATTACAAATCAATCATCTGTATTTAATCTGACATTCTGTGAGCAGTGTCCTAGTCATACCACTATACAATATGCCTAATTCTGCAATTATACAGTGATGGAAGAAGATGATAGATAAGATGAGAGAGAGGGCGACATAAAAGAAATATAGATGGTAGATGGTGTTTGGCTGTTATGTTCTTTGCGCTGTATACTAGCTGTGATTTCGGTGCATGCCACTGTGACTACTTGGTTGATTAGCAGCAAATAACAGGCACTTTTTCATCTAGCAAGTGGTCATAGGGCTTTTTCCTGCTTTCAGACCTAAGCACTTGTGTAGAGTAAAACGCTAAGCCAGAAGAAATTGAAACCAAATTCCAGTCAGGTTGATTGATAATCAAATCAGGGTCAAAAGAGCAATTTAACATCTCTGCTAAAGAAGGGAGATTGAAGGGAAGGGTGGATGGGCAGAAGACGGGTCAGCAGCTTTCTGCACTGAAATCACTTCCCTGGATAAGCACATCTCCAGTAGTGCTGGAAAAGACTCAGTGATGAACACGGCTGACGATAGATCATCATAATCATAATAATATCGTATCAGTATATTGTAAATTTTTCTGCAGGTTTAGAAATTTCACGGTTTTATACTATTTACTGGCCTGTTCACATTAACCTTTATTGGCATCATACATGTACTGAATAAAAGATATCCATCTAAGCACATAATCTCTTTCCATTTTAGTAAATATATTCTTGTTAAAAAAAAAAAAAAAAATCACATATTCAGCTTTAAAAGTGTTAGCAACACAAGGAAACAAAAATTTCAATAAATCAAAAGTGAAGCCTTGTAACTGCAGTCTCCTAATAGGTAATTTTGACTACAGGGTGAATCTTGCTAAAAGCGCCCACCCCCCCCCCCCCCAAAAAAAAAAAAAAAAAAAAAGCCGTTCAGTGACTCACAGGTGACGTCTTCTTTGATCTGAGGCATCACTTTCCCTTTTCCTCTCCATCTGGCCCAGTCCACCATGATGATTTCTTGCAGCAACAATTCATCTCTTGTGAACTTGCCAGACAAACATATTAGGTTCCGCACGCATCTTTACAACTTCCACTTTTTTTGTGTCATGTGCAGTAAAGTCAGTAGCTATGTGAGTTTCCCCCTGTATGTAGGATCTCCTGCTGTGCCCCCATATAGTAATAAACCCCCCCTGTGCCCCCCCTGTGCTCCCCCACCCTTAGTAATAAGCCCCCCCTGTGCTCCCCCACCCATAGTAATAAGCCCCCCTGTGCTCCCCCACCCATAGTAATAAGCCCCCCCTGTGCTCCCCCACCCATAGTAATAAGCCCCCCCTGTGCTTCCCTACCCATAGTAATAAGCCCCCCTGTGCTCCCCCACCCATAGTAATAAGCCCCCATGTGCTCCCCCCATAGTAATAAGCCCCCCCCCCCCGTGCTCTCCACCCATAGTAATAAGCCCCCCTGTGCTCCCCCACCCATAGTAATAAGCCCCCATGTGCTCCCCCCATAGTAATAAGCCCCCCCCGTGCTCCCCACCCATAGTTTTGTCCACACAAAAAAACAAACCATTATACTCACCTTGTTCCAGCATACAGCAGGTCCCTCTCTCCTCTTCTCCAGCCTGCGAGGAGCAGGCCGCCGTCACCCCCGCACACATCTTCTCTCTTCAGCAGGTGCAGTGATATGACGTCATTGCGCTGCTGGAGGGAGAAGATGTCTGCAGGTGCAGAGTGCTCGGCTGGGTTGGAGCGGTCTGGGGGCGGAGCTACGGCAGGTCCGGAGGTCCAGGCGGTCCGGGGGCGGAGCTATGGCCGGTCCGGGGGCAGAGCTACGGTGGTATGGGGCGGAGGGCAGTCTTGTCAGGTGATGGGGCCAGCGAGCTAGTAGGCGGGGGGCCGGCCGGGGGTGCGCGCGCAGCTAAGTGGAGTCTGGGGGGTGCCACCAGCGCCCCCTAGCTGTCGGCGACCCGTGCGGTTGCCCGGCCCACCCGCCTCTAGAAACGGCCCTGCTCTCATCAGCCTGTTCCCTTCTAACTGACTGTAGCTCCGTGTCGCTCCACCCCGGGTGCTGGGAAAAGCTGAATCCAATCCTGGGAAACTTCTCCCTGTTTCTTCTTAGGCTATGTTCACACTACGTATATTTGAGGCTGTATAGCAACCAAAACAAGGAGTGGATTGAAAACACAGAAAGGCTATGTTCACATAATGTTGTAATTGAGTGGATGGCCGTCATTTAATGGCAAATATTTGCTGTTATTTTAAAACAACGGCTGTTATATTGAAATAATGGAAGTTATTTACTGTTATATGGCGGCCATCCACTCAATAACAACATTATGTGAACAGATCCTTTCTGTGTTTTCAATCCACTCCTGGTTTTGGTTGCTATGAGGACCTAACATGAAGACCAAATACAGCCTCAAATATACATAGTGTGAACCCAGCCTCAAACTGTATTTGAGTATCATATATCCATTTTATTTGTCAGGCATTTTCACTGCAAGGGTACGCATTGTTCTATGGCTGTTTCCATGTTTTCTAGAGCGGCATCTCACTTCTTCAGCTGCCGTGAGTCAAATGCCAAATTAAAAGTCCACACAAAACTATTTACATTGTTTTAATCGTTCCACTTTTTTGTATCCATATTTTAGCAACATTGTAAGAACTAAAAAAAAAAACACTGAAAAAGAAAATGGTATGCAAAAAAATAGAGGCAAAAACAGAACAAATTGTGTGTCAGTATCACCTCCTTATTTCCATGTAGAAATGTAAAGGTTAGATTTTCTCATTTTCTGGTTGCTATTTTCAAATAGGCAAAAAAAAAATTGTGGCATATTGCAAGAACATGTCAAAAGTTTTGATTAGTTGGGGTCTCAAGGGCCGAGACTCGCACCGATCAGTAGAACAAGCCAGGTGAATTGTGCAGTAGGGTGTTTTGTGGCTCAGACAACCCCCATCCAGCCAGTTCTATCATAAGTCTATGGGGTTGCAGGACTGAGATGACTGACAGCAGGGAAGTAAAGTGTTCTGTTGCTCTCACCTAGCTGCGGGGTAACCTGACAGCAAGCACTTAATTTTCTTCCAGTGATATCACATGAAAAAAGCAAGTATTACACAATGGACCCCCCCCCCCCCCCCCTTGTAATGCAAGTCATGCCAGGTCATCAAAAGCAAGAGGTACTCTTTGTAGATATGTGTTGCCCACAATGGATATGAGTGGAGTGGTTCAGTGGTTGACTGACTTCCACAAGCCAACTGATGACAGCACTGGAGAATACATTCCAGTAGCTGCTTGGATAGCTGGAGCCTGGGAGAGCCTATCTAGCCGGGAACACCGCTACTTTGTTTACAAACAGAGAGCGGACACTCCCCGAGGGGCATGCACAGGGAGTGTCAAGGACTTGGCACGCTCCCAGTCTGTCCAGTGACATCAGGCGCACCGTGACCGCACGGCCCATAACATTGAGTACGGCCGCTGATGCTCCCGATACTCTGCCACTGTAGAGCCGTGGAACACATAGGAGAAGACAGCTCTGTAAGTTTTCTCACACAGAGACTTCTTCCTGCATTATATACATCCAGACAGATAGGGGAACTTATCTTTGTATAACCCTCCCTTAGGCGGTTATCCTCCAGATCTCCGGGCACTCACCCCTAATAATGAGCATTGAGGGAGACTATAACTACACTTACTTGCATTTGGTATTTTGGGAAGAGAATAGGGAACATATCCTGATACCCTTATATTTATCCTTCCTAGGGTCCATACTAGCCACTGCTACATGGGACCTACCGTCTAGCCGCTCTTTACTTCGGACAGTTAGTAGCCATAACCGCAGCTGTTCTCTCATATGATATAGATCCTCAAGACAATACTGTCAACATACCTTGGTGGCCCCTAATGAGGTCACTATAAATGGCGGCTGAAACGCGTTGCGCAGAGGTGCTTGTGTCCCATTGATTGGAGCAGATTAAACTAAGACGTGATGGACTTATTCTGCCGACATAGTGACTACCTTGACTAGATGCGGGTTGGTTTGCTGGTATAGTCATCACAATATATGGTGCATAAACTGTGAGTGGTACTGCGTGACATTGGTGGACATAATACCTTGGAATTTGCACAGTATATTGTTTACAGTGTAAATAGTGGTCTTGTATTCTGGTGGCTAGTTTTTTGACCGATTGGGGATCAGACTGGACCAGACCAGAAAATGTTCTACGTAGGGAAAGCCTAGCACGACATGGTGCATTATTATTTCCTACTGAATTGTTTTTTGGATATATTAAATACGTGTACTTAGTTGTATATATTGGTGAAGGTTGTTAACATTCAATAAACACCGTTTGTTTAAGCAGATCCTAGTTGTTTCTATATTGGAATGGTCCAGGTCAGCTGTGGTAAGTAGTCCCGAGAGCATAGTCTCTAGTATGGTCACAGATGGCTCTGTGGATGGCTAACCCTGTAGACCTGTAAAATGATTATAAATAGGGGCTTGCACAATTATAGCAAGTTCTTAAGCCCAAGGTACACTTGCGTGAGATGTCTGTGTGTGTGTGGTGGGGGGGGGGTACCCAAAATGGTTTGGGATATAGAAAGAGGTAAAGACATATAGAAAACTAGCATTCCCACTAGGGAATGAGGGGCAGACGTAATAGACGAATCCCAGAACAAAACAGTGAATATTGGGATTAAAGGGGGGGGTGTAGCTGCAGCTTCTCAGTCATTGCTTCCTGGAATTATTATATGGAAGAGGGAAGGGAGGAGAGGTATTGGTGAAGCGTGTGCCCGGATCATTGCACATAGTGCAGTTTTTAGATTACATCAGGAAGTGTCCACGTATCCAGCAAGTATAGAGAAAAAAAAAACTCAAAATACTGTATGTATAATGTACAGTGAAAACCCCTCAAGACAGCCACTCACATGGTTTGCTTTGTTGGCTGGGTGAGTAAAAAATTACAAGTCTACTATACAATGGACCTATACATAAGAGATGCAGTATGCCACTAACACCAAATACATCACATGCACAAAACTGTATGCATGCTAAGAAAAACACACATATATAAAAAAAAAAAGTATATATATATATATATATATATATATATATATATATATATGTACTGTATACACTCACCGGCCACAGGTACACCTGTCCAACTGCACGTTACCACTTAATTTCTAATCAGCCAATCACATGGCGGCAACTCAGTGCATTTAGGCATGTAGACATGGTCAAGACAATCTCCTGCAGTTCAAACCGAGCATCAGTATGGGGAAGAAAGGTGATTTGAGTGCCTTTGAACGTGGCATGGTTGTTGGTGCCAGAAGGGCTGGTCTGAGTATTTCAGAAACTGCTGATCTACTGGGATTTTCACGCACAACCATCTCTAGGGTTTACAGAGAATGGTCCGAAAAAGAAAAAACATCTAGTGAGTGGCAGTTCTGTGGGCGGAAATGCCTTGTTGATGTCAGAGGTCAGAGGAGAATGGGCAGACTGGTTCGAGCTGATAGAAAGGCAACAGTGACTCAAATAGCCAACCGTTACAACCAAGGTAGGCAGAAGAGCATCTCTGAACGCACAGTACCTCCAACTTTGAGGCAGATGGGCTACAGCAGCAGAAGACCACCCGTTACTAGCATGGTGTACCTAATAAAGTGGCCGGTGAGTGTATATACACAGTATATGCCAAAAGTCTTGCAAGACTGATATCACTAGTGCACCAGCTAGACTTCTAGGGAACATCATGGCTCAGGCTGTGATTATATAGATGTTAGATTACTGGATATCTTAATGAAATAAGATATGTTGAAAATATTTCAAGATAATATCTGGAAAATAGATCAGTGCCTGCAATAAAACTGATAGCGGTGAAGGCAAAGGATGGGGGAGTATGCCGGATATTGAAGCAATTTCTATCTGTCACACACTAAGATGATATACAAATTCAGCTAATACTATAAAATTCTGGTCAGGAGCTGACAGTATGCTCTTATTCTACAAGTGTCTCTACTTCCAGTATAAAGGGGTTTATATAAAAAATAAATGTTATTAAAGTATTGTATCCCCCCCCCCCCAAAGTTATACAAATTACCAATATACACTACCGTTCAAAAGTTTAGGGACACCCAAACAATTTTGTGTTTTCCATGAAAAGTCACACTTCACCACCATACGTTGTGAAATGAATGGACATTGACAAGGTTAGAAATAATGATTTGTATTAGAAATAACATTGTTTTTACATCACACTTTGCTTTCATCAAAGAATCCACCTTTTGCAGCAATTACAGCATTGCACACCTTTGGCATTCTAGCTATTAATCTGTTGAGGTAAGCTGGAGAAATTGCCCCCCACGCTTGTAGAAGCAGCTCCCACAAGTTGGATTGGTTGGATGGGCAATTCTGGCGTACCATTCGGTCAAGCTGCTCCCACAATAGCTCAATGGGGTTCAGATCTGGTGACTGCGCTGGCCACTCCATTACCTATGATAGAATACCAGCTGCTGCTTCTGCTGTAAATAGTTCTTGCACAATTTGGAGGTGTGTTTAGGGTCATTATCCTGTTGTAGGATGAAATTGGCTCCAATCAAGCGCTGTCCACTGGGTATGGCATGGCGTTGCAAAATTAAGTGATAGCCTTCCTTATTCAGAATCCCTTTTACCCTGTACAAATCTCCCACCTTACCAGCACCAAAGCAACCCCAGACCATCACATTACCTCCACCATGCTTAACAGATGGCGTCAGGCATTCTTCCAGCATCTTCTCATTTGTTCTGCGTCTCACAAACGTTCTTCTTTGTGATCCAATCACCTCAAACTTGGATTCATCCGTCCACAACACTTTTTTCCAGTCGTCCTCTGTCCAATGTCTGTGTTCTTTTGCCCATCTTAATCTTTTTCTTTTATTGGCCAGTCTCAGATATGGCTTTTTCTTTGCCACTCTGCCCTGAAGCCCAAAATCCCGCAGCCACCTCTTCACTGTAGATGTTGACACTGGTGTTTTGGGGTTAATATTTAATGAAGATGCCAGTTGGGGACCTGTGAGGCGTCTGTTTCTCAAACTAGAGACTCTAATGTGCTTATATTCTTGCTAAGTTGTGCAACGCGGCCTCCCACTTCTTTTTCTACTCTGGTTAGAGCCTGTTTGTGCTGTCCTCTGAAGGGAGTACTACACACCGTTGTAGGAAATCTTCAATTTCTTAAAAATTTCTCGTATGGGATAGCCTTCATTTCTAAGAACAAGAATAGACTGTCGAGTTTCAGATGAAAGTTCTCTTTTTCTGGCCATTTTGAGCGTTGAATTGACCCCACAAATGTGATGCTCCAGAAACACAATCTGCTCAAAGGAAGGTCAGTTTTGTAGCTTCTGTAACGAGCTAGACTGTTTTCAGATGTGTGAACATGATTGCACAAGGGTTTTCTAATCATTAATTAGCTTTCTGAGCCAATGAGCAAACACATTGTACCATTAGAACACTGGAGTGATAGTTGCTGGAAATGGGCCTCTATGTAGATATTACACCAAAAAACAGACATTTGCAGCTAGAATAGTCATTTACCACACTAGCAATGTATAGAGTGTATTTCTTTAAAGTTAGGACTAGTTTAAAGTTATCTTAATTCAAAAGTACAGTGCTTTTCCTTCAAAGATAAGGACATTTCAATGTGACCCCAAACTTTTAAACGGTAGTGTACACTTATTATGGGAAATGCTTATAAAGTGCTTTTTTCCCTGCACTTACTACTGCATCAAGGCTTCACTTCCTGGATAACATGGTGATGTCACTTCCTGGATAACATGGTGATGTCACTTCCTGGATAACATGGTGATATCCCAACTCCCAGAGCTGTCGCGGCTGTGGCTGCTGGAGAGGATGATGGCAAGCGGACACTGAGGGACACAGGGCACTGGAGGGACACTGAGCATCCCCCTGCCATCATCCTCTTCAGCAGCCACAGCCCGCAAAGCTCTGGGAGTCGGGTCACACTGGGAGTCGGGTCGTGACATCACCATGTTATCCTGGAAGTGACATCACTATGTTATCCTGGAAGTGAAGCCTTGATGCAGTAGTAAGTGCAGGGAAAAAAGCACTTTATAAGCATTTCCCATAATAAGTGTATATTGGTGATTTGTATAATTTTTGGGGGGCAATACAATACTTTAATAAAACATTTTGCCAGACTTCTCCTTTAACCCCTTAAGGTCAAAGCCAATTTTCGTTTTTGCGCTTTAGCTTTTTCCATTTTATGTTTAAAAGTCCATAGCGCTTGCATTTTTTCCCCTAGAGACTTTTATGAGCGCTTATTTTTTGTGAAACCAATTGTACTTTGCAATGACAGGCATTATTTTTCCATAAAATATGCTGCGAAACCGGAAAAAAATCATTTGTGCTGTCAAATTGAAAAAAAAAAAGGAATTTGTTTTGATTTTAGGAAGTTTTGCATTTACGCCGCTCACCCTATGGTAAAACGGACTTGTTATGCATGTTCCTCAAGTCGTTACGATTACAACGATACATAACATGTATAAATTTTCTTTTATCTAATGGCTTTTAAAAAAATTCAAACCATTGTTAACAAATATATGTTCCTTAAAATCGCCCTCTTCCCATGCTTATAGCGCTTTTATCCTTTGGTCTATGGGGCTGTTTAAGGTGTCATTTTTTGCACCATGATGTGTTCTTTCTATTGGTACCTTGATTGCGTATATACGACTTTTTGATCACTTTTTATAAAACATTTTCTGTATTTAATGCAACCAAAAATGCGCAATTTTGCACTTTGGTATTTTTTTTTGCGCTTACGCCGTTTCAAGAATGTGATTAATTAATAGTTTGTGCGATTACGCACGCGGCGATACCAAACATGTTTATTTATTTGTTTATTTATTAATTTATATTTGTAAATTGGAAAAGGGGGGTGATTTGGACTTTTAGTAGGGGAGGGGATTTTTTATTAATAAAACACTTTTTTACTTTTTTTTTCACATGAACTACAAGCCCCCCTGGGGGACTTGCATATACACAGCACTGATCTCTCATAGAGATCAATGCTGTGTATATACACAGCAAAGATTAATTAGATTGGTCATAGATTGCTTTGGCCTGCTGCAGGCCACAGCAATCTATTGCCGAGCCGGGATTAGCGTCATTCCGACGCTGAGGTCCGGCACGGGCAGAAGAACGGATCTCCCCCCCGCGATCGCATTGCAGGGGGGAGATCCGTCCCACTAGACACCAGGGACGTGAGGTCTGAAGCACTTCAATGCAGCTGTCAGGTTTGACACCTGCATTGAAGTGCTTAATTAGCCGACGCGGCAACTGGATCCCCCGCTGGCTGATAGAGGCACTCCCTGGCTGCAGATCATCGGTGGGACCCCGCTCTGAACACCACCCGCGGCACCATGACGTACCAGATACATCATGGGTCGCTAAGGGGTTAACTATATAGCCGAAGAGTCCTACAACTTCCTTACATACTTTGGGATTATAGAATGTCAGTAGAATACACTGAAAGGTACCGATGGTTGGTGCATCATGGTACATACTGTATACTAGTAAAAAAAAGGTGTCTAGGGTACGTCGTTCGGACATCTTTACGAATTACCTTAAGGGATTAGGGAAAGGATTACTTTCTTCCAAAAACAGCACAACACTTGTCCTCAGGTTTTGTTTGGTATTACAACTCAACTTTTTTTTATTTTAATAGAACTGAGCTGCAATACCACACTCAAACTGAGGACACGAGTGGTGCTGTTTGTGAAAGAACCCTTGATAAACCCTTTAACTGGGCATAGCCACTGTGCATATATGATCACCAGAAGTTATACCATTGCTGTAATACACAACCACATTTGCACCATCATTTCAGGTATCAAAGAAAACCAATTTAGTGTCACTATCAAACCTGATCGGAGCCTTATTTTTATACATGCTTACCAAATATATCACATTTAGAGATGACCCAACTTTTAAAAGTTCAATTCTGAAGAGAACTTTGAAGTAAAGTTTTTGTTTGTCAGAACCAAACCTTGAACAAACTTCCCTGCAACAACTAAATGATTGCAGGTGTTTCGCTGTTTTATGGTGCGTTTACACGAAACGATAATTGGCCCGATCATACAATTAACGATGTCGAAGTAACGATTTGTTTTTCTTCATAACGATCAGCGTTTAGACGGTACAATATATCGTACTGAAAATCGTTTTGCGATCGCTTAAGCCTATCTTGCACATTGGTTAAATCGCCGAACGACTGTTCACACGGAACGATCTGTGATTTTTTTCAAATCTGTGAACGACGATTTGATAACACGTTGAAAGATCAAAATGAACGATTTCTCGTTCGTCGTTTGATCGTTTGCTGCATTTACATGTACGATTATCGTTCGAATTAGATCGTTATCGTGAAAATTTGCACGATAATCGTTACGTGTAAATGCACCATTAGTGCGGATAAGCAAGTTAGTTCATCAATACTTACCTTTGTCACCTGCAGATCACAGCAGCTTCCACTTCCTGATGGAAACGAGAGTGACAGCACATTCAGCCAATCACTGGTCAGTGATTGTCTGAGCAGACTGTCACTCTTGTCACAGGGTACACCGCACAACCGTAGGAGGACACCTGAAGAGCCTGGAGAGGTGAGTATGCCCTTATTTTTGTTTTCTATGTGAATTAAAGTTTGCGGCTACCATCTTGGATCAAATTCATTATGAACTTTTCAAACTTTGGGGGAGATTTATGAAAGAGTGTAAATATACACCTGGTGTAAACTGCCCACAGCAGCCAATCACAGCTCCTCTTATATTTTACCAGAGCTGAAAACTGAGCTTTGATTGGTTGCTGTGGGCAGTTTACACCAGGTGTATATTTACACCAGTTTGATAAATCTCCCCCTCTGTGTTTATAATAGTCATAATAGCAATGCTGGATTTGTTTTCTAAGATTTCCATAACGTCTATGATGTTCTCCAGGTTTCCATCTTTTTAACTGCAAAATAGCCCTATAAACTGGATATATTTATGTTGTGTTAAAAATAGCAAAATGAACAGAAAACCCATGAAATCCTCTGATTCTTATGCGTTTTATTTTTTTCATATTTTTTAGTGAATTTTTTCAGCCACAAATTTAGCAAAATGAAGTGTAGAAGTGGTCAATGTATGGGGAATTATAAAATCTGAATTTATTCTTTATTTTGATAAAAATTTAGAAAACATATTTCCCTAAAAATTAACATTACCTAGTAACCTAGATAAACTATTCTTTACCTAATCCCACTCTCCGCATCAATGGAAATGCTATTTATTTTTATGCGTAATCTCCCAATGCCATCTCTAATCATATGGCTTTGCCGTCAGGTTACATAGATAACAGCCTGAGCTCTCCATTGCCTATTTACTGTCCTCTAAAACTGAAAAGAAACTAGGATGACTGTATTTCAGGCCAAGCAGTTAACCCTTGGTGGACCAACGTGGTAAATGAGTGTCTTAAACAGAAGTGTAAACCGCAGGTAGAAATATTTGCATATGGGACATGTGCTGTTGTTGTGACGGTGTAGAGGTGGGCACTAATGGCACCAATGGCAAGGATCCATTGTGTTGTGCTGACTGCATAACTCTTATCTATATGCCCTTCTAGGTCGGGTTCACAAAGCATATTTTTTCCATTACGTATGCCCGTTGTTGCAGATTGCAACATTGGCCGCTATTTAATGAAAAAGTACATTGCATTGTTTTCTATGGACTCCCGGCCGGAGTATATAAAGGATAATTTTTTACTCACCGTAAATTTTCTTTCCTGTAGTCCGAAGCAGCAGCACAAATGGGGAAGATCCTATCTTCCTGCAATGGTAGGACAGATGGTACTAATAAAAGATTGATTAGGAGCCCTATAAGAAGGCCATACAGACCCCTCCTCCTTGTGTCAATTCTAACGACAAAATTTAAAATTCATAATAAAATCTTAGTTAATAAGGCATTAAAACAATCAAGGTATGCTGCATAAATAATAGTTTGTTTAAATCAGGGCGGGAAGTCTGTGCTGCTGCTTCGGACTACAGGAAAGAAAATTTACGGTGAGTAAAAAATTATCCTTTCCCTTACGTCCTCAGCAGCAGCACAAATGGGGATATAGCAAGCTATGAAAACGGACTAGGGAGGGCCATTACATTACAGAAGACAGAATGGCTGAGCCAAAAACTGGTTGACTCGTGAATATCTAGTCTATAGTGCTTGACAAAGGTAATGACGGATGACCATGAGGCAGTCCTGCATATTTGTTCCAAGGGTACAGATCTTTTTTCAGCCCATGTGGATGATATTGCCCTCATTGAATGTGCCTTGATTGCACCAGGTACCTGTAATCCAGCTTCTTGGTAGCATATGAAGATGACTTCCCTTATCCATCTGGACAGAGAAGCTTTGGATGACTTGCATCCTTTGTTTTTCCCTGCAAAGGATAAAAACAAGTGGTTAGATTTCGTGAAGGAGTTTGCCCGTTCAATATACATGCTCCAAGCCCTTCCCACATCTAAGGGATGAAGCTCCTTCTCTCCCGTGTTGGCAGGAGTAATGGATTGTAACAATGGAGATGTGGAAGAGACTTTCACCCACCAGGCTTCAAACATCTTCTTTACCTTCAGGTAGGTTCTGTAGGCAGTTGTGGCTCTGGACTGCAGAAGAGTGGTCACTACTTTGACAGCATATCAATTCCCACCTTGTTGACGGCAGTCAAGCTTCGGACAAGCCTGCCCTCTTGAGTTATTAACTGAGGGTATACAGAAGCCTCCAGATTATTCCTATGGAATTAGCGCCATGCTTTTAGATAATAAGAGGCCATCATGAAACCAGAGACTTGCTACTTGCAAGATTTTTAGACTCTGCCCACACCTGGCAGGGACGCTGGGAGTAATCTCTGCTACTCTGTGTCAGTAGCTGGGGAGACTGGGAGAGTTCCCAGAAGATTCTTAGGCAGGGGGCTCACCATTGTGAACCATGCCCTCTTGGGTCAATAGGGGCAAATGAGGCTGACCAAGGCCCAACCTTGTCTCAGATTCTGCAAGACTCTGGGCTTTTTAGGAGTGAGGAAAAAAGGTTTTCCAATTTGAACCTTGAATAGGAATAGGCCGTCTATCCTCCATGCGATTTACCAGAAAGCTTCTGGTCCAGAGACCCTTCCTCCGACAGGGTTACATCGCAGCATAGATTGCCAGCAGACAAAATGCCCCTGCCTCCAGTAGTAATACTACAGAGTTAGTGACCCTATAAAGATCGATATTCGCCATCCTAGATGCGGTTTTGATCTTATACTGATAGCTTACCATAGATTGGTGTGCTGGAGTGGACTAGTATTCCCTTCATATGTTGGATGCCAGCAACATCTCTGATGGGGATTAAGGCTCCTTTGCCCGTTGCTCATACAAGCGCCCCACTGCTTGATATATCAATGGTTTTCTCTACCCACTTCATTGGGAGACTGCTGCCATTGAGCAGGAAAAGCTATCCTTGTCTCTGGGTGTTATTTCCAGTGTAGACATAAGACCCAAGGGTATCAGATGAAGTGACAGCAACTGGGGAGTGCTGAGAACCCCGACTTGTGTCAACTTCTGTAATCTCTCTGGAGGAAGAAAGTCACAGACTGGGGATCTATTCTCCTCCTTAGGAATTGTTCGATGCCAGAAAACAATGATGAGCTTCAATTTTCTCAAACAGTCAAAGTACAATAGACATTACGTGGTGACTGTAGATGGAGCCAAGATGATTCCAAACAGAAGGGCTGTAAATTGAAAAGAATGCCAATTGCCTTGTACAAAAGGTCTTGATGTAAAGGAATATGCAGCTTTTGTCTGTAGACAGGTACATGCGGGTATACATGGCCAGATAACGTCCTTCTTCTAGGAGGGAACTACAGAGCATAAATCCTCCATACAACCGCCTTCTCAGAGGAGGCTGAATACAGGTACATGTGGGTATACCTGGTCAGATAACATCCTTCTTCTAGGAGGGACCTACAGATCATAGATCCCACATACAGCACCTTCCTCAGAGGAGGCTGTATACAGGTATACACGGTCAGATAACATCCCTCTAGGAGGGACCCACAGATCAAAATTCAATATGGTAGCTGTCAGGATGGTATCTTTGCAGAGCATTATGTGCCCCTCGGCTCGTGCTGTGCGGCCGAGAAGGCGCTGATATTCTTGTCTTCTGTTTCTGTGTTTTTGTTTGCAGTGTGTGAACACTGGTTTATATGCTCACCTTTGTTGGGAGACACACCCGACTTCACCTGCTGAATTCTGTCTGGCCATGTCATGGTTAATCTGTGTTTGGGTTCTGCTGTGACTGACAGGTCATCCTGCCAGTGGATCTGTCTTGTTCTCAGGTGTCTGTGCTTGGAGATCAGGGGGATGGTCCAATTACATTCTGGACCAGAATCCTGGCCTCCTATATAACTAACCCAGTCTGTGCTCTCATTGCCGGATATTGAGCTTGTCTCTGCCTGGTTCTGTGTTTGCTATTCTTGCTCTGTTTATTCGGACTCTGCTTTGTATTTCTGACCTTTGCTGCCTGCCCCTGACCATACTGCCTGTTTTTTGACTTTGCCTTTGGATTGTGATTTTGTACTTTTGCTGCCCGTTTGTTGTGACCCGGACTGTTGACCATTCGTTATTGTGTTTTGTCTGTCTGTCTTGTCCTTGTGTCCCACCTAGCCAGCGCAGGGACTGCCGCCCAGTTGCTCGCCGCCATTTTAGGGCGGATTATGGCAAATAGGTAGAGGACAGTGGGCGGGGCTGAGCTTAGGGCTCACTGTTTGTCTTGTCCTGCTGTCCGGTTCCTAACAGAATATCCGGCACAACTTTTTTTTTTTCTTTCTCTTCTCTCTCTCCACCTTGCTATGAACCCCATGAAAGCTCTGGTTGAGCAAATGCAAAGTCTCAACCAGCTTGTTCTGGACCTTACGCAACGGGTGCAGCAGGTAGAGTCTTTCCTGGGCCAAAATGCCATGCTATCTGCTACTGTTCCCCCAGAACCTCCAGTGCTGCTTCCTGATAGGTTCAAGGGTGAGAGAAAGGCCTTTCGGATCTTCAGAGAGGGATGTAAGTTGTTTTTCAGACTTTGTCCCCGGTCCTCTGGGGATGAGAGCCAGAGAGTGGGCATTATTATGTCACTCTTACAAGGACCTCCGCAGGAGTGGGCCTTTTCTTTGCCTCCAGATGCCACTGAGTTATCTTCTGTGGATCAGTTTTCCTCTGCATTGGAGTTACTCTATGATGACCCTGACAGGGCAGCAGCAGCTGAGAGGCAGTTGACTACTTTGAGACAGGGCAAGCGACCGGTGGAGGAGTATTGTGCTGAGTTCCGCCAGTGGTGCGTTCCATCCGGATGGAACGATCCTGCGCTTAGATGCAAATTTAAGCAGGGGTTGTCTGATGGCATTAAGGATGCCTGGACAGGACACCCAGATCCTTCCACCCTAAAGCAGGCCATGAATTTGGCTATTCGCATAGACCGTAGGCTCCGTGACAGACATAGGGAGAAAGTAGGCTCTGACCCTTCTAAGACCTCTGTCCCCTGCTCTGTCAAACACTCTGTTGTTATCCCTGATATACATGAGGACGAGCCCATGCAGCTGGGACAATTGGACGCCAGGACCAGGCGAGAACATCGTAGACACAACGGTCTATGTTACTACTGTGGTGACAGCGGCCATTACATCAGTTTCTGCCACAAGCGTCCCAAGCGGCAAGAAAACCAGCACTCAGATCATCGGCGTCCAGGTGACTCCCAGGAAGGTCACTTGGGCGCACAGGTACCCTCCGGCGAAATAAATGTTTCTAGTTCTGCTGTACCTTATTCGCCTGTATCTGATGTAAATTTATCATGTTCTTCTGCTCGTCCTGTCAGTAAGCCTGTTCTCCATGCCATGGACTCGTCTTCTGATGAATGGGAGTCAGATGGCAATCTTCTAAGTGAAGTTGAGTCCTGTGTGGGTCCTGAGGCCCCTCGTAAAAGGGGGGGTACTGTCAGGATGGTATCTTTGCAGAGCATTATGTGCCCCTCGGCTCGTGCTGTGTGGCCGAGAAGGCGCTGATATTCTTGTCTTCTGTTTCTGTGTTTTTGTTTGCAGTGTGTGAACACTGGTTTATAATCTCACCTTTGTTGGCAGACACACCCGACTTAACCTGCTGAGTTCTGTCTGGCCATGTCATGGTTAATCTGTGTTTGGGTTCTGCTGTGACTGACAGGTCATCCTGCCAGTGGATCTGTTTTGTTCTCAGCTGTCTGTGCTTGGAGATCAGGGGGATGGTCCAATTACATTCTGGACCAGAATCCTGGCCTCCTATATAACTAACCCAGTCTGTGCTCTCATTGCCGGATATTGAGCTTGTCTCTGCCTGGTTCTGTGTTTGCTATTCTTGCTCTGTTTATTCTGACTCTGCTTTGTATTTCTGACCTTTCCTGCTTGCTGCCTGCCCCTGACCATACTGCCTGTTTTTTGACTTTGCCTTTGGATTGTGATTTTGTACTTTTGCTGCCCGTTTGTTGTGACCCGGACTGTTGACCATTCGTTATTGTGTTTTGCCTGTCTGTCTTGTCCTTGTGTCCCACCTAGCCAGCGCAGGGACTGCCGCCCAGTTGCTCGCCGCCATTTTAGGGCGGATTGTGGCAAATAGGTAGAGGACAGTGGGCGGGGCTAAGCTTAGGGCTCACTGTTTGTCTTGTCCTGCTGTCCGGTTCCTAACAGTAGCCTTTCCTATCATATAACACTGGTACAGACCTCTCTCATTATGGAAATAAATTGTCAGAAAAGACGTAGTCACAAGTTCTTGTCCCCATCCCCAAGGCCTCCGAGACGTGTGGTCCTTCTTGTGCAGGATTCTTTCCTTTACCTTCCATACTAGAATTCCTACGGAATGTGGAACAAAAGTAGAAGTTCCTTCTCCTCTTATTAGATTGGGGCAGATAATGGACCTGATCATAAGAAAAAAAGAACTTTCATGAGAATGTCCAATACAGATCCAACTATCTTTATATTGGAGTGAACATCTGCCCCCTTACAACGAAGGACCAGTCTCCAAACTGTGGGGATCGGGCAGCCAAGTATACTGCTCAGCTATAGTAATATAGACAATAATTTATTTAATTTAATTTATTTATTTATTTATTTATTATTTATTTATTTATTTTTTTTTTGAAAATTACTAAGAATTTTTTTTTTTTTTTTTTTTTGAACAAGGTCTTTGTGCGTCTGAAGGAGCCATGACCTCAGACTCCATCCAGTTCAGCCTGTAGATTATCATTCAGATGTAAAATCTTAAGCAGTCATCGTCTCTTCTGAGAAAAAGTTGCAATCCACAAATGAATTCCCTGCCACCTGAAAGTGGAATCTTGCAGGATCTGTACGCCAAGAAAGCTTTTTCCCCAGAAGTTCTGTTACCAGAATCCTGCTACATCCAAGGATGGAAGTTGTGCCAGACTGACCGGCCGACTAACAGACTAGTGCAGAGTGCCTGGAATCAGACACACAGGTGCACTGAATATGCAGCCAGCAATCCTAAGGCGGTGTTCACACATAGCAGCTTCATAGCTTTACTGCATCCTTCAGTACACAGAAGCTCCATAGGGTCACTGCATCATCTGATATCAGTATTACAGAGTGTAACTAGACAGCAGGTGTACACAGTATTATGGTGCGTTCACACCTACAGGATCTGCAGCTGATTTTCTGCAGCAGATTTCATTTAAATAACTGAACACAGCATCAAATCTGCTGCAGATCTGCTGCAGATCCTGTAGGTGTGAACGCACCCTTACAGAGTAATTAGACTGCAGGTATACACAGTACACATCCAGCATCTCTAAGCATGTAGCTTCGTAGGTCACTGCATTATCTGGTAACAGTACTAATCAGATAGTACACATCTACAATCCTAAGGCCATGTTCACACACAGTAGCTTTACTGCATTCTTAATTAGCAGCACTGTAGCAGCGCAAAAAAGCTCCATAGAATCACTGCATCATCTGATGGCTGTATTAGGGAAAGTAATCAGATAGCAGGTGTATCCAGTACACATCCAGCAGCTCTAAGCATGTGCTCACACACATAGCTCCATATGGTCACTATATAATCTGATAGCAGTATTAGGGAATGTAATTAGATAGATGTATCCCGTACACAACTAGCAACTCTAAGGCTGTGTTCACACACAGTAGCTTCATAGGGCACTGCATCATCTGATAGCAGTATAGTGAAAGAAATCAGACAGCAGGTGTTACACAGTACACTACAATTCTAAGGCAATGTTCACACACAGTGGCTTCATAACTTCACTGCATTCTTAAATAGCAGCACACAGAAGGTCCACATGATAAACCATCATCTGATAGCAGTATTAGTGAAGGTAATTAAACAGCAGGTGTACATAGTACACGACTAAATTCTAAGGCAGTGTTCACACACAGTAGCTTCACTGCATTCTTAAATGTCAGCACTCAGAAGGTCCACATGATCACTGTATCATCTGATAGCAGTATAGTGAAAGTAAATAGACAGCAGGTGTATAGTATACAACTAACAATTCTAAGGCCGTGTTCACACACAGTAGCTTCACTGCATTCTTAAATGGCAGCACTGGAGTAGCACACAGATGCTCCATAGGGTGACTGCGTCATCTGTTAGCAGTATTAGTGAAAGTTATTAGACAGGAGGTGTATCTACCACTACACAATAACTCTAAGGCTGTGTTCATACAGTTTTATAGCTTCATTGTATCATCTGATAGAAATACTGGAAAAGTAATCAGACCGCAGGTATACACACTACACAACTACAATTCTAAGGCTGTGTTCACACACACAATTTCACTGCATCATCCGATGGCAGTACTATAGAAATTAATTAGGCAACAGGTGTACACAATTAGCAGCTCTAGGGCTGTGTTCACATACAGTTTCAGAGCTTCACTGCATCATCTGGTAGCAGTACTATAGCAAGTAATCAGGCAGCAGGTGTGCACACTGCACAACTAGCAGCTTCTAGGGTTGTGTGCACACAGTTTTATAGCTTCACTGCATCATCTGATGGCAGTACTATAGAAAGTAATGAGGCAACAGGTGTACACAATTAGCAGCTCTAGGGCTGTGTTCACACACATACACAGTTTCATAGCTTCATTGTAGCAGTACTGGAGAAAATAATGAGACAGCAGGTGTACTAAATACCCAACTAGCAGCTTTAAAGCTGTGTTCATGTATACACACTATAGTTACATAGGTCACTCATATAGTGAAGCAGTCTAACAGGACTTGCACAACCAATGTTAAAAAAAGTGAAAGACATTGAAACGAAACATTTGAGGCGTAAAAGCCTCATACAACACATATATATATATATATATATATATATATATATATATCCAATAATCCTCCTGACACACATGCCAGGCTTCCAGCTCAAAAGAAAAAGCAGCATATCTTACCTTGCTGGAGTATCAAGAAACATTAACAGCCGCCCTGGTGAGGACACAGATCTGGCAGCACCATGATACTTACTGCAGCAGCCGCCCAGGTGAGGACACAGGTCTGGCAGCACCATGATACTTACTGCAGCATCCTCATGGCTTCCCTCACACAGCGGCTCAATACAGCAGAGAAGCTGAGCGATAACTCTACTAAAAAGTAAATAATCTCCTCTCTGATACAGCAGAGCAGGAAAAACAACATTTCTATAAATTTCCCCTCTCCACACGACCATGTGGAAAGGAAGAATCTTTGGAAAGGAAAGTCAGACACAAACATAGGCCTGAGCCTGCTTCCCTCTCCTACCACCTGTCCCACAGGAGGACAGAAAAAAACACAAGGAGGAGGGGTCTGTATGGCCTTCTTATAGGGCTCCTAATCAATCTTTTATTAGTACCATCTGTCCTACCATTGCAGGAAGATAGGATCTTCCCCATTTGTGCTGCTGCTGAGGACGTAAGGGAATGTATACACTCCGGCCCAGATTCAATGCGGCCGCAGAGAAAACTGACATGTCAGTTTTGTGCGGCCGTTATTCATGCAGACAATATAAAGTCCGGCTGCAATAACTGCTGTTGATAAATTATTCTAGTTTAGGTGTACTGATTAGACTTTGGGTGCGTCTTTAACTGAAAAGACCGAAGTCCGAAAATAATTGACATGGTCCTTATTTTGAAGTCCGCGCAGACAACCTCTGTCATGCAACACACTGTGTGCATTAGACGTCCATCATTCCGTTGATTTCAATTTATACGATGGATTATTGACAATTTATCTATTGTTTATTAATTTATTGTTTATCACGGATTGCAAACTGGATCATGATTTTTGAAACATGTAATCACCTTGACACTTGTATTTCACCTTTTTTTATGAATTGTACACATATTTATACTTTTGATTGATAATTGATGAATTGATTGATTTGCACATTTACACATATCACTGCTTGAAAAAGGCTACCATGCCGAAATGTCACACTGGTGTGTAATAAACTCTATAGGACTACATTTGGAAAGCTGTCTCTACTGTTCTCTTTTGGATTTTCTCTTTTTTAGACTTGTGTGAACATAAGAGATGAGTGAACCGGTTCGGCCGGTATGGGATCCGTGTTAGATTTTCCAAAAAGTTTGAGTCTGATCGAATTCGGATTTTTGGAAGTCCATTCCGATTTTTTTTTCTTGTTTTCTAAAATGGCAGCTGCCATTTTAGAAAGCAGGAAGTGTTCCGGGCGGGAAAAGCGCTTTCCCATGATGCCCAGAACACATCCAATCAGCAGAGATGTTGTACTAGCCTACCCTCTGTGATGTTTGTATAGCTTTAAGAGGAGCGGTCACATGACTGCATGAGGCAGTGTGCTGAGAAATAGGAAGGAGACTGTTACTAGTGCACATAGCTCGTCAGTGACAAAACCCTGTTAATCGTTGTTCTGCTGTTCTGAGAAGTTATTCAACAAATGCAAAGCCAAAACGATTATTAGGAAATCGGAGAGGAGAAACATATAGTGATTGAGAGAGAAAAATAGAGAGGGCGAAAGATAGATAGGTAGATTAGGCACAGAACAAAAACGCCAGAAAGAAAATAGAAACCAGAAAATAGTTTTCTCAACTTTTGTATCAAATATACCTCTAATGCATGTCTGTATAATAGTAAAAAAGTGCTATACAGATATCTAAGTACTATAGTGGCACCCTTGCGAGAGTGTATATGACATATGTGGTTTCCTGAGACACAAATATATATATCTCTTGTGCATGTCTGTATAATAGTAAAAAAAAGTGCTATACAGATATCCAAGTACTATAGTGGCACCTTTGCGAGAGTGTATATGATATACATTGTTTCCTGAGACACAAATATATATCTCTTATGCATGTCTGTATAATAGTAAAAAAAAGTGCTATACAGATATCAAAGTGCTATAGTGGCACCCTTGCGAGAGTGTATATGACATACGTTGTTTCCTGAGACACAAATATATATCTCTTGTGCACGTCTGTAGAATAAAACAAAAAAAAAGTGCTATACAGATATCCAAGTACTATAGTGGTACCCTTGTGATAGTGTATAGGACATACATGTTTTCCTGAGACACAAATATATATCTCTTGTGCATGTCTGTAGAATAAAACTACCAAAAAACTGCTCTACAGATATCCAAGTACTATAGTGGCACCCTTGCGAGAGTGTATATGACATAGGTGTTTTCCTGAGACACAAATATATATATCTCTTGTGCACGTCTGTAGAATAAAACTACACTGGCCTCCAATGACTACTGCTGCTCCTTCACTGCATTTGTGACTTTTTTCCTCCATAGACCCTGTAATGGTGAATTTCCTGCATAGACCTTGTAATGGTGAGTTTCCTGCATAGACCCTGTAATGGTGAGTTTCCTGCATAGACCCTGTAATGGTGAATTTCCTGCATAGACCCTGTAATGGTGAGTTTCCTGCATAGACCCTGTAATGGTGAATTTCCTGCATAGACCCTGTAATGGTGAATTTCCTGCATAGACCCTGTAATGGTGAATTTCCTGCATAGACCCTGTAATGGTGAGTTTCCTGCATAGATCCTGTAATGGTGAGTTTCCTGCATAGACCCTGTAATGGTGAGTTTCCTGCATAGACCCTGTAATGGTGAATATTGAAGTCTAAAAAAAAAAATTACTTTGAGATATTGAAAAGATAATGAATTTACTGACATGTAGAGCCCTAAATTCAACCAAATACACTACCCCCGTATCATATAGATGCTTTAAACTATGAAATCCCAAGAAATCCGAAATCCGGTCGGAACAAACTTTTCAAAAAAATCCAGAAGTCCGGTCGGATCGAACTTTTGAGAAGTTCACTCATCTCTAGTGAACGTAGCCTATGCCACCTGAATGTGCCTTCACAAAATCAAATGATGTTCATCTGAGGGAACATGTCGGACATCGGCCGTTGTCTAACATGGTAATATAATGGTAATGGTAATATAAAGTGTATGGTAACTAATGCCAGAAGTCTAGCCAGCAAGATGGGGGAGCTGGAGGCCTTGGTTCTGGAGGAGTCCATTGATGTGGTTGGTGTGACTGAGACATGGCTGGACTCCTCACATGACTGGGCTGTCAATATTCAGGGATTTACGTTGTTCAGAAGGGACCGGGTGGGCAGAAGGGGAGGAGGAGTATGTCTGTATGTCAGAAATGATATTAAAGTGAGTGTAAAAGATGCAATAGTGGGCGATGACTGTGATGATGTGGAAGCATTATGGGTAGAACTACAGAAGGAGGTAAAGAGTGAAAAAATTATTCTTGGTGTAATCTATAGACCCCCCAACATTACTGAGGAGGTAGATGGCCAGTTGAATAGACAAATAGAGCGGGCTGCCCGGGAGGGAACAGTAGTGGTAATGGGGTCCTCAACTACCCAAATATAGATTGGGGTCACGGTTCAGCTAAAACCACAAAGGGGAGGGAATTTCTTAACCTCCTGCAGGATAATTTTCTGGGCCAGTTTGTGGAGGAGCCAACTAGAAGTGATGCCTTGTTGGATCTGGTTATTTCTAACAACGCTGAGCTGGTTGGGGATGTCACTGTCCATGAACACCTGGGTAATAGTGACCACAATATAGTGACTTTTAGCTTAAAGTATAGAAAAGAAAAACATGTTGGGAGGGCAAAAACTCTTAATTTTAAAAGGGCCAATTTTCCTGGGTTAAGGGCAGAACTTCAGGGCATAGACTGGGAGCGGCTGCTGTCACATACGGATACAGCTAATAAATGGGAAATCTTCAAATCCACATTAAATAACTGTACTGCCAAATATATTCCTATGGGTAACAAATATAAACGGTTAAAATCCAATCCCACATGGCTTACAACCGAGGTTAGAAGGGCTATAAATGAGAAAAAAGGGGCATTCAAAAAATATAAATCAGAGGGGTCAGCTGTAGCATTTAAACATTACAAAGAAGTCAACAAAACCTGTAAAAATGTAATAAAAGCAGCAAAAATTCACAATGAAAGGCAGGTAGCTATAGAAAGCAAAAGAAACCCCAAAAAATTCTTCAAATATATTAATGCAAAAAAAACCAAGGACAGAGCATGTAGGACCCCTAAATAATGGCGACGGGGAATTAATAACTGGGGATCAGGAGAAAGCTGAGTTACTTAATGGGTTCTTCAGTTCTGTATATACAAAAGAGGATGGAGCTGTGGTGGGTGGGGCCAGTACTGAGGTGGGTGGGGCCAGTGCTGCTAACACATGTAATGTACTGAACTGGTTTACTATAGATATGGTCCAAGATAAATTAAACAAACTCAATGTAACCAAAGCTCCAGGGCCTGATGGATTGCACCCCAGAGTTCTTAGGGAACTCAGTTCTGTAATTTCACTACCCTTGTATGAAATATTCCGTGATTCTTTGCTTACTGGTATTGTGCCGAGGGACTGGCGTAAGGCAAATGTAATGCCGATCTTCAAAAAGGGCTCTCGAACTTCCCCAGGTAACTATAGACCCGTAAGCTTAACGTCCATTGTGGGGAAACTATTTGAGGGGCTTATAAGGGACTACATCCAGGAATATGTAGTGGCTAATAGTATTATAAGTGATAACCAGCATGGTTTTACTAAGGACAGAAGCTGTCAAACCAACCTAATATGTTTCTATGAAGAGGTAAGTAGAAGCCTGGATGGCGGCGCGGCTGTGGATATAGTGTACCTGGATTTTGCAAAAGCGTTTGACACAGTTCCTCATGGACGTCTGATGGGTAAGTTAAAGTCTATTGGTTTGGAAAATTTAATGTGTAACTGGATTGAAAACTGGCTTAATAATCGTACCCAGAGAGTGGTGGTCAATGATTCCTACTCCGAATGGTCCCCGGTAATAAGTGGTGTACCCCAAGGGTCAGTACTGGGCCCTCTTCTGTTTAACTTGTTTATTAATGATATTGAGAATGGAATTAACAGCAATGTTTCTATCTTTGCAGATGACACCAAGCTTTGTAGTACAGTACAGTCTATGGAGGATGTGCAGATGTTACAGGATGACTTAGACACTCTGAGTGTTTGGGCGTCCACTTGGCAAATGAGGTTCAATGTGGATAAATGTAAAGTTATGCACCTAGGTACTAATAACCCGCATGCATCATATGTCCTGGGGGGAGTTACTCTGGGAGAGTCGCTGATGGAGAAGGATCTGGGTGTACTTGTAGATAATAGACTACAGAACAGTACACAATGTCAGTCAGCTGCTTCTAAAGCCAGCAGGATATTGTCATGCATTAAAACAGGCATGGACTCTCGGGACAGGGATATATTATTACCGCTTTATAAAGCTTTGGTGCGGCCCCATCTGGAGTATGCCGTCCAGTTTTGGAACCCGATTCATAAAAAGGATGTTCTAGAGCTGGAGAGGGTACAAAGACGGGCAACTAAACTAATAAGGGGAATGGAGCATCTTAGTTATGAGGAGAGATTAAAAGAATTACATTTGTTTAGTCTGGAGAAGAGACGTTTAAGGGGAGATATGATTAACTTATTTAAATATATAAATGGCCCCTACAAGAGATATGGGGAAAAGATGTTCCAGGTAAAACCCCCTCAAAGGACAAGAGGGCATTGCCTCCGCCTGGAGAAAAAAAGGTTCAATCTCCGGAGGCGACAAGCCTTCTTTACCATGAGAACTGTGAATCTGTGGAACAGTCTACCACAGGATCTGGTCACTGCAAAAACAGTAGAGGGCTTCAAAACAGGGCTAGACAAGTTCTTAGACCAAAATAATATAGATGCATATGTATAGAACATATCACCCCTCCCCCTTCCCTGTATCCATCCCCTCCTTGGTTGAACTTGATGGACATGTGTCTTTTTTCAACCGTATTAACTATGTAACTATGTAACTATGTAACTATGTAACTATGTAACTATGTATGTCAAATGAAGGCTGATGTTTATACACTGTATGAACATCGCCTGAAACTGTTCTCCTTGCTGACTGGTCAGGCTTCTTTAGGTGTCAATAATTTACTCCCCTTCTTGGGAAGACTTATTTGGAGGCTATGTTTGTTTTGTTTCTAGTTGAAATGTATGTTATCCTGTATTTAGTTACACTGGACTTGATAATTCACAGACTACTTTGTACCATCCTGCTTTTCCCTTCTATTGAGAGACCTGGCTCATAAACAGAACTTATGCCTTGTATTATATATCTTTCCACCCTCCTTTTAGGGTGCAGGCAACTGCTTTGTATTTAAAGAACTCTGCTGTTATGTACTGTTTTGTTCTTGAAATAAATTTAAAAAAATTGTTCAAAAAAAAAAAAAACTGTACAGTTACAGACCAACATGATGACTTCTTTCAGCCATGACTTCTTTAGCTCCTTAATTTTTGGTAGTGTCTAAATCATATAATGTAAAGGGACCTCGATGGGTGTGCGCACACAGCTCTCCAGGCAAGCCCCGCCCTGGACGGATTTCATTGGCTGCTTCATTATGGGCTTCCTAGCAGCCAAAATCAGACCCTGGCGGACCCCTGACCATAATCTAAACGTTTAGTTTTAGGGTTAGGGTTGGGGGTCCGATTAGGGTTACGTCGTACCCATGTTCTAACTCTCCCCACAGCCCCAACCTTAACCCTAACCTTCCTGATTAGCACCGACCCCAAGGGTTAGGGTTGTTGTGTGGGCAGGGGATAGTTAAGGGATATGTTGGTAGTAACCGTAAGCCTACCCCCAACCCTAACCCTAAAACTAAACATTAGGATTAGGGTGGAGGGTCTGGCAGGGTCTGATTTTGGCTGCTTAGAAGCCAGGAGTGGAGCAGCCAATGAAATCCGTCTGAGGCAGGGCTTGTCTGAAGAGCTGTGTGTGCGCGCCCAGCAAGATCCCTTTACGGTATGGGATTTAGTCACTACCGTTAATGTCTAGGCACCTTACCTGCCTATTTGTTACCCTCTAGAAAAACTTCCCAGTCTGTTTCTCTATCCTCAGCCTTACCATCCTGTACTTGCTGCCGACCCCATTGTGCACACAACTGTAGTTACTGTCAGAAAATAGTGCCAAACAGATTATCACAATGCCCAACACAGCTATGGTGACTCCATACAGTAATCGTGCCCTCTCAGAGCATAACTTGAAGATATCCCATAACTTTTGGATTCTTTAACACTCCCTACATTCCTACTGATGTATCTGATACTCGACCGAACTCCTTGTCTAGCCCAGACCACACAGTGTATATTAATGGTCACTTATTAATAGTCTCTTAATGTTAGACAGCTTGTGATTTAAGGTTAGTGTTACATGATGCTTTAAATATTACATTAACAGAAGTAAACAATAAACCCAATATTACAAGCTGAAGCTGTCTGGCCTCACTCATAAATCATCCTCCATTATGTCCTCCATATAACATGACATTTCCATCAGTTCTCTTCCTATTTCCCTTCATACCGCTAAGTACTTACACCTAAGTGTAGCGGTGATGCGGACAGACTACTAAGTGCTTCCCTCGCCTCATTGTATTCATTTCCAGAATAATTGCAAACAGATGTTCTGTGTAACAGGGACAATGCTGGAGCCTACAAGACTATAGACATCAATAGGATTATTGATTGAGGAGTTTTCTGTGGAGGCCGCTGTAAAAACCTCAAGGTAAGACAGATACTGATGAGAAACGTTCCCTACCCAATCACAACGACTTAGCCTGCATTCTAGAGTCACTTTATCTCGAGATGCCAATAAACACAAAGCACTAATCTTCATGTAAAGAAATGGCAGTGACTTTTAGACATCTCCGGTCAACATTTGTATTTTATGTTAAAGTGGACCTCCAGGAACCGACATAAAGGCCTATGCCTATTGTAGACCTATATTGTATATTTGTAGAGGACCTCCTGGCCTCTGGGTGGAGCTATGAGCAATATCTCTATCACTTTCAGATGTCCAGTTTTCTCCAGTTGTCCTCCCTCGCTGCAGTGAGGCCATGTTGAGAATCAAAAGCGGGTGCATTTCTGCTTGTAATATAATGTAGAATGTAAAGTTATATTGAGCCCTATATTGTGGACCATATAGTTCAATTTGTGAATTTAAAAATCGGCATTGGACTTCCGGCGGCTGGAGAAGTTGGATGCCATCCTAAGGAGTCCCGGAAAACATGGATACAGCCATAGGCTTTGTTCACACAATGTTTGCAAATTTCAACACCGGTCATGATTAATAGAAAATGTACGTTGCATTGAAGTCAGAGGAATCCTAGCAGGAGTGTATACACACTGTATACACTTCAGCCGGGATTCCTAGCGGCCTCAGGAAAAAATGACATGTCAGTTTTGTGTGTCCTCTATTCATTGAACTGACAGTTTTGTGTGGCCACTATTCATTGAACTGACAGTTCTGTGCTGCCGCTATTCATTGAATAACAGACGCACAGAACGGTCAGTTCACACAATGGAAAGTGCCGCTCCAGCCGCACTTTCCATTGTGAGCTATGGTAAATTGAGATGCGGGTGCATCCGAATGCTCCCGTATCCCAATTCAACAGAAATTAAGTTCATCCAGATCTGGTCACATTTTTTTGGCTGCTTGTTCCGACACTTTCCATCTGACAATGGTGGCAGTATTGATGCTGAGACAATTCCTTCAAGGCAAAAAATGTCAGCTTCTTTGAGAAAATGCATATAAAGAAACCTTGAGAAAACCTGGATATAGCTAAGCTTTATTATAACTTCTGATTAGAATTACCCCCTAAAAAACCTACCATAGTGGAAGCCACACGTTTCAGTCAATGTTCCATCCTGTCCTTAATTTAAAAAAAGAAAGATAAATGTCGCACATTGTCTAAATGTGATTATCCGAAACCTATTGTTCAGGCCGGAGGGCTATTGGATGCTTTGTAATTTATGAGTTCAACCGTCTAAAAATATAATTATGATCTGTCGCTAATTCAGTGAGATTGAACCCCCTCAGATAGGAGGAACACTACGGCAATGAGTGATTTGTATCTTCAAATGCCGCAATCTCTCGCCTCCATTTTCTATAAATTTAAGAATACTGTAGATTTAGATAGAAAATGCATTAAGGAAAATTAATAAAGCCGCAATGTATTAGATTATCTGGAAACTTTTTTTTTCCTGTCTAAGCTGATGAGTGGAGTGAAATAATTGGCACACTAACACGGAGCTTTTAACTGTAAGTGGTTGGTCTCAGTCCGCCTGTGTAAGGACAGGCCGAATATCATTAGCATCTGACAGCTGATCAATGACCTACGTGAAATTAGTAAGTGGCCCCTTTCCAAATTTACTGAACTAGTTATCATACCAATTTAATCACTATTACCGTCTCCGCATTTCAGCCTTGGGGCCAGATTTCTAGCTAGGCTAAAACAAGCTATACTCCCTAAGTTGAAGTTTATTAAAAGTAAAATTCTTCTCTAACGTTGTGCAGTTTTCCATCTAAGATGTGGAAAGAGAAGTATAAAAACACAAAGAATTACGTATCAGTGGCCCAATAACAGGTCTACCAATCTTAAAGGAGAAGTCCTCCGGTATTGTATTGCCCCCCCAAAAGTTATACAAATCACCAATATACACTTATTACGGGAAATACTTACAAAGTGCTTTTTTTCCCTGCACTTACTACTGCATCAAGGCTTCACTTCCTGGATAACATGGTGATGTCACTTCCTGGATAACATGGTGATGTCACTTCCTGGATAACATGGTGATGTCACTTCCTGGATAACATGGTGATGTCACAATCTGACTCCCAGAGCTTTGCAGGCTGTGGCTCCTGGAGAGGATGACAGCAGAGGGATGCTCAGTGTCCCTCCAGTGCCCTGTGTCCCTCAGTGTCCCCCTGCCAGCAGCCACAGTCCGCACAGCTCTGGGAGTCGGGTCGTGACATCACCATGTTATCCAGGAAGTGACAGTAAGTGCAGGGAAAAATTCACTTAAGTATTTCCTGTAATAAGTGTATATTGGTGATTTGTATAACTTATAGGGGGCAATACAATACTTTAATAAAAATTTTCACTGGGCTTCTTTAAATTTTAAAATGTATTTTACATTTATTTTGTAAAGTTATATGACTTTATAACAATTTTATTAAAGAAAATATTTACTTTCTTTAACATATATTTTTACATTAAGAAGCACTAGTAAGGAGTGACACAGCCCCTCTGCTACCAGGTGTATTGGGAACTGCAGGACTGCTCAAGCTGTGGTCCTGACACAGTTACGTATTACTAATGCTGATGCATTCTGAGCCTCCCCTAATGTGTATTCATATATATATATATATATATATATATATATATATATATAAACTGGTGTCAGAAAGTTATATAGATTTGTCAATTACTTATATTTAAAAATCTTAGGCCTTCCAGTACTTATCAGCTGCTGTTTGTCCTGCAGAAAGTGGAGTTTTTCTTTTCTTCCGCTCTGACACAGTGCTCCCTGCTGCCACCTCTGTTCATGTCAGGAACTATCTAGAGAAGGAGTATTGTAAATCCCCATAGAAAACCTTTCCAGCTCTGGACAGTTCTTGTCAAGGAAGGCCTCCTGTGATAGATTTATTGTTTGACAGATCTAAACGGTCACTTAGAAACTCCATTGGTTAAATGGGATGTTTTCGTGTCCATTCATTTTTTTACTGTTCTTTCTGTCAAACCAAAACTTAACAAAAACCTAAAAAAAAAAAAGTTGCACTCCTTGAGCAAGTTGAAAGATGAGGCACTCACCAATCCATGAATAATTGGCAGTTTATTTCCATGCGTACTGAATACAGAACACAGACAAGTGAGTGGATTGGTGAGTGCCTGATCTTTCAACTTGCTCAAGGAGTGCATCTATGTTCATTGACTTTGCCTGGATGATAGATCACCACCGACAAGGGTGTACTAGCTACAGTTTACATTTACCAGTCCATTGACGTTAGTAGTGCCAAGGCGGTATGTTATTGGAATTTTAAGTGCAAATAGTGGTCTAAGGTCTCAGACAGGACGGAATAAATTTGTTGTTGTTGTTTTTTTGCTCCTTTTCATCATTAAGAATGACAATTTTTTTACAAGTCCCGACTAAAAATCTAATATGGCCCCCACCCAAGGTATCATTTATGAAATATCTTATGTGGCAGAGAGTCTTTGGACCTCCTTAAGCACCTGGGCCTTGATGCCCTGACTACTTCAGTACCCCTTATAGCTATCCCCTTGAAACAAAAAACAGGGACACATGGAGGTACACTATGGGAACACCAACTACTATGGCTGCTTTTTTAGTAGCTTCCTAAGGATGTATAAAACAACACGGCCATCTGCATGGGGCCTTAAGGGTATTTTAGGTGTCACTGACCCTCATCCCCTTTTCACATTCCATAATTGTGTCGGAACACCTAGAGAGCAAATGTCTACATTGAGAGACAAGTGTGGAACAAGTTTTCGTCATTCATTTTACTGATATAAATGCTAAAAGGTACTTGACTAATTCCCATAAATTTTGCATCTAGTTACAGGAAAAATCACACAATTATAAGGTAACATTGTAAACATGAACAGACGGCCATTCATGGAGAACAGGGCCGCTTCTGTTGCCATGACATGTTTTCATTAGGGTTTGCTGGATAATAGAAGGGAAGGAATTTCCAGATAATTATATTTACGTATAGGTTATGTCTCGGGCTCTATCAGGTATATGGCAATAATCTTTTACTTTCTATACACACTTTAATGGGCAGAAATTGCTGGAGCTTTGGGTTTTATTTAATTAGGAAATTGATTTTTTTAGCCGCAGTTTGTCAGGTGGTTTCCTCTCAGTTGTCTGGAAATTCTAAGCTGTCTGGGTATTAGATGATGGAAGGTATGCTTCCTTCCTCTATGTATATATTTTTATGGGGGTAGAATTACCCCCTAAAGAACATGTTCAAAACCACAAGAAAACTAAACAAAAACAACTGTCTCTATGTGGAGTAAAATGGTAACTGTATATAAAGAGTATCAGATTTCCTAAAGGGAAAGAAGTAGAACTAGAAAAACTTAGATATAAGTAGAGTCTAACAAGTCTAACATTTAGTGAAGTTATCATTACATAAAAGGGGTTATCCGAGGATGAAACCCATTATCCACCAGCTAATGATTAAATATTCTTTGGTAAATAAAGCTATTTTTATTATCTTTATGTGGACTGTCTGTAAAAGAATCCTGTTCCTGCAATACATTCTAGCCAGGAATTTAGCCAACTCTATCTCCCTCCCTCTACACTTTATCGATTAAAACCTTTCCCATGTGGGAGGGAAATAAAGTTAACTGAATTCCCGACTAGACCAGGAAATCGGTTACAAGATGTACGCCAGACAGGATATTGGGCTAAAGACAACAGAACACTTTGAATCAAATACAGAAAAAAATTACTTCTGACAACCCCTTTAAATATAAAAAAGATCTTGGAAGTGGTGCAAGACTATATCCTGTAAATCCTCTGGGGTAGAGAATTAAAGAGGGTTGCTCACTAGGGATGAGCGAACCGAACCGTAACGAACCAGATTCGTTACAAACTTTTCAAAAAGTTCGGTCCGTCACCGAACTGAACTTTGAGAAAGTTCGTAACGAATCTGGTTAAAATAACAATAACAAATAAAATCAAAGACGTCTTTAAAAAGTGATGCAAACACCTCTGGAATGCATCTGGGAAAGCAGGGAAACAGTATTAGAGGAATCGGCATTACGGGGTTAGCGATCCTATGCAGTAATGCCGATGCCTCTCATGGTTATTATATTTAATTAATAGAACATATTTCCGTTGTAATAAAGTCACTTTCGTTGTTCAATAATTTAATTAAAACAAATCCATCATTGTGCAATTAAATATACTGTTAAAATAAATAAATATATATATATGCAGATACCGCCCCTGTGAATTCCAATGTAATTACATACTGGCTGCAGGATTGTGCACTGATTGGCTGCGCGGATGTCGGGAGCCTCAGATGCGGCCGGATCGCGCTGCCGGTAATGTATTATCCCGGGGGGGTTAATGGGGCCGGGAATTACATACTGGCAGCGGGATGACAATCCCGCTGCCAGTATGTAATTACATTGGAATTCACAGGGTCGGTATCCGCTGCGGATCCGCCCGTGTGAATTTACCCGAGCCGGAGCTGACACACTGAGCTCAGTGTGCCGGCTCCGGCGAAGAAGAAAGCAGATAGAAGACCTGGGAGCATGAGTAACCCCCCCCCCCTCCCCTGCACTGCACCCCTCCCAGCAAGAAAGGGGGGTCACTTAACCCCTTCCTTGCTGGTATGGGTGCAGTCTGACAACAGTCTGGCCCCCAAGGGGTTAAGTGGGGACCCTTACTTAACCCCCTGGGGGCCAGATTGTTCAGTATGGCACCCAAAGGGTTAAGGGGGATGCAATATTAATTAAATTAATATTTAATTATTAAAACACATTTTTGTTGTAATAAAATTAATTTCGTTTCGTTCAATAATTTAATTTGAACAAATCCATACTTGTGCAATTAAATATACTGTAAAAAAATAAATATATATATATATATAAATATACATTTATGTATATATATATTTATTTTAACAGTATATTTAATTGCACAATGATGGAATCGTTTTAATTAAATTATTGAACAACGAAAGTGACTTTATTACAACGAAAATATGTTCTATTAATTAAATATATTAACCATTAGGAGAGTCGGCTCGGCATTATTGCCGATTTGCTGGCTATTTTTTTTTTCACTATTTTTGCACTTTGATTTTTTTCCACTTTTTTCACTGTAATAGCAACTGCAACTACACGAAACTATACCCTATCACACTTCCACTATTGTAGCTGCAAATATTCAGCTGTTATTGCAAGGTTCGTTTTTTCGATAGATAGATAGATAGATAGATAGATAGATAGATAGATAGATCGATCAAAACTGGGGATTTCACTATTCTGTTTCCTCCGTGCACGCAGTGATATTTTACAACTGCAGAGCTTAGTGCACTTATCTAATGTTATGCATATGGGTCACTGCAAAACTATATATTTTGCTATGAAATACTAAATATGAATAGTAATGTGTTCCCTTCTGCTTCTTCACTTGACTTCTGGCATTAGTACAGGGCTTTGATTTTAGTCAGATTAAAACATAAAATGTATACAGTATAGTACAGTAGGGATGCCCAAAATTGTACACGAAAATAGTTAATTCAGCCCACGTTTTACTGAGCAATGAAACTGTAAAGTACAGGAAGTATATATCATTTTTTAAGATATATACTCAGGCAGGGGATAAAGGCAATTCATAAAATGTGGGCCTACAGCCCTTATGCCATAGGTAAATGTGGTTACTCACTTAAAATGCATCAGCACCTTTCTGTAGACCAAATATATGTATGCCTGAGATACTAGACATAAGACAGTGTGTTTTTCTGAGCATTCCATCCATTACTTATGTGATGACCGGGGGTTGTTAGATGAATCTTGCAAGGGCTGTACCGCTGAGGCACTCAGTGGTGTATGCCCACCCTGGGTACTAACACGCACATTACATTAAAAGGTTGTAGGTATAGTATCTATAGTGTATCATGCAGTGTAGATACCACAGAACCACAGATTCTATGATAAACCTAACCACTTGCACACTTTACTGGAATGTTTCTTAAAGTGACAGTACAGATTAAGGCTGCGTTCACACTATGTATATTTCAGTCAGTATTGCAACCAAAACCAGGAGTGGATTAAAAACACAGAAAGGATCTGTTTACACAATGGTGAAATTCAGTGGATGGCCGCCATATAACAGTAAATAACGGCCATTATTTCAATATAACAGCCGTTGTTCTAAAATAACAGCAAATATTTGCCATTAAATGGCGGCCATCCACTCAATTTCAACATTGTGTGAACAGAGCCTTTCTGTGTTTTTAATCCACTCCTGGTTTTGGTTGCAATATGAGGACCACAATACTGACTGAAATATACTGACTGAAATATACATATACTGACTGAAATATACGTAGTGTGAACCCAGCCTATTACTTTGAAGAAGTTTAAAGTTAGCAGTTAGCGCTTGTGTGTGATGGCTAATTCCCTCTTGGAAATACTTGAGCAATAATTGAATAAGGACAGTCTATTTAGTATCTTGTTAGTATTTAGTATTCTGTTGATAGGGGTCTACGATCTATCAACAGCCCCTCGTATTCTTGTAATATTTATATTTGTGTGCAATAAACTAGAATTATAGAATTGTAGTAGTTATATTCTTGTACATCGAGAGCAGTATTGTAGTAGTTATTTTCTTGTCATAGTAGAAAGTGTTGTAGTAGTTATACATATTAGAGCAATATTAGATTACTTACAGCCTTGCACATACAGTACTATATGAGTTACAGGAATTACATATTTAGACATAGGGGACGATATTATACTATTTTTATCTCCTTTTACTTCTGATCCATGGATACAACTATTCTAATAAAGATATACTTCTTTAAAGGGAACCTGTCACCCCCCGTGCCGGGGTGACAGGCTCCCGACCCCCCGTTAGAGCCCCCTATACTTACCTAATCCCGCCGGGTCCCGCTTCTGGAGGTGGTCGGGTGATGAAGATCTCAGCCGCTGCAGCCCGGTGCGCGTGCTGAGAGATGAGTCCAACGCTCATAGAGAATGACGGAGCGCTGGACTCTCCTGTCATTCTCTATGGGTGTTGGACTCATCTCTCAGCACGCGCGCCGGGCTGCAGCGGCTGAGATCTCCATCACCCGACCACCTCCAGAAGCGGGACCCGGCGGGATTAGGTAAGTATAGGGGGCTCTAACGGGGGGTCGGGAGCCTGTCACCCCGGCACGGGGGGTGACAGGTTCCCTTTAAGGTATACTCAGGAGGTCAGTGTCAGTAATGAATTCCATTAAAGGGGTAGTGCGGCGTTAGAAAATGATTTACTAAATAACACACATTACAAAGTTATACAACATCAGGTACTGTCTTTCTTTCCCAGTGATTGAATTATTTACTTGTTTCGAGAACTTTCTCATAACTATTATGGTACTCTATTCATCTGGGCTTAGTGCAATAACAGGCAGGCATTGAGTATAATACAGAGCATAAAAGCCAATACAATCTTGCAGGGATTTTTGTGACCTTGTGTATGCACTTTTATACCAGCAGTAGTTATATTACAATACTCTACATAGATATACTGCTTTTATTTAATATTACCTTGTGCGTTTAGACAGTACCTCTCGTGTGCATGATTTTTACTCCATGTTGTGATTTTATTATACTACATTAATAAAGTGATTTATATTGTTCAAACAGTAGTAGCCTTTTTGTTTAGGAAACTTTGTAATGTATGTAATGTTAGTGAATGGCCCCCTTCCCCGTGTCCCCCCTACCCCTGGGAGTGTAGTGCACTATACATACCTGATTCGTGTCGACCCCGGCCGCCATCTTGGGGACAATGACGCCGTCTTCGGGAGGCCGGACCGCACCAGCCCTCCTTCATGCCGGGCCCCCCTCTGCCGCGTCATCAGCTGCTCAGCCACGATTGGCTAAGCTTAGTTATGCTCAGCCAATTGTGGCTGAGCAGCTGATGACGTGGCAGAGGGGGGCTGACATGAGGGATGGATGGAGAGGTTTGGCCGGCCTGCCGAAGATTACATCACTACCTCTTTAAAATGTTTTTCCAGAACCTTTTAATTGATAATGTATTCTCAGGACAGGCCATCAATATCTTATTAGTGGGGGTCCATTCCCCACAGCCGCGGTTTTCAATGGCCTGAACAGTCAGCACACTTTTCTACTCAGACTGTAAAATGCGCTTGGCAAATGGAACTGACTTAGTGACCGAGTACGGCTTTCTACTGGGGCCACTACTGGATCTTATTCTGATCCCATCTGCTTTTTATGGCGGGATCAGAATAAGTGTTTGCTGTGCTCTTGCGCCAGCATTGCAGAAGTTCAGTTTTCAGTATGCAGCAGAGAATCCTCCATTTTTTAACCTGTTACATACCACTGTCAAATCATGACAATGCCCTGGCCTTGCTGGGTAGATTTAGAGGTGGAACTTCTGTTCACATAATGGGAATTTTTTTCAGAAATAAAGCTGTTGATGTCTATATACGGCATCCCTTATTATACAAGTAACTGGGGGTATTCTGACTTAAATTAACATTTCACTAGAGATGAGCGAACCTGGAGCATGCGTGAGTCGATCCGAGCCCGAACTTTCGTCATTTGATTAGAGGTGGCTGCTGAACTTGGATAAAGCCCTAAGGCTATGTGGAAAACATGGATATAGTCATTGGCTGTATCCATGTTTTCCAGACAACCTTAGAGCTTTATCCAAGTTCAGCAGCCACAGCTAATCAAATACCGAACGATCAGGTTCGGATCGACTCTAACCCGAACCCGGTTCGCTCATCTCTACATTTCACCTATCCATAGGGGTTGATCAGAAGGGATCTGACTGCTCACAGGGATGGGATGGGGGTATGTCTTGCCCCAAGCCTTTGCATGAGAAAGTTATCAATCATAAAAAATCAGGTAGAAATTAACAAAACAATAATTCCTTCCATTAGGGGAAAAGGAAATGTAAGAATGTAAAGCGAAAGGAATTAGTAAATGATTAATATATTTGAAATAGAAAAGTACAAACTTGGCAAAACCTGCTGCAAGTAACAAGAACAACAATCACTGAAATTTATAACTAATTAAGATAAGTGACCACAAAAATATTGAGTTTTTAATAAATATTATTCTACAGTACCAATATAAATCCAGCTATGTACAGCTAAAATAATCTCACTAAACAAAACTTAAAAGGGACATACACACAGCACCTAACATTGGACTGGCCAGCAGTTTCTGTATGGCAGAGGTGGACATGATTGCATCCCGGGCTTAAACATAATATGGACACAAAATAGTGTCACCTTTGTTTACAACAACGTCTATTCATGTGGTATTCTATGTAACATTTTAATTTTCATAAAATGAATTCTTAGCCTAGAAAAAAGCTCTGAAATTTTCCACAAAGTCTCTGCAGTCCACTGCCTGTTGTCAGGCTTAGTCTATTTATAACAGCAGAAAGAATAGGAGGGAACACAGGAATGGGGGTAAGGCTTAGCTACTGCTATGTGCCTGTACCAGCAATCTGTTAGCCCGCCTGCACCCACCATTGAGGATTCACACTGTCCCCTAAAGGTAAATAAAGGCTTCCTTCTTGTCTCTGACCACTTATAAAATTCTGATAGAATTCTGTGACAGCTGTTACTTGTTTTCCTTTTACAGAGTGTTTATAATGCTGCCTCCTGAATGTATTCCCAGACTTTTTTCTTTTTATCTTGTCATTACATCAGCTGCAGTACTTCAATGCTCAGTGCTACCCATTCCATGCTGTACTGCTGCTGTTTTTCATTTCTGCTCACATGTAACCTTGCACAGTCCATCAAAATACCCTTTTCCCACCACATATCAGTGTATTGTAAATCATCCTCCTGTACACTGCCAGCCTGTTTGGTCCAGTCAGCTTATCAATACTAACCTTTGGCCAGTGTTGGACTGGCCCACTGGAGGACCAGAGGATCCCCCAATAAGCCCCACCTCAGTGGTATAGCTATCATGCAGGCAGACCACACACCTGCTATGGGGCCTGAGCTCACATGGGGCCCATAAAATTATTGGAAGTGATAATAGCCCATGAGAGTGTCAGTATATAACAGCACAGATGCTCACTGGCTGTGCTGATTATTAGATGTCAGGGGTCTGAGTGTTCTGCTCCTGCTCTGTGTGTTGGTCACCTGGTGACCTCTTCTCTCTCCCTACACTGTCCCCTGCCCTACAATCACCTCACATACAGTGGGTAAAATAAGTATTTAGTCAGTCACCAATATTGCAAGTTCCACCACTTAAAAAAATGAGAGAGGCGTCTGTAATTGACATCATATGTAGACCTCAACTATGGGAGACAAAATGAGAAAACAAATCCAGAAAATCACATTGTCTGATTTTGTAAGAATTTATTTGCAAATTATGGTGGAAAATAAGTATTTGGTCAGTAAAAGAATTTCATCTTAATACTTTGTTATATATCCTTTGTTGGCAATGACAGAGGTCAAATGTTTTCTGTAAGTCTTCACAAGGTTGGCACACACTGTTGTTGTTATGTTGTCCCATTCCTCCATGCAGATCTCCTCTAGAGCAGTGATGTTTTGGGGCTGTCGCTTGGCAACACGGACTTTTAACTCCCTCCAAAGGTTTTCTATAGGGTTGAGATCAGGAGACTGGCTAGGCCACTCCAGGACCTTGAAATGCTTCTTACAAAGCCACTCCTTCGTTGCCCTGGCGGTGTGCTTTGGATCATTGTCATGTTGAAAGACCCAGCCAAGTTTCATCTTCAATGCCCTTGCTGATGGAAGGAGGTTTGCACTCAAAATCTCACAATACATGGCCCCATTCATTCTTTCATGTACCCGGATCAGTCGTCCTGGCCCCTTTGCAGAGAAACCGCCCCAAAGCATGATGTTTCCACCCCCATGCTTTACAGTAGGTATGGTGTTTGATGGATGCAATTCAGTATTCTTTTTCCTCCAAACACGACAAGTTGTGTTTCTACCAAACAATTCCACTTTGGTTTCACCAGACCATAGGACATTCTCCCAATACTCTTCTGGATCATCCAAATTCTCTCTAGCAAACTTCAGACGGGCCCGGACATGTACTGGCTTAAGCAGTGGGACACGTCTGGCACTGCAGGATCTGAGTCCCTGGCGGCCTAGTGTGTTACTGATGGTAGGCTTTGTTACATTGGTCCCAGCTCTCTGCAGTTTATTCACTAGGTCCTCCCCGTTGTTCTGGGATTTTTGCTCACCATTCTTATGATCATTTTGACCCCATGGGGTGAGATTTTGCATGGAGCCCCAGATCGAGGAAGATTATCAGTGGTCTTGTATGTCTTCCATTTTCTAATTATTGCTCCCACAGTTGATTTCTTCACTCCAAGCTGGTTGCCTATTGCAGATTCAGTCTTCCCAGCCTGCTGCAGGGCTACAATTTTTTTTTCTGGTGTCCTTTGACAGCTCTTTGGTCTTCACCATAGTGGAGTTTGGAGTCTGACTGTTTGAGGGTGTGCACAGGTGTCTTTTTATACTGATAACTAGTTTAAACAGGTGCCATTGCTACAGGTAATGATTGGAGGAAAAAGGAGACTCTTAAAAAAGAAGTTACAGGTCTGTGAGAGCCAGAAATCTTGATTGTTTGTAGGTGACCAAATACTTATTTTCCACCATAATTTGCAAATAAATTCTTACAAAATCAGACAATGTGATTTTCGGGATTTTCTTTCTCATTTTGTCTCTCATAGTTGAGGTCTACCTATGATGTAAATTACAGACGCCTCTAATCTTTTTAAGTGGGAGAACTTGCACTATTGGTGACTGACTAAATACTTGTTTCCCCACTGTAGATACTGCTGTGCAACTTACCAGGCTTGTATTCTCTGGCTTCCTTACATATCTAAAGAGATAAGAAATAGCAAGTTTTCTGGTTTTTCAGAGGCCATCATGCTCCATGCAGAAACTGTCAGAATTATTGGGAAGATTCAGTGGAGGAGAGTCAGGCAGGACTTATGGCCACATGTACTGTCCAGATGTTCTAATTTTTAATACATTTCTGTAAAAAGAATGCTGCAACACACTTCTATAGAAACAGAAGATGTGTACACATTCATTGCGGAGCGCTGATGTTAGCAGATGGGAATAAGGAGGTCTCAGCACCTGGAGCAGAGACGGCTTTAGGTTTTTGAGGGCCGTTTGTAGCAGCTGGCATAAACTGTGATTAACAGGCAAAGTGGCCAGTAAAAGGGCTTCTAACAGGCCTTCTTGCCTGTCAATCACCGCCGCAGAGTGTGCTGACAGGCAAAGAGTCGTGGCTAGTCATAGCCCAGCCAACTAGTTCCCAGCTCTCTCTCTGTCTCACGCAGCAGAATATGTTAAAAAAATATTTTGCCAGCATGTCAAGCCACTGACAGATGAACCCCAGACATATTGGGGGGGGGGGGGGGGGGGTGGCTCTTTACAATATCCATTAGGCGCTGATGGGAACTTAGGCACTCCAAATGTATTAGGTCAGAGCAAAAGTTTATTCACCAGTTGAAAGCATTTTAGTTACACACTGGAGCATTTTCAAGCTTTTTCTTCCTGACAGATAGATAGATAGTGTGAAAGAAAGGGTATCTGCTATTATAATAAAGTTTCTCTGTCCCTAAAACATGATTATCCTCAGTACACAATGTTGACTCTGGGGCTGCAGTCTATAAGGACCACCGGAATAGCTCTTTAATATTTTGTGTATTTTAATTAGTCTTTTTTTTTCTGCAAGTTTATCTGAAAATATCACAGGGATATACACGGAAATTTTTATTTTCATTTATATGTTGCATTCAATCATTTGTGTTTTCAAATAAGTCATCTCATTGCTTTATCTGCTTATTTATTGCCTGAAAGAAAAAAAAAAGACTTCTTCCATTGAAGTCAATGTCATGTGTAAGGAATGGAGGTGGTGCGGAGATTAATTTTTCAATTTGCACTTGCTGACAATCATCCTGCATTCATACAAATACCATCCATCATATGGATTGTAATAAACGTGACTGAAAAGTATAGGAGACAAAATGTTTCTTGTAATTACAGTCTGAGGGTGCACCTGTTTTATCACAGTCTAAATTTAACCCAAATGTAACATAAAAAGGAGAAGGTTAATTTTTCGAGACAGCACAACAGAAGGGAAACAATTAGTAAAGCAAAACAACTACCTCCTTTTAAATGTCACTGACAAATTTTCCTTGACAGGCCAATTCATGATGTCAGTACATTTAATTACCAATTGGAGGTCTGTTTGTTGGCGGGGTAACCGGGGAGGGAGCTCGTGTCTCCGAGGGAGAGACAATTATATACAACAGTAAGAGAAATGGCACTTAGAATCAGGTTAGTGATTTATTGCAAACAAAAGTGAACGTACAAATGGAGACAAATGGTTTTACCTGGGAGGTGGCGGAGTAGGGGACGGATAATTTATCTAACCTTATCAGACCCTAACTCCCTTACAACCATGTTAGGCTCTGGCTCTTTGACAGCCACATTACACTCTTAGGCTTTTTGCCGTAACATTCTAGTTAAAATGGTTGTCGGCGTACACTGTGGTGCACCCATTGAGCTAAACAAACCAACATGGCCAACTATTGAATAGGTTTGGTCAATTTTTGGAATGGAGATGAGATTGGATGGAGATAATTGACAACGGGGAAGTGAAACCTGCTACAGCATGCTTGTCCTCCTGTTTCCGATCTGTGTGATCAAAACTTTTGACTGGTCCCAGTGACATGAAAGTAAAGAAGTTTTGGAGGATCAAAACAGTGCAAAGTATTTTTCAAAATTTATTTCATATCCACAGTACAGTGGGATGTATTGTCCCAGTGGGTCTTTATCAAGAACTTTAGCAAGATTAAATTACTTTCCACTATCTTAATGTGGTCTGATTCCTTTACTTTCATGTACGATATTGCCAACATTGCAAAAAAGCTGTGTAAGAAGGGGCAGAGTTCAAGACCATCAAAATATCAAACTACTAATTGAAACTTCATGATTTTGTGGTTTTTGCAAATTTAATATTTAAACATTTTTGACCACCATAAGTCAACTTTAAATATAGTGCTCAATTGTTGGGGACTTCTGATTTAGATACATTCAGAAATAAAAGCCTTAAAGGGGAACTCCGGATAAGAAAAACATATTTTCTATTAAAAGTACATTAAAAGTTATATAGATGTGTCAATACAATGTATTACTGCACCTGTACGGTTCTGCCACACTGGTAGCTGAACCAGGAAGTGAAAAAAACGGCCCCTGTGCCAATTCACATTGCCTCCTGCTCCTGCTGCTATCCCCCCCTAGGAGACAAATCTTCCATACCTCTGTCTCACATTGTGTGTGTTTGCTGATGATGCAGACAGGGGGCAGGGCGTGATGTCACAGTTGGCTTGGCTGGACAACCCAATCCCCTGACTGATTCACCATTTCTAACCGGCCAGAAGCAGCTGCTGCAGGGCCGTATTAACAACTGCTGCTGCCCTTGGCATTAAACCTGAAGACTCCCCATCTTGGGGATTGTTGTTTCGGCCACATGCATTTCTCTACATGTAGAAACATTGTCTGAATTGTGTATTTCATGGTTTTTAACTGCTTAAAACATCAACTGTGACTGGGTAACCAAGCCATACCAGACTTGACCAATACAACCATACCCCTCCCTTGAAAAGACACCAGATTTACTGGCAGTCCGAACTGGAGGTGGAAGACTAAAAGAATTAAAAAAAAAAATTAAAAGTAGTTTTTTCCTTCCCCCTGTTCCCTGGTGCTGCCCCTCTGCAACGTGCTGCCCTAGGCACCGGACCATGGGTGCCTAGTGGTAAATACGGCACTGAGCTGCTGCACTAATTATACTGATTGTAATGGGAGGGGGCTGTGATGATCACATGAGGGAAAGCATTGCATTCGGGGATATGCCAAACCAGGAAGAACAGAAACACAAAACAGAGCAAAACCCCCCAAACAAATGGATTTTTGGTAGTTTCAAAACTGGGATAGACAGGTAAGTAATGCGCTATGCTTCTGCAGAAGTTTCATTTTTATTAACCTCTACTTGGAGTTCCCCTTTAAAAATAATTCTACAGAGCACTAAAGGCCCTATTACACCAAGTGATTGTCGGCCATATTAACATTAGCCAAAAACAGGTAACATTTAGCCAACATGCACAATGTTGGCTGATCTTTGTCTTTCAACATGTTGAAGAAAAACTACAACAATATTGACGGCCTGCTGGCAATAGAAACGGCGGCAGCAGACCATTATAACACACAGTAACATCTTATTATAAGTGAGAGGCAGTGGCATGAATAGGTTATAGGGGTTATTGTATCCCATGATTACGACTATCTACAGGAAAGGTGTAAGTACCTGATCAATGGGAGTCCATCTGCTGGGACCCCCATTGATCATGAGAACAGGCATCCCTTGTCCCCTGAATAAGAGGCTATAACATGCATGCTCAACCACAACAACATACACTCACCATAGCACTGCCAAAGAAAGGAAGGAACCCCCCTATTCTCATGATCGGCGAGGGTCCCAGCAGTTGGACCCCTATTGATCAGATGTGGATACAGTAGGTGATAAAATTAAAAAAAATTGGATAATTGCTTTGAATGAAATGTTCCTGAGACTGACCTGTGCCTGTTTTCTCATGTTTCATCCACCTGACTATTTTGTACTCCCTTACTCCCTTACCCAGACTGTCAACTATGATTTTATTCCTGCAACTAGCTAGTCGCTTCCTTGATATCTCCTACTCTGATACCTTCACATGTAACTCATTAGCCACAACCTGAACACTTTAAACTCTGCTAGATCACCTGCTGCTGACTAGTGCCACCTACTGGATTTGCTTCACACTATTCCTTTGGACTGTTCAGTGTCTCCTTCTATTACTAACAGGCTACTGACCCATTACACTTGCCTCACCCCTGCCTGGTCAGCCATTACCTTAACCAAGACCTCTCTTGTAGTAATTGGTAACCTTCAGCAGCAGAAGTCCAGCATCCACATCCTTAAGTGGGAATAAGGGTCAAAAAACAAAAGATACTTGACACAGCTACAGAGTTTGGCCCAAAGTCTAACCGGTAGGTAACACAGAGGGTCCACGCTCATTGGGTGGAGTGTCCCAGTCCCAGTTCAGAGAAGAAGCATGCTACAATATAAAATGGCCATTGCCCTTTGAGATCTGTATCGGTCACTGTAGAAATTTAAAGCGACTCTGTACCCACAATCTGACCCCCCCCCCCCCAAACCACTTGTACCTTTGGATAGCTGCTTTTAATCCAAGATCTGTCCTGGGGTTCGTTCGGCAGGTGATGCAGTTATTGTCCTAAAAAACAACTTTTAAAATTGCAGCCCAACGGCCAGGGCTTATATTGTGTATGCATTAGGCTGGCACACCCTCTCTGTCCCTCCTCTCCACCCTCCTCATCATTAGGAATGCTCCAGGCATATTGTCTCCTATTCCCCACCTGTGGCAGCCCGGCACATGGGCTGGATCGTTAAGACACCTGTGCAATGTTTAGCATGGAGAAAATGTTTTAGTGGTATTCCTAATGATGGAGAGGGTGGGGAGGAGGGATGGAGGGGTGGTGCAAAGTTAGGGCACAGATACTCCCGTAGGGCACGGGGCTGCAAGTTTAACCCCTTCCCCCAATATGACGTCCAGGGACGTCATGAAAAGCAGTGCCAGAACGCATCATGACGTCCCTGGACGTCATGGTTTCCCTGCCTCCCCCCACTGCCCCTATTTGATATTGGGAAGCAGGAGGAGGCTGTGTCACACAGCCTCCTCCTGCTGCCACCGCCTGGAGGGGAGCCGTGCTCCCCCCGGACATTTAACCCCATAAACGCTGCGGTCATTGCGACCGCAGCGTCTATGGGAAGTTTTGATATGTCCTGGTGATTGGGCGGCAGGAGGAGGCTGCGGCACGTTGCCTCCTCCTGCCGCCACTGCTGTAATGCTCCCCCCAGGCCCCCCTTCCTTCCTGGTGTAGTGTCCGGGCTCACCCTGCCCCAATCCAGCTCCCTCCTGTCAGCTCACCCCCGCACCGATCCAGCTCCCTCCGTGCTCCCCCCTTTCAGCTCCCCCCTGCCCGATCCAGCTCCCTCCGTGCTCCCCCCTGTTAGCTCCCCCCTGCCCCGATCCAGCTCCCATGTTGTAGATGTTGCAGTAATAATTAGTTCATGTGGTATGACTATCTTTCTCAGAAAAAAAGAATTTTGAATATAAAGGATTGTAAATTTTTCTAAATTTTGCGCAAATGTGATTTTTACAAAAAACTACTGAGTTTATCAACCAAAGTATACCACAAACATAAAGAGGAATATGTCACGAAAAAACAATCTCAGAATAACCGCAATAGCTAAAAGCACCGCAGAGTTATTACTACATAAAGAGACACAGGTCAGATTTGCAAAAGAGGCCCTGGTCTTTAAGGCCAAAACAGGCTGCGGAGGCAAGGGGTTAAAAGTTGTTTTTTAGGACAATAACTGCATCACCTGCCGAACAGACCCCAGGACAGATTTTGGATTAAAGCAGCTATCCAAAGGTTTGGGGGGGGGGGGGGGTCAGATTGTGGGTACAGAATCACTTTAAACATAATCCAAATAGTAAGTGCCACGATTTTTATCTATTAAATAATAATAATAATAATAATAATTTTTAAAGGTCACCATTGTCCATGTAATGGTTTTAGTTTTTTAAGCTACTATTAGTTATGGGCCAATCACTACTCATTTTGGGTACTAGAGGCCTTTAGGGGGATCCTTTTCATTTTCCTACTCCCTTCTGATTATTCCTTCATTCGTAGAGTTAGCTTTTCTTATAGGTAGATATTTCGTATTTTATGTAAATCCCTTTTCCTTGTTGGCCTTAATCTCGCAGCATGTTATGGAAACATTGATGAGAGGAGTGAAGAATACATAAAACGCTTTATTTTTACTCCTAATAACTCCTCCTCTGTGCGTATAATGGCTTCATTTATCTCATTTCTTAGACCGGCTTCGGTTTAAATTCAGCACATTGTAAAATTAAAATAAAGGTTATTTGAGCCGACCCGCAGTTATGGTGAGTACATTGTTGTAGGTCCTGGAGGTGCATTTGAAGTCTTATCAGAAATGAAAGGAAGAAGTGCTGCAATTAGGAATTAGTCATAGCCAACTAGAGGAATACATCAAAGGACACAATGCTCTGCGCCATTAGTGAAAGCTGAAGGCATTTCATACACAGAGAATATCGGAGTAATATAGCTCTAGGTCTGTGTTGTCTTGTCAACACATTGGAATACACGATACCATAGCCTTAACCCATTTATTGCGGCCATGTTCAGTAATGAAAAACTAGATTAAATATTAAAGGGGTATTTCGGGAAAAAGTAGGAGAGCGCAGGGGGCCGACCCCTGAATCACCGGGCTATCTCTGTGGACCCTAACAGCTCTGTTATGAATAGAGCCCCGGGTCAGCACATGACCCGAGGCTCTATTCATTCCTATAGAGCAATGGAAAGAGCTGAGTACAGTGCTTTTCTGACACTCCATAGTAATGAAAAGAGCCCAGAATACCCCTTTAAGAAGGACTTGGTGGAGGTTGCCTAAAAAAAAGAGGTTGACGGCACTTTTGTGGTTCATCGGCCAATAAGCCCGATTTCAGAGGTCTCTCTTGAACACTTTTAGTAGTTGTTGCTTGTCCCTTACACTCCCAGAACCCTGGTTATAACTGTGATATATAGTCCCAGGCACTTGGACTCTCTTCTCACAGCAGAGTTGAAGAAGAGGATAACATGGCCATTTTGGAATAAGCCTCAACCTATGTATGTCACCGGTTGACAGTCATCTTCCCCACATCCGTCACACACTAGTGGTACAGGCCTCTCAAGGCTTCTGAAGTGTCATCTGGCAACTCAGCTTCTTCATGGCACTCACAACGTACCGGAGTCTCTCTCCACTAGGATCAAGCATAACCCACAAGTCCAGCCGAGTTGAGTTTCCACATCATCTCACTCCACAAAATAACAGCGTCAACAACTACACACACTTACTCATTCTGCCTTCTTATGTGAGTAGGTTCAAACTTATCTGACGTGAAATATAATGGTATGTACGGGCAACCCAGAACAATGAAAGCTGTCGTAGACCATTGATTCCCCAATCCTATTATGTTTATCAGTGAGACTGAAAAGTGTTGTCAACCACATTAGCGTTGCAGAATCTGTTGGCGATACACAAATAAATATTATTATTATTTCAGCAACACATGCTATTCATTTCCTCCACATGCTTCAACATATAACACAAACAGCTCCTAAGAATAACCCCACTTGGTGCTGACTTTTTTGCCAGTAACTTGCTGTTAGGGTCTTTTTCCCATAGTGTGATGCACAATTAACTTTTTAGGCCCTGTTCACACTACGGATTCGGCAACTCCAGCTTCACACTACAGAATCAGCGCCGCAGTGTGAACGCTGGAGTTGCCCTTTAGCAAAGGTTGTAATGAAAGTTAAAGTAGACATGCAGCAGTGTTGTATAGATGGGGGGTATAGCCTCAGAATTCTTCCCTCTAATTCCAACACAGAACTGAGAGAAATTGCTTTCCACAAATAATACAACTCTATGGCCATAGTTTTTAAGTAGCTTGGCAACCTGAAACAAATTCCATAGGGGCATAGGGGGTAGGGGCACAGCTAAAGGCTCATAGGTCCTGGTGCAACCGCGACCACTGCATCCCCTATAATTACATTATTGTGCATAGGACAAATGGTGGTAAGCAGCAGATTAAAGGAGAAGTCCAGCAAAACATTTTATTAACATATTGTATTGCCCCCCAATAGTTATACAAATCACCAATATACACTTATTATGAGAAATGCACATAAAGTGCTTTTTTCCCTGCACTTACCACTGCATCAAGGCTTCACTTCCTGGATAACATGGTGATGTCACTTCCTGGATAAAATGGTGATGTCACGACCCGACTCCCAGAGCTGTGTGGGCTGTGGCTGCTGGAGAGGATGATGGCAGGGGGACACTGAGGAAAAAGCTATGCCAATAGAAACCATAGCACACCAATATATATTTCTATATCATAAAAATCAAAGTCTGTCTGTCTGTCTGTCTGTCCTTCTGTCCTTCTGTCTGTCTGTCCTTCTGTCTGTCTGTCTGTCTGTCTGTCTGTCTGTCTGTCCTCTATAGACTTCCAAACGCCTGAACCGTTTGATCCCAAATTTGGTACACAGATACATTGGGTGCCCAGGAAGGTTATTGCGAAGTTCCCGTCCCCGCCAGATGTACAGGAGGGGAGGGGGAGGGGAAAGAGAGGCGCCCCATAGAGATGAATTGGAAAATCTCCTCACTGCAAACACAGGTGATATAATTAGCTGCAGCAGACACGGCAGTTGGAGCCTTAGCAACCAATAGGATTACTGCTTTCATTTTCACAGGGAGTTGTGGTTGCTAGGGAAGCTGCCTCACAACATCCACAGTAATAACTGGTAGACCCCCTACTCCATCTATACAGTACATGTATACAGGACCCCCTACTCCATCCATACAGTACATGTATATACAGGACCCCCTACTCCATCTATACAGTACATGTATATACAGGGCCCCCTACTCCATCTATACAGTACATGCATATACAGGACCCCCTACTCCATCTATACAGTACATGTATATACAGGGCCCCCTACTCCATCTATACAGTACATGTATATACAGGACCCCCTACTCCATCTATACAGTACATGTATATACAGGACCCCCTACTCCATCTATACAGTACATGTATATACAGAGCCCCCTACTCCATCTATACAGTACATGTATATACAGGACCCCCTACTCCATCTATACAGTACATGTATATACAGGGCCCCCTACTCCATCTATACAGTACATGTATATACAGGACCCCCTACTCCATCTATACAGTACATGTATATACAGGACCTCCTACTCCATCTATACAGTACATGTATATACAGGACCCCCTATTCCATCTATACAGTACATGTATATACAGGGCACAACAGGTATACCAAACTGTGACTGGGTAACACTGCTACACCAGACCTGACCAATACCGCCATACTGTGCTGGATAACACTGTCATGCCAGACCTGACCAATACCGCCATACTGTGACTGGATAACACTGCCAGACCTGACCAATACCGCCATACTGTGACTAGATAACACCTCCATACCAGACCTGACCAATACCGCCATACTGTGACTGGGTAACACCGCCACACCAGACCTGACCAATACCGCCATACTGTGACTGGGTAACACCGCCACACCAGACCTGACCAATACCGCCATACTGTGACTGGATAACACTGCCACGCCAGACCTGACCAATACCGCCATACTGTGACTGGATAACACTACCATACCAGACCTGACCAATACCGCCATACTGTGACTGGATAACTGGATAACACTGTCATACCAGACCTTACCAATACCGCCATACTGTGACTGGATAACACTGTCATATAAGACCTGACCAATACCGCCATACTGTGAATGGATAACACCGCCACACCAGACCTGACCAATACCGCTATACTGTGCTGGATAACACTGTCATACCAGACCTGACCAATACCGCCATACTGTGACTGGATAACACTGCCATACCAGACCTGACCAATACCGCCATACTGTGCTGGATAACACTGTCATACCAGACCTGATCAATACCGCCATACTGTGACTGGATAACACTGCCATACCAGACCTGACCAATACCGGCAAACTGTGACTGGGTAACACCGCCACACCAGTCCTGACCAATACCACCATACTGTGACTGGATAACACCATCATATCAGACCTGACCAATACCACCATACTGTGACTGGATAACACCATCATATCAGACCTGACCAATACTGCCATACTGTGACTGGATAACACCGCTATACCAGACCTGACCAATACCACCATACTGTGACTGGATAACACCGCTATACCAGACCTGACCAATACCACCATACCGTGACTGGATAACACCGCCACACCAGACCTGACCAATACCGCCATACTCTGACTGGATAACACCCCCATACCAGACATGACCAATACCGACACACTGTGACTGAATAACACTGCCATACGGGTAAATACAACCCTGCAGGTATACAGGACACTACAGGTATACAGGACCCCAAAACTATACACTACAAGTGCACGGGACCTCCACAAAACTATATACTACAGGTATACAGGACCCCAAACTTTACACTACAGGTAAACAGGACCCCAAAACTATATACTACAGGTATACAGGACCTCCACCAACTATATACTTCAGGTATACAGGACCTCCACCAACTATATACTACAGGTATACAGGACCCCAAACTATACACTACAGGTATACAGGACCCCAAAACTATAGACTACAGGTATACAGGAACTCCACCAACTATATACTACAGGTATATAGGACCCCAAACTATACACTACAGGTATACAGGACCTCAAAACCATACACTACAGGTATACAGGACCTACACCAACTCTATAATACAGGTATACAGCACCTTCACCAACTCTATACTACAAGTATACAGGACCCCAAATATACTACAGGTATACAGGAACTCCACCAGCTATATACTACAGGTATATAGGACCCCAAACTATACACTACAGGTATACAGGACCTCCACCAACTCTATACTATAGTTATACAGGACCCTCAAACTATTTACTACAGGTATACAGAACCCCCGAACTATATACTACAGGTATACAAGACCTCCACCAATTATACACTACAGGTATCCAGAACCCTCAAACTATAAACTACAGGTATACAAGACCTCCACCAACTATACATTACAGGTATACAGCACCAACTATATACTACAGGTATACAGGACCCCCAAACTATGCAGTACAGGTATACAGGACCTTCACCAACTGTACACTGCAGGTATACAGGAACTCCCTCAACTATACACTATAGGTATACAGCCCCCCAACTATGCACTACAGATATGCGAGACCCCTAAAAACTATACATTGTGGGTATACAGAACCCCTCCAACTATGCACTACAGGTATACACTAATTCCACTGATTAACTCAGATGAAACAATACCTTTAGCTTGGCCTCCTGGGCACCTTAGAACAAATCTAATTAACACACTGACACTTTATACCCGGGCAGCGCCGGGTACATTTTCTAGTAATAAGTAAAAGTACTTTATTTAGACAGGTACAATGTTAAAGGTCAATAATCCCATAGACTTAAAAACAATTAAAAACCACAGACCAGGGGGTTCCTGGTATGGTACCACCCTCAATGACACCCCAATTCAAGTCTATCACACACCCTGTATGGGTAAAGTGCAAGTGCAATCCACAAATAATACCTACAATATACACATAATGCCCAAATACTTCATATTATAAATCACCAATAAATATGTATATAAACAAATGACAAAAAAGTAAGGAAATCTCCAAGGAACAAAAATTGAGAAATCAAACCAAGTAAAAGAGTGTTCCCATGAAAATGTAAATGACAGGGTGGTGATGGGGTGTCAGGGGAGAGAGCCCCATGCGTTCCGTCCGCCCAACCGGACTTCCCCTGAGGAACACTCTTTTACTTGGTTTGATTTCTCAATTTTTGTTCCTTGGAGATTTTCTTACTTTCTTGTAATTTGTTTATATACATATTTATTGGTGATTTATAATATGAAGTATTTGGGCATTATGTGTATATTGTAGGTATTATTTGTGGATTGCACTTGCACTTTACCCATACAGGGTGTGTGATAGACTTGAATTGGGGTGTCATTGAGGGTGGTACCATACCAGGAACCCCCTGGTCTGTGGTTTTTAATTGTTTTTAAGTCTATGGGATTATTGACCTTTAACATTGTACCTGTCTAAATAAAGTACTTTTACTTATTATATATATATATATATATATATTGGTGTGCTATGGTTTCTATTGGCATAGCTTTTTTCTTTGGTTAGTTATGATTGTTTCATATGCTTACCATTTAGCACCCATTTGCATTATTTAGTTGTGCATGTCCGACATTTTTGTTTATTTCAGGGGGACACTGAGGGACACAGGGCATTGGAGGGACACTGATCATCCCTCTGCCATCATCCTCTCCAGCAGCCACAGCCCGCACAGCTCTGGGAGTCGGGTCGTGACATCACCATTTTATCCAGGAAGTGACATCACCATTTAATTCAGGAAGTGAAGCCTTGATGCAGTAGTAAGTGCAGGGAAAAAAGTACTTTATATGCATTCCCCGTAATAATTGTATATTGGTGATATGTATAACTTTTGGGGGGCAATACAATACGTTATTAAAAAAAATTTCACCGGACTTCTCCTTTAATAAAGGTAGCTCTGAATACAAAGAATTCTGCATACTGTGCTATGTGGACTGCATATAAAATTGCTTTAGATGTGTAAACCTGCAGCAATACCCATTACTTTACAAATAAACAGATAATAAGACCTTTTCTATTACTACACATGCTGATTGCCTTTGTCTTTATCCGGCTTTATCTTGCCTAGTAAAAGAACACTGCAGTCTACACTCTATAAGGATGTAAAAAAAAATGGTTTGCATAATGCAGTATCATGATTCCTATATAAGAGTGTAGATCTGGCACTATTGCAGGCTCTGTGAGTGCCAGCACATTGTCTTCTGACACTGCAGAATCTTTCTGCAATGAGCGTATTCTGTCTGCTTTAAAAAAAATTAATTCAGATATGTGTAATGATTTTTCAGGATGTAACCATGATATACAGTATACTGTAATACATCTGACTGTGCTCATTGTCATTCTCATCAATTTTGTACAAATCTAATTTTATGAATTTAGCAAAATGTTATTATATATATATATATATATATATATATATATATATATATATATATATATATATATATTGTATATAAAAAGATACAGCGTACCTGGCTGCACTATAGAAATAGAGGAGTAACTACTCCTTTTTAAAGGAAATGTTTTACCTAGATTAGTATTTACCAACTAACTGGTCACTGGAACATGCTCTTTCTTTCTAAGGCTACAGTATGTTTCCACTCATAACAGGCAATCACAGCTATTTTGTTAAATAGACGGCTACTAATAATGATCATGATCATTCTTAGTAGCCGTCTATTTAAGGGTATGTTCACATCTCGTTTTTGGCCGCACGTCGGTCTACACGTCAGAAATCAGTGAAAAAAGGATGCAGACGTGCAGTCTGGCGTGAGGCCAACGGCCACATTGACTTAAATAAACAGGATGGAGTCATTAGGTCGACCATGCTTTTGAGTCCTGCACAAAAGCAGTGTACGTCCGGCGAATGAGCAGAACACAGTCACATAATGACTCCTTCCTGCTCATTTAAGTCAATGTGGCCGTCGGCCGCACGCCAGGCTGCACGTCTGCATCCTTTTTTCACTGATTTCTGACGTGTAGCTCGACATGCGGCCAAAAACGAGAAGTGAACATACCCTAACAAGATGGCCTTCTTTGTCCCATGTGTTCCCGAAGTGAGAAAAAAGTCTAAGCTTTCAAACTGCATTGCATTCTGTTTAATGTGATTGTTTTAATGGGGGGAAATGTACACAAAACCAGATACAATTGTGTGGTATCCGTTTGGAACCAAAATTAGCCTGGTCCTGAAGGGGTTAAGAATTATTCTAAAATATAGACAGTGGAATGGAAAAAAAAATCAAACAATCACTGCTTTTACTACTGCATCAAGGCTTCACTTCCTGGATAAAATGGTGACGTCACTTCTTGGATAACATGGTGATGTCCCGACTCCCAGAGCTGTGCGGGCTGTGGCTGCTGGAGAGGATGATGGCAGGGGGACACTGAGGGACACAGGACACTGGAGGGACACTGAGCATCCCCCTGCCATCATCCTCTCCAGCAGCCACAGCCAGCACAGCTCTGGGAGTCGGGTCGTGACATCACCATGTTATCCAGGAAGGAGCATCACCATTTCATCCAGGAAGCGAAGCCTTGATGCAGTAGTAAGTGCAGGGAAAAAAAACACTTTATAAGTATTTCCCATAATTGTACATTGGTGATTTGTATAGCTTTTGGGGTGCAATACAATACCGGAGGACTTCTCCTTTAAAATTGGTAGATATTGGGCCACTGATATGTAATTCTTTGTTGTTTAATACTTCTCTTTCCACATTAAATTGAAAACTGCACAACGATAGAGAAGAATTTTACTTTTAATAAACTTCAACTTTGCCGGACTTCTCCTTTAACATGCAAAATTCCCTTTAAGTTGGAGACACATAAGTAAGGATACATGTGCACTGCATGCATTAGCTCTGTCTCAGTCATGTTGAAAAGAAGGCTTCTTGTATAGCATATCAGTTGCTAAAAGAAGGACGTTATTCTTATGTTTGTCCTTATTCCTACCTGAATGTTGACTCTCGGCCTCCCTGCACCCAACTGGACCTGGACATCTTCCTGCAGTCAGCTGATCTGACACCCATGCTGTTTGTTTCTTATTTTATTGCTTTTATGAAAACTATAGATAACTAACACCTTATGGACAAAAGTATTAGAAATCCTACCAAAATCCATGACTGGTAATACGGAGCTGGGCCCCATGAGAAAGCTTTCCAAAACCTTTCGGAGTGCATCTGTGGGAATTTGTAAGGTGAGACACTCATTTTTCACAAGAAAGTCTGGCTCTCAAAATTAGCTTTCTAATTCATCCTAAAGGGGTTTGACAGGGTTAAGGTCGTGGGTCTGTGGAGGTCACTCACTTGTGTGCACATTCTGGAAATGCTTACATAGTGTTTTGTTCACACTTAATGGAGTTACCACATGTTTCTGTTCAACATGATTGTGCCCCAGTGCACAAAGGAAGGTTTAAATGGCAAATGGACTGGATCCCATTTTAGACCCTTGAAAACGTTGTCCAGCCTAAACTACAAAAGTCTGCTGCCGTGGATGCGGTGGACATAGCAGTGCTATAAACTTACCTATAGGCAGCACTGTACTGTCTATGCTGAGTGACAAGTCACTGGGAGTTGTCAGAGAAATAACAACAGCGAAAAGCAGAGGACAGTGGGCGTTCCAGGAACCTAGAGTGGGACAGTAAGTATACCCAACTGCTGTGTCCCCCACTGCCCTGGCAGCGGAAGAGTGTTATCGTTTAGGCCAAACAATCCATTTTAATTTTCAGAAATTCTTAAAATATATGTGCAACAGTTAAAGGCGTGGATCACGGCAAGCAATGGACTAAACCACACCAGGGAGAAGAGTCTAAGGGGTGGCTGGTCTCCAGCAGAGTCCATTGCAAGGCAGGTTGGGCTTGCTGTGGCAGGCGACACCCCCAGGTCACTACCCCTGGTTTGGCTAGCTTGCGGTGGCAGGTGAGGTGCAGAAGTGTAGACAGGGTGCAGCTAGGAACAGAAGCAGGGAACGTAACAACAGTCAGGAAGCATGGGCAGGAGGAATGAGTGGGAACAGGGCTGAGGCTTCTTTATTGGAGGTAAGGACACAGAGGTTACAAAAAGGGAGCCATGACAAGACTGCCTATTTATATGCACATGCTGCAGATTGCAGCCAATAAGAGGTGCACTAGAGAAAAACTAGATCCAGTCTTGCTAAACCGGGAGAAGTTTCCAAGCACTGAATTCAGCTTTTCCAGGCACCCGGCGGGGGTGATAAGCAGACCGCCGAGTGAAGAAGCACTTTGCTTTCTTTTGGCTATGTTCACACTACGTATATATCCGGCCGTAGTTCGTACGCGGCCGGACATGTGCAGCTGAAACTACGGCCGTGGGAAAAATAGACATGCGGCCGGATTGCGAACATGCGGGCGAACCGCGAACATACGCCCATAGTACAGTTATGCTTCCCTAGCTTGTTTCGAAGCGATCTGAAACAGGTCATTTACTTGGAAATCTTCGCCCAGTTCAAAAAAACACACAGAACCTTTTGGATCTAAAAATCAAGTTCAATTTGGCTGAAATAACTACTTCGTACGGGACGGCATTGAAATCCACGGCCGTGAGTTGGAACAGTTCCGGCCGCAAACAATGGTCTTGTTCATTTTTCACGGCGCCATATACGATCAGGCTGTAGGCTCATACGTAGTGTGCATTGTGTGGCCGTATATCGTATACTTTCCAGCGTACGCATCAACCTCATAACTACGGGTGTATATTCGCGGTTCGCACTACGGCCGGAAATATACGTAGTGTAAACATAGCCTAATACTGTAAATACACTCATCTCTAACCAAGAGGTACAAGTGTGGGCAACCTACTTGGAGATCCAGCCAGCAAAGCAATTAAGGCTACTAGTAATAAGAGAACAGAGTTCACATCCTCAACAATGCAGAAAAGCGAAATATATTAGACTTTACCAGCACAGGTTCATAAATGAGTCCAATCTGAATTGAAGGGGTTAATTTAATCAACAATTAAAAGAAACCAGTTTAAAGTTAATGTAATAAGACTTGTTGGGACCACAACACAGCATGAACATTTGAACTCTATTCTTGGTCAATGTCCCCAGATGTTGTAAGAAAGCCAGAAAAGTAAGTGGTTGATGCGTCTGCTTCCAGTACAGAACATATTGACATTGCAGCTTGTTTCAGCCAAACAGAGTGTTTTTTAGTTCAATACCTTCTCTAGAGAATAGGAATATAGTGGTGTTCCCGTTACACTTTGTCAGACATACAGCGGTTTGATGAATCCTCCAGATCCTCTTATATCTGGAACCTTTTCTACCACCGGATTTCTGGTAATTCTTGTATAGTTCCATTTTTGAACAGATTGCTTAGAATTTTCAGTGATTTAAAACTATTTAAAGAACAGTTTTTGGAGCCATTAAGATCTATAATTACCTAGGGCACATTCAGACTATGGAATTCTCGCGGATAACTTTCCGTTCGCCCCCCGGGCGCATCTCCACCTGTCCCTTAAACTCCATTCTATGTTCAGGCAGATTTCACCCTCCACCCAAAGAATTGACATGTCAATTCTTTTGCGGGGATGGCGGAATCTGGCTGAACATAGAATGGAGTCTATGGGACCAGTGGAGATGTGAGCGGGAGCACGCAGGGGAGAGCAGCGGAATCCGCGTGAACTTCTCTGCAGGGATTCATCAATGTAAACACACTCTTAAGGAGGTGTGTAGCCATGCCTGATGCCTGAAGTTGAAGAGGGTAAATACAAAAAGATGCCTGATCTGAGGTGACCAAACTATTAGATCTGGTCTGGGGTCTACATATTAGGGAGTCTGTGTTGGGTATGCATTAGGGGTCTATTTTGAGGTTTGTATTAATTAAAAGGTCTGGTTTGGGGGTCTGATCTGGGGTCTGCATTTATTTAGTGGTCTGAATATATTTATGTTACTATATAGGATAGGGACAGCTGTGGGGTGGGGAACCAAAGACATCATGAGAGCAAACTTTGCAGTCTTCAAGTCAATTTGAAAGCACAGGTAAATAAGTTATATGGTGCATGCCTGGTCCCCAGTCTCCGTCAATGTAAAATAATAGAACATAAGCTGCATAAGGAGATTTTCTCACTGAAACATTGCAAGGGTGGAATAAATACATAATTGACTGACTGACTTCTGCCTTTGGGAGAAGTTGTCATGGCGGTCTGGGCCAGATAGAGAAGAAAAGGTTAGAGAATGTCTATAATCAGAGGAGGCGTCACCTGTGAGTCACTGGATTTATAGAGGACCTGTCATCTCTCCTGACATGTTCCTTGATTGACCTATAAAAAAAAGCTATTCTGGGGCTTGTAGAGACTTTTTGTAATGTATAAAGTTTGGCATATTCTATAGGGAAGTTACTTAACATTTAGCGAGTCTGGAACAACTGTTTCTATGTACATTTTCTAGTGTAAGGGGGGGGGGGGGATCTTAACTTCAGAAAAAGGTTTATTTTTCAAGTTAAAAGGTGAAGTTCAGGTTAAAAAATATAATAAACTTTATAAAATGTACTAAAAATATTAAACAAGAATATTAAATAAAGATAAAAAAGAATGGGGCAAAATAAGAAAAGACTAAAATTGTCTTACTGCTCCCGTTCTAACACTTTCTGGGTCTCCAGTACAGTACTGTATTTTCTAGCATATAAGATGACTTTTTAACCCCCGAAAAATCTGCCCAGCATTAGGGGATCTTTTTATAGTCCAGGAATGGCTGCTCAATGCATTGGGAGAGCTCGAACAAGGCTTCATTTCCACTGTATGCGGCAACCGCTATAAAAAACAAAAGGTTCAACCCACTTGTCACCTATTCCCGGCAGCTGCGCGTCTCCCATCATGTTCCTGGCACAGACAGCGTGATGCAAATACGCTGCCTGCGTCGGAGGTCCCCAAAGCTTTCTGGGGCAGTTGAGGGTCTTATTGCAGAAGCTCAGAGACACTTGACTGCCAGGAGAGCTTCGGGAGAATGGCAGAAGCTTCAGGGACGGCCTCTGTCATTCTCCTGAAGCTCTCCTGGCAGCTGAACGTCTCCGAGCTTCTCCGATGAGACGCACGTCTGCCCCAGAAAGCTTCCGGGACCTCCAGCGCAGGCAGTGTCTCCGCATCATGCTCAGGGCAGTTTCTAGGTAATTTTGACTACAGGGTGAATCTTGATAAAAGCGCCTCCCCCCCACACACACACACACACACAGTTGTTTATTTGGGTCGTTGCTAGAAAGAACCAGTGTGTGTGCTACAGTAGTGTTACCCAACCTTTCAAAAGTCATTCAGTGACTCACAGGTGATGTCTTCTTTGATCTGAGGCATCCCTTTCATCCCCATCTGGCCCAGACCTCCATGATGATTTCTTGCAGCTATAATTCGTCTCTTCTAAACCTGCCAAACAGACATCTTAGGCTCCACACTTATCCAGCAACTTCCACTTTTTTGTGTCACGTGCAGTAAAGTCCGTAGCTATGTGGGTTTCCCCCTGTATATAGGATCCCCTGCTGTGTCCTCCATATAGTAATAATGCGCCTGCTGTACCCACCATAGTAAGTTCCCATCCTGCCTGCAAATAACCTGACTGCCATCCACATACACTATCCCCCCTGATCCCAGCTCCACACACTATCCCCCCTGACCCCCCCTCCACACACTATTCCCGCTTACCCCCCTCCACACACTATTCCCCCTGACCCCCCTCCACACACTATCCCCCCTGACCCCCCTCCACACACTATTCCCCTGACCCCCCTCCACACACTATTCCCCCTGACCCCCCTCCACATACTATCCCCCCTGACCCCCCTCCACACACTATCCCCCTGACCCCCCTTTACACTATCCCCCCTGACCCCCCTCTACACACTATCCCCCCTGACCCCCCCTCCACACACTATCCCCCCTGACCCCCCCTCCACACACTATCCCCCCTGACCCCCCCTCCACACACTATCCCCCCTGACCCCCCCCCCTCCATACACTATCCCCCCCGGCCCCGCTCCACACATTATTCCCCCTGAGCCCCCTCTACACACTATTCCCCCTGACCCCCCTCCACACACTATTCCCCCTGACCCCCCTCCACACACTATCCCCCTAACCCCACTCCACATACTATCCCCCCTGACCCCCCTCTATACACTATCCCCCCTGACCCCCCCTCCACACACTATCACCCCTGACCCCCCCCTCCATACACTATCCCCCCCGGCCCCCCTCCACACATTATTCCCCCTGACCCCCCTCCACATACTATCCCCCCTGACCCCCCTCCACACACTATCCCCCTGACCCCCCTTTACACTATCCCCACTGACCCCCCTCTATACACTATCCCCCCTGACCTCCCCTCCACACACTATCCCCCATGACCCCCCCTCCATAAACTATCCCCCCCGGCCCCCCTCCACACATTATTCCCCCTGAGCCCCCTCTACACACTATTCCCCCTGACCCCCCTCCACACACTATCCCCCTAACCCCACTCCACACACTATCCCCCCTGACCCCCCCCTTTACACACTATCCCCCCTGACCCCCCCTTTACACTATCTCCCCTGACCCCCCCTCCACACACTATTCCCATTGACCCCCCACACACTATCCCCTCTGACCCCCCCTCCACACACTATTCCCCCTACCCCCCCCCCTCCACACACTATCCACCCTGACCCCCCCCCCACACACTATTCCCCCTCTACACACTATCCCCCCTGACCCCCCTCCACACACTATCCCCCCTGACCCCCCAACCTCTACACACTATCCCCCCTGACCCCCCTCCACACACTATTCCCCCCCCTCCACACACTATCCCCTCTGAACCCCCTCCACACACTATCACCCCTGACCCCCCTCCACACACTATCCCCCCTGACTCCCCACCCTCCACACACTATCCCCTCTGACCCCCCCTCCACACACTATCCCCTCTGACCCCCCCCTCCACACACTATCCCCCTGACCCCCCTCCACACACTATCCCCCTGACCCCCCCTCCTCCACACAAATACACACTACCCCACCTCTCCCCCGAAACGCACACACACATACATACACACTTCCCCACTTGATCGTACACTGGCCGCCTTCTCACCTCGACCTGTGAGATTACTGCTGCAGTGATAGTAGCAGCAGCCTCACCTACTGCCCACTTGACATTTCGACGTGTTCTTCCAATCGAATCAATGCAGGGCGGGAACGTGGAGCCGCTGCGGCCGGCCGTGGTGAACGCGTCCGCCACAACTTGCTCAGTAGTGATCTCAGTAGTTGTTTCTCTTGGCAATAACATTTATTCTTATGATAACCCCTTCAACATATCAATTTTTTCTTTTTGCCATAAGGCTAACATTGTATCAAAAACAGCTATACAGCACAGGACTCTGTTCAGACATAGCTACTCAGCATCTGTGTTACAGTAGGTGATTCATCACTGCTGACAGCAAACAGCAAGAGTAGCCTAGCATGCCTTACCATCTAAATGGCTAAAGCCTTAACAGAACATTGCCAGATGCCATTATAAGGCAATAGAGGCTTCCATTATCAACTTAAGACGAAAACACAGAAAACAGAAACTAGAATAAAATTTCTGATATAACTGATATAATGCATTATTTTATTGTTATGTAATTTTGTTATGAATGCACATGGTGTAACGTTGGCAATGTCCTTGGTGCGTAAGTTACGACCAAGACTGAGCTTTTGGCCATAATTTTCTATCTATTCTGGGTTTTATTTGCCTTTATTCCTTTGGTTCTGCTAATTGTTTTCCCTGCCCCTCTTGTATCTGCTCTACTGAGTTCCTTCTAGCCACTTTATGGTTAACCTCTGTTTTGGTTTTGATTGACATTTTGTTTCTCCATTCCCTTGCTGTTTCTGTTCTGTCTGTGGTCCAATCACCTTCTGGTCCTGGTCTTGGTCTCCTATTTAAGGTCTCTGTGTCTGTCTATACCTTTCCGGTTATTGAGCTTTGCCTCTTGCCTGCTACTCTGTCGTTGCTTGCTTTTATTATCGTGCTACTCTGACCTTGTCTTGTTCTTTGACCATTCTTGTTTACTGCCAGCCTTGACCAATACCCTTTGCCTTTGGCCTATTTGTTTTTACCCAGACTGTTGACTCCTCTTATTGTGTTTGTTCATCTTGTCTGCATTATTTGTTACACTTAGCCAAGCCAGGGACTGTCGCCCAGTTGCTTCCTGCCGCTTAGGGCAGATATGGGCAAGTAGACAGGGACAGTGGGCGGGGGTCAGTTCAGGATCCACTGTATATGTGTTTTTTCTGTCTTCTGAGCAACCAGTCCTTACAAATTTATGTTAAAAAATAATTGTCTGTACCACAAGCGATGGACAATCTAAAGTTTATCATGTTTCTTTTACACCCCAAAAGGGTTATCTGGGCTCACCAATAGATATCACATTCAGCCTCTAAGCTGTGCATACTGAATACGATGCATGACCTGGAAGCAAATGCATTAACAAACACAGTTTGATTCTGCTGCATTGTTCCCCAAGACCTCAACTTAGCACCACATTTTCACTCGCACCTTCCAACCAACTTCATAAAGATCCATCAATATCGGAAGAAACATGAAAAGTAAGGAATGTTTATCATGAGAAATGATCTGCTATAAGAAAAGAAGATACATTTTATTTTAATGGATGCCAAACTCCTTCAATCATTCTATAAATTCCCAAGCCATGCTTCGCTCCGTCTCAGTGCCAGGACACAATATAGTTCTCATCTGTGTACAGGGATCCTGAATCAATCCTCTGTTATTTCTCTCCTCCAAAGCTAACAAGAAAAATAAAATGCATGATATTTGTCATTCTCCGCACCTACGCTTCTCCTGCTTACTTTATTATAAAACTTAGTGCATGGATACCAATTATTTCCGCATTTATGATCAAAAATAAAAGTAAAACAGTAAAGTGCAAAACAAACGTTACTCATAAAATAAAAAATATTGAGATATTCCCATTTTATACTGCACTCTAGACCCCTAGACGAGTCACAATAGGCTTTTTTCTTTCTATATTTTTGTGGAGCACTTGTCAGCTTTGTAGTATAGACTGGGATAGAATAACAGAGCCATCTCACTATTATTAGAGGGAGGGTCTTTTAAGAGGGACTATCAGCAGGTTAGATGATACAAACCTGCTGAGAGCCCCCTAGTCTAGTGGGAACAAGGTTCTGAGGATGAAAGTATGTTCCCATGCTGTTAGTTGTGACCTTTAAGCCGATAGGAGCACTATGGGCTAAAGCCCCCGTCTGGCCTGCCCCCCTCTAATAAATATCAATAGAGGGAAGGGGCTGGATTGGTGCTTGAAGCGGAGGTAGCCATGCCCCCAGTGCTCCTAACTGCTTACCAGGCACAACTAAAAGCATGGGAACAGATCTGAGTATGATGATAAGAGACATAGATTTGTCTAACCTGCTGATAGTTCCCATTTAATGATTCATTTTAAAAAACTCTGTATAGATCAATAGTATAAATAGTATAATTTAAGAAACTTTTGTAATATATCTTATCAGACAAAAATGCTTCCTTCTCCTGTTAGTGAACGTTTTCCTGCCCTTATCTTCTAAACTTTCATCTACTCTCAAAATCAGCTCATGTTTACTGGTTGCAACTTGTAGCTAGCTAAGTGTTCGAATGACAAACAATACAACTAACTCTATGGAGGGCAGGATTTGTTGACTTTTTTTGATGTACAATAGTGTTTAACAGACACTTAAATGCTCGAATTCTCAGTACAAAAGTGCTCGACTCAAGTAACGAACCCAAATGAAATTAATGGGAGACTCATGCATTTACTACTCTGAAGAGTCTGATTAACCTGTTAAATAATTTTTTGTATAGTTTTTCTTTTCAAAAAATGAAATAGGTTTCTGCAAGACATGTTAACACTCTGGCTATTAACGGCATATCACCAAAATTCTAATGTGCCTTGCATAAACCTATTACATTTTTTCATTCTATTTTTTGTATATTTCATTTAAACATCCCTTCAAGGGGCAAAATATACAAAAATTAGAACAAAGAATGTAATAGGCATAATTAAGGGCCATCAGTTATTGAAGATGTATGGCCACCTTTACGTAAGCCCCGCAAGGTTTTCCGTCAAGCTTATCAAGCACCCAGATGCTCGACCTAGCATGCTCCCTCAACACTGGAGTACAAGGCTCTTAAATAAGGTTTTATAAAAAGGAATTCACCCTCAGTAAGTGGAATATAACAGGCATTTTTTGTTAAGACATGGTTAAATTTACAGCAACACAGCAGCAAAATTAACTGTAAGATCTGCATGAAACATATGTGGGATTTGCCTTGGATTTGCTGCCAAATCTGCAGCAATAAAATAATACAATAGCTGCTATATTTGGCTTTTGCGAGGATCGGCAGAAAACCTTGAACACTGGCAAAAGTGTGATCATTGTTTTTAATTTGTATTTGCTTCTATTGTTTAATGTTCCTTTTAAATCTATTTTGAGGCTTGTATATCTATAGCTTGCGATATAATGCTCATGCATTTTTTTATATGCGTTATTGGGGTCATTGGTTGAGGTCTTTTCAGTAAGTCCTAGGTGTATGAAGTGGATGCCACCTCTGTTATGCTAGGGCATGAACATGTGAGAGAACTTCAAAAACAGTATGTTATTGGAGAAGGCAATGGGCGGGTCCCCGAGTCACTCACCGTCAGCGCACCCCCCACACACACTCACACAGTGTCTTCTTCATTTCTTACCATGGTTGGACACATCTTTATCTACCCTGTAAGAGTTCTGGCTTGCATGATGCTCAGATTCCATCATGGTGACCCTTCATGGTGACCACCCCAGTGACTGGGGACTGGAGGATGTACCCTAACCCTACCCTACATCTACACCAGCGACAATGTTCTTATCTGCGAGCACCTTGACTGTATTATTTAGGGACTAGCTAAGTGTGGCTACCATAGGCACTGCAGGAGTGCTACAGTAAAAGTAATACTGTGATTAGTTATAAATAATCTGTTTATAACCAGTTTGGGAGCATTGGCTTGCACCCATATATAGTGGAATCCTTGTAACCACAAAGTTGATGGCTCCCTCCATCATAGTAATCCTATGTGTGCATGAACCCGTACAGACAGTATATCAGCTCATGTAAGAAAGTAAAGAATAAAAAGGACAGCAACAACTTTCACCAGTAGTTCCTTCAACTTGTATAAAGATAGGCAAAAGAAAAGTTTTATTAACAGATTCCACAATATCCCTGCTGGTGACCTTCCTATTTATACTCATGGGTTTGTAGTTAATGGGGGATAATTGCTTTGTTTTCTTCCATGCTTTATTGTATTTTTATATTTCTCACATCATTTGGTATTTTACTATTTTTATTACTCCAAGTTTTGTGAATGTCAAAATAAAAAGTTTGCTGAAAGCCGTGACCATCGCTTTCCATTTCAATAAAACTTTTACACCTCATATGAGACTGTGATCAAACATTCAGCCGCCTTTGCCCTAGTCAATTTCTAACCCTTGGCAAAAAAGATGGACATTTAGATTATATTCAACCAGATTGTTTACCTCACAGCAAATACACAAATCACAGATATGATACAATACAAAGCAATATTTCATAGCTGGACAGTTTGATTCTGCGTCACTCCCCTCAAGCTAATGAAACAAAATGATTTTATTAATAACTTATGCTTTTCTAGATCATTATGAGTTTTGGGGAAAATCCATATACATCCTGAAATTATACTGTAGCAGTATTTGCTTCTGTTTTGATTTGCAGGATCCCCAAGCATTTGGACTGGGGTGAATCAAACATTTGCTCCCCTCTATGTGTATTGTATGTTTTAGAGCGAATGTACCACTTTAAGGCTATATCAATGTTACATACCATCGGATGTGCAGTGCCATGCTGAATCAGTTGCCATGGTCCATTTTCTAATCAGTCGGTGGATTTGTGTTATTTTCGCCTGAGTAGCTATATGGAAATCTGGTCAGTTGTGCACAGGAAGTAAGCCCAGGAAGAACAGTTCAAAGCTATCTCCTCCCCCAGCCCTGATGACACTTGCCTCCTCCTCAGTACCCCCTCCAGTCTCCTCCCCACCTGGCCTGTCAGCACAGCCCCATCTCAGCTCACCATCAGAATGGGCTATAAGCTACCCCGCTCTGATGACAAGCTGGGATGAAACCACAATATAAAAGGGTACATTTAAAATCTCCAACAGCTACTAAACATCCTTATTAATAATCTTTAAAAAGTTCCCTAACTTATTGTAACTCTAATAGTATGAGATTTTTTTTTCTAATTGTTGCTAAGAAGTCCAGATTGTTTCACAGGTTGCTCATTTTTAAACCCTCTTCAAAAGTAGGAGTCTTCCAGACCTTCTACTTTGTTATAAGGTTGTTTAGTCTAAACAAGGCAACAAGACTGGTACCAGAGCCTAGATATAGAGATACCACTATTACAATTGGACTCAGCTGTTCATCTTTGGAAATCTTTTGGGAGCTACAAAGGGCTTACAACGATCAGCTCCAAGTTGATCAAGGTATTCCTTAAATTTTCCCTAAACCACCATGCTTATTATCTACTTTGCTGTATTGTAATTTCTGCTGACATATTGGCTCACTTTATTCATACCATTTGGCATTCTTCTTCCTCTTCCTCTCTTTTTTTTCATTAATATTTTTATTTTAATCTTATTTTATGTATATTTATTCCCCAATAAAAAAAGAGATCGGCAAAAAAAAGCTGTGAGAAATGTTAGTTTTTAAAGTTTTCAATTTTTTCACTTATTAAAGGAGTTGCCCAGGGAGCAGAAGACAGCTGAAGCTTTTGGCTCCCCAGTGCTTATTTTCTATGTATCCCTTCTTAAACATGAATGGGACAGTTCTAAGTCTTTAAGTCTTGATAATCATACGCATACAAAACCATGCCCGCAGGTGAAAGCAAATACTGTAGCTGCACTCTATTGTTGCAGTGATGATAAGAAGTGTAACAGTAAGCAGGGACACACCAAGAGCTCGGACGGTAAGGAACTAGATGAGGGAACAGAGCTGCAGGTGGACCAGAGCAACAAAATCCAGGACAATGTGTCTGCTGTGGCAGCCAGGCAAGAGAAGCGGGTGCAGAAGCGGACCATCGTACAGGTCACCACCGTAGCTTTAACAGGGGCTTAGACCTGCCCCTCCAAAACTCTACGGAAAAAGCTTCAGCTGCAGGGATCAGAAGCAACTTCTGCTTCTCTGACAATCTCTTGAATATACTGACAGCAAAAAGGAAGAATGAAGAACTGAAAGGCAAAGTAAACAAGAAAGTTACAGAACATTTCATTATAGAATGAGAGTGCTGGGGATACCCACCTATTGGCTGTGGATTGTAGGAAAAGCCATTTAAAAAAAGGTTTCTGTTTGGATAGAGGTATAGCGATCGCTATGTTTAATTTAATATAATTTTTAAGAGGATTTTCAGATGATGTTGGCTCACAATAACCTCGAGACAAAGTATTATGGAAATGTCATGTGCGGCAGCTGCAGCCTAGCTCTAGGACGTGAATAGAGAATGTGTTATATGCAGCTATAATTATAAACATATGTATGAGTAATACAAAGGGTGTTTGACAGTTGGAATAGCTGACAAGGGCAATATAACATCAATCTACACACTACAGGAATGGCCGGTATAGTAGTTGTTGTGACAGCTCAGCCAGAGATGGTATAGTCGTGACACCAGTGCTAGTCTAGCACACAGGTATGGTGGTGATGGGTCCCTTGGGCTCTTGTCTTGGTAGTCAATTGACCCACCCGGATTATTGGTACCGCCACCCACAGAAAGGGGAAAAATAACCCAAGGTGTATGGGTACTGTGTATAGGTGCTGTTGCGGAGGAAAGGATGACTGAGTCCCAGTGATAAAAAAAATAGAACAGCTTTACTGTACTGTCTCTTAATGGTACAATACATTTTGGCAGCAGTAGATAGATCTAGTAGAGTAGCGTAGAAGAGAAGGGTTTGTCAAGAGAGTCTTAACCCAATGTATCAATGTACTCTGCTGGAACTTGAGAGAATACTTTAGAGTGAGAAGTTTACTTGTATCTGTGTACAGACTTTAGTCTGATCACCTTCCGCCGTACAGTGACTCAGAGTTACTGGGGTGAAGCTAAGTTCCAGGGGGTGTCCCAGTTACCTGCACTGCGAGATAGGATACGTAGACCTTCTTGTAGCTTTGTCCTATTCAGGCAAGTTCCTCTTTCATATTAGGATACTGCCCTGCACTTTGTAGAGTGGTTCACAGCATGGGCTAGGATGGTCCTAGATTAAAAAGTGTTTAGCACTGCATAGTAGATACAGTTAGAATACTGAAAGAACTGGTTGTTTCTAGTGGCATCTGCACACGTACATCTGTTAGCCTAAACCAACTACACTCAACTAACTTGTCCCGGACGATGGTCTTGGCAGAGCCAGATTCTGGCTTGGCTACAGCATGGATGTCTGTTCTGTGTGCCCTTCTCCCACAAGAATCTGGGTAAGAACTGAAACACCTGTGGAGGGACAACCACATATTTACACAGTATTTATTGCTCTGGGACATGGGACGGCCCTGATTAAGAATCTTGGGATGATCTTATAACTAGACTTTTTGTTCTTACTTAGAAACTTAGAAACTCATTGCTCATGATAAACACTGTACTACTAAGCAACTTAAAGAAGAAGTCTAGCAAGACCCATTGTTTTTGCAAGTGCAAAAGGAAGGGGTTCCACTCCTGTAAGACCCCGCATTTTATGCTGAAATTAAGAAACTTTGCACCTACTGGTGAGTACCGCTTATTCTCTGGTGGGAATAAATATTGACACTCTCTGATTCTATAACCCCACTCATCTCCTGATATTCTCCTCCCATTAAAATTAGGTTCACACCCATGTATTAACTGAACTGTCAGACATACTATACATAACTCAGGAGCAGAAGGGCATATCCAGAAACTGGAAAAAGGTACTGTATGTGATCAGAGCACCCTAAGCTATTTAATGGTGTTAGCATCTCATGCCTACCTTATAGGGTCCATCTCTAACAACCACATTAAGGGGGTTATCCAGCATTAGAAAAACATGGCCTCTTTCTTCCAGACAGCACCACTCTTGTCTCCAGTTTGGGTGGGATTTTGCAACTCAGTTCAACTGAAGTGAATGGAGCTTAATTGAAAACCACGCCTGAACTAGAGACAAGAGTCATGTTGTCTCTGGAAGAAAGTGGCCATGTTTTTCTAATGCTGGATAATCCCTTTAAGTGTGCACATAATGTTTTAGTATTAATCATACATTTTGATGGTTCCAGGTTACATCAGGTCAGCTTAATAAAACCAAATCATTCTTAGTATTTTTGTAAAGGTCTCACAGCATTAGGGTCAGTAAAATGGAGAAACCAATAGTGAAACAGATCCTTCCCAGAATAATCGCACATTATCCTGTGTAGAAGCCTTGGAGTAGGGCTGACACAGCCACCTGTTATACACATCTGCTCGCTCACTGTCTAATTGAAAACTGATGTCATTATATGCAGCATATGAATGATCTCACCGCAGCATCACACCAGATAGATCGCATCTCACTGAAAACAATACACATGCGGTTTCTTTTCATAGAAATAATGGACTATGCTAATTAATTTAATCTTCAAATGAATGTGGTCGTCTGGCATTGTATGGAGGAGTTATATTCAAAATCCCCATGTATTGCTATGTGATCAGTCATCGTAATGTTTATCTATAGCTCATCTTGTTATACAAATAAACTAAACTAGGAAATACTAAGTTTTCATCCTGTCTTCAGATTTTGAAATTCAGTGCACCCCTCAAAGACATCTCTTATATGGAAGGGACAGGTCAGATTAGCCCAGTTCCAGAGCATGGAGTGATAGAGCAGCGATTCTGATGGATTGTTAGATGAAACCATATTGGACTATAGTTTATACTGTGTCTGTGGTGCATGCTCGTCATGTACAGTATGTCAGGAACACCTATATGTGGTGACCAAGGGGTCCAAGGTGTAGCACGTCTGCAGGGCTAGCAGGTGATGCGGCACCACTGTGGCACGTGAGTGGTATACAACCCCTCCCAGGGTCCCAACAAATAGTGCAAAGGCAATTCAAGCAGTTAACCCCTTTGTACAATGTGTTGGCAGGTGACATCAAGCCCAAAAAGTCAGAGGGAAATTGTAAAATTGTTTACTTAAACATTCTTTAAGATGCAAAGACAGGATCAATCTTTGTTCACAGGGTGTTATAGCTTTGGAGCAGGTCTGTTAGGTGGTTCCCCTTTAAGTGTTACTCCTTAAAGTGTTCCCCTTTAAGAGTACCTCTGTTCTGCTTAGGTTAACCATGTGTGAAGAATACTTTGGGGTTTTAGAGTGGCAGTCTGAGGATTTTTAGGTTAGAGGAAGCCTTAAGCGTTTGTGGTATGGCGACCACTTGAGGGACATTGGCCATTAAGTATTGGAATTTTCTGGTGAGGGTCTTGACAGCTTTGGGTTGGCTGCAGTAACGAAGTAGAGAGAGAATACTAATACTCATGGAGAATCTGACCTTACTGTGATACGACACTACTGAGGCACATCCAGGTGTACTTGGCACCAATGGGACAGCTGCTAAGAGAAGACCTCGATGTAAATAAGAAAAGGACTCAACAGGCAAAAGCAGGGGGGTTCTTTGGCAAGACACAACTTCTCCAATCCCTGGCTAGACTTGTAGTACCTCTGCATATTGCAGGACTTGATTGAAGATGCAGATGACCCTCTTAGTGTGCACAAGCTGGTTCCCTCAGTGATAGTCGCACCTCTGGTGGCTTAGCAGCACATGTTTGGGAAAACAGGAACCAGGATCAAGAACACACAGTAGCTTAGGACTGGATGGGCTCTGGCCAGCGACTGGACCCTGAAATAAATCCCTGGTACAGAATACAGCTGGTTTAGTCTCAAAAGTAGAAACCAGCAAATCTATAACCATTATATTTTACAGGGAGAGTCTCTCTTTGGTGGAGCTATGCTGAGATAACTAGTGAGTTAATTGGGTCAGGGGAATGAGGTAACTCAGTTAGAGCCCTGACTGGCCAAGAGAGGGGAGGATACCAGACAGACTGGCTTCAACAAGCAGGTGGCATGACATTTGTTTTTACTGATTAAAGCCAAATACTAGAATATGTTCGTTTCCTAATCTGTATGTTTTCTGATTGTATTTTTTAATCTTTTATTATAGGGGCTGTCATCTTGCCTATGCTTTTTTTTTTTAAATAGCATTTAATGAACTGTTTTATGACCAGACTCATGGATACAATGAATATCTCAAGACCCTATATTTTGTATTGGACACATTTGTAGGCATGTTCTGTGGCCTCCTTCCATAGGGAGGGGCTGAGTTGCTATAGTCTTTTCTATCTACTGGAGCCACCTTTACCTGTAATGGTCTACAGATCACTCTCCAGCAGCCCCTTACTTATCATCACAGACAGAACAAGGACATCTTCACTTAGCTTTAACCCTTAGACGACCCAGGGCGGAAGTCTGTCCCCAGACGACCTAGGGCGTAACTGTACGCCCTGGGTGTTTCTCCGGCTATGAAGCGTGCTCCGGAGCGGAGCACGCTTCATAGCAGGTGGGGGCCGGCTGCAATCAGCAGCCGGGACCTCACCGGTAATGACACGCTGCAGCGATCATGCTGCCGCAAGTCATTAACTCCTTAAACGGCGCGACCGCGGCGTTTAAGTGTAAGTGACAGGGGGAGTTCCCTGTCACTTACCAATCGGGACCCCCGCAGTGTGACTGCGGGGGTCCCGATCGGTAAAACGGACCGCCGGAGGTCTCTCACCTGCCTCCCTGCGGTCCGATCGGCGATCTGCTGCACTAAGCCTGCACAGGCAGGCTCAATGAGCAGATCGCCGATAACACTGATCAATGCTATGCCTATGGCATAGCATTCATCAGTGTAGAGATCAAAGTACTGGATGTAAAAGTCCCCCAAAGGGACTTCAAATGTGTAAAAAAAAAAAAGTTAAAAACACTAACACACTACCCCAAAACCCCTCCCCCAATAAAAGTTGAAATAAACCCCCCTTTTCCATTGTATAAATAAAACATATAAAAATAAATAAACATATAATATACCGTAGCGTGCGTAATTGTCCGATCTATTAAAATATAAAAAGCGTCATTGCGAACGGTAAACGGCGTACACGAAAAGAGGGAAAAAAGTACACGGATTACCGATTTTATGTTACATTATGTATAAAAATTTTTTTATAAAAAGTGATCAAAACGTCCGATCTTCACAAATATGGTATTAATAAAAACTAGAGATCATGGTGGAAAAAATGACATCTCATACAGCCCCGTAGGTGAAAAAATAAAACTGTTATAAGCGTCACAATAGGCCCATTTTATTTATAATTAATTGCCAAAAAAAAGGATTTAATTTAAAAAATATAAAATATATATATAACATTAGAGAATCTGTGTAACCTGCATATGGTTGTGTTCGGACTGACCTATAGAATTATGGTATCATGTCGCTGTTACCATATAGTGCATTACGTAGACACAGGAACCCCCCAAACGTTACCATATTGCTTTCTTTTTTATTATTTCACCTATTTATATCTTCATAAATAATATATTTGGGATTCCATCATACATGTTATGGTAAAATGAAAGTCGCCATTACACAGTACAACTATTCCTGTAAAAAACAAGACCTTACATGGGTTGTAGATAGAAAACTGAAAGTGCTGGAGCTCTTAGAAGGGGAAGAGGGAAAAACGAAAACACTAAGATCAAAATTTACGCGGTCCACTGGGTCATTTTGGACCTGGTCCTCAAAGGGTTAAGCCTAGAGGCACAAGTGAAAACGACACGATTTCAGGATTATTTTATAATATAGACAGTAAATTGGAAAAATCTTAAAAAAATATGTTTAACATAAAAACTTAATTTAAAAATGGGCGATTTTCTGATAACACATTTCTTTTAAGAAAAGGAAAAAAACAGCGGAGGCTAGGGGAGTTGTACAGTGGGAATGATTCAAATCTTATGCTGCTCTCCATCATCCGAATGTCCAGAAAGGATTTGGATAGTCCCAATGTGAGAAATAGCAACAACAACAGACAGAAATACATGTGAAAAATGACCAGCTGTCTTTGATGAACTGTAGGCAACAGATTTTGCAAGATACTAATCTCACCAAGACTTCCAATCTTCTAATATGTGGAGGTCCTACAGGTAGACTCCCCCATCCATTCATTTATTCTAGCATAACCCATTCTTATGCCACGAGTGTCTAACATTCACGTTTTTTGCTTTAAAAATAAGATCTGCACTTTTAGCTTTCTTAAAATGAAATCTATAGTGTTGTAGTGAACAATCTTTTCTTATTTATTTCTTCTCCTATTTTCTATCTTTTCGCAGAAGAAGATGATAGACAGAGATCAGAGAGTTTCATGAACTGAATTGTATTGTATTGAATACTCTGTAATGAATTGGACTGTATGTGCTTCATACGAACGTAAAACAGCAGGACCAGAAACCAGAGAATAAATTGTCTGTCCTGTGTGAGCCAATACATTGCTGTTTTGTGGAGAGAGAAAAAGACAAATTTTATTTAAAAAAAAAAAAAAAAAGATTTGCTTCTTCTTTGCTTTTGTCTTTGGTGATGGCTACAAAAATGTGAAATGTCATAAAAATAAAAATATTCAGTGTTATAGATGGGAGTCAAACGATATGAGGGTATAAAAAACATCATAAAAAAATCCTATAAAGAAGGTCAGGGCTGGGTGAGCACCAAGAAAAAATAGGCAGATGTAAGGGCCTCTACAGAATAAGGCTAAGTTCACACAACTTTTTTTTTTTTTTTAAAGAACGGACGCTGATTGCCTCAGTGTCCGTTCTTTACTGCAGGGGCGGCATTGCATTGAAGTCAATGCAATGCTGCCCGCTGTGTTCACATATCATAATTCTAGAATAATGTGCCTGTCAATTATTTCCGGATGCTGTTTACTGAACAGCGTCCGGAAACATCGGCTGTTCACACAATGCAATGTGCAGCAGTGGCCGTACATTGCATTGAAGTGAGTGGCTAATTGATTTGTGGGCACACCCAACGGTGCCTGCAAGTCATTTGTGAAAACAGAACGTTCCTACAGCTGATACAGAGGTATCAACTGCAGGAACGGGCTGAGTGCAGCCCAGCGGTCAGCTGTTAAACGATGTGTGAACATAGCCTAAAGGGGCTATGGGAAAATAAAATATTGGTGTATTTTCAATCATGCTAGGAATACAGCCTTATGTCTTAATGTGGATTAACTGTTCAATTTTGGTGTCTAAGCTTTAGGCGGGAAACACATAGGAGTTGTTTTTTTTTTGTTTTTTTTTAACTGCTAATGTAGCTTTTGCGCAAAAATCACAAGAGGATACAACAGAAAATAAAACTACTAGTTTTCTTTTTATATTTTCCATCCCATTTGAATCCACTTCTTGTTTTGGCACAAAAACTGTAGTGTGTGTTTTCAGCCTCATGGCTGAATGGAGTAATTAAAAATTACCTGTCACAAAAAAAATAAACCTTTAGGGCTAATGCACACGTCCAGAATTCTGTCCGTACACATATGGTTTTCTGAGGAGTTGACCATTAGAGCTCCTAGCATCATGATTAATTATGATGTTGGGAGCTCTGATACTTTTTAAAGTTTGCGCTAGTGCACTGACACAGCCATGCACTAGTGCAAACCTTTACACTGTTTATGAGCTCCCGACAACAAAAAAATGTCCTGTACTTCCAGTAGCACTATTCACACTGTGCAGGCGCACGCTGGCATGGCTAAAATACAAACACAAATACATAGACATATCAAAAAAATTTTATTGGTCAGGGTGTGAGTCTAGACCCTAAACAATCTAGACAACAAGTGGGAAGAGATATAGGATGAGGAATGCCTCTCTCTCCGCTCTGTGCCTATTTGAGCAAGATTGCCCTATAGACCTACATTATGCAGCCGCCTCATGTCACATGACATGGAGTCGGGAGAGATTGCACTAAGTATAGACTACTTCCCACTCATTCTCCTGATCCTGGTCTCTGACATATGAATTTCTTTCTTTACTTTTATTTTAATTTTTTTGCTGATGTGTCCATTTGAACATTTGTGAGTCACAGTTCTATGGAGGGTAAAAATACAGTGAAAATTACCTAAATTATGCCATTTAATTGCTAATTAAATATCAGCACACCTGAAATACCTGGAGGTTTTGCTTAAATCGGCCAATAAAACAGATTTTGATTGGATGGCCAGTTTGGATTGGGCCTGGTGCAGAATGTATCCATGGTCCAGGTAAGTGTATGGAGCTAAGTGATGATTCATTGCATCACCACTTACCTCCTTGGGCCAGACAGTAGGCACTGATGCACATTGGTGGTTACTGTAACCATGACAACCCATAGAATTGCAATTGAATTATATACACAAAACGGCTGATTATTTTTAATCAATATTATTTAGAATGCTGCTTCTTTACTATTTCAGATGTATCATAACAATAAATATTGTATTACAGTGCATTTTATAGATACCAATGTGATTCTAAACACGTAGGAGGATTTCTGTATTTGATTTAACCAAAACATGATGTATTTACAGAAAAGAAAGAAAAATTAGTTAACTAAAGAACAAGATCAAAGGTCTTTCCGATGATGATTTGGGAGCATGTGGAGAATTGTACAATGTAATAGAATGTATTTGTGTAGATAAACATTAGGCTGCAGGACATGGCCATGATCCATAGAAAGCACCTGGTGAATTAAAAAGAAGCTTTGTTCTATCACATTTGTGATTTCATAACTGAAGCTCGTCCAGGGCGAACAAGCTTCTCAGTATCATGTGGATTTTCCTATTTGCTAATGATTATTTAATGTAAAACTTTTAATTGTAGCGCTGAATCGGAAAAGAGTAAGAGACTGTGCTCACCGACTAGAGCGTGTTTCAAGAAATGGATGTACTTGAAATCTCTACGGGTTCAATTACTTCTCAATGCTAAGCTTGGGAAAGGTCAGAACTGAAAGCCATCAGGAAAAACGTAAATGTTTTGTTCTTTTGCAAGAATAAAAAGATACAAAGACAAGACGGAATGATCTAAAGGAAGTGTACCGAAGGTGATCCCGATGACTGATGATGATGAACGAGGATGATGACTGCAGAGATAATAATAATTGCCATGGTAGCGTGATAAATGAAATGATGATAAATAAAACATAATAACATTTGCTAGTTTTCTTAGCGAACATGTCTCCTATACATATAGGTATGCAAAATGGTCTTCTAAATAAAAAAAAATTGTCTCTCTAGTGCCACCTACAGGTGGCTACTCTGTTGGGTGATGTCCAACACAATGAACTATGACTAGGGTTATCAGCCAAAACCAGATGTAAATGTGTCTTCTTGAGAAGGCTGCCAAACCGGTGTGTAGTGTCTATCAGGCTATGTGATGTTCCAATGGAAAAAAAATTGCCGTATATGAGATATTATAGACTTATAATGCAACAGCTGGTCGTCTTTCTTATCTGCTGCAAGATCCCAAATTGTAGAGCACAGAACAGTTTCCATTAGGTGGTTACTGTAAGTGCACATGAATGGCAGGGCAAAAGAGTCCACTGGGCCTTGCAACAGCAAATTGAATGTTGATAAACCAATAGACATATTTATAACAGAAAAACAAGAGAAGCCAGAAGAAAAATTAGAGCTAAAGCATCTCACACACTGTGCACTGTTATGACATTAACTGGATAGGAAATTACTGACTTACCAGCAAGGTGAAGATACCCATTCGGAGGAGCCACTTACTGGCACCTATACACAGTGAATGGCACCTGAATCCCTGTGCTGTGCTGGCTCTGCTGCCATTCAGGTTAATTGTAGTTGAGGAGCAGTACCCCCACTCCACCACTAAACAATAGACGGCGCACAACTTCCAACATTGTTCACTGTGTAATGGAAACAGATCACTGATCTCAGGAAGACCAGCCAAAGATAACACTGCCGGCTGTTGGATAACATTAATATGCAAAAGAAGAGCCCGTGGAGCCTCATCAGAGAGTCTTGAAACACAGGACTAGCCAGATATCCCTCCAGAAAGGACCCAGCCAAGGGGTGGCTCCTGTATGAATACCACCAAAACCACCATATTAAGTGGCCCTATAAATCAATGTAATTACAAGGGAAAAACCAAGGCCAGGTATCCATCCACATACAGCTGTTTCGGGGTGTTGCCCCTCATCAGTGTGGAGCAGGATTCTGGCTAGGTGGGAGCAATGCCTAGTAGAGCCACAAGAGAAAAAGATTGCTGATCTCAGGGAGACCAACCAAACGACAACACTGCCGGCTGCTAGTGAAAGCGCTCAAAGCAGTGAAGTCCTAGGTGCATTGCCCCATGGGAAACATGGATATGCAAATGAAGAGCCCGTGGAGCCTCATCAAAAAGTCTCGAAACACAGGACTAACCAGTGTTGTCGTTTGGGACACTTTCCCTCAACTAAAACTGGATTGCAGTTATACTGTTAGGAATGTGACTTTGCGCTGCTCAGACCGTGTCGGGCGGCCGAGGAAGCGCTGAATTTCTGTCTGTGTTTGCACTGAATGAACTGTGTTTTACTTTTCAGCCACACCTGCCTTGCCTGTCAGACTTCTGGCATTGCAAGGGTTACTGCACTGCTAGGTCTGTTCAGCTGAGCTTGGTCCTGGGATCAGGGCTGCTCCAATCAGCTGCTGGACCTAGTCTCTTATCCTGGATAAAAAGCAGCCAGCTCCTCACTTCCCTGCTGGCTATTAGTTCACACTAGTCCCAGCTCTCCTGCTCCTTTCCCAGCGTTCCCTGTCCTAATCCCCTTGCTATTGCTCTGCCCGTGTTCTGACCTCTTGCTTGACATTTGACTATCCGCTCTCTTTCTGATTTTGTACTGCATTGTCCGTTTGGTTTTGACTCGGTTAGCTGACTATCCTCCATTGTGTTTTGTTTGTCTGTCTACGTTTTGTGTCTTCACCTACTTAGTGTAGGCACTGACTCAGTGGTTGTCCGCGACTGTTTAGGGTCGTCCGTGGCAAGTAGGCAGGGAACATTGGTTGGGGCAAGTTTCAGGGTGCACTGTCTTGTCTATGTCTCCCCAGCCTCACATATACGTTAGAAAATTTAACAGGGAATATGATGCCCAGACCAATATCTCTAAAAGGTGAACAGGTGACACATTCATACTCTATACCTATATATGAATAACATTATTAGCCATTTGATATAAAGCGATTATACTCTTCATACTGTTCTTCATTAACACTGTGCAGAACTCACCAAATTGCATTTTTCTTCGCTTCAAATTACTTTATATACAGTGAGTCCTTAACTTTATTCCACAAAAGCTTCTCCAAATCTCATAAACTAATCAAGAAATGTAATTGAGCTTATGATTTTCAAGGTACTTTCTACTGATGCTGCACAGAATGCATTTTACATAATGAAATTGATTGACATTTTGCAGAGAGCAGAACACCTGCCACCATCAATAAAATGTAAGACTAATAAATATCTTCACTTTATGCAGCAAAAACTATAGCTGAGTCCCTTAAATCTCCGCTTCTAGCTCACTACTTATAAAGGATCACTGGAACTTCTCTGGGCAAGAAAAAAAAAAGATAGGACTTTATGCAGGTTCCTAGTTTTACAAGTGGATTAGCAATTACATTCATTGAGTCTAATAGTTTGCAGCTGTATGCTAATAACTCATTAGGCATCAAATATGGTAATTGGCTCATAAATAAAAGCTTCTTTTATACTTTTAAAACTTTAAAACTTTTAAAATGTGAAGCGTATAATCTTGTTGGAGTGATAGGAATCCATTACGTTAAAAGTTTAAAGAATTAAAAGTTTTGCACGTGTAATTGTTAGGATTCTATATTTGTCATACAAAGTTTTTTTTTCCAATCCTCAAAGGGTTTTCCAAGATTTTACATTATGGTGTTCGTCAAGGAAGCAGCCAGAGTCATTGATGCACTGTACGACCACCAGGGATGGCATGGAGTGGAGTCTAAGGGGCCACTGGTCTTCACAAGTGCTCACCACAAAGCAGGATTGACTTGCTGTGGCAGGCGACCCCCAGGGAGCTACCCCTGGCTTGGCTTGCTAGCAGTGGTGGCCGAGGTCCAGATGGAGACGGTTAGGCAGGCAGGCTGGGACTCAGCAGGACTCATGGAAGGAACCAGGATAGCAGGAAATGGGACAGCAGTAACGAGCTTGAACCACAGACACCAGGAACAAGGAGCAGCAGGAACCATGGGCAGGAACCATAGAAGAGCTTGGACCACACACTTGGAAGCATCCGGAGGCTCCAACAGAGGGGTCAGGGAGGTGCAAGGATGCATAGGGGAGTCCTTTGGTGCATCAACTGTTTGGGGATGTAATGTCCCTTTAAATCTGAAAAAGACGGCAAGTGTGTGCCCTAGGAGCCAGGGACGCGCACACCGGCCAGAGCAGGAGGGAAACAGGATTGTGGATGGGTAAGGCACCTGGAGGGGCTGAAGCAATAACAGTTCTGGGCCCCTGCATGTGAGCTCCAGTGTCTGCTAAATACAGCTGACAGAGACAGTGGGTCAGGGACCCATAACAAGAAGAACAAAAAGCAATACTTAACCAAGCGACATTCATACATGAACTGTATACAGTATAAGCTTAGACCAGTTGATCTAGGAAGGTGCCAAATTTATCACAGTGACTGATAAATCTGATGCATTTTAAGACCAACTATTCATAATACATTTTGGAATAATAAGTTGGCCAAAGCAGAGAAGAAGACAGGGAGTAAATGCAGGAGGTGCTGCAATCTCACTGATTGTAATTTAGTGTGCAGTGAAATGAGATGTTCTGTAACCCCTTTGAGCGGGGAACTGGCAGTAGTCCAGTGGCAGGGAGTTGGCAGGGTAGAAGGACTGTGATGGAGAGAGATGAGGGAAAGCAATGAATTCTGGGAATAGTAGTACTGAGCAATTACTCAAACAATACCCCCATAAAAAATAGATTTTTTTTTTTATAGTTTCATAACTGAACAAGCAGGTAAGAAATTCTATGTGCTTTTTCAGCATGTTTTTTTTTTTTTTAATCTGATCTTGAAGTATCCCTTTAACTCAGTGTCCCGTTTGGTATATACTTGAACAGAAATCCTGCTCCTGTTATACACTGTAGCCAAAAGTTCAGTCAACTCTGTCTCCTTCTTTTTATGTGGAGGGCTCTGTGGGTATAATGGCCATATATATAGTCATGATAAAGTTGAAAGGAGAGTGAGCTCACTGAATTCCTGGCTACAGTGTCCAAAATGAACGAATTGAAATGATCGAAAGGAAATATAGTTTTTTTTGTTTTGTTTTTTTCATTTTTCTCATCACTGTATAATTTTTAAAAGTACAAAAAAATTAGCAATCAGGGGAAAAATAACTAAATTTAATTTCAACCAGGGGAATCGAACCAAAGAAAACAAATTGGTGCTGGCCACAACTCCTTAATTGACTCTTCATTACAGTAGGAGACACAAAATTGTGCAATTCACTGCACAGACAGATAACCAAAAGGTGTCATGCTTGCTAGAGTATTTCCAGCCACAGCACACTGTCAGCACCTCAGGTAGGGACCGGATAGTGACACCCTTAAATAGCCATAAAAACAGGGAATGAAAATAAGGATTAAACATGCAGACAATTTCTGTTAACTCTCAGAATTTTACAAAAGTTCACATTTTTGAAAACGGTGGATGTTATTTCAGACACCTGCACCGAATAAGGGTATAAACTGTTCTGTGTTTATGGATTGATATATTGCATATTATGATGTAATTGGGTACATCACTTGGATACTGGAACAACATAATACACTTTGAAGGCTTGTTGTTATGGTAACAGATTCCTCCAAAAATAGTCAAATTCAGTCTTAGATGCTTCTGTGTACAGAACATTTTGGTTTCTTCACCTCAGAACCATTTCTAGAGCTATTAACCTGGGGGAAACGACTGGCAAAATGCATTTACACACAAGGGTGGCCACAGCCCATTCATCTTTCCAAAATAAATGCCTAGGCTCTGGTATCGTGCCCAGGGAATTATTATGAGTTTGAGAATGAATATTCTAGATCATTTGAAAGAAGATAATGACATTTGTTTTTGTTACTTGTGTTTAATTTGTTTACCCTGTATAATAAAGTATGATCTGTAACTATATTTTATGCACAATAACCATAGTCATAGTTAACCCTTAGACGACCCAGGGCGTATAGTTACGCCATGGAAGTCTGTCCCCAGACAACCTAGGACGTAACTATACGTCCTGGGTGTTTCTCCGGCTATGAGTGAATAAAATAAAAAGGATTTAACCCCTTTGTGCTGCAGCTAGTTTGGGCCTTAATGACCAGGCTAATTTTTCAAAATCTGACCTGTCTCACTTTATGCTCTCATAGCTCAGTGATGCTTTAACGTATGCTAGCGATTCTGAGATTGTTTTTTCGTGACATATGGCACTTTATGTTAGTGGCAAAATTTGGTCACTACTTTGTGTGTTTTTTGTGAAAAACATCAAAATATCATGAAAAATTTTAAAAATTTGCATTTTATGAACTTTGAAATTCTCTGCTTCTAAAAAAAGAAAGTCGTAGCACATAAATTAGTTACTAAGTCACATTACCAATATGTCTTCTTTATTCTGGCATAATTTGGTAAACATATTTTACTTTTTTAGGGTGTTATGGGGCTTAGAAATTTATCAGCAAATTATCACATTTTCGTGAAACTGATTTTTTTAGGGACCAGTTCTTTTTTTAAATGGATTTAGAAGTCTGGTATCCTGAAAACCCCCATAAGTGACCCCATTTTGGAAACTACACACCTTAAAGAACTAATCTAGGGGTATAATGAGCATTTTAACCCTACAGGGGCTGGAGGAAAGTATTCACAATTAGGCAGTAAAAAAATTGAAAATTTAAATTTTCCAATAATATATACGTTTAGATTAAAGTTTCTCATTTTCAAAAGGAATATGAGACAAAAAGCACCCCAAAATTTGTAATGCAGGTTCTCTTGAGTACAACGGTACCCCATATGTGGGCGTAAACCACTGTATGGGCACACAGCAGGGCTCAGAAGGAAGGGAGCGCCAATTAGCTTTTCCAATGCAGATTTTGCTGAAGAAGTTTCTGAGCGCCAGGTGCGTTTGCAGAGCCCCTGTAGTGTCAGCAGAGAGAAAACCCCCCATAAGTCACCCCATTTTGGAAAGTACACCCCTCAAAGAATTCATCTTGGTGTGTGGTGACCATTTTGACCCCACAGGTATTACAGGAAAGTATTCAAAAGAAGACAGTAAAAATGAAAAACTTGAATTCTTCCAATAATATGTTCGTTTAGTTTGAAATTTCTCAATTTCACGAGGAACAAGAGGAAAAAAGTACCCCAAAATTTGTAACGCAGGTTCTCCTGAGTACAATGGTACCCCATATGTGGGCATAAACCACTGCATGGGCACACAGGAGGGCTCAGAAGGGAAGGAGCGCCAATTAGCTTTTTCAATGCAGATTTTGCTGCAGAAGTTTCCGAGCGCCAGGTGCGTTTGCAGAGCCCCTGTAATGTCTGCAGAATAGAACCCCCCCAAAAGTCACTCCATTTTGGAAAGTGCACCCCTCAAAGTATTCATCTTGGTGTGTGGTGACCATTTTGACCCCACAGGTATTAGAGGAAAGTATTCAAAAGTAGACAGTAAAAATGAAAAACTCAAATTTTTCCAATATTATGTTCTTTTAGTTTGAAATTTCTCAATTTCACGAGGAACAAGAGGAAAAAAGTACCACAAATTTGTAACGCAGGTTCTCCTGAGTACAATGGTACCCCATATGTGGGCGTAAACCACTGCATGGGCACACAGGAGGGCTCAAAATGGAAGGAGCGCCAATTAGCTTTTTCAATGCAGATTTTGCTGAAGAAGTTTCTGAGCGCCAGGTGCGTTTGCAGCGCCCCTGTAGTGCTAGCGGAGTAAAATCTCGCCATAAGTCACTCCATTTTGGAAAGTGCACCCCTCATAGAATTTATTTTGGGGTGTGGTGAGCATTTTGACCCCACAGGTATTTGAGGAAAGTATTCAAAAGTAGACAGTAAAAATGAAAAACTCGAATTTTTCCAATAATATGTTCCTTTAGTTTGAAATTTCTCAATTTCACGAGGAACAGGAGAGAAATGTCACCCCAATATATGTAACACAGGTTCTCTTGAGTAGAACGGTACCCCATATGTGGGCATAAACCACTGCATGGGCACACAGCCGGGCTCAGAAGGGAAGGAGCGCCAATTAGCATTTTCAGTGCAGATTTTTCTGAAGAAGTTTCTGAGCGCCAGGTGCGTTTGCTGAGCCCCTGTAGTGTCAGCAGAATAGATTCCCCCCAAAAGTCACCACATCTTGGAAAGAGCACCCCTCAAAGAATTCATCTTGGGGTGTGGTGACCATTTTTACCCCACAGGTATTAGAGGAAAGTATTCAAAATTGGCCAGTAAAAATGAAAAACTCGAATTTTTCCAATAATATGTTGGTTTAGTTTGAAATTTCTCAATTTGACGAGGAACAGGAGAGAAAACGTACCCCAAAATCTGTAACGCAGGTTCTCCTGAGTACAACGGTACCCCATATGTGGGCATAAACCACTGTATGGGCACACAGCAGGGCTCAGAAGGGAAGGAGCGCCGATTTACAGGAGCAAAACCGCAGCTAGTAATGGTTATTAGAATAGCGCAGTTACTAAAATAAGATAAAAAAAATTAGATTACAGGTAATGTGGGGTGGTTACAAGCAACCAGGGGTGGTTATGGGCAACCTGAGGTGGTTACAGGTAATCTGGGGTGGTTACGGACAACATGGGGTGGTCACGGGCAACCTGCTGTGATTACGGCAACCTGGGGTGGTTACAGGCAACGTGGGGTGGTTACGGGCAATGTGTGGTGGTTATGGGCAACGTGTGGTGGTCACGGGCAACCTGCTGTGGTTACGGCAACGTGGGGTGGTTACAGGCAACGTGGGGTGGTTACAGGCAACGTGGGCTGGTTACAGGCAACGTGGGCTGGTTACAGGCAACGTGGGCTGGTAACGGGCAACGTGGGCTGGTTACGGGCAACCTGCTGTGCTTACAGACAATCTGGGATGGTTACGGGAAACGTGGGGTGGTTACGGGCAACCTGCAGTGCTTACAGACAATCTGGGGTGGATACGGGCAACGTGGGGTGGTTACGGGCAACCTGCAATGCTTACAGACAATCTGGGGTGGTTACAGGCAACGTTGGCTGGTTACGGGCAACCTGCAGTGCTTACAGACAATCTGAGGTGGATACGGGCAACGTGGGGTGGTTACGCGCAACCTGCAGTGCTTACTGACAATCTGGGGTGGTTACGGGCAACGTGGGGTGGTTACGGGCAATGTGGGGTGGTTACGGATAAACTGAAGTTCTTATAGGCAATCTGGGGTGGGTACCTGTAATCTGACATGGGCACCGCAATCTGGAGGGGGTCATTGGCAATTTGGGGTGGTCAGAGGCAAGGTGCGGTGGTCAGAGGCGACGTGCGGTGGTCAGAGGCGATGTGCCGTGGTCAGAGGCATTGTGGCGTGGTCAGAGGCATTGTGGCGTGGTCAGAGGCATCGTGGCGTGGTCAGAGGCATTGTGGCGTGGTCAGAGGCAACGCGCAGTGGTTACGTGCAATCTGGGGGGGTTACATGTAATCTGGCATGATTACGGGGAACCTGGGGGGGTTATGTGCAACCTGGAAGGGTTACAGACAATCTGGGATTGTTACTGATAAACTGAAGTGCTTATAGGTAATCTGGGGTGGGTACATGTAATTTGGGGTGGTTACGGGCAATCTGGAGGGGGTCACTGGCAATTTGCGGTGGTTACGGGCAACGTGCGGTGGTTACGGGCAACGTGCGGTGGTTACGGACAACGTGCGGTGGTTACGGGCAACGTGCGGTGGTTACGGACAACGTGCGGTGGTTACGGGCAACGTGCGGTGGTTACGGACAACGTGCGGTGGTTACGGGCAACGTGCGGTGGTTACGGGTAATCTGGGGAGGGGTTAGGGGTAATTTGGGAGTAAACTGCAATTATTACTATAATAAAAAGTGTGTGTTTTATTTTTTTGTATGTTTGTCACTTTTTGTACTTTACATATTCATTTTCACTGTATTACTATGATTACTGTGATATTTTCTATCTCAGTAATCATAGTTCAGTGACAGAGACCAAATTGGTCTCTGTCACTTTAAATTTTCAGAGTTGGCTGGTTGTGAAGCGCATGCGCACTTCATAACCAGCCAGGACGTCGAGGAGGAAGGAGCTCCGTCGATCCGGTGAGTATATGGGGAAGGGGAGGGGGTGACTGGGGGACGGGGGTGACAGGGGGGGTGAAGGGCGACTTGGGGGGTGGGGGGACATCACTTTTTATCCCCTGTCACCAATCATTCATGGTGACAGGGGATAAAAAGTGCCGGGAGCACATGGCACAAGCGATCAGCGGTATATAGTATATACCGCTGATCGCTTGTACCGGGACCCCACAGGGGGGTCCCCGATGACTGCCCCATGCTCTCCGCTACCTCCGGTGGCGGAGAGCATGGGGCTTTCATTCATTTTAACCTTTTAATCGCTGTGAACCGACGTTAGTCGGTTCACAGCGATAGCGGCGGCCATCTTGGAAATGATGGCCGCCGGGGGAGGGGGGTTAGTTATCGGGGCACTAGAGGGGGCTGATCTGAGGTCTGGGGGATACTTATTTCATCTCCCCCCGCCGTAGATTCACGGCGGGGGGAGATGAAAGGTGGCGGCGGCACCGGTACTCTCATTTACCGACGGTCGCCGCTATAACGTTAATAGCGGCGATCGTCGGTAAGGGGGGGGGCCGGGACGGACCTCACACACTGCCCCAACCCCTCAGCTACCTCCGGTAGCCGGGGGGATGGGGTGGGGGCCGTCCCGGCCCCGCAGCCTTATTCTCTGCCATCGCCGTAAAAAGCTGATGGCAGCAGAATAAGGCCCATTAGTGACCGCCGTAGAAAGCCGTATCGGCGGTCACTAAGGGGTTAAGGTACTCACGGTCAGCGCTGTCCACATAGAGAAGTGGCCGAAAGCTTAAATAAATGAATTTAATCATTTATTTAAGCTTTCGGCCACTTCTCTATGTGGACAGCGCTGACCGTGAGTACCTTAATTCCTTTTTATTTTATTCACTTATTCTCTCCACGGGCCCCATTATTTTGGGAGTATCCTGTGTTTTTGGTACAGTCAGCTTAGCAGTCCCTAGAGGTAGTAGGCTCCTATACAGTGGACTGTCACTAAACAAGACCCTGGATTCAGATTTGTACCCTGTTGAGGGGTGATATGCACAAAGCCCAAGTGGCGTTTAAGTGTAAGTGACAGGGGGTGTCCCCTGTCACTTACTGATCGGGACCCCCGCAGTGTGACTGCGGGGGTCCCGATCGTTAAAACAGACCTACGGAGGTCTCTCACCGGCCTCCATGCGGTCCGATCGGCGCTCTGGTCACTGAGCCTGCACAGGCAGGCTCAATGAGCAGATTGCCGATAACACTGATCAATGCTATGCCTATGGCATAGCAATGATCAGTGTAAAAATCTAAGTAGTGCATGTAAAAGTCCCCCAAAGGGACTTCAAATGTGTAAAAAAAAAAAAAAGTTAAAAACACTAACACACTACCCCAAAGCCCCTCCCCCAATAAAAGTTGAAATCACCTCCCTTTCCCATTATATAAATAAAACATATAAAAATAAATAAACAAACATATAATATACCGTAGCGTGCGTAATTGTCCAATCTATTAAAATATAACAAGCGTCATTGCGAACGGTAAACGGCGTACACGAAAAGAGGGGGGAAAGTGCGCGGATTACCGATTTAATGTTACATTATATATAAAACAAATTAATAAAAAGTGATCAAAACGTCCGATCTTCACAAATATGGTATTAATAAAAACTAGAGATCATGGTAGAAAAAATGACACCCCATACAGCCCCGTAGGTGAAAAACTAAAACTGTTATAAGCGTCACAATAGGGCTATTTTATTTATAATTAATTGCCAAAAAATAAGGATTTCATTTTAAAAATATATATAACATTAGAGAATCTGTGTAAACCTGCATATGGTTGTGTTCGGACTGACCTATAGAGTAATTGTATCTTGTCGCTTTTACCATATAGTGCATTACGTAGACACAGGAACCCCCCAAACGTTACCATATTGCATTCTTTTTTACGATTTCACCAATTTATATCTTCATAAATAATATATTATTACAAAGTACAACTTTTCCCGTAAAAAACAAGCACTTACATGGCCTGTAGATAGAAAACTGAAAGTGCTGGAGCTCTTAGAAGGGGTGGAGGGAAAAACGAAAGCACTAAGATCAAAATTTGCGCAGTCCACTGGGTCATTTTTGGGCCTGGTCCTCAAAGGGTTAAAGGGGTGTTCCAGTATGGAGGTTCGACTTCTCTGCCCCCACGGACTTCTAGATCGGAGCCTTGGCTCCTTTGTTATGAATGGAACCGCAGGTTGGCACATGACCCATAGCTGTATTCATTCTGTGAAGCCACAGGAAAGAGCCGAGTGCTGTGGACAGGGGAAAAGTAAGTTTAAAACAGAAAACCCCTTTAAAGGGAACCAGTCATGTTCCTGGTGGACAATGAGTCCCATAGACTCTGATGGGGCAGCAAATAAAAAAAAAACATCTTTTACCATTGTTCATGGCACCTGATGACCCCTTAAGGCATTGGGGCATGTAGTTACGCTGCCTCTGCCCTCTTTCCAGCTATTCACTTGATTGGCAGCCTGAGTGTAGGCCTTTCCATTAAAGTGAGTGGCTGGTAAGATGCCCAATTACCGGGTGCAGAAGTGATGATTAAAGAGTTGTGGAAGGAATCTATAAGGTACTGTGGTCAGTTCACACTCTACCAGGGAGGTCATCATTTTCCTTCAAAGCAGACCTTGTTGTTCTTCAAAACCCAAATAGTCTTTAGGATTGGGGGGGGGGGGGGGGGGGGGGATAAATACAACACAAAGCATTAATAGAGCCACTTAATTAATGACTAAAGTAGTGACATAAAATAAAGACTCAACCAGAGCATTGGAATAATGCGTTAAAGAGGTTTTCCAAGTGTTGTCTATCTCTTTATCGCACACTAGTAATTGGTCAATTATTGGTATTAGAAGTTCCTTACGATTATGGCACTGCAGAAACCAGTCAAGTGACCTCCAGAGCAGTCTTCCCCTTTTCCTCTTTATCAGGTGCAATCACATCTAGGTAAAACAGACTGATGGCCTATCTTCGGGATAGGTCATCAATCACTGATTGTTGGGGTGCCAGGTGATGATCAGCAGTTCAGCGTCCACACTACACAGTAAATAGGGTCAGAAGCAGCTAGCTCCATTCACTGTGTAGTGGCTGGACCTGGTTACTGCGGCTCAGCTACCATTCCCTTGAATGGGATCTGAGCTGCAATCACACATCACCACCACTAAACAGTGTGGATAGACCAGCAATCTGTTTTACTGAAAAATCCTTTTAATTGCCCAGCAGTACAATATGGACTTTTTGTCTTATGCAGAAGTCACATAAGGAAAAATAACCAAAAACAACAAACTATAAAATCTTTATATTAAAAATTCTATTTAAATAATACATCATTTTGAGATTATATTGAATAATCAATAAAAAAAGAAATAAATGACATGTCAGGGCTAGCAAGTTTTTCATATCTCACTGCTATTAGCAGCAATGGCGGTAACCGGTACAATTTTAGGCGCAGAACAATGGATGCCATAGAGTGAGCAAAATAGTATGTGAGAAAAAATTCAGGTGTAATAAAGCTAAGCTATTGTTAAGATGTCTGGTGTGGCTATGGTTACGCCTATTTATATATTTGGCCGTTATAAATGGAAGCCACAGAACGCAGTATATTAACATCATTATATCAATCAGACTTAATCTATAGATACTCTGGCCAAAAGTAATAATCAACAATCACTCCGAATCCTTCCTAGTGGGTAAGTAATAGCCTTTTCACTTACAGAATGACCAAATGTCTGCTTCTTTAGGCATTAGGCATTAAAACGTATAATTCCAGTTAAAATTTATTGTATTTCAACACAATGCAAGGTACAATTCAGCTACACTACCTCCCTGATTCAAAAGGTTGCTGTGCCAGTTGTTGTGCTGCATTGTCCAGTACCATAAAATAATCTGAACCTGAAACAAAATTATTTCTACTTTTCTGAAAATAATAAATGAGTATATATAAATATATATTTTTTTACTATTTTAAATATGTGTCTTATTTTTTTTTAATATACAATTTAAAGAGAACCAGATTTTCTAGGTAGCCTTACTACTAGCAGTACCCAGAAGATCTGCTAAAAGATTCCCACACCATGTGTCCTGTGTGTTCTGTAGAAGCTTCAGCTGTTCAAATGAAGCTTTTCATTTCGGTGTGGGAGACAGAGAGTAAGAAACTAGTCATCTGAACTGTGACTAGTCACAGCTCTCTGCCTGTCAGCGCATTCTGCGGGGTTATTCACAGAAAAAGAGGCTTCTTACTCGCCTCTTTTCCTGTCAGCCCACATGTCAACATGTTGAAAAATAATCGCTGGTAGTCCGCAGATCCTTCGCATATCTATTTGTGTAATAAGTCGTTCACCGATAAAATATAAAATCCTATACACAAGACCACCACTTCAATGTCAAAATGTAAATCACTTTATTTAAATCACATATAAAATCACAAACAAATGGAGTAAAATTATGTGAACAAGAGGTACTGTAAAAATATACAAGAATAATAAGACAGAATAATAAATCTATGGAAGGGGAATAAGTCTTATCTACCACTGGAAATGGTAGATGGATCCCTCTAAATCCTACAGATGAATGTTGGCTGGAGTATCTACACAAGCTAAGCTAGATACCTGCTATTGCACCAGTCCCGGATGAACCTAAGTTTGCTAATGACTAGACAGTTCTGGGTCGCATAGAAAGTTCAATCACGAAGACCAAAAACAGTACCTGATGTGAGCTGCGTGCTACCACCTCTAGCTGCGTGCTACCACCTCTAACGCACGTTTCGCGTTCCGCTTGATCACAGAGGAGTCTCCTCTGTGATCGAGCGGAACGCGAAACGTGCGTTAGAGGTGGTAGCACGCAGCTAGAGGTGGTAGCACGCAGCTCACATCAGGTACTGTTTTTGGTCTTCGTGATTGAACTTTCTATGCGACCCAGAACTGTCTAGTCATTAGCAAACTTAGGTTCATCCGGGACTGGTGCAATAGCAGGTATCCAGCTTAGCTTGTGTAGATACTCCAGCCAACATTCATCTGTAGGATTTAGAGGGATCCATCTACCATTTCCAGTGGTAGATAAGACTTATTCCCCTTCCATAGATTTATTATTCTGTCTTATTATTCTTGTATATTTTTACAGTACCTCTTGTTCACATAATTTTACTCCATTTGTTTGTGATTTTATATGTGATTTAAATAAAGTGATTTACATTTTGACATTGAAGTGGTGGTCTTGTGTATAGGATTTTGTGTTGGGACCTGGGCCAGGTCCAGTGGTCTTTGTAGGAGTTATTCACCGATAAAATATGTTGTGTGGGTTGTCCTGAGGACCGTTAAATTACGTAAAACAATAGTTCATAACAGTTATCAGTAAATGTAATAATAATAACCTTAGAATCGTTCGCTACAAAATCACTAGTTTTCTCCAGCCATTGATCTTTATAGCAAATCTTTAAATGGTAATTGCTATGTGTAATACGTGCTTAAGAGAGGAGAACAGTGCACCTGAAAGGTTTTTTCGGCACATCCTGCCACGGTGCCAAAGTCATAGGTACAGTTTAACCCCTTAGGGACCAAGCCTGTTTGGGCCTTAATGACCAGGCTCATTTTTCAAAATCTGACCTGTCTCACTTTATGCGCTTATAGCTCAGTGATGCTTTAACGTATGCTAGCGATTCTGAGATTGTTTTTTCGTAACATATGGTACTTTATGTTAGTGGCAAAATTTGGTCACTGTCTTGTGTGTTTTTTGTGAAAAACATCAAAATATAATGAAAAATTTGAAAATTTTGCACTTTTTACGAATTTTGAAATTCTTTGCTTCTAAAAAAAAAAAAAAAAAAAAAGGCACATGACAAAAATGTGTTAGTAAGTCACATTATCAATATGTCCTCTTTATTCTGGCTTCATTTCGTAAACATATTTCACTTTTTTAGGGTGGTACGGGGCTTAGAAATGTATCAGCAAATTATCAAATTTTCATGAAATTTCCAAAACTGATTTCTTTAGGGACCAGTTCTTTTTTTAAGTTGATTTAGAAGGCTTGTATACTGGAAACCCCCATAAGTGACCCCATTTTGGAAACTAGACACCTTAAAGAATTAATCTAGGGGTATAATGAGCATTTTAACCCTACAGGGGCTGGAGGAAAGTATTCACAATTAGGCTGGAAAAAAATGGAAAATAGAAATTTTCCAATAATATATTTGTTAAGATTAAAGTATCTCATTTTCATAATAAACATGAGAGAAAATGCACCCCAAATTTTGTAATGCAGGTTCTCCTGAGTAGAACGGTACCCCATATGTGGGCGTAAACCACTGTATGGGCACACAGCAGGCCTCAGAAGGAAGGGAGCACCTATTAGCATTTCCAGTTCAGATTTTGCTGAAGAAATTTCTGAGCGCCAGGTGCGTTTGCAGAGCCCCTGTAGTGTCAGCAGAATAGAACCCCCCCAAAAGTCACCCCATTTTGGAAAGTACACCCATCAAAGAATACATCTTGGGGTGTGGTGACCATTTTGACCCCCCAGGTATTAGAGGAAAGTATTCAAAAGAAGACAGTAAAAATGAAAAAATAGAATTTTTCCAATAATATGTTTGTTTAGTTTGAAATTTCTCAATTTAACGAGGAACAGGGGAGAAAACTCACCCCAATATATGTAAGGCAGGTACTCCTGAGTAGAACGATACCCCATATGTGGGCATAAACCACTGTGTGGGCACACAGCGGGGCTCAGAAGGGAAGGAGCGCCAATTAGCATTTCCAGTTCAGATTTTGCTGAAGAAATTTCTGAGCGCCAGGTGCGTTTGCAGAGCCCCTGTAGTGTCAGCAGAATAGAACCCCCCCAAAAGTCACCCCATTTTGGAAAATACACCCATCAAAGAATACATCTTGGGGTGTGGTGACCATTTTGACCCCACAGGTATTAGAGGAAAGTATTCAAAAGAAGACAGTAAAAATGAAAAAATTGAATTTTTCCAATAACATGTTTGTTTAGTTTGAAATTTCTCAATTTCACGAGAAACAGGGGAGAAAACTCACCCCAATATATGTAAGGCAGGTACTCCTGAGTAGAACAGTACCCCATATGTGGGCATAAACCACTGTGTGGGCACACAGCAGGGCTCAGTAGGGAGGGAGCGCCAAGCATTTTCAGTGCATGATTTTCCTGAAGACGTTTCTGAGCGCCAGGTGCGTTTGCAGTGCCCCTGTAATGTCTACAGAATAGAACCCTCCCCCCCAAAATCACCCCATTTTGGAAAGTACACCCCTCAAGGAATTTATCTTGGGGTGTGGTGACCATTTTGACCCCACAGGTATTGGAGGAAAGTATTCAAAACTAGACCGTAAAAATGAAAAAAATTGAATTTTTTTCAATAACATGTTTGTTTAGTTTGAAATTTCTCAATTTCACTAGGAACAAGGGAGAAAAAGCACCCCAAAACTTGTAACGGAGGTTCTCCTGAGTACAATGGTACCCCATATGTGGGCATAAACCACTGTATGGGCACACAGCAGGGCTCAGAAGAGAAGAAGTGTCATTTTAGTTACAGGCAATATGTGGGTGTTTACTGGTTATCTGGGGTGGTAATAGACAATCTCAGGGTGTTTACTGGCTATCTGAGGTGGCAGCAGGCAATCTGGTGTGGTTATGGGCAATCTGGGGTGGTTACGAGCAGTCTGTGCCAATCTGGGGTGGTTACGGTCAATCTGGGGTGGTTACGGTCAATCTGGGGTGGTCACAGGCAATCTGGGGTGGTTACGGGCAATCTGGGGTGGTAACTGGCTGTATGGGGTGGTTATGGGCAATCTTGGGGTGTTTACTGGCTATCTAGGGGTGGTTACTGGCTATCTGGGGAGGTGACGGGCAATCTGGTGGTGTTCACTGACTATCTGGGGATGCAACTGGCAATCTGGGGTGGTGACGGAAAATCTGGGGTGGTGACGGGAAATCTGGGGTGGTTGCGAGCAATCTGTGGTGGTTACAGGCAATTTGGGGTAGTTACAGGCAGTCTGTGGCAATCTGGGGTGGTTACGGGCTGTCTGGAATGGTTATGGGCTATGGGGGGGGGATACGGGCAATCTGGGGAGATTACGGGCAATCTGTGGAGATTACGGGCATTCTGGGGTGGTGACAGGCAATCTGGGGTGGTTATGGGCTGTCTGGGATGGTTATGGGCTGTCTGGGATGGTTATGGGCTGTCTGGGATGGTTATGGGCTGTCTGGGGTGGATACGGGCAATCTGGGGTGGATACGGACAATCTGGGGAGGTTACAGACAATCTGGGGAGGTTACAGGCAATCTAGGGTGGTTACGGGCAATCTGGGGTGGTTACGGGCAATCTGGGGTGGTTACGGGTAATCTGGGGTGGTTACGGGTAATCTGGGGTGGTTACGGGTAATCTGGGGTGGTGATGGGTAATCTGGGGTGGTTACAGGTAATCTGGGGTGGTTACAAGTAATCCAGGGTGGTTACGGGTAATCCAGGGCACTTGACTTTGGTGACAGGCGTAAAAAAGTGCCGGCACCATTTGGAACAAGCGATCAGTGGTATATAGTATATACCGCTGATCACTTGTACTAGGACCACACCGGGTGGTCACCGATCATTGCCCCATGCTCTCCGCCACCTCCTGTGGTGGAAAGAATGAAGCTTGGATCATTTTTAGGAATCCATCACTGTGAACAGAGTCTGTTCACAGTGATGACGGCGGCCATCTTGGATCAGATGGCCGCCCAGGGAGGGGAGGGTCAGTGGCCAGGTCACTAGGGTTAATTCTGGGGATGGGGGGGACATGTTTTCATCTCCTCTCACTGTGGATTCACGGTGAGAAGAGATGAAAGCGTTCAGCTGCGCTGGCAATGCCCGTTACCGGTAGCCGCCTTTATACTGATAATAACGGCGATCACCGGTGAGGGGACTGGCCGGGACTGACCCCACACTCTCCCCCAACCCCTCAGCTACCTCCGATAGCTGAGAGGAGGAGGCTGCGGGCATTACCGGCGCTGCTGCACTATTCTGCACCATCGCCATAAAGAGCTGATGGCAGAAGAATAGAGCCCATTAGTGATCGCCGTAAAAATCCGTATCGGCGGTCACTAATAACATAACACATGTATTCTCTGGGTCGCTACGGTTACGGCGATACCACATTTGTATAGTTTTTTTTTAACTATTACCGCTTTGGCGCAATAGAAACTATCTTCCTAGCCAAAACCCACAAAAACTGTCCCTGCATTGCAAGATCCATAGCGTTCTCATCTTTTGCGCGACAGAGCTGGTTTTGGGCTTATTTTTTGCGAGAAGATCTGTAGTTTCTATTGATACCAAGTTTTATATGTATATGACTTTTTGATCTCTTTTATGACGTATTTTCTAAAGTGGATTAATAAAATACAGCTATTCTAGTACTGTTTTTTTTATTTTTTTTTTACAGCGTGTGTCGTGCAATATAATTATTGATATAGTTTTATAGATTGGGTTGTTACGGACGTAACGATACCAAATATGTATAGGATTTGTGTTTTTGATCACTTTTATGTAATGTTTTATAGTGTATGGGGAATGTAATGCATCTTTATTATTGGGGGGGCTGGGGGGGGGGCTGTGTTGTGTTTGGTGCACACTTTTTTTTCACTTTTTTTTACTTTTACACTAGTGTACATTACTGTACACTAGTTTAAAATACTTAGATCACTGATACAATACATTGCAGTACCTGATGTACTGCAATGTATTGTATCATGCCTCATGCTGACAGGCAATAGCCGCGGCCACCCCTGTCAGCATCAGGCATCTCCATGGTGACCCCGGGGACCTTCATTAGGACCCCGGAATCACCATGGAGACATCGGGACCCCGGACGGCGCCGCGGGACATCGCGATCATGTAAGTGAACCACGGCGCCGTCCGGGATCCACCGGGACCCGTTAGATGCCGCTGTCATGGTTTGACAGCGGCATTTAACGGGTTAAACTGCCCGGAGCAGAGAATCCTCCGCTCCGGGCAGTTACAGGAGGGTGTCAGCGGTCACACTGACCGCTGATCACCCGTCCTGCAGCCGCCGCAGTGAGCCTTTGGGGTGCTGCATATATTCTGACAAGCACTTGAAGTTAAATGTTAAAGGTTATGTCTACACTTGATGGGTTTGTGGTCAGTCAGGGAAGGGGCCCAATCAAAAGTTTGCTATGGGGCCCAGCCGTTTCTAGTTATGCCCCTGATTTTGAACCTCCACTTATGGTGAGACGATCACCGATTGTGGTTATGTTGGTGATCTTGAACCTCCACTCATGGTGAGACGATCACCGATTGTGGGTATGTTGGTGATCTAGAACTTCCATTCACGGTGAGATAATCACCAATTGTGGTTACGTTGGTAATCTTGAACCACTATTCGTTGTGGTCTCTACAGAATGCTTAACTTCTGCGCATAAATCATGGTGGTTTGCACAGACATCAGTGTGGTCTTCTTACAGGTATATATATAAAATATCAGAAGACCCTTTTAGTTAGGTTTCTTCTTCAGCAACTTTTTAGACATCACAAGATCGATGATACATCAAACCAGTCCGTACCCTTGATGAGAAAAAGATCAAACATGTTCATTGTATACCTATTAAAACAAAAGTAATCTTGTTCTTGTTCGCTTTACTATCAGTCAGCCAGTCTTACATGATATACTGATTTTATTGAGAAGTTTCATTTCTTGACTTTGGCCATCAGTGACTAAGAAGCATTTGTTATGATGTGACGATGAGATAACTTTATATTTACAGTGAGGTTCCCGGCTGTATATCTCCGGTGACAATTTTATTATCATTGTTGAATGAGCTGTGGCGGATATATGAAATGTCAGACCTTAACCAGCAAAATTAATAGTATAGGAGTATCCTAAGTTTCAGAAGTTTGATTTCACCCGTAAACTACTTGTTCCTATAATCGTAAAAAGTAATCATGAGGGAAATACAGTGACAGAAGAGAAAATTTCACCATTATTTAGGAGTCTTTACCAAAAAGGCAGCAAAAGGCTGTGAAGGGAGAAGGTTGGCAATGGCTATTCGGAAGTTCTTGAGGTATAATTTATGGTTTTCTATTTCCAATGGTTTCCTATTTATAATGGCCATTTATGTTTATGTAAGGCTCCAATGACACATACAGTCACTTCCATGGCTAGATACATTATGTTATGGATCCCAGCGATGTCCAACAGTGTCCACCTTCCATCATGATGTACAACATTTTGGCCCTGTATTTCAACCCTTACATTCGGAAGATTGTCCACATCATTTAGATTTTAATTATGTAGATTCTTCATTTACATCAGGTACAGGACTTTTAAGGCTAATATCTAAACCTATACCCAAGACATTGCTCTTTGTTATGTATCACTGACCTCTGACCTAAGATGCCTACAGTATCTTAATGAGATGACTGATGCAAAGAATTAAACACCTCTTACTGAATCAGAGAAAGAATAATTTTATGTAGCTTTCAGGGATTTTCATGTTCTATTCAGGTTCAGGACAGAACCTAGAGGGGGAGGGGGTGAAGTTTGTGAGCTATTGGACATTGCATGCGGGTGTGGTTTTGCCCACAAGCAGTGCCCAATAGCTGCACAATATTAATTATGCATAGTTGCCAACAGTCCTGGTAGTTTTGTTGAGACAGCCCCCTAAACCCCGAACTATAAGCACTTCAAATTAGCGCTTATAGTGTAATTTTTACTGAAAGCACTCATTAGAAGGGCTTATGATTAAGAAAAGCAATGACAGTGCAAGGAACCATTATCTCTGCTCTACTAGTCACTCTTTAGGCAACTCTCTCCTCTCAACTCCCTGGTGCACAAGTGACTACACTTGTGCACTTGCAGAGCAGGGAGAGGAGATGCCGGATGACTGCAGCCAGTGAGTATGGATTTTTTTATCACACAAGAGGGGAGAGAAGGGGGCTTATTTAAAGGTGAGATGCCTAACATGGAAATGCTGCAGCATCTTGTGCTCAGTATGATGGGGGTGACCCAGATTTCCCTGCATCTTGTATGCAGTATGATGAGGTCACCCAGCTTTCCCAGCATCTTATATTTAGTATGATAGGAATCACCCAGCCTTCCCCAGCCTTCCCAGCATCTTGTAGTCTGTATGATGGGAGTTATCCAGCTTTCCAACATCTTATTCTAAGCATGATAGTGGTCACTCAACTTTCTGAGCACCATGTACTCATTATGATAGGGGGCACTCAGCTTTCTCAGCATCTTGTACTTAGTATGATGGAAGTCATCACGTCTTATCAGCATCTTGTACTCATGAGTATGGTCCTAACTGTAAGGGCCATACAATGAGAACAATATGGGAAAATTCTGAAAAAAAATCAACACAGATAATAAGCCACACCCCTGCAAAACATATCCACAAAAGACATCATACCCACAATAGCCACTCCCCTTGCAGCCAAAGTGGATGAACTTAAGCATCGGGAAGTAGAACAGGTGGAACTTTTTCTGTTCCCTACATAACTAGAGATGAGCGAACCGGGTTCGGGTTCGAGGCCATCCAAACCCGAACTTTCGGCATTTGATTAGCGGGGGCTGCGGAACTTGGATAAAGCTCTAAGGTTGTCTGGAAAACATGGATACAGCCTATGACTATATTCATGTTTTCCACATAGCCTTAGGGCTTTATCCAACTTCAGCAGCCCTCACTAATCAAATGCCGAAAGTTCGGGTTCGGATCGACTCGAGCATGCTCGAGGTTCGCTCATCTGTATGGATAACCCTTTTAACCTTCAGATGGTACAAAAACCCTGCTTCTCTACATAAATTTTACTCCAAGCTAAGGTGCCAATACCTGCAGCTGGTTCAGCTATTAGTATAAAGTTGCGGAGATAGGGGTCGGGCATTATTGATCTTCAATCCCTGACCCTTTTTATTCTAAGAGGGATAAGCTAGAGCCAGAGGAGTCTGGCAGAAGCCTACCCCTACTCATAGACAATACATGAGTTTTCTGCACATATATGGACAGGCCAGGAAAAATAACTCTCGAGCCGAACGATTGTTCAGCCAACAGTTATTGAACATATATAGGCACCTTTACCTAAAATACTCTGGACATATAAAAAAAATAAAGGTACAATTTTCCACACATGGCAGCATTACCCACTTATAAAACATCCCTGGAGTTCTTTTTCTATGTAAAAAGCAAAAATGTATTCTGTTGGGACTGGTCCTTTATACAATAGCTTCACGTTTGGCAGTGTTCAGGAGGAAGGACTTGCCACTTCAACCAATCTCTGTCCAAGGTGAGACACCACTGCTGCCACTGCAAAATGAGAAGCAATGGGGGATGGGAAAATTATGGACCAGAGCTAGGAAAGCTCTTTTGTTTGTTTGTTTGTTTGTTTTAATCCCCTCTCCCAGTGCCAATAGCTTATTTTTTGGCTTTTCATAGTGGCTAAAAAAGCCCATTAATAAATCCATTGTATTTCTGTATGATTTTCAAAGAAAACAATTGTTAAACCAGAGAAATTTGATCTTTTGCCCTTTGATGTGTTTGCACATTTATATTTTTGAGGGTATACCTGTCACTATTTCTACCTACCCCTGCTTTTATTTTTCATTTTTTACAGTTCTTTGAGGACAGTCTTTAGCAAACAACCTACATCTGAAATAAAGATATTCCTTTCCACTCACTGCTTCATGTAAGAATCATCATAGGGATTTTATGCAATATATGGCTATTTTATATATGGGCAAGTGCTTGCAGTATTGTATGGGATCATTCCTTTGAAATAATGCTCTTGTTTCTTCTATACATTTGTGTGCCTTTTATGTACCAGATGGTTAAATGTAAGATTCGTATTATCTCTGCTATTGTCTTTAAAATGCTCAATAAAAAGAGATTGAAAACAAGAATAGCACTAAAGTATACCAAATAAAAAATATAGGACGTCATTCCAGGCCTTGACCTCTCTATGTAATAAAAGCACTATAAAAGATATGTCATAATATAAAGCTTATAAAATAACTAAGAATGGATTGAGTTCTTCAAGTTTACCCCACAAGTTTAGTTATCACTAGTGATGAGCGAGTACTAAAATGCTCGGGTGCTCGTTACTCGAGGTGAATATTTCCCGATACTCGGGTACTCGTTTCAAGTAACGAACCACATTTAAGTCAATGGGAAACTCAAGCATTTTTGCAGGGGACCCAAGCTCGGCAGAGGGAAGGTCATGTGTCAACTGTCACCTGTCAATCTCAGAAAATGATGGAAACACCACGGAAATAGGCAGGAAACAGTAGGGGCAGCATGCATGAATGCCTCTGAGGCTGCCTAATCACACCATTATGCCAAATTATGGCCAACAGTATGGCAGTGATCACAAAGTGAACGATTAAAACACAGGTAGCATATGAACCACCCAAAAACTGAGCCTAACACCATGGAAAGGTACAGGAAACAGCAGGGGCAGCATGCATTGATGCCTCTGAGACTGGCTAATCGCACCATTATGCTAAATTCTGGGCAACAGCCTGGTGGTCAACCTTAAGACAATAGTGGTAACCCAGACCAAGATGGGCGAGGCACATGCGGCCACGGTCAAAGGCCTGAAGGTTACTTTGAAGGTCAAAGGCCTTGGAGAGTGTTCCCCTGCCATTGCACGACAAGCTGACTGCTCCCGTCCTCCACCCTTAATAACTTGTCTTTTTATGTTACTAGACTGACTTTGAATTTGACTTTGAATTTGACTGTAGCAGTTGGGTTAACTTTCCCTGCATCATGTGACTCACCACTTCTCCCCACCGCTAATGTGAGTTTGAATTTGACTTTAGCAGTTGGGGGAACTTTCCCTGGCTGACTTGCGGAAATGCGCACACAGATGCGCCGCACCTTGGTGAGCAAGTCAGACAAATTGGGGTAGGTTTTAAGGAACCGCAGCAACACTAGGTTGAAGACGTGGGCCATGCATGGTCCATGTGTGAGGCTGCCGAGTTGCAGAGCCGCCACCAGGTTCTGCCCATTGTCACACGTAACCAAGCTCACTGCTAATAACACAGGGTAATTAGCAGTGAGCTTGGATATAGCTTCAATAAGACATAAAGAAATAAGAAAATATACTGGTCAAACTAGTTTTTTGGAGGCTGTCGTATACAATCAGTTGGTGACTGCAGATATTTAGTGTATGTGTCAGGGCCCCCGGGAACACAGAGACACAGGACAAGTGGGCCCTATGGCTAAGACCCCCCACACTGTCCCTACCTGCTTGCAGAGCAGGCCCTAAATGACCGTCCACAACTGGGCGGCGTTCCCTACGCTGCAGTAAGTGCAAACACAAAACAAGACGAGACAAACTAACACAATAAAGAATAATCGGCGGGCAAAGGTGGCAACAAACGGGCAGCAGAAGTACAGAGTCAGAATCCACAAGCAAAGTCGAGGTCACAAAATCCAGGTCAGAAACACTAATAAACACGGAACAGAGATACAAGGAAAGGTACAAGGAACTAAACAAAATAACAGACAGTAAACAAGGTACGCGGTGAAACAGAAACCAGAGACAATAACCAGGTAACTAGAGGACAAGGCGAGGAACACTGAACCAAAAGACAAAGGCAAGAAACAAGCAAAGGGATCAGAAACTAGGAATACAGACAAACTGAGCAAAGGCAGGATCTAGCGAGACAGACAAGCTGAACAACGCTATCAAGAGCCCCGAGTGAAGGGAGGGAGAAGCTTATAAGGGAACAGAAGTCCCGGACTCCAAGCGGATAGGTGGAGCAGGAGAAACAAACAAGAAATCCAGAGGTGAAGAGACCTGTCAATCACACCACAGCAGACACAATTAGTGAACAGACCACAACAAGGAAAGTGCAAAGTGGAAAACTGAGAAAACATGGACTGGATAACAAAAGACAAGCAGAGAACATAACAAAACCAGGCACGGACTTAATGCCAAAAGCGCAATCTTTGGCGCAGCGGTCGGATCTTCACCGCAGAGGGTGGCACTGATGCCTTTTCAGGCATGATCATGACAGTATGTCACCCTCTCACACAGGACAATTAGCAGTGATCTTGGATACGCCTTCACTGAGAAATACAGAAATAAGAAAATATACTGGTGGTCACACTAGTATTTGGAGGCTGTTGTATAGAGTCTGGGTGTACGTGGTGGTCTTTGGTCTATGCCACCTGTTACACAGGACAATGAGCAGTGAATTTCTATGCAGGTGTACTACAAATCACAGCAATACAATGTACAATGGCAGCACCACCAGCCACAAAATAATAAAATAGTACTGAGCATTTCTTAGGGGTCTGTATGCAACACCTAATGTCCCCTTTCTGCCAGCAGCCGATCACCACAGGGTGCTGCTAAAATTGTGGTAACTGCACTGCAAGTCCCAGCCAGCAGTCTGGAGTAATAAGAAAAAAAAATATCGATTTTAAGCCCTTACAAGGGCTGTTTGGTTCTTTCTCTAGTATTCCCTGCCTACTGGAACGCTAATTCCCTCCCTAACGCTCTCCCTGACCAGCAGCAGCTTTGTCCCTATTCTTTTCCAGCATATGTCTGAAGCGAATGACTTAAGTCAACTCTGAGATCCCCCCAGTAGAAGACAGCAGCCAGTGCCTAAGCAGGTACTTTGTAATTGCCAAAGGTGAAGGTGAACCCCTTTCATTGCTATCATGCCCTGGGAATCATCCTCAAGGTAGCGTGGTAGGTAGTGAAACAGACAATGTTGTGGTTTTAATGGTACCTCCACACCACCGATGTGCTTTACGGCTTCAACAGATACCCTTCACACTTGCTGGATTTCCGGACAGGACCACAAGCAGTGGACTAAATCAGTGCCAGATCGTAAGCATTTACGGAAGGCTTGCAAATAATGAGCCAGAGCTCCTGTATGGGAAAATTGGATAGTGAAGGCCGCTCTATCGAGGATGTTTAGGTGCATCTCTCTCTATTGTTTGTTACTTATAGAAGACCATACATACTTCAGCCCCTGAATCAGTTTTGGAGCTACCTCCTCCTCCCCCAATAGCGATCTCCCCTTTTTCTTCTATATAATGTACTTATATAACTTATAGGTGGAGGTAGTAGGATTTTCCATAAGGAAGGAATGAGCATTCACAGTGCATACACTCAGAGATGGCATGCGCCATCACATACCCTATTGTACAAATGTTCTTCAATATTCTTGGATCCTTCTGTTCACAGTCCTTTTCATATTATATTACAGAGGCTCAGTAGGGTTATGGACAGGACTTGTCTACTTCATAATTATGCCTAACAGAATGCAGATAGGAGGGGGGGCTAATACCATTTGTGATGGTTACATGAAGTAGTGTATCTATTATAAAAGAGTATATTGGATTTGATGGGAATTATACTGAAGCCAAACTCATCCCTAGCGGTACTAGATACTCATTTGGATGATATTCCACATACCTTCTAATAGCCTTTAAGTTATATATTTATTGCAACCTTGTATTACGTTAAATCGCTCAAGAGAGTGTTATACCATTTAAATGTGAATTACATTTTGCAAAATCCAATTGTGGCAATAGTCTGGTTGGAATTAACTACGGTATTTATCTTCCCCTCCATAAGAACCGTAAATTAAATTAATGATACAATACAGTACATGACTCATTGTTTACTGCTGTTATACTGTATATATCATTACATTGGTCATGTGAAAACATTTATCTCCCCGTCTCTTTTCAAACAGGAATAAATGTCGATATTTACAATGCATTATAATATAAAAGAGTGCACACAATTGTAATGTGATGCAGTATATAGGCTTATCCAAATAGGAGTATATCTCAGACTATTCAATGAGTTCCCTCCCTCCATTAATTCATGGAGGCAGATAAGGCACTATATTTCTATAGCCTTCCAATGCCAATATGCTATTATCAGTGGTTATAGAACAACAGACCTCAGCAAATGCAAACAGTAAAGCCACATTAACTGAAACAAACAAAGGGATGATGAATAATGCACATCCAGCCCACAAACATATAGTCATCGGTACTTAAAGCAAGCAGAATTGTTGGTATTAATCACAGTTATTTCAGCGGGAGCAGTGGATGAATGGATGGTAAATAATGCAGACGTCCTGGGATTCACTCCGCCACTGAAAATAATAAGTGATATAAACAGCCATAGTTCTTACTTGCTTCTTCTCCCGTTGGTTTTTGGCTAACACCGAGTGGAAAAACGGTGGTAGACACAAGTCAGAGCTGCTGCTCTTACACATTTAAAAAAAAAATTATGTTCCCTTTTAGAATTTTTTTAGTGCCATAAAATTAATGGTTTACAGACGTCTGATTAGTACAACACTATAACCTACGGAACTATAGGTATGACACTCACTATCTAGGATCTCTCAGTACTATGAGAAAGATTTCATTTTCCAGAATCTACCTTCAGGGACCCCACTTTACTATCCCTTCTAATAATCAACAGGCCCAGACCAATCCTTCCCAACCAGGACATCCTCAGGCTCGGCGATCTAGAACTATCAAGGCCACTGTGTAAAGACCCTATTATACGTAGCAATTATTGTTTAAAGATTCGCTAATGAAAACTAGCGATTTTGTACAGAACGATTCTGAGGTTATTAAATTCACCGATTACTGTTATGAACGATCGTTATTAGAGATGAGCGAGTAGTGAAATATTCGACTTTCGAGAATTCGAATCAAATAGGCACCGATATTCGACTATTTGAACGCGTATTCGATCCCATTATAGTCTATGGGAAAAAAAATCGACCACTTGGAGGTCACCAAGTCCCCCATGAAACCTCCCTAAATGATGCAAACACCTTCGGAATGACACTGGGACATTAGGGGGAGCATGCCTGGGTGCACCCAACACCCCAAAATCGCTGTATAATGCCACTCTCTGCAGTTGTGAAGGAAAAATATTTATGAACGCTTTACAAACATTTATAGCAATGTTGACACATTTCATTCGTATTTCTTGCTCAGTGTTACATACATGATTCCAATGGGCGTCCGCAGAGCGTCATGTTATTCGCGCTTATCACGCGTAATGCTGTACGTACGTTACTGGAACAGTATGTATGACGTGCCTTTTTCTGGGCTACTGGAACAATATGTATCACGTGCCTTTTACTGGGCTACTGAAAGAGTATATATCAAGTGCCCTTAGTGGGCTACTGGAACAATATGTATAACGTGCCCTTAGTGGTGTTAAACAGGGACACTATAAGTCACTTGTACACACAGGGTACTGGAATGAAGACACCTGCTGCTGCTGCTGCTGCTGTTGTTATATCATCTATTTCTTAGCACTGAGAAGTGCTTTTGATTCAGAGATGACTTTTCCGCTTGATCTTAGCCCTGAGAAGGACTTTTGGGTTCTGTAGTAATCCTGCCTAACCAGAACGGTACTAAAACCTATCTCTCCCTGCTGCAAGATCTTTCCCTGGCTAGGTTGAAAGCTCATATGCGGTCGAGAGGCGGGAGCCAAGTATTTAAGATTCAAGGTCATGTGGTTCAGCTATTCAATGAGGGTAGACGCCGTTTTTACGCTGCGTGCGTACTCCCAGGGTCCCTCACAGCCTCCCTGCATGGTGATTGGATTAAAAAAAGCGCCAACTGCGATGGGAGGGCTTTCAAATGTTTCCCGCGTATTTGCCTCACTACTCGATTGAATTCGAATCTTTCGAATAAAGCAATATTCGATCGAATACCTACTCGATCAAATCGTATTCGCTCACCTCTAGTCGTTATATGTTTGCTAATCGTTCCTCAGGACAACCCACACAACATGTTTTATCCACAAACGAATTATTACACAAACAGATATGCGAACAATCAGCAAACTACCAATAATAATTTTTCAACATGTTGAAAGACGAAAATAAATGACTTTTCGTTCACAGTTTGATCTTTGGGTGTTATTACACAGACAGATAATTGCTCATTTTTTATCATTATAGCGAATTTTTAAATGATAATCACTCCATGTAATTGGGCCTTAAGTATGCAGGGCAACCAGACCATTTGTCAATGGTAACCAACACAAAATACTGAAAGCTACTCTCCACTTCGACAGACTGCCCCAGTTTATTAGCTTTGCAACATATTTCCAGATTGCAAGCACACGACCAAAGTGTTTCCCCTTCCCATAGATGGGATGCAGGCCAGCAGAGAGCTGTGCTTCCAGTCTCTCACCTTCTTTTAGACAAGTTCCAGTATACCTGCATTGCAACAGCCTCAAACCCATCTGCCTCTCTGAAGATGGATAATGTTGTATCCATATATACAGACTGTGGGCCTTGTCTCTATTCACACAGGCCAACAGCACCAATACCTTAATGGAGCTGTCAAAACTTTTCCCAATTGGCACCCAACTTTTCCCTTGTCTTTCTGTGAAACCCAGTTGGCACCAGTCCTCACCCTTGTCTTCCTCTCTGTATCTTGAACCCACAGGTGATCTTCATAGATGAATCCAGACCTTCTCCACCCTTGTGAACTGAGTACCCTTAGCCTACCATGTGGCATCAGAAGAAGTGAACAGTGATAATTATCTAGTTACACAGGAACCTTTTCGGGAGTTGGATATATTAGACAGTAAAAGGGCACTCAGTTCTTGAGGCTGATTTATTGGAAACCAGAAAATTGGGCAGGTGTAAGAATCTAAGTGACTACAAATTGTGATTGGTAGATGAATGGTCAGAGCAAATGCTAAATGTACAGTAGGTGTTGTTAAATGCTCATGGTATGCAGTGGTTAATACCTATGAAAAGTGGTCCAAGGAAGGACAACCAATGAAATATGGACAGAGTCATGAGGATCCAAGGCTCACCGGAACATATTAGATACTCTGGTCTGATCCCACATCATATATTAGCATATATTACTGATAAAGTTAGTGCTAGGTATACCAGAAAGTTAGCACAGGTGCATCACAGCTTAATGTGTACTGTGTATGGCTGCTTGGCCACAGACTGGTCAAAGTATCTATGCTGCCAATACCAAGAGTGCTTACAATGGACACCTGAGCATCTGAACTAGGACATAGAGCAATCAAAGAAGACGACCCGGTCTTATAAATTATATTTCTTTCACATTGTGTGGACAGCCATTTGCGTGTGCATCACTTACCTAGGAAAAAGACTACACTAAATTGACCTATGGGAAGAAGAAAAGGTGGTGGAGGTGATATGATGTTCGGGGCAATGTTATGTTGGAAAATCTTGGTTCCTGGCATCATGAGGATTAGAGATGAGCGAATTTACATTACAATTGAAGCAAAGCACTTTGTTTTAACAGCACTCGGCTTATACACCGGCCCTTTTTGATCTCGGTGCCGCTTCATGCCGCTCCACCCTGGGTGGAACGAAAAGCTGGATCCAGTCCCGCGAAAATTCCAAATTCTCCAGCTCTCAATCTGATCAAGCATTTTTGGGATACAAAGGATCTGCTGCAAATGTCTTGTTGCCAAATACCACAGGGCACCTTCAAGGTCTATGTCTTGATGGGTCAAAGCTGGGCTTATTTCGAGATGTCTATGACATCTAGTGTGCAGTGTATATTATCTAAGTTTCGGTTATATCTTTATTACAAAACATTCTATAACATTGTTCGCTTCCCCATTCCTGTTCACCCCCAATAACTATATAGCCCCATTCCTGTATCGATGTCTGCCCATCTGATGCTTACAAAGTCATGAGACGTTTTCGCACCTGTCTTGTACTGTGATGGAGAGTTCTCTGATTTAATCGAGTTACACTTAATCCTCCTAATACAGCAGAATAACATATATAACATTGCTAAATCAGCAAAAAATATGTATTGTACCTACTCAGCAAAACAGTAATGAGATAAAAGCATAGGAGAAACCAGACTTAGTATATGGCTATAAGGCAAGATTGCAAGAGTTTGTAAAGGGAATGTGTCAACAAAAAATGACTTATTGTTTAAATAATGTTTATATGTTAAACATATTTTTGGTGACTTTTTTCTAATTTTCCATTATCTATCTATATCATAAAACAATCCTGCAGTTTTATTTTTCAGCACTGGGGCTAAAGCTTAGCTGAGACTTCCTGTTCTGCCTCTGATAAGAGGAGGCTGCTGTAAATTGATCTGTACAGTATTGCAGCTGCATATAACACCAAAGCTCACAAAGTAACGGAACAAACGGAACAAACTCTGTCTATTGTCATCTATGTCCATGAGTCTTGCTGTAAAGCAGGTCAATAAATCTTGTTAAAAACAGCTCAGGCAAGATGGAAGCCCCTTATAACAATGTTCAAAACTGAAATATAAATAGAAAATTACAGTCAGAAAATAGAATCTCATAGTGCACAGTTCTATCTTTTTCAAGCCTTTAATGTAAATGTCCCTATTTGGATTTGAACCCATTTAGAGAGATTTGAAGCGAAAGATATTTTTTAAGGTTTCCCTGCAGCTTGTCCTTTTGTAGTAATGGGAAAGTACTAAGAGAGTCCTGGGCTAGTCATTAGGTAAAGGGACCTGGTGGGACCCCAAATGATTGGGTCTGTGTTGCAGTTCTCTGCACAACAAATGACAAATCATTGAAGGTTTTACTGGCTTCATTCTAAGGTAAGGTAAAAAATAGGAAAGTATTAAGAGCAGGTAGGGTGTGTAATAGAGAAGGATAAAAAACTATGTGGGGGCAGCCATGTTAGGAAGGTGAGTAGAAACATTTTTGTAAGGGGGTCTACAGAGTAAATTTAAGAATCTGGTTGATAAGTGGTTGAGACTAACCAGATACAGGGGAAGAATGGTTAGTTAGGATGGGGAGGAGAAAATCGCAGCTCTGGTGTTCTGAACTGAACCACAATCTAGCGGAGGAAGTCACCAGAAGGTGATTTTAGGCACCATATTTTATATTGCACCTTATTACTATATTGCTGCTATATATTCTTGTTAGAGTCACTATATAGTTTTGGAAATTGGGATGTTCCCATTGAAGAGTTTTTTGCACTCGTGCACTTTTTATATGACTTGAATATTTTCTGTCTTATATTTGCCTTTTCCATTGTTTAGATATTTTAGTATGATTTACTGCCTTGATCATGGTAGCAATATTATTTGCATGCAGCCAATATTATTCTTCTGGGTTAACCATGAATTTTTTTTGTTCTTAGCTGAGATTTTTAGTGTTTTTAATCATGTTTTTTGGTGTTTCTATGTGATATCTAATAACATTTTGCGATTTAGCGTTTATATTTTTTGTGGAGTGCACTCTACTTATGTGTCTAGTCTTCTCTTTTCTGGTTACTCCACTGTAATCCCTAGACACTGAGTGGCACCCCTGAATCCCTTTTTCTCACTACAGCTAGAGGAGGAATTGAGCGCCGACCTGTTCTTCACTCACCGCCTGTGCTATTAGGCTGGGTTCACACTGCATTTTGCAATCCGTGTTTTTCATCCGTTTTTTGAAAAAAAAAATGGATGAAAAATGGATTGCAAAAACGGATGAATTTGTGTGCATCCGTTTTGATCCGTTTTTCCATTGACTTCTATTATATCCATTATTGCTGACACTATTTTTTTTTGTCCGTAAAAAAAACGGATTAGTTAAATGTATGCTAAAAACGCAGTTTGAACCCAGCCTTACACTCATAGACAGCAAGAAGGAGGAGCGGGTGGGGCCGCAGGGAGCTGAGGAAGGGGGCTGCCTGGAGGATCCTTAGATTGTCTGGGTGGCCCATTGAAGTCAGTGGCGGTATGCTGCCACAGCTCCTATGCAACATGCAGCAGACTGTCGCTGTCATTATCATGATTTTTCAACCTGTTGAAAGACCATGATCAGCCAACATTGTGCATGTGAGCAAACGGTTATGGACCAGATCATCCAGTAATCAGCCTAGTATGGCCTATAATCGTTTGGTACAATTGGGCTCATAGTTTTGTTGGTGATAATCAGCTAGAAGTAGATTTCAATATGTTTAAAGAGAACCAATCACGGGCAAATGTTTTTTTTATTGCTCCATTTAATAAGATTTAATTTTTAATAAATTTTTGTAAATATAATTAATAAATTTTTTTGCCGGGTTTTTAATATATTTGCATTTCCGTTCACTGTCGCGCGCCGGCTCTTTTCAAAAGAGCCGGCGCGCGACAGGAAACTCCCGGCATGCCGAGCGGCGGGAAGGGCTCCCATGAGCCTTTGCCCGCCGCTCTGTAAATACACAGTGATCCCGCGCTATACAGTGCGAGATCACTGTGTATGAATGTCCTAACTGACAGTTTAGTTTATCTCTGAAGATACAGACTGCCTTTGCAGTCTGTATCTTATATTTTACCTAATCCATCCTAGCGGCGCAGTAAGGCCGAGCGCGGCCATCTTGATTATGTCCCTTGCGTTCCAATGGTGCGTTCCACCGTCGGACCGCAAGTGACGTCATCAAGATGGCGCCCGGCTTTACTGCACCGCTACAGAGGACTGGGTAAAGTATAAGATACAGACTGCAAAAGCAGTCTGTATCTTCAGGAATAGACTTTATGAAGATACAGACTGCCTTTGCAGTCTGTATCTTATACTTTACCCAGTCCTCTGTAGCGGTGCTGTAAAGCCGGGCGCCATGTTGATGACGTCACTTGCTGTCCGACGGTGGAACGCACCATTGGAACGCAAGGGACATAATCAAGATGGCCGCGCCCGGCCTTACTGCGCCGCTAGGATGGATTAGGTAAATTAGAAAGATACAGACTGTAAAGACAGTCTGTATCTTCAGAGATAGACTTAGGGAGAGAGGAACTTTTACAACAGGGACAGTTAAATTTAGGTGATTGGTGCTCTTTAAAACAGTTTTGTCTTCTCCTGCACCTTTCTGCATTAGGAATCCATTACTGTGTCCTGTGGCCTTTTTAACTTGCTTGTCCACTGTATGATATTACCATCTAAATACATTTATGTTGGTAAGCTACGGCCATTACAAAAGCAATTTGAAGAATTGAGGCCAATTGATTAAAGTACACAAACAGATCCAGACAAAGTACAGGATTTATTTTTTTATATAACCTCTATACAACCTGGTCACAAAAAAAATCAGCTCTCAGACACACCATACATTTACTAATAGGGAACATAAAAATCTGGAATTGCCTGTCACTAAACACATTTGAAAAGAACCCAACACCCAAAAAAGCCATAATATATTTAATGATGTATCACGGTTGTCAAGAAACTTCCCCCTCCCCGTTGTGTTTCTGCAATGAGCCCGGCTTGGTGCTCAGACATTGCAAAACAATAGCAATTAGGATGAAGCAAGTTTGTGATCTAGATACTTATCTTCACTTTACACTTGGCTACAGCCTCGTTCATTTCATCCGAATCCCATTCTCACTGATCTATAGCTTTTGTTGGGTTGCTTGGTGTTTTGAGATAAATGCAATCTGACAGCTTTAAGATGAGAGCATATGCTTCCAGTCACTTGACTTATCCCCTCAAATTATTCAAGATAAAGGATTCATTTGTGCTTTGCGCTCTAGTGCTCGTGTACATTGCATTAAACAAAGGATTCCGCTTCGTTTTAGAAATCATAATATGTATCTTGTGGACTCGTCTGCACAGTGATGCGACTGCTGCCAGTGTAAACACCGCTCTTCAGTGTATCCAAACACTTGCAGGTGAGGCTTGGGGGATGCAACATTGAGAAGGACATGAGAGCTCCAGCTGATACTCAACAAGAAGTGCAATGAGCTATGATAAAAAGAGGAGATTTCAACATCTAACTCCATTTATCTACATACACTTATTGACAAAAGGGAAAAAAAATGCACCAAGGAGATTTTGGAATCGAATGAAATGTTATATGATGATATACAGTATGTAAGTGATTACATTATTAGACCATGTTTACACAGAACAGAACGACTGCTGTCTGAGATGTTCAACCCGGTTAACATCACTTCTTTTTAATTGGAATGTGGGCACATTCGGGTGTGCGGGCACATTCTTTTGTGCAGGGGCTCTGATTATCCATAGCACACAATGTAAAGTATGGCCGGAGCCGCACTTTACATTGTCTGCACAGCCTATTCCGTGCAGCCGCTGTTCAATGAATAGCGGCTGCACAAAATAGACATGTGAGTTTTCTGTGTGAACTCATGGAATCCTGGACGGAGTGTGTATACACTCCGGTCAGGATTCCATAAGGGTTAATGTGATCGGCTGCTGTGATTAAACAACAGCTGTTGTTGCAAACTTGCAACAACGGACATTGTTTAATCAAAATTTACATCATGTGAATGTGGCCGTGGAGTCAAAGGAGTTTATTGGGAGAAAAAAATGAACAATTGAATAAGGGTACCAGTACCCTGTTGAGTGTGTCTAACAGATATAAGATGAGATATGATTGGGTATTGAGGCATATAAGTTCTATATCGGATCATGTGGCTTTTGTGCTCTAGATGCTGCAGCCCACTGGTAGGTTCCTGAAGCTGGCCAAGCAACAAAGCTCCATTGGTTAAAAAAAAAAAAAAAAAGGATATTGGGCAGCGAAGGAAGTGAGCAACACATTCTGTAGCTGGAAGCCCTAGCAGCCTGTACATATGGCTGAGCTGTTAGTGTCACTCGTATGACTACCAGGGGTGACAGACTGCCCATACAATGGCTTCCTAGATCATCGCAATGGGCAGTGTGTCGCTCTACGGCAAAAGCAGGATGGAAGTGCTTACCACAAGGCTCCATACTTGAACCCAACCATTGTAAGATCCTAAACAAAACTTGGATTAATCACTAAAAACAATACAGTTCCAGCCTTTGGAGGTCCACAATGCAGTTGTCAGGACTGTACCTGTGTGGAGCTTGGTGTGCCCCTTGGTTTGTGCTGTGTGGCTGAGAAGGCACTGATTTTCTTCGTTTTGTGTTCATTGTGTAGTGTTCATAGCCCAGTCTGAACAGTGGACTTTTTATCTGAATGTTCAGCCCTCCCCACTTGCTGTGTGCTCTGGCTATCTTGGCATTAACACTGCTGCTAGTTCCGAACACAGTAGTCTTGCTGTTGGGAGCCCAGACCAGTAGGGGCTTGGCCGGTCTCCTGATTCCCTATAAGTTCTTGTCAGAGGCTCACTTTATGGCAGGCTATTGAGCTCTTCTTATAGAAGCGTTTTTAATTTTTCTACTTCTATTCTGGTTGGACCTCAGGTTTTCTGATCCTTTCTATAATCCTGTTTACCCTTTATTTTCCGACTGTCCTGACTTTCCTGCCTGACCTTGACTGCTTTTGGTTTTGTGATTCAGTACCTCTTCTACCTGTCAGTATATGACTTGGACTGTTGTTTTTGTCTGTCTTGTCTTGTGTATCAACTAACCAGTGTGGGGCCAGTCGGCCAGTCAGGCAGGGATAGAGGGCAGGAACAGCTCCGGGCTCACTGTCCATGTCCTTTTCTATTCCTCTGGTTGTCACTAACCAAGCTAACAACAGTTCCAGTGTAGAGGTCTAGGTTTCTCGTTCATGACACAGCTGATATTAAAGGTGACGTTAGCTGGCTGTCAATGGCAAGACAGATAATGAGTACCGTGAAAGCAAGTTTCCTATGCTTTGAGCCTGGAAATGGTCCAGGCAAAGACAGGTTGTATAATGAAAAGATCCGGTCCACAAGGAAACTGCATTGAATCAGCACCAGAGCAGTTTAAAAACTGATTTATTAATCATACATTAAAAGACCACTGGCAAGAAAACCAGAGAAGCTTACTTTTGGAGTAATATTGCTTTTTATCGTAGCTACCACCAGTATAGGACACATAAGAGTAAAAGCAATAGCCAATCAATCATATTACAGACAATACAAAACTACTGTACAGCACCCATGGTATGGTTATATGATTTTATGAAACCTCACACAGCATCCACAATAATATCCATGGTCCTTGTGGTGTACACTGGTCCGCTGGTACACAGTTCTACGACATTCATGATTATCTTCATAGCAGTCTTGGTGTACAGCTTCACAGCCATGATTTTAATTCTTTAAAATCTTTCTGCTGCACAGCTCCACAGACACCATGTTGAGTTGCCACAGTCCATCTGGGGCATAGCTCCACAGACGCCATTATGATCTTCCCAATCTCTCTAGTACACCATTCCCTAGTCTCCATGATGATCTCCATAGTCCTCTTTGTGACAAGCTTTACAGACACCATGTTATTTCTCCACAGTTCTTCTGGTGCCCAACTGCACAGATGCCACGTTGATTCTCAAGTGTTTCTGGTATCCAGCTTCAGTCTCCATGATGACCTTCACAGTCTTCTTGGTGCATGGCTCTACAAACATCATGTTGATTCTCCAGAGTCTTTTTGGTGCATAGCTCCATTGACACCATGCTGAGTCTTCATAATCCTTCTGATGCACAGCTACACAGGTGCCATGAGATCTTCACAGTTGCTATAATGCACAGCTCCACAGCCTCTATGATTTCTCCATAGTCCTCCTGGTGCAGCTCCACAGACATCATGTTGATTCTGTACAGTCTTTCTAGTGTACAGCTTCACAGATGTCATGTTGATTCTGCAGTCTTTTTGGTACACAGCTGTACAGACATCTAATTGAGTCCAGATAGTCCTTCTGGTACAAAGCTCCACATCCTCCACATCGTTAAGTTGTTCGAATCTAAACGATAATCGTTTGGTTGAAATGCAGTTGACAATTAACGACCGAACGAGAAATCGTTGATCGCTTTATAAGACCTGGACCTATTTTTATTGTTGCTCGTTCGCAAAACGTTCACAAATCGTTCGCATTGAATAAGACATCGTTCGGTCGTTCGCAGTAGAAACGTACGCAATAGCGAAGAAATAGCGAAGAAAAAAACATCGCAAAAACGATCATAAGTAACGATTATCGTTCCATGGAAATGAGTGAACGTTTTCAGGTCTTTCGCAATAGCGGTCGTTTGAGATCGTTAATCGTTAACAATTATGCGAACGATAATCGTCTGGTGGAATAGGGCCCTTATAGCCTCTCTACTGCATGGCACCATATCCTCCATGGGGATTTTCTTAGTCCTTTTAGTGCAACTCTACCAATGGCTCATTGGTTCTCCACAGTCCCTCAGGGGAACAGCTCAACATCCTCCATAAGGATTGCTATGGTCCTTCTAATTCAGCTCAAGAGATGTCACATTGGTTCTCCACAGTACTTTGGGTGAACAGCTCCACATCCTCCATGATGATTTCCATAGTTCTTCTGGTGCAACTCTACAGATGTCACATTGGTTCTCTACAGTACTTCAGGTGAACAGCTCCACATCCTCCATGAAGATCTCCATAGTCCTTCTGTTGCAGCTCCACAGATGTCACATTGGTTCTGCACAGCACTTTGGGTGAACAGCTCCACATCCTCCATAAGGATCTCCATAGTCCTTCTGTTGCAGCTCCACAGATGTCACATTGGTTTTCTACAGTACTCCAGGTGAACAGGTGAACAGCTCCACATCCTCCATGAAGATCTCCATAGTCCTTCTGGTGCAGCTCCAAAGAGGTCACATTGGTTCTGCACAGTCCTTCAGCTGAGAAGTTCCACATCCTCCATTTTGACCTCCACAGGCTTCCTAATGCATGGCTCTGCAACTGTCCTGCATTTAAAAAAGACCTCCACATTCCATCTATCGCAGCCCCACTGCTTCTCTATCTACCCATCTCAGTTACATGTGTTACAAAAATATAAAATATCCTTATCTATACTTTCCAATCTCCCACTGTCTAAAAATGAGCTATGACTTCTTTGTTTTTGATGGAGAATGAAGAATTCCTTTTAGTCACTGATTTTTCACCATCTAATGAGACATTTTAAGAGCGATAATATACGGCATCTGTTTATTGTCTGTATTTTCGGAAAAAAAGTGTATTAAACCACTTGTTTATATTGTCGTACTTTACAGTCTCATAAAAATCAATTTCCCAGAAGACTCAACATATTGTAGGTAATAAAAGCGAATGAAGACAAAACTAAATAATTCTACATTTTTACGATAAGGATAAGTTACAATGTTTATGAATAAGTGAATATTGGATTGTTTTCCGATGCCGGCTGGATTTTCAGCCTTTCTCAATATATAAGTGTCAATATATATCATCTGAAAGATTATGAGGAGCAACCTCTATTTCAGTCTCCAGGCACCACAACTTTTCAGCCACGTCTGCTTGAATGTTGAAACGTTCTAGAAAACAAATGATTTGTCGGATCTATAAACTTTATTGATGAAATGTCATCTACCCCGTGTAGTCTTTTCACATTTACTGTCAGCTTATTGGTGCATAAGCGTGTATTAGGTCTTATATACATGGACATAGTACCACTCCATCAAACCTCACAGATGTTCTGTAGTTAGTATTGTTCTTCCTATGTTTTTGTGTGTTTTTTCCAGGTGCTCTTGTTTCTTTCCATATACCCAAAAATACTGTAAGACAGTTAGACAGGGACATTGTTATCACAGGATATCCAAGGTGCATTCCCCCAATTTTGGCCCAATCAACCTTGACTTCATCTTCATATGCAGTCACTTAAGGCCTGTAGCCTATGACCCACCAGGAAAAGAGGTTATCCAGTTAAAAATATTGACCTCTTGTCCCCATATAGACAATATATGACCTGACCTGCACTGATTCCCTGCTTTTTTGTTCCTACTCATCCCTTCTAAAACTCCTCTAATCAGTGTCCTCTCCATCTCAGAGCAGCTACTGTACGTCTCCCCCTCTCCTCAGAGACGCATAGCAACGGACGCTGTCAAACTGCCAGCCGTTGGGCTGCATTCAGGACGTTCCTGAAGCCAATAACTCTGTATCGGCTGCAGGAACATTCTTTTTTTTTTTCAATTGACTTGCGGGCACACCCAAAGTCGGGTGTGGCCGCAAATCAATTAGTCATTTACCTCAATGCAATGTGCTGCACGTTACATTGTGTGAACAGCTATTATTTCCGGACCCTGTTCACTGGAAATAATTGGCAGGTACATTATTTTAATGCCCGTTCTAAAGAATGGGCGCTAAAATAACAATGAGTGAACACAGCGGACGGCTGTTAGGAACCGGACAGCAGGACAAGACAAGACAGTGAGCCCTAAGCTCAGCCCCGCCCACTGTCCTCTACCTACTTGCCACAATCCGCCCTAAGATGGCGGCGAGCAACTTGACGGCGGTCCCTGCACTGGCTAGGTGGGACACAAAGACAAGAAAAACAGACAGACAGACAAACACAATGAAGAATAGTCAACAGTCCGGGTCACAACAATCGGGCAGCAAAAGTACAAAATCACAATCCAATAAACGTAGTCAAAGTCCAGGCAATATGGTCAAGGGCAGGCGGCAAGCAAGGGAAGTCAAGGAATAAGGCAAAGATCAGAAATAGCAAATACACAGAAGATACAAGCAGGCAGAGACAATAACCAGTCAATAACCAGCAATGATATCCAAGACTGAGGAAGTTATATAGGAGGTCAGGGTTCTGATTCAGAACAGCATTGGACCATCCCCCTGATCTCCAAGCACAGACACCTGAAAACAAAACAGATCCACTGGCAGGAAGACCTGTCAGTCACAGCAGAACCAAAACACAGATTAACCCAGACATGGCCAGACAGAACTCAGCAGGTGAAGTCGGGTGTGTCTCTCAAGGTGAGCAAATAACCAGTGTTCACACACTACAAAACAAAACACAGAAACAGAATGCAAGAAAATCAGCGCCTTCTCTGCCGCACAGCACGAGCCGAGGGGCACATAATGCTCCGCAAAGATACCATCCTGACAGTACCCCCCCTTTTATGAGGGGCCTCAGGACCCTCACAGGACTCAACCTCACTTAGAAAATTGCCATCTGACTCCCATTCATCAGAAGACGAGTCCATGGCATGGAGAACAGGCTTACTGACAGGACGAGCAGAAGAACATGATAAATTTACATCAGATACAGGCAAATAAGGTACAGCAGAACTAGAAACATTTATTTCCCCGGAGGGTACCTGTGCGCCCAAGTGACTTTCCTGGGAGTCACCTGAACGCTGATGATCTCAGTGCTGGTTTTCTTGCCGCTTGGGCCGCTTGTGGCAGAAACTGATGTAATGGCCGCTGTCACCACAGTAGTAACATAGACCGTTGTGTCTCCGGTGTTCTCGCCTGGTCCTGGCGTCCAATTGTCCCAGCTGCATGGGCTCGTCCTCATGAATATCAGGGATAGCAACAGAGTTTTTGACAGAGCAGGGAACAGAGGTCTTAGAAGGGTCAGAGCCTACTCTCTCCCTATGTCTGTCACGGAACCTACGGTCTATGCGAATAGCTAAATTCATGGCCTGCTTAAGGTTGGAAGGATCTGGGTGTCCTGTCCAGGCATCCTTAATGCCATCAGATAACCCCTGCTTAAACTTGCACCTAAGCGCAGGATCATTCCATCCGGATGGAACGCACCACTGGCGGAACTCGGCACAATACTCCTCCACCGGTCGCTTGCCCTGTCTCAAAACTGTCAACTGCCTCTCAGCTGCTGCTGCCCTGTCAGGGTCATCATAGAGTAATTCCAATGCCGAGAAAAACTGATCCACAGAAGACAATTCAGTGGCATCTGGAGGCAAAGAAAAGGCCCACTCCTGCGGAGGTCCTTGTAAGAGTGACATAATAATGCCCACTCTCTGGATCTCATCCCCAGAGGACCGGGGACAAAGTCTGAAAAACAACTTACATCCCTCTCTGAAGATCCGAAAGGCCTTTCTCTCGCCCTTGAACCTATCAGGAAGCTGCACTGGAGGTTCTGGGGGAACAGCAGCAGATAGCATGGCATTTTGGCCCAGGAAAGACTCTACCTGCTGCACCCGTTGCGTAAGGTCCAGAACAAGCTGGTTGAGACTTTGCATTTGCTCAACCAGAGCTTTCATGGGGTCCATAGCAAGGTGGAGAGAGAGAGAAAAAAAAAAGTATGGCTGGTTATTCTGTTAGGAACCGGACAGCAGGACAAGACAAGACAGTGAGCCCTAAGCTCAGCCCCGCCCACTGTCCTCTATCTACTTGCCACAATCCGTCCTAAGATGGCGGCGAGCAACTGGGCGGCAGTCCCTGCACTGGCTAGGTGGGACACAAAGACAAGACAGACAGACAAAACACAATGAAGAATAGTCGACAGTCCGGGTCACAACAATCGGGCAGCAAAAGTACAAAATCACAATCCAATAAGCATAGTCAAAAAACAAGCAATATGGTCAGGGGCAGGCGGCTAGCAAGGAAGGTCAGAACACAAGGCAGAAGGGTCAGAGAAACGACAGATAATAGCAGAAACTCAAGTCAATAACCAGCAATAATATCCCAGACTGAGGAAGTTATATAGGAGACCAGGGTTCTGATCCAGAACATCATTGGACCATCCCCCTGATCTCCAAGCACAGACACCTGAGAACAAAACAGATCCACTGGCAGGAAGACCTGTCAGTCACAGCAGAACCAAAACACAGATTAACCCAGATATGGCCAGACAGAACTCAGCAGGTGAAGTCGGGTGTGTCTCTCAAGGTGAGCAAATAACCAGTGTTCACACACTACAAAACACAGAAACAGAATGCAAGAAAATCAGCGCCTTCTCGGCCGCACAGCACGAGCCGAGGGGCGCATAATGCTCCGCAAAGATACAGTCCTGACAACGGCATTGCAATTGCATCGATTTCAATGCAATGCCGCCCCTGCAGTAAAGAACGGATTCCATTGCAATCAGCGTCCATTCTTTACTTAAATATTATGATTTGTGAACATAACATATATATATATATATATATATATATATATATATATATATTACACATTATTATTATTATTTTATTTTTTTTGCCACATTTTGCCATACATTTTTTTCATTTTAAGTTCAATATTAATAAATTAATTCATTGCGTCAGGATTATACACTACAATTTTTGAGAAGTAATATAAATTGGCCCAATAACACAACTGTGCATGTATTAGAGTACTGTATGACATGGGCAATGCAAATACTGTAATGTTTACTGCTATACATAATCCTTTTTTTCTAAGAAATCTGCCCTCACCCTGTTATGTACCAATTACAGCGTATAGCCGTGGTTGTTTTACATCACAATGTGTCAGCTCGTAGAATCCTCGTTTATGTTTTCCAGGAATTGCGCGTTTCCTCTCATCACATTTAATTTTGTATTATGACTTCTAGGCAGAGGAGAACAACACAACCTCCACCATTGCTGATCCCTGTGTTCTTTCCTTACCTCTATAATTTGAAAAATAAATGTGTGGAATACAAACAAATGCAAATAGAACACAAGCAATTAAAAAGAAATGAATAGATTGAGTGACAACGAGCGGCTAAACGGCCTGTATTGTGTGTGATATATGGACGGGGCGCGGGCGGTGATCGCAAGCTGGTGCTTGGATTTGTTTCCTTGTTTTTGTATAGCAAGCAATGAATGGTTATGTACAGCTTTTACATAGGTTTCTATGTTATTCATGAATATTACCATAATCCATACATTCTATGGCTATGTTCACACAACGTATATTTTCATAAAAGTCCAGCCGTTGTTAAAATCGGCAACAACGGACGTATTTTTATTGAAAAATATGTTACCTTATCTTCTATGGGATCCCAGCATAGTATACCCACATAGTATACGCTCCGGACGAGATTCCTTTTGCGGCGCTACAAAGAACTGACATGTCAGTTTTCTGCTGCCGCCATTGAGTGAATAGCCGTAGAAAACCATGTCAGTGCACACTAAGAAGCTTGCGGCTTTGCGTCGTGAAAGATCATCTGTCCGGTACTGCAGTTCTGGCAGGGATGATCTTTTTTGAGACCGGTCGTTCCGTGAGCCGGCCGGGTCACGGAACGGCCGGTCCAATATGCTGTGTGAACATAGCCAATTGTATTACATACGAGGGGCTGCTGATAAGTCTTTGGCTTTACCAAGTAAGAAACGAGATAGGAAGATGAAACTTTCCATTTATTCAACATTTTTTCCTCTGATGTCAGCACGCTTCCTACATCGGCATTCCAAGTTCGGCATCAGAAATGGTGTGAAATTTGGTACCCTTGAGATGTTTCTTCAGGTTTGGAAACAGATGATAGATGGAGGGAGCTACAGTAGATCTGGTGAATAAGGTGGGTGGTCAACCAGCTGGAAGCCTAGCTCCACCAGTTTTGCCGTGGTCGCTTGTGCAGTGTGAGCAGCAGCCTTGTCTTGCAGGAACAAGGTTCCTTTGGACAGCTTACAGCGCTTTTTGATCTTCAGAGTTGCCTTCAATTGGTCTTAAGGTTCAATGTAATACCTTGCATTGATGGTGGAACCGTTTTGAAGGTAGTTCACTAGCAGCACACCCTCCTTATCCCAGAACACAGACACCATCACTTTAGTGGCTGATTTTTGCACCCTGAAATTCTTTGGACCAGGTGAACCACCGTGCTGCCACTCTTTTGACTGCTCCTTGGTTTCAGGGCCATACAAAGTATATTTGATTGTAAGCTTCCGGGAGTCTAGCCCCCTTCATCAGACATGATGTTATACAAAAGTGAAAAATTAAAGACTTTTATACACACTAGACAGAGCTCATCAAAGGATTTTAGAAACTTTAAAAATGACAAAATGCAATATACACAGGGTCTGCTATTCACAACAGGTCAATAAACTAAAGCTCGTGAGGCAGGACAAGAGCATGAAAATGGCCTTCATAGCCAGAACAGGTCACACATAGGCCGACATGAATATTGGGACCATGTTGTAAAGTTTTAAATTTAAGCATTAGTTTATATTCCCATTCCTTTCTTTCTCTTTGTGTCTTGAAATATCCTATTAAAATCATAACCCGCAAATGACTTTACATCATACATCATGTTACCTCACACCTGTCCGATTGTTTAGAATGGGCAGAATGACAGAACCCTCATGTCCTAAATGTTCACACAAATGTTCTGGCACATGGTCTGGGCCTGCCCCCGTGTCAATAATTTTTGGAAAGAGGTAGTGGAACTATTGACAGAAATTGTTCAGATACCTGTCACTTTAGATCCTGCTATGTATCTATTGGGACTTATGGACGAGGAAAAATGTCCCCATCATATACATATTTGTATGAGAGAGACACTGTTTATGGCATGTATAGCCGTGAGATGGATAGATAAACGGCCTCCAGACTCGCTAGTTAACAAAATAGTGGAATATGAGAGAGTAGTGTTCACTCATAGGAAATGCCCTAAGAAATTCACCAAGGTATAGGGATTGTGGAGCAATTCCCCACTTACAACATCTTCAGAACATGAAGTAAGAGCCTAAATGGTTATACTTTCTTTTTGATGACTGTGTTTTTGGTCCCTGTTGGGCTGTGATGTTCTTTACATAGATTACTATCTTTTGTCGTTATAGATAGATAACTATACGTCGATGGACCTAGTTGGTACAACAATACTTTACTAATTTTGTACTTGTACATGATAATGTAATTTATCCTAATAAACTGAGTTTTAAAAAAAATCATAACCCGCAGGTCTTCAACTGTATGTCCCACTCTGGGGAAATGTGCGGTCATGTGGAGATCTCTCCGGCTTATTAATATTAAATCAGTGTGAGTACATTCGTTGACTGAGTCTCTGCCATGTTTCCCCTACATAGAGGCCTGTAGTGGGGCATTGCACACACATAATAATAATAATAATAATAATAATAATTATTATTATTAACAACTATTATTGACAACAACAAAAATAGCAACAAGAGCTTACCATGCTCTTGTCCTGCCTCACCAGCTTTAGTTTATTGACCTGTTGTGAATAGCAGACCCTGTGTATATTGCATTTTGTTATTTTTAAAGTTTCTAAAATCCTTTGATGATCTCTGTCTAGTTATAAGTCTGTGATTTTTCAGTTTTGTATATCACCATGTCTGATGAGAGGGTCTAGACTCCCAGAAGTTTACAATCAAATATACTCAGTTAAGGTATGTTCACACTGAGAAGGTATGTTCACACTTGCCCGGTGTCCTGCAGTGAGGAAATGAGAGGGCGCACGCTCCTCGGCTGCAGCCGCTCTCAGCTCAAAGAAGTGACATGTCACTTCATTGAGTGGAAAGCGGCGGTTGCGGAGAAACGCGCTCTCCCATAGACAAGCTATGGCACACTGAGGCAGGCGGGATTCCGTCGTGGAATTCCGCCTCTTTTACTCAGTGTGAACATACCTTTAGCCTCTAAAAGGTGTCGCCTGATTTCTTCTCTATTCTATTGTGATTTCTATGGCTAACCCTGTATAACAATACTAGGGTCATACAAATAAATCCAGGTCTCATCCATAGTGACTAGTCCATCCAGAAAGTTCTTATCAGTCCGGAAACACTGACAAATGGACCAGGAAGTTTTCACTCGCATGCCTTTCTGACCTGTTGTCAAACATTTAGGGGCCCACTTCTTCATGTTCAAATGTTCATAGATAATGACATAAACACGTTTAAGAGAAATCCCCATGATGTCTGCTTTTCCTCTAGCTGAAATTCGCTGATTCTCCAGTATGAGGTCCCGCACAGCACCAACTATCTCTGGAACAACAACCACTCTCGGTTGTCCAGGACGTTCCTCATCATTGGTGCTGAAGCAGCCTTTTTTAAATTTGGCAACCCAGCGCCCAACTGTAAAATATAATAGGCATTGATCCCCAAATGACTGCGACATATCTCCATGAATATCCTTTGCAGACTTCACTTGCAGAATGAACATTTGTATCACTCCTCTGCTCTCATTTGCTGTAAATAAAGCCTTAGACTCTGCCATTTTGTATTCCTGCGTACCTAGATCACACAATTACTACATACAAAAATTTTTGAAAACATATATGAGACACATGAGGCTTTCATGTGATGTAACATTCGTTACCATAAAAACAAAAAAAGAAAACAAACAAAAGATCAGCAGCCCCCTCGTACATCATTAATTAACTACCATTGAGTAAGTTGAGTTGGGGGGGGGGGGGGCAATAAACCTCAATCAAAAATTACCAGTTATTAAACCTAGCCCTCCAGTGCTGAAGAGAAAGAATGAGAATGTTCGTAAAACACATAAAAACAAAGGAAGTCCTACAAAATCACTTAGCACTCTACCCAAAAAGTCATAAACCCATCTTAAAAGCTTCAGAAAACCACTATCTGAGGCTAATCTTTAGTACAGCCACCAATTCCCCAAGCATAACACACCAAAGGAACCCTAACATCTATGTAGACAGGAGAAGCCACAACTCAAGTTATTGGGTAAGACATATCCATGATGCACACCTCTCACCAAGTTTGATCACCAACTACTCAGCTGCCATAAATAAGACCCATAAAAAAAAGAAAGAAAAAAACCCAACAGGAGACAAAAAACACATGTACTGGTAAGAAAACATAAAACGCTGCAGATGCACATAAAAAAACCCTCAATCGCTAGTGGTTATATATTCAAGGAGAAATCCAGCGGGGGACTAAAAAATCATTAAGGGCAGGGGGTGGGGGAAAGATAAAAAAGTTATGGTCACCTGTCCTGACACATGTGCAGAGCCGCATTCTGCTCCTGGACCACACCGGCTGTCTTCTGAGCTCCCAGCTGGCTACATCATGACCAGGCTGATGGATGCCACGCTCAGCCAGTCAGTGACTAGGGCAGGACACCGCTGTACTAGTCTGTAATATGGATCCAGGGTCATGACGTTCCGGGGAGAAAATGACAGCTGGCGGGGTCTGGGAGCTTTGTGATGCGGCGCAGCATGGGTTCTGGGAACAGTAAGCATAGTATATTTCTTATTCTCCCCACATTCTCTGCCCGTAATGATTTTTTTGTTCCCCGCTGGACTTCTGCTTTGACATTAAAAATTTAAAATGTACCTTCATGACGACCCACTGCCAGATCAGAGGTGACTCTGTCTCATCATCTGGAAGATTGGATCTCCATGGATATGTGCAAATTGGGCATTACGGTCTCATCACCACGGAGGAAATCACAGATTATCTGGCAGTGGGCCTTCATTACAGGCACACTAAGAATCCAACACATGAAAACAAATGTGGGACAACTTTTGTGTCCTGCCCCATTTTTCTTTTTTAATAATACTTTGTGCACTAATTGGTTATCCCTATTTGTCCCCTGAGGAAACAATATCTTTAGACTGTAGAAATATGTTGGGACATAAGTGTGTTGATTATTATTTGCATTGTTTAGGCATGAGGCTTTTTCTAATGGTTGTTTGCTGGGCATTGCTCTAGGGTAACATATGGTCAGTGTGGTGAGATCACCCTTCTCAGGGTTGATGCTCCATTTTAAGGGTCAGGAGGAAGGAACAATAATTAGGGTCAGCTGTGATTACCACCCTTTTCTAAAGCACCCAGTCATACCATGAACTGAATTGAGACAATTTGAGTCTGGAAGGGTAAGAATGCTATCCTTGTGTTGTGAATGTGTAATAATAATAATAATAATTATTATTATTATTATTATTATTATTATTATTATTATTATTATTATTATATTTTAAAAAATCTAAAACTTTCAATAATATAAAATAAAGGTTACATTTTAGAGAGTTTCATACTGTGAGAGTATTGAATGACTACAAGCAGAGATCATAAAAACCATAAGGAATTTTTGTTTAAAGTCTTACAGAAAATGGCATGACTTTGTAATATGCAGCAAACCTGCCTTTTTTATCCACTGTATAGCTCATCAGTATGCCATAAGCATGGTGCGAATAGAGCCTAACATGACAGTATAAAATACAGCCGAAGCAACGCTACACTGTATGTCATGACAATTATTTTTTGTGAAACTACATGTTCATTTAAAACAATACACGGGCACATGTCACCTCTAATAATATAATGTAAAAATATATTACATAATTGATGAAGAGCATGCATGTTTTATTCATATGACGTCCTATCTCCATCCATTAAATTAAGGTATAAATCAGGAGAACAGTAATTGAGTCTGTAAAACTAGACCATGGCTGAACCCACCTTTAATTTTATAGAGATTTCCTACTCACTTATAAAGCTATCAACTAAATGGATTCTTAACCGGACTGAAAGGGATAGTCTTATATTATACATATTATACATAGATATGGGACATACGATATATCCACCAATTAGGCATAAATCTCAAACCACCTGCCTAATATTTTATAGATGTTCTTTGTGTTGCCAAAGTGGCTCTGAACTCATGAACTTCACAGGACAATAGGCACAGACTCCACAAGACGATAGACATACTCCACAAGACGATAGGCACAGACTCCACAACACGAAAGGCACAGACTCCACAAGACGATAGACATGTACTCCACAAGACGATAGGCACAGATTCCACAAGACAATAGGCACAGACTCCACAAGACCATAGACATGTTCCTCCTTTTTTTTTATATATATATATCTTTATTTTTATATTTTCTTCCAAACTAACAAATAAAAACAAGTTGAAAATATAAAAACATATCATCAGATTCCAACAGTACATTTTAACTGCCAATTCTCAATTCCTTATTATTCCACAAGAACAAAAAATCTTTTTCCCCTAATTTCCCCCCAGCTCCCTCTTCCCTCCCTCCCTCCCTGGGTCAAGTGGAAAGAGAGAAAAAAAATTAATCAACATTAATTAACAGCCTATTACTTATACCATTTCTCCCAGATTTTTTTTTATACAATTTCTGACCCTTACTGCTAGTAGCATAGTAGATTTTTTCATAATTATGTACTTTATTCACTAATTGCACCCATCCTTCAACTGATGGTAGACATGTACTCCACAAGACAATAGGCACAGACTCCACAAGACGATAGACACAGACTCCACAAGACGATAAGCACAGACTCCACAAGACGATAGGCACATACTTCACAAGACCATAGGCACAGACTCCACAAGACGATAGACATGTACTCCACAAGACGATAGGCACAGACTCCACAAGACAATATCCACAGACTCCACAAGACGATAGACATGTACTCCACAAGACGATAGACACAGACTCCACAAGACGATAGGCACATACTTCACAAGACCATAGGCACAGACTTCACAAGACGATAGGCACAGACTCCACAAGACGATAGACATGTACTCCACAAGACGATAGGCACAGACTCCACAAGACAATATCCACAGACTCCACAAGACGATAGACATGTACTCCACAAGACGATAGGCACAGACTCCACAAGACAATAGGCACAGACTCCACAAGACGATAGACATGTACTCCACAAGATGATAGGCACAGACTCCACAAGACAATAGGCACAGACTCCACAAGACGATAGACATGTACTCCACAAGACGATAGACATGTACTCCACAAGACGATAGGCACAGACTCCACAAGACGATAGGCACAGACTCCACAAGACGATAGGCACATACTTCACAAGACCATAGGCACAGACTCCACAAGACGATAAACATGTACTCCAGAAAACGATAGACATGTACTCAACAAGACGATAGGCACAGACTCCACAAGACAATAGGCACAGACTCCACAAGACAATAGACATGTACTCCACAAGACGATAGGCACAGACTCCACAAGACAATAGGCACAGACTCCACAAGATGATAGGCATGGACTCCACAAGACGATAGGCCTGGTTCCCAAGATGACAGGTATGGACTTCACAAGACGTTAGGAATGGACCACAAGATGATAGACATGGACTCCATAAGAAGTTAGGAATAGACTAATCAAGATGATTACCCATAAAACTGTAACTTGTTCACCAGTTTACCCTCTTTGAACCACTTTTGTTAAATGCTACCCTGTTTCATTAAAAATAAGACAGTGTTTTATATTATTTTTGCCCCCAAAGATGAGCTATGCCTTAAATTCAGGGGATTTCTTATTTTTCCATGAAGAAGAATACTCAAGAATACAAAACAAAATCCTGGGTACTCAGTATGTGTTTGCTGTAGGCAGGAGCAATGCTGAGTGACGTCACCCAGCTGTGTGACCTCGGAGCATGCAGCAGGATGTGCAGGATGGCTATGGAGTGGTATGCCTACAGTGCTGGCGGGGAAAGACCACGAGAGGCTGGTGGTGGAGGGTGGCAGAGGGTACAAAAACACAGACAAAAAAAATGTAACAACTCACTGCAATGGCAAGATACAGACCCACTACAGTCAAGAAAATAGTTAAAAGCAGCCCCCTCAACTGCCAAAAAAACTTCCACAAAAATAATGAGGCTCTTGGTTACCATTTGAAAATGGTGTAAACTACCCCACCACGTTACGGTGGCCTCATGCTCGGGGCAGTCCTACACTGTACTATGGCCTCTCCATGGCATGAAATATGCCTATGCTCTGGGAATGCAAGATCTGTCTTATACCGGCACAAGTAATTACACCACCTGGGTGGGATAGGTGGAGTGCACGACCAAGTAGAGGCAGCCACTCACCCATCTGGAACACAGAAAAAAAAAGACAAATTTGGTCAGCTCTCCTAGAACACCATTCACACTATGGCTGAAGTTGCAAACGCACAAAAACACAGAGAAATGCAACAGCTCACCGCAATGGGAAGATACAGACCCACTACAGACATGAAAATAGTTAAAAGCAGCCCCCCGAGCTGCCAAAAAGAACGTCCACAAAAATAATGAGGCTCTTGGTTACCATTTAAAAATGGTGTAAACTACCCCACCATGTTACGGTGGCCTCATAACGGGGCAATCCTACACTGTACTATGGCCTCTCCATGGCAGAGGGTAGTGGGAGTGTGGAAGCAGGGTCTTACTTTTGGGGGATGCCTTATTTTTGGGGGATGCCTTATTTTAAGCTAGTCTGTAAATCCCCCACTATGCCTTATGGATGTCTTATTTTCAGGGAAACAGGGTAAACAGAGGATTTTGGGGACAGTGTTCTAGCCATCACAATGTGGTCCTTGCACATACAGTTAAACAGCCGCTACACTAACCAAGCCCAGGATATTGCAGGGCCTGCCTGGCGATCCAGAACCTCTGTTGCCACAGGCCCCAAAGCAACCACAATGACAATAGTTCTGCCCCCATATTTAAGGTCTTTTTTATTAGGTTTCCAACTTTTATTGTCAGAAAATTGTTGATTAGCAGTGGCTGCTGAAGTTGGATGCAGCCCTAGGGAGTCCTGGAAAAGCATACTCAAAGTTTGCTCAACTCTAATCACTTCACGTTCCAAACTACTGACACTGCTGTTAGATAGCTGTCAAATATCTGTCTGTGCTTCCATAAGACATAGTCATAGAACATGGAAAAATGCTTTTATTCTCCAGAGCAAGGTGTCAGGGAGGCATTCCCAAGCCGGTGAAGGTTTGGTAGCAGCTCTTTGGGACTGTGCACTAGAGAATAATATAATTTTCCTATGTTCTGGAAGCAGAGCTAGATGTTTGGAAGGTGCCATGTGTCTTCTCGCCCTAACAGCTGTCTTAAAGTGTCAGCAAATGTGCAGCTGACACTTCTCCTTAAACATCGATTGCAAAATATATGTCATCATACAGTAGTTCCTGCAAAAACACCAGTGTAAGGAAAGTCTCTTTTAGTCAGGAAAGTCTCTAAGATTTCAACCACATTGTAGTTCGGTGTCTATAGCTGAACACTACCATAGTGATTTGAAGCCAGTGGGCCCTAGTGGAAAATCTGTAACAGGACCCCTCACCTGTATTGCTTCATAATATTCTCCACATATGGGGAGGAGAGACTTTATGGGGGGCCCCTCAGGCTTGTTGGCCTACGTACAACCCCTATAGCTGGACCCCTGAATACTCCTACTGATGCTGGCTTCACAATGCCCATTCCTGCTTCTGAGTGGCATACACACTGGTTATAATACATAAACTTCTGGGATTTTTAACCAATTCTTAGTAATACTATATATTTAAAATGGCACTAATAAAATAATTCAGTGCAGACAAGGACGTAATGGAATAAACAGCCAGACAAGCTAACATAGTTATTATAGGATTGGATCTATTATAGCATTAGTTATGTATTGTTGATAGGTCACCTTTAAACAGTGTCTTTATATCAACATGAATGTAACTTCTGCTTGCTTACATAATCTATCTCAATCAATACATTCACAGCCGTGACCTAGAGGAAGCCTGCTGGCTGCACAATAGAAAATACCACAGATACATAGGATATGAAATTATATTTGTAAAATGTAATATAAGATTACAATGCAAAAAAAAAATGTAGACTTACAGTGTGAAAAATAATACTGTTATAGAATATGTATATAATTCTATAATGTGTACATTATAACATAACATTGCCATATATTGTACAAACAATAGCGCTGTCAATGGGAAAATAATACTGTAAAACATAAACGTAAATAATGACACAGGGTGTGCAAAATATTTCCATGTAGTGTGTAAATTAGAGTGTGAGAATAATATTTAGATTCAGTGTATAAGCAATACAACAATAGTGGGCAGATATAATTTTTAGTGGCAAATGGTAATGCTATAGAGTGTGATTTTTTTTATTTTTTTTATTATTATTATTTATTTATAAAACGCCATTGATTTCAGAGTGCTACACAAGTAATAGGGGATGACAAACAGCAATATTACAGGATTAAAAACACATTACATGATGTTAAATGGCAGACTGGTACATGCGGAAAGTGCCTGTGAGGGTTTACAATCTATAAGATAAGGGGAGGGAGGCAGAAGGTAAAGTGCAGCCAGTCACAGTGCAGTGCAAAGTTATTATAGGTTGTAGCCTAGTTTTTAGAAAGGGGTTTGTTTGTAGGACTTGATGGTGGATGGGAGCTGAATGTGTAGTGATCCTGCTTCTGGGGGGAGGATTGGGCAAAATCTTGAAGGTGTTTGTGGGAAGTACGAACAAGGGGGAGCATAAAAGAAGGTCATTGGAGGATCGAAGGGTTTCACAGACGTAACACCAAATATTTGTGCACCAAGTTTGTCATGTACGTGAAAAAGTAATAATAAACATGTCACAGAATCATGACTTAAAATATACCTTTTATTTCTATAATTAAAATTTCTATTCCAAATAACACACGAGGATATATCTAGGTCAAATTTCTTATCAACAATAAAGGATCTATCACCTATCGGTCAATGAGCCCTATGAATGAAAGTATAATATTTCGTCTCAACGCGTTTCACCCGGGCCATAAGCCGGGCTCCTCAGGAGACTCTCAATAATGGTATGATAGCCGGGTAGGATGACCCCAATATTCTCATTAGTCATATCACAAATAACCAAACATTAATGATACAAAAACAAGATACAACCAAAGAAAACTACAAAATGGAGGGATAGGGGTAGAGGATTATAGATACACATACCCCTCATGTGAGTCCCACTGCAGATGATCTTAATTTAATGAATGTCTTTATGTGGGTAGATGCATATATCCGCTACACCCCCGATATACACTTGGAGCATGAGGCAGACACCAGTCTTTCCATCCACATGTTATACCTGTTATATTGTCACACACTTAATAAATGCACTGAATGTAGTCATAGATGGTTTGTCCCCATCATATTATGTTATAAATATAAGATGACATTCTCAACAAAGACAACATATGATGTATAGGAACCATCCCAGGTGCAGCCGCACCATTCGGATAAACAGATTAGACATTCATAAAAGAAAAAAACGCAAAGTGGGTATAACATCCCAACAGGGATGACTCACGTCCCTCCTTCCTCCGTGTGCCAGTAATGATGATTCTGGTCAATACGGACATGTAGGGGCCGGGTTTATAAAGGAAAAAGAGGCGGGATCGGATAGTTCATATGTCCAACACCTGGGAATAGTTTACCTCTCAGAGAAGAGGTTCCGGGTATACCCACTACTACGTATCTTACCGTGGATATCGGTGATGGTGTATGGAACGCACTCAGCGTTCCACAGGACCGGATGTAGTAGGCGGTGCCAAAATTACTGATGGCTGAAACGCAAACTGCGCTCCACTCAACCACATTCACAGGAAGTGATGCAGATAACAACAAGTGGAGCGCATCTGCGCTCCATACATATGTGCCTCTCCGGTCATGACACCTCACTCATCATTCTCGTGGAACGCATGACACCTCCCACCAATCTGTCAGTGGAGCGCATAGTTCTATTCAATAGATACATAGTTCCAACCTACGGGAGTAGAGATATTAAGCATAGGGAAACCTGATTCACCCCTTCACAGGATATTCCCATGTTTATGTTAGGATCTAACTCACAAGTTCTTGTGGGAGTAGCTATGATGGGTGTTTATGAATTAGATATAACGAAGTAAAAAAAGAATAATTATAGATTATAGGAATTAATTGATATATATACACCAGGATACACAACTCCATCGGACAAGGGGTGTCAATCCAACCATAATAACCTGGGTGGGTGCGGGTTCAGTTGAAAATCCCTCCCTGCCTACCCCACATAATTTACCCTATCATAGCATACCCTATTACTTTACCCTAAGCCTATCTAACACGGAGCACTCGCCCTAGAAAGGGCGACCCCGTCCAGAACCTATCCCTAGTCTATCTATCCTATCCCTATATGTCTAGGGATGATATGTAGTTGGTATCCAAACCCGATTCCACCCACCCACAATCAAGTAGTCCAATGATAACAAAAATTAGAACAGAAAAACTATTTTAGTCTTACACGATGTCTATCGATATCCCCAACTCACTAGAGGGTCATATATACTTTCGGTTCACCAATTTCTTGGTTGGTAACCCTTCAGCTTCCCATATCCTTATAACAAAATCTGAGTACTAGAGGTAAGTATTAGCCCACCTTGACGGGTCTCTCCTTTTACTGGTATTCTAAATGAAACACGTATATGTAAGTCTATCATTGAGGCCATGCGGTTTTTGACTTTTGAGTCTGTAAATCCATTCAGACTCCTTACACAATATTTTCCTATCCCAGTCACCCTTTCTGACTGATGGTCTCACAGTATATCATACTGTGTATTAGTGGTGGCTGATGTAAAATGTTTGGTCGTATTCAAATGTTTACATGCCCTACATCTTCCACACTTAAAACAGCCGGGGATCTTCCTATCCAGTCATGTACCCTGCTGTTTTGGGCGATTATAATGACTGTGAACAAGTCGATCACCAATACTACGGCCACGTCTAAACGTGATACTCGGGTAATCATGAATCGCGTCGGCAATATCGGGGTCTGTTCTCAGAATTGGCCAGTATCTCTCCAAAATCTGTCTCATTTGTAATGTATTATTATCATATGTACCAATCAGTCTAATCAGTGATTCACTAGTATCCCTCATGTGTGGTGTCATTAAGTCACTTCTCCTCTGGTGTTTCGCATACTGATATGCTTGTCTGATGATGTTCCTGGGATACCCTCTGTCCTCAAATCTCCCCTGTAATAGCAAAGCCTGTGTGTCAAAATCTGATTCATCAGTACAATTTCTCCTCACCCGCATGAACTGGCCCTTAGGGTTCCCACGTTTCAGAGACAGTGGGTGATAGCTGCTCCAATGTAGTAAATTGTTTGTTGCTGTGGGTTTCCGGTATAGAGATGAGGCCAATCTGTGGCCATTCTTTGATAGTACAACATCAAGGAAACATATAGATTGCTCCGATATTTCACTTGTAAATGAGAGGCCTATGGGGTTCACATTGAGAAATTTCATAAATCTCATAAAGTCCTCTCTCGTACCTGTCCACAGCAACAACACGTCGTCTATATATCGTGTCCAGAATGGGATGAACTCCAACCACCAGTGATCACCTTCAGGGAACACAATGGTGTCCTCCCACCAGCCCAGGAGGAGATTGGCGTACGTGGGGGCACATGGGCTCCCCATTGCCGTCCCCCTGAGCTGGTGGTAGAACTTTCCATCATACAGGAAATAATTATGTGTAAGTACAAATGAGACAAGATCCAGAACAAACTGGTTATGTTTCCTGAACATTGAATCCCTCTTTCTCAGATAGTATTCGATTGCCTCAATGCCAGACACATGTGGGATCGAACTATACAAGGCTTCAACGTCTATACTTGCCAAGTACACATCAGGCTCTACATCCAGTGCGTCTATTTTGCGAAGCAGATCCATACTGTCCCTCGTATAAGATGGTAAATTTATCACATAATCTCTTAGTATTTTGTCGATGTATTGACTGACATTCTGGGTGACTGAATCGATACCTGAGACAATTGGTCTGCCCCGCAGTGGATGTAGGCCTTTATGTACCTTTGGCAAGGCAAGGCTTGTGGATGTTTGGGTAAGAAATAGAGATACTCGTTTTTGTCTATGATTCTATCTCGTAGGGCCCCATCCAGTATCACCTTCAGATCATCTAGATATAGATTGGTAGGGTCCCTTGTGATTGTGGCATAGCAATTCCTGTCATTCAGCATCAGAAGACACATATTGCGATATTTCACATGATCCATAATTACCAGGTTGCCACCCTTGTCTGAGGGTTTGATGACTATAGTGTCACCTTTTTCAAGGGACAGTAGAGCATTCATCTCCTCCTTGGTCATATTTGATGGCAGATGATGCTGAGTGTCCAATTTCTCTAGGTCATTTGTGACCAATTGGAGAAACATTTCAATTGGTCCTGGATCCTCAAGGGGTGGCAACCTGGTACTTTTAGGACGCAGCTCTGTGAAGGGGCCTTCCCCAGGCTCTCTTTGGCCCTCATCATAGAGATTTGCTAACATTTGAACATCTGCTAACTCACTCATGGATATATCTAGTTCAGCACAGGTACGTCGATTCACATGTTTATAAAATTTATGCCACCTAAGTTTACGAGTGAATAAATTTAAATCTTTCACCCACAAGAACGGGTTAAAACGTGTAGTTGGGACAAATGATAGACCTCTTCGAAGAACATGTTCCTCCAGAGGGGTCAGCCTTCTTTCAGTTAAATTAATAATCTGAAGTTGATTATCCTCTACCCGTCTGCTTCCGCCTTCGTACGGCGTGGTATCGGTGCATCCTTCCCTAAAAAAGGGACCTGTGTGACTTGTGTGTGATGTTCCACAGTTGGTTGTGAAGAGGAGGGTAAGGAAGACATAGATGTATATGTACGTGGGGGTATATTTGTTTTGTGGCCCCTTTGTGACCATTTCCCCCCCTCTTTCCCCTCTCCATGAGTTATATTGACGATAATTAGTTTCTGTGTCTGATTGATCAGTTTCCGATGCTGTTGCCTCAGACTCAGAATTTGGGGTAGTGTCTACTGTGGTGAAGTCGTAGGCCCGATGTTCCTTAAATTCCGTTAAATCACGGATATATTGAGAATGTTTCCTTTCTTTCAATTGGGCCTGAAACTTCTCCACTGAAATTTGTAGACTTGATTCCCTTCTATTAAAGTCTGGGTCAGAGTTATGTTTGAGGATTGCTTCTGTGGATTCCTTGAGTTTCTGTGCAGTATCCTCAAACCTAACTTTTTCTTCCTCTAGAAGCAAATTCATAAATCACAATGAGCTGTCTATGGATTCTTTTTCCCACTTTTGTAGTAATACTGGGGAACTAGATCTTTCAGCTGGCTTAATCTGTATTCTCAAGCCCTTGGGTACAATGCGATTTTTTGTATAAGCTTCCAAGGATTGTACTTCCCACCACAATTTGATCTTATTCCGATAATCAACATATAAAGATTTAAAAGCGGTTTTGAGGGAGATAGGTCTCACACTCGTCCCCCTCAGAGAAGGCCTCCTTCGCGTCTGATATCAGTACCTCAGTGTTAATCACTCCTGTCAGGAAGCTGGCCATGAGAACAAAAAGAAAAAATAGGGTTTCACAGACGTAACACCAAATATTTGTGCACCAAGTTTGTCATGTACGTGAAAAAGTAATAATAAACATGTCACAGAATCACGACTTAAAATATACCTTTTATTTCTATAATTAAAATTTCTATTCCAAATAACACACGAGGATATATCTAGGTCAAATTTCTTATCAACAATAAAGGATCTATCACCTATCGGTCAATGAGCCCTATGAATGAAAATATGATATTTCGTCTCAACGCGTTTCACCTGGGCCATAAGCCGGGCTCCTCAGGAGACTCTCAATAATGGTAGGATAGCCGATTGGAGGATCGAAGGTTGCGTGAGGGACAGTAGTGGGATATCAGGTCAGAGATGTACGGAGGGGACAGGTTATGGACGTCCTTTTACATCATGGTCAACTATTTAAAACAAAAGCTTGGGACAATAGGAGCTATTGAAGCGATGGGCAGAGGGGAGAGGGAAAGGTGGATTAGTCGGGCAGCAGCGTTAAGGATAGACTGGAGATACACTGTTAGATGGAATGCCGGAGAGGAGGGTGTTACAGTAGTCCAAGCTGGAGATTACGAGAGCATGTACCAGCAGTTTTGTGGAGTCAGGGATGAGAAAGGAGCGGATTCAGAAAATGTTTTTGAGGGGAAGGCGGCAGGAGGTGGTCAGAAATTTAATGTGTTGTTTAAAAGACAGGGCAGAGTCAAAGGTGACCCGAGGCAGCAGACTTGGGAAATGGGGGACAGAGTGCAGCTCTTGATAGTGATTGACAGATTAGACGGCGGGTTGGAGCAAGATGAGGGGAAAAAGATTATTAGATCTGTTTTGTCCATGTTGAATTTAGAAAGCGGGAGGTGAAGAAAGAAGATATAGCAGATAGACACTCTGGAATTCTGGATAACAGAGAGTTGACATCCAGACCGGAGAAGTAGATCTGAGTGTCATCGGCATAGAGGTGGTTCTTGAATTTGGATTTGTTTTTTTTGATGCGTCCCAGGCCAGAGGTATGGATGGAAAAGAGGCCCAAAAGGCTGACAAATTTCCACCTATTTCTCTCTTTCTTTTTTTTAAGTAGCTTGCATCAAAAATGATGTTAGAAAAACATAGATTTTATTAGTAGGTAAATTCTCTGGACTAATATGTAGAGATGAGCGAACCGGGTTCGGGTTCGAGTCGATCCGAACCCGAACGTTCGGTATTTGATTAGCTGGGGCTGCTGAACGTGGATAAAGCTCTAAGGTTGTCTGGAAAACATGGATACAGCCAATGACTATATCCATGATTTCCACAACATAGCCTTAGAGCTTTATCCAAGTTCAGCAGCCACCGCTAATCAAATGCCGAAAGTTCGGGTTCGGATCGACTCGAGCATGCTCCAGGTTCGCTCATCTCTACTAATATGTAAATTTTAACAACTTCATGCTCCCAGGCATAACTATAGGTCCATGTATGTTTGCAAACATGGATGAAACAGGCAAAGAAGTAGTGCCCGTGCCATCCGCAGTGGGTCCCATCTGTCAATCATAGTCAGACACTCAACATAACTGTCAGGACTGGAGCCGCACTTTTTTAGCAACAGTTAACCCTATAGATGTTCAGAATTGCCTGGATCCCAAAACTATTACTGCATAGAGTGAGGCAGGTCAGATTCGAAAAACAACTCAGTACTGAAACAACATTCAAAATAAAACAAAAACAAACTCCAGGCATAAAGCATTTGAAAAGGTGTTACCCAAACAGTGTACATGAATAGTAAATGCTGTTTACCTGCTTTGCGCCAAGAAATATAGAGTTAGCCATAGTAAATCCCCTCCCAGTACGTATCAGCCAATTGCACCAATTACAACAGACTAAACTATAATTTATAAAAATATGATATCTCCACCATCATTGCAAAGAATATTATAAATCATACTGTAAATATGCGTAAAAGTTATTATGGCTATGGCAGTAAAACCTATCACACTGCTTAAAACTCAGTATCGACATTTTACAATCTATACACTGTGTCTAAAACAGATTAAATGGTGGAAATAAATACAAGCTGTCATTGAAAAGAACCTAGAGCAAAACTGGAAAGGCTGATCAACACAGCCCGAGTGGCCTCTTCACCCCAGCTTTACGCTGCACACTGACCCAGGCTGACCCAATAAAAACAAATATAACTCTAAAAAGATAGTCAATAGCAAAGAATCACCTCAAACTTGTTTCTTGACTTTTATTGCTATTGTATGCAGTAGAAATTTACACAGTTTGGGTCAAGTATGAAGGTAAATTAAATCTCCTCTGAATACCTCTGGGATTCTACTCTTCTTCTTCTTCGGGTATTTCATACAACAGAAACAATACAATATCTCCAATTGAAAACGCATCTTATTTCTCTTCTTGTCAATTCATGGTGTAAATTAGACTTGTCTAAAATTTCTTTTTAATTTCATTTATTCCCAGACTACTTGTAGCCGGTGTCAACTTTTATTGAATAACCAATCAGTCATGATTTATTTATGAATTAGAGAAGAAAAGGAGGCCGATTCGTTTCCTAACCTCGGCTTGTAAGATAAATGCGCAGCTACAATTTATTTACCAGAATACACAGGGAAGGTTGCTATATTTTGAAAGAGTATAATAAAATTAAAACATAAAGACATATTTAAAAGGGAACTTCACCCAAAAATAATGTTGGCCATGTTTTCCAAGAAGTTAATCACAAAGATTCATCCCCCTGATGAAGCCACCAATGTATGGAGAAACCTGAAGTAATTGTTCACCCTGCATGCATCGAATATTACACCATATCCATTCAAATCAATGGGTTGTCTGTGTAATGCAGGACTGTCCTCCTGAATAAAATGTGCTCCTTATAATTGGCTGTTCTTTACTAAGATTTTCTGCTAAAAGGCATAGAGGAAGGATCCAGCATGGTGCAATATGATAGGGATGTCTACATTGGACAATACATTTTAGCTTTCCAGATAATAAATTGATTGCAGGATATTTCACTGCTAGAAGCTCCACAGATCCCCTGTAAATCTGTAGTCTGCTTGGAATCCTGGGAACAATTGTTCAACTTCCCTTCAGTGCCCCCCACAGGAGAAAAAATGCATTACACTTTGTTATTGGGCTAGTAGATTAAAGTCTTGATCAGAACCCTTCTTCTATTTTATATATATATATATATATATATATATATATATATATATATATATATTTAACAATTGTCTGCTATATGGTAACCCCTTGTTAAATACTTTATAATGAACTGTGAAGCTGACCCCACTGTTCTATTATAGCTGACCCCATCTCTATTATAGAGGAGTTCTATTGTCAGTGGACGCCTATTGATTTTAATGACGGCTAGCCTCCCATGTAATAAGCATTCTCAGTATGATTCTCTAGTGATAAGCGTTGATGACAGGATTTGTGTGTGGAGCCACAATGCTTCTGTAATGTCCTTGTTGTCAACACACATATCGGCCATGTACAAGGGGTGTCCATCCGCTAAAGGTTAATATCTTGTATCTTAAAGTCCAACAAGCCCATAAAAACTAATTTCCTTCCTTACCTTGACCTCTTTTTAGGCACCCTGCTAGTTCTAGTCATTTTAAAGTGGTTAGAATAAGGATTACCCTGGAATAAACTAAGCCCTATAAACATTGAATGCTATTGAATCAATAATACTAATTGTCCAAAGTGGCATGGGGCTGATCAATGGCGTACACATCCCCGAGCATTGATTGCAAGAAGTGTTCGCTTTCTTTTCTTCTGACAATAGCGGATTCACTTCTTACTGGTGGTAAAGTAAATCAATAAAAAAAAATTATTCATTTTACCATTATATTTTTATCCTCATTTCCATGCACTGAAGAGCAAGAGGATCTATAGCACCTGTTCTTCCTGATCCCAGGAGTTTATGCCTGAATCCTGCAATATAACACTTCTACACAATGCTGACAAATTATAGATATTCATTATACAAATAATAATTTCCCACACCACCAGGAGGCATTAAAATATCTCTAACATGGTCCCCCCCCCCCACCCCCACCCCCGGGAACTGGTGACCGTTCCTGTGAGTAGCTCATTGGTAAGTTTTGTCCTGAAAACTCCATTAAGGTATACAAATCTGTAAGCTGGTTCACCCTACTTCCCCTCTTAGGTCTGTTATTTATTACATCTCACTAGTTGGATAGTTTGGTGACTCCAATGTATTTTAGACGTGTACAAAAAATGTCCATTAAGGCAAAGCGAACTAAGAAATTTTAGGTAGTGTAAGCTCAACCAGGGGGTTAGTGAGTATAGTCCTTTGTACCATTTGTTGCTTTTTTTCTTAATAAGATAAATGCAGTTTTTTTTACCTTTCAAAGAGTTTCGGCAATACAGCAATTGTGGAGTATGTCATTGGGGTTCTCTGATATAAGTAGAATACCGAGACAGCCTGCTAGGACTGGAAAAGAAACACTATATACTATTGCAGAGTACAGCATCAGCTCTCCAGACAATCTTTGGGAGTAGCCAATCACCAAGGTTGCAAAGTGTTTGGAACAGAACCAGCAAAACAGGGAGAGCACACCATGAGCAGAGCAGGGAGAGCAACACAAGCAGAGCAGGGAGAGCGCAACATGAGCAGAGAAGGGAGAACACAACATGAGCAGAGCAGGGAGAACGCAACATGAGCAGAGCAGGGAGAGCACAACATGAGCAGAGCAGGGGGAGAGCAACACAACATGAGCTGAGAAGGGAGAACGCAACATGAGCAGAGCAGGGAGAGCACAACATTAGCAGAGCAGGGAGAACACAACATGAGCAGAGCAGGGAGAGCACAGCATGAGCAGAGCAGGGGGAGAGCACAACATGAGCAGAGCAGGGGGAGAGCAACACAACATGAGCTGAGAAGGGAGAACGCAACATGAGCAGAGCAGGGAGAACACAACATGAGCAGAGCAGGGAGAGCACAATATAAGAAGAGCAGGGAGAACACAACATTAGCAGAGCAGGGAGAACACAACATGAGCAGAGAAGGGAGAACACAACATGAGCAGAGCAGGGAGAGCACAACATAAGCAGAGCAGGGAGAGTGCAACATGAGCAGAGCAGGGAGAGCACAACATGAGCAGAGCAGGGAGAACACAACATTAGCAGAGCAGGGAGAACACAACATGAGCAGAGCAGGGAGAACACAACATGAGTAGAGCAGGGAGAACACAACATGAGCAGAGCAGGGAGAACACAACATGAGCTGAGAAGGGAGAACACAACATGAGCAGAGCAGGGAGAGTGCAACATGAGCAGAGCAGGGAGAACACAACATGAGCGTGCGCGGTCACCAGGTGCCTGGTGTGTTTTCCTGCGCTCCGGTAAGTTTGGGGGGGGGGGTGCGCAGTGGTGCAGTGTGCAGCGAGACGGGGGAACGGGGGGGGGGGAGATTGCGCAGTGGTGTGGTATGGAGTCGCCCGCGGGGTGGGGGGGTTGTTTGCAATGAATGCGCGGTGGGCTGGGGGCATCGGCAGCCTGGGTTTGCCTCAGGCGGCAGAAAGCCTGGAAACGGCCCTGAGAGCAGGGAGAGCACAACATAAGCAGAGCAGTGATAGCACAACATGACTAGAGCAGGGAGAGTGCAACATGAGTAGAGAAGGGAGAGTGCGACATAAGCAAAGCAGGGAGAGCGCAACATAAGCAGATCAGGGAGAGAGCAATATGAGCAGAGCAGGGATAGCACACCATGAGCAGAGCAGGAAGAGCACAACATAAGCACAGCAGGGAGAGCACACCATGAGCATAGCAGGAAGAGCACAACATAAGCAGAGCAGGGAGAGCACAACATGAACAGAGCAGGGAGAGCGCTACATAATCAGAGCAGGGAGAGCGCTACATAATCAGAGCAGGGAAAACGCAACATGAGCAGTGCAGGGAAAGCACAACATAATCAGAGCAGGGAGAGCACAACATAATCAGAGCAGGGAGAACGCAACATGAGCAGTACAGGGAGAGCGCAACATGAACAGGGCAGGGAGAGCGCGACATGAGCAGAGCAGGGAGAGTGCAACATGAGCAGAGCAGGGAGAGCGCGACATGAGCAAAGCAGGGAGAGCACAACATAAGCAGAGCAAGTAGAGTACAACATGAGCAGAGCAGGGAGAGTGCAACATGAACAGAGCAAGGAGAGCGCAACATGACCAGAGCAGGGAGAGCACAAAATGAGTAGAGCAGGGAGAGCCCAACATAAGCAGAGCAGGGAGAGCGTGACATGAGCAGAGAAGGGAGAGCGCAATATGAGCAGAGAAGGGAGAGCGCAACATGAGCAGAGCAGGGAGAGCGCAACATGAGCAGAGCAGGGAGAGTGCAACATGAGCAGAGCAGGGAGAGCGCAACATGAGCAGAGCAGGGAGAGTGCAACATGAGCAGAGCAGGGAGAGCGTGACATGAGCAGAGCAGGGATAGCACAACATCAGTAGCAAGAAGAGTGCATCATCAGGGGATGAAAACAGAGGGACCCAAGCTGACGAGAAAAGATCGGAGCACCATCACAGGACTTAGTAAGGTGAACATACAGCATTTTAATAGCCCATTTTTATTTACGTCTCTATTCTTTCAATTCTTGCTATCAAAGGTAAAATTAAGAATCCTATGTAAAGAGTTTCATGAAAATATGGGGATTTATATAAAGAATGATATCTGAAAAGCAAGTGATAAACTCGCCTGGTCAGGTCATTTGATAAAAGCCAGCCACATTTCAAGAATTAGAAAAAAAATGCATAAATATTCCCATCAGACAGAATTCAGAGATTGTGTTTGGTAATGAGATTCGCTCCGTGTTGCAGGAGGATGATATTATTACAATGACAGTGTGGTGTTCAGTGTTCTTGTGTAAGGCTACCTGCTATGGCCTAATGTGTAGCAAAGTGTATTAGACCATTTCATCATCATTTACTGGAGCCATTTTAATAAACAGAACCCTAAAAAGGTTAACCAGGATTAGAAGAACACATTGCTGTCTTCTTCCAGAAAAAGCGTCATTCTTTTCCTCAGATTGAGTGCGGTATCACAGCTCAGTTTTAATTAATTGGATAAAATGGGGTTGTAACACCATGCCCAACCTGAGGACAGCTGTGGTGCTGTTTTTGGAAAAGGTGGGCAGTTTTTTTTTTAATTTAAAGAGAATGTACCACTGTTTTTTTGTTTTTTTTTTACATTAGCAGTTCACTGCAGTCGTGTGGGGTCCCAGTGACGCTTTTCTTTTTTTTTTTTCTTTTTTTTAAACGCCGCCTAGTTTCCGGGCCTGGCCCTATTTTTTGGCTGTGCACCAGCCTGGCTCTATGCAGCCGTACTTAACACTGTGGTCTAATTGTGCGTTTACATAGAGCGATAATTTGCTCAATCGAATGATTAACAATTTCAACTGTAGGGACACAGTTTGACAGATTTGGCTGTTTAATGTTTAATGGTTACAAATTGGTCCCTTTAGGTGTGGAGATATGGTTATTCTAGTTCAGACTTTTTATGGTGCATGTATATCCATACAGGTAGTGACTACAGACTGGAGTCACTGATGGTAAATTCAGCCACTTGGACAGGATTTAGGAAGACAAAGCCCTGTTTATATAAGGTCTCACAACTGACATTGCACAAATCAATCCATGACGGGGAAATGACTGCCAGAAGAACACAGAGACAAGATTGTGTGAGGGCACAGGGCACAGGAGTACAAAAGAAAATTTTGTTGTCAGCACAGGAGGTGGAGTTCAGATAGAGAAGGGATGAGGAGGACACAGACAGTGAGTCCTGAACTCACCCCCACCAGCTGTCCCTGCCTACTTGACTCAGACAACCCTAGGTGGCTGCAAGCAACTGGGCGACAGCATGCAACTAAGGTGTAAAATATAAAAGGAAGACAAGACAAACAAGACAACACCAAAGTGGTAGTCATACAGACCAATAGAGAGGTCAGAGGTACAAAGTGATCAGAAAACCAGGTAAAGGGAAAAAGAGATTACAGAATGAAGGGTTCCCTTAACACGCTTATAGTACAGCTAATACCCAGCTCAGACTACAGGACAAACAAACACTTTATATGAGGTCAAGGACCCAGTCCAGCACGGGATTGGACCAGGTACACATAACACTGACTGACAAGGCAGAAGGTTAATCACCTAACAAAACAAAGGTTAACTGTTACCTGACCAGAGGGAACTGAGAAGGGAAGAGATGGGTGTGGTACAATATCAATTACTAAAGCAGAAGGAATTGATCTGTGTTCAGACAGTGTTTAGAGTGGTGGAAATGAAACATAGAATTCAAACACCAAATCGTTCAAATACAAAATCATGGCTAAGAGCGAAGGCTTGGCCATATACCACAAGCTGAGGTCCGAACATGCTGTAAGTTCCCTAGAGTACAGTGGTCTCCATTATTTTTAAGTGGAAGAAGTGTGGAACAATGGGGACCCCACCAAAAAAAATAATCAGGGGAGATGGACCTTGGCAACAGAGGTGACCAAGAACACAATGGATGAGCTCTAAAGATCATGTGTGCAGATGAAAGAAAACTCCAGAAGGTCAGCCAGCAATGCAACCTCCACCAATCTGGTCTTAATGGCAGAGTGCCCAAAAAGAAGGTTCTCCTTAGTAAAAGTCACATGAAAGCCTTCCTGTATTGTTTGCATTATATATGTATATTTACATAGTTACATAGTTAATACAGTTGAAAAAAGACACATGTCTATCAAGTTCAACCAAGGAGGGGATGGATACAGGGAAGGGGGAGGGGTGATAGGTTCTATACATATGCATTTATATTATTTTGCTCTAAGAACTTGTCTAGCCCTGTTTTAAAGCCCTCTACTGTTTTTGCTGTGACCAGATCCTGTGGTAGACTGTTCCACAGATTCACAGTTCTCATGGTAAAGAAGGCTTGTCGCCTCCGGAGGTTGAACTTTTTTTTCTCGAGGCGGAGGCAGTGCCCCCTTGTCCTTTGAGGGGGTTTTACCTGGAACATCTTTTCCCCATATTTCTTGTAGGGGCCATTTATATATTTATATCAATTAATCATATCTCCCCTTAAACGTCTCTTCTCCAGACTAAACAAATGTAATTCTTTTAATCTCTCCTCATAACTAAGATGCTCCATTCCCCTTATTAGTTTAGTTGCCCGTCTTTGTACCCTCTCCAGCTCTAGAACATCCTTTTTATGAATCGGGTTACAAAACTGGACGGCATACTCCAGATGAGGCCACACCAAAGCTTTATAAAGCGGTAATATTATATCCCTGTCCCGAGAATCCATGCCTGTTTAAATGCATGACAATATCCTGCTGGCCTTAGAAGCAGCTGACTGACATTGTGTACTGTTCTGTAGTCTATTATCTACAAGTACACCCAGATCCTTCTCCATCAGCAACTCTCCCAGAGTAACTCCCCCCAGGACATATGATGCATGTGGGTTATTAGTACCCTGGTGCATAACTTTACATTTATCCACATTGAACCTCATTTGCCAAGTGGACGCCCAAACACTCAGTGTGTCTAAGTCATCCTGTAACATCTGCACATCCTCCATAGACTGTACTGTACTACAAAGCTTGGTGTCATCTGCAAAGATAGAAACATTGCTGTTAATTTCATTCTTAATATCATTAATAAACAAGTTAAACAGAAGAGGGCCCAGTACTGACCCTTGGGGTACACCACTTATTACTGGGGACCATTCGGAGTAGGAATTATTGACCACCACTCTCTGGGTACGATTATTAAGCCAGTTTTCAATCCAGTTACACATTAAACTTTGCAAACCGATAGAATTTAACTTACCCATCAGACGTCCATGAGGAACTGTGTCAAACGCTTTAGCAAAATCCAGGTACACTATATCCACAGCCGCGCCGCCATCCAGGCTTCTACTTACCTCTTCATAGAAACATATTAGGTTGGTTTGACAGCTTCTGTCCTTAGTAAAACCATGCTGGTTATCACTTATAATACTATTAGCCACTACATATTCCTGGATGTAGTCCCTTATAAGCCCCTCAAATAGTTTCCCCACAATGGACGTTAAGCTTATTATTATTATTATTATTATTATTATTATTTATTTATAAAGCGCACTTAATTCCAGAGCGCTATACAGGCGACAAGGGTAACAAACAAAAACAATACAAGATCAAAACACATTACATGAAGGCAGATGGCAGACTGATACATGGGGAGAAGGACCCTGCCCGCGAGGGCTTACAATCTATAAGCTTACAGGTCTGTAGTTACCTGGGGAAGTTCTGGGGAGCCCTTTTTGAAAATCGGCATTACATTTGCCTTACGCCAGTCCCTCGGCACAATACCAGTAAGCAAAGAATCACTGAATATTTCATACAAGGGTAGAGAAATTACAGAACTGAGTTCCCTAAGAACTTATCTTGGACCATATCTATAGTAAACCAGTTCAGTACATTACATGTGTTAGCAGCACTGGCCCCACCCACCTCAGTACTGGCCCCACCCACCACAGCTCCATCCTCTTCTTTTGTATATACAGAACTGAAGAACCCATTAAGTAACTCAGCTTTCTCCTGATCCGCAGTTATTAACTCCCCGTCACCATTATTTAGGGGTCCTACATGCTGACCTTGGGTTTTTTGCATTAATATATTTGAAGAATTTTGGGGGGTTTCTTTTGCTATCTGTAGCTACCTGCCTTTCATTGTGAATTTTTGCTGCTTTTATTACATTTTTACAGGTTTTGTTGACTTTTTTGTAATGTTTAAAGGCTACAGCTGACCCCTCTGATTTGTATTTTTTGAATGCCCCTTTTTTCTCATTTATAGCCCTTCTAACCTCGGTTGTAAGCCATGTGGGATTGGATTTTAACCGTTTATATTTGTTACCCATAGGAATATATTTGGCAGTACAGTTATTTAATGTGGATTTGAAGATTTCCCATTTATTAGCTGTATCAGTATGTGACAGCAGCCGCTCCCAGTCTATGCCCTGAAGTTCTGCCCTGAACCCAGGGAAATTGCCCCTTTTAAACCCAGGAAAATTGGCCCTTAGTGTAGGGTTCATTCCGATATGGTAACCTTAACATGACCCACACAATTTGACTAAATGCAATTGATCATGTTACATACAGTGCAATGATGTAATCTTTCCTTGTTTTGGGCAAACACAGTGCCCAAAACATAGTATGTTGGGGGTAGTAGTTGTATGGCTGACACAGTATAGTATGTTGGGGGTATTTGTTGTATGGCTGACACACAGTATAGTATGTTGGGGGTATTTGTTGTATGGCTGACACATAGCACTAGTATAGTATGTTGGGGGTATTTGTTGTATGGCTGACACACAGTATAGTATGTTGGGGGTATTTGTTGTATGGCTGACACATAGCACTGGTATAGTATGTTGGGGGTATTTGTTGTATGGCTGACACATAGCACTAGTATAGTATATTGGGGATAGTAGTTGTATGGCTGACACATAGCACTAGTATAGTATATTGGGGATAGCAGTTGTATGGCTGACACACAGCTATACAACTACTATCCCCAACATACTATACTGTGTCAGCCATACAACTACTACCCCCAACATACTATACTAGTGTTATGTGTTAGCCATACAACTACTACCCCCAACATACTATACTAGTGCTGACCCATAGCACTAGTATAGTATGTTGGGGATAGTAATAGCTGTAGTGGAGCAGAACCTTCACATCCTGGCTCAGCCTCTTCTGCTCCATGCTGCCCGGTCCCGGCATCACTCCCCCTCCCTTCCCCTTCCGCTGTGACTCCCGGCCCCCGCACACAAGCCGCAGCCTCCTCACTACTTGCTTCTTGTCACTGTACATCGCCTGCTGTGTACGGAGCGGCTCCGATGCTGCTGACACTTTTGACAGCGCTATTTAACTGTGTAACTGTCAAGTGTCAGCAGCATCCGAGCCGCTCCGTACACAGCAGGCGATGTACAGTGACAAGAAGCAAGTAGTGAGGAGGCTGCGGCTTGTGTGCGGGGGTTCGGGAGTCACAGTGGAGCACACCCCAGTATGAATTCCGCCCCATGGTGACAGCGACATGCAGCCCTACCCGGGCGGACCCGGCAGGTTGCAAAGGAGAGGTCGGCCAGTGGGTAGTGAGTTAACCTCCGACCGTATCACATGGATTGTGGCATGCTGACCCACTCTGACCTACTTTGCAGCGCCCTGCTCCTGTTCACAGACCGGGCAGCAGAAGCTGGTGAGCCGGGGGGATGACGACACCGGGACCGGGCAGCACGGAGCAAGAGCTGGTGAGCAGGGCGGGCAGCACACAGAACATCTATGTCACCCTTGTCTTGCCACTTTGGTCCTGTCACCCTTGTCCCGTCACCCTTGTCTTGTCATGCACTATTTCCTCTATATTCGCCTGACTTACTGCCTCTTACATATGGGCCAGTTACCATTCTCTGTTCGTCCACCCTACATATATATACCCCTTTACAGCTATCCTGTAACTACTCTAGTCTATATACCTACTATTTAAGTGGATCATTTGCTTGGATGCTGATTAGCTACTATGTACCCCTTCCTCTGCATCCTATTGTATATAAGTGTATATATATATATGTTCTGTCGTCTTGTATTTATAACATATTTTCACATTTATCATGTTAGTTCATTAATAGGTATACTTTCGGTATCATGTATATCCTGTATTTATACAATGTTCATTCATTACAGAGATCCATTAGCCTGAAGAAGGTCCGGGAAGGGCCGAAAGCTTGCCTTACTATTATGATCTCTATTGCATAGTATCTCATATTGGTCGGAGTATACATCATTCTTTTCACTGTATAATAAACTTTTTCACTTCTGCATAACATTGAGTGCCGTGGACTTTACTACTTGTTGGATACATGGTTGAAGAACCACAACCCACTGAGCACCTACTAGCGAGAGGTGTGCAACACTGATTTGCTATACAGCACACAGAACATGGCCGGCACTCAGCTAGCCGACGGCCGTGTTCTCTGCACTATACTTTATGTTAAGCTGCGCTATCGCGCAGCTTAATATAAAGTATCGTTACCAGGAAATCCTGGTACCGAACCGTTTTTTTTGCCCCCGAATATCAATAGTAGTATCGATATTTTGGTGCATTGTGCATTACTAGTTCCCCTATAAGATGACTGACAAAGGAAAGAAACTTCTTTATATGTTATCTCTCCACCATACATTCCGTAAAATTAAATATCACTAGATTTAGTTTTTTTTTCCTGTCGGTCTTGGGAATCCATTGAAGCCATGGTGAATCCTCTCTTTATTGAATGTAATGAATTGCACTTCGACTGTAGATTTAACTGCCATTATTCTACATACATTTAATTGGTTGGCTCGTCTGCATAATTGCTCTATCTCTGGGGAACGCTGCGCCTGTTTTCCCACTTTGCAAGGATTTAGATAAAAAAGCTTTTCATTAGAGTTAAATATGGTTCTCTTTCCGCGTACCCACTGCAGGACCTATCCCCATGTTTGACCTTCTTCAAAGAAGTTAATTAATAGTCCACAAAACTCTTCTATAAACCTAATAAACCGGGAATGTGAAGCCGACTTCATTCAGAACTTCATTTTATGCTTTAATTTTTAGGGTAATGCATGCATTAATATGCGACTTTTTATCCTGAAATATATACAACCGGTAATAAAAGCCTCCTCCAATATTTATTCATCAATAATTACCATACCAAAGTCTACCTTAATTACAGTATGGAGAGAGTCTTAATATTCATAGAATCGTATATAATGGTCTATAGTGCGAGAAATCCAGAATAAAAATGGGTTCCGCTTATTACTATTGAGTCATTTATGTGACTATATGATGAGAATATAATAATGAACCTGTCAACAAAGGATGGACTGGGCACAATGACTAGAAATGGCTAGAAATAAAGTGGTAGTAAATGGGAAACTGGTTCATTATGAGGATACAGAGAATGTGCATCAACGTGAAGGGGATCTTTTAAGATTTAAAAGGTTATACCGTACCTATTTTGAGCAGGTTTGTGCTGAGGTGGCTGGGTAGATAAGGTGCAACAGTATGCTCAGGAGTGGCTAAATACACTATATACATGGAAAAAATGCATTGTACAACAGGCACCTAATGTGTATGAAACATTAAAGCCATTGATATGAAGCCATTGATATGTGATTGATGAAGGTTCAAATTCAGTAACCCCCGCCAATAAGGAGAAAGTCGTAACATCTATTCAAGTGCAGGTCAATTCAGTTGAAGTAACATCGGCTAAGCCATGGGTAAACTTCAATGCCAGGCACAACCACATGGACAAGAGTGGCAGCATGACAAATGTACCACGGTGTTCCAACCCCTTAATTCTGCTGATCAGCATGTAACAGTGGCATCTGTTGGCATGTGGGATGTTTTGGTACTCACTCATGGGCCATGATTGCTGCTTCGCATCCATATTGGCTGGCCCAGCCTTTCTCCTCTTCTCTCTCTCTCCAGTAAGGTAACACAGCCAGGCCACACGAGTTGGGGCGTTATACAGAGCTTAAATTACCCTAAAATAGAATGTTTTCACAATGCATGTTGTTATATTTGGCCTATTGCTCCTTAGTAGAGGTGAGCAAACTTGTTTGGCAACATTTGGCAACTGTTTGGCAACATTCTCCGTACCTGAACACTTGGGAGGACATTTATCAAGGGGTTCGCGCCTAATTTTTGTGAATAATTGCATTTTTCACCCATTTTGGTTTAAGTTCTATTTTTCTATATGTTCGCATAATTAGGATTTGCACCCAATTTATCATTTGCGACTTTTTAAAAAGTCGCATAAACAGGCGCAAGCTTACGTCTGGTCAGAACCAGGTGAATAAAACTGCGCATTTTTTTGCGCCTTTTTATTTAGATGCATTTACTATGGGAGTTCTACATTTTAATGAATCAGTCACAAGATATTAGAACAAAATACACACCAATCCCCATTAGAATAGTTGCACTAATTAGACTCCTTAGTAAATGTCCCTCTTGGTATTATACTCCCAGTGACTGGAGAGGTTGGATGGCACCATAGGGAGCCATAGGCATCCATGTTTTCTTAGCAGTTCTAAAGTGGCATCCAACTTCTGCAACATCTGGGAGTCAAATGCCAAATCCTGGGGTTTGGAGAACATTGCTTTACCTGAAAAGTTTGGCAAGTTCACTCAACACTACTAATTAGTCAAAAGAGTCATTTCAAAGGTGAAATATCTGAAGTGTCAGCTAATACAGCTAATAGTAGCCAATAGTCATGAATAAGGTTGAGAGAATCTAAAGTAAGATTCCCCACACCCAAATCTAATGAATCAGTTGTTGATTAATTTAGTCTTATAAGTCATTCCGCTTTCTAAGTGTCCTGATCCCCCTGGGAAGACTTAGATAAGATGGTTCATAGCGCACTGCAGACTTCATGGAACATTTGGAAAGTGCAACAACTTTTACTAGACTAAATAGATCAATGACCAATTCATTAGATTCTTACTGCAGATTCGCTTAGCTCCAGTCATGAACTGAAGAATCAATCTGGGCTATCCATTTTATATCAAATAACTGCAAATTATTGACTGAATGAAGTAATGATTTAACCCAATGTTTACCAAAAGGTTTGGAACCAGCCTGTTCTGCCCTAATTGTTATGGTGATACTGTAGCCAGTGGCGGATTAAATGTACCCTGGGCCCCGAGCTGTCCACCCAACCTGCCCCCCCCCCCCAGTCAATTTGCCCACATTATAATCTGCTACTGCCCACCCCACCTCCACTGCCCCCAATAAACATATTGTCACCTCACCTGGTCCCCTGTGTTGCCCCAAGGTCACAGCAGCACAGAGGATGTCAGGAGAGGAGGGTGCTGATCTTATAGGAGAGGTCACAGCAGCACAGAGGATGTCAGGAGAGGAGGGTGCTGATCTTATAGGAGAGGTCCGAGCAGCACAGAGGATCTCAGGAGAAGAGGGTGCTGATCTATAGGGGAGGTCACAGCAGCACAGAGGATGTCAGGAGAGGAGGGTGCTGATCTATAGGAGAGGTCCGAGCAGCACAGAGGATGTCAGGAGAGGAGGGTGCTGGTCTTATAGGGGAGGTTGCAGCGCCCAGCAGCACAGAGGATGTCAGGAGAGGAGGGTGCTGATCTATAGGGGAGGTCCCAGCAGCACAGAGGATGTCAGGAGAGGAGGGTGCTAATCCTATAGGAGATGGTCCCCCTTTATAGATGGTCTCTCTCTTTCCCCCCTTATAGATGGTCCCCCTCTTTCCCCCTTTATAGATGGTCCCCCTCTTTCCCCCTTTATAGATGGTCCCCCTCTTTCCCCCTCTATAGATGGTCCCCCTCTTTTCCCCTTTATAGATGGTCCCCCTCTTTCCCCCTCTATAGATGGTCCCCCTCTTTCCCCCTCTATAGATGTTCCCCCTCTTTCCCTCTTTCCCCCTTTTTTTAGATGGCCCCCCTCTTTCCCCCTTTTTTTAGATGGCCCCCCTCTTTCCCCCCTTATAGATGGTCCCCCTCTTTTCCCCTCTATAGATGGTCCCCCTCTTTCCCCCTTATAGATGGTCCCCGTTTCCCCCCTTATAGATGGTCTACCTCTTTCCCCCCTTATAGATGGTCCCCCTCTTTCCCCCTTTATAGATGGTCCCCCTCTTTCCCCCCTTATAGATGGTCCCCCTCTTTACCCCTCTATAGATGGTCCCCCTCTTTCCCCCTTATCCGGTACGTGCGCTCCCAGTACCGGAAGTCAGGGCCCCAGGTGGCACTAGGAGCTGTGTGATGCGCGCGCTGCCGGGGAGAGGACGGGACACCCCCGGCAGCCGCGCATCAGCCGGAGGCAGCCGGAGACTCTTGTGACCGCAAGCGAAACAATGCTTGAGGTCACAAGAGTGCATTATAATTTGGGCGGCGTGGCATGGGCCCCCCGGAGCCTCGGGCCCCGGGCGGCCGCCCAAACCGCCCACATTATAATCCGCCACTGACTGTAGCTGTCTAATGATGGTAATGATTTTTATTTCATTCTGAAACCTTTTCTCAATTCTGTACTCCCCCTGTGACCCTTTCTCCATTTTGTACTCCCCTGGGACCATTTCTCCATCCTATACTCCTCTGGATCCGTTCCTCCTTTCTATACTCCCCCTGGGAGCCTTCCTCCTTTATACTCCCTCTGGGAACCTTCTTCCTTTATTCTCCCCCTGGGACCCTTCCTTCATTCTGTACTCCCCGTGGGAACCTTTCTCTGTTCTGTACTCCCCCTGGGAACCTTTCTCTGTTCTGTACTCCCCCTGGGAACAATCCTCCGTTCTGTACTCCTCCTAGAAACCTTTCTCCGTTCTGTACTTCCCCTGGGAGCCTTCCTCTGTTCTGCACTCCTCCTAGAAACCTTCCTCCATTCTGTATTCCCCTGGGACCCTTCTTCTGTTCTGTATTCTCCATGAGACATCTCATACTTTATACTCCCCCCTGAGAACCTTCCTTCATCCTGTACTGCCCCTGGGATCATTTCTCTGTTCTGTATTGCCCCTGGGAACCTTCCTCCATTCTTTCCTCCCCCCTGGGAACCTTCCTCCATTCTTTCCTCCCCCTGGGAACCTTCCTCCATTCTGTACTGCCCCTGGGAACCTTCCTCCTTTCTGTCCTCCCCCTGGAAACTTCCTCCATTCTGTACTGCCCCTGGAAGCCTTCCTACATTCTGTACTGCCCCTGAGAACCTTCCTCCTTTCTGTCCTCCCCCTGGAAACTTCCTCCATTCTGTACTCCCCTTGGGAGCCTTCCTCCATTCTGTACCCCCCCTGGGAACCTTTCTCCATTCTGTATTCTCCCTAAGATTTCTCATACTTTATCCTCCCCTAGGAGCCTTCCTACATTCTGTACTGCCCCTGGAAGCCTTCCTACATTCTGTATTCCCCCCATGGAGCCTTCCTCTGCTTTGTACTCCCCCTGGGAACCTTCCTCCATTCTGTGCTCTCCCTGGAAACCTTCCTCCATTCTCTACTGCCCCTGGGAACCTTCCTCCATTCTGTACTGCCCCTGGGAACCTTCCTCCATTCTGTACTGCCCCTGGGAACCTTCCTTCATTCTGTATTGCCCCTGGGAACCTTCCTCCGTTTTGTCCTACCCCTGGGAACCTTCCTCCCTTCTGTACTCTCCCTGGGACCCTTCCTCCGTTCTGTATTCTTCCTTAGACTCCTCATACTTTATACTCTCCCCCTGAGACCCTTCCTCCGTTCTATACTCTCCCTGAGAATCCTCATTTTTTATACTCTCCCTCTGGGAGCCTTCCTCCATTCTGTATTCTTCCTTAGACTCCTCATACTTTATTCTCTCCCTCTGGGACCCTTCCTCCATTCTATATTCTCCCTGAGAATCCCCATACTTTATACTCTCCCTCTGGGAGCCTTCCTCCGCTCTGTACTCCCCCTGGGAATTTTCCTTCATTCTGTACTGCCCCTGGGACCCTTCCTCCTTTATACTACTTTATGGCTTCTGCCAATAATCTAATTATAAATCCACCCAGCTCTTCATGTCTGTATCATTTTATATACCGAATAGCACTTGAATAAACCAATGGTTTTGCAAAACTCCTAGTTTAAGTTGCATTTATTCACAGCGTCCTCTAGCCTTAGAAATATACTTCGAAGGGGCATGCAAATGTGGAGATACTGAGGCTTCTTCATTTAGTTAATTATTTCCCAGATGTCTGAGTCACTTTAGACATCGATGTCATGCTTCAGACATGAAACCTCATTTATACTTCCTAAAAAATGATTATTTTCAGCCAGGGGAATTGAGTTTTTTGTTTTTTTGTTTCCTCCAAACAAAGAACATGGAAAGCTTTTATAAATATACTGCAAATAAAGCTGATTGTGAGTTATAAGACAGCGTGGCCGTTCTAGGGTTTTCTTGCAATCAATGTTATTCCTGGCACCATCCAATATCTTGACATCCTTAGATTTGTGTTGGTCACTCAGGACCTCATGGGAACATATTCTGCTATACACAGCTCTCTAGAAATCGTTTATCATTTTCCTGCAATCTTTAAAGTAGATACAATGTACAGAAGAGGTGGATGTCAAATGATTCATAATGTATCTCATTAGATCTAAAGAGCGCCATTAAAGTGGAGGTATTTACATGTGTCAGCAGTATGCAAAGCATGCAGACAGGAGCGGAGTGAGGCCGATGACAGATTCCAAGACTTTCCAGTGCAGTCTGCTTTATGGATATTAATAGGCAGAAATTAAAACACAAATGGAGCAAACACACTGCTGCTGACTCTGGTTAGGCTCATGCAATGATAATTTATGGATATCAGATGGGTCTTATGGGGTTGGACTGAACAAGTCTAATCAGGGATTCAAGCCACAGTATGAAAAGCAGAAAGAATGTACTAAATATACCTGTACATGCTAATAAAGGTGTCATCGGCAATGGAGCACATCATGTAAGTAGACCTAAGAGTAAGGAAACAGGGACTTTGCCTTGTGAGTATAAAGTACCATGTCCTGCGTTAGTTCTCTTCCCCATATATGTCACATAGTGTGTAAATAACTATCCCAAACAATGCCTACCGTGTTTCCTTTAAAAATAAGACAGTGCCTCATATTATTTTTGGCTCCCAAAAAGGCACTATGTCTTATATAAGGGGATGTCTTATTCCCCCCCCCCCCACCAGCTCTCCCCCATCCCCCCGGCTCAGCCCACAAGGCTCTCCCCCAGCTCTCCCCTCTGGTTCACTCACCAACCTAAAGAAGGACCACGAGTGTTCGGTGGGCACGTACGGGGGAGCGTACTTCGGGGACATACGTCGGAGCATGGAGCGGGCCGTACGGCAGAGCGTGCAGCTGGGACATACGGCGGAGCGTGAGGTGGAACATATAGTGGAGCATGTACTGTAGCTGGACGCACGGCGGGTGACATGCCACAGGCCAGCGCCGGTGTTGATGGTCCATCAGTGGATTAGGTGAGTAGCGGGGGGCAGCGATGGCGGGCCACAGCCTTACTTTTGGGGGTGCCTTATTTTCGGTGGGGTCCCTATTTTTTGGGGGGAAGTCTTACTTAGCCTAGTTGGTAGGTTGGGGGTCTTAGTTTTGTAGCATGTCCTATTTTCGGGGATACATGGTAGGTGCACTAATACATGTACTGATGTAACCCAGCACAGATCCTGTAGATAGGCACTCATTTTCTTATCCTATATCAAGGCTAGACCAATGATGGACAATTCATACGGGCCCCAGTTTCTATTATTCATTGGCCCCGCGTCCCCTATTACACAGCTATATTTTCTGATCAGAGCGATGACGCCCACTATGATCAAAGACTTTTCACATGTCTGATGACTTAAAAAAGCAAAAAGCAATATCGGATGACATGTCAAAAAATATTTGTAGTGACAGAGCCCATTTAAGCTGTCCACACTTTGTACAGACCCATTGATTTCTAGGGGCAAGTCAATATCGCAAATATGGGCTATACAATGGTTTGTCAGTTTTGTTATAATCCGTGGCACAAATTATAGCCCAAGCATGACCAAGATCCAAAACAATTACGGATGTGTGCATGGGGCCATGGAAATCAATGGGTACAATTATGGCTCCATAATTAAGGACAGTCTCATAATGATGCATGAATAGGGCCTAAGAATGTTTTGTCCCCTTAGCTTCCTTTAACCGCTTCATGACCTATAACATACAGTACATTTAAGGCATGGATTGGGTGAGAGAGTATGATGCAGGATCCGGAGCCAGGTCTGCATCATACCCGGTGGGTTCTTGCTGCAGATGGCATCTGTCAGTAATGACAGACATCTGTTTAGATGTCAAGATCAATAGCAATTGCGGCATCTAAACAGTTTTGACAGCTGTAATTAGTAACACAGTGGTTCAGTAGGCACACTTATGGGTTCAATGGAGAGACTCCCCCATAACACCCATATACCATAACAAGACATATGGACAACCTGCACCGTCATATTGCAGCCAACCTAGTTCTACTTACCATCCACTAGGGAGAGCCACCGCCTTTTCTTGTGTGTATCAGCCATGGTCCCAGGTTTCAGAGACCATCATTCATACACTGATGGCCTGTCCTATAGATCAATCCTACAGGCAATCAATGCAATATCCCAGAAAACCCATTTAATGTGCTTATGCTATATAATGTGCACAATATATTAGAACGCTAGAAATTTGTTTTTAATCCCATTGAAACATTTAGATAAATTGCAGATTGCGACAAACATGTTAAACAAACTCATTACCCAGTAAATGCCGTTCTCTGTGACTGCTGGATATCATAAAGCATCATCGGATTATTATCTGTCCGATGGATTAATGATGAGTTGCCTTTACTGGTTGTGCCGCTGGTATAAATCACCCCGAACATAAGGAATTCATTTACAAATATCGATTCTGCCGTAGTTTTAAGGACAATGTATATAAATCTTTTCTAAGTACCACATTTAGCTTCTATGGGATGATCAACTAGGAAGACTCCAGTTATTAGCTTAGGGTTCATTATATCACTATATGTTTAACTGCAGGCAAAATCGGAGGATTCAGCTCGTGTTTGGCCCCGTGTAACCCCCCTCTCCCAAACCCTTAGAAGATCTATGATCTTCAATTCTCCATGTTTGTAAGACAGCCAGAAGTCCTAAGAAATACTCTGTCAACTTGATGCAAGATGTGCAGAATTTCCTAAGCAGAACCCTGACAGCCCATGTATTACAGGGGATGGAGCACGGTACCTTTGGTTAGTAATTTCTCCATATATTGTGCTGCCATACAGTGCATAAGCACCTCTGCCATTGAATTCCTTATTTGAGGAGGTCACAACCTTTGTTTCGGGCCCTGTTGAGCAAGAGCAGTGGCTGCACAGGTTGCCGACCCCTAAATAGAGATGAGGGATTGAAATTTTTTTAGGACTATGTCACGCTGTCTAGAGGTATCCAGTGATGCTCTATGCATTGATGCTTACTCATGCCCAATAAATGGTATATCTTGCTGATCAGTACAGGAGCAGGAACATCTTAGAATGCTACAGAAATTAAGGAAACTACATACAGGAGCAGGGACTCCAGACAAAGACAGACGTACCTGCTCCTGTACACTAATGGTATGTTCACACTATACTGTAGGTAAGGAATTGAAGAGAAAAGTTTTCTTATTGAAAGTTCCTCTTCTTCAGCTCTGGTGGAATAGGCGTGGAATTTGAGTAGAATGCGAGTGGAAAGCTGAAATTCAAAGCCCCAATGACTTCTATAGGATTTCTCTAGCAGAATGCGCCCAAAGAAAATTTAGCCAGTAAAGTCCGCTGTGTGAACGACAAAGCGGAAATCCCATTGAACGCTATAGGACATTGCTCTGTAGACAGTTTATGGGAGGAATTTTAAGCAGAATATGCATTAAATTAAGTGTGGATTCCGATTGAAATTCCTTGCTTATGTCTCAGTGTGAACATACCCTTAGGATGTATTCCTCCGCTTTCCCAATGTCCCAGAGCCACCCAAGATTTTAAGGGCAAGTCCCTTTATCAGGGGTGTAGCTAAAGGCTGAACTACAGCTCCCATCATGAGCTGCCAGTAGGACATGATGGAGGTTGTAGTTCTAGGGATAACCTGTCCATGTTCCTGCTCTTCTCTGGGGCTCAAATCTACACATATACTGTACATACATACACCATATACACATATAGGCTGGGTTCACACTACGTATATTTCAGTCAGTATTGTGGTCCTCATATTGCAACCAAAACCAGGAGTGGATTAAAAACACAGAAAGGCTTTGTTCACACAATGTTGAAATTGAGTGGATGGCCGCAATTTAATGGCAAATATTTTAAAACAACGGCTGTTATATTGAAATAATGGCCGTTATTTACTGTTATATGGCGGCCATCCACTCAATTTCAACATTGTGTGAACAGATCCTTTCTGTGTTTTTAATCCACTCCTGGTTTTGGTTGCAATATGAGGACAACAATACTGACTGAAATATACGTAGTGTGAACCCAGCCATACTGTGCATGCATACATACACCATATACATACACCATATACATACTGTGCATGCATACACATACATCATATACACACATACTGTACATGCATACACATATACAAATCACCTACACACTGTACATACATACACCATTCATAATATATACATAAGAAACATACAATACTTCTTTTGAAATGTTCAAATCTTTATTATTAGTAAATTCCAGCAGCACATACAGATGTACATTAGTAATAACATCCATGTATATCACCCAGTGCATATGCCGCGGCTTCAGAGAACATTTATTCCTTCAAGACACACACACAGATACACACACACACACACACACACACACACACACAAACTTACCTATTATGAAGAAACTCCTAGTTGTCAGCAGCCCCTTGCCTCCCTCCTCCATCTTCCTCCTGGTCCCGGCACCAGGTTCTTCCACCCCTCCCCCTCCTCCCATACACCGACAGCAGAGGAGAGCAGGAAGGGGAGGAAACAGGACCCCAGCAGGACCCCAGACAGTCTCACTGCAGTCCTGCTTGCATCTTCCTCCAGGTCCTGGCACCGGGTTCTTCCTCCTCTGCACCAACAGCAGAGGAGAGCACATAGGGGAGGAAACAGGACCCCAGACTGCTGGCTTAGTGTAGTTCTCCTGAATCGGCTATCAAAGCTGATCTGGGAGAACTGCAGAGGAGCAGGAAGTGGCGAGGGAGCCTGGTCACCATGGCGACCGGTGCGACCCCTATAGCTACGCCACTGCCCATTATTACAGACTTTGAGGAGACCTGGAGGATTCGCAGAGTGGCTGTAGCACCCTCTGGTCGTCCTGTAGATGAGCATGCAGCACATCAGTCATCAGTACCTCTGCTTTTACTTTAAATTTCATGTGGGTGCTTATGCATCTTTTTGTCCTCAGATCCCTATACATTGTGGTATACACATAGTCACTCAGTTTGTGGCTTTAGTTAAGAAGTTTAAAAAATCCAGCAAATATATAGTTAATGCTTACATTATTTATCATGTCCATTTTTTTTTATTTTAATGGAATCCTGATGGGAGCGTATACACATAGAATACACTCCGGCCAGGATTCAATCTGGCCTCGCAAAAACAACTAGTGGTCGAATCTATAGCATTGTATTTCATATAAAAAAATAGAAAAAAATAAATAAATGAAGTAAATTGTATAGATGTAGTATATCACCTCCCCTGCTGTGACGTCCTACGTCCCCACTTACAATACTTACCTTTACTAGATGGTCTCTCTGCACCCAGGCCAGCAAATGCTCATTGAGCAACAAAGTATACGTTACATGCCTCGCTGCTTAGTACATTCAGGAGCAGGAACACCTATCTTTTCACAGGAGTCCCTGCTCCAGTATGAATCTAAATTAGCCATCTAATCGGAATCAAATCAATAGCTGATTCACAGCCAATCCTCCCAAAATTAATCATCTATACTCCTAAGGACAACTTGTCTTTTATTCTTTTATGACAGGTAGACTAGCAATTTTCGTGTTGTGCTATCATGATGCTTCAGCATAGCATCACATGGGCATCTAAAGCCAGAGAAAACTATTCATGCTGAGAGGATGGTTTAAGTATCCTCACTTTTAAAATGTTCTGTTCATAAAAAGGAGACCATAACTATACAATCAGGGAGACCAGCATCATGTTGTATATTTTCATGACCGTTCTTGTAGAGTAGACACATTACAGGAACCAGAAAGAGGCAGTGACCAACAGAGGATGTGAAGTATGGGTGTGGCCACTGTGGAGGCATCAGGAGAGGTGAGTATAGCTTATTTCTTATTTTTACACCACCCCCAGTCATGCAAAAAAAAAATATCTTTTAAACCCCTTTAAGAGAAGAAAAAAATGTTGGGCTTTATTGAATGAAAAATATTACTTCTAAGTGGCCTTGCAGTGAAAAGAAGTATTTCAGAAGTGGCGGAAGCAAAGAGAAGGTGATAATAAGGTGAAATAGAGAAATTTTTATATGACATGACTGATGCCAATCCGGATACTCACACTTGTCTGTGTTTTGCGTCTGGGAGGTTATTTTTCCCACGTCTGCTATGGATCTCCATAAAACACACAACACTTTAGGAAAATGAAAAGGCAAATGAAATGTTTATTCCATAACTGTGTGTAACACTCCCGCTGCTTGTGACAAACTCTTCGCTAGAAACTTCAGCGGAAAAAAATAACTTTCATGTTTATTGAAGGGAAACTGAGGAAACATTTTTCAGTCACTCGGGAGATTGTATTTAATATGGCAGAGCCGAGTCAGGAGCTAAATGAAACAATTAATTGATTCCGCCTAATGAGAAATGGAATGTATGAAGAAAAAAAAATTGATTTCCTAGGCTTATCATGACATGATGGGAACGGTTGTGATATAAAACCGCGGCATGAAACGCATTATCTAAAAAGAATAATTAGCTGCACTTTAATAAGTAAAATTACAATTATTAATTTCATATGTAGGATGATAGTAGTGTTATTATGTATTAGTAGTAAGCAGTAGAAATTGCTTCGATTAAAAGGGTTTTATGGAGAAAAAAAATCTGCCCACATTAATAAAAGAACTGAAACTTAAAGGGAACCAGTCAATTCCAAACTACCACTCAGATACTGTAGTTCAGCTCCTTCTGAAGTAAATGGGAGCTGAGCTGCAGTAACCAATCTTGGCCACTAAACAGTAGATGGAGCTGTCTGCTCATTGCTCTGTTTTAGGGTATGTGCACACTACGGAAAAGAGGCAGAAACTTCAGGAGGATTCCGCTGCACGCCCCCACTTGAAGGTTCGCTCTTCCCATAGGCTCCATTATATTTGCAGGTAGATTCTGTCGTCCGTCCAAAGAATTGACATGTCAATTCTTTGGATGGATAGTGGAATCTGCCTGAGTATAGAATAGAGTCTATGGGATGGGTGGAACTTCAAGCGGGGGCGTGCAGCGGAATCCTTTTGAAGTTCTCTGCTGATTTTCGGTAGTGTACACATATCTGTGTATAGCTCTGACAAACAGCTGATCACTGGAGGTGCTGGGTGTCAGACCCGCACCAATCTGATGTTGATTACCTTTCTTGAGGATAGGCCAACATTTTTAATCAGTCAGGGTCTGAGTGTTTGGTTGGCTAAGCACTTCTCTCTCTACTCTCTGTGCTCACGACCAATCACACTCAAAATTATTTATATTGGGAGTCCATCTTGGTCATGTAGCACGGCGCTACTGATGCTGGCTCCGGTGAACAGCTAAGAATACCCACCATTGTCTTCTCCAGGTCATAAGTCAACGCAGGCAAAGGCAATATGAGAAATGGCAACTTCAAAGCCTCACCGTGCTTGCCTCCCTGGAGGACACCATTTTGCATGACTAAGATTTCTTCAAGCCTCAGTTGACATCACTGGGCCCAGTTTCATCTGGGAAGGAGGAGGGGGGGAGGCTTCAATTTGTAGGAATGAGATGAGATGGAGAACACAAAGGCTGATTTGTCCCGCCTTCATGACACTATCCAGCGATGATAGTATCATTCCAGAAGACCTTCTTAAAATTCTTCATCATTCTACGTTCTTGCTTGCATCTGTTCATGATAACGTAGGGCAATGCATTAGGTAGGGCCCAGCAAGTTACAGACCACTGAAGCCTTATCACTAAAGCAGACATTATTGGTAGGCCCGATCATGTGACGTCTTCATGCACCAATCACTAGGGGAAGCTGCATATGGCTGTCCATTTCTAATGCAGGGAGATGTGGCATGACATGGAGCCCATCACAATGAATTACTATCCATACGGGAAATGAATCACTGATCTCAGGGAGACCAGCCAAAAAAGACACTGTCGGCTCCTGGTTAAATCGCTCAATATAGTGAAATCCTAGGTGCATTGCCCCCTGGGAAACATCAACATGCAAAAAGTCTACGGGGCTTCAGTTACGAGTTTCAAAACACAGATAGCCAGATATCCCTCCAGGCAAGGGCCTAGAGAAGGTATGGCTCCTGTTAGAAACCACCAAAACCATCATATTAAGGGGCCCCTTTAGTCAATATCCAACTTAATTACGAGGATTTTTTTTGCATATTGACTTACTATCCATGTAATCTATGGCGGGTTGGGTTCAGTGACTTGATTTAAACCAAAGAATAGAGGTTTGTTCACCTCAAAGATTTACAAGATTCCAGTAAAGCAGGGACGGTGAACCTTCACCTCTCCAGCTGTTGCAAAACTAGTATAATTCCCATCATGCCTGCACTGCCAAAGCTAAAGCATGATGGTAATTGTAGTTCTTCAACAACTGGAGCGCTGAAGGGTCCCCCATTCCTGCAGTAAAGCGCATGAAACAAAGGTTTTGCATAAGACAACACCTTTAAAATTGGAGAATCCATTTTCCATTATTAGGAGCTTTGTTATCTGGTCAGTCACCGAAGAAGCATCTTATGAATTTTACATTACACAAAGGAGGGCACGATAAGAGAAAACAGGAAATCACACATATGGACATTGTATATTTTCACCCCTGAACGGTTCCTGAACAAACGCAATACTAAACAAATGGAGCTCAAGTAACTGCATTATACAGTATCCACATTATCATGGCATTTATTTAGGTGACCCATCGTGCATATCGGCCATGTGCAAGATGAAATGACAATGTAAACGACGGTAGACACGACGTAACAAGGCAATGTCCTTTACTAGTTCCTATCTGCATCCAGACGCGGAGAATAAGCTGCACCGCAGCATGTACCATTAAACACACCGCGAGCCAGCTGAGAGCTGGAGAAAATTGTATAGTAATGGAAAGTGAAATTGTTCACACCACTGAACATGAAGACAGGAGAACCAGAATGGTCAACAATAAAACACCGGGGATGTAGCTTTCTATAATACACACGGCTGCCCACAGGGAGGCCCACACTTTATCTGAAAGCCAGCACACTGGAAGATGACATGATTACCCGTGTAGGACGGAAAGAAGAGGAAAAACATAGGCCGTTCTGCTGAAAATGGGACATAATGGAGAGCTGCACATGTCTGTCTATGTAAATGAGGGCCCGAATCTATCATTCTAGTGTAAAATCATAATAATATTGTGTATTGTGCATGCTACGGCTATAATTTTCTCACCTTGGTATCTAGCATCACGTGTGAGTGTAATCAACAGACACGTCATGCAATAAAACCTGAGTGGCGCATTCATTTTTATATTTATAACATTATTTTTATATTTTTTATTTATATTATTTTTATATTTAGTACTTGGTATACCACACAGATTTTTTTTTATCATTTTAAGTGGTCTGATCATATGGTTATAGTCTGGAGAATTAGTGTAAGGGTATAAACCCACACACCGTATATGCAGCGTATTTACTGCTGCGATACGCAGCAAACTCGCAGCAAACTCGCAGCAGATTAGATCTAAATAACTGAACACAGCATCAAATCTGTACCAACAAATCTGCTGCGTATTTGTTGCGTATCTGCTGCATATACGGCGTGTGGGTTTATACCCTTAAAGTGAATCTGTCATTGAAAAAAAAAAATTCTAAAATAATTTGACATGTACCTGCTAAGACACCCACAAGTGGGGAGAAGCATGAGGTAGGATGCTTCCCTTCCCCAGTAAAGGGAAACCAATCAGCACGATTGTGCCTATATGGTTCCCAGCACACAGTATAGATATGCTGTGCAGCTCGTAGAGCATGCAGCAGCTGATAAGTACTGGAGCACTTGTGATTTTTTTTTTTTTTAATGGAAGTAATTTACAAATATGTACAACTTTCTGAAACCAGTTAATTAAAATAAAATTGTTCTCTGGATACCTCTTTAATACACTACATCCTACAACTTATATAAAACAATTAAGTTATGTTTGGTATCAATCATTTATTCTTCAGGTCAGTATAATAGATATTTCAAACCTCTTATAGAGGCACCATCCCCGGTCCTCTCAGCTTCAGATAACGTTGCAAAATGTTCTGTATAACCTCAATAGCTTGTACAGAGAAAATGCTGTGTAAGTCCAGTAGTAGGTGGTCAGGGTATAGTGTATGGTAAAGTCGCATAAAAAAGTAGATGAGGATACAGAAGACACCAACACTAAACAAACACCACAGGAACTGTAGCACTATGTTATGCAGCAACCTGGAAAAGACTGGGTGTTAGACCTTGTTCACACTTGCATTTTTATATTAAAATGTAAAATGTTCTAGACTTGGTTCTAGACTGGCCACTGGGGAGAACCAAAAACACATTGATAAAGTTTGGGCTATCGTTCTCCTAAGTTCAGTAAATAAGGCCACCCTTACCTGAGCATGAAATATCCTCTTTTACTCTTGCTCTGCTTCTCCATGTGTTCCTTTTCAAGCTGCTTCTCCTGGGAAACATAAGTTATAAACTGTTAATCAATCTCCGTTCTTGAGATGCAACATGCAATAAACATACCCAAAATATCAAAGATTTACTAATACTAGGGAGGTCTCGTAAAGACATTAGTGGCTAATGGTTGGGTATGCCAATTATGTCAGCTCAACAGGAGTCTGACATGGGTGACCCCGTACTCTGGTAGAACACAGTGGCAAAATATCTCCTGGTCTGGTATTGTCTCTGCTTGGTTGATTTAGGGCAGCTGTGTGGACAGCTATTAGCTTCACTGGTACAATTGTTACCGGTTTCACTTAAGCCACTTAAAGGCCATGTTCCCACTACGTAAGTTCCGTAGTAATCATGGCCGTTGTAACAACGTCCGTGATTCCTACGAAACTTACGTAGTGCTGCCTTCTAAGGAATCCCGATACACATGGTATGCACTCCGGCCGGGATCCTTAGTGGCGCTGCAAGAAACTGTTATGTCAGTTTTTTTGCGTCTGCTATTAAATGAATAGCGGTCGCAGAAAACCCTGTCAGTTCAGCCGATGGAGCATGCGGCTCCATTGTGAGCAGCTGGAAATTCGGATGTGGGCGCGCACGGATGCGTCCGCATCTGAATTCAGCGGCAGTAAAGAGCATCCGGCCTGGATTATCTTTTCTGACACTGGCTGTTCCATGACTCGGCCGGGTCACAGAAGGGCCGGTGTCATACAAAGTGTGAACAAAGCCTTAAAATGTACCAACACATGTCAGAAGTTGTGATTGGTGGGCATTTGGCATTTTAAAGAGACCTCAAGGATCACAACAATGAAGAGACAAAAACACCTTTGTCCCTTTTTTTTTCTCAAATGGTCAGTGCATAGAGTATGAACACTATGGGAGAGATTATCAAACATGGAGTAAAGTGAAACTGGCTCAGTTGCCCCTAGCAACCAATCAGATTCCACCTTTCATTCCTAACAGACTCTTTGGAAAATGAAACGTGGAATCTGATTGGTTGCTAGGGGCAACTGAGCCAGTTTCACTTTACACCATGTTTAATAAATCAAGTGGCCCTATGAGAGTATCATGGAGGTGCTTAGAGAATTTCATAGTGTCTGTAGCTTTTAAGGAAAACCACGTAGAAATGAAGGCACACAGCCCTAAGCTGAGACCCTTCATTTCAACACCCTTTGGAGATCCTAACAGCCACCATTCCACCAATCACAGTCTTTGGTAAGTTAGAGGTTTAGTTAGAGGGGTTATCCAGCACTACAAAAAAGATGGCCACTTTCCTCCAGAGACAGCACGTCTCTTGTCTCCAGTTTGGGTGCAGGTTCTGCAACTCAGTCCCATTGAAGTGAATGGAGCTTAATTGCAAACCGCACCTGAACTGGACACAAGAGTGGCGCTGTCTCTGGAAGAAAATGGCCGTGTTTTTGGATAAGCCCTTTAAAGTGTAAGGAGGATGTCAGCTTAGATACCTGTTAGAATGGTTCTTTGACAGCAAGCAGATCAGAAAATATCTGGCAGCTGAAACCTCCAGCAAGCAGCCATAATCTCTGGAGAAACCTGGCAGAAAGTGTTTACTTTCTCTGCAGCGCCACCCCAGGTTAAATCAAACATTACACAATGTCCTCTAAAAGAAAGGAACTGTCTATGTAATGCAGAATAGGACAAGTCCTCCAGAAAGCGAGACACTCTTTAAGTTCTCCTCTCTCCATTCATCAATAAATGAGGATCCTCAGCATGGGGTCCTTCTCAGGATTCATCATGGGGTCCTTCTCAGAATTCCTTAAAGGGGTAATCCAGAGCTACAAAAACATGGCCACTTTCTTCCAGAGACCCACTCTTGTCTCCAACTTGGGCAGGGTTTTGCTGCTCAGTTCCATTGAAGTGAATGGAGCTTAATTGCAAACCGCACCTGAACTGGAGACAAGAGTCGTGTTGTCTCTGAAAGAAAGTGGCCGTGTTTTTGTAGCACTGGATAACTCTTTCAACTCTTTCAGGTGACTTACTTGATGGTTATAATGACATCCCAGTTTTGTTCATGCTGCTGAATCATAAAATAGTTACCAATATGGCTCAATCCTATCAAAACTACCAGGATTCCCACTAACCAGCTTGTTCTGTATTATCTCGTACATTATTGTACCACTGGCTTCTGCCGTGTTTAAAAGATCATTCTCCAGGGACGCCTTCCTCCTGAAAAAAAGAGCCCTCTGTTATACAACCCACGTGGTTTCTCCGCAATAATCACTATTAATAGCACACCATCTATAAAGAACATTCTATATCTCCCATCCCTTATTGTTTGTCTGGAGCCTAAGAATGCCTTCCCACCATTTATAGATGATCTGCATTTCTTAAAGGGGTTGTCCAGCGAAAATCTTTTTCTTTCAAATCAACTATTGTCAAAAAAGTAATATAGATTTATAATTTACTACTATTACAAAAATCTCAGATCTTCCCATACTTATCAGCTGCTGTATGTCCTGCAGGAATTGTTGTTTTATTTCCAGTCTGCTCTGCTGACATCTCTAGCCGATTTTCGCTGGACAACGCCTTTAAATAAATCTGGTGTAGGGGATCTTTTCCTTACAGCCGACAAATGAATTATAAGAATGTTTGACAAATTAAAAAATGAGAAGAGTAACTGTCCCCAATTTCCGGAGTCTTTATCAAGCATTAGTATAAGAACTGATAGATTAGTTACTGACATTGCAATTTCCTGTTGAGATTCTTCAAGCTGGGATGTTAATTCTTTAATTTTGTTGTTTAGAACCTGAAAAAAAATTATATAGTTACATAAGAAATTAAAAGAAATTATATAAAAAGTGATATGAGGACCTGGGTTGTGGCATTTTATATGCTGTAGGTGGGGGCTACACCTTACCTCTTTAATGGATAAGTACTGGTTGATTGTCACAGTCATCTCTTCTATGACCGACTCTGTCTAGAATAGATCATGATAAATATATTAGATTGCTCCTACCAACCTGATGCGATGACTATGGGTACTATTACATGGAACAATTATTGCTCCGTGTAATAAAGACAACGATCAGCCGATGATGGTTGTAATTGGCTGATCGTTGATATAGGTTAAAACCTATAATTGTCGGGCGCCGACCGTGCTCCGCTATGTGTAATGGCGGTGCGCGGCCGGCGACTGACGATCTACATTACCTCTCCCTGGGTCCCGCGCGCTCTAGCTTCAGAGTGGCCTGTCAGCGTGGATAGGTAAAGTATATAGTCAGTTGCCGGCCGTGCACCGCTATCACACGTAGCAGTGCGCGGTGGGCGCACGACAAATATAGGTTCTAACCTATATCAACGAAACCTTGTTTCTGTGCCCAAATTTCAACTTTGCACACACAAAAATTATGTTTTTTTGGGAAAAAAAAAACAAACCAGTATGTGGCCATACTGTGAAGGCCAAAAGACACAACACCCTGCTGCTCACCCACCTCTTCAAATTGTTTGTCCTTTTCCCTCAGCTCCAGACTCTTTGCATCCAGATTTCTCTGTGGAACAGAGAGAGAATATATGTATAGCTGATAAATGTGTGAAATTATATATAGCAACATACAATTACCTCAATCTACAGACAGAAAGGGGACTTTTTATGGTGCAAATACAATCCACCAGACATTTTTTATTTTGATCCATTATACGGATCACTATCATCAGTAGTGTATGTATTATACAGAGTTTTCACACTGAAAAAACAGTCCAGAAGACAAACACTGCCTCAGTGTCAAACAGTGTGTCTATGGTCAGGATCGCCAGGGTCAGTTTTCTGCGGCCACTATTCATTGAATAGTGGCCGCAGAGAACCTGTCAGTTCGGGCCTGCATCCAAATTCATTAGTAGTGAAGATCATCCGGACGTACTGCAGTACCGACCAGGATGATCATCAGTAACACCGGCCGTTCTGTGATCCGGCTGGGTCACAGAACAGCCGGTGTTTTTGTACATGTGAACAGGGCCTTATAGAGTAAGACCAAGATATTACATGTAAAATCTCTTAAGTTCTGACAAGCTCTTCCTCCACAGTCCGCACCTCTAGTTCCATGATATGGTCGTTCAGTCTGGTGACATCATCACGTAATAAACGGTTCTCCTCTTCAGACATACTGATCTAGAATTATATACAGACGCAGGCATGATTAGAACAGTTTCTTGGAGCTCTTTTATGCAATCTTACTTTTAATAAATTTAAAGTGCATCCTTTATACCATTATATCATTTTTAGGTTTCTTAAAGGATTGCTGTTATGTGTGATAACTTTTGACACTTCATGAGACATGCCAAAACCTAATCATCGTAGTAGGTTTCAGTAGCATGTGTCTCTCCCAAATCTGACTCTTTCACTTTATCATAGCCTATGAAGTGAAAGGGTCGGATACTTGTCTGGCCAAGGAGTGGAGTGCTCTGTAGCTCAGATCCACTGAAGTGAATGTAGCTTAATTGTAATACCACACACAACCTGAGGACAGGGATGGAGCTGTTTTTGCAGGAAAGTAGCTTTTTTCTTATCCTGCATAACCCCTTTAAGGAATGTATCTGTGCAAAAGTTTGTATATTTTTAGATAAAGTAAAAGCACATGGACATTCTCTATACGGGAGGAATCTTTTAAACAAACAAAAGAAGGAATAAAAAGAGTATACAGTAATACATAAGCAAAAGGCTTCACCTAGCAAAAGCGGAAGAATGATGGAGTATTCTTACCTGGTATAGGAGCTCATCTTCTTTCTGTTCCATCTGAAGACATCTTTTCTCCGGGCCGGAGATATTGCAGTAAGTATGAGACTGTCATATACAATTATAACATAGACAAATATAAGAAATACACTAAACATGACATTACCATAATAGAAACTTCATGTGTCTCTTAGATAGTCTCCACGGTCTAAACCTCCTGACTATCTCCTAGTGCAAGTTGTCAAGGGACAGAAGGATCGGGCATGTTGGGTTTCATTATGTCCCATCCTATTGTTCTCTTCTGTCAGTAGCCTATCTCCCCTATCTACATTTAGAAAACATGCAGAGAAATATGAATGAGTGTAATAGGAGAAATCTGAAGAGTGTTTCACTAATAGCTTCCTATGTACAGTATATGGCCATGGTATGCCTCTCCCCAAACTGGCCATTTTAGGCATCCAAAAACAAAGAAACCTCATACAACGTAATTATTTTCATGATCGCGCCTGAAAAGGCATCTTAGTTCTCCCTGCACTTTCCTTGTTGTGGTCTTTTCACTAATTGTGTCTGCTGTGTTGTGATTGACAATTCCCTATTTGTTCCCCAATCATTCAGTGTATTTCCACATCATTCCTTCTTTTCCTGAGGTCAGATGGAGTAAACGATCGCTGTAATGATAGTAACCAACGACTATAGTTCTGTGTAATATGCTTCGTCTAATAGGACCCTTACTTTTGTTTCCATCAGAAAATATTAGATGGAAATATTAAAGAAGTTGTACAGGATTTTATGAAATTTATAGGAGCATCCCAGCAGGGCCGGATTAAGGTTGGTGGAGGCCCTGGGCAACAATTTTGTTGCCCCCCCCCTACTTTCTTCCCCCACAAATAAACCATACAGCAATCTATATAGGTGGCTGATTACTGTAGGGGATTTAGCACATACCCCTCCTCACTCCTGGCTGTATGGCTCAGCATTCTCCTCTGTTCTGCATATAATGGTCCCTAGAGGCTGCAGTCCAGAGGAAGATGCCAGGCCCTAGAAACAGGATGGGGAAGGGGTGAGCATTGCGGTGGGTTCCCACTTAATTAAGAACACAGCACTTAAGTACTTTCTGTGCTCTCTTGCCCACTGTGTTAGCCACCACAGCAGCATATGCAGTTGTGAATCGCAGGCAGAACCTGGACTTGCAAGTCTAGGTCCCATCTTCAGTTCCCAACCATATAAACTACCTGAAGCAGTAAAGAGCACCCAGAAAGTACTTAAAGGTTGTGTAGAATCTATAGCACACAGGCTATATATATTATACACTGCACACAGGCTATATACCATACACTGCACACAGGCTGTATATCATACACTGCACACAGGCTACATATCATACACTGCACACAGGCTATATACCATACACTGCACACAGGCTGTATATTATACACTGCACACAGGCTATATATAATAGGCTGCACATAGGCTATATACCATCAGTGGCGGTCCTTTGCACCAAGCACCCCAAGCGATCGCTTGGGGCCCCCACGCCCCGCTTTTGTGCTCAAGACCGCTGGACAGTGCCCCACTCGCTGCTGCCATCTGAACTGTAACTATGAGCACTCATAATGAGCGCTCATAGTTACATGCAGCAGCACTGACAGGGCGGGAGACATTGGCTCCCTTCATGTCAGTCACTCTTGTGGCCGCAGGAAGGGTGTTCCCTGCGGTCACAAGTGGCAGCTTTGTCCTTGTGGTGTCGGCGCTCCAGTGACATCACTGGAGCATCAGCGCCAGGACAAGTGGAGTGCGGCCTTTTGTGATCGCAGGGAAAACCCTTCCTGCAGCCATAAGAGTGAAGAGAAGAGGAGACACCCGGACCCAGGTGAGTATAAGTGTTTGTTTAATTGTGTTATATACTATATGGGAGGGGGAGCACACAGGGGTCTGTTTAACTGGGGGAGCGCACAGGGGGGCTTTATAACAGGGGGAGCACACAGGGGGGCTATAGACTACTGGGGCTTCACAGAGGGGTCTTTATACTACTGGGGGCAGCACACAGGGGGTCTATATACTACTTGGGGCAGCAGAATTGGGTCTATATACAACTTGGAGAGCACACAGGAGGTCTATATCCAAGTGGGGGAGCACACAGGGGGGCTATATACTACAGGGGGAGCACGCAGGGGTCTATATACTACTGGTGGGGCACACAGGGGGTCTATATACTACTGGGGGAACATACAGGGGGTCTATATACTACTTGTGAGGCACACAAGTGGTCTATATATAACTGGGGGAGCACACAGGGGTCTGTATACTACTGGGGCAGCACACAAGGGGTCTATATAATACTGATGGGGCACACAGGGGGTCTATATACTACTGGGGGAACCACACAGGGGGTTTTTATACTACTGGAGGAGCACACAGGGGTCTATATCCAAGTGGAGGAGCACACAGGAGGTCTATATCCAAGTGGGGAACACACAAGAGGGATAAATACCCCTGAGGGAGCACACAGGGGGCCTATATACTAGTGGGGGAGCACACAGGGGGTATATACAATTGGGGCAGCACACAGGAGGTCTATATACTTCTGAGGGAGCACACGGGGGGGCTATGTATAACTGGGGGAACACACAGGGGTCTATATGCTACTGGGGGAAGCAAACAAGGGGTATATACTACTGGGGGCAGGACACAAGGGGTATATACTATTGGGGGCAGCACACAAGGAGTATATATTACTGGCGGTAGCGCACAAGGGGTATATACTACTGGGGGCAACACACAGCAGTCTATTGTTTTGGAACGCGTGTCGAGGGGGGGGGGCCCAGACATAACTTCGCTTGGGGCCCCAGAAATGCCAAGACCGCCCCTGTATACCATACACTGCACACAGGCTATATATCATACACTGCACACAGGCTAAATACCATACACTGCTTACAGGCTTAAAGGGGTAGTCCACCCAAAAAATTTTTCTTTCAAATCAACTGGTGCCATAAAGTGCCAGAGATTTGTAATTCACTTCTATTAAAAAATCTTAAGTCTTCCAGTACTTATTAGCTGCTGTATGTCCAGCAGGAAGTAGTGTTTTCTTTCCTGTCTGACCCAGTGCTCTCTGTTGCCTCCTCTGTCCATGTCAGGAACTGTCCAAAGCAGGAGCAAATCCCCATAGAAAACCCCTCCTGCTCTCCAGACTGGAAATAATACAACTTCCTGTTGGGCATACAGCAGCTGATAAGTACTGGAAGGCTTGAGATTTTTTAATAGAAGTAAATTACAAATCTCTGTCACTTCATGGCAGCAGTTGATTTGAAAGAAAAAATTTTTGGGTGGACTACCCCTTTAATACCATACACTGCACACAGGCTATATATCATACTCTTCACAGAGGCTATATATCATACACTGCACACAGGCTACATGTGATATGCTGCACACAAGCCCTATACATGCCCCTATAGTATATATCCCTGCTCTGATGTGCCAATACAAAACAAAGCCTCATACTCACCTGATCTGGGCAGATGACAGGTCTTCTCTCCTCTGGCTCTTCTCTTTTTCTTCAGCCTGAAAGCCACTGTGACAGATCCTCCAGCATGCTTCAAGATGTCGCATCCCTGGTGGAGAGATCAGGTTTCCTTGCTGAGGTCCCACGCTGTCCTCTCCTCAGTGAGGGGGAGGGGCGAGGGGGGAGTGAGGACCTCGGCAGGAGACATCTACCCGGAAGCTTGACAGGAAGAATCCATTCAAAGACCCACCAGGGGGAGTCTGAGCCTGTCAGGAGGGAGATTCTTACACAGGATTAACCCTACACCTACCTCCCTTCCTGGACAGCATGCAATGTGGCCAGTGCTGTGTCCAGGTAGGGTTTCACATGCTTTTTGCGCATGGGACTGGCTCCCAGACACCACTTCCAGGTTTGGGCTGGTGGAGGCCCCCTAGTGGTGGAGGCCCCTGGGCACATGCCCCTGGTGCCCTCCCTTTAATCCGGCCCTGCATCCCAGTATCACAAAAGTCTCATCACTTCTACTGCAACTTCTATGGTTGAGATCGGTGGAGACCTCGATGTTTCGATCTCCATCGATCAGATTGTTGGAGTAGGAGATGACTTCTATAGTGGAAACATATATAGTGGTGTGGTCTGCTTATCTCTATATACTTATACTAGTAGCTGTTAATCATACCCATTCCTTCTTCCCTTGCTGTGTCATATGCTTAGCATTCTGGCAGTGCTCCAGGCTCAGTTTCAGCTTGTCTGCCTCTTCCATTAGGTCCAGGAACTTGGTTTTCTGTTCTTGCAGGCTACACAGAGACATGCTAGATCAGAATACTTGTACCTTCCATATATCCCTGGATGAGGTGGCACCATAAGGGGTTCTAGGCTTCAGTTTACAGCTACCGTACAATAAGGATATGATAGGCATCAGTTTTTAATGGCAGATTATACTGAAATGAATGGAAGGTTCCTGGAGACCCTGCAAAGTCTAAGTGAAGGTTCCCCTGTTATGGAGCACTGCCTTAGAGGTCTCACAACTTTCTTACCCCTTCTTCTCTATATTCAGTGATGCCAATTCCTGGGTTAGTTCTTGCACTTCTATGTCTGATTTCTCCAGGGCCTCTTGCAGATCACTGTTCAATGACTTTAGCATCTTCCACTTTTCCTCCATTTCCTGGACTTTTCTATTTGGTATTTCCCTGTGTCAGTGTGGGAATGAATGTGTAAAGCAAAAAGGTGACTGTTTTTTCCCCCTTAGTATGGTTTGGGCATGACACTGGCTGGCACTACTTATGGGCTCACTTTTAATTGTGCATCCTGGTAATTTGATTGTGGCACCCTTATTCTGTTATGAGGGACATAACAATAGATGTAGTAGACATGGTTTATCCTATGGGGCTGGGGGTCCCATATACCTGTAATGGTAGGGACATCATTTTTTTCTTACAGTGGAAATCCAGTTAAAGGTTTTAAACTATCTAACTCATATACAGTACATGGGTTTTCCTATATCAGATTTATGATTTTCCATATATGACTATAGGTAGGGGCCACTGTTGAGTTTTCTTCTATTCTGTAAGTAAGACAACCATTTTTATTTATTTTTTATACATTTGCCATCTAAGCTACAGTGTACATGTGAAGGAAGACTTACACGGCTGTACCACTTGAATTTACATCTCGACAGGGGTCGGCTGAAGTCATGTTGTCCATCTGAGATGGCAGAAAATTGTGATTTTATAGGTTATCAAAATATAAAACTCTGATTGAGCCTTACTGATAAAGGGAGCAATAAGAAGGAAAGTAGTGAGGGTTTATTCTGCCTTCTGGTGTTTTTGGGTAAATTCACATGGGCGGATCCGCCAGGAGTCTCACGCACGAAATCCGCAGCTAATCCGCAATACACGTATTAATAATAATAGGAATAATACGTGTATTGCGGATTAGCTGTGGATTTCTTGCGTGAGACTCCCGGTGGATCTGCCCGTGTGAATTTACCCTAAGGCTGGGTTCATACTACGTATATTTCAGTCAGTATTGTGGTCCTCATATTGCTACCAAAACCAGGAGTGGATTAAAAACACAGAAAGGCTCTGTTCACACAATGTTGAAATTGAGTGAATGGCCGCCATTTAATGGCAAATATTTGCTGTTATTTTAAAACAATGGCTGTTATATTGAAATAATGGCCGTTATTTACTGTTATATGGCGGCCATCCACTCAATTTCAACATTGTGTGAACAGATCCTTTCTGTGTTTTTAATCCACTCCTGGTTTTGGTTGCAATATGAGGACCACAATACTGACTGAAATATACGTAGTGTGAACCCAGCCCAACCTTCCTCCATCCTTGTTATGGTGATTGATCAAAAGCCACAGGGAATGTATCATGAGAAAACAATTTTAGTTTTTATGTGTTATGTTACTAATGTTTTTCCATAGTACTATGGGGGAGATTTACTAAATATGGTGTAAAGTGAAACTGGCTCAGTTGCCCCTAGCAACCAATCAGATTCCACCTTTCATTCCTCACAGACTTTTTGGAAAATGAAAGGTGGAATCTGATTGGTTGCTAGGGGCAACTGGGCCAGTTTCACTTTACACCATGTTTGATAAATCTCCCCCTATGTGTATTAAAAAGTAATCATGAAATTATTGTTTTTTGTAACTGCCCATACATTTACCCACAGTAGTTTATACGCTCCTATCCTATCACGGATGTCTTCCCAACTACTTCTTCCATTATGCTCAAATAAGCAATTTAAAGGATTTGTCCCAAGATTAAAGTGATCATCTATCCATAGAAAAAAGTAGCTGAAGGCTGAGGATCCAGCTGCCAGGACTCCATTGATTAGCAGCATCCCTAATGAAGCTTATTAGTGATGAGCGAATACTGTTCGATCGAATAGATATTCGATCATATAGTAAGATATTCGATCTATCGAATATTATCGAATAGTTCGCCCAATATTCGATAAATATTCAATAAGCTTTCAAATCCCGCAGCCTCTGGTTTTTACCTCCAAGTGGTCGAATAGATATTTTTCAATAATCGAATACTTGTTCCCATAGACTATAATAGGATTGAATATTCGATCGAATATTCGGGAGATATTCGTACGAATATCGAATATTCGAATATTTCACTATTTGCTCATCACTAAAGCTTATACTTTGCTTCTGTTTCATTCACTCTCTATGGGACTTCCAACTATAACCCAGTGCATACTCCATTTATTTAGGGGGCAAGAGACCTATGTTCTAGAGCAGTGCTTCTCAGTTCCAGTCCTTAGGCCTCACCAACAGGTCGCGTTTGGAGGATTTCCTTAGTATGTCACAGGTGATATAATTATACTCAGTTTATCAGGTATTATCACAGTTGTTTTCTGTATGAGATATCCTCATAACACAACCTGTTGGTGAGGCCTAAGGACTGGAGTTAAGAAGCGTTGTTCTAGCGGTTAGAATCTACCAATCACCTAGTTCTCCCTAATCCAATAATTCTGAATTCCTTTAGCCTCTTGGAGAACTCCTTGTTGATTTTGTTCTTATATCAATATATTGATATATTGGAAAAATGTAAGCTCTCTTTGGTCTCTAACATTCATATGTTTTCAAAAGCTATATAGTAAATTGATAAACTTATTAGCTGTTAATAGCCTTTTAGCGTTAACCGTTTATAGCCTGGTCCCCCTACACTGATATAGTGAGTCACTGCCATCTAGTGTTAAGGGGAAGTATTTATTTTTAGGGGGCGGACTTTGGAGTGTTACCCATGTCATTTAGCCACCACGCTATAATTTATAATTATACCACTAGAGTATCTACATATTCACTATCTGGATGTCACATACAGTATGGAATTATCTGTTATCTTAGAATCTTATAGCCATATTCTATATGCATGAAGCTGATATAGCCGTTTGTAATCTTTAGCAATGAAAACGTACCAGATTTCTGTATATATATATATATATATATATATATATATATTTATATATATAAAACATATGGGGGATGTTTCCGCTGCAAACTAGAGGAAATTATGCAGCAAAATGCTTATATATAACGATCCATAGTGAATATTTGCAGAATTGTCAAACTGCAGGTGTATACATGTGCACCATACAGTAGGTCAGTTTATATGTAAGAAATCTCTGCCTTAATACATATGATTTGTTAAAGAATCTCTACCATAAGCATCTTAAGCTTCCCCAAGAATAATGTCTACTCCTACACTAACATACATTAGAACAGGCATCAGGACGGGCTCAGTATCACTAATGCTGCATGCAGGTATAGAATTGTGCCAGGGCTTGTGCAGTCCTGCAGTACCCTAAACAACCAGTGATGGCAGCAGAGGGTCCACATCATCTGCTACAGATACCACTCAAGGGGAAGATTTATCAAACATGGTGTAAAGTGTAACTGGCTCAGTTGCCCCTAGCAACCAATCAGACTCCACCTTTCATTCCTCACAGACTCTTTGGAAAATTAAAGGTGGAATCTGATTGGTTGCTAGGGGCAACTGAGCCAGTTTCATTTACAGCATGTTTGATAAATCTTCCCCTAAGGCCCCGTTCCCACTGAGCAAAGGTAGCGGAATTCCGCGACAGAATTGTCCGCCGCGGAATGCCGTTAGCCTCCCGCTCATAATGGGAGTCTATGGGAGGCGCGCGCTCCTGCCCTGTCCGCGCTGAAGAATGAACATGTTCCGTCGTGGATTTCCGTCGTGGAATTCCGCTACCTTTGCTCAGTGGGAACGGGGCCTAAGGGTACAAACACACATGACAGACCCCTGCCCTGTAATGTCTATGTCTATGGGCAGACATACTCACATCAGGATTGACATCCTGCTGCAAGTATGTCGGATACTGCCCTGTTAACCAGCAGTGGATTATAATAGGGGCGTTTCGGGCGGCAGCCCGGGGCCCTGAGCTCCTGGGGGGCCCATGAACACCCAAAAAGACTTATACTTTCAGTGGTGTACTGTCTTCTGGCTACACTTCTGCCATGATTTGCAAAAAATCACAGTTTTTTTATGGCAATTTTGCACAAATCAGGACATCATGACATTATCTGTCCTGTACTATGAACGCCAGGCTAGTGTTGCCATAGTTACAGTGGGGTGGGGGGGCCTAGGCTTGGTGAACAGCCCGGGGCCTGTGGTAAAGTTAATCCGCCCCTGCTGTTAACCCCCCCCCCCCCCCCAGCCGGAGCATATACATTACCTGCTCCGCGATCCAGCTTGCTTCGGGGATTCCCAGCTAGATGTCCCGCACACAGGGCAGGGATCCGCAGCGGATCTCGCTGTGAAATCGCAGTGAGAAATCCGCTGCAGATCCATCATGTGTGTTTGTACCCTAAGGCTGGGTTCACACTGTGTTTTTCCAATTTGTTTAACATATACGTTTTATGGAAAAACTGATGCAATTGTGTGCCATCTGTTTGGATCCCTTTTTTCATTGACTTCCATTATAAAAAAAAAAAAGATTGAAACATACACAAAAATAGTGTTGACAATTAAAAACATACGTTGAACAGATAGGAAAAACGCAGTGTGAACCCAGCCTTACACTTTCTTTAATGAAGTTATGTGACTTCATAAAAAAAAAAATAATAATCACTTTCATTTATTAGACTGAACACATTCAAGCCAAATCCTCAGTATATATATATATATATATATATATATAAAATCTCCTTGCAATGCAAACCACAGGACAGTACTAGATTCATTGAAATGGGAACCAGCAGTGCTGACAGACCCCCATGGCTTATAATGGGTTCCTTCAGGTTCAATGTTGGAACTATTATTTTAAACCCTTCTCATCAAATATATATCTAAGCTATACATTTTCTAGAAACAATTTTATACGTGCCCACCACTAGACAGACCATCTCACCTCATCCAGTGTCCTGCTGCCTGCAATGTCCAGTGGTGACAGTTGGGAGTGGCACCCGACCACTATCCATACAATACTAAAGGGCAACTCCACCTATACTGCACAATACAAAGGTAAATGGTATTTATATTCAATCCATCACGTCTTCCTTCTAAGCATATATTAACCAACATCATGGGCACACAACATCTCTCTCTGCTTTTGGACCACAGTTTCCACCTCCTGTATAAATGGATTAAAACAGCACGCATCTTATCAGACACACAGCCACTTTATAATCCTAAATGCCATTATTCTGAAAGGGGATTAGAAAAAGCACAGCCACATTATTGCAAAAACAGCGCCACCCCTGTCTTCAGGTTGTGTGCGGTATTGCAGTTTATTTCTATTTACTTCAATGGAACGGAGCTGAAAACCTACACCAAAACTGGAGACACAGTTTCTTTAAGAAAGAAGCCCTGTTTTTCTTAAAGGGGTAGTCTGGCGAAAATCTTTTTTATTCAAATCAACTGGTTTCAGAAAGTTTTATAGATTTGTAGTTTACTTCTGTTTAAAATTATAAAGCCTCCCAGTACTTTTCAGCTGCTGTATGGCCTGCAGGGAGTGGTGTATTCTTTCCAGTCTGACACAGTGTTCTCTGCTGCCACCTCTGTCCGTGTCAGGAACTGTCCAGGGCAGTAGCAAATCCCCCATAGAAAAACCTCTCCTGCTCTGGACAGTTCTTGACATGAACAGAGGTGGCAGCAGAGAGCACTGTGTCAGACTGGAAAAAATACACCACCTCCTGCAGGACTTACAGCAGCTGATAAGTATGGGAAGACTTGAGATTTTTAAATAGAAGTAAATTACAGATCTATATAACTATCTAAAACCAGTTTATTTGAAAGAAAAAGATTTCACAGATTTCAAAAGATTTTACAGCTTGCAGCTTGGCTCAATGCAAGTGAATTGGGTTGAGCTGCCGGATCAAGCCTATAGACAAAAAATGGCGCTGTTACAGGTAAAGAAAGCAAATGCTTTTTATTTTTTTTATTCCTAGAAAAAAATCATATAGCACAACCTGGTGACCTGTTACGTGAACATCCTCTATCACTCAGATATTCCCTTCCCGGGAGATGGTGTCAATCATATCCAGCTATAAATATATAATAGCGTCATATAGGCACGGGTTCACACTGCTGCCAGTCTCCATTCCTTTGGGTTTTAATTGCTTTAGGTGGTTATAGTGTATTCTGCAGGACTTTTCATGACATCAAAAGGGACCTTATCCTGAGGTTTTCCTTATCCCGGTCTTACTGGATATCATGTCAGCAGCTCCAGAATACTAACTGAGCGCTCTGCGCCTTTAAACCCTCAGAGAAGACTATCAATAACTATACGGTCACCGGACTGTCACAATGATTTCTGGTTAAACTTGATGAGCAATGGTTTCTGCGGCAGTAATTCCTCTCTGTGTTTTCACTGAGCAGAATAGATTGAGCTCTCCTTTACATTGGATTTTTATACAAGCCGAGACCCACGACTGCATCCTGGGAATGAATATATATATATACTGAGAATAGTGGCGAAGGACACTATCAACACTCTATAAGCGTGTAAAGGTCAGAGACATGTTCATTACTCGAGTTTATCCAGTATTCCCAGAGATAAGGATGACACAGCTATGTATGTAAGCATGGAAGCACATTGCTGCCTCCCACCCCAGTGCATAGAATATGTCATACATTGCTGATAGACATGGGATGCACACCGATCTCTAGAACAGGGGCCCCGCTGGACTTTATGGCCTGGTTGTCGAGAACACAGGTGGATAGGATCACAAGAAATCATGTCTGGTTGTTTTCTATAATTCTCATCGCAGTAGAGATGAGCGAGTACTAAAATGCTCGGGTGCTCCATAATCGAGATGAATATTTCCCGATACTCAGGTGCTCGTTTCGAGTAACAATCCCCATTGAAGTCAATGGGAAACTTCAGCATTTTTGCAGGGGACCAAAGCTCTGCACAGAGAAGGTTGCCTGAAAACTAGAAAATGCCAGAAAATGATGGAAAAAATACGGAAATGAAACAGTGAGGATAGGTAGAGCTGAACTACAGATCCCAGCCAGCCAAGAGAATGCCAGCCACAGGAAAAATTGACTACTGACAGCAGTTTTGGGGCTAGACGTATAGAATATATGTGTAACTGGTGCTGTTTTTTTTTTTTGTTTGTTTGTTTTTTAAGGTCCCCGTTGTACAGGACACTGCACAGTGAGGATAGGTATAGCTGAACTACAGATCCCAGTCAGCCAAGAGAATGTCAGCAACAGGACAAATTGACTACTGACAGCTACACAACAGGTCCAAGCCAGCAGCCAAGAGTAGCAAAAAAAATTGTTTTAAAAATTTTGAGCCCTTAGAAGGACTGTTGGGTTCTTAGTGTTGGATTCCTGCCTAACCGCACGCTAATTCCCTGCCTAACACTCCCCCTGACAGACAGCAGCTCTCTCCCTATGCTTATCCAGCCTGCGTCTGAGGCGAGCATCGTGGGACCTGATTCTTATATGCCCAGGTCATCTGATCTGACCAGCCAATCGCTGCTATCGACATGTAGGTTTCCTACCTAATGCTACGAGCTCCCAAAGACTCCTGCATGATGATTGGCTGAAAAAAATCTGCCAAACATGCAGGAAGAGAAAGATGCCACTGTATCGAGTATCGCGAGATTCTCGTCTGAGTAACAAGCACCATTGAGTACCCTAATACGAGTACCAAGCTCGGACGAGCATGCTCACTCATCTTTACATAGCAGTAAATAGGACTTGCAGAACAGTATAGCACTTTTAGTCTTTATAAAGATTCCTAAAAAATGGTGTCATGCTGCATTATATTTGACTGGCCACAGTAGTACAAACAGTGGTGTATCTACTGCCATAGCAGCCATAGCGACTACTATGGGGTTTGCCATATCAGGGGGCCCAGAGGCTCACCCCTGCAATACACTGGGTGCCCTGGACCTTCAGGATGCTGCTAATGTCCCTTTAACTGCAAGCACTCCTGAGGAGCACTTGCAGTTAAATGTTAAAGGTTATGACTACAATTGATGGGTTTGTGGTCAGTCAGGAGGGGCCCGATCAAAAGTTTGCTATGGGGCCAAGCCATTTCATAGGACTTGCAGAACAATGTAGCACTTCTTTGGATTAAGTTGTTTCCGTACCACAAGGGAAGTAACCGGACTGTTACTTATTTGCAGCTACCTTGAAAATACCCTGTACTCTGCAAATGCAATATCCATCCCATAAAAAAAAAAGCTTCACACACACCGTATCGCACCAGATTTTCTGCTGCGCATCCGCAGCAGATCCACAGCAGGTTTGATCTAAGTAACTTAACTCAGCATCAAATCTGCACCATGAAATCTGCTGCAGATCTGCTGCGGATCCTGTACATGTGAAAGCACCCCAAGGGTGACAGCCAAACTCGCAGCGGGAGTATGTCTGCAGCCCGCCGCATTAACACACACACACCCCGCCGCAGGAGAGTACACATCACTGGGTCCCCGCTCCGGCTTGCTTTGGGACTCCTGGCACATCACGCTCTGCCAATCAGTGTGCTGCCCCGCAGCAGCGCACTGATTGGCTAAGTGGGATGTGAAGACTTCTGGAGCCCCGAAGCAAGCCGGAGCGGGGACCAGGTGATGTATACTCTCCCGCGGCCAGGGGGTTAACGGGACGGGCTGCGCACATACTCACAGGGGAATGTGCATCCAGCTGCGAGTTTGTCTGCCGTTGAATTTACAGGGCAGGGATCTGCAGCGAGAAATCTGCTGCGGATCCGTTACGTGTGAACGTGTGGTGTAATCCTGAGTAAACTGAGTAACTGAGGTGTAATTCTCAGTAAAAAATAAATAAATTTTGTCAGAAGTTTATACAGATTTGTAAATTAGTTCCAGTCTTCCAGTACTTATTAGCTGATGCATGTCTTGCAGGAAGTGGTGTATTCTTTCCAGTCTGACACAGTGCTCTCTGCTCTTTGTCTATGTCAGGAACTGTCCAGAGCAGGAGAGGTTTTCTATGAGGTTTTGCTACTACTCTGGACAGTTCCTTACACGGACAGAGGTGGCAGCAGAGAGCACTGTGTCAGACTGCAAAGAATACACCACTTCCTGCAGGACATACAGCAGCTGATAAGTACTAGAAGTAATTTACTAACTTTCTGACACCAGTTGATATAGAAAGTTTAAACATGACTAGATCTGTAGAAATCTGTTGCAAGGTTCTTGCCTCTCATTAGGGTTTGCTGCAGCACATGGGGATCTTGGTTCTCACTTCCTTTTAGTTTCTCTGATAATTCCTAATCATGTTTATGGTTTGGACATTGACTTTGAATTGTCTAGTGGCAATAGCTAATTTGCATAATATTACCCAGGAAGCATCAATGGAAGATCTCAATGCACCAGCTGAGTCTCTTCAATGGCAACCGATATTCCCCCTAAAGACATAACATGAGATAACCTCTCATAGAGCATGCTTATAATCCATGTTTTATAATGAATAATCCGCACACCGATTTCTGCATTAAAAACCATGCATTGTCACCTTAAAAACTCTGTTCTCATTGACTTTAATAGAGGATGAGGAACCACATAGAGAAGTGACTCAAGTGAATGCAACTTCTTTCTGCATGGTTACACTCTGAAGCTCCCATATAAATTAATGGGTACTTGTCATGGCGCGGTATGGGTTTGGTCATGTCCAACTAGAAGAAATTCACTAAAATGAGAAAACCACTCTTTAGCCTTGATACAGGTTCTTAAAAATGGTTACATGCTGCATTATATGGGACTGGCTGAGGAGCACTTGCAGTTAAATGTTAAAGACTATGGAGGAGATTTATCAAACATGGTGTAAAGTGAAACTGGCTCAGTTTCCCCTAGCAACCAATCAGATTTCACCTTTCATTTTCCAAAGAGTCTGTGAGAAATGAAAAGTGGAATCTGATTGGTTGCTAAGGGCAACTGAGCCAGTTTCACTGTACACCATGTTTAATAAATCTCCCGCTATGACTACACTTGACAGGTTTGTGGTCAGTCGGGAGGGGCCCAATGAAAAGTTTGCTATGGGGTGCAGCCATTTCTAGTTACACCCCTGCAGGACTTTCCTATGTGAGCAATGGCTCAGATTCGATGGTGTTATACAGTTCTTGACTAATACATATAGGTTTTTGGATACTCACATGTAAGTACCATAAATTAACTCTTTCTGTGCCATACAGTACAAAATATTCCATCTAAAAAAAGAAAATAATACTAATAGTAGTTGCTAATGCACTAGTTGTAATAGTTACAATCTAATCCACAATTACAGGGTTAATGTAACTTGCGGCTTTGTTGAGAGATTTGTGGGGCTGGAAGTGATGAGGCAGCAATTTTCTTTATAGATCTTTTCATTTTGCTGACTCGGAAAAATGGAATAATTATTTGCACTGATAGCAGGAATCATTGTTTTATTACTTCTGTTCTGACTGCTGATTCTATGGATCTTAGCTCAATATTTGCATTACTTTTAGCTGCGATTATTCTAGCACAGGTTTATCGCACTAGTCTATGACCTGTGGATTTGCTGCTCATCTTATCTGTTGGACGTGAAAGACATCATTACTAAGCAAACAAAAAAATCTGCAGAATACATTTAGAATCCATGTCACATAATATAATTTATCTGTAAAAATAAATCATCCATACTAAGAAGAGAACTATGCCATATTGGACAGCTATTCCTCATTCTATGGAAGGAATGAACCAGAGCTGGGCTGTCTGCCAGTAGTACATGTACATGGACTTTCTTTCCCTTACTTATCTGGCCAATCAAAGCTTCTCCTATGCCATGGCATAATGCTAAAGAAAGTGCACTAGACTGAAGAGGCTGGCACTGTGCTAGGCTTCTGGCTTACACATGACAGTACTAAAAGACATGTGGAGGGAGAAGGGGTTACTAGTGCACTGTGTTTGCAAAGTGCTGTGTGAGCTGAAAGGTAAGGAAAAACAGCAGCAGGATCTCAGCAAAGAAAGGGTTACATTAAGTATCTATCTGCCATTGTTGCTGCTGAGAAGCTTAAGCAAGAGAGGCACAACAGGCTTGAACAGGCTGGCAGTGGGTGAGTATGGATAATGAGAGATAAGAGGGGAAGCTATCATTTACCTTTTAGGAACAGTGTGGCTCATCTTTATCAGGAAAGCTGCCTCAGCTAGCAGGTACACAGTCAAGACTCTCTCAAGACACTCTCCGGCTCTCTCCCTCAATCTCACACAAAACATGCAAACCCTGCACACACTTCCTGTAATTTGTCCTGCTCTGTCTGTTATTAGAGACAAATTTTCCCTGACAACAGGCAGTGCACAGCAGATTTCAGAGAAGTGAGACACCTAGTGGCAAAAACTTTAAAGAATTTATTTTTGGTAAATAACGTGATATACAAATATGTTAAGAACCTATCAAATAGAGGTAAGCTATTTGATTTGACAGTAACCATTTAAGGGAGTTGATTAAATGGGGACCCATTGGTGATCCATCAGCTAAAACCCCCAATCATCTGTTGTTATTATCAGTGGGAGCTGTGACCTGTCTGTTTCAGTAAATATTTGTGTTCCCCATAAAAAAAAATTCTGGATCATCTTTTCTTATAGTTCTGTTATGTGCCGTTTCTCTTTTATTTTTAATTAAAATGTTGGACCTAATAAGCAAGTGGGTGTTACCAATTGGGGGCGTGTTCCTACAATGTCAGTTCTTATTGGATAGTGTCAGAGGGTCTAGGAACACGCCCCCAATTGGTAACACCCAATTGGTTATTTCATGGGCATTACATGTGTTTACTAAACCAGACAGGTCAGGAGTGGTAACAGGTCCTATTTAAAGTAAATTAATAGTTATGCACCAAATTTATTAAACAGCTGGAGCCACTGGCACCTTTTCAGACTGCCTGGTCTACGTTTACATCCAAAACCATATCATCATAGTCTCACCAAACTATTCACCAATACCTTTGAACTTGATTATTTTTTAGGCTGCTAATGTGTGACAGTAAACTTTTTTTTTTCTTTTGGCTTTGCTCAGGGATAACTATTACCAAGTAGAGATCTAGATGGTATATGGAGGCTTATTTTCAGGCAATGCTCCAGGGGGTGACAGGTAACTTACAATCTTGGACGAGAAGAATCAAGACTTGGATGAGAAGCTGCTTGACACATGTCCTCATTTTTGATCTGCTGGGCTCAGGTTGTTTAGACCCCAACCAATCTCTAGAATGAGCAGGGAGAAGCATTAGGTTTCTTTCTCTGCTCTCTGTGCCTCTGACACAAGATAGCCTGTAGGCTTATAGTAGAAGGCCATTTTGGTCACATGTATAGAAATTGATATGAAACGTGTTCAGACCCTGAGCAGGGAGAAGTATGTTCTCTCACTAGTCTCTGTGCATATGACACAAGACAAGCTGATGAAGGCTTTCTAGCCGAAACGCGTCCTCCTGTTGATTTTGCACCAATAAAGTAAGCAATATTCTATTTTGGTGTGTGCTGGGATCTATTTCACTACAAGACAGTCCCATAGACTTTACATTAGGACACACTTTGCACATACTTCTCCTGACTCGTTTTAGCAAGCGACCCTGACCGATCCAAACTTTTGACATATATCTATGGCATATAAAAAGTGGCAGTGCCCATTTAGGTTTTTCCGAGCACTCACTCACCCCATTACCACCACACCCTTGGATAATAACACTGCCAGGCAGCTATGGGCAGTTTTAGAAGAGTAACTAAGGATTCTTAATGCATAGTCCTTGATCCCTTCTGGAGATAAAACGCCATAAAGCCTGACACTGCCATGACTCTACTCTATAAATGTCTGTGTTGTGACCATTCTGTCCACCTTCAGATTTATACTAATATCTCCGTCCCTCTGCACCATGACCTCTGTTAGCTTCTATTAGAATAATCACCCATGGATAGTCCAGGAACGAGGATGCAGCCGGTGGAGATGGATGAGACCATTGTGTATCCAATGAAGTATGTTACAACTGTCAGGCAGATGGCACGCATAATGTCATTTCCAAGACTTTAAAAAGGTTTCCAGCTGAAGGCTCTAAGGAAAAGCCATGCAAATCACTGCCATGAAAAATGAAGGTCAGCATTTCTAAGTAAGAAAAAGGCTTAACGTCTCTTTCTGTAGTCCATTTCAGTGAGAGTACAGTGACAAATACACCGGCACAGGTTTGTTTCCATCCCATGGGCTTCAATACTTCCTTTATTAACTCTTTCATGTTTACGCCTGTAACAAACCCAATAACCAAGAGAATTTCTTCTGCCTTAGACGTGCTGACACGTGCGTCATTCATCTTTTTGTTATTCTGTGCATGGTTTGTGCTTTGTGTTTTCATTGTCAATTTCCTTAAAGGGGTAAATACATCTTGGCAACCACTTTCCATATATATAACTATAGAAGACAATATGCACATGAAATAGTAAATTTCCAAACTGAGTAAACTTTCTGTAAAGAGGGGAGTGAAGATCTAACAAGCTCAAAAATGGACCCTCTGTAAATGAAGGGACCACTGAGCTGTCCACAGCTACAAAATGTTGTGCCCTTTAAAGTAAATGTGTGGTATAGATATTTCTGTACTGATTTTTATTGTAATTGTTTTATTTTTATGTTTTTAATAATTATTAAGGGGGCAGCCATCTTGCCTGAGATGTTTTTAAAAGCATTTAGTGACATGCTGTACAGCAATCCCTATGGACATAGACAAAATGAACATCTCCAGGTCCTATTCTTAGTATTGGACACATTTGTAAGAATGCTCTGTCACCTGGGCAAAGGTCTTTCTACAGAGGAAGGGAGGATAATCTTTTTTAAACTTTTCTTTTACTGTATAGATCATTTTACAGCATCCTCCTCCTCATCACAAACAAAACCCATAACCCCACAAGCAGGGCCCATGAAAGTAAAAAGAGGCAGGGGGTTACAGGAATTAAAGGGGTTGTCCAGCGCTACAAAAACATGGCCACTTTTCCCCCTCTCTTGTCTCCAGTTCAATTGTGGTTTGCAATTAAGCTCCATTTACTTCAATGGAACTGAGTTCCAAACCCCACCCAATCTAGAGACAAGAGAGGGGAAAAGTGGCCTTGTTTTTTGGCGCTGGATAACCCCTTTATTAAACAATGTAAACTTACCAGCGTAGCACCACTCCCCGGTCTCGCTGACGGCCAACGGCAGTCCTTTTCGTCCGGGTTCCGTGTACATTATGTACCTGGTAAATGTATTTTTCTAGGTTGTTTATTCTTTTTTCTATTTTTAATTTACATTCCAAGTCCCATGAAATAAATAAAAAAAAACATCAGTAAGACAGTAAGAGCTGCAGCTCCTCCAGCTACTCAACGTACCTGTATGATCAATTGCCTGCTCAGCCAATCAGTGACTGGAGCGGTGTCCAGCCCCTGTTACTAATTGGCTGAGCGAGTAATCAATAATCTAGGCAAGTGGAGGAGCTGCAGGAAGCCGGCGGTTGTCAACGGGACCCGGGAGCGGCGGAAATCGAATGTTGTTAAAGGTTCTGCAAACCCAAACTTAATGTAAACTCGCTCATCTCTACTTAAAGCAATTGTCCCACTAAAAACAATATCTACAGAAGAGATAATAAATGTATGATCCCTGGAGGTTTGACCTCTGGGACCAAGTCTCCTGGCTAAATGGAGCAGTGGTCATGGATGTGTACTGGTACTCCATTCGGTGTCTCAGTGTCTGGGGATGGCCGAGTACAGCTCTCACATAACTTTTATTGATGGTCTCAATCATATAACCAGCACCACAGACCCTATAATGATTGGTGGCAGTCAGACCTTCACCAATTAGATTGGATCCTAAGAAGATACCATCAATAAGAGAATCCCTTTAAATGGCAATATATTACCTAGATTTTTTTTATACTGGTTAGATACTGAAACTTGCACATTATTATGGGGCAGACATCTTGCCTTAGCTCTTTTTACCAGTATTTAGTGATATTCCTTACAACATAGACCATAGGACACAATAGACAGGACCTGTCCCATTGACATGAAGGGAAAACATTTTTGGTCAGACCTTTGAAGGTGTCATCGACAGTGTAATCAATCATTTTTTCCATACCCAATGACATGTCCAAAGTTATTTTTAGATGAGAGGTACTCTTTAAATAATAGGTCATTTTCTGATGACACTTTCCCATTAGGAACATCAATGGAAGATTCAATTTCAGTTTTGGATGCTACCACTGAACAGTGGGAATAGTTTATCTGTTAAAAGGGTACTGTGATAATTGTTTTCAAATCAACTGGTGTCTGGTGTCAGAAATCCCCCTCTAACCCCTTGTAACTTTAAATGCTGCTTTTAATCCAAGATCTGTCCTGGCAGGCAGGTGATGCATTTATTGTCCTAAAAAAACAACTTTTAAACTTGCAGCCCTGTGTCAAATTGGTGTGGCGTACTCATGCCTTAGGAATGTACCACCTGTCCGTCCCTCCTACCCACCCGCTTCTTCATTAGGAACGCCCCTTGAACAATTTCTCCTATTCATCACCTACAGTATTCATGTTAGAACACTGCACATGTGTTGGATCGTTAAGGCACCTGTGCAGTGTTCAGACATGATGAATAGGAAAAATCCTGCCCCGTTCATAATGGCGAGGAGGGCGGGGAGGAGGGACGGAGAGGCATGGATACTGGGGCATGGGTACTCTAGGCTACGCCAATTCAACACGGGACTGCAAGTTTAAAGGTAGTTATTTAGGACAATACCTGCCAAACGGACCGCAGAATAGATCTTGGATTAAAAGCAGCTATCCGAAGGTACAAGCGGTTTGAGGGGGGGGGGGTCTCATTGTGGGTTAAGAGTTGCTTTAAAAAACTCAAGTCTTCCAGTACTTATCGGCTGCTGTATGTTCTGCAGGAAGTGGTGTATTCTTTCCAGTCTGACACTGCTCTCTGCTGCCATCTCTGTCCATAACAGGAACTGTCTAGAGCAGTAGCAAATCCCCATAGAAAATCCTCTCCCTCCCTGAACAATTCCTGACATGGACAGAGGTGTCAGCAGAGAGCACTGTGTGAGAGTGGAAAGAATACACCACTTCCTACAGGACATACAGCAGATAATAGGTACTGGAAAATGAAATTTTTAAACAACTAATTTACCAATCTGTGTAACTTTCCAGTTGATTTGAATTTTTTTTTAACAGGAGTACACCCTTAAATAACATAATCTTTTAGAAGAGTAAGATAAGAGAACATGTATAGCAAAAATAAACATTCTCAACTTTTTTTTTTTTTTGCTTTCTTGCTTTATGGCAAGCTACCACTGACTTTGTCCTTAAAGGGGTTATCCAGCGCTACAAAAACATGGCCACTTTTCCCCCTACTGTTGTCTCCAGTTCAGGTGCAGTTTGCAATTAAGCTCCATTTACTTCAATGAAACTGAGTTTCAAAACTACACCCAAACTGGAGACAACAGTAGGGGGAAGGTGGCCATGTTTTTGTAGCGTTGGATAACCCCTTTAAAGAAATGTTCATGCGTTTTGCACTTTTTAGGCAAAACTGATCCATTATAACATGAGGTGCAGTGCACACACTGTAACAGGGTCATATGCAGATCTAAAATGTTCATCACTGCTGTCACCTATGCTTTAAATGCAAATCTATGACAGCACATCCCAATCTACATATCATTGTAATTAAATGTTAATGATCTGCATTTCCAGGCATATAATACCGATAAGGCTTTTACTGGCAGAAGCCCTATCGTACGTCTCAGGCATCAAAGCAAGACAAATATATTTTTACCCGCAGATGTCTGATTAGGAAGATATTTATCTTCTTAGATTAGAATAAATTGCCTGCAGCCCTGTCTTGGTTTCCTGGTTGTGTAAGGTGACAATAGCAGTTTCTGAAGGTTGCAAATGTGATTGATGTAACATTGTGAATTCAGGATATAGCAACATGGCTAATGCATGGTGCGCAGAACACCCAGGATTTAGTAATGACATGCAGCGTAGATTGCTCCAACAAAGTGAGATAGATGTGTCTGTATCTGTTGTCATGAGAATCAATAGGAAGAGTGTCAGATGAAGGGGAAGACGTTACCTGGAAATAACAGGTTTCATTGCTTTCTGATATTACCGGATGTATCTTGTGACAGGTAGGAATTGCTTATGGTGGCAGCCAGTACTGCAATAAAATATACACAGGGAAACAAATCATGTAGGTCAGGGAACTGGAACCTGTGTCCCTCCAACTGGTGCAAAACTACAATTCCTATCATGCCTAGACAGCTTAAGCCAAGCTTCGACTGTCCAGGCATAATGGGAAGTTCAGTTTTGCAACAACTGGAGGGGACGAAGGTTTCCCAACACTGATGTAGAGAAACTGGTCAAATTGAAGATCTCCATTGTATCAAACATCATGAGTCACATGTAAACACATTGGTTCACCCGTAAAATATCCATTAAAAAAAAAAGTTGGATAGCTGCTTTTAATCTTAGATCTGTCCTGGGGTCCGTTCGGCAGGTGATGCAGTTATTGTCCTAAAAAAACAACATTTAGGGTACAAACCCACTTGCCGGATCTGCAGCGAGTCTCCATGCTGCGTTTTTGCAGCGAGACTCGCTGCAGATCCCGGCCCTATACTTTCATTAGCAGAGAAACTCGCAGCAGGGATGTACATCCCTGCTGCGATTTTGTCTGCAGCCCTCCCCATTAACCCCCTAGCCGCCGGACATTATACATTACCGGGTCCCCGTTCCTGCTTGCTTCGGGGCTCCCGGTGTCTTCACGGCCTGCCTGGCCAATCAGTGCGCTGCGGCAGGGCAGCGCACTGATTGGCCGGGCAGAACGTGTCGGGAGCCGCCAAAGCAAGCAGGAGCGGGGACCTGGTAATGTATATCCTGCCCGCCCCCCTGCAGCCCCGATCGCCCCCGGCCGCATGATCGCCCCCCGCACCCCCCGGCCGCACGATCGCCCCCCCGCAGCCCCGATCGCCCCCGGCCGCATGATCACCGCATGATCCTGCGGCCGGGGGGTGCGGGGGCCGATCATGTCGCCGGGGGCTGGGGGCGATAGGGGCAGCAGGGGGGACGGGCAGGATATACATTACCACCTCTGTCTAATGAAAGTATAGGGCTGGGATCTGCAGCGAGTCTCGCTGCAAAAACGCAGCAAGGAGACTCGCTGCAGATCCGGCAAGTGGGTTTGTACCCTTAGGGTGCCGCTGTGAGTATATGTGAGGATTTCCCATACTAAGAACACCTGTGCTAATACCTGATGAACTGAGTATAATTATATCACCTGTGAAATACTAAGGAAATCCTCAAAACACGACCTGCTGGTGAGGCCTGAGGACTGGAACTGAGAAGCACTGGCCTAGAGTACCAATGCCCTTGGCTTGCACTGCCTCTCCGTCCCTCCTCCTCGTCCTCTTCACCATTACGAATGCCCCTACCAGGTACAGAGCTGCAGACAGGTGTGGCACTTCAAATTCAAAGCAAAATGACACAAGCAGATAGCTGCAGCACTACAGCTTCTGAGGAAAAACACAACTTTATAACTCTGCAAATGCCAATCAGCAAAGACAAAAGCATTGCTTGTTTTATCTCCTTACCACCTATCTGCCTGTGTCTACAGCTCTGTACCTGTAATGGACCTGACAGATTCCCTTTAATGTATGCCATAAAGACCACTTGCTATTACATTCAGCAAAGGTCCAATTTTTTTCCATGAAAGCAAACTAAGCATTATACAGTAATATAAGAGTAGGCTACAGTCAAGATTTTAACAATTCATGGGTAAATTTGCAGCATCCCTTTGTGAGTCCTCTATTCTGCGTAATGGTTGCCTGGTATGGTTTTCACATATTTTGCATTTTTGTGTTATGTATTTTATTGTGTTTGCACCTTATACAATGTATCTGTCATCTGCATTGAGGTTAAAGGGGTACTCCAGCAAAAAAGAAAAAAACCTTCAAATGAACTGGTGTCAGAAAGATCCACAGAGTTGTAATTTACTGCTATTAAAAAATCTCAAGTCTTCCAGTACTTATCAGCTGCTGTATGTCCTACAGGAAGTAGTGTATACTTTTCAAGTCTGACACAGTGCGCTCTGCTGCCACCTCTGTCCATGACAGGAACTATGAAAAAAGTAGTAACAAATCCCCATAGAAAACCTCTCCTGCACTTCCTGCAGGACATATAGCAGCTAATAAGTACTGGAAGACATTAATTCTTGCATAGAGAATAAAATGCATGGCGTACTATACACCTGCAAGTTGAATGCATAGGTCAGAATAGCAATGATGGAATATGGGAGCTTGTAACGTAAAGATGGATTTTACATCATGGTAGATTATTGTTAGATTTCTGCAGCTGACAAATAGAAGGATTCAGAAAAAAAAACATTATAATAGGGAATTGCTATTCATGCATTAGTCACTATTAGAATTTTGAAGGCTGCCCCTTAGCTTTACATCACACAAAGTTATGTATATGGCGCTAATACTTCTAAATGCTCAATGATAAATATAATAATATGATACATATGTAATAGTATCCAGTCATATGCATGGCATCCATTGTCCATGGTTACATGATAAATTATCCATGGATACTTGGATTCTGATCCTGTTCTTTGTATTTGCTGCCTGGATTCATTCCCTTGTATACTGAGCATATGGTACATACAGATATAATATAATATAACAACACAAGAAACAGCATGAAAAACTGGACGGCCTCATGGTGGTTACCTGGACATGGTCTACCTATATTTTCTATGACAGTATGGTTTCAACACTGTAGTAACTAATATGTCACAGACAGATACTGGTCCCAATGCATTGTTATTATTGGGTATTACACTGGGTTTGGGGTGTTTTTTTTACAATAGTTTTCAGGCAGAATGAATACATTTTGAATTGTTAGGCACTTTATGATATATGTGCCAGTATCCCTGGCAGGCAGAGAAAGGGTTACTTATATATACGGCACATTTATTATGGACAGACATTGAAGGATAGCACAGTGCCATTTGCTGACACCATATATCTTTGTTAATATTACATATTGTATAGAACAGGGGCGTCAGACTCACACCCCTCTAGCTGTTCCAAAATTATAATTACCATCATGCCTGGCCAGCTAAGGCTAGGTTCACACTGCGTTTTCAGCATCCGTTTAACGGATCCGTTTTTTGCAAAAAAACGGTTTGCAAAAAACGGATGCATTTGTGTGCATCCGTTTTTGATCCGTTTTTCCAATGACTTCCATTATAAAAAAAAAAAACGGATCAAAACGGATGCGTTTTTTTTGACGCACAATAAAGTACTGACTACTTTTTTGACCGCTAAAAAAAACGGATCCGTTAAACGGATGCTAAAAACGCAGTGTGAACCTAGCCTAAGTAGTAAGGCACCTAGCCAAGCTGAACATACAAATGTACAGGGGGGGGGGGGGAATACTATGAGCCAAACCAGCAATGAGCCAACAGACAATGAGGGTAACTTCACACGTACCGGATCTGCAGCGGATTTCACGCTGCGATTTGCAGCGAAATCCGCTGCGGATCCTGGTATATTGAAGTTCTATGGGGTCACATACCTGCAGAGGAGTTTTCATTCCGCTGCGGATATGTGACCTGGCCCCTTTAACCCCCGCCCACCCCAGCCTGGAGCATACATTACCTGCTTGGCGCCGCCGCTGCAGTGAGTCTGCCGGGTCCCCTCGCTCCCCAACAGCCAATCAGTGCACGGCAGCACTGATTGGCTGATGGGGAGCCAGGGGAGCTGGGAGCCTCACACAGCCACCGCACCAAGCAGGTAATGTATGCTTCGGGCCACGGCTGCGGGTGGCGGGGGGTATGTGACCCCATAGAACTTTAATATACCAGGATCCTCAGCGGATTTTGCTGCAAATCGCAGCGTGAAATCCGCTGCAGATCTGGTACGTGTGAAGTTACCCTTAAAGTGTTTGGCCATCTTAAAGGGATACTCTGCTGGTTAAAAAAGTTTCTTTCAAATTAACTGTTGTCAGAAGGTTATATAATTTACTTCTATTAAAAAATCATTCATCTCTGACCCAGTGTTTTTGGCCAGCATGGAAGTGAAACCACAGCAAAGAGAAGCATGGCAGGAGGTGGGCAGCGTGAGTGTGAGCGAGGTGCCATCCATACTGGGAAGCTGTATTGGGCACAGATGCTCAAGTAAGTGGCTGGATTCTGGAAGTCCCATAGAGGCCGTCAAGCTATAATAAGTGTGCACCTATCCCAGAGATTCCATCAATTGTGCACTGCAACTCATTCCCTGGCTGCAAGGAGTTATGGATATGCCCTTGTACCCGCTCTTTTACTGAAATGTTATGTACTATGTGCAGCCACCATTTTGGATCAACTTCAGGACAACCTTTTAAAATCTTGTTTTGTTTCCAAATGAAAAAAGATCAAGTTTTCTAGTACTTATCAGCTGCTGTATGTCATGCAGGAAGTGGTATATATCCAGTCTGGAAAGCAGGAGAGGTTTTCTTTGGGGACTTGCTACTACTCTGGACAGTTCCTGACGTGGACAGAGGTGGCAGCAGAGAGCGATGTGTCAGACTGAAAATACACCACTTCCTGCAGGACATACAGCAGCAGATAAGTACTGGAAGACTTGAGATTTTTTTTTTATAGAAGTAAATTACAAATCTCTGGCACTTTCTGGTACCAGATGATTTGAAAGAATTTTTTTTTCTGAACTACCCCTTTAAATCGTTGTCCTCCATCCTACCAGCATGCCAGTATTCTTTACAGGTTAGAGATCATTGTAAAGTAAACTATACCCTCTGTGTATTATTACTGCCGCCTTTCTCTATCAGGTATTTAGGATATCACTATATTAATTAATTTTCTTTACATACAAAACCTTATATCAGGGTCCAGCAAGACTCAGCTTTTATATTTTGCAGCAGATCGAGCGCGGCCAAATCCAGAAATGAGTTACACAGACTGCGTCCATCTGAGGAAATGTTTTATTAGAGGAATTGTAATTCACTGCCAACTAAATCTGCTTGATAAATCACCTGGTTCATTTGCCAACTTTATTCAGAAAATATGTAACTGGCAGAAAGAGGTTGATGGACCCAAAGAAATTACATTATTGTGCTGACTCACACCAATGTGCGAGCATTTATTAAAAATGTGAGGGCAGCCATTACTGTAAGCCGTCACAGCACTGCGGAGAGTGCGAGGATTAGAGAAGGAGAATTAGGCCGCTTAATACCCACTGATTTCCTAGGGGATCTTCACTGCAATTTTACTATTAAAGTAAAAAAATATATAATTACCCAAATGTTATCTGCATTGTCCAATAAAATGTAAAGTCTGAGCTTGATGGGGAGCGTGTCTTATTAATTTTTTTTTGCCAAAGATGCGCTTCTTTCCATGAAGAAGAACTGTCATGTCAAATGCACAGCAGGGACAGAGCATATGGTATGGGGGCTTCCGGCCACCAGGGGGAGCTCACCATAGCAAACTCATACAGCACAGCAGGGACAGAGCATACGGTATGGAGGCAGGCGACGGAATAACGGCAGACTGTATACAGCTCTACATCTGGTGGTAGGGAACCATGGGGATGGCGGCAGGCCTATTGATGCCTTACTTGCACATTTACAAGTGATAGCTGTGGTAATGGAATTTTGGGGTTGGAAGCAGGTGATGGTCTTCATGTCCTGCCATGGACCGTGAAGGTAACAGCGGCGGTCTAAAAAGAATTACAGCTGCATGCCCTGGTGTTCTGTTCGGATTTCAAACAAATACTTTGCTAGGTTTTACTTTTGGGGGAGGCCTTATATTTAGCAATTAAGCAGAAATTTTTTTTAAGGGATGTCTTCTTTTCGGGGAAACAGGGTAGTAATCAGTCAACAATGATGACACTCAGTACTGGGATTCTTTTTCCATATATACACAAGTATCGGGACACTTCCACAATACACCTATAGGAGCCATTGCATTTTAAATCTATAGGCCCCAATATATAGTTGCCCCCTCCTCCATGCAGGTATAACAGCTTTTATGAAAATTTTCTACAGGATTTTGTCGGTGTCTAAGGGAATTTTTTTCCCATTCATCCCGGAGAGTATCCGTGAGGTCAGACACTGCGGAGATGTCGGGTTTACAATCTCTGTCCCAATTCATTCTTAAGGTGTTAGATGGGGTTGTGGTCAGGGATCTGTGCGACCAGATGAGGTCTTTCGCTTTAATTTCACCCAATGCTTGGCATTGTGTGCTTGGTAATATGAGGCTTGCATACAGATGCTCAGTCACCATGCGATGAAGCTTTTGTTGAGGTTTTTGTCCTACTCTAATGCCACATGAAGTTTGAATCGGCAAATTTTCAGCACTATGTACCCCAGCACTTTGTGGCTTTACCTCTTCATGCTCCATAGTTGCCAACATTTGAATTTTTTTTCCAGGGACACTTTAGCGTCAAAAAGGGGTGTGGCTTATTGAGGGTGTGGTCTCTGTGGGGTGTGCCGTTATCATGGGTGTGGGTTCAAAATTTTCCAGTTACAATTTACAGTCAGAACAACACAGAAGGAGCATTACTCACCTCAGTATTAGGTCCCCAGTATATTACACACCCCAGTATTAGGTCCCCAGTATATAACACACCCCAGTTTCAGGTCCCCAGTATATTACACACCCCAGTATTAGGTCCCCAGTATATTAAACACCCCAGTTTCAGGTCCCCAGTATATTACACACCCCAGTATTACGTCTCCAGTATATTACACACCCCACTCAGAGCAGGCTGAGACTTAGAGATAAGTAAACTCCTACAAAACAACCCTAGCCCGCCTCAGGCCAAACATAATACTTCCTACCAAAAAGAGGCAAAAATTCTTAGTATCACAAATCAAAATAACTTTAATAGCAACCAAAAAATACAATCAATAAAATATATTAAAATTGATCACAAGGTGGGGAAGTATGCACATAGAGGTACAGTCATTAATCTGTAAACATGATACACTCAAACACATATAATTTAAGTATGTAAAGTATAAAGTGCAAGTAGTCTATGGAGGGACTACACCTCGCAGCATAACCAATTTGTCTCACTGCAATCGGGCTCCACTATTCAATTACTATAGTAGACCAAATAACTATTGCACCACCCCTAGTAAGGTATAACATAAAGTGCTAAGTGTGCTCAAGAGCCGTTCCAAACAATAAGGAATGTATCCCCCCAAGTCCCACTGACTGTACCTGATGTAATGCGCGTGCTGTACCGCCTCCCTGTACATACTGGTAGTTTGTGTCTATATGATGCAGCTGCACTCCATATCATCATACTACTACTCCCTTAATCCCTACTGCTCCTCCATCATCATACTGCTACCCCCTTCATCCTCCTGCCCCTCCATCATCATATTACTACCCCTTTCATCCTTCTCCCCTCCATCATCATACTACTACCCCCTTCATACCCCTGCCCCACCATCATCATATTATTACCCCTTCATCATCCTCCTGCCCCTCCATCATCATACTATAACCCTCTTGATCCTTCTTCCCCTCCATCATCATAGCACTACCCCTCTAATCCTCCTTTCCCCTCCATCATCATAGTACTACCCCTCTCATCCTCCTGCCCCTCCATCATCATACTACTTCCCCCTTCATCCTCCTCCTGTCCCTTCATCATCATACCAGTACCCCCTTCAGCAAACTCTTGTCCCTTCATCTGTATTTAAAACAACAAAAAGGCTATACTTATCTCACCAGTATGGCAAAACTGGGACTGTTGGCAACTATGCATGCTCTGAGGGGGAGATTTATCAAACCTTGTGGAAATGAACAGTAGCTCACTTGCCGTCAGCAACCAATCAGATTACAGCTTTTATTTTTTCTAGGTCTATTTGAAAATGAAAGAAGCAATCTGATTGGTTGCTATCGACAACTGCTCCACTGTTTCCACAAAGTTTGATGGCAATCTAGCTCAGGACCCTCACAGATGCCGTCTTCTAACATGGGTCTATGTCACGCCAGACAATGCGTTATAATAGATATTCCCTTATTCATAATAAAACAATAGTTTATTAGCATCAGTAATGCTGCGTTTACACTAAGCGATAATTTGCCCAATTGATCATTTAACAATTTTGAAGCAACTATTTTGTTTTTATAACTTCAGCGTTTAGACGAATAAATCATTAGAAAAATCTTTAGAAAATTTGTAAGAAAAATCGTTATTGCGATCGTTTTTAAGATTGCTTAAGCCCATCTTTCACATAGGGTGAATCTGTGAAAGACTGTTTACACAAAGCGATCTGCAAATTTTTAGCGAACGATGATTTGAGAACATGTTGAAAGGTCAAAATGAACGATTTCTCGCTCGTCGCTTGATCGTTTTCGCTCAAATGCGATCGTTATTGCGAAAATTTGAAAGATAATCGTTCCGTGTAAACGCAGCGCTATAGTAGTCAATATATGAAAGTGCTCACAACTCTGAAAGAGGTTGGCCAAGTTTACAAAAATATGGTGGCTTTCTTCCAGGAATTGTGCCTCACCTCTCTGCAGGTGGTGTCTGACATTGGAGTGAACAAGGTACAGCTGCAATACCACACTCTACCAGAGATTGAGTGTGGGACTGTCTTCCACATTTTTCTAATCCTGGAGAACCCCTTTAAGGATTTGCCAATCTGATAATAAGTGAAGCTGCCCAATGTCAGGATCTGGTGGCGTTGTGAAAGGTTTATTAATGTGTGACATTACTTTACAGAGTTGCCTGCTGTTATATAGTCACCCATGGTCCACTCAGCATGGCGAGGCTTTCATTGTCTTGCCTAATGTGATTTATTATAATAACACAACCGAAAACACAATAGAGTTCCGGTAACTCTGGTCGTTCTTGCCAGATATTCTGTTCATTTAGATCTTGACAAAACCAAGATTCATGATTTCTAAAATGTCCTGACATCATCTGTTCCTTCCCCACTGGGAGATCCTGTGTTTGGAGTGCAGATTACTATACCGAAACTATTGTGCAAATGTAAATGCAACATTATGTCATCATGTCCTTACATTAGGTTACGGTGGGTAAAGCACAAAGCACTATAGACTTAAATTAATCCTAGTTACACAGTATAACCTCTGCAAATAAAAAATCCCTTTAAAGGGGTACTCCGGAGGGGGGATTCAAATTGATTGGTGTCAGCAAGTTAAACAGATCCAGAGCAGGAGAGGTTTTCTAGGGGATTTTAACTGCTCTGAACAGTTCCTGACATGGACAGAGGTGGCAGCAGAGAGCGCTGTGTCAGACTGGAAATAATACACCACTTCCTGCAGGACATACAGCAGCTGATAAGTACTGAAAGACTTGATATTTTTAAATAGAAGCCTGTTGCACATCGATATAACCTTCTGACACCAGTTGACCAGTTGTGCCCCCCATTTAAATAGAGTGGTGGACGAGTATATGCAGTAGAAAAAGCATAAGGGGTTTTGATTCGAAGAACACTACACAGAGAAGTGTATGCAACAGTGCAATGTCCTACTAAAGGGGTCCTGGTATCTAGGAGCTGTGGTTGTAGGATATCTTTATTGTGTTGCTTATATTGCATTGCTTTGTGCTGTTTGTGTGTAATAACACTGTGTTATATGGTGTTATACAGCCATCTACTTTTAAACTTTTGTTTAGCTGAAACATTAGTACATAGACATTGCACACAGAACATCTAGGGGGAGATTTATCAAACATGGTGTAAAGTGAAACTGGCTCTGTTGCCCCTAGCAACCAATCAGATTCCACGTTTCATTCCTCACAGATTCTCTGGAAAATGAAAGGTGAAATCTGATTGGTTGCTAGGGGCAACTGAGCCAGTTTCATTTTACACCAGTTTGATGAATCTCCCCCCTAGTGTGTGGAAGTAGCCTACCTAGCCTCTACACATCCTGCTTGAGACTACGTAAGCTACGCCTAACCTCCCAGGACTACTTTAGGTAACATCTCTACCAGTGGCATAGCTACCATAGAGGCTGCATAGGCAGTTGCTATGGGGCCCGTGCAGGAGGGGGGCCCAGGGATGCACAGGGAAGATAAGAGAGTCACCTGTGTCCTTCTGCTCCAGTGTTCACTTAAATGCTGCAAAATAAAAAAGGGTTAATAAGGAGATCTTTGCTTCAGTCCTCTGAGTCAGGAGTTATCAGTGCATGAGCAGTGAAGCAGAGATCTCTTTGTCTTCCCTTTTAACTCTTTTTTTTGTGTTGTAAGGTCACTTACACACTGCAGTACATAAGGAGTTAAGCAGAAGGTAGTCTGCTCCTGTATTTAAGCATAAGGGCTCCTAATGGGCCTTTATAGTTAAATACAGTGGACTGACAGAGCAAGCTCTCTGCTCTGCCTGTCACTGTTGTAGCTGCTTCTGCCTCTGGTCACAAGAGATTTTAGGTTTTGGCCACATCACAGAGTGTGTGTGTGTGTGTGTGTGTGTGTGTGTGTATATATATATATATATATATATATATATATATTATATATGCGCAGTACTTTGTGTTGTGTGTAGAGGAGTTTTTGTTATGGGGTCCCATGAATCCTAGCTAAGCCCCTGATCTCTACTCTTGTGAGGATAAGCCTACACACCCCAAAACCTCACCTTGTGTTATTTGAGGAATTAAAGAAATTACACAGGATTTTAGGAAACTTTCTTCAAGCACCCCACAGCACTTCTGGGACCTATAAGGGCTTTGGTCTAGGCCTAGAGATATTGTAGCAATCACAGCACATATTACTTTAAGAACTGCACCCCTCAGAAGGAATTGCAGCCACTGAGCCACTGAATGGTTAAGTAGGCATTTCCTTGTGTTGAAGTGTCACCAGTAAAACCAGAACAGTGGTAGGGAGGGATTGGGCAGATTCTTAGTCTTTTATTTTTAAGCCAACCAGTTAGTGGTCTCTCTGCCCATCAATCATTCCCACACTGCGCGCTGATAGGCAGAAAGCTGTGACTAGTCATGGGCGGCTCCCCTACCCCCCAGTTGCTTCCCCTCTCCTGTCCTTAAGCAGCAGAATAAAACTACAGCTATACTTTGCAACAGGGAACCATATGAGCACAATTGTGCTGATTGGTTCTTTTTAAAGAAAATGTACTAATTTGCTTACTGATTTTTATTTTTATCTTTTATTTATTTATTTTTTTAACACTACTAGGCGGGTGGCGGCGGCAGCAGCACAAAAATCCCAGTGGTGCGGTCTATTTATCAAAACACTGCCCAATTCCTGCAATCAGCGCCTGTTTCTTCATGTCCATTTCAGCCCACTGTATGTAGGGGGGCGGGCCCTACATACAGGGGGCGGGCCCTCCCCTCAGTGACGCTCCTCCATTACAATTAAGTTATGTCAGCGAGGGGAGGGGATATTGTTACACTGGGGGTGCTGAGCCCATCCCACTGCATAGAGTGGGCCTCAGTGCACATGAAAAAAAAAAACTCTGCCAATACCGGGAACCAGGCAGCTTTTTGAAAAATGCACAGCACCACCGGGATCTCTGCGTAACCCCAACCGGGTAGTGTGAAAAAAAATCAGTAAGCATATTGGTACACTCTCTTTAAAGAATCATGTCACAATGGAGAGCTGTGCAAAATGGTGTGCAGCTGCAGCTGATGCCGTACAGGATTGTGTTAGCCTGGATACATCCCACGCTGACCAAGTTCTGTGCACAAGCCCTATTAATTAGTATAGGGCTTCTGCATGGAGTTTGGCTGGCGTGAGGCATATCTAGAGACACAAGGGAGGACATTTATGAAAGATGGGCGGGCTGGGGGAGCTTGGGGGGGCATGATAAGGTGGGGAGGAGGCGGGGCCTCATCCCACGCCTCATATATCATGATTTACTGCTCGCAGGCGTAAATCATGATTCAAATCTACACCTGCTGGAAGCAGGTGTAGATTTAGTACGCTGGGCGCAGTTTCAGGCGCCTGGCCGGCCGGATTCACTAAGAGGCGTGCACCTTTTAGTGAATCCTGTCGGGAAAAGGGGCGGGGCCTACTTTAAGTCCAGAATACTTGTACATCGGTCTACATAAATCCCCCTCATTATCTGTCAGCTGTGGTTGCATGCTGTTTTGCACTGTTCTCCAGCATGACAGGTACCTGTAGCAAATTGTTTTGCAGCCAAACAGCTCCCTATCCATCCCACATATCCAGTACATGTGTGTACCTGTTGTATCACTGGGGAACATTGTCTTAGACACAAGCATTGGAGTAATGAAACCTGTGTCGAGAAAAAGCCAGTTTTACTTGTACAATTTCATTTTCAGGCGAAATATCCATTTTCTTAAGTCGTCTTAAAATGTAGCTCAGAATCACTTCAATTTTTTTAATGGCATGACCTGGCTGAGCAAAGTGACATCCCTCCTGAATGCAGCAATTCTCTTATTGATGGAGACTGCAGTGTAACAGAGCCGAGTTAGCTAGTTTCATCAACACATGGGGGCACTTACTACCTTCCATCATGTACACTTTTCTGCTAGATGGGCAAAAATGAGGGGTTCTATCTTATAACTGTTTTTAGGGCATTTGTTTTGTTTGTCCAGATAACAATTGGGATGTAGGATTCTGTGTATTTCTGAGCAGTAGTCCATCGGGTAAATCTATTGTGATGTCATGGATGACTTTGTGGCTGGTTAATCCTGTAGATTTCTCTGTGGACCCATGCAGAGTATACTGAGGATGTGTAAGCCACACAGCATTACCTCCAGCCAGAAGTCCACACAGAGTTTAACATTGTCAGAAGAGTCCTTGTATAGCTTATTCCCTCTTCTAACTAGATAATTTTCTATTTTTGAGCAATAACAGGATTTAAGATAAAGAGATTTTAGAGAAAGGCTTAGGTAAAACCTCCTGAAATGCCACATGGTGCTGTTGTGGTGGAGTACAGGAGAGAGGTAGATGCCACTGCTTAGTGGATGTTATCAGTGGTATGATACAGCTCAGCCAGAGATGGTATGTTGGTATGGTGCGATGTTGGTACCTGCTTTGCATAAAGGCTGGCTGTATTCCCTAGAAATGGTCGGTGACCTGCTGGGCTGTAGTGGGTCCCTTGGGCTCTTGTCATGGTAGTCCTGAGTGGCAATTGACCCACCCGCACTATCGGTTCCACCACCCACAGACAGGGGGAAAATAACCCAAGGTGTGCGGCTAGAGTGTGTGGGTGCTGGTGCGGAGGAAAGGATTACTGAGACCCAGTGATGTAAAAATCGAACAGCCTTACTGTACAGTCTCTTAATAGTACAAAACACTCTGGCAGCAAATATATAAATCTTTATACAGACTTGAGTACTTGAACTCGTTTGTTCTAAGGAGATACTTGGAGCAGTAGAGTACAGTATAGGTAGTTGTAGCTGTGCTTAAAGAGTGAAAAATAGAGTAGAGCAGGGGAGAGGAGTTTGTCAAGGGAGTCCTAACCCAATGCAGCACTGTGCCCTGCCGGAACCTGAGCGAATACTTGAGAGTGAGAGATACCTGTAACCGTGTATAGACTATAGTCTGACCACCTTCTGCTCTGCAGTGTCAACGGACTCGTCCTAATAGGGTGATACAAGCCTGAGCCTTGGTTACCTGGGTGAAGCTAAGTGTCCGAGTCTTCCTGGTTACCTGCACTATGAGATAGGATACGTAGATCTTCTGGTAACTTTGTCATATCCAGGCTAGTTCCTCTTGTGGTTCCTGAACTTTATAGAGTGGTTCTCAGCGTGGGCTAGGTTGATCCCTGACTCTTCTCCCTTTGTAGTGTCTGGCACTGCACAGTATATATAGGATAAGTACTGAAAGAACTAAGTGTCTTTAGTTGCATCTGACCACACGTTTGTAACTGACCAACTCACTGAACACACTACACTGAACTGACCTGTCCCGGACAAGGGTCCTGGCAGAGCCAGGCCCTGGCTTGGCTTCAGTGGGGAAGTCTGCTCTGTGTGTCCTTCTCCCATGAGAATCTGAGTAGAACTGATGCTACACCTCCTCCCACCAAGTAACTTCCTTCAGGGACCATGTAAGAGACCCTGTGAGTGGTGGAAAGGAATGTGTGCAAGAAAAAGAAGAGTGAAAGGTTAGAAGCACATGATACACATAAAACAGTAATCCCTTGTTAGCTTCAGCTGTGCAATACATAAGAGCATACATATAAAATATTGACATATAGTGGTGAAACTAGAGAATACTACCTTCATCAAGAGTAAGAAGCTTATGCGACAGGTGTAGGAGAGAAACATGGTGGGACACCACACTGTGATCACCATGACAGACCGGGCAGAACTTCAGTAACTAGAACTGGATGTACAGTAGATGCATTGGTAAAGTCAGGATTTGGTCACTTACTTGAAGCCAGTGGTGTGACCTTAGCGGCCACAAAGGTCACAATCAAAACTCGGTCCTTATGTGGCTTAGCAGGCTGGACAAGGCATACACAACTCCTACTCCTTTCCTGGTATTGCTAGGTCTGACTAAAATGCTCCAGCCCTTTTGGGAGAGAGAGTTGGACTGACTTTGGTTGCAGTGAATATATGGGATGTCACTGTCTTCTTCCCTGCTAGCCCAACCACAGCCTTGATGCTGGTTTGTGGCTTCACTCTTTCATGTCTCCACACCCACAAACCTATTCTGTACAGCAAAATTATGCACTAATATGCAGAGGGCTGTGGGAATAGCAATGATCAGTGTATGCAATCAAATGATTGCATTTAAAAGTTTCCCAGGGGGACTTAAAATGTGTAAAAAAAAAAATACCCCAAAGCCCCTCCCCCAATAAAAGTTAAAATCACCCCTATCCCATTTTATAAACACAACATATAAAAATAAATAAATAAACATATTATATACCCTAGCGTGTGTAATTGTCTGATTTATAAAAATATATCAATTGTCATCCTGTACGACGAACGGCGTAAACGAAAAGAGGGAGAAAATGCCAGGATTGCCATTTTTTTGTTACATTATATGTAAAAAAAATCTAATAATAAAAAGTAATCAAAACATCCGATCTACACAAATATGGTATTAATAAAAACTAGAGATCATGGCGCAAAAAATGATATCTCATACAGCCTCGTAGGTGAAAAAGTAAAACTGTTATAAGCCTCACAATAGGCCCATTTTATTATTTATTGCAAAAAAAAAAAAGGTTTTCATAAAAAAATATATGTAACATAAGAAAATCTGTGTAAACCTGGATATGGCTGTGTTCGGACTGACCTATAGAATAATGATATCATGTCAATTTTACCATATAGCGCATTACGTAGACACAGGAACCCCCCAAAAATTACCATATTGCATTCTTTTTTCCAATTTCACCAACTTATATTTCATAAATAATAATTTTGGGGTTCCATCATACATGTTATGGTAGAATGAAAGACGCCAATACAAAGTACACCTATTCCGGGGGGGGGGGGAGCCCCTACATGGCCCTGTAGATAGAAAAATGAAGGTGCTACAGCTATTAGAAGTGGAGGAAGAAAAAAACGAAAACGCAAAAAATTTAAATTGGTGCGGGTTACTGGGTTAAAGGGTTTTTCATATTGGCTAAAGGGGGCATAGTTTTTCAAAAGAACCATTACTCATCTGATACATTTCCTGCCACTCCAGTGCTACCTCAGATTGTATAGGGACAGGGACTCCTGTTAAAAGACAGGAGTCCCTGCTCCATAACAACACACTAAGGCCTGTGAATGTAGAGAGTGGAAGCTGTGACGTATGTGCAGGGACTAAGCGAATCATTAAAAGTTCAGATTTTAACATTCAATTTTTTTGGACCAAATCCAATTGGTGCCATATCAATTAACGCATCTCCAGTTATGGGTATAGGCAAGGAAACTAAGCCAAAGTAACTTATTGCATGCTTTATGCTCATATGGCTCTTTAAAGAAATAGAGTTAATAGAGGCAAAGGTTCTCTTAGTCATTTCAGTGATGGATTTCATCTCCGTACCCCTAGTCCCAACACCCCCCACCACTTCCATGAATAAATTGGATTGAGGAACTCTTGTGCCAGAATCTTGGTTCTATACGTGTTTTATTGCATAAATCTTCAGAAAATAATGGTACAATATAAATACTGGCAATTCTGACGCCATGTAATAGAGCTGTGTGTAAAAGGTCTCCCGCTGAGATGTATCACTTGATCCGTCTTTATTAAAAGCATCCGCGCACGTTTCTTCTATTACTTAAACTCCCACACAAGGATTCCATTTCATAAAGACAAGAACTGTGGTCTATTTCAATCAGTCCAGTCTAATAATAAAAGGATTAACTGTGTATGAAATGAAGCATAGTCTGACGGAGAAGCTAATGCAACAGTTAAATGGATTGCAGAACTAGCACTACTCTATGGGCACTTAATGTTCATTACAAGCTTCTACACCATCCAAGTGAATTGCTTTACTTCAGTAATATTAAACAATATAGGAGATTTTTTTTATATATCTCCACATTATGTTCTCTCACATTTAGTCTTTATTCCTGTACTAGAGTTCAGACTTTAAAGGCAAACTGCAGTTATAAAGCTTTTACGCTTAGTAATGCATCTGCACATTCTGAGAGTGTGCATAATTAAAGAGGTCACGATTGATTTTTTTTTCCCAGACACAGCACCCCTCTTGACCTAAGGATGTTTCTGGCATTGCAGCTCATTAGTGTATCTGTATCTGTTGTTGTTTTTTTTTTGTTTGTTTTTTTGAGAGGAAAAAAAAAGCTGAATATATAGCAAGGGTTGGTCTGGAATCAGAAAAGAAATATGTTTATTGTTTCTTATATAGCACCTACATGATACAGAATGCAATATAGAAGTCATTATCATGCGCAGTCCTATGTGGGGCTCTCAATATAAATTTCCTATCTCCGTGTTTAAGTGTATATGTAAGGATGAGGGCTCCTGCTCAAAAGCACTGGGTAGGAACAGGGCAGTATACCTGTAATAGAAGGGGACAGGGAAGGGCAGCACAGAATTCCACCCGCACCAGTCTCTACCTGATTGATATATCTGCCCTTGGTAGTGGCCCCCAACTAGGTCGCTGTCCTCCCTTGACTAAGGGCCCTTTTACATGGGCAATGATTCTACTGGTATAAGGCAACACCACATTATTCAACAGTTCACCAAACCCATAACAGGTGCATGGACCATGTTGAGCACATCAGCCATCATTGTAAGTATTATAGGACGCATGGTCCCACAAAGTCCAGAAAGCTCCTGCTACACTCAGTGATCCTCTGCATATGGGATTACTGTATCTATCATGGAATCGCCTGTAGCACACTAACTTACTAGTGATTCCTAAGCTTGAAGGAAGGGGCAGCAGAAAGCCTGTGCTGACGGTCTCTGCATGTAAGATATTTAAAGTGAATCTGTCAGCTGCAATCCATTGTACAAACTGATGACACTGTTAGATAGCTCTTAGGAAAGGAGACACAAGGTACCTTTTATATATTCCTCTGTTCTTCTATAACCTGAAAAATGTTTTGATCCTTCAGTGCAAAGAATCTAAGTGGCGCTACCAGTAAAGCAAACTGGAATGCCTCCTTGCTCCCCCTCCCAACTTAGAGGCTAACAATCAAGCAGGGTCAGATATGGGATGGGGGAGCAAGGAAGCTTGCAGCACTCTACGGGCTTGGGAACTCCTCTTTGATAATTTTCAATGTAGAACTTTCTGAAAGCACAGACAGATATATGAAAGGTACTACGTGTCTCCTTGTCCGACAGATTCTCTTTAAAAAATCTAAAGAGCTCTAAAAATACACAACACAAGACCCTGCCCTTAAACCAACAATATCTAAAATTCCCCTTTAGGTTACAAACACACTTGGCGGGTCTGCAGCGAGTCTCCATGCTGCGTTTTTGCAGCGAGACTCGCTGCAGATCCCGGCCCCATACTTTTAATGGCAGATAAACACTGCGAGTTTGTCTGCAGCCCACCCCATTAACCCCCCGGCTGCCGGAGCTGATACTTCACCTGATCCCGGCTCCGGCGGTTCCCAATGGAGCGGGGACCAGGTAAAGTATATGCTCCAGCCAGCCGCCCGCAGCCCCGGCCGCCCGATCGCACGCCCCCCCCCCCCCCCCCGCAGCACCGATCGCACGCCCCCCTCCCCGCAGCACCGATCGCACGCCCCCTCGCAGCACCGATCGCTCGCCCCCCCGCAGCACCGATCGCTCACACGCCCCCCTGCAGCCCCAGCCGCCCTATCGCCCCCCCCCCCCCCCCCCCGATGGGGGCTGCAGGTGGGCGATCGGTGCTGCCGGGGGGCGATCGAGCGGCCGGGGCTGCGGGGGGGCGATTGGGGGGGGGCGTGCGATCGGTGCTGCGGGGGGGGGCGTGCGATCGGTGCTGCAGGGGGGCGATCGGGCGGCCGGGGCTGCGGGCCGCTGGCTGGAGCATATACCTCACCTGGTCCCCGCTCCGGCTTGCTGAAGACATCGGGAACCGACGGAGCCGGGATCAGGTGAAGTATCAGCTCCGGCGGCCGGGGGGTTAAAGGGGTGTTCTGCAAACAAACTCATGTACATCCCTGCTGCGTGTTTGTCTGCCATTAAAAGTATAGGGCCGGGATCTGCAGCGAGTCTCGCTGCAAAAACGCAGCATGGAGACTCGCTGCAGACCCGCCAAGTGTGTTTGTAACCTTAGGGTACAAACCCACTTGACGTATTTGCTGCGTGAATCAGTCTTAAAAATAAGCAGGCAAAACGCAGGTTGGCTTTATACGATTGTTCTGCGTTAAAATACGCAATTGCGTATTTTTGAAGCGTGAAGCTTGTTGTTAGCAAAGCATCAGTTGTTAAAATACGCAATTGCGTATTTTTTAAGCGTGAAGCTACATGTGTTTTTCGCACAGGTTGTTAACAACTGATGCTTTGCTAACAACAAGCTTCACGCTTCAAAAATACGCAATTGCGTATTTTAACGCAGAACAATCGTATAAAGCCAACCTGCGTTTTGCCTGCTTATTTTTAAGACTGATTCACGCAGCAAATACGTCAAGTGGGTTTGTACCCTTAAATATTTTATCCAGATATTCCGATGTTCCAATCTGCAGACAAATGTCTTACTCAGCAGATTGCAATTTCAGCACTTTATTGATATCTCTCATTAACTTATGCTAGAAGTTCAGTTGTAAGGCAGCTGCCACAACTCCGCGCCCTCCACATTTGGCATTATTTTTACATTTATTTCACCAGGAGGTGATAATGCTAAAGTTTATGAGAATTAATGGAAAATATACCTGCAGCTCCATTAGGCTTCCTTTTGTTAGGAAGTGCTGATCTAGACCTGGTATCAGCAGAAGTGCCATCTCCCTGCTCTTATTCATGGCTTATAGCAATCCAAAAGAAAATTCATTAACATTACCCTCCAATAAATCTTTGCGGTATAAGCTAAAATGCCAATTCTCTAATCACTTTTCATTAAAGCCAAAAATACTAATTAAAATTGATTTTTGTCTGAGCTTTGGTAAACTGCTGGCAGAGAGCGGAGCGTAACTGTAAGTGTAAAGAAGGGGTAGACTCTCTATGCAGTCTGATACTCCTCACCGCGTCCCATAAGAAATCATTGCATATTCATCTGTCAGCTCCAAATGCATCGATAGTGCTGTTTCACCATTAAAATTACATGAAAATGTTCTCAAGAATCCCGGATGATGTTTGCAGATGAAATCCGCTATTTTACAATTCAAATGCTCAGGTAAATTGACAAATTATTGATTTTGGAAAAGCTCTGCCAGAAGCAAAGCTGGAAATGTACTATTAATATAAAGCTAGTGCTGAGTTCTATGGGCAGATAATTATAAAAAAAATTCTGACATGGAGCTCTCTGCTGCCACCTCTGTCCATGTCAGGAGATCGGGATTTGCTATCCTGACACGGACAGAGGGGGCAGTAGAGAGCGCTGTGTCAGACTAGGAAGAATACTACTCTAATTGCTGCAGGGCTTACAGCAGCTGATAATTACTGGAAGGCTTGAGGGTTTTTTTTTATTAACAAATCTTTCTGACGCCAGCTGATTTGAATGGAGGGGGGAATATATATATATATATATATATATATATATATATATATATATATATATTACCCTTTTAAGTGGCACTTAGGTGCCCAGAAATCGTGTTCACCTGGCATAAGACAAAAAGTCCATAATGGTTAGAGGGGGTATCTCCTGGCCGCAGGACTGTGTGTGATAGGACTGTGCATATAGGATATCATTACATCATTACTTTTCATGATATGTGCATTCTCCACCTGGATGGAATACATGCCCCCTTGTTATTATTTATTACATTAATATGCTAAGTTACTATATGAAACTTGATTGATGTTATACAAGTAATATATAGACACCCACCATGGAAGTTACATGATCAAATACTGGAGTGTTGTTTCCTTTTAGTTTTTATGTATTTTATATGTTTTTTTTTTTATTTATGATATTTTTGGCTATGATCTGGGAGTTGATTGGTATAATTGCTATAGATAGATCGCCTTAAGTGATGTATTTGGTGGACTAGAAATATAAAATAGGCACAGCCCTATACATTTCTACTGTTTGTGCTGTCCACCAAAACTGTTGTATATAAATGGTTAGAGGGGGTATCTCCTGGCCGCAGGAGCGTGGACATAACTAGCTTATAGGTGGGGGTCTGACCAATGGAATCCCACCAATCCTAAGCACAAAAGTCAAATTTTTTTCCAAATAAGCAAAGTGGCAGCACTTATGCATAGGTAACCCTCTACTCATTCCCTATGGGGCTTCAGAGCATTGTTAGGGTCAGGGCTTTTCAAAGACCAATAGGGGGAGATTTATCAAACATGGTGTAAAGTGAGACTGGCTCAGTTGCCCCTAGCAACCAGTCAGATCCCACCTTTCATTACTTACAGACTCTTTGGAAAATGAAAGGTGGAATCTGATCAGTTGCTCTTTACACCATGTTTGATAAATCTCCCCTTAATACAGTCTAAATAAAGCGCTGGCAGCTTTATTTTTGTGATTTAAGATGCATTTACTGAAAGATGGGAAAAGGGGTTGATACTAGTAGATCCAACATGGCAGCCACTTAGGTCTTTAGAAGGTCCCTGGCTGCCATGATAACTGACTAGCACCCTGTAATTGCAGCGTTTCTGTCCGGGGTGCCAATTGGACCCTGGACAAGAACATCACCTCTCAAATAACTCCCTAAGTGTCATCTAGGGAGTTAATTGATGGCGGGTGTCAGCTACAGGTTACAGCTGGCACATACCAGGTATGAAGCAGGCTAAGCTCCTGAGCCCACTCCATTCATACCATTCATTCATACCATGCCATTCATGTATGTTATAGGTTTTGAAGGAGTTAGAGAAGTTGGTCAATTATTAAGATTTGTCCAATAACCAGAGTATTGGCGATATGTATATGCAGTGGGATCCCCTGTGACTATTACAATGGTGCGGCAGCCATACTTGTGCACTGCTGCTTTATTCTTTGCCTATGGAGCTGCTTAAAGGAGAAGTCTGGCGATTTCTAAAAGCCGAGTTGTGATAATATAACGACTCGGGGAAAAACACCTGTTCCAGCTGAGGTACTGGCCGCTTAGCCAATCAGTGACGAGTGGCGTCCTGCCCCAATCACTGACTGTCTGAGTGGCCAGTCCATCACCCGGGTCATGACGTGGATACCCCAGAGATCCTGGAGCCCTGCAGGGTCTCGCGGCCGCTTCCACCGCTAATGGGGAGAGGTAAGTTGTTACTTGTAATCACTCCCCCCCTGCAGGCTGCCAGTTTTTAGACATTGAATCAAGTCATTAGGTCATACAATTTCCCATACAGAATTATAGATAAATCAAATATGGATTATGTATATTAAAAAAAACATCCTTTATATTCTACAGCTTCCTTTTTTATATATGAAATTAAAAGTCTGTAGAAGTATGCTGTAGGCAAGAGATGGGAAACCTTCGGCCCTCCAGCTGTTGCAAAACTACAATTCCCATCATGCCTGGACAACCAAAGCTTTAGCTTCACCTGTCCAAACATGATGGGAATTGTAGTTTTGCAACAGCTGGAGGGCCGTAGGCTCCCCATCCCCGCTGTAGGCCAAAGCAGGGGCTTTAGTAAGAAGTAATTGTTTGGGTTTGGCACCGTTCTCTGAACCCGAATGCTTGGCATTTCACTCTCAGCATCTTTAGAAGTTGGATGCCAAATGTTGGAGTCAAATGTCGAGCATTCGGGTTCAAAGAGCGTTGTCGAACCCCAACAATTCAGCAAGTTTCACTGAACACTAGTAAAAAGAGTAGAGGCAGCACATTGCTGGACTTCTGCCACACAGGGTAACACCCCACGGGCATTTCCTCCTAATTTACATAAAACCTGTAAAGTTTATATCTCAGTGCTGAAACAATAGATTTAAATAAGAGTGATATCTCCTGATAAGAGGACATCATTGTGTTACAGCTTCGACCGTCTGCAGGATCCTCTGATACTCTTTTTTTTTTTTTAACCCTTAGGCGACCCTGGACGTACCCATACGTCCAGGGCCACCTCCCTGAGCTCTGAACCGCCGCAGTCCCGGGTGCCGCTCGTAGCCCGGGACCACGGGTATTAGCGGGCACGGTCCGATCGCCGTGCCCACTAATACAGTAATCGGATGCAGCTGTCATAGTTGACAGCTGCATCCGATTACCAAATGCAGCCGTTCCCTGGTGTCTAGTGGGGAGGAGCAATCCACACATCTTACCCCTTCCGGGGTCAGCGCAGTAATGGTGCTGATCCTGGTTCGGCACTCGATTGCTTCCGGCTGCAGCAGCCGGAAGCAATCAATGTGCCTATTTCATGGATCTGTGCTGCATATCTATGCAGCACAGATCTCAATGAGAGATCAGTGCACTTATACTAGAAGTCCCCAGGGGGGCTTCTAGTATAGGTGTAAAAGTTAAAATAAAAGTGATGTTATTAATAAAAAGCCCCCTCCCCTAATAAAAGTCAGAATCACCCCCCTTTTCCCATGTTATAAATAAAAATAAATAAATAAACAAATATGTTTGGTATCGCCGTGTGCGTAATCTCCTGAACTATTAATTAATCACATTCCTGATCTTGCACGGTAAACGGCGTAAGTGCAAAAAAATCCCAAAGTGCAAAATTGCGCATTTTTGGTCACATCAAATCCAGAAAAATTGTAATGAAAAGCGATCAAAAAGTCGCATATGCGCAATTAAGGTACCGATAGAAAGTAAACATCATTGCGCAAGAAAGGACAACTCACACAGCCCCATAGACAAAGGATAAAAGCGTTATAAGTGTGGGAATGGAGCGATTTTAAGGAACATATTTATGTTAACAATGGTTTGAATTTTTTACAGGCCATCAGATGATGAAAGTTATACATGTTACATATTGTCCTAATCATAACAACTTGAGGAACATATATAACAAGTCAGTTTTATCCCAGGGCGAACGGCGTAAAAACGAAAAAAAAAATCAAATAAAAGAAATGCGTTTTTTTTTTGTTGTTGTTTTTTTTTTTTCATGTGGGCCTTTTAAGCACAAGGAGGGAAAAACGAAAACTAAAATTTTAATTGGCCGGGTCCTCTAAGGGGTTAAATCAGGTAATTTTTTTTAACTCGTTCATTGCAGTGCAGTCATGCATTTAAGACACATCAGTTACATATTTCAAGCCAGCACAAGGTTTCAAATATGGGCAGCAATAATGTGTTTAACATGCAATACCAAGGGTACCTTATACATGTAAGGAGCTTTTAGCAGTATCTGCAATGAATCCACGTGGGCCGGTCTGACTGCCACAGTTTCCCTTTCAAACCTGAATAAAATGTTACGAAATATATACTTTTTTCACTGTAATGGCAAAAAATCAACATCGGATCTGAAGATATATTTTATGTGAACCTTGGCACACGCCAAGAATAACTTAAGATGCTTAAGACTGTTCCATCATTCAGCTGGGAACTAGATGTATGATATTATTTGGCTTTTACGCTATTGTGCCTGAATGTTTTGCCACACAAGTGCGTGTCTGTGAGCTTAGCTCCCCTCTCGGCTCCCCGTTTATGCTCCTTGAAATTGTTATTAAAAAACATTGTTGAAATTTCTTTTTGTGACCTTCCTATAGTTACCGTAGAGTGCAGATTATCACCTGTCTGATGCACTCTGCACTTCTAAATATGCAATTATTTTTCGAGAAAAATTCTCGAAATTTTTACAAGATAAAAGCTAAACACTCTTTAAAAAATCCTTAATGCAATAGTGAAATAAATAAAAAAAAATTCTCAGTATGATTATTGCTATTAGTAATACAAGAGTGTTGCTATAGCAACCTCAGGGGCTCCAGCCATCTGTGACACAGTAGATGCCTTAACTCATTTATAATAGCATTGGCCACATACACTCCGAACCATCAACAATACAGCTATGGTCACTTTTTAGTCTCAGTATAATAAAAGATTTTTTTATTTATTTTTTATTATTTGTATTATATTGCTCTTACAAGATATATCTCACTGTATGATGTATACAGAAAGCAGTTTTGCTGTTTTATGAGTATGGCAGAAGAGATTTTCTTTTTAAAATAATATTATTTTAGTTAAAAGGAATTGTGTTACTTCCTGGGCAGGTATTCAGATTGATCTTTATAACAAAGATTGGCTTGCTAGAAAAATATTATTTTTTTGTTGGCCGTTTCACCTCCTTAGCTGTGATGTCAAATAGGTGTTGGCAATGGAAATTAATATGTGGAAAACTTCATGTAGGCCAAGGGTGTAAAAGTGGTGGCTCTCCAGCTGTTGCAAAACTGCAATTCCCATCGTGTCTGGACGGCCAAAGCCTTAGCTTTCCAGGCATGATGACAATTGTAGTTCTGCAACAAATGAAGGGCCGCGGATATCCTCAGACATTTACCAGGTTGGCAAATGGCTTAGTAGCCACCTATGGGAGGCACTAGAGAGCCTCCTTTTAAAAAGGGCTGTTTGAAGGCCACATTAAAGTAGTTGTCCGGAATCTTTAGTTGTTTTTATTTGTTTTTTAACCCTGTGACCACTTTTTTTTTTTATGGTGGATGGTGCTGGTTCTTAGTCTGAAATGACATCTTTTGATCTTGCTGTAGTAGAGTAGAGTTGGTGGCTGCGGAGTTGCCCCTACACTAAAAATCAGAGCTGTCACTTACAACTCTGGTTCTTAGGTAATCTCTGATCCTGTCCGTCTAACCCTTTAATTGCGGCATGATTGAAGAAGTTACCCAATCAGATACCAGGAGTTCCACAGTCAGCTCTGGGGACCTAGTAAGGTATATATAATATAATGTAAGCGCCTCCTGGTGTAGTAGGGCCTTATACTCCTATATATAGGCAAACGGATCATGCTTCCTAATTCACACTCACCTATGCGAGTTCTGCAAGATATATATAGGCACAACTCTTCGTATATCAACACTGCAGCCCTCCGAGGACCACCGACAACAACATTGAAGAGTGGGGTTATAGAACCAGTAAGTCCTAATCAGGCCACGCAGGACAGGGAGAATCCTCTTCACCAAAAATTGCAGATGGAAGGATTATGTTACATCAAAAAATGGATGGAAACTGCTGCCAATAGCTGAAGGTATATACAACGCATGGGGCCAACATAGCTATGCAAAAAATTTAATAATTTTATTATGGCAACGCGTTCCAGCTCTTGAATACAAAAGAGCCCTTCACAAGCACTAAAATACCACAGTTTATAGCGCCCTTTTATAATCCAGAGCACTACAAGTCCTTCTGGTTCATCTCCGAAATACCATGGGTGTTGCTATTGGTTACAACCTTCGCAAAAGTCTGTATTTATAAGTGTAAGTGGTAATGTAGCATTACCAAAGTTTTACCACTAGATGTCGTTGTTACAAGTATTTATATCCAGAGATTGCATGGCTGTAGGCTGTAGAGTTCTTTCTTCTTCTCTATCACCTATCATCTTTCTCTTTGCATCTTTCACACGCACTACTCACCCACTCACAGCACATTTTACATTATTTGTAGAAAGGAAGTCACTTGGGTAGAGGAAATGTAGGGGTCATTAACTTAGAATTCTGTAGAGGAAGGACGCAAGCTAGGACGCTCCCTACAGCAAACCTCAATAAGTGTAGAGACAGCATCCAAAAAATAGTGAAAAAAGTGTAGCTTTATTCACCACATGGATATTTCTATCATGTTTATTATTGATTGATTACACGATTACACTGTATGTACTTCACGTGTGTATATAAAGACTGCCTTTGGCACTAATCACTTATGCTTGAGAAAGGCTGATATACAGCCGAAACGTTGCATGGCTTGGTGAATAAAGCTACACTTTTTTTCACTATTTTTGGATGCTGTCTCTACACTTATTGAGGTTTGCTGTCGGACTTGATCCAGTCTGGTGAGGCGTGCATCCGTTACTTCTTACTTATATTGATTGATTTATCTACTGAGTGCTGTTGGACCTCTCTTACTGTGGCTCCCTACAGCAGTCAAGTTGGGCCCTGGCTCCTGCCAGGTCCCCAGTTTATGTGTGGTCTAGACGTTGAGCAGAGCACATGTATGTGTAAAACCTAGACAAGTTTTCCCTCAAGCAACACTAGTATACACTATGCAGTGTTAAGTCACTACTAGAGAGGACAAGTCAGGGAGCATCCCAACCCACACCATGGACATCTCAACACAGTGCAGGACAGTATCCACAAGAAGTAAAGGAACTGATCCGGATAGAGCAAAGTTGTTAGAAGCCTAGGCACTCTATCTCGCAGTGCGGGTGTAATAAGAGAACTCTGACCACTCTGCTCATCCAAGGTAACAAGGTCTGGGGCTTGTGTCACCCTCTAGGATGGGTCGCCCGACACTGGTGGGCAATAGGTGGTGCAAAGACCAAGGAGTCAAAACATGGACACAAGTATTCTCTCTATTTTCAAGTATCCTACTTATTCTACCTCCAAAGTTCCGGCAGAGCACAGTAATACTTGGGTTGGGACTGTCTCGACATCCTCTTCTCTATTCTTCTGATCCTTTTCTACCTCTCAGCAGGTGTGCCATCATACCTGTGTGTCACAACAAAATACCAACAGGCAAAGATATACCTTGGCCAACCACTACGTCAGTGGAGTCACACTGTTCCATCTAACCTGTGACCGGACGTCTGACACTCTACACATGGTAGGGCAGCTACCACAGAGGCATAAGTCATAGTCCATTGGTTACAGGAATAGGCCACGCCCCCTCGATACCATTCTGCACCCCTGTGCCTGCATATTAGCATATAGGATACGCACTGGAGAAAAAGGTGCAAATTGTGCACAAGCAACCCATATAACTATAACCTAATGTCTATGTGCATGTGATACCCAATCTATAAAAGCAAATAAGACATAAAACATCCACAGCTCTGCCATCTGTGACACAATGGAGGCAAACATCCCTTTTTTTCTTTGCTCTCCATATCTTGACACCTCCATACGCTGTATACATCGCTACTGATATATGTATATTGCTTTGGCACTTTGCACTATTTAGCATCTTTTATCCTAATAGAATAATTATGCTTATTCCTGCCATTCACATACAGAGTGCTAATTCCCTATTTACATTAGCCTAAAGAAACACTGATAAATATTAACCTTTCATCGCCATCTCCCCAGGGAAGGGGGAAGGGGGGCAGAGGCTAATATTTTATTTTCCTTAACAAAATCATTTACAAATGTTCCTTCGTGTAGACTGTGAGAGTCTATAAGTGAATATTGTAAAATATAATGAGTTATAATGTCATTGACCCATCTCGTAAAAAGAAAAAGCTTACATCTATTTAATATTCTACACTTATGTAGTTGTCCAATGAATTTTAATGGAAAAACGACAAAAGCCAACACTGGAGGCGGACGGCTGAACTTCCAGTATGATCAAAGTTTACTCACCAAAAAAAGGAGAGAAAAACATATAATAAGACATAAACAGATGAACGGGAGGAGTGGAAGGATTCTCTGTCTGCCTTCAGTGCTAAGCGACAAGAAGAAGCAAAGAGCAAGAGGTTTTGTAGCTCCTGGAAAGGAATGACTGACGAGACAAAAGACCTCAAAAGGGCTGGAGCAGTTGAAAGGAAGAGAATACACCAACAGGAACAATAGAGAGGTGGATGCAGGACAAAGGGACGTAAAAAGGCTGTGAACGGAATAAAAATGTCAAACTTGGAAGTGTAGGAAAAATATTATTTACAGAAAATCTAATTTACTTATTATTTATATGAATGTCGTTCTTTATATGTTTGTGGTTATTTTTATTCTTATTAAATAAGAAGTTATTTTATATCAATCTCTTTTTGGCCATGCTCCCACTCTGTAAGAGACCGGCCCGACCCCGATCGGGTCACGGAACGGCCGGTGTCAGATAAGATCATCTGCAGTACCGGCTGGATTATCTTTAATGCCGCTGAATTCGGATGCGGGCACATCTGTGCGTACTCACATCTGAATTCCCCTCTGCTCACAATGGAGCGTGCGGTCGGGCTGCACTATCCATTGTTTGCATTGACATGTCTTCTGCAGCCGTTATTTAATGAATAGCGGCCGCAGAAAACTGACATGTCAGTTTCTTGCAGCGCTGCTAGAGATCCCAGCCGGAGTGTATATATGTGTATACACTCCAGCTGGAATTCGTTAGAAGGTACCAATACATAAGTACCGTAGTTGAAACATGGCCTAAACCTGTGGAGGCTGCCTACTTTTTATGCAGCAACCACTATCTTTATCCTTTTTGCTCATGGTACAAAAGCTTAGGCCCCAATATATATATATATATATATATATATATATATATAGCCAAACATGTTGAGCAGCGACCCCCACCCCCCACTCCATTCTTCTTCCAAGCACATGAATTTTCAGTTGCACCTAGACCCCTGCACTAGCCGGCTATGGCTCAGGCAAAATAAATAGGGAGTTAATGTAAGAGAACTCTGGACCTGGATGAAATACAGTGACTGACAAAGAGTGTGAACCCTAGCGCTAAACCCACCAAAACTGTCACTGCCTACTTCCAAGCCCAACCCTAGGCGGTTGGCAACAACTGAGTGGCGTTCCCTTCACTAGGTAAATAAAACACAGAAGGAGACAAGACAGACAAACACAATAAAGAATAGTCAAGCAGATTCAGGTCAAACCATAGAAAACAGAAGGGTACAAGAACAGCAGACAAAAAGGGAGGTCAGAGGCAAAGAGGTTAGCACACTGGCGCAAACTTTTAGGGTAGTTTTACACATACCGGAATCACAACAGTGAATATTTTACCCATCCGCGCTCTGGCCTGCTTCTGTGACTCCCGACTTCTTGGTGTCCAGCTCAGCCAATCAGTGCGCTGTTCAGCCGCAGCCACTGATTGGCTGAGCGGAACACCAGGGAGCCGGGAGCCAGAAAAGCAGGATGGAACGTGGATGGCTAAAGTATTCAGGGTTAAGGGGGACGGGGCATACATACTCGCAAAGCATGAGATTCCGGTACGTGGGACCCTGCCCTTAAACAGAGCTCCCGACATCATAATTAATCATCATGCTGGGAGCTCCCAGTAGAGTGTCCATATTAGGACATAGTCATAAGTCAGAGTGAAGAATCATTTTTACACAAGTCTGACACCTGACCCCTGATTGGGACATAGTCAGAAGTCAAAGTCAAGAATAATTTTGACACAAAAGGGACACTTGAGTATTGACAACTAACTTCTGATAACTGACTACTGACTTTGATTACTGACTTTAACTACTGACTTTTGACTTTGATTACTGACTTTGACTACTGACTTCAGACTTTGACTACTGACTTTGATTACTGACTTCTGACTTTGACTACTGACTTTGAATACTGACTCTATTGATTTCTTACTCTATTGATTTCTGACTCTAACTACTGACTTTGACTACTGACTTTGACTACTGACTTTTGACTTCTGACTTTGACTACTGACTTTTGCATAGGTATGGGAGAAAAAAGTGGTGGATTCCGGCACTCCAGACGTGAGGTTAAAACTTAGCGTTTAATAAATATACATTAAAAAGGGATGTCACTAGGCGGACCAACGCGTTTCACGCGACTGCGCTTAATCATGGTCTGAATGTAAGTGAACAAAAATTGGTTTAAAAACACAAAGCATCCAATTGTGTGGAGATCACGTCATGGTACGTGGGGGCGGATCCTAGGGCAATGAACATATGTTAACCCTTAAGGATCCAAAAATACCTGGTGTACCTGAAGGGGGCAGAGGTATGGGGATAATTTGGAAATCACAAATAATGAAATAAAAGATCATTTTTATAGTTCATTCCCCTAGGTCTGCGTGTGTCTAAGCGGAAGATAGTTTCAGCTTCTCTGTGAAGCAAGATCTTGCGCCAGTCCCCTCCTCTATGTGGTTTGCTGATTTTTATTATACCATAGAAACCAAAAGTCTCTAGACTGCCACTATGAGCTTCAAGAAAATGTTTTACCGCACCAGAGGAGTTTGTATTGTTGCCCCTGCGTATGCCGGCAATGTGCTCACTGATGCGGTTTTTCAATTTTCTGATGGTGCAGCCAACGTATTTGAGGTTGCACTGATTGCACTCAATAATGTAAATAACATGGTTGCTTTCACAATTAATAAAGTTCATGATTTCATAAGATTTGGTATTGGTGCTGTCAGTGTAACGTTTTCTGGTGTTAGTGTGAACACATACTTGGCAGCGATTGAGACCACACCTAAAGTTCCCCTTGATGGTATTGGCGTTGGTTGTGTTGGGAGCATGATACATGCTGGGTGATAGAATATCTCCCAAAGATTTGCCTTTACGTGCTACGCATCTATGGCCTTGCTCTAAAATTTCTGCCAGAATATCATCTTGTCTCAAAATGGATAAATTTTTATTTAATATCTTTATGACATCAGGATATTCCGGGGAGTAGGTAGTGGAAAAGGTAAGGGGTTGGAATTCCTTGTTATCCGTATTGGCAGTGTTTTTGTTCTCACGACCCTGTAACAATGTGCCCCTATGTTTGTTACTTACAATTCTCCTGGCTCTTTTGAGGTGGTGCCCAGTGTAGCCCCGGGCACGCAAGCGCTCTGATGCCAGTTCACACTGGATGTTGTACTCAGCTGCATCAGAACAAGTGCGTTTCACACGGGTAAGTTCACCAACTGGTATAGCTCTAATAGTGTGTTGGGGATGTTGGCTGGATGCATGCAGTATGGTGTTACCAGCTGTGGGTTTCCTGTATATTGACGTACAAACCCTGGTGCCTGAAGTGGATATTGAGAGGTTTATGTCCAAAAATGCCATATTGGTATGGTGGTGATGGTGAGTGAAAGAAAGATTTAAGTCGTTATTATTGATGTATACAATGAAATTTTCAATGTTAGTAGAATCTCCCTCCCAAACCAACAAGAGATCGTCTATGAAACGACCGTACCATTTTATGCATTGGAGAAATGGATTGGCGGGACAAAAGATGTATGTGGCTTCCCACCATGCCATGTAAAGGCCGGCAAGAGTGGGTGAGAAGCGCGCCCCCATAGGGGCTCCCCTGATCTGTAAAAAGAATTCTTCATTAAACACAAAGAAATTATGTTTTAAAAGGTACACAGTGACATCAATAATGTATTCTTTTAACTCATTAGAATAATTACTAAACCTATATAGGTGGTAAGCCAAGGCAGTGACAGCAAGATCATGGGGTATCGAAGGATACAGGGCTGTCACATCACAGGTCAGCCAAGTAAAACTCCGAGACCATGCAAAGTTATCAAAAGCTGTCAGTACAGACCCTGAGTCCTTCAGATAACCCGGCACGCATGTCACCAAGGGTTGTAATAATTTGTCAACCCATTCACATATTCGCTCATTGAGCGAGCCTACTCCCGATATTATGGGACGCAACGGTGGTGGGTGTGTTCCCTTGTGAATCTTTGGAAGTCCATAAAATATGGATAAGGTCGGGTGAGATGGTATGAGATACTCAGCTTGTCTCTCATCCAAGATGCCCAGGGCAACACCCTCTTGTACAAGATTTTTGAGACTGGTCATGAATTCTAGCGTCGGGTCATGGGTGAGTCTTTTATACGTGGACGTGTCATTCAGAATAGTATATGCTGTTTCTTCATATGTTTGAGAGTTCATGACCACAATCTTTCCCCCCTTGTCCGCCATTTTTATAATTATGTTTTTATTTGCTTGTAGTTCTTTTATAGCTTGCCTGTCTGACCAATTTGTGTTCGATTGGTGACTATTCACACAAGATTTGAGGTGCAGTTTTCTGAGATCTCTCTCCATGGCGTGTTGGAATTCATCAAGCGCAGTTACCCTGGACTTGAGGGGATAGTATGTGGGGTTAGACGTATGTATGTGTACGCTGTGCACATCTTTTTCTTTCTCTAGCCTGCCTTCATATTCCAAATCCAATAGTTCAGTTAAATTGACTTGTTCTGAGAATAGTAAATTAACAAATTCATTTTCATATGATACATAGGAATTGGGATTAAGAATATTGGTGTGTCCTTGACATGAGTCAAAAAAGTGACGCTTTAGTGTGAGCAACCTTGCAAACTTGTTCACATCCATTAGGGTTTTAAAAATTTCAAATTTTTGTGATGGAACAAAGGTAAGTCCTTTGGATAGTATTCTTATATGATTGGGTTTTAAAGAAAAAGAGGATAGATTAATGATGCTCTCTGATGCTGTAGACTCAGGAGTTGTAGACTTGTTCACATGTTGATGCGTTAGTGTTTTTTGTTGTATCGTCTGTTCCGTGCGGGGTATCGATGTTCTTTTTCTGTGTTTTCGTCCCGCACGTCGTATCCGTTTTTTGAAGGTTGTTTGTTGGTTATTGTGGTTCCACGTGCACCCTCCTGTTTATTTTTTTTAGGAGTAGTATGTTTTTGGTTTTTCTTTGGTTTGTTGTGTTGTCCCTGGTTAGTTTCCAGTCCTGATTCGGAATCCGTATAATCCGTTGTGTCTAGATCTATAGAGGAAAAGCTGACATGTGCTATATTATCTTGGTATGTTTGTTCTTTGTTGACTTTTTTTAGGATAGATTTAGGTGTTTGTCGTCTATTGTTTTTCCAGGTGTAAACCTGGTCCTGAGTGTAGTCATCGTTGTCTCTCTGGAATTTGCGTTTTTTAACGCTTAAAATGTATTCCTCTAGTTCCTGGATGCGGTTTTTGGTTGTTTTATTAAGCTGGTCATATTCTGAAGTATTGGAAAAAGTCTGTAATTCAGTTTTGGTGGTTTCAAGCTGTGTTTTTAAGTCTTCCAATTTGATTTGTTCATGTTTTGTGATGATTTTTATAAGGCGAAATGAAAAATCATTAATAGCTTCCATCCACTCTTTTTGGAAGTCCTCCGATATGTTTGCACTAGGGCTTTTGTATATTCGTAGGCCTCTAGGTATCATATTTTTTTCTGCATACGTATTGAGTGTGTTCAAATCCCACCACAGGCGCAATTCCTGTGATCGGAGTTTCTCCCATTTGTGAAACAGGCTCTTGCACTCGGGATTACCGGTGCTAGTTAAATCAAACACAGCGGTTATTTTACGTTTCCTTTCCTCCATTAGTCCATTTAAATCAAAGTTGGCAATTTCAGATTCGGCTGGTACAGTCACCTGAGCAGGTTCCATGGTTAATGCGGGTTGTTGTGACATGGTTCACCACATTAGAGGGCAATTAAAAGAGGGGGAGGTAACCAGGTATATGTTTTTGTTTAAAAAAGTGATTGTTGCATGAGCTTTGTTAGAGTATTAGAGACAAAGGGGTGCAAGAAACAAGTGAGGAAAAAGTTGAATAAAAAGAGTTCATACTATGCACCCCAGTAGTTTCAAAGGGAGACACGAATCCCACTGAAGCCTTGTAAATTTGAACAAAAAGGAAAATAGGAAAGGGATTCAGCTCACCTAGGCGTTGTCTTCCTTGCAGCAATCATAGGGAGTGGAGGGTGCACGGATGTCCGGTGCTGGCTAGGCACTGTTTACTGAACATAGGTATGGGAGAAAAAAGTGGTGGATTCCGGCACTCCAGACGTGAGGTTAAAACTTAGCGTTTAATAAATATACATTAAAAAGGGATGTCACTAGGCGGACCAACGCGTTTCACGCGACTGCGCTTAATCATGGTCTGAATGTAAGTGAACAAAAATTGGTTTAAAAACACAAAGCATCCAATTGTGTGGAGATCACGTCATGGTACGTGGGGGCGGATCCTAGGGCAATGAACATATGTTAACCCTTAAGGATCCAAAAATACCTGGTGTACCTGAAGGGGGCAGAGGTATGGGGATAATTTGGAAATCACAAATAATGAAATAAAAGATCATTTTTATAGTTCATTCCCCTAGGTCTGCGTGTGTCTAAGCGGAAGATAGTTTCAGCTTCTCTGTGACTTTTGACTTTGACTACTGACTTTGATTACTGACTCCTGACTTTGACTCCTGACTACTTATACCTGACTTTTGATCACATAATGTGTGATATCCGATCTCTGAATTGTCAGTAGTTAAGTGTTAAGTCCCTATTCAGTTTGAGTTTCCCTTTCAATTCAACTGCTAGGCAGCCCCTAGCTTGCAGTATTCAGGTACCAAAATGAAGTGATGTCTGATCTCTGACTTGTCATAAGTAACAATTCCTGTCTCACTTGTTCATTGCATACAGTGCTGAGTTTTGAAACATTATATTTGTTTCAGTTTTTGTTTCAGACCCTAAGCAAAAGCACTGACTGAATTTGTAGAGACCTGAAGCTTGCATGAAAAATAAGAGTCTGTGTAGGGCTGTTTTTTCTGCCATTTGAGACTCGGGATCGCACAAGCGCCGGTCGCAGTGATTGCATACTAGAACTCCACTGCTCTGTCTGCAGCTGTAGGGATTACACTGCCAGGGATGGGATGTGTGCAACTGGAGCTGCTGCTTCACAGCTGGATGCTGCTGGCCGGAGGTAGAAAATTTGCTCATCACTTAGTTTTAAAGTGAATCACTGCGACCGGCGCCCCGTGCGGTTCCCAGTCTTCCATGGCTGTAAAAATGGCCCTCCACATACACTTATTTTTCATGCAAGCTTCAGGTCTCCACACATTCAGTAAGTGCTTCTGCTCCAGGTCAGCAATAGGTCAGCTGTTTGCAAAACTGAAACAAATACAATGTTTCAAAACTCAGCTCTGTATGCAATGAACAAGTGAGACAGGACTTTTCACTACTGACAAGTCAGAGATCAGATATCACTTCATTTTGGTACCTGAATACTGCAAGCTAGGGCTGCCTAGCAATTGAAGTGAAAGTGAAAGTGAAACTCAAACTGAATAGGGACTTAATACTTAACTACTGACAATTCAGAGATCAGATATCACACATTATTTGATCATAAGTCAGGTATAAGTAGTCAGGAGTCAAAGTCAGAAGTCAGTAATCAAAGTCAGTAGTCAGTAGTAAAAGTCAGTAGTCAAAATCAGTAATCAAAGTCAGTATTTAAAGTCATTAGTCAAAGTCAGAAGTCCGTAATCAAAGTCAGTAGTCAAAGTAATTAATCAAAGTCAGTAATGAAAGTCAGAAGTCAGTAATCAAAGTCAGAAGTCAGTAATCAAAGTCAGTAGTCAAAGTCAGAAGTCAGTAATCAAAGTCAGAAGTCAGTAGTCAAAGTCAGAAGTCAGTAGTCTGAAGTCAGTTATCAAAAGTTAGTTGTCAATACTCAGAGTCAAGTGTAACTTTTGAGTCAAAATGAATCTTGACTTTGACTTCAGACTATGTCCTAATATGGATACTGTATCCCAGGTCCTCTCCACAGGACACTGTCCATGCATTGATGAAATTTTGCAGACGTATGCTTTAGCCCTTAGGGAGCTCATAAACTTTGTGCATGAGCTGCATTGACCACATATGATTACTCAGTACTTCATCTCCATATACCAAAGGGAAATTTGTGGTTTACCTGGTTTACTGTGAATTTTTTTATTTTACCACATACGGGGACATTTAGTAAGTCCAGCTTAAAAATGCCCCCGGGTACTGCCTCTACATAAATCCTGTTTCCTTATCATTTTTCTGATGGAAAAACGATGAATTCGGCAGGACTCGGAGTTCGCCAAAAATTCATTCACAAAGGCGTTTGCAAATACATTTATTCGCAACTGTCCATTTTATGCCAAAAAATTACACTTTTTAGCTTGATAAATCCCTCCCAAAGTGTCATGGATTTGCAGCACATACAGATGAGGCACAGGGTAATCCCATGCCACACTGCACAATTAGGCTTACACGTCAAATCCTTTATTTAATCTACCTTTTTCTAACATATTTTCTATAAAATTATAGTAAATTTGGTTGCCATGATTATTTGTGCAGAGACATGAATAAATCAGTCGAGAATCTCACAACTCATTTCTTTGTGTCAGATAAATCCATTTCAGCTGTCAAAATCTGTCTGTCTGCAGCTGTAAGAAAAACTAAGTGATCTCTTTAGAACTACCTGGATTTCTTCATTGATTACCAGTGTTATGAGAGCATGTACCTTGTGGTCCTCGGGTAGGGGCCCTATTACACGGGACGATTATCGTGCAAAAATTGTTATATCGTTCAAATTTAAACGATAATCGTTCTGTGTAATTGCAGGCAACAATTGAAAAATTAATGGTTAAAAATCACTTCGTCTAATAAGACCCTAAGGATGGCCATAAACTTTATCTCTCGCCTACCGCAGTGGACTATTTTATTTCTTCATTCTATTTTTTGTATATTTTGCCCTTGAAGGGATATTTAAATGAAATATTTAAAAAATTAGAACAGAAACATTTACATTAGACACATTAGAAGTCTAGTGGTATGCGGGCAATTGTCAGCTGAAATCTATTTTTCATTCTAATTTTTATCTATTTAGTTTATACATCCCTCAAGGGATGACATATACAAAAATTAGAACTAAAAAAAATGAAATAGGTTAACCAGGCACCCTCCGCTCTACCCAGAAGGGGCAGCGGGTAAAAGCTTGAGTCTGTTATTGATTTCAATGGGGTTCGTTACTCACGCACTCAAGCTTTTTGTGGTCTGATTATAGACAAACATAATCCACAGATGCAGGTGATGCCCTAACTATACTGGCAGCATGCTGTATCAAGGGAAGGGGGAAGAAGAAGAGAGTTAATTGCAGGTGGTTGGGGGGGTAGAAGATTAATTGCAGGTGTTGGTGGGTCAAAGAGTTTTAATTGTCGGTATGGGGGCCAGAGGCCATTAATAACTGGCAGTGGTGGGTCAAAGAGTGTTTATAAGCTGGGGGCATTATTACTATGAGGTGCACAGCAGGAGGCATTTTACAATGTGGAGTAGCACAGCAGGGGGCATTTTACTATGTAACAGTGCACTGAAAGGGGTATTTTACTATTTAACAGTGCACAGCAGGGGACATTATTACTGTATGGGGGACTTAGCTGGGGGCATTATTACTATATGAGGGGGCACATCAGAGTGCATTATTACTATATGGGGCACAGCAGGGGGCATAATTACTATTTGGGGCATTGTGACTATATGAGGGCACAGCAGGGGATCCTACATACAGGGAACAACCCACATACCTACTGTGCTGCTTGAGCCACTCCCTGCAGTGGTTTATGCCAGGGCCTCTACCGAGGGAAGGACCCGAAGACATGTCTGCTGAGGAGCCAGATAGTCAAGATGCTGAGTGAGTGCTCCAGTGACCCTCACAGGAGCCCAGGGCGGGTGGCCACCTGTATCTGCTCAGCTGCGGTTATTATGAGTGGTGGGCATAAAGATGGGCTACAGTAGCGGATTATAACAGGTCTGTTTTGGGCAGTAGCCCGGGACCCTGAGCTCCTGGGGGGCCCATGGCCACCCCAACACACTTATACTTTCAGTGTAGTATTGTTTGACTACAGTTCTGCCATGATTTGCAAAAGAATCTGTCCCATATCTATGAGCACCACCCTAGTGCTGCCATAGTTACATAGGGGTAAGGGGCCTTAGCTTGGTGAACAGCCCGGGCCTATGCTAGAGTTAATCTGCCCCTGATGGGCTAATAGAGCAGCCATCGGGGTTACTATCTGGGACAAGGCCAGGAGCTTCTGCACTGGGCTCCTCTGCTAAGTGCTTATGACTCATAGAGCCCCTGCCCCGGATGTTTTTGGACTGTATCAATGCTCCTAATGGGGTCTATGCCAGTTTGTGATTAGATGTCCGTATGTATCACAGCTGCTACAGTAGTTTTAGTGAGTAAAAAAAGTACATTTATTCTGCCACAAGTGGACCTCTCTCTTTCAATTATCCCTGCAGAGCACGCCGACAGGCAGAGAGCGGTGACTAGTCATGGACGGCTCCCTGCTCAGATGACTACCTGCTGCCCCTCTCCCGGCCTCGCATGGCAGAAAAAAAGTATTTTTTTTCTCCTTACAAAAGCTACTGCTGCAGACACAGCTAGGATTGTGGAAATCATATCAGCACAATTGTGCTGATTGGTTCCCTTTAAGAGCACAATTGGCAATCCTAAGCCAGCATTCCCATGTCCACAAAATTATGTTTATGCTACTGTACTGTAGTGCAAACATTTAAACGGTTTTGGAGCTCCGAGGTTCAGTCCACAGAATACTGTCTTTGCACAGACAAAATTTTGCGTGAATTTTGTGCTCACCCTATACCCTGCCTATTCCTTCATGCTCCCTGCAGTCTCTGTCAGCCCTTGTGTTTCCCATCCTCTTCATTCCTGCTATAATGTGGGAAACACTCAGCTATACACACTGCTGCTATAATGTGTCTGCACTCACACTCACCTATACACACTGCTACTATAATGTGCCTGCACTCACACTCAGCTATACGGACTGCTGCTATAATGTGCCTGCACTCACACTCAGCTATACGGACTGCTGCTATAATGTGCCTGCACTCACACTCAGCTATACACACTGCTGCTATAATGTGCCTGCCCTCACACTCAGCTATACACACTGCCCCCCCCTCCCCTCAGACATACTTACACATTGCTGTCATGTGACCACACAGACCTCTGGCAGCAGCCCTGCTTCTCTATTCTAGCCTGTTGTACTAAGCTACTGCATTATGGGGATTTGCAGTCCCATTCTGTATCTACAAACTGCTGCTGTGTTTTCATTCGTATGCACTTACTATACATTATACACCACATGCTGATTGCTATACTGTACAGTAATTTATAATATGACATTCTGCTGTTTCTAAACATTTGTTTCATTAGTTTGACATGTTATTCAGAATAATAAATCATTATTTTTGGGGTGTGGAATTAATTGTCTGGATTTCTATAATTTCTTATAGAGAAATTTGCTTTGGTTTAAGAGTGGATTTGGATTACAAGCGCGGTCCCGGAACAATTATGCTCGTAATCCAAGGCACCTCTGTATTTATATCTTTTTTATTCTTTCTCTTAAAACATCATAATATATCTGACTACTTTTCTCTAATATGACAGTCAATCTCGCAGACAACAGGACATAGAGGTGATTGCACACTTGGAAACCACTTTGCCCAGGTCAACTATAAAACCTACTTCTAAAGAAAAATTTGCAGGCTCACAAAGCCCACACAGTTTAATAGAAAACTGAGCAAGTACATTGTGAGTGTATTTTCATGGATTTTTTTTCTATCTGGAAAGCAATTGTTTTGAGCAAGCATTAACATTGTACAGTGTGTTATATTGTGAGACTATAATGTATAGAGTACCGAGCTGCTATAATATAAGAATGTGATACATTTCACAAGATGTCAATTCATAGTGTACAATAGAATTTCATGCCACACAATGGAACAAACTTGCATTTAAATAACACTTAGATTTTTCTGAATGTTCCAATTTTCAGGAGAAGCTTTTAGCTGTACTGTATGCTAATCCCGCTAATGGAAAGTGATAGAAACAGAAACACCATGTTTTGTGACAATTTCATGCATTGTGTATGGTTGTCAGCAGACTTGATTTCTTTAAAGTGTCACTGTTGTTTAAATTTTTTTTGCAGAAATCAATAGTACAGGCGATTTTAAGAAACTTTGTAATTGGGTTTATTAGCCGAAAAATCAATTTTTATCATGAAAAAGCAGTTTGAAGCTCTTCCCCCTGTCTTCATGGTTTTCTATGGAGAGGGGAGGGGTGGAGGGAGATGAGGCACCAAAACAGGACAACAAAGAGATAATTTACAGCTACATAACCGGGCTATCTCCTCTTAAGTCAGCACTGACCTCTTTGACCTCTGAATACCAGCTTTCACACAGGTCCCGCTGTGTAATCCTTTGTTCTCTGCTGGCGGCTAATCTCCCTCTTCCCTCCTCCCCCCTCCCCTCTCCATAGAACAGACAGGGCCCGACTGATGTAAAAGAGTCGAGATTTCCTGATAATGAGCAGTGAGTGAGAGAGAGGAGGGGGGGGGGGGGGCTGGGGAAAGTCTTCTTGAATGCAGATAATGGCATATTTGCCTTATAAACCCAACTACAAAGTCTCTTAAAATCACCTGTACTATTGATTTCTGCAAAAAAAAACAAAAAAAACAACAGTGACACTTTAAGCATAAGGCATTACTGTTAGTCTTTCTACTTTTGGATGTACTTTTCAATAGCTAGAATATGAATGGCCCTATTATATACCAATTGATCATATTATTATTGTGTAGTTCCCCTTTGTGCCACCATTAGAGCCATCTAATCCATGAATCCTTGACTAGTATCTGCCACCTAGACCTTAAGGTGGACAAACCTTCAGTAACTGATGGACGGACGTTCAGAACAGCCTATGGGGAGGGGTAAGCAGCAGCAAGAAAGCTCAACTTATTTCTCAGAGAACAAAGGGGTCAGGCAGTGATTTTTCATCACGTCCGACCCCTATCTCCAACCACATCATTTGGTGGAGTCTCAGGAGACCCTCATATGCTGACAGCTGAACTTGCTTCAAGCTGGTTGTAGGGGGACCTTTAGCATAAGTTCCTTTAGATCCCGTAAGTGAGGTGCACCCTCTTTGCAGCACCTTCTATAGAAGCTCAATTCGATTGACATCTGGAGAATTTAGAGGCCAAGTCAACACCTTAAACTCTGTCTTATTCGTAAAACCATTCCTGAATATTTTTTGCTGTGCAGTCGAAGCACTACCGTTAGGGAGTCCCACAGACATACAGAGGAGGCCTTGGTCTGTACAGGTCAAAGTATCATCCACACAGGGATGTAACTACCACCATAGCAGCCAAAGCGGCTGCTACGGGACCCACCGCATTAGCAGCCCGTCCCTGCAATATACTGGGCCTTCTGAGCTGTCATACTACCCAAGGATATGCCTACCATGGAGGACACTAAAGACTGGTGGCAGGACACTAGGGGCGATGCCTATTTTGTGGAACACTATCTATGGGGGGGGGGGGAGGATCCAGGGCAGATGCCTACCAAAGGGGCCATTAGGGAAGATGTCTACCATGGAGCATTGTGTACTAGGGGGATACCAGGGAAGATACCTAAGATGTACTGGGCGGAGGGCTAACAAACGGAGGGACTACCTACAGTGAGATGGAGGGGAAGAGGGGGGGGCAATCAAATGTTTGCTGTGGTGGGCCAGCCCTTTCTAGTTACGCGCTGTATCCACATGAATGCAGGAGCAAAGGTTCCCTGACAGAACATCACAGTCTCTGATGATCAGTCTCTTCTCATAGTAAAGACTTTCTTTTATAGTCATCAACTGTAACTTTTTCATCACTTTTTGGTACAATAGTTCCTATGTGGGATCAGACTAGATGGACTAGCCTTCACTCCCCATATGCACCAATGTACACTAGGTCCTCATGGCCTTGTTGCCCGTTCACCGGTTGTCTTTCCTTGGACCATGTTTGCTAGGCACTAACCACTACATACCTGAACACCCCACCTGGCAGTTTGGAGATGACAATTCGGCCCAGTGCTTACACTTTGCCCATTTTCCTGTTTCCAACAAAACATCTTCAAGAGCTGACTGGTCACTGCTCCACCAAACAGATCTCAACCCTTGGCCATTGTGAAAAGATATTTAATGTTATTTCCTTCATTGATTTTATTGGTAGGTTATGTTCACACAACGTCAAAAATAGAGAAAAGGCATCCAATTTTGGTATTTTAAAAAAACGTCCGTTTTTACCGCGATTTAACTGACTGCAATGGCAAAGCATTAAAGTCAATGGGAAGACGGACGTCCAATGCACACAGTGTATTTAATAACAAACGTTTTTACCGCAGACATAAAAATAATGAACATGATCATTATTTTCGGACGTCTTTTGCAAACAGCGGACATTTTTAATTAGTTGTTCACAGGCAGTTTTTCTTTTGTCACCAGTCATTGCACTAAGGGGAGGCCAGACAGCCTTAAAATAATGGACGTCATTTTAAATGGAGCTGAGAAAACGTCATGTGAACATAGCAATATGGTGAGAGACTACATCAAGACTCGTCAGGGTTCATCTCAAAGTCTATATCTATACACAATATGTCCTTTTTTTTTTTTCCTTCTTGCACCCAATCAGCTTCTCCATCTTCTTGAATCTATCACTCAGTATGAGTTTAGCCTTTAGCTATGTTTTTCTAATTCTATATAGCCCTGTCCCTTGCTGATGCCTCCATATACTGCATATAGTTTACTCTTTCTTTTTACATTGAGAGAGTTGGACAGTTCGGAGTCTCAGTTTCCACATTGACTTCCTTTCATGTAATAGTCTGTAATGGATACTTTAAAAAAAAACAAAAAAAAAACATGATATTCTCTTTCTCTGGATACAATTTTCCACATTTTCTTGATCCTAAAAACAACACCATATGTCCTTATACTGTATAATGACCAAACCATATCCAGGTTGGCCCCGAGTCATCCATAATAGCTTAATAACCGTGCCTTCCTCTTGTCTGTGTTTCCACTTTGGCTTACATGTCTCACCCTTAATCTAATCTACCCTTTTCCTCGTATATTTCCTATAAATTGATAGTAAATTGGTTGCCTTAATTGTTTGTGCAGACACATCGGACTCACCATATATAAATCAATTGAGAATCCCACATCTCATTTCTTCAAGTTAAATCAATCCGTTTCAGATAAGCCTCAGCTGTTATGGCGCTGCGGAAGGACATGCTGCAATATGAGCACGTAAAAAGACATTGCGGAACTAACCGAGGTACATAGAAAAACAACTTTATATTAATAGAAATGGAAGTATATGTTTTATGCTGACTTAAGAACAGAGGCATGTGTATGATGATGTCTGATCATACTGAAAAGAAAATTTATGAAACATTTTCCATGTAAACTAATAGAGTCCTTAAAGTGACTCTCCGGATAACAGCTATGACAGTACCACAGATCTCCTCCCTCATGGACCCCTTTGTTCCTCTGCTTCCCACCATAGGTCTGGTTCATATTGGTCATTGTGGTCATAATGACTGGGAGTCTTCAACCAGACCTTCCATAGACTTTAGGCCGGTACAGTGAGGGGGGGGGGGGGGGGCCCAGGTACATGGGGGGGGGGGGTGAATGCTTCAGGCTATATGCCAGCAGATACGCTTTCTGTATGCAGTCGCTGGCTTTGGCGCCCCAGCACAGTTTATTATATCTTACTCAAGAAAGTGCAGTGTATTATACTGTAAGTTAACAAAGTAGTCACAGTGTATTAAGGAGGCACAGTGTAATATAACATGGGGTCACAATGCATTATGTCTGAGGGCACAGTATATGTTATAAAGGGGGCACAGTGCATTATAACACATTAAGGGGAGCACAAACAGTTGCTTTCTTATTTAGGGGGCATAGCTGTGTTATATCCTATGAAGAGGAGAACAGGGCATTGTATCTCATGATGGGGTGTACAGTGTATATTAATATAAATGGGAGGAGGGTATAGTGTGTATAGTGATTAATTTCCATTTATGGCAGTAATATATAAAGAGGGTGCAGAGTGTGTCAATATTATATTTAGGATGTATGGTGTGTAGCAGCATTATAATTAGGTATGGTGTGTGTGGCAGGACTATATTTAGGAGGTACAGTGTGTGGCAGGATTATATTTAGGAGGTATGGTGTGTGGCAGGATTATATTTAGGAGGTACAGTGTGTGGCAGGATTATATTTAGGAGGTACAGTGTGTGGCAGGATTATATTTAGGAGGTAAGGTGTGTGGCAGGATTATGTTTAGGAGGTAAGGTGTGTGGTAGGATTATATTTAGGAGGTACAGTATGTGGCAGTATTGTATTTAGGAGGTAAGGTGTGGCAGTATTACATTTAGGAGGTATGGTGTGTGACATGATTATATTTAGGAGGCATGGTGTGTGGCAGGATTATATTTAGGAGGTATGGTGTGTGGCAGGATTATATTTAGGAGGAATGGTGTGTGGCAGGATTATATTTAGGAGGAATGGTGTGTGGCAGGATTATATTTAGGAGGTATGGTGTGTGTGGCAGGACTATATTTAGGAGGTACAGTGTGTGGCAGGATTATATTTAGGAGGTATGGTGTGTGGCAGGATTATATTTAGGAGGTACCGTGTGTGGCAGGATTATATTTAGGAAGAAAGGTGTGTGGCAGGATCATATTTAGGAGGTAAGGTGTGTGACAGGATTAAATTTAGGAAGTAAGGTGTGTGGCAGGATTATATTTAGGAGGTAAGGTGTGTGGCAGGATTATATTTAGGAGGTAAGGTGTGTGGTAGGATTATATTTAGGAGGTACAGTGTGTGACAGGATTATATTTAGGAGGTATGGTGTGGCAGTATTACATTTAGGAGGTATGGTGTGTGACATGATTATATTTAGGAGGCATGGTGTGTGGCAGGATTATATTTAGGAGGTATGGTGTGTGGCAGGATTATATTTAGGAGGTATGGTGTGTGGCAGGATTATTTTTATTGAGTAAAAAAGTTTGAGGCTGCAATTTTGATTCCTTGAGAACAAGGTCCACCTTCGCTCTATTCACGCTGTATAAGACCTTTGAAAACAGCCAAGTACAACATTCTAACACACGGGTGTCAAACTCAAATACACGGTGGGCCAAAATTAAAAAATTGGACAAAGTCGCGGGCCAACATGGTTAATTACTGAAGCGCGAATGCCACAGTGCTGGCACAGTCAGAGCAGCGTACGTCTCCCAGCCCTGTGCACTATGATAAATGACATGATACATTGCTATGACATGATTAAACCCCAACCATTTAATAGCAAATCTCCCAAAATTTCCCCACATATTAGCCAGCCCTTCCAATAGTCTCATATAGTAGCCAGACCCCCAATAGTCTCCTATAGTAGCCAGCCCTCCATAGTCTCATATAGTAGCCAGCCCTCCATAGTCTCATATAGTAGCCAGCCCTCCCTAATAGTCTCTTATATAGTAGCCAGCCCTCCCCCATAGTCTCATATAGTAGCCAGCCCTTCCCTGTAGTCTCTTATATAGTAGCCAGCCCTCCCCATAGTCTCTTATAGTAGCCAGCCCTCCCCCATAGTCTCATATAGTAGCCAGCCCTCCCCTATAGTCTCATATAGTAGCCAGCCCTCCCCCATAGTCTCTTATATAGTAGCTAGCCCTCCCCCATAGTCTCATATAGAAGCCAGCCCTCCCCAATAGTCTCATATAGTAGCCAGCCCCCCAACAGTCTCATATAGTAGCCAGCCCTCCCCCATAGTCTCTTATATAGTAGCCAGCCCTCCCCCATAGTCTCATATAGTAGCCAGCCCCTAACAGTATGATATAGTAGCCAGCCCTCCCCCATAGTCTCTTATATAGTAGCCAGCCCTGCCCCATAGTCTCATATAGTAGCCAGCCCTCCCCCATAGTCTCATGTAGTAGCCAGTCCTCCCCTGTAGTCTCTTATATAGTAGCCAGCGCTCCCCAAAAGTCTCATATAGTAGCCAGCCCTCCCCAATAGTCTCATATAGTAGCCAGCCCTGCCCCATAGTCTCATATAGTAGCCAGCCCTCCCCCATAGTCTCATGTAGTAGCCAGTCCTCCCCTGTAGTCTCTTATATAGTAGCCAGCGCTCCCCAAAAGTCTCATATAGTAGCCAGCCCTCCCCAATAGTCTCATATAGTAGCCAGCCCTCCCCCATAGTCTCTTGTATCGTAGCTATTGCAGGCCAGATGTAATAAAAAATCCCAATTGCCTGTGGGGCCAAAACTATTGGCACCACGGGCCAGATTTGGCCCGTGGGCCAGAGTTTGACATGACTGTTCTAACAGGAGACTTGGCCCCAACTTCCCAGCGGTTGGACCCCACTGATGGAATCTATGCAGACTAAGCAGAAAGTCCCGTCTAATAAGGTATAGCTGTATTTGGTGGGGGAAGACAAAACAGATGCTCAGAAGGCCATTTAGGTGCAAAATTAAAAATAGCGCTGCTTTTACACTTTAAGCTTTATAGGATGATGGCAAGAGATATTTAAAAAAGAGGCCATTTTTTCTGGTAAGATATATCACACTGTTTTTACATTCATTTGTATTACTGATTTATACAAAGCTTATTGAAAGTGCTATGCCTTAATGCAAAGAAATGAATGTCCACATCATTAGTAGTAACAAGCAGCACTACTATCTCAGCATTGCAAAAATCATTGCAAAACATAATTATTCGAGTCATTTTAGATGTTAGATCATTTCTTTCCATCTTCCTTATCCGATATTTATCAGTCCATGTGATTTTTTAGGGAGCACAGATGGACTGTTAAATTCTGGGAAACAAGCCTTGGCTTCGGCAGCCGTTGTCAAGCAATGACAACTTATTTAAGTAACCAGTGTGCCATGATTAATCTAATTAATTTGTGGGCTGTGTTAGGCCAGATCTCCTAGTGTTAATGTATGCTGCGTAGAAGTCAAAGGACTCAGCAAGCCCTGTAACATATTAGCAAAAATAATATGTTGAAGTAAATGTTTCCTCTACATTTTTCTTCTTTACCACCAGGAAAAGACAGACGTGAAATAGTTAAAATTTAAGTGAGTCCACATCATGTCCGATCCAATGTTCATCACCATTTTCTTTTAGGCTTATTGAGCCAAGGTTCCTAAATCATATGGGATTTCGTTAAGGGATGGCGTTCAATCGCTCCAAGTCTCTCCATTAGAAGCTGTCATTACTTCTTCAGACCTTTCACATTTTCATAAATGTGCGCCTAATTAAATCGAGAACTTAACACCAATTGAACAGACTCATTTTCAGGCCCTTGTGAATATTCTTCACTGATTAAGCAATTAAAATAAATTAGATAAGTGCACCTCATATACAAGAAGAGCAGTGTCACTATAGGCATGTCATATGTTGGATGGGGATATGTCTTGCTTTGTAGGTCTTTATGTTATTTAAAAAAAAAAAAAAAAAAAACACTAGGCTTCCCTTGGGCTTTGTAGAGGCCAAAAGAAATTAAAGAGGCTGTCTGGTATAGAAAACCTATTTCCAATGGCTAGTATCCAGCATGAAGAGTGGTTGTAGAGAGAGACTCTAAAGGTGCCCAGACACCTTATACTAAAGCTATTTAAATCTTCCACCACTGGTGGTATATCGGGGCCTCCTGACTCTTCACCTCTTCACAAGGGGGAAGGGAGGCCAACTAACAAAAGGATGCCTACATGGGCGGAGGGTGCTCAAAACCAGGGGCGATGCCTATAAGGGGGAGAGGGGGATAGCTACTTGGGTAGATTACCTACAGCGAGTGGGATGCCTACTACATTGGGGATACTACATACTGGGGGGTTAACTATAGGGGGGGGTACCTAAATTACCCCTCCCTAAGGAAAAAAAACGGAATATTCAGCTGTGTCAAATGTTCACGTGTATGGAGCCCAATGATTGTTCAGGCGGTAGCCCGAGGCCCAGAGCTTCTGGGAGGCCCATAGCCACCCAAAAAGAGTTATACTTTCAGTTGTGTTCTGTCCCTGGCTACAGTTCTGCCATGATTTGCAAAAAATTGCTGCTTTTTTTACCACAATTGTGCACAAGGCATAATGGCATTATCTATCCTGTACTATGAACACCACGCTAGTGTTGCCATAGTTACAGTGGGGTGGGGGGGCCCAGGCTTGGTGAACAGCCCGGGGCCTATGGTAGAGTTAATCTGCCCCTGGCTAACAGTCATTGAAAAGCTACTGTATGGTCACTTTTTTTCTGGAGGACATTAAAAGACTTGATTTTAATGAGAATTATGGAATGCTGCATTTCCCCTGTGGGGGCGCTGCAGGGAGGGCAAACATTTGTTTTTAGCTTTTTAAAAATTTTTTCTCTTTTCTGTCCCACTACCTGTATGAATGTCCCTTGGTACACCAACAACTTCTGCTACATCAACCATGAATTACTGTCAGGACCTTCCATTCTTTGAAAAAAACATACATACAGGGGCTCTTGTTGGCACTGTGGCACTTCTATGCTATTATGCTGAACACCTACAGGCCGCCATGTGCCACAACTCTGCTAGACCAAGTCATGGTCTACATTTGGATTGCCTACATCATTGACTTATGGTGCTTTAAGGCATATTTTTGGACTTATATGGAAGCGTTCACAGTATTTATTGCACAGGTTTGTCCCCATCAGTGGCAAATAGAACTCCAAGGGCAACAGAACAACTACTAGAATGGGTGCACCATTATGCTTTCAGGTTTTGCCATCAAACAAAAAACTTGTGTTTTTTTCCCCCGTCAAGCTCTTTTCTAAACTTTGGGTGAACCTTACTTGTTCTTTCATAGAAATAGTTGTTACACAGCTCCTTACCATCTAATAGCAAAGCATGAGACTTGCACAAACTGCTCCCCTTTCTCTGAGTGCACATAGTACACTCATGTTCTGTATACCCCTAAACCCCATGAGGATATGAGGATTGCCAGCTCTTCAGAGAAATCACTAGGACACAAGGTGAAGTGCCGGGGTGATCTGCGTGATATTATAGTACAGATAAACTAGATTATAAAGTTATAATGACTATTGTCAATTGTTAGCTTAAAAAACTGGAGATTTATGTTTTGGGGTTGGCCAACTCAATCCAGACCTTAAAGTGTCACTGACGTATTTCTTATTTTTTTTTTGCAGAAATCAATAGTACAGGGGATTTGAGGTTTATTATTTGTAATTGGGTTTATTAGGCAAATATGCCATTATCTGAATTCAAAAAGACTTTCCCCAGGTCCCCCCCCCCCCCCCCTTTATCTCATTCACTGCTCATTATCAGGAAATCTTGTCTATTACATCAGTCGAGCCCTGTGTAACCTATGGAGAGGAGAAGGGGGACAAGGGAGATTAGTCACCAGCAGAGAGCAGAAAACAAAGGATTACACAGCGGGAGCTGTGTAAAAACCTGTATTCAGAAGTCAGAGAGGTCAGTGTAACGCCTGGAGTCGTGGATCCACTGAACCGTCACTAGCGATGGTATTAACCACACCTCTTGATGAGATCTTGGTCCAGGATGTTAGTCTCGGGTTCCCAGGACCTCTCCTCAGGAACAAATCCTCTCCAGTCCACTAGGAAGAACCGTCTTCCTCTGACAGTTTTCATGGCCAGAATGTCTTTAACATTGTAGACGTCGTCCGAGACGGCTTGTGGAGCAGTGAACAAAGACTTGTTGGAGAATCGGTTGAGGACCACTGGCTTTAAGAGGGAAACATGGAAGGCGTTGGGAATCCGCATAGTAGGAGGTAGGCGGAGTTTGTAGGTGACTGGGTTGATGCGTTTTAGCACCGAGAAAGGACCGAGGAATCGAGGACCCAACTTGTAGCTGGGAATTTTGAGTCGGACATATTTGGCCGAGAGCCAGACTTTGTCACCTGGGAGAAAATTTGTGGCAGGTCTTCTTCTCTTATCTGCCTGGTCCTTCATGCGGTCAGATGCCTTGAGCAAAGATTGTCGAGTCTGTTCCCAGATCGACTGCAGGTCAGACAACAATTCCTCCACGGCTGGGACCTCGGAGGATGGAGAGAGAGGCAGAGGAGGACGAGGGTGACGCCCATGGACCACATAGAAGGGTGACTTCCCTGTAGAACTCGAGTCCAGATGGTTGTAGGAGAACTCTGCCCATGGAAGCAGACTGGACCAGTTGTCCTGGCGAGCAGAGACAAAGTTTCGTAGATAATTGCCAAGGACTTGATTGACCCTTTCCACTTGCCCGTTGGTCTGGGGATGATAGGCTGATGAGAAGTCCAGCTTCACTTGGAGTTGAGAACAGAGAGCACGCCAGAATCTGGAGACAAATTGTGAGCCTCTGTCAGACACTATATGAAGAGGAAGACCATGTAGGCGGAAGATATGCAGAAAGAACAACTGGGCCAGGCGAGGAGCGGATGGTAGTCCAGGAAGAGCCACAAAGTGGGACATTTTGGAGAAGCGGTCAGTAACAACCCAAATGACAGTGTTACCCGCAGATGGAGGCAAGTCTGTGACAAAGTCCATGCCTATATGGCACCAGGGACAGTCTGGAACTGGCAAGGGCTGAAGTAGGCCGGCAGGTTTTAGACGGGGGGACTTGTTCCTGGCACAGATGGTACAGGAAGCCACAAAGTCCTTGACATCTTGGAGTAGGCTGGGCCACCAGTAGTGGCGGGAGATCGTTTGAACTCCCGGGTGCCCGGCCACCACAGAGGAATGACCCCACTTCAAAATCCGTCTTCGAAGTGCAGGGCGCACATAGGTCTTTCCGGGAGGCAAACTCTGAAGAGTAGATGTGGCGACTGGCACTAGGCGATCGGGAGGTATAATGTGGCGAGGGGATTCCTCTTGCCCTATAACATCAGATGCTCGGGACAGTGCATCGGCTTTCACGTTCTTCTCAGCCGGGCAGAAATTAATTACAAAGTTGAATCGTGAGAAGAAGAGGGACCACCTGGCCTACCGGGGATTGAGGCGTTGGGCCGATTGGAGGTAGAGGAGGTTCTTGTGGTCCTTATATATGTTGACCGGATGCCTAGCCCCCTCTACGAGATGACGCCACTCTTCCAGTGCCAATTTAATCACCAAGAGTTCTCGATCACCAATAGTATAGTTCCTCTCAGCAGGGGAGAAAGTCCTTGAGAAGAACCCACAGGTTCTGGTCTTGCCTGATGCGTCCCTTTGCGAGAGGACGGCTCCAGCGCCCACTGAAGATGCGTCGACCTCAAGTGAAAACGGCTTGGTGGCATCCGGGCGGATTAGAGCAGGAGCAGAGGCAAAGGCAGGCTAGTGAAGGCTTGCTCGGCCTCAGGTGGCCAATGCCTGGGATCCGCCTTCTTCTTAGTGAGAGCCACGATGGGTGCGACCAGGGTAGAGAAATGTGTGATGAACCGCCGATAGTAGTTGGCAAAACCTAGGTGGCGTTGGATAGCTCTGAGTCCCACAGGACGTGGCCACTGGAGAACAGCTGAGAGTTTGGCTGGATCCATTTGTAGACCCCGGTCGGAGACAATATACTGTATCCAAGAAACGGAAGGCTGCGCTGATGGAAAACGCACTTCTCTAGCTTGGCGTACAAATGATTGGCCCGTAGTCTTCGTAGGACCTGACGTACTTGTGTCACGTGAGTCTGCTGGTCAGGGGAGAAGACCAAAATGTCGTCAAGATAGACAATAACGCAGACATAGAGGAGATCACGGAATATGACGTTGACAAATTCCTGGAAAACCGCTGGGGCATTGCATAGGCCGAATGGCATGACCAGGTATTCGTAGTGCCCATCTCTGGTGTTAAAAGCGGTCTTCCATTCGTCTCCTTCACGTGTACGGATTAAATTGTACGCTCCTCTGAGGTCTAGCTTAGAGAAGATCTTGGCTCAACTGAGACGGTCGAATAGTTTGGGGATAAGCGGAAGAGGATATCGGTTCTTGACTGTCACCTTATTTAGGCCCCTGTAGTCTATGCATGGGCGGAGAGAACCGTCCTTCTGCACAAAGAAGAATCCTGCACCAGCAGGGGACGTGGGTTTGCGGATGAAACCCTTCTGTAGGTTGTCCCGGATGTAGGAGGACATGGCCTCAGTCTCGGGTATGGAGAGAGGGTACACCCGACCTCGAGGAGGAGAAGTTCCAGGAAGGAGGTCTATGGGACAATCATATGTCCTGTGAGGGGGTAGGGAGTCCGCCTCTTTGGCAGAAAAGACGTCAGCCAAGTCTTGGTATTCTGCTGGTAGGCCGGGTAGAGGCTTGACGGAGTCAGGTGACGTCATAGAGCACTTGGGCTGAGGAGGCTTTAGACACCGGTTAGGACAGTCCAGACCCCAACTGAGAATTTTCCCGGTTCTCCAGTCCAGCTTAGGGGCATGTAATTGCAGCCAAGGGAGGCCCAGCAGGATGTCTGAAGAGGAATGGCGCAAGAAGTAGAAGGAGATCTTCTCCTGATGTAAGGCGCCCACCTGGAGAACTAGAGGTGCAGTCTGGTAGTGAACAGCTTCGGTAAGAGTCTCGCCCGTGACTGAGGAGATAGACAGGGACCGGGCTAGCTGGGTCACGGGTAGCCGCCATCTTTGGACCAATGTGGCTGCAATGAAACTGCCCGCAGACCCAAAGTCGATGAAGGCCGTAGTCTGGTGCGTTTGTCCTGAGGGTGTCTGGATGGACACTGGCAGAGACAACCTTGGAGAGGTAGCATTCACACCTAGGGAGGCCTCTCCTACTGGACCTAGGTGCGAGCATTTCCCGGACGCTGAGGACGTTGGGGACATCTCTGCCGGAAGTGATCAGAGCCACCGCAATAGAGACAGAGATTCAGCTCCAGTCCGCGAGCTCTCTCAACAGGGGTCAGGCGAGCTCATTCTACCTGCATCGGGATGTCAGGAGTTAACTAGGGTACTGACGTGACTGGATTCTGGAAAACCGGTGCCAGCCAGGGATGGCGACGAGGCAAGCTTAGTCGCCGTTCTTGCCGGACCTCCTCCTCCCTCTCGGAAAACCGGTAGTCGACTCTGGTAGCCAGTAGGATGAGATCGTTCAAGGAGGTAGGAAGATCTTGGGCGGAGAGCACGTCTTTCACCCGACTGGACAGGCCCTTCTTAAAGGTGGCTATTAGAGTGACCTCATTCCAGTCTAATTCTGCTGCCAGGGTGGCAGCAGCAGGGTCACCTCGGTCCCAGGTGGGTCCCAGCAGGGTCACCTCGGTCCCAGGTGGTGAGCACTGAGCTGTAGTATGCTGCTGTAAGACGGCAGTCAGTTGCTGGATCTGCTGCTACTGTTGCTGGATCTGTTGAGCCTGTTGAGCGACCACTCTGGCTACGTCACGGATATCAGGCACCTCGCCGGGATCCATGGTTGGAGCCTACTGTAACGCCTGGAGTCGTGGATCCACTGAACCGTCACTAGAGATGGTATTAACTGCACCAGGGAGCGGAGTCTAAGGGGCCGCTGGTTTTCACCAGAGCCTGCCGCAAGGCGGGAAGGACTTGCTGCGGCAGGCGACCCCCAGGTCGCTACCCCTGGCTTGGTTGCTAGTGACAGCAGGCAAAGCGTGGCAGGAGCAGTAGGCAGAAGATAGTGCAGGCAGAGGTCTGTAGGCTAAACCGCAGGTGGCAGGCAGTGCTCAGGAACAATGGGTAAGCAGCGGACAGGGACTAAGGACCGGGACAGCGGACAGGGACTAGGAACAGGGACTGAGGTCAGGAACAGCAGGGAGCTGGGCCAAACGCTATGGGAAGCAGGTAGAGGCTCCAACAGGAGGGACAGGGCATGCTGGGATTTATAGGGAGTGATTGTGTGCATACACCAATTAGGGGCGGACTGGCCCTTTAAATCTGAGACAGCCGGCGCGTGTGCGCCCTAGGAGGCGGGGACGCGCGCGCCGGCCGGCACAGATGGAGACAGGAGCGGGGCAAGGTAAGGCGCACCCCAGGGCCGAACAGGCAGCAGCGCCGGGTCCCTGCACATGGACCCCGGCGGCTGCATGGGGAGGAGAGAGGTCGCGGCGGCGGCCCGGAGCACGGGACGCCTCTGTGGCCGTAACAGTCAGTGTTGACTTCAGAGGAGATAGCCCAGTGATGTAGCTTTAAATGAACTCTTTTTTGTCCTGTTTTGGTGCCTAATCTCCTTTCACCCCTCCCCTCTCTATAGAGAACAAAGAAGACAGGGGGAAGAGCTTTAAACTGCTTTTTCATGATATAAATACATTTTTCAGCTAATAAACCCAATTGCAAAGTTTCTTAAAATTGCCTGTACTATTGATTTCTGCAAAAAAAAAAAAAAAAAAAAAAAACATAAATAAATAAACGACAGGTACACTTTAAAGTTTACCTGTCTTAAGAAAAAGCTTTTTTTATTTATTTTTTTAAACAAATGACTTTTTTATTACTTTCAGAAAGTTCTGGTTATGCACAATGTTTGTATTTCATAAGAAAAAAGTTTTGACATGTCAAAGGTTTTGATCAGTCAGAGTCTGAGGGCCACATGTATCATCCGGCGGACGGATGATTTTTGGCGGAAAGTGCCGATTTGCGTATTATTTTATACGCAAATGGCCGATTTGCGAATAAAATAATCGCAAATCGGCACTTTCCGCCGAGTACGCCAGGGGGCGGAACGGGGGCGGGAAGTAGGCGGGAAGTGGGCGGAACGGAGGGCGCGGACTCAGAGTCCGCGCGATTTATCATCCGTTCCGCCCAATTCTACGCCGAAAACCTACTCCAGTCCTCAGCTGGCGTAGGTTTTCGGCGGTGCGCACCGGCGCGCACAGGATTTATGTACAGGCAGTCCGCCTCTACATAAATCCCCGTACCGCCGGAGCTGCGGGGGCATTTTTAAGTCCGGCGTAAAAAACGCCGGACTTAATAAATGCCTCCCTGAGTGTTCAGACCTGGATAGCTCCACAGAATTACATTATACAGTTGTCCAGGTCACATAACACACTGCATGTGAACTGCTCACCGCTCAAACATGTCCCGGGGATCTCTTTAACCGTATTTAAATGCTTTTACATGATCTAAGGGAGGGCTGCACACTTAAAGGGGTACTCCAATGAAAATATTTTTCTTTCAAATAAACTGGTGCCAGAAAGTGCCAGAGGTTTGTAATTTACTTCTATTTAAAAATCTCCAGTCTTCCAGTACTTATCAGGTGCTGTATGCCCCGTGAGAAGTGGTGTATTCTTTCCAATCAGGCACACTTCTCTCTGCTGCCACCTCTGTATATGTCAGCAAGAGATTTTTTTTTTTTTTTTTATAATATTTTATTATCGGAGAGGGGGAGAACAGTATAGTCATTGAAATTTTACTGTAAAGGTTAACCGCTATCTTTTACATAAGTCGCCTGACATATAAAATGTAATGCAGAAATCTACATAATCGGCATGTAATTCTTAAGACATAGAAAAACAGGACCATCATTAATGGATGAGGGGGTGGATATACAGAAGGGACTATTCCTAGTCCTACTATTATGAAACAGTGGTCCCTCCTTCCTGTATAGAAACTCATGGCGTGGTCCCATGTCCCTGAAAGCCTCTGTTGGCTGCCCGGGGGGGACCATATAGCTAGAAAAGACAGGTTTGGGGATTTGCTACTGATCTGTACAGTTCCTATCAGAGACAAAGGTGGCAGCAGAGAGCACAATGTCAGACTGGAAAGAATATACAACTTCCTGCAGGACACACAACAGCTGATAGGTACTGGGAGACTGGAGATTTTTAAATAGACGTAAATTACAAATCTCTGGCACTTTCTGACACCAGCTGATTCGAAAGAAAAACTTTTCATTGACATATCCCTTCAAAGGGTTATCCAGCCTTTCTTCCTGAAACAGCGCCACTCTTGTCTTGTGTGTGGGTGTGATTTTGGATCTTCGATCTAAAAGTCCGCAAGCTGGACAAACAAATCTGTCTATCCCTGAGTACAGTCAGATCAGTTCAGATATCCAGACATTACATGTAACCCTATAAAAATTCACAATTTTTCATCAGTATCGTCTCTTTTTTTTTTTTTTTTTGTAGACTTGCCCTTTAAATTCTGTTTGTTCGCCGATTTTTAAGCTAACACGTTTCTTCTGCTCTGGTAATATTGTTTGTTACATGTACATTGTAGAGGAGACAAAGTTTCAATAATTGGAAAGAAACATGAAAGGAAAGCATATAATTAGGTGCACTGAGTGCCCATCTTAAAAGTAGAAATGCTTTTAAGAAAATGATTCCTCCTAACAGAACAAGAAAAACATTAGCGGGAATGATTCATGTGCGCTTCTGCGTATCAATTACACAAACAATAACTAATGTTTGAAAATTAGTGGGAACCGAATGAAACTTCTCTCCGCAGTTCGCACGCGGGATCACTAAATCTGTGAAAATACTGTAATTCTAGAAGAGAACTCAAACTGGAGGTCACGACCAATGTGTCCTTCTCCAACATGCAGTATTATGTGTTATTTCCATATGGAGTCGACTAGTACTCAGAGGTCCCTAGGGCTTACATGCCACGACTGAGACGTTCCTTCAGAGAATGTTACAAGATCGAGGAACAAAACCGAGTGAAATGGAAAATACCTATACTGTCAAAATAACAAGGTCAAGAACTGTGTAAGACTAAGCAAGAAGATGAATGGGTCCAGATGACAGGCGTGATGTGAAACAGAGGTGAAGGTGAAGATGGCGGGGATAGAGCCTCATATAGAGCTGTCGAAAAGAAGAGGACATTCATCTATGAACTATAGTTTACATGTGTTACCGATCATGTGACATCTCCTTGTCTGGTTTTCGGAGACGAATTTCATAAGGGATTGATAACAGAACTGGTTTTCCATGCAAAGTCCATGTCTACCCTGTATGTATGTGGCTACAGTAGATATGTAGACACTACTCAGCTACTGATTGTATGACTTCCATGCATAATGACAGGTGTAATTGAATGTTAAAGGGGTTATCCAGCACTACAGAAACACGGCCACTTTCTTCCAGAGACAGCCCCACTCTTGTCTCCAGCTTGGGCGGAGTTCCATTGACGTGAATGGAGCTTAATTGCAAACTTCACCTGACCTGGAGACAAGAGTCGTGTTGTCTCTGAAAGAAAGTGGCCATGTTTTTGTAGCACTGGATAACGCCTTTAAAGGTATCTGGCTTAATTTGTTTTCCATATGACTTCTGGGTAAATTGAGAGTGGTCTCATGTTTTTGGACATTTATGAGTGACAACAAAGAATTACTGTGCTTTTCTTGCTTCTATAATAAAAGGAAAAGAAAAGGAAAAGGCACAGGCGCCTCGTGCGTTATCCAAGGCACAGGGAAAGGTAGAGGCGAGGTAAATGCTCACCTTGTAGCCACTTGGGCTTGATGCATATCACCCTGAACGGGTACAATGGTGAAATAATCCACACTCGGGGACTGGAAAAGGGGACTGCAAGCTGGTGATACCTTGTGGGCGGATGCTCCTGGATGGGTAGCCCGCAATGGATAGAAAAGGATAAAAAAGGAAAAAAGAAAGGTATGTCCACTGACCAGCGCTGTCCCAGCAAAGATTCTCCTTTGGAAAGACTCTCCTTTGAAAAAGTGATGTAAGGTGAAAAAAGTATTCCTTTATTGCAAGCACAGCGTTAACATGTTTCAGGAGTAAGTTCTCCCTTCCTCAGAACAAACGTGCATAATGAGATCTTGACAAGTCAGGTTTAAAATACATACAAAGCCCGCCAAAACCACACCCCCTGGGGGCGGGAACAAGGCAGGAAAAAAAGCAAATGAATTCATTATAGTACATTTAACAAAAGATTTTTTTCCCTTTTAGGTATAAAATGAACTTACAAACATAGAGATCCTTTAAGACAAAGCAACAGTCTGATCGATTTATGAACAAGGTGCAAGAGGCTAATAGTGCGCCAGACAATGGTGTTGTCCGGATACCTGTCCGAGAAATGGTATGGTCCGGGTGTCTTGCAGATAATGGTATGATCCGCCGGCAGGTATGCATTCTCCATAGCGCCGTCACGGAGTACAAAAGGGGCGGGCTTGCCTCCGAACAAACGGACGGCCCATAGAGGCTGCACACACAGCCGTGGCAGAGTTTGAAAAGGGGTGGGCTGCATGAGACGCCGGGCCACTGGCAAGGTTAGAGGCGGACCTGAACGATCGCTATTCAATGTCAGAGTAAAAGCCAATCTGCTAATGAAACATTGTAATAGCTAAAATAAATGACTATGTACACACCGAAACGGGCTGTTGTAAAAGCTTGCTACAGTGTTAAAATCCATCACTCTGGACTAAAAAACTACATAAAATCTAATAAATAACAATAAATATATTGAAATATTTGAGGAGGGGGGAAAAACTGATAAAGGGGGGGGGGGATATAATGGTGAGTGTAAACAAATTCATACAGATAAAACCACAAGTATGCATAACAGGTATAACTCAGTGTGTGGAGGGGCTAGGGCCAAGGAATTAAGGCTCATTGGATAATTATTTCTGAACATTTTCGATATATTCATTGAGCCCCTGGGGTATAAGGGTCTTCATTTTAAAAATCCAGTAGTTTTCGCGTCTGCGCAATTTTTGGAACCTTTGGCCTCCCGTTGGTATATGTTCAATAGGGGTGATGGTAAAAGCGGAAAAATCACAACCTTTACATGTAATGGCATGTCGGGATACACTATGAAGAGAAAAACCTCTCTCTACATTAGATCTGTGTTGATTCATCCTAGTACGCAAAGCTTGTGTTGTGCGACCAACATATTGAATGCCACACACACAGGTGAGTAGGTATATCACATAAGTGGTACTACAGGATATAAATGATTTAATATCGAAAGTGGCACCTGTAGTGATAGATTTAAAATTATTGGTCCTATGTGAGATATTATTGCAGCATTTACATTTACTAATACCACATTTGAAGGCGCCCACAGGTTTTGTAAACAGGGACTGAGAAGTGAGGGCATCATCCGTATTCGTGATATCCTTAAGCCGGCTAGGGGCTAGAACACTTTTCAAAGAACGTGCTCTTCTGAACGTTACCCCTGGGTAGGTGGGTATGATATCTTTAAGGAACGGGTCTGTCATAAGAATCTTCCAATGTTTCCCCAGTATGTTTCTGATTTCTTTATGATCCGAAGAAAATGTAGTAATGAAGTTGGTGTTAAAATTATTCTGTTCACCCTTTTGTTTCATCTTTCCAGGTTGGAGGCATTGAGCCTGACTTAGAAAACCCGCCTTTTTCCGAGAATTGTGAATAAGAGAAGTTGGATATTTTTTAGCTCTGAAACGCTTCGCAAGAATCTGACTTTGAGTATGATAATCGCTATCAACATCCTCTATTCAGCAAATGTATACATTATTGTAGATATATAGATGATATCTTTATCATTTGGGAAGGTACTGAGGCTGAATTAATATTATTCGTCAATGATATCAACTGCAACACCTGGGGACTAGAGTTCACCTACAACATGTTCCACAATCATGCAGAATTTCTGGACATTGTTGTTTTCCATGAAAAACAACAGATACTGACCAAAACTTTTTTTAAAAGTGTGGATAGCAATAGCTATCTTCACTACAGTAGTGGGCATTACCAGAAATGGCTGAAGAATATACCTTTCGGCCAGTTCAGAAGAATTCGGAGAAATTGTACCCGGAGTAGCGATTATCGTACTCAAAGTCAGATTCTTGCGAAGCGTTTCAGAGCTAAAAAATATCCAACTTCTCTTATTCACAATTCTCGGAAAAAGGCGGGTTTTCTTAGTCAGGCTCAATGCCTCCAACCTGGAAAGATGAAACAAAAGGGTGAACAGAATAATTTTAACACCAACTTCATTACTACATTTTCTTCGGATCATAAAGAAATCAGAAACATACTGGGGGAACATTGGAAGATTCTTATGACAGACCCGTTCCTTAAAGATATCATACCCACCTACCCAGGGGTAACGTTCAGAAGAGCACGTTCTTTGAAAAGTGTTCTAGCCCCTAGCCGGCTTAAGGATATCACGAATACGGATGATGCCCTCACTTCTCAGTCCCTGTTTACAAAACCTGTGGGCGCCTTCAAATGTGGTATTAGTAAATGTAAATGCTGCAATAATATCTCACATAGGACCAATAATTTTAAATCTATCACTACAGGTGCCACTTTCGATATTAAATCATTTATATCCTGTAGTACCACTTATGTGATATACCTACTCACCTGTGTGTGTGGCATTCAATATGTTGGTCGCACAACACAAGCTTTGCGTACTAGGATGAATCAACACAGATCTAATGTAGAGAGAGGTTTTTCTCTTCATAGTGTATCCCGACATGCCATTACATGTAAAGGTTGTGATTTTTCCGCTTTTACCATCACCCCTATTGAACATATACCAACGGGAGGCCAAAGGTTCCAAAAATTGCGCAGACGCGAAAACTACTGGATTTTTAAAATGAAGACCCTTATACCCCAGGGGCTCAATGAATATATCGAAAATGTTCAGAAATAATTATCCAATGAGCCTTAATTCCTTGGCCCTAGCCCCTCCACACACTGAGTTATACCTGTTATGCATACTTGTGGTTTTATCTGTATGAATTTGTTTACACTCACCATTATATCCCCCCCCCCCCTTTATCAGTTTTTCCCCCCTCCTCAAATATTTCAATATATTTATTGTTATTTATTAGATTTTATGTAGTTTTTTAGTCCAGAGTGATGCATTTTAACACTGTAGCAAGCTTTTACAACAGCCCGTTTCGGTGTGTACATAGTCATTTATTTTAGCTATTACAATGTTTCATTAGCAGATTGGCTTTTACTCTGACATTCAATAGCGATCGTTCAGGTCCGCCTCTAACCTTGCCAGTGGCCCGGCGTCTCATGCAACCCACCCCTTTTCAAACTCTGCCACGGCTGTGTGTGCAGCCTCTATGGGCCGTCCGTTTGTTCGGAGGCAAGCCCGCCCCTTTTGTACTCCGTGACGGCGCTATGGAGAATGCATACCTGCCGGCGGATCATACCATTATCTGCAAGACACCCGGACCATACCATTTCTCGGACAGGTATCCGGACAACACCATTGTCTGGCGCACTATTAGCCTCTTGCACCTTGTTCATAAATCGATCAGACTGTTGCTTTGTCTTAAAGGATCTCTATGTTTGTAAGTTCATTTTATACCTAAAAGGGAAAAAAATCTTTTGTTAAATGTACTATAATGAATTCATTTGCTTTTTTTCCTGCCTTGTTCCCGCCCCCAGGGGGTGTGGTTTTGGCGGGCTTTGTATGTATTTTAAACCTGACTTGTCAAGATCTCATTATGCACGTTTGTTCTGAGGAAGGGAGAACTTACTCCTGAAACATGTTAACGCTGTGCTTGCAATAAAGGAATACTTTTTTCACCTTACATCACTTTTTCAAAGGAGAGTCTTTCCAAAGGAGAATCTTTGCTGGGACAGCGCTGGTCAGTGGACATACCTTTCTTTTTTCCTTTTTTATCCTTTTCTTGCTTCTAACTATTCAGTACAACATTACATGGATGGTCATCGATTTCAGCCATAAAGGGGTTGTCTAATTATTAGAGTTGAGCGAATCTCGAGCACGGTTGGTTTTGTTCAAATCCAATTGCTCTGCCCTAGAGAGTCCTGGAAAACATGGATACAGTCTATGGTCTATGGATGTATCCATGTTTTCCAGGATTCCCTTGGAAGGCCAAGCGTTCGGGTTTGGAGGTCATTGCCGAACCATAACAGTTCAGCAAGTACGCTCAACACTATCATCATATCCACAAACTAATTTCATCAGTTTAACCCCTCTAAATTATATATAAGGCATCTGTGTAACCATCTGGTACTCTTCCTAAAGGAGGAGACTGGTTTGGCTAGTATTGTGATAGTACTCTTCCTTTTAGATGGGAGTCTGTATTAATATTTTTGTACCATGAAGCATTGCCTAAAAATAAGCCTGTATAAACAAATACAAATAAAAACTCAGTACGTTCCCTGAGATGCATTGAACTCAAACACAGCTGTCTACAGATGGTGACACTGACTATTTTGGGCAGTATGATATAGTTTTCTATTTTAATAGTTTTTAGTCTGGGTTTACACTGCATTTTTGCAATCCATTCTATGCAAAAAATAAAAACACGGATGAAAAAATGGCTGCTTTTGTGTGCATCTGATTAGATAATAATAGAAGTCAATGGAAAAACAGATCAAAACGGATGCACACAAATGCATCAGTTGTACCAACTCACTTAACCCAGAACTGCATTTTTTGCATAAGGGTGCGTGCACACTACCGAATTCCCGCGTATGACCAGCGGCGGATTCCGTTGCTCGTACCCGCACGCGGCGGCGCGCATCTCCACCTGTGCCGTTGGCACTATTCTTTGCACGGGCGGATTCTGCATTCCGCTGAAAGAAGTGACATGTCAATTCTTTCGTCGGAATGCAGAATCCGCCCGTGCATAGAATAGTGTCTATGACACAGGCGGAGATGCACCGCCATGTGCAGGTACGAGCGATGGAATCCCCACGAGTCGTTCTGTAGTGTGCACGCACCCTCAAACAGATGGAAAAAAAGACAGATTGCAAGAATGTAGTGTGAACACAACCTTAGGATAGGTTCACACTACGGAATCGGCGTGGATAAGTTCCGGTGGATTCCGTCGCTCGTACCCATTCATGGCGGCACACATAACCGCCCGTGCCACAGACACCATTCTATTGCCTGGACAGATTCGGCCAAAAGAACTGACATGTCTATTCTTTCGGCGGGCAGCGGAATCGGCCCGACCATAGAATGGTGTCTTCCAAGTGATCAGCTGTGAGGAAACTCATAGTGAGTGTCTGATTTCCATGCAGCACCCCCAGTGGAGAAATGAAGCATTATAAAATTTTCATTCAAATTAATGGGTTGTCTGTGTAATGCAGGAAAGGACAGGCCCTCTACTGTAATTTTTTTAAGTTCTTTCTAATAGATCAGGATCTGCTTCTAATAAGGTAAATTAATTTAGTTTAATTTAATTTCAGTTGGGAAGAAATGTGACTTGCTAGCTTGCAATACTGGGTAAAGTGAGTTGGTATGTTCCCCCCTTGTTCGTAAAGGTTTCCTCCAAGGACTCCAGCTTCCTCTTACACCCCAAAAACATATTTAGGCTGCATTCACACTACGTATATTTCAATCAGTGGCTGCGTTCACACTACGTATATTTCAGTCAGTATTGTGGTCCTCATATTGCAACCAAAACGAGGAGTGGATTAAAAACACAGAAAGGATCTGTTCACACAATGATGAAATTGAGTGGATGGCCGCCATATAACAGTAAATAACGGCCATTATTTCAATATAACAGCCGTTGTTCTAAAATAACAGCAAATATTTGCCATTAAATGACGGCCATCCCCTCAATTTCAACATTGTGTGAACAGATCCTTTCTGTGTTTTTAATCCACTTCTGGTTTTGGTTGCAATACTGACTGAAATATACGTAGTGTGAACCCAGCCTAATAGGTCAATTTGTAATTGTGAACCCCAATGGGAACAAGAACCAGTGTAAGTGATTTCAATCACTGCAAAATAATCGTCAGCCCCTTTAAGTATCTAGCTTTAGAACAGACCCTCGTAGACATCAGAACAATTAGCTTGTAAGCTCCTCTGGTGTAGGAACACTCTCCATAGCGCTCGGTATAGACACTGGCTAATAAATATAAGCCCTTTAACCAGTTTCATTGATTTAAATGATCTAAAAAAAATACTAAGATGAGGACTCATTAAGCAAACAATTCCTTCCTGACTCATTTATTTCTTCCCTTCGATATATGGATTAATCTGTAGTGGAACCTAGCAGCGATGCTCTCTGGCTTCTAGAAGTGTATATTAAGCTAATATTACATGTAAGAGGAAAGATGGATCCTGTTACTGATTTCTTCTCACCAATTCAGACTGTAAGAATGGGAAAAGCAGATTGGACCTTCCTATCGCAAACAGCGGCCGCATCCTCCGCAGATTTCCTGCTCGCAGCTCATTAGAGGTTACACGCTTCCTATTACCTTTACCAGAATGTCACTTGGCTCCTGGAAGAAATAATAAGGTTCCAGCTGTAAAATTCACTACGACATCGTCAAGGTATCAGGTTATGAACGAATAAGCATATGAGGCTTGAACATGTCGCTTTTTATATTATTCTTACACATTTGTATGGTGCTGTCCTTACTGTTAGGGTATGTGCACACTATGGAAATAAGGCAGGATAATTATTTAGAGTTCTCTCATAAGCACAAAAGCTTCTTCTTAAAGGGGTTATCCAGCACTGCAAAAACATGGCCACTTTCTTCCAGAGACAGCATTACTCTTGTCTCTAGTTTGGGTGCAGGATCTGTAATGGTGCGTTTACATGTAAAGATTATCGTTCGAATTTTCACGATAATGATCGAATTTGAACGATAATCGTTCCATGCAAACACAGCAAACGATCAAGCGACAAGTGAGAAATTGCTAAGTTTAGTCTTTCAGCATGTTCTCAAATCGTCGTTGGTCGTTCACTAAAAATTTGCAGATTGCTTTGTGTAAACAGTCTTTCAAAGATTCACCCAGTGTGAAAGATGGGATTAAAGAGAACCTGTCACCCCCAGTGCCGGGGTGAAGGCCGTCCAACCCTCCCGCTAGAGCCCCAGATACTTACCGCATCTCGCCAAGTCCCGCTCCTGGAGCTGGTCCCGGGAAGGAGATATCCTTGTTGGAAGCCCAATGTGTGCGCTGCACAGGTGAGTCTGATGCCCATAGAGAATAAATGGAGCCATCATTCTCTATGGGCATCGGACTCATCTCTGAAGCGCGTGCGCCGGGCTTCCGACAAAAATATCTCTGTCCCGGGACCAGATCCAGGAGCGGGACTTGGCAAGATGGGGTAAGTATCCGGGACTGTAGCGGGGAGTCAGGCGGCCTTCACCTTGGCACGGGGGGTGACAGGTTCCCTTTAAGCAATCTTAAAAACAATCGCAATAACAATTTTTCTTACGAATTTTCTAACGATTTTTTTGTCTAAATGCTGATCATTATAAAAACCAAATTGTTGCTTCAAAATTGGTAAGCGATCGATTGGGCAAATTATCTCTTTGTGTAAACGCAGCACAATGCTGCGTTTACACGGAACGATTATCGTGCGAATTCACACTATAACGGTCGAATTCGAACGATAATTGTAGGTGTAAATGCAGCGAACGATCAACGATTGATCTTTCAGCAGGTTGGCAAAAAATTTGCAGATCGTTCCATGTGAACAGTCGTTCACCGATTTAACCAATGTGTGAGATAGGCTTTAGGCGATCGCAAAACGATCGCAAAACGAATTTCCATATGATATATCGTACCGTCTAAACGCTGATCATTATGAATATCGTTAATCGTACGATCGGGCGAATAATTGTTCCGTGTAAACGTAGCATAACTCTGTTCCATTTAAGTGAATGGAGCTTAATTGCAAACCACACCTGAAGTGGAGACAAGATTGGTGCTGTCTCAGGAAGAAGTGGCCCTGTTTTTGTTACGATGGATATCTCAATTTAACCACAGTCAGCAAAACTGTGATGATCCTTGTAAGCAGAGCCCAGTCTAATTGCATGGCCACTTTTTCCCCTCTCTTGTTCCCAGTTCAGGTGTGGTTTGCAATTAAGCTCCATTTACTTCAATGGAACTGAGTTTGAAACCCCACCCAATCTGGAGACAAGAGAGGGGGAAAAGTGGCCATGTTTTTGTAGCACTGGATAACCCCTTTAAAGGAAATGTACCATCAGTCCTGGGCTGAAGCACTGGAGGTGGGCTGACCCACCCCCAGTGGGAGGAAACCCCCGCCCCTCTATGACATTGCTTTATTAGAATCAAAGGAGCTGTATCATAGAGGAACGGGGGTTTCCTCCCATCGGGGGTGGGTCAGCCCACCTCCAGTGCTTCAGCCCAGGCGGCCTGATGGTACAGTCCCTTTAAGTAGATCCATAACCCATAACCACCAAGTGGCATGTCTACCAAGTGCCTTAGAGTCCAAATGTTCTTTCATCCTGCTATTAGCAGTATTTTTTAAAGCAACAGTGACCAATTACTCTTAGGGCTGTATTACACAGCCTCACCACAATGTAAACGAGCACCGATGTGCTAGATCAACACTCACTGAGCGTATTCAATAATCGTGCAGATATATATATATATATATATATATATATATATATATATATATTTATTTTTGCAATGTCCGTGCAGCCCTTGCCTTAGTGTAAAATAGTGAACTTTTTACATACCTCCCTGCACTCCCTGGCGTCCTTCTAACTTCTGCCCTATGCCTGCAGCTTCCGCTGGAGCTTTGGAGCCCGTCTCTGAAGTGACAGGCCGCTCAGCCAATCACTGGCCGCAGCACTGTCCCATGATTGCCAGTGATTGCCTGTGAGTTACCTGTCACTTCAGAGACTGTCTCAGAAGTTCCAGTGGCGGCTGCAGTCAGAGGACAGAAGCGAGTAGGTCACCGGGGAGTGTGGACAGGTAGGTATAATGTTTACTATTCTTTTACACAGTCATTAGACGTAGGCTGCACATCGCTCTAGTATGTAGTGATGCTCGGTTGGCAGCCGATCATTTTTAGGCTGGGATTAATGACAACGGTCAGCCAACGTTCGTTTCATCAGCTGATCATTGTCTTTATTACATGGGGCAATAATCTGCCGAATCGACCTGATTTTGCAGATTATTGCTGTGTGTAATAGGCCCCTATTCTTAAAAGCTGTATTTTATGTGTATGAAAAATTGTGGATTACCCTGAGGACATTAGGCTGGCAATGCCACCCTGACATGTCACATATACATTGTACTACTGAACCCAGCTAGCCTTGCACTACACCACATGTCGCACCCATTTCAGATGGACCATGGAGTCTTATTCTGCCGACAATCTTCTACATTCCTAGAGCTGGTTTTTACATAACGTGTGTTCTTAAAAGTGAATGTACCACTAGATACATCACTTTGTGTTTTTTATCTCAACAGACCGGTGTATTTACGGGCACTGGCCCAGCATGAAGCACTATGGGCGGGCCCACTGGTCTACAGTGCAACAAAACCCCCTCCCCTCTGTGGCGTGGCTCCATTAGAGTCAACGGAGCCGCGTCATAGAAGGGAGATCATCACACTGAGGGCCAGCGGGCCATCCCCCAGTGCTTAATGCTGGGCAAGTCACCGGGAATAGACTGGCGCCATGCACAGGAACCATGCGGCGGTTCAAAAAAAAGGACCTCGCCTCCGGCACCCCCACACCGACACCGGTCTGTTCATGTAAAAAACACAAAGCTATTTACCTAGTGTTACATTCACTTTTAGCAGGAAGCTCTATGTCTGAGTTAGATATGACAGCTCTGTGCTCGAGTACTTGTCACTATGGTATTTAATGCACAATGATATTTAGATTTTCCTTTCCTTCCTGATTTAGATAAATATACATTATAGATACAGCAAATGGAAAGGTGTGTATAAACATGCGAAATCGGAGACAAAGTGCATGTTTGAGAATAAATTATCCTCTCAAATGCAAATTTTTGTTTACCACAGAGACAATGAATTTTATTTAGAAGACACAGGTTTACGTTGACTGTCGGCATTCTTCTATTTATTTATTTATTTTGATATAAAATTTTATATTTAGTTATAGAAATACATGCATCTGTATAACTTTCAGAAAGCAGCTGATTTGAAAACTTTTTTTTTTGTTCCAGAGTACCCCTTTAACTTACTCCTCCGGTCTGTCACAACTGTTCTTGGGTGGCAGTTGTGAGGGACTGGAGGAGAATCTGTAAGTTAAAGGACAACTCCGGCGGGACCCCCCCCAAAAAAAAAACCACAGACACACACAGACACCATACTCACCATCCCTCCGGTGACAATCGCCACTCCATTCGCCCGCCGTCCGCCTCACCGTCACCTGCGTCTGCCGTCCAGCGATGTCTCTTGCTTCCGGGTCCATGAGAGAGAGAAGGCTGCCAGTGCGCTTGCTCACCGGCAGCCTTTTCATTGGCTGGAGCGCATCACATGGCTTCCAGCAAGCTCAGCCAATCAGGGCTGAGCAAGCTGGAAGCCATGTGATGCGCTCCAGCCAATGAAAAGGCTGCTGGTGCGCATGTGCACCAGCAGCCTTTTCTCTCCCATTCACTCTCAATGAAGACGCCGAAGAGGAAGAAGACCCGGACCGCCCCCCAGCTCTGACATCACCCGACACCAGAGAAGAGGACCGTGACGACCGTAATAGGTAATGTATACATTCTTTAACTTCCGGGCGGGGGGGGGGGGGGGGGCGGTGGTCGGAAAGTGGGGGAAGGGGGCCAGACCGGGTATTTAACCACATTACAAAGTTATATAACTTTGTAATGTGTGTTAAATAAGCCAAAACATTTTTTCGCCGGAGTTGTCCTTTAAAGGGCTAGTCTAGAGAATAAAAACAGTATGTGCCTGTTGTCCTACTGTGAGACACAATATGGTGTCTATTGTAATCACATGACAAACGGTCAATCGCACTAGAAGAAATGGCCTCCTCCTACTGGATGTGTTTTCACTAAGAATGGGGCAGACAGGCCTAGCACTAGAGCCTAGTTAATACTTCTCCCTCTGCTCCCTCTAGAGCAGGAATAGAAACTTGACATGAGCAATTCTCTAGCACGTTTGGGTTAATCTGAACCTTAAAGTGACTTCGTACCCACAATCTGGCCCCCCCAAAACCACTTGTACCTTCGGATAGCTGCTTTTAATCCAAGATCTTTCCTGGGGTTCGTTCGGTAGGTGATGCAGTTATTGTCCTAAAAAAACAACTTTTAAACTTGCAGCCCTGTGTCAAACTGCCGTGGCTTGGAGTAACTGTGCCCTAACTTTGCACCACCCCTCCATCCCTCCTCCCCACCCCCCTCATCATTAGGAATGCCACTGGCAGGATATTTCCTATTCCTCTGCAGTAAACGCTGCACAGGTACCTTAACGATCCAGCCCATGTGCCGTGCTGACACAGGTGATGAATAGTACAAAATCTGCCTGGGGCATTCCTAATGATAAGGAGGGCGGGGAGGAGGGATGGAGAGGTTGTGCCAGTCTAATGCACAGACACTCTAGGCCACGGCCGTTTGGCATGGAGCTGCAAGTTTAAAAGTTGTTTTTTAGGACAATAGCTGCATCACCCGCTGAACGGACCCCAGGACAGATCTTGGATTAAAAGCAGCTATCTGAAGGTACAAGCGGTTTGGGGTGGGCAGATTGTGGGTACAGAATCACTCTGCATGTGATTACCGCTGCCTGAAGAAGTTGGATGCAGCCCTAAAGCTGCCTGGAAAACATGGATACAGCCATAGGGCTCCCTAGGGCTGCATTCAACTTCTTCAGGCAGCAGAAATCAACTGCTGCAAGCTCGGGTTCAGTGCTCGAGGTTCGCTCATCTCTAGTAGGGTCCCTTCAACCTCCAGCAAAACTACTATTCCCATCATGCCCGAATAGAAATAGTAATTTTGCAACAGCTGGAGGGTCTCAGATTCCCCATTTCTGATCCAGAGCTTCACCTTTGACCTCCAAGATACACAAGTCATGCATGTGCAGTCTGAATGCATAGAAATGATTAGCATATGGGATCACGAGAGACTTCTGCAAGCCTTGCCCACGTTCTCTTGGACGAAGACAAGAAGCCTGCATATATCTCAGGCTCTCAGATCACGTGACATATTAATGCATGAGAACAGTTAATCTTTTACACAAATAAACAGGTTTCTGGCAAATTATTTTTCTCAGAATCCATTTGAGACTCTTCGAATTAAATATGCTTTGAATTTCCTACATTTAATCTACATAAAAGAAAAAGTGACTTTAATAACTGGATATTCTCGATGTTGCAATAACGACTGAGCAGCCTGTGAACCGTCCTTTTACCACCTAACCTCACCCATATAAAACACATCATCCCTTGACCTCTTAATCACCAATACTAAGTGGAAAAACATGTTCGGAATAACTGGAAGTTAGTGAATCTCCGTGTACAATGAAAGCTTGCTCAATTTTTTCCTATTATGTCTGGAAGAGCTGCAAAAAAAAAATACTAAAGCTATAAAAGGTGCGCTGTAAATCTTAGAGGGATACATACAATACACAGAATGTTTTCTTCATTCACAGGTTTTGCCCTCTGGGGGTTGGAAAGCTAATGATGCATTTTTTTAAGCTTTTGAGCTATTGTCTGTCATTTTAGAGCAGGTTTATGTACAGTAGTGATGAGGGAGACGAACTAGAAAGCGTGACAACCCAACGCAGCTAGAAATGGCAGCACACTTTATATACACAGGTGGGAAAGATAGGAGTTTCATAATAGCCCTTTTACTGAATATACTGACTGCGGTAAGTGTACTGCATACACCAGAGCAGATTTATAGGCACCATATTTATTATGTGTTTTTGCCACTTTTGGAGGTTTGAGACTTATAATACCTTTAACGCAGGCCAATCGGGTGAACGAACGTTAATAGACTCTCTGGTTCCCAACAATTATCTCAAGGCTCTGAAAACAAGAGATCCAGAAAATAGGGATAATTGCGCCTTATCTGGTGCCCCTTGGCCTTCACAATCCGGACATAATATTTCCTGGAGTGTTTCTTTAAAGGGGTTGGCCACTTTATAGTAAAACTGTTCAGTATACAGTATGAGTACATTTTCTCACTGTATATACTGACAGCAGCTCCCTGTGTACCCCATAGAGCTAAAATCAGACACCCCTCCTCCAGGCTGTGCTGTCCTGCTCTGTGGTGAGTCTGTTCACAAGATGGCCGACATGGAGGAGCCTTCCAGTGTCCTTCATAGGGATATACAGGCTTAGTGGTGGGCACTGGGGGGCAGGGCATGGTCACATGTTTCTTCATGCTTGGCTATATTATGGACAGACTCACCACAGAGCAGGACAGCACAGCCTGGAGAAGGGGAGTCTAACTTTAGCTCTATGAGGTACACAGAGAACTGCTGTCAGTATATACAGTGAGTACAGTTACTAATACTGGAAACTGAGCAATTTTACTATAAAGTGGCCAATGTGAACCTTGCCTTAGGACTTTGTGGGCCTATGCTTTAGATGTAACATTTTTCACATTATTGCGTTCAGTTACTCACCTGTCCAATCCCCCCGATCCAGTACTGGCTGATCACTTCCTGCTTTCCTTTTGACACACAGGAAGCAACCACTCAACCAATCACTGGCTGTATCTGCGACTCACCTTGGCCAGTGATTGGCTGCATGGGCACTTTCTGCATGTCAAGATGAAGGTAGGAAGTGATCACCAAGGACTGTTGTGTGGAAAATACGTCAGGGAAACAAATTAGATGCATATAATTATATTTTTTTAGCCTTGTATTTTACTGGTCAACCACCTTTAAGGATATTTTAACACTTTAAGGCCATGTTCACACAACTTAGGTTTTGAATTAATCACGGCCGTTGTTGCTGATTCGCAACAATGGTTGTGATTACTTCAAAACTTACGTCCATCCCCTCCTTGGTTGAACTTGATGGACATGTGTCTTTTTTCAACCGTATTAACTATGTAACTATGTTGTACTGCAGTCAGAGGGAATCCTGGCCGGAGTGTATTCTATGTCTATACACATAGCGGCCGCACGAAAAACGGACATGTCAGTTTTGTGCTGCTGCTATTCATTGAATAATGGCCGCACAGACATGTCAGTTCACACAATGGAAAGTGCGACTAAGTGCGGCAGTGAACTAGGATGCCAATTCACCAGAAACGAAGATTATGCGGCCAGTACTGCAGTACTGGCTGGGATGATCTTCTCTGATACTGGCCATTCTGTGAAGAACAACCTGTCTCATATGCCGTGTGAACATGGCCTTAATATGTTCTAATACTTTCCAGTTGCCCTGATGCAAAACACAATAAAGCGTATGGCGTCTTTGTAAACGACTTTGGATACGTTTACAAAATGACTGCACCTGTATACTACACATTCTATATCACTAATCACACGCTCAGTTTTTGCACAGACCTCTGTAACTTTCTAAGTTGTATAGTAAAATACATTTGCAGGAATTGTACTTTCTATATGTTTTCACCTCTGCTCTTTCCTATGTGAAGCCTCCTGCAGACAGCTACAATAACTGGGCGGTCCTCCTATCCATACCATGTGACTACTTGCACACAAAGTGCTCGACCACCAAGTGAACAACTGGGGTGCATGTCTAGTAATAACTATAGGAGTACAGAGAGATTTGAATATTTATTTTTTTTTCTGGTGGTAGGGGTTTGAACTGAACAATGGGCCATGTACAAAAGAATAATTTTATTGGCGAAAACTACTGGATTGATTTGCTATAAGATCAAGGGGCTTTTCCTGTTCCTAATACATCATTTACATGTAGCTGGTTCTGAGCATTGTTACAGCTCCGAGCCCACGTGCCTCGACTCCTACTACCAATATACAGTAGAAATCCTTCGTTTGAAGAGCTGATCCGAGCAATTCAGCAAAATGTTGCAGCGACTTGCTTTGCACTGGTAGCATTTCCGACTTCTGTTCTCAGGTTACTGTCTTATAATAGAATTATTTCCGATCTGAAAGGCACCAACAGATGGTGGAACACTTAAGGTACACAATCTATCACATTTCCCTATTGCTGGCAGTTCAATCACAGATGTTTTTGTCTGACTCCCTGGTACAGCATCCATGACAGATTCAGAGTTGATTATTTAGCCTCAGGGGTTGTTAGTATACTTTCAGATTACTATTTTAGAACTTTCCTATCTCTTGGCACGTTATTATGGGAGCTGTGAACATTGTTAGAGTGCACTGGCGCTGCAAGCTGAAATACAGGAGACGCCAATATGAAGACATATTCATATTATTTCTCACAGTCAGTGTCAAAGGTCAGCAAATGTTGTTATGGGCACTTATTCTTCTATGCTTCTTAGGACAACAGGAGCTGTGACCCCAATACTGGACCCCAATACAGACATCTGCAGCAGCTCTCCGCCTGCCATGTGGTGGTTCTTTCTTTTTCATTGGGAGCAGCTCTTTCACTGGTGGTGATTTGGCCGAATCTCTGACCATTCTAGTCTCCAAACATCCACAAACAGCATACAGTAGATTATACAAAGCCGAGTCCCACTATTATGACCACCTCCTACTTTTGATGTCGGCAGTGTGGAGCTCATGAAGGAAATCACCTGTGGTACGCAGCTTGGTCAACCGTCTGCAAACATATCCCTCATCGCACTCATGGGTAAAAGGGGCAATTTATTAGAGTCGAAAATAGAATGATGATTGGCGATCAGGACAAGGGTGGAACCGTGTACAATTGATGTGAGAGATGAACAATGACTACAATGGTATGCCAGAGTGGACTGACATGCTACAGTGGAGCAGCCCGCCACCAAAATTAACCAGGGCACTACCAACCATGTGTCTAAAACAACAGTTTAGCAAACCTTACTGTGTATGAGTTTCCGAAGTACAGCAGTACTGGAATTGGACCTCTGCTGACTGGTAGGGGTTGCTCCCTGTTGCTCCCAGCTGGTCTGTTGCGCTGATATTGATTTAGGAGGGGCAAGCCAGTTGGGGGCGATTTTTTTTTTTGGTTGCCCCTGGTGCAGAGATCCTGGTGGCGTGGTACATTTTTTAAGATGCTGCCCGTTTCCCGCGATCTTCGCTGTTCTTTTTATGTGCATCGGCCAGCTCTATGCACTGGAGGCGAGCTTGGTGCCCCCCAGTGTAGTGAGATCCTTTCGGTGACGCAACCAAGCTTGATTCTAATGGAGGCTTGTCACCGAGGGGATATCATTATATTAGAGCGGGTTGTTGCACATGAAGAAAGTGGCACAGATTGCAGGAAACCAGGAGGCGTTCAGAAAAATGTCACTACTGGAACTGGTACAGTATGTAACCAAAAATTAGAGTTACAGAACAATGTTTTTTAATTTTTTTGAATAAAACAGTGCTGGAGAAGCAGATGCCAGACACTTCAGACCTCACCTATCTATAGGAAACACGATTGAAAAGAAACATTAAATTTTCCTGACTGATGCTTCAGGAGATCAAGGTAAGGAGAGAACTGAGTAATCCAAAGCCACCACGGAATTAGAGAGATAATCAGGTACATTGTTCTGTCAATTAAAATGATCACTAGCCTTTCAAAAAACAATAAACCAAACATATATAAGATAATATATCTTATAAGGGAAAAAAAGCCTCTATCTCCTAGACTCATATCACTATTATTCTCTCCCTCTATCCTTAAGTCATCATTTTCTCTGAAAAACTAATAAAATCTAAATTAAGAGGGGTCAGCCTCTTAGGGATCAGTTACATATTGCCCATAGTAGTTTGTTTGGAAGAAACATGGAAGCTTCTCCCAGCTATAGTGTTATTTGTGCTGGATCACAGCTTATACTGTCCATTACTGCTCTATAATGTCCACCTTGCTGCTCCCTTGCTGCTTCTATAGAGCTTTAGGATGCCCTCTTCTGTGTGTGCAGTGTATGGGAGACATCATAGCAACTAGTCTCCACCCATTAAAAGAGCGACAATTTAAAAATAAAGATGGAGCCTGCAGAGGAGAAAACTGATGAAAAATGCCATGTACAAGTTATGTAATGGCCAAACTAATGCTATACACAACAGGAGGGGGCATGTCTGCACATGGAGGGGTTTCGGCCTCTGTATGCACTGAATTTATCACAATTTAAGCCAATAAATTGTTGTGTAGCCCAGATGTCCTGGGATTTATGTTGAGGAGAACATTTGTGGGTTGTGAGTTAAGACCAGCATGTGAGACACCAGTCTTAATAAATCCCCCTTTTTAGAATAGTGGGAACAATAAATAACTAATGAACACTACATGATCGTCTGCCTCCACACTCCATTACCTCCTATGTGTAGCTACTACAGATAAGCGAATCTCAAGCACGCTCTGGTTTGTCGGAACCTGAACATTCTGCATTTCATTACTGAAGGCTGATTAAATTAGTTGAGTCTCAAGAAGAGACGTATAAGGGGAGAGATGATTAATTTATTTAAATATATAAATGGCCCCTACAAGAAATATGGGGAAAAGATGTTGCGGATAAAACCTCCTCAAAGGACAAGAGGGCACGGTCTCCGCCTGGAGAAAAAAAGGTTCAATCTCCGGAGGCGACAAGTCTTCTTTACCATGAGAACTGTGATCTGTGGAACAGTCTACCACAGGATCTGGTCACAGCAACAACAGTAGAGGGCTTCAAAACAGGGCTAGACAAGTTCTTAGAGCAAAATAATATAAATGCATATGTATAGAATCTATCATCATCCATCCTCCTTCCCTGCACCCATCCCCTCCTTGTATATCCTTTCTTCCCTGCACCCATCCCCTCCTTGTATATCCCCCTTCCCTGCACCCATCCCCTCCTTGTATATCCCCCTTCCCTGCACCTATCCCCTCCTTGTATATCCCCCTTCCCTGCACCCATCCCCTCCTTGTATATCCTTTCTTCCCTGCACCCATCCCCTCCTTGTATATCCCCCTTCCCTGCACCCATCCCCTCCTTGTATATCCCCCTTCCCTGCATCCATCCCCTCCTTGTATATCCTTTCTTCCCTGCACCCATCCCCTCCTTGTATATCCCCCTTCCCTGCACCCATCCCCTCCTTGTATATCCTTTCTTCCCTGCACCCATCCCCTCCTTGTATATCCCCCTTCCCTGCACCCATCCCCTCCTTGTATATCCCCCTTCCCTGCATCCATCCCCTCCTTGTATATCCTTTCTTCCCTGCACCCATCACCTCCTTGTATATCCCCCTTCCCTGCACCCATCCCCTCCTTGTATATCCCCCTTCCCTGCACCCATCCCCTCCTTGTATATCCCCCTTCCCTGCACCCATCCCCTCCTTGTATATCCCCCTTCCCTGCACCCATCCCCTCTTTGTATATCCTTTCTTCCCTGCACCCATCCCCTCCTTGTATATCCCCCTTCCCTGCACCCATCCCCTCCTTGTATATCCCCCTTCCCTGCACCCATCCCCTCCTTGTATATCCTTTCTTCCCTGCACCCATCCCCTCCTTGTATATCCCCCTTCCCTGCACCCATCCCCTCCTTGTATATCCCCCTTCCCTGCACCCATCCCCTCCTTGTATATCCCCCTTCCCTGCACCCATCCCCTCCTTGTATATCCTTTCTTCCCTGCACCCATCCCCTCCTTGTATATCCCCCTTCCCTGCACCCATCCCCTCCTTGTATATTCTTTCTTCCCTGCACCCATCCCCTCCTTGTATATCCCCCTTCCCTGCACCCATCCCCTCCTTGTATATCCTTTCTTCCCTGCACCCATCCCCTCCTTGTATATCCTTTCTTCCCTGCACCCATCCCCTCCTTGTATATTCTTTCTTCCCTGCACCCATCCCCTCCTTGTATATCCCCCTATCCTGCACCCATCCCCTCCTTGTATATCCCCCTTCCCTGCACCCATCCCCTCCTTGTATATCCCCCTTCCCTGCACCCATCCCCTCCTTGTATATCCTTTCTTCCCTGCACCCATCCCCTCCTTGTATATTCTTTCTTCCCTGCACCCATCCCCTCCTTGTATATCCCCCTATCCTGCACCCATCCCCTCCTTGTATATCCCCCTTCCCTGCACCCATCCCCTCTTTGTATATCCCCCTTCCCTGCACCCATCCCCTCTTTGTATATTCCGCTTCCTTGCATCCATCCCCTCCTTGTATATCCTTTCTTCCCTGCATCCATCCCCTCCTTGTATATCCCCCTTCCCTGCACCCATCCCCTCCTTGTATATCCCCCTTCCCTGCACCCATCCCCTCCTTGTATACCCCCCTTCCCTGCACCCATCCCCTCCTTATATCCTTTATTCCCTGCACCCATCCCCTCCTTGTATATCCCCCTTCCCTGCACCCATCCCCTCCTTGTATATCCCACTTCCCTGCACCCATCCCCTCCTTGTATATCCCCCTTCCCTGCACCCATCCCCTCTTTGTATATCCCCCTTCCCTGCACCCATCCCCTCCTTATATCCTTTATTCCCTGCACCCATCCCCTCCTTGTATATCCCCCTTCCCTGCACCCATCCCCTCTTTGTATGTCCTTTCTTCCCTGCACCCATCCCCTCCTTGTATATCCCCCTTCCCTGCACCCATCCCCTCTTTGTATATTCCGCTTCCCTGCACCCATCCCCTCCTTGTATATCCCCCTTCCCTGCACCCATCCCCTCCTTGTATATCCCCCTTCCCTGCACCCATCCCCTCCTTGTATATCCTGCTTCCTTGCATCCATCCCTTCCTTTGTTGAACTTGATGGACATATGTTTTTTTTAACTGTATTAACTATGTAATGTTCAGGTTCAGATAAACCCAAGTGTGTTCGAGGGTCACTCATCTCTAGTAGCTACCATTAGTTGAGAATATTTGCATTGCTATTCCTCCCTGGCTCCAGCAATTCCGCTTATATTCCAACGCTCCAATCCCCAGGTGGGCAGCTGCTTCCTGGCCTTAAGATGTGAAGTGGAAGGCCCGCTCAGCCATTCAGCAGCGGTAGCAGTGCCCCTCCTCTACCACTGATCGGCTGCCACATCACATCTCAAGTCCTGACCAGGAAGCGGCTGGACACCAGGGGACCGAAGCAGCGGGATGTGACCAGCATCGCTGGAGCCAGGGAGGTAAGTGTATGTAATTGTTTTCCCCCTCCCCGGATCCCAGTCAGAGTACCCCTTTAATGCCTATGATTATTCCAATTGATGGATACAATGACAATTTCATACATCTCAGATAAATGAGTCTATCAACATACAGTCAACTATAGTTATAATAAGAAAAATCTGTAAACCTGATTTCTCCAGATTTCACAAATTATCTGCAGGGCACAAAGCATTAGCAGCAGTAACACCGCGGATAGCTATTCCTGTCTAGTAAATATCATTTTTATATTGTCTGCATTTCTGCTCGGCACTTCACTCCAATTATCTTCTATTGACAATCTTGCGCCGGAGAAAGCTAATGCCGCCGATTCTGCATACACATTACTGAATTACTTAAACTTGGATCAAAATCCCAATTTCACAAAAAATAAGAGGGGGGGAGGGGGGTGCATTAAGGTAAAAGTGCTGCTCGGAGACTTTCAGTGACAGACGGCGCATTATGTTCCTACCTGAACTTTACCTACATTGATCTTTAAAAGCATATTTTATTGTTACTCATTTCTGTCTTTTTTTTTTTCTGCGCTGCATTTCCTGTTCAGTGGATATGAAATTTCGGGTGTAATTTGCCTCTCTACATTGATGTTTTGATTGCTTCGTTCTCCCATGGAGCTTTCAGAACAGCCATCCAGGTAGATGCAACATGAATCACTGATATGATCTGACAGCAGATTTATCCATTCTCTTTTGTAATGTTGCGCTCCCCCTAGACATGATGGATTTAACTCAGCCATTGCAATAAAGATGTCCGCTAATCCACTGCCTGCCATTAAGGGAGTCATCTCCGGTGAGAACCAGCATGTACAACCAATAGAAAGCAGATCGAAAACAACCTAGTTACTGTTCACACTCTTTCATTTATTTATGTTACTCTTGTTTGTAACTAAACAAGCTGAACAATAGGAGCCTTTTGTAGTGTTGTAGATACACTGCCAATCTTTCATTTGTAGCAATGTGTAACAATGACACTGAAGGATAAGGCTTTGCTGCCCCCTGGTGGCTGGTTGTAAATTGTAAAGCGACACAAGGACTAAATGGAGGAACCTAAAACATTGGAAATTGGGAGTATAATCCCAATCAGTATCTCATTTGTGCATCTTGTATCAAAAAAACTTAACCCCTTAACTGCAGTTTATGAGTGTAAAGGGCACACTGTCATGTTGCAATTTAGCCTTCAATTTATTATGCTGTGTTATGCCAACTTTCACAATGAGAAGAACAAACACATGGTGCTGTTCATATCAATGCCCAATGTTCTGCAATGATCAAAATAATGTCAGATAATCATAATTCAACTCTGCAGGGTCTAGACAAAATATTTTGCTGCTTGAGAGTGAGTGGGCACTCTATTCTCACCAACAAAACAAAGAAACAAAAATAAAGAAAAAATAAATAAATATATATATATATATATATATATATATATATATATATATATATTTCTTTACTTGGGACCTGCTATGATGACAAAGTATCTCATGTCTGCTATTCTCTCTCACTGACCCAGTGAATTAATGGACACATGCCCTTAGTGTATGGTAGTGTAGGGGTTAATGGGTGCATCTCTGGTTGTAGGGGTTTATTGGGGAATAACTAATGTTCAAGGGCAATGAATGGGGTCTATGGAATCATCTTTGGTCATCTAGATAAGTGAAATGGGCAAATTAGCTAATCCTTTGTGGTCTAGGCAAGTGAAATGAGCATCTTTGTCATTGAGACATGTTAAAAGTTTTTATTAAAACCCCTAAAAGAAGCAAGTGCAGCCTTCTCTAAGAGCGTTCTCTCCCCACGCCATACTTGCTGCAGAAGCTTGACTTCTATATAAAGTCTATGGGACCATCTACTGCAGTTAGTAGAAACGGAGAGAAGCGCTCAGCTGTGAACTTCTACTGTCACATTAAAAGAATTACATTTGTTTAGTCTGGAGAAGAGACGTTTAAGGGGAGATATAATTAATTGATATAAATATATAAATGGCCCCTACAAGAAATATGGGGAAAAGATGTTCCAGGTAAAACCCCCTCAAAGGACAAGAGGGCGCTGCTTCCGCCTGGAGAAAAAAAGGTTCAATCTCCGGAGGCGACAAGTCTTCTTTACCATGAGAACTGTGAATCTGTGGAACAGTCTACCCCAGGATCTGGTCACAGCAACAACAGTAGAGGGCTTCAAAACAGGGCTAGACAAGTTCTTAGAGCAAAATAATATAAATGCATATGTATAGAACCTATCACCCCTCCCCCTTCCCTGTATTCATCCCCTCCTTGGTTGAACTTGATGGACGTGTGTCTTTTTTAACCGTATTAACTATATAACTATGTAACATTACAGTGATTGAAGAGGGTTTGAGCCCCTTGACCATGACCAAACAAAACATTTGGAGATTAATTGTGACATCCCTGGTGGTCTAGGGAGATGCAGAGGTTAATGGGTCCATCCCTGGTGGTCTAGGGAGATGCAGAGGTTAATGGGTCCATCCCTGGTGGTCTAGGGAGATGCAGAGGTTAATGGGTCCATCCCTGGTGGTCTAGGGAGATGCAGAGGTTAATGGGTCCATCCCTGGTGGTCTAGGAAGATGCAGAGGTTAATGGATCCAGCCATGGAATAAATATGTGGTGCTTAATGGTATACTTACCTTCCTGGGCTCTACTACAGTCTGGTTTATAAAGATCTAGTATATGGTAAATACAAATGAAGGAAGAAGGTCAGGGACCGACTACAGAAGTTAGGATAAAGGGGGTCACTTTCATAGTCTGTCACTGACTTTAGGTTATGTCTTGTTAAAGGGGTCTTCCACTGAAACATAACTTTTGATATGTTGCTCTCCATGGTGAGACTAAAAATTCCTTCCATACTTGTAATGATCTATTCAGTCTCCTTCCCTCAGTTTTGAGCTGCTGCATTCTGGTGAGAACACAAAAATCTATGTGTGAGCTTTTCTCTCTGTCTCTCCCTTCTCCCCCCTCGCTTCCGACACAGCTGATGTAAATAAGTCCCTGGCAGGCTGTATCTGCAACTACAATGTTTCTTTGTAATGCTGGAAGGGATATTCTGAGGTCAAGTTACTGATGAACTCACTGTGATTAACCCTACCAGCATTACAAGAAAGCTAGAATGTTGCAGATAAAGCCTGCCAGGGACTTCAGCTGTCTTAGAAGGGAGGAAAGAGGAGGGACTACAGAGCACTGGTAATGATTTATAATATAGTTGCTCTGCAGTTATTCTGTCCTAGTCTGCAGGATATTGGTCATCTTAGCTGTGCCCAGTGACTAGCTAGGGGGGCGCTGTAGTAATCTTTTCCTTTATATTAGAGACTAAAAGTTGATGGTCGGGAAAACATTCACTAACCCTGGGGTCTGGCTCCCTTGTCTGATAATGGTGCAGAGCCTGGTGTGAACCATCTAAACACTGAGTTATTCCTTCACTCTCCAAGGACTTCAGTGCAGCTATCTTGGTGGTGTTACGCCCTTAAGGCCCTATTACACGGAACGATTATCTGCCGTTACGGACGATAATCGTCCCATGTAATAGAAGGCAACGATCAGCCGACATGAATGATGTCAGCTGATCGTTGCTGTCGTCTTTCTTTCAATATGTTGAAAGACAAACGACTGTGATAGCAGCCGTCTGCCGCCGCTGTGTGGAATAGAAGTGGCGGCAGCAGACCGCCGCTGCCCTCTATGGGCTGCCCGGAGTAACTAGCGATCACCCGGGCAGCTCCCCCGCACCTCCCTGCAGCCTCCCCTGTACTCACCCGCTCGCTGCCGGCCTGCGTAATAGCGGGGAACGAGGAGCAAACAAGAGCTGACATCGCTTGTTTGCTTCTCTATGTCGCCCCGTGTTATGGGGGCTTTAGTCAGGAGTTTCTGCCCCTTGTGTAACAGGACAATGTATAACATTCCCTGTCTGATAATCAAACGTGTGGGCTACATAGTAATTACAGGAGTTGCCCTCTGGCCATGAATGAGCAGCGAGGAAGGCCGCCCTAGCAGATGGCGTGTACATGGGCTGCTGAGATCTGCTGAGGCTGCTGAGACTGAAGTCAGCATTAGAATAGAAGAAGCTAAAAGTGATGGTAAACTACATTGCCTCAGCATGTTCTATCTATAGCTAGGAGAAAGCTTCACTATCAGTTCATGAAAATATCATTTAAAGGTGTCAACCAACATGGCTGCACTTCCTGCTGTCACTGATGTAAAGAGATCCACTTTAAATCCATATCTTTGTCTCATCCACTTGATACAACTGGCATTTTACCATTATTATTATTATTATTATTATTATTATTATTATTATTATTATTATTATCTCATGGCAGATTCTAACTAAGAAATCTGAAGGATCATTGATTATCTTGTGTGTGTATGGGGGAGGGGGGTCTCCAATCAGCTGATGTCACAGGAGAGAAGGATTGGGCAAGTAGACATGCAGTGTGCCTGATCCTTTGGCTCCACAAGGGAGAAATGTCATCAGAGCCTGTCAATGAAGTAAGCATGCAGGAGGATTCAGGAGGAGAAATAGCAGTTCAAAGTGTAACTGTCATGTTTTTTTTTGTTTTGTTTTGTTTTGTTTTTAAGGCAAAAAAGCCTCTTTCTGTACTCAAGAAGCAATCTCCCAGCCTGCCCCCCCCCCCCCTGACTTCTTATCTGTTCATTATCCGGCAAATCCATCTTCATGACAGAGAAGCCAGTGAAGATGGATTCTGCTGTGTCCATTATATCCTATGGAGGGGGAAGGGGCTGAGGGAGATGAGTGAGCAGGAAGAGAGGACATGAAGGTCAGATGTTTGTAGACTGTCTGGGCATCTAAAATGCTGGATTCAGAGGTCAGAAAGGTCAGTGCTTATCTAGGAACTTGCTGAGAGAAGATTGTAGGGTGCTGTGCTGTGCAGGACTGATATTTCTCTCCTCCGTGCTCACTCCTCTCAGCCCCTCCCCTCTCCATAGAGCATAATGGACACAGAAATCCTGCTGCTTCTGAAGTAAGGGGAACTTGAAAAACTGTAGAAGGAAACAGTTTTTTGGCAATGTGATCCATCTTTGCCAAAAAAAACTGTGGATCCACAAATGCAGACACTTTTTACAGACATGTGAATGAGGCCTTACAGGAATGGCCAGTTAATAAGGTACACTGGGAAAAGGTAAAAAGTACTGGGGGGTGGGGAGTCGGGACCATAACAATCATGTGATACTTACCCATCCTGTCAAACCCATAGCAGCAGGCCCACCATTCACTGTTACCCTCCGGTCTTCTGAATCTCCCAGCTTCCTGTGTCATCTCAACACTGCAGCTACTCAGGTAGAATCTATTTAAAAAAATCTAGCTCCCTCCAAAGACTTTCTATTGGGTTATGGTCTGGAGACTGGTTAGGCCACTCCAGGACCTTGAAATGCTTCGTATAGATCAGCTCCTTAGTTGTCCTGGCTGTGTGTTTCGAGTCATTGTCATGATGGAAGACCCAGCCACGACCAACCTTCAGTGCTCTTACTGAGGGAAGGAGGTTGTTGGACAAAATCCACCTATCCTTACCTCAATACAGTGCAGCCATTCTGTCTCCTTTGTAGTAAAGCACCCCAAACGTATGATGTTTCTTCCAGTTTTTATGGTTGGGACAGTGTTCTTGGGTTTGTACTTATCCTTCGTCTTCCTCCTAACACAACGAGCGGAGTACACATCAAAAAGTTCAGTTTTGATCGCAACTGACTATATGACCTTCTTTTATGCCTCCTCTGGATCATTCAGATGCAAAGGGCTAGCTACCATAAAGGCAGACCCCACCACTGGGCCCAAGCACTAAGGGGGCCCTTGGCCATTTAGCTGTGAATGTTTATGATAAAAGCTCACAGTTTAAGGCTATGTTCACACTGCGTATGAATCCGTCCGTAGTGCGAACCGCGAATATACGCACGTAGTTTTGAGGTTGATGCGTTCGCTTGAAAGTATACGATATACGCCCGCACAATGCACACTACATATGAGCTTACGGCCGGATCGTATGCGGCGCCGTGAAAAATGAACAAGACCATTGTTTGAGGACGGAAATGTTCCAACTCACGGCCGTGGATTTCCATGCGGTCCCATACGGAGTACTTATTTCAGCCAAATTGAACTTGATTTTTTGATCCAAAAGGTTCTGTGAGTTTTATTGGGCTGGGCGAAGATTTCCAAGTAAATGACCTGCCTCAGATCGCTTCGAAACAAGCTAGGGAAGCATAACTGTACTACGGGCGTATGTTCGCGGTCCGTACGCATCCAGCCACATGTCTATTTTTCCCATGCCCGTAGTTTCAGCCGCACATGTACGGTGGCGTACGAAATGCGGCCGGACTCATACGCATTGTGAACATAGCCTAATGCTGCAGCATTCTTACTGACAGAGCCCCTATATACATACTCACCTGGCCCGGCGCAGTCATGTGCTGGTGTGAGCAGGGGAACCTTGGGTGTCCTGCAGGATTTAAATCCGTGATGGCGTAGTGTGTTACTAACAGCAATCTATAACTGTGGTGCCAGCTCTCTTTAGGTCATTGGTCAGGTCTTACCATGTAGTTTTGGGCTGATTCCTGACTTTTTAAGAATCATCCTTACCCCACGAGGAGAGATCTTGCATGGAGCCCCAGACCAAGGAAGACTGAGAGTCATCTTGTGTTTCTTTTTGTATTTTTTTTCTACAAATTGCATCAACAGTTGTTGCTTTCTCACCAAGTTGCTTGCTTATTGTCTTGTAGACCATCCCAGCCTTTTGTAGGTCTACAATTTTGTACCTTGTGTCTTTATATAGTTCTTTGGTCTTGGCCATGGTAGAGAGGTTGGAGTTTAACTGACTGAGTGTTTGCACAGGTGTTTTTTATACAGGTAACAAGTTGAAACAGGTGCAATTACTACATATAATGAGTGCAGAGTAGGAGGAGCTTCTTAAAGAAAAAACTGACAGGTTTGTAAGAGCCAGAAATCTTGCTGGTTGGTGGGTGATCAGATACTTATTTCATGCAATAAAATTCAAAATATTTATTTAAAAATCATCCATCCTAGAATTTTTATTATAGATTCTGTCTCTCTAACTTTCCTGCTGCCAATTTTCCAAACCACAGCAATGTGAATAAGAAATTTACACAGATGAGAGGATACAGACAGTGCACAACTGTCTTCTACATCTCCTGAAATTAAAAAGTATTCCAGCTGCTAATTTAAACAAAAAAAACAAAAAACAAAAAAGAGCCCCTTTAAAAGCTACTTCACATTGAGAACCACTATAGTAAGCACATGTGGGACTGTGCTGTACAGGTGTCTTTTCATGTTAACAATTCTAAAGAAAAGACAATTACACTTGAACTACAGGCCACCAGGGGGCAGTAAGTGGTAAGAGATTAATATGCTAGAGAACCCAAAGGTTTGGAGATAAAACAGGACAATGCTTTGAAATAAAATACATTCATCTTCTGTCAAAGAATTCGGATGTTTCTTTGCAACCTTTGATTTGCAAAACAAGAGTAACAGAGCTGTTCTAAAATTCCGTATAGAAGAATGTTTAGGAGGAGTCCCTCATCATCCTGTAGCATACAGAGTACCATGGAAGGCTTATAAGTAATACAGTGGGACCTTAGATCATACTTTAGGCACAAATAAACAGATAGATAGATAGATAGATAGATAGATAGATAGATAGATAGATAGATAGATAGATAGATAGATAGATAGATAGATAGATAGGAGATAGATAGATGATAGATAGATAGATAGATAGATAGAAGATAGATAGATAGATAGATAGATAGATAGATAGATAGATAGATAGATAGATAGATAGGAGATAGATAGATAGATAGATAGATAGAAGATAGATAGATAGATAGATAGATAGATAGATAGATAGATAGATAGATAGATAGGAGATAGATAGGAGATAGATAGATAGATAGATAGATAGATAGATAGATAGATAGATAGAAGATAGATAGATAGATAGATAGATAGATAGATAGATAGATAGGTAGGTAGGAGATAGATAGATAGATAGATAGATAGGAGATAGATAGATAGATAGATAGATAGATAGATAGGAGATAGATAGATAGATAGATAGATAGATAGATAGATAGATAGATAATAGATAGATAGATAGATAGATAGATAGATAGATAGATAGATAGGTAGGTAGGAGATAGATACAGGAGGAAGCCGCACATCCAAATCCACGTGGAGCGGGTGCTGAACGGAGTCAGTCCCCTGGCTTGGGGGTCCCCAGAAGTAACATCGCATCTCCTGTATTTTTTTTAACTTTGTGGCAATAAACTACACCTTTTTTTCACTTATACTGGTGTGCTGCAGAAAATCTTTGCATAGATAGATAGATAATGGATAGATGGATAAATAAATAGATAGATAATAGATGGATGGATAAATAGACAGATAGATAGATAAACCGACAACTTCCTGCAGTTCCTGTCCTGTAGCAGCTGATAAGTACAGGAAGATCTGATATTTTTATCAGAAGTAAATTACAAATTATTTTAATTTTTTGGAGGAGTACCCCTGTAAGGCCCAGAAGCTTTACTTTCCTGTTGCAACACAGGAAAACCAAGGGTAATATATATATATATATATATATATATATATATATATATATATATATATAACCTCATGACCTTATGGCTTATTTTAACTCAGAACCAGGATTGAAAGGCACAGGAGGCACAATGCAGGGATAAGCTACAGACAGACATTCTCCTCAGATGTCTGGAGGCTTTAGATGCTTTTTTATTTCCCCGGACTGGATTTTGCGTTCCACATAACACCAGAGGTCACATTTTCAGCACTGCTACGATTCGAGTTAAATCTTCATTTTTTTCTTTGCTTATCTTGTGCTGATTTTGCTCAATGTTTTCTTCTTCATGTCTAAAGCTAAATTTACCAATCCTCCTGGTTTCCTGTTACCGGAGAGCAATGTGGGATCTCAAATGACAATGAAACCATTAGGACGGTTTCAGATGGCCATAATGCAGATTAATTTTAGCTTACATATCATGGCTAGGGGTTTATTGAATCACATATCATATAGGAGATGCAGAGCGGTCAGGGGCGGATTAACTTTACCATAGGCCCCGGGCTGTTCACCAAGCCTGGGCCCCCCCCCACCCCACTGTAACTATGGCGGCACTAGCCTGGCGTTCATAGTACAGTATAGATAATGTCATGATGTCCTGATTTGTGCAAAATTGCCATTAAAAAAACTGATTTTTTTTGCAAATCATGGTGAAAGTGTAGCCAGGAGACAGTTCACCACTTAAAGTACTAGTCTTTTTGGGTGGTCATGGGCCCCCAGGAGCTCAGGGCCCCGGGCTACCACCCGGAACGCCCCTATTATAATCCACCACTGGCAGAGGTAGCCATTGACCCATGGTCTTACAGCCCTGTGCCACAAATAGATATCAGTAGTATAAATGGTACATAGTAGGTGGGCGTCCTATTACAATTATTCCATTGGATCTAGAGACTTCTTGCACCTTTAGGCCATGTTCACACAACGTATGTTTTGTATAAATCACGGTTGTGACTTATACATAACATATGTATGTGCATGAATGAAATTCCGGCAGGAGCGTATACACATAGTATACGCTCCGGCTGGGATTCTAACCGGCCGCACAAAAAACTGACATGTCAGTTTTGTGCGGCCGCTATTCATTGAACAGCGAACGCACAAAATATGTCAGTTCACACAATGGAGCGTGCGGCTCCAGACGTACTCTCCATTGTGTGCAACGGTGAATTGGGATGCAGGCGCACACTGATGAGCCCGCATCCCGATTCATCAGCAATGAAGTTCATCCGGCCGGTACTGCAGTAACACCGGACTTTCTGTGACCTGGATGGGTCACAGAACGGCTGGTGTTATACCCTGTATGAACATGGCCTTATATTGCAGCTGTAGAACTCACTAAACTCACCATACAACTAGTATTAGGGCTAAGCTGTAAGATTCCTTGTCTTCCTTCATGAGGCAAGTGGCGCATTTTCCCCTTAGATATGAATATTTTAGATATTACTAGAGATGAGCAAACCGAACATTCGGTATTTGATTAGCCGGGGCAGCTGAACTTGGATAAAGCCCTAAGGTTGTCTGGAAAACATGGATACAGCCAATGACTATATCCATGTTTTCCACATAGCCTTAGGGCTTTATCCAACTTGAGCAGCCCCCGCTAATCAAATGCCGAAAGTTCGGGTTTGGATGGACTCGAGCATGCTCCAGGTTCGCTCATCTCTAGATATTACATAAAAATTCCCTTTGGAATTTTTTTTTATCTATTTGCAACAGTTTTTATTAATAAATAAATAACAAATTATGTTGCACAGTAGATTTGTGCTCTAAATTGCAACTTTTAAAATCTTTATCTATAATATATCTTATCAGAGAAAATTCCTTACTTTTCTTTTTCTCCACCTCCACCTGGATTCACAGCATAAACTACTCATTACTGCTGTATAATGTCTTCCATCATAATGTACTATAGAGAAATGGGAACATTTTGTGTGTAGTTCCTGAGACACATCATAGAAACTAGAAATTAATAGAGGAAAAATGGTGAATATTTGTAAATACAGACGGGGTATTAAGTACATTTTCAGCAGCGTTTCATGAACGGCGGTTACCGATGTGTCGACTTCTTGTATGAATTTAATCACCAGTCATTTGGGTCACATTGTACTCCCTGCGCCACGCACCATTAACTCACATCTCAGTAACATGATTTATCTCCATGGATATTCATTACCTCATCATCAGCAGATATAGAAATAGACAGATGTTCTCTTCACAGTCAGATTACAATCACACACTACAAATTGTATGGGATTAGGACACACTAAGTAATGCTGACCCCTGTAATAAGTTGCTAATATACACTGCAGTCCCCAGGGCTGATCTATAAGACTTTTAGCATTCAGGGTCTAGTATTTATTACTTATATACCATAACACCTAGGACATAGCTAAAATCTGAAGCAGCCATACCAGAAGGGGTAAGTAAATATAAGTACTATATCCAACACCATATTAGGGTCCTATAACAGGGTCCGACCTGCGGGAGCAAATGAGAGCTGATCAGTGATCGTTTATGCAACCTATATAAATACTTAGCTATTGGCTTCACATACCCGTTTAGACTAGGCGATGTGCGGTAAATGCGGCACAAATTATTTAATAGCTGACAAACAAGCTAATTCATCAGCTGATCGCTGGCCCTTTTTGTTGGGAATGAGCATTCTTAGGCCTATGTTAAAGGGCCTTTAATGTCGACTACTCTTAAAGGAGAACTCTGCCCAAAACACAAAAATCTGGTGGAACAGGCAGGGGGTGGGAGGAACATAATAAAGCATGTATACTTACCTATACTCATGGCTTCACAGCAAAGCATCACTTCTCCTTTAGCAACCGCCAGACTTTATTTTCTCCTGGCTTCTTGCTATGTTACGTCTTGAAGTAAAGTACCCACTCAGCCAATCAGTGACTGCAGCTGTGTCCCACCTCAGTAACTGAGTGGCTGAGCCGGCTTTCCTGAGTCCGGGTCATGATGTTGCAGGAGTGGGAGCTATAGAAGGCCGTCAGGGGTCCGGGAGCAGTGACGCTGCACTGTCGGGGCACATGGACGGGTAAGTATAGATTTTTTTATTATGTTCCTGCACTGCACTGGACTTTTTTGTTTTGGCCGGCATAGACGGAGTGCCTTTCTCCACAGGGCATAGACGGAGTACCTTTCTTCACAGGGCATAGGTTAAGTGCCTATGTGCTTGAAAATATAGTTAAATAGGTATTCCCTGTTCATCGCTGGGGGTAAGACTGCTGGGACCACCAACGATCCCAAGAACAAGAATGCAATCATCCCTGCAATAAATGGAGTGCTCAGAAATGTTTGGTTTGTCCAGGTCTGTCCAGCTTTGTCTATCCAGGTGTGATGGGATTTGTAGTTTTGAAATAGCTAGAGGTCTGCTGGCTCAACATCTGTGCCATAGAGATTGAATGTAGTGCAGACCATGGCAATGACTGTGTCCCTGGTTTTGGTATCAGTGGGGGTCCTAACAATTGGATCCTGAGCAATCAGCTTGTACTCTATCCATAGAATAAGGTATAACAAGCCGCAATGAAAGTGCCTCTTTAAGCACCTGTAGTCCACAAAAGTGCTCTGACCACTTTATTTCCTTCTTAGCTTGGAGGCTCTGGTACAAATGTGGGTTAGGGCAAATACCTGTACAGGGCTGCACTCCATAAAGGAACTGTATTATTAGAAAACTATGGGGTGAAACAGCGGCCCAATGTTAATGGTAAGGGAGTGGAGGGGTAACAGGTTCTTCTGTCTTTGGTGGCACAACTTGGTAATATTATGGTTATTTTGAACTTTGTTATCGGACCTGCTTCTCTGTTCCTTCCTGACATTGAAGGTCGCCTGTAAGTGAAGGTGGACCTCTTGGCTATATCTTGTCCAAGAGAGGTATAAAGAGATATGGCACTCACCAATAGATGTCTTCATATAGCATACACTTTATTTAATCCAAGATAGGAATACAGACGGGTTACAAACAGTGAGAGGACGCCATACGCGCTCACAGCGACAGCTGTTTCCTGCCTCTCGGCACTTCGTCTAGCCTAGACGAAGTGCCGAGAGGCAGGAAACAGCTGTCGCTGTGAGCGCGTATGGCGTCCTCTCACTGTTTGTAACCCGTCTGTATTCCTATCTTGGATTAAATAAAGTGTATGCTATATGAAGACATCTATTGGTGAGTGCCATATCTCTTTATACCTCTCTTGGACAAGATATATCACTACTACATATAGATATAGAGCACCACCGATGTCAAGCAGTTTTTGCATCCACATAGTCCGTGTCCCCAGTACCTCTGATATCACAGCCGTAGTGCCGATTTCTCCCTCTACCCTGCTTGCTTGTTATGGACCTCTTGGCTATTTGGCTACAAATCATATAGTGCTAAAAAAAAAATCCCAACATACCAAATATCTTTTGGCCTCCATTGAGTAAAGGGTAGTCCATGGTTAAGTTGACCTATGCACCAGGAGTTTTTCAAGAGCAAACAGCGACTGGTAAAAGTAGCATTTTCCCTGTTTTCCAAGCAAGTGCACATTCAGACTGGAGTACAAGATTTCCCACTGAGCTCCTTATTTGTCACGTCTGTAAGACGATCACATTAGAATCCATAGAAAAGTCAAGTCTCTGTTTAAAAACATTTTTTTTCTTAATTAAAGGTTAAACAAATAATCCAAATCACCCCCCGCGGAGGCCGCAGATGCACTCCATTATCTGTAAAGAACATCAAATCACAGTTGACTACTTTATGGCAACGACCTAATTTTTCTAGATGGATTAATTTATGGTTTTAATCGTGATCCGTAATATTTTAGAAAAGATTGGCAGGTGGTATTTTGCATTTATTCAAATGTGGTGCATTTCATTAAGCCATTTAAATAAATCCAAAGAAGATTATTCTCTAAGTAGAAACTGTTAAGCACCCAATGGATCATGATAAAAGTAAATTACTGAACTTCAACCACAGTGACATAAATAAACTACCTAGTGCTGTAACAGCTTAACGTCTGACTTCCCTTCCCTGTCTAGTGACTATCAGGTGCTGTCGGGAAATTAAATGTGGAAATCATGCGGCAACCAGATCTTGTTACCATATGGAAATGCGGAATATAGGTGAGACACTGACTGCATCATGATAGCCAAAAGTGATGTTGCATCTGTATACCAGGGGGCGGCTTATACAGAAGCTTCTTAAAGAGATATTAAACAAGTATGACATCAGATATAAAGGGGTTATCCTAAGATATCAAAGTTAAAGAAGACGTCCAGGCATAGCTAACTGCTAACAGCCAGCAGAGGAAGGGGAGAAAACAACAATCAGAGATTGCTTACCTCCCCCTGTGCCCGCTATGTGCCACCAGACCGGCACCAGGATCCGTGCTGGAATGCATTTTGTGAGTTATGATAATATTACGACTCGGGGGAAAATGCCCATCCCCGATGATGGACAACCTGCTCTGCCAATTAGTCGATGGATCGGCGTCCTACCCCAGATATTGACTGGCTCAGTGGGCTGTCAATCAACCGGGTCGTGATGTCAGCAGCTCAGGATAGCCCGGAGCCTGGGGCGGGTCCCGGAGCTGTCATCCATCTCTGTGTTACATGTAAATCACTGCCCCCCCCCCCATTACTAGTCTATGCTCTATAATAGTTCACCTCTATGTCAACAAGGAAAAAAAGGGAAACATTTATAAAATAATTTGGCTTCAACGTAACAGGACTGTACGGTAGAATTTACGGTACAGCATCTTTGTCTTTGACTAAACCAATAAATGTGTCGCTGATACGGCATGCGGGAGCGCTCGAAACAGACGCCGGAGACTTGGGACATCAATTTCATTATTCCCGTTAGCGGCGATGACATTTGCATAAAAATCAGAAGGTCGCGACCTACATCGTTTTTATCTCTCCAAGGGAAAATGAGTTTTCATTCTGCCCCATAAATATTCAGGTGTTTTATTAGAACAAAGTTTAGGAAATAAAGCTTGTTGGGTTCACTGTGCTTTAATCTTTCAGAAAATAGATGAGTTTTGCCTAAACGCCATAAATATGAAAGTTCATTGGATAGGATTACATGAAATATTTAGCAAGGAAATAACTTGACTGAGGACGGCACGATGAGCTGTCACTGTATAATGAATAGATGTGCCTCCACCAAACTATTAGACAAATTAATATTTATTGCTAATAGTCCCAAGCTTGTCTCCTACCAAAATCCTCATAGGAGAAGATTTGTGCCTCTATGGACATCTGTTTTTTTCCATCAAAAATATATAAATCAGTGTTGTACACATCATCCCATAGAGTATAGTGGTATTCCAGACAGTAAATTTTTATATGCCTTGCTGGCGGTCTGTTCTACTTGGCAGCTATCAATCTGGTTCTAAGAAATAAGGATTAGTAGTTATTAAAACAGATGTGCCATTCTCTAAGAAATATATCAGCATGGAATGGTGGATCCAAAAATGACACAGTGTTAAGCTATGTTCACACTACGTAAAACTACGGCCGTAGTTCTCGCCGCAGAAATACGGCCGTAGTTTTGCGGGGTGGAACATAACCTTACTTTCAATGGGATCCCGGCTGGAGCGTACACACATTGTATACGCTTCGGCCGGGATCTATGCGGCGCCGCCAAGAAACTGACATGTCAGTTTTCTGCGGCCGGAATTCAGTGAATTCCGGCCGCAGAAAGACCTGTCAGTTCACACAGTGAGGCGAACGGCTCCGGCCGCTCGCTTCACTGTGGGCTATGGGAAGCTCTGATGCGGGTGCACGCTAATGCGCCCGCATCAGAGCTCCATGGCCGGAAAGATCACCCGGCCGGTACTTAAGTACTGGCCGGGATGATCCGGGCTGAGACTGGCCATTCCGTGACCCGGCCGAGGTCACGGAACGGCCGGTTGTTCACATAGTGTGAACATAGCCTTAAAAGGTGATTTCGTTTAAAGGTCATGATCGCTATGTTTGGCAGCCTCTCTACAGCGAGCAGTGATTGCTATTGACGCTCACTCTGTTAATGGTTCTAGGACAATGAAGAGTGATATAGCAATCACCCCTCGCTGTACAGAGGCTGTATGGCAACGCTTGAGCAGCTTAGACAGCCCTGCAGTTCCCTACACAAACTGGGGTGGGCGCTGACACTCCATCACTGGACTAAATGAGCTAATGAAGATGTCTTACAAGCTGTGCATACATTTCAGCCATTTCAGCACAAAACGCCGTCCTCTAAATGAAATGATAGAGTGGTCTACTGGAACAACATTAGACTGCAATGTGCCGACACGATGGAACTCAACCTTCCACATGTTGGACCAGCTGTATGAGCAGAGAACAGCGGTGTTGGACTTCCTCATTAGACAGCTTCATGCAAAACTTCAAATGATACGTGATGCCAACTACCCACACCATTTGAGAAAGCCACTCTGTCAGCCAGAATGACTATGGCATGAATGCCCGGATACCACTTAGAATTCCGGGATTCAGCCTATTGCCTAGGCTGAATCCTGAAATTCCCGGGCACTCTCATCCTTCCCCACAGTTAGGGAAGGCATGAGAAATCAAATGCGGAAGGTTCGTGAATGTTCGAGTTCGATTGAACCCAGGATTTCCCGAGGTTCGATCAACTGTACTGGAGAGTTTCTTTCAAATATCATCAGGTCAGGAAGGTAAGGAGATGGATCAAGTGGTTTTAGAATAGGAGGAGGAGTTACACGTTCAGCCTTTTCACACACTACCAGGTGGCATCTCTGACCGTGAACATCTGGAGGAGATGGAGGAAGATGTGGTGGCGGCGGATGACCCCAGCCCACTATGGAGACCGAGGAGACTGCTGAGGAGAGACACTCAGTGACTCGCATTGACACCATTCGCGGGAGATTGGTTGGCCACCTGCAGAAAATGCCAAACTTCTGTACTACTGTGAGCTTTTGAGCAATTGCTTGGTCACAGCACACCGTCACAACCAGCCTTGGTCAACAATAAGACCTCCATTTTTTATCTCTAGGTCCTGCTTAGTAAAAAAGAGTGCTACTGCTGCCACCTCCAACTGTCTGTCCTTGGCCCCATTTAGTCAAAGATGTTTCTACTGCTGCTACTGCCATGTCCATCTGTCTGTCCTTGGCCCCTCTTGGGCTGAAAAAAATGCTACTGCTGCTGGTACCCCCAGGTCTGTGTGGTAGACCCCTCAGGGTCAAGAATGATGCTACTTCTGACGCTGCCATCTCCAGGCTTCTGTGCCAAGGCCCCTCTGGGTCTAAATAAGTGTCGGTGCTGGTACTTCCACTTCCAGGTGTCTGTTCTAGGTCCCTCTGGGTCAAAGACATTGCCACTGATGGTGCTACCACTTTAACCCCTAGGCAACCCTGGACATACCTGTACGTCCAGGGCCGCCCACAGGTGTTCCGCGCGGCGACCCCACTCTGAACCACCGTGGTCCCGGGTGCCGCATGTAGCCCGGGTTGCAGCTATTAGCAGGCACGGTCCAATCATCGTGCGCGCTAATTAGATAATCAGATGCAGCTGTCAAGATGACAGCTGCATCCGATTACCTGATGCAGCTGTTCCCTGGTGTCTAGTGGTGGAGATCGCCCCCCCCCCCGGGACGTTGTCCCGGAGGGGCGGTCCCTGTGTCTTTACCCGGCCGGGGTCTGCACCGTAATGGCGTTGATCCTGGCTCGGCATTCGGTTGCTTGCGGCTGCAGCAGCCGGAGGCAATCGAGTGCCTATCTCATTGATCTATGCTGTATTACTATATACAGCATAGATTAATGAGAGATCAGTGTGCTTATACTAGAAGTCCCCCTGGGGGAATAACTCTAACCCCAGGGGGAATAACCCTAGCCCCAGGGGGGCTTCCAGTATGTGTAAAAGATAAAAAAAAGGTGTCCTTAATAATAAAAAAAAGCCCCCTCCCCTAATAAAAGTGTGAATCACCCCCCTTTTCCCATGTTATAAATAAAAATAAAAAAATAAACAAACATGTTTGGTATCGCTGCGTGCGTAATCGCCCGAACTATTGGTTTATCACATTCCTGATCACGCACGGTAAACGCGCAAACGCAAAAAAATCCCATAGAGCAAAATTGAACGTTTGGTTGAATCAAATCCAGAAAAATTGTAATAAAAAGCTATCGAAAAGTTGCATATGCGCAATTAAGGTACCGATAGAAAGAACACATCATGGCGCAAAAAATGACACCTCACACAGCCCCATAGACCAAAGGATAAAAGCGCTATAAGCCTGGGAATAGAGCGATTTTAAGGAACATATATTTGTTAACAATCGTTTGAATTTTTTACCAGTCATCAGATACAATAAAAGTTATACATATTACATATCGTTGTAATCTTAACAACTTGAGGAACATGCATAACAAGTCAGTTTTACCCCAGGGCGAGTGGTTGTAAAAACGGAAAAAAAAAAAAAAAATGTGTTTTTTTTTTCTGGTTTCGCAGTGTCCTTTATGAAAAAAAATTTGCCTGTCATTGCAAAGTACAATTAGTGGCGCAAAAAATAAGGGCTCATGTGGGTTTCTAGGTGAAAAAATGCAAGTGCTATGGCCTTTTAAGCACAAAGAGGAAAAAACGAAAACGCAAAAATTGATATTGGCCCATTCCTCTAAGGGTTAAATGCCCACTTCTGTCCTAGCAGAAAGTATTATTTTATGCCGATGATCCACCAACATACACTTGCTGTTCTTGTAGAAAACTTCATTTTATGCCACTGATGCACCAACGTCCACTTCTGTCCCGGTAGAAAGCGTCATTTCACACCGGTCATCCACCAAAACAGCCAACACGACTTGCTGGACAGCTTCATTGCTGTAACACGTGCCAGTGAAAGTTGAATGATGTTTTCATACTCTTTTTTTTTTTTTTTTTTTTTACTGCTGCTGCTTTAAAAACATTTACCCATTGGAGCACAGAGAATGAAAAAGAGTTGGAACACTAACCACCTAGACAATACCTTGTAATTTGTCCCCTGGTATTTTTCAGAGATTGAGGATTTATAGCAGTATAGCAATGCTTTATCCCACTCTGGGGTGGAGATCGTATGGTTGAGTTCTTTTCCCCACTCTTTCTGATAAGCAGGAAGTGAGTAGAGTATATATACTTTAGCCAATGTTGTAGGTTGTGGGTGTGTGTGCTAGCTACACAGAGTTCCTCAAAATCTGTAAGTTATCTATGCAATGGCAAAGGGGCCTGTGCGATAATAGTGAGAAAGCTGGTGATACTGTACGGCAGTAGCTGGGGCCAGTCAGAGGTCGGGACTAAGGTTTCAATGACTTGTTGATTGTGCGGCCAGGGTTGGTAAATCAGCAGACAAGAGATCATTAGATCGTCCTATTACTCAAAACGATATCGGCCTGATTTTACAGATGATTGGCCATGTAATAGGGCCTTAAAGGGCTATTCCCATATCAACTAAAAAAGTTATACTTGTAGGACTCATCAAGTTAAATATTTTTGCAAATACATTAAATTAGCAGACTATTCTTCTTCTCCTCATATGCTGCTCTTTCCCTCCCATTGTAGACACCTTTTGTCTAGGTTACCGACCACCACTCTGCTGTATAAGCAGTGGCCTATTTGGTCTCCCTCCCTCTATCTATCTATCTATCATCTATCTATCTATCTATCTATCTATCTATCTATCTATCTATTTATCTATCTATCTATTTATCTATCTATCTATCATCTATCTATCTATCTATCTATCTATCTATCTATCTATCATCTATCTATCTATCATCTATCTATCTATCTATCTATCTATCTATCATCTATCTATCTATCTATCTATTTATCTATCTATCTATCATCTATCTATCTATCTATCTATCTATTTATCTATCTATCTATCTATCTATTTATCTATCCATCTATCTATCTATCTATCTATCTATCTATCTATCTATCTATCTATCTCCTATCTATCTATCTATCTATCTATCTATCTATCTATCTATCTATCCTATCTATCTATCATACAGTATTTATACACTATGGGGGAGATTTATCAAACATGGTGTAAAGTGAAACTGGCTCAGTTGCCCCTAGCAACCAATCAGATTCCACCTTTCATTCCTCACAGACTCTTTGGAAAATGAAAGGTGGAATCTGATTGGTTGCTAGGGGCAACTGAGACAGTTTCACTTTACACCATGTTTGATAAATCTCCCCCTATATCTCTATATATCTACATTATAGCTATACATACACCAGCCTAACCATTGCTTTTAGAGCAGAGAGGTGGTCAGTAACCTAGATGTAGTGGCCTGGTACGATCCCCTTAGTTTTATTGCACCTGAGTAAAGTAACTTCCTCGGGTTCACACAGGTGGGGATGAAGTATCCACTGCAGTTAGTGTTTTCCCCCACTAGGTGTCACTAAAGCACTTGTCATCTCCTATGCACAGCTGATGGAACTAAAGGGTTAACTGTTTGTATGTCACATGTAATGCTTCATCCACTCACAGTGGCAGGTGCTTTTCCTCCAGTTTTTGTCCTATCCTCTGTCCTCTCTCTCTTTACATACACACAGCCCCACCAATCACAGAAGGGTTTGGTTAGACCCCTGTAGGAAGGAGTTCACTCTGGGTGGGAGAAGTTAGTTGATTCTAGTCGATGTGTGAGGAAGCAAGCAAGCCATGGGAAGAGATGGAGCGGCATATAAGGATAATGAGGCAAGTGTGCTAACTAGAGATGAGCGAACCTCAAGCATGCTCGAGTCTATCCGAACCCGAACTTTCGGCATTTGATTAGCGGTGGCTGCTGAACTTGGATAAAGCCCTAAGGCTATGTGGAAAACATGGATATAGTCATTGGCTGTATCCATGTTTTCCAGACAACCTTAGAGCTTTATCCAAGTTCAGCAGCCACCGCTAATCAAATACCGAACGTTCGGGTTCGGATAGACTCGAACCCGGTTCGCTCATCTCTAGTGCTAACCTAATGCATTTGCAAATATAATTAAGTATTGTATAACTATGTTAGTTTAGATGGGAATATCCCTTTAAGCATCTCTTAGAGGATTAATGTACATCACAGCCCAAATCCGGGCGTCTCATTTCCTTATCAAGCACCCACACTTCATCGATAAACAACATATGTATGTCATCTATATAATAAGGGTACAAACCCACTTGACGTATTTGCTGCGTGAATCAGTCTTAGGGTACAAACCCACTTGACGTATTTGCTGCGTGAATCAGTCTTAAAAATAAGCAGGCAAAACGCAGGTTGGCTTTATACAATTGTTCTGCGTTAAAATACGCAATTGCGTATTTTTGAAGCGTGAAGCTACATGCGTTTTTCGCACAGGTTGTTAACAACTGATGCTTTGCTAACAACAAGCTTCACGCTTCAAAAATACGCAATTGCATATTTTAACGCAGAACAATCGTATAAAGCCAACCTGCGTTTTGCCTGCTTATTTTTAAGACTGATTCACGCAGCAAATACGTCAAGTGGGTTTGTACCCTAAAAATCAAAGTCTGTATGTCTGTCCCAAATAGACTTCCAAACGCCTGAACCATTTGACCCCAAATTTGGCACACAGATACATTGGGTGCCCAGGAAAGTTATTGCGAAGGTCCCGTCCCCGCCAGATGTACAGGAGGGGAGGGGGAGGGGGAAGAGCGGCGCCCCATAGAGATGAATGGGAAAATCTCCTCACTGCACACACAGGTGATATAATTAGCTGCAGCTGCCCAGCAGTTGGCAGTTGGGAGCCTTAGCAACCAATAGGATTACTACTTTCACAGGGAGCTGGAATGTGAATGGTTGCTAGGGCCAGCTGCCTCACAACAGATCCACAGAAATAACTGGTAGACCCCCTACTCCATCTATACAGTACATGTATACAGGACCTCCTACTCCATCTATACAGTACATGTATACAGGACCCCCTACTCCATCTATACAGTATATGTATACAGGGCCCCCTACTCCATCTATACAGTACATGTATACAGGACCTCCTACTCCATCTATACAGTACATGTATACAGGACCCCCTACTCCATCTATACAGTATATGTATACAGGGTTCCCTACTCCATCTATACAGTACATGTATACAGGACCCCCTACTCCATCTATACAGGTATACAGGGCAGTATTACCAGCTGCTGCTGCCCTAAGCGCTAAACCTGAAGACGCCCCATCCTCACTCACGAATTAGCATCAGGATAGGTAGGTAATAGCTCCAGACATCACATTTACCACCGCCACACCAGACCTGACCAATACCACCACACTGTGACTGGATAACACTGTCATACCAGACCTGACCAAAACCGCCATACTGTAACTGGATAACACCGCTATACCAGACCTGACCAATACCGCTATACTGTGACTGGATAACACCGCCACACCAGACCGGACCAATACCGCCATACTGTGACTGGAAAACACCGCTATACCAGACCTGACCAATACCGCCATACTGTGACTGGATAACACCACTATACCAGACCTGACCAATACTGCCATACCCCTGCTCGAAAAGACACCAGATTTTCTGAACAGGAGGGTACTGCCCCTCTGCAAGGTGCTACCCTAGGCACCAGACCATGGGTGCCTAATGGTAAATACGACCCTGCAGGTATACAGGACACTACAGGTATACAGGACCCCAAAACTATACACTACAGGTGCGCAGGACCTCCACTAACTATATACTACAGGTATACAGGACCCCAAACTTTACACTACAGGTATACAGGACCCCCACCAACTATATACTTCAGGTATACAGGACCTCCACCAACTATATTCTACAAGTATACAGGACCCCAAACTATACACTACAGATATACAGGACCCCAAAACTATACACTACAAGTATACAGGAACTCCACCAACTATATACTACAGGTATATAGGACCCCAAACTATACACTACAGGTATACAGGACCCCAAAACTATACACTACAGGTATACAGGACCTCCACCAACTCTATACTACAGGTATAAAGCACCTTCCCCAACTCTATACTACAGGTGTACAGGACCCCCAAACTTTACAATACAGGTATACCGCACCTCCACCAACTATATACTACAGGTATACAGGACCCCAAACTATACACTACGGGTTTGCAGAAACCCAAAACTATACACTACAGGTATACAGGACCTCCACCAACTATATACTTCAGGTATACAGGACCTCCACCAACTATATACTACAGGTATACAGGACCCCAAACTACACACTACAGGTATACAGGACCCCAAAACTATACACTACAGGTATACAGGAACCCCACCAACTATATACTACAGGTATATAGGACCCCAAACTTTACACTACAGGTATACAGGACCTCCACCAACTCTATACTACAAGTATACAGCACCTTTACCAACTCTATACTACAGGTATACAGGACCCCAAACTACACAGTACAGGTATACAGGACCCCAAAACTATACACTACAGGTATACAGGAACCCCACCAACTATATACTACAGGTATACAGGACCCCCAAACTTTACACTACAGGTATACAGGACCTCCACCACCTACATACTACAGGTATACAGGACCCTCAAACTCTACACTACAGGTATACAAGACCCCCGAACTATATACTACAGGTATACAAGACCTCCACCAACTATACATTACAGGTATACAGCACCAACTTTTTACTACATGTATACAGGACCCACTAACTATACAGTACAGGTATACAGGACCTTCACCAACTATACACTGCAGGTATACAGGACTTCCCAAACTATACAGTACAGGTATACAGCCCCCCCCCCCCCCCAACTATACACTACTGGTATACAGGACCTCCCTCAACTATACACTACAGGTATACAGCCCCCTCTAACTACACACTACAGGTATACAGGACTCCCCCAACTATACACTATGGGTATACAGCCCCCCCACCCCCCAACTATGCACTACAGATATGCGGGACCCCTAAAAACTATACACTGTAGGTATACAGAACCCCTCCAACTATGCACTACAGGTATACACTAATTCCACTGATGAAACAATACCTTTAGATTGGCCTCCTGGGCACCTTAGAACAAATCTAATTAACACACTGACACTTCATACCCGGGTACATTTTCTAGTTATCTATAATTATCAGTAATGTATCAGTCCGGGGGAGGGGGAGTGTAACATCTCAGAACATTTTAATGATTATTATTGCTCTCAGGCGACACTAAACATTCCTCCAGCCATCCACTTCAAAGCCTCTTATCGTTCGCACCTGAGTGAGTTAATTCAAGTTCCTAATCCAGATTTTAAAAAAATTGTGTTTTGTGCTGTGTATTAGATTAATTCACTGGCGGGCTGCACAAGACATTCATTGCAATGAGGCAGTGTAGAGAAAACTTAAATTGCTGCAACTCTTTACTTCCTCTTGCTGAGAGATAGATAGATGACTAGATTAGGAAAGAACCATATTACTTAGACAGTAAATTATAAGCTGTTCTGGTTTACATAGAGGAGAAAGTCTAACAAATATAGTCCTATGCTCACAGCAGCACTGGTTCAAGCATGCAGAACTGTGAGAGAGAGGAGCCAGCGGGCCAATTAGCATATTAGATACCGGCGCAAATGGAAGGAACTGGGTAGCGGTTTAGAAAATGGACTGTGCAATGGGATGTACATATCAGTGCCAACAAGGTACTATAAAAAAAGAATTTATCAAACTGGTACATTCACTCTAAATGGACCAGTACTCACCTTCCTGATTCCCTGCCACTCACCAGGTCCCAGACAACTGTTTATTGCTTGTTAGTCCCCTTCTCAACACGCAGAAAATGTCCACTCAGCCAATCACTGACTGCAGCAATGACCTGCCTTAGCCAGTGATTGGCTATGTGACTATTTATGTCGAGATCAGAATCAGGAAGGAGTAAACAGCAAAGACCTAGGAAATGTCAAGAAAGCAGGCTTGTGAGTATTGCAGATTTTTTTTTTCTTTTGATTGTTTTTTTTTGTGCACCTGTCACTTCAATAACCTTTTCAAATGTCATACAGAGATGTCATATCAAAGCATACATTCCTCTCTCCTAGGCTATGACATACCGCAAAATAAATCTGTGCTGATCTTCAGTAGGATACCTGAACGTAAGTAGCATATAATAAAAGCACTAAGAAAGCACCGCTACCATATGTGTCCTCTCTAATTCACTGGCTTCTATGTTATCTATGCAGCACCCAGTAGAAACAGCAAAAGCTGTTTTCTCAAAGTTAAGTGGTGATGAAGGTAGTTTATTATTTCGCCACTAGAAGTCAGTGTTTTCTATGTGAGCTCTTTTCTGTTGCACAGCTGAAGTAAGCAAAGGGGACTGTTTCTTAAATATTATGTACTTTTATTGTCCAATGGAGATACTCTTCTTTTCTGACCTATCTTTTCTCTTCTTTGCACACATTCTTTTCCACCATGCACAGGGTCTTTTACATACCCTTGTAGGAAGTAGTCACTTGTCTGGGACCAGTCTAGCCTAGTGTGTTATTGAGTCTATACGTGTGGTGTCCCACCACGGGTGTTTCTATTTGTTACACCCTTCGTAAAAGCCTGTACTTTTAAGTGTGAGTGGTGATGTAGTAGTACCCGAGTTTCGCCACAAGATGTCGTTATTGCAAGTATGTATACTCAGTTATTGCACAGCTGTAGTACTCAAAGGGTTATTGTTTATTTGTGTACCCCATGGATCTGTACGCCAATGAGAGTTCTTTCTTCTTCTCACCTATCATCTCTCTCTTTACTTCTCTTATACGCACTCCTCACCCATTTACAGCTCACCTTACATGCGCTGTAGGAAGGAAGTCACATGGGTAGAGGAAGTATAGGGTCTTTTGTCTTTAGACTGTGTAGAGGAAGGACACCAGCCAGAACACACTCTACAGTGGTCCAGTTGGGCCCTGGCCCCTGCCAGGTCCCCAGTCTAAGTTGTGGTCTAGATGCAGGACACATGTACCTAGAGACAGTTTCCTCTTAAGTAACTCCACTCAACACTATGCAGTGTTAAGCTCCCACTAGAGAGGACTAGTCAGGGATCAGCCTAACCCACGTCGTGGACAAGGAGAGACACCGTGTAGGACAGTATCCATAAGCAAGTAAGGAACTGAACCGGATAGAGCAAAGTTGCTAGAAGCCTAGGAACTCTATCTTGCAGTGTGGGTGTAAGCAGGGAACCCTAAGCATTCCGTTAATACCAGGTTACAAGGTCAGGGGCTTGTATCACCCTTTAGGACAGGCCCCCTGACACTGGTGGGCAATAGGTGGTGCAAAGACCAAAGAGTCAAAACACAGCACAAGTATTCTCTCTACTTTCAAGTATTCTTCTATTTCTACCTCTGAAGTTCCGGCAGAGCATACTACTACTTGGGTCGGGACTCTCTTGACACCCTCCTCTCTACTTTTCTGATTCTCTCTTATACTTCTCACCATGCAACACAGTCAGCACGACTGTACCACTCTCTCTACTCTTAGTACTCTTAGAAACTAGTACTAGTATTAGTACTCTTAGAAATCTATATACATACATAGATATATACTAGCAGCAATATACAGCACATATATACCAATATTGAATATATTGCACAAATATATTCTTTTTATGGCATTCACCATGCAGGAAAAGTAATGTAGTTTTTGTTTAGTTCAGATATTTCTATAGATATATATATATAGTTTCTATAGTCTCAGGGTATGTTCACACTATGGAATACGCTAAAAAATTTCAAGTTTAGGCCCTGTGGCGGACTCTGCTTGAAGTTCCATCTGTCCCATTGACTCAATGATATTCTCAAGCTCAATCCGCCCTCCGACAAAAGAATTGAGTTTGAGAATATCATTGAGTCAATGAGACCAGGTGAAACTTCAAATGGTGTCTGCCGCACTGTCTCCGCTTGAAATTTCCGAACGTATTCCATAGTGTGAACATACACTCATAGTTATATATATCCTTGTTTACATTTTTTATTTGAAAAATAGGGAAAAGTAGTGATTTTAATTTTTTATACAGTGGATTAATTTTTTTTACATCTTTTTACAGTACACTGCACTAATAATGTAAGTAGTGTATACTAAGGTATTATTACAGTGTGCGGCTGTAACTATGGCAGATAAAATCTAGGGATTCTCTATTGCTTCCCCAGCAAGGTGAATGTGTGTACAGGCTGTGGGGGCGCTAATAACACAACAGAATGCCAGTCACTGGGGACAGATAGCAGCGAGCAACCCTGGGCATAGACTGGGCCCAGCTACTAACATCCCTCCATACTTATACAGGGCACATGTGCTGTACATACGGGGCAGATTAGATACACACACACACACACATATATACACATACACACACGCACAAACACACACATACATATATATATATACACACACACACACTAACCTCCTGTGTCTGTCTCTCTAGCAGATGTCACATCCCAGGCCAGCAGTGAAAGGGTCAGGAGATCAGGCTGTATGGGAGGGGACAGGGCACACAGCTTCCAGTCATAACTGCTGTGTGGCCTCAGAAGGCAGGGGTGCCTGGGGATGTGCCTGCAGTAAAAGTGAAAGTAAGGGATTGTGTGGCCCCCTAGTGGAGCAAAGAATCTGCCGCCTGAGGCAGAAAGCTCACTCTGCCTCATGGCAGAAACGGCCCTGTATGCAGCAGCCAAAGACACTCAATTTTTCCAGTCTATTCACTAAAGCTACAATGCAGTGCTAAGCACCACAAAAGGGAGAAATGTCAGGGATCATCTTAACCCACGCTAAGAACCATTCTACAAAGTGCAGGGCAGTATCCTGATACACAGAGGAACTAGCCTGGATAGAACAAAGATACCGGAAGGTCTACGTATTCTCTCACAGTGCTGGTGACACCGGGACATCCTCGAAAACTTAGCTTCAACCAGGTAACCACGGCTCGGGCTTGTATCACCCTATTAGCATGGGAAACTCGAAACTGTAGGGCAGAAGGTGGTCAGACATCAGTCTAAACACAGGTAAAAGTTAACTTCTCACTCTCAAGTCTCAAGTGTTTCTCTAAAGTTCCATCAGAGCACAGTACTACTTTGGGTTGGAACTCCCTTGACAAACTCCTCTCCTCTACACTGCTCCACTTTACTCTAAACTCTCCAAACACTGCTACAACTACCTCTACTATATTCAGCACTTTCAAGTATCTCTGCAGCGCAGACCCAGTTGAGCACTATTACCTGTACAAAGATTATCTCTTTGCTGCCAAAGTGTTCTGTATTATTCAAAGACTGCACAGTAAAGCTGTTCTATTTATTCACCGGGACTCAGTCATCCTTTCATCCGCACCAGCACCTATACACATCCGCCACACACCTTGGGTCATTTTTCCCCTTTCTGTGGGTGGCGGTACCAATAGTCCGGGTGGGTCAATTGTTACTCAGGACTACCGTGACAAGAGCACAAGGGACCCACTACAACCCGGCAGGTTACTGACCATTATGGGGAGTACAGCCAGCCACAATATAAAAGCAGGTACTAACATCACACCTGTGTGCTGAACTAGCACTGGCGTCACGACAATAGTATCTCTGGCTGAGCTGTACAACTACACCGACCAACCACCACAGAAGTGGCATCACCAGTAACACCTTAATACTTGACCGGTCAAGTACACCACACATGTACACCCAGCTCAGTTGAGTATGTATTCTTTATGGAAAGAGGCTTATTTCCCCTGGTAACAGAAGCATTAAACATTGAAATTCTTTCCCCTGACATCATCTGTTATGGAAGAGTCAGGAGCCCCCATGCACATAAAATACCTGGACGGCTTTGTGTGTGGTCACCTAATCCGGTGCTCCTATAGTACTTGGTTCTTTATTTTTGTACATTATAATTCCATTAGTCCAGCATAAATAGGACCTAACAGATTATCAGACATTCTGTACTATTGGATTACCATTATAAAGGATTATACAACTCTTCCAGAAAAGGATTGCAGGGAGTGTCATCATCACGTCTCCTGCTTCTTGTTTCCTAAGATTCCAGATCAGATTTTAGTTTGGTGTCAGACACAAATGCTGGATTGTCAGACTTTCTGGATTATTGGATGTTAGATTAGGGGAAGAACAGAATAATTTATTATTATAAGAAATCACCACAAAAGCTGCAGAAACAGATTAATAGATTTCACCAATACTTTATTATTGGGCAGAAGTGTGGAGGAGAGAGCAGCAGGAGTAGTGGTTATATGATCTCTTCCATCCCTGATAGCCCCCAATAATCTCAGGACTGGAGAGGTCAGAAAAGGAAAGAATCAGGTGGGGAGGGAATCAGTTCTTATATACAGTTACATGGAGAATGGGGCTCATTGCTTCTTACATGAATGAGTAATGGCCATAGGTTCTAGGTTATTGTTTTTTTTTTTTTTTCTTAATGCTATTGCTATTTAGACACTACTATGCCACTCCAGCAGGGGGCACTATGCTATATGGCTATGATCCCAGGATGTTACAATATGGGAATAGTTGGCTCTATTGCTACCACAGGGGAGGGGTTATTTTGCTATAGAGCTGTAGGGATTAAGTATCAATATGAAAAGGTAGATATGACTGTGCTCTTTAGGGACATGTAGGTTGCATAGGAGCGGAGAGAGGAGGCGTGCGAGGCATCCCATTGGCACACTGAGGCAGACGGGATTCCGAGCGGAGTCCACCTGTTTTACTGAGTGTCAATGGGCCCTTAAGGGGCTATGTATTAGGGTGGTATAATGATCTCCCCACTGGGAGGCACTCCTTATCGGGATATCTGGCTATTCCCATGTTTTGAGACTCGGAACTGAGGCACCGTGGATCCCTTTCTTGCATATAAAAATTTTATAGGGGGCAATGTATCAGTGGAGACTCTTGAATAAGTACTCCATTGGATTTTTTTTTTTTTTTTAGCTGATCCCCCTGAGCTCAGTGATGGTTCTGTTTTACAGACAAAAAGACAGAAAAAGTTTCCAATGGGAGACTTGCATCTGGTCGATATTATGGACCCACTTCTGCATTTGGCTTACAAAGACTGACCGAAATTGTGTCACGTGAAAGGGTCAGTGGGGTCCGCAGTTCATTCCTATCTTCCTATTAAAATAAATGTTTATGGTGGATTTGGAAGACATAACTGTTGGCAGAATAATCTCATGTGTATGACCGGCTTTAAACCTTGTACTATGCTATTTGATCCAAGGTTTTTCAGGATTTCTACAGCACAGCTTGTATTTTAGACCGCTCCAGGTCTTCCCTACATCAGCACCAGGTTGACCTAGTGTCCAATCTCTGGTCACAGTGTTGAAGTCCCATATTAACTGACCTTACTGCTATTGAAGGGGCAGGATGTTTTCTTAGCACTGATGTAGGCAAGAGCCGGCGGGGGACCGGGAACATGCCCAGTGGGCATTCTAAAACTATTTGTCTGATTTTATTAAAGGTCAGACAACCCCTTTATTTAATTTCACAACAATTCATATTTATTATTCACCTGTCAGTGCGGATGAAGATTTTTCTGTTGACTACCAGGCCAGATCTGCACTGTAACAGCGTTCACTAATAAGGTACCAGTGAAGCACATAAGACTTGGCTTGCTGCACAGCAGGTTTGCTCACTGAAGCTCCAGGGAACTCTTTCCAGATTTATAGCCCACATTCTTTCTGCCAAAATCGCCCAAGCTCGACTAATATAGCTAAAGTCCGGGTAAACACGCCATATTCATAAACACAGTATGACCAGGTCGCCTCTTATAGTAATGACGGCCGGTCCTAGTCGAGCTGCTACTTTTAATTACATCCAGATTAATCATTGCTGTAGGTTACAGGCTAAGGGGCAAATGCCATAAAAATAGCCGCAATCATTTTTACCAAATCTTTTACTGGGTCTGAAACTAAAAAGAAAAGAAGAAAAAAAAAGGGTTTTACAGAAGAGCATAGAACAAAACATTATCGTTACGTTCATGTTTCCATGGTTACCCCCAAAAAGTAGCAGATTGCACAAATCACTTAATTTGGCGTATAGCAGTAACTACGGGAAGTTTATATCAACAGAAATGCTTTTTCAATTTTTTAAAGAGGAGCAAAAAAAATCGCTTCAGTAGTTATGCTTGGCATATTTCAAAAACAAGGATATTTCCTGGGAGTCTGTGTATGTGCGGTATCTAAATAGGTGGTCTCCCAGGAAATGCCAAACTCAGAGTTGTTCTATAAAAATAAAGTTTTCAGAGTGCCAGGGGGGGGAGGGGGGAGAGGGGGGAGGGGGGAGAGTGGAGGAGGAGGGAAGGTGGAGAGGGGGAGGAAAGAGGGTACGGAGAGGGGGGCTTGGATTTTTCATCGACAGACAATTATGTATACTAGTAAGAATAGTGGTGATTAAGGTACATGGTGGCTATGATATAGGGGTATTATGGGAATGAAAATAACAACATGGAATATAAGAGGTCTAGGAGATAGAGTTAAAAGATTAGCCATAATGAATCTCATTAAGAGTTGGGGGCCTGGGATCGTATGTTTGACAGAAACTCATTTGGTAAAGGAGACGATCCGGAGACTAGACAGTAAGATTTGGCCAGTGCAATATCATGCTTACTTCTCTAACTATGCTAGAGGTGTGTCAGTCTTGATACATAAAAAAACAAAATGGGACCTGAGGGAGTTAAAATGTGACAGAGAAGGTAGATTTGTGTTTTTATATGGTTACTTAGAGACAGTGGCATGTATATTGGCTTTTGTTTATGTTCCCCCTCCGTTTAGCCCTGACATTCTGCAAATATTATTTAAGTTTATTGGTAGCAAGACTGAATGTCCGTTATTGGTGTGTGGAGATTTTAATACAGTGTTGGATGAGAAGAAGGATAGACAGAGAGTGAATACCCCAATAAAAATTCCGGTTGACTCCAGGCTGAGAATATGGATGGAAGAGATGGGTCTAAGAGATGTGTGGAGAGAATGGTACCCGGATTCCAGACAATTCTCATGTTGGAATAAATCTAAAAATACATTGTCTAGAATAGACTTGGCACTGATGAATAATATAATGTTAAAAAGGGTTAATAAAATAAAATACTTAGATAGACATATTTCAGATCACGTTCCACTATTGGTGGAGCTAAAGAGCTTAACTGGGGGTGGTGTGAGGGAATTTAAATTAAATGCACATTGGATTAAATTAATAAATAAGAAAGAAGAGATAGATAAAGATTTAGGGGAGATATGGGAGATTAATTGGGGCACTTCAACTCCTATGATTGTGTGGGACACTATTAAAGCAGTAATAAGGGGTAAATATAGGGGTATTATTTCAAAATTAAAAAAGGATTTTAGAATGGAAGAAGCTCACTTGAGGGAAAAAGTAAGAATAGCTGAAGAATCACTAAATAGCATGCCTACACAAGAATCCTGCACCAGACTAGACAAAGAACAAGTAGAGTTAGACACATATTTATTAGCGAAAGCTCGGAGTCAACTGGAATTTATGAGGTCAAAATCCTACAAGGGATCGGGTACACCAAACAAGAGCCTTATGGCCATTATTAAGAATCAGAGAGCAAGCAAGGAGATATTGGCCTTAAGGACAATGTCTGGCCACACTGTTAGTAAAACCTCAGAAATTATAGCACAGTTTAAAGATTATTATGAGAGACTGTACACCTCCGAGACAGAGGGGGGGGGGGGGGGTTGGGGTTAAAAGATTTGTTGGATAGAGCGGAATTACCTAAATTAGATCAGACTCAGAGAGAGACACTGGACGCACCATTAACACTAGCAGAAGTTAATAAAGCCTTAGACCTGATGAAAAATAATACGACTCCAGGTAGGGATGGAATCCCAGCAGAATTATATAGGGAACATAGGGAGATTCTTGTACCAGCTCTATATAAGGTGCTTCAACATGCGGTAGAGGTGGGAGATTTACCAGTTTCGATGAAAGAAGCCGAAATTATTGTGATTCCTAAGCCTGAAAAGGATCCATTGGAGGTGGAATCATACAGGCCCATATCCTTAATTAATGTTGATTCTAAGATCTTTGCTAGAGTACTGGCAAATCGTCTGGCGGGGGTAATAGGGTCAATTATTGAAGAGGACCAATGTGGTTTCGTCCCCGGCCGCTTGGCAAAGGAAAATTTAAGAAGAATATTTGAGAACATTCAAATTCACGGGGAGGATGGGTCCCACTCCATCCTGTCCTTAGACGCTGCCAAGGCGTTTGACAGGGTGGAGTGGGACTACCTGTGGTGTGTAATGAAGGAATTTGGTATAGGTAAAAAATTTATTGGCATGGTTAAGCTGTTGTATAAGGAAGCAAGAGCGGTAGTATCTATTAATGGGGATAGATCGGAGGGGTTTAGGCTGTCGAGAGGAACGAGGCAGGGGTGTCCTCTCTCCCCCTTGCTCTTCGCCCTGGCCATAGAGCCTTTGGCGAATCTATTTAGAGGGCCTGATGGTTTCGAGGGTTTTGGGGCGAGGGGTGACGGGGATAGGGTTTCACTGTATGCCGATGATCTCCTGTTATACCTGAAGGACCCGGTAGTGGCAGTACCGAAAGTAATGGGTCTTATTCAGGAGATCGGGAAATACTCTGGTTTGAAAATTAATTGGGGAAAATCTATCCTGATGCCACTGGGTAAACAACAGATCATGGAGTTTCCTCCTTTAAAAACATTGAAAAGAGATGATTCCTTTACGTATCTAGGGATAAAAATTTCTCAAAAGATTGAGGAATTTAATGCCCTTAACGTTAAACCCTTAATAACAAGATTGGAAAAAAAAATTGATATGTGGCTGAAGCTCCCGCTATCTAGAGCAGACCGTATTGTCTTAATAAAATCAGTGTGTGTACCAAAGTTACTTTATGTCTTTGGAATAGCCCCATGTTGGATAGAAAAAAAATATTTTAAAAAAATTACTATCTTGTGGAACGCTTTAATATGGGGAAGGAAAAGAGTGCGCCTAAAGTTAGATGCGTTGATGGTGTCTAGAGACAGGGGAGGTTTGGGAGTCCCGAATATGGAGCAATACTTTATAGTGTCCCAATTATATTGGTTATCTAAATGGAAACATCGGGAATTTTTTTCCAAGGTGGGGTACGATCAGGAGGTATCAGAATGGGACATATTTGAAAAATTAGAATCAGGCTGTCTGGAAGAGGCACAGTGGTGTAAATGGCCCATGGTGATTGGTTTAGTTAAAGTATGGAAAAAACTGAAATTAATTTTGGGAATTGAAGGGGTTTTGGATTGTACCCCCCTGTGGAAAAATAGAAGGTTGGTGGGTGGTACCGATTTGGGAGTTTTGGAGAAGTTAAATAAGAAAGGGGTAAGGGGTATTACGGATATAATGTTAGATGGTAAACCTAAGGATTGGGAAAGGATGAAGTTAGAATATAATCTGGTCAGTAAGGACTGGTTTGATTATGTTAGGTTAAGAAATATGATCTGTGCCTCCCAGAAAACTTGTGTCCTGTCGGTAGAGTCACATTTTTTAATAGGGAAACTGAGAAATGAAGAAATAAATAAATCCTGTATATCCTTCCTATATAAATATCTACAATCCATAGAAAATATAGAGTTTGGCAGCCAGAAAGGCTGGGAACGAGAGCTAGACAGTACGATTGAATGGATAAAGGTTTACCCCAATATAAAAAAGGTGTCAGTGTCAGGGAATCACCAAATGATTCAATTTAATATCATTCATAGAACATATTATACGCCGAGTTTTTTGTGTAAAATAAAAAAAAGGGATAACGATATCTGTCCCAGATGTGGTATGGAGGAGGGGTTGTTTATCCACATGTTATGGAGCTGTAACAAGTTCCAAGAATTTTGGGACAACGTTATTGGGAGGGTATCCCGGTTAGTCGGTATTGTAATAGAGAGAAATCCAACCTTGATTATTCTGGGTGACTCTACCAAGATCAAAGCCCCCAGAATAATAGTCAATAAGGTGTTAAGACTGTTTTTTTATGCCAAGTTGATTATAGTTAGAAAATGGATGGCAGTAAATCCTCCAAGTTGGAAGGAATGGGAGAACTGTATGCAAAAATATGAAAACATGGCGGTGTTTCAGGGACAGGATAATATTAACACCACTGAATAGTCCAAGATTAATGATTGATGTTTGGTCCTCTCGTTTTGTATTTGTCTTTGTATTCGTTCTGTTTTCTCCTCCTCTCCTCTGGGATGGGTGGGTGGGAAGATAGGGAAGGGGGGATGGGTAGGGATGGAGGGGGGGTTTGGTTTTTTGAGGGAATTTAGTGTATGGTGATAACATATTTAAGATGAAGTGTGATGGTTTTGTATATTGTTATAACTATGATATGATAAATAAAATATAAAATGTAAAAAAAAAAAAAAAAAAAATTGATTCCAAGATGTTATATAGTATATTTCAGTGTGCAATAAATACTTAAAAAGTACCCGTCATTATAAAAAAAAATTGACACATCCTAAAGACATGTCAAAAGTTTTGATCGGTCTGGGTCCTGGGTCTGAGTGTTCACACCCGTACCGATCAGGAGATAGAGCGGGAGAAGACCACAGCTGCAGCCCAAAAGAGTTGGACTTACAGTGGGCTCCCCCCCCCCCCCAAACCACTTGTACCTTCAGATAGCTGCTTTTAATCTAAGATCTGTCCTGGGGTCCGTTCAGCAGGTGATGCAGTTATTGTCATAAAAAATACTTTTAAACTTGCAGCCCTGTGTCAAATTGGCGTGGCCTAAAGTACCCATGTCCTAGGATTGTGGCACCCCTCTGTCCCTCCTCCCCACCCTCCTCATCATTAGGAATGCCCATAGAGCAGTTTCTGCTTTTCATCACCTGTGTGAACACTGCACATGTGCTGATGGTTAAGGCACCTGTGCAGTGTTAAGACAGGTGATGAATAGGAAAAATCCTGCCTGGGGGTGTTCCTAATGATAAGGAGGGACGGAGGGGCATTGCAATCCTAGGGCATACACACTCTAGGCCATGGCAATTTGACACAGGGCTGTAAGTTTAAAAGTTGTTGTTTTTTAGGTACAATCTTTAAAAAAAAAAAAAAGTTGTTTTTTAGGACAATATCTGCATCACCTGCCAAACAGACCCCAGGACAGATCTTGGATTAAAAGCAGCTATCTGAAGGTACAAGTGGTTTGGGGGGGGGGGCAGATTGTGGGTATAGAGTTGCTTTAACTCAAAGCGGGGAGTGGATGTGCTGTAGTCCACTCCATCTCCCGATTGGTATAGGTCTAAGCACTCAGACCCAGACCGGTCAAAACTTTTGACGTCTCCACCCAAAGAATTGACATGACAATATTATTCAGTCTATGCGACAGGCAGAACTTCAAGTAGAGGCCGCGCAGGGTAATCTCTCCACCAGGGGCGGATTAACTTTACCATAGGCCCCGAGCTGTTCACCAAGTCTGGCCCCCCAACCCAGTAGGGGATTATAATAGGTCAATTTCGGGCAGTAGCCCGGGGCCCTAAGCTCCTTGGGGGCCCATGGCCACCCAAACAGACTTATACTCTCAGTCATGTATTCTCAGTCATAATTTGCAAAGAATTGCTGCTTTTTTACCACAATTTTGCACAAATCAGTGCATCAGGATATTATCTATCCTGTACTATGAACACCAGGCTAGTGCTGCCAGAGTTACAGTGGGGCGGGGGGGACCAGGCTTGGTGAACAGCCCGGGGCCTATGGTAAAGTTAATCCACCCCTGCCCCAACCCCACTGTAACTATGGCGGCACTAGCCTGGTGTTTATAGTACAGGATAGATAATGTTATGATGTCCTGATTTGTGCAAAATTTTGGTAAAAAAGCAGTGATATTTGCTAACCATGGCAGAACTGTACCCAGGAGACAGTATACCACTGAAAGTATAAGTCTTTTTGGGCGCCCATGGACCCCCAGGAGCTCAGGGACCTGGGCTCCCGCCCGAAACGGATCTATTATAATCCACTACTGATCTCCACACATATTCCATAGTGTGAACATACCCTAATGGTATGTGGCAATTCTGAACACAGCTGTACTTTTTCTTATTAAAAACTGTTGTGCTGTTTCCAAGATGTTATTTAAAGGGGTAATCTGGAGAAGAAATGATTTGAAAATTAACTGGTGTCAGAAAGTTATATAGATTTGTAACTTAATGCTATTAAAAAAAATGTTTCCAGTACTGTTTCCATACTGCTGTATGTTCTATAGGAAGTGGTGTATTCTTTCCAGTCTGACACAGTGCTCTCTGCTGCCACTTCTGTCCATGTCAGGAACTTTCCAGAGCAGTTGTAAATTCTCATAGAAAACCTCTTCTGCTCTGGACAGTTTATGACACACTGGAAACACTACATGTCTTCATACAGGGCATACAGCAGCTGATACGTAACTGGAAGATGTAATTTACCAATCTGTATAACTTTTTGACACCACTGCTGAATCCCACTCTTCATGTCTCCTCATAAGTATTACTTTGCAGACAACTTAGGACTTGTGACTATTTAGGATAAGCTGGTCTGTGTATGTATACGAGGAACAGCACTATATCTGGCCATTGTTTATCTTATATATGGCTTATATATTTTCCTGCAGATTTCAACTTTGCAAGTTGTCTTTTAGCTGACTTTAGCTCTCTCTTTGCAATGTGTGCATGGTCCCAGGCACTCTCCCTCCTCCATAGACTTGTTGTGTTGCTTGTAATCTGGTCCCTAGCCAAAATTCTTTACCAGTAAAAAAAATGAAGGAAGCATTTTTGTCTGATAAGATATATTACAAAGCTTCTTATATTTGCTAGTACTGCTGATCTATGCAACGTTTGTACCTATTTAACTTGCACTGCATTTCGTGTGCTTTTCTTTTTGAACTTTTAATCTTTATATATTTGCTACTAAATTGACTCCAAGCGTGTCATTTGCATGGGGAATACAAAACATCAGCTTTTTTATTCTAATTTACCAACATTATAGTGTGAATTATGTAAATGAAATAGCTCTCTCTCTCCTCCTCCCAGCGGGAAATCCCAGAAAGCTTTGGCAATGGTATGTAAATTCTAATATGATGAGAAGAAAAGTTGTAATTATGAAAGATATTGCAATCCTAGGCATTTCTCTCATTGCTTCTACCTTTTGACTTTAATAGTGATGGGGGGGGGGGGGGGGTTTGCAAATAAAAGCCACATGTTAAAAGCTTTATCCCTCGCAGCGCAGTAACAGACCAGTTCCCTGCCACACCTTTACCTGAAAGTGTAAAAAAAATACACTTAGGGGGACATTTATCATTTGCACCTTTTTTTGTTAATATTTTTTATCACATTGCACTGGCTTATATGTTTGCAGCCTAGTCAAGTATTTATGAATATTCGCATGTTGGTTCATAAATCACCTGCCATAGTTTCCCTAGTCCCTGGCGCTGCGCATTTTACTGCAGATATTCATGAATTGAACCAAAGAAAAAACACCTAATTCCATCAGCTCACTTAAAAGTAATCACATATTTATTGTAGAAATTCTTTAAAAACAACCGACGTGTTTCGAGCCTTCCCGACTCATGTTCATGGCATCTGGGTCTGGAGTAAGCAGTAGGACACAAGATATGCAGGCGATGCCGCTGTAGATAGCTTCAGCAGCGTCACCTGCATATCCTGACTCCTACTGTCAAGGGCCTGGAGAGTCTGATTACTTTTTGGTGACCCTCAAGATGCATGTTCTTTTGATATATCCAGACCCAGATATCATGAATAAGAGCCGGGTAGGCTCGAAACGCGTTGGTTGTTTTTAAAGAATTGCTACAATAAATATTTGAATACTTTTAAGTGGGCTGAAGGAATTTGGTGTTTTGTTTTTTTTTTGGTACGAATACCCCGGAATCCAGGGGCTTTGCTTTCATGCTCAACAGGCATCTAATAAACAAGGAAGCATGAATCTATAGACTGGGCGCTGACCACACTTGTTTTCTACTATTCATGAATTCACCTTAGTTAGAAAACTTCCGCTACGCTGGGACTGGAGGATAACCACGCCCACATAAGTCAAGAAGGAAAAAAACAGGCGCAAGCTGTCATATTCACATACACATAGAGCTGCACTGTTTAGTAAATCTGACGAAGGTCTGTGCACATCACACATACACCAAAAAATGCTAAGGAGCACAAGGTACACTGCTTGATACATGTCCCCCTTAGCGGCACAGCTTTTTCTTTATAATTATTGAACAGGATGTTTAGCATGCCTTATTGGCTAAAACCTCAGCAGTGAGGCATTACTATCTGGTAAGATATTGTGTTTGCCTGACATTTCAAGGTGCGTTGCCATATCAAATGTAAGGTATTAGGAGTTACACCAATTAGAATTATTCCACGTGAGATAAATGGTTCATCATGTAATTGCCGGTGTGATGTTCCAAGATGTTATATGTACCAGTCCAAGCAGATGTGTGTTGTTATATTGCAACATAGAAGCAATTATTAATTCTTATGGAAACAAAACTGACTAATCTGTTAAGGAGGCGTGAAGTTGATGTAATATTCCATAATATACATTATATTCAACCACATGAGAAAATTCTAGTATGGGCAGGAGTGTATACTGAGGGGCTCCCTACTCAGCTATATGCTCACACGCACTTATCTGCTATATACTCATACGCACTTTAAACCTTCACCATTACTGTGTGGAGGCACAAAGGGACATAGTTACAATGTGGAGACACAGAAGGAGAACTGTTTCTGTGGCAAAGTAACTATGGAAAGCTACTATAGAGCAGGAGTGGCGGGGTGGGGGGATTGCATGCTGCGGCTTCATAACTTTGCAATCAGCCACTAACTGTCTGAGCGGGCCTAACACATCACGTGCCAGGTCAGCGGTCCCCACTCAGACCTAGAAGCGTCCGGGACCAGGGGGCTGCGGGATACCGGCACTAGCGCTGGAGCGGGGGAGGTGAGAGCATGTTACTTCTTTCATCCTCTCCAGCACTCTGCCAAAATCACCCCAGCCCGGAGTTCCCTTTTAAGTTTGTATCGTTATACACACAGACATTTCAAACATATTTTTCAGTACAATGGGTGAAATCTGTGACCATTTCTACAGTGGATGGTGCATACAGTCATTTCTACAGCCCTATAATCTATGCAGTTTTCGTTCACCGCATGCTTAAGGGGTTATCCAGCGCTACACAAAAATGGCCACTTTCTTCCAGAGACAGCCCCTCTCTTGTCTCCAGTTTGTGTGGGGTTATGTAACTCATTTCCATTGAAGTGAATGGAGCCAATTTGCAAACCGCACCTGAACTGGAGACAAGAGTCATGCTGTCTCTGTCAGAATGTGGCCATGTTTTTGTAGCACTGGATAACCCCTTTAAAGTGACTCTGTACCCACAATCTGACTCCCCCCCCCCAAACCATTTGTACCTTCAGATAGCTGCTTTTAATCCAAGATCTGTCCTGGGGTCCGTTCGGCAGGTGATGCAGTTATTGTCTTAAAAAAATACTTTTAAACTTGCAGCCCCATGCCCTACTGGAGTATCTGTGCCCTAACTTTGCACCGCCCCTCCGTCCCTCCTCCCCACCCTCTTCAACATTAGGAATGCCACTGGAACATTTTCTCCATGCTGAACATTGTGCAGGTCCTTAACGATCCAGCCCATGTGCCGGGCTGCCACAGGTGGGGAATAGTAGGCAATCTGCCTGGAGCATTGCTAATGATGAGGAGGGTGGGGAGGAGGGACAGAGAGGTTGTGCAAAGTTAGGGCACAGATACTTCAGTTTGGCACGGGCTTTGAGTTTAAAAGTATATTTTAGGACTATAACTGCATCACCTGCTGAACAGACCGCAGGACAGATCTTGGATTAAAAGCAGCTATCCGAAGGTACAAGTGGTTTGGGGGGGTCAGATTGTGGATACAGAATCGCTTCAAGTGTAAATCCGAACCAAAACTTCACTCCAACTCTGCAGTATGTGAACCCGCCACTAGTAGGCCCAATGCCAGAGACTCTCTGTAACACCTGTGCTGTGCAACAAGTACCTGCTGCAATGTCTACTGGCCTTCCCTGGGGGAAAAAAGACTGAAAACTATGCTTATTGCATGGTGAATAATTCCACAAATCTGATGTTTGCTGCTCAATATATGGCAAAACTACCCATTTTCCATGAGCGAGTAAGGTCTGATTTTATTGATTGTAATTACATAGTGGAATGGTTTTACCGTGGCTTTCCTGCTCACTACTAGGACTATAGAAACACTGGCTGTCACATGTAATTGCTGCTCTTCCACCAAACAAGCTCCAATGTGTTTGAAGTCTAAATTGCAGCTTTTTTTCCCATTCTCCCTACAACAATGTATTGAAGCATAGGAAGTGTCACAACAGAACTCCCTGCAAGCCCAGGCCTTGCTTTACTGTAATGACGAAATCTGAATTACTGAATCAGCAGACAGCATAGATTATATTATAGAAAGACTCTGGTCATTATACCATCACACATTGCTGGTAACACCTGTGACAATCTAACGTGAACATTACATTACTGAAATGGACAAATCTCTTTTTATTTCAGTTCACCTCTTTTTTTGTATTATTTTTATTCACTTGTTCTTTTTAAGTGCACCTTCTATTATGTTCTGCATAAATACATAGTGCATGGTAATACATGAAGGTTGTCATATAGAATACAGTATATTATTTGGAGAATTCTGGCCATTTAAAGCTGAACTGTTCCAAAGTTTTTATTTCATTTTTTTTTTACTTCCACATCTGAACACTAAATGTGAGTATAGGTGACTCTACTAGGCGCTTAAAGGGAATCTGTGTCAATATGTCATGCTATGAAGATTTGGGGGCTGGCCAAGCGTCCGTCACGTTAAGCCGCCCCCAGCTCTGCCACTGTATGTGACGTGGGTGCCAGTGGTCACATGATCTGCAACTTACACTAATAGAAGCCAAGCAAAGTACAGATCATGTGACCACCGACACGTATGTGACAGGAGAAGAGCTGGGGGCTGGCTTAACAGGGAATGGACGCTCAGCGGGATTAAAAAAATATTTAGACTAATGGACCCTCGGCGGGGGCGGGATGGCTTGTACTGCATGGATTCCGGCAAAAAAAGGTAATAGCAAAACATGACAAAGTTACATATATGGTTTTTTTTTTGTTTGTTTGTTCTTTTCTTAAAGTATATGTTAAAGTGTACCTTTCGCTCCCTTCGGTGCGAAACAGCTGTAACCTGCAACACACTATGGCCTTCACTGGCGTCTTACCTGCTGTTATGATGTTTCGTTTTTGTTAATAAAGGAACTTCGGAATTGCTACAAACGAGGTGAGTGCCGCTAATTTTCTCTTGTAAGATATTGTAAAACTTTTGACATGTCTTCATTACATGTGAAAAGTTTTTACCAACGACAGTGACATTTTAAAGTGTCACTGTCGTTATAACTTTCAAAATCTAAATCATCAGTATATGTAATATAAAGCAAGTTTGTAATATACTTTTTTTGTTGTTATCATGGAGAACAAGGCACTTTCTGTTTTCTGACTCTTTTTTTCTCAAAAAACAGGAAACAGTCAGAAAAAAGGAAGTCCTGTGTTTCCCAGGCCATCTGAGCACTCACAGAGAGAAGGCAGTCATGTGACTGATGGACACATTGAGCCGTGACTCTCTGTACTGGCCAGAATTCCTGTGTTTAGTCTGTTTTTTTCAACCAGCACAAGTCAGAAAATCTGCCTTCAGGAGACTGGACCTGGATTTCTGGTAAGTTCAGCTTTGTTTTACTGCATGATAAAAACAACAAAAAAATAATGAATCTATATTGCAAACTTGCTTTATATCACATCTACCGTTGATTTAGATTTTGAAAGTTATAAGGACAGTGACACTTTAAACTTACATTACTTAGCTTTTTTTTTTACAATGGAACCATAAATATGAGGAACTCCACAACATAATATTCATCACATTACAGGAACCTATTGAACGGATATTCTGCATTTATGTTTAATTATATATTCCTGGGTCTGCATAAAATTAGAAAAACCTATACTTACCTACTTTGATCCCCTGCAGCTCCCATCCGGCTCAATACTCTTGTCAGTTCCTACTTCAAGCAAGAGCTCAAAGAAGGTCCTGCCTGTCCAGCCAATCACTAGTGAGACAGATACCACAGTGGGTAGTGATTGGGTGAGCTTTCAGTTCCAGCTCTGAGTTCTCATCTCAGAAACAAAAACAGAAGCTGTGGCAAAAAGGGCGTCGGTAAGTATTTTTGTTTTCTATTTTTATTTGACGCCAGAAACATCAAGTTTTTTTTGTTTGTTTTATGCCAGACTATCATTGTAAACTTTGGGCAGCTCAAGCAACATAAGTGTCAATATATTTGAACCTGAAGGAAATACTACAAATGACAATGGTTCCTGATCTTTACCAGAATTGGCAGATATGCTATACATATTTCTGGGGCAGTAAGCAGATATGTTATACATATTTCTGGGGCAGTAAGCAGATATGCTATACATATTTCTGGGGCAGTAAGCAGATAAGCTATACATATTTCTGGGGCAGTAAGCAGATATGCTATACATATTTCTGGGGCAATAGGCAGATATGCTATACATATTTCTGGGGCAATAGGCAGATATGCTATACATATTTCTGGGGCATTAGGCAGATATGTTATACATATTTCTGGGGCAATAGGCAGATATGCTATACATATTTCTGGGTCAATAGGCAGATATGCTATACATATTTCTGGGGCAATAGGCAGATATGCTATACATATTTCTGGGGCAATAGGCAGATATGCTATATTTCTGGGACAGTAAGCAGATAGCTATACATATTTCTGGGGCAGTAAGCAGATATGCTATACATATTTCTGGGGCAATTGGCAGATATGCTTTATTTCTGGGACAGTAAGCAGATATGCTGTACATATTTCTGGGGCAATAAGCAGATATGTTATACATATTTTTGGGGCAATAGGCAGATATGCTATACATATTTCTGGGGCAGTAAGCAGATATGCTATACATATTTCTTGGGCAGTAAGCAGATATGCTATACATATTCCTGGGGCAATAGGCAGATATGCTATACAGAAAGCTAAGACAATGTATAGTACTTTAGTAATGGCTGCTTTGTGCTTCATTCTAACCTGTTTCTAGTAAGCCATATAAAAGTATATACAAAATTTTGCACAACCTATAGAAAATAAACAAAAACCTTGTATGTTTTACCACCTGCCAATAATAACATGTTCCATAAATTAAATACATACCATTACATAACAGGATGTTGAATTTAATGAGACCCTTAAGAAGCTGTGCTGGGATTCAGGTTATTGAGTAAAAAGATTCTTATGAATAAGAAAAGATTCCCCAACACCGGCGTATAGATCACGTCAATTATTTCTAGGCTTCAATCCAAAGGAGAACCACTCTGGGGAGTTTTGCTATGATTATATCCATACATTTTACTGAACTACTTAGTAAAAACAGGTCAGATTTATCCAAAAATGGGGACAGATGATTAGCAGAAATATCACATTTATTATAACGCATTAAAGCTGCCTCATTATAAGCAAATCCTGCACACAGCAATAATATGGATATGGTAGTAAACGTTGCCGTATCCCCCAGCATTTACAATATAATCATCTATATGGAATTCTATAGCCCTTCCCCCTTCTGCCGACATATTTTTTTAAAAGCTGGGGAAATTCACCGGTGGCCACCCACAGATTTCCTTGAGAAACGCAGCAATGATTACTAGTGATTCTATTCTGGTATATGTATTCACCATCACATTGTAATTTGCCTTTTTATATGTCCTCCTGCACAGCAGAACTCCAATACATTGATGGGATCTCTCATATAGTTTATTCCACTCTTTCTATCTATACAATGCAAAAATACTGTCAGGCTAGCTATTGCCATAGAGCAAGGTTGGCCTAACATTTATTTAGCCTACTTCACTAAAAATCATTTGAAGGTACAGGCCGGCTGGGTGTGGATCAGTGCTCTGGGGGTGCTAGCCCCTGTCCCCAGTGCTCCAAACGCCCTTACTAGATACAGGATTAAAATACAAACTGCACAGAAACGGCACTGAGGATGAAGGTAAGAGACATACCTTTATCCTCAGTGCCCCATGCACAATAGGGAGCTATCAGCAGGTTAGATTTGTCAAATCTGCTGATAGTTTCCCTTTAAGGGTGAAAACACACACACCGTATACGCAGCAGATCTGCAGGTGCAGATTTGATGCTGTGTTCAGTTACTAAGATCTAATCTGCTGCGTATTTGTTGCGTATTTGCAGCGTATCACAGCAGTAAATACGCTGCGTATACGGTGTGTGTGTTTATACCCTGAAGGAGATGTCTGGTAAAAAATTTTATTAAAGTATTGTTTTGCCCCCTAAAACCCATAGGTGCACTATTTAACATTTGTCATACCCTCGCCTTGATATTAAAGGGGTTGTCCGGCATATAGCATTTTTTAAAGTAGAAGTCCGGCAAAAATTTTAATGTATTGTATTATTGTATTGCCCCCCAAAAGTTATACAAATCCCCAATATACACTTATTACGGTAAATGCTTATAAAGTGCCTTTTTCCCTGCACTTACTACTGCATCAAGGCTTCACTTTCTGGATGAAATGATGATGTCACTTCCTGGATAACATGGTGATGTCACTTCCTGGATAACATGGTGATGTCACTTCTTGTATAACATGGTGATATCACAACCAGACTCCCAGAGCTGTGCGGACTGTGGCTGCTGGAGAGGATGATGGCAGAGGGACACTGAGGGACACAGGGCACTGGAGGGACACTGAGCATACCGCTGCCATCATCTTCTCCAGCAGCCACAGCCCACACAGCTCTGGGAGTCTGGTTGTGATATCACCATGTTATACAAGAAGTGACATCACCATGTTATCCAGGAAGTGACATCACCATGTTATCCAGGAAGTGACATCACCATGTTATCCAGGAAGTGAAGCCTTGATGCTGTAGTAAGTGCAGGGAAAAAAGCACTTTATGTGCATTTCCAGTAATAAGTGTATATTGGTGATTTGTATAACTTTTGGGGGGGCAATACGATACAGTGGTACCTTGGTTTAAGAGTAACTTGGATTGAAAACGTTTTGGTTTAAGAGCTCCCAGTTTTTCAAAATTGTGACTTGGTTTAAGAGCATTGCTTTGGTTTAAGAGCTCCCTGTACTGGGTGGGAGGGGGAGTGGGGGAGGGGCATGGTCTGCATAGCAGGGTCTACAGCACTGTAATGTGACCCAGGAAGTCCCCCTCACCTTCCAAATCATAGCAGATCCACTTCAGGCTGGGGCTTGCATCAGGGGACAGGACTGTGGAGGCAATATCTCCATAGCTGTAACCCCTCTCTCCCCGGACAGAGAGTGCTGCATGTATGTGCCCACATCTGTCCTGCTCATTCCTTCATACTCCCTGCAGTCTCTGTCAGCCCTTATGTTTCCCATCCTCTCCATTACTGTACAGTAACTTATTATATCACATATTCTGCTGTTTCTGAATGTTTGTTTCATCTGTTTCACATGTTATTCAGAATAATAAATCATTATTTTGGGGCTTAGAACCAATTGTCTGCATATCACTGATTACTTATGGGAAAATTAGCTTTGGTATAAGAGTGGATTTGGATTACAAGCACAGTCCCGGAACGAATTATGCTCGTAATCCAAGGCACCACTGTACTTGAATAAAAAAAAAAATTGCCGGACTTCCCCTAGTATCAAAGGCAATTTCAGATGCTGTAAGGCCCCGTTCCCACTGAGCAAAGGTAGCGGAATTCCGCGATGGAATTGTCCGCCGCGGAATGCTGTTAGCCTCCCGCTCCCATAGACTCCCATAGACTCCCATTATGAGCGGGAGGCTAACGGCATTCCGTAGCGAAATTCCGCTACCTTTGCTCAGTGGGAACGGGGCCTAATGGTTGCCATTAGTGCTTGTTACTTTTTGTGATCATGGATGTCTTTAACAGGAAGCTGTTGGCAGTGTGATGTAGGTTTTATTCTATACCTATAGGTAATGTGTGCTATATGTAAATGAGACATTGGGCATTACAAATCAGCTCCAGGTTAAAGAGTTGCCTCTCTGCATTTATCTCTTTCCCTGCTGCAGGCATGCCTCCTGCCTGATGACTGACAGTCCTCCCTGCTGTGACATCAGCTGTCAATCATCACACAGGAGGCATGACTGCAGCAGGGGATGTAGAGAAAAACTCAGAGCTGCTTTGTATCGCCCCAATGACTCCATGTACTTTATTTACATACAGAAATAGCTGCAAATAAAGTTTAAATGGGCACTATCATAAAAAAAAATACTTTTCATATGTCAGAGAGACATATTAGTGTGCAGACCACGATCAATCAGGAGGAAGAATCAGGACCTAGATTACCTTTCAATGTAAGTATATAGGATCCACCTAGGTCGCAGACACAGAGCGGGGTAAAGGGGGTGCAGCAGAGATGTCTCTCCGCTTGTCTTACTGATTGATCAGGTTCTGAGCACTCACGAAATTCTAAAAACTTTTAATATGTCTCGATCCTCCATCAATCAATTTCATTTGCTTGATCTTCCTCAACTACCCTCCAAATACTGTCTGGTCCCTGCTGATTAGTGCTTTCTATTTACTTCCCAGCACACAGAAAACATACAATCAGCCATCACTGGCTATGGTGGATAATCGTTATTGTTACAACCAGTGAATTTCCTAGGTGTCACGATAACAGCAGGAGACACTGACCAGCAGGGATCGGGCATTATGGGTGGACAGCAGTGGGGATCAAGCATCATGGGCGGATAGCAGTGGGGATCGAGCATCATGGGCGGACAGCAATGGGGATCGGGCATCATGGGCGGACAGCAATGGGGATGGGGTATCATGGACGGAGAGCAATGGGAATCGGGCAGCATGGGCGGACAGCATTGGGGATCGGGCATCATGGGCGGACAGCAATGGGGATGGGGTATCATGGACGGAGAGCAATGGGAATCGGGCAGCATGGGCGGACATCAGTGGGGATCGAGCATCATGGGCGGACAGCAGTGGGAATCGAGCATCATGGGCAGACAGCATTGGGGATCGGGCATCATGGGCAGACAGCATTGGGGATCGGGCATCATGGGCGGACAGCAATGGGGATCGGGTATCATGGGCAGAGAGCAATGGGAATCGGGCAGCATGGGTGGACAGCAGTGGGGATCAGGCAGAAGGGCATCATATATTTTCTGTAAGGGGGAGGGTTATTTTCTCAAACTTAACATAGGAACAACTAAGAAGAAAGAATAAAGCAACTTTTATACAATGAACAAACTGTGATCTGCTTTCAAGACTAAAGCATTAAACACTATTTTCCTCCCCATTAAATGCCGAGCCTTCAGGCCATACGATTCTGGTTCCACCTCATTTCCTGACATCTTTTAATTCTATACAATTTAATGTTTGACATTTCAAAGCCATAAATCACCTCTAATGTTCTCAGATTCTTTAGGTTTGTGATTCCCAATGATATATTATAGGATTATGTCACATATTACTCCACAAGCCAAAAATTCTCTGAATATTGCCTCTTCTTTTTCTACGTCTTTTGTGTGGGCTAACAAGAGTGAAAAAAATATTACATTTGTTGACTTTTAAGGAGTGAAAAATGGATCTTTGGTCTTTCCTGCTTTATAGATGATTAATAAATTAGGGTGAAAAATACAGAGACCTAAGTAAGACAAGATAACCCCAGGGTTCTTAAAGAAGTAGGATTAGAGATGAGCGAACCTGGAGCATGCTCCAGTCCATCCGAACCTGAACTTTCGGCATTTGATTAGTGGTGGCTGCTGAAGTTGGATAAAGCCCTAAGGCTATGTGGAAAACATGGATATAGTCATTGGCTGTATCCATGTTTTCCATACAACCTTAGAGCTTTATCCAAGTTCAGCAGCCCCTGCTAATCAAATACTGAACGTTCGGGTTCGGATGGACTCGAACCAGAACCCGGTTCGCTCATCTCTAATTAGGATCTGTGATTGATGCCCCCCTTATGGATTTGTATGTCCAATCGGGAGATGTTCAGGAGATGTTCCTGATGATTGGTGAACGGCCAAGAGTTGTGAACTAGACATCTGGGCTGTGACTAGCCATGCCTCTCTGCCCTGTCACCACACTCTGCAAGACTAGGCCAGTTATCGGTCACTATTAGAGATGAGCGAACTGGGTTCGGGTTCGAGTCCATCCGAACCCGAACTTTCGGCATTTGATTTGCTGGGGCTGCTGAACTTGGATAAAGCTCTAAGGTTGTCTGGAAAACATGGATACAGCCAATGACTATATCCATGTTTTCCACATAGCCTTAGGGCTTTATCCAACGTCAGCAGCCACCGCTAATCAAATGCCGAAAGTTCGGGTTCGGATGGACTCGAGCATGCTCCAGGTTCGCTCATCTCTAGTCACTATATATATATATATATATATATATATATATATATATATAATGATAAAATAGAATGGGTCTAAAGACGGGCTACAAAAATGTATCAGGAAAGACTTAAGTATGTTAAAGGACCAAATAAGGTTCAGAAGGAAAGTGGTTTTAGTAAAAAACTGAACTCAAGAACGAGAAGGCACAGTGAGAGGTTAGTTAGTGGAAAGACCAGAAGCAACATGAGAAAATATTACTTTACTGAAAGAGAAGTAGATGTGTGATGCCCTACTATGGGTGTTACTGTTATATACACCCTTCGTAAAAAGCCTGTACTTATTGCACTTGTGTGGTGATGAAAGTAGTACTAAAGTTTTGCCACTAGATGTCGCTGTATTAGATATGTGTATTCAGATGCTGCACAGCTGAAGTGTATAAAGGGTTATTGTTTCTTTGTATGTCACATGGTTCTGCGAACCTATAGGAATCTGTTCTTCTTCTCTCCTATCACCTCTCTCTTTACTTCTTCTGTTTGCACTCTTTACCCACTCACAGCGCACTTTAGATGCCCTGGAGGGAGGAAGTCACTTGGGTGGAGAAAGTGCAAGGGTCTTTTTGTGTTGGATGTTGTGGAGGAAGGAGACTCTCACGACATCCTCCTCTCTGCTACTCTGCTTCTTTGTATCAACACAACATTCCTGTCGCAGAATCGGTTGCTGTATTGTCAAGTTGTCTACAAGTGTTATCCAGTGTACTATCAAGTGTTTTATCAAGAGAAATGGCATAATCTTGTAACCTACTGCAAGCATATACTCCTCAGTAAAAACAGCCTTATTTATGATAACGAGACTTTGTGATCCTTTGCCTTACACTGACACAGTCAACACCACAACCTTGGGACACTTTCCCTTTCTATGGGTGGCAGTTCCGATAGTCCGGGAGGGTCACCACACCACTCTGGCCAACCGTGATATTATCCCAAGGGACCCCGTAGCAGCCCAGCAGGACATTGACCACAGGGGAAAAAGGTACAACCGGCCTTGTAAAATAAAAGCAGGCGTGCCATCACACCTGTGTGCCCAACCAGCACTGGCATCACGCTATAACACCTCAAGGTCCGGCTGTATCTCCACCAACCACTGGAGTGGAGTCACACTTCACCATCTAGCAAGTGACCAGCCGCTCCTCCTCCGACATAACATAACCACCGGAGGCTCACACCACAGATGCTTGAAACAAACGTCCAGCAGATGTGGTTGGTAAATCTACAATAACTGAATGTAAACCTGCCTGTGATAAACATCTATCTATCCTAAGATCATAAGAAGGGAAATACTAAAAGGGCAAAACAGGTGGACCTGGGGGGCTTCTGCCAACAAACTTCTACCTTTCTCTAAAAAAAAGTCAAGGAATATTCAAAAGGTCACATTAAAATATTATAAAAAAAAAAAAGTTAAAGATGAAGCGCGCATGCGCGTGAAATAGCCATCATGATGTTTACGCTGTGAAGCGGTAAGGCGTCTGCCTAAGAGAGAGATGTCTCATGGAAGTCATAACCATCAGCAGCCAACTAGATAAAATCATTAGATGGGAATGTCCCTTTAAAAAACAAGTGCACATAAGCATGGGGTACACAAACAGGGAAGAATACACATAGGGGCAACGCATATAGGTACTGTAATAGGGTGGGTGAGGGTAACTCCTATACAAACTAATATATATGTGTGCATGGTGCTTAAAGGTTACCCTGGAATGGTACCATAAACAGATACAGTTCATATTATTTACTAGTTGCTCCGTGTAACTCAATGGACGCGCAGATGCGGACGGGCTCTTACTAAACAAAACAAACAAAAAAAAACAGACGGGCGGGCGCAGAAGATTAGCTCAGCGTAGGATCATTGGAAAGGGGCGGAGCAAGTGACGCAATTCTACTACGGCCGCGATGACCAATCAGCCGCTGGAGGCGGGGCCACGTGGGTTCCCTGTTTTCATTGTCTCTTTCCGTTCTGCTTCACAACGTCTCATTCTATGACGTAAGGAACAGCGTGTACTTTCCTCGGCAATATACAGAAGCGGACCGTACCATCTATCATGGGAGATACGGAATGCCAACTGAGGTAAAACACTATCCCTGTTAAAGAAACACCAATATATAGAGACGTCTCGTATTTACTTCATGCTGAACGACCAAGTATTTCTTGTAATATTTAGGCTTATCGCTTCATCCTCCCCCTCTTCTTTAGAATGGTTTCGTCTTCTACTGGGCATTAGCGTTCGCTGATGGTGTTGCCTTGGGCTGAACCATAAACACCTTAAAAGTAGGGGAGGAAAGTGCGTGTCCTTACTTTTTATAAGTTCCCCGCAGTTTGTGGCTCTGATCTAACTCTTTGTATAGGAAGGGAAAACTGCTTGAGGCTTTCTTGTTACTTTGTCTCTATTAGTTTAGCTCAGCGTCTCCCCTGAGGTGCTGGCAGATGTTGGTATGATCCAGTAGAGTGAGTGGGTGACTTGGTTGGGGATATCCATGCTGCTTTAGTTAAGGGTAAGAAGGGGAGCTGGCATCTTCCTGATTTCCTGGCAGGCTGCAGCTTACTGTAAGTATTCTTCTTATACCGTCATGTGTAGCTGTGTCCTCTATACACTCCATGGTGTCTCTCTTTAGTATTATAGTGATTTTTACTATTCTTATTATTAGCAATGCTTTTGTTATTGTATCTTCTGGGTTAGTAGTATAACAAGCAACAATTGTATCCCATCAGCTCTATTATTCATGTAGTTTAGTTGTTTACTATATAGTTCTATGCTGTTTATTATAATGCAGCCGTGTTTTATAAACAAGTAAGAACAAGTTTCCTGTTTAGCTGCCTTGTTTCTTTTCTTCTCTTTGTGATGTTCATGTGACTGTCCTGACACCATGGGGGGGGGGGGGGGGGAAGAAGCATTGCCTGAGGGGCTCTAAATCACTCCATTGTACTTACCACCTGTCATCAGGGTTCTTTATTATGCAATTGTATTATTTTTATGAGAAATTATGGAAATTCTTGAAATAGCCCCTTTTTTATGTGCCCTTTGATTTAACCTAAAAAAAAAAAAAAAAAAAAACTTGTCCCATATGAACAAAGGAGTTGATGAAAGGCCCCGCGAGGTTATAAGACTTCCTGATTTTGTTTCGGCACACAATAGTTTGTGCTTAATGTTATTGTAATTTACATGGGAGTTTTTCTGGAGGAAATACCATACAGTAAACCGTCCTCTGTGACCCTGTAGGTATGAAGGATAAGTAAATGCTGGCACCCAACCTAAATAAACATCGACTGATCTTACCAGGAACGACTCCATCGTTTCAGTTTGTCCTGTAACGTTTTGAATGCAGATTCTGAATTATCAGATATTCCAGATTATTGGACGGGGGGGGGGGGGGGGGGGGGTATATAGAATGTAGTTGTATCACAACATCCTTATTGTATATTGTTTCATGAGCGCTGTCTGTGTGTAGACGTCTGCTCTGATATAAGACTGCTTAGTGGTAGATCCTGTGATAGACCTGTCCTCAGTGCCAGATGGAATGATATCGTAATCATATAGGGACACGTCTGTTATACATTTAGCCTAGCAATATAGTGCTGTTTGGCAGTTAGAGAATAGAGTAGACACATTGGTTAGGCTGAGTTCACACCTGCCCTGTGCTTCCTGTTGTCATTGCCAGCATATCCATTACACTCTGAAAACAAGCGGCACCCGGTGGACCCCATTGACATCAGTGACGTCTGTAGGGTTCCCAGCATGGAGCAGCTTGTTACCAGCATGAAGCTGAGATGGAGGCTCCTGGTGCTGCGTTTACACGGAACGATAATTTGCCTGATCGCACAATTAACAATTTCCAAGTAACAATTTTTTCTCACACATAGGAAAAATCGGTGAACGACTGTTTACACTGAACGATCTGCGAATCTTTGACGAACGACGATTTTAGAAAATGTTGTAAGATGAAAATGAACGATTTCTCGCTCGTCGCTTGATCGTTCGCTGCATTTACATGTACGATTATCGTTCGATTTGGATCGTTATTGTGCAAATTCGCACGATAATCGTTCCGTGTAAATGCAGCATGACAGGAATAGATGAGCAAATACTTTGGGGAAAATTTATCAAACTGGTATAAAGTAGAACTGGCTCAGTTGCCCCTAGCAACCAATCAGATTCCACCTTTCATTCCTCACAGACTCGTTGGAAAATGAAAGGTGGAATCTGATTGGTTGCTAGGGGCAACTGAGCCAGTATCACTTTACACCATGTTTGTTAAACAGATATACAGTACATACACCGCAGTCCATCAATCACAGGGCGGTTCTTTTCCCCATAATGCACCACTTGCTACATTTGTTAAAGTTGGCAATATGCTTGCTCCGATAGCTCAGTACTTTCCCTTATCACTGCCTGCTCACCTGAGCGGAGTGTGCATGTGTTCTGTATGGGCAGTAATCCTCTGATAGACATCCCAGAAGGTGGCTTATCCCCCTGATAACAAGAGGGTCAGGAGTCCCCATACTTACTAGAGCACAGGTGTCCAACTCAGGCCCTCCAGCTGTTCAAAACTACAATTCCCATCATGCCTGGACAGCCAAAGCTTTAGCTTTGGCTGTCCAGGCATGATGGGAATTGTAGTTTTGTAACAGCTGGAGGGCCTGAGTTGGACAGCCCTGCACTAGATGGTTGATGAGCCTATCGTGTATTGCTTGCCCTGCTCATAGACTGTGTCGCGTCATCGGACCCCTCTTCTGATGAGGTCCCAGAGATGGCCATCCCCTGTATTCCTATAGTAAGTGTATGGAGCAGGGGTTGTACATGCCGTTCCAGGAACTAGAAACCATTTTTATGAACGGTGGGGGTCACTTATCATCTCTCCTGACAACCCCTTTAAGTCACACTTTGATGTATTCTGGGTGTTTCAGAGACCTGCCATAGCTTGGATTAAGTTTCCCAAGTGCAGTGCCCGTCGCTGAGCTAATCCACTGGCACATGTGACAGAAGATGCTTCAGTGTGACTTATGCCACTGATTGCTTTCATAATGTCGCATTCTAATTGGACTTGTCAGAAGTGTCAGCAGGCTCGGGCTGCCCTGTTACATCATGTCATCTGAGCCAAAGGCATGTGCACCGAGCGTTCAGAACAGTGTGCAATGACACACATGTATAAGTAATGTGATCTGTGTACATCCAAGCTGTTCTGCAACTACAACTCCCAGCATGCCCTAGCATTCTCAGAGTGTCAGCACATCTGAGAGAGTCACAGGATCCCACCGTCATGCCCCACACTGACCTCTGTTACATAACCCTGTAAAACACTGGACTATTCTGTGTTCACCCACCATAAAAGTCAGTGATCCCCCTCAGCCTGTGGGTCACGGCTCATCGCTGCGGGTGTGTTGTAGGCTGGTTCAGCACTGCTAGCATTTTCCACTTGATTATTTCTCCAATGAGCTGTTTGAACTTGTAGATTATACCCCAGCGCTCGGATCACAGGCCTCGCATCTTGACATGAACATTGGTAAATTTCAGCCTGATGCCAATGGTTCTTCCCCTTCTAATAGCGGCTTGTCTCACATCTACACTTACAGATCATAGTCCCCTGAATGGGGGGGGGGGAATAACCAGTAGATGAATTTTTTATTTTTTATTTTTGCATTGATCTCATATCAACCAACATTTAGGGTATGTGCACACTACGGAACCCCAGCGGTGCACCCGCTGCAGTTTCCGCAGCTCGTCCCCACTCGTGGACGTTGGTGGACGCGCGCATCTCTGCTGGTCCCATAGGCTTCTCTCTATGGTTTTCCAGATTCCGCCTGATAAATGAACCTTCTCATTTTTTGGGCGGACAGCAGAATCTGCTAAACCATAGAATGAAGCGTATGGGACCAGCAGAAATACGAGCAGGGGCGAGCTGCGGAATCCACAGCGGGTAATCCACCATGATTCTGTAGTGTGCACGTACCCTCAAACATTTAAAGTGTCATCACTGTCATCTTCACATTCTAAGTGCTGATGCTGTCAGGTCAAGGAGGCACATGGTAAACTTCATTAATCCATCTGTCTTTCCACAACATGCCAAGTGTCAGAGGCGTTCTTAAGCTCCTGAACTGCTAAAGGCTGGAACACTTCCTCGCTCCCCTTCACATCCCTGTCCCTGCTTGATTGACAGTCAGCTGGGAGCTGATCCTTGCTTCCAAGTTTCCACAATTTATATATGGACAGTGCAGGGGCCTGGCTGTCAATCAAGCAGGATAGAGATGGGTGGGCTTTACAGCCTTACAGTGTTTCCTGGGGCTTAGGAACACCTCTTTGATGCTTGGCACCAGAGAATAAAAGTTCTGGAAGCACAGACAAATATATATATATATATATATATATTAACCATGTGTACCATGATAGTGTGGAACCAGTGATAGACTGGAACAGGACGTGTGGATGACAGACTCCCTTTAAGCCCTGCCCCATGAACACTTCCAAAGGTCCCTCTTTTGGTGGCGTTTGCATTAACCTAGTCCTTTTATGATGCAGTTCCTAAGAATCGGGGCTCTCCTTTATCACTCAACTATGCAGATGTGAGGATTAGGGCCGACAGACATGGCTGCTCTGTGTGCACAGACAGGGACACATTCATTCTGAGGATATGCGGTGGGACCACTGGAGTTGCCACATGTGCTCTGTGTAAAGAAGTTCTCTCACCACGGTGTTATAAAACACTGATGTGTGAACGTCCAGCTGATGAAATCCTCACAGGTCTGGAGAACCGTCAGCTTTATTCTCCCATGGAGGAGATTCTCTAGTTTAGGCATTAGGCTGCGTTCACATTACATTTGTGCTCTGTGGCACAGATACTTTGGCAAAATGTTAGAATAGGATGGCAATGTGCCATTGTTTTTTGTGGTGAGATGCCAACATATCTGAGCATGGATATGTATGCCCCCATGGTCCAAATGTTGTCAGCTAGTGACTACATTCAGGTCATTTTCTGAATATTTATAGGGCTTGGACCCTAAGGGTATGTTCACACTACGGAATAATATGCGCGGAGATTTCAAGCGGATTTCACCGCGCAGCCTCTGCTTAAAGTTCCACCCATCCCATAGACTCAACAATATTTGCTGGCGAATTCCGCCATGCATTAAAGTCTCTGTGCATATTCCATAGTGTGAACATACCCCAAAGTGTGGTGTACTGCACTTCATATTCTGAGTGTCAACATGAATGTGTGAGAAAGTGGACTGGATCTGTTCTGTAGCTGACAATATTTAGGCCATTAAAGGGGTTGTCCAGCGAAAATATTTTTCTTTCAAATCAACTGATATCATAAAGTTATATACATTTATAGTTTACTTCTATTAAAAAAACTCAAGTCTTCCCATACTTCTTAGCTGCTGTATGTCCTGCAGGAAGTGTTTCATTTTCCGTCTGACACAGTGCTCTCTGCTGACATCTCTGGCTGAGACAGGAACTCTGTCTCGGTTTTAAATGAATCCCCATAAAAAAAACCTCTCCTGCTCTGGACAGTTCCTGTCTCGGCCAGAGATGTCAGCAGAGAGCACTGTGTTAGAAAATCAAACATTTCCTGCAGGACATACAGTAGCTAATAAGTACAGGAAGACTTGAGATTTTTAAATAAAAGTAAATTACAAATCTATATAACTTTCTGACACCAGTTGATATAAAAGAAAAAGATTTTCGCTGGAGTACCCCTTTAAAAGGTTTATGCCGGCTTATTAAAACATGGCCGCTTTCTTCCAGAAGCAGCACCACTCTTGTCCTCAGTTTGGTTGTGGGTTTAGCAGTTCAGTTCCATTGATGTGATGGAGCTAAATTGTAATACCACACACAACCCGAGGACGGGGATAATGCTGTTTTTGCAAGAAAATGTTGTGATCCTGAATAACTCCATTAATGTCTATGGGGCCCATGCATATCCATGATCAGATATATTGGCATCCAATTTAGACAAGTGCCAATGTGGATGCTGCATTCATGATGGGCACTCAATGAGCCTGGTAGGGTAACACATGGAGGCCAGGTGGGCACATACTATGGAGTTTAGGGGCCTTATTCAGATGCTGATAGCGAGTGTTGAGCAAAGGTGCAAACTAGGAATAAACTGCATTCTCATCATGGTGAACGAGAGATGCTGACAGCTATCTGATACCTCTGGGAAAGGAAAATCCAGCGAGTTACTAAGACGTAAGAAAAAAATTAGTAGGGGAAGGAGAGCAAGAGTTCCTGTATCCTTTAAGGGGTTATCCAGCGCTACAAAAACATGGCCACTTTTCCCCCTACTGTTGTCTCCAGTTCAGGTGCGGTTTGCAATTAAGCTCCATTTACTTCAATGGAACTGAGTTTCAAAACCCCACCCAAACTGGAGACAACAGTAGGGGGAAAAGTGGCCATGTTTTTGTAGCACTGGATAACCCCTTTAAAGGGAACCCGTCACCATGAAAATGCTACCAAAGCTATTGGCATCATGTTATAGAGCAGGAAGAGCTGGGTGGATTGATATATATCTTTATGGGAAAATATTCAGTATAACTTGTAATTTATTGATTAAAATCTATGATGTTTCCTTGTTAAAGAGTCCAGTCTATTGAGTGACACCGCCCACTGGACTCACCACAGAATGAGCAGGGATTTCTATCAACATGTAACAATTTATACCGAATCTTTTCCTACATACATATACAGTGTGTGTGTGTGTGTGTGTATATATATATATATATATATATATATAATATATATATATATACACACACACACACTTGCCTCCTCCTGCTCAATAACGCGATGGCAATAGATAAGATAGCATTGTTTTGATGACAGGTTCCCTTTAAGCACATTTTGCAGCTTCTTTCCATTTACTCATGTCTAGGGGCCTACATGGTCCTATTCACTTGAATAGATTTGTGTTGGCCCAGAGCTCTGCTATACAGAAGATCAGGTAAATAGGAATCTGCCCCCTTCATTTTTGGGAACAGTGAAGGTCTTAAATGTCAGATGCTATAAGATGTGAATACCCCTTTAAGAGCAATAGAGTGATCTGAACTGTGAGTTCACATGTATTCTGGCTTTATACGAGCAGCACTAGATGATGGCCGCCCCACCGCTTTACTGATGTATGGTTTGTGGTTTACAGTCCCATAACTGAAGTGAGTGCCTTGTTCCTGTAGCTGTCTGCAGTCAGATGACAATGACGTGTACACTGCAGGCACAATGCATCTTGTCTGTGTGAACCGTCTACTTACGGCTTCTTTCTTCAGAATTAGTGACCTTAACAGAAAGCCACAAACTCCTATGTTCCCACAGGCTTCATGTATATGACCTGTGGGTTTCATTGAGGTATCTCGCATTAAAGTGTCACTGTTGTGTGTTTTTTTGCAGAAATCAATAATACAGGCGATTTTAAGAAACTTATAATTGGTTTTATTAGGCAAATATGCCATTATCTGCATTCAAAAAGACTTTCCCCAGGTCCTCCCCTTCTCCTCTCTCATCCACTGCTCATTATCAGGAAATCTGGACTCTTTTACAGCAGTTGTGCCCTGTCTAACCTATGGAAGGGAGGAGGGAGCAGAGAGCAGAGAACAAAGGTTTACACAGCGGGACCTGTGTGAAAGCCATTATTCAAAGGTCAGTGCTGACTTCAGAGGAGATAGCCCTAGCCCAGTGATGTAGCTGTAAATTAACTCTTTGTCCTGTTTTGGTGCCTCATCTCCCTCCACCCCTTGCTTTTCTATAGAGAACAATGAAGACAGGGGGGAGAGCTTCAAACCGCTTTTTCATGATAAAAAATGCATTTTTCGCCTAATAAACCCAATTACAAAGTTTCTTAAAAATCGCCTGTACTATTGATTTCTTAAAAAAAAAAAAATAAATAAAATTAAATGACAGTGACACTTTAAAAGTTCTCTATGGGATGTTTCCCAGGTCCGCCATGATCTGAATATACTTCTATCCCTACTGTATAATACTACAGGAATGATACTGCCTGAAGACTGGAATTAAGAATCTCTGACATAGACTGTGGCGAGGCCTCGCTATAGTCATAGATACTTGTACTCGCAGAATCCTTCAGATTCGGTCCCTGGGTCAGACATGCTGCCAGGGCACAGATTGTTTATTTGCTCACAGCTCAGGATTCATCCGCAGAGGGTAATGTGTTTGCTCCGAGCATAGACAACGCTGTGCTGTGCATATAAACAGCAGCCCCAAGTACTGAGACACGCTGAGCATTACTGACCTCAAGCACATTTACTGCTAAGAGAAAATACAGCTCTTTATACAGCTGTGATACATAGAAGATGATGATACTTCTTACTTTTGGGGTATGGTTATGGAGACCCCCACAATCTCTTGAATGAACAGACAGAGGGCTTCTCTCCATCTCACTTGTTGCTGCAAGAAAGGGACCCCTAGATTATGTATAGAATCTGTCTCCTGCAGCAAGTAGAGAGAAGCGCTCAACTGAGCGCTTCTTCTTGTGATCGTGGGGTCTCAGCACCCCGTCCCTGACCCACATGTATCTATGATTGCAGTCCTGCATGAGTTCCCATTCAATGGAAGCAAACAGAGTTCCCTACCATAGTATCCAGTGTGGGGAATCAAAGCTGGAAAAAAAAAATTCCATTGTGTCATGTGAAATTCTTGAGGAATTTCCTAAACTAGATAAAACTGTAGCAAACTCTTTTACAGTACAAGGAAGTGATAGACTAAGAGCTATATAACAGACTGTGGCAAGGCCTCCTAGTATATGACGATTAAAGGGATTGTCCAGGATTAGATAGACCTGACAGGTGTCAAACCTTCAGCTCTCCAGATTTCCGTCATGCCCGGACCGCCATAGCTTTGGCTTTTCAGACGTGATGAGAATTGTAGTTTTCCCAAATCTGGAGGGTGGGAGGTTTGACACCTGTGATCTTATCCTTGACCTGTATCCATCTGCTGTGCGTATCCCTTAAAGGGGTACTCCAGCAAAAATCTTTTTCTTTCAAATCAACTGCTGTCAGAAAGTTATACAGATTTGTAATTTACTTCTATTAAAAAATCTCAAGTCTTCCAGTATTATCAGCTGCTGTATGTCCTGCAGGAAGTGGTGTATTCTTTCCAGTCTGACACGCTGCTCTCTGCTGCCACCTCTGTCCATGTCAGGAACTTTCCAGAGCAGGAGAGATTTTCTATGGGTATTTGCTACCGTTCTGGACAATTCCTGACATGGACAGAGATGTCAGCAGGGAGCACTGTGTCAGACTGAAAATAAAACAACATTTCCTGCAGGACATACAGCAGCTAATAAGTACGGGAAGACTTGAGATTTTTTAATAGAAGTAACTTACACATCTATATAACTTTCTGAGACCAGTTGATTTGAAAGAAAGATTTTTGTTGTATAACCCCTTTAAATACATTCCCAGACAGCAGTATCCCTTTAAGGGACCCACCATTTTTAATATGCGCAGGGTGACACACTCTATAATAAGTCATTTGCATTACACTGTGTGACTCCTATTTGTTTTGAATTTAATGTCATGTTTATTATTTCAGTGGAAGATTTCCCCTTTAAGTCCTTCTTTTCGGTGACACATAACCTTGTGAAGGTATTGTTTCATAGCTATTCTGTATTCTCATCGGAAACGTTTCTGTCTCAGGGGCACCATGACTGAAGAGGAGCAGTTTGTGAACATTGACTTGAATGACGACAATGTATGCAGTATCTGCAAGCTGGGCACTGACATCGAGACCCTGTCGTTCTGCCACATCTGCTTTGAGATGAGCATCGAGGGTAAGAATGACTTGTCAGGTTTTGTTTGCATAATGCGAGATGATATGGATGAACTGCTAAAAGAGGCGTTCGCCTTATTGACTACATTTTAAAGGACAGATGGAGGAAACCTTTATTATGGTTGATTAGGTGTTTATTTCATAGTTATAAATTGTTTTACATTTGCTTTAAAGGGGGACTCCGGAGAAATAAGTATCAAATAGAGTCAGAAAGTGATATTACTTATAGTACTTATCAGCTGCTGTATGTCCTGCAGGAAGTAGTGTATTCTTTCCAGTCTGACAGTGCTCTCTGCTGCCACCTCTGTCTATGTCAGGAACTGCCAAGAGCTGTAGAGGTTTTTATGGGTATTTAATACTACTGTCATCATGTAACTGCAGCCAATAGCAGAAAAGAGAAAGCAGAAATGCCCACTCAGCCACTCGCTGGCCCAGACCGGTCACCATCAGCCAGTGCATGGTTGAGAGGCTGCGTTTTTAGAGGTTATCAGGAAGCAGTAATGGGAGGGGACCTGGACATAACAGGGAAGGCAGTGGCAGGGATCAGCCTTGTGAGGATCCTCTTATTGTTTTTATTCTATTTCTTTTAAGTAACCTTTTTATTTAACTTGACAACCCCTTTAACCCCTTAACAATCAAGGGCGTAAATTTACGCCCTTTTGTCGTTAAGGGCATTGAGAGGGGGGCCGCACGGCGCCCCACTCTTAACCGCCACAATCCCGGGTGCTATCTGCAGCCCGGGACCGCGGCAATTAGCGGGCATGGTCCAATCGCCATGCGATCATGGATCTATGCAGTATATACTGCATAAATCTCAATGAGAGATCAATGTGGCTATACTAGAAGTCCCACAGGGGGAATAACCCGAACCCCAGGGGGACTTCTAGTAAGTGTGTAAAAAAAAAAAAAATGCTCTTTTAATAATAATCCCCTCCCCTAATAAAAAAAAATTATGAAAAGTGATCAAAAAGTTACATATACGCAAACAAGGTACCAACATCTGACACCTCACACAGGCCCATAGACCTAGGGCTGATTCTGGGGTCTCTGCCGCCTGAGGCAAACCTCAGGCAGCCGCCCCCTCACTAATGCCCGAACCCCCCCCCCCCCTCTGCGTGCCCACCTGCAGCAAGCCCCGAACCCCACGCCCACCCGCAGCAAGCACGGACACCCCCCACCCCCCCGAGAAGCGATCGCCGCAGCGTGGACCCCGCCGACCCCGGCCACTCACCACGGCCAAGTCACCCAGGAGTGCTGCGGGGTGACGTCGCAGGAGCCCAGCGGGACGTGGGGACAGCAGTGACCGTGGGCGGCGGGCTGGCTGCAGCGGGACAGGTGAACGGCTGCTGTCATTTTTGTTAAGTGAAACTTAACACAAATGACAGCAGGGGGAACATTATGCCGCCCCTGCAGGACCCCAAAATCTGCCGCCTGAGGCGGAATGCTCATTCCGCCTCATGGTAGAAGCGTGCCTGCATAGACCAAAAAATAAAAGCGCTATAAGCATGGTAATGGAGCGATGTTAAAGAACATTTTCTTTTTTTAAAAAAAAGGTTTAAATTTTTTAAAAGCCATCAAATAAAATAAGTTACACAAGTTATATATCGTTGAAATCGTACTAACTTGATAAACATGTATAGCAAGTTAGTTTTACCCTAGGGCGAACGGCGTAAACACGAAACCTCCCCAAATAAAATATATACTGTATTTTTATTTTTTTTTTTCAATTTCACTAAACATTTAACTTTTTTTTTCTGGTTTGGCAGCATACTTTATGCAAACATTCAGCCTGTCATTGCAAAGTACAATTAGTGGCGCAAGAAATAAGGGCTTATGTGGGTCTCAAGGAGGAAAAAACCAAAGTGCAAAAATGGAAATTGGCCCAGTCCTTAAGGGGTGAAAGGGCATTATAGTGAATCTAAAAGAGACAATACTCACCTGGCCCATCCACCACTACTGCCGCTGTTCTGACAGTACCCGGGTCCCTGTTGCTCACTATTCCTGGTGACTTGCAGGAAATACTAGTATATAGTGATCCCTCTGAGCGACTGATGGGCTGTATGTTAGGACGTCACCAGGAAGTGGAGAGTATTAGAGAACTGAGGATCTACAGTAGGGACCCAAGCATGGAATGGCAGCAGATGGGGCAGATAGGGAAGTTGAGTATCTCTTATTTTTTTTAGGCACCCTAACATTGTTACAAAAACATTTCCTAATAACAGGTTTGTCATGATTTAGCAGTAAAGTTTGGCGCTGTGTCTGCGGATCCTGTGTCATACCGGAGGCAAATTCTTCCATCTTTTCCTTATCAAACACTCCTGTTCCCTTATTCTGATAATTTATGTGTGCTAAGGGATTGTTTATTTCTTTTCCTGAAATATCAGAGCGGCTTCACCAAAAGCCAAATAAGAACACCTCAAAAATGAATAATACATTGCAGCCAAGTGCGGGTATTGTATCGTCGCTGGAATCGTCCGTTGATGTCTGGGACCGGAAAGTTTAGTCGTTTACATTTTAGGACTAGAACTTGCGTCTGTTTTCTCGATCTCTGGGGATTCATGTGTTTTCATACCAACATCCTGTCCTCCCAAAAGTTCTATAAACCGGATGCGTCTGCTAGCTCCAGTCCTACGTTATCTCCGCAGGTTGTTGCAGGGCAGGATAATATTGACTGCAATGTTTGTAATGTGATTGTATAATCTGGTTTACTGCCACATTGAGTCACAGCAATGATTGCAAGAAAATAAACCCACTAAAAACCTTCTGCCTCACTTCACTCTTGGCAGCCTGAAGCTAAGTCAGCAGACTATGACTACTTTACCCTAATCCGACAGTCTTCTGTCTATGGAGAGTGCAGAGGAACCTAGAATCTGACAAACGTTCTTGGATACCCTGTTTTGGATAGAAATTGCCATTGCCGGATATGACTGGTGGACGATGCATGCTCCTTGCATTATCAGTCAGTGCAGAGAGCCATGGATAAGCTGTGGAGTGATTGTAGCTACTATATGTTACATTGCACTATTAGTGATGCACTTGTACAGCTACATTAAAGTTATATTGTACCACTTAAATGGGTTGTTTACTAAAAAAAATATTTCAAATCAACTGGTGCCAGAGATTTGTAATTTGCTTCTTTAAAAAAAAAAAAATCTCCTGCCTTTCAGTACTTATCGGCTGCTGTATGTCCTGCAAGAAGTGGTGTATTCTATCCAGTCTGGATGGTGCTATGGACAGTTCCTGACATGGACAGAGGGGGCAGCAGAGAGCATTGTGTGAGACTACAGAGAATACACCACTTCCTGCGGGACACACAGCAGCTCATAAGTACTGGAAGACTGAAGATTTTTTTATTGGAAGTAAATTACAAATCTCTGGCATTTTTTGGTACAAGTTGATTTAAAAGAAAACTATTTTTGGTGAAAAACGCCCTTAATATTGTGTCTGACATTCAGGAATGACCTTTTTTAGGTCTATTTACTCTCTGAGCTGTAAATTCCTTGGTAGTAAAAAAAGAGACTTTTGTCCGGTTACTAAAAGGCATTGATAACCAGATCAAACAGGGCAGTCTAGACAAAGATTTTCTGTCAATATTATTGCCCAGAAGGTGTTCAGCCTTTGATTCTAATGGTTTCCATAGACTAGGCTATAACTTATCAGAGCTTTTTTTTTTTTTTTTTTTGGTCTTTAAAAGCTCTGGACATCTCTGACATGTTAAAAATGATTTAAAGTCCTGCATAATGCAAGATGTGATGTCTTTGCGTCCATTATGCAGCTGCCGTCACTAGCTCTCGTGTATCAGCTCGGCTTTATTCCTAGAAAGCTTTCTCCTTCCACAGCCCCACTAGGAATTTCTTAGCTTTGCTGACAGACACTGATGCTGAGGAGTATGTGAGGCTGAGGAGTATGTGAGGCTGAGGAGTATGTGAGGCTGAGGAGTATGTGAGGCTGAGGAGTATGTGAGGCTGAGGAGTATGTGAGGCTGAGGAGTATGTGAGGCTGAGGAGTATGTGAGGCTGAGGAGTATGTGAGGCTGAGGAGTATGTGAGGCTGAGGAGCATGTGCTCCCACCTGTCTCTTCCTAGGCTGAGTTTGCCTTTGCTTTTTTCTTTTCTCTTTACAGTCATATACAGCTGATAAGACTAAAGGCCCTTTTCCACGGAACGATTTATTGGCCGTATTCGGACGATATCGGCCATTGCGGACGATAATCGTCCCGTGGAATAGACGGCAGACATCAGCCGAGGTCGTTTATGTTGGCTGATTGTTGTGCCGCTTGTTTTTCAAACATGTTGAAAAACAAGCGGCTGTCATAGCAGCAATATGCTGCCGTCGCTCCGCGGAATAGGAGTGGCAGCAGCAGACCGCCGCTATCCTCCATGGGCTGCCCGCGGCCCCTCCCGTACTCACCCGCTCGCTGCTTTCTCGTGAAATAGCGGCGGCAGCAAGTGGGGAATGAGGGGCGAACGAGGGCTGCTAGCGCTTGTTTGCTCCTCTCCGGCCTGTGGAATAGGGGCTTGTATATTCCTTTGTGTACTGTGTGATCTGCTCTCCCTGAAGATGTGGATGCTACCTGCCCCTCTCCACATCTATAATTTACATTCACAAGTTGCTTACGCATTAAGTTATTTATTTATTGAGGGGAGGGGGGGTCTGGGGCAATTGACTTTTATTGAGCCTAACATAGTTTAAAGGAGAAGTCCAGGGATTTTGAAAATCAGACAGCCGGTAGAGGGGGAATTTGATAACATGTATGAACTTACCTCTCACCCTACACGCAGTGAGTGGCGGGGCCGGCCTAGGACTCCCAGCAGGCTCCAGGATCTCTGGGATGTACACACCACGACCCGGCTAATGGACTGGCCGCTCAGCCAGTCAGTGACTGGGACGGGGCGCCACTCCAGTCGCTGATTGACTGAGTGACCGGTCTATCAGCCAGGACAGGCATTTTCCCCTGAGTTGTGATGACGTCCAGCATGGGTCCTGAGGCAAGTGCTGCCGCTCTTCACGAGCACGGGAAGAGGTAAGTTAGTACTTGTAATAAAATTCCCAGTCGCTGACGGATTTTCTAAATCCCCGGACATCTCCTTTAATAGTGACTGATCATCAGCATCCCTTATGAATATGTTCTAATGAGAGGAGAAAGAACAGAGAGGCTGCACACAACCAGCAGGACAACCAGCTATATGATAGGGTTACACAGACCCTACAGCAGATAGATAGAGTTTAATAAAGGTGATGGTCTCAGCACTCCATAATATATAAAAGACAAAAGCTTTACTTCATATCACAATCAGGCTAAAAGTCCATGTTGGTGCGAGACCAATGCGTTTCGCACAGAAGCACTTACTCGTGGTCTACATTACACATATGCACATACAAGTTGAAAACAAAAGAAATCAGATCATAGTTTAACACGTCGAGAATCATCATATCACATGACACGACAAGAGGAGCTGCAACTTTCGTACTGTTTACTTGAGCAGAGCAGTTTGTCTTTTTGGAGTCTTTGCCCAGTGATCTTCTATATATCAAGGCATGTTGTACTTTATCAGAAATACACATCAATCCATCCCACCTGAAAGTCTACTAGTGTGAACCTACCCCAAGCTATTTTTTTCCCCTCTTCATCTGATCAAATGTAAATATTTAATCTGGATGTGTAAATATTTTATAGGTGCAGCCTGTTACCTAGTCTTTTTATACTGTAGGCAAAGTCAGGTCTCTAACAATGCAGATTCAGGTGTTTTTTTTGTTTTTTTTTGTTTTTTCTTTATTCCTATATCTTTTCATGCTTCTTTGAGTATGTTTTAGTCAGGGTTTTGTAGACCAGCGCTGTCCAACCTGTGGCTCTTCAGCTATTGGAAAACTACAACTCCCAGCTTGCCCAGACATCCTTTGAGCTACAGTGTGCAAACCACAGCGTGGTTGACATCATTTATTGCATTTCTGTGGCTTTTTGTTTTCTTTTTATGCCTTTTTTGGCAGCAAATTATTGCATAACACATTTTAAATGCTTGCAAAAAAATTTCAAGTATTTTTTCAAAGTGCTGGAAGAATAACGTCTGTGTGGAAAAGCTGTTCTGGTGATTCAACAAGAGTAAATCCTTTGAGGTTATAGGGTGAACTGGTTGTGAATATTGTGCTGACCATATAGACACAACACAAGAACCTCATGTTTAGCCCCACATCTAATTCATATACTCTCCACCCATCTGTAGCTTGTTGCTAGACGTTGTCATTTGACCTATATGTGCAGAAGATTTCAGGTCAGTATAACTACAGTCCCACAAAGTGAACTTGGAGGACAGGATGGGACAGTAAGGCACCGACAGTAACAGACCCTCTAGCGTCCTGGTGCTAATGCATGTGTTCTGTCTCTGTTCCATCATGCAGGAGCTGGCATTGTTTGATTCCATCTTTGTTAAAGTGCTGGCTTGTGGCTATGGATGTTTTGCATTGCCCTCCCTAAAGGATTAAAGGAATTGTCATTCTTTCTAATGCATGGAAACTGAATAGAGTATACAATAAACGGCAAAGACAGGCTGCTATATTCTAGACAGAATAGAGCAAATACATTTCTTTAGAGCAGCCCTATATTCTTATTCACATATAAAACTTAAAGCAGTTGTACACCTTTTTGTAACAGGCTACAAGTGTTCGGTTTTCCTGCAGCGCCTCCGCAGGAAGAATTAAGCACTACACCATACCCACTGTGGTTGGGCTGTGCACAGACATGCCTAGTCCTCCAGAGAGAGACACTCTGTGTAGCCAAGCATTGTTTCAAAACTATCTGTTGCAAAACTACTATTCCCATCATGCCTGGACAGCTAAAGCTTTGGTTCTCTGGCCATGATGGAAATTGTAGTTTTGGAATGGGGGGAAGGGGGTATATCACAACTTTCTGATATACTTTGTGTATTCAACCATTGTTGAGATATTTGTAGGCAGCCAGTGAATCTGATCACGCTTGTATACATTAAGAGACTGCAAGCCTGTGCATGCCTAGTCCTACGGGGAACTGAACATAATTGTATCCAGTCTGGGCAGATCTACACACCCTGGACTACAGACTGATACATTGTAGCAAACCACCAGAAACATTTATGTGGCTGCTAAGATATTTTACTCATGATTGAATACAATTGTATCTAATGGTGCGTTTACACGGCACGCTTATCGATAATCTTTCAAGTTTTCGCAATGATCGCACTTGTGCGATAATCGGCTCGTGTAAACACAGCAAACGATCAAGCGACGAGCGAGAAATCGTTCATTGTGATCTTTAAACATGTTCTCAAATCGTTAGCTAAAAATTTGCAGATTGCTTTGTGTAAACAGGGTGAATCTTTGAAAGACTATGTGTGAGATGGGCTTAAGCGATCTTAAAAACGATCGCAATAACAATTTTTCTAACTATTTATTCGTCTAAACGTTGATCGTTATAAAAACCAAATTGTTGCTTCAAAATCGTTAAACGATTAAATGGACTAATTATATCTCCATGTAAACGTAGCATAACACGAGAGCAGGATTGGTTACATATGAATTTTCTCATTCACTAATAATTTGGATAGAAATGGAGACTCTAAATATTTTAGAAAGTTTTAGAACTTTTACATGATACATCTTTTATTCATCCAACCTAACAGAAATAGATGGTCTAGCCTCAAGATAGACTATGAATATTAGATTGGTGGGAGTCTGGCTCCTGACACCCATACAGATCAGCTTTGTGCATATTTGCAATGGCCATATTATAGGTAGTAGGTAGTTATAGGTAGTAGGGTTACAAGGTTCTGCAGTGTCCGGGACAGACCTGGTTGTAGGGTAAAGTAATCAACTCCCATTAGCAGTGGTAACACTATCCCTTCTCCCTGTGTGGAACTTCACATTTCTTGACGTCTCCCGTTTTTGCCACAACATAATGGGCAGAAGGGTAACTGGTAATGTGGAACTTCCCAATTGTGTCTGCCACATTATCCCGGAATCTGCATAATCAAGTTTTATAATGGAAAATTAACAGAGAGAGACAGGACAAATCACTGAGCAAACCTAATGAGCCTGGAGAAGCTCACCCTGTGGAAACGAGAGCGCTTTGGTGGATATACGGCTGCCTTGCTTTTCTGTTTTGGAGATAACATTTAACATAGCACATTAAGCGCTGTAATGTTTCCACAGTCAGGTCTTTTTGTTTTACTTGGCGGCTGTTTATTTTATTTATTTTATTTTCTATTGTTTCTCGTTGGGTGGAGGGGCGTTTGTGAGATATTCAGATACAAATATACAGAATTCTGTATTGATCTTTTAGAATGATAAACTATGTAGCTATTGTAAATGGATCTGTCAATTTGGCTGACAGTTATGCACATGCATACTCTGCTTACCTTACTGTGCATTTGCATTCAATTTGGAAATGAGAGAAAGCCGCTGCCGGATACCTGGTGTTGGCTAGTCTAGGACAGGTTAGCCCAGTGGTAGTATTCTAAAAGTTCAACCTCGGCACTCACCATAATGCTTCATAATATTTATTGTGGAAAAAAGTTCATCACAAAAATGCAACAGGTAGTTTCGGCGTCAAGCCTTCCTCAACAGCTTGACGCCGAAACGTCCTGTTGCCGTTGTATTTTTGTGATTATCTTTTTCCACAGTAAATATTCTGAAGCATTATGGTGAGTGCCGAGGTTGAACTTTTATAATACTGCTGGGATTTTTTTTCTTACTACGAGCACCACCTATAAACACAGAAGTGCCGTCCAAAAGACTTTTCAGCCCAGTGGTAGGGAATCTTGGCTCTCCTGCTGTTGCAAAACTACAACTCCCATCAGGCCTGGACAGCCAAAGCTTTAGCTTTAGTTCCCTATTCCTGGGTTAGCCATTCAGGACTCATAGGCTTTCATGTCATAATTTTATTAAGAACGATATTCATAGTCAACCAACTTTCCTATACACCGGTAAATGAAGAGGTTGGGCGCCATATTACTAGGCAGATATGCTATTCAGGATTCTGCCAGCTCTGGCTGCACATTACAGACCCATTATTCAACACTCCAGTGGGTTGAGGGCCCCATGGGGAATATTTATTACCTGCTTTCCAGTATGTGATGCACATGTCAGATTATCGCCTGAGCCCTTTATTATACTCATCGCTTATGTGTCAGCAGCAGCAGCACTGATACCTGTCCCCTCTAGTATACAGGTATTCATTTCATGTTCCGCGTCTGATGGAGCAGATTAAGACTTAAAAGTGAGCACAGTGGGGGGTGGAGGAGGCTTGAGGTGCTGAGCCTTGGCTTCCAGTCCTGTATCGCGGAGATGAAAGTTTGTTTTATTGCAAAGAGTTTTATCATTTACTCCTAGGCGGCTGAGATGGTGCACAGATGTCGGCTTCACACCTGAGTGGCCGTGCGTCCCCCATGGTGACAGTGCTCAGGCTGCTCATTTACAGCAAGTGACAAGAGACTCGTAAAGCCACACATTGTCATTCTGAAGCCACGCACTGGATTTTACCAAAGGAGATCGAGTCTTCAGCACATCATGTTTTTTTGTTTTTTTTCATTGTTTCCTATTATTTAGATTACAGGAATGGAGGCAAAATTGACTAAAATCTGGCCACTTACCAGGATTTGTCATTGTGCCGCTACATGTGGTGAATATACTAGTGATTCCCTTAAAAGATTTGCTGTTTATATGTTAATAATCCTTAAAGGGATTATCCAATTTTTCTAAGCCTTGATAAACCCTAAAGGGGTTATCCAGTAAAAATCTTTTTCTTTCAAATCAACCAGTTTTTGAAAGTTTTTATAAATATTTGTAATTTACTTTTATGTAAAAATCTCAAATCTTCCTATACTTATCAGCTGCTGTATGTCCTGCATGAAATGTTTTTTTTTTTTTTGTTTTTTTTTTGTTTTTTTTTATACAATGCTCTCTGCTGCCATCCCTGGCCGAGACAGGAACTGTCCAGAGCAGTAGCAAATCCCCATAGAAAACCTCTCCTGCTCTGGACAGTTCCTGTCTCGGAAAGGGGGTGGCATCAAAAAGCACAGCATCAGACGTAAAAGAAAACAACATTTCATGCAGGACATACAGCAGCTGATAAGTATGGGAAGACTTGATATTTTTAAATAGAAGTTAATTACAAATCTATTTTTAAATTTCTGAAACCAATTGCTTTTCACTGGGTAACCCCTTTGATAGAGAAGAGCCCCCTGCTTAGATCCTCATTTTTTGATGGAGAGCAGTTACAATGAGCATGTCTCCCTTTGGAGGACCTTGCCTTTCCTCTCCTGCCTTACATAGACGACCCATTGGTTTGAATGAACTCTGTAATGCCTGATTTTCCCCCTTTGGTGGCGCTGCACTGCAAAGAAATCAAACTATTGCCAAGTTTGTCCACAGATTACAGCTGATCACTGGGGTTTCCAGCACGGGGACATTCTGTGATCAAGGGGACCCTTCTAATAGGTGGGATTATCTAAAGTACAGAACTATACAAATGAACAGTGACAAATGATTGTTCAGAATGATAAACCCCTTCTGGAATGTTCTATCACTGTGCAAACACTAAAGTAAAAACAAAAAAATCCCCTACAATGCTGATTGTGTGCGTACATTTATATAGATAGTTATAGGCAGTGGTGTAGCTACCATAGAGGCAGGGAAGGCAGTTGCTATGGGGCCAGTGGAGGGAGGGGGCCCAGGGAAGATAAGAGCCTCCTGTGTCCTTTTGCTTAACCCCTTATTTACTGCAGTGTGTAAGTGACCCAGTGCTCTCTTACATGCTGCAACACAAAAAAAGAGTTAATAAGTTAAAGACAGTTAGCTCTCTGATTTACCTCTGACTTCTGTTCTCTGAGCTCCTGCAGGGGTCACGGGTTATCAGTGCAGGACTAGTGAAGGTGAGAGCAAATTATCTTCTGTATAAACCCTTTGTTTGTGTTGCAGCACGTAAGAGAACACTGGTTCACTTACACACTGCAGTACATGAGGGTTTAAGTAAAAGGGAGTCTGCTCCTGCCTGTATGTATATAACCATGAGGCTACTGATAGGCTGTTATAGTTAAATACAGTGGATGGACAGAACAAGCAGACATTGGCTTTCTCCTCTTTCAGTCACTGTTGTGGTTGCACGCAGGATTCTGCCTCGTGGCAAAAATAAATATACTCTTGTGGCCAATCACCGAATATATATATATATATATATATATATATATATATATATATATATATATATATATATATATATATATATATATATATATAATTTTAGTGTGTAGGGGAGGGGGGCCCCATACAGCTTTTTTGCTATGAGGCTCCTGGAATCCTAGCTACGCCCCTGGTTATAGGCCAGTGGCCTGTTTAAATTAGGCTGCATATAACACCATGGTCCTAGCCATCGAGAAGCCCTGGAGACCCCATCCTATTTTACTATATTTTCCTTTTGCTAACATTGCAGCACTGATAAAGAGAACATCTCAGGTTCTCACAACATTTATATAGTGATGGATAAAACAACCTGCAATGGCCCCCTCTATAGGAGGACCTATACTTCTCAGGTATACCTGTAAATGAAGCTTTACCTTTACAGCTCACTGACCCTGTACAGAGTCTTTATTAGACGGTTACTTTTACATGGGTGCTGGTCAAGTTTGAGATATATTAAAGGGGTTGTTCAGTTTTAGAAATCGTTTTAAGATAGGTCAGGCAGTTGTGGCTGGGATTCTGGGTCTTTTCAGTCCTTAGCATGACATAAGGAACGGCCCAGTGAACCAGTCAATAGCTGCACAGGCCTGGGCCTCTGCCAGTGATTGCTTCAGCCTTTCCTTGTATCAAGACAAGGACCTGGACACTATTGGAATGGTAGTCACTGTATGACTAATTAATAATTATTATTGTTGTTATTATATATTTTATTCTTGTTATTATTATACATTACATTATTATTATTATCTCCATATTGGAAGTTGTGTTTGTTTTTTTTGTTTTTTTTTTACAATACAATAGTCTGGAACTGACCTTTTTCTACTCCTGTGGGAGAGTTTTCACCTCTGTGCAGAGCAGGAGGCTGAGCTTAGGTGTTAATGGTTTCTGGTTTCAGTTGTATACTGAAGTCTCCTTTCACTTCAATCCTGCCTGTGATGATAAGGAGGAGACTGCCGGAAAGTTATCTCTACAGAACAGGAGGTCTCTGCTTAATAGGCTTAAAGGCCAGAATAAAAGCTGCAGTATGTCAGGATTACTCTATAATTTTATATATATGCACACATTTTTTTTAAAGGAATATTAGGAAAAAAATCGCATAAAATTCTTTTAAAATGTTTCATAAAAATGTTATTTAAATAGTTTGATGTTTTCTGACGACCTGTTTCCTTTAAGAATTTGGTGACATATAGGCATTTATTTGTATTACAGATCCCTTGTTTCAGCCAATCAGCATGGTGAGATGTCTGGTACTATATAGCGCTGCATAGCCCACATATTTCAGGTGTTTGTTTAGTTTATATGTCTTTTTAAGGAATGTCTAGCTGGATGGGGAGGGTTTGGCTGCCATTTTTAGCTCATGTAAACAGCTGTGGTTGGCGCAGCTGTCGGCACTAAGTGACCGAAAGTTCATTCCTGCGGGGAAATAGAGCAAAGGAGGAAGAGTCTCCTGTTTCTCAACAGCGGAGAACCGGGGGGGGGGGGGGGATGTTTTTGCATTTTTTTATTTTATTTTAACCAGTGACTTGTAATACTCTTGTTTCTAACTAAACTATATAAAAAATTTTTGTGTAGCCATGAAAGCCGGATGGCTGTGGGAACCTGCGTGCGATTTGGAGGCCCTGGCAGCTGCACAGCCTCTGCTGAATAAATGTCACTTGATGGAGCGGAAAGACTAAACTCGCTCTTAACAGCTTACAACGTGAAATGCACAAACATAATAGAGGTTAAGCAAGCAGTCGACCGCTCGCTGATTCCTACTTGTTAAAGTGACATTTGTTGGTGTAAATGACGAAGGAGTCTTCACGCTCAAAAGCCTCCCCTCTGAGACCTCCGTTGTTTGTGTGTGTGTGCACGGATTATGTGATGTAGCTTCATGCTCCCATAGAGCCGTCTGACTTGGGTTTAATTTTGTATTGCTTTCTGCACAAAAGGGACATTTCATGAAACAAAAAAGTGGAATCTGTGTGTGTTTTACTCTAATTTCTCCCATAATATGTGTGGATTTATATACGTGTATGAGGGCAAAACTGTGAAAGAGATTGTCCCATTGGGGCTCCATTTAGAAGCCAATGGGATTGTCTAGCACAAGAAAATTTGTGTGTTTTTTTTTTTTTTTTTTTAATTACTACTCAAGTACTAAAATTTTCTTTGGTAGCAATAGACTGGGCCTGTCCTGTTCAGATGAAAGAGAGGCTTCTGGGCATGCTCAGTTCCTTTATAGAGGTTATTCTACAGGGAGGGGGAGGCTGAGTTGTGAGCAGCAGCTATTGTGTGCACCTGTATTATCTATATTTTCTAGTGTCACCTGTCACTCCACCTGTGTGTCCACCTGTGTGATGATAAGGAGGACACTGCAAGGAAATCATCTCTACAGAATAGGAAGTCTCTGCTTACATTTAGGGTCCTATTACACTGAGCGATTTTTAATGATTAACGACTAACAATAAACTATCGCAAACGAGATTGTTTATCGTTAACCTGAAATCGTTCACCATATTACACAGAACGAAAATCGTTAGTTACGATCGATACTATGATCGTTTATTCCTTCTCATCCCAGAAAAACAATGATCAATGTGCTATTATACTGAATGATTAGTGAAAAAATGCGGAACTTGAACGAACGTGGAATTACAGTGAAAGATTAACGATAATCTATATCAACGACACACGAACGATTTTTCGATCGTTGCCTGCAATTACACAGAACAGTTATCGTTTAAATTCAAACGATTTAACGATTTTTCACACGATAATCGTCCCATGTAATAGGGCCCTTAGGCGTAGTGGCCAGAATGGAAACTGCAATATTTCAGGACTATTTTTATAGATCGTAAAATGGAAAATTAGAACAATTTTTTTTTTTTTTTTTTTTTTTTTTTTTACATGAAAACTCAAAACTGTGAAAACAGACATACTTACCTGCCCGATCCCTGCCACTGTTGTTCCAGCATTGGTGACACCCTGCTGTTTAAAGAGATTATCTAGGATTAAAAACAAAATCAAAAACAGCAGCACAGCTGTCCTCCTCTATTCATTTTAACTGATCCTGCAAAACCATACACAACCCATGGACAGGTTCTAAAAAACAAACAAAAAAAATAAAAGGGCATCCCTTTAAGGAAGCATTACATGAATGTATTGGAATTGGTGGAAAAATTAGAATTAGTTGGGTCACTGTTATCTGGGACTACCCCCTGCATTAGGATATACGTTATGCCGTATTCCATTCGCTCCTGAGGATCATAGTGCTGGTTCACTTCAATGGTCTATGCCATATGTATGGGGGCCTCCTGATTCTCTGCCAGCAGCAGATATCAGGGGAGAATTGGGAGGCCCCCATACAGATTAGATGGTTAGCTTGTCCAGCCAACTAATCTGATGTGTATGTGATTTGTGTGGAATAATGGAGTTTTAGAGATGACAACTCTAATATGTGAAGGAGGGGAGAGGCTGGAGCCCAGCTGGACGCTATCCAGCAGCATTTGTCCGCTATCCTCCACATAAGGATAAAGCAAGCCTCCGGATTTATACTTTAGCAATATGCTATGAGCCGGAGATTCACATTCCGTGCCTGGGGCTTAAATCTACACACAAGCGAGAAATTCCTTTTTCTTTTCTTTTTTTCTCTCTTCCAATTTGCAGCATAAGTTTTATCACAGCTGACCGGTTTAGTGACAAATCTGCCGGCTGCCTGTCTATTTCAATGTGCGATTACAACATTGAAGGAATATTTCTCCTTAAAATAGAGAAATGCCTAGACTATATCCTGCAGTTGTTTGCCTATTTGTCTGGAAGACACTGAATTTCTCAACGTGGAGACTACAAATGAGCCCATGGAGGTTGTAAGCCTCACTGTCCTTGTAATGCACATGGAAGATCAGGATGAACAATACCGTGTTGCATCCTCCCTTCTCAAGTCTTCCACTCCTTATCAGCTGCTGTATGTCCTGCAGGAAGTGGTGTATTCTTACCAGTCTGGATAGCAGGAGAGATTTTCTATAAGGATTTGCTATTGCTCTGAATAGTTCCTAACATGGACAGAGGTGGCAGCAGAGATTACACAGAATACACCACTTCCTGGAGGACATACAGCAGCTGATAAGTACTGGAAGACTTGAGATTTTTTAATAGAAGTAAATTACAAATCTCTGGCACTTCCTGGCACCAGTTGATTTAAAACAAATTGTCTTTGTTGAACTACCCCTTTAACACTGCTCCTTATAAAGTTCAGTTTGCAATTATGTAGAAGCATGACTAACATTACTAAGCAATGGCACTTCTGTATCTGCAATCTATATCAGTATCCTGAGATACAGATCAGGTTACAAAATAGGTCAGAAAAGCGTAACGTTTCTTAACATGCAATAGGTTAAAAAAATAATGCATAAGGGTAGAGCCACTTATCTCTCCAGGAACCTGTTTTAGTCATATAGTGGCCAGGCAGTAATGTTGGCCATATACATATAATTTGTGTTTGTTGAATGCCAGTTTGTCCGTCAGCCAACTCCTCCAATCCCTCTATATACACACAGACTTGGCTCAGGTGAATGCTTATTTGTTCTGAATAGAGTGAGGGGAGGTAAGACTCCTTCGGTGGCGGCTTATCTCCCCCAGAACAAAAGGATTGTACAGTTAAAATCCATAATTCCTGCCCTTTCTCTCTCCAATGTCATTAGAGTGTGTGTGTCGTGGTGGTGGTGGTAGTGGATTTGGCTCATACATTCATGTGTATAAGGTAAAAGGGAGAGTAAGCGGTCAGCCAAACAGGTATTAAAGTAGTATAAACACCATTAACAAGGGTTGCAAAGAATTTACAAGAATTAGAGTATTCCAGACTATGGACAGATCAAACTTTTCAGATTTAATTGGAGTCTCTCTCGAAAGACTCCCTAAGACCCTAGAGAGGTTCTGTACAAAATATAGCTAACATTACACCCTCTTTGTTCTTGTTTATGTCATTTGTAACCGGATTTATTTGAGAGACTAACTGGTTGCTAGGGATCTGTAGCCCAACAACAAGACTGGTTGCTAGGGATCTGTAGCCCAACAACAAGACTGGTTGCTAGGGATCTGTAGCCCAACAACAAGACTGGTTGCTAGGGATCTGTAGCCCAACAACAAGACTGGTTGCTAGGGATCTGTAGCCCAACAACAAGACTGGTTGCTAGGGATCTGTAGCCCAACAACAAGACTGGTTGCTAGGGATCTGTAGCCCAACAACAAGACTGGTTGCTAGGGATCTGTAGCCCAACAACATGACTGGTTGCTAGGGATCTGTAGCCCAATAACATGACTGGTTGCTAGGGATCTGTAGCCCAACAACAAGACTGGTTGCTAGGCAGTGTATTCATAGCAACAAGTATCAAATTACGTCATCAAAAGGAGAGGCCCGGCATCTTCAATGGTAGTGCCGACTGCTGTATCTTTCATTTTGCTAAGTATCAAATTACTGTGCCAAGGGGCAGTTACTTTAATGCCGTTCCTTATCTGATTTGTGTTAACCTGATTTTTGTAGATCGATAGGTAGAGGACTTCCTTTAAGGGGTGGTCTGGTCGCAGGTACTCATTTACAATTTTGAAGCCTCCCTACCCACTGACTTCCTGACTCAGTGGAGGGAAACCACGACCAGACAGGCATTCCTTTTGCCTGACAACTATAGTTTTATGTGGTGGCCATTCAATGGATGGGTTTACGTTTCGTCTCATGGAGGCGGGCAGGGGGGGGGGTTCACCTCTTTTACATCCATAATAAATCACACACCCCTTTTAATTGTTTTCCATCTCTTTTGTCTAAGACAACAGAAGCCATAGAAGTATTCACTTGCCTCCACTTTAAGAAAGGACGGTGCTGAGGAGTCTATTAGGCCGACGAGTCGGGTACACAACAGCGTTCATTCTGTGACCTAATTTTTTACTCTATTCCTGCGCGTCACACGTTTCATGTCCATAGTCCCTGTCAAGAATTTCAGCTCCTTTGCAAAATCGGCTAATAAGCATGAAATTAAAACATCCTCAATCCTATCTCGGCTCTGCAGTCCTACCTGCTTTCAGAACAAGCCAGTTGTTCAGGGAAAAAGTCTTTCAAGATTTTCAAATATTCTCACTTTAAGTCCCAAAACTCGAGCTTTTCATTTGGCGGCGGGTGATCTGCGGCCAGAACTCTCTGTGTTGTTTGTATAAGAACATTTACTTCTAATCTTCGGGAAGAATGAGGCTTGAAGTTAAGCTTCAAAACTTTAGCCATTTTAGAAGAATGTATAATGTCAAACATGTTGGTGTCCTCAGTAAGAACTTCAATGGTGTGTCTGTGCACATCACAGGTATATAAAGGAGAAACATTACATTTCCCGTACCAGACTTCAGTATAATAAATAGGATGAGAACATTTGCCTCGGGCTGAGTGCTGCCTGATGAAATAAGACCTAAGTAATTCATATATAACATTTATTCATCATCTAGGAAGGACCAGAGTATGAAATTAAAGTAAATTCTAATAATAAATGATGGCCGCTTATGGACTGTCTCCTAAATGATCTCTGCAGCTAAAGATGGGCCGCAGATACCGTATGTGTTTTAAGATTCACAGAGTCCCTTTTAATATGAGAGGCATTGCTGTAATCAGTTGATCATGATCAAGGGGAGTTGCCTGTTGACTGCTCACTTCCATAACAGCGACCACTACTGGGGGAGATGTAGTATTACATGTAGCTCTTTAAATACAGTGGTGCCTTGGATTACGAGCATAATTCGTTCCGGGACCGCGCTTGTAATCCAAATCTGCTCTTAAACCAAAGCAAATTTTCCCATAAGAAATTATAGAACTGCAGACAATTGGTTCCACACCCCAAAAATAATAATTTATTTTTCTGAATTACATGTAAAACAGATGAAACAAAGATTAAGAAACAGCAGAATATGTGATATATAAGTTACTGTACAGTAATGGAGAGGATGGGAAACACAAGAGCTGAGAGAGACTGCAGGGAACATGAAGGAATGAGCAGGGCAGATGTGGGCACATACATGCAGCGCTCTCTGTCCGGGGAGGGAGGGGTTACAGCTATGGAGATATTACCTCCACAGTCCTGTCCCCTGATGTAAGCCCCAGCCTGAAGTGGATCTGCTATGATTTGGAAGGTGAGGGAGACTTCCTGGGTCAGAGTACAGGGCTGTAGACCCCGCTATGCAGACCATGCCCCTCCCCCACTCGCGCTCCCACCCAGAACATGGAGCTCTTAAACCAAAGCAATGCTCTTAAACCAAGTCACAATTTTGAAAAACTGTGAGCTCTTAAACCAAAACGCTCTTAAACCAAGTTACTCTTAAACCAAGGTACCACTGTACTTATAAAATACATCAAGTCCAGCTGAGCTCCTCAGCTTATACAGATTAGATGAAAAATTTTTGGCCTAAGTGTTTCAAACAGCTTTCTCCTCTGCATTTCATTGGTTTGTTGTTGGTATGGTAGGGACATTGTTTGAATTCACTTGTCAGTTTAAATTTCCACATCTCAAGTGGAGATGTATATGAGTGTCCATGGAGTGTGTTTATGTTGATGGTATTGAAGCTTTGTTATGAGAAGAACCATCTTAAGGGTTCCACAGATTATCAACTCTTTATTATCTGGATTATAGTTCTGGATAAATTTCCTTTTTAAAAAAAAAAAAAAAAAAAAAACTTTATTTCTTCCTCTTGGTAATGTAGATTACTGTATTTCCCTGCATATAACCCAAGAAATTCTTCTCAAAAGTCAGGGATCTTCTTATAGAGCGGGTGCTGAAAAACTTTTGAACCCGACTGGAGAATCTGAGGTTGCTGCATATGGTGGGGGAGTTAAAAATCCCTGCCGTGTGCAGCAACAGTATGAAGGGCAGAGAAAGCTGGAGGTGTCCGGGGTATGGAAAAGAGATACGGTAGAGTCGTGCTCTGGCCAGAAAAACACATCTCTTTCACCTGTCTGGCCCTTGTTTCCTACCGGTATTACTGTACCTCCTTCTCTGCCTCTCAAATCTCACTGCTGTTGATGTTTTTTTATTCATTTTTAATTAGTGTGTGTTGGAAGAGGGTTAGTCTTATACAGCAAGTATATCCCAAACTATATTTTAACTGGAAAAGTAGGGAATCCATCGTATACACCGGAAAATATGGTAGTTTAATAGTAGCTCCTATTTTGGGCCTAAATCTTTAGTCATGTGACACACCAAAACGGGGGTCATAATTTCACAATGATGACTATTGAGTGTAGATTACTATTGGGAAAGAAAATATTGAGGATTCCTGTAGTGTTGCTTTAATATGGTCCATAGCTGAGTTATTAGATTTGGTGCTTGTTACACCAGGTTTTCTTATCGGAAATAAAATCCCATGTTGCAAGTGCCTGTGGACATGATTGACAGATGGTGTTGTCAGTCCCCATTAGCCTTGCGTTTTAGAATTAATCTTTTCAGAAGTCGGCAGTATTATCTTATTACAGGTACCTGAATACCACTGATCTATACAGCATCTCCGCTTTATGTCTGTACATCCTACGACTATGTTACATTGCACCTGGCCTGGTCTGTTCAGATCATGCAACACTTATACAATGGATTTTTCATTATGTAAGTCTTACTGTTTAAACTGGGGTGAGTCCCATCAGATCCTGCTGATCCAAGATCGAGGTCTCCATTTTCTATGGGATCAAAATCTTTTCTTCCTTTTGCTACCACTAGGGGGACCAGGCTGTATGCAGCCTAATAGGATTCAGAATTAATTAAAGGGGAACTATTAGCAGGTTAGAGGAATCCAACCCGCTGATAGCTCCCTATTGCGTGGGAGGCGGAGAGGATGAAGGTATGTCCTCCATCCTCTGCGCCACTCCAGGGCAGTTAGGAGGTTACTTCTCAGTCTGTTAAGACCAGCAGAAGCACTGCCCCGCCCCCAGGGCCGCCCACTCCATTGTCTGTAGGAGTGGGCTGGCTGGGGTTCAGTTGGCACTATGGGGGCAGGCAGTGCTCCTAACTACTATAGACACATACTTTCCTCCTCAGCATCCCTGGCGCTACAGAGGGCTGTCAGGTGAGATTCATCTAACCTGCTGATAGTTCCCCTTTAAAACAGATTCTTGTATATGCAAGAAATGTTATGATACATGGCACAATTAACAATTTATTTATTTCCTATTCCCTTTAGGAGTAGCCAAGTCGGATCTTTTGCACACCAGATCTCTACGAGGTCACAAGGACTGTTTTGAGAAATATCACCAGATTGCAAACCAAGACTGTTCCCGCTCCAAGCTTACTAAGAGTCCTTACGAGGAAGTAAAAAATATTCTCAGCAAAAAAATAAACTGGATCGTCCAATATGCACAAAATAAGGATTTATATTCTGATTCAGAGTGTTCCAAATCTGCCCAGCACAAGCTTTACAAGTTCAGGCATCTGACCGACAGGAGTCTGATTCCCCAGCACGACTCGCAGGTTCCCAGATATTCTGAGAAATGGCTGGACACTGGAGCCAGAGGTATAGCCACATGTGGAAAGGAAGTTTTGGAGAGAAGTGGCAGAGATTTCAGCATAGGCATGCTACAGAATTCTAACTCCGCATACTGCCATAGTCAGCGGTGGCCCAAGGAACAGAAGCCTGATACAGCTAACCAGCCATCTGGACGACACCAGCATTACAACAAAGAAGAACGTATGTGTTTAATACTTTGCATCCTATTTTTTTTTTTTTGTAATAGATATGTAAGGGGCAAGGGCTGTATACTATTGGGGTAGAATATTCTAGGAGGTGGGACCAGGGGGGAGGTGCATGTCATCATTTAAAGGGATTAGAAGTACATACTGTAGTTGTATTTTCTAAAAACTGTGCCAAACCTGCCCACAGGTCCATTCAGTTTCTAGTAGTCCTGTTTATCATATTCACTCCTTCTAGGCTGGAAGAGTGCCGTACAAGCACCACATCACTAATAATGAAAATGAAAAATAAAAAAAAATCCCTAAATGTTTTAGTTTTTACATCATTTCCTGCTTATGGCCATGTTAAAAAGTGAAGTGACAAACACTTTGTGCCCAAAACGAGTGGTGCCAAGTTGTTGTCACTGTTTAACCTCTTGAAGGACCAATCCATTGTGAACAAAATATTTTGCTGCACAACATAAAGGCTACAATGCCTTCTACTGGGGTACAGAATTAGGTTATGGTCTAGTTAGGGGGCTCCATGTCTTATTGGGTTATTTACCACTTCCCACTACAAAGGACAATCCAAGATCACATCCCCCTCCATCACCCGTATTAGCTGCCTTAGGATGTTTGTTGTAGAAAATATCTCTTGTGACTGACAGGAAGACAAATAGACAGTGATTGGTGTACTGGAGAAGCTTCCAGATCTAATACATCTGTGGAATAATGCCCGCAGAATGGTTTGTTCAGATGCAGATTATTATACAAATTATGAATGCTGGTAGATATAGAAGTGGCACTCACCGATCAGGGTAAAAACATCTTCTTTATTGGAATCGAGGGACACTCACGATTCCAATAAACTCATAACTCATTAACTCAATAACTCATGGAAGGGGGAAGATAGACGAGAGCGGGTGCGCCTTTTAGAACGTTTTCGCGCTCAGCTGCGCTTCGTCTACCTGAGACGAAGTGTGGAGTGTGGCTATACATTTGTATGGTGCAGTAGATGGCCCACTGCATACATTATATGCACAGCCAATTGATTTCAGTGGGAAACGTGTAATACTTTATTTCCCCTGTTGTGGCACTATAGGGACATTATACCCTTGCAGTCAGGTGGAGGTCAAGCACGTGGACAACAATATCTTGTTATGATATCCCAGCAGGTAGACCCCTACTGATCTGATACTTATTTCCTGTGCTATGGATAGGGAATAACTTTTAATCTTGAAATGAAGTCAACATTAAAACACTTGTTCTACGGCTATCGATTCGGCGGCACAATATTAAATCTCGTTGCCGATGGATACTTTGAAGAATCCACGCAGTCCTACTAAAACTATCCAGTCTTTTATTCCCCTCCTCAGACGCGCCTTATTGTGCGCGGATCCCGACCAGAGACTTTATTATTAACTTTTTTTGCTGGATGTTTTCAATTACTTGGATTACTGTGGTGATGGTAATTGATTTCTGTATGTGTCTCCCTCGCTTCTAGTGAGCTCGATGAGCAGAGAAGAACTGGGACGTCTAAATGAACATCTCCTCCGGCAACTGCAGGGTAAGTCTCAATATCCAATGACTGCCGCGTCCTCTGGAGATCAGTAGGCTTTTGCTTTGTGTGGTGTAACATTGCCTGAACTCGTGTGCCTCCACGTTTCAGAGAACATGAATTTAGTTGAAATACGTGAGGGTTTTTTTTTTCCTCCTTTTTTTAATAGCACTTTCTCCCCTGACTATCGCGTGAAAAAAAAAATAAAAAAAATATTTGGCATTAAATCAATATGTCAGCAAGTGCAGCTCAACACTTCCGCGGCAGCTGCAGATGTGCTGTAATCTAAGCTGCCAGCTAAGTATAGGTTACAGTAAGGCTTATCAGTGCTTGATGGTATTAAAGACTTATTTTTAGACTCCACTTTACAAGCTGGAGTAGAGGCAATAGCATTAAGTGGCTTCTTTTAGTTGGCCGACGCATTTCATAATGCAGCAATTCACAAAAACGCATCATATAATAGCCTTGCCATTGGGTCCAGATCCTATGTGTTAAAGAGCAAAAGGCCTAATCTAAGTTGTCCAAACAAGAATCACATTGCATTCTTACTTAGTGTGCCATCTATTGTGGCTTACTGCATAGTCTATGCACACTTAGGCCATGTTCAGACCTCGTAAGAGACCGGCCATTCCGTGACAGAAAAGACCTTTCGCGACGCTGAGTTCTGATGCAGCGCATCCGTGCCTGCCCGCATCAGAACTCTCCACTGCACACTATGGAGTGTGCGGCCAGAGCCGCACACTCCATAGTGTGCACTGACAGTGTTTTTTTGCGGCTGCTGTTCATTAAATAGCGGCCGCAGAAAACTGACATGTCAGTTTCTCGCAGTGTCGCTAGAGATCCCGGCCGGAGTGTTTACTATGTGTATACTCTCCAGCCGGGATTCCATAGACAGCAATGCAGCGTTTATTTTCGTATTAATCACTGCCGTTGTTGCAATCTGCAACAATGGCCGTAGTGTAAACATAGCCTTGAACAGTAAATATGGTTTTCTATAATAGATTCTGTATAGATCCTATGTAGCTGAAGCTACGGTAGCTGAAGAAGTTGGATGCAGACCTAGAGAGCTTGAAAATCATGGATATGGCCTATAGCTGTATCCATGTTTTCCAGGCAGCCCTAGGGCTAGATCCAACTTCAGCCACCAGTATTCAAATGCAAAGTGTTCGGGATTGGCAAGTTCTCTCTACACTAGTCATGAGTTTGGCCATGTCCTTATTCATTTCTATTATATATGGTGGAAGTTGTCCTTCGGGTCATCAGAATCTAGTTCCCAACTAGCGAAGATGGCATTGAACATTGGTAACCTTAACCAATGTGGCTATACATCGGTATGGTACCCTGTTGGTATTGTTTGGCGCTATAAGGCCCTAGTGCCATTCTTTGCCCATGTAGAGACCTCATTCTTTGCCCATGTAGAGACCTCATGGGGAGGGGAAATATACTCACAACTCACAAAATGTGGCAAAAACATCACTACTATTAAACCATGCCCCTTTATACAGAGGGAACGCCTATTTGGTGGAAGAGGGGCTAAAGCCTTGATAAGTTACCTCCATAGTGCCCATGTGGAACTTTTGCCCACATAGCGCTCTGCCAGACTGCCTGCAAAAGTGTGGTTATTTAGTGTTATTCCCCATTCTGTATCGTCTTGGCATTTATAAGAATTGTGGCATGCCTTGTTCCATGGCTTAGGTTTGGCAGTGTAATGGTTCTCCTTGTGGAGACCACCAGCCAGCATAGAGTATTTTGTAAGCCAAGTAATGCTCCCTAGGAAAATTTTAAGCTATTTGGCTACCTACCTAGTGAATCGTAGTGGAGGAAGCTAATTTTTAAGCTATTGTCTGACCTATCAGAGTCAATGACTCTCATGTAGTTTGTGGGTCTGCATATTTCCAACCAAAAAACAATCATCCCCTGAGGAAAGTGTTTGCCTATTAGGGGTCCACTGGGATCCTTCCAGTCTCGAGAAGGGTGGTCAGACATGCACATTGCTGCTGTACTTCAACTCTATGAGACTGAGGAAGGTAGCCAAGCACTATACTTAGCTGACTTTTCCAGGCAAATAGAATTCTATGGAGAGAGAGTCTTTGGTGAGAATCCCTCTTTAACGATTGGGATAGCTTGTGAATTACATTTACATAGAACTATAATGCACCATAGTTTATGAAGTCTAAAAACCTTACCATTTTTTTTTCTAGATGTATTTGAAGACCTCAGTTGTGTTCTTCAGGAAAAAGATGCCCTGTCCTCTGAACTCCATGTTCGTCACGTCGCCATCGAACAGCTGCTAAAAAACTGCTCAAAACTGCCATGTTTGCAGATGGGACGGGCAGGGATGAAAGTTAACATGACAATCAATAACTAGCTGATGCGACTCCAACCACCTGCACAAAGAACAGCCAGCCGGCCTCGAGTAGATCTCGCACAGCTGTCGTCTTATGTTCTCCAGGAAGTAAATGGTATATCTGGTAGAGAACTTGGACTCTTGGTTTGTGTTTTCCTTCTTGCTTTTGTATTTTTAAAAAGCCATTCCGTAGGGATTAAACGATTGGATGGGATCGTCATTTGACAGCATTGATCGATTCATCCTAAAATTACAGCAGGATCCACAGTATGATGAAGACCAAAAAATAACAAGACTGAGATATCTTGTCTAGATTGAGGGCTGTGCCCAACTCCTCACCAGCGAGTGTCATTAACAGAAGTTCTCTTTTTGGTCCACCATCTAAACGAACCACTTGTCATACCAAATCCCATATATCAAGGCAATAATTCCACCTTTTGCTTTCTCTTTTTGGTTGGGGGTGGGGGGGGGGTTCTAAAACTGGTCAGTATTGTGACAAATCATAAAGCTATTGTGCCTACTCGTAAAAAAAAAGATCTTGGACTAAGGACCACAGCAGGTGGGATGATGCATTATTTCTACAGGCATTTATAGTTCTATATTGTTCTTCCACGAAGCAGCAGCTCGCTGCATTTTACCTTAGTAAGACAAAAGAATCTTACGACTTGCAGAGGGCGGACTGTTTTTTTTTTGTTTTTTTTTTTTTGTTTTTTTTTCCTTAGAAGAAGAAAAAAAGCAAAAAGTGGAGGAAAAAAAAAGAAACCAAAAGTCACCATTGCTTGAAATGCATAAATTGTATTGCTAGAAACTTTTTTTTCAAATGAGAAGATGTTTACAATGAGCCTTTTTATGACCTACTGTTTTTTACAAAGAAATATTTTGGGTACTTTTTAAATAGTTCTATATAAGAAGTTTGCTTCGTGTACATTGCTTTGCACATAGTGTTACCATGTCTGATGGGGTTGGGGATATTGTTACATTGTTCACTGTTTTTGCATTTTTAAATGGGACGTTTAATACTTTTTTGAGGGTGATGAATTCAATAGTGACTCAACGCAAATTTTTTTTTCAGCTGGGAAAATGTAGCATTAAAGGGGTTTTCCCACAAAAAAACATGTATCACCTACCAACTAGATAGGTGATAAATGTATGCTGGCCGGGGGGGCCCACTTCTAGAACTAGCACGGGGTCCCAACCCTTGTTTTGTAGGAGTTTGAACAGAGCATTGAGATGCATGAACCACTACCCATCCCTTCAGAGTCTACAGGAATAATGGAGACTGACAGTGTTTGTTTTTTGTGGGATAACAACTTTAAATAGGTTTTCCGGGGGTATAACCTTGATAGTCTATACTACTGCTTACTGCACATTACAGTCTGTAATGCAAGATGGCCCACAGGTCTGCAATCACAGACCATGAGGCCAATAGAAGTCCAGGAGCAGTGACCACGAATCTGGACCACATATTCACATGCCTAGACTTTTTGGGGGGGTTCGGGTCCAAAGCAAATGCACAAACTGTGCATTAGGCCATAGAACACAATGAAGCCAATACTGCCTGCAAATGTGGAACGTAAATTACAGACCTGTGCAAGGAGCCTTAGGATAGGCTATTAATTTTATGGTCCCAGACATCCCCCCCTAAAGGGTTTATGCCCTAAGAAAACTAGGTGCATTATATAAAATTAAACATATTTCATATTTCAAATGTATAAGCATTTACGAAACTGTACTGTATGAGAGCAATAACCTTACTAATCTCCCATGTGCCTGCATTGTTTTGATAACCTGCTGCCCTTGGTTAAGACCCACCAAGATAAGCCCGACATACTGAGTTCAACTGCATTCTCCAGAAGGTATTGGCAGTCGGTCTTTCCTTACTTAGCCTGTGAGAAATTGTGTGCACTGTTGTATGGCAACAGCAGGATCACAGCTCAGAGAGAAAACCAGGAAGTGATTAGAACCATGGGGGAGAAGAACAGTACAGTGATTATCACATTCCTTCTTCACATATGTGGTACACATTCAATACCTTTGCTTTGTGCTACTAGGCTTTAATCTGCCCATATATGGTCATTTAAAGGGGGTTTAAGTGTCCATATATGGAGAGATTATAGCCTGTTCTAATTAACATAGAAAATAATTAGGTCAAATATGCAATTGATCACAGATTGTTTTGGTAGTGTGATCATGGTGCTAGAAATCCATTCTAGACTAACGTCCCGTCCTTACATTCAACATTTTCTAACGTTGAGTCCTTAGAGAGTCAATATGTCTGAATCTTTTTAGCCTACAATTAAAGAGATGCACAGAGATGTTATGCTCTATTGGTGCTTTAGCGATGGATTGTGATGACATCATCGGGTTATATTCTATTTTTGATAGGTATCTGTTGCTATGCAATATGCGCGAGATCACGGTGCAGACTGTTGGACGCAGTGTTACCAGAATTTTTTTTTCTTAACCTTTTTGCCGTAGACTAGAATTTTGATGCCGGTTTGTTCTAGTAGAAACAGAATAAAATTGTTTGCGGCTCTACACGTCACAGCCACAGATCTCTAGTAAACGTAATAAAATTGAAATACAATCATTTCATTTATTTCTAGTTGTTTTCATCACTGCCAAAGGAAATAATTCATGTCATTGTGGTTATGCCTTTGTATTTTATTTTTTATTGTTTTCTGGTGTGAATTTATAGTAGTGTTACTGCGTGTTTTTATAGCTTTTTTGTTTTGTTATGGAGTTAAACTATATTTATTTTTCAGAACGGAAGTGTCTGTGGTGCTAAGAGGCCACGGTTTGTAATGTGGTGTTTCGGTCAGGCTTTAATATGGGCCGGTTCACTCTCTAGAAGGTGATAGGACATTAAAGCCCTCATTTATGAAAAGTGGAAGTGTTGCCCTTAGCAACCAGACAGTCACCATGGTTCATGATGCTGTGATTTGATTGGTTGCTTCAGGCCACTCCTCTTTTTTTTTCTCTGCACTAGTAAATGAGGCCATGCTTGTTTTCTTATGTATATATCGTCTTTGTAAGATCTTTACACTGGTAAAAGCTGTGCTTTTTTAGAAAGCAAACATTCTTATGAGACTGACTTCACTTTAGGAAAGTGAAACTTTATTAACTTGCTTTTGTTTCCTGCTTTGGAATGTATTTAAGTTTCTTCTGCTTTGTGTTGCTATGTATGCTTTTTTTTTTTCGGTTTTGGAATAAAAAAATATTTTAATATTGATAAGATGAGTGTCTGTGTTCTTTTTTTGTTCTTTTCTGATTTCAAGGAAGGTGTAATAATTTACAACGCCAGCTGTCATAGTGGGGTTAATCGGATGGTTTGGCCTGCCTAAAACCTAGACCAGAGATAGGGAACTTTAGGCCCTCCAGCTGTTGCAAAACTACAATTCCCATCATGCCTGGGCAGCCAAAGCTAATGCATGATGGGAATTGTAGTTTTGCAACAGCTGGAGGGTCATAGGTTCTCCATCCCTCCCCGAGACCATAACCCAATTGAGGGACGCATGTGACTGTCGATTTAAAGTGTACCTGTCGTTCTTTCAAAATTGAAATCAACGGGATGAGCTATAAAGCATGTTTGTAATGATTTTTTTTTTGGTTATCATGGCAAAAACGGCACTTGCTGTATTTAGACAGTGCCAGTGACTTGTATCGGGACCATAGGATATTGGGGATTGCAGGGGTGTCCACTTCTGGTAGATAGTGTACAGGCAACCTTTGACTGTAGGGTACTTTAACACAAACTAATAACCGCTCAATGCAAGTACCAATAGACTATGTACAAGTGGATCAGGACTCTTTGGACAGGCCAGCTCTTCACTTCCACCATTTACACAGGAAGATTGATGACCAACATAAGCCTCTATTATACGGGGTGATGGAGAGAAGCAAACAAGTGCTGTCGGCGGTCGCTTGCTCCTCGTTCCCTGCCAGCGCCATTACACGCGTTGGCAGCGAGCGGGTAAGAGCAGGGGGGCTGCCCGGGTGATTGCTAGATCGTCCTGGCAGCCCATAGAAGATAGCAGCGGTTTGCTGCGGCTGTTCCTATTCCACAGAGCGATGGCTGCAGATCATTGCTATCTTAGTCGTTTGTCTTTCATCATGTTGAAAGACAACGATTAGCCGACATCATTCATGTTCGCTGATCGTTGTCTTCTATTACACGAGATTATTATCAGCATACGGCTGATAATTGTTTTGTGCAATAGGGCCTTAACAGTGATTAGTCCCGACTATGCAATACATGGATGGTCCTTCATCTGACTGCCCACTATGTACATCCTGCACCAGACACTGCTCCACATTGGCACACATCCCTCTCCAGCTATAGAAATGTCTCTGTTCCTAAAGACATTATTCTGCAGTTTACCATGCATTACAAACATAATGTAGCTTCATAATAAAAGCATGTATAGTATTTATAGTATACACTGAAATCCTCCTTATTTGATGCCTGCACCTCACACATACATGAAGTTACATTAGTACCGTCTTAAAATGATCTGTGTGCCAGCTCCAGATTTCTGCTGCTTTTATCTATATGATAATTAGCCAATGCCATCTGTGATGGGTAATAAGGGCCTCGCCGCCCCTACCCTGCCAGTCCTATTATTTCATTCTTCCTTTGTCCTCTCATACCAAATAATTAGCACTTTCCACATTTAGTCATTTCCTTCTGAGTTTCTGGTTTGTTCTCAGATAAAGGTTTATTATAAAGATCAAGATGAAACTTTTTTGGAACTCGTCCTCACCATGAGTCAGATTATAGCGTCTGTTGTGTGACAAGGCCCAGATTATGTGTCTTTCTGCTTCATTTAGTTTTTGGGAATGTATTGCCTCAATTTATTTTTTTTAACTGAACGAAGCCAGGTACTGACACATTGTCTTTAATATTATTATTTTATTTATATTTTGTACCTTGTTGTTAAGCAGCCATCTTGCCTGAGCTGCTGTTAACCACACTTGGTGATCTGCTTTACAGCAACATGGGCATCATTGGTCAGGAGCTGTCCCACTGATGAGATTGGGAAATGTTGTGACTGAACATACTCCATGACCTCAAGGGTGCGTTCACACCTACAGGGTCTGCAACTGATTTTCTGTTGCAGATCCGCAGCAGATTTCATTTAAATAACTGAACACAACATTAAATCTGCACCATCAAATCTGCTGCGGATCCTGTAGGTGTGAACGCACCCTTAAAGAGGGGGAAGGTCAAGCTGTGAGTTTCAGCTATTGTCTTATCGATCTACTGGTGTCCCTGTTCACTGTAATGCTAAACAAATCACTTTTCAGGATTCTCCTACTTATCACAGACAGAACAGGAAGTCTCAGCTTAGTTTTAGGCCTCAGTGTCCAGACTGAAATCTGAGATTACAGAGTAAAATGGAAAAGTAGAAAAACGAGAGTGACTTCTGTTAAACCCATGATGGCAACTCTGGAGAGGACCCTGTGCTATGGGACTACTTCCCAATCCATTGGTGAATGGGTTCTGGGTCTGTGAGAGTCATTTATAAACCTGCATACAAGAGACCTATAAGCAAGGCAATACTTGACATCCAAACTCTGGCATATGGTGCAGCCTCTTCTGCCTGATAGACATCACAGTAGAACACAATGGACACTGGTTTACGTTAATGAGGTCCATTAGGCAGTGTTGGCACCTGTTTTGTAAAGGCGCTGGAACTGAAACATGACTACTGCTCAGAAAAGGAAAATAAATGATGTTTAGGCCACACCCTTTATACAGGACACGCCTACAACTGATTGCATTTGATTCATTAATTATACATATTAGCCCTTCATTTTACTCCTAAATGGATTACGATTACACAACAGAAATTCCAAAATACAGGTATAGGGGAAGATTTATCAAACCTGGTGTAAAGTGAAACAGGCTCAGTTGCCCCTAGCAACCAATCAGATTCCACTTTTTTATTCCTTACAGACTCTTTGGAAAATGAAAGGTGGAATCTGGTTGCCAGGGGCAACTGAGCCAGTTTTACTTTACACCATGTTTGATAAATCTCCCTCATAGTGTCCAGGCCAGGTATTCCTAAATAATAGCTGCCGTACTAACCAATATCCCCCATGATGTAGTGATCAAATAGTGGTAGATATAATAGCAGCCCTACACTGTACAGACCGTGATTGCAGTGCAGTTATAGCTAGCTGTATCTTCTCTGAGTTTTCCTGCTTTTTCGATGAGGCCGAGGTCCCCATGATGGAGTGGTCTATCCTGCTATGACTAACCTTTGTAGAAACATCTTGGACTATTTATCCTCCACACTATGCTCCCACACTGCAGTTGGGCTCACCTTTTGAGCTAATATAATACAGTTTTCTTTGTGCATTTACAACAGTTAGGACCTTTGTGCCCACATATTGTAGTTAGGCCTTTTTGTGTGCCTACATATTGCAAAGTCTTCTTTGTGCTTTTAAAGCAGTTAGTCTTACCTTTTGTGCCCCCATATTGTAATTAGGCCCCTTGTGTCCCCACATAGAGGTTAGGCCCTCCTTTGTGCCCATATAGTACAGTGGTACCTTGGTTTAAGAGCGTTTTGGAAGAAGAGCTTACAGTTTTGTGACTTGGTTTAGGAGCATTGCTTTGGTTTTTAGAGCTCCCTGTACTGGGTGGGAGCGCGAGTGGGGGAGGGGCATGGTCTACATAGAAGGGTCTACAGCACTGTACTCTGACCCAGGAAGTCTCCCTCACCTTCCAAATCATAGCAGATCCACTTCAGGCTGTGGCTTGCATCGGGGGACAGGGCTGCGGAGGTAATCTCTCCATAGCTGTAACCCTTCTCTCCCGAGACAGAAAGTGCTGCATGTATGTGCCCACATTTACCCTGCTCATTCCTTCATGTTCCTGCAGCCTCTGTCAGTCCTGATTGGTCCATGCTGAACACCCCCCCCTCTTCCCCATTGCTGTCATGTGACCACACAGACCTCTGACAGCAGCCCTGCCTCTCTATTCTAGCCTGTTGTACTACGCTACTGCATTATCTGCAATCTCATCCTGTATCTACAAAATGCTGCTGTTTTTCAGGTTTATGCAGTTACTATACATTATATACCACATGCTGATTGCTATACTATACAGTAACTTATCACATATCCAGCTGTTTATAAATGTTTGTTTCATTTGTTTTACATGTTATTCAGAATATAAAATCCTTATTTTTGGGGTGTGGAACCAATTGTCTGCATTTCAATAAATTTTTTAAGGGAAAATTTGCTTTGGTTTGAGAGTGGATTTGGATTACAAGCGCGGTCCCGGAACGAATTATGCTCATAATCCAAGGCATCACTGTATTTTATTCAATTATTCAAAACAACTTACCAATCCACATTCTCATGGCTGTCTCTCTTTGCTTTAAGAATGATAGCCTATGTGATAAGTCCTTACTAGTGTTCAGTGGACTTCCCGAACTGCTTGGGTTCGGCAACGTTTTCCAAATCCTAATGCTTGGCATTTTCCTCATGGCGGCTGGAGAAGTTGGAGGCTTGGAAAACATGGCTGTGTTTTCCAGGCAGCCCTAGGAAGGCATCCGGAAACTGGGAGTTAAATTCCAAGTGTTCAGGTTCAGAGAGTGTTGCCGAACCCAAACAGTTTGGCAAGTCCACTCAATACTAGTCCTGACCAACTACTTCTAAGTGTTTTATCAGGGAGCTCAGGATGAGCAAGCTAATGGTGTAGTCTCTATCTATCTATCTATCTATCTATCTATCTATCTATCTATCTATCTATCTCCTATCTATCTATCTATATCTATATATATATATCTATATATATCATTTTATAAGACTAAAACCCTCTTAGCTGTAATTTGTAGGATCCTGATGGATTGGTTCTTTATTAAAATCTATGTACATCTGGCACCTAGGCTTCGATATCACTGTCTGGATTTCTCTGACTGCTTTGGTTTCCCTGACTTGTAAGTAAATAGTATTGTACTTGTCTATAAAGATTGGGATTGACTTGGATCTTTCCCTCTGCTCGTCTCCTTTCCCACAGTCAGTATGTGAGTCATATGCAGTGACAGGATTCATGATAATTGGATAGAGGGTCAGTGTCCTCAGATCGCTGCCAGACATTTCCAGATTGATTACTATTAAGATTTTTCCTCCCTGAGTTGTGCAGCAGCCACCAACGATCAGCGGCGACTCCATATCTACACAGAGAGGAGGATCGAAGTGACATCTTATAAGTATATTCCTGTTCTCTACCTGAAGGAATTAAAGTGGACAGGTCAACAAAGGCTATTGACCCTGTACAGCAGAGGGTACCTTATACATACAGATCAGGCAATGGTACTAAAATAACATTGTGTTAATTGTACCTATTAAAATAACTATATTTTTTTAAAGAAAAAGTCTTTTTTAATATCTTACGTCTGTGCTGAGATTTGATTATTTGCAGTTACTGTAACCCCCTAGATGCTGGAGCAACTACTGATCGGGGCATATAGGAGGTTAAATGGGCAGGATTGGAGTTTACTCCAATCTCAGCTGTTGCCGTTGCTGTGCCTGTGCCATTGTTTGCTGCTACTGCTTAACTCCTGTATATTCAGACATCACAGACTCACACATGCTGCTCTCAGATGGCAGTATACCTCTAATCTGTGGGGTCCCATCATCCTGGATCCTCAATGATCACCAAAACAGTGTGCATATCATTATGCCTAGTGCTACAGATTACCCCATTCAGGCTTAAGGAGCTGAACTGCAGTACCAGTCACAACCACATAGGTGATAGTGGCACTGTATTAGATACAAGGACCCTGGGGCTCTAGAACCTCACACATTTCAAGCTGATGATCTACTAGGCATAAGTGATCAATGTAAATTCGTAATAATCCCTTTTAACACTGCTAAAGAGTTTAAAGATGCTGGGTGGTCATAAGATAGCCAAACTGGGCCCCACATATAGCAACTACTTTTACCAGGTCTTAACTGTGACTCTGATACCTTCAGGACTTACATCAGGGCTGAATTGAGGAACAACCAGACAATCATAAGAATAAATATATGTAAGCAGCCAGGTAACAATAAATTAAGAATGGAATACATTCCATGAAGATAGGAAAGGATATAAGTACAAACAAAGGATGAAGATAAACTAGGAATATAAAAATAAAAGGAACATGAACTACAGCTGACCCGAACTAGATTTCCCTTAATCTTTCCCAAGATCCGTCCCTAGACACTGACCGTAAAGTGATACTGTCACCCCCTTTCTGTATGAGGACTTTGTCTACACAGCTGTAAAGCAGTTTACTATTACTTTATAATGGATTTCCTGGTGCTTGGTCCAGTGAAAAATGCTTTTTACCATTAATGGATTGTGCCACCTCGGCGGGGCTTCACGACAGCTTTGCCACTTCACCCTGACCACATCTGTGCTGTAGGCCCCCTCAGCATCCATTGAAATGGACCGCCTTAGAGGTCTTGGCCCCACTTCTTCTAGGTCAGTTCATTCCAATGGCCACCGAGGGGCGGGGCGAAGTCGCACAGTGGTCAGGAAGCCCTGCCCAGGTGGCACAATCCACCAAGGATAAAAAGCCCTTATTTACTGGACCAAGCACCAAAAGAATCTATTATAAAGTAGGGTATGAAAACTTCAGAATTCAGGCTTTACAGCTGTGTAGAGAAGTCCTCATACAGAAAGGGGGTGACAGTGTCACTTTAACAACAGACACCAACTGAAAATATCTTCATTTCCAGGTATGCTTATTTCTGTGGTACGCTGGGTCTATAGACCGGTCAAGCTACATCTTCGCACATTGCACCGGTAGTCTGCTGAGCACAGTGTGGCTGCTTTAATAGACTACGACTCTCTATACAGATGTCTGTGATGAAAATCCATGGTAATGTAATCTCACTACAGCCAGGCAGACTGCTGGGAGACCACAGTGGTCCCTAAGTTATAAACAAGAACTGCACCATGTATAGGAACAAGGAGGGAAAACAAGATGGGAATCCATTATTAAGCCATTTGGTGGGTCGATCTAGCTGAACAGCTCATCTTAAGTGTTTATCTCCCTCTTATCCAGCGGGGAAATGGCAGATGGTAAATAAGATGCAAATCACCTTCAACAATGTCTTCTCCACTGGATGTTAATTTATTCTATTTCCAAACATTTTTTCTGTCTTCTTTTACTGTAAATTCTAATCCTAACCCCTCCAGCCCTCACCAGTCCTCACCGTGAACATATGTCTTGCTCCCTCGCTGCTTAGTGTTGACAACTAACACAAGTATCGGTATGTGGCCTCGGAATATCTCTTCTTCTTCCTCTACTACTTATCCAATTTATCTTGAGGAGAGGAACTCTCTGGGTACATTGTATACAGTAGTTATTCTTCTAGAATGTAAATGATTACTCTTATCCTAAATCGTTAAGAATATTTTGAACTCCTCTTTATAGCTTCTACTCATACTAGTACATTGTAACAAAGTGCAGGATACTTTTTGATTGTATAAAAAAATATTCCATTCCCCAGAAAACAAGCAGGGGTCTTAAAGGGGAACTATCAGCAGGTTAGACTAATCTAACCTGCTGATAGCCCCCTAATGCGCATAGGGTGCCATTCCCATGCAGTTAGTAGTTGAATCTACAGCCCGGAGCACTGCCCTGCCCCATCGCGCCGAGGCGGCCTGCTTTATCTAATGATAATCAATAGCGCGGGCGGGCCAGATCTGCACAATGGGGGGGGGGGGGGGGCAGAGCTCTCTATTATAATTTTATAAAAATAAACTCCAGCAGTCACATTACTCCATTCCCATTGCATACAGACTCAGTCTACATTACAATAGCGCTCTTCTTGTTCCACCAATGCCACCTCTTACATGACTAGAGACTAGTGTTGCTTCTTTTGCCATTTTGGATGTAAAAATTAATGTCTGGAGGCAGCAGCTCTAGGATCTACATTTCCCATTATACCTTATCTGGTCTGTTTTCCAGCAGTACACAAACATAAAGTTCTTTCCCTTAGCTGCCTGTCATGGGACAGGATCGACTTCTCATTGCACTGGTATAGTGCACGGGGCTGAGGAGGCTGACACTGGTCTAGGGATTGTTTACCCAGTACAGCTCTATGGATGGAATATGGGGGAGAAGGGGGTTATTAATGCATTGGGTTTGTAACAACAACAGAATCACAGGAAGGAAGGGTTTACACTAAGCACTGAACTGCTGCTGCTATGTTTATCTTGGCATCCCTCTTCACAGAGAAGAACTGAGCCAAACAACAGGAGGTGGAGGGCACCTATGGAGGGTGTCCACTGACTGTATGTGGCACCTTCATGCATGCATATTGTTTTCCCACCCCTGTTTGTGGTTGGTGCCACCAGGAAGAGTTAATATGGTTCCTGTTAATGTTCTCCCTCCCATTTCCTTGCAGCAGCCCAATCCTGGCTTATCCTGGCTTTTATGGCTTATCTTGTGTCCCCTCAAGTCTCTCATCCCTTATTCTCATTTACAAATGGATTCTGAACTAGCAGCTCCATGGTCCCTGATCTCATGTCTGCACACTACCCTCTCTACCACCCCTTCTCAGAAAGTCCCTGATCATACTAGACACAGTGTTGGGGTGGAAGGCAGTCCGAAAAACATTTGGCCTCCCATTTCTCATGTCCAAGAGGCTACCCCTCTGGAGACACCCTGAAGTTAATACATGAGTCTGAAAAATGATGGTTTACGGAGGTGGAACTCCGGGAGCGTTTGGCTTGGATGGACGTCACTTTTCAGCAATTAAACAAGTGACTTCTTTTTGTAAGAAGAGACTTACCAATCTCAATAAGAAGTTTTCTTCCAATGGCTTTGATGACTTTATGGGCTCTGATCCCCGACAGGTGACCCTTTCATGAACCTACCGGGCCCTTAATGACAATTTCCTGTCTATCGACAAAATGGCAATCTTCTCCAAATTGGTGGACAGATTGGAGTGACGATGATATCCAAGACAAGATCCTGGAGGGCTGGGATAACGTCAGGAAACATGTAATTCGTGAGGTCTGGAGGGAAACCTTTTTTGGGGCATGCACAATGCTTACTTTGGTTTTAACCTACCAGCATCACCATTAGCCCCAGATAGAATCCTGCACTGTCCTAAACACCGGACTACGGCGACGGACTTTTGGCATGGCATCTGGTCCTGTCCTTAGTCCCAGTCCTTCTGGAAGAGGGTCCAAGATTATATAGCTATACATTGGAAGCTGACTCTTCCTAAGGAACCCTTGCCTATGATATTCCAGTGTATTGACTCTTCCATAGTGGAATCCTCAGGACTGAAACTGGTTCAGCCCCTGATCCATGCTATATTGCTGATAGTCAAGAGAGGTTTGTTATGGGAGTGGCACCCACTATTTTAATGGTAATGGGAGATCTGAAGAGCTTTTTAGTAGCGGATCGGTTGGAGGCAGAACGAAACACAGAAAAGCATGGCAAAAAAATTTTTTCTTTCCTCTCTCCTCTGCTTCTGATCTCTTTTCGCTTCTTCTTTCTTCTTCTCCTCTGAGCCAAGTCAATTTCTCTTACTACTACTTGCAAGAATCTACATTGGTGGTTCATGTTTTACTGCTGTTGATACGGTTTGCTACCTGATATGTGTATCTTGGCTGCCATGTCATATTCATACTGTCCCTACGATAAAATTGTAAAATAAGCGCTCGCCCTCCCATCCTTTGGTTCAGCAGTTCACAAGTTACTTTGATAAGAAGTCACAGTTGGTGGAGAAGTAGCTGCCAAGCAGGCTCTGGGCAGTAAGGCAGGCATACGCAGTAGGACTCTGCTGTGGCATACTACTTACTACCCCACCACTAAATGGCTCTGTGTGCCAGTTGGTTTTTTGCTTATGAAGGTTTATATTACATGCTATGGCCGATCACCACCCAGCAAAAGATAACCTTGTGTCATATGAGTCTTATTCCTGATGTTGTTATTGGGGGGGGGGGAAGGGGGTTGCTGAGTTCAGTATAAGGCGTACATGCAGTCTAAACACTAAAATAGACCTCTGGCTGATTTTTTTTTACTGGAGTCACATGATGGCACAAGACAATTCACACGGGAAATTATGGTTTTTACGAGTTTCCTTTTCAACTCCAAACTGGATACCCTCTTTAGAGAATACCTGTTGTTTCCAAGGACTTTTATAAACCTGTCTGATTTCTTTATATTAACCCTTCAGAGTGGTGACAAGGTGATATTACTGCTGTTATCGATCCAATGAGAACCCCTTAATGGTGCACAGTTAGTCTTATCATGGTGCACAACAGCTAGTCTCATCATAGTACACAGCTAGTCTCATCATGGTGCACAGCTAGTCTCATCATAGTACACAGCTAGTCTCATCATGGTGCACAGCTAGTCTCATCATAGTACACAGCTAGTCATATCATGGTGCACAACAGCTAGTCTCATCATAGTACACAGCTAGTCATATCATGGTGCACAGCTAGTCTCATCATGGTGCACAGCTAGTCTCATCATAGTACACAGCTAGTCTCATCATATTACACAGCTAGTCTCATCATAGTACACAGATAGTCTCATCATAGTACACAGCTAGTCATATCATGGTGCACAGCTAGTCTCATCATAGTACACAGATAGTCTCATCATAGTACACAGCTAGTCTCATCATGGTGCACAGCTAGTCTCATCATAGTACACAGCTAGTCTCATCATAGTACACAGATAGTCTCATCATAGTACACAGCTAGTCTCATCATGGTGCACAGCTAGTCATATCATGGTGCACAACAGCTAGTCTCATCATAGTACACAGCTAGTCACATCATAGTACACAGCTAGTCTCATCATAGTACACAGCTAGTCATATCATAGTACACAGCTAGTCATATCATAGTACACAGCTAGTCATATCATAGTAACATAGTAACATAGTAAATAAGGTTGAAAGAAGACAAGAGTCCATCAGGTTCAACCTAGGGAAATCCTACTGTGTTGATCCAGGGAAGGCAAAAACCCCTATGAGGCAGACGACAACCGCCCCATCACAGGGAGAAAACTCCCCCCCCCCCCGACTCCAATGGCAACCAGAACAATCCCTGGATCAACGTATCACCGGAAATCTAATGCCCATAACTTGTAATATTATATTGTTCAAGAAAAGCATCCAGGCCTCCCTTGAACTTATTTAATGAATCGGCCATGACAACATCATGTGGCAGAGAATTCCACAGTCTTACCGTTCATACAGTAAAGAACCCGCGTCGATGCTGATGATAAAATCTTCTTTCCTCTAGACGTAGAGGATGTCCCCTTATCATGGTTACAGACCTAGGAGTAAAAAGACCACTACAAAGACCTCTGTACTGTCCATTCATATATTTGTACATTGTGATCAGATCTTTTTTCTAGCGTAAATAACCCCAAGCTTGATAACCTGTCCTGGTACTGTAACCCACCCATTCCCTTAATGACCTTTGTTGCCCTCCTCTGCACCCGCTCCAGTTCAGCTGTGTCCTTCTTATATACCGGTGCCCAAAACTGTACACAGTATTCCATATGTGGTCTGACCAGTGATTTATAAAGAGGCAAAACTATGTTCTCATCTTTAGCATCTATACCTCTTTTGATGCATCCCATTATTTTATTAGCCTTAGCAGCTGCTACCTGGCACTGATCACTAAAGTTGAGTTTACTGTCCACCAATACCCCCAGGTCCTTTTCGGAAGCAGTTTTACCCAGTGTTTTATTATTTAGCACATAACTGTATTTATTATTTCTATGGCCCAAGTGCATAACCTTACATTTATCCACATTAAACTTTATTTGCCATTACACTGCCCAAGCCTCTAGCTTCTCCAAGTCCCTCTGTAATATGATATTATCCTCCTCTGTGCTGATTACTTTACCCAGTTTAGTATCATCTGCAAAAATGGAGATTCTACTGTGTAGCCCCTCTTAAAGATCATTAATAAAAAATATTAAAAGAAGTGGACCCAACACTGACCCCTGTGGTACCCCACTAGTAACTAAAACCCAAACTGAATATGTTCCATCAATGACCACCCTCTGTTTTCTATCACACAACCAGCTACTTACCCATTTGCATACGTTTTCCCCGAGTCCCAGCATCCTCATTTTGTAGACCAACCTTTCATGCGGCACAGTATCAAATGCCTTTGAAAAGTCCAGATACACAACATCCACAGCCTCCCCCAGGTCCAGTCTATAACTTACCTCTTCATAGAAGCCGGTCAGATTAGTCTGACAGGACCGATCCCTCATAAATCCATGCTGGTGCTGCGTCACAAGATTGTTTTCATTAAGATATACCAGTATAGCATCTCTTACAAACCCCTCAAATACTTTACCTACTATAGATGTTAGACTTACGGGCCTGTAGTTTCCAGGATCGCTCTTTGACCCCTTCTTGAATATTGGTACCACATTAGCTATGCACCAGTCCTGTGGAACAATCCCTGTCGTAATAGAATCTTTAAATGTTAGGAATAACGGTCTGTCTAACACAGTATTTAATTTTTGCAAAACTCTAGGATGGATACCTTCTGGGCCCGGTGACTTATGGATTTTAATGTTTTTAAGGCGTCTCCCCACTTCTTCTTGTGTTAGGCAGGTGAGATTTATGGGAGGATTTATATTATCCCTAGTCATGTCGTCTGTTATGGGATTCTCCTCTGTGAATACAGTAGAGAAGAATGTATTTAGTAGATTGGCCTTTTCCTCTTCCCCCTCCACCATTACACCCAGATTATTTTTGAGGGGACCAACATTTTCAGTTTTAAGTCTTTTGTTGTTTATATAAGTGAAGAACATTTTGGGATTCGTTTTACTTTCTGTGGCTATCCTTCTTTCTATTGCAATTTTTACTTTTATTTGCTTTTTACACATTCTATTCTTCTGTCTATAGTTGCTCAATGCTTCCCCACTACCTTCTTGTTTTAGTAGTCTGAATGCTTGTTTCTTATCATTTATTGCACCCCTTACAGCTGAAGTTAACCACATTGGATATCTCTTGCACCCCTTACAGCTGAAGTTAACCACATTGGATATCTCTTATTTCTACTATGTTTATTCCCATATGGTATGTGTCGTTCACACGATTTACCCAGGATGCTCTTAAATATGTCCCATTTCTCTTGTGTACTTTTATTTCTGAAGGCTTTGTCCCAGTCTATGTTCCCAAGGTCCTCTCTTAGTTTTTGGAAATTAGCCTTCCTGAAATTTAATGTTTTTGTAGCCCCTCTGCTAATTATTTTATTGAAGGATAATTGAAAACTTACTATATTATGGTCACTATTACCTAGGTGACCCCCCACCTCTATTTTTGATATTCTGTCTGGCCTATTGGTTAAGATCAGGTCCAGAAGGGCCCCCCCTCTTGTTGGTTCCTGTACTACAACTGTGCACAACAGCTAGTCTCATCATAGTACACAGCTAGTCTCATCATGGTGCACAGCTAGTCTCATCATGGTGAACAGCTAGTCTCATCATGGTGCACAGCTAGTCTTATCATGGTGCACTGTGACCACTCTCTGGGACCACGGCCAGGCTCCAGGATCTCTAGCAGAGTCGACTTCACAACCCGGCTGATGGACAGCCCCCTCAGCCAGTCAGTGACTAGGGGGAAGGATTCCGCTGAAGTCACTGATTGGCTGATCAGGCTGTCCATCAGCCTGGACGGACATCAACACAACTCGTGAGAAAATACCTGGCTTTACACCTTGCCAGAAATAGGTCTCACATATACAATATATGTAGTGTTCCTTTAAGGACGAGCCTTTGAGTCCTATGAACCTTGCAAATATAAAATTTTCCATGAAACCCGTACTGACTACATAAACTGTAATCCCATCATTTAACATAAACACTTCAGTATATGGTGTGGGCAGATCACTTGTGAGCTTTGCACGGTCTCTCAGCAGCTGAGGAGTTTAATATGATTCCTATAATTCCTTGGCTGTCGTCTAATAATTGATGGGAAGCATCTTGTGTTAGGCAGGCCGCGGCTCACTATTGTATCTTCCTGTTATTCCCACTACGCCCATTCTCCAACTTGTTTTGACAATGATGCTTTAGGTGACATACCGAGCAATTATCAAAGATTAGACTAAGCCTAATGATACGTTGGCCCAAAGTGCGGATATTTATTACATCTGCACTTTGCGTCCGCAGACTTGTTGAGGGATAAGGAGGTGGGTGGATTCATACCAGAGACAGATTATAATAATATTGTCAGCCCGTCTCCTGCCATCAATTCCCCGCTGGTAATAAAATGTGCAGCAGCTTGATAGATGATATCCTTTTAATGCTGATGTTTGGCAATTAGCATCCAATTAATCAACAACCCCCTCTTGTGGTAAATGGCGCTAATGACAGATAACGCTGCAATCGTATAATTAAGAATCATTTCATCAGCCGATCCCGAGCGGATTACGGACTCTTGTTTTTTTTTGCTGAGAAAGATATTTTGTGTGATTTTTTTTTTGTTCCCCTCTTAATATTTATTCATATTCCAGAATTCAATAAAGTAAAAACAAAGATGTCACCCGCTGCCATTCCAGTATGACGTTTGTGTTTGTTGTTTAATCTTATATGAACAAATGGTTAATCGCTGGACAAGGAAATGTTTTTCAACTTGCTACCATACTTTACGTCTATTTATTTGTGAGATTTCACATATTAATAATGTATAACCCTTCTATATCTGGTAAAACCCTTCTATATGCTCTGTGCGCTCACTTGAACTCCAGACTGATTCCATACATTATAGCAAACCCTCAGGAGAAGGATTTATGCTGCTTAAAGTGAATGTTCCATCAGGCCTGGGCTGAATCACTGGAGGCGGGCCGACCCACCCCCAGTGGGAGGAAACCCTTGCTCCTCTATGACATGGCTCCATTAGAATCAATGGAGGGGAGGGGTTTCCTCCCACTGGGGGTGGGTCGGCCCGCCTCCAGTGATTCAGCCCAGGCCTGATGGTACATTGACTTTAAAGTGTCACTCTCATTATAACTTTCAAAATCTAAATCAACAGTAGATGTAAAATAAAGCAAGTTTGCATTATACATTCATTATTTTTTTTGTTGTTATCATGCTGTAAAACAAAGCTGAACTTACCAGAAATCCAGGTCCAGTCTCCTGAAGGCAGATTTTCTGACTTGTGCTGGTTGTGAAAAAGAGACTAAACCCAGGAATTCCGGCCAGTACAGAGAGTCACGACTCAATGTGTTCATCAATCACATGACTGCCCTCTCTCTGTGAGTGCTCAGATGGCCTGGGATACACAGGACTTCCTGTTTTCTGACTGTTTCCTGTTTTTTGAGAAAAAAAAGAGTCAGAAAACAGGAAGTGCCGTGTTCTCCATGATAACTAAAAAAAAAAATGAATGTAATTTGCAAACTTGCTTTATATCACATCTACTGCTAATTTAGATTTTGAAAGTTAGAGCGACAATGACAGTTTAAGTATCTCTTTAAGGATTGCCTAGACATGATAATTGTAGCAAACACTCAGCTGTGAGATGTATTAGGTCATTACACATTACAGCCTCTGCATGTAAAGGAGTTGTCTAGGTTTAGAAAAACACAGCCGCTTTCTTCCAAAAATAGCACCGCTCCTGTCCTTTGGGTTTTGTAACTTAGTTCTGTTGAAGTGAGTGGAGCTAAACTGCAATACCACACACAGCCTGAGGACAGGGCTGTTTTTTTTTTATTCAAGAAAGTAGCTTTTCTAATCCTGGATAAGCCCTTTAAATGGTCACTGTTGTTTCAACAAACTATTTCAATTAATAGAACCAGTGAATATAAGAAATGTAATATATCTTATTAGAGAAAATGATAAGCCTCCTACTAAACTCAATATTGACTCTGAAAAAAAAAAGTGGCTAAGATTAATACAATAGGTTACTGAAGTATATTGGTACAGCTACCTATACTATTCTATGGACAGGAGACAAGGGGGGAGGGGAGTAGCTGGAGACAGACAGAGACTCCCATACACACACACACACACACACACGGAAGCTTCAGGATGTCCACCATGCTGCTCCTGCTTCTGAGGGTTTATAATGGAGATGCATAATGCAATCCAATAAATAATACTTACAGTTCCTCCCTTCCAATTCATGTCCAAGCCCTAACATTGCTACATATTGGTCTTCATTGATTGGACTGTTACTCTATAAGGTAATCCTATACAACAGATGGCTGTCTCTCTATTCCACCATACACATGAATGCTCGGCTCTGCTAAACATCCATGTGTTTTCAATAGTAAGCCTGAGAATAGGTGATGCTTCTCTCCCCTGATATACTCTGTCTGGGTAGGGTCTGGAGGCCACTATACACTTTTGGAATTTTAATCAGCAGGTACTGTAGTCTTCTCTAACCACAACTCAGGAGAGTTATAGGTCTCTCACAGTGGCTGTACGTAGGCCTGGTGTTCTACTCTACATGCAGCATTAACATGGTCACTACTCCACTCACTTCTTCCTTGTACTATTGAGGTGTCCCACTGTGGGTGTTGCTATCCTTTATACCCCTCGTAAAAGTCTGTACTTGTTTGTGGTCTTGTCACAGCTATAGTGTTACCAGAGATGACCAGTAGATGTCACTTTATTGTATAACTAAGGTCTAGAACCTGTACGGCTGAAGTATCCTAAGGGGTTATTGTTTGTGTCCCATATTCTGTTAGGATTTCTCCTTTCTTCTCTCCTATTATCTCTTTCCTATCCTCTTTCCCTATTGCACTCTTTATACCCAACCACAGCACACTTTACACGCACGTTGGACGTTGGTCGGTATTTCGCACGGATAGGACGCAGAGCAGAACTCCCTGACAAACCTCTTTCTTGAGGCACCACACACGCTGTGTGATGCACTGTTAAGCCCTTCACGAGACCTCTAGCCTACAGATAACCTCAACCCACACTGAGGACAAGGAGTAACTACAGTGCAGGACAGTATCCGCAAGAGAGCTAAAGAGCTAGGAACTGATCCGGGTGGAGCAAATTTACGTAAAGTCTATAAACTCCATCTCACAACGCGGGTGTACTTAGGAAATCCTAACCATTCTGCTCATGCCAGGTAACAGGGTCTTGGGCCTGTGTCACCCATCAGTACGGTTCAGCCAAAGCTAGTGGGCATCAGGTGGTGTGAAGACTATAGGAAAGGTCAATACACAGGCACAGGTTGTTTTTCTTCTTCTACAAGTATTTTTCTCTACACTCCAACATCCCGGCAGAGCACATTACTAATTTGGTTGTGACTCTCACAGCACCCTCCTCTCTACTACTTCAGTACAACCTTTAACAACTCTACTACATCCTACTCAGCACTTATCTCACAGATCTGGTGTATTTATCGGAACTGTATCAAGATTATTTCAAGATTCATTGTTCTACCTGTTGCACCTTTACAAGTAGTAAACCAAGTCAACGTTATCAATTTAGTTTGTGATTATTCACTACCACCTGCACAGCACATACATCGCACCCTTGGGACATTACCCCTATTTGTGGGTGGTGGGTCCTACAAGTATTTGGGAGGGTTACTACACCACTCTGGCCATCTGCGACGTAATCCCAAGGGACCCTGCAGCAACCCGACAGGACACCGACCACAGGGGAAAATGGTACAGCCGGCCTTACACTCTAAAAGCAGGAGTGCCATCACACCTGTGTGTCCACCTGGCACTGGCGTCACATAACCCAAAGGTCCGGCTGTATCTCGGCCATCCACCACATGTAGTTGCGTCACACTTCCACCTAGCAAGTGACCGCCGCCCCACCGCTACAACACCATCCGGGGGCTCACCACACTATACCTTGCTGCTAGCAATGCCAGGCTATAGGGCTCAATGCCACCATACTGTCCCTATGCCATTGTTGAGCCCTGAGGGGTTGCACTGACACTGAAAGGTACAACAGTGACCCACCTAATATCTCCATAAAGGGGGGAAAACACATCCTGGTCCCTGCTCCCCATCCTCTGTGATATTAGATAAGAGGAGGACAGGCTGTGGCTACTGGCACTGGATGGACTAGTGGTCTGCCAGGCATTGGAGGAGGGAAGCAGCTGCCCATCTATCCTCATTTCTTCTCACAATTTCGTTGTGCAGATACTAAATTCCCTGATCTGCAAATCTTCTGCCGATGAATCATCCCTGCCCTCCCTCCCACATAGGATAACTATTATTATTAATGAACAATTGTTCACAGCAAGTGCTAAGTATACAGGAGGCGCACTCTGCCTTCTGTTCAGAATAATAGATATGCTAAATTCTGGATTTTAGAGGAAGATTGTCAGCATATTTGGGCTTAATTCAGCCACTTATTGCATTTTCAGCTTACAAAGGTGAGCAATTCAGTACCTTGCATACGATGCACTTACAGCTACATCCATGGGTGTTAAATTTCCAGTAAACTGCTCTATTCTTCCCCTAATAAATTCTGCACTGATGATTATGTGCAAGTGGATTCTTTTTGCAGAGAATGGAAAAAATATTTGTCATTGAACAAAGATGCCATCTAGTGGCTGAAAAAAATTTAACACAAATGTAGAATCGAAAGTATGTAAATCTCAGGTTACTACGGAGGGATGACCTAGAGCAGACGTGTCAAACTTGTGGCCCTCCAGCTGTTGCAAAACTACAATTCCCATCATGCCTGGACAGCCAAAGCTTTAGCTTTGGCTGTCCATGCATGATGGGAGTTGTAGTTTTGTAACAGCTGGAGAGCCAAGGCTCTCTACCCCTGAGCTAGAGGCTGTGCTTACCATACAACCCTTTGAGGAGAGCCAGGAGCTAAGGGGCAGCACTTTTATTTATTTTACCTGTTAGCTGCAGGTGCCAGGTACTTTTTTAGAAGCCTAAAACACCATAGGGTGAAGAAAGGGCCTTTGCAGGGTATAAGACCTCATTCACAAGTTTGCAAAATTTGTCCATAATTGAAGATCCCCAATTACAGACAAATTTAAAACCAACAGGTTTCTATGTGCCTATTGACACAACCACAATTTTTGCAGATCCGTGAATGAGTGATCTGTCCTGCAAAAATATAGGACATATGGTACTGTGGATCCGCAATTACGGCACCGGTCTCTGTCTAGAATGTAGTGGTCCGTAAGTTGGAGACCACTATAGAGGAACAAAGTGCAGTCAGCAATTGTGGACATCACTATGGATATAGTTGCATGAATGTTGATGCTTGCACTTATAGTCTGTGTGTATGAAGGTCGGCATTTTATAACAAATGTGTACTGTATGATGGGAAATGAATTGCTCTGTTATATATTGCTGATCTTGAAACTATACACAGACTACATAGAATTGTTTTTGTAGGTTGAAAATTCTCTGTTGCAGTGACCCAGAGGACATCTTGCTCTGAGTATCTATGAAAATTGTAGTGTAATGCTGCAATGTTGAGGAAATTATTATAAACTGTGCCAATGGATATTAGAAAATCCACTGCATAATATGTATATACAGCTATGGATGGTCAAGCTACAGTGTACAATACTGCAAGTGAGGGGAGGGGTCCGTTGAGGATGAGACTATGCATGACTACCATGAAGATTTCTTCCAGCCATCTGCAGAGATTTCCACCAAGACATCTTTGACTCCTCACTTATCCGTCACCCTCCCTACCTATTTCCCACCCTGACCTCCCATCCTGCCACCTCTTTTCTGCCAAGTGTAAAAGAAGCATTCGCAAGTCGCTAAAATCCTGAAGACAGTAACGCCTTCTTGCTGCCGCTCTCATCCCATCACATCTTGCACCTGCACATTTGTATGGACAGTGCAGGGATGAAATTTGGGAAAAGAGCTCAGCACTTTATGCTGCTTCCTGTTAATTGGGCAGGGTCAAGGATGGGAGGGGGAGCAAGGAGGTGTTCCAGTTCTTAGTACTTCAAGAGTTTGGGATTGCCTCTTTGACACCTGGCACAAGAGAAAAAGAAAAGCATTCTTCAATGTTACAGAAGCACAGACAGATATACAAGAGGTAGCATGTGTCTTCTTGACCTAACAGCATTTTGGAAAGTGAATTACAGCTGATAGATTCCCTTTAAAGGGGAACTCCAGGTAGAGGTATAAAAAAATAAATAAACCTGCAGCAGAAGCAAATAGCATTGCTTACCTATCTATCCCAGTTTTTGAAATACCAAAAATCCATTTGCTTTGGGGGGTTTTGTTCTGTATTATGTGGCTGTATTTCCTGGTTGAGCAGTTGTACACAGTACTACAGGTTCCAGAATGCAATGCTTTCCCTCAGCTGTTCATCACAGTCCCCCACCCTGCACATTCCGCACCCAAATCTGTTGCAGAATATCTAGGCTGTGTTCACACATTGCAATTTTATTGTGTTAATGAATTAATTGCAGTACTTTATCATTTCATTGTGGTCCCACCCACACAGCACACTGTTACTACCTATAACGCCAATATTGGAATAAAGTTTTTTTTAATTTATTTATTCCTTTCACTTTCCTTTACAATTTACACACTTTAAAACAACAGTTTACATATAGTAAAGTATACAAAAGTACAGAAGATCATAATATTACAATCACAATTTACCCTCACTTTCCACCGCATTGGTGATGTGCCGTTTAGCATCATTTCATTGTGTTACTGCATCATTTTTGTGAATACGCTTCAGTACTGCAATGAGACTCCAACATGTATGAACACAGCCCGAATTTCACTGCAGACTTTTGCACATCAGTGAAGTTGCAGCAGCTGCTTCTAGCCGGTCAGAGATGGTGGATCACTCAGGGGATTGGGGGATCCAGCCAAGCCTTCTGGAACATCACGCCCTGCCCCCTGTCTGCATCATCAGCCTGTGCTCAGCAAACACACACAATGTGAGACAGAGGCATGGAATATTTGTCTCCTTAAGGGGAAAACAAAGGAAGCAGGAGACAAAGTGGATTGGCACAAAGGCCATTTTTCTTCACTTCCTGGATGTCAATCAGCTACCAGTGTGGCAGAACCGTACATATAGGGTAATACATTGTATAGACACATCTATATAACTTTCAATGTACTTTTAATAGAAGTAAGGAAGGAAAATGTTTTTCATATTTGGAGATCCCCTTTAAGGATGCGTTGATACCACATTTGAGTGAACAGGTTTGTACCAGAGTGTCCTTTTGGCCTTTTGTGGGATAGTACATTTGGACCAGAGTTGCCACATGAGGCACCCCCTTTAAGACCTGTCTGACTGATAAGGGTGGGTTCACACTGCGTTTTTGCAATCCCTTTAACGGATCCATTTTTTTTTACGGTCAAAAAAGGAGTGTCAACAGTACTTTATTGTGCGTAAAAAAAAAACGCATGGATCAGAAAAAATGGATCAGTTAAACGGATGCTGAAAACGTAGTGTGAACCTAGCCTTACCTTAGTTTGCATGCCTCTGAATGATCCCTCACTTGGAGCTGAACATGTCACAAAAACAGGATGTGTAAATAAATTCACCTAGACTGGATACAATTTTACTTATTTGAGTTGTGCACAGGACTTCACTTCAGAGTCTTGAAGCTTTTTAAGATACAATAAATAAACCATTACTGTCCAATAAAACATGTACATTAAAGATGTGGCGGTCAGTGCCACGATGAGCAGCAGCAACACTGGGGGTAGATGTTAGGTAGGTTGGAAGTACAGGGGTAGATGTTAGGTAGGTTGGAAGTACCCCACAGGCACTTGTCACAGTGAGCCAGGAGTAGGACCAGCTGGCCCCCCTGAGCGCTGGCTCGGCAGCATTGTGCGCAGTTGAGAGTTGTAGTCACTGTATTGCAGTGTAGAGAAGAGAACCGTACACAGATGCAGACGTGTAGGAGTGCAAGTGAGACCCAGAGAAAGTAAACCAGGAATAGCATTTACTTGCAACTAGAGATGAGTGAGTAGTGCTCAATCAAGTAGCTATTCAATCGAATATTACGCTATAAACGCAGTAAAATTTTGTTACTCCTCCCACTATGCTTGGCGCTTTTTTCTAGCCAATAACTATGCAGGGGGCGGGGCGGGGGGGAGAGTGACAGGCCCTAGGAGCACACTGGCATCGTGAGAACTGCGTCTACACACATTGGCTGGCTTAGTAGAGACAGCAGTTAAAGGGGTTATCCAGCGCTACAAAAACATGGCCACTTTCTTCCAGAGACAGCCCCACTCTTGTCTCCAGCTTGGGCAGGGTTTTGCTGCTCAATTCCATTTAAGTGAATGGAGCTTAATTGCAAAGCGCACCTGAATTGGAGACGAGTCGTGCTGTCGCTGAAACAAAGTGGCCATGTTGTTGTAGCACTGGATAACCCCTTTAAAGGGGTTATTCAGCTCTACGAAAGCATGGCCACTTTTCCCCCTACTGTTGTCTCCAGTTCAGGTGCAGTTTGCAATTAAGCTCCATTAACTTCAATGGAACTGAGTTTTAAAACCCCACCCAAACTGGAGACAACAGTAGGGGGAAAGTGGCCATGTTTTTGTAGCGCTGGATAACCCCTTTAACCCTTATCCAGTTTTAGCAATTAGCCGTGCAGTACATCAGTGACACCTAGTGGCGGGAGTTGTGTAATACAGGCACATGGTGTTGACCTATACCTGTTTAGAAAAAGACAGCGGACCCCTCTCTGGGACAATGCAAAGATCACACTAGGTCTTACCGCTGCCATCACAAGATATAGCTGGGTGAAGCGTGCAGCAGCAGTGCTCCACATGGCCATATCTTATTATTGTAATGGGTTTCAGGAGTGACACTCTGTGTGATCTTTAACCCTTGAGTTGACATGTCTTACAACACATCGAAATTTAATGCTTTAAGCTTTACTGAAACAAAAACATGAATCCCTTTGATGAGTTATTACGTCATGACGTTGGGAATGGAGTATGGAATTACAGCTGACACCTGCTAGAGAGAACTCTGATCCCAATTGTTTAACACCCTAGATGCTGCAGTCAGTAGTAATGCTGCAGTCAGTAGTAAGGCCTCCTGTACACGGTCATATTAGTTTTACTGTTAGCCACTCCGGGCTGTGCACAGAGGCTATAGAAGTATATTCAATGCTGTCATCTCACCCCAGTAAAATGTCGCAGGAAGATGATCCACTGACAGTGAAGGCCGCCACCCATTGTCTAACCACCTATAGGCCGCAGTTAGGCCCCTTGGACACAACCATAATATATGGTCCAGATACTGCTCTCAGGGGCAGACAGTATAGAACTCATTGTATCTGATAGGCCATTGTACATGACTGCGGTTTCCATGGTCTGTGCATGTGCCTCGAGGCCCGACCGCGTACAATATGGGGTCCAGATTTATTGTCCAGGCATCAGACAAGTGCACCAACTGTGAGATCTACAATAATGTGCAAAAATGTACCCTCATTAAAAGAAAAAGGGCAAAATAATAATAATAATAATAATAATAATAATAATAACAACAACTTATGTCCTTAAGGGGTTAATGCAGCTCACTTGGGACAGATGGGATAATTGCATTCACATTCATTCCTCTCCTGTGGATAACATGCCACTTTACAGTATTTCTTTAGTAAAAGTCAATGAGACACTGCTTAGACCGGTGAAGTGAATATAGGAAACATTTTCCACATTACAATTTAACACCTAAACTTACAGATTATGGGTACTCTGCCCACAACCAAAATGGCGGCGACTCTTCTCAGCCTCCTCATCCAGCTGATTGGAGGAATTTATCCGGCGCCACAGCGGCATCTGGTGGTGAGAAAGTAAAAACGCAGTGGAATGCGTTCCGGATGGCGGCTGACGTCAGAGAGCGGCAGAGCGGGCGGGAGCTTCTCCCTGTGAGCATCACCCCGTCCCGGATCAGCAGCAGCGGCGGCACAGCCCGGCTCCCATGAAGTCTTCCTGGGGTAAGAGAAGCCTTGTGTGTTACCCCGGGGCAGGTGCAGCGCCTCCTGGCGGTGTCTGATACTTTGACCATTGTTCTATATGAAGTTTATTAGTAAATATTGTGACTTAGTGACAAGTTGTGTTCCTGTATAATCCTATAGCTGAGACTGGTGGGATCCTGTGCCTTATAACCAATGTGGTCAGTCAGTGACCGTAGCTTCGATTATCCGTCGCCATTACCGGACGTGAGTTACGTTTTCTTTACCGTGTTGCGTCCAACCTTATATCGATCAATGTACGGACCTAGAATGACATCAGAATATGACCCGAGGGAAAGGGTGAAAAAATGTATGTGTTCTTGAAGGCGTCGTAGCTTATTAGCGCCTTTCTTGTACCTGTTTGCACACAATGGCGCACCATATGACGTCCTCCCGTTCATCAGTGTGTGCTAGTATAGGCAAAAACAAAGGTGACCTGTTCTTAAATTTTCTTCCAAATGTATGTTGGGGACATTTATTAAGACCCGCATACTTGTATGCCGGTTTTAAATTAGGCCCCACCCCTTTCCCTCTGCTGAGGCGCATGAATAAATAGGGTGTGGTAGGAGGCCACGCCCCCTTGCGCCCACCTGCCCATCAGGGGAGCAGGGGTTGTGACAGGCGTACCCCAGGGAAAAGGGGTGAATCTGCTTCTCCTCCTTGGCGTATGCCTCGGGAACAGCAATGATAAATCCCCCATTGTGTTCACCCACCTATGTCGCCCTTGGTTGGTACTCACAATCTGGTTTAAAGTATATGGTGCCAGAGCTATTGTTTTGTAAATGGCGGCTTGAAATAGCACTGTGGCTTCAAGATTACCCTTAAAGTGACTGTACCACCAGGCCCAGGCTGAAGCACTGGAGGCGGGCCGACCCACCCCTAGTGGGAGGAAACCCCAGCTCCTCTATGATAGGGTTCCATTGATTCTAATGGGAGTCACGTCATGGAGAGGCTGGGGTTTCTTCCCACTGGGGATGGGTCGGCCCGCCTCCAGTGCTTCAGCCTGGGCCTGGTGGTACAGTCACTTTAAAAGTGTTATCCAGCACTACAAAAAAACATGGCCACTTTTCCCCTCTCTTGTCTCCAGTTCAGGTGCGGTTTGCAATTAAGCTTCATTTACTTCAATGGAACAGAATTGCAAACCCCCCCCAATCTAGAGACAAGAGAGGGGAAAAGTGGCCATGTTTTTGTAGCGCTGGATAACCTCTTTAAGGGTTTCTCTAGGACTGGGATAGGAAACCTTTGGTGCTCTAGCTGTTGCAAAACTATAGTTCCTATCGTGACAAAGCTTTGGTTTGGCTGTCCAGGCATGATGTAGTTGTAGTTTTGCAACAGCTTGAGCTCCATAGGTTCCCCATCCCTGCTCTAGTACGGTGCTCCCCAACTGCTATGAAACTACATCTCCCAGCATGCCCTAAGAACCTTTGGTTGAGGAGCCACAGGTTGAAGACCACCATGTTTGGATATTCCTGTTGCTTAGCTCTTGTCTTATTACAGCTTATAACCCGGCCTGCCGAAAAGCAAAGATCAGAGCCGCTATGTGTCAGTGTAGTTGATGCGCGGGTGTCATCTCATGTTTACCTGAAGTTATTCTGCCTGAAATTTACCGATGTCTGTGCAGCCCTTGCCCTAAACTGTTCATACATTACGTCTCCAAGCTCCCAGTCTCCTCCTGCCTTCTGCTCTCTTGCCGGCACCGCGCATTGCAGCTTCTCCGCGCTGACAGGCCGCTCAGCCAGTTGCTGGCGGTGGTCCCAGACAGTGATTGGCTGAGCTGTTTGTCAACTCAGAGAAGCTGCAGAGCGCAGTGCCGGCAAGAGAGCAGAAGGCAGGCCACAGGAGGAGACCGGGAGCGGGACCAGGAGACACCTAGCGAAGCGCGGCCGGTGACTTTGGGTCTGCTAATCATTGTCTGTTACACGTTTCGGCCTCATTCGACTAGTTATCGCTCCGTGTAATAAGGCCCTTACTGCCAGGTTTCTCCATAGATTACAACTAATAGTTGGGGGTCCCAGGAAATTAAAATCCGGAGGTTGCCTGTGCTCTATAAGTTACCATAAGCAGCAATAATGGACAAAATCATAAAGTGCAAGAGATGTACAATCACCCCAGGCCCCCATACATAATCCTGGATACGTGTGCGCTATGGCCGGAATGTGGAGTGTCACTTACATTGTCCCTTATCTGCCTGGCCGGGATCCATTTCCTTCTCTGTTCATGAAAAGTCCGGATTGTGTTCTATTGATGGTGGCATATAGTGAGGGGTACTGTGCACTTACTTGTGTTTCTGGTAGGGCTGAGGTCACACCATGGGAGAAATTTATTAAAGGGGTAATCCAGTGCTACAAAAACACGTCCACTTTCTTCCAGAGACAGATCCACTCTTGTTTCCAGTCTGGGTGCGGTTTTGCTGCCCAAGTGAATGGAGCTTAATTGCAAACCGCACCTCAACTGGAGACAAGAGTGGCCATGTTTTTGTAGCACTGGATAACCCCTTTAAGGGTTTTGCACCCATTTTTGGTCTAAGTTCTATTTATGAACCAGTATTGGGGCGAATATTTTTTAGATGCACTTTTTTTAAAAAAAAATCTGCAGTTTTTTTAGTATTCACCGAAAAGTTTGCATAATCTGAAATAAGCGCCCTATTAATCATTTGCAACTTTTTAAAAAGTCGCACAAACATGTGAATATGCTTGTGCAATTTTTGCTTTTTTGCATTTTTTTTTTTTTTTTTGTACTTTTTTTCTTTGCAACTTTTTTGGGTATGTGTACAGTACAGAATCCCGGCAGAACGCCCACCACGGGCATCTCCACTGGTCCCATTCTATGGTTTGGCAGATTTCGCCGTCTGCCCAAAGAATGAACCCGCTCATTCTTCAGGCGAACTGCGGAATCTGCTAAACCATAGAATGAAATCTATGGAACCAGTGTGAGCTGCGGAATCGGACGCAGGTGATATACAAGTCACAGGATATTGGAACAAAATATATACCAATAGTCTCACACACATTAGACTTCTTAGTAGATGTCCTCCATGTCTTTTCAGGTGTACACTTAGGGGGAGATTTATCAAACATGGTGTAAAGTGAAACTGGCTCAGTTGCCCCTAGCAACCAATCAGATTCCTTCTTTCATTTTCCAAAGAGCCTGTGAGGAATGAGAGGTGGAATCTGATTGGTTGCTAGGGGCAACTGAGCCAGTTTCACTTTACACCACTTTAAATCTCCCCTAAGTGCATGGTGCATAAGTTCCATATCTTTATCCTTTGAGCCCATAGAACTCAATTGGTTCATTGTACAAGTTTATGTAATGCTTTTACGTAATTCACGTTTGGGCTGAACAAATACAGATGAAGAACTGACAGTGTGTAAAAAAACTATGGAAGACATGATATATATCACATCTACTTCCATACAGAAGTGTGAATGAGGCCTGATGGTGACGTCTGTCACTCACAGACTAATACGGCATCTGTTTCTTTATGAGCCTTTTCCTGATGTATCTGTTACATACACCACACATTGGTATCCATCACCCAGAGGCTAATTTGGTGTCTTTACACAGATTATTTTGAAGCCTAAGCCAGGAATGGAGAAATCTCAGTTTTTCCTTTATGACCTGTTCTCTGTTTAGTCTGTTCCTGGCTTTGGCTTCAATAATCTGTCAGATAAATCTTTCTGTACACACCATTGCAGATTTAGTTACTTTAAAGTTGTAAACACAGCTCAGCAGATTGGTGGGGATCTCCTCTCTGCCACTCCAGCCGATCCTGAGAACAGAAACTTAATCATCCCTAAAATGACGGCTGTGGTCAAGTTCATTGTCTCCTCGGCCACTGAGCGACCAGGCAGAATCCGCCGGAGCTTATCCGCTTTATTTCCGTAGTGTGCAAGGGTCCTAACAAATGATACAACATATAGTGGCCAAACCGGTGCTTAATGCGACGCTCTTCCGGCCTCCATCTTACTACTTGTAGATGTTTGCTATCTACATCAGTGACTTAATGTACAAGAAAGAGTGAGCAGCCTTAAAGTGAAGCTTCTCCAGGTTCCTTTTGCAGAATACACAAGGTAGTTTCCTAAAAAGCCGATCCCCATGAGCGTCTCTACCTGTTGTTGATGCAGCTGAGGAGTCACGTTCCCTGTAGCTTTCATGATCGAAAACAACTACAGGTTGTCACTCTCCCATGGGTGCGGCACCGATGACGCCTGTCTTTTCTGTGTTTGTGGTCCCGGCGTCACATGTATTCATCCGTCTCTGTGTGTGTGTGGCAGTGGTTACAATGGAGGAAGGCCTGACCCTCCGCTCACCCTCCTACCAGTCACTGTGACTACATGTCATCTGGTTATTTCTGACCATAAGCTTCCTTACAGAGCAGGGGATATCTGTCAGCTTTGTGGTTCATTTTTCCATATAGTAGTCAGATGTGTTAGAGCTTCTCTACTGAAAATGATGTGAAATTCTGATTAAAAGTGTACATGGCAAACTTTTTTTTTTTTTTTTTTTCAGATCAACTGGTGTCAGAAAGTACCAGATTTTTGTAATTCTTGTACTTCTATCAAAATCTCAGGTCTTCCAGTACTTATCAGCTGCTGTATGTTCTGCTCTCCAGACTAGAAAACAAAACACCACTTCCTGTAAAATAGGTTTTCTATGGGGATTTGCTGCTGCACTGGCCCGTTCCTGACATGGACAGAGGTGGCAGCAGAGAGCACTGTGTCAGCCTGGAAAGAATACACCACTTCCTGCAGGACTTGGAAGACTGGAGATTTAAAAAAAAAAAGTGAATTACAACTCTCTAGCACTTTCTAACACCAGTTGATTTTAAAGAAATTTTCTTTCACTGGCATACCGCTTTAATAGTACAGGGTTAGATGGGCAGCAGTCGCCTTGTACTGTCCCCTCGCTTCTCCACCATTATTACCCCTTTTTATGCTGGAACCAGATATGGCAGATAATTTCCAAGGCAACTGATCTACTACCACAAAGGGGCCTCTGCTGGTTATAATAGAAGGGTGTGAGATCACACAGGGATTTATAAGAGCACATACAGACCCTGCTGTGTCCTTTTCACCCTGAAAAGTGCCTGACTGGGGAGCAATGGAGGTATGAGGGAGAGACCAGGTGTGTGTGTATTTATGTAGCTGCAACTATGACATGTATCACGTACCTAAACATCTTATAGGCCCGGACCTCCTCTTCATGGCAGCGGGACCCAGTGGACTTTTTTTTTTTTTTTTTAGCAGCAGGTTTATGCCCTGGCCACATTGCAAAAACTGTTCAGGAATTAGGAACACGCGACAAAGAGTTTAGGGTCTCCAAAAAGCCTTATCCTTTTAACCTTGGCAGATGCCACTCACAACTTACCAGGCTTTTGGTGGCTGTACACCTTCAATAAGTGCTGGTGGTGGCTTATCTCTATGAGAACAAAGGGGATGGGCAGAGATTTTTGATTGCGCCTGTTCCCTATCTGTTGGTGGGTGTTTGGAAAAGCCCCATACACCTCATACTAATGGCTGAGAAAAGTAGAAACTTCTGATCTCCCAGCAACAAGATGATGTGTTGATCAGTGGTTGTCTGGATGTAGAGACTGAAATGAACAGGCATTAGCTCTCGGCTATAGGTGCTGTGCCTATTTCTGCTCATCGCCACTCGGTTTTGTTAGGGGAGCATGTCAGCCGTATATAGATTCACAACGTCTGTAGGCTTTCTGTGCATCAGTACACTGCTTACACAAAGCCAAGTGGTGGTGATCTAAAACGAATGGGCACGGCCCCCAGGTCAGCACTGAACGATCATTGGGCTCAAATTTGACTATTCCAGGAGGATTAATAGAGCCGACAGATCCTGTGCAAGTGGCTGACATGTCTATGTATAGCGATCAGTTCTCCTTCTCTTCCGCTTCTTGCAGTGAGTAATATCCTGGATTATAATGTGTCTCTTTACTTTATAACGGCCGCTGTTTACAGAAGTGTCCACCATGATGCCGCTCTCTAGAGGATGTCTTGTTTGGTTTCTGCTCGGAGAAGGCCGCGTCCTTGTCAAGGATGACACGTGGAAACATGGAGTCCGCACACATTAACCTTTCTCTATGGATTTACCAGAAACATCCTGACAACGTGACCCTTGCGCACAGAGTACGAGACGTGGGCCTTGTGTACATGGCTGTCGGGTGACCTTTACAACCCTAGAGACGTGGGCCTGCTAGATCTAAACAGAACATGAACGACGCCTCGCAGGACTGGAGATCCTTGTATTTCACTGACACGTTTGTGTTTTGGAAACAAGACTCGGACATAGTAAGGGCCGGCGTGACATACAGACCTTACATGGGGGTTATATCTGTCTCGTCTACAATCCTGCAGTGTTTCCGTCCATTGAGAGATCTATGAAATTGGTGAAAACTGCTCCAAAATTATACAGATTTTTATTCATAGGGCAAAAGTCATGTAATATGTCGGGCTTCTTTCACAAGAATTCATGAAAAATATATAACACATCATTATTTGTTTTTAAATCTTTTAAAATCCAGTTTCCATTCTGGCCACTAAGCTGGTAATCTGAGAACGTTCTGCATTTGATTCCCAGCAGCTGGAGAAGTTGGATGCAGTCTTAGGACTGTATGGGCCTGTTCACACTATGAAAAACAGGCCGAAAGTCAGAGCCTTTTGGCTTTGGCTGCCAGGGCATGATGGGAATTGTAGTTTTGTAACCGCTGGAGGGCCAAAGGTTCCCTATCCCTGATGTAGGGGAAAGTGTCTTGGCTGCAGTCAGTCCATGAACATCTTTAACGCTCTTTGATTTATGTATAAAGAAAAAAAATTTGTAGAAGAAGAAGAAACCCACGTGCCTGGCAGCCATCACTCTTAGAAAGTTACTGCAAAGACATAACCTTTTATATAAAGCATCAGGGGGGATAGTGATATGACATCTGGAAGTAATCTGCACCTGCAGAGACTGTGACCCCCGCAGAACCGTCTGTGACTCATCTGCAGGTCGGAGCGTTATATGTTCTGGGGAGAAATGATTAACACGATGAGGAACACGAGAGGAATGGTGGTGGTGGGGGGAAGCCTGCTCATAGCCGGTGACGCCTCCGCTCTACCATGTAATCTGTAGATGATACCGGATCCTGTATCGCTGTTAGTTATCAAGATACTTTCCTAAAATAATAAAGAATATAAAGGCCCTATTCCACGGAACGATTATCGGCTGTTACGCCCGACAATCGTCCCGTGGCATAGAAAGCGAAAACAAAAAACAAATGACTGTGATAGCAGCGATCGGCTGCCGTCACTCTGTGGAATAGGAGCGTCAGCAGTGGGCCGCCAATATCCTCTATGGGCTGCCGGGATGTTCTAGCGATCACCTAGGCAGCTCCCCGTGGCCTCCCCTGTACTCACCCGCTCGCTGCCGCCGCTTGTAATAGCGGTGGCAGAGAGTGGGGGAACGAGGAGCAAACAAGCATTGACAGCACTTGTGTGCTCCTCACAGTCCGCCTGTGGAGTAAGGGCTAAACCATATTACCATTACAGACCGCAGCTTTCCCAGGTTTTTCATTAGAAGCCAGCTGAACATGCCAAGTAGCCATTGTAGGCTTCACAAGTGACCTGTCATGCTGCTGGGAACTATACAGTGTGACCTCTGCCAACATCAGTATATTTCTTTGGTGCTATGTTTTGCCATGGTGCCCTTTGTGTGTTTGGTTCTGCTGGAGTGTATTTTGTGAGGCTTGTGATTCATTGGGAGGAGGAGGGGTCATATATGCTTTTTAATTTATTTTAATTTTTACACCTCTGGTAAAGTATTTTGTGCTGCTAGGGAAGTATATTGTTCCACCCAGTGGTATATGGTGCTCCTGGGGGGTATGTTGTGCTGCATTGTGGTATATGGTGCTGCTGGGGGGTATGTTGTGCTGCATTGTTGTATATTGTGCTGCTGGGGGGGTATGTTGTGCTGCATTGTGGTATATGGTGCTGCTGGGGAGGTATGTTGTGCTGCATTGTGGTATATGGTGCTGCTGGGGAGGTATGTTGTGCTGCATTGTGGTATATGGTGCTGCTGGGGAGGTATGTTGTGCTGCATTGTGGTATATGGTGCTGCTGGGGGGTATGTTGTGCTGCATTGTTGTATATGGTGCTGCTGGGGGGTATGTTGTGCTGCATTGTGGTATATGGTGCTGCTCGGGAGGTATGTTGTGCTGCATTGTTGTATATGGTGCTGCTGGGGGGTATGTTGTGCTGCTGGGGAGGTATGTTGTGCTGCTGGGGAGGTATGTTGTGCTGCTGGGGAGGTATGTTGTGCTGCATTGTGGTATATGGTGCTTCTGGGGGGTATGTTGTGCTGCTGGGGAGGTATGTTGTGCTGCATTGTGGTATATTGTGCTGCTGGGGAGGTATGTTGTGCTGCATTGTGGTATATTGTGCTGCTGGGAAGGTATGTTGTGTTTATTCTTAGTGGTGGTGGGGAGACAATAGTATGTATTCAGTGATGATTCCCCTGACATCACCATGGATTGGCCTGAGAATCCCTGATCATGTCCAGCTTGGCTCCTGTTGGTCATGCCTCTGTGGTTACACCTCATCTGCGCAGAGTCCTGGCATCACATTACCGCGACTCATCTTATTTTCAGCAGTTTCAGTAATGTGTTGCTGTTTCCATTGCCAGTAACCTCTGAACCGTCCCTTGTAGTCAGCTGCTATTCCAGGAATCCCCATAACCATTGCATTTTTTTTTTTTTCATTGCCCTAAATAAGTGAAGCCACTTTGCGGTGAGTAGACAGCATAAAAGACGGATCTGATTACAGGACGCCATCGTGGGAGCTACAGCCGCTCCTTCCAGCCCTCATGTCACCAATATGTTAATGGGGTTGGCCACTTTATAATAATTTCAGTGTACAGTATTAGTAAGTGTACTCGCTGTATATACTGACAGCAGCTCCCTGTGTACCGTAGCGCTAAAATCAGACTCCCCTGCTCTGTGGTGAGTCTGTCTATAAGATGGCTGACAAGGAGGAGCATGTGACCGTGCCCCCCCCCCCCAGTGTCCACCACTGAGTCAGTAGATGCCTATAGAGGACACAGGGGGGGGCATGGTCACATGCTCCTTCATGTCGGCCATCTTATGGACAGACTCCCCACAGAGGAGGACAGTACAACCTGGAGGAGGGAAGTCTGAAGTATGTTTTCTTTTTTTCTTTTGCAGATCCTTATAACCAACCTACATTTCCATTTTTTTTTTTTCCTTTTAATTTGCGTGTGGTAGAAGATGAAGGACGAAATCTCCGCAGTGGTGCTTTTCCTTTCAAAACTGTTGAAGAATAATAATAGATTAAGTAATGAGGATATTGAGGTGTTTTCCGAAGAACTGAGCCGAGTTCTGCATGACAAGTATATCAATCACTGGTACCCGGAGACCCCGACCAAGGGACAGGCTTACAGGTAAGGTAGAAGGGGGTGTGGGCTGGCCTGATCCCACTTGTTTATATTGGGGACATTACAGAACTTCTCTGCTCAAAACAATTTCCAACGCCAGCTATTCTGCTTATTGACAATTTTCATGTTACTGTGGATTTAAAGGGGTTATCCAGGATTAGAAAAACATGTTTCTGTCTAGTATTGCAGCTCAGTTCTATCGAAGGCAATGAAGCCAAGATGTAATACCACACACAACCTGACAACAAGAGTGGTGCTGTTTTGTTTTTTTTTTTTTTTTTTAATCCTGGGAAACCCATAAAATCTACTGCACAGGTATAAACAGGAGTGGCCTTGTCTTATTCTGTATATATAACATTTTTTTCCTATGACTTGACAGCTGGGACTCCACCAATATCTATATAGATATAGTGTTTTTGAGGTTTTATTTCACATTTTTATTTAAAAACACTTAAACTGAAAACAAAAGACGTCATACTCACCTGCTCCGATCCCACCCTCCCTGTCATGACTGCTTTTAGTCTCCTCTGACATGTTGACCCCACAGGAAGTGCCTCCATAGCCAATCACTGATTGAGGCCGGTCACTTCTGTGGACAGTGATTGGCTGAGCAGGTTCTAACTGCAGAGTGGACACATGAGAGGATGCTGGGGCAGGGAAGTCTCGGAATAGGGCTGGGGAGTATGGTTTAGACCTGTTTTTAAAGCATCCCCACTATTGGGGGGGGGGGGCGAGGGATCTATAGCTTGAATGACCCTTTAATGGTGATTTAGCATTATCACAGCCCATGTGTGCCTCTGATTGTACAATTAATGTAGGGGCCGGATCATGTCATACTGCTGAGGGGAGTGAATGTTGTTGTCCTGTGTTTCCGCTAATGGCAGATGTCAATGGAGAAGGTGGATCAGGCTCTTGGATTTCTGTATGCCTGATCCCTTTGTTTCCAGGGGAGATAAACCATTGTCACAGGCAGGTTTGGCTGAGCATGTATTGGGGAATTGGGGGGGGGGGAGGACTAGGTATGTGTGGCCATGAGAAGCCAATCTACAATAGTCCAAGACAACTATAAAGCAGCTCTGTTGATTCTCTTTCCAGATGTATCCGTGTAAACCGATTCCACGGTCTAGATCCAGACTTGCAGAAAGCTTGTTTCAATAGTGGCCTTTTGTATGAAGATTTAGGGTTGCCTCTGGAGATGACCTTGTGGGTGGATCCTCATGAAGTGTGTTGTAGGTAAGTGGTGGGCAAATGTAATTGCCGTATAAAGATGACGACTGACTGCACCAGGCCAGTGATTGGGCTAACTTGTCTCCTCCCCTATGCACAAACCTAAAGGGGTACTCCAGCAAGATTCTAATCAACTGGTTTCAGGAAGTTGTACAGATTTGTAATTTACTTCTATTTAAAAAATCTCCAGTCTTCTGGTACTTAGCAGCTGCCGTATGTCCTGCAAGAAGTGGTGTATTCTTTCCAGTCTGACCTAGTGATCTCTGCTGCCACCTCTGTCCATGTCAGGAACTGTCCAGAGCAGTAGCAAATCCCCATAGAAAACCTCTCCTGCTCTGGATGTTTCCTGACTTGGACAGAGGTGGCAGCAGAGAGCACTGTGTCAGACTGGAAAGAACAACAACAAAAGGATGCCCCTGCGACTGCTCACTGAAACCAGCCAACAAAGCCCCATAGAGTGGCAATAGGCTTCTAGTGTTACACAGCGACTGACAGTGTGTATCATCTATAATCAGCCCTGCGGGAAGTAGTGTATTGTTTCCAGTCTGACACAGTCTGTCCATGTTAGGAACTGTCCAGAGCAGTAACCAATCCTCATAGAAAACCTCTCCTGCTCTTTAGACTAGAAAGAATACACCACTTCCTGCAGGGCATACAGCAGCTAAGTGCTGGAAGAATTGAGATTTTTAAATAGAAGTAATTTACAAATTTGTATAACTGACACCAGTCGATATAAAATATTTTTTACCTGCTGAAGTACCCCCTTGATGTGGGGAAAAAAAACCTTTTAATACTTGTGCCTCTTCACTTCTACAACTGGACAGTGAGGATGTGATGCCGCTCCAGGACGCTGCTCTGGGGGGGGGGATCAGCGTTGCCAGGTGCTGATGAATAATAAATGGAATTGGGGGGGGGGGGGGGGGTATGAAATATATTGAGAGCTCATTTACAAGATAGCCAGACGGTGAGAATCCCCCTGCACTCCGGAGATAATGTCCTCTCATCGGAGAGCCCAGAAGAAACAAGAATTCCTTCAAGATGAAACCTGCTTAAAATGTCATGAGAACAAGCTTCTCCCATTGTCTCTCCGCACTCCGGAGCAGACAATGCCGCCTCTGCACCTGATCATTTCTACATTAGATTAATATCCGTCCGTCTGTCTCTTTTTTTCTTCTTTCCTATAGTGAGGGGTAATTATTTGGTCGAGCACTCCATGCCATTCGGAACGTTGTAAGACATGGCGCAGGCTTCTCTCTCTAATCCCTTTACTTGGCATCTCTTCTTTTTATGGAAAATTCTTTAATCTGGCAATGACAGAGCCTAATAATTCCAGGATTACAGCGGGGCAGACGTGTAAAACCAACAATAACAATTGCCAGCTGGCTACCAGATATCCACCCGAGTACTGCACAGGCCAATGCTATAGGGGCAAAGGAAGGTCACCCTGGGTCCAGGCCTGCTTAAAGGGAATCTGTCAGTAGTTTTATGTTGCCTTACATGAGGGCAGCATAAACTAGTGACAGGATTCTTGCCACACCCCTCCCTGCCCCCGCCCTCCAGCTGCTGATTGACAACTGCCTAAACACAGCATGGATAATAACTGCCGATTAGCAGCTGTTGGGCAGTTTATTTCTTCTCATGAATATCCAGGACTACTGTGCTCATGCACATAATGGAGAGGACTACTCATTGCACATGTTATTCAGGAGGATATCTCTGGATCAGCTGCACAGAACAATGTAAGTTATACATCATTCTGTTCAGCTTTTCTGTTACTAGTATATGCTACCCTGAGGTAGGACACCATAAACCTACTGACAGGGTCTCTTCAAAGTGGTTATCCAGACTTGGAAAAAGCCTGGCTACTTTCTTGCAAAAACAGCGCTACCCCTATCATCAGGTTGTGTGCGGTATTACAATTCAGCTTTATTAGTTTCAATGGAACAGGGCTGGAAACCAACAGCAAAACTGAGAACAGGAGAGGTGCTGCTTTGGGAAGAAAGCAGCCATGTTTTTCTAAGCTTGGACAAGGTAGAATTCAAAAATGTTCTACCATTGTGGTTACATAGAATCTGTGCAGCTCCTTAACATGGCAGGTTACCCTGCTAAACAAGAGTACCTTAATCCTAGCTCCCTCTCCTCCTTCCCTTCTGTTAGAAATGGCATATTTAAGTGATCAGACACAAGACCTGAACCATATTATTAAAGAGATTGATGAACACCAATGAATGTACAGTGGTACCTTGGTTTAAGAGTAACTTGGATTGAGAGCGTTTTACAAGAAGAGCTCAAAGTTTTTCAGAATTGTAACTTTATTTAAGAGCATTGCTTTGGTGTAAGAGCTCCCTGTGTGGTGGGAGCGGGAGTGGAGGAGGGGCATGGTCTGCACAGCGGGGTCTACAGCCCTGTACTCTGATCCAGGAAGTCTCCCTCACCTTCCAAATCATAGCAGATCCACTTCAGGCTGGGGCTTACATCAGGGGACAGGACTGTGGAGGTAATCTCTCCATAGCTGTAACCCTTCTCTCCCCGGACAGAGTGCTGCATGTATGTGCCCACATCTGCCCTGCTCATTCCTTCATGCCCCCTGCAGTCTCTGTCAGCCCTTGTGTTTCCCATCCTTTTCATTCCTGCTATAATGTGCCCGCACTCCCACTCAGCTGTTCACACTGCTGCTATAATCTGCCAGCACTTCCACTCAGTGGAACTCATGTTATTCAGAATAAAAAAAAAATAATATTAATATATATATATATATATATATATATATATATATATATATATATATATATATATAATATATACACACACTGACAGCTCTGATATGCATATACAGTGGGGAAAAATAAGTATTTAGTCAGTCACCAATAGTGCAAGTTCCACCACTTAAAAAGATGAGAGAGGCGTCTGTAATTGACACCATATTTAGACCTCAACTATGGGAGACAAAATGAGAAAACAAATCCAGAAAATCACATTGTCTGATTTTGTAAGAATTTATTTGCAAATTATGGTGGAAAATAATTATTTGGTCAGTAACAAAATTTTATCTGAATACTTTGTTCTATATCCTTTGTTGGCAATGACAGAGGTCAAACGTTTTCTGTAAGTTTTCACAAGGTTGGCACACACTGTTGTTGGTATGTTAGCCCATTCCTCCATGCAGATCTCCTCTAGAGCAGTGATGTTTTGAGGCTGTCACTTGGCAACACGGACTTTCAACTCCCTCCAAAGGTTTTCTATAGGGTTGAGATCAGGAGACTGGCTAGGCCACTCCAGGACCTTGAAATGCTTCTTACGAAGCCACTCCTTCGTTGCCCTGGCGGTGTGCTTTGGATCATTGTCATGTTGAAAGACCCAGCCACGTTTCATCTTCAATGCCCTTGCTGATGGAAGGAGGTTTGTACCCAAAATCTCACGATACATGGCCCCATTCATTCTTTCATGTACCCGGATCAGTCGTCCTGGCCCCTTTGCAGAGAAACAGCCCCAAAGCATGATGTTTCCACCCCATGCTTTACAGTAGGTATGCTGTTTGATGGATGCAACTCAGTATTCTTTTTCCTCCAAACACGACAAGTTGTGTTTCTACCAAACAGTTCCACTTTGGTTTCATCAGACCATAGGACATTCTCCCAATACTCTTCTGGATCATCCAAATGCTCTCTAGCAAACTTCAGATGGGCCCGGACATGTACTGGCTTCTGAGTCCCTGGCGGCATAGTGTGTTACTGATGGTAGGCTTTGTTACATTGGTCCCAGCTCTCTGCAGTTCATTCACTAGGTCCCCCCGCGTGGTTCTGGGATTTTTGCTCACCGTTCTTGTGATCATTTTGACCCCACGGGGTGAGATTTTGCGTGGAGCCCCAGATCGAGGGAGATTATCAGTGGTCTTGTATGTCTTCCATTTTCTAATTATTGCTCCCACAGTTGATTTCTTCACTCCCAAGCTGGTTGCCTATTGCAGATTCAGTCTTCCCAGCCTGGTGCAGGGCTACAATTTTTGTTTCTGGTGTCCTTTGACAGCTCTTTGGTCTTCACCATAGTGGAGTTTGAAATCTGACTGTTTGAGGGTGTGCACAGGTGTCTTTTTATACTGATAACTAGTTTAAACAGGTTCCATTACTACAGGTAATGAGTGGAGGAAAAAGGAGACTCTTAAAGAAGTTACAGGTCTGTGAGAGCCAGAAATCTTGATTGTTTGTAGGTGACCAAATACTTATTTTCCACCATAATTTGCAAATAAATTCTTACACCATAATTTGCAAATAAATTCTTACAAAATCAGACAATGTGATTTTCGGGATTTGTTTTCTCATTTTATCTCTCATAGTTGAGGTCTACCTATGATGTAAATTAGACGCCTCTCTTCTTTTTAAGTGGGAGAACTTGCACTATTGGTGACTGACTAAATACTTTTTTTTCCCCACTGTATCTGTCCTCCCAGTTGTTTTATCACATCAGCATCACATACCTTTTTAGTAATGCTTTGTGATCCGGCATCTTCTAAAAAGCGCTGTTTATTTTGGGCTGGCAATGTCAGAGGTGGGTCTATGATACTGTCTCCGCCAGCCCTGCTTTCGAGTTACTACTATGTCTTTAGCCCACCATCCCCACCTCCTCCAGAATGATTGACGGCCGTCTGATCTTCAGCTGCCGGTTGCTGGTCATTCAGAAGGAGGCGGGGGCGGCCTGATGACAGAGCAGTGGCTGGAGAGCAGGGCGAGGGCAAACAGTGTCATAGACCCCTCCATGCAAAACTGTCAGCCTGAAATAAAGAGCAGGGTTTATTATTTTTACAAAGATGCAGGATCACAGAGCCATGCTAAAAGTATGTATACGATGCTCATGTGCTCGGAAATTATACACATGGCTATATGCATATCTGTGCTGCCAGTTTCCCTTAGAAAAATTTTAACTTTCTACTGTTCTGACGTTTTTCTGCTGTAGAGTTTGTATAACTTTTTAACATAGCAGACTGTCCTGCTGAATACATATAGATCTTGCAGCACATTGCTCCATGCTCTTTCCCCTCCTGCCTCTTGTGTTAGAGGTTGAAGACTGTACACTGTACATCAATTGTGGAGGTCAGGAGAAGTATCCAAGTCTTCAGGGAGGGCAGATCACACAGCCTGTAGTTGGAGAGAAAAGCATGGTATGGGGGGGGGCGCATAGGCTGTGTATTAGAAAGAAAAGACCTCCTAGCAGCTGTCATCACAAGTAGAAAAAGATCCCCCTCATGGACTGTAGAAGAAATCAGTCAAGGAATATAGCTAAGGTAATACTTGAGAATCCAACACACAGTAATCACATCCATTACTTATTATTGTGAGGTACAATACCACACACAGACATGGAGAGCTGGATTTGCTGTGGTAATAGTAGTAATATCAGCATCTGTTTATAAATCAAGAGGATTTCCCATACTGCACTCCTCTTAATGGTGCCCCTGCAGCACTGTTCATCCAGATCTGGCATGATGGAAACTGTAATTTTGCATCAGCTAGAGACCTGAGGTTCCCTATGCCTTTTCTAAGGGTATTTGATGGGCGGCAGGAGGTGGTTTTGGCCTGGTGTGCTGCTCTCCACACTATTTACTGGTTTACTTATTTTTGGACAGCAGAGGTCACCATAATGCTGAGTTATGTGTAGTACCATCTTGTGAGCAGCAGGTGGTGCTGTTTACTCAAAAATAAAAAATCTGTTTTCTCTTTCCTAGATAAAGCAAATGATTTTTTTTTTTTTTTTTGTAAATAGGACATTCCAATAAGGGGTGTCTTACAGTATAAACACTGTATGTAGTGCAGTAGGTAACCAGCAGGAGAGCAAACCTAAGGTAATGAGTGTAAAACAGGCACAAGAGAGGGGGAAAGAACAAAAAATAATGAAGTTATCTAGGATTGTAAAAACATTGTTGATTTCTTATAAAAAGAGCGCCACCCTTCTCCTCTGGTTGTGTGTGGTAGTACAATGTGGCTCCATTCACTTCAACGAAACGGAGATGCAACACCACACACAAACTGAGGACAGGTGTGGCGCTGTTTCTGGAAGAAGGTATGATTTTCCTAATCTTTGAGAACCCCTTTTAATGAAGACTCTTGTTTCATTGGTTAATTTGATGATTTGCTTCTAACTCTGTTGCATCAGGTATGGAGAGAAGAACCCTTCCTTCGTGGTGGCGAGTTTTGACAGTAAAGATGACAAGATGGAGATCTCTCAGAAAGTGAACTACGCCATAGAGAAAGTAACTTCGGATTACCACTCGGGCTCCTCCTCGGATGATGAAGTCTATGTCAATAAGAAGATACTCTGTGCCGGGGATCCTTCTCAGGTATTTGCATCCATCATGGCTACAGAACATGCAGTATTCTGTAGCGGAGCATCCCTACAGTTAGAAGTATTTAATGCTGTGATGCTTTTTTTTTTTTTATTTTGTAATGGCGGTCATTTCTATTCTAGCCTAGGGTTAGAGAACTTGGCTGTCCAGGCATAATGGGAGTTGTAGTTTTGCAAGAGCTGGAGAGCCGAGGTTCCCCTGCGTTTTCCCATCAGGGCTAGAATATGGTGGAGCAGGTTTCCCTTGTAGGAATTGAAGGGGAAGCTCCCACTGTAACTGCTAGGAGTAGAAAAACCTCTGTTACCGGTAGGTTAAATGGGTCTAATCCAGGATTAGAAAAAGCTAAGCTACTTGCAAGAACAGCGCCATCCCTGTCCTCAGGTTGTGTGTGGTATTGCAATTCAGCTCCATTCACTTCAATGGAACTGAGCAGCAAAACCCCACACCCAAACTAAGGACAAGAGAGGTGCTGTTTCTGGAAAGAAGCGGACATGTCTTTCTAAGCCCTTAACCCCTCACACACCATGGTCACCAGGGCTGTGGAGTCGGTAAGCCACAGCTCAGACTCCTGCTCCTTCATAAATGGCCGGTCAGATACCAGGGAGTTATTTATCACACTGGCTCAGCAGCTTCTCCCTAATGTCCTACATGATCCTGGGGCGATTTCTGAGGGAATAAGGAAAGATATAAAGCAGCTTCTCCTGTGTGTGCAGTGGATGCAGCCAGTCTCCAGCCTCCATGTCCTGAACTACTCTCAACTAGACTAGAAGGAGCAGGTGATCTTTTAGTTTCTAACTAAATATTCACCATACACACAGAAACACTGCTAACAATGCCAGATCCCTGTGATATAGAGGGGGGGTCACACATGGTGATATAGAGGGGTCACTGTGGGTGTGGGGGAACGCCATAGCGCGCGTACACACACACACACACGCATACACACACGCATACACACACAGCCTGCTGCTGCCATAGCACACATACATACACACAGCTGCAGCCATAGCACACACACAGCCTGTTGCAGCCATAGCGCGCACGCGCGCGCACACACACACACACACACACACACACACACACACACACACACACCTATAGCATATATACACACACACCTATAGCGCACACACACACCTATAGCATATACACACACACACACACACCTATAGCATACACACACACACCTATAGCATATATATATATACACACACACACACCTATAGCATATATACACACACACACACACCTATAGCATATATATATACACACACACACACACCTGCAGCTATCGCCTATACACACAGCTTCAGCCATAGAACACTGAAGAAAAACACCACATTGAGGACAGAGGTTACTGCTACACTACTTATGTCTCCTCCTCCTCTTATATATTACACAGGATATCTTCATATTACACTGCTGCTCATATACAGTCATCCAGCATCCAGGAAGAGAACAGCACAGATCTCCCCCCACACAATGGACTCTTTCCCCCGACCACCCTTATGTAAAGGGCCAGTGTCCTATTAGAATGTTGCTCATAATATATATTGATGAGCAAAACTTATAAAATCCACATCAAAACTCAATTCTAAATTGTTCTAAGATTTATTTTTTTTTTAAAGCTGCAGTCGGAGTCGGTACATTTTTTCCAACTCCAGCCAAAACTAGCTCCGACTCCACAACTCCAACTCCACAGCCCTTATGGTTACACCACGTGTGGGAGCCAGTGCTGACCAGCTTCCATGGTGCAGTGCATTATAGCAGTAATCTGTGGGCCAAGTACAATAAAAAATTAACCACTCCCCCCCCCCCCCCCCCCCCCCCCCCACACACACACACGGAAAAAAAACCTCATCTTTCTCCCCTTCCTGTACTTCTCAGGTGCCAGAATTCAGACCTCAACCAATTCCTTCCTGGAACAAGAACCCAAAGAGAAAGCAAGGCTCCCAATACAACTACCAGCCCCGCTTTGCTTCCGCTTACCAGCAGGGAAGAAGCAAGGCCTATGGCCGCGTCCCATGGCTGCCGCCGATCATGCAGGCCGAACGCAACCACTGGCACAGCCTACACCTGCTGGGCGCCGGGCACCAGTGCCTCATCTAAGCCCTCAGTATCTCTCATCTTCTGTGCGCAAAAATAATGCTGGACCAAATCCTAGGAGCATCTTCCTTTTTTTTTTTTCCCCCTATTAGATATTTTTTTTATGGTTATTTAACTAAAATTTTGCACTTTTGTACATTTACTAATAAGTCGAGGAACACTTTTTGGATAGGGTTAATAGTTAAGTGCCTAAGTGTTTTTTTTTTTTTAATATTTATATAATCCAACTTGCACAGGATCATGTTAATCGTTTGCTATTCTAGACGTTTCAATACCAAAATGTATTTATTTGCAAATCTCAATTTGATATTTTATGTAATGGACTAATAAATGGTATTTTATTAATATAATATAATAATAAAGGTTATGTATTACAGCAGAGGAATGGGTTACAATGTAATGATGGACTGATGTTACTTGTAATATTGTTACAAAGAGGTTACTAAAAAAAACAATACCAATGCACCTACAGGTCTCCGTTGTTTTTTATAGCACCGACATATGCCTCAGCACGGTACAGAGGATACACCTGCATCAGTCACTGCCCCCTGCAGAGCTTACAATCAAAATAGTAGAATTTTTCTCACACACACACACACACTCTCCTGGTGTCGCTGCCGTTACAAATAACATTTATGTCTCACACTCAAACCGATCAAAACCTTTTGACATTTGTTCAGTCCCGCACCAATATGGAGAACGAGTGGGGAGAAAACGCGCCTCAGCTTGTCCTCTCCCCCACTCTGTTAGGGGAAAATAAAGTCAGAATCCGTAGACTTTTTTTTTTTTTTTTTTTTTTTTCTCTTTCTCTACAAAAAAACTTGCAACAGTAACCTACAGGTGCAAGCGCTTACCGTATATACTCCGCCTGGTGTACACATGATAAAAACCTGCTCTGTAGATTTTTAAAAATTAGGATCTTGGCAAACAGTTTGCTCAGAGTGTACCATGTCACCATGTTATGGTGTCCTCAGAGACATGGTCCCTACTCTAGTATTCTCATGGCCTCTCCTGGGGGGTGTGGCTACCTTCTGTTGGCTTGCACTCCACCCATGTTTTGTAAGTGCTAAAAAAGAAAAGATCATTTGGCTCCTATCTGCGCAGTTGTAGGCTTATTCAGCCCAGGAGAGGCCATTGCTAGTGTGAAAATGCTTGACTAGGACAATATCTCTGAGGACACCTTAACGTGGTGACATGGTCCTCATTTTTTAAGAGCATCTATACAGCAGGTTTTTCTTGTGTGCACACTGGGGAGTATGTACGGTAGGCACTTGCAACTGTAGGTTGCTGTTGCACTTTTTTTTTTTTTTTTGTCTGTAATTCAGCCCCATGCAGTGTGAACAGAGACAGAGGTGTGGCCAAACTTTCCTTTCCTTTGTTTGTTTTGTTTTTTTTTTAGCTACAGTGAGCCTTCAAACAAGTGAACCTAGCTGTTCTTAATCACCAAGTATTTTGAGCAATCTCCTGTCTGTCGTTCTTGCTTCCACCATTCCCGAGTTACAAGTTTTTCTAAAAGCTGATCCATAATCAAGATGGTACCAGCCAGGAAACTACATTACCCATCATGCAGTGCCACACGATTGGTCCGCAATGCAGCAGAGCTGAAGAAGCTCTCTAACCGGAGTCCCTGATCTAAAGAGCTGCGGCAAAGGTGTGGAGCTGGCCTTCTCTGCAGCTCATGAACACTATGCTGGGAGTTGTAGTTCCACAGCAGCTGTCCATGATATGAAGCTTTTCTGCAGTCATATTACTGATAGCTGCTGAGGAACTACAACTCCCAGCACAGTGCTCCGCAGGAGAGTGTTCATGTACTGCAGAGCCAACAAACATCATATAGCTGTATACATTACTGCTGGAGAGCCACAACTTCCAGCAAGTGCTGTACTCACTGGCTGTGTCCTGCTGGGCACCATGCAGGGAGTTGTAGTTCCTCACACAGAGTAGTGGGGGGCAGCAGATGTTTGATGCGGAGGTGTAGGCTGGTTGTAGCTGTGGGTGCAGGGAGGCACGGCTGCTGTGGGGCACTTGTGTCGAGGGTGAAATTTGCTGGTGCTGGAAGGCACTTGTGTCCATCAGCTGATAGGTCTCACATGACAGGTCACGTGATCAATGTGATGTTTCCTGTGTGCCGGGTTAGTTCTTATTGGTTAGCTGCCCTGCCAATAGATCACGTGACCCCGTCTCGGCTGGAGGGAGGAAAAGAGGGAAGTGTTTTGGCGTGGACCTGGAGAAGAGCTGCTTTCTTCATCTGCATCAGAGAATTGGCACGAAAAGCTGGGAAATGGTGCAAGAACGGACATAGAAGCATATTACAGAATGCAGGTAAGTATGCTTTTACATTTTTACTAATAAAAATTTTGAGGGGAATACCACTTTAATTTCATTGGTGGCTAGGGTAAAAGATTGGGTTAACAACATTTTATACTTTACCCCTTATACCAGGGATGGGGGAACCTTGGCTCTCCAGCTGTTGTAAAACTACATCTTCCATCATGCCCGGACAGCCAAAGCTTTAGCTCTGTCTGTTTAGGCATGATGGGAGTTGTCGTTTTGCAATACTTGGAGAGCCAAGGTTCCCCCCCCCCCCACCTCTGCCTTATACTCTTCTGATACAGGTTGTGAAGAGTCTCCTGGAGATGGGGTCTTGCCGCAGCACTGTAGGCATCCATGGGAGGCGCTGTGTGGTAGGGGGGCCCAGTCAGGCAGCTACATGTTACACTGATTTGGAGGGGTGCTCCCGGTCGGAATACAGGCTAATGTGCTGCTGTTTTTCTGCTTTGGTGGCCAATTCTGATACTTCTGTACAAATTGAAGCTTGTTCTGCTGATGCAGCTTTCCTAGCGGCAGACACCAATCTAGTTTAGACATAAGTCTGGTAGGTTTATTTCGGAGTGAGCTGCTCCACTGTAATTTGTTCATCCACCTTCACAGCCGACATTAATGTAGGAATTGATCAGAACTCTCCTATCCTTTATGTTGCACACGAAGACCAGAAACACTTGTACACATTAGTGTTCTTTAGCCTGACTATTGCCACTGCTCTTCTATATTATGTGGGTTCCCCAGTATAATCCTTCCGTACTGACAGCTTTATAAATGTGCGTCACTCCGCCTGACTATTCACCTTTCTCACACTGATAAGACTTGGCGCTCTCATCCGTCACCCGGGATCACACTTCCAGGTTGTGTATACCTTCATTTGTGTGCTGGGACAGCATGCTCCAAAAGGCGGCACTGCTGCTGTTATATCATTGGGAGAAGTAGTATTTCTACATCTGGCTTGTTTGGGTCACTGAATTGTTGGGGCTTTTACATACAATGGCTCCTAATGGTGTGTTCACACGTACAGATTTTTTGTTGCAATTGGTAAAAAAAAAAAAAAAAAAAAAAAGCAAGGAATGGATCTGAAAAGAGGAGAAATCTCAGTCTTTGCTTATTGACCTGTTCTCTGTTTATAGTCTGTTCCTGGCTTTGGCTTCAATAATTGCAATGGAATTTTTCGTGCTTATATAAGTCTTTGGTTTGTTTTAAGAAAATCAAAAATAAAGTGTTAAAAAAAAAAAATCCATTGCAATTATTATTTTTGTCTGTGTGAACACATCCTAAGGCCTTACGAAACGTCTATATTATTGATGCAAGGTGTATTGCTCTGTAATTGTAGATATGCTAAAGGCGTGTTTAGTCTTTAAGATATTTTCTTACAAAGGTATTCTAGCTTATAAATAACAGATTTAACAGGATGATACTGGATATAAGTGAACTTACGGTAACTTCAGGTTTGTCTGAACCTGAACACTCGTCATCTGATGCCCGGTGGCTGAGGAGGAGGATGCAGCAATCTTCTCCAGCCACTGGGAATCTAGGGCTGAGCAATCAGGTTCAGACAAACCCGACCATTAAGTTCACTCATCTCTAGTTGATACCAAGATCCATATTTGCACATGAATTAGGGTATTGTAAATGTACGTGTACTTTACTTTTTGTTTTTTTTAATTGGCAAATATCCAACATAGTAATACAAAGATAATTGTTCTGTTGGAACAACATAAAATAGTCACTGCTGAACTATCAAGCGAATTTCCTACCTCTGTTTACAAGGGAACTAGCAGCTCACTTAGAGATCAGATTACATGCTGCTCTGTAATTGGGGGGAAGAGTTACAGTATACAGCAATATAGATGGCGCGGAGGGACAAGGTGTTACTGATGCACTGGTTTTGCAATGTGTTGTGTTAGAAGTGATGAGAAAACGGCAATGAAGGAGGTATCTTTGCTGCTGAGTAGGCTTGCTCGAACAGCGGAAAAAGCTAGGTTCGATCTAACTCGAACCTAGCCGGACCTTTTGCATTTATTTCCTGATGCCTTCCCAGCCCGGGGACCGCCTAGAATTCCGGGATACAGCCCATTACCTAGGCTGAATCCTGGAATTCCAGGCGGTCCCCGGGATGTCTCCTCCTGCACGGACCAGGAAGACATCAGGAATCAAATGCGGAAGGTCTGGCTAGGTTAGAGTTCGATTGAACCTAGCTTTTTCCAGTGTTAGAGCAAGCCTACTGCTGAGAAGCTAAAGGAAGGTGGAGATTACACTACAGCACTGTGAACATTAGGTAAACTGGTATTTACATAAGATACAGATGCATTGATCTCTATCTGTGTCATCAGAAATTAAAGTGATGTCTTGACTTACCTTAATGGTTAAGCAGGCAGATTGGACCAGCTTGCAGGCTTTCAGTCCTAGCTCCATCCCTCACTCTAGTACATAGTGGTAGACACCGCCCCCCTATATTTTGTCCCGGGTCTTGGTTACCAGAGACAGAATTTCACTGACAACACACAGTGGCCAGCAGATTGTAAGGAGGGGAGATATCCAGGCTTTAGATGTTTTGGTGGGTAAGGAGTAATTTTTGATAAAGTATATGATTTAGGAATATGTTATAAATCAAACAGGCTATCACATGGAGGGAAGTTGTTTGAAACAGCATTGTTCATTTGGGTATGTTCAGCCATGTACCACTCTACTACTACCAACCCCCCCCCTTTAAATTCTCTATATCCCCAATCAGTTGATGCACATTTACAGTATAAAACTACAGTAAGTTAGGTATCAGTAACGCGGTCTCTCGGAAATAAAACCTTTATTCATATTTACATAGAGAGCACGGGTCAGCATCACAATCCTATACAAAGTGTAAGAAATACTTCTCTAAGCTATAATGCCCAGCTTCATGCATTGTATTTGCTTATATTTCTCGAGTCAATGTAAATGTATGGAAATAATCTGGTCACACAGAGCGTCTGCTTCTAGCTGCATTAACAGGATATTTCTATTCTATATACAGGAAATTGTTCTCTATTGCTTATTTATATCTGTAATAGAGACGATCGAACAGCGGAAAATCTTAGGTTCTATCAAACGCGAACCTTGCCGTACCTTCCGTATTTGATTCTCGATGCCTTCCCGGTCCGTGGGGAAGAAGGAGACAGCCCAGGTCTCATCTGGAATTCCGGGATACAGCCTATTATCAAGGTTCGAGTTCAATAGAACCTAAGATTTTCCGCCGTTCGATCATCCCTAACCTGTAATAGAGTGCTGCACCCTCTGGTCAGGGTAAGGATTTTTTTTTTTTTTCGGATTGGGATCAATAAAGGTCTTGGTATGTGCTGGTTGCTGACATATACCTCTAAAACACTCTTGAAATGCAGTGTGAACCTAGTCTAAGGTGCTTCTCACACCGTATACTCTATTTCCTCCAGAAGCAGACATCTCAAGTGTTTTTTTTTTTTTAAACTAGAGTTGAGCGAATTTACAGTAATAACAAAGTGGAGCGTTTTGTTAGCTCAGTAGTCGGCTTATCAGCCAGCAGGAACAGCCGGATCCAGTCCTGGGAAATGTTTCCTAGGACTGGATCCAGCTTTTCCAGGCACCCAGGAAGAAGCGGCACAGGAGTTCAAAGGCAGCAGGCTGATAAGCAGATTGCTGAGCTAACAAATGGATTTGCTTCGTTATTACTGTAATTTGCTCATCTCTTCTTTTACTCTTCTTCCCAAACCAGCATGGTGCTAGCATAGTGTGCGTGCTTTTCTGTGGCAGAAATGTATGCAAATTTAAGTAACGCATAACCATTCCCCGTCTGTGGGGGGGCAGCCTCTTGGTAAGAGCAGAATTCATTAATACTCATTTACATCTTCAGTTATTTGTAAACTAGGAGCATTCATGTCAATTGTTTGCCACAGGCTGGGAATAAGCTTGTGAGAAAATGATGGGGACCAGTGTACAGTACATACATGTGGATTGTGGCTGCATATGGTACACAGAGGCTCTGAAGACCATCCATGGACTTGTTGTGCTGATAGGGTGCATGTAATGATAATCCTGGAGCTTTTGAGAAGATCATAGAGTTCAATGTAGTCCAGAGAAATTCAGCGCCTGCCCCTGAGGAGCTTACAATTTCATTGATTGGATGAGTCCAGTATTGCACTAGACTGGACTCCATTCACCATTAGTAGTTTCTGTTCAATTTGTTTGCTCCATCAGAATTGCACCAAAAAGTATTGTGGATTTAATAACTGCGGCAGTGAATGGTGATCAGTGCACGAGCCTTATAGTATTGGAGATATTTCTACTGTGTCTGAAGACACAATTCATAGCAATATAACTAAAATTCTACATAAAGAACTGGCCAACTAATCTAGTAAAATTCCTTTAATCCAGCAACCACCAGCCTAGACTAAAAAAAAAACCAATCCTATATACAGATCAGCCATGGGAATAAAACCACTGACTGGGGCATGTATCTAATTTCCCCCTCCCCCCCCCCCCCCCCTCTTAAAGGGAACCATTCACTGTTATAACACATATAACGCTGTTAGCAGATAATAATAGAGCTGCTAAGGCCTCCTCCTAGGTATATAGAATAAGTTTTATCCGGCAGACAGAGAGGCCGGAACTAGTCATCTGGGCTGTGTCCAGGTTTCTAATAGGCCTCTTTGCCTGTCTATCATCCCCGCAGAGTGTGTCTCAACCTGCAGTGCGTGCCAGAATACAACTGCCTTTTCTCCTATATACCCCCTAGGTGGACGGCACAGCAAGTATAGTAAGAGAACGCTTTATCAGCTCTATTAGGATCCACTAACAGTGTTATATGCATTAGAATAGTGATTAGTTCCCTTAAACTGATCAGCAGGTACCTTAGACCCTGTCCTGTTTAATGAAATCTGTTTCCATTTTCTGATCATACTTTTTTTTTAATTAAAATTTTAGTACGGTATTATAGGGGCAGCCATCTTGCCTGACCTACAGTATTTTCACAAAAAGCCACACAGGCCATACAACACAAAAGACTGGACCTGTCCCACTAAGATGAATGGAAAAGGCGGCTTCTGCGCATACTCCCTGACCTTCTTAGAGGTCATTCTACAGGGGCAGGGGAGAGGATTGGCATGCGTTGTGAGCAGCATCATTGGTTAATCCTCTGTAACTTATATACTAGTGTCACATATCACTGTACAACATTACAGTGAAAGTTGACTCAAGTTTATGTTTATGTCAATGGGACTTGCTGTAAAGCATATAACCAAGTGCTGTTGATTACAATTCGAGCAACATGTCAGCCCCTATAATACCAAAAAATAGTAAAAAATAGATGCATTCCCTTTAGGAGTCATATTGCCAGATATGGCAGGACCCCATTTAGAGATCTTGTTCAAACAGTCAGAGGCATTTTGGAGTCATAAGGATGCACTTTAGGCAGGTGGCTTTAAAGAGTCACTGTCATTTTTTTTTTTTTTTTTTTTGCAGAAATCAATAGTACAGGCGATTTTAAGAAACTTTGAAATTGGGTTTTTTAGCCAAATCTGCCATTATCTGCATGTAAAAAGCCTTTTCCCAGGTCCCCCCCCCCCCCTCCTCTCCGTTATCCACTGCTCAGAATCAGGAAATTTGGACTGTTTTTTCATCATTTGGATCTGTCAGGTCTATGAAGAGGGGAGGGTGAGGGGGAAGGAGCGAGATTAGTGGGCAGCTGAGAGCCAAGAACAAAGGATTACTCAGCGGGGGAGCTATTCACAGTGCTATGCAGAGGTCAGAGAGGTCAGTGGTGACTGTCAGAGGAGAGAGCCAGTGATGTGAATGTAAATTAACTCTTTGTTGTCCTGTTTTGCTGCCTCTACTTTCTCTCTCCATAGGAAAACCATAAAGACAGGGGGGGGGGGATAACTTCAAACTGCTTTTTCATGATAAAAATTCATTTTTTGACTAATAAACCTAATTACAAAGTTTCTTAAAATCACCTGTACTATTAATTTCTGCAATAAAAATTTTAATGACAGTGACACTTTAATGCTAAAGCTTTGGTGCATGTTGGAATTTTTTGCTATCCTAATGTATGTTTTTTTTTTTGCTGTATTAAAGGAGTATTACTATGCTAGTTTTATTCATCACAGCATTTCACACCGCCTCTCAACCACACCACCCCCCAAAAAAGAAATGTATGGTGTATATTACTTATAAATAGATCACAGCATTAGTAGTTGTACAGCTGTAAGTTATGAAATGGTAAAAAAAAAAATTCTTTATGGGTTAAGTTTGCTAAGTAAAAACTATGCTGCATTCTAGGGTTTGTACCACGGCTATAAGACCCAGACCCCACCAATTCACATAATCTTTACACAGATCACTATGGGGTTCTAGGAGGTCCGGATCTTTCGGATACAATACGTTAACGATTGACAAGAAATCATTGATGACCACCATGTTCCCTTGAGGTCAATGCTACAGCTCTTCAGCAAACCTGCCAAACAGCAGCCCAGGTCTCAGCTTCCTGTGCTCCACAAGATGACAAGGAGAGCATGAGAGGCTGCCACCCCATAAACTGTAGGATGATATTATGGGGTCTCCAAGTTATTCATGAATTTATATTAGAAAAGTACAAACTGCTGATCCTCAGGAACTCCTCCGAGCGGGCAGGAAGCCGTGTAAACAAGACAAGTCTGTGAGGAATAAACCTTAATGTACATAAAAGTGCGTCAGTACAAGGAATCATGTCCCGGTCGCTGCTCATACTGGAGGTGAGGTCCGGATTACACCACTGTTAGGCCATGATACTTGAATGAAGAGACAAAATGAATGATATTAGATGGCATCATGCAGCATACATTCTTGTCACATACAATAGATGAATATGCGGAGGAATCAACAGGGACAGATCTACCACTAAATCCTGTGCTCATTGTGGCAGAGGTTACAGGAAACTACATTATATACGTCGATGAAGCCCCGCCCCCGCTTACATTCATCATGGGCGTGGCAAAAAATTGTCTGTTTGCAGGAATAAAAATTTCTTGGGGGAGATTTATCAAACATGGTGTAAAGTGAAACTTACTCAGTGGCCCCTAGCAACCAATCAGATTCCACCTTTCATTTTCCAAAGAGTCTGAGGAAAGAAAAGCAGAATCTGATTGGTTGCTAGGGGCAACTGAACCAGCTTCACTTTACACCATGTTTGATAAATCCCCCCATGTCTTCTAGAGGTGTTGTCCTCTTGGCTAGTGAACATAATGTACAAATTAAAATGAATCAATTCTAGAACATTTGCTCTGGATAACGGGGGTGAGGGGTTTAATTGTATGCATTAAAGGGGTTGTCTGGGGAGCAGAAAAGTCATGCTACCCGATGCTTATATCCTATTCTGCTCGCCTCGAAGCAACATGCACCAGCCCTACCCTCTAATCTCGCAAGGGAATCGTCCAAGATAAGCGGATCACCATGAAATACCTAAAGGTAAACCCCTATTACACAGGCCGAGGAGGCGGTGAGGAGCAAGCGAGCGCCAAACTGTCAGGTCAGCGCTCACTTATTCCTCTTTCTGCTTGCTGTCAGCTCTATTATATGCACTGTCAGTAAACGGGTGAGATCTCGCTGTCACTGTTCTGGTACACTGCTGTCCCGAGCATGTGGTACTTGATTACCGGTGGCTGAAAAAGTTGTTGGATGGAGCCCTAAGGCTGCCTGGAAAGCATAGCCACAGCCACAGGCCATATCTAACTTCTACAGGCACCGCTAATCAAATGCCGCACCCTCATTTGAGGTTCACTCATCTATAACGTCCAGCCCATTCCATGCACAAGCCCTTTTCTAATTAACAGAAAAGCCAAAAATGTTGACTTGCAGAGCTTTTAAAGGGAACCCGCCATCTCTTTCATATCGTCCAAATCACAAATCTGGGCGGTCACAACCACTGCTTCTCCCATCCCCACCAGTCTTTATTAATATTATCCATCTCTCACTGTTCGAGTATAGGGAGATATCAACCAAGGCCAGTGAGGGAGGCAGAAGCCACTAGGGACCACCCCAATGACTAGTAGTTCAGGCAGCATGAAAGTGACATCAGGTTCCCATGTACAGTAGTTAAAAAACGATGGATAAGCTGTAATATAGGTAAAATAAATGAAGAGTGAATTTACTCTTAAAGGGGGTTTCCCAGTACAGTAAGAGCAGGCATATCATTGCCATCGCTTGGTGATCATTCAGCTCCACTTGCCAGGACCCCCACGATCCTTTTTGGTGTCTCCCTGCACAGTGTACCCCCACCAGACTATTAGGATATACCATAACCGTAAATTATATTTTTAAATAACATGAAAGTAAAGTTCGAAACTTCATCATTGGTAAAGTCACTGAAAGAGTCCTTGATCCAATCCTCACCCATTTCACAGGTGCCGTTATGTGCATCAATATGGAGCCATATATTGACTAGTTTACCTGTAAGTCACTAGTATTCTTGCACCTTACTTCTATATACAGCTCAATAAGAAATACTGCCCTGCCGCCATCCGGATATCAGCTCAGGTCACTTCTTACTGGTCACTGACTAAACAAACCCGAAGCTTACTGATACCACTTATCTATGACGATAGCCTATCAAGTGTTTACTCATTTCTATAATAACCTGAGACTAAAGGGACGTCAATGGCCATCTGCAAGCCACATTTTGGTTTTATAAAGCCAGAGCTCAACAACGTATTCTATTTAAAGCATGGCTTATGAAACCAGAAGACATATTCCCACTAGTCCAGTTATAGTACATGGTAACCTTAAAGGGGTTAGTCAGGATTTGGGAAAAAAAAAAAAAAAAAAGATACTTTCTTGCTAAAACAGCGCCACCCCTGTCCTCAGGATGTGTGCAGTATTACACTTCAGCACCCTTCACTGAAACAGAGCTGCAAAACCAACACCTAAACTAAACAAGAGAGGTGCTGTTTCAGGAAGAAAGCCTGAAAACTCCCTTTACGCTTGTTCCCACCCTGCTAGGACTTGTATGACCATACACAGGATTGTGAGAGCTGTGTCACAGCCAAACGCTTCCGGTACATTGGATTAGGGGACACAGCGCTCACTCATCCCTGTGCCATCGAAGCTTGGCCTCCACAAGACCCCTGAAGGCCATCCTGTAAGTTGTGAGGTGCAGCCTCATACTTGTTTTTCCAGAACATGCAACAGACGCTCAATCAGATCCAGAGGTCGGGTCTCTAGCATAAACTCTGTGAGATCCCTAATTCCGGAACAATGTCTGCAGTGTGGCCGGGGCAATATCTGAAGGACAAGGGTCCCTGACATTAGGGGGTCCCACTTCTATGAAGGGGGTGGACTTGGTGTGTACAATGGTTACGTAGGTGGTACATCCACATGATTTTGAATGTATTGAACCCTGTAGTGTTTACATCATCCTGGAAGTGTCACATTGCTTGGAAACAGATGATGGTGGTGGTGGTGGTAGTAGTATTAATGAGGGACGTGAGCTCATTCTAGCCTGGAATGGCTAAGGCATGACGTCAGATGACTGGAACAATCACCCATCTATAAATCAGAGCTGGAGTTTATGATCCTGGTTAATGAAGGAAGCGCCTAAACTCGTAAAAAAAACACAACATTGACTTCAAATGCTCTATTAGTCAGAAGATCAATATAAAACAATGGCCTGGTGCAGGTAAAGGGAAGTGCCACTTTGTTTCTGCAGGTCACCTGATGGCAATGCATTGAGGGAACTTAATAAAGTTAGGGTGCGTTTACACAGAAAGATTTATCTGACAGATCTTGGAAGCCAAAGCCAGGAATGGATTTAAAAAGAGGATAGATCCCAGTCTTTCCTTTATGACCTGATCCCTGTTTATAGTCTGTTCCTGGTTTTGGCTTCAAAGATCTGTCAGATAAATCTGTCTGTGTTAACGCACCATAACACAGTCTGAGCTCCCAATTGGGATATAAATGAAGCCAAACCAGATAGCAAAATGTCTGGATGATGCATTTGTTAAGGGAACGGTCTAGTAAAGCAGCACATCTGTGCATCGAACTACATTGAATCTGTGTCCTGTGGTATCTGGCACCAAGACATTAGCAGAAACATGCAATGTTATCCCACATCCACAGGATAGAAGACAACCAACTAATGGGTGCTGCAGGCCAGTGGGACACCACCAATCCGGAAAATGGAGGACAATTGGCTCTTCAATGAACTGAGCTTAAAGGGATTGTACAGCAAATATATATATATATATATATATATATATATATATTTTTTTTTTTTTCCAAATTAACTGACATCAGAAAGTTATATAGATTTGTAATTTACTTCTATTAAAAAATCTCAAGTGTTCCCATACTTATCAGCTGCTGTATGTCATGGAGGAAATGTTTTATTTTCAGTCTGACACAGTGCTGCTCTCTGCTGACATCTCTAGAGAGTTCCTGTCTCTGCCAGAGCAGGAGAGGTTTTCTACAGGGATTCATAGAAAACTGAGACACAGTTCCTGTCTCAGCCAGAGAGCACTTTGTCAGACTGAAAAACAAAACATTTCCTGCAGGACATACAGCAGCTAATAAGTACGCAAAGACTTGAGATTTTTTAATAGAAGTAAAACTACAAATCTATATAACTTTCCAATATCAGTTGATTTGAAAGAAAAAGATTTTTGCTGGACAACCCCTTTAATCTTCATAGATGAGAATAGTTCTACTAGCCCATCCCACAATCACTCGATCAGACGGACAGGTGGGGTGTGTTCACCATCATAAATCAGGTGAGGTACATAACATGGATTATGGTGTTACTGCATCACCTGTTAGGGGTGACATAATAGGCAGCAAGTGATGCTGAGGCTGGAAAAATAAGGATTTGAGCAGCTCTGAAGTTGAACGGATGAGTCAGAAAGTCTCTGACAAGGCAGGTTGGTGCCTATCAAAGTGGTTAAAGGGGTTATCCAGGCTTAGAAAAACATGGTTGCTTTGGGAGTGGATTTGCAGCTCAGTTCAGGGAGCAGACTCTGCTTCCAGATGTTATTCGGATCGATCATCTGTGGGATGTGCTGGGAAAACAAGTCCAAACTATGGAGGCCGCACCTCACAACTTACAGGATCTACTGCTAATGTCTTCACAGGTCTTCTGAAGTCCAGGCCTTGATGAGTTAAGGCCGTATAATACACCATATGGAGGAGGAAGCAAGCACGGACCTCCTCATTCCCTGCTTGCTTCCTGTGCTAATACGGGCACAGACAGGCAATATGGGGGAGCATCCTTAGATGGTCCAGGTGGCCCATTGAAGTCAGTGGTGGTCAGCTGCCATCACTCCTGTTAAATGATGCAACAAGCAGCAGACTGTCGCTGTCGTTATCGTGATTTTCCAACCTGACAGGCCACCATCAGCCAACATTGCGCATATCAGTTGTTCATGGTCTTTTAACAGGCGCTATTACACCCAAAGATTATCAGCCAGACGGACAGTAATTGGCCAAGTACAGACAGTAATCGTTTAGTGTAATAGGGCCCTTACAGCTGTTTTCACGCCATGAGATGTGGCTGTGGAAAAAAACATGTTACCTCTTCATATCATTCAACTGGAGGTAAGGAAGTCTTCAAGTGCTCAGCAAGGGGCTGCCCAAGGAATTCTTTTTAAGGTTAAATATCTGAAGGGTAAAAACAACAATGTGTACTCACCTGCCCCAATCCAAAGCTGCTATTCTGACAGCGACCTGTTCCACTATTGGCTTTAGTCTTGACAGAAGGAAGTGCTAAGCCAATCACTGACTGCAATGACTGACTGACGCACCTCAGCCACTGAATGACTAAGTAGGTACTTTATTGTGTTAAGACTAAAAAGTGGTGTGCACCGGTGGGGATGGGATAAGGGCAGGAGAGTACACTTTTTAATGTTTTAAGCCTGAGCACACTTAAAGGGGTTGGTATTAGGACTTAGTAGTTGGCCTCTATGACACTATAAATAATAACTTACCAACATACCATAAGACTGTTATAGTCTGCACATGCAAGGCATTAACCCATTCCGCTGCCCCAGTATTGTGGATTCTTCTCCCCACAACAAAGTCACTCACCTTCCTCGGAACATGTGATCAGTCGCGTTTATGCCGTCCACTACAGATTTGTAACTACACATGCACTGGTTTCCAGACTTTCCTGGAACGTCTCTTCAGGGCTTTGCATTTGTGCTTTTGCAGTACTTGCAAGTGCGGTAGTATTAGATCATTTAGATTAGCATTCATGTAATATCATGTGCATCAATGGCGGCTGCATGACTGACCAGCAGAATGATCTAATGCTATGGTGTCCATACTGGAGAGGGCCTGTTCTGACATAGTGCGGCAATGGGCAGCACTTGAGCTTATCTGCTCTGACATAGTGCAGCAACCCTCTGACGTCTGATGTTTGAAAAACCGCAATATCTTCTTTCTAAGACGACGACTACTCTCATGTGCCAAACCAAATGAAACAGGTGGGAGGAAGACTTGAGAGGGGATTGCTGTCCATCGCTGCACAAGGTCAGAACAGGCGAGCTTGAGGATGGGTATGGACACCATAGCGTTAGATCATTGTGCTGATCAGCCATGCAGCAGACTATAATACACATGCTATGATAAGAATTACAAGCTAAATTATCTAATGCTAAGGTGTCTGCGCTATATCTTCCTGGAGTTTCTGAAAGACAGTAGAAAAACTAATGCAAAACCCTGAAGAGATGAGCCAGCAAACACTGCTGACAACTGTGCTTGTGCTGTTCCAGGACAATCTGGAAACCAGTGTGTGCAATTGGAAATCTGTAAGGGACAGCATGGACAAGACTTTTTCTATGCTCCGCCATGTCTTGGGAGAAGGATACAATACCGAGGGGAGCAGCTTATGAAAGCAGCCTTATGGCCAATGAAGACCTATTAGTTTGTTTTATATTGGCCTTCATGCTAGTCATTAGTAATGGGTCTTCATAAGGTGGCCAACCCCTTTAACTGTAAATAGAATTCCCCAGACAACCCCTCTAAGGAGGAGCAGAAGACTCAGGCCTCCACCCCCACAACTTGGTCCAAGCACTGGGGAGGCCAAAGACTTAGGGTGGTATTACACGGAACGATAATCGGCCGAATTGGCCCGATTCGGCCGATTATCGCTCCGTGTAATAAATACAACGATCAGCCGATGACAACGATCATCGGCTGATCGTTGATATAATTTAGAACCTATTTTCGTCGGGCGCCGACCGCGCACCGCTGCGTGTAATAGCGGTGCGTGGCCGGCGACTAACGATATACATTACCCATCCACGTTCCAGGGCTGCTCCTGCCGTCCGCTTCTCCTTGCGTCCCGCGCGCGCTCTAGCGTCACAGAGGCCTGTCAGCTGATAGGCCGCTCAGCCAATCACAGGCCGCGGCGGTCCCGGCCTGTGATTGGCTGAGCGGCCTACCAGCTGACAGGCCGCTGTGACGCTAGAGAGCGCGCGGGACCCCCGGGAGAAGAGGACGCAGGAGCAGCCCTGGAACGTGGATGGGTAATGTATGCCAGTTTAGCAAGGGCTGCAAGGACATCGGTAACGATGTCCTTGCAGCTCTTGTCAAACGATTATCGGGCCGTGTAATAGGTCCAGTAAACGAGCAACGATCTAGCAGATCGCTGCTCGTTTACAGGTATTATCGGGCCCTGCTCGGCCCGTGTAATACCACCCTTAACCTCATCTATCCCTTGCGGAATCCCCTTTATCTACCCTAAGGGTGGTATTACACGAAGCGATTTTTTTCAATTAACGATTAACGATAAACGATCTCCAACGATCGCAATAGCGGTTGCCTAATAATCGTTCGTTTTACTACACGGAAAGATTATCGGTTATATTGGAGCAACAAAATTCAAGAACACTCCCCTTTCAATTTGCGAATGAACAGGGAACGGCTAACGACATCTTATTCAAACGAACGATGTGCGAACGATGTGTAAAAGACAAACGATAAAAATAGATTCAAAACCTATTAAACGACCAACGACCAATCGTTCGTCGTTTAATCGTTGTCTACTATTACACTTAAAGATAATCGTTCAAATACGACCGATTGAACGATTATTCGAACGATAATCGCTTCGTGTAATACCACCCTAAGAAACACAGCAATTACAAAAACCAATGAACAATCTGCCAGATATGAAACCAAGCACATTATAAAAGGATTTTGATTGATCCTTGGTTTACAGTCAGACTCAAAAAATAAAAGTTACATCTATGGCCGCCTTGTACATTAACCAATTCCCCTGTATTTGTTTTCACCTTAGGAAATAGACTTGCACTGTGACATGAAAATCCAGCCAGCTGTCCGAACCTTGAACTACAGATCGCACTTAGGTCATTCCATTATATCCTCTGAGGTACATAAACTTTATATCATTCGTCATCACAACATTAGCTAAAATAAGTCATATGTGAATCGTGCCAACCAACATGACCCCCACATCACCCTGATAGACCCACAGTTTATAGAGTCAGAAAGCCAGAAATGAGGACCTGGTTAGTATTCTCCACCCCCGGAAAGCGAGAAACCAGACAACGTTGAAAGACACACATCTGGATTTCACCAATTATTTTTATTTTAAAAAGTACAATAAATTCACAAAACTATGAAAAAAATTTACAAGTTTGAAAGCCCTTAGTGTACATAAAAAAGAGGGTAAAAAGCAACACCAAAGTGTTACTGAAAGTCTTTAGGAAAGCTATAGAAAATGGAGGCGCAATTGTTGCTCTCCGCTAGATCTTCTGAAAGAAACGTTATCCTCCTGGAGCTGAACAGAGCTGTACAGGTAGCAGAGCTTAAAGGGAATCTCCACCTTTTATTATACTATTATTTCCTATGTTTCCTGATACAAAGCTCCAGATTCCCTACACAGAACAAGACAAAGTGCAGCCACTAACAGGGGGCGCTTATGCTATATTATTATTATGGAATCTATATGCTCCTGAGCTTCCATGCTTCCTGGTGGTTTTAGGTAGGCAGAATATCATTTTAAGGGATTGTTTTGCCAACAGTGCCCAGGCCTACAGTAATCTCCACTTCCTTGTGGTGTCTCAGCAAACGGGAAATGCTTGCACAGCCAATCGCTGTCCACAGCAGTGACCCGCCTCAGCCAGTGATTGGGTGAGAAGGCATTTCCTGTATACGGAGACACCACGAGGAAGTGGAGATCAATGGTAGCCAGAAACTGGAATAACAGCAGCTGAGGATCGGGCAGATAAGGTGCTCTCATTATTTTTTTTTTGCTATTCTTAAAAAAGGTTATCCAGGATTAGAAAAAGCACAGCTAATTTATTGCAAAAACAGCACCACCCCTGTCCTCAGGTTATGTGTGGTATTACAATTAAGCTCCATTCAATGTAATAGAACTGAGCTGCAAAAACCCAAACCAAGACCAGAATGTTTCAGAAAGATGGCAGCCCTGTGTTTCTAAGCCTGGATAACCCCTTGAAGACTGCCTGAGTCATTTAAGAAAAATAAAAACTGTGCCTAGGGGATTTGCAGCTTTGTACCAAATAAGCTCAAACAACTTTTTTATAAAAATGGTGGACATTCACTTTAAAGAGAAGTCCACACACTGCAGTTGGGTCACAGTGTTCACTTTTCAAAAAAAATAGGAAAATTGTCTAAAGAACTAGCACTGTGACCATAAAGCAATGTGGTGACCCGGCCTTTGTGATTCATAAGATTAGCTGCTTGCTATACTTTGCCGTCACTACATTAAAGCAGATCGGTCAATGATAAATTATTGTGTATTTACACATATACTTTGGGAATTCAGCAATCAGGTCTTAGAAACAAAATAAAAATCAAAACACGTTTGGATTTCAATTATTATTTTTTTTTTTTTTTAAATATACTGACAAAATTTACAAATTATGAAACATTTGTAACAGAAAAAAAAAATTGTTAGGATTAAAGAGGAAACAGACAATACACGTTGGCGGAGATTTATCAAAACCAGACGAAAGGAAAAGAGAAATGGTTGCCATCAGATGCCATCTCCGATAGATTTATTGGAAAATAAAGGCTTATAGTATCCAAGTTATTTAGGGGGAAAAAAACCTTTATATAATAGACAAGTCTAAAGTTGTGACTCCTTAAAGTGTTGAGACCTTGGCCGATCTCTAGATATGGTCAGACAAAGCACGCCGCCATCTCTGTCCAGCTGCAGCTATAATGGAGGATGTCCAGGACAAATGGTGACCAGCCAGGAAGTGAAGTGCATTACCGTGCGCTTCTCCTGCTGATATGTAGAGATTGGTCTCAGACCTCAAACGATCAAAACTTGACAGTTTTTCGAAAAGAGGGGGCCATTTTGCATCTGACTGGTTCATCTGGGCTACTTCGCTTTTCCTTTGAACTAGTTTTGATAAATCTCCATCATTGACACCAATCACAATTTAGAAAAAAAAAAAAATTGGCACAGTCCATCATATTATATTTAAGAAATCAAATTACTGTAAACCTGACCAATAGGGTGGCAGATTATAAAATATACATAGGATATACAATATATGCCTTTGAAAAGTGGCATTGAACCCAAATCATGCTTCAAAATATTATTGACCCACCCATCTCAAAATACAAAAAGTGCTCATAGAAGAGTAAAGAACAGCAAAATTTTTCCAGAAATATCCCCACTCTTGTCCTTGGGCTATGACCCCTTTGTAGCTCAATATTCTATTCAAGAGAATATAAAGTAGAGTTGTAATACCAGACACAGCCTGAGGGACTCGTGTGGCGCTGGTTTAATCTCAGTCTGAAATTCTATAGAATGGCCACCACTACTTTTTGCAGGAGAATTTACAATTGTATGATGAACTGTGCCAAAAAGAGCAGGAAACACACTTCAGCCATTGTCACACCCAGAAATATTAGGGTTAAAATCCAAATAAAAGCCCCCATACTTGAATATCTCTGATTATGACAATGACTTAAATAAAAGACAATCAGAAAGGAGAGCTCCTGTCTTGAAGAATGTGCCTTCACATATAAAGCACCTTAAGAAAGACAAATGTAGGCACGAGCGTGGTCATGAAGTTACATTCCTGCATAAGGTTCATTTTTATAAAGGCACCATCTTACAGAGATTGAAACACGGCAGATCTGGAGCAGACGTAGAACTGGCAAAGGACCAAATGTACAACTAGCCCAACCATTGCTGTGGTGATTCCTAAGAGATTTATGGTGGTATTGGAACAATCCCGACTATGGACAGTATTTACAGAGTCACCTAGGAGTCTTGATATGTAATAGGACCTGACAGACCTTCACTACTAGAGAGACAAACTAAAGTTTTTGGCCAAACGGTCAAAAAGAACCCAAAAAAATCGTGGTCAACTCAACTCCTGTGACCAAGAAAAAGAATGCCACTGAAAAAGCTACTGATGTTCCAAAACATATCGGGAGACCATCGACGAGAAGGGTCAATGTTTACCACGTCTGTATCTACCTATAAGGATGGACGTCCAAGGACAATCCTGCGAGATCGCACTATTGGTGGTCTGTAACCCAACTCCAAATGGATTTTCCCATCAAGCAATGTCTAAAGCAAGTTTTACAATGGGAAGGAACAAAAAGATACCACATGCTCTGTACAATCTGGTTGACTATTAGTGACCTAAGTAGCCAAATATGGTATGTCAGAGCTCTGTATGTCCAATATAAAACAATGGATACTCTCTTAAAGCCCTGCTGGATCAACCAGAAGCTAAAGTTTCATGCCAGGATTTCTTCCGAGGCCACAAAAGAAGAGCGACATTACTGTGCACTTACTGTCAGCACTGAAGCAAAATAAATAAGAACGCAACAAGCATCATTCCTGCACTTACACCAACTCGTCATGCTATGGACAAAGGCTTTTCTAGAAAACAAGATCATTCTTCTGTACACTACAAGTCATTGAAAGACAAAAATTATACAACTATACATAAAAACGCTAATACTCGACTGGTACCTCCCATGAGAGACATCGGAAATCTGGGACATACTGGCTCGCTCCTCACTTCTGTCAGTTTTTTTCCCCCAACCCCCATAGACCTAAACTGGTTCAATGGATTTCTTTAAGAAAAAAAAAAAAAAACTAACTCAACAAATGTGATATGTCTATAAAAACAGAAAAATAAGTGTGTGGAGCAAGCCATGTAACTGCAGAGAAAGAACGGATTTGTCTCCTCCATTACAACAGAGCGTAAGGCGTCCTTATGGAATGTGAGGGAGGAACACGACCAACAAAGTCTGAAGGACGCCGAGACAACAACTCATGAGATCAAGAGACGACTTAAACTATAGAGCCATCCTTGCTTTGTGCTGGGATCATGACAGGGATGGCTCCCATTCTACTAAGATTTGGACCAAGTACCTTGGGCGGTACGTAGTTTGGTGCTTGGCTTGGTGGCCTCTCCATCTCTTCACCGGGTATTTGGTTGTATCGAGCCTTGGAGTAACCATCCATATTTGAGGGGGATAAAGAACCAAGCGAAGAGTGATTGCTTCCTATGTTGCTTCCAATGTAGCTCCGAGCCGTTGAAGCACGGCTTTTAGGGGGTGCCACGTCTTCTCTGTATGAATGGAATAAGAAAAATTACTACCTATTCACTCAACTTACATTGCTAGTCATCAATCAATAGTCACTGATCGGTAGCCATCTCTCCCCTATTTCACTATACACATGAACATTCAGCCAAGCATGTATGTGTCCTAGCCCATCTCTCCAACTTCATCCATCAGTAAAACACTGGGAAACCCCCATACATATTCTGTCACAAATGGGGCTATACCTCAGTAACCTCCCGTAAGAGGATGCTGACGTATAGCTGGCGAGTTGCCAGATGGTTGGCTAATCCTGTTGAAAGTGGCAGATTTGGACCAATACATTGCCAAATGTGTAAAGTGGCCTTTGGCTAACTGAGAGGGCCTCTTCTAGTACCCATTCAATATGGGTAGAGAATGGCTATAAAATGGCTCAGCAATACCATGCATTACATGGGCATCCCATTCTTTGCTGTAGGAATTATATCACATTTATGTCATATTCCAGTGGTGGTCTATGATGCTTTTTGTCAGGGGACCCATCAAATAAAAACAAAAGGACCAAAATGAACAACTCCTTTAAGACTTTGATCAAATCTAGTCATACAGAAGATTAGGGGAAGATCTCATTGGTTTAGAAAGACCTATACACCCACAACAACTACGGAAACCACAGGATTATGGTGACTAAATGAACAATGGAACAACCTGTTCCTAACACCTTTTTCTGATTGAGAACACATATGCCTAGTCAAGCTGTGTATGCATGCATATAGCTCTTAGCCAATCAAGATTTCTGAGGCAGCAATCTAATATGTTAGGACTTAAAGCAGAAAAACAGATGTAAATAAGTCCATGCATAGAAAGGGATTCCAATCCAGATTCTGGATATACCTTTTGTATATTCATAGTTCTTACCAGTGCAGAGATATAAGCTTTTTTGTTAATATAAAAATGGGCCTCAAAAGTCCAAGGGGTGTTTCCCAAAATGGCAAAAGCCCAGGTACTGTAAGTCCAGCCCATATCCTCTTCATCTAGTGACTGTCGGCCTAATGGGGTAGGTGTAAGAAAGCAGATACAAAGGAGGAGAGAGGAGAAACCATGGAGGAAGCGTGACTTAGTGTGGCATGGCCGGATAGCCACAACTCCTCTTTAACACACTAAGATTGCATATTTTCTGCTACATGGACAGATAAGCTACAGGTACCATTAGTTACTTCTTTCGGCAGATAGCAGAATATGCCGGCCCATAGAATGGTGTCTATGGAGCCAGCTGAAAGGCGCGGACAGCCAACGGAATTACGCAGAGTTTATCTGCGAGAATTCCGTAGTGTGAACCCACCCATAAGGTACAGGTAACGCTGTCAGCAACTTGGGTCGTGTCTGAGTGCTGACAGATTCCCTTTAAGCTTATATCTCACATCCTGTGGATATGCCATAAACCCCATCAGTCAATAAGGGGTTAACCCTTGATGCATGCCCTACTGAGAATCTATAGTTAACATGGAGAAAACCTTCCTTTCAGTAGCTAAATTGATCACTGAAACAAAAGCTCATTTTTCAACTCTATTGATCGCCTCTAAAGCACGACATGTAATTTGCCGTATGCCGCCCCTGTAGACAATTGCAGAATATATATTTTTTTACCTGATTTCATGCTGTATTTCTTTTTCATACTTTTTCTCCTTCTGTTTTCTGCAGCAGCAAAAGACCAAAACTCCCAATACAATAAGGAACAACAAGGTCCCGATGATGGCTCCGGCGATAATTCCTGCAGTGTTTGCAGCTGGAGAAAACAAGGCAAAGAGGTCAAGAAATGTACCATTTATCATCCTGTCTCACATCCATGTAATCCCAGCACTGCACACACTTGCAAGACTATAGAAGCAGGCTCCCTGAGCCGCCTACACAAGGGGGGGGGGGGGGTATTACAAGTTGCCAGACGGTGATCTTCATCCAAATCCACTTAACAGGCCCAGCTGCTACCAGGGGACACACTTGCTCTCGATGAGGCCCAATGATGACACAAGAGAATGGTGAATCCATGTAACTATAGCCACTGAGAAAATAAAGAGAGGACTACTTACGGGGCACAACGTTGAGGATGACTATGCATTCGTCAGTGCCGACTTTATTTTTGGCTATGCATCGGTATGTACCACTATACTCCTGAGAAGCATTTTTAATAGTGAGTAGACTTCCAGTTGAATCTGAATAAAGCAAAGCTGAGGTGAGTCAGGAACACCTTTCAGTGTATGTACGTTCAGCAAAGTTACACAGCGTCTTCACGGAGTCATAAAATGAGAGAACTTACCCGGGGTCGCAGTTGGTGGGAGCTTTTCCTGACCGCTGATTTTCTGCCAGGTGTAGGTGAGCGGTGAGGACCCATCTTTGGCATTACACTTTAGGCCGAGATCTCGCCCGATCTCCTGCGATCCCTCAATGTAGCACCGCGTCTTTGCCGGCCTGACTGTCAAAACAGAACAAGTAATGACGCCTTTCCATCGGAAACCTGCACATCTACAATTCACTTGCTATATCTGTAATTACCATTAGCAGGAACATTTATTATACAGTACAGATTTCCACCTAATGCACATTTCTAAAAATCCTGTCTTGATTCTGCTCTAATGGAAATGACCATCACACAGGCTGAACTATTTAACAATAATCATTTGAATTTCTCACCACAGATGTGTCATATGTATGTCCATAACCCCCAGTGACCAGAGGGGAGAAATAGCCAAGCAGGATAAATCTTGTTTTGTCAAAACCCTAGAAGCGCCACCATTAGGGTATAAGCGGCTGCCTCTCGATAGCACTGAGAAAAGAAAAGCCACATAGCAAAGCCGTGCTGGCAGTCACGTGATCCCCACTCAAGAAACTCTTGCACTGTGCGGGGGAACTACCTCAGAATTGTTTTGGAAGGCATGGTGGCTACTAGCCCCAAGAACCCCCAATAATGTAACGTCACATATGTGACTAAAGAAAGAAAAAAAATAAAGAAATGCTGAAACATTTGTAACATTTACACCAGGGCAAAGCTTCATTGAGACCGGCCCTGAACCCATGAGGAACAAGTTAGTTCCACACTGGAAGTACTTAATAACTGAACAAGAAGTTAAAGTGGTACTCCACTTAATGGGGAACTATCAGGAGGTCAGACAATTCTAACTGCATTAAACTGTATGGGAACGGCGCAGAGAGTGAAGGCAACAGACATACCTTAATCCTCAGTGCCCTGTGCCCACTAGGGAGCTATCAGCAGGTTAGATTAGTCAAAAGCTGCTGATAGTTCCCCTTAAAGATTTAACCCTGTTCAATCCCCACCCATAATCTAAGTTTGTGTGTATTACGTTTCTATTACATGAATTGGATCGTTTGTCTGCAGCACATTCTAACTCACACCCTGAAGCTGCAAAAAATCATCACTTCCTGGTCCACTCTGTCTCCACTCCTGTCCTCTCCTTCCTTCTGAGACCAAAGTCTCATGATCGCTGTAACACCCTCATATGTAACCGCGCCCACCACTGACATCACACCAATCAGTAAGCACCAATGTAAGGGGCAGGAATACAACAGAACAGTGACAGCTCCCTGAGCAGTATAGGGGAAAGCAAACACTGTTGTTTCATCTCTCTTTAACTGGAGACAGACACACATCTGGAGAGACACAGAGTGTGAGAGATATTTTATATAATTTACAGTGTAAAGCAGAAGCAGAATGAGCAAGCGATGGGCAGATATTAGAAGATGAGGCAGATACTTGGCAGTTGGCTCTGAGGGTAATTGGGTAGATGGGTAGTTTCCCAGCCGAAGCCATCTTTGATATAGACTGGCTTTTAGAACTAGAAAAGCAGCCAGAAAGGCAGGTAATGGTTCAAAATACTCATGGGAACTTGGGAAGACCAGCTAGGGTTGGTCTTTTTAGTTTTTGGCTCTTGGGTAGAATACCCCTTTAAGCCTTATAAAACAATTTCAGGTACAGTGGTATAAGGAAGTCCCAAACAAGATGAATACAGTTCAAGACTTCATATCTGAAGGTATGGTGGTGTGATCAAACGAGTACAAGGTACTCCCCAGCAGACACTCTGTTCTACTTTATCAAAACTTTAGTCACCATGGCAGAATTCCTCCTTAATTCAGGTCTAGTAGAATCCAGAGCCCAGTCCCTGACCGAGTCTCCTAACCTGGGGGGAAGAAGTCAGAGGAGGGGTCTCTAATCAGTATGAAGGGAGGTCGCTTGTTTCCTGTTTCATGCCATAGTGAGGGACACAGCTATAGGACAAGTGTCCTCTTCTGTGCCCACACAGAAAAATTCTGGAGGTCGCTTCAACACACAGTACGAGATCTACTCCAGTGCGGATAACGTGACCAAGCCTATATGCCAATCCGCTGTTGATAGGTGGCTGCCACCCTGGAGAACAAATACAGAACAGTACTTCTGCCCAGTGCAGCCTTCATGGACTGGACCCATTGGCTTCCTCCCTGAGGAAGCGGTATAAGCGAAACAACGTTGGAGTGTGAGGTGGGAGGCCTGAGGCTTTAGGGATCCAATCCCCGGGTAATTTTGTTGGCGTGCATTTGCTTACATGTGGTGAACATTTAGCTTATACAGCCTGTGGTTTACATATTTCAGCACTTGCACTTTATTTTCTGGTTCACAACCTGGCTGCAATGAGTTACTGTATTTATACCTAATATTTGCACTTGCACTTTATTGTTAACATATACCTGTCCTCCTGTCTCCCACCTCCCAGGTCTTGGTTTTAATGTTTTTCCTTCCCCTTTTTTTCTGCGATGTTTTCAATAAAGCTTTGGGCATACATAATTAAATTTTCATCTGATTTTTCTTACTGATGCCGGATGTGTTGATAGGTGTCGAGTTCTACGAGTAATGACCATCCGGAAACCGTTGATTCAGATATTGTTTTTTCTTGATAATAGAATCTAGAATTTATAGGTGTATACCATTGGCAGTTCATGCCACACCTTAAGCTCTCTATCATTGTCTCAGATGGATACTTCACCTGTACAATGTTTAGGTAGGCAGTCACAGTAACATGGTGACATCTGGCCTTCACCATTGCTCTACATCCACTTTCTTCCATTTACCTCTGGAGCAATGTAACACCAGTATAAACCCACAATGAACCAGATACAGGACAAAGCTAAACCAAACATTAAATGGGTTATTAAGGCTTAGAAACACATAGGCGCTTTCCTCCACAAACAGCACCAACCCTTTAGGGGGTGGGGTGTATTTTTGAAGCAAGAAGCTGTGTTTTTTCAAATCTTAAATAACCCCTTTAACCGGTCATCCCTTTCATGTTTTTTGTCAGTGCATGATGAGAGCTGTAGTATAGGGAGAGATTTGTCAATCCAAACCAGTGGGGCACCGGTAATACAACAGACAGTTCTAGCAAAACTCTCAATAGAGAAGCAGTGGATTAATAGACCTCATTTCTGATTCATCACCACTGGGGTAAACATACAGAGCCACAAAATCATTGCGGCACGACAAGCAGCAGTCCCATATCTATTTTGTGGAGATAGAAATCACTTACTATAGACATTCAGCACCATTTTCCTATTCTGTATTCCTGGGATCTTCTTCACCTTGCACTGATAAGTGCCAGCGTCCGATTCCTTCAAATTAGTGATCTTTATGGATGCGTCGCCTTCTTCAGGAGCAGCAGACACAAAATCCACCCTGCCCTTCAGCGGCCCGTCCTGGGGATATGTTTTCCCATTGTAAATTATTATCTAATGTAAAAAGTAAATAAGGAAAAAAAGTTAGGAAAAGGTAAAGCCGGTCACCCTGTTAATGTTGTTGCTTTGGAACACAACAATAGGAATTAAGATTCAGAAGTAAACAGGACTTTTAGGGAAAAAACTTCTGGTTAGAAACATGGCCGCCTTTCTTCCAAAAAGAGCACTGCACCTGTTCTCAGGTTGTGTGCGATATTGCAATGCAGCACCATTGACTTCAATGGAACCAAGCTGTGATACTGCACACAAACTGAGGACAAGGATGGCGCTGTTTCTGGATGAAAGTGGCCATGCTTTTAATCCTGGATAACCCCTCTAATGTAAAATTCTTGCCACTGGCATATGCATAGTCCACATTCTACCAATGGCAGTAACTATAGATCTATATAGCTTAATAACCCTTTTTTTCAAATGTATTTTAATAATGTACTAGTAATAAATTTCTAATGTTACTTTACAAGAACATCTGCCATAAAAACACTCAGGGTGTGATCCACCTAACATTCTTGTGTATCAAGGATAAGGGGCACCCAGACATCCCTGGAACCAATAATTGTTACCTGGGGAGGATTGGGCCGGCCCCTGTGTATCGCAAACGCTCAGGTACCCTCTATACACCTTCATTCCCATGTATCTAATGTTTATTACCATATAAACAGCACTGGTATTGGATAATAGCTATAATAAAAAGGTATAAGGATACAAGCAAGGCCTCATATACATACCATCTGATCTGCTTGTTGGGCATCAGGTGCCACCAAGAGCCATTCAATATCCAAAGTTCCTGTATCTTCCGGTGCTAGAGTGAACTTGCAGTCCAGTATTATGCTATCCCCTTGTATCCCGTCATACTTCTTGTCTGATGGTAGGAGCTCCAAAGCATTCAACAGGGCTATAAAACAAAAGCCACAATTCAATAAATAACATGAATTATTTGATGCCCCAAATGTCATGTCATCTAAAACTTTTGGGATCTAGAAGTCTAAACTAACCTGTCCCCAAGTAAAGGTTTGGGGGGGGGGGGGGGGGGTGTCTGAACCCTATATTGGCCCCCCAGCTCCTTGGTTCTCTATGGAGCCTACGGAGAGAGCAGAGTACAGCACTCGGCTCTCTCTGGCGGCTCCAAAGGAATTAATAGAGCCAGGGGATGATACAGAGATCGTTTGGGGGGGTGGGGTTTACGGAGGTTGGACCCCCAGTGATCTCTTACTTGTCCCCGTCCTGTGGATAGGGGCAGAGTTTGTTTTGTCTGGACAACCTTTTTAAGGCGGTTCTCCAAGATTAGACAAACATAGCTGCCTTCTTTCAAGAACAGTGTCACTCTTCAGGATGTGTACGGTATTACAACTTGTTTTCCGTCCCTCGTTGAATGCAACCGTGGTGTATTACCAGAGGACAGGTATAATCTCACACACACACACACAGTGACGAAATCCCTCCCGTCTGCGAAGCGTCACAGAGGGGGGGGCAGAACGTTACAGGGCTGGTGACCAGGAATAGACCAGCACCGCGTGGGAACCTGGCTGCGGTTATAAAAAAAAAAAGTCTGTTGATGCTAAAATATTAACGCGTAATTGTAATTTTTTTTTTTTTGCAGAAATCAGTAGTATAAACGATTTTATGAAACTCTATAATAGGTTTTATTAGTCAAAAAAGCCACTTTCTGTACTCAAAAAGCTATTTCCCAGCCTCCCCCCCCCCCATGACTTCTTATCTGTGCATTATCAGGCAAATCTGTCTTCATTACAGAGAAGCCAGTGAAGACGGGTTCTACTGTGTCCATTATATCCTATGGAGGAGGGAGGGGCTGAGGGAGATAAGGGAGCAGAAGAGGGGACATGAAGGTCAGAAAGGTCAGTGCTTATCTAGGAACTTGCTGAGAGAAGATTGCAGGGTGTTGTGCTGTGCAGGACTGCTTTGTGCTCACTCACTCCTCTCAGCCCCTCCCCTATCCATAGAGCATAACAGTCACAGAAATCCTGCTTCTTTTTCAGTACAGAAGGAAACTCTTTTGGTAAATAAAACCTAATACAGAATTTCTTAAAATCGCTTGTACTATAGATATTTATTGTTTTCAGAAAAATAACCATGAAATGACATTTACGCTTTAAAGCAATGTACCTGTGGGTACAATCACTTTAATTTTACATCACATCAGTTTAGATCCATTTATCTTCCATTTAAAAGGGGTTTTTAGGGAATAAAGGATTGTATATTTTACAAGCATATATTTAGCTATATAAACACACATCCTATTCTTAACGCCACACTTGGAGCCTATTTTCTGCGTTACTATCAGTCCCTGCAATGCTCTGTTAACACAAAGGACATCTCGCCCAAATCCTGGATTCTTATCCACAATGAAAAATAAACGTTACCCGCCTGAGCCAGGAAACCAATGGAAACATAAAATTACATAAGGCCAGAAAGCCCCTTTAATGCAGAGGTTGTTTGGTTCGGAACAACCCTGTCAGGATGATTTCACATCTAATACGCTACGACCAGATATTGAACGTGTGATATATAAGAGGCAGTAATGGCGACCATACTGGTGGTCAGCCGACCATCCCCGTTAGAGAGGAAGAAAAAGATGAAAAATTAAAAAATGCACCGGATGACATCAAAGAGTCCCAGTTATGTACACGGAAGTAGAGAGTACAGAGAGTAAAGGCAGCTGACCTGCAAAATACACAATCCACCCAAGGCAAAGTACAGTACATGCTAAAACTGAGCGCAGAGAGAGAGAAGAGCGCTTGTGAATCCAGCTCAGACCGGCTCACTGTGATTCACTAAAGAAATCCAGATATATATCAACATGTAAGGGTGGGTTCACACTGAGGAATTCTCGCGGATAAATTTAGCGGAATTCCGTAGGCTGTACATGCGCACGGCCACGCTCCTTTCCGCCGGCTCCATAGACACCATTCTATTGGCCGGCTGATTCCGCATTCCGCAGAAAGAATTGACGTGTCAATTCTTTCGGCAGAATGCGGAATCAGCCGGCCCATAGAATGGTGTCTAGGGAGCCAGCGGAAAGGCGCGCGTACAGCCGGCGGCATTCCGATGAATTTATCCGCAAGAATTCCTCAGTGTGAACCCACCCTTATAGAGCAGGAGGAGCACAGTACATGTATATCTTTGTGTGAAAATACTGACTAAAATCTCAGCTCATTCCATGCTTAGGAGTCCAGTGGGCGGTGCCATCATTGATTTTCCTGTTCTTTGGAGCTCTATGTCACTTAGAGATTTCAGTCAATACATGACAAGTTACATAGATTCTTTTCCAACAAAAGATATACCTTATTTCTGTAAGACGCATCTGACTATAAGAAGCACCCCCCGTTTAGACAAGAGTTCATGAAAAAACGTATGTCATGCTGAATAAAATCTAAGGCAGCCAAGAGGTCAAAGTTTATTGAAATGAGAGGACCCGTTTAACACTCTCCACCACAGTACATTATAGTCACACATACACAGCTCTACTACATCATACACACACACCCAGCTCTGCTACATCAAAATACACACAAATCTCTGCTACATAAACATACCCACAGACACACACAATATGCAAACACATACCCCTGACACATCTCCATACACAAACAGCCCTGATACGTACAGACACACATGCGCACACACATTAATTTTAATACAGATTGTTCCTACTTACTGTATCTGGAGTGTCCACTCCTGACTGTCATGTGACTAATCACATGAGTATAGCATCATGGAAGGTCCTGCAGGCCCTTCACCTCCCGTTCTGGGCAAGTTCTCAGATGGGGCTTTTACATGTAAGAATGTAGAGGTGACACACACCACAATCAGATTACTCTCTTTCCCGGCATTGATCTCACTGATCGGTGATGGTCTGGAGAAGGGAGAGGACTGTGCAGCTATCAGTTGCTGCACAGTTCACTCAGCAGTCGGGCGCAGCGCTTAATCAGTTTGGGCTTTTCCACCACAACACACACAAGTTATACAGGATTATCCTTTTGCATCAAAAAGTGTCAGAAAGTCTTACAGGTTTGTAAATAACTACAAACTTTCCATCAGCTATACAGTACATTGTAATACTACTATACTGCAGTGTACTGTCACTGTGGCAATATAATTATATTATAAATATATATATATATATATATATATATATATATATATATATATATATATATATATATACACACATACATACACACACACACATATACACATACATACACACTAATTATCTACATTAATTTTAAAAACTTAAAATAATTAAAAATGTCTTCTTCCCCTTTAAGTAGGCCTTTAGGTATATGAGAGAAGTGTACGGCTGTGGCTCTGGAGAAGCAGGGACCTGTGTGCGGCTCCTCCGCAGGTCTCCAGTAACTGGAGCAGGAAGAGTTTTAGCAATGAATCACATTAATCCCGTATTTACAGCAGAGACGGCAAACTTTACAAGCAAAGCGGATTAACTCCTTACCTTCCAGAGAGAGGAACAACAAACGCGTACAGCTCTGTTCCCAACACCCCATCTATTAGCTCCCCATGGTATAAAGAGAGAAAACAAAACCCGTATGGCTGGATAAGATGACAACCTCTGCCTACAGTCACACACTATAGAAAAGACTGTTTAGGGCACATTCACACATAGGCATCCCATTTTGACAAGTGTGTGGTATAATAGCACACTGTGATGTGAATGAGCGCTTACAGCACAGATGACAAACTTGCGGGCTTCCATCTGTTGCAAAACTACAAATCCCATAATGCCTGTAAAGGTAAAGCTAAACCTTTGGCTGTCCAGGCATGATGGGAACTGTAGTTTTGCAACAGTTGGAGGGCAATGTTAAACACCCCACCTTACAGGGAAGCTGCCTCCAGTAGGTGGCGCTACACAGACAAATTTCTTTCTTCTCAAGGAGCACTAGTTTGCATACCCTTTCCCAGAATGCATTGCCTGTACAGCAGACAACACACAGACAAGAGGCAGACAACCATATAATGTTTATGGGGGGGATTATAAGATGTGGGATTTCAGCTGCCCATCCTTTTGTCCTCAAGGAAATAAGCCACTGCCAGAGAGGGCGCCAGCATCTTACGACTCCTTCTGAATACATGCATGCTCAGCTGAGCACAGTGCGTATGGGGGGATTCCGAGAGAGAACTGTATGATGCCATCTTATATGTATGGCCAGCTGGCGGCCCCCACAAGGGGAAACACTATAAAGATGTCAGACCCACCTTTACTTTATGTTCACAAGTAGGGTATATACACTGCAGACATTGGTGGTGTTCGTATTGTAATTAAACACTGGATAAGATCTGCAGCATATAGGGTAAATTCATGATAAATCGCACAACAAAGCTATAAAGCCTCACGCAGCCTCGCCGCCCTCCGGCTTATGGCACATCCCCCCGGAGGAGGCATCTGTATACATGGACCTTGTATTACAAGGTAGGTGATGTAATATGGGCTTGTTACACCAGGAGCCATGATCTCCGCGCCTTCCTAGGAGTCATGTTTGGCCGCTCTCTAGGTTCCTAAGCAACAAGTAGAAGGCCGAGCGCGCTCCAGGATTACAGCTAATCTGTACAATGGTGCGGAAGACACTGGGCACTGTATATACAGACGGGGAAAACATAACAAAGCTTCTACAATCTGTGGCAGCTTTGTCCTCAGAGATGATACCCTGTATGTCCTCCCTGCAGGATGCACCTGGGCTACACACCAGGAATAAACTGGAAACCAGTCTATCAGGTAGAGCGAACCACAGTTCATACTGGAAACATTACTGTGCTGAGAAGGCGCTGGGGTCTGTGCCCTTATATCTGCTATCCTGAAGAAGAGGGCAGACAGTGTGGCTTAAAGGGGGTTTCTTAAAATGCTCAACAATAAGCATAATTGAAGTAAAAGGTGTCGCCCAGATTTTTTGGGATGCTGAAACACATTCTTGTCGCCAAAGTGAGACAAAAGCTGCATTGGGATCTCTTGGGCGGTTTTTCCTAATCTCCATTTTCTGATTATAACTTTTCGTATTTAATTTTTACATAGTTTTTTGTCCATTATTATGGGGGCAGTCATGCTGCTTTAAGAGCCTTTTGAGATATGCTTTACAGCAAACCCCATGGACATAAGCAACAATGCACAGGAGCTAACATGAATGGGAAAGGGAGGACGAGGCCGAGCTGGAGGACGAGGCCGAGCTGGAGGACGAGGCAGAGCTGGAGGACGAGGCAGAGCTGGAGGACGAGGCAGAGCTGGAGGCTTCATGTACTGCCTTTTTTTTTTTTTTCTTTTAAACTGCTGTTGTAAAGTGATGTTGTACAGATCACTTTACAGCAGTTTCCTTCCGACAAAGTCTTAGCTTAGTTTTAGGCCTAGCTAGAAAGTAAAATGGAAAATTAAAAAAATAAATAAAAATAATAATTAAGAAAAACACTTGAGACAAAAACTTTTTGTTGACACATTTCCTCAACTGTTAGAGAATGTTAGGTATATAAGTAATGTGAGCTCCGGGCTACAAGCAGTGTAAATGTACAGAATGTAAGACTTCTAGTTGTGCATAGAATGTAAGCCTTGTAAGTTCTGCTGCCATGAGAGGCCGTCAGAGAACGAATTCAGCGCAGATATAATAATATATATATATATATATATATATATATATATATATATATATATATATATATATATATATATATATATATATATATATATATATATATATATATATATATATATATGAGCACCTGGAAATCTGACCCTGCACTGTAAGCAAATCACCATAGATGTGACCTGTACTGTGTCAGGGGGTTCCACCATGGAGCTGAAGGGCACTGGCAGGTTATAAGTCTGAAGAACTGCAATGATCTGAGCTCACGGCTCATTTATCTGGTACATACCTGTAGAGGGGGAGAAGATCAATACTGGATGGCTATTGGTCACATGACACTTAGATTGCAGAGCTGCATGTAATGTTAGTGAATGGTGATGTAATCCATTTAAGATGTAAGAACAGCAAGGTATGCACTGGTGTACACAGCAGCATAGGTGATATGTCATAAGGCTGCTTAGGGGGTGGCTGGAGTGTCCTATGGATGTGGTATAGTCTCCATACAATTACACTGTGGGCAGCCTGTCTCTCTGGCTACAGATCACAAGGATGCAGATGAAGCATGTCGTTCCCCATATCATATCTAGCAGACTGGATTCCCACAGCTCCAGATTAAATGGTCACCAATGGAACCAGGGATTATAACACAGCTAATATGGTAAGTGTTTAGACTCATGAGACGCAGGCTATTTTACTCCCAGTGCCCTGTTATCCAGTGAGGAGATGTGCCCCATAATGCACTGTGACTGCAGGGATAGCTGAAGAGGAGGATAGACGCTGCAGGTGTGGAGAATTATCGCTCAGCCATGCAATGTAAATGACATACAAATCCACCCATCTACACACAGTATAGCTACATACAGTACATGCATGCGTCTATACACTGATCGGTATGCACCACTGTGTCTTGGAGATAGAGGGGATTTCTGCCGATTCTGTTAGGATTCTCATATGCTATGTGAACATATTCCAGGTGCAAAGAAATCAATATAATCTTGGATTATTTGTGGATATCATTTGAAGCACAGAAAGAATCCACAGGTGCTAAGTCAGGAGGATTTGAATATATTATAATATATATATTATACACACGCACACAGAAATACACACAGTACATATTCAGTAACTACAAGACACTGTGCAGACTGTGTAAGTAAATGTCCTGTACAGAGAAAAAGCTGACTGGTTGGGCCTGTCAGGCATGTCGTATTTCGCTGCTCAATCCAATTATTTTCCCTACAGATAATCCTCTCCCCCTGAAAACACATGAACGGTCAGCCAAGCTGGGCGTGCATGTGTACGGACAAATGGAGACAAAGACATCAGCAGAATTGTTTGTCTAACCACTATTGAAGGTGTAAGACCACCTTTAAAAGGCCCCCCTACACTTTATACTTTTGTCAGCCGATCCACTAAGGTGAACGACCAATGACAGAGCATATCCGTGCATATAGGGGTCACTTGTGATCACCACCTGGATCCTTTGTTCTGGGAGGGATTTACCCCATAGAGAACAAAGGAGCACTTCGCTGTGCTGAACGTCCTGTGTATGGGGAGAGAGGGCACCGGATGGGAGTTATTGAAGGTATATGGGGACCTTAACAGCAAAGTTGGCCAAGCCCCCGACTTCAACAGGAACGGCAACTATTTGTTGTGTATAGGGTTGTGCCAATAATCTGAATTTCAGCCCGTCTCTTTTGTTTTCCAGAGAGATAAGCCTATGGAGGGAGGTGTACCTGATCAGAGATTTATAGCCTCCTTAAATGGGTTATCCAGTGCTACAAAAACATGGCCACTTTCCTTCAGAGACAACACGACTCTTGTCTCCAGCTTGGGTGGGGGTTTTGCTGCTCAGTTCAAATGAAGTGAATGGAGCTTAAAAGGGTTATCCAGCGCTACAAAAACATGGCCACTTTTCCCCCTCTCTCGTCTCCAGGTTGGGTGGGGTTTCAAACTCCGTTCCATTGAAGTGCAAACCACACCTGAACTAGAGACAAGAGAGGGGAAAAATTGGCCATGTTTTTGTAGCACTGGATAACCCCTTTAATTGCGAACCGCACCTGAACTGGAGACAAGAGTCATGTTGTCTCCGAAAGAAAGTGGCCATGTTTTTTGTAGCACTGGATAACCCCTTTAATCCTCACATTTCCCACAAATAAAAGCTCAGAAAAACAGGAGAACTTAAGCGACAGGAGAACAGGCCTGAGTACATGTGGCCCCTCTATAACATGAGCAGGAAGCACACGGGGCGGCTCCTCTTCCGGGATGGGTTCCCATCAGAGCTGATGATGAACATTTCCCCCGTACAGTACAGGTGACACCTAACCTTATGTGCAGATACATAACCCAGCTATAAAACCCATCACTCAAGCTAAAGTCACGCTGCTATTTTTTTTTTTTTTATCTCCAAATCCGGACAAAACCTTTCTATATGGGGTCAATGGCAACAGTAAGCCAGAGTGTTTTTTTACTGACGGACTGAGGCCATCATCCATGTATTACTTGCTCTGGATTTTAGCAGGCTGATGTTACTTGCACGGTTATTCAGTAATGTATGGAGTCAGTCCTATAGGGAGGTCACGGTTGTGGGCTTGCAGGGGGCAGAGCGCATCAATCTTTTACCTACAAGGGAAGCGCTCATTATTTGCAGCAATCATGTGTTACAAGGCAGGAAGCGGCAAGAGTCGGAGCATGAAATTGCAGCGAGCTCCTCAGATGACTGGGATCTAATCACCGCTGTTGTTCCAGCAAACTATACCAAATCAGCAGCACCCGGGCCGCTCGCCTCAGCGCATGGCTGATAAAAGGGGCCACCAGGACAATGCTGTGACTAACACATCCACAATGGTGGAAATGTAGAAGAGGCAAAGCATGTCCATAGCACCCAAGCAGCCAGAGATGTTAGATGCCAAAAGTCTCTGGCATCAAGTTTGTAAAGGTTGTCGGAAACCATACATACCGATCCAGGCTTAGAAAAACATGGCTGTTTCCTTCCAGAAATAGCACTGTTCTTGTCTCCAGTATGGGTTTGCAGCTCAGATCCACTGAACTAACGTGTAATACCCCACTCAACCTGAGGACAGGGGTGGTGTGGTTTTTGCAGGAAAGGAGCTGTATATTTTTTTTAATCCTGGATAACTCCTTTAAAAGCCTTATTACACCAAACAATTATCGGCTGGAGCAGCTAATACCCGTCTGGTGTAATAGAAGTCCACGATCAGCGACAAGCACAATGTCGGTTGATTGCGGTTTTTTAAACATGTTGAAAAATCAGGATCAGTGCAGTGTCTGCTATGTGTCGATCCATGAACAGCAGCAGCAGACCACCACTAACTTCAATGGGTGGCCCTGACGATCTAAGGGTCATCCAAGCAGCCCCTCCCGCTGTCTGTGTAATAGCACAGCATTGCTAATAATGTAAGTCATGAGCATCCAACCTGCGACCCTCCAGCTGTTGCAAAACTACAATTCCCATCGTACCTGTACAGCCAAAGCCAAACTTTTGATGGGTGATGGGAACTGTAGTTCTGTAACAGCTGGAGGCCCGAAGGTTCCCGATCCCTGACGTGAGTGAACGGCCACTTGTGTGAAAAAGCTTCAAGGCCTCTGACAGATAGCGATTCCATGTGCTGCTATGGGACAATACATTCTGCATTCTACTTACAGGAGAGGAAAGTTCAACAACACGGCTATCACCATGCAATCCAAGAAGTCAGGGAAACATGGAGGTACAGAATAGGTCTACAATGGGCTCTGTGCATGATATCTAGATGACAGACTAGCAATTTCAAGGAATCCACCATAATTTATTAAAAAAATAAAGTTTCTTTCTTTATTCTATTAACTAGAAAAAGGCTGTGACAGTAACCACAATGGGGAGATATGAGCCACGAACCCAACCAGCAAAACACACACAGGGCTGGATAGATGCCTGGAGCCAGGTAGCCAACACGTCTAGACACTGGCTCATAGGATTTTAGGCTGTTTTTGTTGATGTGACTACTTATTGCCTGATCTCCTGAGGTTACCAGGATGCTGCCCATCCAATGACTAAACAACAGCCAGCACCCAGGGATCAGGGATAAACCCTCCCGTCTATGACCTGGACAAAGGCCTCTCTGTATGGTGACACCATAGTAGAAAGTCTCCATAGATACCTATTGTGTAAGGTCTCGCATTGAATGGGCTGCTTACTGTGTGATGGTTTCACTGTCCGCAGCCATAAAATAGGAGAGCCCCTGAGTGTCTGTATTCATCTGCAGGATGTGCTATAAAGGCTCATTTGCATCTCAAGATGCTGGAAGTTTCCTACAAGTCGTCCACATTCTTGGCAGGTACAATCAAAGCGGGATGAGGAGATATGAATTTCCAGACAGAGCATTTATTTTCCCCCCGGCCCAGATAAGAGGCCTGAGCTGTGGTCTGTCAGCACATAACACCCAGCCGGAGAATGAAAATCAACAGATGCCCACTCAGTGAAGATAAGCTCTGGAGGACAAAGGGCGCCCGCTCGCAGCCAGCTCCACAGAGGGAGGAGGGAGCGCAGGCTCCACACAAACTATTTCACAATACAAACAAGATGTGAGACAATAAATCACACGCTCAGGAACAGCTCCAATGGACGCACCGCCCTGTGCGCTACCCGCACATCACTCCCATATTGTCGCACCATTTTAGGTTCACCCTGCTTTTTGCTGTTTGATTAACGTATCCATTTTATGGGGGGGGGAGAATGAAGTAAAAACGGATGCTGTTTGCCATCTATTAGGATCTGTTTTCCATTGACACTTGTTAAAACAAAAAAATGTGGTTCACGGTTTTCTGTACATTAAACATTTAAAAACATATCCAGTGGACAGAAAAAAAGCAGTGTGAACCCAGCCTTACTACTCAAAATACACCTTAAAAAAAAAAAAATGCTAACCCAAATCCAGCATCCCATGACTGGTACGTTCATAGTTCCCACAACTCCATTTGCTAAATCCCAAATTGTTGTGATGACTATACGTACACAAATAGAGAAAGAGTAGGAGATGGGAGTCATGTGACATCACAACGGACAGCCTGCCACCCACTGCCTTAATGTGTAGTCACATGTAATGGATTTGCTGTTAAAAATATCTACACCAAAAGTGCTTATAGGGGCTGGCCGCTGGATTTTTTTTAAACAGATGAATAATTAAAGGGGGTATCCAGAATAAGAAAAACACCACCCTTATACTCCATGTGTGCGCAGTAGTGCAGCCCAGTTCCATTAAAGGAATGAATCTAACCTGCTTATATCCCCCCGGCACGCACAGGGTGCTAAAGATGAAGGTATGGGGCAGATTTATCCTTGATCCTCTGTGCCGTTCCTGTGCTGTTTAAAGTGAAATCCTCTGCCCAGTAAGGGCGGGTTCACACTACGGAATTCTCGCGGACAATGTCCGCGGAATTCCGTCAGCCTTTCCGCCGGCTCCATAGACACCATTCTATGGGCCGGCGTATTCCGCTATACGCTGAAAGAAGTGTCATGTCAATTCTTTTAGCGGATCGCGGAATACGCCGGCCCATAGAATGGTGTCTATGGAGGCGGCGGAAAAGCGCGAGGCCGTGCGGGCGGACAGCTGACGGAATTCCGCGGACATTGTCCGCGAGAATTCCGTAGTGTGAACCCGCCCTAAGGCAGTTTTGAGCACTGGGTGTGGGGTTACCGCACCCTAAGCACCGATTCAGCCCACCCAACCCATTCATAATCTTTAGAAGGGGTGGCCGGCCGGGGAGAATCAGCGCTTGAGGGAGCCATAGACCCAGCGCTCCTAATGGCCTTAACAGGCAGAGGATTTCACAACAAGCAGCACAGGAATTGTGCAGAGGATGAAGGTAAGACACCTACTTTCATCCTCAGCACCTGGGGAGATATCAGCAGGTTAGATTCGGCTAACCTGCTGATAGTTCCCCTTTAAAGTGAAAGAAGCCAAAGTGTAATACTACATACAACCTGAGTACAGGTGTAGCACTGTTCCTGGTAGAAAGTAGTCATGTTTTACTAATGATGGGTAACCCCTTTAAAGTTGGTGGCATAAGGTTACACTGTTAGAGCACCAAAAAAAAAAATTGCCTTTAATAGTCTCTATCGAACCAGATGCAGTAATATCATGCTGACACACATGGCTGCACTGGTCATATCATGGCTGGGGGTGTACAGAACCTGGAGGCACGCAGGAGCAGCAAAAGGATTTCCCAATTGAATGTGGGAAAAAGCAAGAAATTTGGCTACTCGGTGACAGAGATTGCACCATAATCTGCTGTGGTTTTGCCCTGCATAAACAGGGAATTAAAAAAAAAACAAAACAAAAAAAAAACTTTTTTTGCTATGTGTGAATACAACCTATTGGGGAAAAATTGTTCTCATTGCCTATTGGGAGACCCTTCATTCTTCTTCAATAACACGGTCCTACTATGTTACCATTGAGCTCATTGTGAAGAGTATACGAGAGGTGAGGACTATGCTACACACCAAGCCCATTTTTTGAATGTAAGCTGAGAAACAAGACACCAGCACATAAACAAGGTGTAAGAGAACCGGTTATTATATACCTGCTGTAAGACATGTATACTCCAGCCACCGCCAGCAGCAACAACCCCCAACTGGGTACTATATATAGTAGTCCCAGAATAGGGACATCATACAAAATACACACATACAGGGACCCTTCCGGCAGCGGCTTATCTCCACAAGAACACAGGACTGGGCTAGTGCAGATCTTGTTCATGGTGACATCAGCTTCAAGTAGGAAACAAGTAGTGACCTTTGAGGATTTGTTGCCTTACAAGTTTTTCCCCTTTAAGTGAAACTCCAATAGTACACAAAGGTTAATGTTCTACAACCTTTATTGAGATCAATACAAATGGCACGGCTCCATGTTGTGTGCAACACGTTGTAGTCAGGGCCAAGGGAGCAATGAGTCACAGATCTCATGGGACGTCACCAGTATCTCTAGAGAAACGGGGATGGCTGACGCCTGGTCACATAAGGAAACTTATATCCAAAACTCCGCTCAGGGTGGAGAACGGTCATCGCTTCTGTAGAGAGGGGAAACTTTGTACAGGAGCACTACTCCTGCAGAAAGGCCTGAGCTTCACTGGAACTACGGTTATCCATATAACGTTTCTGAAGACCAGTGCTAACCAACCTAGGGCTTTCCAGACGTTGCAAAACTACAACTCCGCAGGCTCAGAAAACAAAGCTAAAAGGTCGATAGCGGAAAACAAATAACCAATAACCTGCTCTTCCTAATGACTGTATCTCAGCGACAACGAGAGCCAGGAACAATTAGATGTGTATGAGGAAGAGGAGGGTAAACAGCAGCCGCCGAGCTGGATAAATAATTCACTGTGCCAGCTGGGAGGATCCACGCCGGGCAACAAACACTGCACAGCCACATACATAGATACACAAAAACGTCATAAACATTCTAACATCATCTAGAAACACATACACAGGAAACAAACACTAATTGTATATTATATATATACATACACATACACAAACACACACATAGAATCATACATACATCAAATATACATGTAGCCCTTGGGGTTTGGTCCTGTGACATTGGGGTTGCCGGGTCAGTCTATGACCTCCCTTCTCTGCTTGCGCTCGCTTTGCGGGGTTAGCGATCACTGACCGTCACTGTGTTGGTTTAGTGTAGGGACTCATGTGAACCAGGAGACCTGCACGTGGTACATGGGGCAATATGGTTTGATCAAATTATATACCAACATCCTGGCATTGGTTTTTAAATGTAGCCAAGAGGCATTAGTGTCAGCCATAGGTGTGAGGTGCAGCGCTCCTGTACATGTCTGTACATAGTAAACATACATGCACACATTGGGGGAGATTTATCAAACATGGTGTACAAGTGAAACTGGCTCAGTTGCCCCTAGCAACCAATCAGATTCCACCTTTCATTTTCCAGAGTCTGCGAGGAATGAAAGGTGGAATCTGATTGGTTGCTAGGGGCAACTGAGCCAGTTTCACTTTACACCATGTTTGATAAATCTCCCCCCATTGTGTACAGATATGATCATATACACACACACACACACACACACATTATAAACATATACAGTATTGTACATACACAAGGTAAACATGCAGTAAACACACATACGGTACACAAACACACAGTAAACAATATATAAACAAAAATAGTAAACACAGATGATATCTTATACACACACACAAACATATAGTACACCTACATAGACACAATAAGCATACATATACACTCACCGGCCACTTTATTAGATACACCTGTCCAACTGCACGTTACCACTTAATTTCTAATCAGCCAATCACATGGCGGCAACTCAGTGCATTTAGGCATGTAGACATGGTCAAGACAATCTCCTGCAGTTCAAACCGAGCATCACTATGGGGAAGAAAGGTGATTTGAGTGCCTTTGAACGTGGCATGGTTGTTGGTGCCAGAAGGGCTGGTCTGAGTATTTCAGAAACTGCTGATCTACTGGGATTTTCACGCACAACCATCTCTAGGGTTTACAGAGAATGGTCCGAAAAAGAAAAAACATCCAGTGAGCGGCAGTTCTGTGGGCGGAAATGCCTTGTTGATGCCAGAGGTCAGAGGAGAATGGGCAGACTGGTTCGAGCTGATAGAAAGGCAACAGTGACTCAAATAGCCAACCGTTACAACCAAGGTAGGCAGAAGAGCATCTCTGAACGCACAGTACGTCCAACTTTGAGGCAGATGGGCTACAGCAGCAGAAGACCACACCGGGTGCCACTCCTTTCAGCTAAGAACAGGAAACTGAGGTTACAATTTGCACAAGCTCATCGAAATTGGACAGTAGAAGATTGGAATAACGTTGCCTGGTCTGATGAGTCTCGATTTCTGCTGCGACATTCGGATGGTAGGGTCAGAATTTGGCAACAACAAGATGAAAGCATGGATCCATCCTGCCTTGTATCAACAGTTCAGGCTGGTGGTGGTGGTGTCATGGTGTGGGGAATATTTTCTTGGCACTCTTTGGGCCCCTTGGTACCAATTGAGCATCGTTGCAACGCCACAGCCTACCTGAGTATTGTTGCTGACCATGTCCATCCCTTTATGACCACAATGTACCCAACATCTGATGGCTACTTTCAGCAGGATAATGCGCCATGTCATAAAGCTAGAATCATCTCAGACTGGTTTCTTGAACATGACAATGAGTTCACTGTACTCCAATGGCCTCCACAGTCACCAGATCTCAATCCAATAGAGCATCTTTGGGATGTGGTGGAACGGGAGATTCGCATCATGGATGTGCAGCCGACAAATCTGCGGCAACTGTGTGATGTCATCATGTCAATATGGACCAAAATCTCTGAGGAAGCTTCCAGCACCTTGTTGTATCTATGCCACGAAGAATTGAGGAAGTTCTGAAGGCAAAAGGGGGTCCAACCCGTTACTAGCATGGTGTACCTAATAAAGTGGCCGGTGAGTGTATAGTAAACATACCTCCAAGCATAGTACACACAACATACATATAGTAACCACACACCGCACTCTCCTACACGTTCCGAGATGACATAACCTGTCAGGGATTTGTAAGTCCGACAAACGTCCTCTTCTGTCAGGTTCTTAAAATCCTGTCCCCCCTCCCCTTGGATACAGTACGTGTCTTCCCTCACTGCCTGTAAGAAAAGGGGCAGCAGAAGGCGTCTGCCATTACAGCTCCTACATGGGCTGTCACCCAGCTTTCCTGGAGCCCTGGATGGAACACAGTGATAGCTGAGGTGTAATAAACAGTGAGATAGGTAAACATAATCTTACCCAGACCTTCTACAAGACAACGTCACCTTAGGGTTGGTCCGCAGGCTTTGTAGAAGCAGCACTTCTGATATTTAAAGGGGTATTCCCCGTACACACAGGATATCTTGTAGGACCTGCACTTGTATTAAGACCCCCAAACATGTCTGTGGGCACAGAGGACCACTCTCCATTCACTTCTATGGGAGTTCCATAGAGCGGTGCAGCTCCAAGGATATGTGTCTAAGAGTGGAACAGCCCTTTAAGCCTACAGCTCCATAAAAGTGCTGCTGATGAGATGGCTACATGGCAGTGCCCGGGTATACGCCATACAATGCTTACATACATTTGTATACATGGCAGTGCCCGGGTATACGCCATACAATGCTTACATACATTTGTATACATGGCAGTGCCCGGGTATACGCCATACAATGCTTACATACATTTGTATACATGGCAGTGCCCGGGTATACGCCATACAATGCTTACATACATTTGTATACATGGCAGTGCCCGGGTATACGCCATACAATGCTTACATACATTTGTATACATGGCATTGCCCGGGTATACGCCATACAATGCTTACATACATTTGTATACATGGCAGTGCCCGGGTATACGCCATACAATGCTTACATACATTTGTATACATGGCAGTGCCCGGGTATACGCCATACAATGCTTACATACATTTGTATACATGGCAGTGCCCGGGTATACGCCATACAATGCTTACATACATTTGTATACATGGCAGTGCCCGGGTATACGCCATACAATGCTTACATACATTTGTATACATGGCAGTGCCCGGGTATACGCCATACAATGCTTACATACATTTGTATCTATGTGGTTACAATAAGATGAATCGCTGATATTTTATCACCCAATAAATGTTTCATTAGTGGAGCTGGCAGACACCAGGACTCCCTCAGGCTGCCCCCCTCCCCTCATGTTAAGACCCCTCTTATTTATTGTTTAATAGGATCAGGTCACCATCCCCCCAGTGTAACACCCCCCCCCCCCAGTGATGGGAAGGCGATAGAGAAGAAAGCACATGGACACTGGAGGGGGAGGGGGGGGGGGGTCGCTGGTAACTTTCAGCTAAGAAAATAAACGGGACCATGGGGCACGGGGGCCATAGCGGACCACTATCAGGGACCAGGACCATGGGGCACTGGGGGCCATAGCGGACCACTATCAGGGACCAGGACCATGGGGCACGGGGGCCATAGCGGACCACTATCAGGGACCAGGACCATGGGGCACGGGGGCCATAGCGGACCACTATCAGGGACCAGGACCATGGGGCACGGGGGCCATAGCGGACCACTATCAGGGACCAGGACCATGGGGCACGGGGGCCATAGCGGACCACTATCAGGGACCAGGACCATGGGGCACGGGGGCCATAGCGGACCACTATCAGGGACCAAGACCATGGGGCACGGGGGCCATAGCGGACCACTATCAGGGACCAAGACCATGGGGCACGGGGGCCATAGCGGACCACTATCAGGGACCAGGACCATGTAGACCACACCTGTGTTACCTTTGGTATAGGAAGATGTGTGGTTGTGGTGCAGCTACCAGCCTATGGCAACAGGTGGGCACTACATGACGCCATCCCATAACAGCTGAAGCCACCAGGGAAAACTTATCTATGTGACCTATCAGAGCAGGCTGCAGATTTTACAAAATTACAACTCCCATCGTGCCCCGTCAGCCAATGCTATGATGGGAGTTGTAGTTTTACCCGCTGGAAAGCCACAGATTAGAGGAAGACTGTATTGCAGTATATAGCGCACCATGCAGAGAGCAGCCCTGGCACATCATATACCACAGCTCCTGCACCGGCAATAAGGCATCTCCTCCTCCTCCCCCCCCCCCCAGAGTAGTTGTAGTTTCTAGGCCATGTACCCCAAATATTCACATGAGAGTGACCCCCAAACTACAATCCTACACCAAGCAGCCTCTAAGTAGAGTCAGGAAACTACAACTCCCAGCATGCCCCAACCACCTGTAGCTGAGAGCGGTTGGAAAACTACAACTCTCTAGAAGTTGTACAACTACAACTCCCACCATGCCCAGAGGACCTAGACCAATTGAAAGATTACATCTCCCCTTGTGCCTTGACAGCCTGGGATTCACTAACAGTTGGAGAACTACAACTCCCAGCATGCCACCAAAGCATGTAGCCCCCCCAGCAGCTAGGAGACTACAACCCACAGCATGCCCTGAAAACCTGTAGCTCTCCTGGCAATGGAAAACTACAACTCCCAGCAAGCTCACCAATGTGTAACTATACAGAAGCTGGAAAACTACAACTCCCAGCATGCCCTGGCCAGTAGCTCTCTACCATTGGAAAACTACATCACTCAGTATTGTCCTGAATACGTAAAGCGCCCAACAGTCGGAAAACTACAACTCCCAGCGTGCTCCGACAAGATGTAACATGAGGAGAGACCCCACTGCTTGGAGGGAAGCTCTGCGACAATTGTTCCAGCATCCGTACAGCGCACTGTGGGGCAGACAGGACCGCGGCGGAGCCTCTCCGGTCCCGGGACGGGACATTTTAAGAAAGAAAATAAAAGCCGCAAGCGATAATCAGTTTGAAAAGCTTTTAGAGTAGTGGGTACATGTCGCACCATCAGGGAGAGGAGGGAGCGGAGCCGTTACTCCTGTGGGTACTTACCGCAGCTCAGGATAAGGAGCAAGAACCGCACAAGTGAAGAGCCCCGCAGCAGCAGCGCCATCCCCGCAGTAATATCCGCAGTAGTATATGGAGTATATATAGCAGCAGGTACACCGCACAGCCGCCCCGCGCACCGCCGTCTCCTCCGCTCACTCCGTGCTGCCTCCCGGCTCTGCCCAGCCAGCAGCAGGTGAACGGTGACGTCACTTCCGGCCGGACACTCCCAGCCCCCCCACACTACTACGGGGTGTGATGATTGACAGGAGAAACGGCAGCACCTGTCACGTGACCAGCGCGTCTACAGTACACCTGTCCGCGCTGAACTACGAATCCCAGCATCGCTCTCTGCTGTCCTGGAGAAGAGAGAGGACATCACCTGGGCAGAAGCAGCACAAGATGTGACATCAGGGGAAGAAGACAACAGGTGTCCTGCCGCAGGGTGTCCCGGCTGGGTCTTCAGGGCACACAGAGAGTCAGAGACGAGTCCTGACCGGCAAGGAATGCTGGGAGATGTAGTTCACGGACTTATCCAGAGTTACCTGTCCCTAATTGTTACAAGTAATGGTGTGTTTACACAGACAGATTTATCTGACAGATTTTGTAAGCCAAAGCCAGAAATGAATTAGAAAAGAGTCTATGAACTGATCCCTGTTTATAGTCTGTCCCTGGCTTTGGCTTCAAAAATCTGTCAGATAAATCTGTCTGTGTAAACACACCCTAACACACATATATATATATATATATATATATATATATATATATATATATATATATATATATATATTTATTATTACTAAATAGAAGAAGATGGATGACCAATACACAGACTCTCTTCTTACTTCACACACAGCAGATTCCTGGAAGACATTGCTCCAAGTCTCACATTCATATGGGAATCCATAGACCTGCTGCAGAAACCATCCCATTCATAGAGGAAGGAGACTCGATTTCAGTGGCAAAAATGTCAGCAAAGGGCAAATACTATGAGGTCACATGACTAATACTATGTTACTATACTATACTATGACATCATTAATACTATGACACCACTATCACTATGACACCACTAATACTATGACATCATTAATACTATGTGACGTCACTAATACTATGACACCACTATCACTATGACATCATTAATACTATGACATCACTATTACGATGATGTCACTAATACAATGACGTCACTAATACTATGACATCACTAATACGATGACGTCACTAATACGATGACATCACTAATACGATGACGTCACTAATACTATGACATCACTAATACTATGATGCCACTAATACGATGACATCACTAATACTATGACATCACTAATACAATGACATCATTAATGCTATGACATCACTAATACTATGAAATATCTAATATGACATCTCTAATAGACTGTAGCCAGCACAGAGCACCACATAGCGTCGTGCACAGTGCACCAGCGTCGTCTCTGCATTGGAATTGGATTTCTTGTTCATGCAGCGTAAAAAAAAGGAGTCAGAAAAGTAGATGTTTATTTCTCTTGGAATCGGTGAGGAACCCTTGTCTATTTCCATGCATTTTCCTTTCTTGTATAATTTTACACTACAGCCCAGTATAATACTCATGGAATATACACGGAGGTGACCATGTTTTTTTTTTGTTTTTTTTAACACATTGTATTTTAAACCAGCAGCACAGAAATGCACAGTGTGAACGATGGCATATCGATGAGAGCAGAGTACACCTGTCCAGCCCCAAAATTCAAAAAGAATAAACTTAAAGGAGGGTTCCCATCTAATAAAATGACACAGAATGTAGAATAACAAACAGATAGTGGGGGGTCTGACCACTGGGACCCCCAAAATGATTGGTGAGCACCACGCATGCACACATAGTGCTCTATTCATTCCCTATGGGGCTGCTAAACATTTTTACAGACTGAACCCAGAAATATTCAGGGGCCTCATAGACAATGAATGAACAGAGTGCTGGCCGTGTAATGTGCAGTCCAGGGACTCCAGGATTCCAGGAACAGTTTTGTCCCCATTTTTGTGATTGTTGGAAATTGGAAAGGACATTATGGAAAACCATAAGGGATGATAATGTGTGTATGTATATATATATATATATATATATATATATATATATATATATATATATATATATATATATATATATATATATATATATAGTTCAGACTATAGGCATCAGCAGCACTTCCTATATACATCACAATAACCTGTACGATCTCCGCTTACTATTATGGGTTTCCTCCAGGTTCTCTGATTTCCTCCTACGCTGCAAAACTTGCTGACAGGTTGGGATTTCCAGGACTGAACCACTGACCTATTGGCCCCTCCATCAGTATCTGCCGGTGGGGGTCTGATTCCCGCCACCCCCACTAGTCAGCTGAATGACTAAGCTGATGTCCTGATATTTCATCCAATGAGATCAATCATTTGCAGGTCTCTCCGCTATCAGTTTGCGGCAAAAGAATCCTCATTTCCCATTGACACTGGTGAACAATGGCAGCGGGAAAAGTCATTAGATCTGTTTTACTCAGCAAGAATTTCTCCTATTTGGCAATACAGAGGCTATCACTACTAGGCAGGGGCGGATTAACTTTACCATAGGCCCCGGGCTGTTCATCTAGCCTGGGCCTTCCACACCACTGTAACTATGGCAGCACTAGCGTGGTGTTCATAGTACAGGATAGATAATGTCATGATGTCCTGATTTGTGCAAAATTACCATAAAAAAAAAACTGACTTTTTGCAAATCATGGCGGAAGTGTAGCCAGGAGACAGTACATCACTGAAAGTATAAGTCTTTTTGGGTGGTCATGGGCCCCCCAGGAGCTCAGGGCCCCGGGCTGCCGCCCGAAACGCCCCTATTATAATCCACTACTGCTACTAGGACAGTATTTGATCAGTATTTTCAGTAAAAAGCACATGTGAGATCTGCGTCTTAATGTTTTTGAATAAAAATCCACTTATTCCATGTAGATTCTGTATGGGAACTGTGCCAGGTAGTCAGGTCAGGGTTAGCTTGGTCACACACATGATCATTGGAGGTCCCAGGCAGTCAGACCCGCACCCATCAGTATGTTATCTCCTATCCTATAGATAGGAAGTAACTACTACAAAAAATGTTTTTCAAGTAAGTGTGTGTTGTGTTTTTGTTGCATTATTTCATATTCTTCATGAGAAATTGTTGGAAAATGCATGTGTAAGTGTGTGTTGTGTTATTTTGTGATACTCTTTGTGCAGCCCTGCAGTACCCAACATAACCACTAGTGGCAGTAGAGAGATCGTGTTTCCCCTTAGCACTGCTACCCAATGTAAGGGTGGGTTCACACTACGGAATTCGCGCGGATACGTTCCGGCAGATTCCGTAGCTCGTACCCGTTCACGGCGGCGCGCCTATCCGCCTGTGCCGTTGACACCATTCTATGCACGGATGGATGTCAGTTGCATGTCAGTTCTTTCGGCAGATAGCGGAATTGGCCCGTCCTAAGAATGGTGTCTATAGAGCCGTCGGAAAGGCGCGCAGCCTTGAGTGGGTACGAGCCACTGAATCCGTAGTGTGAACCCACCCTCAAAATTAAAGGGAATCTGTTAGCTGTAATTTACATTCTAAACTGCTGAGACTGATATCTAGCTGAGTACAATGAGACATATGGTACCTTTTATATATCTGACTGTACTTTCAGGGTGCAGAAAAATGCTTTTATTCCGTAACACAAGGAGTTAAAGAAGCTTTTCCAAGCTTATGATTTGCTGCATGCTGGAAGCTTCTTCCCCCCCCCCCCCCCCTCTCCGCTTGATTGACACCTGGAAGCTGAGGCCCAATCAGCCATTGGTATACAAATCCTGAACAAATGGAATCGAGTATGCTCCGGTTTCGCTCATCTCTAGTAAAAAAGTGAGGGAGGACTATATGTTTCTTGCAGGTCTATGGCAGTGTTCCCCAGCCTGTATCTATACCCTGTACCCTATTGCAGCTCCTATACTGGCCTGTCAGGGTATGATGGGAGCTGCTGGAGAAGAGCAGGTTGGGGTGTACGGCTCTCTGGAATATGAAATCTCCGGCGTCTTCGCCTCCATGGCGTTTTATTTTTAGCTGCGGCCTGATAACATTCCACCTTCTAGTAACCGGCTACCTGCTCGGGGTGGGTGTACTGGGGAATAACACAAGCTGTGATTTGTCAGGAAACTTTAGTGATCCGCTTGCTGTTATAATCCCTATTTCTATAGCCTTGGGCTTTCTCTTCTGATTGTTATTTTGTACTATAATTTATACAGCGAGGAGCTGTGCATTACACCATATAATTACACTTCTCTGCACAGCGAGGTTAATCCACTTATGTGCCCAGACAGCAAACACAGAACTGAGTTGTTTTTTAGATTCAAACTGGAATTTCTAGAATAAATTAAATTTATTCCCTATATTATTTATTTATTATATTTCTTGGCGATGAGATAATTACTATCCTTCTGCTCGCTCGCTGCAAAGCATCATGGTCCGTAATAATCAAGAGCAAATATACAGGAAATAAATTTATGGGGGTCTCCTTCATGTCTGAGATGGTGTCTAAGTCAAAAGAACTAAGGGCCCTATTACACAGGACGATTATCATTCGAAAAAAATTTAGAGAGCTCAAATTTAAACGATAATCGTTCTGTGTAATTGCAGATAACGATAAAAAAATCTAGTGATCACCCGGGCAGCCTCCCCGCGGCCCCTCCCGCACTCACCCACTCGCTGCCGCTGCATGTAATAGCGGTGGCAGCAAGCGGGGAACGAAGAGCAAACAAGCGCTGAAGCCAGGAATGGATTTGGGAAGAGGAGAAATCTCAGGCTTTCCTTTATAACCCGATCTCTGTTTATAATCCATTCCTGGTTTTGGCTTCAAATCTTTGGCAGATAATCTGTCAGATAATCTTTCCGTGTAAAAGGGCCCTTAGGGTGGTATTACATGGGCCGATGGGGGCCCGATAATACTGGGGGCCGATGGGGGGCTGCTAGATCGTCGCTTGTTTACTGGACCTATTACACGGGCCGATAATCGTTAAACAAGGGCTGCAGGGACACCGTTACCGATGTCCTTGCAGCCCTTGCTTAACAATATACATTACCTCCATGGGTCTCGTGCGCTCTAACTTCAGAGTGGCCTGTCAGTTGACAGGCCGCTCAGCCAATCACAGGCCGGGACCGCCGCGGCCTGTGATTGGCCGGGCGGCCTGTCAGCTGACAGGCCACTCTGAAGCTAGAGCGCACAGGACCCAAGGAGAAGACGACTGCAGCAGCAGCCCTGGAACATGGATAGGTAATTTATATCGTCAGTCGCCGGCCGCGCACCGGTATTACACGTAGTGGTGCGCGGTCGGCTCCCGACAAAAATAGGTCCAAACCTATATCAACGATCAGCCGATGATCGTTGTCATCAGCTGATCGTTGTATTTATTACATGGAGCAATAATTCGGCCGATTATCGTTCCGTGTAATAGTACCCTTACACAGAGCAATTTTTAACGATTAACGATCACAAACAAGATTGTTTATCGTTAACCTGAAATCGTTCACCATATTACACAGAATGATGATCGTTAGATACGATCCTTATTGAGATCGTTACTATGATCGTTTATTCCTTCTGATCCCAGCAAAACAAAGGACAATGTGCAATTACACTGAACGATTAGTGAACAAATGCGGAACTACAGCGAACGAATGTAGAATTACAACGAGCGATTAGCGAACGATTAACAATAATTTTAGGTTCAGATCTAAATCAACGATCAACGACATACGAACGATTTTTCGATCGTTGCCTGCAATTACACAGAACAATTATCATTTAAATTCGAATGATACAACAATTTTTCGCACGATAATAGTCCCGTGTAATAGGGCCCTAAGGCTTCCTGGTAATGGCTGCCACCATTTCTGGTAACTGTGATTGCGGCAATTTTGCGCCACCACAAAACCGCATCCACCATCATTAACTGCAATGTGTATTATTTGGCTTTTTATTAACTAATCTTTGTACAAATCTTTTATTTATCCTAATCTCATCCTAATTTAGTTTAGTTAATTATTAACCAGTGGTGAATACGGTGCAACATTAAGTCCTCGACGCCAGGACGTAGAAGGTCAGCGATCCCTCGCAGAGGAGTGCGACACTTTACTGTTTATATTATATTTTATAACTTTCTAACCTCAGCCGAACGTCTCTCTGTCCGGTAAATATCCAAACTCTACACATGGACGCTCATGTTTTGTGACAGATTCCGTAGTCATGTTTTTCCTGCTAACAAAATGATGATCTGCGACGGATTAGCGCTAAGAGCAAATCTTTGTTACTCCAAAGCCCTTAGTCAGCTGGGTGATTGTAATGGGGAATAATGCCCTCTTGTTAGAGCACGGCTAAAGTCTTCCCTCCTGTCTGTCACCGTGATATCCCCTAATTGGATAAGACATATCTAATTGAGGTACCGATACATTTCTTTGTTTGCAGTTCAAATGGTCGGAGATTCCCAGGAATAAAAATAGAGGGGAAATATGTTACATTGTATCATCTGGGAGGAAATATTTATAAATAAAAGATTGACATTCTGGATCCCTGTGTCGTCCTATGGGTGCTGGACGTACTACTGACTGTACTGTAATGTTTCTAGTAAACAGCGCTGTCACGTCCATGTAACGGTAAGACGTCTAACAAGTGAATTTATTATCCTTTACTGAAAGAGAAGGGAGTTTTTGGCTGTAACAAAGTCACATTAGTGCTGGTTTTATTTTGGTTACAGTCATAGATAGGCCAGAGATTAAAGGCCCCCATACTAATCCTAACCCATCAGACAAAATGACTGTCCAGTGTGAATGGGGGCTTCCTGAGAGGAGGATCAGGCATGTTGAACCTGAATTGCCTTATCCTTTTGTTCTTGGTAAAACTAGAGTACTCTGATGAAAAAACTGGTGTCAGAAAGTTATATAGATTTGTAATTTACTTCTATTTAGAAATCTCAAGTCTTCCAGTACTTATTAGCTGCTGTATGTCCAGTGTCGGACTGGCCCACCAGAGAACCGGAGGATCCTCCGGTGGGTCCCCAGCTATCACTGATCACAGCTCCTGTGCCTGTGTCATCCTGGATCGTAAATTAACGTCGCTGCAGCATCAGGCGTAGTTTTTTTTTTATAAAAATCTTTATTTACAAATTTTTTTCATCATCAGGCGTAGGTTGCAGCAATGTTAATTTACTGTGCAGCGGTGGAAAGAGGTTAATGTATACATTTAGAATCACAATACAGAGGTGCCTTGGATTACGAGCATAATTTGTTCCGGGACCGTGCTTGTAATCCAAATCCACTCTTATACCAAAGCAAAATTTCCCACAAGAAATCACTGATATGCAGACAATTGGTTCCACACCCCTAATAATGATTTTATATTCTGAATAACACGTAGAACAGACTAAAGAATGAGAAACAGCTGAATATGTGATAGTATAAGTTACTGTACAGTATAGCAATCAGCATGTGGTGTATAATGTATAGGAAGTGCATAAACCTGAACACACAGCAGCAGTTTGTAGATACAGGATGGAGCTGCAGATTCCCATAATGCAGTAGTGTAGTACAATAGGCTAGAATGGAGAAGCAGGGCTGCTGTCACAGGTCTGTGTGGTCACATAACAGCAATGGGGAAGGGGTGTGTGTTCAGCATGGACCAATCAGGAAGTGAGAATTACAGAGCTGTGCAGGAGGACAGTGACAGAAACTTCTCTATACAGCAGTGTGAATGGCTGAATGTGAGTGCAGGCACATTATAACAGCAGTGTGTATAGCTGAGTGTAAGTGCAGGCACATTATAGCAGCAGTGTATAGCTGAGTATAAGTACAGGCACATTATGGCAGTGTGTATAGCTGACTGTAAGTGCAGGCACAATATAGCAGCAGTGTGAATGGTGAGTGTAAGTGTAGGCACATTTTAGCAGGAATGGAGAGGATGGGAAGCACAAAGGATAAAAAACTTAAGGAAGTATGAAGGAATGAGCAAATCATATGTGGGTACAGCATAGCAGCACTATCTGTCCAGGGAGAGAGGGGTTACAGCTATGAAAAGATTACCTCCACAGCCCTGTCCCCTGATGTAAGCCCCAGCCTGAAGTGGATCCGCTATGATTTGGAAGGTGAGGGAGACGTCCTGGGTCAGAGTACAGTGCTGTAGATCACACTATGCAGACCATGCTCCTCCTCCACTCCCTCTCGCACGCAGTACATGGAGCTCTTAAACCAAAGCAATGCTCTTAAACCAAGTTACAATTTTGAAAAACAGTGAGCTCTTCTTGCAAAACGCTCTTAATCCAAGTTACTTTTAAGGCTGGGTTCACACACAGTATATTTCACGCAGTATTTGGTCCTCATGTCAGGTCCCCATAGCAACCAAAACCAGGAGTGGATTGAAAGCACAGAAAGGCTCTGTCCACATAATGTTGTAAGTAAGTGGATGGCTGCCATATAACAGTAAATATTTGCTGTTATCTTAAAACAACGGCTGTTATATTGAAATAATGGCAGTTATTTACCGTTATATAACGGCCATCCACTCAGTTTCAACATTGTGTTAAGAGATCCTTTCTGTGTTTTTAATCCACTCCTGGTTTTGGTTGCTATGAGGACCTGACATGAGGACCAAATACTGCCTGAAATATACTGTGTGTGAACCCAGCCTAAACCAAGGTACCACTGTATAAGGTCAGTAATACAAAAGTTCAGTCCGTTGTTTAAATAAAAAAAATCTCAATCATATCCTCCAGGCAATGTCACAGATGATAGATGATCACCCCGTCTGGTGAACCATCATTGTGGATACATTCGTACTGTGGCCAAGCAGAACATGTGGTTCTAGCACAAGATGTAACAGATCCAAGTGCACACTGTAAATAAATATACGTCAGATGTGTCTGTATATGAAATATAATCCATCCGTCTACTTAGCTCAGAGGCTGGTGGGATCACGTATTGTGTCAGAAGATGATAAGAGGGTCTTGTTGATGCGAATACACACGGCCCCCAGTCCTACTAGAATATGACTTTTTCTTCCCCTTGCATGGTTTCGGGGCACTTCTTGTACTAGAAAGTGTGAAATATGAATTAAACAAGAGCAAATCTGTGAAAATTTACTTTGGCCAGTGGGCAGATTTCCTTTCACAGGAGCGTATTTCATGTATTTAATACAATGGCGATTGAAATGGGGAGAGCAGGAAATTCACTCATTGAGCAAACACTTAAAGGGAATCTGTCACTAGGTTTATGCCGTCTTAAATGAGGGCAGCATAAACTAGTCATATAAATGCTGAACAGATCAGTGTATTATTTCCATCATTCTGTTCAGCTGTTCTCCTAATATGCAGGAGAATAGGATTCTTGCCACACCCCTCCCCCCGCCCTCTAGCTGCTGATTGACAGTTGACTGCCTATACACATCATGGATAGATAACTGCCAATCAGCAGCTGGTGGGCGGAGTTTTTTTTTCCCCCTCATGAATATCTAGGACTACTGGGCTCACGCACATAATGGAGAGGACTACTTATTGTCCAGGTTATTCAGGAGGATATCTCTTGATCAGCTGCACAGATAAATGTAAGTGATATATCATTCTGTTCAGCTTCTCTGTCACTAGTTTATGCTACCCTGAGATAGGACACCATAAACCTGCTGACAGAGTCTCTTTAAGGGTAAATTCACACGGGCGGATCCGCTTCGAGTTTCCCACAAAAAAATGGTGCTCAAATCACACAGACATCCTATGATCAATAAAAAAACGTTACAAACACGCTGCGCGTTTTAATCTGCGGATTTATCGCAACGTTAAACTCGCGGCAGATCCGCCCGTGTGAATTTACCCTTAAAAGGGAATCTTGATGAATCATTGAAAATCTTTACTGATATAAATTGTATAATTCATTGAGAACAAAGAAGTTAAAATCGCAGGTAGACGCAATTTGCATGAATTTCATCATGGGATTCCTGATATGACCCAGTAATGTGTTTGTCCTGCACCTCCCTGTTGCACAGTCCTGACAACATCTGGGCATCCTCCCAATGAGATGGTAGATGGGGGATCTCCTCCCAAACTTTGATCAGGGCAATAGTTTCTGAACAATCAGTGTTCATACTTGGTGACATTGAATGCAATAAAATATAAGGTCCCACAGGTTTCAATTGGATTAAGGTCTGGAAAACATAGACATAGAATGTAGCGGCAGCAAGCAGGGGCATTAAAGGGTTATCCATCACTACAAAAACATGGCCACTTTCTTCCAGAGACAGCCCCACTCTTGTCTCCAGGTCACGTGTAGTTTGCAATTAGTTGCAAAATCTCCAAGCTCGAGTGGTGCTGTCTTTAACCAGGGCACACAGGATTTTTATGGTGCGTTTACACAGAACGATTATCGTTCGAATTTGCACGATAACGATCGCATTTGAGCGATAATCGGCTTCTGTAAACAAAGCGAACGATCAATCCACGAAAGATAAATCGTTCATCGTGATCTTTCAGCAAGTTCTCAAATCAGATCGCTTTGTGTTAACAGTCTTTCAACGATTCACCCTATGTGATGGGCTTAAGTGATCTTAAAACAATCGCAATAGCGATTTCTCCAAACGATATATCGTTCCGTCTAAACGCCGATCATTATAAAAAATACGTGGTATTTTGAAATCGAAATCGTTCGATTGGGCGAATTATCGCTTCGTGTAAACGCAGCATTATTCCCCTGAAGATAGGGGATCCTAGAAGTCAGTCCCCACCGATCAGACACTCATCAGGGAACGGACTGTCTCTTTTACATTATTTCCCTGGTCCAATTTACTTCTTCAAATAATATACTGTCAGTAAATTCATACATTTATTGTTTGAATGGTAAAAAATGTCTTTAACCAGATCCCATAGAAACTAACAATTTCTAGGGTTGGTCCTGCTCACACAGATGAGAACTTGTTACAGTGTAGGGCTGGGTTCACACTACGGAATCCGTGCGGATAAGTCCCGGCAGATTCCGTTCGCGGCAACGCGCCTCTGCGCCCATCCCGTAGACCCCATTTTATGCATGGGCAGATTCCGCTGTCTGCTAAAAGAACTGACAAGTCATTTCTTTCTGCGGATAGCGAAATCGTCCCCGCCATAGAATGGTGTCTATGGAGCCGGCAGATATGCGCGCTGCCGTGAACCGTACGAGCAACGGAATCCACCCACAAGCAATGAAATCCCCAGTCCCACCTAGTTTGCCATATTGTTGCTTCTCTGTGATTGCTGATTTTATAGGCTGCATGTTCCCGCTCCTGATGTGTATATAGATGCACTAGACACGTCCGTCTTTATCACCTGTCTCAGAATTCTGTTTATTCAGTGATCTGACAAGAGGTGTTAGGAGCACTCATCCTGATGGAGTATTTCTCTAGAGCTCCTTGACCGCAGCCAAAAGAATGTAAGGAAAGATAACGCTGCCAATGACAATTTTAGTAGTTTTACATATACAGCACACAATATACAGTTTTTTTTTTAATCTTTATCCTTTTTATATACAGTTATGAAAGTGTAGACTACATAAAATAAACACAACATAAACATTTAGTGATAGGTAGACATCAATCGAAACAACACTAACAAATTAATACTCACAAAGACAAACAAACAAGAGAAAAAAAGAAAGAAAAAAAAACAAAACGTGTCACTGTTGTTATAACTTTCAAATTTTAGGCTAACAGTAAGAGCCCTATTCCACCGGACGATTATGGTTTGCATAATCGTTAACGATTAACGATCTCAAACGATCGCTATTGCGAAAGACCTAAAAACGTTCACTCATTTCCATGGAACGATAATCGTTACTTATGATCGTAATTGCGATCGTTTTTCTTCGCTTTTTATTCGCTATTGCGTTCATATCTATTGCGAACGACCAAACGATGTCTTATTCAATGTGAACGATTTGCGAACGAGCAACGATAAAAATAGGTCCAGGTCTTATAAAGCGATCAACGATTTCTCGTTCGGTCGTTAATCGTTAACTGCATTTCAACCGAACGATTATCGTTTAGATTCGAACGATTTAACGATGATCTGAACGATAATCGTCTGGTGGAATAGGGCCCTAAATGAGATATACAGCAAGTTTGGAATTTACATTCATTATTACTTTTTTTTTTTGTTATCATGGAAAAGCACATCCTGTTTTCTGGCTTTTTTTTCTCAGTCAGAAAACAGGACGTCCTGTGTATCCCAGGACTATCTGAGCACTCACAGAGAGAAGGCAGTCATGTGATTGATGGACACATTGAGCCGTGACTCTGTACTTGCCGTAATTCCTGTGTCTGTTTTGTTTTCAACCAGCACAAATCAGAAAATCTGCCTTCTGGAGAGTGGACCTGGATTTCTGGTAAGTACAGCTTTATTTTACAGCATGATAACAACAACATAAAAAAAGTATATTGCAAACTTGCTTTATATGACATCTACTGTTGATTTAGATTTTAAAATGTTATAACGAAAGGAACACTTTAAGACTGTGTCCTATTAAAAGACCCCGCTCACGTGTTGGATTTGACATGGATTCTGCAGCCAAATTCATGTCAAACTGCTCAAATCAAAATCTGCATTTTATACATATGAATGGGATTTTCTTACCACTTTTCACCGGATCTCACTGGATTTATGCCAAAAATTACCTCCATGAATATTTCACCCTACACTAAAGCAGTCGGGCCTTAGCCTCATTAGTCACTTTCAATAGATTTCATTAAAGTGAATGGCCATTTATACACTCGTCTCCTGAAATGAGTTTTTGGCACCGATCTTTGTCAGTGGATTAGATGAAATAAAATATTCCACTCTGAGATCCAGTATCTCTGTAAATCAGGGATGAGGAACCTTCTACCCTCCAGTTGTCGCAAAACAACAATTCCCATCATGTCCAGGCATAATGGGGATGGTAGTTTTGTAACAGCTGGAGGGCTGAAGGGTTCCCATCCCCATTTGTTACACATTGGTGACATCTTTTTTTTAACTTTTCATCTTGTAGTTTTTAATAAACAAATGGCTGACAATGTAATCCATGTACATGCCAGAGTCAGAGACATTCTTATGGCCCTATGTGTTCATTACTGGCTATATATTATACAATGTATTATATAAATTGCTTGCACTTGTTGTGAACCAAACGTCAATAAAACAAGTTAATAAAAAATATATGCATACGAATCAATGGATCACGTGTGAACATAGGCATACGGCACCACGACGTGTCACAGTGACTCATACAAGTACATAAGTGAGTCTTGATTAACATTCCTATGTGTTTTGCTGGGTATAATGACTCACTAACTACTTTGATGTTACTATACTGTGAAAAAATACTTATTTTTCCTCTCCTGATCTAGATGTCTTGTTATTGCATACATATCCAAAGCTGCAAATTAGAATTAAAGGGGTACTCCAGCAAAAAAAAAAAAAAATCTAATGAACTGGTGCCAGAAAGTGCCAGAGATTTGTTATTTACTTTTATTGAAAAAAAAAAATTTAAAGTCTACATAAGCTGCTGTATATCCTGCTGATGTTTTCTATGGGCATTTGCTGCTGCTCTGGACAGTTCCTGACATGGACAGAGGTGGCAGCAGAGAGCACTGTGTCAGACTGGAGAGAATACACCACTCCCTGACAGACGTACAGCAGCTGATAAGTACTGAAAAGCTTAAAATTTTTATAGAAGTAATTTACAAATTTGTTTAACAGAAGTGGATTTATTTTATTTTTCTTTTGAAGTGCCCCTTTAAGAAAACATCTACAATGAAATATCTATCTTTTATCTATCTATCTATCTATCTATCTATCTATCTATCTATCTATCGATCTATCTCCTATCTATCTATCTATCTATCTATCTATCTATCTATCTATCTATCTATCTATCTATCTATCTCTATCTATCTACTATCTATCTATCTATCTATCTATCTATCTATCTATCTATCTATCTATCTATCTCCTATCTATATCTATCTATCTATCTATCTATCTATCTATCTATCTATCTATCTATCTATCTATCTATCTATCTATCTATCTATCTATCTATCTCCTATCTATCTACCTATCTATCTATCTATCTATCTATCTATCTATCTATCTATCTCCTATCTATCTATCTATCTATCTATCTATCTACCTACCTACCTACTTGCCTACCTACCTACACCAGCATATTCTGGCACACATATGCTAATGGACCATAGGCAGCCATATATGCCTTTACTAGGGCAGCCTTAAGTGTATTCTGCATCTGACAGGGGATTTTGCTGCCTGATTTATGTAGTTTACATGAACTTCCTTCATCTCGCTCTATTGTATGAGTCTTTACAGCTGTGAGTGATTTTCCTACACGTTTTTCTTTTTTTTCTTCTAAATTAATCAGAATTTGGCTTTGTGTGATATGCAGCCTCATAGTAATGTGGCTTCATGAGTAATTATTAAAGAAAATGTTATTGCCTGGAGTTACTGAGCAGTGCTGGAGCCAGAAATAAGTAACCTTTTCATTGCTTGGAGAAACCTGTAATCTGTAGAACTACAAGTCTCAGCACGATTCATTGATCTGTAGTCCTGAATCATGAAGCTTCTCCACAATATCTAAGGAGTTAATAAAATCAAATCCCCAAAGAGGGAGAATTTGCATGTAGATTTGGTCCCATCCTTCGATGACTTTGATGAATAGACCTCTCATGGACAAGTGGCTCAGCGTTCCAGCATCATTCCACCGCTAACAAAGTGAAGAATAGATTCCTGCTCCAATCCCGGCCATTAATGGATAATTAAACCAGAATCAATGAGAGAAAACAATTAGGAGAGAGGAGATTTATGGAGGAGAATCGTCCTCACAGAATGAAGGCCCCAACAATACTAGGAATTCAATGGGACGCATCAGCTGTGTTTATGGCCCCCAAAATAACCTCTATTGGGAGTAGAGCAATTAGAGGGACAGGCAATGTGTGTCTGCACTCAACCACCTCAAAACCAACATTTCTAAAGAGCAAAAAATAGAAATTTAATGCTATCACAAAAAAAAAACAACAAAAAAAAAACCTTTCTATTGTTAAAGACAAAAAATGAAATATGCCAATTGTTTTCAGATGCTGATAGTACCAGTCCAGAATAGTGATGTAGCATCTATTGTTCCAGTCTTAGGGTATAAACCCACACACCGTATATGCAGCAGATACGCAACAAATATGCGGCAGATTTGTTGGTACAGATTTGATGCTGTGTTCTGTTATTTAGATCTAATCTGCTGCGAGTTTGCTGCGAGTTTGCTGCGTATCGCAGCAGTAAAAACGCTGCATATACGGTGTGTGGGTTTATACCCTTATAGCGCAACTCACATAACTGACCCACTTTCATTGTGGACAGCAGGAAATTCATTTACAGAAGTTTTATCATGGAGCATTGCCTGAAGAATAAGTCTGCATACCAGTGATCTCCTCCATGTCAGTCAGTGCCTTCCTAGTCTATCTATCTACCTATCTATCTATCAGAGATGAGCGAACCAGGTTCGGGTTCGAGTCGATCCGAACCCGAACGTTCGGCATTTGATTAGCTGGGGCTGCTGAAGTTAGATAAAGCTCTAAGGTTGTCTGGAAAACATGGATACAGCCAATGACTATATCCATGATTTCCACATAGCCTTAGGGCTTTATCCAAGTTCAGCAGCCACCGCTAATCAAATGATCTATCTATCTATCTATCTATCTATCTATCTATCTCTATCTATCTATCTATCTATCTATCTATCTATCTATCTATCTATCTATCTATCTATCTATCTATCTATCTATCTATCTATCAATCTATCTATCTATATCTATCTCTATCTATCTATATCTATCTCTATCTATCTATCTATCTATCTATCTATCTATCTATCTATCTATCTATCTATCTATCCCTTCAGTACTTGTACAAGTAAAAGGAGATCCTTTAAATTTAAAGGTGTATTTTGGGGTTTGGGTAAAATATGGTTGTATGGGCTAAAAATAGAAAATAAAACCATACTTACCTACTCTGCACCCACAGCTGCTGTTCTTCTCCATCTTGATCGCCCCAATCTACTTTCTTCTTCCTGCTGGCTTGGTGCAGGACCCATGAGCTCAGCCAATCACTGGCTGGGACCGCACATTGCTGTGGCCAGTGACTGGCTGAGCCCATGGGTCCTGCCCCAAGCTGCTTGTCTGGGAAGCATTACTAAGAAAGGATATTGGGGGTCTGGAATGAGAGCAACAGCAGCTGTGGGGTCAGGGCCGTTTTAATACATTGGTGGGCCCAGTGCACAGCCCTCAAGAGTGCCCCCCCCCCCCAACCCAGCGTTATCAGAATCGGAGCTCCACACACAGTATAATGCCCTGAATGCCCCCACACTGTATTAGGGGCCCCAATACATACAGTAGTTACCTTATAACCTTATAAAGATATCACCAATGATACCATTACACAATACCGCCACACCATGACCCCTATCACTACAGACCCTATAACAGTTACATCCATTTACTCACAGGGGGCGTCTTCTCTCAGAGTCTTTCACCTTTTCTTTCACTCCTTCCAGCCTGGGCCACCTTTAAGTCTTCCCCGGCTGTGAATCCTCTCTCCAGAATCTGCCAGAGAAACATTTTAGGCTCCAACACATACAGTAGTAAGGTCCCCTGTACCCCTATACAGTAGTCACCCCCCCTCTGTGCCCCTATATAGTAGTTACACCCAGGGCCGATTCTGGGGTTTCTGCCGCCTGAGGCAAACCTCAGGCGGCCGCCCCGAGTGATGGCCGGCACTCCACCCCCCCCCAACATCCCCCCCCCCGTCGCCGCAGCCATCCACTCCACTCACCTGTCCCACGCCGCAGCCGGCCCGCGCTCTCTGCTGTCTCCACATCCCGTCAGGTCCCGCAATGTCACGGACCTCCAGGCTGTGGTGAGTGAGTGGGGTGATCGGGTCGCGCGGGGCGGTCCCGCGCGACCCGATCACCCCAGCGCGTCCCCCACCGACCCCGGGCACTCACCACAGCCTGGAGGTCCGTGACAGCTGCAGGGTGACATCGCGGGACCTGACGGGATGTGGAGAGCGCGGGCGACGGGACAGGTGAGCGGCCGCTGTCATTTTTATTAAGTGATACTTAACAAAAATGACAGCAGGGGGGACATAATGCCGCCCCCTGCCGGACCGCAAAATCTGCCGCCTGAGGCGGAAGGCTCATACCGCCTCATGGCAGAAGCGGGCCTGGTTACACCCCTCTGTGCTCCTATATAGTAGTTACACCCCTCTGTGCCCCTATATAATAGTTACACCCCTCTGTGCCCCTATATAGTAGTTACACCCCTCTTTGCCCCTATATAATAGTTACACCCCTCTGTGCCCCTATATAGTAGTTACACCCCTCTTTGCCCCTATATAATAGTTACACCCCTCTGTACCTCTATATAGTAGTTACCCCCTCTGTGCCCCTATTTAGTAGTTACACCCCTCTGTGCTCCCACTTAATAATTAGGTATGCTCTGTGCCCCAATATAGTAGTAAGGTCCCTATATAGTATAGGCCCCTCTGTGCAGCCCTAATGTTAGTATAGACCCGTGTGCTGCCCCCAGTAGTATAGAAAGCTGTGTGCTGCCCCCAGTAGTATAGAAAGCTGTGTGCTGCCCCCAGTAGTATATAGAGCTGTGTGCTGCCCCCAGTAGTATATAGAGCTGTGTGCTACCCCCAGTAGTATATAGACCCCATTGTACTGCCCCCAGTAGTATATAGACCACTAGGTGCTGCCCCCAGTAATATATAGACCCCTTGTGTGTTGCCCCTAGTACTATAGACCACTAGGTGCTGCCCCCATTAGTATATAGCCCCTTCTGTGCATCCCCCAGTAGTATATAGACCCCTTATGCACTGCCCCCAGTAGTATATAGACCACTAGGTGCTGCCCCCAGTAGTATATAGACCCGTAGTGTGCTGCCCCTAGTGCTATAGACCATTAGGTGCTGTTCCAATTAGTATATAGCCCCCTCTGTGCTCCCCCAGTTATATATACCCGCCACTGTGCATCCCCCAGTAGTATATATACCCCCTTGTGCTCCCCCAAGTAGTATATAGTCCCCCTGTGCACCCCACAGTAGTATATATCCCCTGTGCTCCCCCAAGTAGTATATAGTCCCCCTGTGCACCCCACAGTAGTATATATCCCCTGTGCTCCTCCAAGTAGTATATAGTCCCCCTGTGCACCCCACAGTAGTATTAATATCCCCTGTGCGCCCCTATATAGCCCCCTGTGTGCTCCCTGACTTATATATACCCCCCTGTGCACCCCCCTTTTATATAATCCCCCCTGTGCACCCCTGTTATATATATCCCCTGTGTGGCCCCAGTTATATATATACCCCCTGTGTGCCCCCCCAGTTATATATATACCCCCTGTGTGCCCCTAGTTATATATATATTCCCTGTGTGCCCCCAGTTATATATATATATATATATACCCCCTGTGTGCCCCCAGTTATATATATACCCCCTGTGTGCTCCCCAAGTTATATATATATATATATATATATATATATATACACCCCCTGTGTGCCATCCAAGTTATATATACCCCCTTTATATAATTCCCCCGTGCATCCCCCAGTTATATATATACACCCCCTGTGTGCCCCCAGTTATATATATATATACACCCCCTGTGTACCCCCAGTTATATATACACCCCCTGTGTGCCCCCAGATATACATATACCCCCTGTGTGCCCCCAGATATACATATACCCCCTGTGTGCCCCTAGTTATATATATACCCCCTGTGTGCCCCCAGATATATATACCCCCTGTGCCCCCAGATATATATACCCCCTGTGCACCCCCTTTATATAATCCCCCGTCACTTTGCGCTCCCCCAGTTTAAATATACCTCCTGTGTGGCCCCCCAATTATATATACCCCCCTGTGCACCCCATCCCCCCCCCAGTAGTATATAGACCCCCGCTGTGTGCTGCCCCCCGTTATATAGCCCCCCTTTGGGCTCCCCCCCCTCCCATATAGCAAGTAACAAAAAAAAAAACACTTTATACTCACCTGCGGTCGCCGATACCGCAGTGGTATCGGCGCTGAGTGACGTCACTCAGCGCCGACACCGCAAGAGGGGAGAGCGGCCTCTTGTGACCGCAGGCAAAGCACTGCCTGCGGCCACAGGGATGACTGACAGGGAGGGAGCCAATAGCTCCCGATCTGTCAGTGCCGCTGCCTGTACCTATGAGAGCTCGTTTGAGCGCTCATAGCTACAGTACAGAGCGCCGCAGGGGGGGCCTTACCCATCCCGATGGCGCCCTCCTGGCAGGCTGGTGGCCGGAGCCCTGTGCGACCGCAATGGTCGCATAGAGCAAAGGCCGGCCCTGCTCAGGGTGGGCCCCTTTAACCAGTGGGCTCGGTGCACGTGCACCATGGGCCCTCTGGTTAAAGCGGCCCTGTGTGGGGTCAGGGTAGGTAAGTACAGTATGTTTATTTTTTTTTATCTTTAGCTCACCCCACCACTATATTTTGTTTTACACATACTCTAAAATACCCCTTCAAGTTATAGGCAGCTAAAAAAAAAAAAAGTATCCAAACCTTCCAGGCAGCTTCTCCTAGTTTTGCGGCCTTCCATTCCCATCTCTGTAGGAGTAGCACATACCACACATTTCACCATAATATGAACTCTGCATTTTACATCTACGTGACTGAGACACGTATCCTGTACTCAGCGTACTGTAGGAATGCATTTAAGGGAACACATATAGATGTGTATAGGTCACACTGTAGTATATAACTATATTTACACAGCATATAAAACATTGCTCAGGGATACACAGAATAAACAAGATAAAAGTATGTTTATTATAGGTAAACATACAATATCTCACCCTCCTATCAGGCTGCATGGTACTTTACATACACTGGGCTGCTTCATTTAGCAAAACTATATTGCAGGAAAACTTTTTTTTTCTTTTAAGTCAACTGGTGCCAGAAAGTGCCAGAGATTTGTAATTTACTTCACTTAAAAAAAACCTCAAGTCTTCCAGTACTTATCAGCTGCTGCATGTCCTGGAACAAGTGGATTTTTTTTCCAGTCTGGAGAGTAGGAGAGGTTTTTATGGGGATTTACCACTGCTCTGGACAGTTCCTGACATGTAAAGTGGTGGCAGCAGAGAGCAATGCGTCAGACTGGAGAGAATATACCACTTCCTGCAGGACTTACAGCAGCTGATAAGTACTGGAAGACTTGAGATTTTTTTAATAGAAGTAAATTACATATTTCTGGCACCAGTTGATTTGAAAAAATAAAAAAATAAAAAAAAATTGGTGAACAACCCCTTTAAGGCTATGCTCACACATAGTATTTCTGTCAGTCTTTTGGTCAGTATTTTTTTCAACCAAACCCAGTTGTGGGGCTGACAGGGCAAAATTATAGTGGAAAGGTTTGCACAGTTTGTGTTTTCGATCCACTCCTGGTTTTGGATAAAAAAAATACTGCCCAAAATACTGACGGAAATACTGTGTGTGAACATAGCCTTAAAGGGTAGTCTAGAGAGTAAAAAAAACACATTTAAAGAAGACAATTATCTATAAGCAAAAGTCTGAGGGGTCAATGCAGAGAAAGCATTATACTGAAGGAGTTCTCTAATGATTAACTTTTATGACTTAGAGATTTCCCTTTGATTCACTCAAATTTAGAGGGACCGTGCATGAGTGACCCCCTTATCCATCTACAATCAGGAGTGGGACCCCCTTGTAATACAATACAGTGTGATGAAAGGCGATTAGTGGAGAACTCCTTTGTGCTGAAGTATGTTCACATTATAGAAGTGCAGTATATGTCTGTTGTATATGTCGGGATACTGGTAGACAGGTATGTCAGCCTGCAGTGGACCGATTCACCGATTTGAAAAGACAAGGAATCTCAGTCTTTCCATTTTTACCTGTTCTCTGTTTATAGTCTATTCCTGGCTTTGGCTCAGAAAAATCTGTCAGATAATCTGTTGGTGTAATAGGGCCCTTAGGCTATGTTCACAAAACGTCAAAAATTGAGAAAAGGCGGACGATTTTGTTATTTAAAAAAACATCTATTTTTGCCGCCATTTAACTGACTGCAATGGCAGTGCATTGAAGTCAATAGGAAGACGGATGTCCAGTGCACGCAATGTATTGAATAACGGACGTTTTTACCGCGGACGTCAAAATAATGAACATGATCAAACAGCAGACTTTTTTTTATTAGTTACGACATGGAGAGAAAGAAGCTGCTGCACCTCACACCTATGGCTGACACTAAGGCCACTCGGCTATATTTAAAAACCAACACCAGGATGTTGGTATATAATTTGATCAAACAATATTGTCCCATGTACCACGTGCAGGTCCCCTGGTTCACATGGGTCCCTACACTGTAAAGCCAACCCAAACCCTGCAAAGCGTGCACAAACAGTGAAGGGAGGCCATGGAATGGCCCTACAACCCCAATGTCACAGGACCAAACCCAAAGTGGGTAGCCGAGTGGCATTAGTGTGAGCCATAGGTGTGATGTGCAGCCGTTCCTTTCTCTCCATGTCGTGTTTTTTATTAGTTGTTCACACACAGTTTTTCTTTTTCCACCGTTCTTTCTCAGTTTTTACTATTAAATTCAATGGACTTTTCAATTAAGCCGCACCGAAAGTCCAATTGGTAACCCAAACTAGAATAATGTACCAACATTTTTATTTCAGACCCAAAAATGACGAACGTTATTTAAAAAAGAGCTAATAAAAAGGCTTTGTGAACATAGCCTAATAAAGTGTACATGGATTTTACAAGTGTACATTTATAGCATACATTACATACAGTACATACACCATATAGCATACGTTAAATACAATATACAGTCAGTGAGGACTGTGTTGCACGAATTCCTCCTAAGAGGACTGCTTATCAATAATAATGATTCTGTATGGCAATCATGCCTATGGAAGCATACACTCATGTGAACTAGCCTTAGCTTTAAGTGTTTTACCTTTATTAAAAAAAACATAGCTCATTTCTTAAAAAAAAAAAAAAAAACAACAACAAAAAAAAACAACAGCACCACCCCCCTCCTCAGGTTGTGTGTGGAATTACAACTTAGCTCCATTCACTTCAATGGAACTGCGCTGCATTAGTGTACGAAACCTGTAAACAAGATTGGTGTACCCCCTTAAACCCCTTACGGCCAGGTCATTGTTCCTTTTTCCATTGTTTGTTGATTTTTTTTTTATTGGAAAAGTCTCCTCTAAATATAACAGCACTGCTAGGTAATTGCAGTTAAAGTGATTTCTTCATATGGTCATAGAAGATCACTAAAGAGGTTATAATCTTTCTGGATGTGCATCCACAGCCGACAATACTGCTAGCTGATAGATATAGGAGGCCTTTCTCTATTATCGCCCCATCTCTATTGTCATGCTTAGAGGCGTACCAACAAGTGTATGACAAGCTGTAAGGAAACACTCCAGCTGAGGATTAGCAGTCCTAAGGACTTGGAAAGTCTTCACCAAAGTCTTTCTATACTCTGCACGTCTGTAACACATTCCTCCAGGTTACAGGTTAGAGTGGATGTTAGGGTTAAATGTAGAGTTAGATCTTTGTGTCCCTGGTGGTCTGTGTGTGCTGGCCTGTGCCCGCCTCATCCCAATCTGTCTGCATTCCTCAGATAACAGGCCCTTGAAGTCCCTGGCACAAGGTGGGGGCCGCTGTTATTCTTCATGTTGCTCAGATTCTCCTGCAAATTGACTCTGCTTTATTGTAGACCTGCAGAGAGCCAAACAGATCATGGTAATGCAACTACAAGACTGTATACTACTGTCTAATATATCTACAGGACTATACACAACAGTCTATTGTATCTACAGGACTATACACAACAGTCTAATGTATCTACAGGACTATACACAACTGTCTAATGTATCTACAGGACTATACACAACAGTCTAATGTATCTACAGCATTATACACAACAGTCTAATGTATCTACAGGACTATACACAACTGTCTATTGTATCTACAGGACTATACACAACAGTCTAATGTATCTACAGCATTATACACAACAGTCTAATGCATACCTCCCAACCGTCCCGGATTTCGCGGGACAGTCCCGTTTTCGGGGTTCTGTCCCGCGGTCCCGGAACGGCCCCCCGTGTCCCGCAATATATGTGGCCCCAGCGGAAAAAACAATAAAGCAGTAACTCACCTGTCCGCCGGTCCCAGCAACTCCTCTCCCGGCAGAGCGCGCACTCCCGTCATCCTCCGGGGCGGGCAGCGGGGTACAGAGTCACTGACTGTACCGGAAGTGATTCATATAGAGGCTGCAGGTCACTTCCGGCACAGTCAGTGTCTCTGTACCCCGCTGCCCGCCCCGGAGGATGACGGGAGTGCGCGCTCTGCCGGGAGAGGAGCTGCTGGGACCGGAGGACAGGTGAGTTACTGCTTTTTTGTTTTTTCCGCTGGGGCCACACTAATGGGGGGTTTTGGCTACTATGTGGGCACTATATGGGGGATTGGCTACTATGTGGGCATATATGGGGGATTGGCTACTATGTGGGGCACTATGTGGGGGATTGGCTACTATGTGGGCACTATATGGGGATTGGCTACTATGTGGGGCACTATATGGGGGGATTGGCTACTATGTGGGCATATATGGGGGATTGGCTACTATGTGGGGCACTATATGGGGGGATTGGCTACTATGTGGGGCTCTATATGGGGGGATTGGCTACTATGTGGGCATATATGGGGGATTGGCTACTATGTGGGGCACTATATGGGGATTGGCTACTATGTGGGGCACTATATGGGGGATTGGCTACTATGTGGGGCACTATATGGGGGGATTGGCTACTATGTGGGCATATATGGGGGATTGGCTACTATGTGGGGCACTATATGGGGGGATTGGCTACTATGTGGGGCTCTATATGGGGGATTGGCTACTATGTGGGCATATATGGGGGATTGGCTACTATGTGGGGCACTATATGGGGGCATTGGCTACTATGTGGGGCATATATGGGGGCATTGGCTACTATGTGGGGCTCTATATGGGGGCATTGGCTACTATGTGGGGCATATTTGGGGGCATTGGCTACTATGTGGGGCATATATGGGGGATTGGCTACTATGTGGGGCACTATATTTGGGCATTGGCTACTATGTGGGGCACTATATGGGGGCATAGGCTACTATGTGGGGCTCTATATGGGGGCATTGGCTACTATGTGGGGCACTATATGGGGGCATTGGATGCTATGTGGGGCACTATATGGGGGATTGGATTCTATGTGGGGGATTGGACACTATGTGGGGCACTATGTGGGGGATTGGACACTATGTGGGGCACTATGTGGGGGATTGGACACTATGTGGGGCACTATGTGGGGATTGGCTACTATGTGGGGCACTATGTGCGGGATTGGATACTATGTGGGGCACTATATGGGGGCATTGGATACTATGTGGGGCATTTATGGGGGCATTGGATACTATGTGGGGCCCTATAATGGGGGATTGGATACTATATAGGGCACTATTCAGTCAGCAGCATGTGGTGACTGTAGGGGAGTGGCTATGGAGGGTTGCTATGGGGGCGTGGCTATGGAGGGCCGCTATGGGGGCGTGGCTATGGAGGGTCGCTATGGGGGCGTGGCTATTGGGACCGCGGCGCACATGTCCCTCTTTGCTCTTTGCAAAAGTTGGGAGGTATGCTAATGTATCTACAAGACTATACACAACTGTCTAATGTATCTACAGGACTGTATACTACTGTCTAATATATCTACAGGACTATACACAACAGTCTAATGTATCTACAGGACTATACACAACAGTCTAATGTATCTACAGGACTGTATACTACTGTCTAATGTATCTACAGGACTGTACACAACTGTCTAATGTATCTACAGCATTATACACAACAGTCTAATGTATCTACAGGACTGTACACAACTGTCTAATGTATCTACAAGACTATAAACAACAGTCTAATGTTTCTACAGGACTATACACAACTGTCTAATGTATCTACAGGACTATACACAACAGTCTAATGTATCTACAGGACTATGCACAACAGTCTAATGTATCTACAGGACTGTACACAATTGTCTAATGTATCTACAGGACTATACACAACAGTCTAATGTATCTACAGGACTATACACAACTGTCTAATGTATCTACAGGACTATACACTACTGTCTAATGTTTCTACAGGACATAAGGACTATACAAAACAGTCTAATGTATCAACAGGACTATAAAGAACAGTCTAATGTGTCTACAGGACTATACACAACACTCTGATGTAGCTACACGAATATGCACATCTGTCTAATGTATCTACAGGACTATACACAACAGTCTAATGTATCTACACAATTATACACAACAGTCTAATTTGTCTAGGAATCTATAGAGAACAAACTAATCTAATGTATAACAAACTAGTATCAACTACTATCACATGTCTGTGTGTCTATAAAGTAAGGTCTGATCATAGTGAGGTCATGAGTCTATACAAAACAGTCTATAGGATGTAGGTGTCTAAACAAAACAGTCTATAGGATGTAGGTGTCTATATAGAACAGTATATAGGATGTAGGTGTCTATATAGAACAGTATATAGGATGTAGGTGTCTATACAGAACAGTATATAGGGTGTAGGTGTCTATATAGAACAGTATATAGGATGTAGGTGTCTATACAGAACAGTATATAGGGTGTAGGTGTCTATGCAAAACAGTCTATAGGATGTAGGTGTCTATACAAAACAGTATATAGGATGTAGGTGTCTATAGAGAACATTATATAGGATGTAGGTGTCTATACAGAACAGTACATACAGTAGGTGTCTATAGAGAACAGTATATAGGGTGGAGGTGTCTATACAAAACAGTCTATAGGATGTAGGTGTCTATACAGAACAGTATATAGGATGTAGGTGTCTATACAGAACAGTATATACAGTAGGTGTCTATACAAAACAGTCTATAGGGTGTAGGTGTCTATACAGAACAGTATATACAGTAGGTGTCTATACAGAACAGTATATAGGGTGTAGGTGTCTATACAAAACAGTCTATAGGATGTAGGTGTCTATACAGAACAGTATATAAGGTGTAGGTGTCTATGCAAAACAGTCTATATGATGTAGGTGTCTGTACAGAACAGTATATAGGATGTAGGTGTCTATACAGAACAGTATATAGGATGTAGGTGTCTGTACAAAACAGTATATAGGGTGTAGGTGTCTATAGAGAACAGTATATAGGGTGTAGGTGTCTATACAGAACAGTATATAGGGTGTAGGTGTCTGTACAGAACTGTATATAGGGTGTAGGTGTCTATACAGAGCAGTATATAGGATGTAGGTGTCTGTACAGAACAGTATATAGGATGTAGGTGTCTGTACAGAACAGTATATAGGGTGTAGGTGTCTGTACAGAACAGTAACAGTATATAGGGTGTAGGTGTCTATACAGAACTTTCCTTCACCCCGTCCTCTACCTTCCTATCCTAGACTTGTCATAGTAACAATGATATCATTTATCATAGTGCCCACCGCTGGAGGAGGCACACTGCTTTTACAGTGCAGGAACCCCGCATACAAGCTTCAACATACATCAGGGTTGGCTCACTGTGTGTTTGAGTTGGACACCGCTGGTGTAATACATATGTGGGTCTTTACAGAACAGTCTGATCTATCTACATCTACACATCTATATAAAGTAGTCTAAGGGCCCTATTCCACAGTAACGATAATCGGCCGAATCTGCACGATTCGGCCGATTATCGCTCAGTGAAATAGAGAGAACGATCAGCTGATGATCGTGTCATCGGCTGATCGTTCATTTAGGGCCAGACCTAAAATAATCGTTCCCCCACCGCGCATCGCTACGGTTGAATAGCGATGCACGGCGGGCGACCGACAATTTGAGTAGCAGCAGCAATACATTACCTGTCAGGGCTTCTCCTCCGCTCCGTCTTCCTCCCCGGGTCCCGCGCGCTCTAGCGTCAGAATGGCCTGTCAGCTGACGGAGCGCTCAGCAAATCACAGGCCGGGACCCCCGCGGCTGACAGGCCATTCTGAAGCTAGAGCGCGCGGGACCCAGGGAGGAAGACGGAGCGGAGGAGAAGCCCTGATAGGTAATGTATGCTGCAAGGGCTGCAAGGACATCGGTAACGATGTCCCTGCAGCCCTCGCTCAACGATCATCGGGCTGTAGAATAGGCCCAGTAAATAAGCGGCGATCTAGCAGATCGGCGCTCATTTACATCGTTGATCGGGCCCTCCTCGGCCCGTGAAATAGGACCCTAAGGGCCCTATTCCACGGGACGATTATCGTTCGCATAATCATTAACGATAAACAATCTGAAACGACCGCTATTGCGAATACCCCTGTCTGGCCCTCTAAAACCCTTCCAGTTTCTCATATGGCTCCATGGAAAAATGAACTGCTCACCCCTGATTTTATACATATAAATCTATATAGAACAGTGTAATGTATCCATAGGTGTCTACAGAACAGTCTAATATATCTATGAAGCTATATTGAACAGTCTAATACATCTTTATAGGGGCATTCTGCTCCTTTTAAACTTTCAATATGTTGCTGCCCTGGTGGAGAACATAACAAGATGCAATGCTTACCTCTTCACGCTCCCCCGCTGTATGTTCGGGTCCCTGGCTAAATAATTTTGCCTCCACTTCTGAGACAGACTGGTCTTAGGGGTGACAGCCTGCTCAGCCAACCACTGGTCGTGGCACTGCCCAGTTTCAGTCAGTGATCGGCTGAGCAGGCTGTCACTGCTGGGACAAGTCCCTGCTTCTGAAGGAAAGATGCTATGTTTTTCAGTCATTGATAACCCCTTTAAAGCGAATGTACCATCAGGTACATTCACTTCAAAGGGGTACTCCAGCGTGGGGGCTATTTTTAGATGTGGCCGGGGAGGAGGTGACTGAAAAAAAAGACGTCCACTCACCTCCCCGGTTCCAGTGGCGGGTCCCGCATCGCGGCGCTCCGGTTCCCAGACGCTTCCTGGTCTCTGACGTGGGCCCGAGACGTGACGTCTCAGGTCCGCTCAGCCACTCAGTGAAGGAGGCAGGATCCCGCCTCCTTCACTGAGTGGCTGAGTGGACCTGAGACGTCACGTCTCGGGCCCGCGTCAGACACCAAGAAGCAGCCGAGAACCGGGCACCGGAGCGCCGCGATGCGGGACCCGCCACTGGAACTCGGGAGGTGAGTGGACGTCTTTTTTTTCATCCACCTCCTCCCCGGCCACATCTAAAAATAGCCCCCACGCTGAATAACTCCTTTAAGTCTTGGCCATGAATAGAATGGCGCGGACGCAGGGAAGCCGTTGCTGAGATTCCTTTTCTAAAACCGCGTAAGGCTCCATTCCCTGTTTAAGGCTCTGTTCTATTAACAGGCATCGGGGCGGGGGGTGAAGCACTGGCGGCGGGCCTGCCCGCCCAAATGGGAGAAAACCCCCGGACCTCTATGACGTGGTTCCATTGGTTTTAATAGAGCTGCGTCATAGAGGGGCGGGGGGTTCCCCCAACTGGGGGCAGGCTGGCCCGCCTCCAGTGCTTTACTCCTGGCTCAGTGCTTGTGAATAGAATGGCGCCGTACACAGAATCCGGACCACGGTTCTAAAAAAGGACTGCAGCACCGGCTTTCCAATGCTGGTGTCATGTATTCCAATGGTACATTCGCTTTAAACTTTACACTGGCTAAAAGCCCCTATTATACTTGGCAGCAGCGAGCAGATAAGTGCAGGGGGGTCGTGGGGAGCTGTGGGGGGGGCTGACCAGGTGATCGCTAGATTGTCCGGGCAGCCCTTAGAGGATAACGGCGGTCTGCTGCCACTGCTCCTGTTCCACAGAGCACTGGCAGCAGATCACAGTTGTTTGACATTAATGATGTCGGCTGATGGTTGCTTTCTATTACACGGGACAAATATCGGTCACAACGATGGTCATCTCTACTCTCCCTTCCTACACACTAACCTCCTCAAAGATCACAGAGCACGCCCACAACACACAGTATACTGGGGAGCTTTGTGACACCTCCATATACATTAGCTATATGGCCGTGTTTAGGAACCCTTCCAGTGGAGAGAAGTATTGTTGGAGGATGGGAGGGTGTAGATGGGAGAAGCAGGGGCTTTGTATACCTCCAGACAGCTTGTGTGCACCCACCATTCTACAACATTTATGGGGTACAGCCTGGACATAAAGTTACCCAAATATGATAATAACATGTGGCGGGGATGTATGTGAGATCTGCCGGTACACCGCCTGTCATCCCCATGACACATATATTACTGCAGTCATTACGCCAGATGAGTGAACTTTATCCTTTGCTCCTGCTGCTCACCACTCCCTATTATACGAGCAGAACATGATCCCCACGTTACCAGTGCAGAATACAGCATAGAATAATATTGATATAGTCCTGTGTACATTTCACTCTTTTCTCAAGAACGTTTGAATAAACCAAAGCTGCTCCCAGGAAGTTACCGTATTGGAGAAGTTACAATGTAGCTGAATGTGTCTCTGTATCTTATCACAACAATGGAGACTTGAAGGCGCATATTTTCTTGTATTGATCAGTGACTTCCTACCTACTAAGGCTCCTATGATTCCCCTAGAACGCTCCACCCGTGTAAGTTCCATCACTGAGAGCACAGACAACTAAACAGACAGGGATATCATCCTTGTCGGCTCATCTGTTAAGGCCTTATTCCACGGAACGATCATCATTCATAAACTCGCTCCAACGACCGCTCGTTAAAGATCACTAAGCGTTTTTTTTTTGCGAACGATAACACATAAAACGCGGGAACGTGAACGATATATGTAGTGTAACAATTATTTTACGGTCTTTGCATAGTCGTTTAAAACCTTTGCCGAGGTGATCGTGACCATACGACACACCTACTTTTTTTTAAAACCTTTTTACGAACGACTGAAAGATTTCTAATTTTATGAACCAATTAGCGAATTATATTTCAAAGACCAACGATTTTTTTTCCGCTCGTTTACGCCAATTCCACGAAGCGATTATCGTTAATGAGCGGTTGTTGGAGCGAGTTTATGAACGATAATCGTTCCGTGGAATAGGGCCTTTACAATGTATACCGATTAAACTTACTACTTGATGTTACTCCCAGGGGCAGATTTAGTGGTTGTGTCATAAACCTGTGTCCGCGAGATGAGGAGATATAGGAGCCTGGTGGCTGATCACTGCTGAAATGGTAATAGCCATAAAATATTTATCCGCTGATCATAGGAAGAGCCGGCACATTGTGATATGACATATAGACATCTATAAGTCTGGCTGCCGTATACTGTACATCTCATTGTCACCAAATGTGGCCAGATATGCCCATGGTAAGCTGTAGGTTATGTTCACACACAGTAAAATAAAAACAGAATACAACAGCATAACAGATATAAAACGTGTCTGTATCTAATAATGTGCTATATTATATTCTATGGAAATATGTCAGTCTATGTTTTTGTAATGTAGCACATTATTCGATGCAAAATACAGATGTTTTACTCTTGTATTTTGCTTTCAATTTACGGTGCGTGAACATAACCTTAAGGTAGATGTTTTTTTTTTTTTTACCAAATAGAGCTTGATACTGAAATGTTTTCTTTTCTATTATTGTAAATAGTATTTTTTTTACAACATTACAGGGACTGCAATCTTACTTGAGCATTAAGAGTTAAGAGTTGTTTGACAGCAAGCGTCATGGACATAGGAAGCAATTTCCTGGAGCAGAACCTTTTAAATTGTATGGGAGAGTTTTCTAGGCATGCACCGTGGCCCATGCAGAGGTCACTGTACAAAGGCGGGGCGGAAGGGGGGGGGGGGGTTGAGTACTGATCATTTCCTTATTTTTAATGACCTTATTAATTTTATCTATATACAGTGTCACCTTTTTACTGTTATCCTTTCTGTGATGATAAGGAGGCTGCTTAAAACGGCAAGATTTTAGAATTATGTTTTAAAGGGATACTCTAGGAAAAATTAAACTTTTCTCCTATACTGAAAAGTACCCCCCACTCATCTCCATATCAGGTCCCAGCTTCTGTATTATGAACAGGGGCACAGGCATGGCACATGATCTGCGGCTCTATTCATTTCTATGGGGTGACAGAAAGAGCCGAGTAGGCAGGATGAGCGCTGTACTCCGCTCTTTCCATCAGCTCCATAGGAATGAATGGAGCCGCAGGTCACTTGCTGTACCTGCACATAATACAGAAGCCGGGGGCCCAATACGGAGATTGATGTGGGGTACAGAGGTTAAACCCCCACCGCAATCTCCTTTTTTTCCCCTATCCTTATCCTGTGTTGATTTTTCCTGGAATACCTCTTAAATATTGATGGTAGAATGGAAAAAGAATGTATAAAATGAAGAATGAAGAAAACAACAACGCTGCTTTTATTCACCCCAGAAACAGCACCACCCTTGTCTTCAGTTTGTTTGTGGTATTGCAGCTCAGTTCTATTGACATGAATGGAGCCATGTTATTTTTTTTTTTTTTATATATATAATTTTTATTATTTTCCAAATAAAACACACATAGGTAACAACAAGTTACCAAATAAAATGCAAGACACGCTATGAAGTAAGGTGCATTAACAGACAAAACGACTAACATAACCAAACTAGGCAGGCCTGCGGAGCGCACAAATGAACAAGCAAAATCATAAGGTGCAAATGTATGGCAATATAAATCAGAGATCATCAAGCGACATTGGAAAAGTGGTGGCAAGAACACAAAAAGGAAGATATCAGGCGAGACAAAGACAAGCTTCGTTCTCTTTACACACTATGTGGAGTTCTAGCTGTCGAGTCGTAGTCTCTCCACTTAACCCATCTACTTTACACTGTATGGAAAGAGTTCAAACGACGCGCTATGGATAGTTCCATCTGGTAGTTATAGCGTACTACTGCTAGAATTTCCTCCATGGTAGGGAGGTCAGTGCTTTTCCACTTTTTTGCTATGGCATTACGTGTACTAAGTAGAATATGCAAAGCTACTGTCATATCTGGAGCATTCCACTTATCAAGGCCTAAGTTGAGTAAAGCTAGTGCAGGTGACCAGTCTATTCTAGTGTGCAGGACGTTTTCCAGGAGCGAATGTATGTGCTGCCACAGGGTAGTTATTTGTGGACATGTCCACCATACATGTAGTAGAGTACCAGTATTTCCCCCACACCTCCAGCAAATTGGGGAGGAGCCGGGGAAAATTAGTGAAAGACGGTCAGGGGTCATGTACCATCTATAAACTAGCTTTCTCGCTGACTCAAGATGGTTTATGCAGCGAGACGCCTTAGAAATTACTCCAAACGAGCCTCTCCATTGTTCAGGGATAATGGTTAAATTAAGGTCCTTTTCCCATTTCTGCAGGTGAGGGATAATTGGGGGGTCAAACTGGAGTGCTTTGTACGCCTGAGAGAGTCCTTTAGGTTTCAGGGAGCTGCTCCTGAAAAAACACTCAAACAAGGGCATTGTTGATTTAGTGGGGGGGGGGGGTGAGACTGTTCAGGCAATGTCGCGCCTGTAAGTATTTGTAGAAGTCTTTCTGGGGTATTCCATATCTGGAAGTAATATCGGAAAAGGAGCGTAGCACCCCCTTATCATGAAGGTCAGCTAGGCTCAATATTCCCACTAATTGCCAGGGAGTAAGTTAGAGTCAGGGATAAGGTCATGCAGTATATCCAAAGGGAGGGTAAGATAATTTGTAGGAAGGAGGGAAGATTTTATCTCTGAGCTGTTCCAGACATGGATAGCCGCTACCATGGTTGGTGAGAAATCTTTCATGGGGATGTGTTTTAGTCTGGTAAGGTGAAGAAGATTACAAAGATTCTTAGTAGTAGCTAAGGACATTTCTATGTCCACCCATAGTTTGGATTTGTCGTTTAGCCACCAGTAACGTAATTGATCTAGAATCGTGGCGTGATAGTAGTGTCTGATATTAGGGCAACCTAGGCCGCCCTCTCCAACTGTTCTGCACAGGACTGTATTTGCTACCCAAACCCTCTGCCCAAGCCAGACAAATTTGGTAATTAGAGATTAAAGACGGTTTAGGATGTATATAGGGATTTTAACTGGTATATTCCGAAAGAAGTACAGAATCTTGGGGAGTATTACCATTTTGGCAGACGCTATTCTCCCAGCCCAGGAGATTGGCAGTTTGGAGTATCTGGTGATGTCTTTGGTTAAGTCCGATATGAGGGATGTAAAGTTCACTCGGACCAATTTAGATAGTGGGTGTGTCAGAATGATGCCTAGGTACGGCATTGATCCAGAGGCCCATTGAAAGGGAAAAAGAGATTGCAAAGCGCTCTTAGTTTCTGGTGGGACATTTATATCCAAAATCAGGGACTTAGAGGGATTAATCTTATAGTAGCTGATACTTCCAAATTTGTGTATAATCTCGGAGACCCGGGGCAGTGACTCCATAGGGGAGGATAAACAAAGTATTATATCGTCCGCAAAGAGACCAATTTTTGTGGACATGTTCTCCCACGTGGATACCTGTGATTCCTGAGTCCAATCTCATAGCTTGAGCTAGGGGCTCTATAGATAAAACAAATATGGAAGGGGAAAGGGGGCACCCCTGTCTCGTTCCATTTGTAATGTGGAATAAGTTGGACAGGGTGCCAGAGGAGAGTATCTGCGCGGAGGGGCAGGTATACAGTGCCATCACGGCTTGCAAAAAGGGGCCCTGGATCCCAAATTTGGTTAGTACTGATCTTAAATAGCCCCAATGGACCCTGTCGAACGCCTTCTCTGCATCCAGGGTAAGGAGCAGAGAAGGCGTTCCCCGTGAACCCACCGAGTGGATAATGTTAATCATTCTCCTCGTTCCGTTGACCGTCTGAGTCCTTTGACAAAACCGACTTGGTCGTTGTGAACCAGAGAAGGGATTAGGTCAGCCAATCTATAAGAAAGAAGTTTAGCATATATCTTTATATCTGCATTAAGCAGCGAGATGGGCCTGAAATTAGCGGGAGAGTCTGGGGATTTGCCTGGCTTGGGCAGAGTTATTATTAATGCCCTCAACATCTCACCGGGGGGGGGGGGGGGGGGGGGGGGGTCGGAACCCGAGGACATGATGGCATTGAAAGTTCTGGTTAGGTAAGGGGTAAGAGTTTTTTGGTGGACTTTAAAATACTCATTTGTGGGTACTGGGAGATTTATTGGGTTTTAAGGACTTAATTATCTGTAGCACTTCATCTTCACTAATAGGTTGCGAAAGGGATTGTGATTGTTCTTGTGTGAGGAAGGGGAGGGAGAGACTATTCAGAAAAGAGTCTATGGCAACTTGGGAGGGCTGGGGTGTGGCTGTATCCTGTGCCAGGTTGTACAGGGAGTCATAGTACTCCGCTAGGGCGTTAGCGATGCCCTTGGGATCCATGATTTTCCCATTACGCTTGTCCAATAAATATGGAATCCTGGATTTTGCAGCCTGGTTGGATAAGCACTTTGCAAGTAAGGCCGAAGGTTTATTGCCGTGCCAATAGTAGTGCCAATTGTATGCTAATAATTCGTGGAGTTGGTTGGTCAATTTAGATATTTAGGTTGCAGTAGATTGACTGTAATGAGTTTTATTCTGCCTATGAAGGGTAGTTAAGTTCTCCTGTATAGCAAGGAGCTGTTTTAATTTTTCTTTTTTTATCAAACGACGCCTGTTTAATGAATTGTCCCCTAATGGTCGCTTTATGAGCGCACCACAGAGTGACATCACTAACTTCCTGGTTGTCGTTAATAGAAAAGAAATCTGAGAGAGAGGAGGATAGATCAGGGAGGTAAGAGGGGTGTTTTAGAATATAATTGTTTAATCTCCACACCGAGTCCCTAGGGGAGGAGTGGGTTTCAGACATTTCTAGCGTAATAGGTGCGTGGTCAGACCATAATATCGTTCCTATAGCGGTAGAAATGACCGAGGGGAGAGATAGATGGTCCACCAAAAAGTAATCGATCCTTGAGTAGGATCTATGGGTGTGAGAGAAGAAGGAATAATCTGGAGTCTCCAAACATCATACAGCCTATGTTTGTGGAGAGTAGACGTGAATGTGGAGGGCTCTGGGAGTGATTTAGGATTGGAGGAGTCCATAGAGGGCCACAATGTTTTATTCATGTCCCCGCCCATAATCAAGGAACCTTTCCGAATTTTAGCTATGGCAGAAAGTAGGGACAGCAAAAATTTATGCTGACGCTTATTGGGAGCGTAAATCGCTACTAGTGTGTAGGGAGCGTTGTTTAGTAGGCATTGCAGTATCACACAACGGCCTTCCTTATCTACAATGGAATCCGTGATAGAAACCGCCACACAATCGTTTATGGCAATGGATACACCACCTTTCTTTCGAGCGGCTGGGGAGGACACAATTATAGGATATCTCTTATTTTTTAAGCGGAAAAGATTTGAATCATTAAGGTGGGATTCCTGTACAAAGAGGACATCCGCGTTTTGGGATTTTGCTTCTTTCCATAGTAAGCTTCTCTTATAAGGGGAGTTCAAGCCTTTTACATTAAGGGAAATAAATTTAAGGTGGTTAGAGAGGGCCGCTGGAAAGAGTGATGATCCAATGTCACAGTAGGTAGATTACCACAGCATAATGGGTGATAGTACACTTTGCAGGTTTGCCGTAGAAACTTATAACTAACAAAACATAAACAAGAACAGACAAAACTGTGATTAACTCTGGGTGACTCGTCAGGAGGACAGGTCAAAAGTCGACAGATCATGGCAAAAATGACTATAAGCCTACCCATGAGAGGGAGGGCTGAAAAAAACTCGGAATATACTTCATGTCCCAAGCAGCCTATGCGGCTCAGATTTGGGGTACCTGTATAGAAGAAATGTTAAGTTAAGTTTAAAACAAGGTAAAAGGATATGAACTCAGGAAAATTATAAAACTTATAGGCACAGGAGCATCCGGTCAGAAACTAGTGGGATGCTAATACCAAGGCACAAACTTTAGCACTTAAAGAGCTGAGAATAATGCTTCAGGTGAGCTTCTGCCTCAAGGATGGAACCTTAGACCACTCTGGATTCATGCGTGGTGATGAGGCTCTTTTGCCCCCAAGGGAGCATTGATCCCGAGGATGAAGGTCCCAAGTGTGGCACAACTCAACAGCCTCTTCAGGGGAGTTGGCTATGATCTTGGTGCCATTGTAGGATATAATCAGTTTTACAGGAAATCCCCATCGGTACTGGATGCCATTATCCCTCAGAATTCTGGTGCTCTGAGCAAATGCTCGGCGGCGTAACATGGTGGTGGCAGAGAGGTCCGCAAAGATAAATATGTTCTGAAAACGCTCTGGGAGTGATGGTTGTTTCCTCATTTTGTCCATAATTTGCTCCTTTATATGGAAAAAGTGGATTCTGAGGATTACATCCCTCAGTATAGCAGCTGGGAGGTTCTTAGGTTTAGGCAGACGGTGGATTCTATCTATGATAAGATCGGAATTAGAGGCTGAAGGCAACAGAATGGAGAAGAAATCAGTCACAAATTCCAGCAGATTATCCTGCAAGATGGTTTCAGGGACCCCCCGGAGGAGCACGTTGTTCCTCCTGGAGCGGATCTCAATGTCTGCTAGCTTTAGCTTTAGAGATTCCACTTCCTCCTCCAAAGCAGTATTAGAATCTGCCAAGTCATTGTGTGCAGTAGAGAACTCCGCCATCTTTGTTTCTATGTGGCCCGTGCGCTCTCCAATGCTATTAATGTCCTTTTGCATAGAGTTGTGGAGTTGCAGGACATCAGCGCGTATGGAGTCTTTCAGCTCCCCTATTAGGACTCTCATCATGCGCATGGTGAGAGCGGCATCCTCATTAGTGATTAGACCAGATGCGCTGGATAGAGATTGAGGGGATTCAGGTTTCCTTTGTGAGGAAGTAGGAGTCTTCCAAGACAGCGGAGTAGGAGGCAATGATGGCATGTCTAGCTCCAGGAGACACGCTGTCTGCATGCCATGTTTATCCCTCTCACTGCAGCATGAGACGGGGTTATGACTGGAGGTTGATGAATCCGAAGGGGAGCTGCCGCTGGAGTAAGGTAGGGATAGTAGGGGTTGTGGTACTTCAGTGTGGTCACTCACCTCCTCTAGGGGAGCTTCCAACGGTGACTGTGTCACAGATGTAGCTGAGCTCTGTGCTGCTGCGCCATTAGCCTGAGCGCGCTTCAATAAGGACGGGCCGGCGCCAACTTGACTCCCAGTGAGGGCTGGCACAAATTTCAGGATTTTCGCTGGGTCTTTCTTCTTGCCTTTGCCTCTCATGGCTGCCGGAGGGTGGACCGTGCTCTCAGGTAGCAGGTGAGCTGAAGTTTACCCCAAATGAAGCCGGTTTGTGCCGGTTTCTGGCTGCTGTAAGCGGGAGCTCAGCTAACACGCTGCCTCCTCCATGCACAGCAGGACCGAATGGAGCCATGTTATAATACCACACACAACCCTAAAGACAGTAGTGACAATATTTTGGCAGAAAACAGCTGTTTTTTTTTTAATTTGTAAAATCTGGAAAAACCTGTAACTTTTATTAAAAAGTCACACATCATAAATATGTCCGTCTGCACCAAACAAAGCACGTCCTCTATAATGAAAGAAAAAAATAATTCTCCCCATCTCCTCCGTCACACCCATGTTTGTTAATAGGGTATGTAGAGAGGGAATCTAGGGAGGGAACCAACTAGGTCTGGCCCCCTCCCTCATAGCAGCGATAGAAATCTTTCATCATGTAATAAATGGTGTCATCTGATACATATATATTACAAGCTGAACTCCAGCTAATACTCACTGTGTGTGAGGGCCCCCAGGGGGCTGTTAGTATGACTTTTCTTATATTAATTATATTATGTCATACTCTCAGTATGACTCAGGGTTGGAGAGAGACTATAGAGCAGCTTTAGTACACATCAGTCTACATACTATATCACCTCCCCCCAACCCTGTATTGCAGATAAACACTTCAATTTTTTAGAATGTGTTTTTTTTTTTTTTTTTTTTTTTATTGACGACTGACACTGTCCAAATCCTTGACCATTCCTTATACTAAACCACACCAACAACATAATAAGTGGAATATAAAATCACATAATGTCACAGTCAGGGACAGACAGATTCTTACTTTTCAGTCGGAACTGGTGTAGGTTACCACCATACAAGCACTAATGTTTCCCCTTATATCGTGACCATATAATGATTACTGCACCGTTATAAACAGTGACTCAAAGGTAATGTCTCTTTGAAGTAATTTTCCATCTGGCCCAGACCTCCATGAAGACATTCAGCCAAGACTCAACTCTTCAAATTCTGTAAAACATTTTAGGTTCCACACTTTTCCAGCACTCTCCCCACCTTTTCTACACCCACAGTATCCCAAACAGTAATAATGCCCCCCCTCCCCTAGTTTCTTCTAGAGTAATAATGTGAACTGTAACATTAAGAGTACCCTAGTTTGTGCACCAATAAAGTAAATGCTCCTCATTTTTGCCACTTAATAGCTGTAGTCTTCTTTTGTGCCCCCAAACAGTAGTTAGGTAAACCCAGATACAGTAGGCAGATTCCCATTTGGAAGAAACACCCCTCCCCCCCATTTAAAAGATATGAAGGACTCTATTCAGTGGGTGGGTATGTAAGGAAGTAATCCAACCACTAGGTGGCTTGCCCTTAATTTAATAGCTTGTTCCCCATATTAGCAAGATAGATAGCCCCTACATATTAGCTACATAGCCCCTACATATTAGCTAGATAGGTGGCCCCTACATATTAGCTTGGTAGGTACCCCACAATATAAGGTAGGTGGTAACTGGTCCTCATATGAGGTAAGCAGGTAACAGGAATCTCTCCAATAATAGCTGTGTATGTAGTAGTTAGCCCCCCCACCCCTATATTAGCCATGAGATAGCCCACTATATTTACTAGACAGTTAAGTAGTAGATAGCCCCCCACCTATTAGCTAGGTAGTAAGTAACCCTCCCCCACCCCAATATTGCCCTCTTGTAAGCATTAATGTAGGAAAAAATACTCACCTTCATGCTCCTACACTAAACAGCCCGCTATGGTCCGTTACAGGCAGTGCTGTGACCTGACATCACCTCAGGACAGATGTTCTGAGTTGGCACCATATGGCATCATGTGTGAGCTCCTTGGGTGGGGAATGGCCCATGGAGGAGACCTACCTATCTGGAATTTGTCAGAAATGCCAGATGGGCAGTCCATCCCTGAGTTAACTTTGAAAATAAACTATTCATATTTTTTTATCAGTAGTACAGATGGTACAAACCATTGCTAACTATCATATCACAGACATACTCCAAAATAGTTTCAGACACAATTGGTCAAAATTGTACTGTTGCTGAAAATGTTTAAAACCCAGAATAAAAACGATCAGCCATATGGACGTATCAGCAGACAAAGAGAACATCATATCCATAACGTACAAGGGGTCTAATCCTTTATAGATTTTTTTATGATCACAAAATTGCAGGAGTGTGAAACAGCAGGCACACGTGTAATTTCATGCACCCACCATGGATTAACATTAGCAGTGATAACATGAAATATCACACAACGCGCGATCACATGGCGTAAAATTGCAGTCCAGCTTTATGTGCAGTATGTTTAGCATATAAATGTCTAAAACCGGTCATAAGGCTAAAATCATAGTGCATTTAGTGTTTATGCTTTAATAACTTTATGTCCATGTTTATATAACTTCTATGAATCTGTAAAAGCATATGAATGCATATAATATGCAATTGACTGCAGTATAGATATAGAATATAGTATGCATGTGCTTTTACAGCAGTGCAATTTACTGTACTTTGCAGTACAGATTGGGCCATACTGTACATATGCTAATAGGACTCCCTTTTAACATGCTTTCTCCATTAAAATGAATTGACTCATTGCCTGTTACATCTGGATTTTTTTTTATCATATGTCAACAGTGCACCAAAAACTGGGTATAAATTGAGGGGTACTTCAAAGAAAAAAAACCTGTATTTTAAGGGATTATCCAGGATTAGAAAAACACAGGTACTTTCTTGCTAAAACAGCACTGTCCTCAGGTTGTGTGTAGTATTATAATTCAGCTCCATTCACTTCAATGGAACTGAGCAGGAAAACCTACACTTAAACTGAGGACAGGGGAGGTGCTGTTTCTGAAAGAAAGCAGCCATGTTTTTCTTAGCCTGGATGAATTACTTCTATTTAAAAATCTCAAGTCTTCCATTACTTATCAGCTGCTGTGTGTCCTGCAGGAAATGGCAAATGGCAAATCCCCATAGAAAACTTCTCCTGCTCTGGACAATTCCTGACATGGACAGAGGTGGCAGAGGAGAGCACTGTGTCAGAATGGAAAGAATAAATCACCTCCTGCAGGACATACAGCAGCTAATAAGTACCGGGAAGCTTAAGGTTTTTTGTTTTTTTTAAGAGAAGTAATTTACAAATCTGTTTAATTTTCTGACACCAGTTGATCTGAAAACAATATGAATTCACTGACTAGATCTTTAAAACTTAAGTGTTTGTTCATGCTGAAAATAGGATTCCAAGCGGTGTGCGTGTGTGTGGTGTTAGCTTGTATACATCAATATGCCCTCAAAGGATATATGGATAGAAGTTGTCTGCATAAGAACCCTTGACAGCTTTCTTTTTAGGTTTAGAGAAAATAACAGCTGAGTACATGGCCATTGCATGTAAATCCACTTTATGATTGTTGGCAATAAAAAATGTTAAGAGCCGGTATGAGCAGAGTGATTCCTGTATGCTTGGTACTTTTGTGACCTGCAGCACCATTGCCACTTTTATAATACCTAAAATGCATTTATGTATCAGTCACTAAATGATTGTGTTCAAATGAATAGTTTTATGCATAGTTAAGCAGGAAATATATATTCTTATATAACATTATATATACTCATGTACTGATGCAATGATAAGTTATTTCACTGTATAGATGGTTATGAGTGGTTAATGAATCCCCATGTGATCACCAGTTTCTCTTGTTTTAGCTTTGAAGCCAGATAAAATACCAGGCATCTCTAGAGTCTAAAATGCTGAGATGACCATAACACATAACACAAATGTCTCATCTGAAAGTGTTTAAATTGAGTTTTTATAGTTTTACAAAATTCCCATTTAACTGTCTATATTTTAAAATTATTTTCTCTTTTTCTATTTTTTCTTTCTAGGAGGCATAAAAGGAAGCTGGGACTTCCTCTTCTGTCTGTGACGATAAGGAGAACGAGGTGGCTGGAAAGTGATCAGAATTACAGCAAAAAGGTAACACCAGTAGATAGAGAAGGCAATAGCAGCTCAGCCTTCCCTTCTCTTTAAAACTACCTTGTTAAAGGGCATGTTTACAGCTTGTCCAATACAAAGAATAGGGCCTGGAGAAGTTTATTCTGCTTATGTCCATGGGGTTTGCTGGGGTGTGCTTATGTCCATGGGGTTTGCTGGGGTGTGCTTATGTCCATGGGGGTTGCCATGATAATGTGTTTAAAATGAAATAATAATAATAATAATAATAATAATAATAATAATAATAATAATAAAAAACAAATAATAATCAGAAAATAGGAATAGATTAGTACCCCCTTAAGGATGGATTAGAGAGATGCAGTTGTGTTAGAAGGCAGGCCACAGATTAGAAATGCTAGCGTGGCAGAGTGTGCATGTGTTTTGGGTTTTTTTTTTAGTGGAGAGAGGGGTAGGCTCCTCTAGTGGTTGCTTATCTTCCTAAGAACATAAGGATATGGCAGTTGAAAACCAGTCCTTCTCTCCTCCATATCTGCCATTGGTGGGGAATTAGAAGATCATCATTCACATTAGGGGTAAAATGTGAAGATTCTGCCAACACTTATCTAATGTGTATTGGCCCAACTTTATATGTGAGGTCTGAAGAATATAACTGAATCAAAGCTTATAGGATGTTTACTGCAATAACACATGAGCACTATTTCTCATTTTTATAGCTATCGCCTATTAACAATTGTCTCCTTCCTCTGTCCCCTATTTACATTAATCTTCCTTTCCCCACATGAAGTTCGCTGGAGAGACAATCCATTGTGACAGTGCATTGTCATACAGCGGTGGAGCTTTACGGGGGAGCAAATCAATTATTTAAACACAATAACACAAACAATATTATTTGTGGTTAAAACGTAGAAAAAAAAACGTCCATCAGGAGCATTAAATTATGATGAGGATGCCGGGACGCTGCATCATATTGATGGCTCCGAGAGTTCACAGCCGGCCTGACAAACACAATTCCTCTTCAGGAAGAGCTGTAGAACATTGAGAAGACAGATATAACAAATTCACCTTGAAAATCCTAAGCAAACTTCACACTACTAAACACAAAGACCAATAATAACAAGTGCAATTAAATAGATTTTTTTTATTAACCCTTTTTCAAATCTGACCAGTCTCATTTTATGCGGTTATAGCTTACAATTTTATATTTTAAATATCATTACAATTTTAGTGATAAACACCTACATTTAATGAAATAATGTCAAACACCATTTTACATTTTTCTTACTTACACCTTACTTTCCTTTACATTTTTCTTACTTACACCTTACTTTCCTTTACATTTTTCTTACTTACACCTTACTTTCCTTTACATTTTTCTTACTTACACCTTACTTTCCTTTACATTTTTCTTACTTACACTTACACTTTATTTTCCTATCCCACTTTGTGATTGTCTGATCAGATATATAATACATGCCGATCTGCACTCCAGTGTTTTATGCCTGTTCATGAAAGCCATAGCTCATCAACCTCAACAAGGCCTCCAGTTCTCAATTGCTTTGCAGAGCCCCAATGGAGATTTCTCCCTCTATTAACCCTGCTAGATGCTGCAGTCACATTGCATCATCTATAGGGTTAACTGTTGGGCACGACAGTTGCAACGGGTGCCCGGCTATGATTGACAGCTGTAACCTACCAGAGATGGCACAGGCACAGCTTCCGTGACTGTTTCATCCATGGACATAACTGTCCGCCCTTCTGCAGTAACTGCAGAAATATGGAAGTACAGTTACATCATTATGTGAGAACAGGTGGCTGTGCCACATCTGCCTACGGATAGTGTTTGGTATTGCAGATATATATAAATATATATATATATATATATATATATATATATATACACTCACCGGCCACTTTATTAGGTACACCATGCTAGTAACGGGTGGTCTTCTGCTGCTGTAGCCCATCTGCCTCAAAGTTGGAGGTACTGTGCCTTCAGAGATGCTCTTCTGCCTACCTTGGTTGTAACGGTTGGCTATTTGAGTCACTGTTTCCTTTCTATCAGCTCGAACCAGTCTGCCCATTCTCCTCTGACCTCTGGCATCAACAAGGCATTTCCGCCCACAGAACTGCCGCTCACTGGATGTTTTTTCTTTTTCGGACCATTCTCGGTAAACCCTAGAGATGGTTGTGCGTGAAAATCCCAGTAGATCAGCAGTTTCTGAAATACTCAGACCAGCCCTTCTGGCACCAACAATCATGCCACGTTCAAAGGCACTCAAATCACCTTTCTTCCCCATACTGATGCTCGGTTTGAACTGCAGGAGATTGTCTTGACCATGTCTACATGCCTAAATGCACTGAGTTGCCGCCATGTGATTGGCTGATTAGAAATTAAGTGGTAACGTGCAGTTGGACAGGTGTACCTAATAAAGTGGCCGGTGAGTGTATATATATATATATAATGTTATAATAGTCTAGCAATCAGGACTCCTATGACCCTGACCTCCTGATAGCCATGGCTCTATGTAGGGGATGTGAGCTGTGTAACAATGCCAGCAGGTCTCAAGAAGGCAGAACTGGAGTAACATGAAGATGCTGGGCCCTTAAACAAAATCAGGAACAGGGTCCCCAGTTATAATGCTCCATTTATAATACTAGTCTCTATATGCAGGAAAGAGAGACTGTATGTTTCCCATCAAACTCCTGGGCCTGGGTGCAACTTTATTCTCTGTACCTGTTATAGTTAGGTCCCTAGAACACAATTATTTTGCGGTCGTTACATGGTTTTTTAAACTGTTCGCCGGGGTGATCATGACCATACGACATACCTACTTTTTTAAAACCTTTTTACGAACGACTGAAAGATTTCTAATTTTACAAACTGATTAGCAAATTATCTTTCAAAGGCCAAAGATTTTTTTTCGACATGCTGAAAAACTATTTTGAACGACAATATAACGATTTGGCCTTTGTCGTGCGCTCCTTTTCACCAATCCCACGAAGTGATTATCGTTAAAGAGCGGTCGTTGGAGCGAGTTTATGAATGATAATCGTTCCATGGAATAGGGCCTTTAGGGCCCTATTACACGGGACAATTATTGTGCGAAAATTGTCGTTCGAATATATCGTTCGAATGTAAACGATAATCGTTCTGTGTAATTGCAAGCAACGATCAGAAAATCGTTTGTATGTCGTTAATCGTTGATTTAGATCTGAACCTAAAATTATCGTTAATCGTTCATCATTCGTTCACTCAAGTTCCGCATTTATTCACTAATCGTTCAGTGTAATTGCACATTGTTCAGTGTTTTGCTGGGATCAGAAGGGATAAACGATCATAGTTACAATCATAGTAACGATCGTAACTAACGACCATTGTTCTGTGTAATATGCTGATCGATTTCTCGTTTGCGATCGTTTATCGTTAGTTATTAATGGTTAAAAATCACTCCATGTGATAGGACCCTAATTGATCAGCTGCGAGGTAGTTGCATATAGCAAACAGACTAAAGGTCCTATTCCACAGAATGATTATCGTTCATAAAATTGCTCCAGCTCATTGACGATCACTAAAATCGTTCAGTGGAATAGGGCCTTAAGAGACAGAAGATGGGACAATCCATGCTATCCATAACACATAGAGAATGGAGCATATGGCTGTATTGTGTGCATAGCCACTAACGCCCCCATTCAGCTCTTCTCATCATCACACGACTAGTCAATGTTAGTACTGTTCATTTCAATGGGATGAGTTGTTCTGGCTATTTTCAAGAGATGATTCCTTATGGTCAGCAATTTGGAACAGCAAACGTAATGAAGATTCATGACGATGATCCCGGAGTTCACATCTGCTGACTGTATGGACAATGATAATAAATGGCCGAGCTTCACTTTGATGTCTATTGGTAACGGAGAACAATTTGCAGAAATGTTGTGGAATCTTCATTACTGCAAAGTCGAATAGCTGCATAACATTATGTAATGGTGTTCCTATGGGAGGAGATCATGAACTCATAGAGCGTGTACTGGAGTCATGTAGGGTGTAATGACTCGCAATTACAGAGAGTTATTCCATCGCCTAATGTTTTCTATGAGCATTAACACTTTGCGACCTCGCTTGTCTTTGTTTCCAAGTCTTAAAGGATAAGTCAGGCAATTTGTAAAATCTTGCAGCTGGCAGGGGGAGGGGGAAAATTGATTACAAGTAGTAACTTACCTCTCCCCGTGCCTGCGGTGAGTGGTCAGATTGACCTTGGGACCTCCTCCAGGCTCCGGCACTGACGTTGGCCGCTCAGTCAATCAGTGACTGGGGCGGGACATTGCTCAAGTCACTGATTGGCTGAGCGTCCAGTCCATCAGCCGGGACAGGCCTTTTTACAACTCAAGGGAAATTCTTTCCGGCATGATTCACATGGCCCATCCGGCTGCTAGCCTCGGCCATGGGGAGACGTAAGTTACTACTTGTAATCATTTCCCCCCCTGCCCCTGCCGGCTGCAGGATTTTATAAATAGCTAGACTTCTCCTTTAACTGGCTCCTTCTGGTCAATGATTTCATGCATCTTCTCTTGTAAGAAGAAGCACTATGTGATATACACTCTACGTGATGTGTATATTTGTATACTGTTCAAGGGATACTCTGGAGACAAGAACTGACACAGTGCACTTTGCTGCAACCTCAGTCCATGTCAGGAACTGACCAGAGCAAATTATTATTTTTTTTAATGGGGATTTTCTACTGCTCTGGACAGCTCCTGACATGGACAGAGATGGCAGCAGAAAGAACTGTGTCAGACTGGAAAGAATACACCACTTCCTGTAAAACATACAGCAGCTGATAAGTAATGGAAACCCCTTTGAGGTGAAAATATAGGAGAAATATCACTGTGCGATTAATTGTTGTGTCAGTGCATCTAGGGGAACAGTACTCCACAACTCCATTATACTTTCACATTTCTTCATCACTCCTTTGTCCACATAAGACAGCTTATAATATGTGTGTAATGCAGGAAGATGAGCCACATCCTTATATTTTATATGGCTGCTCACGAGATGTCTTTTACTAGACAGGTGAGACGGGTGCTGTCACCTCCCATGCTTGGCTCTCATCCTGCCATGTGCACACTTGTACGGATACTTACAGTCTATTAGTTATATAAGTGGATTTATTGTGAATTCTTTAGCATTTAGGGATTCCATTAGCGTTACTACAGGAGACAGAATAACACTCAGGTCAGAAGGCCTCTCGTGTTTCACAGTAACTCAGGGACACGCTTTTCAGTATGTTTCCATCTGTTTTCTAGTAGTTTGTTTTTACCTATGACCTTGCTATATTTTATAGTTTATTTTCCAACGTCCTTGAGATGAGGTCGATTCACTGTCACATGTTTCATGATATATTTTTTGTCTTCTGTAACTTACATTAGCAGATATCCACTCATGGATAACACTAGATGGAGGCACAATTTTAGGTCAATACAAGATGCATGCAGCCTAAAGGTCAGATGCGCTAATGGTAGCGGTAAGCAATAAAGGCACACATCTGTGGTTATTTATACGGTCAGGAAAAACTGATCAGGAAGCCTATCAGGAGGCTCCAGGAGACATCAGTATTTCCTGACCATAAAAATGGAACAGGAAAAAACCCATACTCACCTGCTGCAGTAGTGCTCCCCTCTGGCTTTTTCCTCTCTCTTCCTTGATTTCACTTACGATTCGCAACGCTGGGGGGAGAGAGCAGCCTCTTGTGGTCAGAGGCATGATGTTATTGGCAAAGCCACATTTAAATGTATCTGCTCCTGATAAGGAGTGCATAAAGTTAGGGCCCTATTGTTGCCAAATCAGGCCGATTCTGCAGATTATTGCACCGTGTAATAAAGACAATCATCGTCTGATCATGTTTTTAGGTCCTGACCTAAAATCATTGGCTGCCGTATGTGTAATAGCGATGTGTGGCCAATGACTGATGAATCTGTAGAAAGAAAATAAACCTCCATCAGGTGGAAGCAGAGAGCAAGCTGTTTTTCTTCTGCAGTAAAAGCTAAATGGCATATATTTTTTAAAAATAAGTGTTGCCTCATTGAGACATTTTACCTCTTGTGGTGATTTTCACACGTTTGTTTTAGACTGCCATTATTTTAAAGTGAAAATACGGCCATATTTTGATACCTACAGTCGTCGTTTTCAAAATACAACTGTATTTTCATCTCAAAATGATGGCGGTCCACAAATATGTTCGAAAACAAGCGTTGTGGGAACATAGCCTGGGTCCCAAAAGTAAAGATTTAACGAAATTAAACTTCCACAACTCAGAGGGCTCTAGAGGGCGTTCTGTAGCAGAACCATAATTGAGGCTTTGACAGATGCATGGAAGATCAGCCATTAGTTTCCAACAATGTGGCCTCCTCGTTTGCCCAATCTTACCCATATGACATCTAGTTATGGGGTCTCTTAAAGAACCAGGTTTATCTTAGAAATCTAGATTAGTGTCAGATCGGAGGGACGGTATTTGTCAGCATGTTGTAGCAGATAAAGCTAAAACATGGTTTTGTACATGTAAAGCATTGTTGAAAACCAAGGGGGGCATATTGAACATTTACAACATGATTCACATAGCTACAGAGCCACCTACTGGTGACATTTGTGTACATAATTTTTGTACTTAATAAATGTTTTCGTACCCATTGAGGGCACATTTTTATTTAGCTAACCCTTTTATTATAGTGCATAGGGATTAGCTGCAATGCCAGATACAGCCCAAAGACATGGGTGGCGCTAGTTCAGGAAATAAGCAAACATTCCCTTTAAATTCTTAACAACTTCTTTAAATCAAAGCAATAAAGAATCCAAGTAACGTTCTCCCTCCTTAGCAGTGGGCCACCAGCTTGTATAGACAGCAAGTGAAATCTGAACCCTTGACTCAATGATTATAACCTGTCGGACAGGTTTGTCCATAACGTACCACTTGGGGTTAGGAAATAATGAAGGAGTCTTGTGTCTGCTGCAGCCACACTCTGTTCATACACTGGAGCTGTATATTTATCTAATGATGAGGTTTCTGCTCTTCCCCGGTGAACCTGCAATAATGTCTCCATTATGTCATATAAAACTGAACCTGCTCTCTTGTTATGATGAGTATAAACAGGACACTTGATATCCTGCCCGGACTTTATGACCTCAAAATATGAGCATGTCCTTAACTAGACATAGTGCAATTGGCAGTAAAGAGTGAAGGTATAACAGTTATGTGTGATTTCCCATGTATAGCATATACATACAGATGGGTAAGTGAAAGCTCATGGGCCCCAAAGGAAAATTCTGCCCCCTATCTCTCATGTGTAATGTATTATACCAATGTCATGTTATATGGCTAATGAGCCTCTGGGGTCCATTGTGGCCACAGGGACAACTGCTATCCCTGCACTCCCCATAGCTACTGCCCTGTGTCCAGAATTATGGTGACTATAATTGTACATTACGGTGATCTATCACGGTACATTATGCTATAGTTCAGGTTGGGTAAAATTTAAAGAATTATACATTGATACATATCATACATATTTACATATCATAATCACAACACAAAAACAAAAAACCAACATGTTCTATATCATAGAAATTTTACTGTTTTTTTTTTCAGACGTGCCTCCTTCCCGCCCATTGGGCATGGCAGGCTTGTATCTATCTATCTATCTATCTATCTATCTATCTATCTATCTATCTATCTATCTATCTATCTATCTATTTCTATCTATCTCCTATCTATCTATCATCTATCTATCTATCTATCTATCTATCTATTTTCTATCTATCTCCTATCTATCTATCTATCTAATCTATCTATCTATCTATCTATCTATCTATCTCATATCTATCTATCTATCTCATATCTATCTATCTATCTCATATCTATCTATCTATCTATCTATCTATCTATCTATCTATCTATCTATCTATCTCCTATCTATCATCTATCTATCTATCTATCTATCTATCTATCTATCTATCTCATATCTATCTATCTATCTATCTCATATCTATCTATCTATCTATCTATTTATCTATCTATCTATCTATCTACAGTGGTTTGCAATAAATTAGAATATCAACAAAAAGTTATTTTTTTTCCCAGTAATTCAATTCAAAAAGTGACCCCATATATTCTATAGAGTCATTACATACAGAGTGAACTTTTTCAAGCGTTTATTTCTGTTAAAGTTAATGATTAAGGATTACAGCCAAGAAAACCCCAAAAGTCAGTATTTCAGAAAATTAGAATATTGTATAAAACCAACTGAAAAAAAAAAAATGTTTTTAACACAGAAATGTCGACCAAATAAAAATGTCGACCAAATGAATGACTGCATCAATGCCGCAATGTGGCATGGAGGCGATCAGCTGATGGCACTGCAGAGGTGTTATTGAAGCCCAGGTTGCTTTGATAGCGGTCTTCAGCTCTTCTGCATTGTTGGGTCTGGTGTCTTTCATCTTCCTCTTGACAATACCCCATAAATTCTCTATAGTGTTAAAGTCTGGCGAGTTTGCTGGCCAATCAAGCACAGTGATGCTGTGGTTGGTAAACCAGGTATTGGTGAATTCAGCAACACAATTAGAGATAGAGACCCGGCACTATCGGCTCCTGGATATGTAGCAATCGCACTTCAACCACGCTAGACACGCTAATGATACAGTCTGTATCATTAGCGTGTCTAGCGTGGTTGAAGTGCGATTGCTACATATCCAGGAGCCGATAGTGCCGGGTCTCTATCTCTAATTGTGTTGCTGAATTCACCTGATGTTTTCAGACCCAGAGCACACGGATAACCCTGTAACTGCCATGGAGGCAGAAAGTAGTGCCACAATGCGCAATATAGACACGATACTTGGAGCAGGGAGAGAGGATGCACAGGCATTTTTTGCGTCATGCAACACCAAAGACGAACTTCAAGTGTTGAGTGCAAAGTCCCTGGAAAATAAAGCTATGATGTTAGCAGATAAGGAAGTGAGATTATTTTGGACTATAGAATCTCTGCAGTCCTATGCTGACTGCGGACGAGTCCCAAGAGGTCTGAGAAATTACAAACCTCCTTCCCAGTATCAGGATGACCAGGACTTTGTAGATTGTTGGAATAAAGCCTATGAAGAGCATGCAAAAAAATTAATGCTTATTATTCTCCAAAGAAATAGAAAGGAGTATGAATTGGTGTCATTGGAGCTCTCTAAAGTGAAAACAGAATTAAAAGATAGATTGCCGGAAGCCCAGCTTAATGTGTTCATGAAAAAGATGGAAAAGCGTTTGGTCACTGTTCAGACAGAAACGAAAGAAAAGAAAAAAGGAAAATTTCTAAGGGATAAAATGGACTACGACAAAGGCCACATTTTCAACTGGTCTAGTAGGCAGTCGAATAGGAGATTTGGCAATAAAAATAAAAATAAAAAAGGACAAGGGAATTATACAGATTTTGGAACAACAGACTCAGAATCAAGCACATTGGAGAATGAAGAAGTTAGAGAGGCCACAATAAGAAATACACAACAAAAAAACGGGAAAAGCCCTTTAGGAAACCCACCCGGAGGGGAGGGAGAAATAAGAGGAGAGGAAAGAAAACGCAGCCAGAAACGCAAACATGTTACCTGGAGGAAGTAATGCTAACTGACGACACAATTTCACCAACACTTAATGTGATAAATATTTCCGAGGTAGACTTGGACTCTGACTGCATATCCCTCTTATCCAAAGGACTGAATTTCGGCATCTGCGAGGAATTTGATTTTTCTAAGTTTGAAATAGATCTATATAAAGGCATCCGAAAAATTAATCTTTATAAATTTTTTACCACTAAAGTTAATTATGGGGAACAACAGGTGATTCGTGGGGAAGGAGAAATTCCAGCAGTAATAGGTCCCTTGGGTTTTAGTGTCTCTGAGAACTTGACACCTGCTGAAAGAAATTGTATACAAATACTCCAGGAGTTGGAATCAGGTTTAGACAGTAATGTTGTCTCTTCATCAGAGGACATGGTACTCGAGGATTTCAAGGGTGGTAATAAATCCACGTTCTGCCCCCCATTGGAAGCAGGAGGTTCTATTGACCTATTTGCAAAATCTGTCACAAATGAAATAAAAGCCTTACTTTATCCCAAAAACCCACCTAATTTAACCCCTGGCGAAAATAGAGCTATTAAGTGGTTGAAATCCAGACCGGATCTTACAATAAAGAGGGCGGATAAGGGGGGATCAACAGTAGTTATATCAACCACCTACTACAATACAGAGGCTAATAGACAGCTTAGTGATACAGTTACATATAAAAAATTGAATAGTGACCCCACACAGAAAATCCTGGACCGCTTGAGAACTATGCTAAGATCTGCAGTAGAGACTGGCCTGCTTTCTAATAAAACAGCAGAAAAATTAATACCCACGTCTGTAAAGAAACCAAAATGGTACTTCCTCCCGAAAATACATAAGTCGCTGAGCCGACCCCCTGGCCGACCTATTGTTGCGGGGATCGCCTCGGCGACTGAAGCTTTATCCAAGTATGTGGACTGGTTGCTAAGACCGCTTCTACCTACGATTCCATCCTACCTCAAAGATACAGGGGAATTCTTGCAAGCGTTAGATAACGTATCTTGGTCTGAGAACTGCCATCTTGTGTCTATTGATGTCGAGAGCCTGTACACCCGCATCCCTCACGATGCGGGTGTACAGGCGATAGACGAATTTTTGCAGGACACTGAAAAATCGGAAGATTTTAGATCTTTTGTGAGTGATGCCCTGACGTTTATTTTATCTAATAACGTCTTCAGATTTGGCGACCAGTGGTACCAGCAACTAGTAGGTACAGCAATGGGCACTCCAGTTTCTTGTGCCTATGCAAATATGTTCCTTGCTATCTTTGAAAAGAGATATATATTTTCAGCCCATAATCCCTTTTGTAAAAATATAAAAACATTTCTTCGTTTCATGGACGACGTTTTCATGGTGTGGGATGGTACGGAATCAGAATTTTCTGAGTTCCTTATATATTTAAATACCAACAACACCATGAACATGTCCTTCACGGGAAAATTTGGTGACCAGAACCTTGAATTCCTAGATGTAATGGTAATGATCAAACAGGGAAAGATTGTTACGGAAGGGTACAGGAAACCAACTACTAGTAATACACTTTTACATTTTAAAAGTTCACATCCACTGACAGTTAAACAAGCTATACCATACGGACAATTGTTGAGACTCAAAAGACTTAATAGTGAACCAGAGGGCTATCAGAGACAGGCTAAAGAACTACTGAATAGACTAGAAGAGAGGGATTACCCTAAAAATATTCTACAAAAAGCATATAGACGAGCCGAAAAGAAAGAGAGGAAACAACTATTATATAAAAAGAAGAGAAATGATAACAACGAGTGTAGATTCGTCTTTTCTTTTGAAAATACACATATGAATCATACCATCAAAAACGCCATTAATAAATTCTGGTATATATTGGAGAGCGATATGACATTGAAGGAAAAAGCCCACCAGAGACCCATAGTAACGTATAAAAGAAATCGGACAATAGCAGACAGTATCAGGAATCAGAGTAGTGCAGAGAGACAAGAAACGCGGTTAACGAGAAATGTACCGAAAGGAAATAAAAAATGTCATCACTGCACACACTGTAACAAAATGATTGATACTAACTGTCTAAAGATAGGAAGTAGAGAGTGGCAAGTGAGAGAATTAATAACATGCAGAAGTACATATGTAGTATATGCATTGTTTTGTCCGTGTCAGAGATTTTATATCGGCAAAACTAAGAGGCAAGTATGCATTAGATTCAGAGAACACTGCCACTCCATACTCTCAGGAAAAGGGTCAGCCAGAATGATTATGCACATGAGAGAAGTGCATGGTGGGGATCGTAATGCTCTACGCTTTGCAGGTTTGGAAAGGATAGGTGTCTGCAAGGATGGAGGAGACAGACACCGCAGACTCCTGCAAAGAGAGGCTTACCTCATATCGCACTTTGAAGCTTTAGGGCCGCTCGGCTTGAATGATAAGAACGAGTTACACGTGTTCCTATAATGTTTTTAATGTGTTGTAATGTTATTCTTACTATGTATTTTACGTCACCCAGGGGGTGGGGTATTTAATCATGGGGAGTATGACGCAATGGTGTCAATCACCAGCTAGAGGAAGTGTTCCGCTGAACACGAAACGTGCGTCGCTGAGACCTGTTTGCCGTGCTCCCTCTCCCTGCGGCTTTTATTAGCTGTTATGCTTTGAAATAAAGAGGAAGATACACTACCGGGTGAGTGCCTATCATTTTTCTCTATATGGATTTATGTAAACCAGGTATTGGTACTTTTGGCAGTGTGGACAGGTGCCAAATCCTGATGGAAAAAGAAAATTCCATCTCCAAAAATCTTTTCAGCACAGGGAAGCATGAAGTGCTCAAAAATTTCCTGGTAGATGGCAGCGTTAACTTTGGTATTGATGAAATACAGTGAACCTACACCAGCAGATGACATTGCTCCCCAAACCATCTCTGATTGTGGAAACTTTACACTAGACCTTAAGCGGCTTGGATTGTGCCTCTCCACTCTTCCTTCAGACTTTGGGACCTTGATTTCCAAATGAAATGCAAAATTTACTTTCATCTGAAATCAGCACCTTAGACCACTGATCAACAGTCCAGTTCTTCTTTTCCATGGCCCAGATAAGACGCTTCTGGCGTTGTTTCTTGGTCAGGAGTGGCTTGACACATGGAATGCAACACTTGTAGCCCATGTCCTGCAGACGTCTGTATGTGGTGGCTTTTGAAGTACTGACTCCAGCAGCAGTCCACTCTTGTGTATCTCTCCCAAATTTTTGAAAGGCATTTTCATTACAATCCTGTTAAGACAGCGGTTCCCCGGTAGCTTGTGCACCTTTTTCTACCACACTTTTTCCTTCGACTCAACTTTCCATTAACCCTTAGACGACCCAGGGCGTACAGTTACGCCATGGAAGTCTGTCCCCAGACGACCTAGGGTGTAACTGTACGCCCTGGGTGTTTCTCCGGCTATGAAGCGTGCTCCGGAGCGGAGCGCGCTTCATAGCAGGTGGGGGCCGGCTGCAATCAGCAGCTGGGACCTCACCGGTAATGACACGCTGCAGCGATCGCGCTGCCGCGTGTCATTAACTCCTTAAGCGCCGCGACGTTTAAGTGTAAGTGACAGGGGGAGTCCCCTGTCACTTACCGATCGGGACCCCCGCAGTGTGACTGCGGGGGTCCCGATCGGTAAAACGGACTGCCGGAGGTCTTTCACCTGCCTCCCTGCGGTCCGATCGGCGATCTGCTGCAGTAAGCCTGCACGGGCAGGCTCAATGAGCAGATCGCCGATAACACTGATCAATGCTATGCCTATGGCATAGCAATGATCAGTGTAGAAATCAAAGTACTGGATGTAAAAGTCCCCCAAAGGGACTTCAAATGTGTAAAAAAAAAAAAGTTAAAATCACTATCACACTACCCCAAAACCCCTCCCCCAATAAAGTTGAAATCACCCCCCTTTCCCATTATATAAATAAAACATATAAAAATAAATAAGCAAATAAACATATAATATACCGTAGCGTGCGTAATTGTCCAATCTATTAAAATATAACAAGCGTAATTGCGAACGGTAAACGGCGTACACGAAAAGAGGGAAAAAAGTGAGCGGATTATCGATTTTATGTTACATTATATATGAAATTTTTTTTATAAAAAGTGATCAAAACGTCCGATCTTCACAAATATGGTATTAATAAAAACTAGAGATCATGGCGGAAAAAATGACACCCCATACAGCCCTGTAGGTGAAAAAATAAAACTGTTATAAGCGTCACAATAGTCCCATTTTATTTATAATTAATTGCCCAAAAAAAGGATTTCATTTAAAAAATATATAACATTAGAGAATCTGTGTAAACCTGCATGTGGTTGTGTTTGGACTGACCTATAGAGTAATAGTATCATGTCGCTTTTACCATATAGTGCATTACGTAGACACAGGAACCCCACAAACTTTACCATATTGCATTCTTTTTTACGATTTCACCTATTTATATCTTCATAAATAATATATTTGGGATTCCGTCATACATGTTACGGTAAAATGAAAGACGCCATTACACAGTACAACTATTCCTGTAAAAAACAAGCCTTTACATGGCCCTGTAGATAGAAAACTGAGAGTGCTGGAGCTTTTAGAAGGGGGAGAGGGAAAAACGAAAACACTAAGATCAAAATTTGCGCGGTCCACTGGGTCATTTTGGGCCTGGTCCTCAAAGGGTTAATATGCTTTGATACAGCACTCTGAGAACAGCCAGCTTCTTTAGCAATGAACTTTCGTGGCTTACCCTCCTTGTGGAGTGTGTGAATGACTGCCTTCTGGACATCTGTCAAGTCAGCAGTCTTCCCCATGATTGTGTTGCATACTGAACCAGACTAAGGGACCTTCTATAACACTAAGGAAGCCACTGCAGGTGTTTTGGGTTAATTATTTAAATTTTCTGAAATACTGACTTTTGGGTTTTTCTTGGCTGTAATCCATAATCATCAACAGAAGTAAACGCTAGAAAAAGTTCACTCTGTATGTAATGACTCTATAGAATATGAGGTCACTTTTTGAATTGAATTACTGAAAAAACCCCCACTTTTTGATGATATTCTAATTTATTGCAAACCACTGTATATATCTCATTTCTATCCTTTCAACAATCTATCTGTCTGTCTATCTATCTATTGATCTAAGGAAACCACCATGTGGGGTCACAGCACATTACATGGATAGTGTCCTTACATAGATCACTTAAAAAAAAAATATGACAAGTCCTCATGTGCTCAGATCCGCCCTGATCATTATCACTGGGTGCTTCATTCCCTGGCTCTTTTCCATCTATCTAGTCCATCCAGTAGATGGGCTCTAATTAGTCTAAAGGCCCTATTACATCTTACTCCTGATAGATACTTGTGATGTAATAGTTAAAGTAGACTAAAACTCAATTGAGATGTCACAGCAAACAACACATTAGTGATGCCATGGAAGTGAACGCACTTTGTACCCAGGTTCTTAAAGGAAACCAATGCAGGGTGTCACAGTAGCTGACCTGAGGAATACACATGAATCTCACTGACATACCTGACCCTTAGGGTACTATTACACGGAACGATAATCGGCCGAAACACAACGATTAGCCGATGACAATGATCATCGGCTGATCGTTGATATAGCTTTGGACCTATTTTCGTCGGGCGCCGACCGCGCACCGCTACGTGTAATAGCGGTGCGTGGCCCGCGACTGACGATATACTGTACATTACCTATCTACGTTCCAGGGCTGCTGCTGCGGTCTTCTTCTCCCCGGGTCCTGCGCTCTCTAGCTTCAGAGTGGCCTGTCAGCTGACAGACCGCCCGGCCAATCACAGGCCGCGGCGGTCCCGGCCTGTGATTGGCTTAGCGGCCTGTCAGCTGACAGGCCACTGTGAAGCTACAGCACGCGGGACCCGTGGAGAAGAAGACTGCAGCAGCCCTGGAGCGTGGATAGCTAATGTATATAGTTAAGCAAGGACTGCAAGGACATCGGTAACAATGTACCTGCAGCCCTTGTTTAACGATAAGCGGCCCGTGTAATAGGTCCAGTAAACGAGCGGCGATCTAGCAGATCGCTGCATGTTTACAGGTATTATCGGGCCCCCATTGGCCCATGTAATACCACCCTAAGACTCATACTGTACCTTCTGAAACTCCCTGAATCTGATTCAGTATGACCAGCATTAGTTATGGACTGTTATTTATTCAGGTATATTTTTTTAACAGCTTTTTACTTTTTTTCATATTGTATTCATAACTTAAATCATCCAAACAAAAGAAAAAAAATATTTTTTGCTCAATGAAATATAAGCAGCTGATGTGAGCAGGAAATGTCTGGACGTGTCACTGGATAAAAGGTCCTGCAACACATTTTATAGGGTCATGAAGCTGAAATGTTACTGTAAGTCTTCTTTTAATAATAGAACTTAGCAGTGATCATATTTCATTACAGGTTTCACATGTAGATGATGAACTCAGTAAATAGACATTAAAGGTCATGAGCCTGTTACCAGCCAGCACAGCTATACTACACATACGCTCACATACATTCATTATCATGTGTATGGTGAATTTATGCCCTACTATGTACCGCAGCAGTAAATAGATTCTAAAAACATTGCGTCTCCATTATATTTTGCCTAGTTTCACATATAGGGCAAGCTGCTTCCTCTTATTCAAAATGATTCCCCCCCCTCCCCACTTGGTCTCCAGCCTTTCTCTCTCCTCTCCTGAACTTCTAACATGATATAGGACCAGATCAAAGAAGATTGGAGAATAATATGCAAGTCACTAGTCACTAGTATTATATGATGTTTACTTTCTCCACTGGACATCTGAGCTCCACCTTCTCTGTCTCCAGTGGCTAAAGGCCCTATTACACCAACAGATTATCGGCCGTACTTCCTCCTCACTATCCTGCCGTGTAATATAGTCTTAAGGAAGCTGCTTTGTTCCTTTACTATTCTTTAAGATCATATTATACAAGCCAATTACTGGGCACATAAGCTTTCCTGATAATTGACTAATCAATGTAATAATTTAAATTATCGCGATTGACCACACGTCACCCTGTATGAACAGTGACAGTGATTAATTTAATTGGCTGCACAAACCATCCGGTGATCATTAGTGCAGCCTGGCCGCATGGTTGACTGAGTCTTGGGAAAGCTCAGCAAACAAACACTGATCTCAGAGGTCATCTGCGGCAGGTCAGCCCTGTATAAAGGCTAGTATGTTATTACACTTGAGTTCTGACCAATTTGGCTTTTATATGTAAAAGCACAACATGTTCTTCACTTACAATGGATTTACCAAAAAAGTAAGACATCGGAAGCCACCTTAGAAGTATGCACATCCCCATAATCTGTAGGGATCCTATAATGAGTTATCACATCTTATATTAGACAGCAGAGAGTCAGGAAGCCTGCATACAAATCTCATGTCCTAGAATTATTATGAAATAACTCTGCTGATTATCTCCCAGTCTACACAGCAAAGTCAATGAGTTGCAATGAATGGCAAATGTTAGTCTATAGCTAATGGTTTTGAAGCCTGTGTTTTTTCATAAAAAAAAGTAAAAAGCTTGTTTTTATAAAATGTCATTTCCGATGATCCTTTCCCTTTAAAAATGTAGATTCATACAGCTAAAGGTCATTTTTGTACAACTTGTACTTTTATAACTTGTATACCACATACATTGCCGTGACTGAGTTGACCTTTTGGCTGATTGCAGAAAAAACAAAGAATAGCAAGAAAAATAGGATAGATTATGACAGCCGATGCACAAATCTGAATACGGTCAATCATAAGCCCATATTCACATGGACAGCCTTGACAAACGTCTATCCATTAGGAGGCTGATTAGGCTCTTACAGATACTTTTGGTTGTCATTTTCTTCTTATTGATTCTGCCGACGCAGTGTGAATGCACTCAGACTGCCAAGATGCTTACTTCTAAGGGACAAGTTTATTTCAAGGAAATTACTTTATTTATTTCAGAGAAAAACACATACGGAGAATAGTGGGGGGATTAAGAATGCCTCAATCTCTCATCACAGTGATCCTCCAAACAGTGAAATAGTAGGAGCAAGCATGTTAAAGGAGAAGTCTGGTGAAAATTTTTATTACAGTATTGTATTGCTCCCAAAGTTATACAAATCCCCAATATACACTTATTACGGGAAATGATTATAAAGTGCTTTTTTCCCTGCACTTACCACTGCATCAAGGCTTCACTTCCTAGATAACATGTTGATGTCACTTCCTGGATAACATGGTGATGTCACTTCCTGGATAACATGGTGATGTCACGACCCGACTCCCAGAGCTGTGCGGGCTGTGGATGCTGGAGAGGATGATGGCAGGGGAACACTGAGGGACACAGGGCACTGGAGGGACACTGAGCATCCCTCTGCCATCATCCTTTCCAGCAGCCACAGCCCGCACAGCTCTGTGAGTCGGGTAGTGACATCACCATGTTATCCAGGAAGTAACATCACCATGTTATCCAGGAAGTGACATCACCATGTTATCCAGGAAGTGACATCACCATGTTATCCAGGAAGTGACATCACCATGTTATCCAGGAAGTGACATCACCATGTTATCCAGGAAGTGAAGCCTTGATGCAGTAGTAAGTGAAAAAAGCACTTTATAAGCATTTCCTGTAATAAGTGTATATTGGTGATTTGTATAACTTTTGGGGGGGCAATACCATACTTTAATAAAAAATTTCACCAGACTTCTCCTTTAAGCACATGTTTAAGGGCATATTCATTTGCTGGAGATTTGTCTGAAAACATTTGCCATACATTTTTATGGGGGCGTGTGTCTTTCTCTTTGTTCTTTGCTTGTCGGGTGATTGCATCATTTTAGCTGATCAAAAAAACATTGTTCTATGTAATAGGGATATATTCCCACAAATATTCCCACAAAATAACCAAGCCCTGAGAACAGTGTGCTACTCAACTGGCACCAGACTGCCCATGTGCTCCGATTTTTGCAGAAATGGTCTGCTGTGCGTTGCTTTGTGCAATAGTAGTGATGACAGCAGACTGCTGCTGACTTTCATAGGGAGCTCGAACGATCTATAGATCCACTCAGTAAGCCCCTCCCACTGCCCCCCCCCAACTCGCTGTCTGTGTGTGTAATAGCTTAGACAGCAAGTGGGAAACGAGGGGGAAGCAAGTACTGTGCTGGCAAATGGGTGCTCGCTTCCCCTCATTATGGTGCTTTGTAATACGGCCTTTAGACTATGCTGACACATAGTATTACCATCAGTTGTTTTTCAACCAAAATCAGGAGTGGAACTGGAAGGGAAAAATAATGGAAGGATTTACACAGTTTCTGTCTTTTCAACTCACTTCTGGCTTTCATTGAAAAAAAACCCCTGATCAAACGACTGACAGAAAGAGAATGTGTCAACATAGCCTTACTATGTATTTAAGCTTCTATTTCTCTCATTGCAAAGTAGATCCTGAAACTATCTGTCTTCCTCTTTGCAAGACAGCTCTTATAGCAAAGGAGGTCTCCTAGCAGGATGGTTCCCTCCCTGCACAGCAGCTGTTGTAACAGACTACTTTAAGCATGCGCTTTCTCTCTCTGCAAAGCAGCTCTTACATACCTCCCAACTGTCCCTGATCCGGCGGGGCAGTCCCGATTTTGGGGTCATGTCCCGCCGTCCCGGGACAGCCCCCATGTGTCCCGCTAGCCCCCCCGCGCCTAGCCCCCTAGCCCCCCTTACACTGGCAGAGCAGGAGCTATTGGCTTCCTGCTCTGCCAAAACTCTTGTGGCCGAAGGCGTCATTCTGCCTCCGGCCACAAGAGGCCGCTCTCTCCACCATATCTCTGGAACATGAGTGACGTCACTCATCCACACAGAGCAGTGAGAGGAGATGCTGGAAGACAGAGGAGACCAGCTGCAGAGGTAAGTATATGTTTTTTATATGTTTTTTTTTTAACTGTACAGGGGGCATTGTCCACATGGGAAAGAGGAGGACTGCCTACCAGGGGGCAATGGCTACCTGATGGGGGCTTACTACCAGGGGACAGTGGCTACCTGAGGGGGGGCTTACTACCAGGGGGAAATGGCTACCTGAGGGGGGCTTACTACCAGGGGACAATGGCAGCTGCATACTGCTCCACAACTACAACCCCCAGCATACCCTGACAGCTGCATACTGCTCCACAACTACAACCCCCAGCATGTCCTGACAGCTGGATACTGCTCCACAACTACAACCCCCAGCATGTCCTGACAGCTGCATGCTGCTCTACAACTACAACCCCCAGCATGTCCTGACAGCTGGATACTGCTCCACTACTACAACCCCCAGCATGTCATGACAGCTGCATACTGCTCCGCAACTACAAACCCCAGCATGTCCTGACAGCTGGATACTGCTCCACAACTACAACCCCCAGCATGTCCTGACAGCTGCATACTGCTCCACAACTACAATCCCCAGCATGTCCTGACAGCTGCATACTGCTCCACAGCTACAACCCCCAGCATGTCCTGACAGCTGCATACTGCTCAACTACAACCCCCAGCATGTCCTGACAGCTGCATACTGCTCCACAACTACAACTACAACCTACAACCCCCAGCATGTCCTGACAGCTGCATACTGCTCCACAGCTACAACCCCAACTGCAACAATCAAGATGTTGCAAAACTACATCTCCTATCAGGCCTGGATATCTAAAGCTTTGTCTGTCCAGGCATGATGGGAGTAATAGTTTTCAACAGCTGGAGGACTGTAAGTTTGACACAGACAATGCTCTGTGGGCTGCAGCTGACTGCCTGTTACATGTTATATATACTGGTACACTGTATACAGCTCAGACTGTACAGCACAGGACTGGATCTAGGTTCTCTATACTGATACACTGTATACAGGACTGGTTATAGGTTATCCAGGGGGCCTTACTGCCAGGGTACAGTGGCTACATAAGAAAGGGAGGACATACTACCAGGACAGGAGGCAATGGCTACATGGGAGGGGGATTGCTACTACCAGGGGACAGAGAGTTTTAGCTACTATATGGGGAAGACAGAGGGGTCTTACTACTATATAAGGACACAGAGGTGGTATATATGCTATATGAGGGCACAGAGGTGGCTTATCTACTATATGAGGGCACAGAGGTGGCTTACTACTATAAGAGGGCACAGAGGTGGCATATCTACTATATGAGAGAACAGAGGTGGCTTATCTACTATATGAGGGCACAGAGGTGGCTTACTACTTTAAGAGGGCACAGAGGTGGCATATCTACTATATGAGAGCACAGAGGTGGCTTATCTACTATATGAGGGCACAGAGGAGGGGTATCTACTATATGAGGGCACAGAGGGGCCTAAGTACTATCTGAGGGTCCACAGTAGGCCTAAACACTACAGGGTGGCATAGAGTGAGCAATGTTACAGTGCAAAGCAATATAGATGGGGACTTTGTATAGATGGTGAGGATGGTGCAAAAGCAAAAAGTCTAAAATATTTGTCTGGCAGATTCTTCAGGGACGAGGCATTGCCAGGAGTGGTTTTCATGATAGGCTGGCCAGATGGAGAAGAAAAGAAAATGCGAGCAATTCCAATGTGTGTGGTGTAAAGAGCCTGTGCACCATTTGTATCTACCTCTATATGGGTCAGTGTAGTGGAGATACTGGTCTTTGTATAGTGGATGTTATGTAGTAATGGTATGGGGGTATAAATCATGATGTGGTGATAATATTTGTTTTTTATATAATGGTAATAGGTGATGTGGATATGGGGGTGTGGCTACGGGGGCGTGGTTATGGGGAGGGCGTGGTTATAGGGGGCGTGGTGCATTGTCGTGACTGTCCCTCTTTCCTCTCTGCAAAAGTTGGGAGGTATGGCTCTTATAGCAGGCTGACACCCTTTATACCAAGCAGCTCTTGTAGCAGGCTGTCACCCTTTGTGCCAAGCAGCTGTTATAGCAGGCTGTCACCCTTTGTGCCAAGCAGCTCTTGTAGCAGGCTGTCACCCTTTATACCAAGCAGCTCTTATAGCAGGCTTCTTCCTTCTCTGCAAAGCAGCTCTTATAGAAGGCTGTCACCCTATGTGCTAAGCAGCTCTTATAGTAGGCTGTCACCCTTTATGCACAGCAGCTCTTATAGCAGGCTGTCATGCTTTGTGCCAAGCAGCTCTTGTAGCAGGCTGTCACCCTTTATGCAAAGCAGCTCTTATAGCAGGCTGTCAATTTCTCACTAATGATGAACTGCTATAAAACACACCACATGCACCAGTCGCCCCAGAAACTGCTCTGCACATGTTTATGAAATCCGTACTTTGTGTTTTCAGGACTGACATGGTTTGGTCATGTGACCACAGCAGATTATAAGTGCACAGATTTTGGCAAATCCCACTGAAAAAGAAAGGCATGCCAATCTGCAGCATGTGACCGTATCTTTGCAGAGTTAAAGGATCCCCATCCAAAAAAATGAAACTAGGTAATAAAAATGCACAACTGCATCTCCTCTGTTCCATCATTAACTAGTCCTATACTATATATATATATATATATATATATATATTATATATATTAAATAAGATAGCTATGAACTGAATTGCTCATTCTTGAGGAGACAATGTAGGAAACATTATACACATCACCTACCTTGCAGGGGTCCAGGAAGCTAAGATATGAGGAGCTGTTTGATGGATGGAGTGGAAGAAATGTATTTATTTATTTTTGTATTCATAATAACACAATTCTGCTAAAAGGAAGTGATAGGGGGGGGTGTACAGAAATGTGATACAGATGATGCCGCTCAGCCTAGTCCTATGTGTTGTTGGAGACATCTGAGGCCCCCCGGATAGCCAGGAATGTGGTGAAAATGCCTCCAAAGAGGTTTCTGAGCCATATTCTCACCAGTTGTCACCCTTTCTTTGTTATTTCTAGCCTATGAATAAAATGTGTGTTTATCATATCGCTCCCTTTTTGACGGTTTTTGACCACCCCTGTCTATGTTGGCAGCGCTCCAGGCCCATCCCGTGGCTTTCTTGATCTCACATAATGAATATAGGAGACCACTGCTTTAATTATACCATAACACAAAACATGCTGAACAATGCTTTTCACTTTTGTTTTTGTGAGTCAGAGATGAAACAAAGGAGGAAGAAATGATAAAGAAGTTCTTATTTTGGTTGGTGGATGATCCTGGGGAGAGTGTGGAGCAGATAATCCACTGTACACCAGCAAGGTATTGTCTGAATCCAATGTGGCTTAGCTGCTCCAAGGAAATGCTGGGATTTGCTGATGAAAGTCCCTAAAATTAAAAGTTTTTTTTTTTTTTTTTACAAAATTTGCCTCTGACTAATCTGGATTTAAAGTGCTGCTTTTATTTATTCTGCTACCCTACTGTAGCAACTGTCCTAGGGACTGGGATTCAAGGAGAATAAGGGGTCTTGTCTACAAATCTCATAAGCAGGGGTTACATGAGGACACACACACATAGGCCCAGGGCAGTCCAGACAGACCACCAATAAAGTGGATCTTTTGGATCTTTGTCTCTGCCCGGACTATTTCCAGGCACTTAACAGAAAGAAATTTAATGTCACGTTGCCCATTACATCTCCCTGTGCTGGACTGCTACAGACTGGAATGTACTGTGTTTAGATATGAATACAGATTTTGTTTATCGACAATGGTTGGGTTGGGAGTATGGAGACCTCGTGGTGAATTTGGACAATTTTGCCTTTGCTGTGGAGCAAAACGCTGCCCCCTGCTGGGGTAATGATGTGGAGGACGCATTTCCCCCTGCTGGTGTAATGATGTGGAGGACATACTGCCCCCTGCTGGTGTAATGATGTGGAGTCACACACTGCTCTCTGCTGGGGTGATGATGTGGAGTCACACACTTGCCCCCTGCTGGTTTTATGATGTGGAGGACACACTGCCCCCTGCTGGTGTGATGATGTGGAGGACACACTGCCCCCTTCTGGTGTTATGATGTGAGGAGTACACACTACCCCCTGCTGGTGTTATGATGTGGAGGATACACTGCCCCCAGTCGATGTAATGAAGTGGAGGAAACACTGCCCCTTGCTGGGTGATGATGTGAAGGACACACTGCTCCCTGCTGGTCTGATGATTTGGGGGAGGACACCACTGCCCCCTGCTGGTGTGATGATGGGGGGAGGACACACTGCCCCCTGCTAGTCTGATGATGTGGGGAGAACACACTGCCCCTGCTGGTGTGATGATGTTGGGAGGATACCCTGCCCCTGTTGGTGTGATGATGTGGGGAGGACATACTGCCCTCCTGCTGGAGTGACGATGTGGGGAGTCATCACATATGACAAGCCGGTCACCCCTAGTAGTGATATGAGGGACCACCAACAGCTCAGTCCATATGTACAGGACATGCTGTCTTCATATTTATGTCAGAATGGCAGATACCAACAAGCCCCAACAAGACCCATAGAGTTCTATGGAGACCCTTGGTGGGCCAACTTCAGGGGTGGATTAACTTCACCATAGACTGTTGACCAAGCCTGGGCCCCCCAACCCTACTGTAACTATGGCAACACTAGCATGGCAACACTAGCGTGTTCATAGTACAGCATAGATAATGTCATGATGCCCTGATTTGTGCAAACTGTGATAAAAAAGCTGCTATGATTTTTTGCAAATCATGGCAGAACTATAGCCAGGAGGACAATACACCACTGAAAGTATAAGTCATTTGGGTGGCCATGGGCCCCCCAGGAGCTCAAGGCCCCGGGCTACTGCCCGAAAAGGACCTATTATAATCCGCTACTGGACAACTTTATATAATTTTTCCTTGGCTTTTTGAAAATATCCCTTTTAAACACATGGGGGGAGATTTATCAAAGATGGAGTAAAGTAAAACTTGCTCAGTTGCCCCTAGCAACCAATCAGATTCCACCTTTCATTTTCCAAAGAGTCTGTGAGAAGTGAAAAGGGGAATCTGATTGGTTGCTAGGGGCGACTGAGCCAGTTTCACTTTACACCATGTTTGATAAATCTCCCCCCATGGTTTTCCAGGAACAGTGCCACAAATGGTCTATGTGGTATTACAGTTCTGCCTCAGTCACTTGCATTGGGTCTGATCTGCAATTCCAGATACAAGAAAGCAGTTTTTTTTTTTATTTTAACCATGTATTTCCCCCTTAATAAAATGCAGGGCTGTAGTATGTATTTCACATTGATAATTGTCATCTTTACAAGAATCTACCATAAAACAGCTGGTATTGATTTCATGATAGATCTGCACATTATTATTATTGGAACACTTTTACTAATTATGGACCATTTCCATAATAACAGTTCATTACATAATCACAGGGATCAATAAACCTATTGAACCACATTCCATCTGGCAAGGAGCCCATTCAGTGACTCGAGACTGAAAGAAGAGGACATTTTCTAAATGCAAGAATTCAGGAAAGGGCCAAGTGGCAATTTCACTAGGTAGAATACTTGTAGGGGGACCCTAAAGCCCCTATTACAGGGGGCTGTCAGCACTCACTTGCTCCTCGTTTCCCGCTCGCTGCCTGCAGCTCACCAGCATCAAGTGGATAAGAGCAAAGGGGGACATGGGGAGCTGCGGGGGGGCTGCCCGGGTGATCACTAGATTGTCAGGGCAGCCTATAGAAGATAGCGGCGGTCTGCTGCCACCACTCCTATTCCACGAAGCGACGGCAGCAGATCGCTGCTATCTTAAGGCCCTATTACACTAGACGATTATTGGCC